>NC_090302.1:43175000-52810000 GCF_039906515.1 Pseudorca crassidens
CTCAATCATGTGAACTGTTTCAATTAAAGTTTTTTTTTTTTTTTATTCCTTGGACAGCAACCATTTGGTTGCATTTTGTTGGGAGGACAATTAGATAGAATCTTTCCCAAGATAAAATGGTGCCCTCGGGCTTCCCTGGTGGCGCAGTGGTTGAGAGTCTGCCTGCCGATGCAGGGGACGCGGGTTCGTGCCCCGGTCCGCGAAGATCCCACGTGCCGCGGAGCGGCTGGGCCGGTGAGCCATGGCCGCTGAGCCTGCGCCTCCGGAGCCTGTGCTCCGCAGCGGGAGAGGCCACAATGGTGAGAGGCCCGCGTACCGCAAAAAAAGAAAAAAAGGTGCCCTCAAAATTGCCCACATTTCTAAGAATGATGGTGCTGACAATCAGCATTATATTGTACTTTGATTCTGTTCCATTAGCTTCTCCGTCTCAACGGGTAAATAACGTCACAGTATTTGCTTTTCACCTTTCATTCCCGGATCTTCAAATGTAGACTTATCATTGTAATTCATTCTCAGCCTCTGGATTGGCAGTTAGTTTTTGGCTTTATTGCACTGACAAGAACATGTTTATTTCAGCAGCCTGTTCTGGTCCTTTTGCAAAGTCAAGAGTTCATAGACGTAAAAATATCCTCAGCTCCTTACTAAAGAAAAAAATCATCTTCCTATTAGTTTATGTTAACCGCATCTTTCAGATGAAAAAAACATAAAATCCCAGACTGTCACAAAGACTGGGCTTCCTAGTGTCCAGGTGGATAGCTGGTATGGCTTTTAAAAAAAATTTTATTTATATATTTTTTGTTGTACGCGGGCCTCTCACTGTTGTGGCCTCGCCCGTTGCGGAGCACAGGCTCCGGGCGCGCAGGCTCAGCGGCCATGGCTCACGGGCCCAGCCGCTCCGCAGCATGTGGGATCCTCCCGGACCGGGACACGAACCCGCATCCCCTGCATCGGCAGGCGGACTCTAAACCACTGCGCCACGAGGGAAGCCCCTGGTATGGCTTTTAATTGTCTTCCACCTAATCCTCCTTGTCCATGCAGGGAAAGCATGACTGAGTGGCTACTTCTTGAGTTCACCCAATAATGCTGAAACGGACTTTGGCATCAGACTGATGTGGTTCAATATCAAGCTCGTATTGTTTAGTTGGTGACCCTGGGTGTGGTACTTTACTTTTATAGCCTCAAATTTCTTGTGTGTAAAATGGGGATCATAGTAGAACCTAACATTTAGAGTTGTTTTGAGGGTTACATGAGATACCCTAAATTGAATGCTTAATAAATGTTAGCCATCTGTCACTCGTTTAGGTGTTTTATAGGGTAGGTTGCCATTGTGTTTTGACTTACTGATCACTACTTTGGAAACGTGAAAAGTGCACTTGTTAAAATCTTGATCTGCATGTTTTTAAGATGACTTGGATCTATCGCGTCGTACCTGACGAGTTTAGGGTGTTCTTCCTGGATTGAATCTCCTGTCTTTCTCTCATTGAATTCATCTTCCAGAGCATAACTCTGAGAAGACCACTTTTCTGCACAGAAATTTTCAGTGGCAGCTTGGAGCTGATCTCAATCAAGTGCAAACTCCTTAGCTTTGCATTCAAAGGCCATCCCCAATTTAGCTCTGGATTTACCTTTCCAGATTTATCATGTTCCCTCTGCTCTCACCAAAGGAGGAGAGTTGCATGCTTTTCCCAATATATAGCTGCTTCCCCTGCCCCCCAACCAGCCTTTACTCACATCGTTCATTCTGTCTGAAATGTATCAATACATCACCCTCAACTTCTGTCTCCCCAAAGTCTACCCTTTAAGGAAGCCCTCACTCAACGTTCATTCCCTCCACAAAGTCTTCTCTTATCTCTCCTGCTTGGAATCATCTTACTCCTCTAAGCCTCTAGAACCTGATGTTTATGCTTCAGTTATGCCACAGTCACAACCTACTTTTCTTATTAAGCTGCAAGCTTTATGAAAGCGGGGATAATTTCTTACCCATATTTTTGTTTGCCCCAGTACTTAACCTAGTCAAATCAGTGCTTCCCAAACTATCTGTGAAAAAGAACCAGCGTTAAAAAAAATTGCAATCTGTTGCAGACTAGGATGTTTGTAAGATACAATAAAAATGAATTATTATAGAAATGAAATAAAAAAGACGTACAAAATACAAGCCTAAATATATCATTATTAGTCAGTAGACATAGTTATCCTCCTGTAATGCTATAAATGTATCGAAATACTCAATTTCTGTACTTTTCTCATCTGCTACTAGTAAGAATTCATGGACTCCGTGACATAATAGAAAAAAAAAGTGGTTCCTTCCCCCAGTTTCTGGCGCAGAGCTCCTAAAACCCTTGTAATTTTCTAAGTGATGAACACTAAGAGCATCTCTTATTCTAATATTTGGTCTTTGACCCTGGTTCCTGATACAGGGCTCCTAAAACCCCTATAATTTCCTGGGTGATAGGAGTGTCTTGTTCTAATGAGATGACTCTGGGTGGACTCCTGAATAGTTCCTGGATGGGGGCTGATTACTGGAAAGACCAAACCTTGATTAGAAGCTTGGAATTTTCAGTCCCTCCCCAGTCCTCCCCTAATTCTCCAGGAGGGGAGAAGGGCAGGAGATGGAGTTAGTGACTGATCAATCATACCTACATGATGAAGACTCCATAAAACCTCAAAAGTATGGGGATTGGGGAGCTTCCAGGCTGGTGAACACATTCACATACTGGGAGGGTGATACACCCCATCTCAACCAGGACCTGTACTCAGGACCCTCCTTGACCTTATCCTATGTATCTCTTCATCTGGCTGTTCATCTGTATCCTTTAACATACTTTTAATAAACTGGTAAATGTGTTTCCCTGAGTTCTGTGAGCTGCTCTAGCAAATTAATCAAACCAGAGGAGGGGGTTGTGAGAACCTCAGATTGATAGCTTATTGGTCATAAGCACAGGTGGTAACCTGGACTTGTAACTGGTATCTGAAGTGAGAGAAGTCTTGTAGGACTGAGTCCTTAACCTGTGGGATCTGATGCTGTCTCCAGGTAGACAGTGTCAGAACTGAGTTAGATTGTAGGACACCACCTGGTGTTGCAGAGAATTCCTGGGTGGGGGAAAACACCCACACATCTGGTCTCGGAAGTGTTGGGAGTGTGGTGGATGTGTGAAAGTAAAGGAGAAACACAGGAGAAAAGTTGAGTTTTTCCAACTCAGACTGGCACAGGTCCACAGACCACACATTGAGAAGCATGACTATACAGACCTGGTCTATAAACATGGCCACTGACTAAGTAAATCCATGGAACAGAGAATGTTTTTTTTCTAAAACTAATTAATTCTAACATTTTTATTGGAGTATAATTGCAATATAATGGTGTGTTAGTTTCTGCTTCATAACAAAGTGAATCAGTTATACATATACATATGTTCCCATATCTCTTCCCTCTTGCATCTCCCTCCCTCCCACCCTCCCTATCCCACCCCTCTGGGTGGTCACAAAGCACCGAGCTGATCTCCCTGTGCTATGCGGCTGCTTCCCACTAGCTATCTACCTTACGTTTGGTAGTGTATATATGTCCATGCCACTCTCGCACTTTGTCACAGCTTACCCTTCCCCCTCCCCATATCCTCAAGTCCAGAGAATGTTTTATAATGAATTTTCTCCTCTGATTTTCAGTTATTGTCTCAGGTCCATTCTTTAAGAATATAGGATAATTAATGATTAATAAACTGTGATGGCATTTGCTCACTTTGGCTTAATGGTTTCTGAACAGTATATTGATACATTTAAAGAAACAAACAAACCCAAATATGAGTTTCATTTTGAAAGAAAAAAATGGAGTGGGAAAATTGGTACATGCCAGAAGTTCAGGGATATTCCTCATTGAAGAAAAAATGAAAACTCACTTTGAGGCTTAGTGTTCTGCTTTAAATCATTTAATTTCAAGAAATACCTTTTAAATTGAAGAAATATACATCACACAATTTCCATGATTAGTCAGGAATTACACTGAAAGTTCATTAAATCACATCTAGGGAATTTAGGTGAACTCAAGTAAGTAAATTAAGTGCTGAGTTAATTAAGTTGTTAATTAACTGTTATAGTTTTAAGTGATGCCATTAATAAACTGACATAAATTTCAGTTTTACTTTCCTATATTTAGAAGTTCTTCATGGAACTGTAAAAGCTAATTCCTTCCACAGAGTTTTGAACCAAATACTAACATATTTATAATAAGATTTTTATTATTTAAGGTTGAGGGCATTTTATTTATTTATTTTTGCAGTACACGGGCCTCTCACTGTTGTGGCCTCTCCTGTTGCAGAGCACAGGCTCCGGACGCGCAGGCTCAGCGGCCACGGCTCACGGGCCCAGCCGCTCCGCGGCATGCGGGATCTTCCCGGACCGGGGCACGAACCCGTGTCCCCTGCATCCGCAGGCGGACTCCCAACCACTGCACCACCAGGGAAGCCCAAGGTTGAGGGCATTTTAAAACAATTTGTCTATTTGCCTTTTTTCTTTTGCTTTTGTAAATCAGAGGATACTCTCTTCATTTCCTTTTTTCTTATATAAAATAAAATAAGGTAAATAAACATGGAAGTACTCACAGTGCATAATCAGTTTGATGTATGCCACCATGTTTCTTTTTGGTATTGTTTTTAGGCATGAAGGTTTTTGAAAAGTAGTTTTCAGTTCTTTGCTGTAAAACAAACCATCCTCAAACTTGATGGCTTAAAATAATAGTAATCATTCATTTAGTCTACAGTTCTGCAAATTGGGGAGGGCTGCATGGGGCCAGCTCATCTGTCCTGATTTGGATGGGATGACCCATTTCTAAGATGGCTCATTCACCTGGCTGGCAAGTTAGTGCTGGCTTTTGGCTGGGAGCTCAGCCAGGGCTGACTCTTGGGGCCTTGGGCCCTCGTCTCAATGTTCTCTCCACGGGGTTGCGTGGGCATAATCATAGCATGGCAGCAGGCTTCCAAGAGTGAGTTCTAAGAGGCATGCATAGAAGCTGAAAGGCTTCTTAGGACCTAGCCTCAGAAATCACAGAGTGTCACCTCCACAGTATTATATTGGTCCAGCACGTCACCAAAGTCAGTCCAGATTCAAGGGGAAGGGAATGACTCCTTCTCTCAGTGGGAAAAGTACCAAAGATATAAAGGAATAATTCAGTTCAATAAATAATTCAGCCCTTCAGTTAAGAAGGACTTGCACATTCACATAGTAGGCTCTGATACTGAAAAAATAGCGATTTAAAATTTTTCCTCTGTTAGGGCTACCTCACAGTGAGCCAAACATATGAGCAATACCATGAGTAAATAATGTAGTAGAAGACACACTGGATTTAGATAGAAGATCTGGATTTCAGTTAAGGTTGTGTTGTACTATCTAAGAGATTTTAGGGAAGTTATTTAATCTTTCTAAGACTCTGTTTTCTGATATTTAAGAGGAGGATAGTAATATCTGCCCTATAGGTGTACATCCCACAGTAACTGAGAAGTTCAAATAGGTTACTGTATAGGAAAGTGTATTTTAGATGGGAAAACAAATTCTATCTGTGTGGCTGGGCATTCTTACGCCCATTGAACTTTCTCTCTCGTACACATCTGTTGTTAATTAGTTTATACGGCATTTTATTTATTTGTGTACATCAGTAAACCATAAATCTTGAACTGCTGTCTTCTTTGGGATCATGACTGCATGGCCTCAGGCAACCTGCTTATACATTAGCGGGTAGAATTCCTACAACCAGGAATGTAGGAGAAAGTGTATTTCCCCACTGTTGGAAGCTTGGACCTTGGGATGGGCAGAGTTGGGGACCTTACCTAATATTGAAATTGTACCTGTGAAAGAGTAGGGCTAGGTTGATTGGGGGTCGACTGAGTTTCTGCATCCATCAGGCTATAAATCTGGGAGCATGAGCCATAGTGCAAGAGGGTGTCAGTGGTTGCTAAGTGGTTGGAATTGTTGGCGGTAACCACGGCTACGGCACAACAGGGGAAGCCAAAATGATCTCAGCTGGTCCTAGTGAAGTCTTGTCATCAGTGAGCCAAGCAATTGGGATCTGAGAGAAGCAAGCATTGGAGGTGAGAGTAGAGGAAGGAATTGACTAAATCCAGCCTAAGGAATTGTGGTGGAGATGCTTTATGAACAGGATTTTCATCAAGAGCAAGACAATCCAGTGTCTTTCTCCTGAAGTTAAAATTAAGTAGAGGGTCTGGACCCTCTGGGAAGGAGGGAAGGAATGGGCCTTGTGGGTTGGGGCTTGTTCAAGTGTTAACTTAGCAGAAGTAAGAAAGCCATAGACCTCCCTCTAAAACCTCTTCAGGCCTTTCTTTTACACCTTAATCAGTCTTGTACATCCCATTTCCCTTACTATGTGTGAAATCCATTAGGGCAGGCCAACCCCTTAACAAAGCAGGGCTTATTTGATGTTTGGTGAATTGTATTTCTAGATGAGTCTAAGATACGCTGTATCAAGTGTTTTCTTGGATACTGAAAAAGAGAGACCTTGTTTCACCCGTGTAATAAATGTTGGCTTCCTTGAATAGTGGGGAAAAGAAAGTGGAGGCAAACCATTTTGGGTGGTGAGTGAGCTACTTTTGCTGCTTGCCAATTGCATCCAGGGCTCTCAGGTGCAACTGAGTGGCAAAAGTTGGTAAGATGGGCTTGACTGAGACTTCTAAAAACACACAGGTACAGAGTTGAGTGTGCATAATATGTACTTTGTAGAAGTGGAATTCTGCTCTTGGGGGAAGCATCTATGTAAGCTTGAGATGGCACCAGAGACTAATGTTCTAGGTAGTGTATGGGTAGAAATGGACATAGAGAGTGAATAAAACAAATATTCCACATGATGCTTAAGATGTAGTTGTAGCAACTGAAGAGCATTTTTCTAAGGCAAAAGATCAATAGATGCAAAACATTATACAGTAAGTTTTATTTTATTTGGTCAGTCAGGAGATAAGTTGTTTATCAAATATTCAGGTTGTTAAAATGTTCTGCTAGGATTATATTTTATGGGAAACACTGTTGATTGTCTACTCAATATCCATTCTTTCTTTCTTCTTCAATAACAGAACTCAAAATTGTTGTATCAGTCCATGTGCCTAGCTATGAAATGACATTTTAAGGATTTGTTGCAGATAACAAGTATGCAGAGGTCACTACGTGGGGGCTTTCCAAGAGTTTTTCTGAAAGGGCAGAGTTGGCTGTGAAGCACAGCCTGTGTGCCATTCCCTCATTTCTTTTCATCCTGCCTAGAATTCTAACATGATGGTTGGAGTTGCAGCAGCCATCTTGGGACCATGAGGAAAACCTGAGGCTGGAAGTTACAAAGTATGTTATTGGAGTAGAGAGAAAGAGTTCGTGTTCTGGATGACCATGGAACTGCCATTCTAGTCCCAGACTATCCACCTCTGTGAAAAAAGTCTCTCTTGTCTCAACCACTAGTATTTTTGATTTCTGTTTGTTACCGTAGCCAAGAGAAATTCTTTCTTTAGGGTATTAAATACAATAAAATTTTCTCAACAGTATAGAGATAATGAACTTATTTTGTGTATATTTTTAGCCTCTCCTTATTCCTGAAACGATTAAAGCTAGATTTATAAGGATTCTTAAAATACAGGATTGCATAAACTAAAAATGTCAAAAGACACCCCCCCAAAAAGTGGAGATATCAAAAAAGATTCTCTTTTGTCGCACTTCATTTTATAATTCACATCAGGAACTTTGAATGCCTTACAGCTATCATTATGGAAATCATATGTTGGAAATTCTGGTTAATAAGAGTCTTGTTTAGTTGAAATCCACTATGGAGAGCTCAAGGTAGTATAATGGAAACTCTTCTAACTGGCCATCATTTGTTCAACTCATCAGAGTAATTAATGCTCTTCAGTTCTCAGTAAAACATACTGACTCATGCCCCTCTGTAGCTTGTTGAGTAGCACCCTGTCCTATAATCAGTTGTGTTTCTTCTGAAATTCCTCTGTACCAATTGCACGTGTTATAGTAACTACAAAATTTAATTAAATATTATAGTTTGGTAACTGATAAAAGGGAAAGAAAATAGTTGTTTCTATGAAAACTAAGTCAAATGTTTGGAAAGACTATAAAGATGAATTTTGCATGATTTTTTTGCTTTTGGGTTAGGTATGAAGAAACCAATTGTAATTGGAGGGAAAAAAATCAGTAAAATTTTTTAGATTGCTTTGAAAGAATCTTTAAAAAGTAGTGCATTTGAGTGTGGTGTGAAAGAAATGCCTGGGGAGCTCCAAAAGCATGGACTCAGAAGAAAAAAGATAGCCCTACATCCAAAATTGTTTAATATGTATGTGTTTAAGTGTTTTAATTGAAAATGAAATGTTTTAAAGGTATATAAGTTTTTTAATAATTTGCCATTCTGTCAGACATTTTAAGTTCATTATTCCATTAGGATGGGTAAGAGGGCTTCTGCCACTGTGTACAGAAGTCACACTTAGTGCAGGCATGTTAAATAAAGGAATGAAAATCCAAGCAGTAATTAAATGTACCAGCTGGTAAATAAGTGGTGCTGGTACTCCGCCTACTGTGTTACCCTTTGCTGCTGGGGGCAGACATTACTAATCAATCACAGTCCTCAACTGGCTCCTTTTCAATGTTGAACACCAAGTAGCTACTACCAATCAATCAGCTGGCCTATGAAATGAAATCTTTTTGTCAACCATGGTTTAGAGTGGGGTAGTGTGGTAGGTGAAAGTCATGGATCGGCATGTCACTTGAGTCTGTGTAGGTTTTAAGTGTGTCAGGAAGATGCGTGTGTGGCGGATCTGATTGGGACATCCACCATCACATGGATTACTAGGGTCCCTCTGACTAATCTCCCCCTCTAAGCAGTGTCCCGTTCCTCTTCACTCCATCAGTGTTTCTTCCAGAACTGTACTTTATTTCTTTTTTCTTTTTTTTATTTTTTGCGGTACGTGGGCCTCTCACTGTTGTGGCCTCTCCCGTTGCGGAGCACAGCCTCCGGACGCGCAGGCTCAGTGGCCATGGCTCACGGGCCCAGCCGCTCCGCGGCATGTGGGATCTTCCCGGACCGGGGCACGAACCCGTGTCCCCTGTATTGGCAGGTGGACTCTCAACCACTGCACCACCAGGGAAGCACCAGAACTGTACTTTAGATGGAGAACATGATCTTGTCAGAGAGAGGTGAAGTTCTACTGGGATGTCCCTCAGAATCACTGGGGCTCAGCCATGCCTAGGTGCTTGGTGTGATAGCTAGGCTCTGGCAGCACAATGTCCAGATTTGATCCTGCTGTCATCACTTCCTATGACTAAGGCAAGTTACTTAACTTCAAGTTTCCATTTTATCAATAGTGAGTTTATAAGGATTAAAAGCAATAATGCATGGAAGGTATAAAGGACTGGTTCCTACCACAGTCACACTCTCTACAGCAGGGTTTTGTAAACATGAATTCATGATCTCTTTGAAATCTTATACACATTTTTGTGCTCAGGGTCCATGACTTTCATCAGATTCTCAAAGGAGTCTGGGACTAAAACAAAAATGAAACAAAACAAGAAAAACTTAAGGCTTTCTTGTTTAGAGCAATACCTATCAAATTTTAATAAGTCACCTGAAGATCTTGTTAAAATGCCAGTTCTAATTCAGTAGGTCTGGGAGGGGGCCTGAGCCTCTACATTCCTAACAAGCTCCTGGTTGTTGCTGATGCTGCTGACCCATGGATCGTACTTTGAGTAGCGAGGGTCTGAAGTGTCTACCCCTTTCTTTTCTCTCATAGTGCTGAGAGGCACTGTAATGTGGTTTACAAAGCATGATCCATGGGGTCCAGATAGCTTGGGTTTGCTTTCTGGCTTTGACCCTTACTAATTCTATCATCTCGATCAAGCTGCTGAAATTTTCTCTGCCTCGGTTTCCTCATCTGTGAAATGGGGGAAATAATACTATATCCGTGGTAGAGTTGATACGAGGATTAAATGAGATAAAGAGTTTATAACAAAATCAGAGCATAGTGAATGTTATTCTAAGTTTATTTATCAACTTGTGAGTACACTTTCTGTTGCTTCTGCCACATTCTTAGCTCTGTCTCAGATGACCTAGTACTGTCCGGATTTCCTCTTGCCCATAGGAATGTCTCCCAGTTGGCTTCTTCAGAACACTAATGATATAGGGGTTAAATAAATTTGTGAAACATAATATATCCCTCTCTTGGGGAGATAGTATAGCAGAAAACACTTGTTTAGTCTAATTTTTTACAAATGACTTTGATCACAGACTTGAGAACTGTTTTTTCCATCTAACTCCTAATTCACACACATAAGACCTGGTATCATAAAGTAATAATCGTAGTGGCATGCTTATGAAGAATGGCAGACAAAATCAGGGTCATTCTGCAGTGTATTGCACCAGAGAGGGTGGCTAATTCAGGTCTTCTGGGGTGAGGAAGAAGCTCTGAATCAGTACTGTCCACCAGCTGAGTACACCCCCTAGAGCAGACGCCTCCATGAGGGGCTGGGCACTAATGAGTGCATCTATTTACTCCTGCTTTTGCCTCTGCCACATGCAGCCAGGCCCTCAGATCACACATGAACAAGCACTGCCCAGACATGTGAAATTGGGAAGAGGTAGACTTTCCCATCCAGTGTTGTGTTACACTTATGCCATGATACTATTTCTCCTGTCAGCGTATTGTCTTTATTACCTAATTCTCTTCTGAGAGAACATGTGGAAACAATGATTCCTCTCCCTAACCCTGGCTTTTGGATCTAGTTTTTTGTTCTTTTAAGTAAATCAAAGCTGTGGCTAAATAATGAAGCAAGAGGATTATCTGTTGATTCATATATATATTGTTTTCAATTTAAAAGTGGGTCTGAGAGAGTTCCCAAGATGGTGGAGTAGAAAGACTCTGAGCTCACCTCCCATGCGCACAGCAAAATTTCAGCTATTTACAAAACAACTACTTATGAAAAAATTGTGGGACTTCCCTGGTGGCCCGGTGGCTAAGACTCCTCACTCCCAATGCAGGGGGCCCAGGTTCGACCCCTGGTAAGGGAACTAGATCCCACATGCCTCGACTAAGAGTTTCCGTGCCACAACTAAAGACCCCGCATGCCACAACTAAAGATCCCACGTGCCGCAGCGAAGATCCCACATAATGCAACTAAGACCCGGTGCAGCCAAATGAATAAATAAATAAATAGATGAATATTAAAAAAAAAGAAAAAGAAAAAACTGGAAACCACCAGAAAAGATCTTCTACAAGTAAAGATATAAAGAAGGAACTACAATGAGTTGAGTAGGAGGGGTGGAGTTGTGATATGGTCAAGACCGACAAACAGGAGAATAATTACAAGTGCAGAGGTTCTCCCCAAGGAGTGAGGGGTCTGAGCCTCCACACTGGGCTCCCCAGCCTGGCGGTCCTGTGCCAGGAAGATGTGTCCCCCAGGACATTCGGTTTTGAAGGCCAGCAGGGCTTACACTCAGGACCCAGAAGACTGTGGGAAATAGAGACTCCACTCTTAAAAGGGCTCACACAAAATCTCACACGCTCCAGGACCCAGGGCAGAAGCAGTCATTTGAAAGAAGCCTGGCTTAGACCTAACAGCTGATTTTGGAGTCCCCTGGAGATGCAGGAAGCAATGGGAGCTCACCCCTGGGGACATAGACATGGGCAACAGTCATTTTGGGGAGCTCATTCTACCATGTGGACACCAGTGCTGGCAAGTGCCATTTTGAAATGCTCCCTCTAGCTTTTTAGCCTCAGGATCCAGCCCCGTCCATGCCCACCAGCCTATAGGCACCAGTACTGGGATGCCTGAGGCCAAGCAACTAACTGGGTGGGGACACAGTACCACCCACCAGAAGACAGTCTGCCTTAAAACCCCTTGAGCCCCTGGCTGACTCTGCACATGGCCCTGCCTACCAAAGGCCCAGGAACTGGCCCCAACACCAGTGTGCAGGCACTAGACCTGGGACCACCCCACCAGGCCCCTTCAGCCAGTGACCCCCAGACCCAGCTCCACTCATCAGTGGGCAGATATCAGCCCCAGAATCCCCTGGGCCTTAGTCCCTCCCACGAGAGAGCCTGGTCTAGCCTTGGGAACAGCCTCACCCACCAGCAGTTTGAGACCAGCTCTGGGGTCTCTGGGCCTGCAGCTAGACCCCAGGACACAGCTCTGTCTGCCAGTGGGCCAGCATTAGCCCTGGGATTCCCTGGGGTTCCATAGTTAGTTGCCTTGTGACCTGGCCCTGCCAAGCAGCGGCTGGCAGCCTCCACACAAGGAAAGGCCTGGCAGCCAACTGAACTGGGGGCCAGCCACACCTACCAGACTGCCCACAGTAGTCAGCCTGCCACAACAGAAGGACCCGTGCAGCCCACACAGGGGGCACCCCAAGAGCATACAGTTCTGGTGACTAGAAGGAGTACATTGCTGGGATGCATAGGAAGTCTCCTACAGAAGGCCACTTTCCCAAGGTCAGAAAATGTAACCAAGCTACCAGATACATAGAAATAAGAACAGCAAGTTAGGCAAAGTGAGGTAACAGAGGAACATGTTCCAAACACAGGAGAAAGATGAAACCCCAGAAGAACTAAGTGAAGTGGAGATAGGCAATCTACCTGAGAAAAAGTTAAAGATAATGATCATAAAGATGATCAAATAACTTGGGAGAAGAATGGATGAATAGAGCAGGGAGTTATTGTAGAAGTTTTAAACAAAAAGTTAGAAAACATAAAGAACAACCAAACAGAGATGAAAAATACAATAGCTGAAATGAAAAATATACTAGAAGAGATCAAGAGTAGACTAAATGATACAGAGGAATGGATCAGCGATCTGGAAGACAGAGTAGCAGAAATCATTGAAGCTGAATAGAAAAAGGAAAAAAGAGAAAAAATGAGGACAATTTAACAGACTTCTAGGGCAACATCAAACATACTGATGTTCACATATGGGGGTTCCAGAAGGAGAAGAGAGAGAAAGGGGCAGAGACTAAATTTAAAGACATAATAGCTGAAAACTTCCCTAACCTGGGATAGGAAACAGACATCCAAGTCCAGGAAGCACAGAGTCCTAAATAGGATCAACCCAAAGAGGAACACACTAAGACATATTGTAATTAAAATGGTAAAAATTAAATATAAGGAAAGAATATTAAAAAATAAAAAGGGAAAAGCAACAGCAACAAGTTACATACAAGGGAACTCCCATAAGACTATCAGCTGAATATTCAACAGAAACTCTGCAGACCAGAAGGGCATGGCACAATATATGTAAAGTGATGAAAGGGAAAAACCTACAAGCAAGAAAACGTTCTACGTGACAAGGCTCTCATTCAGATCTGATGGAGACATAAAAATTTTACAGACAAGCAAAAACTAAAAGAGTTGAGTACACCCAAACCAAATTTACAAGAAACGTTAAAAGGACTGGTCTAAGAAAAAAAGAAAAGGCCACAATTAGAAACATGGAAACTATGAAAGGAACAAGTTCATTGGTAAAGCAAATACAGTAAGTCCCCTACATACGAACCTTCAAGTTGTGAACTTTCAAAGATGTGAACGTGCATTCGCATGTCCAATCACGTAAGTTAGTTCGTGTGTCTGGCGTACATTGTCACATGTGCACATCCTCTACAAGTGGTTGTTCTTTTGTGTACTTTACTGTATAGAGTACAATAGCACAATATCTTTATTTCAAGCCCAGGATGTCCAGAAGCAAGCATAAAAGCAGCAATGATGTAGCTGGTACCATGCTACCCAGAAATCACTGGATTGTTTTTTTCAAAAAGGTATATATGTGTGTGTGTGTGTATATATATATATATACACACACATACACACACATCTCATGGTAAACATATCTATATATATACACACACACACATCTCATGGTAAACATATATCTGTCTCTCTATACACACACACACACACACACATACACACACACACAGCTCATGGTAACCACAAGCCAAAAATCTATAATAGATACACAAGAGAGAAAGGAATCCAAACATAACACTAAAGATAGTTATCAAATCACAATGGAAGAGAACAAAAGAACAAGAAAGGAGCAAAAAAGAACTACAAAAACAAATCCAAAACAGTGAACAGAAAAGCAATACGTACTTATATATCAGTAATTACTCTAAATGTAAATGGACTAAGTGCTCCAATCAAAAGACATAGAGTGGCTGAATGGATATAAAAATAAGACCCATATATATGCTACCTACAGGAGACTCACTTCAGATCTAAAAACATACAGACTACTCTGGAAAAAGAAAGCCAGAGTAGCAGTACTTATATCAGACAAAATAGACTTTAAAATAAAGACTGTTACAAGAGACAAAGAAGGACACTACATAATGATCAAGGGCTCAATCCAAGAAGAAGATATAACAATTGTTATACACACCCAACATAGAACCACCTAAATACATAAAACAAATGTTAATACACATAAACGGAGAAATTACAGTAACACAGTAATAGTAGGGGACTTTAACACCCCGCTTACATTAATGGACCAGAAAGAAAATCAATAAGGAAACACTGGCCTTAAATGACATGTTAGACCAGATTGACTTAATATATATAGAACATTCCATCCAAAAGCAGCAGAATACACATTCTTTCCAAGTGCACATGGAACATTCTCCAGGATAGATCACATGCTAGGCCACAAAACAAGCCTCGGTAAATTTAAGAAAATTGAGATCATATCAGGCATCATTTCTGACCACAACACTATGAGACTAGAAACTAACTGCAAGCAAAAAACCTGCAAAACCCACAAACACATGGAGGGTAAACAACATGCTCCTGAACAACTAAAGGATCACTGAAGAAATCAAAGAGAAAATCAAAATATAACTGGAGATCAGTGAAAACCAAAACACAATGATCCAAAATCTGTGGAATGCAGCAAAAGCAGTTCTAAGAGGGAAGTTTATAGTGATAGAAGCTTACCACAGGAAACAAGAAAAATCTCAAATAAGCAGCCTAACCTTACACCTAAAGAAACCAGAATAAGAACAAACAAAACCCAAAGTTAATAGAAGGAAAGGAATCATAAAGGTCAGAGCAGAACTATAAACTATAGTTTATATAGTTATACTATAAACTATATAAACTATAAAACATTGGTGAATGAATTCAAAAATGATGCAAAGAAATGGAAAGATATCCTGTGTTCTTGGATGAGAAGAATTAATATTGTAAAAAAATGTCCATACTAGCCAAAGCAACCTACAGATTTAATATGACCTCTATCAAAATACTTTTGACATTCTTCACAGAACTAGAACAAATAATCCTAAAATTTATATCAAACCACGAAAGACCCTGAATTGCCAAAGCAATCTTGAGAAAAAAAAACAAAGCTAGAGGTATCATGCTTCCTGACTTCTGACTATACTACAAAGATATAGTAATCAAAACAGTATGGTACTGGCACAAAAACAGACACATTGATCAACGGAACAGAATAGAGAGCTCAGAAATAAACCCACACAATTATGGTTAATCTAAGACAAAGGAGGCAAGAATATACAATCGAGAAGAGACAGCCTCTTCAATAAGTGGTGCTTGGAAAACTGGACAGCTACATGGAAAAGAATGAGATTAGAACATTTCCTCACACCATATACAAAGAAAACTCAAAATGGAGTAAAGACCTAAATGGAAGACTGGAAACCATAAAACTCCCAGAAGAAAACATAGGCAGAACACTCTTTGACATGAGTTATAGCAACATTTTTTCGGATTTGTCTCCTAAGGCAAAGAAAACAAGAGCAAAACTAAACAAATGGGACCTAATTAAACTTAAAAACTTTTCCACAAACCATAAATAAAATGAAAAGACAACCTACTGAATGGGAGAAAATATTTGCAAATGATATGACTGGTAAGGGGTTAATATCCAAAATACACAAACAGCTCATACAACTTAATATTAAGCAAACAACCTAATTTTAAAATGGGCAGAAGACCTGAATAGACATTTTTCTGAAGAAGTTAAACAGATTGGCAACAGGCACTTGAAAAGATACTCAGCATCGCAAATCAAAACCATAATGAGGGGACTTCTCTGGTGGTCCAGTGGTAAAGAATCCGCCTTCCAATGCAGGGGACATGGGTTCGGTCCCTGGTTGGGGAACTAAGCCTACATGCCACAACTGCTGAGCCCATGCACTCTGGAGCCCATGTGCCACAGCTAGAAAGAAAAAACCCACATGCCACAACTAGAGAGAAGCCTGTGTGCCACAACTATAGAGAAGCCCTCGTGCCACAACAAAGAGCCCGCACGCTGCAATGAAAGATCCCGCATGCCACAACTAAGACCCGACACATCAAAAATAAAAATAAATAAATAAAAATTTTTTAAAAAGTTAAAAAAACCATAATGAACTACCACCTCATACCTGTCAGAATGGCTATCCTCAAAAAGACCACAAATAGCAGGTACTAGCGAGGATGTGGAGAAAAGGGAACTCTTGTACACTGTGGGAATGTAAGTTTGTGCAGCCACTGTGGAAACCCAGTATGGAGGTTCCTCAATAAACTAAAAATAGAACTACCATATGATCCAGCAATTTCACTCCTGGGTATATATCTGAATACAATGAAAACATTAATTTGGAAAGATACATGCACCCCAGTGTTCATAGCAGCATTATTTACAATAGCCAAGATGTGGAAGCAACCTAAATGTCCAATAACAGATGCATGGATAAAGAACATGTGGTATATATATATAGTATATATATATACAATGGAATACTACTTAGCCATAAAAAAGAATGAAATTTTGCCATTTGCAGCAACATGGATGGACCTGGAGTGTATTATGCTTAGTGAAATAAGTCAGACAGAGAAAGATGAATACTGTATGTTATCACTTATATATGAAATCTAAAAAATAAAACAAACAAACAAAGTGACTATAATAGAAACAGGCTCACAGATATAGAGAACAAACTAGTGGTTACCAGTGGGGAGAGAGAAGTGGGGAAGGGCAAGACAGTGGTAGAGGATTAAGAGGTACAAACTACTATGTATAAAATAAATAAGCTACAAGGATATATTGTACAGCACAGGGAATATAGCCAATATTTTATAATAACTATAAATGGAGTAAAATCTATAAAAATTTTGAATCACTAAGTTATATGCCTGAAACTAATATAGTATTATAAATCAACTATACCTCAAAAAAAAGTGACATGAAAAAAATGGGTCCAGGTATATTCAGATTGAGAAAACAGATTAAATTTTAGGATTTGACTAGTACAGATTATTTTTTTTCAACATCAACTTTATTGAGGTACAGTTTATATAAAAAGCGCATTAATTTTAAATGCATAGTTCAGTGAGTTTTGACAAAGTGTGCCTGTGTAACCAATGCGACAGTTGAGATACAGAACATTTCCATCACCCCCAAAAGGCTTGCTTGTGCCCATTTGAAGTTTCTGTTGCCCCAAGCAACCACTGATTTGATTTCTATCATCATAGATGTGCCTGTTCTGGAGCTATCATGCAAGTGGAATCTTATGAATAAACTATTTTATGTCTGGCTTGTTTTGCTCAATTCTCATTTGAGCATCATCATTTTTGTTATGTGTATCACTAGTATCAATAGCAGAACGTTTTTTAAAAAAAACCTTTCATTTAATTCTGTCAAAATGTCAACCATTATGCACACATTATAAACCAATAATATGTGCACATTGAAACATGTTTTTATTTTATTTTTTAACATAGGCCAACTCCTAGGTTGAGAATACCGCTATGTGCTGACATATTTGAGCAGCTCTGAGTATATTGTAATTGTGAGGGCTATGTGGGGTAGTGGGAAGACTGTAGTCACAGTGCCGGCCCTGTCACAGACTTTGAGTTTGAGCCGGTTCCACCACCCAGTAGGGTTCTATTTCTCCATTTGTACTAGCCTTTGCTGCTTCCTGAGGCCCATTCTGGGGCTGACACGTGTTGTTTTGGGGATGGTCAATGAGCTGTGGAACCAGCAGAGGGAGCAAGAGTCAACAAAAATGACAGAGTTAGGTCAGCATCTTGAACCGGCCCCTGTGATACATGCCGCCCTCAGCACAGTGAATGCACTGTTCCAGAGCTCAGCAAGTCCTCTGGTGGACCAGCTTTTAAAGTGACTTACGATTCTGGATATGATTTTTCAAACAGATTTCTCTGATTAGGTGAGATGGTAGTTTTTATAAAATTTTTAAATTATAAGATATTCTATTGCAAATGAGAGGGAGGATAAAAAAATAAGAGATCCCTGTGTGGTCTTATAAGCAAACAAAATAGATTCATATTAAAAAACTTCTGTAAATTAACCTTTAAAATACTATAATTTAATAATTATTACCCTAGAGTAGAATCGTAAAAAACATGTTGAAAGGGGCCACTTCAGTTTACTTTTCAGTGAAAAAAGGAACACAAAGAAAATTAGATTGAGTCATTGGAAGTGTAGTTTACAGAATTGTCAAAAATAAAATATTTTCTAACATACCATTATCTGAAAATAGAATCTAGTTTTTAAAAGCAGTTAACTGATTTCACTCTGAAGCCAGATCTGTATAATTGCAGTTAAATGGATACTTCATGCCATGAAATTCCCCTCATTTACCATGTCTGCACCTTCAGCTCACAGAATTATTTTTGTTCTTTATTCACTTTGCTTCTATAAAGATAATTGATGTTGCATGAAATATTTATAGTCTTATATTTGCTCCCCAAATTCTCATCATAATATTGAACAACCTCTAACCAGAGAGGGAAATTAGGTTGGACATGGTTTGCTGGGAAACATTCTGTAGGATTCTGAACACAACGCCCACCTCTCCTGCTACAAAGTTTTGTTTTGAGATAACTAATTTGGTGAAGAGTTTTGTCATTTTCAAACGAACTCTGTAATAGGACACATGTGAATAAGAAAGTTAAATAAGTGATAACTGGCATCTTTCAGGTAAAATTAGGAGAGTACTAAAAAGGCAAGGGGGTGAGATGAGTGAGAAGAGAATGAAGTGAAGTGTGGAAATTAAGGAAGACCTGTGTAGGTAGAGACAGCCTATATCTGTCTTGTGTTGGAAAACCTCCTTTCACTTGTTGAAAAGCTACCTGATGAGCCTCTATAGAAAAGATGAATCTGATGTCATTTAACTAGCCTGTACCACAGAGAAAGAAGGAAGCATCCCAATTATTTTTATTAGGCCAGCATAACACTGATCCAAAAACCTGACCAAGATAGCTCAAGAAAGAAAACTACAGACTGACCTCACTTATAATTGTTGATGCAAACTCCTAAGCAAATTACCAGCAAATAGATTCCAGTAGTACATTTTGGAGAAAAGAAACCATGACCAAAGAAAATTATTCTAAATGTTAAGGGATGGTTCAATATTAGGAAGTCTATAAAAAACGTAATCACATTAAAATGCAGAGAAGCATACGATGTAAAACAGGCTGGGTGGTTTTAAGACAAAACTGCAGGAGAGAGATTAGTTCAAGATGTCAGAGCAGAAGGACATGCACTCACTCCCTCTTGCGAGAACACTGGAATCACAACTAACTGCTGAACAGTCATCGATAGGAAGATACTGGAACTCAGGAAAAAAGACACCCCACATCCAAAGACAAAGGAGAAGCTGCAATGAGATGGGAGGAGGGGTGCAATCACAATAAAATCAAGTCCCATAACTGCTGGGTGGGTGACTCACAAACTGGAGAACATGTATACCACAGAGTCCACCCACTGGAGTGAAGATTCTGAGCCCCACGTCAGGCTTCCCAACCTGGGGGTCTGGCAATGGGAGGAGGAATTCCTAGAGAATCAGACTTTGAAGGCTAGCAGGATTTATTGCAGGACTTCGGCAAGACTGGGGGAAACAGAGACTCCACTCTTAGAGGGCACACACAAAGTAATGTGTGCATCGGAACCCAGGGGAAGGAGCAGTGACCCTATAGGAGACTGAACCAGACCTGCCTGCTAGTGTTGGAGGGTCTCCTGCAGAGGCGGGGGGCAGCTGTGGCTCACCAAGGGACAAGGACACTGGCAGCAGAAGTTCTGGTAAATAACTCCTTGGAATGAGTCCTCCCAGAATATACCATTAGCCCCACCAAAGAGCCTGGGTAGGCTCCAGTGTTGGGTTGCCTCAGCCAAACAACCAACAGGGAGGGAACGCAGCGCCACCCATCAGCAGACAAGCAGATTAAAGTTTTACTGAGCTCTGCCCACAAGAGCAACAGCCAGCTCTACCCACTACCAGTCCCTCCCATCAGGAAGCTTGCACAAGCCTCTTAGATAGCCTCATCCACCAGAGGGCAGACAGCAGAAGCAAGAACTACAGTTCTGCAGCCTGTGGAACGAAAACCACATTCACAGAAAGACAAGATGAAAAGGCAGAGGACTATGTGCCTGAAGGAATAAGATGAAACCCCAGAAAAACAATGAAATGAAGTGGAGATAAGCAACCTTCCAGAAAAAGAATTAAGAATAATGATAATTAAGGTGATCCAGGACCTCAGAATAAGAATGGAGGCAAAGATCGAGAAGATACAAGAAATGTTTAACAAACACCTAGAAGAATTAAAGAAAAAACACTTAGAAGAATTGAAGAACAAACAAACAGATGAACAATAGAATAACTGAAATGAAAACTACACTAGAAGGAATCAATAGCAGAATAACGGAGGCAGAAGAACAGATAAATTCTGGAAGACAGAATGGCGGAATTCACTGCCATGGAATAGAATAAAGAAAAAAGAATGAAAAGAAATGAAGACAGCCTAAGAGACCTCTGGGACAACATTAAATGCAACAATATTTGCATTATAGGGGTCCCAGAAGGAGAAGAGAGAGATATTTAAAGTGATGAAAGGGAATCAACTACAACCAAGATTACTCTACCTGGCAAGGATCACATTCAGATTTGATGGAGAAATTAAAACCTTTACAGACAAGCAAAAGCTAAGAGAATTGAGCACCACCAAACCAGCTCTAAAACACATGCTAAAAGAACTTCTCTAAGTGGGAAACACAAGAGAAGAAAAGGAGCTACAAAAACAAACCCATAACAATTAAGAAAATGGTAATAGGAACATACATATTGATAATTACCTTAAATGTAAATGGATTAAATGCTCCAACCAAAAGACACAGGCTTGCTAAATGGATACAAAAACAAGACTCATATATATGCTGTCTACAAGAGACCCACTTCAGACCTAGGGACACATACAGACTGAAAATGAGGGGATGGAAAAAGATATTCCATGCAAATGGAAATCAAAAGAAAGCTGGAATAACAATACTCATATCAGGTAAAATAGACTTTAAAATAAAGAATGTTACAAGAGACAAGGAAGGACACTACATAATGATCAAGGGATCAATCCAAGAAGAAGATATAACAATTATAAATATATATGTATATATATATATATATATACATGCACCCAACATAGGAACACCTTAATACATAAGGCAACTGCTAACAGTTCTAAAAGAGGAAATCGACAGTAACACAGTAATAGTGGGGGACTTTAACACCTCACTTACACCAATGGACAGATCATCCAAACAGAAAATTAATAAGGAAACACAAGGTTTACATGACACAATAGACCAGATAGATTTAATTGATATTTATAAGACATTCCATCCAAAAACAGCAGATTACACTTCCTTCTCAAGTGCGCATGGAACATTCTCCAGGATACATTACACCTTGGGTCACAAATCAAGCCTCAGTAAATTTAAGAAAATTGAAATCATATCAAGCATCTTTTCTGACCACAACGCTATGAGATTAGAAATGAATTACAGGGAAAAAAACGTAAAAAACACAAACACATCTAGGCTAGCCAATACCTTACTAAATAACCAAGAGACCACTGAAGAAATCAAAGAGGAAATCAAAAAATACCTAGAGACAAATGACAACGAAAACACGACGATCCAAAACCTATGGGATGCAGTAAAGGCAGTTCTAAGAGGGAAGTTTATAGCAATACAATGCTACCTGAAGAAACAAGAAAAATCTCAAACAAACAATCTAACCTTACACCTAAAGGAACTAGAGAAAGAAGAACAAGTAAAACCCAAAGTTAGCAGAAGGAAAGAAATCATAAAGATTGAGCAGAAATAAATGAAATAGAAACAGGGAAACAATAGCAAAGAGCAATAAAACTAAAAGCTGGTTCTTTGAGAAGATAAACATAGTTGATAAACTTTTAGCCAGACTCATCAAGAAAAAGATGGAGAGGACTCAAATCAATAAAATTAGAAATGAAAAAGAAGTTACAATGGACGCTGCAGAAATACAAAGCCTCATAAGAGATTCCTACAAGCAACTCTATGCCAATAAAATGGACAACCTGGAAGAGATGGACAAATTCTTAGAAGGTTTAACCTTCCAACACTGAACCAGGAAGAAATAGAAAATATGAACAGACCAAACACAAGTAATGAAGTTGAAACTGATTAAAATCTTCCAACAAACAAAAGTCCAGGACCAGATGGCTTCACAGGTGAATTCTATTAAACATTTAGAAAGAGCTAACACCCATCCTTCTTAAACTCTTCCAAAAAATTGCAGAGGAAGGAACACTCCCAAACTCATTCTACGAGGCCACCATCACCCTGATACCAAAACCAGACAGAGATACTACAAAAAAAGAAAATTACAGACCAATATCACTGATGAATACAGATGCAAAAATCCTCAACAAAATACTAGCAAACAGAATCCAACAACACATTAAAAGGATCATGCACCACGATCAAGTGGGATTTATCCCAGGGATGCAAGGATTCTTCAATATATGCAAATCAATCAATGTGATACACATTAACAAATTGAAGAGTGAAAACCATATTATCATCTCAATAGATGCAGAAAAAGCTTTTGACAAAAAGTTTTTGACAGCACCCATTTATGATAAAAACTCTCCAGAAAGTGGGCATAGAGGGAACCTACCTCAGTATAATAAAGACCATATATGACAAACCCACAACAAACATCATTCTTAATGGTGAAAAACTGAAAGCATTTCCTCAAAGATCAGGAATAAGACAAGGATGTCCACTCTTGCCACTATTATTCAACATAGTTTTGGAAGTCCTAGCCATGGCAATCAGAGAAGAAAAAGAAATAAAAGGAATACAAATAGGAAAAGAAGAAGTTAAACTGTCACTGTTTGCAGATGACATGATACTATACACAGAGAATCCTAAAGATGCCACCAGAAAACTACTAGAGCTAATCAATGAATTTGGTAAAGTTGCAGTATACAAAATTGATGCACAGAAATATGTTACATTCCTATACACTAACAATGAAAGATCCAAAAGAGAAGCTAAGGAAAGAATCACATTTACCACTGCAACAAAAAGAATAAAATACCTAGGAATAAACCTACCTAAGGAGGTAAAAGACCTGTACTTAGAAAACTATAAGACACTGATGAAAGAAATCAAAGATGACACAAACAGATGGAGAGATACACCATGTTCTTGGATTGGAAGAATCAATATTGTGAAAATGACTGTACTACCCAAAGCAATCTACAGATTCAATGCAATCCCTATCAAATTACCACTGGCATTTTTTACAGAACTAGAACAAAAAATCTTAAAATTTGTATGGAGACACAAAAGACCCCAAATAGCCAAAGCAGTCTTGAGGGAAAAAAACGGAGCTGGAGGGATCAGACTCCCTGACTTCAGACTATACTTCAGACTGTACTACAAAGCTACAGTAATTAAGACACTATGGTACTGCACAAAAACAGAAATATAGATCAATGGAACAGTATAGAAAGCCCAGTGATAAAACCACACACCTATGGTCCACTAATCTATGACAAAGGAGGCAAGGATATAGAATGGAGAAAAGACAGCCTCTTCAATAAGTGGTGCTGGGAACACTGGACAGCTACATGTAAAAGAATGATATTAGAACACTCCCTAACACCATACACAAAAATAAACTCAAAATGGATTAAAGACCTAAATGTAAGACTGGACACTATAAAAGTCATAGAGGAAAATGTAGGAAGAACACTCTGTGATGTAAATCACAGCAAGCTCCTTTTTGACCCACCTCCTAGAGAAATGGAAATAAAAACAAAAATAAACAAATGGGACCTAATGAAACTTAAAAGCTTTTGCACAGCAAAGGAAGCTACAAACAAGATGAAAAGACAGCCCTCAGAATGGGAGAAAATATTTGCAAATGAAGCAACTGACAAAGGATTAATCTCCAAAATTTACAAGCAGCTAATGCAGCTCAATATCAAAAAACAAAGAAACCAATCCAAAAATTGTCCAAAGACCTAAATAGACATTTCTTCAAAGAAGACATATAAATGGCCAGGAAAATCTGCTCAACATCACTAATTATTAGAGAAATGCAAATCAAAACTACAATGTGGTATCACCTCACACCAGTTAGAATGGGCATCACCAGAAAATCTACAAACAACAAATGCTGGAGAGTGTGTGGAGAAAAGGGAACCCTCTTGCACTGTTGGTGGGAATGTAAATTGATACAGCCACTATGGAGAACAATATGGAGCTTCCTTAAAAAACTAAAAATAGAACTACCATATGTCCCAGCAATCCTACTACTGGGCGTATACCCAGAGAAAACCATAATTCAAAAAGACACATGCACCCCAATGTTCATTGCAGCACTATTTACAATAGGGAGGTCATGGAAGCAACCTAAATGCCCATCGACAGATGAATGGATAAAGAAGATATGGTACATATATACAATGGAATATTACTCAGCCATAAATAGGAATGAAATTGGGTTGTTTGTAGAGATGTGGATAGACCTAGAGACTGTCATACTGAGTGAAGTAAGTCAGAAAAAGAAAAACAAATATTGTATATTAACGCATATATGTGGAATCTAGAAAAATGGTACAGATGAACCGGTTTGCAAGGCAGAAATAGACACAGATGTAGAGAACAAACGTATGGACACCAAGGGGGGAAAGCAGCGGGGGATGGGAGTGGTGTGATGAATTGGGCAATTAGGATTGACATGTATACACTGATGTGTATAAAATAGGTAACTAATAACCTTCTGTATAAAAAATAAATAAATTAAATTAAATTAAAAAAGAGAAATAAAACAAAAAAACCTGCAGGGCTGGAAAGCAGGTCAGTGGTTGCCAGGGGATGAGGTTGGGGAATGCTTGATTACAAAGGAGCAACACAAGGGAATTTTGGGGGTGAGGGGTGTCGATAGAACTATTCTGTGTCTTGATTGTGGTGGTGGATACATGCCTCTTTGCATTTGTCAATAGAACTGTACATCAAAAAAAAACAATTTTATTGTATGTAAAACCAAATATTTTAAAATAAGTTTAAAAACTCGAAACAACAACAACAACAAAAAATCCCACTGTAACATAGCCAATAAAGTCAATGATTGATTAGGTAAGAAAGTGAAATGACTGAAATACATCCAGTTTTTTCTACTGTAAGGTGGAACTAATAGTAATACCTATTTCCCAGGGTTGTTATGAGATTCTGCGTCGCACAACGTCTGGCACAGCGGAAATTCTCAATAAATTCTCAATAACCATTATTAGTAATAAAGTGTAGCCATTAAACACACAAACCCTGGATCAAAATGCCCGGGTTCAAGTTCTCGTTTGCCCACTTACTAGTTGTGTGGCCTTGGGTAAGTCATTTTGCTTCTGCTCCTCTGAGTTCTCTTATTTTAAAAATGTGGGTAATGACAGTACGTACCTCAGAGGGTCTCTGCTAGGGTTAACTGAGTTAATCACGGTGGAGTACCTGGAACAGGGCCTGGCACCGCGCCACAGAGGGAGGGGGAGAGTTGTAAAAAAACGAGCAGGGTGGGAGAAATGCCAAAAGCTTCTGTGAGTTCAGAAGGGAGAGGAAGTGACCTGGTTGCATATGTGTGTGTGTGTGTGTGTGTGCGCGCGCGTGTAGGGATGGTTGGTGTTGGTCTTGGTTTTATCTAAATGAGTTGTACACCTAAAGTGAATGGAAAAAAAGTCAGGAAAAGACAAGTCTTAAACATTTATCAGGTATGCCCTTCAAGAACAACTTCCAACTGTGGTAGAGACACTGCGTATAGGGCCTGAATGGAAACAGACCTGGATTCTCCAAAGAGCAAGAGAGCTAAAACAAAGAAGGTAACTTGCTACATTAGCATGGTGTCAAAGGCAGGGTGAATTTGCATTAAAGGAGTGTGAAAGTTTCAAGGCAAAGTAGGTCATGAGAAAAGAGAGTTAAATAGACCCAGAGACTCTGTTGAATGATTTAAACCTCTTATGCAGCTGATTGAATAAACAGGGAGGTTTCTCTGTGTTTGTATGACCATAGTCATCGTGATGGTCACTCAGGTTGACTCCAGCGGATGCGTTGCCAGTGGCCACAACAGGAGAGGGGACTAGTCAATGGGCACCAGTGACTGAGGTGACACCCTTTCACTGGAGGCTGGTAGTGGTCACATGGAGCTGGGGATCCCTCATTAGATCTTTATCGCTGGCCGCATCTCTAAGGATCATATAAGTCCCAAGAATATGGGGAAAAGCATAATATTTAGTGAAATGAGAAAAATTTCTTAGTATGTAAGTGAAAAATATAGACTATAAAACTGTATATGGACCTAATTTGGTTAAACGTATGCACAGAAAAATGGGAATGAAACACATTAAAATGGTAAAGAATAGTTGTCACTGGATGAGAATTACAGATAACATATACTCTTTTCTTTATATTTTATATCTTTTATATTTTCTATAATAAAAATGCTTTACTTTTACAATTAGAAAAGAGAAGGAATAAATACAATTAACTTAAAAGGAAAAGAAGTTTCCTTGGCAAGTTCATAGCCCTACATGTTGTTCAGCAACGTATGGTTGTTTGCCATTTGGATGAAAAGGGCAATAAACACTTCAACTGCTGACTACATTCTCTAACCTCTAGATGAAGCTCAGAGCTTCTCAATCTTATTTCAGATCCAAGAAAGAGGGTCTTTTATGCAGGTCAAAGACAGAATGGAGTCCTCAGAAACCCAGCACGAGCCATAGTGGTTGAAGCTTGGGTGGGAGTGATGAAGACATTCAAAGCTCCTTCTTTCCGAGATAAGCTGCTTCTTTTGGACCACTTCCTGTCACTTTTCTTGCTTTTGTCTCTCTCAGCTACTGTAAAAAGATGGGATTTATATTTGCTGATGCTGCCATGATGAAGTACCATAGACTGAGTGGCTTAAAGTACAGAAATTTACTTTCTCACAATTCTGGAGGCCAGAAGTCTGAAGTCAAGGTGTCAGCGGGGTTCGTTTCTTCTGAGGTCTCTCTTTTTGCCTTGCAGATGGCCATCTTCTTCTGTCTTCACATGGTCTTCCTTCTGTGTGTGTGTGTGTGTGTGTGTGTGTGTGTGTGTGTGTGTGTGTGTCCGTCCTAATCTGCGCTTCTTTTAAGAACACTAGTCATATTGGACTTGGGCCTACACGAATGACCTCATTTTATCTTTTTTTTTTTTTTTTTTTTGCAGTATGCAGGCCTCTCACCATTGTGGCCTCTCCCGCCGCGGAGCACAGGCTCCGGACGCACAGGCCCAGCGGCCACAGCTCACGGGCCCAGCCGCTCCGCGGCATGCGAGATCCTCCCGGACCGGGGCAAGAACCCGCGTCCCCCGCATCGGCAGGTGGACTCTCAACCACTGCGCCACCAGGGAAGCCCTTCATTTTATCTTAATTATCTCTTTAAAGGCCCTGTCTCCCAAAACCAGTCACATTCTGAGGTCCTGGGGGTTAGGACTGCACTTATGAATGTTGAGGGGATAAAATTCAGCCAATAAAAGGGTTCAGGTGTTTTCTTTCTTAGGGGACCATATCTCTGCTCAAAGAGTCAAGGAAGAATGAATGCAAGGCTTAAGAGAAAGGGAACAAAAGAAGCTGCTTAGCTCATGCAGCTCAATATCAAAAAACCAAACAACCCAATCCAAAAGTGGGCAGAAGCCCTAAATAGACATTTCTCCAAAGAAGATATACAGATTGCCAACAAACACATGAAAGAATGCTCAACATCCTTAATCATTAGAGAAATGCAAATCAAAATGCAAATGAGATATCATCTCACACCGGTCAGAATGGCCATCATCAAAAAATCTAGAAACAATAAATGCTGGAGAGGGGGCGGAGAAATGAGAACACTCTTGCACTGTTGGTGGGAATGTAAATTGATATAGCCACTATGGAGAACAGTATGGGGGTTCCTTAAAAGACTAAAAATAGAACTACCATATGACCCAGCAATCTCACTACTGGGCATACACCCTGAGAAAACCATAATTCAAAAAGAGTCATGTACCAAAATGTTCATTGCAGCCCTATTTACAATAGCCAGGACATGGAAGCAACCTAAGTGTCCATCAACAGATGAATGGATAAAGATGTGGCACATATATACAATGGAATATTACTCAGCCATAAAAAGAAACGAAATTGAGTTATTTGTAGTGAGGTGGATGGACCTAGAGTCTGTCATACAGAGTGAAGTAAGTCAGAAAGAGGAAAACAAATACCATATGCTAACACATATATATGGAATTTAAGGGAAAAAAAATGTCATGAAGAACCTAGGGGTAAGACAGGAATAAAGACACAGACCTACTAGAGAATGGACTTGAGAATATGGGGAAGGGGAAGGGTAAGCTGTGACAAAGCGAGAGAGAGGCATGGACATATATACACTACCAAACGTAAGGTAGATAGCTAGTGGGAAGCAGCCACATAGCACAGGGAGATCAGCTCGGCGCTTTGTGACCACCTAGAGGGGTGGGATAGGGAGGGTGGGAGGGAGGGAGATGCAAGAGATATGGGAACATATGTATAACTGATTCCCTTTGATATAAAGCAGAAACTAACATACCATTGTAAAGCAATTATACTCCAATAAAGATGTAAAAAAAGAAACCAGAGAGTAAGCTGAGTAATCTGAGCCCAAATCTGCCTTTGTCTAGAGTGTCTATTCTGGGCACGTAACGCTCTTAAATCTGTGACTGCACTGAGGCTGCTTAAGGATTTGAAATCTTGGTTATCTCTTCTTTGGGGACATAACTAATATAGCATTAGGTTGATAACACCAAATGATCGGATGTTTCTACAAGGAAAAGCAAATTTGAGAACAGAGATATGTTAGAATCTTATTCAATAAATGCTGGGGAATCTTATTCAATAAATCTTATTCAATAAAAGAGAGGTCTGCTCTGGTCATATTACCCTTAATGGGTTGGTCAACATTGCCATTCTCTGCTAAAAATGAGAAGAAGCATTCTGAGGAACTCATATGGAATTTTAAGTTAATAAAATGCAAGAGGTTCTCTCTCCCCTCTGTCCAAGGGATAAACATCCATAGAATGTGCTCTGACCTCTTCCCCAATCACAAAGAACCCTGAAAGTTTTACAGTGTGGAACGGATGTCCTTGACCTATGGAAGAGAAAAGCTCAGGTCTATGAATTTTGCCTTTGCCCAGCCAGGAGATGGTGCCATTTTTCTAGAGAATTGAGCCAGATTTAGCTTGAACTTTCCATTTGATCTTTAATAAGCTGTGTGGGCACCATGCTCACAGCATGTTTCTATAGATGCGCATATATAGCCACTTTCTAGAAGATTCCAGTTAACTGTAGTTAAACAAACTGGAATCTTCAAGCTTCTCAGTTTAAGTAAAAACTTTTATTTTTTAAACATGGGGTTAATTAGAGAAAAACTTAGTATCTTCTTATAAACATATATTTTAGGAGCTCATGCTTTCTTCTCCTCCTCCTTCTCTGCCTGTACCACCCCCATCCCTTTTATCCCCTCTCCCACTCATCTCACTCCGACATACTAGCTGACATCACCTTTTCTTACCTTGACTTTTGAAAGACCCGCTCACCATCTTTCACTGTTACGTATGGTGGTTGGTTTACTGAATTCAACAGTAAAATTGTATCTTTTGAGGAATGAATATTTCTAAATATGTATCTGAGTATTTATCTTTTTAACTATATCACTTCAAAATTTTTAATGAAAAATTTCAAACATTCAGAATACTTGAAAGACCAATAGGCATCATATACCATACCCACCACATAGATTCAACAACTATTAACATGTTTCCATTTTTCTTACGGTACAAATATAAATATATAGATATATATGTATATATATTTATACGCTTGGAAGTTGGTTGTAGACATTATGAAACAGCCTTAAATATTCAGCATGTAACTTCTAAGAATAAAGACATTCTTCTACCTAACTGCTAATCACACCTAAGAAATATATCACACCTAAGAAAATTGACAATAACAATTTCTAAGTGTTACCTAATACCTAGTCCTATTCAAATTTTCCAAGTTATTCCCCCTGTATCTTTCGTAGCAAGTTTTGTTCAGTTGGATCCAATCAAGGTTCATACATTGCATTTGGTCGTTTTGTTTGTTCAGTCTCTTCTAATATAAAACCCCTCCTCCCATCCTCTTACTGCAAACAATGATTTTTTTTTAACAGACCATGCCTACTTTTATTTAGAATGTCCCACATTTTGGATTTGTCTGATTGTTTCCTCATAGACTTGTTCTTAAACTGCATCCCTCAGAGATCAGAGACTGAGGGAAAGGCTTATCTGCTACAAGCTTATTAGGAAATGCAGCCTCAGGGAGCAGGAGTGGGTGCATATAGGGGGCATAAGGCAGTGGAAGAGGGTGAATCAATATGAAGACATATTATCAAGCTGCCCACTATCCGGTGTTAAGCACAATGATTACTTTATCTTGTGGGATCGTTTGAGGGAGCAGGTAAATGACTGTTTCGTAAGATAATCTGTCTGGAGGAGGAAGAGGGAAGAACTTATTCATTGGCTTTCATATTCCACTGATGCAGTATTCACGTTCACCCCATGGAGTGTTGATCCATCCCTCCTTCCAGTTGGTGCGTGAGCAAGCCCAGAGCTGGCTGGTGGAATTTCAAACTTCTGTCTACTGTGAAGCCCTGGGATGAGAAGCTACACTTTCAGGTGGGGCCCACATGGAGTCTACTGGAGCCCAGCCACAGTTGGTTTCTGCAAGGATGGCTGAGGCAGAACAAAATGGCTCTGGAAACAGCTGAGGCTGAGAAGATCTGAAGTGGTGCAGGAGTAGTATCTGATGTAGTATCTTTTAACTAGTTCTTCTATCCCCAGTAATTTCTATAAACTGGAGGTCAGATCTAAGATCTTGATGAGATTCAGGTAAAACATTTTGGCCAGAAAACTTCATAAGTGGGGCTTCCCTGGTGGCGCAGTGGTTGAGAATCCGCCTGCCAATGCAGGGGACACGGGTTCGAGCCCTGGTCTGGGAAGATCCCACATGCTGCCGAGCAACTAAGCCCGTGCGCCACAACTGCTGAGCCTGTGCTCTAGAGCCCGCAAACCACAATTACTGAGCCTATGTACCACCACACCTGAAGCCTGTGCGCCTAGAGCCCATGCTCCACAACAAGAGAAATCACCACAATGAGAAGCCCGCGCACCGCAACAACGAGTAGCCCCTGCTCGCTGCAACTAGAGAAAGACTGCGAGCATCAACGAAGACCCAATGCAGCCAAAAACAAATAAAAATAAATAAATTTATTAAAAAAGAAAACTTCATAAGTGATGTTGTGTGCTTCATGTTACAACACATCAGAAGGCACAAAATGGCAGGTTGTCCCACTATTAGTGATGCTAAGTCCCTTGGTTTGGTTATGACCACTAGATCTATTCAGTGTAAAACTCTGTCTTCCCCTCTGCAATCAGTGTATATCTCTGGGGCGATATGACACTGTCCTTTCCCTAGCAATCTTTTATGAGTTTTTTTTTTTGATATTGAGTTGTATGAGCTGTTTATAAATTGTGGACATTAACCCCTTATCAGTTATATCATTTACAAATATTTTCTCACATTGGGTAGGTTGTCTTTTCATTTTGTCAGTGGTTTCCTTTGCTATACAAAAGCTTTTAGTTAGGTCCCATTTGTTTATTTTTGCTTTTATTTCTTTTGCCTTAGAAGACAAATCCAAAAAAATATTGCTAAGATTTATGTCAAAGAGTGTTCTGCCTATGTTCTCTTCTAGGAGTTTTATGGTTTCAGGTCTTATATTTAGGTCTTTAATCCACTTTGAGTTTATTTTTGTAATATGGTGTGAGGAAATGTTATCTCATTTTTCTCCATGTATTATAACTGTCCAGTTTTCCCAAAACCACTTGTTGAAGAGAAAATCTTTTCTCTATTGTATATTCTTGCCTGCTTTGTCATTGATTAATTATCCATAAATCCATGGTTTATTTCTGGGCTCTCTATTCTGTTCTGTTGATCTATGTGTCTGTTTTTTGTGCCAGTACCATACCGTTTTGATTACTGTAGCTTTGTAGTATAGTGGGCAGTCAGGGAGCATGATTCCTTCAGCTCTGTTCTTCTTTCTCAAGATTGTTTTGACTATTGATTCTTTTGTGCTTCCATACAAATTTTAAAATGATTTGTTCTAGTTCTGTGAAAAATGCCATTGATATTTTAATAGGGATTGCATTGAATCTGTAGATTGCTTTGTGTATAGTGGATATCTTAACAATACTAATTCTTCCAATCCAAGAACATGGGAAACCTTTCCTTTCTTTGCATCATTTTTGAATTCATTCATCAATGTTTTATAGTTTTCAGAATATACTTCTTTCACATCCTTGGTTAAGTTTATTCCTAGGTATTTTATTCTTTCTGATGTTATTGTGAATGGGATTGTTTCCTTAATTTCCCTTTCTGATATTTCATTGATGTGTATAGAAATGCAACAGATTTCTGTATATTAATCTCATATCTTGCAACTTTACTGAATTCATTTATTCTAACAGTTTTTTGGTGGAGACTTCAGGGTTTTCTATATACAGTATCATGTCATCTGCAAATAGTGACAGTTTTACTTCTTCCCTTCCAATCTGGATGCATTTTATTTCTTTTTCTTCTCTGATTGCTGTGGCTAGGACTTCCAATCCTATGTTAAATAGAAGGGGTGAAAGTGGGCACCTTGCCTTGTTTCTGATTTTAGAGGAAAAGCTTTATGCTTTTCAGCATTGAGTATGACGTTAACTGTAGGTTTGTCATAAAGAGCCTTTATTTTGTTGAGATATGTACCCTCTATACCGAATTTCATGAGAGTTTTCCCTAGTAATCTTTTTTTTTTTAATGGCATTACCTCTATCGGGACATTTATTCTTTTTTTTTTTAACATCTTTATTGGAGTATAATTGCTTCACAATGCTGTGTTAGTTTCTGCTGCATAACAAAGTGAATCAGCCACATGCATACATATATCCCCATATCCCCTCCCTCTTGTGCCTCCCTCCCACCCTCCCTATCCCATGCCTCTAGGTCTTTGAAAAGCACCGAGCTGATCTCTTGGTGCTATGCTGCTGCTTCCCACTAGCCATCTATTTTACATTTGGTAGTGTATATATGTCAATGCTACTCTCACTTCACCCCAGCTTCCCCTTTCCCCATGCTGTGTCCTCAAGTCCATTCTCTATGTTTGCAGCTTTATTTTTGCCCTGCCACTAGGTTCATCAGTACCATTTTTTTTTAGATTCCATATATATGTGTTAGCATACAGTATTTGTTTTTCTCTTTCTGACTTACTTCACTCTGTATGACAGACTCTAGGTCCATCCAGCTCACTACAAATAACTCAATTTCATTTCTTTTTATGGTTGAGTAATATTCCATTGTATATGTATGCTACTTCTTCCTTATCCTTTCGTCTGTCAATGGACACTTAGGTTGCTTCCATGTCCTGCTACTGTAAGTAGTGCCACAATGAACATTGTGGTACATGTCTCTTTTCTTTTTTTTTTTTGCGGTACACGGGCCTCTCACTGCTGTGGTCTATCCTGTTGCGGAGCACAGGCTCCGGACACACAGGCCCAGTGGCCATGGCTCTCGGGCCTAGCCGCTCCGTGGCACATGGGATCTTCCCGGACCGGGGCATGAACCTGTGTCCCCTGCATCGGCAGGTGGACTCTCAACCACTGCGCCACCAGGGGAGCCCCATGTCTCTTTTTGAATTATGGTTTTCTCAGGGTATATGCCCAGTAGGGGGATTGCCGGGTCATATGGTAGTTCTATTTTTAGTTTTTTTAGGAATCTCCATACTGTTCTCCATAGGGACTGTATCAATTTACATTCCCACCAACAGTGCAGGAGGGTTCCCTTTTCACCACACCCTCTCCAGCATTTATTGTTTCTAGATTTTTTGATAATGGCCACTCTGACTGGTGTAAGGTGACACCTCATTGTAGCTTTGATTTGCATTTCTCTAATAAGTAGTGATGTTGAGCATCTTTTCATATGCCTCTTGGCCATCTGTATGTCTTCTTTGGAGAAATGTCTATTTAGGTCTTCCACCCATTTTTTTAAAAAATTTATTTATTTATGGCTGTGTTGGGTCTTCATTTCTCTGCTAGGGCTTTCTCTAGTTGTGCAAGCTGGGGCCACTCTTCATCGTGGTATGCAGGCCTCTCACTATCGTGGCCTCTCTTGCTGCGGAGCACAGGCTCCAGATGCGCAGGCTCAGTAGTTGTGGCGCATGGGCTTAGTTGCTCCGCGGCATGTGGGATCTTCCCAGACCAGGGCTCGAACCCGTGTCCCCTGCATCGGCAGGCAGACTCTCAACCACAACGCCACCAGGGGAGCCCCCCACCCATTTTTTAATTGGGTTGTTTTTTTTTTTGATATTGAGCTCCATGAGCTGTTTGTATACTTTGGAGATTAATCCTTTGTCTGTTGTTTCATTTGCAAATAATTTCTCACATTCTAAGGGTTATCTTTTCATCTTGTTTATGGTTTCCTTTGCTATGCAAAAGCTTTTACGTTTCATTAGGTCCCATTTGTTTATTTTTGTTTTTATTTCTATTACTCTAGGAGGTGGATCAAAAAAGATCTTGCTGTGGTTTATGTCAAAGAGTGTTCTTCCTATGCTTTCCTCTAAGAGTTTTATAGTGTCCAGTCTTACATTTAGGTCTTTAATCCGTTTGGAGTTTATTTTTCTGCATGGTGTTAGGTAGTGTTCTAATTTTATTCCTTTACATGTAGCTGTACTGTTTTCCCAGCACCACTTATTGAAGAGGCTGTCTTTTCTCCATTGTATGTTCTTGCCTCCTTTGTTTTACATTAGGTGACCATATGTGCGTGGGTTTATCTCTGGGCTTTCTATCCTGTACCATTGGTCTATATTTCTGTTTTTGTGCCACTACCAAACTGTCTTTTTTTTAAAAAATATTTTTCCTTTTATTTATTTTTTTTGGGGGGGGTTAATTTATTTAATTTATTTTTGGGCCTGTTGGGTCCTCGCTGCACATGGTCTCTCCCCAGTTTCAGCAAGCAGGGGCCTCTCCTTGTTGCAGAGCGTGGACCTCTCACTGTGGTGGCCTCTCTTGTTGCGGAACATGGGCCCCAGGTGCGTGGGCTTCAGAAGTTGTGGCTTGTGGGCTCCCGAGCTCAGGCTCAGCAGCCATGGCACATGGGCTCAGTCGCTCCGTGGCATGTGGGATCCTCCCGGACCAGGGCCTGAACCCACGTGCCCTGCACTGGCAGGTGGACTTTCAACCACTGCGCCACCAGGGAAACCTCATACTGTCTTGATTACTGTAGCTTTGTAGTATAGTTTGAAGTTGGGGAACCTGATTCCTCCAGCTCCATATTTCTTTCTCAAGACTGCTTTGGCTATTTGGGGTCTTTTGTGTTTCCATACAAATTGCAAATTTTTTTGTTCTAATTCTGTGAAAAATGTCATTGGTAGTTTGATAAGGATTGCATTGAATCTGTAAATTGCTTTGGGTAGTATAGTCAATTTTCACAATGTTGATTCTTCCAATCCAAGAGCATGGTATATCTTTCCATCTGTTTGTATCATCTTTAATTTCTTTCATCAGTGTCTTATAGTTTTCTGAGTACAGGTCTTTTGTCTCGTTGGTAGGTTTATTCCTAGGTATCTTATTCTTTTTGTTGCAATAGTAAATGGGAGTGTTTCCTTAACTTCTCTTTCAGATTTTTTGTCATTAGTATATAAGAATGCAAGAGATTTCTGTGCATTAATTTTGGATCCTGCTACTTTACCAAATTCACTGATTAGCTCTAGTAGTTTTCTGGTGGCATCTTTAGGATTCTCTGTGTATAGTATCATGTCATCTGCAAACAGTGACAGTTTTACTTCTTTTCTTATTTGTATTCCTTTTATTTCTTTTTCTTCTCTGATTGCCGTGGCTAGGACTTCCAAAACTATGCTGAATAAGAGTGGTGAGAGTGGACATCCTTGTCTTGTTCCTGATCTTAGTGGAAGTGCTTTCAGTTTTTCACCATTGAGTATGATGTTGCTGTGGGTTTGTCATATATGGCCTTTATTATGCTGTGGTAGGTTCCCTCTATGCCCATTTTCTGGAGAGTTTTTTTAATCATAAATGGGTGTTGAATTTTGTGAAAAGCTTTTTCTGCATCTACTGAGATGATCATATGGTTTTTATTCCTTAATTTGTTAATATGGTGTATCACATTGATTGATTTGCATATATTGAAGAATCCTGCATTCCTGGGATAAATCCCACTTGATCATGGTGTATGATCCTTTTACTATGTTGTTGATTCTGTTTGCTAGTATTTTGTTCAGGATTTTTGCATCTATGCTCATCAGTGATATTGGTCTATAAGTTTTCTTTTCTCTTTTTTTAATAAATTTGTTTATTCATTTACTTATTTTTGGCTGCATTGGGTGTTTGTTGCTGTGTGCGGGCTTTCTGTAGTTGCGGCGAATGGGGGCTACTCTTCACTGAGGTGTATGGCGTTCTCATTGTGGTGGCTTCTCTTGTTGCAGAGCACGGGCTCTAGGTGCGCGGGCTTCAGTAGTTGTGGCACACGGGCTCAGTAGTTGCTGCTCATGGGCTCTAGAGAATAGACTCGGTAGTTGTGGTGTATGGGCTTAGTTGCTTCGCGGCACGTGGGATCTTCCTTGACCAGGGCTCAAACCCCTGTCCCCTGCATTGGCAGGCAGATTCTTATCCACTGCGCTACCAGGGACATCCTATAATTTTCTTTTTTTGTGATATCTTTTTCTGGGTTTGGTATCAGGGTGATGGTGGCTTTGTAGAATGAATTTGGGAGTGTTCCTCCCTCTGTGGTTTTAATATCCATTGATTATACTTTTCTGAATCAGTTATTTCACTGAGGGTTGCAAAATGATGATTTTAAAAATTTCATATTTTGTTTTATATTTACTTGACATTATTCTGTAGAGAAATTTTCCTTTATTACCTGGGAATTAATTATCATTGCTTTTATGGGGGCAGTTAAATACATAGTTTTTCCTTTTTAATTTCCAATTTTCAGAGTAAGTAGTTGAAGTCATAGTCATTTCCAATGGTGCCAAAGTTGTTTATCTTTTGCTTTTTAAAGAATATACATATACCTATATATATGTATTGGCTTTCCATACATTGAATATTTAACAATTCATTATAGTTATTATTCTTTTTGATGCTAAAGTTTTTTCCAAATTTGACCAGTGGAAGCCCTAAAAATTGGTTACTGTGTTTTATTGATAAGACCTCATAATACTTTCAGTGAGTGCTTCCTTGCTTTCTGGCAAGACATCCCATTGTGTACTTTCCCTGCCCCAGACTTGCAATCAGACCTTTCTCAGAAAAACTCTGGTTCCTTTTATTGGGGAGTGGTATTTAGAAGCCAAGATCCAGATGCGAGGTGTGCTATTGCTACTGCAGTTTCCTTGCTTCCAGACTCTTTCAGTGGATAGAATTAGGAAATATGTTTTTTAAAAATCATGAGTTGATAATAATATTTCTAATTCAAATTTAACACAATAGATTATTTTTTACCTTCTTTGATTTTATATATGTATCTCTTCCTTTTTACACTAACAATTTTCTTTCCTAATAACACTAACAAATTTATTTATTTGCTTTACCCTACAGTACTTTAAACAATAGCACCAATATTACTACTACAAAAAACAAAGAAAAGATTAAGATTTCTTTATAGTTCTTTTGGTCTTTATAACATATCTCACTAAGATGGATAGCAGTGTACTAAGCTTAAAAATCACCTGAGAAATGTTGTCCTCTGTGTGGTTATGTTAAAAATTTGATGTATGTATTTCAGTTTGCTTCATTTTGTTTTAAATCCAGCATTTAGTTTCTTTCCCTATTCAGTTAATTTTATTTTTGAATTACAGAGAATACTTACATGAGTCAAAGAAAACTGGTAAATATGTAAATTCAGAGAAGTCTTACTTCCATCTTTATCCCTTCTATCTGATTCCTCCTCTGTCCCCCATTTTTAAAAATTAGTTTCTGGTTTATTATTCCATTTTTTTTGCAATAATAGGCAAGTATGTATTATTCTCTTGTTTTTCCTTCACAAAAAGTAGAATACTATAAACTTGTTCCACAATTTGCTCTTTTTCATTTAATACCATCCTGAAGATAACTCCGTATTGGTAATAGAGGTCTTTCTCATTCTCTTTTCATGGTTGCATGGTTCTCCATTGTGTGGATGTTTCATAGTTGATTCATCCATTTCCTTATTGGTGGACATGTGGGTTGTTTGGAGATATTTTTAAATTTTTGATATTTTTGGATGGAAATTAAAAAAAATGTGTTTCTTACTCTCCTATCTTTTTTAGAGTGATTTTTTTCTTGATGCCTCGGGTTCTGATTTGTTTTTGTTTGAAGTGCACAGCTTCAGAGAGTAAATCTCCTATCTCTTTGGGGGATAGTTAAGTGTAATTGCCTGGCTGCTCAAAGAAAAAGAGGGACCTGCACTCTAATTGTTTCCCATAAAAATTTTTCACCACTTGGTTCTCCCCCAGTATAGCTGAGACTGCTGATTTCTGAGCCTTTCAGTGGTTTTGGGTGGGGGTGGATCAGCATTTTCTCATTGGTTTCTGCTCCTTAGGCACTTGGGTTTCAGCTTTCTTCAGCTCTGCCAAGTCAATTTTGACTTCTTTATCTGCTTTCCACTTCCTGAAATTTTATTGAATTATCATTCTCTCTTCTGGTCCTTTGTCCTTTGTCTTCAACCCTTTTTAGTCATTTTAGAGGACTTTAGAAGCAAACAAAAGTAATGCAGTTATCCAAACCTTCATATTTAACCGAAAACCTCCTCAAGCAGTTTAAATCTTCACTATTTGGTAAAAACTCTTTTGTTTTTGCAATATTTGAAGATCCCCTAAAGCCCCACCATGAATCGTAGTATATATTGTACTATAATCGCCTAATCATTACCCTGATGTTAGACACTTAGATGGATTCCAGTTTGTTATTATGGTAATGACACAATATGAACATGTTTGTACATCAATTATCATCCACAATTATGGCTATGTTTCTATTTAAGTTGTTTATATTTGCATTTCTTTAAGTATATATTTTCTCCCATATATGTATGAGATCTGCATTTCTTCTTTTGTGAATTATCTACCATAATATTTATGTTAGTATAATTTTTATATATGTTAAATCATTGTACTTATTGCAATATTTTTCTGGTTTATTGTTTGCCTCTTAATTGTTTTACATTGACAGGTGCAGACATTTCTAATTTTGCACAAACACCAGAATTTTTCCTTATTTCTTCTATCACTTTTAAACTTAAAAATATATTTGCCTATAGATACTTAGTAAATATTTCTGATTTTCACAGATAAAGATGTGAGAATCATTAGTATAGAGGTCAGAGCTGGAGTTCTGAGACTGCAGCAGATCAATATGGGGAAATGTGGCAAGAGAAGATTTGGGGTCGATGAGAACTGAGGTTTGGGAAATGCCCACAGTAAGAGAGAGAAGGAGAAAGTGGACTTGGTGAAGAACTAGGCAGAGAGGCGCCTGAGAGACCTGCGAAGTGATTTAAGTACTCTGAAGAGTGTAAAGCCTTATGAAAGCCTAAGATGATCAGACCTCAGTGTTACTCTTTCTTGCCAATATGCTGAAGCCCCAGGGCCATTCCTGCAGGTGCTGTTAGGTGCATCTGAAGACAAGCATGTTGAAATGGAGAGAAAAAAGTGTTAAGTTTTCTGTGTGATGTCAGAGCATGGTACCAGGCCCTTTTGTATAATTAACCAGACTCATCTTAGCACTTACAATCACTATCTTCTCAAACAAAGCTAGTGCTGCAGGTGAAAAATGTCAGGGAACTCCAATCCTCAACCAATCCTTTTCTCTCCCTGTTCTAGAAGAGTTATTAAGTAGCTGAATTCCAAGACTATTGTTTCTTTTTTGTTTTTTCAATTGAAGTATAGTTAAAGATTATTTTTTCTCAAATAGAAAGTTTAGCTCCCCAGAGCAGTGGCATGTACCTTCCATTAAGAAATGTGAATAAGAGCTACAGAACTTGCCACAGTTGGTGGAGAACTATGACTTTCCAAATGGGATATTCTGACTTGGCTTCTTCCAGTTCTTGGGGGCCATTCTTGGTATTTTCCTCTACCTCCCACACTTGACCACCATGACTCTAATGAGAAGAACTCTAAACCATTGTTTTGCAGTGGTAGCTCCTGGAAAAATCTTGCTGTGTTTTTAGGGCATCACTAGAATAGAAAAGTAATGCTGGATTTATGAGGTTGTAGAATTTCCCAAAAGGGCAGGGCAGATGAGGAAGGGGCCACAGGAAGCAAAAGCTGTGAATCTATCTTTGTTGAAGATGATAATCGCCTAGCCATTTATCAAGTATACTTAGTTACTTTGCAAATACTTTAGTGTAAACTATATTCATGTAAGAGATCAGAGATCATTCAGTGTATTTAGGCTTTTGGCCTAATTTTTAATAGCCTCACTGCCTAGTTCTGTTAGATTCCATCGATTTCATTTATCAATAGATCAGTGAGATATTAATGGTATAGCCGAACATCTTTCAGGGGCCAAATTCAGTGTATTCTCAACAAATTACCCCTGTGATGATTCTTTGGGTGTTCTAAAGATTGCTTTTTAGTAGTAACTTGAACATTTGTGTTTTCATGGTCTTAAAAACCAATGCTGGTTAAAGTGACCCAAGCCTAAATCTTGGCTTTTGGTTTTCCATTCTAATGAGAATTACTGTGATGAAGGAGCAGTGATTTGAATAAACAAACATTTACTGAATACCAACTGTGTGCAAGAGCTAGCGATGCCATTCTTGTTGTTCTGTTTGTTTGAGTAGAACGCTATGTGTGCGCTGATGCAGGGAACAGAGGCAGGCAGGGTAGAGGAAAGCTTGGAAAGTTTTCAAGATTAATTAGCATGAAGGTGGGGCATTTGGGATATCTGGCACCAGATAGTAATCAACAGTACTAATTATACTCTCATATTAAATCAGTTATGGTGGATGAATTGGAGTCGATCAGCCAGTATGGTTAAGGATGCCACAGCTGTTGTGAATTTCCCTTTAAAAGATGTTTACATGTTTCTATAGCTTATATATTAGTGGACTGCATTTTATTTTGCAGAATTTTTCCTAGAGAAAATGATCCCCCTTTTTTCAGTTACAGTAGAAAATTGAAATAGGAGAGTAAGATGGGCTAACATAAAAATCACCTGGAATGACACATTCTCAGTCAAGTTACTACTACATAGTCCACAGTTTTTATTTCAGTTTTCTGAGGGTGCTCACAGTGCTGCAAGGGACATGTGGTGATCTTGAGGCATAAGTTCTAAACTGCATAGCTTCATTATTAGATGGGAGGAGACTCTGTAATGTGTTCTGTTCATTAGTATTTCTGTTGGGAAATTAGATGGCATTTGAGGCCGTGTAGGGCTGGCTGGTGGGATCAAGAATGGGTATTTTGTTCTTTGAGCACAGGCATTCTTCAGTAACATCTTTCTGGCACATTCAAGTGAGTGACCTGTGAAGCCTGGTGTGACCTTTCTTTGATTGGGGTTGTCTTTTTTAATAGATTCATCAGATTATAATTGGGTTTAGCCTTTGGGCACTGAAAAGATATCTGTGCCATTTTTCAGGAAATTTAATTCAATTCAACCAAATGTGTTAACTGCACATGATAGGCACTTAATGCATTTAGTATTCAGTATTCTCACATAGCACATAAAAATGAAAGAAGTACCCCTCTCTCGTTTTTTTTTTTTAAGAAAAAAACCCCCTGCGATTAAGAATGTTTGTAGTCAGTGGTTCTATATAATCACATATGATGCCTCTTAAGAGGGAGACTATTCTGTCCTCTGTAAATTGGTAGTTAGATCTAGAGTCTGTCAATTCTAGAGGGTTGATCAAATTTGAGTTGAATGATTTTTGGCAAGAATACTTCCATAGGTGGCTATATTTCCAGCGTTTCCATTTGTTTCTTTTTATAGATTCCTTTTCTCTGCTGAAATCCTCCATGTGCTGCTGTGTGTTGTGGACACTGTTCACTAGATGCTTTAACATATTTATCATATTTATTTTAAAGTCCCTGCCTAGTAATTCCTCCATCTGGGTCGGTTTCCAATCATGGTTTTCTCTCTTGATCTCTCATGGGTCACATTTTCTTTCTACTTCATGTTGCTTGTAATTTTTGATTGTATACCAGCCATTTTCTTTAAAATAATAGTAGAGATTGAGATCAAGAGCATTTACTCCCATAAAGGAATATACCCATTCTTCTTTCAGGCAGCTGAGTAGAGAGCACGAGTTTGTAAATCAAAGGGGTCTGGGGTTTGCTGCCGCTTTAGTTTGATTCAGTTCTCCACTGGCTCAGGTATTTTGAAGGTAGAACTAGGACTTTTTCTTCAGTGAGGATTAGGACTGAACACTGGTGAGATTCCAGGAATCTCTTTTTACTTTATAGGTGAACTATCTGATTTTTGAGTTGTGGGAGAATTTTCTGTGCTTTATAGGTTGGCTGTCAGCTTTTTGAGTCTTTGAGGAGTTCTCTTTGTTTTTCTAGTTCTGTTCTTGCCTGGAGACATCTGCTCTGCTCCCTTGCTCACAGCCTTGGGAAGGCTGCTTCTGTATACTCAAAAAGGCTGGAGTGCCTCAGAGGCATCTCTTTCAGTTCTTCTGCCCCACCTCCAGCCTTTGGAAAATTCTTTAGCACAATTAATCTGCCAGAACAATTAAGAAAATAAGTTTGCTTAAATAAGAGTAGTACAGAAAAATTGTTTTGACCATTTAAATACTGAATCCCTTCCGGATTCTGAAGGTTACACACCAAGCTAGATGGGATGAAAACTCTAGTAGACATTTGTTTATGAGAAGGCTGCTCCCTTCTTTAAGAGCATCTGTTTCCCACTGGGGAATTTCTCCTCCGCTGTGAACGGGCGAATAAGTCTGACAGCTAGGGGTGCGGTGCTGGTGGAGCTCCTGCTACCTGGAAGGAAGCATCAGGAGAGAAAAACATTACTCTAATGCTGCTTTCTCCCCATTGCTTTCACTGCTCCAGTTCCTCTAACTTGCCAAGCTCATTCCAGCTTCTGAGCCTTTGCCATGGCTGTTCTCCTTGCCTGGAGTGATGTTTCTCCAAATGGTCTAGAATGTAAGCACCATGAGAGCAGAGACTTCGTCTCCTTTGTTCACAGCTGTCTCCCTAGTGCCCAGAATAGTGCCTAGCCAATAGTACAAACTCAAAAAATGATAGTAACTAAATGAATGAGCCTTTTTCTCCCCTCCTGCAGTACAAGAAGGGCAGGCAATTCACCTGGGTAATTGGCGATGGATGACTTAAGCTTGACCTATCAGGCCCTTTCTCCTGGGATTTTGACTCTTGAGCAAGGGTGTCAGAGTGATGAGTGGAAGTGAGGGACATTGGAGGTCATTCACTGTTGCACCTAGAAGGTGCCAGGAGAATGTATTGAGACTGGTCCTTATGTGTGGCTTATGGAATGAGCCTCATTACTTTACAGCCTACACTTAATATTTTACCTGTACAAATACCACCTGAATATAGCTGGACTATTTAATTGCAGGAACCTTTCATCGTTCTGTTTGCTTTTGGTTTTGTTTTTCTTCTTCCCGGCTTGTTATATATAGATGCCCATTCCCTACTCTTTGACATTTTGGCCCGTGTTTGTTTTTGCCAGTCACCTTTTATTCCCTCCCTTAGAAAAACCCTGTTTAACGTACATGCATTTTTTAAACAATGGGATTTTGTATTTATGACAAAATACAAAATTTTGTGTTGCTGGGTTGCTAGTGGCAACCCTCAATGTCTTGCAGAAATAAAGGTTGAGAATGGCCGGTGTAGAAGCCAAGATTTGGGGGTTTTCCAGTGCTTGTGTCCATTGGAAGAGATGGCAGTCGACTATCCTTCCAACCTAAATATTGTCTGTAGACTGAAGAAAAAACATTATTCCAGAAAAACCATAAGCTAAAAACCCCAAATTGACTTTTTAGGAATATATACCATGAATATTAAACAGTTTTCTTAGTAATGCTCCCCAGCCCAACAGACTTTTCCCCACATTCGATACATACGGAAATGTGCAGTACTGGTAAACACTAAGCGTTTTCTTTAAATATTAAACGTTGAAGTGTCACATCAATTTTTAATGTGCAAGCTATCCTTGAAAGGCTCTGCTAGGTTGCTGTTCCCTATCAGAGAAACACGTGACGGTCATTAGCCAAGCTCTCAGGTTACAAGGAAAAGGCCTACTCCACTGTAAACCCTCCTCAGAGCAGCTCCAAAAAGCCAATATGTGAGCAGAGGGCAGGCTGGCTCACAATCACTTAAAGCCTCCATTTCCAAAACTGCTCTAACTAGGAAGTTGCAACCCCAGGAAGTTCTTCAGTCAACAGAACTTAGGGCTTCCTTCTTGCAAAGAATTGCTGACTGGAGGAGAATCGTCTAGAACATGCCTGCACAGCAGTTTTTATTGGTGGAATTAGGGCCCGTGGGGAGGAATGTCTCTGGACTGAGGGTCACACCCTTGTCTCCCCCAAACCGTGTCACCTGATGAGTTTTCGCGATATTTGAATGAGGACTTGTGTGTTGACTAACTGGGCTGTATGGTAAGTGTGGCCATAGGTGAACACTCCCTATTCTTTATCCTTCCGTGGACCATGGATTTGTAAAGAACGGGTAGCAGACAAAGGTCAGGACCACGATGCCTGACTTGGAACTGGTGGTAATGGTGGGGAGGAGGACGCATCATGAACTTTGTTTACTTCGTCCATTTGTTCATCTGTTCCTTCACTTATTGAAGTGATGTATTCAGTGCCTCGAGTCCAGAAAGCCCTTCCGCTGTTCTTCAGGAATGTCAGGCAGCCAGTGTGTTTGAAACTTAGTGAAGTTTGAAAAAATGTAAAGTGGGGTCCGTGTACCCTTCATCTAGTTTTCTCCCATGGTAACATCTTATATAATGGTAATAAAATAATAAAATAAAAACAAAATAAAGTAAAAACTTATCAACATTGGTACAATCCATAGAACTCATTCAAATCTCACCACTTTCACATGCACTCATTTGTATGTGTGTGTGTATGTGCATATATATATATATAACATTCAAGAAAGGTAATAATATGTTAATAATATAGTGTGTAGCCACCTGGCTTTTTTTCACTGAACGTAATTTCTATGAAATCCATCCCAGTTTCTTGTGTCAATAGTTGTTTTGTTTGCTGAATAGTATTCCATGGTGTGGAAATGCCAGTTTGTTTAACTGTTTACCCTTTGAAGGACACCTGTTTGTTTTTCCAGTTTTCTAGGCTATTACAAATAAAGCTGCTATAAACATTCATGGTTTTGTAATGTGGCTTTGTAACTTCTGTGTAAACATACGTTTTTATTTCTCTGGGATAAATGTCTAAGTATTCAATTGCTGGGTTGAATGGTAAGTCTAAGGTAGTTTTGTTAAGAAACTGCTAAACTATTTCCCAGAGTGGCTGTACCACTTCACATTCCCATAGCAATGGATGAGTGATCCAGTTTCTCTGCATCCTGGCCAGCATTTGGTGTTACTTCTATTTTTTTTTTTTTGGTTTGTTTTATTTTTTTTAAAAGACACATTTTTATTTTTTTAAAAAATTTATTTATTTTTGGCTGCGTTGGGTCTTTGTTGATGCTCGTGGGCTTTCTCTAGTTGTGGCGAGCGGGGGCTGCTTTTCGTTTTGGTGCCCGGGCTTCTCATTGTGGTGGCTTCTCTTGTTGCGGAGCACAGGCTCTACGTGTGCAGGCTTCAGTAGTTGTGGCACATGGGCTCAGTAGTTGTGGCTCACGGGCTGTAGAGTGCAGGCTCAGTAGTTGTGGTGCACAGGCTTAGTTGCTCCACGGCATGTGGGATCTTCCTGGACCAGGGATGGAACTCATGTCCCCTGCATTGGCAGGCAGATTCTTAACCACTGTGCCACCAGGGAAGTCCCACTACTATTTTTTATTTTAGCCATTTTATTAGGTGTGTGGTGATATCTTATTGTGGTCTTAATTTTCATTTCTCTTTAATTTTTGTTAACATGGTTAATGATGTTGAACAACTTTTCATGTGCTTATTTGCCATATATCCTCTTTGGTGAAGTATCCTTTCCTGTCTTTGATAAAGTATCTTGCCCAGTCTCTATTTGGATTGTTTGTTTGTTGACTACTAAATTATGAGAGTTCTTTGTATATTCTAGATACAAGGCCTGCTTTTTCATACTCTTCACAGAGTCTTTGGTGGAGCAGAAGTTTTTAATTTTGATAAGGTCTCTCTCCTATGTATTTAACTTGTATGTTTAACCTAGCCTGCTCTATCGCACTTTTTCCCTTGGGGCAAAAACTGCATCACGGTGCATCTAACTGGAGAACCACATCCACCTTGAAGCATGTTTCTTTTCCTGTTGTTATATCAGCTAACGATGCCACCATGTAGCACAAACAAACACCTGAAAGTCATCCTTGATTCCTCTAATCCTTTCATTTCTCCTCTAATCACCCACCCAAATCCTGTCTATTCTTACTAAACATTTCTCAAGTTCACTCTATATCGTATTTTTATCCTCAGTGCTGTTGTCTTGATTCAGATCCTTATTATTTCTTGTCAGGATCATTGCACTGAGCTGCTCATTATACTCGTGGCTTCCAGTTTTGCCTGACATAAAGCAAGAGAATTCTTGCTTCCATATTGCTACAGAATGATCTATCCAAAATGCAGCCCAATCATGTTATTCCCCTGCTCAAAAAAATCCTTAAACATCCTTGAATAGCTTACCGTCATCTCCAGGGTAAGTTTAAATTTTTAAACATGATGTATATGCCTCATCTCTCACTGCTCCCTCACACCCAGGCATTAGCTCCGACCATTCTAATTTATTGCAGTTTTTTCTTTTTAATTTTTTATTTTTGGCTGTGTTGGGTCTTCGTTACTGTGCGAGGGCTTTCTCTAGTTGCGGCGAGCGGGGGCCACTCTTCATCGCGGTGCGCGGGCCTCTCACTATCGCGGCCTCTCCCGTTGCGGAGCACAGGCTCCAGACGCGCAGGCTCAGTAGCTGTGGCTCACGGGCCTAGTTGCTCCGCAGCATGTGGGATCCTCCCAGACCAGGGTTTGAACCCGTGTCCCTTGCATTGGCAGGCAGATTCTCAACCACTGTGCCACCAGGGAAGCCCATATCGCAGTTTCTTAAATGCATTGTGATTTCTTGATTCTGATGCTTTGCTCAGATTGTTTTCCCGTGCTTCTTTGCTTGAGGCTTCTGGTCTATATTCAAGATTCAACAGAAGGGCAGCTCCTCCAGGGAGACTTCCCTGATTACCCTAGCAGGTTTACCTCCTCTTTGCTCCTATAATGACTCAATCAAGACAGGGACTATATCTGTATATCTGTATTTATTCCTAGGGCTTAAAAATGTACTTGGCACATAGCTTACAAAATTATGGAAGAAGCGAATGAATCTTAGTAATTAGATCTCCTCAGTTTTGAAAGTACCTGTTTCGCCATCTTCAGTAGATTGTAATCTCTTGAAGGCTAGAACTGTCTCTAGTCTCTATTCAGAGCACCTGCAAAATGCCCAGCTCATAGGAAATTCTCAATAAATATTTGTTGGATAAATCAATGAAGGGCAATGTAGTGGACTTTAAGTTAATCTTTCTCCCTTTGCTTATCCCCAGAGGCAGGCACTGAGCCAAACGGTAAAAAGTGTGGAAAAGGATAGAAATTATTGATGGCCTAATACACTCACATGACTGAGTGAGCACTTCTGATTTAGGTATGGTTGTATCTGCCCTGAACAGCCAGAGGAAGGCAGAAGGCTACTTTTGTTCTTCATAATTTAACAAGTACATACTGACCTTTCTGTTATTGGACAGCCACTGAGTAAAAAAAGAATCTATCCTCATCTAGCTTGGAGTCAGATTCTGTTTTGAGCTATTGTTGGTACAAAAAGAGATGTTAACCTTTTGGGTAATCCTTTCTGAAATAGATGAGGTTCTTTGTGGTCTTATTAAAAGAACTGATTGTGATAAAATCAAATTTATCTGACTAATTTTACATTATAATCTCTTTGATGCATGCCAGATTCAATGTGCAATATGTAAAAATTAGCCAGGGCTGACCTTAAGAGGACGTTTAAAAAGCAGCCCTCATTTCCCTCATTCATCCATTTCTTTTTTAAACTCTCTCACCCCTGCCCCAGAAGGGCCCCACGCCACCTTCTCACTCCCCAGGTTCCCACTGCCACACCTCAGTACGCCCCCTAAACCTAGCATCCTGGATTAAATGAGACTTGTCATGCATTCATATACCATAGGGGTGTCATCTCATGTCCTAATATATAAATACCCATTTGCTTTTAGTAAAGGGATTGTGGAGCATCACAGGGTGTAAGAACCTAGAAGAGGTTTCATGGTTTTTGCTATGCCCAGCATGGGTCATAGCTGCTTTTTCTCCCATCAAAGATAATTAATTAAGAAGGACAGGCTGTCAGGGGGAAACCTGGGTCTCCTGTGATCATCGACCTTAATTAGTAACTTCATTCCAATCCAGCCACTTAGTCCCACTGTCACACCTTGGACCTAGTCATTGCCAGAAACGACTCCATCTGAAGTCTCAGCTTCAGATATCCTGCTCTCTGACTACCGCCTCCTGTCCTTCCAGTTTGCTTGCTCGGGTACCCAAGAGCATAATCCTTTGACATTATTTTGACAGCCAGTTCATTGATACCATCACTTTCCCCTCATTTTATTTCCTTCTTCTCCAGGTAGATTCCATGATTCCAGGAATAATTGGTCCTTTGCAAATACTGTCAAATTTCTTCCCCCTTCTCTGTCTGTCATACTCACCTGACAAATCTCCAACCTTGGAAGAACCCTACCCTCTGTCTTCTCTGGGCCTCCATTTGAGCGGTTCAATGCTGTTGGACAAAGTCACATGAGCATGTGGACTGGGTTCACTGGAAATGCATGATCTTAAACCTCAAATTGGCATTAACCTAACTGTGTTTCCTTCTTCCTGATATTATTTCTTTTTTTCTCTTGAAACGTCCTATGACCCTTTTCCATCATCACTCTCAGCTGGTACCTCACCCTCAGACTCAAAGCCTCTTATCCTCCCCATTCTCAAAACCCACAAACTGACCTACACTTGAACCCGCCTTCATTTCGTGTCCTCACAGCAAAAGCCAGTCCCTCCACTTGTCTCTGGATCTCATCTACATCATCTTCAGTTTCCCCTGTTGCCTTCAGTATTCCAGGAAGAATTGTGTTAGCAGCATTAAAACAAACAAACAACAAACATAAGCATTCCATTTCAATACAATTTTAATTGTTAATTTTGATCTAACAGGAGAATTTTTTTGTATTGATTTTTTTCCAGGCAACTCATTTTGACTTCTTCGCCCAAATTAATATGCCCGTTAAACAATGTCTTATTTTCTATCTTAACAAACTGTCACTTCTCTGCCTGACTTTTAAGCATCTCCGTAGTCTGGCCCTGCCTCATCTAGTCTTATTTCCAACTAGGCAACACACCAGCTCCCCTGGGTAGGCTTGTGTCCTCACCTGTCTCCTGACATACCTTTTTTGGTATACCTTCCTTTCACTCAAAACACTCTCTATTTTCTGTTCAGCTATTAGGTGGCAAGGGAAACTCCATTCAAGGTCTATCTGATCCCCCAATCCATGCTTTTTATAAAATTATTGAAATTTAAATAATACCTCTTGTATATTATTAAGAATAAACGGATTATAAAATGTCATAAAATGTCTTTGAATTTAATTAAAATATTTTAGCTTTAAATTACAGGTATTTTCAAATGTAAAAGTTGAGGCTACTGAACACCTATGTAACCATTACCCAGCTTCAAAAATTAACATTTTTTCCATCTTATTTAATTTACCCTACTTCTATTTTTTAAAAAATAAATTTATTTATTTATTTATTTTTGGCTGCGTTGGGTCTTTGTTGCTGTGCGTGGGCGCTCTCTAGTTGCAGCGAGCAGGAGCCACTCTTCATTGTGGTATACAGGCTTCTCATTTCGGTGGCTTCTCTTGTTGCGGAGCATGGGCTCTAGGCGCACGGGCTTCAGTAGTTGTGGCATGCGGGCTCAGTAGTTGTGGCTTGTGGGCTCAGTAGTTGTGGCTCGCAGGCTCTAGAGTGCAGGCTCAGTAGTTGTGGCTCACAGGCTTAGTTTCATGTGGCATGTGGGATCTTCCCGGACCAGGGGTCGAACCCGTGTCCTGCATTGTCAGGCAGATTTTTTTTTTTAACATCTTTATTGGGGTATAATTGCTTTACAATGGCGTGTTAGTTTCTGCTTTATAACAAAGTGAATCAGTTATACATATGTTTCCATATCTCTTCCCTCTCCCTCCCTCCCACCCTCCCTATCCCACCCCTCCAGGCGGTCACAAAGCACCGAGCTGATCTCCCTGTGCTATGTGGCTGCTTCCCACTAGCTATCTACCTTACGTTTGCCTACCTCTATTTTTAAAAAAATAATTCTAGACCAAATCTCAAAATATTATGTTTTTTTCACTCTTTCACCTGCTTAAATATGCAGCTCTAACCAATAAGGACTTGAAAAAAAAAAAACCTGATCACTGTGCTGTTATCATACCTTATAAAATTAATCGTTCTTTATTATCATCTAATACAGGGTTTCTCAACTTTGGCACTATTGAAATTTTGGATATGGTAATTCTCTGTTTTGAGGGAGGCTGTTCTGTGCATTTCAGGATGTTTAGGAGCATTTCTGGTCTCTACCAGTAGATGTTAGTAGCATTCCACCCACTGTGACAATTAAAAATGTCTGCAGGCTGGGATGAAAAGTCACCCCCAGCTGAGGAACCACTGATCTAATACCAGTTTATATTTCAGTTTCCACAGTTTCTCAATGTGTCTTTTGTAGGTTGGTTTATTTGAATGAGAATGCAGAGAACAGTGATCATTCCATTTATCACTAAACTCTACGCAAGAGTAAGGCAGATGGGAAGTAGGCCCAGGAGGAGAGGACTGTAAGAGGAGAGAACAGAAATGGAGATACTAAAGTCCTGAAGGTAGAAGAGAAGATACCCCTGGTGTAATTGTAGAGTGACTGGTTGCGGAACAATGTTCTGGTGGTAAAGAGGGTTGACATTTACCAAGACAGCTGTGCTAAGTGCTCAGCAGCAGAGGGACTTGTCCACAGGCTGTACCCACAACTGTGGGTATTTGGTCAAGAGAATCAGCATTGTGCTCTGGAAGGCTGGTAGCACCTGGCAGGAATGGAAGCCCTTATTCCAAACAGTACACTGTTCTTAGATCCTAACTAGTAGTTTGTCCTGCTTGTCTCTCATAGTCATCAGAAGCAGACTGAGGAAGTCAGAAAATATCCACATGTGGGAGAGAATCTCAAATTCAAAGCTGAGCCCACAGTGCAGGGTCATCAAATATTTAGAGAAAACAAATGCTGTGAAAGAGATATGATGACTCAAATGAACAGAAGAACTTACACCTGTGGAAATAAAAATCAAAAGGAAACTTTGAAAGGTACATAATTAAAATGCTTACAAAGAATCAGGAGTAAATCCAAATATATCAGTAATCACAAAAACTGACTCTTGGACAGGATAAAAAGTAAAATAAGATGAAATATAGTTGTATGCTGTTAACAAAAGGCATGCCTTAAGTAAAATAACATATAAAATAACATATAAAGGGAAAATATACTAGAAGAGTACAAGCTAAAAAAAAGCAGATGGTGGGCTTCCCTGGTGGTGCAGTGGTTGAGAGTCCGCCTGCCGATGCAGGGGACACGGGTTCGTGCCCCGGTCTGGGAGGATCCCACATGCCGCGGAGCAACTAGGCCTGTGAGCCATGGCCACTGAGCCTGCGCATCTGGAGCCTGTGCTCCGCAACGGGAGAGGCCACAACAGTGAGAGGCCCGTGTACCGCGAAAAAAAAAAAAAAAAAAGCAAATGTTGTAATAGTAATAGCAGTTAAAATGGAATCCAAGGCCAAAAAACAACAAATGAATCAAATAAAGATATTTAATATTGATAACATGTACAACTCACTAACACTTGATACTCTTGAAAACTTTGTTACCAAAAGTAATGATTCACACTATAGGAGCAAAAACTTCAGAAATTAGCAGATTGTGTAAACAAATAATTAAGATTTGAGAGCTTTTAGTAACAGCTAACAAGCTATGTATATATGTATTTATATATGTATATTTCTATGTTTATAAGGTTTTGTATCCACAACACTGAAAAAAACATTTTAAAAAACTCAGATGGGGCAATCACAAATATTCACCATCCATTAGAAAAAACCAAAACATATCTCAACATATCTTCCAAGAAGTCAAATTATTCAGTCTATTTTTACTAGTTATGATATAAAAAATTAGAAATGAGAGTAAAATTACCCAAGAAAAATCTATTCACTTGTAAATAATAATAATGTTGCCTCTTTCTCTTATAAGATAACAAATATTCTTTCTTTCAGAAAAATAATAAAATGGGTCAAATTTTGGCATATCTAATCAAGAAAAAAGCTCTTGTATAAACAGCCTTGGGAATAAGAAAGAAAATCTGACCACAGATTTGGAGAACATTAAAAAGATTATGTAATTAATTCCTTCATTCAGTTAATATCTATCAATCTCCTACATTAATATACTATTTTGTACAATAAATTTAAGCATTTAGACCATTTTTCTAAAAAATTAAACAAAATCGACTCACGTAGTATAAAATCTGAATAGATAAAGTTGAAGAGGTTGAAAATATAGTCAAAGGTCTATCTCTTAAAATTTTCACCAGCCCCAGAAGTTTTTTTTTTTTTTTTTTTTTTTTTTTGTGCAGTACACGGGCCTCTCACTGTTGTGGCCTCTCCCGTTGCGGAGCACAGGCTCCGGACGCGCAGGCTCAGTGGCCATGGCTCACAGGCCCAGTCACTCCGCGGCATGTGGGATCTTCCCGGGCCGGGGCACGAACCCGTGTCCCCTGCATCGGCAGGCGGACTCTCAACCACTGCGCCACCAGGGAAGCCCCATTTGGTTTTTTGAGAGGTTCAGTTTCAACTTTCTTTTAGACACTGAATTGGATATGTGGGGCCGGTTAGTGGATATGAGTCCGGAGTTCAAGGGAGAGGTTCAGGGTGCTGATGGAAATCTGAGAATCGTCGGGTTATAGATGTTACTTAAAGCTGTGAGACTGGGTGAGATCACCAAGAGAGTGAGCATTGATGGAGAAGAGAACAGGCCCAGGCCGGGTCCTGTGGTGCTCCACAAGGGAAAGAAGAGATCACATCAGTGGAGGCTGAGGAGCAACCAGGGAGTTAGGACAGAAACCAGGAGTGTGTGGGAGCCTGGAATTCAAGGGGAAAAACGTATGTCAGGGAGGAGGGAGCATTCAACGGGGTCGAATGCTGCCGATGTGTCAAATAGGATGAGGATTAAGAATTAACCTTAGATTTAGGAATGCTGTAGTCATTGTTGACCTTGACAAGAGCAATTTTGGTGGCGATGTGGGGAAAGTCTCACTGGAGAGAGGATGGAAGGAGAGGAATTCGAGACAATGAATACAGGCAGTACTTCTGAGGCCATACGTTGCTGTGAAGGGAAGCAGAGATATAGGGCAGTTTCTGGGGTGGGAAGAGTAAAAGTTTTGTTGTTGTTGTCATGGATGGGGTTGGGGTTGTATTTTGGTTGTTTTTAAAGATTGGCAAAACAATAGCATGCCTGTGTGCGGAAGAGAATGATCCAGGGGTGATGGGGAAGCTGATGATGTAGGAGACAACAAAGATGTTACAGCCTTGAAAAGGTGAGAATGGGGGCTGGTGGAGGGTGCATACTTGGCTTTCGCTCTGAGCGTGGGCAGTCCATACAGTAACAGGAAGGCAGAGCATATGTGCATGATGCTGGTAGGTGTATCAATTTGTGATGATAGGAATACGTGGAAGTTCTCTGCTGATTGCTTCTGTTTTCTCAGGAGAGTAGCAATGTCTTCAGCTGTGGAGGAAGATTGGGAGGAGGTATTGGAGGTTTGAGGATAAAGGAATATGAGTGAATTCGAATGAGCGAGTGAATGGACTAGGGAAATATAATAGGGCTTTCTAGTGATACAGTCAGAGAATAAACATCTATTTTATTTTATTTTTTAATTTTTGTTTTATATTGGAGCATAGTTGATTAATGATGTGTTAGTTTCACATGTACAGCAAAGTGATTTAGTTATGCATATACATGTATCTATTCTTTTTCAAATTATTTTCCCATTTAGGTTATTACAGAGTATTAAGCAGAGTTCCTATACAGGAAGGTCCTTGTTGGTTATCTATTTTAAATATAGCAGAGTGTACATAAACATCTACTTTAGAGAGTCAGCCTGAACCACAATAGGTTGTCCTTTTTCCATAGAGAAATGAAACCTACGGATTCCCTGAGTCCCTTTCTTTTGTTTTTATAAAAACAACTACCAAAGGGTAAACTGCAGTTCAGAGTTGGAAGGCATGACCATCTGTTTAAGAAGAGAATCCAAGGCACTTTAGATTTTCAGTTCTAGAGCTTAGGAAGCTCAAAGTGTTCCACATGACATGACTCTTCAGACAGATTGTCCAGAGTTCTTGGAAGAAAGTTTATGAGGTGTTGACCAATCTCAAGCCACACTGCTATGATCACAGTCACTGCTGCAAATGGGTAATGACAGAACATCCCATAATTCAAACTAAAGCTGCAGTGAGGAGTCACTGGCAGGGCGAGATGAGATTAAGTGCTGTTGTTACACCCTCTGTTCCTGCCTGAAGTAAACTGATGGACTGAATTACTTTAAGTAATTAAATAAAGTAAGATGTTTCTAGAGCTATCCAGATACAGCCTGTCCCTCAAGGTCCTTGGTAGCTGAATGTCCTTCTTCACGGTCTCTGTGACCTGATTTTTTTCAACAACTTTATTAGCATGTCCTTGATAATGGACAATCACTAAGACCATCAGTTGATTTTGTCTTGTTTAAGATTGGGGTAGAGTTGTGATGAGAAGCTAAAACTGGATGTATTTTGAGACCGAGTAGCAGTTTTCAATAAACTAAAGTTTCAAAGAAACAGTGGTTTCAAAGAAAGCTCAAGTCCCTTGGCTCTCACAGTCAAAACCACTTTAAGTGATTAGACAGGTAAGTTTGTCATGTATGTAGCTAACGTTTGAGTTTTCTGTAATATTCTAACTATTCTTGTTAACTGACAGCTGGGTTTTTTCTGCCACATAACTTGTTGACTTGATCTCCTTTCCTTTTTCTAAGGAGTTATGTTAGTTTGGGTCTTTTGAGAAGCAGATACCATGATGGTGTTACACATGCCAAAGGTTTGCTGGGGAAAACATCTATGAGGGAAAATGAGGAAGGAGCTGGAGGAGGTTGAGAATGCTGTCAGACTGCAGTGCAGGTGTGATTGCTGTGGAGAAGAGAGGGAAGGAAAAGTGTGAGACTGTGGTGCATTCTGAGAAATTTGGGTAAGCCTGATGGGGAGTCTAGAGCCAAAGTGCCCCATCAAAGGAGTTCTACCTCTCCCAGGAACAGGCCTGCCTTTGTATTCCTGTCATGTTCAATGATTGGTGCAGAGTGGCTGGTGGGAAGAGTGGCCTCAGCTCCAACGTGGTGATTGATGGATCTCAGGATGCAGTAGCTGGGGCTGTTGTAATTACAGTACTGCATTAGTCTGCTCAGGCTGCCATACCAAGATACCACAGACTGAGTGTCTTAAACAACAGAAATTTATTTCTCATGGTTCTGGGGGCTGGGAAATCCAAGATCAAGGTACTGGCAATGTGGGTTTCATTTTGAGGACTCTTGGCTTGCAGACCACTGTCTTCTTACTGTGTGCTCACGTGACCTCGTCTTTGTGTAGAGAGAGACAGAGCTTTCTGGTGTCTCTTCTTATAAAGACACTAATCCTATTAGACCAGGACCCCACCCTTAAGGCCTCCTTTAACCTTAATTACTTCCTTATAGGCCCCATCTCCAAATACATCTACACTGGGGTTAGGAGTTCAACATATGAATTTTGAGGGAACACAAGAATTCAGTCCACAATAGCTACTCGTAGTTGGAGATTCATGAGGAGCATCTTTTTTTCTTTAATTTTTATTTTATATTGGACTATAGTTGATTTACAATGTTGTGTTAGTTTCAGGTGTACAGCAAAGTGGTTCAGAAGATTATCATAAATAATTTTCCCATTTATGTTATTACAGAATATTGAGCAGAGTTCTCTGTGCTATACGGTAGGACCTTGTTGGTTATCTATTTTTTTTTTTTTTGCGGTATGCGGGCCTCTCACTGTTGTGGCCTCTCCCGTTGCGGAGCACAGGCTCCAGACGTGCAGGCTCAGCAGCCATGGCTCATGGGTCCAGCTGCTCCGCGGCATGTGGGATCTTCCCGGACCGGGGCACGAACCCGTGTCCCCTGCATCGGCAGGCGGACTCTCAACCACTGCGCCACCAGGGAAGCCCTGGTTATCTATTTTAAATATAGTAGTGTGAGCACCTTTTTAAAAAATGTTTTATTGCATCATATAACACATAAAATTGCACGAATTTTATCATTTGCACTCTTTAATTTTTTAATGCTAAGAGAACTTTACTGAAGTGTGATCTATATACAGTAAAATGCACAAATTTTTAAGTGTCCAGCTCAAGGTTTTTGACAAGTTTATATACACTCATGTAGCCATTACCTGTGTCAAGATGGAATATGCCCATTGTCCAAGAAAGTTTTTGTGTTGACCATGGTGCCCTAATAAAGACTCTGGACACCAAAGCTCAGGTGAGCTTCCCTGGTTGTAGGAAAATACTAGAGGGAAAAGTAGAGGTGGAAGGGACAGGGAGTTCCAGTAGTGGTGATGAGGTGGGTGAGGGTGACAGTTTTACTGAGGGTGCTCAGGAGATGCCTCTCTGATAAGGTGGTCTCACCACTTGAAGGGGGTCTTGTAACAATTACTGTAACATATAGTTGGTGTACCGTTTAAAGCTGATTTTCGGTCATAATGAGTTTGGGAGCCTGCACCTCTTAAACATCTCACATTTTTGACACTGATGGGTATGTGGAATTCTCAGTCACCTTACATTTAACAATGTTGTTTTTTTTACATTGTAATAAGACAACTAAAACTTTTCCTAAAGAACAGATGACAGTTCTTACGGGAAACTTTGCTGTCTTCTCTATGAATATTTAATGGATGGAAAATACATTTGTAGGCTCTATTGAGATTCTCAGAAACAGAGATTCATTGATTCATTCAATATTTTATCTGATTTATTTATTCAATAAATAGTTACTGAGCACCTACTATGTTTTTTGGTTTGAACTAGCCACTGAGAAAGACATGAATAAGAAATTCCAGAATCTCACAGTCAAGAGTGGAGGAGGCAAAACTGCAAATGAATTGTTTCTACTGTGACTGGAGCACCTCATAAATGGTGGTGGGCTAGAGGAGACAGGAAGAAGGAGTCAGCACAGAGGGGCATAGGGATTATTAAATGGCTGTAATGGCTGTACAATGTGAGAAGGGCTATCATGGCACAGCGTATAAAGTCTTATTGGGGTTCAGTGAAGGAAGAAATAATTCTCTGAGGGAGCTGGGCCAGGTTTCACACAGAGCACACATTTTCCCCTCTTATTAATCTTTTCCTTTAAAAATGCTTTAAAATCATTTTTAAAATATTTATTTATTTTTGGCTGCACTGGGTCTTTGTTGCTGTGTGCTGGTTTTCTCTAGTTGCAGTGAGCAGGGGCTATTCTTTGATGCGGTGTATGGACTTCTCACTGTGGTGGCTTCTCTTGTTGCAGAGCATGGGCTCTAGGTGCGTGGGCTTCAGTAGCTGTGGCACGTGGGCTCAGTAGTTGTGGCTCATGGGCTCTAGAGGGCAGGCTCAGTAGTTGTAGGGCATGGGCTTAGCTGCTCTGTGGCATGTGGGATCTTCCCGGACCAGGGATTGAACCCATGTCCCCTGCATTGGCAGGCGGATTCTTAACCACTGACTACCAGGCAAGTCCCTTTAAAAGTATTTTTAATAAAAGTTGAAAAAAATCAAATACTACCAAAGGTGTTATAACTGCATATGGTAATCTCTTTCACGAGTCACACTCTAGAGGCAAACATTTTAACCATCTTAGTTACTTCGTTTTGTACTGATTTATGTAATTCTTTTTTTTTTCCAGTTTTTTTTTTTTTTTGGGCTGTGTTGGGTCTTTGTTGCTGCGCGTGGGCTTTCTCTCTAGTTGCAGTGAGAGGGGCTACTCCGTTGCAGTGTGCGGACCTCTCACTGCGGTAGCCTCTTTTGTTGCAGAGCATGGGCTCCAGGCACGAGGACCTCAGCAGCTGTGGCGCATGGGCTCAGTAGTTGTGGCTCATGGGCTCCAGAGCGCAAGCTCAGCAGTTGTGGTGCACGGGCCCAGTTGCTCCGTGGCATGTGGGATCCTCCCGGGCCAGGGCTCGAACCCTGATTTATGTAATTCTTAAGATTATGCTTATAATGATTTATTTTCATCTTGGCATTATCTATTGATTTCCTGTTAGGATAGATGAGAATTTCACCCTCTTAAATGTCACTCCTGGGCTTCCCTGGTGGCGCAGTGGTTGAGAGTCCGCCTGCCGATGCAGGGGACACGGGTTCGTGCCCCGGTCTGGGAAGATCCCACATGCCGCAGAGCGGCTGGGCCCGTGAGCCATGGCCGCTGAGCCTGCGCGTCCGGAGCCTGTGCTCCGCAACGGGAGAGGCCACAACAGCGAGAGGCCCGCGTACCGCAAAAAAAAAAAAAAAAAAAAAAAAAAAAGTCACTCCCTTTCTGTTCTCCATTCTTTCAAAGAATTTCTGGATTAAATCAGAATTCAGTGCTTATATTATTATGATTATGTAAATATTATTCATGGCAGAGCCAAGTACTTTAAAATTACTATTTCTCCCTTTTTGTGTAACACTTTATTTTTCCTAGAGTTAATTGCCACTTCTAAAAACTTGCATATTTTTGTGTGCTTATCCTTACATTTCCCCTTTAGATATATTTTATGTCTCTCAAAAGATTTTTTTCCCACATGCTTAAGTATATCAAGTGGTCCATGAGTTTCCCTTACTTCTTCTCAAACCTCTCCATCCTCTAAACTGGATTGGTTGCTTTTTAGTTCTTCCACCCAGCTGTCATCCTGGACACATGCTTTAGTTGTCATCCTGGGACTTTATATTACCAGGAATCCCTGATCTCCTAGGTCTTTCGTCTTCCTTGTTTTTGGTTCATTGATTCTTTTTTGGAACATATCTTTCATAAAGCCTTTAGAAAGTGTAGTGGGTTGAATTGTGTTCCCCCAAAAGATATGCTTAATTTCTAAGTGATACCTGTGAATGTGGCCTGATTTGAAAGTAGGGTCTTTGCAGATGTAGCCAAGTTAAGATGAAGTCATTAGGGTGGCCCCTAATCCAAAATGACTGGTGTCCTTGTAAGAAGAGAGGAGACACAGACAGAAACATAAGAAGGATGCCATATGACAATGAAGGCAGAGATTGAAATTATGCTGCCACAAACTGAGAATGCCAAGAATTATTAGCAAGAGCCTCGGTCTAGAAGTGAGGCATTGAATAGATTTTCCTTCTGAGCCCTCAAGAAGAAACCAATCTTGTTGACATCTTGATTTTTGGACTTCTAGCCTCCAGAACTGGAAGAGAATAATTTTCTGTTGTAGTGAGTCACCTAGTTTTTGGTAATTTGTTATTGCAGCCCTAGATACAGTGTATTGAAAGTAAGTCAAATCTGGCTAGGTCTGAAAATGTCTTTATTTTACTCTCACTCTTGATGCTTTGATGTTGGCCCTGTATTAATTTTATCAGAATGTATCAAAGGAGCACAACCAGGTCTCGCTGCCACCTGGCTGACAGTGGTTGCAAGGTGCATTCCAAATTTAAAGATTTTTGTATGTGAAAAAACTAGGTCTTATAATAACTGAAATAGGATCTATTGGTTGGGTATAAAATTTTAGGTTGAAACTATTTCTGTATCACAATTTTGAAGGCATTTCTCCATTAAATTCTAGTGCTGCTTCTGAGAAGGCTGACGGTCATGTAACCTGTTTTCCCCTGTTAGAAATTTGTAGAATAGGCTCCACTTTTTCAGTCTAGAGACATGTGTCTTTCAGTTCTGGAGGACTTTCTTTTGCTATTTCTTTAATAACTTCTTTTTTCATTTCAATTCTTTCTCCCTGTTATTCTTTTTTTTTTTTTTTTTGCGGTACGCGGGCTTCTCACTGCTGTGGCCTCTCCCGTTGTGGAGCACAGGCTCCGCCTGTTATTCTTTTTAAACAATTTTTTTTTTTTTTTTTTTTTGCTGTACGCGGGCCTCTCACTGTTGTGGCTTCTCCCATTGTGGAGCACAGGCTCTGGATGCACAGGCTCAGTGGCCATGGCTCATGGGCCCAGCCACTCCATGGCATGTGGGATCTTCCCAGACCAGGGCACGAACCCGTGTCCCCTGCATCGGCAGGTGGACTCTCAACAACTGCGCCACCAGGGAAGCCCCCTTTGCCCATTTTTAAATCAGATTGGGTTTGTTTTTTCTTTTTGCTATTGAGTTGTATGATATATATATATATATATATATATATATATATATATATATATATATTTCTTTCTTTTCTTTTTTTTTCTTTGCCTGTGCCATGGGGCATGAGGGACCTTAGTTCCCTGACCAGGGATCGATCCCATGCCCCTTGCAATGGAAGTGCAGAGTCTTAACCACCAGGGAAGTCCCATTTATATATTTTGAATATTAATTACTTATCAAGTATATGATTTGCAAATATTTTCCGCCATTCAGAAGGTTGACTTTTCATTTGTTGATGGTTTTCTTTGCTGTGCAGAAACTTTTTAGTTTGATGTAGCTCCACTTGTTTATTTTTGCTTTTGTGCTTTTGCTTTTGGTGTCATATTTAAAAAATCGTTACCAAGACTGATGTCAAAGAACTTACCTATGTTTTCTTCTAGAAGTTTCATGATTTCAGGTCTTACATTCAAGTCTTTAATCCATTTTGAGTTAGTTTTCTTCTAGGAGTTTTATGATTTCAGGTCTTACATTCAAGTCTTTAATCCATTTTGAGTTAGTTTTCTTCTAGGAGTTTTATGATTTCAGGTCTTACATTCAAGTCTTTAATCCATTTTGAGTTAGCTTTTTGTTATGGTGTAAAATAATGGTCCAGTCTCATTCTTTAGCATGTGCCTTTCTAGCTTTCTCAACACCATTTATGGAAGAGACTGTCCTTTTCCCATTGTGTATTCTTGGCTCCTTTGTCATAATTAATTGACCATAAGTGCATGAGTTTATTTCTGCGCTCTCTATTCTCTTCCATATATATCTATATCTATATCTATATCTATATCTATATCTATCTATATCTGTATCTATATCTGTTTTTATGCCAATACCATACTGTTTGGATTACTATAACTTTACAATATAGTTTAAAATCAGCTAGTGTGATGCCTCCAGGCTTGTTCTTCTTTCTCAAGATTGTTTTTGCAATTTAGGGTCTTTTTTGGTTCCATACAAATTTTAGGATTGTTTGTTCTATTTTTGTGAAAAATGCAATTTTTCTCTGGGATAGGGAGGGTGGGAGGGAGGGAGACTCAAGAGGGAAGAGATATGGGAACATAGGTATATGTGTAACTTATGCACTTTGTTATAAAGCAGAAACTAACACACCATTGTAAAGCAATTATACTCCAATAAAGATGTTAAAAAATGCAATTGAAATTTTAATAGGGATTGCAGTGACTCTGTAGATTGCCTTGGGTAGTGTGGACAGTTTAACAGTATGAGTTCTTCTAATCCATGAACATGGAATACCTTTCCATTTCTTTGTGTCTTCTTCAGTTTCTTTCATCACTGTCTTACAGATTTCAGTGTACAGGTCTTTCACCTCCTTGGTTAAATTTATTCCTAGGTATTTTATTCTTTTTGATGCAACTGTAAATGGGATTGTTTTTTTAATTTCTCTTTCTGATAGTTCATTATTAGTGTTTTATAGAAATGCAACAGATTTTTGTATTTTCATGGTCTTTGAGCTATTTTACAACTCTGTAAGTTGTGTCAAACTGATACTAATACAAATGATTCTTGTCCATAGGTATTAAAGCACTTGTGTCCAGTGGAATGCAATTGGTTATTGCCCTATGAACAGACCCGTTTTTTATCCATATCTAAATTCATTTCATCATTCCTTTTCTGCCTAGGTACATGTATTTCTTTGGAATTCTCCTTTGAACCAATCAGAATACTTTCTTTTTCCCTCATTAATTAATTAGTTAAACCTTTCACAAGTGTTCATTTTATACCTGCTTGAGAATCATGATTACACCTTCTTTCAAAAATAATCTTTTAACAGCTTTGGAGCTCACTGAGGTGTGCACTGGAGTGCACCTGATGCACCTGATGCAGCCAACGAGGCTACATTGCCTGGAACGTGCACCTCATGGGAAGCTTCAGCCCATTATGTCTTTTCTTACCTTACAAAGATGAATCTCAAGCAGCAATACAAAGTTTACTTTTGTTCAATCTCCATTTCTCTAGATTTTTTTCCCCTCTCTATTAATTTTAGTTAAAAATTTTTTTGGTTTGCAGGTGAAAAGGTATTTCGCATTAGTGACAGCGATGATTGGGAATTTAGTTTTATGGTCTATTTAATGATTTCTGTAAATGGATTAATGTTTTATAGAGATTTATTTTCCACTGAGTGAGAGATAACAGAGAATCTGATTGTGAGTGATTTGTTTATATGTTTTTATGTCTGTTTTGAACTCAGATCAATTAAGAATTTTGTGGCAACCAAGAGAGCGTATAGCTCCTTGCAATATAGTGGAAACCAATCAAACAAACAAAAATCATTTCTAGGGAAACTACTTTGATTCAGTGATGGGCATGTGACCCAGCAAGGAAAAATAAGACTTTTGCAGGGACTCTTGTGAAACAGGCAACACATTTTCAGCTGCACTTGCAACTAAGAGAATCTCACTTTGAACTTGCTGGTAGCAAAGCACATAAGGGGCTTCCCTGGTGGTGCAGTGGTTGAGAGTCCGCCTGCCAATGCAGGGGACACGGGTTCGTGCCTCAGTCCGGGAAGATCCCACATGCCGCGGAGCGGCTGGGCCCATGAGCCATGGCCGCTGAGCCTGCGCGTCCGGAGCCTGTGCTCCGCAATAGGAGAAGGCCCGCGTACCGCAAAAAAAAAAAAAAAAAAGAAAAGCACATAAGAATAGAGCCAAGAGAGAGGGAAACTAAATCCTGAGGATATCATTTGAGCTCCTGGAACAACCCTGAGGTCTGAATACAGCCCTAGTTCCAGATTTGTCAATCACAGAGTTAATACATTCACTTTTTTTGTTTAGAACAGTTGAATTTTCTTTTCTATCATTTGCACTTAAATGACTCCTCACAGTAAAAAGGAGGCTCTTCATGCTTGGCTCCTTCTATTCTAGCCCACTAAATATATATTTACCTCTCTGTGCCTCCATTTACTCTTCTGTTTAGACGCTAAGCAGTACTTATTACTTCAAAGAGTTGTAAATATTAAATGATGTAATAAATAGAAGAGCATAAATTCGTTCAGCAATGCTGAGATGAGAGAAGCATCACATAGCTTAACTTTTCAAAACTGAATTACATTAGGCTCTAAAACCCAATTTACTAGAGTGAGAAGACACCCCATATCAGGCAGTAGTATGGGCAGTGTTTTTTCTTTAGCAAGGTATACATTTCCGTAAAATACTTAGGAAAGATCTTCTAATCTTTGGCCCATAATTGTTGCTACTGGAAGTTCTTTGTGTAAACCCATATGGTTCATTACAAGGTGAGTGGTTCTACAGCCTCTATGCCAAGGGTGTAGCCCCCAAAACTGTGACGATTGTTGTTTAGTCCCTCCAGCAAACACACCACCTCACCCCATCAGAAATCCTCCTGCATTCTTGGGCACATCCATGAAGGACACATGCTTGTTGAGCACATCTCCCTATGCCTTTCCTCGAGCTCCTGGAGCCCCTGATAACCTTGGAAAGCTCTTCCTCTTTCAGCCAAGCACTATTCTCAGCCTCATCACCTTTGTCTCAGAAATGCTCAGCTAAAAAAGACTCCTCCCAATGACAGCCTGGATGGTGATGGATAACAGGTGTGTAGCCATTCATGGGTTTTCATAGCCCTGACATTAGATGTAGGTGTAAGGCTTAGTATACCTCCAGAAAGCTCCATTTCTGTTGAGTTTAATGTCAGCAGAACCTCCTGAAGCACAACTCTGTACAAGGTGCATGATGGCCCCTTGGTTCATAGCATGTTGTGAGCTTTGATTGTGAACACAGGGCATGTATTTTGTGCCATTCTTTAGTTCAGGGGTTCCCAACCCTCGGGCCGCACAGCAGGAGGTGAGTGTCGGGCGAGTGAGCGAAGCTTCGTCTGCCGCTCCCCATCGCTGGCATTACCGCCTGAACCCCCGCCCACGCTGCCTCCATGGAAAAATTGTCTTGCACGAAACCGGTCCCTGGTGCCAAAAATGTTGGGGACCGTGGCTTAGCCAATTAGCTTTCTTGTTTATATGGTCCCTCTGCTTTCCCCATGTGAGGAAGTAGAGGGGAAACACAGTGCTGGAAGCAGAGTAAGACTGGGGCATCTCTCTTGGACATTCCCTTCTCTCCATTTGGGACAGATCTGGTACTAGCTACCAGGAGCATGGAAATCCAGTTTGGTTGCTTCACTCCCTATCTGTATGTGGAGATACACAAAGATATGAGAGCCAAGAATTCTTTCTATGTGACCCAAGGCCAGTCTCTAAGCTCATTCAGGCTACAAACTCCTTTGGTAAGAAGTCCTTGAGGCTTAGGTACATGAAAAAGGTCACTGGCATGGGAGTCTCATCCCCTGAGTCTCTAGTCTCTAGTGCTTCCCTAGCTAATGGATGACTGAGTATCTCTGAACTTCAAGTCAGTTAAAGCAAATGCAATGATGGAAATGCAGTATTAATAAATAGATTATGAAAAGCAGAAATTAAGCTTCCAAGTCTCTAGTCTTGCTTCAACCCCTTCAGAATCTATGCAGATGGGCACCTTACTCAGTCCTTCAACAGCTTTGTTCCAGATGACATAGATGTGGGTGAGAATGAGGAACCATTGGGCGACTTTGGTCACTCTAATCTCAGTGAGCTGAGTAAGGTTCCTAGGCAAGTCCCAGGACCCCTGTATCCTCAGCAGAAGGGTCAGGACCGAGCTGTGGTTCAATGCTGCAGGTGTCCCTGGAGGAAATCTGTCATGGCTCCTTCAAGTGCATTAAGGTGACAAGGTGGTGACCCAACCCCGATGGGCAAATAGTCAGGATCAAGGACACACTGTCATTCAGCATGGCTTCCCCAATCAGGGCAATGCTGTATCTGCCAATATCCATGCAGTTGTTGTTTTTGTGCACAAAGAAAAACCCATTTACACTTCTCCCGGGATGCTTTATTCTTTCTCCATTTTATTCCTTTCCTTCCTTTCTCACCCAAATATCCATCATGCTTCCTCTCACTTTTTGTCTCATTCATCCTCGGGCACTCTGAGGCTATACCATGAACACCCCCACTATTGGTGGACAGGTGATACTTTTGTCTTGCATGAAATCACTAAGGAGTTACCATGGAGTAACTCTCTGGGGAGGGCCTCCCCTCTGGGAAGATGCCCACCCAGAAGGGAGACCTCATAGACCAGTTTGCAGTTTGTTCCCAGACATATTAATGCCACAAATACAACATATCCTCTTATGCCTTGCACCGGCCCTCCTAGGTACCAGCAGAGCAATACCCCCAGCTCGAGGCATATACTCTCAGCTCTTTGTTCACTGGATACTGGCTCCCTAGAATTCCTAGAGTTCACAAAACAAACTGTTTTCAGGAAAATGTTCCTGTGCCTGAGCCTCACTGGAGCTGCTGTTATGAGTGGGTGGGTGGGTGGGTGGCTGAGCTTGCCCAGGCTAGGATGCAATTTTCATGTCCATGGCTTTGAGTCCAGTTCTCACCACACAGCTGGAGAGCGACTTGAGTGCCACTTGGAGAGGGGCGAAGATTTCTTGCTGAAGCTTGAAAATGGAATATCCTTCTTCCTCCCCTGCCTCTGACAAGACCTTTCATCTGCCCTCCTTACCCTCTGGTATCCTCCTGTTGGGGAAAGAAAAGGGAGGGAGAGGAGATGCTTTACCTCCTCACCTCGTTTAGGTCTGCAGTGCCCAACAGGAGATGGCCAAGGTTACTGCACACACATTCACCCACCGTATTGCTCAGATGCTTGAGGCTCACTGTGGTTGAGATAGAGGGGAAGCAGGTCACCAAAGAGCACCTTTATTTGGGGCAGGAGGTGAACAAGACCCAGAGTTGCCTCCCTGACAGCTTCCCACTTGTACACTCACAGGTCTGGAGGAGGGGGTCCACCCTCCATCACCCTCTTAGCTCAGGGTTAATCACAAAGGGCAGCAGGGTGGACTGCTGCCCTTTGTGATTAACCCTGAGCTAAGAGGCATGAAGCAGTCTTCATCAATGAAGCATCAGGGTCTTGGAAACTAGTACCTGCTATTCCCCGCTATGGGATCCAGGGTCAGAGATTGCTCCCTGACTTCTGAACTCCAAACTTCTGGTTTCTATGTTGGCAATTAAAAAAAAAATTGAAGTATAGTTTATTTACAATGTTATGTTAGTTTCTGGTATACAGCAAAGTGATTCAGTTTTATATATATTCTTTTCCATTATAGTTTATTACAAGATACTGAATATAGTTCCCTGGGCTATACAGTAGGACCTTGTTTATCTATTTTATATATAGTAGTTTGTACCTGCTAATCCCAAACTCCTAATTTATCCCTTCCCTGATCCCTTTTCACTTTGGTAACCATAAGTTTGTTTTTTATGTCTGTGAGTCTGTTTCTGTTTTTTAAATAAGTTCATTTGTATCATATTTAGGAGTCCATATATAAGTGATAACATATGGTATTTGTCTTTCTCTGACTTACTTCACTTAGTATGACAATCTCTAGGTCCATCCATGTTGCTGAAAATGGCATTATTTCATTCATTTTTATGGCTGAGTAGTATTCCATTGTGTGTGTGTGTGTGTGTGTGTGTGTGTGTGTGTGTGTGTGTGTGTACACACCACATCTTCTTTATCCATTCATCTGTCCATGGACATTTAGGTTGCTTCCATGTCTTGGCTCTTGTAAATAGTGCTGCTATGAACGTAGGGGTGCATATATCTTTTCAAATTAGAGTTTTCTCCAGATATATGTCCAATAATGGGATTGCTAGATCACATGGTAGCTCTATCTTAAGTTTTTTAAGGAACCTCCATACTGTTTTCCACATATGTTGGCAATTTATGAAGCTACTTGTCTCTTGAACTTTCTGGAAGCTTAGTGGAGAACTCTGGCCCTGTTAGACCTCTGTAAGCCCTCTCTCCACAGCTGTATAAAGATTAAGACAGTGAGAGAACTGAGGGAAAGACTGGCTGAGCCAGTTCCTGGGGTTGAGTCTTTACTTGATTTTTCTCACTTTGAAAAGTCCCTGCATGTTTGTATGCTAGTTTTACTCATTTTCCCCCCAACGACAGTTTTACAAAATAATTATATATTTCAAAAATTAGGTCATCGGGGCTCTCCTGGTGGCGCAGTGGTTGAGAGTCCCCCTGCCGATGCAGGGGACGCGGGTTCGTGCCCCGGTCAGGGAATATCCCACATGCCGCAGAGCGGCTGGGCCCGTGAGCCATGGCCGCTGAGCCTGCGCATCCAGAGCCTGTGCTCCGCAACGGGAGGCCACAACAGTGAGAGGCCTGCGTACCGCAAAAAAAAAAAAAAAAAAAGAAAAGAAAAAAAAAAGAAAATTAGGTCATCTTAGCAGATTGAAATAAAGGAACCCTGGATAGTTGTGGGTATGCAAAGCCCATCTCAACATCCGTCTGTTGAGATGCCAAAGCAGCCACTCTTGTCAAGCTGCCGTCTTCTTTCTTAAGGCCCAAGCTCCTGGAATATCCCAAATCTCACCCTAAACAAGACACAGAATGAAGACAACACTTGGCTTACAAGGAGCAAGTGTATGTATGAAGGTTAACTATCACTGATTATAAAAAGCATAGCTCATTCTCTTCAGAGGATGTGCTCCTGTGAGAATTAATGGAATTGCCTAAGCTGTATGGCAATATTTCTTTGAGCAAAATTGTCTTCTCTAGAGGAATTGGAGGAGGGATTTCTGGTTGCCAATGAAGCATGGGTCCCCAAAGACGGAGATGGTGCCCTGAGGATCCTGGCATCCTTGATGCATCCTGGCAGGTCCTGGATGGGCACATCGGTTCCCTGGGGGCACGGAAGGAGGAGGACATGGCTTCAGTTGTTCATTCTGGGATTTAAAGATTTCCTGGAATGTCTGTCTGTCTCTCTGATCTGCCTGTCTCTGTCTAGAAAATTCACTATTTGGCTTTTAAAAAAGGACATGCATTACTCTGATAAAAAAGATAAAAATTAATGTAAAGTTATAACCAAGAAAAGAAGCACGTTTACCACAGGCTTCACTGTAAAAACTGAAAGTAATCCTTATACAGAATCCAGTTTTAAAAGCAGATTTTATTAGATTTCTATTTCTGTGAGTTTCACAAGACTAGCTACTTTGAAATGCCCTCTTACCACAAAATACCCAAACGATGGATAAATTAGAGCAATATGCTTTAAAGTAATTGCTAAACTCAATGAAAATAAGTCCTAAATTTAAAAAAAGACAAAAACAAATAAAACAGAGCTGAAACTAGAGTGGTGAGCAACACAGTTACTTGTTCCAGAGTTGACCTGGGGGTGGGGCTATGGCAGTAATCCATGTTATTCTACCATCTTTCAGGAACAGAAGCTTCTCTTAGTTCCTTTGTGTCTCATCCATTCAACCTGCTGCATATATATGAAAGTGCAATCAATGCATTGGTAAGATTTTACTATTATTATCAACAAAGTGTTTTATAAATGTATTTCTCTTTAAGGACATCATTCCAATGTACAAGGACTTCATGTTTCTCACATGCCTAGTGTAGAAGTTCTAGCAGCTGCCTGGCATTATTTTTTTCTGGTGGATAAATAAGGCCATCTGAGTAAATATTGTAATTAGGACTATAATGGCACATTTTGACTGCTTATAATAAATAACTCCAACCAGAACTGTTTCTTAGATGTGACACTGATGATCATTAATGGCCAAACTGTTAGAGTTACATTAGAATTTCTTGGCTGAAAATCTTTATGAGTGCAAACTACAATGCTATCAAAGGAGAAAATACATGCAAAACTTTCTGCAAATGTTTCATTATCTTATAATAATCTTTGGGATAATAATCTTCAGGAACTCATAACAGAAAATGCAAGAAACTAGAAGCTGGTATAGCTCAGCAGGTGTTTTGTGCAGAAAATATAGGTAAAGTTGAGATAAAGAGAGCAGGAGTGGACCATTGTAAGCAAGTCTAGGATCTGTTCAGTCTTCATTTTTAGAAAAGGTTGGTAAAATTTGGTTAAAGATAAAAAGCTGATATTTGTGTGGTGTTAGAATCTGAAACGCTCTAGCCCACTTAAAACCTAAAGATTATAGAATTTTACTTTCTAATTATCCAAGTGGTCAGATAAAGATGGCTCATGGTGACATAAAAGGCCTGTGACTCTTTTTTGCAATTACATCAAGTTGCTGTTTTATCTTTCTGAAATTCAAAAAGATGGCAACGTCTCCATTTATCTGAAATTTGCCCTTCCACTCTCCATCCTAAAAATTAATCTTTCTGTTTCTTTCACCTTCTTGAGAGTCATTGATTATGAACAAATTCTTTAGAGACTCAAAGTTTATTTTAGCTTTCTTATAAAAAAGGAAAGAAATGGAATTGGGATGTTTATTAAAAATGGTAAAGGCCAGCTCCGTAAGAGTTCCCATGAAATCCCAGTGGTGACCCTGATAAACATGTACCAGGGCGAGGGTGAGTCTGAGCTGCGGAGAGCGGCCAGCAGCCGCACATGCCCTGGAGCGTCAGCATCTGGCATCCATTCTTCATGTTTAGCCAAACTACTCTCATTCCTTAGGACAAAGTAGCCTTTGGAAATATTGAGAAGCAAGCTATTTGTCATCAGTACCCCCTTCTCATCCCCCCATTTCTGTCATCGTCACTTTGCAGATGGAACACCTTATCCTATGCCATGACTCTCTGAAGCCCCCTTTCCACCAGCTGGGATACCCCACCTGGGTCTGTGCATTCATTCACCCAATTCTATGTGTGTTGACCATGTGACAGTCATTGTCCTCACCTCACTTTTCTGGAGAAAGTAAAAGTGACATTGAACAGGGTCTTGAGGAACAACAACCAAAAATCTATGAGATAGAGATGTGGACCAGGTCGTTCTAGTTGGAGGGAAGAGCGTGAACAAAGTCATAGAGGTTTACAGCTGCCTGACTTACTGGGAAAGGCAGGTAATCAGGTGTGACTAGAAGCAGATTATGTGGCATGTGGAAGCTGGTTTGGGGGGTAGAAGGAGGAAGAGATGGACCTGGAATGATAGGTGGCAGCTAAACTGTGAAGGATTGAGCACTAGGTAGAGAAGACAAAAGTAAAATCATTCCTCCTCTCCCAGGAAACTTTGGATTTTTGGAGGCAAAATCTCCATCAAGGCTGGTCACCAAGACTTCACCCTGGCGAGAATTTTAGGGTAAGTTGGTGTGGGCATGGCCAGGTTTCCAGGAGAGGTTGGCAAACCACAGCCTGTGGGCCAAATCTGACCTGCTGCCTGCTTTAGTACAGCCCGAGAGCCTTTAAGAATGGTGTTACATTTTACAATAAAAAGCCAGACATGGGAATCTTATAAAAATTCAAATTTAAGTGTCCACAAAAAGTTTTATTGGAACACAGCCACACTCATTTGTTATGCATTGAGTGTTTTTGTGCTACAAGGGTGGGATTGAATAGTTGGGACAGAAACCATATGAGCCACGAAGCCCGAAACATTTGCTAGCTGGCTCTGTTTAGAAAAATTTCATTGAGTCCTGTTCTAAGCCTTTCAAAAACAAAGGAGTAGAACACTAGTGAGGACACCAGACCAGGATGGAGCCCTAGAAAGATAGCGGAAGTTTTATGGAACTTAGTTTAACTAATTTGTTAATTCCAGTGTGATTTCCCCAGCACTTATTCTCCTGTAGCATAGGTGGAAGTTATAGCACGCCATGTTTTCTTTAGTATGAGATATGTGTGTTAGATTTTTTTTTGGGGGGGGGGTGTTAAATTTTTCAAAAAATTCAAAATGATTTCTGGGAAATCTGGAATCCTATGTTGACAGTTGTGGGTGACACGCTTTTTCAGAAGCATTCACGTGGTTGAAGAGTCATATAAAAAAGGAGTATCTTTCAAAATCAGGCATCTAAATCAATGTAAGTAAATTGCTGAAAGCTTTTCTAACTTAAAAAAAAATTCATCTCTCTTATGAGAACAGTAATACCAATCACATATTTCTCCTTCAGTGTGGGTAATTTAAAAATTCTTTTCATAAGGCTGAGAGACATTAACTTATACAATGTCTTTAAATTTTTTAAAGTAATCCTTACTTCCCAGACCCTCCAAAATTATGAAATTATTGATCCAATTTAAGAGGAAGAATCATAATTGAGAAGGTCTGGTTAAAGAAAGGGGAGTTAAGGACGTAACACAGCCATAGGAGGGAAAAGTTGGTTGGTTCTGAGACCAAGGTAGAGCTGCCTGCTGGCTGTTGTACATGATCTCAGAACATCCGGCCCTCCCAGGTGAGAAATTCTGCCTCTCCTGGGATGGTAAGAATAGAGGTTGTATCAACCAGAGTTCAATTGCAGCAAAGGAGAAATATTTCTAGTTCTTTTAAGCAGAATGAGCTTTAATAGAGAGCATTAGCTGCTTAGGAAATCAATGGAAAGGCTGTGGAGCAGGGTCTAGATGGGCCTTTGGGAATGACTGTCAGGACATAGCAGAACTTAGCAGCCAGGGGAGCAACTACTTCTTCCATGAAGGTGGGGAATCAGTAGGCTGAAGCTGGATGAGGAATCTGCCGTCGCCTCCTCTGCTGTTGATTCCCAGGAAGCTGGGAGTTGAGAGCTCCCAGCCGAGTGCTGCTGTAGATGTACATCTTCACAACCTTGTCTTCCACTGAAATTCAGCCCAAAGCAGCCGAAAACCTCACTTTCTTGTTCCAAAATGTGCACAAGGGCTTCTCGTTGGGTTAAGTATGCGATCAGAACCCCAGCTGCAGGAAATTCTGGGAAATGTAGGATTTAGGTTTCTAGCCTCTGTGTGGGGAGACATACTAGAAGCAAGTGAAAGAGAATGTTGAGGCTCATCACCTGTATTCATTTCCTATTGCTGCTATAATAAATTACAGCCAAACAACACACATTTATTATCTTACAATTCTGGAGGTCAGAAGTCTGATATGGGTTTTAGAGGGCTAAGATCAAGGCACCAGTAGAGCTGTGTTCCTTCCAGAGGCTTTAGGGAGAAACCATACATTTCTTGCCCTTCCCAGCTTCTGGCTGCCCACACTTCTTGGCTCATGCCTTATCACCCCATCTGCTTTCCTCATCACTTGGTCTCTAACCTGCATGTATCCTTCTTATAAGGACTCTTGTGATTACATTGGGCCCATCAGATAATCCAGGATAATCTGTCTCAAGAGTCTTAATCACATCTGCAAAATCCCTTTTTCTATGTAAGGTAACTTATTCACAGGAATTAGGATGTTGACATCTTTTGGGGAGACATTATTCAGCCTGCCACATTGTCCTTATCCAAATTAGTGAGGGAAGGAAACGATGTTTATTGAATATCTGCTATCTGCCAGGAACTTTATATACATCATCTCATAGAACATTTGCAACAACCCTTCAAGGTGGGCACTATTATTCCTATTACATATGAGAAAATGATATTCAAAGAATTTCAGGAACTAGCCCACCATTCAGTTATAAAAAGAAACGAGCTATCAAACCATGAAAAGACATGGAGGAATCTTAAGTGCATATTACTAAGTGAAAGGAACCAGTCTGAAAAAGCTATATACTATATGATTCCAACCATATGACATTCTGGGAAAGACAAAATTATGGAGACAGTGAAAAGATCAGTAGTTGCCTGGGGTTAGAGGAAGGAATGGATGAATAGGCAGAGCACAGGGAATTTTAAGGGCAGTGAAACTATTCTGTATGATACTATAATGGTAGATACATGTCACGAAGCACGTGAAAAAACCCATAGAATTGTACAACACTAAGAGTGAACTCTATGTAAATTATAAATTCATTAATGATGATTTATCAGTATTGGTTCATCAATTGTAACAAACATACCAGACTAATGCAAAATGTTAAAAATAGGGGACACTCTGGGACTGGGAAGGGAGTATATGAGAACTCTTTGTGTTTTCTGTTCAATTTTTCTGTAAACCTAAATTGCTCTAAGAAATCAAATCTATTAATTAAAAAAATTAATCAACAACGACAAAAACTAGCCCAGCTGGTATGTGGCAGAGCTAGTAGTTAATCTCAGAAATGTTTGTCTCTAAGAATGCATGTGATTCAAATGATACTGTGAATTCTGGAGGCTCTGGCACCCTCAGAATTTCGTAACTGCAGAATCTAGAGGCTGACAGTGATGATCTCATCCCAGTAGTCACAGGTTTGCTTCTTTCTTTGTCACTAGAGGTTCTCCTTAAGTACTCATTGTCTATAGTGTTGAATGGGGTTTAACAGGTTTGCTGCATGGTCTTGGTTTACTTGTAGGGGACTGTTAATTCCATCATCTTTAAGTAGTCAGTTACAAGTTCTCATGTACAACATCTACCCACGAAATCTGCTTCTTCTGGAAGTGAATCTGCTTCTTCTGGAAGTGAATAAAGTGCTTTCCACATAGACTGGTCCTACTTGCCTGATGACATCTTAACAACACTGACTTTGTGGAAAAACATTCATTGGTAAGAATAAAAATATGGCCAACTTTTAAACTGAGAACTACCTTTTTACTATTCACCCTTTGCCTTCTTCTTTGAGAGGAGGGAATGGTTTTGATGCAGTAAAGCACTTGAAACGCTAATTTTTCTGCCCTTTGTATAATGCCCTTTGTATTTATGTCTTCAATGAGATTCTGTTATCAAAATTCTTAACTGGGAATACTCTCCCTTCCTGTATCTTGTACCAACTACACTAGTGATATATATATTTTGGTAGAAGGATATAGATTAGAAAATATAGGTGAATAAAAAGACAATAAATAGGAGATTGGTTCAAGATGGTGGAGTAGAAGGACATGCTCTCACTCCCTCTTTCGAGAACACTGGATTCACAACTAAATGCTGAACAATCATCGACAGGAAGACACTGGAACTCACCAAAATAGATACCCCACATGCAAAGACAAAGGAGAAGCCGCAATGAGATGGTAGGAGGGGCGCTATCATAATAAAATCAAATCCCATAACTTCTGGGTGGGTGACTCACAAACTGGAGAACACTTATACCACAGAAGTCCACCCACTGGAGTGAAGGTTCTGAGCCCCACGTCAGGCTTCCCAACCTGGGCAGCTGGCAATGGGAGGAGGAATTCCTAGAGAATCAGACTTTCAAAGCTAGGGGGATTTGACTGCAGGACTTTGGCAGGACTGGGGGAAACAGAGACTCCACTCTTAGAGGGCACACACAAAGTAGTGTGTGCATCGGGACCCAGGGTAAGGAGCAGTGACCCCATAGGAGACTGAACCAGACCTACCTGCTAGTGTTGGAGGGTCTCCTGCAGAGGCGGGGGGCAGCTGTGGCTCACCAAGGGACAAGGACACTGGCAGCAGAAGTTCTGGGAAATACTCCTTGACATGAGCCCTCCCAGAATCTACAATTAGCCCCACCAAAGAGCCCGGGTAGGCTCCAGTGTTGGGTTGCCTCACGCCAAACAACCAACAGGGAGGGAATACAGTGCCACCCATCAGCAGACAACAGATTAAAGTTTTACTGAGCTCTGCCCACCAGAGCAACACCCAGCTCTACCCTCCACCAGTCCCTCTTATCAGGAAACTTCCACAAGCCTCTTAGATAGCCACATCCACCAGAGGGCAGACAGCGGAAGCAAGAATTACAATCCTGCAGCCTGTGGAACAAAAACCACATTCACAGAAAGACAAGATGAAAACGCAGAGACCTATGTACCAGATGAAGGAACAAGATAAAACCCCAGAAAAACAACTAAATGAAATGGAGATAGGCAATCTTCCAGAAAAAGAATTTAGAATAATGATAGTGAAGATGATCCAGGACCTTGGAAAAAGAATGGAGGCAAAAATCGAGAAGATGCAAGAAATGTTTAACAAAGACCTAGAAGAATTAAAGAACAAACAAAGATGAACAATACAATAACTGAAATGAAAAATACACTAGAAGGAATCAATAGCAGAATAACTGAGGCAGAAGAACGGATAAGTTACCTGGAAGACAGAATGGTGGAATTCACTGCTGTGGAACAGAATAAAGAAAAAAGAATGAAAAGAAATGAAGACAGCCTAAGAGACCTCTGGGACAACATTAAATGCAACAATATTCACATTATAGGGGTTCCAGAAGGAGAAGAGAGAGAGAAAGGACCCGAGAAAGTATCTGAAGAGATTATAGTCAAAAACTTCCCCAACATGGGAAAGGAAATAGCCACCCAAGTCCAGGAATTGCAGAGTCCCAGGCAGGATAAACGCAAGGAGAAACACGCCAAGACACATAGTAATCAAACTGGCAAAAATTAAAGACAAAGAAAAATTACTGAAAGCAGCAAGGGAAAAATGACAAATAATATACAAGGGAACTCCTATAAGGTTAACAGCTGATTTCTCAGCAGAAACTCTACAAGCCAGAAGGGAGTGGCATGATATACTTAAAGTGATGAAAGGGAAGAACATACAACCAAGATTACTCTACCCAGCAAAGATCTCATTCAGATTCATCGGAGAAATCAAAAGCTTTACAGACAAGCAAAAGCGAAGAGAATTCAGCACCACCAAACCAACTCTACAACAAATGCTAAAGGAAATTCTCTAAATGTGAAACACAAGAGAAGAAAAGGACCCACAAAGCAAACCCAAAACAATAAAGAAAATGGTCATAGGAACACACATATCAATAACTACCTTAAATGTGAATGGATTAAATGCTCCAACCAAAAGACACAGGCTTGCTGAATGGATAAAAAAGAAGACCCATCTATATGCTGTGTACAAGAGACCCACTTCAGACCTAGGAACACATACAGCTGAAAGTGAGGGGATGGAAAAGGATATTTCATGCAAATGGAAATCAAAAGAAAGCTGGAGTAGCAATACTCATATCAGACAAAATAGACTTTAACATAAAGAATGTTACAAGAGACAAGGAAGGACACTACGTAATGAACAAGGGATCAATCCAAGAAGAAGATATAACAATTATAAATGTATATGCACCCAGCATAGGAGCACTACAATACATAAGGCAACTGCTAACATCTCTGAAAGAGGAAATCGATAGTAACACAAAAATAGTGGGGGAATTTAACACCTCACTTACACCAATGGACAGATCATCCAAACAGAAAATTAATAAGGAAACACAACCTTTAAGTGACACAATAGACAGACAGATTTAATTGATATTTATAGGACATTCCATCCAAAAACAGCAGATTACACTTTCTTCTCAAGTGCACACAGAACATTCCCAGGATAGATCACATCCTGGGTCACAAATCAAGCCTCAGTAAATTAAAAAAAAATTGAAATCATAGCAAGCATCATTTCTGACCACAACGCTATGAGATTAGAAATGAATTACAGGGAAAAAAACGTAAAAAACACAAGTACATGGAGGTTAAACAATACCTTGCTAAATAACCAAGACATCACTGAGGAAGTCAAAGAGGAAATAAAAAAATATCTGGAGACAAATGACAATGAAAACATAACGATCAAAAACCTATGTGATGCAGCAAAAGCAGTTCTAAGAGGGAAGTTTTTAGCTATACAAACTTACCTCTAGAAACAAAAAAATCTCAAACAATCTAACCTTACACCTAAAGGAACTAGAGAAAGAAGAACAAACAAAACCCAAAGTTAGCAGAAGGAAAGAAATCATAAAGATCAGATCAGAAATAAATGAAATAGAAATAAAGAAAACAATAGCATAGATCAATAAAACTAAAAGCTGGTTCTTTGAGAAAATAAACAAAATTGATAAACCATTAGCCAGACTCTTCAAGAAAACGAGGGAGAGGACTCAAATCAATAAAATTAGAAATGAAACAGGAGAAGTTACAACAGACACCACAGAAATTCAAAGCATCCTAAGAGACTACTACAAGCAACTCTATGCCAAAAAAATGGACAACCTGGAAGAAATGGAAAAATTCCTAGAAAGGTATAACCTTCCAAGACTGAACCAGGAAGAAATAGAAAATATCAACAGACCAATCACAAGTAATGAAATTGAAACTGTGATTAAAAGTCTTCCAACAAACAAAAGTCCAGGACCAGATGGCTTCACAGGTAAATTCTATCAAACATTTAGAGAAGATCTAATACCCATCCTTCTCAAACTCTTCCAAAAAATTACAGAGGAAGGAAAACTCCCAAACTTATTCTATGAGGCTACCATCACCCTGATACCAAAACCAGACAAAGATACTACAAAAAAAGAAAATTACAGACCAATATCACTGATGAATATAGATGCAAAAATCCTCAACAAAATACTAACAAACAGAATTCAACAACACATTAAAAGGATCATACACCATGATCAAGTAGGATTTATTCCAGAGATGCAAGGATTCTTCAATATACGCAAATCAATCAATGTGATACACCATATTAACAAATTGAAGAGTAAAAACCATACGATCATCTCAATAGATGTAGAAAAAGCTTTTGACAAAATTCAACACCCATTTATGATTAAAAAAACTCTCCAGAAAATGGGCATAGAGGGAACCTACCTCAGAATAATAAAGGCCATGTTTGACAAACCCACAGCAAACATCATTCTCAATGGTGAAAAACTGAAAGCATTTCCTCTAAGATCAGGAACAAGATAAGGATGTCCACTCTTGCCACTATTATTCAACATAGTTTTGGAAGTCCTAGCCACGGCAATCAGAGAAGAAAAAGAAATAAAAGGAATACAAATTGGAAAAGAAGCAGCAAAACTGTCACTTTTTGCAGATGACATGATACTATACACAGAGAATCCTAAAGATGCCACCAGAAAACTACTAGAGCTAATCAATGAATTTGGTAAAGTTTCAGGGTACAAAACTGATGCACAGAAATCTCTTGCATTCCTATACACTAACAATGAAAGATCAGAAAGAGAAATTAAGGAAAGAATCCCATTTACCATTGCAACAAAAAGAATAAAATACCTAGGAATAAACCTACCTAAGGAGGTAAAAGACCTGTACTTAGAAAACTTTAAGACACTGATGAAAGAAATCAAAGATGACACAAACAGATGGAGAGATACACCATGTTCTTGGATTGGAAGAATCAATATTGTGAAAATGACTGTACTACCCAAAGCAATCTACAGATTCAATGCAATCCCTATCAAACTACCACTGGCATTTTTCACAGAACTAGAACAAAAAATTTCACAATTTGTATGGAGACACAAAAGACCCCGAATAGCCAAAGCAGTCTTGAGGGAAAAAAACAGAGCTGGAGGAATCAGACTCCCTGACTTCAGACTATACTACAAAGCTACAGTAATCAAGACAATATGGTACTGGCACAAAAACAGAAATCAGATCAATGGAACAGGATAGAAAGCCCAGAGATAAACCCACGCACCTATGGTCAACTAATCTGTGACAAAGGAGGCAAGGATATACAATGGAGAAAAGACAGCCTCTTAAATAAGTGATGCTGGGCAAACTGGACAGCTACACGTAAAAGAATGAAATTAGAACACTTCCTAACACTATACACAAAAATAAACTCAAAATGGATTAGAGACCTAAATGTAAGACCAGTCACTATAAAACTGTTAGAGGAAAACTTAGGAAGAACACTCTTTGACATAAATCACAGCAAGATCTTTTTTGATCCACCTCCTAGAGTAATGGAAATAAAAACAAAAATAAACAAATGGGACCTAATGCAACTTCAAAACTTTTGCACAGCAAAGGCAACCATAAACAAGATGAAAATACAACCCTCAGAATGGGAGAAAATATTTGCAAATCGATCATCGGACAAAGAATCTCCAAAATATATAAACAGCTCATGCAGCTCAATATTAAAAAAAACAAACAACCCAATCCAAAAATGGGCAGAAGACCTAAATAGACATTTCTGCCTAGAGGACCTACAGATGGCCAAGAAGCACATGAAAAGTTGCTCAACATCACTAATTATTAGAGAAATGAAAATCAGAACTACAGTGAGGTATCACTTCACACCAGTTAGAATGGGCATCATCAGAAAGTCTACAAACAACAAATGCTGTAGAGGGTGTGGAGGAAAGGGAACTGTCTTGCACTGTTGGTGGGAATGTAAATTGATACAGACACTATGGAGGACAGTATGGAGGTTCCTTAAAGAAATAAAAATAGAATTACCATATGACCTAGCAATCCCAGTACTGGGCATATACCCAGAGAAAACCATAACTGAAAAAGACACATGCACCCCAATGTTCATTGAAGCACTGTTTATAACAGCCCGGTCATGGAAGCAACCTAAATGCCCATCGACAGACGAATGGATAAAGAAGATGTGGTACATTTATACAATGGAATATTACTCAGCCATAAAAAGGAATGAAATTGGGTCTTTTGTAGAGACGTGGATGCATCTAGGGACTGTCATACAGAGTGAAGTAAGTCAGAAAGAGAAAAACAAATATCATATATTAACGCATATATGAGGAACGTGGAAAATTGTACAGATGAACTGGTTTGCAGAGCAGAAATTGAGACACAGAAGTAGAGAACAAACGTATGAACACCAAGGGGGGAAGCGGCGGGGGGCGGTGGGGTGGTGTGATGAATTGGGCAATTAGGATTGACATGTATACACTGATGTGTATAAAATGGATGACTAATAATAAAATAAATAAATAAATACTTTAAAGTAAATAAATAAAATACTGTGCTTCATGGTTTTAGGAAAATCACCTAGAGAAAGCAAAGTCTTTATAGACCAATATGTTAAACCCTATATTAAATATTTAATTTAAAAAAGACAATAAAATCACAAAATTACTGTCAACTCAGTTGTACATCCTTCTAGATTTATTCAGTGCAAAAATATGCATATATATCGCATATTATTAGGTTTGCCTCATAAACTAACTCTAAGCCGTCCAGGGACCCAGGATTCCCTGAGTTTGTTGTTCCCTTATCCTGTATGCCAGTTTCCACCTGGCAGTCTATAAAGGCTACCTTATCTCCAACCATCATATCTATTCCAGCCTGCAGCAATGGGGAAGGAGTGAAGAAAGCACACCCACTCCCTTTAAGGGCACTTTACATATCCTATTGGCCAGAGCTTAGTCGCATTAACTACAAGGGAGGTACGGAAATGCTTTCTTTATTCCAAGTGGCCCTTTGCCCAATTCGCCATCAGAGATAGTATTAACTAAGAAGGAAAGAGAAAATGGATACAGGTAGATGACAGTTTTTGCCAACCACTCATTTAAAAAAAAAAAGGATCATATTATTTTTAGTATATTCCTTACGTAATTTTTTCCTTGTCACAATATAATGTTCATGTCTTCCAAAGTCATATGTATATATATATATATATGCTTATCTATCTGTCAATGTTATTTTGATGACATTATTTTACTTTATAGATGTGTAATCAATGATCTATCTATGAGCAATGAGTTTCTTCAAATTTTTGATATTATAAACAACCTTGTGCCAAATATTCCTGCATATACATCTTCACATCTTCACATTTCTTTTACTATTTTTGAGAATACATTCCTAAGAGTAGTCTTTCTGAGTCAGATGGTAGGCACATTGTAAACACTTTTCAGGTGTATTTTTAGAAAAGGTTAGTGGCTGGAGCCAGCTTGTTGCAAGCTCGTGAGTGCTGGTTGTCTGCATTTCTTCCCAACTTCTGGTTCATTGATGTCAGGTTGATATCTTGAAATCAGCCACAGTGGGAGCATTTATATCATGGAAAAGAGCAAGTACTACAAATCAGAGCTTTTTTTCTTCTCTTCAGGAGAGCCAATTGTTAAACATTTACTAGCATACTGCCGGAAAGTATGTCCATACAAACGTCCAATTCTAAAAGTTTGAGTACCCATTAATTTCACCTGAAGATCCATCTCAGTGCTTAAAACAGTAATTATTCCAACTGGAGTGTGTATATTCTAATATTGATAACTCATGATACCCGTTGTGATCTCTGGCTTTTTTTTTTTAACATCTTTATTGGAATATAATTGCTTTACAATAGTCTGTTAGTTTCTGCTGTATAACAAAGTAAATCAGCTATACAAATACGTATATCCCCATATCTCCTCCCTCTTGCGTCTCCCTCCCACCCTCCCTATCCCACCCCTCTAGGTGGACACAAAGCACCGAGCTGATCTCCCTGTGCCATGTGGCTGCTTCCCACTAGCTATCTATTTTACACTGGTAGTGTCCATGCCACTCTCTCACTTTGTCCTAGCTTACCCTTCCCCCTCCCCGTGTTCTCAAGCCCTTTCTCTACATCTGCGTCTTTATTCTTGTCCTGCCCCTAGGTTCTTCAGAAACTTTTTTTTTTTTTTTTTTTTAGATTCCATATATATGTGTTAGCTTTCGGTATTTGTTTTTCTCTTTCTGACTTACTTCACTCTGTATGACAGACTCTAGGTCCATCCACCTCACTACAAATAACTCAATTTTGTTTCTTTTTATGGCTGACTAATATTCCATGGTATATATGTGCCACATCTTCTTTATCCATTCATCTGTCTATGGACACTTAGGTTGCTTCCATGTCCTGGCTATTGTAAATAGTGCTGCAATGAATATTGTGGTACATGACTCTTTGAATTATGGTCTTCTCAGGGTATATGCCCAGTAGTGGGATTGCTGGGTCGTATGGTAGTTCTATTTTTAGTTTTTAAAGGAACCTCTATACTGTTCTCCATAGTGGCTCTATCAATTTACATTCCCACCAACAGTGCAAGAGGGTTCCCTTTTCTCCATACCCTCTCCAACATTTACTGTTTGTAGATTTTTTGATGATGGCCATTCTGACTGGTGTAAGGTGATACATCATTGTAATTTTGATTTGCATTTCACAAATGATTAGTGATGTTGAGCATCCTTTCATGTGTTTGTTGGCAATCTGTATATCTTCTTCGGAGAAATGTCTATTTAGGTCTTCTGCCCATTTTTAGTTTGGGTTGTTTGTTTTTTTGATATTGAGCTGCATGAGCTGCTTGTAAATTTTGGAGATTAATCCTTTGTCAGTTGCATCATTTTCAAATATTTTCTCCCATTCTGAGGGTTGTCTTTTCGTCTTGTTTGTAGTTTCCTTTGCTGTGCAAAAGCTTTTAAGTTTCATTAGGTCTCATTTGTTTATTTTTATTTCCAGTTCTCTAGAAGGTGGGTCAAAAAGGATCTTGCTGTGATTTATGTCATAGAGTGTTCTGCCTATGTTTTCCTCTAAGAGTTTTACAGTGTCTGGTCTTACATTTAGGTCTTTAATTCATTTTGAGTTTATTTTTGTATATGGTGTTAGGGAGTGTTCTAACTTCATTCTTTTACATGTAGCTGTCCAGTTTTCCTAGCACCACTTATTAAAGAGGCTGTCTTTTCTCCATTGCATATTCTTGCCTCCTTTATCAAAGGTAAGTTGACCATATGTGTGTGGGTTTATCTCTGGGGTTTCTATCCTGTTCCATTGATCTGATTTCTGTTTTTGTGCCAGTACCATATTGTCTTGATTACTGTAGCTTTGTGGTATAGTCTGAGGTCAGGGAGCCTGATTCCTCGAGCTCTGTTTTCCTTTCTGAAGAGTGCTTTGTCTATTCAGGGTCTTTTGTATTTCCATACAAATTGTGAAAATTTTTGTTCTAGTTCTGTGAAAAATGCCATTGGTAGTTTGATAGGGATTACATTGAATCTGTAGATTGCTTTGGGTAGTATAGTCAATTTTCACAATGTTGATTCTTCCAATCCAAGAACATGGTATATCTCTCCATCTGTTTGTGTCATCTTTGATTTCTTTCATCAGTGTCATAGTTTTCTGCATACAGGTCTTTTGTTTCCTTAGGTAGGTTTATTCCTAGGTATTTATTCTTTTTGTTCAATGGTAAATGAGAGTGTTTCCTTAATTTCTCTTTCAGATTTTTCATCATTATTATATAGGAATGCCAGAGATTTCTGTGCATTAACTTTCTATCCTGCTACTTTACCAAATTCATTGATTAGCTCTAGTAGTTTTCTGGTAGCATCATTAGGATTCTCTATGTATAGTATCATGTCATCTGCAAACAGTGACAGCTTTACTTCTTTTCTTATTTACATTCTTTTTATTTCTTTTTCTTTTCTGATTGCTGTGGCTAAAACTTCCAAAACTGTGTTGAATAATAGTGGTGAGAGTGGGCAACCTTGTCTTGTTCCTGATTTTAGTGGAAATGGTTTCAACTTTTCAACATTGAGAACAATGTTGGCTGTGGGTTTCTCATATATGGCCTTTATTATTTTGAGGTAAGTTCCCTCTGTGCCTACTTTCTGGAGGGTTTTTATCATAAATGGGTGTTGAAGTTTTTCAAAAGCTTTTTCTGCATCTATTGAGATGATCATATGGTTTTTCTCCTTCAATTTGTTAACATGGTTTATCACATTGATTGATTTGTGTATATTGAAGAATCCTTGCATTCGTGGGATAAACCCCACTTGATCATGGTGTATGATCCTTTTAATGTGCTGTTGGATTCTGTTTGCTAGCATTTTGTTGACGAGTTTTGCATCTATGTTCATCAGTGATATTGGCCTGTAGTTTTCTTTCTTTGTGACATCTTTGTCTGGTTTTGGTATCAGGGTGATGGTGGCCTCATAGAATGAGTTTTGAAGTGTTCCTCCCTCTGCTATATTTTGGAAGAGTTTCAGAACAATAGGTGTTTGGTCTTCTATAAATGTTTGATAGAATTCGCCTGTGAAGCCGTCTGGTTGTGGGCTTTTGTTTGTTGGAAGTTTTTAAATCACAGTCTCAATTTCAGTGCTTGTGATTGGTTTGTTTATTATTTCTTCCTGGTTCAGTCTCGGAAGGTTGTGCTTTTCTAAGCATTTGTCCATTTCTTCCAGGTTGTCCTTTCTGTTGGCATATAGTTGCTTGTAGTAATCTCTCATGATCCTTTGTATTTCTGCAGTGTCAGTTGTTACTTCTTTTTCATTTCTAATTTTTTTTATTTGAGTCTTTTTCCTTTTTTTCTTGATGAGTCTGGCTAATGGTTTATCAATTTTGTTTATCTTCTCAAATAACCCGCTTTTAGTTTTATTGATCTTTTCTATTGTTTCCTTCATTTCTTTTTCATTTATTTCTGATCTGATCTTTATGATTTCTTTCCTTCTGCTAACTTTGGGGTTTTTTTGTTCTTCTTTCTCTAATTGCTTTAGGTGTAAGGTTAGGTTGTTTATTTGAGATGTTTCTTGTTTCTTGTTGTAGGATTGTATTGTTATAACCTTCCCTCTTAGAACTGTTTTTGCTGCATCCCATAGGTTTTGGATCATCATGTTTTCATTGTCATGTGTTTCTAGGTATTTTTTGATTTCCTCTTTGATTTCTTCAGTGATGTCTTGGTTATTTAGTAGTGTATTGTTTAGCCTCCATGTGTTTGTATTTTTTACAGTTTTTTTCTTGTAATTGATATCTGGTCTCATAGTGTTGTGGTCGGAAAAGATACTTGATACAATTTCAGTTTTCTTAAATTTACCAGGCTTGATTTGTGACCCAAGATATGTTCTATCCTGGAGAATGTTCCATGAGCACTTGAGAAGAAAGTGTATTCTGTTGTTTTTGGATGGAATGTCCTGTAGATATCATTTAAGTCCATCTTGTTTAATGTGTCATTTAAAGCTTGTGTTTCCTTATTTATTTTCATTTTGGATGATCTGTCTATTGGTGAAAGTGGGGTGTTAAAGTCCCCTACTATGATTGTGTTACTGTTGATTTCCCCTTTTATGGCTGTTAGCATTTGCCTTATGTATTGAGGTGCTCCTATGTTGGGTGCATAAATATTTACCATTGTTGTATCTTCTTCCTGGATTGATCCCTTGACGATTATGTAGTGTCCTTCTTTGTCTCTTGTAATAGTCTTTATTTTGAAGTCTATTGTGTCTGGTTAGAGAATTGCTACTCCGGCTTTTTTTTTGATTTACATTTGCATGGACTATCTTTTTCCATCTCGTCACTTTCAGTCTGTATATATCCCTAGGTCTGAAGTGGGTCTTTTTTTTTTTTTTTTTTTTGAAGTGAGTCTCTTGTAGACAGCATATATACGGGTCTTGGTTTTGTATCCATTCAGCCAGTCTATGTCTTTTGGTTGGAGCATTTAATCCATTTACGTTTAAGGTAATTATCAATATGTGTGTTCCTGTTACCATTTTCTTAATTGTTTTGGGTTTGTTTTTGTAGGTCTTTTCTTTTTCTTGTGTTTCCTGCCTAGAGACGTTCCTTTAGCATTTGTTGTAGAGCTCGTTTTGTGGTGCTGAATTCTCTCGGCTTTTGCTTTTCTATAAAGGTTTGAATTTCTCCGTCGAATCTGAATGAGATCCTTGCTGGGTAGAGTAATCTTGGTTGTAGGGTTTTCCCTTTCATCACTTTAAATATGTCCTGCCAGTCCCTTCTGGCTTGCAGAGTTTCTGCTGAAAGATCAGCTGTTAACCTCATGGGGATTCCCTTGTATGTTAGTTGTTGCTTTTCCCTTGCTGCTTTTAATATTTGTTCTTTGTATGTAATTTTTGATAGTTTGATTAATATGTGTCTTGGCATGTTTCTCCTTGGATTTATCCTGTATGGGACTCTCTGCTCTTCCTGGACTTGACTGAGTTTTTCCTTTCCCATATTAGGGAAGTTTTCAACTATAATCTCTTCAAATATTTTCTCAGACCCTTTCCTTTTCTCTTCTTCTTCTGGGACCACTATAGTTCGAATGTTGGTGTGTTTAATGTTGTCCCAGAGGTCTCTGAGACTGTCCTCAAGTCTTTTCTTTCTTTTTTCTTTATTCTGCTCAGTGGTAGTTATTTCCACTATTTTATCTTCCAGGTCACTTATCCGTTTTCTGCCTCAGTTATTCTGCTACTAATTCCTTCTAGAGAATTTTAAATTTCATTTATTGTGTTGTTCATCACTGTTTGCTTGCTCTTTAGTTCTTCTAGGTCCTTGTTAAACGTTTCTTGTATTTTCTCCATTCTATTTCCAAGATTTTGGATCCTCTTTACTATCATTATTGTGAATTCTTTTTCAGGTAGACCGCCTATTTCCTCTTCATTTGTTTGGTCTGGTGAGTTTTTACCTTGCTCCTTCATCTGCTGCATATTTCTCTGTCTTCTCATTTTGCTTAACTTACTGTGTTTGGGGTCTGTTTTTCGAAGGCTGCAGGTTCGTAGTTCCTCTTGTTTTTGGTGTCTGCCCCCAGTGGTTAAGGTTGGTTCAGTGGGTTGTGTAGGCTTCCTGGTGGAGGGGACTGGTGCCTGTGTTCTGGTGGGTGGAGCTGGATCCTTTCTTTCTGGTGGGCTGGACCATGTGTTTTGGGGTGTCTGTGAACTTAGTATGATTTTAGGCAGCCTCTCCGCTGATCGGTGTGGTTGTGTTCCCTTCTTGCTAGTTGTTTGGCATGGGGTGTCTCGCACTGTAGCTTGCTGGTTTTTGAGCTGGGTCTTAGCGTTCAAATGGAGATCTCTGGGAGAGCTCTCACTGATTGATATTATGTGGGGCTGGGAGGTCTCTGGTGGACCCATTTCCTGAACTCGGCTCTCCCACCTCAGAGGCTCAGGCCTGATACATGGCTGGAGCACCAAGACCTTGTCAGCCACATGGCTCAGAAGAAAAGGGAGAAAAAAAGAAATAAAAGAAAATAAATTTATTAAAATTAAAAAAATATATTATTAAAATAAAAAATTTAAAAGGTAATAAAAAAAGATGAGAGCAACCGAACCAATAAACAAATCCACCAATGATAACAAGCACTAAAAACTATACTAAGATAAACATAAGAGTCAGAAACTTGTCAGTAGAATAAAGCAAACTCCAAGTCTGCAGTTGCTCCCAAAGTCCACTGCCTCAATTTTGGGATGATTTGTTGTCTATTCAGGTATTCCACTGATGCAGGGTACAAGTTGACTGAGGAGATTTAATCCACTGCTCCTGAGGCTGGTGGGAGAAATTTCCCTTTCTCTTCTTTGTTCGCACAACTCCTGGGGTTCAGCTTTGGATTTGGCCCTGCCTCTGCGTGTAGATCACCCTCTGGAGTCTGTTCTTCACCCAGACAGGACGGGGTTAAAGGCGCGGCTGATTATGGGGCTCTGGCTCACTCAGGCCGGGGGGAGGGAGGGGTACAGATGCAGGGCAAGCCTGCGGTGGCAGAGGCCAGCGGGACATTGCAGCAGCCTGAGGCCCGCCGTGCGTTCTCCTGGGGAAGTTGTCCCTGGATCACGGGACCCTGGCAGTGGCGGGCTGCACAGGCTCCCCAGAAGGGAGGTGTGGATAGTGACCTGTGCTCGCGCACAGGCTTCTTGGTGGCGGCAGCAGCAGCCTTAGCGTCTCAGGCCCATCTCTGGGGTCCGTGGTGTTAGCGCCGGCTCGCGCCAGTCTCTGGAGCTCGTTTAGGCCGTGCTCTGAATCCCCTCTCCTTGCGAACCCGGAAACAATGGTCTCTTGCCTCTTAGGCAGCTCCAGACTTTTTCCCGAACTCCCTCCCGGCTAGCCGTGGCGCACTAGCCCCCTTCAGGCTGTGTTCATGCACCAACCCTAGTCCTCTCCCTGGGATCTGACCTCCGAAGTCTGACCCTCAGCCCCAGCGGGTGAGCAGACAAGCCTCTCGGGCTGGTGAGTGCCGGTCGGCACCGATCCTCTGTACAGGAATCTCTCCGCTTTGCCCTCTGCACCCCTGTTGCTGCGCTCTCCTCCGTGGCTCCGAAGCTTCCCTCCCGCCACCCCCCGTCTCTGCCAGTGAAGGGGTTTCCTAGTGTGTGGAAACTTCCTCCTTCACAGCTCCCTTCCTGAGGTGCAGGTCCCGACCCTATTCTTTTGTCTCTGTTTTTTCTTTTTTCTTTTGCCCTACCCAGGTACGTGGGGAGTTTCTTGACTTTTCGGAGGTCTGAGGTCTTCTGCCAGCGTTCAGTGGGTGTTCTGTAGGAGTTGTTCCACATATAGATGTATTTCTGATGTATTTGTGGGGAGGAAGGTGATCTCCACGTGTTACTCCTCTGCCATCTTGAAGGTCCTCTCCTCTTCATTTGTCTTTTTATTTGTTCATCATTCATCCATTTAGCAAACACTTACTGAGCACTTACTATGTTCCAGGAGCATGCTAGGCTACTTCCTTCCCAAGTGCATTGTTGGCACCTTCTGTCCCTATCTGTCCCCTGCACTGGGTTCCGTGTTCAGTGGAGTTGCATGTGTCAAGTCAGTCACTAAGATTACAGTCAAGTACAGTTCAAATTACCCTAAAAAACTCCTTAAGACATCTATGAAGTACACTCACATGGTTCTCTTTATGTCTGAATAAATGGTTCAGACACAGCAAGCAATCACAGGAGGAAGAATGGAGCACATCCTAGGATGATTAACTTTCTTCCTCTAACATTATTTCAATTATTTTAGACGCATCTAGGTTTGGGTCCAAGTTTGATTACAGGTCTGGGTTTGGGTCCAAGTTTGATTACTCCTTTCTGTGTGAAACAGAAAATTCCACAAGAGAGTTATGAAAGCTTCAAAAGGCGGAGTTGCCTCATGTTTATTTTAATGGTGCCTCATAAAGGAAGCACCAGTCAGGTATCCCCCAAAGCATAGAAAACAGTTTAAATCTTTGCTGAAATCGCGTGAAGATGTACCACAGACGAAGTCCATACATCCCTTTTCCAATATTTCATACATCCCATATGGCAGTTAACTAAAGTACCCACTTTTCAACCCTTAAAATTCTGCAAATTCTCCCAAAATTGTCTGCACTTTGACTCTTCTCTCCCCTTCCTCTGGGTTTCCTGATCTCAACTTCCTGTCCTTGTAAATGTCCATCAGTGAAACAGTTTTAGCTTTTTTCAGTTCTCTTGACCACTTTTTCCCCCCAGTCAGATCCACAACGCACAAAGCAAACCTACACAGAAAATTCTGGGGTTAAGTGGGATTTGAACCCAGTAGTCTGATTTTGTTACTTCCTAGCTATGTGATCGTGGACAAGTCATCCTTAACTCTCTGATCCTTTTTTTTTTTTTCCCTCTCTCTCTCACTTAATTTGTAAAGTAAAGCCAATAATACCAACCTGGTAAAGATGATTTGAAAATTAAGTAAAATAAAATAATATATTTTCAGATTCCTACCACAGTGCTGGCCTGTCTTAGGCAATCAAGAATATGCTAGTCTTCTTGCTTGTTTCTCAATGGATAGACCTCTGTGAAGAGGCAAATCGTAATGAAAGGCTGCTTGATCAATGTGGAATCAGATCTCATGAATGAAAGCTCTGAAGGCACCATGTTAATAGTTGACAAATCCATGCTACCACTAGACGGGCATGTTTTGCAATGGCAACTACAGGCCAGGGGTCCACTTCCCACCAAGAATTGGTTTTTGAATGAATTCTCAAAATAAAGGAAGAATGTTCAAATAGTAGACCACCAAGAAATTTCCAATGTCTGCTACATTGGATCATTTTGATTTGGTCTTTTGGGTGTCTTTCTATAGTTTCTATTCTGTGAAATTAGGAGTTATTACTCTGACTGTTAGTAAATTTCACATGGCTGGAATATGCCCCATTAGTACAATGTATTTGAGCATTACTAATGCCATAGTATAGCATTAGAAATATTTAGTCAGTTAATGCATTTTAGATTTATTTTACTTCCATGTTGGCTTTACCTTCAAAATATATTATTACTATTATTATTGTTGTTGTTGTTATTTTATCTTCCTTTTCTCCTTCCCCATTGCTACATCTCTTGATCTAAACCATCACCATCTTTTGTGTAGATGACAGGCTAGATCACTAAGAGGTCTGTAACTCTTTCTCCCTACACAGCAGGATTGCCCTCCACTTAGCAGTTGGAGTGGTCTTTATAAAAACACACATGAGGCCATGTTACTCCTTTGATGGTTATCCACCATGATTTTATCTGGAATAAAAGTCTAACATCCTATCATGACCTCCAGGGCCCTAATGAAGTGGTCTTGTCCCTCTATCCAAGCATATCTCTTGTTTCTCCCTTGATGCTGGGTGTTGCAGCCAGGCTGGCCTGACATCTGCTAGCACATTTGCCCTCACGTTCCCTCTGCCAAGAGTGCCTTCTTTCCCTCTTGACGTGGAGGCTTCTTGTCATTCGGGTCTCAGTAGAAACTCCTTGGCCACTTAATCTTGTGTAGGCCTGGGCCTCCCCCAATCATAATCGTGTCATTCTGCTTTTCCTTCATACCATACACTACCCTCTGATAATTTGAATTGATTGTTTGTTTATGTAATTGTCTATTGTCTCTCTTCCTGCAACTGAAGTCTCCACAAGACCACATGCCTGTATGTATCTCCAATGCCTAGAATAGTGCCCGGAACATAATAGGAGCTCAATAAACATTATCCCTATATACAGGGATTTACCATGGACATGTGTGTGAAAACCAAACAAATCCTTGATTCCTTTCCCCTCCTTCTGGGTGTCTTTTCCTCATTTGGAATCGTCCCTTTCCAGAGCTGCCTGGATCTCTGTGTCATTACTAGGCTTCCTTATCACAAAGGGAAAGAATCCAGGTTTCCGGCATTCTCCTCCTTCCCCAGTCAGTTTTTTCTCTGCAGGCTTCGTCTGTGTGTGCCAAGTTCAACTATCTGCCTCAGTATTAATTATTCAGTGTTGAATGGGCGTATTTGCATACGCAAATATTTGAGGAATTGCAATGGCAATTAACAGATACGTATTTGAGATTATTTAAAAGTATCTTTGTGTCTTCTGTTTTCTTGACTTCAATGGCCCAGTAGTAATTCTGTTTTTAGTGATTCTGTGTTTCTCCATCCATCCCATGTTGAGATCTACGCTAACCTGAGTCAGAGTTCTGGAAGATATTGTCTTAGAATACAATTGAAAACCACCGTTTCAATCCGTTTACAGAACCTAGTAAAAAATTTCAAAAGTACCTGCATGTCAGAAAGAGAAAGACAAATACCGTATCCTAACACATATATATGGAATTTAAGAAAAAATATGTCATGAAGAACCTAGGAGTAAGACAGGAATAAAGATACAGACCTACTAGAGAATGGACTTGAGGTTATGGGGAGGGGGAAGGGTAAGCTGTGACAAAGCGCGAGAGGGGCATGGACATATATACACTACCAAACGTAAAATAGATAGCTAGTGGGAAGCAGCCACATAGCACAGGGAGATCAGCTTGGTGCTTTGTGACCACCTAAAGGGGTGGGATAGGGAGGGTGGGAGGGAGGGAGATGCAAGAGGGAAGAGATATGGGAACATATGTATATGTATAACTGATTCACTTTGTTATAAAGCAGAAATTAACACACCATTGTAAAGCAATTATACTCCAAAAAAAAAAAAAAAGTACCTGCATTTCTTCCTATTTCTACCTGGTTGATGAGCCTCTGTTCTTTAAGGCTTCAGCTGGAGAGAAACTGATCAACAATTATTATTATAATTATGTAAGGACCTACTATAGAAAGGGCACTGTGCTGGATGCAGAGGGGGAATACAGAGAGGATTAAGACCAAAGCCCTGTCCTCTGGAGGCTTACAGTCCCACAGTAGGCAGGAGATGTGGAGACTAACACCTTTAAGTTGGCATTTGGAGGATGACATAGCATTTAACATAAAACATTTGCCATCCCCCAAAGCTGCCAGTTGCGATTGGTTTTGGTGATTTCCATATTTTCCAAAAAACAATGACTACCCTCTTGTGGTTTGCACATAAATAAATTTTTTTCAACTGACTACACTACTGGGGGAAAATGGAACTATATCAATTTATTGTTAAATGAGCAAATGACCAAATTAAGTTCTTATTGCAGTTTCGGAGTGATAATAGATCAGGCTTGCCCCAGCTGCTGACTCCACATTCTAAAATTGTTTTTAGAAATTTCCCCCCCCTCATTCACAGAAAGTAAAGTGTTGGAGGGAAGGGAATGGGACAAGGAATCCAGAATCCAGAAAAGGTAGAATATATGTTCCTAACTGCAATTTATGAGCTAAGTGTAGTGGAATATTCCCATGAATCCTTGAGAGGAGACAGAGCACTTAGATGGCAGCATTTCCCAACGGTGCTTAATTGCCAGTAGTGTAACCTAGGGAGTGAGTGAAGGAGACCTTGACAGAGTGTCTGTTGGGAAACAAGTCCTTTGCTGTGGTGCCCAGGCTGAAGAAAATACAAGCAAGAAGTCAAATTCTGCAGCTGGGCACTAAGACTCATGTTAATGGGATTAAATTTTCTTCTTCCTTTCCTTTTGGAACTCCAATGGTCTTACGATGCAGAGATTTAGAGTAGGGAAATGCAGAGTGAATAACTTTTTTTTTTTTTTCTGGCTGCATGCGGATTTTCTCTAGCTGCAGCGAGTGGGGGCTACTCTTCGTTGCAGTGCGTGGGCTTCTCATTGCGGTGGCTTCTCTTGTTGTGGAGCACGGGCTCTAGGCGCGTGGGCTTCAGTAGTTGTGGCACGTGGGCTCAGTAGTTGTGGCTCACAGGCTCTAGAGCACAGGCTCCGTAGTTGTGGCGCATGGGCTCAGTTGCTCCATGGAATGTGGGATCTTCCCAGACCAGGACTCAAACCCGTGTCCCCTGCATTGGCAGGCGGATTCTTAACCACTGTGCCACCAGGTAAGTCCCACTAACTCATTCTTAGTGAGTAGAGGAGCAATCGAAAAAGTAGCAGATGAGTGCTTATTTCTTGTCCAGGCTCCATGTTAGTTTTCTCAGGTGTGCAGCAATGGACTGCCAGTGATATACCTGGGCTCTGGATGTTGTCATTTGAGTTGGAATCCTGGTTTGGCCACTTACAACTTGGATGATTTTAAACAAATTACATCTTTATACAACAGTCTGCACATCTTTAAAATGAGTTTAATAATAGTTCCTACATTATAGATTTGTTTTTTTAATTTTTATTTTATATTGGAATATAATTGTGTAACAATGTTGTGTTAGTTTCAGGTGTATAGCAAAGTGATTCAGTTATACATATACATGTATCTATTCTTTTCCAAAATCTTTTCCCATTTAGGTTATTACACAATTTTTTTTTTTTGCGGTACGCGGGCCTCTCACTGTCTCACTGTTGTGGCCTCTCCCGTTGCGGAGCACAGGCTCAGCGGCCATGGCTCACGGGCCCAGCCGCTCCGTGGCATGTGGGATCTTCCCGGATCGGGACATGAACCCGTGTCCCCTGCATCGGCAGGCGGACTCTCAACCACTGCGCCACCAGGGAAGCCTGGTTATTACATAATATTGAGCAGTGTTCTCTGTGCTATACAGTAGGTCCTCGTTAGTTATCTATTTTAAATATAGCAGTGTGTATATGTCAATCCTAAATTCTCAATCTATCCCTCCCCCAACCCTTCCCCCCGACCCCATAACCATAAGTTCATTCTCTTAAGTCTGTGAGTCTGTTTCTGTTTTGTAAATAAGTTCATTTGTATCATTTTATTTTAGATTCCTCATATAAGTGATATCATATGATATGCGTCTTTCGTATTTCTCTGTCTGACTTACTTCACTTAGTATGATAATCTCCAGGTACAACCATGTTGCTGCAAATAGCATTATTTCATTCTTTTTAATAGCTGAGTAGTATTCCATTGTATGTATGTGCCACATCTTCTTTATCCGTTCCTCTGTCATGGACATTTAGGTTGCTTCCATGTCCTGGCTATTGTAAACTGTGCTGCAATGAACATTGGGATACATTTGTTAATGAAGAGTAAATGCTATTAGTATAAGATTAAAGTGATATTTCATGCTCGTAAACATTGGCCTTCTTAATGAAAAGGGTTTGGAATTTTAAAAACCTTTTATTTTTTTATATTCCCTATGTTATACAGTAAGGTTTGGAAATTTTAATCCAGTGTCTGGATTTCTTTGGATGTGTTGATAAACAATGTGGGCCTCAGTTTTGCTATCTCTGAAATGGAGTCAGCTGTAGTCTCTGTTGTTCTGGACCTTGTAGGTTGTTGCAAGGATGAGAGATCGTGTGGGTAGACGCTCAAGACTTGGAAATGATTAATATTCACTCCCCTTGCCAAATACCTTCCCAGTGGAAATGCATGATCCATCGTGCCCAAGTTAAAATTATATTGTAACTCTGAAACATAAAGTATTGTTTCGAAGCGAACTGAGATATCTTCCTGCGGGAGAAGAGTGTGTAAAGCTTGAACCACCTGCCTTGAATAGTGTAGTTTGAGAAGCAGCAGTGACCTGAAGACCATCACCCCTCATCTTTCAGCAGGCTACAGATCCAAAAGCTCAGCCGCTGCCTCATTATCCTGATGACTCATAGAGCCAGAGTACTTTCCCTCTCCTCTGCTGTCCTTTTAAATTAAATTCATTGTTCTACAAGATGTCTGCGGTTCCCAGAAATGACGCAGGCGGTATGTGCCCTATTCAAAGCCCGGACATTTGACTCTCAGGACGTTCTCCCAAGAGATCTGGGTGCTGCCACTTGCTACTATGCCTCTGACAATTCCAGTAACCCCTCTTCTTCCTTAACGGAAGCTCAGAGAGGACTAAGGATATATGGACTTCTTTTTTAAAAAAAAAGTCTTGCGAAGCCTACCTTAAAAATTTGGAAATCCTTGCCAAAATACATAAGAAAAAAAGTCAATTCCTTTGATATTATTTGACCAAATGGGTGGCATTTGACCCGTTAGAGAGGGAAAAACAGGCATTTTACAGAAGCTTAACAGCTAAATGAGAGGCTCTAGTTAACACGTATTAATGGACCAGTTAACACACATCAATCCTTCTGCAGTCTCTCTCCTTGAAACAGGCTCGAAAAGCTTTTAAATGTTGTCAAAATGGGAGGCACTGTTTCTTGAACATCTTTTGTCACATGAAATCATTTCAAAGCAGCCAACATAATACATCTGCTCAGAGAACACACCTGTTGGAAGTATGGCTGGTCGGTAGGGAAGCTATCCTGGAAACGTGCCCAAATGGTGAGTCAGCAGTTGCCATTTCAGTCACATCCCATTTTTAAAAGGGTGACGTTTGTCAGGTAATTTTTGTTTTGAACCAAACAAAAAGATTGCCTCGTTATTCTCCTTTCCATTGTTAACATTTTCCAATATATGTACAGATGTTACTATCTGGCTTTTTCTGTCCATCCTGTAAAGTAACTAGGGCAGGTGTTATTTTCCCTGTTTCACACATGAGGACATTGATGATCAGAGGGGTCAGTGAACTTGACCAAAAGCACACAGCCAGCATGCGGAGCTGGCTCTACAAGGAAGACTTCCGATGCCCTCACTGTGGCACTGACTGCGACCAGAGCCCCTTGAGGCGGATGCAGGGCTGCAGTGAGAGCCTGTCAAGGGAAGACCCAGTTCTCTGCGGGGCAGGGAGTGGTGACTCAGGAGTATTAAAACACGTAAACTTTGCTGTAAGGACCTCACATTTCATCAGTGAGTAGCGCAGGCAGATGCCTTATTGCAGAGAAATATCACTATACCTGGAGCATCTGCAGTGCCTTTCTCTGAAATAGACATCTCACTGTACGAAGCTCAGGTTTCCAAAGGAATGTAACCTTTAGAAGGTGTTTCTTGATGTAGGATAGATACAGATTCTAATATAATCTATTATATTTATATAATATATAATAAATATACATAGTAAAATATAAAATACATTATATTTATATAATATAATATATGAATTTCACATTTTTAGTGACTGCTGATCCATCCACAATTGATCCCTCTTTTTGAGTTCTCTTCATAGAGACCCTTGTCTCCACTTCAAGATAGTGCATTAAGTTTCTTCTTTTTTTTTTTTTAAACATCTTTATAGGAGTATAACTGCTTTACAATGGTGTGTTAGTTTCTGCTTTATAACAAAGTGAATCAGCTATACATATACATATATCCCCATATCTCCTCCCTCTTGCATCTCCCTCCCACTCTCCCTATCTCGCCCCTCTAGATGGTCACAAAGCACTGAGCTGATCTCCCTGTGCTATGCAGCTGCTTCCCACTAGCTATCTATTTTACATTTGGTAGTATATTTTGATAGACGCTTTGTAAAGACTAATGGAAGCTACAGGCCAGGAATTGGGCACTTTGTGTGTATTATTGCATTTAACTTTCACAACAGTCCTATTTTATATCTATTTTGTAGATGAAGACACTGAAGCTTAGAAAGGATAACTTGCCCAAAGTTACGTATGCTGTAAATGGCCAGGTGTTCTTGTTATCTATTGCTGCATAACACATTACCCAGAAATTTGATGACTTATAATAACAATTGTTTTATTATATCCCATAATTCTGTGGGTCAGGAATTTGGACAGGGCTTAACAGAGAGAGCTTAACTCTGTTCCATGTGGTGTTGGCTGGTCGGCTGGCCGGGGCTAGAGAAGCTGTTTCCAAGATGGCTGACTACATGACTGGCAACTGGGCTGTTAGCCAGGGTCATCAGTTCTTCTCCATGTGGGCTTCTCCACATGGCTGCTGTGTGGCTAGATTCCAAGAGTGTGTATTCCATAAGACAGGAAGTGGAAGCTGTCAGTCTCTTAAAGCCCGGTCCTAGAAACTGTCCTGGTGACACTTCTGCTGTATTTTATTGCTCAGAAAGTCATGGAGCTCTCCAAGATTCAAGGAGAGGGAACATAGACCCAACTTCTTACTGGAAGGGGTGTCAAAGAATTTGCCTCCATGTTTAATCTACCACAGCAAGGATGAGAATCCAGACTGTAGTCACTAGCCCACATTCTATCTCAACTGGTACAATACCATATGTTTCCCAATTGTTGAATTTATCTCTTTGTATTATAGTGACTAGACCATGGGCTCCTTGAGGGCAGGGATCTTGCCTATACATCTTGGGTTGGGCATAATGTCTACCTGAGCATAGGTAATGATCCATAAATGCTGAAGGAATGAACGATGGAGAGCTGAGTTTCAGTCCTGGCTCTGCTTCTAAGCAGCTCTGTTAGCCCAAGAGGATATTGAACTACTCTGGGCCTTGGCTACCTGTTCAGTAAAATAAGGGGATGGGATTAGATGATCCTTAAAGTCTTCCTTTTCCCAGCACTACCACTGTATCAGTCTGCTTGTGCTGCTATAACAAAATACCATAAACTGGGCAGCTTAAACAACAGATGGTTATCTTTTACAGTTCTGGAGGCTGGGAACCCCAATATCAAGATGCTGTTCCATGTGGTTCCTGGTGAGAGCCCTCTTCTAGGCTTGTGGGTGGTCACTTCTTGCTGTATCTTCACATGGTGGAGAGAGAGAGAGGGAGAGAGCGAGCACTGTGGTCTCTTTCTCTTCTTATAAGGACACTAATCCCATCAAGGAGGCCCTATTCTCATGACCTCGTCTGAACCTAATTGCCTCCCAAAGGCCGCACCTCTTAGTACCGTCACATTGGGGGTTAAAGCTTCAATATGTGAAAAGCATGCAGTCCATAACAACCATCCTACTAATCTACTCAGATAATTAATTTCAAAATGAATAATACTCAGATACAGGTCTCAAATGAGAGGAGTCTAGAAGTCAAGAAATCTGAGAGTAAAAAGAAAAGAGTAGAGGAAATGGGATTGTTCTGCAGACAAGTGTGAAGGCCTCTAGCGAGAAGGGGAGTGGGCTTCAGGCTCAGATCTGATACTTGAGTTACAATGATGACACTTGGAACAGAAAGGAAGGAAGTTGGAGGTCTTTTCAAAGGTTGAAGATACTGGACTTGGGAACTATTTGGCCATAAGGGGTAGGAGAAAGTTATAAGTCAAAGTGGACTCCAGTACTGGGTGACTGGAGGAATGCAAATTTATCTAACCGGCAGTAGTTCCCAACTTTGACTACACAGAGAATTACCTGATGAGCTTTTTAAAAATATTAATGCCTGGGTCCCTCTCAAAACCACTCAGATCAGAATTTCTGGAGATGGGCTGGAGCATCAATATTTTTTCAAAGCCCCTCAGATGGTTCCATTGTGCAGCCAGGGTGGATGACTTCTAATTTAGAGTTAAAGGCACTAGATTTCTGGATGCTGTGGAATGATAAGAAACTGAGGATCAAAGGCTGATAACCACCAAATAATTGGGAGAATTGGTTGTATGGTATGTAGAATAATGGCTTCCCAAAGATGTCTACATCCTAATCCTCAGAACTGTAAGACAACAAATTCGTGTTGCTTTGAGTTTGTGGTAATTTGTTACAGCAGCCTCGAGAAATGAATACAAGTGGTCAGTTCAGGAAGGTTTCCTGGAGGAGGTAAATCTTGATAAACTTTTGCAGAAACGTTGTTGGTGGAGCAAAACTCAGGGAGATAGATGCTGGAGTTTGAATCCATCAGAAGAAAAATTTAAGAAAACTCAAGGCTGTATAATACCTACCCCAAATGTTTAAAATAAAATTTCAGAGGAATTTAGTGATTGTCATTAAATTCCCCAATGGAGTCAGAGGCAAAGAATTCTTGGGAATTTTTCTTGGTAATGTTACTTGAATTGTAATCAACTTCACAGATTTAAAGGCTGACAAAACAATTGTTTTACCTGGATGGTTTAAAATTACTTAAGTCATCAAAGAAAGCAGAGAGAATCTGCAGTTTCCATACAGCCTGAATGTAAATCAGAGCTTAACATTCCACTCACTCCCTCTTAATCAGATCTGTTGACTGCACTGATTTCTTTTTATTGGGTCCTCCTGAGCAAAAAACAGTTGGATAATCACACACACACAGAATGAGAGAGAGGGAGAGTAAGAGTGAGCGAGAGAGAGAGAGAGAGAGAGAGAGAGAGAGAGAGAGAGAGAGAGAGAGAGAGGAACCTTTCATATGTACATTTATTCATTAAGATATGTTTATTGCAATTTATGTATGACATGAGCCTCGTTAGGGATACATCAATGAACGAGATAGGCAAGGTCCTTGTTCTCGTGGAGCACACAGCCTGGTGGAAAACACAGACAAATAAGCAGTTTATAGTAGAGTAGACAATATAGGTTGCTATGAGAGAACATGGAAGGGACAACCGACTCAGTCTGGGAGTGGAAAGGGAGGAGTGGGTCAGGGGAGGCTTCCTGGAGGAAGATAACTTCTAAGCAGCATCAGCAAACCCTGGAAGACAGTTAAGAGTGGAAATTCTCGGGCCCATTAAACAGACCTATTAAGCCTGAAATTCCCTGAGTGAGGCACAGAAAATCTGTGCTTCAGTACATCTCTGGGGGGTTCATATACACGCTAACATTTGAGAACCAGAGGATCATACCTGAGCTGCACGTTGGAATCACTTGGAGCACTTTTACACCAGACTGATGCTGTGGTCCCACTCTTAGAGCTGCTGATTCAGTTGGTCTGGAATAGAGCCTGGGAAGCAGTATTTTTTAAAGCCCTGCATGATTATAATGTGATTTTAAAGTGCAGTTGGGGTTGAGATCACTTCTCTAAGCCGATCGCTGAAGCATGAGTTAGCCAGGCAGTGTGGCTGGTGAGAGGGCAGGAAGGGTATTACAGGCAGATGTGCCAAGGCCCGGATGTATCTGGGGCCCTGGTAAGCCTAGAGAGGACACACAACAAAATTCTGTGGCTTTAAATAAGGCTCATAGCTGTAAGTTTAAGTATTTATTGCATTACTTCTTAAACATTAATATACACAGAAATGATCTGAGGATCCTGTAAAAACACAGACCCTTATGCTGGAGGAAGGTTCTATAGCCCTCGCCGTTCCTGAGCATACATGTCAGAGTGGATGGGGACTGCAGAAGGGTGTATGTATCCATAGCTCTAGGGCCAACATAAGGGAACCCAGCTGAGGTGAACTGCAGAGGTCTGTTACTGGGCAGGTATGTTTTGAGGGCAAGGAGGAAAGATGCAGCCTACCACAACCTCCTAGCCTGCTCTTCGGATTATTCTCCATCAAGGTCGTACTGCTTTTAGCTCAGCAGTAACCCCCTCCACCTCTCAATCTAGCTGAGGGCATCCCCTGGCCAGGCTAGCAGAGCCAGCTCATTAAGTGACCGCTGGAGCCCTCTGTAACCTGCCAGCCAGCCAGGGAGGCGCTGGCCGAGAAGGGAGGCTCTCGGGGCGGGGGTGGGGGGTGGGGCTCTCTCGTCCTCTTTCCACTTCCCCTGGCTGACAGCGGCTGTGCCTGCGGCAGAGCCTCCCTCTGCAGCAGCCCCTTGCACTTGGCTCGCACTTCTGGGCGCTGTCCATGGTTGCAGCATCTTTCGGCGCGCCACGTCAGGAGGCCGCAGCGGGGCCCTGCGATTGGCGGAGGAGCCCCTCGCCATCCGCCAACACCCCCGCCCCCGAGACTCGGCCCAGAGCTCCGGCCCCGCAGGCGCGTGCCAGCCAGCGTGCGGGGCGCGCCCTGGGGCTCCCGGGCGTCACACCCACTTTCCTTATTAGGGCAGAGTCAGGCGCCCCGAGCCGGCAGCCGGGCGCGGGGTGGGGCGGGAGCCCTGCGAGGCGACAGACGAGGGCGCAGCCACAACCTCAGCCGCTTCCGAGCGGTAGGAGGGAGCAGCCGGTCGCTGCGTCCGGGCCGGCCCCTGTCCGGGGACCCGGCACGTCTCGCCCCGGAGGAGATAGTCCTCCGCGCTCTCCGGGTACCTCTGGTCCAAACCACTCGGAACGACATGGAAGAATTTTTGCAACGCGCCAAGTCTAAACTGGTAAGTTGAGGGAGCAAGGCTGTGTGTGTTGGTGCGCGCGCGCGTGCACGCGCGCGTTGATGAAAAAGAAAGGACATTGCAGCAGAGGAGGAAGAAACAACTTTGCCACTTAGTTGTCAGGGTGTACGGACTGTCCCCTGGAAAGAATCTCGGGAACTCTGGGGTTTGCAGCGGGCAGTCTGTCTCCATAATCCTCCCTCATAGCCAAAGTGCCGGGCTGGGGGTAGTCGTGACTCGGCTGAAGTTGGGTGCTGTGTGTCCAGCTTTGGTTCCTTTGGCTTGAGGTTGGAGAGAGGCAGATCCAGCCAAATCTACAATTTGCTCCTGGAGGCTAGAGGATAAATGGGTGTGGTCCTTGAGAAAAAGAGCCCAGACTTCTGCAGATTCGGTACGTGTAAGTGTAAAAGGAGAAGAAACCGTACTTTAGCTGGAGGGCGTGGCAAAACGTAAGTGAGGAAGTAATAATGCCGACTAGGAGTAACGTGTGAGAATGCGCAGTTTACCCGAGCATCCCTCACGCGGAGCTTGCTCCAGTGCGGGAGTTAGGGATATTCCAGTGCGAATCGAGTCTCTCCGGTCCCTGTTCAGAACTGCAACTTGGGGCAGAGGCAGAACGGGAGAACCCCAACTGTCGCTGGTGGTGTGAGGCTTGCCAGACCATTGTTCTCCTGGGAAGAGACCAGCATGTTGGCTGGCTCTAACTGTACTGTTGTTCAAAGAGTGAAGGGTAATTTCACTGTGTCTGTCAACAGTTGCTATACATTCTGGAACAACATTCTAGCAGTTTCCTAATTCCGAATTGTTTTGGTTCTCCAGCATTGCAGTAATGAACGTAAGGGAAATGTTTCTCTTTTGGCCCTTAAAACAAAGCTTTTGCCCATTTGGAAGCAATATCTTTAATGAACAGGGAAAGCACCTTGTACAGGCCTGGCATAGGAGGAGATGCATAATTTATGTTGCCTTTAACCTTTAAACCTTCATAAAAGCCAAAATATAAAGTCTGCATTAAGATGACGTCTTAATCACAAGGCAGACTATTTGCAGGGTTACTACTGTCACTCATTTACCCTCACACTACAAAGGGAATGAAGACAGATGTGTGATTCTTAAAAAGATTTTACTGTAAGTATCTTTAAAAAGACCATTAAAGTTGATTAATGCTAATATAAGTACTTTGTTTTCTACCTTAAGCTTCCCAGAGAGTTGATAGTCTATGGGGATTTCAGAATTGAGGTTTGTGATCGTTTCTGTGTTTACTGCTGACCCTCTTACAGGTTAACTTGAGCACACGAAGGAGGAAACTGATTGAAGAAATCACTTGCATTTCTGATAGTATAAGTATGCTCTTTGTTACTTACCTAACACTGAGTGAGAAATAATCAGAAAAGGTCAATTTTGGCAGTTCATTGTTTTGTGGGTGAAAATAAATAGCAATCTGCGATCGCGCAGTTGTAGACTGCACCTGTGTTCCACTCCCATAACATTTATTTTAATAATAAACATTTCGACTGTGGGGTTTGATGTGAGCGAGAGGTTTGTCTCATTTCTGAAGAGCAACTGCTGTGATGGAGAAATTCCCTATTTCAGAGTAATCAGTTGAAAGTAATGAGTAAGTTTATTTACCGAGTTCCTTCATTAGACGAGCAATTACTCTACATTATTAAAAGAGTGACAGGAAAAAGAAGTGGTTGAAATACGATTCCCAGCTTCCTGCTTTAGCCAGAAGAACAATTACTGCTAATTTTAATTTTTTTCTTAGGATAGGTTTCTTGTTAGAGATCACAATTATCCCTTCATATTCAGCCACAGTAAAGGTGTTTTGGTCACTTTTAGTGTCACATTTCCCCTGATAAATTACATTTTCTAGGTAAATAAAAATTTTACTTAATATGCAACATTCAACTATAGTAGTAGGTAAACCTTTTACTTTAGAGGATATATACCCTTTGTTTAGGAGAAAAATATTAAGTCAATAATTATGGCACTCATTTGTGAGAAGTTTATCCGTAATAAAATGGTAGGATTTTAAAAAATTAGACTAATCCTTTGGAAAACATTTTAGGGAGAAGAAAATTATCATGTTGGTTTTCACTTATGCCTTATTAGACCAGAATTAGATAGAATTTAGGTGTTATGTTTAAGCTGTTTTCCGTCAGAAGTTGACATAGATTTATCTGTATGATACCTAAAAAAAGTCTAATAGGCACGTTTTTGTCTACCTACTTGAATTCTTGCTTTGATATTCTGTAGATACGATACATGTCTTTTAATGGTTTGGAATAGCCATTGTCCCTTCCAAAGTCTTAATGGTACCAAACCAAACTTGGGTCCTCCTGCCTGCATGCAGTAAAGCCAATCTACTGACACTGGGTTGCGGTGAAGGAAAATGCAGCATTTATTGCAGGTGCCAAGCAAGAAGTCCAAGTAGTTAGTGCTCAGAAGGCCTGAACTCCCCAGTGGCTTTTAGGGCAAGGTTTTAAAAGACAGGGTGAGGGAGAGGGGTTGTGGGGTACGTGATCAACTCATGAACATTCTTCTGATTGGTTGGTGGTGAGGTAATTGGGAGGCAGCATCATCAACCTTCTGATTCCAACTGGTCTGGGCTCTATGTGCTTGTGGGCCGCATACAGTTAACTTCTTCCACCTGGTGGCAGTTTCATTATCTGCAAAGAGCTCAAAGGATATGGCTCAGAATATTATCTATAGCCCTTGAAGAGGAACTAAAAGTCCTTGACTTTGTTTAATGGCTAAACTATGATTATTTTGTCTTGCTTGACTGTTTTCCTTTTTTCCTGCATTTTCTCACTTCTCTCATTAAATTTACTCTTTGGAACTCAGGGAAGGCCTAGGAGGCTAAAGTTTTTTTTACAGACAGGAGAAAGGTGGAGGACAAGGTGGGAGAGGAGTCTGTTCCAGGAAGGCCTCATAGGGTCCTGCTCCGTTACATTAACATAACCTTGTCATTGGAATTAGCTAATTTCAATAGACCAAAGGAATTTTAAATTGTAAAATGAAACTGCTATTAGCCAATAATAGCATCTCCAATAATCACAACTTTGGAGAAATTGTTTGTATGCCCTTTCTTCCGACTAGGAGCATTTATTATTCATCTGTCATTGTGAGGAGAGAAGCTCTGCTCTTCTAGGCCAGGCCCTTGGGTTGAGCAGAAACCTTTGAAGGAGAAGGGATGTTTTTCATTTTTAATCAGGTAGTTTGGAACTTAATTCTATTGAAATTGAGAGAGTGGTCTCTTAATTCTCTTTTTCACCCCAGTTCTGCTGGTCCTTAAACTGATGCAGATTCACTTACTTAATCTCATCTGGCTTTTCCTTAAATCTCCCCTTCTGTTATCCACCCTTCATTCCCGAGAGTATGTGGCATTTATCAGAAATGGCAAAAGTAAACCTCAAGTGTGGCCTTGGATCACCACCTCCTGGATCTCAAATGCTTCTCAAGGGGGCCTGCCTTCTGCGTGGTTAGAACAGGCTTGGGTGCCTGGAGCTTCTCTGTAAAACACCTTACCTGGAGGTGGAGGACAGCAAGGGAAATAGTCACTCCTCCCAAGCACAGCCTCCAGAAATGGTGCCTTCTTGACAAATAAGGAACTGATCCAATTATTGTTCAACGACCAAGACAGTAGAATAAACACCAGGAGAGTAAGACCCCCCCCCCACCCCGAGGCTGTAGAGATGGTGATCAAAGGATGATGTTTGTTACCTGGGTTCCCGTCCCCATTCGAGAACCCAGCTATGTTTCTGATCTGTATACTCACTGCTAGAACTAGAAATGAGTGGAAACACATTTTCTTTCTCTCCTGCCAGTGCCCACCCAGCTTCCTTTTCCACCTGCCCATTTCTAGCTGGAATAGGGACAGAGATCAAATCCTATAGTTCTAGGTCCATCCTTAAATTTTAGCCATGCTTTCCATTTTTAGTTACGCCATTTCCATAGTGATGTCTTAGTCATTCTTAGTTATACTCTTTCTGTGGTAAGAGAAATTGAAGACGGGTAGGGAATGAGGGCTCCCAGCCCTAGACTGTGATTTGGGAAATGTCCTCCAGTTTCATAGTGGTCAGCTCAAAAATGTATTCAGGCCAAGACAGCCTCATGATGTCAGTAAATGGTCCAAGTTCCCATGAACTTCGGAGGGAAAAAAAAAAAAGTAAATAAGGAATTAGACCCCTGGAACTCTGGCTGGCAGGAAGCCAGGGTCCCCATACCGGGTAGACTGCCTGCCAAGCCTCTCCCATTGCCAGATCCCACCAGCTGATGCAATACAAGCAGCTGCTCAGGGGTGGGGCACCACTGCAGCCCACATGCCCTCAGAGGTGGGTCATGAGCCAGCATTGGGCATTTGTGTGGTGGGAGTGTCAGCTGCCAGTAGAAGGATACAGGGCACATCAATATCCCAGGAATGCTGTGGGGAGAGGGTCACCGTCACTGCTAGAGTCTGGGGAGTGCATCTGCCACTTGAGCAGTGACAGCTGCAGGCGAAGGGCTCCTTTCTGCAGTGCGAGTTGGTCCATATGTGGATTTCCGTAGAAGAAAAATTCTGGATGACCCTAAATGTCAACTTATACTCTGTGGTATGTAGCATAGGTATAAGGAAGCACATTCAAAACTCTAAATGAACAACCACATTAGAGTTGATAGAGGAGATGGGTTTTCCAAAAAAGAAAAACACTGCAGCATGTCTGCAGAGGAATCATTTGGTTGGAAATTGAGAAATATATCCTTCCCGATTTCCTTTATAGGAACAAGGTCATGTGTATCAATAAAAAGCGTCTTTAAAATGAATGTTTCGGGCTTCCCTGGTGGCGCAGTGGTTGAGAGTCTGCCTGCCGATGCAGGGGACACGGGTTCGTGCCCCGGTCCGGGAAGATCCCACATGCCGCAAAGCGGCTGGGCCCGTGAGCCATGGCCACTGAGCCTGCGCGTCCGGAGCCTGTGCTCTGCAACGGGAGAGGCCACAACAGTGAGAGGCCCGCGTACCGCAAAAAAAAAAAAAAAAAAAAAAAGAATGTTGGTACCTTTTAAAGGGCCATGGTGGTAAGGACTAGTAATGATGGAGATGCTGGCGGAGGAGTTTCATTTGGAAAGCTGAGCTCGTTCTGATCACAGACCACAGGATCAGCTCCCTCCCCATCATAACCGAGGGCTGGTGCACTTGAGACTGTGCCTCTTGCCGGAGCATTCCCAAGCAAGAAACTCAGGAATCCAGAGTACTTCTGTGAATGTGGTTCCACCGTCTTAGGGGCTGATGAGAAAAGGGCCCTTGATTGCTTTAGTCTTAGAGTCAGCGCCATTTCTCACTGCCTGAGCTTTCAGACCGAGAGCTGTGGTTTGTCCCAGCCCCCGGGCCTGTGGAGAAGAACCAGGCTTTTTCAGTGTAAATCTCAGAGGGGACTGATCTTCCTCAAAGATAAACAATTGGTCACTGCTGTTCAGACATCACCTTGGGTCTGGGAAGATGCGAGCAGGTGAGCAAGGACGCCCTTTAATTAGAAATTTGAGGAATATTTTATGTTAACTACGTAAAAAGGTGACAGCTTTGGTATAACTTGTTTATTTCTACGTAGCATTTATTTGGGCAGATATTAACAATATTTTAGGTTTGGTGTATCAGTCTGGGGAGCTCTTGTAAGCAATAGTGGTTTGGTGATGGACGTCTCACTCTACCTTTACATCTACTCCTCCCTGGGGTACTAGGTAAGCAGACAAGGGTCAGGGATGAATACCTGGGTCTGAATGAAGGCTGCAAAAGAGGAAAGAACATCTGGGACCAGAGGGGTAAGGTGCACGGTGTTGCCTTGGTCACTGATTCTTTTTGAACCCTGAGGTTTATTGGAGAGTCGGAGTTTGGAGTCTTCTTTGAAAAGAAACTGGAGAGGGACAGGGCTGATATATTCAGGAGGCAGCATTCACATGGACTTTGATATGACTGGCACCCTCTGGGTTTGTGCAGTATGCAACCTGCACAATCATATGTGGCTGCCTGCCATGGGTCCCAGAGTAGCCTACTCAAAATCTCTGGCAACGTTCCAAATCCATTCCGATCTGAGCTCTGTGACTTTGGACTTTGGTTTCCAGGGAAAGGTAATCTTTCTTCTTAAGAGCTCTTGGGAGGCTAATTGGGCACTAGATTGCCCTGCAAAATCAGAGCCACAAAGGTTGGGTTAGAAAAACTAAGCTGATAACACAGCCTTGGGTTTTTATCTGAAAAATGAGATAATGATACCTACTTTGCAGGTTTGTCATAAAGCCAAAATAACGTACCTACAGCCCTCAGCACAGAACCTGGAACAATGCTGCTTCTCTCCATTTGCCCCCAAGCTGGTCCTTTCCTGCAGTTCCTTATCTCAGTGAACGGCATTATTATTCATCCAGTTTCTCCAACTGGGAACTTTCTTTTCCTCCATCCCTTCCCCACCCACCATATCCCAGACATCACTAAGTCATCCAGATGACTGCAATGGCCAGCTAACAAGTTGGTTTCCCGCAAACCGCTCTCCCACTGCTACCAGGGAGATCATTGTGAAAGCATCTTTCACATCTGTCCCATCATTCCCTTAAATCCTTATTATCACTTTCCATTGCCCTTTGAAGAACCAACAACACTCTTAACCTGACTCTGGGATCTGACCCATCTGCTGTCCAGCTTCTGCTGGATTCTCCTCCTATCTCCCTAAGCTTGAATAACTCCTACCTCTTCTGATCAGGTTAAGGAGAAGGGAAGCCTTTTGCTGAATGACCCCTCCCACCCAGCCTCCCCAATTCATGAGTCTAAGTCAGGTTTTGGGGTGATGTTTTTAGGTCATTTACCTCAACTTGTTATTATATCTCTATTGGGCATGTTTGTTTGATTAACGAGAGTAGGGACCAGGGTCTCTGTATGGGTTTGCTCACCACTGTATCTCCAGAACCTGGTGCAGTGCCTGAAGCTCAGTAAGCAGTTTTTGTTTGTTTGCTTGTTTGTTTGTTTGTGAGGTATTTTTTGCCATTAATCGTGACACATTTTCTTTAATTAAGTACAAAGACCGTTCCAATCATGTCACCTAGCGGTCATTTCACTGACTGCCCTGTTTGACTGCCAGTCTCTTGTCTCTCTCTTTAGAAATGGTAAGGCAGATGTCTTTTTCTCAGAGAAAAGAAATCCATGGTCTTTTGCCTTTGCAATAACAAAAACGTTGGAGAGTGGGGAGGCCAAGATGTTGCCGTTGGCATCTTCCACATGAACCACATCAAGAGAACCTGGTTGTCTCTGCTGGCGATCACACCAATTCTTCCCAAGGTAGCGCCTCTGATCACCATATACAGGTTACCAGTGTCAAACTTGTTGAAATCAGTCATCTTGCCAGATTCCAGATCAGTCTAAATGGTGTCGTTCACTTTGAAGGGGATAGGATGGTGGATGGTGCGAGCATCATGGACCACCAAATGAGGGATTCCTTTTGAGCCCACAAAGATCTTTCTTAACTTTGTAGAAGTTGTACTTGGCTCCTCCGGTATCATACGATGAACAACAAAGTAACCCTTGTATCACAGATCAGATAGAAATTCTCCCCAGTCTTGCCAATGCTGCTGACCTCCTTGAAGCCAGTAGATGAGGTCTATCAGTTGGGACCTTGCCATCAACCTTAAGGAACTGCTGCATGCAGATCTTCTTTACTTCTTTTCCTGTCAGGGAATACTTAAGTCTGTTCCTTAGAAAAAGATGAGGGGGAGACACTCTTTCAGCTTGTGGGGATCACCTGATGGATGAGGAACAAACATACTGGTCAGTTTACTCAGCATTCAGTGCTTTGGAGCTGCTACATGTTTCAGGGGCTTCTTGGGACCATGAGCCATGACTGTGCTAAGCACAAAAAGAACACAGTGTTTTTAGAATGAATGAAGCCATAAGGCAAGAGGCTTGCACAATGCATGAGACATTGTAGTGGCTTAGTAAAATGAATAAGTGGATGAACAGGTGCAGACTCCTAGACATCTGAATCTGAAGAGGGGATGGCGACCGTATAAGGGAATTCTGGTTGGTTTACTAGAAGGAGGTGAGAAACAGTACGGTCAAGGAGTGCCATACAGCCCTTTTGTATATGGTGCACACTTCATACGAAATGTTACTGTAAAATAATGAGGCTAGTTTTTACGCATGATTGCTTGGAATCTGTAAATACTGGTGGAATTAAAGCATGAATGGATTGGAGAGAGGCAGGGGAGGGAATGGGGCGCTCTGCAAAACCACATTGGGCAGATCAGCAGACAGAGTGGAACTATTAGAGCCTTAGATCCTCTGCTGTGTGGTCCAAAGGGTAAAAATTATACTCCCCCAATCCCAGCCACTACACCAAGCTTGCCCAGCTTGTTCTGCTGCTTCTGGGCCAGTATTAATGTCATGAGAGAGATTGGCAGAGAAGATTTTCAGTCCTTGAGAGGAAAGTTGAAGGCCTTCCAGACTGGCTTCATCTGTCAAATGAGAACAATAATATATTAGGGCTGGTTGCAGGTATGTATGTACTAAGGTAAGAATGTGTCCTCCACCCACAGTAATAAAAACATGAATAGGACCATGGTGGACAAGAGAGCCAGGAAGCCCTATTTACATTTTATAGAAACAGGGATGACTTTTAGCTCCCTTTAGTTCGAATTTGTTGATTATCTGTCTTAGCTCTAAGAAATAGATTTTTCCACTTAATACCCAAAATAGTCTTGTGAGGTAGCTATTATTTCCCTTTGCAGTTGAGGAAACTGAGGTTCAGTGGGGCAAGAAGTTTGACCAAGGTTCCACCGCCAGTAAAGAACAGAGCCAGACTTTGCTCCCAGATCACCTGACTCCCATTCCAGGACCCTCTGCCACATTCGTGTCTTCCCACCAGATATCCTGGAACATTTAACTCTCTTTAAATAAAACGTGAGCAACTCGGCAGGTTTATGGGAGGGCTAGGTAGTGAGTTCACTTTGACCCAAGAGAGGTTCATTTCTTAGTTTTTGACTGTTTTATGTTTAAAAAAAAACCCTTGGATAACTGAGTAATCATTCACTATTACTGAGAACTGCTGTGAGAAAAATATGGTGCTGGGCTGTCTATGATTTGGTTGAATAAATTGGGAGACTGTTTCACTGTCTACCTAGGTGAAAGAAAAATAAAACACTGATAAACTATTTGGAAGATAGGGTCTGTGACTAGTTTTAGAGTGACTGAAATATTGTGGGTATTTAGTGAATTTTTAATAATGAGAATGGCTTTTTTAAAACAGTTAGAAGTTGTTCCTTATTTGCCATCAAGGTTGTGAGTACAGCTTTTTGTTTTCCAGCTTCCTTCATTGTTTTTTCTTTGTTTGTTTTTGTTTTTAACAAATGACAGAGTTTTAAATGACCTACAGTAAGCTTTCTTTTGCTCTTGTTTAGATGTCTTATATTAAAAACTGATGCGTGAAAACATGTGCAAACATTATTTCGATTCAGAAACTTATTTAGATTTAGTAGTATTATGTATAAATAAGTAGTAATTAATACAGTGAAATTCTCAAAATGCATTTTTTAGCGGAAACCTTTTCTCTGTAATTTTATCATTACCATTTTCTTTATGAATAGTGTACAATTAAATGTGAGCTCCAGTTCAAATCCCAAATTCTGAATATAGTCTATAAAGTATTCTTTTTAACTCACTGTTAACAACAATTTCCGTGTGGTTACCAAACACATTCATTATCTTTTTTTATTGAAGTATAGTTGATTTACAATGTTGCATTAGTTTCAGGTGTACAGCACAGTGATTCAGTTATATATAGTCTTCTTCAGATTCTCTTCTCTTATAGGTTATTACAAAATACTAAGTATAGTTTCCTGTGCTATACAGTAGGTCCTTATTGGTTATCTATTTTATATATAGTAGTGTGGATATATTAATCCCAAACTCCTAATTTATCTCTCCCCTCCTTTTCCCTTTGGTAACCATGAGTTTGTTTCCTATGTCCGTGGATCTGTTTCTGTTTTGTAAGTAAGTTTATTTGTATCTTTTTCCTTCATTGTTGTCACTCTCTTGCTGGAGACAGAAGAATTGTTTGAGTGAGTGAGCGAGTGAGTGTAGATTGGGTGAGCTCGGCCCGGGTGACACAGCTGGCCAGAAGAGCTGGGATTAGGACTCAAGTTCTCTGCTGTACAGTTTCGCTTTTGCTCTCGAGTCTGCCAGCTTAGCAGTGCCTCAGAAAACTGCTGGTTATACTCGGAGACACATATAGGGGTGAAGGAACAGAGGGAGAAAGGAAAGAAGGAAGGTGGAGGTGGAATTGGAAGGGAAATAGGAGATAAGTGAAGAATAACAGGATTCAGGGGGGAGGCATGTTTGAAAAGTGGTGAGACATAGAAGGAAATCCTTCCAAAAGCTCAGAATGGAATGATTTGCAAGAGCAAGAGCTCATGTGTCTGGAGTTCACTTTATTTGGCCACATCGGCTGACCCAAGGTCTCCGGAAAACTGAAAGTTACACAAAGGCAGCTTTCCTTCAGACACCTGCAATTGAGTATTAAAAACATATCTTTGGGCTTCCCTGGTGGCACAGTGGTTGAGAGTCCACCTGCCGATGCAGGGGACACGGGTTCGTGCCCCGGTCCGAGAAGATCCCACATGCCGCGGAGTGGCTGGGCCCGTGAACCATGGCTGCTGAGCCTGTGCGTCCAGAGCCTGTGGTCCACAACGGGAGAGGCCACAACAGTGAGAGGCCCGCGTACCACACAAAAAACCAAAACAAGCAAACAAAAAAAACCGTATCTTTATAATTGGTTCTTTTCTCGCAGGGAGATCCCCCAGACTCTCTTTCTGAGCCCATTGGTATGATGATACCTGTAAGTCATTTGAAGAATGCTGGGAAAGTAGCAGAGACCCACAAATGTTAGTGCTTATCGTCATCCTTATTACTTAATTTGCGCTTTGACAGAATACCCACGAGCTCGGTTTCTCAGAGTAAGGTGGTGGGAGAAATGGTTGCCAGAGGCTGTAATTGCTTATAACTTACAATAGGGGAACTGCACAAACAAAACCAAAATCAAACAAACCTTTAAGAAATGGACCCAGTTAAGAATCCGCCTGCCAATGCAAGGGACATGGGTTCAAGCCCTGGCCCCAGGAAGATCCCACATGCCGCGGAGCAACTAAGCCCGTGCGCCACAACTACTGAGCCTGTGCTCTAGAGCCCGCGAGCCACAACTACTGAGCCCATGTGCCACAACTACTGAAGCCCGCACCTAGAGCCTGTGCTCCACAACAAGAGAAGCCACGACAATGAGAAGCCTGCACATCGCAACAAGCAGTAGCCCCCCCTGCTCGCCGCAACTAGAGAAAGCCCGTGCACAGCAACGAAGACCCAACACAGCCAAAAATAAATAAATAAATAAATTTATAAAAAAAAAAAAGAAATGGACCCAGATTCTCAGCAAGTGTCATGTAGGGCAAATGCTCCTAAATACCTGCACAGCCTTTGGAGGCCATAACATCAGTGACAGAAAGTTCACAGTAATGACCCTGAATAATCAAGGAAGAAAAACTATTTAAGCTCGGTGTCTATTTAAGAGAAGGTGGGGTATGTGAGCAATTTCAGAAAATACAAAATCCAACTCAGATAATTAACAGAGAAAAAATTGAACAGAAATTGTCACACAGAGGGTAAGCTTCAGTTGTCTGGAAAAGTCCCTTGCATGGGTGACCTCATTCTTAAGCAAAGCCAGATATGCGAAATGTCATGGTTTATAGCAAGTGATCATGAGTCAGGACGGAGAGTGATGGTGCTAAAAATGTGAGCCTGATGTGGGAAGGCATAAATAGGCCCGTGGCACATACAAGATGGGAGAAACCCCGCTCTCCACTCCCACGCTGAGTTGAGAACTTAATCTGGTTCTGGACTCGGTAGAGAAGTTGCAGCAATGACCATGGCCTGGAAAATAACATCCCTAAGAACAGCCAGAGAGGGAGGGGCAGCCTGCTGCTGGACTTTCCATTATCTGAAAGGTTTTAATGGAAGATTTCCCACTCGTAGGAACCATTTCTTTCTCTCAGTTGAAAAAAATAGGACTTTAATGGCTTTGTTTTACTGTGTAGTACAGGGAACTATAAGGGAAAAGAATCTGAAAAAAAAATATGTATAACTGAATCACTGCTCTACACCTGAAGCTACACAACATTGTAAATCAACTATACTTCAATAAAAATTAAAAAAAAATAAAAAAGGATAAGTGGCTTGTTTTTAAAGAGGCCCAACAATTCAATTATGTCCTTTATTTTGTGCTGTGAAGAATGATCTATTAATTAACTGAAGGGTGCAAGACAGAGTTGTGCATGCTTCCCTCTTGCTCTCCAGAATGGAAGAGAAGTAAGGGCTGGGGCAGAAGCTCATCCTGACGTGGGAGCGTTTTGCTAATCTTTGCGCTCTTCATACACGTTTTCTCTAGCAAGTGGCCTGTGTTGCTGGCCAGACTAGCACCTGGCCCTGGGCAGACAGAAGTGTCCTGACAGGTGGATAGATTAGCTGCTCCCCTGCCATGGGTATGTCTGCGAGGACACGTGCCTGGCTGCTTCCCTGGGAAGGCAGTGTCCCTGAGTCCCTTTGCAGGGAGGCGGGGGGCAAGTCACTCTCTGGCCTCCATCCTCTGCTTTGTTAACGCTTTCATCTTCCCGCTGCCCTTAGCAGCCTGATTTGGTTTGTATGCAGCATCTCCTGGCTGAAACACCACGCAGAATTCTCTCACCCTTTGGCAGCTACCATATAAACAGACTCCCAAAGCCACTGACTTTTGGAGGCCTGGATCCTTTCAAAGAAAGGTGAGCAGCGTTTTGACCCATCCGTGTGGATTAATACAAACCTCAATTTCAATTCAGGGTTTGTTTTATATTTTGTGTGTTTATCAAGATCATTGAGAAAACTGTTTTTTTTTTTTTCTTTTTAGATTGTAGGCAAATTGAAAACATGGTCTTAGGACATGTATATAGGTCATAGTGAAAGATAAACAAGAGGGAGAATTTTATTCTGTAGCTGAATATTTCTTCTATTCTTTCTTTGTGAATTTGCTGTGTAAGACCCTAACATCAAGCCATGCACAAAGCAAAGCCGCCTCATTGGTGTGGAACTGGTCATGAGCTTGCCAGCTGGCTGATTCCCCCTGGACCGTGGCCTGAAGCACCATCACTCTTGACTCCAGTCTCCAAAAGAATCCAGACATAAACTCACTGTGGTGGATGCAGATCAAAATACCATTCCAGAACCGGGTTTTAAAACATTTTGTAAAATTCATTAGCTCTCCAAAGTATTATGTCACTCTGAGCCCTATGAGGGGGGAAAATGTATTTCTCACACCTATAGAATTATTTCATGCTAAAATAGCCTTCTGACCAAGTATGACATTGCTGTAAAAATAATTCACACACACAGGGTTTCATAGGCTGGCATTTACATAGACCGTTCCGATGAATCTCATAAACACTGAGTCATGCTTCTTACTACTGGCCTCTTTCTCAGACTTTTGCTCTCAGCAAGATTTATGTACAGCCGCCCTGTGTTACACTGGACACACCCTGGCCCGTCACTTCTGGGAGTGCTGTGGAAACAGGCATTGGGATTCCACATGTTTAAACACAGCGTTCTATAGCCATAGTCTTTCGTTAGTGATTTCTTGCTTTGAAACTGTTAGTTATTTTAATCACAGATCTTTACATTTGAAACTATCATAGAAACATAGATCTTTAACATTGAAACAGGTGACTTTAGACTATTTTAACCTCCTAGTATTATGTTTTAGGTTTCATTTATTTATAAAATAAGAAACATTAAAGCAAATTTGGGAAATAGAGGAAAACTGAAAATAAACTGTAAACAATAGAAAAAAGCCTAAAAATTAACCACTTTCATTGAAGCATGACTCTTGGCAATGTTATGGCAAAGTAGTTTTCTTAGTTTTTCCTGTGTGTGGGATTAAAGTAGGATATTCATACATTTTGGTACCCTGATTTTTATTTTACTTAACATAATTTATTAAATATTTCCCTATGTTATTGCAGAGCATTCTGAATCGACATCTTAAATAATAACATACATTTTTATAAAGAAGATGGACTGTGGTTAAACATTTTGATTGTCCCTCTTTTTTTGCTGTTGTTAATTACACTATAACAAATATCTTCGTACCTAAAACATTTTGTCCTGTTTAGGATTAGGTCATTAAAATAGCTTCTCAAATATGTAATTACTGGAGCAAAAGATACAAGGAGTCTCAAGTTTCTTGGTAAATCTTTCCAAATTGATTTCTGGATGAAATCCACCACATTTCAAGATTCAGAGAGGCTCAGAAAGGTTAACTTGTCTCATAGAACGTTGTGACACCTGGGTCTGTGCTCCTGACACATCTGAGAGACTGTACAGTACTATGCTAATGTAAAAAATGTGAATTTGATCAACTAATCTGAAGCTGCCTTGCTACTCAATTAAGACAATCATAATACAATCTACGCCACACCAGTTACAAATGTTATTTGGGACGAAGAAGCAGGATCTGCCACTTTCTCTTTTTCTTTTCACTTCCTCTCGCAATTATTTGAAGAAAAACTGAGCCTTATGGATCGGTCAAGCTAGTTGCTGTTATACTTGGCGTGGTCATTCAAGCCAAGTAGTATTGCACTTCATAATTGCCTCCACCTGTGTGATCTCATTTGCTCAACCTCGGGGTAGGACACATGTTGTTATATCTACATCACAGAGGAGACGAAAAAGGCCAGAGAGGTGAAATCCAGCCTTGCCTAAGGACACACAGCTGGTAGGTGGCAGAGCTGGGCAGAGAGTCTGTGTCTTCGGAGTCCCATGCCTTTGCTTCCAATCTCATCTGTAGGAACAAAAATTGGTCTACCCTTTCAAAAGGTAGTTTGATGGTTTCAGTTGGAGTTTGGTTGCTTGGTTTTATCTCCATACGAGAAAATGACTGAGTAAAAATATACAGCACTTGTCCAAGAGGAGACTATCCAACGATGAAACACATTCCTGCTGAAGCTGTGTTGCGTGAAACACGCAGGAAAGCAAGCCCACTGAGTTTGCAGTTTTGTGTGACGGCCTCCGACAAACAGTTTGCAAATGTGAGATTAACGGAGGCATCATTGGTGGAAACATGTGGAGCTCCACAGGCTCTGGAGACCAAATGTCACCTGTGATGGGAAGGAGGCTCCTGAGAAGCAGGTCTCTGGAGGGCCTGTGGGCATCATCCTTCATACCTGTGATGGGCCTACGGTTGCCTGGATGTCACTTGTGTCAGCTTCGGCTGAGAGGTCTATGGAATGGGGGGAAGGGAATTCAATTGCCCGTCACAGGAGCTCCTTCCCTCCTACGAAGGAGGTGTAATTCTGTCAAATTCTCTCTCTCTCTGTCTCCACCCACCTTACCACTATTTTTCCATATGGAGCATATTCATTAACTGGCCAAAAAGCTAAATGCACCCCCATATTGATGCAATAGAGGGTAATTTTAGTTTAGTGCAATTTAATGTAGTTTAAGCTGAATTCTTCTCTTTCCAAAGTCTCGCACTAAGAAACATATATCTCCAGATCAACGTTTCTTATGCCATGGCGTGACAGAGGCCACGTGGTCGCTAAATTTAATACATACAGAGATGAAGATGCATCAGACACATTAGCCCCTGGATAGAGGTCCTGCTTTGCCTGTAACTTTCTTAAGAGTTTCATTAATTCACACTGGTGAAAAAAGGGAAACAGCCACACAGAATTGAAAGGAAATTTAGAGAGACAGAGCTCAAGGTTAGTCTGGGCTTGAAATTCTGTCATTAATGAAATTTTCAGGTTTATAGGACACCAGTTTTCCTAAAAACCTTATATGATTTTTTAAAAGAGGAATCTATTGTCTAACAGGATGATTTGTATACAGTGTGGTAATTCCTTGGCTGATATTGTGTTGGGAAGCTTTAATATATGCCGAGGGAACTATACTTGGGGTGATATTTTCTTATAAGTGTTGGGACGCAAGTGGAAAATCACTGACTCTCAGAGACTTAGCTGTGTAGTTAGGTCATGCACATCTGCTAAATAATTAGTATGCTGTGGGGCAGGAGATGCTGCGAGTAAACCCTTGTGTGCCACGGTTTCTAGCGTCCAGCTCCTTTCTGAATACACTTCTGCTGTTTCAAAGACAGAGGGCGGAGAACAAGGAGGGCCAGCTAGGAACGTTCAGGTTAAGCTAGTGTCTTGCCATGAACAGTATCCCTTGCTGGACCTTCTCTTTGCCCTCATTTCCTCAAAATATCTTTCTCCTGCTTCTTACCCCTGCCACTCACTCCTCAGCAAAACCTGTTCTTGGCCTTCAAGCAAGGGAATTGACATCTATCAGTATTTACTCTACAGTTAACATATGTTATTTCATTTGGCCTTCACAGCAATCCTCTGAGAAAGGTATCGTTATGCTCAGTATACAGAGGGGGAAACTGAAGCTCGGGAGAGGTCAAGTGACTTGCTTCAGGGCACACAACTAATGAATGTTAGAGGTAAATTTCTAGTATGCTATACCTGAGTCATAACTTATATTTCCATTTTGACATGCATCAGGGGCGTAATGCATTTACTTCAGGACGAGTGGACATAATGGCAGCACTTACTAAACTCTCCTGTGCATGGGAATCATCCAGGGATCCTGTTACAATGCAGATTCTGATTCAGTGCAGTTTGGGGTGGGACCTGCGATTCTGCCCTTCTCACAGGCTCTCAGGTGATGCCGATGCCGCCAGCGGCCCCCCCCCGACACCCCCCCCCCACCGCCACCTCCAATTTCAGTAGCGAGGCCCCAGGGCATTGATTCATGGGGAGGCAGGAGGCACCGTTCATGGCCCCCTGAAAGGGTGTGTTAGAATCTGGTGGGGCTGTCCCCAGCTGAAATGGAATGTTTCCCCGGAGGAGAGGCTGCCTCACTGCACTTTCCTTCTAGCAGGGGACTTGCTGCAGCAAACGTAATGTTGCGGTCCAACTTTTTTTTTCTCTTAAGACTATTCACAGTTCCTCCCACCATCTTGTCTCTCTCTTTCCTTGTCGTTCTTTGATAACGGCCTTCGGCATCCGGATGCTCTCCTACTTTCTGTTTCCTTGTCCCCTTCTCTGTTGTTAGTGGTGCACGTTTGTATGTGATGCTTTGTGATGGATGGTATTCCTTTATTATTTATGCCCTTTTGTTGATGGCTTTTGCTTTGTCACTCTGCTTCTCTGATGTGGTTTTTGTTCACACTCTATTTCCTGCAGCCCACTGTTCCCTTTCCAGTTCCTTTTCTCTTAACACAGAATTCTGTTTCTCTTAACACAGTGGGGAGCCCAGAATGGCTTTCAGAAACTCATGTAGCTTGAGGATGATCAGCAGACATCTTCGAATTTTTAGGCATCATTTTAGATACTGCTTTGTGTCAGTCAGCTTTCACCAGGTTATGTTCTGATGGCAAAAGTCCTCAATGTCGGTGGCTTTCAACAGCTAAGGCGTATTTCTCACTCATGCTATAAGCTGCTGAGGGGATGTCTTGGGATAGGCTGCTCTTGGGGCAGAAGAAAAGTAAGGGAGCCGGTAGGGTTCAGCAATGGCCAAGCCCATTGGTAGTGGAACAGGAAGTACACTCTTCTGATAGGCGGGCACTGCAGTTACATGACATTGCACAGGGACATATTATCATCCTTCTATAAGAAGGAAAATGAATAAGTAGAAATAATATTGTAGTGTACTATGTGCTCTGAAGCTAGGATTCATCCTGTCAGGTGAACACTGGCTAGAACCACACTTCCATTCTAGTAATGGTCATATCAGTGGGTAGATATTCACCAAATAAATACTTTGGTTAAGAAACCTGAGATCCTTTGGCAGTGTTTTTGTTGTTGTTTGTTTTTTGGCCAAGCCACATGGCTTGAGGGATTTTAGTTCCCCGAACAAGGATCTAACCCATGCCCCCTGCAATGGAAGCGTGGAGTCCTAACCACTGGACCACCAGGGAATTCCCTGGCAGTGTTTAATATTATTATTCAATGGAAACCTCCTCTCGCTATTTAGTCATCTCTTACACTTTCAGATGAGGCTTGGGTGGGGGTTATTCCATGGCCACATTTGGGATGACTTTAGGCTGCGTCTGTGTCCCAAGTTAAAGATTTGGGGAAGCTGGGTTGACAGCTTTAGATCACACGGAAGCCTTTATGGAGCAAGGCTGCCTGGGAAAATCCTTTAAATTCTCTGGGCCTCAGCTTCTTCATATATAAATTGGGAATAATAATAGATCCCCCTTGTAGGGGGGCTTACAGATTGTCTTCGATAGTAGATGTAAAACTCATAGAATTGCGTTTGATACATAAAAATGTTTGAGTGTTTGCTTTGATGATGATGACGACGATGATGATTTCTACCAGTTGGATATCTGACCCCCTGAAAAACATATTAGAGTTTCCAAAACCACCAATTTTAGAACTGATAGACAATCAGACTTATGTTTCCAAGTTTAAGATTTACTTATAAATAAACACAATCAAAATTAACACAAAAAGTAAGGGCTTAAATTCTTGGCCTCTTGATAAGATTAGCAGTAATTTCTCTTAGAGAAATTTATCTCTCGGTTGAGCGTTCATGCCCTTCAGTCATTGTAGGGAGTGAAAATTCTTTAAAATTTGTGCATAAAGTCCTTGTTTCATTTGGCGACCATGTGCATTTGGGGCTTGTGTAAGTGGGGACAGCTGCGTGGTTTGCTGGGAGACTCCAGACAAGAGCAGGAGGAGAGACACAGGACTTCTGTCTGGAAGTCAGTGGCTTGGACTGGTTTTGGGGGAAATGGGTGGAGATATGCAGGTTAGTGCTGTGCGGGGCGCTTACTAGGGAACGTAATGCAGCTTCTGGCCTGTTTTGGTCTCATATCCCATCAACTCAGCCTGAGCAGCCCCAAGGTGAAAGGAAAGGACCAAGGGTCATGGAATCAGAATGTCAAGTTCAGCAACTTCTCCGCTGTGTGAACTTGGGTACATTTCTTAACCTCTTTGGGCCTTGGTTTACTCATAATGTAATATTATTTAATATTTATCCAGCCAGGACCGTGTACAAGAGCATTATATATATTCTTTAAATATTTACGAAATAATTGCACTTTTACAATAACCCTATTTTGTAGGTACACTTTTACCCATTTTGTACTTGGGGAAACTGAGGTAGACAGAGGTGAATAACTTGATTGAATTCACGCAGGTAGGAAGGGGTAGAGCCAAGTTTTGAGCCCAAGCAGTCTAGCTTCCAAGGCTGCATTCACACCCCCATGCTTTGCTACTTCTTGGTACAGGCAGCATTTTAACTGAGGTTGCCGCTGTAAAGATTCAATCCATTCATGTCTTCCAAATCCTAGTCTACTGCCTGCCACGTAATAAGAGGTGCTCAGTAAACATCGATGGTTATTTCCCTTCCCCTCCCCTCTTTCCCTTCCACTGTCCTGGGAGACCCCAGGGAACCAGAATTAGCAGTCCCTGGGAATAGGGTGGGAGATCTTCAGCCCTAATTTTCCCTGGGCAAGACCTCACATAAGTCTCAAATTTACCTTGTATTTTAAGGTCCTGCTTCTGTCCCATTTATCGCATGAAGCTTTCTCCCACTGTTGCAGCCTTTATGACACCAAACTGGAAGACATAATGCCATCTTGTAAAGCAAGCCCCAAATTAACAAGAATGATGACACAGTTCCGCGTTCTTCCCAGTACATCATTACATCCCTTTATGGAAATCCTTTACTCCAGTGACACGCGAATCATCTTTCATGTAATTTGTAATCTGCTTTGGTTGTCACCTATCTTTAAAAAGTTCTTAATTTTTTCGCCTTTACTCTACATGGTATCAGAACCTTCTCTTGCGGTTAATAATCACTTAGCCAAGAGGTGGGGCACATACAGAGCAGCTGCCATGAAGATTTTAAATACGTGACAAGCCTCTTCGATGATTGTTGCCTTAATTCTGTCACCTCCTACCGGTGACTTGGTTACAAATTGTTCCTGTGACTAGAGCATGTTCCAGAGAATTTTGTCATGGAAAATGAAATGGCTACAGGGAATAACAAGACCTAGATTTTAGTGATTTCCTTCTACATGGGAGCAGAGTGGCCTTGGCAAATCCCTGAGCCTATTTCTGAGCTTCTGTTTCTTCAGTTGCAAATGAGGAGCTAGGGCTAGTTCAACAGTTCCAAACCAGGAGGTCTAGCACTTTGACATCTTCCAAGACAGAGGTTGATTTAAATATTATAGCATCCTGCGGAAAAATCCAAATGAACTTTTTGACCAATCCAATAATAATACTGTTACATGGTAAATTAAAACTCTCAAAACTCTCTCTTTCCACTAAGGAAAGAGAAAATTAAAGGGATCTTTAGTATTGAAAGATTGAGGAACAAGAATCGGTTCTTATTTAAATTTTTTCACAGCACCTTCCACATAATTGGGCAAATTATTCATATCTCCAAGCCTCAGTTTTCTCATCAGTAAAATGGGGACAATTTAGAGTCTGTCTCAGGGCGTTCAGAGAGTTGCTGTGAAGATTCAATGAGATCGTGCACATGAAGTGCTTAGCCAATGACACTCAACAAATTGTGTCTGTTTTCCTAGTTCTTCAGTGCGGGTTCAAAATTACCCAAGGAAGATATTTTCAATTAAACTAGCTCCAACTAGATTATGTCATAAATGTCCTTAACTCCAGGGTGGATCTGCGGTTGTGGTGAACCCAAGGGTAGATTGGTTAATTCCCACTTTCTTGGAAACTGTAACCCGTGTATGCTTTGTGCAAACTCTTTAGCTGGTCATGCCATCCATCGATTGATAGCATCTGGGCCTAGCCAGAAGATGAGGGGGGAGAGGAGAGAAGGGCGAGGGAAACATGAAGATCAAAGTTCCTGGAACAGAGAGCAACATTCCTGGTACATGCTGTTTATACTATACATACTCTCAATGATAATTGCTACCACTTAACCAGGACTTATGTGCCCGACACTGTGCTAAGTAGATTGCATACACTATCTCTTCTAATTTTCTTACTGACCCTATGAGCTCTTTTATTTATTGGCTAAAGCAAGTCACAAGGCCAGTCCAGATTTAAGGGGTGGAGAGATAGACTCACCTCTCCTCTTGATGGAAGAAGCTGTATGTGCATGAATGAAGGGAGGGACCATCTTTGCAATCAGTTTGCAACAGCCTTTGTACTATAAATAGTACAGAAGATCATGTATTTCCCTGGAGTAACTTCTGTGCCCAAGAAAAGGGGAGTCAGGTGCCAAGTGCTTCCTAGCATCCTGAGTCCCTTTCATTATAGGTAGAGTCCAAGAGGCAATGAAACTGAAATGTGGTCCAGTTGTTTGGTACACTCAAGAGCCATACTGTAACTATTTGGGGAATTTGGGGTTTTTCTGAATTCACACGGGTTCTCATGTTCAAAACAAGCCCCAAGCTAAGGATGTCACTTACATCCTGTTATCTCAAAGCTCTGCCAAGCACTGCTCGGTTACTGTGGTACCCAAAACCATAAATACTTCCATCAGCCTTTCCAAGGGAGAGAGAATAAGTAATGAATCTTAACTTCTAAAAGTAAGCAAGGCCACAGCTTATCGATTCACAAAGAGGGTTGATCATGGCTGCATGAGCAGTATTATCCAAAAGGTGGGATGTTTTGTAGGAAAAAAGATGATATAACGGGGATCCTTGGATGACTGAAAGTGATTCATTATATTTTTTTCTGTTTGCAAGTGACACTGGTTTACCATATTTATTAGTAATAATACGGTTTTCTTTTCAAATAAATTTGCTTTTATAAAAAAATGAGTCATTTAAAATGTAAGCACCTAATAGAGGTGATGTACATGTGGGCAAAAATCTTGAAGATGGTTACGTGAATGACTCCTGATAGATGGAGACACGTGTGCAAAAGGTAGGAGAGACAACCTCCTCATTCAAAGTGGGAAAATTGAGGCCTGAAAGAGGAAGTAAGTTGCTGAAAGTATCATATCTAATAAACTGGGAGCTGGGCTCCAACCCAGGCCTCCTGTCTCAAATTCATTTTTCTCCCCATTCTAGTAAACTGCTCATTCCCTCTAAGTCAGCAACCCTAAACAACAACAACAACAACAAAAATTACCTGCATGTGCAGATACATTTTATGAGAGAATGTTACAAAATGAATAATATTTTCCCCCACTCACCATTAGGCACTTTATATGCTTGGCGCTGAGAATGGTGATTATATTTATCATACATCGATTGATGGTCGCCTCACTATTTGGAGTAGTTGCCTCATGATTGTTCTGTAGACAAACACCATAAGCAGAAGTCACTGTGCACAGTGGAAGTCTGTATGTGCCTTGACAAATATTGAGAAATACACACTCTTGTGTATTCATATTGAATTAGAGATTTTCTAATCGGAGATCATATATATACCCTTAAAAGAATATGTGAAGATGAATAATTAATTAAAAACAAATACATATGGAATGTAGCACCCACAATCCATGTTACAACATGGATGAACCTTGAAAACATTATGTGAAGTGAAAGAAGACAGTCACAAAAGGTCACATATTGTTTGATTCCATTTATATGAAATGTCCAGAATAGGTAAATCCCTAGGTACAGATTGCAGATTGGTGGTTGCCAGGGGCTTGGATACAGGTGGATAATGGGAAGAAACTGCTTAACGTATACATGGTTTCCTTTTGGGGTGATGAAAATGTTTTGGAACTAGATAGAGTGATGGTTGCCCAACATTCTGAATGTACTAAATGTCACTGAATTGTTCACTTTAAAATGGTTAATGTGTTATGTGAATTTCACCTCACATAAGCATATGTATTTATGCTTACTATACATACTCATATATGTGCCCATGCATGATATTTTTGCTGTTTTATTAGTATAGTGTTTCTCAAACTTTTTAGGCTCAGGACCCTTTATGCTCTTAAAAATGATTGAGGATGACAAAAGCTTCTGTTTATGTGTGTTACATTTATCAATAAATACCATATCAGAAATTAAAATGGAAAAAATTTAATATTAATTCATTAAAAATAACATAAACCCATTACATGTTAACAAAATAACATAGTTTATTAAAAATAACTATATTTTCCCAAACAAAAATATTTAGTGAGAAGCGGCTAATCAGCTCACATCTTAAATAACTGCAAAACTCCTTTTCCTTCTGGACAACCATTGGTCTTCAGAATGCAACAGAAATATTTTATGCATGTGCCCTATTTTACCACAGAGTATTAAAAGATGTGTTTACTCCAGGTTTGAGATTTAATTAACTAACTGTTTTTTAACAGTTTTGTCAAGGACACTTGTAAATAAAACCAGCAGTGTTTGCCCTGCAGGGTCATGGCTGTGAAGAATGCAGGGACTACAGGTCTACCTTAGTGCCACTGCTTTGATTCTTGCTAAGGCCCTGGCACTTTTACCCACCATTGCTTTTGTTCCACTGTGCACATGTCTGATCAGTGAAAAGGGCCATAATGTCTTCTCATTTTCATGAAAATAGATTTGACTTCACAGACCCTCCTGCAAGTGTCCCAGGAATCCCTAGGGAAAGTGTCTGAGAAACCACAAATGAAAGACTCTGATTCCTCACAGTAAAGTACAAGACTTGTTAATTATGTGTACTTAAAACATGCATGGCTTTAAAAAATGTTAGGCCTCTTTCTTAATAGACTGAGTAATCGCTAGAGTAGAAATGAAAAACAGGGCCATGGTTTAATCAAATTTGAATCCTTCTCTCTGATACAGTCCCACCTATGGACCTTTCCTGTACCCTTTGCTCAGAATACTTCTTTTCCAGATATGTGATAATTCCCTCCCTCACCTCCTTTGGGGCCTTACTTAGCTATCACCTCAGGGAGCCTTCTTTGGCTACCTTATGTAAACATTGTCCCTCCCCCAGCACACAGGCCCATACAGACACACACACACACACACACACACACATACACACACACACATAGTTACCTTTCCTGTTACTTTTTTCCTTCTTAGTATTTATCCCTATTTCATATTTTATTTATTATTAATTTTTAAAATTTAATTTTTCCCCATTAGAATATAAGCTACATAAAAGCAGGGATTTTCTTCTGCATTGTTAACAGCTCCTAGAATAGTGTCTGACATATTGAGGATCGGTAAACATTTATCAAATGTTGTTGAATATAGCATATCTAAAATGCAACTGTAGATACTTATCATGTCTCAGCAAAATGGTGATGCAGGGGCAATCCCAACATGAATTCCATAAGACGTGCAGTGGAAAAAGTGTTTTGTGGTAAATAAGTTTGTGATATATTCTCTCTCTCTCTCTCTCTCTCTCTCTCTCACACACACACACACACACACACACACACACACAGAACACACACACACACACACAGATTTGCAATGAACTAACATGAAACATCTGAGAGGCCCTGTGATACAGACATGTGTTTAAACATTGTTAAACTCAGTGTTTTCCAAACTTTTTGCAAGTGTTCTCTGGAACTTTCATTCCCTGGGGAATACTTTTCAATACACAGCCTCCCTGACTCACTTTTCAGAATGACTGTGAAGGTCAATTGGGATAAAAGCTAGGGATTTGCCTAGTATACCCTGGAGAGCTATTTCAATGTAAGATATTATCTTTGGTTCATCCACACAGAAAATAAAAATGTTTCATTTCATAATTCTTGATTTTTTTTTTTTTTACGGTACGCAGGCCTCTCACTGTTGTGGTCTCTCCCGTTGCGGAGCACAGGCTCCGGACGCACAGGCTCAGCGGCCACGGCTCGCGGGCCCAGCTGCTCCGCGGCATGTGGGATCTTCCCGGACCGGGGCACGAACCCACGTCCCCTGCATCGGCAGGCGGACTCTCAACAACTGCGCCACCAGGGAAGCCCCATAATTCTTGATTTTATGTGCTGGTAAAACATTTTCGTGATACAGAAGACTGAAAGAAAGAGAAGTCTCTGTGTATTCATATATTTAAAATATATGCTTGAAAACAAGAGTAATGCCGTGTACTTCAGATTGCTTTGGGGTGGGGGGAGTAGGTGCGGGTTCATCAGAGCAAGTAGTTGGACTTTTTATAATTTTAGAAGAGAGTTTGAGAAATGCTCTAATCCTCATGGTACCTGTCACAGAATCAATTAAGCCCAGAGGAATGAATACTTTGTCTGCTTCAGTTTTTACAGATCATAAAGGGAGAAAATCCCTGCAGCCTATTTAATCATCTTATTCCTCATAAGAAAGGCTGACTCTGCATCTTCCGGCGTTTCTAACGTGGGTGATCTGCCCTATATCTCAGAAACTGGTCAACAGAGTGTTACTCTAGGGATTCGATAACTCTAGATGCTGGGTCATTTCTGGTCCTCTGTAAGTAACTTTTTATTATGCAGCTAGAAGCCTGACTTGCCTGTGGATCAGAAAAACCAAGCCAAGGGGGCAATTGCTTCTTCATAAGAACATTGTGCTTTACTTTCTTGCTCGAGACCTTCTTGCTCCTTTCCTCCAATCTCTTACACACCCATGTGCTTTAAGAGTAAAGGCTGCTCCACTGCCCTTCCCTTTCCCTTCTCCTCTTCGGTAGAATTTAAAGAGAAAATTTGGTTCTCTAACTGCACTGTCCTCGAGGTCAGTCTTCATTCTTGCGCTGGGAGTCATCAGTGCCTTGCATCTCCAGTGGCCTCAGGCATCATCTGATTGACCACAGTGCTGACCTTTCTTTTGTGGAGCACAATTTCTGAGAAATCAGCAGGACCTGTGGCATCTTGCTGATGTGACTATTGATCCCTAACTCTGCTTTGCTAAACGGCTTGATCAGCCCCAGAATCTGTCAGTAACAACACCGCTGCTAAACCGCCACTTCCTGCTGGGTCCAGATCCTGCGAAGGGTCACATTATATCTTTACACTGTACCTAAGTGGGTTTTATATTCTGTCTTGAGCAAGTGTACCCTCTAGACAGATATTCTTTCCAAGTCCCAATGGTTAGAAGTGACATTATAAGAGGTAGCAGTTGCCTGTCCCTGTAAAAGCTTTTAACTTATTATGCATTATTTATAACCCAGAGAAGAATTTCCTTCCTCAAATAGTAGTTTATTCATTTGACCATACTTGGTTACTGTACCCTACTGTCTCAGTATTTTTAAAGCATTAATCATACAAACTTAGGAGAAAGTCAACAGCCAAGGGAGATGTCTTTTGAGTGGATGATTGGAGGGATTCCTGAAAGGTCACCTTAAAGACTTGAGCGCAGCCGTACCCGGAATTCCACCATTAGGAAGCCATCTCTTTGATTTTTTTAAAAATGAAAAATATAGGGGCTTCCCTTGTGGAGCAGTGGTTGAGAGTCCGCCTACCGATGCAGGGGACGCGGGTTCGTGCCCCGGTCCGGGAAGATCCCACATGCCGCGGAGCGGCTGGACCCGTGAGCCATGGCCACTGAGCCTGCATGTCCAGAGCCTGTGCTCCGCAACGGGAGAGGCCACAACAGTGAGAGGCCCGTGTACCGCAAAAAAAAAAAAGAAAAAGAAAAAGAAAAATATATAGGTTCTCTTTTAAAATGCGAGTCCCCCTGGGATCCCTCTTACACACCTATCTTCTTTTGTGGACTTCTTCTAGAGCGTTAAAGCTGAAAGGAATCTTAATGATCATGTGGTGCAACCTCCTTATCTTAGAGATGAAGAATCTGATGCTGAGAAGACAGGAGTGCTGGAACGAGGCTCACAGCTAGTTAGTAGTAGAGTTAGGATCAGTACCCTGCGTCTCCTGCTTCTTTACCTAAAAGCATGTTGTATCCTGTGGTGTCCTGAGGAGACAACTTTCTTTCAAACGTGTCAACCTGTATTAAATTCATGCCTAACAATATTTCATGTAATGTAGTTTGACTAGCATTTCTCTGCAGTCACCACAATTCTGGAGATGGCAGGCATTGGGGTAATCATTTATAAAACTTTCTCATGGGTATGAGTCACTTCCAAGATCCAATGGTTATTTGTAAACTAGTGTGTAAAGTGGCACGTTTGGGTAGCAGCAGTATTAGAAACAGAAGCCCTAGAATGATTGGCAGGCCCTGAGGATCTCTTTGTCAATTTCACTAAAAATGGTGGGGATCGTTTCCCCGCCTCACCACCACCCACCACTGCTAAGTGTAAAAGGTATGTCTGTGCGTGAGGGGAGGAGCCCTGCGTAGCACAGCAAGGGGAGATAGAGCAAAGGAAGGAGAGTGAAACTTTAAAAGGCAGTTGTTAATCCCCAACTCCTAATTTATCCCTCCCTCCCACCTTTTCCCTTCGGTAACCATAAGTTTGTTTTCTAAGTTACACACTACTACGTATACAACAGATAATCAAGGCCCTACTATATAGCACAGGGAACTCTACTCAATATTCTGTAATAACCCACATGGGAGAAGAATCTGAAAAAGAATGGATAGATGTATATGTATAACTGAACCACTTTGCTTACACCTGAAACGAACACAACACTGTAAATCAACTATATACCAGTGTAAAATAAAAATTAAATTTAAATGTTAAAAAAGGCAGTCGTTCATGTAGGTGTGTCCGTGGAATCGGCATCACCCATTGCCTGCTGTGGAAGTGTCCTGAAAAGTCCAAGGGAAACTGGCCCCAGAGACAGGCAGTGATGTATCCAGGAGGAGCCCCGTCCCCAGTCTCTCTGGCGGTGTGGGTCCGGGACGTGGGGTGCTCACATTCGTCAACAGAACAAGCTATTCCTTGCATTTATAGAAGTGTCTTGGACAGTTCTCTGTAATTCACCTCCGTCAAATGCAAAGAGGTTTTGAGTTCTGAGTATTAACTGTGTCTTTTTATTTCCATTTAACCATTTAAATAGTTTTTTTTTCTAAAACCCAAGACTACCCCTTCTGTGTCTAAGTGAATCATTTCTCTTGAAACAGGTTTTGCAAGCAGACTTACAGAAGTGATTCCTTCTACCTCATGGAAAATAGGAATTTCGAGAATTAATATGTCATAGAGCCATGGTTCTTAAATTTCGATGTGCATCACTTTCACTTGGGGAGCTTGCTGAGAACACAAGGCACCTGGGCCCCACTTCAGATCTACCTGATGGGAATATAGCAGATGGGCCAAGGCTGTGCGTTTTTAAACGTCCTTCTTCATGCCTCTTGCGCCACCCTGTGATTTTGATGTTCTCCCGTTTGAGAGATTTGTCAGAGGGATGTAGGTAAGAAAGAAGGATGGTTAGCAGTGAGACGGCTTAAGTGTTGGGGGAGCCCCTATGCCCACGTTCCTCATTCATTTATTTATAAACATTTGTTGAGCACCTCTTCACTATATGCACAGCATGTTGCTAGGTTTGGGACTTACCCAGATGATGAAAATAGATTGTATGCATGTGGAATTAGTGTTTCGAAATTGGTTACAGACATTTTGGTGTTAATTTATTATTAATTAATGCAGTCCCCCCAGGCACTACAGTACTCCCCCCAACCCCTCTTTCTGATCTCGTCTTGTGATAGTTAATACGCTCCTTCAGCTCTAAGCTCTTTTTACTCTTTTCCTTAATCTCTCCTTTTATATTTCTTGCATACACTGTATCTGAGGTATTGCTTGAGTCTGCAGTTCTAGCATTATTCCTATGACGTTCGAACCATCTTACTAGAATTTATATGTCTGGTACCTTTAAACGTTAATTCTAAATTAAGCAGTAATGCCAAATGAGGCTCCAGCGACAGGATGGAAAATGTCGACTGTCTTTTACCTATTAGACTGACCTAGGAATGTAACTCACATTTTAAAAATCGATTTCATTTCAATCCTTTGTAACGTCAGGAAAACTTAATAAAGCTCTCTAGATTTTTAACGTAATGGCTATCACGGTCAATCTTGATAATTGCTTGTGTTATATGCCTGTCTTCTCTCCATCAGTAACAATAAAAAAATACTCGACACTGGTCCCAAGCATTATACTTCCCAATGTTCTTTCACCTCCACTTTTTAAATGGTTTTCCTCGGAATCCTGTGAATTTTGAAGAACGTTATTATTGTTATTTTCCCAGTGTAACAGGTGAGACAACTGAGACCCAGCCTGACGAACAGTTTGCTGCAGTGATTATATTTTTGATGTTTAATGCAATCGGTACTTCATGCGACTCTGGAGGCAGCAGGTTCTCCTTCCATTTAAAACTCTAAATGAGGCCACAACCAAATCAGAAGCTTTACTTGCTGGTGTTGCCTTTTGGTAGTCATAATTAAGATAGCATTTATTGGTACTAATAATTCAGGATTACATCTCCTTAATAGATGTCCTGAGCAAGCACCATGGTGACAAGATAAGTTGCCCTGTTTTGTTCCATATGTCTGTGTTCTAAGTATTCCATAGTTTTAATTGGTTCCCTGCAGAATAACATTTACAAGCATATGGTATGGAAAATGCTGACTGCTTTTGTTATCATGTATTTTAGTACTAGTAGTGGCCCTGGTTCACTTGGCCTTTAAACGTGATTATGAGGTTATTTAATGCACTTCCCGGTGTACTTTTTCTTAACCTGCCCACCGATTGTTAAATGCCGTCAATATAGTGTATCCGGTAGCCTGTGCACAATTGGCAGAAAACTAATTCACAAAAGATTTCACTGTGGATCTATGCTGCAAGATGCCTTCCCCTGCCTTGCCTCATGTGCAGTTTCAAAGGCACTGCAAGACAGCCTGCAGTTTTGCTTCAGAGGAGGGTGCACTGTTTGGAGCCCAAGAGGCAAGGCAGAGCTCTCTGGCGCCTTGTGTGGGAGATTCACCAGCAATTCCTTAAAAAGGGGTTACAGATGTGAAATTAGACTCATGGATTGAAGAGGGGACCAGCTTTATTTTTGGATATCTGAGCTACTTTGGCACTTGCGTGGTTTCCTCAGGGAGTGCTGTAGCAGAGTACAGCTGAATTATTCGTATTTTTGAGACTATGTACAAGCCTTCTTGTTTTCAACCTTTGTATTATGGAAAATTTCAAACATATACAAAAATGGAAAGTATTGAATAATGAACCCTCCATGGACCTAGGACTTAGTGTGCTAGTTTCCCAGGCTGCCAAAACAAAGTACCAAAAACTGAGTGGCTTAAAACAACAGAAATTTAGTGCCTGACAGTTCTTTAGGCTAGAAGTCTGAGATCTAGGTGTCCCAGGGCTATGCTCCCTCTAAAGGCACGAGGGAAGGAAGGATCTGTTCCTGGGCTGTCTCCTGACTTCTCATGGTCTCATTTGTTCTTTGGCTCGTAGACAGCCTTCTCCCTGTGTCTTCATATCATCTTCCCTCTATCGTGTCTCTGTGTCCCGATTTCCCCTTTTTACAAGGACACGGTCGTATTGGATTAGGGCCCACCCTAATGATCTCATCCAGCTTAACTAATTACATCTGCAACAACCCCATTCCCAAGTAAGTTCTGAGGCACTGGAGTTTTAGAACCCCAACGTAGGAATTTTGAGGGGATGAAACTCAACCCATAACAGTTATCTTCAATAATTACCAATGCTTTGCCATTCTGTTTCATCTGTTTCCACGCCGTACATGTACAGTTTTGTTTCCTGGGGGTATGTGAGAGCAAATCACAGACATCATGCCATTTCACCTGTAAACTCTCATTTCACCTGAGTCTGCGTCCAAGAAGGAGCTTGTAGGTGCGTGCGTGCGTGCGTGTGTGTGCGTGTGTGTGTATGCTTCCCATAAACATTGTGTCCAGTGGTTTTTGACTTAATGAGAATCTCGCATGGAAAGAACGGTAGAGGCTCCTGCTACTTCTCAGCCTGGGAATCTCTCACCTCTCCTTTCTGGACGAAGGACCTTCTCGAGAAGTTTCTCGACACTTTGGGGCAGTTAATGCTCCTGTCCTCTGTGCCCATACACTGTTTTTCAGTGACCTGTAATGTAGGAAGAACCCCACTGTTTTTGTAGCAGGGTGCCAGAGAAATGAAAACAGACTGTTTTTTGGACCTCATTGCCCTGTTCCCCTCCCCCATTCTCTAGAAGGAGGGACTTTCCTAAGAGCTCATGGAGGGGCAAGAAGCTGGGGAGAAACTCAGGAAGGGTGGGCTGAGAGAAGGGTCTGGAATATGCCCCTGAAGACGCCTCAGTGGCGGGGCTGGCTGATGCTGTGCTCTCAGTGGAGACGGCTGCAAGTAAGGGTCAGTTCTCTGAAGGACCACCTTCCAGTTGGCAAGGACTGTGGTGGACATGGCCTAGTGTCCATTGTTGCCAGGTAGGGCCAAACAATGGAAGCTTTCTAAATATGCCATTGTCTGTGCTAATCTGTATAAAGGTTTATTGTTTTCATTTCTTACAATGGCATTACCTATATCATAATTACCAAATACCATATTACCATAGTAATTCATGTTTGTTCCATTTGCCCCAGGATGATAAAAAGTTAACCTGGATAATTTTAAAAACATGTATGAAACAGCCTGTAGGAGGTAGAGGAAGGCAGGACTGTACAGAGCCTTGGAGGCACTGGATTACTAGAAACAGTCCGCGCTGTTGTCAGCCCACAGGCAGGGAAGCGGTCAGATGCACACCTTTGGCAATTCCCGTCCTGGGGCAGTTACCTCCGGCAGTCTCTGTGCACCAGACTTAACTTGGGGATGCTAAAGGATCTCTCACCCAGGATTCTGAGAATTTTGTGAAATGATGCCAGGATCAGAGAAACCACAGCAGTGGCTCAGCAGTTGCCCTGGAGGCACCATTCACTTGGAATGCACGTGAATGGCATGCCCTGGGCACAGCTCCATGGGACGTGAATGGCGCCCCCCTGGGGTTGTGAGACAGTGAGGTGCTCTCTGCTGTCACCGTTGTTACTAACTGGTTGTTGCCACTTGAGTTTCTCTCCCCAGTTAGCTGGGGTTTGCTCACCAAGAGAGTGGGAAGAGAGGACCACCTCCCCCATCAATGGTCCCGCATTCTCTCCATCTTTTCTTGCCCCCATCCCACATTTTACTACCAGCACTCTCCTACCACAACATCCAGAAGCTTAACTATCAAGGATTTTTAAAAAGCATCTTCTCTCCATTTTTCCACCCTGAGATTCTAAAGATCTCAAGACATGAGTGAATTCAGAAGTCACACACACACATGCCCGCGTGCACACACGTGTTGGAGAGTCTTGCTCTCTGTTCTTCCTTTGATGAAAATTTGTGTGTTTTATGATCTAAGGGCTCTCAGTTGCTATAACCTTCTGAAATAGAGTCAAACAAACCAATAACAACAAAACTTGGGAGGGGGGCACAGGGCAGGACTTTGATTTGTGAAGATAAACAATACTTTCTTTTTACATCTTTATTGGAGTATAATTGCAATACAATGGTGTGTTAGTTTCTGCTTCATAACAAAGTGAATCAGTTTTACATATACATATGTTCCCACATCTCTTCACTCTTGCATCTCCCTCCCTCCCACCCTCCCTATGCCACCCCTCCAGGAGGTCACAAAGCACCGAGCTGATCTCACTGTGCTATGCGGCTGCTTCCCACTAGCTATCTAACTTACGTTTTGTAGTGTATATATGTCCATGTCTCTCTCTCGCTTTGTCACAGCTTACCCTTCTCCCTCCCCATATCCTCAAGTCCATTCTCTAGTAGGTTTGTGTCTTTATTCCTGTCTTACCCCTAGGTTCTTCATGACATTTTTTTTTCTTAAATTCCATATATATGTGTTAGCATATGGTATTTGTCTTTCTCTTTCTGACTTACTTCACTCTGTATGACAGACTCTAGGTCCATCCACCTCATTACAAATAGCTCAATTTCGTTTCTTTTTATGGCTGAGTAATATTCCATTGTATATATGTGCCACATCTTCTTTATCCAAACAATACTTTCTTAATGAGTTCAAGGTCACTGCTAAAATGCTATTACTCCTTTGGGTCTTCAAACCATAGATTCACTTCTCCAATTGTTGTCTGGTGAGTAACTGACAAGTATTTCTAATAAGACTATTTGCTTCTACGTCAGTACCTCCAAAAGCTTCACATCTATGCATAGGACAGTGGGTTTGCAGTTGTCATAAGTGTTAGGTTACTAATAGTTTCAAAGATTTGGAATTTTCAGAGCAGACACCACAGTATTAAGAAATTAGGATGTAATATTCTAGTTGTTATTGAATTTTTAAACTTCTGCTAAAGAAATTACTCAGAAAGAGTACTCTCTTAAGGAAAATAAAATGGTAAGAAAATTTGAGTCTTTAATTAAAAGCTGTACATAATTCATCATTGAATATAGCCACAAGCCCAAAATGAACAAAGATTTATTTTACAGGGTGAGTGAAAAATTTTAAAAGCTGATGTCATCCATATTACAGCTATTTATTATGGTGAAAGATTTGGCAGTCTGATGCATTTTTATTTCGTATTGTTAAGGTTGCCATAATATTTTTAAACCTTCCTCATTTGTCATTCTTTGGATATATATTTTTAATTGAAAGTTCAATGTGACACCTATTTAAAAATTAAAATAACGAAATCTTCCTCTAACATAACACCTTTCTTTTTTTACATGATTATTTAAAATAACAAGGCAGAAAACTTTGTTCAAATATTTTGTATTAAAGGTAACTTTATCATAATCTATTCAGTTGATGATGCACCTTTAAATGGCAAAAGTAAAATTCAAGTGGATATATTGAAATCTTTCTATATTGAGGGGCTATGTTTGGAGACTCCGGGCAATTCTCTCAACAGAAGAGAGCAAAGGGAAAATGTCTGGGCAACTGAAACATAGGTTATTTAGTACTTAGAATCATAAAATCATGTTATCCCAGGGTTGGAAGGATCTGGCGCTTAGAAAACCGGAAACTTTTCACTGGAAAAGCTTGTTGTCAGAGGGTGATACTTAGTTAATGTTAACATGTTTATGCTTTTAAAACATATGAAATAATACACATGCACATATTTTAATATCTGTCTTCATCTACATCTGTATCCTACGGCACTATGCTGTGTCACCAGACACGTATTTTAATAAATCTTTATTGAATACCCAATTACTCTGTGCCAGGTACTGTTTAGGTTTGAAAAGGGTTTTCTATTTTGCAAAATATTGAGAGACAGTGAGAGAGAATGAGAGGTCACTTGGAAGGTGAGGATTCTTCTGTCACTGAAAAACACACAGTGTACTGAATAACGGCATCATTAAAAACTGTCATCTTTGCAAAGTACAGTCATTGCTCTGCATATCTCTAGTACATGTCCCTGTGAACCTGCATAACTGCATCTTGCTGGAAATGCATCTTCTCCTCCTGCCGGCTTCTAGCCGCTTATCTGTTCATTACTGTCATGTCTGAGAAGGTTTCAGACATGCCAGGTGTGTGGTGTCACCTGCCTGACGTCCATTCCAAATACAGACATTTGCTCGCGTGAGTATTAAAGCAATAGATCTTCCTTATGACAACAAAAAGCTGACTGCAGAAAAGCAAAGCTTCTGGGAAAAGTCTTCTGAGCGCATCTTGGCTTGATCATGGAGAGAAAAAACCTGACTAATTAGCTTCAGCCCTCCCAGTCTGAGGGAGAAGAAATAATTAAAGGATCCGGACAGCCTGCGCCATACAGCGGCTGGCTTTGAAAGAGGCGACACAGTTAAGAGGACCTGATCTGAGGGAAGGCTCACAAAAGAAAGTTCTGGGAACTTAGTGTAGAGCTGAGAAGGCTATTTTTTCTTTTCCGTAAAGATCAATTAAAGAAAAATTAAAATACTTATGAATCACCATGTTTCCAGTAAAAAAGGAAATACTTTTAATCAAGGAAAAAAGTAAATTCCTACAACTTATAACAACTTTAAAGGTGAGAAAGATAGCAACAAAAATTAGGGCTATTACTAAATATTAATCTTTAGGGCAAATTTGAGAAGTAACATAAGCATAGCTTTCTCATCTTTTTTTTTTTTCTGATTGATTTTGTGTTTCGAAGCTCAGTGGTTTGGGTGTTGCCCATCCCTGGACAAATTGCTTTATCCTAGAGATGCTTCTGTGAGTTGTTCCAGCAGAGATTGTGTCAATGACCCAGATGGGGGAACTTCCATTTTATAGAATTCCCTCAGTCCATGTCCATCCTCTAGTGCAGCTGTTGGGGAAGGGGGTGGCTATTTAGCTTCTCAGTTTCTACATAGGTGTTAACAGTAAGGTCACTTCCTCCTTATTCCCATATGCACCTCATTCAAGGGGTTATTCGTATTGATGGACTTGATCAAATGGAACAGGCCTGAGAGTGTGTGTGGACATCTGCTACAGAACCCAGCAACACCTGTCTACACACAGACGTACATCCTCTTTTTCAGAAGGTTCTATATTCTTAGCAGAGAGCCTCGAGACTGTGTTTGGATGGATAGAAAATGACAGGTAAAGCGAAGTCGTTCAAAGGTCATCATACCTTTTGTTATTTTGGATATTTTCCCTCTGCGCTTGATATAAGTTATTTACTACAGAAGTTTTACAGAAACACTTAGTGCAGGTTATATATTTACTAAATGTCATCCTTAGTTTTCCCGTGATATGTTGATTAAAAAGTTATTAAAGAACCCCCCTTCCCATTTACGTCCACCTTGTGTTCAAAGTGCATTTCTTTTTTCCATGGATGAGGAAAGTAAAAAGCATGGAAGCAGGTCTGAGTGCTCTAGTGAATCATGATTGAAATCACAATTGGGGGCTATCTGTCCACCTTTTAAAAATTGTTTTTGACTTATTGCCGCCAGGGTGAACATTCAGATAACGTGCACGTAGGAGCGTAGGAATAACATAAAGCCGCCAAGATGAAGGGGGAAAAAAGCAAGCCCACAAAAAGAAAAGCAAAGGGAAGGCTCTCCGTTTTTTATTTCTCTCCAGTAATTTTCCTGATACTAAGTTAACCTTACAGCCCTGGGACGTCTCGCTGATTTAGCCCTAAATCCTAGTTCCACTGAGAACATTTTCTTTGTTCAATTACATCACAGAAGATTCCGTTGGAAGCATGTCAGGGTGCTACGGATTGGCTTTTCCGGGTCCAAGAGGGTTTGATTTTCCTTTGTTGTGCCTGGATGGTATCATAAACGCTGCTGTTCTTCTCCAGCCCCTCCCCATAAGACAAAGATAAAAAAGAATGTCCCAAAGGGCGTGGGACATGTGTGAGTGTTCGTAGGAGGGTACTGGGTGGTAGATGAGGGAGGTGAAGGGTACAGGAGGAGGGAGACAAACCATCTTCCTGGTCGTGCTGTTCTGGTCTCAATCCAGGCTTTAGCTGCCCGCGAGCTCAGAATTTGGGCTTCTTATTTATTGCTTTAGTCCATCCTTTCAATCGATATTTAGTTGAGTATTTTTACCGAGTACAATTCTAAGTGCTGATTCACCTCTAAGGATGGAAACCAAGACATGCTCTGACTAGCTACCCAGAGTGTGCACTCAAGGGCCCAGGCTTTTCCCAAGACCTGGTGAAAAGGGCTTTCTCTCCCTTCATCCCTCCTTCCTCCCTCCCTCATCCTTCCTTCTCTCTTGCTTTCCCTCCCTCCGTCCCTCTCTTTCTTTTTTTCTTTCCTTTCTCTCCTTCTTTCTTGTAAGCCTCTTTGCTTTCTTGTCTTAGTCTCTCAGAGTTACTTTTAATTATTTATGTTTTTAAGCGCACACCACAGAGGAGCCCGAGAAAACGTCACACATTCATCTCCCGGCTTGAGAAATTATCAGCATTTGATGAAAAGGACATTCTAGATTTGAACACTTAACAACCTTTGGGGAAAGCAGTTGTATGTCTTATCGTTATCCTATTTATGAATAGACAATAGGAAGTAATTTGAACTTTATGACACATTCTCCACATTTTGTCAACTGAAAGGGATATGATGTAACTGCAAAATAGGTAAAAGCACTATATGAAGTTTTAGAATTCCTTAGAAAAATATGCTTTGGGGCAGCAACCCCACGAGCTCTGATTGCTAATACAATAAATACCCTTTTGTCTTGAAACCATGTAAACCGGAATTTTAAAATTATTGTACACTGGACATCCGTTAACCACTTTAAGTGCTGGGGCCACAGCGGAGTAACACCTGGTAGCTAATTACAGTTAAACCCTTCCATGGGGGTTAACGGATCAGGGCCCAGGATTGGGCCCGTTTGACGCACACCACTAATAGCAAGTCATGTTTTGACAGAGTTCCACAGTGGACTACCTTCCACTGCTTGAGACATCAAAAAGAAAATTATTACAACAGTTACGTCTTCAGAATAATGAATAATTTAGAATGTGGAATAGATTCAGAAGAGGAAAGGGGAAAATATGTGATAAGTAATATGTGATGAATAATAGTCATATAATCTGTCACTATATAAAATCATTTTAAAGCTTTGTTTTGAACTTTATGCCATGAGGTAGGCAGAATGCACGTGTCGTCATACTCTGGGGTGTGTGTGCGTGTGTGTGTGTGTATAGAGATTCAGAGAGAGACCCTACCACGAAATGAGAATCTGTTAAGCTTGAGAGAGGGATGATTACTTGCAGCCTGTAATACAATTTTTAACTTTTGGGCTATTAACAAAGTGTTAGTCCATAGTACTGTTATTTCATAAGAGCATGACAAAGGATCTAAAAATTGAAAACCCTCTTCTGCCCAACTGTTATATCCAATCATTGTTTTCACTAGCAAATGTTGATTTGAGCATCAGCTGTGTGCAGAACACTCACTGCCTTAGGAACTCTGGGGGATACCAAGTTCAGGATGTGGCCAGGACTTGCAAGGAACCATTGATCTAGTAGAACTGGATCTCTGATATTGAATAGCTGACCCCCAAATGCATGGGTGACTAGGAACTAAAGATTGCACATGCCAGTAAATGAAGAGAGTTACTGTTTATTTTCATTTGTGTGGTTGACTTTTGTTTTGCCGTAATACACAGCAGAAGTAGAATATTGGGCCATGATGGACTTTAGATGGGGGATACAGTTACTTACCTCTGCTCTTTATCGCTCAGTTCGTAGTTTCTCATCTATTAAAAAATGGTCTCTAACATTTTTTGGTTGTACAACAGCATTCGTAAAAGTCTTTTGAGTTCATTCTCTGAGGACATACATTTATTTCTGAATTCTGTTCATGTATTAATTGACTAGCATATAAGGCACATTGTATATTTTTAGAAAAACGGAATACTTTAAAGGATGAGGTAAACAAGAGTTTACATGGTTTCTTCTCTTACTTGGAGGTCCACAACCTCACTTTGGAAACCATTGATGGGTTTCAACTGGGTGAACCCAAGCCCTTTTCTAACTCTAGATTTGAGTAAATCTAAGTAATGTAACATCAGTAATTCCCTCTGAAATTGTACTTAATCTAGAGCACCTCCGGCAGCCCGTTTCAAAACCCAGATGCAGATACATTCTGCAGTTGACAGAAGCCAGATGGTCCCTGGGCGCTAACCTTGGGTTCTCTTTAAGGCCATGGTTCCCAAACAAGTCACAGTATTCTTAGACTTTACTACAGACTTACTAATTCTGACTATCAGGATGGGCTCAGAAATCTGCATTACAATAATGTCCTAGTAGATGATCCTATTGCAGTCAGCAAGACAGTACTGTCACCCAAGCAGAAGCCACAGCGTGCTTTTCTTCTGAGAGGCAGGACCCAGGAAGGAAGAAGTAGCCGTGTGATGTAGTGGGGAAAATATTGGAGTACATCTTTCCAGGTCATTAGATGGTGATCTAACTCATTTGTTTGGTAATAGTTGCTTTGATTCTACTTTATGGATAGTCCATAATTTGCCCAACGATTCCTTGGTTATATATTGACATTGTTTCTTACTTGCTTTTTGTTTTTGCTTCCATTACAAATACTGCTTCAATAAACATTCTTTGGGATTTTATTGAATATCCATATTTAAGAATGGATTTTGAATTATAATAAGGAATTTTAAAAGTATCCATATTTATTGGTGATTTTATTTCTATAGAATAGATGCCTAGAAGTGAAATAAATTAGTTGGATCAAAAAGTGTGAACAGGGCTTCCCTGGCGGCGCAGTGGTTGAGAGTCCGCCTGCCGATGCAGGGGACACGGGTTCGTGCCCCGGTCCGGGGAGATCCCACATGCCGCGGAGCGGCTGGGCCCGTGAGCCATGGCCACTGAGCCTGCGCGTCCGGAGCCTGTGCTCCACAATGGGAGAGGCCACAACAGTGAGAAGCCCGCGTACCGAGGAAAAAAAAAAAAAAGTGTGAACATTCTGCCTTTTAAAGGATACTGTCAAATTATTCCCACATTGGTTGTAGTGTTCCTTTCTGCTGCCTACAATCTAACCAGCGGTGGATGTTAGCACTCTCAATTTTTTGCCAATGTGATGGGCCAAAAAAAAAAAAACCGTTTTATTTTTGGTCTAATTTGCATTTCCATGACTACTAATGAGGCTGAATTTCTTTTCATTTATTCATTTTTCTTCTGTTAATTGCCTGTTCATACTTCTACTGATTATTCCATTGGTTATTTGTCTTTTTCTAAATCAATGTGTATAAACGTTTTGTATGTTAGGAATATTGCCCTTTTAATAGAAAGATGGTGCAAATATTATCTCCTGCTCTATTGTTTATCTTTTATCATTTTTTCCCAGAGAATTGAAGTAGCTAAATCACATGCTATATGTATATATTTACTGGGATATTGTTTACATGTAACATTATATTAGTCTCAGGTATACAGCATAATGATTTGATATTTGTATATCGAATCATTTGTATTTGTATATAATAGATAGTGAAATGATCACCACAATAAATCTATTTTTATTTAAATATCCATCACCATACATAGTTATAATTTTTTTTCTTTGTGATGAGAACTTTTAAGATCTATTATCTTAGTTCTGTCATTCTTTTTGGTGCTGTTGTCTATCAAAATTTTCACTACTTTTAAAGACACTTAATAATGATAAATTCAGCACCTTAGATTTAAATTTAAATTGCATTATCATTTTTACATGAGGCTCATTATAAGAGAAGTAAATGCATTCCGATCAAGAGCTAGAGACCAAGGCAGAGTCTGACCTGTATTATTGCAACATTTTCAGAAAGCACAGTAGGTAGACTGAGGAAAAGATGGTAAAGAGTCTACCATTACTCTTTAGTGCTTGAAAGGATAATATCATATTAAATAATTCATGCTTACTGCACACTTAATGCAACTTATTGAACAAGCTGTTCCGTAGATGCCCAAGGCCAGAGAACAAAGTAATATCTCATTAATGTTTCCAGAGTTGAATTTGTTAATAATATAGTATTTTAATGCATCAGTGAGAATAGGATAAACATCCTAAAAGGATATACAGTGAAAAATTCACAAAAAATATGTCTGTATGAAGATAGGAATGTTTAGTATCTGTATGAAAAAATGACCTAAAGCCCTTATAATTATAATAAATACAACATTAAGATACCATTTTACCTATCAACAAGATAATGCTTAAACACAGAGTTGAAGATTTGAAAATCAGGTATTTCTGTAGGTGAAAATGTAAATTTCTACAACTTTTCTGGTGAGCGTTAAAATACCTACATTCTTTGACCCAGAAATGTAAAATTTGGGAGTTTATCCTGAAGAAATAACTAGAGATGGGCACAAAAATACTATGTTCCAAATATTCCCTGCAGTCTTATTTACATTATCAAAAAATTAACTTAAATCTGCAACAGTAAGGAACTGACTAAATAATTTATAATGATCCTTATTAATGAATACTGCATCCATTAAATGTCATAGTTATTCATTTACTTATTCACTTTTTCAATGGTTATTGAGCACCTACTATGTGCAAAGCAATAGACTGGGCAGCTGGGGTTACAAAAGCAAACACATATTACTCCTGGTCATCACAACATTTATGTTTTAGAATTTTAAAAGAATACTCAGAATGTTGTTAAAAGAGAGAAGCTATAAAATGTTAGGTATAATATGATCACAGTATTACAAAAGAGAACGCTCATAAACGTATAGAACAAAGTTGGAAGGAATACGTTTTGTTCATAGTGATTATTTTGGGTCTTGAGGATTTTTTTCTTTGTGTTTCTACATTTTCCAAATATTTTACAATGAACATACATTATTTTATAAAGTAACTTACATTACTATGATGGTATAAGTTAACTCCTATGTTTGATAGTAAATTAACCTTAGGTGACATGGGTGTAGTTTTCTATGTGTGTGTAGCAGGGGTGTTCTTTTTCGTTTGGTTTTTAAAACCCTTGTATTGCCTTTGACATCAATCATTTAGTAAAATAAGCTCTTCCAAGCTTTCTCTAAAGATCAGTTATTTGCTAGGTAGATTTAAATTTTGGAATGAGTCCAATTTGGAGGTCTGTATTAGTAAGTTTGGGCTGCCATAACAAAATACCATGGACTGGGTGGGTTAAACACCAGAAATTTATTTCTCACAGTTCTGAAGCCTGGAAGTCCAAGATCAGAGTGTCAGCATGGTTGGGTTCTGGTGAGAACCATCATCTGGGCTTATCAAAAGCCTCCTTCTCCCTGTGATCTCACATGGTGGAGAGAGATAGAAAGAAATAGAGAGCACAAGCACTCTGGTGTCTTATAAGAGCACTAATTCCATCTTGAGGGCCCCACCCTCATGACTAAATCTATACCCAATTATTTTTCAAAGACCCCATTTCCAAATACCATCACATTGGGGGTTAGGCCTTTGACATATGCATTATGGGGGTACACAATTCAGTTCATAGCAAGGTGTAAGCATAGCAAAGGGGCACAGACAGCGGAAGGTCAGAGATGAGGCTAGATGGAAAAGACTACAGCTCTTATGTCTGAAAAGAGGAAGGTTGAGAGATTATAAAAATCTATGAAACCATGGCAGACAGATTTCTACTCAAGCTGAAAGGAAGCAGTACCAAAAGGAAAGTAAAGAGCTACCCCATCCAGTTGGTAATACATGTATGGACACAGTTCCCCCAAAAGTGGAATGGCTGAAAAATGATAATATCTTAGGAAGCTATGTAGGACAATTCCTAAAGGGGCTTTTCAGGAAAGGTAAGGATTTGGGAGGACCATCCTTGACCTTTTCTGGTTGAAGTTGTGGAGGAAAAATAATGGTGCTGTCCCCCAAAACTGTCCTTTGAGGACATTGTCAGTAAAGGAATCTTGAACAAAAAAAATATAAAAAAATTAAATGCTGTAAGTAAAATAACAGTTCCAGCCCAAATCATTATTATGATCCAGAGGAAGTATGTAAACCGTATATGAAGTCATTCCTTTTGAGAACATTGTGTTTTCAAGATCGGTAGCAAACAGGCTGAGGAAGATGGATTCAGCTGAGAAAGACAAAGGATGGTTGAGCCAGTACCCGATGCCCCAACTAAAAGGATCCTGACCCCAAGGAAACTGGGGACCCAGATGCCCACCCAAGAAGGGCCTTGGGCAATAGGTGGGTTTAGCTTTTGCCCCCTCACCACCTACCCACAATGGCCTCTGCATTTGACAGTCTAGAAGGGATACAGGTGCACAGGGTCTGAGCCATTTATAGCTGAATTTGCTCAGACCGACTCTCATCCCTCATTTTTCCCAAATGAGAGATACTAAGAGAGGGCCTTCTTCAGCATGGCAAAGAGAGGCTGAAGGAAAATATTACTGGGGTTGGTTAGGAGGGTGGTGAGTGGGGAGGCTCTAGACAATATATACTTCTCTGAGTTGATTAGGTTTTCATTTTATCAGTAAGTGAGACAATTAAATTATCTCAAAATCATTTGAGTTTCGTCATTGAAAGCTTTTTGCCTTTTCCTAATTCATTGCTTTATATTCATCTAGTACGTCACCAATTAAATTTGGACATTTATGAGAAAATTAAATATAAAAAGTCTGTGTCCTGAATTTATAGATTCTGGTAAATGTTTTTGCTTTTACACATGACCTGAGGTACAACTCTCAGAAGAGATCAATTACAGCCTCCAGTCACTTCTTATTGTTTATTAATTAACCATTAGAGTGAAATTGGACTAAACTAGGTGGCCAGTGGGCCAGAGTATCCTATTTGGCAATATCATGCAGATTTAAAGAAGAAGCATGTATTCTAATTTCAGGAATTCTATATATACATACCAACCCCACCACCCCTCCATACATACAGATGTGTCCACACAATTGCTACCATTAAGCCAGTAAGAATGAAGAATAACTGTAGTTTTTGTCATGGAAAAAGGTCCATACTATACTGTTAAGTGAAAAAAGGAAGTCTCTAAATAGTAGAAGTACCCCATTTTTGTAAAGTATATGTGAAAATATACATGCGTAAATTTAAAATGTGGAATATTCAACAGTTGTTATCTTTGTTCTATTAATTTTTGTTGCGTCTGACTTTTTATAATGACATGTATTTCTTTTCTTACCAGAAAAATAAACAAAAATAAGGAATAAAATACAAAGGTTTCAGTTGATGAGGAAAGTCCCTGTGTTCTGGGGACTTTGCACAGAGTGATAAGCTTTTTCTCCTTTGTTTTTTTAAACTTTCGATTGATGCCATGCTATTCCCTCCAGCATTTAGCTCCCTCTGGGTCCCAGCCTTTTTCCAGGTAATGATAAGATTATGAGAAGTTCAGCAGCAGGTCAGGAATTGCAGACATCATCTCAAACCCAAGGCCGATATCAAGAGGCATCTCATTCATTTACCAAATGAACAAAGGATGTGACTATCCATATCCGACAGAGCTGATCAGAGACTTATAGTTCTCGCCTTTGGAAGACCAGGTTGCTCTGGGCAGCTCCACAGCTCCCTTTGTCCCTGCTGCTCATTTGGCTGTGGTTCCGTATGCACCCCCCGCCCCCACTCCTGGCTTTCCTGGTGACTGTGACTGGCGTGGACGTAGGGATTGCTAGGGATTAGCAGCATGTAAGGTTTCCTCTTGCCCATCCTGTGAGTCTACTGATTTAGAATCACGGCAGCCATAGATTCACAGGGTTTTTCTGGGGGAAGAACCGGGCCCTTTTCTGTGCCACCCAGAGCCAGCCTTCAGGAAGGAAGACCCCTCATTGACTTGGAGTTAGAAGTAGTCAAGTCAATTGCCAACTGTTGTCTGTGCCCGGGTTTCTTTGGAGATACCATTCGACAAATTCAAGCAGCTTCTTCTCTCGCGTCTTCACTTTTTGGTTAAGGATGAGGGACTAAAGAATGTGCCCTGCTGTAATGTGCGAGGAAGGGGACTCTCCAACTTTCATAGGCTTTGCCTATAACGTTTTTGAAACAAAATTCATTTCAAATCATTATTTTTGAAAACATTTGCCTGGGGTTTTTAGGAAAAGAGAGTTGGGTAGGTTGGGTATGGAGAAATCATAGTATAGCTGTATTGCAAGAGCTTGTTCACTAAAAGTTAGCTGTGGGGCTCCGGATGTGAAAGTTCCAGGCAGGAGCAGCCTTGTTCCTCAGAGGGTGGAGTTATGAAAAAATTGACGGAGGAGGCTGAGCTAACGGCAAGGCTGTTTCTGATCAGGTCTGTTTTCTGTGGGTGTGTTTGAAAGTGCTTTTGCCTGACAAGTACAGTTTGCTTTCACGGGCGGATGAATCTGAATGCTTAGGTGTTTCTCTGCTTTTAAAAAGAGGTAAGAAGTAAACTTCATTAAGAAGTCTCATTTTAGTGAGGTATAGATTTACACTTTGAAAGCATATTAAAATCGTGATCCGGAATACTGGCATATTCAATATGTTTTCTTTTATACATTGATTATAGTAAGATTCTATCCATCTACTCGGAAGTGTAGGGTATAGTATAAATTGAGTGTAGTATCTATTTCAACCCATTATCAAGATTCCATTTTGTGTTGGGCTTGTTCAGTACTGGGTGTAGGTAGTAACGACGAATCTTCTGTCTCCTGAGATTCCTTAAGCCTTGGTGAGCTTGTATCAATACCAGGGGATGGCTATTTCCTTGCCAGATCTATTCACTCCTGGCTAGGAGTTTACAAAGTCACATTTAGAGAATGTATACACTAGGTAATAATTATTTGTTGAACATCCTGGGCATGCTTTCACCTTTGCACCTGCTGTTTCCTTGGCCTGAGATAACTGGAGGTCCCACTTCTTCACTTCGGGTCTTTATTCAAATGTCACCTTCTCAGTGAGCCTCATCCCAGGGCACCCTCCTCTTCCATTCATCATAATCTAATTACTGGTTCTTTATATCTCCTTGCACTAAAATAAAAGTGCCACGGGGACTGGGATCTTTGTCTGTTTGGTTCAGTGCTGTATCCCCAGGACTTAGTGCGATGCCTGGCACAAACAGGGTTTTATTAGTTGAATGACAATGATTAATTGAATTGATAAAATTGTACATATGTCACTTTTATTTGAGCATAATTTGTTTCTTTGTGAATACTCTAAACTCCAATTTGAACTGTATCAAGGGACATAGATATTAAGATTGATATAACTAATTTCATGTTTTATTCCTCCAAGCAGGCAGGAGTCTATCTGGGCCTGGTTACTATGATATCTGACTTTTGCTACACTCTAATTATATCTTAGTGGGTTTTGGTAGAAATCAGGCACTTTGGAACATCTAAGATTTTTTTGAGGTTGAGCCTACTATTTTTAAGGCTGATTGGTAGTCACCAAAGGTACCTTCTTGTTGTGAGGTCCCTTTTTTCTTGTCCAACATTTTCAGCCAGGCTGAAATTTCTGGTCATCTTTTTGGATTGTGGCATAATCTCTGGAAGGCCTCTTTAAAATGAAAGTACGTTACCTTGGTGGGTAACGCATTAACCCAAGGGTACTCGTTGGCATGGACTCTCTATTGGAATTGCTAGTGGAGGAGCAGATAGATCCCTGATAGTATGGGCACCAGAATGGTACATTTTGATGGAGGTGGGTGCTGGGGAGAAGATAGTGTTGGAGCCTGAGGGCTGGGGCATTGGCTGGAGATGGTAGACACAGTAAATGGAGCCAGAAGAAGTCATGACTCTCAGGGAACTGGATGTGTGGGAAGAAGGGGGAATCAGAAGACAAACAAGAAAGCATGAAGAGGGGCATGTGGCACTAAAAGTAACCCTCCAAGATTTGTACTGGGATCTTCTACAGCTTGATCTGTAAGATGATATGTGCTTTTTTCTCTTTAAATGGAGAAGGATGAATAAATCATAATTTTAGAAGATTCCCAAATTGTGAAAATTGGTCCAACATGTTTGGGTTCACAATCCTATTTAGCTCCTTTCTTTTTCTGATTAATGATTGGCTTGGGCTGTGAAATGAATTGGCACACAAGTCTTCTTATTTCCCCCCATGTCTTCTTTCCTGCAAGTTGAGTGTTGAATGCAGAGCCGTGCCTAGGAGTTACTGAACCTAGACAAGAAAGCAGATAGGTCAGCTTTGGGGTCATTTCGATGCTATCATTTTCTGAAGCCTTGCTGTATTTAGAAGGCATATTTAACATTCTCTTTCTCCCTCCATCTCCATGCCTGTTCATTCTGTGGATGCTGAAGTCATTATGGCATTGTGGAGTGGATGGTGAAGGGCAGAAGAGACAGGGCTCTTTGTACTGGATCATGGGTTCTGGGAACCATCCTGGTCCTATCACAGGCTCTATTGACCCATAAAATGTGTTATTAATCTTCTTCCTGTCTGCCTTACAAGAGATATGGGAGGAGAAATGAGGTAATGTCTACTTAGACCTTCGAGCTTCTCGGAAGAACAACAGTCTACAGTAATATGATTTCCTAATGCATTTGTTTGTGTTGTAATGGAGTGTAATTCCATTTAGGCAAATTTCTTTAGATACCTCTAAAATATCTAACGGTCTTGCACAGGGGAAGCAGTCTGGCTTTGAGAGTTAAGAACTGAGCCTCGACGAATCCTCAGAAAGTACAAGTGAGCTAGCTATAAATTTATGAGCTCGAGGGAAGGAAGCTGGGAGAGGAAGGAATGGGAGCTACAGATGGTGATGGAAGGGCAGTGGTTGTAAGTATCTTCAGAGAGTTTATAACGTTTTAAAATCCTGTTGTTTGAGTGCAAGATGGCGCCGTGGGAATCCCTACCACGGGCTGTCTGAGGGAGCGCCGAGCTATTGCGTCCGCCGCCGGGTTCCAGGTAACTGGGCGAGTCTGGGCGGGAAATGCAGATGTGCCGCCAGCAACCCCGAGCCCTCAGCCTTTTCAGCGTCTTTCGAAGGTCCGAGACTGAGGGGTGCGAGGTCTCCGCAGCCCCAGGGGGAGGGGCGGCGCGAACCCAACTCGCCACGCTCCGGGCGCCACCTGTAACTTGGTTCTCTCCGCAGCCCCGCGTTGCTCCACGAGAAAGCAGAGGCCGAGCCCGGGCGGGTGCGATGGCCGCTGTGGTGGCCAAGCGGGAGGGGCCGCCGTTCATCAGCGAGGCCGCTGTGCGGGGCGACGGCGCCGTCCTGGATTACTGCCGGACCTCGGTGTCGGCGCTGTCAGGGGCCACGGCCGGCAAACTCGGCCTCACCGGCCTCTACGGCTTCATCTTCTACCTGCTCGCCTCCATCCTGCTCTCCCTGCTCTTAATTCTCAAGGCGGGAAGGAGGTGGAACAAATATTTTAAGTCGCGAAGACCTCTCTTTACAGGAGTCTCATGGAGGCCTCTTCACCTATGCCCTGTTCTGGACGTTCCTCTAGGGCATGGGGCACGTCTACTGAAACGTGGGCAGGGATGACTTTAAAAAAAAAAAACAAAAAACAGATTGGGAGGAATGTTGCCAGAAATTAACACCAGGTAGACTTACCTAAGTTTTAAAATTGTTGGAGTCGCCCCTTGTCCTGTAACGTTATAAATAATTTATATCTTAAGACGAAGAACCTGTACTGTTCTTCAGATTAAATGAAAAGTGAGACCCTTAAAAAAAAAAAAAAAAAAGGGCTTCTCTGGTGGTGCAGTGGTTGAGAGTCCGCCTGCCGATGCAGGGGACACTGGTTCGTGCCCCGGTCCGGGAAGATCCCACATGCCGCAGAGCTGCTGGGCCTGTGAGCCATGGCCGCTGAGCCTGCGCGTCCTGAGCCTGTGCTCCGCAACGGGAGAGGCCACAGCACTGGGAGGCCCGCGTACCGCAAAAAAAAAAAAAAAAAAAAAATCCTGTTGTTTTACTACAGATCAAGATGTCAATATATTTTAAAATATATACATTTATTTTAATTTAACAATATTGCATACTGGACGACTCATCTGCAATATTGATCCTGCCGTCATTCTCTACATTGATAGGCTCTTGACCGAGCCTCCTCCGAGATTTACTTTATTATGTTCCTTGGGCCACAGCTTGGTTGTTGAATAACTAGTTTCTGAGTCTGATATGGCAGTTCCCTATACATACCAACACATTGTAAGAGGCCTAGTAAGTTACTAAATAATCCTTTACCTTTGTTCTGTAGAAAAAGGAATAACAAGTCTTTTTTATTGAAGTGGTCACGAACAGTGGATTTTTAATGTAGGTTTTTTGAGCAGTACTATAATTGAGTTGGCTTTCTAGTCAGTCCTAAAAAAAGAAATTAAAACAAAGGATGAAAAGTGGAGGAAGTATATATATGTATCATCTCTGACATACTATAAAGGTGTCAATTTAGGCTACACATCATTGTTGGACAGTTTTGTTGTGTAATTTTCTGAAAGTGATTAGATCTTTAGCAATTCCAACTCAGTATTTTATAAGGAGGTCAGCCTTCTGTAAAGGAATTTTAAGGAAGTATTGAGTTAGCCAGGAAAGAAAATAGTATGTATTCTCTTACAGAGAGGTGACAATATACACCCTTTAATAGCAACTGATTTGTATTTTTAGAGAAATAATACTAATCAGAGTCCTCTCTCTGGAGGGAAGAAAAGTGTTACCACAACTTTTATTTGCTAACTGATAGAATGTAATGCAGAGAGAGCATATCCTGTCACCCAAAATGTGGCAGGAAAAAATAAATTCCTACCAAATTGTGTTGCACGCCAAGGACATATGAAAAAAGTCACTGTCTCTCAAAGAGAGAGGAACGTCTTATATAAGGAAGTGATATGGAATACTGTGGAACTGCTCTTTAGACCAAAATAATCTTTTACTAAAAAATTATGACTCAGAGATACAGTTCATATTAAGTTAGATTGTGGATGATCTTAATAAAACCACATTTTTGTTGGAGGAGGTCATTGAGAGGACATGACTGCCAGCTGACCCGAGAGCTAGACCCTGGCAACTGGAGGCTCCTCACCCCCTCCCCTGACCTTGGAAGGTACAATCTGCCCACTGATCACACAGTGGGAACCATTTTCAAGGACACAGCCTCGAGAGAGCAATGCGTTGTTGAGACCACACGTCACTGAAGCCAGTTAAGGCCTCTATATAAACTTTTGATTCTGGTGGGCAGGTGTGGAGATATACTTGTCTTGTGGCCGCCCAAGACAAGCCTTATAAGTAAGTTCCCTTGCATACTGAACCTGCCACCTACCAATCTGGAGTGGCCTGCCTCTTTCTTCAATCTCCCCTTGCCTTCTGTATATGGGGGCCAGTTTCAGATTTCACCCAAGGAAGCTCCCAAGGTTTCGAACCAACAATTTTCTGTTCCTGACAATTAACTAAAATTTGAATGAGCATTTCTGAATGTTAAACATGTTGTGCAGTTTTATGTCCTTATATAAAACTTCATGATACATTTATGAATTTCTGCAATTGTCTGAATATAGCTAAGGCATACTTTAAAAAAGATTGAAAAATATCCACTTTATATTAATCTGTTGTTAAATTGTGATGTTTTATTTGGATTTGTTTCAGAATCGAAGCAAACGCTTGGAGAAGGTCCATGTGGTTATTGGACATAAATCGTGTGACCTGGATTCTCTCATTTCTGCCTTCACATATGCTTACTTTCTAGACAAGGTGAGGGAAAAGAAGATTATGCTTTTTATTTGAATTATGATATAACTTTTAAAAACAAACATTTTCAGGAAAAACAAGGAAACTTAAATTTTCATGTTCTGGTTTATTGCAGAGAATAATGTATTATAATCCATTAATCGATATTTATTGGTCACTTATTACATGTTAGGCATTGTTCTAGTCACTTTTACTGACTCTGCATAAAACATTATTTCAATAAGATCAATTTTTTTCAAATAAAAATTTAAAAATTTTATAATAGTTGATTACTTTTATGGAAATTCAGAGAACTGACAAAAGTAAGGATCAGAATGTCTTGTTTTCCTTTACTATCCTTGTTGGATAATCTTGCCTTTGGGAGTAGAAAAATATGTGCAGAATAACCTGTGTGAACATTACATGAAGTACAGAGCATACTGGCTGGAGTTTTCAGTAATAGAGGTATTACATGTCACATCTATATTCTGTGTTTGCCTTTTAGCCTGACTTTGCACAGCAAGGTCATTCTCAGTTGCAGTCATCTCCCTTGGGCCAGAGGTGGAAAAGACCTTTCTTGAAATAAACTGTTTTAAAATTTCCATTCCATAAATTCATCAGCCCATGTTAATGGCTCACCTTAAAGCCTAAAAAATTACATTATGAGTGTCTCAGTGCTATTCCCAATTTCACACAGTTTTTAATTTTCTGGAGTTAAATTTGTTTTATTCCAATTTTGTTTGGATCCTTAACTCTGAGAGTATGCATAGCTGATCTAGAACGATTTAAATTCACATGGAACCCAGTCTTCCAGAATGAGCTATAGGTGGCAAGAATGGCTTTGGGTCAGCAGCTGACAAAAATGCCAGACAAAATCTTCTCATATCTACATACGGCTTTCTATCAAATTTATCTTAAAATGTGCCAAACTATACAAGGGAGATTAATTGGTATGAGGAGAGAAATGTGCCTGTGTTAAGACATGCATATCGAATACTAATCTTATTAACTGAATTTTTTCTTATTTATTTTTTTATTGAAGTATAGTTAATTTACAATATTGTGTTAGTTTTGAGTGTACAGCAAAGCGATTCAGTTACTTTGCTGTACACTTGATTTTCAGATTCTTTTCCATTATAGAATATTTCAAGATACTGAGTATAATTCCCTGTGCTATGCAGTAGGTCCTTGTTGTTTACCTATTTTATACATAGTAATGTGTATCTGTTAATCCCAAACTCCTAATTTATCTCCCCCCACTGCCCGCCTTAACTGGGTTTTTTGTTTTTTGTTTTTTAAACCTCTTTATTGGAGTATAATTGCTCCACAATGGTGCGTTAGCCTCTGCTCTACAACAAAGTGAATGTCACACAGATACATACGTCCCCATATCTCCCCCGTCCTGTCTCCCTCCCTCCACCCCATCCCACCCCTCCAGGCAGTCACAAAGCACCGAGCTGATCTCCCCACGCCACGCGGCTGCCTCCCACCAGCTATCCACTTCACGCCCGGTACTGTATACACGTCCATGCCACCCTCCCCCCTCGTCCCAGCCCACCCCGCTCCCTGTATCCCCAAGTTCACCCTCTAGTAGGTCTGTGTTTTTATTCCCGTCTTGCCCCTAGGTTCTTCATGACCATTATTATTATTATTATTTTAGATTCCATGTATATGTGTTAGCATACGGATTTGTTTTTCTCTTTCTGACTTACTTCACTCTGTATGACAGACTCTAGGTCCATCCACCTCACTACAAATAACTCAATTTCGTTTCTTTTTATGGCTGAGTAATATTCCATTGTATATATGTACCATATCTTCTTTATCCATTCATCTGTTGATGGACACTTAGGTTGCTTCCAAGTCCTGGCTATTGTAAATAGAGCTGCAGTGAATATTTTGGTACATGACTCTTTTTGAATTATGGTTTTCTCAGGGTATATGCCCAGTAGTAGGATTGCTGGGTCGTATGGTAGTTTTATTTTTAGTTTTTTAAGGAATCTCCATACTGTTCTCCATAGTGGCTGTATCAATTTACATTCCCACCAACGGTGCAAGAGGGTTCCCTTTTCTCCACACCCTCTCCAGCATTTATTGTTTGTAGATTTTTTCATGATGGCCATTCTGACCGGTGTGAGATATCTCATTGTAGTTTTGATTTGTATTTCTCTAATGATTAATGATTTAACTGGGTTTTTTGACTTATAGAAAAAAGGCGTTGCTTGTCTTGAGAACATAGAGTTGACTGAACCAGACTGGTTTTTAGACTGACCATGGGATGGACTCTTAAGGAAATTATATAATAATAATGACACCACCACCAACAGCTACAGTGTCCTAAATGAATATAATAACATCCAACAAAAGGAGTGAGAAAACTAGTTGTAATAGTAAAATAGATAAAGAGATGTGAGGCCTCTTTTCTCCCTCTTCTAAGGCTCGTTACTAAGCATGGGGACCAATATGGAATTAGTGATGGGTCCCATACTGGGAATTTGTTAAATATCTGTGTCTTCCTCTTAATTTACTGGACCCTGCCCCCTATCATGGGTCTGCATCTCCATTTTAATTTTTCCTGAGAACCTGGCTACTCCCTCTCAGAGTATTAACACATAGAAGGACAGAGTTTGCAGCTTCACATGTTTGACTGTTTAAATACTTTTCACTCTGGTAGGTAAGCCCCATTCTATGGATGGTGAAAACTGAGGTTCAGAAAGAAAAATAGCTTTCTCAAAGTCACACAGCAGAGGCTGGGGCTAGAACCTAGTTTTTCTGACTCCAACTCCAGAATAGGTCCTGCCAGGATAGCCTCAGGCCACATGGCTCCTGACTTAGGTTTCAGTATCAGGAGTTAGATATAACTCTATCAATTAATAAGAAAAACAACTTGCTATGCATAAATTGCTAATAATTATTACACGATTGTGATTCTGTATTAGCCTGACAGGTGGAATAAAACCCACCTTGTTGGAATGGCTTTGTGCTTTGTATTCCATAGCAGTAGGTGATTCATTTATTCCACTCAACAAATATGTGTTACCTACTTTGTGCCAGACCATTTTATGCACTGAGAAACATAACTGAACAAAAAAGACAAAAATCCCTGCTAGGAAGGGGAGATGGATGATAAAGATGTGAAAACTGTGTAATAAATACTAGGCTTGTGACAGAGCTGGTGATGACGAGAGAACAAAGGCCATTTACTTTATGCAAAAATTCAGTGTTCCCAAACCCCACATTCTCTCAGCGATATTTAGGGTTTATGGCCATAGACTCATAGTCATTTTTAAAAGCACCTTCATTTTAAAAATTCCTATGAAGAAATAAGTTTATTATTGTGAATCTGAAATTCTCTAACGTCTACCCATCTCCTGTTTCCCCCCATCACTACAGTTTTTTTTAAGAGGTTTGTTAACATAAGATTAAAAAAAATAATACAAGAAATTAATAGAAATCACAATCTGCTAGTCTGTGGGCCAGATTTTGGCTCATATGAGTTTTCACTAACCTACACAGTATTTTTTTTTTTTTTTTGGCCTTGCCGTGCAGCATGTGGGATCTTAGTTCCCCGACCAGGGATCGAACCCATGCCCCCTGCATTGGAAGTGTGGAGTCTTAACCACTGGACCACCAGGGAATTCCCCTCCTACACAGTATTTTTAATTAAAAAGTTAATTGTAACAATTAAACATCACAGATAATACCCCCAAATCAAGATTTCTAGCTTTTCTTGAGTAATTGAAAGATTTACCTATCCTGGACCTGAATTTTTTGCATGGAAACAATGGGCTGGAGCCAAGTGGCAGGCTTCCAGTATAGATGGGTCATATAGGCCTTCTGTGTCACCACAGTCTTGACCTATCCTGCTGTAATCATTCTAATTTTCTGCTGATTCCATAAAGACATGTGAATTTGTTTCCTATGAAGAAGAGAATGTGTATGTATATTTTTTAGTCGTGGAAGGGGTGCAAAGAGACATAAAATATTTCAAGAAAGGCACGAGAAGTTTCATGTGGAGTAACAAGAGGTTAAAAAAAAATAGGGGCCACTTACCCAAGGAAAATGCTCTGCTAATTGGGTTCAGGAAAAGCTGGTTATGAATGTCAAGTGGTTTAGCGAGGCTTGGTTCCCCTTCCAGTTATCCTCAGGTTTGAGAAAATGTAGTTGTATTCTTTCCTCCTGCTGCTGTCAGTGATTCAGTCAACTTTTTTTCCTGGTAGGTCAGCCCACCTGAGGTTCTCTGTTTGCCCGTGCTGAACATATCAAGAACTGAATTCAGCTACTTCACCGAGACAAGGTTTATTTTAGAAGAGCTAAATATCTCTGAATCATTCCACATATTCCGAGATGAAATTAATCTGCATCAGCTAAATAATGAAGGGAAGTTATCTCTAACACTTGTTGGCAGCAACATGCTGGCGAGGTAAGGCTTCACAGGAGGCTCTGGAGGGACGTTTGATCTTTTAACAAAGGTTCTTTTGTGCAAAGTGTTACCTTGTTCAGGATTTTTGTAGTTTAGGGAGATGTATTAAAGGCCAAGGACATTCACAGGAAAGGGAATGTGTTTTTTCTCTTACGTCAAAATTCAGGCTATGCCAGTTCTCTGTTTTTACTTTGGCATTTCAAATATGACATCTTTGAGTGGAAAGTTCTTGTAAAATAGACCAAAATTATAATTTTAAATCATTTCAAACACTTTCTTATAGCAACGTGACAGTCCTATGTATTGTTGCTGAAAATGTATAATGAAGATTGAAATTAAACACTAAGTAAAACTGAAAGATTCTTATCTCAGTAGTGAAATGGAAAATTATGTACATGGGCTATGAAAGCTCTTTGATCACTGGCTCATTTATTCATAGCATTATACTATAAAAGCAGGATGGATTTTTGATAGTTCATATAATTTGAACTCCTTATTTTATGGACAAGAAACCTGAAACCCAGTGTTGCAAATGACTTGCCCAAAGTACCACATGCAGTTAGTAGAAGAGTTTGGACGAGAACATGGGTCTTCTGCTTCCTTCAATAAGTCCTTAGGGGCTGCTAACTGGTACATAAATCTACAGGTACATAAAGAGAAATGAGACAAATTCCCTGCTTTCAAGGACCTCACAGCCCATCGCAAAGAGTCCTGTTCTGATAAGCTGTCTGTTGCTAATGAGTGAAGAGTCCCCAGTAGTTTGAGATGATAGTTTTTTTGCACACTTTGCCAATTTGCTGATCATTGATGACATTCACCAGTGGACGCTGATCTTAGTATACATGAAATAAAAACGTGTACAAGTATCTAATTTTTAATCTAACCATCTTTAGGGATGAATACGCTGAATCAGTCATGCATTTCATTCAGTTATAAAGAGTTTGGAAAATAATCTGCCTGTGTGGGCTGTTTTTATCCCCATGTTATTTGAAACACACAAAATTCTTTTGAATAATATTTATCAATCAGTTGTTGACAACTGGCTGAGAGTTATTCATAGGTTATTTGACTGACTTCAGTTATTAGTGTTCAGGATGATCACATGCTTGACTAAATTTACGTGTTAACTTTTTCAAACCAACTATAACACAAGTAGATGTGGACAAAAACAATGCAGGAAGCCAAAGGAGTGAACTATGAAACATGTGTTTCAGTCAAGATCTTAGGGAGAGTTTTGTAACCAATTAAAATGGAAACCGTGCTGGTTTTGAGACTGAAATTGTGAAGTCTGGCTTTTGGATTGTTTATGAAATAGGATGTTTTTCAATATCAAATTGAGATCATTTTCTTCATTTGCCATTCTTTGGTTTTTGGCAGACAGAAAGAATACAGTTTTATCCACATCTTTCTTCCTGCCTTCGATAAAAGCCAGCTCTATCTCATGTAAAAAGAATGATGTGGAAATAAATAAGCCAGTAGTATTTTTTCCTCCAGCACCATAACTGGATGTGTGAACTTTGGAACTAGATAGAGTTTAAATACAAGTAGTCTACTTACTAGCTATGTGACCTTGGTCACTTTTATTTTATCTTATATTTTTATACAATTTTTAAAGGTTACACTCCATTTGCAGTTTTTACAAAATGTTGGTTATATTCCCCATGTTGTTTTAGTCACGTTTCTTAACCTTTTCATGCCTTTTTCCCCCATTGTAAAATGGGGATTTTAATAGAACCCATTGAATAGGGTCATTTTATGGTATAAAATGTGAAAATACTCTGAAAGTATTTATTATAGTGTCTGACCTGTAGTGGAAGCTCAGTAAATATTAGGTATAACAATGATTATTATTGTTGTTATTATTATGTCCAACAGCAGAACAAGAGGTGTGAAGAGGTACTAAGGCGTGAAGATCTTCTAAGACTCTTGGGGAGCTGATTAGTTGAAATGAAATGTGATAACACGTAGAATAAGTCATGTGAACTTACATATGTATTTGGCTATTAAGAGGAGGTCATTTGTGTGGAAGCAGAGGTTAAATAATTCCAAAAAGTAAGAAAACATGCCATATCTCTTCCTCTTCCCCTCCTCCATTTGCTTTACAGTGAGGACAAAACTTTAGAATCAGCAGTCGTCAAGGTCATTAATCCAGTTGAGCAAGACGATGCCGGGTTTGAGTACCGAGAGTCTTCCTCCTCTCTGGTGGTGAAAGAGATTCTCCAGGAGGCTCCCGAGCTCATCACCGAGCAGCTGGCTCATCTGCTCAGAGGTGAGAGATGACTCTTTCTATTAGATACTGGAAGGCTTAATGGAGTGTCTCTTGACTCGCTCATGCAGAAAGAGTGCGATCCATTCTTGGGTTAACAATCCCTTTCAAGACCACGGGAAGCTTCATCAGAGAGGCAGGGAGTAAAGAGTTTGTTAAAGAGTAGCATTATATTGAATATTAAAAATGTGCATTTAGAAACAAGCATGAAGGATCTTTGCTCTTGCACCAGATCAGCATATTAAATGGACCTGCTGCACTTCTGCTGGGGAGCGGGAATAGCTCCTCTGGCCATCTGACAGCTTCCAGAGGTGATTCTTGCTCCGAAACAGAGTGGATATGGGCCAGAATTCCACACCCCTACGTGGAAATATCTGCTGGTACTTATACGTGCCTGGTTTATATAATACTGCTTGGATGGCAAAGTTACGCACCTTCGTTTTGGTGATATTGTGCAGGACTTTTATGGTCAGATTGCCACCTCCTTCTCCCCCCATCCTGTGGTGTTTTCCACCTTCACCAGCCTGCTTTAAGCACACCATCGTCAATTATCCTCGTCTCTCTTTCGTCTTCCTCAGTGGAGCCCATCTCTTCTAAAAAGTGGTTTCCAAGCTGGAAATTGTCAGTTGACTTTGGTGCCACAAAATTAACCACAAAAATTCCATATTATCTTGTGTAGGGCAGTTTGGGGTTTTGTATAAAGCTTTTTTTCTCCTTCCAGCAATCCGTCTTGAACATGGTAGACAAAGACTTTTCTCAGAAGTATTTGACATAGGAAAGTGAAAAGCAGTGATTAACAGGCTGAAGGAATTAAAAAAGGAAAGAGAAGCCCAAGAATATGTGATAACTCTTTTAAGGCCTTTTTCCTTTGCTTCCTCTACTACTACCAGAATTTGGAGAGAAAAAGGTCCTAGACTTTTATAGTTCCGACAAGTGTCTTAGAACCAACGGCCCCGGTCAACCTGTTTTAAATACTTTTCTGGCTCTGGACATCTGTAAAACTGCTCTCTGGGAAACTGTGCCTTCAAGTAAACTAAGTCAGCGCAATCATTTATTTATGACAGAGCAGAAGGGAAATAAAGGCGATCGGGGATCTCGGCCAAGAAGGAAGTTGTTTGGCAGTGCAAATATGTGGTGCAGGCAAACACTAGAGAATATGCTGTTTAAACATTTTGCAAACTAAGAAGTTTGGTTTATTGTTCAAAAAACATACAAGTGTTGTTTAGTAGGAAAGAAATGTAGTCAAGGAATAGTTCATCATGATTTTCTATAAGTAATAAAATAATATCAAACTGCAGTACATTGGAACAAAGATATGATTTTGTTGTTGACGATGATGATAACAATGATGATATTCAGATTTAGGGAATTAGAAGGGATGCAGACCCTCTTGTTAGTTACCTTAGTTTTAGTTTTCAAAGCTACCAAGAATTAGAACTATGGTAAAGGACCTTGGTTTTTCTTATCATCAGATATTTTTCATAACTTTGGGCTTGAGATGGCACTGGAAAGCTGGCAGGATAGGGACATCACTTCCTTGTTGCTTGGAAATTGGAATTTGAACGGATAGAGTGCCTCTACCTGTGAAGACTGCCAATACAAACGCTGTCATGAGGAAGCCAGAGTCACTGAAGCCTGGGAGGCAGTAGACATGGGTGTCTTATAGTGGAAAGAGGGCTCTGGGGACCTTTGACCAAAGTGTGTGCATGTGCATATGCATGTATACATTACGTGGAAGGGAGGTGAAACATCACTGAACAGTTTGGCCAAAAGGGAACGGAAGGATTATGATCCGAGGAGTTTGACTTTAAAAAGGTAACTGAAATGTTCAGAGTGAGAAGGGCAATGGGCCAATTTTTAAAACCTCTTGAATCTTTAATAAATATAAGAAAAGAACCAAGTCGAATTTTGCTATGTTCACTAAGCTCAAACTTAGATTTTAGGGCTTCCCTGGTGGCGCGGTGGTTGAGAGTGCGCCTGCCGATGCAGGGGACACAGGTTCGTGCCCCAGTCCGGGAAGATCCCACATGCCGCGGAGCGGCTGGGCCCCTGAGCCATGGCCGCTGAGCCTGCGCGTCCGGAGCCTGGCTCCGCAACGGGAGAGGCCACAACAGTGAGAGGCCCGCGTACCGCAAAAAAAAAACCTTAGATTTTATAGTTTTCCAATCATGTATTAACACCAAACCTACAGGGAAGTTTTAAAGGGAACTTTTTTTATGTGCCTGTAAATAATTTTAGGATTCATTATTTTCATAACATAATTCTTTCTAAAGAGTTTTCTCTGGAAATAGCTATGCTATTTTGTATGTTGGGGTGCTCAAAATGATCATTAATTTGACACACATGTCTAGAACATGTATTATGCATTCTTCTAGGTCTTGAAGGAATGCAAATTTCTACACACACCTCTGCCATAAAGAATTTTGAAAAATGTCTGTTTCCAGATGTCATGAGGGTTAAATATTTACAGTCAAGAATTGAAAGAATCTTTAAAAACAGCATAATTGGACCTCTATGGAAGATATATTATTATAAACTTTGTGCCAAAAAAATCTGAATATACTCCAAACTAAGTACTTAATCAATTTGGTTGTTCTTTGCCTTTCATTCTCATGATCATATCCTAAAATCCATCATGCTGAGGCACACTGGTGTGCTGTAAGTGGATTTCAAGTGGGCCAAGATATTGATCCCCTCAGTCCTTGGAGAGGACCCTAAGTATGCCTCCTAGCCTGGTAGGCTGGAAAAAAAAATCTAATTTTCTGTGTGTTCCTTAATGTGCAAAAGATTGAGCCTACTGTTCCACTGTTCTTATCTTTGGTGCCTGGAACAGTGCCTGTCATATAATAGACCCTCAATAAATCCTGTCATAAAATGAATTTTGCAAGATTGTTTATATAGTTTCTGTTTTTATGACTATATTGATTTAATTGGTACTATGATATTGTAATTTCCATTTCATTCCAGCCCACCCCTACAATATTCTTAATGTCCAGAATTTGAACATTGCTTCTTCCAATAATAACCCCCCACTTTTTTAGCTTTTAGAAATCCTTGTTTTCGTATTTTGCAAACGTTTGTTTTTATTTTCAGCTTTTGGTTGTCCACTTCATATATATAAGTTTAACCCTTTCATGGAGTATAATACATGCACAGAAAAGAATACAAAACATAAATATAAAAATATAAATATACAGTTCAGTGAAATATCACAAAAGGGACACCCTTTTAACAATTAACCAGGTTAAGAAGTAGAACAAGATGACCGCTTTGTGCCCCTCCCCATCGCCACTCACTCCCTCTCTAACTAAGGGTAACCAATATTCTGATTTTTATGGCGCACACTTTCCTGCTTTTCTTTAAATTTTACCACCGCTATGTGTCCCCCATAACACTAGAGATTGGTTTTTGTCTGTTTTGTATATTATGTAGATGGAATCATATAGTATACACTCTCATTGTTATTAGATCTCTATATTTATATTAAATGTAGTATCTATTTGCATAGGTCAGTTATCTATCATCTATTCATCTATTATTTATTTATTTTATTTTTTATGTCCTTTCTTCTTCCATAGAATATTTGAAGTGGTTTACAAAAATGCATGTAAATATAACAAAACAGAAAAAAGGGTCAGAGTCAGGAAACATACAAATAAATAAATTTGGAGGAGTAAAAGTGGTGTTCTGTTTGAAAGTTTGAATAATAGCTTCCTGGAGTCAATGAAAAAATAGAAATATAATTAATTGTAAAATTCATATTATTACTAAAACAAACACATATACCAGTTCCTTATTAAAAGAACATCTAAGTCTAAAGGTTTTTTCCTTATGTCAGTCTTCTTGAAAAGACACCTAATAGTCATAGGTATCCTCCAACTTTTACATATGTAATAGCATTTATACAGGAACTGGGCAGAGTGCATCACACACTTTCTGCTCCTCAGTCAGCGTATGGGGATGGTTTTAATCAGCTTCATCTTGTCTAGTAAACGTATTTCCTGTTCCAAATCTCTTTTCTATACATGCTGATGTTTTTCTCTAAATACAGGATAGTAATACTTAAAATCAGTCATATTGGAATCTTTTGTAGTCTTACACTCACTGCTGTAGCTGTATATCAAAATGTTTGCATTATGCAATAATATTATATTCAAATATGGAGGTAGAACCTGATTATTATGGATGCTGTTAAAAGATCATTTGTATACTGATTAGAAGTAGGTATCAAGTTGCCAGTGTAGAAATAACCTGCTGTGTTTATCTAATAATCTCCCCTGTCATGCTATCATATGGACCTTGGCAGGAGAGTTATGGATAAATGTCAACAGGTGACCCAGCCATGGCTAATATGTGTTCAGGCTCTGTGGGGGATTTAACAACGTTGACATAATTTGTGTTTTCTTGAATTAATACTTCTTACAATAGCTAGGTCTTGCTGTTGTCTTTCAGTAGGACATACCTCAAACTTAGAGATTTCAGGATACAAATCATTAGCATTGCTTTCATCTGAAAAGGCATAGATTTACTTATGGAGATTACTTTCTAATTATTTGTGTAAGAAATTATTTGTCTAAGAAAAGAATGTGCTCATTCAGATGAGATCATAAGTAACCCTGATTTTTGGAAATGTGTCTTTTCATCCCCTTCCTATCTCTGTTTTTGCTGTTGTGGTTCCTGTTTCTTTGCTTTTTTTCTTTTCTTCTGACTTTTCATCTCCTCCTCCTCTTTCTACTTTCTCCCTCCTACTACCTGCTTCTAAGATTTTGCTGTTATCATTTTCAAATAAGCTGCAACCTGTTCTATCTAAAAGTCACATTATACAGTCATGGTGGCCTAAACTTGGTGTTTGGTTATGCCCTGGGTTTGTACCAAAAGCAAACAATTATAGACCTGCCAGACTCCTCAACCTGTATTCTTTTATTTCCTGCAGAAATGTTTACTAGAGGGTAATTGCTAAATTTAAGGTCCATTAAATTGCTGAATCATCGCATTGGGGGTTTGTGTGCCCACATATGTGTGTGTGTGCTTCACAGAACCAGCTGGCGATGATGAGACTGCAGCCACTGATTACCAGGCAGGTTTCCATCAAAACCACACTTCACCCGGCCTTTCATGTTTATGTGTATAAAGCCTTGACAGAGCCACAACTTGAATAGTGAAACAGATAACAGCTTGTTCTTAGCTTAGGACGCGGAAAAACTATGCCCTAGGTTTTAAAGAAACAACTCTCTCCTTCTGGTGGTCATTCCATTTGAACTTTAATAAAGAATTGTTGCTTGCTATTTTCATAGCCTAGATTAACAGCTTCAAAAAGATCCTTTTAAGGAGGTAAAATAGGAAGGGAACAGAGCCAGTTTTTTTTCTTTTTTTTTTTTCTCTCTTGCCCAAAGAGTGAATCATCCATCTCCCAAAATGGTTACAAAGTCCAAAAGGAATTAAGCGGCTGTTTTGCTTAGGAAGAGGGATGGCCTGTGTTGGGGGAAGGGGAAAGAAATTATTTTTTCTGCAAGATATAAAACCAGAACATTTCCTTAACCTTCGAATGTTAATTATTTCTTTTGCCATATAAAGATAAATTTTATTCTTAAATTCAGACATTTTAAATTTATAAGATTACTAAGCAGGGCTTCCCTGGTGGCACAGTGGTTGAGAATCTGCCTGCTAATGCAGGGTACACGGGTTCAAGCCCTGGTCTGGGAAGATCCCACATGCCGCAGAGCAACTAGGCCCGTGAGCCACAGCTACTGAGCCTGCGCGTCTGGAGCCTGTGCTCCGCAACAAGAGAGGCCGTGATAGTGAAGAGGCCCGCGCACCGCGATGAAGAGTGGCTCCCGCTCGCCGCAACTAGACAAAACCCTTGCACAGAAACGAAGACCCAACGCAGACAAAAATAAATTTAAAAAATTTTTAAAAAAGATTACTATTAAAAAAAAAGATTACTAAGCATTTGAATAATATGCTCCCATTTTATCACTGTTCAGGCAGAAATATAAGCTAAGTTGTATTATCTATTTTTTTCTCCTTCCTTCTCCCTTCCCCCTCCCTCCCTCTCTCTATTATTCATCCTTTAATTTTTTTTGTTTTAGTATGAAAAAGAAAATGATCCCAGGTGAAACAGGAAAGAGGTTTAAAATCCCTTCTTTTCTGCTAAGAATTTATCATGCAGAATATGCCTTGACTGTGGTGAATGTTTTCCCCAAACAACTTCTGACTTCATTAGATCATGTTTGATATTAATGCACTGCAGTTGCTTTTGGCAAGAGGTTCTTCACTTCTCCATTCTTTTGAACAAAGAATATGTGGTTGATTTTTTTTCTAATGGAATGAAATGTTTGTTACTTTTTTTTTTTTTTTTCGGTACGCGGGACTCTCGCTGTTGTGGCCTCTCCCGTTGCGGAGCACAGGCTCCGGACGCGCAGGCTCAGCGGCCATGGCTCACGGGCCCAGCCGCTCTGCGGCATGTGGGATCTTCCCGGACCGAGGCACGAACCCGTGTCCCCTGCATCGGCAGGCGGACTCTCAACTACTGCACCACCAGGGAAGCCCCTGTTACTGTTTTATTATAATTGCTTTCTCCGTTGCTTGTCGTTAATCCCCCATGGCCTGTGAATACCTGGGACGCATTTGGGTACATGTATATGGATTTAAGTATTTTTTAGTTCTGCTGAATTTGCTGGATGTTAAGTCAACTCTTATGCCAAAAATAGGTTTGATTTTGTGAAGAGGTGCCTTTGGCTGCTCCACATCCTGATACTGATATTTAACTAAGTATGTCGCTAAATGGATCTCTAAAGTGAAGTAGAAAAATTTGCTATAGATGAGTCTCTTGGATAAAGTTGGGCCATAGCCTTTCTTCTGCAGTAAAAACAACTCAGAGTATGGTGGCCATTTTTTGAGTTATTGTTTTCCTACTTACATCAGAACATCTTCTCCTTTTTAATTGTCAAGGTAAACCTAATTATAATGTCAGACGTTTCTTTTTATTGAATTATTGTGTAGGATTCTGTTTAGTGCAATATCTGTTATATTAATTTCTGAATACTGCCTTTTTATGTATTTTAAAATTAAGATCCCCAAATTGAAGAAATTGGATTCTTGATTTGACTGTAAGCCAGGCACATTTTTGTGAAATTTATCCCTAAATATTTATATTTTGATGCTAATACAGTTTTTTAATTTAAATTTGATTTTCTAATTGTTCACGATTGTTTATAGACATACAAGGGTTGTATTATTGACCTTACATCCATCAACCTTGCAAAATTTATTTACTATTTTAAGTTTATTTGTATTAATATTTGTATTACTAGTTAATTAATTCATTTGTATTAATGAATAATTCATTTGTATTTTCATTTGTAAGTTCATACACATACCATCTATGAAGAAGTCAGTTTTTATTTCTTCCTTTTCTTTCTTTATACTTTTGCTTCTTTTACCCGTGTTATTTCTCTGGGCTAGGATTCACATTGAAGTGTTAAATAGAAATAGAAATAGCAGGCATCTTTGTCTCATTCCTGATTTGAGGTGGAAGTCTTTCAATATGTCATAGTTAAATTTAATGTTTGCTTTCCTTATTTGGTTTTTACAAATGCCCTTCATCAAATTAAGGAAATTGTCTTCTATTTCCACTTGGCTGAGATTTTATATGATTAAATCTTGGATTTTATCAAGTAGTTTCATTACTTGACATCTACTGAAGTGATCATTTGATTTTTCTCTTCTATTAGTGTGGTGAATTATATTAATTAACTTTGGAATGTTAATTTGTCCTTTAATTCCTAGGAAATCCCTATTTGGTGACAATACAATATCCTATTATATATTGCTAATTTGATTTGGGACTAGCTTTAAAAAACTTTTTTGCAACTACATTTATGAGAGAGACCTGCCTCTACTTCTTTCTTGTAATGTTTCTGTTGAGTGTTGGTATGAAGATTATGCTGGATTCAGAAAATAAGTTGGGAAGTGTTTTCTCTTTCTAATCTTCAGAAGAATTTGTGTAAAATTAGTATTTTTTAAATGTGTGGAACTATGGCTATTAAACTATGGATTCATTTTAAAATAAATACAAAACCATCCAGATTTTAAATTTCTTTTCCTGCCAGTTTTGGCAAGTTGAGTTTTTCCAGAAATGTCCATTTCCTCTAAAATTTAAAATCTATTAACGTTGTACTTCTCTTTTAATGTCGTTAGAGTCTGTAGTGTGTCACGTTTCATTCCTAATACTGGAAAATTATACCTTCTATCATTCTTCTCTCTCTTTTTTTCTTGAACAGTTTTTAAAAAACTGTTAGTCTTTTCAAAGTATCAATTTGTTGTTTTATTTTCTGTATACCTGTTTCTTTCCTGTGTCTTTAAGTTTTGCTCTTACCTTTATTATATCCTTCCTTATACATTTTTTTAGTTGAATTTGTCAGTTTTTTTTAACATCTTATGCTTTTGAGGATATAAAACTTCCTCAGAGCATAGCTTTAGTTGCATCTTACAAATCTAAATGTCATATTTTCATTATCATTCAATTAAAATATATTGTAATTTATGTTGTAATTTCTTCTTTTACCACGAGTTATTTAGAAGTGCATTGTTTATTTTTCAAACATTTGGAAATTTTCTAGTTTTGTTTTATTACTGATTTTTAGACTATTTTCATGATGGCCACAGAATATAACTATGTGATTGTAATCCTTTGACATTTGTTAAGGCTTGATTTTTTTGTCTCAACACGTAGTTAATTTTGGTTAATGTCTCATTTGTATTAGAAAAGAAAGTATAGTCTGCCATTGTTGATAACAATGTTCAATTTATGTTAATTAGGTCAACTTTGTTACTCATGTTGCTCAAATATTCTACATATTTACATATTTTTTTTCCTGCTGGTTCTTAGAGTTGCTGAGAGATGTGTGTGCAAAATTTCCCACTGAGACTGTGTTTTTATCTCATTCTTCATCCAGTTTTGCCAATTTTTTGTTTTACATATTTAGAAGCTATTAGGTAATGTTATTAGCTCATATAAATTTAAGATTGTTGTATCTACCTGATGGTTGAATGTTTAATAATAAATACATATTTGTCTTAATTTCAAGTAATTCTTCTTGTCAGAGTCTACTTTATCTAATAATAGTATATTATATCAATGTTACATCTTTTTCTATTCTTTTACTTTGTTTTTCAATATCATTATATCTAAGGTGTGCTCTTGTAAACAGTATATTGCTATTGTAGTTTTTAAAATTCAGGTTCATAATTTTTGTCTTTTAATGGAAGTACTTTGTTTACTTGTTTGTTGTTGGTAAAAAACACATAACGTTAGATTTACCATCTTAAACATTTTTAAGTGTACGGTTCAGTAGTGTTAAGTATATTCACATTATTGTGCGACAGATCTCTAGAACTTTTTTGTCTTGCGACACTGAAACTCTATACCCACTGAACACTAATTGTCTCTTTACATTAATATAATTGCTCTAACATTTGGGTTTAATTTGTCATTTTGCTATTTGTTTTCTATTTATCTCACATTTTCCCCTTCTCCTCTCATTTCTTTACTGCTATTACACTAAATAAGAACTTTTACTATTACATTTCCTTCCATTAGCTTACTAGTTATGAATTCTTTTTTAGAAAATTATTTTAGCATTATAATAAAGATTACAAAATACCATTAAAATCTCTTGTAAATCGATATTTTTGCCACTTGTCTGATCATCCAAGAACCTTAGAGCAATTTATCTCTACTTAGTTCATTCTGCGATTTGTTACTATTGAAATGTATTTTATTTTATTTTATTTTTTTACTAAAATTTTCTTTATTTTTTTGAAATGTATTTTAATTACACATATATTTTAAACTCCATATTATAAATGTTTTATACAGTGAATATTGATTTATTCTTACCCACATATTTATATTCTCCAGTGTTCTTTCCTTCCTGCATTTCTTTGCTTCCATCTATAATAATTTCCCTCTGCCTTTACTGTTTTGTTAGTGTGGGTTCTTCTTGTGACAAATTCTTCCAGTTTATATTTCTGAAAATGTCTTTATTTTGCCTTCATTTTTTTCTTATATTTCAGTATAGAATTCAACATCAGCAATTATTTTATATCAGCACTTTGAAGCTGTAATTCCAATGTCTTCTGATTTTCATCATTTTAGATGAAATTAGCTCTCAGTTTTATTGTAGTTCCTTTGACAGTAATATATTTCTTTTTCTCTGATTTAAAACTTTTTCCCTCTGTAATTTTTAGCTGTTTCACTGTCATGTGCCTAGAGGTGTTTTTCTTTGTATTTATTCTTATTTGGGTTCATAATTTATCTTGAGTATTAGAGTAGTATCTTTCATTAATTTTGAAAAATGATTGACCACTGTTTTTCAAATATTGTCTCAGCCCATTTTTCTCTCTCCTTTCCAAGGGGAATTCCTATTACATATATCTTAGACCTTTTTTCTATGTCACCTATGTTTCTTATGCTCATCTCTATATTTTTATCCATTTTTCTCTCCATGTGTCAGTGAGGATAGTTTCTTCTAAGATATTTTTCAATTCGCTAACTTTTTCCTTGCTATAATCTGTTGTTTACAGATATTTTTGTTCAGTTATTAAATGTATAGCCTTAAAATTTCTTTTGAACATTTTATTTATAGATTCTAATTCTCTTCTATAATTCTCCAGCTAATTTTTTTATTCCCCCGATTCTGTTTCCATTCTTTTCTCACGAGTTTTTTCCTCTGGAGTTTCCATTCATTTGTTTATATTTCCTTTATGCTTGGTAATTTTTTACTGAATGCTGAATATGTATATGCAGAATGTAGAGATGATGCTATAGATGATGAAATTCCTTTGCTATGGAGAGGATTTACTTTTGCACCTCAAAGGCAGTTAGAAGACTGTCAGATAAACTTAATGTATTCTGTGTTTGAGCTGATTCAAATCAGGATTTCAGGCTTCAGGAAGACTGGTCTATTTTTGCTTCACCCTTTTCTTACAGGCAGGACTCAGCAAACTTTTTCTGTGTCAGATTAGATAGTAAATATTTCAGACTTTGCAGGTCTGTGGTCTCTGCTGCAACTATGCAACCCTGTCATTACAAAAAAAAAATCCATGAAAAATATGTAAATTAATGGGTGTGGTTGTGTTCCAATAAAACTTTATTTATAAAAACAGGCAGTAGGTCATATTTGCCCTGCAGACTGTATTTTTCCAATCTTTTTTTTTTTTTTGCATCTTTATTGGAGTATAATTGCTTTACAATGGTGTGTTAGTTTCTGCTTTATAACAAAGTGAATCAGTTATACATATACATATGTTCCCATATCTCTTCCCTCTTGAGTCTCCCTCCCTCCCACCCTCCCTATGCCACCCCTCCAGACGGTCACAAAGCACCGAGCTGATCTCCCTGTGCTATGCGGCTGCTTCCCACTAGCTATCTACCTTACGTTTGGTAGTGTATATATGTCCATGCCTCTCTCTCGCTTTGTCACAGCTTACCCTTCCCCCTCCCCATATCCTCAAGTCCATTCTCTAGTAGGTCTGTGTCTTTATTCCTGTCTTACCGCTAGATTCTTCATGACATTTGTTTTTTTCTTAAATTCCATATATATGTGTTAGCATACGGTATTTGTCTTTCTCTTTCTGACTTACTTCACTCTGTATGACAGACTCTGGGTCTATCCACCTCATTACAAATAGCTCAATTTCGTTTCTTTTTATGGCTGAGTAATATTCCATTGTATATATGTGCCACATCTTCTTTATCCATTCATCCGATGATGGACACTTAGGTTGTTTCCATCTCTGGACTATTGTAAATAGAGCTGCAATGAACATTTTGGTACATGACTCTTTTTGAATTATGGTTTTCTCAGGGTATATGCCCAGTAGTGGGATTGCTGGGTCGTATGGTAGTTCTATTTGTAGTTTTTGAAGGAACCTCCATACTGTTCTCCATAGTGGCTGTACCAATTCACATTCCCACCAGCAGTGCAAGAGTGTTCCCTTTTCTCCACACCCTCTCCAGCATTTATTGTTTCTAGTTTTTTTTTTTTTGTGTGTGGTACACGGGCCTCTCACTGTTGTGGCCTCTCCCTTTGCCGAGCACAGGCTCCGGACGCGCAGGCTCAGCGGCCATGGCTCACGGGTCCAGCCACTCCGCGGCATGTGGGATCTTCCCGGACCGGGGCACGAACCCATGTCCCCTGCATCGGCAGGCGGACTCTCAACCACTGCGCCACCAGGGAAGCCCATGTTTCTAGATTTTTTAATGATGGCCATTCTGACTGGTGTGAGATGATATCTCATTGTAGTTTTGATTTTCATTTCTCTAATGATTAATGATGTTGAGCATTCTTTCATGTGTTTGTTGGCAGTCTGTATATCTTCTTTGGAGAAATGTCTATTTAGGTCTTCTGCCTTCCAATCTTTATGCCAGGATGTGGGGACATTCTCTCCAGGGATCTCATCTCAAATCTTGGGATATTTAAGATTCCTCTGTGGAGAGCTCTAAGCTCCAATTTTTGTCTCCCTCCTCCTGTGAAACTGCTGTTAGATCTGCTAATCTTCTCATGTGATTGGCTACAATATGAATTAGCAAACACTCAGAGGGGAAAAGCAACATCAAATGCTGGGTTTACCTCTTTGCACTTACTTTCTCTCCAGGATTGTAGCTTCTAAGATAGTCACCTGGGTAACTCTCTGATGCCTTCACAGATTTTTCCCAAAAAATTTATGTAGATTTTCTCCTTGTTCTTGGAACAAGTAATCTGGCAAGCGTATGAAGATCTTTTTTGAAATTTAGATTCACCATTGCCTTAACAAAGAGAGTAAAAATCATCCTTATATTTCAGGTTTTATGTCAGAAATTGTCAGACCAAAGGGTATATTCAGAATCCAGTTGGCTACTCCCCGCCCCATCTTTAAATGATAATTTGCCTTGAATCTGTTCAATTCCCTTCATACTGACTGCTCCTTCTTTAGTTCTCATCTAAAACAGCCTTCTGATTCTCCCAGTGTGCCTTGTCTAATTCATTTCCTCATGGTAGCCAGAGTAAGTCTTATAAAACATAAATTTGAGCATGTTACCTCTCCCTGCTTAAAATTCTAGTGACTCTCCATTTCCCTTAGAATATGAAAGACAAATTTTAAGATAGCTTGAAAGGCCCTTCAGGACCTGAGCCCTGTTTACCTCTCCAACCTGATTTTTCAAAAATTTTTCTTTAAGACTGTATTCTCTAGTTCTAATTAATTTCTTTCCATTTCTTGAACTGGCCAAATCCTCTCCCACCTCAGTGCCTTTGCATATGATCTACCTGGGTCATGATGTCCCTTTTGCCTTGCCTTCGCCTTAAGTTCCTAGTTATCATTCAAATCTCAGCTTAGCTTATTAACTCATTCTCTAGGAAACCTTTTCTGACTCCTGAATTCTTGCCTAGATTCAGAGTACTGTGTATTTCCTCAGCAATATTTCTTATCCCCCTTACATTGAAAATTTATGTGTTTACTTCTTTGTATCTCCTTAACTACTATAAGCTTCAAGGGGCAAGGCTAGCTCTAGTCCAGTTATGAATCATTAGCATCTAGCACAGTGCCTGGCTTATAATAGGTGTTCAGTAGTTCTTTGCTAAAGGAATGAATGAATGAGATGCTTTAAATGTGTTTGGCAGTATTTATTTTTCATTATGATGTTTACATTTATTGATTTTTAGTATATAACCTTATAAGCTGGGAAAGCAGTATTATTTCTGTTTTTAAAATAGGCAAATAGTAACAGAGCAGCCAGATGACTTGCTTGGGATTTTTCAGGATTTTTAATGGTGAACATGTATCTATTCTCTAGGTTCTATAGATCTCCAGATAGATGGCAAGATTATGTACCATAGTTTTCCCTCACTCATTACTTCATTGCTCCTTTTACATTCTTACCACTTTCTTTATTTTCCTTCCCCCTATATTATCATTTAGGCCACACTGAAAACTAGAGAGATGGTGACACCCTGATTAATCAATAAGTTTGAGGATTTTTAGAGAGTTTAATCCTTCATCATTAAGCGAAACTTCCATTTCCCCCACGACTCTGTGTTAGTCTGGCCTCAGGATGCAGGGGAAGGAGATGTGACAGGTGGTAACTCCTCCCTTTCAAGGTGAGATTATGCATAGAAATTCCAGGAGTTTGTGAGAGGTCAGTCATTCGTATTATCAAATCACTTTGTAATTGAAACCCGTGATTTAGAGCCAGTTTATGAATCCTTATAATTAGATATTAGTAAATAACTTCAAAACTGTGTGTGGTACCTGGAAGATTGGGAGTGGATTTGAGGTTCACTACCTTATCAGATTCCTTTGGTGCTGACATTGAGGCTATGAAATCATTTAATTTTTTTTTAACATCTTTATTGCAGTATAATTGCTTTACAATGGTGTGTTAGTTTCTGCTTTATAACAAAGTGAATCAGTTATACATATACATGTATCCCCATATCTCCTCCCTCTTGCGTCTCCCTCCCACCCTCCCTATCCCACCCCTCTAGGTGGTCACAAAGCACTGAGCTGATCTCCCTTCATTTAATTTTTAAAAGGAGGAAGTTCTTATGTGAAATCAGAAACATGATGAGTGGAAACAATCTTCTCTGTGGTCTCTGAAAGAGATTATTAAAGGGAAATATTAAATCATATTTAATATCCTTAAATAGTTTATCATTAACTTCCATTCTGAAATCATTTAAAACCAATGTTTATCACTTTTGTGTATCTGTGTGGGGTGGGGGAAAGAGACAGATTTTGTTCCTTTGTGTATAACTCTGCCATAAAGTGTGCCGTAGTCAGTTCAGTTGCTGGGATTAATACTCAGAGAACAATGAGGCAGGACAGACAGTATCTGAAGCGTTTTCTAAAAACTGTCTCTTGAATGTTACACAATGAGGCCCCAGGCAAGAATCTGGAATCTGGAAGTAGAAACAGAGATTGAGAGACCAGAAGACATTTATTTTTCTGGGCCCCATCCTGGCTTGACTGGAAAGTTTGAAGGTGACTTGATTCATGCCTTTCAGGTAGCATCCTTTTCAAGTGGATGGCCATGGAACCAAAGAAGATCTCAGAAAAGCAGGAGGAAATTCTTTCTATCCTGGAAGAAAAATTTCCTCGCTTACCTCCAAGAGATGACATTATCAGCGTCCTGCAGGAGACCCAATTCAGTGCTCAGGGTGAGTGACTCTGTCCCCCAGCTCTGTCTCAGCTGCTGAGGAGGGATGGTTTGTGATGTGGAGTGTTACTGGGCCCCAGGAGGTGAATTTGAGTGTGGCTTCACGTTCTTCCCTTTTGCTGGAGGTTGTGGAAGATGTTCAGGCATACCAGGTTAACTCATCTGGAAGAAGACAGTGTATACTGCAGGCTTTCCTCTGAGACCTTCGTGTCTGGATGTGTGGTTAATCCATGCATCTAATGGGCACCCCAGATGCATCATCACATGAAATCTCTGTGCTGAGAGGGTTCTATTTTGAGAATGTGGCAGGAGCAATGTCAAGCACAATGAGATTTCATCAATCCATTAATTTTAGAAAAAAATAAAAGACTCTTAAGCAGATAAAAGTGTTCTGTAAGTCTAGGCTTTGTCAAGAGAGTGGATTTCCTGGATCAATTGTTTAATAATAATAATAATAGATATAGTTCATTAAGTGCTTAATATGTCCAAGGTTCTGATGGTATAACTTTGCATGAATTAGAGTCCTCGCGACACCCCTGTCAGGTGGAATTATTTATTATGCCTGATTTCCAGATGGGAACACTGAAGCACAGAAAGGCATCTTTGCTTTCCCATCATCACACACACAGCTAGGAAGTGGCCAGGCCAGGATTTAAACCCAGACAGTCTATCTTTAAGGTGCATAGCTTTCTCCCTTAGTTCGGGATCCCTCGGGGCAGAGCCTTAGGCAAAGCAATTTATTTGGGAGGTGATCCCGGAAAACACTGATAGGGCATGGAGCGCTTTAACAAGCAAGTTAGCTTTGTGGGAAACCAGGCCTTCATCCCGCTAGGGAACTCTGCAAAAGAGTGTAAAATTGCACCGCAGAGTTTTCCTACCCGAGGGGTGCAGTGGCACGTTGCAACTTGTTTATCAGAGCTCCAAGAGCTGATTGTTAAATTTTCAGGAATTTTGTGAGTGGGTTGATGTTGGGTTGGCAGGTTGAAATCAGTCATGGTAGAAGGATTGACAACACAGAAATGAACACTACAACTCAGGTTTTGTTATGAGCATACCACTGGAATGTTGAGGGGTACTTAGTCCCAGGGACTGTTAATTCCCCCAGGGTGGGCTCTGGCAGCCAGAGAAAGCCCTCAGGAAAAGAGATGCAGGTGCTAGTGGTTGAGGGCCCTGCATTGGGAAAGTCTGAGGAAATGTGGACGGGACACTGACGCACCTGCCACACCTTCTGTTACATATGCTCTTGTGCATGTGCACAAGATGTACGTGGATGTATAGCTGCATGATGGTATGCATTTTGTCATTCATTTTCAAAACTAGACCAAACTGTATATTCTATAAAGCATTTTACGCTGTAGTATGATAGATTGAAGCCTTCCAATCTTCAAGTCGAAGAAAAATATTTAGTACCTATCTGTTTCCCCATACTGCTGTGATTGACAGTGTTCTAAGTTGGAAGGGCAAGTAGTTGACTCTGCTGTCTTAATATGCATCTGGGTAGGAGATACGTGCTTTACTGGCCTTTACTGTAAGTCTTCTTCTCAAGAGTTTAGGCCTAATCTGATACAATAACCTAGGGTGAGAATTCATTGTTAAGCCAGAGCCTTTCCTGATTTTCTGTGATAAATTTTATTGAAGCACATGGGTCAGCTGACTAAAAACTATGCAGTTCTGGATAATTTATCCCTTCTGGATTATTCCTCCCATCATTTAAGTAATCCTTTATCTCCTATTGCCAGAGCCTATTACAAGGGGGACCAACTTAATTATGATAGTTTTATGGGTCATATTTATAAAGTGCATTTTGAGTAAAATTACAGTTGAAAACATGGAGACTCACCTTAATGCATCCTGAAAGCAAATCGTGGCCTTCTTAGGTATTATTTGGTTATTTGCTTGGTTATGCTACTTTTCTTTTTACCTCCTCCCCTTCCCTTCTCTGCTTTTATCTGCTATGGGCTTCCAGAGTCTGACCTCTGAGTATTTGATCTTCTGGGCTCCCCTGAAGATTACTGGTTTCTGGTTGGATTTGGTCCATGGGAAGACTTAGAAACATATGGGGCGTGGGAGTCAAAGGAAGAAGAGACTGTAATATTTCTTCCCTGCTCCCTTCCTGTTTGGTGCTAAGTTTCTGGCAGCCCCTCTTCTACTGTTCCAGATCCCTGTTTCCCTCCTTTGAACCTCTGCTAGTCTCCGAATGCCTCACTATCTTTTATTAGTTTTCTCAGTCCCGCCCACATCTCTGTAAGAGTCCTGCCATTAAAGAATCTTCTTTTGCATCCTGAAGGGTGAATGCTATTTCCTGCTGGGATCCTAACTGATGCAAACATTGTCAGTAATGTGATTTTTGCCTTAATATGTGTGTTTATTATGGTTAAAAGAAATATGAGAGGGGAAATACTGAAATTAACAGGGCGACTTCTTTAGATAATCCCTTGATATTACCAAAAAAGTTCCCCAAGTATAACATACTGTTTTTTTCTCTAATCCACAGGTTTGAGTATTGAACAGACAATGCTGAAGGATCTGAAGGAACTTTCAGATGGAGAAATAAAAGTGGCCATTAGTAGCGTGAACATGACCCTGGAGGTAAGGGTGGGAAAGCTTTTTCAGCAATGACAGATTTCACACAATTGCATTCTGAGAAAATGGAATACGATTCTGTCTATTGCATAAGTTAGTGTTAGTCTTTTGCTGTGATATATTTGCTTCTTTGTGATATATTTGACTAGGAATGCGGGTTATTATTTTGGGTGAAAACACTATGCTAAACCAATGAAAAATGCCAAACAAGATGAGTGCCACTTCATTCATCTCAGTAAAACAAAACCTAAAACATAATCACATATGTATACATGTATGTGTATGTATATGTATATCCTGTTTAATAACAATGATTATACATGTGATTAGATTCACTTCCTTTTTCTGTGCACTACCCTGCATTGTCCATAGATCTGTTCTAAGAAACCAAGCTGTCCTTTGGCTTTTGTAAGCTCTTTGGATCCATGTCATTTTGAGAATCAATGGTGACAAATCAAGTATTAATAAGACCCTCCTTCCAATCTGTTAAATGAATGATTCAAAGTGAATGCAGCTCTTGACTTTGTATGTTTCCTTGGTCAATTGTCTTTTGTTTACTTTGGGGCTTTTCAGTGACTTGCATGTTAATCTTAATTAACCTAACTAATGGGAATTATATTTTACAGAGGCACGTTTATGCCGTGCAGAACTCTGAGTATTTTTTACTGTTATGTTGCCTTGATCAAGCGATCCACCTTTAATTGAGGCACTGAACTCTCAAGTCAAGTTTATGGAGATAAAAATTGCTGTCTAGGCATTTTGTCTTTTAGATTTTAGAACTGTATGTTGCTATTCTTTTTATTTTTCTGGTGGTAATGGTGACTGTATCACTGTGTATATTTCTAGGGCATAGCAGGCACGCATGGAGTATCCATGCCTCGGAAAACCCAAGAGCAAACCAGGTGGCTTTTTCTGTGATTTCTTTGTAAAATTGTTCCTAGGTGTTTTGATATTGTAGTTCGGCTTGTACATCCATATGAGTACCAAGAGGCAGAGTATTGTCGCTAAAGATACTCACACTTGATGGTGATATAGTTTACAGACCATATTCTCATTGCATATAGAAACTCAACTGTTTCTATGGACTTTCGAATTGATAAATGCTCCATATAATTAGATGATGATGTGACTCAATACAAGAAATACATGCAATTTGGGATGTAGTAATGAGATCATCACCTTCAATTACAAATCTGCTTTGTGTCTAGAAATCCAAGGAAGACATGGATCTTGCAAGGGTCAGTGGCTTTGAGAATCATTTCTACCAGTTCAGGCCTTAGGGTTTTCTTTCTCTTTCCCCCCTCCCGTCTCCCTTCATTTAATGGCATCTTATTAGGTTTTAAATGCCTTGTTTGGAATTCCTTTCTAAATCAACATAGAGCATCTTGTAATTGCTTAGGGAACTGTCTGTAGTTAGCAAATTATTTTAAGGCTATTATTATTATTATAGATTTACTGTAGCTTTAATGTACCTTCATTTATATTATAGGAGTATACAAATGGCTCTGTCAGATATGTTAAACTGTAAATGTTTATCAAGCTGAATAAGTGATAAAAAGATCGTCTTAATTTTGACAGTAATTTACATAGAGGGCCAGTAATTAATCAGGCGGCTAAGTACATCTCTGGAAGAGCTATATGATCTTCTGGGAGGAGGGAGAAGGACATTTATACATATAAAGAAGGGTACACAGATTAAACTCTAATCAGCTGAATGAGAGCTTTTCAGTTGTACATAACAGGGATATTAAAGATAACTGAGAAATGCAGAAAGAACTCCTTAATAACATTGTATATCTTCTTTGAGAGAGAAAATGTACACTATTTAATCTTTTAGTTGGAAAAACCCCCAAGTTAAGGGCAGAGTTTGGTTTTCTCCATAGATCATCCTGTGATACAGTGGCATTTTCACAATCTCTATCTATATTTGATTATATTTCAATATTCCTTTCCCATTCCCATTTAAAAATAATGACAGAATTCCCCCTGTCTTATTTTGTGTGTTTTGGAACAGCTGTCTAATAGCCCTTTAAATCTAGACATATTCTCAAAGAAATTTTCTTAGTTCCTATGACTTTCTAATTCTTACTTGTCCTTCAAAGCATGGTCAAGACCTAGCTACTTCATGATGACTTGTAGAAATTATCCATTTTCTATTACCACTTGCAAAATTGACCAACTTAGGACTTAAATATATACTATATCTTCCATTAATTTTGAACTTGTTTCAAATATTTAATCATGGTTAGACAATATTTTAAGTTAATTGGGGGTAAAGATGGTATTGTTGGCTTCTATCTCCCTTTGATTTCCTGACACAGTGCTGGGGACATAGTAGGTACTTGGTTAATACAAATACACGTTGGTGTCTGCCATTTGTTCCTTTGATATCTGATTTTCATTTCCTGTTAAATTTAAGTAAGCTAGGAAAGCAAAGCCATCTAACTATGCATCCAAGTCAATTTACTTTGTTTCCTTCCAGTCGGTTTCAACTGTAGCTGAAGGCTGAGATCAGCTAGATAAAATATGGCCCACATATTTATCAGTAGAACTGCTTATCCAGCAGTCCAAAATTTGAATGGGTTACTTGTCACTGGAAGGAATCAGCTGGAAGTTCTGTGTGATGTCAGAGCAATGGGAAAGAGGATTCCTTACATTTTCAATGGTCCTTTGCAACTCCACAGTTGTATGTGTCATAGCTTTTATTTGCCTGATGACCCAGTTAACTTTCTTGGGTGGAAATATTGAGAAAATAAGAGGAATTTGTCTCCTTGCAACATATATAGAATGTCCTTCAGAGGGAAGCACTGGTTTGGGTGGTAGAAACCACTACCTTTGACAGATGGGTTCACTCTGGCCCTCTACGTTATAAAGAGAAAGCTACTAAACCTTTTGTCTCTCCTTTTTATTGTAGTATATCTCACAAATGATAGTTGTTCTAATTAAGGTTATATGGGTTATTGAAAATCTACCGTCGAAAGTAAATAATTACAATAATACTGAGTTTCAGTGCTTTGTTCAATATGTGAGATCAGAACGAGTGTGACCTTGAAAAGCAGTAGATAAAAAAATGGCCATATCAGGGGGCTTCCCTGGTGGCGCAGTGGTTGAGAGTCCGCCTGCCGATGTGCGGGACATGGGTTCGTGTCCCGGTCCGGGAGGATCCCACATGCCGTGGAGCGCTGAGCCTGCACGTCCGGAGCCTGTGCTCCTCAACAGGAGAGGCCGCAACAGTGAGAGGCCCGCATACCGCCAAAAATAAAAATTAAAAATGGCCATATCAGAAGCGTGGCCAGAGGGCTAGTTCTTCTTGCAGAGAGGACTTGGAAGCTAGGACCATGGAAGAGATACTGCAGTCCCATTTCACATGGCCTCCGGTTCATTCTGAGTCTGAATATAGCACACATCCTGTGGGGCACACACACCATGTATAGGAATCCACTTCATTCATTATGGTTGTACCTGATCCTTTGTGCCCTTTTCATTGTTTGCCAATTTGATTATCAGGAAAGAGACACAGGTGGTTTTGATTTTCTTCTAATTCTGCATTTTAGTGGAGGAACCAGTAGAGAGAAACGAAGGTTGCCAAAACCCAAATCTATGTTAAAAAACTTTAAATAGTAAAGCCTTAGGGAAAATAAAGAAGAGAATTTATGGATATTAAAGTACGTGCTTAACTGGAACAAACTTTGCCTTTATGCTCCATTCGCTCCAGCAGAATGCAGCAATTATACATCCTGGGCCTACTTTACTCCTAGCAAAGCAGTATGTCTAGATGTTAAGGGAAAGGGACAAATCTTTCCATTCCAATAAGGTGCCAATGAAGCAAATGAGATTGCTCATGGCGATACCACATGAATAGTTCCCTTGCCAACACCAAGTATTATTACATCTCCTTTAAGCATTTCCCAAGAGGCTGTAAGTCATTAGCATCTTTCTTCAGGAAGAACAATAACCAGACGCTGACTTGATCACTTTTGTTATGACCAATCATGTTATGAATATTGCCACATATATACTGTGTCAGTTTGCTGCCATAACGAAGCACCACACACTATGTGGCTTAAACAACATAACTTTATTGTGTCACAGTCTGGAGGCTGGAAGTCCAAGATCTGACATTGGCAGGACAGGTTCCTTCTGAAAGCTGAGAGAGAATCTGTCCCATGCCTCTCTCCTAGCTTCTGGTGGTTTACAGGCAATCTTTGGCATTCCATGGCTTATAGAAGTACCACCTTGGTCTCTGCCTTTGTTTTCACATTATCTTCCCCCTCTGCATGTCTCCAGATTTTTCCTTTTCATATGGTCATTAGTCGTATTGGATTAAGGCCCACCCTGATGACCTTATCTTAACTATTATATCTGCAATGACTCTGTTTCCAAATAAAGTCACATTCTGGGGTGCTGGAGGTTAGGACTTCACATATAATAAGACTGTATGAATGAACCTATCGCCTGTTAAGTACATTTCATCTGTCACTCCCACATGTTTTTATTTTAAATCAATTTCCTTCAAATGAGGAAAAGTGGGGATTTCCAACTCTTGAAATTTTGTCTCCTTTATTCAGAGCTGGAGTCTGAGGAAATAGCTCCAGCCTGTTTTCTCTCTGGGGCCCCCTCCTGACCAGACACTATGCTATTTGAAACCTGGAATAGAACACATGGGATGCCCTGCACAGCGATTACCAGCCAAGCTGCCCCTTGGAACACTGAGGAGGGAAAAACTCCTTTTCCCTCCTACCAACCTTTTCCCTTAGCATTCAGAGCACGGACCAGAATGAATTCCTAAGATCACTGTTAAACTCCTCCCTAACGAAAGTGAACATTTTTACTCAGGCTGCAGTGATGCGTCTTTGAACCATTGTAACAGGTGATTTAAGACTCAGTGAACCAATATGAAACCTGGTTTACCAGATTTAAGCGTGAAACATGATTTTTCATTGTCTGAGCTTGGAGTTTTTTGGAGTTCAGGATGAAAATACCTCTAGAGTATTTACCTACCTTATTTTGTCGTAAAATGCATAGTAATATTTGAGGAAGTATATATTATTTTTGATTAGCATATTCTTCAAAATGCCTAACGCTTATGCTGGAGGTATTTTTCAAAGCTGTTTGGCTAACCAGTGGAAATATGTGTAACCACTGCCTCTGTTTCCTTTTGGGTCCAGGGCTGCCAACTCCTACTTGCTAAGACGGAGTTAACATTTGATGACAAGGCTCACTGTGTATCAGGCAGTAGAGTAAGAACTTGCAAGCATTGTCTTCTTTAATCTTCCCAGCAACCCCATGAGGTAGAGATGCTATGAGTACCCCTGTATTAGTTAAGGTAACTCTAACAGCAGTAACAGGTAAACCCCAAATCTCAAAGACTCGACACATAACTTATGCATTTTTTGCTCGTGCAGCAAAATCCAATTTAGTGTTCCTGGTTGTGTGACCAGGGGTGATTCAGAGACCATCTTTAACGTGTGGCTCCCAAGATTGCGTGAGACATCTCCATCCATCCTGTCTCTCAAGATGGAGAAGAGCTTGGAGGGCCAAAGGTGGGAGACTTTATGGATCTTTTCAGAACGTAGCATCTGTCACTTCTGCTCATGTTTCATTGGCCCAGTCAAATGGTTGCATCTGACTGCAGGGAGGCTGAGAAATGCAGTCTAACTGTATGTCCAAGAAGAAGAAACAGTTTGAAGAATAATTAGCCAGTGTCTGCCACAATCTCCATCTTGGAGGTGAGGAAATTAGAATCTAAAAAGGTTAAATCATTTGTCTAATACAGAGCTGGGACCAAAATCTGGATCTGTTCTGCCCAAGCACTGTGTTTACTACTTGGGATATGATGCACACTTGGGGGTTTGCTAGTAAGTCATCAGTTGTCAGTCATTGCCACAAACTCCAGGTGTTGGACAGCCTCGACAGACATCCTTAAGCAATCCTTGGTTGGAACTCTTGTTTTCCCTACTCTTGGTACCAAGCCACTTCTTGTTTATGTTCATATCTTTGCTTCTTTTAAAAATCATTTTAATTTTTGATCTGTAAACATCATCTAAGTATTCATAGTAAATGTTATTATCAGCCCGTCATATAGAGGAGATTTGGAAAAATAAGTCAAGTAGATAAAAATAATAAGAAAAAAGATTATGAGGTCAGGGATAGGACACACCATGTAGGAAGGAAGGAATTCTGATTTTTTTTCTCTGGACATGGGTATTCTGGTTTACCTTGTTGTAATGTAGCTTTTTCAAATGTGTGTTCAAAATAGCAGCCCAAATCAGTGAAAAATTTTAATGGTAGAGATTTTTTATGGAAAGGAAACAGTATTACTTTGAGCACTATGGTAATTCCTAATAACGAAATTCTGAGTAGTTGAGGTGTTAGGAGTTCTCAATTCATACCTGGCTGAAGAGTCCAAAGGGGTTTAAAGCAAATGACAAACACGGTTAGGTGACTTTCATCGTGTGAATTTAACAGTCAGTGTGTGTGAGTCATCTGAAGTGTGAATTATAATTTGAAACTAATTTAGAGCTAATAATTCATAGCTTCTTGAGGACAATGGCAGGATAAAAAAGTGAAACCTGAAATCAGAAAAGTAGACTTGCATTCCTACTCTGAGCTATGAGCAGTTCTTGGTAATGAGACGTAATTAAAATGAGGGAATCGAAATTCCCTATTTAACGAATGGTTTATCATATCAGCTGCAATAGCACTTTGTCTCTGGGAAAAAATGTGCTAGGCAGCTGAAGCGTATAATATTTAGAATCCTTACAATTTGTAGGTAGGTAGCTCCTTCTGCAGATGACCCAAAGTATTTTAAGATACCAGATGAAGTCTGCAAAACTGGCCTATCTAGAAATACCTTATAATGGAATTCCTGTTTTGGAGTTACAGCTAAACTGAGGTTGGAGGCAACTTGATGTTTTTGCTTTTTTTACCTATTGACCAGTTTCAAATGGATTTAAATAATTCACAAAACTTGGCCTATCTAGCCATACTTCTTTATATTTATTTCCCTCAATGGTACAAAATACCTCAATACTCAATATTTAGAGATCATAAAGTTACTCATTATGCACTGTGCTTTCTTTGCTAAGGGGTGGTGCCCTGGACACTTCTCCTTCTCCCCTGAAATGCTATAGAAGTGTATTTACATGGAGGAAGTGGAAAGGGAGGAGCATAGAAAACACAGAGCCTGCCCCAGGCATAAACTCTCCTCAGGGCCCAGAAATCCCCACTGACTTCCCTGGGCAACTGCGAAGTGGGAATGCGATAATGAGATCAGATGCTATGAGGACATGGCCTCCTCAAGAGGCTGTGGGGAAGTTAGCCTCAAAAATGGCTACTGGGCCTGGGGCAGAAAGGAAGAAAGCTGTGGAGGGAGGTGCATGCCACTCCAGGAAGCCCAGATGGGGTTGATTGCTAGTGAATGAACAGGGTAGAGTCCGTGTCCCATTTGACGGTATTTTACATGCTGCATCTCTGGTGGACAGTATGATTCAGATTTACATGCAAATGTGGGTGTGTATCATCCATAACCGCTCTCTCTTTTCATTACATCCCCGCCCCGCAATGTGCCCATGCGTCTGCTTAGCACCAAGGACATGGAACAAAACAGAGCTGCGATACCCCAACCTAGGATTCCTGAGGTCATGAGGTGTTGGGTCCAACTGGCTCCCTGCTCAGTGCCTTCTCCTCAGAATAAAATGGTGTTCCAGTTATCTACTGCTGTGTCACAGGCCACCCCCAGAACCTCGAGACTTAAACTAAGATGTTATTATCTCTCATAGTTCTTTGGCTTTTTTTGGGTTCAGATGGGCAGTTTTTGCTCAGAGTTTCTCATGCAGTTGCAGCCAGATGGTAGTCACCTGTGAGCTCACTTGGGACTCACCGGGTGTGGGCTGCTCACAGCCTGACAGATTCGGCGAGAGAGCCACAAGAGCGAGCTTTGGAAGAGACTCAGATGGAATCTGCGATTATTGTGACCTAACTTCAAATATCTCAGAATATCACTTCCATCATATTTTATTGTTCATGCAACTCCCTAAGGCCAGCCCAGATCGATGATAAAATAGAATTAGCAGTGGTGTGCTGGTAAATGTTTAACAATGGGCTCTCTAAAAAAAAACAACACGCGCATATTACTGATGTGCAGGATATATAGCCCACAATTTACAAATTACATACTCTTTATTGTAAATTCTATACAATCGATTCTTACAGAATGAGTTACTTAATTTTAATGCAACTCTTGCACTGCAATTGATGAACCAGTATGGTTCCAACGAGAATGTGGTTGATTTTTTTTTTTTTAACAAGAAAGTGAAACAACAAAGATTTTTTGTCTGAACTTTACCTGTTTGTCAACAGCATGAATGACTTCTCTGCTGACTTAAAGAATAGTTTTCAAATACTGGAAGAAGATGTCCTCAGAGTTTTGTTTTTATTTTTGTGCTATTCACAACGTAATGGCTAGAAACACAATCCACTTTTAAGTTTAGCTTACATAATTAACTTTCTCCATTACTTTCTTAAGCCGAGACAGGCAAATTTTCTTCTGCAAAGAGCTAGATAGTAAATATTTTAGGCTTTATGGTCCAGAGGCAAAAGTGAGGATTTTATGTGGAACTAAATAACGATTAGAAAGTGTTTAGCTCACCGGCTGTACAGAAACAGGCAATGGGCTGAATTTGGCCTGTGGGCCATAATTTGCCAACACCTGCTCTAGAAAACCAATAAATCAATTAAACAAGCTTTGATTTGTAGTGTTTGCCAATTTTCATAGTGTAAATATCTTACTATGGCCAGTTTCAAGGTACCAATGTGATATCATCAAAACACAGTAAGGAATAGTTCTAACACTGTATTGTATAATTGAAATTTGCTAAGAGTAGATCTTAAGCATTGTCACAAAAAAAAAGAAAAGAAAAAAAGCTCATCATCTTGTTGTATACTTTAAATATATTACAATTTTATTTGTAAAAAAAAAAACAGATTGGGGAGAGATGCACAGAAGCATACCAATATATAGCTTCTCCAGCAGACAGATGCAATAGAGCATGGATAATGTAGTAGAATAATTCGGAAGTGATGCGTTTTGAGAATTTATGACTTTTGTTTTTAATATAATTTATTTAATGTAGAATATTTAATATAATTTTTTAAATGGCTGTGTTTGATTTGTTAATGGTGGGTTTGCAAATTTCCTGAAAATTTTACAATCATTGCTTACCAACCTGTACAAGTCAGCGCAAACACATCGCTGGGAATTAGACCCCAATTCTTTTTTGTGTGTGTATTTTAAAATTTATTTTACTGAAGTATAGTTGATTTACAATGTTGTGTTAATTTCTACTGTGCAGCAAAGTGATTCAGTTTTACATATATACATTCTTTTTCATATTCTTTTCCATTATGGTTTATCATAGGATTTTGAATATAGTTCTCTGTGCTATACAGTAGGACCTTGTTGTTTATCCATTCTATATATACCAGTTTGCATCTGCTAACCCCAAACTCCCAGTCCATCCCTCCCCTGTGCCCCCACCTCCTTGGCAACCTCAAGTCTGTTCTCTATGCCTGTGAGTCTGTTTCTGTTTCATAGATAAGTTCATTTGTGTCATATTTTAGATTCCATATATAAATGATAGCCTATGGTATTTGTCTTTCTCTTTCTGACTTACCTCACATAGTATGATAATCTCTAGGTCCATCCATGTTGCTGCAAATGGCATCATGTCATTCTTTTTTATGGCTGAGTAGTATCCATTGCATATATGTACCACATCTTCTTTATCCATTCATCTGTTAATGGGCATTTAAGTTGTTTCCATGTCTTGGCTATTGTAAATAGTGCTGCAGTGAACATTGGGTGCATGTTATCTTTTCGAATTATAGTTTTCTCTGAATATATGCCCAGGCATGGGATTGCAGGATTATATGGCAACTCTATTTTTAGTTTTCTGAGGAACCTCCATACTGTTTTGCATAGTGGCTGCACCAACTTACATTCCTACCAACACTGTAGGAGGGTTCCCTTTTCTCCACACCCTCTCCAGAATTTGTCATTTGTAGACAGAATGATGGACATTCTGACCGGTGTAAGGTGGTACCTCATTGTAGCTTTGATTTGCATTTCTCTTATAATTAATGATGTTGAGCATCTTTTCATGTGCTTTTTGGTCATCTGTATGTCTTCTTTGGAGAAATGTCTGTTTAGATCATCTTCCCATATTTTTATTGCGTCGTTTGTTTTTTTGATATTGAGCTGCGTGAGCTGTTTGTATATTTTAGAAATCAATCCTTGTCGGTTGCTTCAGTTGCAAGTATTTTCTTCCATTCTGAGGGCTGTCTTTTTGTTTTGTTTATGGTTTCCTTTGCTGTGAAAAGCTTTTAAGTTTAATTAGATCCCATTTGTTTATATTTGCTTTTATTTCTCCTGCCTTGGGAGACTGACCTAAGAAAACATTGATATGATTTAGGTCTGAGAATGTTTTGCCTATGTTCTCTTCTAAGAGTTTTATGGTGTCAAGTCTTATATTTAAGTCTTTAAGCAATTTTGAGTTTATTTTTGTGTATGGTGGCAGGGTGTATTCTAACTTCCTTGATATACATGCCACTGTCCAACTTTCCTGACATCACTTGCTGAGGAGACTGTCTATTCTCTGTTGTACATTCTTGCCTTCTTTGTCAAAGATTAATTAACTGTAGGTGTGTGGGGTTTTTTCTGGGCTCTCCGTTCTGTTCCATTGAGCCATATATCTGTTTTTGTGCCAATACCATGCTGTTTTGATTACTGTAGCTTTGTACTATAGTCTGAAGTCAGGGAGCCTGATTCCTCCAGCTCCGTTTTTCTTTCTCAAGATTGCTTTGGCTATTCGGGGTCTTTTGTGTTTCCATACAAATTGCAAAATTTTTTGTTCTAGTTCTGTGAAAAATGCCTTTGGTAGTTTGATAGGGATTGCATTAAATCTGTAGATTGCTTTGGGTAATATAGTCATCTTCACAATGTTGATTCTTCCAATCCAAGAACATGGTATATCTCTCCATCTGTTTGTATCATCTTTGATTTCTTTCATCAATGTCTTATAGTTTTCTGCATACAGGTCTTTTGTCTCCTTAGGTAGGTTTATTCCTAGGTATTTTATTCTTTTTGTTGCAGTGGTAAATGGGAGTGTTTCCTTAATTTCTCTTTCAGATTTTTCATTGTTAGTGTATAGGAATGCAAGAGATTTCTGTGCATTAATTTTGTATCCTGCTACTTTACCAAATTCACTGATTAGCTCTAGTAGTTTTCTGGTAGCACCTTTAGGATTCTCTATGTATAGTATCATGTCATCTGCAAACAGTGACAGTTTTACTTCTTCGTTTCTGATTTGGATTCCTTTTATTTCTTTTTCTTCTCTGATTGCTGTGGCTAAAACTTCCAAAGCCATGTTGAATAATAGTGGTGAGAGTGGGCAACCTTTAGACCCCAATTCTTGATGTGAGGAGGAGCATGTGCCTATAGGGAGGGGAGGAATTGAAGGTGACCATCTTTGGAGACTTTACCAAAGAAGGGGATTGCTTCTCATATCCAACTGTGTCATTAAGTCCTAGACTTTCTTCTATGAATCAAGGAAAAGTAGAATCTTAATTTATGATAATTTACTCATCTGGTTTCATGCACTTTGGTCAATGGTATATTTGAGACAGTTAATAATCTTGGCTTAGATTAAGAGTGGGTAGGGCCACACTGCAGCTAGAGATAATGGTTCATGTGTACAGTACTGAAGAGCATCGGATAATTAGTCTTTAGGGTCTTTCCTACTTGGACAAAGACATCACAGTCACCACTGCCTCTATTCATCAGTCACCACGCATGCTGGGGGCTCAGGCTCTTGCCCTGGAAGCCTTGTCTTCTCCACTCTCTGGTCTCTTCTATTCTGCTAGAGACACAGAGCTTGTTCTCGTCAGCAATGCATCCTGGGTTGTCACCAGTTTCCTCCTGAACTTCACTGTCATGGGCTGTACTAGTGAGATCTGGTAATAGTCTTTGGACCACATTTTCTGCATATCTTTTTTTTTTTTTTAATCACTTCCTGTCTTTCCTTTCCTTTGCAGGTTTCACACAGCTTTTCCCTTTACCATATGTCCACCTGCTCCTTTGCAGAAACCCTATTCCATTCTTCACTGCCACTTCTCCTGCTTTGATATTACTGCACTTTCTTCCAGTAACTTCTTAATTATTTGTAATTAAGAAGCCAATAAAGAGTCTTTCTATATGTCACCGAAATGTCTAAGGCTCTCCATTTAGATATGGTATTTCTGGTACCTCTGTCACCTTATTTGGGGACCTATCTCTTAAGTTCACAGTCACTGTGGGGAAATGGGCATATTATCAGAAGGCATTTTGAATAAATTCATGTATCGCTGCAACTTATATAAATAAAAATGGTACATTTCTAGACTTCAAAAGTAATAAGCAGGCAATTCTGTTTTACTGAAATCCTTTAGTAGGAGCAGTAAATTGACCCTTTCCTTGTGCAGGAAATGGAATATCCATGCCTGCCTTCCTGAGAAAATGAGCTCTGTGATATGGTAGAATTCAGTACCTCTCTTATCATGACCCTTTAATAAATGTTGGTATTTGGAAAGCTGATAGGTAGTCTTTGGTTCTAGTCATTTTAACCACCCAATAAAATGACAAAGAAACCAGCCTATTAAGTTAATTCATTCTCAACTTCAGCACTGCTGAGGAAATTAAGAAATAGCATTTCACAAAATATATCAGTGATAATTTGAACTTTTTAATAGCATAATATCTAATTCTCTTCTGCATCTTTCTTTACGAGAAGGGAAACCCTGAGGACATAGTGATATGCTAGGATGAGTGCTCTTTCGCTCTGTAAATACATTTTTAAAGTGTACTATAATGTCATTTTGATGGTTTAATTTCTGGAAGGATTTGGCTAATTACATTTTTAGGAATATACTCAGACCGGTTTTAGCTGCCCAGTGTTACTTTTAATAGCAGCTGTTGCTTACCTCTTCTCTTGTTTATTTTCTCTCTCACCCGCTTTCAGAGTTACTTTGCTGATTTGGAGACCTGACCTTGGTTTAAATTAGTTTGTCTGTAACACTCCTGTGAATCATAGGCAATATTTTAATGGTTAATTACTACATTGTATCAACTTGCCATAGAAAAGTAGGCTGTGAAACTAAAGGAAAATTTTTCCTTTTTCTTGTGACAGAAGAAACATGTACATAAGAGAAACTGTGAAGTGGGATGGTGTTAGAGTGCTTCTTTCCCATCCGTGTAGGTAAATGCTGAATTGGTTCCTTAAGTAACAAAAACTCTTTTTTAGTACACACTGAGGGAATAATAAATTTATACCAAATAGCCAGTGGCAATTTAGATAAATAAGAAGACTCAAACAAAAGAATAATTTAGGATTCTTTCCAGAATAGACATCTTGTTCCTTAATCAACAGTGATTGTGAAGATTGGCTGTGTGGAATATGTGGGAAAAGAGTGGGTTATGGTAGGTTGGTGGTGTCACCTAGTGGTAGAAAGGGGAAAACAGAACAAGGTGCTAGAACTAGGATTTGGTAATTTATTATCGTCTTCTTTTATTCCTTCAAAAGAATAATTTAATGCTCTTTGTATTCATAGCATGGCGCTAGCCAATACCTCGAATAATTCAAATTTTAAACATAAATGTAGTGGTATCCAACATTCGTTGAGTGTTTACTATGTACCATGCATTTTATTTTTATTTTCTCATTGAACCTCCATGAATACCCTCTGAAATAAGTCCATTATTATTTCCAACTTGTAAATTAACTGTAGTAGACTCTTCTAGAAATGGTAGTTCATGGCATGAAGTATTTGTGGCTATGTTTTGCCTTCCAGCATTTTAGACTAGCATTCTTTTCATGATGCCGTTATGAAATCTAATTTTCAGTGTCTTTGGAATGCCCATGCCAAGCACACCTGTTGTTGACTCTTCATTGTTTTGGTCTTTAAGAGTGCTTTCTTTTTAACCCAAATCAAACAGTCATCTTGTACCTACCTTCCCATGGAGCCCAACCAATGAGGCTCCCAACCTATATTACAGTTGTTGACATCACCAGGTCAGCCTATAGCACGTCAGACTGGCTAATCTGTCCTTAGGACACCAGGGTTGAAGAGGAGGGTTTGAAAGCATGCACTCATCTCATCCATCCACTTAATCACCCATTAACAGTCATTTGTCATCAAACATTTTTACTGAGTAGCTACTATAGGCTGAAATATAGGCTAGATACTATAGTACAAGCTCATGAATGATTGGTAATTTTAGTTGGCTTTCATGGGGCAATACAGGACACCAGAGTTTCTGAATCAATAGCTCTGGTTGGGGTCTGAGAATACGTATGTTTAATAAGCTCCTTGGGATGCTGATGTTGCTGGTCCAGACACATTTTGAGTACCATTGGCTTAGAGCCATTTGATTCAGTTTCCAACTTTTGGACACATATACACGGATACTGAGGAAGGAAATTGGCATTCACCAAGTTTCTAGCATTATGTTAGGTGCTTTATATTAGTTATCTTTTAAAATCCTGATGCCTTCCTTATGATGTACATAGGCAGTTATTATATCTGTTTTACAGATGATTAAACTGAGACTCAGAAACGGGAAATAAACTACAGAGTAAGCATTCCAACCCAGGGACAGCGGATTCCAAAGTCCTCATTCTTTCCTAATTGTTCTATGTTGGGTCACAGAAGAATAAGCTAACCGTTACCATCAATGGTTACCTGGTCTATATTTTTCTGGAATTCTCTTACTGAATTAACTGGCCATGGACATAATTCTGGTATGACAGATAAGAAAGTCCATGTTTCCCCAAAACTAAGTGGCTTCAAAGAACAACAATGTAGTAATTCATATGATTCTACTGGTCTTGTCTGAGCTTACTCCTGTGACTACAGTCAGCTGATGGCCCTGCTGGACTGGTTGATCTAGGGTTGCCTCACTCACATGGGTGGGGCCTCAGCTGGGAGGGTTGGAATGAATAGCTAAGTGGCTGAGCCTCTCTCTATATATTGCCTTTCATCCCAGGCTTCTTCACTCTAGAGCAGAAGCCTTCCAAGATGGTGGAAGCAAGAACTTTGGGTGCTTGCAAGCCCCACAAAGTCATGCCACGTGTTACTGGTCAAAACAAGTCATGTCATGGGGCCAGCCCAGAGAGAGTGAGGAAAGAGACTCCACCTCCAAATGGGAGGAGCTGGAGATAATCTGTGATCACTTAAAATCCACCAGAACCTCCAAACAGGAATCTTTGTTATCTAGTTTCTCAAGTCTTTGTAACTTTTTTGTGGTTTCAGTTGTCTTAGATTTTATTCAGATGAAGGCCATCCTATCAGATGTTCTTAAGCCCATTGGAAGAGTCAAGTTACCAATGAATCACTGGGAGAGGACAATCATGAAATGAAGTTCTTGCCTTTTGACTGATTCAACTGGTAAATCTGCCTCTTAGGATGGGACTGGGGCTCCAGGGCTTCTGTATTCTTCTAGCAGGCTTAAAGGTCTCCAGTAGTAGAGTAGGTTTTTATGAACTATAAGTTTATAAAGATTTGCTTTGAATTTTCAAGAATTCGTAGAAATAGGAAATTATAAAGTGTAAAAAGACAGGATTATCACGTTAGAAATGTTTATTCAAAAGTCTTAAGCAATAGGAAACTGGGCATGTTCATATTTGCACATGGTATAGTTTAGTTTGAAAAATATGTTTGTGCATCTCAAGCTACATATTTTGTAACAAGATAGTATCAGTCGCAGTGGGAACAGGTGGCCCATTCAATTGAGATAATTTGAGGTCGGTCTAATAAAGTGAGCCATTTTATTAGGTGAAGGCAGAGTGAGGGATACTGCAGGGAAGAGAGTGGTGTCCCAGGGGTTATTACCCTCAGCATGAAAGGAAAAGGAAAGGAGAAGTTTCCAGAACCTGGAAGGAGAATGTTGAAAAGAGAGGGCCACCTCAGGAAGAGCCTTTGGTCAAGGAGTGCCCAAGTTCAAAGCGACCCCAAATGAAAGGAAATGTAGGAGTAAACACTCTGCCATCACTCTCCTTCCTCCTTCCCAGCACCTGTTAGGGTTTCCCATTGGCTGAAACCAACAGGAAACGCGAGTCTAAAAGAGACTGTTGATGTGGTCCAGAGGGCCTCTGTGCTGCGGCAGAGAGCAGGGTGGAGGAGGATGGAGACCAGCTCTGCAGGGACCAAAGGAACACAGCTTGCAGAAACGTTCAATTAAAAGGTTCAATAGAAGGATGGAGACACATAGCACAGGGAGACCAGCTCAGTGCTTTGTGGCCACCTAGAGGGGTGGGAGGGAGACGCAAGAGGGAGGAGATATGGGGATATATGTATATGTATAGCTGATTCACTTTGTTATACAGCAGAAACTAACACACCATTGTAAAGCAATTATACTCCAATAAAGATGTTTTAAAAAAAAAAAGGATGGAGACAATAGATAACCCTTCCCAAAGCCATCCGTGAGACCATGATACAAAATTTTCAAAAGAAGTAGGTGAAATCTGCTTACAGTGCTTTTGAAGCTTTTACCATCTTAGAAGGAATAAAACGATTGAAATTTGGAAATAGAAAAGAGGAGACGTTTTGAGATGTGTGTGTCCCGTGTGATTAAGGGAGAGGGGGCATCAGTCCCTCCCCTGGAGCCTGAGCAGTGGGTTCTGAAAGACCACCCAGAGAGACTCATATGTGACCCTCTCAGTTTGGGAGACACAGCGGGCAGGTGTTTCATTCTTACCCAGAAAATCTAAAGGGCAAGAGATGTGCTGACTGGCTATGTTGACAGTGGGACATAGAACAGGTGGCTCCTTCACCCTGAGAAAATTGTTAAGAGTAGTGGATGCAGGAATATTTATGCCAGGCCAGATCTGGGCTATGTGTGCGAGAGAGCCAGCGTGCATTTTTCGTGGATCCTGCCCAAGTGGGCTGACTTGAAGTGAAAAAGAAGCATATCTCAGCTGAGAGAAGCCGGAGTCAGAGCCAGCTTCCTAAGAGCTGGGGAAGTGAGAAGTGGATTCCACCCATCCAGGAGGGCAGGGGAGATAGGAGATGGGAGCAACTACAGATCCACAGGGAGCCCATGAAGGTAACCCACCTGTGAAGCACAGAGAACTCTAAAATTTAGGTACGCTGGAAAGTAACAGTCGAGTAATAACTTTCCTACTCCTCCGACTTCATCTTCCTTCCTCATGCTCCAACCCCAAAGCGGTCAGAAACTACAGTTAGCAAAATGAATGCGGAGTAGAAGGGAAGGTGGGGAAAGAAAGAAGAGATCACACTCCCTCCCACCGGTAACCAGCATTGCTGGGGGAGAGTAGAAGCTTAACTCTACTAAAGACTGCAGTTGTGGCTACTCAGCTGAGACTTGCAAATTGAAGTGCCTGAGAAGCTTTGTTACCTAAGACTGTGCAGAAAAATCATGGGGTTTGCCTGATTTTTTACATAGGATCAAAGCAAGAACTAACCCCACAGCGTGATCCTAAAATTGCATGTTTTGAGTCCTGCTTGTTCTGCATTATGTATATATGTATAGAGAAAGCTGAGTTACCGTTTCCTCGAAGATGAGGTGGTCTTGTCCCATCCCCCATTCCATACATTCCTCCCTGCTGGGTATTCATTCCTTTGTGAATTCTTTCTTCTAAAAAACTTCCTCCATTTTAACTATATGAGAATCTGTTGGAAGTTAGATGGAGAAAGCAGTGAAGGAGAGAGCAAACAATGTGTTTTTGCTTATCTCCTAAGGATATCCCTGGACCTGCAACATTTTATTTGTGTGAACCCGACATTAAGTGATTTGATAGGAAAGTGTGTTGATGTCAGGACGAATATTAAAAGCTAATATGTCCAGGACCAAGTTTGGGGCATATTTTATGCACGTTACATAAAGAGAAAAAAAAAGCCTTCTTTCTTTGAAAGAGCAAGAATCCACTATTAGAACTTTCTAATTATTAGTGTATATATTTGCAGACAAATTTAAAGTACACGATGCTTTCTCTTTTGTATTTAATTAAGGTTTATTTACAAGTTTAAACTTTTGATATTCTTCCATTGTTTGATTTTAGTTTTTGTTTTCTGCCAACTCTCTTCCATTTTATATTCATGTGTGTGTCAGGCACCAAGATGGTGCATGAATTTGTTTTTGTTGCTAAAGAAGCAAGTAAACATGTTAACATTTAATCTTCCAGTAATGGAATCGGAAACAAAAATCTCAGCAACTTACAATGCTGTTCAGAGATATTTTTCCGCTGCCTGTTGTGAGAAGTTAGGGTATGTAAAATAAATGATGTATGGAGCTGTAGGAATGCGACTTTTCCAGACTACCTTATGTCTAAGGAACATTAAACATAGGGTTCTCGTTTAGCAAATAAATAACCATTCATTTCAATGGCTGCATAGTCTGGACTTTCGTGCATATTTTTGCAAAGATAAGGAGAGGCCATTAGGGATTTAATATAAAATAAATCGCCAAGGGGTCTTCTTGTAGTCCTAGTCTCTCTGCCACATGGTGTGTTACTAATGTGCATAAATGGGCTTAAATGAATTTGTTATCTGTACTACATTTGCAGTATGTATATATTTATATATTATTTTTTAATTGTGTTTAAAAATAAAACATTAAATACATCATTTCGGAGAGCTGAAAACGTAGAATACGTAAATCAATCAGCTTCAATTAGTATTAAAAATGTCAGTCTATTAGATTTGCCTGGGGGTGTGTTTACCCCACAGAGTTTAATATATCTTAGTTTTGTCATCTGTGAGGTATCCATATGGTTAATTTGTCACCTTATAAGAATAGACTGTTACAATCCAAGCTTGATTAATGACATAATGCTTATACACCATTGAAAGAGTCCGTGTCTTGGTTGTTTTATTGATGCCCTAGGTCAGATTCTGAACATCAACTCTATCCAGTACTGATGGCTTCGACTAACTGACTAATGAGAAGCTTTGCTCGTTTAATCTCGTTTCCAGTGACTCTTACAGAAAAAAAGTGGCAGGAAATGTTTTATATCATATTAAATGATTTGCTAACATTTATTATTGGATCACATAGCACTTGGAGAGAGTTTACCTTTAGATTTCCTCTTTTTTTCCATTGATAAGTGGAAACTGTATTTTAGAGTGATAAATGGAAATTATTTCCATTATGATTAATAAATTATAATCTGATAAAATTGGAAAGACAGACATGGTTTTCTTTAGATTAGATTCTGGAACGCTTCCAAATCGTTTAAAATTGTACATATTTTAAAATGTACTTACTCATCTTATAAAGAAAGCTTTGATGTCTGCCCGGTAGAAATAGCTGTGATTAAAGAAATCATCATTTTAAGACATTAGTTACTTAGTGATGCCAATTAACTTCTATTACTTTTCATTAATAACCTGCTAAGTGATGTTGAATTGTATCCATGCTAAATTTTCTATATCTATTTCATATTCCAAACATAGACTATGGTATAAGTATATTCTAATATTCTTTTCTGCTAATCACTTTTATTTGAGGCTACTCTTTTCAAAGACAGCAAAAACTTTCTGAATTGTATGCAGCTAATATTTCCTTTTAAAGCAGTCCTAATGCAATACTATATGTAGAAATATCATTCAGTTAAAATATTTATTAGATAACTATTAGACCTTGGTTAATAGCTTTTACTCATGTTTGTTTCTGAACACAAGTGAAATCACTGTTTTATAATCTACCACTAGGAGAAAGGCAGTTGGTGAGCATGTGAGTGTAACCTTTGCATTTGATTGGTAAGGAAAGTACTGCTTATTTTGACTTCTCTAAATTTGACCAATTTATCATTTGAGGGTTGTTATCCTTGCTTTTATCACTGCTTTACTGATGATGTTTACGGGGCATGGGCTTTAACAGCAGGAGGCGTTTTTTGAAAAATGTTAAGTGTAAAATGTATCTTGTAATTTATTCATATGTTATTCAGCATTAGTTTCTACTCCTTGACAATGTATGCACACAGTCTAACATTATGAGTAATCTTTAAAATAGATGGAAATTGCTCTTGATTGTCTATCAATCCAGGTGAGCAAACAGAGGGTCTGAGGCTCACTGCAGACATGAATTCTGTGTCCAGAAGACTAGGGTTCAATGTCTTCTTTCCCGAAGCACTAACTGATACAAAGGTTATTTAACCTCACAGAGGTTAGCAATCCATTGCCAAAAACACACAACAGCACCGTGGACTAACAATTAAATGACAAAAGAAGAATTGGAAACTTAATTTGGATATTTTAAATTTAAAATAATAACACCCTGAAGACATAGAGATGGCCAACAAACACACGAAAAGATGTTCAACATCACTAATTATTAGAGAAATGAAATGCAACTCAAAACTATAATGAGGTATCACCTCACACAGGTCAGAATGGCCATCATCAAAAAGTCTACAAACAATAAATGCTGGAGAGGGTGTGGAGAGGAGGGAACCCTCTTGCACTGTTGGTGGGAATGTAAATTGATACAGCCACTATGGAGAACAGTATGGAGGTTCCTTAAAAAACTAAAAATAGAATTACCATATGACCCAGCAATCTCACTCCTGGGCATATACCTAGACAAAACCATAATTCCAAAAGATACATGCACCCCAGTGTTCATTGCAGCACTATTTAGAATAGCCAGGACATGGAAGCAACCTAAATGTCCATCAACAAAAGAATAGATAAAGAAGATGTGGTACATATGTACAGTGGAATATTACTCAGCCATAAAAAGGAACGAAATTGTGCAATTTGCAGAGATGTGGATGGACCTAGAGACTGTCATACAGAGTGAAGTAAGTCAGGAAGAGAAAAACAAATATAGTATAATATCACTTATAAAGATGATACAGATGAACTTATTTGCAAAGCAGAAATAGAGACACAGATGTAGAGAATGGAGGTATGGATATCTGGGGGGAGGGGAGGGTGGGATGAATTGGGAGATTGAGAATGACATTATACACTATTGATACTGTGTATAAAATAGGTAACTAATGAGAACGTACTGTATAGCACAGGGAACGCTACTCAATGCTCTGTGGTGACCTGAATGGGAAGGAAATTCAAAAAAGAGGGGATATATGTATACGTGTAGCTGATTCACTTTGCTGTACAGCAGAGACTAACACAACATTGTAAAGCAACTATACTCCAATAAAAATTAATAAAAAAATAACACCCATAAATGACAGTAAAAAACAAAAACTTCATATGCATTTTGCTCTGCTATTTCCCAAAAAAAAAATGATCTGTCACATCTCTGACAGAAAGAGACTGGGTTTCTAATCTAATTGATCTCTCAGCGACTGCTGCTGTACATTCCAGGGGGTATTTGCCCCATAGGGGACATTTCAAGAAAGTTAGCACTAGGGCAGTGGTTCTCACCTCTTTTGTGGTCATTGAACTCTTTCTAAAACAGTTTTTTGGTAGGTGTCACATTTGAGTATCAATAAATTATAAACGACTCCAAGTAAATCAGTATTGATTTCAACACAATTGCTATTGCACAAAATGAAACTTATGGTATCTATGAAGGGGTCGACAGTGATCACACAATTTTCTTGTTTACCCTTCCAATTGGAGTAGAACTTTCACTGTCCTGACCACCCCGGCTGAATGTGCACATGGGTCAGAGTTCTTTAACGTTCTAATATTCTGATACACATGTGCGCTTTCTCTAGGGCCAGCATGGTGTAACACAGCTCCTTCTATGTTTAACTTAGAAAATGTTATACCTCCTCCCACCCCCACTCTGAATCTCATATCCTCCCTATTCAATATTCCATTAAGGCTCCGTAGTAACAATCTGTATGCTCAATTGAGGCAAAAATAGATTTTACACATGGATCAAAATTTGGCAACACACCTCTGGCTTGCTCCTGGCACATTCATTGGAAAGCACTGATCTTAAGTTTTTTTGTTGTTTTTTTTTTGCGATACGTGGGCCTCTTACCGCCGCGGCCCCTCCCGCTGCGGAGCACAGGCTCCGGACGCGCAGGCCCAGCTGCCATGGCCCACGGGCCCAGCTGCTCCGCGGCATGTGGGATCCTCCCGGACCGGGGCACAAACCCGTGTCCCCTGCATCGTCAGGCGGACTCCCAACCACTGCGCCACCAGGGAAGCCCCTGATCTTAAGTTTTGATATCACTGTCCCATACGTGAAGTCTTCTACCCTGGTGACCTGGACTGGATTGTGTGTGGCTCTCTAAGGAGTGCGTTTGTCAAAGTTAGCAACAGACAGGACAACGGATTGGGGAAGTACCTTTTCCTCAGTGCCTCTCCTGATCTTGGCCTGAATCTTACCATTTTCAGTTTGCAAGAGTCAGGGAAAGTCGAATCCAAGGAAAGAGAGATTTTTGCACCAACCTATTGATTACAAAAACCTTCTGCTCCTAGATCTATAGCATGATAGTGTGCTTAAGGACTCTCTAATGATGGTAGAGATAAAGGGGGAGCCTTGAACTTTCTGTGACTGTTTGAGGTACCCGGTGTGGGTCCCTGAGAGCATTCAGATGCTTAATCTTTAGCCTTTTTCTTCCTGGTAAGCACTTCATACTTAAAAATATACTATTGTTTACCCATGTTCATAGTAGCACTATCCACAATAGCCAGGAGGTGGAAGCAATTCACGTCCAGATCCCTGCCTTCTTACGATGCCTGTTTCTTTGCACGTCCTGCAGGAGGGTCCCTGTTCTCTGCGGCCACTTTTCACTGCTCTGGACTCTGACACTTTCCAGTTGCACCCTTCACTGTGCCTTATGTCTGACCTCTCCTCACCTTCTACCAACCACTCTACTGAGCATCTGTCAAATCCCGTCACCTCCATTGCCCAGCGACTCACGAAGCCCTCACCTCCTTCCAGCCCCAGCACTTCCACCTTAGTTCAAGTTCGTGTTCTTCATCCTTTGGGCGGTACTGCAGACCTTCCTTTCTGGCGTCCCTCTCTTTAGATGTGCCCCTCTCTAATTCATCCTCTTCACTTTCTAGATTACGCCTTGGGCCATATTGTTGCTGTGCTCAAAACCCTTCCATGCCTCTCCGTCACTTGCTAAATCAAGTCCTACTTCTAGTTTACTTCGGCCGCATCTTTACCCTCCTTCGTGAGAACCCTGTACTTCATTCCTACCATGAGAATGACCCGCAGGCGATATCGAAAGTTCTGTGTCCTCCTGTTGCCTGTGCCTGTACAGGGACACATCTCTCACCTCCACTGCTTTTCCTCCTCCCGCCTGCCCGCCGACTCCTAAGCCCTTGAGATTCAGAACCTGCATCTTCTCCCGAGATGCTCGAGCAAGAATTGGGAACTCTGCCTCTTGGCTCTTCTAGTTCCATTTATATTATTCGATCACAGTGTTTATTGCTTTATTGTGAAACTTCTGGTTTGCTTAACTGTCTCCCTCCCCTAGACTGTGACTCTGAGTATGGAAATTGTGTCTTCTTGCTCTTCCCATGAATTTCCAGCCCTTAGCACAGTGTCTGCACTGAGTAGGCTCCCTGTGAATTCAGGCTGAGTGACTCCATCAGTCTCTGAATCCTGTGCTAGCTCCAGTTCTGTCTTCTAATTTTCACTGTTTTCCTCATTCAGATCCTTTTCCCCCCATTTCTTTCCTATCATTTTTGCCATCCCTTTCCTGCTTCTCCTGTGTGTAAGGGGAATCATCACAGTGAGGTTTTATTTTAACAGTCCTTGTCATTCAATGATATTGTTTCTTATTTTTGGTCTTTGAGCCAATCAGTTCCATAACCCCTTCTGCAGACCCTCTTCTTGGCTATTTAAAAAATTCTTTTGGAATTGGCAGGATTTGTAGCTTGGGTCACTGTTAGAAGAGTATTATGCTTTCTTCATCAATGTATGTGGCATTGATTTTATTAATGACCCCTTATCTTTTGTAAAGAAAAGAATTTTTACCCAAATTATATACAGTTTAAATATTAGAGTCTGGATTAAACAAAACGAGGCATCTGTGAAGTCAAGGGTTGGAACAGTCCACAAGTTCCCTTTGACTTATAAGATTCTGCAGTTGTTTTACAGTAGTCTTTTCATCTCAGGATCAATCTGTTTGAGTCTTATCCTCAGAAATTCTCTCAATATGAAAAGTCAGAGTCCAGGCATAAGTAATTCAATACCAAATTATTTCTGGACATTGGATTACAAAGTTGTATGTGATTTTTATGTCTACCTGAGATTTTGAATTAATGGGATATACTTATTATCAGTTATAAAAAAAATGGGATACATGATTCATTATAAGTCACATATTTGGACGCTGTTAGTGAAAGTCTGATTTTTAACATGAACAAAATATTTACATTTCTTTTTCTTTCCTTCACCTGCCCCTCTCTGCCCTTCGTCATGCTGTCCCTCTTTCTCAAACTTGTTTACAAGAAATCATAAGGTAGAGATAACATGGTCACATCACTTCGGGAGAACTTACACTGGCTCCCTCAGGGGCCATCAGCGACTCAAAATTAGATTGGATTACAAACTAAGACAAGTGGAGTCATGAACTCTCTGTGGACTGAGGCTGATCTTCAGGCTGTTTCAAGATCCAGTGGTGTCGGCTGAGATGCAATTTACAGGATGGCCCTGGAGGGATCTTTTCCAAAGGCAGGAGTTTGTGTGTGGTGCTTGATTCCTCTCAGTGTTTGTCTGGGTCTTACCGGTTTGGTGACTGTAAAGTTAGGGTGCTTTGACAGTGTGCAGATGTCCTTGAAGACCAGCGCCATTGACGGTGGCACTATTCAGAAGAAGGTAGACTTGATTTTAGGACACCTATGTGCCTATAGCTGAGTCCTAGTTTGAATAATAGTTTCTGTGAATTCATTCTGGAGGTTGGCCAGAGCTGCTTCTCGGCCAACAGCTAGAGCCTAGGCATCTGGGCCAGTGTTGTCCAATTAAGCCCCCATTCCCAGGTAAGGGCTGTCTTATTGTCTCAGCCCTGACCATATGTGAGAGCAGCAGGGGTCCATAACCTTCTCCTGCCTTTCTTCATGGCAGGCAGAAGAGCACTGGAGGGATTTTTCCTTCTAACAGGTCTAGATCCAGATACTGATCATTTGGGGAATAGTAATAATAATTGGTATCATGTATCAAATGCTGAGTATGTTCCAGACACTGCATTTAAAACTTAATGTGATTTGTCCCATTTAATTTTTATGGCCACTCTGTGAGGTAGCTAACTGTTCATAATCCCATTTTATGGAGCAGATGTCTGAGGCTTACAGAGGGTATGTAACTTACTAAAGGTTACTCGGCTACAGAGGGGTGGAGGAGCTAAAATTTATGCCCAGGCATTCCATGTCCAGAGGCTGAGCACTTCATCACCGCCATGCTGCCTCTGGACGCCTCCCGAGTGATAAGGCATATGGTCCGAGTCTGAATTCCTGCCTCTGCATTTTGCTTTATGGGCATATTTATTTATTTTCTCAAAACCACAGTAGCTCACATCTGTGGAAAAGAAATTTAAAAATCTACTTCATAGAATTGTTCTGAGGGTTTAGTATGTGTAAAATGTTTGGTAGCTTCGTATGCGTGTTACGTGCTCAATAAATAGTAGCTAGTCTGATTTAAAAGAAAAACAAACAAAACTTGCCTAGCTCTAGACAAAACAATGCATTGTTAAGAAGCCAAAGGTTGTGGTTGTGGTTTACTGGGTAGGTTCATAATATCTTTATAGGTCCATTCATTTTTGAAAGTCAGACTGGAAGGAATATCAGATTTGAAAAATTCTATATATGGAACAAAGAACCATGAAGTAGAAACTAAAAGACTGGAATTCTAGACCTAGATTTGCGATAAGCCGACTAGGTGAACTTAAGCTAACCATGTAAGCCCTTCTGAGCTTTCTTTGTTTGTATGTTTCAAGATCAAAGGTTCCGTGTGGGAATGGGGGCTAGTAAATTAGATGTGCTCTATAGACTTTTTAAGTAAAAAATTCTGTAATTCCGAATCTAAGCTAGTTCAAACTGGTATTATAGTGGTTGAGTAAATAATACCCAGAGTTCCTGCTCTCTTCTCGTTTTTCTCTTGTCTGAATGGAACCCCATCAGAAGCAAGGGATTCACCATTCTGAGCCATTTCCAGGAAGTTCTGAGACAACGTGTGTTGCCGTTAGCGGCTCTAATGAGATGGTCCCTTAATTGGCAAGACAGACCTTACCTTAGCTGATGTAATTTCATTCTTCTTATTAGTCATTGAGGACCCTGAGCAAACATTTCTTAACCCTCTGCCCTCCTTACAGAACACATTTATAACTTTTGCTTGTATTCCTGCTCTTGGATTAATAACTATCATTTATTGCTAGCTGTGTGCGGTATTGTTTACATTATTTACTTTACTCTTTGTATACCTATCACCTTGTGTTTCAAAGAGTGTCCTTTTATGCCACTAATTTTTAACCCCTTCTGGCCTAAGAAACAATGGTCTGAAAGCTCCCTCTGCACTCTCCCTTATCTGCATGTTATCAGTGCAGATGTACCAAACCCTGCCTGGTGTAATAGACTTGGATTTGAGCAATTCCTTTTACTAGCACTTTATCTTTGGACAAATTGCTTAACCATAGGCGTCAGTGTTGATGTCTGTAAAATGAAGAAGATCCACCTATTGGGGACATCATGGAGCTTAAAGAAAATGTCATTGAAATGAAGTACAAGCCAGCACATAATGAGTGCTCGCATTCCCTATGTAGCTAACCTAATAATGCCCAAATCTAGAAAGGGGAAAAAACACTTTACATTAAAAGACCAAAATAAAACAAAGTTGAGGAAATATTTGCTATTTATTCACAAATGATAATATTATTAATGTATGAAGAATTGTTACAAATTATTAAGAAAATAGCTAAATTCCTAATTTTAAAAAATGGACAAAGGACCTAAACAAATAAAAATATTTAACCTTACAAATGTGCCTTTAAGCCCTAATATATACTTTCTCTGATAGGATTAATTCTTTTTTTTTTTTGGAATAATGATGGTGAGGGTGTTAGATCCCAAGCATCAGGTCTTTTTCTCTCTACCCAAACCATGCCACTTGGGGGCACATGGAGAATTCTGTAGCCCCTCGTTCATCTCGTCCTGCTCTCTGTGAGACAGTCCTGATCTCCTCTGCACCCCACATTTGCACTGCCTCTGCCCTTGCTCCATGCAGAGAATGGACATCCTGATGTTGGCTACTTTCTCAGACCCTCTTTGGGAAAGTGGGCACAGGTCAGTGCTGCTCCTGGGTGCTCAAGCCTGTCTGAGGTGTTCAGCCATGCTTCCTCCTTCCCAGCCGCAGCCTAGCTCTTTCTCCGGGTCCTGTGCACATCTTCCTCAAGGTCCCCCAGCATCTAAGCTTTCTTCCCTCCCTTTCTGATTCTTTTCCCCTCCCTCAGTTAGATGCTTCTGGGTCTCTTCTAGAGGCAGAGTGGTCTGGTTCTTTGTCTTTTCTTCCAAATCTGTCCTTTACTTCTGAATCCTTTCTCTGTTATTCAGTAGCATCACCTCAGCCATGCCCAATGGATGGCCCATGATCTACTTCTATGAGACAGAAGCCAGAAAGTTAAATGAAATTCTGGGAATGAAAATCACACTGTTCACTATATTAAAATTCTGTTATATTCTGTATCTCCTACTTCTTGTGTCTGTACTGGAGGATGAAGATCATATGGGGCAGGGCTTGCCTTCATTTGGCTCTAGCCAAAAGGCCGTAGACTAACACATATTCAGAGGTCATCAAGGAGACCTGGGTTTCCGCTGGTCAGGTTGAGCAAACTGGCCAACCTGGGGTAACGGATTTTAGAACCCACAAAATGAAGGGAAGAGACAATGGCTATCAAGGACATTTTCACTCCAAAGATCAGTTATAAATATCCATTAATTGGAGGAGAGAGTGAAGAGAAGGCAGAAGTGAAGAGAGAAAAGGTTTAACTAGCACCTGCCTCTGGCCAGCACTGCGATTCGCTTTCCCATGTGATGAATCCTCTCGAGGATGCTGTGGAGTAGATCCATTTTTTGTTCCCATGTTGCAGATAAAGAAATAGAGGCTGGCAAAGATTCCGTGATTTCTTACACACTGAGGAAAGTGTCTGAGCCGGGATCCAAACACGGCTTGTGGAAAAGCAGAAAACCGATACTGAAAGGAAACACATCCAACATCGTCATTCTGTGGTCTTGGTTGTGAGGTCTTTAGACTCCAAACTTTCCACATAAGCAAGGAACAGTCTCCTTACAAAGGTAAAAGGGCAGCAGCGCTTTTGGTTTCTCTCCTGAGTTGTTCATTCAGAAAAACAAATAAAGCAAAACAAACGAAAACAGAACCGAAAACAAACAAACAAAAAAGTGTTTTGTGTCAGAAGGAAGAATCTCCAGCTCTAAGACAGATGAGTTCATGGTTCTCTAAATATTTGTTCTGACAGATTTTGACAATCTCCTTCAGACCTCTGCTTTCTATTCTACTTCACAATAATAATAATAGAAAAGTGAAAGAATCAGTCTTAAACTTGAACTCCAAATAATAAAAAAAATACTGTTCTTGACTTCAGAAAGTTTGGTCATTAACTATCTTTCATTGTACTGGAGGCCTCAGTGGATTTCTAACCATGTTGTTGCTTGAATGCTTGCTGAATAGGATGACACTCTAAATAAGCTGCACAGAATTGATTCAAGAATATGAAGATAATTTCCACTTGTGTGTCTCAATCTGATATTTGCCATATGGGAGGCTCAGCATTGTTCTTGCGGCAGGCCTAATTTATGGCAAACACAAATCCACATTCAGGGAATATGGGAAAACACAGCCCTTCTCCTCTTTATTTTTATAAGATCGACTGTGGACTTTTTACTTCGCTTTGCCTGCACTGATTCTAATTTAATTAAATGCAGATTGCTTGGCAGTAGGGGTGGGAAGTAGGTTGCCACTGACGGGTACAGGAAGAATATCAACAACACCACTGTCTTAATGAATTCAGGCTGCTATAATAGAATGCCATAGACTGGCTGGCTTATAATCAACAGAAAGTTATTTTTCATAGTTTGAAAAGCTAGGATGTCCAAGTTCAAGGCACTGGCAGATTTGGTGTCTGGTGAGGGCCTGCTTCTCAGTGCACGGATGGCTGTCTTCTGGCTTTGTCCTCACGTAGCAGAAGGGTCAAGGGAGCTCTCTGGGGTCTCTTTTGTAAGGGCACTAATCCCATTCATGAGGGCTCTGTACTCATAACCTAATCACCTCCCAAAAGCCCTGGCTCCAAATACCATCACACTGGGGATTAGGTTTCAACGTATGAGTTTGGTGGTAGAGTTGGGTGGGGGGAAACAGACATTCAGTCTGTAGCAACCACCAAAATGGAAGGGATTCTTTGGCAGGTGAAGTTTTCTGATTTTTATATTAGCTCAAGATGGCAATGTACTTATAAGGGGCTGGTCTTGAAGCTGTGCATTCAAAACATTTCCCACAGAAATTTAAAAATATTTACTGTCTGTCTGCAAATATGACGATGGAGGCTGAAGGAAATATGAGGAAGGCTTAAGCTCCTACTCGGCCCTTCCTCGGGTCTTCCCTGGGAGAGAATGACTCTCAGGACTTTGTACTTACTCTTCCCAATCAGTCAGGAGAGCTGTTTTAACTCCATCTTAAAGCTTACGTGCACATCTTTTCCCGAGATTCAAAACAACAAAACAGAGACTTAGATTTGGAACCTGATTCATTGAACAAGATGAACCGAGACCTGTCTGAGCGCCAACTGCATGCCAAGAACTTAATAGCTCCTCTGTACTTGCAAATCTAAGTTTTGCTCTTTTCTTATTATAAGGTTTGTGATCCCTGCAATCTCCAGTCACCAGATGCAGCCCCACGCAGGTTGTCATCATCTTCAAATCGAGCACAGTCACAATAACTAACACATCAAAGTGCTTCGAATGTGTGGAGCACTGTTCTAAGCGCTTTCTGTGCATTTGCTTAATACTCACAATAGACTGCCAGATATTTCTTCAGCAAAGATGGGTTTATTGGGGATCAGAAGAGCATTGCAATTAGGGGTCTGTAACCATGGTGAGCCATGTGCAAGTCCCTGGGTGGAAGGGAAGGAGAGTGCTTTTATAGAGAGGAAAAGGAAGTTGAGAGGGCTAAGATAAACAAAGAGTCCATGGCTTTTTATTGGCTGGGTCCTTGCCAGGAAAGAAGAAGAGTCTTTCTGTTTCCTGTTGGGCTCTGCTATCATCACAGGGTGTGAGAACTCCCCCTTGGTCTCCCAACTCTATTTAATTGAGGTTTCTGTTGATTAATTTTTTATGATAGGAGGAGTGGAAAACTGCAGTAGAAGTGCATAGATAAGGAGAAGCTGGACTGTGAAGGGCCTTGCGTACCATGTTACTAGAGTTGTCTTTCTCTTCTGGGCAGTTGGAGACTGGAACTACAGGAGAGTCTAGTGACCAAGGGCGCATTGCAGAGGTTATTGGCAAACAGGTCAGGCTGGAGCTGCTGAAGGTCTGAACCAAAGAAATGCCTTTGGCTATGGAGAAAAAGGGATGAAAGCATGAAATATGTGGAATTTTCTGCCTCAAAAAAGAAATGAACAGAAATTAGGAAGAATGAAATATATACAAAAAAGATAATAAACATGGCAAATGATTAAATTTTTTAAAGTCAGCAATAAGGGTAAATGTATACTAAGTTTAAGAACTTGATACTTAAAAGAATAAAATAGTAATAAGTAATATAACGATGTAATCTAATAATAAAACAAAGAGAATAAAAAAGCACTTCAGTGATAAGAGAGTAAGAAAAACTATAACAAAGAATCAAAGTGATATAGTATGCCACAACGCTGTAAGAAAGGGTCACTTGGGATTAGGATTTCGGAAAAACAAACTTTCAGCAAGTTTAAAAAATTAGTATGATAAAAAGTATGAGTTCCCAATTGGAATTCTCAGATGTAGCAAATTCCGTGACTCCTTGGTAGGGAGGGGAGGTAGGGAGGCCTCTAAGGGGCAGGTAGCAGCTGAGGTCTTGCCTCTGATGATTGTGAAGGTCCAGGAGGGATCCCCTACGTCTAAATGGTGTAATCAGTCATCCTTCTGCCTCTGTGACTCTCTCCCCTCAGACCTTACATGCGTGTACTGCCAGGAGCCACTGGGTTTCTAACTTGCATGACTCCATTGAGGATCACGCTGTTAAGTGCAATCAGTAAAAAAGGGAGAGGAGAACATGTAGGAGGCAAAAGAAAGAGAGGAAGACAGTTTGATTTGGAATGTTTTGAGTTCGAAATACCTGAAGTTCATCTAAGGCACTATACCCAGTAAGGATCTGGGTGTTCATGTTAGTGGTAGGAATGGAAATCAAGACTTGAGAGTTATTGTTTTTCCTGGGGAGAAGGACCAAGCGACAGAGTGAAGAGAGGACTGGTCAGTAATGTGCTGGGAGTAAAGATAAAGCCAGGGAAGAAAAGGCTAGAAGCGAATGTATGTCAAGAAAAGAAGCCAGAGATGGTCGGCAGCTATTATTAGCGTTAGGAGAATTAAACTCATGACATTGGGCCAACGGAGAGTCATCCCTGTGTTGGGCCCTGCTGTTGACCGGGGCTTACAGAGACAGGGGCAGTGATTTCTCAAGGTCCTTTGTACTCTTGTTTCTGTTGACCAATGTGAGCTTAAATCTAATATTTTTTTGATCCCTGCTGTTGGTATCATTTAGAGTTCTTTTTTTATTCCCCATGAGCATCAGTTCAAAGATAACCTTTATTCATTGGACCATGAATGAACAAAGAGGGATGGAAGTTCAGAGATATCTGTGGGAGCACCTGTGCTGCCTGAGTTCTCTCCAAACTTAGTAAATGATTCCTAAAAGATGAGAGGATTCAAATTCTGGCTTCCGCTGAGAATTGAATATTCCTCCGAACTGCCTGATGCACAGCCCCAGCTGAGACCTAATGCAAGTATTTTGCTTAAGAGAACTTGCAGATGCGAGGTGCTTCTAACAATATGTGTCAAGCAGTGTGTAGCCGATGGTAGGAGTTAGATTTATGCATATTATGGTTGTCCATTTCCAGCTGCTTCTGTGAAGGCAAACTTCTTTTATGTTAACAGATCACATTACTAACACATTTAGTGGAGAATAATGAGATATGGTGGTGATACATCATTGGCAGCTCATAGCGCCATTTGAAAACATGCTTGTTTTTAAGTCTGCAATAATGGGTCCAAGAGTGAGAGGCACACTGACATGCACACAGTCACAACACGGCTCTGAACAGCTAGTCCTGAGTAGCTCTTTGTAAGTGTTTTATTGCCAGGAGGGAACCTCAACTGTGGCTCACAAGAGCGCCCTATTTCTCCTGATTAACTAAGGGGATAAAGACATCTCAAAGTTGAGATAAGTGACCTGTGGGATTTGCTAAAATTCTGGAGAGCACTCTGTATACGATGAAATGGATAGAGGTTACCTCTGGGGATTAGCACTGCATCGATTCTGTAAAAAGCTTGTTTGATCTTGTAAAAACAAATATTCAGGGGCTTCCCTGGTGGCGCAGTGGTCGGGAGTCCGCCTGCCGATGCAGGGGACACGGGTTCGTGCCCCGGTCTGGGAAGATCCCACATGCCGCGGAGCGGCTGGGCCCGTGAGCCATGGCCGCTGAGCCTGCGCGTCTGGAGGCTGTGCCCCGCAACGGGAGAGGCCACAACAGTGAGAGGCCCGCGTACCGCAAAACAAACAAACAAAAATATTCAGCTCACCCAGAGGCTAAGGGCACCTCAAGAGAACATTGCAGTTGCCATCCTGGATTGTCAGAGCATTCTCTGCAGCCAGTAGTCTGGTCTCTTTCTCTCTGTGCGTCTCCTTTTTCTTTCTTTCTCCACCTCTGTTTTACGCTTGGAGGAGTCTGGATGGGGAGGGGAATGAAGCGCATTATACAGGATAACATAAGGTCCTCTGTCTTGGTTCCACACCCCAGGCTTAGGAGCAACCCCCCGACAGCATTCCCTCTGTGGCTCTGGCATCCCATAAATTTACCTAAACCTTTTATAATCAAGCATTGACTTTCAGCATTTACTATTTCATGGGATAACAAATCCCGTAAGTGTCCCTATTTTGTGTGAGGTGAGATATTCTATTTATTAAAAGCTTTACATCATTCAAGATTTGGGAGGTGAGGAAAAGCCTCTTAGGCAGAGAGCATAATGTATGACTGCTACGTCTGAAGAATTAAAAATTAGAGAGATTCTGTTCGAGCACTTGAGAAGGGGTGATGGAGAGAGGCGAGGTCATGGAGAGCCTTAGTGCAAGGTTGAGCATTTGAACTTTATGCTAGAAGGGAACAGAGGGGAGGGATAAAGGACTCATCTTTGGGTTGTAAAATACCAGTAGTATCCCTCAGGAGTTTTCCAGTTCCAGCAGTGATTATTTAAAACTAAAAACACTTGCATCAGGATGTGGAAGAGAGAATACATCATTAAATTCCCATAGCTGCTTGTAGCGTTGAATTCTTCCAGGTAAAAAAGGTTGATCTGGTGGGCTTAAATGGAATGACATTTTGAGCTCTTGAAAATGGGCACAAAAGTGAACAATGAATTTGACTGTGGACAAAGGCACGTAGGATGCCAGTGCTCAGGTGACTCACTCCATAATCATCATTATTCTGTGTGCTATTGAATATAGCCCTGGGAAGGGCCTGAGACTCATGACAGACTGTTTATCAATGCCCTGGGCCAGTACTCTACTTCAGGAAAAACAGTTAACAAAATAATGGTCAACAACATGAACATATTTGGTCTTTGGACAAATAGAAAATTTTATCCTACCAATGTACAAATGCCACAGTATAGAGCTGGGAACTAAACATTGAACATTAACATGACTAGATTTATAGAGAATGTTGGGACCAGAAGGAGCCTTAGAGATCAGATGTTATGGTGCTTTTATTTTGCAGGTTAGGAAATGGAGGCTAGGAGATATGAAATGGCTTGGTCATGGACACAGAGGTTAGGCAGCAGGGCCAGAATCCTGACCTTCTGATCTGTGACTGTCTCCTCCTCTGCTTTTCCACCGCACTGTCAGCACAGTCTTTGGTTTGGTCTGTTATATGTCTTGAAGATTTTCTGGCCTATTTCTCTCATGGGTAATGCTCACTTAGTGGCTGCTTTTCAAATCCTGAATCGTTTTCAAAGAAACATCCATAATGGGATCTATTTTCTTGTTTACCCTTTAAGGAGCACATCAATTTATGTTTTAATGTTTTTCCCCCCACAAGCAAGGGCTAGGCATAGGGCAAAGCTTGTTGATGTCCCAAGATGGTGGCAGGGCACCTCTCCCTGAGATGTGGGAGAGCGAAGAACCAATACCCAAGCACAGGCACCGAGCCAAGGTAAGGAACCCAGACTCTGTGAGATTAAATCCAAGAGGCCCAGGCAGACCATAGGAATCCAGGCACAGAGAATGGGCAGTGCATTCTGGGAGGCCAATGACTAGGAAGGATAGAAATGAGCAGAGGACTTCAAGGCCATTAAGAATTTCCAAGGAGGAAACTGGGTGCTCAGTGTTGCTTTATAAAGGAGCTATTTCTGGGCTTCCTCTTGTGTTTGTGTGTGGGGTGTTTAAAGAGGCCAAAAATGTGTGAAATCAAATCCTCTTCACATATTATATTTTCACATTGATGTTTCTAGGGACATCAGTTATTTCAGCTGCACCAGATGTGTGGCCTCCGTCGGTAGAGTCACCAGGCCCTCTTGTTTTCCTCCTGGAAACATAGGCCACCTTTGAAGGTGACAAATGACAGACGTCAGCACGCTCTGATCTTTCGTTGGGAACTGTACATGGTGTTGTAGGCCTCTGGGCCTCACAAGCGCTCTCTCTGTTGCTTCATGGAGCACATAGAATGCTATTACTTATCTCACCGGGCTGTTGGGAGGAACACATGAAGTAAACTTTGTAAAGCTACTCTCGCAGTACCTGGCACGTTCCCAGCCCTCCACACATGCGGTTCTCTTGAGCTCCCCTCCACCGATCTCACAGGTCACAGGACTTCCGGTTAGGAAATATGTAATCAGATGCAGTTGATGTTTGTTAAGTGTCTCCTTTATTTTTAGATAAGTGTCTTTCCGTTTAATCACCACAATACCTTCTATATGTACTGCTTGGTCATTTTAAAAGAAACTAAAGAAATAGAAGACATAATTTGAGAGGCTAAGAGAGATATTGAGATTGTCTAATTCAACGTCCTTCTTTCATAGACAACAATCTAAGACCTAGAACACCTGCCAAGGTCACACAACTAGGTGATAGCAGGACTGTGGATAAAACCATGACTTCTGGCTTCTGGTCTGGCCCTCATTCTATCATGTAACTCATCCCAGCCATCAGGACACCCACTAGTCTTTGGTGCATTTTCTACTCAGAGAAATAGTGTTATCAGTGGTAATCTAGAAATATGTCGTCGCTGAGACTCAGAGTGGACTAGCTCTTTGGTTATTGACCTTGGTGTTTAGTGAGACACTAACTATATGTGTTATAATTCATTAAGATAGAAAGCAGTAGAACCCAAGGAAATATCTCCCAACCAAGCTATACTGCTTGTAACTCCAAAATTTTATTTTTTTAACATACTTATGTAGAACTTAACATGTGACAGGTGCTCTTCAGTGGGTTTTACAAAAATTAACTCAGTTACTCCTCACGATGACTCTGGGAAGAAGTACTATTGTTATGTCCATTTTTCAAAGAAAGAGGATGAAGCACAGAGAGTATAAGAACTTTCACAAGGTCACCCAAGTATGAGGAGGCAGCATCTGGCTCCAGAGTTCATGGTCTCAACCACTCCACTGTACTGCCTCTCTAAAATTCTCAAAAATGCTGCATCTTCCTCCTGATGAAGGGCAGTCTTCCACTCATTCTCTCCCTTTCTGAAAGTTCTTCTGTGTTACTTCTCCTCTAAGGGGCCGAAGTGCATTTGGGCCTTCCCCACATTTTCTGCGTTTCTGTGTCTCTGGTTATCTTACCTACGTACGTACTTACTTACATTATCTACCTACCCACACCCTGACTCCAACTTCCCCATCTTCTTTGCAGTGCACTTCGGTTTTAGGGAATTAGAGTCTGGTAGAGTAGAATGTGAAACACCAAGCAAGATATTTTAACTAACTCATTCACCCATTCAACATGCTATGTGCTAGGTACGAGGGATAGAAGGAGATAAAAGTACACGCGGTTTTTTATCCTCAGGGAGCTTTCGGTCTAGTGGGAGAGCTAGACATTAAACAGATAATCACACAAATAAATGTATATTTCAAACTAATTTAGTGCTATAAAGAAAAGCATAGGGGCTTCCCTGGTGGCACAGTGGTGGAGAGTCCGCCTGCGGATGCAGGGGACAGGGGTTCGTGCCCCGGTCCGGGAGGATCCCACATGCCGCGGAGTGGCTGGGCCCGTAAGCCATGGCCGCTGGGCCTGCGCATCCGGAGCCTGTGCTCCGCAACGGGAGGCGCCACGGCGGTGAGGGGCCCGCGTACCGCAAAAACAAAAACAAAAGCATAGGGTGCTGCTATGAGAAAATGTGATGCCAATATAACCTAATTTACATTAGATGGGGAGGTTTCGAAAAGCTTCCTTGAAAAGGTGGTTCTTAGGCTTATAAATTAAGGGTATGCCGGAGTCGCAGAGGTTTATGGGTAAGAGCATTGCAGGCAAAGGGAATAGCAGTGCAGAACCTCTGAAGCGGGAAATAGATTGACACATTCAGGAAATTGACAGAACATCCTTTAGGAACTGAATGGATCGTAGTGAATGTGGGGAGGAGAGTGGCGTGGCATGGCTGGAGAGGTGGTTGGGTCAGATCACCCAACACAGGCCTCACAGGCCAGATTAAACGACGGATTTATGAGGTTTGTTTTTTTTTTAACATCTTTATTGGAGTATACTTGCTTCACAATGGTGTGTTAGTTTCTGCTTTATAACAAAGTGAGTCAGCTATACATATACGTATATCCCCATATTTCCTCCCTCTTGCGTCTCCCTCCCGCCCTCCCTATCCCACCCCTCTAGGTGGTCACAAAGCACTGAGCTGATCTCCCTGTGTTATGCGGCTGCTTCCCACTAGCTATCTATTTTACGTTTGGTAGTGTATATATGTCCATGCCACTCTCTCACTTTGTCACGGCTCACCCTTCCCCCTCCCCATATCCTCAAGTCCATGCTATAGTAGGTGTGTGTCTTTATTCCCGTCTTACCCCTAGGTTTTTATTCTGAGTACAATGGAAGCTACTGGAGGACTCTAAGAAGGGTAGGGACGTGGCAAATAACTGATGGGAAAGAGGTAAGGACAGAAATAAAGAGATAGAATAGAGGCTTCTATAACAGACCAGGAGAGCTGACAATGACTTGAAGTAGGATGGGGGGGGCAGCGGAGCTGTAATAGACAACTTTAAGGTATACTTTTGAGTTATAACTAACGGGATGTGTTGATGGATGTACTGGATGATGTGCTGAGGTAGGAAACCCTGGAGGTCAAGGTGGCAAGCACAGCCCAGCTTTGCAGAGCAGTCTGTGTGCCCCTGGGCAAATCCACAAACAGACATCGCCTGATGCTCAAAGCCCATCTTTAAATGAATCTTGAATACATGTGGCCAAATGGGTCTCACAACTTTTCTTCCAGTTTAGGATTTTTTTCTTTTTCTTTTTTTTTTTGCGGAACGCGGGCCTCTCACTGTTGTGGCCTCTCCCATTGCGGAGCACAGGCTCCGGACGTGCAGGTTCAGCGGCTATGGCTCACGGGCCCAGCCGCTCCGCGGCACGTGGGATCTTCCCAGACCGGGGCACGAACCCGTGTCCCCTGCATCGGCAGGCGGACTCTCAACCACTGCGCCACCAGGGAAGCCCCAGTTTAGGAGTTTTGATACTTGATATTTTTCACTCCTTTCTGTGAAAATTTGTTCAAGTCTGAATGAGTGGTCACGGTAGGGATTACTTCATTATTGGTTTACTGGCTGATAAAGACAAAATATAACTGGATCATGTAGTTATTACTAATTAGTTTTAAAAGATTTTGGAGGGATATTACATAAGCCTGAAGATTTCATTGCACCACTTTGGGAATCTCGTTTTATGCAATTGTTGAATTAAAAGCTAACAAAGGGGGCTTCCCTGGTGGCGCAGTGTTTGGGAGTCCGCCTGCCGATGCAGGGTACACGGGTTCGTGCCCCGGTCCGGGAGGATCCCACATGCCGCAGAGCGGCTGGGCCCGTGAGCCATGGCCGCTGAGCCCGCGCGGAGCCTGTGCTCTACAATGGGAGAGGCCACAACGGTGAGAGGCCCGCGTACCACAAAAAAATAAAAAAATAAAAAATAAATAAATAAATAAAAAAAGCTAACAAAAGTAATTTCTTAAGAAAATACCATTATTTTTCCGAACTATGAAATCAAAAGTCCTTGTCCAAAAATGAATTTTACTAGTTATGAGAATCTACCTATTCTTCTGGGTTAGTCCTTGTCCTTTCCTGTAATAAACTTGAATTTTTATCAGCAGTCCTCACATGATTTCTTTGCGAAAAATATTTCTCTGCATAGAAGAAAGTTTATCATTTGGAATGTTAAATGCAATTATATTGACATATGGTGATAATGGGATAAAGCATACGGGTTAAAGGTTGCGGGAACCATAGCTTGGCAATTAGCGATGTAAATGAAACATTCATTATCCGTCATGCTGAGAAGTTGATGAACTGTACAGTAAATCTGAGCCCACAGTCAGGACTGAGATAAGTCATTTCAGACAATACAGTTGAGTATTTATGAGCACCAGGGACAATGTTTCAGATTCCTGTCATAGAGATTTCTTTACCTATTGCTTTATGTTGAATAAAGACCTTACAAAGTCCAAACCACAGCCCTTTCCTTCCACAAGAATATATATGAAAATCCAAAACCTTCTCTTAAGATGAAGCATTTTGAGAGCTAAAGTGACTAGATGTTGACAATATTTTCCATAAAAGTCCATTCCAGAAAAAAGATGTACAGTAGATTATTTGTCTTGAAGAAGGGCCTTGGCATATCTCACAATAGAACCTTGATTTTGGAAGGAAACCATACATTTTAGGTCTCAGTCTTTCCCCCAGTCCTGCAGGTTGGATTATGCAGAAGTAATTGCTATTTTTTAATTCTCTACCAAATAACTAAGGGGACAGTAAGATACTTCAAAAAATATAATGTCTGAGCTTTTTACTTTACCTATTGACCATTTAATTATCTTGTACATACATTCTAAAGTATTTCCTGTGAACATGAGTATTGTCCAAAAAATTTTAATCTAACATTGATTTTATATTTTACTGAAACCTATACTTCTCAAGCTCTTCAAAATTTTAGTCATACAAAATAGTGCCTTAAAAAGTGAGAAGGAATCATTGAGGAAATGTTAAGATTTCTTTTATTTAAGATAACTTGTGATTTAGCTAGAAAGCTCAAGACGTCAACCAGTAAGGAGATGGTGATGGCCGTGGTGCTCAGTCTTTGCCCAGAATGAGAAATGCCTTTGTTAACAGCTTGATTTGTGTTGAGGCTCAAGTAAGGTCAAATCAGGGCATGTCAAAACGGTGAAAGCTAATAATAATAATAGTAACATCTGACATTGCTTTAAGTTGACTTTATGCCATTTCTCAGTTCTCCACTACATATGCTAAACCAGGCATTGTTCTAAGCACATAAAATAAACAACTCAATCCATCTTTCTAATAATCCAAAGAAGCAAATCATATTATCATCCCACTTTACAGATGAGGACCCTGAGGCTCAGAGGCGAGAAGTGATCATCCAATGATCCAAGTTCACGCAGCTAGTAAACAACTGGGCTGAGCCTCAGACCCTGCCCTCTGCAACCCCAAAGTCCTCATCAAACCACTTCGCTACTGAGTGTGCTCCACGCTGATCGTCCCCCACTTCTGACTGTCCCATCCTTGCAGACTTGCTCCAATTTGGGAGCCCTCGTCTCTTCATCATCAGGCATCCAGCGCCTTCCCCTTTAATCATCTCCCCCTATCAAACCAGAAATAATTAGCTCTTAAGACTTTTTTTTTTTCCGGTACGCGGGCCTCTCACTGTTGTGGCCTCTCCCGTTGCGGAGCACAGGTTCCGGACGCGCAGGCCCAGCGGCCATGGCTCACGGGCCCAGCTGCTCCGTGGCATGTGGGATCTTCCCAGACCCGGGGCATGAACCTGTGCCCCCTGCATCGGCAGGCGGACTCTCAACCACTGTGCCACCAGGGAAGCCCAGCTCTTAAGACTTTTAAGAGAAAGTCATCCATGTCAATGAGTTAATTTGTTAAGGCATTTCTGCCTTAAGAGAATGCTGGTCTCTCTAGAAGAGGTTGCCTTGGCGGTCTAGTGGTTAAGACTCCGTGCTTCCAATGCAGGGGATGGGGGTTTGATTCCTGGTAGGGGAACTGGGATCCCACATGCCACGTGGCGTGGCCAAAAAATTAAAAAAAAAAAAAAAAAAAGAAGAGGTTGGACCAGGTCAGTCCTCTGATCAAAAACACCATTGGCCTACAGTGGTGGTTTTCACTGTGTTCCCAAGCCTACCTCCAGAGATTCTGACTTAATTGGTCTGGTCTGGGGCCCAGTCACTGGTGTTATTAAAAACCTTCTTAGGGTGTCTCTAAGAAGTTGGGAGTTGGGAAGTTGGGAACTTCCCAACTGGGAACCCGTGGAGATGGTTCCCTCTAACCTCATCTACTAGGACTTCCTCCCAACCCTTCTCCACCTCCCGTTATAGACGTGCTGACTGCTTTGCTGTTCCTGGAACATGACAAGCATGTGTTTTTGCCTCATGGGCTTTGCATCTGCTGTTCCCCTTTGACTGAAACACTGTTCCCCCAGATATCTGCATAGCTAGCTCAGTGAACTTACTCTAGTTCTCTGCTCAAATGTCATCTAAACAGTGAGTGCTTCCCTGACCACCTTTTATAAGATAATAACTCATCCTCCTCATCGTCTCTATTTATAGATTTTGATCATCTATAATGTATCAATCTATAGATTATAATCTGTCAACTACTTTGATAATTATTTGTCTGCAATGCCCCGTCACAGCTGGCATAGGACGTACTAACTACTATTGTGTCTCCCTAACGTTGAAATGTAAGTTTCACGAGGGCAGGGAGTTCTGTCTGTTTGGCTCACTGATGTATCATCAGTGTCTAAAAGAATGCCTTGCGCAGAGAAGGGGCTCAACAAATATTTATGGAACTGAATAAATGAGTACGTTTGGGAAGGAGCGAAGGAGTCCCTGAACCTGAAATTGATTTCTTCAGTTAGCAAACTGTATTGAGTGCCTTCCATGGGCCAGGCTCAGAGCTCTGCACTGTGGACACCATTGCACGGTGCCTGGTGTGCAAGGCTCAGGGGCAGGGGCTGGGGGAGGCTCTTGCCTGCTTCAGCAGCCCTCTACATTTTTCTGCCTTCCTGTTATTTCTGTGCTCATCACACTATCCCTCAGTAGACACGTGTCAGGAGCAAGGTGGTGTGAAAAGGCCTCTCTACGAAAAATGAGGTTGCCACCCTCTCCCACTTCACTGCGGGAATCCCTGAATACATTCCCTAGCCCTTTGGCCGTAGCAGTTCCAGATGCTCTGGTCATTGCGTTTCTCCCCATTTGTTCTCTGCCCACCTCCCACCTGTTTCCTCCCCCCACCCTCATCTCTCAGCAATATTCAACTCCAGGGGCCATGGGCCATGGGAGAAAGGGAAGGGCCCTACAGGAAGTTAGCTGCATGGCAGTGTAGTGGCACATGTGGGAACCTGACCCAAGAGGAAGAGTGCAGAAGTCACAAGAATCTCAGCAGAGTGGAAGAAAGATTCAGTCCCTTTTTCCATGTGTGTGTGATGACAATGAGAAAGGGAATTCAAGGGGAGGCTTGATAATTCTTGAAACGTACAAAAAACTGCTTCATAGAAATGGAAAGGTTTGCTCCAGGAGAGAAAACTAAACCCAGCACAAAGACTTTGTGTACAGATTCCCAGAATCACAGGTTTGACTCAGTTTTTGGAAGTCCTTTTACACCGCCAGAACCACCTAACAATATAATGAATTGTGCTGGTCTCTGTTACTGGGGACATTCAAAGAAAGGATAGATGGCCCTCATGTAGATGTGCTGTGTGATACATTCCAGTGTTAGCTGAGAGATAATCCGGTGTGTCACTGAAGTCTTTCCATCATTTGAATGTTGGTAATCATTGATTAACAGGAGAATGAGAAATATGAGAATTTTATATGAGAAAAATCTACGAACCATATGGAAATTATAGATGCTTGTTGAGAATAAACGAAAAATAAAAATTTGACTTACTGGCTAAAATTACTCTCATTTTTTGAACCTGTTTAACATTTCTTGTTAACTCCTGGGTGCTAGCCTTATAATTTTATATTTCAATAACTGTAAGTCATATTTGATTACAGCAGGGAGTTACATTAGTCATCATAGTGTGTTGCTTATTCAGGGGTCCTCAGTCTATCACTTAAAAAAAATCAGAACAATGACCAGGAAAACGAAGATCCTAGTAATTCTGGCCGGTAACCAGGACTAAACTTCTGAAAGTCTGGAAAGGAGTACTTATGAGTCCATTCTGATTATTTATACCACTGTGTTCCTTGTAGAACAACCCTAGATATTTGACTGAATCCAAATTTCACTTGTATTTACTGAATTATTCATTTTTTCTCATGAGTTGATTACTCTGGAAAACTGGAAATTGGTTTTCATAGTTATGAAGAATGGATATTTAAAAGTAAAGTTGGTATTCTTTTTTTTTTATTTCGTTTTGTTTTTGTTTTTCGTTTTTGCGGTACGCAGGCCTCTCACTGTTGTGGCCTCTCCCATTGCGGAGCACAGGCTCCAGACGTGCAGGCTCAGCGGCCGTGGCTTACAGGCCTAGCCGCTCCGCGGCATGTGGGATCTTCCTGGACCGGGGCACGAACCCGTGGCCCCTGCATCGGCAGGCGGACTTTCAACCACTGCGCCACCAGGGAAGCCCATAAAGTTGGTATTCTTAAACTTGTCTCTTCCAAAATCTGGTACGTGGAAAACGGATTTGAATTCATTGAAAGGAAATAAGAGACTGTATAACTAGGAATCTTCCTCAGGAATGGAGATCATAGGATTGGGAGAGTGATGACAGTTACAATAGAAAGAGTAGGACCTGGTGTCGGGCTGAGCTAGAGGATTTGGGTCAGAAACGTAGTTGTGTCACTGGCCTGAAGACCAGGTGAGCAGTCCCTGTGCATTTTCCAGAAGATGTTAAGACCTAGGAGGATTTGACTGAAATGAGATGATGTAAAACCAAGTTTACACTCAAGAAAACTTCAGGAGTTCTAGGACAAATGTAAAGAGATCACAGTCCTTGCATACCTGAAATATGGGTAGAGGAAGAAAATGCTTTTTAAAATGACAAAGTATAACGATAGTGTTGTTCCTCTTTGTCATTTCTAAGAGATGTGCGCTGGCTGTTTCCATCCATAGCCCCAACATCATAAGATTTTTCTTTTTTGTCTTTCAGTCTTTCACACAGGTGTTTAGTGAACAAGGGTGTTTTTTTCCCATGTGTACTTGATTTTCTGTCTAATCGTATTCAGCTCAGTTTGGCAAGTGACAGGGAGACTTTTTTTCCTCTTCGGGACTGAAGTATTGTTTTACAATTCACTTAGTGATCACAGCGTGCTAAGAACTTGACGTAAATTATCTCTGTTTTTTTACAACCTCTCTGTGGAGTCGACATTAGCGTTCCCATTTTACAGATGAGGAAATTGAAGCTCAGGGACAAAAAGTTATTCACAGCTGGTAATAGAATTTGAACTAATGTTTTTCTGTCCCTAAAATCTGCAACTGCTTCACTACCCAACGGCTCCAGATCCCACCTGGTCCCTCCATTTTTAACTTAAAAAAAAAAAAACTTAATTTCTCTCTTATTTAGAGAAGTGAGCCTATTCCTTTTCCTCTAATCTGCCCAAGTTTTCAAATAGATAATCTAGTTGTTATTTGAAACCATCCAGTTAAGTTTTAAAATACCTGTCCTTTCCTAGCCCTGCAGACTTAAAATAGGTCTGCTGTCTCCTACACAGTCATTTCGTTTCATTTTCACTTGCTCCTTCTCTTTTTAATTCCCATTTCTCTACTGCTTTATTCCATCAATTACTTTCCACCTTCTTTTTGTGGGGTTATTTCTACCAAAATTAATTAACACATGAGGTCTCCTAAGTAAGTTTCTTTGTTGTTAAATTCTCTTTACCAACAGTTGTAACATAGGAATAGGCAAGAAAAAATTCCGACATGATTATTGCACACATTTATTTAAGATATATTCGTTTGTATGTGTGATGTGACTGCAGGGTCAACGTATGACACTTAGAAAGCCAGATAACATGAACAGAGAATAGATTGTCCCACATAGATCAACTTTTCTTTCAGTTTGTTCATTCCGGTATCCTCCCAGGGTTTAAAAAGCTTGCTATTTCTTCAATAAAAAGGTTTGGGGGCACTGTGGCTTGTCTATTTCATTCCTGCTCAACCAGTGCATATACTGATTCCAAATTTTTCCTTGAGCTGGATGAATTCCAATGGTGACAGCAAAGTCCACTTTGGTAAAGTAAAAATAACTTGGGGAAAATAAGTGCATAGAAAGTAATAGAAAGTAGGAGAAGTGGTGGAATCTTAGGTAACAAATTCCAGTGTAAGAAATCGTATAGTTTATTTGCTTTGATTTGTTTTTTATATCTTAATATAAATTGTTCCTTTTCCCAGATGGGAAAGTTTTGGAGCAAATATGAACTTTTCCAGTTCACAGAAAAGAGCGAAAAGTGACCTGGTTGTGCTTCTCACCTTTTGTTAGACCACTTAGTTTTTGTTTGTTTGTTTTTGTTTTATAATTGGAGTATAATTGATTTACAATGTCGTGTTAGTTTCAGGTGTACAGCAAAGTGATTCAGTTAGACATATATGTATATATGTGTGTGTATATATAAGAATATATATAAGAACATATATATATATTTTTTTTTCAGATTCTTTTCCATTACAGGTTGTAACAAGATATTGAATATAGTTCTCTGTGCTGTACAGTAGTCCCTTGTTGTTTATCTATTTTATGTATAGTAATGTGTATCTGTTAATCCCAAACTTCTAATTTATCCCTTCCCCCTCTTTCTCTTTTGGTCACCATAATTTAGTTTTCTATGTGAGTCTATTTCTGTTTTGTAAATAAATTTATTTGTATCTTTTTTTTAGATTCCACATATAAGTGATATATCGTATTTTTCTTTCTCTGACTTACTTCACTTAGTATGATAATCTCTAGGTCCATCCATGTTGCTGCAAATGGCATTATTCCATCCTTTTTTATGGTTGAGTAATATTCCAGTGTGTGTGTGTGTGTGTGTGTGTGTGTGTATCTCACATCTTTATCCATTCATCTGTTGAAGGCCACTTAGTTTTTGAAATACATGTGTGTGGCTGCCTATCAATAATTTACATTGTCAAAAGTTGCAATTAGCCTTCCCTGGGGAAGAAGACTTCTGCAAAGTCACAGAGGCTGTCTTTGGTTTTGCTAGAGCTTGGAGACAAATAGTTCCCAGAGTTTCAAGACATATGTATGAACTATAACAAGTGATTGGTTAGGCTCAAATTATGTCTTGCTGTGGTTGAAGTGGCCCAGAATGACTATAGTAAGTTTTTTAAACAACTAAGTAAATATTTTTGACAAAATGATTGTGAATATTGAACTGGAGAATCCATCTCTCAGAGAGCCTCTCCGTATCAATACTGAAAAGCCACGGCAACTTTGTAACTTCTGTCTGTAGTGGGCACTGGTGTCTGCAAGGGAGAAGCACTGCATTTTGGCTCTAGAATAGGTTAAAAACAAGCAACAAACAAAAACGTCCTTTCCTTTAGCAGCCAGGGAGCAGAACTGCTTTGGTTTTCCTTTGTCTTTGGAGGCCTTTCCCAGTTGACTCCCTGGTCTAAAGCCCAGAGTGAAGTTCAAGTATTTGTGCATTAAAAGGCAGTTTGTGTGGGACCAAGTATTCTGTTCTCTTACTTCTTGTCTGGCCAATTTGCTGCAATGTGGCTTTGTATCTGGCATCAGTATAGTGGAAGCATCTTAATGAACCCACTGAGTGGCATGCTGTTCATGTTGTCCTTATCACAAAGTGAGCATTCGCGCTGCCATTTAATGGAGTAAGCCGGAGTGGCTTTTCTTTCCTCACTCAGCGTACCATCTGCAAACTGCACCTGAGTGGTCTGTGGTCTTTGTGGGCAGTACAAGGAGTATGGTGGCTTCTTCCTGGGGAAATGCTTGGAAATAAAGGCAGAATGCGTTAGCAGATTCTCTGGTCTACCCTTCAGCCAGAATGACATTTAGGTTCGGTTTTCCCCTTTTCTGGTTCTCGCTGAATTTTCTAAAAATCAATGTGCTGAATGAACATTTAGCAATTTTTTTAAAATGTGATTTACCAAAAACTGTTTTTCATGTATACATTTTACAGCCATTTGGGACTCTGTTCAATGTTAACTGAACACCATCCTTGAACATTCTGTTTAAAATAGCCATTCCCACTCTGCCACCCAGAAATTCCTCACCCCTGACTCCATCTTACTTTTCTTCATTGCACTTATCCTCATGTGACCTTGTTCTGGTTTGTTTATCTCTCTTGCTAGCACACAAGCTCCTGTGAGCTGGAACTTGGTTCACTTCTATAGTTTCACTCCTAAAGAATGCCCAGCGCATAATAGGACTCCAAGCAATCTTTATGGAATGCTTGGATAAGTAATGCATATTTAACAGCTCTGGAGGATTTGACTTGTTAAAACAAGCATGTATTATTTCTATAATCAAAATTGTTGATAAAGTAAAATGCTTTTGGTAGTAGGAATTATTCAAAGTAAAGATTTACATGTTCTTTTTTTTTTAAATTTTATTATTATTATTATTTTATGGTACGTGGGCCTCTCACTGTTGTGGCCTCTCCCATTGCAGAGCACAGGCTCTGGATGCACAGGCTCAGCGGCCATGGCTCACGGGCCCAGCCGCTCCGTGGCATGTGGGATCTTCCTAGACCGGGGCACGAACCCGTGTCCCCTGCATCAGCAGGCGGTCTCTCAACCACTGCGCCACCAGGGAAGCCCTACATGTTCTTTTTAAAAAAGATGTAGCATAAAATTCATACAGAGTCTCACACCACATAAGTGTCCAATGATTTATGATTAAATCATAAGTAAATTCAAATTACTTAGGTGATAAGATATTCAAAGGAAGTGGTCAGAGTAGGGTGAGGTGAGTTAAAGTTTCTTTTTCTGAAGTGAGTCTGTCATGAAGTGACTTCAACTTCAACTTTCTTTATAAGGCAAAGATAAGAGACCTGAGAGAAAATGAGAAATGCTGGCTGGAGATAGAGACCCTATCTGGAGATAGAGATGCCAGTTCTAGTCTAGAGGGTGAACCGCTTTCTGGGGAAGAAAACCATACCTGTGTGATCCTCGTTTTCAGGCAGCAGTGCTGGGCTGGCTAAAGTGGGTCTAGAGGGGCTGGAAGGAGATGGGACAACTTCTGACCCACTGTGGTGCATGTAGCTGGAGAGCAATCTCCAAATCATGGAAGAAAGAATGCAGAAGGTCAGAAAAATGTGACTGTACAACTCACCACTACCTCCAGTCCCCCTTGTCCTTTTGGGAGCCTGAGTGTGGATCCAAGAGGACTGGAAAGCCAGGGAAGATAAGAATAGCAAACAGCAGACCTGCGAGGTAAATGGGACAGTGGACTGAATGAATACAGGAGCCAATATCTATTTCCATTAGCTGAGCTTTTAAACCACTGGTAGAATTGTGCTAGGAAGGCTGCATTCATTTAAAGACTCATGAGAGAGGGTATAATACATATAGAGAGAGCTGATGAGTCTTCTCCACGTTAGGAGAGGAGAAAGAAGAAAAGTCAGCAAAGGAAGCAAGGGAAGAATAACAAGAGGGTTGTTGTCATGCTGTCATAGAAGCCAAGTTCTGGAAAATCATTTTTTTAAAAAAGAGAAGATCAATAGAGTCAAGGGCAACTAAGCAATGTAAAACAAGAAGAAAAGCCATTCTGTTTGAGTGGGCCACCAGTGACTATAGTCAATAGTTTCAGTAGAGGGGAGAGCTTATGTATTTGTTCAACAAATATTTATCCATCACTAGGTATGTGTGAGACACCATCCTAGATACTGGGGAATATAACCATGAAAAAGACAGGTGAGACTCTGATTTCATGGAGCTTACCTTCTCCTTGCAGGGGTGAGGCAGGTGTGGTGGTGGAGGTGGACGGTAATAAATAAGGAAAATAAGATAATTTTGAATTGTGTGTGTGTGTGTGTGTGTGTGTGTGTGAACTGACAGTGACAGTGTTAGGGTGGGGGTGGAGGATAATACTCTAGATTGGATTAAGTAGTACTTTAGAGGAAGACCTTACAGAGGAGGTGATAAGAGCCCAACAGAAGAAAAGCTAGGAACAGAACATCTTAGGCTGAAAAATGGCAAATCCAAAGATGCAAAAGCAGGAACAAGGTTGACATATTCAAGAACAAGAAGGCCAACGTGATTGGCCCTCAGAGAGTGGGGGGAAGTAGTACAGGATGAAATGAGAGAGGTGCACAGGGCCGAAGCCACGTGAATGAAAGCAAGATTCCCCAAAGAAATGGTGGGAAGGTGCATTGTCTGTGAACATGACCCAGTTATCCAAGAAGCTTCATCTGGCAGAATAGAATGTTAATTGGTTCAGATGCAGAATCTGATAACACATGTTTTATTTTAAATAAAGGAAAATTGAGCATCCTTTAAGACAAAAAGGGAAGAATCCACAAGGAAAGAGAGAGTTGACTCCTTTTCCCTCAGTGACCATTAGTAATATATTCACCCCACGAAGCACACAGCCACCCACTCAATGCTGGCATTAATCTCATACAGATAGGCTTTGCCTGAAGAGTGAACATATGGTATCCGCTGAAACTTTCAACTCTGCTTAGAGCTAATTTGTAAAATCTAAGAATGACACTGTACTTACATTGGTATATTTATTCTGACATTTAAAACTTCTAAAGAATAGGCCCTGGGTCAAGGATTCTAAAGCTGGATCTTAGAGACCATCTAGTCTAACGTCTTCATTTTATAGACAAGGAGACTGAGGCACAGAAAGATATTGGTTTGACTAAGTTCAGAAATCTAGACAGTGATGATGGAGACCTGATTCTGTCTCCAAATTCCTGATACAAATGTCTTCTCACTAGATAAGTCTGTGCCTTCAACATTTGAAGTCTGAAACCCCAGGGATGGATAGACGGATTGATGCATGCATAGGTTATTCATTCATTTATTTATGCAAGAAAAATTGAGCAACCACCAAGTCAAACAATGTGCTAATTGCTAGAAATGCAAATATGAGAGCTGTTTATAGTGCCTTTCTCCACTTCATGCCCTTCCTTTACTCATTCTACTCCAGGCAGGTTTATAATCCCACCATTCTATTAAGACCTCTGTGGTCAAAGTTATCTAAAACCTGGGCAGGACAGGAATAAAGATGCAGACATAGAGAATGGACTTGAGGACACTGGGAGGGGGAAGGGTAAGCTGGGACGAAGTGAGAGAGTGGCATCGACATATATACACTACCAAACGTAAAATAGATAGCTAGTGGGAAGCAGCTACATAGCACATGGAGATCAGCTCTGCGCTTTGTGACCACCTAGAAGGATGGGATAGGGAGGGTGGGAGGGAGATGCAAGAGTGAGGAGATGTGGAGATATATGTATATGTATAGCTGATTCACTTTGTTATACAGCAGAAACTAACACAACAATGTAAAGCAATTATACTGCAATAAAGATGTTAAAAAAGAAAAAAAATTTAAATGGAGGAGACCTTCAAGATGGCAGAGGAGTAAGACGTGGAGATCACCTTCCTCCCCACAAATACATCAGAAATATATCTACATGTGGAACAACTCCTACAGAGCACCTACTGAATGGTGGCAGAAGACCTCAGACTTCTCAAAAGGCAAAAAATTCCCCACGTACCTGGCCATGTGGCTGACAAAGTCTTGGTGCTCTGGCCGAGTGTCAGACCTGTGCCTCTGAGGTGGGAGAGCTGAGTCCAGGACATTGGTCCACCAGAGACCTCCCAGCTCCATGTAATATCAAACGGCGAAAGCTCTCCCAGACATCTCCATCTCAACGCCAAGACCCAGCTCCACTCAACGACCAGCAAGCTACAGTGCTGGACACCCTCTGCCAAACAACTAGCAAGACAGGAACACAACCCCACCCATTAGCAGAGAGGCTGCCTAAAATCATAATAAGGTCACAGACACCACAAAACACACCAGTGGATGTGGTCCTGTCCACCATAAAGACAAGATCCAGCCTCACCCACCAGAACACAGGCACCAGTCCCCTCCACCAGGAAGCCTACACAACCCACTGAACCAACCTTAGCCACTGGGGGCAGACGCCAAAAACAACGGGAACTACGAACCTGCAGCCTGCGAAAAGAAGACCCCAAACATGGTAAGTTAAGCAAAATGAGAAGACAGAGAAACACAGCAGATGAAGGAGCAAGGCAAAAACCCACCAGACCTAACAAATGAAGAGGAAATAGGCAGTCTACCTGAAAAAAAATTCAGAATAATGATAGTAAAGATGATCCAAAATCTTGGAAATAGAATGGAGAAAATACAGGAAACGTTTAGCAAGGAGAACTAGAAGAACTAAAGAGCAAACAAACAGTGATGAACAACACAATAAATGAAATTTAAAATTCTCTAGAAGGGATCAGTAGCAGAATAACTGAGGCAGAAGAACGGATAAGTGACCTGGAAGATAAAATAGTGGAAATAACTACTGTAGAGAAGAATAAAGAAAAAAGAATGAAAGGAATTGAGGACAGTCTTAGAGACTTCTGGGACAACATTAAATGCACCAACATTCGAAGTATAGGGGTCCCAGAAGAAGAAGAGAAAAAGAAGGGGACTGAGAAAATATTTGAAGAGATTATAGTTGAAAACTTCCCTAATATGGGAAAGGAAATGGTCAATCAAGTCCAGGAAGCGCATAGGGTCCCATATAGGATAAATACAAGGAGAAACATGCCAAGACACATATTAATCAGACTATCAAAAATTAAATACAAAGAAAAAATATTAAAAGCAGCAAAGTAAAAACAACAACTAACATACAAGGGAATCCCCATAAGGTTAACAGCTGATCTTTCAGCAGAAACTCAACAGGCCAGAAGGGAGTGGCAGGACATATTTAAAGTGATGAAAGGGAAAACCCTACAACCAAGATTACCCTACCCAGCAAGGATCTTATTCAGATTTGATGGAGAAATTAAAATCTTTACATACAAACAAAAACTAAGAGAATTCAGCACCCCCAAACCAGCTTTACAACACATGCTAAAGGAACTTCTCTAGGCAAGAAACACAGGAGAAGGAAAAGACTTACAATAACAAACCCAAAACAATTAAGAAAATGGTAATAGGAACATACATATCGATAATTACCTTAAATGTAAATGGATTAAATGCTCCAATAAAAAGACATAGACTGGCTGAATGGATACAAAAACAAGACCTGTATATACGCTGTCTACAAGAGACCCACTTCAGACCTAGGAACACATACAGACTGAAAGGAGGGGATGGAAAAAGATACTCCATGCAAATGGAAATCAAAAGAAAGCTGGAGTAGAAATTCTCATATCAGACAAAATAGTGTTTAAAACAAAGATTATTACAAGAGACAAAGAAGGACACTACATAATGATCAAGGGATCAATCCAAGAAGAAGATATAACAATTGTGAATATTTATACACCCAACATAGGAGCACCTCAATACATAAGACAAATGCTAATAGCCGTAAAACAGGAAATCGATAGTAACACAATCATAGTAGGGGACTTTAACATCCCACTTTCACCAATGGACAGATCATCCAAAATGAAAATAAATAAGGAAACACAAGCTTTAAATGATACATTAAATAAGATGGACTTAATTGATATTTATAGGACATTCCATCCAAAAACAACACAATACACTTTCTCCTCAAGTGCTCATGCAACATTCTCCAGGATAGATCATATCTTGGGTCACAAATCAAGCCTTGGCAAATTTAAGAAAATTGAAATCGTATCCAGTATCTTTTCCAACCACAACGCTTTGAGACTAGATATCAGTTACAGGAAAAAATCTGTAAAAAATACAAACCATGGAGGCTAAACAATACACTACTTAATAACCAAGAGATCACTGAAGAAGTCAAAGAGGAAATCAAAAAATACCTAGAAACACATGACAATGAAAACACGATGACCCAAAACCTATGGGATGCAGCAAAAGCAGTTCTAAGAGGGAAGTTTATAGCAATACAATCCTACCTCAAGAAACAAGAAATGTCTCAAATAAACAACCTAACCTTACACCTAAAGCAATTAGAGAAAAAAGAACAAAAAAACCCAAAGTTAGCAGAAGGACAGAAATCATAAAGATCAGATCAGAAATAAATGAAAAGAAATGAAGGAAACAATAGCAAAGATCAGTAAAACTAAAAGCTGGTTCTTTGAGAAGATAAACAAAATTGATAAACCATTAGCCAGACTCATCAAGGAAAAAAGGGAGAAGACTCAAATCAATAGAACTAGAAATGAAAAAGGAGAAGTAACAACTGACACTGCAGAAATACAAAGGATCATTAGAGATTACTACAAGCAACTCTATGCCAATAAAATGGACAACCTGGAAGAAATGGACAAATTCTTAGAAAAGCACAACCTTCCACGACTGAACCAGGAAGAAATAGAAAATAAAAACAGACCAATCACAAGCACTGAAATTGATACTGTGATTAAAAATCTTCCAACAAACAAAAGCCGAGGAGCAGATGGCTTCACAGGCGAATTCTATCAAACATTTAGAGAGGGGTTCCCTGGTGGCACAGTGGTTGAGAGTCCGCCTGCTGATACAGGGGACACAGGTTCGTGTCCCGATCTGGGAAGATCCCACATGCTGCGGAGCAGCTAGGCCCGTGAGCCATGGATGCTGAGCCTGTGCGTCCGGAGCCTGTTGCTCCGCAACGGGAGAGGCCACAACAGTGAGAGGCCCGCGTACCGCAAAAAACAACAACAACAACAAAAAAAAACATTTAGAGAAAAGGAAACACCTATCCTTCTCAAACTCTCCCAAAATATAGCAGAGGGAAGAACACTCTCAAACTCATTCTATGAGGCCACCATCCCCCCTGATACCAAAACCAGACAAAGATGTCACAAAGAAAGAAAACTACAGGCCAATATCACTGATGAACATAGATGCAAAGATCCTCAACAAAATTCTAGCAAACAGAATCCAACAGCACATTAAAAGGATCACACACCATGATCAAGTGGGGTTTATTCCAGGAATGCAAGGATTCTTCAATATATGCAAATCAACGTGATAAAGCATATTAACAAATTGAAGGAGAAAAAACATATGATCTTCTCAATAGATGCAGAAAAAGCTTTTGACAAAATTCAACACCCATTTATGATAAAAACCCTCCAGAAAGTAGGCACAGAGCGAACTTATCTCAACATTATAAAGGCCATATATGACAAACCCACAGCCAGCAACGTTCTCAATGGTGAAAAACTGAAACCATTTCCTCTGAGATCAGGAACAAGACAAGGTTGTCCACTCTCACCACTGTTACTCAACATAGTTTTGGAAGTTTTAGCCAGAGCAATCAGAGAAGAAAGAAATAAAAGGAATCCAAATCGGAAAAGAAGAAGTAAAGCTGTCACTGTTTGCAGATGACATGATACTATACATAGAGAATCCTAAAGATGCTACCAGAAAACTACTAGAGCTAATCAATGAATTTGGTAAAGTAGCAGGATTCAAAATTAATGCACAGAAATCTCTGGCATTCCTCTACACTAATGATTAAAAGTTTGAAAGAGAAATTAAGAAACACTCCCATTTACCATTGCAACAAAAAGAATAAAATACCTAGGAATAAACCTACCCACGGAGACAAAAGACCTGTGTGCAGAGAGCTATAAGACACTGATGAAAGAAATTAAAGGTGATACAAACAGCTGGAGAGATATACCATGTTCTTTGATTGGAAGAATCAACATTGTGAAAATTGACTCTACTACCCAAAGCAATCTACAGATTCAATGAAATCCCTATCAAACTACCTATGGCATTTTTCATAGAACTAGAACAAAAAATTTCACAATTTGTATGGAAACACAAAAGACCCCAAATAGCCAAAGCAATCTTGAGAAAGAAAAACAGAGCTGGAGGAATCAGGCTCCTGGACTTCAGACTATACCACAAAGCTACAGCAATCAAGACAGTATTGTAATGGCACAAAAACAGAAATATAGACCAATGGAACAGGATAGAAGGCCCAGAGATAAACCCACGCACATATGGTCACCTTATCTTTGATAATGGAGGCAAGAATATACAATGGAGAAAAGACAGCCTCTTCAATAAGTGGTGTTGGGAAAACTGGACAGCTACATGTAAAAGAATGAAGTTAGAACACTCCCTAACACCATACACAAAAATAAACTCAAAATGGATTAAAGACCTAAATGTAAGGCCAGACACTATAAAACTTTTAGAGGAAAACATAGGCAGAACACTCTGTGACATAAATCACAGCAAGATCCTTTTTGACCCACCTCCTAGAGAAATGGAAATAAAAACACAAATAAACAAATGGGACCTAATGAAACTTAAAAGCTTTTGCACAGCAAAGGAAACCCTGAACAAGATGAAAAGACAACCATCAGAATGGGAGAAAATATTTGCAAATGAAGCAACCGACAAAGGATTAATCTCCAAAATTTACAAGCAGCTCATGCAGCTCAATATCAAAAAACAACCCAATCCAAAAATGGGCAGAAGACCTAAATAAACATTTCTCCAAAGAAGATATACAGACTGCCAACAAACACATGAAAGAATGCTCAACATCACTAATCATTAGAGAAATGCAAATCAAAACTACAATGAGGTATCACCTCACACCAGTCAGAATGGCCATCATCAAAAAATATGCAAACAGTAAATATTGGAGAGGGTGTGGAGAAAAGGGAACCCTCTTGCGCTGTTGGTGGGAATGTAAATTGATACAGCCACTATGGAGAACAGTATGCAGGTTCCTTAAGAAACTAAAAATAGAACTACCATATGACCCAGCAATCCCACTACTGGGCATATACCCTGAGAAAACCATAATTCAAAAAGAGTCATGTACCAAAATGTTCACTGCAGCTGTATTTACTATAGCCCGGACATGGAAGTAAACTAAGTGTCCATCGACAGATAAATGGATAAAGAAGATGTGGTACATATATACAATGCAATGTTACTCAGCCATTAAAAAAAAAAAAACGAAAGTGAGTTATTTGTAGTGAGGTCGATGGACCTAGAGACTGTCATACAGAGTGAAGTAAGTCAGAAAGAGAAAAATAAATACCATATGCTAACACATATATATGGAATCTAAAAAAAAAAAAAATGGTTCTGAAGAACCTAGGGGCAGGACAGGAGTAAAGATGCAGACGTAGAGAATGTACTTGAGGACATGTGGAGGGGGAAGGGTAAGCTGGGATGAAGTGAGAGAGTGGCACTGACATATACACTACCAAATGTAAAATAGATAGCTAGTGGGAAGAAGCCGCACAGCACAGGGAGATCAGCTCCGTGCTTTGTGTCCACCTAGAGGGGTGGGATAAGGAGGGTGGGAGGGAGATGCAAGAGGGTGGAGATATGGGGATATATATATATGTATAGCTGATTTACTTTGTTATAAAGCGGAAACTAACACACCATTGTAAAGCAATTATACTCCAATAAAGATGTTAAAAATAAATAAATAAATGAAGCTAGATATGAAATGTTAAAAAAAAATTTAAGAGCAAGTTACCTGTTCATATCTTTCTTGGCCCTTAGCAGCATTCAAACCAGTTGACCTGCTTCATGACAACCATTTTATCTTAGCTTATAAGATATAATTTTGTTCCGCATTCCTCCCACCTTTTAAAAGCTCCTTTTCTATCTCTTTTGCTACCTTCTCCTCTTCAGTTTAACTTTTAAGTGTTGGAGCTCCCAGCTCGTTACCAGCTCATCGACTTTTCTGTAACTCCACGCCCACCCTAGGTGATCATTATGTCAATGATCCCCAAATGTACATCTGCTCCTGAGCTCAAAACTTATGCCTCTAACTTGCCTATTTGACGTCTCCATTTAAATGTCTAATAAGTATCTCACATTTAACTTGTCCTAAACAGAACTTCTGATTTTTTTCTTTAACTCTGCCCTGCACCATTCTTGTCCCTCTTTGTGAATTCATTCAGCAACATTTAGCAAGTGTCTTCTATATACCAAATTCTATTCTAGATACTGGGGATATAGTAGTGAATGAAACAGACAAAAATCCCTGAGGGCAAGTAGTTTACATGCCAATGGAGGGAGAGGGATCTCAAGGAAGCCAAGCAAATGACTTGTTCAGTCCAAAAAAAGTCCCAGTCCCAGCCACCACCTCTTACCTTGACCATTGCAATAATCTAACTGGTCTCCCTATTCCTACCCTTTTGCTGTCCAATCTCTATATAATGACCAGAGTAATTTGTATAAAACTCAAATATAAACAAAAATTTTAAGTTGGACTCCCCCCGCCAACTTTAAACCTCTAGCAGCTTCCCATTGCCCTTTGAATAAATCCAAACTTATTCCCGTGACCCACAAAGCTCTACATCATCTAGTCCTTCCTGACACTCTGATGCACCCCCTTTGGCACTTGGCTGCAGGCACGCCAACCTCCCCTCTGTTTTCTACTCCACTGAGTTGACCCCAGGCCCTTTGCACATGCTACTTCTTCTATCTGGAACACTCTGACCTCAGAATTTGAAGGAGCTGGCCATTTCTTATCATTCAAGAATGTCAACTCAAATATAACCTTATCACTTCCCAGATTTCTCAGTTTAGACCTCCCTTTTCCCTTTATCATGCTCTCTGTCATCACACTATGTTGTATTCTACTTGGCACTTAATCACTGTTAGAATTTGTTTATTTATTTACTTATTATTTGACTTCGTGCACTAAAACACAACTCCATGAGAGCAGTGATATGGTCTGTCTTGTTGGCTACCTTATCACCAGTGCCTAGAACAGTGCCTGACCCACAGAAATTGTTCATAAATATTTGTTCTGTATATCATATATAATATACACAATATTCTAATGAATAAATGAATACATTAATGAATGAGGACATTGCCCCTATGCTTTTGTAACATGTAATCTTATAAATCTAACGAAGTTGAGATCCACAGATCAGCTCTAGAGGTGTCCTCCTAGTGAAGCCTCGTTTGAAAAGGAATTCCCGTCTTTGCTGGTATCTCACAAATGGTGTAGTGTGCTCTAAGTGCTTAGCCCATAGCAGTTAACTGGCGTTTCCTTTGCTCTGTTCCTCGACTCATGGACACCTCTCATTACCTAAGCACAGAAGAAGTCTTCCTCTTCCCCACACTGTCCCATCCCCTGGTCTTGCCCCATCTTCCCAGTTACCACTCTCTTTTTCCATTTCAGGCCTCCCAGTTCATCCCATCCTCTCCATTCACTCTTCTCTGGTGTTCACCCATGTGGCTTTCAATCCCTCACTCTTCATAGAGAGCCGGGGAGTAGGGAAGCTAATAGACAATACCCAAATGCTCAACTGGGGATGGGGGCTGGGGAATATGAAACCTCACCCGTTCATTATTTTTGTCTCAGCACAGTCCATTGGAGGAACTGGGCAAGTCAACTGTCAACTTCTGGTTGATGTGCCAAGAGTTATGATTGTGTTTCCTCTGAGAGAGTAGAAAGGAGCCACGTCTAATTCAGACTTGGGGCGAGTACTTCCAAAAGAACGGCTAACCCGTAAGTTATAGCTCACTTAGCGTACTACACTTCCTACACGACTTACCAATACCTACACAGCCTACAGTACAACAGGCTACCCTAAGTCCTTTTCAGGTAACTTGTTTGAAAGCTCACTCTATGAGGTAACTCTATGAGGCTGGTCCTCATTATCCCATTTAATAGATGAGAAAACTGAAATTAAGTAATTTGCTCAAGATCTCATAACCAGTAAGTGACTTAACTGGACTTCAAACCCAGGTAGCCTTAACTCCAGTGTCTGGGCTGTTTATCATTAAACTATAATACTGCCCCTGACGGAAGACTTCAGTCTTCTCATCACTTGTGATAAACCTTGAAAGAAGAGTAGTTTGTCAGGTGGAGAAGGGCGGAGTCATGGTGTACTGGGTGGAGGGAGCACAGGTATGCGACAGCAGAAGGTGTTTCAGAAATGACAAGCATTCACTGGGGCTGGAGCAGAGATGCAGTGGTGAGTGATAGAAGCTGTTTTACCAGTTTAAAAAATTGTAAATCAGAATGTCCAATGTCTGCTGCTTTCACTTGAAGACTACCCTGTCTGAGATTTACCTTGAATGCAACTAAAAGCACCTTATGTAGTTTGGAGAGAGATGGACAAATTGCTGGAAAACAAGTGTATCCATTTAGACTCTTCACATGTCAGTAACCAAGCTCATGAAGGGCCTTGCTTTGCAGCTCAGTCTGATACTGTCTTCAGTTGCTATGTACCTATACCTACATACAAGAATCAGGAGTAAAGGCTGTACAACCAGTCATTCTTCATGGTCTGCATTTTGAACACATAAAAGAAATGGGGAAAACTTGTAGACTTTGGAAAGGGATGGGCAGAGGCTGGGAGTAAAATTATAACAAATATCTCACAACCTCTCTCTGAATTTGTTAAGAGATGAACATTTGTGGAATCTGTGTCCTGATGCAGGACAACTGGGCAAACTGGCATTAGAAAGTGAATTTTAAAGGTGGGTCTCCTCCAGAAAGCTCAGGCCAAGCAGACAACGTCTAGATTATTCCCAGTCAGAGTCACTCTCTCTCCCTATGTTTCTCCACCCACCACTCTCACCTCCTTTATTAACAGGTTATACAGAGATGGCTTTGGATGACTTCTTCCTATATTAACATACTTTGCAATGAGATAATAGACAGTACTGTCATTAAAGATCTGGAAACACATTAAATCCTTACAGGACTCAGATGCAGCACTTTTTATGGGTGAAGTGGAACACAGTACAGTAAATTACAACGCCAGTACGGCGACCTCCAAATTGGCTAAAAGATCCTTGTTCCAGTAATTCTTTTTGTTTAAAGTTATCAACCTTAAACGTGATTAAGGAATTTGTTCTAGACCTTCCAGAGGCTGTTCATGTATGGTTAGGAAAGATTTCAAAGCAATTAAAGTTATATGACAATATTTTGAAGTCTTTTTAAAAACATGATAGGCCCAGTTGTTTGACCACACAGAGGGTCCTCAACTTACCATGGTTCTACTTACAACTTTTCCACTTTATGGGTGTGAAAGCAATATGCATTCAGTAGACATCATACTTTAAATTTTGATATTTCCCCAACCTAATGATATGTGGTATGATACTCTCTAGTGATGCTAGGTAGTGGCAGCGAGCCATAGCTCCCAGACAGCCATGAGAGTAAAAACTGATACACTTACAACCATTCCCCACCTAAAAAACCATTCTGTTTTTCATTAACTGTAGAGTAGTCAATAAATTACATGAGATAGTCAACACTTAATTATAAAATAGGCTTTGTGTTAGCTGATTTTGCCCAACCCTGGGCTAATGTAAGTGTTCTGAGCACATTTAAGGTAGGCTAGGCTAAGCTATGATGTTCAGTAGATTAGGTGTATTGAAGGCCTTTTCGCCTTATGATATTTTCAGTGCACGATTGGATTATAAGGGTGTTGAGGAAGATCTGGAACATTATTTGGATCATACTTTATGAGTCGTTTAAAAATTGCCCCTATAACCAATGCAATAGCCCTAAATTTCATATAAAGCTATAAATAATATATTCTGAAAGCAATAGATAGGGGAGATGAACTAATATATTGCTATTTGGAGTTTATGGGGTTTTTAAATTTTTGATCAATGTTCTCAAGTCAAAAAATTTTTAAAGAAGTATTTTAAAATTATTCAGTGAAAACTGCATATTTTCATGAGTTTTCTAATGACTTATTTTCCAGTGGAAATTCAGAGCCACCTAGTGACCAAAAATAAAATGTCTAAAATAAACATAACCAAAAACAAACAAAACAAAACAAAACAAAAACCCTCCCAGGAAAGAGAAAATCAATTATTTAACCCTCGTCTTTGATGCCCAAGGATAAAATTATATTCAGCTCAAGTCTACAAAATGAGAGTTCCCAAGTTCAATAGAATAAGTCTTTGGCTCATCTGGGGGCTATAAAGACTCCAAACATAGACTTGGAATATGTCTGATTAATTTTTGCAGTGTTCAAATACAAATACCACCTTATCGAATGAGATGTATGTGGCCCACGCAAGTATAAGTTACTCCTCCTCCCAAACTCATACCCCCTTTCTGATGATGACTCCACTCTGGAGCGGTTTATGTATTTTCTCTCTGTAGCAAAGAGAAGGTGGGGGGATCTCACAGGAGATAAAACTGATGGTGGAAAGAGTGAGGAAGGTATGGGGCAGTGCTCAATTGCCCAACTGAGGCTTCTGATTCATAGTCATTTTTGAGCAGAAGGATTCGGGCCATTCTGTTCTCTTTGCTTTGATTAAATTCAGTGAACCTCTATGGAGTCTTGTTAACTTTCTTGCTAGGCACAGATATGGTAAATCTAAGATGTGTTCATGGAGCCAGGGTGCTCAGCTTGGTTGACGTAGAGCAAGTCTGAAAAGACATAATAGGAGATGAGGGTGGAAAGGTAAGACATAGCCATGATGTGGAACAGTGGGACACTTAAGTATTACTTTTTTTTTTTTTTTTTTTTTTGCGGTACGCGGACCTCTCACTGCTGTGGCCTCTCCCATTGCGGAGCACAGGCTCCGGACGCGCAGGCTCAGCGGCCATGGCTCACGGGCCCAGCCGCTCCGCGGCATGTGGGATCCTCCCAGACCGGGGCACGAACCCGTGTCCCCTGCATCGGCAGGTGGACTCTCAACCACTGTGCCACCAGGGAAGCCCAAGTATTACTTTTTGAGGACTTTGACTAACATCATGGTAAGATTTAAGGAGATTACTGTGGATATAGCATGCTGGGTAAAGAGATGGCAGGAAGAGCGGTTAGGTTATTCCGGTAGTTCTGGACAGAAGTCATAAGCATACAACCTAGAATTATTAGAGTCAGAAGAGAAACAGTGGTCAGAGAAAAGATGACTCTTTGGTACTGATATGGGGGGAGGAATGGAGGGTGTTATAAAGGGTCATTCCGAAATTTCTGTCCTAGATCATAAGGAAAGAAAAATGATGCCAGTAATAGAAATAAAGCCCCCCCAGGGAAGTAGCTGGTGTGTCATGGGGGAGAGCATGAGTTTGGTCCATTCATTCATTCAGAAAAATGTATGGCGTGCCTGCTACATGAGGGTGCTGAGGCTGCAGTGACAACAGGCTGCAACAACCAGTGACCCAGGGAAGGGCAAGTCAGCTCCACTTCTGCACCAAGGGGTCAGATTAGATGCAAATGACTAGCTCTTTGCCAAGTACATCATCTTATTTTAATTAATTTATTTAAAATCCAGAACAACTCTGAGGGGAAGCTATTTTCGTATGTTAATTGTACCAAGGAGGCAACTGAAAGTCAGAGAGATGTAACAGTGAGGTCACAGTCACACAGGAACTCTGTGACAGAGGCAGGCTTTGGGTGCACTGTTTCCAGGACACCTCCTTAGGTTGTCTCCAGGAAGACACAGACAAAGAGGCGAGCAGGCAGGGCCTCCAGGGTTGAGAATGCTACCTGCACCGCTATCAGTGGCCTCTAGCTAAAGGTCTTGTTTCTTCCAATCTGGAGTCTGCATCTCCAGCCTTGTCTTGCACTGCAGCATAGCAGGCCTTACAGTTCTTGTCCCGTATTGTCACCTTCTCATCTGCCCCTTCCTGAACCTTCTGAGCCCTCACAGGCTTCATTGCCTGGACTGGACCCCTGTTCATGGATGGCCATGACATAGAGAAGGGTCAGAGACTAGGCTTTGAGTTCTCAGCCACTTGCTATCAGTGATTTTTTTTTTTTTCTGGACCAATCACAGAAACTCCTTAGGGCCTCAGCCTTCTCGTCTGTAAAGTGGGAGAAATGCTACCTGCCTATCAGGATGGTGAGGGTTAAATGAAATAACGTAGATGTAAACGCTTTTGTGGATCGTCAAGTTCTACGGAGTGTAAGATGCCTGCATCCTTTCTGATACCCTGACTCAACAGAGCGATCATTTCCTCTTTTTGTTATTCCCACTTGATTCTTCGGCAACTGTGCAGCGCTGACCCAGGAGACCCACCAGCACCTGCCTGACTGAGATTTATACCTGCAGATGCCTCTGAATTCAAGCCACTAGTGGCTACTAGACAGGACTGAGGGTTCAGTCCTACTTCTTAGTTTCAACAAGCCTGCATTTAAGTAACTTCTGTAGAGTTTGCCCAAAAGCCTTAGTGCAGTTTTACCCATTAATAGTGTCAGATGTATAAAAACTATAAACTTAAAAAGAACTTCTTTTGGGAGTGTAATTATTTTCCTTTCTTTTACACATATTTAGTTTTGTAAGTTTTGAGCAATTTTGAAACTTTATGTTTTCTTTTAATCTCCTGATTGAAGATAGCAAACATTCACTGGAAAGAAAAAATTATAACTGAAAATTACGTTTTCCAAATTTACAAAACGAAATGAGTGGAAAAAGCATAAAAATAAACTTTCAAAGGACGTTTTATGTACTTTTTAAACTATGTGTACTTCTGGAGTTCAAACCTAAAACTGCACGAAGGCATTTGGGATATATTTATCAACTAATGCCATTTTTCTCGGATTTTCTCAAAGTGTGGTCCATGGATGGTGGGCACCAGAATCCCGTGGAGTGCTTGTTAAAATGTGAATTCCTGGACCCTGCTTCAAATCTCTGGGGTAGGGGCCAGGAATCCACATTTTAAACGCATTCCTTAGGTGATTCCTCGTGAACCCATGAACTAATATTTATTTTCAATGCTATAATCTCTTGACCATTCCACAAGAAACAAAGCTTTGGGTTTCATTAATACATTCTCCCTCACCTTGATGATTATCACAGTTATTAATACAATCAGACCCTTCACTTTGGCAGTGACTTACTGGCATTCTCTAGTATTAGTCATCTCCAACAGAAAAACTCAAATAGTTTATGGATCCTTTTGTTTCAAAAATTTCAGTCTTAATCCTAGTTTAGAGCCATTACTCCTCTATAGAAGAGTAAAAGGCAGTTTTCAACAACTCACGTCGCTCAGAATGTAGCCAAGCAATCAATAAAAGCTTCTCTTTGATTTGGCCAGTTGACAGTATTTGTTCTGGCAGTGGTTAGTACATCTAAATATTAACTAATTAATCTAGCTTGTAATATTCGCTGTTGGTTTTGTTGAATGAGGTGGGAGTGGGTCAAAGCTGCAGACCATTCACGGTCTCCAAATGCAAATAAAGCAGCATTTGTTTGTAGGTGGAACCAAATGATTATAAATGAACAGGCGGGCTGTCCCCTGGGATTGGACAGAAAGGTCCTGTAAACGGAGAATTGTATCAACAAACAGCTGTTGGGAAAATACTATTATGCTGTAATAGCTGCTATTAAAATCCATTAGCAATCTTGATGGCCTGTTTGAATTTGATGCATCATTTGCTCTGAATAGCATTTTTTCCTAAAGTTTTGTGGTAGAATTTATGCAGATTGATAGGCAACAGCAGTGACATTCTGGGAGATTAATACCGATTACACACTTTTGCCTGCACTGGCTAATCCAGCCCTGAGAATGCTGCAAACACTACAGTTTAATTATCACTGGGGAAAAAATACACAGCATTCAAATGCCCCCAGGGTCTTCTCACACTTAGTGTGAAGCATCCGTTTCGTTTCTATGACAAACGTTTGGTATAAGCGGGTCCCCTGTTTCCCACTTTTTAACAACCCGGCTTTTCCTCATTCCAGACCCTAGGGAGTCCTCCAGGGAGGATACAGTGCTCTCGGGACGCAAGCTTGGCCGAAAACATTATGTATCTAATGAGATTTTGAAAAAACGCATGTGTTGGCAAACAGAATGCAGTTGTTGGAAGGTGGAGGAAGTGTCCAAAGGTTAGGATGAAACGCAAGGCATCCGAGCCACCGGGAAGAATGGGGAAGTAGCGCCACCTGGCGGCGAGTTAAGCAAAAAGCTTTCAGGGTTTTTATTAATCCAAAGAGGAGAGCGATCAAGGCCCAGTTTAAGTCAAATTCGCAGTTCCTGCGTGTCCCTTGGGATCAAGGATATATTTCACGCAGATTAGAAGAGACACCAGGGTAAACATCCTATCCATGTTGGGTGAATTAAATCAAACTGTAATTTTGTATCTCGAAAAAGCAGTTCTTTTTGACAAACACATAAACTTACGAGACCTCTCATCAACTGGGGGATTTTCAGATTTTCACCAAAAAGGGTCTGTGAAGACCTGCATTTTAACAAGGCTCCAGGTGTTTGAATGCCTTTTCAAGTTGAAAAAGCAAGGTCGGAGAGGATGGTGCAGTTATCTGGGTTACCTTTTCTTCAGTGAAGGTGCAAAACCTTAGGTAAGTCCCCTATAACCTTTTTCCTTAAGCAGACACTCATAAAACTCACTTAAATTATATTTATCAATGTTGTATATGAAGATAGGAAAACATTGATTTAAAATGCAGATTTACTTAAAATTCCACATGATCAATGTTTTAAGTAATTTTAACTAGGCCTTATGTGCACCTTGAGTCAGTTGCCTTCCAAATTTTGGACTCTGGGACTTCAAGTTTTAGAATCAAGCTTTTAATTGGTTGAGAGTTTTAGTTTTTTAAAATGAATGCAATAAAGAAAATGGCAATTTTAGAAGTCCTTTCGTTCTGTTCTTAAAAATTGAGTTCTCTTTTTAAAAATCCCTTTTACCCTACAGTCCCGTAATATCTGCTCAAGTTAGAAGTGAAATAGCAAGCTGGCAGTTGTGGGGGAATGGGGCCGGGGAGAGCGGGATTTCATTGTTTTTAAATTAAATTGCACTATGTATAAAACAGATAACCAATGAGAACATACTGTATAGCACAGGGAACTCTACTTAATGCTCTGTGGTGACCTGAATGGGAAGGAAGTCCAAAAGGGAGGGGATATATGTATACGTATGGCTGATTCATTTTGCTGTACAGTAGGAACTAACACAACATTGTAAAGCAACTATACTCCAATAAAAATTAATTTTAAGAAATCACCAATGGGCTTACCTGGTGGCGCAGTGGTTGAGAGTCCGCCTGCCGATGCAGGGGACACGGGTTCGTGACCCGGTCCGGGAAGATCCCACATGCCGCGGAGCGGCTGGGCCTGTGAGCCATGGCCACTGAGCCTGCGCGTCCGGAGCCTGTGCTCCACAACGGGAGAGGCCACAACAGTGAGAGGCCCGCGTACCGCCAAAAAAAAAAAAAAAAAAAAAAAAAAATCACCAAGTCATGACCTGAAAAAAGAATTAATTAATTAAATTACATTTTATACTTAGCCTACTATTCAAAGATACTTTGTTGATTATTTTGGGTTAAGGAACATTGAGTGATAAGAAAAGGACCCAGAAACTCAAAGCATCAGCTAGTGCTGTAACTTCTTATGTTAGGTTGAAAGGCTGCAGGGGGACAGGGGGGCAGGGAATCTCCCTAAGTTGTTAACTTTGTGCTGTCAGCTGGTCAATACTTAATATTATTGTGCTCTAAATATTTATGTAACAGCTAGTCTTTATTGAACACTTACAGTCAGTTCTGCTCTAATGCTGGTTTTGAAAATGTGCAATTATTCCAGTACAACTGATATATTAGGGAACAGTTTCAGCATAATGCAAATTTCATGTTTAATTGTGCATGATTTTGTCCTTGAGAAATACCAGGTGAACACAGAAAACAGCACCTAACTGAACGGAGCCTAGGAGGAATATACAAAATGCGTGTGAATGTGCACACACACACACACATCCCCCTCAAATGTGTACCAGCTACATGTTCACAGCATGTGTTACGAGCCACACCCACCATGTCTGGTGTTAGAACTTGCAGTCTGATTTCAGACAACCCTCCTTCCACCACTGTCACAGTAACCGCCAAGTTATAACCCTTCCCATGCCCATTTCCGAAAGCAAACTGTAGGTCTTCTTCAAAGTGCTGTATTTATTATAGTATCTATTAGCCACTTACCATGTGTAAAACTGCTACCTTTTTTATTGGGCTCAATGTGTCATCGAAGTTTTTGTGGGTTGTGCCCCGTCTTTATTTTTCCAATAACCTCTGTGTTTTTCACTGGGAGATTTTGCATAGGAATTTTTTAGCCAGCATGTGCCACATTCTAGCAGAACGAACCATAGTGCACGGCTAGTGCTTCATATATTTTAATTCATTTATTCCTAACAGTGACTCAGTGAAGTAATTACTTTTTTAAATCCTCATTTTACAGATGAGAACACTGAGGATGGAGAAGTTAAGTAAACTGTCCAAGGTCTGTTATTGACATTTAAAATCTGGTTTCATCCACAGTGGGTGTTTCCTACTGTCTTGGCATATACTGGTCACAAAACAGATCAGCCTGTGGATGAACTCTGTTCGGAATGTTATTCTGAAATCTCCACTTCTAGTCCTCATTGCTCAGAGTCCTGCCCTTTGCTATCTGTTCTTCCCATTGTAAATGTCAAGCCCTGCTTGGCCACTGGGCAAATTCCCCTCCTCCTTTACATCTCAACTCAAATGCCAGCTTCATGAGGGAGCCTTCCCTGACTTCTCCAGGCAAGCTTGTAGATTCCTTCTCTTCTGCTTCCAATTAATGCTCTTTGTTTATACATCCGTGGGACAACCTAGAATCTTATATGCTTAGCTGCATTAGGATTGCAAACTCCTTTAGGGTAAGAAGCTTAACACATTTTTTATATCCCCAGAGTCTGATACTTGGTATTCACTTCTCCATCCATCCATTCACTCATCCACTTTTTTATTCATTCACCCATTCATTCACTCACTCACCCATTTATTTATTTATTCAATAAATATTTATTGAACATCTACCATAGGCCAGCCAGTGATTTAGGTATCAGCAGCAGAGTATGAACATGACAAAGTCCCTGCTGTCATGGACCTAACATTCTGTTGGGGTCAAGGGAGATGGACAATGAAGTAAGCAAGTAAATATACAGTGTATGATTTCAGGTTCTTCAAAATGCCTTGAAGAAAAAGAAATCAGGGTCAGGGACTACAGAAGGCCTTCAATAAATATCTGTTTAATAAATAGTTGAATGAATAAGAAAGATAAATAAGTAACAAGGTGGAAAAGAGTGAAAAGGAAAGCTATAAGTCTCTATCAAAGCTTTAAGAACCAAAGTGATGGATTTATGAAATGCCCTATATAACTGATCAAATGGAAAGCAAGTACATGAATTGCCAGGATACCTCTGCAAGCATCTAAAGGAATCAAAAAGTAGGAGTTTGGCCTGTAAGATCCAGCAAAAAGTTGAGTTAATGTTAGAACTACTTGAGGATACTTTTTAAAAAATGATGCTCATCCTTGCCCATATGAAAACGTCCATCAGTAGGAGATTCATTAGGATATGATAGAATGTTTTCTGTGGAGCTGGTGAGGTTGGGATGTCCTGGAACTTTTTTATTCCTGAGTAAGAGAGTAAAAGCAGAAAGGGGCAGTGCTAACTTTGCAGAGACAAGCCTGTGACTCTGCTTTTTCTTTGCCAGATCAGCAGATCCTGTGTACTCCCAACCTGAGTTAGTCCTAAAGCCAGCTTTTCTGTACATGCGCTCACACATGCATCCTTCCCACTGCAAGGGGCTGGCCTTTTTTAAAAGGGACTAGGTATAGAGAAGAGAGGCCGGCAAAAATGCATGTTGGAAATAATTCCAGACCGTTGAGTCATGAGACCTGAGTTCTGGTCCTTTGCCTCGTAACAGCCATGTGACCTTTTACAAGTTTACAGTCTGAAACATGACAGATTTTGACTAGATCCATGGTTATCAACCCTGAGGACACATTGGAATCATTTAGGCAACTTTAAAATTATAGTACTTGGACTCTGGAGTCAGTATGCCTGACTCCTAATCCTGGATCCATGCCTTTTAGAGCATGTGGTCTTGGGAAAGTTACTTAATTCTTCTGTGCCTCAGTCTTCCACCTCTGTAGATTGGGAATGATACTAACATCAGTATTAACCTACCTAAAAGGATTATTTTGAATAATAAATTAATGAATCTATGTCATATGCTCAGAGCAGGGCTTACCATGTTGTGAGCACTCAAATATTCATTGTTATCATCAACATTCTGTTCGAGGGAGTCAAAATCAATAGGAAAAAGCTTAAGGAGACAATTTTGCCTCCATATAAGGAAAAAACGTTCTAATGGACCTATCCAAAGATGGAATGAGCCATCTCAGCTGGCCACGACTTTTCTATCTGTGGAAATGTTCAACCTCAGGTTATGTAACCATTTGGCAGAATGAGGTATAAGAAATTTAATACTTAATAATTGGGTGGGTGAATTAACTAAATGGCCTTTACAGCCCATCTCAAACCAGCATTCAGTCTTGCTCTCACTTTAATTCTAAAATTATACGATTTTATGAAGAACTTAACTAAGCTATCTCTCTTGAGGAGAAGAAATTTCAAAGGATAACCCCAAATGGTGTCCTGGGTTTTCTTGAGGTCCAGATTTGATAATTCTCTACAATTTAAATTGAGTTGGAGAAAACTCCACTGCTTTGAAAGTCATCACTAGTTTTGTAAAGAATATGATTTGAATATTCCCTGTTTCCTTTCTGTCACAATAACTAACAAATCTATTTAGTTATTCATTTTGGCTTGAAATTAGAGGGATTAGTGAGAATTTCTAGTAATAGTTTCTATGAGAAATTTTTTCCATATATGGCGATTTCAACACAGCAAACATTCTGCCACCTTCCATTATGGATTTGTCTGGTATGCTTCCCAAGAAGACGCACTTTTAGACTTCTGCTCCCTCTGACAAGGGCAGAGGGGGATCTGAGATATAGAGAACAGTCATTTACTGATCTGATAGTGGCAAAGGATCTCTTACTCTTTGAAAAAGTGAAATATCAAATGGAAAGTGTTTTTGTTCACAGAAATTATCCAAAGCCTGGAAGAAATACTAACTTAAGTGTATTTTTAATTCTAGGCCTTTCTTTAAATCTCTAAACTTCAGTAACTTCATTGATGAGTATCAGTGTTATCGACCTTACTGAGGTTCGTGTGTGTGTGTGTGTGTGTGTGTGTGTGTGTGTGTGTGTGTACCCCAGGGAATTGCTACCATCTGTCAGTGAAGAATATCTAGCATTCTTGCAATGAACAGCTGTTTATATCCATCCAGACTGCTTAGCAGCGTGTATGAGAAGAGGTGATTTGTGAGGCCAAAGGCAAGTTCCACTTCTTTTGTATTATGTGTATGTTAACGGTTCAGATTTAGGTGGGCTCAAGTGTGGAGCCGAAGAGCTTGGCAAGACGGTACAGCAGGGACCTTCTGTTGCACATTAATCATCTCTTTTCTTAAACTTCATACTTGTCTCCTAGTACAGCTCAGTAGACAACAGTGCATTTCTATGCCCTTTGCATTTTGCAGCAGCGACTCAATTGTGGTCCACGTTCCCACCAACTATCCTTTGGGAATGCGCTAGCAACCTCCAAATGCTGCTTTTAGATCTGACCATCAGTTAATTTCTAGACACATAAATCTCTCTAGAGGTATCATATAGCTCTCTTGGTTTTCACACAAGCACCTCAAACTCACAAGACAAATGTGAACTTGTTCCCTTCTCTCTAATCCCATTGCTACTGCCTTCGTTCAAGACCTCATCTTGTTTTACCCAGAATATAGCAACCAAGACAGCAACTAGCCCATGGGCACCTTTTTGCAAATTACGGCAAGACTGCTTCCTTCTGTTGATAGTGCCCCACCCCCAGAAGTGGCTTTGTGAGTGGATCATGGCTTGGATCACGGACAGGATTTCAGCCCCGCTCTCCCCTCTTGTTGGATACCTGAGCTCTGAGCACAGCCTGCAAGTAGCAGTCCTGCTAGGGAGACTCTTAGGGGGCCGGCTCTTTGTAACTGGCTCTCTGATCTTGAATACAGATCATCTCCAGTCTGCCCTTCACAATAAAATGTAAATCAAATCACACCCTGCTCCCTTCTTAAAATCTTCACGGCTCTCCAGACCTTCCGGTTCAAGTGGAACTGCCCTGCACGGCAGACAAAGGCATTGAACTTCTGATCCTTGTACCAACCTGCACTCCCTCAGATAATATCAGGATTTCTTTGCATTATCTTAGGGGAAGAAGGCCTTCTGAGTGATGGGAAATGTCTGAACTTTGGCCAGAATTCCTAGTAGAACAGAAGTGGAGAGAACAGAGGGAGAAGCGTGGATATTAAGAAAGATAAAAGAGCTATTTTCAAAAAGAAGAAATGCCCCAAAGGGATTTGTCACCATCCTGAAGCAGTATTGCTTGAGGAATTCCTTCAAGGGTTTATTTCTTAAGGAGGCCAGTCGATTTTCTCCCCTTTGAGTTGTCTTCCCACATCCAGGAAGCAACTGTGCAGAAGTGCTGATAGTGAAGCAGAGGGCAGAGCTCTGGGGTTTGAACTTAGGCTCCTCCTCTGACCACCTGTGTGACCTTTGGCAAGTTGCTACCCTCTCTGCGCCACAGTCTCCTCAGCACCGCAATGGGGAAGGTAATAGGACTGTTGTGGAAGATAAATGAAAATGAAATAATGTGTTTAAAGACCCTAGTGCAATTCCTGGCACATCAAAGAATCAATAAATGTTAACTTTTGCATTAGTTAGGACTCTGGTTTTAGATAGAAAACCAACTTGACTCTAGTTAACCTCCCCTGGCCAAAGGGGGAAAAAAAAAGGCACGGGTTTCACCGGCTCATATTACTAAGCTAAGGACTCTCCACCTCTTAGCTCTGCTTCCCTCTGGATCGCCCTCATTCTGCCCTTCGAGGCACGGGGGCTGTCAGCCGCTCCAGACACACTTAGGAAAGTTTCACTGTCAGAGACAAAACCTCTCTCTCTAAGCTCGGGAGGGCACTGACTGAGGCTTGTAGGGACACACCCCTTCCCTTTACCCATTTCCAAGAGTAGTGAGAGTAAGGTACTATGGTTAGCCCAGCCTGAATCAGCTGCCCATCCCTCTGGCCAATGAGAAGGGTCTGTTAACAGGAGAGTAAAGTGCTGGGCAGACTAAAGCAATAGTCACCTACTACTGTTTTCTTCCTTTTCCAGCAAAGGAAGGTAAACTATTAGCCCAAATCAGGACCCACTGAAGCAATAGCTGCATGGTCTTAGTAAGGCAATACATGATTAGCCACTCATGATGGCTGTTCTCTTGCTCTCTGTACATCCCCTGCTTGACCAGTCTCTGCTTCACCTACACCCTACTCACCTGACTGACCTTCTCATAGAGCCTAATCAGTAAAATGCCTACATACTTGCTCCGGGCCCCAGCTGGTGATTGTTCCAATCTTTAGATCAGAACATCTCCATTGTGATAGCTTATCAAAGGGGCAGTGAGGGGCGTGCTTCTCTGCTGGTCTCCTTGGTAACTGATGAGCCAGCCTGACGTCAGTTGCCCCTATAACTGGCCACTTCCCTCCCTCTATCCAAGCGAAGACTGCCGCTGCCTTGTCCTGCCCGCTGTCTGCCGTCCACGATGGGGTGCCGCTCCAGGACCTTGCTTCAGACATGTAAGCTCCCCCCATCCATTAAACCGTTGATGTCTCTGTGGCTGACTCTGGGCCCTTTCTTCGGTCTTGAGCCTGGGCAAGTACAGGGCTTGCAGGACTCTGGGGTGCAGCCCAAAGGGCAACTTGGTGGGGGAGAGTCTGGGGTTGACCTGAGACATTCTCCTAGAGAACAGCCACTCCTAGGTAAAGCCAACCCAGCTGTGAGGCACCAACTAAAGACGCTCCTCAAGGCATAGAATGGTGGGCCGTATCCTTTGATCTGATCTCCGAAACAAGGTTCAGGGTAGAGCCGTATGGAGCCCTGGCAGATGGGTGAGGCACGACCATGGTGAATGGAGGTGAGAGCTACGAATTATACTGGCTGGGACTCAGGAGTCAGGGCTTCTTTCCCAAGGAGGATTAAACAGGGGGGTTCATGATAGGGGTAGGAGTGGGGTAGGGAAAGGAAGAGGGAGATTGTCCACCACGTGAAGAGCAATGCAGGAACTTGGAAGGCAACACTAGGGTATGCCTTTGTAAACCAGACTAGCGAGTTCAGCGAGTTCACGTCAACCCCAGACGTGGTTTTGAGTGGGACGGGTATGTGGGCTGCCTAAGTTTAATGCTGAGTATGCAGGAGGGCTTGAGGAGGGGCAGCTGTGGAGAAGCGGGGACATAAGGCAGGAGCAGACAGCCCCACCCTTGGGGTAGACGAAGCCCTGATCTGTGCAGTCCTCCCTGGACCCTTTGTCATCCAGCCCGTCACCAGAGACGCGTCTCCCCGCTAAAGGAAGTCTAGTGTGGTCCACCCTTTATTCTAGAAGGAATTTTCCCTAATCACTCATCTAGTGCTTTAACGTCAACCCCCTTTATTGCTTTGACCTTGGAGTGTTTGGTTTGCCTAGTTTAAATCTTATAAGGATATTTGCCAACTGAATAGAGGATTATAATAACACAGACCGTGAACTTGGCACGGGAGACACATCTGCAGAGTTGTTTCTTGTTTGGTTGGATAATGACTTGCATTTCGTTCAGAAGGAACTGACTGTTTAACAAATGAGCTGCTGAAGGCGCCTCAGTTAACTCTTATCACCACAAGTGCTTAGTAGTGCGCTTAGATGAGCTTGAGCATTTTACCCAGACTCTCTACAGCATAAACTGAAAACAAACTCATGGTTCTTTTTATTATTCTCTCATTTTCTTTTTATTGTATTTTTAAAATTACAGATACATACGTGCTTGTTTTATTAAGAAAATGGTATAAAACACATAAAGAAACAGTAGGCAAATTATCCTGCACTCATACACCTTCAGTTACCTTCCCCCAAGGTAACTAAACAAATTCTGTTTACACAATTGCATACAGACATGTACATATACATGGAACATATATATGGAATTATGGAATATGTAATTATATTTTTGTTAACAATAGGATCATGCTATATACATTATTCTGGAATTTTCTTTTTTCTCTTCACGGTATGTCAAGTAAAGATCTATACCTAACTCAGTCTTTTAATGTCAAATGATCTTCCTTTCCGTGGTTGAATGGGACATGACTGTCATTTTATGGGGAGAGACTGTCCCCACAGAGGGACAGTCTAACTGTTTCCAACTTTTTGCCACCACAAAACAATGTTGCATTAACTATCCTTATAAATATTTCCTTACATCGTATTTCTTTTATTTCATAGAATGGTTTTGCAAAACTATTGTTGATTCATAAACTCTCTATTTTTAATATTAATAATGTCAGATTATTTTCCACAATTTTGTTGTAATCTACACTCTTACAGCTGTATCTGAGAGAACTGCTTTCCTGTATCCTGAGCACCTCTAGACTTTTTTTCCCTTTAAAATGTTAGACAGCTTGATAGAAAAAATGGTATCACATGTGTATTTAATTTGCTTTTTCCTTGGTTACTTGTGAGATCGAACTTTTTGTCGTATGTTCATTGACCTTTTATTTTTCTTCTCTCAATTGCAAGTTTATTTCTTTTTTTTTTTAAATTGACTTGTCTACCTTTTTTCTTACTGGTTTTTGGGAAGGTTATGTATGTTAGGGATTAATAGTTGTTTTGTCGTAAGTGCTACAGATAATTTTCCCAGTCCATTATTTGTCTTTTGACTTTGTGATGTGTTAAAACACCACTTTAATTTTTTTTAATTTTATAAAGGAAAATATCTTCTTTCCTTCATGGTCATTGAATCGTTGGGTGTTCATAATAAGCTCTCCCGAGTACAGGATTATATAAATAGTCTCCTTGATTTTTTTCAAATAGTTTATTTTTTAACTTTTTTACATTTACATCTTCAATCCAGCTGGAATTTAAGTTTAGCATTCTTTCTTCAGGTGTGTAACAATTATGTCGATATCATTTATAAGTCAAAATACTCAGTTCCCACTGAGTTTGAAACACCAGCCTTGTTATATATTAAATTTCTATATATGCTTCCTGGACTCTGTTTTCTGGCTCATGAATCTATTGCTGGTGCTGTTAGCTGGCATCTATCCCATGATACTCTTTTTGCGATTATACCAAACATATCTTGATAACATCAGGAGAGATCACAACTTAATTTTGTAGGTTAGGGAGGAATCACACAAAGAAAAACCATCTTGTGATATTTGAGAACTAACACTGTTAGTGTATTTGATCTAAAAACTGACAGAGAAATGAGTACTACTCACAGCTACAATGCATCTATAGGCCATATTTTTATTGATCAGCAAATGTATTATACTTAATGGAAACTTTTGGTTCATATGCATAAATGTTACTTTAAAAATGTTTATGAGTATAACCTGAGCCATAAAGGCTTGACTGGAAATCCTCGTTGAAATCTTAATTTGGCCCCAGCTCTGGGAAAGAATTCACCTGGTATGGAGTTCACACCTTACTAATTTAGATAAATGCAAGAAAAGCCAAAATGAATGAGATGTGAGTTAGATTATTTTTTAAAATAAAAAAGTTTTCTTCTGAAAACATATAAAAACTTGAATCAGACAACAGATACCCGAATTTCCTCTAGCTATCAGGTTATCTACCTTGATCAGGTTATCTACCTTGATCACTGAGAGATTTCTACTTAAATATAAACATTTTAATTTTAATTATTCAAATGTTTAATTAAAGGTTTCAAAAGTTATCCTTAAGCAAGTAAAACATTTCTCTTGCAGCGTTTGGGAACCACTAAATGTTTTCATTGAGAAAATGAATGTAAATTTTGAACAGTCCACCATTTAAACTAATTAGAGTTTATATTAATGAGATTTTACTTTAATACCTTCTGTCTCTCTCCTTTGAATTGACTCATGTTGGTGGTCAATCAGGTGACCTCTCCGTACCTAATTCTAAATTTATGTCAGCATATAATTGGAAGAGACTGAGCAATGGATATTCAATATTTAACATCGAATTGAGAATTAGTCCATGTCTATAATCCCTCATCTGCAAATCTGAAATTCAAAAAGCTCTGAAAAAAACTACGATTTAAAAAAATCTTTGGAAGTGGTACAGATGAACCAGTGTGCAGGGCAGAAATTGAGACACAGATGTAGAGAACAAACGTATGGACACCAAGGGGGGAAAGCAGTGGGTGGTGTGGTGGTGGGGGGATGAATTGGGAGATTGGGATTGACACGTATACACTAATATGTATAAAATAGATAACTAATAACCTGTATAAAAAAATAAATAAAATTCAAAAATTCAAAAAAAATTTAAAAAAGAATAAAATCTTTGGCAGCAAACTCTGACCTGATACTTACAGTCTTTATCCCACCATAGACATTTTGGTGCATAAATATTTGTGTGTTTTCAGGGGGCTGCCCTAGCAAATTGTCATTATGTGCAGCATATTACCTTTCTCAAGTAAAAATAAATCCTGAATTATAAATACCTGTATTTTGGAAAGGCTCAGTGGAACTTTTTGTTACCGTTATTAATGAAGGCATTAATGAATATTAATAGCATCATTTAGCGAGTACTTAGTATAAAGGTGCTGCTTTAAACTGTGAGCTTGAGGCTGTAACTCTTCACATTGAGACGCTTAAAGACAGAGTTGTGTTGGATACAGCCGTTATCCCAACAAGAAACTCTAGTGTTTATTCTCATATCTTCTGTATATTTGCCTATGAGACTTTTCTCTTATCCCCTGTGTCCCTGTGTCAGTTCTGGGATTGGTGTTCTGGGTGGAAAATAGGGTTGTATACAAAATCACATCTTACTTTTCTACCCACAAGGATCTTCTTAAAGGCAAAGAGATGGATAACTTTGATATTGGTTCCTCAAAGCACTTGAAGCACTTGTTCTTGCCCTGGATAAGAATAATGCACCATCCTAAGGAATCCACTCATAATGTAGTTTGGTCAAGGTCCTTAAGCCCTTAGCTCCTCTTTGTTTCAGTTTCCTCAGTTATCAAATGAGCTCAAAAGCCAGCTTTACCCATTTCACGGGGTGATTGTGAGGCTCTGATGAGATAATATGTGCAAAGGGCTGTGAAACGTAAAGTGGTCTGTGACACATGATGCCTTTCACTTCATCCCTGTAAAAATATCTTCCCAAAACAAAGTATCTTGAATTCTAAAATATGACAATCAACAATCCTAATGTTCAGAATTCTAAACAGAGGTTACCTAGAGTTGGATCCTCAAAAGAAGGAAAGCAATGAAAGCCAGGAAGACACTGAGCATGCTCTGAAATGCATGTCACTCAACAACCATAATTTTGAGGCCAAAGTTGTCGCTTAGGAGCCTGCCATCTTCAGAGTGTCAGTAAGCCTGCAGACCCGCAGCGGTTAAATCAATAGTTAATGAAGTTCGTCATGTAATTTGAGCCTCTAGTTTGTTTATGCTAGACCAACTTTATCCATACTCCAAACAAATTATCGCTTATAATTACCAGCCCGAAGATAAATCTCTAAATGTTTTTCTGATGATAGTGCTGTGGTTGGCAGGTGTTAAAAGTGCCTCCCAGGGACAAAGATTGAAGATGAGCTTGTTTCCGCAAATCCTTCAGGCGAGGATGTTGCGCTTTCTATCCTGCCATGTGCAAAGGAGCCTTGTATGGTGCCCCGTTAATGAAATCTAATAGGCAAAGGTCGTATATCTTTACAAAGAAAAATACAAAGCTGGTAATGTGATAAATGGGCTCTGTGGGGCTCAGTGGACGAGGTTTGGTGAGAAAACCCATGTTTAAACAGTCAGCATGGTTTTCTCTCTAATGTTTATGTCTTAAGTATCACCCCATAGTGTTTCTCCTCACCTGGTAGAATGATTAAAATAAATACAAAAATAAGAAATCTATGTGTCTTTAGTGCTTTGAACCACAGTGACTGGTCATCCAGTGTTAACATTAAATATTATCCACCAGAACAAACAGTTTGCCTTAGAGAAAAGCTTTAAAGAAATCCTTTTGTAAACCTATTATCAATGTGTCAATGTCTCTTAAAGGCGGAAGTCTTAGCATTAACCCAAGCATATAGATTCTATCGGACTACTAAATAATGCATGCAGATGTGCAAGGTTGTATCCAAAATTTTGTGCTGTTTGGAAGTAGACTGAAAACCAATATGCTTAGAGCTAAAATGCAAAAATAAGTTAAACCCAGAATTATGAAGAGTTAAATAAATCAGATGTTGTTGAATTGAATCACTGCTCGTTTTAGGAGAAGTTGCCAGTTCATTTGCTATAGTTGTACTGCTGAGCTAAGAGACAGTTCAATAAATCAACTCAAGCTTGATGGGTTCTTCAATTCATTGAAATGAGTGCGTGGAAGAGAAAAGAAATCTCTTAGTATTCCCTCTTTGACAAAAGGGTACGCATAGAGCCTGAATGGATGAATGGTTGATTAATTTTGCCAGAAATTTTCTTGACAGCAGGAAATGTGTTTTTGCATTACTCTGTTTGCCTGGGATTTATTTGGTAGAATATGAATTATTGCATGTAAATTTGTACCTGAGGCTATGTTGCTAAAGTAGATAGCTCCTGGTGAGGTTTCTGACTATGGGATCTGTGATATTTCTGTATGGTCTTGCACTCTGCACCCTTACGGGTTGCCCTACAGCAGTTTATATAAGTGTCTGCTCTCACTGATGTTAGTAGTAAAGTCAAGCACTGCCGGTGATTCAATATTGAGCTTGGTTTGCGTGATCATCTGTGCCCCTCTCAAGGAAGGATGGGGCTGGAGGCAACCAACTGATGATGCTTGATAATTCCTAGACTCATCAACCTGGCAGTTTACTTAGAGACTCTTACCTTTTGCCTTCTCTTCCTTATTTAAAGGTATCTCCTTGTGCTTCTGTTTACAGTAAGCCTACAAATAAACACGTTTCTTAGTTTTATCGCATCAAGAAGGGATACAGCTGGGCTTCCCTGGTGGCACAGTGGTTGAGAGTCCGCCTGCAGATGCAGGGGACACGGGTTCGTGCCCCAGTCTGGGAGGATCCCACATGCCGCGGAGCGGCTGGGCCCGTGAGCCATGGTCGCTGAGCCTGCGCGTCCGGAGCCTGTGCTCCGCAACGGGAGAGGCCACAACAGTGAGAGGCCCACGTACCACAAAAAAAAGAAGGGATACAGCCACACATGAAAAGACCTAGGCTGCTGTCAATGACAGCTGAACTTTGTGAGACTAGAATTAGGAATAGCCTCCCTACTTACCACTTCATGCCTTTTCTATAAAGTACGATGCTATGCTGTACATGGGACCTTTTCTGGATCATTGTGGAGGGTAGGAAGGCTTGTGGTTCTCAGAACCTCTACTGGGGCAGTAGGTGATGCTGTAATTGCTTCCCTTTAGACCTCCTTGGCTGCCATATTCAGATGCTAGAACACTGGGAAGCCCAAGGATGAAGCCGCTCAAATTATTTAGCAACTTCCTGTTCATTTTGTTGTCCTTCTAGAGGTTAACACAGAAGTTCTTACTTGTACGTAGCAGACCAGAAATTATCTACAGCAGACGGCACATCATATAACCTTTTGCCTAACTTTGTAGTATGTGTATGTTTTATTCACATACCAACACCAAGTTTCCTGAATGCCTACCACCATGGTGCTTATCTGTTTTTGAAAATAAATGTATAGAGAAATTCTTTTTTTAAATTGAAGTATAGTTGATTTAGTGTTGTATTAGTTTCAGGTGTACAGCACAGTGATTCAGTTTATATATATATATATATATATATGGCAATATATCTGGCAGATTCTTTGCCCTATAGGTTATTACAAAATACATATTTTTCAGATTCTTTTCCCTTATAGGGTATTACAAAATATTGAGTATAATTCCCTGTGCTATACTGTAGGTCCTTGTTGCTTACCTATTTTATATATAGTAATGTGTATACATTAATCCCAAACTCCTAATTTATTCCCCCCCGCCCCGCTTTCCCCGTTGGTAATCATGTTTGCTTTCTATGTCTGTGGGTCTATTTCTGTTTTGTAAATAAGTTCATTTGTATCATTTTTTTAGATACCACATATAAGTGATATCATATGATACTTGCCTTTCTCGTCTTACTTCAACTTAGTATGATAATCTCTAGGTCCATCCATGTTGCTGCAAATGGCATTAGCAAAACTCTTTTTTTTTTTTTTTTTTTTGCCGTACGCGGGCCTCTCACTGTTGTGGCCTTTCCCGCTGCGGAGCGCAGGCTCTGGACGCGCAGGCCCAGCGGCCATGGCTCACGGGCCCAGCCGCTCCGCGGCACGTGGGATCTTCCCAGACCGGGGCACGAACCCGTGTCCCCTGCATCGGCAGGCAGACTCCCAACCACTGCGCCACCAGGGAAGCCCAGCAAAACTCTCTTAAAATAAGTTTTCACACACACACACCCAACTAGACCATGAGGCTGCAAAATAATTTCATCAGCTATCCAAATTTAGCTTCTGATATTTTCTGCTTAGATTACAATAGGAGAATGAAAAGTGATTAAAAGAAAAACAATGTTAAGTTAAATAAGTTTCCTCTTATGTCCATATCAAATACATCACTCAACCTGAAATGAGGACAGATGGCATATTCAAATGTACTAGAATAAAACTCAGAAGACTTGGGTTCTAGTTGCAGCTCTACCGTCAAATAACTGTGTGTGGTACTGGGACTATTCCTTAAGTTTCTTGAGCCTCATTGCTCTCATCCGTTAAGTGAATATCGCTAACTTTTTTCTTGCTACTAGCTAGAGAATTGAGAGACATCACCTAAGATTACTTTGATCATACATGGAAAAGCCAACATTGCTCTACAGACATAAAATTTTACTTCCTCTTTAAGTGTCAAAACACTTTTAGGTTTTGATTCTTTACATTGTAACCTTTGTTCTTCCTGGGCTGGTGCAGCATAACAAGTGATTCTAAAGTCTCCCATGGTCAGCCTTCCAGTTACTTCTGCTACTTCCCTGCCCTTGGCTACCAGGAGTCCAGATGGTAGGCTCCCCAAATTCTTTGGGTGTCTCGGTGACTTAATTTCAGGCACCAAGGGGCCAGCCACTAGCTGTGACTAATGAGGAAACAAAATCCATCTTCTTTCTCTGTTACTAAAATGTAGAAAGTAATGATTTAGAAGAAAAGATTGTCTCTTGAAGTGGCCTCTGCTCCTGAAAATGTCCACGTCTATTATTATAATCATTTAGCAGTTTTTCATAAATGGTAGATTTGTCTCTCTCTTCATAGTTCTTTGGTTGTAAGTGACAGAAACTCAACTCAGATTTGCTTAAGGAAAACAGGGAACTAATTGCTCTAGTAGGTGATAATCCCAGGTAGACCTAGCTTCTGATACTCTTGGACTCAAAGCCAAACTGTATCATCAGAGCTTGTCTCTTTTTCTCTACCTCTTGCCTCTGTGTTGGCTTCCTTCTCGGGTAGCTCTCTCCATGATTCCTCAGGATGGCCACGGGCAGCTTCAAACAAATGTGATCCTTAGATCTCAGGATCTCAGAGGAAGGAAGAAGGAACTTCACAAAATTCCTGTGAAGGCTCTGATTGGCCCAGATCAAGTTACATATTATTCCTGAAACCATTATGTAGCCAAGGGGGTGGAGTACAGTTTCGCTGGGCCCGAGTCACCTGCCACACCTAGAGCTCAGTTTAGGAATAAGGGCAGCCCCACACCAGCCACACGAAGTGAGGAGGGGTCCTCCCCAAAGAAAGGAATGATGGACAGAAAAAAATGCATACGGCTGTGGCAAACTAAACTACTCTTAAACCTAGTATTTATTATTTATAATATTCTAAGCACTGTGCTAGCATTTTATATTAACTATTTCATTTAATCCTCTCTATAAACTATGAAGTAGGTATTATTATTCCCATTTTTGGATGCAGAAATTAAGGCTTAGAGGCTAAGGAAATTACCCAAAGTTGTGTAACTATAAATGGCATAGCTCAGAATCAGATTAGAGTCTGCCTCCTTTCACAGGCAGGGGTCTTTATTGCTTCACTATATTATTGTATTTTCTCCTGTAGGTTCAATAATTTTAAAATTTAAACATTTTTTGTGCTTTTATCACCTTCTCCTCTGTCCCTGATAGACCCCTAGCTCCTGAACACCCTTTCATCTTCCATTGTTAAATCACTGAATATCAAAACTTGAAGGGAACTTACAAACACCTACCCCAACCCCCTCATTTCAACGTAAGGAGGAGAGATCACCTGGAAGCAGAAAAACCAACTCGTTTTCTTGATGCCCAGAGTTGATTTGCCATTCCATTCCATAGTACTTAACCTGAATCTCCTATATAAAAGGACTTCAATAAATACTTTTCTTTGCTAATCAAACTAGCTTCTAGCTACAGGATTCTTTAAATAATATTATCTGTACTTCAGAAAGAGAAAACCTAAAACTTTTTACAAGCAGATCACTTTTTAAAATGGTTTCATGCATCACAAAATTAATAGCAATAACCCTAAAAGAACAAAATGATACTTGCTGTATTTTACGGTGTGTGGTAGGAAACCATGTGAAAATCAGGGCAAATCAATGAATTCTCTGACCTCTGATGCTGTAAAGAGTTCATAGGATGTCCTGAAACCTTGTAGGTGAGGATTTTAATCACCTCAGACACCACCTTATCCACTTAGACTCTTAAAAATCTAAAGAAAGATCTGTAGTTTTAGGATGATTCCGGAGAAGCTGTATAGTCAAGGAATGAAGTCAGAGGCTTCTAGTTTGGAACAAGCTTGTTGGTCAGGAACATCATTTATAAGGATTACTTAAGATGCTGCTGTCTGTCTTTCAGATGTTGGGGCAATGCTATTGTATGTATGTGTTGGGATGGTACTGGGGGAAGGTTGAGCCCAATGAGACAAGAGGCGAGAAACTTGCTTCTTTTCCCCTCCCAAGGACTCACACCCGTGGCAGACTCAGTCAGGTAGCAGAGTGGCCTTTCTCAGCAGGTAGAAAAATGACTACTATTATTTTTCCAGCTATCCAGCTGCCTAGCTACTTGCAGAATTAAGGTGCTACTGTATAGCACAGGGAACTATATTCAGTATCCTGTGATAAACCATAATGGAAAAGAATATTGAAAAGAATGTATATATATGTATAACTGAATCACTTTGCTGTACAGCAGAAATTAACACAACATAGTACATCAACTATATTTCATTTTATAAATCAATAATGTAAAACAAAATGAATATAAGTGGCAGAGATGGAGAAGAGAAGCGGACGAGCGGATCTGTCTTGAAATATTGTTATAGATCTCCTCTCCCCTCCTCGCCAGGTGGACAGCTAGGCATAGTGCAGAAAGCTGCCCTGAAGCCTTGTTTTCCTTCTCACCTGGGAGGATCCTGTGGCTGGTAGTTCATATGCTGTGTCATACATCTGCCTTGACATTTTAAGCAGCCTGTTTTACCCAGACTTTAAGAAATCCTGGTGGTTTTCAGTTTTCTTTGGACAGTGTATTCTTTTTTTTTTAATTTGCAATTTTATTACTAATATGTTCTTTTTTAAATTGGGGTATAGTTGTTTTACAATGTTGTGTTAGTTTCTACTGTATAGCGAAGCGGAGTTCCCTGTGCTGTACAGCGACGTGGAGTTTCCTGTGCTATACAGCAAGTCTTCATTAGTTATGTATTTTATACATATTAGTGTATATATGTCAATCCCAATCTCCCAATTCATCCCACCCCCCTTTCCCCCCTTGGTGTCCACACGCTTGTTCTCTACATCTGTGTCTCTATTTCTGTCTTGCACACCGGTTCACCTGTACCATTTTTCTAGATTCCACATATATGCATTTAGTATACGATATTTGTTTTTTTGACTTACTTCACTCTATATGACAGTCTCTAGGTCCATCCACGTCTCTACAAATGACCCAGTTCCGTTCCTTTTAATGGCTGAATAATATTCCACTGTATATATGTGCCACATCTTCTTTATCCATTCGTCTGGACAGTGTATTCTTTCGGTACTTTTAGCATCTCGATAAGAAGGTTCTTTAGAGTGCACGGAAGCCATCTTAGCCATGGTCTCTGCCTACCAACTGGTCTGAGACACAGGGATTATCACACAGAACATGAGTTAGAAACCACTGTTTTAGGACATATCTGGGGACGGGGGCAATTGTGGAGCTTAGAGAAATTGGAGTTAAAGGACCTGCTCCCTGAGGAGGAGGAAGGCTGGCACAAGCGGAGCAGGATTTGGAGGGGGAGCGGGTGGAAGGGCAGTGCACTCCTAGCAAGGGCACCCTCAGCCTGTTCCAGATTCTCCAAATTCGAGGCAGAAAATGCATCTTGGAATTGAAGAATGCTGTCCACCTGTCGAGTGTCCCAACTTGCAAATTTATGTGAGGCATTTCTCTAGGAAGTTTCTGTTCAGTAAGCAGTGCTGGGGATGAGGTATCAGTGTGTGCAGCGGAGGTCTCTGAATAGGAGAAAATTGGTTTCTGTCCAAACTTCTAGGCCTTGGGTGGGCATATTGGCATTGTTGGTGACCTTTTAGGCTGAGAGTGAAAACAGAGTTAAGAATAGTAGGGAAAAATCAGGGAGATGGGTAAAGATAGACAGACATGAGCCATGGCCCAGGGACCAGTGATCACTGGAGGTCCTCTTCTCCCTCATTCAGTCCATCTCAGTAGGAGCATCCTGGAAGCAGGAGAGATGATGCTCTTTGAGCCTCACTGATGGACATCTCCATCCCCAGGAGAAACCAGTCACAGACAAACTGCATATTCTTAAATTAGTTGGGCCTGCTAACTAGACACTATGGAGAACTGGGTTGCTTGCCTTTGCGGCTGTATAAGAAATAAGGAGCTTTAACAGTGGCCTGATTCTACAGTTAGGGCAAATGAAGGCAACAAAATAAGATAATTTAAAACTCAAATATCTGCCGTATTTTAGGGTTACCATAATGGAGATCAAAGATAACTATGCGTATTATTTTCAGGAATCCCAAATATAAAGTTTGGTTTTAAAAATGCCCTATTTACCCATAACTGACCTGAATTAATACAGTTTTTCTAGACTTAAAAAAACTCTGGAAAATACCTAGGAAAACTTCATTTTCCCGGCATAGGAAGTAGGTGTTTTAGTAAAATCCTGGCTCTTTCTTTTAAATCATCCTGCCAACATCAAAATGCTGTTTATTTTATAAGCATACCAATATAAACTAAAAGACAATTGATGGAAATTTAAAATTTTTACCAGCCTAGAAAAGGGAAATATTTGGCCACTTATTACAGAGTATTTGTGTAGAAGTTCCCCATCTCTGATTTTTTTTTTTTAGGTTCCTCCTGCCTCTTAAACCAGACAGAATTAATGATGTGTCTTGCTTTATGCAGTAATAATATTGATGAAAGAGTCGAATGTGATTTGAATTGTTTGCAAGATTCTCCTACTGTTATTCTCTACTTTTCTTAGTTAGGGCATTTTTGTCCTGCAGTTGACATTTGACAATGTCTGGAGACGTATTTGATTGTCACACCTCAGAGAGAGAGTTAGCTATTGGCATCTAGTGCGTGGAGGCCAGAGATGCTGCTAAACATCTAACAATGCACAGGATGGTCCCCACAACAGAGAATGATCCAGCCCCCGAAGTCAGTAACGTCTAGTAAGAAACGCTACTCTAAAGTTATCATTTTTTACCTGTTACGAATTCAGATTTTTTTTTTGCCAGTATTTGGCCTGCTTGTAGCCCTTCTATAAATAACTCTTGTATAAACTGATAACATAGAAATACAATTCTTGTCCCACCAGATTTAGCTCAGATACTCTCTGCCTTGTGGGTAGGGCCTGTAGATAATTTCTGATTTGTATTGAAAGCATTTTGATGCCCTACATGTATGGTGCAAATAGCAATGGACGTTTGACGGTTATAGGGGAGATTTGAGCAGGGGCCAAAAAGAGAATCCCTCACACCAACCTGAAAGAATTAAGATTAAGGAGCCTTGACCTCTTTTTCCTGGATTGATGAGATAGCATTATATTTTGGATTAAGTATAATTTTCATTTTATAAGCTTAACATTTTATAGATTTTTTTTATCACTCCTCTTTATAATACCCTTCTTAGTTGGGGTGTAAACATCCATAAAAATGAAAGTTAACTAAAGTTATCTTTCCAGGTATCATGTCTCCCTATGACTTGGGCTTGGTTGGCTGGAAATAAAATAGGGATTTGGGGAATTACCGATGTGTATGTGTGGGTGTTATAGTGTGTATGGATGTGTATGTGTGTGTGTGTGAGGGAGAGAGAGAGACAGAGAGAGGAGTCCTTTGTGCCTGATAGCTAGGGTACCCACCTAAAGGTTTAGCTTCTCAGCCCCCCTCTTCGAGGGAATGACTCATACCCATCGCTCTTATAACAGGTACCACACCTATATTTTGTGGTCATCCAATCCACCTCAATTGCTTGGCACAAGGCTAGGCACCCAGCCCAACTGGGAACAACCAGAATTCTTTCTCCAGAGTTTTCAAACTCAAGACCAAGAGGGAGTGAGCCTTGACTAAACCTGGAAGGTCTGCCCTGGAGCTGCAGTCACCCATGTTGCCCACCACATGGAGCATGCTAGTTGGTTGCAGGAGAAGAGGATGGAGAAGCTGAGTGGCCCCCCACATCCCTGGTAACCCTTGCCCTCCTCCCAGCTTGTCCTCCAGTTCTTCCTTTGCTTTTTTGAGAACCCTCTCCAGAGTTTTCTGAGTTTTTCTTAAGCCAGTTTAAGTTTCTGTGTCTTGGGGCCAAGAGAGTCACAACAATACAGCGTCCTTACCTGAAAATGAATTCCTCAAGTTCCCCACACACAGACATCTCCAATGAAAATGAAACCACAGACCCCAGAGTGTATCTGTTTGCAGGAGGGGGTTTCTAGTAAATAGCTTAGAATTGCAACAAATGGCACACACAGACTGCTGGCTCTGCATGTGTGCTCTAAGATGGGTGTTTACCCTATTATATTCCGATTTAAGAATGTCATAAAGTTTATCACTGAGCAAATGGAAACCATCAAGAACAGATATGGATGGTGAGAGGTGTGTACCTTGATATATAGATATTTTAGACTTCAAAAGAAATTACTTTCATTGGGTTGATAGCAAAGGGGACACAACCATATTCCCCACTTAAACTTGGTGATGGTTGGGTATTTTTAGCAAATGAGTTGTCAGCACAAAGGCTTCATTAGACCCATCAGGATATCTGCCCATGAAGAACGAATCCCACTGTACTGACAGTTTCCTTGAGCCAAAATGATGAAGCACCTCTGACAAGAGCCATATTGTGCTCCCCATGTGAGGTGCAGGAGGAAAAGAGAGACAGTTTGGTCTTCATTTGGTCAGGTTGATATTGACACAGCTTAGAGAAATCAAGTGTGTGCAGTGTACGTGTACAGCAAGGGCTCTGGAGACTCGACTGGTGGTTTCCATAAATCACGAAGGGGTACCCAGAGAGGAAGGAAGGTTTCCTGCTTTACTGAAATATTGTTCAAACTAGATGATTTATTTTTATAAGGGAAAATAAATAAAGTCATAACCGTTCAAGCTCATGGTTCAAAACAGGCTGATGGGGATTTTTTTCAAACATCTATACACAATTGCGGAAATAATTTATTATTATTTGGTAGCCAGTGTGTTGCCCAGGTTCTACCATCGCAAAAATAAAGCATGCCTAGTGAGTGGATTTTCCATTATGCATAGGTCCTGAGTTACTCATTCCCATATAGAAATCCTTATAAACATATGCAAACTTTAATAAAGGGGTCCTTAAGTGGAACAACAGTCTAGCCCTTTTCTCACTGAGTCCTTAAATTCATACTACATTGAAAAGTTTTGATTATGGGTCTGTCCTTGAAGAAAATGTAAATTAGGCTGAGCTGGTAAATAAGGTGATGACGTGTTTGTCTTTAATTGGTTGTGAACCTCCCCACATCCAAGTATTCTATATACTATTAACTAGTTGTGAGAGGCTACCTAGGACTCCCTTTCATGAAGTACAGTAGATAAGCATCTTTTTCTAGGGCAGCTGTCTGTTGGTGTAACATTCATTGGTTCTCCTTATGATGGAGACAGTGAGGATGAGGCAGTATGCCAACTTGCTTAATTTCAGATTGATCTGAAAGCAACCCATTTAATTTCAAGAAGTCCTTAACTTACACCTGTGCTTTCAGATGAACCATCTCCCAATCTCCCTCTCATCTTTACCCCTCCCCTCCCCTCCCCCTTCCCTCTCTCTCTCTTTCTCTCTTTCCCTCCATTAATGAAATGTTTATAATTATTTGTCCCATGACATGAAAACAGTGGTTTTCAGTACTCATGTGCTGTCTCCCTCTATTCTTGAATTCTTCAACCCAAATGATGACCTTACAAGGATGATTGCTTACAAGATTGTTGGTTTCTTCTCTAATACTTATGACATGCTTGACCTAAATTGAAGCATCTGCAGATTGATACATTAATTAGTCTTTGATAGTTGTGCCTTTACAAGAGGGCTTTGCTTGAAACAATGGTGATATTATAGGCTCTTTGTATTAAGATGCCCACTCGGTTGGGGTAAAAAAAATTACCTCTTTTGTCTTTGTATCCCTCCCCTGTAATCCTAATTCCTGGTTTCCCTAGGCTTTTGAGCAGAAGGAAAGTAATGTTAGGAGCATCCTTAAGTGATGAGATTTCTTTACATACTAAATGGTAAAGTGGGGATTCTTCCATTGTTTGTGTGTCTAAGGTAACAGAGCAAGAAAAACTACATGAGGGTAATTCCGGACAAACCGTGACTATGCCAGTTCATCTGCTTTTTTTGTGTGTACATATGCATACCCAACTTTTAAAAGTACGTATTGCTGCCAGAAACTTTATAGCAGTTTCTTTGGGCAAGTTTTCAATTAGGCTCATACATGAGTTAATGGTCAGCCTACACCAATATTTTACAGAATAAATGAGAAACTGGAAATTAATCATAAAGCATGATAATATTGACTCATCAGAAAGTTTAAGCATCACATTATTAGCATTGATTAAAATCAAGGATGTGGCTTGCTTGTGTATAGTGACGAGGGAGAATTAATAACAAACGGAAGTAAATGGAGTAGCAAAAAACTTTTATGAAATTAAAAATGGAGTGAGTAATGTCTTTCAAGAATTATTTCATTTGAGAATAACATACAGGTTAGAACCTGAGCTCTGAAGTCAGACTCACCTGGGACCAAGTCCTGTTTTTACACATGTGAGCTGTGTAACATCAATTACTTAACCTTCTAAACCCTCCATTTTCTCAATGCAAAACAGAAATAACGTTACCAACATCATCTGGCCATCTTAAAGTTTAAATGAGATGATGTAAAGCATTTAACAGAGTGCTTAATGCAGAAGCAGTGTGTGAGGAAATCGTTTTAGGCAATATACTATTGGTTTAAATGAAAAGTAATAAATATATATATTTGTTATTCATTTCTATATTGTAGTATTTTAATTTTCACAAAATCTTTTCATGAAAGGGCTCTCTTTTTGAATGATAACGTGTACTGCTTGGCTCTATTTTCAAAATATGATGCATAATATAGTTGAAATAGACCCAGTTTTTAGTAGAAGTAGACGTTTTTAGTAGTAAAATGCCTTGGCTAGCTTATAGAAATAAGAACCATAGAGTTTTTTAAAAATAACATGTGGTAAAAACATGGGGAATATCTTTGCTTACCAATTAAAGCGTACAAAAAGACAGAATGAATCAAATCTCTTTAATTTATGCATTTTCTGTTCTCATAAATCATTTTCCTGTCAAAATTATCAGACTTTATTATTGCTGAATATTTTAAACATCATAATGGAATTTTGGTAGCATAAATCATGAAGCTTTCAGTAAGAACTTTTGTGTACATACCTCAGCATTTTTCATATATCTTGATAAAATAGTCCTCAGTCTAGAAGTAAATCTATGCAGAGTATAAATGTCAGACTCTACTCGTAAATTGCAGTAACTCAGCAATCCATGCTGACCATTTTGCTTACAAGGTAGTTATGGACTGTCATACTATCTTTCTAAGACTCACTGTTCTCAAAGATGAAGCTGTATGAGCTTGTGTTTTAATCTTGGTCATGATTTTTATACAAGCATCCTACCTACAGGTTATATCTCCTCACTTGATTTTTCTATTTCCTGGAAAAAGAAAAAAATTTCAGACATAATAAATCTGGGAATAGCTTGTCCATGACATCAGAAAATAATTTATTTCTCTTTTATTTAATAAAAGCATTACTCAATATATTTAATTTGTAAGAGAGACAACTGTTTTGGATTATGTGCGTAGTCCAGAGTACTGGACCTAAATGGGATGAGTACTAGCACGAGGAATAAAATCCATTGAATGTGATACTGACCAGGGTTATTGGTCTTCCTTAATCAACAGAAATTGATAAGAGGCCAGACAAGAAATTCAGGCAAGGCTTTAATGGGGCCCCTGCTGCAGGAGCGGGAGAGGGAAAACAAGTAACAGGTTCCCTTGTCGCTCCCCGAAGCGGGGGTGGGGGGTGGGGACAAGCTGGTTCCTTACATGGGGTGAGGGTAGGGGTGTGTCCAGGGGTCGGGCCAGAGGGGCGGCTTAGGTGGTCTGCCCACCCCTTTCGTGGTGTTGAGTGCAGGGGGCATGCGCAGTGCCCTGCTTTTGCTCCCAACCCCCTGTTTTTGCTCCCTGCTCTTCAGAAGTGGCAGTTGGGTGTTTGGGTTTTTTTAGGTTTTTGGATCTTGTTGTCCATAATTGGGCCCCAGCTGCCCATGTACACAATTATTTTTAGTCCCTTGTAGTTTCTTTGAATTTGGTTGCTCAAGGAGACGTTTGTCCAGGTGCAAGCACTGCAGCAAAGGGTCCCAGGTCCCAGCCTGTCTCAAAGGTAGTGTGGCACTCGGAATGATGCAAAAGGCTCTATCCACGGTGATGTGGCTAAAGGAAGAAAATCACTACACATTTTTCTGTTGCTTTATTTGTATAGGGGCAAACAGAAGCTCATTCATTGAGTCTAACTTGGAATTAAGGATAAAGGATCCATTAATGAGATAAACACTGCCTGACCCAGAGTTTTTATGTCTTATATTACTTTTTAAATGACTTTGCTTCATATGTAACTTCCTCTGTCATCTCACATCTAGGCATTTTACATGTGAATCACTTTAATGACTTAAAAGATGTGTGTGATTATCATTTAAAAGTTCACAGTATTATAAAGGATATAAGGTAAGAAATTTTAATATGAATATTCAGTTCCCATACCAAGAATTTGTGAAATACTTTCTATGAATCAAATTACTCCCATGAATCCTAAGAACGACCTTTTGATAGTTGATGAATCAGGAAAGGAAAGGGATTTAACATTTATTGTCTACTATATGCCAAACACTGGGCCTGCTTTTTGATACACATATGTCCTTAGTACTCACAGCAGTGTTATGAGGTGAGGGTTTACAGATGAGGAACTCTAAGGCTCAGAGAGATGAGAGAAACTCACTCAAGGTACCCAGCTAGTGAATGGCAAAGCCAGAGTTAACCTCCGAAGTCTTTACTAGGAACCTTGGAGAGAGTGCCCTAAAATAGTGGAGAGACACAATCAGCTTATAGATTAGCAATTTGGCTAAATTATGACAACTTTAATATCAAGGTATCTTAATATCCATCATATGTTAACTTCAATATATATTAGTTGAATAACTATAGAAATGACATCCTAATTTATGATTATAGAAATTATTTTCTACTTTACACTATGATCTTTTTTTGTGTCATTAAGTATTCTTTGACAGCATGATTTTTAATAGCAACATAATATTCTTTTATGTTACTGTTCCATAATTTATTGAACCAGTTCTCTATTGTTGGATATTTAGACTGTTTCAAATTTTAGTTATTATAGTAATAATTCAGTGAATAGCTTTGTCCACAAACCTTTTGTGTGTATATATGATTATTTCTTTAGAATATATTTCTAACAGTGTATGAGAATGCCCATTCAGCCATATTTACCAATTATAGGAAAAGAGAAGACGAAACATTTTCTTATGAGAGGATTTCTTTGTTAATGGTTTCAGGTATTTCAATTGTAAATTGTCTTTTACGTTCATCAACTATTTTTTCTATTGCTATGTCTGCTTTTTCTCATTGATTTATAAGAACTCAGTCTCCAGGACATTAAACCTGTCTCTTCCCTGTTTTAAAACAAATAAAGCAATGTAAATAATAATTATTCCATTGAGAAACTTTTGAGTGGGTTTTAAGCAGAAGAATATCATGGTTCTGGTTACATTTTTTCAAAGCTCTTTCTTGGTCCCGTGTGGAGAACTGATCTCAGGGAGAGGAGACAAGAGCGGCTACAGGGAGACCAGTTGAAGGGCTATCACCCAAGTTCAGGGAAGAGATAATGGCAACTGTGGCTACGACACTAACAGAGATGGAAAGAAGTGAGGGAAGTGTCTGGGCTTGAGATATATTTTAGAGGGAAAGTTAACAGGATTTGCTGATGGATTATGTGAAGAATGCGGGGGGAAAAAGGAATCAAGAACAATTCCTAGATGTTTGGCTTGAGTAACTGGGTGGATGGTGGTGCAATTTGATGCTGTGGAGGAGACTGGGGTGGAGGTAGGTTGTATTTTATTTGAGATGCTTATTAGACATTGATGTGATGGTATCACATGGATAACCAAGGTTAGTGTTGAGGTGGATGTGATTTGGTTGTCACTGGCAGATAGGCGGTTTGAAAGCCATGTGACTGGATGAAATCACTAAGGAGAATGTATAGACAAAGAGAAAGGGGTTAGGAACATTTAGAGGTTGACTAAGGGAGAGGAACTAGCAAAGGTGACTGAGGAGTAGCCAGTGAGTTGGGAGAAAAACAAGGAGAGTGCAATGACAGGAAAGTGAAGGAGTTAAATATTTCAAGAAGGAGGGAAGATCAACCTCTTGAGATTCTTGGGAGAAGTTAATTAGAGTAAGAACAGGAAACAGATTTTGGGATTTCGTGACCTGGAAATGATTGATACTTTTGAGAAGAGCCGTTTCAATGGAATGATGGGGGCAGAAACCTGACAGGAGGGATTCAGAAGACAATAGAAATACAAATATATGAGCAATGTAAGGAGAGTGGGTTTTTCTCTTTCAAAGAATATGCACATTTAAGGACTCACATGTGTCTAAGACATTATTTAGATCATTTTTATTTCATGTGATGCACTAAAGCTATGCGTGTATAGAATGAAAACTAAAATTTTCAGAGCAATGGAATAAGAAATGTCAATAAAATAGAATTTTGTGAGAGAATGGAATTTTCTACTGCATTTGTCCAAGTACTTTCAACCACTAATGTAGTAAATCTGTTGGACACTATCACTGTCTTGGTTGTCATATTGGTTAAAATAGAGCCCTATCATTTCTGTTTTCCTGCCCTTTGCCCTTATGATCATCAACCTCTTCTTAGGGCCCTTGAGATCTACACCTTGCTTTTGGCCAGGAAATAACAAAGCCTTTTTCTCCCTACGTTTTCAGGTCTTCCTACTCATTTCAAAACTAGGAATTACTGAAGCAAAAGAACTCATGACCTCTAAAAATGTTTAATGATCTCATCTCTGCGTCCATGAGTGACAGAAGACTGACAGGGAACACGTCCCCATTCTTCCTAACTGGCGTGTCGGAATAGTCTGGGTTTTGGCCAGTCATTTCCCAGGTGTAATGATTAGTAAAGTAACTTCCTAAATTCCACGCAGCGATCTCAGGCCGGGGTCATATTTCAAACGTGGAAGTTTGGATGGTGGGGTTAGGTGGTAAATGAAGGTAGGGTTCCTTTCTTTTCTAAACCTTTGGCAAATTGAGTGGGATATATATTATATATTATATATATAATTATATATATAATATATAATATATATAATATATATAATAATATATAATATATATATATAAAATATATATATAATTTTAACTTAAGGTAGGGAAAACATTTTGGAGACGTTTGAGCAGATTAACAAATAGTATTTGTATACTCGTAACTAAAACAGTAATTTATCAGGTAGAAGGCAGATGGGGGGAATAAAATGCCAACCTGTATCTACAGTTGGGTTGTGTTGATGATGAAGTGGTATTTATTCAGGGCCAGCCTAGCTTGTCAGCAACATAAGAGCTGTTACAGCACATGACTCCCTGCGTAGCTAGAAGACAATAATAAATTATGCCCTATGCAAACAGCACCGGCATAAAAGTAGAACAAACAGACCCTGCCTCCCGGATTCCTGAAGAATCTTACTCATTCCCTTGTTTGATTCTGTTTTAAACATGAAACTCCTGACATTATCCTAAAGCCAGTGAGATTGAATCTGGTTTGGGCAATTTTATTGGGGTGGATAGGACATAGTTGTTGACAGTCTGTTTTGGGGTGACTGTAAAATGTAAGTATTTTATTTCTCTAATATGCCTAAATGCTTCATATAAATCTTTGTTTTATCAATACCTCATGTGATCCTGTGGAATTCGGGGCCTCCCAGGGGAAAACTGGGGAAGTATTACTCAAAGCAGCTTGATTCTAAGAATCACTTGAGATACATAATGGAAGTACAGATTCTTGGACCCAATCCTGGGCTGCTAAATGAGAACCTCTAACAAAGCGGCCCAGAAAGACACACCCCAGGGTGACGTTTATGATGAGGCTGGTGTGAGGGGCAAGGAGCTAAGGGCCTGAGTCAGTAAAAGTCCTGTGACAGCATTGAGAGAGCCCAAAGGATTGGTTCACAGGAAAATATATGAATTAAAAATGGCTCCCTAGAGCAGTGCTCTTCATATTTCCATGTGTATTTGAATTGCCTAGGATTTGTGGGAAATGCAGATTCTGCTTCAGTAAGTCTGGGGTGTGACCCGACACGCTACATTTCTAACAAGATGCCCGACAGTGCCAGTGCCGCTGGACTTGAGTTTAGCAAGATCCTAGAGCCATAATTTTAATTAATTAATTTATTTTATTATTTTATTTTTGACCGCATGCCGTGTGTTTGTTACTGCATGCGGGATCTTTGTTGAGGTATGTGGGATCTTTCGTTGCGGTGTGCGGGCTTCTCTCTAGTTGTGGTGCGCGGGCTCAGTAGTTGTGGCGCATGGGCTTAGTTGCCCCGCAGCATGTGGCATCTTAGTTCCCCAACCAGGGATCGAACCTGCATCCCCTGCATTGGAAGGCGGATTCTTTACCACTAGATCACCACGGAAGTCCCTAACACAGACGAATCCAAACAGGTTGGAGCTCAGCCAACATTTTTGAATAGCAAATGTTCCACAAGTATGGCTTTGAATAATGCTTATTCTACTGAATCTTAATCTTGTGCTGAGGTATCAGTAAAACCAGCCTTCTCTTGTTTGAGTGACGCCGCTCGGAGTGTCATGATAATTGTTACTGTATGTGAAAATCTCTTAGAAATGGTGTGTCTTCTTTCAAAGGTTTATAAATATGTTGGGGGAATGAGTTTATGTACATAATGAAAAAAATATTTTGAAAGGAAAATTGTAAGTTTTCTTGTGCCAAAGCCTTCAGTCACTGGAGATAAGATGTACGTGGAGTTGTCCATTATTGTTTTCCTTTGGGACCATATCTTCATTTACAATTCTTAATGGCAAAAAGCTCAGCATTGAGGTTCTCGATGGTTAATACCAATGATGATTTGAAATAATTGTATCTATTGAATGCACATTGTGTATAATAGTTCCAATTTTTTTTTTAAAAGCTCACTCTAAATATCTACTTCTTTTGTGGGTGAATTAATTTTTTTGAAGTACCTAAAGATGATTATTATTATGATACTTGGACAATAAATTAAAAGCATGAAAGCTGACCGTGTGCATACTTCCAAAAGCTATTGTATTTGAGCATGATAAATTTCATTACCAAGTCAGTGCGATAGATCCTTTGTATTCATCAGCAATATATCCTGAGATCTTTGTGAATTCCCATGTGCACCTTGTAACTGAAGATGCCTAATGAGAGTAGTGGCCTCAGGAGTGGACAACAAGGCTCCTAGAGGCATGGAAGCTGGTGATGGGCTGGGCCCACCCAACTGCCAGGTTTCTTGTGTGCCCTCTCAGGAACCTCATCGACCTTGAGATTTGGCTCAGCAGAATTACAGAGTACACGTATTACGGCAATTTTAAGTGGCTAGTAAATAGTCTAAGCCACAAATATCAAATTCACACGTGTCAAAGGGCTACCATATACAAACATTAATCTGGACATGAAAAAAATCTGCACCTATATGCACTGCACTGTTTAGTTCTTCATCATGGTTATCTGAGGAGGAGGTTCGTGGTACTTCCACTTCCTATGGGACACATCTCTGTACTGCTTTAATGTTTTACCAGTGGCATGCATAATTCTGATGACTTCGTAAGCAGAAAAAAGTTAGAATTCTTTATATCTCTTGAATGCACGTCATGGTGATTTTCACTAAGTAGAGCAGTGGACTGTCAGTGGATGATTATATGATTGTCATTTACATGTGCTATTACATATATATACACTATGATAAAGGATTATGTAGCACAGGTTGATTTTGTATATATGTCTCTCCAGTCATTCAACAGACTTTTCTTGAGCAACTAGTATATGCCATGCATGATGCTAGGGGCTAAGATATGGTCTTCAGTGTATTTTATTTTATCTTATTTTTTAAAGAAAGAGAGACAACCATGCTGACAAAGTGGTTCTCATTGTAGTTAATAAAACTCGAAAAGGCCAGAACATTTCCACAGATGATGTGAGTCACAGGTCTGGGTACTCTGCGGTAATGGGTCCCTTTTCCACAATTATTCATTCCTCCTTAGCTACCACTTAGAGCAAGCAGATCTGACATCACATCCCTAACACAAATCTCCTAGACTTCTACACTGGAATAAAAGGCATTCAGTAGACTCAGCTAAATCCATCTTTAGGAATTCTGCTTGGAGTTAATGATAACCATTAGAAAACAATTATAGAAAAGAACAATAACTTCCTCCTATTTTTCTAGTAGGTTGTATCAATAATAATATTCAGCAGACATTCCTACGTCCTATGAACAATAAAAGGAAAAGTATGTTTTACAAAGTCAGTATTTGAATAAACATTTTAGGAAAAAGATGTTAAGCTATTTGTTCCTCTATAAACTATTCTTAATAGCAAAGATGCCTTCCTTTCCTGGTTTAGGAAAACAAAACAAAAAAAGCAAAAGTATATTTTAAGCCATAGCATGAAAATTTCCAAACTTTCTCAAAGCAAAGTATTTATTTCATTTGCATCTAATAATAAGTATCAGTGGTAATACATCCTAAGACTGGACAAATTTGTGGCACAACTCTCCAGAGCTGGGCAGTTTGACATTAATATCAAATTGACTGTTGTTTCAGGACTGTACGTTTCACAGCAGTATCACCAGTGATTTGAAAGCATTCTCAGACAAGTTCGGTTTTGATGTCCTCATCCTCTTGGCCAACTACCTGTCGGAGGAGCAGCAGCCCAGACGACAGATCGCTGTGTACTCTGAGAACCTAGAGGTGTGCAATCAGGTAAGGACCTCCTTGACCCAGCACATTTCACTGCATCTCCCCTCCTGCTGGCTCTCAGAACATGCGGTAGAAGACGGCCATGGACTGCTGACTTAAAGAAATTGGTCCAAGAGATAAGGTCCTAGAGTTTGAGTTTTAAGAAACGTTGGGGGTATTTTACACATTCTGTTAGTTAGTTAATGATTTATTTATTTATCAGTGCTTTAATTCAGATTTTTAGTTTTCAGTTTCAATGCTATATTAGTTAATTAACTAATTAATTAGTTTTCAGTGCTTCAATTCAGATTTTTAGTTTTTAGTTTTGGTGCTGTATTACCAAAAAATCATCTAAATAGAATTGTCAGTGAGATATAAGTTGGCCTTTGTTTTTTTTTAAATCGAGGTATAATTGACAGGTAACATTATATTTCGAGTGTACAATATAATGAGTCAATGTTTGTATATGTTGTGAAATAATCACCACAATAAGTCCCGTTAGCATCCATCACCATACATGACGACAGGGTTTTTCTTGTGATGGGGACTACTCTCCACTCTCTTAGCAGCTTTCAGATCCGCAGTACAGTATTATTAACTATAGTCTCCATGCGGTACATGACATCTCCATGACTTGTTTATTTTATAACTAGAAGTTTGTACCTTTTGACTCCCTTCACCCCACATAGGGGCATTTAAAAGAGCCCCATAACTGTTTCGTTTCTAGGCTGAATTCATAAAGAGAAAGATCATATCTCTTTTTACCCAATAAGGGCTAGTCCTCCTTTGGGTACCGTTTTCCTTGAGGACTGCCACCTGGTGATAACAAAGTTTAGTCCCTGACTAAACATCTGTTTGGTGTCCAGTGTTTAGTAACTGTGCTCTGAAGCTTTAATCCAAGTTAGTTTTTTGACCACAACCACGCTGACACCTTGGATATGTCTTGAGAAAAACATTCATATATGTTAAAAAAAAAAAAAAAACCCATTTTTCTCCAGGTACTAAAATTCTGATTGGGTAATCAGTCAGATCTTCTTCGTTGAGAACAGAGTCTTTTAACCCAAGGCTTTGGAAATATAAGAAATAACAAAATTGGGCTTCCCTGGTGGCGCAGTGGTTGAGAGTCCGCCTGCCGATGCAGGGGACACGGGTTCATGTCCTGGTCTGGGAAGATCCCACATGCTGCGGAGCGGCTGGGCCTGTGAGCCATGGCCGCTGAGCCTGTGCGTCCAGAGCCTGTGCTCCGCAATGGGAGAGGCCACAACAGTGAGAGGCCCGTGTACCGCAAAAAAAAAAAAAAAAAGAAAAGAAATAGACAAAATTAATGAAAATAGGGCAGTGGGTATGCCAAAGCAGGTACATTTAATAACTAATATGAGAACATATGTAATTCATTATAATATGGATGACATGGACATAGAACGATTTCATCACTTATCTTTCCTCACTAATGGATTAGACAACTGGTCTACCCACAGGTGGCTAGAGGTGAAGTCTCAACTCCCTTCTTTGACATCCCCACTTTCTGTCCCCCAAGAGATCCATTTCTTGATATATGACTGAAGTCACTCTCCAGCCTCTCTGTGCCCTCTCAAGCCCAGATATGAATGAGCCCCCATCTCCTGCTGCAGATGCTTTTGGTACCCTTCTGACCCACATACATCTGTGAATTGCATCACCAGCCTGTGGCTTTTTCAGTGCTTTGCTCTGCACTGAGTTTCAAAGCTGAATTTTATCTTTGGTCACTGGTTTCCTAGGGACAGGACTTAGGCCTCCTAAGCCTCCAATACAGTGGTTTTCAAATCACTTTTTGTAGCAAATCAATCTAGAAATTGGTTAATCTAAAACAGACAGAAGTAGAAGAGTGGATGAAGAGGTTAGAAGCCCTTGAGTTGACTCCACCCTGTCTCTCCTTGGCCCCCACCCCAACCCTCCCCACCCATTTGCCCAAGAGACATCTCCTTGAAATCTTGAGCAACACAAAGTCAAGACTGCTCTAGAGGAATTCTTCTTTGGCCATGTGGTCCCAGTTGGTTAAGGGTCAGCCTTTGCAGCTGGACTGCCTGAGTTCAAAATGTGGCTCCATCACTTGTTAGCTGTGTGTTGTTGGTCAAGTTATTTAAGCTTCCTGTCTATTTCCTCACTGGAAAAATGGGGATAAAAAGTTCCTACCTTGTAGGGCTTCCCTGGTGGCGCAGTGGTTGAGAGTCCGCCTGCCGATGCAGGGGACACGGGTTCGTGACCCAGTCCGGGAGGATCCCACATGCCGCGGAGCGGCTGGGTCCGTGAGCCATGGCCGCTGAGCCTGCGCATCCGGAGCCTGTGCTCCGCAACGGGAGAGGCCACAACAGTGAGAGGCCCGCGTACAGCAAAAAAAAAAAAAAATAAGTTCCTACCTTGTAGAATTATTGTGAGGATTAAAGGAGATAATGCACATAAAACCCTTAGAATGGTGCCTGGCATATGAAAGCATTCAATAAATGTTAATTATTATTATTACTATCTATGTGAGCTCTGTAGTTGTTACTATTATTGTTGTTGTTGTTGTTATTATTGCCTCCACTAATCCTATGGGGCCATTTCAAATGCCCAGTGTGCAAAATACCTTCAACATTTCCTAAAACAATCATAGAGCTACAGCCCAGTTTGGGCCTCACACTGACCATCACACATCTCCCTGCCTTCCAAGGCAGCTTCGTCTGTCCTGGGCCCCGTATAGATGCTTCCTGGGGCAGGAAGAGACAGTTGGGGCCTGAGTGCCATTGAGTAAGCTGCCCCTGGTAGCTGCTTTCTCTTTCCTACGTTCTCCTTTGCCTTCTGAGGCTTTCAGAGGTTAAAGCAGGTCCTGGCTGCCTGCTACCAACAAGAGCCTTCCTTCTGCCCCATTTTCCCTTATTCCAATACTTTTCCCCTAGTTTTGTCAGCAACCAGCATTATCTCTCGCTTTTGCAAAGCTGAATTTTACTCCTGTTGGAAGATGGTATTAAGTTACACTGAGGAAAGGTTTTATATGATTTTGGGTTCAACAAAAAGCCAATTTGGTAGGATTAAAGAAAGCATTGGTGGTATATTAAGTGGGACTTTCCATATTTTATGTTATACAATTCTCAGTTCTCTGTCTTCTTTCTAGACAGATGAACACAGATTAATTTTACATTACAAAAAATTAAGAAAGACAAATTGCAAAGAGCTGAGAGAGCCTGAGTGCTCACGCAAATCCCTGTGCCTCCCCGACAGATTTGCTGTGAACTGGAAGAGTGCCAGAACCCTCGCCTGGAGCTGGAGCCCTTTGAATGTGGCTGTGACGAGATCCTGGTGTATCAGCAGGAGAACCCTTCAGTGACTTGTGATCACGTGGTTCTCCTGGTCAAGGAAGTCATCAATAGGAGGTGTCCAGAGATGGCCTCTAACAGCCGGACATCCTCCACAGAAGCAGTGGCAGGCAGCGCCCCGCTCTCCCAGGGGTCTTCCGGGATTATGGAGTTGTATGGTTCTGACATAGAGCCACAGCCCAGCTCCGTGAATTTCATGGAAAACCCTCCCGATCTCAGCGATTCTAACCAGGCCCAGGTGGATGTCAACGTGGACCTCGTTAGCCCGGATAGCGGGTTGGCCACCATTAGGAGCAGTCGCTCGTCCAAGGAGAGCTCAGTTTTCCTCAGTGATGACAGTCCAGTGGGAGAAGGTGCTGGGCCTCACCACAGCCTCCTCCCAGGATTTGACTCCTACAGTCCCATCCCTGAAGGGGCAGTAGCGGAGGAGCACGCCCCATCTGGAGAACACAGTGAATCCTTTGACCTTTTCAACTTTGACCCAGCACCCATGGTTTCTGGGCAGTCCCAACCATCTTCCCATTCTGCAGACTACTCCCCAACAGATGACTTCTTCCCCAACAGCGATTCATCAGAAGGACAGCTTGCCACGGGGCCTAAAAGACTTGATGAGATAGGGATGGACGTGTCGAATTATTCATCCAGTTCTCTTTTGTCAGGGACTGGCAAAGATAGCCTTGTGGAATTTGATGAGGAGTTTGTCCAGAGACAAGAAAGTCCCCGTGATAATTCTGAAAGAAATTTGAGCCTGACAGGGTTTGTGGAAGATGAATCTCCTTCACCAGAAAGTCTGAAAAATGTTGGAAGGAGGGTCCCACCAACACCTATGAATAGCTTTGTGGAGAGCTCACCATCCACTGAAGAACCAGCTCTACTCTCTTCAGAAGATATGACCCCCAAAACAGTCAACACGGGTCACACTGGGCCACCTCCAGCCCAGGCACGGTGCAGCAGCTGGTGGGGTGGTTTGGAGATTGAGTCTAGAAACACTGCAGATGCATGGAGTTCCAGTGAACAGGAATCTGTCTTCCAGAGCCCCGAGTCATGGAAAGATCATAAGCCCAGCCCAGTTGATAGGAGAGCCTCAGATTCTATATTTCAACCCAAGACTCTTGATTTCCCAAAGTCAAATCCCTGGGAGTCAGAATTTGGTCAGCCTGGGCTGGGCAGCAATCATATTCAAGACCAAAATGAGAAAAACTTGCAGTTTCAGGATATGTCCCCCGAAAACTCGCATTTGCCGAATGCTTTTCCTCAGGGAACAAACCACCTGATAGAAGACTTTGCTGCTTTGTGGCGTTCCGATCGCTCACCCACAGCCATGCCTGAGCCATGGGGAAATCCCACGGATGACGGGGAACCAGCTGCTGCAGCGTCATTCCCAGCCTGGAGAGCATTTGCTAAAGAAGATGACGCCGAAGCTTTGAAAAATACCTGGAATCTGCACCCCATGAGTGGTGAGACACCTTCTGTGAGGGACCCAAACGAGTGGGCCATGGCAAAAAGCGGGTTTTCTTTCCCTTCAGAAGACCTCATAGACAGTTCGCCCAGTGATGCAAATAGTGAAGCAGTTCCAGAGATCTGGGGCAAGAAGAACCATGACTCCGGGGATGATGTTCTTGTATCTGGAAATCCCAGGTCTGATCTGGAGCACGCATGGAATAGTTCTAAGCCAGTAAAGGATGATCAGAATGGTTTCGTGGATGCAAAACTTAGGGGGAAGGTGTACGAAAATGTAGATTCCTGGAACCTTTTTGAGGAGGGTAACAAGAAAGGAGGGTCAGATGTCCTAGCACCTTGGGAAGATTCCTTCTTATCCTATAAATGTTGCGATTACAGTGCATCCAACGTAGGGGAAGATTCAGTGCCATCCCCCTTAGATACCAACTACTCCACCTCTGACTCTTGTACTTCACCAACATTTGCTGGAGACGAAAAAGAAACCAGAGACAAGCCATTTGCTAAAGAGGCAGGTTTCGAGTCACAAGATGCTAACTGTACCTCAGGGGATGCTGACATGCCTCCTCAGTCCCCAGAGCAGCCGCCTAGAAATAGAATTAGTTCAGGTCCTGGGAACCTGAAAATGTGGGCTTCACCTCACGCAGATGGTAGCTCTGAAATAAACGCCCCTCACAGCCCAGATAAAGATTTGCTCAAAGCAGAGCCCACCGATGATCAGAACACCTCCGTGGAGGATGACATTGGGGAAAGCAGCCAGTCCAGCTACGATGACCCCAGCATGATGCAGCTGTACAATGAAACAAACCGGCAGCTCACACTTCTGCACAGCGGCGCTAACTCCTGCCAGGCGGCCCCCGACAATCTCGACTTGTGGAACAGAGTGATTCTGGAGGACACTCAGTCTACTGCGACCATCTCGGATATGGACAACGACCTGGACTGGGATGACTGCAGTGCAGCTGTGGCCATCACCGGTGAAGGTCAGGCACAGGGGTTCATGGCTGAAGGTTCCGAACCCGAAACCCGATTTTCAGTGAGACAGGTAGAACCCTGGAGCGTGGAGTTTCAGGAAGCAAATCAGGTAGATTGGGAACTCCCTGCCTCTTCTGAGCACAGCTTGGACACTGCTCCCGACGAATATCACATGCTGAACGAAAAAAGCGGGCAGCTGATCGCGAATAGTATTTGGGATTCTGTTATGAGAGATAACGCCATGTCATCATTAATGTTACCCGGCCCATCGTATGTTACAGATCCAGAACAAAGCAAATCACCTCCTGAAACGTCCAGCTCATTAGAAAAAATTCAGGACAGTCACATCCCAGACATGCTGGAAGCCTCTGGAGCCAGTGAGTCAGAAACACTTGGTCCTGAGAAGCAGGACACAGGCAGGAGAACCCCACCAAGTGATATGGCATATCTGGTGACCAGACTTGAGAATTCAGGGCATTTTGCATGCTCAGATCCCTGGAGGGGTCCCAGTTATGGACAAAAGGAAAGTGAGATGGAATCCCATGGAGCCGCTGGTAGGGAATGCCCCAGTAAGGAGGAGCTGATGGACGGAAGCTCAGGGGCTTCTGGAAAAGGGCACGGTGGCCAGGAATGCCCTTCCCCAGCTGCATCTGATCATCCAGAAATCTCCAATGAATCAGGCAAAATCAGCTCTCTTTCAGTCACTTCCATTCCTCAAACGGAGGAACCCCAGGAGGTATTAGAGCATGAGAAGGGGTCTTACACTCCAGACCCCTGTGATGTGCAAACAGAGGTGTCCACAGATCACCTGCAGGCAAAAGAGACCTGTGAAGAGCACCTCACGAGTCACAGAAATCCAGGTGAAACTACTGAAATTTCAGGTGGGCTGAATTCCACAATAAGTGTATCTCTACCTGAAGTGGATGTGGAGGAAGCTGAAGAACGTAACATTCTGGAGCCAGAGAGAATGAACCAAGACCTACCTTATGGATGTCCCCAAGGACTTGACCTTTGGGATGGCCCTAAAGACAGTGATGTGCAGGTCAACTGCACAAGTTCTGAGATAACTAAGAATCTCGAAGTTAAGAATACTGAAAACAGCCCTCCAGGAGCCAATTTATCAGGAAATGATGACAGAGACAGTATTTCTAGTGAGTATACACGTTCAAGTGCATCCAGTCCTGACCTAAATGACTCTTCGGCTGCATTGCCTTCCTGGGACCAAGGACCCGATACTGGGCATCAGAAGGAAAACCAAGATGATTGGAATACACAGAATGACCAAGAATCTGAACTAATTACTACTGATGGTCAAGTAGAAGTAAATACCAAAATGAAGGGTTTGGAGAAAAACAGAATGGACAAGTTTGAAAAGAGCTTAGATCACAATGTTCCTAAATATTTAGAGATTTGGAATGACTCAATAGATGGTGATTCCTTTTCCTCTTTGTCTAGCCCTGAGACAGGCAAATATTCTGAATATTTAGATGTATATCAGGAAAGAAATCTAGTGGTTAGCCATCAGGAAAAAAGTGAATGTGATATTCCTGAAACTGTGCAGCAAGAGGACGCCAAGTCCATTTCAACAAGCTCAGGTTCTGATGATGATAGTGTAGGCGACGAAGAGTCAGTGGAGAAAGAGATCCGTTCAGCCACTTGCCAGGTTGCTCAGAGTGAACTCAGAGCTTGGGATTCATTGAATGAATCTAATAAGTCCTTGGCCACAGCTGATCCCAAGTCTGAGGAATGTTCTGCCTATACAGGCAGTCCAGAACCAGCAGAGAATGAGAATAAGTCAAACCCATTCTTTGACAATCAACAAAGCAGCCCTGATCATGGGAATTTCTTGCCACTAAAGGAGACTGAAATACAGGTTACAGCAGTGGAGAAGGAGACGAGGTCTTCTCCAGAAACGGGGAGGACGGGAGATGCCATATGGCAAATACCTCCCAAAGCTGAACTAAAGAACGAAAATTATTCTGATTTGGAAATGGCTGGCTTCTCCACTGAGAGCACGGAGTGGTGGAACGCCTCCCTACAGGAAGGGCAACCAACGGAGAGGGCATTTGAAGGGGAATTATCTAACTCAGGTGCTGTGCCAGAGGTGAACTCCTCACCACGCCAAAACGTGGATCCCTGGGGAGTACCCATTCAGGGTGATACTGAATCCCTGGAAACGCACGGTACCGATCCTTTCGGTGATAAACACGAGTCACACTTTCTGGATAATAATGGCGAGAATGCCCACGAGCCACTTTGGAACATTCAACCAAGGCAACCAGAGCCAGAAGCTGGTCAGCTTAGCCAGCTCGTAACACCGGACCAAATGAAAGACAAGGATTCCAGAGAACAGACCACGTCTTCTGCCAGTGACAAACTCACCTCTGAAATACCTACCCAAGAGCAGTGTCAGAATACAGTGCTGTCTGTCTGCAACCAGCCAGACCCAACATTTACTCACACAGATGAAGATGGATGCATTATGTCTAATGTATCAACTCCTGAGTGTCAAGAAACAGATTGGTGGGGAGAAGAAAAATCACGCCCCAGTGAAATGACAGATTCAAGCATTGCACCTGAAGATTTCCCTGCTGTCAGTTCTTCCACCCAGTTGATAAAGAAGTCAGGCTCTGAACGGGACGACTCTACCCCTAGTGAGGGCCCCCAAGGTGCATTTGTACCAGATATTTTACACGGCAACTTCCAAGAGGGTGGGCAACTGGCCTCAGCTTCGCCCGACTTGTGGACGGATGTGAGACAACCCTTCGGTGTGAAGACAGATGGTGAGAATCCTGATATACTGACTCACTGCGACCACGACAGCAATTCCCAGGCTTCCAACAGCCCTGATGTATGTCATGATTATGAAGCAAAGCCAGAGACGAAGCAGCACGTTAGTGCTGGGATGGGGCCTGAAGGGGAATCCAGTGAGTTCTATCCCACCGAGCCAGAGAGAGATGAAGAACCCAGTCAGGAGCCGGCGCGGGAATTTGTCCCATATACTTCGGAACTATCTTCTGAAAACGCAATTCCGCTGCCTCGAATCAGCGAGCAGGCAAACACGAAAGACTCATCTCAACCTGCCTCTCACAAAGGTTCTTCTGAACCTTCCGAAATAAACAAATGTGAGAACATTACAGGTTTAAAAGCGTCAGAAAAGGGAGCCAACCCAGATAGAGCACCAATTTTGGAACCCACTGACAGAACAATCCCAGTGCTTGAAAACATGGGAACTGATACTTGTGTAACTCACCCAGAGCCAACTGTGGATAGCAACAGCTCTTGGGTATCAGAAGACTTTTCTCCTGAGAATCAGACCGATGCAGGGGGCCCGTCGGACCGTGAGCAAGCTTTTGCTACCGAGAATCCTGCCACAGTTCCTGATACTTTGCTAGCCTCAGACACTTGTCTGGATGTCAGCGAAGCTGCCTTTGACCACAGTTTCAGCGATGCCTCAGGTCTCAACACATCCACGGGAACAACAGATGACATGAGTAAACTGACATTATCAGAAGGAAATCCTGAAATGCCATTTGATGGGGAGGCAGGGAAGCAAGATATCTGTTCCTCTGAAGCCTCGTGGGGTGATTCTGAGTATGAAGTCGTGGGCCAAAATATTGATGAAGATTTAATGAAAGAGCCTGAACACTTTGTCTATGGCGGTGACCCTCCCTTGGAAGATGCCCTGAAGCAAGAGCTGGCACCTTACACACCTCCATTTGATTTGTCCTATCTCACGGAACCTACTCCCGGTGTCGAAACCACAGAGGAAGCTGGAACTCCAGAGAATGAGCCTCTGGGGAGCGAAGCCACGGAGATATTGCTTTCTTCCCTTCCTGCTGAAAGAAACAAGGAAAACCACGCTGAGGCCACAAACAGACAGCCTGAATGCCAGCTGGTTGTGCTGCATGTTCATGAAGACCCTGAGTCCATTTCTTTGCCTGTCGGAGTCGACGCCAACATTGAGTTGTCTCCATCAAACGTTGACTGGGAAGTAGAAACAGATCATTCAGATTCACCAGCAGGTGGAGACATAGGACCACCAAATGGTAAGAAACCTTTCATTCCTCCACCCTCAAGAAACTGCTGCTTTCCTTCAATCGATGCATTTGTAAAACACATTCTCCCTGCCAATGTGGCTATAGAGGAACTAACTACATTTGCAGTGCATGCTTAACCAAGTTCTGCCTTACCGCAGTCATTTCTACCGCTTGTCTAATAAGTATCCTTGAGAGGGTCTGAGAAAATTAAACAGCTCTACAAAATAAAAATGTTTTTTGAACTCTCTCTCTTTAGACAGATCATTTGCAAAGATCACAAGTCACGCGGTGGGTTAATTAAGCCTTGTTCTCTCCTTCTCACCTTCATCTTCCACTTCTAGGTACCAGCAAGGGGATATTAGAGTTGGAAGAAGAAAACATAATTCCTACCAAAGAGCCTGAGCACATAAAATCAGAATACGGGGGAGAAAGGTACCCTGAGAAGAATGAAGATCATCATGCACTGCACATGGATTACATACTTGTAAAGCACGAAGAAAATTCACCCCCAGAGCCAGAGGCCTGTGAGGCCAGAGAAATCACGTCGGAATTAGAAGAGTTTCACATAGATTCCGAAGAAACGGGGCTGCCAGGAACTCAGTTAGCATGCTTCCCAGACACACATCACCCTGCTTCCTTAAATGAAAGCATTCATCTCTCTGCAGAGAGAATGTCTTCCAAAGATGGTAAGAGATCATCTTTTGAAAGCCCTAGGCAAGACCAGAGTTGGATGGTCTTGGGCTGTAGTGAGGTTGGTGATGCATCATCGGAGACTAGGGACTCAGGGCCTGGATGGCCTGGCAAGGCTGTGGAGCCAGCCTCTGATCACAGCTTGGGTAAGGGACCCCAAATGCAGATCCTGGGAGAGATGAAGCCTCTAGAATCTTCAGCACTAGAGGAAGCCTCTGGCCCGGACAGCCAATCCTGGAAAAGCATGAGCCAAGGCAGGACTGGCCCCGATACAGTTACGTTGCAGGCTGTCACCCATTACAGTGAATGGGAAATGCTTTCCCCACAGTCTTCTCAGAAGAACATAATCCCTGACACGGAAATGGAGGAGGAGACAGAGTTTCTTGAGCCCAGAACAAGGAAACCAAGAACAAAAGGGTAAGCAAAAAGCTCAGTTTATTTTTTTTCCTGAAAACTGTTTTATTGGAAACTGGGGAAATGGTGAGGGACTATGGAATATGAAGAATACCTAGATGATAGGAGCTTTGCTTATATTTATTTCAAAGCACATCATCCCTAAAAGCAGCTGCTGGGTAACCATAATGATGATGATGATGATGATTTGCGTACCTTTTCAGCCAAAAAAGTCCCTTCAGTTTCCATCCAAAGTCTTATACTTACTCTCCTGATACTTACACTTACTTCACCTACTCCATACCTATATTACCCTTAAATAGGCAGTTGGTGCTGGAGGGGAGAGGACACACACATTTACTCATAGTGCAAGGCAGTCTGCACACATTATCTTATTTAATCTTTACAAAAACCCTCAAGTAGTAGTATTATCTTTATTTTACACATACTGGTTGGGGGAGGGGAGTTGAGGCTCAGAAAGTTTCTGTAACTTGCCTAGAATTAAGTAAACAGAGTGAACACTCTGGGATTCAAAAGTTTCCACCTCCAAAGCCTGTACTTTTCCAGCAGACACACTGCCTATCGTACGGAAAAGGTGATTGTGGTTTCATGTAAGCATCTAACTTACTAATAAAGAACGAGGAGAATCCACAGCAGGCTTAAACCTTAATGTGAAACATTCATTCCTTAATTGACTGAAAAATTGGCAAATAACCGTCAAACCAGAAATTCATTCATTCGTTCGTTCACCATTCGGTTTTTGAGAATCTGCTCTGGCCAAGTTTCTGGGTAACCAATGGACATTGTCTCTGCCCTCAAGTTTCCAGGTCCTGCTAAAACTGTTTATGGTGGTTCATTTCTCTTCGGTTGCTCTGATAAAGCCCTTCTGCTTCCAGGGACAAAAGGGCATGTTGTGAAAAGTAACCTAAGTAAAGGAGAAAATCATGTTTCCTCCTTAAAATGTAGTGGAGGGGCTTCCCTGGTGGCGCAGTGGTTGAGAGTCCGCCTGCCGATGCAGGGGACGCGGGTTCGTGCCCCGGTCCAGGAGGATCCCACATGCCGTGGAGCGGCTGGGCCCGTGAGCCATGGCCACTGAGCCTGCACGTCCGCAGCCTGTGCTCCGTAACGGGAGAGGCCACAACAGTGAGAGGCCTGTGTACCGCAAAAAAAAAAAATATAGTGGAGAAAAGATATCTTTTTCCTACTCTTTTTTTTCCGTTTTTTTTTGTTGTTGTTGTTGTTTTTGGTGGGTTTTTTTTTTTTTTTTTGCGTTACGCGGGCCTCTCACTGTTGTGGCCTCTCCCGTTGCAGAGCACAGGCTCCAGACGCGCAGGCTCAGCGGCCATGGCTCACGGGCACAGCCGCTCCGCGGCATGTGGGATCTTCCCGGACCGGGGCACGAACCTATGTCCCCTGCATCGGCAGGCGGACTCTCAACCACTGCGCCACCAGGGAAGCCCTCCTACTCTTTTTTTAAATTTAATTTTTATTTTATCCTGGAGTATAGTTGATTTACAATGTTGTGTTAGTTTCAGGTGTACAGCAAAGTGATTCATTTATTCATATATCCATTCTTTTTCAGATTCTTTCCCCATATTGGTAATTACAGAATACTGAGTAGAGTTCCCTGTGCTATACAGTAGGACCTTGTTGATTATCTATCTCATATATAGTAGTGTGCATGTGTTAATCCAAAACTCCTAATTTATCCCCTCCCCGCCTCGACATTTCCCCTTTGGTAACTGTAAGTTTGTTTTTGAAGTCTGTGAGTCTGTTTCTGTTTTGTAAATAAGTTCATTTGTATCATTTTTTTTAGATTTCACATACAAGTAATATCATATGATATTTGTCTCTCTGACTTACCTCACTTAGTATGGTAATCCCTAGTTCCGTTCATGTTGCTACAAACGGTATTGTTTCATTCTTTTTAATGGCTGAGTAATATTCCATCGTTTATATGTACCACATCTTCTTTATCCATTCGTCTGTTGATGGACATTTAGGATGTCATTTTCCTACTCATTTTAGGAGCATAAAGGACTATACACACTACATACCCACTGCAAATCAAGGCAGCTGGATTCCAGCCTGGCTCTACCACTACCAGTTACGTATTTTAGGATTAACCCTAGGCTTAAGTTTCCTCGTCCATAAAATCGGTGCGTTGGGCTGGAGGATCTCAAGGCTTCCTTCATTATTGAATCCTGCGACCTTAATTTATGTATAAATAGAAAGTGTCCAGGAGGGCTTTGGCATTCACATGTCTCCATGAAAGGGACAGAGAAATCAGAAAGAATAGCAGGGGTATATTGACGTTTAGCAAAGTGCTGTAAAGAGTTAAAAGCTGTGCCACATTCAAGTGCAGCTTCATAAATCCAGACATTTTAAGTTGGCCTAATCTTTCTTTCTTCCTGTCAAGCTATTTCCTTCCAGAGGGACCTCAGATCTGTTATCAAAAAGAGAGTAGCAGATGGATCCCAGCAGCCCTGCTGGCACTGTTATAGATTGAGCTCAGAACACAGGCAGCCTCGAGTTGGCTGAGCTGTTATTTGGCTTCTTGTCTGCATTTTGCACATGCCCCTGAAACCCAACAGATGACAGTGTTCAATTGTGCCACTAGCCCCTTTTCTTTTCTTTTTTTTTTAAAGAAGACGTTGGGGGTAGGAGTTTAGTAATTTATTTATTTATTTTTGCTGTGTTGGGTCTTCGTTTCTGTGCGAGGGCTTTCTCTAGTTGTGGCAAGCGGGGGCCACTCTTCATCACGGTGCGCGAGCCTCTCTTGTTGCGGCGCGCAGGCTCAGTAGTTGTGGCTCACGGGCCTAGTTGCTCCACGGCATATGGGATCCTCCCAAACCAGGGCTCGAACCCGTGTCCCCTGCATCAGCAGGCAGATTCTCAACCACTGCGCCACCAGGGAAGCCTGCCCCTTTTCTTTTAATGAGATTTCTTTGCTCATCTCTTTCTGCCCAGCCCCTGAAGTAATGGAAATCTTCTCACAGCTGGGGGAGGGGACAGATTTTCCCGCTGGATTTTGTGTTACCTTTTGCCTAAATAATTTACTCTGAAGTATTTGAAAGCTTTTCTCTGTGCTAGATTTTGGGAGGGTGCAGAGTTATCTAAAACAGTAGTTTTCTAAATGGGGCCCTAAAACCAGCAGGCCTCATCGTCACCTGGATACTTGCTAGAAAGGCGTATTAACCTGCGCCACCCCATACCTCCCGAATCAAGAACTCGGGGTGGGACCCAGCCATCTGTGTTTCAACACTTCCTCCAGGGGATTCTGATGCACAGTAGTTTGAAAACCGCTGGTCTAAAACTTAGTCCCATCCCTCTAGGAGTTTAGTTTAATACAGGAGTTAAACATAAGTGAAAAGGTAGATAATAGTGTGATGGTTAAATCAAGATAGTGGATGACCAATGTCAGGTTAAATGTAAATAGCTACCAGTTAATGGACATCTGCTCTGGACCAGGTACTAAGCATTCTATATGCAGGGTCTCACGTTACCATGGCAACTGTATGAGGTAAGAATTACACAAGAGAGGAAACTGATGTCCAGAAAGTTTGAATCACTTGCTCTGGTTTATAGTTAGAAAGTGAAGAAGCTGGGATTTGAATTTGAGCCTCTCTATGTTAATAAGTTAAGAGAGAGGCATCTGTATAGGATACTTTTATGGAGGAGGAACGAGGATGACTTATCATCCAGCAGCATCAGGAGGCAGAGTGCCCAGGGCCCACGATATTTTAAAAGGCCCATGAGAAGCTTTGAATTTCTTTCAAAATTAAAAGAAAAAGTGATTATATTCCTATGTGGATTATATTCCGGTGTGGATTACATTTCTTTCTACCAATGCAGATGTGAAGCAAATTTTTAGGGTTTTGTTTTGTTTTGTTTTGAGTGAGAGAAGGAGCCCGTGAAGGCAAAAGTGACCAAGGTCCACAAAAGTCATACTGCGGTCCTGAGAACTGCGATTTGAGACAGGCATTAAAGGAAGCTCATAGTCTGGAAAGGTGGAGAAAGGGGGTGAGAGGCCAGCCAAGTTAACTGAGGAGAGTAACATAAAGAAAATCCTGGAGACAGGAAGGCGATCACAGAAGCATTATGATAATAAGATAGCCATATTCTCCAGGCCAAAAACCTGGAGACATCTTCTGATGCATAATCTCATCGTAGGACCAAAATCAAGACTGTCCTGAAAAAAAAAAATTAAAACCTGGTCTTCAAAAATGAAAGTAAGCTGATAGTATATGCAAGATGACACACCATCTACAAATGGCTTCTTGCCCTCACATCGGCCAGCCACACCTCCTCTCAGCTCCCACACTGTTTTGGAGAGCACTAAGCCATTTCTCAAAATCTGAGGGAGCATTAGAAAGACACCTTTTCTCATCGTACCTCACCTACTGTCTCTTGTTAACAAAACTTGTTATGAGTGCTGGGAGATAAACAATCTCCCGTGAGATCTTCAGCACTGTGTTCTAGTTCCCTAGGATCAATCTTCCCAGAGGCTTTTGCCAACAGCTTGGTCATCCTCCAGCTGTAGACCCGCCAGCTAAGGATTGCATGCCAATACCCCATACAGTGATGCATATGCCTGAGCTTTCCTGTGTGGTCACAGAGAACATCTACAGAGTCATCTGCAGCACACAGACTTTTCTTAAAACAAAGAACCGTGTATGTATTTACTTTAAGGAAGGCATGGTTGCAAGACTGTCATGTGAAGAAAGGGTCATTGTGTTTTAGTCAGTGTTCTCCAGAGAAACAGAACCAATAGGAGAAATATGTATGTCTGAGAGAGAGAAAAGGGAGGGAGGGAGGGGAAATTCCTGTAAGGAATTGGAATTGGCTCACACAGTTTGAGGCTGGCAAGTCTGAATTCTGTAGGACAGGCCAGCAGGCTAGAAACTCAGGCAAGAGTTGTTGCAGTTTTGAGTCAGAATTCTGCAGGGCAGCAGGCTGGAAACTTAGGCAGAGTCTCTGTGTTGCAGGTTTGAGGAGAGTTCCTTTCTTTTCAGGAAACTTTCAGACTTTGCTCTTAAGGCCTTCAACTGATTGGACGAGGCCCACCCACATTCCAGAGGGTAATCTGCTTTTCTCAAAGTCTTCTGATTTCGGTGTTAATCACATCTAAAAAATACTTTCACAGCAACATCTAGACTGGTGTTTAACCAAATAACTGGGCATCATAGCCTAGCCAAGTTGCCACATAACATTATCAGAGGTTATATGCAGAAGCCTGAACTACATGCTAAGAGAGCATGGAACCATTAACGTTTGTAAACTCACCATCGGAATTGTATAAATACATTGCTATACAAATATATTGGCTTTCTGTAGGTGTGGGGCAAGGATATAGCTGTACAGGGTGATGGAAGTAAATAATTTCCAAGAGGACTAAGAAAATTGACAATACTTGTCCAACCTTTGTAGATACATGCAGCAGAGGGCAGTGGGGGAGGAAGGAGGGAGAGGGATGGAAAGGAGGGGGAGCTCTTGTCACATGTACGTTTGGAACAGAGTATTCAGAAGTAACCTAATCCTTATACTTATGGAGCTATGTCTTTTTAAAAAATTTTTATTGGAGTACAGTTGATTTACAATGTTGTGTCAGTTTCAGGTGTACAGCAAAGTGAGTCAGTTATACATATATCCACTCTTTTTCAGACTCTTTTCCCATATAGGCCATTACAGGGTATGGAGTAGAGTTCCTTGTGCTATACAGTAGGTCCTTATTAGTTATCTATTTTATATATAGTAGTGTGTATATGTCAATCCCATTGTCTCCTACTTCTGCGAGGTGAGTTATCTGGTACTCCCTAAAATAAAAATGACATTGAAACACAATAGATTTCATATTCCCCGTGACCTGCTTCTCACGGTGATCTCTGTGCATTCTTTTGTTCTTTTAAAATTAGTAACTTTGGGCTTTTTTTTTCTGTCTGACAAGACTGTGGAAAAGAATTTGTCTTTCTCCCTGCGAGTGACACCACTAGAAGATGCTTTTATGTGTTTTCATGAGACCTTCTGCAATCAGCTTTTTCTGTCTATGACTTTCGGCTGAGGAGTTAGTACGTTGGGTCTTACACCCATGTGAATGCTGGAAATGAAAAACGGGTGAAGGGAGAATCTTTTGACTCCTTCTCTCGAGGCCGGGTAATGATATATTTGGGCTGTCAGAAGAATCACACTCTTTGAGCACACACTACCCCCCCCTCCTCGGTCTTGCTGTTTGAATGGGCTCTATCCCAGTTCCAAACGTTTGCCCTTTCTCCAAGGTAAACCGATACTCTGTAAACGACAGCGTTCCCTTGTTTATTCACTGTTTTCTGGCTTTGCCCTGAACCAAACCTGGAAGACCAAACTTGGCACTGACTCTGCGTTCATTTACTTTCGTAATTATATTTTATCATCTGGTACATTATATTTGGTGACTACGTGCTGATAATTAAGTATCATCAAAAGTCCTTTAAATTGTTACTTGAATTCAGGACTTAAATCTTTTTTTTTTTTTTCTCCAAAAGAGCCTATTTTGGTGTCTCTCCCCACTCCCATCCCACTCCCACCCCAGCCGCCTCTGCGCCTCTGGCCAGCCCTTCCCAGAGCAGGCTTCCAGTAAGTGCTGGTAGATAGACTAATATGTTATGTTCTTGGGTCCATCCAATTTCCATTTGAGGTAGACATGGCAAGTTTTATTATGCCAGTCTCATAGGTGAACAAACTGACTCAATAAGTGAGCTGTTTAATATCATCCAGAAATGAGATCGTGGTAAAGTTGGGACTTGAACTGAAGTCTTCTCTCTTCTAGCCCAGTGCTTGCCAATTAGATAATTTTTTGGAACTTCTGTAGGTTGATGTGTTTATTCCTATTCTCCCATTGTCCCATGGAAAAGTACCTCAAGTTTAATAGCCAAAGTTTCCCAAAGAGAGATTTTGGGAATAACTGAGTCAGAACCCACCTCTGACTTTTCATACTGTCACGTGACCTACTGAATTCTTTTTCCCCTTGAACACGCATTTTCCACCTCAGCAAGTCCATGACGGCTACTGCTGCGTCAGTAAGCTGCTCTCCATCTGCGATGTGTGGGACCAGCTCCAGTGGCTAGAGGCCAGAGGCAGGCGAGGGAATCAGGCCTCTCAATGTACGTTTAAGTTTTCTGCATATCTATAGATATGGTGCTTGTTTGCGGTGAGGAATTTTATAGTGAGAAAAAGCCAGGAGTGCCGAGACGCGGTGGTACAACTCAGCTGTCTTGTAGGAGGAACACCCACAGGGGAGCCCTTTTGTACTGTGTTGGCTTCTAGCTTGAGGAAAAATCCAAGGTACTTCTCCAGCTGGAATAGCAAAATGTCAAAACTGATGTGAGAAAAAAAAGACCTTTATGAAAACTGATGGCATTTGAGGAAGATAAGAAGTCATGGCTTTTGAAAGCAAGATGGACTAGCGTATCAGGGACCCAGCAGGAAAGAGCTGACACATTCGAATAAGGGTAATTGGAGAAATATTTAATAAAGGGAGTGTTTACAAAGATGGTGGCAACTTGGGAGGAACTCACAAGGAATAGTGTGATAACCCAGGAACAGTAACAGAACAGCTATTATTCCTAGGCCTCGGGGTGAGGGGAGGTGGTGATTCCCAGAACCCAGAATGAGAATTTTGGGTAGAAAGGGCCATCCTACAAGGAGCTGTGACCTACTGTTGAGGGACATAGCCAGCCTGAGACCTTCCCACAGGAAGGAAACCTCCTTCCTTCCTCCTCTGATCTCCCGCCAGGGGCCCTCATTGGTTAAAATGAAGGGGAATTTAGAGGGTGAGATGAGGGAGCCTCCCAGGGAGGAGAGCAACATGGAAAAAGTAGGAAAGTGGACCTGCGGAAGCAAACAGAAGTTAGGCAGCACAGCTGGCTTAATTGGAGAGTGATGGAAGCTCAGGTTCTGAAAAGTGGACTGAGTTATATAAACATACAGGATTAGTTAAGTACTCCTCCAGTGCATTGGAGGATCTCCAATCTGTTTTCAAGATACATATGAGAGTTCCTTTAGGACAAAGGCTGTCAAAAACGCAATCTAGGATTGGGTCACCCTTTGTAGAAATCCAAGCTATACCGATGGAGGAAATTAGAATGTCACCTTCCCTCCATTTTAACTGTTGGTTAAAGGATGTGGCTTTTTAAAATTGTCAACATAAGAGAGTTTGGTTCTAGGTAATGGCTGGGGAGTAAATTTGTTTTTAATTTATTTTATTGAAGTATAATTGATTTACAATGTTAATTTCTGCTGAACAGCAAAGTGATTCAGTTATACATATATATATATATATATACATGCTCTTTTTAAAAAATATTCTTTTCTATTATGGTTTATCACAGGATATTGAATATAGTTCCCTGTGCTATGCAGTAGGGCCTTGTTCATTCATTCTCTATATAATAGTTTGTATCTGCTAATCCCAAACGCCAAATCGATCCCTCCCACACCCTCTCTCCCCCTTGGCAACCGCAAGTCTGTTCTCTATATCTGTGAGTCCATTTCTGTTTCATAGATAAGTTCATTTGTGTCATGTTTTAGATTCCACGTATAAGTGATATCACATGGTATTTGTCTTTCTCTTTCTGACTTATTTCACTTAGTACGATAATCTCTAGGTCCATCCATGTTGCTGTAAATAGCATTATTTCATTGCTTTTTATGGCTGAGTAGTCTTCCATTGTACATATGTACAATGTGTACATCTTTATCCATTCATTTGTCGATGGACATTTAGGTGGTTTCCATGTCTTGGCTATTGTGAATAATGCTGCTATGAACATAGGGGTGCATGTATCTTTTCGAATTACAGTTTTGTCCAGATACGTGCTCAGGAATGGTACTGCTGGATCATACAGTAACTCTATTTTTAGTTTTCTGAGGAACCTCTGTACTGTTTTCCACAGTGGCTGCACCAACTTACATTCCCACCAACAGTGTAGGAGGGTTCCCTCTTCTCCACACCCTCTACGGCATTTGTTATTTGTAGACTTTTTAATGATGGCCATTCTGACTGGTGTGAGGTGGTACCTCATTGTAGTTTTGATTTGCATTTCTCTGATAATTAGCAATGTGGAGCTTCTTTTCATGTGCCTGTTGACCATCTGTATGTCTTTGGAGAAATATCTGTTTAGGCCTTCTGTCCATTTTCTGATTGGGTTGTTTGTTTTTTTGTTATTGAGTTGTATGAGTTGTTTGTATATTTTGGAAGTTAAGCCCTTGTCAGGCATATCATTTGCAAATATTTTCTCCCAGTCTGTAGGTTGTCTTTCAATTTTGTCTATGGTTTCCTTTGCTGTGCAAAAGCTTATAAGTTTGGTTAGGTCCCATTTGTTTATTTTTGTTTTTATTTCTATTGCCTTGGGAGACTGACCTAAGAAAACACTGGTACGATTTATGTCAGAGAACGTTTTGCTATGTTCTCCTCTAGGAGTTTTATGGTGTCATGTCTTATTTTTAAGTTCTTAAGCCATTTTGAGTTTATTTTTGTGCATGGTGTGAGGGTGTGTTCTAACTCCACTGATTTACATGCGCTGTCCAACTTCCAGGGAGTAAAATTTTTAATTCATCCCCTTAAACTATCTGAAATGTTAATCAACTGAGAATCAGAATTTATGGTAGATTGAGTGAAAAATATGTAATGCAAATGGTCCTTTACATGTTCCAAAATGTGCCCTGGATTAAGCCCAGGCAGCAGAGAACTATGTACCTGTACCAAGTTGCGGAGGATCCCACACAGTTTCTTTATTCTGTTTTGTTTTTGTTGTAGGTCATTGGCTTATCTTGATGGAAAACGTTAGGTCAGCCCAGTGAAACTCATCTCTATGCCAAGGATATTACTGAGACCATGATTTTCTAATCAGAATATCTGTGCTCTCATGAGCAAATCCAATCCAATCTCCATCTTGACTATTAGTTAAATAATGTGACTTTATTTAATAACGTTTATGTAATTGATCATGTTTATCCCTTTGAGTTGACTCCTTGGAAGTTTATGTTTCACAGCCAAGTTTATCACTTACTAGTATCAAATGTATAGAATTCTGGAATATGTATTTTATTGTATTACTCTAAGTCTTAATTTCGTGTTGTGATCCTGTCACTCTTTTTTTTTTCCCAGCTATTTTTAAGTCATATGGTGGTGGTGGGTTTTTATATATCTACTAGCTTTGTCTTAAAGTGGAAGTATAAATAAGCACATATATCCTCGTCATAGAAATGTTCACATTTGCCCTGAAGAGACTTTTTTTTTCTTGCCTCTTTGCTCTTATCTTGGCACCTTTTTTTTTTTTTTTTTTTTTTTTGTGGTACGCGGGCCTCTCACTGTTGTGGCCTCTCCCGTTGCGGAGCACAGGCTCCGGACGCGCAGGCTCAGCGGCCATGGCTCACGGGCCCAGCCGCTCCGCGGCATGTAGGATCCTCCCGGACCGGGGCACGAACCCGTGTCCCCTGCATCGGCAGGCGGACTCTCAACCACTGCGCCACCAGGGGAGGCCCTTGGCACCTCTTTTAATTCCTTGCTCCTCCATCTTGTTTCCTGCATATTGAAATTCCACTCTTCATTTAAGACCCAGACCAAATGTCTCTTCCTTCCTAAAACATTCTCCAGTCTTATCAAACAGAAGGAATCCCTCCATCTCCTGAATCTCATTGTACTTTGAACCTTTTTGTGGCCGTCCTCACATTCTGCCTCATGTTATATTTACTAGAGACTCTCTTAACCTATCTGGATGTAAGCCACTTGAGGCTTACACATCTTTATATCCCAGACTACCTTAAACAGCATTTATACTGAAGTTGTAACTTAAAGTCAAATATAAATTGAAAGGGGGATGGTGAAGTCATTTAGATGGGTGAATTTTAGAAACTTCAGTGCAGTATTTAGTTTCCCTCTACCATGGGAAGTAATTTAGATTTTCCTAATTGACACTGGCCTATGATTTTCCTTCATCACACAAGCTCTTGTCTGGTTTAGGAATCAAAGTTGTACTGACACCATAAAACAAACTAGGGAGTCTTCCTTTTCTTCTGTTCTTTAGAATAACTTGTATAAGCCAGGGGGTTTCTCTAATACGTGAGAATTAGGTAATATTTGTAGAATTGTCTGTGCCTATTCCTTATTTGGGGGATAGATATTTTACTAGTAATGTGATTTCTTAATGATTACTGGTCTGTTCAGGTTTTCTAATTCTTTCTGCATCAACTTTGCTATTTAATATTTTTCTAGAAAATTGTTCGTCAAAGTTTTCAAAGGTTTTGGAATAAAATTGTTCATATTCTCTTACTAGTTTTCAATCTCTACTATATCTGTAGTTGGTTATATAATTCTTTTATCCCTAATATTATCTATTTGTATCGTCTCTCTTTTTTCCTTGTTCAATCTTTCTAGAGATGGGTTCATATTATTAGTCTTTTCTAATAACTAGATTTGCTTTCGTTAATCTTTTCCTTTTGTTTTTGTTTGCTTGTTTTCTACTTTATTAAATTTTGCTTTCATCTCTTTTTTCTCCCTGATATTAATATTGCTATACTGGCTTTCTTCTTGTTCGTATGTTTCGTGTTCTTTCTGTTTATCTCAGAGGTCCCTGTTTTTGCCACTGAGCACCAATCACCATTTACTTCTGCCAACATGTCCATAACTGAACTACAAGTTCATGGAGTGCCATGATACATTTCCCTACTGCTAACTTCCAATTCCAGGGCAAGAGGGAAATTGGAGACTGGAATTGTTTGTCAGACCTGGATCTTTCATCTAACCATATTGGAGGTGGCCTCCTTCTCAACTTTATTATAATGTAACCAGCTGAGTATAACTACTTACCTGAGCCCCAGTTTCCTATCTATAAACCATCAACCCAGTACACACACAATCCACCCAACCTTATGTGGCAGCCCTGCCCTGGGCAGCCTATTTGGGTCTTTCAACCAGACTCCTGTCTCCATCCTGCCAACCTGGTCCTACAGTCCATTCTCCATTCACTGGCTTGAGTGAGTCTTTCAAATGAGAATATCATTCTTTTGGTACCTATCTTTTTAAAACCCTCCAATGTCTTCTCATTTATTTTGCAATAAAATTCTTATTCTTAACTATAGTCTGTAAGGCCCTGTGTCCCCCAGTTGCTGCTTACGTCTGTGATCACCAAGACCACTCTCTCTACCAGCCCTCAGTCTTGCCCGCCAGACTCTTCCAATTTAGTGATTTACTGCCAGCTGTAACTCTCTGTCTAGAACTCTCCTGACATGGCTGGCTTATTCTCATGGTTTGGGGTTCCCCAGAGAGACCTCCTCTAACTGCTCCATCTACAGTAGCAATAACTGTACCACCAAGTTATTCTAGTTTTCAATAACTAGTTTCAAGAACTAGTTATTCTAGTTTGCCCCTCCCACCTAGGGAACGTCTAGCAATACCTGGAGACATTTTTGATTGCCACAACTCGGGTGATGCTACTGCCATCTATGGGTAGAGGTCACAAATGCTGCTACACATCCAACAATCACAAGAGCGCCCCGCGGGACACAGGATTATCCAGCCCCAAGGGCCAACAGTGCCAAGGCTGAGAACTGTGCTCCATCCCATAGCCCTGCTTCATTTTCTTCCTACCACTTTTTTTTCTTTTTTTCTGTCTGAAAAGATCTGTTTATCTGTTTAATTGATTTTGTCGTGTGTGTCTCCACACATGAGAATGGACCCTCCAGGAAAGCAGACATTTGGTTTGTCTTGTTCACTGCTGTACCCCTAGTGCTTAGAGCAACCCTTGCCACATGTTGAGGCACCTCATAAATACACCTGATTGAAGGAATGGAAAAGAAAGTCAAGTTCGTCCAACATAATTGGCTTTTACTAAAAATAATTACTGGTGTTTACTCTTCCTTTTCCGAGGGAGATGTGCTAGATTTAGCTTGGTAGTGATTTAGTTCAGGCTACTATAACAGATTACCATAGATTGATTGGGTGGCTTACAAACAGTACAAATTTATTTCTCAAAGTCCTGGAGGTTGGAAATTCAAAATCAGGGTGCCAGCATGGTTGGATTCTGGTTAGAGCCCTCTTCCAGGTTTCAGGCTTCCAACTTCTCACTGTATCCTCGAATAGTAGAAAGAATGAGAGAGCTCTCTGGGTTTTTTTATAAGGGCACTAATTCCACTCATGAGTGCCTCACCCTCCTCACCTCACCTAATCCTAATTACTTCCCAAAGGCCCCCACCTCACACAGGGAGAGGCTCAACTGATGAACCATCACACAGGGAGAGGCTCAACTGATGAATTGAGGGGAGGGCACAAACATTCAGTTCATAACAGGAATATGCATATTTTCTAATGTTGCAAAATCCATCTTTCCCCTTCTTTTGAAATTTGAGACCATAGTTATCTATTTTTAGTGTTCTGGTACATTTCTTCTTCATTATAGTGCTTCCAAGATTCTTATAGCCTTTCATTTTGCTTAGAGTGCTGTTACCCACTTCACTCAGCCTCATGGAGAAAAACAGGTGTGCCTGTTCAGTTGTTTTGGTTGTTTTGTTTTTTGTTTTGCCTTTGTTATCCATTGCCTTATACCAGTTTGAATCTCCAGAGAGAAAAAATTATTCTGTTTACTTAATCATCTGTTACATCATCAACTCCAGTAGTACTTGACCATACATAATCTTCAAAGACTTTTTTTATTTTTGCTTTTTTAAACTTCAATTCATTAAATGATCATTTGAAAGTATTAGGCTCTCACAGAATAAAAATCCCCTGGACTGACATCTACCATGCCCTTTTCGTCCATGTAATAATCAGAATGCTACTTATTGCATTTAAATAGGAATTCTTCTTTTTTTTTTTTTAATCATTGTAACTGCTTCAGTGGGATGAATAAGATAGTATATTTCCTCAGGGGCCCAGCCGACACTGAGCTGAGCTATTTTGCCTTGACAAAACATGTCTGAGAGAACATCCTGTAAGACAAGAGGAAGGATCGTTGGTGTTAACAGATGTCCCATATTTCCCCATTTAATGAAGTGCTACTTAAATGTTTTGAAGGTATTCTACGATTGGCCTGATGACAATAAATCACTTTCTCTCTCAACTGTTGACTTTTAAAGCAGATACTAAGGGTAGGTTCAATTACAGTGTCTGTTCTACAGCATGTGACTCCTATTTCTGTAGCTCCAACTGCTACTTTTTTCCACCTGAGGAGGGAAACTCCTAATGAGCCACACTTCACAAAGAAGAGACCCCATGTTTAACCTTCACCCTGGACACCCAGGGTACAACCAGCTCTGAAGCCATCTATTTTCCCCTGCCGATTTCTGGTTCATCTTGGCTTCGGGAACGGTACTAAGTTTTTGCTGAACCCTGAAAAAGTCATGACCCCCTAATGGCCCCACCCCCAGTTCTCCATTGCTGAACGATAGAAAGCACATGAGAAATTATTTTCATAACTGCTTATAATTTGGAAGAATTTTGTAGGCTTTTAGTTTAAGTAGAGAGAGAAAAATTCACTTTTTCCTCTTCTCCCTTCCCCACTGCCCCCTCACCAGCCCCACAGCCATGGAGAAGACGAGGCGTGCCCTTCATTTTAAGAATAGGAGCTAACATTTCTTAAGTATTTACCGTGGCCAGGTTCTCTGCTGAGTAATTCACTTTCCTGTTTTCTTGGAGTTAGCTCAATCGGAGGTTACTGAAAACTGCCACATCCCCCTGTTCCACCATAGCGCCCTCCCCAACCCACCTACCCACTACCCCGCCAAAAAAGGAAAAAGGTCATATAATATGGGATTTCTAACAACCTAGTTCTGAGGATGGTGCCTGTAGTTACTTTTCACATTGACATTTTGCCTGATCATGATCAGAAGTCTTTGTTTGATTTGTCTGATAACGTATTCTTTTCCTTTGAAGATCAAACTAATCAATGTACGCTTTTCTAGTATGTAAGCTTTTCATTCACATTTCATTTGACTTAACTCCATCAAATATTTCTGTTGGCATTTTTAGAATTAATAATAGTAGCTAACCTTTATGGTGAGTTATTTTAACCCAGTCTCTCTAAAATCTCTAAGTTATCTTGCTTTAAAGTAACATTGTTAGTATTGTCCATTGGTGAGTCAGCAGTCTGAGGTACCAGGCAGTTTAGTAACTGGTCCAAACTCGCTAATAAGTAGCGGAAGTTAGATTCAAACTCAGGCCTTGTGACTCCAGAGCCTGAATGCTTACTGGTCACATGGCTTTATTTCTCAATAGTCAAAGCTGTGTGGATCTTGGGCAAACATCCTAACTTTCTCTAGAATCTCCAACTGGACTTCTTTATTTATCTTGCTATGCTTCCATAGTCCATTTTTATTAGGGTTTTAACCACTGTCTATGAAATGAAAATAATTACACCACCATCTCACTGGGTGTGCCGTGAAGCTGCAGGATTTTTTAAAAAAGAGGTTTCAGGGGAACTAAATTCCTTCCAATCTGTGCTTTGAGCCCATTCACATCCAGTCTCACTCAGGAACAGGAGTGACAGCAGTTTTCCTGAGCAGACACAAAAATCAAGGGGCATTTCTGACTCCACAACCTGCGTGAAAGAGTATTTTATATTCCCCAAAAGAAACTCTTCACAGCCCCAGCTCCATCCCCCAGCTGGAGCAGAGCAGCAGTGGTGATGGGCTCACTGGGAGATCTGAGAGGCAGGTGATCGTCCTTATTTAGATGTGCCCGTGATCACGTGACCAGAAAATGGAGGCGACTCCGTATTTCCAGTTAAGTGCTCCAGACAGGGGATGCTGAGGGCAGTAACCAAGCATTCTTCTCACTCTCCAGCCTGCTCTGTCCTCAGAAGGTAGGTGGGTCCCGGTGCGGCTTTAGGAGGATGGGCTGTGGGAGGTCGGATTGCAATGGAGGGTGTTGCTTTCACAGACTGGGCTATTGCAGCTGGGAAGTTGGAGGGGGAGAGGGAAGGGGGTGACAGGATGCAGAGCTCTGCCCAGCCCCTCGCAAGTGACAGCTGGCAGCTGCATTTCACCCTGTATCATCTCTTACTGGAAGGGCTTGTGGTCCTGTAAGCTATCTCCTGCCCCTCCCTTGGTGACCAGGTAATTAGTTAAACAGATTCTGCACGGCTATAAACATTTTTTATTCCTTTATGTCTATGATGAAAATGGAGATAGAAAATCAAAAAAAATGACAGTTGGGAAACCGTTTAGGACTCTCGTCTGATGGGTATTGAAATGTCTGTTTGGATTATTTGACAAGCAGAGTGGCCCTGGTACAGTGGCATTTTTATTTTTTATGTTATTGCTAATGGTCATTGAAGCTAGTAACATACATTTCTCTTTTTTTCTGATGAATCTTGTAACCTTTAAACCTTCCCTAAGTTCCAAGCTGCAGAAATAGGTCATCCTCAAAAATGGGCTTATGTTGTTTTCTATTGCTTTTTCAAAATCGAGACAGGATACGCTGCTTAGAGAATATCAGTATTTTACTGAGAAACTAAGTTATGTGAGAAACTAGAAAAAAATTATCACCTGGTTAATTTCAAACAAGAAATACATAGGTTATGGAATTCCTCTGTGGAAACCAAAAAAAACAAGACTCCCATCTAGAAGGAGTGATTTAAAGTGTGATTCTGCCTGAGATCAGTGTCATGGCAAATCACCTGTCATGGTGACTTAAGGGGGAGGGGGGACATCATCTCTATAAACTGCCCCCCTTCTTGCATAGGAACTGTTAATGTGCTGCGGATCTTATGTAAACTGCTATTCGAGCACAGCTTCTGGGCTCATTTCCCACCAGATGGTCCCCCGACCCCCTCCTAGAGAGAAAAATAGAAGCTACCACCGAATGAGCCCACTTCAAAATGTTCATTTGATGAAAGTCTTCTTAAAATCATAATTGGTAATATTCACAGAATGTAAAAACTGGAATTATTAGATGAAACTTCCTGGTAATTAAAAAAAAATGATCCATGATCTTTCTGTTAATTTAAAGAGACATTATCTGGGAGAAAAAAAGTGCCTTTCTGGGAGTACCTCTATCAATATATTATACTTATGCAGGCTAGTGAAAGCTCTGTACTTTAAAATGGCTCGGACCTTGCTCTGCAACTCAAAGACAAATAAACAAGACTGGCTGTTGTCATGCACAGTCAGCAGCACCTAAACATCCCCAGGAGATTTCGCTTTGTAATGCAAAGTTACCCTTTATATCCTAAATAAGATCTAAAGCTTCATAGGTGCTTAAGGGTAATGAGCCAGATTCTCCTTCCTATTAACAAGAAGTCAAATTAACTTTTTCCCAATGGTTAGGGCTCTCTTTGGTACTTTCCAGTGAATTTCCATTTGGTTTTTCATTCTCGAATGTCTTTGTACTCAGGGAAGGATTTATCTCTTATTAAATAAAGGATCATGATACTTTTTTGACCTTTAGACTTCATACTTTCTAGCAAGCTAGAAGACAGTGCGGGGTTTGCACATAGGTTCAGGTACTCGATATAGGTTATGACAGGAAAGCTTGAGTTCACCTACAGCAAATAAAAGCTTATTTTTTTTCTTCTTCGCTAGCCTGGAATTGCTTTGACATGCCAAGATTTTGCAGACGGTGGCTTTACTCAAATCAACTTCCTGCTAGAGTAGTATTTGAATTTGGGATGAGTTCTCAATCCCTTATCCATTCTAGTCAGTGGGATAGTTGGGGGAGAGGGGAAGGGATGAGAAGGGGCAGAGGGGAAAGTAGTGAAGGACATTCTGTCCCTGGTATCCTGTCTGTATCAGAGTTGACAAAGAACATTTGGGTACAGCTTTTTTCTGGATTAATAATGGCTGGAGTCATGGGGTAGTGGTGGATAGGTGTGCAAAAGGGTTGCAGGAGAAGAGGCAGGAATGGATACCCCTGTCTGAACACCATGATCATTTGAAGGCTCTGTTAAGCCATTTGCCTGGGGTTTTGATAGTTGTGTGATTCTCCGTATTATTCTTGCATCCTGAGTTTCAATTGCTAAGGTAAGATAAGCCGAAACAAATTGTAGAATTCATTTTGACTCGCTTCCTCAGTTTATAAGCAAGCAAATGAGCTCCAGTTAGAGTGAGGGATTGACTCAAGGTCACAGTCAGTGGCTGGGCCAGGATCAGAACCCAGGTGGCCAGCTCTTGATCTCATGCTATTTCCTTTCACCCCAGGCCTTTGAAAAGCCCTTAGCAAAACCTGGCCCATGCATTTACATTTCTCAGAGCTTAAAAAAAAAAAAACACAAAAACCGCTACTACTCTTCTATTTTAAGGGTAAGGTAGCATTTCCTAATCCCTTTACGACCCTTAGAAATTTGGGGGAAATGGAACTGGACTGTATTCTCAGAGCTTGTGCATTTATTATGAACAAGATGCTATCTACCCCTAAAGACTGCATGTGATACAAAGGCAAAACAAATGGCTTGCAAAAGGCGGAGTAAAGTGGATTCCATAAGAGGTGGAACTGAGGGGCTCTGGGACCTCCAAGTTGGGAGAGCCTTGCTCCTCCTTTATTGTAGAGAAGTAAATACAGGATTCATGGATGAGGTGGATTCAATAGTTGGGGGAAGGAATATTTCAGCAGAAGGGAATATACACCAAGAGAGGGAAGAGAACTGTCAACAAGACTTGGGAAACTAGAAGCTCATGTTGTCTGAAAGGTAGAGCATTGGGGGATGCTAGTGGTGGATTGATCTAAATGGTGGAAAGCCCTGAGGGTCAAAGAAGTTTTTATGAAATGTGTTGGCAGTGGGAAGCCAGTGTTTTATGAGTTGAGGGTTTGGATTGGCAGTAGACTAGCGATGGTGTGGGAGAGATGGGAGGCAAGAGGAGAGGGGGTAGTCCACCTGAAATAGAATGGACTGACCCTGCTAGGATGGAAAGAAGAGAGGCAATTACAGAACTGCAGATGTGGAAGAAAGGCATAGTGCTTGAAAGCTGAGGGAGATAAGAATCTTCTGAGGAGGTGCCTAGTGAAGAATTGGCGCACCCTGTGATGGGGTATCGTTTCATTCCTCATGACTGAGAATCTGCAGCCTTGCTGCCCTCGATATAAGTTAATATAAGCAAGGTGACAAAAGCATGAAGCTCTCTCATCTGAACAAGATAGACTCAACTGTGGCAGGAGCACTTTCAGAAAGCTAAATCCACATCTGATTAGTCAGCACCAGGTCAGGGTCCCAACGCCCGGCCATGGTTTCTATGGCGACACTTCCATTGTTAGCAAGAGCGCAGGGCTGCAAGCCTCTAGATCTACTGAGGTGGACCTCATGGAGTGGGATGTAAAGAGGATGGTGACTTTTTCTTCCAGTCATCCCCTTCCTTCCTAGGCAGTGGCCCTTTGAGGGCAGGGATCAGGCCGAATGGTGCCCCTGACAAGTGCCAAGAAGATTCTGACTCATAGAGTAGAAATCAGAATGAGTCTTGATAGTGGGCATGGGGGCTGGGGACAAAGAAGGGAGAAGGGGAACAAGGGAGCTCAGATGTAATCTGTCCTCACTCCTTCCCCAGCCTATCCACAAGATCCAGCCCCAAAACTGCTACCTGTTGTGTGGAGACTTCCAGGTTTATCCACTCTGCCCACATGTGGAGGAACTACTCCTATCTCGGAAACTCCATGATTATCACTCATGGGTTTTACCCCACAGTTTTGTGTGAACTTCTATGTCTTTTCCTCTTTATTCTCCTAGATTTTAAATTCTCAGACACACGCAGAATGTGTGTCTGAACCATTCTCTTTGTAATATACCCTCCCCCAGACTAACACTTGCCACGTGGTTCTAGGACTGAACCGTTCGTTAAATTCCTACCTGAAAGAATACTAACTTGGGAAACAAACAGTGAGTACCAGAGAATCTACATCTATCAAGGCTTATGGGAAACTGGTTTGGAAACCCTAGGGGGGATAATCAGAATTGTTTAGGGGTAGTTTTGCCTGGAGACAGAGATCTCTCAAAGTCCCTCCAATCCAAAAATTCAGAAAGGAACATAGGCTTCCTATAGTGCCCTCAAAAACAGGATTTACTGGGCTTCCCTGGTGGCGCAGTGGTTGAGAGTCCGCCTGCCGATGCAGGGGACACGGGTTCGTGCCCCAGTCTGGGAAGATCCCACATGCCGCAGAGCGGCTGGGCCCGTGAGCCATGGCCGCTGAGCCTGCGCGTCCGGACCCTGTGCTCCACAACGGGAGAGGCCACAACAGTGAGAGGCCCGCATACCGCAAAAAAAAAAAAAAAACAGGATTTACTGCTGTCCAAATCCAATACGGAAACCCCATTCATAAAGCTACCATTGCCCATGAAGCAAGAGAATAAAAATGTTGCCACTTAAGCAATTACGGTTTTCTATGCCCAACTCCCAGAAACACCCAGGAAAGGGTTGATGAAGTTGGAAGTTCTAGAAATAGCTCTTTCTAAAACAAAACAGGAGTAAAGCCAACATCATGTGATCTCAGGAGAGCAGTTGTGCACAAGATCGGTTAGGAGGGCAGGTACAATGGAGATGAGAGGATAGCGAGAGATTATTGATCTCTGGAAAGGTATTGATAACTGAAAGAAAGAAAGCTTGGGATGGAGTAAAGCCCCATTCCTGGGCTAGCTGTGGGGAAGTTTTCTTTGTTGATTAGACTAAGTTCAGGGACGATCACAGGTCATGTTCTTGATATAACTGAATCATGTTCTTGATACAACTGAGACTGAATTTACGAGGAGAAACTTCCAACCAAAATTTTCATGCACTTCACAGTTATAGACTCAAGGCTTGTTTCTAATTTGCTTGGTCGTAGGTGGCTGGTCTTAGGCTGTTCATTTTATTTCCCAATACTAACTTTTATTTACCAGCAGGGACCTGGTAACTAGAAAATGTGAGTCATACACCAGAGTCTTGGAATCCCATATAATGCCATAATTCTGTGAACAGCAATTATTTAAAAAGATAAGCACATTTTTTCCCTAAATAGCTGTCTACATTTATACAATGAAGACATACCAATGTAAAAGAAATAGTTAAAAGAATCAGCTCTCCCTGTGAAGGTGGCATAGCTGTACGATTACTGACTGTATCCCTGAGGAGAGTACGAAATTAATCAAGTCTCATAAATTGGCTTCATAGAATGTGATTATAGTGTACAGTGGGGCATGTGTAAATACAGGTGATGGCTTCTTTCCGCCGCGAGGGACCCGATGTGGGCTTCTCTCCTTCCCGCCAGATCTGTCAGGCAGCAGTAGAAGGGCTCTCTAGTAGAAAGGAAGAACGGAAGGCCTGATATACTCCTCCCAGAGCCGAGATTCTCCTCCTTGAAACTGTGCTGGTGAAGGAGATCAGATACTGCGTCCATTTGCTTGAGCTGCCATAACAAAGTACCACAGACGGGGTAGCTGAAATAACAGAAATTCATTTTTTTCACAATTCTGGAGGATGAAATTCTGAGATCAAGGTGTCGGCAGGATTGGCTGCTTCTGAGGCCTCTTTCCTTGGCTCGTAGATGGCTGTCTGCACCCCTGGCTTCACTTGGTCTTCCTTCTGTGTATGCCTGTGTCCTAATCTCCTCCTATAAGGACACCTGTCATATCAGATGAGGGCCCACCCTAATGACCTCATTTTAACTTAATTACCTCTTTAAAGACCTTATCTCCAAGTATACTCACATTCTGAGGTACTGGAGGTTAGGATTTCAACACATGCATTTGGGAGGCGGGGGCAGGAATCCAGCCCGTAACAGAGAATGTGCTGGGAATTCCTGTGGACCAGCCCCACACTTCATTTGTCATTCTTCAGTGTTGAGTCTACAGGCACATGCCTCAAGTGAAGTAGTTTTATGGGTGTTGGGTTTTTTCTCCTCCAGTAGGGTGGGTGGAACAAGTTAATTTGGCTACTGCGTAATCTTTAAACTGCTCTGTAAAGTAAATGGCCACTCGGTGTGATTCGTAATGTGTGAAAGGTCACAACTCAAAGCTGTGTATCCATAATCAACCCTTTAACCCTTCCTTGTCCTAAAGAAACCAAAGGGCACTGGTTAGTACGGTAAGGTTGGGGGGGGGGGGGGAGTATGTTAATTTTTGGAATTTGGAAAGCAGACGGCTTTACTTTATTTTATTTTATTTTATTTTTTTAATTCAGTACGCGGGCCTCTCACTGTTGTGGCCTCTCCCGTTGCGGAGCACAGGCTCCGGACGCGCAGGCTCAGCGGCCATGGCTCACGGGCCCAGCCGCTCCGCGACATGTGGGATATTCCCGGACCGGGGCACGAACCTATGTCCCCTGCATCGGCAGGCGGACTCTCAACCACTGCGCCACCAGGGAAACCCCAGCTTTACTTTATAAGGTTGAAACAGCAGTACCGTCAATGAAATACAAACCAAAAATTTTACTGTTTCCAAATTTATTGCTGTTAATTTTGGTCTTAAGTTGATAGATTCCATAGAAGGTGATAAGTATCTTTTACCTCTTCCTCCGTTAGAAAATTAGGTTAATAATGGATTCCTTGATCGAGAGTATCACCACTTACTAAAACATACATGGAGAGAATAATCAATAAACAGGCTTTCTAGGAAAAAGAAAATGTTGAGTCTAAGGGTCACTTCAGGGGTTCCACGACCACCTTGGAGATTCACGGTGAATATGGGAGGCCTTGTTGAGCCCCAAATATTCTAATAATAGTAAGAGTAATATTAAATAGTAGAACTTTTGCCAAACACTTTACTCATTATCTTTGAAATCTCACACTATTCCTCGTATAATACTCATTTTGCAGATGAAGAAACTAAGTCTTAGGGAGGTCAGCTAACTTTACCGCAGTTACATGGTTAATAAGAGGCAGAGGGGGGTTGATCCTGTTGACCCCACCTTGCCTCCCTATTTGTGAGCATTGGTTCTTCTTAGTTGTCTGTGGTCTGAAAGTCTAAGGAGAAACTCCTTGCAGGAGAATAAGGCTGGGGGTAGAGGTATGAAGGAACTTCTTTTCAGTTTTGAATTGGGGATCTAAGGGAGTCCAGAGTCCCCAAAGAACGCTGAAACCTGAAGTGTTATTCAGAATTTTCCCATTGCCAAGACATCAGCTAACCTAGATCTGTTACACCCTAACCATCGCAAGAGGGAGGAAATAAGAACAAGGGTCAGGAATGGGTATTAGGGACTCTAGAGCTGCCCTGGAGTTGAGTATGCAGCCAACTCTGCCTCCGGTTTGATGTAGTCCTGTTAATCTAGTTTTGCTTTTGTTGGCTATCCTTTTGGTGTCACATCCAAGAAATCATTGCCAAATCCAATGTCATGATGCTTTCCCCGCTATGTTTTCTCCTAGGACTTTTATAATTTTAGGTCTTACTTTTAGGTCTTTAATCCATTTCAAGTTAATTTCTGTATATGGTGTAAGGTAAGGATCCACCTTCATTCTTTTGCATGTGGATATCCTGTTTTCCCAGTGTCATTTGTTTTTGTTTTTTAATTTTATTTATTTATTTATGGCTGCGTTGGGCCTTCGTTGCTGCGCGTGGGCTTTCACTAGTTGCCGCAAGCGGGGGCTACTCTTCGTTGCGGTGCACGGGCTTCTCATTGCGGTGGCTTCTCTTGTTGCAGAGCACGGGCTCTAGGCACACGGGCTTCAGTAGTTGTGGCACACAGGCTCAGTAGTTATAGCTCGAGGGCTCTAGAGCACAGGCTCAGTAGCTGTGGCGCCTGGGCTTAGTTGCTCTGCAACATGTGGGATCTTCCCAGACCAGGGCTTGAACCATGTCCCCTGCATTGGCAGGTGGATTCTTAACCACTGTGCCACCAGGGAAGTCCTTCCCAGTGTCATTTGTTGAAGAGACTGTCCTTGCCCCACTGAATGGTCTTGGTATCCTTGTCAGTCATTTGACCATATATGTGTAGGTTTATTTCTGGGTTCTCTATTCTATTCCCTTGGTCTTTGTTTCTGTCTTTATGGTGGTACCACTCTGTTTTGATTACTATAGCTTTGTAATAAGTTTTGAAGTGAGGAAGTGTGAGACATCCATATTTGTTCTTCTTTTTCAAGATTGTTTTGGCTATTTGGGACCCCTTGAAATTTCATATGAGTTTTAGGATGGAGTTTTCTATTTCTGCAAAAAAAATGCTCTTGTGACCTGAGGTACTGCCTTTGAAAACCACTTTTCTATTCTAATTTTTAGCAGAATTACTGAAAAAATAACAGCAGCAGTATCTAACCCTCCTGTAGCATCAGCTAAAATGTGCCAGGCAGTATTCTCTACCCTTACTTAATCAACTCGTTTAATCCTTGCAACAGCCCCTGAAGTAGGTATTGATAGTTTCCCCATTTATAGATGAGGAAACTGAGACACAGAGGGGAATTCTGCATCTTACCTAATGTCACACATTTAAAAAGGTCAGAGTAGGATTCAAGTGCAGGTGATCTGACTCCAGAGTCTGAGACTTTAGTTGCTATCCTGTACTCTTTATGGAAGAAGAAAAAGCATATAGGAGTTCAGGCTGCATCTGTTAGACTCTTGGTAGATGTAGGCCAAGATGTGCAGATGTACAGAGAGGCCCACACATCTCACTGGGTTATATCTCTGAGCTGTGCTTCCCCAATTTTGTTCTGTATTAACATGTTACGAGAGAAAGGAAGGAAGGAGGGAAGGAAGGGAAAAGAAGAAAAAAAGATACCTTGGTCAAAAACAAGGTAAACAAAATCAAACATTTTTACCTTCTGTAGAACATCTCAGAGTCTATGATGAGTTCACATGCGTTATAAAGTCCCAAAAGGAGGGCAGGCTATTCGGTGTTTCCCAAGCTCACTGGGTACAGAGCTGTCCTTCAGGGTCTGTAGACCCTCTCCTCTGGGCGCAGGCTTTGGGAAGCGCTGGCTTAAACAAATGACCGGAAGCACCCCTTCTGTGTGTCTTTTGCCAGCAGGACGGTTTGGAACCCTCAGGCACAAGTCCTCCTCATGTGTCCGTTTCTGTGTCTGTCCCTGTCAGTCACAGGCCTGAGCTCATGGGGAGCTGATAGCGGGAGTAGATTCCAGAAATACGCCCGCTTCCTGGGGTCCCCGGGGTCTGAGAGGTGACTCCATTTTCAACCACAGCCAGGGACTGTGTGGGAATGAAAAGATAAAGGAACTTTATGCTCGAGGAAAGCAAGGAGCAACTGGGCCACCAGGAAGGAAATACAGAAAATAAAAATGGGGTGATGTTACCGAAGGCACAGAATTCTGGAGCTTCCAGCATGTATTTATTCAACAAAAGCTCACTGGGTGCCAGGTGCCAGGCAGTGCTCTCAGCTCCCCGGGGATTCTGTGGGGCACAGGATACCAGCTGACCCTCTAGGAGCCAACTGTTGGCCCAACCAGATGAAAATGCTTTTATTCTCTGCCCCAGTTTCTTCATCTGGCAAACAGCAAACAGAAAATGATGCCTTAAAAGGATGCAATCAAAAACACAATGTTGGGACTTCCCTGGTGGTGCAGTGGTTAAGAATCCTCCTGCCAATGCAGGGGACACGGGTTCGAGCACTGGTCTGGAAAGATCCCACATACTGTGGAGCAACTAAGCCTGTGTGCCACAATTACTGAGCCTGCGCTCTAGAGCCCACAAGCCACAACTACTGAGCCCATGCGCTGCAACTACTGAAGCCCACACACCTAGAGCCTGTGCTCTGCAACAAGAGAAGTCACCGCAATGAGAAGCCCGCTCACCACAACTAGAGAAAGCCCGCGCGCAGCAACGAACACCCAAAGCAGCCAAAAATGAAAAATAAATTTATTTAAGAAAAAAACCAAAACACACAATGTTATTTCAAATGTATAAAGACAGAGAGATACTACATAGAATCAAGGAGGTTGTTTTTCTTTAAGGAAAAAAGAACATAAATGAAATGGTAAAATTTTCAGAACCTAGAAAAATATTGTTTTAGGAAACAAAATTCAAAACTGAAAAACAGAAAGCAGCAAATCTAAGAAAATAAAGAGACAGTAAAAGGAACCAAAGTGAAAAGAACAGACGATTGGAAAAAGAGAAACTATTAAAAGATAGAGTGCAGATACAGACTGCAAAAGTGTAGAATTCGATAAATTTAAAACAACCTACTGCAAAAGATAAATGAATCAGCAGTGGCCAAGAGGAGCAGGTAGTGGCTGTGGCTTATTTATTTTAATATCCCCACTGTCTTGCAGAGATCAGACCTTCAGAAGATACCGGTGAGGCTGAAGGGAAATGACAGACATGTGGCCCGAGGGGGTAGCCGCCCCTCTGCCAAGGCCCGCTTATCAAAGGCTAAACTCCTCCCTTTCTTCAGTGATGCTAATATTTCAGCTTTCTATGCCTGCTCCTCCCTACTTTTATTTGGAAAACATTGAAAGCCCTGATACTATGGCAGTGGGACGTGACAGCATACTATTGCTGCTGATAAACAACTGAAATTACTACTAACGAAGCACTTAATTATTTCTAATGTCAGCTGGAAATTGTCCAAGTGAGGATTTCTAGAAACTCGTAGAGAATATTATTATATTTAAATTACCTCTTTATCTTAAACTGTTGCCCATGCTGGTATTTTAAAAATTGAAAAAACACAGAAGAGTAAATAAATAGAAAGTAAAAAAATCCCTTTCTCCCTAAACTGCTCCCTATACATAGCCCCTATTAATTAATTATTAATAGAAATTAATAATTTCTATTCCTTCTAGATATTGTCTGTGCCTAAACATGTATAAATGTGCATAACTTTATACAAATTACATCATTCTAAACGTACCACCTTGTAATTTGATTTATTAAGTATATCTTAGAGGCCATCCCATGTCAATACATTTAGAAATGTTTTGCATTGATATACAGTGATGCATTTCATGTTATATTTAATCACACCCTGTTGAGCATTTAGATTATCCTTTATACTTTTTCAAAAAAATAATAAATTATTTGAGTGGAAAAATTCCTTTAGTGGAATATTAAATTAGACTATGTTTCCTTTAGTTTATTCAGTGAAATAGACAACTAGGGTTCAAAGCTGAGGGCAAAATGGTGCAAAGCACTCTTATCTCCCGAAGAGACAGATGGCAAGAAGCTCTCAAAGATTGGGTTAGATACTTCCCCCAAGGTCTTTTTTTTTTTTTTTTTTTTTGTGGTACGTGGGCCTCACTGTTGTGGCCTCTCCCGTTGCAGAGCACAGGCTCCGGACGCGCAGGCTCAGCGGCCATGGCTCACGGGCCTAGCCGCTCCGCGGCATGTGGGATCTTCCCGGACCGGGGCACGAACCTGTGTCCCCTGCATCGGCAGGCGGACTCTTAACCACTGCGCCACCAGGGAAGCCCCTTTTTTTTTTTTAATTGAAGTATAGTTGATGTACAATGTTGTGTTAGTTTCAGGTGTGTAGCAAAGTGACTCAGATATATACACACACACACACACATATACATATATATATGTAGACATATATACATATCTGAATATATATATGTATTCCTTTTCAGATTCTTTTCCATTATAGGTTATTACAAGGTATTGAATATAGCTCCCTGAGCTATACAGTAGGTCCTTGTTGTTTATCTATTTTACACATAGTAGTGTGTATCTGTTACTCCCTAATTCCTAATTTATCCCTCCCCCACTTCCCCTTTTGTAACCATAAGTTTGTTTTCTATGTCTGTGAGTCTATTTCTGTTTTGAAAATAAGTTCATTTGTATTATTTTTTTAGGTTCCACTTATATGGGATTAGTTTTTCTCTGTGTGCTAATCTCTAGGTCCATCCATGTTGCTGCAAATGGCATTATTTCATTCTTTTTTATGGCTATGATTCCATTGTGTGTGTGTATATATATATATATATATATATATATATATATACCACATCTTCTTTATCCATTCATCTGTCATTGGATATTTATGTTGTTTCCATGTCTTGGCTATTGTAAATAGTGCTGCTGTGAACATTGGGTTGCATGTATCTTTTCAAATTAGAGTTTTTGTCTCTTCTGGATATATGCACAGGAGTGGTAACTATTTTTGGTTGTTTTTTTTTTTAAATGAAGTATAGTTGATTTACAATGTTGTGTTAATTACTACTGTACAGCAAAGTGATTCAGTTATACATACATACATATATATATATATACACACACACACATATTACACATCTTTTTTATATATTCTTTTCCATTATGGTTTATCATAAGATATTGAATATAGTTCTCTGTGCTATACAGTAGGTAGGTCCTTGTTATATATCCATTCTATATATAAAAGCACTGCTAACCCCAACCTCCCACTCCATCCTTCCCCCAAACCCCTCCCCCTTGGCAACCACAAGTCTTTTCTCTATATCTGTGACTCTGCTTCTGTTTCATACATAGGTTCATTTGTGTCATATTTAGATTCCACATATTAAAAATATCACATGGTATTTGTCTCTCTGACTTAGTATGATAATCTCTAGTTGTATCTATGTTGCTGCAAATGGCAATATATCGTTCTTTTTTATGGTGAGTAGTATTCCATTGTATATATGTACCACATCTTCTTTATCCATTCCTCTGTTGATGGACATTTAGGTTATTTTCATGTCTTGGCTATTGTGAATAGTGCTGCTATGAACTATAGGGGTGCATGTATCATTTTGAATTATAGTTTTGTCCAGATATATGCCCAGGAGTGGGATTGCTGGATCATATGGTAATTCTATTTTTAGTTTTCTGAGGAACCTCCATACCATTTTCCACAGTGGCTGCACCAACTTACATTCCCACCAACAGTGTAGGACAGTGCCCTTTTCTCCACACCCTCTCCAGCATTTGGTATTTGTAGACTTTTTAATGATGGCCGTTCTGACTGATGTGGGGTGATACCTCACTGTAGTTTTGATGTGCATTTCTCTAATAATTAGTGATGATGAGCATCTTTTCTTGTGCCTGTTGGCCATCTGTATTTCTTCTTTGGTTCTGACTTACTTAGTATGATAATCTCTAGTTGTATCTGTGTTGCTGCAAATGGCAATATATCGTTCTTTTTTATGGCTGAGTAGTATTCCATTGTATATATGTACCACATCTTCTTTATCCATTCCTCTGTTGATGGACATTTAGGTTATTTTCATGTCTTGGCTATTGTGAATAGTGCTGCTATGAACTATAGGGGTGCATGTATCATTTTGAATTATAGTTTTGTCCAGATATATGCCCAGGAGTGGGATTGCTGGATCATATGGTAATTCTATTTTTAGTTTTCTGAGGAACCTCCATACCATTTTCCACAGTGGCTGCACCAACTTACATTCCCACCAACAGTGTAGGACAGTGCCCTTTTCTCCACACCCTCTCCAGCATTTGGTATTTGTAGACTTTTTAATGATGGCCGTTCTGACTGATGTGGGGTGATACCTCACTGTAGTTTTGATGTGCATTTCTCTAATAATTAGTGATGATGAGCATCTTTTCATGTGCCTGTTGGCCATCTGTATTTCTTCTTTGGAGAAATGTTATTTTTAGTATTTTAAGGAACTTCCATACTGTTCTCCCTAGTGGCTGCATCAATTTACATTCCCACCAACAGTCTAAGAGCGTTCCCTTTTGAGAAATGAAATTGTATTCAAGTTGTTTTCATCTAGAACAGGGGTCAGCAAACTATGGCCTCCAGGTCAAATCTAGTTAGTTGGCCACCTATTTTTCTACCCAGTTTTATTGGAACATAGCCACGCCCCTTCATTTACATATCTTACGGCTATTTTTGTGCTACAGCAAAGTTGAGTAGTTATGATAGAGACTGTGTGGCCTGCAAAACGTAACAAATTTAGTGTCTGTCCCTTTACAGAAAAACTTTGCCGACCCCAGCTCTAGAGAAGTCAAAGACTTAACTCCCCTGCCATGCCCTAGGGATCAACAAATATAACTGCTTGCGCAGCAGTTGGAAGAGTGGCTCTGTAGGGGCCTGTTGTTTGTATTTCTGGTGCCAGACTGTCCAAACTCTTGAGCGACTGAGGGGAAGTAAAACCAAGGCAGTGCAGCCATTGCATTGCACTGCTGGGGAGAGGAATCCTTGTGAGCATATCCCCTCGGGCAGGATGGGAGGGCAGGGAGGTATCTACAGACTAGTCAGCACAAAAGAGAAATTCCAGGAGGTGCTGAGCTGCTGAAGTGGAGGGTGGGCAGGGCTGCAGGAGTCTGTGCTGAGACTCTGGTCACTTGGTCATCCTACAGGAGCTGCTGACTCTCGCCCTAAAGACTCTTCATTTCTGAAGACAAACGGTTGTCCACTCCTCCTCCGCCTCATTTCGCAAGAACCTCATCCTTACTTAACATGCCCATCCTCCCCCCCCCCCCCCGCCCCTGCCCCGCACCGGGTCGTTCCTAATAGCATCTGAGAGGTGCTTTTGTCATTGTGGAAGAGGGCACTGTAAACTCTACACTGGGTGAACTTCACCTTATTATGTTTAGAGCAATTACTCCTTTGTGATATGACTTCTGTAAGAGTCACCTCGCATTTCTAAATTATGTTTTGAAGAAAGCTTAACTTGTTATCAAACGTAATTTGTTGGTAGACAATTTGAGTGGTCAAGTTCCAATATGTGGTGAGACCTTATGAGGAACACTCTGCTAGAGAAGTAGGGCATCCTCCCGTCTCTAAATAAGGGTGTTTATTCAATAGTTAGTTATTCCCCTCCACCACATGCTAGGCCCTCTGCTAAGCACTGGGAGTGCTTGCCTTCAAGGACCTCTGTGTGCATGTGTGGAGGGGGGATGAGAGTGGGGAGGAATGGGGAGGGTGGGGCCAGAGAAGTTAGGAATAGATGGTTGTAAATCATGAAAAATACCCACTTAATGTGAGCTCAGGGTACTGTTGGACTTGACCCAGCTGTGTGGGGTGAGGCTGAGATGTCTAAGCTGAGTTCTAGAAGACAAGCAAGAACCAACTGGGGAGTGAGCGATGGGAGAGGAGGCTCGAGTTCGGCCTGGAAGGCCAGACCGTGAAGTCTGGTGAGCCATTCTCTGGAGCCAGGACCCTTCCCTTGAGACAGTGGGGACATGAAAGGACTGAAACAAGAAGGTTAGATTGAGATGGTTAGATACTGAGTGAGCAATTTGAAGGGGGTGGGGAGTAAAATCAGAAACAGGTTTCTGCAAGGAAAAAATGAACTTGAACTAAGGTCTTAGCAGTGAAAATAAAGAGGAGAGGAGGTTGCAAATGTATAAGACTGGATGGTCAGGATGGTCAACTGGATTGGGAAGGAATGTTAGAAAAAGAAGGAAATTAAGAATGATTGCCAGTTTGGGGATTGCGAGCTCACAGGTGATTGGTAGGGACATTCACGGGGATGGGGAAGGTATTAGCTGACCATTGCTGTGTAATAAATTATCTCGAAATTTAGCAGCTTAAAACAACATTTTTTCTCTCACAGTTTCTGTGTCTGGAATTTAAGAGCAGATTAGCTAGGTGATTCTGACTCAGGGTCTCTTATGAAGTTGCTGTCGAGACATCAGTCATCTGAAGGCTCCATGGGGGCTGGAGGATCTGCTTCCAAGGTGACCCACCCGCATGGCTATTGGCAGGAGGCCTCAGTTCCTTCCTGGATTTTTACAGGAAGCCCTGGTTCCTCACCACCTGGATCTCTCCATAGGGCTTCCTGAACATCCTTAGGACATGGCAGCAGCAGGCTTCTCCCACAGTGGGTGATCCAAGAGAGAGCAAAGAGGAAGCCACGTGCTTTTTAGGACCTAGTCTGACAAGTCACACACTGTCACGTCTACCTTATTCTGTTCTTTAAAAGCAAGTCACCAAGTTCAGTCCACACTTAAGGAAAGGGGGGGTGTTAGGCTCCAACTTTTGAAAGGAATGTCAAAGAATTTGTGGACACTTTTTTAAAACTACCACAGAGAATGTAGGATGTAGCAGATCTGTGCAGAGGAAGATGCTGAATTCAGTTTTGTACGTGTTGAATTTTAAATGCCTGTGAGTAATCCAAGTTATGAACTGTAGATTCGCTTCAGAACCAAGTATATGCCCCTTCCCAGTGTGAGATTATGCCATTTAATTGAATCTTCTCAGTAACAAATATTGATATGTCTTAAGGTTTTAGAAAACATGTGAAAAAGAGAATAATATATACCCTGCAGGCAAGAGGTAGAATTCTCCATGCAGCCCTGTTCACGGCCAAGGATTTAATGAATTATTATCTGAAAAGAAATGTTTGAAATGCTATTTAGGCTTTCCTTCTATTCCTGCTGTGTTCCTCAAACTTTAGGGCTCATAAGGTTTACTACAGAGGATTTTGTACAAAACGACATATGCTATAATTCAAGGGTCATTTGGACAGCAAGTGATTTTTGCTACCTGCAAAAAAAATTTTGAGAATTCAGCCCTGTGTAAGGAGACTGTATAATGTTTCTCTCCTCTGAGAACATGAGAACAGATGGCTGTGGTTTGTGGGGTTTTGCAAAATCCCTAGAGAAGGTGGTAACTGGGTGAGTGCCCAGTGCTTGTGTTCCTTTAGTTTTTTGTCATCTCCTTTCCCTATTCTCACCCCCTTCCTTATCTGCCTCAGCTGGCTGACTTATAGGAGTCACCACACTTATCTTTTCTAGGGTGAGTGAGGCCCAGTGGGGTAGCTAATTGTTGACAAGAGCCTCATTTCATGGGCTCAAACCCAGCTTCCTGTTGTGGGACCTAAGCGCCCATCCTTTCCTGGGTATCAGCTGGATTAACCTGAGTGTGAACCCCAGTGCCTCTGCCTTGCCTCCCAGTTGAGTAATGTGATAAGTGCCCTGGGGCACACAGGGTGGCATGTATCCTTATCTTAAATTGTCCAGCCTACTTTATCAGACAAGAATCCTGAAATGGCAACTCTCCAACCATTGGTCTTTAAAGGGCTAATTTATGTACTCAACAAAAGCAGGCAAGCACCTCATGAAAGGTTTTGTTTCTTCTTTTTTTTTTCTTTTCATTTTATCTCCACTCCTAGAGAAAGTGACTTATGAAGTCAGTCACAAGGGAACTCTCTCTTTATGTAATCATTTCCCAAAATTTATCAGCATAACCATATGGTATTTTTCTAAAGAACAATTAACATCCTTAACCTGCTACCCTATTTCTATGGAGCTGTATTTTTTAGTGGTCAGTCTTATAAGAATGATTATTCCCTAAAAGGGCTGTTGCCTGCTGCTGGGTGTGCATGCCCGCCAGGAAACATTAGAATCTAGAAGTGTTGTGTGTGCGCTAAGTCTCGGTTCACTGCTCATTCGCTATTAAAAAGAAACTGATCTCGGACAAAGCTAATCCTACAACAGTTAAATCCCTCCAGATTCATAAATGCTGGAAGGATATACAATGTAGAATGGGCTTACCTTTGTATCTGGTCTAAACTCAAGAGGGTGCATATAACCAGGTCCCAAAATTTTCCTTTTTCAGTTGATCTTTTACTCTGGTGTCAGGACCGCCGTGCTACTGCGCGCTAGTTTCTTTATTAAGAAGCAGAAGTACCAGAGACACAAAATCTACTAATATACATGGGATCCATTCTCAAATTGGAAGATTCTATTTACGTCACTCTTCCCCACTTGGTGGTATTTGTGATTAGAGGGGTGCCCAGATTCAGTATAAATAGCACTGAATCACCCAGGAGCACGGTTCTTTTTCCAACTTCTCGATTGAGTTGAGCCCTTAGATAATTCATCCATTTTCTTTTCTAATATCTGAGTTCAAGGCTATTTATTTTCCTCTAGGAATTTCTTTAGCTGCTTTCACAAGTTTTGACACGTAGGGCTTTATTGTTCATTTACTTACAGATGTGTTTTTAAATTTCCACAGTCTTTTTATGATTGATTTCTTATATATGGCCCTGAAGTCAGAAAATAAGGTACACGCAATGTTGACTTTTGGTATTTTACAAGACATTCTACATAGTTTTCATGAGTTTGAAAAAATTGTGTATTTTTCTTGAGTGCCGATCTGTCCATTAGACCAAGCTATGTTAGTACTTTGTTCAGATCTTCTGTATCTTTATGCATTTTTTCAGATTGATTCCTAAATTCTTGAGACATTCAAATTTCCCCCCATGAAGTTAATTTCTCCTTATAATTTATATTCGATTTTTTGGCCTGTGTTGTTAAAAGCATATTGGCTCTGGGTCAATATATCTTCTGAGAAATTCCTCTTTTTATCATAAAGTAATAACTTTCTTAAGCCTTAATAATGCTTTTCTGCCTGAAGTCTATTTTGTTTGCTACTAATATTGTGACAATTGCTTTCCTGTGGCTGTTGTTTTTCTGATATTTCTTTTTATATCACTTTATCATCAACACTTCTGCATTATTATTTTTAGATGTTCCTTTTTTTTTTTTTTTGCGGTACGTGGGCCTCTCACTGTTGTGGCCTCTCCCGTTGCGCAGCACAGGCTCCGGACGCGCAGGCTCAGCGGCCATGGCTCACGGGTCCAGCCGCTCCGCGGCATGTGGGATCTTCCTGGACCGGGGCACCAACCCATGTCCCCTGCATCGGCAGGCAGACTCTCAACCACTGTGCCACCAGGGAAGCCCTAGATGTTCCCTTTTCTAGCCAGCATGGCTGCTCAGGGTAAATGGCACTGCCTGCCATGACAAACAACCCCAAATCTCAGTGCTTCAACACCACGAAGTTTTAAAAATTATTCTTTAATTATTATAATCTCTTTCATATTGCTTTTTGTGTTTTTTCTAAAGATTTATTGCTAGTTCTTCTGTTTACAGCATCTGCTGGCAATCCCCCATGGTGTTTTTCCGTAGTTTAGTTAGTAGTTTGGTGGGCGTGGGTGAGGGTGTTGGTGTGGGTTCACCTTTCAGAGGGTTTTTTCTTTCTCCTAAGTGGATTTCCAGTGAATCCTAGATAGTAGAAGTAGCACCATTAAGTGGTTTCGTATTTGGTTCTTTTGGAACCCTAGGACTCGAGGCCTTCAATGGTCCTAGGTGAATTTTCATTTTAATCTTTTGACTTGCGTTTCCTCCATCATTCAGGTAATATAAATCAAGACATACTTGGCATACAAGCAGTGTCTCTAATTCTCATAGGTTGCTTTTAGTTTTCCACCCAAGATTCCAGGCAGACTGTGCTTTCCAAGGCCAGAGGATAGAGTTTGTTCTCATCCCTCTTTCATTAATAGGGCCGCTTTTTAAGGGCCACGGCCTTATTTAGAAGTTCAGGGTCTAGGCGTTTCTTCCAGCACCTGGAGGTCACTTCTCCTGTGGGGCCCAAAGGCCTATGTCCAGTCCAAAATCCTGCAGGCTACCTTTCATCAGCTTTCTAGAATAACTCTTCATTTCCAGCACCTGGGGATTTCCCCCAGTCTCTTTCAAGTTTGGAAATGTATTAACTACTTTTAGGGTGTTCTGTCTTATATAGCATTTCTTTGGATTTATAATGATAAATGACATTACACCTTGCCAGACACTTTCTGATCCCTCTTTTTTTTTTTTTTTTTTTTTTTAGCAAATAAAGAAAAGTCTCAGAGGGAGAGCCCAGGGGTTTCTAGCTTGAATTTAATAGCATTGTTTTATTTTGATTATATTTAATTTATGTGACTATTTTAGGTGAGTGACTCTAAGTTTCCTTACATACAGTGATAACAAACCTTCCTTTCAAAACAAACTTAAGTCAATTTAAAGAAAAATATTAAGTAAATTGACAAGGGCTAGGTGGCTATGAGAAACCCATAAAGGTGCTATATTCATATTCAAGTTTATAGAATGCTTGAAAAGCAGTTGGTGGTCTTCTGAGCTTTGTCCTCATTTAAAAAAATGTTCCTATATGCTAAGCAAACCTAGACAAGAAGATGTTTATCATCACCCTGAGCCTGGGTTGAGAATGTGGGAAATGCCCTGATTTGGGTAATCCAAGTCAGGGCATAGTGCCAGTCAGATATTCCCTTCAAAACAAACAGCTGTACTGCTCAGAATGGGCTGGATTAGCACGTGGTAACAGAGAAACCCAATATCTCAGGGCAAAACAAAAAGATTTCTTTCTTGCTCATATATCCAACGATCTTTATCCAGTAGGGGCTCTTCTCCTCCCAGCCCCTGTTCTGAGCTCCTCCATAGGCACCAAGGCGGGGAACAGCACGTGGCACCTACACTTGGTCCTAATTCTTCTGCCCGGAAGTGACACCTGCCACTTCCGCCCTCGTTTCATTGATCAAAGCAAGTCACATGGCCACCCTAATTTCAGAGGAGGACAAAAGGCGGAGAGCCAGAACTATTTGGTGAAGAGCGATAATGTTTATAAAACCGCCCAGCAAACAGTTCTGGATCCGTCCTCTAGATGGCGACGTGGAGCCAAGCATCTGTTGGGGAGGTCAGCAATAGTAGAGTCAGACTCAGTGTTTATAACACCCCCAGCCTGTTGGGTAGCTCCCTTCCGTACAGAGAAAACCCCTAATTAGGTAGTGACTACAGTTGGGTAAGGTAAAATACTTAACCTTCACTATGGACTGATTTGTTACCTAACAGATCCCAAGAGGCTTCCATTCCCATTGGTAAAACTCCATGCTGTTCCATCGCCAACTACTCTGGCCACTTCATTTCTACAAATATTTATAGACCTAATGTATGAATGTGGTTGAAGTATTTACAGTGAGCACAACTTGGGTTTCTGCCAGGTTTGCCTCTGGGCTGTTGTGGTGCAGCGTTCCTTCTCTGTCCCTGGGGTTTCCTAAAAACTCCCCACGGCCTTCTGTAATATCTGTGGATTTGTGAGTCCCTCTCTTCCGATCACTGCCTGGTCACAGCTTCAGCTTCTCTTTTCCCTCAGGTATGCCGCCTCTGGTTTTCTAGCACTTTCTTAACTGCGTCTCTGTGCCGTAAAGGGGCGCTGAGAGACAAAGGCTCTATTTACTAACTTCAGTGAGTCCAGGGCACTTATAGGCTCTGTGGAGATTTGTGCAGCACTGAAATTTTCCCTTACCGAGGCTGAAACCCCAATTTTAATAACCTTAATATATGTTTTGTCCAACCATGACACAGACTTCTGTTAAATCACTGATCCTGCTATGATGTTTAAAATGAGGGAACACAATACCTTACACTTAGTGAATGCCTGATAATTTCCAGAGTATTTTCTCATGTATTCTAGTTATTGTTTATTCTCCACAGTCACTGTAATATTCTGTATTCATTAGCTTCATTTAAAATCACAAAGACGGTCAGCTAATTTTCTCAGAGCTTGTCAGTACTAACCGTAGAACTGTAACCCAGGACTATAACCTCATATCCAGGACCCTTTCAGTTATTCCATGATGTTGCCTATAACTCACAAACATCAACAAAACCTACAAAATTTTAAGATGGATACTATCTGTCTATTTTTAAACCCTTCATATTTATCTTGGAGCTAAGGCCAGCACCCTTATGTGCTCTCTGAAGCAAGTAGGTATGATGTCATTTTTTTTTTTTTTTAGGTTGACTCATAGGCAACTAGAGAAAATAATGTACATGTGCATTTAGGGGATTTCAAGTTCAATAATTCAATCCAACACATATTTATCGGGTATTTATTTCTACCAGGTGCTGGAGATGTAATAGTAAAGAAGACAGACATGGTTTCTGTCCTCATGAAGCTTCAAGGCTAATGGAGAAGGCAATTATAATAGCAAAAAGAACTACAGTAAAGCAGATACCATTCGTTTCTTTCAGTGTTCTTTTCAGGCATTGCACAGTCTCTCTTTTATTGGAGAGGAAATGGAGGCACAGAAAGATTAAGTAACTTGCCATATGACACACAGTAAGGGGTAGAGCTGAGATTTGAATCTAGCTGCTCTCAACAGCAGCATTTTGCTACTTTTCAGGTACTACAGGGTTGATGTCAAAGAGAACGCACACAGATCACTTCAGATGATGAGGGGTCATTGTAAGGAGATTGGAAAAACCGCAACAGCATGGGAAACCTAGACAGCTATCCCTCTGGGTCCCAGGACTTTCAAACTGGGGCCTAGAGCAGGCCTTCTCTTTGCCTACCACCCCACCTCCATTGCTGGACAGTCTGGTTTGCTGCACCCCATGCGGTGCGTCTCTGGCAAGGGTTATCTTGTTCCTGCCAATACGTTTATTGCCTTTGACTCACAGGCTGACCCCTTGCTCACTGTTTTTCGACTAGGGTGCAGGACTCATTTCAGAGAACATATAGGGCAGAAGCCACAACAAGTGTATGGAGAAAGAAACTCCCTGGGGTTGTGTTTTTGAAGGGGTCTGTGGGGTTGAGGGTAAGGACACAGGCATTTACTTCTCTCAGGGGAGCAGTGCTGAATTGCTGGTGACAGTCCTCATTATTATTTTTTATTATTATTATTTTTTATTTTTTTGCTGTACGCGGGCCTCTCACTGCTGTGGCCTCTCCCGTTGTGGAGCACAGGCTCTGGACGCACAGGCTCAGCGGCCATGGCTCACGGGCCCAGCCGCTCCGCAGCATGTGGGATCTTCCCGGACCGGGGCACGAACCCACGTCCCCTGCATCGGCAGGCGGACTCTCAACCTCTGCGCCACCAGGGAAGCCCCTCGTTATTTTAACTCCATCATCCCATCTTCACCACAAGCATGAGGCTGGTCTGTTTCATTCTTCTACATCCTTAGCACAGAGTAGACACTCGATACATATTTGCTGAATAAATGAAGCAAGCACAGTTATCACTACAGACACAGGATTTTGTTTACGTCATAGACTTTGTTAACAATAAGGGGTTTAACTTGAATCCTGAAGAAACTGATCATCCAGGTAAGCAAACTCCAAATGTTTGGTAGACCCAGATTGAGGTGGAGAGGAGTCGCAGTAAGAGAGGGAGGGAGGGATTAAATTTAGAACTTTAACACTAAGGTTTATCATGTTTAAATTTAGATTAGTGTCTACATCAGAGGTATTCACCCTAGATGAGTAAAATTACATGGAAGCCACCACGAAGAAAAATATATTATCGTAGGGAGGGTGGGAGGGAGACGCAAGAGGGAGGGGATATGGGCGTATATGTATATGTATAGCTGATTCACTTTGTTATACAGCAGAAACTAACACACCATTGTAAAGCAATTATACTCCAATAAAGATGTTAAAAATATATATATATATATATTATCATGATAAATGGGGATGTACTGAACGAGGGTCAGGAGATAAAAATAAGTCAAGGGGAATTTACTGTGAACAGTGATCAGCTTCCTACAACAGCATATAGATTTGCCACAGTTTCCTCCAGTATTTGTCTGTTCCCTTCCACTAGTCTTACCAAGTGGGTAAGTCCTGGGTTCAACAGTCCCGGGTTCAACACTGATTAGGGAGAAAAGATGGTAACTCATGACCAGAACCATCTTCACCAACTTATATTTCACAATGAATCTTTAAATATTCAAAGAAGGAAGGAAAATAACATCAGTTGGCACCTTCTCAGGAATGTTGGGCACTTTACATTCATTGCTTAATCTTTCAACAACTCAGTGAGGTAGGTGGTATATCCCTGTTTTACAAACAGATCAGCAGAGTACGCTTTCCTCTGTCCACGCAGTTTAGGTAATATGCTCAAATTTACAGAGGAAGAGATATATACAAAGGCAGGTCTGTACTTACTCCAAAGCATATATATTGTATCCCTTGTTGAAAAAAAATTAAATGTCCCCTTAAGTATATTTTATTAGTTATTTGCTTCTCCTGTTTCTGAATTTCTTACTCGAGGTGTGTTTACTTATGAGAACTGGCAGAAGTGACTCACTCTGTGCACAGAGTAAACTCCGAGTCCGTGGTTCTCATTCACAGTAACTGCAGAAAGTCTGTATTCTAATTTAGGGCCACTTACAATGGATTCAGTACACATACTTGGTTTATTGAAAATGCCATCCTGGAATCTCTGGGTTTCCTTTTCAAAGAAAATTAAATCCCACACAATTTTTTACACTCTTTGCTTTGTGTTTGTTTGTTTGTTTTTTCAGATTACTGTTAGAGGATGTGGGCATGGACATCCCCTTTGAGGAGGGAATGCTGAGTCCCAGTGCGGCAGACATGAGGCCTGGTGAGAAAGCGTTCATTCATTTTCTTCAGCAGTGTTCTATATCCAAACGTGTTCATTATTCAGTGAGAGAACCACTTCCTGTGCATCCAACTTGTGATATCAGTGATAAAAGTGAAGAGAGGAAAAGAAATATGTGTGAGGAAGGTGTTAGGCTTGATGTGGTTAATTTCAGAGCTGACTTGAATCATCACCTAGTGTGGGCCACCCTTTATCTACTGGGCCGTGCCTGGATCTGCCAATGTTTTCAGTTCCTGTGATAACTGGCTGCTGCTTATCATAATACCAAATTCTAACATCTAAGTTCCCCAAATTTATACGTAAGTGTGAGAATATTAAAAATTAGCGATTTAATATTAAGGATGCTCAGTATCCTGATTATTAAAAAGGAAAAACAAACAAAAAACCCCAAACTACGCTTTACAACCCAAGGCATATACAAAAAGGAATTAAAAAATTTCAGTGGCAACCTATATGACTCTCACTCTGCACTAGGTTCACTCCTTTGCACTGTACCAGCTACAGGATCATACCAAGATCCTGAACCCTGACATTATCAGTCAAGCCTAGAATTGAGAAAGAAGGGAGTCAATTTTTTATTTCTGTCCGAGTATTTAAAGTGCATTCTTCAAAGTACTAATCATGTGACATAACTATTCTTAAGTGTTCTATGGCCGAATAAGCATGGTAGCCACTGTACATCTGCTCCACTCTTCAAGGTCCACAATTCACGTGAATTGTGGGAATTCCCTGGCAGTCCAGTGGTTAGAAATCTGCACTTCCGCTGCAGGGGGCCCAGGTTCGATCCCTGGTCGGGGAACTAAGATCACACAAGCCACGTGGCGTGGCCCAAAAACCCCCCAAAATGTTACATACATAACATTTCTACCATCACAAAAAATTTCTTTTGGACAGCACAGCTCTGAGAATCCCTGTAATATGGAAACCCAATGTTTTACAAACTGACGGATCAATAGAAACATTTTTTCAAGTAATACATAAAAACATTACATGGAACACAGTTTAGGTGTTGTCTAGACAGAAAAAAAAAAATCTTAATGACAAAGAAACAGTGTCAGCTTCCTTAGGACAAGAGACAAGACTAGAGTTAGAATTCCAGAATTGATGGGTATACCAGATGGCCTTCAAAACATTTTGTGATAGGGAATCCTGAAATTGTTTTGTTAAGGTATCTCTCTAACATTGTTTAGTTGGGATCAACTTGGTTAAAAATGACTTCTCCAGCTCTGCTTCTGTTAAGTGAAAGGCTCTTAAACAGCAAGATGCATATTACAGTGAAAGAGTGGGAGCTAATTCCATGAGCCTTACACGAGGAGACTATCACTACGGTACAGGAACCAATGTCAAGCCATATTGGCATAAGAATTAATGAGTGCTTGATCCAGGAATGTAATCTGGGAGGGTACCTCAGTTTTATTACAAAAAAAAAAAAAAAGCCAAAGAAAGTTCACAACAGAGATGTCAGGAACTAAAGAGACGTATTTTGGGTTGTCTGTAAACATTACAGATAAAGTTTGTATCCTCCATTTCAGAGGAATAAAGTCTCCATGAATCACTATAAGTTATGTGTAAAGCTTAACTGTTTTTCTTAAGTAATATGCATCATAAAAAATTTGATTCAGTAGTGTATCAATGTCAAGTTCTCAAACCTGAACAGGGCAGTTCTAAAAACTAGATCTCTGCTCCCACTTCCTATTTCTGCATGGCCAGGGCTGAGGTAGCCGGGGCGAGCCAGTACTGAGGCCTGCTGGCCAAGAGTGGGGTCTAAATCCCACATGAGGACTTTTAGCAGGTGTGCCTTTGCTGAAAGGCCTTAACACTGTTTCTCACTGGGGCCCACACCCACTCTTGGCAGCCGTGTATATGGTCTAATAATGTTGCTCTTTATCTTCTTTAGAACCTCCTAATTCTCTGGATCTTAATGGCAGTCATCCTCAGAGAATCAAACTCACAGCCCCAAATATCAATCTGTCTCTGGATCAGAGTGAAGGGTCTGTTCTCTCTGATGATAACTTGGACAGTCCAGACGAAATCGATATCAATGTGGATGAACTCGACACCCCTGATGAAGCAGATTCTTTTGAGTACACTGGGCATGGTAAGTGGCCAAGTTGGCAAGGCCAAAGTTAAGTGAAAAGTGAAAGATTATCTAATCTTATCTAATGTCATCTAGGTGGCTTTAGGAACAAACCTCTCATTGTGTTGCTGGTGGCTCTTTTCTGTGATTTCTAGAAGCTTCTGTTTGTATCTCAGGTCATAGGTGGACATGATTGACGGTTTAGAGCTTGACAGAACAGGTATGGCTCACAGAGGTCATACATAGCCATCACTCCTTTGTTAAACCCCTACTTTATGCCAGGCCTTGTGCTTGGCTGGGGTTGTAGGGCCATGTTACGTGCTGTGTTACAAGTGTTACATGTAGGGCCATGTTACATGCTGTGTTATAAGAAAACCGGGACTGGGTTTGCAGAGAAAGAGAATTTAATCTAGAAGATAAAATTAGAGGTGGAAAAATTAGAGCTTACCGGTTTCTCTGTACAAGCTCCCACTGTCTGGAATGTTCTTGCCCACAGATCCTACCTGGGTGGCTCCTTCTCTTTATTCAGAACTTAATCAGATGTCATCTTCTCAGAGGCCTTCCCTGACCTCTGTAATCAAAGGCATTCCCCACACCACCACCTAGTCACTCTCTATCCCAGTATTCACTTTATTTTCCATGTGTCACACTAATTGAAATCGTATCATTTAACTATTTGCTTGCATCTCTATTTTCTTTCTCTTCCCACTAGAATGTCTGCTCCACAAGGTCAGGGACTTTCTTATGTTTAGTGCTATATCCCCAATAAAGCAGGAAGGAAGGAGGGATGGGACAGGGTGTGCTGGGGGAAAAATAAAAAGGAAGAAAATTGGGGCTTCCCTGGTGGCGCAGTGGTTGAGAGTCCGCCTGCCGATGCAGGGGACACGGGTTCGTGCCCCGGTCCGGGAAGGTCCCACATGCCGCGGAGTGGCTGGGCTCGTGAGCCATGGCCGCTGAGCCTGCGCTCTGCAGCGGGAGAGGCCACAACAGTGAAAGGCCTGCGTACCGCAAAAAAAAAAAAAAAGGGAGAAAATGAAAAGCTGTTGGATCAAACACTGGCACTCCTGATATGATTACCAGTCTTATTTTAGTTCTTTCTCTTGCTCAATGAAATTGCGTTTAAGAAATATATACAGATACAAAGCACTTGCTTTAAAAAATGGCATCATGTAGTTTCAGTTTTACAGGGTGGCATTCTCTGACTTTGTAGTATTTGAATTTGAAAGTAAGAGAATCCTGGCTACAGCTACTGCTTTGATACACTTTGAAAATGATTAAAAAAGAAATACCACAATTGAATGATGCCCTGACTTATTTAGAGCTATACTGATTCCAGCAGTTTCTTTCATAGAAGAACACAGTTATGAAATTAGGAGAGTCATCATCAAATTACTTGCATCATCAAATTACTTAAGTCAACCAATGGTCATTGAGCAACCAGGACTATAACCACAACCAGCATAGATTCAGACCCTGCCTTCACAGAGTGTAAAGCTTTATTTCCTCAAGCTAAGAAAACAGGAAGTGGCTAAACTACTTGTATTACAGATGATCATGTTTAAGTAGAGATTTTATATTGCATTTTTATCATGTTCTTGGATTTTTATAGTTATCAGGATATTTGACCCTGTAGGTTGAAATACACAAATAGGAGGTGAAAGGTCTTGAACTCATATTCTTTTCTGCCATCTCAGTCACTCTTCCCCAGCTACTCCATCCTTTCCAGCTGACCCCAGCTCTCCCAGCCCTTCTTCTGCTAATAGATCTTCAAGTGTAAAAGTCAAGCATTAACTTAAAATCCCAGAGAAGACAGCTGTGGCAGGACCCTGCTCGCCCCTCCCTCTCCTCCCCCTGTGCTTTCCTGTTGCCCTGGAGAGCTGTGTCATACTACATCTGAACCTTTTCTTTTTATAAATAGTAAAACTGTCAAGCAAAGTGGTGGTGGCTGAGCAAACTGGTAATTAAAGCTGCCACTTGCTGACACAGTTCTTTTTATTTAGTCGACACAGTTATGCTGAAAGAACCAGATTAACAGCCACAACCCTGCTTTTAGGTCTTAAACTCAAAGGAGAGAATTTTAATGTAAGTTGAATTTTAAGTCCACCTTGATTTTCATATGAAGGATGTATGTTCAGACACTGTTTTAAAAACAACAACATTAAACACTGAAAACACAAAGTGCCTCTGAATAGCTATATTTTATAAACATGCAGATACAGATAACTGACTATAAAGAGAGAATACATTAGCGTCCCAAAGTATGAAATTAATGTTTGGAAAGCTGCATGGTTTTCTCGTTTGTTGGGTGAGCATTCTGAACTAGGCATATACATTCTAAACAAAATTGGAGTTTTTAAGGCACAGGCTTTCAAGAGTGTTTGGTCAGTAATTAATTTTATTTAATGAACACTTTTCACAGTGCTTACTGTGTGCCAGGATCTGTGCTAGGTGCATTATAAATATTAACTATATTAATGCTCACGTCACATCTATGAATAGGTATTATGTTACCCCCAGAGGTTAAGCAATTCACCTAAGGTCACATAGCCAGTAAACGTCAGAGCCAGCATTCAAAACCTGAGTTGTCCCCGACTCCTGGGCCATGCTCTCTCCATAAATATACTGACAGTGAACAGGAGGATCTTTTGCTAGGTTAGGCTAGCGCACCTGAAGTCAAGCCTGGTGACCCAGCCTCACATCTACATTCCCTTTTATCCAGCCATTTTGCGGTGACTTGAGGGCCCTTAATTTCTCAAGTGCTTGAAGGATGTTTACACCATTTGCCTGTTTTATTCAGTTGATGCTCACCAAACACTGCTGCCAGGTTATTTGCCCACAGTGTGATTTTGCTTACGGAAAATTTCTGAAGCTCACTATCAAAAGATGTTAAATTAGTCTTCCCTCCCAAGCTATTTTCTTTAATAATTGTGTCCAAATGTCATTCAAAGTACCGACATAATTAAGGCTTGACTTCCTTTGATATTTAGAAGTGCCAAAGATATCAGAAATATGTAGATAGTGAAGGATTTAACAGGCCAGTCTTTCATATTAAGGGAGATCTGAGCTTTTTTTTTCTTTTAATACTTTATTATACTAATCCTATAAACTTAAAAATATCCAAAGGTCAGAAAATTGATGATGACCTATTTCTGTTATCCAAACCAACCGCAGAGTTATTTTTACCGTAATTCAGGTCTCAGCAAAGCCATTTCATAAGGGAAATGGAAAAATGATAGAGAATTTTAGCCTGAATATTTCTGATAAGAACATTATAAGAAACACTTATGTGCTCTTATATTTTTTCTTCCTAGGCTAAGCGATGTTTAGTGACCTCGTTTAAGCTATCTTTTCTAAAACTAACCCCTAATGACAGACAGTTTCCTATGTGAATAAGATGCCCTAACATTTTTTCCACATAATCAGATAGTCACTTCATTTAACTTCCTTATCTGCAGTCTTCCATTATTTCACAGCCTACAGGCAACCAGCTTATAAAATCAATTCCCTGTTTTAACTCTGCATATTAACTAGTCAAGCGTTAGGCTTATTCTGTTTTACCCACAAGCAACCTTATGCCATAATGATAATGTGGTATGAAAGGATGATTTTTTCCTTGTATTTTTGTATGCTGAGTTTTCACATTCAAATTAACTACGTACCTGTTGTCACCTGAAGAACTTTAAAGACTTTCTTAGCTGGGTACAGGATGTCTTTCCTCTAACAAGTAAAAGTGCAAACCCGGGGGGGGGGGCAGAGTGTATGAAAAAATGGAAGTCGGAAGACCATTGAGCAAGTTACTCTTGTTGCCTGGGACTAAGACGTACCTAGGACTCTAACAATAGCAAAGAAGATGGAGAAAGCCCGTGTTTGAACCCCGGCTATGCTCTTTCCAACTGTACTGAACTATACTTCAACAGGAAAAAAGTGAAGAATTTTCTCAGTTTGTGATACTGGCAAAAGATGAAGCTGAACTTAAGCTTCGTTCTGTCAGAAAGGGTCCCTAGAAATATGTTCACATCATTACATGCTTTTGTAAAAGTTTGAAGAAAAAAAAAAAAAAGAAAAGATTATTTTCCTTAAAAAGCTCCCTCCCCCCAAAACTATATACACTTCAGGCTCAAACAAACCTGAATCCACATTGGATACTAAGTGACATAAAAGGGAGCGATGAAAGGTATCTTAGGAATGAAAATTCAAAGCTAGTTTGTAAATCTCTGGGTATTTAGCATAATACTAAACATGTCTTGAACGATGAGTGTCATTTAGAAAGCACTCCTCCTACGAATTAAATTAGTAACATTCAACCTAATGTTCTCTAAATCAATAGTCTAGATTAATACACAGCATGTCCAGGATTCAATTATGCCTAATGTTAGTGATCAAATACGTCATGAATAATACCTAACCTCATTTTCTTCCTGGGAGTGATTTCTAACATTTAATACAAATAAAGAGGCTCTTTGGCTTAAAAAAAAAAAAGTTCAAACATAATGAATGTCTTTTAAGGCATTTTCAGACTGTTCCCATTATCAGTGCAAGATCACAACATAGAAAGCTAGTCCCCTTTACAGATGTATGTCCCTACTGGAGGCCACGGCTGGCCTCATTGCCTCATCTTTTGTTAGTCTGTGTGATCACCAACAGTGGACTCTCCACTGTGATCTGTTAGCACAGGATATTCAGGAGCCTGTGTACTACATCTTCTCACCAAAGGCAAAAGAAAATGGTCAAGTTGACTTCTCCCCTGTGTACCAAGGCTTAATTGACTTCAACAGTCGCCAGGGAGAAAAGCCTGTTATTCAGAAAAGGAGACAAAGAAAATCAAGCATTTCTTAGTGAAGAGAGCATGAGACCAAACATTAAATTTGGAGGGCCTGGGGATAGAGAGTTAAATGAGACCGGAAAATTTTGCAAATAGTGAGAAAATGATAGCAATGGGAGGACGGTAATTTATAGTTGTAGCAGAAGAATTTTTTTTTTAAAGTAGTTTTCTCATATTTTTAAAATTTAATTTAATTTTTTATTTTATTTCTGGCTGCGTTGGGTCTTCGTTGCTGCACGCGGTCTTTCTCTAGTTGCGGCAAGCGGGAGCTGCTCTTCCTCGTGGTGGGCGGGCTTCTCATTGCGGTGGCTTCTCTTGTTGTGGAGTTCGGGCTCTAGTCACGCGGGCTCAGCTGTTGCGGCACATGGGCTTAATAGTTGCAGTGCGTGGGCTTAGGAGTTGTGGCCCACAGGCTATAGGGCGCACGGGCTTCAGTGGTTGTGGCGTGCGGGCTTCAGTAGTTGTGGCTTGCGGGCTCTAGAGCGCAGGCTCAGTAGTACTGGCGCACGGGCTTAGGTGCTCCACAGCATGTGGGATCTTCCCAGACCAGGGATTGAACCTGTGTTCCCTGCACTGGCAGGCGGATTCTCAACCACTGTGCCACCAGGGAAGTCCCAGAAGAATTATTAAGTTTGGGAAGATCCATTAATTAAAGGGAGTAAAATAAAGCTACTTTTACTTCCTACTAGCTTAGATTGTTGACTTCCAGAATTGAACACCTTAAGACAATGTACTGAACCCCTAGCTCTTATATAACTTTATTTCATTTATATCAGTCAGAAGAGGTGGGAAAAGGAGGAGACATACCAACTTGGCCATGCTTTCTCTGAAACATTAGGAGTAACATTTGATAAAAAGGTCCAGCCTTGAGCTTCTTTTTATTGAAGTATAGTTGATTTACAATGTTGTGTTAATTACTGCTGTACAGCAAAGTGATTCAGTTATACATACATATACATTCTTTTTTTTGTATTCTTTTCCATTATGGTTTATCACAGGATATTGAATATAGTTCTTTGTGCTATACAGTATGACCTTGTTGTTGATCCATCCTATATATCATAGTTTGCATCTGCTAATCCCAAACTCCCACTCCATCCCTCCCCCGACCCCTCTCCCCCTTGGCAACCACCAGTCTGTTCTCTATGTCCGTGATTCTGTTTCTGTTTCACAGATAGTTTCATTGTGTCGTATTTAAGATTCCACATATAGGTGATATCATATGGTATTTGAATTTCTCTTTCTGACTTACTTCACTTAGTATGAGAATCTTTGGGTACATCCATGTTGCTGCAAATGGTATTATTTCATTCTTTTTTATGGCCGAGTAGTATTCCATTGTATATAAGTACCACATCTTCTTTATCCATTCATCTGTTGATGGACGTTTAGGTTATTTCTATGTGTTGGCTATAGTGAAAAGTGCTGCTATGAACATAGGGGTGCATGTATCTTTTTGAATTACAGTTTTGCCTGGATATATGCCCAGGAGTGGGATTGCTGGATCATATGGCAACTCGATTTTTAGTTTTCTGAGGAACCTCCATACTGTTTTCCACAGTGGCTGTACCAACTTACATTCCCACCAACAGTGTAGGAGGGTTCCCTTTTCTCCACACCCTCTCCAGCATTTACTGTTTGTAGATTTTTTGATGATGGCCATTCTGACTGGTGTGAGGGGATACTTCATTGTAGTTTCGATTTGCATTTCTCTAATGATTAGTGATGTTGAGCATCCTTTCATGTGTTTGTTGGCCATCTGTATGTCTTCTTTGGAGAAATGTCTGTTTAGGTCTTCTGCCCATTTTTGGATTGGGTTGTTTGTGTTTTGGTTGTTGAGTTGTATGAGCTGTTTGTATATTTTGGAAATTAAGCCCATGTCGGTTGCATCATTTGAAAATGTCTTCTCTCATTCTATAGGTTGTCTTTTGTTTATGGTTTCCTTTGGTGTGCAGAAGCTTGTAAGTTTGATTAGGCCCCATTTGTTTGCTTTTATTTCTACTGCCTTGGGGGACTGACCTAAGAAAACATTGGTATGACTTATGTCACAGAATGTTTTGCCTATGTTCTCTTCTAGGAGTTTTATGGTGTCATGTCTTATGTTTAAGTCTTTAAGCCATTTTGAGTTTATACTTGTGTCTGGTGAGAGGGTGTGTGCTAACTTCACTGATTTACACGTGCCAGCCTCAAACTTCTATGCCAAAATGAATAATAATGCTGTTTTTAAAAGTAAACTGTAGGAAAATGTTTGTGTACATGTAGACATACTTTTAAGGTAGGAGTGTAGTGTCCTTTCTTACTATGATACAACAATCAAAAAGCATACAGACAAAAACTGATAGATTCAACTATATAAAAATATATTTCTATTTGGGAAAAAATCACAAATTCAAAAACTAAGCACAAGGCAGGAAAATAATTGCAGTATATGACAAAGTTCTGTATAAAGAACTCCAAAAAATCAGTAAGGACCACAATAGGCAAAGGATTTATCAGGTGCCTCCCTGTCAGTAAGAGAAATATAAATAACCAATAAACAATAATTCTCACCTTCTTTAATAATTTAATATACATTAAAACAACAAAGAGAGAAGTTTCACCCTAAATTTTCAACAATTAAAAACTTCGATAACCTCCAGTGTTGTTTTTTTTTAATAAATTTATTGATTTTTAAAATTTTTGGCTGCATTGGGTCTTCATTGCTGCACAGGGGCTTTCTCTAGTTGTGGCGAGCGGGGGCTATTGTTGCGGTACATGGGCTTCTCATTGCGGTGGCTTCTCTTGTTGCGGAGCACAGGCTCTAGATGCGTGGGCTTCAGTAGTTGTGGTGCGTGGGCTTCAGTAGTTGTGGCACGCGGGCTCAGTAGTTGTGGCGTGCAGGCTCAGTAGTTGTGGCGCATGGGCTTAGTTGCTCCGTGCATGTGGGATCTTCCCGGACCAGGGCTCGAAACCATGTCCCCTGCATTGGCAGGCAGATTCTTAACCACTGTACAACCAGGGAAGTCCCGCCAGTGGTTTTAATAGTGTGAGGAGATAGGTACTCTCAGCTATTTTGGTGTGATATATTCAAGGCCAGAAATGCTCATAAAGCCTTTCAGTGCTTAGACCCTCTGACCCAGCATTCCATTGCTAGAAAGGTAACCTATAGCAATATGTGCACAAAAGAGATAAGACACCTTTACAGAGATACTTATTGCAGCAAATTCTTTATAAGGAACAACAACCCATAAAATAGAATAAAACTAAATTTCCATTGCTATGGGACTGATAAACTAAAAGACATCAGTAAAACTGAATACTCTAGGGCTATTTTTAAAAATGAGCAGGGTTTATATTCACTGAGATGAAAAGAAGCCCATGCTGTGTTATTAGGTGGAAGCACATTGTAGAACAGTACGTACAGAACATGCAGAAGATAGAGATTAATCATACTTTCTGGGAAAAAAAAAAGTATGTTTGTGCCCATGAGTATAGAAAGAAAACTACATATCAAACAAAAATGAGTGAGAGAGGCATTGGTGATTTTTGCTGTTTCCCTGAACAATTTCTGGCATCTTCTGATCCGTAGTCAGATGTGCTATCCATCGCACCGCTAGCCCCCACCCAACAATTTCTGTATTGCTTGTACTTTTATTAACGTGTTTTATTTTTATAACAGAGAACAGAGTATACAAAAAAAAAAAATTTTTTTTTAACAAAGTAGCCTCAATTAAAGCATGCAGAAAACAAAACAACCCCACACAGATCACCAGGGTCAACGTAGAGCAGGCCAGAAAGTCCCAGACAGGATGAAGAGGGGTTGGTGGATGGTGAGTACATTGCAGAGAAGAGCAGGTGTGTACAAGAACCTCAGAAGACAAACCCGCATCAGAGCCCAGTGGGAAAACAGGGTCCTGGTAAGGGAGCGGAGAGGAGCATCTGAGGGTCCTACCCCACGTGGGAAGGGAGAAGCAGGAAGGGATCCCAGAAAGGGAGTCCAGGGCAGATGGATGGATTTGCACAAGTGACACAGCGCTTGATCTGAAACCAAGGTTGCTGCTTTCCCGTCCTGAGTAAGCTGCAAGCGCTGGTGGGAATGCAGAGAAAGCCAGAGTGATTGCAAGGCTCTGCAGGTGGTAGTAGCTGTTGGTGTTGGCATAAAAGGCTAGGATTGCTTCCCAGCTGGACTCCATTTTGCTATTCTAAGTCACAGGTAATTACACACGTTTGAATTTGTCTTGCGGGATCTTCTGGAACATAATGGCTCTGTTGTGGCTCCCTTACAGATTACCTATACTTCCAGGAACTTGTCCAAGCTTTATTTATCCACTCACCCTCCCAAGTTTCACTGAGGGCTCTGTGCAGGGTTTCAAGCTAAGTGTTGAGTGGGTTGGTGGAGGCAGATATTAAAGATGATTCTGGCACAATTTCTTAGCCCAAGGAACTCACTGCCTTATAGTAAAATAAACGAGAATGAGACCAGTTACACATTCAAGGTACAATGTGATAGCTTAGAAGAGTAGAAAAGGTAAGGGTCTGATTGTATTTGCTTCCTAACTCTGTGACCTGAGGTAGTTACTTCAGAGTTTTTGCATTGGTATTACAAGTGGAGTATAAATCAAAGGTAATTTCTCATGAAATGGAAACTTAATGGTAACATCTGAAAGAATTATTGTGAAATCTGTAAACAATCCTTTTCTCCAAGTCACTTAAACATACATAGAATAACCACTGTTAAATTCTACTAGTACTTGAAGTAAACATGGAAACAATTGTTGCTTATTCTTTTAAGAAAACTGAATATGGTTGCTTTTTTCTTGATGCACAAGAATGGGTAGTAAATTTCTCCCCCAAGAATGCTCAGTGGGCTTTTTCATTGCCTTGGGCACCCGCAAGTAAGAGTCTTGTGAATTTTCGGCCTTGGAGCACTTCTGGTCTACGAGATTGTTTCTCACTTACTGTAAAACCTTTGTGTAGCATATTTTGAAAAATGTATAGGAAGTAATATCGAATTCATGTCCAGATGCACTCCCAGTAGAGAAGGGGATTCAACCCCACTGTAAGAGTCTTCGAGTGGGGGTCTAGGCTGGCGGTATCGTCAAGATACTGAGCTGAGGGCCCCCAAAACACTCTGAGCACTCAGGATACACCAAGAAATGTGGCGCAAGGAAGCTAGGGCCTGATGACTAGCCTTTCACCCCATCAGAAAGACGTGCAGTCTACAACTTATATGATCAAGGATGAGTTAGCACCAGCCTATGCCCCCTTGGACCACTACAGACACAAGACAGCTCTAGCTCTTTTCCTATCCCCACCCTCCGCCTGGCCTTCACAATGGATTGGTTGTTCAGTCAGTCTATCAATAAGACTTCACTGAGTGTCCTTTATGTGATCAGGATGGTGTCAAGCTCTATCAGAGTTGTACAGAACAGGGAGCTCGGGTTGACTCTGCCAGGAGGTCGCTAGTTGCTGAACTGCCTCACCTGTGGAGGTCTTTCTTCTTTATCCCTGCTCTATGCTTCATTTCCAGAGGATCACACAGCCAACAAAGATTCTGGCCAAGAGTCAGAGTCTATTCCGGAATATACGGCAGAAGAGGAGCGAGAGGACAACCGGCTGTGGAGGACCGTGGTGATTGGAGAACAGGAGCAGCGGATTGACATGAAGGTCATCGAGCCCTACAGGAGAGTCATTTCTCATGGAGGTAGGTGAGCTCTGCAAACCTGGGAAGCAAGCAGCAGGGCGGCCATACAGTTTTTATAAGAAAACAAAACTAGGGTTCTCTGCAGCATGACGTCCCAAGACCCTATTAGGCAGTCGACGTTCAGGGCACTGTAGAGCTGAGCGTATTATTTCATACTCAATTCAATGAACACTGGAAAGCTTACTATGCAAAAGTAACCTTCCAATGTGAAAAATGCCTTTCGCACTGCATACCTGATAGCTGTCATCTTCTGGGCAAATTTCTTGAAAGCCGTAGTCGTCCAATTTAATAGTGTGTTTGGAATTCATATGTTGTAGGGTTTAACTGAATTGTTTTCGAGTCTGTTTTCTACATGGCCTGCAGTAAGAGGTGCTTTTAATTCCAGACCAGTCTTTGGAATTCCTCTTCAGAAGCTTTAGGAAATCTTTTTAGTCTTAGCCTGGTCCTTTTTTTCTCCCTAGTTGAAGTTTGCTTTTCTATAAACTCCATTACATCTACGCCTATGACATAGGCATCGATGTAATGGACACATCTATGACAACAGCCCACTCCAGCCAAGATCTCCACCTGTTTCATAAGGGACAAGGGAGAGAAAAGGCTCTTTTGTATTTTCACTGCTTTCTTGGAGCTCCAGGAGCCTTGATTACTTTGGGACTCACAAAAAAATCACATGAGCTCAAGCGACACATTGAACGTTGTCAACTTCAGAATCCATAAATGGCTTTTTGGCTTTTTCTGCTGCATGCACAACTTCCCTGCAGTCCTGACGCCCCACCCTAACCACTCAGCTCTTCCGGGAAAAGTGTAAGCTGACAAGGCAATTGTTCTGCCTTCCTTATCGAGGACAGGGAAATAAGTGCCTTGGCGCTGCATTAAACCCGGAGCTTTGGTTTTCTAACAAGCAGAAGGATGTTTTGCCTTTTCCCTCCAACTTCCCTTCACCACAGATTTTCCCCATGCATTGCTACCTCCATGGAAGTATCAGGACCCCCCAGGGCCCCCACCCATGGTAGTGAAGGAAAATGCCCATAGGTGTCCCCGGCCCTGACCTTCCTTTCTCACCACTTGCCCTGAAATGGTAATATGGCCCAGTGATAGCTCCTCTAAGGGAGACTTTTCCCACAGCCCTTTGGAATGAGAGCAGGCCTAATCTTGCTGAAAATGACACACAGCTGGCCATAGTCAATCCTGTCGTTGTTCTAATGAAAACCACAATCTGAACATCGTCCAGATCTCCCCAGAAGGTCGCATCTCCTTTGCACCAGCCATCAGGTATTTTTGGTTTGTTTGCCTTTTAGAAAACAAAACAAAACAAAACAAAACACGACTGTAAAATAGCCTATGCTCATTCCAAAAAGTACAAGATACATAGAAAAGTCTGTCAAAGTCTGTCATGCAGTGACAGTCCCTGTACATCTTTACCATTCAGGTCATAAATTAGAAGTCCCTTTGTTGTGAAGCAGGCAGGCTCACAGCTTCACAAGAGATAACGTAGCCTGTTATTATAAGGCTACGTTATCTCTTGTTACCCCAGCAGACTCACCTGCTTATGCTTTCATCCACAGTGAAGTTAGGCGGGTTGGATGGGTGGGTTGAGCCCATCGTTCTGTTGCCTGAATCAGGAGAGAGTGATTTTCATCAGCACACCCGGGTCAGAAAAAGCCACTGCTTCCGCTTGTCACATTCTTTGTGAAAACACCCGATATCTCAGGGATAACCTGGTTTGCTGTGCCCTGCATCCCCACCACCTCCTCCCCTTGGCATCTGCTCCTCCCCTTTCTGTGTTGTGAGCTCCTTGTTTGTCTGGGTAACTGTCTGGTTCGTTGGAGAGAGAAGGCCACCTCTCCTCTCCCTGGCTCCGCCTCGGCCTTCTCCAGGTGCTGGCTTGCATGAATGTGCTTCCGGCTGCACCCACCGGAATGTTAGGGAGATGCCACCTCTTCCTACGCCCTGACCAGCTTTTGTGCTCTGGAGGTAAAGACAGTTCACACATTACTTCTGAATTTGCCAAAGCTTTGTCTGCTGTCTTAGAAGCTCATACCACTTTCTCAGACCTCAATGATCTAAGAAGGTCACGCTCCCTAGTTACCAGTCCATTGAGTTTGTCATCCTGGCTTCTGATGAGCATTTTAAGAAAGCAGCACTCCAGAGTGAACAGAGGTGTTGTTCTGGTGTCTTGCGTTTTGCTATGAGGAAGTTATCCCACTCAGGCCGGTAGGGAAGTACCAGCTGTTCGGTGCTCTGGGCAGCACGACTGCAAGATGGGGGTGATGAAAAGCGCTGCTTAAGTTTGCTGCAAGAGTGTCCACACCAGCTGGGAACATCTGTGTGTGAGAGCAGGATTTGAACAAATATTTCAGCCTGCAGGTTTACTGACCTCCACATGAGCTATGGCCAGAGGCCCTGTACACAACGTGGAAGAATAGGGTTCAATAGGCCACTGACTAGTCTGTGATCTTGGTACATCACGTAACCCCCCTGGGCCTCAGTTACTTCATCAGTCAAGAAAGGATGATCTCAAAGCCATGTCACCTCCTGTGAGCCCATGAGTAATATCCCTGCCATCTGCTTAAGTAGAAAAGCAAAGAAAAAGAAGTCTGGGTGGTTTGGATTAGCCAACAGTGAGGGGTCACTTTGAGGCCAGAACTGGCATTTTTGAGGCTGAAGCAGAGAACACAATTAGATAACCGAGGGCAGTCACGCCAAAGCATTGTAATGAGGCGTTTCCTGTCTTGTGTTTTTACTTCTCTTATTTCATTATAGGAGACTCAGGTAACCTTCTCTGCAGTGTTGCTGGACAAATGATCCTGGAAAGGATGAGAAGAGTTGCAGGCTGGTGTGTGTGTGTGTGTGTCTCGGTTGCGACTGTGGTATCTTTCCTTCTCTCTCCATTCCATTTGCTGGCCAGCAAACTTGTGTTACGTCCCTTTCATGCCTCTCTGTTCTCCCTCAGGTAAGGTTTGCATCGTTGCTTCCGAGGGTCTCAGGCGACAACACGGTGGGATAGCTCATGCACCTCAGCACACACACACCCTGAATTCACCTCACCGTTACTGAGAAGAGAGTCTGATAAAATACTTGCGTTAAAAAGCGAAACTTCACGTGAATTCTGTGTTTGCCAACAGGCAGCTTCACTTGAGTCAGCTGCATGTTTAGCGTAGAAATGGGGTTAGCTGACCCCCTTGGAGACACTGGCGAGGAACAAAATGCAAACGGTCCTGTTCATTCACGTTATTACACTTTGCCAGCAACTGCTATCTGGGATAGCTCCAAAGCCTGACAACAACGGCACCTGCTCTCGATTTAGAAGAAAACTTTCACGAGGAAATCTTTTTCTCGTTCCTTCCTTACACGCTACATCTCCTCCTCTCCTCCTCTTTCTTTTGCCTCTTCTTCCCTTCCTACAAATCCTCTGCCCCAAAATGCAAAATCCATCATCATTTGTCAATTTCAGTGATTTTTATAGAAAGAGTCAATCCCAGCTTAGTCATTGATCAGGAAGTGGTAAGTTGACCGTTGAGTATTCCTTTGGTTAAATAAACCCAAGCCAACGTGATACTACAACACGCCAAGGACAGACAGCAGTGACACAACTGCCATTGTGAATTGCCATTTAGGATGACTTCTGAAGTACTGTTTATAAACCTCAGTCTTTCCTTTAAAAAACGACAACAACGTATTCTTAGAAATTCTCCAGAAATAGAAAAAGAAATCAAAGTAACTGAGCGTCATAATCTTGCAATTATCCTGACACCCTGGAGTCAGACAGCTACATTTAGAAGGATGCTTTTATAACATTTTTTATTTTTTTAATCTAATTTTTATTAGATATTAGTGTATCGCTGATCTGCAATGTTGTGTTAGTTTCAGGGGTGATGTGTTAGTTTCAGCATGATTCAATTGTACATATACATATATCCGTTCTTTTTCAGATTCTTTTCCCATATAGGTTATTACAGAATATTGAGTAGAGTTCCCTGTGCTATACAGTAGGTCCTTGTTGATGACCTATTTTATATATGGCAGTGTGTATGTGTTAACCCCAAACTCCTAATTTTATCGCCCCCCTCCCCATTTCCCCTCTGGAAACCATAAGTTTGTTTTCAAAGTTTGTGATTCTGTTTCTGTTATGTAAATAACTTCATTTGTATAATTTTTTTTATATTCCACATATAAGTGATATAATACTTGTCTTTCTCTGTCTCTGTCTTTCTCTTCACTTAGTATGATAATCTCTAGGGCTACCCATGTTGCTGCAAATGGCATTACTTCACTCCTTTTTATGGCTGAGTAACATTCCATTGTATATATGTACCACATATTCTTTATCCGTTCCTCTGTCGATGGACATTTAGATTGTTTTCATGTCTTGGCTACTGTAAATACTGCTGCAATGAATATTGGGATGAATGCATCTTTTCAAATTATGTTTTTCTCTGGATATATGCCCAGGAATGGGATTGCTGGGTCATATGGTAGTTCAATTTTTAGTTTTTTAAGGAACCTGCATACTGTTCTCCATAGTGGCTGTATCAAATTACATTTCCACCAACAGTGTAGAAGGGCTCCCTTTTCTCTGCACGCTCTCCAGCATTTATTGTAGACTTTTTGATGATAGCCATTTTGACCAGTGTGAGGTGATACCTCACTGTAGTTTTGATTTGCATTTCTCTAATGACTAGTGATGTTGAGCATTCTTTCATGTGTTTGTTGGCAATCTGTATATCTTCTTTAGAGAAATGTCTATTTAGGTCTTCTGCCCATTTTTTGATTGGATTGTTTGTTTATTTGATAATGAGCTGCATGAGCTGTTTGTATATTTTGGGGATTAATCCCTTGTCAGTCACTTCATATGCAAATATATTCTCCCATTCTGTGGGTTGTGTTTTCATTTTGTTTATGGTTTCCTTTGCTGTGCAAAAGCTTGTTAAGTTTGATTAGGTCCCATTTAATTTTTTTGTTTTTATTTTCATTACTCTAGGAGGTGGATCCAAAAAGATATTGCTACGGTTTATGTCAAAGAGTGTTCTGCCTGTGTTTTCCTCTAAGAGTGTTATAGTATCTGGTCTTACATTTAGATCTTTAATCCATTTTGTGTATGGTGTTAGAGAATGTTCTAGTTTCATTCTTTCATATGTAGCTGTCTGGTTTTCCCAGCACCACTACTGAAAAGACTGTCTTTTCTCCATTGTATATTCTTGCCTCCTTTGTTGTAGATTAATTGATCATAGGTGTGTGGGTTTATTTCTGGGCTTTCTGTCCTGTTCCATTGATTTATATTTCTGTTTTCATGTCAGTACCATACTGGTTTGATTCTGTAGCTCTGTAGTATAGTCCGAAGCCAGGGAGACTGATTCCTCCAGCTTCACTTTTCTTTCTGAGGATTACTTTAGCTATTTGAGGTCTTTTGTGTTTCTATACAAATTAAAAAATTTTTTTCTCTACTTCTGTGAAAAATGCCCATGGTAATTTCATAGGGATAGCACTGAATCTGTAGATTGCCTTGGGTAGTATAGTCATTTTGACAATATTGATTCTTCCAATCCAAGAACATGGTATATCTTTCCACCTGTTTGTGTCATCTTCACTGTCTTTCATCAGCATCTTACAGTTTTCAGAGTACAGGTCTTTTGCCTCCTTAGGCAGGTTTACTCCTAGGTATTTTATTCTTTTTGATGCGATGGTAAGTGGAATTGTTTCTTGAATTTCTCTTTCTGATCTTTCATTGTTAGTGTATAGAAATGTAACAGATTTCTGTGTATTAATTTTGTATCCTGCAACCTTACCAGATTCATTGATGAGCTCTAGTAGTTTTCTGGCAGCATATTTAGGATTTCCTATGTATAGTATCATGTCATCTGCAAACAGTGACCGTTTTACTTCTTCTTTTCCAATTTAGATTCCTCTTATTTCATTTTCTTCTCTGATTGCCATGGCTAGGACTTCCAAAACTATGTTGAGTAAGAGTGGCAAGAGTGGACATCCTTGTCTTGTTCCTGATCTTAGAGGAAATGCTTTCAGCTTTTCACCATTGAGTATGATGTTGACTGGGTTTTTCATATATGGCCTTTATTATGTTGAGGTGGGTTCCCTCTATGCTCACTATCTGGAGAGTTTTTATCATAAATTGGTGCTGAATTTTGTCAAAAGCTGTTTCTGCATCAATTGAGAGGATCATATGGTTTTTATTATTCAGTTTGTTAATGTGGTTTATCACACTGATTTACTTGTGTATACTGAAAACTCCTTGCATCCCTGGGATAAATCCCACTCAGTCATGGTGTATGATCCTTTTAATGTGCTGTTGGATTCTGTTTGCTAGTATGTTGTTGAGGATTTTTGCGTCTATGTTCACCAGTGATATTGGCTGGTAATTTTCTTTTTTTCTGGTATCTTTGTCTGGTATGATGGTGGCCTCATAGAATGAGTTTGGGACTGTTCCTTCCTCTTTGACTTTTTTGGAAGAGTTTCAAAAGAATAGGTGTTAACTCTTCTGTAAATGTTTTATAGAATTCGCCTGTGAAGCCTTCTGGCCCTGCACTTTTGTTCGTTGGGCATTTTAAAATCACAGTTTCAATTTCAGTGCTTGTGACTGGTCTGTTCATATTTTCTACTTCTTCCTGATTCAGTCTTGGTAGATAGTACCTTTCTAAGAATTTGTCCATTTCTTCCAGGTTGTCCAGTTTCTTGGCATACAGTTGCTTATAGTAGTCTCTTATGTTCCTTTGTATTTCTGTGGTGTCAGTTGTAACTTTTTTCATTTCTAATTTTATTGATTTGAGTACTCCCTTTTTTTCTTCATGAGTCTGGCTAAAGGCTTATCAATTTTGTTTGTCTTCTCAAAGAACCAGCTTTTAGTTTCATTCATCTTTGCTATTGTTTTCTTCTTCTCTATTTCATTTATTTCTGCACTGATCTTTACGATTTCTTTCCTTCTGCTAACTTTGTGTTTTTTTTGGTTCTTCTTTCTCTAGTTGCTTTAGGTGTAAGGTTAGGTTGTTTGAGACTCTTCTTGTTTCCTGAGGTAAGACTATATTGCTATAAACTTCCCTCTTAGAACTGCTTTTGCTGCGTCCCATAGGTTTTGATCATTGTGTTTTCATTTGTCACTAGGTTTTTGATTTCCTCTGATTTCTTCAGTCATCCATTGGTCATTTAATAACATATGTTTAGCCTCCACATGTTTGGTTTTTTTTTTTTTTTTTTTACAGTTTTTTCCTTGTAGTTTATTTCTAATATCATAGCATTGTGGTCAGAGAAGATGCTTGATATGATTTCCGTTCTCTCAGATTTACTGAGGCTTGTTTTGTGGCTCAGCATGTGATGTATCCTGGAAAATGTTCCATGTGCACATAAGAAGAATGTGTATCCTGCTGCTTTCGGATGGAATATTCTATAAATATCAATTACGTCCATCTGATCTAATGTGTCATTTAAGGCCTGTGTTTCCTTATTGATTTTCTATCTGGATGATCTGTCCATTAATGTAAGGGGGGTGTTAAAGTCCCCCATTATTATTATTAATTTTAACATCTTTATTGGAGTATAATTGCTTTACAATGGTGTGTTAGTTTCTGCTTTATAAAAAAGTGAATCAGCTATACATATATCCCCATATCTCTTCCCTCTTGCATCTCCCTCCCTCCCACCAGTCTCCCATTATTATTGTGCTACAGTCAATTTCTCCTTTTAGGAGAAATGGCTGTTAGCATTTGCCTTATATATTGAGGCACTCCTACATTGGATTTGTATATGTATTTACAATTTTTATATCTTGGATTGATCCCTTGATCATTATGTAGTGTCCTTCTTTCTCTCTTGTAACAGTCTTTATTTTAAAGTCTATTTTGTCTGATATCAGTATTGCTGCTCCAGCTTTCTTTTGATTTCCATTTGCATGGAATACCTTTTCCCATCCCCTCACTTTCAGTCTGTATGTGTCCTTAGATCTGAAGTGGGTCTGTTGTAGACAGAATATATATGGGTCTTGTTTTTGTATCCATTCAGCCAGTCTATGTCTTTTTTTTTTTTTTTTTTTTTGCGGTACACAGGCCTCTCACTGTTGTGGCCTCTCCCGTTGCGGAGCGCAGGCTCCGGACGCACAGGCCCAGAGGCCATGGCTCACGGGCCTAGCTGCTCCGTGGCATGTAGGCCCTTCCCGGACCGGGGCACGAACCCATGTCCCCTGCATCAGCAGGAGGACTCTCAACCACTGTGCCACCAGGGAAGCCCCAGTCTATGTCTTTTGGTTGGGACATTTAATCCATTTACATTTAAGGTAATTATTGATATGTGAGTTCTTATTGCCATCTTGTTAAATTGTTTTGGATTTGCTTTTGTAGGTCTTTTTTATTCCCTCCCTCTTTTGTTCTCTTGTGATTTGATGACTATCTTTAGAGTTGTGTTTGGATTGCTTTTTCTTTTTTGTGTGTTAACCTATTGTTAATTTTTGGTTTGCAGTTACCATAAGTTTCGATATAGCAGTCTATATATATACAAGATTGTTTAAAGTTGCTAGTCTCTTAATTTCAAATGCATTTCCAATATCCTGCATGTGTGCTCTCCTCTTCTCACGATTGCTGGTTTTTCATCTTGTGGGTGATTTCCTACCTTAACTGTATGTTTGCTTTTTACTGGTGAGCTTTCCCGTTTGTAATTTTCTTCTTTCTAGTTGTGGCCTTTTCTTTTTTGCTGAGAGAAGTTCCTTTAGCATTTGTTGTAAAGCTGGTTTGGTGGTGCTGAATTCTCTTAGCTTTTGGTTGTCTGTAAAGCTTTTAATTTCTCTGTCAAATCTCAATGAGAGCCTTGCTGGGTAGAGTATTCTTGGTTGTAGGTTTTTCCCTTTCATCACTTTAAGTATATCGTGCCACTCCCTTCTAGACTGCAGAGTTTCTGCTGAAAGTTCAGGTGATAACCTTATGGGGATTCCCTTGTATGTTATTTGTTGCTTTTCCCTTGTTACTTTTTTTTTGTGTGTGTGTGGTAGTGGGCCTCTCACTGTTGTGGCCTCTCCTGTTGCAGAGCACAGGCTCCGGACGCACAGGCTCAGCGGCCATGGCTCACGGGCCCAGCTGCTCCGCGGCATGTGGGATCTTCCCAGACCGGGGCACGAACCCGCGTCCCCTGCATCAGCAGGCGGACTCTCAACCACTGCGCCACCAGGGAAGGCCCCCTTGTTGCTTTTAATATTTTTTTCTTTGTCTTTAATTTTTGTCAATTTGATTATTATGTGTCTTGGTGTGTTCCTTCTTAGATTTATCCTGTATGGGGCTCTGCACTTCCTGGACTTGAGTGTTTCCTTTTTCATGTTAGGGAAGTTTTTGGCTATTATCTCTTCAGACATTTTCTCAGGCCCTTTCTCTCGCTATTCGCCTTCTGGGATCCCTATAATGCGAATGTTGGTGCGTTTAGTGTTGTCGCAGAGGTCTCTTAGACTGTCCTCATTTACATGGCAGTGATTTTCCACCATTCTGTCTGTCAGCTCACTTATTTGTTCTTCTGCCTCATTTATTCTGCTACTGATTCCTTCTGGCACATTTTTCACTTCACTTGTTGCACTGTCCATCTCTGTTTGTTCTTTAAAGCTTCTAGCTCTTTATTAAACATTTCTTGTATCCTCTCAGTCTGTGCCTCCATTCTTTTTCTGAGATCTTGGATCATCTTTACTATCATTACTCAATTCTTTTTTGGGTAGATTGCCTATTTCCACTTCACTTAGTTGTTCTTCTGGGGTTTTATCTTGTTCCTTCATCTGGGACATATTTCTTTGCCATCTCATTGTGTCTTAACTTTTTGTGTTTGTGGTCTCTGTTCCTCCAGCTGCAGGGCTGTAATTCTTCTTGGTTCTGGTGTCTACCCCCAGTGGGTGAGGCTGGTCCAGGGGTTCGTGCATGCTTTCTGATGGGAGGGACTGGTGCCTGCCCACTGGTGGGTGGAGCTGGGTCTTGTCCCTCTAATGGGCAGGGCCAGGTTAAGTGGTATATATATATATATATAGGCAGCTGTTGGCTCAGGATGACTTTAGGCAGCCTGTCTGCTGATGGGTGGGGCTCTGTTCCCACCTGTTGGTTGTTTGGACTGAGGTGTCCCAGCACTGGAGCCTGCAGATTGTTGGGTGGGGCCAGGTCCCAAACTGGCAACCTTCAGGAGAGCTCACGCCAATGGGTATTCCCTGAGGTGTCCACCACCAGTGTCCTTGCCCCCACAGTGAGCCACAGCCAATTTCCCCCTCCCCAGTAGACTCTCCAAGATGCGCAGGTAGGTCTAGCCCAGGCTCCTGTGGAGTCACTGCTCTGCCCTGGGCCCCAGTGCACATTGAACCTTGTGTGTGCCCTCCAAGAGTGGAGTCTCTGTTTACCCCAGTCCTGTGGAGCTGCTGTGCTAAAGCCCCACTGGCCTTAAAAGTGCCAAATGCCTGAGGGATCCTCCACCCGATGCCAGGCGCCCAGGCTGGGGAGCCTGATGTGGGCCTCAGAACTCTCACTCCTGTGGGAGAACCTCTGTGATATAATTATTTTCCAGTGAGGGATTTGATTATATCACGAAAGATCCCCTCCTACCATCTCATTGTGGCTTCCTCTTTGTCTTTGGGTGTATATCTTTTTGTGTTAGGGTTGAGTCTTTTTTGTCAATGGTTGTTCAGCAGTTAGTTGTGATTTTGGTGTTTTCGTGTGAGGAGGTGAGCTCAAGTCCTTCTACTCTGCCATCTTGTCTCTGCCTTTCCTGGTGTCTCTCAGAAGAATACTTTTGTACTTGTTTTTAAGAGGGATTCATTACGCCTATTTTTTTCTTTTAATGAACTCTTTTTCATTGTGCTGAGCCTGAACTGCGTATTTTTGTGGTGTTAGGGTGGCTTAGTGACACTAATCCTATCCTTTGCAGATTTCTATTCAGTTATGGCTCTTCCTAAATGAAACTGTTTGTGGAACAAACACTTCTTATATTAAAATATATCTCCTGCCATTTTCCTTCATACCACATTCTAAAAAAAAAAGTTAGTAAATACTTGCATTTCGGAAAAGATGGGACTAAAGCAAAAAATCCAGAGGGAAGCTATTCCAATCCTGTTTTGCATATGTGTTGCATCAGGTATATACTTATGTAGGTAGCATCTTCTAAGATATGTAGCATAAACATTGTCTACAGCAACCTCAAATTAGTAATATATGCAAACCCATAATTTGATGTATTTGTAGTTGGTATCACTTTCTTCCCCCACCTCTTTTGTGGTAGAGTCATACTCTCTATCCTTGTAGAGAACATCTTATTAAACTGCTTTTCAAGAGTTAAGCCCGTCCAAATCTATATCCAGCCAGTATTTTACTGCCTTGTAATCACCAGAAGGGTATTTAGAGTTCTGAAAAAATGAAACACACTGAATTCTGATCAGGCTTGAGGGTGTGTCCTGTCCTCCTACTCAAAGGTTTGAGGAAATCTGTTTAATGTTTCTGAAGTCCAGAACTATGTTATATGACACAAATCACAAACGTTTAAAAAGGGATATTAAAAAATAAAAATACAGTACATTGAGATTCCAGAGACAAACCTGTGGAGACCTGACCAACCCTTGCCACGAAGTTCAAAGATGGGCTTTCAAGGAACACAGGCTTGCTACAACTAGGATGAACTAAAGAGGATCAAAGAGAACCTCTTTCTTAGCCATTAAAAGAAACAGTGTTATATAAATTAGCTTTTTTATTATATAAATTAGATGCCCTGAAGTCAAAAAGTGTTGCCCCACCATCTTTTGATAAGTTGAATACTTCTAACACACTTATGACTGTGTACAACACGTATAATCATCCTTAATACATGGACACCCTATATATGCAAATATATTCACACTATTTAAGAATCTATATAACTTACATCTTAACCACTGAAAGATAATTATATGTGTATATACTTATAGAAGTATGGTCTACATAATACTCATTTAAAGATGTACCTAATACATGCACATACACACTCTTGCCAAGGCTTCCAGATTTATCCTTTAGGTTAAATATCTTGTTAAGAGCTTTCAGTTGGTTACAAATGTCTTTTTGTTTGTCCTCTAGGATACTACGGGGACGGCCTAAATGCCATCATTGTGTTTGCTGCCTGTTTTCTGCCAGACAGCAGTCGGGCGGATTACCACTATGTCATGGAAAATCTTTTCCTGTGAGTGATATTTACAACAAAATGTTTTCAGTTAATGTCTGCGGGCATGCGATGGCAGATAGAGCATCTTTAATAAAAGGAGATAGATGATGTAGACTATTCTAAGCCTTTGATTAAAAGTTGATGAAATCTGTGTCAAGGAAAATTGCTCAAGAGACCAAAAGCTTTAGAGGGGCTGTTTTGTCTGTAGAATGAATCGAAAACAAAATGAACACAGTCTGGTTTGCATTTTAAAATTCTGTAACATTTCCTTTGGGTGAAGTATTATTTTTGTTCTCTGATAACATGTTCTTAGCCAACTGATGATAACCTGACCTCATTTATATCTGCCTTTATTTAATCTGACTTGCCCTTAGTATATAATAACATTGCTGACATTTTTGAAAGTCAGGTTTCTAACCTACACATTTTTCAAGTGTACCTGCATTTAAAAAAAAATGGAAAAAAGATAACTGTGCAAATAAATGAGTAATACTCTCAGAGAACTGATCTTAGGTAACTGCATTCTTCTCAAGCTGAAGAGGGAATGTGTGCAACCGTTCTTAAATATCATGCACCCTGTAATTTAAATGTTATATAATTATGGTGAAATAAGATGAACTCTTTCATGTGGAAACTGAAAACACTTATCTTTCTTCCTGTGATCAGATATGTAATAAGTACATTAGAGCTGATGGTAGCTGAAGACTATATGATTGTGTACTTGAATGGTGCAACCCCAAGACGGAAGATGCCAGGGCTAGGCTGGATGAAGAAATGCTACCAGATGATTGACAGACGGTATGTGGGCTCCATAATCTAATCACTATTTTGACTTGCTCAGTGACTCCCATCTCCAGTGACCTTTTAATTTACCAAAGATGCGATCACAATTTAGGAACATTGAATTAATGCTGATTTGAGATAATAAATTATAAAAATATTAATAAGTGTCACTTGATGCCCCAAATTTGAAATAAAGCAGATCTTCCCCAGATTTTGTTAAATGTTGTAATCTCAAACTTGGCAACAAGTATTTTAAATATGCATATGCTGTTGCCATATGGAGGTGCAATTTGAGCTGATAAGCCAAAGTCCATGATTCTTTACTAGTATCATGTAACCTTGCGGCCATTTTCGTGCACTAGGACTGTTGTGACTTAGGCAATCCTACTGCTCTTATTTCAACATTCACTGTTAATTCTGGCCCATATGGTGCCTTTGTGTGCCCCTTCCTCAAGATACGTCACTTCTATCCATACTGGTTTTATTAGAACCAAACACGTTATTGCCATCTACAGGAAAATTGTCATAATAAGCATACAAATTTATGATGTCTTCCATATGTGTGGCTTCCCCTCAGATGTGGCTCCCTGTATAGCAACATGTGAGTGTCCTGTTATAGTAACTAAAATCCATTAATCATCTAAACATACATAAAGTAGCATTGCTAATGCTGAAAAATATGCCTGAATGTACAAAACGCTAAAATGATTATCTGAAGGCCAAACAACCACATGCTATACTGTTACCATTTTCACTCTACAGAAGAAGAAACCCAGGCTCAGTAGAACAAATTGGCTAAGTTGCTAGTAAGAGTGTATTCATTTCAAAATAGTAAAAATAATGCTGACAAAAATGAAAAACATCGTTAAACAAAAACATGCCATATGGTTATAGATTTATGCACTCCAAGAATACAAAAATTCTATTTTACATTTATTCTTATGGGAAACTGAGGTTTGAATTACGCATGTTTCAAATTATATCTCAAAAGGCATTCGTTTGATTGATCATGGCATTCTGTACCTTCCTACCAGATAACAGTAACTTACATAGAATCCCCTAATATCATATATATATATTCTTATTTGGGGATATACTTTCTGTTTTAACTCCCACTCAAAATAGGTTATGAGTGGGCTTCCCTGGTGGCGCAGTGGTTGAGAGTCCGCCTGCCGATGCAGGGGACACGGGTTCGTGCCCCGGTCCGGGAAGATCCCACATGCCACGGAGCGGCTGGGCCCGTGAGCCATGGCCATGGAGCCTGTGCTCCGCAACGGGAGAGGCCACAACAGTGAGAGGCCTGCGTACCACAAAAAACAAACAAACAAACAAAATAGGTTATGAGTAATTTTTTTTCTTTTCACAATAGGTTGCGGAAGAACTTAAAATCATTCATCATTGTTCATCCATCTTGGTTCATCAGAACAATCCTTGCAATTACACGACCTTTTATAAGGTATGGTCATTACTGTAGTAAAAGTAAACGTACTAGTTTTTAAAAATATGTATTCATTGTCTTCTGAACAAAAATTCATAAACCAAGAGAGTAGGAAAATATGTTTGCCTCTGCCTTTCCTGAAAATATACTTTGGACTACCCAGCAAGAGACTCTAATTAAGAGTGAGCATATTTTCGCAGTGAATATTTTCCCCCCAGAATTATAAAACATGACTTTTATACTGCTTGCTGTAAACACAGAAGATAAAATAGTGACGTTTCTGTGCCATATTACAAAAGGGAACAGATAGTACTTTTAAAGTAATATATGGTATATGGTAGAGAATCAAAGAGGTAGAGTAACATAACAATGAAAATAAAGACACACCAGGGACAGAAACAGACCCCAGGTCTTGTCTTAATTGTTCTATTTCTTCTGAACAAATCCCACGTGGGTTACCAAAGGTAGGCAAAGCGTCTGAGCGGCCATTTTGAGAGCTTTGTTTTGATTATCCATAAGGCTTCTTGGTTTAAATTCACTTCAAATCAGTAAATATTTGTTTATCATCTATTCTGTGTTGGGTGCTGTATAACCTTACATTTCAGTGATGAAAAGTAAGATATGCCTTTTATATAGTAAGAATGAGACAGTTAAATGAAAGGGACAGTACAGGTTTTCTGGAGAGCTTTACAAAATATAATAAAATAGGGAGGGGCAAGATAGGGGTATGGAATTAAGAGGTACAAACTAGGTATAAAATAAATAAGCTACAAGCATATATTATACAGCACAGGGAATATAGCCGACATTTTATAATAACTTCAGTGGAATATAGTCTATAAAAATAGGGAATCACTATGTTGTATGCCTGAAACTAATACAATATTGTGAATCAACTATACTTCAGCTAACTAGAACAATGTCTTCCCTAACGTCAGGATACCAATCAGATAAATTGAAATTTTTCCATCTCCAAGTTATTAATGAATCCCTAAGAAAAATTCTGATCACTTTACTTCTGGAGAAAACAATTAAAGGTTAAAATCCTTTATATTTTTTTAATGTAGATTTTACTGTGCCTTCCAGAGTCCACCTTTTTTGTTCCCTGTTCACTTATTTATTTAGCATTCCCATCCCCTACTTCCAAAAACTGAGCAGTAGCAGGATTCAACCTAGTCTTCCTCTGGCAAAGATTTCTTTACCATACCATGTTATATTACTTTAAAAAATAATATGAGCTTTTAAGATGTACAAAAAGCCACTTATTTTAAGATTAGCAGAAAATGCTTTGACAGGGGAGGAGGAAGAGCTTATATAAACTTTAATGCGTAAAAAAGCAAGCATTAGAATTGATATTGATTCACTGATGTTTATTTAATAGTTCAGCTCTAATTATAAAACAAATATATTTCTTCCTGATAAATACTTGTTATGGTAAGAGTATTGAAAACAGATTGTAAGTCAACATTTATTGAAGGGCGTTTCAAGATAATAATTACAACAAAAATAATAAACTTATAGCAAGTAGTGTTGCGGTAGATCATGTATAATAATGGCCTACCTTTACTGAGTGCTTACATGCATTATTTTATTTAACCCTAATGACAGTCCTCTGAAGGAGGTACTGCTTACTATTTCTGTTATATAGGAGAAAACCCTGAGGTTCAGTGAGGTCAAATAAATTGTCTAAAGCAGGAGCCAGCAAAGCCATTCTGTAAAGGATCAGATATTAAGTATTTTCCATGTTATGGGCCATACAGTCTTAATCACAACCACTCGGCTCTTCCGTGGTAGGGTGAAAGCAGCCGTAGACAATATGTAAATAAATAAGTATGGCTGTGTTCCAATAAAACTTGATTCATGAATACTGACATTGAATTTTCTGAAATCTTTTACATGTCACACTATTCTTCTTTTGAGCATTTTTCAACCATTTAAAAAACGTAAAAACCAGTCGTAGCTCAAGGATGTAAAAAAAAAAAATCATAAGCTGGCTTTGGCCATGGTTTGCCAACCCCAGGTCTAAGGTAACACAGCCAAGAAATGATAGATTCAGGCTTTGAACCCAATGTCTGCGTAATTCTAAAGAACACACGTTTCAAGCACTTAAACACCGTGTTCTACAATTTCATCATGTAAGACCCTCTTTAAATATCCCTCTGTAAATCAGTCTACATCAGTGTCATCAATTTTTTGAACTGAAAAAAGGAGGTCACTAAAATGTATTATAGGTCTTTTCACTGCTAAAGGGTAACACCTATGATAGAGGTATATGGTAAGTTTTTTTTTTAATTCATGTATTTTTTAAATTGAAGTATAACTGATTTACAATGTTGTGTTAGTTTCTGGTGTACAGTGAAGTGATTCAGTTTTATATATATACATATATATATATGTATATATAAAAAACTGAATATGAAAAAGAATATATATCGTATTTCCATTATGGTTTATTGCGGGATATTGAATATAGTTCCCTGTGTTACACAGGAGGACCTTGTTGTCTATCTATTTTATATATATAGTAGTTTGTATCTGCTAATCCCATACTCCTAATTTTTCTCTCTCCCCTCAAATGCCTTTTTTTAAAATGAATCGTTTGTGTCAAGCATTGGGTTAGGTGCTGGAGCCTGAGAAGTTAAATAGCTCAGTTGCTGCCCTCAGGGAGTTCACAGCCGGGCAGCTGACATAGGAGGACTAGAAAACAGTTATAATACAGGGTACAAAGGAAGCGCGATGAGGCCTGATAACTCACGGTGAGTTTGAGTTTTAAGGTAACAGGTGGAGTGTGAAGGCTGAGAGTCTGCATCAAGAGAGGCTTTCCAGAAGAATGTGCCCTCAAGTTGAGTTCTGAAGACTAACAGCATTGGCTAGCTAAAGCCAGGTAGAGGAAACAGCAGGTACCAACACACCAAGAAGGAGGTACCATACACCAGGCATATTTAGAGAACTGTACATTCCAGTGTGGAGGTGTCCCCCCTTGCATAACTAACTTCTTCTGCCTTTGTATTCCACCCCCTCCATCTTTCATCAAAACCTGAATTTAGCTTGAAAACTCTGGAGGAAGGAAGTGGCCTAAGGTAGCATATTGTTGGTAGTGTGTGTTCACCCAAGGCTGATCAGGACGACTAGAAGTGACTTTTGGGAGATGAAGGTTGTTCACAAGTCACAGCCAGTGGCCCAGGGTCAAAACTGCGAGTAAAATGTGAAAGACAGATGTATGGAGAACTGACCTTGAAAAGACTTCCTATTAGAATACGCAGTAGTTGAACAGAAGACAGTACAGTTGGCAGGTGGCACAGCATCCTCCCAGTAGACTGGGGAGGCCCTTTCATTGGAGAACATTCAGGAAAGTTTGATGCCTGATCAAATTCCCTTTCAACTGGAATGATCTATTTTTAGAAGTAGCTTGCTGTTACACCAACAATACAAAAATGCCTTCCTTCTTCTTATAAAACATCCAATCATTATAAAGACCAAGTTCTTCCTTCAGCAACTACCGACTCTTGTGCCCAGCCCCCTTCCCCAGAGGCAAATTCAGGGGTCTCCTTGCAAGTTGTTTTCTATGCATTTACACACATCTAAAATGACAACATTGAGATGAAAGCCGTCTGTCATTCAAATCCGATGATTGGAACATTGTTTTTTGAACATTGTTTCATCTGGAATGACCTTTCGAGATTTAAAACTTTAAAAAGTATATATATATTTAAAATAAAAGTACAACTAAAAAAATAAGAGGAAAACAGGTTGATATATATTTTAAAAATATATCAACCATGGTAGATTCTGAAAGAACTAATGACAAGATTTTTGTTTGCTAAAAACAAACAAGCAAACAAAGGGAAACAAACCATAAACCGGTGACAATTCAGAGTGGCAGGAACCACCGGGAGGCCATGCCATGTGTGGACCCTGCAGTCAGGCTGCCCGGGTTTAAATCTAGGCTTTGCCACTTACTGAAGGTGAAATCTGGGCAAACACTTAACGCCATATGTTTTAAGTTTCCTTATCTTTAAAAAGAGAACGATAATAGTATCTACCTCATTAGGCTATCAGTCATAGGAAATAAAAGAATATATATAAACCAGTTAAAATAGTGTCTGGCACATAGTAGCTACTCAAATAGCCATTCTTCTTAGTAAGAGTGCTGGGACAAGGTGATAAGAATTTTCAAGAAGAGGCAGCAGCCTGAGAAGGGATGGAGGAGCGACTGATATCTTTTTTCTTTTCTTTTTTCTAGTTCAAAGTTCAGCAGTAAAATTAAATACGTCAGTAGCTTATCAGAACTCAGTGGGCTGATCCCAATGGATTGCATCCATATTCCAGAGAGCATCATCAAGTAAGTCCTGATGGTTTTGAAGATTTGGGGAGAAATACTGCATGTCTGGAGAAGGAGATTAGGAAATAACTGATTTATAAAATATGGGGAAAGGGCATTACCTTCTATTTAAAACCAATACTAAATATCCTCCAATAAATATTTTCCTTTCTTATAGCCTAGCGATAACTGTTCTGTTCTTTCAGATCTTCTTTCACATAATCTTCTACTGGTGTTACTGCAATTTCCTCATTTTTATCTTGAATTTACTACCATTTTGGAGAAAGCCTGAATTTAACATGAATCAGCATATTTGTTACTTGTGTCTAGCATGCCACACAGACCCAGTGGGTTTCGTGCATAGCCTGGCTTTCTTCACTGCCTTACATCAAGTAATTTATCGGCTTGACCCTAGGAAAAGAGAAAAAAATTACCCTTTCTCTGTTTTCTTCTCAGTCCTTTTTCTTCATGGTTCCCTTCAGGTGAAAGATAAAGCAGAGTGGTGGGTGGTGCAGTTAGGAATGACCTCCTTACTCAGTACAGGGTAAAGCCTGTGGGAAGAAAGTATGGATACTGAAGGTGGTAGAATTAGGCTGCAAAAATAATACAAATAAAAAGTTAACCGAACAACTGCTTGGAGCTGGGACTTAAAAACATGATGCTGGAGAATGAACCCTCCTAACTGGTTCATTGTTGCAAAAGAGCTATTGTTTACTGTCGATCATGTTTTTCTTTCACTGTGTCTGATTCACTAGCTTTCTGTGTGATTAAAACTGAGAGGAATCTAACCATCAGCTCAAGAGAAAACAGTCAAGGATACCCCATCTTCCTCCATAAGATGGAGAGCAAAAGTGACCTCCCAATTTGGACTTCCAAAAAAGAGTCCCCTCACTTAAAAAAAAAAAAAAAAAAAAAAAGGCACAGAAACTGGAAGGAAAAGACTCTAATGTGTCTCTGCTGTGCTAGGCATAGAAGTGCTCTATTTATATCTTTTATTTAATCCCCACAGTAAACCCCCGTTTACGGAGAAGGAAGACAACTTAGGAAGGGGACGTTACTTATGCAAAGTATAAGTAGGAACAAGGAAGAGATGGAACTAGAATTCAAATCCAGGTCAGCCTGGCACCGCAATGCCCATGCCCTTTTCTAGCAAATTTCTTTACTTCCCTTAAAAAACCATCTACAGTCAAAACTCAGAAGCAGCTGCGTTTGGTTTTCCGGCATCCCAGTATCAGGTAAGAACAGAGGATACCGACTGGGTTGAGGACTGCCAGTTAGCTCAGCTGAATCAAGCAGAGTGTTCATAAGCTCCTAATGGTGGCTTTAATCCTCACTAGCTTCATAGAGTCCCGAAACCAGCACACCTTGTAGCTCTAGCCTGCTGCCTCAAAAAAGGAACCCCATCTCCAAAACCCACTCCTAGTCTTTAAATGTAAAAGTACTGGAGCACCCACCTCCTATAATGCTGTCTCCCTTTGCAAAAGATGACAAGGACCTTCCGTCGTCAAGTGGAAATGAGCACTGGACATTTTCTAGGTAAATATGGCAGTGCTTCCCCAGTGTGGCAAGTGGAAAAAGAGAAGAGAGTGGGCTTTGGAGGCTTAGCATTAGGTTTGAACCTTCCCACCTGCCTCTCTGAGACTTCAGGAAACCTATTTAAAACCCTGAGTCAGGGCTTCCCTGGTGGCGCAGTGGTTAAGAATCCGCCTGCCAATGCAGGGGACACGGGTTCGAGCCCTGGTCCAGGAAATTCCCCCACGCGCGGAGCAACTAAGCCCATGCGCTACAACTACTGAGCCTGCGCTCTAGAACCCACGAGACACAACTACTGAAGCCTGTGCACCTAGAGCCCGTGCTCCTCAACAAGAGAAGCCACTGCAATGAGAAGCTCACACACCGCAACGAAGAGTAGCCCCCGCTCACTGCAACTAGAGAGAGCCTGTGCGCAGCAACAAAGACCCCACGCAGCCAAAAATAAAATAATTTAAAAAAACAAACAAACTCTGAGTCTCAGCTTCAGCATCTTTAAAATGAGAAAGTAAGGAGCAATGGAAAGGTCCTGAGGGCTGAATGAGAACAGTGTACGCAAAGCATTGAGGAAGCCTGGCACAAAGTTGGCAATCCAGAATGTTATTTATTGTAACTGTGTTGCTTTTAGAGACTTGCTGTTTACACAGGGAAGTTTAGTTGTTGAGAAGTTAAACATGCCAGAGGAGCTTTTCATTCATCTACACATGTCAGTTTTCAAGGGCTCCATTTGGGAAAAGTTTCTTTGGCAGGAAGGGCTTCATTTGGAAAGAGTTTCTTCTGGAGGAAGAAATTTACAACCATACCCGCCCTCCCCATGTGTCCATGATTGACCTCTCCCGTCTTTTGTAATCCATCTCCTCTGGATGTCCTTTCTCTCATTTCTGTGACTGACCCTCATTGCCTCATTTTCATATTATGCCATTTTCAAGCCATAGCTCCTTCCCGTTACACAATAGCATTCAGAGGGTCTGATCTCATCCAATCCCAAGACCAATATTCAGCTGGGATGGAGCCTGTCATCAAAGGGCTTAAATGCAAGAAAAATGAGCCCAATCTGGAATCAGATTTATAATCACTGATTACAGGCGATTCTTATTATTTGTGGCAGTGATGTTCTTACAGGATTTGAATAAAGTACTGAACCGTTGTTTCTAGGGGGCATACAGGGCTGAGTTTCTGTGAGTACTCAGTCACCACATTTTCATTGACCGATTAATATATAAACTTGATTTATTGCGTTTCTGTTTAAAGATATTTTATTTGACCTGTACTGTTGATTGACTAACATTGAACTCAGGGCCAACAGCACTGTAACTTGTGCCTGAATAAAGCTTATCTAACACACATATATCCTTCCCTAAGGCACACCATAGCCTCCCTGTGCTTAGGAATACTAGATGGTACTTAAGCACAATGTTTGGGGAACGTTTTTAATAAAGAAAGAGATCGCCAGCAAAAAGCACAAAAATGAGAAAAACATGACACTTCAGAGACTGTAAAAAGCCTACTTGTTTGCAGCAAAAGAGCTGAGACGAGAAGGCGGAGCCTCGCCTAGTTCCACATCAGCTGGGAACCCACAGGTCAGGTGACTCAAATTTCTGGTCACTCTGTGAACATCCACACGTGACCATGAAAGTGCCGTAAGTACTGCTTTAGAGGTTGCAACTATGGTTTAGCAAGTAGGCGAATTTGCAAACACGGAATCTGCAAATCATGAGGATTGGCTGGATATAATCATAAATTCGAAATCATTGACTATATCTAATAAAAACAAGATTTCTCCCCAAAGGCAATTTGATTACTCTTTGGGTAGGCTTTTCCTCTCATGTTTTGACTGTTCTGTAAAACACTGACCTGTCATTTTTTTTCCATCTGTCTGTCTGCTCGTTTTGCTCACTGCATTCATTTTTTATCCTGTAAGGTACGATGAAGAGAGATCTTATAAGAGAAGTGTGAGGTAAAAGTCTCCTGATCTACAGTTCACGCTGGGTCCTCTGTGTGTGTACACCAGTGTCTTACTTGTGGGTGACCTCAACACGCTATCAGAGCAGAGGTCCTCGTACCAGTCCCTTGTAGTATATCATTTCCAGTCTTTGTCTTGTGTGTAAAAAAAGCTGTTGAGGTCAACCTTATTTGCAACTGAAAACTACTAAACCAGATACGTCCCTGACTTGGCCCAGGCTGCAAGCTAACTTTAACTGTCCCCAGCAACTGCTATGGTGTTTCCAGCTTTATTCAGCCAGCATGTTGCCAATTTTCTTGCAACGTTTATATCTATCATCTTTATGAAGGACTTTGCAAAAGAAACGTACATAAACGTTGAATCGGAGTTCTGAACACACCGTATTTAATTGAAGGAATGTGTCTCAGTGCTCCAAAGGTTGGTTTTTAAAAGCACATACGCTCCACTTATGTCTGGCTCTGCTTTGCTGGGTGACTCTTCTCACGCTCTGCTTGCTTTTTTGTTTCTTTTCTACACTGCTAATTTTTGCTCATGCAGACTGGATGAAGAACTGAGGGAAGCATCAGAAGCAGCTAAGTAAGACTTGGTTTCCATTCAGCAGCTGGCAGTGATGTTGGCTTGCATTTCAGGAATGAAATGGGAGGACCTGCATGCCTGGGGTTTTATTCTTGCATCCTGACAATACTGCCCTTTAAAAGTTTCCTTTGTTCCATGATAGATGTAATTTCTCTTATTTGTACTACAGTCTGTTTGCCCCCCACACCCTCCCCCCCCCCATGATCTTGGTTATCTTGGTCATCTTGTTACTGTTGTTTAATTTCTTTTAAAAATATACATGCAATTTTAGGCACTACAGCAAAAGAAACACATCGCAGGCATGCCACATATAGTATAACATCCAGATGATCGCCTGGCTGTATTGAGGCAATAAACCTCACCAATTCATACTAATGCAGAAAAATGATGGCAAGTTGAATTTTGCAATAGTTTTGTAGAACCAAATTCACGAATTCCCAAGATTTTTTAAAAACACTTTAGTGACTGGCAAATACAGCTTAACTAACAGCTTCTGAGCTATCTGGATGAATAAAAAAATTATTGCTCACTATTATTATAGTTTTCAAAACAGCAAAATCATAACTTTAATGCAAATATAAAATGAATACATGCCAATGATTTTGTTCAACTAATTATTTAATGAAGGAACCAGTAAGCTGTTAAAACCAGTTCAAAGAGCATTTGAAAAGCTAGACATCTATAGGCAGTTTATAAAGGAACATTAGGATAAAAATATTGGTTTAGATACAAAACTGATTAATGTTCAACAGGGCAATAAGCTGTAACCTTAGGGTTTTCTTTTCCACTGGACAGAAATTATTTGCATCTCTGCTCAATAAAAATCTACAAGTTAACATCTGCCTCTACAGAGTTGTAAGATCCATAGAAAGTCAACTCAGCACTGCTATTAAAGAACATCCAGGGCTTCCCTGGTGGCACAGTGGTTGAGAGTCTGCCTGCCGATGCAGGGGACACGGGTTCGTGTCCCGGTCCGGGAAGATCTCCTCACATGCCGCGGAGCGGCTGGGCCCGTGAGCCATGGCCGCTGAGCCTGCGCGTCCGGAGCCTGTGCTCCGCAACGGGAGAGGCCACAACAGTGAGAGGCCCGTGTACCGAAAAAAAAAAAAAAAAAAAAAAAGGAAGAACATCCAGTAATTTCCTTTTCTTATTCCCCGGTCACAGATAATTTTTCTGACACTTTATGTTAAATCTAGACAAGAATATTTGCTGTATTAAGCTTCTCCATTTCACATGTTGCTCACACTGTTAATTTTTTTTTTTTTTTTTTGCGGTACGCGGGCCTCTCACCGCTGCGGCCCCTCCCGCTGCGGAGCACAGGCTCCGGACGCGAAGGGCCAGCTGCCATGGCCCACGGGCCCAGCTGCTCCGCGGCATGTGGGATCCTCCCGGACCGGGCCACGAACCCGTGTGCCCCGCATCGGCAGGCGGACTCCCAACCACTGCGCCACCAGGGAAGCCCCACTGTTAATTTTTATAACCCGTTCCTGTTTTAATAGATATTGCAAAAGCAGAAAGCCTGGACAATGTCCAAACAGCTACAAATTCTGACTAAGTAAGATCTAAATTAGTGACGCTTTACCTGCGTAGGTGTAAATGCCAATTCCTCATGAAAACAATCCATTTAGATATTTTTTCCCTACAGCACATTCTTATAGCAGGTAATCTGTAGAATTATTTGCTTATAGTGTGGATCTTTTGGGCTTAAAAACTCAAGGAAAGGTTTTTGCTTTAGTAAGTTTAGCAGTAGAGTAGTTTACTGTTAAATACTCCTATCCTCTAGTTTTCTTTCAAGGTAACTGACACCCGTTTAGACTAACAATACTCAAAATTACACAAATTTTTACTCTAACAGAATCTTCTTAGTCTCTAACTCAACTGTTGAAAACAAGAAGGTGTGGAAAGAAGGAAGATACTAGAAATCAAGGAACCGAAAGTTGGTGTAATGTACCCCTTCAGCAGTTATCTTTGCTCAAATTGCACTGTCATGAGCTTTCCCTACAAAGAGAACTAGCAGTTAGTTTCCCTTTCGTATTCATTTTTTTAGGATAATGTATTTATGAAATTAAGGAGCTGTTTTCAAGACAAAAGATGAGGAAAGAGCATCAATAATTTTCCAGCCAAACCCACTATAGAGTCCTAGTCATGTGCTATCATTACCATAAAATCTTGCCTCCTTCAATAGTTATCTTCCCTCCATATTTCTACTCTTCCTGCTTAGCTACCATAGGAAAACATTTATCATTTTTGGTTTAGTTGTGTAGCTTTCTCTTTTTTTCTCTCAAATTCTTCATTTTGTTCACTAATCTACTGCCACAGATCCTCTCCCCCGATATCTAAATGGTCTCGGGTGGCCCTGAGATGTCTTGATCTCCTTCCTAAAGGAAGCACCAAGCTCATGCCTAGTACATACTAGATGCTCAGTAAATTTCTGCTGCATGAATTGGTGAATGTGCATAAGACTAATAAGATCATTGCTGTGGGGCAGTGGTTCTCAATCTTAACTGTGCATCAGAATCACCTGGAGCACTTGCTAAAACACAAGTATCCTGGGCCTCACCCTCAAAGATCTGACTCGGCAGGCCTGAGAAATCTGTATTTCTAACTAGTTCCCAGTAATGCTAATACTGCCAGTCTCGGTACCTTGCTTTGAGAATCACTGTCTTAAAGTAAATGGCTGAATAAAAACAATTAGATTTGTCCCAGGAGATCTATGCTCTTGCTTTGGATTCAGTGAGTAAGCCGCCTGTCTAAATTCTCCTCCAATTGATCCTACTTCTTCTGATGGTGACATTACAGAGATGAGGCAATGAGATATATCTGCACATCTGAAAACGTGGAAGGAGAAAGAATTTTACTCTGTTGACCCCACCGATGATTGAAATCCCTCAGAATCCTTCCGTTTTGGCATGCTAGCTACATCTTCTTGACTACCTTTCAGCCTCTGAAGAGGTCCCCCAACCCTTGGACAGACTGTAGAGGATGATTTGAGGTTCAGAAAACATAAATCACTGCAGATCTATGGTTAGATTTTAGAAGCCAGAAAAACCAGGTTCCTTTCACGAACAGATGCCCCCTGACTTTCCACACGACCTTAACTAGAACGCTTCAGGCTGGTTCTAACAAAAGCAAACACATACCCTGTCAGGGAACAAAGCCTGTCTGTCTTTAGTCCCTCTAGTGTTTTTAAACATTCACCCTCTCCCCACATACACATACACACACATACCACCTCCACCTCTAATTGACTTTCAGAAGGCAATTTCCTCAGCCTGCCTTATTTTTTTCCTTAAACCTTTAGTTTTATGTAGGAAAGAAAATACTTTCAAAGGATAAGTTGTATCTATAGAGCCGTTCTTATTTTGAAAACGGCGAAGAATCCGTCTGTCGCCTCTGGGGTGACAGTAACACGTGAGCTGCAAATTGCTGTTTGCCTTGGAAGGATTACGCAAAGTTAAAAAGCAGAAAAGCTAGGTTTGGAAGACTGCCCTGCCTTGATTCCACTGCAGCTTCACTAGGTTTTTCTAGAACAGTCAACACTTGCCTGACTGTCCTTGTTCACTAGAGTTGCCAGGTATCCTCCATAAAAATACCACCACCGGCGAGAAGGGAAGCTGGAGAGGGGCAAAAAGCCCTCTGCCCTTCTCAGGGAGCCAGACTTCTGCCATTTTCAACAAAATACCTAACATTAATAACCGAACCTCTGATGTGCAGACAGATACCCCCGGCTTGTGAAATTATTCACATTACAAAAGGAACTCCCGCACGCAAAAAGGATCACAGCATCTCTTTAAATGGCGTTTGTTTGCCAACAATAAAATATTTACCAGAGGGGAACAAGTAACAGTTGGAGTGTTAAGTATTAATTGGAAATTAATATAAAGCAAGTTTGAAATTGGCTAACAGAGGAATCACATGGAATATCAAAAGCAGCTAATATTACACAAGAAAGCATAAACACATTCATACACCATAATAAAAGTTTCCTTATTTTATATGGTTACATTTTTCTTTCTGGATGAAATCGGTTTAGGTTAATGTTAGGACTCACTTGTTTGACCTGAATACAGATCAGCTGTAAGGTATTTTTCTGTAACAACACCAAAGAAAGCTGAAACTGGCATTCTTTTAGTGTCTTGGAAAATCTTCGTTGTTGTGAAAACTGAAAGTTAACTGTGTTCGTATGTAAATAACGTCAGGCTGCTTGAGAAGGATTGTCCTTTGTGTCTAAAATATTATATTATTTGGGTTACAAATAAAAATTTGCAATATAATGTTCCCTGCATAAGATAGATTGAAAAGTCAGGGAAAAGAAAAAACAAACAAAAAAAAAAACAAGGACAGAAGAGACCGATGGAGGTGTTTGGAGTTCTCAATCTTCCTTTTATGGTTCTAAATCAGAAGCAATTACTATATTTCAAAACTGATGGTAAAAGAATCAGAGCTTAATCTCATCATCTGTTCAGGTGTAGATGTGTTCAGTAGTAGCAATGGGACCACACTAAACAGTTTAAAAAGGCCAAATCTGTCGTGTTTACAAAGTGGTAACAGTGGAGAAAATGTTTACTGCTTCCTTTTTTTTTTCCTCCCCTTGCACTCAGAACTAGCTGCCTTTACAATGAACCAGAAATGTCTTCTATGGAGAAGGAGTAAGAATTCACCATCAATAACAACTGTGTGGTTACTTATTATGTTGTTTGGCTGGGCTCTGAAAGACAAAATACATTGAGGATTGGGTAAACACCGTTTAGATGTTCAGCTTTCATGTTCTCTATTCCTGAATTTAGAAACTTAAAGAGAAATGTGCCAGCTTAACACGGTCTCACTCATGATCACCATTAGATGACGTAAGGACAACCTAAGTCTTCATTTGGCATTCTATTTTTCCAGTCCAAAAGTGAGGAGAAAATGAGTATTTGAGCCAGATGTAAAAGCATTTGGGCAAGAGGAATGCAACTCTGCTTTCTGAATTACATCATTCATATTTTAATTAGTGAAAGTAGGGACTTCCATTTGAACTTATTTTGGTGGATGGGAGAGAAAACGTCCTTGTTTCGAAAATTCAAGAGGCAGTTGAGTCCGGATGGAACTTTAGGAATGATCTAGTCCATCTAGTCTCATCCTGTGAGAAACAAAAATTGAGCATGTACTGGGTTCTTACCACGTGCCAGGTTCTATGTAAAAACCTGCACGCACACTCTCTGATTTTTATCCTCAGAATAAGCCAATGAGGTGCGTTTTGTAGATAAGGAAAGAGAAGCATAGAGAGATTAGCTGGCCAGTCCAATTTGTACAGCTGTAAGAATGGCCCAGAGCTGGGACTGGAGCCTTTGCAGGGCAGTTTCAGAGCCAGTGGTTTTGAAATCAGAGAGAGGTGGTCTTAATGCTGGAATGGTATTCAACCTCTGATCTAAGAGAACACCGGGGAGGACAAAATTTGTCGCCTAAGACAAATAGAGTTCGTTATTGTCCCGGTCAGTTTCAGGGAATAAACTGTGGTCACCATGATGCTCTCAGGGAAATTGGCCATCCAATCGGACACTCCTAATTGGGTTTGAGTTGTGGAGAGTTTAACCTCGTCCTTCTTCACAGGAATCCAGAAGGAGGGGCAAAGATCACATTTAAGTGTATCTGCTATTGTCACATTTTGTTCTCTTGTGACCTCCTTTCCCTGGAGGAGGTCTGAAGGGAAACTGGAAAATCCCAGTGCACTTACTCTGCAGTTGCCATGGTGACCTTACAGTTTAAGGAAGTTTATACACAAAAACTTGAAAGAGAAGGTCTTTACTGAAAAGTACATAAAGAACAAAAGCTGTAAAAGAGACCTTTGAAATCGAGCAGCTACTCTTCTGAAGGGTACACTGGTCCCACCTTTTTTGAGATGAAGACAGCAAATGCTTCAAGCAAACTGTCACGCGAAAGTTCGGCAAAATAAAAAAAAACCATAGGCCCTTATAGTCCATCTAATCCTTTGTGCAAATCATCCCTCCCGCATCAAAACAGCGTCCCCTAGAGCAGAGTCCTGTGCCCACAGTTAACGCGGACGGATGTCCCTCACTAACCTACAGCTGCTGCATCTGTGGGCTTACCCACTCCTTTGCCTGCCTTGTGTGTTCTGTTCCTCATCTGTATAAAGGGCTGTTTGGGCTGGGGAGAGGGCAAAACACTGCTTCTGTTGGGCTTCATTCCAGGGATGGGCATGGGGGCGGGGGGATGCTGCAAATTGTTAATGTTACTTCCCACTTCTTAGAAAATACTCCTCTCCGGGCTTCCGCTTTCTTCAGCCCTCTCTTTCCTAAGCTCTTCTTTACCAGACACACGCTCACAGTGTGGAGGATGTGAAACGGGATGAGGGCCAGAGTGGCTGAGAGCTTCTTCTGCTGACTTCCAGCCCTGGGCTTCTGGCTTTCTTTAATATCGGAATACCAGGCTTCGTTTACCTTCTGGTTCCGGAGTGGAAGCATTTTACGCCGTCTCTAGCTAGTATTAAATGGACAAACTGCAAAATGGGCAAAGGCTCTTCCAAGGAGCTCAATTAAGGCCAAGAATAAAACGCGATGTGTGCTGATACTGTAATGGCCTCATTTCCCTGAGAGAGAGAAGGGAAGGTTAAGTCCATCTCCCTGCTCTTCCTACAGCAAACAGGAGAGTTTCCTTTTATCATTAAACAATATTGTCAGAAGCTTTGTAAGAAACTTCGTTTAACACACGTTAGAAGCCAAACTAGCCTATAGGAAATGAGCAGAAAGCTACTGTGTCTCACTGGAAAATTAGTTCTAGAAAGTGAAGCCCATCTGCCCGATGAGGAATACTCCTTTCATATTTCAAGTCTGATGAAAAGTAAGTTTTTTCCGAAAAGCATACTATTTTTAAAAGTAGCCCCAGGTGCTTGTCTCCTTCACTGTCAGGTTTGGATTTTATTTATTCATTCATCTCCTAAAACCTGCAACATGACTTTTTATATTCTTACACACATAAAAAGTCTACATGATCCAGGAGAAGTGGTTCTGTGTGGGGAGACTTAAATTAGTAGCTTCACAACACAACTGTTATCTCGGAAATCAATCTTCAGTGTGGTTTCCTGTATTAACTTAAAAAGCATCCACTCTTGACTATCTCTTGCTCCTTCCATAAACTGGGTTATTAAATTTCAACTTTTCAGCTTCTTGTTTACCAAAAGCTGAAGAGTTCAATTAAACCCTAAAAGGTTTACAAAAAAGTCAGTATGAAAAATGAGGTATTTCAAAATGGTGTGCTTTTTTCAGATTTTTATCAGGGGCCTAGGTGATGAAACAAAGTGACCGTGCCCTTTAAACTTTTCAAGATGATTTCAGGTGTTCTGACCCACATTCACACTCTTCAGATGTTGTGCCCCAGATGTAATAAATATTTTCTTGGTCTGCGAAAGAAACTGAGCCACCACCATATGAATAAGAATAAAAATCCAATCGTCAATCAAACTTAATAACATTCTTTTGGGAATAACTGCAGCTGGAAGTCCATTTTTGAAGCAAAAACAAGTCAAGAAGGATCTGTCTTTTGAAAATGCGTATTAGAAAAAGATCTAATCTAAAAGATCGAAGGGGTCAGAGTGGATAAAAAAGAAGACACCTCCATGGTAAAACCCTGCTGGTAAGAAGACAAGTCAGATCCTTGAGGGCATAAAATAGAGATTAATATCCATGACAACCTGGCCTCTCCTGACAGCATGGCTGGGTTTGAAAACTCCCAAAGGAGACAAGATGATTGTAAGCAGAGAGATGATTTTCCCATTTCAGAAAGACACAGAGCTACTACTGCGACTCTACTACTAGTACGAATATTACTGCTACTAATAATAGACATTTACTGTGCGTTCATTATGTGCGATTGAAAACACTGTAGACTTAATCCTTAGCAAGCTGTGAGAGAGATACGATTGTTCTGCCTTACAGATTCAGACATGGAGACTTAGAGAAGATAGGTAACTAGGCCAAGGCCCCAGAGCTAAGAAGTGGTCGAATTGCTGAGGGTATTTCAAAGGAAGGATACCTTAACTACTGTAAACTGGATGGGCTGGCTTCATTTGCAGAGCTGCGAGAATAAACAGGGCTCAGCTGCTGCAGATTCCACCCGCAAAGCACAGTAACCTTTGCAAGATACAGACTTAAGGCTCGGGAGGGAGGGCAGACCTAAGCAAAATCCGCACATACTTCCCAAGCTGCCTGTTCCAAACAAAGCGTTTTTCTTTTCTCATGGTGGAAGTTCTTCCTCTGAGTGTTCATTGGCTGTACCCTCTTCTTTGGTAGATGCCAGAAGTTGTGATATGTTCACAGGAGGTGGAAGAGAGGCACAAGTGGCCCGAAGCCATTTTAGGCTTATTCCCTAGATATTTGGGAACTCAGTGGACATTCTTTTTTTTTCCATCTTTTTTTAAAATTGAAGTGTAGTTGATTTACAATGTTGTGTCACTTTCAGGTGTACAGCAGTGATTCAGTATACATATATATGTCACATATATATCATATATATATATGGTATATATATATTCTTTTTCAGATTCTTTTCCCTTGACCTGGAGATTATCATGCTAAGTGAAGTAAGCCAGAGGACAAATGTCACGTGATATCACTTATATGTGGAATCAAAAAAAAGAAAACCCAATACAAATGAACTTATATACAAAACAGAAATAGACCCACAGACATAGAAAACAAACTTATGGATACCAAACTCAATAGACATTCTTTACAACAAGCTTTTCTTAGGATATAAGAATCCATCTCATTAAAGTAGTTGGCGCCCTTTTCAGGCAAATCCTTTGACTTTAGAAAATTTTGGAGGGTGAGAGTGAAAGCAGTGGAGTCACAGCCGGCGAGTCCCTCTCGCGTCACCTGGAGGGAAAAGAGAGCGCCTCACACCCATGGACGCCTCACACACACGGTTCAGAAGCACACAGGACCAAGCACGTGCCGTCACGGAAATGACAGACGATTCAGGAGCGAGGTGGCCCCTACCTGCGGGGAGGGGCGTGTGGGCCACAGTAATGCTAGCCCCCCTCGGTTTATCAGTTTTTTCTAAATTATGGTAAAATACACCTAACACAAAATGTATTGAATAGTGTCTTGACCATTTTTCAGTGTACAGTTCAGTAATGTTAAGTACATTCACGTTGTCAGGCAACCGATCTCCAGAACTTTTTCATCTTGCAAAACTAAAAATCCATCCCCATTAAACCACAGCTCCCAGCCCCCCACTCCCCTTCGACTTTCTGTCTGAATCTGACTGCTCTAGGGCCTCATATAAGTGGAATCACATGATATTTATCTTTCTGTGACTGGTTTATTTCACTTGGCTTACTGTCCTCAAGGTTCATCCATGTTGTAGCAACTGTCAGTTTCCTTCCTTCTTAATATTCATTGTATGTATAGACCACATTTTGTTATCCATTCATCCATCGATGGACACTTGGGTGGCTTCCACCTTCTAGCTATTGTGAACGATGCTGCTGTGAACATGTGTGTAAAAATATCTGTTTGAGTCCCTGTTTTTAATTATTTTGGATATGTACCTAGAAGTGGAATTGTTGAGTCATATGGTAGTCCTATTTCTAATTTTTTGAGGAACCTCCATACTGTCTCCCATAATGGCTGCAGTAGTTTACCTTCCCACCAGCAGTGCACAAGGGTTCCCTTTCCTCCAACACTTTTGTTTTCTGTTTTTTCGATAATAGCCATCCCGGTGGGTGTGAGGTGGCATCTCATTGTGGTTTTGACTTGTGCTTTTTAAATAACAGCTTTACTGAGATAGAATTCACCCATTTAAATTGCACAGTTCAGCGGCACAGCATTGTCACTGAGTTGTACAACCAACGCCACAATCAATTTTAGAACATTTTCCTCACCTCAGAAAGTAACCCCATCACTCTCCATTTCCCCTGACCCCAAGTCCCTGGCAATCACCAACCGACTTCCTGACTATATCTGCCTCGTCTGGGTGCTTCCTGTCACATGGCACATGGGCTTTGGGTCGGGCTTCTTTCATTTAGCCTCACGTTTCCAAGGTCATACATACGGTAGCAAGTTTATAACTTTTCACGTGTTAGAAACATACTCTTGATGAATTTAACAAAATTTTAAAAGCTCCAAGACAAAACATCTGGGGGGAGGAATCAAAGGTGCTATGCGTGAAAAAAGGTCAACAGTGGTTTTCTTTGGATGGTGGCCCAAGAGGTCACTTTTAAATTTTATTTTTCTTCACAGTTTTCTGTATTTTTCAAAAACAAACATGTTTCTTTTATAATAGGAAAAAATTTTTTTTAAATATTGGAGGGGTTTTGCCATTGTTGTTTTATTGTTTACCTCTTAGTATTTAGCGCTTGTCAGATGTTCCTTATTTCAAGCAGACCATTTTTTTGCCCCACAAGGAAAGGCCATTTACTAAAAAATAGGTGGATTTCCAAAATGCAATAATATTCCTTATCGTAATCCACTTAAAAGGGAGCCTGCACACAAGTCTTTTGCCCCCTAGATCGTTTGGAAAGGCGTAAAATGCTTCCAGAAACTTTGGTAAAAGTGAACAGATTCCATATGTTAAAGAGAGCTTGGCAACTAGGGAAGATTGTGTTTCACCAGATTTGTCTAGTATAAGAAGCATGCATGATTTATTTTCAGTAAGTCCTTTGAGGAAAAAAAGCAAGCACAGCCCTCCTCAAATCATTACTGTTTCTATTCAGTCTCTCATGTTTCTCATTTCTTTTCTTTTTTTCTTTTTTTCCAAAGTATTAATCTGAAGCTAAAAGAAAAGCCCTAGTTGGCCATGGCTGGAAGAAGAGGATGCTTTTCTGCTTCGTGGTTCTGTTGAAACATATCTACCTGGAAGAGACAGGGCTGATGGTACTTTTTTCCCACTTTGCACTACCTAGTGCCATTCTAAATTTCTAAGGGGAAAAACAGTAAGGGAACTTGTTTGCTCTTAACATGTTTTATGAAATTGTGTGTATTTTCCTATTTTGCCAGTTATGTGCCTCTAAGATTTTAGTTGAACCTCAGCAAGAAAGTAGGACCTTCCGTTTCAATATTTCATTAACCCTTGGTGCAGTGGTATTTCGTCTCTTAGACTGGTGTTGACCACTAAGATAACTTCAGTCCACTATTTATCGTGAGTGGATTTGTTTCCATAGATTAGCTGGATTTCTCCTTGGTGATCATTTCAGGTTTAAAATACACAGGGCTCAACAGTCCCTAGGAAAGTGGTCCCCACATAACTCTACCTTTAAAATCCTAAGCTTGCTTAAGACAGCCATAAAGTAGACACAGGTGTGACACCACATCAGCTAAGTGCCCACTTGGCTCTTGTCCACGTGAATCGTCTCTGCTAACGTCTCTAAAGGAAGCCAGGCTTTCTAATTCACATCAATTTTATTTTAGTTATCAAACTGGGCATCGTTTTCTGTGAATTGGTCTTTTTACAAAATCATTTCTCCAGCCTCCACGTTGAGAAACTTAAGGATCAATGTCCCCATTTCTGATAGCTGTCTGTGCTTCGAGCCATAAACTTAGTTCTTAGTTTAACTTAAACTTAGTTACACTTTAAGTGCCAAGGGTTCTATGTAAGGTGGCCCACTCAGAAATTCGTTATTTGGTAACATTCAGTTATCTGAATTTCTCTCTCACATGCATTATAAAAAGTAATCTGCTTTAACACACTCTAATCACAGCTTTCAAATTAAACATGAGTCTGTACTATCACTTGCAAAACAGTCCTTTGTAAGTCTTCATATGCCCTTTAAAACACCAATGTGGTTTAGAACCCGTGGGCCTCTAGCAGAGCGAGGGGTTTGTAATCCAGTGCCCCTACCTGTTGCCCTATGGCCTTCGAGTCAAGAATGGTTTTCACACTTTGGGCTAAGAAAAAAAATGTTTTTAATATTTCATGACACATGAAAACTATTCAAATTTCAGTCCCCATAAATAAAGTTTTACTGAAACACGGCCCCACAAATTTGCTTACAGACTCTGCAGCTACTTTCGTACTACAGCAGCAGAGTGAAGTAATCGCCATAGACCATGGGCCCACGGAGCCTAAAACACTGACTCTCTTTATAGAAAGCGTTTGCTGAGCACTGTGTCAGCACATCCATCCTTCCCCCTCCGCATTTGTATTCAGATATTGGTTTCTCTAACAGCATGCACAAACGCACAAACTAATTTACTCTTAAGAAAGAGAATTTTGGCATCCACAAGTTAGTGAAACGCATGGCTTGCTGAAAAAGGCAAGGAGTCCTAGCCACGAGTCCGTGGCTCAGGTTGTGTTTACATGACCCAAAGTGGAGCCTGCTTAGAAGGCTTTTGGCTGTACAGAGAGGCATTGCTGAGGTCCTGCCCTTACCCTGGAGACGATTCTCAGTCTCCAGTATCAACTATTACTAATAAGCTAGCAAAAATTAAAATGCAGTGGAGAACGGGGTTCCACCATAGTCTGAGGATGGTAACTGCATCCGGGAGAGCTGTCGGGGACACTTCGAGCCCTACGTGTCATGAGCTTTGAAATACTTTGAAGCAGACGTCTTTGCACAGGTGACTGAATTGTCCCGCCCTCATCTGCTTGCCGTCCGCCTCCACCCCCCTTCCAGACGTGCTCTCTTACACACAGGTCAGCTCTCTTTCCTCCATAAGCCCCAGCTATCTATGTCCTCCCCTCGGTCCCTTTCCGCTTGGTATCCTGTTAAACCATTCTTTGGGGTCCTCCTCCCTCACAACACCTGGTGTGTCTGAGAGGAAAACCCCCGGAGCGCAGCCCCTCCCACAGCTCACCTCTGCCTTCGGCAGCCCAAGTTATGCCTCTCTCAGAACAGAGCAATGACCCGATTTTCCAGTTGGCTCACTGCTGCCCTGACATGATTAGTCACAATGCTCCCTTTCGCTCAGCCATATCCCATTTTGGAAGAGAAATTACATGGTCCCCCTAGCCACCGGAAGTAATGAAGAATCCGCTGTTCAGCTTAGCGGTGTGAACGCGAGGACATAGAGCTGTCCATAAAAGGCTCTTGTGAGAGAGTCAACCAGACAGGACAACAGTCCCACCATTCACATATTCTCTGAACTTGGCCAGCCTGTTCATGGAAGGCTACTCAGGTGGTGTTGTGTTTGGAGCTTCATCTTCCTATGTGGAAATGAGCATCTTGCTCAATCAGTGATTTTGTTTGGGCTGTTCTACGGGCTGCGTAACCATTCTGATAGGCATCTGCTATTTTATTATCTTAAAAAGACAAATTAATTGCATGTGCTAGAGAAAGGCCACCAGGTAAATTCAAACCAAGTACATAGAAGCCTAGAAGAATCCTGAAAACAAATAATCGCTCAGCCGATATGTAGACAGATGTAAACATTCCCATCATCAACTATCTAGCTCTTGCATTCTGGGCATTCTTGCTTTGGTTCTGACTTCTGGGAACTGTTTGCACTTTTCCTGTAGATTTGTTGTTAAGGGAACCAAGGGGTCATTGGGGCAAACGCATTGTTTTCCTAAAGTGGCAACTGCTATTCACTTAGCTCCTTGATTAAGAGAAAGAACAAAAATCTGCGCAGAAGATATCATCAGGGAGTAAGAAAGTTTGTTTGAGGGCAATAGCTGGGGGTGGAAGAAAACCCGAAGTTCCTGTTGAAGCCATACAATGTTTTATGGGGTTATCTTCTAAGACAGCGGTCCCCAACCGTTTTGGTACCAGGGTCCGGTTTCATGGAAGACGATTTTTCCAGGGACAGGGTGGGGGTGGGGTGGGGTGGTTTCGGAGGTAATGTGAGTGACGGGGAGGGAGCGACAGGAGGAAGCGACAGGGAACGAGCGACGGGAGCGAGCGAAGGGGAGCAGCAGATGGGGAGCGGCAGATGGGGAGCGAGTGACGGGGAGCGGCAGATGAAGCTGCGCTGGCTCGCCCGCCCCTCACCTCCTGCTGTGTGGCCCGGTTCCTACCAGGCCGTGTCTGGCGGGCAGGGTTGGGGACCCCTGTTCCAAGACATAACTCTGACATGTGTGAGGAAGTCACTACTCCAAGCCTTTGTGTTCTTAAGGTCTTGTTTTAAGTATTCAGTTATGGTACTAAGTTTGCAACCCTCATCGAATTAATCACAATGCCTCTGTAGTTTGTTCCCTTAGAAACATTTAGATGTGCACAAACTAATCTTTTATATATTTAAAGGTTTTTTTCTACCACATATTGGATCGCTCAGAATAAAGTATCTACTAGACCTTTGTTTTGGTAAATAAATAAATTCTACCTAAATAGTGCAAATTAATATAAAGATATGTAACACCACCACACATATATATATATATATATGTATATCCTCTCTGTATAATTCAGAAATAAACATTGATTCCACACACAAGTGATGGCTTTCTTTTTCTGAGTCAGCAAGAATCTGTTTCTAGCTTCGCTTTGCAGGAGTCTTATCTGGATATCAGTCTGGCTAGGTACCTGGTCCCTGAGGACAGTATACATTCTGGCTTCCTTGTCACCCAAACATTATTTCCCTTTTCATTTTTGCTTTCCATGCCTCAATGAGCTACGCTTTCAAAATGTATGGTGTACCCCCTGGGTGAGCAATTTCTCACTTTGGAAGCATCTCCATGTTTCATGGTTACTTGATTTTGTCAACTTCTCCTTTCTCTGTCTCTTGCCTTTTCATAGTATATGTTTATTTTTTATTTAAAATTCATTAAATGCCATTTTATTTTTAGTTGTTATTGTTTTGTTTGGGTTTTTTTTACTTTTAGAGCCATCAGGTGGTGTTGGGAATTATCACTAAGCTTTTTTTTTTTTTTTTAAACCTAATAAACAAATGTGTACCTCTGCTTCTCAGAAAATTGTGGGAGGAACCAAATGGGAAGTTGCTCTGCAAAAAGTTAGACGTTGCACGTTCTCATGATGTAGGAATGAGTCCTGGTGAATACTGTCCTCTACCCAATGAAGGGAAGAAGGACGAGAGAAGACTGAGAAGCAATTACAGGCAAATGAAGGGCATGATACTGCAACGTGTACTGTTAACCTTCATTCCACTCCCTTCACCTAACTGGTCGTGGGAATGGAAGGCAGGCTAGGGGAAAGGATGGGTAAAGTGTGGGGATATACACACTATGGTGTATTACACAGCTGTTAGAAGCAACAAATTACACACTGATGGAGCAACACAAATCAGGGTAGAGTGGAAGAAGGAAGAACTCAGTATTTACAGCACAGTGCCATTTATGTAAATTCTAAGCCTACACACACAAAACAGTGCTACCTATTATACAAAGTCCATGCATATTGAATGACTTAGCACACTCATTAGAGGGAATACAGGGGTAGGGTGAGGACTGGGGACCCAAAATGAAGCTGGGAGTCTAATTAAACATCAAAATAAACAATAAACCTTTCATAGGATGAAAATACCTTAAACTTTCAGCCACAGATCATGGAAGAGCCGTGTTAAGGTGCTTGGGGTCGTCAGGGGCTATTCCCTTCTACAGCTTCTCCTGTCGTTGTACCCTTTCCCTGCATTGGCAGCGTCAGGGCTGCGGCAGCTGCCAGAAGGCTGCCCTGGGCTACATCACCCTGAACAGTCACGGAGCTTTTAATGAAGCTGGTGCCTTCTGACACATCCATCCTCACACAGCGGTAACCTTGATAGAGCAAGGAGATTGCCCTGTGAAGCTCATTTTCCTAGATTTTCACTTACATCCATTGAAAACAATTCTCTTTAGCCAAACAAAATTATTTCTTTTTGATATGCAGCCATTTTAGTGATACTCAGATGGCAGACACTACTAATTGCCAACCACTACCTCTCTTGCCTCACTCGCAGTGAGAGACCTGCACCCTCGACGCTTAATCGTGCCCTCCTTGTGAAACTCTTCTCCCATGGGTTGGTGAAGTGAATTGTCCTTTTAGCCACCCAGCCCCATTTTTGTTATCTATTGCTACATAACAAATTACGGTGAATTCTCATTATTTGAGGCAGTTACATCCTATAAAGGCAATGAGAACACTGAATTAGCAGGTACTGAACCATTGCTCCTAGAGGAAATACAGGGTTTTAGGTTCCTGTGAGCCTCTGGTCACATTTCCATCAACTGATCAATACCTAATCTTGTTTTGTATGTGTTTCTGTTTAAATACGCTTTCTTTAATATATATTGTTGACCCATTAACATTGAACTCACAGCCAAATCCTGAATATAACTCATGCCTGAACAAAGCTTATGTAATACAGGAATTTTCTCCGTAAGGTACATCACAGCACTCAGGAACATTAGACAGCGCTTCAACTCTCTCCTTGGGGACCATTTTAAAGAGTAAAATTACAAACAAAAATACCAAAAACATGGCACTAAATAGACCATGAAAAGGACGCTTGTTTACTACCGTAAAGGACAGAGACCGGAGAGCTGAGCCTTGCCTCGTTCAACCTCATCTGGGAGCATGCGCATCAGACAACTCAGGCTTTCACCACTCTGTACGTGTCCATAAATGACCATGAAAACAAGATGAGTATGGATTTGGGGTTACAAATAAGTTTTAGTGAGTAGATGAATTTGCAATTATGGAATCCTTGAATAATGAAGATCAACTGTAACCGAAGACTTAGCAGCCTAAAACAACACACGTTTATGATCTCAGTTTCTGTGGATTGGAAATCCCGACACATCTCAGCTGGATCCTCCACTTCAAGGTCTCTCAGCTACAATCACAGTGTTGGCTCAGAGTCCCTCACAAGACTCCATCAAGAGGGGTGACATCACCAAGATAGTGTCCTAAGTCATTCCTGACTTTGTTCCCTCTCGCAAGAGGTTCAACTGGGACAGAATCTGCCTCCAAGTTCATTCACATGGTTGTTGGCAGGATTCAGTTTCTCGAAGGTTGTTGAACTGAGGGCCTCATTCCTTGCTGGTCATTAGCTGGAGGCTATCCTCAGTTCTCTGCCTCACGGTTCTCTCCAACCTGGCAGCTTGTTTCATTGAAATCAACAACAAAGAATTTGCTAGCAAGATGCAGGTTACCATTTTTGTAACCATATCACAGAAGCAACATCCTGCCAATTTTGCTGCGTTCTACTGATTAGAAGCAAGTCACTATATCCAGCCCCCACTCAAGGGGAGACGATTACACAAGGATATGAATACTAGGGCGTGTGAATCATCAGGTGCCTTCTTAGAAGCTGGCCTACAATGCCCCCTTCGCCCTCTGCAAATCCTCTTTGAGCCCCTCTTGCCTCCTCTCACCTATAAGTGATGGTGTTTCTCAATGTTTCTCTTTTCTTTGCTTTTCTACCATTTCCCCAATGACTTCAGGTAGCACATCTCTTCAAATTATTCAAGACCTGGCTTCAATCCCGACTTCCAAACCCCCACCATCTCACTCAATCTCTGTGCTCCCTCTAATCTCTGGGGTGAAAAAATTAAAGTCTTCCCCTTTCATGACCTGATGAGACCATTCCTCTACTATCCCATTCTCACTGAAACTACACATAGTGGGAATTAAATCCTGGTTCTGCTTACCAGCTATATTACTTTGGACCACTCAACTTCTTTGAACCTTAGTTATCCATTTTTAAAATGTGGATAAAACTCCCATCTTACAAGTTTATGTAAGAGTTAAATGGGATTTAAATGTCCAGCCTAGTACTTAATACATAGAAGGCATTCAATAAACATGAGTTCTTTTCCTCATCTTCCCACTCAGCCCTTTGTCTGTTAACTTGCCAACTTCTCCAAATCCATTGCCAGCCCCACCTTTACTTTCTGTCAACCACATTAGCATCTTGTTTCCTCTCCTGCTCCCTCTTTTAAATAGACTACTTCTCGTGAATCCTCCTCCTCTTCTCTCAGATATAGCCATTTTATACCATCCTCTGCCTTACTCCACCTCTAGCTCCTTCCAGGCTTTCCATCTCTTACCTTTGCTCAGTTTACCTCTGGTTTTTAATTTTTATTTCGAAACAATCTCAAACTTGCAAGAACAGAAGAAGAAATTACTTTTCCTGAAATATCTGAGAGTAAGTTGTCTGCATAATGCCTCCTCACCCCTAGATGTTTAGTATACTTCCGACAAACAAGGACATTCTCCTCATAACCTAATACAACTATCAAAACCAGGAAATTAACACTGAAACATTACTACCATCTAATCCACAGATGCCATTCAAGTTTCACCTGTTGAAATATATCCTTTAATGCAAAAGGATCCAGTTCAGAACCACAAGTGGCATTTAGTTGTCACATCTCTTTAGTTTCCTTCAATCTAGAACAATTCCTCAGTCTTTCCTTGACTTTCATAACCCTGACACTTAGGAAGATCTCTCACAGTATTCAGTAGAATGTCCCTTGATTTGGGTTTCAGGTTATTCATCTTTGGCATCTGTAACTCAGAACTGATTTGTGCTTTTCTCATTGCATCCTTGTGATATTCATTTGAACACCTGAAGATGCTGTCTATAGGGCTTTTGTCGGGGACATGTCAAAGAACACAGAGATAGATTGAAGGGGCTCCAGCTGGCTAGATTTGGGACAATGTGAGGACTAAAATAAATAATCATGCTAACAGATTATAACCTACTGAATAAAGTAAGATTCCGTGAGTTCATATCATTCTGATATTAATTAGTTAATTAAAATTTTGATGAACAACAGGATAGTTACATACACTCAAAGCACCCACCCCCAAATACCTATTAATTGCAAGAGGAAAAAAGAGTACTTTTATGGGCAAAGAGACTCATAAAAAGCTTTCCTATTTGGAAACTCAATAGAGGAGGAATTTCCAATGATTTCCAACATAAAAGGCATTAGCACATTTTATGTTTAAAATTATTTCCTCACTAGAAAGACAATTTCCAAAAGTTCATACTAGTTGTCCATCATTTTCTTATGAACAGAATGAATATGTTTTGTATAGTTTCATATAGGTTATATGCCATCACTAGAAGTAATTCGTGATCATTTTGTAAAAACTGGAAAATACAGGAGAATAGGAAGACTAGGAAAGGAAAATAGTCTCTCCCTGCTCTCGCCACTTGAACACAAGCACAAGTAACATTTTGGTAGGAACTTGATGCTTATGGGACATACTCAAGATCACAGCACTGGTACAAAAAAGCAGACCAATGGTCCTTGCATATCTGAATTTTTCTGATGGTGGTCACTGATATCTCTCGTTCTAATTGATTTTCTCAACATATAAAATAAAATAGCTTCATTTTCTTTTCTGCTTACAGGAAGGATACGTGCTTATTGAAAAATAAACAAAATAGAAAGTATAAAAAAGTGGGTAAAATCACCCAGTCTTACCACTTAATCACACCACTATTTATTAACACATTAGAATACACTTATCTGGAAGATCTTTCCAGATGTATCTATATAAATTTTATATACATGTAGAGAGAGAGAAAGAGGCAGAGTTTGTGTTCTGATCATCTTTCTATGTCCAAAAATCTTTTTGATAATTTCCTAGAAGTAGTATACTTCGGTTGAAAACAATTTAAATTGTTGATAAATATTGCTAAACCACCTAAGGAATGATTATACTCATTTAGACTATCACTGCGTGAGACTCTGCATTTCTCCACATGCTGCCAAAGAGAAATAGAGTCAGATATTAGTGAAAATGGTTAAGGACAGATCTTAACAAGCACTATGCTATTGCAGTAGAGAAGGAGGTTCAGTGTAAACTGAAGTCAACGTTCATTTATACAGAGGTGACTGGGTGTTTTAAAGGGAAAACGAAAGAGGAGAGGGGAGGCGGAGCTGGGGCTCAGTAGAGTCAGGAAAGTGAAAAATCATGATTAGGACAGCTGTGTCTGCTAGTTGGCAATTACTGAAGCTACAATTCTATCCTCCCACAGAGACTGGGAAACAGGCCCTACCCTTCCTGATGATTACATTTTAATGGAATGGCTTTCAGGTCCTTTAGAAAGATACTCCTGAGTTGTAGGTGACAGTATATATCTCAGAGGGACAGAGGAAGGATTCACAATTGTAAGCCCTTTTTATTAAATGCTCCAAGGAAGGGTGTTCAGGGGCCAATAGTCAGGTGTTGGCTGGAATGAATTCTTTTGGCATCCCTGAGCTTTCTCAGGCAGGCACCTGAAGAGGGGCTAGTGTCATCCTAGGGATGTGGCCTGGAGCTGTTAGAAATTATATCAGTGTTTGTTTAGGTCTTTTAATGTGGGGGCAGAGGGGTCGACCAAATCATTTGTGTGGAGAATCTGTAGTTTTTTATAGGCCGAAGTTGAGGCTTAGTCAAGAAGAGGGCTCAGAGGAGCCTGCCTAGAGTCTGGTCAAGGAGAAAATCTTCGTCAATGCTCGCCAATACTGGGCTTTGATATCTTTTTAATCTTGACCATTCTGACAGCAAGAAAAAGATACCATTGATTTTATTTGCATTTTCTTCAAACTAGTAAAACGAACTCTTTTTTATATATATTTCTCGTCATCTGTATTTCTTCTTTTGTGAATTGACTGTTTATGTCCTTTATCCATTTTTTTAAGTGGAGATAGTTATTTTTCAGTTACTGATTTGTAAGAGATAATGTTTTAGTTTGAAAATCTGAGAATTTTTCTTAATACATTTGGCATTTAATAACCTGTCCTAGGCCACATTTCCCTGTAGACACTCAAATACTATTCCTCTGTCCCTAAGTATCAAGTCAAAACATGTTTCAGCAATAAACTCCATCATTTGCCCTACTCTCTACCCCAGTGTTTTTGTCCCTGAGGTTCTCTGAGAAAAGCAGGCCACAACGGGGCCCCTGGCTCCTGAAGCATGTACATGGATCTGCATAGTAGATCAGACTCATAAGTTCAACCAGCTGTGTTTCTTTGAGCTCTGACCAATAAGCCTAAAAATTCTGACTGCAAGCCTCTTCCTCTCCCTGCACCTCTCCCTCCTGCCAGGCTAGAGAGGGCAATGAACAATCGATTATGCTGTGATAGAATGCAAGTGCATCTCAAAAACCTGTCAACTTCTCACTGTTCTTCTAGCTGATACTGTCATGGACAGAATGACCTAGAGTCTGTTTACAGATATGTTAGTTCAATGCACTCACAGTCATGGAGAATAAAGAAAGGATATAGTTGAAGCACTGATTTGGCCCACCTCTGTCTCATATCAAAGAGATGAGGAGCTGTCTTCAAGCTCAGGAGGAAAGGTTGGCAACACCAAGGGCCAGCCTTCCGAGAATGTAGCTCCCGCTAAGGTCATGAGGAACGTTATCTTCCCAAGTCACTCCTGAGGAACACTGGAATGACCAATGAGTTCAGAAGAAAAACAAGCCTCACCCCCCAGTCCCCACCTTCAGTAAGTAGAGATGCCTCATAAATGAAAAATATCACACAGGAAAAGACTTTCTCCAAGCCAAGAACAGGAATCAGCGATTGAGCCACTGACCTGAAGTTTAGAGAACATGGTATGAGTAAAGGAGCACTGATCAAGCCGGAAAGAAAAGGATCCGTAAATTCATCACTTGATAGTATTTACTTTCTTTATAATCCATGTATGGCTTCCATCTTTCCTTATCTTTTCTTTTCTCTCTGGTGTAAGAAGATCTAAGCACTCAAGAGCTACTGTCATAACAGTGTTTGATGAGGAAATGCCTTTTGACCCCTAGATGACTTGGAAATTAGAACTCACATAGGATGTAAGTGAGGGAAACACAAATAGAAACTCTCGCTATGTTTCTAATTTTAATTTTTCCCCCCCAATTTAAAAATATTTCAATGTAACAGATATTTGTTGTAAAAATTTCAGGCAGAGATATATTTAAAGGAAAGTCCCCCTGTATCATTTATTTCAATATCACAAATGACTTCAACACTGAGTGGCTTAAAACAATAATTTATTCATTTTGCTCATTAATCTACGATTTGGGCAGGACTTCGTAGGGATGGCTCCTCTGTTCCACACAGCATCTGCCGGAGCAGCTTGGCTCAGGACTGCCCAGTCTGACTCACCTGGATGGCAGGTTGTTTAAAATGTTAGACAAATTTAAAGCTACAACTCTCCTGAGGATATATATTATCCAGGTGGTTTTTAAAGGAAAATGAGAAACATATATAAAAGGAAAAGAGTAGTCTCCTCCCACTTGCTAAAATACAATATTTTAAAAGTTAAAAACATGACTTTCATAAAAATATGAAGTGAACAGGTGTCAAAGATTTATTCAACTCACTAATTCATTATGTTAATTAAGATGTTAAGACCGGTTAAATGGATAAAAACCAGTGCTATATACAGTATATCAGGAATGATCAAATGAATTTGCTGATAGATGCATAATCAGTTACTATCCGATGAGGCAATAAAATGCAGTGTTTGCAGTTATCATTTCTATTAGTGGGGATCAACTGTTATCTCTGTGGAATTATATTCATTTCTGGGGAAATGACCTCCATTCTTCAGTCTCAGTTGGTGTATGGAACTGTCCCTCCACAAACCCACTGTCCAAGATGGGCATGTGCCCCAGGCCTAGTCAAAAAGGAGCACTGCATTCCCTCAGTGAGAGATTCAGACACAGACGCATGACCCAACTGGAGGCCAAAAGATACAGTAGGACTTTGCGGGGACATTTGTGAGAACCTGGAGTGTTTCGGTCTAAACTCGCCGCCAGGTGTCCTGATATTACATAAGGCCTGAAAAGGCAGAAGTGTAGAAGGATGGCCACAAACGAGAGGACAGTGGCATCCTGATGACTTGAATTGCGCCCCTGCATCTCCCCTGCTTCCCAGACATCTCAGTTATCGTCAGTGTGTTTCCTTTTTTTTGGTTATATTAGGCCAAGTAAATTGATCCCTCACAATATAATAGGGTTCTCCAGCCCTGGCTTCTTCTATGCTAGCCCACTAAACATACATTCACTTCTCTGTGCTCCAATTTCCCTTCTATCAAAGGAACAAACAATACCTATAAAGAGTTGTAAAGATTAAATACGTAATAAATCTAAATAGAACATAATATACTTTTACAATGCTGAGGCAAAAGAAATATCACATAACTTAATTTTCCTAAATTAAATTCTATCTAATCCTTACCTCCCATTACTAGGATGAGAACCCTCCCAATGTCAGTCATCACTGGGTGTTCTTTAACTCTTTAGTGCTACAATCTGTCAAAAAAAATTTACCGAGGGAAGACTGTTTGGTCTTTGCTACATCATGGTTGCCACTGGGATGTTTATTGTCCAAGACCACATATTCTATCCAAAGGCAGGTGACTCCACAGCCTCTTTACCATCTGGCGGATCTGGCGACTTCCATGCAGCTCCTGAGACTAAGCTGTAGATCACAGAGCCCCAGCAAATACATCAGTTCACCCGTCAGAAGTCCTACTGCCTGCTAGGACACCTGCATACGAGACATTGATGCTTGTTAGATTCCTCTGCCGACTTTCTCTCAAGCCCCTGGAGCTAATCTTTCAACCCAGTGACTCCATCTCTCTCCAGATTATCTCCACCCCCTGAGGAACACCCAGCTAAATTCACTTCCCACACAAGAGCCTGGATAGCGTTCTATAACAGATGCCCTGTGACTTCTGATCTGGGCTGGGAAACACACAGAGCAATTAACAACCTGTAGTAGGCAGCCTCCAAGAGGACTCTCCGTGGTCCCCACATCCTGGTATTCAAGCCCTTGTGCAATCCTCTCCCCTTGAGTGTGGGCTGGACCTAGTGACTCATTCCTGACAAACAGAATACAGCGAAAGTGATAGAATGACACTTCCAAAATTAGCTTATGAAACAACAGTAACGTCTATCTTGTTTGCTCTCTCTCTCTTTCTCCCTCACTGCTCTGAGGGAAGCCACAGGCCAAACTGTGAGCTGCCCCACAGAGAATCCCACGTGGCGAGGAACTAATATCTAGGAGCACAGCCAGAAAGGACCCAAGGCTTGCCAAAAGCCACGTGAATGAGCGTGGAAGCAGATGGATCCTCCCCAAGATACGCCTTGAGATGACTATAACCAAGGCCAAAAGCTGGAGCTCAGCCTTGTGAGGGACCCTGAGCCAGCTACGCAGCTGACTCCTGACTGACCAAAAACTGTGAGATCATAAATGTTGCTGGCTTTAAGACACTAAGATTTGGAATAATTTGTTACTCGGCATCAAATAATTAATATGCCACCGTTAGGACCAGTAGCCCAGAATTTCCTGGAAAAGAAAGTAAAGTTACCTTTTCCTCCTTTTCAAAGGCTATTCCGGCAGGGACTAGGGAACAGCAATAAATAGCCTGGTAACTGACTCCATGACAACCATTACCTGAAGCAATATAACAGGTCTAACGAGAATCTCCATAGAGGAAAATTACCACCTTCTGGCACTGACAGTCCCTCCAATGGAAAGAAGCAACAGAGCCTGAGGTTCAGGGTAGGGGCGGGGAGGCAGTGGCTATAAGTCCCCCAACTGCCCACTGGGGTCCCTAAAGAAACCCAGACCTGTTCCTGTGGCTGTGAGAAAATAACAAGTTTCAACTTGGGTGCTCGGGGTTAATGGCATTTCTAGATGACAGTCTTCAAGGGATGGAACTCCCTTCCCTGTCCTGGAACCCTGCCCTAAACAGGGAGATTCTGGTGCAGTTCCAAAAATTAAAGCCTGCCGTGAAGACTGCCTCTGGGAACAGGAGGCCCTTGCACAGCTCCGGACACAGAGACAGTAGCTTGTGGTCCAAGAGGCGGGCTTCTGGGGACTCAGTGACCGTCTCTACCATCACGGTATCAGAACATTCGTGCACAGGGTGCCCCTGACCCTAGGTGTGGGCAAGGCCTGGTGTGCAGAATCCCGGGGAGCCCCATTGCCTTTGTGCTCAATGTCAGTGACACCTGCAGAAACCCAAGGCTACACAAGACGAATCACGGAGCCTAGATTAGCACCACACCGTGAGCCCCGGACGTGGACAAAACGCGTTTGAAAGTGTTTTCTGGTCAAGTATGTTCTTATCGTTCCACCGTTATTGAGCAAACAGCTTTCCATGTGGGCAAGAGTTGGGAAAGGGGAGGGAAACCCAGTGCTGGAAGCAGAGCGAGACTGAGGTATCTCTCCTGGATGCTTCTCCCTTGCCACCTGCGACAGGTCTTGTACTATCCCCCGAGTACGGAAATCCTGTCTGACTGCGGACAGAAGCAAAGATTGGGATCCGGTAATGACTTCCTAGGGGACCCAGGGCCAGTGTCTGAGGTGTGTTAAGCCACCACCTCACCCTTGGTGGGCATCTGGTACATGAGAAAGATCACTGACATGAGAGTCACATCCCCTTTCTCTAGTCCTGGCTTTTCGACCTAATGGGTGGGGGACTAAATATCTCTGAACTTCAGTTTGGAAAAATCAAATTAAATGAGATTTCCAGTTTCTGGTCCAGTATGTAAGGAGCTTGGAAGTTGTGTCTCCTGTCCACACAAGAAAAAAGATGAACAAACTTCAAACTAATAACTCTTCTTATCTCCCCCAGAGAACTGAGGTCGCAGGCCAAACACCTGCCTCCAAAATTAAAGGGACCAACAGGTGTATACAGAGAATCATAACTTACCAGAGGAGCCCAGGAGCGGAAACCTCCAAGGGAACCAGCACCAGGGTAGGGAAATCTAAACTATACCCGACAAATTGCTGGAGACTCAGCGTGGACAAGTCTGAGAGTCAGAAGCTCTGAGGGGTGAGCAGTCCTAGGGGGACCCTCCCCTTTTTTGAGTTTTACCTCTAGGAGCATCACTAAATTTTCACAGTGAAAATAGGAGAAAAATTCCCTAGTGCTTCCAGCAGGAGGAAGGGGAAAGGAGCTGTTTTTACTTATGCCCAGAACATTTCATTTTACAAAGCACTGTCCCCAAGGGTTTTACCAGAGCCTGGGAGATGGAAAATATTCAAATCCAGTCCCCTCTAAGCCTTCCTGTTTCACCTAAGAGGGGGAAAAACAATGAAACTGAGAAGCACCGGTGAAGGTCAGCCAGGAGCACAGGCTCACTGAAGACTGAGACCCAATCACAGGACTACAGAGCACTTCCTTCCTCCCGGCGCCCCCTGCATCCCCATCGCATCACAGGGCTCCTGTGTAACAGGGGAATGTGACGGAAAGAAATGAGCGTCTCAGGAAAGAGTTACGAAGTCTCTAGGGAAACCCAGAGACAGTAAGGGAGACAAAAACAAGGACGCCAGAGGACAGGGAGCCTCTCACACCTATAGCTACAGCAAACAGTAAACACAGCCTAACCCCTGGCCAGATCAACACAGACCCTCACTCAGTTCCTTTTACCCAGTACATCATGCCCAGTTTTCAACCCCAAACTGCAAGGCCTCCTCAAAGACAAATGAAACAAGGGGTGTGCAATATTATAGACTAGATTAATAGAGGCAGAAATGAATCTTTCTACACTTTAAGGTGGTTTGCTCTCTAAGCCTGCCCCACCTGATAGGAGCTAAAGGTTGCTTTTCTAGGGCCATTATCCAGAAGCCAGAGCAGGTGGATAGCCTGTGGACGGCGGGATGAGCTGCGCTACCCTAACCTCTCCAGCCTTCCGAGCATAAAGGACTGCGCTGGCAGACGGCCCCAGCGGTCTGTTCATGGTACATTCAGGCTGTGGACCTGAAGGTTGGCCTTTGGCTTAGCCTGGAGCTTGAGACCTGAGCCCACCCGCCCACGGCCTGGAATCAGGATCCCAGAGTCTAGCCAGCCTGTCTCCAAGAGGGCCTCAGTGGCCCTAGAGAGATGGGCCTGGGGTGGGGGTTCATGAGTTGGTACCTAGGCCAGGGTCATCTGCTTCCCCCCAGGGTCAACGGCTGGACCCTGTTCTTCCTGTGCCAAGAGCCCCTAGGTTTTGGGGACACAAGGCAATAGTGGGGGCTGCCCGGGCTGGGCCCTTCCCCTCGTCCCCCCGCTGTTCGTTGACTAATAAATAGAACTATGGCTCTTTAATAAAAAACGCTGGGTGGGAGATCCACAACCTGATACAGTGAAGGAAGATGAGGAGGTTAGGTCGGGCACTAAGTTTGGCCGGGTAACAGGACGGAGTGTGTGAGAGTCTGCTCTGCGGCTAGAAAGGTCATGTCATCGGAGTAGGCAACAGACCATTAAGAAATCGAGCCCCAGGGGCAGAGAGACCCTCTGCAGTGAGGGAGAAGCAAAGGATACTGACGGGGCGGGTGCAGCGTGTGAGAGGGTGGAGGCCAGAGATGAGAAGGTCAACGTTAGAGAGGACTCTGGCCGGGGGGCTGGGGTGTCCCAGAAGGACCCATCAGGAGCGGCTCCCATGACACAGGAAGTTCAGCTCCCCCGGTTGTTCTGCGGCACCTCTGGCTGCAGCGAGCTTGCTGGAACGTCTGCACAAAGCTGCCTTCAACAGGGGGCCGCTGGAGACAGGAGGTCCCACCTGTAGCCAGGAGCACTGCCGGGGACAGGACGGCAGCCGAGTTCGTATGCTCCCATGTCCCCATGTCACTGCAGCCCTTCACACTCACCCCAAGGCCTTTTTTCACCCTCTCCTCCCTGGGGGTCTCCCTCCTCCGTCCATCCAGGTGGTACTGGATTGTACAGGGGCCCCGGGTGGCACGACCCGTGCTGGGAAGAAGGATACAGGAAGGAAGGGGAAAGATTAACCACCCTTTCCAAGCTGGGAAACTGGGAAATAGGACCCCAGGTGACATGGGGTGAAGGCGGAAGCAAAGGGATCCTACAGGAGGCTAAGGAGCCCTTTAGGAAAAGGTTCTCCAACCAACCCCATGGAGCACCGACTCAGCCGACTGTCATCTAACCCCCGGCTCGCTGTCTCGGCTCAGCTCCAACAGCCTCCACTTTAACTCAGACTCAGTGGGACCTGATTTCAATCCTCCCCAGACAGCCCCGGGTGGCCTCTTCTGTCCCGACAGTCTCGGGCACGATGCTCAGCCATCCCTGGAGGCGGCATCTCCTGTGGATGTGGTCCACCCCCTTCTCCCACTGCCTCTTCCTCTAACGGGAGCTTGTCTCTCTCCACTCACCAGAGGCCTCTCTCGGAGGGGCCCTGCAAGCAGCATGTGGAAGCTGCTAGATTCTTTCCTCCTCCTTGATGTCCAGGAGCACCTGGAAAGAAGAGTCATCAAGGGAGAGACTTTCTGAATTTGGGAGAATGAGACGAGGTCAGGCTAAGGTCAGGCCCCAGGTGAGGTCTGGGAACACCTCAGAGACACTTGTTGACAAGCAGGACACCAGAGTTGTCCAGCAATAAAGGTACATGAGCATCCCACCAGTGCGCTCCGGGTGCGTCAGGCAAGGATCCAGCTCTTCCAGGGTGTCCTCGTCTGCACAGTGAGTCTGGGTGACAACTGTCCTTGTCTTTGGTGGCTCTTTCCCACTAGGGTCCCCTCTGTCTTACTCAGGGGGACATCTCATGGCCCTTCAGTCCTAACACAAGCTAAGGGATTTCCACTCCTTCCCTGCCCAGAGCCTGTCCAACCCCAAGGTCCCAGAAATCACTGAAGGCAGAATTGGGAAGAGATGGAAGAGATACACAAGAGCAGTTCTCCTGAGCCAGGCCATGGATGGGTGACAGCTCTGTTATAGACACAGCTAACATGGAGGGAGTAAACTAGATGTGGGGAGAGACAGAGAGAGAAAGTACGTACCATCAACTATGTGACTTCGTTAGTTACATGTTAGAAGCATTGAGAGGTTAATACAAGCAGTACAAACAACAGGAATTTGTTGAGAAGCAGAAAAGTGGGAGGGAAGATTTAGGAAACCCTTTATTGAGGAAGTAACCACAGTGTAAATAAAAACAAACAAAAGATATTTCTATATACAAAACTGTAATTACTCCCTTAAGAGGACTGATTATGATAAAAGGAGGTCTCACCCACGTGCTATGTTAGGATAGCATAGGTGTGCAGGTTGACAGGGATCTGAGAGAACTGAATTGTTCTGTATAAAAATGAGAGGAATGGGGGGAGGGGGAAGGTAAAGAGTTCACAGCACTTAGCCCAAGAGAGAATTTGTAATGAAACAATCATTGAGAGAGGGTTTGAAATTTTGGCTGTAGGGAGGGCTCACACCTCACTCTGTCTTTGTTACCCTGACAGTTTCTTTAATAAACAGCACTTTGCTCTTTGTAGAAGTGGATTCTTTGGGGCAAATTTGAAAAGGGCTCTGTGTCTAGCTTGATGTAAGGCCAAAAATGATTACATGGGGAAGTTGCCCTTGAGCACACGGAGGATATAAATGTAATTTCCTGGGAATTCGCAAAAATTCCTGAGTAAACTTCAAACTTGAAGGTTGTAGGATTAGTGGAGATCACCAATGGGTAAAGCTGGACCCTGATATAATCTGGGTTATGTGTGGAATAAATAGAACATTGCACCAAAATAAAATGGATATAACGGTGAAAAGCTGAAAGCCTACCCACTAAAATCCGGAACAAGACATGGATGCCCACTCTCACCTCTTCTATTCAACACAGTATTGGAAGTCCTAGCCACAGCAGTCAGACAAAAAAAAAAGAAATAAAAGGAATCCAAATTAGAAGGGAAGAGGTAAAACTGTCATTATATGCAGATGACATGATATTATATAGAGAAAACCCTAAAGACGACATACAAGCTTATAGAACTGATACACGAATTCAGCAAGGTAGCAGGATACAAGCCTAACATACAGAAATCGGTTGCATTTCTTTACACTAACAATGAAATATCAGAAAGGGAATGTGAAAAAACAATCCCTTAAAATTGCACCCCCAAAAATAAAATACCTAGGAATAAACCTGACCAAGGAGGTGAAACACTTTGAGAACTATAAAACATTAATAAAGGAAACTGAAGATGATTCAAAGAAATGAAAAGATACCCCATGCTCTTGGACTGGAAGAGTTAATATTGTTAAAATGGCCATACTACCCAAAGCAATCTACAGATGTAATGTGATCCCTTTCAAATTACCCAGGACATTTTTCACAGAACTAGAACAAACAATGCTAAAATTCATATGGAACCATAAAAGACCCAGAATTGCCAAAGCAATCCTGAAGAAAAAGAACAAAGCAGGAGGCATAACCTCCCAGACTTCAGACAATACTACAAAGGGACAGTAATCAAAATGACGTGGTACTGGCACAAAAACAGACGTATGAATCAATGGAACAGAACAGAGAGCCCAGAAATAAACCCACATACCTATGGTCAATTAATCTCTGACAAAAGAGGCAAGAATATACAATGGGAAAAAGTCTCGTTAGCAAGCAGTGTTGGGAAATGTGGAGAGCCACGTGTAAATCAATGAAGTTAGAACACACCCTCACACCAAATACAAAAAGAAACTTAAAATGGCTTAAAGACTTAAACATAAAACATGACACCAGGGGCTTCCCTGGTGGCACAGTGGTTGAGAGTCCGCCTGCCGATGCAGGGGACACGGGTTCGTGCCCCGGTCCGGGAAGATCCCACATGCCGTGGAGCGGCTGGGCCCGTGAGCCATGGCCACTGAGCCTGCGCGTCCGGAGCCTGTGCTCCGCAACGAGAGAGGCCACAACAGTGAAAGGCCCGCGCGTACCGCAAAAAGAAACCCAAAAAAACATGACACCATAAAACTTCTAGATGAGATCATAGGCAAAACATTCTCTGACATTAATTATACCAATGTTTTCTTAGGTCAGTCTCCCAAGGCAATAGAAATAAAAACAAAAATAAACAAATGGGACCTAATCAAACTTACAAACTTTTGCACAGCAAAGGAAACCATAAACAAAATTAAAAGACAACCTACAGAATGGGAGAAAATATTTGCAAATGATGTGAATGACAAAGGCTTAATTTCCAAAATATACAAATAGGTCATACAACTCAACAGCAAAAAAACAACCCAATCAAAAAATGGGCAGAAGACCTAAATAAACACTTCTCCAAAGAAGACATACAGATGGCCAACAGGCATATGAAAAGATGCTCAACACTGCTAATTATTAGAGAAATGCAAATCAAAACTACAATGAGGTACACATCATACCAGTCAGAATGGCCAGCATTTAAAACTCTACAAGAAACAACAATAAAAAAAAGTGATGAGAGGGTGTGGAGAAAAGGGAACTCTCCTACACTGCTGGTGGGAATGTAAGGTGGTGCAGCCACTGTGGAAAACAATATGGAGGTTCCTCAGAAAACTGAAAATAGAATTACCATATGATCCAGCAATCCCACTCCTGGACATACATCTGGAAAAAACTATAATTCAAAAAGATCGTTCAAAAAAATAGTTCAGATGCTTTTGCAAAAATGTTCCTATAAAAGGGTTTCATCTTCAAGGAATTCATGGAAAAGACTCTGACAAGTACAGGTTTCTGGTAACTGACTATACTGCTGAACTGAATGAATAAGCATTTTCAGAACGCTAATGGAAAATTGATGAATTCATAGAAGTGCTAACAAAAGATCAAGATGAAAAAAAATTAACTACATGGGACTGAGTGAACTGATGAGGATGATTATAATTTTTGTGACTTTCTGTTTGAATAAAAAAAAAAGTTCATAGCAGCACTATTCACAATAGCCAAGACATGGAAACAACCTAAATGTCCATCAACAGATGAATGGATAAAGAAGCTATGGTACATATATACAATGGAATACTACTCAGCCATAAAAAAGAATGAAATAATGCCATTTGCAGCAACATGGATACAACTAGAGATTCTCATACTAAATGAAGTAAGTCAGAAAGAGAAAGATAAATACTATATGATATCACTTATATGTGGAATCTAAAATATGACACAAATGAACCTATCTATGAAACAGAAACAGACTCACGAACATAGAGAACAGACTTGTGGTTGCCAGGGGGGAGGGGGTGGGGGAGGGATGGAGTGGGAGTTTGGGGTTAGCAGGTGTAAGCTACTATAATAAAGAATAGATAAACAAGGTCCTACTGTATAGCACAGGGAACTATATTCAATATCCTATGATAAACCATAATGGAAAAGAATATATAAAAAAGAATGTGTGTACATATGTATATATATATATATGTGTATATATATGTATATATATGTATAACTGAATCACTCTGCTGTATAGCAGAAATTAACACAACATTGTAAATCAGCTATACTTCAATTAAAAAAATAAAATGGATATAATGAAACGATGGAGTTGCTTAACAAAGAGGCAAAAAGAAGTGTGGAGGGATCTCTGAGACCCAGGTTGGATACAGGTATCTGCTCGGATTGAGGGGCGGGGGTGGTCCACCTTCCCCTTTTGCCCTCCTCCCACCCACAGGAATTCTGGTCCCGACTTTGCATTCTCAGTGCGAAGCAGCAGGCACCTCAGATGGGGGAGAAGAGTTTCTTCTCAAGGAACACTTTCTCAATTAAATTTCATTGTGATATGGGGTTCCTTCTGTTTCTCCACTTGCGGAAGAAGAATCTAACTTCACTAATACTTTGGAAACACAGAGACGACAATTTGGAGCCAGTTCAACCAAATTTCTCAGTTCACAGATAAAACAACTAGATAATATTTAAAAGTTCTATATATTTTGAAGATTACAAGTTCTTTTCTCTTTTAAATACAGGTGATTTCTTAAAGCAAAAACAAAGATGGATGGTAGATAGATAGATGGATAGACAGACAGATATAGGTATACATATAATAAGGGTTATAGTTGATATAAAGAGCTTCTGATATATAGAAATTATTCATAAGTCTGAGAATTTTAGGTTAAATTCCTATATCATTCTTACTTAAGGAAAGGCAAAATATCTCTCTGGTCCCATCACAGTAAACGACTTATCAATAATAATTGTTTCATTTGTTATCTGACTTTTGCTTCGCACTTTGGTGATAAACATAGTTTTCATTTATTCTGCTAATACTATTGAGTCAACTTAATATGTTTATAGTCCTGAGCTAAGTTTTCATTATAATCCTAAACTAAGTGCTGCAGTGCAGACAGAATACATGGTGTTTAGTCCCTGGAAACTCGGTGTCTAGAAGGAAGGAAAATATCTGGACACAACATCTTTCAGTGGCACCACAAGGCAACAGAGCATACAATTAAGGGCTAACTGAGGTGGAAGCAGTGTGGTCCAGTCTCAGCTTTGCCACTAACTAGATATGAATCTTGAGCAAGCCCCTCCCTTATCCTCTGTGGGGCCCCATTTCCTTACATTTAAAACAAGAGAGGTGAACTATTATCTCAAAGGGCTATGGAGTCCTAGAAGAGGCAATGTTTATTAACAGAGACCATGGATCTGCCAGAGCTGTGATAGGGAGTATGAAGAATACCCGGGTTGTCTTCCAATAGCTAATCTACCACCACCTGCTCCATGGTGTTTTGTTTGGCTGGGATTAACCCCACTACCAACAAGGAGGCATACTAAGGAAGGTAAGTAGGACTTCCTTCGTCGCCCAGTGGTTAAGACTCTGAGCTCCCAATACAGGGGGCCCGGTTTCGATCCCTGGTCAGGGAACTAGATCCCACATGCATGCTGAAACTAAGGAGACCGTGAGCCATAACTAAGGAGCCTGCCTGCCATGCCTAAGAGTTTACATGCTGCAACTGAGGAGCCTGTGAGCCATAACTAAGGAGCCCGCCTGCTGCAACTAAAGAGCCAGTGAGCCGCAACTAAGGAGCCCAAGAGCCACAACTAAGCCCCGGCTCGACCAAATAAATAAACAAATAAATTTTTAAAAAAAAAGAAAAAGGAAAAGAAGGAAGAGGTTGCAGAATACGCTAAACTTTTGGCCAAGAGAATAAAGGAGGCCAAAGAAAAATGGCAAGAACAGACTGCCAAGAGATGGAGGCGGTCCTCTCTGAGAGCTTCTACCTCTAAGGCTGAGTCCAGTCAAAAACAAGATGCTTTAAGAGTAACAAATAAATAATATCTGACATCAAAAAAAAAAAAAAGGATCAACAGAAAGGCTTCCCTCATTGAAGTGATTAGTTTAGGTCATCTCAGGTTTAAGCTAATCAACCTAATCAAAGTTATGTAAACATAACTTTACACTAAAATTGGTTCAGAGGTCAGCCAATCAGAACAAAGCACAGGATCTTTTCTGGGAATTCTAAGATGCAGACGCTCTCCCTCCTTCCAGATGGTATGAAAGCCTGAAATGCTGCAGCCATGTACGAGAGGAGCTGAGTAAATGCTGGTGGAGGGCAGAACCAAGAGACTTGGAAAACGGAACCAGAGATATTATCAAACCCTTTAATAGCCCAAAGGATCACCCACACTCATGTGGCTGATCCTTGAAGGACAAGTGTGATTTTTTTTTTAATTTATTTATTTTATTTTTATTTTTGGCTGCGTTGGGGTCTTTGTTGCTACGCGCAGGCTTTCTCTAGTTTTGGCGAGCAGGGGCCACTCTTTGTTGCAGTGTGCGGGCTTCTCATCGCGGTGTCTTCTCTTGTTGCGGAGCATGGGCTCTAGGTGTGCGGGTTTCAGTAGTTGTGGCTCGTGGGCTCAGTAGTTGTGGCTTGTGGGGTCTAGAGCGCAGGCTCAGTAGTTGTGGCGCACGGGGTTAGTTGCTCCACGGCATGTGGGATCTTCCCGGACCAGGGCACGAACCTGTGCCCCCTGCAATGGCAGGCGGATTCCTAACCACTGCACCACCAAGGAAGCCCGACAAGTATGATTTGAATAGGAAAAAGGACAAGGGAGAATATTAATAGTGGGACAAATGGCAAAAATCTAGAGGGAATGTGCTGTATCTCAACCATGGCACTTGTAATTATTTTTAATCTGTTTTCCTTTGCTTTGTTGAAGCAGAGAATTTGTATTCATTCAATATTAAACATCTAGGTTATAATACAATTGATACTGTGGTAGAAGGTGGCTGTGCAGGATGGGTTCCGGATAGAGGCATGACATGACCCAGTTCTCAGAGAGCTTGCATTTGAGCAGAAGGAACAACAGGGCAACCTCTAACTACAGTAGAGGATGGATGGACCCCTTGTTCAGCTCCAGGGTCTGCAGAGGGTGAGAAGGCTTAGAGGACGGGGTTGTCTTTTGAATTCCTACCTGGGAGGAATTACCCTCCACACTGTATAGATAAGGAAACTAAAGTATATGAGCAAAAATATCACATACCAAGTTAGAAAATTATTATTAAGACATAAAGATAATGCTTCCCTTTCTCTTACATATTCCTTTAAGGAACACCTAAGATCACAGAAACAACTAGCACGTGGTAGTGTCTGCAATTGAACTCAGATCTGTCTGGCTTCAAAACTTGGCTCTCAAAATTGGTCTGTTGGCCAGGAACAACAGCATCGCCTAAGGGCAGGGCCAGCTCTATAATTTGTGTGGCCCGGAACAAAATAAAAATGTGAGTCCTTTGTTCAAAAAGCAGGAAGAAAGTTCCATGAAAAGTACTGAAGATAAAGTTCTTCCTTTCCTCCACAGCCCCTCAAATTGTGGTGTTTTATGCTTAGCCATTTAATGTCATTCTAAGTAAAGACACAGTAAGATTTTAAATTACTAGCATGGACTTCTCATTCATCTTTTCATCATGTAAGGCCAGTTTTAAATGGAAATGTAAATTTAACTCATATGTGGAATCACTGAAATTACACAATCCGTATTTTGTAATTGTACACACAGATGTATTTTGTTCTTCACAGAACAGTGGAAACACTGAATAAAGCAACTCAGTTGTTCTTATTCTACCTCTTAATAAGCACACATTCTAAGAACAATCTCTACCTTCTGCTTCCTGATAAATAAGGAAAGAGTGAAAAGAAATGAAACTTTCCCTTTCTTTCTATGGCATCATTTTTAGCATAAGTGGTTGGCTTAATATAGAGAAGCAACATAATAAAAGAATATAATAGGGTTCCTTGGTTATTCATGTGTCTTAGAACATCATTTACTTCTTTCTGGTTCACAGCAAGTAATGATTCCAAGGCCGTCAGTGCCCCCAACCTTCCTAAATCTTGACATAACACATTACCCTGTACTCGCTTTGAGACCTACGGAACTCCCAGCAGAATTCTGTAGTCATGGGTCATCTCAAACGCTGTATGTGATGGTACAGTAAGAGACAGGGGACACGCATGTTCATACTGCACTGCATGCATCTCCACCACTCTCACGCAGGCTACACTGGCCCATCAAGCTTTACCTCCAACACACATCAAATTGAAAATTATTAAGAATTTCAAGAGGGTGACAGTAGACCATTAAACCAAGCTCATGGTCCCTTCTGAGCACAGGGCCTTGTGAGACTACACAGGTTTCAGCCCCGGACGCTGGCTTCGCCTGGGAGTTTGTTAGAAATGCAGGTTCTCAGGCTTCCCCTAAAGCCGTTGACTCCATCTGCACCTTCGTAAGATCCCCAAGTGATCTATGGGTGTGCGAGAGTCTAGGCTAGACCACTGAACACTCTGTCTCCCTGGCTCCATGCTGACCGCACAGCCTGGCTAGGTAAGTGGAAGTGTTTTCTCTGGCGTGCCCCCATCCCTCTATCTTCCCTCCTTTGGGCCTACCTGCAGCTTCCCCAGGATGTTACCAACCCACAGCCCACTGGCTTTTCTGAAAACCTATTTAGGAGGCTTTGCTGAAATCTCTGGTTTCATCCGCCTTCCATCCAAGACCTTTGCATATTCATGAATGCCTGTGGCAAGAAAGAAGCCACAAAGGCAGATTTCAGGGGCTGGGCCAGAGGTGGAGCCCCCCAGAGAGGAAAGTCTTGTTAATTTACATCTCAATGTGCTACTGAGATGCCTTTATTATTGAGAATTCAAAAGCAAAAAATCTTGCTTTCCTCCGTGGTTGCTATTTAATTCCATTTATTTCCCTAGTTTGGCTAGCTTTAAATTTTCCGAGTGTATGAGGATTTACTGTACTTTTCTTTTTACTTTTATTTGAGATTTCTTCATGATCAAAAGTTAGACAGTAATAACCTTCCAAAAAATCTTTAAAAAGAAGAAGGGGTGGGAGCTTCAAGATGGCGGAAGAGTAAGAGGCGGAGATCACCTTCCTCCCCACAAATACATCAGAAATACATCTACATGTGGAACAGCTCCTCCAGAACACCTACTGGATGCTGGCAGAAGACCTCAGACTTCCCAAAAGCCAAGAAACTCCCCACGTACCTGGGTAGGGCAAAAGGAAAAAGAAAAAACAGATACAAAGAATAGGGACGGGACCTGCACCAGTGGGAGGGAGGTGTGGAGGAGGAAAGGTTTCCACACACTCGGAAGCCCCTTCACTGGCAGAGACGGGGCGGGTGGGGGAAAGCTTCGGAGCCACGGAGGAGAGCGCAGCAACAGGGGTGCAGAGGGCAAAGCGGAGAGATTCCCGCACAGAGGATCGGTGCCGACCGACCGGCACTCACCAGCCTGAGAGGCTCGTCTGCTCACCCACTGGGGCGGGCGGGGCTGGGAGCTGAGGCGCGGGCTTCGGTCGGATCCCAGGGAGAGGACTGGGGTTGGCTGCATGGACAGAGCCTGAAGGGGGCTAGTGCGCCACAGCTAGCCGGAAGGGAGTCCGGGAGAAGGTCTGGAGCTGCCGAAGAGACAAAAGACTTTTTCTTGCCTCTTTGTTTCCTGGTGCGCGAGGAGAGGGGATTAAGAGCGCTGCTTAAAGGAGCTCCAGAGACGGGCGCGAACCGTGGGTTTCAGCGAGGACGCCAGAGACGGGCAGGAGATGCTAAGGCTGCTGCTGCCGCCACCAAGAAGCCTGTGTGTGAGCACAGGTCACTATCCACACACCCCTTCCGGGGAGCCCGTGCAGCCCGCCACTGCCAGGGTCCCGGGATCCAGGGACAACTCCCCCGGGAGAACGCACGGAGCGCCTCAGGCTGGTGCAACGTCACGCCGGCCTCTGCTGCTGCAGGCTCGCCCCGCATCCGTACCCCTCCCTCCCCACTGGCCTGAGTGAGCCAGAGGCCCCGAATCAGCTGCTCCTTTAAGCCCGTCCTGTCTGAGCGAAGAACAGACGCCCTCCAGCCACCTACACGCAGAGGCGGGGCCAAATCCAAAGCTGAACCCTGAGAGCTGAGGAAACAAAGAAGAGAAAGGGAAATCTCTCCCAGCAGCCTCAGGAGCAGCGGATTAAATCTCCACAATCAACTTGATGTACCTGCATCTGTGGAATACCTGAATAGACAAGGAATGATCCCAAATTGAGGAGGTGGACTTTAGGAGCAACAGTATATATTTTTTCCCCTTTTTCTCTTTTTGTGAGTGTGTATGTGTATGCTTCTGTGTGTGATTTTATCTCTATAGCTTTGCTTTTACCATTTCTCCTAGGGTTCTGTCTTTTTTTTTTTTTACTTTAAAAAATTTTTTTCTTAAAAATTACTTTTTATTTTAATAACTTTATTTTATCTTATTCTTTCTTTCTTTCTTTTTCTTCCTTCCTTTTATTCTGAGCCATGTGGATGACAGGCTTGGTGCCCCAGGCAGGCATCAGGGCTTTGCCTCTGAGGGGGGAGGGCCAAGTTCAGGTCACTGGTCCACAAGAGACCTCCCAGCTCCACATAATACCAAATGGCAAAAATCTCCCAGAGATCTCCATCTCAACGCCAAGACCCAGCTCCACACAACGACCAGCAAGCTACAGTGCAGAACACCCCATGCCAAACAAATAGCAAGACAGGAACACAACCCCATCCATTAGCAGAGAGGCTACCTAAAATCATAATAAGGCCACACACATCCCAAAACACACCACCAGACGTGGACCTGCCCACCAGAAAGATAAGATCCAGCCTCATCCACCAGAACACAGGTACCAGTCCCCTCCACCAGGAAGCCAACACAAGCCACTGAACCAACCTTACCCACTGGGGACAGACACCAAAAACAATGAGAACTACGAACCTGCAGCCTGCAAAAAGGACACCCCAAACATAGTAAGTTAAGGAAAATGAGAAGACAGAGAAACACACAGCAGATGAAGGAGCAAGGCAAAAACCTACCAGACCTAACAAATGAAGAGGAAATAGGCAGTCTACCTGAAAAAGAATTCAGAATAATGATAGTAAAGAGGATCCAAAATCTTGGAAATAGAATGGAGAAAATACAAGAAACGTTTAACAAGGACCTAGAAGAACTAAAGAGCAAGCAAACAGTGATGAACAACACAATAAATGAAATTTAAAATTCTCTAGAAGGAATCAATAGCAGAATAACTAAGGCAAAAGAACGGATAAGTGACCTGGAAGATAAAATAGTGGAAATAACTACTGCAGAGCAGAATAAAGAAAAAAGAATGAAAAGAACTGAGGACAGTCTCAGAGACCTCTGGGACAACATTAAACACACCAACATTCGAATTATACGGGTCCCAGAAGAAGAAGAGAAAAAGAAAGGGACTGAGAAGATATTTGAAGAGATTATAGTTGAAAACTTCCCTAATATGGGAAAGGAAACAGTTAATCAAGTCCAGGAAGCACAGAGAGTCCCATACAGGATAAATCCAAGGAGAAACACGCCAAGACACATATTAATCAAACTCTCAAAAATTAAATACAAAGAAAACATATTAAAAGCAGCAAGGGAAAAATAACACACAAGGGAATCTCCATAAGGTTAACAGCTCATCTTTCAGCAGAAACTCTGCAAGCCAGAAGGGACTGGCAGGACATATTTAAAGTGATGAAGGAGAAAAACCTCCAACCAAGATTACTCTACACAGCAAGGATCTCATTCAGATTTGACAGAGAAATTAAAACCTTTACAGACAAGCAAAAGCTAAGAGAATTCAGCACCACCAAACCAGCTTTACAACAAATACTAAAGGAACTTCTCTAGGCAGGAAACACAAGAGAAGGAAAAGACCTACAAAAACAAACCCCAAACAATTAAGAAAATGGTAATAGGAACATACATATCGATAATTACCTTAAATGTAAATGGATTAAATGATCCAAGCAAAAGACATAGACCGGTGGAATGGATACAAAAGCAAGACCCTTATATATGCTGTCTACAAGAGACCCACTTCAGACCTAGGGACACATACAGACTGAAAGTGAGGGGATGGAAAAAGATATTCCACGCAAATAGAAATCAAAAGAAAGCTGGAGTAGAAATTCTTAGACAAAATAGAGTTTAAAACAAAGATTATTAAAAGAGACAATGAAGGACACTACATAATGATCAAGGGATCAGTCCAAGAAGAAGATATAACAATTGTAAATATTTATGCACCCAACATAGGAGCACCTCAATACATAAGGCAAATACTAACAGCCATAAAAGGGGAAAATGGGGCTTCCCTGGTGGCACAGTGGTTGAGAGTCCACCTGCCGATGCAGGGGACACAGGTTCATGCCCCGGTCCGGGAAGATCCCACATGCCACGGAGCGGCTAGGCCCGTGAGCCATGGCCGCTGAGCCTGCGCGTCCAGAGCCTGTGCTCCGCAATGGGAGAGGCCACAACAGTGAGAGGCCCACGTACGGAAAAAAAAAAAAAAAGAAAGAAAGAAAAAAAGGGGAAAATGACAGGAACACAATCATAGAAGGGGACTTTAACACCCCAGTTTCACCAATGGACAGATCATCCAAAATGTAAATCAATAAGGAAACACAACCTTTAAATGATACATTAAACAAGATGGACTTAATTGATATTTATAGGACATTCCATCCAAAAACAACACAATACACATTCTTCTCAAGTGCTCATGGAACATCTTCCAGGATAGATCGTATCTTGGGTCACAAATCAAGCCTGGTAAATTTAAGAAAATTGAAATCGTATCAAGTATCTTTTCCAACCACAACACTGTGAGACTAGATAGCAATTACAGGAAAAAATCTGTAAAAAATACAAACACATGCAGGTTAAACAACACACTACTTAATAACCAAGAGATCACTTAAGAAATCAAAGACAAAATCAAAAACTACCTAGAAACAAATGACACTGAAAACACAACGACCCAAAACCTATGAGATGCAGCAAAAGCTGTTCTAAGAGGGAAGTTTATAGCAACACAATCCTATCTTAAGAAACAAGAAACATCTCAAATAAAAACCTAACCTGACACCTAAAACAATTACAGAAAGAAGAACAAAAAAACCCCAAAGTTAGCAGAAGGAAAGAAATCATAAAGCTCAGATCAGAAATAAATGAAAAACAAATGAAGGAAACAATCGCAAAGATCAATAAAACTAAAAGCTGGTTCTTTGAAAAGATAAACAAAATTGATAAACCATTAGCCAGACTCATCAAGAAAAAAAGGGAGAAGCCTCAACTCAACAGAATTAGAAATGAAAAAGGAGAAGTAACAACTGACACTGCAGACATAAAAAGGATCATGAGAGATTAGTACAAGCAACTATATGGCAATAAAATGGACAACCTGGAAGAAATGGACAAATTCTTAGAAATTCACAACCTTCCAAGACTGAACCAGAAAGAAACAGAAAATATAAACAAACCAATCACAAGCACTGAAATTGAAACTGTGATTAAAAATCTTCCAACAAACAAAAGCCCAGAACCAGATGGCTTCACAGGCGAATTCTATCAAACATTTAGAGAAGAGCTAACACTTATCCTTCTCAAACTCTTCCAAAATATAGCAGAGGGAGGAACACTCCCAAACTCATTCTACAAGGCCACCACCACCATGACACCAAAACCAGACAAAGATGTCACAAAAAAACTACAGGCCAATATCACTGATGAACATAGATGCAAAAATCCTCAAGAAAATACTAGCAAACAGAATCCAACAGCACATTAAAAGAATTATACACCATGATCAAGTGAAGTTTATCCCAGGAATGCAAGGATTCTTCAAAATACGCAAGTCAACCAATGTGATATACCATATTAACAAATTGAAGGAGAAAAACCATATGATCATCTCAATAGATGCAGAGAAAGCTTTTGACAAAATTCAACACCAATTTATGATAAAAACCCTACAGAAAGTAGGCATAGAGGGAACTTTCCTCAACATAATAAAGGCCACATATGACAAACCCACAGCCAATAGTTATTGTCAATGGTGAAAAACTGAAACCATTTCCACTAAGATCAGGAATAACACAAGGTTGCCCACTCTAACCACTATTATTCAACATAGTTTTGGAAGTTTTAGCCACAGCAATCAGAGAAGAAAAAGAAATAAAAGGAATACAAATCGGAAAAGAAGACGTAAAACTGTCACTGTTTGCAGATGACATGATACTATAAATAGAGAATCCTAAAGATGCTACCAGAAAACTACTAGAGCTAATCAATGAATTTGGTAAAGTAGCAGGATACAAAATTAATGCACAGAAATCTCTTGCATTCCTACACATTAATGATGAAAAATCTGAAAGTGAAATTAAGAAAACACTCCCATTTACCATTACAACAAAAAGAATAAAATATCTTGGAATAAACCTACCTAAGGAGACAAAAGACCTACATGCAGAAAATTATAAGACACTGATGAAAGAAATTAAAGATGATACAAATAGATGGAGAGATATACCATGTTCGTGGATTGGAAGAATCAACATTGTGAAAATGACTCTACTACCCAAAGCAATCTACAGATTCAATGTAATCCCTATCAAATTACCACTGGCCTTTTTCACAGAACTAGAACAAAAAATTTCACAATTTGTATGGAAACACAAAAGACCCCAAATAGCCAAAGCAATCTTAGAAAGAAAAACGGAGCTGGAGGAGTCAGGCTCCCAGACTTCAGACTATAGTACAAAGCTACAGTAATCAAGCCAGTATGGTACTGGCACAAAAACAGAAATATAGATCAATGGAACAGGATAGAAAGACCAGAGATAAACCCACACACATATGGTCACCTTATCTTTGACAAAGGAGGCAAGAATATACAGTGGAGAAAAGACAGCCTCTTCAATAAGTGGTGCTGGGAGAACTGGACAGCTACATGTAAAAGAATGAAATTAGAACATTCCCTAACACCATACACAAGAATAAACTCAAAATGGATTAAAGACCTAAATGTAAGGCCAGACACCATCAAACTCTTAGAGGAAAACACAGGCAGAACACTCTATGACATAAATCACAGCAAGATCCTTTCTGACCCACCTCCTAGAGAAATGGAAATAAAAACAAAAATAAACAAATGGGACCTAATGAAACTTAAAAGCTTTTGCACAGCAAAGGAAACCATAAATAAGACAAAAAGACAACCCTCAGAGTGGGAGAAAATATTTGCAAATGTAGCAACTGACAAAGGATTAATCTCCAAAATTTATAAGCAGCTCATAAACTCAGTATCAAAAAAAAAAAAAAAACCCAATCCAAAAATGGGCAGAAGACCTAAACAGACATTTCTCCAAAGAAGATATACAGATTACCAACAAACACATGAAAGAATGCTCAACATTATTAATCATTAGAGAAATGCAAATCAAAACTACAATGAGATATCATCTCACCCCGGTTAGAATTGCCATCATCAAAAATTCTACAAACAATAAATGCTGGAGAGGGTGTGGAGAAAAGGGAACCCCCTTGCACTGTTGGTGGGAATGTAAGTTGATACAGCCACTATGGAGAACAGTATGGAGGTTCCTTAAAAAACTAAAAATAGAACTATCATACGACCCAGCAATCCCACTACTGGGCATATACCCTGAGAAAACCATAATTCAAAAATAGTCATGTACCAAAATGTTCATTGTAGCTCTATTTACAATAGCCAGGACATGGAGGCAACCTAAGTGTCCATCAACAGATGAATGGATAAAGAAGATATGGTACATGTATACAATGGAATATTACTCAGCCATAAAAAGAAACGAAATTGAATTATTTGTAGTGAGGTGGATGGACCTAGAGTCTGTCATACAGAGTGAAGTAAGTCAGAAAGAGAAAAACAAATACCGTATGCTAACACATATATATGGAATCTTAAAAAAAAAAAAAAAAAAAAGGTCATGAAGAACCTAGGGGGCAAGACGGGAATGGGAATAAAGATGCAGACCTACTAGAGAATGGACTTGAGGATACGGGGAGGGGGAAGAGTAAGCTGGGACAAAGCGAGAGAGTGGCATGGACATATATATACTACCAAACGTAAAACAGATAGCTGGTAGGAAGCAGCTGCATAGCACAGGGAGATCAGCTCGGTGCTTTGTGACCACCTAGAGGGGTGGGATAGGGAGGCTGGGAGGGAGGGAGACACAGGAGGGAAGAGTTATGGGGACATATGTATATGTATAACTGATTCACTTTGTTATAAAGCAGAAACTAACACACCATTGTAAAGCAATTATACTCCAATAAAGATGTAAAAAAAGAAAAAAAAGAAGAAGAGGGGGAGAGAAGAGGGTGGAAAATGTAATTCTCTTTGACATTGAAGATATTCCTAAGAATAATAATTTTAGAAAAGAACTTAAGTCAGAATTAGGAAGCTTTTTCTTCTTGTTTCACTTTCAACCTCAGAAATAAAATAGAATCACTCTTCAGCTAAAATAGAATCGCCCCTCAGCTTGGGAGCAAAGCTTCACTGCACCTCTGCCCAAAACGGTATTTTCTTACACAACGGTGGTCCCCCTTGTCCGTGTCGGAGAGCATTTTTTAAAAAAGAAAAGAAAGAAGTTTTGAAAAGGCACCTGTTACTCCTCTGACGGGAATGGCCTCCGTTCCCTCCAAAACTTCAGTCAAGCCCACCAGAAAATATCCTTCTAGTGGCCAAGCTTGTCAGAAGCCAATATTGGCTCAGTAACTGCTGATAATTTTATCGTATCTTTCCGACATCTAGACACCTCAGTTTAAAAACCAAGCTTGTGTGTTCCCTGACCAGGACTGGAAACAGCGTACAGAAAGGACAGCCTCCCTCAGGTGAGGAGTGAGGAAGCAGCACAGAGGCAGTGGGGAGCATGTTTTGGACCCACAGAGAGAGTGGGGAGCAGGCCTTGAACCCCCTGTCTCGGGGGGTCTCGGGCTTTTTACCAGTGCCACTCCCCCCTCCCCCCACCAAGGCTGGAGCCACATAGAAACAGCTTAATAGCTCCTTGGCGTTGCGTTTTTACTGCATATCTGCGTGCTATTTCCTTATAAACTGTCCTGCTTGCACAATGATCGCATTCTCCTTTGGATCACCAGCTCAGGACAGTTGGTAGCATGAGTGACAGGCACATTTTAAATGCATGGGAAATACAAAACCCCCTTTGTGGGCATTGATTTCAGCTGCTGCCTCAGGTAACAAGAGTTGGGCTAAGTTTTCCTTCACTTCCTTTCCTTATCCATTGATTCTCTGGCCAAGGTGCTATCGAGTAGCCCGCTGACCCATAGACCAAGGGAGGGAGGAGGAGATGGAAAGCAAGCTAATTCACCAGATGGAGAGTGGGGTACCTGCATCAGGAGACAGCTGCATTTCCGAAGCCAGATCAAAGTCAGGTTCAAAAAGTTAAGTCCTGCTTCAAAAGCTGAAGGCATAGCGATCCGCGTGGATGTGAGCTGGCCTCGGATGTGGGGAACTCTCACTCCCTCTCCTCCATTTTTCCAGGGCCTGGAGCTAGGAGGTCCTAGGCTGGAAAGCCGCCACTGTCTGTAGTCAAGGCCTTGCAGTGAAGTCAGACCTTGGTTCAAATCCTGTTTCTGCCCTTGGGCAAGTTAACGTCTCTGAACTTCAATATCTTCATCCATAAGGTGGGGCCAATACTATCACCTATCTCACTGGCTTTCTGAGAGGAATCAATGAGAAAATATTCAATATATGCCACGGGCCAACAGAGAACATAGAGCTTAATAACAAACAGCAGCAACGGTAGTGGTAGTTGCTGTTTTAAAGGGGAAGCTGTTGCCCAGAAGCACAGCCTCACATGTTTAAAGGACGTAATGGAATGGCCATCATGAGTTGGTGAGGCCCTGAGTGACTCATTCCCCACAGAACCTGAGGTCTGGTGGGCACGCTACAGCCCCGGGTCATGAGTGGGCGGGTCCACACCAATGCCTTTCCTGAGCAACAGCTTCTCTCCCTTCTTGCCTGGTTTCCCTCTCCCTCTTCCACCCATGTCTGTCTCTTTTTCTCTCTTTTCTTCCCCAGAGACCCCATTAGCCTCCTCTTTCCTGACAGCAACTTTGGGAAAGTCACCGAAGGCTGCGGAGCCCATGTGCCTCCTCAGGGCAGTGGGCACGATGAAGCAGATGCTCTCAATCCCTTTGGAAGCCAACATTCCACAGTTATCCATTCCTCCTCTCCCCCCTCCCCACTTCTTCGCCCTTTAGCCCTCAAACTCCTGGGAGAAAAATTCTAACTGGTTGGGCTGGAGTCAGATGCCGCTACGAGGTACGGTGATGTGAGAGAAGGAATCCCCCAGGGACCTTGGGCTTCCTCAGTAGGAAAGCAGGACCAGGTTTCCCAGTCCTACCACAACTGCATTATTTGTGGAAGAGGGGGAGGTAACTCCTCGAACGAAATCAGAAAGGAAAAAATGGACATTGGCACTGGGATGGTGCAAAAAGAAAGAACTACTATAGCCACTGTGCAGACAGAATAAAAGTGGATGCATCTTTCTCTCTTTTCCATTCATATATTTATTCATTCACTTTTTCATGTATTCACCTTGGAGTGTCTAGAACACCGGAGAGGCAAAGCCTTACCTGAATCTGGGGCTGTTTAGAAATTGTCATATTTAAAACGTTATTAAAATACTTTGTGGTAGGTGAAATAATATAGCATCCACTCAGGAAGGAGAGTGGATCCCAAGTACCAATTGAGTCTACCCTCAAGGCTGACCAAGTCCTTGAGGGACTGGTTACATAAGCCCTAACCAGGCATAACATTCAGAAGACCCCCAGGATATGAAGCAGTCCTACAGTTCTCAACCTGGGGTGATTTTTGCCTCCCTCCCCAGGGATATGGGAGGGGGAGGGAACACTGCTACTAGCATCTACTTGGCCAGGGTGTTGCTAAACATTCTACAAGACAGCTCCCCACAACAAAGAATTATCCTGTCCCAAATGTCAACAGTGCCAAGGTTGAGAAATCGTACCAGATGAACAAGGGGCCTTTCAGCCCAAGAATCCTTATGCCTTTTGTTGAGTCTGAGAAATTTCTCTTCATAAGAGCCTATTGTGGCCACAATCTAGTTTACTCAACCAGGTGCTGGCTCCCCGACTAAGGAAGTCAATGGGTCCCCGGAGGATCCTGGCCAAGATCCTTCCTCTTTCCTCTCTCATATAGTGAAACAGCAGAGAGAGAACCAAGCTCATTCAATCCGAACTCTCCACGGGACTTTGAATGTTAAGACACTTCAATATAAAATAAACAAAGACTTCTGGCAAGTCTGATGTGAAATTCCTGCTTCTGAGGCTCCCTTTAGCTGCCTAATCAGCTCTAAATCTAATTCCCCAACTTCTCTTGGAGCTGCTGAGCCACACCATACTCTTCCAGTAAATTTCTTTTTTGCTTCAATTAGCCAATCAATATATTTTGCCTGCAACTAACTGAAAGGAAAACCTTCAAATCCCTTTAGTGACTTCCAAACTTTACACAGCATCCCAAGTATACCCCATCCAAGAAATATGGGACCCCAAAAATATCCTGACTCACACCCTACCTCTCTGGGATCTGCCATCTGATCACTCAATCAATCAAGGGATAGATCAATAAGTACTTATTGATACCCACACATTTTTTTAAATTTTATTTATTTTTGGCTGTGTTGGGTCTTCGTTGCTGCGCACAGGCTTTCTCTAGTTGCGGCGAGTGGGGGCTACTCTTCATTGCGGTGCGCGGGCTCTGGGCGCGTAGGCTTCAGTAGTTTTGGCACATGCGCTCGGTAGATGTGGCTCGCGGGCTCTAGAGTGCAGGCTCAGTAGTTGTGGCACACGGGCTTAGTTGCTCCGCGGCCTGTGGGATCTTCCCAGACCAGGGCTCGAACCTGTGTCCCCTGCATTGGCAGGCAGATTCTTAACCACTGTGCCATCAGGGAAGTCCCAATACCCACACATTTTAAACAATGCCAGCTTAAGGAAAAGTCAAAGTAGAGAAGAGGGACTAATATTTGTTAGGTGCCTACACGTGGCAGGCATAGTGTTAAGGTCTTTACATTTAGAATCTTAGCCTTGTCACTATACTAGATGTGGGTATTACTGTCCCATTTTACATTCAAGAGAAATGAGGATTGGAGAGGTCAACTAACCTTCATAAGACCACATACCTGGTAGATACTGGAGCTAGGATTTGAGTTCACGTCTATGTGTGTCCAAAGCCCATATTTTTTTTTACCTCTATACCAGAGTTGGCAAACTGTGGCCCATAGGCCATATTTAGCCCACAATCAACTATTTTTGTAGATTTTTTTTTTTTTTTTTTTTTTTTTGCTGTACGCGGGCCTCTCACTGCTGTGGCGTCTCCCGTTGCGGAGCACAGGCTCCCGACGCGCAGGCTCAGCGGCCATGGCTCACGGACCCAGCCGCTCCGCGGCATGTGGGATCCTCCCGGACCGGGGCACGAACCCGCGTCCCCCTGCATCGGCAGGCGGACTCTCAACCACCAGGGAAGCCTCAGATTGTTTTATTCGAACAGCCACACCCGCTCTCTTGTTCTATACTGTCAGAAAGCCCTACTGTGCTGCCTGCAGATGGTTTTAAGGGCTGCTTGGCAGACCCTGCTGAGCTCCCTAAAACATCTTCCTTCCTTTGCCTGTTTATGCCGTTCCAGATTCCCTGTGTCTGGGTGATGATCTAGCGGTGTCATGAGGACTTCTACCAGCAGATCTCTTCCCTGTCACCCTGTCAGGAGCCTGACATTCTCCCCTTATCATTCTTAGTGCTTTCTAAAATCTTTTCTCATGTAAGTGGTTTAAGATGATCTCGTGTAACTTGGAAAGAATTTTACACTCGCCAGGATCAGAGCATCCAATCCACTGACTCCTCACTCAAAGTGAACGGGTCTCAGCAGGAGGAATGCCTGCCACTCAGCTCCTTGGTGAGAGGCCCTGGGCCAAATGGAGACGCTGAGTGAGAGGAACAAAAACATGGATATCACTCATGGGGGAAGGGGACACTTAAAGCACAAAAAGCACACTTCACGGCACTGCCCGGCACCTGGAGCCACAGGCATCAAGAGATACAGATCTCCAGAGAAGACATACAGATGGCCAACAGGCACATGAAAAGATGCTCAGCATCACTGACTATTAGAGAAATGCAAATCAACACTACAATGAGGTACTACCTCACACCGGTCAGAATGGCCATCATTCTAAAAGTCTACAAATAACAAATGCTGGAGAGGGTGCAGAGAAAAGGGAACCCTCCTACACTGTTGGTGGGAATGTAAGTTGCTGCAGCCACTATGGAGAACAGTATGGAGGTCCCTTAAAAAACTAAAAATAGAGTTACCCTGCAATCCTGCAATCTCACTCCTAGGCATATATCCAGAGAAAACCATAATTCAAAAAGACACATGCACCCCAATATTCATTGCAACACTATTTACAATAGCCAGGTGATGGAAGCAACCTAAATGCCCACTGACAGACAAATGGATAAAGAAGATGTGGTACATACATACAACGGAATATTACTCAGCCATAAAAAGGAATGAAATTGGGTCATTTGTAGAGACGTGGATGAATCTAGAGACTGTCACATAGAGTGAAATAAGTCAGAAAGAGAAAAACAAATATCGTATATTAACGCATATACGTAGAACCTCGAAAATAGTACAGATGAACCGGTTTGCAGAGGAGAAATTGAGACACAGAAGTAGAGAAAAAATGTATGGACACCAAAGGGGGAAAGCGGCAGGGGGTAGGGGTGGTGGTGGTGGGATGAATTGGGAGATTGGGGTTGACGTGTATACACTGATGTGTATCAAATGGATGACTAATAAGAAAATAAATAAACGTTAGAAAAAAAAAAAAAAGAATGTGTCTTGGTTTAGGTTCTCCCAAAGCAGACCCAGAGACAAGAAGCCGAGTGCAGGAAATTAATTTCACGGGTCATCTCAGGAAAGCCCGGTGGGGAGGCAGAGAAGTGAGGCAGGGGAGGAAGGAGGCTGTCCAGGGCACTTTGCAGAACTCAAGTCCCTGTGGGTCACAGAGCTCAGGGTTGTCTACCCAGTGGAAGAGCCAGGGAGCTGGGCTCTGTATCCACCAGCTGCAGGGACGTTGGTTCTGGCATTTCTGGCTGGGATGTGCAGGCCGAGAAGCAACATTCTCCCCAAGAGAGTTGCAGGCGTTTTCAGGAATCCATCTTCACGCACAGAAGTGAATGCTGGGGAGATGGCAGGGACCGCTGGGGTTTGCTTGGGGATCTGTGTAGGTGTTCTCCTAGGCTGTCCTGGGCTAAGTGTTCCCCTCTCCAACCTGAGGTTAGCAGACCAGCTGCCAGCAACCTGGGATCTGAGTAAGGGAAGAGGCTAGGGTCTGACTATTTCATGTCAGCCTTCGCTTGGCCACCCTGTTTTCAGTATGGAAACCCCTCAGCCGTGCCCTTGCCCCCGAGTCACCCTTGGTTCACACTCTCTAGAGCAGTGCTGTCCAACAGAAACATAATGGGAGCCACGGAAATAATTTTAAATTTTCTCTGTCATATTAAAACAATAAAAAGAAAGGGAAGTGAATTTTAATCATGTTTCATGTAACCTGACATATCAAAAGCACTACTGTTTCAACTTGTAATCAATATTTTTTTAAAACATCAAGAGGTATTTCACATTCTTTTTTATTGCACTGAGCCTTCAAGTCCGGTGTGTATTTCACACGTACAGCACATCTCGATTCGGAAGAGCCACATTTCAAGTGCTCAAAAACCACATGTGCTGAGTGGCTACTGTAAAGGGCAATGCGGCTCTGCAGACAAGCCTTCGGTCCTGTGCAAGGGTGGGGAAGGGACCCTCGGCTGCAGGACTTTGAGAAGGGAGTGGGGCTTCTAACTGCTTCCTGAAAGGATTTTCAACCTGTTTTCCCGCATCTTAGAGATAGGTGGTGTCACGGAGTTCTGAGCATTTCTGGGGTCTGTGGTGTCAAGTGAGTGGATGACTCCTTTTCCACCACAGGCAGCTTAGGGTTCCACTTCTTTGAGTTGGCTACGTCAGTTCCCACTCATCTGCTGGCTCTCCATCTCGCCTTCTTTCCCGCTGTTTCCTCTACTCTCTTTGTCCTTATGCGTTTGTGCTCTGATATAAAATTCATTGTCATTTTAATGGGGTCTTTCGAGAGAACCAAGATAAACACATGTGTACAAGCCACCATCTCTAACCAATAAGTTTTCCATATCACTGGAATTTTAGGTGTTTTTTTTTTTTTCTTAACTTGGTCTACACATTTTTATCGTTTGTCTGGAATTTGTGGTTTAAACCACCTGACAACCCTATCTATGCAAGGATAGAGTTTCCTAAAGGAATGAATGGATGAATGAAGAGAGATATGTGAAAGTAACTTAATCCTCACTCAGAGGTGGTCCAATCCGGTTGAAGCCAATGCCACACAGTGACACCCTCCGGGTCACCCTGTAGAGAGTCCGTTGCTCCTCCCATTCACTGGCCCAGCTCAGTTACCTGCGTGGCATCTCCCAGTTACCACTGAGCTAAGAAATCCCTTGCAGTTACAACGTGCCTACAGAAATAACTAAGAATGTGTAAATGCACTTGGCAGCCTGCCAAATGGAAGAGGAAGCCATGAGTCAGTGGTTTTCATCTCCTTTCAGCTTCGCTGCCCCACTGTCTGCTCGAACTGACCACTTCCTTGCAATGTTCATGCTGTCTTTAGCTTTCTCAAATGTGGGGGTTTCTCAACTCTGCCTTTCCTAAACTTTGACCTTACTTCTTCTTTTGAACGGTGCTGAACTTCTCTTGTGTTTTTTCTGGAATCTTTAAAAAATAAAGCCTGAGTCCTTCTAACACAGAGCAACATCAGAAGCCAGTCTTTACTTGTAATCCATACAGGGCTGGTGGCCTCAGGGCCCCTTTTTGGGCTTAGCTGTGCTTAATTCATTATTCTAGCATTCAAGAATAAGTGAAAAGTAATTTAAACATGTATTAGAATCACTTATAAAAATGCCAGAGAGGAATTTTGTTCATAATATATGGGGAAAACTTCTTAAATTCATTCCTTTTGCATAAATGGAAGCTTTGGGAATCGAGGAATTTTCAGATTTAGAGATCCCATTGAGTTGGCTTCTTTTGTTGAAATAGGAGATAGTTCAATTACATACCACACACATGTGGATGGTAAACAGATGAAAAAGGAAGTCCTAGAAGCAGCCACAACGGTGTCAGTGCACAGAGAAAATTTCCACAGAGGAGACAGAGACGTAAACTTGGGTATCATTGAAGAAAAAAATCTTGCTCTTAGAAAGTTTATAATAAAGCAATTGATAAATATGCAAATTGCATTAAACTGGAAGTTGTTCAAAGCTCTTCCATAGACTTACATGTTCTGCTTTCAGCAGGATCCAGCATGTGCTGTCCAACCCCCCACCCGGGCATCCTGCATTTTACTTCCTCAGCACACATTTTCAGCTCTGTGTACTGGGATATGTTTTAGTCACATCAATTTTCTACATTTTCAGCTCTGTGTACTGGGATATGTTTTAGTCACATCAATTTTCTACATTTTCAGCTCTGTGTACTGGGATATGTTTTAGTCACATCAATTTTCTACATTTTCAGCTCTGTGTACTGGGATATGTTTTAGTCACATCAATTTTCTACATTTTCAGCTCTGTGTACTGGGATATGTTTTAGTCACATCAATTTTCTACATTTTCAGCTCTGTGTACTGGGATATGTTTTAGTCACATCAATTTTCTACATTTTCAGCTCTGTGTACTGGGATATGTTTTAGTCACATCAATTTTCTACATTTTCAGCTCTGTGTACTGGGATATGTTTTAGTCACATCAATTTTCTAAGTCATAAAGAAAATAGGATTGTCCTGCTAGAAGTTTGCATTACATTAATATTTCCTGATGAAATCTTTTTCTAATAAAAATGTCACATATGCATAGGTTTTTATAGTTTTCAAAACATTTCAGAATGCCTTATACCTCGCTTCACCTTCACAACAACCATCTCTATTTCATATGTGCAGAAAAAGGACTCCTACTGGGTGTCTTATCTATTGATCATTTTGTTTCTTTTTCACCCCATTTATACAAAGGGCTAGAGGTGGAACAGGCTTCATATCCCTGGCAAAGTGCAGGGTCAGCACTAGATGCCAGGCCTCCTAAACTCTAGCCTGGTATCCTATCTGCTGAAGCTCTTAATCACTGAGATCTTCAACTCTGTGCCCAGAGATGGTCTCCAAAATAAACTTGATCAGAAGCACAGAACCTTAAGAGTCAACTCAGAGTTTGTCATAGTGATGATTTAGGGCTGTGAGGTTTCTGTACCCAATTCCAATGTCTGGAGGGATTTTCCCCACACCACCAAGCAATTCACAGACACCAGCTGCATGTCCTACAATTCAATTCTGACACTATCTACCCAAAGACAGCATCAAATTCCACAGGATAAGGGCTCAGTCCCACAAGACTGCCCTCCATTCAGATGACAATCACAAGTCCAGGTTGTTACCTGTGCTTCGGAGCCAGTGGCTATAAATAGGAGGTTCCCACCATCCTCTCACCTCCCACCATCCTCTCCTTGGGTTTAATTTACTACAGAGGCTCACAGGACTCAGGAAACCAGTTTACTCACTAGATTGCTAGTTTATAATAAAAGATATTAAAGGATACAAATCAACAACCAGATGAAGAGATACAGAGGAGGAGACCCCAAACAAAGGAGCGTCTGTCCTTATATAGTTTGGGGTCTGGCACAGTGGCACATGGAGGTTTCTGGTTCAGCAACCTGGAAGCTCTCTGAACCCTCTCCTTTTGAGTTTTTTTTCTTTTTTTTTTTTTTTTTTTTTGCGGTACGCGGGCCTCTCACTGTTGTGGCCTCTCCCATTGCGGAGCACAGGCTCCGGACGCGCAGACTCAGCAGCCATGGCTCACGGGCCCAGCCGCTCCGTGGCATGTGGGATCTTCCCAGACCGGGACACGATTCCGTGTCCCCTGCATCGGCAGGGGGACTCTCAACCACTGCGCCACCAGGGAAGCCCTCCTTTTGGGTTTTTATGGAGGCTTCATTACATAGGCATGATTGATTAAATCACTGGTCACTGGTGACTGATTCAACCTCCAGTCCCTCTCCCCTCCCCAGAAATCAGGGGGTGGGACTGAAAGATCCAACCCTCTATTCATGGTTGATTCCCCTGCTACCAGTTCCCCCAGCCTTAGGTACTTTCTGAAAGTTACCTCATTAACAAATAAGCCCAGTTGTGGTGGAAAGGGGTTTGTTATGAATAACAAGACTTCAGGAATTGAAAACAAGAGACCAAATATTATAAGAAAAGATGCTTGTGTGAGGAGTCACAGCCTACGACGGCACGGAAGGCAGATGCACAGGGCGCTGGTCCTATGCAGGGAATCCACACCTCAGTGGGATGAGAAGGGTGTCCGAGCAGAAGGTGGTGGCAGAGTCTAAGCAGGGTGGGAATGGCTTCCCTTCCACAAGGTGGGGCAGGCAGGTCAGGGTGAGGAGGGAATACACAGCAGCAAGGGGACAGGGGTCATGACTGGAGATTCACTAAATACCAGGGGATTGAGCAAATAAGGAGATTTAAGGATATTGGGAGCCAAATTTCTTACTGCTGGAGTTGGGAGTTACCATATGGAAAAGAAGAAAACTAGAATACATTCCATGATGTTGGATAGGAATTGGATGCATTTGGGGTAAACTCATGGTTCTCAACATACACAGTTAGTGTTGGGGAGGAAGAAATTTTCCTCTACCCTTCTTGGTTCTTCTGCCTGGTCTGAGAATTACATTGACAGGAGACAGATTAACAGGAGAAAATCACATAAAAGTTTAATAACATGTATACATGGGAGAGAGCCAGCAGAATTGAGTAACTCACCAAAATGGCTGAAACTCTCACCTTAAATATCATCTTCAGCTAAAGGCAAAAGAGGATGTTGGGAGTAGTGGTTTGGGACTCCAAAGGGGAGGAAGGCAATCTACATGCAGATGGAAAAGCAAATGTTTGGTAAAGAAATGTTTTCTGGGTCATGTAGAGACCATGGGACCCAGAGAGGAATTTTAACAAACAGATTTTACTTGGTTCCTCCCTGTATAACACACATAGCTCATACTCTAGTTTTCTATGGTGATAGGTCCTTTCTTCTGTTCTGTGCTCCTGCTAGGATGCAAAGAGGAGAATAAAGCGGCACTTGAAAAATCCCTGCCAAAGATGCATAAACTAAATTTTATATCGGATGAACCCAGATTGAATGAAGTCTATAAAATAATGGGCCTAGATACATGCACCCCAATGTTCATAGCTTCACTACTTACAATAGCCAAGACATGGAAGGAACCTAAATGTCCATCGATGGATGAATGGATAAAGAAGATGTGGTACATATATACAATGGAATACTACTCAGCCATGAAAAAGAATAAGGCCATTTGCAGTAACATGGATGGACCTAGAGATTATCATAGTAAGTGAAGTAAGTCAGAGAAAGACAAATATCACACAATATCACTTATATGTGGAATCTAAAAAAATGATACAAATGAATTTATTTTCAAAACAGAAATAGACTCAAAGACATAGAAAACAAACTTATGGTTACCAAAAGGGAAAGGAGGAGGGAGGGACAAATTAGGAGTTTGGGATTAACAGATATATAAAATAAACAACAAGGACCTACTATATATAGCACAGGGAACTATATTCAATATCTCATAATAACCTATAATGGAAAAGAATCTGGAAAAGAACATATATACATATTATATATATATATATATATATATAGAAGAACATACATACACACACACACACACACACACATAAAAATAACTGAATCACTTTGCTGTATACCTGAAACTAACACAACATTCTAAATCAGCTATACTTGAATTTTTTAAAACATGGGCCTGGAGGAGACCAACTAAATGCAACATAGCGTTCTGAGGTGGATCCTTTTGCTGTAATGGACGCAGGATGACAGCACTTGAATCCGGTCTGGAGTTGTAACAATGTTGATTTGCAGATCTTAATGAGTGTATTGCACTTTTGTAAAAGGATGTCTGTGTTGTTAGGAAATACCCACTGACATAAGGGGAGGGGGGAGGATAGTGTATCATGTAGTCAACTTACCATCAAATGGTTTGAGGGAAAAAAAATTCTTTGTATTGTTCTTGCAGTTTCTGTGAGTTTAAGACTGTTCAAAATAAAATTCATTTTAAAACAAAATTAGCTGTCAGTTTTAAGAAGAACAATAGCAACAGAAAAGAGAAAGAAAAGATTACATCACATCAAGAGATGCAATGTGATTATGGCAGGAAAATGTTAAGCTGTAGGATTCCCACGTGGATCCCCTTTCCCAGCAAACTGAATGCCCTTTCCAGTAAGTTACCCACTCAGGTGGAGAACAAGGTAAGGCCACGCCCGTTCCAAACAAGATGACCAAGAAGCCTTTTCTTATTCCATAGCCACAGACAAGCCCCAGAGAGACTATACAAAAGCAAGTTCCAGGAAAAAGAAAAGGTCATATTCCCCATCCCATTATTATCAAGAAGGTGATCTGTCTTGTTTTTATAAATGCCACATTTTAATTGGTAAAATTTGTCTCCTCCTTTCACTCAAAGAAAAATGCCATCCCACTGAAAAGGTCTGAAGCAGGAAAAAGTTTCTTCAAGTATAGTTTTAAAAAATAGAAGAAAATATAAGTTGCACCGCCTGGACACGATGACTATTTCGCGCTTTGTGTGCTCCTTTGAGTCTTTTTATGTGATTCCTTTTAAACAGCTGTAATCCTAGCATGCAGTTGTTTCCTGAGTATAGAATGGAGGTTATGTACAGGCTTTGAAGCTGACTGACCAGGTTCTACATCTGGCCTCTGCTACTCAATCTGACGTAAGCCTCAGTTTCCTTCTGTATCAAATAGGGTTAATATTCCCCCTTGTCTTAGGATTTATGAGAGGATTAAAGATAATAGATGTAAAGCATGTAGTATGGTATACTGCACACTTCATACATTTGGTAAATACCTATTATTGCATTATAAGCACTTTTCCATTTTTTAAATGATTGTCATCATTACAATTATTACTGGTTGATCTTAAAGAGATGCTCAGGGAAAGCTTTGGTAGGTATCTTTTTCACCGGTTGGTGTGGCAGAATCTACCAGCTGTCCAACAGAATAAGTTAATTCTTTTCTTCCTGAGCACACAGCTGGATGATATTTCCCAGACACCCCTGCAGTTAGATGTGCCACGTAACTGAGTTCTAGCAGTAAGCTGTGAGCAGAAGTGGTGTGTGCCACTGGTACTCCCTGAGACAGCAACACCCCATCTCACCAGTGTGGCTGGAGACATAATATTTTGAAAACTGGGCTCCCCTGGTGGCGCAGGGGTTAAGAATCCGCCTGCCAATGCAGGGGACACAGGTTTGAGCGCTGGTGTGGGAAGATCCCACATGCCAGTGGAGCAACTAAGCCCATGCACCACAACTACTAAGGCTGTGCTCTAGAGCCCGCGAGCCACAACTTCTGAAGCCCGCACACCTAGAGCCCACGCTCCATAACAAGACTGCAATGAGAAGCACACACACGCGACAAAGAGTAGCCCCTGCTCACCGCAACTAAAGAAAGGCCGCGTGCAGCAACAGACCCAACGCAGCCAAAAATAAGTAAATTTTTAAAAAGGGAAGGAAAAAAAGAAAATGACAGAGCCACCATTTGATGAAGTCCTACAAGTCTGTGTAGAGCAGAACCTTCCCCTGATGACCAGAATCCCCGTCCTGGACTGTTAATGAATGAGAAGTGAACTTTTATTGTGTTTGAGTTATTATCCATTCTTGTGTATCTTTGTTACAGGAGCCAGTGTTACTCTAATATGTATGGTTTGGGCACGGTTCCAAAAGAAGACACTGAAGAACTCAAAAACATTTTGAATGTCTCCTCTAAGTTCTGGGAAAAGAAGCAACAAAAAGACAGTTCTCCTGTGACAGTCTAGAAACTATACACTCTTTCTGAAGCAGGTTTCTGAAGTGGTTTACTTACAATGTTAAGCTGTACTGAAGTGATCTGTAAAGTTCTTCATGTAATTTTCAATAGGTCGGTGGAGAAGTGGTGAAGCGGTGGTGAAACTGTGCAACTCGGATTGGGACTTGAACCCACGGTCTTTCAACTGAGGTCACACACCTGGTCTCAGGACTTAATGAAGCTCAGGTTCTTGATGTCTCATCACAGAAAGAATTCAGTGAGAGACAAAGTGATAGGTAAGAAGTGAATTTATTTAGAGAGAAACATACTCCGCAGACAGAGTGTGGGCCATCTCAGAAGGCGAGAGACCCCAAAATATGGCGTGTTTGTTTTTATGGGCTGGGTAATTTCATAGGCTAATGAGTGGGAGGATTATTCCAATAATTTCAGGGAAGGGGCGGGAATTTCCAGAAATTGGGCCACCGCCGACTTTTTGACCTTTTATGGTTGGCCTCAGAACTGTCATGGCACTGGTGGGTGTGCCATTTAGCTGATGTATTACAATGAGCGTATAACGAGGCTCAAGGTCTACTGGAAGTTGAATCTTCCACCATCTTGGACCTAGTTGGTTCCAACCAGTTTTTGTCATGTCCTATGGCTATGTCATTCATTTAAAGGTTGTCCCCTGCCCCCTTCCCTCCTGTTTCACTGGTATCATAGAACAAGGCCAGATCCTAACTCTGCCATTATTTGGAGTTTCATATTCCTAGTGCTGTCTACCTCATAGGATTGTGGTCAAGTAACAGTGAGGTCATGTACATACAACATAAAACAAAGAGCCCGGTCTGGAGTATGGTGTAATACATATGTGCTCACCTAGCTTCACCCAGAATGCAACATTTTCCAAATTTTGTTCCAGGAACAATCGTTCCTTGATGTGTTCTGTTAAATATATCTCAAGAAAAGCTTTCATCGTTCAAATAATACTGAGACTGCTGAGAAATGTGACAAGCTGTTGAGTGTTCCCATTAATACTGGAAATTAGAGGAGAGGTCCTGCAGTAAGTTCTTTCACTTTTATTTGAACCAACTAACCATAAAGTCAGCCTTCCCATGACACACCTGTTAATATCCTGCATAGCTAATGTTCTGCAGGACATACTTTGAGAAACGGGCACAGTGCTTGGCACATGGGGAATAATCAACAAATGTCTACCAAACGTGAAAAGCAAGTAGACCGCCGAAGTGCCTTACAAAAGGAATCAGGGAGCTCCCTCTGCCCTATGCTCCCTGCCTCCTGACCCTCCTAAGTGAAATGGCTGCAGGAGCCTATAGGGTACTAGGTGCAGGCAAGGCCCTGGCAACTTTTAAAGGCTGGGAGAAGGAAAATATGCAGGTCTTTCATCACCATAAGTAGGACAATTGCCTGGACCGCAGTGCAAGAGCACCACGTGAGGACCAGAAAAGAGGGGATCCTGCCGAGAGAGTGGCCGGGGATTTAAACTTGCCCACATAAATGTGCCCATTCTTCCTGAGGCACAAGATGTTGAAAAGTCCGGCAACGGATGGGTTGGGTATTCTCTGCTCCCAAGTCTGCTTCCAAGCAAATGTAAGAAGATGAAAGGGGGAGAAAATAACTCTCCTCTGCGTTCCTCAACAGAAACTGGCACCTGCCTGCCTTGAAACAACAGGTGAACAGAGGTCAAGTTTTCTGCATGCTACCCAAGCTTTCTAGTACCCAAGCTACTAGATCTCATCCCCAAGAGGCAATAAAGAAAAATACAACTCATCTCAAGGGACCAACACGAAGAGAGAGGAAGATGGACGTGAACAAACAGAAGACATACCCAGAGAAACAGCACTGCTATAGGAGGAAGATACTATCTTAAATATGAAAATAGTTAAGAGTGCTTAGATTCAAGTGTAGCACACAAAGCACTCTGTTCTCTAAACAAAATAATCTGGGACGAAACAAAATCAGTAAATGAGCGGAAGGTCACTGTTGAGCCCAAACTAGACAAAAAGCAAGAGCACACCCCAACCCCGACCTGCACAACCTCCCCGCCTTGCTACCCTTACATGCTTCCTTTCTTCTGGTTTCTCTGGCTAAAACATGGGTTCCTTATCTTAGGTTAACCCCGCCACTTGTGGCTAGATTCCCACTAGCTACCTTCTCATCTACACAGAGGTGCTGCTCCAGTGATCGGCTCCATCTTGCTGCTGTAGCACCAATTTTTCTCTCTCCACCACCTATGCTGTAATATTCCCCCCATCTGTAAAAGTCTCCATTTACTCCCTCCTGTCACTGCCCCATTTCTCTGCTGCCCTTCACACTAAAACTGCTCGCTTTCCTATACAAATATTCCAAAAGAAATCCCAAAGGATCACAGTATGTCTTGTACTTGGTTCTGTGAAGTGTGTTTGTGTCTTCAATAGCTGGTTTAGTTAAGTATTTTTTTAAATAATGGGTGTTAAATTTAAATTAGCAGAGATTACCTACCAGAGTATGACTAGGTTTCAGTATTAAGAAATATAACATTTTTATTTGAAGTGCCAATAATAATAATAGAAAAAAATCTTAATCCCTTATTCACTTCTCTCTTGAACCTACTCCAGTCAAACTTCCATCACCACCCCTGCAGCCAGTTTTCATCAACTCCACCAATGACTTCCATATCGTCAAATCCAAAGGTCCCTTCTCCAGCTCAACTTACTCCACCTCCCAGCTGTCTCTGACCAAATGGATCATTCCATTCTCCTTGAGGCACTATCTTCACCAGGCTTTAGGTCATCCGTCTCTCTTGGTTTTCCTTGTATCTCACAGACTGCCTTCTCTTAGCCTCCTCTGCTTTTTCATCATCATTTTCCAACCTCAAATCTCTTCTCTTCTATACAACACTCATTCCTTAGGTAACCTCATTCAGGATCATGACTTTCTTTTTTTTTTTCAGTTTTATTGAGGTATAACTGACAAAAGTGTAAGATATTTAAAGTGTACATCATGGTGATTTGACTGATATACACATACATTGTGAAAAGATTCCCTCCATTGAGTTAATTAATAAATACACCCATCACCTCATATATTTACTTTTGTGTGTGTGAGAACATTCAACTTCTACTCTCTTAGCAAATCTCAATTACACAATATGGTGTTATCAACTATAATCACCATATCACATAGTTCCTCAGAACTTATTCATCTCATAGCTTAAAGTTACTACCCTTTTACCAACCTCTTCCTATTTCCTCTACCCCCAAGCCCCTGAAAAATACTTTTCTACTTTCCATTTCTATGAGTTCAACCTTTTTTTTTTTTTTTAAATTCCATATATAAGTGATACCATATAGCATTTGTCTTTCATTGTCTGGCTTATTTCATTTAGAATAATGCCCTCCAGGTTCATCTCTGTTGTCACAAATGACAAAATTTCCATCTTTTTTAAGGCTGAATAATATTCCATTGTGTGTGTGTGTGTGTGTGTGTGTGTGTGTATACACACCACAGCATGATTTTAAATGCCATCTAACTGTTAATAATTCCCCAATTTTTCTCTTCAGCCAATACTTTTCCTTTGAATTCCAGCAGAGAGATCCAACTGCTTACTCAATATTCCCATTAGGATAGCTAATAGCAATTTCACATTTATCATGTTGAAAACAGAACCCTTAATTTTACTCCTCAAACTGTTTCTCCTACAGTCATCTTAAACCCAGTGAATGATTCCATTCTTCCAGTTTCTCAGGACAATAACCTTAGGGTTTTCCTTGACTCCTCTCTTTCTCTCTTCACCACTGTCAATCTAGTGGCAAATCCTCTTCATTCTACCTGATCACTTATAATCTTCCATTATCCCCACGGCCCAAACACATTCACCATTCACCTAGGTTACCGTAATAGATTCTTAACTGAACAACTCACTCAGAGTCTATGCTATGAAAACCTGGATTCTTTCAAAATGTAAATTCAGAGCTCTGAGAACTTTTTCTTTCTCTCACTGAGGCCCAAACAACCGATTGCCATTCTACATTAAGGTCATAAAGTACCTTTTCCAACTTCTGACGAAACATCAAGAATGTATCCCTTTGGTGAACATCATTAACTATGACCAATGTGGACCTCACTGTTTGCTGATGTGATGTGATCATTGCTGGGCTGATGTGATCACTGATGAAAAAAGAAATCCAGAAAACACTGGGAAGCCATGGGTTCAAATAACTAACACAAACGTACAACACACAACTAATAGCCACGATAAAAAGGCAAATAGCCCAATTACAAAATAAACATACCACTTGAATAAACATTTCTCCAAGGACAGACAACTAGCCAATACACATATGAAGAGATGCTCAACATTGTTAGTCGTTAGAGAAATGCAGTACTGGGAGAAAAGACACATATTTAGCCATATTTCAATAAAAGCCTTGAATTCTAAGGAGAAGGAGAAGATTTTGTAAACTTCCAGATAGGAGAAACAAGTTATCTACACTGGGAAAATAATCAGACAGGTATCACATCAGACCACACTACTGGAAGCCAGAGAACAGTGAAATATCATTACACAGTACTGAGAGAAATTCCATACCCTGGCATTGTTTCATTAGTCTGTGAGAGTGAAAGAAAATACAGATGAGGAGGGACATGCAAGCTTTCAGAGAGCGTGTCAGTCTATCTGTGATGTACTCTATCTGAGGAAAATACTCAGAAAGACAAACCAAACATCAAATAAATCAGAATGTAAATCTCAATATGGGAGAAGATAAAACAAGAAGAGTGACTGGTAAGCAATGAATCTTTATACATGTATATATATTAAATAGAAAGATTCTGACTAGAGACAGGTAAGTCTAAATGAGGGCTCTTGAAATGAAAGATTTATAAGAAAAATTCAAATGACAATATAGAAATAAACTACTAAATTATATCAGAAAAATCTAGGTGTTTAAAGTTGGGTGGGAAAGAGGAGGGAAATACAAATGTTTGAAAACTCACCGGGCATGAATTTCTAGCTGAATTTTATCTAACCCTTAAAGGTCAGACCTTAAAGGTCTGACAATATTACTTTTATTTAAATTACTCTCAGCCATAGAAAAGGATAAAAAGACTCCGATTCATTTTATAAAATCAAAATAAACGTAAAGCTGGACTTCCCTGGTGGTCCAGTGGTTAAGACTCCACGCTCCCAATGCGGGGGGCACGGATTCAATCCCTGGTCAGGGAACTAAGATCCCACATGCCGCTGGGTGCGGACAAAATAAACAAAACAAAAAAAAAAAACTTTAAAGCTGATAAAGATAAAATTGAAAATTATAGAAAATTTCAAGTATAGATTCAAGAACATTAACAAGTAGAATCCAGTCATGTATCAAAAAACAAACAAACAAACAAAAACCAGATCATGACTGCTTCCACAGAGTAAAGGGTGGTTCAGTACCAGGAAGTTTAAACACAATCTACTGCATCAGTCCTTTAAGGGAGGAAAACCATATGATCAGATGTTTAAAATGTATTTAGTAAAGTAGCAGCCATTCCCAGTGAGTAAAATAAGAATTAAAGAATTAATATAATAAAGGCTATTTACCAAACTGATGACAGATAATATCCTAACATGCAAAATGCTAAAACCACTTTAATTAAACAGAAACTACCCAAGGGACGCTCACCATCACCGTTATGACTAAAAATTGACTTGGAAGAGATCCCAAACTTATTAACACAACAAAATTAAATAACTGACCTAACATTTGAAAGTAAGAATAAAGCTCTTTTTGTTTTTGCTGATGATGTGATTGCTTTCCTAAAAATAAAAAAAAATTTTAAAGCAAACTACGACAACAAAACCCTAGAGAATAAGTACAGGTAACAAGATAAGAGAATTTGCTAACATGGTTGGACAAGCAATAAATATTTAAAAATCAGTAGCTTTTCTCAAATCCTAACAATAATTACATAAAAGTATTGTAGAAACATAGAAAAATGTCTCATTCACAATAATGGCAAAATATAAAATATTTCAGAATAAGTTTAGTAAAAAAAGAAACAAAATGTAATTTTTCACAAAATCAATATATAAATGTAATGTGATTTCTATTGCAACACTGTATTAGTTTTCTACTGAAATTACCACAAATTCAGTGGCTTAAAACAACACAACATTATTGTCTTACAGTTCTGGAAGTCAGAAGTGCAAAATCATCTTCACATCAAGGTGTTGGCAGGGCTGGTTCTGTCTGGAGGCTTTGAGAAAAGAATCTACTTCCTTGCTTTTTTCAGCTTCTTGCGGCCACCTATATGCCTTGGTGGCCACCTGCATTCATTCCTTGGCTTGTGGCCCTTTCCTCCATCTTCAAAGCACACCACTCCTGTCTGTGCTTCTGTCGTCACACTGCCTTCTCGTCCGACTCTGATTCCTACTGTGCCCCTCATACGAATTTTTGTGATGACATTGGGCCCATGGGATAATTCAGGATCATTCCCCATGTCAAAATCATTAACTTAATTGCATCCAAAAAGTCCCTCTTACTAAGTAAAGTAACATTCACAGGTTCTAGGAATTAGGAGGTAGACATATTTGTCGGGCGAGGGGGCATTATTCAGTCTACCACAAACATGAATACGATTCTCAAAATTGTTATGGAAGAATAAATATGCCCTAGAATTGCCAAGAATGTATGAAAGAGAAGAATAGTAAAAGGTATTATAATAAAATCAATAGAGTACTGTGGAGAAATAGATTAGTGGAACAGAACAGAGAAGCCAGAAAGACATCTAATTATATATGGAAATTTAACACCTGACAAAAGTGCTACTATACAACTCAAGGAGGTAAGAATGGGTTATTTAATAAATGATGCTAGCACAACTATTAAGTCCCAAAAAGAAAGTAAAAGTAGACTTGTATCTCACAGAATACAAAATGGTATCAACTGTATAAAGAACTAAAAAGAATGGTATCAACTGTATAATGGTATCAACTGTATAAAGAACTAAAGAAAAAAACAGTGCGAGAAAACGTAGGACATGTATCATGTAGACATGAGAAATAACCTTCTTAACTGGGACTGGAATCCCAAAAGCTATTTTTAAAGAGACAGACACACTTAAACATAAATAAGTGAAAACCCGTATCTGGAAAATGTTCCAGGTAAAAACCAACTGACAAAAAAATATGGTTTAAAAAAATGTGTAATGCCAAAGCCAAGTATTAGTGTCTCTAACATACAAAGAGCTCTTGTGAATGGACAGGAATGAGACAACAACCCATTAAAACTACTGTGCACCGCCTGCCTGTCAGTCGCTCCATTTTTCCATCTTGCTATCTCTAAGGGTGGTTGGCTCATCCTTGGGCAGAATTTTCAGAGCTCTAAAATACTCTTACTTTTATAGCTGTCAGAACCAAGTGAATGATGACTCTGCTGGTGACTAATATGAAAATGGTTATCTGTTCTTGCCAGTAAGGGAATCAAATATTTTTCCACTTCTGTCTGACGCTGTTTAAACTGAAAAGAAGAATGTCCTTATTCATTTGGTTTCTTTCTTTCTCTTTCTGTTAGAGATCACTTAAAAGTTTCCATGATGAGCTAAGTTTGGGGGTTGTTTTTAAGGGACCCAATGTTATTTTGCTTTGCATAGTGATTCTCCAATCTGAATTTCAGATTTTAAGGTGGGGTATTTTGTTTGTTGCAGTATGTCAACTTTTCCCCTCTTCTTTTATTTGGGAAGCTTATGCTAAACTTGAAAAGGAAAAAAAAATAACGACCCGAAGTTGGCTAAATGGGAGGAAAACAGAACCTCACCTTGTGCCTAAGACTGTATGCTCACTTACTTGTTACACCCATAAAAGAACTTTCTATTTCGATTCAAACTCTTTCTCCCTCTTCTAAAACATAAATCCAGACTGAAGACACTGTGTGTTGCAGACAAATCTACTGAAATCCAAACCCAGAGTCTACAGAAATTTTACATGACATTTTTGGTGATAAGGGTCAGGAAGAGACAAAAATATTCTTCAGGGAGGGGGGCTTCCCTGGTGGCGCAGTGGTTGAGAGTCCACCTGCCGATGCAGGGGACACGGGTTCGTGCCCCGGTCCGGGAAGATCCCACATGCCGCGGAGCGGCTGGGCCCGTGAGCCATGGCCGCTGAGCCTGCGCGTCCGGAGCCTGTGCTCCGCAACGGGAGAGGCCACAACAGTGAGAGGCCCGCGTACCGCACAAAAAGAAAAAAAAAAAAATTCTTCAGGAAAACAATATGATGGAAGGAAATACAGGATGGAGTTCAGAATATCAGCCCTAGAGCCACACAGGCCTCAGTCTGAGGTCTTACTAAGTTTTTTATCCTAAGCCTCCATTTCCTCATCTGTAAAATGGGAAGGAAAAGAGTATCTACTTCTCAAGGTTGTTCTGGAGATTAAATTAGACAATGCACATAATTTAGCCAAAAGCCTGGCATAAAGTAAGATCTCAAATGTTCATCAGGATTATTTTGTTTCTATGTACAGCCCTGAGCCCTAGATTAGGAGAGTGGCTATATTTCCATCTCTCTTCTGGGAGGGCGCTGGCCTCTGGTAGATAAAGTGAAGGCTAAGTAGCAGAGGTTTTCCAACTCTGCTCCCCAGAGCCTTGCAATTCCACAGAGGGCCCTTGTGGGTTGCGGAGGCATCCGCGGGAGGCTGTGATGGTGAGTGAAACTCCCATTCCAGCTTTGTTTCTTTCTGTTTTATAGAAAAGGAACCTGCCTAAGATTTGACTTCAAAAACCACTGGTCCTGATAATCTGCAAGGCTATTACAACTCTGTCATTCAGTGGGCATTCCTCCTTTTTTTTTTAATTTTATTTATTTATTTATTTTGCAGTACGCGGGCCTCTCACTGCTGTGGCCTCTCCCATTGCGGAGCACAGGCTCCGGATGCGCAGGCCCAGCGGCCATGGCTCACGGGCCCAGCCGCTCCGCGGCATGTGGGATCTTCCCGGACCGGGGCACGAACCCGTGTCCCCTGCATCGGCAGGCGGATTCTCAACCACTGCGCCACCAGGGAAGCCCTCCTCCTTTTTAAAATGACTTTTCCTGACTTTTTAGTAATCCTTGTCTTCATTATCCATCCGTAGCCACCTGATCCCTCCTGAGAGAAAGAAAACATTCGAGAAGCCCCGTGTGTTTTAGTCTGGATTGCTTTGGTGTATTATGTCTTCCAGGAGGTGCTTGCATTTTAAAAGAGTCCAGGGACTTCCCTGGTGGTCCAGTGGTTAAGACTCCACACTTCCAGTGCAGGGGGCACAGGGTTGACCCCCCCATGCCGTGTGGCGCAGCCAAAAAAATTAAAAATAAAAGAAGAGTCCAAACAAGAAGAGAACAGATTGCTATTCTATTCGCGGCACTTCAGGCAAGACAGTTGCCGGTAGGGGCCGGGGTGGGGGGTGGGATGGAGGGGAGGCAGATTTTGTAGAACTGCTGAAAGGACAGCTCTGACCACTGCCTTAATGAAGTAATAATGACGGGCATTTGCGAATACAGTCAGATTTACACAACAATCCTGTCTCTATTTTCTCAGCCGATAAACACCAGCTTCCAGTGGGTGAGATGCTACTCTTTTTTCCCATCTGCCTTTCCAAGATAAGGACAGGAGGCCCCGGGTGGCTCAGTGACTTGCCTCAGTTGGCAGAGTTAGGCCCTGACTCTGTGCCTTGGGCTGCTCCCCAGGCTGCTCTGTGGCCTCTGCCCATCAGGACAGCCAGGCCCGCTGGATACCCACAAGGCCCAGACTCTCCAACACTGCGTTCGCAGAAATGGCACAGCAGGTTGGCTGGTTTTTCTGACGCTTCCTCCATGGGACTAAAGGAATGGCTGTAGCAGGCCTGTCAGCTCTCAATGAGCTCTTTGTGCAAATAAATTCCAGAGTTTTTATGAACGATGATGGCAATGAGGGTTGCTTTTCCCCCAAGTAGTCAGAAAGTTGATGTTTCAGCCATGCTTGGCATTCCTCCAGAAAACTCTTGGATCAGTGAACTTAGGAGACTGGAGAAAAGGGATATAAAAAGCTTAGGGCAAACCAAGAAGTCCTCATTTTTAATGAGTAAAACTGTCCTTCCCTGTCAAAATCCCTGGTGACACAATTTTTTATATTTCAAAAACGTAAACATGAAAGGCGTGAAATCACTAGGGGAAAAGACTGCCCTTTTCTATCATATTTAGGCAAAGCACAGTTGTCTGATTTGTACTTATACACTCATATCAGGACTGGCTAATACGAAGGCAGATGTGTAATAAGATCTTGATACATATTTGTTGAATGAGTGAGTGAATGAATGAATATCTCCTTTAGTTTGGGGCCAAGAAATTATGATAGCAGAAACAACATAATAACCTCTTCTGGGATTATCTTTCATTATGACTGACTCCCTGGATTCACCAGCAAATAACTCTGAAGTTTTTGCTTACTGCATTCAGGGAGATCGTCATGTTGACAGAGTCTTACCGGCATCTCTGGTTCAGGAGAGCCAAGTTAAGATATTTATGAGGTTTCTGAGGTCTGGTTGAAGGCAGGTCTTTCAATGCAAGATTGTGACATAATAGTTTAGGATTGGGAGACAGAGCAAGGTGAGGGTTTTGCAGTAAGTTTGGAAGCGTCTTAGAGAGAAAACTGGCATTTGAACAGTCGGATGTTCATTCAGTTGGGTTTTTCCAAAGCTGTTTGCAACTTTTATTATCTTGAGCAAGGATTTCCTGGAATAGAAAAGTCATGGTGATGAAGACAGTGGAATAGCAAGGCCACATGAATGCAGATAGCAGAATGGTACAGTCATGGTCATCTAGACCAAATTTGGCCTGTGGCCTGCTATTGTAAATAACGTTTTATTGGAATACAGCCACGTTCATTCCTTTAAGTATTGTCTGTGGCTGTTTTCATACTACAAATGCAGTTCCAATACTGTGATGCAGACTGTATGGCCACAAAGTCTAAAATAGCTACTGTCTGGCTCTTTACAGAAAAAGTTTGCGACCCCTGATACAGACAGTAAGCTGTGTGGAAGTAGATGGCTTCATTTCTTGTCACATCTATTCATTCATCAAGTATTTATTAAGCACCTACTGTGTGCACGGCACCTTCATAATGCTGGAAATACGGCACGCAACAAGACAAATCCTGCTTTCGTGGAAACAAATCGATAAATAATATAAATCAGATCGTGATAGCGCTCTAAAGAGGTATAGGGTTGGTAGAGGGGGTTGAAAGGGACTCTTTGCCACGTGGTAGTCAAGGAAGGCTTCTCTTAAGAGGTAACGTTTAAGCAAGACTCTAAATGAGGTGGACTAATTATGTGAAGACATGGGATAGGGCTTTGGGGAGAGATGTGCACACAGAGGGTACAGAAATGCGAATGTCTAGAGCTGGAACAAGCTTGGTGTGTTCATAAGAGCAAGCAGACCAGTGCAGCTAGAGCAGGTAAGCAAAAGGCAGGGTAGAGAGAGCTGAGATTGGAGAGGCAGCAAGGGCCACGGGGAGTAGTAGAGCCTCATGGGAGGTGGCAGGGTTTGAATTTTATTCCAAATATGATAAGCTAACTGGGGGCTTTTCAGCACGGGAGTGACTGAACATGATTTCTATCATAAAGACTTACTCTGGCTGCTGTGTAGAGAACTGACTGCCGAGGGAGAGAATGGAGGCAGGGATGACACCATAGGAGAGAAATCACACTTACATCACAGGGCAGGGACTGGAGGTGGACGCACATCCGTGTAATTTGGGATGAATTTTAAAAGCATAGCTAATAAGCCCTGCTGATGAGTTGAACGTGGGGTATAAGAGAAAGAAAGAGTCAAGAATGCTTCTGAGGGTTTAGAATGGAGGGACTGGGTGAATGACGATGCCATGCACTGAGACGGTGGAGGACATGGAGGTAAGCAGGTATGAGATCAAGAGTTCTGTTTTAATCTCGTTAAACTTCACACACCTGTGATACATCCAAATGAACGTGTCAAGCTGGCTGCTGGATATGAATATGTGCAAATGGGACAGACTGGGCATAAGATCTAATTTGGGATTCACCAGCATGTGGGTAGTATTTAAAGACACGGAATTTGGTGAGATCACCTAGGAGATAACTACAAAAAAAAAAAAAAAGGTCTGATTAAATTCTAGAGCCAGTGGTGAGCTGGAACAGGATCTAGCCTGCTGGTGAGAGCTGACTGAGCACATCTCTTCCTAAATCCCCATTCGGTAACATGATGCTAATAGCTAGAAACCAGCCAGAGTGTAAATATTTGCACCATGAAAACTGGCAAACACCACATATCAGGGCTTTTTTTCCCCATAGAGTCAGATGTTGAACATTTACCAGCACATCACTGCCTGGGACCCTCACATTTACAGGTCAAGAAAAGCAGAAAGAGACAATATAAGAGATCGAGAAGGACTGGAACATGAATGAGGTAGGAGGAAGACCAAAAGAGTGTTTTATCCTTGTCCAAAGTTATCACGTAGTTCCATGCCTTGTCCAAAAGTCAAGCGACTATTTTTGCTTGTTTGTTTGTTTTTTGCGGTACGCGGGCCTCTCACTGTTGTGGCCTCTCCCGTTGCGGAGCACAGGCTCCGGACGCGCAGGCTCAGCGGCCATGGCTCACGGGCCCAGCCGCTCCGCGGCATGTGGGATCTTCCTGGGCCGGGGCACGAACCTGTGTCCCCTGCATCGGCAGGCGGACTCTCAACCACTGCGCCACCAGGGAAGCCCCAAGCGACTATTATATGGTCTTTTTCTTCTCTCCCTTTATAGAAGCTTTCAGCACTTGATTGCTAGAACATATCAATACAGAATACAGATCTTTTTGTATTCTTTGCCGAATGAGTTTAACTCATCCTGTAAACCCTGATGCTCTGAGAAGCTACTAAATGAAAAATTAGTTCCATGAACTTTAATGGGAAAAAGTATGATGTGTTCTAGCTCAACCCAAGCAAGATACCCAAGTGATTTCTACAAATAGAAAAAGACATCACTGGAGGTAAGTTTAAACAACAGAGGAGAAGCTGAAAGTAAACAGAGACTATCCATAAAATGTAAATTAGTGAAAGTTTACTATAGTCACTGACAGAGGAAAAACAGTCCTGAGAATGGGTGGCGGGACGTAGAAGAGGTAAGTGAGAATTATCCTTTGGGATGTGTATCCTTTTTCTTTTGAATCATTTTTTCCACACTGTTTTCAACTTCTGTAGCTCATAGTTATCTTACGCTCAAAATGCACTTAAGATTATAGCACGGAAAAACACACTTAGAGGTAAAGAAAAGCTAAACACAAGACTGCTTTGAAACATATGGTAACAATATACACGCATAACAGGCATGAACAGTCCTAGAAGGTACTCCCCGGTCATCCTTCTTGCCTGGCTCACACACGCAAAGCTGAACATCTGGGTATGTTCAAACATGGCGCACAGTGCTGTTCTCTGACTAGAAATTGCTGCGTCAAGTGAATTGGTAAGTATGTCTTTGCCCAAAACCATAATGTCAAAATAGCAGTTCTTACAGACTGTATAGTTACTGTGTTTGGGGGGTGAAAACTTGCTATATCAAAAAAAGCGAATTGACCAGAAAGCAGTAAAACTTTTCAACACCATTGTACTGAAAAAGTCACTAACAGGACAGTGGTTACGGAAAGCAACCCCGTTTTCGATTGTGCTGTCTAAGAAGAAAGCTCTCTTGTTTATACAGAAAGCAGCAGGTTGTCCACTCTGTAAGCAGGTTAGTAAGTTCTGCTTTTGAAAGACTTCAGTCTCACAGAACCCCTATTAGAATTATCATCATTATTACAGCTGTTTATTTAGAACCTAATACATACCAAGCAAGGTAAAGGTTATCCTCCAGGATACAGAAGAAGCTGAGTATCAGAGGAAAATAAGTTATGCAAGAGGGGTGACTAAAGCAGTCAGTGTCTTCTGAGCAACCAAACTTAGAAGGAGAAATATTTGAAACAATAACTGTGCCACTAAAAAACCTGCTCGTTTGCTTCTTGTCATCATCCACGTTGCTTCAGCAGCAGGGAGACAACAGAGCAGAGCATATATTTAGTAAGAGTAACTCTTGAAAATAGGAAGCACCGAGAAGGTGCATTATTAGTAAAATCCACCAACGAGCCACATACAAATGACGACGGCAATTCGCGGGCACTGTTCATACTATTTTTCTTGCAGTTACGGGTTGTGCTCAGGGATGAAGGGACTTACTCTAAAACACAAAACCAGTGCTTCCTAAAGTAGGAATTCAAACACAGCTCTCTGGGGCACCAAAGCTTATGGACATTCCTCCCCAACAGGCAGCCGCTTGCTTTTCTTACACAACCCACACCCAGATCTTTGATTCTCCCTTTATAGCAGTGATGGCATTGCCCAAGCCGGAATCCCAAGCTCCCTTGGGCTCTGGTACTCTCTCCTTCTCTGCCACACTTTCTCTTCCTCTTCACCTTCGTGTTTTACCTTAAGAAAAAAAGCTCAGCCAATTCCCAGAAATGTGCACATTCCACTCCACGGAATTCTAAACAGAGGACTTGGGACTTCCCTGGTGGTCCAGTGATTAAGACTCTGTGCTTCCACTGCCGGGGGTACAGGTTCCATCCCGGTCGGGGGAACTAAGATCCTACATGCTGTACGGTGCAGCCAAAACAAAAAACCAAAAAACAAAACAAAACAAAAATCCCCAGAGGACCAGAAAGTTACCGGATTGGGTTCAGAAATCTTGAACAGGAAGTAGACACCATGGCTCTTTGCCTTCCCCAACCCTATCGTCAACAACACAAATAATATCGTCTCTTCTAACTACAAGGATTACTGTTGTTATTGTTATTATATCTGCCGACTTGGGGCTCCAACTTCTGCTTTGACAAAAGAATAATTCAGTCCACCTGAATGTCAGTGTCTTCATTTGCACTGCGCGATTTGCCCTTGTCCCCCCAACCCCCTAGTTCTCAGAAAGTGGGGAGGATTGCTGACAAACAGCGGCTGCACAAGAAAAAGGAAACCCGCATGTTCACACTATTTCAAACGTTTGTGCCATCTGTGGGCTCCCTCGCTTGGGGGCTGAGTCTTCATTTTCTTCTAGCCACTCTCACCACCAACTTGTTTCCCTCTGCTGCAATGCCCAATTCACTGTTTTCTCTGCACTAGAAGACTCAAAGATGGCAATACAAGGCTTTCCAGGAGGGAATACCCAGGAGATTCCCTAGACAAAATCAAAGCCAGAGTCAGCAGGCGCGAGCTGCTGTCCACTGGCCTCAACAGCCTCACCCACTGGAAGAGGAGCCCACAGGTGGGAGCCTTCAGCACAAAAGCCATCATGCTGGAAGGACAGCCATTCCTACCCTGTGAGGATACTACGAAACGTGGTGGAAATAGAGTAAGAGAACAGACGGCAAGGTCTGAAAGACCCACTTTTTCACTTTCACTTTTTCACTTTAATACATTCTTTCATTTATTCATGCACTCAATAAATATTTATTGAGGACCTACTACACGCCAAGCATTGTTCTAAATTTCAAACATACAATGAACAGCAAAACTTCCCTGCCCTCAAGAAGGCTAAGATGAAGAAAATATACTTGATGTGTGATGTTGGCCAATTTACTTAAATTTTTTGAAGGATACATAATACTTACCTCACAGGTAAAGATTAAAATGAAATAATGTGTATATAATGTTGTACGATGCCGGGGACATGGGAAGCAGGGAACGAACTATAGTCATTATTACTATGTATGTACCCCGCCCCCCCCATTCCCATAGTTCCCAAGTTCCTCCTTCAGTTAAGCCAATACTCCTAAAAATGCATTTAACTCTTTGTGATCTGGTGACTTTAAAGGGATAGGCCTTACTCCTCAATCCTGAAGGCAACAAGGGGGAGGGGGCGGTAAGAGAAAGGGAATAAAGTTTTAGATAGAGAGATTAATCAGAAACTCAGCAGGGGAACTTGGTTTCCGGGGAACTCAGTTTCAATATCATGAAATTTAACCAGGGTAACACAAAGTTATTCAAATTTCTCAAACATATAGGACAATCCAGAAGAGAGACGCTATATATTTTTACAATATTCTCACGCTGTGTTTTAAGTCATCTGAAATGACAAACCTCTTAGACTTAGTATAAAATCCAGCAAATGCTAGTTAGCAGCTGTGTCCAGCAAAGGTGAAATTTCCCAGTTTCTACTAAGCTGTAGCATGACCTTAAGTAACTGTTTAAGTTTCCAAAAATTAGCTGGCACTGAAATTAATCTGGAAGGAAAAAAGGGGGATTTTTATTCTAAGGTAAAAAACAGATCGTGGAGTTGGTTGTTTTTTGGGGGTGTTACCCCTGCCCCATCACTACTTCATAAAACATTCTTGGTTGTAGTTGTGAAACAAACATGCCTCTACATCTACCAGTTGAGTAACCTGGTCCTCGGCCAAAAAATGTAACTGGCTCCTAATAAGCAGGTAGGATGTAAAGGATGTACCTGAAAGGTTATTCTACATATATGTAAGTCAGTGGGGTGGCTGTGTGAGTCCCATGAATCTCCCAATAAAGAAAACAACCAAGGAAAGAAAGAGGCTTTTGTTGCAGAAACCTCTGACCAAGTTAGAAACAGACCCATTTAATAGTGCATTCATCTGGGGAATGGTCTAGTCAAATCCAGTCTATCCTTATTCCGTAAGGACCTGCGAGGTATATCACCCAGGACATTCCTGCACTAAAGGCAACACCAGGCAGAAGGCAAGACCCTCGTCATGTGTCAAGAGATCACACAACCCCACGGGCCGGGCTCTGTGAATTGACATTTACCTCTATGTTTAGTTGTAAACGTTTAAAAATGCAATTTCTCTAAGGTGTGTGAAATGTCTTCATTTCCTGACATTTAGAAGTGATTCCTGTATCTAAATTATGAATTGTGAGTTGATAGAAACTAAGTCTGTAAATTGTTTTGGAGGTTTAAGAATCTGGTGTAACAGGGCAACGGCCAAGAAACAGCAATTGGCAACAAAATTCCTTTCTTATCTTCAAAGGTTTTGACTCTGAGGATCCACCAAACTACATTCAGAGACCTCTGGCTTATGACTCACATAATGAATTAGCTGGACCCTCGTATAAGTATCTTTAAAATTTTAAGTAGTGTCAGTGTGGTGATATTGCATTGATGAGGATAAACATTCTCTTTGTTTTGTCAGATTAATTACCTATTAATGTCCATCTAAAATACTGAACTGATTTCTTTCTCCAAGGTCAAGGAATTATTGTCAGGGATTGCTGTTCCTATTACCACTATCTCCAAAGGAGAACCAATAGTTTTTCTTTTTTCTTTAAGTTCCTCCTAACTGGACAACAGTAGAAGATTTATGTTTGCATGAAAATCTGTGTTCCTTCAACTTGGGCAAAACGGCATGTTTTCATTAACTGGAATCTGAAAGTATGGAAAGACAGAGAATTCACTATGAAGGAACAAAATGTTAGGAGATGTATAGCAAGCTCTGCTGCCTGCTGTTTAGTAATATTTAGTCTTCCTATCTTCCTAGCTAGGAGACCCATATCTTGTTCACGCCTCTATCCATCAGAGAGGGTGGCTCTATCCCCAGCTCAAAATTAAATCTGACACTATAAACTTTTTAGACTGTAACTCAGAGTAAAAAACAAATTTCACATGGCAACCCAGTACACATACGCATTCTATGTAATTTTTACAGAAAATTGAAAAGAAAGCTTAATAAAACAACATCCATTTCTTATAATGGGCATTATGCTTTGATATGCTTATTCTATTATATTTCTTTTTTGAATGATAACTCTGACCCAGTGAATTTGATTTCCCAACCCACTACTAAGTCATGAGGCAAATTTCAAAACACTGTTCTAAGCCTGTCATGTCAATCCTATTCCTCTTGACAGTGACTGGCTTTGGGCTTAGCGACCCATTCAAGTTCACGAGACATGAGGGAAGTCTTCCAAATTCTTGAAAAATTTCCTCACTCTTAGAACTGAAAGGGTGTATTATACTGAGTTCATGGGTTGGAAGAACTCAATATTGTTAAAATGTCAGTTCTCTCCAAATTGATCTACAGTGTATAGATTCAACATGGCCTTAATCAAATCCCAGAAAGAAAGATTTCTTTTTTTTTTTTTTGTAAAGGCCGAGAAGCTGACTCTAAAAGATGACAGACTCATACTACCTGACTTCAAGATTTACTATGATGGGGGTTTCCCTGGTGGCGCAATGGTTGAGAGTCCGCCTGCCGATGTAGGGGACGTGTTCGTGCCCCGGTCCGGGAAGATCTCACATGCCGCGGAGCGGCTGGGCCCGTGAGGGCGCGTCCGGAGCCTGTGCTCCACAACGGGAGAGGCCACAACAGTGAGAGGCCCGCGTACCGCAAAAAAAAAAAAAAAAAAAAGATTTACTATGATGAAGCTACAGTAATCAAGACAATTTGATATTGGTGAGAGAATAGACACTCAGGGGAACAGAACAGAGAGTCCAGAAACTAATCCACACAAAGGAAGTCTACCAATTTTGACCAAGGGATAAAGGCAATTCAAAATAGAAAGGATAGTGTTTTCAACAAATGGTTCTGAAAAACTGTACATCCATTTGCAAAAAAAATGAACCTCCATCTGTGCCTCACACTTTGTACAAAAAATGACTTAAAATGGATCCCAAATCTAAATGGGAAACTACAGAACTTGTAGAAGAAAACATAGGAGAAAATCTTTGTAAACTTGGGTTATGACACCAGAAGTACAATCATTGAAAGAGAAAAATGATAAGTTGGACTCCATCACAATTAAAATTTTCTGCTTCACAAAAGATAGCAATAGGAGAGCGGAAAGACAATCCACAGGCTTTGGAGGATATACTGGCAAAACACATACCCAACAAAGAACTTATAGGCAGAATATGTAAAGAGCTCTCAAAACTCAATAGTAAGGGGGACTCCCCTGGTGGTCCAGTGGTTAAGAATCCGCCTTGCAATGCAGGGGACGCTGGTTCGATCCTTGGTCAGGGAACTAAGATCCCACATGCTACAGTGCAACAAAGCCTGCGTGCCACAACTAGAGAGCCTGAGTGCTCCAACTACAGAGCCCACACGCTCTGGACCCTGTGTGCCACAACTACAGACCCCATGCACCACAACTAGAGAGAAGCCCGCGCACCACAATGAAGAGCCCGCGTGCCGCAACAAAATATCCTGTGCGCCACAACTAAGACCCAACGCAGCCAAAAACATAAATAAACAAATAAATACTTTAAAAAACCCTCAGTAGTAAGAATAAAAACACAATAAAAACATGGGCAAAAGATTTGAACAGAATCTTCAATGTAGAGGATATATAGATGGCAAATAAGCACATGAAAAGATTCTAAAATCATTATGCTTTATGGAAATGCAAATTAAAGCCATAATGATACATCACCACACATGTATTAGAATGACCACGACAGAAAAAATCAGTGGTTGCCAGATTTAGGGATGGGGAAAGGGTTGCCTACAAAGGGGCAGCACAAAAAAAAAAAAACCCACTGGGGGTTAATGGAAGTCTTCTGTATATTGATTGTGGGAGTGGTTACATGACTATGTATTTGTCAAAACTCAAAGAACTGCACAACAAAAAGTGAATTTTATGTAAATTTAAATTTTCTGAAAGAAACACAAAGGAAGAGACAGTTTCTTTTCTGCTCAGTGATGAGCTAGATGTGACTTGTACAAGTAGGGCAGTCATTTCATCACCATGGTGAGCTAGAATGAAGACAAAACTAATATAAGCAGGTGAAAGAATGGAAAAGATGAACTTGGATATTAAAAATGTTATTGAGCCAACTGTCTATCCAAACCTGAAACCAACCCACCTTGAATCTTATTACATAAAATAATGATAATTTCCTTTCTGCTTAAGCCTTTCTGAATTGGGTTCTCTGTTATTTGCAGCCAAATTTATCCTGCACAGAAAGTCTCAATGACTTTGTTCCAAAACTTGCATCATCCCCATCATTAAAAAATAGAGTTTGGGAGTCTTTTGAATGTTTTGAGTAATTTGAAACTATGTTCCGGACCAACTTGTATATTACCATTTCCACAAGGAAAAAAATACATGAGCTTTCACAGATATATCCCCTCAACTTAAAGAATTTTAAAATCATGTTATTTATTTAGCTTTGTATAAAAGATTATCCTGTGACTTCTGAAATGCAATCTGAGTGAAATATGTGTTGGGATTGGCATGTGCCACAAATCTGAAGGAGGTAGTCAAACCTGACCCACAGTTATCTATTTCTAGTCAAACCCGACCCACAGTTACCTACTTCTCTTCACGAGTACTTCATGCACCTTCTTACCTCCTTTTCACCAAAGTGCATTCAACATAATAAAAAAGAATGATGTCATATATGAACTTAAGGGTGAATAACTTTGGAAGCAAAGAGAAAATGAATTTCAAAATATCTCCTTGGCATACACTTAATGTCAGACTCTATGAGTTGTAGTAATCAACACCAGCAGTGTCCTTACTGAGCTAGGTAGGATAATTCCAAATGTGACGAAGTGTTATAAACAAAAGAAAGGACAGGATGTTGTGAGAACATGTAACAAAAGAGTATGGAAATCACCTTGAACATCCCAAGGATGCCCCAGGAAGGCACATGCAGGCTGATTTAAGGCCAGGAGTCATCAAGGCCAGGGGTAGGAGTTCATGAACTTAATTTTAAAATGTAAATAGAGTGGGAGGGGGGAAAAAAGAGGAAAGGCTATTTTGGTCCAACTGACCCATAATCCCTGACTAGGCTGAAGCAAGACATCTTGACATGGCTCTTCTCATTAAGGAAATATTTTGAAACTGGAGTTTTGGACAAAGGTATCTTGATTTTAATATTACTCTTTTTATTACCAGGTATGTGTGCAGTGGAGCTTCCTTACCCTAACTCTGTGGTTCTCAGTGAGGGAGTTTTGTCCCCCAGGGGACAGGTGGCAAAGTCTGGAGGCATTTTGGTTGTCACAACTGAAAGGGGGGCTGCTACTGGCATCTGATGGGTAGAGGCCAGGGAGGCCGGCCCAACATCCCACAATGCAAAGGGCAGACCCCATCACAAAGAATTATCCAGCCCCACAGGTCATTAGTGCTGAGGTTGAGAAACCCATCTCTAAGTGCCTTCCCGTGTATAATTTTCTACTTAGGAACTGAAGTGATTATTTTCCACCTTATTATGTTCTGTGTTGTTTGACCTACAAATGAATATATAGTACTTTAAAAGAACAGTCTGAGTTTTTGAAAAATCTATTAGACTCTAAAATCAGCTTCTTCTAAAAGTAGCTTATTTGTCCCCCAGAACAACCCTTTACAAAAGCTTATAAACAAGTTTAATGTATAGACATTACTTAGCTAAAAGAAAAATCATTAGAAATTTAGTTGAACATTCTTTTTTTCTTATCAGAATAAGTTAGCATTTTTAGCCAAAACTCTCTTCTCTCCTTTTTACCCTGAAACATTCGTCTCCAGAGCTGAATATATATCTGACATGCATCATAATGAAGGCTGAAATAAAAAGTATGCATTTTTAAGCTTTACTAATGGAAAGTGAATTGCCATTATTAAGGACACAAATATAATTACAGTATTTAACTGAGGTGCAGTTGATGAAGCTAAAGTGAATTCTCAGAGTCATCACTGGGCTTGACAGCACTTTCTGAGCGAGAAAGTGGGGTGACACTGTTCTCCTCTACTTGTGATCTCTCTGTGGGTGTTTAGTGCCCTCCCATCCTTCACCCCAGTCCAGTTACTTCATGTGGGGTGGGGTCAGTGATGGAGAAAGTCTCAGTGAGAGAAGAAGACTGTCTCACCTCCTACATGATAATTAATGATTGTTTTACTTATTCATTAGACTGTATCCATTCATAACAAAGTCATAACAACCTCATCAACATCATTTTGGACCAGAGAGTAAGTGCTCAAAATGGGACACAGGGGTGAGTGTGAAAGGGCCAAATCTAGGATAATTTGAGCATAAAAAAATAGTAATAGAACCCATGAGTTCATAATGATACTTCATTTAAAAATTTAAATGGAGTGGGAGAGAGGAAAGTGAAAGCTATTCTTTACAGAAAAATGCCAGCTAATAAATGTAGATGATATTATTGAATTAGAAAATAACCATATTGCAATAACTGATATAGCCAATAATTATCACTAAGTGTTAAGACTTTTGAGTGAAAAGATTTGCAGAAATTGGATATTCAGAATATCACACAAAATATTACTTGTTAGTTACAAAGGTTAAAATATCTTTACAATGGAGAAATGTGGGAAACATGACCAAATCTGATATCAGCGATGATGGGACAAACTGATATTATGTGCCTCGTGATGTAATAAACTGAGGAGGACACAAAATGACCTACACAGCTGTTATATAATGAAGAATTTGTTTGGTCTTTGTCCCTGGTTCCTCGCACAGAATTTCTAAAATTCTTGAAATTTCCTGAGTGACAGACGTACCTGTGTTACTTATGAGCCCCTTGGATCACACTTGAGTTTATGTTAAGAAAGTGACTCATGGTGAGCGCCTAGCTTCAGGATGGGGGCTGGTTACCAGCAAGACCAATCACATGATTAGAGGGCCAGCTTCTGGGGAAGGGGTGGGGCTGCAGACTGAGTTCAATCACATGGCCAATGGCTCAACCAACATACCGACATCATAAAACTCTGGACATGGAAACTCAGTGGAACTTCCTGGTTGATGAATACAGCGATGTCCCAGGAAGGTGATGTGTTCTGATTCCACAAGAACAGGGCACAGAAACTCTGCTTTCCCAGACCTCACCCTATATGTCTCTTCTTTGGCCGTTCCTGGGTTGTATCTTTTACAATAAAATAATAAGTATAGTGAAGGGGAGCAGAACTTGCCACCCCAAAATATGCCACTGTGGCATAAGGTTTATCTTGAGATGGTCCTTTAAAAAAAAAAAAAAAAAGCAGCCATGAGAGAAACGCTGAAAACCAAGTAGAGGTCACCTTTTTGTAAGAGACGCTTACATTTAGGAGGGAAACCTCCCTTGTAGAGGTGTCTCCCTCTCTGTACCAGGAAGAGGATGATTAAAATTCTAGGAACTCTTATCAATGGAGGCATGGACTTAAATCGGCATAACAGCCTCGTGTACTGTGCTTTGTCTGGTAACCTCCCATAAGTGGCTCCCTCATGCCCCAAATATCTTCTTTTTTCTTTAGTGGGAGATGGTATTTGAGGTGGTGGCTTGGGCCATTGGGGACAGTTACTCAGTTTTCCTGGGTAACTCTCATGTATACAGGAGGTATACATGTTATCAAACTTTTGTTTGTTTTTCTCTTGTTAATCTTTTAGCCAAGAACCTGGAAGGGTAGAGGGGAAATTCTTTTTCCTCCTCTACAACAGCACTTTTCTGAATTCTGTGCGTCATTCTAGTGAATTATTTAACTCAAGGGGGTGCTAAGAACCTCTGAATTTGTAGCTAGTTGGTCAGAGTATGAATGGCCTGGGGATCCCCTGAACTTGCAGCTGACCTCTGACGTGAAGGCAGTCTTGTTGGGAACCGTGCCCCCTACTTGTGGGATCCATGCTAACTCCAGGTGTTAGTGCCAGAACTGAGTTGCAATACCCTTGTCAGTGTTGAAATAATAATCTTTCTACCAATAATGCTTAACTTGAATCCAAACACAAGGAAACAACCAACCAAATCCGAATCAAGGAACATTCTGCAAAATAACTGTGCTGGGCTCTTCGAACGGCAATGTCAAGAAACACACACCCCCACACACCCACACAAAGACTAGGGATGTGTTCTAGATTCAAGAAGAAGAATGTCCTTGTGTTTATGAGGTACATGGAGAAGCATTTAACAGTGACCTGTCATCATGATGTCTGTCACTTCATCTCAAATGCTTCAGCAAAAAAACAAACGAGTACACACAGAGAGAGGGAGAGGGAGAAATGAGAGAACATGTTAACAAATGGAGAATCCACGCGAATGGTGATTCATGTTCTGTTCTTTTGAAATTTTTAAAAATAAAAAAAGTTGGGGAAAAATTACGGCATCAAGTGGGCTGTCTCCAAATGTCCCCTGCACCAAAGGCTGCGTCAAGCACAACACTGCGAACCTACTTAACGCCATTGAACTGTACATACACTTAAAAATGGTTACAACGGTAAATGTTACGTTATGTATATTTTAATCACAATTTTTAAAAAATCGAAATATCTGCCTCAGGTCTTGTCCTCTCCACTCCGAAGAGCAGCGAAGGTGGGCAAAGTCGTCCTGTCTGCCTGACACGGGGCGGGGCCGGGAAAGGAGGCCTGAGAGGGAGGCAAGAGACAGGTCAGGCGGGGCCTCTTCAGGGCAGTGTGAAGCTCTTAGAAGTTTCAGGCAGCTGACTTCGGGACAGGGACCCAGCTTTCCTAGGTGACTCTGTCCAGCCCGGCTGCTTCAGCTCCGGCATTCCTCCCCTCAATGGTCTAGTGTGTGGGCCCTGCCCCCCTCCCCTCCCTCCCTTTCACTGGTAAGAGGGGGAGCATCTTGCCAGGAGAAGTTTGCTGGGCCACTTCTAACGCAGGGAGCCCAGGTGTCTGGGATGTTTTCATTTTGTCTCGATTTTTAATGGAAGAGTGAGTGAAATAACAACGTGGGCACAGCTCCAGACAATGTCATGCTGGGAGCTTGGCAGCAGCTGGGAGCAGCCTGCTGAGGTGCAAATCCAGAGGTGCTTTTCGTGAAGGTGGGCTCCGCAGTCCCGCTGGGGCTGCCCTTAGCCCGAGCACGCGGCCAACTGGGAAGCAGGAATGTGACCAAAAATACTGTTACCAAACACTGTTCTTTTCACTGTTTAGGGGGCTTTTTAGAGCTGTCCAAGTAGCATGCTTTTTCTTTTTAGCACATGTCACATCCAAAATTGAACAATTTCAGGAATAGGAGAACAATTTTTACTCATTTGTTTTTAGTCCTATATTCATCAGTGTAAGATGTCCTTCCCTCTCCTTCCTGCCCCCTCCTTTCCTCTTTCTTTCTCTCTCTTTCTTTCTTTCCCTTTCTTTCTCTTTTCTTTTTTCGTCCTTCCTTTCTTTCATTCATGTTAAAATATACATGACATAAAATTTACCTTTCTAACCATTTTTAACTATACAGTTCAGTGGCATTAAGTACCCTTTCCTTTTTAATTTAAACTAGTTTTTAGAATTATTATTACAAAAGTAATTCATTAATATGATAAAAAAAACAATGTAAACACTATGGAAGGGGACAAAATGAAAAAAAGAGAGTCTCTACCCCTATCCTCCCACAAAATGCTGTTAACAGTTTTTGTGAAACCCACTTGAACCATTTTAATGGAGTACTGCTTTTCAGTAACAGATGTATTCATTTGCTCCTAAGGGATAAGGGGCTCAGGTCTTGGAAGCATGTCGGCTGTTCTTTCTTCCTGGAAATGTGGGTGAGTTTTCCTTACATACCTATGTGAACATGTGCCCACAAGCAGACACACATACACACACACACATTTTTATAACTGACTACACATATATACATATACATATTTTATATTTATATAATAAAAGAGTGATATATTCCTACTGCTCCATGCCCTGATTTTTTTCACTTAATAATATATCTGCCCCACAACCACCTAAACTCACAGATGCATTTTGTTCATTCTCTCCTCTAAAGCTTTAGTTAAACACTTTTCACTGCCTGCAAATGCCTCATCATTTCTCTCCGCTCCGGTAATTCTACAAAGCCATCAAGATCTATCTCATATTCCGTATTCTCCAAGCATTTATTGGTTCTATATAATAATTTAGTAGATAATTATAACGATCATAATTCATTGGAAAGGAGGGTAAGCTCTTGAATCGGTCATTCATAGGTTTTGGCCTCAACTCCACCAGTAACTAGCTGTGGAAGGGGTCTATGGAAGTCCCCTTGGATATTTTCCTAAATTTTTCTGGACCTATTTTCTCATATGGAAGCTTTAACTTTTTTATAAAAAGAAATAATGATATTATTATTTTTATAGATCTCATATATGTGCATTGGGTGCTTTTATTAGTTAGGATTCTCTAGAGAAACAGACCAATAGGATGTTATATAAATAGAGCTGGAGAGAAAGAGAAAGAGAGAAAGGTATTTTAAGGTAACTGGCTCACACAACTGGGGAGCCTGGCAAGTCCAAAATTTACAGGGTATGCCAGCAGGCTGGCGACCCAGGGAAGAGTTGATGTTCAAGTCCAAAGTCGGTCTGCTGGCATAATTCCCTCTTTTTCTGGGGAGGTCAGTCTTTTTATATTAAGGCCTTCAACTGATTGGATGAAGCCCACCCACATTAGGGAGGGTAATCTGCTTTACTCAAAGTCCACTGATTTAAATGTTAATCTCATCTAAAGAAATACTTTCACAGAGGCATCTAGAATAATGGTTGACCAAATATCTGAGTACTGTAGCCCAGCCAAGCGGACACATAAAATTAACCATCACAGTGTTTTTTAAATTTAAAAATACTGAAAAAGCAGAAAGAAGAATTTTTATCTACCTCCATCCCAAATCCAAACACCTTACAACAAGAAATCTCAATATTTAGTGACCACTATCCTCAGAACTTCTATATGGCTAGCTAGGCAAATAAAGAGAGAAATATAGGCAAAAGATAAAAAGCATATACAGATATGCCTCTGAGATATTGTGGGTTTGGCTCCAGACCACCACAATAAAGCAAATATTACAATAAAGTGGGTCACATGAATTTCTTGGTTCTCAGTGCATATGCAAGTCATGTTTACACTATACTGTAGTCCATTCAGTGTGTAATACATTATGTCTAAAAAAACAATGTACATACCTTAATTTTAAAATACTGTTTTGCTCAAAAATTCTAACCATCATCTGAGCCTTCAGCGAGTCATAATCTTTTGGCTGATGGAAGGTCAGTGTTGATGGCTGCTGACTGACTAGGGTGGTAAGTTATGAAGGCTGGGGCCACGGTGGCAATTTCCTAAAATAAGACAACAATGAAGTTTGCCGCATCACTGACTCTTCCTTTCATGAACAATGTCTCTGTAGCAGGCAATGATGTTTGACAGCATTTTATCCATGGTAGAACTTCTTTCCTCTCAAACCTTCAGGTTGCTTTATCAACTAAGTTTACGTAATATTCTAAATCCTTTGTTGTCATTTCAACAATCTTCACAGCATCTTCACCAGGAGTAGATTCATCTCAAGAAACTAATTTCTTTGCTCATCCATTAGAAGCAACTCCTCATCCATTCAAGTTTTATCATGAGATTGCAGCAATTCAGTCACATCTTCAGGCTCCACTTCTAAGTGGAGTTCTCTTGCAATTTCCACCATATCTGCAGTTACTTCCTCCACTGAGGTCTTGAACCCCTCAAAATCACCCATGAGGGTTAGAATCAACTTCCTCCAAATTCCTGTTAATGTTGATATTTGGACCTCTTCCCATGAATCACAAATGTCCTTAATGGCATCTAGAATGATGAATCCCTTCCAGAGGTTTTCAATTGACTTTGCCCAGATCCATCAGAGGACTCATTACTATGGCAGCTATAGCCTCATGAAGTATATTTCTTCAATAATAAGACTTGAAAGTCGAAATGACTCCTTGATCCATGGGCTGCAGAATGAACTTTGTGTTAGTTAGCAGGCATGAAAACAACATTAATCTCGTTTTATTATACATCTCCATCAGAGCTCTTGGGCAACCAGGTGTATTGTCAAAGAGCAGTAATATTTTGAAAGGAATCTTTTCTTCTGAGCAGTAGGTCTCCACAGTGGGTTTAAAACATTCAATCAACCATGTTGTAAACAATGTGCTGTTACCCAGGCTTTGTTGTTCCTTTTATAGAACACAGGCAGAGCAGATTTAGCGTAATTCTTAAGAGCCCTAAGAGTTTCAGAATGGTAAATGAGCACTGACTTCAAGTCACCAATTACATTAGCCCCTAACAAGAGAGTCAGCCTGTCCTTTGAAGCTTTGAAGCCAGGCATTGACTTCTCCTCTCTAGCTATGAAAGTCCTAGATGGCATCTTCTTCCAATAGGAGGCTGTTTCAGCTACAATGACAATCTGTAGTTTTGTGTAGATATCTAACATTAATATCTTAGTTAGATCTTCTGGACAACTTGCTGCAGCTTCTGCATCAACACCTGCTGCTTCACCTTGCACTTTTATGTCATGGAGGTAGCTTCTTTTTTTTAACCTCATGAACCAGCCTCTTCTAGGTTCAAGCTTTTCTTCTGCAGTTTCCTCACCTCTCTCAACCCTCATAGAATTGAAGAGAGTTAGGGCCTTGCTCTGGATTAGGCTTTGGCTGAAGGGAATGTTGTGGCTGGTTTGACCTTCTATCCAGACCACCAAAACTTTCTCCATATCAGCAATAAGGATGTTTCACTTCTTTATTATTCATGTGTCCACTGGAGTAGCACTTTTAATTTCCTGCAAGAATGTTTCCTGTGCCTTCACAACGTGGCTAAATGTTCGGTGCAAGAGGCCTAACTTTCAGCCTGTCTCAGCTTTTGACCTGCCTTCCTCATCAAGCTTAATCATTTCTAGCTTTTGCTTTGAAGTGAGAGACGTGCAACTCTTCCTCTGACTTGAACACTTACAGGCCACTGTATTTGTGGCCTAATATCTAATTGGCCTAATTTCAGTGTTGTTGTGTCTCAGGGAACAGGAAGCCGGAGGAGAGGGAGAGAGATGGGGGAAAGGCCAGTCAATAAAGCAGTCAGACACACACAACATTTATTAAGTTCACCACCTGATACGGATACAGTTCACTCACCCCAAAGCAGTTATAACAGTGTCAAAAATTATTGATCACAGATCACCATAACAAATATAATAATAATGGAAAAGTTTGTAATATTGCGAGAATTACCAAAACGTGACACAGAGTCACAAAGTGAGCAAATGCTGTTGGAAAAATGGTGCCAATAGACTTGCTCAATGCCAGGTTGCCAGAAACGTTCAATTTATTTTAAAAAATGCAATATCTGTGAAGCACAATAAAGTGCAATAAAATGAGGTATGCCTGTACTATAAATGCTATTTTTAAGATAAAAGTTTAAATTTTAATATTTCTTTAAAAGGAGAAAAGGAATTAAAGTGTAACTGCAAATAAATGTTTCCTTACAATAAGGTATGTTCATTCCCAAAAGATCCTTTTGAGGCTCAGTAAAAACATGATGGAAAGCCATTAAGAAGGTGGCGGTCATCACGGGTTTTTTTCTTTTTTTTGCCTACTTGTTTCAATTTCAAACAAGAATCAACTTCCTATTATGAAAGATAAATTAGCACAGTACAGGACCGCCTGACTCCCCCCTCTCTCTACTTTTCAATATTTGTTATTTGCATGGTTATAGTACTTTGTTAAGGTTTATAAAACTTACAGGAGGTGCTGGCTTACAGCTTCCACAGCAGTTTCATTTTAATTTTACACATAAATATAGTCGATACTTATTACCATTTCTTTCACAAAGCCTCTTATATTTCTGACCTCTTAATTTTGATTCTTCTCTCCGTTGGCTAGATTTTGCCAACAAATCTTCTTTTTCTAAATCCTCAAATCACTTTTTTTTCATGAAAAGTTCATGACTGCTGTGTACACAGTAACTAACCATCCTCATTTATCTGGGACTATCAGGTTTTAGCACTGAAAGTCCTGTGTCCCAGGTAACCCCTCTGTTCCAGGTAAACAGGGAGAGTTGCACACATAGAGCAGCCTGGATTCACGCTTTCCTGAGAACATGTAAACACTGTGTCGCTAGTTTCTGGCACTGAGCGTTGCTGGGCAGATGCATGCAGCAGGCGGAAAGTGTCTTCTGTACACTTGTTTTGTCTGCTTTGATGCCCATCAGATTCTTTCGTTAGTCTTGACATTTAGTAACTTTTCTTCTCTCGGTTTTTTCTAAAGACAAGATGTACTTTCTCATTCGGTAGACTAAACTTTTTCATTTCAAGCAAGTATTCATTCGTGTTTTACATCTTCAAATATTTGTTTCCATTTTGTCCTTTTCTTATCTCCAAGACCTCCAGCTATGTGTATGTTTCCTCTCCTTATCTCTCTGTGCTTCCTTCTGCGTGAATTCCTGAGTCAGATTATGCGCCTCGTGAGATTCACGATATTAGTAACCATAGTCACCTTCTTCTCCATCACCCCCATTATGAAAACTTACCAAGCACTTGCTATGGGCCAGGCACCATGCACGTCACTCTATATGCTCTATCTTATTTCATCTTCATAACAACCCCAAAAGATAAGTTCCAGTATGACCCCCATTTTAAAGATAAGGATACCAAAAAGCGGAGACAGTTACCTACTCAAAGATACGTGGCTACTAAGTGACACAGCTGGCATTCAAACCTTGTTTCTCTAACCCCAGAGTCTGAGATTAAACCCCTACAGCCCAACGCTCTCCTATGCGTTATTTCACTATATTTGATTTACGTCCCTTGAAGCTTTGAACAATAAGGAAAGGCTGAAGTGACTTCATTCAGTTTCTGTTAGTTAAATCATTCCTTTGGCCCCTTTACTGAATGCTTACTACATGTTGACTATTATGCCATGTGTTAGACATACAAAAGACATATAAAATAGGGTCAGGGCCCTCAAGGCAATTTTAGTTTGGTGCGGTGGGGAAAAAAAAGACAGACTTCTAAACAGATGAACTGCCATCTTCCTTGGTAGGCGGCACAACAGAAGAGTGAACCGATTGCCTTGGGAGCCCAGGGGCTGGAGACGCATGCGAGCTGTCTGGAAGGATGAGAGGAGGTACTCAGACGCGGGAGCAAGTGTCAGGGGAGGGGGGACACGCGAGGCAGAAGCAGGGACACGTGCTGCTGAGCTGAAAGAGGGTATATTCTTATACTCAGGGAATAATGAAAACTTTGAGGCAGATGGAGCATAAGATACAGGGGAATAACGTGTAAGACATGAAACTAGAGGGGCAAGTGAGAGTCAAACTACTGCCATTCTGTTCTTAATGATCACTTTAACCCTACAAAAGGGATGATGATGAGTTTCAAAGTTCTCGGAAGACTCATACATACTCAAATCAAACTTTCTAGATATCACTCTCTATCTTATGTCAGTAATTGGTTTTTTTCTGGTTCATCCTTGATATTTCCAGCGGATTATAAGAACATTCTTTGGGACTTCCCTGGTGCTGCAGTGGTTAAGAATCCACCTGCCAATGCAGGGGACACGGGTTCAAGCCCCGGTCCGGGAAGATCCTACATGCCGCGGAGCAACTAAGCCCATGCGCCACAACTACTGAGCCTGCGCTCTAGAGCCCGCGAGCCACAAATACTGAGCCCACGTGCCACAACTACTGAAGCCCGTGCGCCTACAGCCCATGCTCCACAACAAGAGAAGCCACTGCAATGAGAAGCCCACGCACCGCAACGAAGAGTAGCCCCCGCTTGCCACAACTAGAAAAAGCCCACGCACAGCAACGAAGACCCAACGCAGCCAAAAATAAATGAAATAAAATAATTTTTTAAAAAAAAGAACATTCTTCTACTTTTGGTTTTCTACATTCAACCTGCCTCAGAACTGTGGGTGGGCTAATGTTACCCCTCTCCTAAAGAAATCAATCTTATCCATTTAACCTTTGCCAGTATAACATAAGAAATGCAGAGAGAACAAATACAGAAATCTAAGGAAATAGTTCTTTTCTGAGAGCATCATGGGTTTTTATTTTGTTTCGGTTTTCATCTGAGAGTCAACTTTTTTTTTTTTTTGCGGTACGCAGGCCTCTCACTGTTGTGGCCTCTCCCATTGCGGAGCACAGGCTCTGGACACACAGGCTCAGCGGCCATGGCTCATGGGCCCAGCCGCTCGGCAGCATGTGGGATCTTCCCGGACCGGGGCACGAACCCGTGTCCCCTGCATCGGCAGGCGGACTCTCAACCACTGCGCCACCAGGGAAGCCCAAGAGTCAACTTTTTGACAGCACCTTCCCGTCAAGGAGTAGCTAGGACAAGGGGTGGCTCAAGGGCAGGTTGGCGGGAAGGTTAAGTACGTTGACTTGGTTGACTCCGGTGTTTCCTGGATGTCAGAGCCCAAAGAACTGCACTCCCTGGTTCCTGAACCTACGCAAACAACCTGGGTTTGGAATTTAGGAAAAAAAAAAAACAAAACTAAAAGTTTTTAGGGCTGATGCACAGGTACCCCATAGAAGACTACAGCTCTCTGCTTTTAAGAAAAACCATTTGGAGTGAATAGTTGGCATATTTTTTCCAAAATAGCAAATCCATTTTAGAAAACAACAAGTTGATAACTTAATGAGTGTGTGTGTTCTTTTTAAACTGAAATAGCTGGCAAATGATTAAACATAGCCAGCTTACAGACAGCTTTCCAGTGTCAGTGAAAAGGCCGATTTGGATAGAGATCAATGAAGTAGTCAGAAGGGGCCGTAAGTGAGAGAAGAGGAGAAAGTTGCTGGGAAAAAAAAAAAAAAAACAGAGGAAAGCGGTTACCAGGGACAACGCATCCATTAGTCACAGCCGGCAAAGCGCCTGGGGCACATGATGATTTAGAGACCCACAAAAATGATTTAATTTTTATTTCTTTCAAAATCAAAAGAAAAAAAAGTGACCATATTATAATGAACCCGGTCTGGATTATATTCATCTTTACACTCATGCAGTTGTAAAATGCGATTGTTAATATTTTTTTTATGGAGGAAGGAACCCACGAAGGCATAAGTGCTGAGGGGCCATGAAAGTCTTAATGCAGCACTGGCGGTTACTAATATGTTGGCTCAAAGGCCTAAGAAAACATAACCCTAATGTCTTGCATTGCATTAACATGATCGTGCTCACATTTCGCCGGCTGGGTGGGCCCCATCCACAGAGTCATGGGATCGCAGCACACTTACCAAAGTTTCCCCAGCTATTTCTGGAGACCCCTTCCACTTGCTCAGGAACAAGGCTAGAGCCCTTTGTGCTGCCCCTTTATTTTTAAATTTTTATTGGAGTATAGTTTCAGGTGCACGGCAAAGTGAATCAGTTATGCATATACATATATCCATTCTTTTTTAGATTCTTTTCCCACATAGGCCATTACATGTACTGAGTAGAGTTGCCTGTGCTACACAGTAGGTCCTTATTAGTTACCTATTTTATACATAGGATATATAGTAGTGTGTATATGTCAATCCCAATCTCCCAATTTATCCCTCATAACCATAAGTTTGTTTTCTACATAAGTTTGTTTCCACATATAAGTGATATCATATGGTATTAGTCTTTCTCTGTCTGAGTTACTTCACTCAGTATGACAATCTCCATCTACATCTCTGCAAATGGCACTATTTTGTTCCTTTTTATGGCTGAGTAATATTCCATTGTATATATGCACCACATCTTTACCCATTCCTCTGTCCATGGACATTTAGGTTGCTTCCATGTCCTGGTTACTATAAATAGTGCTTGTGCTACCCCTCTATTAACTTCCACTGACAGGAAGCCACCCAGGAGATGCCCCACCAATGTTCCTTTAACGGCATCTACTTCAGCTTTTCCGTCTAGGTGCTGTTCCCAAAATCTCAACCCCTCCTGGTGTCCAACAGCACTGTAGTGCCTTCCACCCTAATCCTGCGTTACAGCTGTGCTGCGTCCGCCCAGGGTGGGGAGAATCATGAGTCCATAAATCGTTTAGGTTGTCTCTGCTGGAAAATACTAGCCATTAAAGAAGTCTGGGGAAGTGAGATTTACCCACACGCTCATCACCTGTCAGGGTGCAGGGAAAGCAGCCGCAGGCCAAATTCTGCCACCCATACAGATGTTTGCTACACACATATTCATCAGTGGTCATTGAAGAGTTGGCACTCTCCCGTTAGCTCGACGAGATTTTAGCTCTTCTCAACCCTTCAGGTGATCCAACCACACTGTGGGAAATGTTCACGGGTGGCAGACTCTTCAGAAGCAGGAGTCTATGCTTCCTCATTGGCATCATTCAGAAATCCTCCTACACCAATAGCTGGACAAAGGACCACTCAGGGATCAAGCCAGATCTTAGGTTTCCCTGAAGGCTCACCCACTGTTCACACAAGAGGAAGGAGTCTCTTTAAGGTATTTTTAGCCAGTCCGCATATTTTGAATACCTTTAGCATCACCAATGAGACCTCATCTCTATGAATCATCAATGCTAAGTAATTAAGTTTACTAATAAACTAAGTTACTGGTTTCTCCAATAAAATCCCCTTTCTGACATGCACTGTGCTGATTAACCAACTATCGCTTTGACAAAGCCACCTTCTCTGATTTAATCCTAGCTAATCACTCTTTTGCTTTGACAAAGCCACCTTCTCCGATTTAATCCTAGCTAATCGCTCTTTGACTACACGTTCTGGATTACTTCATAGGTTTTGGCTTAACCTAATAAGCAGATACAAAATATCACAAAATTTATGCTGAGTATTCTTAAATAAATTATAGTCACCGTAAGGCAGTGGCATCTGCGTGGGTCCCAACGCTATAATCCACACATGCAGATCTGCCATGACTTACAACACCCTGGGTATCGCACGAATGCCAAGGAAACACTGGGAGCCAAAGGCCAACAGAGGCCCAAGAGAGAGAAAGACCCAGAAGCAAGGTGATTCCTTCCTCACTCTCAATTACTGGCAATGGCGTAAGAATCCAGGAATTTAGAACCAATTGAGAGGGAAGGAGCTGAGGAAGGAAAACCCTGGAAAAAGGCATCCCCCTAATGGGATAGCTGTTTTTTAACTCTGAAGAATCCAAAAAGTCAAGAGCTTGGGCTCTTCCTCAAGAACGAAGAAACTTATTCACAGAAATGACAAATTTAAATGTTTCTTTCAGGTAGAAATGGGAGCCACGATCTTGTACGTAAAACTGACTTATTTCAAATTAAAGTTGTATTTTTGTACTCCTGACTTTTGTGGAAGGACGTGACTAGGAGGTTATATCTGTTACAAAGCGATTGCATATTCATGCATATAGAGTCCACGCAAGGTCAAACGCCCAAAATAAAAGTCAGGGTCGTGCATGAAGCATGGGCTCATCAATCATGCCTAACGTGAGTCCTGCCAATCACTTAGGAGGAAATGCAGCCTTCAGATGTGAAGCTGGGACTGTAGCTTCAGAAGAACTCTGGATGAGGAAGTGTTTACGGAGATATCCTGCTCTGACAGCCACAATATAGAAACATCTCGTGCCAAATATGAAATGGAAAAAGGAGCAGGTAGCTGTGCTAGGATCTGAAATTTATGTTTCTCGTATTTCCTGGCTTATTCATCTTCAGTTATCTTTTAGTATGTTTGGCAAGATGTTTTTTAAAATTCCAGCCATATTAAGGAAGTCAAAGCAATTTTGTTTCTGTCTGCTTGAGAGATTTAGAAGAAAATGCTGCTCTCCACATACCAGTCTGCTGATGGCCGCAGAAATAAAGACACTCCCCAAGTGGAAAGTGAAACTCAGGGGCACAGATGGGTCCCTCTCGTCTGCCAAACCTTTCCAAATGGAGAATATTTATTTTGCTCTATCTTAATATTACATAAGTAATTTGTATTCACTGTAAAAATGCTTGAAAGTACAAATAAAATGTTTTAAAAAATGAAATCACTTGTAACCTCCCCACCCAGTGATTACCACTGTCAACATTTTAATGTTCATATCTGTTTCTGTACATTTCATATATACGTATGAATATTCCAAACGTAGGATCTTGCTGTATATACTCTTTTTGTAATCTGCTTTTATTTAACTCATTCTATGGCGGCCCTCTTTTCATGTCAGTAAATTTCTGTCTACTACAGTGGTTCTCACACTGGATCATGCACGTGAAGAGCTCCATACAGCACAAGGTGCTTGGTCTTCACCCACTCAGTTGCCCAGTCTCCCCTTTAGCAGTTGGTGGGAGGGGCAAGAATTTGCACTTCTAACAAGTGGATGCTGACGCAACTGATCTGGGGAGCACAATTTGAAGACTGTGGTCTATACCATCACATGAATGACTGCTGAACATTTCATGATACAGATGAATGAATTTATTTAGCTGTTCCCCTTTATTTGAATATTTGGATTATTTCAAACCCAAATGATGCTGGGAGAAACATCGTTACAGCTAAACCTGCACTTGTTTTTATGAAAGACCAGTTTCCTTGCTCTGAAATCCAAGAAAGGTAAAACACTGGAAAGAATTCTCACTACCAGGAAATGAGAGAGGAAGAATGATTCAAATCCTCCTGGTTTAGGGTTATTTAGAGCCCACGACGGAAGGTGAAGTTCATGGGGGTTGCAGGATTAATGGAATTGCAGATAGAGACACCTGCCCAAAGAACACTTTTGGCTAACCTCATTCCATTTCTGATAGTCCCATGACAAGTAGAACATTGGTACATGAGAGGAAATGCTTTATGTATTACTTAATGTTAAATGTGGCATCAATGAGTTGATGAATGAAAAATTTTAAAAGCCAGAAAAGAGAAGAAAGAAAAGATGAAAAGTGATTTGGACAGTGATTATAGAAAAATGAGTGTCAAAAAATTTAGATGACCTTCATGTGACCAAGAGATTTCTATTACATTCAACTTTTTTTTTTAAAAAAAGGGAAAGTGGCTCAAAGTGCATTGTTTTGAGACTTTCAGGTTTTGAACAAGTTTCCATTCTATACCAAATTTAATGAATAGAAATTTAAGTACATCTCAAAGCTAGATCTCATAAATAAAAAAACTGAGTACGAAGCAACCTAATTTTAAAAGGGTCAGAATTTATAACAGTAGAGTTTACAGAAGTAATATAAAGTAAAAGAAACCTAAGTCACACTCATAAAGAAATACAAATCAGGGACTTCCCTGGTGGTGCAGTGGGTAAGACTCCGTGCTCCCAATGCAGGGGACCCGGGTTTGATACCTGGTCAGGGAACTAGATTCCACACGCCGCAACTAAGATCCTACATGCCCAACTAAAGATCACGCATGCTGCAACGAAGATCAAAGATCTCGCAAGCTGCAACTAAGACCCAGTGCAGCCAAATAAATATTAAAAAAAAAAAAAAAAAAGAAATCAACACGAGGTTAGCGTCTGACGTACAGCATAGTGATTTGATATTTCCATATATTACAAAATGCTCACCATGATAAGTTTAGTTACCATCTGTCACCATACAAAGGTATTATACTACTATTGACTATATTCCCCATGCTGTATATTTCATCCCCATGACTCATTTATTTTGTAACTGAAAGTGTGTACCTCTTAATGTCTCTCACTTATGTGGCTCATTCCCCCACCTCCTCCCCTCTGGCAACCTCCTGTTTGTTCTCTGTATCTATGGTTCTGTTTTGTTATCTTTATTTGTTTTGTTTCTTAGATTTCACATATAAATGAAATCATTTAGTATTTGTTTTTCTCTGACTTACTTCACTTAGCATAATACCCTCTAGGTTCATCCATCTTGTTGCAAATGGTAAGATTTCTTTCTTTTTTATGGCTGAGTAATATTCCATTGTATGTGTATGAGTGTGTGTGTATCATACTTTTCTTTTATTTTGTACCTATATAAGATGATGGATGTTCACTAAACTTATTATGGTAATTGCTCCATGAGGTATGTAATTCAAAATCACTATGCTGTACACCTGACACTTGTACGGTGCTGTTTATCAATTATATCTCAATAAAACTGGAAGAAAAAGAATTTTAACTATTATCCTCCAAAAATGCAAATTAAGGCATCATTATGTTTTCCTCTAGCAGACAGCAAATACTTTAAAGTTTGATGATGCTCAGGGTTGGCTAGAATACGAGAAATAGGTACTTTCATATTCTTTTGTTAAGAGGTCAAAACAGTACAAATCTTTGGAAAATAATTTGGCAATTTTATCAACATTTAAAAAGTAAATATTATTAAACCTATAATATTATTGCTTGGAATCCTATGGATATGTTTTAAACTGTTTCCCAAAATATACAAAGTTATTCACTGAAAAATTATCTATTCCAGAAAAAGACTGGAAACAACCTAAATGTCCTTTAACTGGAGAGTCTCCTTAAATAAACTATAATTCATCCATGTTATACAGCCCTTAAAAACAACAATGCTTTATACTGATATCCAAATACATACAAATTTATCAATAAGTGAAAGGAACAAGGTACAGAAAACTTGTAGAGTATAATTCCTTTGTATAAACAAACATAAGCATATATATGTTTACAGAGAAGTATATGCAAAAGTTTTTTCTCAAAGGGAACCCCCCAAATTGTTCACTGTCATTTTCTTTTCTTTTTCAGGTGAGGACATGGAGGGATGCCGTACATGGACATGGGAGAGGAGAGGCCCAAATTCCTGATACTCACTGGGGTGGAAGAAGACTTCTTGGTCCAGGGGAGCATATTTGATCCCAATCTTAACAGATGAACCAAATTTCAAAGTCTTCCACAGTGCCTGAGGACATGGTTTCTTTTTTTAACCATCTATTTAAAACTTTTAATGTGTACAAATATGTTCACAGCAGGTTTATTCATAATGGCGCCCAAATGGAAACAAGCCAGATGTCCATCAAAGGGAGAACGGATAAAAGGCTGGGTATTCATTCAATGGATACAAAAATACTATGGTATTCATAGTAATTAAAAAAAAGGAGAAACTACTGCTACCTGCATCCACATGCATATATTCCAGAGATATTGTATTGAGCAAAAGGAAGCAAATACAGAAGAGTTCATACGTCTGTATGTTGAAGAACAGGTGAAGACAAAGCTGTAGTGGCTGCCGTTGGAACAGAGGCTACTAAAGTGGGAGGTTACCGACTGGCAAGGGCGTGAGGGAGACCTCAGAGGTGCTAGGCTGGTTTTGGTATACCGATGTGGGTGTGGCTTTACAAATACACACACGTATGCGAAAATTAACCCAGCTGTACTGAAGGTAGGTGTACTTTATTGTACACTGCACTTCAAAGAAATTTTTAGCTCTTTAGTGTGGTCTTTTTCCAGGCAACAAAATTTTAACAGAAAAACTGTGGAGCTCAACGAGGAGCACCTGACGGGTTATATGTTTTCAGTGATTTTTCACTAATCTAAAATAAATATCGCTTGATTCATCAATTCTCCTTGATTTATGTTGTTAATTTAGTAAAAGGGTGTACTAGGACGAATCAAGAATAACAACCCTCAAAGATATCCTCATCCTAACCCCCAGAATCTGCGAATATGTTACCTTCATGGCAAATGACATTGCAGATGTGATTAAATTAAAGGCCTTGGCGTGGAGGATTGTCTCAGATTACCCTGGGTGGGCCTGATGTGCTCAAAGGGCCCTTAAGGAGGGACACAGGGGAAATCAGTCAGAGAGAAGCAGATCTGACGATGCTACTCTGCTGGTTTTGAAGATGGCCGGGAGCCAATGAATGCAGGGAATACAGCCCAGGCAGAAAAGGGAAGGAAACAAATTCTCCTTTAAGACACTGAAGGAAACAGCCCTGTGGACACCTTGACCTTAGCTAAGTGAAACAGATTTCAGAATTCTAGCTTCCAGAACCATAAGGGAATACACTTGTGTTATTTTAAGCCACTAAGTTTGCAGTAATTTGTTACAACAGCAATACAATACAAAGGGGAAGCTAATATAGAGGGGGAAAAAGGTGAGGTGCAAATATTCTTACTCTTTTGAATTCTTTGGTTTGCTCTTCATTGAGAGAGACAGAAAAGCCTTTTGCTGTTGTCACTTTTTATGTCAAAGATGATCTCCATATCAACAGAGGTATTATTCCCTCCTACGAAAAATTTCAGTGAAGGAAAAGCCAATACTAACATACCTTACTTTAAATTAATACTAAGCATTTTTTCCAACTATAAAATTTATACATGATTCTTGCATAAAGTAGGTAAAGAAACCCAAACTGTCCTTTAAGAACTCAAGATCGAAATTGTCTCTGGCTGTTCTGAGCAATGGCTGGCCGAGATTCTCGCGTCATTATCTGGGCTGATAGATCCACGTGGAAACTGGACTACGCACTTTGTTTCCAGCATGTCACTATTCACCGTATTATTTACTAGTCTGTGAACAAGGAAAGGAAAGTAGGATGGCTTCCTCCCTTCCTTGGCTCTCCTGCATTTGGCACGAGGCCAGGTGAGCTGGGAGATCAGTGTTCCCTGGGATTTTATCATGTTCAGCCTGTGTCCCCAGGGCATCCAAGTTCCTCAGTGATTACTGCCCCCTCTCTTGTTTCCCATGCTGGAGACTGAACAGGCTTGAATGTGCTGTGAGGAAAGGTTGGGGGCTAAACGGTTCAAAAGTGAGAATCCTCAATCCCATAGCAGGCAGGCAAAGGCATGTTACTGGCGCCGAGGCTGCGTGCTGTCGAGCAGGTTGACATGCGGCATTTGGTACTGTGGAGTTTTCTCCCTGCTACATTCCTTCTGGGGACCCGGGATGGGGGGTGGGCGCGGGGGGTAAAATCCGTGCTATCTGGCAATCATCAAGATCACCATCAAGGGCTGGGAGTAAAAAGTTCCCAACTCTAAAATGCGGGTACAGAAGCTCTTCCCATAGTGTCTGCATGGAGTTCTGAAACTGGGAAAGAGCTTATAAGGGTGCACTCTGTATGTGTGTGTATATGTGTGTTCATTTGTCACCAGTGAGAGACAAGTTTGTGTTCACAAGCTCCCTAGGTATTTATAGTGACTACTATTTACCCAATGCTAACCTAGGAGCCTGGAAGGAAGCCCTGGGAGGATGGGGTAGCTCTTTTCCTTTCTGTCCAGAATTCCTCCCTTTAAGACATCCACTCCTCTGAACACAGGAGTGGACACAGAGCCCAGGGTGAGCCAATGTGACTGGCCCTAGCCACAGTGACTGGCCCAGGAAGGGCCATGGGACATAAGCCCAACCAATCGGGAGGCTTCTCCAGGATGCTTCTGTAGAAGCTGAAGTAGAGTCTTGCCTTTCTCACGTGTCAGGAGCTGTTTGACTGTGATGTGGAAATGGCCTTACTTGGTTCTCCACCAAGTAAGGAAACGTGAAGGCATAAAGTTCCAGGGAAAACCTTGTGAGCTGCTGAACCCTGATTTGTGTAGAAGTCACAAGCCATCCCTGGGTTCATTCATGCATGAGGCCAGCTCCACCCTTCTTGAGGTTTGGAGCTAGAACTTCATCCTTCACTGTTTGAGTTAATTCACTTTTGTGTTTCTATCCGTTAGAATGAAAAAAGAAACTGACAGACAGAGATTTATGGAAAAACAAGGCATGTGTGCTGCCCTCAGAGAATTCAGGATTCATATGGAAAGACAGGGACAATTACAGAAGAAAATACAAGTTAAAATATACTTAAGCATCACGTTGGACTTACTTCACATGTATCTGTACAGCGAATAATTCTGTCAAGTGTATGAAGAATGTGTTAGAGTGCACAGCTGAATGGTTTAGAACAATGCCCATTATTCAGTTCCCCTTGGGACTCAGAAGTTTCTGGCCCTTGTTTTGAATGATTTCACTTTCTGAAAGATAGTGGAGTAGAGTGGAAAGCACATAGACTACAGAGCCAGATGTAGGAAAAAATCTGGGCTTGCCACTCCCAGGTACCTGATTATGTCAGCTTGGATGTCTTCATCTGGAAATACCACCCTGACTCAAAATGCCTGAAAAAATATAGAAATTTATTTTCTAATCTGACAAGTCCAGGGGTGGGGTAACTTTGAGGTTAGTTAACTCAGAGGCTTACTCATGTCATCACAAACCCTGGTTCTTCAGCTTCTCCACTTTGCTATTTCAGGTCACAAGATGACTGTATTTATTCCAGGCATCATATCCAGGAAACACCAAATCCAGAGATTCTGCCTTTTTCAATGTCCCCTTAGGAATTCTAAATCTTTTTCAGGATATCCAACCCCCAGCATTAGTTAGAACTGAGTCACATGCCAACCCCCAAATTAATCACTTACAAAGGGAACAACTTTACCCCGATTGTCTTAAATTCATCAGGACTTACACTTGGAATGTGGGCTAAGAATGCCTTCCTTTTAAAGCATGGAAGGGTTAGGGGTAAGGGGATGTGCTATATACTCAGCTGGTAGAGCCTTGAGGCTCTACCAGCAAGGAAGAAGGGGAGATGGAAGGTAAGCTGGCAACTAGTAATGTCTGATGGAGTGACACAGGTTTCCTACAAAGCGTCTCTGAGCCTTGGTTTTTCTCACCTATTGAACAGGAGTCAAAATATCTATCATACAGGCTTGTGAGGAATAAATGGAATAGTAACTTGCTTAGCATAAAGTAAGTGTTCAACAAGTATTTATTCACTTTCCCCTTTCCCTTCTCGTTCAGAAACATGTGTTCAACCACATTTTTTTTGAACATTTACTATGCACCTGGCCCTGTACCAGGTATCAGGGACATGGTGGTGAATTAGAAAAACACAATCCCTAATGTGTTTACATTCTGCAGGAGAGACAAATAATACACGATAATTGGCATCGAAAGTAACTGTGATCATGGTAGTGCTGAAAGGAAGTAAAGGGAGATGTCATATTCAAGGAATCTTTTGATCCTGTTTTCAATTTAGGGAGGAAAAAAATGACGATAGTATCTCATTTCTCCTGATCATCAACTATAAAGAGAAATATTGACCATACACTGATCTTTGCTCCTTTAGTATCAGTTGATTTTCCTAAAGTGAAAGATTATTCCAGTTGTGCTTCCTTTCCTATCTTAATTCTGCAGTGGTAACCTAATTTTTGTACACTTCCATCACAAAAAAGATTCTTTTTAATCTCTCTGTTTACTTAAGGTCGATAGAATAAAAATTATTTCCTCAACAGAAGCTCAACCCATGGTAACAGCCACAGTTGCAGCACAAGGCGTAGGCATAGCTTTAAACTTTTTTTTTTTAATTGGGGCAGGACAGTAAACCTAAATGTCTTTAGAAGATTTTATAATTTTTGCACTGTCACAAATAGAAGCACTACCTCACATTCACAAATTATGTAATTCAGAGTTTCCTCAACTTGGCTGTGTATCACAATACCATAGGGAACTTGTTAAAAATATAGATACCATCAATCCTCATTATTCGTGGATTCTGTCTTTGCAAATTCACATACTCACTAAAATGTATTCGTGATCCCGAAAGCATTACTTGTGGCACTTTTACGATCACTCGTCAACATGTACAGAGAGGCGAAAAATCTCAGTCATCCAACATGCACATTCCTAGCTGAGGTGGAAAAAAGGTGAGGCTCTGTTTTCTCCTTTCGGCTTTAACACTGTAAACAAGTGTCCTTTTTGTGGTCTAATAGTGCCATGCTTTTTGCACTTTTGTGCGTTTTTCTTCGCCACCACTTCTCCACCCCCCCAGCCCAGGCCATCCCCCCAGCACTGCTGAAGTGCTATCTAATGTCCCTGAGGTGCCAGAAGGCCGGGATGTGCCTTATAGAGAAAACAAGTTAGAGAAGCTTGGTTCAGGCACAAGTTAACAGTGCTGTTGGCCGCGAGTCCACTGTTAATGAATCAACATCCAGGAAAGGAAGAGAAAATCTGCTGATCTCTGGGCGAGGCCACTCGGGAAAGTGCTAAAGTAACACCTGTAGTGCGTGATGAAGCTATGGAAAAGATGGGAAAGCAGCTAAATTTGGGGATTCATGAGACGATGACAGATTTTTTTTTTAAAAGCAGAGTGGGTAGCATTATTGTGAGTGTGAAAGCCGAAGAAATTTGTGGTCACTTTATCCAGAGTCAAGAAATGCTAAGCCCTGTATAAAATAAATCAGCTACGAGGATATACTGTACAACACAGGAAATGTAGCCAATATTTTATAATTACTATAAATAGAGTATAATCTTTAAATAACGTGAATCACTAAGCTGTATACCTGAAGCTTATATGATAGACTCTACCTCAATTTTTTTAAAAAGATAACTTTTTTTTCCCAGGTCATTAGGCTCTGGTTGTCAACTACTTGATCTCCCTTCACACAAGGGTTGCTTTTACCTCCCATGATTGGCTAGAAAGGTAGTAGTCTGGATGACTCTTTTTTTTAAACACTGGATGATTACTAAGAGAAATCACATCTACTTATTGAGTCACCCTACATCCATCCACCCATCTTCTCATCCATCAGATTTAAGCATCACATGGGCAGAAACCATGAATATTTGGTCCACCAGAGTGAATCTAATACCTTAGTCAGTGATTTTTCACATACAAGACACTCTTCCCAGGCACTGTGATGGGAACTGAATTCTTCCTATAAATCGGTGGTTCTCAAGCAACAGCGATTTTGCCTCCTGGGGGACATTTGGCAATACCTAGAGCCATCTTTGGTTGTCACAACCAGGGAGGGGGACTGCTACTGGCATCTAGTGCATAGGGGCCAGGGATGTTGCTAAACATCCTACAATGCACAGAACAGACTCCACCCCCATAACAAAGAATTCTCTGGCCCAAAATGTCAATCATGCCCAGGTTGAGGCAAACCTGCTTACATGGATGGATATAACAATCACAGTAGGCAATTTCTCACCCTCAGACGCTGCACTCCTGCCATATTCCACTGTTGAAATGACACAGCAGTACCGAATCATGTCACCCCCACACACACAGTCGGCCTACTGTGCAGGAGGTGTGTGGAAAGATCCCTGGGGAAGGCTTTTCTCTCTCCTGTCCCACTGGTTTGTTGTTACTCATCCGAAGCCAAGAAAGCATGTATTTTTTTCTCCCCAAGTTTTTAGACACCTATTTTTCCTATTTGCATTACCCATCCCTATTTCCTTCTTTGCATCTCATACAAAGTACAGTCCAGCTTCATAGGAAACAGGTGTACCCTGACCCCCCTTTGTGAATTTCTATAAAGGGCTTGGGAAAAAATGCATCCCAGGGCCCATGAACATGCACTGCGCCCTCCGCCTCCCTTCTTTTCTCTGGGGAACGAAGGGAAACTTGACCTGCCCAAGACCCCAACTCTGTGACAGCACACGCAGGATTGGTTGGATCTGCTCTCCAGTTTCCTCGGTCACGTGCTCAGCCAGTGAGCAAAGAACACCAGATTCCTAAAAATCGTATTTCCTGAACAAATATTTGTGGGCAGGGACAAAATGACAGAATACTTGAATTCAGGTGCAGCATTTCATTTTCAGTAAGGTTTCATTTCACAGTGAATATAAAGACAAGCCAAATTAAACCAAAGGTGAGATGTTGTGAGTTTTTTCCCCTTCTACTGTTATGGTTTCTATTTGAGAGGAAAAAATATATCTAAAAGAAGATTTTTTTCCTTTAAGAGAGGTTATTCAAGATTAAGCAAATTAGAGACTTCCCCGGTGGTCCAGTGGTTAAGACCCCACACTCCCAATGCAGGAAGCATGGTTTCAATCCCTGGTCAGGGAACTAAGATCTCACAAGCTGCACGGTACGGCCAAAAAAAAAAAAAAAAAAAATTAAGCAAATTAACTGTCTTTGTTCATTTACCACATATTTAGTGAGAACCAACTGTATGTCACACTCTGCGCTAGGCCTGGAAATACAAAAATGAAGGTACACTGTCCCTGCCCCCGAAAAGCAATATCAGCTATTAATTTAACATTTTAATATGCATTTTTATGTTAAAAAATGTAGTCACAGACCGAGAGAAAATATTTGCAATAGACACAACTGATAAAGGATTGTCATCCCAAATATACCAAGAACTCTTAAAAGTCAACAGTAAGAAAATCAACAATCCAATTTTTTAAATGTGCTAAAGACCTGAACAGACACCTCACCAAAGAAGACCTACAGATGGCAAATGAGCGCGTGAAAAGGTGCTCCGCATCATACATCATTACGGGATTGCAAATTTAGAACAATGAAAAATTATTACATACCTTTAAGAACGGCCAAAATCCAGACCACTGATAACACCAAATGCTGGTGAGGATGTGGAGCAACAGGAACTCTCAGTCATTGCTGGTGGGAGTGCAAAAATGGTACAGCCACTTCAGAAAACAGTTTGGAGGTTTCTTGCAAAACTAAACAGTCTTACCATACAATCCAGCAATCACGCTCCTTGGTGTTTACCCAAAGGAACTGAAAACTTATGTCCACAGAAAACCTGAACACTGATGTTTATAGCAGTTTTATTCAGAATTAACCAAAACTTGGAAGCAACCAAGACATCCTTCAGTAGGCGAATGGATAAATCAACTGTGGTACACCAGACAATGGAATATGATTCAATGCTAAAAAGAAAAGTTTATCAAGCTATAAAAAGACATGGAAGAAACTTAAATGCATATGACTAAATGAAAGAAACCAATCTGAAAAGGCTATATCCTGTACGATTCTAACTATAGGATGTTCTGGAAAAGGCAAAACTCTGGAGACAGTAAAAAGATTAGTGGTTGCTAGGGATGGAGGGGAGGGATGAACAGGCAGAGCACAGAGGACTTTTAGAGCAGTGAAACCATTCTGCATGATACTGAAATGGTGGACACATGTCATTATACACTAGTCAAAACCCAAAGAATATACAACACTGAGAGGGAATCCAAATACAAACTATGGATTTGGGGTGATGGTGATATGTCAATGCAGGTTCATTTGTTATAACAAATGAACCACTCTGGTTCGGGAAGTTGATAGTGGGGAAGGATGGGGGCGGGGGCGGGGGATAAAGGGAAACTCTGTCCTTTCCACTCAGTTTTGCTGTAAACCTAAAATTGCTGTAAAAAATAAAGTCTATTTTTTTAAATATATGAAACTACACATACAGTTATATGAGTGAGTTCAATAGTTTATTTTAGATGGTGGCGATAAACTCTGTACAGGGTAATATGGAAGCCAGAGATCACAGTGATCATGTACATAAGCGAGAAGGAAAACAGTGACGGTCAGGAAGGACCTTATCATAGGGGAGATGATGCCTGAGTTGAGTGTTAAGAGGTGAGGACGTTCTGGTCTGAAAGCCTGGAGAAACGTGTTCTAGGAGAGTGCACAGTGTGAAAGGACCTTTTCTGAAGTAACTGCTTTCAAAAACCCAGCTCGATCTCTCTCAAGCAATAAAAGTCAGAATCTACTGGGTCCTATGAGTGAACAAGCCTGGGCTCAGGTTGCTCCAGGGCTCAAAGGGCAGCCCTACGACAAAATCTGCAACTCTCCCTTTCTCCACTTGCTTTCTCAACATTGGTGAACCCTCTTGCTTCCTGTAAGGTGGATGTAGAAACCCCAGCACCCTCTTACTCTCAGTCCATTGTAAGTGTGGACAGAGCACACGGGCTGAAAGTGAGAGAAGAGATGGTTCCTTCAGACCACTGTTTAGCAGATGCTTACTGAGATGACACCAGGGGCAAAGACCCCAGAGGAGTCCTATTCAAGGAGACATGAAATAGCATCATGTGTTCAGAAAATCACATGTGGTCCAAATGGATAGAGCATCATGTGCAAAACAGAAGGTATGGAGAGGTGGGCAGAGGCCAGATCAGGGAGGGCCTCAGGCGCCATTTGAAGAAATCAGGATTTTATCTTTGAGGCAATAGGGAGTCATTGAAAGGGCTATGCAAGGGTGTGAAATTACCAAATTTTCATTTCTGATACATCACTCTGACAGTGCCTCCACTGTCAGAGTGTGTGACTTGGCCAAGTAACTTGCCCGCTCTGAACTGCTTTATTCCTGCATTAGTAGAATGTGAACAACAGTTGTACACGCCATAAGATTACGGTGAGGATTAAACGTGCTAATATTTGTAAAATGCTTAGGACAGCGTTTGGCACATAGAGTTAAGTATTTGCTGCTACTGTTATTGCTGTTGTTGTCGTTGCTGTTATCAGAAGAGTGAGAGACCTGAGGGAAGGAGGTGAGAAGCAAATTCATCTGAACCCACATGGTCTTCATCCACACCACTTTACTATTTCAGAAAACTCTTGCCCTGGAAGGTAAAAGTTGCAAATAACTTCATTTTTCACTCCAGGAACATTGTCTAAGGCCCAAGAATGTTGCAATAAGTAAAAAGCATCAAATGTCAGTTTATACCCCAGGACTGTTTGAACCCTTTGCCTCAAAATCCTCACCTTTGCTGTTTCCTCCAATCCTACACCATTTTATACTGTCATTATCCAAGATCCCACACTATCACACCCAACTCAAGCAGAATTGAAAACCTCAGCAATAGCCCGACTTGACCCTCCTCCCTCTGAGATGCTATCAGGAGCCCGGAGATGGAGCTCTCCATCGCTGCCGTCAGCAGTAGACTCTGCTCTTACGACCAGATTGTTTTGGTGACATTTTCAGGAAGCCAGCCTGTGGCTTGGCAAGTGGCAATGTTCCAAGTGAGAGAGGAGGGACTAAACAGGGCTTGATGACAAGAGAGGAGGGTATGAGTAGAAGCACCGTTAAGAAGAGAGACCTTAGGGACTGGCTGTGGGGAGAGAGGACACTCCGGCATGAACACTAGAGTAACCGGGTAGGACGTGGAAGGGTTTTCCAAAGTAGAACCTGCAGAGTTAGGTGGGTGTCATTTGGTGGAACTGGAACCAGCTTTGTCTGCCTTATTCTGATTTCTATCCATCCACAAGCCCTGCCTACAAAGAGCCCCTCAGAAGTGGGAAGGCCTGGATGCAGTCTGGGTGAGGCTTTCCAGGTTCCGTAAGTGGATACCTTCTCCAAGCCTTGCTTATCATTCTCTCCTTAGTGAGGAACTCTGCCTGTATGTGGCTGGGCCTACTTGTGGGCCCCCTGTTCTTTCTTGTGCTTGCCTACAGGTCAATTTCTGAATTGCTAGTGGCCAGAAAGCATAAAATCCACTGTCAAAAGCACTGACGTAGATTTTCCTGAAGATCTGGGGGGAAAGACAAAGGAAGGGAGACCAACTCCTCCTGGCGTTGGCACTCGAGGTCCAGCGTCCCAGGAACCTCCTCCTCGGGGCTGGGCAGATCAGGATGGTGGGTCACCTGACGTCAAGGAGAAGGTTAAGACTCCCTTCGCAATCTCCCCTTGCCCTCAAATTCTCCTCCATAGACTGCAGGCCCACCCACCGCCCTGCCCCAAACAGTCCTTTCTGGTCTTTCCAGCTGGTATCTCCTCCCCTCACATTCCTTAGCAAAACCCATCCATTTGCATAATTCCCTCAGCAACACAAAAAGCAAGCAAATAGGGCTCAGTCAAAGAAAAATTACCTCACATTTCCAGGGCCGCCCTTCTTTGTATGTGTGAAAGTATATTTATTACATTAGTTAGAGAAACAATGCTTGACTACAGGAAAGTAGTACTCAAAGGGAGACTTGTCCCTGGAAATCGGAGGTTGGCACTTGTCATATATTTTATGCCCAAACATTTCCCTGTCAAACCTCCTATGCTTTCAAGTATTTTAAGACTGATGTTGAAACTATTCCCCTTTGTGGCTTCCAGACTCCTCTCTCCTGCACTTAAGACTATTATGGCTAAGGATTTCTGGCCATCTCTCCTTTTCAGTGGCCCTCATCAAATTGATGTTCACCACACTTCCAAGTTTTTATCTCCTCTCCCTCCACACACTCTTTTGGGGAAGATTTCAGCAAGACGCAAGGGTTCGTTCTTTTTGTTTCCACCCTTTTTATTTCTCAATACATCTGCTTATTTTTAAAAAAGTGCTACACTCAGAGCAGAGCAGGGTCTGGGGAAAGAGATGGGATGGTTGAAATGGTAGAAAGGAGGTGAACAGATGAGAAGAAAACTTGTCTTTTATTTAATATGTGCCATTTGTTACAGATTCATGTACTTCTTTGCCCCCTTTGTAAATTGGGCCAATAGTAGCCTCTGCTCCTAAGGTTGTTGTGAAGTGAGAGGTGATAAGTGCGAAGTGCTTAGAACATGCAGAAAGGAAACACTCAACAAATATTAGCTGTTGTCATTATTCCCTCAATGAGCTTTAAGGAACATATTTGGAGGGGCATTTTTCTTTGGAAAGAGAGGTAGGGAAAGCTTCCCGGAGAGAAAACATGTCTCCTTTGAATTAAGTTAAACGAAGGAACTCTGATTGGGCCAGGAATAGTTTACTAATAAGTCTGACAAAGAAAGTAAATTATAAATATCCTGTAAGTCATGTTTAAGCTAATGATTAGCTCTATAGAAGTAAATCCTTTCCAAAACAAAAAATATTTTTATTTATTTTTTTAAAGAAAGCATTGGTTTCACAACTTCCCTGGTGGCGCAGTGGTTAAGACTCCGCTGTCCAATGCAGGGGGGTGCCTGGGTTCAACCTCTGGTCAGGGAACTAGATCCCACATGCGTGCCACAACTAAGAGGTCACATGCCTCAACTAAGACACGGCGCAACCAAATAAATAAATAGATATTTTTCAAAAAGAAAGCATCGGTTTCTGTTTCTTAGCTCATCTTGAAGGTAGTGAAGCCTTCCCATGGAATGCATAAAACTCTTGAGTTAAACAAGATCCTCCTCCTGCACCAGGATTGCTCATCCAAGTGACTCCGCGCCACCCATCTGAATAGCTTCCTGTCCTCTTGCTGAAGAACATCTGTTCTGTACTGGCACGCAGCTGAAAGAACCAGACCATCCTCACCTAGTTAGCAATTAACACTTATCTGGGATCAGAAAATGAAGTTCCATCTGTAGATTCTAAGGAGCTACAAGCCAAATAGCTGTCGATCTGAGCACCCTAGGATCTTGAAGCCGGGTTGACAGTGACCTTTAGGATTGGTTCAGTGATTCTTCTGGCTAGTGCTGCAAAAAGTTCTCTCCAGCCACGGTATACAACTAGGGTATCTTAGAGGGTTACCCAGAGTATAAGGCCTCGGGACACACTGCAAAGCACCAAAGCTTAAATCTAAAAACATTTCTGTGGGTAAAAGAGGAGTGCTCCAGGAAAGCAGGGCTCCTTCCCGCTACAACCCACCAAGTGAAGACTAGGGGTAAGGAGTCTCAGTAATACTCCCTAAGGCAAACCATATGTGGAAAATGCTCCAAATAAATATTTGGCAAGCAGCATTTTTTTTTTTTTTTTTTTGCGGTACGCGGGCCTCTCACCGTTGTGGCCTCTCCCGTTGCGGAGCACAGGCTCCGGATGAGCAGGCTCAGCGGCCACGGCTCACGGGCCCAGCCGCTCTGCGGCATGTGGGATCCTCCCAGACCAGGGCACGAACCCGTGTCCGCTGCATCGGCAGGCGGACTCCCAACCACTGCGCCACCAGGGAAGCCTGCAAGCAGCAATGTTATAGAGCTGGAAGGAATAGTTCTCAAAATACCAAGATGTGATATTTCAGGGAAATTCTGAATGCTCCTTTCTGTTCAGTAGCATTTTTTTAAACATAATTGAGAGCACATTATATATTCTGTTCCAGTCTGTTTACTTCATTTAACCTACAGTGATTTTCCATGGCATTAGGCATACTATAGGAATAGTCTGTAATACCCCATCATATATTTTTTAAAGTACATAGTTATTCCTCTATTACTGGAGATTTATGTATTTTTACATTTCACCACAAATAAGCTGACAAACACTGGGTTTAAATGTGGATTCAAATCTCTGGTTATTACCCTAGGGTATTTTCCAAGAAGTGAATTATTGATCAAAGAATTTGAGTGTTTTTAAAGACTCTACCTGATAGGTTTTAACACTCCTCCCTGCAGTATGAGCATGCATTCCTCAACAGTCACGTTTTAAAAAAATAAAAATAAAAAATAAATAAATAAAACACCCTAATTTGGTGTGTAAACATTTGAATTTGGATTCTTTTTATTGAATTCAATTTTTCATATTAGCCATTTGTATTCTCCTTATTTCACTTTCTGTGAATTATTACATCTTTTGTTCATTTTACTCTCGGCATCTTAATGCTTTTAAAAAATATATTAGTATAAGGGGGTTGAGAGGCAATAGAGAGTAACCACTAGAGAGTACAGAGTTTCTTTTGGGAGTGATGGAAATCTTCTAAAACTGACTGTGATGTTATACTAAAAACCACTGAATTGTACATTTTAGATGGGTGAATTGTATGGTATATGAATTATATCTCAAAAAGCTGTTTTTAAAAAAATAACTTCCTTTTTTCCCTCTTTCAAAATCTGTTGGCAAATTTTCCAATTCTGATTGCCTTTTGCTTTCTCATATTCAGGAAATACACACTTTTAGTTAAATCTATTATCTGTTCCTTAATGCATCCTCCCATTGCTTTTATTTAGAAAATTCCATCCCTTGCAAAGATAGTCACTGACATGTTCTTTCAGTTTATTTTCATTCTTACTCCATTTGGATTTTGCTGCACGTTACAAAGCGATAATTTAATGTTCTCCAAACAGGTACTTATTGGAACTTTTACCAACCCCCTTCCTCACTATGTTCTGATAGTTGCTTTGCAATGTTTTATATATACTAGCATCTATTTCTGGGCTATTACTGTTATCACTCTGAGAGTTCAAATATAAACTTACAGTACTCTTAACATTTTTTACCTTTAAAGTATGGCTTCATGGGCTTCCCTGGTGGCGCAGTGGTTGAGAGTCCGCCTGCCAATGCAGGGGACACGGGTTCGTTCCCAGGTCCAGGAGGATCCCACATGCCGCGGAGCAGCTGGGCCTGTGAGCCATGGCCGCTGAGCCTGCGCATTCGGAGCCTGTGCTCCGCAACGGGAGACGCCACAACAGTGAGAGGCCCGCGTACCGCAAAAAAAAAATATATATATATATGGCTTCGTATGTAGTATTACATGACTTCATTAATCTCTTTCAAAGCATTCTTCGCTATTCTTGCACATTTTTTCTTTCCGATGAAATTTAGAATAATTTTATCGACCCTTTGAGATTATGACTGGGCTTATATTTGACTGATGGATTGATCTGGGAAGAAGGGAGATATTAAAAATATTTATCAGATAGGAGCGCCATGTTTTGTTTTGAATCTATAGAAGTATTTTATTCATACAGGTCCCACACATATCTTAAGTTTGTCTACACATTTTACAGAGCTTATTGCCGTGATGAAAGGTAACCTATCCCCATTATATCTTAAAACAATTTTTTTGTTTGAATATGGAAAACTAATTTTTGGATGAGTGGCAGTATTTGCTAAAGTCTTATTAATTTCAAGACAAGATTCCTGGGCTTTCAACTTGGACAATCCCATCACCTGCACTAATGAAAAGTCTTTTCTTTCCCAATAGTTACAACTCAGTTCTAGTTCGGGTTTTATTACACTGAAAAATAGTAAATCAATATTCTGATGACAAGCCCTGAAAACTTTAAGCACATATTAAAAATTAAATCCTTGACAAGGAGGGTTATAAAGGATACATAAAGCTCTCAAGCTTTTGAGAAAGACCTGAGGTTAATCAATTTTGCCACTTTGTAGAGTCTGTTTCATCGAAAATGCAGCTACAGAACATGCAGAGGGGTTTCCTAGACCAGCTGAGGAGACAGCTGGAGCAGACACTCAATGCTCTGGGGAGGGAGCGTCCCTTTTCCCTCAGGTGTGCCCTCCACATTCATACCACAAGTCATGGATCCTGTATTTGTGGCCATTGCTCTTCTGCAGACATAAGCTGAAGCCAGTAATGCCCAGAAAGCAATACTAACTAGCTGTTAAATTGCATTCTTCTAAAGTCCCCAGTCTAGCTCTTTTTGCATAACCCGTGTTACACTTTCTGCCATTGCCAAACCCTCTCTCTCAGACATTTCTGCCTAAAGAATTAACCTTTATGTTTTGAATCACTACTCACACAAAACACCTGCTAGTTACAAACTATCAAATCCAAATACTAAATTTAATATTGGGGTGCTGGTAGCTAACAAAATAACTTGTGGAGACAAGGCATTGGTTTCTGAATAGCTGATTTTAATGGTCATATGACTAGTTCCAAACGCATCCAGTCATGCCCGTATTCAAAAGAGTAAATCTTAAGATAACCACACTTGCCATGAAAGTGTTGCATTTACTTATTCATGTTCACCATAATGAGAAATGATTTTTATTTTTCTAAACCAACTGAAAAAGTCCAGGTCAACTGACTCTACAGATGAAATGAAGTAAAACATGGCTTCCTCCTCCCCCAAATGACTGCAAAAGAAAATCCACTTCTGTTCTTTAAGTGAATTGTGCTTGATGAATGACACAAATACATGTTTAGAGACAATAGTGTTTCACATTTTCAAGGCTGTTTACCATGGTCTGGGAAGAGCCTAGGTAATTGCCTATAAAGAAAGAACCATTTTTGTTAACTCTTGTCCTTATTAAGTAATATGTGAATCTTGATCAGTACTTCATTAACTAGAACGCTTCCATTAAAAAATTGCAGTTTATGTATATTTAAGGATTTATTTGGGAATACAATTTCTAATAATTCCCTATAAAAGACCTTAAATGACAGTAAAAAGAAAGTAGTATTTAATAACTGACATACAGGAAGCAATTTAAATAATTTATCTTTCCCAAAGAACTTACAACATTTTTGCTCCTCCTGAATGTAGTAAGGGTTTCCTTTTGAAACCATCTTCTTGATTCTTCCAATTCCTTGTTCCACTACCATGAATTTCATTTGTTTTAAGTTAGGTTGGATAGTATAAAATTGAGTCCTAATGGCTATATAATCCCTGTAAAGCTATTAGCAATAGGGTAATAGTCAGACACATTTCAGCAAGAGCCACTCTAGAGAGATGACGTACCACAGCTATATAAAAGATGGTGGGGGGCTTCCCTAGTGGCACAGTGCTTGAGAGTCCGCCTGCCGATGCAGGGGACATGGGTTCGTGCCCCGGTCCGGGAAGATTCCACATGCCGCGGAGCGGCTGGGCCCGTGAGCCATGGACGCTGAGCCTGCGCGTCCGGAGCCTGTGCTCCGCAACGGGAGAGGCCACAACAGTGAGAGGCCCGCGTACCGCAAAAAAAAAAAAAAAAAAAAAGATGGTGGGTCCACAGTTTTAGTGTGGGACTTGTGGAAATGGATTCTAAAGTCATATTTTTACATATATGGTGGAGAAAAAAAAACCCTCAAAGCTGCCAATTTAAATGTCAATAAGATTCAGTCATGCTACAGTAAGAGCACTGCGATATTTGTGATTTTTTTTTAATTTTCAATTTTGCCAAATTCAAAAATCCATAAAACTGAGCAAATGAGCATGATGCTAACAACCAGTGACTCCAGGTGAAAGTTCTATAATGTTCACTGTACTATTACTTTTAACTTTCCTGTAAATTTGCAAATATTCAAAATAAAAAAATGACAAATGTCTATAGGATTCAAGATACAATGAATGAAGTTAAAGAAACACAAGACACAGACACAAAGTATGTCACTGAAAATCACTGGTTTTAGAGTAAAAAAAAAAAAAAAAAAAAAAAAAAAAACGGCCCAACTTACAGGTAAAATCTTTCTTCTAAAAGAGAGCATGGGAGGGACATGTGACGTGCATTCAAAGAACAAATTGGTTTAGAAGCCAACAGAGACAGAACGCCATGCATATAATGTCCTCACCGACATCACCTCTTGAATTTTCAAAGTGGGTATGTTTTTCTTGATTCAACACTGGCTGCCCTGTCAAATCATGCAAATCCACTGACATGCACATTTACAAATGATTAAGTTTCCAAAAGTGTGAAACTTTCATTCAGGAGAGTCAGTATAACAAACCACTCTATAAAATAAAAACGTTTCCTAACTCTGAGGAATAAAATGTTTTATCAGTTGAACGCCTGAAAACTGTCTGATATTATGTATTTCCCATATACTATTTAAGTTGTCTAAGTTTTAAAGTGCATGGATTTGATTCTTGTTTGAAGTCTCAGCTAAATGATAAAGCTTCTCATTTCCTATTAGATCGATGGCTGAATGGTATCAGCTTAGCAAAAGAGCAAGTTGGTTTTTTTTTTTAATCTTCATTTACTTTGAGATTTGAGACAGCACAATAGCAACCGCAAATCGGTCTTTTAGTGAAAAATAGAGTAAAAACCATATGCTGAGAATAATATCAATACTGAGACAATCCGCCCCAAACCTAATGTTCCCTTTAGGATACCCAGGCCTTCAAGCATGCCAGGTGGTACAACAGCACACCTTTCCTCTCCTCATAGGTTCCGAGAGAGAAGGGAACTTAAAATGCAAGAGCTAACGAATAATGAACGGGCAGGTAACATGAAGAAGCAAGACGACGGGAAGCCAGTTCCTTTCAAAAGGCGACAGAGGTGACAGTCGGATGCAAGAGCCTGGAGGATGGACACAAGCAGACCCAAAGAGCAACAGGCTTAATTTCTGGGGATAGTACCGACTGCTGCATCATAGGCCTCAGAGATTATCGACATATGACTCCTCCTCCCCTCTGCCATACTTACACTTCACCCTTTCTGTCTTAGCTCTCCACACCAATGACTGCCAATCGGATCACAAAGGAGAACTGAGGCTGTAATATGGGACACTAGGAATATGGGGCACTATGAAAACAAGTTTATGTACAGCTTGATAGCAGGGTCTAGGGAGACTGGAGGAGGAGAAGCAAGACATATTTGAAAAAAATTGAGTATTACTCTGTAGACACTATAATAATCAAAGCTACCTTAACTTTGTAAATAACCTAAGATGATTCATAGAATCAACTATAAGGTCTTTTTTTTGGTGGGGGTTAAAAACATATGTACATTGTTAAAAGCATAAATGGGAAATATTCACATTCATTCAAGCCCGTTTTTCCAAGTTCCCTGAGACGGCATATAGAGATACACAACACAATGCAATGTTACAGCAGAAAGTCAATCATTTACAAAGATCATTTAGAATAAAGTCAAATTTCTCTTTCAACAAATGTGGTCTACAAGATAAATTACATCCTGATTGTTGGCTGTTGCTATAAATCTATTCAAATCAGGAAAAACCATCATATTTAAAGCTCTCCAAGTAATTTTGGCACAGGTCAAACCTTCGGGTTTTGTTCAGTCCCTGAGTTCTTTTAACAGGATAACTTCCGTTCAACCTCTTCCCCAGCCACCCGGCCCACTCCCCCGCACAACGCCCTGCAACCTGCCCTACACTCTCACTAACTCTAAGTCAAGCCCGAAGGCTACAACCTCTCTAACCGACCTGCTCTGCAGAAACCATAGAGCTTCTCTGGCTTGAAGAGTTATAGGTGGAAGAATCAAATGGGGTACATCTCATGCCTCCTGATTATTTCTAAAACTGCCTCCAAGGGTCAGTGTTTTAATGTCTCCAGGGCCTTATGCCTCAGATGCTCATCCAAACACTGGATGGCAAAGAGGTCGATGTCCGTGTCGAACTTGTTGGCGAACAAGTGGTGCACGCGCAACATCCAGTTCAAGTCACCCGCTCCGAAAACGCACACGGAGCGCACGTGGACGCCGCTGCACGGCGGGTAGGGGGCGCCCTTGGAAATGTCACCTTCAAAGTACTGCCACTTGACAAACCTGGCAATTGCTTGCATGTCGGACATATCGTACTTATGGCTTAAGGACAGTGACCCTGGGACTTCGGGGATCCTCTGAATAGTGGCCCAGAGATACTCGTCCGGGCTGTATGTGTCTTTTGCCCACTCCATAAACTTTTGTATTTTTTCATTCTCGAGCACATACTCCACATACCTCCTACTGACCACAAAATAGGCACTGCCTGAAAACAGAGGTGTTTCAAGAGGAGGATGTATTTTGTCGGTCCCCATGTTTGTCAACTTTCCATTCACGACTGCATAATGCTTTTTCCACCTTTCTTTTTTATTGGATGGCATTCTCTCCGTTTCTAGGTTATTCTCGCCCATTAACGACTTGAGCTTCCTGACAATTTCCAGGTTGGTTTTAATAGGAAAATCCATACCGCAGAGATTTATCAAGTACTTCCAGTCTGCGTTCATTCGGTAGAGGTCCTGCATGCAGTTGAGGTCAGCCTGGACCCGGCTCCAAGATGCATACACAACGCTCTCCAGCTGACTGGCCACAAAGACATTACTGAAACAGGATGCAATGCCAATCACCGCGGCCAAAAAGGATTCCTCTGATTTTGTATCCACGTGAATGCAATAGAAATTCTGAGGCATATAAATGGCCCTCAGGAGCCTGTCAAGCATTTCAATTTTGTGATGAACCACTACAGAATATGCTATTGGAAACTCTGCCTCTTCCTTACTAAGGGGTTCAACAATATATTTGCGCCTCTTGATGAAAGAAGCACAATCACTGGTCATGTTTATGTAGTCATAGTTTGTCCATCGAGGGCGATTTCTAAATTTCACTGTTAGGATCTCAAGCTTTACCTTTTGGATTTCATCTACGTCACCCTGTAGAACTTTGGTACAATTAATATTACTACTAGGATTCTCTTCAAGCAGCTCCAAATGTCCAACGTTTACAAATTCAGGCTTTTGATGAATTCTTAAAACAGAGAAGGTGACCAGGGAAAAAACAAGAAGGAAGACGTAGTATTTAGTGGGATAAGAAAAAAGTTTCCTCCTCCGCAACTTCCTCAGCATTTCAACAACAATTGGGGACTTGGCTTTATTAAGGACAGTCTTCCAGGCTTCAAGCAGTAATGATTTCCCCTCTGTGGTGGCCTGGAGATTTGTCAGTTTGCATATATCAGAAATGCAAAGGCATCTTGAAATGGAGGGCAGCACTAAAAGAAAAATAGAAAGGATACATACATATATATATATATATTTTAAAAATACAGTGTTTCATGACATCTTCTCAGGTTCAAAAACTGTTCTCTTTGCTATGAGGTCAGATGTTTAAGACAAAAACAAAGTGGGTCCATCAGAGGAAAGGAAGTAGTGTTATAGGATACCCATCATCTCCAGTATCAATGCCAGATTGTCTTTTTTAAAAAGCTGAGTACAAGGATATGCTAGAATATCCTACAATCAACATTTTACCTCTCAGGTATATTGAGGTGCAAAACACAGTTGAAGACCTAGGCTATAGTTATTGAATTCTCCATAGTTGGTGAGTTTTTGATCCTGTGCCAGTGCTAATTAGCACCCCTTGCCTTGAAATCATTCCTAATCTGGGTTCCTCCTGACACATCCATTAATGTCCATCAGTTGGTGTCAGCAGCCCCAAGTATTTGAAGAGATCAGATCCACTCTGCTCTTTACCAGCTTAGGAGTGGGAGTACACTTAAGGAGACACTCAGAAATGGCTGTGGCTTCTAAGAATCTTTGAAGGAAAAGCGGGTCAACTGGATTTTCAAACTGGAACAGAAAGGCTCAGGTGAAACCAGGTCAGATTTGGAACTGTTTTGGGTTGACCTCACTTTGTTCAGTTCCATACCAGGCACCACAGGAAGAGAAGACATACATAATCCAAAATAGAGAAACAGCCTAGCTGAAAAACAACACTTGTATGCAAATTGTAATTTACGAAAGACCCTTTGTCTATATTCAAATTCCAGGAATCTAACCCACTTTTATTATGTAAAATGTTTACAAATATACAGATATTGTTTTGTTTTCAAAAGTCAATTTTATTACTCGGCAATTGGTTCTAACAAAGAAAGGCAAAACTATCAATTGTCTCAAAACCAGATTTATAGAGATCTGAAAAGTTTTTAACACCAGAATTAGCACTAGAACTTTTAAATATTTAATTAGGAAATAAATTGTGAATATTAATAATACAAATAAAAATAAATAACTGACCATCATTTGTACAGAGTAATGTTACAAAAAGTAGTTAGACTTTTTACCATTTAAATCAAGAAAAGTCGGGATCATTTAGTGCTCTGATTCCAGGTAACATCCTCTGCCCATGTAGAGTGCTTCTTATGCAGTCAGGTTTCTTAAATGTACCAGGCATCCAGCAATGCTGTTATGTCCCATGAGTCTTTTTTAAACAAAACACGTGAAACAAAAAGAAAAATTTGTGAAGGGATATATATGCCCACGTAAGTATACACACACACTCAGAAAGCATACTGGTAAACTAATTCGACATATTCACTTTTTTCTTCAAAATGATGGCTGGTCATATCCATTTTTTTCTTCAAAATGATGGCTCGTTGATTTCTCTTTTAAAACCTTCTCTCCAGTCTTTTTTTTTTTTTTTTTTTTTTTTAGGCTATGTTTGTGGACTGCTAAAGGTTTGACGACATCCCACAATTTAGGTTGAACTTTTTCAGAGAAAACTCTAGGAGCATTTCCCAACATGTGTGCCAAGGAACAGCTTAATGGTCCTATATGATTGGAAAATCCAACATATCCTATGCGGCTGTGAGGATTCCCAATGCTCACTGGCCCATTAAAGACAATCCTGCAATTGAATTAGCTGCTTATCTCATCTTCCTCCAACTATGTTGTCTACCACCCCACTCCAAACCTCTACTGGAAAGCAAACATTGGAAGATTCTGCTAAAATACTTATACATCTGAACTATTAACACATCAGATCCCTAAACAAAGTTATACCCTTAAGCAATCTCTGCTTAAGGCATTTAAGAAAATCTCTGACTAATCATTATTAGTCAGCTTCTAAGCTAACTGAACAGAGACTTAAGTTGCCTCATGCAATAAAGAACACAGATTTACCCAAGAAGGTCCATAACAACAATAAACCCTGGGCTGGGCAGGAGCAGAGGTCTGATTTCTAAAGTTGATGCATTATAAAATGTCCACTTTCAACAACAACAAAAAATTACAGGGCACGTAGAGAAACACAAGTCTGGCCCATACACAGAAAAAGGGGCTTCAATAAAAACTGTCCCGGAGGAAACCCAAGCACTGGACTTAACTACACAAAGACTTTCAGTCAGTTATTATAAGTATGTTCAAAGAACTAAAGAACTAAATCAAACCATGAGAAAGATATTTAACCAAATTGAGAATTTCAATAAAGAAATAGAAATGATAAAAAAGAACCAACAGAATTGATTGTATTGAAAGTACAATAACTGAATTGAAAAACTGACTAGAGGGGCTCAACAGCAGGTATGCACTGACAGTAGAAGGAATCAATGGAACTGAGGAAAGGTCAAGAGAGAGTATCCAGTCTGAGGTACAAAAGGAAAAGAGAATTAAGAAAGATGACAGAGGCTCAGAGACCTGTGAGAAACCATTAAGCACATCAACAAATGCGTAACAGGAGTGTCAGAAAAAAAGTGGAGGAAAGGGTGGGAGAGAAGGGTGAAAGAGGGGGCTGCAGTCACAAGTATGGGGGAGGGGTGAAGAAAAAAATTGAATAATGGCTGAAAACTTCCCAAATTTGACTTTATTTTGTTTACTGAAGTACAGTTGACGTACGATATTAGTTTCAGGTGTACAACATAGTGATTCAATACTTTATATATTATACTCCATTTAAAGTAATTGCCAAATAATGGCTTTATTTCCCTGTGCTGTATAATATATCTTTGTTGCTTATTTTATATATAATAGTTTGTGTCTCTTAATCCCATACACCTATTTTGCTCCTCCTCCCCTGCCCTCTCCCAACTGGTAATCACTAGTTTGTTCTCTGTATCTGTGAGGCTTGTTATATATATTCATTTGTTTTATTTTTTAGATTCCACATATAACTAATAACAGAGTATTGTCTTTCTCTGTATGACTTATTTCATTAAGCATAGTACTCTCTAGGTCCATCCACACTGTTGCAAATGGCAGGATTTCATTTTTTACGGCTGAGTAATATTCCAGTGACGGGCAATTTAGTTTGTGTCCATATCTTGGCTATTGTAAATAACATTACTATGAACACTGGGGTACATGCATCTTTTCAAATTAGCGTTTTCATTTTCTTCTTATATCCAGCAGAACTGCTGAATCATATGGTAGTTCTATTTTTAGTTTTTTGAGGAACCTCCATACCGTTTTCCATAGTGGCTGCACCAATTTACATTCCCACCAATAGTGTACTAGGGTTCCCTTTTCTCCACATCCTCATCAACATTTGTTATTTGTAGACTTTTGATGACAGCCATCTGACAGGTGTGAGGTGATATCTCATTGTGGTTTTGATTTGCATTTCCCTGATGATTAGAGACAAGCATTTTTTTCATATGGCTGTTGGCCATCTGTATATCTACTTTGGAAAAATGTCTAATCATGTCTTGTGCCCATTTTTTGATTGGGTTGTTTGTTTTTATATTGACTTGTACGAGCTGTTTACATATTTTAGATAATAGCCCCTTATTAGTCGTATCATCTGCAAATATTTTCTCCCATTCAGTAGGTTGTCTTTTTGTCTTGTCCAGTGGTTTCCTTTGCTGTGCAAAGAGCTTTTAAGTTTAAAATTAGGTCCCATTGTTTATTTTTGCTTTTATTTCTTTTGCCTTAGGAGACAGTTCCCAAAAACTGTTGCTATAATTTATGTCAAAGAGCATTCTGCCCATGTTCTCTTCTAGGAGTTTTATGGTTTCAGGTCTTATATTTAGGTCTTTAATCTATTTTGAGTTTGTTTTTGTATATGGTGTGAAGAAATGTTCTTCTAATCTTGTTCTTCTACATATAGCTATCCAGTTTTCCCAACAACACTTATTGAAGAGACTCTTTTCTCCACTGTAAATTCTTGCCTCCTTTGTCACAGACTAATTAACCATAAGTGTGTAGGTTTATTTCCAGGCTCTCTATTCTGTTCCATTGATCTATGTGTCTGTTTTTGTGCCTGTACCACACTGTTTTGAATGCTGTAGCTTTATAGTATGTTCTGAAGTCACGAAGGTGATATCTCTAGAAAAAATCTGAATAATGGCTGAAACTTCCCAAATTTGACTTTAAAAAATTAATCTGAATATCCAAGAGACTCAATGAGCTCCAAGTATGCAAAATGGGACAATGACTTTGGCAGACACTTTAGCAGTTTCTTACAAAGCTAAATATAGGCTAATCATTCAACCCAGTAATCACACTCTTAGCTATTTACCCAAACTGAACATGTATGTACACACAAAAACAAGCATATGAATGTTTACAGCAGCTTTATTCATAATTGCCAAAAACTGGAAGCAATCAAGATGTCTTTCAATAGGTGAATGAATAAACAATTTGTGGTACATCTATAAAATGGAATATTATTCAGTGATTTTTCAAAAAATCAGCTACCAATCTATTAAAAGACATGGAGGAAGCTTAAACGCATACTGCAAAGTGGCATAAGCCAATGTGAAAAGGCTACTGTATGAGTCCAAAGGCTACTGTATGAGTCCAAAGATATGATAGTCTGGAAAAGGCAAAACTATAAGGACAATAAAAGTTCAGCATTTACTAGGAATTTGAAGGAAAGAAGGAACAGATGAATAGGTACAGAACAGGGCATTTTTAGGGTGATGAAACTATTCTATAGGATACTGTTACAGTGGTTAAAGGATACTATGCATTTGTCCAAACCCAAAGAATTGTACAACACAAAGACTGACCCCTCTTAATTATAATTAATAATGTATCAATATTGTTTCATCACTTGTAACAAATGTACCACACTTGTGCAAGACACTAATAGGGAAAACAATGTGAGCAGGTTTATGAGAACTCTGTACTCTCTGTGTAATTTTTCTGTAAACTTAAAACTGCTCTAAAAAATAATCTATTAAAATTGAAAAAAAAATTAATCTGTATATTCAAGAAGCTCAGTGACTTCCAAGGATGATAAACTCAAATAAATTCACATCTAGATACTTCTTAAACTGTTGAAAGACAACTTGAAAATAACAAGAGAAAAGTGATTATACAAGGGGTCCTCAAAATTGAAAGCTTCAAATCAGAAACAATGGAGACCAGAAGGTAATGAATAACATATTCAATGGACAGAAATAAAAAAGATTCAACCAAGAATTCTATAATCAGCAAAATAGTTTTTCAAAAACAATGAGAAATTAAGACATTTCTGGATAAATGAAAACTAAGAGAATTCATCACTAGCAGACCTGCCCAAAAGAAATACTAAATAGAGTCCTTCAGAATGAAAAGAAAGGATACTAGACAGTAACTCAAATCCACATGAAGAAATAAAAAGCATCTATAAAAGTATATACACAGGAAATGTAATTTTCTATGAACAGTTTTCCCATCTGATTTAAAAGATAACTACATAAAGTAGTAATTATAACACTGTATTGATAGGATTATAATGTATAAAGATGTGATTTATATAGTAATAATAGTATAAAGGAGGAAAGGGGAACAGAGCTATATCAAAGTTTTTGAATGCTATTGAAATTAAGTTGGTATTAATCTAAAGTAGAATGTTTTAAGTTAAGAAGGTTCATTTCTTTGTAATTCCAAGGGCAATCACTTTAAAAAAGCTCAAAAGCATACAGTAAAGGAAACATCAAGGGAATTAAAATAGTACACAGGAAAATATCTAATACATAAGAATACAGCAATTGAGAAAGAGAGGAACAAAAAAGACATAAGACACACAAATAACAAAATAGCAAACATAAATCCTACCTTATCTGTAATTATAATAAATATAAATGGACTAAAACCTCCAATCAAAAGGCAGAGATTGGCAAAATAGATTTTTTTCTAAAAATGATCCAACTATATGATGTCTACAAGAGACATGGTTTAGATTGAGAGACACAACTAGGTTTAAGTAAAAGAATGTAAGCAGATATACTACACAAATAAATACAAAAAAAAGAGCTAGAGTAATCATACTAATCGGATGAAACAGACTTAAAGACAAAAATTATTAGACAAAGAAGAACATTTTATAATTATAAAACGAATAAAAAGGAGAAGGTCAACAAGGAAACAGAAGACTTGACCAACATTATAGACCAACTAGACCTAACAGACATCTATAGAACAGCTTCACCGAACAGCAAAACACACATCCTCCTCAAGGACACATGGAACATTCTCCAAGATGGGCCATATGCTAGACTATCAAACAAACCTTATTAAATTTAAAAAGACTGAAATGATGGAACATATGTCCTTCACTACAAAAGAATGAAATTAGAAGTCAACAACAGAAGAAAATTTGAGAAATTCACAAATATGTGAAAATTAAACTATACACTCCTAAATAACCAACGGGTCAAAGAAGAAATCACTAGGCAAATCAGAAACTACTGATATAAATGACATGAAAACAAAAACAAAAAAACTTACAGGATGCAGCAAAAGCAGTGTTCAAGAGGAATGTATATCTATAAACACCTATATTTTTAAAATATCAACCTTACATACCAACCTTACATAAATAGAAAGGATTATAAGGGAATAATATGAAAAGTCATCATCCAATAAAATTAGATAATCTGGATAAATGGCCAAATTCTTAAACAGAGAAACACAAACTACAGAAAGTGATTCAAGAGGAAATAGAAAATCTGAACAGAGCTGTAATGACAATTACCAAAAACCCTCCCACAAAAAAAAGCCCAGGCCCAGATGACTTCACTGGTGAATTTTACATTTAAAGAAGAATTAAATAAAAATCCTTCCAAAACTTCTATTAAAAAAATGGAATAGGAGTGAACATTTCCCAACTCACTCTATGATGCCAGTAATCGATTACCCTGATAACAAAAGCAGATGATGACATCACAAGAAAACTATAGATCAATATCACTTAGAGACACAAAAATTCTCAACACAATACCAGCAAACCAAATCCAGCAACATACAAAGGATTATATGCCAGGACCACATGGGTTTTAATCCAGGAATGTAAAATTGGTTTAACATGGAAAAGTCAATGTAACACACCCTATTAATAGAATAAATGACAATTACTCCATAATCAGAATAGACACAGAAAAAAGCATTTGACAGAATCAACACCATTTCATGATAGAAACAGTAAAATAAACTAGGAATAAAAAGGAATTTCCTCAACCTGATAAGCCATCTATGAAAAATGGACAGCTAACAGCACATCTTAATGGTAAACGACTAGAGTCTCCCCCGCTAAGATCAGGAACAAGAAAAGGATGTCCACTCTTGTTACTTTTATTACATTTTACTGGAGGATCTAGGAAAAGCAATTAGGGAAGAAAAAGAAATAAAAGTCATCAAGTTTAAAATGAAAGAATTAACACTATCTCTATTTGTAAGTGACATAATCTTGTTTATAGAAAACCCTAAGAAAAACACACACAAAAATTAGAATGAATTTAACAAGTTTGCAAGATTCAAGATCATTATACAAAAATGCAGTTGTATTTCCATATATTAGCAATAAAGAATCCAAAAATAAAAAGAAAGTAATTCAATGTATAATAACATCCAAAAGAATAAAATAGCTGAAAGAAACAATTCAACAGAAGAAGTATAAGACTGTTGAAAACATTTCGTTGAAAAAATTTAAGACAATGGAAAGACATTCTACATTCATAACTTAAGACTCAATATTGTAAAGATGGCAATACACCCAATAATTAACCAATAATTTTCCTATCAAACTTCAGTTGCCTTTTTTAGCAAAAATTGACAAGCTGATCCTAAAATTCATGTGGAAATTCAGGGGACGCAGGATAGACAAAACAGTCTTGAAAAAGACCATAGTTGGAAGACTCACATTTCCCAATTCCAAAATTTACTATAAATGCTATGGTAGGAGAAATGGTATGGTACTGGTACAAGAAGACATACAGAACAATGGAATAGAATCCAAGAAATAAACTCTTACATTTACAGTCAACTGATTTTTGATATGGGTACCAAGAAAATTCAATGAGGAAAGAACAGTGTTTTAAGTAAATGGTGTTGGTACAACTGGATATCCGCATCCCAAAGAATGAGGGTGTGTCCCTATCTCACAGCATATACAAAATAGCATATGCCCCCAAAATGGATAAAATATCTAAATACAAGAGCTAAAACTAAAAAGAAAACAGGGGTAAATCTGCATGACCTGGAATTTGGCAATGGATTCTTAGATATGACACCAAAAGCCCAAGCAATAAAAGAAAAAAAAATTGATGAACTAAACCATCAAAATTTAAAACTTTTGTGGTTCAAAGAACACCATCAAAAAAGTGAAAACAGGGCTTCCCTGGTGGTGCAGTGGTTGAGAGTCCGCCTGCCGATGCAGGGGACACAGGTTTGTGCCCCGGTCCGGGAAGATCCCACATGCCGCGGAGCGGCTGGGCCCGTGAGCCATGGCCGCTGAGCCTGCGCGTCCGGAGCCTGTGCTCCGCAACGGGAGAGGTCACAGCAGTGAGAGGCCCGCGTACCGCAAACAAAAAAAAAGGGAAAACACAACCCACAGGATAAAAGAAAATGTTTTCAAATCATTTATTTGATAAATATCCAGAATATATAAAGAACTCTTACAACTCAACCAAAAAACAAAAGACTAGCACCTGTGGAATTTTTTTTTGTTTCTTTTCTTTATTTTTATTTTTGGCCGCGTTGGGTCTTTGTTGCTGCACACGGGCTTTTCTCTAGTTGCGGCGAGCGGGGGCTATTCTTCGCTGTGGTGCACGGGCTTCTCATTGAAGTGGCTTCTCTTGTTGCAGAGCATGGGCTCTAGGCACGTGGGCTTCAGTAGCTGTGGCCTGCGGGCTCAGTAGTTGTGGAGCACAGGCTTAGTTGCTCCGTAGCATGTGGGATCTTCCCGAACCAGGGCTCGAGCCTGTGTGCCCTGCTTTGGCAGGAGGATTCTTAACCACTGCACCACCAGGGAAGCCCATGTGGAGTTTTTTAAACAAGAAGTAGAAGAACTATCCTAAACAGATTTTTTTAAAGAATGTGCGTTCATAGTCACCCCAAAATTCATACGGAAAAGACAAGTTCCTGACCAAAAACTTGGATCTCACCTCAAGAAACTGGCCAGAAACTTAGATCTCACCTCAAAAAAGCCTTGTCTTTACCATTCTCATCCACATCCTAAACATCCATCATGCTTTGAAAAATGCTTTTTAAAATGTAAAATCATGAGTCTCAGGTTTTAACACGATGGATAAGTGTCTGTAAAGTAGGTAAGCGTGTGAGAAAACAAGTCTATTTTATTAATAATGTTTTTGTGTATTTATCACCATGGAGAATAGAGAAGATACATTTCTTCCAATGATGTATCATTCAAAGTATTTAACTAGCCTAACTTCAAGATATAGAACATTCCCTTAAACAAAACTTGGCTAAGAGTTAGGAGAAGGTGAAGGGAAAATAAGAGTTCATTAAGAAAGGGATTTCTATGTGGAAGAGTTTAAAGGGAGGCATAAATGTCCACATACTATATTATTTCAATGGAACTTCAGTCATCAAACATTACTTAGTTTAAGCACACACAAAGAATATTGAAAATATTAAAGAACAAATAACAGGGGACTTCCCTGGTGGCGCAGTGGTTAAAAATCCGCCTGCCAATTCAGGGGATATGGGTTCGAGCCCTGGTCCGGAAAGATCCCACATACGGCAGAGCAACTAAGCCCATGCACCACAACTACTGAGCCTGTGTGTCACAATTACTGAAGCCCACGCACCTAGAGCTTGTGCTCCACAACAAGAGAAGCCACAGCAATGAGAAGCCAGCACCCCACAACAAAGAGTAGTCCCCACTCGCCGCAACTAGAGAAAGCCCGTGCCCAGCAATGAAGACCCAATGCAGCCAAAAATAAATAAATGTATAAAATAAATAAATAATAAAATTAAAAAATAAAAATGAAAAACAAATAACAAAAATATGGCAGAGGTTCATACCGCTGGGCCCAGTGTTCCTTCACCTTCAGATTTCACAAATCACATAGATTTCTTGAAGGATGTGGAGTGGGAATAGTCAATGAGGCCAATGACTGAACAATAAGAACCATTCTAAATAACCAAAGCTCATGAATTCTGAGATAGCAAGAAAAATAAAAGTCCCAGATACATACCAAGGCTTCCTCACCCAGGACCTACTACAGGACTTGGCAACTGTCATGTGAGTGCCCTGGAAAAGGTCCTTCACTGGAATACTGATGCCTTTCCTAAAAGAGGAGACAGTCAGACTAAGTGAACCCAAGGACAATAAATATCGAGATCTCATCTCCTTCCCTATTTCCAGCTGTCAGCTCCCAGAACTTTGGGAGCCAAGACAATGCAGGAGTTTATTGTCTACGGAATCCAACCAGGACAAGTGACAAAGACTTAATCATGCTGCTTACATTGGGAATGCCCCCCAAATGTTCAAGGAGACAGACTTGCACAGGGAAAAGAAAACTACTAATAATATCCTCAGAGAGGTAAGAAAAGGTATTGTATACAATTAATCAATATGCAAGACAGACTGTATTATCTAAAAACAGGCAGAAAAATACTGCCATACCATATGCTCTTCTGAAATGTGATCTTCCCACCCTTCAATCAAGAAGTGGTCAAAACTCCCTTCCCCTTGAATTTGGACAACCTTATGTTTACCCTGACCAGTGTGGCGTTTGGCAGAAGTGCTACTACGTGACCACCAAGATTAGGTCACATAAAACCACGTAGCTTCTACCTGGTTGTCTTGGAAAATGTGCTCTCCAGAAGCTCCCCGCCAGAGGGAAAGTTCACTTCTCATGTTGCAAGAAGACACAGAGAGGCCACACATTGGTACCCAAGTCAACAGTCCCAGCTGAACCCAGTCTTCAATTCATCCCAGCCCAGGTGCCAGCCACGTGAGTGAAGAAGCCACAGATGACTCCAGCCCCTAGTCAGTCAAGTCTTAACTGAATTCCTGACCCACAGAATGTGTGAGCAAAAAATAAAACAGCAATGTTTTATGTTACTATGTTTGGGGTGGTTTGCCTCACAACAATGATTAGAACAAACAAGAAACCACATAAACAGAACACCTGGCAAATAAAAAGCTCTTAAAACTTAATAACATGACAGCAAAAACTGAAAAACTCAATAGAAGCATTGGAAAATAAAGTTGAGAAAAACTCTCAGGAGGTTAAGCAAATAGGCAAACTACCTGATGGAAAATTAGAGAAAAAAATATAGTACTTTAGAGAACCAGACCAGGAGATCCACCATCCGAATTGTACCTCCAAAAAGAGAAAACAGAAAAAATGGAAGTAAATAATTAAATCAATTAAATAATTCAAGACTGTATTTCAAAACAAAGGGATGGTTTCCAGATTGAAAAGTCCCTTGGAATACCAACATGATGGGTGAAAACAAAGCCACACCAAGACATACGTACTAATCATGAAATGTCAGAGCACTGGTAAAAAGAGTTATGTAGGTTTCAGGGGGGAGGGGGGCGGATGGTGTAATAATCCACATGAAAAAGATTCAGAAGCAAAATGTCTTCATACTTCATAAAAACCAACCAAAGAAGCCAGATGATAATGGAGCAATGCCTCCAAAGTACTAAAAGAAACTGAATTCCAGATGAGAATTCTTAGAACCAGATGAACTACTAAGTAAATTAAGGGTAAAATAAAAACATTTTACATATTAAGAAAGGCAAGCCTTCAAAATATTTACCATTATGCATCCTTTTTCAGGAAGCTACTGGAGGATGAGCTCCATCAAAACTAAAGTATAAACCAAGAAAGAGGAAAACATTAGAATCAGAAACTGTATCACAATACCAGAAGGAAGGAAAGGAAATACCAGCAGGACAGTAAAGGAACACCCTAGGCTGTGTGTGTCATAGGCCACAGACAAATGTAGAAGATGGAAGTGGGTCAGAAGGCCCTGGAAGAGATGTCTTCAAGAAGATGAAATGGAAGGAATAACTGATGGGAATCAGCATATTGAAAGCCAATGTAAGCAACTGGCAGAGCTTGGGGTGAATCTGTAATAACTACATTGAAAAAAAGCAAATGAAGGGGGTTGAGGAAATAATTATCATTGACTTGAAAGAAATCAGAATCATGAGATGATGACAAAATCAATCACAGTGTAATCCGTGGCTTAGCTTGGGAGAGCATCAGTATTAATAACTTAAACACTGTTTTCCACGAGATTCAACAACACTATGTTAGGAGCACAGAGCAATGGCAGGGATGGGTGTTGAAACACAGGGGTTGTACACTTTGACCAGCATCACATAACTGGCCATAGGGGGTGTTTAGAATTACATTGCTGTTCCACGCAAAAGGCCTCTTTCTCATTTTATTCTTCCACCAAGTGCTCTTTGCATTCAACAGCTCAATGGTAAGGATCTGATCAAAAACTTACAGTAGAGGTAAAGACTACAACTAATGCAGGCTTGTTTGCACAGTGATAAATAGATGAGGAGATGCACATAAGAGAAGTCCAAAAACCATTGATCATCAGATCTAGATTTCAGCTTGGAATAAGTAAGAAACATCAGAAGACCCTACAACGTAAAAAAATAAGTGTTATAGCGGCATTTCAAAATTAAAATCTACTAGATATGACTAGCACGTGCCTCTGTATTTTATTTATTTATTTTTACATCTTTATTGGAGTGTAATTGCTTTACAATGTTGTGTTACTTTCTGCTGTATAACAAAGTGAATCAGCTATACATATACATATATCCCCATATCCCCTCCCTCTTGCGCCTCCCTCCCACCCTCCCTATCCCACCCCTCTAGGTGGTCACAAAGCACCGAGCTGATCTCCCTGTGCTGCTCCATGAGGCTGCTTCCGACTAGCTATCTATTTTACATTTGGGAGTCTATATATGTCCACGCCACTCTCTCACTTCGTTCCAGCTTAGCCTACCCCCGCCCGACCCCGTGTCTTCAAGTCCATTCTCTACGTCTGCGTCTTTATTCCTGTCCTGCCCCTAGGTTCATGAGAATCATTTTTTTTTAGATTCCATATATATACATTAGCATATGGTATTTGTTTTTCTCATTCTGACTTACTTCACTCTGTATGACAGACTCTAGATCCATCCACCTCACTACAACTAACTTGATTTCGTTTCTTTTTGCCTCTGTATTTTAAAATGAACCAAGTCCAAAATGATGATATTCATCTCAGTCACACACTTACTAGTTTAATTTAGAAAACTATCACCATATAAAGAAGCAAATGAAACAAAATGTTTAAAGAAATGAGCTACATGTGGCTCAGGCTATCTTCTCCTTAATTTCTTTTTTAATAATAGAAAGGCAAAGCAGGAAGAGGGAGAGAGGGGGAATAATATATATTTTATTATAAATTAATATGACATAACATATTCAGAATTTGGAAGGAAAAGGATTTACCATATTTACATGACTATTCACATACATACGTACACACCTCTAAGAACAATCAGGATTTCCTTGTTCAGCCTCTAATTACACCTAAGACTCCTAGACAAAGAGATAGTGTCCATCAACAGATGAATGGATGAAGATGTTGGGGACGGGGGGCGTGTACTACTCAGCCATAAAAACGAATGAAACCCTGCCATCAGCAACAACGTGGATGGACTTGGAGGGCATTATGCTAAGTGAAATAAGTCAGACAAAGAAAGACAAATACTGTATGATATCACTTACATGTGGAATCTAAAAAATACAACAGGGGGTGGGAGGAATTGGGAGATTGGAATTGACATATATACACTATTGATACTATGTATAAAATATAAATAACTAATGAGAACCTACTGATTAGCACAGGGAACTCTACTCGATGCTCTATGGTGACCTAAATGGGAAGGAAATCCAAAAATGAGGGGATATATGTATACGTATAGCTGATTCACTTTGCTATACAGTAGAAACTAACACAACATTGTAAAGCAACTATACTCCAATAAAAAGTAATTTAAAAAATAAACAAAAAATACAACAAACTAGTGAATATAACAAAAAAGAAACAAACTCACAGATATAGACAACAAACTAGTGGTTACCAGTGGGGAGAGGGATGAGGGGAGAGGCATTATAGGGGTAGGGATTAAGAGGTACAAACTATTATGTAAAAAGTAAGCTACAAGGATACATTGTACAACACAAGGAATATAGTCAATATTTTATAATAACTATAAATGGAGCATAACCTTTAAAAACTGTGAATCACTATATTGTATACCTGTAACTTATATCACACCACGTCAACTATACTTCAATTAAAAATTAAATTTTAAAAAGTAAAAAAGGGACTTCCCTGTTGGTGCAGTGGTTAAGAATCCGCCTGCCAATGCAAGGGACACAGGTTCAATCCCTGGTCTGGGAAGATCCCACATGCCGCAGAGCAACTAAGCCCACGCGCCACAACTACTGAGCCTGAGCTCTAGAGCCCGTGAGCCACAACTACTGAAGCCCCTGTGCCCAGAGCCCGTGCTCTGAAACAAGAGAAGCCACCGCAATGAGAAGCCCACACACCGCAATGAAGAGTAGCCCCCGCTCACTGCAACTAGAGAAAGCCCACGCACAGCAACAAAAACTGAATGCAGCCAAAAAAATAAATTAAAAAAAAAAGAGAGAGATAGGAAGGGCTCTGCACTGGTTAGCTTTGTTAACCTTTGTTAAGGTTAAAGCTGACAGATATAACTGTCAACTATAATAAAAGAAAGGAGAAGTTAAAAAGGTAAATTCTTTTCTTCAACAATTTCCACCAAAGTAATTCTGGTTTAAATCCAAATAAAACTACTACAGATAAGAATAATTCTACCTATTGCTTATTGTACCATTTTTTAAGTACTGGAAATATTCTTTCTTAAAAAAGTACACACCGGCCTTCCCTGGTGGTGCAGTGGTTAAGAATCCGCCTGCCAATGCAGGGGACACGGGTTCGAGCCCTGGGCCGGGAAGATCCCACATGCCACGGAGCAACTAAGCCTGTGCGCCACGACTACTGAGCCTGAGCTCTAGAGCCCACAAGCCACAACTACTGAGCCTGAGCTCTAGAGTCCGCAAGCCACAACTACTGAGCCCGCATGCCACAACTACTGAAACCTGTGTGCCTAGAGCCCGTGTTCTGCAACGAGAGAAGCCACCGCAGTGGGAAGCCCATGCACCGCAATGAGCAGCAGCCCCCACTCGCCACAACTAGAGAAAGCCCACGTGCAAAAACGAAGATCCAATGCAGCCAAAAATAATAAATTAAATAAATAAAAATTGTAAAAGAAAAGTACACACACACACGTGTACACACCATGTATGTGCACACATCTGTGTGCCTGTATAAACAAATAGCTGGATCGATAAATCAGGGTTCACAACCTATTGCCCTTCTGCAGCAGGAAGCATGGTCTAAGTTCAGTCACTCTTTAGTTTCACTGAATACTCCTCCGGGGCTCAATTTCAGACTACAAGGACTACTGTTCTGTGGCCCAGAGGCTGTGACGGGAGGAAAATACTATTATGATTGATGCCAAGGCCATGCAAGTATCTCAGAGGATCGTGACTCAAGCCACGGTGCCCAAATGCCACCCTGAAGCAGGCCAATGGAAGGAGTGGGAAGCAGGTAAGATCCCAAGGCAGAGGCCTTGCCAACCAGGGTGGGGTTCTTTCTGCCACCTGCACCTCCATGGCCTCACGTCATCCAAGGGTACCCGGTCTCTGTCTCCTGACAGCTGTGCCCTGACTGAAGGGTGGTCTCTGCTGCCTAGTGAGTCTGCCTAGTGAGTCTGTGACTCACTGCAGTGAACTCCCTAGCTTCTCTGAGGTCTCATGTTCAAACGAACTCCTGAGACTCCACAATGCCTGCCTCTCCAGACTGGCCAGGAACAGCTCTTGGGGTCCGCATACCTCAGCACCAAACTCCACAGTTTAGGTCGTTGTCTCCCAGAATCCATCCCAGAGTTTCCCTGGGCTCCAGCCAAGGAAACATAGGCAACAGGGGACTTTCTATAACCAAACTGGACCATGTTTCCTATGCTCCCTTGGGAAAGGGCGCTTTCTACACCAACTAAAGCCAGATGGTGTGATGGAGGGAGAAGAGGGCCCATGTCTCACTTCTTCAGACCCCCATGTCCTAGAGCCAGACACAGAATGCAGCACAGAGAATTGCTTGGTTATGTTTGTTGAAAGAAAGAAAGTCTCTCTCAAGTGAAGCCCACGTTCCTCTGCTAAAAATTGAACATCTATCCTCTCTCCCTTTTGAATGTCAGAGAAGGGTTCTGTCACCAGTTCTCTACACTTGCAGCAAGGGCTATCCTATTTTAGAGAGTCTATCAAAAAGAACAGGCTGTTTAAAGATGAAATTATAGTAAATGATTAAACCCCTCAAAGAACTGAGGAAATGGCACCAAACTTTTGAAAGCTAGAGGGACTGAGTGGTAACTGACTTGGAGATCTCAGAAAGCTGAACCTGAAGCAGGCAGAGGAGAAAGCTGAGAGGCAACTCAACTTACAGCACAGCTCCCCCTACCCCGCACCTCCCACCATCAGCCATCTGCTCCTCCTCAGAAGGCTCCGGAACTGGCAACACAACTCCTCTGGAAGCGGTGTGTGAAGTGGAGTTAAACTCCACTGAGTGAAAATCTACTTAAAAGGCTGTTAAGACTCCCAGACCCCTATTCTTCATAACCCAGTAAATACCCTTCCGGGCCTCAGTGAAAAGCTCTGGAAAATGTGAAACAGAGGGTATCTGACCTGGAGGGTACAAGGCACAGCTGAGGGCAGGAGTACCGACCTGAAAACAAGGGAATTAAGTCACAGGTCCTCATTTCCAGAACACTGGCAGGCAGGCATATATATCCCCCAGGCCTCGGCCTCAGATAAGAGAAAACTACCCGATATCCAAGAAAAGCTCATGACACAAAAGAGATCAGAAGAAACAGAAAAAACAGAGGAGAGTATCAGTTAACTATTTCCATATAATCAACCACAATTCCTAATGACTGAGAAGAACAACAATTTATGGTTTCTCACTACTTTTAGAATTGGTTGGGCAGTCCTTCTGGCTTTACCTGGGCTCACCTAGGCGGCTGCATGCATATGGAGGACTGTCTGGGTTGGAGGGTTCCATACAGATCGTTCACATCTGCACATGGTACTGGACGCTAGCTGGGGTGCCTCTCATCATCTGCTAGTCTGGACAAGATTCCTCACTTGGCAGCTGCATGGCAGCATACCAAGAGAACACAGCAGCTCCAAAGCCTCATAAGGGCTAAGCTCCAGAACATACACAACATCACTTCTGTCACCTTCTATTAGTCAGAGAAAGTCACCAGGCCAGCCATGATTGCAGAGGAAGTAAGCTTCTACTTCTGGATAGGAAGACAAGCAAAATCAATTGCAAGGGGGCAGGGATACTGCAATGGGAGGAATCTGTATCCATGAAATATACTGTCACATGGAGAAATTAAGATCAAGAGATGAAAACTGCAACAACAAAATCCTAGTGCTATTGTCGGCAAAGGCATAAGAGAAACTAGTGCAGCCATGAAACAAGAACAAGAGACTATGAAAAAGGAACAGAGAATAAAAATGAGCTCTTAGGGAGAGGGGCAGAGTCAAGAGGGCAGAGTAGGAGGACGTGGAGTTCACGTCTCCTCATAGGTATGACAGGGGTGCGTCGGAGCGCCTGCTGGACACTGGAGGAGGACCTCAGACACAGGGGTACAGGAGGGGTCCCGGCACAGCCAGGTGGGACAAGGGAGGGAAGAGGGGGGAGGACGGGTGGAGACGGGATGGGGACGGTGACCTGGGGTTGGATGGGAGGAGGAGAGGTTCCCACACTCAGGGGGACCCACTCATGGTGGGGGGATCGGCAGGGACAGGAGGGGACCTTTGGGGGACCACCACCCCTGACAGAGCCTCCTCCGGCTGTGTCGCATCCCCAAAGCCTCTTCTGGCTGAGTGGGTCCCGGTGGATCTGAGCACCACATCCCCGCCCCCTGCCACAAAGCCTCCTCCAGCTATGTCGGCCCCTGTGGACATGCCCACGGAAGCCTGCACCCCAGCTGGCCTACACGGGCTCATATACTCCAGGTCAGCTTCAGGAGCAGATGCTGGTGAAAGGAAAACATGCAGAGGTGGGGCTGATACAGTGGATCCAGAGACCTACCTAGAGGTCTTGGAGGCCCTCCTGGGGAGGCGGGGGTTGGATGTGGCTCACGTGAGGGCAAGGACACTGACAGCAGAGCCACCAGTGAGTTTTTATTTTTTTATTTATTTTTTTAATTCTTTCTTTTTTTTTTGCTCTTGCGCTTTGTTTTGTTGTTGTTTAATTTTTATTTTTTCTAATATTTTTTATTTTCCTAATTTTATTCTGTTTTTTAATCTTTGTTATTCTTCTGATCTTTTTCATTTGTTGTCTGTTTTTGGGGGGGGTATCTTTTTTTTCTTTTTTGCCATGCTGCACGGCTTGTGGGGTCTTGGTTCCCAGGCCATGGGTCAGGCCTGAGTCCCTGTGGTGGGAATGCCAAGTCCAAGCCACTGGACTAACAGAGAACTTCAAGCCCTAGGGAATATTAGTCAGTGTCGGCCCTCCCAGAGGTTCCCATCTCGGCACCAAGACATGGCTCCACCCAACTGACTGCAAACTCCAGCGATGGACACCTCAGGCCAAACAACCAGCAAGAGAGGAACACAGCCCAAGCCATCAACAAAAATGAGATGGCAGAGAAATACGTTACAGACAAAGGAGCAAGGTAAAAACCTACAAGAAAGATAAATGAAGAGGACATAGGCACTCTACCTGAAAAATAATTCAGAGTAATGACAGTAAAGATGATCCAAAATCTCGGAAATCGAATGGAGGCACAGATCGAGAAAATACAAGGAATGTTTAATAAGGACCTAGAAGAACTAAAGAACAAACAGTGATGAACAACACAGTAAATGAAATGAAAAATACACCAGAAGGAATAACAGAATAACTGATGCAGAAGAACAAATAAGTGAGCTGGAAGACAAAATGGTGGAAATAACTTCCGAGGAGCAGAATACAGGAAAAAGAATGAAAAGAACTGAGGAAAATCTCAGAGACCTCTGGGACAACATTAAACACCCAACATTCAAATTATAGGGGTCCCAGAAAAAGAAGAGAAAGAGAAAGGGTCTGAGAAAATATTTGAAGAGATTAGAGTTGAAAACTTCCTTAACATGGAAAAGGAAATAGCCACCCAAGTCCAGGAAGCACAGAAAGTCCCACATAGGATAAACGCAAGGAGAAACACACTGAGACATATTAATCAAACTAACAAAAATTAAACTCAAAGAAAAAGTATTAAAAGCATCAAGGGAAAAGCAACAAATAACATACAAGGGAAACCCCATAAGGTTATCAGCTGATTTTTCAGTAGAAACTCTGCAGGCCAGAAGAGAGTGGCAGGATATATTTAAAGTGATGAAAGGGGAAAACCTACAACCAAGATTACTCTACCCAGCAAGGATCTCATTCAGATTCGACAGAGAAATTAAAACCTTTACAGACAAGCAAAAGCTAAGAGAATTCAGCACCACCAACAAATGCCAAAGAAACTTCTCTAGGAGGGAAACACAAGAGAAGAAAAGACCTACAAAAACAAACCCAAAACAATTAAGAAAATGGTAATAGGTACATACATATCAATAATTACCTTAAATGCAAATGGATTAAATGCTCCAACCAAAAGACACAGACTGGCTGAATGGATACAATAACAAGACCCCTATATATGCTGTCTACAAGAGACCCACTTCAGACCTAAGGATACATACAGACTGAAAGTGAGGAGGTGTAAAAAGATATTCCATGCAAATGGAAATCAAAACAAAGCTGGAGTAGCAATTCTCATATCAGACAAAATAGACTTTAAAATAAAGACTATCACAAGAGGCAAAGAAGGACACTACATAATGATCAAGGGATCAATTCAAGAAGAAGATATAACAATTATAAATATTTATGCACCCAGCGTAGGAGCACCTCAATACATAAGGCAAATGCTAACAGCCATAAAAGGAGAAGTCAACAGTAACACAATAATTGTGGGGGACTTTAACACCCCAATTACAGCAATGGAAGCAATGGACAGATCATCCAGACAGAAAATTAATAAGGAAACACAAGCTTTAAATGACACATTAGACCAGATAGACTTACATATTTATTATAAATCACAGTATCAGTCACATACCTAGTAAGTGAGAGAGCTAAGATTCAAACCTACACAATCTGGCCCCCAAGTTTATACTATACAGTTGGCCCGCCGTATCCGTGGGCTCTGTATCTGTGGGTTCTATATCTTTGAATTCAAGTAACCTCAAATCAAAAATATTTGGGGGAATTCCCTGGCAATCCAGTGGTTAGGACTCTGCACTTCCACTGCAGGGGGCACGGGTTTGATCCCTGGTCAAGGAACTAAGATCCCACAAGACACACGGCACGGCCAATAAGTAAATAAATAATGGTCTTAAAAAAAAAAAAAACTAGCACTACTGTAAAAAGAAATGTAGACTGAGTTGTCCACTGTATCATTAAAAAAAAAAAAATTGGGGAAAAACATTCTAGAAAGATACAAAAGCAAAACTTGAATCTGCCATTCTCCAGCAACTATTTACATTGTACTTACAACTATTTACATAGCGTTTACATTGTACCAGGTAATAGTCTAGAGATGACTGAAAGTATACAGGAGTATATGTGTAGGTTACCTGCAAATACTATATCATTTTATATAAGAGACTGGAGCACTGGCAGGTTTTGGTACCCTCGGGGGGTCTGGAACCAATCCCCACCACACCCACACCCACCCGCTGATACTGAGGGACGACTGTACTGCATATCAAGAAAAAGACAGGGGACCTACTAATCAGGGATCCAATATAAAAGAGAGGCAACAGAAATTCCCAGGATTCTGAGGAAAAGCAATCCTAGGATATGCAGGGGTCCTAGGAAAAAACCAGTCTTAACTGAACCAAGTCGAATGGCTACAGAAGATATTTAAGACAAAAGGGAGAAAATACCTGCTGTAAAAGAATGTATTTTGAAGAGATTTTGACAACATAGAGTTCAGAGTTGAATAAGTAAAATGTACGTAGTAAAAAAATATATATATATGAAAAGAAGGCATTATCTCTAAGGAAAACAAAAAAGTGCAATTAAAAAAAATCCATGGTATGCTGCTTAACTCAGTTTATGCTACTATAGCTCAGCTAATACATGGTCATAATAATATAAACACTGAGTCATGGTCTGAAAAAATTATGATAATATACAGAGAATCTTGAAACTATTTTCATAATAATACTAGGATATCACATTCACCCTTTTTACTCCCATATTCTTACTACAAGTATACAGTGCAGTCTTCCAGAGGCTACATAGTATGTGATTTGTCTTCAGAATGAGTTCAGAGGCAAGTATTTTCTCGTTTCTATTAGGCTGTTTTCTATTAAGGCAAACATTAAAGAGATTTGCAAAAATATAAAATGTTATTACTCTTCTCACAAATTTTTATGAAAGGGTTTTCATTAAAAAATATTACTTATGATAATATGCAAAGGACTTATCATTGTTTTTTTTTACATAAATATTTAATTTTTTCTCAGTCTTAATTTCTAACAGGCTAAATGCTGATAAACATATCACGCATAAACAAAAGCTCTTCGTGATCTTCAATAATTTTTAAGAGTGTAAAACAAGTTTTCAGAATCACTGATTGGGAGGATGGGAAACTGGGCTGTGAAGTGAACACACAGCAAGAGGGTTTGGAGATAAAAGAGAATTAAATCTTTAACAGTAGAAAGTCAATAGGAAGACTTTACAACTGAAAAATAAAGAAACAGTATAAGCAAGCTATTTAAAGATATGGAAATAGAGACTCAAAGAAATATGTGAAAAGTTGAAAATGGTTACTTCTAGGGCTATGCTGTCCGATATGGAAGTCACTAGTCACATTGGCTATTGAGCAACTGAAATGTAGCTAGCCTAACTAAGGAAAACAATTTATTTTATTTTAATTAATTAAAATTAAATTTTAAAACTTGAAGGAGTGTAAAATGTCTTTACATTAAACATTTTTTTCTGGTAGGACTCCATTTAGCTGTGATGGCCGCATTGTGTAAGGTATTCCTGTTTTATTGTAGCACATGTATTAGACAAAGGCATCATTTTAATACCTCATTAGGCATCACACTTCCTGATTTCAAAATATATTACAAAGCAAACAGTTATGCCAACAAATTGGACAACCTAGGAGAAACAGACAAATTTCTAGAAACATACAACCTGCTGAGACTGAATCAGAAAGAAAGACAATCTGAACAGAGCAATCATTAGTAATGAAGTTAAATGTGTAATAAAAATTCTCTCAGCAAACAGAAGTCCAGGATCAATGGCCTCACAGAGGAATGTCAATATAGTCAATAGTTATGTACTATCTTTGTATTCTGACAGATGGTAACCAGACTTATCATGGTGATCATTTTGAAATATACAGAAATATCACTTTGCTGTATTTTAAGAACTAACATAGTGCGGTATGTCAGTTCAAAAGCAAAGAAGCAAAAAATCTCATAGAAAAAGACATCATTTTTGTGGTTACAAACACAAACATCAGAGAAAAAGAGTTCACATTTATGGTTATCGGAGGTGGGGGAATTGGATGAAGGTGGTCAAAAGGAACAGGCTTCCAGTTACAAGACAAATAAGGAGCAAACTTCCAGTTACAAGACAAATAAGTCCTGGGGAAGCAATGCACAACATGATAGATATAATGAACACTGCTGCACATCATAGATGAATGCTGTTAAGGAAGGAAATCCTGAGTTCTCATCACAAGGAAAATATATTTTTAATTTAATTTTGTATCCATATGAGATGATGGATGTTCACTAAACCTATGTATTAATCATGTCGTGATGTATGTAAAGGAAAATCATCAGGCCGTGTATCTTTTTTTTTAATTTATTTAATTTATTTATTTATTTTTGGCTGTGTTGGGTCATCATTGCTGCGCGTGGGCTTTCTCTAGTTGCAGTGAGTAGGGGCTACTCTTCGTTGCAGTGCGCGGGCTTCTTCTTGCGGTGGCTTCTCTTGTTGCAGAGCACGGGCTCTAGGCGCGCAGACTTCAGTAGTTGTGGGACGCGGGCTCAGTAGTTGTGGCGCACAGGCTTTAGATGCCCTGCGGCGTGTGGGATCTTCCCGGACCGGGGCTGGAACCCGTATTCCCTGCATTGGCAGGCGGATTTTTAACCACTAGACCACCAAGGAAGTCCCCAGGCTGTGTGTCTTATACAGTGATGTATGTCAACTACATTTCAATAAAACTCAAAGAGGGCTTCCCGGTTGGCACAGTGGTTGAGAGTCCGCCTGCCGATGCAGGGGACACGGGTTCGTGCCCCGGTCCGGGAAGATCCCGCATGCCGCGGAACGGCTGCGCCCGTGAGCCATGGCCGCTGAGCCTGCGCGTCCGGAGCCTGTTGCTCCGCAACGGGAGAGGCCACAACAGTGAGAGGCCCGCGTACCGCAAAAAAAGAAAAATAAAAAAATTCAAAGAAAAAAGCTTTTTAAAAATATCTCATTAAAACGTTTTTATACTGCGTAACTATTAAAATGATTAAATTTTGGATATACTGGGTCACATACAATATTAAAATTAATTTTATAAGTTTCTTTTTGCTTTTTTAAATGCAGCTAGTAGAAAATTACATGTGGCTCACATCATATTTCTATTGCACGATGGGGTTCTAGGGAGCAGGAAGTTCTGGGGGGCATTGGTAGAGGACTGCTACCTTTTATAACTACAATTCTTTGTTGGGAGACAATTCTCCATGGGTCCCTCGAACTTCTGCACATCTTGCAGAGTAAGGCACTAACTGCCCTTTTGTTCTGGGCTATTTTTAAGGCTATTCGTATAGCAAACAGCCTTGAAAGATAGAGAGTGCTTTCGTCCCTACCAAAGGGCAAGTGTGCTTACTGTTGAGATAATAAAGATAATATCTCTGGGAACAAAGGGAAGGTAGGCCCACTGCCCACCATAAAAGATTCAGGTTCCCTGAGCTCACGGTTCCTTTCCTGTAATGCAACCCACTGCCTGTGTAGGTACCATATGGCTCTGTTCATATTGCCCTGGGGGAACTGGGGCTCAGGAACCTACATGAAAAATGCCAATACTCTGCTCTGTTATTGCTATAGGTAGTACACTGTCCTTTGTCTGTGGCCCAGGAGTCTCATGCCTTCTGCCAGCACCGATGAAAATTATGACCGATTTTAAATCTAAGACCTTTGATAGTTCTAAGAGCTTTTTGATAGTTCCACTCTTGTGGAAATACCTGCTTTTTTAAAATTGTGCATTTATAGTTATTAAAATAAAGGCTACATTTTTCTAGTCTTAAAGGTAGTGATAAAATTAAAAGCTATAAGGATAATCAGTTTTTAAACATAACTAGCATAAATCAATATTCTCAAGTCTTGGTAAGCAGAATGGTTATTAAAATTTCTTCCATTTTTACCTTTTTACATTTTCATTAACTGTTTAATCTCACATTAAAGCATATTTAATAATTACTTAAAATTTTTAAAAACATAGTAAATATGATTAATTAAAGTCTCAATGACCTGCCCCTAATTTTAAATTAGATGAAACTAAATAAAACTATGTTTCAGGTTTCCCTGGTGGCGCAGTGGTTAAGAATACACCTGCCAATGCAGGGGGCACGGGTTCGAGCCTACTCCAGGAAGATCCCACATGCCGTGGAGCAACTAAGCCCGTGCGCCGCAACTACTGAGCCTGCACTCTAGAGCCCGCAAGCCACAACTACTGAAGCCAACGCGCCTAGAGCCTATGCTCCGCAACAAGAGAAGCTACCACAATGAGAAGCCTGCGCACCACAACAAAGAGTAGCCCCCGCTCGCCGCAATTAGAGAAAAAGCCCGCGCGCAGCAACAAAGACCCAACGCAGCCAAAAATAAAATAAAATAAATAAATTTATTTAAAAAAAAAAAAAAACTATGTTTCACCCATGTGCTCACCTACGGAAGAAAAACAAATAAAGGTTCTCCATGCCTGAATTAATGGCATGAAAAGTTCTACAGAATTTTCTTTCACTTACTCATTATACTACTGTGGGAGGAAATGTCATTTAAATAACTAACTCTTGGGACTTCCCTGGTGGTGCAGTGGTTAAGAATCTGTCTGCCAATGCAGCGGACACAGGTTCGAGCCCTGGTCCGGGACGATCCCACATGCCATGGAGCAACTAAGCCTGTGCACCACAACCACTGAGCCCACAGGCCACAACTATTGAAGCCCTCACACCTAGAGCCCTCGCTCTGCAACAAGAGACACCACTGCAGTGAGAATCCATCACACCTCAAAGAAGAGTAGCCCCCACTCGACGCAATTAGAGAAAGCCCGTGTGCAGCAACGAAGACCCAATGTCACCAAAATTAAGTAAATAAAAATAAAATAAAAATAAATAAATAACTCTTGCATTTCATTCATGACTGGAAATAGTATTCATTCAATTGCCATCACTTTCTCCCCTGAGGCACAGCCAGGGACACAGCACCTGATGGCCGGAAAGAGGAGATAAAACCTACCATTTCTGCGTACAGGCTTGGCAGGACCCATGAAATACACCCCAGTCTGCACTACAGAGGGGAAAGCTGTAAGTCCATACAGAGGAAAAGAAAGGATCCAGGAAAGCTTCCTCAGTTAACAACCAACTTGAATCTTGAAAAATGGGTAGGATTTAGATATCAGGAAATAGGAGAGAAAAGCATCCCTACTTTCTATGCATGCTGACCAAGTGAAAGCCTGAAGCAAAGGAAGCCGGAAAGGAAGGCGCAATGGTGATGTGTAACAGAAGCAGTTTTAAAAAGAAAAGGAGGGCTTCCCTGGTGGCGCAGTGGTTGAGAGTCCGCCTGCCGATGCAGGGGACACGGGTTCGTGCCCTGGTCCGGGAGGATCCCACATGCCGCGGAGTGGCTGGGCCCGTGAGCCATGGCCGCTGAGCCTGTGCTCTGCAACGGGAGAGGCCACAACAGTGAGAGGCCCGCGTACCACAAAAAAAAAAAAAAAAAAAAGAAAAGAAAAGGAGACCACCAAACAGCAGACAGCAGAAGCAAGAAGAACTACAATCCTGTAGCCTGTGGAACAAAAAACACACCCACAGAAAGACAGATGAAAGAACAAGATAAAACCCCAGAAAATTAACTAAATGAAGTGCAGATAGGCAACCTTCCAGAAAAAGAATTCAGAATAATGATAGTGAAGATGATCCAGGATCTCAGAAAAAGAATGGAGGCAAAGATCGAGAAGATGCAAGAAATGTTTAACAAAGACCTAGAAGAATTAAAGAACAACCAGAGATAAACAATACAATAGCTGAAATGAAAAATACACTAGAAGGAAACAATAGCACAATAACTGAGGCAGAATAACGGATAAGTGACCTGGAACACAGAATGCTGGAATTCACTGCTGCAGAAGAGAATAAACAACAAGGAATGAAAAGAAATGAAGACAGCCTAAGAGACCTCTGGGACAGCATTAAACACAAAAATATTCGCATTACAGGGGTCCCAGAAGGAGAGGAGAGAGAGAAAGGGCCTGAGAAAATATTTGAAGAGACTATAGTTGAAAACTTCCCTAACATGGGAAAGGAACTTCTCTAAGTGGGAAACACAAAGGACCTACAAAAACAAACCCAAAACAATTAAGAAAATGGTAATAGGAACATACATATCGATAATTACCTTCAACATGAATGGATTACATGCTCCAACCAAAAGACGCAGGCTTGCTGAATGGATACAAAAACAAGACCCATATATATGCTGTCTACAAGAGACCCACTTCAGATCTAGGGACATATACAGACTGAAAGTGAGGGGATGGAAAAAGATATTCCATGCAAATGGAAATCAAAAGAAAGCTGGAATAGCAATACACATATCAGATAAAATAGACTTTAAAATAAAGAATGTTACTAAAATAAAGAACGTTACAAGAGACAAGGAAGGTCACTGCATTATGATCAAGGGATCAACCCAAGAAAAAAATATAACAATTATATATATATGCACCCAACATAGGAGCACCTCAATACATAAGGTGACTACTAACACTTATAAAAGAGGAAATCGACAGTGACACAATAATACTGGGGGACTTTAACACCTCACTTACACCAATTGACAGATCATCCAAACAGAAAATTAATAAGGAAACAGAAGCTTTAAATGACACAATAGACCAGATAGATTTAATTGATATTTATAGGACATTCCATCCAAAAACAGCAGATTGCACTTTCTTCTCAACTGCGCATGGAACATTCTCCAGGATAGATCACATCGTGGATCACAAATCAAGCCTCAGTAAACTTAAGAAAATTGAAATCATATCAAGCATCTTTTCTGACCACAACGCTATGAGATTAGACATGAATTACAGGGAAAAAAATGTAAAAAACACAAACACATGGAGGCTAAACAATACGTTACTAAATAACCAAGAGATCACTGAAGAAATCAAAGAGGAAATCAAAAAATACCTAGACAAATGACAGTGAAAATACAATGATCCAAAACCTATGGGATGCAGCAAAAGCAGTTCTAAGAGGGAAGTTTATAGCTATACAAGCCTACCTCAAGAAACAAGAAAAATCTCAAGTAAACAATCTAACCTTACACCTAAAGGAACTAGAGAAAGAAGAACAAACAAAACCCAAAGTTAGCAGAAGGAAAGAAATCATAAAGACCAGAGCAGAAATAACTGAAACAGAAACAAAGAAAACAACAGGAAAGATCAATAAAACTAAAAGCTGGTTCTTTGAGAAGGTAAACAAAATTGATAAACCATTAGCCAGACTCATCAAGAAAAAGAGAGGACTCAAATCAATAAAATTAGAAGTGAAATAGGAGAAGTTACAACAGACACCACAGAAATACAAAGCAACCTAAGAGACTACTATAAGCAACTCTACGCCAATAAAATGGACAACCTGGAAGAAATGGACAAATTCTTAGAAAGGTATAACCTTCCAAGACTGAACCACGAAGAAACAGAAAATATGAACAGACCAATCACAAGTAATGAAATTAAAACTGTGATTAAAAATCTTCCAACAAACCAAAGTCCAGGACCAGATGACTTCACAGGTGAATTCTATCAAACATTCAGAGAAGAGCTAACACCCATCCTTCTCAAACTCTTCCAAAAATTGCGGAGGAAGGAACACTCCCAAACTCATTCTATGAGGCCACCATCACCCTGATAACAAAACCAGACAAAAATACTACAATAAAAGAAAGTTACAGACCAATACCACTGATGAATATAGAGGCAAAAATCCTCAACAAAATACAGCAAACAGAATCCAACAACACATTAAAAGGATCATACACCATGATCAAGTGGGATTTATCCCAGGGATGCAAGGATTCTTCAATATATGCAAATCAATCAATGTGATACACCATATTAACAAATTGAAGGAGAAAAACCATATGATCAACTCATTAGATGCAGAAAAAGCTTTTGACAAAATTCAACACCCATTTATGATAAAAACTCTCCAGAAAGTGGGCATAGAGGGAACCTACCTAAACATAATAAAGGCCATATATGACAAACCCACAGCAAACATCATTCTCAATGGTGAAAAACTGAAAGCATTTCCTCTAAGATCAGGAACAAGACAAGGATGTCCACTCTCACCACTATTATTCAACATAGTTTTGGAAGTACTAGCCATGGCAATCAGAGAAGAAAAAGAAATAAAAGGAATACAAATTGGGAAAGAAGAAGAAAAACTGTCACTGTTGCAGATGACATGATATTATACATAGAGAATCCTAAAGATGCCACCAGAAAACTACTAGAGCTAATCAATGAATTTGGTAAAGTTGCAGGATACAAAATTAATGCACAGAAATCTCTTGCATTCCTATACACTAATGATGAAAAATCTGAAAGAGAAATTAAGGAAACACTCCCATTTACCACTGCAACAAAAAGAATAAAATACCTAGGAATAAACCTACCTAGGGAGACAAAAGACCTGTATGCAGAAAACTATAAGACACTGATGAAAGAAATTGAAGATGATACCAGCAGATGGAGAGATATACCATGTTCCTGGATTGGAAGAATCAATATTGTGAAAATGACTATACTACCCAAAGCAATCTACAGATTCAATGCAATCCCTATCCAATTACCAATGGCATTTTTTACAGAACTAGAACAAAAAACCTTAAAATTTGTATGGAGACAAAAAAAAGACGCCAAATAGCCAAAGCAGTCTTGAGGGGAAAAAATGGAGCTGGAGGAATTGGACTCCCTGACTTCAGACTACACTGCAAAGCTACAGTAATCAAGACAATATGGTACTGGCACAAAACCAGAAATATAGATCAATGGAACAAGATAGAAAGCCCAGAGATAAACCCACGCACCTATGGTCAACTAATCTATGACAAAGAACACAAGGATATACAATGGAGAAAAGATAATCTCTTCAGTAAGTAGTGCTGGGAAAACTGGACAGCTACATGTAAAAGAATGAAATTATAACACTCTCTAACATCATACACAAAAATAAACTCAAAATGGATTAGAGACCTAAATATAAGACCAGATACTATAAAGCTCTTAGAGGAAAACATAGGAAGAATACTCTTTGACATAAATTACAGCAAGATCCTTTTTGATCCACCTCATAATGGAAATAAAAACAAAAATAAATGGGACCTAATGAAACTTAGACGCTTTTGCACAGCAAAGGAAACCATAAACACGACGAAAAGACAACCCTCAGAATGGGAGAAAATATTTGCAAACGAATCAATGGACAAAGGATTAATCTCCAAAATATATAAACAGCTCATGCAGCTCAATAATAAAAAAAACAAACAACCCAATCCAAAAATGGGCAGAAGACCTGAATAGACATTTCTCCAAAGAAGACAAACAGATGGCCAAGAAGCACATGAAAAACTGCTCAACATCACTAATTATTAGAGAAATGCAAATCAAAACTACAGTGAGGTATCACCTCACACCAGTTAAAATGGGCATCATCAGAAAATCTACAAACAACAAATGCTGCAGAGGGTGTGGAGAAAAGGGAACCCTCTTGCACTGTTGGTGGGAATGTAAATTGATACAGCCACTATGGAGAACAGTACGGAGGTTCCTTAAAAAACTAAAAATAGAATTACCATATGACCCAGCAATCTCACTACTGGGCATATACCCAGAGAAAACCATAATTCAAAAAGACATATGAACCCCAATGTTCATTGCAGCACTATTTACAACAGCCAGGTCATGGAGGCAACCTACATGCCCATCGACAGACGAATGGATTAAGGCGATGTGGTGCATATATACAAAGGAATATTACTCAGCCATAAAAAGGAACGAAATTGGGTCATTTGTAGAGATGTGGATGGATCTGGAGACTGTCATACACAGTGAAGTAAGTCAGAAAGAGAACAACAAATATCATATATTAACGCATATATGTGGAATCTAGAAAAATGGTACAGATGAACCGGTTTGCAGGGTAGAAACTGAGACACAGATGTAGAGAACAAATGTATGGACACCAAGGGGGGACAGCGGTGGGGGGTGGGGGGATGAATTGGGAGATTGGGATTGACATGTATACACTGATGTGTATAAATGTGATGACTAATAAGAACCTGCTGTATAAAAAAATTAATTAAAAAGAGAAAAAAGAAAAGGAAGGTGAACAAGAGATAACAGCTGTTTCCCACTCATGTTCCATAACCCTAGAGACCTCCTTTATGTTCTATTATGACACAGGTTTGTTTTCTCAGTTACAGGGCACCACAACAATGAATAGATTTTAAAGTACATCTGTGGAAACTAAGTCAAGATTTCAGTAAAGAAATCAAAAGAGTGATGATAAACAGGGGACACATACATGCCCCAAATGACTACAATTCTCACTCATAATAAAAAGCCCTTCTGAGAAGCAGCTCAGAAGGCTGTAGAAAAGTCCTGCACAGAAGCAGTGGTGGTGGCGGCCTCTCTTCAGGGCCAGCTCTGTGCTCCCCTAGGATGGCTCTTCATCTATCAAATGAGCTTTGCTCAGTAATACTGAAAATGCTCAAACCATCCCCTGAAAGAAGGAAACTTGAGAAGAGCCAAAACACTGTTCTGGAAATTTCCTTTGCAAATGTAAGGCAAACAATAAGTACACAGAGACCAGAGAGTAGACTTGTTTGTTCTCTGAATGCCTTTTCCTTATACACCCCTTACGTGCGCGCACACGCGCGCACACACACACACACACACACACACACACACAGTCTCTCTCTCTCTCTCTCTCTCTCTCTCACTCTCACTCTCACTCTCACTCTCACTCTCACTCTCACTCTCACTCTGAATGTCTCAGAATAAAGACCAGTGCTCTTCATCTGGATCTCTCTTTAAATACTCAATGATAGCTTGAAAGGGTGAAAGAAGACTTAATAACTGGCCTAAGTCCCTTTTCCAGGAACCTAGACATATATATTCATGGAGTCAAAAAAGACAAGTCGGGGAGGGGATAAGGGCACCAGCAGGACCAGACACAATGCATCAGAATAAACGAGTTGAGGGCCTCTCCTTCCCACTATGTTGAGCTGTCTGTGTCCTCTGGCCACCAGAGAGGGGCCCGTGGCTGAAGCAGCAGCAGGGCTTGAAAACACTGGCTCCAGCTCATGAGGAAATAAATGCAGGTGGATGAGGCTGGTCAATTCAAACAGGATTCTACAATTATGTGTCCCCTGTAACTCACTATTTGGGTTTACCCATACAAGTTGTACCCGTTCCCTTAAAAGCCAAAAGAATGCCCATGACTGTACTAAAATATCAGAATTAATGCATTATATTAGTAATTAGGAAAAGCAAATGATAAAATGGTGTGTGTGTGTATACACACACACACACACACACAATGGAATATTCTTCAGCCTTCAAAAGGAATGAAATTCTGACACATGCTACATTCATCTACATTAAGTGAGTAAGCCGGTCACAAAAACACAAATACCGTATTATTCCACTTACAGGAGGGAGGTACCTAGAGTAATTAAATTCACAGAGATGTAAAGTGAAATAGAGGTCACCAGGGGCACTGCAAGGAGGAAAGGAGAAGCTATTGCTTAATGAGTACAGAGTTTCTGTCTGCGATGATGAAAAGGTCTGGAAATGGACAGTGCAGACGGGTGCACAACACTGTGAATATACTTAGTGTCACTGAATTTTCCCTGACTCCATCAGTGATACAGTTTTAAACTTGAGGGTCATTTTTTTTAAGCCATTATGATTTTTAAAAAGATGCTGCTGGCTTACATGTACCTTGACACCTTTAGAGTAGATGAGTACATTTAGGCAAAAATGTTACTTAGAAGAGGCATTTTAACTTAAGAGAAATTTATCAGGAGTACAGGCAGGAGTGACGCAGGTTGCCTGAACACACAAAGACAGACCTTTTCAAGTTTCATGCCATGAAAATTTGGAGATAAAGAACAAAGATCATCTGTCTGGCTCCCTCTCAAAAACCAGGGTGTTTCTTACGGCTATAGTGTTATCCCAGTTTCCTTAAAGTAGGAGTATCGGCTAAACAAACTTTGAAATGGGAAAAGCCTGTCCTATAAGGCAGTAAGTTTATTCACAGAGGCTGACCTCGATAGATCTGAACAGAAATACATCTATTTATGCGCGCGAGCGCACATGCGCGCACGCGCGCGCGCACACACACACACACACACACACACAGAGTTTGTTTTTTGAAGAACTCTTCAACCTTATTACTACTACACACCAAAATAAGTATAAAAGATCTCATTGTTCACTTTCAAAATTGCAGACTGAAGAGTAATAAACTTTATTCTTTCTTTCTTTCCTTTTTTTTTAAAAATTGAATACTAGGTAGTTTATAATACTGAATAGAGCACCACAGTTTTTTGGAAACAAATTTTAGATTTCAAAGGTACTTTAAGGTTCATTTTGCTCACTCTTAATGTTAAAGATGAGAAAGCCGGCACTCAGAGCGTACACGGCTGGCAAGGCCAGCCAGCAAGAACAATTCTTAAGCAGAGACATCTTAATAGTGGCCCAGGTTTCTGTCCCACCCACTCCTCATGAAGCCCATAGGTCCCAGATTTTGTTGAACAATCCCAATTTTAAATATTCTAGGGTTTAAATGCTTCCTAGGTTCCAAAAATTCTAGCTATAAAATACTAGATTCCCTCTTGCTTTTAGAAGAATTTCCAAAATTCCAGGTCATACCACCTGTCTGGATTTTTGGCTTGCTAAATGTAATTGTCAGAGCAAACAGTCTCAATCCATACAGAAGAATATACAGCTAACTATTAGCAAGAATGAGAAGTGCTCTCTTTGCCCCATTTCTTCAACAGGTTAAAACCAGCTCAACCTCTTGCACTTGGTCCCTTTTCTGAACCACAATGACTGCCCCCTTATCTGAAATCCAACATCATTCACTGTCAGAAGCCACAGAGCAAAACAGCAGTGTGAAGTCAAACACAAGCAAGTATAAATCTTAACTATGCGATGTCCTGATGACTGGCTTCAGCAAGCTACCTAACCTCTCTGAGCCTTAGTTTCCTCATCTGAAAAATGAAGCTTGGGCTTCCCTGGTGGCGCAGTGGTTAAGAATCCACCTGCCAATGCAGGGGACACAGGTTCGAGCCCTGGTCCAGGAAGATCCCACATGCTGCAGAGCAACTAAGCCCATGCACCACAACTACTGAGCCTGTGCTCTGTAGCCCACAAACCACAACTACTGAGCCCGTGTGACGCAACTACTGAAGCCCGAATGCCTAGAGCCCGTGCTCTGCAACAAAAGAAGCCACCGCAATGAGAAGCCTGCGCACCGCAACTAGAAGCCCGCGCGCAGCAAAGAAGACACAACACAGCCAAAAATAAAAATAAATAAAATTTTAAAAATGAAGCTCATAATAATACCCTCTTTATTTGGTTGGTGATGATTTTTTTAAAAACCTATAAAGCACCTAACAGTGATTAGCATGCATCAGTTCCCCAATAAACAAGGGTTACCACCATCACCGCTCACTTAATTCCACATAACCCCATCTCTGAACTAATCCAGGCACATGCTTGTTCGGCTCCTAGTAATCAGGGTCCAGCCTCAGCCTTCTTTCCTACCCCCTCTACTCACACTGCTCCCTAGGTCTTGCATAGGCTTATTCAACCAGTAACGACCCAAAGAATGAAAAAAACAAGCCTAAATATTGCAAAATCCACTCCCTTCCACCCAAAAAAAGGTAGGGCGGTATCTTGGATACTTTTTCTTAAATGTGCTTTCTAACTCAGTCTTTTCCAGATAAAGAAACTAAAGTACAGTACTTAAATGCTCCAGATTATAGTCTGTCGATAAGTGTAACATGAATTCAAAGCACCCTGTGTTGGGTCTTACAGAATGAATATCTACAAAGAAACCCCAAACGACTGGCCTCATGCTGGGTGGCTCTCATCCTGTCTTCAGGATTGACCTACCTTTCTTAACCTTTCTGCACTTCAGTCTCCTCACCTACTCACAAGAGCAGACGAGTTCGGTTAGGGGACTCCTACTTTTGAGTGATAAAGCACTTTGCTGTTCCTCAGAAGATGTATGACGGACAGGGACGAGGGATGGGAAGGCTGAGCACTGACTGAGCTGAGAGTCAAGAGAGCAGAGGATGATAGGGAAGTCCCAATGCAAGACAAAATCTTAATCGGACTGTATTTCCACAAGTCTGAGAACTTATTTTTTCTCACACTGATAGTTTTGAAACTGATAGGCATTTGATGCACTTATATACACTATGTGTTCATTACTATGGTGGTTTCTTTTTTATAATGTCCTTGAAAACTGATATTAAATTGATGGTGCTCTTACAATTGAAGTTACTGCAGAATTAAGGAAAGTTTTAATGTTAAGAGTTAGCAAGTTCTTTTTACATACATTTTCTCTTTAACAGTTAAAGAAACTGAGACTTTAGCTGCTCTGATGAGCATCTGCTATTTATCTACTCTAGGTCACCAGCAGGAAAGAGGTGAGGTGGGGCTCAACCCACAACTGACTCTGGGGAGAGAGAAGAGGGAGCAGAACAGTCTCACTTTCCAGCCAAGAACAACACTGGATCTAGTTATTAAAAGCTTCCAATTATACCTCACCCTACCTCCTAACCTTACAAGGAGCCCCAGAACCTTCCAATTCTTCCCTGGGTGTAACTATGACAAACTCTCCTCCTGAAGGCTTCAGACCAAAGATACATCAGAACAACATCTTCAACCCTCAGATACCCATTTGTGAGCGGAGCTGTGAACGCTCGCTTTACGAAGCTTCATAAACTTGAGGGGCAACCTTTATCTATCCTTTTATCTAAATTACATTTAAGCGCAGTTGTTGCATTTGAAATTATTGCAGAAGTCAAGAATGAAGGTATTCTCTACGTAATAACACAGAAAACAGTTTTTGACATGAACTGGCATTCAGAGATGAGTTGCACTTTAGTCTGTACAAAATAAACCCATTAAAAAAACAAGCCTCCAAACATATCATAAATGTGCACTGGAAAAATATGAGAGGCATATATCCAAAACCATTTAGTGATCATCTTTTAGTCTGGGGAGGCGGGGGAGAGAGGTATTTATTCACTTTTGTAATACTTGAATTTTTAATTTTCACTTCAGGAATTGTTTTTAATTGTAAATTGAGATAAAATGGCCCCAGTGCTCCAACATAAGCTCCAGTTAAATACTGACAGGTCTGCAAAGCATGACGGTAACAATAATCTCTGAACAAACAAAAAGCTGTTTACAGTCTCAGTCCAGCTACACGTCATTTACATGTTCCTTTCTGATGCCTATCCAGGGGCACGACTGTTTTACATTTGTACTCAGATGTGATAGCAGCTGGGATTCAGTTTTCTATTCTGCTTTTTTCATTTAAATGGATATCAAAATGTCTTCATTGTTTCTGCCCCAATTAGTGTGTGCCTTGTGGCTGGATAGTAAAGGGTATTTCCAAATTATACTGATATAAACATGAGGTATGGACATGTTTGAATAAACTCGTATCTTTGCTTTTCCTTGGAATTCCAGGAGGACTCTTGGATCAAAATCTATAAATTTCTATGGCTCTTGACTGCCTTTCAAATGGACTATAGTACTTACTTATACTGAGTAAACATCTGAGTACCCTAATATCTCAGTATCATTTTCTGTACATTTACTCTATAATTATCTTAACTATGTGTTACCTATTCATATAGTGTGTAATTATTATTGACCTATTACAACTGTAAAATGATACATCAGAGAGATTTCATCTTCTATTTCTTTGATTACTAGTGGCTCAATATTTTCTCCAGTATGTTTACATGTGAGAGGAAGGAGAGTCTGGTAGCAATGATTTCAACTCTAAAGCCAGACTACCCAGTTCAAAAACTGGACACCATCATCCACCAACTCATGCTTTCATAAGGCCTTAACTCTCCAAGTTTCAGCTTCTTTGCTGGTTAAAATAATAACAATTTGGAGACCTTCAAGACGGTGGAGGAGTAAGACGTGGAGACCACCTTCCTCCCCACAAATATATCAGAAATACATCTACATGTGGAACAACTCCTACAGAACACCTACTGAACGCTGGCTGAAGACCTCAGACCTCCCAAAAGGCAAGTAACTCCCCACATACCTGCGTACCTGCGTAGGGCAAAAGAAAAAAGAACAAACAGAGACAAAAGAATAGGGACGGGACCTGCACGAGGGGAGGGAGCTGTGAAGGAGGAAAAGTTTCCACACACTAGGAAGATCCCTTCACTGGCAGAGACGGGGCGGGAGTGGGGGGCAGGGGGGGAGCTTCGCAGCCACGGAGGAGAGCACAGCAACGGGGACACAGAGGGCAAAGCAGAGAGATTCCCGCACAGAGGATCGGTACCGACCAGCACTCACCAGCCCGGGCGGGCGGGGGCTGGGAGTTGAGGCTTGGGCTTCGGAGGTCCGATCGCAGGGAGAGGACTGGGGTTGGCTGCGTGAACACAGCCTGAAGGGGGCTAGTGCGCCACAGCTAGCCGGGAGGTAGTCTGGGAAAACGTCTGTAACTGCCTAAGAGGCAAGAGAGCATTGTTTCAGGTGCGCGAGGAGAGGGGATTCAGAGCACCGCCTAAACAAGCTCCAGAGACAGGCGCGAGCCCCGGCTATCAGCACAGACCACAGAGATAGGCATGAGACGCTAAGGCTGCTGCTGCAGCCACCAGGAACCCTGTGTGCAAGCCCAGGTCACTATCCACATCACCCCTCCCAGGAGCCCGTGCAGCCCGCCACTGCCAGGGTCCCGTTATCCAGGGACAACTTCCCCGGGAGAACACACAGTGTGTCTCAGGCTGGTGCAACGTCATGCCAGCCTCTGCCGCCACTGTACCCCTCCCTCCCCCCGGCCTCAGTGAGCCAGAGCTCCATAATCAGCCGCGCCTTTAACTCCATACTGTCTGGGTGAAGAACAGACTCCAGAGGGCGTCCTACATGCAGAGGCGGGTCCAAATCCAAAGCTGAACCCCAGGAGTTGTGCGAACAAAGAAGAGAAAGGGAAATTTCTCCCACCAGCCTCAGGAGCAGTGGATTAAATCTCCTCAGTCAACTTGTACCCTGCATCTGTGGAATACCTGAATAGACAAGGAATCATCCTAAATTGAGTAGGTGGACTTTGGGAGCAACGATTTTTTTTTTTTTTTCACTTTTTCTCTTTTTGTGAGTGTGTATGTGTATGCTCCTGTGTGTGACTTTGTCTGTATAGCTTTGCTTTTACCATTTGTCCTAGGGTTCTGTCCATTTTTTATTTTTTTTAGTATACTTTTTAGTGCTTGTTATCATTGGTGGATGTGTTTTCTCTCTTTTCTTTTTTATTGCATTTTAATTTTTTTATTTTTAATAATTATTTTCTACTTTAATTATTTTATTTTATTTTTCTTTCTTTCTTTCTTTTTTTCTCCTTTTTCTTCTCAGCCGTGTGGCTGAAAGGGCTTTGGTGCTCTGGCCGGATGTCAGGCCTGCGCCTCTGAGGTAGAAGAGCAGAGTTCAGGTCACTAATCCACCAGAGACCTCCCAGCTCCACATAATATCAAACGGCGAAAGCTCTCCCAGAGATCTCCATCTCAACGCTAAGAGCCAGCTTCACTCAACGACCAGCAAGCTACAGTGCAGAACACCCCATGTCAAACAAGTAGCAGGAAGACAACCCCACCCATTAGCAGAGAGGCTGCCTAAAATCATAATAAGGTCACAGACACCCCAAAACACACCACCAGACGCGGTCCTGCCCACCAGAAAGACAAGATCCAGCCTCATCCACCAGAATACAGGCACCAGTCCCCTCCACCAGGAAGCCTACACAAGCCACTGAACCAACCTTACCCACTGGGGACAGACATCAAAAACAACGAGAACTATGAACCTGCAGCCTGCAAAAAGGAGGCCCCAAACACAGTAAGTAAAGCAAAATGAGAAGACAGAGAAACACACAGCACATGAAGGAGCTAGGTAAAAACCCACCAGACCAAACAAATGAAGAGGAAATAGGCAGTCTACCTGAAAAAGAATTCAGAGTAATGCTAGTAAAGATGATCCAAAATCTTGGAAACAGAATGGAGAAAATACAAGAAATGTTTAACAAGGACCTAGAAGAACTAAAGAGTATACAAACAATGATGAACAACACAATAAGTGAAACTTAAAATTTTCTAGAAGGAATCAATAGCAGAATAACTGAGGCAGAAGAACGGATAAGTGACCTGGAAGATAAAATAGTGGAAATAACTACTGCAGAGCAGAATAAAGAAAAAAGAATGAAAAGAATGGAGAACAGTCTCAGAGACCTCTGGGACAACATTAAACACAACAACATTTGAATTATATGGGTCCCAGAAAAAGAAGAGAAAAAGAAAGGGACTGAGAAAATATTTGAAGAGATTATAGTTGAAAACTTCCTTAATATGGGAAAGGAAATAGTTAATAAACTCCAGGGAGCACAGAGAGTCCTATATAGGATAATCTAAGGAGAAACACGGCAATACACATATTAATCAAACTATCAAAAATTAAATACAAAGAAAAAATATTAAAAGCAGCAAGGGAAAACAACAAATAGCATATAAGGGAATCCCCATAAGCTTAACAGCTGATCTTTCCGCAGAAACTCTGCAAGCCAGAAGGAAGTGGCAGGACATACTTAAAGTGATGAAAGGGAAAAACCTACAACCAAGATTACTCTACCCAGTAAGGACCTCATTCAGATTTGACAGAGAAATTAAAACCTTTACAAACAAGCAAAAGCTAAGAGAATTCAGCACCACCAAACCAGCTTTACAACAAATGCTAAAAGAACTTCTCTAGACAGGAAACACAAAAGAAAGAAAACACCTACAATAACAAACGCAAAACAATTAAGAAAATGGTAATAGGAACATACATATCGATAATTACCTTAAATGTAAATGGATTAAATGCTCCAACCAAAAGACACAGACTGGCTGAATGGATACAAAAACAAGACCCATATATATGCTGTCTACAAGAGACCCACTTCAGACCTAGGGACACATACAGACTGAAAGTGAGGGGATGGAAAAAGACATTTTATGCAAATGGAAATCAAAAGAAAGCTGGAGTAGCAATTCTCATATCAGACAAAATAAACTTTAAAATAAAGACTCCTACAAGTGACAAAGAAGGAAACTACATAATGATCAAGGGACCAATCCAAGAAGAAGATATAACAATTGTAAATATTTATGCACCCAACATAGGAGCACCTCAATACATAAGGCAAATGCTAACAGCCATAAAAGGGGAAATCAACAGTAACACAATCATAGTAGGGGACTTTAACACCCCACTTTCACCCATGGACAGATCATCCAAAATGAAAATAAATAAGGAAACACAAGCTTTAAATGATACATTAAACAAGATGGACTTAATTGATCTTTATAGGACATTCTATCCAAAAACAACTGAATTCACTTTCTTCTCAAGTGCTCATGGAACATCGTCCAGGAGAGATCATATCTCGGGTCACAAATCAAACCTTGGCAAATTTAAGAAAATTGAAAACATATCAACTATCTTTTCTAACCACAATTCTATGAGACTAGATATCAATTACAGGAAAATATCGGTAAACAATACAAACACATGGAAGCTAAACAATAGACTACTTCATAACCAAGAGATCACTGAAGAAATCAAAGAGGAATCCAAAAAATACCTAGAAACAAATGACAATGAAAACACAACGACCCAAAACCTATGGGATGCAGCAAAAGCAGTTCTAAGAGGGAACTTTATAGCAATACAATCCTACCTTAAGAAACAAAATATCCCAAATAAACAACCTAACATTACACTTAAAGCAATTAGAGAAAGAAGAACAAAAAACCTCCAAAGTTAGCAGGAGGAAAGGAATCATAAAGATCAGATCAGATATAAATGAAAAAGAAATGAAGGAAACAACAGCAAAGACCAACAAAACAAAAGCTGGTTCTTTGAAAAGATAAACAAAATTGATATACCATTACCCAGACTCATCAAGAAATAAAAAGAAGACTCAAATCAATAGAAATAGAAATGAAAAAGGAGAAGTAACAACTGACACAGCAGAAATACAAAGGACCCTGAGAGATTACTACAAGCAACTATATGCCAATAAAACAGACAACCTGGAAGAAATGGACAAATTCTTAGAAAAGCACAACCTTCCGAGACTGAAGCAAGAAGAAATAGAAAATGTAAACAGACCAATCAATCACACGCACTGAAATTGAAACTGTGATTAAAAATCTTCCAACAAACAAAAGCCCAGGACCAGATGGCTTCACAGGCAAATTCTATCAAACATTTAGCGAAGAGCCAACACCTATCCTTCTCAAACTCTTCCAAACTATAGCAGAGGGAAAACACTCCCAAACTCATTCTACGAGGCCACCATCACCATGATACCAAAACCAGATAAAGATGTCACAAAGAAAGAAAACTACAGGCCAATATCACTGATGAACATAGATGCAAAACTCGTCAAGAAAATACTAGCAAACAGAATCCAACAGCGCATTAAAAGGATCATACACCATGATCAAGCGGGGTTTATCCCAGGAATGCAAGGATTCTTCAATATACGCAAATCAATCAATGTGATACACCACATTAAGAAACTGAAGAATAAAAACCATATGATCATCTCAACAGATGCAGAAAAAGCTTTCGACAAAATTCAACACCCATTTATGATAAAAACCCTACAGAAAATAGGCATAGAGGGAACTCATCTCAACATAATAAAGACCATATACGACAAACTCACAGCCAACATTGTTCTCAATGGTGAAAAACTGAAACCATATCCTCTAAGATCAGGAACAAGACAAGGTTGTCCACTCTCACCAATATTATTCAACATAGTTTTGGAAGTTTTAGCCACAGCAATCAGAGATAAAAGGCAAATAAAAGGAATCCAAATCGGAAAAGAAGAAGTAAAGCTGTCACTGTCTGCAGATGACATGATACCATACATAGAGAACCCTAAAGATGCTACCAGAAAACTACTAGAGCTAATCAATGAATTTGGGAAAGTAGCAGGATACAAAATTAAGGCACAGAAATCTCTTGCATTCCTATACACTAATGAAAAATCTGAAACAGAAATTAAGGAAACACTCCCATTTACCATTGCAACAAAAAGAAAAAAATACCTAGGAATAAACCTACCTAAGGAGTCAAAAGACCTGTTCGCAGAAAACTATAAGACACTGATGAGGGCTTCCCTGGTGGCGCAGTGGTTGAGAGTCCGCCTGCCGTTGCAGGGGACACGGGTTCATGCCCCGGTCCGGGAAGATCCCACATGCTGCGGAGCGGCTGGGACCGTGAGCCATGGCCGCTGAGCCTGCGCTCCGTAACGGGAGAGGCCACAGCAGTGAGAGGCCCGCATACGCAAAAAAAAAAAAAAAAAAAAAAAAAAGACACTGATGAAAGAAATTAAAGATGATACCAACAGATGGAGAGATATACCATGTTCTTGGATTGGAAGAATCAACACTGTGAAAATGACTATACTACCCAAAGCAATCTACAGATTCAGTGCAATCCCTGTCAAACTACCAATGGCATTTTTCACAGAACTAGAACAAAAAATCTTAAAATTTGTATGGAGACACAAAAGACCCTGATTAGCCAAAGCAATCCTGAGAAAGAAAAACGGAGCTGGAGGAATGAGGCTCCCTGACTTCAGACTATACTACAAAGCTACAATAATCAAGACAGTATGGTATGGTACTCGCACAAAAACAGAAATATAGATCAATGGGACAGGATAGAAAGCCCAGAGATAAACCCACGCACATATGGTCACCTTATTTTTGATAAAGGAGGCAAGAATATACAATGGAGAAAAGACAGCCTCTTCAATAAGTGGTGCTGGGAAAACTGGACAACTACATGTAAAAGAATGAAATTAGAACAGTCCCTAACACCATACACAAAAATAAACTCAAAATGTATTAAAGACCTAAATGTAAGGCCAGACACTATCAAACTCTTAGAGGAAAACATAGGCAGAACACTCTGTGACATAAATCACAGCAAGATCCTCTCTGACCCACCTCCCAGAGAAATGGAAATAAAAACAAAAATAAACAAATGGGACCTAATGAAACTTAAAAGCTTTGGCACAGCAAAGGAAACTATAAACAAGATGAAAAGGCAACCCTCAGAATGGTAGAAAAGATTTGCAAATGAAGCAACTGACAAAGGATTAATCTCCAAAATTTACAAGCAGCTCATGAGCTCAATATCAAAAAAACAAACAATCCAATCCAAAAATGGGCAGAAGACCTAAATAGACATTTCTCTAAAGAAGATATACAGATTGCCAACAAACACATGAAAGAATGTTCAACATCACTAGTCATTAGAGAAATGCAAATCAAAACTACAGTGAGCTATCACCTCACACCAGTCAGAATGGCCACCATCAAAAAATCTACAAACAGGGCTTCCCTGGTGGCACAGTGGTTGAGAGTCCCCCTGCCGATGCAGGGGACACAGGTTCATGCCCCTGTCCGGGAAGATCCCACATGCCACGGAGCAGCTGGGCCCATGAGCCATGGCCGTTGAGCCTGCACATCCGGAGCCTGTGCTCCGCAACGGGAGAGGCCACAACAGTGAGAGGCCCGCGTACCGCAAAAAAAAAAAAAAAAATCTAGAAACAATAAATGCTGCAGAGGGTGTGGAGAAAAGGGAACCCTCTTGCAGTGTTGGTGGGAATGTAAATTGATATAGCCACTATGGAGAACACTATGGAGGTTCCTTAAAAAAGTAAAAATAGGGCTTCCCTGGTGGCACAGTGGTTGAGAGTCCCCCTGCCGATGCAGGGGACACAGGTTCGTGCTCCAGTCCGGGAAGATCCCACATGCTGCAGAGCGGCTCGGCCCATGAGCCATGGCCGCTGAGCCTGCCCGTCCGGAGCCTGTGCTCCGCAACGGGAGAGGCCCTCGTACCGCAAAAAAAAAAAAAAAAAAGTGAAAATAGAACTACCATACGACCCAGCAATCCCACTACTGGGCATATACCCTGCAAAAAGCATAATTCAAAAAGAGTCATGTACCACAATGTTCACTGCAGCTCTATTTACAATAGCCAGGACATGGAAGCAACCTAAGTGTCCACTGACAGATGAACGGATAAAGAAGATATGGCACATATATACAATGGAATATTACTCAGCCATAAAAAGAAACGAAACTGAGTTATTTGTAGTGAGGTGAATGGTCTAGAGTCTGTCAAACAGAGTGAAGTAAGTCAGAATGAGAAAAACAAATACCATATGCTAATGCATATATATGGAATCTAAAAAAATGGTTCTGATGAACCTAGGGGCAGGACAGGAATAAAGACGCAGACGTAGAGAATGGACTTGAAGACACGGGGTCGGGTGGGGGGAGGCTAAGCTGGGACGAAGTGAGAGAGCGGCATGGACATATATAGACTCCCAAATGTAAAAGAGATAGCTAGTCGGAAGCAGCCTCATGGAGCAGCACAGGGAGATCAGCTCGGTGCTTTGTGACCACCTAGAGGGGTGGGATAGGGAGGGTGGGAGGGAGGCGCAAGAGGGAGGGGATATGGGGATATATGTATATGTATAGCTGATTCACTTTGTTATACAGCAGAAATTAACACACCATTGTAAAGCAATTATACTCCAATAAAGATGTTAAAAAATAACAATAATAATAATTTTAAGCAATTTAATTGGGTTAAGGATCATACATACATTAGGGTTTTTTTGGTGTTTTTTTTTTTTTTTTTTTTTTGCGGTACGCGGGCCTCTCACTGCTGTGGCCTCTCCCGTTGCAGAGCACAGGCTCCGGACGCGCAGGCTCCACGGCCATGGCTCACGGGCCCAGCCGCTCCACAGCATTTGGGATCTTCCCGGACCGGGGCACGAACCCGTGTTTCCTGCATCGGCAGGCGGACTCTCAACCACTGCGCCACCAGGGAAGCCCCATACATTAGTTTTTATACAGAATAAGTGAGCCAACCTGTAATGTACTTACACTATACTTGATACATAATGAGCGTTCAATGAACATTAGCAATTTATTCATTATTATTGTTTATATTTCGTCAACTGGACATTGTTCAATCTTTAATTCATATCTAAGGGTAACTTTTTTCAGACACCCCCCCCAAATAAGAAACTGTATCTCAATTTTATTGACAAATACCTGAATACACTTAATTCCACACAAGCAGCTATTATACAAAACAGTGTGTCGTACAAAAAGCTATTAAACAAAACCTATCATACAGGTTCTAGGGGAAAAATACAATCACAAATAATGCATCTCCCTGATCTCAAAGAGTTCACACAAAAGTTATTTGCTGAGCCTTCTGCGGGAAATTATAGGCTTGGTCAATACAGTAAAAAGCTATTTTGGAAACAATGCATCCATTGTAGAGCTGAAAGAAACTTGAGAATGCATCTAGTCCTGCTAGAAACACCAGGTCTGGTGGGCAGTTACTAGGTTGTGGGGGTCAGGTGGATCCTGTGGTCCAATAAGTTATGAGAAATGTGGTCAGAAACAAAGTTGGACAAGATGCTGCACTCCCGGGCTTCTTCCTTCTAATAGCTCTCAAGATGGTAATGCTCACCGTGAATATTTAAAGACAGGTACAAGGGGCATGGTATTCAGAATTTCTCAAATTTGACCAAGAACACATTTTAGAGCAGCAGATTACAACCATAAGGAAAAAATCCAGCTAGTCCCAAGCCCCTCTCCTCTTTAACTCATGAAGAAGCTGGGGCCCAGGGGCACAAGTGACTTTTCTAAGGGTCAACTGTGAGTGTAAAGGCTGAGGGTTCACCCTGAACTTCACCCTGTCAGAATGTGCGTTTTTACACTCTACTGCTTTGCCTCAACTCAATTTGGTGGGGGAGGGGAATGGGGCCGGGGGAGATTGGAAGGGCCGGGCCCGCAGAAACCCAAATGAGAAATCTGATTCCTGTGTGGTTAATGGCCATCAAACATCGCTTCTTTTCTTTTCTTCCATCCCCTTTCAATACAGGTCAAATTTCATAACCAAAAAAAGAAAGAAAAAAAATCTCTATATGAGTCAAACAAGAAATCTAATGTATTATTTTCTTACACTTACACTTTATTTTTAACCTCCCTACCCCACCTCCCCAAAATGGTATTACTGAGCATGATCAATCTACCTTGTAAGGCTGACTTTTTACCACGTTCCAAAATCACATCTACCATCAAACACTGGTCCTTTTCCTAATGGGTCCAATTTAGCACAGAAGCTAATCCTCAAAATAACCAGAAACATCTAAGGATGTTACAGAACCAAACTTCGGTCCACACATCTGTGCACAGTAAAGCCAATCTACTGACACTGGGTTATGGTGAAAGAAAATGCAGCCTTTATTTACAAGGAGTCCGGGGCTGCCAATGCTTAAAAAACCCCTAACTCCTCGACGGTTTTGGGGAAACAGTTTTTTTTAGGCAAACTTTGTTGGGGGGAGGTCTGCAGGGTGTGTGCCCTTCCTCTGATTGGTTGGTGGTGAGGCAACAGGGTGGTGTTCCAACAATCTCAATCATCAGCCTTCTGGTTCCAACCAGTCTGGGGCCCATGCACCTGAAGTTACCACCCTCCACCTGGATGGGGGGCCTTAGTTCCCGTAAAAGAGATCAGAGATCCCTTCAGGAGAAACCAGGGCCCTGACTGATGGCTGCACTAATCGTTCCTTGACTGCCTTTCCTTTGTTTCTGCATTCCCTCCCGCCTCTAAGTAGTAACTATTTAAATCTGACCTTTGGAACTCAGGGAAGGTCTAGGAGGCTAAAATCCTTTCCCTACAGGCAAGAAGTGGTGGGGCATAGAAAGCCTTTGTACTTGGGAGGGCTCCACAGGGTCCTGCTTGGTTTCATGGATGCTAAACAAGCTGTTCAAACGCACTCATTTTGATTTGTGCATGTGTTTGAAAATCTTGTATTTTTTTTTCCCCTTTTTGGCCGGGCTGTGCGGCATGCAGGATCTTAGTTCCCCAACCAGGGTTCCCCTGCATTGGGAGTGTGGAGTCTTAATCACTGGACCGCCAGGGAAGTCCTGAAAATCTTGTATTTTTATAGCCATGCCTATTTTTTCAGGGAACTTGCAAGTTCTCTGATAAAAGGCAATCAACGCAATATTGTTAGGTTGACTATAGTGTACTTTTAAAATACTTGAGCAGAGCCAGTAAGATGTAAATGTGGTTTTCATCTATATCTGGGAGCTAGAGAGGTCAAAAGCCCTAAACAGGAACACATTCCTGGGACAGCTGCACTCTAGTGGCAGCTACTACGAGTGCTTCAGGTATTTTCACTGCAAACCAGAGGTTTTGTTAATTAGCAGGAGTGTTAGAACTGGATCTTCCTGGGTGAAGCTAATGACTTTGATTAACATGGCATTTGAGAAAAGAGTGGACAAAGATGAGATCAGGATGCTCTGTCTATGTGGATGGATTAGGGATATTCTAGAGGCATGTCCTGCGCTTCCATCCAAAGGACACATAAGCCTGGCAAGTCGAATAGCCTGGGATGGTGCCCTGGGAGCATTCCTGGGTCCAGCTGCTGATTCCAGAAAATTCGTGATTACTTGACTGCAACATGATGGTCAGCTGAATCCTGCTGGAATGTCTGACACCCTGTGCCTCAAGTCAACCTTTTGCTGGAGAGGCAGTCAGAGCCCCAAGACAGGACACAGCTGACCTGGACTGGCTTTCTAACCTTCACCTGCCCAGAGAACTGCAGCCCTCCACCAATCTCTGCTTGCCAAAAATACCCAAACTGGCTTGTCTGGGTGCACGGACAACAGCAATGACGTGGCTAGTGAATGAAAGAAAGGGAAGCCACATGACTTAAAGCATTTACCTGTCCCAGAGCAAAGGGCTGATGACAAGATTTCTTGAAGTTCCGTGACTTTTTGTGCTTGTTTTTTAAAGTGTTCAAAGTGGCTTGTTTAAAGGAAGTTTAATGTACACATTTCAAGGGAAACAAGACACAGCATTCAATTCCTTCAAGAGTATGAGCACTTATTTTTACTCTAATAGCAATTTTATTTTCCACTGAGTGAGCTACAGGAGCATGTCATGGGGAAGAGGCAGTTTTAGATTAAAGTTTACAAGGAAAGCATACGTGTGTGTGTGTGTGTGTGTGTGTGTGTGTGTGTGTGTGTGGAGAGACAGCAGTTTGACTCACAGTTTTTAATGATAAGCTGGCAAAATTTTTACTACAAACACTAAGAGTAAAAGCTTCAATTACCTTCAATATATGTATATTTCTTTAAAAATTACATGTACTACTGAACATATGTACCTTAAATGATATGCATTACAAAACAAAAAGGTGGAGCAAGAGGAAATAAAACCTATTAGCTTAATCACTTAGGGCACAAAAGTTCTTGCTCACTACAAATTTTTATTAATATTTGTAATGAAAGCAATATATTAAATATGCTTCATTATTTTTGAAAACCCCCAATTACTTTGCAATCCAGCGCTTGAATGACTGCTTCCAAGCTCAGTGTCCTGTAACATTTTGCTTTAATGGCTGTCTGGGGTGGCACGGATACACTGGAAAAACAGCAGAACACACTTAGTTCTGCTTCCCAAATCTTGATACTTTTCTGTCTATTGATTAATTATAAAAAGCTCCTTGATGAGATTCAACTGGTTTCAATCAGTCCTTCTTGCAAATTAGTCTCAGGTGTCACATTTTTATAAATTCAACAAATAGATTCAAAACTTACTGATATTCTTCACCTAAAACATTTTAACAGGTAGTCAATTCTGTTTCCAAGTTTTTAAAAGCTTTTTCTGGGACTTCCCTGGAGGTCCAGTGGTTGAGACTCTGCGCTTCCACTGCCGGGGGCACGGGTTCGATCCCTGGTCTGGGAACTAAGATCCCACATGCTGTGTGGTGTGGCCAAAAATGTAAAAATAAAAATAAGGGCTTCCCTGGTTGCGCGGTGGTTAAGAATCCGCCTGCCAATGCAGGGGACACGGGTTCGAGCCCTGGTCCGGGTAGATCCCACATGCGGCAGATCAACTAAGCCCCTGCGAGCCACAGCGGCTGAGCCCATGGGCCTAGAGCCCATGCTCCTCAACAAGAGAAGCCACCGCAATGAGAAGCCCGCGCACCACAACGAAGAGTAGCCCCGCTCGCCACAACTAGAGAAAGCCCGTGCGCAGCACAGCAACAAAGACCCAACTCAGCCAAAAATAAAAATTAATTAATTAATTTTTAAATAAATAAATAAATAAAATAAAAAGTTTTTTCTTTTGGGAAGGGGAGAGTTTTGATAACTCACAAATCTACCATATTTCTTGGCAACATGTTCACATCCTAATGCAAACATTTTCCAAATGGTTATTTCCAAATGCCTCTGTAGCATAAATTTCTTCTGAAAAGCAGTCACTCTCCCTCTCCTTGTGAGCATTTCACACTTATCTTGGATTGTTCCTGCTCTACAAAGTAGCTGCAACTACTGACAGGCACAGCAAAACTGGGAAAGGGCAGCAAATCTGGAAACCTTGTCTTTTGTTAAAAAAAAGATGCAAACACCTGTAAACTCAACCGCTCTTAGGTGGGTGCCGGGAAGAGAACCAGGGATGCTGAGTGGTGCGAAGACGGTCACGCTCCCTCCCCAGAGCATTATAAAGGATGGTAAAGCATCTACCACCTGAAGCTACAATTCTCTCATGCCCTGACACACATCCAACGAGGCGAATGCTCAACTTCAGCTCCCGTGGCTGAGAATCAAATCTCAGGACACCTGTAACCAACTCACGGCTAAGTCTCAGTTCACCGGCTAAGTCTCAGTTCACCGTTTAAGAGATGCTGCAATTTAAAGCCTTTGTGTTGATAAAACAACTACATAACTCAATGATACGCTGTCACTGGCAAATTGCAACACTTCACAATGTGCTTAAGGGTGAGGTGAGGAGGGCCCCACCTGGGCGAGGAATCCCAGCCTCCTCCTTAGGAGATCACACTCCTCGCACAGAATAGCAGATCCAGAAGGCACCACTGGCAACACAGACTTTAACTGGTAAGACAGCTTGGTTTCCTTCTTAAATATTTACAAAATTATAAATAGAAGGTCTCATACTTTCCTTCAACACCCCGATAGAATCGTCATTCGCCTCCCGCTTTGGATGCCAATCTATTTCGTTCATAATGGTCTCAACCTAATTGTTCATACACAGTAGGCAAATACAGTAAATTCCAGGTAATTGGCTGCAGCTCAAGGGGGCAGAATGGCTTTAAATGGTCTGGTAGCCGAGGGAGTGGCTCTCAACCTTGGCTGTACACATGTTGGAACTATCGGGGAGCTTTCCAAGAATACCGATCCCCCTCCCTGAAATTCGATGGAATTGGTCTGGAGTTTCACCTGAGTGGCAGGAATTTTAAAAGCTCCCAAGTGTTCCTAATGTAGAGTTAACATTGAGAACTTGGACGTGTACCTGCGCATTGAGGAGGGAGCCTGGGAAGACCCTTTCCCTCCAGAAGCCCCACCCCCACCCCGGGGGCCTTGATGTCCATCAAAATAAACTCTCAGGTGAGCAGTAATGCCTTTAGTCATCAAGCGTAAGGTGAAAGGTGGGAAATGATTTGAAGAAAAGGTAGTAAGAGGCTATTTCAGGTACGTGGGGCTGAGCTGGTTTTTACAACACTTCTGACACCAAATGCGGGGTTTTTTCCTCCTGACACCCACCAATTCTGACACCAACTGGGTACTCAACCATTCAGTTCAATTCTGTCACAAACTAGCTGGAGTCAGCCCAGACTCCAGAGATTAAAGGCTCAGTCCCACAAGACTGCCCGCACTTCAGTCATCAGCTGCAAATGGGGTGCCCAGGCAAATTATAAATTTGGGGGTTCCGTGAATTCAGCGTTTCTCATGACACCCCAACCCCAGGTTCAAAAATTTGCTAACACAGCTAGGATTCCAGAAAACACTTTACTTACTACTACAGTTTATTAGAAAGCACACAACTCAGGAACACCCAAAAGGAAGAGATACATAGGGCAAGGTATGGGGGGACGGGCGCCGAGCTTCCTGGCTACTCCTCCCGGCAGGCTGCCCCTGCTCAGCACCCTGATCTGTGCAGCTACCCAGAAGCTCTCCAAACGGTGTTGTTCAAGTGTTTTTTTTGTTTGTTTGTTTGTTTTGCGGTACGCAGGCCTCTAACTGTTGTGGCCTCTCCCGTTGCGGAGCACAGGCTCCAGACGCGCAGGCTCAGCGGCCACGGCTCACGGGCGCAGCCGTTCCGCGGCATGTGGGATCCTCCCGGACCGGGTCACGAACCCGTGTCCCCTGCATGGGCAGGTGGACTCTCAAGCACTGCGCCACCAGGGAAGCCCCTGTTCAAGTGTTTTTATAACCCAATCCCTAGCACCTCCTCCCCTTCCCAGAGGTCACTGTGTGGGGCTGAAAAGTTCCAACCCTCTTAATTGCTTGGTCTTTCTAGTGACCAGCCTCATCCTGAGGCTACCTAGAGTCCCTTCTCACTCCCACATCCTCAGCCTCTCCCATCTCTACTAGAAACTTCCCAACAGCATTAGAATACATTCAAGTTTCTTCAATCTCGATTTGAAAAAACGAGCCAAAAACAAACAAGCAAAGAGTGGGCCACAGACCCCATATTTCCTCCCTACCCCGCAGGTGTACCTGGCTTCTCAGTCTTAACCAACTTCTCCTCTTCATCCGAGCACAGTGATCAAACTCTCCAGGACCAGCCCCTCCCCTTCTCATTCTACACCCCTCTTTGGATGATCTTTTTTAAGCATCTCATGCTCTTACAGACTGAGCTAGCGGAGCACTGGAGGATCTTTTTCATATGCAATGATTACTTGCAATACCTCCCAAACATGTTATTTCCACCCCGATCTCTTTCAGGAGTTTCCGTTGCCTACTCCCTGACTCCACATGGCTGTCTCACAAGCAAACAGATATGGATGGAATTACCTTCCCGCTCCCACCTTGTACAAACCCACTCCTCCTCTAGTGCCTTCAACCATAAAGGGTTTCACCATCCTATCCCACTCAGGTATTTATGTCAGACTTTTAAATCATCTTTGATACCTCCCTCCCTATCAACTATATCCAAATAGTCACTACCTTCTTACTGATTTTTAACTAACTCAATGTCTCTCTCGCTCTCTCCCTCCCTCCCAAGCCCCCCCCCTCTATCCCTGGGTGACTGAAAATCCTTTGCACTACTGCACCCAATTCTCCCCCTCCCCAGGGTAGCCGCCTATGACTGTACAGGCTGTGCCCACACAAAGTGACTGGCTCAGGGGGCTGCCTTTAGGCCTGATCTAGTGGGACAAGCAGTACATCTTTTCTAATTGGTCCACCCAGAAGGGAAGCCTTTTTCTGGTTTGCACAAAGGCACTGTATATGCCAACAGGGCTTACCCCTCCAAACACGGCAGTGACGATATCATTTTTAAAACCCAAATCTAATCATCTCATCTCCCATTTGAAAGCTTTCAATGAGATCCCCCTACTTTTTTTTTTTTTTTTTTTTTTTTGCGGTACGCGGGCCTCTCACTGTTGTGGCCTCTCCCGTTGCGGAGCACAGGCTCCGGACGCGCAGGCTCAGCGGCCATGGCTCACGGGCCCAGCCGCTCCACGGCATGTGGGATCTTCCTGGACAGGGGCACGAACCCGTGTCCCCTGCATCGGCAGACGGACTCTCAACCACTGCGCCACCAGGGAAGCACCCCCCCTACCTTTTCATTAAAGTCCGAAGTCCAAAAAATGACCCAAGAGGCCTCATCCCAAGCCACGTTCCTTCCTTGGTCTCAACCATTTCAGCCTGGAACTTTAAACCCTGATTCACCTGACTACGTCCTTCTCGTTTTTAAGGCCTCATTTTAAATGTCTCTTTTTAGGTGGACCTACCCTGAGTAATCCCCTCCCCTAAACTAGTCTAGGTCCCCAGGTTAAACGTTCTCTGGACATCTGTGCTTTTCTCAAGTACCATTTATGACTGTGATTGCCTGTGTGACTACGTGCTAGTCAGCCGCCTGCCCCCCGACAACCCACTAGACTAAATGGTTCATAAAGGCAGGGACCCTCTATCCCATTCACAGCTGTAGCCCCAGAGCTGACAATGCCTGGCATCCAACAGATGCTCAGTAAATATTTGTTCAGTGAGTAAACAGGTGCAGGTACCCAGGCCCCTTGCAAACTATCTGGCTCCCTCTTTAGCAAAAGAAAAAGTAATCATGGGAGGAAGTTCTTAGTAAATTTAGCGCACTGATTATCAAATACACATAGACTCCCGATTGAAAATATTTGGACAATCCAAGAATCAGAAATTCTGGGTGCTTCATGGCAGCAGGAACACTTCTCTGGATTTGCATTTGTGACCACAATCCTCTTTTGAGCTTCGGACAGAGTTTTACCAGGGCCAGTTTCCTGTGTGCTGTTGCACAGGACCCTGAACTTTGCTTAACGCTCAGCTGTCTGTCGCCACCCTGAAATTCTTCATAATTTTTTTTTTTTTTTTTTTTTTTGCAGTACGTGGGCCTCTCACTGTTGTGGCCTCTCCCGTTGCAGAGCACAGGCTCCGGACGCGCAGGCTCAGCGGCCATGGCTCACGGGCCCAGCCGCTCTGCGGCATGTGGGATCCTCCCAGACCGGGATACGAACCCGTGTCCCCTGCATCGGCAGACGGACTCTCAACCACTGCGCCACCAGGGAAGCACCCCCCTACCTTTTCATTAAAGTCTGAAGTCCAAAAAATGACCCAAGAGGCCTCATCCCAAGCCACGTTCCTTCCTTGGTCTCAACCATTTCAGCCTGGAACTTTAAACCCTGATTCACCTGACTACTTCCTTCTCGTTTTTAAGGCCTCATTTTAAATGTCTCTTTTTAGGTGGACCTACCCTGAGTAATCACCTCCCCTAAACTAGTCTAGGTCCCCAGGTTAAACGTTCTCTGGACATCTGTGCTTTTCTCAAGTACCATTTATGACTGTGATTGCCTGTGTGACTACGTGCTAGTCAGCCGCCTGCCCCCCGACAACCCACTAGACTAAATGGTTCATAAAGGCAGGGACCCTCTATCCCATTCACAGCTGTAGCCCCAGAGCTGACAATGCCTGGCATCCAACAGGTGCTCAGTAAATATTTGTTCAGTGAGTAAACAGGTGCAGGTACCCAGGCCCCTTGCAAACTATCTGGCTCCCTCTTTAGCAAAAGAAAAAGTAATCATGGGAGGAAGTTCTCAGTAAATTTAGCGCACTGATTATCAAATACACATAGACTCCTGATTGAAAATATTTGGACAATCAAAGAATCAGAAATTCTGGGTGCTTCACGGCAGCAGGAACACTTCTCTGGATTTGCATTTGTGACCACAATCCTCTTTTGAGCTTCGGACAGAGTTTTACCAGGGCCAGTTTCCTGTGTGCTGTTGCACAGGACCCTGAACTTTGCTTAACGCTCAGCTGTCTGTCGCCACCCTGAAATTCTTCATAATTTTTTTTTTTTTTTTTTTTTTTGCGGTACGCGGGCCTCTCACTGTTGTGGCCTCTCCCATTGCGGAGCACAGGCTCCGGACGCGCAGGCTCAGCGGCCATGGCTCACGGGCCTAGCCGCACCGTGGCATATGGGATCTTCCCAGACTGGGGCACGAACCCGTGTCCCCTGCATCGGCAGGCGGACTCTCAACCACTGCGCCACCAGGGAAGCCCTCTTCATAATATTTTAACAAGGGGCCCCACAAATTATGTAGCCAGTCCTGAGTCTTACAAATTAGTCTGATTTCTCTGAAGATGCATCGTTTATAACCAGGGAAATGTTTTCAACCTCCCAAGGTCTAAAAAGAGAGGATTATACTTGCAGGACATTTTTTCTTCTGATAAGCAATATCATATATTACTTAGTGTTCTCTTTCATAAAATTAGGATATTAGACTACAGAAACACATGGTTGTCCTATTTACTGCTGTTAGGCAAAAAGTTTTACATTTCTTTTAAAACTAAATTCTACTCTGAACATGATTTAGACTGAGTCTCTTTTAAAATTTTTGCTTAAAAGTTTTTGTTTTTTGTTCTCAAATTAGGGATTGTGTCAATTTTTTCAAATCAGTAACCATGGTCCACTGATACTCCATCATACCTTAAAAAAATCTGAAAGACAATGAGCACACTGAAAAGAGAAAAATGAAAACTGCTGTATAACTCCTTTTTAGCTTCCACATTTTAAACTTTAGAAATTTAACAGCTGCGTCAAACACTTGAGATTTCTTTGGCGATAAAACCTGGCAGAATACACATGGCCATTCACGAAGAACACTGGTTTAGTCATCTTTATTATAAAAATATTTTAAATGTCAGATGTTTAAACTTTACCAATAGCTTCTCTAGTCATTAGAAGTTTAAAGTTAACTGTGTTTAGTATACAGTTTAGTTAATAAACATCTAGAGCATTTTAACTATTGGTGCATGTTTTTCTCAACTTGGTGACTCTGTTCCCCAGGGGACATTTGGCAATGTCTGGAGACATTTTTGGTTGTTACAACTAGACGGAGGGGGGACTTCCCTGGCGATCCAGTGGTTAAGACTCCGCCTTCCAATGCAGAGGACCCGGGTTTGATCCCTGGTTGGGCAACTAAGCCCACACGCCGCAACTACTAAGCCCCTGTGCTCTAGAGCCAGAGCGCCAAAACTAGAGAGAAGCCCACGCACCACAACAAAGAGCTCGCGTGCCGCAACTAAGACCTGTCGCAGCCAAATTAATTAATTAATTAATTTTTTAAAAAAAAACCTAGATGGAGGGGACTGGTGGCATCCAGTGAGTCAAGCCAAGGACACTGCTACACATCTTACAATGCAGAAGACAATCCCAACAGGAAATTATCTGGCCAAAAATGTCAAAAGTACCAAAGTTGAGAAACTCTGGTCTAACCATACATGCGTTTGCTACAGATAGGCAAAAGGACATAGGACAACCTGAAACCATGCCTCCTGTGTCAAAGCCATTGTGGTTAAAAGTACAGACAGGCCCCAGGAGAAAGACCAGATTTATAAAATTAGTCATTTGGGAACTCCCTTTTTAAGGCAGGGAGTAAGGCATCTGACATCCTGAGCTAGAACCATGAATAAACAGTAACAAAATTCCTTGGTTGGCCCCAAAAAGACTACGTTCCTCAATGCAGCTACACTAATGTACACTTCATAGAAAAGAGAAACTGAGATTCGGAAGAGATGATTTTCAATAGTATTAATTTGTTTCCTACTGCCTCATTTCATGAAAAATGTACAATATATACACATCATAGGTCGGAATTTTTCATTCACTTGAGAATGTGATCACCAGGTATAGCAGTTTCTAAGAGATCTGAAAACATGATGCAGCATGAACCAAATTTGATTCGATTTCTTGTGTTTTAAAAAAGAAAAAAGAAGAGCCAATATTTAAAATCCCTTTTTACATATTTTTTAATAAAGATTTTTCAGTTATTGGGTGGGGGAGCTCTGGTCACACTGGACCAGGATTCCTGCAGTTATAGGGAGGAAATGGCCAATACCCACCCAGGTGTTGGCAGGTCCTCTGCAGGTCATCTGGGACCAATCAAGGTCCATTTAGCTCTCCCCACACATTACTTGTTTGGTGCCTGTAAATTTGTTGATTTCATTTTGTAGATAGTTGATAGTTCTCAAGAAAAACATTTTCCTTAGTGTTAAGTGACTAAATTGCAAATGGAAAAGAAGTAACTAGTGACTTGAAGCAGTCCTATAATTAATCAAGAATGAACTATAATTAATGAAGAATGGAATCCAGTACATACTCAGCGCCAAGGCTGAGAAGGCTCTTTCCAAGGCCAGGCTGAAGCAAAGGCAGAGGAGCTGACAGGAACCTTTAAACCCTCACCATGAAACGGGGAAAACAAACAAACAAACAAAACTTCTTTCATCTATCAATAAAACTGAGTAAACGTAAATTCGCCGTATATTATATTGTTTTTAAACATAGAGGAGTTAGCCATTTCTGAGAACTCAAAATCTTCCCAGAACGACCATCCTGAAGGCCTGCAAAAAATCCATTAAGCAACAGCAGAGAGCCACAGAGCCTGCACTTCCTTCTTGCCCTAACTGAAATCTGTTACCAAATCCTATGGCGGGTGGGGGTGGGGGGGCTTGTTTGGAACCGCCTGGGTTCCTAGCAGGTAATTTACACTGATCTTTAACAACCATTCAGCCCTCCTCCTCCCCTTTATAAAACAAATCTGCCTTTCAGAACAGCTCTTAAAGAGAGGGGCACGCAAGTCCCTGACCCCACGCCTCACCTACCCCTCACCAAATGCAGACCGTGCTTTCTCTGAACACTGTATATCTTCCCAATTTGCCTCTTGTCCTACTAATTCTAAAATGAAGACTCCCTTCCGTCTAAAAAGAAATAAAGCCAAGGGTGTGCAGGATGCCAGGTGATACAAGACTCACCTCCACCCGGGCAGCCCTAAGGCCGAGGCTGGACGTACAAGTGACCTCATCCAACGGGAAAGATGAGAAGTGTGCAGCAGGCAGGGGTGCCTGTGTTTTGCTCGGCGTCCAGAGAAAGGGCTGCAAGGGGGGAAAAGAGCTGTGAGCGAGAGCTTCTTCCACCTTAAAAGCTAATAAACAAAAATTGGAAATATTTAAATCAGAAATTGGGTGCTAACAACACAAAACCAAAAAGAAACCTAGGAAGGGAGTAGAATGAGTTTAAGAAGAATCACCTGTTTCATCACAGACTCAGCAGTGCGCGTTTCCTAGACTTGGCGTGAAGGATAGAGAGGGAACAGGAAGATGGGGAGACGCGTGAGGGCTTCAGAGCCCTTGAGTAGCGTCTCTTTTCCAGTACTTGGCCCCAGGGTAAGTCACTTATTATCCTGGCTTAGGCTTCTTTATCAGTAGAATGGGGGTAATAAATGCCTCTCCGCAGAGCTACAGTTAGGATTAAATGAAGTTAAAGCCTCTGGCCCGAAGGGACAACAACGATTAGTAATGTTCGCTCCCAGACTATCCAAGCCCGCAGCCGCCAACTCCGATTCCTAAGCTCCAACTCGCTACGTGGACCAGGGGGAAAGAGACCAGAAAAAGTGGCTTCCAGGTGACACTGGGCACCAGAGTCCTAGCCCCAGGCTCCCCTGACCGGACGGAAGAGTAGGGTCGAGGCAGGGCGCCCTGCACCATCCCCGGCCCCGGGCGCACAAGCTCGAAACCGATTCCCACCGCGCGTCCTCTTTCTCCTGCCCCGGCTACGCTTCCTCTTCCCCGGCGGAGCTGACCTGGCTCGAGGCAGCGGGGTCCTGGCTAAGAGCCTGCTCCCTCCCTTCAGCCCATCCTTCCCCTTTCCTCCCCTGCAGCCAGGCAGCCGAGCAGGGACCTGGTAGGGAGTTACTTACCAGCAGCGAGCGCCTGGTCCCGAGGACGCTGGAAGGTGCTGGGCCGCGCGGGTACTCTCCTCGCCTGGCTTTACGCTGCGCTGGGCTGCGCCGGTGGCGCTGGAAGACCTCGCCGCGCGGCTTCGGGCCACCCACCCGCGCGCCCGCGCGCCACGCCCCTCGACCCGCCCCTCTAGGCCCCGCCCATGGCCTCGCCCGCCTCGCCCGCCTCGCCCATCTCTGCTCTTGCAGGCGCCGCTGGCCACCCGGCAGAGGTCAGCACATACTCAGGGCGTTTCCGTGGTCTGGGCGGAGGGCTGGACTCCGCGTGCTTCCTCTCTCTGCTTCCTCAGGTTGGCACGGGTTCTTAGTTGGGAGAACCGCATAAGGACTGGGCACGTGAGTGGGGTCTTTTATACCTCCTTCCTCGGAGGCAGGAAACGCGGGAAGCGCTGTCTTCTCTGATTTTAAAAATAAAAATAGGTTTTATAACGAAAAAGAAAAAAAATTAATGCCAAGCCTCTTTACATCATGTTAAAGTTTAGAGGTGACCGTGTAGTTTTTTATTTCCGCTGATGAACTTTGCATACTAAATTTAGCATTTTAAAAAACTCATTACATGCGTGTGTATTTTCACATGAAAACTGAAATTAAATTGTGGAACAATCCTCAATACTATGCAAGGTAGAAAGCACCTCTCTCCTGCCCTCACTGCCCGTAGCATTGTGTCAATTATAAAAGTCTGCACAATCTCCCTTGCAGCAAGAGGAATATTGTGTACGTGTTATCTTCCGTTGAATTTTTAACTCCTGGAGCGCAGAACAGGTTCTTACTTAGCTTCGTATCACTTGTTCATTCAACACATACGTACTGAAAAAAATGAAGGAACTAACTGAATACACAGTCACTTCCCTGCCCACAGGGCCCTGCTGGAACTGTAGGGTAAAGCTGAGACCTTGTTAGTGGATGGGCTTCCCTGTAACAGGAGGCTTGCCTGGTGTCCACCATTCTAAGGAAAGGAGGTCATTGCTCAGGGGAGACGCATGAACACAGAGAGCAGGGCCGGGAAGCACTGAGTATCTGAGGCTCATCTTCTTGGGCTTTGGTCTTGATGAGATTAGATGCCCTAGGGACAGGGTTAGCTGTATAGACATGTCCACACAAAGCAGAGGATGACAGTGCCCAGTAAGTGGAGCATAAATTAGCCACACTTAACAGCACACAGGTTTCAAGTTAACCCACCTGTCTCTTTTATGAACACCTGGCCTTTTCTCTTCTAGACTGGAATATTCTGGGAGGAGTGCTCTGGACTCAGCTCCCACCTCTGTGCCAGAGTGTTGCTGGGCGAACCAGGACCCTGCAGGCCAGCTGTACTGACAATGGCAGAGTCACTAGTGAAATATTCCTGGGGGAAGGTAAATCTTGCCTGTTCCCTGAGGAGATTCCTCCTCCAGTGATAATCTTGGAACATCTTGCTTTCATCTTTCTTTTTTTTTTGTGGTACGCGGGCCTCTCACTGTTGTGGCCTCTCCCGTTGCAGAGCACAGGCTCCGGACGCGCAGGCTCAGCGGCCATGGCTCACGGGCCCAGCCGCTCTGCGGCATGTGGGATCCTCCCAGACCGGGATACGAACCCGTGTCCCCTGCATCGGCAGACGGACTCTCAACCACTGCGCCACCAGGGAAGCACCCCCCTACCTTTTCATTAAAGTCTGAAGTCCAAAAAATGACCCAAGAGGCCTCATCCCAAGCCACGTTCCTTCCTTGGTCTCAACCATTTCAGCCTGGAACTTTAAACCCTGATTCACCTGACTACTTCCTTCTCGTTTTTAAGGCCTCATTTTAAATGTCTCTTTTTAGGTGGACCTACCCTGAGTAATCACCTCCCCTAAACTAGTCTAGGTCCCCAGGTTAAACGTTCTCTGGACATCTGTGCTTTTCTCAAGTACCATTTATGACTGTGATTGCCTGTGTGACTACGTGCTAGTCAGCCGCCTGCCCCCCGACAACCCACTAGACTAAATGGTTCATAAAGGCAGGGACCCTCTATCCCATTCACAGCTGTAGCCCCAGAGCTGACAATGCCTGGCATCCAACAGGTGCTCAGTAAATATTTGTTCAGTGAGTAAACAGGTGCAGGTACCCAGGCCCCTTGCAAACTATCTGGCTCCCTCTTTAGCAAAAGAAAAAGTAATCATGGGAGGAAGTTCTCAGTAAATTTAGCGCACTGATTATCAAATACACATAGACTCCTGATTGAAAATATTTGGACAATCAAAGAATCAGAAATTCTGGGTGCTTCACGGCAGCAGGAACACTTCTCTGGATTTGCATTTGTGACCACAATCCTCTTTTGAGCTTCGGACAGAGTTTTACCAGGGCCAGTTTCCTGTGTGCTGTTGCACAGGACCCTGAACTTTGCTTAACGCTCAGCTGTCTGTCGCCACCCTGAAATTCTTCATAATTTTTTTTTTTTTTTTTTTTTTTGCGGTACGCGGGCCTCTCACTGTTGTGGCCTCTCCCATTGCGGAGCACAGGCTCCGGACGCGCAGGCTCAGCGGCCATGGCTCACGGGCCTAGCCGCACCGTGGCATATGGGATCTTCCCAGACTGGGGCACGAACCCGTGTCCCCTGCATCGGCAGGCGGACTCTCAACCACTGCGCCACCAGGGAAGCCCTCTTCATAATATTTTAACAAGGGGCCCCACAAATTATGTAGCCAGTCCTGAGTCTTACAAATTAGTCTGATTTCTCTGAAGATGCATCGTTTATAACCAGGGAAATGTTTTCAACCTCCCAAGGTCTAAAAAGAGAGGATTATACTTGCAGGACATTTTTTCTTCTGATAAGCAATATCATATATTACTTAGTGTTCTCTTTCATAAAATTAGGATATTAGACTACAGAAACACATGGTTGTCCTATTTACTGCTGTTAGGCAAAAAGTTTTACATTTCTTTTAAAACTAAATTCTACTCTGAACATGATTTAGACTGAGTCTCTTTTAAAATTTTTGCTTAAAAGTTTTTGTTTTTTGTTCTCAAATTAGGGATTGTGTCAATTTTTTCAAATCAGTAACCATGGTCCACTGATACTCCATCATACCTTAAAAAAATCTGAAAGACAATGAGCACACTGAAAAGAGAAAAATGAAAACTGCTGTATAACTCCTTTTTAGCTTCCACATTTTAAACTTTAGAAATTTAACAGCTGCGTCAAACACTTGAGATTTCTTTGGCGATAAAACCTGGCAGAATACACATGGCCATTCACGAAGAACACTGGTTTAGTCATCTTTATTATAAAAATATTTTAAATGTCAGATGTTTAAACTTTACCAATAGCTTCTCTAGTCATTAGAAGTTTAAAGTTAACTGTGTTTAGTATACAGTTTAGTTAATAAACATCTAGAGCATTTTAACTATTGGTGCATGTTTTTCTCAACTTGGTGACTCTGTTCCCCAGGGGACATTTGGCAATGTCTGGAGACATTTTTGGTTGTTACAACTAGACGGAGGGGGGACTTCCCTGGCGATCCAGTGGTTAAGACTCCGCCTTCCAATGCAGAGGACCCGGGTTTGATCCCTGGTTGGGCAACTAAGCCCACACGCCGCAACTACTAAGCCCCTGTGCTCTAGAGCCAGAGCGCCAAAACTAGAGAGAAGCCCACGCACCACAACAAAGAGCTCGCGTGCCGCAACTAAGACCTGTCGCAGCCAAATTAATTAATTAATTAATTTTTTAAAAAAAAACCTAGATGGAGGGGACTGGTGGCATCCAGTGAGTCAAGCCAAGGACACTGCTACACATCTTACAATGCAGAAGACAATCCCAACAGGAAATTATCTGGCCAAAAATGTCAAAAGTACCAAAGTTGAGAAACTCTGGTCTAACCATACATGCGTTTGCTACAGATAGGCAAAAGGACATAGGACAACCTGAAACCATGCCTCCTGTGTCAAAGCCATTGTGGTTAAAAGTACAGACAGGCCCCAGGAGAAAGACCAGATTTATAAAATTAGTCATTTGGGAACTCCCTTTTTAAGGCAGGGAGTAAGGCATCTGACATCCTGAGCTAGAACCATGAATAAACAGTAACAAAATTCCTTGGTTGGCCCCAAAAAGACTACGTTCCTCAATGCAGCTACACTAATGTACACTTCATAGAAAAGAGAAACTGAGATTCGGAAGAGATGATTTTCAATAGTATTAATTTGTTTCCTACTGCCTCATTTCATGAAAAATGTACAATATATACACATCATAGGTCGGAATTTTTCATTCACTTGAGAATGTGATCACCAGGTATAGCAGTTTCTAAGAGATCTGAAAACATGATGCAGCATGAACCAAATTTGATTCGATTTCTTGTGTTTTAAAAAAGAAAAAAGAAGAGCCAATATTTAAAATCCCTTTTTACATATTTTTTAATAAAGATTTTTCAGTTATTGGGTGGGGGAGCTCTGGTCACACTGGACCAGGATTCCTGCAGTTATAGGGAGGAAATGGCCAATACCCACCCAGGTGTTGGCAGGTCCTCTGCAGGTCATCTGGGACCAATCAAGGTCCATTTAGCTCTCCCCACACATTACTTGTTTGGTGCCTGTAAATTTGTTGATTTCATTTTGTAGATAGTTGATAGTTCTCAAGAAAAACATTTTCCTTAGTGTTAAGTGACTAAATTGCAAATGGAAAAGAAGTAACTAGTGACTTGAAGCAGTCCTATAATTAATCAAGAATGAACTATAATTAATGAAGAATGGAATCCAGTACATACTCAGCGCCAAGGCTGAGAAGGCTCTTTCCAAGGCCAGGCTGAAGCAAAGGCAGAGGAGCTGACAGGAACCTTTAAACCCTCACCATGAAACGGGGAAAACAAACAAACAAACAAAACTTCTTTCATCTATCAATAAAACTGAGTAAACGTAAATTCGCCGTATATTATATTGTTTTTAAACATAGAGGAGTTAGCCATTTCTGAGAACTCAAAATCTTCCCAGAACGACCATCCTGAAGGCCTGCAAAAAATCCATTAAGCAACAGCAGAGAGCCACAGAGCCTGCACTTCCTTCTTGCCCTAACTGAAATCTGTTACCAAATCCTATGGCGGGTGGGGGTGGGGGGGCTTGTTTGGAACCGCCTGGGTTCCTAGCAGGTAATTTACACTGATCTTTAACAACCATTCAGCCCTCCTCCTCCCCTTTATAAAACAAATCTGCCTTTCAGAACAGCTCTTAAAGAGAGGGGCACGCAAGTCCCTGACCCCACGCCTCACCTACCCCTCACCAAATGCAGACCGTGCTTTCTCTGAACACTGTATATCTTCCCAATTTGCCTCTTGTCCTACTAATTCTAAAATGAAGACTCCCTTCCGTCTAAAAAGAAATAAAGCCAAGGGTGTGCAGGATGCCAGGTGATACAAGACTCACCTCCACCCGGGCAGCCCTAAGGCCGAGGCTGGACGTACAAGTGACCTCATCCAACGGGAAAGATGAGAAGTGTGCAGCAGGCAGGGGTGCCTGTGTTTTGCTCGGCGTCCAGAGAAAGGGCTGCAAGGGGGGAAAAGAGCTGTGAGCGAGAGCTTCTTCCACCTTAAAAGCTAATAAACAAAAATTGGAAATATTTAAATCAGAAATTGGGTGCTAACAACACAAAACCAAAAAGAAACCTAGGAAGGGAGTAGAATGAGTTTAAGAAGAATCACCTGTTTCATCACAGACTCAGCAGTGCGCGTTTCCTAGACTTGGCGTGAAGGATAGAGAGGGAACAGGAAGATGGGGAGACGCGTGAGGGCTTCAGAGCCCTTGAGTAGCGTCTCTTTTCCAGTACTTGGCCCCAGGGTAAGTCACTTATTATCCTGGCTTAGGCTTCTTTATCAGTAGAATGGGGGTAATAAATGCCTCTCCGCAGAGCTACAGTTAGGATTAAATGAAGTTAAAGCCTCTGGCCCGAAGGGACAACAACGATTAGTAATGTTCGCTCCCAGACTATCCAAGCCCGCAGCCGCCAACTCCGATTCCTAAGCTCCAACTCGCTACGTGGACCAGGGGGAAAGAGACCAGAAAAAGTGGCTTCCAGGTGACACTGGGCACCAGAGTCCTAGCCCCAGGCTCCCCTGACCGGACGGAAGAGTAGGGTCGAGGCAGGGCGCCCTGCACCATCCCCGGCCCCGGGCGCACAAGCTCGAAACCGATTCCCACCGCGCGTCCTCTTTCTCCTGCCCCGGCTACGCTTCCTCTTCCCCGGCGGAGCTGACCTGGCTCGAGGCAGCGGGGTCCTGGCTAAGAGCCTGCTCCCTCCCTTCAGCCCATCCTTCCCCTTTCCTCCCCTGCAGCCAGGCAGCCGAGCAGGGACCTGGTAGGGAGTTACTTACCAGCAGCGAGCGCCTGGTCCCGAGGACGCTGGAAGGTGCTGGGCCGCGCGGGTACTCTCCTCGCCTGGCTTTACGCTGCGCTGGGCTGCGCCGGTGGCGCTGGAAGACCTCGCCGCGCGGCTTCGGGCCACCCACCCGCGCGCCCGCGCGCCACGCCCCTCGACCCGCCCCTCTAGGCCCCGCCCATGGCCTCGCCCGCCTCGCCCGCCTCGCCCATCTCTGCTCTTGCAGGCGCCGCTGGCCACCCGGCAGAGGTCAGCACATACTCAGGGCGTTTCCGTGGTCTGGGCGGAGGGCTGGACTCCGCGTGCTTCCTCTCTCTGCTTCCTCAGGTTGGCACGGGTTCTTAGTTGGGAGAACCGCATAAGGACTGGGCACGTGAGTGGGGTCTTTTATACCTCCTTCCTCGGAGGCAGGAAACGCGGGAAGCGCTGTCTTCTCTGATTTTAAAAATAAAAATAGGTTTTATAACGAAAAAGAAAAAAAATTAATGCCAAGCCTCTTTACATCATGTTAAAGTTTAGAGGTGACCGTGTAGTTTTTTATTTCCGCTGATGAACTTTGCATACTAAATTTAGCATTTTAAAAAACTCATTACATGCGTGTGTATTTTCACATGAAAACTGAAATTAAATTGTGGAACAATCCTCAATACTATGCAAGGTAGAAAGCACCTCTCTCCTGCCCTCACTGCCCGTAGCATTGTGTCAATTATAAAAGTCTGCACAATCTCCCTTGCAGCAAGAGGAATATTGTGTACGTGTTATCTTCCGTTGAATTTTTAACTCCTGGAGCGCAGAACAGGTTCTTACTTAGCTTCGTATCACTTGTTCATTCAACACATACGTACTGAAAAAAATGAAGGAACTAACTGAATACACAGTCACTTCCCTGCCCACAGGGCCCTGCTGGAACTGTAGGGTAAAGCTGAGACCTTGTTAGTGGATGGGCTTCCCTGTAACAGGAGGCTTGCCTGGTGTCCACCATTCTAAGGAAAGGAGGTCATTGCTCAGGGGAGACGCATGAACACAGAGAGCAGGGCCGGGAAGCACTGAGTATCTGAGGCTCATCTTCTTGGGCTTTGGTCTTGATGAGATTAGATGCCCTAGGGACAGGGTTAGCTGTATAGACATGTCCACACAAAGCAGAGGATGACAGTGCCCAGTAAGTGGAGCATAAATTAGCCACACTTAACAGCACACAGGTTTCAAGTTAACCCACCTGTCTCTTTTATGAACACCTGGCCTTTTCTCTTCTAGACTGGAATATTCTGGGAGGAGTGCTCTGGACTCAGCTCCCACCTCTGTGCCAGAGTGTTGCTGGGCGAACCAGGACCCTGCAGGCCAGCTGTACTGACAATGGCAGAGTCACTAGTGAAATATTCCTGGGGGAAGGTAAATCTTGCCTGTTCCCTGAGGAGATTCCTCCTCCAGTGATAATCTTGGAACATCTTGCTTTCATCTTTCTTTTTTTTTTGTGGTACGCGGGCCTCTCACTGTTGTGGCCTCTCCCGTTGCAGAGCACAGGCTCCGGATGCGCAGGCTCAGCGGCCATGGCTCACGGGCCCAGCCGCTCCGCGGCATGTGGGATCTTCCCGGATAGGGGCACGAACCTGTGTCCCCTGCATCGGCAGGCGGACTCTCAACCACTGCACCACCAGGGAAGCCCCATGAACCTTTTTTAAGCGTGGTTTATATTTTTATCATGGAAACAAAAGTATGAACCCAAAATATCTTCTGCAAATATACACAGAATTTACATTTTGGTCAGAACTAGAAAAAAAGTAATTACAATTTTTTTTCCAATCTATTGCTAATCCAGATGACCTTTTTTACTAAAGGACAGAATTATATTTTTTAATTCCTTAAGTAAAGCCATTGTGAAGTCAATTATGCTAAAACCTTAATACTGCATTATGAAATTAAATTCATAAATTTTATTAATTCACTGTTTGAAACTAAGCCTGTCACTTCTTTCCACTAGACTAAACATGTTTCCTCCATCGTCACTTGACCAGTTTTTTTCTTACTGTGCTTACATCAAGAATATTTTAAGTTTGTTTTTAATTGTCAATACTTAGTATTCCTATTTAGGGGAGCAGAATATGCCGCCCCAAAATATGCCTCTTGAGCACAGGATCATTTTAAACTGGTTATTTTTAAGAAACTGAGACACAAGAGAAGCTCTGGAAACTAAGTACTGTAAAAGTTACCCTTTTGTAAAGATATTTTTATATATAAGGGAAATCACCCTTTGTGAGGGTATCTTCCTCCCTCTACTAGGAAGAGGGGGGGAAGACCAAACCTCTAAAACTCTTATCAATGCAGCACAATGTTCCTTTTGTTTACTGTGTGTTCTTGTGTTGTTTTTGTTTTTGTTTTTTGATAACTGCTCAAAGTGACTGTCCCCCTACTCCACCCATCTTCTTTTGTCTTTAGCTGAAGATGGTATTTAAGGTGAGGACTTGCACCAGTTGGGGAAATTACTCAATTTTACTGGGCCTTTCCCATGTATACGTGTTATAAACTTTTGTTTGTTTTTCTCCTGTTAATGTCTTGTGTCAATTAAATTATTATGCCAGCCAAAGAACCTAGAAGGGGAGAAGGAAAAATTTTCCTCCCGTATGCTTACAATACTACTCTTTAATTTCTAAAGGGCTGATCAAATTTGCTTGCCCTTGAGTTATCTACTCATATCATTAAACATTTGTATCTTAAAAAAAGAGAAATAAAATGTGCAGATCTTATAACCCAGCAATTCTACTCTTTGGCGTAAACTCAACAGTTGTATTGTCTAATGTGGTAGCCACTAGCCACACGTGGCTACTGAGCCCATGAAATGTGTCTGGACTGCGTTGAAACGTGGTAAGCATAAAATACACAATCAATTTTGAAGACTTAATATGAAAAAAAATTTTAATATCTAAATTTATTTTAAAATATTGATTAAATGTCAAAAAGATAATATTTTGGCTATATTATTTTAAATATTATTTTTTTTAATTTTAATTAGGAAAAAAATGAAAGGTGAATAAAATTTGTCACTAGTATTACCTAACGGAACTTGGGTTCACTCACGCTCCACACAGCAAAGCCAATCTCCTGACACCCGGTTGTGGTGAAGGAAAGTACAGCACTTATTGCAGTGTGCTAAGCAAGGAGAACTGGCAGCTCTTGCTCGAAAGACATGAACTCCCTGATGGCTTTCAGGGAAGGGTTTTTAAAGGCAACATTTGGGGTGAGGGCTGCAGCTCCTGGACTTTTCTCTGATTGGTTGGTGGTGATGTTTCCAGCATCTTAATCAACCTGGCTCCAACCAGTCTGGGGTCTACTGTTTGTGGTCAGCATGTAGTCACCATTCCCCACTTGGGTGGGTGGGGTTCTTAGTTTCTGCAGAACAATTCAAAGATATATGCCAGATTGTTATGTATACCCCTCGAAGAGGAACTAGCGCTCTGTTTTCTTGCTGAACTATTGTTTCTTAACTGCTTTTCCTTTGTTTCTGCATTCCCTCACTCCCCTAATTGGTAACTGCTTGAGTCTGCTCTTTGAAACTCAGGAGGCCTAGTAGAATCCACCTGCCGATGCAGGGGACACGGGTTTGTGCCCCGATCCGGGAGGATCCCACGTGCCGCAGAGCGGCTGGGCCCGTGAACCATGGCCACTGAGCCTGCGCGTCCAGAGCCTGTGCTCCGCGATGGGAGAGGCCACAGCAGTGAGAGGCCCGCGTACCGCAAAAAAAAAAAAATCTCTTAGTTTTGCAAAAGTACCCCAGGGGACTATAAGATGGAACAGAGCTCTGATCACCCATACTTAATTATTCACGGCCGGTGTTATCAGATATCAAGCAAACAGCAATTCAAATCCGTCTCTCAGGGTTAGAGTTCCCAGCTCCAAAAAGGAAGAAAATTCTAACCAACATGCTGCCACAGGCGAAACCAACACAATAGGGAAGGATACCCTGGTGTCATCACACACGAGCCCGTTATTCACCAAAGATGTTTCAGCTGGTCAATGCAAGTGCTAACACACATACAAACAACAAACACATGGTCCCACAAACAAAGAATCAGACGAAGTGTAGTCTAGAAATTCCATCTCCATTCCCAGACGGAGGCTCCAGAGCGGCCTGGCTACCAAAAAAGAATGGACCACAAGTGGCTCACCCCATACACACAAAAACACAAACAACTAAGCTACGGTCACACAGACAGAAAATCAGAAGAGGTGTAGTCTAGAATTCCACCTCCACTCCCCAACGGAGGCCTCCACCAAGCCCAGCTCTCGCAAATGAACCAGTTCCCAAATCGGGTAGAGTCCAATAACAATTCCCCTCTCCGACAGGGCACCCCAGTCAAACAAATTGGCTTGTCCAGTAAAGGAAAAGCCCAAATTGAGGGGGGATATGTTCCCGGTGTGCACACCGGAGCAACTTACCCTCAAGTGGCTCACTTCCCGCAGGGGAAGCAGCCCAAACGGAGTGGAGAGAATTCCCAGCCTGTGCAAACTGAAGCGACTCACCAACGACACTGAATGTGGACTGCAGCTCCAGACGTTTCTCGGCTCCAAACAGCCTCGTGCCATGGGCGGCCAGTGCCTGTCGGGGACAGCCCCTCAGAGATCCCCAAGGGAAATGAGCTCTGGCGGCTGCTGGGGGCTCAGGGAACGGGCTGCCCCAGGCCAGGGTCGACCCGCCGCGGGCACGGACTCCTAGGCTGGCTTCTCCAAAATTGTTAACGCAAGTTCGTGTGCCCGACACACAGTGAGGCCAAACAAACTGAAACGTCGGAGTTTGGGGCAGAAAAAGGTTTATTGCAAGGCCGTGCAAAGAGACAAGGTGGCTCACGCCCTGAAAAGTCTCGAGCTCCCCGACGAGTTTTGGCAAAGCATTTTTAAAGGCCAAGAGAAGGGGGATCACAGGGTACGTGATCAGCTTGTACACAGTTCTCTGATTGGCTGATGGTGAGGCAGCAGGGTAGCGTCACAGGGGTTAACATCAGTCCTTAGGCTCCAGGAGGCCTGGGCTGTGTGCTCATGGTCAGCAAGTAGTTCTTCCATTTGCGGGGGGTGGGGTGGGGATGGGGGGTTCACATCTGCAAAGCAACTCAGGAAATTTGCAGCAAATACTATTATCTAGGTACTTCAGAGAGGAGCTAAAGCAGAGGATATGGGGGAACGCCTGTCCCGGGAAGGCCCCATAGGGTCCTGCTCAGTTACAGAAACAGGGGCCACGGAGAGGCTTTTGTTCCTGGGAAGGCCCCGCAGGGTCCTGCTTGGTTTCAATCCCCCCTTTTCTTTGATACGCCTAAATCTTGAGGGGAACAGGGGCAGGACAATAAAGAGAATAAAGTTTTGGATAGAGAGGTTAATCATAGACTTGGCAAAGGGAACTCGCTTTTACGTGGCTCGGTTTCACTAGCATAATAATTGGAATTTTGAATATATGTTGCAAAGCGTTGCTAATTCTGTTCCCTAACACAATTTGTATAGCTTGTTCAGTTATATTATGAACATTGCTGGATTTATCTGATCATCTGACTTTAATGTGTAGTATTATTTTGATAAGGAAATTAATTTCAAGATCCAGACAATGAATTTGTAAATTAACCTTTAGAATGTATCTTTTTTGTCAGTTGTGTGTGGCATGTATCCCATGAATATAATCCACTTATTTTTTTTTTTTTATAAATTGATTTACTTATTTATTTTTGGCTGCGTTGGGTCTTCGTTGCTGCGCGTGGGCTTTCTCTAGTTGCAGCGAGTGAGGTCTACTCTTCGTTGTGGTGCCCAGGCGTCTCATTGCGGTGGCTTCTCATCTTGCGGAGCACAGGCTCTAGGCACGCAGGCGTCAGTAGTTGTGGTGCATGGGCTTAGTTGCTCGGTGGCATGTGGGATCTTCCCAGACCAGGGATCAAACCTGCGTCCCCCACATTGGCAGGTGGATTCTTAACCACTGCGCCACCAGGGAAGCCCAATCCACCTATTTTTAATTACCACAATAACATATAATCCATCATAAATTTACACAAGAGTGGTTCAGAAGGTATTTCTGGATGTCCTAGGGGTGTATCAGTCGGAGTCCAGGCAGAAAGCAAAAATCATAGCAGTTATTTTTATAGAGAATTTAAGGAATTGGTTGACCAGGTAAGGAGGATTGAAAAGGCACAAAGAGAAACATTGCAGTAGCAAAGAGATGCCCACTGTGGGAAGCAGGTGCCACTGGTAGAGCTGGAGAGACAAGTGTGGGGTTGTCAGAAACTAAGAGCTGGGAGGAGGCCCCTGGGCAGCTGGGACTCGGACCTCGGAGGTTGGGGAAGGCGAGCACCCAGCTGGTGGTGTTATTTCTGAAGGTAAGTGTTGAGGCTGGAAAAGAGGGTAGATTAAAAACTGGAAATTGGAACCAACTGCTTCAGCCAGGGGAAAGAGCCACTGCTTGGTGACACTGGTGGGAATGATTATCTGAACTGTTTGTCCCCACGGACCAAATTTCAAGGAGCAAATCCCTTCTCCCTCCACCACCTCTCAGCTCTCCTCAAGCCCCCTATTGGCAAAACGTTACAGGAAACATGGTTGGCTATGTCACACCCGCAGCGTCACAGAACAGAGCACAGAAGAATGGGCTTGAGCCACAAGATATACCTTCATAACCAGCATGAGGAGTAAACTCATAATTACGAGTATCAACTAATCTAATATTATAAATTCAGGGAAGTACTGATAAACACAGCTTTTACAGTGATGACACTTGTAATGCATTTTTTTAAATATAATAAAACTGTCGTTAAAAGTACAACTCAAATAAGGAGACAATGTTGAACTCGACCCAAACCCTGTGCTCCTAAAAGACAGTGGTTAAAAAAAAAAAAGAAAGAAAGAAAAACCCATCCCCACACCCTTTTGTGTTCCAGGAAACAGCTCACTGCAAAGAACCACCACCTTTCCTCAAGTGACTTAGATAAAAGCCACATAGAACTCCCTTGATTACCTATGATAAGGCCAGACACAGACCCTCCAAATTCCCTTCTTTGTCTCATAAATGATTAGCTGAACTGTTTGTCCATGCTGACCTATCCGTACAAAACGCCTTGCTCACTTGACTTTATTTAGGCATTCTTCCTTCCCCAGGACTTTTATCTTTCATTCGCCCTCAGCCTAAGCTAGCATTGGGAGGCAGAATAAACCCCTAATTTCCCCTACCAAGAAGCCCCTTTCTGGGAATTCCCTGGTGGTCCAGTGGTTAGGACTCCGCACTTCCACTGCAGGAGACAGGTTCCATCCCTGTTGGGGAACTAAGATCCCTCATGCTGTCTGGCTGCGGTGGTGGGGGGGGATCGAGGAGGGAGCTGGAACAGCCCCTTCTCAACTGACCTTAAGGAAAACCTTTCCTGATCAATTGTCTGGTCAAGCCAGCTGCTCATCTCACTCCCTGACACCCATTCTTTCTAGCCCTTTTCTGCCTGATCTTTCAAAAGCTTGCAGATCTTACAGATGGAGCACTCTCCATTTCGATTACCCCTCCCCCTACTGCAATAAGCCCCTTCCCCGAATTGCAATAATCCTTTTGAATGAAGTCTCTTCTTACCAAATCTGGATTTGGTTTTTGTTTGACAGTTTTTCTGGTGCTGTGACTTGGCTGAAGACTGGCCCTCACCTACGGACCTCTACCATCCCTACACTGGTAACGGTTCAGTGCTTTGAGGAAACTTTGGTGAGTTCAGGTCTTGAACCAGTACTCCGGACGTCTTGTTTGTTGAAGGATCACAGTAAAGAGTTACTTTTATTCTTTCCAACAAAGAGAGAATCTTTGCATGTCATTGTGGCACAAATCCAGTTTAATATCTTCAAGAAATGGCAAACTTTACCCAAAGCAATTTAGAACTTCAGAGACTTCTTTGGGAAACTTGGGAACTCCCCAAACTGGCTCATGTAGGACCTCTCCCTTCCCATCATCCCCCACTCCTTTTTATCATCTGAACCTTCTCTTCCGCTGCCCTGAATCCTTTGACCTGTCCCCCTTCAACTCCCTTATCTTGTCCAACCCCACCCACCCTGTCAGAACCCTCCCTGCACACCCTAGCTCCCAGTCCCTTGAGATTTGGTTCCCTTCTGTTCTACTCACCTCCTCTTCACTCCCGTTGGTGAAGAAAGGATCTCCTGCTCTAAAGAGAACGAGATAGTCAAAGACACAACACCTGATACTAGACAGATGAGACTGATAGTTTATTATAGTCACATAGGCTCAGCCTGGGGGAGGAGAGCACTCCCTGTCACTCAGGGCCACGTGGGGGTTACATTCAACATCAGAGTGAATGAGCAGGGACTGTGGAAGGCAGGCTCTGTGGTAGAGGCACAGGGATGGGTGACCCTGGGTATCCATGGGAATATGTGATGGCTTATTTAAATAATTGTGTGGGCTGGCAGGGAGGTAAGACTCCTTATTGAGAATCAAGAAGCGTGCATCTGGTCTGGCTGATGGGGGTACTAGCTGAGTGGGGAGCCATTTGCATCGTGTGGGGGCAAGAGCAGAGCAAGGGAAGAGAAGCAGAACACATGGTTAGGGCTTTGGGGCCCTGTGAGGATTAAAGGTGTCAAGGCAGCACATGCAACTTCAGGCCTTGCAATGCACCCTTCTCCCATCAGGGGCTCTTGAGGGGCTCAGGGACCCCAACAGCAACCACTTGTGTGAAAAATGTCACTGGAAACAGATTGGATATTTCATCCACTCAGATAGGGTTTGGAGGCACACAGATGGCCGCTTGGTCTTTTCTCAGTCCCTTGACCAAAATTTAGTCCACAGACTCTATAAGATACCCATCAGGGCAGAGGACATCTTAAAGCTCTGCTCTACCAATGTTTGTGGAAATGCTTAAGCCTCATATTGAGCAAGGAATGATTTGCTAGAAACACAATCCTGGTAAAGGATGAGAGCTGCACTTTTATAGGAACTAGTGAGTTGAAATTTTAACGTTGAAGCTATAAACTCTCTGTTTGAGCCTGTCTCATGTTTACGTATATATGTTTACATATCTATATGTATATATGTATTATACACATACTATTTTCCTAAATCCAGATGGTATTACCAGATTAGATGATAAAATCCCTTAAAGGTCCTCAATTCTGATCGACTTAGAAATAAGTTAGAGCCTATGTAAATTAAATACTCCTAAAATTCCCAGAAATTAAGGAAACTGAACTCCTAATATTTTAAGTCCTAATACTTCTAATATGAACATCTAATATTCAATAAGAGTACTTTCAACAGTACTTTTGCAGAAACTATCCAAATATTTAAAGAATTCATGTCCACATAATTTAGGTAAATCTTTGGCAAATGACACTAGTCTGATATTGTTGGTTTAATAAAAACAGCTCTGTCTTCTGAGTTATCAGCATTAAGTATAAAATAAGCATACACTTTTATTCTATTTAGACATGTTCTTCCTAAACTTATACAGATTTGCTTATTAATAAGCTACTGTTACATCTACTACATGTTTAACGTTATAAAAAAGGTAAATTTGTATTTAAACAAATTGAATCATTATTCTGACAATAATTTCAACAATAATTATGTTTTATAAAATGTCAGCTTGAAGATAGTTTCCAATCTCTTTTAGGTATCTTAAAATCTTAAACTTAACGCTAAATTAAATTAACCGATAGATATTCTTTAAATGTCTAGATCATTTCTAAGTAAGATAGAATACTGAAACATAATTTTAAGTTTCTATAAACTTAAAAGTTTTTGCCTCTTATTTTTATGACAGAGAAGCTTAAATATATGTCAGTCTATTAATGAACACATTCATTTTTGCCACACTGACTAATTGTATAAGGAAATGTATGACTATAAAAAAAGTTATGAAATGTATATTCTTTAGCTTGGCTAGTCTGCTACAATATGCCAGTATATAATAGCTCACAGTTATCTATGTCACAGTTCTCTCTGTAAGTGTATTAGTATGCTAGGGCTACTCTAACAAAGTATCAGAGACTGGATGGCTTAAACAACAGAATTTTATTTTCTCACAATTCTGGAGGCTAGAGGCCCCTAAACTTGACACAAGTCAAGGTGTCCACAGGATTGCTTTCTTCTGAGACCTCTCTCCTTGGCTCAAAGATGATTATCTTCTCCCTATGTCTTCATGCAGTTTTCCTTTTGGGTGTATCTGTGTCCTAATCTCCTCTTCTTATGAGGACACTGGTCATATTGGATTAGGATCCACCCTAATGACCTCATTTAACTTAATTACTATTAAAAGACCCTATCTCCAAATACAGTCACAATCAGAGGCACTAGGGGTTAGAACGAAAACATAAGAATTTAAAAAAAAAAACACAATTCAGCCCATAACAGCGAGTGAGGCTCTGCTTGGAGAAATGATGTCAGAAAGGAACAGCTGTGTATGCAAGGTATTCAGGATGTATTTTTTTGAAGAAAGGGTGACTAATTTTGTCGTAAAGGTAAATGACTGGTTGTTTCAGGATGAGAAAGAGAAAAATGTAGGGAAAACCAGAAGGGCTGTAGAAAGTTGTAGAAGATTCTCAGAGAGAGAATTTTGTTTGTCATTGTCAAAGCTGGCTAAGGTTTGACAGCGTCATTTAGAAGAATTTTTTTTAAGCCTTAGTATCAAAAATATAATGCTGATACAAAACCAGAACTTGGTGTTCTCTCTGTTAACAATGACAAAATTTTCTTACGGTCTGTTCTTCCTAAGAAGTTGTAAAGAGGTTTTAATTCTGAGTAATATACCTAGAAGGCAAAGGTTTTGTACCTTATCATAATAACTTCCTGTGCCTTACGTTGACTTTGTCATGTTCCTGATTATTTAAAAAAAAGCAAAGTTCTCTCACTTTCGAAAGAGCTGTGGTTCTTTACAACCACGTCACCTCCTATGTTTACTTTTAAAATCTTCTTCTGCCACTGTAGGCAGATAGGGTAGAGGTCCCCTGGAGGAAGAGAACCAGACATAGCTTTCTTGACATAAGAGAAGCCATTTTAGGCCTAAGCCTGATCACAATGCTTGACCTTGCAGAAGAATAGATCTCAGGAGTTAATGATTTTAAGGGAACAAAACAATGTAAGAACAAACAGGTATTACCAGGCCAGGGAGATAATGTATCAGGTGTAAATACTCCCAGTTCTTTTTTGAAGGTAAAGATTTGTCTGAAGCACATTCTTGAGCTGTTCTGCGAGATCCAACCCGCCTTGAGCGCTCAACCACCAGACAAGCTGGAACCTAAGAAATGATGATGCTGACCTTGCTGACCCTTGTAGACCTCAGTAAACTGGAGCCTGGACTCTGTCAACCTTTGCCCCAATTCTATGCTGAATTCTCCTCTGCTCAAGCCCCTTCATGAATATGCATGCACCCTCAGCTTAAGACTTTCCCACTTTTACTGTCTGGGGAAACATTGCTTTGGGAAACATACCCGGTTTTCTCCTTACTTGTTGCAAGTAATCAATCCTTCCTTCTGCTGTTTGGCTTGATTGTGTCTTTTGGCTCCACACCCGCCAAGAGGCAAAACCAATTTCCGGGTAAAACCACTTTGATTTTGGACTGACTTCATCTTTGCATGCTACATAAACAAATTTTCTTGCTACTTGCATTATTTTTGTAATGAATTCTCATCAGAGCTTTCACTTTTTGAAAATTGTCAGTAATAAGTTAACCCTGGTCGTTCTAAGTGTTTCATCATCTACAGATAGTGTTTTTGTTTTTCTCTGATGCTTCCCTGAAAGTGCTTGCAAATCAGGCCAGAGTGTTTTGTCTTCAACAAAGAAGGACTATCTCGGAGACCCGTGGAAAAGAACTCTGCCAACCAAGTACTCTTGGACACAGACTTCTGATGGTATCACTTAAATAACTTTGAGGATATATCAGTGGAATGAGTCAAGATTTCCAGAACTCTAGTAGAGAAGCAGATGCATTCATGAGATTTGCAAATCAAGATCAATCAGAACATTAATTACTTAGGACAGAATGAAGATCTGATGAAGATGATTTTGAGTTTTGTATGGAATATTGATTCCTTAATGTTCTATTCTTTCCTGGACATACAGAACCCCTTTCTTTCTCTTTTCCCTTAAGCTATCTGTAACTCATAACGATTTAGTAGACTATACTTTTGTAAAGAGAAATGAAATTTATCTTTCTTCTCCCTGCTTTCCCCTTCAGAATTAAGAATCTCTTATTGAACATCGTTATATTCATGACAATATAATTATTTGCATAGGTTCAGTAAGACTCTATCCTCCTTGTTGATAGGATATGATAAAACCAAGGCCTTGACTGGAATGTCATATTTGAGAATGATGCTCACTTACTAGACACTTTTAAGAAGCGAATGTTGACTTTATTCTAGAGCTAATGCTTACAAAGCCCTTTTAGGAAAACTGGCCTGGTACTTGCCTTACAGGGTTCCAGCCTTACAGGTGAGCAAGAAGGGTCACTTCCTGACAGGTCCAGGAACCTTAGAATAATTTGGGGACATAGAGAAGAGAGGAATTTATCCAATTCCATAGATAACTGCAGGTGAAATGTGATGGCAAGCTCATGGTTTGGCTTCCTAGCCTTTAGAGTTTGTACAAGTCCAGGCTGAGATTCCCTATGAAAAAATTCCAATGAAGCAAACTTTAAAAGGTTTATGTGTTAGATTAGCATTCTTGCTGCAACTGTGTAAATTATCAGGTCAGCCTTAATGAGGTCAGCCTTATTTTGTGATCAAGAATAATCTTTCTTTAAGGCTATCTTTCATCAAAAGAATGTAGAGAGAAATTTTGTGTTTCATAGAAAATAACAGCACATCCTCTGAGGTGATCAGATTCTGGTTCTATTCATTGTTTTTGAGCTATTTTTGTACATCTTTGTAAATTGCAGGTCACAGATGGATGTGCAAACTCATTTGTCAGGTAGCGATTTGATTGGTTTCTTTATCACTATGGAAAAGCCAGTTTCATCACCTACCTATAACTTGGACTAGATCCGTCACCTCGCACAAATTGTCAACCCTTGCAAGTTTTCAATTCTTCCAGTTTCCTGCCACATCTGGCTACAACTTCCGAAGTAATGTTTCCTTTTTTTCTCCCTCCCTCGTGACCAAGAACTGAAACCTGACTGCCCAGATTGTTATCAGGACTAAAGGTTGCCTTGTAGCTGGACTTTTTCTCCAGGATCTGAGGAAACACTGGCAACTTAAGCCCAAAAACTTGATACAACCCTGAAGAACTCATCATCACCACAGACCACACATACATGCACTGGATTCTCCCCACACAAACCACTGGCTGGGCCACCAGGAAGTCTGGCAAGATGTTCAGGTCATACATGCCACTATATGAGAGGGAGTAAAACCATGGACAGCATTGCCAAGGGCACTGACATTTTAGCTTTCAGAAACAACGAGCAGTGCTTGCATAATCCAAAGATCTCTTAGACCTTTAATATTAATGTTTCTTTTTTTTTTTCTTCATGGTAGGCATATCTCTTTTAAGACCCTGACCTATGCTACCACCTCTCCACAGATGGTTGAACTGATTTGGCAGGAACAAAGCCAATAAGAGTCCTCGAGAGACTGTTTCTTAATCCCTGTCGTGCCCTGCTCAGGACGTTTATGATTGCCTCTGGGTTGCTCAGCAGTGAATAATACTCACTCATCTTAAATCTGCAGGGGAGCAAAATATACCACCCCAACATACGCCTTGTGGACATATTGATTATTTTAAGCTGGTTATTTTTAAGAAAGAGCAGACACAGGTGAAGCTCTGAAAACTGAGCAACAGTTGCCCTTTTGTAAGAAATATTAACATTTATAAGGGAAATCTCCATTTGTAAGGATGTCTCCCTCTCTGTACCAGGAAGAGAAGGATATCTAAATTTCCAGAAACTCTTGGCAATGAGAAGCTGAGGGCTTAAATCTGCATAACAACCTGACACTTGTTTACTGTGCTTTTCCTGGTAACCTCCCGCAACTGACTCCCCACCACCACCACTTTTTGTCTTAGATGAATATGACACTTAAGATGATAGCTTTAGGGCTTCCCTGGTGGCGCAATGGTTGAGAATCCGCCTGCCAATGCAGGGGACACCGGTTCGAGCCCTGATCCCGGAAGATCCCGACATGCCGCGGAGCAGCTAAGCCTGTGCGCCACAACTACTGAGCCTGTGCTCTAGAGCCCGCGAGCCACGTCTACGGAGCCCGTGCACGCACCACAACTACTGAGCCCGCGCTCTGCAACTACTGAAGCCTGTGCGCCTAGAGCCTGTGCTCTGCAACAAGAGAAGCCACCACAATGAGAAGCCCATGCACCTCAACAAAGAGTAGCCCCGGCTCGCCGCAACTAGAGAAACCCTGTGTGCAACAACGAAGACCCAATACAACCAAAAATAAAATAAAGAAAATAAATAAATTAAAAAAATAAAGATGATAGCTCTAGCCATTTCAGATAGTTACTCAGTTTTCCTGGGTCTCTCCCATGTATACAGGAGGTATATATATTATTAAACTTTTGTTTCATTTTCTCCTATTAATCTGGCTAATATTAATTTAATTGTTAGACTAGCCAAAGAACCTAGAAAGGAGGAAGGGACAATTTTTCTACCTCTAGAAGTGGCAATGCAGATGGGATTTTCACTGGCTGGACACTGCTCACTTCAGGGCTGCTGCAGCTGAGAGAGATCCTGGGACCTCCGAGAAAAGCCTGCAGAAGATAAGAATTCTTATACGTCCGGAAACACTGTTTTTACTAATTTATCCAGACAGAAATGTGGGTTGCACCCACATCTGCAGATAGATCTTTCTTAGGCTAACTTTGGGAGTTAACTTTCTAGATCTTTTGAGGGCTGCATCTTTTGTATTCTCTTGTGGAGCACGTCTTGCAGCCTTGGTTAAACCATATAAAGGCTTGTTGGTTTGAGTCACTATTGAGGCTAATATTAGGTGCAATTTGTCCTTGGCCACATGATGGATCCTTTGAATTGGCTGTGTTTGAGAGAGAAAAAAGTTTTTAGAGCACTCTCAACCTACACAATTGTCTTATTGGTACCTATGGAAAGATCAAATTGAAAAGAAGACGGAGAAGTGTAACAGCTAGCCACAGGGACGCCCATAACAAGATGAAGAATAGAAATTTCAAAAAACAAAATTAATGTCCACATCCAATGTAAATTCCCCTTCTCAAAATCCGCCCCCATCTGCATGTTTTAGCTTCTCTTCCCCTCCAGCCTAATCTCTAGGCCCAAAGTATACGGGTTACTCATAAAAATGCTGAAAGCCAGGAAGTGAATTTAGCGCAAGAACCTGGTACAGGCAGTAGGACTCCCTTTGCTGTCTCTTGAAATTCCTCCTACTCACCAGGTCTCTATGAGGCTCTGCCAGCTTCAGGCCTTCCTATGCAATGTCCTCTGCTGATGTCTCCTGGACCTCCAATGCAATGAATTCATGTCCCCTGACCAGCAACAGATCTTCTAATTTATAAAGCCCATTTATCTCCACTTTCAGAAGATCCTACTAAATTTAGAGAAGAATGGAAAGATGAGTGACTGTTTACAACCTCACTCACAGGGACCTAAACTGGCTGGGAAGGGGTATGCTTCTTATCCTTGATTATAATATAGTTGTCAGGCTAAGCAGCCCCAGGGTGTGTGTGTACGTGAGGGTGGCTCACAGAGGAAACAGCTGGCCAGAATTTCTTCCAGGCCCTCCTACAAATGACCAAGAAACGGCTCAGCTGAAGGCTGATATTCATGGACAGTTAGGAGCAATAGTAGAACCTTTACCTATTAAAGTGAATTGGTCTAATGTTGAATTGTAAACTCGGGGAAAAAAAGAACACTTGAAGGCCTTCGCTGAACACTTTATACAGGTTTTTTTCAAGGCATACTGCATTAAACCCTGAAGTTCTAGAACGTAGAAATCTTTTGATTTCCGTCTTAGTTGGAAATCTCCCTCATATAAAGAAGCAAGTTTATTCGGATGGGCAGGTCAGTTCCTTGATACTCAGGCTGTAATCAGCTCTTTGCAGGGAATTGGAAACAACTGTCTTCATCTTGCAAATCTCTACAAACCAGACGTGTGGCTCTAAAATCAATTCAAATCCTGCTTATCTTTATCAGTCCCCAAACCCGCCCTATTCATCTCTAAATGCTTGTAGATATTATAAAAGATCTGGATGTTGGAAACAGAATTGTCTTTCATGTAAAAAAAAAGAGGACATTTAAAAAATTATAAATTACTCTAGACCTTTGATAGCAGGCAAATATGCCCCCAAACTCCATCTTGGAGACTTTCTCGATGCCTTTTTGATGTAGATTTTCTGCCCCCATCTTCTCTGGGACCTAGAAGCCATTCTCCAAAATGCAAACTTTGGGGAGATGTTTCTTATCAGAAGGAAAAAAAGAGGAGGTATTTTGAAATTAAGCTAATGAAAAGTCTTGAATGTCCTCTCCACAAATATTGCTAAAAGGCTTTGGCCATCTGAGTAGGTGAACTTAGCTTGTTCCAACTGACAAAACAAAATTTGGATCCAACTGTTCTTTTATTTTTATTTTTTTTAATTTTTTAAAAAATATCAAGGGTTTTTTTGTTTGTTTTGTTTATTTATTTATTTATGGCTGTGTTGGGTCTTCGTTTCTGTGCGAGGGCTTTCTCTAGTTGCGGCAAGCGAGGGCCACTCTTCATCACGGTGCACGGGCCTCTCACTATCGCGGCCCCTCTTGTTGCAGAGCACAGGCTCCAGATGCGCAGGCTCAGTAATTGTGGCTCACGGGCCCAGTTGCTCCGCGGCATGTGGGATCTTCCCAGACCAGGGCTCGAACCCGTGTCCCCTGCATTGGCAGGCAGATTCTCAACCACTGCGGCACCAGGGAAGCCCCCAACTGTTCTTTTATAAACTAGTGAGTTTTATATTGATGTGCCTGACTCACAGCTAAAATTTTAAGGCAATGTTTATGGGGTCTGTGTTTGAGTCTGTACATATGTTTATGTGTGTCCATATGTGTATGTTGTAGATGTGCGATATTTTTCTACCTCTAGATGGTATTGCCAAAACTAATTTTTATAAGAGCTCTGTTTAGTTAGGTTGAAGGCAAGCACTTGTAAGGATTGAGTGTCCTAAAATTCTCAGAAATATAACAGAACTTAAATGCTTTTCAGGGTCTTGTGATCTGGGAAATTATTCAGTATCAAGGCTAGTTTAAGTTTGTTGGTTTAAGTAAAACAGAGTTATCAGCATTTAATATAATACACATAAACAATTTTATTCAACCTGGGATGATTAGTCAAATAAGATCATGTTATCTCTGTTGAAAAATGTGTCCACAAGAATATTAGCTGACTAATTAAATTAGCTGATGGTGACTGACTTTGTCTAATATTTCATGAAGTTTTTATGAGTCATCTAAACATAATTGTTGGGACCAAATGATTTAAATAGATGTAAGTGGGATAAGGGTTTTTAGATGCAGTAATTATGTTTTATTATATATATATATTTAAAAAATAGCTTCCAAATATGTTTTTAGTAACTTGAAACTAGTTTGCTAAGAGAAGTTAAAAGATAGAAATTTATTGAATATATAGTTCATTTCCAAGTAAGGTAAAATAGTGAAACATTAATTACTGAACATAGGTTTTCCTACTTTTGGCTTCCTACTGCATAAAAACTAAAGGTAAATTTAGGTTTCTTAGTAGACATGTTTTGTGCCATATTGAAAGATTGTACTATTAAAAAGGGCACATTTCTAGAAATTATGAAATGCATTTTTTTGCCAGTCTAAAGAATGCTGGCATAACATACAGTTCACAATTGCTTACTTCTTACTTTTCACTAGAAATTAAGTTTTCTACAGGTTAAAAATTCTGATTAATACATGTGATTAAAACTACTAATAATATTAAGGGAAACAACTCTGTATACAAGGAAAGCAGGATGCGGTTTTGGATAAAAAAAGGGTAGGCGATATGAAGTTGCATTTTTGTTAAGGATAAGGGAGGTAAATTTGTTCTAAAGTAAAACTGGTTACTTCAAAATTTTAAAAAAGGAAAATAGAGGACAAACTGGAGAGAGAGAGAGAGAAGGAATGAATCTTACCTTGTCTGGTCAAGTTGGCTTAAAGTGAATGAATTTATTATAAATGTTATAAAATTAAGCCATAAAATCTGTAGTGTACTCATGTAAAACTAAAATTTGATTTTCTTTCATCTGTCAAAAGGAGAAAGTGTTTTGGACTGTTGGTCTGTTGTTGATAAGAGATTGTGAAAGGTTTTTCTTTACCTTTTCAGCAATCTACCTAGAAACACAAATTCTGTATTTTATCAAAATAATTTTCTATGCTTTATGTTGTCTTAATCAGGTCTTTGATTATTTAAGAAAACTGAGTCTTCTCAATATTAAGAGCTAAGTTTTGCTCAGAACTATGTAAACTTCTATATTTGCCTTTGAAATTTTATTGTTATTTTGGTCAAATAGTTATATGTTGTTTCATAATGATCTGTTATTCTATTTAGTCAAGTGTACAAGTCTTCTGATATTTTTTACAAACTTCCCCAAATTAAATTCGAAATGAAATCTTTTTGACCCTGAACTAACTTCGGGATTTTTCAGAGGGCCCCTGGAACATCTCAAAAGATTTGTTCTCTCTCCTTATAAAGAGAAATTAGGCTTATTTGGTATGTTAAATTATGTGAGAAGCATTGTCAAATAAATGATGATAAACCTTCATAGATTAATTTGTGTGGGTATATGTTATTACTATAAAGTGTTATTGAAATTGTATATAATCTGATACGTCCAGGTATGTTTTCACTTACAATTCTACTTATTATCTCAAAGTGTTGTTTGTCACAAAAATGAGCAAATTTCCTTGTCAATTGTATCATAATGAACTCTCATCAGATCTTTAACCATGGCCATTTTAAAGTCTTTTGTCATTTAAAGTTATTGTTTTACTCTGATGCTTTTTGCAAAAGTGTTTCTGCAGAAATGCTTCTTCATCTTCAAGGAGGCTCATGGAAAGGACTCTGACACACACATGTTTTTGACAACTTTGAGATCATAAAACTGAACCGGGTAAGAATTTCCAGAACTAATGGAAAGACTATATTCAAGCAAAGCAAGAGTGAATAACATGGAACTCAGTGAACTGATGAAGATGATTATAGTTTTTATGAATTTTGGTTGAAACATTGCTGATTTTTTTTAATGTTTTTGTTTTTCCAGATTTAAGAAAACCTTTTCCTCTTTTCTCTTAAGCCGCCAACAATTTGGTAAAATATACCTTTGTGAACAAAGATGAAATGTTTATCTTTTTCTCCTTACCCGATCCATTCAGAAACTCTCCATGAGTATTCTTATTTTCCATGGCAATATAGTTATTTGCATAAATTCAAAAAGAATCTGTTCTCCTTGTAACAGACACAATTGGAAACATTGGTACTTTATCAAAACTTTGACTGGAATGTCAGATTTGAGAATGTGCATAGAATCAAATATACCAGACAGCTTTAACGAACTAAGGTTGGCATTATGGAGCCAATAAAGGCCCTTGGAAGAACAGCCTGGCACTTTGCTTACAGGGTTTCTGACAGCCTAACCAGGTGAGGAAGGAAGGTCACTTCCTGGCAGGTGCAAGAACCTCAGGATGTTTTGGAGATCACCAGCAGAGAGGAATCCTTCCAAATCTATAGGTATTGCCTGCAAAGTCTGATGGTAAATCCTTAGCATGGCTTCCTAGCCTTGAGAGGCTTTTAAAAGTCCAATCTGAGATGCCTTATGAAAAGTTCCAGTAAAATAGATTTAAAACAGCCTATATGGTCACTTGCTATTCTTGCTACATTTATGTAAATAATCAGGCCAAGTTTGTTGAAACTAGAGTGATTTTGTAAACAAATTTGTCTTAATTTGGCTGTCTTTGGTAGAAATAAATTTAGGTGATTTTAGAGGGAAAATTATGTTTCAGTAGCACATCTTTGTGGATATTAGATTCTATTTCTGTTCATTGTATTTCAGGTTTTTGGTAAACTGTAAACTGTACTGGATCCTGACATCTTCTAATTTTCTCAACTATATGGTTGCAAATCTCCAAACTAACATTTCCAATTTTCTCCCACCCTTTTGACTTGGAATTACTAAGTTTGAAAACTACCCTTTTACCTGAACCCCTGCAAATTGAATGTGAACAACTTGATATAAACTTCAGTGAGATCACCACAATAGCTCATGCTTAGACAATTTTGTGCCTGTTGGCTGAGTGAGCCACTCAGAAAGTTTACCTAAACACCCAATGACATCATCAGAGACATTCAAACTGCAAAAGATGCTTTGATCTTGACATCTAAAAATCTCTAGCAATCTCAGCTGGCTGCCCTCAGGACTCAGACATTAGATTTATAATTTGCTCCTGCCATTAACTTCTGTTTTTCTTTTCTTTCCCTAGAAATGCCTCTTATTAAATCCCTGATTTATGTAATATAGGCCTAACTTTGGGAGCCCACCTCCTGAAAGTAACATCACCCACCTCCTGAAAATGAGACACAACTCTTTAACTGAATTGACTTATTCTCAAGACAGACTGGTTCAATAAGATATGGAGCAATCGATCAATTTAGCTTCTGAATTGTGAAACTTCTTTAAAGTTTTGAAAATATTACTAGTGGGAAACAAAAATATACCACCCCTAAATACACCTCTTAGGCATATTGAGTCTTTTTTTTTTTTTTTTTTTGCGCGGGCCTCTCACTGTTGCGGCCTCTCTCGTTGCGGAGCACAGCCTCCGGAGGCGCAGGCTCAGCAGCCATGGCTCACGGGCCCAGCCGCTCCGTGGCATGTGGGATCTTCCCAGACCGGGGCACGAACCTGTGTCCCCCGCATCGGCAGGCGGACTCTCAACCACTGCGCCACCAGGGAAGCCCATATTGAGTCTTTGAAGCTGGTTATTTTTAAGGAACAGTAGTTTCTAGAGTTTTAGTCATCCTCCTCTTCCCGGTACAGTGAGGAAGACACCCTTACAAATGGAGATTCCCCTTATAAATATACCTATCCCATACAAAGGGTAACTTCTACTCTGTTTTCAGAGCTTCACCTGTGTCTGTTGTTTCTCAAAAATAACCAACTGAAGATAATCCTTACCCCAAAGAGGCATATAAACTATACCTCAATAAAATAACATTGATCTTTTCTGAAACATCTGTTTAAGAAAACTAGAAGGTATAAGCAGAAAGGAGAGGGCATTTGCTGGGCAAGATCTGGACACACTGAGTTTGCAATGATGATGAGTTCTCCAGGAGCAGAGAATCTCTAGGCTCCTGGAAATATGCCTGGACTCCAGTATTTCCCATCTAGGAGCCACCTGGGAAGGGATGAGAGTGCTTAAGAGAAGATGTGAGGAAGTTTTATGAGTAGGAGGCACGAGCATAGCAAAGGAAGGGGAAAGGGTTGGAAGCAGTGGAGGAAAAACAAAACGCTGTGTCCTGGACACCAGGGAGGGTGGGCTGACATGTTAAAGGAAATAGAAGAGTCAGTTGGGCTCACAGAGTATTTTATTTTATTTATTTATTTTTAAAAATGAATTAATTATTTTGGGCTGCATTGGGTCTTTGTTGCTGCGTGCGGGCTTTAGTTGCGATGTGCGGGCTTCTCATTGCAGTGACTTCTCTTGTGGAGCACAGGCTCTAGATGCGCGGGCTTCAGTAGTTGTGGCTCACAGGCTCTAGAGTGCAGGCTCAGTAGTTGTAGTGCGTGGGCTTAGCTGCTCCTAGGCATGTGGGATCTTCCCGGACCAGGGCTCAAACCCGTGTCCCCTGCATCGGCAGGCGGATTCTTAACCACTGTGCCACCAGGGAAGCCCCTCACAGAGTATTTTAAGCTGAGCACTAGAATTTTCTTTCTAAATGAGCAAGAACATTCCAGATATGAAATTGTTTAATTCTGACTTGCAAGTGGTTGAAATGTGGCTGAGGTGCCCTCTGCTGGTAGTATCAAGAACCAAATGTATAAACATAAAATAGTTGAGCGATGTGAGGAAAATCAGCTCTAGTTTTTATGTACATTGAATATTAGGAATAAATATAATAAACTTGGAAAATCCACTACACTTAGCTAGTTTTGTCTAAACTAAATGGCTCGATAGACTTCCATTTCTAGTCAAGAGAAAGTAACAGGGATCAGATTTACCTGCTGTTAAAAACAAGACAACAGGCCCAAAATGGAGTCACTTATACTAAGCCCCCTGTCACCAAACCAAGACTTAGTTAAAACTTTGACTCTCCCAGAAACAGAACTTTCAACCAAACAGGAATCACCTGATCAGCGTTAGGTAGGTAATCTGCCTGATTGACCCCTGCCATCCCCTATCGGGAAAGCAACCCTGTAGTAACCAATCTGCTTTTTTGCCTCGTATAACTTCCTTTTTCCTGTCTCCTATAAAAGTCTTTCATTTTGTACAGCTCCTTGGAGCACCTTTCTTATCTGCTAGATTGGAATTCTATTCCTGGAACATTGAATAAAGCCAATAAAATGTTTTAAAACTTAGTCAGTTGAATTTTGTATTTTAACACTATCCACCTGAAACAGGAAGTTGTACAAAATATATGAAAATTATTTTTGAAATAATGTTTTTCAGAAATTGAACATCAGGCAGCACAGGACAGTGATTCCCTCCAAAACAGGAAACAAGTCAGGTGAGCTGTAGGATTGCCCTGGAGAATGTTTCCTCACCTGTGTGAGGTTGCACATCTTTTCATAGAATAATAATGAAAGACATATATGTCTCTAATGCTAGCGTGACCAACTCTTTTACTTGGGCAATTGAGGCCCACCCTTCTGTTATACTCGAGAACACCACCCAGCAGTTTTCATTTCTGCAATTTCAATTTTTATTCTTTCTCCTGAATCTTTTCAGCATACACGAATGTTATTTCATTCTTCTTTAAAAGCCTTTTCTTGAACTCTTTCATCCTTTACCACTGCCCTAATTCATTCTCTCTCTCTCCTCTCTATTTACAGCAAAGCTTGGCAAACTTTTCTGGAAAGGGCCAGGGAGTCCGTAAATATTTAAGCACAGTGGGCTCTACTGTCTCTGTCACAATTACTTATCTCTGCCCCTGGAGGGAGGCAGCAACCCCAGACAACACATGAATGAATGCATGTGGCATCATTTGCCTTAGTTTACCCACCCTGCCTTACAGAAAGCTGACCATCAGTTTGCCCTCACAGTGATCACTCAGGAAGAAGCTGCAATTCTTCTGTACCTTTCCCTGTGCAGGCTTCTAGCTGGGATCTCTAGAACAGAGCAGAGGGTCCGGGGGCATAAACCTCCCCTTGAAGATGGCAAAGGGAGCTTCTGAAAGAACCTGATTGCTTGTGTCCGTTAAACCCTCTCTAATCCATTGCTTCCTTCTGTGGCCCTAGGGACATTGCTCTTGTCAAATTCAACTACACGTTACTAAATCCAGCAGGCATTTATCAGAACTCATCTAACTCGTCATCTTGGCAGCATTTCAGACAAATAATCACTCTGTCCTTCCTTTATGGCATAAGGATTATTTTAGGCTAATTACTTTTCGATTTTTTTAATTTTTTACTTATTTACTTACTTACTTAGTTACATATTTATTTATTTACTTTGCGGTACGCGGGCCTCTCACTGTTGTGGCCTCTCCCGTTGCAGAGCACAGGCTCCGGACCCGCAGGCTCAACGGCCATGGCTCACGGGCCCAGCCGCTCCGTGGCATGTGGGATCTTCCCAGACCCGGGGCACGAACCCATGTCCCCTTCGTCGGCAGGCGGACTCTCAACCACTGCGCCACCAGGGAAGTCCCCTACTTTTTTATTTTTAATAAATTTATTTTATTTATTTATTTTTGGCTGCGTTGGGTCTTCGTTGCTGCACGGGGGCTTTCTGTAGTTGCAACAAGCGGGGGCTACTCTTCGTTGCGGTGCGCGGGCTTCTCATTGCGGTGGCTTCTCTTGTTGCAGAGCACGGGCTCTAGGAGCGCGGGCTTCAGTAGTTGTGACATGCAGGCTCAGTAGTTGTGGCTCGCGGGCTCTAGAGCGCAGGCTCAGTAGTTGTGGCACACGGGCTTAGTTGCTCCGCGGCATGTGGGATCTTCCCAGACCAGAGCTCGAACTCGTGTCCCCTTTGGCAGGCGGATTCTTAATCACTGCGCCACCAGGGAAGCCCCTAATTACTTTTAAGAAACAGAAGATTCAGGAAGTCTTTCTTTTTACCTCCCCTTTAACTGCCTAAAAGAGTTTAGATAGAGGGCCTGGTCCAGGAAGAGCGCTATCTCCGGTGCTCTTCCTCTCTGTGCCCCATTGGCTCTGCACGACCCAGCAAACATTTGTTTACCAAACATTTGTTTTTCCCCATTTTCCTGTAAGTTGCCTTCCTCCCCTTTGAAGTCCCAAATCCCTACCTCCCTTCCTCTCTCAGATGGCAGATAAACCTCAATTGCCTAACTTGTCCTTGAATCTTATTTTTCTTATGGGCCCCCCATACGTACGTAATTCAAATTGATTTTCACCTGTTAATGTGTCTCATGTCAATTTGATTCTTAGATCAGGCAGAAGACCCTAAACAAGGGTAGAGGGGAAGTTTTTCCTCCCCCATTTTTTCCTTGCTCCCTCTGAACTACACCAGGCATATTCTCATCTCTGGTGTTTTGCACTTGCCCCTCAGGAATACATCTCCCCCAAGTACCAGACTGGGCTCAAATATGATTTTGCAATGTTACCTTCACTGATCACCCCATTTAATATGGCAACCCTCCCTCCCCAACTCTTCCTGTCCTCTTTCACCGTTTTGTTCTTCCACAATAGCATGTTTACCATCTAAAATACATAATAATATTATATTTCACTTAATATTTTAAAAATCGGGTCCCTTTCCAATAAATAGATTTTTGTTAGAGCAAAAATCCATCGTTCTGTTTTCTTCTCGGTATGTCCCCAACATTTACAAAAGTGCTTGACTCAAAGTAGGAGCTCAATAATATTTGAAGAATGAATAAAGGAGCAAATGAATGAATGATTTATCTTTATCATGTGTAATGACTAAACAACACAAATTTATTACTTTACCGTTCTCCAGGTCCGAAGTCGGAAATGGGTCTGACTGGCCTAAAATCAAGCCATTGGCAGGGCTGTGTTCTTTTCTAGAGGCTCTGGGAAAGAATTTGTTTTCTTGCCTTTTTCAGCTTCTAGAGGTCACCCACATTCCTTGGCTTGTGACCCCTTTCTCCATCTTTAAAGCCAGCAATGGTCAGTCGAGTCCTTCTCACATCAAACCACTTTCCCCTCTGCTTCTGTCTTCACGTCTCTTTCTGATTCTCTGTCTCCCTCTCCTGCTTCCAACTTCTACTTTTAAGGACCCTATGATATCATTGGGCTTAGATAATTGAGAATAACCTTCTTGTCTTAAAGTCAGCTGATTAACAACCTTAATTCCATCTGCTACCTTAATTCTCCTTGGCCATGTAATACAACATATAAACAGGTTCCAGGGGCTAGGATACGGGCATCTTTGGGGGCAGGGCATTATTCCGCCCACTACAGGCAGGAGTCTATGGGAATTCCTCAGGAGCTACAGCTCTAGTCAAATCATCCAAGAATGCCACAGATCCATGTTACTAAGAGGCAGCAGCTCTGTGAAGGAGGCTCTCCTGTCAGGGCAGACTCTCCACCACTGCCTTCTCTGGGCAATGTCTCTAGCTTGGACCTATGGACCTCTCAGTGGTTAGTCGATCAAAACCCCCTCTTGTCTAGTTCTCAATGGATAAGATACCAATAAGTGACTTCACATCAAGCTATGAATAATAAGGTTTCCTCTCCCAGGGCATCTGCATTTTTTTAAGAGGAGTTTTTTAGCTGTAAGCCACAGAAAACCCATGTGGTTTGTACAATTAATGGTTTGTCTTTCTTACAAACAAGACCTCTGGAGGTAGCAGCTGCTGGCATTGGCTGGAGGACTTAACATCAGCACCAGCGTCTCTCCTGGTGTCTTTGCTTGTCCTCATAATCAGGAGGGGGCTGCTGCATCCCAGCACCATATCCACATTCCAGGCAAGAAGGAGGCACAGAGCAAAGGTAGAACCACTAGTCATATCTCTTTTGCCAGAAAAAAAAATCTTTTCAAACCGCATCCCACACATAGGCATAGACTTCCCTTAAGGGCCAGGACACTATACTCCCAGATGCAAGCAAGTCCGGGGAAATGCGGGACTGTATTATCATGATTGATTTAGACCAGTCGTGATCTAATGTCTGCTGATGGGCATATTGCTGCCACGAACAGAATTTCCATTTGGTTAGCAGAGGGGTGCCAGGCTTAATAAATAAATATACAGGATGCCTTGTTAAATTAGATTTTCTGACAAAAAAAAAATACCACTTTTTTTTAGCATAAGTATGTAATATTTGGGACAAATTTATACTAAACCTCATCCACTGTTTATTTGAAATTCAAATTTAACTAGGCATCCTCTGTTTTATCTGGCAAGGAAAAGGGGAAGTTAGTGTTCACTTGGGAACTCTCAAGACCTGCCATGAGAGGGATGGCATTTTATTCTAAAATTCGAATTTATGGTGGAAGAATTTCAGGTCTTATCCACAGGCTGGTGGGGGAACTCTTCTGTGACGAAGTCTTTAGGGCACGTTGACCTTCCATTCACATAGTTGTAGGATATTCTATGTAATCTCCAGATGAGATAAGTCTTCAGGGGGGGTTGATGGAGTTTTCCACTCTGATAATCTTAATGATAAAGGAGAATGGCTTCTCCTTTGTAGCAGTGTCTTCTGATCCGCTCATCCCGGTACAGAAATTGCTTGATTCTGGAAAGCAAAACTGGAAAGTGACAGAAGCAGCCAAAATAAAATTCTGCTGAAATTAATCTACGCCCTTCTTTTGACTGATTCAACTACTGGTAATGATGGGGTTAGTAATTTACAACTTCAGCACTCAATCAGAGGTAAGATTAATTAAAAGTATGAAAGTAACTTTAAAACACTGATTTTTAGAATAAAAGCTCTGTCCCTATCAACTCCTTCCCTCTTAGTTTTTCTTTTTCCCACTGTAATTTAAATATTCTGTAACTACCCAAGATATGGGTTCTGTGGCCTGCCAGGGCCTTCGGTTTGAGATTTTTGACATTTATTTTGAGCCAGAGCTGGCGAACAGCAGTATCTCCAGAATCACAAGGTGTGAGTTGCTGTGGAACACGGTTAAAGTATTGAATATTTTGATGTTGATTCTGACCACATGTGAGCATTTCCCACAGCTCTTAGAGCATTTCCCACAGCTCAAAACCATATTATTAAGTTAAAAAATTCATGATCACTTTACTTCTTCAGGTTTCAGGGTTCTCAGACAGAAAACATTAATTCAGAAATTAATGCATGATGATTCCATTCACATTGTCTGCATGCCCCATGGAGATTCTCCAAACTGTTTTTGCTCCCAGGAAACCTCAAACAATAATACAACATTTATCACATCTCAGGCCTTGCTGAGAGCAGTGACACCCTCTCTAACTCCTTTAACAGTTCACCTGTGGCCTTCCTCATAACATTTCCCCTTTGTGCATCAAATTTCCCACGTGTGAAACAGAAAGTGATGACAATATAACTAATTTAGTTATGTGAAGTGCTTTGAACAAAATGGTCATAACGTCTTAGCACAGTGTATGATGGTGTACACAGTCTAGTCCAGCGGCTCTCGAACTTGCTGCATTTTGGAATTACTCAGGGAGCTTTAAAAAATACTGGTACCTAAGTCTGTACCAAGGATTATGATTTAACTAGTGTAGAGTATGGCCTGGGTGTCAATATTTGTAAAAGCTCCCAGATGATTCTAATGTGCAATAAAGTCTGAAACCAGGGAACACTGCACCTTGGAAGCTATGAACAGGTCTCTTTCAGATGTGCCACTTATTAGAGTCCCTCAATGACAACCTGTAGGTGCACCCTTCATTCTGCTCACTGGGCTTGGCTCCCCGTAACCAGGAAGGAGGCGGAACAGCCGGGGGCAAGACCTGAGCCACACTAAGGGGGACTCACTCAGCTTGGAACACCCATGGGAAAGAGACTCTGGACTCTGACTGGAACAAACTGGAAACACGCTACTGATTGTAATTCAGGTTTTCTCTGGCAAGGTGGGGAAATGTAAATTGATGTCACCCTCGCTCAGCACAGCTTTGGTGAAGCCTGGGAGCTGGGGAAACTTTTGTTCACAAGGCAAACAAAGTCTTCAGCCTTAATAGAATTTGTCCAGTTTCCTTGAAGATTGTATTAACTTGTAGGTGGGAGTGGGATGAAGACTTTTGAAGCTTTTATGGGCATTGAACTCAACTGCTCTTGGAAAAGGTCAAAGAGAAGGCATGGAATCAGGAGCCGGAAGAGAAAGGCCACCCAAGAGCTGTCAAGCCAAGGAGAGGTATGGGAGAAGAGCTATCTCAAGGTGGGGAGGGGAGGAGATGGAGGTGAGGTGGGAAGGTGGGCAGAATTAATTTCTTAAAAGAGCAAAAACCTGGGCTTCCCTGGTGGCGCAGTGATTGAGAGTCCGCCTGCCGATGCAGGGGACACAGATTCGTGCCCCGGTCCGGGAAGATCCCACATGCCACGAAGCGGCTGGGCCCGTGAGCCATGGCCGCTGAGCCTGCGCGTCCGGAGCCTGTGCTCCGCAACGAGAGAGGCCGCAACAGTGAGAGGCCCGCATACCGAAAAAAAAAAAAAAAAAAAAAAAAAAGCAAAACTCTGAGATCACGCTATCCAGCCCCTCTCCTGGGGCTCCCCTCTAACATCTTGAGTAAATTTTATACTCCTCACTAATGTACTAATCCTAGTGCAAAGACAGTATAGTTTTCAAAGAGCTCAGAAAAGAGAGAATATCAGAGTATGAGTCACAATATAAAGAAAGAGGCTCTCAGCTATTACAAAAAATTGGTTTGCTCCCACCCCAAGGACATGCAGACAAATATGTAAAGCCTGTCTCCTTGAAGGACTACCAGGTATTAGTCCCCTGAGGCACCCGCATGTCTCTGTTCTGCACCGTGCAGAAAAATAAAAAGAAGAGTTATGAGGCTTACAGCACTGGTTCTCAAACTCTGGCAATGCATCGGAGTCACCAGGAGGGTGGATTAAAACACAGATTGCTGACCCCACCCCTGGAGTTTCTGATTTAGTAGATGGGAACATTTCTAACAAGTTCCCAAGTGATACTGACACCACTGGTCTGGGCACCACCCTTTGAGAACCTCTGGTTCCTCATGCTCTCATAGAAATGATTTCCTTGTCTAGTGTTTATTATGGTCCGTTCTTTGAAATTTTAATGGATTTTATGAGAGAAGCGTGTTATGGTCAAATCAGTTGGGAACACACTGGACTGAAAGAAGTTAAAAGAGTTTTCTTTTGAAAATCAAAATAACTTCCTGTCTACACTTACGCAGCTGTCTACCTTTATTTGACTTCCTGTTCCAGGAAATTCTTACCCAGAAAGATGAAATGGCAAATAATTTTATTGTTTGTTCTAGGAACTTCCTGAAAATCCATTAATCCGAACTCTAGACTATTCAATTTACCGTCATGAAAGTAAATATATTTTCTCAGGAAAGTATATACGCTGAGGAAGTACCACGTGAGAACACAGCAAGAAAATAGCTGATTACAAGCCAGAAAAAGAGATCTCACCAGAAACCAGCCCTGCCATTAGCTTGATCTTGGACACCTAGCCTCCAGAACTGTGAGGTATAAATTTCTAAGTCACCTAGTTGGTGGTATTTTGCTGTGGCAGCCAAAGCTAATATAGTTTCCTTAAGGCTGGACTCTGAACCAATGAGTCATGGCCATGACCCCTGACCTGTGACTCAGAAAACTCCTTCTTGCCCAGCTTATCCCCTGACATTATAGTTGTTTTATTTATTTATTTGTGGCGTGTGGAACTTCCTCGACCAGGGATTGAACCCATGCCCGCTGCATTGGAAGCGTGGAGTCTTAACCACTGGACCATACGTGATGATAATCATATTATTACTTTTATATTATATACTTTGCATTTTACAGAGTTCTTTTATAGGCATGAGCTCAGTGGCCCTAAACAACAGTTGAGGGATGTAAGGAGTTTTACTGAAGGGTTGGAAAGTGAAGACTTACTTAAGAGTCACAGCCACTAGAAAAAGGAAGGGCCAGAAACCTGTGGGGTTTTTTTTGTTTTTTGTTGTTAATATTTTTTTATTTATTTGGCTGCATTGGGTCTTAGTCGCAGCATGTGGGATCTTTGTTGCTGTGTGCACGGTCTTTGTCGTGATATGCGGGATCTTTTAGTTGTGGCATGTGGGATCTAGTTCCCTGACCAGGGATCGAACCCAGGCCCCCTGCATTGGGAGCGTGGAGTCGTAGCCACTGGACCACCAGGGAAGTCCCTAGAACCCTGTGTCGTTCCAAATTTATCACACATCATCCTATCTGGTAAGATTAAACTAGATACTAAATATTTCTAAATTCAATTGCTGGTATTTTCACTAGACCATTTTAATTTTTTTTTTTTTTGCAGTACACAGGCCTCTCACTGTTGTGGCCTCTCCCGTTGCGGAGCACAGGCTCTGGACGCGCAGGCTCAGCATCCATGGCTCACAGGCCTAGCCGCTCCGCGGCACGTGGGATCTTCCCGAACTGGGGCACGAACCTGCGTCCCCTGCATCGGTAGGCGGACTCTCAACCACTGTGCCACCAGGGAAGCCCAACCATTTTAATTTTGATTGTTCACATATGTTTTGGACTGATGTAATATATTTTATGTTGCATAATAAAGAATTTGTCTGGTCTTCATCCCAGGTTTCTGGCACAGAACTTCTAAAAACTTTGAAATTTTCTGAGTGAGAGAAGTGTCTTGGTTATGCTAATGAGATGACTCATATTGATATCAGCCCAACCTTCTGAAATCTGGATAAGAATGCAGATTTAGTTCACTTATGTGGCCAGTGATTAAACCAGTCATGCCTCCATATTGAAATCCCAATAAAAACTCTGGACATGAAAGTTGATTGGAGCTTCCTGTTTGGTGAACACATTGATGGGCAGAAAGGGTGACATGCCCTGATTCTACAAGGAGAGGACAAGGAGCTCTGTGTTCCCTTCCAGACCTCACTCTATGTGTATCCTTTTTAATAAAACTATAAAAACAAGTATAGCATTTTCCTGAGTTTATGAGTCAATCTAGTGAATTATTGAACCTAGGTGGGTCATGGGAACTTCTAAATCTACAGGCAGTAGGTTAGACATGCAGATGGCCTGGGAGCCCTACTCTGGGCTGGCACCTGAAATGGAGGGCAGTCTTGTGAACCACAAAGCCTTTAATGTGTGGAGTCTGATGCTACTCGGGGTGGTTAGTGTCAGAACTAAATTGTAGTACAGCCAGTTGGTGTTGGTCCAGTTCGGGGTTTTACCAAAATATTTTAACATGCAAAATTACTTTCCTAACTTCTTTCCAATAGTAATAGGTGTTCCTTTTGGAAAATATGGATAAATAAAAATAATCTATAATTCCACTACCCCAATTGAACTATTCCACTATATATTCTTCCACTCTTTTTTCTGTGTATGTATCTTATTTTACAACTATGCTATGCCAATAATTATATGAAAAGAAATACAACCTTACTAACAATTAGAGAAATACAAATTAAAATGGAAACAATAATAAGATGTTGCTTTATACTTCTCAGATTGGCAAAAATTTAAAAAGTCATAAAACACCAAGCGTTGTCAAGAATGCAGGAAATGAGACCTTTCATCAACTGTCAGCGTATATTAGATTGCAAAAAAATAGGCACATATTTATTTCTCTCATTTCTGTACGCTTGACCCTTTGCCATGTAACTTTGCCACTCCACTGTCAAGTGGTGGAGTATATTTCTCCAGTCTTTGAATCTGGGCTTCGTCATATGACTTGTTTTGGCCAATGGCACTTTTATAAACATGATGAAAGCAAAGGCTTGAAATTCTTCTGTTCATTAGAATTTGTCCTTTCTTATTGCCAAGATTTGTCCTTTCTGCCTCCATGTGAAGAAGCTGGAGCTGGCCTACTGAACGATGCGAGGCCATGTAGAGAAAGGCTCCAGCTTTTCCAGCTGTCCAACTGTCACAGCTGAGAAGCTGGACATCTGAGTAAAGCCATCCTAGAAAATCCAGCCCCAGCCAAGCTCACCAGCCTAGAATAATTGGCTGTCAATCCAAAGAATTATGAGAAATAATAAGTAATAAACTTATAAGCCAATGAGTTAAAGAATGGTTTATTACACAGCAAAAACTAACTGATACACAATGGGAGTGTAACTTAGATACCACCACTTTGGAAAATACTGAGGCAATATATAATGAAGTTAAAGATGCATATATTCAGTGACCCTGCAATTCAAATCTTAAGTATGCACCTTGGAGAAAACCTCACAAATATGTCCAAGGAAATATGTACAAGACTGTTCATTGCATCCTTGTACATGTCATGGGAAAAATATTGGAAAAACGCAAGTGACTCATCAAAAGAAGACAAATTTATTATTTATAACGTATTCATATAATGGAATATACGTCACAATTGGAAGGACTAAGCTAGAATTACATGATTCAAAATGAATGAATCTTGAAAATAAAATGTTGAGTGAAATTAATTTTGAGGGAATGGTTACATTTCAGGAGATGAGGGTGATGGTGGGAGGAAAATACTGTTGAAGAGGGGCACAAAGATTCTTCAACTGGATCTGTAATATTTTAGTTCTTAAAGAAATATATTAAGGGCTTCTCTGGTGGCACAGTGGTTGAGAGTCCGCCTGCCGTTGCAGGGGACGTGGGTTCGTGCCCCGGTCTGGGAAGATCCCACGTGCCGCGGAGCAGCTGGACCCTGAACCATGGCCGCTGAGCCTGTGCGTCCGGAGCCTGTGCTCCGCAGCAGGAGAGGCCACAGTGGTGAGAGGCCCGTGTACCACACACACACACACACACAAAATATATATATATATGAGAGGGATAGTTAGGGAGTTTGGGATTGACATGGACACACTGTTATATTTAAAATAAATAACCAACAAGGACCTACTGTATAGCACAGGGAACTCTGCTCAGTATTATGTAACAACCTCAATGGGAAAAGAATTTGAAAAAGAATAGATACATGTACATGTATAAATGAATCACTTTGCTGTACACGTGAAACTAACACTGCGTTGTTAATCAACTATACTCCGATAGAAAATAAAATGTTAAAAAAAAAACAGAAGCAAGTGTGGCAAAATATTAAAAATTGCAAAATCAGGGCGGTAACCACATACATTACTCTCTTTATTGTTTGTATATTTGAATTGGCTCATTAAACAACAAAAAAATAACTTTACAGGTACCTACTTCATTTGCAAAAATAGCATTTGTAATGACTGCTTAATATTCTAGTTAAGGAGCTAATATTTCTAAAATTAATCCTTTAATTTTTGTTACGTAGGTGATTTGCAATTTTTCACATGCATAAATTAGGCTGTGATGAACATCTCTGTATGACACTGATTGTTTCCATATGAGTCATTCTCAGAAGTATAATTGATGGGTCAAAGTCTATTCAGTTTTTTAAGATTTCTAATATTTATATTCAAATTGTCTTTCAGAAGGTAATAATTTATACTACTGCTAGCAGTGTATGACCACTTTATCAACACTGAATAATATAGCTATTCATTTTCTCTTTGCCACTTTGAGAGTTATAATTGCCATTTTAATTTGCATCCTTTTGATTATGGTATGGTGTATTAATTTGCTAGGGCTGCCACAACAAAGTACCACAGACTGGGTGGCTCACACAACAGAAATGTATTTTCTCACAATTCTGGAGGCTGGAGGTCTGAGACGGCAGTGTTAGCAGAGTTGGTTTCTTCTGAGGCCTCCCTCCTCGCCTTGTAGATGTCTGTCTTCTCCCTATGTCTTCACGTGGTCTTCCTTCTGTGTGTGTCGGTGTTCAAATTTTGTCACATTAGGATATGGTCTTATTGGATGAGGGCCTACTCTAACGATATCATTTTAACTTAATTATCTCTTTAAACATCTTATCGCCGAAGAGTCACATTCTGAGGTATTGAGGATTAGATCATCAACACATGAATTTGGGAGTGACACAATTCAGTCCATAACAGATAATGAACATTTTTTCATAAATTTATTATCCAATGGAATTGTTCTACTGTAAATTTTTTATACTTGTGTCCTTTGCCGTTTTATTGCATCCTCTTATTGGAAATTTTGCTTATTGATTTGTAAAATTTTATTATATATTAAACTACTTGTCACAAAAGTTGCATGTTGTTAAAAAAAATGATTAGAGAAGACCATTTAGGTGATACAAACAACCTGTATCTAATACTTCTTGAAGTGGATGGTCTCCATTTCGAGAACTGCAAGATGAGGCAGAAGGCAGGAGGCTTTTTTTTTTTTTTCATGATGTGTGATCACATCCCCTAGACTGGGGTAATACTTACTATTTTTTTCAGGAGGCTTTTATAGGATAAAGAATTAAGAACAAGGGAGAGAAAACTAGAAAATATCTGATTGGCAGTGGCCACATAGTCAATCTTGTTTGGAGTGAGAAGGAACAAGGAAGTTACTGTAGAGCCTTAGTGTTAGGCTATTAGCCTATTAGTATACTTGTCAGTATAGGCTGACAAGATATACCGCATTTCAAGCAGAGCATTTACAAGGACAGAAAAGTTATTTAGGTTTCAGTTTGCTGACATGGCACCCCAGGCAGGAGCAGCTCCATCTTGGGCCTAGAAAGTTCTCTCAACAATATATTTTTTTTCCCAGTTTGTTGTCGGTTATTTGATAGGATTTTGTTTCCATGTAGAAGAATTTTGTTCCCATTCAGAAGTTTTATGTAGTCAAATGAAAGTCTTTTCCTTTATAGTTTTCTGCATTGAGAATCCCACAATCTTCATATTTATCTATACAGTTGTCCCTTGGTATTCACTTGGAATACCATCCTTTAGAACAGTTGTGCTGGAGGAGATCTCAGAATCCAAGGACCGCCCAAAGCTCTTATATAAAATACCATAATATTTGCATATAACCTATGCACATCCGCCCATATATTTTAAGTCATCTCTAGATTACTTATAATATCTAATAAAATGTAAATAGTTGTAAATACAATGTAAATGCATACAACTTCCAGCAAAGGGTAACTCAAGTTTTGTTTTTTAGAACTTCCCGGAATTTTTTTTTCCTGAATATTTTCAATCCGCGTTTGGTTGACTCTTTGGATGCAGAAACTGCAGCTATGAAGAGACAATTGTATATTTAATACACTAATAAGTTTTACTTATAATTTTTTAAAAAATATTTATTATTCATTTATTTATTTTGGCTGCACTGGGTCTTAGCTGTGGCACGGGGGATCTTCGTTGAGGCATGCGGACTTCTTAGCTGCAGCATGCATATGGGATCTAGTTCCCCAACCAGGGATCGACCCTGGACCCCCTGCATTTGGAGCATGGAGTCTTACCCACTGGACCACCAGGGAAGTCCCATTACTTATAATTTACAGATAAATTTTACCTATAATTTACATTACTTTCATGCTTTGTTTTTTACATGTAAACATTCAAGCATTCTTTTTTTCTTTTTAAACTTTATTTTATTTATTTATTATTGGCTGCTTTGGGTCTTCGTTGTGGTGTGCAGGCTTCTCATTGCGGTGGCTTCTCTTGTTGCAGAGCACGGGCTCTAGGCACGCTGGCTCAGTGGTTGTGGCGCACAGGCTTAGCTGCTCCGCAACATGTGGGATCTTCCCGGACCAGGGATCTAGCCATGTTCCGCTGCACTGGCAGGTGAATTCTTAACAACTGCACCACCAGGGAAGTTAAGCATTCTTTACATTTAAGTAGTTAATCCAGACGGAATTCATCTAATTTATGTTATGAAGTATAGAACTAACTTAATGTTTTCCTAAAATATTTAGCCATTTGCCTGAACTTGGTAGCCTATATTTTGGGTAGGTAAATATTAAATATTTTAAAAATCAAATAAAAATAAAACTACTGTCCCTTATTGGCCTTTTGGTAGTGTTTACATGTAAACTTTTGTGATGGTTCAATGTCCTTTTTTTACTGTACGTTCTGGGAAAAGTATATCTGTTGATTTTAGTTGTAGGTTGGTTGATTTCATTTTTACCGTTATCTGAGGTGGGGTAAATGAATCGTGTTTGCCTTAATGTCAATATGTGACTTCTGACCTTTTCATTCTGAACAAGGTACAAAAAGAGATTTAGCTACTGCTCATCACCCAGTTCTGTGTTACTCAGAGCAGCATACAAATGCTTCCTTTTATAAGTTCTGTTTAGCTTTTGAAAAAAAGAAGGACTTTTAAGTATTGAATTAATGAATACTTTTCATAACCCTCAACAAGAGAATAAAGGCCAATTTTTTTCTGTCAATGAGGCTGAATACCCATTTCATTAGGAGGGGAAAACATCCTCTTCAGTTCTTCCCCCAGCCCTGGCGGCTCCTTAGAAACCATCACAGTTCAGAAAATGTTTCAACAGTCAACTGCTATCTCCTTTCATTCAAAGGTAAACCGCTCTTTGGAATCTCTACCACCTAGTGCTGAATGTAAGGTAGAAAATGTCAACACATAGTTTAATAAGGTAAAGTTCACTATGAAATAACTGCCCGATTTGAGCAAAAGCAAAACTCTGATCAAATTGTTTCAGAAATCAAAAAAATATTCTATCTCAATAAACTCCTTGCCATCCTACACTGGAAAGCTTAACAATAGCATCACATTGACTCACTTCTACGGATGTGAGTGTATATTATGTTATACACTGTATATTATAGTGTTATATGTTATAGTGTATATTATTCTTAGAATTCTGAGTCGTAGAATCCTCACCTCATGGAGGCATGAAAAAAATCAGTGATTCTATCCATTCCTTTCTGGTTGCAGAACTGCAAGGGACATGTCATTTGGGGGAACAAATCTAGTAATTCTTTTATCCATTAAGGTCTTTTGAAACCGGATACTGTGATGACCTGGAAAGGGGAAAACTTTGTGGCTAGAGGCAAGATGGGGAGGGGTGGCAGTAGTGGGAACTTACTTTTCATTCTATATTATTTGTACATTTTCAATCCTATACCAAGTTCATGTATAATATATTCAAACTAATTAGTTCTCTTTAAAGTTATTTTTATTGTATTTATTTTTCATAAATTTATTTATTTTATTTTTGGCTGCGTTTGGGTCTTCGTTGCTGCACTTGGGCTTTCTCTAGTTGTGGCGAGCGGGGCCTACTCTTCTTTGCGGTGCGCAGTCTTCTCATTGTTGTGGCTTCTCTTGTTGTGGAGCACGGGCCCTAGGTGCACAGGCTTCAGTAGTCATGGCACGCAGGCTCAGTAGTCGTGGCTCATGGGCTTAGTTGCTCCGCAGCATGTGGGATCTTCCCGGACCAGGGCTCGAACCCATGTCCCCTGCATTGGCAGGAGGATTCTTAGCCACTGTGCCACTAGGGAAGTCCTAAAGTTATTTTTAAACAGTAATTTTTATGCTAGGGCCCAGTTACATTGGGAATAAATGCAAGTCAGAGTGTAACAGTAGGCTCTGTACCACTGCTCCAGGTAGAAACAATTGATTTACATTTTAAACAATTTATTTTTTCTTTCTTTCATTCATTCATTCATTCAACAAATATCTAGGTAACAACTCTGTGCCAATAATCATGTACATAGGATGGTGAAGATCGTGGTGGGGCTATAAGGGATTATGCACGGAGAATGGAGAGGGGGATTATTGAGATTATACAGATTGTGCAGCAATTCATAAAGCAATCATACAGGTGAATAATGAGTGAGATTTGCCATAACCTTGATGGGATGCGATTAGTTGATGGAAAAGTACACTCTGATAAACACTGAAATGGGTAAAAAATATGATGACATTTTATCGAATATCTGTCACGCTTCTTTATCTGCTGCCGTGATGACATTTTTCATCCATATGCTTCTTGTGCTGTCTTCCTAAATCATAATCCTTGTCTTAGAGTTTGAAGGGGGAGCCAAGGGAGGATTCCTTTTATTTTACCAGTATTTATTGAGGCAGTTAATTTCATGAACTTCATAAATAACTTTATAAATGATTCCAAAGAAAATTGTTTATTTCATTGTTTAGATTTAAGGCAGGTAAGGGACAAATTCATGACCATACGTGGTTCATAGCTTCTAAACTGTTAAGTATCATAAAGGAAGCATTCTCATTGTCTTCAACACTTAAGAAAAAGTTCTAGCTTCCAATGCAAGCAGACAGAAAGCAAGTCCTGTGAGACTTCCTTCAATTAAATATGAAGTAGTTGATATTGCTCCAATCCCTGTTATTACCAGGATGCAGAGGCTAAGCTTGGCAATGGAGCTCAAAACACTGAATAACATTGACTTGAGGGCAGAACATAGGAAATCACAATGAAAAGACAAACATGAAATCTTAGGGGTTTTTTTTTTTTTTCTGTTTGTCTTTTCTCTTGAGGAGGATGGAGAAAAATACTTCTCTAAAGCACAATTATTAAATTGTCATTCTATATCTGTTTTCCCTACTCAAAAACTGTTAGTTATCTTCTACTATTTCTTTTCAAAACCAAGAGGTATTTCTATTTCATTAAAAACTGCTCAATCTCCTAAGCAAAGCTCAAAGGCTATGACTGAAATTTAACCACATTCTTCTCACATTCGTAATAGACTTCATAAATTTAGAGAAGTAAACTTTTTATAATGTAAGTAAATTTTACAACAAAAGGATTTTTTTTTAATTTTTATTTATGTATTTATTTATTATTTTTGGCTGTGTTGGGTCTTCGTTTCTGTGTGAGGGCTTTCTCTAGTTGCGGTGAGTGGGGGCCACTCTTCATTGCGGTGCGCAGGCCTCTCACTGTCGCGGCCTCTCTTGTTGCAGAGCACAGGCTCCAGACGTGCAGGCTCAGTAGTTGTGGCTCACGGGTCTAGTTGCTCCGCAGCATGTGGGATCTTCCCAGACCAGGGCTCGAACCCGTGTCCCCTGCATTGGCAGGCAGATTCTCAACCACTGCGCCACCAGGGAAGCCCAACAAAAGGATTTTTTGATATCATGATATAACATATTTTTTAAGATAACAGATTTAATAGGGAGCTCTTATTCATCCCACTAATACAAGGAAGCTAATGTGATTTCCCTATGGATTAGAGTTTATGTTTTGGAACCGATGAGTCACGTTATATTGCCAAAAGAGGAATCAGAACAGCTTGGTGAACTATAGGAACCAAACAAGATAAGAAGGATCAAGTTCTCAACTAAGCATCTAATATTAATGTAATGAGTATTTTCAAGTCAGAGCCTTTCTAACTATAAAGTAGAAAAACATCGGAATTGGTACACTGATTTGCACAGTATTGTTTTGCTAAATATAGTAGGTATTCCAATTTCATTCAAAAAGAAGCTTAGCTTACTTCTGTCAAATGACAAAAACAACACAATTTAGTAATGAGCTTGATGTCTTTCATTCAAGGGAAAATAATCTATGGCTTGCGGGCTTGGGTGAGGGGTGCAGTACCTCATAAGCAGTGGAACACTCTTCTGGAGGGATTTGGGGCAAGAGCGAGTTTTATAGGGTATTAGTAGAGGCAACACAGCAATGGGCATGAATGGCTAGGAGGTCTGGGATTTCCTTGTAAGGTCGGCAGGTCTTATTTTTTTTAATTTATTTATTTTTTTGGTAAAATTTATTTATATTTTTCGCTGAGCACAGGCTTTCTCTAGTTGCAGTGAGCAGGTGCTACTCTTCGTTTCGGTGCCCGGGCTTCTCATTGCGGTGGCTTCTCTTGTTGCGGAGCACGGGCTCTAGGCACGTGGGCTTCAGTAGTTGTGGCATGTGGGCTCAGTAGTTGTGGCTCATGGGCTCTGGAGTGCAGGCTCAGTAGTTGTGGTGCACGGGCTTAGTTGCTCCGTGACATGTGGGATCTTCCCAGACCAGGGCTCGAACCCGTGTCTCCTGCATTGGCAGGCGGATTCTTAACCAGGGAAGTCCCCTTATTTTCTAGAATAAGCTGAGCTTGAGGATTGTGACTGGTGTGTGTCAGGTCTCCTTGACTGGAGTTTCCCATAAAGTGCAGGCTGACTTAGGTTTAGATTTGTGATGTGGGCCAGGCCACTGGGGCGACCTCCATTTTGTGGGTCCTGATGTACGAATTAACTGTCACTTCACTGTTTACCTGGTAACAACTTACCTTGTGGTATTAGCTGTAACATAAAGAGCAAACAATTTTGGGGACTCACATAAAACTCCATGACAGTGGCTACAACTCTATATTATAGAATGTTTACTTTCCTGCATTACATATTTAAATCCATTTTTAATATCACTTATTTTGAAGAATATATTTTCAAAAATAATCGGTTTTTTAAATTAGCTTTTTTAAAAATAAATTTATTTATTCATTTATTTAATTTTTGGCTGCATTGGGTCTTCACTGCTGCGTGCAGGTTTTCTCTAGTTGTGGCGAGCTGGGGCTACTCTGTTGCGGTGCGAGGGCTTCTCTTGTTGCAGAGCACAGGCTCTAGGCACGTGGGCTCAGTAGTTGTGGCTCGCGGGCTTAGTTGCTCCGCGACATGTGGGATCTTTCTGGACCAGGGCTCGAACTCGTGTCCCCTGCATTGGCAGGTGGATTCTTAGCCACTGTGCCACCAGGGAAGCCCTAAAATTAGCTTTGATAAGAAACACACGCATAGTGAAAATTCTCTTTTCCACCTCTGTTGACTCCTCCCCTCCACAACCCCCACTTCAGGCTCTCAGTACAATCAGCTTCTTGTGTAAGAAGTTCTACACACATCTAACCATTATATATGTATGCGACACCTTGGGTACACAGGATTCTGGGGCTGTGATTAAACTTTATATTTGCCTCCTCTTGCCCATTTAAAGTTTATTCCACAGGGTTCACTTTCCTGCTCCAGGATGAATACTCAGCTCATGTACAGTTAACAGAGGACACATTGTTAGTTCAGTAATTTGATTGTTCAGTCATATGCATTAACCGAACTCCAAAACTAATTTAAGGCTTCTTACAGCCACTCGCCATTTTTCTCTTCCTAAATCCTCTCTCCTTTACATACTCTATTTTTAAACCAGGGTTTGGATAAGGGATCAAGGGTTGTGAAATTGTCAACAGTTTCCTTTGTTAATTCTACATAGTGATGGAGGTACCAGGAAAAGCCACCCTCTTTGACATATGCCTTATTTTGAGCTAATGGCCTATGAGAACCAGCAGATATAGGAAAAGCTTTAAAAGGAACAAGTTTTCCTTTTACAGAGGAAATTTACATGTATGAAAGGTATTTCCATTTGCAGAGAGGTCTCCCTCTCCCTTACAAGGAAGGAGAGAAGTCTGAATAACTCTCATCAGCACAGAAGGCATCTGAATAACAAACCTTTCTAAAGAACCCTTGTTTGGTCACTTTCCCATAAACTGCCTCCCCCACCCCCACCACCTCCAGCCAGAAACCCCAAACTCCTTTTCCTTTGTTTTAGCCTAAGATGGTGTATAAGCTGGAGTTCTAACCACACTTTGAGTTATTCTTTGCTGGCTACTTCCACATGGACCTGTAAACTTCTGTTTATTTTCTTTTGTTTATCTGTGTCTTTGGCTAGTCTCATTGACAGGGCCCCAGATGGAGAACGTGAGATGGACAGAGGAAAAGATTTTTCTTCCATCCCTACAACCTGGAATGTCTATTTCACCTGTGCTTTGGTACTGAATAGTTTATTGGTGCTTCATTAAAACAGAGAAAGAGGTCTGTATTTAAATAGCGTTACATGTATAGAAAACGCTACATATTGTCCTGTATCTTACTTTGTTCACTTAATGATAAAGCATTTGAAATTATTTGGAGGTTAGGAACACTTAGGGTATTTTAGTTCTAAGCATTAAACAATACATCTCTTCTTTGTGAACTACAAATTGGCATTTTCCATTGGCACTTGCCGTCTACCTCTATAAGGGTTAAATCATGCGCGGCTGCAGCTGCTGACTTTCAACACCCCCTGAAAGGAGTTCAGGTGGAGATCAGGAATGAGGCACTCTGTGCTCTGGGAAAAACTGGCAGAACAGGTCTTCAGAGAGTTAGATATTTTCAGGAGCCAATTTTATGAGCCCAATTCTTATATCTCCTCATATCTAGAAAAACACTAAAGTCCTTCATGGTGACGTCTGCTCCTCGTGACTAGCAGAAACCTTCTACGAAAAAAATGTGCTTGATTGCATGTATTCCCTCTTCACCAAAATCACATATATATAAAAAAAAATAATAAGAAAAATTAAAAAAAAAATCACATATATACTGACCTTCTCCCCTGCCTCTTTGAAAGAGTTTCTCAGAGCTATGTGGGATGTTGTCTCCTCATTTTGCCCCAAATAAAACTTAACTCAGAACTCTCACGTTGTGCTTTTTTTTTTTTTATTATTGGAAGAATCACACACCATGATGAAGTGAGATTTATTCCAGGGATGCAAAGACAATTCAATACACAAGTATCAATTAATGTGATGTATCATATTAACAGAGCAGGGGTTAAAAATCACATGATCATTTCAATAAGTTGTGCATTTTTTTAAGTCAACATCTTTAAACTCTTAAAAGCCATAGCAAATTTTTACATGGTACACTGTGGAGAAAATCCCCATATGCCCTCCTCCCTATAGCCCCCAAATTTGGTCCTTTTAAAGTACTGAGTTTATGTATCTATGGTCAGAATGCTACATTTTAAACACATGTGTTGTCATTCACAGACCCATGCAGGGGCATTTTTCTTACCTGATCATCTTTGGTTCCATCTACTACGGTAGACTGCTCTGTGTTTTGGAATGAAAGATGGGGCGAGGAGAACTAGACAATGCATCGATAAACAATTTTTTTTTCACATCAGCATCACAATTATACTGGTGGAGTTGGAGGAAAACTAGATGATGAGGTCTTTAAGAGATACATTCTATCATGTATATTTAGTACTCTCTCTCCTGCACTGCCCTTGCACAGTGATGTTAGCACTCAACAAAATCTTATTATCTGACTAACACTACTTTAGCCATCAAAGTGATAGGAACAGAGTAAAGGGACAAAGTGGGTGATTAGATAGTTAATCCCACTAGGGGATCATAAATAAAGTATGAGAGACTTTTTTTTTTTTTTTTTTGCGATACGCGGGCCTCTCACTGCTGTGGCCTCTCCTGTTGCGGAGCACAGGCTCCGGACGCGCAGGCTTAGCGGCCACGGCTCACGGGCCCAGCCGCTCCGCGGCATGTGGGATCTTCCCGGACCAGGGCACGAGCCCGTGTCCCCTGCATCGGAAGGTGGACTCTCAACCACTGCGCCACCAGGGAAGCCCTGAGAGACCTTTTAAGTTAATGATCACTCAAGAACGTAGGCTTGCTTAACAACAAATCCATGCCACAGAAACACAAGACATTCCCCCAAACAATAAAAAGATGGCGGAATGAGACCTACATCCTGCCCATTGAAGTTAGCACATTAATGATCCTTGAGAAGGGGCTTTTCCTGCATATATCTAAGCAGATATATAGGGGAAAGGTGACATTATACTGAAACCTGAGATGATTGACCATATTCTAGTATATGTTACTGCCTTTTTGATCATTTCCATAGTGCCATGACAGTCCCGGTTGGGCCATAGAGGGTCGAAAACTCCTTCGCCCAGTGTGGAGGAGGAACTGATGATGGAAGCTTGATGTCTACGCAAGAACGAGGAGGAAGGTGGTCTTCTTTCTCCCCACTTTTCCTTTGATTATAAAAATGTAGCCCACTAGTTCTCAGCGTGGCACTCCCTTGCCTGTCCGCTTGCATCTCTCACAAGCATCCAAACCTAATAAACTCTTTCCATGCCTGTCACTCTGCCTCTCATTGAATGCTTTTTGTGCTGAGACAGAAGAACCTATGCTCTACTGAGTCGTGAGACGCGTTCTGCAGTTTGAAAATCGGATTTCCCTTCTGTTTAAAGAAATATTGGATCATCAAAGAGAATTTAGTTTCTGGTCTGGCACGCAAACAGATTAGAAGTCACCACTACATCTTACCAACAAGTAAAAATGTGAACAAACTGAAAAATAAACAAGTCTTCTTAGGTCTGTCAGGGAAGTGAGGTCACAGGGCAAATGACTGCTCCTGAATCTGGAAAGACAAATTAGGTGGATACAGGTAATCACAACTTAGTGGAGCAGAAACCTCCATGGAACCATTACCGGGATAGGAAAATGTGAGCTGTAAATGATGAATTGCTGGGGGCTCATTGTGGACAAGTCTGACAGATAAAATCTCTAGTGGGAGCCCTGCACTTCTGTGAGTTTTACTTCCTGGAGCTCTACCAGAAAGGTGCTCACAGCAAATATCAGAGAAAAATACCCTTGGGCTTTCAGCAGGGTAAGGGGAAAAGTATCCACTTCAAATACAGCAGAGCATTTCGTTCTTCTTAAGAAAGTCTGTCCTTCAGAGCAACTATCTTACCAAAGGCCTAACCTATTCAGATTTTATCAGAGCCTAACTGACCTGGGTGAAGGGAAATACCCAGCTCCATCCCCCTGCAGCCAACCTGTCCCACCTAGGCGGGGAAAAATCTAAGAGGCACCTGTGAAGGTCACATCCCATGGGTACAGGCTCACCAAAAGACCAGAGACCTAATCATGGGACTACAGAATGCTTCCCCTCCCCACATTTTACCATCATATTATTAAAGGCCCATGTATGGTAGTTTTTTAAACTCAGTGTATCATGCTTGACTTTCAACAAAAGATTGCAAGGCATACTAAAAGGTAAAACACACAGTTTGAAGAACTAGAACAAGCATCAGAACCAGACCCAGATAAGACAGGAATGTTGGAATTCTCAGATTGTGAATCTTAAACAACTATCTTTAATATGCTAGGGGCTCTAATAGAAAAAGTAGACAGCATGCAAGAATAGGTGGGCAACGTAAGCAGACGGATGGAAATTCTAAGAATAAAAAGAAATGCTAGAGTTCAACAAAACCATAACAGAAATAGAGAATGCCTTTGATGGTCTGAGGAAAGAATCTCTGTGCTTGAGGATATGTAGAAGCTTCCAAAACCGAAAAGCAAAAAGAAAAAAGCCTGAAAAAAATTGGAACAGAACATCCAAGAGAAGTGACACAACTAAAAAGGTGTAACTTACACCTAATGAGGCTACCAGGAGGAGAAGAAAGAAAGGAACAGAAGAAATATTTGAAGCAATAATAATTGAGAATTTCCCCCAAATTAATGTTAGACACCAAACCACAGATCCAGGAAGTTCAGAGAACATGAGGTAAGATAAATGTCAAAAGAACTAGGTCATGTTCAAGTTGCAGAAAGACAAAGAAAAAATTTTAAAAGAAACCAGAGGGAAAAACACCTTACCTATAGAGGAGAAAAAATTAAAATTACATCCAACTTCTCCTCAGAAGCAAACAAACTTGAAGGGAGTGAAGTGAAATATTTAAAGTGTTCAGAGAAAAAAACCCCACCAACCTAGAAACTAATAAGCGATTAAAACGAGGTTGCAGGATACGTGGTGAACATACAAACATTAATCACTTTCCTATCACCAACAAAAACAAATGGAATTTGAAATTAAAAACACATTACCATTTATATTAGCATCACCAAAAATAAAAGACTTAGGTATAAATCTAACAAAATATGTTAACTCAGAATGAATTATAGACCTAAGTGTAACAAAGCAAAACTATAAAATTCCTAAAAGATAACGTAAGAGAAAATCTAGATGACCTTGGGTATGGTGATGACTTTAACACAGAACCAAAGGCATGATTCATGGAAGATATAATTGATAAGCTGGACTTCAGTAAAATTAAAAACTTGGGTTCTGTGAAAGACATTGTCAAGAGAAAGAGAAGACAAGCCACAGACTTGTGGAGAAATATTTGCTAAAGAAAATATTTGCTAAAGACATAACTGATAAAGGACTGTTATGTAAAATATACAAAGAATTCAAGCTTAACAGTAAGAAAATGAACATAGTCATTAAAAATGGGCAAAAGACCTAAATAGATACCTTATCAAAGATATATATACGTGGCCGGAGCAACTAAGCCCGTGCACCACAACTACTGAGCCTGTTCTCTGGAGCCCGGGAGACACAACTACTGAGCCCGCATGCCACAAATACTGAAGCTCACGCGCCTAGAGCCTGTGCTCTGCAGCAAGAGAAGCCACCGCAATGAGAAGCCCGCACACCACAACGAAGAGTAGTCCCCGCTCACGGCAACTAGAGAAAGCCTGCACGCAGCAATGAAGGTCCAATGCAGCCAAAAATAAAATACATAAATAAATAAAAATTTTTTAAATGTGAAAAAAAAGATATATACATGTGGCAAATAAGCATATGAAAAGATGCTCCACATCATATGTCATCAGGGAAATGCAAATTAAAATAAAAATAAGATACCACCACACACCTATTAGTATGGCCAAACTCCAAAACACTGACAACATCAAATGCTGCTGAGGATGGGGAGCAATAGGACTTCTCATTCATCGCTGGTGGGAATGTAAAATGGTACAGCCACTTTGAGAGACAGTTTGGCAGTATCTTAGAAAACTAAATATACTCCTCCCATGTGATTCAGCAATCACACTCCTTGGTATTTCCTCCAAAGGAGTTGAAAACTTGTTTCCACACAAAAACCAGCACATGGATGTTCACAGCAGCTTTATTCATAATTGCCAAAATTTAGTAGCAACCAAGACGTCCTTCAGTACGTAAATGGATAAATTAACCATGGTACTTCCAGACAAGGAATATTGTTCAGCGTTTAAAAAGAAAAAAAAGCTATCAGGCCATGAAAAGACATGGAGGAAACTTAAACGCATATTGCTAAATGAAAGAAACTAATCTAAAAAGACTGCATACAGGGCTTCCCTGGTGGCGCAGTGGTTAAGAATCCACCTGCCAATGCAGGGGACATGGGTTTGATCCCTTGTCCAGGAAGATCCCACATGCTGCAGAGCAGCTAAGGCTGTGTGCCACAACTATTGAGCCTGCGCTCTAGAGCCCGCGAGCCGCAACTACTGAAGCTCATGCACTTAGACCCCGTGCTCTGCAACAAGAGAAGCTACCGCAATGAGAAGGCCGCACACCGCAACAAAGAGTAGCCCCCGCTCACCGCAGCTAGAAAAAACCCGCTCGCAGCAACAGACCCAGCGCAGCCAAAAATAACTAACTAAATAAATAAATTTATTAAAAAAAAAAAAAAAAGACGGCATCCAATATAATTGCAACTATATGACATCTGGAGAAGGCAAGCTATAGAGACTGTAAAAAAGATCAGTTACCAGGAAGCAGGGGATAGGGAAGAATGAATAGGCAGAGCACAGGGGATTTTTAGGGCAGTGAAACTATTCTGTATGATAATAAAATGGTGGATAAGATATTATTACACATTTGTCAGAAAGCACAGAATGTAAAATACCAAGAGTGAACCCGAAGGTAACATGGGCTTTGGGTGAAAATGATGTCAGTGCAGGTTCATCCATTGTAAGGAATGTACCACTCTGGTGAGGGATATTGATAGTGCGGGGAAGCTGTGCATGTAGGGAAGCAAGGGATACATGAGAACTCGCTATTTCCTGCTCACTTTTTTTTTTTTTTTTTTTTTGCGGTACTCAGGCCTTTCACTGTTGTGGCCTCTCCCGTTGCGGAGCACAGGCTCCGGACGCGCAGGCTCCGGACGCGCAGGCTCAGCAGCCATGGCTCACGGGCCCAGCCGCTCCACGGCATGTGGGATCTTTCCGGACCGGGCCACGAATCCGTGTCCCCTGCATCGGCAGGCGGACTCTCAACCACTGCGCCACCAGGGAAGCCCTCCTGCTCAGTTTTGCTATGAAACTAAAACTAAGAAATCGAGACTTCCCTGGAGGTCCAGTGATTAAGACTCCCGGCTTCCACTGCAGGGGGCATGGGTTTGATCCCTGGGCGGGGAACTAAGATCCTGCATGCCAGGCCGTGTGGCCTAAATAAATAAATAAAACTAAAAAATAAAATCTTAAAAATGAAGTCTATTTAAATGAAAAAACAATATTGGTAAAACAGAGCTCGCTGGCTGGTTTGGTTATCTATTCTGAATCACCCTGCCTGTAATTTTTTTCCTCTTCCAAGTATAGCTATAGTTCATGCTGAAAACAATTTGGTGGATTAGGGAAATTTTCTGTGTAGTCATTTTACATATTGGGAAGAAAAAATGGCAGATTTAGGAATTTCATATCTTAACTGTGAAAAAGGAGAAAGGAAACACCAGTAATTCTGGAGACAAACGGAAATAATTAAATGTGTAATTAGTTTTGGTAACATTGATATTTTTACCATGGTTGTCACATGGCAAAGCTATCATGAAGTTAAGAGAAATCAGGATAGGAGGCTCTCACTGAAGCTAGAATGGCCATTTTTATTATGAGTAAATCCCGCCTTAAAAAAGGAAATTTTCTGGAAATTCCCTGGCAGTCCAGTGGTTAGAACTCTGTGTGCTTCCACTGAAGGGGTTCAGGGAAGTAAGACCCCACAAGTTGTGCAGCCTAAAAAAAAAAAAGGTTTTCTGAAAAGAAGTGGAAGTTTAATCGGATAAGTATTTACTAATTGTTATGAAAATATTCCAGTGCCCCAGAAATTTCTTCTTACCTTTCTTTTCAGAAATTTTAGCATATTTTTTTCTCCTATACTATAGTCACACCAAATATTTATATAATTTAAAACATTTTTTTAAATGGGAAAGAAGCCTGTATTCTTCCCTTGTATAATTCTGGCTTCAATTCTCCTCTGCCTTATCCTTCTTAATGAAACATATATTCACAAGAAGCTTGGGACTTCCCTGGAGGCGCAGAGAGCCCTGGTCCGGGAAGATCCCACATGCTGCTGAGCAACTAAGCTCATGCGCCACAGCTATTGAGCCTGCGCTCTAGAGCCCACGAGCCACAACTACGGAGCTGCATGCTGCAACTACTGAAGCCCGCACACCTAGAGCCCATGTTCCACAACAAGAGAAGCCATCACAATGAGAAGCCTGCGCACCACAACGAAGAGTAGCCCTGATGTGCTGCAACTAGAGAAAGCCCGTGCAGCAACGAAGACCCAATGCAGCCAAAAATAAAATCAATTAATTAAAAAAATATATAAAAAAGACAAAAGAAGCTTCAAAACTTATAAACTTTTGAAATTAGAACAATCAATTTTCAAACACTCTGGTGATTGAGGGAAGAGGTAGTGTACAATGGTCCTTTACCAAATCCAAGTGCATGAGGCAGTAAGTCAAACTCTTCAACTGAGGATAGAATTCTCCTGTGCCTAGAAGTACCTGAAGTGAACATCATTACTTAACTTTGATTTTCCGTTTGCATTTCTAATTCCAAGCATCAGTGAAATAGAAAACAAAGTGGTAATGTGCCACCTTGTGGAAGCACGAGGAATAGAACTATTGTAGGATTTTTTTTTTCCCATGATGAGAATTTAACCTTGTATTTTTATGTTTTTTCCAATTATACAAGCAATAATTGTCCAGCGTAAAAAAAAAGTAAATAAAGTGGCTACTCAAATATTAGTTGAGTATATGAAGAAAACAGTAACCACCCCAGTCTTGATTTGGGCTGTGCCCTGTTGAAGCCGCACAATGAATAAATGAATGAATGAAATTTTAAAAGTCTGATTTTTCAGGTCAGTTATTGCCTCCAGGCCTGGCCTTACATTAGGATCTTATCTTCCAGAAATATTGTTAATGTTCCATTTGGGGAGAAAGTGATAAAACTTTATTTACATTCGTATAGGTATTAAAAATGATCTGTTAGTACTATTGACAACTCTCCATTTCCCTGTGTGGGGTGTATCACCATCAACCAAAATACACATTTCACTATGGGTTATTATGGGATAGTTGAATACAGAAGACCTGGAGATCAGTGGACTCTCCCAGAAAGGGTGATCCTAGGCCCACTGTTGAAGACAGAGCTGGATGGCTCCTCAGGAATTCCATAGGTTCTCCATGTTCTTCTGGATTTAACAAAGTCCCAGGCTCTAGGTCTGTTTCATTTTCTGCAAAATAATAGTGTTAGAACAGATTAGTAATTTTCAAACTGTGTGTTTTAAGAGGCTCCGAAAATATTTGATCCAAATTTTATTATAAATATATTTTTTTGAATTTATTTCATACACTACTATTTTATAATATATATTTCCTGAATGTAGTATGTTATAAAAGTCTATACAGTAATATGAACCAAATTTGGAGGTATTAGAGACTGTCAACATATTAGTGTGCCTTCAATGAATAAGCATATTATGCAAAGTAAATTTTCTACATTTAAACAACAAAATACACTTGTGGTAACAAATTATTCTCCTTCTTTGTTTCTCTTTTATATTGAGGTTTTATGTGAGATCTCACATGTCTGTTTTCAAGAATGGCATTCTGAAGACCTTTACACCTCAGCCAGCCCCTTTGTGTTATAGCCTGGTGTATGGTCAGGCCACTCAGGATGGCTGTTCTCTTGCTGTCTGTTCATTCCCTGCTCAACCAGTGCCTGCTTCACCTACACCCTACTCACATGACTGACTTTCCTGCAGCCAGGCTCCAGCTAACGACTGGTTTAGCTTTAGATCAGAACATCTCCACTAGGACAGCTTATCACAGAGGCAGTAAGGGGCAGGCCCGGCTGCTGGTTTCCCTGGTAACCAAGTAGCCACCTGTCGTCAATTTCCCCTATAATTGGTAACCTCCCTCTCCCCCTGGAGTGAAGACTGTCGCCTCTGCTGCACACAGTGGAGTGTCGTTCCAGGACCTTGCTTCATCCATGTAAGCTCCTCCCATCCATTAAACCATTGAGTGGTTCCTCTTTCTTCTGTCTTGAAGCCGGGCAAGTACAGGGCTTGCAGGCCTGAAGGATGCAGCCCCAAACCTGGTTATAATAAATTCTCTATAACACATCAACAGGTGTAGGGGAGGAATAATAATTTTCTGTTTACCCTTTTAGGTTCTTGGCAGAAACCCCTCTGTAATAAAACTCAGATTAAAATGAAAAACAAAAATCAAAAATCCCCCCAGAAGTTTAATAACATGTATAACTCCTGTATATATGGGAGAGAACCAGGAGAACAAGTAGCTTTAAGGAGTGGCCCAAGCCACCACCTCAAATATCATCTCCAGCTAAAGACAAAAAAAAAAAAAAAAATTGGGGGAAGTGAGGGAGAGCCAGTTATGGGAGGTCACCAGGAAAAGCACAGTAAACAAGGGCAAGGTTATCACACAGATTAAGGTCCTTACCTTCTCCATTGATAAGAGTTTCTAGAGATTTGGTCCTCCTCCTCTTGGGTACAGAGAGGGAAACACCCTTACAAATGTAGATGTCTCTTACAAAAGGGTAATTTCTATTCTGTTTTCAGAGCTTCTTAAAAATAACCAGTTCGGGGGCTTCCCTGGTGGCGCAGTGGTTGAGAGTCCGCCTGCCGATGCAGGGGACACGGGTTCGTGCCCCGGTCCGGGAGGATCCCCCATGCCGCGGAGCGGCTAGGCCCGTGAGCCATGGCCACTGAGCCTGCGCGACCGGAGCCTGTGCTCCGCAACGGGAGAGGCCACAACAGTGAGAGGCCCGTACCGCAAAAACAAACAAACAAACAAACAAACAAAAACCAGTTCGGGAATTCCTTGGTGGTTAGGGCTCTGCACTTCCACTGCAGGGGACACGGTTCGATCCCTGGTCGGGGGAACTAAGATCCTGCAAGTCACGGAGCGTGGCCAAAAAAAAAAAAAGCAAAAACGAAAAACAGTTCTTATGCTAAAGAGGCATATTTTGGGGTGGGAAATTCTGCTCCCTTTCTCAGGTAATCATCATAATAATAGCTGATACTGAGAGCTCACGCTGCATAAGTCACAGATTTAGTTGCTTTACCTTGTGTTAGCTCTTAAATCTTTCCAATGCTTTATGAGATGGCGAACATTATTATTCCCATCTCACAGCCAGGAAACTGAGGCACAAGGAGGCCAATTAGTGGGTCTAAAGAAGTGGCAAAGTCAGGGTCCCCTCTTATTATCTCCTTGCAGTAGAGTCTTCTTGTTCTGGTCCGTATATTGACATTCCTGCCTCAGAAATGAGACTAATGGAATCCACCCCAGTTTGATACTTTTCCCTCCCTCCTCTTTGTTCAGCTGTCTCACACCCATCCTGAGGGTCCAGCCCAAGTCCCACCTCTTCTGGAAAGTGTCTGGTGTACCTGACTCCCAGGGCTCCCCTGTCTCTCTGATCCACTGTGGCACTGGCTCATGCTAGGAAGCCTGATCATGCAAAGGCCCAGGAGTGAGTTAGAAAAACTGCAGAAATTCAGGAGAGGTCCTGGATAAAGTATGGAGGCAGCATTACCCGAAAACTGGGTTCGCCTCTTGGTGGATGTCAAGCCAGAAGGCAAAATCAAGCCAAAGAGCAGGTGAAGGAAGGATTCATTCCTTGAAGCAAGTAAGGAGAACACCAGGGATATTTCCCAAAGCAGCGTATCCTCGAATAACAAAATTGATGAAGTTTTAAGCCAAGGGTGCATGCATATTCATGAAGGGGCTTGAGCAGGGGAGAATTCAGCATAGAATTGGGACAAAGGTCGACAGAGTCCAGGCTCCAGTTGATTGAAGTCTACAAGGGTCAGCAAGGTCAGCATCGTCATTTCTTAGGTTCCAGTTAGCCTGGTGGTTGAGTGCTCCAGGGGGGTTTGATCCCACAGATCAAGTCAAAAATGTGCTTCAGACTGATCTTTACCTTCAAAAAAAACACAAAAAAACAAAAAAACCCACAGCAAACATCATTCTCAATGGTGAAAAACTGAAAGCATTTCCTCTAAGATCAGGAAAAAGACAAGGATGTCCACTCTCGGCACTCTTATTCAATATACTTTTGGAAGTCATAGCCATGGCAATCAGAGAAGAAAAAGAAAAGGAATCAAAATTGGAAAAAAAGAAGTAAAACTGTCACTGTTTACAGATGACATGATTCTATACATGGAAAATCCTAAAGGTGCCATCAGAAAACTACTAGAGCTAATCAATAAATTTGGTAAAGTTGCAGGATACAAAATTGATGCACAGAAATCTCTTGCATTCCTATACACTAACAACAAAAGATCAGAAAGAGAAATTAAGGAAACAATCTCATTCACCATTGCAACAAAAAGAATAAAATACCTAGGAATAAACCTACCTAAGGAGGTAAAAGACCTGTACTCAGAAAACTATAAGACACTGATGAAAGAAATCAAAGATGACACAAACAGATGGAGAGATAGACCATGTTCTTGGACAAGAAAAATCAATATTGTGAAAATGACTATACTACCCAAAGGAATCTACAGATTCAATGCAATCGCCATCAAATTACCAATGGCATTTTTCACAGAATTAGAACAAATTTTTATAATTTGTATGGAAACACAAAAGACCCCGAATAGCCAAAGCTATCTTGAGAAAGAAAAACAGAGCTGGAGGAATCAGGCTCCTTGACTTCAGACTGTACTACAAAGCTACAGTAATCAAGACAGTATGGTACTGGCACAAAAATAGAAATATAGATCAACGGAACAGGATAGAAAGCCCCGAGATAAACCCACACACCTATGGTCACCTAAACTGTGACAAAAGAGACAAGAATTTAGAATGGAGAAAAGACAGTCTCTTCAATAAGTGATGCTGGGGAAACTGGACAGCTACATGTAAAAGAATAAAATTAGAACACTCCCTAACACCATACACAAAAATAAACTCAAAATGGACTAAAGACCTAAATGTAAGACCAGACACTATAAAATTCGTAGAGGAAAATACAGGAAGAACACTCTTTGACATAAATCACAGCAAGATGTTTTTTGACCCACCTCCTAGAGTAATGAAAAAAACAAAAATAAACAAATGGGACCTAATTAAACTTAAAAGCTTTTGCACAGCAAAGAAAACCATAACAAGACAAAAAGACAACCATCAGAATGGGAGAAAATATTTGCAAATGAAGCAACTGACAAGGGATTAATCTCTAAAATATGCAAATAGCTCATGCAGCTCAATGTCAAAGAAACAAACAACCAAATCCAAAAATGGACAGAAGACCTAAATAGACATTTCTCCAAGGAAGACATACGGATGGAAAGAGGCACATGAAAAGATGCTCAACTTCATGAATTATTAGAGAAATGCAAATCCAAACTATAATGAGGTATCACCTCACACCAGTCAGAATGGCAATAATCAAAAATTCTACAAACAATTAATGCTGGAGAGGGTGTGGAGAAAAGGGAATCCTCTTGCACTGTTGGTGGGAATGTACACTGATACAGCCACTATGGAGAACAGTATGGAGGTTCCTTAAAAACTAAAAATAGAACTACCATATGACCCAGCAATCCCACTACTGAGCATATACCCTGAGAAAAACATAATTCAGAAAGACACATGCACCCCAATGTTCATTGCAGCACTATTTGCAATAAGGACATGAAAGCAACCTAAATGTCCATTGGTAGATGAATGGATAAAGAAGATGTGGTACATATATACAATAGAACATTACTCAGACAGTAAAAGGAACAAAATTGGGTCATTTGTAGAAATGTGGAAAAACAAAAACCAAAACAAAACCAAAAACAACCAAAAAACAAAAAATCTCACTACTGTCAGTTATAAATTTATATGGAAAATTTAAAAATAATAAACTGATTTGATACACTGAAATTTAAAACATTAGAAACATTGAAAAAAAAAAAGAACTGGGAATCTTTACAACTTATACATTGTCTTCCATATGGTTAAGTTATCTCCCTAGCCTGGTAATACCTGTTTGTCCTTACATTGTTTTGTTCCCTTAAAATCATTAACTACTGAGACCTCTGCAAGGGCATGCATTGTGGCCAGGCTTAGGTCACGAAATGGCTTAGGTATAAAACGGCTTCTCTAATTGTAACAGTGAAGAGCAAACCTGACTCCATATTGAATTTATCTCTTTAGCTCTAAGCTTCGTGTTCTGTTGCTAGTTGCCCTTGCTTAGAGAAGCTAGCTCTGCACCTGAACTCACAGACACAATAATCATGGAAGGAATTCTGCCCATGGCTTAAGGTGTATGTGAGAGCCCCTTTCTAGAGAGTGGTCCTCCCCCCAACAAAGATAAGGAAACCTGAACAGGAAAGATAACATTTGTCTTATCGAGTCCTGCAGGCACACCATGAGGAGACCTGATTAACAAATTTTCATAGCATCCCACGTGGCAGATGCCCTGCTGCTTGAGGCTATGCAACACCTCCTGACCTCACCCTTCCCACATTCCTCTTTTCTTAGCATAAAAGAAGCTTGAATTCTAACCTGAAAATGACAGTCCTTTAGGGTACTAGTCTGCCATCTTCTTGGTTTGCGGGCTTTCTGAATAAAGTCGCTATTCCCTGCCCCAACATCTTGTCTCTCGATTTATTGGCCTGTCATGTGCGGAGTGGAAAGAGCTTGGATTCAGTAACTTTATGTCAAGTAATATATGTTTGGTTCTCTTCCTCCAGGGACCACACCCGCCCCTACACACATGCTATTGGCCTACAACAGGAGTCAAGGGGTGTCATAGGGAGGACCCTAAGAATAGTAGTTCAGTATAGACTTAGCCTAAGAGGATGGGAAGCATGGAAAAGCTTTTGGTGTACTTTGATCAGATTGGCATTTGAGAAAGGTCACTGCTGTGCAAAAACATTGATTGGGATTGACTGGAATCAAATCTAAGGTTTGAAAGAATTGAAAGGAGACTGCTGCCACTAGGCAGGTAAAAGGTGGTGTCTTGCATAGTATGAGTGTGTTTTGTGTTTGGTAATTGAAATCATTGTTGCTTTTGTTGTGGTCATCCATTTACAATGCTTGGTGTCAGTTTATTTATCTCTTATAAAAATAAAATACAGTGTGTGTGTGTGTGTGTGTGTGTGTGTGTGTGTGTGTGTGGAAAAAATTAATTAATTAATTAAGAAAAAAAGAAAAGGTGGTGTCTTGGGTTTGGTTGGGGCAGAGGGAGGAAGACAGATTGGGAGAGACTTGGTGATTGTTCAGATATGGACAGTGTGGACCCTGCTGTCAGATTTAAAGGTTAGCCCTTTTTAAGATTTATTTTAAAAAGATATAGACTTTATTTTTTAGATCAGTTCTAGAGTTTTAGGTTGACAAAAAAATTGAGTAGAAAGTTCAAAGAGTGCCCTTATATCATCCCCTGAATCCCACCCCCACAACCCCCCCACTTTCCTCTGTGGACTGAAAAAAAGAAGCACAACATGAGAGTTGTGAGTTAAGTTTTATTTGGGGCAAAATGAGGACTACAATCCGGGAGACAGCTTCTCAGATAGCTCTGCGGAACTGCTCCAAAGATGTAAGGGTCAGCATATATGTGACCTTAGTGAAGGGGGATATGTGCGATCAAACACACGTTTTGTCAGAAGTTTGCTGCTAGTCACAAGGAGCAGATGGTTCCGTTAGTGATTTTAGTGCTTTTCTAGATATGAGAAGATGCAAGAAATTGGGCTCATAAAATATTCTCTTAAAAATATCGAACTCTCTGAAAGCCTGTTCTGCCACTTTTTCCCAGAGCACAGAGAGTCTCATTCCTGATCTCTGCCCTGAATTCCTTTCACAGTGTGTTGAAGGTCAGTGACTGCAGTGGCTGGTGACTTCATCCTGGTAGAGGCAGATGGTGAGTGACAATTTTTTGTCTGCACCCCTATTATTAACCTCTTGCATTAGTGTGATACAGTTGTTATCATTGATCAGCCAATATGGATAGTGAAGGGGAACAGCCTATAGGACCCAAAGTGTGCCTCTTTGGAATAAGGATTATTTTATCCTCATTATCTTTAAGAAACAGGAGAAGCTCTGAAAACCTATTAGAAGTCATTCTTTTGTAAGAGACATTTACATTATATAAGGGAAATTTCCATTTGTAAGTGTGTCTCCCTTTTTGTACCAGAACGAGGAGCAGGACTCTAAGTCTCTAGAAACTCTTATCAATAGAGAAGGCAAAGACTTTTATCTGCATTAACAACAAATTATTTTTCCTCCCCCACAGTAGTTTATATTTGAGTTCATTCACTCTTTGTGCTGTACAGTACTATGGGTTTGACACATGCGTAATGTCGTATGTCCATCATTACAGTATTATATAGAATAGTTTCAATGCCCTAAAAACCTCTGTGTTCCACCTATTCCTCCCCAACTCTGGGTAGCCACTGAACTTTCTACTGTCTCCACAGTTTTGCCTTTTCCAGGATGACAAATAATTAGAATCATGTAGTATGTAACCTTTTGAGATTGGCTTCTTTCCCTTAGCAATATGAAGGTCCTATCATGTCTTTTCCTGACTTGATAGTTCATTTATTGTTTTGCTGAATAATGTGGCATTATACGGACCTGCCACAGTTTATTCATTCACCTACTGAAGGGCATCCTTGTTGCTTCTGCTGACCTGAAACAAATAGATTGCTAGATATTTCTCGAGCAAAGATGAGTTTATTTGGGGTCAGCAGAGAATTGCAATTCATCTGCTACCAAGGGGAGCCATTTGCAAGTCCCCTCATGGCAAGTGAAGGAAAATGCTTTTATAGAGAGAAAAAGAAGTTGGAAGTGCTATAGTAAACAAAGAATCCAGGCTTTTTATTGGCTGACTCCTTGCCAGGGAAAAAAAAGGACTCTTTATTCTTTCTGATGTGCACTGTTATCCATCCCAGGGTGAGAGAGGTCCCCTTCTGGTCTCCTAATTCTGTTTGAGATTTCTGTTTATTAATTTTTTTTCTTACATTTCTCCCTTTTGTTCAAGATCTTTCTCTGAAAGCATCACTGATCAAGAGTCATCTTGTCTAGTTTCAGCAGACTTTTGTTCCTCAATGTCAGGAAGAACCTTTCCTGGGTGTAGAGTCCCATGTCAGAGGGAAAGTGCACAGATTATAAATCTATTAAGGTTACATTTGAGTAAAAAGAAGGGGTAGGAGGGAGAACTCTCAGGCACTTTTTATCTAAAATCTATATATTATCAAGATCATAGACACTGGAGATCATCTGAAGCATTATGACATCATCAAAGTTTTGGTGACAAGCTTCCAATAGCGAGGTCCTGATATCTTGGAAACCTGTCTTATCAGATGTCATCTGCTTCAATTCTGGGAAATCTTTACTTTCAGGTCACCAGATGATATGCAGGTCCAGTCAGCGTTCAGTGCTTTCTTTACATGTGTGCACCGAATCCAAGAATCTGTTCCTTGGAGTTTGGCAGCACAAAAGTTGTTTAGCAGTACCTGATGGGGCCTTTTCAGCAAGGCTGAAGAGAGTTCTTCTAGAGATATCTTCTCCAGTAGAAAAAAGTCTCCAGGTTGCAAGACGTGATGCTTAAGGTTTTCATGTCTGGAGGGCTCACTGAGTAAAAATTGCTCTACCAAAGAATGGTTATTTTTTTTTTAATTTTTTTTTTTTGCGGTACGCGGGCCTCTCACTGTTGTGGCCTCTCCCGTTGCAGAGCACAGGCTCCGGACGCGCAGGCTCAGCGGCCATGGCTCACGGGTCCAGCCACTCCGCGGCATGTGGGATCTTCCCGGACCAGGGCACGAACCCGCGTCCCCTGCATCGGCAGGTGGACTCTCAACCACTGCGCCACCAGGGAAGCCCAAGAATGGTTATTTTTAATAGAAGCAATTAAGCCTTTGCAATATTGGAGTATCACTCCTTTCGTCAGCTGTGGGTCAAAAGAAGCAGGAGCCACGTGCTCTCAGTGTCCTGTGACTATCTTAAAGTGTGAGAGTTTATGAGTTCCAAAAGGGGTGGATCTGAGATTTAGAAGGAAAAACAGCAATGCTTTTGGCCAAGGTATTTAGAGAACCTCTACACATTTTGCCAACGGAGTCTTAATAATGCCATTAGTGCGCTCGACTAAAGAGGTTTGAGGGTGGTAAGTACAGTGAAACTATAAAACTGGCCAAACGGCACAGACTTGTCAAAGCATCTGGCCAGAAAAATGGGTTCCTTGATCACTATGAAGTTTGAGAGGAGTTCCCGAGGTAGGGACAATTTTTTCTAAAAGGACATTAGCCCAAGAAGAGGCAGTAGCCTATCTGCAAGGGAAGGCTTCAGTCCAGCATGAAAACATACAGACAATGACCAAAACATATTTATGTCCACTTGACAAAGGGAGTTGTATGAATCCATTTGCCAGACCTTGAATGGCCCATTAAGCAGTTTAAAAAGTCCAAGAGCTGCATGAATAAGCTTCCCTGGGTTGTATTCTGGACAAGTGGGACAAGTGAGGTAGGCACCTTTGTGGCCTTGTTAATTTTCCCCACCAATATTGATTCATGAAGGCTATCATTTTGTCATAGACCAATTGTTTAATGCATGTGAAGGGTGGGAATTTTAGAGTCTCCAATAGAACTTGGTAGTAATTTGGTTAAAACCAGGGCTTTCTCTTTTTATCAAACTAATAATTGTTGAATTTCCAAACTTGTTTTTCCTTTTCTGAGGCCAACTGTTGGGACTCTCTAGCCAGTTTTTTTAAAAAAAAATTATCATTTGCGGAAATATCCACTTGGACCATGACAAAGGTTTGGCTGCTCTTGGTTCCTGCAAGGGCAGCATTGCTTGCAGAAATATCAGTAAGGTAGTCCTTAGGTTCCAGAGAATCAAGTTTAGAAGCCCCAGAATATTAATAGCTTAAGTGGTATTTAAAGGTATTATATTCAATAAATCCTGAACATAGGGGCCATTTAAAGTTTTATCTCCACTGGAAGTAAGGAAGGTACATTGCTTCCACAACATTCCCAAATCATGAGCTATTCTGAAAGCATATCTCCTATGAGTATAAATATTGGCAGTTTTGTCCTTGGCTAAAGTACAAGCACATGTAAAAGCATGTAATTCAGCCTGTTGGGCTGAAGTAGCCATAGGTAAAGATGATGCCTCAACCACATCAAAAGGAGTTGTAATAACATACCCAGCACATTGCTATTGTTGACGAAAGTTGCCATGTCAATTTTTAAAATAAGACCATCAGTGAACTATAAGAAGTCAACATTACCCTATGGAATTTCTTATAGCTCATTATGAGGTATCAGGAGGTGGTCTGTCAGCATTAAGCAGGGGAGTGTAGCCAGGTTAAGGTTGTTATTATTATTATTATTATTAAGGTTATTCTAAAATAAAAGAGTGAAGAAGAGTTAACCAAAGCACTTCATAGGAGGTGAGGTGACTAGCTGAGAAATGTCGAGTGTGATGAGAATTCAGGAGAGCTTCTGCTGCATGAGGTACAAAAATGGTTAAAGGGGATGCTACAGTGATTTTCCCAATGGCCTTAACCAAAAGGGCAGTAACTGTAAAGGCCCTAAGACAAAGAGTGTATCCGTGTCCCACAGTGTCCAGTTGCTGGCTATAATACCCTGTGGGTTGATGGTGGTCCCCATGTTTCTGACTGAGCACCCCAAAGGCATTCCCTTCCTTCTCATACACAAAAAGAAAAAAATGAATCTGATAATTGGAATGTCCAAGGGCAGGTAGGTTCATCAAACTCTCCTTTAAGTCCTTGAAGTCTATGTCATCTGGTTCTTACCATATAATTGGGTCAGAGCTATTATTATTGAGAAAAACATATAGAGGTTTGGTCATAAGAGAGAAATTTCAACTCCAATTTTGGCCATAACCAACTAACTCGAGAAAATCTTGCAGTTGGTGCCTAGTTTTCGGTTTGGGGAAATTTAGGACACCAAAAAGTCTATCTGGATCTAGGTGTAGCCCTTGTTCTGATATCAGATGCCCTAAATATTGAACCTGGATTTGGGTAAACTGCAATTTTTCTTGGGCAACCTTATGTCCCTTTAAGGCTAAAAGATTTAGCAAGTGATTCTTTAGCAAGCGGTTTTCCAGTTAGGAGGCTTGAGAAGGAGAGCAAAGCAGTAAATCATTCATATTATGGCAACAAAGTAGAACTTCTAGGGAATATTCTATCATCCAGATCAGGCTTCAGGATTTGCAAGAAATAAGAAAGGACTCAATAAAACTCCAAGGCGTTAGTGTCCAGGTGAATTGTTTTTCTTCCCCAGTGAAGGGAAAAAGGTATTGACCAGCTTCGTCAACTGGAATACTAAAGAATGAACTGCAAAAATCAATTACAGTAAAGAATTCACTTTCTGTGGGGACAGATGTTAGTCATGTATATGGGTTAAGAACAACAGAGTGTTGAGGGATAACAAGGTTGTTCATTGCTTGGAGGTCCTGGACAAACCTCTGCCATCAGCACTTAGGTTTTCTCACCAGTAAAATAGGAGTGTTATAAGTGCTAGTACAAGGCATAAATAAGGTCTTGAGTCTTGTAAGCTTCTTTTATGGGTTTTGTGCCTTGAAGGGCTTCTTTATTTATAGGGTATTGATTCATTCTGGGAAGAGGTTTTGAGGGGTCTTTGTTTTTGTTGTTGTTTTTTTAAATTGAAGTATAGCTGATGTACAGTGTTATATAAGTTACAGGTGTACACTATAGTGATCCACAGTTTTTAAAAGTTATATTCCATTGAGGGGTCTATTTGAATCTTGATGGGAGGTGTGTTCCAGTGTTTCCAGAATCTGCTCTAGTACTATCAGAGACAGAACAAATAAAAGATGTCAGAGGGTTGTGTAATTCACGTGGTAGGTTACTTTGATGACTACTATCAATTTGTAGAATTACTTCCCCCTTTTGAAAGAATGAAATTACGGCCTGATACTTCTCTGAGAAGTCTCAGCCTAATAAATGGATAAGTATGGAGGAACTAAGGAGAAAAGGGTGGGTATCTCTCAAAGTGTCTAAACAAAAGGGAGTAGATTCATAGACAGAAACCTCTTGAGGTTCATTAGAGATCCCCACTATTTGAACAGTTCTAGTGGTCAGAGGCAGGGCCTAATTTATAGTAGTGGGGTTGAGCACCAGGAGGGTGGCTGTATGGTCAATTAGTACTGGAAGGAATTCATTCCCAATCTGGAGAATGTTTCTTTATGCTGATTAAAAGGGAGGATTGGAAAGGACTCCTGTAGTTCCATCATTGAGAATTGGGAGGATGTTGGAAAGGCTGGTTATAGGGCTGAAGCTTCCTAAAGCACTTAAGTGTGTAACAGTGTTTTTTCCCCAAATCCTGGCTCTTTGTAATAGCAGAATCTAGGAGGGTTTTAGTTTCATTTAGGAGCCTTCATTTTCTGGAGTTGAAGATTAAGAATTTTGGTGGTTTTCCTTTGAGGTAACTCATGTAGACTGCAAAAGAGCTGGTTTGCCAGATTAACTAAATCTGGAGTAGTCATAATTTCCCATTCCATCCTGGTCCTTTTTACCAGAAGGGAATTGGTTCAGCCAATTAGTAAACAAAAGCTACTCAGGTGGAACTAGCATCTGAAGGAAGACCAGAATTTTCTTTAAAAATAATCTGAACTCAGTTGTAATATTCATGAACAGATTCATCTGATTCTGTGTGCAAGGCTGAATTTTATTCCAATCAACAGACTTTGGAAAAGTCCTAGGACTTGCTCAGTGAAGTCACCTAGTGATTGCCTAAGCCTGATCATGCAATAAGTTAGTGGGCTGGTCTTCCACTGGTAATTGTATTACCAAACTGAACTTGAGTCCACTTGCCTAATGCACATCAAAGCCAATCTACTGACACTGGGTGTGGTGAAGGAAAGTACAGCGTTTATTGCAGGGTGCCAAGCAAGGATTACAGGCAACCAGTGCTCAAAAGACTAGAACATCTCCATGGCTTTCAGGGAAGGATTTTTAAAGACAGTATGAGGGAAAGGTTCACAGGGTGTGTGATCAGCTCATGCACAATTCTCTGATTGGTTGATGATGAGGTAACAAAGTGAAGTTTCAGGAAACAACATCATCAATCTTCTGGTTCCATCTGGTCTGAGGTCTATGTGCTTGTGGTCAGCAGTTTCCATCTAGTGAGGATCTGATTTCTGTAAAAACAACTTAAGAATGTGTGTCAGACATTGTTATCTATGTCCTTCAGGGAGGAACTAAACGTCCTGTGACTCTGCTATATGGCTGATTTATTGTTTAAATTGTTACCAGTTCTGCCTGACTGCTGTTCCTTGTTTCTGTATGTCCCCATTCCTCTGTTCTCATTCCTCTAATCATTAACTTTTGTTTTTTTAATTTTTTTTTAAATAAGTTTATTTATTTATTTATTTTTGGCCATGTTGGGTCTTCGTTGCTGTGCGTGGGCTTTCTCTAGTTGCAGCGAGCGGGGGCTACTCTTTGTTGCGGTGCATGGGCTTCTCATTGTGGTGGCTTCTCTTGTTGCAGAGCACAGGCTCTAGGTGCACAGGCTTCAGTAGTTGAGGCTCGTGGGCTCTAGAGCGCAGGCTCAGTGGTTGTGGCACATGGGCTTAGTTGCTCCATGGCATGTGGGATCTTCCCAGACCAGGGATTGAACCCATGTCCCCTGCACTGGCAGGCTGATTCTTAACCACTGCACCACCAGGGAAGTCCTTTCAGCTTTTTTTGATGTGGACCATTTTTATAGTCTTTATTGAATTTGTTACCATACTGCTTCTATTTTATGTTTTCGTTTTTTGGCCGTGAGACATGTCGATCTTAGCTTCCCAGCCAGGGATCAAACCCACACCCCCTGCACTGGAAGGTAAAGTCTTAACCACTGGACCACCAGGGAAGCTCCTAATCATTAAATTTTGAGCTAGATTATTTTTTGAAATTTTTGAGCCAGATTTTTTGAAACTCAGGGAAGCTTCAAGAGACCATAGTATTTTCTCTAAGCGGGAGATGGGGAACATGAAGGGGTCTGCTACCAAGGAAGCCTGTGCAGGGATTGCTCAGTTTCAATTCTAGAGACCCTTCAGGACTTTCCCAATTAGCAGTTTTCATCCAATGCTGGGCCTGGTCTTCACTGACAAGCATAACTAGCTTATGTAAGTCAGAGAAACCAGGTTGAAATGTTCAAGTGACTATATTAAATGCCTCAGGAGGGTCTTTGGTCACTTTGAAAATCTCTGACTATGGCTCACAGTTCAGCTTTAGCCCAGAGAGTATAAGAAATTAAAGATTTAGCCCCTGGGTCCTCAGAGGGCTTAATTTTTTTTTTTGCGGCACGCGGGCCTCTCACTGTTGTGGCTTCTCCCGTTGCGCAGCACAGGCTCCGGACACGCAGACTCAGCGGCCATGGCTCACGGGCCCAGCCGCTCCGCGGCACGTGGGATCTTCCCAGACCGGGGCACGAACCTGCGTCCCCTGCATCGTCAGGCGGACTCTCAACCACTGTGCCACCAGGGAAGCCCGGGCTTAATTTTTAAAGAACAGGTTCTGACAAGTCCAGAGGAAAAGGGATTGGGAGTGTTTCAGGGAAAAGGAGAAGTTTGGCAAGAGAATCAGTATGGGAGATTTTAGGGTATAGTAGAGGGATAGTTGGTATAGATGTGAAGGCAGAAGATGGTGACAGAGTTGGAATCTGAGACAAAGAAGACAAGGAAGAAGAGCCCAAGGCTTTGGGAGCCATTTTATCTTTCTTTAATCATTTGTTTGCCTCAGTTAATCTTAAAATCTTATTTTGCGGACTAAAATTACTGAGTCTACTGATAATGTTGGGATGCTTCGAAATAAATGTTCCACTCAGCTCTAGAAATGTTTGAGTTATTGTAGTCCAATTCAATTTTAAGAAAACTGAGTTTGGAGATTTCAAAAGTTCCCCACAGTGACCATTGATACTCTAAATTGCCTTTGGTCAGGTAGATCCATTTAGTTAGAAATATGCATGAAGAAGGACCATGGATGTTAAACATAAAATTGGCCTGAGTCCCTGTGTGTGGGTGCCCTCAAAATACTTAGATAACTGGGATCCCCCCACCCCACCCCAGAGGTTTTTCCTCTAGAGCAAAGGAGAATTCTCAAACAGCTTAACTTACAGTATATATGGCTCAATTCAAACAGCTGGCAAGCCAATTCCAGCCAGTCCTAAGAAGACAGGTTTGTCCCACACGAGCCAGGCCAAAGACTTTTTTTAGGCAGTCTCCAGAAGACAGCCTTTCCAAGGGAATAGGCCAAGAGCTGAAAAATCCTGGCTATTCTTCAGGAACAGTTTCAGAGAAACAATCCCTGATCCTGAAGAATGGCCAGGACTAGACAGTTTCAGTGAATCAGTCTGATCTCAAAATCAGAGCAAAGTGCCAAATGAATACTCTAGTATAGAGTAATGCCTTAACCAGAAAGAAGAAACCTTTGAATAGATCCCAAGTAAAGCCTGGAGAGCTTCAAATGCAAAGAGGGCGCAAGCTCAGATCCACGAGAAAAACTTCAAACTCCAGGGTCTGTGAAAAAGCTGTGACTGACAATGGCTCAATTGTGGCTACCACAACCGTGTGCTCACCAGCCCCGGAGCCATCAGGAGCATTTTATGGTCTCCTACTTGTCACAAAAATGTTGACTTGAAACAAATAAACTACCAGATATTTTCCCAGCAAAGATGGGTTTATTGGGGCTCAGAAGAGAATTGCAATTGGAGTTTGCAACCATGGTAAGTCATGTACAAGTCCCTGGCATAGAAAGGGAAGGAGAATGTTTTTATAGAGAGGAAAAGGAAGTTTGGAGGGCTATAGTAAATAGTCTATGGCTTTTTTTGGCTGAGTCCTTGCTAGGGAAGAAGTCTTTCTTCTTCCCGTTTGGCTCTGCTACTGGCCCTGTGCATGAGAGCTCCCTGTTCTGGTCTCCCAACTCTACAGTAAGCCCCCTACATATGAACAAGTTCCATTCCGAGCGTGCGTTCGTAAGTCCAATTTATTCGTTAAGTCCAAAGTTAGCCTAGGTACCCAACTAACACAATTGGCTATATAGTACTGTACTTTAATAGGTTTTTAATACTTTTCACACAAATAATACATTAAAAAACAGAAAAAATAAAGAAAACATTTTTAATCTTACACAGTACAGTACCTTGAAAAGCACAGTAGTACCAGCTACATCACCACTGATTTTACACCTGCTTCCGGACATCCTGGACTTGAAATAGAGACACTGTATTACTGTACTCTATACAGTACTGTACAGTAAAGTACACAAAAGCAAAACCACTTGTAGAGGATGCACACACATGACAATGTATGCCAGACGTGTGGACTAACCTGCATGATTGGACATGTGAACGCACGTTCGCATCTTTGAAAGTTTGCAACTTGAAGGTTCATACATAGGGGACTTACTGTATATGAGGTTTCTGTTTAATTTTTTATGCTTCTGAGTTTTGGCTATGCTGAACAAAGCTACTATAAACATATAAACATATATGGGCAGGGTTTGTGTGGACATAAGTTTTCAACTTATTTGGCTAAATACCAAAATTGCTGGATCATATAGTAAGAGTATGTCCACCTCTGTAAGAAACTGCCAAGCTGTCTTCCAAAGTGGCTGCACCACTTCGCGTTCCCAAGAGCAAAGAATGAGAGTTCCCGGAGCTCCGCATCCTTTTCAGCATTTAGTATTGTCTGTGTTTTGGATTTTAGCCATTCTAATAGGTATGTAGTTGTAACAGGGAAGAGTTAAATTGTACTCCATGTTCCATCTGTTTCTTTGACTTTAACCTTTGCTTTTTGTTGATTTTGTTATTATAATCATACATAATGGCCTGCCTCAGGGAAACCTGCCCCTCTGCCTGAATGTTAAAGTGCCTCTGTTCAGGGCTTCCCTGGTGGCGCAGTGGTTGAGAGTCCGCCTGACGATGCAGGGGACACGGGTTCGTGCCCCGGTCCGGGAAGATCCCACATGCCGCGGAGCGGCTGGGCCCGTGAGCCATGGCCGCTGAGCCTGCGCGTCCGGAGCCTGTGCTCCGCAACGGAAGAGGCCACAACAGTGAGAGGCCCGCGTACCGCAAAAAAAAAAAAAAAAAAAAAAGACATGATATACTATTGTAATAGGGTGTGGACCCAATATTTGTTAGGATCAGAAGAACGATGGCCCCTGAATGGCTTACTCAATTATTTACAATCTTGCAGTTAGAAATATTCTGCAAAAGAGCAGGGAAAAGAGATGACATTCCATATGTAGGAGCATCTATGCTATTGCATCAGGAGGAAAGGGAGTCAGAGGGCTGCCACCTTATGGTGCTGCGGTCTGAAAGGAAACCCAAGAGGAAACCTGCTGTACAAGGGAAGAGAAAAAAAAAGAATGAGAGTGGGGACATGTTATTTCAAAACTTAACCCCCCTCCAGCCTATCCAGCTCCCCCAGTGACCGAGCAGGCTGCACCGGCAGTTATTCCAACTGCCCCCCACCCCCCCGCCCCCGCCCCCGCCCATGCCGCCAACATATTCAACGCCTCCTGTTTCCCCTACCCATGGGGATCAAATAAAAGTTTCTATGGTAACCCCCGGGGCACAGGGACCTGGTTTAGTATCACCATCTAAGACCCGACAGGGCATCCAATTTGGACCGGGAGCCACTTCTGCAGCAGGGCAATTCCTCTTGCCCCAATATCCTGTAAGAGGCCAGGGGACTGTCTCCCTTGGACTTGAGGCGTCTGATTCTGATTTCCCCACAGGAGCCCCGGGTAACATTGACAGTGGGGAATAAGTTGATTGATTTTCTAATAAATACGGGTGATCTTAAGAGGCTCGTAAATAGTAAACAAAGGGGAAACAAAGTCATCCTAGGAGAAGCAGATACAGATGTCCTATCTGGTCTTCTCAAAAACCCTCATCTCTGCCATCTTTTTTTTTTTTTTTTGGCGGTACGCGGGCCTCTCACTGTTGTGGCCTCTCCCGTTGCGGAGTGCAGGCTCCGGACGCACAGGCTCAGCGGCCATGCCTCACGGGCCCAGCCGCTTCGCGGCATGTGGGATCTTCCCGGACCAGGGCACGAACCCGTGTCCCCTGCATCGGCAGGCAGACTCTCAACCACTGCGCCACCAGGGAAGCCCTCTGCCATCTTTTTAAAATGCAAATTTTGAAAAAGAGGGTACAGTAATTTAGAACTTGACTTGTTTCCCATAAATATTAGTAGAAAGGGTTTAGCCATCTAGACAAGTGAGCTTGATTTGAACCATCTGCCAGAAACTCAACTTTAATCCAAACTCTTTAGTAAACTGATGGGTTTTACATTGCTGTACTTGACTCAGGGCTGAAATTTTGAAATGAGAACAATGATGTCTCTCTGTTTGTGTGTTTGTATGTGTTTTTGTCTTTGGATAACATTGCTGAGATTAATCTGTAAATGAGCTCTATTTAATTGGCTTAAAGAAAAGGAAGCGCTTACAAACCAAACAATTCTAAATACAAGAGAAATTAAGTTACATGAGTTTCAGGTTCACGTGAACTGGGAAATATTCAGTATTAAATTAATACCTGGTATTAATGTTTAAGTTTGTTGATCTGATTAATATAGACATGTCTTTAGAGCCATCATCATTAAGTATAGTACTTTCACTGCACCTAGGTTTAGTAAAAGTTAAATGAAATCTTGTTATATCTGTTGTAAATTTGTCAGCAAGAAAAATAACCTGATATGATGAAACTTTAAATATAAATGAAATAAGAGCTTTTAGGTAAACTCTATAGGAATAATTATGTTCTGAAAATTATCTAAAATCTCTCCATATTTTGGTAACTATTACTCGCCTCCTGGTTGTCACTAGAAATTAAGGTTTTTAAGAGTCGGGGATTCTAACTTAAATATATAATTAAAGCTACTGAAAATAATAAAACATTTCAGTATGGTAGAATGTGTGTTTTCAGTTAAGGTAGTATGAGGAATGGAACTACATTTTGCTGAGAAAGTTTTATACATGGTCAGGATTAACTAAATTTAGATTGAGGTTAACTAAGTAAATGGATTTTGTTAAGCAAGCTAGTACAAGACTGGAATTTGATCTCTCTGTTACAAGTGCTCCTTTTGATAACAGATTATGTAAGTTTCCGTGCCCTTAGGTGATCCGTATGTGTTTTCTTTTAACTGTTTTGTGACTTTGGTTAAATGAATAAATATTGTTTCACAGGGACTAGGATCCTGTTGTGTTTTAAAACCTTTTGATATTTTTAACAAACTTCCCAAATATCAAAATCTGACTAAAGCTTTTTAGCCTCCAGCTGACTCTGGGATACTTTGAAAGAACATCTCTGAGACATCTCAGAGAGAAATGTCAAACTCAGTTTATTTGGTATGTTAAATTACTTCAAAAACATTGTCAAGTGATTGGAGATGAACCTTAGGTTATAGTGTATGGATGAATGTCCATACATGAATGTCATTTATATAGATATTCCAAAATTTATATGGAATCCCTAACATCTGATATGTCCTGATATGTTATCAATCATAACACTAGTTATTCTAAAATGGTATATCCAAGTTTCCTGCTAATTGCATTGTACTGAAATCTTGAACAATGCTATTTTCAGTTTTGTCCTGATGCTTTTACAAAATGAAGATTTCCAAGAAGACTGATAAAAAGGAACTTTTTAACAAATATAAGTTTCTGATAGCCTTTAGATAATATCACTGGACTGGGTAACAAATGACAAAACTAATGGGAAACCTGATTATTTCATCCAGATCAATGGGAATTAATTACATGGGACTGAATGAACTGGTAAATATGATTTATAACTTTATGACTTTGGGAAATATACTGGCTTTAATCTTTGTTTTTCGGGAAAACATTTTCTCTTATGCTATGACCTACAACAAGTTGATACAGTATGCCTTTGTAAACGAAGATGAAACATTTATCTTTTTCTCTACCTGGTCCTGCCAGAATTTGTTGTCTCCAGCTGGCTGTCTTGTGGACTTGATATTATGCTAATCATTGTTTTAATTTGCTCTTTGTTTCCAAGTTGTTTGTGCTTTGTGTCTCCCTACTGCACTACGTGTCAGTGTTATTTTATAAGATTGCTGTCTCTTGCAGAACCCAGTGTGTAACCAAGCCTCCAACAAAACTTCTATGGCTAAACATCTTAAGGTAATAGATCACATTTATAACACAAAATAATTGTAATAATGTGATTCTAGTTATGGGAAGAAGCAGCAAGGGAAAATGTCTCCTGGTTCATAATTAGACAGACGATCCAGAGAATCTTTAATTATCAATAGGGCCTAATCTGAAATTTAGCACTGGGAGTGGCATATCAAGAATCTTCGCCTGACCTGGCATGAGCCTCCCAGCACCATGGGGCAAAATTTGATCATAAAATGTCTCCCAAATATTGGTCAAATTCCTGACCAAGAGGAGAGGATCAATCATCGGCTCTTGCAGCCCTCCAGCGTGAGCCCGTGAACTCTGAGGAAACTCAAGAAGGAGAATACCTGCCATCTATCAGCCATCAGGCTGCAGCCACTCCCTATGGTGAGCCCTGAGGAAACTCGGATGTGAAAATACAGGATACAGGGACTTGCCCGGTAGCTCAGTGGTTAAGAATCCACTTGCCAATGCAGGGGACACTGGTTCGAGCCCTGCTCCGGGAAGATCCCCCGTGCCGCGGAGCAACAAAGCCCGTGTGCCACAACTACTGAAGCCTGTGAGCCACAACTACTGAAGCCCGCGCACCTAGAGCCCGTGCTCTGCAATGAGAAGCCATTGCAATGAGAAGCCCGCGCACAGCAACAAAGAGTAGCCCCTACCTCTACCTGCTTCAATCGGAGAAAGTCCGTGCGCAGCAACGAAGACCCAACACGGCCAAAAACAAACAAACAAATAAATAAATAAAAAGAAAATACAGGATACAGGCCCCGGATAGCTGTGGTGCATATCAAAGAAATGATTTCAGTGAACCCAGACTCTTGCATCTTCCCATACAAAGAAAAATGCTAAATTCCTTAACTTGAGATGCAGCCTCCTGGGCTTGAAGCCCTCAAAATTCCTGATAACTCTCAGCTTTTAGGTTGTAAATATTTTTAAGTCTCCAGGTGTAAAGTAGACCCTTCCAAAGTGGAACAAAAGACAAATCTCAGCATTTGGAACACTGACACCGATGGCGGACACTCCCGGAAACATCCATCTGACAGAGCAGTTAAAACGTTGTCACCCCTTTTTCCACAAGATTGTGGAATGGACACTGACAGTGGGGAATTGTAACAGGGAAGAGCTAAATTGGACTGTTTCTTTGACTTTAAGTTTGCTTTTGTTGTTATAATCGTACATAATGGACTGCCTCAGGGAACCCTGCCCCTCTGCCTGAATGTTAAACTAAAGTGCCTTTGTTCAGCCCACAGGGAGACAATCTGACCCTGCCCACCTGTGGGTGACTGCAGAAAAGAAGAAATTAACACTTCCCCTCCCCAAGGCTGGCCATTCCAGGGGATATTTGCAAAACTTATGGCGCTTTTACTTTACTTCCTCATCTCCTCCCCCTTTCTGTGCTATAAAAGAAACTGGCATCCAAACCCCATAAGATGGTTTATCGGAGACACTAGTCTGCCATCTTCTCTGTCTGCTGGCTTTCCGAATAAAGTCATACTTCTTGCCTCAGCACCTCGTCTCCGATTCATTGGTCTGTCATGGGGCGAGCAGAGCGAGCTTGGACTCTGTAACAAAGTGGATCCCCTTGGTGTTTCGTTTTGTTGTTGTTTTTTTAAAAATTATTTATTTATTTTTTATTTTTGGCTGTGTTAGGTCTTCGTTGCTGCACGCGGGCTTTCTCTAGTTGCGGCGAGTGGGTGCTACTCTTCGTTGCGGTGCGTGGGCTTCTCGTTGCAGTGCCTTCTCACATTGTGGAGCACGGGCTCTAGGCGTGCAGGCTTCGGTAGTTGCAGCACGCGGGCTCAGTAGTTGTGGTTCATGGGCTCTAGAGCACAGGCTTATTAGTTGTGGCATATGAGCTTAGTTGCTCCACGGCATGTGGGATCTTCCCAGACCAGGGATCGAACCCGTGTCCCCTGCATTGGCAGGCGGATTCTCAACCACTGCGCCACTGGGGAAGCGCCCCCTTGGTGTTTTAATTTGTAATTGCCTGATGACATATGATGTTGAATGTCTTTTCATTCATGTACTTGCCATCTTTATATATTCTTTGGTGAGATGTCTATCCAGACCATTTGCCCATTTTTTTAAATTGGGTTGTTTATTTTCTTATTGTTGAGTGTTAAGAGTTCTTTAGATTCATGTTTTTTATTGTTTACTTATGGTGGTGAGGCAGGAGATAGACGGGCTCCAGACTAGACATTTACAACAGCCTCCTGTTCAGGCTTCCTGAGGTGAGAAGAAGATGGGCTCCACGCCGGATATTCATTACTGTAAGGCCAACTGGCCCGAGGCAGGGGAACGCAATCAGATTCACAGGTTGCATCACACCGAAACTCTCCGGACCACCCAGTTCCAGAAACTGACCTGGAGACTTTCTGGACCACCCAGTTCCAGGAACAGACCTGGGGACTTTCCACCCCGCCCAGCCTTCCCGCCTTTCGAGGGGCGGGACTGACGGTCCCAGGACTGATGCGACCGGCACCAGATATTGCCACGATACCCGAAAAGACCACCAAATAAGGAATACCCTGCGCCCTCCCGGATTCGCCACACCCCTTTCCCTTCTTTCCCGATAAATTCTGCCCAAACCCTCGCCCGGGCGCGACTTCTGGCCCCTTTTTTCTCGGACCAGTGAACCTCGCCCGGGAGCGCTCTCTAATAAAGCTCACTTGAAGCTTTCCTCTGTTTCGCGGTGCCGTTTGTTAAGATCTGACCTTACAATTACCAGCCCCTTGTTCACATTGCCTGAGGCAAGAGACAAACGGGCTCTGGACTACATATTTATGACCGGACTCCTGTCTATATTTCAAGATCTGCATTTAAATGTAAGAAACAACAACAGGAATAGTGTAGATAACTGGTCATTTGGACACTTTTATGGCAGGGAGAGAGGGGCTAAACCCTGTTAAAAGATCGAGAGGTCATACATTTCCCATCCTTGGGGCAAGGGAAACATTGCACATGCGCAGAAAGCCTCCTTGGGGGTCAAAAGGGAGGGGGCACCAGTCCATAATATGTGATGCTAAGGCCATTCCATAGACCTCTGGGCTGGAATCTATCGTGGGAAAAAGTTGCGCATGCATGTCTGGGAGGGTCCTAGGGCAGGTCAGGTGTGGAAACAGAAACCAGATAATTGGCCAAAGGTAAACAAAAACCGGGAAGAACTGCCCAATATAGATGACTTAACCGCCTCTTTACTGCTCTCCTCCTCATTACGGGGACGCCCACACCCTTTCTATCTGATGTGCATCTCTGCCTTGCATCTATCTTAACTAAACAAACTGTTTCTCTGTGTGCTCTCCCACTTGTTGTTGTGCTATGTCTCTAATAATAAACTTGTACCTGTTTTTACAGTTTTTGCCTCTGTGAGAAATGCATTTTGCACTGGGGGCAAGAGCCAGGGGGTCTGGTGGCCAGGATTCCTTGTTTTCATCCAGGCTACCCAGGTTCAATTCCTGGCAGGGAATTAAGAACTCGCTTCACCGCCACCACCCACTGCTGCCTCTCCGAGATCAGGGTAGGGTGGTGGGGCTCTGATTAGATTAGTATATAAAGTACTTGAGGGGAGTCCTTAGAGATGAAACCCAGAATGGCAAATTGAAGGGGACCCTTGGAGGGCTATTTTATTCTGTAGTACCAAGGGAGCCACTGAGGGCTATTGAGCAGCAATGGAAAAGAGTCAGGCTTCTGCGTTTCATATCCTGCACTGATTACACAGTGTTTATGCATAGTAATTGACATGTCAATGCAGTTAAAAAAAACTGGAGCCCAAATGCTCCATCTTAGAAATTCTCCAAGTCTCCCTTTTCCTCTTTACAAATTGCGTTTAATGCTTTCCTCCAAAGCTGATAATGAGGATTACATGAAAGAGTGTGTGAAGTACTTACTATCATCTCATTTAATTCTTAAGACCACTCCTCATTTGTCCCCCATGACCTATTTAATTATTTTACCTCATTTAACTGTCACACCTCCTTGTAATGTTGGAGGAGTAGACCCACCACGTATGCTTTTTCCCAGGCTCTCATCTCCAGGGTTTTATTTGGTGTATCATGGATAAGGATGTTCCTGCTGTTGCCGCTGCTACTGAATTTTTTACAACAGGCCAGGCAATTTAAGTGCAGTAGATACAATATCTCACTCAAACCCCACAAAATTATTGATATGCCCATTTAGTTCACAGGGTACCTTGCCCAAGATCACCCAGCAATTAAAGGAGGCAAGGCCTGCAACCAAACCCTGGCTTATCTAGCTCTAGCACCTGTGCACTTAACCATTAACTATACAAAATGCCTTTTATTGAGGACTGCTCTCTCTAGCAGTTTTCCAAGCACTCTGTCAGGACTTCATTGGCCTATTTATAGCATAGAATACTACGTTATCAGGTTTCCCAATAGGTCTCCCCCACTAAGCTGAGTCTCCTGAGGGCCAAGACCTTGTCTTAGACACCTTTGTTCCCCCAACACCTTGCATTGTGCTTGGCACATGCTGGGCTCAATTCATTCTTCCTGCAGATACTTTCGGAGAGTTTGCTATGAGCCAGGCGCTAATTAGGGAAATAACACAGTCTTACCAACAAAGACCCTGCCAACTAAAAAATTACCCACAACCTAAACGTTGAGAGTTATGTTTTATTCAGCAGGAATTTTTAGGACTTCAAGCCCGGGAGGCAGCATCTCAAAGTAACCCTGAGAGAACAGCTCCGGGGAGGCAATGGGGGAAGCCAGGTTATATAGAAGTTTTACAACAAAGGGCAGGTAGTCCAAACGTCAAAAGATTATTGTTAATTAAAGAAAACCAGGTATCCCAAGCTAAGGAATTTAGTAGCTTTCTATGTATGGGAAGATGCAAGAATCTGGGCTTATTGAAATCATTCCTTTGATCTGCACCTCACTTATCTGGGGCCAGTATCCTGTGTTTTCACATCCTGAGTTTCCTCAGGGCTCACCAGCTCATACTGGAGGGCTACATCGCTAATGACTGTGACATCCTTCGTTTACCGTTATGACTGGAAATATTCCATTTCTCAACCCCTTTGGTACCAATAGAGAGAGAACATAATTTGAACACTGGGTAAGCACTATTAGAGTTAAGGTAAAAGGATAATGACTGCAAAGGCTGGATAGAATTTCACACACATTTGTAGAGAAAGGCAAAAGAGAATTTAAACTTCTTTCTCAAGAACAAGACAAGAGGATAGATCTTGTGAGTGACCCTGGAACTATTTCCCGAGGTAATGTTCACAGTTCCAAGGGTCAGAAGGCCCACAAATTTACATTGCAGTAGAGATCAAGTCTTACATCAAGTTTATTAAGTTCTCAGGGAGACCGGAAGATAGAGGGAGGGTAGGCAGCCGCTTCCCTGCTCAAAAAAATTGCATCACTGTAATCTTCCACTAGTCACTGGGATTGCAGCGTTACAGACCAGGACCCGCTCCCCTGGAGCTTACATACTGATACAACTTCAGACCATGGTCAAGTGGTCTGGGGGAGAGGAGGTCCACTTCCCGTAGCTAGTCGTGAAAAGCTTCTATGAAGAGGTGGAATTTTGGAGGTTTAATAAATCTTTAAAAAGCGAATGAATGATGAATGACGAGCAACCTAGCAGTTGTCAAGGAGCTAAAGAACGTCTCTTCTCGGCATCAGGATCATAATGAAAAGGAAAAAGGGGAAAGAAACACTTCGGAGTGTCTGAGAATGAGGACAGTGCTTTCACAGGCCCCAGGCTGAAAAACGCGCCCCCGACTCGGTTTCCACCGCCCGGGAAGACTGAACTACCAAGGAAAAAACGGACACCTCCCAGGCTACGTTGGAGGCAGGGCTACGGCGGGGGCGGGGCTAAATTGGGGGCGGGGCTACGGAAGCCGTACGAGCGCCGGGGCGCTCGGCCTGGGCAGAGTACGTAAGCCCGTGGCGCTCGGTGGGCTGGGGGGCCGTCCCAAGCCACCCCGCTCCGCTCCCCGCCCACAGCCGCACTTCCGCCGTCGCCGGCGTTCCGGAGTCCAGTCGCAGCGTCTGAGTCGCCCGGCACCTTCTGTCAGTGGCGTGAGCGTCTCGCTGTGGCGTGTCGTCCGCGCTGCTCGGCCAGTTGTACGCCCGTGCGCTCGCCCGGCCGGCCGGCCTGCGGAGCTCCCGCCCGCGTCCCCCGGCTGGTCTGGGGCGTCCGGGCACCGCCTCGACGGCGGCTCCGCCGGACGCGCGTTCTGGACCGCAGCCCGCACCCCGAGCGGACGGCGTCATGAGGCACCTGCCGTACTTCTGCCGCGGCCAGGTGGTGCGGGGCTTCGGTCGCGGCTCCAAGCAGCTGGGCATCCCTACAGGTGAGCGCGGGAGGGCGCGGAGCCCCCACCCACGCTGGGCCGGATCACCTGAGAGCGAGGACGTCAGCCGGGGGGCTCCGGGCCGGGTGGTGGGGCTACGGGCAGAGGTGACGTTCCCGTCCTCCCCGCCCCCGCTTTGTTGAGGCTGATGACCTTTGGTCGGACCGATGGAGCGCGTCCTTGCCCGTGGCTCCGAATTCACCGGCTTGGGGGGTGGTGAGGGCAGGAAGCCGGAGCTGAGTTTCGGGAGCCCTCTTTCCCGCCTCCCTATCCAGCCGTGATAAATCCGCCAAACGTGGCGCGCGTCTTTCTCTTTAGAAAATGTAATGTGGGCCCGATAGGCTAAATTCTCAAGCCAGCTGTAAGGTTTTCGTTCTTTAAATACGTTAGTAGGTTGTGTCCAAATGATGACACAGGCAGATGAATGAGAACCAGGTATCTTTTTTGGTCTGCATTAGTTTTAGTAGTCAGGTCCTGAAGGTATGCTTAATTTTTCCTTAAAAATACATTCCAGGGCTGCACCTAGACCTATTAAAGCAGTCTTTGAGCTTGGGACCTAGTATGTATATTTCGAAAATAGAAATCTTTTCAAGAGACGCTGAAGCCCTTTAAGAAGGACCAGGGCTAAAAAAACCCCCAGCTCTTCCTGTACCTGTTTTCTTCTACTGTGAGAGTTTACGATTTTTGGTACACTTACTATAACCTGGTAACTTATACATATATAATCTGGTACCTTTTTTCCTAACCAATCTGTATGAAGAGGAGAAAGAAATCCTAGCCAGAGTATGAAATGATGGGATTAATAATTGTAGTTAGAGTCCTAGGAATCTTGTGAGGGTAATGATTTAGACTAGCCTTACATGTGAATTTTCTAAATATTGACTATGAAACTCTAAATATTAGCATATTTTCTCCTGTTGTTTAGCTAACTTTCCTGAACAAGTAGTAGATAATCTTCCAGCTGATGTATCCACTGGCATATATTATGGTTGGGCCAGTGTTGGAAGTGGAGACGTCCATAAGATGGTGGTGAGCATAGGATGGAACCCGTACTACAAGAATACAAAAAAGTCCATGGTAAGAATTAATAATTGTATTTCACTCTGTAAACAGAGAATGGGATGATGATTTAGAGTAATACACAGATAGAACTCATCAGTGGTGATCACAACATAATCCAAATATGAGAATTTACTTGACAGGTTTAAAAGTGAAGAGTTTAGTTACTAATTGAATGGAATAACTTTTCCATCCTTTTCACTTTCAAGATTATTTGTGTCTTTGGATCTAAAGTGAGTCTCTTATAAAGGGGGTATAGTTGGATCTTGTGTGTTTGAACCATTCTGCTAATCTCTGCCTTTTGATTGGAGAGTTTAATCCATTTACATTTAAAGTAATTACTGATAAGGAGAGACTTCTGATGTTTTGCTATTTGTTTTTTGTATGCTTTATAGCTTTTTTGTCAGTTCCTCCATTACTGCCTTTTTTGTTTAGTTGACTTTTTTTTGTAGTGACACATTTTGATTTCTTTCTTATTTCCTTTTGTGTATTTTCTTTGTGGTTACCATGGGGACTGCATTTAACATCCTAAAGTTATAAAAATCTATTTTGAATTTATATGAACTTAATAGTATACCAAAACTCACAAATTACATCATTGTGTACCCAATAACATAGATTAATAAATTTTTATGCATTTATCTTTTAAATCATGGAGAAAATAGAAAGTGGAATCACAAGCCAAAACTACAATAATTAATTTTTATAACTGCCCATATGTTTACCTTTACTAGAAATAAAAGTGAAGTAAAGTTGAGTTCACCAGTTAATGTAGGTCATTTACTCTAATTATTTGGTCACCCTGTTAAGGTAGAACTGCTTACGCTGTGGATGGTGTTTTCTGATAAAATTGCAAGGTGATGCTTTTTTTCCTCTTTTTTTTTTTTTTTTTTTTTGCTGTACGTGGGCCTCTTGCCGTTGTGGCCTCGCCCGTTGCGGAGCACAGGCTCCGGACGCGCAGGCTCAGCGGCCATGGCTCACGGGCCCAGCCGCTCCGCGGCACGTGGGATCTTCCTGGACCGGGGCACGAACTCGTGTCCCCTGCATTGGCAGGCAGACTGTCAACCACTGCGCCACCAGGGAAGCCCTTTTTCCTCTTTTTAAACCCCTTTGAGAGTATACATAATTCTTCTGTTCTTAACAACAGAAGACCTACACAGCTGAAGTGCTTAATCTGCTAGATGTGGCTGAATCTTTGGGTCAGCTCAAGTATGTGGCACAAACAGTTATAGTTGATCTAAATTTCATCCTCTTTGAAGAGTTTATAGAAAAGTGCTGGTATAAGCAATAGAAGTGGCCCAGAACTACTTAACGTTGTGCTCAGTGTTCCTCTTATTTTTCAGGATTAAGGCTGTGTTGGAATAGATAAAGAAAATAATCGATGAAAGAAGGCAAAATATTTTTCTCTGGAATGAGAGAGGGAATGAAGGGGAGGGGAGGCTATCCCATGACTACTTTTTCCTTATTAGCTACTCAGATAACAGAACTCTTACTATAGAGCCAGTTAAGGAGTGCCTTGGAGGTCCTTCCATAGTTAGGAGAAACTCAGTTTTCCATTAGTAGGAGGTTCATACTTTTTAGAGTTTTTCTTTTTTCTTTTCTTTGCTGATAACAGACATACATGATGTACCTGTTCAAGTCTTTATCCCTTTAAAAAAAATTGGATTGTCTGTCTTACTTAAATAAGTTCTTAATATATTCTGGATCCAATTCTTTTGTTGGAACTATGTATGACAAATGCCTTCTTCCACTGTGTTGCCTTTTTTTTTTTTAATTCGCTTAATGGAATGGTATCTTTTGAAGAAGAGTTTCTTCGCTCATTCCCTCTGCTGTATTTGCTCAGTTTTTTCACCTTGATAAGACTCTTAATTACTTTGGTGCATGTTAGCTTTTTCTAAAAACAGCAAATCACACCAGATTTGTGGGATAGCATTTACCTTACTCAGTTATAATGGTACAAGGTCGAGAACAGGAGCAATGGAAGAATTCAGGAAATACTGCACTTAGATTTTAACCTGTCTTTAAAATTTTAAGGAGGGTTGATTGTTTCATTTAAATTACCTCACCATAAAGATAAATTCAATTTTAACATCTCTTGACTGTAGGAAACTCATATCATGCATACTTTCAAAGAGGACTTCTATGGGGAAATTCTCAACGTGGCCATTGTTGGCTACCTCAGACCAGAAAAGAACTTTGATTCTTTAGGTAAGTTCTTATTTAGATCTTCTTAAAATATTACTGCAGCTACTCTGCTGCTTCTCCTAATAGTAATCATGGCTAGACAGATAATATTTGAGCATTTAATATGCTAGGCACCGCTTTAAGAGCCTTACATGAATCAACTCACTTTATCCCCACAACACCCACATGAGGAATTATTTTGCTGATTTTGCAGATGAGGAAATTGGCACAGAGAGGTTAAGTAATTTGCCCGGGGTAGCATAGTAAGTGATGGAGCGTAGATTCAAACCCAGCAGGCTGGCTCTCTCTCCAACAGTATGAAGTTAATGAAATCCTTATTTCCTTTTCATATTTTAAGGAACCAGTAAGAGTTAATACTGTGATGAATAATGGATGCTTAGCGGTAGTTGAAGTGTAAGAAGCAGTAAATCGGAACATTTAAGACATGTCAAGAATCTTAGTGTAGTGTAATAGTTTTAATTCTAATGTAGAGTTTCTTTTACAAGTGTAAATATTGAAGAGAATTGATAGTATTTGTTTCTTCCATTTAGTATATGCCATGTACCTTTCTGCCAATGCCTTTCTCTAAGTAATTGCAAGAAGATTAGGGACATCTTTTGTGTACTATTGACTTTTACTTAAGTCTAGAAGAAAGGATGAAACAGACATTATTGGGCATCTACCCTGTGCCAGGAACACTGCCAGCCTATGAGATTTTAGGAGAAACTGAACAAAGGAGTAGTAAAAAAGCATAGCAGCAGATTTTCATTATCTTTACCTGGTATATTCTCTCCACAGAGTCACTCATTTCAGCAATTCAAGGTGATATTGAGGAAGCTAAGAAACGACTAGATTTACCAGAACATTTGAAACTCAAAGAACACGATTTCTTCCAGGTTCCTAAAAGCAAAATAATGAATGGCCACTGAAGGAAAAGCATCTTATTTATTCATTCACTGTTTTCTAATATATTACTGCTCATAACTCTACAGTCTCATCCTGGTTATATTTTAAAAATCAAACATTTTCCTACAGCTGTGAATTAAACAGTACAATGTAGTTACCATATTATGTTCCAACTGTTCAATTAAACCCATCGTGTTACAGTACTAAAAAGGTTCATTTTAAAAATCAAGATTCTTTTTAATGTAATATGTTGATTAAAATGTACCACTAGAAAGGTCTTAAGTGTTTTATAATGGAAATGAAATATATATAAATATGGGGAACAGGCAAGTCAGTGGTTTGAGATGAGAACTATTAATTCTCATGGTAAAATTCTAGCATGCATGTACCTGTATAGCATGCTCTGCTAATCAGAAGGCTCATAAAAATAACTATATTAAGCAGAGGTTTGACAGTTTATTACAAACCTAAGGGGAAAAATCCAGAATTCATAATTTTGATATTTTGTGCATTTATATATTATTATAGACATGAAGACTTGTGAAATTTCACTTTAGTTAGTCATTTCCTTTAAGGGCTCAAATCATTGTACTGTGTTCCATTTTTGTTACAGCTGCCTCAGTTCTAATTGGTCTAGACTCTCTCCCTATTATTTTTTTGTTTTTCTTTTAAAACCGTAAAATGAGTGTTTTTCGAATCTCTAGTTCTCATTTTTGTGTTGTGTAACACGTCTCTCTTTTTAAGAGTAGATATTCTTCAACATTTTTCTTAACCTTTGTTTCCTGTAAATAATTCTCAGTGTCAGTTCTTCCATTTAGAATATCCAACTTTACGTTTACAAAATGTAGAGTTTCATCTGCGTCTGTATCTGCCGTCCCATCGCTTCACTATATGAACAGTGATTAAGTGCATATCTCTTGCATTTTAGAGAAAACACCCAAGTGTTCATCTGTAGGTTTCCTCAGAGTTTAAACGAACACCTAGCATTTCATTTATATATACCAGTTTCTTAAACAACATAAAATACTTGTTTCCTCCCCTAGGGAAACAATTTAAGACCCAACTAAACTATGAAATACAAAGCTATTTGTTTTTAATGTGACTGTATGTTCCTGAGCAAATGCCGACTGTTGTAGCTGTGTGTGCACAATGTAATTTAAGGCTAGAGTGCTATCTAGAAGATAAATTTTAAAGATAACTCATTATAAAACCATTTTCCCCTAATCTGCATAAATGAGGACTGATTTTAACAAAACTGTTTATATAATATTTAGAAGAATATCTAAAGCTGATGTCGGAGAAGGGGGAAGCAGGAATAAATTCAGTTGGATTGTTTTGACTTTTTGGTATATGAATTTATGGCAAACAGTGTAGTATGTGTCTTTTTCATTTCTTCTTTACAGAAATACTTAGAAAATGTAATTTAATGTTAGAAATCCTATACTTGAAAGAAGCCTCAATTATCAGTGGTTCTGTGAAACAAAATTAAAAACAAACATGGAAAGTGTAAAAAAGATTTGTGTGTGAGTAGCTTGCGACTGATTGTGTCCTCATTAAATGTAAAAATTCTTTGATATTGTCACCTTACATTTTGTTAAATAACTATTGCTTTTGAAAAGCCTATAGTGTGTGGTTTAGGAGTTAGTTAACAGTGTCTACATTTTTTTAAGTTTTATATATAAAGTATTTATTATAAGAAGTTGCAGTAGGGCCATTTTCAATTAGTGTTTTCAGGCCTTGAAATAAATCTTGACCAAGGGATGTTTCTTCTTTTTTTGTGTCAGTTTGAATCTTTTGATTTGTCTATATAAATTCCTGATTGGTTGGTTGATGGTTACTGGTTACTGTAAGGTGTGTTAGAGGCCCTGAATAGTGAGTTACAGGCAGCAGCTACAGGGAGAACCTGGCCAGCAGCGGTGGTTCTACAAACAGAGGCCTTGCCTTTAACGGCCCTTGTAGGTTAGGTCTGAGTACCGTTCCATAACCCCTGCTCCAAAACAGCGTTTTGTAACCCTCATGACTTGTGCCACCAACCCCCTCGCAGTGACTTGGGACCCTTGCCTGTCTCTACTACATGGAGCAACTCACAGTGGCTCTTTCAACACTTCATCACCAGTGCTCTCAATTATGGAGGCTTAAAGCCTTGCAGTTAGGGCTGTAACACGGTTCTGATCAGGGAGATGTAAGCAGAAGTCTACTTGGAGTTTGTGAGGACAGTTCTGCTTCCCTGGTGAAAGTGCTAGCCTTTTCCTGTTCTCCTTTTACCTGGAAAATGGATGGAGGCTGATAGAGGAGAACCAATCTGACCTTCTGGGACTGAGCTAGGAAATAAATCTACCATATAGAAAGAAATGCCATCATAAGCAAGAGTTAGCAGAAACAAATTACAGAATAAGCTCTATGAAGGTGACAGATACGGGCATTATCAGATACAGAACTTGAAATCACTGTATAATATGTGTAAAGAAATGAGAGTGTCAAAAATGGTGAACTAAGGTTCTATAAAAAATCGGGCAGATTTAAGAATTGTCAAAATAGAATTGATGAAAAAATAATTCAAATTTAAAGCTCAGTGGACAGGATAAGTACAGGTTAGACACAGTTGGTGAGCTGTGAGATCTGACAGTCTGACTGCTCTCATACACCTATTGTCTATTCACTCCAAATTTGCTTCCCATGGTTTTTGTAATGTGGCTGTGACTTAACACTTCTTTGACAGTTGGCTTCCTTTTGGGTCAGGTCATACATGGACGTTGAGCCCTAGCTTGTGTCACAGGCAGCTCAGTTCTTGGACTTACCCCTGTGCTTACTTTCCCTGTTCCTGAGTGTGTATTTGGGATAGACATACCTGACAACTGACAGAATCCCCACTCTGGTTCCCTGACTGAAACAAGGGCCAAGTAGAAGCCACAATAGTAAAGCAAGTCAGTGCTACATCTCTGGGGAAATTGCCAAGTGTCATCATTAAAAATACAGAAAGAAAACAAGCAAAAAAAAAAAAAAATACAGAAAGATTCAGGGTAAAGGCTCCTAACATCTGTTCAGGCTGTACAGAAACTTAGTGGATCTTGGGAAATGACTGTATTATCAACTAATCAGGTGATGACCTCAACTGCAGCTGTTGTCCAGGATATATAAAATGTCTCAACAGATTTCTAAGGATTGGTGTAAGGAACATATCACAACATGATGGAGAAAAATCAGTATTTTTAAAATACAAAAATATCACAATGGAAAGCTATGTTGAAATGAATGATAATATGCAACGTGTAAAAATTTATAGGTTATAACTAATGCTATCAAGAATTATAGCTTTAAATACATAGAAAAGAAAGATCAATAATCTAATCTTTGATCTCAAGCCAGAAAAAGAATAGCAAAAGAAGCCAGACAAAAATGAGTACACACTGGGCTTCCCTGGTAGCACAGTGGTTAAGAATCCACCTGCCAATGCAGGAGACATGGGTTTGAGCCCTGGTCCAGGAAGATCCCACATGCCACAGAGCAGCTAAGCCCAGGCATCATAACTACTGAGCCTGTGAGCCACAACTACTGAAGCTTGTGTGCCAAGAGCCTGTGCGCCGCAACGAGAAGCCACCACAATGAGAAACCCGTGCACCACAACAAAGAGTAGCCCTCGCTCACTGCAACCGGAGAAAAGCCCATGCACAGCAACGAAGACCCAACTCAGCCACAAATAAATTTTAAAAAAAGTGAGTACACTGATTCTATATAAATTGTAAGAACAGGCAGAACTATAGCAAAAATGGTCAGAGTGGTTCTAGAGGACAGGGGTGACAGGAGGATTATGAAGGCTGTTGGGTGCTTCCGTCTCTGTCCTGTTTCTAGATCTGGGTGATGGTTGCATAATGTGCTCGCTTCTGAAAATTCATCAAGCTTTATACCTACTTGTACACATTCAAATAAGGCAAATGATGTTCTGTATAGCTTGGCTGTGAATATCATTTACACAGTCAAGAATTACAGCACTGAATTTTTATGAAGCAAAATACATTTATTGGAAGGATGAGGAGGGAAGTGTGCAGGGGCAGTGATGGTAAGAGTTTGGGAAAGAAATGCTCATCTTCCGTTAGTGGGAAATGAGTAGGTAGATACCTAACCTGAAAACATAGGAAGCAGCAGTATAAGCATCTGCCTTAGGGACAGGGAGAAAACATATTAAATAACTGAAAGGGTTGAAATTGCTTGCTTCTAAGGAGTGGGAAATGGGATGTGATGGGAGCAAACAAATTAATATTTCTTTTTCTTACTATGTCTTGTTAAATAATTTGATTCCTTAAACTATGTGCAGGTATATCCTGATGAAAATAAAAATTAGCCTTTAGAAAGTTAATTATGTATTTGGAGGGTGCTAAAAAGTTGTGAAACTTAGGATAAACTTTTTTTTAAAATTAATTTATTTATGGCTGCGTTGGGTCTTCATTGCTGCGCACGGGCTTTCTCCAGTTGCGGTGAGCAGGGGCTACTCTTTGTGGTGGTGTGAGGGCTTCTCATTGCAGTGGCTTCTCATGTTATGTAGCATGGGCTCTAGACACGCAGACTTCAGTAGTTGTGGCTCACGGGCTCAGTAGTTGTGGCACACGGGCTTAGTTGCTCCGTGGCGTGTGGGATCTTCCCGGACCAGGGCTTGAACCTATGTCCCCTGCATTGGCAGGCGGATTCTTTTTTTTTTTTCTTTTTTTTTTTTTGCGGTACGCAGGCCTCTCACTGTTGTGGCCTCTCCCGTTGCGGAGCACAGGCTCCGGACGCGCAGGCTCAGCGGCCATGGCTCACGGGCGCAGCCGCTCCGCGGCATGTGGGATCTTCCCGGACCAGGGCACGAACCCGTGTCCCCTGCATTGGCAGGCAGACTCTCAATCACTGCGCCACCAGGGAAGCCCGGCAGGCGGATTCTTAACCACTGTGCCACCAAGGAAGTTCCAGGATAAACATTTTTAAACAATGTATTATATTTTCAAATTACATGCTCAGTATGTTTTTCTTCAATTTACAAACACCTTTTTGAATAAAGTACCTCTAAATTCAGTGAGTTCAACTAGTAATCTGGAAAAAGTAATGCACACATTATAAAGCATGCTGTTCAATAGAACTTCCCGCTGTTGTGATAATGTTCCATTTCTTCACTCTCCACTAATTAAATAGCCACGTGTGCCTAGTGACTATTGTATTAGGCAATACAACTATAGAAGATCCAAAAAAAAAAAAAAAGGAAATACAGGGGAAATAATATACTTACTGTGCTTTTTTCAGATTAACAATTGGTCCAATTGCTTTAATTTTGAGGTACTTTATCTGAAAATGCATGGACCACATTTCATGAAAATAGAACTAACATATAGTTTAAATTGTTTCTCAGCTTCGTGGATACTATGTATATGATACTCTTTTCTTTTATTTAGTTTGCTCTTTTTTCTAATTTCTCATTTATTTTCAGCCATTATTTGCTTTATAAGCATTTTAAGCCTAAAGCTCACCTACCCCCCCCCCCCCCGCCCCCACTACAGGTTTACCTGCCAGCATGTGGAAGCCAGCCCCTCGGAAAGGGAGTGAGCTGTCTGGCATTTGGCATCTCTGCTCAGCTCTCCTGATCACAGTCCTGCACACAGTCACCTTCCCTTAGAGGTCTCAATGGATTACATTATTAAGTTAGGTTGAAGGGCATTTAACAGAAGGGAGATGGATATATTTGAATGGCATTCGTGAATATATGAATTCATATAACAACCGACAATAGTCTTTCTCTTTTTAAAAAGAAAAAAATATATTTATTTATTTTGGCTGCATTGGGTCTTAGTTTAGGCATGTGGACTTTTTTTTTTTTTGCGGTACGCGGACCTCTCACTGTTGTGGCATTGGCCTTTTCCGTTGCGGAGCACAGGCTCCGGGTGCGCAGGCTCAGCGGCCATGGCTCACGGGCCTAGCCGCTCCGCGGCATGTGGGATCTTCCCAGACCGGGGCACGAACCCGTGTCCCCTGCATCGGCAGGCAGACTCTCAACCACTGCGCCACCAGAGAAGCCCTCGGCATGTGGACTTCTTAGTTGTGGCGTGCATGCAGGATCTAGCTCCCTGACCAGGTATCGACCCGGGCTCCCTGCATTGGCAGCAGGGAGTCTTACCCACTGGACCACAAGGGAAGTCCCCACAATAGTCTCTTTATAGCAGCCTCCCACAAACTCCAGTGTCTCATGTTTATAATCGCCTTAAGCTCTTTCACCTAGAGTGTAAACTTCTGGAAGCCTTGAACTGTATTTTAATTCCTCCAGCACCTATGTATAGAAAGTGCTCTGTATATAATTGTGCATTAATTAGAAATAAATATACCTTGGATACTGGGGCCTTAATACAGCAACAGAATTAGAGAAAGCTTCACTGGGGACCCAGCCTGTGGGCCAAATAATTGTTAAACCTGGCTCTGCCTTCCTTAGCTCCATTTTATTCTCCAAGGCAAAATCTATGCCATGGATGAAGCCTCGAGGGCTGAGTTTTGTTATCTCTTAAGGGCTTGTTACAGTCATTATGATAGATATTAACTTATATTTTTCTCACAGAAAAATTGTGACTTCCTGAATTTTTTATTTCTAATCCTTCATGAACTGATACTTAAAAACATACAAACTGATGAGGATGATTATAATGTTTGTGACTTTCTGTTTGAATAAAAAAAAAATCCCCCAAAATACAATAAAAATTACTAGAAAAATAGTCACACACTTGGATGTCTTGACAATGTCAAAATGCTGTAAGGGATTCTAAGTACTCTCAATTTCAGTAAGAGACAGTTCATAGACCACACTTCGGGCTTTCCCCGTTAGCCGGAGCAGGTTGACAAACTTTCGTAAAGGGCCAGACAGAAAATTCTTAAGGCTTTGCCGTATCGAAAAAGCAACCATGGACAATATGTAAATGAATAGGCATGGCTATGTTCAAATTTTTATTTAGTAAGGCAGGAGGTTGGATTTGGCCCATAGACCCACAGTTTGCCAACTCCTGAGTGAAAAGAGCTCTTTTTTTTCAATCTTTATTAGCACATAGAGAAATAGTCACCTTCTTTTTCCCAATTACTATGCAGGTTTTATGTAACTCATGTGCACACAATTTTGAAGCACAGGTGTTAACACTGAAGGAAGATAGTTATGGGTTTAAAGTGGTATTGGTATCTTCAAATCTGGAGTGCCCAGGTGAATTTTAAATGTTTACTCTTCTAGTTGTGAGGAGTAGGTGATGGCAAGATGCCAACACTGGATAGGAACTAAATTTTTTGTCCCCCCCAAATTGATATGTTGAAGTCCTAACACCCAATATATTAGCAGGTGGAGCCTTTGGGAGGTAATTAGGTCATGAGGGTGGAGCCCTCATTAATGGGATTAGTGGCCTTATAAAAGGACACCCCCCCCCCCCCCAGCAAGCTCTCTCACTTTCTTTCCACTACTTGAGGGTATAATGAGAAGTTGGCAGTCTTGCAACCTGGAAGAGGGCCCTCAACAGAACTGGACCATGCTGACTCTGTGATCTCAGACTTCCAGCCTCCAGAACTGTGAGAAATAAATTTTTGTTGTTTCTAAGTCATGCAATCTATGGTATTTTTTTTTATAGCAGCCTGAACAGACTAAGACAGGAACCCTGATGTGAAATAAAGTAGGTGATCTCTTCCTTCCCTCTCCTCTTCTCCCTTTCCCTCTCTTTCATGCTCCCCCCACCCCTGTCTTCCCCCCCTCTTCTCCTCTTTTCTCTCTCTCTAATGGAAACAGGTGTGAGCAGTTGAACTTGGAGTGAAGAAGATACAAAGGCATCATCTATAAAATGTTTGTAATATTTCTCTTTGGAGCTAGATATGAAATGCCTCCAGGGTATTGGTCTTAATAGAATTTCTTAAGGTCAATGCTGTAAACCAACACTAGTTCCCTGGGTTACCCTGGACAATGGGATGAGCAGAGCTGCTGAGGGGTTATGTAGGAAAGGAGTGGTTGCCAGTGCCTGTATAGTTGAGAGTCTTGAGTGCTCACTACTGCTGTGTATAGTGGAGCCTCATCTTAGGAAGGGGTTAGGTTGTAAAGTCAGCAAGCATGGCCAGAAGGCATATAAAGAAGTCAAAAAGACCGATGAAACTTTTTTTTTTGGGCTGTGTGCCATGTGGGATCTTAGTTCCCCTACCAGGGATCCAACCCATGCCCCCTGCAGTGGAAGCACAAGGTCTTAACCACTGGACTGCCAGGGAAATCCCAGAAAACTTCTTATCTTTAAATTGCTAAAACCTGGGTCTTTTGTAACTCAAACCTAAGATTTAATTCTTCTGTGTCTCTTTGCATTTTGGCCATGGTCTCCTTATTCTGGGATAGTAGGGGCCTTGGTTGAGTTTGAACAAGCAAGGATAACTGAGCAAATAAAAGAACCTTACTTTTCTCTCTCATGCTCTTGTCCAACGAGCCTATATAGCTGAATTTTCTTAAGTTGAACACAACTGCACTGTATCATCTTTTGTATTTCCCACAGCAGACCTAAGCCTCATAGTTACCATTTCAGCTGGGAATCTGTTTGCAAGTAACAAATGGATTCTGGCTGATTTAGGCTAGAAAGGAATTTACTGGAAGAATGATGGGTTGCTCAGGGGATAGATGGGAAAGCTGGAAACTGGGTGAGAAAAGGGGAACTCTGAGCAAAGGGGACCTCGAACCAGAGCCAGAATGACTGTACAGAGCTAGTTCATCAAGGGCAGTGCCACTGCTGCTGAGTAGGGAGGCCCCAGATTCCCATCAAACGCCAGCAGAACCATGTCCTCCACACTGCTGGCTGGCCCTGTTGCCCTGGAAACGAATCTTTATATGATTAGCATCTGATTGGCCAAGCTTCGGTCACAGGCCCATGTGTTAGCTGCAAGAGGGGCTGGAATACTGAGTACCTGGCTATTTCAGCTTCTTTGAGAGAAGCTTTTCTATCAAAGTTCATGCAGTGGGAAATAAATTCCCTAATCATAAGGAAGGGGTTCCGAAACTGGGCATTAAAAAAAAAGAAGACAAATATCCACTACCATTACCTAATTCTGAAGGAAATTATGATCTTCTGAGTATATGCCATCCATCCACTCCTTCAGCCACTCCAAAAAGCATTCCTTATGTTAAGTTAGAATGTTCCAGAGAGACTGATAGAACCTTTGGTTTTCTTTTACTGAAGGAAGAAAAAGTGATCCAAAGTATCTTCCTCTTCATCTTGATTTGCTGGAAGCTCAGGGCTAATGTTCAATCACAGTAGCTATAATCACCTAGAACCCCGATTTTCAAAATGTTCTCCAAACTGCTGTAGAGCCTCATAGAAGGGCCATGGGCAATGGGCAGGCAAGGGGACCTCTGCCCCTTCCCACCCTCCTTACTTTAAGGCAGCACCCTTAACTGTCTGCTGAAGACTACGTTTGATTAAAGGCCTCCATTGCTAAGAAATACTTAAACTTCGGCTTGGATTGGTTAACCTACTTACGTCCTCCTCCCTCAGGGTTCACGTCCTCTGTTTCCATGTCAACAATTTCATTTGTATACATAAAAGACGCACTGCAAGCACTTTTCTGGAAGCAGATGGATATAAATCCTAGAAGAGTCACTCTCTCTGGGGCTTCGAGAGGATTCTGGGTTGTGGGTTCTGCTTGGCTCCATGTAAACAAATACCTCCGTCTAACTATTTGTGAGTCACTCATAGGAATTCCAGGTTAATCTCAGGGTCCTTTTAGGCCCCTCTGAGCCTTCAAAATATTTTCTACTGTTGCCCAGGGAGTTGTTTTGCTTACAGATTTGCTTGTATTTCAAATGAATTAAATAAAGGCTCCCCATCCATGACTGTACTTCTGTCAAATGAAGTGTTCTGTTTTGTTTGCAAATCTATCTCCTGGACCTGACAAACCGTATTTCTACCATATTGCAAAAGCAGGATTTTCCCTGGCTCTTCGCCTGACCAGCTAGACCTGTTCCCTGCTGTTTCCTACTGATTTAGTTTGGGTACTTTTCTGAAGATTTAGAGGACGGAAGGAAGTGTTATCTTGGATTCTCTGCCCCTTTTGAAAGTTTATTTTCTTCATTCCTTTTTAGACAGTCTTGCAAAGGAATAGCTAATATGAAATATCACCAAAACAGCTTAAGTACACGAAGGAGATCATGTTCTTTGTAAGAATACAGTATTAAAAGTCAAGTACAGATAACTAGGTACACATTGAACACATTCAAAAGAAGAGTATGTCCCCATGTTTCACTATAGAGATTCAAGATGGGAGTGATTACGTTCTCTCCATTTCATCTATTGAATACTTCCCAGTGGTAAATTTTAGTGGTCGTACCAGTAGGAGATTCAATTTGCCTTTATTCACATCACTTCATTGCTCCTCACAAGAAGTCTGAGACAGCCTGCTAGATGTTATTGTAACTACACTTCAGATGAAGAAACCGAAAGTCAAAGGTAAACTCAGACTGACTTGAACTGTGTTGGCAGAAAATTTCAGAGCTGAGTGTGGAATCCAGGTCTTCACCCATTACAGGAGGGAAGCAATCTTAGTAGACTCAGGCTTAGCCTCCCAGCCCTGGAGGAGTTGTGTATATGGGACCCTGGGAGCTATGGATGGTGGCTTAGTGAGTGAGGACAATCCCCAGGGCCACCAATTAGCAGCTTTTGCAGGACATGGCAGCTTACCCTTTGCTTGACTCTTGCCTCTACTAGCTGGAGGGTTTTTTTTTTTGTTTTTTGGTTTTTTTTTTGCGGTACGCGGGCCTCTCACTGTTGCGGCCTCTCCCGCCACGGAGCACAGGCTCCGGACGTGCAGGCTCAGCGGCCATGGCTCACGGGCCCAGTGGCTCCGCGGCATGTGGGATCTTCCCAGACCGGGGCACGAACCCGTGTTCCCTGCATCGGCAGGCGGACTCTCAACCACTGCGCCACCAGGGAAGCCCTAACCCAGAGTTTTTTAAGCTATGCATTATGAAATCAAATTAATGGATGATAGTAAGCTTCAAAAAAAAATACTAAATTAGAATATGATGGAAGAAATGTAATGAAACTTTTCCTTTAGTTTTATAGAGGTGTTGGTATAAACTTTTTATTTTTAATTGTGGATCACAGTCAAAAGAAGTTCGAAAGCCCCTGTTTTAATTTGCTCTTCTTCTGCTTGGTTCTGGAAGGATTAGGCAGCTGTAGTTTGGGAGATTAGAAACAAGGTCTGTGGAGTCAGTTTCTATGCAGATTTGGGCAAGTTATTTTATACTTTTCTGTGGCTTAGAGTCTTACCCGTAAAACAAGGATCATAATAGTTATCGAGTCGTTAAAAGGATTAAATAAGTTGATCCATGCGAAGTGGTTCTCATAGTATTTGAGAAACAGTATGTATTGATACTTGATAAATGCTAATTATTGCTGTAAAGTGGTTATTTCATGCCCTGGCCAAAGATAACATTGTAACTGTAAGGACACAGCAAACTTTCCCAGATGCAGAGAGTCTAGTGTTGTTCAGCTGAAGACAACCGTTTCTATAGGCAAAGAGGGGTTCCACAGATATTTATGGAGCAATTACTGTGTTTTAGCCCTCTGTAGTGCATTAAGGATACAAAGTAGAATAAGATAACATTTGAGGAACAACCAGTCTCCCAAAGAACTTCCAATTTATTTGACTTGAGCTCCATCAGCCCCATGAGGTACCTGGTATATTTTCTGTCCATAGTAAATATGTGTTGAACACATTTCTATGTCAGGAATCATGAACTGTCTACCTCACCCAGATGCAATAAATAAGAGAGCATCACGTCCCTTCATTTTTTTCCAGTACCTTCAAGATGTGGAGGAGAGAACAGCAGCACAGGAGACCTTTCTGCAGATGCCGCAAATCTACACTTGAGGAAAGATGAATTTGTTCTTGTAGATATCCTCTGTTGTCTGTTTTATTGTGTTTGTTGAAAACAAGTTTTCAGGAAAGGAATAAGAAAGGAAACAGATGGCGCCAAATGACAGAGAAGAACTTTGCAGATTTCATCTCTCTTTTGCTGCTCAGAGCAGCTGACAAGCCAGCAGGAAAATAAGAGCAGGGAGGTGGTGTAGCCTCCTGAATCATCCATGTGGTCCCCTCCCTCCATTCCAAAACTCCCAGTCCTTCAGCCATGTAAACAGAGCTCTGATGTCACAACCCAAGGAAGGTCAGGCTGGGTGAATATGTCCAGCCCTTCTTCCCGCCCCTTCTGCCCTTTAGAGCAGGGCAAAGGCAGCGGCGCAGGTTACACATAAAATTAACAAATTGACAGGGTGGTTTGTTTTCCTTTTTAGCCCAGAGGCAGTGGAAACTAGAGAAGGGAAAAAAAGAGAGGCTGATTTGGGAGAACATAAAGCCCTCCCCACCTGTTGCCTTGGAGGACAGGTACAGCTGCACATAGGATGGGGACCCAATCAGAATGTGTGTGTGTCTTTTCTAAAAAGGTTAAGAGCTACCCTTAAAAATGGCAACAGTAAAGTTTATGCTTTAATTGTTGTGCAATTTACAAGTTTACAACATACAAAGCACAGCCCCTGACATCATCTCCAGTGACTTGGCCAGTGTCTCAGAGAGCTTAGATGGAAACGAAGATATCCTGACTTGAAGACCAGTTGTCTTTCAGTTAAGCTTTTTATTCTTTTCTTCTTCTTTTTTTTTTTTTTTGGATACGCCACCCGTGGCTTGTGGGATCTTAATTCCCCAACCAGGGGTCAAACTCGCACCCCCTGCATTAGAAGCCTGGAGTCTTAACCACTGGACTACCAGGGAAGTCCCTAAGCTTTTTATTCTGAAAAGAAATTCTTCCTCTTCCATATCTTGACATCTTCTTCAGTGTTTTCCTTATATCCACATGTTTTGTAGATCTTAAAGAGCTTCTTATCCCTTTTCCCCAAAGCTACCTACCAGCTTTTGTATCTAAATTCTTTGACTCACTTGCGGGTGGAGGTAGATGCAGTCGTGGATGCATTTTGCAAGCCTCACGTTGTTCTGAATATACTGAAGTCATGTTTAGCTTCACGGCTGTGCTCTCTGGGCAGTCGCACAGGACCTGATTCTTAGAAGGGCCCCAGGCTAAGTTGCAATGCTCTGCTGCCACCATCTTGAAATTCTTTTGTAATTTTTATGCTGGACTCTACAAATTATGTAGCTGCCTCTGACTGACCCAATTAGTTTTCTGAGAAACCACACCCAGATGGTTGGCCTGAGAATATTATTTGCTTTCTCCCAGTTTCCACAGTATAAGTGGCATGCCTTCTTAAGATGGTCTACAGGTGAATGGGGAAATAACATTGGTGTAACATCTTAGGGTTTACCACAGACTTTTCACGTGCATTATCTCCTTTAATCCTCACAAGCAACTGTTAGGAGGCAAGTCTATTTAAGGCCAACAGGAATCCACCTACAAGGGATGAAATTGATTTGACAGGCAAACAGCAAACAGCTCCTTAAAAGTGAAAATCAACAGAAAAACAGGACAGAGAAATTATCCAGATGTTATACATCTGTGCTGCAAAGGAAGTTACAAAGGCAGTAAAGGACTCAGCATGGAGTTTGGCCAAAGGGATCATGGGGAATAAAAATTCCAATCCCAGGCCAAGAGAGAGGGAGAGAGAAGAGACATGGTTCTTGGGTAATCCTGGAGCAAGAGTCACGAAGATCCCTCGCGATCCCTTTATAGCCCAGGGATACGTATCACAAAGTCCGGCTCAAAACTCCTTTATCGAGGATTCTATCTTTGCCCAGTCACTTCTTGATTAGCAATTTGATTAGGTTTCTGTGTTCCTTTGTTCCAGGAACAGATCAATACTGAAAACACTGCTCAAACCACCGTTATAAGGCTGCCGGCTTGAGACTGTCTGGAACCCAGACCAAGTACCACCTTTTGGCAGTCTTGCAGCACCCAGACTGTGGTTTTACTTGCTTCCACCTAGTTGTCTGACTTGCTGATTTCCTGCCTCTGCCTGTCCTGTTTCACAGCTCCCTTTCCAATCTGACGTCTGAGATCCAGGCTGCTGCTGCTTGGCTGCGTGCAGAAGCACGACACCTACATCATAGTCCTCAGCTCAGCCATTTAAGGCCAAAGGAGGCAAAAGGGGCCTCCCTGAGTTTTCACATCGACAGTTCAGATGGGCCCACTTTCCTGACTCTCTTCTTAGGCCATGTTCCAATCCTGTATCCTAAGGGTTTTTGTATATGGCTTCAAAGTGAAAGGGACCTGGAGAAGGACTGGGTTGCTGTCATCCTTCCTCTTCCGATGTTCTCATCACACTGCAAAGATCCCCGTAGCTTCGGAGCCAAAGCCTTAACATTTGAGTTTTTCAAGACTTGGGAAGAGAGGGGGGCTTTATTTTAGAAGCACGGATTCTTTTGGACAGTCAAGGTATAAATAGGATTTCTATTAAGAAACTTCTGCTTGTGGGGGGGACTGTAGTTGCTTTTTAGAGAGTGGAAAGCTGTTGGGAGGGAAACAGTTTTCCTTAGAGGTCAAGCACTTGGTCAGTTATGGAATATATAGCCCTTTAACCAAAACATATCACTTCAGTGAAGAATGAGTTTTATTTTCTCCTGGTTTTGGAGGAAATCACTGTTCAGGTTTCTGAAAAAACAATCTTCTGTTTTTCTCTATCTGTTGAGAAATCAAGTAAGAAAAGCCAGTTTAATGATCTAGTTACTTAAAGCTACTCATTCAAACGTATTTGCTTTGATGAGAAGAAGCCTTGTTAACAAGTGCTGAGTGGGTGTGTCTTTGCTTCCAGATTAAGTGTAAAGGGTGAGAAATCTACTTTTCTCTCCATCACAGTCTTACTTCAGAGATCCTTTCAAGATACAGGTTCATGGGCGGGAAGACTATTAAGAAGCTTTCACTGCTGCTGAAACAATATGGGAGGAAGTGGTGGGAGGGGGTGGGGGTATGGGTAGCTACCGTCTTTCGAGCCCCTTATACCCAGCACATTGCGTAAGTGATCTCTTTTGTTCTCATAGCAACCTTGGGAGGTCTGGAGTTCAAGTTTCCTACACATAGTAGAGAATCAGAGAAGTTTAGTAAACTTGCGGAAGATTCCACACAAGAAAGGGTCAGGACTGAAATTTCATCTCAGGAATTTTAACCCTTAAATTCATGATATTTCTGTCATGCCAAACCATCTTTATAAAACTGAATACAGGAATGGTGAATCTAATCAGGGCATCACCCAGCAAGATTTTTTTTTTTAAAAGAGCTTTATACTTAGGGATAGTTTGTGAATGGACAGAATGAGATGTAACTATTGAAACTGAAGTGAGGCCATAGTTTGTCAACCTGGCACTTGAGCCAATGCCTTTTGACGTTTGTGGAGCTTTCCCATTTCTTAGGTTCATTGGTGACTTGAGAAACAAGAACACAGGAAGGGGGAAACGATGCAGGGAGAGAAGGTAGGGTCCACCCAAGACATTGGCTGCTTGCTATACGTTTTCTTTCCCTCTACTAACTTCAGGGGGCCCAGGTTGGCTGGAGGACTAATATCCTTTATTACTTACAGCTGAAATTGACCTGTGATTTCAAGTTTATGTGAAAAGTGCTTGTCGTTTTACAGGCCATAGGAAAGTCGAGATACTTACTGTCCACTGTTACTGAGCTCTGCAGATCCTTTTATTCTCCTAAATATCTCTCTCAACATTTCTCCCCCAAAAGGTATGTGGATGCATCGATTTGTTTTGTCTAACGGTCTCTGTGTTCCAATGGTTTTATTGGTTTTTTTTCCTCCCAAATTATTGCACTGTTGCATTCTCCCTCATTTTGTAGTTATTTGTACACATATTTGTTTTTCCACCTCAGTATTAAGCTCTTCGGGGGCAGATAATGTTGTTTATCTTTTCTTTTTACAGTTCGGCTTGCATAATCCACATAGATTTTTAATTTCAGAAGTACACGTGAAATGGTAGTATACAAAAACTTTTATATCTTATTATACGTAACTATTGTAGCGTATTTTGTACAGTCTTTGTACACTTACTTTTAGAGTGTTGTAGTTTTAAATTATAAACAGCAATGTTTTTTTTTAATGCTTTGGTTCTGTTTATAATATTTCCTAGCGAGGAACTGGTGAATTCAGCTAGAACACACATTGAAACAACTCGACCTATTTTGCTAAACTGATTTCCAAAAGAGTTTTATTGGTTATAGTATCCTAAAATAACCCCTCAAGATTTCTCACTCTAATCCCCTTGAATATGATGAGATATCATGCCTGTGATTGTTACACTATAGCCAAAGGGAGATTCTCCAGGTGGGCCTAATGGAATCACACCAATCACAGGAGCCTTTTTTTTTTTTTTTTTTTTTTTAAATGCAAAGTTTTCTCCAGCTGGTAGCAAGAGGGACCATCAGAAAGATTCAGAGCGTGAGAAGGATTCACTGCACGGATGTTGACTTTGAAGGAGGGCGCTGGGGGAGGGCATGCACACTACCAGAGAGTGGCCTCTAGGAGCTGAGTGGCCCCAGACTTAACACCCAGAAAAGAAAGCAGGAACCTCAGTGCTACAGCCACGCGAAACTGGATTCTGTCAGCAACCTGAATACCTGGGAAAACAATTCTTTTCCAGAACCTCCAGGTAAGAGCCAGCCTGGTTGACACCTTGATTTTGACCGTGTTAGACCCTAAGCAGAGAACCCAGTCAAGCCTACCTGGACCTCTGACTTATAAAATTATGAGGTAATAAATGGATGCTATTGAAGATGCTAAATTGGTAGCAGTTTGTTACGCAGTAATAAAAAATGATTACGTTCGCTTACCCTATACCAAGTAATACATGAAATTGTCCATGGCACTACAGGTGTCAGTAGATACAACTCCAGAATTGTGTGCTGTAATTAAAAGAGTCTTAGTGTTTTTAATGTCTTAGTGTGCTAAGACATTATTATTATTATTTAATTTATTTATTTTTGGCTGCACTGGGACTTTGTTGTTGCGTGCGGGCTTTCTCTAGTTGTGGCGAGTGGGGGCTACTCTTCATTGCGGTGCGCGGGCTTCTCATTGCGGTGGCTTCTTTTGTTGCGGAGCACGGGCTCCAGGCACGCGGGCTTCAGTAGTTGTGGCTCGCGGGCTCTAGAGTGCAGGCTCAGTAGTTGTGGCTCGCGGGCTCTAGAGTGCAGGCTCAGTAGTTGTGGCGCGTGGGCTTAGTTGCTCCACGGCATGTGGGATCTTCCCGGACCAGGGCTCGAACCCGTGTCCCCTGCATTGGCAGGTGGATTTTAACCACTGTGCCACCAGGGAAGCCCCCTAAGACATTATTGATTAAATTTGTTTTTCTTTGATTGCTGGTGGAAATGAGCATAATAACAATAGTTTTATTATTATTATTATTTTGTTGTCTTCTGAGAGCATTGGAGTGGGGGAACTTGTGGAAAATAAAAGACAGGAAATTCTGTATATTTGTTATTGAGAGAAAGAAAACAATCACAGAGGAAAAGCTTCTACCTAAAAAAGAGTGGAAGGCTGGTATGTTGAAGTTGGCTTGTCCCAGCTTATGAAACCCAGCTGTTAATTTGTCAGGAATCTTGTGGAGCAGTTGTTAGACACAGCTGTTATTTAAAAATTAGGTTATAAGACTTTCTACTAAAGAAGTTATATTAAAAACACAGGTAACAAGCAAAACTGATTTTGCGTTTTACGTTTTAATATTAGCTGTGTTCTTGAGGTTATTGATGTCTAATGTATCTGTGTGATAGAAATACTAGGTAATGGTTCCCTTTACATTTCTTCCAACTGCACGTTAATTGACATCACATTTGAAGCTTGAAATTGGCCACAGTGGGAGCATTTACACCTGGAAACTGGCAAATGTCTTTTCGGAGCCAATGAGATACCACGTAAGTGTTTTCTGAGATGTGGGTCAGAGGTAGGGCCTTTTTCCTACTGGATGTGAACCCATGAGAATTCTAAGTGTGGCACCGCATGCCATCATCCTGTCAATGTGAGGGAGATCTCCAGGGAGGATGGAGCCATTATAGCAAAAGACAGGCAAGAGATGGAGAGAAACCCATACGTGATGCCATGGTTTGAGCCCCATTTCCAGCAATACCTGATTTCATCCCCTAGCCCTAGACTTTTTGATTAGGTGAGCTGATAAATTCCTTTTGTATTTAAGCCAGTTTGGGTTGACTTTTCTATCATTTATAACTAAAAGCAGCCTAAAGGATACAGCAGAATTGATAGTTGACCCCTAAATAACACTGAGGGTTAATCTGGATACAGTTTATAGTTGGCCCTCCGGATCTGTGGTTCCTCCGCATCCGGGGGTTCAACCAATCAGGTGGTAGTGTAGTATTTACTATTGAAAAATACCTGCTTGTAAGTGGACCTGTGCAATTCAAACGCATATTGTTCAAGGGTCAGCTTATCAGGTCCAGAATCACACTCGTAGCCACCAAAGTGCCTTCACCGAAAACAATAACTTAGAGGGACGGTAAACCTCCTGACCTCAGTCTGGCTCTGCTGTTGTATTAGTTATAATTCTCTGTTTTACAAACATATATTTTTTTCATTTAATAGTTTAATAAGGCTTATATCACTTCCCTTGAAGCCTAGGATCAGTTCTTATCAATGAACACTTTCTTAGAGTGAGAGGCCTTTCCGTCAGGCTATCTAACAGCTATCCTGTCCTACCCTCCTCTTTCTGGATGAGGGAAACCTTTTATTCTGGGTGGCAAAGCCCCAGAAGATTAGTCATGATTGTGCGAAACCCTTCATGATAATCTCATATCCTTTTACCAAATACTTGTTTTCAAGCCTGCCTTACAGCTAAATGTGACCACGGGACCTAGTTCTGACTTCTACTCTTAGCTCAGAAGACGCCCACATGCAATGATTTTCGTTCTTGTAAATAAATGAATGGCCTTTGTACCATGTAGTGTGTTGATCACTAGGGCCACAGAAGTGAATAAACAGACTTCATTCCTCATATCTTTCTTCACTTTATGACTTTTTTTTTGGCCTATGTTTGAGAGCAGTGCAAGGTAGACATAGGTGGTTTTAAAAGTGAAACCCTAAAGACATCTTCAAATTCTGATCTCATTTATTCATTATCAGATATTGTTGATGTGTGGTGATCAGTTACATCTAAAGTCTGTGCCAAGCATGCACTGATAGAATTCATATATTTCTTTTTGCAACACAATCTACTTACAGTTCTTACATTTCAGTGTAAAATTCAGGCTACTCTGAGGGCATCTGAACTTAATTCTTCAGTTGGGTAGTACACTGAGCCGTTTCTTTTTTCACGAGCTCTGAAGTAGGCCTCCTGAACTCCGAACAGATCTTGAAAGCTCTCTTCCAATGTTAAATGTATGTATGAAGCACCTAAAGTCTGTGTCTTCAGTTTTTCTAAACAGCAGTCTTCTATCCCATCTTGATGCTACTTCTGATTCCACGTTTGGAAATTCTTAACGTCTTAAAATTTTTTTCTTTTATATGGTAGAATCTCATGCATACTTTTTATCTTTTTAAACTTTACTTTCTCATGAATACTTTTTAATAGGTTGGCTTATCTACAGTTAATGTGCACAGTTACCTAAAATTCTTTCTTTCCTCATTGCCCCTCAACACTGTGCCTCTAGGTGAGATTATGCACCCGAACTGCAGGATCCCATAGGTACTTCCTTGGCATCACCTTCTGATGATTCATTATAGCAAATTCCATACCGCTAAAACGAATCCCCAAATGAGATCCAGGGATTACTGACAAAGGCCAGGTTCTTTTTTATAGCTTAGAAGCAGGGTGGTAGAGCAGAAGGAAGATGGACTGAAGTCCTAGATTCACATCCCAGTTGGACCACTCACACCCTGACTGATGGCACTTTGAGTGTCCTCCCGAGCCTCCGTTTCCTCATTTGTAAAGAGGGATGACAGTCCTATTCTACTGCATTTGTGTAGTAAGGATTAAATGACGTCATATGAGAAAAGGGCCTAAGACTGTGGCTGGCAAGTAGAAGGCATCAAAAATGGTAGTTGTGTTGTCATTATTTTTTTTCTCCCCAACTAGACTGCAAGTTCCTTAAGGCCCAAGATCTGATTGATTCCACTCACTGTTGTTTCCAAAACAGTGCCTGGAATGTGGAAAATTCTTAATACACACTTAGTGAGTTAATATTATTACAATTATCAAGTTAACAACTTGTTAACTCCAGCAGCTTCCTTGAGGGATACCTTCTACGTCCTCTTTTCTTTTTAAAATCAAGTCCAAGCATGAGTCCTTTTCCCATGAAGCCACCCCTAACATGCTCTAATTTGTGGTTATCTCATACTTCTCATATTTAACTGACACCATCACCTGCACCCCACCCCCTTATCATTTATATTCAAGACCAAATAGGAATGGACTGCATAATACAACGTATGGTCTGTATCATTGTCTAATTACTTCATATTGGTGACTCTTGTCTTCTTAACATTCAATTCCATCAATATTTCTTGATTATTTACCTAGTGCTGGGCACTGTGGTAGGTTCTGGAAAGGAAATGGTAGCTGCCTCAAGAAGTACCCAGTCTCTTAGTGGAAATAGATGTATAATCAAACAGTGACAACAGTGTGATGTGAAAAGCTATACACGCATAGTATCTAGGTAGCAGAGAGGTGAGAAAGTGATTAACCTTCTTCAAGGTCAGGGAAGACCTCCCAGGAGAGGTTATGAGGGAACATGATTTTAAAGAATGGTAAGCAATTTTCCAGGTTAAGTTGGGGGTAGGGGAAAATATTCCAAGGCGAGTGAACAATGTGTGCCAAAGGACATGAGATAACAAGATATTATCCTGGAGAACTTAGAAGCAATTCAGTACTGTTGAGTATAAGTAGAGAAGCTGGGAAATGAGGAGGGGTCAGGAATTGGTGCATAGTAAGATTGGAGACAAAGGCAGTGGCCATATCTTGCAAAATTTTGAATGTTGTAATCAATGTAGGTGATGGGGAGCCCTGAATGTGATGATCCGATAGACCTTAGAAATGACCTATGATAGCAGGGTAGATAAATTGGGAGAAAGAGACGGAAGCTTAGCAATGAGTCAGGAGGAAGTAGTAAAGGTCCAGATGAGAGAGACTAATAGCCCCGTTGAGCCAGTGATGATGGGGCTGATAAACGATTGGATTGATTTTTAAGAAGAAAGTTTGTAATTGATATGACTAGCTTAGTCATTGGAGGTAGAAAGATAAAAAGGAGGGGAAAGAAAGCATTCTTTTATTGCTTTGTATTCTTGATAAAGCATAATACTAATCATATAAAAAGTGCTCAGAAGTAGTTCATCAATAAGCAAGTCCCTATGGCATTATCTGGTCTTGATTTAATTTTATTTTCAATTTTTTTTTTGATGTGGACTATTTTTAAAGTCTTTATTGAATTTGTTACAATATTGCTTCTGCTTTATGTTTTGGTTTTTTGGCCCCGAGGCATATGGGATCTTAGTTCCCCGACCAGGGATTGAACCTGCACCCCCTACATTGGAAGGCGAAGTCTTAACCACTGGACCGCCAGGGAAGTCCCAGTTCTCAATTTTAAAATTACTTTCTATGAACTAGAGCCTTCCAAGCTCCTGCCCAGCCTCTTGGTATATTTCCAGTCTGCAAGGATTCTCAATATTTCCAAGTTGTTCGCAAACAGAAAACCAAAAACTGACTTTGTTTTCCTACCACATATTTATCTATTTAGGCAGTTGTTAGCAGAATATTCAGAAGTCTGCGAATAAAGTGGCCTAACTAAGAACAAAGAAGGAAAGATGTCAAACTACCCACATACAGCATGAACCTTCTTTTCAGGATTACATAGAGTAACAACACAATTTTTCTTAGTATTCAAGGTCATCTTGACCTCATTTAATCTTTAACTGTGTATCATAAACACAGATTTTTCTTGGAAAACGATTTCCAGGCTACACAAAGAAATGTCAAACTCAGTCTATCAGAGCTTTAGAATTATCAGGGAAGATGAACAACACAGTATAAACAAAATTACTTATTTCCATAGGCTACACTCCAATTACACAACAAAAGATGAGGAATTCTTCCATTGATAAGATGGGTATCTTACATGTATTTTTATTTGTTTCTAAGAATTGAAAATGGAACCATAAAGGCTTCAAATAGATTTTGAAGAGGTGATTTTAAATGATCAGAATTTTTGGAAGCATATCATATGTATGTGTGATACACATGGTCTCTTAAGAATTTCTTTTAAGACAAGGTCAGCAAATTACAGTCTCTTGGCCAAATCTGACCCATCACCTGTTTCTGTACTGCCTTGAGCCAAGAATGGTCTTTACATTTTTAAGTGATTGAAGGAAAAAAATCAAAAGAAGAGTAATATTTTATGATATGTGAAAATTATCTTAAATCCAAATGTCAGTGTCCATAAATAAAGTTTTCTTGGAGCACAGCCCACCCATTTGTTGTGGATTGGCTGCATTCAGGCCACAATGGCAGAGTTGATAGTTGTGCAAAGCCTAAAAGTATTTACTATCTGGCTCTTTCGAGAGAAAATTCGCCAACTTTGTTTTAAGAGCTTTCCCCTAAAGAAACACTGAGGACTTCAGTAAACTGAAGACTGCTTTACAAAGATTTCCTGTGTCAGTGATATGTGCTTTTTTTTTTTTTTTAGTGATATGTTTTTTAAAAAAAGAAAAGAAAATGCACACATTCAGGAAAGATAATAGAGTTGCCATATCATAAAATAATAGACATGCCTTTATTAGATTTAGGATGCTTCTCTTTGCACTTTGTGTCAGTGGAGAAGAGTTATTAAGAACACACACTCTAGAGTCATCCTTTTTTCTTGAATCCTGATTAGCTTTCTGTGACCTTGGGCTAGTTATTTAACATTCTGTAAGCCTTGGGTTTCCTATAAAAAAATAAAAAAGAGTAATAATGGTACCATCCTCATGAAGTTACAGTGGTATGAAGTGGGGTGAGTTTTTTAAAGGAATTATTTAGCTCGGTACCTGGTACATAGTGTGCAATACATTTGTGTGTGTATGTGTGTGTGATTATCATCATTATCTGAAAATGTCACTTTCTGGTGGTCCACTCCCAGAACTGCCTATCACTTCTGTTTTTACAAGGAAATCCACAAAACCCTGCTTATATAATTTCCCTTAGCAAGAGCCCTTCTTTGTATTGCCTGCAGAAAAACTGTCCAGGGTGCACAAATCCAAGAGTGTACTTGACAGGAGGGTGGGAAAGGGGATGCCTAGGATGTCTAGAAACAAAGATCACAGACATTGTGTTGGAAGGCTGGTCAGCGGCCGGATTAAGCTGGTGAGCAGGATGTTGGGAATTTCATCCTAACTTTTTCTAGGGAGAGTCCACAGTTCTGTGATGGGCTGTTGATAAAAGCTCTTTAATTTAGTAGCTAAAGTCTTTTTTTAAGAGTGTCTGAAGTTTTTGTCATTTTATCTCTTTTTACGTTAGGTTAACATTGACATTTTTCTTTTATTACTTGATGTTTTAGCTGATGTTTCCAACCAGAAGTGCTCTTAGAAAAATCATGAGGGTGTAAGGCTGACATTCTTGGAAACTTAGTGATTTCTTTCCTCCTGGGATGCTCCTGCCTATCTCCTGGCTGAGCTTGCTCTAGACTCATCATGACTATGGGTGACTGCAAAGGCCTGATTCCTTGCCTATGATGCTACTTCCCGTGTCTTTCCTCATGTCTATAAATAGGTCATGACCAGCCTCAAGAGGGGTGGCCTCTTCTGCTTAGGGGTGATCTGGAATAATTGGTATAAATGACATGAGGAGGAGAACCTTCCTTAGTTGCCCCTTATAGAACAAATCTCCACCCAAAGAGAACTAAAAGGGGAGAAAAATCCCCTAAGACAAACAATTCCTTTGCCTCCCCATCCCCCAAAATCATTTACAGAAATATCAGAAATCAAGAAGGCAGCAGATATCTCCACAATCCAGCTGAGAAACAGAATTTCTATAGGTTCATTTCCATTTTTTTTTTAAATCACATAAAACAGTTTGCACAGATCTCACTTTTTTTACCTCCTGTGTTTTGTGTCTTGACATATTGTTTTGAGGAAAATCGTTCTGTATTTTATCCTTGTTTCTCAATTATGGTTGAACTATCATGGTTAATTGAGTTTAGCCATCCAAAAGAAGAACAAAATATTTCAGCATTCTTACATACTCTAGTTGGACTCGCGGTTAAAAAGACAAACACAAACACCCTCATGTCACCCTGGTGTGTCAGGATAAAATCCAACACTGTAATGCTCACACGCTTGCCGGTGAGTAGAATGGGCTGGGGGAGGAGGAGACCTCTGTTTGCTGGTAGGAGTAGCTCTCATCATCGTATTCCAGTTCATCTTCATCATCGTCATCCAGCAGCCCATACTTAAATTTCCGGTAGACAGTGCCATCTTGGCCCATGTAGACAATGTCATCCTCATCGTCCTCATCGTACTCCCGGTCCCTGTACTCAATCACCTGATCCTCTTCAAAGCTGGTGCTCTCGCGATGACTGCTCTTGTAGGAGGAGTAAGACTTGCTAGGGTCAGCCAGCTTTGCATAGCCGGCCTTTTCTGTGGGCCTGACTCTGCCCCGAGATTTCTTCCAGATGATCACAGCTGCCCCGAGCAGAAGCGCCAGCATAACGGAGGAGGTGATGAGCAGGGCTGTCCTGGAACGCTCACCTGCAGGCTCAACCTCACTTGCTCGAAGGATACACTCATCTGTTGGAAGATGACCCCAAAGGAAGAGGGCAGAGGGGAAGGGTGGCAGAGAAGAAATGGAATGGAGAAAATTAGTTTCTGAGGTAAAGAGGTTCACCTTTATCTTTTGAATCTAAAATGGTAGAACCACTGTCTTCGATTTTCTTAGCACACCCCTCTACAGAATTGCTCCGTGTCTACTCCCATGAGAGTTTCAGTCTATCCCAGATGATAGCAACAAACTCTTCTAGGGAGAAAGTCAGTTTGAGATCCAAAGGGAGCCCCCTCATACCCATACGTCATGGGTGAGTCACCAAGTGTCCAACCTTACCAAATCGATTCTTCTACTTCCTTCCTGAGAAAAATGTTCCATCTTGGGCCAGGCTTCAGTTATTGCTGAATGCTCTATTTCTGTTTCAACTCTGACTTTTTCTAAGACTGAATCTTTTCCCCAGCTACCTTTAAACCTGATTCAACAGGATTATCCCACAATTCAAAGATAGGAACAGATTATTTATAAAGCCATTGATTCATCGCTGCGTGGGGTCATAGAAATCACAGGTCAATCTGTAGTTTGATAGTTGAGGAAACTGAGACCCACAGCGAGAAAGTGAATTGTCACATTGTCACAGGTAAGAACTTGTTTATGGAGCAATCAGAACTCGAACCCAGGAATCCTTGCTTCATGCTACAGTCTGGAGACATAGGGTAAAACACTGATAAAGGTTTTTTGACTTCTTGGCATTCTGTGGACCTAATTTGGTAGCATGAAAAGTACCATCTTTAAATTCTGACTACCAAATTGAGTGATAGGGGATTTCTTCTATCATAACTAAGATTTCTGAAGTTGAGAGCTCTGCCCCCGTCATCCACCAACATTTGTTTTGATGCCTTAATTGAAAATATGGAGTAACCAAAAGTGTCATAATTCAGCGATGAGCTCATTTTTTGTACTTTTTTTTTTTGCGGTACGCGGGCCTTTCACTGTTGTGGCCTCTCGCGTTGTGGAGCACAGGCTCGGGACGAGCAGGCTCAGCGGCCATGGCTCACAGGCCCAGCCGCTCTGCGGCACGTGGGATCTTCCCGGACCGGGGCACGAACCCGTGTCCCCTGCATCGACAGGCGGACTCTCAACCACTGTGCCACTAGGGAAGCCCCTATTTTTTGTACTTTTTACTCACTTATTCAGGTGGTATAATTTGGGTAAGTTACCTAATTTTTTTTTTTCCTGTTCTTTAACCCACCAAATGGGAGTGTGAAAGAGAGTATGAAAGAACCAGAGAAAAAACTAGCAGGCCTTGTTGGATGTACAAGTTGAAATACACAGTATGTTTTCCATAAACACTTTTTTTTTTATATAAGGATGTTCTGTTCCCAGAAGAGAACATCCTTTTTATTTTTATTTATTTATTTTTTTGTGGTACGCGGGCCTTTCACTGTTGTGGCCTCTCCCGTTGCGGAGCACAGGCTCCGGACGCGCAGGCCCAGCAGCCATGGCTCACGGGCCCAGCCGCTCCGCGGCATGTGAGATCCTCCCGCACCGGGGCACGAACCCGTGTCCCCTGCATCGGCAGGCGGACTCCCAACCACTGCGCCACCAGGGAAGCCCTCCATAAACATTTTTGAACCACCTAGGTCTGCTCCCAGGATGTTTTATGAGATTCTAGGTGCATGATATACACTAGCTTAATGGATATAATACTGTTGCCAATTATTTTAGGGTTAATTATTTTCTTTTATAATATATTGGCCAATTAGGTCTGATTCATCACCACTGTGTGTTTTCTTTCTCTTTTTGCTAGTGATAAACAAGTTTTCTATTTTATCCTAACTTTCATCCTCATGGGATTTTGCCCATCAAGAAGAATTTCATCTCCTAAAGTAACAGCACCATCATTACTACTTTTGTCATTAACATATCAGCACAGAATTTTTCCCTGGAGGAAATATGAAAGCACCAGAGGGAAGGATAAGCAACCCGTGTGTGGTCCTTTGCGATAAATACTGCCTGAGGCAGGAGAATCAATAAAAGACTTTTCGAGGTTGTTTCAATTACCAGGGTACCATATGCAATCATGTCTTACTGCTCTCCAGTCTTAGGTCCGCAGAGTCAGAGTCAGCCTCTGTGATATGGGTTCTTTGAAGTATCAGAGTGTCTTAGTAATGAATGAGCAGGTAATAAGAGTATTTGGTCTTCAGTAGAGTTGCCCCAGGTAGATCTTCAAGAGCCAGAGAAAGCCCAGGAGAGCTGACTAAATAGTTCTTAGTTGGAAAAGGCTTGCAGAAATGCTGCACCCAACACGTACACACTTCTGGTTTCATTTAAAGCCATCAATGTAATGAAGGTTGTTATTCTTAGCTGACACAGCATGGATATTAGGCAATCAGACCCTGAAGGTGGATGTGTATGAAGAGCTGGGGAAACCAGCTGCTCATGGGGGTGGGAAAGCTGAAAGAAGGAAACAATTAGTTTTTGGAAAGATGGTATTTAAAAGTTAGTTGAAAAGGCTGATCAAAAATAAAACAGAAAAGACTAGTAGCAGTTATGGGTCTGGGACATACTTTTCTTAAAAATGGACAGGCTCCCATAAATATAATGTCTCTTTTCGTCAGGCCGTGATGTAGCTGAACTCCAAGGAAATGACCTGCTTTTACACTAGAGAATAAGTTTTAAGAATTTATCTTTTTCTTTTTAGAAGAAATCACTCCATTTGGGATCTTTCTAAGCTTGTGGCCAATGAGAACCAAGTACCCGTATGAATGGATTGGGGGTGGGAGACAGTTGGGGGACTCGGAATTGGTAAAAGGGGTTTTGTTTCCTCTTAGCCTTCAATGAAAGTTCCTTTCTAAAATGCCTTAAGTCTCTAATGGGAGCCCTGGATTTGGGCTGCCTTCCACAGGATGATTTTTCGATGGAATCAAGATAATATTGGCATCAGCTTCCTTGATAGGCAACTCTTTTCCTTTATTTATTTATTTTTTGCGGTACTCGGGCCTCTTCACTGTTGCGGCCTCTCCCACTGCGGAGCACAGGCTCCTGACACACAGGCTCAGCGGCCATGGCTCACGGGCCCAGCCGCTCCGCGGCATGTGGGATCTTCCCGGACCGGGGCACGAACCCGTGTCCCCTGCATCGGCAGGCGGACTCTCAACCACTGCGCCACCAGGGAAGCCCATAAAGTAAATTTATAAAGATGAAACTCTAGACCTGCTTGAGCTTGAATCTGGGAGGCAGGACAGCAGTGGAGAGAATGCTGGCTTTGAGTCCAAATGACCCATATTCTGATTCCAGATGAGTCTGTTAACATTGGTATGGACTTGGGCATGCTAATCAAACCTTTGAGCCAGAGTCTCCTCATCTGTAAAATGGGATTAATAATATCAACTTATATGAGATGATGGACAGAACGTTTCAGGTACAGTGGGCACATAGCAGGCACTCAATAAAAAGGTTGCTGTATCCTGTAATAAACCATAATGGAAAAGAATATATATATGCATAACTGAATCACTTTGCTGTACACCAGAAACTAACACAACATTGTAAATCAACTATACTTCAATTAAAAAAATAAATTAAAAAAAGAATCATTAAATAAACGTTGCTCTATTGATCCTCTGAAACTTCCCATCCCTCTCTCCCCCATGTTTCCATCAGCATCCTGAGGACATGCGCTTCCTCTGGCTCCGCAGGCTGCTCTCCCTCTCCCCTCACCTGTGGTGTCATGGCAGTCACAGCACTCCTGGGTGTCCGTGGGATCGGAGGTGTTGCAGCAGCGCAGGCAGCGGCTGTCATCCATGTGCAGCACCAGGTTGGCAGGACACACAGTGCAGTTCCTGGTGCCAGGTCCTTTGCATTCTATGCAGCTCTCATGGCATTTTTCACAGTTAAATTTCTCCCCCTGTTAAGAACAATCAGATTCCTTTGGAGTGTGGAGAAATTAACAAGGCACCGGAGTTCCCAAATGGGGGTTCCCTCTCCTATGGATAAGGGAAGGAGGCAGGTTGGGGATAGCAAAAAGGTGATTTGTTCTGGGTCCATTTTTACTGTTCTGGGTGAAAGACAGAACCAGCTGTTTGCACTTGGATGGAACCATTGCTGAGCCTTTCCTCTGAGATCTGCTGGTAATCATAGTGAGAGAACAATCTTCTAGAATAGCTCAGGTTACAAACTGACAGCCATGTGCTGTACCTGGTCGAGGACAAGTTTTGTCTGGTCCGTACTCAGCTGGCCTTCTCAGTTAAAAAAAAATTGAATTCATTGCCTGCATTTCAAAATTGGGATATTTCACATGTCAATCAGTGCTGAGTATCTCTTTAAAAACTGGAAGATTTATCAACATTGAATTCACCACTCCCACATCACAGACAGAGCTGAGTGGCGGTGGCCCCCTTTGTGTGCTCTCCTATTTGATACAATACCCAGCCCTTGCCACCTATGGCCAAGTTTGCACTGGGGTTTTCTTTGACCCAATACTCTTCACTCATTTACATGACCTGCTCTGCCTCTGTGGTTATTAGGTTCTCGTGTCTCTGCCCCAGAATAATATAAATTGTGACTGTTAGCTAAAGCAGTGAAATCTCAGTGGGAAGATTGTTGAAGGTGAGAAAGTGGCTTCCCTCCCAACAAGTTGCTCCATTTCACTGGTGCTGAAAACGTAGATGAGGGAAGATACCTTCCTATTTCACTTCTGCACTTTGGAAGGCTGGTACAATAGAAAAAGAAGGAATGGAAATTGCCGTTGTTGAGCACCTTGGCAAGTTTCAGGTGCTGATAAGGTGCTTTCTCAGCTGAGATCTCATCAAATCCTGGGTTAGGAGTCAGAACCCCTGTGTTTAATCCCAACTTTGTTCCTTACTGTTCGCATGATCTTTATCAAATTACCGTATTTAACCTCTTGCATTCTCAGTTTCTCCAAAGTGTAATGAGGGCTCTTGTCAGAATTTAAAGAGAATAGCATATGTGAATATGCTGGGACTTGTGAGTTTTACCATGGAGAGATTTACTTAATTTCTAAAGTTTGGAAACACAATCAAGAAGTTAGTGGACTCAGAAAATCCATGGTTTCTAGGCCAGGAAACAAAATATACCTCTCTTAATATATTCGAAGGGGTGGAGGAGATGAAAGACCAACATTGGTTATGTAGTTCTGACATTATTCAGACATTTCAGGTTAGCCAGCAGAGCGGGAGGAGAGAAGATATATCTTATTTCTGACCAAATATTCCTATGTAGACCTGAAACTTCTAAGGTCATGAGCAATATATTGCGGTCCTCATTAAATAACTTCCCCATTATTTATCTCAGGTCTTCTCAGTTCTTTTGATTGACATTAAGGCTACAGGTGGGTAGCACCATTATTCCACAGTGCAATGGTAGATTTTAAAATATTAAACCTGAACTATAGTGAGTGTAGGGATTTTATGACTCTTTTGACATGCCCAAAATGACATGCAGAAACTAGCTCATGTCCCTCTGTAGAAATGGTGGAAGACACCCCACGCCCAGCTCTGTACCTCTCCCACTCTGTACTCTCCCACGAGACAGTCAGAGGCGCAGATTCCTCCCACCAGGTGGTAACTCCACACACAGGATAAGCAAGTCAATGCTCCTTTTCCTGAAAGGAAAAAATGATTCTAAGTTATGAAACTGACCTTACATTTCAATCTCTGTCTTGGATCCAAAACACTTAGGAGCAAGGAACATGTCAAGTAAATTGAAGGAGAAGAGTGAATTGATTGAGGAAATGGAAAAAAAGTCTATGAGATACCAAGTAAAGACCTAGAAATTATCCAATTAGTCTAATCAATGTAAACTCTCAATTTGGAAATAAGGGTTTGGAGATGACAGATCTTTTATTACAGCAAAAGGAAAGATTTTCAGAGAATGAGAAATCATGTAGAAAGTTTGTAAAAGCTTTATTTATCATTCTGCTTATTGTTTAACTAGTAGAGAGGATGAGGATGATTTGGAGGGTCCCAAAACTCGATGAGTAAATCATGAATGGGCAGTTAACTAGTTGAGAAACAACACCAGACTTGGAATTTAAAATGCTAGGGCTAAAAGGATTTACCAGATCATTTTGTCCAGTAATTATTTATTTATTTATTTATTTATTGGCTGCATTGGGTCTTCGCTGCTGCGTGCAGCAACTTTTTCTAGTTGCGGCCAGCAGGGGCTACTCTTTGTTGTGGTGTGCGGGCTCCTCATTGCGGTGGCTTCTCTTGTTGCAGAGCATGGGCTCTAGGTGCACGGGCTTCAGTAGTTGTGGCACACGGGTTCAGTAGTTGTGGCTTGCGGGCTATAGAGTGCAAGCTCAGTAGTTGTGGTACACGGGCTTAGTTGCTCCGTGGCATGTGGGATCTTCCTGGAGCAGGGCTCGAACCCGTGTCCCCTGCATTGGCAGGCGGATTCTTAACCACTGTGCCACCAGGGAAGCCCTGTCCGGTAGTTCTTAATTTTGGGGATTGTCATGATAGATTCCTTTGAAATTCTCTTGAAAGCTGTGAACTCTCTTCTCAGAAATTTAACATCCTATTTATTTAATTTTTAAATAAATGTAAACAAATGCCCAGACATGTGAAGTCACTCATTCAAGGTTTCATAGGGAATGGTTGACTCAAGAGTCAAATTCAGGTTTGTTGACTGACAGTGCAGTGCTCTTTGATCATACTATCTGCCTTCATACGTGAACCAAGTAGAGGAGGTGTGAACAGACAGACTGTTTCCTGTGGAGGTAATACCCGTCTCTCCTAATTCAGAGACCCCAAGAATGACTGACCCAAGTATTTCTTTCTATGCAGATATCAAGGGAAAACTTCTGGAGAGAGTTTGGGGACAGGAGACCTGAGCTCTAGTTCATTGAATTAGACAGAGAGGCAGGAGCAGGGAAATAGAGGGGGCATGGAATGTGCCTGATATTGTGAGTTGGAACTTGATATATAGGGCTTTTCATCAGAAAAATATTGTAAAGTGTGGTTAGTTGAAGTTGAACTAGAACCGTGAGTCCTGTTCTTACATTCACTCTGGATTTAAATCCACTTTTCTTGTCTGATCTGTGAGCTCAATCATTTATAATGTTTCTATGAAAGAATGAATTCTGAGTTCTGAACAACAGCTCAGATAATAAACCTTTATTACCCAACTTCCTCTTAGATTGGGGGCTGCCTATAGTGGTATCAATTCAAAGCCATTCTATTTTTATCTTACGTCCAACTTCATACAGAATTTCCTACATGTCCTGGGACACAATTTTGGTCTCTGAAGAAAGAATCAATCTTCCCCTACTTCTTTCCTTTTCTCCCTGCAGTTTTCTGAAATACAGCTTAAATGTCTTACTCCGATTTTAAAACATAGAAGTGTGGGATTTTTTTTCTTTATGAAGAGAAATTAAAGGTAGGAAAAATTAAAAGAGAGAAATGAAAGGGTAAAAAGGTTAGGTCACAAAATTTGTGTCTTAAGTTTGGTTACATTTTCCAGAAGGCCAGCAGCAATTCAGCCTAGATCCTGGGCAATCCCCAGAGGCACTACAAGCCACCTCTGGGTGACAAATCAGGACTCCATTTACATCGCCTACATTGATGTATTGCAAAATCCGCATACTTAAGGTACTCTGTGTCTTTTGCAAAAGGTAGTTGGCTAATTTCCAGAATGTTTTCTATTTTTTTTTTTCAAGTTTAACATCTTACATTTATCATTGCTTCCAAGGATCTGCAGGAAACTTGGCACCTATAAAGACAGCTTTGGCTTTTCCATAAAATTTGGAACAGCTCACCATCTGCTCTCCCTTAGAATGACCCCCACGGGATGAATTCAGCCATGCAGAGCCACCCCTGGGGTCTGTCCATGGTGTCATTCCACACCGGAAGAGAGAGGCAGCTCGGGAGAGTTAGGAGGCTTTGGTTAACCAGCCTGGATTTTTATTTAAAGCAATTTTGTGTGGACGATAAATAAAAAGTTAAATGTGTGAAGGCAAGGAATGAGCTAATTATGAAGGAACCAGCTGCATAAAAGATACATGTTGGTCATTAATATGCTGCCCTTCCCCAACCCCCTTAGTTCCTTTTTTTTTTTTTTTTTGTGGTCGTGGGCCTCTCACTGTTGTGGCCTCTCCCGTTGCGGAGCACAGGCTCCGGACGCGCAGGCTCAGCGGCCATGGCTCACGGGCCCAGCCGCTCCGCGGCATGTGGGATCTTCCCGGACCGGGGCACGAACCTGCGTCCCCTGCATCGGCAGGCGGACTCTCAACCACTGCGCCACCAGGGAAGCCCCCTTAGTTCTTTTAAGTATTTTTTTTAGAGTATTTTTTAACACCCTAATATTATTGGGCAGTCAAATGTGAAGGAAATACAATCTAGTTGGTAAATTACTTATTTAGGTTGGGAAAGTTTCCCTGTATCCTTCATGCATCCTCATTTCTTAGTATGACAGCTAATATTTTAAGAAGGAAGGAACTCATCCTTTATTTTTTTACCTAGTTTATAACCCAGGAGAAAACCTGTCCCCAAATTTTGTAATCTATATATTGAAAAATCAGAAGGCAGCACAAAGATTCACTAACCAGCAAAGGACATGTGTGGTAGGTGAAGAAAGGATGACAGAAGAAATGAACAACAAAGATAGAAATCATTAACCAGGAATATTTGGGATTCAAGTCAAATACAGGAGGAGGAGGCACAAACACTCAGAACGGCTTTAAGATTCACCCAGATATGCCCAATCATCCCTGGAATACAATCTCAGGGAGACTGTATTGATGAGCTTTATTTTTTTTTTTAAGACTTTATTTATTTTTGGAGTGTTTTTGGTTTGCAACAAAACTGAGAGAGAGAGAGAGGGAGAGAGAGAGAGGTACAGAGATTTCCTGTATACATAAAAAAATCATATGAATTCAGGTTCTGACATAACCCCTTTATTCCAAACACACTGAAATGAGAGAATAAATATAAACAGAGAGAACCAAAAAAAGAGATAGGTCGGCTCAAAAGTAAGATGGAATCTCTCTGGACCAGAAAGGGAATATAAATGCAAAATAGCAATCAGATTCAAGCCACCCACGTGCTTGGCTCTGGGCCTAAATGTAGGCAATTGTGGCTGTGAGTTCAACTTTTCTACCATAATAGGAACTAAAAGTGTTTCATATAAGACCTGCACCAAAATCCAGGTTTAGAGCTTAAAACAGGAGTCAGGGTGGGACTCTCTGCCCTCATAGACATCACCTCTTCACCAGGAACTCTCCTGGGCTGCCAGCTGGGTTGCTGATGAGATCTGCAGTGACATCAGTATCACCTCCAGGAATATTGGAACATCATGTTTCTATACTGAGTTTCAGGGTGGGACATGGGGTAGCATGAGCTGAAAAAGTAGCAGACTGTGAGGAATAAGGATGAAGGGAGAGAGAAAGGGAGTGAAAACCAAAAGCAAAGTCTTCCATTCAAAATGAGCTCAAGACCAAAATTTCAAAGCATGTAGAAAAAAGAATGTTAAAAGAGAAGGTAAACACAATCAAGAATTAACATGAATTTACTTCAGATAATATTAATTTCATAGAAAAGTTTGACAAACTTAAAAATTAGCATATTTCGCGGAACAACTAGGCCCGCGAGCCACAACTACTGAGCCTGCACATCTGGAGCTTGTGCTCCGCAACAAGAGAGGCCACGACAGTGAGAGGCCCGCGCACCGTGATGAAGAGTGGCCTCCACTCGCCGCAACTAGAGAAAGCCCACGCACAAACGAAGACCCCACGCAGCCATAAATAAATAAATAAATAAAATTTAAAAATTAGCATATTTAAGATGCTTAAAAAGTAAATGAAGACAAAAATATCCTCTCACAAAAAACCTGAAGCACAAACAGGAAGATATGAAACAAAAATAGATGGATATGAAAAACAAACCATTAGAAATCTTAAAAATAAGTCATTTAAGTTAAAAAACTAAAATAATAGGTGGACTGAATTTTTATTTTTTTATTTTTTTTTAAGATTTTTTTGGTGTGGACCATTTTTTAAAGTCTTTATTGACAAAACGAATGTGGTCCAATTCTTGCCTTGAGGGTCTCATCAACAAGAGAGCTGGACGTTTAATTAAAATGTAATGTATTGAATAAAAATAGCTATGATAAAACTGCATTATAGAATCAAGAAGAAGGAAGAAGGTTTCTGGGAAGACTAAGAAAAGCTTCACAGAGAAGATGATATTCAAACTGGGTCTTTAAGTTGAGAGTTAATAGAGTGTTGTTCTCCAGGAAGAGGAAATGCATGGACAATAGTCATGTAGGCATGAAAGAGTATCACCTGTTTGGAGGCTGCTGAGTGGTTCTGGGTAGTTCTAGGTTCTGAAGTACATGGAAGGAGAGTTGAGACCATAAGCTAAAAGGACTGACCAGGGAAAGAATTTAATCACTTTTCAAAAACAGAAAACATTTATTGAAAGTTTATCAAGGAAAAAAAATGAATGCATAGATTGCAGAGATATACCATGTTCATAAATGTGGTGACTCAGGATCGTAAAGATGAGTTTTCATGCAATGTCAATTAATATCCAAGGGATTTTTTTAAATTAAATGTGATAAAATTTACTTGGAAAATAATAAAAGTTACTTGGAAAAAGAGCTAGGAATAGCCAAGACAATTTTGAAAAGGATAACAGGAATGTACCCTACCAGGTATCAATATTAATCTAATATGTTTTAAGAATAAAAACATTGTAGGAGGTATTTCTTTCTTAAATGGTGAGAGGAATTCACCATAATTACCATTCTATGTCAAGCTATGGAGAAAAATGAGCAAATTTGAATTTTAGAAAGATTGCTATGGCATTACTGTACACGATGACCTGGGAGTGGGGTAGCAAGACCAGAGTTGGGGTGACGTGCTATTTCAGAAAGTCAGCTAAGAGATGCTGAGAATGAAGAATGAGAATAGTGAGAATGGAGAAAGAGATCTGAGCAGAGAAACGTTTAGAAGAGAGAAACAACAGACCTTGAAGTTTACCTTTGTGCATTGGACAGGAGGCAAAGGGAAGATAACTTCAAGGTATCAGATTTGGGCAACTGGTTGGACAGTGGGTCTATTAACAGAAAGAGTGAATATCAGAGGAAACTCAGATTGTGTTTACTCTGGGACATGTTGATTTTAAGAATCTCTGGGACAGACGAGTAGGTGTCTGGAAAATAAGAATGGAGCTTGGGACAGTTTTAGGCCAAAATCTTAAGTAGTTGTTGAAATAATGAAAATAAATTTTGCTTGGCATATTCCAAGTTCAACAGGTAGAGAAAGAAGACAGTAGGTGGAAAACACTTGCTGTAGGGGACGATGCCTGTATATGGGCCCTGAAGGATGGGAAGGATCTGAAGAGGCAGCAGTGTGGTGCAGGATCAATTAGGGTTAGAGGGCAGATGTGCAGAAGCTGAAAGAGAACAAAGGGTGCTGATGCTGGAGAGGACTGGCTATGAGGTTGGCAAGCAAGAAGACCCTCCAAAGGTGATGAAAGGAGAGAGGGACAAAGCAGGAGCAAACACTTCGCATTTTTCCATTCACACATGCGAAATGATAGATGGCCCTCACCTTTGCATTTGTCGCAAGTTGGGTGGCATCTCTCACAGGTCTGTGTGCTTTGCTCTGCGTAGTAATGCTCTGGGCAGGTACGATGACACTGTCCCTTGGAGTGGAGCAGAAAGAAGAATGGATCGCAGGACAGGCAGTCTGTGGGCCGCGGGCCACTGCAGGCCTTGCAGCTCCTGCTGCAGCTCTCGCAACGCCCCGTGGAGTTTTCTGCGTAATACCTGAACCAAGGAGGGAAGCAGAGACTCAATATTAAGCTTTGCTCCAAAGTTGGGTGTGGTGGAAAAAATCATGGTTACAAGCTGCGTGCCTTCAGACTCTTTACTTATTAGATTCATGACTAATTATACTAATACATCTAATGAGTCTCAGTTTCTTATCCGTAAATTGGACATTACCATCCCTCCTCTGCTATTTGTGGGGATTAAGTTAGATGACACATATGAAAGGACCTAGCATAGATCACATGTAGTAGTGCCACAATAATTGTTCACTACCCCTGCCTTTTATATACCTATATGCTCTGCCACTTTAAAATTCAGGTGTTGGGGCTTCCCTGGTGGCGCAGTGGTTAAAAATCCACCTGCCAACGCAGGGGACACGGGTTCGAGCCCTGGCCCGGGAGGATCCCACATACCGCGGAGCAGCTGGGCCTGTGCGCCACAACTACTGAGCCTGCGCTCTAGAGCCCGTGCTCTGCAACAAGAGAAGCCATGACAATGAGAAGCCCGTGCACCGCAAGGAAGAGTAGCACCCCTCGCCGCAAATAGAGAAAGCCCGGGTGCAGCAACGAAGACCCAACACAGCCAAAAATAAAAACAGATAAATAAGTAAATTTATATAAAAAAAAAAATTCAGGTGTTAAGTCATATTGAATGGGAATGGGAGGTATTTTAAGTGTACTCCTGAGTGGTTTTTCTAATTTCTCAGTTAAAAAAAATCTTGAAATAGGAAGTGACATGAGTGATATTGACCTTTACATAGATGTGACCTCTTTTGAAAAGATTTTCAGAGGCTAAATATAATAACAATAATTACCATTTGTTAAGTTTCTCCTATATGCCTGACACTACAGTGGAGACATCATAAACATTATTTCACCTCATTGAGTCTAAAAATGAGACATTAGGACACGGCAGTTAGGAGTGTGCCCTTTGGAACAGGAGTGCATGGAGTCAACCCTCATGTGCTGTGCGACCTCAGGCAAGTCACACAACATCTCTGTGTCTCAGGTCTGTAATATGGGGCTAGTATTAGTAGCTAAAATTAAATAAGTTATTACTGAGAAGCTTGTTAGAACAGTGCCAGGACCATTATAAATACAGTTGATCCTTGAACAGCTCTGGGGTTAGGGGCTTCAACCTTCCATGTAGTCGAAAATTTGCATATAATAATATATAGTTTTTTTGCATGTAATACTGTTTTTAAAAACTATAATAATGATAGTTGGCCCTCCATATCTGTGGTTCTGCATCCTTGGATTCAACCTACTGCAGACTGTGTAGTACATATTTAGTGAAAAAAATCCACATATAAATGGAGCAGTGCAGTGCAAACCGCACAGATCAAGTGGAACACATTATGCAAGGGCCACTCTCATGAATGTATATTATTGATAATTATGAGTTTTATGATTAATCCTCACAGCAAACCTTATGATTTAGATATTATCTGTATTTTACATATGTAAAGACTGAGGGTCAGAGAATTTAGTCAACTTGCTTAAGGTCAAAGGGCTAATGAAGTGGGGCAACACAATTTGAACATATCCATTAAATGCCACGATAACAAGCAATGCATTATTTGAAGGTAAACACAAGATTTTCAAGTAACACTGAAGAGAGAAAAGGAACCATTGCCAAAGATAAACCTGTCTGGATGTTGGCACACTGACGCTATCCAACGGAAACATCAGTCATGAAATGAATAGTTGATAAAGATCACCTATGACTCAAAAGAGAAAACCATAGGAAAAAGTGAAAATCCACAATTTTCCACAGAGGGAATACACAATATTGAAGTCAGAAGATCTGATTTTTTGTCCTGGCTCCACCAAGTATTAGTAGCCATGTGACCTTGGGCAAGTCACTTAACCTCTCTGAACCTCAGTTTCCTCATCTGCAAAATGGAGGGAATGATATTAATCTCATAGGATTGCTGTTGAATCAAATCATAATATAAAGACACACTGTGAGTGGAGATACTTTGTAAACTTAAAGCAGCATAAACATTGGTTACTCATGTTGTTCTTATAGATTGTTATTAAGACGAAAAACAACAGTAGGAACCCTGGGGAAGAAAGCTTATCAATACCGAATAGGTTTTTTTAAAAAATAAATTTATTTATTTATTTTTGGCTGTGTTGGGTCTTTGTAGCTGTGCGTGGGCTTTCTCTAGTTGCTGCAAGCCAGGGCTACTCTTCCTTGCAGTGCATGGACTTTTCATTGCGGTGGCTTCTCTTGTTGTGGAGCACGGGCTCTAGGTGTGCGGGTTTCAGTAGTTGTGGCTTGCAGGCTCTAGAGCACAGGCTCAGTAGTTGTGGCACACGGGCTTAGTTGCTCCTCGGCATGTGGGACCTTCCCAGACCACGGCTCGAGCCCGTGTCTCCTGCATTGGCAGGCGGATTCTTAACCACTGTGCCACGAGGGAAGCCCCCAAATAGGTTTTAGAAATTATTAAAGAGTGATGCTAAAGGAAGACAATGGAGAGTTGTCCATTGGCTGTTTCTGATTAAAAGAAGAGCACACTGCCACTGCTTACCTTGATAACTCTTGCATGAGGTGACTGTGAAATCGTCCGAGCCTCATAGCCTGGAAGAGGATCTTGTGCAGAAGTACAAACAATAACTGGGGCCTTAAAAACCTGCTCTGAGGTTAAAAACCAAAGTAATGATGTGCATGGGGTCAGGCTGCAGAGGATTACACACCTGCCTTCCCAAGGCGATGAGATTTAACATACGAAGTTTATACATGTGGATCATTGATTTTACAAAAGGAACTAGTTCAGTAAAATATCACCACTTATAACTCATTTATACCCCATTTACTCACCTTTAAGGGAGTTGCAGAGCACGGGCTCTAGAGCGCAGCCTCACCTCCCAATGGGTAACTTCACATATTATGGAGGAATTGCTTTCTTAATTTCATGGTCTATTTAAATTTTGTGTGTGTGTGCACAGGAGTATCTAATGACTTGATTTGAGAAAGATGGGATCCAGATTTTTCAAGCACTTATTAAGATGAAGATGAAGGGCTGACCCAGGTAGCCCCATCCCCCTCTTGTCTGGCAGGAACCTCTCTTTATTGATCAATATGACTGGTGTTTTTTCAGGGCTGCTAATGTGTGTGGCTCTGTGCTGAGTGTTGTTGTAACCTGTGTGAAAAATAAGATGCGTTTCTCTTCCAGGAGCCTATAATTTTCAGGGAAAGAGATATATAAGAAGAATAAGCTCTTACAAAGTCATTTTTTTTTTTTTTTTTGCGGTACGCGGGCCTCTCACTGCCGTGGCCTCTCCCGTTGCGGAGCACAGGCTCCGGACGCGCAGGCTCAGCAGCCATGGCTCACGGGCCCAGCCGCTCCGCGGCATGTGGGATCTTCCCGGACCGGGGCACGAACCCGTGTCCCCTGCATCGGTAGGCGGACTCTCAACCACTGTGCCACCAGGGAAGCCCCTTACAAAGTCTTTGTATTGCTCATCTTATATCAGTACATACAAGTGCTCTTTATTAAGCATGTGTTGAATGAATGAGGTGAATCAAAACACAAGGCAGTGATACAAGCAGTAATTGCTATAGAACTGCAGACAAGAGATGTGCTAATTTCAGCAAAAGCATTTGGGGAAAGTCCAAAGTTATAGCCCTTCAATTTGGGTCTGGAAATTCTCAGTGCTTTGAGTTACTGATTGGGAAAGAAGAGTTAGCAATAGGCCTGTAATCAGTCTTCCTCTTTACTGGGAATGCCTGGGGGGGAAAAGATGACCCAGTCAAATCCTCTTCCAAATGTGCTGGTAACCAGACCTTCTGATAAACACACTCAGTTTTTCCTTGCAGAAAAACACGTGATGGAGGGCTCTTATCTGTGAAATGCTTTTAGAAGGATACATCTGTGTTTCTGGGTTGTTTATGGTAACTAAACCTGTAATTTGTGGATGTGCAGGGGCATAGCAGGTTGGAGAATTAGTGGGGTATAAATGGAAATATTTAAGTGAAATTGTTCCCTTTGTAAAATCAATGCACCACATGCAGTGCTTAGACCTCTCATATTAAATCTGGTCCGAACAAATCGTAATGCAAAAGGGAAAGAATCTACATTCATGGGTTTGGACTTCTCTAACAGAAGAATCACCTCTGCCTTGTAATTGCTTGTATCCTTTGAATTAGTGATGTGGGTCTGACTTGACAATCTGACTCTTTGTGTTATCTCATTGGGTCCCTCTGCCTTTCCTGTTTACTCTTCCGTTACTGTGAACTTGCCGAAATCCTCTGGAGACCATTACAGTTGGATTGGACTCTCATCTTTGTTTCTTACTAGCAGTGAGACTTCAATCTGGTTATTTAAGTGTTCTGAGACTTAACTTCCTCATCTGCGAAATGGGTTTGCTCATAGTGATATCTGGAGTGGTTATGGGATTAAGTGAGGGGAAAGTGTGTTGAGCACCTTACCCTTCTCTGCACTGGGGCAGGCACTCCTTTCCCAGCTGGAACCACCCTGGCTGGCAGGAGAGGCATTGCATGCTGAGTCTCCCTTCACATGTCCTACAAGAGCTGTGGCAGGGGGCACACCGGTGGCTGTCCTCATCAGCATAGTAGCCCTCGGGGCAGTCCTGCACGCAGGTCGTGTCTGCCAAGGGATGAAAAGAATCTGTCTTGGTATCAAGTATGACACATGTCTTCCAAACTTCTATATGCTCCCCACCGTACACCATGGCGGGTGGGGGGATGCAGGAGGAAGGAGACAGTGTCCCTGTGGGCTGATGGGCATCCCAGGAGCTAAGATGAATGTCCAAGAAATAGAATCAACCATAAGGACATTAGGAGTTGAGAAAAAACAGAGGTCAGAGTGGATGGGCTCTGTTGGGCAGGACAGAAACCACCGTCTGTTAAAGTGAGCAAGAGAATGTACAGGGTCTTGCAGGATGGGGAGAACATTCAAGGCAGGGGCTAGGGTAGCAAGAGTCAAGGCTCCACTGAAGAAAACAGTAAGTACAGGGCCAATGCAATGACAAGTTCCTACAGTCTCAACTCTTTCTAGCCTAAAATATAAGATTTTACCCTCAGTTTTGCTGTGCTGTCCACACAGTGTGACTCTTGACATTTAAGTGAATTAAAATGAAATAAAATGAAAACTTCAGTCCCTCAGCTGTACAAGCACAGATATAGACTATTTCCATTGGGACAGAAAGCTCTATGGACTGTGAGACTCTTTTTTGCCCAGTATTTAAAAAATTAGACTCTAACCGTGAATCCTCTGCTCTATACAGCAAGATGAGTTGCAGGGGAGTTCAGCCACACATAACCCCATTCCTTCCTCCACCCACCCCAGTGGAGTCACTGATTCTTGCCCTTTCAACTTCTTTAACAGCATTTAGGGTGGACGGTGAGGGTGGATTCACGATAAAGTTAAAACATGAGATTTGCTGGCTTCGCAGTTTAACATACAGTCTTAGAGGCAACTCTGCCCCAAATCTGCTTAACCTCATAGACCAGAAGCCAGACTCTCCTGCCTTATTAATGTGAGCCACTGGTCAGCTCTAGACCAGAAGAAGGTTTGTCTCCATAACTTCAGTCAGCATTAGCACAGGCACTGGGGGAAACGGAAAAAAAAAAGCCCCAAACTAAATAATACGAGAGCTCTGTAAGTGCTGTGGACCCACCCAGCTCTGTGCTGGGAGACCCTCTGAGCTGCTCGAGGGCAGGGGCCACGTCATTCGTCTCTGCTTTTCCAGCTCCTGGTTCAGTGCCAGGTCTTCCAGTGGCTATTCTGTTAAAGATGGATGTTGACAGTGGTTTATTGTCCAGCTGATGTATCTAGCTAACTAGGGGGAAGCCTGAATCCCCTGAATGTGAAACACCTCTTCATTAGTTTCCTATTGTTGTAACAAATTACCACATAGTGGCTTAAAACAATACAACTTAATAAATCTTATAATTCTATAGATCAGAAGTCTAACATGGGTCTCCAGGGCTAGGGAGAAGCTTCTAGAAGCTCTGGGGGGAGAATCTGTTTCTTTGCCTTGTCCAGCTTCTAGAGGTCACCCACTTGCCTTGGCTTGCAGCTCCTTGTCTTATTTTCAAAGCTGGAGTATCTTCTCTCTGTTCTGATGTCACATAGACTTCAACCACTAACTCTGGTTATCCTGCCTCCCTCTTACAAGGACCTTGCAATAATCCAGGATAATCCTCCCAAATCAACACAACTAATTTAATCACATCTGCAATTTCTTTTTTTTTTTGGTCATGTAAGGTAACATAATCATGGGGTCTGGGGATTAGGTTGTGGACATTTTTAGGGAGAGCATTATTCAAACTACCTCAGCCTCCAGAGGAATTATCTAGTTTATAAGTAGCCTGACCCTGGTGGGGTGGTGGTGAGGGGCGGGATGGGAGAATATGAGAAGACCAGGTCCTAGCACAACCCGCATCCAGCCCCTGGGGGACCACCTTGTAGTGATAAGATGTATTCCTGTCTGTATGAAGGCACCTGAGGTGATCACTCGTAACACTCTATATTGGAGATAATTAGAAAAGAAGGTCCTGGGGGTTGAGGTGATACAGGAGATCTGGAATGGTCTCATGAAGCAGCAACTGCTGGGAAGAGGTTCATTGAGATTTGTGGAAGAGGAGCTAAGACAGATGGATAGGTATCCTCAAGTGTTTTCTACTGGGAGGCAACCAGGAATGGTATTGAGGATAGTGGTCCCCGTGTCTCTGCAGGGAATTGGTGCCCTTGCTGATGGTACCTCAACAAGAAGAGGAAACAGTTGCCACACATTTCTATTTGAGTGTCTTGCTTCTCAGGTCTACTCTGGAGAGATGAATGCTCACACTCTCCAGGTCTTCACATATTCGTCTCTTCTCTCTCTCCTACACCCCTTCACTCTTCCTTCTTTCAGTTGAGTTCTGTTTCATCTTCTTTCTCCCATACCCGTGTTAAGCCTAATCGTGGTATCTCTGGAAACCTGAAGGTGTTGCTTCACACTGGCAATAACCTTCACATCTGATCTGCTGGACAACCTCAGATTGTCCCACATTTTGTTCAAGATTTATTAATCAATGGGAGCTAAATCAAGGGGAAATTTTCATGAAAAGCTGAATACCTGCCTGTTCAGAAAGCATCTCTCCACAGACTGCTCATTAATCACAAGGGAAAATAGGAACTCTGCAGTGGAGAAATTGGACAGGAGGACCAAAGTTAACGTCACCTGTGAGAGGCAGGTGGCCACTGGGCGCCTCCAAAGGACACGGCATCACATATGAAGTATCCCGGCTGAGGATGCACGATCTCCATCTAATCATGGAAACCTTCACACAAACCCCAGTGGAGGGACAGGGACTGTGTTCTTCTCGAATGTCAATATCATAAAAGACAAAGTCTGTGGAAATGTTCGGATTAAAGGAGTCTAAAGAGACATGGCAACTAAATGCAATACCTGACTCTAGACTGGGCCCTGATCTCAAGGGGAATTCACAAAATTCTAATATGGACGGTTCATTAAAGGATTGTATTAATGTTAAAGTTACTAGACTTGACAACTGTACTGTGGTTACATAAGAGAGCATCCCTATTCCTAGGAAATACATACAGGCAGACCTTGTTTTATCGTGCTTCACAGATACTGAGTTTTTTAACGAAGTGAAGGTCTGTGGCAACCTTGCGTCGTGAGATGACGGTTAGCGTTTTTTAGCAAAAATGTATTTTTTAATTAAGGTATGTACATTGATTTTTTTCTTTGACATAATGCCATTGCACACTTAACAGGCTACAGTATAATGTAAACATAATGTTTATATCCACTGGGAAACAGTGGATATACATAAAGTTTGTGTATCTTGCTTTATTGCCATATTCATTTCATTGTGTATGAATGATGGCAACTTTATTGCCATAAAGTTTTTTATATACATAAAGTTTGTGTATCTTGCTTTATTGCCATATTCATTTCATTGCAGTGGTCTGGAACCGAACCCACGATATTTCCAAGGTATGCTTGTGTTAAAGTATTGGTGGGAAAGAGGCCATGATGTATGTAACATATCTTCAAGTGGTTAAAAAATATATATTGCGAATTACGTATGCGTGTACGTCGAGAGCGAGAGAGTGAGAACAAGCAAACGATAAGGCCAACGGGGCAAATGGGTAAAGGGCACGTGTGCGGGGCTCTTTGTACTGATCCTCCTCTTGCGTCTATTCTGTAGGCTTGACAATTTTCCAAACACAAAGTGAAAAGTTAAAAAGAAAGACGCCAGTTTCTACTGGGTGCCATGCATTGTGCACGGTCGTTTCCCAGAGGGAGGGAAAGACAAACCCGTCCTCAGAGGAAAGGTAACTCACTGAGAAGAAGGCTGTCCCGCAGGCAGGTGTGACACTGGTCCTCCGAGGGTCCCGTGCAGTGGAAGCACTTGGCATGACAGGCCTTGCAGGCCAGGGCCGCCTCATCCCAGTACTCCATGGTGGCGCATTCAGTGTGAGGCACGCAGCCCCCGTGGTTGTTCACCCTCAGGCCTTCCTGACACGTGGTGCAGGTCCCCGAGGACGAGCAGGTCCGGCAGGACTTGTGGCAGTCTGCGGGCGGGGTGCAGACAGCAGACGGAGAGTGAGAGAGGGTCAGGGTGCCCCTTGAGGGAATCGGTTCCCCTGGAAAGTGTGCTCACCTTCCTTCCTCGGAGATTTCTAGGCTCTGGGCCAAGGGTGTGGCCAGGAGATGGGCTCTAGGCTGGAGCATTCTTGTTACAAGATGAGGAAAACATGGCTGCTTCACTTTCCCTGGGATCCCCAGAGAGCCCCTTCCTGCAATAGCCACCTCAGAGATAGTGGTAAGAGCCCCCTTAGTTACCCAAACTGCAACGTGCTAAGAAGAAGCAACCCTGTCGCAGCACAGCCACGCACTAGTCTGTGGGCTTCTCACCACTGTAATTCCTCTGCTGTGGTTCTCCACTGACCGCCCAGTAATTTGAGCTTATTACTAACATAACAGCTGTTAATACGTGTTGTAAGTACCTCTTGATACAAAAGACCTTTTTTATAGGCATTTAGGAATGCACAGTGCCTATGAGAGGGCCTGGCATATAACATTGGCACTCAGTAAATATTTGTTAGACAAAGGAAATGAGAACAAGTCACTCCCACCTCGGGGGGTTAGCAGTTGCCGTTCCCTCTGCCGAGAATCCTCTATGTGAGTAGTTTGTTCCCTGTGTGAGTAGTTTCTTTCCCTCCCTTTTTCAATGATCTCTTCCAGGCCGCCTTCTCTCCAATTTCAACTCCCTCCTGCCCAACTTCCTGCCCCCCTTTCCTGCCTTATTTTTCCTTTTGACTGGCTTCTTTAGAGTCTGTTTTCCCCGATTGAATGTCAGCTCCATGAGGGCAGGATTCTGTCTGTATTGTTCCCTGCTGTGCCCTAGGCCTGGAAGAGCGCCCAGCACATAGTAGGCCCCCAGTAAGCACTGCCTGGATGAATAGATGCATGGTATTCTTCTTGTGATTGTTATCTTCTCAGTGTATCTAGATCAGGACATTGAGGCTGGAGGTGCTAAGTCACGAGGCTGGGAAAGGGCAGGGAGAGGAGATGAACCCAGGACCTTAACAAGAGCTCTTGGCCATTTCTGCCCCAGCGCCTTGGGAAGGGTGAGGTGTTTTTAGACCTGTCTATGTTATCTCGTAGGGAGAAATTCAGGGTGATCAGAATAGATCCCATTCTTTGTGTTTCTTAGAGGAGAACCTGCTTGGACATGGCTTGGTTCTAGAAGCTTCTCTACACCAACCCAAATCTTAATTTTCAGGTCAGGTCCTTTGTTTCTTCTCTGGCAAGTCAGCTTGTTGCCCTGTTTCTTCCAGTACCAGCTTCCCTCCGCCTCCCTTGGGACTGATGGAAGGAGAAACAGCATTGCAGGGAGAGACCTCAGGTTAGTTCCCAACAGCTGAGCTGGCCTGAGCTCGGGCATCTGTGTTTTTTTTTTTTTTTTTTGCTGTACACAGGCCTCTCACTGTTGTGGCCTCTCCCGTTGTGGAGCACAGGCTCCGGACACGCAGGCTCAGCGGCCATGGCTCACGGGCCCAGCCGCTCCGCAGCACGTGGGATCCTCCCAGACCGGGGCACGAACCCGTGTCCCCTGCATCGGCAGTCGGACTCTCAACCACTGCACCACCAGGGAAGCCCGGGCATCTGTATTTTTTAAAGCTCCCTGGGTGGTTCTCATGGGCAACCAGGGATGAGGACCAGAGGCCTTTCTCAGTGAGAAAATTAAACCGTTCTCTATATGGCAGATTACTTTTACTATGGAACACCTGAGAAAGGCCAAAAGTCGATCCTCGGTTCCTGCCCTAGTACAGGCAAGATGGCCCTGCAGGCCTTTGGCTGAGGCTTTAAACTTCTCATGGAAACTGACCCACAGGTTTGCAACCTCCTCACATGTTCACTCCCGCCCCCTCCGCTACACAGGCACAGCCGCCCATCTTTAAGTCCACGTTCTTTCACACAGTCAAGTGGGACATTGACAGTAAGTAGTGCTTTACATAAGACACAAAAAGTTATACGCAGATTGTAAGGCTAGAGCAGAAAGGCTGTAGGAGCGCACTGCATCTTCATGTTTGACCAAAAACATTTCCCTGAGTACGTTCTAGGATGTGGGTGGCCCAAGGTTTCTCCTGCCACGTGAGTTCATGCTCAAGCTCTCACTGTGGTTAGGGGGCTGCCTCTGGGTATCTATCTCATGTTTGCTTGGTGGCAACATAAGGGGCTAAACTACCACTGGCTGCCTTGTTGGAGTGAATCCTGTGATTGTAGTTGACAATATTGTATTGTATACTTGAAAGTTGCTGAGGGAATAGAGCTTAAATGTTCTTACCAAAGAAGAAGAAAAAAAAAGAGGTAACTAAGGTCAGTGTCAACTGACCTTACTGTGGTCATCATTTCAAAATACATACATATATTAAATCATCACAGTGTACGTTCTAAACTTATACAATGTTATATGTCAATTATATCTCAATAAAACTGGGGGGGGAAGGAAAGTCCTGGGCTTCCCTGGTGGCGCAGTTGTTGAGAGTCCGCCTGCCAATGCAGGGGACACGGGTTTGTGTCCCGGTTCGGGAGGATCCCACATGCCGCGGAGCGGCTGGGCCCATGAGCCATGGCCGCTGGGCCTGCGTGTCCAGAGCCTGTGCTCCGCAATGGGAGAGGCCACAGCAGTGAGAGGCCCACGTACTGCAAAAAAAAAGAAAAGGAAAGTCCTTTCCCTAAGAATGCTTCTCTCACTTGCTTGAGAATTCCTCTAGTGATGGGCAATTTATATTTAATTAATTTTTCTTTTCCCTGACAACGGATAAGAAGCAAAGAACTCACGCCCACTTAAAACATAAGGAAGCATAAATAATAGCAGATCCTTTCTTGAACGTGTAGGGATTGAAATGCCAAATGGGACATGGAATAGGAGACCCCGGGCAGGAGAGGCTGCAGGTGATGAAGACGAGGGTGGCTTTAGGGAGACGAGAGGCTTGGAGAAAACCCTCTATGGTACAGCTTTCATTATGCTGCTATAAACCTATAATGGATTAAAATTTTAAGAAAAAATTTCCATTCTGGGTGACTTTTAAAGGCCCATCATCTCTGTTGTAAATCTTCACATGAGAATCCTTTTTGATCAGCTACCGTTGTGAGGAGGGTCAACGTGATTCATTGCTAATAAGTTACATCATCAAAGCTAAGGAATGATTCATTTAAAATAAATCATAAACTGGAGCAGGTTCAAAATATGCTTCCTTAAGGAGGAGGGAAAGAGCTGACACCACAGCTCTGGGACTGGGATGGAACTGCGCAAACCCCAGAACCTACTTAGAAGAAACACATCATCCCAAGTAGGTTCCCTGGGATGTGGTGCTCGGCCATTTTACCCAGAAGTCTTTACCTTTGCAAACCTTAGACTGTTTTTCAAAGTAAGTTCCTTCTGGACACTCCTCCAAACACTGCCCATCGTAGAGAAACAAGGACGCCTCAGCACAGAGGTCACAGTCATCCATTGAGGGGCCACTGCACTCCAGACAGTCTTCATGGCAGGGAACACAGTGCTGCGCATCTGCGTAGAAGTGCCTGGGACAGGACTGGTGGCACGTATCCTTGTACAGGAAGGACTCAGGCATGCATTCTGTGGGCAGAGGGAAGCAGCAAGTTACCCCCAGGGGAGCAGCAGAAAGGAATTTATTCATTCTGCAGTGGGCTAGCCCATCGCCCATCTCTTTGACTCATTTGACCCCAGTGTACATTTGCCCCACTCCCACCTTCCCAGGGCCTGTCCTCCTTGTCTCACAAGCCCTGCCTAGGGAGAGGAGACCACTTATGGTGGCCCAATTAGATGGTGCTGGGTTCACATCCTGAAATGATCTGCCCCTTCAATTGCAAAAACTTGTAGTGCTACGGCAGATGAGTCATGGAGATGCTGGACGTGTTGTTCGAAAACCCAGAAAGTATTACCAGATTTTTAAAATTGTATTGAGCACCTCAGGCTCTATTTAATACAAAATGCAGTTTAGGAATTCATGGATCAGTTAATTTTGCATTCACTGATAGGGTAAACCAATGAAATATACATGGTTAATCAGTATGAAGAATGCATTGTATATTTATTTTATTTGTGCCTATCCTCTTATTTGGGGAGGAATTCCAGAAAACTCTTAGGTTACACCAAGAGAGTCCTTTGGATTGGACAGAGCCAGTTAAATGAGTCTGTCTTGTCCTGGAGAGGAAATTGGCCTTTCTTAGGAGATAATTTCAGGGAAAAAAAAAATCCTAGCCAGAGTGCTACTCTCAGAGTCTTATAGTGGCCTGAAATTTTCTTTTGTATCTTTTATAACAGTTGAAATTCTCCAGCCACCTCTATTTTATTAATATCAGTCTCTCCTATGAGATTTTGTGTTCAAAGAGGCAGAGACTTTGGGTTCTTTTCTGTATCTCTAACACCTGGGATGGTGCGTACCACACCCTAACTGCCCAGTACATGTGTGGGAGAAATCGTGCAAAAAAGGGGCTCTTGTCTGTCTTAATTTGCAGACTCCATCATGGAAAGGCTTTATGTCACCCTCAGTCTCCTCAACGACACCCATGGAGGTCAATTTCAGTAAAGGTAGGGAGACTGGCTCCTCCATTTCTCCTTGGACAACCCACCCTCAGATAGTGGGTCCCCACACTCTCCCCTGTGGGGCTCCCAGGTACCTTTGCATATTTTCTCATGGATGCAGTCCTGACACATCTCTGGACAGTGCTTGCACACCCCCTCCACGGCCACGTGCCTCTCGGGGCAGGTTTCCTGGCATGCCCCGTGGTCAAGGACGAGGCCTCTTTCACACGAGTGGCAGTTGGAGGCATTCCCTTCACATGTTCTGCAGGAAGGGCTACAACGTTCACAAGTACCATCTTCTGCATAGAAGCCCCTGTGGGGAGAAGAGGGAGCCCCTGGAGAAGCTTTCCAACTAGGGCAGTGATTCACACCTGGCAGCTGAGACTTAGGACTGAAAACGGGAGGATCATGGCTATTGTTGACCAAAATGAATCCATCAGAATTCCTGGGGAAGTGTGGTAAAAATCAAGTTTGGAAAAATAAGATGAAAGGCATAGGTATTATTCTTGTGAATTTTGTGTGTTTGAAAACAACTTTTAATTTGTATATAGTTTAGTTATCTTCCGATTTTGTTTTATCTCCTAATCTTCATTTGTTTTTCCTTTTTTGTTAGAGACTTATGTTAGAAGAGAAAATGCTTTTTATTCAATTTAGTATGTTTTTAATTTTAAAACAGTTTAAAATTTAACAGATAAAAATATTTTTAAGAGGATCAAAAGGTTTAATGACCTATACAATTTTTGTATATGAAATGAAGGGAATACCCTTGGAGTAATCATTTAAAACACGAGGACCACCTGTGACCCATAGAGTATTATAGCCAGCAGCTGGACCCTGTGGCATAGGGAGACCCCTCTTGCCTTAGACCCATGACAGCCACTACCCTTCTTGTTAAGGCCACCGAGAAAATTGTTGTGGAATCCCCTTTAACCATTTTTGCTCCTCATGAAGTAGAAGCTCTCCTGAATTCTCATCACATTCACCATTTCTCAGCCAGACACTTCCTATGAAGTCTTTTTGTTAACTGCTCCTCACATAACTCTTTTATATTATAATAACCTTAACCTGGCTACTTTTCTTCCTTCCATCGCTGATGAAATACCCCACCACTGGCTAATGCTGACGGACCGCCTCCTGATTCCTTATAATGATCTACAGGACATTCTATTGGATAACACTGACATCTTGTTCACGGATGGTCTTATTTAACAAGGTGACAATAGTAAATATTGTGCTGGGTATGTTATTACAACTCCTTTTGATGTTGTTGAAGCAGCCTCTTTACCTATGGCTACTTCACCCCAGCAGGCTGAATTATATGCTCTTACACAGGCTTGTACTTTAGCTGAGGACAAAACTGCCAATATTTATACTGATAGGAGATATGCTTTCAGAATAACGCATGGTTTTGGAATGTTGTAGAAGCAAGGTAGAAATAAAATTTTAAATGGCCCCTGTGTTCAGGAATCAGTGGATACAATACTTTTACCTGTCACTTTAGCTATTAAGATTCTGGGGCTTGTAGCTTGACTCTGGAAGTCAAAACTACAAGCTAGGGGAAACCATCCTGTTGATACTTTCGCAAGGAATGATGCCCTTAAAGGGTCAAAGAGCAGCCAAGTGATATTTTATAATATCATTTCCTCAAGTGATAATTTAGAAAAAATGGCTAGAGAGGCCCAACAGTTGGCCTCAAAAAAGAAAAAAATTTTGGAAATTCAGTAGTTGTTGGTTTGATTAAAAAGAGAAAGCTCTAGTTTGGACCATATAACAAGCCAGTCCTACTGGAGACTGTGAAATTCCCACTCCCCACCACTGTACATGCATTAAACCTTCAGTCTAGGGCTTCCCTGGTGGCGCAGTGGTTGAGAGTCCGCCTGCCGATGCAGGGGCCGCGGGTTCGTGCCCCAGTGTGGGAAGATCCCACATGTCGCGGAGCGGCTGGGCCCGTGAGCCATGGCCGCTGAGCCTGCGCGTCCGGAGCCTGCGCGTCCGGAGCCTGTGCTCCGCAACGGGAGAGGCCACAACAGTGAGAGGGCCGCGTACCGCAAAAAACAAACAAACAAAAAAAACCCTTCAGTCTATGACAAAATGATAGCCTTCATGAATCAGTACTGGTGGGGAAACATTAACAAGGCAACAAAGAGTATTTACCTCATTTCTCCCACTTGTCCAAACTACAACCCAGGGAAGGCTCTTCATACTGTTTCCTGACATTTTAAACTGCCTGATGGACAACTTGAGGTCTGGCAAATGGATTACATAAACGTCCTCTGTCTAATGGATGTAAATATGTTTTAGTCATGGTCTGTATGTTTTCACTCTGGACTGAAGCTTTCCCTTGTAGACAGGCTACTGCCTTTTCTGTGGCTAAATCCTTTGGACAGCATTTTCCCTGCCTGGAACTCCTCTTGAAGTTCGTTGTGATTGAGGAACCTATTTTATTGATCAGGTACTTAGAGAAGTCTGTACTGTTTGGCCAGTTTTACAACACTTTCACTGTGCTTACCACCCTCAACTCTCTGGTTTAGTAAAACACACTAATGGCATTATTAAGACTCAGTAGGAAAAATTTGTAGAGGCCCTCCAAATACCTTGGCCACAAGCATTGCCATTGGTACTTCTAAATCTCATATCCACTCCTTTTGGAATTCATAAACTCTCACCATTTGAGATAGTCACAGGATGCCCAATGAACTTGGCTTCTAGTTATTTTGACCCTCAGCCAATAAAAGGAGAGGTACACCAATATTGCAAAGGCCTAACTGCTTCTATTATAAGTAAACATGCTTTAGTAGAGCAATCTTTTCACAGTATGGCCATGGGAGATGAAGACCTTAAGCATCATACCTTGCAAACTGGAGATTTCATCTCTTGGAAAAGATACCTGCAGAAGAACTCTCTTTAACCTTGCTGGAAAGGTCCCCATTACATACTGCTAACTAACTCTTGTGCCGCCACACTCCAAGGAACAGACTCTTGGATTCACTGGACACACATAAAGAAAGCACTGAACCCTGATTTGACCTGCACATCATCTGGGGCCCTGAAAGTAAAGATTTCCCAGAATTGAAGCAGATGACATCTGATGCGACGACTTCCCCAAGATATCTGGACTAGACCTGTTGGAAGTTGTTGCCAAACCTTTGATGATGACATCTTCAAATGAACTCCAATATCTATGATCTTCATAACATATGGACTGTAGATAAAAAGTGCTGGAGATTTCCCCCTCCTGCCACTCCTTGTTACTTGAATGTGACCTTACTAGGTTTCCAATCTGTACAGTTTCCCTCTGACATGAGACATTACACTCAGGAAAAGTCCTTCCTGACGTTGAGGGACAAAAAGCTGCTGAAATTAGAAAACCTGATTCTTGATCAGTGATCTTGATCAAAAGGGGAAAATGTAAAAAAAAATAATGAGAAGCCTCAATTAAATAGAGTTGGGAAACCAGAAGGGGAGTTCTCACACCCTGTGACAATAGCAAAGTCAAAGAGGAAGAAGAAAGTCTCCTTTTCTTTCCTGGCAAGGACTCAGCCAATGAAAAGCCACAAACTCTTTGTTTACTAAGCCCCCCCCAACTTCTTTTCCTCTCTATAAAATTGTTCTCCTTCCTCTGCTGTGCAGGAACTTGCATGTGGCCCACCATGTTTCCAGACCTTGAATTGCAGTTCTCTGCTGATCCCAAATAAACCCATCATTGCTGGAGAAATACGTGACAGTCTGTTCATCAGGTCAACACAGGCAAGCACATTTCATTTTAAGCCTCTGATTCTCTTCTGGTAACATGCCATTGGCTAAAGCAAACCAAATTACCCAGACCAAAGTCAAGGGTCAGGGAAGTCCATTCTGCTACTCATGGGGAGTGCCGCAACATTACAGGCAGAGGGCATAGATACAAGGAAGGGTGAAAATTGCAGCAAGTAACTCAATTTACTACAGTCCTTTTTGAATACTAAAGCCAATAAAAGAACCTTCTTATATAGCATCTTTAGTTGATGTTTTAATTAATTAATCAGCTAACTCATTCACATCCATTTAATCATTCTTTCAGTCACTAATTTCTTATATTCAGTAAACAAAAATGTACTGAATGTGTCAGGAAGAAATAGGACAGGGGTGAACAAAAGTCACATTTCTAATGTAGTTTTAAGTAGAAAAATTGGAGAAGAAAGAAGTGTAGGTAGAAGAGGGGTAACTAAATAGTGTCCAGATGAAAAGTAAGGCCAGGCTTCCTTACTCATTAGTATCCTTAGTTTTTCTTTGGACCATGATGGAGAACACTTGAAGAACAAAGACAGTACTACTATTTTGTCCAACAAGTCAATCTCTTAAAATTGCATTTAACAAGACAGTGGATAGAAATGTATTATATGCTCATCAAGAGTTTGATTGAATTTGAGAAATTTGAAATTAAGGAAATTTAATGCATTCTTAAACATATCCCATCTACCTGAATGAGAATTTGGTAGATTGATTATTTCTTTGTGTGTAGCAAGAGATTTGGCCTGCTCCAAAGAGAGGTCTAGCCTTTCTCCCTAGCTAACTTCTAAATTCTTGGAATTCACCAAGTGGTAGGAATGTTCTATGCTCCTCTGACCACCTTAGAATTTATGCTAACAAAATAACGCAAGGTGGGACCAGTCATAGTCTGTAGTTTTAGGGTGGGGATTGGCCATGCAGGAAAGACCAACCTGTGTTTAGTGGCTGGGGGCTTTGGGCTATGTGATATCACCTGGCTTCTGGGGAAATTTCAGTGCTAGGCCTGGTCAAGGTCTCTGCAGAATAGTTGTTGGGCACTTAAGGTGAGCAATTCTAGTACAGATTTTGAAGAAATGCAGCATGAAGAAAACTTTCTCAGATTCTTCTCATAAGGGAGTCAGTGGATGTCGGAGGAGATGCTGAAATGAAAGGAATAGATTCAAGCAAAAAAACAAGGCAAAGCTGTTGAAGACGACTACTAATTCAAAAATACAGGAATCTGAGAAACTTGTCAGATGGGAGGCAGCTAGAAGGCAACGTGAGAAGGTGTTTTTCAGAGAGCCGCTTTGCTGAAACCAGCCTTCTCCGCATAGATCTGGCCAGTAATTAGTCTTCCTGTCTTCTCCCTGCACTTACAAGACTTTTTAGTTAATGCTTTATTTCACTGTTATTTTTATTTAAGAAGACAAATTTTTTTTGGAGAAGAAATGGCCACATGTATTAAACTGTTAAATTCAAAGTACTTTACGTTGAAGTCTTTCGATCAAGATAAATATATGTAATTCAAAAGCTGTGTGGTTCTGGAACTTTATGTATATTTTACAAACACCTAAGACAGTGACAGCCAACGCTTAAAGGAAGACCATGTTTTCTTCCACCAGAGCTTCAAATCTGTTCATATGTGGTGGATTTGAGCACACTTTAAGTTTTGCGTTACCTTTTAAACAATTACTGTAATGATGTATGTTACCGCTCGAACTTTTTAATTTGATGAACATATACCATATTTGAAAAAGCAGTGGCCACTAATGCCGATTTATAAATAATTCTGAATACCTGGATATCATTTCTTTGCAGGTTGTGTTTCTGTTATAAATCTTATTGCTATTTTAGGATGGCTCACACCCCAAAGGGCAATTTTGCAGGAAGAGAAAGCTGCCTAGCCAAGCTGGGTATTATACGTTCCTCAGACTTTATCTCCCCTGTTGTTTCGTAAACATAAAGACGGAGGACTCCACAGTAATAAGACCACCCTATTTAAGACAGGAAAGCACGTACTTGTGATTCCATAGTCTGCAGGATTTTCAGGGCGTGTTAGTAGCTTCCCTATTGCTTAAAAAAAAAAAAAAGAAAAGAAAGTATCTTGGCTGCCATGTATCTGCATAGGGTCCCATTACTTCTTTTTATTCCTCCAAATCTGAGTGGCTCAACCCAGATTTGGAGAAAAAAAGTGTGGAATGGTCAACTAATTGGATGAAAGCAAAATGCATCTCTTTCTGCCTCACTTTAATGCATTTTCAATTCCTGGAACATTTGAAGAATCCAAGAGATAGTAGGAAGATGGTGGTAATGATTAGATAAGTAAGGTGATGCTAATGACAACCAGTTCAGTCCCACCGTGACAAAGGTTAACAAGGAAGCAATGATTGACTTTGGTAAGTAGATTTCTGACCTTCACCTTTGTTGTAGAATATCTTTGCTAACTTTGCTGAGGCGGAAGCATGGTGGCTGGGGAAGGAGAGCTGGGTGTTCCCTGGCTCAGTCTCCCCTCATACTCCTTCCTCCCTGCTGTGCTGGGTTCTCTTACCCTGACCCTTTCACCATTAAGCCTCTTCTCAAATACCCAACTGGGGAGGAACCTTGAAAATATTATGCAGAATAAAAGAAGTCAGTCACAAAAGGTCACATTCTGTAGTATTTATGTAAAATGTTCAAGAATAGGCAAATCTATAGAGACAGAAAGTAAATTAGTGGTTGCTTAGGGCGGTGGGAAATTGAGAGTAACTGCGAAAAGGGTATAGAGTTTTCTTTGGGGGGTGATGGAAGTATTTTAAAATCAATTGTGATGGTTGCACAACTCTGACTATACTAAAAACCATTGTACACTTTATGTGGGTGAATGGTGTGGTATGTGAATTATATGTCAATAAAGCTGTTATAAAGAAAGAAAAAAGAAACCCCAGTTGGATGAAAATGTGGCATAGTGCAATGGTTAAGCACATGAACTTCAGTGCTACAGAGACTTGGGTTGGAATCCTGACCATGCCATGTGTTAGCAGTGTGATGTTGGGCATGCTATCCCTTTCCTCACCCATACAATGGGGGGAAATAATGATATAGTGTCCCTCAGTAACTGCAGGAGATTGGTTCCAGGACCAGACATGAATACCAAAATCCATGGTTGCTCAATTCCCATAGCTGGTCCTTTATATCCATGGTTCTGCATCTGTGGATTCAATCAACCATGGATTCTATAGTACCGTATTTACTGAAAAAAAAACATCTGCGTGTAAGTGGAACCTCACAGTTCAAACCTGTGTTGTTCAAGGGTCAACTGTATCTGGATAAGAAGATTCTTGTTAGGATGAATAGGATGGTGCCTTTGAAACCCTTAGTGCAGTGCCTAGATATTGCAAGCTCTCAGTAAGTAGCTGTTTTTAAATGGTTTCTTCTTCCTTGGAAACTTTTAGCCCTTTGTGTATTAAGGACCTGACAAGTATGACATTGATTGATGTAACCTTCCCGACTGGATTGTAAGCCTGTTGTAAGCTCAGACTTCCTTCACTTGATCTTAGCTTCCAATATCAATTCTTACACCCAGTAGGTACTAAACATGTATCTGTAGAACTGAATTGGATACATGTGGCTTCTACACTAGATTGGATGATTTTTATTTATTTATTTGTTTATTTATTTATTTTTGGCTGTGTTGGGTCTTCGTTTCTGTGCCAGGGCTTTCTCTAGTTGTGGCAAGCGGGGGCCACTCTTCATCGCGGTGCGTGGGCCTCTCACTATTGCGGCTTCTCTTGTTGCGGAGCACAGGCTGCAGACGCGCAGGCTCAGTAGTTGTGGCCTAGTTGCTCTGCGGCATATGGGATCTTCCCAGACCAGGGCTCGAACCCGTGTCTCCTACATTGGCAGGCGGATTCTCAACCACTGCGCCACCAGGGAAGCCCAGATTGAATGCTTTTTGAGTGTCAGTACCATGACTTATATTTGTACCCAACAGGATCAATCTCAGTAACAGATACCAACAGGTCACTAGAAAATAGGTGTTGTTTTTATCATGTTCTTTTAAGCAGTGGGCAAATAAAATTTCTAGTTCCTTCAGATGTTGTAGGCTGCTTCCCCAAACTCATTTCTTGCCTCCCTCTCTCCACTCTTCCTGGCTGTCGGTGTTGTGATTTTTGTGGGTGTTCAGGGGCAAATCTTGTTCAACCTACATCAATCCTTACATTTCCATTCTCCTTGCCAGCGATCAGTTTAGGAAGATGTTAGTGATGCATTCTGGCTGATGAGGTGTGAAGGGAAGTCTGAGGGAGTTTTCTTTCCTCTTAAAAAGAGATAAACAAGGAGAAAGGCACCCTTTTCTGTCTCATGTTTTTGCAGTATGGGGTGGTGCAGTTGGGGATGGACAGACAACGTGGGCTCGGGGAAGGACAAGCTGAGGAAGGTACAAGAGGAAAATGGAAAGATTGTGGGTTTCTAATGAAGCGTTGGCCACTGAAATGACCAATACGAGATTTCCAAACTTTTTATTGTATGCATTCATACACCCCACATTTTCTGTCCTGCTCTTTGACATTTCTGCTGCTTGTCACTGAAATTTTCCTGATGAACTTTTCCATTTGCTATTCCCACTTCCCATTTAGGTAAATCCTGGAGGCAGGACCATTGATAGGAAGAGTAAAGGAATTGTAAACCAGGGGACCAAGGAAGCCATGAGGAACCAATCAATAACTAGGCAGGTATTACTCTTTATTTATTACCTGTGATTCATACCTCACTTTCGACATGAAGAAGAGGTCCGTGTGTTCCACAGCCTATCACAGCCTCACTTTTGTGATGGAAAAAAAAAACCCCTGACAACTGTTTGATCATAATTACAAGGTAAAAAATAAACATATTTTCATAAAGGTAAAAATATATACATCTCATGGTCACAAGGGAGAAGCGTGCATCTGGCCTTATGGAAGCTTTGGCTGCTGTGGCTGACAGTGATGTCAGACAGTTGAGAAGGGAGGCGGATGTAGGTGTTCTAACCAAGGAAGAGAAGAGGTCCTTGGTGAATGGGAAGGAATTGCCCCCAAAGTACTGCAGGGGAACGAACACAAGTAGCAAGTGAAAGGAAGAGGAAAACTTACTCAGGGCACCTGGTTAAGCACCTGCCTTGATGGAGGAGGAGGGGGTGGTCTGGCTGCGTTTGGCACTCTTTGCAAAGATTGGCTCCAGAGCAAGAGGCACAGTCCTCTGTACAGTTCTCACAGCTGCCGCTTCTCACTGAGGGCCACATGCCTTGGGGACAGGATGGGACGCAGGTCTGAGCCAACAGATATGTGCCTAGAAACCCAGGGAAGAAGGCAGGTCAGACGGTCATCGTGTGTCTAATCTAACAGCACACGCATCCACGCAGAGAACTGATGTTCCTGACAGCTTTTTTTTTTTTTTTTTTTTTTTTTTTTTTTTTTTTTTGCGGCACCCGGGCCTCTCACTATTGTGGCCTCTCCTGTTGCGGAGCACAGGCTCCGGACGCGCAGGCTCAGCGGCCATGGCTCACGGGCCCAGCCGCTCCGCGGCATGTGGGATCCTCCCGGACCGGGGCACGAACCCATGTCCCCTGCATCGGCAGGCGGACTCTCAACCACTGAGCCACCAGGGGAGCCCCTCACAGCTTTTTTAACTGCTCCAAAGCCCTGAGTATCGGGAACACTTATATCAGGATTACCAAAACATCTATTAGTGACGCTAAGTCCTCCAAGATGAGTTAAAGCTCTAGAAAGGAAATTGACCACAGGCTTGTTTCTTTGACTTTCCTATTGATACTGCTACGGGTCACCATGGGGCTTCCCATTGCCCAGGTGGTCCATCTATTGAGACCTTTGTCTTAAGCACTTTGTCTATTAAGACCTTCCTGGTGTGAGGCAGTTATACACGCACATCTTGATGGAGTCTATTCTGCTTCCCAAAGCCTATCCTGTTAGGACACTAACATAGTAGCAACCCTTCCACCCAACTCCACCTTTAATGGACAGTCCATCTATTTAGTTTTAATGGAAAAAAAATAAGATAACATTATTTTTAAAGAAAGCAATTTAAAAATCACCCTGAACTCCAAAATTCCAAGAAAACTCCATCAATTTTTGTGTGTTGACTTCTATATACTGTAGGAGTAGGATCATGGCATACCTGTCATTTTAAGTTCTGTTGTTTTTGTGTCTCATCTCACTATTAACATTGCACATTTCAACATAATGATCACTTTAATAGTGATTCTTAAATTCTGAATTCCTAACGTACCATGTTAATAAACTGTCCCCCTAATTCAGGGAACTTATTTCTGATGTGTTTTTATAGATGATGAAGCAATTAATTTGTTGAGCTGTTATGTTGTGCTTTTCTTTTTCCTCCCCTAAATTCAGTACCAAAAATGAAGAAAAATAGCAGGTAGACTCTCTATCCCCACCTAGATTCTCCACCTTAATTCTCTTGTTTCAGCTAATGCACTTTAAAAGAACAATGGAACCTCTAGAAAGGTCAGACACCCAGAGACCCTAACAAACTCTGTGGCCAAATCAATCACTAACTTCATCGTGCTTTTGGAAAAGAAACATTTCTTTTCTTTTTTGTTCTGGTCCCTTGAAAGCCAGTTTTTATTATAGGTCAGTGTTTAGGTCCCTGTGTTTCTCCAGCGTAGCTACTGTGATAGCAACATGTGATGGGACTAGTTCAAGTCCTGCAAACCCCTTACACAGAGATGCTGATGTACATGACTTACAGCAAATTGGCTTTGCCACTGCTTCCTTCTGTCGCACGCAACACTCACCTTTTGGACACGAAGTGCACAGGGTTGCAGATCCATGGCAGGTTTTGCAAGAAGAATGACAAGGCTGGTATCTTCCCAAGAGGTCTGTGTAGGGAAAGAAACAAGAAGTCTGTCTCTTTTGAACAGGCTCAGAGCCCTGCAGTGTTGGAAAAGATCTCATAGGTAATCTCATTTCCCTTTTCACCCCAAATAGAATCCCTTCAGGTTGACATTGGCTAAATCTTTGCACCACCCACTGCCTACCATGTGGACTTCATTTATTTTATTTTTTTCTTACTCTGTCATTGACAATTGATTATCAAGACTTTCTTTGCAGACTATCCTATTAAGACAGGATAGCCTTAAATACTAAGGGGATATTTGAATTAACAAATTTTACTTCTTTCATATTTAAAAAATGTGTGGGGTAAGGGAATGTGTGGTTGTGTGTACGCATGCAGGAGTTTTTGCGTCAAAAGTAATCACTTATTTCCCCAGCATTCTTAGATGACCACTTCTCTTCACTCCAAGATGATAACTGAGAATTCACTGTGCTTTTTTGATGTTGTTCTTTGGAACCAGATTTCACAGTTGGTCAATGTTTGGGTCTCTGTGTTCTTCAGAGTAGCCACTGTGGGATGCAGCCTAAATTGATCTCCTCTTAAATTTGTGCCCAATGTTAAACATCAATATAGCAGAGGCACCCGAGAGCTTTCTGGCTGGTCAGGTGGTGGGCAGGCCATTCCAGGTTAATATGCCATTAAGCTGGGAAACATGCGAGCTGTTTCCCCTCTCTTCCGGCACGACCATTTGCTGGGCAGGCTTTTCCAGGAAGGCAGCAACTCCACTGGGCAGTTGTGCAGACATACATAACAGCCTCAATAATATCACCCAATCAATATACATAGAGATCTTGACTAAATTTCAGTAATTGCCTAGGAATCAGCATGACTCACACGGGGGAAAATTAGAAAAAGAAGTTCTAGCTCAGAACGTGTCATATGAATGACCCTGAAGTTCAGTTAGTTGTTATTGTTGGCATCTTACCATTCCCCTTCCCTCCCTCCCTCCCTCCCTCCCTCCATCCTTCCTTCCTTCCTTCCTCCCTCCCTCCCTCCCTCCCTCCCCTTCCTCCCTCCCTCCCTCCATCCTTCCTCCCTCCCTCCCCTCCCTCCCTCCCTCCCTCCATCCTTCCTCCCTCCCTCCCTCCCTCCCCTCCCTCCCTCCCTACTTCCTTCCTTCCTCCCTCCCTCCCTCCATTCTTCCTTCTTTCTTCCCTCCCTCCCTCCCCCCTCCCTCCCTCCCTACTTCGTTCCTTCCTCCCTCTCTCCCTCCATCCTTCCTTTCTTCCTTCCTCCCTCCCTCCCTCCCTCCATCCTTCCTTCCTTCCTCCTTCCTCCCCTCCCTCCCTCCTTCCTCCCTTCCTTCCTTCCTTCCTTCCTCCCTCCCTCCCTCCCTCCCTCCTTCCTCCCTCCCTTCCCTCCCTCCCTCCCTCCCCTCCTTCCTTCCTTCCTCCCCCCTCCCTCCCTCCATCCTCCCTCCCTCCCTCCTTCCTTCCTTCCTCCCTCCCTCCCTCCTTCCCTTCCTTCCTTCCTCCCTCCCCTCCCTCCCTCCCTTCTTTCCTTCCTTCCTTCCTATTCTCTTGCCTTTCATTTCCTTCCTTATCCTCCCAAGAGTCAGTCTCTAGTCACACCTGCCTTCATATCCCAGCTGTGCTGCTTCCGGTAGGGTAACCATGGATACAGTAATTAAACTCTCAGAGTCCTAATTTCCACGTCTCTAAAATGAGAGCAAATGATTCTTCCCTTACAGGACTCCTGTGAAGCCAGAGTGAGTTAACATGTACAGCATGCGTGGAGTGGCTCAGTAAACGGTGGATCCTCCTCCTTCCTTTCTCCTCTCTCCCGATTTCCTCATCTGTTACCATTCCACCCCCATTCTCAGGCTTCTGTTTTATTTCCCGTTCTCTTTCGTTCCATACTTGGAGTGGCACCAGGAGGCATTGCTTGGTTTCTCTGATGGCACTCATGGTTAATAAACTGCTGAGCCTTGCTACAGAGAAAACTAGGTAGGTAGGTAGGAAGGTAGATAGCTATGGATACATGGATATAAATGACTGTCGGTCCTGCCGTTCTGCGTGGAAGCTGTTTCCTAGTTTGGAGAGAAAATTTTGTACTGGTTTTCCAGTAGACCACTGACTGATGTACTCTCCCTGGGGGATTTGTTAAGAGTTCAGTTAGCCAGTGCAGAGCAATGCTAGTCCCAAGATTTTCACGAAAGTGATGATGATGAATGTGTTCACTGACCTTATTGGGGTAATCACTTTGCAGCGTACACATATATCAAATCATCGTGTTACACACGGTAAACCTACACAATATTGTATGTCAGTTATATCTCATTGAAGCTGGGGGGAAAAAGATGCTTACTTTCTGAGAGCAGTTATTCAAAGAATAATAACAAAATAATATTCATTAGCTCTTGAGCGCCTGGAAAATCGTTATTATATATCAAGGCCATGGGTTGATTTTGTTTTGACTTTTATCATTTTTATGCTAAAATGTTATATTTAAAAAGATAAAAGTTTTCATTAATTTTATCATATTTAAAAATATATAATGTATATATTTACACATATACATGCATTTGTAATTACACATACGTATCTCACATTCTGGCAGTTGGATATTTTACTCCAATATACTTGGTATAAAATTCTATAATGTCCTCATTCCTCCACTAGAGGGTACTCTGCACACACAGTTAGCAATCAGGCGTCAGCAAATGGATAAAGTCATCTCCAGCCAGAGCTCTACTATCATGAAAGATTAGAGACTTAATGTCAACAAGTAAAATTTGACCTTGATCATAGTTTCTCTTTTTGCTACTCCAGAAATTCTAGACTGAACAAGACCTCCTCCACCTCAAAAAAAAAAAAGATCACCTTGACCAAGAAAATGTAGTGTCCATCCTTCAAAAATGACTATAACTCAATCCTATAAAACAGGGGTTCTTATTTAAAATCAAATAAAGCAATACTCACATGGTTGAAAATGCAGAAAAGGCACATACCGTGAAGTCTCTCCCCTCTCTCCCCATCCCCCTCCAACCTTTTTATACAAACTTTATCTGTTCACAATGTTTATCATGTTGCCTTTTTTTTTTTTTTTTGTAACTCAGTGTTCTGGAGACCATTCTTTATCAGTACATAAAGAACCTCCTCATCCTTTTTGATGGCTCCATAGTATTCCATCGTGTGGATGTGTCATGCTTCATTTTTCTACTCTTATTGGTAGCCATTTAGTTTTTTCCAATCTTTGCTATTTCAAACAAGGCTGCAGTGACTGGGAAGGCAAATGGTGCTTTTCTTAAAGATTTGCAAGGACAGAGGATTTTCTTGATAGCCTCTCCCAAGCATAAGCACTTAGCACCTCAGGAATGTCCTTGTATGTTCTAGAAGTCTCCACTGATGAAATTCCTCCCAGTCTTTCCCTTTGGGCGCCCACTTATATTTTGTGTTGTGTTTTCCTCCTCTCTCTGTTTCTCTCACGACTTCTGCATGCCTGCTTGTTCCTCACTGCCCGGCTTCTCGGGTTGGTTTCTACATCACAGAGACTCTCCTCATATTTGATTGTCTTCTCCTCCCTATTTCCCTGTTACCTCTTTTGATTTGAAACTTCCACCTTCGTCGCTCCTGCAGCGGGCTCTTCACCAAAGATGGGCTTGCAGTGGGCACAGGTTCTTTTTTTATTAAAAAAAATAAAGTGTTTTATTTTTTTAATGCAAACAAGATAAAGAAGAACATAAAGTTTGCCCATGATCTTACCACCCAGAAATGTTTACTGTGTATACTTTGGCATATAGATTTCCCATCTTTATAGTGAATGTGTATCATTACATATGTGCATATATATGTAATCATTTACATCTTCTGCATATATAATACCAACCCTACATTTTTCATTTAATATTGTACATCTTATAGGCATTTTCTCTTGCCATGAAGATTCTTTGTAAACATTTTTAATGGTTTGTGTATTTGCATGAACCATAATTTCCTTCATTTTTTTCTCGTTACATTTTTAGATTGCTCTCTCCTTCTTTTTGTTATCATAAGTAAAACTGCTGTTATCATCTTTGTACACATTCTTGGTTAAGTCAGGACTCAACTTGGCTATTAGGCATCCCAACTGACCATCATTTGCCCTGCTTTCTGGGACTATTTTTCCCAGACCTGTATTATTCCTTAGGCCCCCAAATTGCTTTCTTTCATGAGCTCAAGGAGGCAGTTTTGAAAGTGAACTAGTGTTTCATGGGTTAAAACTGGATTAGGTTAAAGGGTTAGAGAATAGATTAACTTTTATTGCATCATATGTGCTGCAGGCTTTATATATATTCTTTCATTCAATTCTCCAAAGGACCTTGTATGAGGCAGTTTCATGTTCTCATTTTATAGGTGAGGAAACTGAGGCTCAGAGAGGATGAATATCTTGCTCCAGGTTATGGAGATAGTAAAGAACAGAGCCAGGATTTGAATTCAGGTATGCCAAATGCTAAAGCCTACGTTCACTAGAGAGATGTTTTAGTAATTCACTTTGATTTAAAATAGTTTGGTAGAGGTCAAAGCAGTGATGTACTGGTAACATGGCTCTTTGGAACACGAAACAATAACAAAAACTTGAGTCATCCTGTTTACCAATTGCTGTGGTGTAAATATTCCCACCATAGCTGATTTTAAGTTGCAATGGTTTAATGGTCCACTCATAAAATTCCTGGATGTTTAATACTCAGTGTAAGGAGATACATGTGGCTCCTTCATACCACTAGGACAAAAGTTTACTTAGCTACCCAGAAACATGTATTTTCTGCACTCTGAGTTGTGATTGGTTAATTAAGTAAAAATCATGTTCTCATTTGTAAGTTAAGTGAGGCAACTGTACACATCTACAAAGTCCTTCTAAAAAAACCAGATTCTCATGGTTTCTTTAAAATTCTCTAAAGTTCAGTTACTATGAAGCAACATATCTCCCCACTATTGAGAATTTTTTTTCACGCGTGAGTGGCTTCCAGTGTTTGTAACTGACTCTGGGATTTCAGTCTTTCTCAGAGCATAGGAATTAAGATCGAAAGACAGGCTAGTGATAAATTGTTAGGATGTGGTCAAAGATAAAAAGTTAATTTACCATGTCTGTGCTTTGTAGATTAGACTACCTATCAGAATATGTAATTGGAGCCTGCTACAAACACGGTTTTAATGAGGGAAATAGGTGGGTAGGGGAAATGTGCAGGAATTATTCCCAAGACTTTCCAGCACTACCAGGGAGCAAACCACTTAAGAAAACCCAAATGATTTAACAGTAATAGGGTACACTGTTTCCATTCCCAACAATGGTTTCAGGAAACCAGCTGAAGCCACCATCTTCTTTCAAAGCCCATGGCCTGCCACCCCTGAACATTTTCACCAACGGTGGCTCTGCGTGTTGCCTGAGTCACTGCTGATGCCATTGGAAGCATCCTGTTTAACATTGGTTCTGTTATTGCCACGCAGGGACATTGGCCTAAGTACTCTTCACAATATATTAGTTAGTGACCGGGACAGGGAATCTGGGGATGAGCTATACTTTTTTTTTTTTTTTTTTTTTTGCGGTACGCGGGCCTCTCACTGTTGTGGCCTCTCCCGTTGTAGAGCACAGGCTCCGGACGCGCAGGCTCAGCGGCCATGGCTCACGGGCCCAGCCGCTCCGCAGCACGTAGGATCCTCCCGGGACCGGGGCACGAACCCGTGTCCCCTGCATCGGCAGGTGGACTCTCAACCACTGCGCCACCAGGGAAGCCCGATCTATACTTTTGTGCAGTGACTTTTAGGTGGCAGGAAGAATCTCTGGAGATTACTTGGTCTTGGCTGGAGGATTTGTCAGCTGTGGTATGAGGTGTAGGAAAATCTTCATCCTTAGACCAGGATAGGAGGCATTCCCAGGCTCAGCTGTTAATTGACAAAGGGTGATGACCCGTCAACCTCACCACTCTCACCATGAGTAGCCACCTTATTAAGAGAGGAGTTCAGTGGACTCTAGTTGGATTTTTATTTCAAGGGCATTTCCCCGACACATGCTGACATAGACAGTGGGCGTGGTCAGTCTTCAGATGCAAGCATGAGCTTATTGTTTCCACTGGCAGTCGTGTGGGTGAAGAAATGGGCTAAAGTTTGTCCCATCTGCTCTGCCCTACCTGGATCTGAATCTGTGTTTAAAACAACAAAAACAACACAACACTTCGCTGGTACCACCTAGGTAGCGCCATTCTCTCATAAACACTCTGATTTGTCTGGGCTCCCTCTGAGTTGACCCAGGATGACTGCAATCTGCTTTCCATCATCTTAGAGGTGCGGTTAATTAGTGTTTGTTCTCTGGAACCCTCTGCTCTCCTATTACAACCTCAACCCTGTTTTTTAAGGAAACGAAGTCAGGAGAAAAATGTAGGCATTGGCTCAAATACTCTCAGGGCCTTGTGGAGTACATTTCTCATTTACTGTCCATTTCGGTGGTACCTAAGCTATGCTGGGGAAGCTGAGCTCCGGTCTTACCTTGCTCAGCTAAGTTTTTCTCGTTGTTCATAGTCTGCATGTCTTATTTCCCAGATCACAGATGTGGGAGAGTGCAGCCATGTCATTGAGTTTGTTGCTTTCGTCCAGCCGTGAGAAACATTCTCATCTGCTTCCTGAATCCCTTAGTACGAAATCCCCAAGTGGACTCATTCCTCCGTCTCTTCAGAAACAGTACGTTTTGGTGGTAGAACACGCAGAGGGGTAGGTGGGATGCTTCGACAGAGGGGGGCAGGCAATCAAGGCCTGATTTCTGCTTGCGAAGTGCGTAGTCCAGTTGAAAGGGACGTGTAATCATTTGGGGAATCAATCTGCTCTGACTCTTGGCTCCCCGAACCTTTTCATCATCTGGACACCAGATAAAATACAGATGTTCTGAGCTAGAAACACACCACCAGACTGTTTTTCTCTTGGCTTGCACTGCCTCTTAAATGCCTGAATGCCAGACAAACTCGTTTTCAGCCTTTCGGTTCAGCTTTAATTCACGGAAGATATCCCGGTCTGGAGTGAATGATTTTCCTCCTAGCTGTGTCTCTGAAATCGGCCAGTGCTCTCCGTGGCCTTTGGCTGCTGGGTTTGTGATGGTCTCCGAGCCGCTCTTCCTTTAAGTCACGTATGCGACACTGTCGAAGTAGAGAGCAGCTGTGGATATCCTTCCTCTGAAACCCAGCAAGAGGCTTTTCTCTCTTGCCCCAGATCTATCCTTCCCTCCAGCTCTTAGAAGAATCATCCCAAGCAGACCTGCTTTCAGCTGCTGTTGCTTCTGCACTGGAATGACCTTTTTAAACAAATCCTCGCCTCGAGATCAAAACGGAGAGCATCTCTTGTTTTCATGAACGTCTCTGCATAGAATGTGAGTCAGATTTTTCCAGCAGGAGGAGGATTTTGTTTTTTAACCACCTCAGGCATGGAGAGGTCACTGCAAGGTTGTCATACCTTGCCAGGAAGCCTGCGACCAAGGCTTCAGGGTCTGGAGGCCACTTCTGAAGACTCAGGTGGGAACGAATACACACAGGCCTTTACTGTTAGATTCCCAGCTCCCACACTTTTCCTCCCTCCCGCTCCTTCTCAAGCCCCCCACTTTCCCCATCTGCAACTAGAGGTGCAACTTTTAAAAGGTAAGCTTGAATGATGGCAAGGTCTAATAATCCAGCCAGAAAGATCAGTCATTTCAGCTGAAGTTCCCATAATTTAGAGTGATTCTTCCTTATCTAACTGGACAAGCTATCCCACTGGTAGTTTTCTTTTATCTCTTTTCTAATAAAGAGATAAGTGAATGTGATAGAAGCTATTCTGAAATCTTTGAGAAAATGGTAGTCATTTCTCTCTCTGACGCTCTTTACGTGCTCTGCGGTCTACTCCACCCAGGTGGAAACTCAAATGGTCAGATCACTCATCAGTGGCCCTTTGGGTTTTCCCTCCTCGCCAGATGCCAGCCATAGCCTCTTATCCTCTCCCGCAATGAGCATCACAGGGGCTCTGGGACTCCAGGCTTTTCTTTTACTGGCAACCTTCATCTCTTGGGTATCCTGAAAGCAAGGGTTTGGGGGTGGGGGGGGGGCGGCAGAGGAGTCAGCTAGACACCTGCAATCTCTCTTGGGAGGTCCATACCATTCCAGAATCTGCCTTCCACCTGGGTCTGGGCCAGATGCACACACGTCCCATGCAGCAGCTGCAACCCTTCTCTGCAGCTGCTACACTGGTTGCGGCCAACACCGGTGCAGGTTTTGCAGGCTCCGTGGCAGGGCTCACATTCTCCCATCTCTGGGTCACCGTAGAAGCCAGGGCCACAGTTCCTCACGCAACTGCCGCCTACATGAGAACACAGAACGGAGGCATGAAGCGCGACCCTGGCTGGCCGAGCCTGGTGCTCTACGCAGGGCCGAGTTCTAAACAGGCCGAAGGGAGGCCGAGGAACATGTTTTAGTTTTTAAAGAAACCATGATGGCATCTGCTTATTTCAACCAAGAATCGTGTCTTAATAAATCCAACGCTTTAAGTCCTCCGAAAGAGGACTGAAAATTCAAGTTGGCTATCAGCTCAAAGGGCTAGGAGCATAGAATAAAAGTTTTCATGTCCTCAAGGCCTTGAAAGACTGCAAATAAAATGATCTCTACGTACAGAATCTCTGAAGGTCGCTGTGGGCTGTCTGCGCCACTCTCTCTCCCACAAACATTCAAGAACCTGGACTATTCTCTTCAACTGGAAGGCTCACAGTATTTACCTTTCCTAACTATTCATTTCCATCAAAGTCAATGAATTGACCAAAATCGAAGACAAAAGATCTTATTTAACTTTTACAGTGCAAGGAATATATAACGCGGATGAAGTGTCAAGGAAAGAGTTATGTTCTAAATATTCCAGGTGACTTCAACTCCAAAGCATTTCTCTTGAGCACCTCTCCCTCCCCTCCATTCACTCTCCTTTCCATCAGCTTAGAGACACTTGAGATTAATTACTGAAATAGGAGCTATGCTTCAATAATAAAAGCAGAAAGAAGGAGTCCTGGTTAATGTTTATTTTCAAACAAAATTAAAATTCCTCCTTGGACAGGAGGCACAGGAGGACTCAAACTGATCAGAGGAGCTCTCCCATTTCTGGGTGGAGCCCTGGAGCCTTGCTGTCACTCTGTACAATGCCGTTTTTGAGTTTACCCAAGAGGAAGAAGCCCTCTTCACACCAGTAGCATTCATCCTGGTCGCAGTTGCCACAGTTGGTATCACATGCTTTGCATTCAGATTCTTCCCTGTAGGTCTTCTCAGGACAGGTTTTATAACACTGGTGTTTGAACCTGGGGGGAGAAGATGGAGTTTCTTCCATGAGCTGTGTTGACATATTTCTCTTTACCACCATCATTTAATCTCCTTGTATGTATCTACACATCATTTCTTTTGAAGTTACAGATAGTCTTTTTTAAAAAAAATTAATTAATTAAATAATTAATTAATTTTTGGCTGCATTGGGTCTTCGTTTCTGCCCGTGGGCTTTCTCTAGTTGCGGCGAGCGGGGGCCATTCTTCATCGCGGTGCGCGGGCCTCTCACTGTAGCGGCCTCTCGTTGCGGAGCACAGGCTCTGGACGCGCAGGTTCAGTAGTTGTGGCTCACGGGCCCAGTTGCTCCGCTGCATGTGGGATCTTCCCGGACCGGGGCACGAATCCGCGTCCCCCGCATCGGCAGGTGGACCCTCAACCACTGCGCCACCAGGGAAGCCCGAGACATACCATCTTTGATTTGTAGATTTTTAACAGAGAACTTTGGGGGTGATGGTTATCTGCATTTCACTTAACCTAGTGGTCCGTGTCTCTCATTACTCAGGGGAGGATTAAGAACTAACGAAACGGACTTCCCTGGTGGTGCAGTGGTTAAGAATCCCCCTGCCAATGCAGGGGACACGGGTTTGAGCCCTGGTCCGGGAAGATCCCACATGCCGCGGAGCAACTAACACCATGCACCACAACTACTGAGCCTGCGCTCTAGAGCCCACGAGCCACAACTACTGAGCCTGCGTGCCACAACTACTGAGCCCGAGAGCTTAGAGCCCGTGCTCCGCAACAAGAGAAGCCACTGCTATGAGAAGCCCGCGCACCGCATCGAAGAGTAGCCCCCACTCGCTGCAACTAGAGAAAGCCCGTGCACAGCAACAAAGACCCAACGCAGCCAAAAATAAATAAATAAATAAAAATAATAATAAAAAAAAGAACTAGCGAAACACCTGGCTTCATCCTGGACTGTCTGACTCCCTTTAAGGATGAGGTCTCCGTGCAGACGTTTGGAAACAGCTTGCTTGGGGTCAGGTATGTTATTAAAATCTGTCCATAAACAGCAAGGTCTGAATCTTGGTAACCCATGGCAAGATTCCTAGACACCAGTGTCAGGCTGGGTGACTTCCAGGACCAAGAAGGAGAGGACCTCCTTTCAAGGCAAGAAAACAGCTGCACTCTTATTGCTAAATGCAAGAATTGTTCATTAATAGCCTGACAGGGGAGAGTTGCTTCAGGCTGCAGGGTCTCTCTGCTTTAATCACTGGATTTAGGATTAAGTCAGTAATGCTTAAACTGCAGAAAGAGTTAGTGCCATGAAAAAAAACCAAAAACACCAGACTTACATGTAATACCCCATAGTGCATGATGTGCAGGTTCCTGGATCATCTGGAAAAGAATTATAATAATAAAAATAATCATCATCGAGTTCATCATTTGAAAAACCAAGCTTTGGAAAAGCTGTGGCTTGAGACAAATACTTGTGGGATAGTTTCGTGAAATATACTGTCAAGAAATGATATTTGAATAGATTGCACCATTTTTAATTAGTAACAAGATGTACGCTAGGATTTATCTTTCTCAAAGCTAGTAAAATAAGAGTTCTCATAAAAACTTGGCCCTGACTTTCAAGGAGGAATAGGCCCAAGCTACGGGGTCTTCAAATTGCTGATCAAGAATGACCTACGGGAAGAAACTCCTGGCCACTACCGAGGTAAAGGCGTCAAGCACGTCCACACACACATTTGGAAGGGGCTGCAAGCTTCCAACCACGCGTGGTGGGTTTTTCATGAGTTACCCCAAATGCCGGCCAATGTGAGGGAGTGTCGTTTGGGAAGCTCCTTTGAAATCTGGACAATTATTTTTTTCCAATACAGTATCCACTTTGTGTTCTGCACTTCACCACCCTCTTAAAGAAACAGTCCTGCTCTCATTAAATACAATGATTCAATGTGTCCCTGTTGGCTCAGAGAAGGGCTCTTTCCTACAGCTTTCAGGGGATTTAATGAGACAGAAAGGACATTGAGAATCACTGACTCAGTCTATTTCCCTCCCTCCTGTCCCTCCCTGAAAGATGCCAACTCCCAGATCCAATTATTAAGACAATTCTGTGACTTCCTCTGGCCTGCAATTCTCGTGAGTAACAGGGTTACCTCCATTAAGTTCTTTCTGTGATCTAACCTATACTCCAGTTCTGCTCTTTTCATTCTAAAAGGAGACGGAAAACAATTGCTCCTTTGGAAACATTCCTCTGGGTATATGAGGATTTATGTCACCTTTAACTTTATTTAAACTAAATAAAATTATGTCCTTTGAACTTTGTGCCTTGTTTTCCTTCCTAATCTATTCTAGGCTTTACTCTGGTTTTCAAGAAGTCTGCCCCTTGGTGGTAGAGTCAACCTCACCCACATCTTTTTGTTTGTTTGTTTGTTTTTTGTGGTGCGCGGGCCTCTCACTGTTGTGGCCTCTCCCATTGCGGAGCACAGGCTCCAGACGCGTGGGCCCAGCCGCGACATGTGGGATCCTCCCGGACCGGGGCACGAACCCGTGTCCCCTGCATCGGCAGGCGGACTCTCAACCACTGCACCACCAGGGAAGCCCCTCACCCGCATCTTTAGTCAGACTTTCATCTTGGGTCCTCCTCCTCGAGGTGCCGCAAGACGATACTACTGTGTCTTACACATACTACGACTAATGCATGTGCCAAAGTTATAGTGGAGAATTTCTAGAAGATGTTTTGCCATGTAAGCAGGGATCCTTAGAACCTTCTGGAAATAGCCTAGTGATGATATAGGCTGGCCTGGGAACTGGGCTACCTGTTTCTAATTTGAAGTTTTAACCCTGGCTTACCTGTCTTGTGGACTCGCGTAAGCGTCACGCTACTTTCTGGGTGCTGACTTCTGCAGGTTGGATAACACGGTTGCTAAGCTCCCCGAAAGTCTAAGATTCTGAAGCTGAGTCTTGGAGGAGTTGGCAGACTATGACCCACTCGGGGACCAAATCCAGTCAGGCCCCTTTTGTTTGCATATTGTGTACGAATGCTTTCATGTTATAGCATCGGAGTGGTTGCAGTAGAGTTAGAAAGTATTTACTATCTAGTATTTATTTACTTTACAGAAGATATGTGCCGGTCTTTGCCTCAAGCACTGTTGGCTCATGTCTGTCCTGTTCGCTTCTGTTAGATAACGCAGGTGTAAATGTTATTATCTTAATAGCTGGTCCCAGAGTTCCTCTAAAGGAGAGAACTGTCTGTATTTAGGAAAATATCTTGCTAAGCTACTTGGGATAGAAGTTTAATCAGAAGGATTAAACGAGAGTCAAGACAACCAAGGAGATAGCCAGGCCCTTCTGCAGGAGGCCGTGGTTTGCTCATGGGAGGGAAATGGTTTTTATGTCTGGGTCAACGTGGTTTGCTATAGGGTGACTAGAGCAGGACAGTGAAATGCATCACAAACCAGGGAAACTAAATGGAATCAGGAATCTGAATTTAGAGGTGCCATGAGAAGGAAAACTCACTGGAATTCTTAGAATTCTTGGGGGAGGGCTTTATGCTTCTACAATCCATTGATTGGGGATCTGAATCCATCTTAAGGGTGTGCAAAGGTCCCAATGAACGCTAGTGGTTATACTGGGTAAGTTTTCTTCCTGCTCCTAGTCTGTGCTTGCATCTGTAGTCTTTTCAGTTCTGCTCCTAAATAAGTTGCTACTACTCGGCTTGCATTTGGGCAGCTTTCCTGTTCCCTGCCTGTCCCTGATGAACATATTTGACAGTTTTGCTAATTTGGCAAGGGCTAGGGAAATTCTAATCCTGTTCTCTAATGTTCTGACCATCCCTCCCATCTAGGAACTTAATGAGTTTGCTCTCTGCTCCCTTAAGCAGGTCAGTGATGAAAATGTGAAACAGAACCAAGCCTCAGAAATGTGCATACCAATGTAATCTCCAGTCCAGGGACTTTTCCAGCCCAGTTGCACAGTGAACTTGGTACCTTTACAACAGTTTGCATAAATGAATAAGGCATAGAATGGGAACTCTGTCTTATAACAGCCCATGAATGCCCACTAGTCTTTCTCATTATTAACAGTTCTAAAGCATTAAGAGTTATTTAGAAACATTTTTCTACCGCAGAATATCCACAAGTCAAACATAAGCTAAATGGATTTAGCTTGACCACTGAGAGGCAGCTGCTGTGGGATTAAGGAAAGGTAACAATTCCAAACCTAGAAATTGACTCTAAGTGAAGTTGGCGTTCGGTTGGTAAGGAGGGCTTAAGGAGGAAGGTGAATTTTCCTGACTTCTGATACGTGTGTGTGTGTGTGTTGCGGTGAGGAGTGAAGGGGTGGTGTTTGAAGAGTGTAAACAAGCTAGGATTGTTAACTGTCTTGGAAGCTTTACCCCAAACAGGGTATTTAAATAGCTCTGGTTATTTGATCTTGTCAAACTTTGAGCTGAGAGAGCATATTTTGAGGAGGGATGGGGCAAGTTCAGACAGAATTCAGAGAGAGACTTCCACTTTTAGAAAAAAAGCCTTCAGAAGCAGCCACTGGCTTTCAGCTGCTCACATCCCAGCTAAGGAGAATGTGCGAGCAGATGGCTTGCCAAGATGGGGATACAGCCTTCATTTCTTGAGAAAATTTGTTTTATTGTCTCATTTTTATGGGGTGGGGTGAGTAGGACTACAGCGTCCACTCTGTCTGGACAGAGCTACGTGATTCTCTGCGTCACCTTTCCACTGTTTCCTTGGAGACCAGCAGGGCTGGAACTCACCACAAATGCACTGTCCCCATGGAGACATTGACTCCTGCTGTCAGCGTCACCTTCAGTGGTCAACTTACGTCCTCTGACATTTTATTTTGTTCTCAGTAATACCTGTAGCCTTCACCATTGAATAGGGGTGGATTAGGACCACATTAGGAGTTCTGTACGTCTTACTTACAAACTATATTGGAAAAGGGATATTTTAAACTTGAGATGGAGCTGAACATTTAAAAATGTCCAGAGAAAAAAATTTATTTTTATGGTTTACATAAACTTTGAGTCGCGTAATTAAAAATACATACAATCTAAAATGACTCTAATTTGCTTTCTCTAAATTTTTGTTTCTTATTGTATGTTTCTTTTTCGTTTGAGGGAGACAGAAGAAACTCGGTGTCTCAAGACTAGCCTTTTATCGTATAGTATCTAGATATGCCAGAATTAGCCAGGGTTTAGATATATTGTTTAGGCAGAATTGTGTCTCTGTAAAACTGTGGGGAAAAGTTAATGTCAAGGTGCTCCTAACTTGCCTTGGGCTATTTCTCTCAAAATACATTTTTAGGCTTCTATGACTTTGTCCATACCCCGTGCTAGCCAGGCTTCCCTCTACTACTGCCTATTGAAACCTATCTGTCGCATGTCCCATTACTGCAAAGACCTACTAGGTTACTGCCTAGAATGCTAGACTAATGGGCATGTTAAACTTGCGGTCTTGGGAGGCTCCTAAGCTCTCACCTACCTCAGTCTCTTCTCAGCTGTCCTAGACTCATTAGGGTCCTTCTACCTTGGCCTCTTAGGCCACATCTGTGCCATAAAACAGCACCCACCTCATTGTAATTCAGCATACCTTAGAGGCTTGCTTTTCTCAGGTGATCTCGACTTTTTGGCTCAGTCACCTTTACAGGTCCAATCACCTATACCATAGGCTTGACCAAACTTGGGGCTTTACTTGCCTTCCCAGTGCCTCCCACACTCAGGCAAAGCATTAGACCAAACTGATGCTCCAGCCGTACTTTATAGGTTTCTAGCCCCCATAACTCTCCGAGCTCCATAATACTGACAATCAAAAGCAGTAGTCCCCATAGTTTTTTGAAATATGGTTTAAAAAAAAATTAGCAGGTACCTGCGATGCATATATGTGCGTGTGTAAATTATTTATATGTATTGCTACATGAATATTTTACATACATGAAAAAGGCACGCTAGGGCTTCCCTGGTGGCACAGTGGTTAAGAATCCACCTGCCAATGCGGGGGACATGGGTTTGAGCCCTGTTCTGGAACGATCCCACATGCCGTGGAGCAACTAAGCCCTTGCTCCACAACTACTGAGCCTGCTCTCTAGAGCCCGCGAGCCACAACTACTGAGCCCATGTGCCACAACTACTGAAGCCTACGCACCTAGAGCCTGTGCTCCACAACAAGAGAAGCCACCGCAATGAGAAGCCTGACCACTGCAACAAAGAGTAGCCCCCGCTAACCCCAACTAGAGAAAGCCCGTGCACAGCAACGAAGACCCAACGCAGCACCCCCCCCGCAAAAAAAAGGCATGCTAAAATAGAACGTTTAAGAGAATAACCTAAAAATAATTTTGAATACAAGTTCTATATTTTTCTGCAGCCCAATGGATTGTCTTGCACTCTTCTCTTTGAAGACCACTGACTCAGGCCACACCTAACCAAAAGCCACATCTGAGCTAATGAATTCATATGTTAAACTTCCAAGAATATGTCTTACGTTTGGTTCCTTAAAGTTATAATTGAAAGGAGTGACTCTCTGATGGGTTCACTCATATGCATATATTTATATATAAGGACTCCCTGCACTTGGCTTCTGGCCCTTATTTACAGACAGATTATATAATTCTAATCAGCTTGTTCACCTAGCACTTTTGGGGTGGAGGAGAAGTTGAAAATATAGACATGAATGAACGTGTTTGAGTGATAGGGCTAGATTCTACTTTCTCCACCTTTCCACCACCCACTATAGCTTGAGTACATAAATTTATTCCCAGAACAAACTTTCTAGATGAAAATAACCAATACTTACATCCCTGCAAAAGACAGCCTAAAAGTTCATCTATTGGGAATAGGGTAAAAAAAATCTGGTACATTTGTACAAGATGGGCTAGTACACAGCCATTAAAATTTTGTTTCTCAGGAGTGTTTAAAGATATGAAAATATTTTCAAGATAGGCTAGGGAAGAAAGGATGATAATCCGTATCTAGATACATGTGTAACCTATCTATCTATCTATCTGTACAGATACAACTTTATCAAAAATCAGAAGAAAAAGCTAAAATGTTAATAGTAGTTATGTGTGATTTATCTCATTTATGTGTCTGTGTATGTTTCCACATTTTCCTAATAAATGTGTGTTATGGAATTAATTAGAATCAAAAATGCTATTAAGGGAAGAAAGAAAGTGCTCAGGTTACGAATTCTAGGGGTCATTTGGGCCGCGTGTTCGGAAACACTCTCCTCCCAAGGATCTCCCCCAAGGGAGCCGACCTTTTGGTTCTGCTCTTCATTTTCTGGCCCTTTCCTGCCTACTTCTGTTTTCTCATCTTTCCATTTTGTTTCTCAGCATTCCCTAATTCTACATCACTGGGACAAGACTGACGTTCTTCCATGGGGCGTGGTTAAAACAGTGGCAGATGTTTGTATAAACTCCTTTTAAAAAATTCACTTTTAATACGAATTGTTTTTCTGATAGGATTCTGTAAAGGAGGCAGACGACTAGGAAATGGGGTTGCTCTTGGCTCTGCCTCTGACTCCCTAAGTGGGCTAGGCCTGTCACTTGGGCCAACCATTCTTAAACCACCCTTTATGAGCACCTGCAGCCTTGTTGGAGCAGCAGCAGAATGTCCACCCCCTGCTGAGATGCACTACTGCTCCCTTTGAGGAGAGAGACAGCATTACAAGCAGCCAGTACTTAAATTGTTTAGGGAGATAATTAAGCACATTGTCAATAATGCATATTATCCCAGAGTAAATGTGTACTTAGTTACTGCACAGTGCTGTACAAATTTGTAGGCGAGTCATGGAAATTCTTCAATCTACCCAAGGAAAATGAACTGGGTTAAGAGATTTATATGCCCAAAGAATGCAACTAATTATAAGCCTAGCACTAGAAAGTACATAATCCAAACCTGCTTTGCACTTAAAATTGCTTCAAATAGGGAACACTCAAATATGAAATGGACCCTCTGACAGCTTTGCCAAAGCAGAAGATTTTTCTGGAAGGTTCAGTGGTGCTGGGATACAAAGTATTTGGTTAGGGGGACTGTTGATGGTTTTCAGTCATTTTGTCCTCAATAGTGTCCAAGGACAATGAATAAATATTTGAATTGGCAGTAATGCTGATAGTGCAGCTGACAGTGGGGCACAACACACTGGAGGGACACAGTAGTAGAAGAGACATGAATAAATAATCTAAATCATTGGCTACAAATGTTGGCTAAAGAAGGCTCAGTTCTCTGTTCGACTTTAGTCTTTACCAAGTCTCCTGATTCCAACAATGGAATAGCATAATAGGCAAGCTGCTTATGGATTTCCATCCTTCTCTAACTCAACTAGCCGGTGGAAGTGATGGCTGAATATACACAGCTGAGTTCCTATGAGGATTGCTCACTACAGCTGTATGTTCATTCACTTATTCATTCGTTCTGGAGCTTACATTTTAGGGGGAAAACAGACAATAAAAGAAAAAGCAGATGATTATTAGAAGGTAAATGTCAATCTTCAATGAATGTATGAACATGGCTGGTTCATACATTCATGGAAGTCTAAAATGCAGACTCTATGAAGACAGTGTGTTTTATTTTTCTGTACCTTAATACTAACAGTATTGCCTGGCACATAGCAGATGCTCCAGAAATAGGCATTGAATGAAGAAGGAAGACATAAATAAGTACACACATTCAGATAAAGGGTTAGAAGTGATGAGACTAGAGTGGAGAAGGGAAGTGTTAGATGGGCTAGTTGGGAGAGAGCCTTTCAAGAATTGACACTTGACTAGAGATTGGAATGGTAACAAGGAGTTAGTCATGTGAAGTTCTGAGGGCAGAGTGTTCCAGACAGAGGCTAAGAAAGCTCGATCTGTTCAGGGAACGTCAAGAAGGTCAGTGGGGCTAAAGGGAATAAGGAGAAAGGGAGAGAGTCAGGATATGAGGCCAGGTTCAAGGGCAGGATCAGATCAAATATGGTCTTCTAGGCCAAGGTAAGAGTTTTGCATTCTAATCTAAGAGTAATAGGAAGCCATGAGAAGCTGTATTAGAAAATAACTTATTTTACTGTAAACATGGTTACCTTTATTAAACCATGCAAAACCACGATTCCATGTAACATGTTTGAGAAACACCCTTTTAAGGAATATACTAGAGGGAAAATGATTAGAGATAAACTAAGACTGTGGCTGCAGTCATGAAGGAAAATAGATTTCGGGACTTCTCTGGTGGTCCAGTGGTTAGGACTCCGCACTTCCACTGCAGGGGGCATGAGTTTGATCCCTGGTGGGGGAATTAAGATCCTGCTTGCTGTGCAGTGTGGCCAAAAGCATCAGATTTGAGAGAAATTAAAAAGATAGAAGAATAGATGATAAAATGTGAGAGGTAGGGAGGCAGGATGATTCCCTGACTCTGGCTTGAGCACCTGGGTGGATGGAAAAGGAGGAGAACTTGGCAGTGAAATGACTTAGGAGCAATAAACACATACTTAATGGAAAGCAGTCCATACACTGCTTTTTGTATTGTAAGGAGTAGATGCAGAAAAGAAAGGCAACCTTTGCTCTCAAGGAGTTTGCAGTCTGGTAAGGGGACAGCAATTAACAAAGCTAATTAAAGAAGACATCATGATGTGGCAAAATGTAAAATAGATGAAAGAACCTTTAATCTAGAGCACTGCAGAAATATTTGTTTAGGGCCAGAGAGAAACCCAGTTATGATTCTTCTCTCTTCCCCCTTAATTAGGCTTTTATCTCTCTTTTTAAATGGAGAAATTCAGAGCATTCTTATTATAGTTAGGGTTGCCAGATAAAATACAAGACTGAAATGGGAACCCAAGGACTACAGTTTCAGTGTAAGGATGAATTAAAAATAAACTTGCCAGGAGAAGAGGACAGAAAAAAAATCATCCTGGTCTTAGCCTTGGATAGATTAAAATATCAACAGCAAACCTCCTCTGAGAATTTGTAACCACACACTGGATCTTACATAGAGTTTTTAATCAGAATTCATTTTATCTATGTGTTCTAAAACACCTCAAAAGGCAAACTCAATTTAAGCTAGTTCCAGGTAGGTAGTATCCATAGGTAATTGGAAGAAGCAAATGCAAATCCTCTCTAGAGAAATGTAATCTTAACCCAGATCTCAAACTATTATCACATTCAAGGAGAATGGTCACAGTTTAAAAACATAAACCATAAGGAAATCAGGTGCTCTGAGTGAAAGTCAGCAGAAATAACAGACAGCAGAATCAGACCCACAGAGACTACAGATCTTGAAATTATCTGACATGGAATATAAAAATAACAAATATTTAATATTTTTAAAGAAATAAAAGAGCATCTTGAACACAGAAAAGTAACCAAACAGTTTGAAAAGAACCAAATATAACCTCTATAAGTGAGAGACAGAGACAAAAAAATTTGAATTTAAAACTCAATAGATAGGTTAAGCAGATAAGGCATAAGAGGAAGAAAACTAGTAAACTCAAAGATAGATACAAAGACTGAAAATTCAGTCCAGAGAGACAAAAAGAGAGAAAACAGGAAAGAGTGATGAGAGATAATGGAGGTTGAAACAACGAGGTCTAACATATATCAAAGTTCCAAAAAGAGATAATATTGGGTTGGCCAAAAAATTCGTTCAGGTTTTTCCGTAGGATGTTACAGAAAAACCTGAAAGAAGTTTTTGGCCAACCGAACAGAATGGGAAAGAGACAATATTCAAAGATAATAGAATACCTGGGAATTTTACAGAATTGTTAAAAGATACTAAGAATTAGTCCCAAGAAACAGCATAAACATATAATTATGTTTTTAATCTGCAAGAAGACCCATCATACTAAAATTGCAGAATAACCAAGAAAACGAACAGCTCTTAGACTGTGAAGAAAAATAAAGAGACTTAGTAAAGAAGAAGAAAGAAAATACTTTGAGAAGAGGATATGAAAATTTGGTGAATGAGAGCATCAGTCATTTCAGAAAGACACTAAAACAGTGGCAGAAGGTTCTTTGAAATTTTGATGAAAGACTTGGACTCGTAACATATAAGATCCAGAAGGGAACTTAAGCTCAAGGCCCAGCTTATATGTCCTAAGAGTATGAAGCATTTTTGTTCATTTCTTTTGAGTCCGCTAGTTCTTCCAAAAGCATGAGTCTTTTTTTCTGAGCTTCCAGTTAAATTTTTATTGATGCTGCCACTCTTATTCAGTTGGGATATTGTGAATTATTAATGACCTGCTGTAGTCAGGGAATATATCTTACTTATCTCTGCAACCCTAGAGCTTAGCGATATGCCCAGCATTAATTCATTCCTTCTACAAATATATTTTGAGTTCTACTATATGCTAGGGCTACAGTGATGACTAATTCCTGTACAATGTGGAGCTCAGTGTCTAGGGGGCAATGCAGCAAGTAAAAAGGTATTGTAATGAGTGCTGTGTGATCAGTGTTACTAACGGAATTGTGAATGATTTACGAAGAAGAAAATAGGGTGTATATTGGGGGGTGTTCCCTGAGGAAGTGACAGCTTAGATGAGACCTGAAAAATGAGTTTGAGGGAGGGAGGGAGAAGGAGAGAGAGAGAGAGAGAGAGAGAGAAAGAAAGGACCTTTTTATGTGGAAAGGCCTGGAGGTAGAAAGAGTTAAATATATGGAAATAATTCCTTAAGTAAAAGGGCTCATGAGATTCTCCTTGAAGAAACTGTAGAGGGAGTGGCAAACTCTTGTTAGAATACAGCATAGATGCCCTCGCCTTAAAAACATACAGGTTTTTAAATAAAAGAATGCAAAAAGTACAAAAGTGGATTGCAAAGAATTTGAGGTAGAGTGAAGAGTAGACGTTAGGGCTCGAGGAAGCAGGAAAAGACAGGAGAGAGAAGACAGAAGAGACCAGTGGCTGGATTATGAAGAAGTTTTACATCACACTCAGGGATACAGACTTTACCCAGAGCCGTGGGAAATCATTTTAAATTCATAGGCAGTTGTCACAACCAGGTTTAAATTTTAGAAAGTCATTTTTGCACTATAGAGACTGGATTTTGAGAGTGAAAGAGTGAATTAGGGAGACCAGTTAGAAGACTATTGCAGTATCCAAGTGAACTGTGTTCGTGACCTGAACTAAAGTATAGTCATGGATGTGGGTCGAAGTGGGCAGAGTGAAAAATGTTTAGGAAGTAGAAATGACTGGGTGACTGGATTGAATTATGTCCCCCCAAACAATTTATTCAAGTCCTAACCCTTGGTGCCCGTGAATGGGACCTTACTTGGAAATAACGAAGTTAAGATGAGGTCCTACTCGATTAGGGTGGGCCCTAAATCCAATGACTGATGTCCATATAAGAAGGCACATGAAGACAGACACACAGACACAGAAGGAAGATGGTCATGAGGCCACTGAGGCAGAGATTAGAGTCATGAAGGTATAAGCCAAGGAAGGCAAGGATGGCTAGCAACGACCCGAAGCAAGGGAGGTGAGGAACAAGCCTCCCTCAGAGCCACCAGAAGTGAGTCACTTGTGCTGATGCCTTGATTTTGGACTTCTGGCTTCCAGAACTGTGAGACATACACATTTCTGTTGTTTCAAGCCAGCTCAATTTGCGGTTCTTTGTCACAGCAGCCCTCGGAAACTAATGCAGTGATACACTGAGTGTTTAGGGTCCACCATTTTTCTCTGTGTTTCTGCCTTGCTCTTTAAAATATGGGAAAGATAGCTACCAGTCCTTCTGTCTAGTTCGCCTACTTCTTTTTAAGGGGAAGAGGAATGCTCTGTCCCGTGTGATTGGTGAGTTTGGGAGAAGGGATGCAGCATGCTTGAGATGGGAAATTTCATAAAGGCAGGAGGAGTGTTAGGATGCTCATTTTTTTTGTAGCTCTAATACACATTCTCCACTTTGGCCTTATAAACAATCAAGTTGATATTTTTATCTTTTTTCCGCATGACACCCCTGCCAAAACTTAATGCTCACTTGTTTCTGAACTGTGGAGAGAGGTATTCCTAACAAAGCCCAGAGAGAGAGGGAGAAATAATGGTTTCTAGGAATTTTGGCTTGAGCAGCTGAGTGGTACTATATTTGTAGCCATACACTGAGGAGTAGCGGTTGTTGAGGACACAGGTGGGAGGTGACAGCATGTAGAAGGTGCTTGATATATTGGCTGAACTGAAGGTGGTCCAAGCCCCTCGTTTTAAGGATGAGTAAACTGAGCACCAAGTCTTGTCCAAGATCATAGAGAACAAATGCAGATTTGGAAACTTCTGCTTCTGTGAATTCCAAGTGATTTTTCTATTTTCTCCACTCCACCTCTCTTTAAGATTACACATCCTTGCTTAAAAATATTCCCACACTCATTCTAAAAGACCATAATATGCAGGCTTACTATGCTATTTAAGACCGCTGATCCCTGACTTCCCTGGTGGCACAGTGGTTAAGAATCCACCTGCCAGTGCAGGGGACATGGGTTCGATCCCTGGCCTGGGAAGATCCCACATGCTGCGGAGCAACTAAGCCCGTGTGCCACAACTACTGAGCCTGCACGCCTAGAGCCCGTGCTCCCCAGCAAGAGAAGCCACTGCAATGAGAAGCCCACGCAACGCAACGAATAGTAGCCTCTGCTCACAGCAACTAGAGAAAGTCCGCGTGCAACACGGAAGACCCAATGGAGCCAAACATAAATAAATAAAATAAATAAATTTATATATATATAAGACCACTGATCCCTCTACCAGTTAGCAAAAGCCCACATCACATTGTCAGCTAAAGAATGTCTGTCCAGGCCATAGCCTTGGGACACTTCATCTGGACTTTGCACCAACAGTTTACCCAAATCATTTAAGTCAGAGCCCTCCGCCCCGAACAGAAGGGCTCCGCGGGATATTTCATCATTGCAGTTTTCGTTTCAAGACTTTGCTTGGAATCTCCAGTCAGGATACTCTGCCAAAGTTAAACTGCCTGGAGCAAAACAGAGCCATCCTTTGGATCCTTTTTTTAAATTTAATTTTTTATTTTTGGCTGCATTGGATCTTCGTTGCTGTGCACAGGCTTTCTCTAGTTGCGGCGAGCAGGGGCTGCTCTTTGTTGCGGTGTGCGGGCTCTAGGAGCATGGGCTTCAGTAGTTGTGGCTCGTGGGCTCAGTAGTTGTGGCTCACAGGCTCTAGAGCACAGGCTCAGTAGTTGTGGCACACGGGCTTAGCTGCTCCGTGGCATGTGGGATCTTCTCCGACCAGGGCTTGAACCCGTGTTCCCTGCGTTGGCAGGCGGATTCTTAACCACTGTGCCACCAGGGAAGCCCGGTCCTTTGGATTCTGCAGTAAGTGTCTGGGGCTGCAGGAGCCAAGCTGGAGGAGGCAGAGGGACTGGGCATGCAGTCCCACCAAAACCCTATGCTTTAGGAGTTGGAAAATCCTTTCCTTTCATTTCTTGACTCTGCTGAGGTACATTTCACAACCTCAGCATCCAGGGAAGCTCTCCAGCTAAATACATCGTTAGAAAAAAGGGAAAACCAAGACAACATACGTTGATCTCCCTTTGCTGCCTAAACAGAAACAAACTGCTGAAAAACAAAATTTATTCTCTAACAGACATATTTTCTGGTCGTTACTTTTTGCCCAAATTGCTCACCTGTGTAAGCAAACTAGAACTTGTGTAAACAAGTCCTGTTATCTGGAAGCATTCTGTGTGATAGGCTCTTAAAGAAGAAAAATAAAAGAGCCTCTTACATTTTTTTTTTTTTTTGCGGTACGTGGGCCTCTCACTGTTGTGGGAGTGTAAGAGGCTTGGGCTTCCCTGGTGGCGCAGTGGTTGAGAGTCCGCCTGCCGATGCAGTGGACACGGGGTCGTGCCCCAGTCCGGGAAGATCCCACATGCCGCGGAGCGGCTGGGCCCGTGAGCCATGGCCGCTGAGCCTGCGCGTCCAGAGCCTGTGCTCCACAACGGGAGAGGCCACAGCAGTGAGAGGCCCGCGTACCGCAAAAAACAAACAAACAAAACCCTACGTTTTATGGTGTTTCTTCAATAGAATGGAGTTCACAGGAGGTACGCTTGAAACTATGGCTCTGACTAAGAACTATACAAATCCACACACATGATCCCCTGCAACCGGTGATATTGCAGCAACTCTTGTCAGCGTGAGCTTTTCCAATAACACTCTGCATGTTATTTAGAATAAGAAGGGAATTAGTTCTCAGGTGCAGAGGAACACAGTACCCGGAGCTGAGCATGTGCATGTGTACGTGTGTGGGGTGGGCTAGGCGAGAAGAAGGGAGAGACCCTCTGAGCACATTCTCCAAAAGTGGTAGTTTTTCAAGATTTCTTAAATGTACTAGACTGAGGTGAGGATTATAGGAATTAGGAAAAAGCTGAAAAAATGTTAGAAGCAGCACTGTGAGCACAACATTGATTTATCTAGAGAAGGTAGTGGAAGATGAGAAACGTTTCTATGTTATTTGCTCCTCCACCTATTAATGAAGGGCACGTGTCCTGGTCTCCAGCATACAGTTAGTCTCTCCACCCCCCCGTCACATGTTAGAACGCTGCTGTGTCTATGGTGTGAGAGTAGGGGCTCCCCGAGCGAGTGCACGTGTGCGTGTGTGTGTGTGCACGTGCGTGTGTGTATGTGAATGCACCCACAAGCATGTATGCAGGTTTTGTGAGGATGGACAATGAATTACTAAACAAAAAGGTAATACTCTTCAAATTTCCGAGAGCCCTTTCTCCTTGTAGCCATCCCCAAAGAGAACAAAGATTAATAAACAAATCCTAGCTGTTTTGGTGCTGCAGTAAATAAAGTGAAAAGTTGACCGTAAAAGAGAACTCAGGCTGTGGCAATACTTAATCTAAACAGTTCATGGGGAAATGAGCCCATTATCATAATGAAAAATAAAAGCTTAGCACCTGCCAGCAAGGCAAGCCACCCCTGAGACATGATGGCTTGTGGGGCCGTGCAGGGCTGGAGGTGCTGTGCTGTAGAGCCTACAATGGCCTTAACACAGGGGCTTTGTGATGACACAGAAGAGATTCCATGGAACAGCTAAATGCCCAGTCCCCACAAAGCCAAACTCTTCTTCCTAATGAGTCTCATGTGACGGCTGTAACAGCATTCCAGTGGCACTTAGGTCTGAAAACAAGAGGGATTTCACAGTGTAATTAAGTCTACACAATAACACATAAAGTAGAAAGCAGACTGACAATTATCTGTCAGATTTGAGGAGAGCTTGGCCTCACTATGAAGTGTCTTCGATTGGTTATCTCGTATGATTCTTTGGGATAATTGCTGGCTCTGTCTTCACTTCATGTTTTATGGGCCTGATTGTTCTGTGAAAGCTCTTCTGTTTTCTTTCTCCATGGCATGGGAACACCCCAGGACCAGTTTGCAGGGTTCACTTAGAAAAGAGCTCCATTTTATAAGGCAGACCGTCTTGCAGTCAGCTGAGATTCCTCTTTCAGACACCACAGAGATTCTGTCTCCAAGGCCATTGTTCTTCCAGCCATTTCCCAGCCCTCCAGGGGCCTTCATTCATATCGGCAGGTGATAAGCTATGTTCAAGTCACGGGTAATCATAGTAATTCGGCATTTTTCCTTATTAGCACCTCTGAATGGAGAAACTGCGTGGAAACTGCTCATCTGTGCTGTCTCTTTTCTCTAGGCTTAGAGCTTTTATGCTCCAGATGGGCTATGTCGTTAGTCCAAAGGGATTAAACGAAAGCGCATGTACCAGTCTTTCTAATGGTCACAAATTACATGGATGAGATGCTCAGCGTTTCTTTCTTCACTTTGAGAGAAGCCACCGACCTGGTAGGAGAGCCATTGTTATTTTCATTCCTGGTTCTTGAGACACTATTGAATGAGACACTGTCAAATGATGGACGCACACGTGGGCGCCTGAGTGCATGAGTGTTTCTTATTGGTGATGAGAGCAATTTTCCAAAGCATTAATACGTTTTAGGAATCTCCAGTATTTTCTAAAAAAACTTGGCACTGATGGAAGTGGGGCTGGCTTGACCACAGAAGGCTCAAAACCTCATATATTTTGGTATGTGAATAGAAGGGAAGAGCATTCAGTTTCCATAAGCACACCTCCCCAAACACCGGTGTTCTGTACCAACATTATCAAAGATGAAAGGGCTTATTTTGCAATGAGAATTAAATAGGCAAACGTTTAGAATCATTTGGAGACACCTGTGATTTATCCAACCCATCATGATCACTCCTGTAGGCCCATTATTATCAATAATTCTGTCTACATGCAGTAAATACATGTAATTATTTTTTACAATGGACTAATTACTTCATTCGTCTAACATTTTGGCTGACAGCTGTGCTACCTTTGTGAGGCAGTATATTTATTTACTTAGCCTGCTGTATAGATATTTCTAAGCACTAGGCTAGCACTTCAGGGTCTAAGAACTATTAAATCTAAAATTAGTGGATTATTTGAAAATTGTGTTTTCTTTGACCAGGACTTACATTTAATACACCCTAAGCAAAGTCTGAGGAAATTTTCTGTCTTTGTGCTAGTTTTGGAAGCTATACATTCTAAATGCCTAGAAAATGGACAGGCATGGTAAGATAGGTATCACATGAAATTATAAATCAGAAGAAAACATGTGGCTTGAACAGACACCAAGTGCTACCAGTTCCTTCTCTTTACAGGATCGCAGACTTGGGTGGTTTTTCTAACATTTTACAGGCACTCCTCGTTTTATTGCACTTCACAGATATTGCCCCTTTTACAAATTGAAGGTTGTGACAGCCCTGCATCGAGCAAGTCTATTGGTACCATTTTTCCAACAACATTTGCTCACTTCAAGTCTCTGCGTCACGTTTTGGTAATTCTCACACTATTTTGAACTTTTCCGTGATTATTATTTTGGTTACGGTGATCTGTGATCAGTGATCTTTGATGTTACTATTGTAATTGTTTTGGGGAGCCACAAACCACATCCACGTGAGACAGCAAACTTACTCGCTAAATGTGTACGTTCTGACCGCTCTGCTGACTGGACATGCCCTGTTCTCTCTCCCTCTCCTTGAGCTTCCCTATTTCCTGAGATCCAATATCAAAATTAGGCCAATTAATAATCCTACAATGGCAAGAGCTAGAAATGATTAAGCTTAGTGAGGAAGGCGTATGTCAGATGTTGAAATAGGCTGAAAGCTAGGCCTCTTGTGCCAGACAGTTAGACAAGTTATGAAGGCAGAGGAAAAGTTCTCGCAGGAAATTAAAAGTGCTCCTCCGGTGAACACACGCATGATGAGAGAGCAAAACAGGCTTGTTGCTGATATGGAGAAAGTTTGAGTGGTTGGAATAGAAGAGCAAACCAGCCACAGCATTCCCTTCAGCCAAAGCTTAATCTAGAGCAAGGCCCTAACTCTCTTCAATTCCAGGAAGGCTAAAAGAGGTGAGGAAGCTGTAGAAAAACAGTCTGAAGCTGACAGAGGCTGGTTCATGAGGTTTAAGGAAAGAAGCCACCTCCATAACATAAAAGTGCAAGGTGAAGCCACAAGTGTTGATGTAGAAGCTTCAGCAAGTTATCCAGAAGATCTTTAATTAAGATAATTAACGAAGGTGGCTACACTAAACAAGAGATTTTCAAGGTAGACAAAACAGACTTCTGTTGGAAGAAGATGCCACCTAGGACTTTCATAGCTAGAGAGAAGAAGTCAATGGCTGGCTTCAAAGCTTCAAAGGACAGGGTGACTGTCTTGTTAGGAGCTAATGCAGCTGGTGACTAAAAGTTGAAGCCAATACTCATGTACCGCTTTGAAAATCCTAAGGCCCTTAAGAACTTTGCTAACTCTACTCTGCCTGTGCTCTATAAATGGAACAACAAAGCCTGGATGACAGCACATCTATTTACAGCACGGTTTACTGAATAACTTAAGCCCATTGTTGAGATCTGATCAGAAAAAAGATTCCTTTCCAATTATTACTGCTCACAGACAATGTACCTGGTCACCCAAGAGCTCTGATGGAGATGTATAATGAGATTAGTGTATTTTCATGCCTGCTAACACAATATTCATACTGCAGTCAAGAAGTCATTTTGACTTTCAAGTCTTATTATTTAAGAAATTAAGAACACATGTAATTCATGCGAAGAGGTCAAAACATCAACATTAACAGGAGTTTGGAAGATGATTCCAACCCTCATGAATGACTTTGAGGGGTTCAAGACTTCGGTGGGGGAAGGAACGGCAGATATGATGTAAATAGCAAAACTAGAACTAGAAGTAGAGCCTGAAGATGTGGCTGAATTGCTGCAATCTCATGATGAAACGAACATGACAAATTATGTGGATGAGCAAAGAAAGTGGTTTCCTGAGATGGAATCTACTGGTAAAGATGCTGTGAAGATTGTTGAAATGACAACAAAGGATTTAGAATATTATGTAAACTTAGTTGATAAAGCAGTGGCAGGGTTTGGGAGGATTGACTCCAATTTTGCAAAAAGTTCTGTGTTAAAATGCACTGTGTCAAACAGCACTGCACGCTACAGAGAAATCATTTGTGAAAGGAAGAGTCACTCGATGCGGCAAACTTCACCGTCGTCTAAAATTGCCTCAGCACCCCCACCTTCAGCAGCCGTCACCCTGCCCTGTCGCAGCCATCAGCATGGAGGCAAGACCCTCCACCAGCAAAATGATTATGACTTGCTGGAAGCTCAGATGATGGTTAGCATTTTCTTTTTTCGTAATAATGCCTTTTTAAATTAAGGTACATACATTGTTTCTTGCAACATAATACCATTGCACACTTAATAGACTACGGGAGAGTGTAAACATAACGTATGCATTGGGAAACCAAAAATTTTGTGTGATTTGCTTTTTTGTGGTATTCGCTTTATTGTGGTGGTCTGGAACTGAACCCACAGTATCTCCAAGGTATGTCTGTAATTTCAAACTTGCAGAAAAGTTGCAAGAATAAAACCATTTATACTTTACTCAGATTTACCTGTTGTTAACATTCTGCCCCACTTGATGTATAATTTGCTCACTTGCTTTAACTCTGTGTATAAAATATACACACACATACATACCTTACAAATACACACATATATTACATACATGTGTTTGTATATATATATATTTCTTTCCCCTCCCCTGAACCATTGAAAATAAGACGCACACATCGTGGCCCTTACCTCTAAATATTTCAGTGTGTATTTCTTAAGAATAAGTACACTCTCTTATATAACCACAATATATACATCAACTTCAGGAAATTTAACATTTATAAATACACTTATTTATCTACAATCTATACTCCAGTTTTTTTCAGTTGACTCAATCATGTCCAGTGGTGATCTGTTCTAGAATTACATATTGCATTTAGTTATCTTGTCTCTTTAGTCTCCTATAATCTGGAACAACTCCTTGGTTCTTCTTTGGCTTTTGTGACACTGACATTTTTGAAAGGCAGAAGTTCCTTTTTAATAGCATGCTTCTCATTTGCCTGCTATTTCCTGTTGGTTAGATTCAGGTTAATTGTTCCCAGCCAAACTACTGTGTAGGTCATGTGGTGCTCTTCTCAAGCTATCCTATCCAGAAATATGCAACGTGTATCCATCTGTCCCTCTTTAGTGATGTTAATTTGCACTCTTGTTTTTGCATCTCAAGAAATTCCCTTGCACTTCAGTCCAGCACAACACTCAGCCCCTGAAGCTGGTGAACAATTCCTTTAAAACAACTAAAAGGACGCTATTCCAGGAGAGGCAGGAAGAGAGGTTTCAGAATTCAGAGCTCAACACCAAGGCAGGAAGAGATTTTTGAGATAAAAAAACAATATTAATAGTTATGCTGTTAATAATATTTATAAGAAATGCCAACATTTATTGAGCTCTTACCATGTGCCAGGTACTTCATTACGTACTTTAAATGGTGTATTCGTTTTCTATTGATGTCGTAACAAATTATCATAAATTTAGCAGCTTAAAACATTACAGACTTATTCTTTTACAGTTCTGTGGTCAGAAGTCGGTATGGGTCACACTGGGCTAAAATCAGAGTCGTGGCAAGGCTGGCGCCTTTCTGGAGGCTCTTGGAGAGAATCCGTTTCCTTACTCATTCAGGTGGTTGACAGAATTCAGGTCATTTTTTGCAGTTGTAAGACTGAGATCCATTTCCTTACTGGCTATCACAGAGGGTTGTATCCAGCTTGTAGAGGCCACCCATATTCCTCAGCTCCGGGGGCCCCTTCGGCTAGCTTCAAAGCCAGCAGTGAGGGATTTCTCTTTCTCTCTCATCTCCTCCTGACTGTAGCTAGAAAGGTTCTCCGCTTTTAAGGACTCGTGTGCTTAGGTTCGGCCCATCTGGATAATCTAGGACAACATCCCCATCTGAAAATCTTTAACATTAATTATATCTTTGAAGTCCCTTTTGCTGTGGAAGGCAACATATTCATAGGATCCGGGGATTAGGGCATTGACATCTTTGGGGAGCCATTATTCTGCCTACCATGGATGGAGTAACTCCCAGCGATGCTGAGAGGTAGGTCCTGAAATTGTCTCTAGTCTATGTATGATGATGCCGAAGTTTAAAGAAGTTAAATGAATTTCCCAGAATCACACAACTGGTAACGAGGCTGAGCCAGGATTAACTTCGAGCAGAAGGGTTTATCTAATCTGGAGGATTAACATTTTTATTTTAGCAGCAGAATCCTTTATCAAACGGGAACTTATGAAAAATCAAATACATAAAAAAGGGTCAAAGCAAAGCTGCTCTGGCTAAATTGGGAGAAGTGACAGTGAGGGGAGGGAAGGGCTTCACAGAACAGAGGGCAGACCACCGATCATCCAGTCTCTGTTTCCAGATAAGCACGTGAGGCCCAGAGACAAGCGTACAATGACTTGCCTGAAGTGAGCTCTGGGGCTGGAGTCTGGCTCCTCCGCTCCCCACAAGGGCTCTTTCAAACCTGCCCCATAGGTTTACCTGTCAGGAGTCTGCTTGTTTATTTGTTCTAAAATTGTGTATTGAGCATCTACACGTGGTAGGCAGGATTCAGGTACTGATGAGACAACAGCAAAGAGAGCAAAGTCCCTGCCTGCCTGGCGGTTACATTTTAATGAAGGAAGAAGCACAGCAAACAAGCTTTAAAACTAAATAAAAAATTAAAATATCAGGGACTTCCCTGGTGGTCCAGTGGTAAAGAATCCACCTTCCAATGCAGGGGACGCGGGTTCCATCCCTGGTCGGGGAACTAGGATCCCACATGCCGTGGAGCAACTAAGCCTGCGCGCCACAACTATTGAGCTTGAGCGCCTCAACGAGAGAGCCCACGTGCCACAAATTACAGAGCCCACGCGTCACAACTAGAGAGAGAAAACCCGCATGCCACAACCAGAGAGAACCCGAGCCATAATGAAAAGATCCTGCATGCCTCAACAAAGATCCCGCATGCCACAACTAAGACCCGACGCAGCCAAAAAAATAAGGAAAAACAAATTAAAATATCAGATAATTGCATGAGATCCGGCAGCATTAAAATAGGTGATTGCTGTGTGTATGTGTTAGTGTGGAGTGAGAGTGGAGGTGAGGGGTCGGGGGAGGAGAAAGAGAGAGAGAGAGGTAGGGACAGAGACAGAAACAGAGACGGGCTGACTTCTTTAGATTGGGTGCTGCAGGGAAGCCTCTTAGAGATGATGTTTAAACTGAGCTGTGATGGGGCTTCCCTGGTTGCGCAGTGGTTGAGAGTCCGCCTGCCGATGCTAGGGGATGCAGGTTCGTGCCCCGGTCCAGGAAGATCCCACATGCTGCGGAGCGGCTGGGCCCGTGAGCTGTGGCCGCTGAGCCTGCACGTCCGGAGCCTGTACTCCGCAACGGGGAGAGGCCGCAACAGTGAGAGGCCCACGTACCGCAAAAAAATTAAAAAAATAAACTGAGCTGTGGTGGCAGGAAGGAGCCGGCCGGGTTAATATCTCGAGAAGAGTACTCCAGGTGGAGGAAACAACACCTAGGGCAGGGTCTGGGGGCAAGAATGGGCTAGAAGCAATCTTGACCAGGGTCCCCAAGTGTAGCTGAGAGTAAGGATGAAGAGAGAGGGGTAGGTGATGAGGTCAGAGACGTGGAGAAGGCTAAAATTAGTAAGGCTCTTTGGATTACAATGCACATCTGTCAGTTGTCCAGCATTTTCTACTAGTTCTAGCTTGAACCAGGCATAGAATTCCAAGTACAGGATTGCTGGCTTCTAGGCAGACCAAAAGCCTAATGCCCCACCAGATGCGGTATCTGTTCATTGGACAGGGTTCCATTGCTTTCCCCCAGTTTCTTGCTAAGTTCCCAAGTGGCCCATCCCATGAATGCACACTTGGGCACGTAATGTGCCAGTTGGACAGTGGCCCTGGGTAACTCATTAGCCACGCGTGCCATGGTCAAGGTAAGCAGTGACTGACTTCGTGCTTCAGATTTTGCATGTTTTAACATTCAAAGGGGTAATTACTATACCCAGTCCCCAGGAGTAATTGACATATTTTATGTTTTGAAGTCTCAGTAGGTCAAACTTCCCATTTGTAAAACTTTTCGGTTGCTCTCTTGCCGAGCACATAAAACAAATTTACTTCTGAACAGAGACCTTGTATGCCAACTTTTTATAGCCTTAAATATAGTATTTTATCACTACTATAAATGTTGTCTCACCTCTCACAGACCCTTCAGTGCTAAAGGCAAGAGCCTTTCTAATTCACTTGTTTCAATTCATAGAAGATTTCTAAGTTGAAGCCGGGTCATCTGGATAATATTTCAGATGTACAGACTGCATTTCTGCTAAACATAATAAATCTGCAATTTTACAATTGGTTTGGGCAGCTAGCATGATTGTAGTAGGCTTTCCAATAAACGCCCCTTCAAAACAACCTCCTTTCTCTTTCCACACTCACCTCCAGACCTCACCCAAAGGCTCGATGTCATCCCTGAAATGTTGGGGACACGGTAATATGGAGACTACAATTTTAGGTTGATTTATTTTTCTAGCGGAACATCCAGGTTCCTAGCAATTATTTTAGGGCATAAAATTCCTTTGTGATGATAAATCAAGCTGTCAGCTCTTTCTGGTCCAAATTAGAGGTTGGAGAGATTGAGAAACTTTTCTGCTTTAGTATCCCACCCTTTGCATCTCCAGATTACACGTTAGCCCTCTAGAGTTAATGCCATGTTTGCCCTCGGCTTTGCTCTGATCTTGGTGAGCTGGGAACTTCTCAGGCATAAATGCTCCTCTCTCAGTGCTCTCATGGGCCTCGCGCTCCCTGGTGGACATGGAACAAGGGGCTGGGAGGTAGACACCCCTGGGTTGCTTCCCTGGCTCATACAAAACATTATCTACTTGTCTCACCTAGGGGTGGATAGTTTATAGACAGTCAGAACACACTGTTTTTATGGAAAAGATCTGGAAAAAAAAAAAAAAAAAGGCAGCTACAGATGGCCATAGGCACCGTTGGGAGGAAAAAAGTTTCGACTGACCCGGTAACATCACCAGCGAGGGCATGACTAATGTTGCGAGTTGTTGGCATGGCCATCCCCTGCCTTCCAGTACTTCAACTTTGGGTACTTGGCCAAGGGGTGGGAAATGAGGGAGCCTGTCCCTGTGCCCTTGGCTGTCTCCAGCTTGCTGTGCCAGGTCTCCATTTTGCTTCTTGTGCCCTGGGCTGGCCCACTGTGCTGGAAGCTGAACTGAGGCTGTGGGTCGGGCTGCAGCCAAGGTTTTCTGGTGGGAGTTGCAGGGAGACTTCATGGAAAGGACGAATCTGGACTCCTACCAAATTACCCTCCTGTCGACTGTTGGAAGGCTGGAATTTCAGACTCAAGAGGTGCAGAGGCAATTTACTGACACTCATTGTTGGCCTGAGTCTTAGCTGGAGATCTGCCTGTTGAGCAATTGGGTATCAACATGAGAAGCTCCCACACTCAGCTTCTCTCGATTCTGGTGTCTGCTCTCAATTCTGGTGTCTGCTCTGTGACTTAAATCAATTTTTTTCTCATCTGCCAGTGGAGCTTGAAGCTCTTCCTACCATCTGGTAAAGGACTGTGAAAAGGCAATGTGGCAGTGGTGCAGGGAGACGGAGCTCTGGGGGTGAGGTGAGGACAGCTCAGAGTAGGCACGAAAGTCACAGGTATTTTACTGAGTGCCTACCTGCTGACAAGTACTACGCTAAGTGCTTATGACACAACGGCACCCAATTTAGCAGTGTGGCCTCAGGTATATCAACAGGCCTTTTGATGATGGCAGATATGATAGGAAAGGAAAAGGGTGGAAATGGAGAGAAAGCAAATTATATTTTATTTTGATATTAGTAATAGAGGCTCTTGGTTTCACTCCCTTAGGGAGCCCAAGATATGATCATTTTTCTAGTTTTCATTATAATCTCTAGGGCCATATTAGGAGGTAAAAAGAAGGCAACTTATGATGTTTTCCTTTACAAAACAGGATGCAATTAAGAAATGAAAAGTATATGGGACTTGCCCAAAGATTTTCATTGTGGTAGGGGAAGGATGGAGATAGATACTAAGATTTCAGACTCCATTTTCCACAATCCCACAAAATCAAGCTGAGACCTAACCATCTAAGGTTCCAGTTACTACTGCTGGTCTCGCTTTTATTTTTGTTTTCAAATTAATGGACAGACATAAGCTGAAGGATTTCAGAAATATCATCAATATTTCACCGAAAAAAAAGTAATTTGGCAACATTCTTCCAGCTTGTTACTCCTAAAAATGCAAAAGAGATATTCTTGTTGGTTTCTAGAGAGTCCTGTAGAGGTGAAATTCATCCCACCAGCCTAAGTGTCCCTTGCCCCTAATCACTGGCAGTTTAAGGTCGCAGGCACCATGATGCTTTCAGGAATGGCAGCTGGTCTTCTGAACCCCTCCACCCTGTGCATCGTGCTCAACCACACGCTGCGCTTTTGTTTAACTAGGTTTGTTTTGGAAGTAATTGGCTCAGCTCTCTTTCTGCAAGCGCACGTGATTCAGACAGCCTTGGCTTTCAGCTCGACTTCGCAGGACATTTACACAACTAGTAGGAGGAAGTTTCATTATACCTGGCTCTGGGGGAAAATAGCGTGAAGAGCCAAGATGATGAGCTACTTGCTCTAGCATTGAACTTAGGCTACCTTCCCACTATGTCTTCTCCCCCATCACCGTAAGAATGTGAACTTGAATGTAGGAGGAGCAGAGGGAAACTTCAGGCGACACAACTAAGTAGCATAAGAATATAACCAAGCGTGAAACAAATACGGCAGGTTGACTTACACGACTTTCATTTACATCGTCTAGGAAAATGGTGAATGAGTGCAATCTACTCTGGAAAAAGAGCAAATATTTGGATGTTCTGTTGGTTTGGAGCCAGAGAGTCCTAAGTTTAAATTTAGCTTGGAAACTTGCTAGTTATGTGACTTTGGGCAAGTTGCAAACTCTCTGGGCCTTGGTTTTCTCATCTGTGAAATGGGGATAAGGATTTTGAACAGAGAGGATTGTATTGGGGAGTAGAGAGCGTGTTTGTAAAGTGCCTACCTAGGTGATCACCTCATATGGAATGGACAGTAAGTTGTAGTTATTATGATATAATGTTTCTGCTTCAGCTTCATCCTCAACGGTGTTTTAAATACGACATTGAAGTTATCTGTTTATATACCCATCTTAAATCAACTCTGATTGCACATTAGAATCAGTCCAAGAGTTTTGAAAAAATACTGATGCATGAGCCTCACCCCAGACCAATTAAATCAGAAACCTTGGAAGTGGGTCTCAGCACTGCATTTTTCTATCTCCCCAGGTGATTTTCAGGTGCACCCAGGGCCGAGAATCACCGAGCTTTCCATTTCCATGCAAGCCCTTTGAGAGCAGAGAGCATGTTTGTTCACCTGTGTATCCCCGTGCTTAGCCTGATAGGGGTGCCCAATAAATATTTCTTGAACTAAACTCTAAGAAATGGAGAGAAAGTTGTCCAAATTCCTAAGACTGGTCTCATATGGGCACATTTCTTGAGCAGCCGATAAAGGCAAGATATACCAGCATGTTATTAATTCTCATAATAGGGGTTTGAAAGAACAGGGTAAAGAAAGATCAAGGTCCTTTCAGCTGACAGTTTACCTATCATGTCATTTATCACTGGTCCTCTTTTTGACTCTTCCATTACTAAGGGATCAGAGAAGTGAGATAGCAGGATACTTTGGGAAACTCCATCGGTTGAAAAAATATAGCAGCTTCTTCAGAAGAGTTTTTTTGAGAGAAGGAGAAAGTCAGACACTGCCAAGGTAGATAGTGGGCAATTATCTTGGGTAAGATTCAGAGCGGTACAAGAGAGAAATCAGTGACACAGACTGGACACATGTTTGGGGCTATTTCACGTGCAAACATATGAGGTGAGACCTCAGCATATACCAGTAACAGTCTTAGTCACCACGTGAGAATGTCTTTAGGATGTTCACAATATTACTTTCTTTCCCTTTTGCGGGCACGTGGCAAGATTGCATCTCCCCAGTCTGCAGTCTCAGGAAGAACCATATGATTTGCTTTGGCCAAAAAATATGAGAGCTGGAGTTACAAGTGTCAATCCTGGGGGAACCTTTAAAAGCCAGTGTACTTTGCTTCTGCCATGACAAGGTAATGAATGGCTGCTCCGTCAACCTGGGTCCTGGACTGAGGACCGTGCAGAGCAGAGTTCTCAGCTGACCCCTGATGGAGATGTAGCACAAGTGAAAAATAAACCTTTGTTGTCTTAAGTTCTTGAGATTTGGGGATAATCCGTTATCATAGCACAACCTTGCCCATCATAGTGCATACTTGGGACAGACAGCTTCAAAGCCAACTACTTCCTCTGTGAAAAAAGTAAACAAAGTTAATGGCCAAGACTGCTTGAAACTGACAGCTTAATTCCTCTGTCACTTCTCATATGCATAAAATTGAGCAAGTTTCAACACTTCTTTAATCCTCAGTTTCTCCAGCTATAAAAATCACTGGATTATAGATGTGAAAATACATCATCTATGTAAGTGCCTAGCACCGTGCCTGGTGAATGCTGATGCTCAATAAATATTAGGTTACACAGTCCTGTTATTTGTGGAATAATAATGGGAAAGCAGAAAGCACAAAAGTATGCAATAAACATTTGCTAAATAACTTAATCAAGAAAGCCAGGATGAATAAGGAACCATGAAAGTGCAAAACTTCTGCAAATTCTTCCAACTGTGGGTTCTCTTTTCTTAAGGTTTCTTTTCTTCTAACCCACCACCTTTGAAATGAGATATCACTTAGAAAATGAGGGGAGAGGGAGGCTCTAATAAATGAAAAATATGTTTTTGTTTTCAAGACAGGGCTGTCCCCACTGTCTAATAGAGCTTGCTCATTTCTCTTTTCTTCAGCAAACTGGTGACAGTGCATTTAGATTCCAATCCTTCCTCTGAACATGGCTCGTGTTTGGCCTTTTAAAGAAAAGAGTCATCTCGAAGCATGCGGGATCCTCCCCGACCAGGGCACGAACCCGCGTCCCCTGCATCGGCAGGCGGACTCTCAACCACTGCGCCACCAGGGAAGCCCAGGCTAATATACATTTTATTCTGCAATGCCTTTGATTTGCAAGGCACCAAAACTGTTTGACACTGTTCCTGTTCCCCCAGAAATTTTATGGAAAAGGTCTAAAGGAAGATCTAGATAAAAGTAAAATAGTGATCTGTGACTACCATATTTCATTTGAAAAACCCTGTATGTCTGCTCCATTGGAAAACTAAACCATGAAATTCATGTCTCACATGTCTTGATATTGTTTCCTCTGTGATCAAGGTGTCACTCCTTAATAGAAAATAGAGTAGCAGAAGGAAGTGAGGTTGGTTCTCTAATTCCTGGATCTGAAGCTTGAATCTAACATGGGTCAGGGTGGAGAGAGCTCACTTCATATTCACAAGGAGAAGAGAGGGGTGTCTCTTGTCAATCATACCCTTATGATGGAACCCACTTTCCAGAAAGTAAAAGAGTTTCTGTGAAAGTGAATGAAACTGAAGGCAGGTAAAGTGGCAGAGAGGAATCCAGGGCTAAATGAAAATGAGCCCCCCTTCCCTTAGTCCTTCTGCTGCAAGGATTCTCCTATCTGCTCTGCTCCATCTCAGAACATTCCAGATGCAGGTCCTAAAGGCTGACAGTTTCAGGTGAGCTGTGATCCCAAGTCAATTTGCATGACTATTACTTTCACTGTTTGGTACATTTATTTAGTTATGGCATCTGGGCTTACAGTGGTAGCTAAACAGAGTATAATAGCTATTATGTGTAGAACTGAGGAAAGCGGCAGATATAAATTTTTCTTTTATCTTTTTATTATTCCATAAAGCATAATAATCTTTCCTGTAGAATCAGAAGGGAAGAACGCTAGGTGGTATGGATAGAATGGTTGTGCAACACATAGGTTTTGATCTTGAGCTACTAGAATCAAGTCCAAGCCCTAATGGCTGCCAGCCCTGTTATCTTATGTAAGTTGCGTAACTGTTTTGAGCTTAATTTCTTCATCCGAAAAATGAGAACAATAATTACATTTACTTCTTGGAGTTAAGTGAGGTAATACACATATAGAACATGAGTAAGTGTGCAATAAATGCTGGCAATTAGGTTACTGTTATGGTTTTACTATGTAGAGATAGGAAAGAGGGGCACTGATAACGTTATACTTTACTTTTTCTTTTGCGGTACGCGGGCCTCTCACTGCTGTGGCCTCTCCCGTTGCGGAGTACAGGCTCCGGACGCGCAGGCTCAGCGGCCATGGCTCACGGGCCCTGCCACTCCGTGGCATGTGGGATCTTCCCAGACCCATGTCCCCTGCATCGACAGGTGGACTCTCAACCACTGCGCCACCAGGGAAGCCCTATACTTTACTTTTGAAATCAGACTTATTGAAATATAATTTTCATAGTGTAACATTTGCCCTTTTTAGGTGTACAGTTCTATGAATTTTGACAAATAAACATGAAGTCATGTAATCACCCCTGACAATCAAGATACAGGACACTTCCAACACCCCAAATAGTTCCCTCATGCCCTTGATGATAATGATGATGAGATTATTATTAACTGAACTCCATAATGTACTCAGATTTCCCTAGTTTTTACCTTTTGTCTTTTTTTCTGACCCAGGATCCCACCTAGGTTACCATACTGCATTTAGCAGTCAGGTTTCCTTAGGTTCCCCTTGACTATGACAGTTTCTCAGACTTTACTTTTTTGACAACCTTAACAGTGTTGAGGAGTACTAATCAGGTATTTTATGAAATAGCCCTCTATTGAAATGTTTTCCTGACGATGTTTTTTTCATGATCAGACTGGGGTTATGGGTTTTGGGGTGGAAGACTGCAGAGGCAAAATGCCATTCTGCTCCTTTTACATCAAGGGTACCTGCCCATTAATCTGATATAGCGGGCTTCCCTGTAGCGCAGCGGTTAAGAATCCGCCTGCCAATGCAGGGGACACGGGTTCAAGCCATGGTCCGGGAAGATCCCACGTGCCGCGGAACAACTAAGCCCATGTGCCACAACTACTGAAGCCTGCGCTCTAGAGCTCGCAAGCCACAACTACTGAACATATGTGCCACAACTACTGAAGCCCACATGCCTAGAACCTGTGCTCCGCAACAAGAGAAGCCACCGCAGTGAGAAGCCCGTGCACCACAATGAAGAGTAGCTCCCACTCGCCACAACTAGAGAAAGCCCCCTTGAAGCAACGAAGACCCAACACAGCCAAAAATAAATAAATTTATTAAAAAAATCTGATATAGCACTGCTGACATTGACCTTGATCACTTGGATGAGCTAGTGCTTATCAGGTTTCTCCACTGCGAGGCTCTGCCCCTTCCTCCCTTTCATACTGTCCTCTTGGAAGGAAGTCACTACGTGCAACCTACACTTGAGGAGTAGGGAGCTATGCTCACTTCCTGGAGGGAATAGATAAGTTGTTTGCAATGTTTTGCCCTGAAGATTTGTCTCCTCTGCCCCATTTACTTACTTACTCAACCATTTATTTATTTTTATCTTATGAACTCATAGATTCTTATTTTATACTTTGGGTCATAAGCTAATACTATTTTATTTATATTATTGCTCAAATTGTTCCTGTTTTGGCTATTGGGAGCTCTTTCAGTTGTCTCCTATGTCCCTTTGCTGTACCCCCATCATTGTGGGGTTTTTTCCTTTGAGTGCTCTCTTGCTTTCTGTCACTACACAATGCTACAGCTCATCTGGTCTATTTCCTGCCCCAGTCCTAGAATCAGCCAATTTTCCAAGAAGCCTTGGTATCTTTTATTGGAGGATGGTGTTAAGAATCTAGATCTGGGCACTAGGTGTGGTTATTGCTACTGGCGTGTTGCTTCTAGGCCCTCTCAGCTGACCCAGCATGAAGTGCTTTTTTCTCTCCAATTTAAAAAGTTTTTTTTTCCAATCTACAGAAAGCCTGAAATAGCACAGTGAACAACTTTATATGCTTTACCTCAATCCTTTTATTCCTCTGAACCATTTGAAAATAAGTTGTGGACATCATGACATTTCATCCCTAAACTCCCCAGCCATGACAATCAAAAATATCTCAAAACATTGACAAAGGTTCCCTGGCGTCACAGTCACCTCCAGTTGAAAGTCATTGGTCTAGACACTTTCGTCGAGGTTCCTAGGTGATATTGTTAATATATCACATCAGGAAACACATGATGTTATGTTGTGTGGAACTAATGATGGTAATGTTAAGTGTAATAACTTGGTTAAGTTGGTATCAGCAAATCCCTCCATTGTAGTTAACTAGTAATTATGGAAGTCCTTTGAGTCTGTGTGATTATTGTGTTCCCGAACAATTCTCCACCTAAAGATTGTAGCATCCACTCATAGTTCTCCCTCGAATCAATACACTAGGGGATGTAAAATGAAGATACTCTAATTATTCCCTTGGATATATAGCAGGTGAAATCTTACTGTAAAGAGCTTTCTCCCTTTTTCTATTTTCCCATCGCTTCCTTCCTCTCTTCTTTAAATATCATTCTTTTTTTTTTTGAGAAGATGTTGGGGGTAGGAGTTTATTTATTTTTGCTGTGTTGAGTCTTCATTTCTGTGCGTGGCCTTTCTCTAGTTGTGGCAAGTGGGGGCCACTCTTCATCGTGTTGCGCGGGCCTCTCACTATCGCGGCCTCTCCTGTTGCGGAGCACAGGCTCCAGACGTGCAGGCTCAGTAATTGTGGCTCACGGGCCTAGTTGCTCCGCAGCATGTGGGATCTTTCCAGACAAGGGCTCGAACCCGTGTCTCCTGCATTGGCAGGCAGACTCTCAACCACTGTGCCACCAGGGAAGCCCCCTAAATATCATTCTTGATGCATAGATTATTTTTATTAATTGAATTGTAATCTTTATCATCTTTTTTTTGGTTGATGCTCAAATTGTCCCAGATTAGCTGGTGGGAGCCCATTCACACTAATTACTGTGTCATTTGTTGTGAATATGTAACCCACCTACATGGTTCAAATCAAAACTATGTAAAAAGGTATACCTAGAAAAGGCTCACTCCCATTCCTTTTACACTTTTCTCTGTAGGTAAGCATTTTCATTAGTTTCTGATGTATCTTTTCTGTGTTTCTTATTTAAAAATAAGTAAAAAATGTATATATGTGTGTGTGTATAATATATATATATATACATATATACACACACATATACGCATATGTTTTATTTCACCATCTATTCTTACCAAAAAGGTAGCATACTATGTACATCTTTTGGCGCCTTGCCTTCTACTTAACAGTGTATCGTAAAACCACCGTCAGTTCATACAGACCTTGCTCTTTTATGGCTGCATAGTACTCCATTATGTATGTGTCCTTCAGTTGATTCAATGAGTTTCTTCCACAAGAAGGCATTTAGGTTGTTTAGAATAGTTTACACCACAAATAATGCCACAATGAATAACATTGTGAACATGCTTGGTTTTTTTTCTTTCAGTAACTTAAAATTTTTCAAATTTGTGTATATTTTCCCCCAAGAGTAGGGACTATTGCTGTTTTAGTAAGTACGCAAATATTAATCAGTTTTCATCACCCATTTCTGAGCCAAGATAAAGGCACATTAATCTCTATTTTATCGATATGGTAAGGAAGTAAAGAGCTCTTATACAATTTGATTAAAATCAGTCATTAAGTCAATGCTGATGTAGGTATGGGCCCCAAATCTTAGGTTATAGTCAAGTGTCAAGTGTCAAAATGATTCTATCTGCTTATCCTCTCAATTAATGAAGAAATGTAATTTAGAACACTTAGATTTATCTTAGTTGAAATTTCCATTTAAGATATTGGTTACAAAGACAAAGAATTTGGCATCAGATCCTCTTAGAATAAAATGATATTATGTAAAATGCTATCCGTTTGTGTTCAGCCTGATAAAAGGCCCATAGACCCAGTCTGACTAGAGAAAACGTGTCTAAATCCATGTGTGTCCTGAGCCATGCATCTCTGCTTTGAATCTGGGCAACCCTCAAATGCAGTTCAACAAACGCTTACACATTTATCGTGCTTTTATTATACCCTAGACATGCTGCTAGTTCTTGTGGGAGCAGTGTATATGTCACAGAGTTTGTTCTGAAGTAGTTTACTCTCTAGGCAGAAAGATGTGTACACACCAAATATTACACAAATCAGCAGTAAAAAGTATTATCATTGGCCTACCAACCAGGGGAAACAAGCAAAAAGAGTTAATTCTATTGGGAAGATGAACAAAAGCTTCAGAGATAAGATGATCATTGATTTCAGCTAAGACAATACAAAAACAAATAAGGTTCAACATATAGAGAGTTAATAAATTAAGAGAAATTTTCCAATTTCAAATTAGAAATTAGCAGAATGTTCTATGTCACCCTCTCCTGCAATCCTACTACACTGTATACATCTCTCTAGTCTGGCAGCTTGACTTGTAAAAGATTTGGTTCCAGGTGTGTCACTTATGGCAGCCAGAGAGGGCCTCACAGCAGAATCACAGTCATATCACCTTTGAATTCCCACTGCCCAGGCCAGCACTCTGCACATAGTAGACAACTGAAGTCTCTTAAAGGAGGGAATGAAGTATTTTAATAGCACTTTGTAAAGTGAATCAAACTTTCTAATTTATCTCTTTTTTTGAAAACTGATTCTTTTGGATTTTGAGTCCCCACATTGCTGGGGTCTGCTATGGAATTCATCATCCAGGAGAGACATCTCAGTCTCATCTTTAGCTGAATCAGCTAAGAGAAGGGTGGGTACAATACAGATCATGGTTGTTACTGTTCCCGCCCCCGTGCCAAGATTCTCACTGATCCACACACATTCATCCACCTCTTTAAACCTGAGAGCCAAAATCATACGTTTGAGATTTTACAGACAGACAGACACATACACACACACACACACCCCCCCCTCCATGATGCATAAAGACGTTAGCATGGACACATAACACACGACAGCAAAGGTATAAAAAGAGACCACAAAATTTAGCAGGGAAAATGGGCAAATATGGTCCAAAATGGACAAAAAAGTGAAATCAAGGTAGTCAAAAACACTTATCATTGCTCCCTGTAAGAAAGACTACGTCCCATCTCTTCACAAGAAACACTGGGATTTACTCATCTTTTAGATTTTAATACTTTTATTACTTAGTTTAGATCTATTTTTGTTTCCTAGAAAATTAGTATTTTATCCTTAAATCTCTGACTCTAAGTGCTACCCCCTTCTTAAGTGGGAGTTATTATTATATTTTATTTTCCAATAATATATGCTCCATTGTATAGTGGAAGGTAATGGGGGAATGGTATTCCAGTTCCTCAAAACTCTGTTTTGTAGTTACATATATTATAGATAATACGTCTTTCCATTGAAGGCAGACAGATGGTGATGGTCATCAGATAAATTATAACTCATGTATAATATTTAAGAATTAAGGGAATCTATTAGGTAAGGCCAATGAAAAGTCTACTTAATCCTGGCACAGTCTAACCCCCTGCAACTTCATGAGTGCTTTATGAAGCATGGGCTTCACTGGCAACTTGTTAGAAATGCAAATTCTTAGGCCCCACTCTAGACCCCTGAATCAGAATCTGCATTTTAACAAATCCCCCTAGTGATGTGTGTGCACATTGAAGTTTTAGAAGCATGAGTCAACCAGTCACAGGGTTTCATGGAAACTCTATGAAGAGAGATTATCCCATCCATCTTTAATTTAGGTTGGGTTTCCTTTCAAAGATCCATAAGACCAAGTGCCAATTATGTCAATATCTTGCCTAAATTTACATTAAGATACACTCTTGGAGTTTGGTGGCCTCCCGATTTTTCACTTTACGTCCAATCCAATGGTGCTGTGTGATACACCCTGTTCCACAGGAGAACCAGGCATGCATGGGGAGAAAGGAGAAGGCAATAATTTGAACTAGAGAATTATACGGAAGACTGGCAAGTGCTTTTCATTGTACGATGGGGATTTTAAACTCTACTGACTCCATGTTGCTTTCCTCTCAAAAGATTGTCTTGGGCTCCAAGCAGTAGAATCATTTTTGCAAAGGAAAATTCCCAAACTTCTGAAAAGCTTTTGTGTTTCATATACGGAGTGAGTTAGAGTAATTATGTATTTCTTTGCTTGAGTTTATTTCTCTCCCACCGTTACTCATTTCAAAATTGTCACCTTGAGAGGCTAAGCAGAGGCCGAGTCCCAGGCACCCTGAACTGTGGTTGCTGTAGGTATCACCTGCCAACTAGCTAACAACCAGAGGAAAAGATACCTGTCCTTTCCTAAACTTGAGTTTCGCGAAGACTAGTGACCTATCCATTGCCTCAAAAGGGAGCATCTCTCACTGTGACCCTGTTTACGTGGAAGTGAGCCTACTTAATGGATACTGATGGTGACGGTGATGATGACAACAATGACAAGAGTCCCTGTTGAAGGAATGACAGGATGTGTGAAGAAGGACACAGTTATTTCAACTCTAAGGAAAAAGGGAGATGACGTACCTAAACTGCATCCCAGACACCCTTCTTCACAAGGCATGCATTCTTCGTAGTCTGGGTCTTGGACTTCACCTATACAATAAGAGGAGTAAAAAGCACAATTTCATTTTCACTGAATGGAGACCCATTAGTTGCTATAAAAATATGTTGGCGTGTAGCTTATTTTCAAGCAAATCATAGAGCAATTATGAAACCCACAACCATGACTGAGGATATATGTGCCACCCACATTTTCACATTTTATCTCCTTCTATTAATTTAATAGATTAGATTAGTTTGATTGGGCACAAATAGCACAAAGTTGGACTGTATGCCATGCAACTAGTTTTGAAATCAAGTTGGTAGGTTTTATTTATTAAAGAAGTAAGTTCAGTTTCTGGGAACATAGTTGGGTATATAAGTGATGAAGCAGTCTTACCTTGTCCACACTCTAACTTCCGGCAGGTGCGGTTGGAGGGCACCAGGAAATAGCCACGCCCACATCGTGTGCAGACGTGTGAGCTGTGGCAAAGCTCACAGTTGTCCGGGCAAGGCCGGCAGGTGTGGCCGTCGTCAGGGTAGTGGCCTGTGGGGCAGTTCTCCCGGCACTCTCCCCAGTACAGGAACCGCTCTCGGCCGTGCTTATCTAAACAGATAGAAATGAGCAAAATTAAAAGAAGGAAAATGTACAAAATTAACCATGAAGGTAATATAACTGAAGTCATTTTATTAAAAAGATATGACCAACTGCTTTTGCTCCCAGTAGACCAGAAAGATAAAAATGGTTGAAGAGAAAATGCAGTATCTTTGAACTTGTAGTTGAAAAGACTTCCTTGGGCTCCTTTTGGTGTCTGTAGAAGCTCACAGAGTTGGGGACTACAGAGATCCCATGAGAATAAACAAATGCTTGATGATAGATGCATTTCTATGATAGTGCAATCTTGTAGAATGATTTTGAATTCTGTTATCAAAATCACACACTTGTGTTAACTGTATAAGGACTGACTTTTTGCACAGCTACCAATCCTGTATTGACAGTCTATTGAAGCACTCAACTAAACATGCCTCTTTGACTCCTTTATATGAATTCCTGGAAGTTCTGAGCGGCTGTCAACATTGGACTCTACAAGGAAAGAATCAGCAGTACTCCCAGTATGAGACTGTGGGAATCTGCTCCTGCAGAAGACCCAATGTTGCCCCTGGAGGGAATGGAAAATTCGAATCAATTCCAAGCTATCATAATCAATGCAAAAGGATTCTAATCAGTTCTAATCATACACTTAAACACATAAGATTAATGCAGATGCACCTAGAGGCCTCCTACCTCCTACCCCCTGGAGTTTTTGCTTGTGCTAAGTGTGCCCAGGGCATCCATCTTCTCTGAATCAGGTCTCCCACATGCCCCTGGCTCTGAAAATATCTGCATTACCTAAAATAACTGGGTCTAGAATTCACTCATAATGTGATCTACCACACGAAGACCCAGAACCATTGACCTTCAAGATGCAAGGCTGTTGGGACTTCCCTGGTAGTCCAGTGGTAAAGAGTCTGCCTTCCAATGCAGGGGACATGGGTTCGATCCCTGGTCAGGGAACTAAGATCCCACATGCCGCGGGGCAACTAAGCCCACGTGCCACAACTACTGAGCTTGCATGCCTCAACTAGAGAGCCTGCATGCTGCAAACTACAGAGCCCATCCACCCTGAAACCCATGCACCACAACTACAGAGCCCACACACCCTGGAGCCCTCATGCCACAACTAAAGAAGAGAAAACCTGCAGGCCACAACTAGAGAGAAGCCCGTGCACCACAACGAAGAGCCTGTGTGCCACAACTTAGACCCAATGCAGCCAAAAATAAATAAAATAAAAAGTAATAAATAAATCTTTTTTTTAAATTTCAAGGCTGCTGAATTTGTAAAGATAGCACTAACCCCATGTTACAAGTGCAAAATCTGAAAGTCAGTATAATATTGAATATTAGATTGAACCACATGAAATTGCTCACATTCGACAGTTTTTTACCTGTAAACTAGGCACTTTCAAAGGTTTTAACCTAATGTTCTTATGTGATTAAAGCCCTATTTCAAATACAATTTAAAAATCACACCCTTGGATTATGGACTCTGAAGCTCCCTTTTTTCTGATGGTGATTTCATGCCAGAAGTCTGCTGGTTCCCATGGGACAAAGAAAATAAAGAAAGTGTCCAAAGAGGTGGTAGAAAAAAGCGTTTGCAGCCTCCAGGTCAGACCTGGAAGAACATTATCCTCTAAGGGAAGGAGAGCGTTTGGGAGGATGTAATGTGCGTTTGGTGATTCTACAGCTATAGATCAAGGTTGTGGAGCACAAAACCCCAATCTGGTGGGACCTCGAATCTCAGGAGACCACAAAAAGGTCAACTTTCCAAGTTTTGTCCTTCTCATTTCTACCATGACTCATTGAGAAAAGATTCTGTTTCACAAAGTGCCAACCTTCTCACATGTAGGTAGGAATATGTTAGGGAGAGCAGTGAAAAGCTCTCCTCCATCCAGCTGTTGCTATACATTCCCTACACCTTCACATGATGTCAAATCAAGATCCAGAGGCTTAAGGGAAGCTTGGCATATGGTGAGTTCTAAATATATATTTGTTGAACGACTGAATGAATGAGTGAGTGAATTCGTATTTGTCAATATTCCTATTTTTCCAACATATCTAACTGGATCAACAATCTTTTTTAAAAAATTTATTTATTTAAATTTATTTATTTTTGGACTTCCCTGGTGGCGCAGTGGTTGAGAGTCCGCCTGCCGGTGCAGGGGACACAGGTTCATGACCCGGTCCAGGAGGATCCCACATGCCGCGGAGTGGCTGGGCCCGTGAGCCATGGCCGCTGAGCCTGAGCGTCTGGAGCCTGTGCTCCGCAACGGGAGAGGCCACAACAGTGAGAGGCCCGCATACCGCAAAAAAAAAAAAGAAAAAATTATTTATTTTTGGCTGCGTTGGGTCTTCGCTGCTGCGTGCAGGCTTTCTCTAGTTGCGACGAGTGGGGGCTACTCTTCGTTGCGGTGCGCAGGCTTCTCATTGTGGTGGCTTCTCTTGTCGCAGAGCATGGGCTCTAGATGTGCGGGCTTCAGTAGTTGTGGCATGCAGGCTTCAGTAGTTGTGGCTCACGGGCTCTAGAGCACAGGCTCAGTAGTTGTGGCACATGGGCTTAGTTGCTCCATGGCATGTGGGATCTTCCCAGACCTGTGATCGAACCAGTATCCCCCGCATTGGCAGGCGGATTCTTAACCCCTGCGCCACCAGGGAAGTCCCTGGATAAACTATCTTAAAAATGAATGATGATGGGTTCAGATATTAGAGGAAATGTTCTCCAGTTCCATTTTATTATTTATTTATTTATTTGGTTGCACCAGATCTTAGTTGCAGCTTGCCGGCTCCTTAGTTGCGGCACGGTGCCTCCTTAGTTGTGGCATGCGAACTCTTAGTTGCAGATGCATGTGGGATCTAGTTCCCTGGGCAGGGCTCAAACCCAGGCCCCCTGCATTGGGAGTGTGGAGTCTTACCCACTGCACCACCAGGGAAGTCCCTCCAATTCCATTTTTATTGTTCAGATATGGCTTTGCTATTTGGACCCCTCTGGGTATTATAATTTGGGTTTAAAGGACAGAGATGTAAAGGGTCTTGTTGTTTAAAATACACGGACCGTGCAAAAGGAAGTCACTTAGGTGCCTTAACAATGGCCAGCTTTCCCCACGTGATTGGTTCAGGATTATGCCGAGATTTGATCTTTCTACTAGCTTGATAGCATGGCAGCTCACTTAGCTTTGGATGACTATTTGGACACCTCAGTGACTCGAATATCATGCGTAAATTTTTGGCTACTTGCCCAGAGTCTCAGAACTTAAGTTCATGTAATGATGGGGGGGAGAGGCCGGTTCTTGTAGTAGAAGTGCTGATATTTTTGTTATGGGACAAAGCCGTTCATGAGGTAATAGGAGACAAGAGTTAAAAATCAAGGAACTCCAAAAGAGGTTCAGATTGGCTTTCATTTATACTGAGGAGTAATTAACTGCTTCCAGAGTATTTCTGGGCAACCGATTTTGTTAGAAGAGAAGGTGGACCAACGTGAAGGCATTGGATGTCTGCCGGAGGAAAGGAAGGTTGAGGGTTGCAAGGTAGGAAGGGAACAGGAATGCTGGAGAGGATGAAAGAAAGGCTGAGGGACTCTGAAAATAAACTTTATGAAGCTTACTCCAACATTTTGCTTACTGAAACTGTTGTATGATTGTAGAAGTTAGCTTCGGGCTCAGTTTGGTAGAGGATAAACCTGGAAGAGAGTTTAGAGTGGATTTTCACTAATAGAGCTGCAGATCTGCCTTTCCAAAAGGATTCAGACCCAACATTAACAAAGTTACAATTAAGCAAGGGGTGAAATTTCTACAAAGAGATGGGACAGGCTTATGTGTGGAGGTGGGACTCCCTAGCCAGAGGAATTTCAGGCTTTGAATAAAGCTTATTGATATAGAACTGCATCCGTTCCATCATCTGTCTTCTGCAGCGCTGCCTCATGGATTAGCTGCACTAATGTGTGGACTTGGGAGAGTACAGTCTTAACAGGCAGAAAACCCTGCTAATCAGAACCCGCTCAACATTTCCCTCTTCAGGGAGCCTCCTGTTCTCGCTACCGCTGAAAGTAGTGACCTGTAGTAGGGTTGCTACCATTCATTCAGTCTCTATCTAATATCTTCCTGTTTTATAATACATGAGGACACACCCCTCTGTTAGATCGTAAAACTCCTTGAAAGTGATATCATGCTATTATTTACTGCATTTTCCGTGGTACCCATGTAGAGTAACTTATACGTGGGAGGGGCACAATACATTTTTAAAAATTATTGATGTATAGTTGATTTAAATGTTGTGTTTATCGCATGTGCTTGTGAGCTCGACAGCTCCCCAATCCTCAGACTTTTCTGATGAGATCAGTGGTGATATTAACAAATGTAACAAAAATAGCTGTGCTTTTTTTCTGCTATACAGAGAAGTAACTCAGCTATACATATATATATGTGTATTTCATATTCTTTTCCATTATGGTTCATCACAGTATATTGAATATAGTTCCCTGGGCTATGTAGTAGGACACTGTTGTTCATCCGTCCCATATAATAATTTGCGTCTGCTAATCCCAAACTCCCAGTCCTTCCCTCCCCTACCTCCTCTCCCCCTTGGCACCACAATACATTTTGTTAAGAGAACAGGTTAAACACAGACTTTGAAATAGAAAACACAGAAGAAATGTCAGGGCATTTTACGTGTGGATTGGTCTAAGTAGCCATAGGTTGCTTAGAACGTTTTAGATACTTGTTTAGCGTTTAAACTACTCCTTAGTTGTGTATATATATGAAGATTTAGTGTGTTTTAAATGTGAAAGGGAATTTAGATGCCATCTTGTCCATTCTCCTCCTTTTTACAAACATGGAGAGACTTAAAGAGGTGAAGTGATTGGGTTAGTGTCTTCTAGTTTATTAGTGACAAAGCCGAGACTAGAATCCAGGTTTTCTGATCGATATTGTTTCTACTGAACCATACATTCATCCATCTATTTACTGTGTGCCTTCTATATGCCAGATTCTGTGCCGTGCTTGAAATACGGCAGAAAACAGGTAGAAACCATTGACTGCTCTTACAGGGCACAGAGTCTGATGGACAAGGTAGATAGCAAGGGTGAGGAGGCCTGTGAATGGGAAGTGCTGGGCTCCAAGGGTGCTCACATGAAGGGGGCTTAGCCTAGACAAGAAGGTTAGGGCAGCCTTCTTGACATTGAGGAAATGACATTGAAATGGAGGAAATGACATTGAGGAAACGGAGGCCTCCATTGAAATGGAGGCCTAAAGGATGAATAGAAGGAGATCGGGTAGACAGTGGCTGCGGAACATCTCAAGGGAAGTCTGAACAGCTAGAGAGACTGAAATGCTCGCAGGAGCAAGCAGGTACAAACAGTAACGGTAGTAATAGTAGTGATAATAATAAGAATTGCTAATATTTATTGAGTACTTCCTATGCACCCCACCCCATTCTAAGTGCTTTATTATTTTATCTCATTTCATTTTCATAATAATCCTAGAAGAAGGCAGCCATGATCACCATCTTACAGATGAGAAAGGGAACAGAATAAGCAGGCTACAGGTAAAATTTGACAGATATACTTTGTTTATATATGAAACACAAAGAAATCATTTTAATTTTTACAAAGAAATGTGTTATCTCTCATTTTTCTGCAAATGCACGATGCTCTTCATTTATTCTTCATTTTTCTTGGTTTTATTACAAGCAAGAACGAAGCTAAATAATTCTCTCCTATTAGAAAAACCGTGTAAATGTCATGATGGTGGTAACTGAGAGCCTCAAGATTAGTGAGACAGCTGGGAGGGGTGGGGACTGTGATGAAATGGAGAGCAGCCCCGATGGTCTCCAGTCCACCATTTGGGGGCCATATGGAGCAGTGTTGCCAGATCTTCCAAGTTTTCAAGAGAAACCAAAAACCTAGGTTTTTATTTGAAAGTTTCCAATTTGGCTCAAATTTTAAAGTGTTCTGTAGGTCAAATAAGATATGAATTAGTCCCCCATGAAGTCAAAGTGGGGGGCAACATATGTAGGGAGACTGGAGAGGAGTCAAGGGTCAAACTACAGAGGACTTGAGAGATCATGGAGTATAATTTAATGACAGCAGAAACTTTAGCATTGCTAAGGCTGGGACGGAAAAGGTCATATTTGTGTTTGGAAAAGATTACTCTGTTCCCACAGGGCTCTGACAACTTCTAAATGGCATAGCTCAGGGCTGAGGAGACCCTGACCCAACCTCTATTACGCTATTTCTCTTAAAGACCAAATATGTCTGCCTTAATTTCCTAGCTTTTCACTTTCACCTCAATGAGTCTTAGTTTTGTCTAGCTCATGTCTGTCATCGTGTTTGCATGCCCTTTCTTTCCTCTTCTCTGGAAAGACATCTCTTAGTTTCTCTCTCATCTCCTCAGGGGCAGCGGGTCTGTGTCTCCAACAATTTGAACTTGTGTCCTGACAACAAGCAGAAACTTCAAGGTTGTACATACTCTTTAATGAACAGACAGCTGTCTAATCTCACCCCCTTGTCCCCAGAGATGAAGCTTTTTAGTCAAACCAAATAATGTCCAGTGGGTGAGCAAGTTTGCAGCAGGAAGAAGAAGCAAGCAACCAGACTCCCTCACCTACTCCACAGGAGGTGCAGTTGGAGGGCTCATCTCCTTGGCATTCTTGGCAGGTGGAGTGGCATGGATGGCATTGGTTCTTAAATTCAAATTTGCCCGAGGGACAGTTCAAAACGCAGCGACCATCATCAAAAATCCTAGAAGAAACCAGACTTTTAGAGTTTGTAAGAGTGACTTTATGGAATGGTGTTAAGTACTAGAACATGTGGTGTTTGTGTTTCGCTGCACATTCTTGGTTTCATTGTTCGAGAAACAAGGGTGATGCCTGGGACTGATCATCTTAGAACATGGGGAATATTGGTCATGTACTCATCCTTGGCCAGAGATTTGGACCCAACAGCAGGCATGCCAGGAACTGGTTGGGGATGTAATCTTGATTCTGGTTTCAAACAAATTAACCAGTACCCCGGGGATTAAACCCACACTGTAGGCTCCAGCCAAACCCGGCCAACACTCAGATGGAGGTCTTTGAACTTTGAAGACACTAGATGGGTTTTTGAATCCAGAGGCCTTGGAGTAAATATTCTTTCTTTAGTTATCAGCATGCCCACACTTTGCAATGGGAATGTCAAGTCCAAGGGCTCCCAAAGAACCACCATCCTGTAGTTTAGGTGCTACTTATAAACTTGACCTACACATATGGCAAGTAATCCATGAATTCTGATTCCTTTTTTAAAATTAATTTTTTATTGGAGTATAGTTGATTTACAATGTTGTATTAGTTTCTGCTGTACAGCAAAGTGAGTCAGTTATACATACACACATATCCACTCTTTTTAACATTCTTTTCCCATACAGGTGATTACAGAGTATTGAATAGAGTTCCCTGTGCTATTCAGTAGGTTCTTATTAGGTATCTATTCTATATATAGTTGAACTCTGTCATTTTTGCAAGTATTTCCTGATGTATAGGGTACCACAGTCTCTATTTTCTGACCATGTTTGCCATCACCTACAAGGGCACTGCAGATAAGTTAGCATGTGGGCTTCTAAAACCTTTGGTTTTATACACATACTATATATATATATATATATATATATATATATATATATATATATATATATATATATATATATATACCATAATGTGATGGTTAATGTTTTCAAAGTTTTGCTTCTTCTTTCCCTTGGAGGTAATCCCAAGAGCAAACGTGATGAAGTAAATTGTGTCCAAGAATTTTCCTCAGCAGAAAATCCACAATGTCTAAGTGCAAGAGTCAGATGGGTCATGTGAATGGATGAAGTGAGATGGGTAGCTCCACCCTCAGAGTTTCTGTGGAGAGAGAGCCGAGATTCTGTATTTTTCACAAGTTCCTAGATGATGTTCATGGTGCTGGTCTAGAGAGCATACTTGGAGAGCTTCTCAGTGGTAGTCTGGGTTACTATGGAATTTGCTAAATGATTCCTACCTAAGTAATACAGGCGATGCCAAACTGCCATCTCAGAGAGCTCCCTTAGAGCAGTAGTTACTGTGTCAGTCGTGAGGGTGTGATGCCTCCAAGGGTGTGATGGTGGCATCCACTGAGGGCCTGCAAACAAAGCTAGGCTTTTTCTCTCTCTCTCTCCCCAGTCTGAATGTCACACAGAAGGCCAGGTGTAGGTCTTGAGCAACTCATTCCTGGAGTGGTATTTAACTTGTCTAAATCCCTCTGTTTCTATAGCTAGAATCAGCCCTAAATGGAGGATTGGCATTTCAATACCAGGTTTGGAGGAAATTGGGGTGGGGACAAGGCATCTTGAATATGTGTTGCTGCAGTTGCAGTCTCCCATCTGTCCCTGAAAGTCTGTGTCATTTGCATCTGTTTGGAAACAGAATGGGATTAAGGCCAAGCATACAAGAAGGACACCTCGTTCTTGGATCCTCAGCCCCTCAGGCTCTGGTCACCATACCCAGCGTCACTGGAGTCAACAATCCTTTTGGCCTGCTGCAGAGTGTGGAATCCCAGCCCTAACCAGACATGCACACACAGCTGGTTGTCCAAGTCAAAACAGATCTCCTGCACCATGACCCGTAAAGAGAAGACTGTGCTCCAGACTTTTAGCTGATGGCACTAATGCCAGCTGGGAATATCCTGGTCCCACCCTTGCTCTGGTTTTTTAGCTAGAAGATTTGTCAAGGAATAATTTGGTTGTATCTAGTTAAAAAAACGGAAACAAAACAAAAACCTCCCTTTAAGAAAAAACTATGTAAGAGCTTTCTGAGGATTTTAAACAAGTGAACTACTCTGTTCTCCACTGAAAACGAGAATGGGGCATGTTTATTTGTGAAGGTTCATTTTCTTGCTAAATTAAGTTGAAAAAGAGATGGAAAGTACATCTTGTTCTTTATAGGAAGAGATGACAGATGGGTTTGGGGCAATTATTTCTCTTGAGAGGGGTGATCTAATACTGTCAATGGTTGGAACCATTTAAAACCCTTCGCGAACTTGGGTGGGTACGGAGGTGAAGCAGATGGTGTAGCGCTGCCATGTTTATGTAGGGAAGGGGCTGTCTTTCTTACTTGAGAGCTTATTTTAAGAAAGTACCAAGCAAATGATTGTGCTTCAAACCACCTCCCTCTCTCTCTACCCTGAAGAAAGCACAGGTGACATACCCAGTTTTTGTAAGAACGTGATTCTTTATAAAGATCGAATGATAAGGACAACAGTCGTGCTTGAGTGAAGGCACCGAATTACATCATCTCTTGCAACCTCCCCATCCCGCTCAAGAACAATTGCTAAGGAACTTGAAGAAAAGTCCCATTTCAAGTGACACAGATTTCTACCACCACCAACAAATCTCCCCTAGTGGGGGAGAAGAGATATGTTGTTCTGGGCCCCATGGGGCTGATGAAAATTTTCTTTAAAGCGAACTCAAGCCATCTCTGGGACCACCAATCATCTAGTCTGTGGATTTCTAGGACACTCAGGCAAGCTCATCTCTGCAGGGGAAGCCCTTCTCTTCCCAAGTCACGTACGCTCTTGGCCTTTTCATAAGCTGTGAACCATTCCAGGTCCAACAGGCTCATGGAAAGGAAGACGGTGGCAAAACCAAGTGCTGAAGAGCTGGGCAGAGGTGAAGTTCTCAACATTGGAACTAAATTTTCCAGAAGCCCCAGGGTGTGTGTGTGTGTGTGTGTGTGTGAGAGAGAGAGAGAGAGAGAGAGAGAGAGAGAGCGAGAGAGATGTGAACTGGAACAGAAGAGTTGCAAGTCAGAGTTAGCTGGTCCTCTGCGCTGATCGTTGGTTTGGTCTAACTAAAGCCATCACAAGGGCATTTACTGTAATTTCTTGGCACGTTAACGTTGTAACAGAATGAAATCCCGCAAAGGAATTTTTTTCCCTGAATTCTTGAAACAGATCAAATAAAACATTTGAGGGTGGGTCAGAAAATTTTTACATGCTTTTAATTAGTTCATAGACTCCGCAGTTCCTTCAGGACTGGGTTGGGAAATTAGCTCATGCAGTGAGGACCACGGCATTACAGAGCTAGATGTGTTAAATAGCGGTGGCAAAGACGATACTTGCTTCCCCCAACTTTTTAATCATCTTGAAGGAGCTAGATAAACCCAAAGGTTTATAGAAATGTAGAGGGAAAGCTAGGAGATGAAGACAGAGTTTTCAAGTTTCAACTTCCTTTAAAACAACTTCAGAGTTAAATTATTTTTTCAAATTTTATTATGGAAATTTTAAACATATATAAAATAAACAAGACATAACAGAACCCCCCCATGTACTCATCACTCAGCTTCAATAATTGTCAACACATGGCCAATCTTATTTCATCTACATCCCCAGTGATTTACTTCCCTCTCATATTGTTTTGAAGAAAACCTCTAAGTTAAAGGTTAACATTTCTTTCCCAGATAAAAACTTTAGGGATGACCTTTATTGTGCCAGGACTGGAGATACCCCAAAAGCTTAAGAATAGGAAGAAACTCAGAGTGACCAATAGTTTATTCTGTTTGCCTCACCTTACCCCTTACCCCCACCCCAGATCCATTTTCTGCCATTCTCTGACCTGCTATGCCCTGGAAGTGCCCAGTAGAGACCGTGTCCCCAAGCTCACTTCCCTCACTTGTAAATGGTGTTCCCCATTGGCATCCAGGTGTTTCAGACAGGGAAACACCAGTAGGAGATCTGAGGGTGGGGGGAGAGAGAGACTGGGGTATTTATTCCACTGGAGCCACAACCTGGCTTCCTCCTCCCATGATTCTGGAGTGGCTATGTTCCCTCCAGCTCCAGTTTCTATCAGGCATCCCTTCTTCTATGGCTGTAGGGTTTGCTTCAGGCCTAGGGTGTTAAATCTCCCCCAGTGTTCTGGTCCCTGAGTGCTTCACCAGCCCTTGACTTTGACCTCCTGAACCACCTATAAAAATCCATGGATTTGCACCTAACTCTGAGCTGGACATAAAGCAGGTGCTCAAGACCGTCTTGAGTAGACCTGATTCCACTCAAGGAAATACTTCGGAAAAACCTTAAGGAAAATACGTGGCTGCCCTTTGAGGACAAATAAGTCAACGACACCGTCTTTCAAAATAATTTTTTTCTCCTCATCTTCTAACCCCTTTCTGGAAAATGCAGATAAGAAAAGTCAGCTAGTTCATTGCCATGATGCGGTACCCTTTCTTGGATGTATTTGCAAGTAACTGACATCAAGGAAGAGAAATGGGGAAAGAAATGGAGCGCTCAGGGGGATGAGAAGAAAATTGTTCCTGAGCAATAGGATTTCCAGGAGGACACCTGTTTTGAGATCTATACACATGCTTTTCTATCTTCAAAAGCTAAAGAATAGGTTGCTAAAGCCTATTCAAGTGGCGCAGGAGGTGTACCTCTGATCTTCTTGTACCAATGAGCTTCAATTCTTAAAAAAATGGCCACTGATGGTAGCTGAATTTTTTTCTCACTTCTGGTGAGCCTGGGACAATCATAACTTCCACAATGTACACTGGACGATGGTAGCTGCCCTACTAAACAAGTGCTAAAAAATTCCCTTGGTTCAAAGATGTCCAAACATGCAATGGCATTTGATTGTTGATGTGAAGAGTTAGAGGAGCAAAAGGACCTATTTTCAAAATGTTGTCTGTATCTAATAGCATGCCTTGAAGCTGGCTTAAAGCAAACTCAAGAGGCATAGGTATCTTAAAGAGACACTTAGAAAATGTTATCACAGCATTAAGAATTCTTAATAAGACTGCTCTTTTGTGTTTCCTTCCTTTCCTCCTTCCCTCCTCTCACTCTCTCTCTTTCTCTTTCTGAGGGAGCTATTTGGAGAACCAAGCTCATGATATTAATTACACACTTCATCAAGTTCAATAACACATACATTTATTGAACTACGACTATGTGTTGATCACTGTAGGGGAATAAGGAGACAAATACACTACAGTTCCTACTCAGGGTATTACAGTCCTGATAAAGAATTAGGTGAAATGACTGTTGTTCAAGGCAGAGGGAACGTCCATCCTAGAGACTCACCTGCCACTGGAGCAGCCTCATTATACTGGTCTTGGGAGAAACCTTGCTTCCTATGCATTTATCAGAGAAGATGAGGCCAACAAATATTAAGTGCTAGAATTAGAGGAGTGTTGATTAAAAATGCAACGGGCTCCCAACTCTCTTCATTATAAATTCTCAATGTATTAGCAAAGATGCTCATCCCATTCGGATACTTACTATTTCCTCATTCATTCAGTTATCAAACACTGATTGAGTGCCTACTGTTTTCTTAGCACTGTGATAGGTACTGGAGGTACAAAGATGAGTATTTCAAGGGGCTTACAGTCTAACAAGTAGAAGTGTAAGTCAATGTCTGAAAATGTCACAGGTGCACTTATGGAAGTTTGTACAGAGCACAGGGGAACATAAAGAGGGTGAGGTTAATTCTATTGGAAAGAGGTAAAAAAAAATGCTTTCATAGAACAGTTCACCCTTGAACTAACTCTAGAAATAGGGGTAGATATTTTATTAGCAGATGGAGATGATGGTTGAGGGATGGGTGTGCAGAAAGGGATGAGATTCTAGGCATCAAAGCCACCACCACCTTCACTGATGAGAAAGCCCTTGTAGTGTCCAGGGAACCGATTCTCACAGTGGTTACGGGGCATCATAGGGGGAGGACACTATAGACCTCTGACCTTGGGCCAGACCACAGCAGGTTTCTCTGTCAGGGGAAGGAGTTTGATTCTTTTTCCTGTAGGCCCAAGGGGTGCTTCTAGGTGGTAGGCACCTCCTCTCTCCCTCCTGCATCTCATGAACTCCCAACCCCAGGAGATACAAGAAAGGTCGCTCACCTTGTGCTGGGGCAGCCAGTGCAGTCTTCCTGGGTTGGCCCCCGGCACTTGGCACACGAGGCTTCACAGATCTGACAGAGGCCGTGCTCGTCGACGTATTCTCCTGGGGAACAAAATCTAGTTGTTTATCACATTTCTGCATGGCAGTGCTGTCTGGGCTGTCAGTCTGAGAGCAGCCAGCTCCCTCTGTGGCTGCCCAAAAGCGATGGAGACAACACAGAGAGAAGAGACCTTGAATGGCTTCAGCAGCCAGTCTGCTCTTCTCCCAAGGGCCCCGGAAGTTGGAACCTCAAAAAGTCATGAGGCATGACATAATTTTGAATCTAGTCAACATGTGTTACAGATTTTATAAGTAGGGAGAGGCTGGGGTGGGGAGCCGAGCGCCCCATAAGACCCCTTTACTGAGCTCCTACTAATGTTCCTGTTAAAACCTGAGGGCTCCTGGCCCATGATGAGCCCAGTTATAATCTTGGTGGAAGTCAAGCCACGGGCAGGATCCACCCAGATCTTGTCCCACCGCTCTGGGGGGGGGGATTGTGGTTACTAGTCAAAAATGGGAATTGAATCTTGGCTGACATTGGACAGATGTGAGCTGCATCTCATCCTGAAAGAGTAACAATAAAGAGATAGCCAGAGAATTCTTCATTGACTTAGAAAGTTTATCTCTCCCAAGGAAAGGCCAAGATGAGGCCTTTCCACATGAACTTTCCATGAAGCAAGTTGAGCCTCATGAACTTGTGGACATTTAAAAAATTTCTCCCATGGCAAAGGTGGTGGAGAGAGGCCAACCTCATTGCAGGTGATAACCTCATGATGGGTGTCTATTCATCGAATTCAACCTTTTATTGACACTACACTCATCCTCTTCTGACATTGTCTTAAAAAAAAAAAAGCCAAAGAGTGTCTTCAGTCCGATTCAAAGAGCCCCTTTGTGTGATTTGGAAACTGATCGTGCCCAGAAAATATAGGTTCAGATTTCAGTAGAGTCACAACCTTCACTTGCCTCCCACATCAGCCCCAACTTTCACAACCCCTAAGCCTGTCTGAACATTGTTCATCTGAGATCCAGCCAGAAGAGTGTGGGAGCAAGACACACCCTCGGTTTGATCGAGGGGTGTTGCGCAGACTCCAAGGTTCACTGCCTGATTTATTGTAGTTGCCTTGCAAAAAGCCCTGGAAGCTTGGACCTGACTGGTGAGGAGTGTAGGGAAGTCTACCCCTCTGCCTTTTTCCATAGCTTTACTGCACTAGCAGAGTTGGGTAAGGTAAACCTTACCTACATAAGTCTTCCACTTGCTAGCAGTAAACCACAAAAGTGAAAATGAAGAGGCAACCAGCATTTGCCCTTAATGGCAGAAAAAGCCTTTCACAGAGAGTTATTCTATTGGTTTCGTTAACTAATGGGGAAAAGTACATACTCAGAGCAATGCAAGCATCTAACAGTGGCAACACGCAGCACATCTTGGACTCTGTTCTTCTGTGCCTTCTAATAGTTGCCAAGGTACAGTGTGGACCAGAAATCTGATACATAACCTTCAGAATGGGACTGTGGTTCTTAGCCTAGGAGTGACTCCCAGAAGTCCTAGCCCCTAAAGAGTGAGGAACAAGAGGGGGCAAAGAATGTAAATGTGCAGGTTGTTCACTGTGCAAGGTGCCTTCTCAAGTGGTCAAGTGGAGGTGGAAATCCCCCCCCCCCCATGTTCATCTCACCAAGCTGGACAGCCTCTGCCTCTGTAAGGGGCGCCTTCTACTAATCACGCAAAGGTGTTAGAACGGACTAGGTGTACTCTTGGTAATCAGCAGTCCTGAGGCAGAAAAAACTTGGGGCTTCTGTCTAGAAGGAGTGGTGACATCAAGATGCGACTGTCTCACTCAACACAGGCATTATAGTTCTGCAGCCTTCTTTTTTTATTTTTTCAGACTCCCCCATTCCCCTCTTAATTGTTGCCCTTGCTGAAATCTCTTCCACTTTTGTTGCGCAAGACACAACCAACGGAGCAGTCATCAGTCCAGGCATCAGCCAGATAAAGAGCAGAGGATCCAGGGTGGACCAACTAGGAAGAAGTAGATCATGCCTACACGGCTGATGAAAGCAATTTGTGTTCACAGAGTTAGATGACGGCTATGTGTCTTTCACAAGATGTGTGCTGCGTGGAACAGGAATGGGGGAGGGTTACAGAGGCTCCTAAACCCAAAGAAAGTGTATTCTAGAGAAATGTAGGATCATAGCACAGCTCACCCACTCATTCATTCACTCATTCATTCCATGATATTTTCTGAACATCTATGTGCCAGGTACTAGGTGAGATTTAGAGATATAGAAATTAAATAGGCCCTGTTCTTGGCTTCTCAAAGATTTTTGAGTAGAACGATTTTTAAGAGATATAATGCAAATGCTGGCCCCATGTCTTTGACCTCTTGGACAGTCTAGGTTAAAGTCTGAAACAAAGAACAAGGGCATATGCTGGACTCTGCTAGACCTAGAGGCAAAGACCATTCCTTTGCCTTGGCGTCCATGCCTATAGGAACTGAGACAGTGGTTTGGGTCTCCCAACTCCTGATAGCTGTCCACCTTAATCTTCATGATATATTAGAGTCAATGCTAGGGTAGGATTTTAGACTAAATATACCTTGGTCTGCTAAATCAACTGCTATTTAGCTGGCTCTGCAAGTTATCCCATACCTACACCCAAAGTCTCCTTTGTAATTACAGATGATGCATGGCTAGGTCAAGCAAGGGTTATTCAGTTATTACTGTGAACATTTTAAACTCTCCTCTGTATCTGATTTGCTCCTCATTGGCTTCCGTAAGCCAGTAGGTGGCACTGACAGCTTGGCCTTGCACTTCCTTGATCTGCTCAACTCTTATGGCTTCTGTTGGTGCTGACAAAGTGCCACCTTAGATATAATCCTCACTTGGAATTGCCCCATCTCTGAGATTTCAAGTACCCACTCCAGACACAACCTTCTTATGCCCCATTATGAGTCTAGCTTACCCAGGTGGTGCCCTAGGCTGCTTGGTCATCCCTTCATTCATCTGTTTAGTTCCCTCTTGCATTCCTCATTTGGGCTGGTCCACACTTCCCAAGACTCAGTCCCACCATTCTTTCCCCATTCTTTCTCAGGATATGACCTCACTACCTAATTTTCTGATAAGATACTGTTTCCCCAGCATCCTTTTTTTCAATGTCAAAATTCCTATCTTCTTGAATGTTCACGAGTCGCCTGTCTCTGAGGAAGTTAGTCTTTTTTCTTGGCCATTCTCTCCATCTAATGCTCTTAATCTTTCCTCAGGATATTTCTCCACCAGTCTGTCTTTAGTCCTTTCTTCACATCTCCCACCATCCTCGGATCTATAAAAGTTCTCCCCAACCTAAAACCTTTGGAAGCATTTTTCTTCCCTGATAAGTGACTCTTAAAACATGTCTTTTCCTCCTACCATTTGGAAACAAAATGGAGAAAATCTCATAACCTAGAAGCTTATGTAAGAGAATCAGCATAAGACAGCTAAACTGTGCATCTCTCTCCAGTCTGCATGCCTCTTAACTTGAGAGCCAACTCTGGCTTTAGAACAGATGAGAATAGAGAAACCTGTCCCGTTTTTCATATTTATGTAGACGTCCAATGAGTTACATAAACAACTGCCCCCAGCCCTTGCAGGCACAAGAGTTCCACTGCACATCTGAAAGCAAAGAAACAGATTCCAAGGACGTAGTCAAGTTGCTATTTTTTTGGTTGTTGGAGCAGTAAATTCTTGTCATCTGTTTTCATTGCACAATGAAGCTGAATGTTTATGACAGGCGTGATATACAAAATTCTTAGGAAAAATCACTTTAGCACAGACTCCGGGGTCAATATTTTTGTTCTCCACCTCAGCCTCCAAGCTCTCCCTTCTGGTGTCTTCATCCATTATTATCATGTCCAAATTATCTTTCTCCTGTCATCAAAATTTTTTCATCCCCCTTTTAGTTTCTTTCTCATCTCATCTTATAATAGTTCAAAGGACACTGAGGCAGTAGGGTCTCGTGGGGAGGAATGATGTCTCAGCAGTTGAAGACACATCTTAAAAATTAATACTTGTAAATTTAAAAGTTTACAAGCTCAAGTAAGTGCCTTAGCCCGCCTGTTCCACTTCTTGATGACATTGCAGAATGTGTTTGTGTTAACAAGTCTAAGTTACAAATAAACTTTATGAAATCACCCAGAGTAGGTAAACATTGATTACATCCTCTGCAGCTACCAAACATGGTTGAGACTCACATAGCAATATTTTTTAGGCTTACATGGCTAGAAGAGCTTCATGTCTCCGGCTAAAATGTTTTGCTTTCTTTGGTACCTTGTAATATTTCTTTTACTGATTAGAGTCAATAATATTTAAGTAAATAAATATATAAGCCCAGTAAACTAATAAACACATAAGTAGATTATGATGTGAGTTTAAAACAGCTTTTTAGCAAGGGTGATTAGTAAGAGAAAATAAGAGGGACATTGGATGAGAAATCAGCCATTTGGTCTTTGATCTGGTTATTTCAGTGAGCAACCTTGTGTTACTGAATTATTTGTAGACCTCTTATCACTCAGATGCCAGGTCTCATAGAATGTGACTTTCCTGAATGTTTCCACAACCAGTTATATACTAATGAGATAATTCAGTTTTTAAGGCCTCATGAAGTGTGAAGTTTTATAGCAAAGTTCAGAATATGAGGCCATCAACTGAGCCTGCAATATCTTCACTTAAAAGTCTACACAATTATTTAGCCTTAAAAAGGAAGGAAATTCTGACACATGCCACAACAATGATGAAACTTGAAGACATGTGCTAAGTGAAATAACCCAGTCACAGAATGACAAATATTGCATGATTCCATTTAGACGCCATACCTAGAGTAGTCAACTGCAAAGGGACAGAATGTAAAATGGAGGTTGCCAGGAGCTGGGGGAAGCGGAGAAGTGGGGAGTTATTGCTTAATGGGTGCAGAGTTTCAGCTGGGGAAGACGAAAAAGTTCTGGTGATGGATAGTGACAAGGGTTGCACTACAATGTGAATGTAATTAATGCTGTAAAACTGTACACTAATAATGGTTAAAATAGTAAATTTTATGTTACACACAATACATTTTGCCACACACACAAACACACACACACACACACACACGTCTACACGATGAGTTTATTCCCTAGAAGGGCAATACTCGATTTTAACTAAAAACCTCAGGATTCTCTGCCTTTGGGGATGGGTCCAAAGAGCACCAACCGTCTTGGGGAGCCAGTTTGTTAAACTGAGTCTTGGGAGACCTCCTGTGCTAATGGAGATAAATGAGTAAGTGGATAAAGCTTGTGAAAATGGAGACATCTGGCAGATGGAACACTGTTTTTCCTTTCCATTAGAAGTTACAAAGGCAGAGTGAACGTCACGCAGCTCAAAGCAGAGTTCTGTTTCCACAGCCTGGAGGTGTCTGGGGCTACTGCTTCTCTATCTCGTCCTCTTAGTGATTTCCGCTTTTCCTCCCCCACAGGCTTTTCTGATTGACGAGACTTATCCTTCCTGATCCCATTGCTTTTTCATTCTCAGGTGCTAGTATTCTTCTGTGTGGTTTGTGCAGATGCTATGAAATGCTACTCTGGCACCCCCGTAGGCTGGCACTCCTGCAAAAAGATGGATCGTAAAATGTGGATCCAACACACTCGCAAATGGTTAGTTTCCCTCAGCCTGCATGCTGTCCGAAGAGCAAGGAATTAAGAGTTGATCCTTTTAGTTTTTCCCTGCAGTTTGGGCCCTGACCACAGTCAGGCTGCTAAAAAAATGTATGCAAAGTGAAGTCTTGGCCAACACACCTGAGTAGAGTAGTGATGTAGCAATCACACGAGCTCCCATTCACCGACACTTACCGTATTACAAATACTGTATGTATCTGTAATAGGTAATGTTTAAGCCAGACAACAGCCCCTTTTGTGAATGAGAAACCAAGGCTCAGAGAGATGAACAATTTTGCATAAATTCACTCAACTAGGTGAGTGACAGAGTTGGGTTGTAACTCAGGTTTGTCCGAGTCTGAGCCATGCTCTTTCTGCAATATTTCCCTGGTATCAATTCATTTCCCCTTTTGGAGTTCCAAGTAGCTTTGCTATTTATAAAAAGAAAGAACTGAGTACATGCCTCCTCCAAACCACTTGCTGAGGTAAGGGTATCAAAAAGGAATTCACTGTGTAAACAAATGAACTTTGAGCTGGCCTACTGCTCTAAGCAGATTTACTCAATGATTGAATATACCTTCCAAATTTATTTTCTCATAAAATGGCCACCATTTATTAAAAGGCAATTCTGCTTATCGAATTGATATTTTACAAGCAGCTTATTTTGTCCGCTAGGCTAGAAGCTTTTAAGAGGAATCCCCCAATTTTTTTTGAATGAATAAAATAATTGGTTGGAACTCTGCAAAGGGATTTTCTATACCTCTTAACTGCTGTCCACAACCAAAATAAACTGTCTCCTCAGAAATAGCTTACAACTAGAATTATAGTAGCTTCTCTCTGGTCCCTCAATTTATATGAAAATCTAGTATAGATGGATTGTTTCCTGTACCTCTTCTGCTCAATTAAGAGAATTTTGCACTGTCTTTATGTTAGTGAAAAGTCACTCTTTTCCTAGTTAGGGATGCTAAAATTAAAAAGGCACTGAACAGTTGGTTCCAAGATCAGACACAAGAGAAGACAAGAGGCATGAGTGTGATTATTATCTGCATTTAAACAAAATAAATTTACAAAGCCTATTGTTGAATGTGTGGGTGAGGGAAGCCATGAGCACTTTCCCGTAAGCAGTGTACAGTGGGTAGGAATCCATTTCTTGCCCACTGGAGGTGTGCAAAGTGTCTTGACGGTCACTCTAATTAGTGGGCTGTCTGCTCTCCCTGTAAGTGAGCCTAGACTCACTACAGGTTCTTTTGGGCACTCCATCCCTCTCCTCCTCAGAGGTAAGATTTTATCCCCCAGTGTTCCCACCATTTGTGCCTGCAGAGGCACTACTCATGGGAGAAACTGTACAGAATGTGATGTGTTCATGGTGAGGGGATATGTGGGGTTCAATACCCAGTGCTGGAAGTAAGTGATCATAATTTGAGAAAATAACGTGTTTACCTTTTGGAAAACATGGCTCATTACCTGAGGCAGGTCATGCTTGGGAGACACTCACTGAGAAAGTGACTTGAAAGAACAGGTTGTTGACTAGAGCTTCCCGTAAGCCAGTGAGTGAGCAGGGGAGCTATCAGGCCGTAAGGGCTGCGTCATTCCCCTTCACTTTGGGGGTGATGAAGATGGCAGGGGAAACTGTCAGCGGTGTGGCCCACTGAGCCTTCCTGACACTTTTGAACTAAACAAGGGTCCTAGCTTGTGAATCGGTTAAAACCCAAAGTCCTTCCCAAGGAGCGTAATATGATCTAAATGTTTTCTGTGATGGTGGAAGTCCTGAACACAGGCACAAAGATGAGACTTGTTGTCCTGTACTTTCATTGCTATGGTTACCCAAATAGCCTCCCTAAATAACCGCTTTTAAAACTTGCTCTTTTTTTTTTTTAATGTAAATTGGTGCAGCCACTGTGGAAAACATCATGGAAGTTTCTCAAAAAACTAAAAATAGAGCTACCATATGACCCAGCAATTCCACTCCTAGGTACATATCCAAAAAAAAACCCAAACACTGATACAAATAGATATATGCACCCCAATATTCATAGCAGTGTTATTTACAATTGCCAAGATATGGAAGTAGCCTAAGTGTCTATCAACAGATCAATGGATGAAGAAGGTGTGAGATATATATACATACACACACCCCCCCCCCCCAATATATACAATGGAATACTACTCAGCATAAAAAAGAATGAAATTTTGCCATTTGCAGCAACATGGATGGACTTGGAGGGCGTTATGCTAAGTGAAATAAGTCGGACAAATAAGGACACGTACTGTATGATATCTCTTATATGTGGAATCTAAAAAAATATAACAAACTAGTGAATATAATAAAAAAGAAACAGACTCACAGATATAGAGAACAAACTAGTGGTTACCAGTGGTGGGAGGAGGGGCAATATAGGGGTAGGGGAGTGGGAGATACAAACTACTGGGTGTGAGATAGGCTCTAGGTTGTATTGCACAACATGGGGAATATAGCCAATATTTTGTAGTAACTGTAAATGGAACGTAACCTTCAAAAATTGTATAAAAATTTTAAAAAATTAAAATGAAAAAATTAAGTTAACAAACGTAAAACAAAACAAAACAAAAACAACTCTTGCTCTTAAACCCTTCAAGGCACCACTGCTGTCCCTTCCCCAACTCCAGTGCCCATGGGAGGGAACATCCTCAAATTACTCTCCTTCTCTTGCTCTGCATCAATACATCCAAAGTGCTGTCTTTGTCTTTCCTCGCCCTTCCTTAGTCTTTCCTCAAGCCCTGCCTGCTGGTGCTAAGTTGCAGCCTAACTGCTAATTAAGAGAAAGAGAATCTCCTGGAAAGAGAAAGAAGTTGCCTTCCAAGGCCTAGGGCTGCACCTGCACCTGAGCAGGTAACTGGCAATTTAGTCTTTCATTGGGTCATCCTTAACGCTTCCCATCCTCGGGTAGGAGATGCTGCCTTCTAAGAGATGGTTTCGTTTGTCTAGGGACAAGTCTGAATGGAGCATGGCACCCAGAACAACTCAGTCCCTTAGTGACCGGGGAAGCATTTGATGAGTCAGGCTACCATATGTTTTTTGTGTGTGTGTGTTTGTTTTGAATTTTATTTTATTTATTTTTTATACAGCAGGTTCTTATTCGTTATCTGTTTTATACATATTAGTGTATATACGTCTAATCCCAATCTCCCAATTCATAGGGCTAGGCTGCCATATGTTTTGTTGAGAGTGACCAAACTGTGCTTTTGGAAAGACTCAAGTATGGAAATAAAGCAGGGAACCAAAGTTTGCTGTGTGCCTACAGTGGAGTGCCAGCGTGGTAGGAAGCATTGTTTTGGATAAATGCGCAAATTTTGGAGTCATCCCCACCTGGGTTTGATTTTGGCTTCCTCTTCCAGCTGCCTGACATTAATCAAGTCACATATTTCCCTGACATTCCTCTTCTGTGTACTGTGGATGATATTTTCTTTCTCACAGAATGTGGTGGGGATCAAGTGAGAAAACAGACCTGAAAGCACCTCTCACAGTGGATGACAGGATGGTAGTTGTAATTATCAGGTACTTTGAATATGTTACCTCATTAAACCTCAAATTAATAAGGTAGGGTAGGGGCTATCATCTTCATTTGACCAAATAAGGAAGTCAGGCGTCAAAATATTCTCTCTCTGAACATCACCCAAACCCTGGGCTCATTGGATCCCGAATTGAGCCTTTTCCACCCCCCGCCCCTCCCCCGAGGGGACTCGAAGAATGTACTGGCTGCACAGGTCGGTGGCAATGAGGCAACTGAAATTAATGACCCTGGAGATGGAGAGCTATGACCTCTCAAAGCAATTCAGCTGCGAGACGCAACCCACGCACGCAAGGTCATTTCCATACGTAATTAGCAGCCCCCGGGAGCCAGCCTCCCAGTACCAGAGCAAAGGCAGCTTTCCCTGCGCGTAGCTGTGGAAAACTCCGGAGCTATGGCTGCTGAGGTAGAAGTTTGGGAAGGCACACAGGCTTCTCCCGAGAAGCAGGGTTTCACCCGCTCAGGTGCAGAGCATGGGATTCTGGGCCCCGCGGCGGCGTAGGAGCTACGCTTGGACGACCGGCTTCTCCTTTAGGTGAGTGGCCCGGAACGGACTTAGCTTCCTTTCTTGGCTGGTATCAGGATAAATTGTAGAGTTTCCTCTCTGTCTCAGTGACGGTGGCACACATAAGCAGATGACAGTGGAAGTGGTTGCAGGGCTGTATGTCGTGAGGGTGGGTGTGTTCTGTGTACGGGCGGGGGAGTTCGTGTTGAGAGGGGAGAGGCCTCAGAAGCCCTGGGCGTCGGAGACGGGGAGTCCCAAGTGTTTCCCTGCCTACCAGCCTCCTTCCGCGTGGTTTGTGTCCGATAAGACCTTTAGACTCTGTCCGGAGCGTGAGATCCAGGGCTGGCCCCTCACCTGGCACTACCATAGAGTGCCTGCGCCTCTCACCCTGCCTTCAGGATTCCTCTCTTTGCCACTGAGCCCTTGGATGAGCATGTGCTGTCCTCTCCCCGCTCAGAGAGGGGAGAGGCAGGAACAGGTGAGGTGCTTGTGTCCGGAACTGGCTGTCCTAGATGTGAATCCCAGGGTTCTCTTGGGCTACCTGTGTAAGCTTGCACAAGTGATGTAACCTCTCCTCCCCTGGGCCTGACCTCCACCCTTCATGGCTGAGCTCACCTCAGGCCGACCCTCAGGGTCTCCCCAGGGGCCACTGCATCTTCCTGCTCTAGTTACATCACTGTCCTGGGGGAGGGGAGGGGCCCTTCAGCATCATTTCTAGGGAACAGGCCCCACGTTCGGGGGTCCTGGACCTTTAGAGACTAGCCTACAGCTTAGGCTTGCAGCCACCAGGCGGTGAGGTAGGGCTCGGTGTCCAGGACTCGGGAAGCCTGACGCTCCCTGGAAACTCGCTGTGATGCCAACAGGCAGAGCTGGTGAGTCAGGCTCTCCCCGCCTTCCCAAACTCCCTCTGGCAGCTGTCTGACCTGCTTTGACTTCTTTTTGCTTTCAAGGCTGCTCTCGATATTTGTCTTAACCAGATTTTACACGGTGTGATGTGCCTGAGGCCCCAAGCCCTCCTGAAGAGGGAGAGGGCTGGTTCCTCTCTCTGCTGTTCACAGTTTGCCAAAATGGGCAGGGATGGGCTGTGGAAAAGCTGCCCATGGGCTCGGGGAACTTGAATGGTTTTTTGCTTATGCAGTCCTTGAGCTTGATTTAGGTTGTAATTTCCTGAAGATGAATTTGTAAGAAGCCAACATTTTCTGTGGGATAAAAACAAGCACTTAACTACAGTAGCACAAATGATGGGCAGGCAAAACTGCTAAAAGGAGCAGAGGCAGGAGAAAAATGTGGTGTGTAGTTTGGGGATTAGAAGTCCGGGCCCTGGACTGGAGATAAGGGGACCTTTTCTGGGATAGCTGGGTGCTTTCGCAATGCTTCCACATTTAATTCTCAGAGCCAGCTTATGGAGGTGAGCCCTGCTCTCATTTGAAAGAGGAAACTGAGGCTCAGGAAATTTAAGTCATCTGTCCAGTTTCACTGAATTAGTGATAATCCAAATAGCTAACACTTATTCACTGATGGCGTATGCTAGGAATTGTCCTGAGTGCTTTGTGTGTATTAGCTCAATCCTTACAGTAATAACCCCATGGGGAAAGGAGGGCTCTGTGTACAGCTGTTTTTTTTTTTTTTTTTTTAAATCATCCTCATTTTTCTGTTGAGAAAGTTGAGGCAATGAGATATGAAGGGACCTATTACAGTCACCCAGCTGGGACGTAAACCCGGGAGGTCAGATACCGAACTCTGCTCCTTTAACCCTGGTTTTGTAGCACTCATTTTCCCAGAAGATATTGGAGATGGGATTGATCCCAGGCCCGGCTGACGTCAGATGTCGTGTGCCCCTTCTACTCCACTGGAAATTCAAATAATTGGTGGGCTGTGTGTGCGGGTGAATGTATATGGGGGATGAGTTCAAAATATGCAGCCCTAGACATCTCAATCATGCAACCTGTACTATTGCTTGCCTAACATTTTCTGGAGGGAAGAAAGGCTTAATGGGAAGCCTTTCTATTTGGGAAGAAGGCTTAATGTCTACCCTTCATGAGACAGGCAGAATCAGCTCACATAAAATACCGAGAACATCAGCCGATGCAGAAGAAGTATTCAAAACCTAATGGTTGCCCAGGGCAGCTTGTTCCTGTTGTAGCCCTCCCTGAGGACAGGACCGTTTCTTTTTCAGTTTTAGGTCCTCATGGCTTCACTGCATGAGTAGAAGATTGTTCCTAGACTTGTTTTGTGGGGAGATATTCGTTAAATATTTGTTTGTTGTACTGAAATAAGATTGACTTGGGCCTCAAAAAAATGGATGTGGCTAGGTGGGGAGGGCGGGGGGGGGGAAGTGGAACATATTTCAGGAGGGGAACACAGAAAGCAAAGGACTGGGGAGCTGGGCTAGGCATGATGTCTCTGTGACTCAGGAAAATGTTTGGATTGACTGAAGCAGAAACTGAGTTTGGATAGAGGATATAGATCATGGAACATCAGGCAGAGGTGTATTGAATGGGTGTGGTTGGCTAAAGCGAGCCAAGGAAGGTTTAGGAAGAAGGTCACTGATGAGAACAACTTTGGAGGATGATCACCCTGGTCGGGGGAGACTGGCTGAACTGGGGGGACAGGCTGAAAAGTCAGCTAGCAGATGGCTTCAGAAAGCCAGGAGTGAGGGAATTGGAGCTATTGCAAACCAGATCATCGAGAAAACAGAGTCACAGGATCTCAGGGAGAGGGGGATTTTGGAACTTATCTAGGGATCAGGCTTAATTGTCTCAATGGTTTCTAGCTCAGTGACTGTCCAGTATTTGAGTAAAAACTAAAAGGGATGGAGAACTCATTATCTCCTCTTCCAGTTTTGGAAAGCCGTGTAGAAATGTCTTTGTAGTTAGTAGGCCAAAATGGCCTCCGAGTAAATTTTATACGTTGGTCATTTCGAAAGAATAGCTGTTATGAAAAAAAGAAAAGCAAGATATTTATGAGAATAGTGAAAAGAGTCAAGATTGGAGTCCAAGGCTCAGGCATGCGTGGCTTTGAGCAAGTCGGGGTAAACGCTGGGTTTTATTTACTTCTGTGACAGTGGGGATGAAACACGTCCTGCCTGGTTCTCTGGTCTATTTGGAGGACCAAATGATATGCCTTGTGACAATGTTTTGGAAACTTCAAAATGCCTTATAAAGGAGGGGAAGGTAAGATGACTAACGCTCCACAGGAGGGAATATAGTACAGTTTAGTGACAGAGAAAGCTGGATGCAAATTCTAACTCTGCCACTTTCTAGCTGTGTGATCTGGGGCTCCATCTCTAACCCTCGTTTCCATAGCCGCAAAATGGAATAAAAACAGTCAACTTTAGAAAGTTGTTGTAACAACTCAATTTGGTAAAGGACTCAGCACAGAGTCTGCTTGACATATAATAAGCCACAAATAAATACAGTTACTGTTATTATTGATAAATGACGCCTCCTGCATACAGGAGATGGGTCGAGAACAAGGAGTCAAATCCATGCACTTGAACTTGAGGGATTAAAGAAATGATGGTACCATTGACAGGGCCTGAGGATGTGAGGGAAGCTGGTTGGGATGAACTAGCAGAAGTTTGGAAAATGCACGACAACCGGCATGGCTCTGTGTGTTTATACAGATGCCTTGGGCAGGATTTTGACAGTGGCTGTTTTTTGCGTCTGCTCAATATCGAGCGGCTGTGTTCTCTCTCTGAACAAGTATAACAAGAGTTGATGGAGTAAAATATAGTGCAGGAGTTCACAGCCCATTCTGCCGAGTTCCATGCCATAAACGATCAGGAGCTCAATGCATTGTTAGCAGATAGAGTGTCAGGTTTAGGTGCCAGGGTGGTGAAAGAAATGTCATCACCTACACATTCCAGTGGAGGGGCCGTCCTGTTCTGGGCCAGGATGGCCGTTTGGCAGAAAAGTCAAGCATCTGTAGACAGTCTAATGTACAAACCCACGCAGAAGGAAGGTCAGTTGTTACAAGGGCTCCGGTCGCAATGATTGCAGCTGCTTAGTTGGATTTTGTGCCCATCCGAAAAGATGCTTTTCAATGAGTAACGAGTCTCAGGTAAATGATGAACTCGCATTAGCAGGTTAAAGGCTCATCATTATAGCAGAGGCAGTGCTTGTGGAAGGTGCAGGGAGGAGTGTCCTTGTACCAACCAGGCTAAGTGCCTGGTAAGGTAAGAGCATGAGTTTGATATTATTTGTGTTCAGGAGAGAGAGCACTTCGGAAAGCCTACATCTCAAGAAAGTTTCTTCAGTTGACTGTCAGGCAAGCTGATGTCCACCCAGGAGATCCCTTTTTTACAGATGAAAAAGCTGACAATGACAGTTTACCCAGCTCTCCCCAAATCACACCGTTTGTCTGTCCCCTCTCCATATTCAGCTATGTTGAGGGGGAAAGATAATCATTTAGGGAAATTGTAGAGAGAAATAAAGGCAAAGCAACACTCAGAGATGATAGAAGCCATGCTTTCTCTAGGTTGGCAAAGGACTTGATACCAGAAGGTTGTTGACGGTAACATTCAACTTATCTCACATGGTAAACTTCTAGTTATTTATCTTGGAATTTCTTCTGCTTCCTTGTCTTCAAACATCTTCTATAAAGTGGAGATTCCTAAATAGCTTTTCCTAGTCCAGATCTGTCTCCTGAGTTCAATAATCCTATATCCATTTGCCCACAGACTCAACACCTGGACACTTCACAGGTATTTCCAACCCAAAATGTCCAACAAGACTTAGCATCTCATGCCAGTACCTACATCCTTCCTAGACGCACTGTGTAGGTGGGTGCTGCCACCATCTGATCGGGAAAGCCAGTACGGGGAACCGATGCTCAACCCCACCCTTCCCCACATTTGATCCCTCACAATCTCTCAGCTATGTCTCCAGCACCACCACAGGACTTCTCACCCAGTCTTTCCTATCCCATGTAATAGATTTAATATCCTAATTGGTCTCTGGGACTCATTATCTGCTCTACCCACCTCACCCCTGTTCTGTCTACTCTAACCAGAATGGGAATTTGATACTGCTCTTCTACCTGAAGTCTTCCAGTGCTGTCCCCTCAATACAGAATAAGGTTCCAAAGAAGGATATCCACGAGCCTTCAAATTTTGGCCCTTGCCTCCACTGCTGGCCTCATCCCCTGCCGCTCTCCCTGTGAGCTGTAGCAGACTTTTTTGGTGCCCTGCACACATCCTGTGGCCACATCAGTGTGTGGAAACCAACTTCCAGGGGAGAGTATCTGCTTGTATCAGTGTGAGGCTTTCTCCAGTGCAGGAAGGCTGCTCTGTCCGGTGCACGTGGCAGGCCAGGAGAACCAGGGAACTAACCGTGGAGTTTTCCTCCACCAATGCCAGGGATTTGGTGCATAAAGATCATGACTCCATTGTCCCTCCAGTGAGATAACTCTGAGGCCTGTGATCTCTACCATTTTCCAGAGTTTTCCCACAGGACTGAGCTTCGGGCTGTCTCCTGGATCGCTATTTGCCAAGTGATAAAAGTCGTCAAAACATTTTGGTAAATAAATTGACGTGTTTGGAATTAGGAATGCAAAAGAGAGTCACCTGGAAGCTGATAGCTCCATGGAAATGTAGGCATTCATTCATTTAAAATAATTATTAAGCAACTACTACATGCCAGGCACACTTCCAGTAATTTGGGATACAACGGTAGGCAAAACACAAGTCTCTTCCCTGGTGAAGCACAGGAGATAGCGTGTACATCACAGATACAACAAACTAGTAAATTTTGTGTGGTTAGAAGCTAATCAATGCTATGGACCATAAAAAAGAACGAAATTGGGTCATTTGTAGACACGTGGATGGACCTAGAGACTGTCATACAGAGTGAAGTAAGTCAGAAAGAGAAAAACAAATATCGTATATTAACGCATGTATGTGGAATCTGGAAAAATGGTGTAGATGATCCTATCTGCAAAGCAGAAATAGAGACACAGACGTAGAGAACAAATGTATGGATACCAAGGGGGAAAGGGTGGGGGGTGGGGGGAGGAATTGGGAGATCGTGATTGACACATATACACTATTGCTACTGTGTATAAAATAGATAACTAATGAGAACATACGGTATAGCACAGGGAACCCTACTTGATGCACTGTGGTGACCTGACTGGGAAGGAAGTCCAAAAGGGAGGGGATATATGTATTGATATACGTATGGTTGATTCACTTTGCTGTACAGTAGAAACTAACAACGTTGTAAAGCAACTATACTCCAATAAAAATTAATTTAAAAAAAGAAGCTAATCAACTCTATGGGAAAAACAAGGCAAAGAGGGCAAGCAAATCAGAGCATGCTGGCGAGAGGCAGTGGTAGAGATGCAGGTTGCAAATAGAATGTAATGAGATCCAGAAACAACAGCTATAGAACCCGAGAAGTGAGTGTGTGCATTAGGCTGGAGTTGTTCTGAAAGCTAGTTGACAAGGTCAATTACCAACACGCAGTACGGTAATTTTGCTTCCAGTAGGCTAGACATTTGTGCTTCAGTGTACACCAGCCCTATTCTATCTAGGCTTGTAATATCCTTAGTTAAAAATGACTGCTTTCCTAGACATGTGGTCCCCAGGCAGAATGCCCGCTGTGCATCCAATTTTTTAATGCAAAATGTCTTTCCAGCACAGAAATGTACTGCCAGTTTATTGAAGTTCACGGAGAGAATACTGGTTGACAAAGCATATTAGGGAGGGGTGTTACGTTGGCGGTAAAGTGGAGGGATGGAGCAGACTGGGGACCATGCGTCCAGGAGAGCAGGCCTTCTCAACTAAATTCACATCACAATTTTCATCAACCCACTTTTCAGAAAAACCACCCAGGTTAGAAAAAAAATATTGCGTGAGCAATCAGAATTACTGTGGTCGACCTAAGGCACTAATAGTTAATATAGAAAATCCACCTTTTGGACATTCTCATAAAAAGAACCATAAAGAGTAGGGGGTTAAATGGGGTCTAGGGGGTATAAGAATATTTTTAAGAGCAAGTGCTTTAAAAATGAGATTGACAGGGAGTCTAAGGGAGATGATGGCTCACTATGTCAGGAGGCCCTAAGAGTAAAATTCTGAAAGTATAAATCACAAAGGGTCTCAATGAAAGGCAGGAGGTACTTAAAGAAACCAGTACCTTGGAGGTGATGGATACGTTTATTACCTTGAATGTGGTGACGGTGTCATGGGTGTATGTATATGCCCAAACTCATCAAATTGTATACATTAAACATGTGTAGGTTTTTTGTATGTCAGTTATATGTCAATAAAACTATTTTAAAAAGTTAAAAAAAAAAGAAATCAGTACCACTTCACAGAGAACTCTGCCAAGTTTGATGTTTAAATATGAATAAGGAGGCCAGAGCTTTCAGGATTTCCTGCTTGGAGCCCTGGAGCACTGTAGGGGATGGGATATTGAGGAAGTGCTGCTTAAACTTTTCAGTGGCTCGCTGGAGCACGTGATGCAATCCAGATCACTTATAGGGCACGTAGGACCATTCACAACTGGACCCCGGTCTGCACTGTTAGCTCATCTCTCACACTGCGCCCCAGTGTCTCCAACCCAAGACTCCAAGTGGGAGAAACTCCTGGCACTTCCTGGCCCCTTTCTCCAACTCTATCCTTCCGCTCCTTTTTCCTGCCCAGAGGACTGACAACAGCTACTATGATATCCCTGTAGAGCATTTCCTCTCCGATTTCTTTTCATAGCCCCTGTTGACACATCAGGTCACTTTTTCTCTAGCATTTATCTGTTTCTATGACACTATAAAAGCCATAAAGGCGGGGTTCCTCATTCTATTACATCTCCTGTGTCTAGCACGGTACTTGACACATAGTGTTTAGTAAAAGGTGCGTAAATGAATAGAGTTAATGAATTAATGTTAGATAAATGCTGCCTTCTTCTCTTTTGTGTTTAACAACCCAATAAACGTTTCTTTAGTGATTTGAAGTGTGTCTCGCAGCAACATTCTCATGAGGCTATATTATTATTTCTGTTTTACTGATGAAAAAGTGGTGGCTCAAAGAGTTAGCTGATCTCTCCGAGTGTGGTAGGCTGAATGCTGGCTCCCAGAGGCATTCAGGTCCTCATTCCTGGAAGCTGTGAATGTTACATTATATGGTAAATGGGATTTTGCAGGTGTGATTAAAGACCTTGATTTGGGAGATTATCTTGATTATCAGAGTGGGCCCAAGTGTCCTTATAAGAAGGAGGTAGAGGGAGATTTTACTAATAGAAGAAGGTGACATGACCTCAGCAGAGACAGAGATTTAAAGATGCTACTGCTGACTCTGAAGATGGAAGAAGGGGCCACAAGCCAAGGAGTGCAAGGTATACAGTGCTAGACACTGGAAGGCCAGAAAACAGATTCTCCCCTAGAGAGAAGAGGGGAGGGTGGTCCTGCCAACACCTTGATTTCTACCCTGTGGGACCCACTACCTACTTTCTGACCTCAGAACAGTAAGAGAATGAATGTGTATTGTTTTAAGCCACTAAGTCATGGTCATTTGTTACAGCAGCTGTGGGAAACTGATAGACCAAGATTCTAAGGGCAAGTCGTAGTATAGGAGTCAGATGATGTGTCATCCTAACTGTGGAGCTCCCCATTAAGAGCTGTGCGTTTGGGATTAGTCATTTAATCTCTCAGTCTCAGGGCAGCAAGCCACATGGAATACTGTTCTTGCAGAAGTGTCACGCAAGAGCCTTGTTCTCTCTCTGTGAGGTGGGCTGAGGAGCCCTTGTAGGCAGGACACTTCTGGAGAGAGGCAGCCAGAGACTGAATTCACTGTGCCCTGCCCACCACCCAAATGTTCCACAGCAGCCCTGCCAGGGAGAGTCACAAAAAGCATCCTGCAGCCCTGAGCGAGTCAGGGCAGAGCATGGGACCGGGAAAGGGGTTCCTTCTCTTGCCGAGGGAGGGGGTAGTTTGTTTGCACCCATGTACGTCACCATGCATCATCTTGGTTAATCCTCAGCCATGGTGCTCTTTTTTTTGTTTTTTTTGTTTTTTTTCGGTACGCGGGCCTCTCATTGTTGTGGCCTCTCCCGTTGCGGAGCACAGGCTCCGGACGCGCAGGCTCAGCGGCCATGGCTCACGGGCCCAGCCGCTCCGCGGCATGTGGGATCTTCCCGGACCAGGGCACAAACCCGCGTCCCCAGCATCAGCAGGCGGACTCCCAACCACTGCGCCACCAGGGGAGCCCCAGGGTGCTCTTCTTACTTGTTTTTTATAGATGAAGAAAGTAGGGATTCGAGTGATTAAGTAATTTATCCAAGGTTGCATGGTGAATGGCCAAGCGGGGTCCCAAGGTGGGACCCGCAGCATCAGCATCACCTGGTTATTGCATTACTAGAAATGTAATTATTACATTATTAGAAATGTTAATTCTCAGCTTCCACCTTGAACGTACTGAATCAGAGACTCTGGGGTGGGGTGGCAGGAACCTGTGTTTGAACAAGCTTTCCAGATTCTGCTCTCTGCTTAAGTTTGAGAACCACTGCTCTATGCTATTCTTCTTAGAGTCTTTTGGAAGGACGGTCACCATCTTGGCCCAGGCTCAGGCTGCTTGCTACTCTGAGTTAGTGTTCAGCACAGGCAGTAGGAAGTGGCCAGTGTGCATGGTGCAACGATATTCCAGATTTTGCGTAGTGATTGGTGACTACGGTATAAGGTCTTTCAGTGGTAGATATGGGAGAGAAGAGGAGGAATCCAACACAGAGTCAGAAATCCTGCTTGCTGCCTGCAGAGTATTTGCTATGAAACCCTTAGCTACAGATAAACGTCATCTCTATTCTATTTTAGTTATCTGATAATTAGCCTGAGACAACAAAAGGAGACTGATGTTGTTTCCGTTGACACCATTATCAACATTTTTAAAGCACCTACGTGTATCTGGAATTCTCAGCACTAGATGTGACCCCCCATGTTCTTGGAGCTTACAAGACAGAGAGCCCGAACTACAATGAACAGAAGCCCAGGATGGGGCAGGGCCTGAAATCAATTCTGGAGGAGGCCTGACCTCATGCTCTCCCAGTCTCATGAAGGATTTAGTGAGCTTGAATATTCCCAGATGATATATCTATTAGTCAGCTGCCTTTCTAGCATAGATATCAAAGGTAAAGTTGCTCCAGTCAACCCTAAGAAGCCCTCCGCGGTCTTCAGATGTCTGGCCACTTCCTCACCCTGTGTTCTGTAGGAACAGCATAGGTGGGTCTTCATTCTCGAGGTCTGGATCATGGAGTTTTACTGCCACAGAGCTGGAGGAGAGAAGATCTAACCTAGCAGTGGGATAGTAGCAAACTAAGGGGTATATATTTTGGTGGGGAGAAGATCTTTCTAGGCAGTATGCCCTAAAGAAATAATAGATGTCTAGTAGTGAGAATGTGTAAAGTCTATTTTTCAGCTTCTGGTTTTTATATAACCCTTAAGACCTCTGTATTTTGAGATGATACCTTTGCCGAACCAACTTCCGGTTCCTCTTGTGTGGCTCAGCTGCTTCCAAATAGTTTGCGACACGCGGGCAAAGGTTGCATCAAATCAACAGTTATCGAGCCAATGACTTGAAGTTTTGGATCTAACATAATTTAATCCTCACCCTCCCTCCCGCCAAGCAGGAGTCAAACCATTGGAAGCACCAAACCTTACTTGTCCTGCCTCTAAAATTGTGCCGTAGTATTTTCATTCATTCATTCATTCTTTTAGTCATTAAAACACAAATTACTGAGCAAATACTATATGCCAGTAACTGTGCTAAGTATGGAGGATACAATGGTGAGAAAAAGCAAATGCACTTCCTGCCCTCATAGAGCTTACAGTCTGGAATGGTAGACAGCTATCAGTCAAATAATCACAAAAGTAAATGTGAAATTGTGACTCCAGCAGTGCTGAGGGAGGAGATAACTGGACACAGGGGGTGGGAGTGGGAGACACGTCTGCAAAGGTTCCACACAGGAGGAGGCTTGGCCAGTGTGAGGGACTGAAAGGAGGCCAGACTGGATGGAGGGGAGACAGGGAGAGAGAGAAGAAATTGGGGTGGGGGAGGCAGAACTTGCAGATCTTAAAAGTTCCCAGATATACCTAAAAAGCAGCAGGTTTCAGCGAGAGAGTATGTGATCAGATTTGCATTTTTAAGATGCCACTTTGGCTTCTTTGTAAAGCAGCAACTGGAGAGGGTCCAGGAGAATGGTTTGCAGATTTCTTTTGGCAAGTGATATTGGTAGCTAACCTCATGTGGTAGTGGTGGCATGGAGGGAAGAGGACCCACTCAAGAGGTAAGTTAACTCGATTTAGTGATAGGTCAGATGTAGGGCAAGAGGCATCAAGGATGAATCCAAAGTTTTTAGCTTAGGAATAATAATAACCAACATATATTGTATCTAATACATACAAGCACTGTCCTAAGTGCTTTAATCATTTTAAATCATTTAATCCTCACAGCATCCCTAGGAGGGAGAGGTGATTATCATCGTTAGTTTACAAGTGGAGAAGCAGAGACGCAGAGAGGTTAAGCATGCTTCCTAAGATCTCACAGCTAGTAAGTGACAGAGCCAGGGCGTGAATCCAGCAATCTCCCTTCATATCCTGTGAACGTAACTGTGACATTGAACGATCTCCTGGAATGGATGGATTGAGACTCATTTAGATAGAGATGGATGGACACTTAGTTAGTATAATGTACTAGGTTCAACCTAGTCTCTGCTCAAAACTACATAAATGGGTAGGGGTGGTGGAAGATATGCCACCTGGCTAGGAGGACTTTGGAAGGCTGGAATGTGGATAGAAGAGTAACAGACAGGGCCAGCTTTGCTGTTGGAGGAAAACAACTAAACTAGGAGCGGGAAACCTGGCTAATTACAGGGCCTTGAGAGAGCAATCAACCACTTGAATCCTCTGATCCCTCACCTTGAAATGGGGACAGCCACACTGAGTTGCCAAATAATGAACACAGAAGGCACTAGTGCTGTGCCTGACCTAAAGTAGGTTATCAGGAAGCCAATGATAAACTTGAATCTGTACTAAGGGAAGTAGAGGAGGATAAGGCTCACACTTGTCCATCTGCCAAAACTGTGGCTGACCATACAGCTCATTGAAAAGAACAGACATGGAAACTTGTCACAAGGACAGAGCCCTTTGACTCAATGAGGACAGATGGTGTCAAGGCACAGCTTACTGCCGAGCTGGCTGGGTTGTTAAAGTAGCTACAGGCAGAATTTTTTGCCCCATTAACTGCTGAGAGCCGGTGTTGGGAGCCTGTAAACGAATTCCCAATTCACACCCTCAGTCAAATAGCTGGGTCTCTCAGGCTCCCTAATCAGGCTGGGCATCAGAACACTCTAGCTGCTCACTAGCTGTTTCTTTGACCCAAAGTGCTGCAAACTTGCCTCGGTTCTGCCTGGTTAATAGCCAGCCAAGGACCAGCTTGCCTAATTCCTCAGCGTGCATCCTTCAGCAACGTGACGTTTGCAGCAGTGGCTCTCAATAAATCAAGGGTAGGCTTCTCACACTCTGGAAAGAGGTGCTCGTCCATGGCAGTGCATCTCAAACTTTCCTGTGTTCACAGACCATCTTGAGATATTGCAGAAATACATATTCTGATTGAATGGGTCTGTTCTAATTGTACTAGTTTTCCTTTTTTTCTCATTAAAATTATTCTATTTTTTGAGGTATAATTGACATATAACATATTAGTTTCAGGTATATAGCATAATAATTTGATATTTGTATATATTGCAAAATGGTGACCACAGTAAATCTAGTTCACATCTGTCATGATACATAGTTACAAACATTCTTTTTCTTGTGGTGAGAACCTTTAAGAAGTATTTTCTTAGCAACTTTCAAACGTGCAATACAATATTATTAACTGTAGTCACCACGCTGTACATTACATCGCCATGACGTGTATCTTATGACTGGAAGTTTGTACCTTTTGACCCCATTCACCCATCTCACCCACCCTCCCACCCCCACCTCTGGCAACCACCAATCTGTTCTCTGTATCTATGAGATACTTTTTTTTTTTTTTAAGATTCCACATATAAGTGGGATCATACAGTTTTGTCTTTCTCTGTCTGACTTATTTCACTTAGCATAATGCCCTCAAGGTCCATTCATGTTGTTGCAAATGGCAAGATTTCTTTCTTTTTTATGGCTGAATAATATTCAATTGTGTGTGTGTGTGTGTGTGTGTGTGTGTGTATCACATTTCTTTTATCCATTAGTCCATCAGTGGACACTTAGGTTGTTTCCACATCTTTGCTCTTATAAATAATACTGCAATGAATATGGGCATGCAGATATCTTTTTGAGATAATGATTTTATTTCCTTCAGTTATATGCCCAGAAGTGGAATTGCTGGATCATATGGTAATTCTATTTTTAATTTTTTGAGAAAACTTCTTTTCATAGTGGCTGCATTCATTTACATTCTCACCAACAGTGCACAAGGGTTCCCTTTACCCACATTTTGCCAAGACTTGTAATTTCTTGTCTTTCTGGTAATGGCCATTCTAATGGGTGAAGTGATATCTCATTGTGGTTTTGATTTGCATTTCCCTGACGACTAGTGATATTAAGCACCTTTTCATGGACCTGCTGGCTATCTGGATGTCTTCTTTGGGAAAATGTCTTTTCAGGTATTCTGCCCATTTTTAATCAGATTGTGTGTTTTTATTGCGTTGTATGAGATCTTTATATATTTTGGATATTAACCCCTTATCAGATATATGATTTGCAGAATGTTGCCTTTTTATTTTACTAATGGTTTTCTTTGCTATGCAGACCTTTTTAGTTTGATGTAATTGCACTTATTTTTTGCATTTGTTGTCTGATTCAAAAAATTATTGCCAAGACAGATGACAAGGAGCTTACTACTATGTTTTCTTCTAGTAGTTTTATGTCTTATCTTCAAATCCTTTATACATTTTAAGTTAGTATTGTGTTACATAGTGGTCCAGTTTCCTTCTTTTGTGCTATCCAGTTTTCCCAAAACCATTTATTGAAAAGACTATCCTTTACATATTGTATATTCTTGGCTCCTTTGTCAGAATATAAATGACCATACACGCATGGGTTTATTTCTGCATTCTCTATCCTGTTCCATTGATCTATGTGTCTGTTTTTATGCCAATACCACCATACTGTTTTGACCATTATAGTTTTGTAATATAATTTGAAATGAGGAAGCAATATGCTGCTAGCTTTGTTGTTCTTTCTGAAGATTACTTTGGCTATTTGGTCTCTTTTGTGGTTCCATACAAATTTTAGGATTGTTTGTTCTATTTCTGTGAAAATTGCCATTGGACTTTTGCTAGGGATTGCACTGAATCTGCAGACTGCTTTGGGTAGTATGACATTTTTACAATATTAATTCTTCCATGAGCACTGAGTATCTTTCCATTTACTAGTGTCTTCCTCCATTTCTTTTCCATGTCTAATAGTTTTCACTGTGTTCATCCATTCTCCTCTCAAGTTCAGTGAGCATATTTATGACCATTACTTTGGACTCTTTATCAGGCAAATCATTTACCTCCTTTCATTAAGGACTTTTTCTGAGGTTTTATCTTGTTCTTCCATTTGGAACATATTCCTCTGTTTTTTCATTTTTTCTTGACTCTCTGTGTTGGTTTCTATGCATAAAATAAAACAGCCACTTCTCCCAGTCTTGAAGGAGTGACCTTGTGTAGGGTAGGAAGCTTGTCATTCAGTCCTGCCTTAGATCTTGGTTGTTTCTCAAATCTCTGTGATTGTCCAAGCAGCCTATTTTTATTTTTGGTGTGTCCCAGTAGCTGGAGAGTGCCAAGAGCTGTCAGTGTCCCAAAGGGGAGGATCTCAGTCAGCACCTAATTGGAAACCAGACCCTCGGGCAGTAGCTTTTAAAGTATGCAAACACATGGAGTTCTATGGGACTGCAAGGGTAAGCCCCACTGGCCACCAGAGCCAGGTGATGTAGATGTATCCCCTGTGTGGTAGTCACAAGATCAGGGGCCAGACAAGTTGTACAAGTTCCTTTCTGGGAGATACCAGCCACCTGGAGTGAGGCAGAGGGAGAGTGCCAAGATGGCATCCACTGGCTTCTGTCCCAGGAGCACATTTTCACAGGACCCTACAGTGTGCCAAATCAGAAGTCTGCTCTCAGGCCAAAGCTCCAAGCAAGCATACAGGCTTCTTTGACAGAGAGATTGGGGGTATGTTTCAGTCTTCTCTATGCACAGGTGCCCTGGGGATGGTCACCAGCCACGGACTGTTTGTTATAGTCCTGTGGGACCCAGGAATGCAAGCCCTCCTGGCCCCTGGACTTCAGCCACAAAAACTGGGGCACTAGCCGTGTGGAAAAGCTCCCCTTGGGGAGGTATGGTTCTCTGTAGCATGGCAAAGGGAGAGTAAAAAGATAGCACCTGCCCTCTAAGATATCTGGAGAAGATTAGGGTGGGCCCTTACATATGTGTTTAATCAGAAGCCTGCCCTTCAGGTCGCAGCTATGAAAATAAGCTAATATGTATTAGTTTTCTATTGCTGCTGTAACAAGTAACCATAACTTTTATGGCTTAGCAAAACACCCACTTATTTTCTCACCATTCTGTAGGTCAGTAGTCTGGGCTCAGTGTGGCTCAGCTGCTTCTCTGCTCCTGGTTTTAAAAGGTTGGAATGAATGTGTCTCAGACTGCATCCTTTCTGGAGGCTCTGGGCATGCATCTGCCCCACATTCAGTCAAATTGATGGCAGCGTTCAGGACTGAGGTCCCTGTTTCCTTGTCACCTGTTGGCTGGGGGTTGTTCTCAGTTTCTAGACACTGCATGCATTTCTTGGCTCGTGGCTTCCTTCTTGCCTCTTCAAAGCCAGCAACTAGAGTCAAATCCTTTTCTCATCTCGAATCTCTGATCCCCTCTGCCTCATGCCTTCTCTGTCTCCTTCTACTACGTCCCTCTGACCTACCTTGGGCTCGCATGGATAATTCAGGAATAATCTCCTTATTTTGAAGTCAGTTGATAGTAACCTTTAATTCCATCTGCAAAGTCCCTTCACAGCAGTGAATGGATGGGAATCTGGGCGGTACACTTTAGAACTCTGTCACCACACCAACCAACTCCCAGCTGCACGCTTTTAGTGGCAAGGTCCTAGCTTTAGCTTTACTGAGTTTGTGACCAAGGCTTTGTGTGTGTTTTAGGGCTGGTGATGGAATCTCCATGAAATCTCCCGGGATTTCACCTTTTCATTGAGCAGAAGGGCTGGAATGGTTTACAGGGATGATGCTGAAGATGGGGAAACTGAGGTGGACACATAGAGGGCTATACTGAAGTTATACAGAATCAAGATTAAAACTTAGTTATACCAATAACTGGTCCAGGGCAATTTCCTGAGTAAATTGTTACTTACTCAATTATTCATTTATTGACTTATTCATCTACTACTGATCAAAGAGTTATCAAGTACCTACTCTATGAAAGACATTTTGCTAGATTCATGAGATGTAAGACATTTACAGACTTTGTCCCCATGGAACAAACCTTGTACTGAGAATCACATACAACAAACAGATACTTCTACAACGAACTAGACGTTTGTAATATAATTGATATGAAAGTAAAGTAGAGGCATGGATGAGAGCTTATAATAAGGAGATCTAACCTTGTCTAGAAGGATCAGGAAATGAAGAATGACATTTAAACTGAGACCCAGGTAATAAATGTGCTAGCCAGATATAGATGATTAGGGATGGAATAGCATTAAAGTATGCAGAATGGCATGTGGGAAAGTTCTAGCCTGCAAAGCAGAATAGAGGAATCAGGAAAAGTCAGTGTTGCTAGAAAATATGAAGGAAGGGAGAGAATGGTACGAGCTGAGTTTTCGAGAGGTGGGTGGTCAGATTGACCATGGCCTTCATGACCAGGGAAAGGAATTTCAACTTTTTCCTGGGTGAAATGGGAAGCCATGGGAGGGATTTAAACAGCAGAGTCTCACGTGAGCTTTGACTTTTTAGAAAGAGCACTCTGGCTGTTATGTAGAATAGATTAGAGGAAGTAGATGAGGACATGCTGGAGTGTGGACACAAGGGGTGCATTCAGTGAGGCTAGTTAGGAGGTGTTGCAACAGCCCAGGTGGGAAGTAGCTTGACCCAGGGTGGTGTGGACAAGGATGGTGGCAGTACAGGTGAAGGACAGAAAATGGATCAAAGACATATTTTGGAGGTAGAACTGCCCTTGACTTGCTGATGGTAGACTTGCTGATGGATCAGATATGGGAATGATCAAGGGAAGATGGTCAAGATGACTCATGGTTCCTGTCATATCTGTGGCTCTTCTAATGATAAAGACAATTAAAAATCACATTCCTATACATGATTAAAAGCCTTACATTTTCTTGATAGTTTAGCTTTTATTATATTGTAACAGTTATGGGTATGAGTGTCAAGGAAATCCTGTTTAATATCACCTGAGAAGAATTTATGTTTTACTAGATTTGTCAAAGGAGCTCATGGAATTTGTATTATGTTATGATTTTGAGTATTGTAATGTTTCTCTGTGTTCCCCGTATCTCCATCCTATTTCATCCTCATTTCATCTGAGGCTAGAGTATGCAAATGATGGCTTCCAAGACAAAGAAAAATCAGCATGAAAGGGAACATCACATCCTCATTTCTTAATAGCCACTGCCTCATTTCCTTTAGGTCCTTTCTGATTTCTTTTGCCCAGATGGCCCATTGGTTGCTACTAATTCTCATGATGATACTGAAATCCACTCCTAGCTTGGTCACACAAAGCACTATGTGGCCATGCTGAGTAGTCCTGGGTGGATATTGCTCAATTCACAAGAGACAGCGTGGACCCTGGACCTGACGCTGTCAGGTAACGTATACAATCCCGATGCAGGCTCTACGGTCACAGCCTGAAGTTTGTTTTGACATCTTCCTTGGCTCTTATATTTCTCTTGGAGACTCTGATACCAGATCGTATGGATTTAAATTAATCCCAGATCTTCCGTTTAACCACTGGGGTGCCTTAGGCATTTACCTCATCTGCTTTCTCATTTGTGAAAAGAGAATAAGGTCAGGCTATTGGGAATATCGAATGAAATAACTCACATAAAGAATTGAGCACAGTGCTTAGCACATAGGAAAGTACTCCATATACGGGAGTTACTGTTTCTGTTGTTATGAAAGGGAGTTGCTCACTTATTACTTTCTTTCCTTTTACTCATCTCTGGTAATGACAGTTTAGAGGGCAAGGGGTTTTCTCTTAGAAGGAAAAGAAGATTCTGAGCCAGCCCTTGTCCCCAAACAGGCCTTGCAAACAGGCCTTACCACATCTGTTGCTCTGGCCATGGACATCCCAGGGAAGAGAAGCCATGGGCTGCCTTCTCTCATGTGAGCTAATCTGACAGCTGAGCTCCGCTCAGTACCCTGTCCTTTCATTTAGCTGGCTCGAAGCAGCCATCAGTCCCCTGGGGACTGAAGCAGATTACAGCGTCCTCAGCATTCAGTCTCACTGAATGTCTCCCGAACTTGTTGGCAGGAAGCCACTAGTTGACTTGATGTGGTCCTTGAGCAAGTCAATTAGCCTCTCTGAAAAGAGGGTTGATGACCCCGAGGACAAGGAGGTGGAGGAAGGGCAACAGCCCCTCCTATTAGCCCTTTGCAACTTGACCTCTGGGGTCTTCCCATTCCCTCCCTTCAGTTGCCCACCCTGCCCACTCCCTGCCTCTCAGTCCACAAGCCCTTTGATGGTTTTGTGCCTTTGTACCGGTTCTCTCTCTCTCGCAAGTCCTACTCCAACATCCTCACCTTTGACTGACAAATTCCTGCTTATCCTTCAAGGCTCATGTCTAATGCCATTTCTCTCCGACGCCTTTTTATTCATTCATTCCACAAATATTTACTAAGCAAGGCACTGTGCTAGACCTGTAAGATACAGCTGTGAACAAGATGGGCAAAACCCCAGCTGTCGCAGAGCTGAGGGAGAGACCGACAATAATCAAGTCAATGAGCGATAGAATGTCATGTTTGTGGTTCGTGCTATGAAAAGACCAAAAAAGTGGGCAGGTGTGGAGCTGCTTCCCGAGGAAGCTATTTTTGAACTAAGACCTGTAGGATGAGAAAAAGCCAGCCATGTGAAGAGCAGGGGTCTGGATGCACAAATAAGCTAGTTTTGTTTGAAGAACAAAAAGAAAGTTGGTATGACTAGAATATGATGAGCAGGGAAGCATGAGAAGAGATCAGAAAGATCTCAGGTAAGGAGTTCAGATTTTATTCTGAGTGAATGGGGAGAGGTGAAATCAGATTTTGTAGTTGTAATAGCTATCTCTGCTATCTCTGTGGAGAATAACTCTGCTATCTGTGTGGAGAATGATGGGGGAGGAGAGAAAAAAGAGGAAAGGAGGCGGAGAGAAACGGGGAGCCTGGTTAGGAGCCTCTGGCAGTAGTTTAGGGTGGAGAGGATGGTGGTGTGATCCAGAATTATAGCTATGGAATGGGGAGAAGTAGACCACTTCGAGATATATCCTGGAGGTGTGGTTAATGAGACCTCGCTCATGGATTGGATTTGGGGGCGGAAAAAGAGGAATTCTAGGGCTTCCCTGGTGGCGCAATGGTTGAGAGTCCACCTGCCGATCATGGGGACACGGGTTCGTGCCCCGGTCCGGGGAGATCCCACATGCCGCGGAGCGGCTGTGCCCATGAGCCATGGCCGCTGAGCCTGCGCGTCCGGAGCCTGTGCTCCTCAACGGGAGAGGCCGCAGCAGTGAGAGGCCGCGTACCGCAAAAAAAAAAAAAAGAGGAATTCTAGGTTTCAGGTTTGAGCAGATGGTGGATGGATGGGTATTTAGGTGGATGTATTTTAATGCCATTTGCTGAGATGGGAGACACTTGGTGATAATGATGTTTAGGGGATTGGTGAGTCTGAAGTCTGTTTTGGACGTGTTAATTCTGAGATGTCTATTAGATATCTGAAGGGAAATGGCAAGTAGCTATTTGGATCTACAGGTGGGAATCTTGAGGGAAGAGATCAGAAATATATATAAATATATTCCTCCCCCCCATGAAGAGTAAATTCCTCCTTTGCAGGGTTAAATTACGAACCCAGCAGATCCTAAGTTCTCCTACCTCTGTGGGTCCCACATCATATCAAGCATATTAAAATTCAGCTTTATCCCACATTAAGTTCAATTATATGTGATTGCTTAAGTTTTGAGCTGCAGTTGACGAGTTTGACATTTTGCATTTTGTAGATATTTAATTAAAATATCATTTGATTTTGCACATTTGAAAGGCAACTCTATTTTGAATGTTTCACGTTATTTTTGGATGCCCTTGGAAAGCTTATCGTGCAAGGCATGGGACTTTTAGCCCTTTATTGGATAGCTTCCTATTATAACCATGCATTTTTGTATCTGTGTTTCCCACTAGACCGTTAGCTTGAAGAGGGCATGAAGGACCTCAGAGCTTGGTATATGACAGGGACTCAAAGTTTATTTACGGAAGCAATTCATTTGGGCTCATAAGGAGAAAAAGCCAAGTCCAGGGATACAGTGTGCTTTCTATCCACACTTGGGAAAAGGCTCTTACCCCCTGCCTTGCAACACATATGGACTTGGTTTCTCTACGGTACTCATAAAAAGGAGGCAGTGTTGTGTAGAAGGTTGATGCTGTGGGCTCGAGTTTCAGCCACACCCTTGACTTGTTGTGAATCTTGCAACAGAAAGTTAGTTTCTATGGGTCGCTGTGATTTTTTGGGGTGCAAAATTAAATAAAGCCATTTTAGTAGAACTCTGCCAGCTTCAAAACACTGTATTCTTAAAATAATGTATTCTTTTATAAAATGAAAAAGGGTCTTACAATTCAGGCCTCAGGGAATGTTTCTGGAAACTTCTAGCAGTGGGGATGCAAAATATCTTTTGTTGCCTGATGCCTGGCCCTGAAAAAGCAACAGTTGCAACAATTGTTGGGGGCAGGGGACCCAAACAGTGGCCCTTTAGAGAAGAAATCTTGCAAGAAAATCTTTCAGTAATAAGACAGTCAAACATCCTTCTAAGTCCCTTGCAGGTAGAAGGTAGGAAGGAACTGCTGGCATTCCCAGGTCCCAGACTTGCCCTCTGAGACTCAGTGATGCTGCACAACTGCATCCTTCTTGCCCAGGAATTGACTCTGGGCCAGATCTTCACCTCTCATGATGAAGAGGAGACATGACTGTATGGATTACAGCCCCATCTCTACTGCCAAGCTGCTCCAATGAGCCACAGTGAAATTAAGTCCATCTCGGCTATGCCCTGCTAAATTTGTCAGTGGCTCCTAAGTATTCTGCCGAGAATTTCAGATTTTATAGGTTTGCAACAAAAATAACTTTGGAAATGGTTGTCAACCAGGCAGAAGAAGCAGGTTCATACTTTGTCATTGACACGTACTGAGTTTGGGGCCCAGGGCCCAGCTTGGGCCAGGTGAGGTCGGGCTGCAGCTGGCCTTTGTGCTCCCGCTGCCATTTTGTATCAGCAGATGGAAGGCGGCAGTGTTGAGCTGGCCAGGCCACAGCCGAAGTTGCCTCCAGTTTTCTCCATAATCGTCAAGCTGCTGTCTGTCATTGCCCTTTGTGCGAATCTGAATGATCATATGAAAGCAGTTGAGAATGCACGCCCACTTATATTTTAGCTGCATGATATTCTTTCTACATGAGGGGGATGGGGTATTTAATATGTCCATACTCAGATGTGCCTACAGTGTTGATCACTTGATGGAGAAATTTTAATTTAGTAGTTACTACAACAACGACCTGCCCTTCTCTACGAAGCACTCAGTGTGCAAGTTCCTCAAAATGAAGAGTAGACTGTTGGGTGGAAAACCATGAGTCTGATAGATCAGTAGCATGATGATAAGGCCCTAATACTGGGGTGAAAGGTGAGAAAATGCTGATCAATCCACAGATGGATATTGATGATTGGCAAGGTCTTCCATGCGTGTGGGAATTGAAAAGAATGGGCATCTTTTGGAAAGTGTAAACATGTCGATTCTTCTTGACTGAGCCATCACATGTTGAATCACTGTCCTTTGTAGCAACGGGCTAATTAGATTAAAAAGCATTAAAACAATTGACTTGCTTCCCTGAACACCTCTTGTGCAGCAAGTTCACTGGTAACGCTCCTCCTGCTTTATTTAGTCCCATCTGCTTAGTTAAGCCTTAGCCATCCTCCAAGAACCAATGCTAGTCCAGACAGCTCTAGGAAACTCGGCCTGACCAATCCAATTCAAAGGAATTTCTGCCTGTCTGAACTTAGAATTCACTACTTAGTGTTAATGGTCTTAATACTGGATTTTATTTTTATTATTCTGAGTCTGGTTATGTAATCCCAATCAATTTATTTCAGTCCGTACGCCTCAGCTTTCTCATTTATAAACAGAGGATAATACATGTCTCTGCTCTAGAGTTTGTGTGAAACTTAAAAGAGGATATATTTATATCAGTATATATATACTCTATATTCCCATATTGTACAGCACATAGTAAGTGGTCAATAAAATTAATTTCTCTCCATTTCTGTAATGGGACTTCATGGCAGCAGGTTTCTCTTATACCTTCTTGTATCCCCAGATCTTTAAACCTAATTGGAGCGCAATATGTGTGTCACTTCTGTTGATTTCTCATTTCTTTTTGCAGAAGACAGGGCATTGAACTTTCAAGGCTAGTGACCATCTCAAGCAGGTTTCACAAAGATCTATAATCCACGGTTGTTTTTTGCTAACTATACAGTCCTACCCTGTGGCATGTACTGGAGATTGATTTTAGAAAAGTCACCTTCTAGGCATCCGGGGATACAGCCAACTTACAATGATACACAGGATATTAGCCCATTGAACAAGGTCATCTTCTATAACAGCTTTCACACCTGCCCCTGCTGCCTGACCTCTTTGTGCCCAGCCCCTTGGTCCCCACCCTTCCATACACCCACTGGCAGGTACGCAGTAGTCCATGCCCTGGGGGAAACTAGGGAAAGGACAGGTCCAGGTGGCCCTTTCACTGGACATGGCATCTGTACAATGCAAAAGCAACCGCACCGAACCTCTGTAGATTTTTTTCACAGTCTGCTTACTAAAAATGGGATTTAACATACATTCATGACCAAACCTAAACTGATCCTTTCTTCTATTGCTGTTACTTTCTCCTTTTTTTCAGTTCCCACCTCTGCTCACCCTTTTTCCCAACTTTATTTAGATGGTTCATTCACCTCACCCTTTCCTCCATATTCAGCATCTATGTGGAAACAGAGAAGTTTCTCATGACCTCACCCTTTCAGAGATGTTTGCACATGGGTACGAACAGATGAAATAAACAGGAACTTAGGTTAATTTAATAGAAAAAATAAAATATGGAATAACATTGATTTTGGCCAGTATCAATTACAACCATTCTACTATATTTTACAAAAAAACAACTGAACATTTTACACATGTACAGTATTTTTCAGTAAAAGTGGATTTGGATTTAACAATGGATCACTAATGAAAAATCAAAAGACAAAAGAAAACAGAAGATAGGACTTTTGTCTCTAGAGGTTAGAGCATTTGTTAAGTCTCCAAACTTTGTACTATCCATTACATATATCTCATTATGAATATATATATTTATACATAATATATAACATTAACTTAAACTTTGAAAGCATTATGTTCTAGTTAATAATATTCTGTAGATAAACGAGGCAGTAACCACTAGTAGTTAAACCAGTATTTCCACAATGTGTGCCTGCATGGTCAGTGAGAAATGGAACACATGTTGGTAGACCCCAATGATTTTGACTGTCAGATTGATAGTTATTTGTCTAAGAACACAGACATCATTTTTATTTTTCCCTTCATAGTAACTTTGTGCCTCATATATTATGGGTGGGTTCAGTTAAATGGATTTCTTTGCAGGCAAATCTGGTTTCACCATCTGCTTGACCTTGCTTTAGGCTCTCACTTGCTTTTGTCCACTTAGAGACTGTGCCTTTAAATGTAAGACTTTACATGCCATACCTGGGACTAACTTGCTTTCTTCGGGTCAGAAGGGCCTGAAGTGTTATGAAGAGGAAAATTACTCAACAAAATCAGTTGATTCCCTAGTTACATATGAATCATTACGTGACTCAGTGTCACTACAGCGCTCTTAAAGAGGGTCATTAGACTTTATACTCATTATTTACCTTGGGTTCAATGTTAACTTTGATGTCTAGGAATGCATATTTTCAAGGTAGGCTCTTTACTACCTTGCTGCTTGGATGGGGACCTTAGTTAGCATCCACTTCCCAGGATAACCTATATTGATATCATTCCTCTTCTCATCTGTGAGGCCAGTGACATCTTGGAAGTGAGGCTGTCAGAAGCCTAAAGCTTGCAAGATGGCTGGTCATTCTCAAAGCAAATGAGGTCACCAATGGAGCTTTGATATGAAACATGAAGAAACTTGATATCAGTCTATCCTCTCCTAAACAGAGAAACTCAGAGTTATAAAAAGATCTATCAGGTTTCCTCATTTTTGACCACTGATCCAAACAGTCTTCACATAATTCAGTCTGCTAGATTCCAGGATGTGTTTGGGGAGTCATAGAAAACCAGTGAAGATATTTCCAAGAAAACAGATGATCTCAGTGACATTCAGTGGACAGGTGTATCATAGCATGGTTATAGAGGGACAGAGGAGTGGGAAAAGAACAGAACCAGGAGGGTACAATCATGCTGCCCATATTCCATTTCCAGTTTTATTTTCTTAAAATGACAAGATGAAAAAAACTTCTAATAAGCACCATTGAAAAATGTTGCCCGGCCAACTTGGGCACGAGCTTAAATATTATTTAAATAAATTCCATTTCTTAAAAATACAGGACCTTTTAGAAACTTTTGACTCCAGGAAGAAATTTTCTTCATCATATCCAAAATGCTTCCCACTACAACACATGGAATTTCTGATGGCCTTAAAAAAAAAAATAAAAATGCTACGGGGATAATGGCTGAATAGCACCAAGAGATTGTGCAGGGTTTACAAGTGAACACTCTGGATTTGGGGGGAGCCGGGTCAGTCTCAGCTATTTTGTGAATCTTTGCATTCTGTCCATCACCACTTTGACTATGCAGAGCAATCCCATTCGACCAGCTGTATGTGAAATAACCGAATCTACCATGGAAAAGCCAGTAGCAGCAAGTCTATTGGATGAAACCAGTGGAGCAGACTTATCAAGTGGGCATAATGCCAAAACCAGCACATAATGCATGAAGTAAATTATGTGTGGAAAGTATCAATGGTCAACTGTGAAAAACCAAGACAGACGACACTGAACACAACTCTGCGGGATGTTCTTAATGCCCTTAGGTCCGGTTTTCTGCCATTTCCCCCAACAGTGGACTCAAGCATGAGAAATGATGGATGCCTGAGCTTTCTGTTTCATTTTGATCTATGTCTGCTCTTGTGATGTTTTTGAAAGGTATATTTTTAGGCGTCTCAAAGGGGAAACAAGCAAGTAAATGCAAAAGGAAAAGAAATGGACCTTCAAAAACAGGGCAGGAAGTCAAATCATTACTTTAACGTCAAATTTTGGCATCAAATGCTTTGGTCATACAATACTGTCTCTGTGGTTCTGGCTGTTTAGCACTAAACACCCAGTTATAAAAGGTAGGCTTGTTGTAGGTTTATTTTTTTTTTTTCCATTTAAGTTCTGACAAAACAGTTCACCATCTCCCTGCACAAATTTGAGAGAGAGAGAGAAAAAGAGAGCAAGAAAGAGAGAGGTGGCTTGCTTTTTTTTTTTTTTTGCTTGCTTTTTTCTTTTTAATAATAATATGGAGTAATCTATAAGTCTACAGGAACAAAGAAATCTAGGATGGCAGCTCAGCCTTGGAATGTACAGGTTTTGCAGCAAAGTTGTTGAAGAACCTTCCGTTGGCACAGATTGTTCTTTTTCACTAGCATACAGAAGCCTCCTTCCGCCCAGGACTCTTCCGTTGCTTTTCCAGGAAGTCAGCAAGAGAGAGGGGAAGTTGAGGACGAGAGCAGCATGATGGACACACACGGAAGAAGGTTGTGATTGGCCAGAGAGGCAGATTGGGGGGATTGGAAGAGATCATTCGGGAGCAGTCAACAGGAAGAAATTTGGTCCACCCAAAGTGATTTCAGTCAACAGCATTGTTTTCAAGGAGAGATATTCCAGTCCAACGGTAAATGTGATTGGTATCCATTTATGAAAGGAAAAAAAAGATTAGAAAAAGAATAAATTAGAAATCAATAATAATATAGGCAAGGAATTTTTCTTTTCGGAGTTACCTAGAGCAGAGCGTATACAGTCATTTATACTATATTTCACTGAATCCAAGACACTGGATTTCAGATGCACCACTACTTTAAGTACTACCAAGAAAAGAATTCATATTAAATGGTAACACAATAGCCTCTTATCAGAATATTAGTTTTATGCTTATTGAAAGTATTAGTTAAATTTATATAACATGCTGTTTTGTTTCTGGGCTTATGTAATAATTCTTCCTTTGAATATTGAGAAATAGTTTAACTTGTTCAAGCTATTATGAAGTGCAAGTAAATGCAACACAAGTAGGAGTGATCATGTGCCTAACTCAGTTGACTAGACATATCTGTGACTAAGTCACAAGCGATGACAACTATGTCACATCAACCTGTGGATCAAAAGCAGTTGTAAGCTGCCATGAATTATAAGATGCATCTGATTCCAGAGCTGTTAAAATATATTAAAAAAGTATGTCTTAGAATCACTGAAATATGACAGTTGAAAGAAAATAAATAGCACATCCCTGAATGCAACTGCCACGTGATTTGAAAAGCCTGGTGAGCCATCAATGATCTCATTCCTTTAACCGACCTGAAAATGGACCCATCACAGATCATGGTTCTTCATTTTCCACTTTTGCCTGCAATCCTGACACTCCACTTTTACCAAAGTGCCACTGGCATAAATTATCCCATGCTTACTGTGGTTTAGGGAAAGCCGTTAAAGCATTGCAAACCTTGAAATGCCCAGTACCAAGTGCTGTGGGTGAAAATTTCAAACGAGCACTGGCTGGTAACTAAAAGGTGATCCTTACATAGTACCTGGGGTGCTATCCCTCAGTCTTCTCACCTCCATGTTGTGTGGTGAGAATTAGCCCTGGCCATGAAAAGTTTGAACACAGAGCCTGAGCAGGTCTGCCCGTCCCGGCCAGATCAATCATACATTAGAAAAGCTATGAAGATGCAGAGTCACCTGTGATCCTCTGTGGATATGAGACCATAAATGATGTTCCTGTGCATGCCATCGCATGCTCAGATCTTTCTGATGTTTGAGATTCCTAACGGGAAGTTGTAGAATAACCATATGAGGTCGACAGCATTATCCTTCTCGTTTTTACAGATGAGGGAAGTGAGGCCCAGAAAAGCTCATAACCTGCCCAAAGTCTGGAGGCTAGGTATGAATGACAGCATTCTGACTCCTGAATCCCCATTCTCCCAACCACAGCACTCTTCTGCCTCTTGTGAAATTTCCAGAAGAGGAACCATTCAAAAGAAGACAAAGATTAAACCCAGGGAAATGATTTTATCAGGGAAAACTGTTCCAAATGCATAGTTTTTTTATTTTCCTATTTTCCTAACAGTCCAAAGATGTTTAGAACAACGGTGGTTCAAAACAATTTCTTTCTACATCATTGAGATGCACGTCTGCATAAAATTTAGGCACAAATTTTAGGGCCCTCTCTGCATGAATTATATCGAGAGTCAAAGTTCACAAAAGGCTGGAGTTGGACTAATTTAAATTCATTCATTTTATAGATGGGGAAACTGAGGCTAGAAAAGGGAGAGAACTTGGTATTTCCCAAATCGTCAGGGGGAATGGTGGCACATTAAAAATACCTGAGAAGATTCTAAAGCTATCAGTGCTCAAACTGTACCCCAAGACCAATTTAAATGAATCTTTGGGGAAGGTCTGGGGTCCTGGCATTTTGATTGAGAACCACTGGTGCAATGAAAAGAAAAACAGACCAACATTAACATTAGAACCAATCTGTAGTTGGTTCTGTCATTAGATAGATGCCTATCTATCACAGCTTAATGAAAGATTCAGATACCATTTGATTGTTATTTACATATCAAAATTATAAACAATCCAAATAAGAGGAGTGTGGCAATAAACTGTGGCATCTCCACATGATAGAATATTAAGCTGTTATTAAAAATGAAGTTTCTGAAGACTTTGTAAAAACATAGGATAATGTTTATCTAAATGCTTAGTGCAGAAAGCAAGATACAAAACTCCATGTATACGGTATTTTAAAAATCTGATGAAAAGTACATATGCCAAAAGACTGGAAAAAATACAGTAGGTAGCCTTTTCTAGTTAGTGTTTGATGTATGATTCCAACTATATGACATTCTGGAAAAGGCAAATCTATGAAGACAGTAAAAAAATTAGTGGTTTCCAGGGGTTGGGCAGGGGGAGGGAAGGAGGGAGGAACAGGCAGAGCACAGAGGATTTTCAGGGCAGTGAAGGTGTTCTGTATGATAGTACAATGGTGGATACTTTATACATTTGTCCAAACTCATAGAACACCAAGAGTGGACCCTGACGTAAACTATAGACTTCGGTGATAATGATGTGTCAATGTAGGTATCAACTATAACAAACATATCATTCTGGTGAGGGACACTGATAATGGGAGTGTTTGTGTGTGTGTTTGTGTATGTGCGTAGGGTAGTCAGGGGCTATATGAGAACTCTCTGCACTTTCTGCTCAATTTTGCTGTGAACCCAAAACTCTAAAGTTGTAAAGAACCAAGTTTACTACGTAAAAAAAAATTGACTCGTGCCATCTTGGTTAGTGGATGCCTTAGTTCTTCTTGCAGTTAAAACCACCAACAAACCAAACCCATTGAGGGTAGAAGTTCGAGATGAATGAACGCCAACAAGATATTGGGCGTGTCCTATCTGGGGCACGCTTGAGAGTTTCATTTTCAAGTGGAAATATATTAGACCTTAACGTAGAAAGATCACACTTTGCTCAGAAGATCAAAACGAGCAGTTGTACTCACCGTCCTTGCAGATGGTTCCCATTTGACACATTCCTAAGTCTAAAAGATATCCACTGGGGCAGCTCGTACAGTTCTTGAACCCCGGACCGTTGCATGTCAAACAGCTGGTGTCACATCTAAGGGGACAATGTACAATTTATCATCCTTTTGCACATCAGGCACAGAAGAAGATGTGTTTGCTACCAACCTCTTAATGTCTTAAACTTAATCTTCTCCCTTTGAAGATGCCACAAAAGTCTTTTCTTACAATAACTGCTAGGTTTGACAACATTAAAGAAAGCCTAGCAGGTAGACTATGATTTTAAAGGGGAGAGAGCATGCATTTGAAACAGAAATATTACTTTAGAGGTTTTAAGTTCTTCTGAGGTGAAAAAAAAAAATCAGTTGGGTTAAAGGTTCAGCACAGTGTCCACAGGTAAATGTTTGAACCTTATTTTTCATTAATAATTCTGTTTCATATTATTTATGAAGGCAGTCAAATAAGGAACCCGGTAGCCAAACACTAGGGTTTAAGGGGTGGATCCACTTACTTTTTGCAGGATTTGTATCCATTTTCTGAAGAGTGGTCGAAGTAATGGCTGATACTACAGCTCTGCACGCACCTCCCATCCTCCATGAAGTAGCCCTCTGTGCAGTTAATACACCCACCAGCACCTGCTCCTTAAAAGCAAGACAGATGCCGAAGACAGAAACAAAACCTCAGAAGAGGTTGCATGAGGAGCTGCTTCTTGCATAGTTGGTTAAAATGGCATTAATAGGTTGTAATTTTAATAATTATGATATTTGTGCTTTTCCTTATGTTCTTTGGAAAAAATAATGCTCCAGTTTTACATTGAACCCATTTGCCAAAAACATCAAATCTCTTTGGAAAGCGAAGGAGGTATCACTGGGAAATTTAAGTTTTCAATGAGCATGGGCTACTAATGTCTGACTTCTGAGAATACATGCATGATTATCAGAAGAGACCCATGCTTCTCCAGCATTTATTTTAAAAATATCAAATGGGTTTGCATGAGTGATGGATAAAGACAGGTAAACAAAAGCCAAACCAGAGCCAGAAGGATAAACAAGAGGACTGGGAGAGAAGGTACCAGCACAGGTGGCGCAGAAGCGGTGGCAGGGTTGGCAGTCTTGGCCGTTGAAGTACCGTCCGTCTTCACAGGCAACGGCACACCGGGATCCCTGCAGGCTGAAGACACAGACACAGACACAGACTGCTGTGAACAGGCAAAGGAGTCATGACTCCCCAACGCCATATGTAACAAATATAGTTCCCCCCAGAGACCAGTGGCTTTGGCAAAGCTTCGAAGCATGGGAAATAGCCCCTGTAGTCTTTTTTTTTTTCTCCTCCCAATGCCTATAATGCTTCTCTGTGCCTAAAATTATGTCTGTAGCATACACACGTGCTGCAAACTTTGGGGACTATTTCTCTTAATTATTAGACTGGCTGACACATTTCTTAACATTTTACAACATGGAGGTTTTTAAAAGTATTTTATTGACCCAAACAATCACCTTAGCTAACAATATGCCTACCAATTCCCTGATATCCAGACCTCCTAGACCTACTATGCCAGCGGTCCCCAACCTTTTTGGCACCAGGGACCAGTTTCGTGGAAGGCAGTTTTTCCATGAGATGGGGGAGAGGGGGAAGTAATGCGAGCACTGGGGAGCGGCAGATGAAGCTTCGCTCTTTGCCTGCCGTTCAACTCCTGCTGTGCGGCCCAGTTCCTAACAGGCCGCGGACTGGTAGCGGTCCGCAGCCCGGGGGTTGGGGACCTCTGTACTACACAATAAACTTAAAAGTAGTTTTGTAACTAAAAATGTAGTAGGAACACATGGTAGAATGAATTACAACAATAAAAGCGCACAACTATTGTTGCCCAACCCCCAGCTCAAACTCCCAGGAATAGCCTTTTTTTGATTTTAAGTGTTTCTGATTTTAGTTCTTCTATTGGTTCCAATCAAAACAACAGAATTCTAATATACTTTTGCCTTTATTGCTTGATTTATTAATTTTAAACTCTAATGAAAAATTTGGCAAAATTATCTACATATACTGCTGCTTCTCCAAACATCTCGATTTTCCTTAGTTATACTATTATTTAGTCTTTCTAGGTGTTATCTGTGTCATATTTTCTCTAAATAGCACTCTTAGGCGTTACCTAATGAGTTGCTAGAATGTCACATGAGGAATGTGTATTTTTTTCTTCTAATTTTTATCAGCTATGAGCTTTTTCATAGTCTACAGACTGATTCTTAAAAACAAATGCATAAAATTTACAACATTTAATATACAAATTTTACTCACGGAGTAACTCAATAGAGAGACTGTTACCATAATCCTATGTCACCCAATAGACAATACTAGAAAATGGGTATCTAAGCAACAGGGTCAAATGCTTTCTATTTTCTTATAAAAAATATATTTCTCTATATTGTTCCAATTCACATCTTACTTGACTGTGTTTTGAATATGGATCATACTACTAAAAAGTAACGTTTATTTTTCCCTATGCTCTTTAAAGAAATTTGGAAAGGACAAAACCCAAAGTAATTGAAAAAAGAATCCCGAACAGTCCTGTTCACATTTTAATCCATTTCCTTCTAGTATTTTATGCATAGATATTTTTGTTTGTTTTTAGCCAGTATTTAAAATTTTACAGGTCTCTTGAGGCAAAATGGCCAACCCTAGAAGCCCCTAAGGAAAACGCAGGGAGCCTCAAGGAGACAGAAAGTATATTTCATTCATAGATCTTCTACTGGCCAGAGAGCTGTCATTTAAAAAGCCAGTAAAAGCAAATCCCTTTCCTTTTTGTAGAGCTGTAAAAAGGGGACAGTGCATCAAATGAATCCTTTTGTGGGAGGACACAGGACTACCAAAAAACTTATCAGACTTTTTAAAAAGCTGCTTGTTTTTCTAATAAAGGACATTACTTCTGAGGTTGGCACTTATTCAGCAGGAGACAGAGGCTGCACTGTGTGAGGAGGGAATGCACTAAGTGGGACGTGCAGCAGAGCAGAGTCTCTGTGAACCATGATGCTTTCTAATGGTTCCAAAATACAGGGGTGGCAAGGCTAACGAACCTGGTACCGCGAACTCCTGGGTTCTTTCTGGGATAAGCCAGCCAGGTTAGACCTGTGCCGTCCCACACGCTGTAGCACCCATGGCTCGGAAACACTTGAAATGTGGCTAGTGTGGCCGAGGAACAGAATTTAACATTTTATTTTATTTTTGTTAATTTCATTCTAAATTTTACAAATTGGCACTTGATTCGGTTATTGGCAAACTTCTGGGTAAGTGTGGAACAACTTGGCTATATAAAAATCTACTTCAACTAAATTTTATAAAATCTACATACAGATCAAGTATTTCTCATAAAAAATTATTGTCTGAATTGAGATGTGCTTTAGGGGTGAAATACATATCAGATTTCGAAGGCTAGGAACTACAAACAAAAAAGAATATAAAAGATCTCACTAATTATCTTTTATATTGTCTTACATTGATTACATGTTGAAATATTTTGGATATATTTGATTAAATATTTTATTAAAATAAATTTCACCCGTATCTTTTTACTCGTTTTAATGTGGCTACTGACATATTTAAAATAACATATGGTTCTCATACTTCTGTTGGAGAGCACTGGTTAACTTACTCTATCAAATGTTCCCTAAGAAATATAGAGAATAATCTTAATCTTTTATTTCTCATGGACCAATTCAGTATCAGATATTGGAATAAGTGCTTTGTAAATGTTATCACAGTTAATCCTTATCATAATCCAGCAGCATTGGGGTTATTATCACCTTTTTTTTTTTTTTGTGGCACGCGGGCCTCTCACTGCTGTGGCCTCTCCCGTTGCGGAGCACAGGCTCCGGACGCGCAGGCTCAGCGGCCGTGGCTCACGGGCCCAGCCGCTCCGCGGCATGTGGGATCTTCCCGGACTGGGGCACAAACCCGCGTCCCCTGCATCGGCAGGCGGACTCTCAACCACTGCGCCACCAGAGAAGCCCGATCACCATTTTATAGATGAGAAAACCGGAGCTCAAGAGGGGCAAAGTGACTTGGCCAAAATCACACAGCTGATAAATGGCGGAGAAAGATTTGAGCTCACATTTATCTTCCTTCTTTTCTTTATGCCAATCTGCTCCTTCTACAAAAAGCAGGAGGAGGCCGACCAGACTGATATTTATCAAAACCGAAGTCCTGAGGTAAAAGGTGCTAAGCAAACTGACACTGAATGCATTTATGGGGAAAAAAAGAAAGCCATGGATAATCAATTAATCGAAATCAAAATGATGTTCCACTATTAATTAATGCAAAGAATTACCTGCCTAAAAACTGCCTGGACCCTGCATATTTCACCTCTGATCAAAGGTGAAAACAGAGGTACTGGTGATTCTTGAAAGGGAAGCAATGGAGCACAATTGTAGCTCTATGTAATAAACCCAGAGTCCAACTCCTCACTCAGTGTGGGATGATCTGACCTTCTCTAAGGATATCAAGAGAATACCTAGTTCATTTGAGCTGCATGTTATTCTCTCAAAGAATCTATCAACTATCTGGCTTTAGCAACGTGCAAGTCTCATCCATTCAAGGAAAATATCCCTTGGTATTAAATCTATGTGCATATCATAGCATAATGGAACCAGCCTGAGGTGCTGAAGATAAGAGAATGATTGGCTATACGGAGAGAAATAATAAAGATAAGGGAATAATTTCGACCATCAGAGGAATGAATCATGGGGATTAAATATAATTCATTGGTGTTACCTACACAGTAATCCTTGACTGATGTACTACCGGTCAAAAAGCCTGAAGCAGGCCTCTCAAATGGCTATTTATTTTCTTGTATTTGAGCCATCTTTTCTAAAGGAATTTTATTTGGTTTATAAACCTTCCCTAGCCAAGATGGTATCCATTTTTTCACATAAAATGGTAGAGATAATGCAAATAGCGATCAAGTGTTTGAATGGGAGTCAAACCAAGGGTAACTTATAAAAGGGTTATATTTACTTTTTTTTTTTTAATTTGTACTGAGAAGTCCTTGGGCTGTGTTACTTGATGAAATCCTTCACTCTCTTACCTTGACCCCTCCCTACATTCTGTACAGTTGTCGGATTCAGTACATGTCTTGCAGTTTTCACTGCATTTCCGGCAAAGATTTTTCTCTGTTAAAAAAGAAAAAGTAACAAGGTTATAAGTCAATTTTGGTCAGCTGGATTCCATCAAAGCATATGTTCTAATGTTTGCTAATGTATGCTATAGTACACATGGCCTTGAGTAGGAAACTGTAGGAAAAGCCCCAGACTCAGCATTTGCTACCACTTCTCAGCAAACCAAATACAGGTAGGAACTATATAGCATGGGGTAAGACCTTAGTGATATCTACCATTTTATAGACAAGAGAACTACAGCCCACTTAATTCTTAAATAGTTTATTGGTTTTTTTCTTCTTCCCATTCTCTTTCCCAAGCAGGGTTTCCTAACTTCCTGCAATGAAAATCTCACTCATGAAGCTGGGGCAATGTCACTACGAAGTGTTGAGAAGCAACACTACCAGCTGAGGGATGGAATGGTAGACCCCATGCTCACAGCTTTAAGGACTACTCTGACGAACTATACTAGAAAAGAGAACTTGCTTTTAAGATTGCAAGGTAAGGGTTGATTATTTCTTGCATTGTTTAGTGTCTTAAACTTTATAGCAGCTGGAGACTTGATACCTTCTCTGAGATGCAAGTGGATTCTAACCTCATGTGTATGTAGACTTGAATGAAGCTTTGTCTATAGGCTTCTCTATCTGCTCTTTATTTAGCTGGTGTTCTTCAGGGTTCCACAGAGAAGCACTGCTTTAATGGATCCCTCTAAGGACCTCCTGGAAGTCCATTTCCTTTCTCAATTCTGAGCCCCTTGGCCTGAAATATGAAGTCCTTTACAATCTATGATCTCCCCCTCATAGTGTCATTGAGACTACTGGACATGGCATAGGCTCTGAAGCCAGAGGACCTAGATTTGTGTTATGCTTTTAGCATCTCCAGTGGGCAAGTTCACAGTCTCTGTTCTCCCATTTGTTAACTAAATATTACAATAATGCGTACCTCTCAGCTTGCCTTGAGGAGTTAATGACATTATTCAAGGGAACTGTAAATATGTTGGCGGTAATTACTGCTAGTCACGATCATACATAATCACTATGTTATATGTAAATGGATTCATTAAAGGAGGAAATTAAAACAAAAGGCAATTGCATAGAAGGAGAGAGATGCACAGACCACTTGTATCAGCAAAGTAATTGTTTAAATAGCCTTCTTTAATTATCTACCTTCCAGGCTCTGGCAAAAGAACTGGTTCTCTCAGTTATCTTTATCCTATCATATACCATCTAGAACCAAATTCCTCTTCCAAGGCTCAGCCTTCTTGGAAGAATTTTGAATTTTTTCTTCAGGGAATACTACTTATTTCTGATTCCTTTTCTAAAAATTTTTATTGAAGTATAGTTGATTTACAATGTGTTAATTACTGCTGTACAGCAAAGTGATTCAGTTATACATATATACACATTCTTTTTTATATATTCTTTTCCAATACACATTGTTTTTTATATATTCTTTTCCATTATGGTTTATCATAGGATATTGAATATAGTTCCCTGTGCTATACAGTAGGACCTTGTTGTTTATCCATTCTATATAGAAAAGCTTACATCTGCTAACCCCACCCTCCCACTCCATCCCTCCCCCTTGGCAAGCACCAGTCTGTTCTCTATGTTTCCGATTTCTGTTTCTGTTTCATAGATAGGCTCAGGTTCATTTGTGTCTTATTTTAGATTCCACATATACGTGATACATATGGTATTTGTCTTTCTCTTTCTGACTTATTTCACTTAGCATGATATTCTCTACTTGCATCCATGTTGCTGCAAATGGCATTATTCTTTTTTATGGCTCTGAGTAGTATTCTATTGTGTGTGTGTGTGTGTGTGTACACACACACATCTTCTTGATCCATTCATCTATCTATGGACATTATGTCTTGGCTATTGTGAATAGGGCTGCTATGAACATAGGGGTGCGTGTATCTTTTTGAATTATAGTTTTGTCTGGATATGTGCACAGGAATGAGACTGCTGGATCATATGGTTGTTCTATTTTCAGTTTTCTGAGGAACCACCACACTGTCTTCCACAGTGGCTGCACCAACTTATATTCCCATTAACAGTGTAGGAGGGTTCCCTTTTCTCCACACCCTCTCCAGCATTTGTTATTTGTAGACTTTTTAATGATGGCCATTCTGATTGATGTGAGGTGGTACCTCATTGTAGTTTTGATTTGCATTTCTCTAGTAACTAGCAATGGTTGAGCATCTTTTCATTTGCCTATTGGCCATCTGTATGTCTTCCTTGGAGAAATGTCTATTTAGGTCTTCTGCACATTTTTCGATTGGGTTATCTGTTTTTCTCATTGTTGAGTTATATGAGCTGTTCTTATATTTTGGAAATTAAGCCCTTGTCTGTTGTATGATTTGCAAATATTTTTTCTCATTCCATACGTCGTCTTTTCATTTTGTTTATGGTTTCCTTTGCTGTGCAAAAGGTTGTAAGTTTGATAGGTCTCATTTGTTTATTTTTGTTTTTATTTCTACTGCCTTGAGAGACCAAAGAAAGCAGTGATATGATTTATGTTAGAGAGTGTTTTGCCTATGATCTCTTCTAGGAGTTTTATGGTGTCATGTCTTATGTTTAAGTTTTTAAGCCATTTTGAGTTTATCTTTGTGTATGGTGTGAGAGTGTGTTCTAACTTCATTGATTTACATGCAGCTGTCTAACACTCCCAACACCACTTAGTAAAGAGACCGTTTTTTTCCCATTGTATATTTGTGTCTCTGTTGTTGAAGATTAATTTACTGTAGATGTGTGGCTTTATTTCTGGGCTCTCTATTCTGTTCTATTGATCCATATGTCTGTTTTGTGCCAATACCATGCTGTTTTGATTACTGTAGCTTTGTAGTATTGTCTGAAGTCTGGGAGGGTTATGACTCCTGCTTTGTTCTTTTCTTCAGGATTGCTTTGGCAATTCTGGGTCTTTTATGGTTTCTTATGAATTTTAGGATTATTTGTTTTAGTTCTGTGGAGAAATTCATGGGTAATTTGATAGGGATCACATTAAATCTGTAGATTGCTTTGGGTAGTATGGCCATTTTAACAATACTAATTCTTCCAATCCAAGAGCATGGGATATCTTTACATTTCTTTGGATCATCTTCACTTTCCTTTATTACATGTTTTATAGTCCTCAGCATATAAATAAGTCTTTCACCTCCTTGGTCAGGTTTATTCCTAAATCTTTTATTTTCAGGGGTGCAATTTTGAAAGGTATTGGTTTTTTACATTCCCCTTCTGATATTCATTGTTGGTGTAAAGAAATGCAACTGGTTTCTGTATGTTAATCTTGTATCCTGCTACCTTGCTGAATTCGTTTATCAGTTCTAGTAGTTTTTTGTGGAGTCTTTAGGGCTTTCTATATATGTAATCATTGTCATATAACATATAGCATATAATGACAACTTTACCTCTTCCCTTCCAATTTGAATACCTTTTATTTCTTTTTCTTGTCTGATTGCTGTGGCCAGGACTTCCAATACTATGCTGAATAGAAGAGATGAGAGTGGTCATCTCTGTCCTTCTCCAGATTTTAGCGGGGAGGCTTTCAGCTTTTCACAGCTGAGTATTATCTTGGCTGTGGGTTTGTCATAAATACCTTTTATTATATTCCACCTCCCCTTAAATTTTTTATTTTATATTGGAGTATAGTTGATTAACAATGTTGTGTTAGTCTCCGGTGTACAGCAAAGTGATTCAGTTATACATATACAGGTATCTATTCTTTTTCAAATTCTTTTCCCATTTAGCTTATTACAGAATATTGAGCAGAGTTCCCTGTGCTGTACAGCAGGTCCTTGCTGGTTATCTATTTTAAATATAGCACTGTGTGCATGTCAATCCCAAACTCACACTCTATCCCTCCCCCCGCCCACCCTTCCCCCAGTAACCATAAGTTCGTTCTCTAAGTCTGTGAGTCTGTTTCTGTTCTGTAAAAAGGTTCATTTGTATCATTTTTAAAAAAAGATTCTGCATGTAAGTGATATCATATGATATTTGTCTTTTTCTGTCTGACTTACTTCACTCAGTATGACAATCTCCAGGTCCATCCATGTTGCTGAAAATGGCATTATTTCATTCTTTTTTTATGGCTGAGTAATATTCCACTGTATATATGTACCACATCTTCTTTATCCATTCATCTGTTGACGGACATTTAGGTTACTTCCATGTCTTGGCTATTGTAAATAGTGCTGCAGTGAACATTGGGGTGCATTTATCTTTTCGAAGTATGGTTTTCTCGGCATATATGCAGGAGTGGGATTGCTGGATCATATGGTAGCTCTATTTCTAGTTTCTTAAGGAACTTCCATACTATTCTCTATAGTGGCTGTACCAAGTTACATTCCTACCAACAGTGCAGGAGGGTTCCCTTTTCTCCACACCCTCGCCAGCATTGTTTGTAGACTTTTTGATGATGGTCATTCTGATGGGTGTGGAGTGATATCTCATGGTCGTTTTGATCTGCATCTTTCTAATTACTAGTGATGTTGAGCATCTTTTCATGTGCCTCTTGGCCATCTGTATGTCTTCTTTGGAGAAATGTCTATTTAGGTCTTCTGCCCATTTTTTGATTGGGTTGTTTGTTTTTTTGATATTGAGCTGCATGAACTGTAAATTTTGGAGACCATTCCCTTATGGTCACATCATTTACAGATATTTCTCCCATTCTATGGGTTGTCTTTTCAGTTTGTTTATGGTTTCCTTTGCTGCACAAAAGCTTTTAAGTTTAATTAGGTCCCATTTGTTTGTGTTTGTTTTTATTTCTGTTACTCTAGAAGATGGATCCAAAAAGATATTGCTGAGATTTATGTCAAAGAGTGTTCTGCCTTTGTTTTCCTCTAAGAGTTTTATACTGTCTGGCCTTACATTCAGGTCTTTAATCCATTTGGAGTTTATTTTCATGTACGGTGTTAGCAAGTGTTCTAATTTCATTCTTTTACATGTAGCTGTCCAGTTTTCCCAGCACCACTTATTGAAAAGCCTGTCTTTTCTCCATTGTATATTCTTGCCTCCTTTGTCAAAGATAAGGTGACCATAGGTGCATGGGTTTATCTCTGGGTTTTCTCTGGGTTTTCTATCCTGTTCCATTGGTCTATATTTCTGTTTTTGTGCCGGTACCATACTGTCTTGATTACTGTAGACTTGCTGTATAGTCTGAAGTCAGAAATCCTGATTCCTCCTGCTCCGTTTTTCTTTCTCAAGATTGCTTTGGCTATTTGGGGTCTTTTGTGTTTCCATACAAATTGTACAATTTTCTGTTCTAGTTCTGTGAAAAATGCCATTGGTAATTTGATAGGGATTGCATTGAATCTGTAGATTGCCTTGGGTAGTGTAGTCATTTTGGCAATATTGATTCTTCCAATCCAAGAACATGCTATATCTTTCCATCTGTTTGTGTCATCTTCGATTTCTTTCATCAGTGTCTTATAGTTTTCTGAGTACAGGTCTTTTGCCTCCTTAGGTAGTTTTATTCCTAGATATTTTATTCTTTTTGATGTGATGGTAAATGGGATTGTTCCTTTAATTTATTTTTCTTATCTTTCGTTGTTAGTGTATAGAAATGCAACAGATTTCTGTGTATTAATTTTGTATCCTGCAACTTTCCCGAATTCACTGATGAGCTCTAGTAGTTTTCTGGTAGCATCTTTAGGATTTTCTAGGTATGGTATCATGTCATCTGCAAACAGTGACAGTTTTACTTATTCTCCAATTTGGATTCCTTTTATTTTTTTCTTCTTCTATGATTGCCATGGCTAGGACTTCCAAAACTGGGTTGAATAAAAGTGGTGAGAGTGGTCATCCTTGAATTGTTCCTGATTTTAGAGGAAATGCTTTCAGCTTTTCACCATTGAATATGATGTTAGCTGTACGTTTGTCATACATGGCCTTTATTATGTTGAGGTAGGTTCCCTTTGTGCCTACTCTCTGGAGAGTTTTTATCAGAAATGGGTGTTGAATTTTGTCAAAAGCGTTTTCTGCCTATACTGAGATGATCTTGTGTTTTTTGTCTTTTATTTATGTGGTGCATCACATTCATTTGTGTATGTTGAACCATCCTTGTGAATTTGGGATGAATCCCACTTGGTCATGGTGTATGATCTTTTTTATGTGTTACTTGATTTGTTTTGCTAATATTTTGTTGAAAATTTTTGCATCTATATTAATCAAAGATATTGGCCTGTAATTTTCATTTTTGGCAGTGCCTTTGTCTTTTATTGGTATCATGGTGATGGTGACTTCATAGAGTATCTCTGGGAGTGTTCCCTCCTCTTCAGTTTTTTTGGAAGAGTTTGAGAAGGATCGGTATTAAATTCTTCTTTGTATGTTTGGTGGAATTCACCTGTGAGGCCATCTGTCCTGGACTTCTGTTTGTAGGCAGTTTTTAGATTACAGATTCTATTGCACTTCTAGTGATCAGTCTGTTTAAATTATCTACTTCTTGATTCAATTTTGGTGAGCTCTGTGTTTCTAGAAAGTTGTCCATTTCTTCTAGGTTGTAGAACTTGTTGGCATATAATTGTTCATAGCATTGCCTTATGATGTTTTGTATTTTTGCAACATCAGTTGTTGTGTCTCGTTTTTCATTTCTTATTTTGTTTATTTGGGTTCTCTCTCTTTTCTTCTTCATGAGCCTGGCCAGAAGTTTGTCAGTCTTGTTTATCCTTTCAAAGAACCAGCTCTTGGTTTTATTGATTTTTTTCTATTATTTTTTAATCTCTATTTTATTTATTTCCTCTCTGATCTTTATTATTTACTTCCTTCTGTTGACTTTAGGTTTTATTTGTTCTTCTTTTCCTGATTCTTTTAAGTGGTAGGTTAGGTTGTTTGAGATTTTTCTTGTTTTTTGAGGAAGGTCTGTGTCATTAAGAATTTTAAGAACTGCTTTTGTTGTATCCCATAGATTTTGTATGGTTGTTTTTATTGTCATTTGTTTCAAGGTATTTTTAAATTTCCTCTTTGATTTCATCGTTGACCCATTAGTTTTTTGTTTTTTTAATTATTTATTTTTGGCTGCGTTGGGTCCTCGTTACTGCATGTGGGTTTTCTCTAGTTGCCGCGAGTGGGGGCTACTCTTCATTGCAGTGTGTGGGCTTCTCATTGCGGTGGTTTCTCTTGTTGTGCACCCCAGGCTCCAGGTGCGCAGGCTTTAGTAGGTGTAGCACACTCAGTAGTTGTGGCTCACGGGTTCTAGAGTGCAGGCTCAGTAGTTGTGGTGCACGGGCTCAGTTGCTCTGCGGCATGTCGGATCTTCCCGGACCAGGGCTCAAACCCGTGTCCCCTGCACTGGCAGGCGGATTCTTAACCACTGCGCCACCAGGGAAGTCCTGACCCATTAGATTTTAGTAGCATGTTGTTTAGTCTACATTTCATCATTTTTCTCTAATTTCTTTTCCTGTGGTTAATTTCATGCCATTGTGGTCAGAAAAGATGCTTGAGATAATTTCTATACTGTTAAATTTGTTGAGTCTTGTTTTGTGCCCTAGGATGTAGTCAATCCTAGAGAATGTTCTATGTGTACTTGAAAATAATGTGTATTCTGGTTTTTTTTAATGTAATGTCCTGAAAATATCAATTAAGTCTAACTGTTCTATTGTATCATTTAGGATCTTGGTTGCCTTATTCACTCTCTGTCTAGAAGATCTGTCCATTGATGTGAGTGGGATGTTAAAGTCTCCTACTATTATTGTATTCCTGTCAGTTTCTCCTTTTATGTGTGTTAGTATTTGTTTTATGTATTTGTGTACTCCTATATTAGATGCATATATGTTGACAAGTGTTCCATCCTCTACTTGTATTGGTCCTTTCATCATTATATAGTGTCCTTCTTTATCTTTCTTTATGGCCTTTGTTTTAACGTCTATTTTGACTGATACGAGTATTGTGACCCCTGTTTTCTTGTCATTTCCATTTGCATTAACTATCTTTTCCTATCTCTTCACTTTCAATTTATGTGTGTCCTTTGCCCTAAAGTGGATCTCTTGTAGGTGGCATATTGTAGGCTCTTGTTTTTTATCCAGTCTGCAACTCTGTCTTTTGATTGGAGCATTTAGTCCATTGACATTTAAGGTAATTATTGATAGATATGTATTCATTGCCATTTTAAACCTTGTTTTCCCATTGACTTTATATTTCTTTTTTGTCCTTTTCTTTTTGTTTTTCCTTTTGTGGTTTGATAATTTTCTTCTGCATTATACTTATGTTCTCTTCTTTTTGGCTTTTGTGAATCTACTGTACGTTTTTGATTTGTGCTTAGCCTGTTTTTCAAGTATGTTAACCCCTTCCTATACCTACTTGCCTTAGACTGGGAGTCATATAGGCTCAAACACATTATAGGAGGAAAAAAGTCTACATTTTTTACTCTCCTTCCCCTCATTTTATGATTTTTTTTTTTTTTTTTTTTTGTGGTACGTGGGCCTCTCACTGCTGCAGCCTCTCCCGTTGCGGAGCACAGGCTCCAGACACGCAGCCCCAGCGGCCATGGCTCATGGGCCCAGCCGCTCCGTGGCACGCGGGATCCTCCCGGACCGGGGCACAAACCCGTGTCCCCTGCATCAGCAGGTGGACTCCCAACCACTGCACCACCAGGGAAGCCCTCATTTTATGATTTTGATGTCTTCTTTTACATCTTCATCCTTTTGCTGTTCATTATGGTTATCATCACTTTCACAGAAATTTTTTGATTTTTAAAAAAATCTGTGTCTGGCTTATTTAAGTGATTTACTTTCCAGTTGTGATTTTCTCTTTCCTATAGAGTTTTAGTTCTTTTCTATTTAGAGAAGACCTTTCAATATTTCTTTTGGGATCAGTTTAGTACTGCTGTATTCTTTAGTTTTTGCTTGTCTGAGAAATTCTTTCTCTCTCCTTCTTTTCTAAATGATAATCTTGCTGGGTAGAGTGTGCTAGGTTGCAGATTTTTCCCTTTCAGGACTTTGAATATATCTTGCCACTCCCTTCTGGCCTGCAATGTTTCTTTAGAGAAATCAGCTGATAGCCTTATGGGGGTTCCCTTGTAATTAACTCTTTGTTTTTCTCTTGCTGCCTTTACAATCCTCTCTTTAACTTTTGCCATTTTTATTATAATATGTCTTGGTGTAGGTCTGTTTGGGCTTATCTTGTTTCGGACCCTCTGTGCTTCCTGTACCTGGATACCTGTTTCTTTTTTTAGGTTTGGGAAGTTTTCAGCCATAATTTCTTCAATTACATTTTTGACCCCCTTTTCTCTTTCTTCCCCTTCTGGAATCCCTATTATGCATAGATTGGCATGCTGTATATTATCCCATAGGTCTCTTATATTGCTTTCATTTAGTTTTCTTCATTTGGCTTTCTGTCTGCTGTCCTGATTGGGTGATTTCCATTATTCTATCTTCCAGGTCACTTACTCATTCTTCTGCATTATTCATTCTGCTATTCATGCCTTTAGCTCAGTTTTGTCTCTGCAAATGAGTTTTCTTATTTTTCTTGGTTCCTATTTATAGTTTCTAATTCGTTTTTATAGTATTCTGCATTCCTGCTGATAGCCTTTCTTAATTCCTTCAGTATTTTCATTATCTCCTTTTTGAAATTGGTGTCTATCAATCAGACTGAAGAAGTCTGTTTCATTGTTTGTTCTTTCAGGGGAATTCTCTTGGTCTTTTAACTGGGAATGGTTCCTTCCCTACTTTATTTTACTTATATTTCTCTTACTCTGTGAGTTTAGGAGAAACAATTATCTACTGTGGTCTTGGAGGGCTATTTATATGTGGGGGCATCCCTGTGTAGCTTGTGTGGGTTTAATATATTTGGTGCGAGGGCTGTTTTTAGTAGAGATGCCTGTTGCCTCTTTCCTCAGCATGTGCTGATCATTAACCCCTTAATATGGGGTATGCAGATGTGATGGCTGGTGCCATTCCTGGGGTTCTTGGTGGTGGTGGTGGCAGCTCAGGTGTGCCCCCGGAGTACACCATGGTGGCTTAGGCAGCTCATGACCACTCCTGGGGTCCGGGAGGGTGGTGGTGGCTTGTGACCTCTCCTGGCATCTTTTCCAGGGCTCAGCCTTCCTGATTGAATTTTGAATTTTTTCTTTAAGGAATACTACTTATTTCTGATCCCTTATGTCCCCTCCCCATTCTCATTTTTCCCTTTCTTCGTCACATTGCAGCTTATGTTCCAAATTTTGGGGAAAATAAAAACTACTGGGGAACCCATCCCCATTGCTCTAAAGGGTAAGCCAAGAGCCCCATCTCCCTCATAGAGAAAAGCCTGCTTTTGAATGAAGAGTGAATTTGACTTGTTAAGTAGCAAAAGTATCCACTTCAAAATTCTTTCCTGTTTGTTTTTTTTTTTTAAAATCTCTTGTTCAAATTATCCAGAGCTCAGAAATACAGCAAAAGATACCTGCAGCCCTTGTCAGGGCCATACCAGAACACTGTCAAAAAGAGGTGTACCCAAGGATTATGGCATTCTCCAGGCAATGTACCTTTGTTCACTAATGACATTTGATTGGAGCCCACATTCTGTGAAGCCACATGCTAATTTACAGATTTCTGTTTGATAAAGTTCCAAATGATTTCTGTCCATTTGAAAAAATAACCCCCCCAAATTCTAACTGTATTGCCATGCAGGATATTATTCAGTTCTGTCTCTAACTCATTTTGCCTTTCCTGGTGGACTAAGATACCTGATAGTCTTTAAACCCGCTTATCACCTTGTAGGTTTCCTCGTTAATGGGTTAGGTAAGTCACTGACATATTTTCATTCTCTATTTACATGAAAGTCTCATTTTTAACCTTGTCGATATCATATAGGGGCCTGCTTCCTTTGCGTAGTGCGCAGAAAAGAGCAGGCCTGGCTGCTATCCTTATAAGGTTGGCCCATGGCTGACATCTGGGAAGTTGGATTTTATGAAGTTTCCCACCACCCTGATAAGAGTGGCTCATGGAGCCTAAACAGTTTGTACAAACAATATGGTTTGCGTTGAATACCAGCTTTCCTTCTAGGAGTCTGGAATTTTGGTATGTGCCAGGTACAGGGTGCCTTCATAACCAGACCCCAATAACAACCCCGGGTCCTGAGACTCCAGGGAGGTTCCCTGGTAGATGGAGACATTTCATACATGTTGTCACAAATTGTTGCTGGGGGAATGAAACGTATCCTGTGTCACTCCATTGGATGAAAACGCTTGAAAACTTGCACCTGGTTTCCTCCAGACTTTGTCCCATGTGCCTTTTCCCTTTGCTGATTTTACTCTGTTATCCTTTTACTGTAATTAATAAGTCATAATTGTGAGTTCACGAGTACAATGATATACTGAGTCTTGTGGGTCCTCCTAGCAAGTCACTGCTTCAAGGGGTCCTCGGGCTCATCCCCAGATTCAGTTAGTTATAGGCATTTTTACATAAATTATTTTTTTGCAAATTTTTCTACAAATTCATTTTCACAAAACAATTGTAAAGTGTTCTCTTAGAAACAGCCTAGATCCTGTTTGATGTTAAGGCCCAGATTTCATGGAGGAGGACTATCCCTCCCAAGATCAATCAAGTGAAAACCTTACATTTCCTCTCTAAAAACCAAATTTTGGAATCGACTCACTGGTGTCCTGATACGATCCATCAGGGCAGTGAGTGACACAACTGTTCGTGTCCTCATTCAGGAAGTATCCATATTTACAGGACAGGCACTGGTCCCCGTGGCTCCCAAAGCAGGACTCGCAGTTGGGGGCACACTTTCTGCATCGCTTCTTGTCAGCGTGGTAGTGGCCAGAGGGGCAGCTGGAGACACAGATCCTGCGTTGTGGAATGATAAGAAAGAAGGGCAGTGTCACCAGAGATTCAGTCCTGAGTGAGCGAGGTGCTGAGCACATAGCTGTCCTCACTCTCAAAATCCTTTTTAACCATGATGGTAACACCACATCCAAAGGGCCAAATTCTGTTGGTTAAAGCCTTCTCCTATGTAGGGTGCTGACGTAGCACTGAAGTTACATAATACCAAGTCTGCCAAGTAAGGCATGTCTTGGTCCAAACCATCTTCCAGTTCGGGTCTAGCTCTTTAAAGGGGATGATGGTTAGAAACTGAGTCTCGACAAGAAGGTTGTGCTGTTGGGTTGAAGGGAAAACATGTGCAAACCATGATTTTATGCAAAAAGGCCCTAATAAGGGGTTACTTCTATTGTTGTGTTTGTCATATGAATCCTGTGTGTATGGGTGGTGAGGGTGATGGTGGTTGTATGCTACTGTCTAAATTAATATAAATATATTTAGGGAGTTCCCTAGTGGTTAGGATTCCAGGCTTTCACTGCTGTGGCCTGGGTTCAGTCCCTGGTTGGGGAACTGAGATCCTGCAAGCTGTGCGGTGTGGCCAAAAAAAAAAAAAAAAAAAAAAATTTAAATTTATGTTGTTTATGATAAAAAAATGACTACCTTGCTTGCCCATAACTGAAGGTCTGGGCTTTATGTATTCATTTAACAAGTACTTACTGAGTACCAATTAAACATCAGGCATTTGCTAAGTCTAGGAGCTAAAGAGAGGGGCTGAGGTAGCCAAGGGGCTTTCCCTTTAAGGAATTTATTCTTTTTAATTAAAAAAATTTTTTTTAGACATTTAAAAAATTTAATTTTATATTCGCTTTAAGGAATTGAAATTCCAGCATGGATGTGAGAGGACAGGACCACGCCTGGGTGGCTGGAGTATGGCTGCACTGCAAGTTGGCTCCCTGTGAGTTTCCTCCTGAAAGAGGAGGGGGAGGTGGTAGGGGTGTGAGAGACACGCCTGGAAGAGCACAGCCTCTGATGGGCAGTCACTGTTCCCTGGCCCTCCCTGTGGGTACATATCTGCTTGAGTCAGAAGCCAGGGGCTCAGAAGCACAGGGTCCAAGCAGGCCCGCCTCAGTGCCCAGAGTGGAGTAGTGAGAACGTGCAGGGACCAGCAGCTTTGCCACATGAAGGGCTTACACTTTGGGGAATTCGGGCAAGCATCCATTTGGCTTGTGTACTGGCATTTTCCTGAAGGGCAAATGCAGCTGTGGCATCAAACATCAACAGGATAGAAAGGTCTAGAGGGGAAGACCAGGCATGTGCATAGCTAGTCCCTCCCCATCATCCTTTGAAATGTGAGGAAAGGCGTTTGCAGTTTCCTAGCCTACAGGTCCATTTGATGTTCTGTAATTCAGTGTCAGTTTCACCGTTCTGAATGATGGGATGGGGTCGGGGGGGGGGGCGGGGGCAGCAGCGTCTCTTCTGGGCTTTGGTCCTGGTGGGAGAACATGGAACACACTGCCTGTGGTGACCCTGTGGGAGCTCCCAGGAACACCAGGGGGAGTGCTTCAGGGGGTCTGATGTGGCTTCTCTCTTACCTGGTGTTGTTTTTCAGCTTATAGTAGTAGTGCAAACAGTCATTGCAGTGGTCCGGTCCTGGCCCATCACAGCCTACCTCACTGCACTCAGGGTCACAGGGACCTGCCAAAAGAAATCAGAACAACACTTGGAAAAAATGATTTTAAAGCAGGTAAGCTTTACCTTGAATTATAAATAGGTATTTTTCTCCCTTAGGCAGTGAGAGTTTTCTTTAAGAGTTTCTAATGCAGTGAGGTGGAGTAATGTTCAATGTGGCTGTAAGCCCAGAGTGAACTCTTGACTTTTTTGGGGAAAACCTGAATTACCTAAGTATCAAGCATGTAAATCCTAGTCAGGGCCTGGTCTTCAAAGCACACATATGGTTGCCTTGTGGGAGAAGACAATAATTCAGAACTCAAAAGAACAATGCCATTGCAGCAACTAGAAAAAAACTGATTGCAATTAAATATGCATAATGATAAAAATGTCGGATAGAAAAATGAGAATTTAAGCTGTTGACAGAAAGGAAAAAAGGGTTGTTATTCAATGCCCTGACCAGATTGTCTCTCTCATCCAAGGTCGTTAAAGCCACTGAGTACCTCTGAGATGCTGGAGCCAGCAAGAAACGTCATTATGGCATCTGGCACAATTTTATCCGCATCTCATTTTGGATTACAAAGCAGGTACTTCAGGTACAGATAATAGATTTAAAATTGCATCCTACCCATAGGCCAATGGGCGGCTCAACAAAAGAAAACTACACACACATTTTAAAGATGCAAGCAAGCTTAAAGAATTCCAAACCTGGGATGAAGGTTCCTAATCTCTCTCTTGCTGTGTATTCTTTGCACAGGCAGGAAAAAAAAAAATGCCAGAAAGATGGAGCTACTTTGTGATTGATGAAAAGTTTTCTAATGACATGGGCTAGTTATAGATATTTTGCTTGTTTGACTAACTCCCTTTTTTCTTGTTTTCCATATTTTGAGAGATTTGGTCTCATATAATCTTGAAGCTCTTTCCCATTGAAAACTCATATGATTTTAACTAGCAATAAACATGGTGCATGAAATGCACAAAAAGTAAGTCAAGGGTACTAGAAATGTCTTGAGCCAAATGTCTTAAGCCATACTTATTTTTAATAAAAAGGACTTACTTTTGTTGAAACTTGGTCTCCTTTAGTCATTGTAGGACTATGTTCTACAGTTACTGAATTGAAACGTAAAATGGTAGAAGTGGGGAGGAATGACTTAGAGAAAAATCTAGTAGTCAAACACCGTCATTTGACAGATAAAAACGATTTTCCAAGAGTTACAGTGGCTTGTCCAGTATCATATGGCTAGGAGAGCTGGGATCAACAGAGGTCCTGCTTCTCATTCTTAGTCCAGGTCTCCTACTTACGGGTAGTAAATCATGACCTTTGGATCTGAATGGAAATGAGTGAGTTATTTCAAAATGCTGCAGACTTGAAGTATATTTCTGATTAATCATGAGTCATTTGACAGCACTGTTTATCTCTATTATTTTCCCAAAAGCCTTAAAACTGATCTTTAAATTCCACAGCTAGTGCAACTTGGAACATTTTAGCTGACTGCTATGGTACATGAGGAGAGAGTGTCTCTGCTGTGTAAGAGTTGAAGTGCACCCGGCTGTGGGTCCCACAGTCCCTGGAATTCAATGAAACAGTACAGAGATCTGGTTATGATAATGCCATCTGTGCTTCTAGAGAGGCTGACTTCTTAATGAAGGTGAAAATCACAGCTCCAAAGAAAAGGAATCATGGGTGGCCCTAAATTTTCACTGGATGATTTCTACAATTAAAACCACCCAAACCACTTATTCTTGATATGTGCCAAAGAGCTGTGTATGGCAAGTTCACATGCTGTGCTGTTTCTTTCATAACCTTAAACTGTCCCAGATGCAATTTAGCATTTTAGGTTTCTGGGTAATAATGAAATAATTGTCTTTGTTCTCTCAGAAGCACCAATGTGGACATTTTGGAGATGTAGTGAGAAAAACCACAAAGATATATAACTGTTCAGAATTTTAACATTACCAAAATTTGAATTGGAAACATACCATAAGGCACATAGTAATATATTACTATTATACTCCATTTATGTTTTTAGATATACTTTCTCCTATCAGAGAAGACAAAATGGTTTGCTGGTTATAACATCAGTAGTAATGTTATAAGCTCAAAGCAAAATAAGACAAAAACTGAACACAATCTAGTTCTGGTTAGCTCAATTGGTCTGAATTCTCCAAACTTATTATTGACACAGGGATACCACCTATTTAGAATAAAAGGAACCAAATGCATATTTATTTAAAATACTCTGTTAAAGTGATTAATGAAAAAGAATCTTAGAGAGCTGAGCTGTAAGAAAAAAAAAAAGTTCCTGTCTAAAGGTATGTTAAACTGCTATTTATGAACAGTTCTCCATTGGGAGAAGCTTTGTTCATTAAGTGTTATATATGATATCCCAGAAGAACTGAATGCTGCTGGAAGTGGTAGCCAATGCAACAAGACAGGAATCAGAAATACACTGGGAAAGAGAAAAAATAATTTGCAGATGATATGGCTACAGTACCTAACTGCCCCAGAAAATCAACTCTAAAACATACAAATTAATAAAGTTAAGCAAAATGGCCAGATGTAAGATAAACACACAATAGCCAACAGATATCCCTGATACCAGCATATAATAGTTAGAAAATATGGAATATTTTCCACTACAGTAGCAACAAGACCTAAAATACTTAGAAATAACACTAACAAGAATAACACTACATAAAATTAAAAGATTTCAGTAAAATGGGATACGGTCTATGTTTTGGATGGAAAGACTCTATATTGTAAAAACAGTTCTTCCCATGAGATTGCATGTAAATTCAAACTAAATTTCAATGAGATTTTTAAAGGGGGATTTAAGAATTGCTATGAGAACAACAAGTAGACGTTCAACAGATATTAAAATACAGTGTGGGTGCTACTGGATCAAGAATTATTAGATTGGTAAATCGGAAAAGATGGTACCAGAAGAGACCTGGTATAAGAACTTACCATACTGTTATAAAGGAAACATCCTAAACTAATAAAAGAAAGGATGGCAACTCAGCTATTGATGTTAGTCTGTTTGGAAAATAAAGACAGAACTTCACTTCACAATATATATTAAAAATCAAAGATTACAAAAAAATAATCCATGTGAATATTTAGCCGATTTTAAAGAGGAAACATTCTGTAAAAAAGAAATTACAAATGTTATCTGAAACGATAAACTCTGCTCTCCAATTTTCTTTTTCTCTCAAAACAACACAAAACAAAAAGTACGTTTCGGAAGCAAGTGATAACAGAGAAAATGTTTTCAGCGAATATGAGACAATGAGAGAGTCAATAACATACAAAGAGTTTTTATAAATAAGAAAATTGCTACCACTTTGAATAGAACAGTGAGTAAAAGACATATTTCATTCAGAGAACACAAAGGAAAAAATGTTTAGATTTACTAGCAATCAAAGCTATAAAAATTTAAACATGTTCTTTTCTTTCTTTTTTACTTTTTCCTTTCCACTCAATGCTGGCAGGAATGAGTGTAGTAAACACTCACACAGTGGTCACAGTGCAGACTGGTATATCTTGTCTGGAAAGCAACAAGACAAATCATATCCAAGCCCTAAAACTGATGATTCCCTTTGATGCAGTAATTCTTAGAACTCTATTTTAAAGACATAGTCAAAGATATAGTCAAAAACTGATAATGGTATTCATTGAAACCTTATTTAAAATAGTATAAAACTCTAAGCAAACTACACATCCCAGGTTATGGATTAAATATATTACAACAGGATGGACTATTATGCTGCCTTTTAAATATGTGTTCTAAGGATACTTGACAACAGGGAAATATGCTCTTAATGATACCTTTAATGGAAAAAAAAGAATATGAATGTTCTATATACAGTGTGATTTTAGCTTTGAAGAAAAAAACATGAATATTTGAATACTTGAATGTACACATACCAATATCTAAGGGATAGAAAGGAAGATGGAATAAAATCTCTCAGAATATGAGTTGAGGTTTATCTCTTTGGGGGAATGATGCATGAGTTTTCTTTCCTTAGCCTGCCTCCCCATTGGAAGCCAGCTCACCTGCATAATCCTCTGTCCCATAGTCATCAGTGGGGTCTTCAACGCGGCTATACCGGACACGTTCCACTTTAGGAAACTCATTGGTGGGTGAGTATGGCTGCACAGAGGTGCCATAGAGGACCAAAGACCATTCTTTCAATTTACCTTGGGAAACAATGAAAGCATATCATGACCAAACATTCCCTCTTCAGCTTTATAATTTCTTTAATTCCTTCTCACTGAGGAAAAAGCAAGAGTAGGAGAATTGTGGGAAACAGATTCATATGAATCACTGCATCAGATACAGGCCTAGAAACGCATTTTCCAACGCTTGCAGAGTTAACTATTTAATAATTAACATACCACGTATTTACTGAGCACCAAACGTAGGATACACCTTAATTGAATCAGCATTTTGTGTGTGTGTGAGAAACAAACACATCTCAGATTTCTGGATCAAGGGCTGAGTTTCAAATTATGGATATTTAAGAGAATCCCAGGATTTTGCAGAAGGCCTTCTTTTTCTAGGTATAAAGGTCTTACATAAATTAAAAAAAACTGTTGGCATTATCTGACTTGTTTGTTTATCAAAAAAAGATGAAAACAACTACTTTGTTCCACCTGAAATGTTAAGAATACATCACTACATTATCCTGTAGACACGTGCTGGCCAATGATAGCCACTAGATCCATTTGGATGTTTCCGTTTAAATTAACTAAAATTTAAAACTTCAGTTCCTCAGTTAGACCACATTTCAAGTACTCAGTAGCCATATGTGGCTAGTGGCCGCTACGATGAACAGCACAGATACAGGAAACATTTCTACCACTGGCAGAATGTTCTCCTAGGCAGTGCTGTCATAGAGCATTTTCTGGTCAAGGGTGCTTGGAGATGTGAGGGAAGTGTTTTACCTCCTTTGGATGTAGGCTTTCAAGGAACATTTGCTTTAGTTAATCCTTATTTATAAATTTATTTCTTAGCTTTATAAAACTAAAGTCTTTAATGCAAAAAGTAAACAAACAGAAAACAACTGTCTCCTGGCCATTAAGCTTAATTTGGTTCTTTTTTTTATATGAATCTTAAATAAAAGTTATTAAGACAAAACCATTAAAAACGTGGAAATATGCTGGCAGGAAGGTAGGATATCCCTCCCCCCACCTTAGATCTCCTCCTCACCTTGGCCTAATACAGGGAATCCAGGCAAGGTTAGGGTTGGGCTCTGTCACAGCCCAGAGAGGGATGAATTTCAGGTGTCTGCTAATTCATCTATCAGCAACTATAATCACCATCAAATTGATGCTTATTTTCTATAAGTGCTTACTATACACTAAATAAGTTTTATTCCATTCAGTGGTCTCAACAACTGGGAAATAGGTACTTGTATTCCCAATATGTAGATGAGGAAACTGAGGCACAGAGGTTGGTAACTTTCCCAAGGGCAGTAGGAGGACAGACTGATACCAAAATCTATCTGGGGGTTCTGATTTAAGATGGTAATATAGGAAGATCCTGAATTCACTGCTTTCCATAAACTTGCTGAATCTGTAGCCACATATGGAACAATTTCCTCTGGAAAAAAACCCCCAAACTAACTGAGTGGCTCCTACGCATCAGGCAAACAAGAAAACCCCAGATCAAAATGGGTAGGAGAGGCTTAGATGCATCTTACCATAAACCCCACCCCCCAGTGCTACAACCCACAATCGAGAGGGGACTCAAAAACCCCCAGCTTCTCCCCGAGGAGTGAAAGGTTTGAGCACCACATTGGGTACCAAAACTTTTAAGACCTACACCTGAGAGATGAGCCCCCAAACCATGTAGCTTTGAAACCCAAAGGGCCTTGGGTCCACAAGACCCATAAGACTGTAGTGAACTGAGCAGTTCTTAAAGAGCTCACCTGCGTGGACTCTCACTCCAGGGTGCCGTGCAGAGGCAGCCGACTGAAAAGCACCCAGACTTTCCATGAAAAAGGCTTATTTGCTTATCTTAAAGCACTGGCCGAGGGTCAGGCATCTAATTTAACATATAGAAAAGGGCCTACTGAATACTGTCCAAACATGGAGGCTCACTGGAGCCATCTGGTTCTCCCTTGGCCTGCTCCAGCTTGCTGGTATGAACAAGAAAGGAGCTTGTACTCTCAGCTGGCACCTAGGGGATACCTCTAGGTTGCTGGCTCTGGTGGCCAGTGTGGCTTAGGCTCATGGATCCCCTAGGACTCTGAACAAAATTGACAAACCTTTAGGTAGCCTCACCAAGAAGAAGAGAGAGGACTCAAAATCAGAAATGAAAGAGGAGACATTTTAACTGATACCATAGAATTACAAAGGATCATAAAAGGCTACTATCAGCAATTATACCCAACAAATTGGAGGACCTATAAGAAATGGATAAATTCCTAGAAGCATACACTCTACCAAGACTGAATCATGAAGAAATTGAAGATCTGAACAGACCAATTACTATAAGGATCAATAATCAAAAACTTCCCAACAAAGGAATGTCCAGGATTAGACACCTTCACTGGTGAATTCTACCAAACAGTTAAAGAAGAATTAATACCAATCCTTCTCAAGCTCTTCCAAGAAATAGAATAGGAAGGAATACTTCCAAACTCATTTTATGAGGCCAGTATTACCCTGATATCAAAACCAGACAAGGTTTCCACAAGAAAAGAAAATCCCTGATAAACATAGATGCAAAAATCCTCGACAAAATGTTAACAAACTGAATACAACAATACATTAAAAGGATCACACATCATGATCAAATGGGATTTATTCCAGGGATGAAAGGATGTTTCAACATATGTAAATCAATATGATTTGACACAGTAACAAAATGAAGGATAAAACTCACACAATTATCTCAATAGATGCAAAAAAGCATTGACAAAATCCAATGTCCATTTATGATAAAGACTCTCAACAAAGTGGTTATAGAGGGAACATATATCAACATAACAAATCAGGAACAAGGATGTAGGCAGGAAAAAGAAAAGGCATCCAAGTTGGAAAGGAAGAGGTAAAACTGTTACTATTATATATAGACTCCACCAAAAAACTTAGAACTAAGCAACAAATTCAGAAAAGTTTCAAGATACAAAATCAGTATACAAAAATCTGTTGCATTTCTTTACAATAATGATGAACTATCAGAGAAATTAAGAAAGCAATCCTATTTACAACTGCATCAAAAGAATAAAATACTTAGGAATAAATTTAACCAAGAAAGTGAGAGATCTGTGCACTGAAAACTATAAGAAATTGATGAAATAAATTGAAGACACAAATAAATGGAAAGATATTCCATGCTCATAAATTAGAAGAATATTGTAAAGATGTTCATACTACCCAAAGCAATCTACAGATTCAATGTAATCCCTAGGAAAATTCCAAAGGCATTTTTCACAGAAATAGAACAAACAAGCCTAAAATTTTTATGGACCCACAAAACACCCCAAATAGCCAAAGCAATCTTGAGGAAGAAGAACAAATCTGGAGGTATCACGTGCTATGATTTCAAACTATACTACAAAGCTATAATAATCGAAACAGTATGGTATTGACATAAAAACAGACACATAAATAAATGAAACAGAATAGCAAACCCAGAAATAAACCCACACATATAGAGTCAATTGATTTATGACAAAGGAGCCAAGAATATACAATGGGGAAAAGGCAGTCTTCAATAAATGGTGTTAGAAAAACTGGACCACTATCTAACACCATACACAAAAAACTAACTCATAATGGCTTAAAGATTTGAATGTAAGACCCGAAACCATAAAACCTCTAGAAGAAAACCTAGGTGGTAAACTCCTTGACACTGATCTTGGGAATGATTTTTTGTATTTGACAACAAAAGCAAAGGGAACAAATGCAAAAATAAATAAGTGGGACTACATCAAACTATAGAGCTTCTGCACAGCAAAGGAAACCATCAACTAAATGAAAAGGTAACCTATGGAAACTATTTGCAAATCATATATCTGGTAAGGGGTTAATATCCAAAATATGTAAAGATCTCATACAACTCAATAGCAGAAAAATAATCTGATTAAAACATGGGCAGAGGATCTAAATAAACATTTTTCAAATGAATACATACAGATGGCCAACATGAAAAGGCACTCAGCATCACTAATCATCAGGGAAATGCAAATCAAAACCACAATGAGCTATTACCTTACACCTGTTAGAATGACTATTATTGAAAAAACAAATATTGGTGAGGATGTGGAGAAAAGGGAACCCTTGTGCACTGTTGGGGGGAATGTAAATTGGTGCAGCCACTATAGAAAACAGTAGGGAGGTTCCTCAAAAAATTAAAAATAGAACTACCATATGATCCAGCAATTCTACTTCTGGGTATCTATCTGAAAAACAAAACAAAAACACTAACTCTTAAAGTTACATGTACCCACATGTTCACTGCAGCATTATTTACAATAGCCAAAACAAGGAAGCAACCCAAATGTCGACTGACGGATGAATGGGTAAAGAAAATATATGTGTATATACATGTGTACACACACACACACACACACACACACACACACACACACACACACACACACACGTACAATATTACTGGGCCACAAAAAGGGAATCTTGCCTTGTGTGAAAACATGGATGGACCTTCCTAAGTTGAATTCAGACAGAAAAAGACAAATACTGTATGATCTCACTTACATGTGAAGTCTTAAAAAAATAAAATACAAAAAGTAAAAGACAGAAATCATAGATACACAGAACAGACTGGTGGTTGCCAAAGGCAGGGGGTAGGTAGGGGTGGGTGAAATAGGTGAAGGGGGTCAAAAGATACAAAGTTCCAGTTAAAAAACATATAAGTCCTGAGGATGTAATGTACAGCATGGTGAGTATAGTTAATAGTACTGTACTGTATATTTCAAAGTTGTTAAAACAGTGTATCTTAAAAATTCTCATCACAAGAAAAAAAATTTTGTAACTATGTGAGGTGATGGATGTTAACTAGACTTACTGTGGTGATCATTTCACAATACATACAAATATCAAATCATACAGTTGTACACCTGAAACTAATATTTCAATTATCCTTCAATTAAAAAAAATTATGTATCCAAATCTTACATTCTTAAACTATTATATAATTCTGCCTTCCTTGCCATTTCTAGGAGTTTAGGAACTTGAAGTTTAAAAATGAACATATTCTGGGCCACATTCATTGTTTTCTGACATCTGCATTGGGCCAGCACACTGGTTTATATTTGGTTTGACCTCTGCCAGGTTTTCTTTGGACTCACTTGTTAATGGCTATCCTATTCATAATTAGGGTGTTGTTCAGTCTCAAAATTTCAAGTAGTGTCAAGAAATGAATGACTACCTGAAATTAATGACCAATCTGACTGCCGTTAGGTAGCAATGCAAAAGAGAACCTATTTTCCATATGGCATCTCTCAAGTGCACACATGGAACACATAATACAAGGACACTATGTCAGTTACTCTAAAACCTGGTCCATTTAACTTAAGATGATTTTATCTAAAAGTGTACCCTTGTAAATGTTTAAAGAGTGTTGACTCATAACTGATTATTTCCCTTGGTGCCATTTCTGAAGTACATCATAAGCCCGCTGGGCAGTTTCTCTCTTTATTTTTCACTTATTATGTAATTTTATTTCCTTAGGATCTCTGCCACAATTCACATCAAACGCTGCCATATTTGGGCCGTCACTTTTTCCCTCCCCTATCACTTTTCCATTTGCTAAATTCTATAGCAGACTTTGCAATAGATCCTGCAACATCTTGTGAAAAATAGCAGTGTAAATGCAGAATGAGAAAAAATCCATTCTACTTGCTAACACTTAGATGCAATCTGCCCAAGATAGAAAACCCAAGATAGATTTAATATGCAATGAAACAAAAACAACAAAAATGCCTCCAAAAATCCTTAGTATGTGTTTTAATAATAAGCAAATGGGAAGAAATAATATACAAATATAAACTCAGTTTAGAGCCGGGAACCTCCATACTTGGGAATGATTCTACCATTTAATTGGGCTAGAAGATTCTATGTCTCCAACTGAATTTCGAGTAGCTTACTAAAGAAACCCCTCATTTAATTAGAGGACTGTACACCATAGGAACAATGACAGAAACACACAACCACACAGAGAAAAGTAAAAGTCCCTTTTCAAAGTTGTGTCTAATTCCGAACTGAAAGGTTGGTTGAAGAACGGATACCCGGAGACCATGTGTTTCTAATAAAGCCTCCTGACCCCAGGCTGTATAGCATTAGGGTATCTCTCTTCTGACACAAAAGAACATCTCTAAGATGACTGGAGGTGACTGGGGTTAAACGCAAACATTTAAACAGTATAAGGAGAAGCCAGTGATACGAAATGGACAACTCTACATGATCTAGAATACTGCAGAGAGCTTTTAACACAGATAATCACAGTAAACTCTGGATAGACTCTGAACTCCTTGAGGGCAGAGAGATTTATGTTGGCCTCTCATGCTTGCACACCACCCCAGGTCTACCATTAGTATGCCCCTAGGGGCAGTCTATGCTTGTGGGGAGGAGCATTTTATCAAAGAGTCACTTTTATAACTGTCTTAAATTATCAATAGATAATGCACCCCTTATGTCTGTACCCTAGGCTGCACCCCTGTTGGTACACAACTGCCACGTTTGGACAGTGTTTATTTCTCTGGGATCTCTTGAGATATAACAGCCCTGTAGTGACACGTGCTGATGGATCTCCTGGGAGCTGCCCTTTGGTCAGGGCAGCCCAGTCCAGTCACATGCCTGCCATTGCCCCTGAGCGCCATGACACAGCACATCTCCATAGCATGAGCAGTAAGCCTGGCCTGAAAAGAAGAGGGAAGGAGAGAGGAAGGTCCTGGGAACTAACTAGATTAGGAACAAGTGAAGGTTGTCTAGAAACCAGGGTCTAGTTTATTTGAATGTTTTCTATCAACTCTGCCTTATTGACAAATATCTGATTTCTGAATAAAACCTTGGCAACCATTACATCCATGGTGCATGCTGGAAGTGAGTTGGACCCAGATACTCTTTCACAAAACTTTTATCCTGATTCATTGGGACCTTGACACCATGCTGGTTTTGATTTCCCTGACTATGGGACCACTGTGGCAACACAGATGAACCACATCACAGAATAAGGGAAAAGAGATGGCTAAACTGTGTGCAGAAAATGGATCTCTCAGAATGAGTAACTTTCCCTGACTGGTGGGCAAAAGAGCGGCAAATGTACGGTTCACGCCTGCGTTCTGCTGTTTGCTTCTTTGGCCCGATGCAACCCACGGTATCCGAATGAATCACACCCTTACAGTTAATGACAGAATGTTGGGTTAAATTATTCTGTGATGAGGAGAGGACTTAGAATTAGATGTCAGTCCTAAAACTGCCCTCAAGCCTGGTTCTTCTGCAGATGGACTGGACAGAGCATTGAGAAGCATAAACTTATTAGACGATGGAAGATGGGTCCACAGCTGGGTGGGAGGCTGGGGTAGTTATCAAACAGATCACTTGTTACCGCGCCAAGTACTACTTAGGGCTCCATCACAGGCAACACAGGCTGCTGCAAAAATACTGTTCCATCTCCCATCTCATGCTGCATTTGTACTTTTCCTTATTTTATGTTACAAACAAGGTTCATACGTTAGCAAGAAGAGGGAAATAGGCCATGTGCGGCAACAGAGTCAGACCACCTGAAAAGAACTCTATTAACATCATTCATTTCCATGTTTTACGTATCAGGACAGTTTTCTCTTTACTTAGCTCCTGGGCTCACAAAGGGCAGAATGCTATCATGCATTCTCTTTAGTGGTAACCAGTTTAGCTGGCATAGGCCAGGCTCAATGTCTTGTCTGCACTGAAAATTAAATTTAAAGTAAATGCAGAAAAAAGATAGTCAAGGGAACTTGTCTCCTCTTATGACCATGCAATTTACCCATTGTAGGTGGACAAGGCTGGCTTGTTTATTGACAAAGAAAGTAAGGGAAGCTGGTTAGAGATATGGACCATATATTCTGAAATATCAATGAATAGCTGTCATGTTTCATCTTGTACTTATATCTAAATACTTATTCTTGAATTCGTATCCTTAAATTACTACTTTTCTAATGGCGATCTTGAGAATTGGAGTACAGGAAGACAACTCAAAGCACAGGATCATATGATAAAGGATAAAATTGATATATGAATGTGAAACACATTCCTTGGCCAGAACATACTCCATCATTTTTCTGTGCAATAAATCAAATTATAGAAAGGGAGTTCCTACCTGGAGTCTTGAAGTTCCTCAGCTGAGAGGGAGTGTCATAAACTTCCAGGATCCAGTCACCAGCAGCTCGTTCTCCCCAGCAATGAATGGTCATGAACTCCCAATTTTTAAATCCTTCCATGGAATGATCAAAAAGCCTGAGAGAGAACCATAAAACACTGTTTTTGTATGTTATTTAAAATCTAGTGAGTGTCACGTCAAGACCATGATGAGTGATCTCTCTGTATCTATCAGCATGTTCAGCTCAACACTGGAGGTTGTCTTCATCCTGGGCATCACCGATTAGTAGATCCAAATATATGCATATCATTGTTCTACCGGAGGGAAACAGGCATGGGGCTGGCTGTACAGTAACAAATCTGGGAGGGATAATGATGTGGGTATCAGGGAACCTAGGCTAAGATGCTACTCACAAGCCTGGTAGTACCAAGAGTTGATGTGGAGCAACTGAAGCTCTCTTACACTGCTGATGGAAACGCAAAATGGTGCAGCTGCTCTGAGCAACAGTTTGACAATTCTTACCATATGACGAAACAATACCCCCCCGCCCCGCCAGACATTTACCCAAGAGAAGTGAAGACATACGTCCACACAAAGAACTCCACATGAAGGCTCACAGCAGCTTTATTCATAATCATCAAAAACTGTTAGCAATTCAGATGTCCATCGACTGGTGAATGGGTAAACAAATTATGGTATATTCACAGAATGAAATAGTACCTAGTAATAAAAACTGTTGAACTGCTAATAACTGCAACAACATGAATGAATTTTGAAGGCATTAAGCTAAGTGGAAAAAGTCAGACACAACAGATCATGCACTATCTGATTCAATTTATATGACATTCTAGAAAATACTACTTAAACAGAAACAGATTAGTGGCTGTCAGGGGCTAGGAGGTAGGAGGCAGGGGCATGGTGGAAGTTTTGGGAATGAAGGAACTGTTTTATACCTTGAAAATAATGGCTGGTTATGCAACTATATATATTTGTCAAAACTTATTATTCACATTAAAAAGTGAATTGTATGTAAATTACTCCTCAATGAAAAACCATGCCCATTCATCTTATCCAGTTCAGGGAGTCATGCCTGGAACTGCAGCCTAAATTCTGCCCTTCCAGCCCTTCTAATAATTTTCTAAGTTCCTGATTCCCTATATGAAATCTCTTCCTGCTTGAAATCACTGGAATTACTTCTGTTTTCTGTGAAGTAATCCTGAGGGATACAAAATATAAAGAAAAATAAAGAGAATCCGAATCAAGAATCAAGAGATGTCAATAGATATGTATAAAATAGATATGTATAAGGCTAGCATATGAAGAAACAGGCATATTATTTACATAGGCATGTGACAGAGATTTGACTATCTGAAGAAATATCCAAAAGATTTCTATAGAGATGGGACCCAGAAAGTAGAAAATGAAAGATGGGGCAAGAGAAAAAAAAAATTTTAAGTACTTAAAATTATATACATCTATTATTTTTGTTGGGGCAAACAGAGAGGGAAAAGCATCTCTAGCATTGTCTTAGGAGCAACCGCGTCCAGTTACTGGGACATATCTGTCCTTCAGTGCAGACAAATACAAAGGTCATGACAAGTGGATGTTGACAGCTATTTAAGACATACAATCACCTCTCCTTGCTTTACTTTCCTGTTCACCAAGGAAACTGGTGGTTATCATTTGAACTTCCATGTGCATCTTCCCATTGGGAGAAAATGCACCCTTCTAAAAACAAAAATAACCAGTCTAATCTCATTATAACTTAATACATTACAATTCTGATTTTTTAAAGTGTTCTATCAATGTGTTTGAGGCTCCCTCTAAAATGCCAGCTGGATTCTGAAGCTGGAGGGTTAGGGGACGTAACTAGGGACCGTGTTAGGTAAATGGCTGACACTCGGCAGCTTTCCCTGGAGAAAAGCAATAAACAGGAAAATCACCTGTTGCATACTCCTGAGGTCTTGAAAGAAGAAAAATAAAAAGTATTTAGCAACATTCTCCAAGTGTCCCATGGTCAGAAAATTGAGAAAAGGCTGAGTCAAAGTTGAACAGATCTCTTTACTGGAGAACACGGCAGATCTTTGGAATATTCAAATATGTTTTGTTAATCTCCATACGGGGTTAATGGGAGGCAGTGATTTTCATACCTTATATGGACAGGAAGGCCTTTTTCTTTTTTTAGAATATCTGTATACTAACCTGTATACCTGTATACAGGTTCCTGTATACCTGTATACTGTATACCTGTATACCTGTATACAGTAACCTGTATACAGGTTACTAACCTGTATACCTGTATACTAACCTGTATAACCTGTATACAGGTTACTAACCTGTATAACCTGTATACAGGTTACTTCTGAACCAAAGGGTGTGGCATTTCAACGAGGACCATATTAGATCTGGCAGCTTTCCCTCATGATAACGGGGATGGAAACAGTGGCTCCTTACATGAATGTCTTCCCACTGAAAATGATCCTCGATAGATTATGGATGGTACATACATCCAGGAGACCTTACAATCCACGCACTACCACAATAGGTCTTGTTTCACAAGTTTGTGGCTTGAAACTGGACTTGGCCAGGAAGAAATTGTTGGGTCATTATAAACACAATTGACTTACCTACTGGGTCCTTCATGTAAAACCCAGAAAGTGTGTGTTGGGTGAAAACGAGACACAGAGGTAAGGAAGGAGGAACCTTTTCAAATGGTGCTTCCTGCCAGAGGGATGTTACTGAAGTGAATATTGTGACATAGAAATGGATGGAGGCAGAAAATTGGTCTAGAACCACTTCTTAGCCCAACAGTTCTAATTTCAGTTCCAATTCGTTGAGGCTGTTGTGCCATTTGAGGGCACTGAAGCGACAGCTTGTCACGTAATACCTTTCCAAGAGTGTCAAACTGAAAAGCAATTCCCAAACAGTTTAGACAGAACATTTGGCTCACGGCCTCACGTCCAAAAACTACAAAGGAGACTTGAGGCTGCCATCACATGAGGGGCAGTCTTGTTTCCACAACCTCAGCCAACTTTTAATTACTCATGGGTCAGTTATTTATTTGAGTGCTGGATTAGCAGACCCTATGTTTCTTCCCTTACACCCTTTCCTCTCCACCTTTGAAAATCATTCCATTGCTATCAATCATTTTAAAATCACATTTGGAACGAAAATTAAATATAAACTAGGTACCCAGAAGAACTATCCATAATCACCATTCAAATAAGTGTTTCAAAGCCCGAATGTAAACAGGCTTTGTCTATCTGGCTGAGTGGTTCCCAGCCCGGCCTCTTCACTTTATGCAGAGCTGGAATGCTCATTAGTTTCATGTGGACATAAAAGTTGAGGAGAGGAATTAAAATGCAGCCAAACACGATCACTGCATTTTGCTAAAAGAGTTGACGGGGAGAGAAATAGACACTGATTGTTATTGTTGTTTCAACTAGCTGGGCATTGACTTTTCTAATCCCCACCCTTTTATTTTTACTCTGATTCAGTACTTAAAACTATTCGCTATTTTTCGTATTGTACTATTTAAAAACCCTGCACCATCTGCATATAACAAAAGGTAATGTAGGTAGTAGACGAGATTTGTGTTGCAAAGAACATACTTGCTCAAACCAAGTGTCAAATCACTGGACAGCGCTAAAGAGATTCTAATTGTGTGGTCTTCGTTTATCAACTAAAAAGTCCAGTGCCCTGTCTGAACGTCTGTGCTGTGCCAACAGTGAAGAAAAGAGACACATGCCAACATTATTAGTGTGGATCAAATGTCAATAAAGCAGGGCCAGTGTGCTGAAAGCTGGAGTACACTAACTCCATACCCGTGTCCACATCTCCTGTTGCAGTGAAACCCTGTTCCGTGAACTTGACTTCATAATCATGTGCTCAATGAAATGATATATGCATGCAGGGGCACAAATCATGTATCCAGCTATTAAAACGGTGCCCACAGCCCTACCCCTGTGAGCGGTTTCCAATTACTTTGATGAAGATTGGTAGGAAGGACTGCCATTAAATGTAGTACGTCCTTTTGAGGAATTAACTTAGGAAATAACTCATATAATTACTGTAAGCTTTCTTTCCCCCTTTCACCTAAAAAGTCTAGCCAATGTGTCAAGGCTACAACATGCTTCTCTGATGTTATGGCAACTAAATAACAAGACATTTTGTAAGTACTGACAGCTATGTGTTATCAAATAATTATTTCTCAAACTGTAAATGGATCTTAATTTCAGAATCATCCACGACTACACAGACAGTATTTGTGTTCACTACAGAATTAGACATTAAACCAATATTTTGGAAGTCTTCTTTTTTCTTTTGGTTCTCTTTTTTGATTTTTAATATTTTCAGTGCTTCATCACAATTTAACCTAAAGCTGATAGAATGCTTAAAGCACTCATCTGGCTTAGTTGTACCTGAGCTTCTGATTTTCTTGAGATGTTCGGCTTTTGTAAGTTGTAAATAATTTGCTTCTGAAACGGTACTTAAAACACACTATTAAGTTTTTCTTTCTCTTCTAATCTAAATTGCTTCTTTAAGAAAGGTTGAGAGAAAGGTACTGGTTCTAGAGGTTTGGAGTACCTAAAAAGGTGAGTTTTCTAAAAAACTTTAAACGTGCACATTCTTACTAACTTACCAACCCCGAAATGCATTCCTTCTTGTGGGTACACGATGTAAGTGCTTAATCATCTTGAAGCTATATTCTTTAATAGTAGATGGCTTTTATCTAAATATCTGTTTTGCATTATAAACTCCTTTGTAAATGACTTTCACAGCACCCAGCAGCATACTGCTCACGAGTTTTTTGATGACATGAAAATAAGAAGAATGTGTTTGAAAAAGCTGGGTGATCTTTTAAGTTGGTGCCATTTAAAAGTCTGGTCTGTGGACGGGCAGCTTCAGCATCACCTGGGAGCTTATTAGAAATGCAAATTCACGGGCCTCACCTAGACGTTTAGAATCAGCCTCTCTGGGAGAGACCTGGCCAGCTGTGTGTGATAGTCACTCACCAGGCGCTTTGAAAAGCACTGCGTAAAGAAGGGTTAGCACTTATAAGTGCTTACTATGCTAGGAGCTTGCTGTATGTTATTCACTACTTGTAACAACCCTGTGAGGCAGATACTACTATGTCTGTTTTCTAGATGAAAGAATCACTTTTCCAAAGTCGATCGTAAAAATGGGTGAACTCAAGACAATCCCAGCTCTAAGCTCCAAAGGCTGTACCTTCTTTTGAATAAAGGAAGAGGGTTATTCTTATGGTGAGGCCTTACTGGAATATAAAACTTCCACAGCAAAAGTGTAATTCTGCAAGTCACACATACATTTATACAGCAGGACACTTTACAAAATGTCAGTAGTCTGTCATTGAACATTTGGGCAGGGACAAAAATATTCAAATAGAAACACCAGTTAAACACAGTTAATTATAGAACCCTATAGGTTGTGCAGAGGAGAAAGTGTACCTTCTTTCTACTTAAGACCATAATTAGAAGCAGAGATACTCATCTGTAATCAAATTTAGAAAGGGAGGCAAAGTTTCAGCTTTCAGTCAGAGGCCAAAATTTGGAACAGAGAGCCAATACAGCTAAACTAAATCTAAAACTCAATGAATTGGGGAAAGGGGGTGTATTTAGGGGAAGAAAAAAAAGCCAGGTTTTCATAATTCTAACAAATGCAGTTGAAGGAAGAATCTGATGGGATAAGCTTTTTGTTGGAAAATATGTAGGCAAGCAGAATTTGAACATGTGGTCGTATAAAGGCTTACATCTAGAGTTGCTCTTGTATCTGTTTTAAAGGGACCCAAGCCCACCTGATTGCCCCTACCCATGCCAGATCCCCACAGTCCCCCTAGAAGGAAAGAATTTGTGTCGATTATTCAGTTTGGTTTTTTGTTAGGCAGGGTGAACAGGCCAGAAGGAGGAGCAGAAGGGTGGGAAGACAGGAGAAAACAAAGGGAAGAGAAGGCACTAACTGTCCATTCCAGGATGCCTCTGTTTACTCGGGGCTCCCACCCACTAAACCATCAACCTGGCCTGCCCCGGGGGCGGGGGGGTGGGGGGGTTGCCTGCTGGGCTAATGGGGCATGCAGCTCGAGCTCGACTAGCTGAACGCTGCTGAGTGCCTTCCAGGGCTCAGCACCTGCAGATGCTCGGGTAGACCGTGCTTCCTGGAACAGCTGTTCTCCACAGGAGTTCCAGCCAGTGCCCGGCAGCCAGGACAGGGAAGCACTGAGGGGCTCCAGACGGCCCACACTGACAACATCTTCAACGACCTCGCTGAAAACCAGTTCCCTAGGAATTGTCATGGTGAGGGCATAAGCAATGTTGAAGACACTCCTTACTGAAAAGTTTAGGAAAATGTGGACTTCTGGAAAGCTGACCATGACCCCTTTCTTTTGGGAATTTACTGTTATGGATAGCATTTTCTGGTCCCAAGACCAGGACACAGATTTTGTCAATACTGAAATGAAGGTAATAATGCACGGGAGTTGCTGTCCTCTCAGCTTCCTTCCTAGTTTATTCTCCTTGTCTGTATGTCTAGTTTTTGCATCATTAAGGGGAGATGATGCTAAGTGAGCCTCGGATTCTGAGTCTGAGCTGAATCTCAGCATCCTTCCTTCTCACAGCAGCCAGTGCACAGGCCACTGTGAAGAGTTCTGCCTCATGGAGAAACAGAAGGGATCAAATGGGGACGACTCTTTGCCACCACAGCTGTACCTCTTCATCTCAAATGACCCCACTAGGAAAACGGTGTGTTTTAAACCTTTCAGAATTCCTATCTTTTAACTGCACAGTGTTCTTTGCTTTACGTGGTCCTCCTCAGAAATCTTGACTTCTTTCAAAGAAAGATAAGTGTCCAACAGGGGAACTATTTATTGCCCTCATTAATAATCTCTGACACACAAATAAAATACTTAGGAATAAAGTTGACCAAGGAAGTGAAAGATGTATATGCTGAGAACTATAAAACATTAATAAAGGAAATTAAAGATTCAAAGAAATGTAAAGATATCCCATGCTTTTGGATTGGAAGAATTAATATTGTTAAAATGGCCATGCTATCTAAAGCAATCTACAGATTTAATGCACCTGTATTAAATACATCACTGATTTAATACAGTATCAAATTACCCATGACATTTTTCACAGAACTAGAATAATCCTAAAATTTATATGGAACCATAAAAGACCCAGAATTGCCAAAGCAATCCTGAGGAAAAAGAGCAAAGCTGGAGGCACAACCCTCCCAGACTTCAGACAATACTACAAAGCTACAGTAATCAACACAGTGTGGTATAGGCACAAAAACAGACATATACATCAGTGGAACAGAACAGAGAGCCCAGAAATAAACCCACACACCTACGGTCAATGAATCTTCGACAAAAGAGGCAAGAATATATGCTGGGAAGAAGAATCTCTTCAGTAAGTGGTGTTGGGAAAGGCGGACAGCTGCATGTAAATCAATGAAGTTACAACACACCCTCACACCATACACAAAAATAAACTCAAAATGGCTTAAAGACTTAAACATAAGACATGACACCATAAAACTCCTAGAAGAGATCATAGGCAAAACATTCTCTGACATAAATCATAATACCAGTGTTTTCTTAGGTCAGTCTCCCAAGGCAATAGAAATAAAAACAAAAAAACCACAAATGGGACCTAATCAAACTTACAAGCTTTTGTATAGTAAAGGAAACCATAAACAAAATGAAAAGACAACATATGGAATGGGAGAAAATATTTGCAAATAATGTGACCGACAAGGGCTTAATTTCCAAAATATACAAACAGCTCATACAACTCAACAACAAATAATAAATAACCCAATCGAAAAATGGGCAGAAGACCTTAAATACACATTTCTCCAAAGAAGACATACAGATGGCCAATAGGCACGTGCAAAGATGCTCAACGTAGCAAATTATTAGAGAAATTCAAATCAAAACTACAAGGAGGTACCACCTCACACCACTCAGAATAGCCATAATTAAAAAGTCTACAAGTAACAAATGCTGGAGAGGGTGTGGAGAAAAGGGAACCCTGCTACACTGTTGGTGGGAATGTAAATTGATGCAGCCACTATGGAAAACAGTAGGGAGCTTCCTCAAAAAACTAAAAACAGAGCTACCATATGATCTAGCAATCACACTCCTGGGCATATATCTGGACAATACTATAATTCGAAAAGATACATGCACCCCTATGTTCATAGCAGCACTATTCACAATAGCCAAGTCAAGGAAACAACCTAAATGTCCATCCACAGATGAATGGATCAAGAAGATGTGGTACATGTATACAATGGAATACTACTCAGCCATAAAAAAGAACAAAACTGTGCCATTTGCAGCAACATGGATGCAACTAGAGAGTATCATACTAAGTGAAGTAAGTCAGAAAGAGAAAGACAAACACCATATGATATCACTTACATGTGGAATCTAAAATATGACACAAATGAACCTACCTATGAAACAGAAACACACTCACAGACATAGAGAACAAACTTGTGGTTGCCAAGGGGGGAGGGGGGTGGGGGAGGGATGGATTAGGACTGAGAGTTTGGGGTTAGCAGATGCAAATTATTACACATAGAACTGATAAACAACGAGTTCTTACTGTAATAGCACAGGGAACTACATTCAATATCCTGTGATAAAACATAATGGAAAAGAATATGAAAAAGAATATATGTATATGTATAAATGAATCACTTTGCTGTACAGCAGAAATTAACACAACGTTGTGAATCAACTATACTTCAATAAAAAAATAAATTAAAAAAAAATCTCTGCCATACAAATTCCTTCTAAACACTGACCTCATCACCTTTTCCTTGAGGAAAGGTATCACTGCCCTGCAAGCCAACAGGAAGGTCACCAGGAGCAAAGCAGACCTTCCCTTCACAGCCTGCCCACCCCCTTGTCGATGCCTCTTGCCTTCAGTTCCCAATCCTAGGAATGTGATTTGAAACAGGGCCAAGGTGAGAGGACATGAGGATTCCTTGTCATGAGGTGAGAGACTGGGAAGTTCTGAGTAGAGATTTCCTCTCATAAAATGAAAGCTTTGGAATATGCCAGAAGGAAAAGATGCCAAAGGAAATGGTCTTCCCTTAGCTGCCTCAGTAGGAGGGATGCTACTAGCGTCAAGTACAACAAGGACAGGGGAGCCAGGCCCTGGAAGGTGGGCAGACGTGGCTTTGGGACCAGGTGTAGCTGTTTTACAATTAAAGGGTCAGATGCTGAAAGCAGTGTTTTTGGGGAGCTATGGACAAATGAATTCATAACATCTGTTTACATCTCTCGGTGCCTCCAGTCCCCTCTGTCCACTCAAATTTGTCTACCTTTTCTGGGGTGGCTACTTATTTTCAGCACTGAGATGGAAGACAGACAAAAAAAGAGCACTTTAAGAAATGCTCCAGACCAAGAAGTGCACTCTGAGTGCAGATCTTATTCCCAGGAGGTAATGATGGGAGAGGCTAAAGTAAACCGCCAAGATCGGTCACCGAGCATCTGAAATGCCTGTTTCTTTTCTCTGACACAAGTCATGTAGCACTTTGGCGATCAGCACTTTGCAAAGAGCAAAGCGGATGTCTGCTGTTGAAGAATGCATGCAAGACTGAAGCCAGCGACACTGTAATCCACCAAATGCCTGTGATGCAACCCACAGCTCCCCAGCTCACAAGTTTCCTCACTGAAGTCATTTCCAGGGAAGCCAACAAGAAATACTGAAATATGCAGGAAGAGCCCAGAAAGGCTGAAGGCACTGAGTTTTCCAAGCAAACAGCAACTGTGGAGGGACTGTTTTTCTACAACGGAGGGGGCTCCAGGGAGAAGAGCTGCACATGTGTGAAGCCAACCTTCGTACTTCACCAGGGATCACCTGGATACTTCAAGTTCAATGCAAATGCACAGCAGTAAAGAAAAAAAGAACATCAAGAAAAAGGTCTTCCCTGGTTTTGGTAACAACAGCTGGTGTGACCTCCATTAATCATAGCATTGGGCATCTGCAGGCCTTGCTCGCTGGAGAGAAGCCTCAGGCAGGTAGCAGCGATGACCTGGCGGCAGCTGAGACCCCTGTCTGTGGAGGGAGGAGGGCGTGCCCAGCGACTGAGATACCAAAGCATCCTTTAGTTCCTTGCACCTGCATACCCTTAACCTGGCAAACTGCGCTTCATAGAGTACGAAGCCCAGGTTTCCCTATGCCCTAACAGAAGACATTAGGTTTTAAAGACAAACACAAGAAGACTTCTGCACACAGAAATAAAATGCAGTGAAAGACTCTGGAATCTGTACTCCTAGTCACTGTCACCAAGAAGTGCTACTGCTCTCTGTTTTTCTCACTGTCCTACAGCAGATGAGGTTGGAGATTTTGAAAAGCAACTGGTAATTCCTCAGTCTGACTTTCAGCTCTGCAGGCTTGCACTGGCCTTGGCCTCTCAACTCGTCTGGCATCTTGTCATTGTCCTAACAGAGATCACTACTGCTGTGGACACCTGGCATGTGGACAGGCGGCTGTGTCAACATAAGAGGTTGGCTTTCATTTGGACTGCATAGGCCTTTGACAATAAGGTTTTTGCCCCTATTAAATGTTCCTCTTGGAGAGAAACATCAAATGAAAGAAACTTACAGGCTTTTGGCTGTGGCTTGTATTTTAGAACCATAATGGGAATGGGGTGTATAAGGCAATCTGACATTTCCCCATCTGGTCCCACTTGTTGACAAGTATCCCCCACCCATGCTCTCAACCACTTGAAAAGCCAGTGAAGCAAAAGAAAACTTGTGTTAGAACATTCTGGCCTTTCAGCAGGATCCTGGCAATACAATTACCTGCTGGAGAAATGTTTGGAGGAAGTATGGGGAAAGGAAGAGGCTACTAAGAAAAAGTAAGTGCCCTCTTGGCCAATAAAGACTAAAGGGCCAACCTTTAAAACAGTGGTTAGCAAACTACAGTCAGTCCTCAAACCAAATCCAGCCCTTAGGCTGTTTGTGTAAATAAAGTTGTTATTGGAACACAGCCATACACATTCATTTATATTGTTTACAGTGGCTTTTGCACTCTAATGGCAGAGTTGAGTAGTGGCAATAAACACATGGCCTGCAAAGCTCAAAACATTTACTAACTGAATCTTTGTAGAAAAAAATCTGCCAAAACCTGTTTTAAAACAAATAGAATTTCCTTTAACTTTGGAAAGTGCTCTGGCAAGAGCATTCAGTTAATCTGTAACAAATGCCAGCAGACACTTAAGGGCAGGGGAGGGCATCTCAGAGGCCTAAGGATTTAGTGTTCTGCAATTCTTTTACAGGATAAAGAACAACAGGCGGCCCTCAATTTTTCTGCAGCATCCTTTTAATATTACCCACCTCTTAAATGTTATACTGTTCCATGCCTACAGATCCTAGGCGGCTTTGCACTCTCTGTTTATGTGTGGGCAGTGAGAGCTATGACCATCCCATCATGATGTGTAAGTGGCGCTCCCCCCGGCCCCACCCAGTTTTTAGGGTAGTAAGAAATTAAAGAACAGCTGTATATTTTTGAATTAATGTCTTTGGGGTTTTTTTTTTTTTTATTTATATCCAGGAGTGGAATTGCTGGGTCATACGGTAGTTCTGTTTTTAGTTTTTTTGAGAAACCTACATACTGTTTTCCACAGTGGCTGCACCAACTGACGTTCCCACCAACAGTATACAAGGATTCCCTTTTCTCCACACCCTCGCCAACATCTGTTACGTGTGTTCTTTTTGACGGTGGCTATTTTGACAGGTGTGAGGAGATATCTCATTGTGCTTTTGATTTGCATTTCCTCTGATGATTAGCAGTGTTGAGCATCTTTTCATGTACCTGTTGGCCATCTGCATTTCCTCTTTGGAAAAATGTCTATTCAGTTCTTCTGCCTGAAAAATGTCTGTTCAGTTCTTCTGCCTATCTTTTAATCAGGTTGTTATTTGAAAAGATATATGCACCCCAATGTTCAGAGCAGCACTATTCACAATAGCCAAGATATGGAAGCAACTTAAGTGTCCATCAACAGATGAATGGATAAAGAAGCTGTGGCGCGCACACACACACACACACACACACACACACACAGGAATACTACTCAGCCATAAAAAAGAATGAAATTTTTGCCATTTGCAGCAACATGGTTGAACTTGGAGAGCATTACACTAAGTGAAATAAGTCAGAGAAAGACAAATACTGTATGATATAACTTACATGTGGAATCTAAAACTACGATAAACTAGTGAATATAACAAAAAAAGAAGCAGACTCACAGATTTAGAGAACAAACTAGTGGACGGGGTAGGAGAGGTAATATATGGGTTGGGGAGTGGGAGGTACAAATTATTGGGTATATGATAGGCTCACGGATTATCCGTACCACACAGGGACTACAGCCAATATTTTGTAATAACTGTAAATGGAAAGTAACCGTTAAAAATTGTATAGAAAATCATGATCCTACAATATATGTACATGCACAATCCTCGACTTCTGAAAAAATAAAAAATAAAGCACAGCGGACTTTTTTGAGCTGAAAGAGTCGCTGGGCGTCATCGTGACCCCCACACACTGGCGGTCAGGGGCCATGTCTGTACCTGTTGGCCAAAAGCTGGGACCTGGTTCCTGAGGGCGAGGTCAGGTAGATGGCCAGGTCTCCCCTCCTGGGGTGGGTGATGGTGATGCGCACAACTACGTGTTCCAGGTAGCTGACGTGGTGGTTGGGATTGTCGGAGCAGCCCGACGCTTTGTAGACGGAGCGCACCGCACTGTTGGGCCGAACTGTCCTGCAACAGAGAGAAGGGGGTTTGAGCAGAGCACGAGGCAGAGCTCGGCTGCGTGAGCCTGCAGGCCTGGAAGGACCGCGTGATGCAATGCAAGCCATGGTCGCTGGAGACTAAGGGACACAGTGTCATTACCCAAATGATTAGGTCGTTTAAGGGAGTAACCCTAGTTAGGGTGGGAAAGGTGCAAGTGAGAGGAAAGGAGGAATGAAGGTTCTTTTATCTTCATGCAGGTAGTGGATATCAATCTTGTTCAGATAGATTGCTGGGCCCTGGTGCTGGAGTGTCTGATTCAGTAAGGCTGGGGTGGGTCACAAGAATATGCCTTTCCAACAAGTTTCCAGGCGATAGGGATGTTGCTGATCTGTGGAATCCACTTTGTGAACCACCAGTATAGGGTACTGTTGTACAGTGGAGGCTTGGGGATGACTATGACCTTGATTCAAATCCCTGGTCTACCATTTCCTTTCTCTATAAGCCAAGCGCACACTCTTCCGCTTGCCTACAGGCTCCTGTCTTCTTCACTAGCTTCCTCCTGTGCCACTGTGCCCCTTGAACACTGGGTTCCAGCCACACTAGCATTGGTTCAAGTTCTGGGATAATTCAAGTTTACCTTAGCCACTTTGCATACACTACTCTGCCTCTAGTGCTTTTTTGCTGCTGTTCCTATGGCTGACTCTTCTTTCATAGTCAAAGCTTAAATTTCACTCTCTAAGATGGTCACTGAACCATAGGAAAAACATGTTCCCACCTTTTATTTACTACCCCTTTTATTTTCAGCATTCGCTTATTGTCATTTGTAATGATCTACTTATTATATTATTTTGGTTTGACTCCCCCGCTAGACGGTAAGCTCCACAAGGGCAGGAAGCATTTCTTATTCCGGTTTCTATCCCTAATTATCTAGCCCAGTGCTTGATAGCCAGTAAGTGCTTGATAGCAAGAAAAATTGTTGCTGAATTGGTAAATGAATTTGTGAATGAATAAACAATTATTCCATTTGATCCCATTTCCTCCTTTGTCAAAAGGGAATAGTACCCAAGTTGTTATAAAGTTTTAAGAAGAAAACACGTTGTTTCTAACACTTGGCTTGACCTGTAGTAAGAGCTCAGTAAATACCGGTTAACTTTTTACTTCTTTTTTTTTTTTCTCTTATTCTTTGCCACAAATGGGGGAAAAAAAAAACTTAGTCCACTTATTTCTGCTTCCTAACAAGTTCCTCAAGAATGATAATGGCTCTAGTTTTATTACAAACCAAAGTTCTTACGTATTTTTCCGAGCTAACTCTCTAAAAAGAAAGCTGAAAGCAAATTACTAATAAAATCACTAAAATAAATCCTATTCTTCGGATTCAGCGCCTAGGAGAGACTTCACTATCACTTGATGAATCCAATCAGCACAGCCTCCAAGTTTGTGAGGCTGAAACAGGGGACGAGGCCCTGGAAGCTGAGTAAACTGCAATCTCTTTTACTGGGCATCCTGCATCAATCTTCAGAGAACTACATGGTGTGCAGTTAAGTTTCCAGAACATAAGGTTTAGTTTTGGGAGTACACCAACTTATGGGGAATATTTCTACCATAAAATATGGGGAATACGTCTACCACCGATTAGAAATATTGACAGAGTAGAAACTTGAAGAATGCCCATCTGTAAGGGTCCCCCCCCCATCCCCTTGTAAGATACGTTTTTCTTTTAAGGATCTTTGGGTTATACTAGTGTGTATTTAATGGCTTAGGGTCTTAAGACATTCTATTAGAATTTTATAATTACATTAGAAAAATACTACACAAGTTTCTAGTTTCCATGTGCAACACAGGGCTGTCTCAAGATAGCTGCACTGGCCTAATCTCTTTTAGGGCACTGTCATGCTGTCTGCTTGCAGCAAACATTACTTGATTTGTCGGTCTGTGCTCTCCACACACACGTGCTGCTGGGGAACAGTGGTCCACTTCTCCGCCTCCATCACCATGGCTTCCGCATCCATCAGTCCAAATCCGTAGAGATGGCTCACTACAGAAGGCAAGAAGTTGGTCAGCTTTACCGTAGTTAGCAGCAACCTAGGCCATATATGTTGAGTTATACTTTCACACAGTAGAAAACCCAGACGCAACCCTACGGGAGCCAAGCTTTCTTTGTAGCAATGATTAAAAAAACAAATAAAACAAGTAAACAATCATAAGAAAATAAGATGAATGCATATTATTCATTGAATATGTTCTATAACTAGTAACATGACTACCATTTATGAATTGTTACTACATGGCAGGCACTAGTCCATATGTTTACGTTTAATTCTCCCAACAATCTTAAGATGTTAGTGCTATTATTATTATCATTCATGGATGAGAAAACTGAGGAAAGAGAGAAACTAGGCTAAGATTGACCAGCAATTCAGTGGTTGAGCCAAATTCTAACCCACATAGATTTACTCCCAGGCCTCACTGTTAACCACTTGTATTCAAGTGATAACATCACCAATTTTGTAAGATAAAATAATTAGTAGGTTTAAAGAGAAGTGTATACAACTTCAAAAATACAAATTTTCTGACCTATCTAGTATTTTGGTTGAAAATCCTGCAAGACATAAATTATTATCTTTCCTCTGGCATATGAAAAATTTATTAAACTTCATGCATGAAATATCTGGAGGCCTCTAGACTTTTATGCCAGCTTCTTATCCTCGAATGTTATAAACTTTTAGCTCTCAATGAGAAATACCTATTGATCTAAAGCTAAATTTGACGTAACTGTCTCAGAAGTTTCAATTACATATAGGAATATTTTAATGATGATACAGTGAGATCTACATTTGCAGCTCTTTCTAAAAATACTTTAAAATCCCAGCTGAATGCTTAAAATCTCCACCTTGCATTAAACTCTCTCATATCTTTATATTTAACACAGAGTCCTACTTCGACCAGATTTATTGCCTAAAACATTTCCTTATGACATGAATTACTTTATGCAGAAATGTCTAGAGATGCCCATGCTTATGGATTATTTAAATACTTCAGCTTGAAATTCAAGATATTCTATGATACAGTCCCATTCTACTTTCAAAACAACCTCCTCACCAAACCTTCTGCGTTAGCAAGGTCAGTCACTCCTCTGCAGTCCCAGTCATATCTTGCTCTTTCTGCCTCACTGCCTTTGCTCATGCTGAGCCCTCGGCCTGCAGCTCCCTCACTCATCCTCTCTGCAGAGTCAAACTCTACTCTTCTAAGTTCCTGAAGGCCTAGCTGGTCTATCTTCTCCTTCTTGAAATAGTCTCTGACCAATAAAAGTCAATAGACATTTACTGAATTTCAACCATCTGTGATGAGTGAATTTTCTCCTTTCTAGACCTATAACTTTAATGAATTTGTCAATCCATCTGCCCTTCTGCCCATCTAGCCAGCCATCCATTCATCCATCCGTCCATGCATCCATCCACCTATCCAACATTTCTTGAGTGCCTTCTATACGTGCCAGGCACTGTATTATGCACTGCACTTTTTACCTGTGTCATCTATTGAATGGCTAATTAACTCTCTGTCAGCATGTCTTTTTACCCCAAATGTATTAGAAACTGCTTGATGGTAGGAACTAGGACTTATATGTCTTTATCTGTTTCATGGAAGTGAGCAGAACTTTACACACATGGGAGGAAATTACAGCATATAAAAAGGAAAATTGTGCTAGGATTCAGAAATACTGCTCCATTTCTGCTATTGGCTGATCATATAACTTTTGGCAAACAAGATAAAATATCTAACCCACAATTTCCTTGCGTGGGGATATTATTATCTATCCCATCACCATTACTAAATTGATTATTATTATATATCCTATATGAGAAAATCTGTGTAAAGAACTATACAAATGGAAGTGCTCATTATTATATCAGATACTCAGCCAGACAGGACATACTGAATAAAACAGAATAAAAGTACTTTGCTATGGCAAGGATATATTTAGGATTTTTATACATGTACTTTTGTAACTTTTATTATAAGTGATTTTTTTCTTGATTAAAAAGTAATGTATGTTCATTGTAAAAACTTGTAAATACATCCAGAAAAGAATAAAATAGAACTCATCACAAGTCGGTAAATGCTACTAAAAATTCTATTTAGTTTTATTTATATAGTATTATGTGAGGTAAGCTTGCCGCCTTAATTAAAAAAGATACAGAGTAACCCACATAATAGAGGAGAAATGTCAAATTTGGGCTTAAGGAAACGAAGTTGTGGAGAGCTTTTGTTAAAGTTCATATAAATCCTATGTTGTCACTTATCACTTAACCATAGTCTATATCATTTCATCATGAATACTCTAAGGTATTTTCTTTCCCTGGAGGAATTGAAATTATTGCCGAAGACACAATACTAGGCTGACTCTGCATGGTGCACGAATATCCCCAGACTAGCGTCAAGCGGTTTTAAACCCGTACAATTTATCACTTAGTCTCAGTTTAGGGAAATGAGATAAGAGATTTGATTGATATGAGGGGAGTAGGGAAGAGGGTAAGTGGGGGCCTGGGGAGGGTAAGGGCTTTGAATAGTCTACAGAGTGGGTGCCTGGGCCCCAGCTCAGCTGTGCACGCTGCTGTTCCCTACCTCCCCACACCCCACCCCCAATAACTGTCAACTTAACCTTTAGGACATAAATTAACACACAGAGTCATCAAATACAACAAACACTTCATGACTGTTAAACAACCACTCGAGTTAAGTAGAAAAGCACCTTGAGTCTTTATGAAGGCCGTAAATTTGTTTCGGTTTCCGATTCAGTTCCTACCCTCCAGAGACAAGGTCTGTTCACGCAACACTCAAAGGAGGTGCTCAGAACAGAGGCTGAGTAGCTGCAGTAAAACTACAGACTGGCAGGTCAACAGAAAGAAAAGTGTATATTAATAAAATATTAATAAATGAGGGAATCAGAAGAGATCATTGAAGTCCATTGAATCAGTAACGGAGCTTTTCAGAAATTTAAATTATTTTAAGATACCTGAAATTGTGTATCTGCCCACAATCGTGATACACAGTCTAAGAAAAAAATGAAATAAATTTATTTCTTCTTTTTTTGGGGGGGGCGGTGCTGACAATATATCAACTCTGTGTATTCTGATTGGCAGTTATTTGTTTGGTTTTTGGCAAATACTAATGAGAAGATAATTACACAATGAATGTGTTGGGCAGATAAACTCCTTCAAAACATGGTGTCAACAGGGAAACAAGCCATTAAATGGTATGGGAGCACTAGTCATTTTTCTGATAATTTTTTATATAATATAAAGTTTCACATTCTAAAATTAGCTATAAATTCAGAAACACTGTTCTGTTTGAGTCAACCATTTGAGTCAAGCCTTGCCCATCACACTGTTACCACTGTTACCATGCCCCATGGAGTATGATTTCTTACAGTGGCTGCAGAACAGCTGGCTTAGAGATGAGGTTCCATATGTATTTGTGAAGTGAATGAATGTAACTGATTAGAGAAATTTTCTGTAATTCACCAAGTGGCATAAAGTGTTTTTAGGAGAATTGTAAGGGGGAATTAGGAGCTCTGTTCTTTTTGTGACTGACTACTATAAAGTCATCATTAATACTCAAAATGTATTCAAGTATAGAGCCAATATTCCTATTTTTAAAATTTATGATTACCTGTATAGCAAATATACCAGCAAACAACTGGTTGTGATATGGCCATTCCATAACTAAAATAGTTTTATCTATGCACGTTTCTCATGCCAAGATCAGAGCAAATCCTGAGCCTGAAAGTAACTTCGGGATGATCAAGTGGGACCTCTCTGTGCAAGCACTGTGCCAAATACAAAATTCTTTGAATTCAATATTTAGGAAGACGTGGAGGGAACAAAGCATGTATATACATTAACTAAAGATCTCGGAGCACAGTTAAGACATGTATTTCAGAAAGTACATTTATCTCTTGGTAGAATGATGCTGAACAAGCTTAATAAAGGGAATCTGAAAAACTTGCTTAGCGTTATATTTGTTCCATTAGGCGGCATGACTGTTTCTGCAGATAAGTTCCGAAAAGTGGAACTGCCTGGCACCAGAAGTTTAACTAGTTTTTATGCCAAGTAATCCAAAAGCTTCCCTGCTTGGACTAGTCAGATGGCCGAGAGAAGGCAGGAAAATAGATAATGTTCTCCGGCAGGTATACTTCCATCTTCTGATGAGACCAGAAGTGCCAAGAGGAGCTAATCATTAAATACACAAGTAAACAGTTGCAAAGTTCAAAAGCAGATACACTTAATTTAGACCACAGGGCTAGCTATGAGACCTAAAAAAGTCAGTTCTAAAGAAAAGTTAGAAAGCTCAGTAGGAAAAGAAAAATTAGAAGTTTCGGGCACAGGAAGCTATAACCAGGGAAATTTGGTGTACTTCTATCTCTCTTAGCGGACATCCTTGCTGATGCCAGCTATTTTAAATCGTTTTTAGAAAAATACCATACTGAATACATATTTCATAACTCTAAAATGGCTATTAGTAAAGCACTCACTATATACTAAAGTAATTGATTGGAAAAAGTTGTGTGTGTGATTTTTTTTTTAAGTTTCTGAGGTTCCTGAAGTAAGGCTCTCTGCTACCAGCTGTCAGATGTACAGATAATGCTATGTAGCATCCAGTGTAAAGTAGGGCAAACAACAACAAAAACCATCCAAGTTGCCTATGAGAGATTAAAAATTTTGCCTGTGACTGAAAAAAATACAACTAAGTGACAGCTATCCATTCCTGAGCATTTAATATAAAAGTACAGCCAATTTCTTCCACTGGGGAAATCGTTTCTTATGACTAACACAACTAAATGCCTAGGTTTACCCAGAGGTGTCCTGGTTTTAGCACTGAAATCCTGTGTCCCGGGGAAAGCCTTCATTCATGGACAAACCAGGAGAGTGGCTACCCCACGTGGAACCAAGGGAGTAAGGTGATGCTCTTATGGGGTGGCACAGAGCTCTCACATCTGTTAATATCAATAATCCAGTAACTAGAAGACGTATGGGCATCCTGAACTTGTATTTGTTGAGATGCACGTGATCATCAAAATATAAAAGATGGTTGATAAGTTAGGTTTAATTATTCAATTCTTAGAAAGGGTCAATTTCAATACACTTCGCCAATAGAAGCTAAGAATTTATGCCATTAATTATGATATCACTCGTGGGGTTTGGAGCACCTACTACGTATTCAAAACAATGAGGCTCCAAAAGAAACAGAAACTGCTATGTGTTCTCAGGCCAGCAGGAGATGAGACAAGAATAACTCTATGATTTCACTAAGAAACAAGTAAAAGCGATAACTGTGTCGTCACTGTGTAAGTGTAAAAAGACTTCAAAAGAGTAAGAAATCAGTAAAAAAGACAACGGATGTAAAGCAACTACTAGAGCCTGCTCTACACAAAGTACTCAATAAATGTTAGCTGAGATTTGGAGTCAGGTAAGATGACCCAAGAAGGGAAGGTGATATTTGGACTGGGCTTTGGTGTCCACATCAGATTCAGTGAGGTGGAGATGCAGGGAGGACAACCAGGTGCCGGGATGGAACCTCCAGTTAAATAATCATCAGGTCTGGATGTGGTTCTTTGGCGCAGTGAGGAAACCAGCAGCCCCAGCGTGTGGGGTGAGTGGTCAGCGGGGGATGGGCATTAGCAGTCTACTTAGTAGGAAATAAGGGGAAGAGAGTGGACTGCGGGAGAACTGGATGCCAACCGTGACAGTGGGGTGTCTTCTGCCATCAGTCAGGCTGTTGCTATTCTATTGATACCTAAGGGTAAACCACCAGACTGAGAGGTCGTTATGCAAAATGCAAATTCCTGTCTTGAGGGGGGCTGCCTGATCTGCAGGGTGGGGTTGAAACTCCGACTGAGATCAGAGAGCTCCTGCAGCTGTCAGAGTCCTCGCACCTTTGGGTTCTTTGATCCTCAATGTGCTGAACCACCTGTTCTGAAATAACTGCTCCCACCAGAGACCGTGTGCCTCCTGCACCTACTAATCAAGCCAGACCAAACGTGCACAATAAGCAGAGGGTGTGCAACGCACCCCATTGCACATGCATAATGTAAGTGCTTCAGTACTGCTTCTTTTAAAGTGGAAATAAACAGCTAAATACGAAAACATAAAATGTAAGATTTATAAACATGAAGAGGCGGAAAGTAATACTCTTCCGTCTCCTATGTCAGCACTTCTACACTTAAACATCTCGATAGATGAAAGCCAGGATGCTTGCAGAATTAGCCTTTTCTTCTCTTTCCTTACTCAGACATCTATCTCTTCATTACATACCCTTTAAATTTCAGTGTGAAAGGCACATAAGCTTCTTAGAGAATCAGAACTCTAGTTGCAGTGCCTTCTTCTGCCTCTCCCTACAAGATGCAGACTCCCTGGGGGCAGGAAAACCTTGCATCCAGCACCTGCCTTATTGCCTTACTTTGCATAGTTTGTTTCCAGCTTTCCTTTGCTTTTCCTAAAATCACAGGCTCTACTAACAACTCCAGCCGGATCCAAAGATGCCAGCCATCACCAGCACTACCGAGGACTTGCATGTGGAAAGTTTCCAGACACTGATACTTGGCTGTCTGCGGGGTCTGCACTTGAAAGCGCCCCTCAGGATGTGTTTGGTTAGCAGCTACAGGTAGTCAGACAGGCTCATCATTACAGAGACGAAGTAAAAAGAGTTTAGGAAACCACTGCTGAGTTCTTCTCCTCCATGTACAATGTACTTCATTATACATGATTTATATGTACACAATTTATTATATATGCATATATAAAGTACATATTTATTCTAATCTTTTAAAATTTACAGAGTTAAGGAGATATGCCTGCCTTCCCTTAAGGGCATTAAGAAAAGATAAACATGTCACATTCTTTTCTCCTTTTCTCTGGCCATTCTTTTGTTTGCTTCCAACGTGGTGGTCATAATGGGCAAGTAATTTGCTTAAGGTAATTGACTAGTATTTCTTGAATGGAGGTAGGAAAACTATTTTACCACCTTGGGGAAACTTAGCCATGTATTCCTGGGCATACAAGCATAGATGCTGTGCTTGCTTTTAGGAAACTAAGATTGTTTGGACAGAGATGAGAACAAAATTAAAAATGTACTACAAGGGCCTTTGGGTAAAAGCTAATTGAAGATTAGACTGACCATATAGCTCCCCAGCCTAGATCTTCTTGGTCCATAACTTGGATAAACAATTACCAGACTGGGATCTTAATGAGCCAGCAGTCAAAAATTCTTATTTGTGAATTATTCATATTATTTTAGATAACTCTTCATTTAATTTTCGTTTACTTTTGCTTTTTTCCTTAAATTCTCATAAAAGAATGGCATAGAAAATCTGGTTGATATTTATTTCAAGTGAGTGTATTTTCATACTCTGTAGTTAACAGAGGTTGCAAAGATATGGTTATTTCATCTAACTACACCAAACATCCATGGCTCACCTGATATGAAGCCATTACCCACTGCTGATATGATGGTTGGCAAACCACAAAGAGTGACACATAGAAGAAATTATTCCTTGCGGCTGGGAATGTCATCTTCTGATTGGGAAGAAAGCTAACACTTATCTTTCTAAGTTTCAAGCATTATATAAGGCTTCTCATGAACACTCCTTTTCATTTACATAAAACTCAAATAAGGGACAATAATAAGGAAATTTCTGTAAAATCTCAGAAAAATAGGCCACTAATGAAGGCTGCATATTCTCTTAGAAGAAGAAATACTTGAGATGGTTCTTATATCCTAGACTAAGATTTGGATTCATGGAGGTATAATTCATGGGGAAAGGAATGAGATATTTGGAACGGTGGCTTCCTCAAGAAACCTGTGTGGGCCTGGAACCCCATGGGTGGATTTAATCTGGAGGTAATGGAGGAGCCAACATTCAAGGAAATGACATCATTTAATTAATATTTTAGAAAGACTGATCTGGCATTGGTGTATGGGATATGAAATGGCAGACGGACTGAGGCGGGGAACTAGTTCCTTCAATGGTGCAGGCATGGAAGACCACAGAGAGGGTTATGGAAGGGGTGAAATGAAATAAGAGATCAGATAAGAAAAGGAGCAATGAAATTTCACCTCTCGCACTATGTAGGATACGTACTGAGTCAGAGTAAACGGGGTGATCTAGAGAAGGATACGCCCTGATGATAGAGGTAACTTTGGGGCAGATGTTGTTTTGTAAAAGACAATTGACAGTTCCGTTTGGCAGTTTTGAGTTTTAAATGACACAGGTGAGCCTTGGGCTGAGATTCTAGGTGGATAATGGATGAAGTCAATGCTGAAGATGGTAGAACTGAAAATCCTTAGTCAGGAGGTGGTACTTGTCATTTAAAGGAAGGTGGGGATGTGAAGGTGGAATTACGAGAATGTAAGAGGGAGGGAGGGAGGAAGGGAGGGAGGAGACGGGGAGAGAGGAGGGGAGAAGGAGAGAGAGCCAGAGCGCTCTAAACAACAGACCTTAAGGAATGGCCCAGGTGAAAGGAAGGGAGAGAAAGGACTCAGGAGAGTGTCAGTGAAGAATGGGGCGGGCTTCCCTGGTGGCGCAGTGGTTGGGAGTCCGCCTGCCGATGTAGGGGACACGGGTTCGTGCCCCCGTCCGGGAGGATCCCACATGCCGCGGAGTGGCTGGGCCCGTGAGCCGTGGCCGCTGGGCCTCTGCGTCTGGAGCCTGTGCTCCGCTAAGGGAGAGGCCACAACAGTGAGAGGCCCGTGTACTACCAAAAAAAAAAAAAAAAAAAGGGTCTATATTTTTGTATCACAAAAGGCAAGGAAAGACCTGGACTGGGTAGATCAAAAGCATGAAATCCTAGAGAAAAACAAGGAGGCTTCTGGTTTGGCAAGCAGAAAATCGTTGAAAATCTCAAAGAGTAATTGCACTTCAAAGGTGGAAGTGGAAACTAGATTGAAGAAAATTACAGAGGGATTAAACAGTAGGGAAACGGAAGCAGCTAAATAAGACTACTTGTTGGGAATTTTTAGTTGTGTAAGGAAGGACAGAACTAAGGCAGGAGGATAATGGAAAAGATTTTTCCCCCTCCAAAAGGGGGGTTACAAAGTTTGAAAACACAAGGTACGGTCCAATTGACAGAAAGGCAAATGCATGAAGCTGGGAGCAAATGGCTAAGAGACTGACAAGAGATGAGATTTTTTAAGAGCACCTTTCACACATGGGATTCCTTATCTAAACTACAGAAGAAAAAATCATTTGAGAGACACGTTTTTCATTTCTTCTAAGGATGGTATTTCAATGAGCAACATTCAAATTTCACTGGAAGAGAAGTTAATTCATTGCATACAGCGGATAACCTGGGTCGGTGGTTCCCACACCTGCATGTGCGTCACCCAAAGGACCTGTTAGGGCACACATTGTGTAGCCCCACTGATTAGCAGTTTTGAGGTAAGGCCCAGAATTTGCATTTCTAACAAGTTCCCGGGTGATGCCAATATTGCTGGTCCCGGGACACCACTCTGAAAACCACAAGCCCAGTTGATAAAGCCTGGTTAATTAGGCTAGTATCTCCAACATAGGGCCTGAGTTTCTGTAGGTATGATTCACAAATACCTGTCCCTCGTGGCAGAAGCGCAAGAAGTAAGTTGCTTATACAGAAGATCATGCCAATGTCTTTTCATGTGGGCTACCAAAGACATTTCTGCCTCTCTTAAAAAATATTTTAAGAAGATAAAGTTCTCCCAATTAATCTATAAATGCACACCCCTCATTTTTCAAGCACAGGTTGTTGGTCTAGGTATTTCCTTCTTTGGATACACATAACTTAAAGAGTTAAATTCTATGCATTGTTAGGATAGAATCAGTGTTTGACTGAGATACAAAATCATGCTCAATTACAATGCTGCAAAAAGTAAATGCACTGAGAGAGGTATTTCCTAATCTTACCGCATCTACAATTGAAGTGCATTTATCAAGCATGCTTCCCAAAATAAGATGCCTAGAAGAAATTTTGTATGGGAGGTAAAAATATTTTACATATGCATTTTTTTTACATATTAGCTAATGAAATCTGTAGAACAAGGCTAGCAAGATAGTATTATTCACACTTTACAGCTGAAAAAACTATCTCATGAATATTAAAAAAAACCCCAACAACTCTAAAGTCACTGGGACTTGAGTCCAAGTGTTCAAAATCTTGATGTATTATATATGCACTCAGTGATTACCACTGTCTGTAAGACACACAGTACTTCTTTCAACTACGGTACTCAAATCAATCATAAATCCTTGCAATAACAAGGTAGCAAAGGTGCAGGGGGAACATTTTGGGAATTTATCTACATATCACAAATGAACACTGGAACGTTTTTATCCTCTCTTCCTTTTGCCATTCAGCTGCATTAAAAACTGCTCTCTTCTTCAAAACTCATTAAAATATCGTGTGCAGAGAAAGAAATATGTGGAGTTTGGAAGGAAAGTTAACATCTGGCCCATAACCCTTTCCCCTATTCTTGCTGAGAAATGACCTTCTTCAGTCATTTCTATCAGGGGTTTTCCCTGAGTGAGAAGATATTGTTAATACGGTAAGGATACTTTATTGTATATTCATGCTGAGGCCATTGTTTTATTACAGCTAACCAGTCATGCACAGATGGAGGAAGGGCATTGAGTGGCAAAGAGCAGCTTCTCATTTGTTAACATCCAGCAGTGATCACAATACCCTCCTTTTGGGCTCTTTCAGAGATGACTCTGGAAACTTCAGGGTGTACTGTGTCTTCTGGTAGAACACCATAAAATGAAGCCTGTTGAAACTATTACTGGGATGTGTGATAGAAATTTAATTGCTTTGAAATGTCTGAGGCTAGCAAGATGTCAACATGTGTAAAGAGCTTGAATTGAGATTCTAAGAAAAAAAAAGTCTGGATCTATTTATGTCACAGAAGATGTATCCAGATGGATTCTGCAAAGTGATCGCCTGGTGTGTATAACTACCTTCGTAGACACAGTGGCCTTAGGAAGTTACGCACAGAACTAGGGTGGGACTAATTTTCAGGATTTCTTTTTGAATCTTTGGGTCTGGTTTTTATTGTAGACGCTGGTATGAATATAAAGATCTCTCTGGATAGAGAAAAAGGATGGGCTAAGCCATCTTTACGAAAATTTAAAAAGATGTAATAAGGCTCCTTTTTCTCTTGTTCATTTGGGTTATCTTATTGATCCTGAACCAGTTTTCACAGCTGGAACAGTCCCCATTTGGCATGGTCTCACCATGGTCACAGCAACTTAGAGCCCCCTGTCCTTGATGGAGGACAGGGAATTAGTGCTGCAGTCTGTGCTCAGAATGCTGATGCCACAGTCCAAACTGACAGGCACGTACTGATTTCAATGACAGAGTTCCTCCTACGCACCTCAATCACATTTCCCCCTTTCACATTTAAAGCTCTATTCCTCGGTAGAAAAGATGGTCTGTTGGGAGCCCCTCCACAAGCCAGCTTGATGATAATCATGGAAACATCACATAAAGTCCTTTTCACCACTGCCTCATGCCTGTGTTCATGCATCCTGCATATATCAACGTTCATAAGGACTCATCACCCCAAATAAGAATCTTCTCCTACTGGCTCCACATGAAATAATTATACATTTGAACTAATGAAACTTCAATCATTTTTGGTCACAAAATAAGGCAGAATGTAGCAAGAATATGAAGAGAGAAACAGATGTGTGCTTTACACACTCACTCAAAATTCTAAGATTTTGCATCAAACTGTGTCTAGAGAGTTGGTGATAAAGATAGTGATGAAAAAGATATTGGAAAACTCTATCTGAGTGCAGTAACTTTGCTAATGAAGGTTCTGTGAATGTCAAGGTTGAAGCAATAGATGAAGGTTAAAATGACCAAAACCATCTCTGGAGAGATGCCTTTTAAAAGATACCCGTGCCTTTGACAATTGTGGGAGAAATTACAACAGAATTCTAGGCAACAGGGCTGCCTATGTGAGAATTATGTGTATTAGAGACAGCTGCCTCTTTCTTTAGGTGGACATCATCCCACTCCGGGGCACTTGGCTTGGTGAATAAATGACAGGCCAGATTTCAGTCTCCACTCAATCCTCTTGTTTGATTTCCTTGTGCAGTTAATAACCTGTGCGATGAACTGTGGCAGCCCTAGCATACAATCATAGACATTTCTTGCATTTTCAGGTATCTCCTCTGATTCTTTAGTCATATATGGCCGAGTTTTAGTTTAGTGCGAGTTTTAGGATTCACAATACTGAACTCTGGAACAAAGCTGGACACGTATCTTTTACCTTGGCTGTAAAGGCACTTCTGAAGGCAAAACAAATAAAGAAAAGCAAAAAATTTCCAGACAAAACCATCCCACACAGTGTATTAAGAAAGCGTAGACACTACAGCCTCTGGCAGGTTCAAAAAAGTCCTAAAGCTTCCTAGGACTATAGATGATTCTAAGTTTGCTTCACAGCCAAGAAAAAGAATATTAACATAAAACTTAAGAAAGGGAAAAAGGCATTTGTAAACTGTAAATGCCTCTGTCACTCTACCTGCGAGAGTCTCACAGCGACTCAAGAAGCCAACCAGAATTACGTCACTCGCTTTCTTGAAGGCTCTGAAAATTGACATGGCAAATACAAAGACCACAACTGTACGTGAAAATAATCCAAATATTGGAAGTTAAGTGGCTTTCTGAAGGTCATGGTGAACAATTATAAGCAACAAAAAGACTTGGGTCAAAGGAAATTTGTGAAGTCTTCTCAAAGCACAGTTTCTGGCCTGACGTGTTTCAAGAAGCGATCTCATCACCACACCCTTTGTCCTGGATTTATTGAAGACCCGTTTCAAAAAGCATTTCTTTGTCTTCTTTTTTTAAAAAAAGAATTTAGCAAAGATGATTATATACACCAGCGCTATAACTCTCCTCATTTAGAAGGCGACCAAGAGATGATAAAAAATTTCACTGAATGTCACAGCCCTTGAGGTCAGGAATACACAATTGCATGCTAAGATGATAGAAAATGATCACTGCAAGAGCATTTTCATCCATTTTAGCAAGTCAGTGTCTTCTGTGCGTGTCATTTTCTAGCACATATCATAGGACCCATGGATTTATACCATCGGCTTAAAAAAAAAACTCTAACATCAAAGCAACTGGAATCGACTTACTTGATAGTCATTACTATTATCCAACTCACTTTCTCAAATCAGTGCAGTAGCCCCCACGTGTTTTTCAGATCAAATAAGAACTCTTAACTCTAGGAATCAGGTAGCATTACTCTCAGTTTCTTCTGAATTACTTCCCTCATCACATCATACCCGTCCTTTTTGCACACTGGGCCCTCTGTCTTCTCCCTTACCCTGACCATTCCTTTCACCACAGCTGTCTCATCCAGTTTGAATCCCCAATCCTCCAAGAGATGCAAAGAAAAAATAATACATCTGTTTAAACTAACTACTCTAAAAACTATTTCAGACAAGTTTTGGTTCCCAGGAGTAACTCTAAGGTTCTCAACCACCTTCCACCCTCTCATTATATTTATCTATGCTTCTCATCTATGTTATGTACATGACATTAACAAATCATTCACGATCAGCAGATTATGCTTTTTTCAAAACATTCCAGCCCATCTAGTGTTTCTTGAAATCCAAGTAGTCTTCTAGAAAAGCAGAGAAATAACAAATAAGGAAGTTAACCCTTTATCCAGAATCATCAACTAAAATCACTGGCAAATGGAAATAAGAACCCAAATTAGATAAAGTAAACTACAGAGAGGGGGACAGAAGTGTTACAAGAAATACGTGAGTATAAAGGAGTGTCATATCTGCAAGGGAGAGTGGAGCTCATTTCATTCCTAAGCTACACACAGCATTTTAATGGCCACAAATCTATGCATATATATATATATATATATATATATATATATATATATGTGCTTCATTTTTATCATACAAAAATTCTAACAGAATATTAACTGTTTATTAATTCAACATTAACTGTTGTATGAGAATGATGCATAACATGTAGATGATCGTGTTCCCTGAGTGTCTGCTATGAAGGAAGAACGGTGCTCAATTCTGTATACGATACTGTTTTCCTCATTCTTCCCTTTGCCACACACTCCAGCTAGGATGGATGGCCTCCTAGCTTTTTCTTGATTGAGTCTCTGTATCTGCTCTATGCCTGGCCTGAAATGCGCTATATCTGGCTAGCCATTTGGACCATTCCCTTACTCCTCAAAGCCTCTGTTTAAATTAGGTCTTTCGGACTGCGTAATGCTTAAACAGTTGTAATCTGTCCACACAGAGACTTATCCATGAATATTCATACCAGCGTTACTCATAACAACCAAACTGGAAACAATGAAATAGTCCAGGGGAAGGGGAACCTTCGTACACTGTTGGTGGGAATGTAAATTGGTGTAGCCACTGTGGAAAACAGTATGGAGGTTCCTCAAAAAACTAAAAATAGAACTATCATATGAATAATTCCACTCTTGAGCACATATCCAAAAAAACCAAACCACTAATTCAAAAAGATATATGCACCCCAATGTTCAAAGCAGCAGTATTACAATTGTCAAGATATGGAAGTAACCTAAGTGTCCATCAACAGATGAATGGATTAAGAATATGTGGTACATATATACAGCAGAATACTACTCAGCCATAAAAAAGAATAAAATTTTGTCATTTGCAACAACATGGACGGACCAGGAGGGTATTACGCTAAGTGAAATAAGTCAGAGAAAAGACAAATACTGTATGATATAACTTACATGTGGAACCTAAAAATTAAAACAAACTAGTGGATATAACAAAAAAGAACAGTTTCACAGATACAGAGAACAAAGTAGAAGTTACCAGTGGGGGGAGAGAAAGAGGGAGAGGTAGGATAGGGGTAGGGGATTAGGAGGTACAAACTTCTATGTATGAAATAAATAAGCTACAAGGATATATTGTACAACACAGGGAATGTAGCCAATATTTTATAATAATTATAAATGGAGTATAGCTTTTAAAAATTGTGAATCACTATGTTGTACACCTGTAACTTATATAATATTGTACATCAACTATACCTCAATAAAAAATAAAATTATCCATGAAAAAGTGAAGGATGATACAAATTGTGGTACATTCCTATATATATAGTGGAATACTACTTAGTAATAAAATGGACTAAACTCCTCATATACTCAATGACATGGATGAACCTCAAAAAATATATGGAGGGAAAGAAGCCAGTTTCAAAGAATTCTATTTACATGAAAGTCTACAAAAGACAATCTAATCTACAGTGACAGAAAATCAACTGGTTGCAAAGGGTGGGGTTGTGGGGTGGAATAAAGGATGAGAAAGAGCACAAAAGAACTTTGTGGGGTGATGGAAATGTTCTCTACCTTGATTGCGGTGATGTTTACACAGACGTATACATTTGTACAATTAAAATGGTGCTTTTTATTATATGTAAACTCAGTCCAATGAAGTTAAGAATGTATGTGGATTCCCACATGTACTATTCATTTGTTTACAAAGCTGGGATTCAATCCCAGGTTATTTGACTTTGGGGTCCATGCTCCAAAACACTAGGCAGAGTGAGACTTTTGTTTTAAATAAACAAAACCTCAAACAAGAGGTTTTGTTTATTTAAAACAAAAAACAAAAAGGCTTCTGTAAGAAAATGTGCCTGTATGTATACGTATGTATATTCTTTTTTTTTTTAGGTTCTCTGCTAGATTCTGCATGTTTTTTCTTTTTTTTAAATTTACTTTTGCTTTTTTATACAGCAGGTTCTTATTAGTTATCTCTTTTATACATATTAGTGTATATATGTCAATCCCAATCTCCTAAATCATCCCCACCCCACTCTTCCCCTGGCTTTTCCCCCTTCGTGTCCATACGTTTGTTCTCTACATCTGTGTCTCTATTTCTGCCTTGCAAACCAGTTCATCTATACCATTTTTCTAGATTCCACATATATGCATTAATATACGATAACTGTTTTTCTCTTTCTGACTTACTTCACTCTGTATGACAGTATCTAAATCCATCCACTTCTCTACAGATGACCCAATTTCGTTCCTTTTTGTGGTTGAGTAATATTCCATTGTGTATATGTACCACAACTTCTTTAGCCATTTGTTTGTTGATAGGCATTTAGGTTGCTTCCATGACCTGGCTATTGTAAACAGTGCTGCAATGAACATTGGGGTGCATATCTCTTTGAATTATGGTTTTGTCTGGGTATATGCCCAGTAGTGGGATAGCTGAGTCACATGGTAATTCTATTTTTAGTTTTTTAAGGAACCTCCATAAAGTTCTCCATACTGGCTGTATCAATTTACATTCCCACCAACAGTGCAAGAGGGTTCCCTTCTCTCCACACCCTCTCCAGCATTTGTTGTTTGTAGATTTTCTGATGATGCCCATTCTAACCGGTGTGAGGTGATACCTCACTGTAGTTTTGATTCGCATTTCTCTAATAATTAGTGATGTTGAGCATCTTTTCATGTGCCTCTTGGCCATCTGTATTTCTTCTTTGGAGAAATGTCTATTTAGGTCTTCTGCCCATTTTTTGATCAGGTTGTTTTTTTTTAATATTGAGCTGCATGAGCTATTTATATATTTTGGAGATTATTCTTTGTCCGTTGATTCACTTGCAAATATTTTCGCCCATTCTGAGGGTTGTCTTTTCAGCTTGTTTGTAGTTTCCTTTGCTGTGCAAAAGCTTTTAAGTATCATTAGGTCCCATTTGTTTATTTTTGTTTTTATTTCCATTACTCTAGTAGGCGGGTCAAAAAAGATCTTGCTGTGATTTAAGTCACAGAGTGTTCTTCCTATGTTTTCCTCTAAGAGTGTTATAGTATCCATTCTTACATTTAGGTCTTTAATCCATTTTGAGTTTATTTTTGTGTATGGTGTTAGGAAGTGTTCTAATTTCATTCTTTTACATGTAGCTGTCCAGTTTTCCCAGCACCACTTATTGAAGAGACTGTCTTTTCTCCGTTGTATATCCTTCCCTCCTTTGTCATAGATTAGTTGACCATAGGTGCATGGGTTTATCACTGGGCTTTCTATCCTGTTCCATTGATCTATATTTCTGTTTTTGTGCCAGTACCATACTGTCTTGATTACTATACTTTGTAGTATAGTCTGAGGTGAGGGAGTCTGATTCCTCCAGCTCTGTTTTTTTCCCTCAAGATTGCTTTGACTATTCAGGGTCTTTTGTGTCTCCACACAAATTTTAAGATTTTTTCTTCTAGTTCTGTAAAAAAAAATGTCTTTAGTAATTTGATAGGGATTGCATTGAATCTGTAGATTGCTTTAGGTGGTATAGTCATTTTCACAATACTGATTCTTCCAATCCATGAACATGTTATATCTCTCCATCTGTTTGCATCATCTTGAATTTCTTTCATCAGTGTCTTATAGTTTTCTGAGTACAAGACTTTTACCTCCTTAGGTAGGTTTATTCCTAGGTATTTTATTCTTTTTGTTGCAATGGTGAGTGTGATTGTTTCCTTAATTTCTCTTTCTGATCTTTCATTCTTAGTATATAGGAATGCAAGAGATTTCTATGCATTAATTTTGTATCCTGCAACTTTACCAAATTCATTGATTAGCTCTGGTAGTTTTCTGGTAGCATCTTCAGGATTCTTTATATATAGTATCACGTCATCTGCAAATAGTGACAGTTTTACTTCTTCTTTTCCAATTTGTACTCCTTTTATTTCTTTTTCTTCTCTGATTGTCGTGGCTAGGACTTCCAAAACTATGTTGAATGACAGTGGCAGGAGTGGACATCCTTGTCTTTTTCCTGATCTTAGAGGAAATGCTTTCAGTTTTTCACCATTGAGAATGATGTTTGCTGTGGGTTTGTCGTGTATGGCCTTTATTATGTTGAGGTAGGTTCCCTCTATGCCCACTTTCTGGAGAGTTTTTATCATAAATGGGTGTTGAATTTTGTCAAAAGCTTCTTCCGAGTCTAATGAGATGATCATATGGTTTTTACTCATCAGTTTGTTAATATAGTGTATCACACTGATGGATTTGCATATATTGAAGAATCCTTGCATTCCTGTGATAAATCCCACTTGATCATGGTGTATGATCCTTTTAATGTGTTGTTGGATTCTGTTTGCTAGTAGTATTTTTTTTGTTGTTGTTGCTTTGTTTTTTTTTTTTTTTTTAATAGTTTTTTATTGTATGATTTTTTTTTTTAACATCTTTATTGGGGTATAATTGCTTTACAATGGTGTGTTAGTTTCTGTTATAACAAAGTTAATCAGTTATACATATACATATGTTCCCATATCTCTTCCCTCTTGCGTCTCCTTCCCTCCCACCCTCCCTATCCCACCCCTCCAGGCGGTCACAAAGCACCGAGTCAATATCCCTGTGCCATGCGGCTGCTTCCCACTAGCTATCTACCTTACTACGTTTGTTAGTGTGTATATGTCCATGACTCTCTCTCGCCCCGTCACAGCTCACCCTTCCCCCTCCCCATAACCTCAAGTCCGTTCTCTAGGAGGTCTGCGTCTTTATTCCTGCCTTACCCCTAGGTTCTTCATGACATTTTTTTTTCTTAAATTCCATATATATGTGTTATGTTTGCTAGTATTTTGTTGAGGATTTTTGCATCTATATTCATCAGTGATATTGGTCTGTAATTTTCTTTTTTTGTAGTGTCTTTGTCTGCTTTTGGTATCAAGGTGATGGTGGCCTCGTAGAATGAGTTTGGGAGTGCTCCTTCCTCTGCAGTTTTCTGGAAGAGTTTCAGAAGGATAGGCGTTAGCTCTTCTCTAAATGTTTGATAGAATCCACCTGTGAAGCCATCTGGTCCTGGACTTTTGTTTGTTGGAAGATTTTTAATCACAGTTTCAATTTCAATACTTGTGATTGGTCTGTTGATATTTTCTATTTCTTCCTAGTTCAGTCTTGGAAGGTTATACCTTCGTAAGAATAACCAAATTCTAAGAATTTGTCCATTTTTTCCAGGTTGTCTATTTTATTGGTATAACATTGCTTGTAGTAGTCTCTTATGATGCTTTGTATTTCTGCAGTGTCTGCTGTATCTGCTCTTTTTTCATTTCTAATTTTATTGATTTGAGTCCTCTCCCTCTTTTTCTGTCTGGCTAAAGGTTTATCAATTTTGTTTATATTCTCAAAGAACTAGCTTTAATTTTATTGATCTTTGCTACAGTTTTCTTTCTTTCTATTTCATTTATTTCTGCCCTTATCTTTATTATTTCTTTCCTTCTACTAACTTTGGGTTTGTTTGTTTTTCTTTCTCTAGTTCCTTTAGGTGTAAGGCTAGATTGTTTATTTAAGATTTTTCTTGTTTCTTGAGGTAGGATTGTACTGCTATAAACTTCCCTCTTAGAACTGCTTTTGCTGCATCCCATAGGTTTTGCATTGTCGTGTTTTCATTGTCATTTGTCTCCAGGTATTTTTTGGTTTCCTCTTTGATTTCTTCAGTGATCTCTTGGTTATTTAGTAATGTATTGTTTAGCCTCCATGTGTTTGTGTTTTTACATTTTTTCCCTGTAATTGATATCTAGTCTCATAGTGTTGTGGTAGGAAAAGATGTTTGATATGATTTCAATTTTCTTAAATTTACGAAGGCTTTATTTGTGACCCAAGATGCGATCCTGGAGAATGTTCCATGTGCCCTTGAGAAGATAGTGTAATTTGCTGTTTTTAGATGGAATGTCCTATAAATATCAATTAAATCTATCTGGTCTACTGTGTCATTTAAAGCTTGTGTTTCCTTATTAATTTTCTGTTTGGATGATCTGTCCATTGGTGTAAGTGAGGTGTTAAAGTCCCCCACTATTATTGTGTTACTGTCGATTTCCTCTTTTATAGCTGTTAGTAGTTGCCTTATGTATTGAGGTGCTCCTGTGTTGGGTGCATATATATTTATAATTGTTATAGCTTCTTCTTGGATTGATCCCTTGATCATTATGCAGTGTCCTTCCTTGTCTCTTGTAACATTCTTTATTTTAAAGTCTATTTTATCTGACATGAGTATTGCTACTCCAGTTTCCTTCTGATTTCCATCTGCATGGAATATCTTTTTCCATCCCCTCACTTTCAGTCTGTATGTGTCCCTAGGTCTGAAGTGGGTCACTTGTAGACAGCATATATCCAGGTCTTGTTTTGTATTCATTCAGCGAGGCTGTGTCTTTTGGTTGGAGCATTTAATCCATTCACATTTAAGGTAATTATTGATATGTATGTTCCTATGACCATTTTCTTAATTGTTCTGAGTTTGTTTTTGTAGGTCCTTTTCTTCTCTTGTGTTTCCCACTTAGGGAAGTTCCTGTAGCATTTGCTGTAGAACTGGTTTGGTGGTGCTGAATTCTCTTAGCTTTTGCTTGTCTGTAAAGCTTTTGATTTCTCCATTGAATCTGAATGAGATCCTTGCCAGGTAGAGTAATCTTGGTTGTAGGTTCTTCCCTTCCACCACTTCAAATATATCATGCCACTCCCTTCTGGCTTGTAGAGTTTCTGCAGAGAAATCAGCTGTTAACCTTAGGGGGGTTCCCTTGTATGTTACTTGTCATTTTTCCCTTGTTGCTTGTAATAATTTTTCCCTGTCTGTAATTTTTGTCAATTTGATTAGTATTTGTCTCAGCGTGTTTCTCCTTGGATTTATCCTGCCTGGGACTCTCTGTGCTTCCTGGACTTGGGTGGCTATTTCGTTTCCTATGTTAGGGAAGTTTTCGACTATAATCTCTTCAAATATTTTCTTGGGTCCTTTCTCTCTCTCTTCTCCTTCTGGGACCCCTGTAATGCAAATGTTGGTGCGTTTAATGTTGTCCCAGAACTCTTAGGCTGTCTTCATTTCTTTTCGTTCTTTTTTCTTTATTCTGTTCCGTGGCAGTGAATTCCTCCATTCTGTCTTCCAGGTCACTTATCCGTTCTTCTGCCTCAGTCATTCTGTTATTGATTCCTTCTAATATATTTTTCATTTAACTTATTGTATTGCTCATCTCTATTTGTTCTTTAATTCTTCTAGGTGTTTGTTCTTTAATTCTTCTGGGTCTTTGTTAAACATTTCTTGCATCTTCTCGATCTTTGCCTGCATTCTTTTTCCAAGGTCCTGAATCATCTTCACTATCATTATTCTGAATTCTTTTTCTGGAAGGTTGCCTCTCCACTTCATTTAGTTGTTTTTCTGGGGTTTTATATTGTTCTATCATTTGGTACATAGTCCTCTGCCTTTTCATCTTGTCTATCTTTCTGTGAATGTGGTTTTCGTTCCACAGGTTGCAGGATTATAGCTCTTCTTGCTTCTGCTGTCTGACCTCTGGTGGATGAGGCTATCTAAGAGGCTTATGCAAGCTTCCTGATGGGAGGCATCAGTGGTGGGTAGCGCTGGGTGTTGCTCTGGTGGGCAGAGCTCAGTAAAAGTTTAATCCACTTGTCTGCTTATGGGTGGGGCTGAGTTTCCTCCCCGTTGGTTGTTTGGCCTGAGGCAACCCAGCACTGGAGGCTACAGGCTCTTTGATGGGGCTAATGGCGGGCTCCGGGAGGGCTGATGCCAAGGAGTACTTCCCAGAACTTCTGCTGCCAGTGTCCTTGTCCCCATGGTGAGCCACAACCACCCCCCACCTCTGCAGGAGACCCACCAACATTAGCAGGTAGGTCTGGTTCAGTCTCCTATGGGGTCACTGCTCCTTCCCCTGGGTCCTGATGCACCTACTTTGTGTGTGCCCTCCAAGAGTTCAGTCTCTGTTTCCCCCAATCTTGTTGAAGTCCTGCAATCAAACCCAACTAGCCTTCAAAGTCTGATTCTCTGGGAATTCCTCCTCCCGTTGCTGGTCCCTCAGGTTGGGAAGCCTGATGTGGGGCTCAGAACCTTCACTCCAGTGGGTGGACTTCTGTGGAATAATTGTTCTCCAGTTTGTGAGTCACCCACCCAGCAGTTATGAGATTTCATTTTATTGTGATTAAGCCCCTCCTACCATCTCACTTTGTCTTCTCCTTTGTCTTTAGATGTGGGGTATCTTTTTTGGTGAGTTCCAGTGTCTTCTTTTTGGTGATTGTTCAGCAGTTAGTTGTGATTCTGGTGCTCTCACAAGAGGGAGTGAGCACACGTCCTTCTACTCTGCCACCTTGAACCAATCTCCTTGTATGTATATTCTGATAAGACTGTCTTGTCTTAAATCTTTTGGGGGCATCTTATTTTGGAACTGGATTCAGAATCCAGTTATTAGTGACTCAAAGAACTCCATTTCGTTATTTATAGTTCCAATACACTTTTGGCCTGAAAACAACATTGGCCTTGGTTGACCACCCTTTGTAATTATGGGGTTTAGGGCTTGATGATTTTTATCTTTGCCTGAAATATCAGTTGTAACCACAAAATATCAAGCTTTGCTATCATAAAGGATAGCCAAACTCATTTGCTGAAAGAAGAGTTTTAAAAATACCTAAGGAAGTCCAGCCTCATTAGAATTAGTGAAATCGAGTTTCATCAGGTGATTACACAAAAAGAGACATCAATTGTCTCTTCAGTATACGAATTTTGCATATTGTTAAAAATCACATTTTAAGCTTATAGCTTTTATACTGTATATTAATGATTAAAGAGTTGATAGGACATTGATAGCTACAGTCAGTTCAGATTTTTTCATTAGTTCTTATGTTGAAATAATTAATTACAACTTTCAAAATTTAGCAGGTTGAAGTCAAGTTGATATTTAAACATTAATTTGCAAAACAGAATTTTAGTTATGTTTATATATGATTATAGTATAGTCATTGATATGCGATTATGGGATAAAAGGTATGAAGACGTATTGTGATAAGTTCATTAAAAAGTAATACATTTTCTCTTGCCCACTCAGGTAATTTAATTAATTTCAGTCGCAAAATAGCATTCTAATTCACAACATAGTTTCATATCTTTATCCTCATTTCACAGTAGAAAGCTGTGACTTATGAAAATACACTTTTAAGACTCTTTTCTTTGTCAAGGGTTTTTTTATGTTTGGTATTTTGCAATTTCAAAGCACTTTTCTTTCAACTCAGCCTTCCCATTATGTTTGGTATTTGTTACCCACATTCTAAAAACCCAAGATACAAAAATGTTAATTGGCTTCCTCAAAGGCCAAAGAAAATATCAATAACAGACTCTACTAGAATAAAGTTCTTAAGATTGTGGCAAAGCCACAAAACTACTCCAAACATAATTCCCTTCATTAACTAATTATGTTTTGTAAAGAGATAATAGTCGTACAGTACAACCATTGTTTTAATTCTATTCTGAAGATGGATTTTAAGTGTGAAACCACATGCAGTTAAAACTTTTGTATTTAGGGATGAAAAAACAGAACAAAACACCCCCAAAGTCTAACAAACCTAACACTACCATTCAAAGACCAGTGCAGAGAAAATAACATTTTTCATTTGCAGAAAATATTTTAAAATCTCACATATTTAGTAGGAATGAATAGAACACTCTTATGGGGCAAGTAGACATTTTGGATACAAGACTCCGGATTAAGCAATGACCAAGCAGACTGCTGTCAGGGGTTCTATATTGCTGTTCCCAGGTAGATATTTAGGTAAATCAGCCACCAGACAAAAGAATAAACGTAAAATCCCTAAATTATGTGTGATTCATATCTTTTTTTTTATAAATGAGCAAGAAGGTAAGCTCCTATTTCAGTGATCAATGAATGCAAAAATGAAAGGTTTTAAGTTAATAAATGCATAGGAGTTCATAGAATACAATGGAATAAATATAGAATCTTGAAAGAAAATCAGGTGGTGTTTCTAGGGAGCAAATTTCATTACGTAGGATCAAATGTACTTACATCCCTCTCTGCATTTTAAGAGAAGAACTAAATGCCTTATTTCTGAAAATAGGATCAGGACTGAAGTCAAGCATCTGATTCAAACACCCCCTCTGACACTGACCAGATGAATAATGTTTCACTTTGACCTTTCTTTGAAAACATGATGTACAGATTTCCAATTAAGGTACATTATGTAGCTTTAATCATAGCTACCAACATCACGTGAGCATGCTAGGTGGCAAAGATAAGATATTATTTGTACAGTGACATAATAAAATACAATATAGCTTTACCCTTTCAAATGGTAACACATCAGATATTACTTTATATACTCAGTAAAAAAATAAAAACACCACATTTCAAAACCTTTAGTTTCAGTTCAACACATGGCATGCTTAATCGTTTCAGCACATCTAATTCTTTTTAATAAGTGTTAAAACTGAAAGCAAGACAGGTAGGTATTAAAAATATATTGGAACATCTTAAAATTACCAGCCCTAACAGTGGAAATAAAATGACGGCGATTAAAAGTAATAAAGGTTATTAAAAGTTAAGGGCCTTTGAGGCTAAGAAGTCATGTTAGACTGTCAATTGTTTTCCCCATGGTGGGAAGTCAGTTAGAAATTAAAAAAAAAATCTAGTAGTTTAGTTGTGGTCAAAGAAAGAGTCAGTGGAGGATGGGGAGGTTTCAGCAACATGCTGGTAGAAAAAAAGAGACTTACATAGTCTGGGAGGGCAGTGAAATGGAAGGCGTGGTAACCTCGCTCACTTAGTTGTCATTTTTGATTTTCAATGACATTTTTTTCATTCTTTCGCCTAGTAAAGATGACAGAAGTTCCTAATTTATTATCTGACGTCTATTCCTCTTCCTAGATTTAAGAGAGTTTAACTGTAAAATATCAAGTCATCATATCCAAATACAGACACTTTGAAAAAAACTACAGCACCGATGTTGCATGCATTCAATTATACTTCTCATAACTGCATCCACAAACCAGAGATAAGGACATGGGGGAAAGATTCAGCGAGCACAGCCCAGGAGGCTGGGGGAGAAAGGGGAAATCTGCAGGGTCTTCAGATTAAAGCAGTAGGAGGGAGGGGCTCATAACAAAGGGTCACGTTCTTCCTGAAAGGCTGTGAGCCATGGATTCTAGAAGAATGCAGAATTCAAGTCCTCTGCATGGCTCTAGGATCCATATACTCTATAGGTACAAACGGAGCTGGTCAAAATGTAAATGACACTCCACAAGAGAGATTCTCTCCTTAGATGCCTTCTGCTGCTCAGGGCTGGGCTGCATTTTAGATGATGAGAGAAGGATCATTGATACTATAAACATGAACCTGGCAGATTGGTTGGGCTTGACTGAAGGGATAAAAAAAGTGCAGTGTAAATTTCTGTTCTGTGTGTAAATCACAGCACAGCCAGATCAGAGCAGGCAAAGTCATGGGGCCCCGGACGTTTCCTTCTAATTCTCCTCTTTGGTTGCACTTCATTCAGCATGTGTTGGGCTGGCCTGCTGAAGGTGCGCAGGAAATATTTGTGAATAAATGAATGAAGAGACTGCATAACTTAAATTCCTTGAAGAAAACCACCCTGATGGGGAAAACCCTCAATTCTACAGCTGATCTGTACATTTTCAGGAGCACGAGGGCGGTATTAAAAACAGTAGAAAAGAAAAAAATAGGAAAGACTTATCGTAAGAGCAAAGGGAAAAAAAGGAGAAAGAAGTAATATTGAAGATACCCCCAAACAGACAATGTAATGCCAAAGTCATCTCCAAGCACTGCAAATGTTGCTCAGTAGCAAAATACTGGAATCTGGATTTTAGTTCTGTAGTGGCAAATACCACATCTATTCATGTGGTCTCATACAAATACTTTCCTATTCTCATGCATAATCTCAGATTCTTTGCTAGGTGCATGGTATTTATTATTAAAGAAACTATCTCTGGAGGAGGTTTAAAGTCAAAAGGTGTCTGAAATTTAGCTAGGATCATTCACAGGATGAACAAATCTAAATAACGTCTAGTTCGTTTCCATAGGTATGCATTCATTGGATTATGTTTATTTTGAAAAACAAATCTCCTGCAAGATATTTTAACTATAAGAGATTATTATTGAAGAAGCATCAAGACAGAATCATCTTAGTTCAATCAACATTGTTAAAAATTAAGGTACCATTAGCATAAAAATGTTGATGAGTGGCTTCCAGCTTTGGGGCTGGCTTTACTGTGAACTGATCTCAATATAGGATCGTTTATAGAGTGCGACCATAATGAGAGCACACAGAAAGGGGAAGAAAGTTCTCTGCACCCAGCTCATCAGTATGCAGCTCCGCTCTCAGAGAAACACACAGAGGAGCCGGTCCTTCAAGGGCAACTTCCTTGCCTGAGTGCAATCTGTCCATGCCAGTTAACAAGAAGCCAGCAGCTGCTTCTGGAGGGAATCCCCTTCCAGGAGCCAGGAATCCAGGCCCATAACACATGTGGGTAAGAGTAGATTAGATCAAGTCTGCCTTGAGAGGAGACCCACACCAGTCTAGTTCCTATAACATCTGGCTCTGTTCTCTGCTTCGGACGGACCACACATGGGTAGGTCTGGAGAAATGTAAGGACATTGTGTGAAATGCACTTGGCAGGGTTTGGGGAAAGACTGATCTGTAGGGTGTTGGCTTCTCCAAAGTTATCAGTGAGAACTAAGACTATCAAGTCTATTGATGGCAAGACCCCAAAACCTAACTGGTTGCTACTCTGAGCTGCTTCTGCTTTACCTGATGAGAAGGAAATTCACATGTTCGTACTGACGGCCCCACTGCAGAAGAGCACCTGCCAAGCAATTTATGAAATTCTGGTGGTTTCAAAAACAAAAACGAAAACCCACTCTTCAGACAAGTTAAATCTCTCAACATGAGGGCACAACAGCAAGCCCAGGGAAGCACAGGTGTTTTCAGATTCGTTTCATACCTACATCTCACTCAGCGTTAGGACTAAACCAAGTGGTAAGAGGGAGTGCACCCAGGGCTGCAGGCTTCTGCTTGCAGGCAACTTCCGTTTTCTCCTAAGGAGAAACATTTGGCCATGTGTTCCCTCTAAGCAACGCCTGCAAAAGCTGGCTGACCTAATTTAAAATATGAGCTCTCATTGCATGAACCTCTTCCAAGCCTTCACTATTTTTTGTTCGTTCAGACCTTATTCCATAAAAAGTCAGCCCATCTTTTTCCAGTCCTAGTGACCTGCATTCTCTCCTTCCCAGAAGCATGTCACTTCTCCTGCTAGCCTCTGCCTTAATCACTTTTATTTGTGGGACGCTAGGGAGGGGATGGGAATGCTTCGAGTAGGGAAGAAAATAACTCTTAAAAAAATCATTCTTATTATGATCATGTTTAGATGAAATATGGGGCTTGCCATCAACAAAATTACAAAACAATTCCACTGGGAGTCCAGACGGTTCAGGGTAATTCATCTATGAAAAAGTGAACTTTAATTGTTACTCTTGGCAGCAATCTAAGAGAAGAGTGAAATATTATACTAAATATTGCCACGTGCAATAGTAAAATGCTCTTTCCTCCCTGCCAGAAGCAGCGTATGGCCCCCTTCAGACTCAGGTTCGGATCTGGTGATTTAGTCTAAATCCTCGGCTTCCCCCTCTCCAAAACCAACAGAGGTTTTCAAAAGAGTTGCATTTTTTATTAGAACCATTTGCTCCTTTTAAGTTGCCAAAAAGGAGTAAGTAAAACTAAGACTTTTATTTGGGTTAAAGTTGATTCCTCAGCCTCATTGAGGTCAATGTACTTAGTCTGTGAACCTTCTACTAAGAAGTTCATTGCAGTGTTGAACCAGCCAGTGTTTTGATCCCTTCTTCCCCCCTCCCCAAACCCAACCCCTTGGCTGCCTGCATTTATAGAGTCGGGGCTGGAAGCATGGGGAAGCTAATCAAAAGGAAACATACATATGGCAAATTACATCCTGGATTTTCTAGAACAATTGAAATTTCAAGTATTTTTGATGCTGCACACAACATTTGCTATTCTGGTACCACGTGTCTTGATTTGAGCTTCAGAAAATGTGATCCCAACAGGTATTTACAATGCTTTAGATTCAAAGCTCATTGAACACTGCTGCATTATATAGTTTACAAGCACAGAAAGGTATTTGATAATACTCGAAAGCAGAGGGACATTCTTGTTTTCTAAAAGTGAAGTCTTCAGTGAAGATGTGAATCAAAGAACTCTTTTATATGGTGCTGGTTCCCTGGCATATTGATAGGTTTCGGCAAAGCACGATTAGTAAGCTGCTTGCAAATAATTTTTAAAATTACACTTTACATTTTCAGCATGAATATTTATATACATTGGGTATAATACACTAAGGATATATTAAAATCATATGTAACATATCCTATGTAGATAATATTATTCAGCTTCTAAATTGTTTAAGTTGCGGAAGTTAGGGCCCAGAAAAATTAAATGACTTGCCCAGGATTATTCAGCTTATTACCAATGATCTGAGGACCAGAACTATAATTTTTAAGTAGATATTCCTTATGTTATAGAATACTGTTTTTCATCCATAGGGATATATAATGATACAAAGATTATTTGGGAGTAAATTTAAGTCTGCAGATACAACAAAAAGTAATCTTTGTTGTAAATTAAATTAATGGATTAAAATTTAGATGATCTGAAACCTGAGTAAAGATACTACACTATAGGACAACTACTTTATATAATTATTTTCTTTTGATTATAGCATATGTTATGGATGACAATAAACAAAATGGCTACCATTAGTAAGATAGCTTGATGGAACTAGAATCCCCATCAGCCAGGGGAAAAATAGTCAGTACTTATTTATATCCTGTGCATACTTGCCTAAGACTGTGCATTATAAAGCTTCATAAGAACTTTTAGTTTATGTAAAGTAACGTCTTAGAATTATGCCTATTTTTCTGTTTGTGGAAGGTTTAAAAAAAAAAACAACAAAAACAAAATATGTAGAAAAGCATAACCTAGCAACTAACAGTGCTACCCTCAAACGAACAAAAGATACCAGCTATTATTAACTGGAAGTAATCACTCCAGAAGGTGAGGAATTTTTAAATACATTGTTACAAATACCACTCAGATAATCGATGACACCAAAGAATAAACTAATGAGGAGCCCCATAGGTCGACAATACTTGGGAGTTGGTTACCTTTAAAGAAACTGACCTATGATGTGGGAAGCCAAGGAAATCTGCCTTAAATGTGTTGTTTTAATTAAAAAAAAAAAAAAAAGGAACCTGCCTTTTTTTTTTCTACTAAGAGGTCAAGCTCTTCCTGTGTCAGTACAAAATTTAAAGTTTCTTTGGATGGGTTCTATTTCCTGCTCTCCATTTAAAATGGGGGAAAAATAAAAATATTTTGCCTGTGACAAAATATGAAAGAAGTTCTCACCCTTAAAACCAGCAGCATTGGTTTTCCAGTCATTAGCGTTCAAATGTCCTGCACGGGAAGTCCTTACAATAACATGCTGCACGTCTCTCCAGGTCAGAAACGGACTGGGGAAAGACAAGGTAAGAATCATTGTACCAAAAAAAAAAAAAAGATGGGGGAAGCAGAGAGTCACAAGCAAATTAAAAAAGCAAAAGCAGAAGGGCAAAGTACTAAAAACAAAGGGTCAGCGATTTGGGTTTGGGATAAACAAATGCCAAATGCCGCTCTTGTTCTCATCTTGGAGAAGTGACATTAGTCTCAGGGAGGCAGAAAATGTAACCTTTAATTTGAGAAATAATGTGATATTAGTCAGTGTAAGTTTTTAAAAGGGTGAAGATTTCCAGTTTTCTCAACAAAATGGCTCCCAATTCTGGCCCTGTCATCCTTTGTGTAGACTCTTGCATCATCATTAGAAAATTACAACAAGCTAAAATCAAAACTGAAGGGCTCTTGAACATTCCTTGTTCAGTTGTTTAGCCAGGCACTTGATTTTAATTTAACAAAGAACTTAGCAATGTTAACCATTCTGGATGGATGTGTGGGATACAGAAAAAGTCTCAACTGAAACCAAGTCTTCATTTTCAGTGTTCTCAAAGGAAGAGGATGTGGTACGGAGCCCAAAACTGGGTACACAGAAAACTATGGGAGTGTCTTAATTTGCAATAAATAGTTATTAAATTATTGGATACCTATTTCTTATGGCTGTTGGCACTGAAGATCACAAAGACACTACTGAATGGGAGATACTTTCATCAAAGAACTGCAATACTAATAAACACACAGAAAACAAATCCAAGTATATATACACAGTCTTTTGTTCTCTTTCAAAGAACATGTTATTTACTAAAGGCATTTGACTCAGTGCATGCATGAAATTCTCTAATCAGGATACTTATTCAATTCAGTCTTGAATGTGAGGTGTGACAATTTTTTTACTTAACTAGGAAATATGGCAACTTATCATGCAGCTTGTGTAGTTATTTTCTTTGCTTCTCATCTGCCACCTTCATTTTAGAAGGATATTTGCAAAGGATGGGCCGGAACATTTGAAGGAGGAGAGACAATGACTTGCTACCTTCCTAGAAGTGTGACAGGGGCATGTGGTAATCTCTGTACCCCCTCGTATGGGCACGTATGCACACTGGTGTCTCCCAGGCAGAGGGAGAACGTGGTATCTTTAGAGCTAATTTTCAATGATGAAGCTGCACACTGCTTCACTTGATACTACATTTTCCTATCACACTCAGCATATACATGTTTTTGAGGGTGGCCTCCTAATGAGAGGGGGCCCAGTGATCAGATTCTGGTTCCTTCATTTTCTACGTATGTGAAATTGACTTCCCAAAGTGTCAGTTTCCCCACTTAGAATGTGGATGTTAATATCTACTTTACTTCGTTGTACCAACTGAATCAAAGTATAGCTGTCTCTTGAACAACGCGGAGGTTAGGGGCGCCGACCCCTGAGCAGTCAAAAGTCTGAGTATAACTTATAGTTGGCCCTCCGTAGCCACGGTTCTGCATCCATATATTCAACCAGCAGCGGATCATGTACTACGTATTTAGTGAAAAAAATCTGCGTATAAGCGGACCTGTGCAGTTCAAACCTATGTTGTTCAAGAGTCAACTGCCATGCCAAGTACTTAACCTTGTTCCTGGTGCATAATAAACCATTATAAGTGGTAGACAGTACATCATTTTGCTAAAGTAAGAGCCACAGCTCCTATTAAGTGATTTGAAAATGAAGGAGATGGGGAGAGAAAAGTACTACAGAGTTCTTATACCTTTTTGTTATGTTCTCAGATTCCAAATAAAAGAGAAATATTACTGCCATTTTCAAAGCTTCTATAAGGGACAAGATAGGATCTCGACTATTTTGTAAGGTTGCATTACTAGAAGAACTTATACTAAGGGATTAAAACCCATCCACGTGAGTTTGAAAGATATGAGAACAATGGAAGCAGAATTATTTTTGTTTTGATACAACACTTGTTAGGAGCCAACTTTAGAACCTGACAAGGCACAAAACTCTGAATAAAGGGAGGGAGGTTGTGTGATGGATCCCAGGAGGCACAGAAGTTTTGCTTCTAAAACAGTTGGTATGATTTGGCCCTTAGCTGCCTAATAGTGAATCCACAACAAAATTTAACAGAGTCCATGCACTACAGTCAGGAAAATTAGGAGAATGAGTCCAGGGAAAATTCTGAATGCTACTCTCAACATAAGACGTTCTAGCTCTGCCTGAAATGTGATGCTAATCTCCATTCCCTTTTCCAGTGTAGTTACTTGGGTGAGGGGCGAAAACAACAGAAAAGCTCAGTCTGGAAAGACATTCCAGCCCCTTATTTATGGGAAAGCAAAATCCTCTCAAGTGAACATGTATGTTTTTATTTTTTCATGAGCAAACAGCAAGACCCCTAAAAGTACACTTGGATGTGATAAATATGTCTAACTCAACCTTGTAATTTTAAAATAACATTTAACACACAGTTAAACCTTTCACATTTTAAATGTTATCCTTCAGGGAAAAAAAAGAAAAGAAAAGAAACAACACAAGCTTCCCTGTTACCTATCACCAGGGCAAAATTCCTTTAGAAATATCAAGCACAAGGTTCTGGTCACTGGAAGACCATTTCCCTAGTGACCCTTAGCTCTAAAAATAGAATAATAATAACAGAACAGGAAACACTTATCTTGTAGCTTAAGCAGTTGTATTCAGGCAGATTCAGGAAGCCTCCTGCATTCAACTCAGCCTGAAGAAATGAGTTACTTGCTCTCATGCTGAGTTGCACAAACTAATTCTTCTTGGAGTACTTGTAATTAGAAGGGAGAAATGACCTTCAGGAAATTGAAACTACACATGGAGAGGAGGCATTCAGATAATTTTATTGTGACATTTGATAATGTACAACTTCAGAAATGATTTAATTTCAAAATTTCCTGAATTTCACCAAAATAAAGGGAGAAAGATAATACGGGAAACCAATGGATTTTTCAATCAGTGGTGTTCCTACCTGTGGGAGGGTAATTAATTATAGCTCAGGAAATAGCCATAGGTTAAGTGGCTAGTCTCCTGAGAGGACTTTTATTTAGGGGAAAGTCTGATTCACATTTTATGACCTATTTGTATTTATGCTCACAGGGATGATGTAGGAATGAAGAAGTCATCAAACGTGGGGTAAACCACATACAGAGTGAAAGAAGAGTGCCCTGTGCCGTGAGCGCCACAGTCCACAATGGTAACATAGGACCTCCTAAAACTTACCCCCTCCTGCCAATTACCCTGGACCCACACTCCAGTGGCCTCTGAAAACCAATACCCCTTTCACCGCCAAAGCACCAAAAGATTTGGGGCAAATAATAATCAAAAAGGCCAAAGGTCTAACCAACCTAGAAAAAAAGAGCAGTTTCTCTCAACTCTGAGCCCGGTGACCACCAGTCTCATAATGAGCCTCCAGGAGTTATGCCACATACCCCTCAGGTTTCTTCCTGGAATTACTGACAGTTGCCCCTGAATAACAATATACACTAAAAGGTCACATTTATAAATGCCTGCAAAACGTGCCTAGTTAACCATGACCTTTCAAGGCAATACAACGTACATGATTTTCTGGGGAGTCCTGTAGGTATCATCTTTTCCTGTAAGGAAGTTTTGCATCCTTTGATGACCGCAAAATAATAACCAACATTTAGTGAACACTTGGCCAGGGAGAGGTACTGTATGTTGTATATGCACTATCATTGTGTAATCTAAAAAAAAATCACATGATAGAGGTAAAATTTTTATTCCCATTTCACAGATGACAAAAGTGAGACTTTGAGTTCCACACAGTAACTCAGGGACATACAGGTAGGTCGTGGTAGAGCTACAATTCAAACCAGCTGCACTTGGCTATGATAGTATGCTATCAATCACTATTTAATACCATCTCCACATGGACCCATAAAGGTGAAATGAATGTACACACAGTGGCTTGTCAGGTGGTTCTCTAACAGCTGGATCAGGAAGCCAAGTGTGGCATGTTCTGTCCTCACGGTCATACAATTTTTGTGCCCATACTCTCTCTCTCTCAACTCAGTTGGTTGAGTTTTGTTTGCAACAGAATTCAGGAGATTCTTCAGTCCTAATTTGATTTTCAGGTTCCAAAGGCCTAACTTTGGCACATTCTATCAAGAAGGTAAACAGAAAGATACTGAACTAGGAAAAATCATACTCTTTTTATAAAATAATATTTTATACTAGATGTCATAACATTGTATCTTTTCTTAACATTTGCTATGAACTTGTCACCTTGCCTGACACGCTCACACTTTGATGTGGTTTAAAGCCTGATTAGGTAACTCTTCTCCAATAAGGGAACCTCAGCTGAACCTCATCTCAAATACTTCTAGTCTCCAGCTGCAAAAATAGGATCATGAACGACACTATCACTACCTGGTGTTTGTATTACATTTTTGTTCTGAGCAGTTCAAAGTATTTCATGGGCCCAAAGTATTTCATGGGTTTTAGAAGAAGTAGGACATATCCCGGGAGAGACATTCTGTCTAGTGCTTCTTGTTGGACCTCTAAGTGCAACTGCTAGCACTTAAAAAAAAAATTCCCTCCCTAAGAGTTTTCCCAGATAATTCTGCACACTTGTGAATAAACCTGTACCTGGTGGTCCTTAAAAACAAGGACCAAGGGCTTCCCTGGTGGCGCAGTGGTTGAGAGTCCGCCTGCCGATGCAGGGGACACGGGTTCGTGCCCCGGTCCGGGAAGATCCCACATGCCGCGGAGCGGCTGGGCCCGTGAGCCATGGCCGCTGAGCCTGTGCGTCCGGAGCCTGTGCTCCGCAACAGGAGAGGCCACAACAGTGAGAGGCCCGCGTACCACAAAAACAAAAAAAACAAAAACAAGGACCAATTTTAAATCCTGAGTGACTGATTCACCTGCATTTACTAAAGAGAAAAAAGAACTCACCTTCCCCCCCCCCAAGCCCCCAGATGGATCTATCATCATAGGCAGTTTAAGGACAACTGATAAAAGGAAAAATGAATACACATCTTATTATAGAAAAAGAATAGCTCAATAAGAGGAGCAATAGCGAATCCAGATAATGAAAACCATTTCCTAAACAGGACAATCATCTTTAAATACAAGAGTGATTCCATCTAAAGCAAGGATGAGCGATTACGTGGACCAGACCTATAGGGAGACAGCATGAGCAATCAGCAATCATCAAATATCCAACTTACTAGTCAACCAAAAATCCAAGGCCAAAGCAGTCTCCTTTTATGTTTCTCAAGATTGTGTAAAAGGAAAATGGGAATCAGTAGCCAGAAAATGAATGCCATTGTACAGATGCTAAATAAGTCAGCAATTATGGGAAAGGATTCATTTTGAGCTGGAAGAACCAAGATGAGGCAGAAGTGTTTAAAGCCTGCAGAGATTGAGGAAAAACATTACTCTGACTGCAGCCAGTGTGTGCCAACGATGATTCAAGAATAAAATACAGACTTTTCAACAAAGGAAACCAATCTTCTTTTGTCAGGTAATGAAGAGCCCAAAGGGATCGCCAGGTGGTGAGTCCCACTACGAGCAGGAGTGTATCCCTAATGGGAGTGTGTTTGTTCTGTGTTCTATATTAATTCAAAAGTCCCGGGTCTAAAGCTGGGTTGCAGTAACAGAAAACACAGTTAATAATACCTCCAGATTTAGAAATATGATTTGTATTGGTAGCACCAGGATCCCTGCTTATGATCCATCCACACCTGAATGAAAGCAGAAAAGATAAAAGAAAAAACTGGTTTGAGATCACCTAAGTCAAATTTTTATTTTACTCCTTTGTGAAACCACTCACTGATTCCCTGAATTTAGTCTAAACCAAAGGTGTGGGAATTTGGTTTATAAACACACTTACGATAGTCCCCAATTTACAAAGAAAAATTCTGTCATTTAAACTGAAGTGTCTTCTTTCCACTATAAATCCCAGCTTATCTGTAGGATTTGTCATTATACCTGAAAGACATCAATAAGTTTTCTGCAGCCTTAAAAATGATTATTTTGTTTGTAAGCTCAATAATCATTTCCTTGAAATTATGTAAATGCTTATGGAGTAAAACCTGATGGGTGGTCAGCCAGAGGTACACTAAGTTGAGATCACACGCATTGAAATCAATTCATGATCACGGAACTTTCTTTCCACCTGCTCTTGTGGTACACTCAATTCCCTCTGAGAATATTACCCTGAGACTATAAATTCTGGCCATTCTAAAGCCCTCTCTCCTAAAAGGAACCCTCTGTTGGTGGGAATGTAAATTGGTGCAGCCACTATGGAAAACAGTATGGAGGTTCCTAAAAAAACTAGAAATAGAGTTGCCATATGATCCAGCAATCCCACTCCTGGGCATATACCTGGAGAAAACTCAAATTCGAAAAGATACATGCACCCCAATGTTCATGGCAGCACTATTTACAATAGCCAAGACATGGAAGCACCTAAGTGTCCATCGACCAAAGAAGATGTGGTATATATATACAACGGAATGTTACACAGCCATAAAAAAGAATGAAATAATGCTATTTGCAACAACATGGTTGGACCTAGAGATTATCATACTAAGTGAAGACAGACAAAGACAAATATCATACGATATCACTTATATGTGGAATCTAAAAAAATGATACAAATGAACTTAATTACAAAACAGAAATAGATCCAGACATAGAAAACAAACTATGGTTACCAAAGGGGAAAGGTTGGGGTGGGGGAGGGATAAATTAGGAGTTTGGGATTAACATATACACACATATATAAAATAACCAACAAGGACCTACTATATAGCACAGGGAACTATACTCAATATTTTGTAATAACCTATAAGGGAAAAGAATCTGAAATGCATATATATACACACACATATATATATGTATATATAACGGAATCACTTTGCTGTATACCTGAAACTAACACAACATTGTAAATCAACTATACTTCAATAAAAAATAAAAATAATTTAAAAAATAGGCCTCTGTCTTTATGCAACCATAACCTGGAATCTAAATCTGACTCTCTTTTTTGTCCCCAATCTTTGAAATTGTTTGAAGTAGACCAAATGTGTTGGTATGAGAGCTTCCTCCCTAAGTTTATCCTGGTCACGCTGGGAGAAACTCAGGTCTGGGAAAGAAACTGGAGGACACAGCTTACTCCCCCTTTTCTGCTAATTTTGTAGGCTACCTAACACTGGGCATGAATAAATACATAATTCTAAGGTAACTGACCTTGTCCTGCAGAAGGACACTGTGGCCCCCGTTATTTATTTCTAATTAAATTTTTTTAAAAATAAATTTATTTATTATTTTTGGCTATGTTGGGTCTTTGTTGCTGTGCGCGGGCTTTCTCTAGTTGCAGCGAGCGGGGGGCTACTCTTCATTGCAGTGTGCGGGCTTCTCATTGCGGTGGCTTCTCTTGTTGTGGAGCATGGGCTGTAGAGCGCACAGCCTTCAGTAGATGCAGCACGTGGGCTCAGTAGTTGTGGCTCACGGGCTTAGATGCTCTGCAGCATGTGGGATCTTCCTGGACCAGGGCTTGAACCCTGTCCCCTGCATTGGCAGGCGGATTCTTAACCACTGCGCCACCAGGGAAGCCCTCTAATTTAAATTTGTTCTCAAAATAATAATAAACATAGTTTCTAATCACATGAGAATGGTATAAATTGTGCTTTAGAGTCAGGAAGACTTCGGGTAAATCATGACCTGCTACTTAATAGGTCTGTCACCCTAGTAGCCTATTTACTAAAATTCTCTGGACTCAGTTTCCCACCTGAAATGTGGAGACAAATTCATTAGCTCAAATTCTTGGTTGCAAGAATTTGAGGTAAGGAATATAAAGTGCCCGGCACATGAAAGTTTCTCAAAGACAGCAGTCATTATGGTTACTTGAACAACCTATCATCCCAGAAAAATTCAGAAGAACCACTTTCTGAATTTATACTAGCATCTGATGAATTGTCACTTAATTAAGCTAAGTTTTCCTCTATGCTCCTAAATTTTAATAGCATGTTTTTTAGTTTCTGTAATAGATGAACAAAATAGCATCTTCAACACCTTGGTATATTTCTGCTTAGTGAAATAATAATGCTACTAAGATGTGTCAAAAAGCTCTGGTTTTAAAAGCTGATGGTGGAGGCAGCAACTGGTTGGGAAAGAACTGTTTGTACCCGCTGTGATTGTAATAAACCCTCTCTATTTGTGGGAAGATCTTCCCTTTTGATGGTTGGCCATTGATGTGATGTTGTAAAGGATGGTGAATTGTTCTTTGGTTTGATATCCTAGTGCTTTTCAAGTACCAAATGTTAGGATGAAGACTTTGAACATACTTATTCGCTTAACTGAACTACCGGACTGAAGTGTTTTGAAACTTTTTCTACATAGTTTGAGGATCTGCAGAGTTCTTACCTCAAAAGCCAGCAGGTGAACCCTTGGACAGGCAACAAAAAATATTTGGCTGCATCTCTGTTATCACTATTATTTTAAATTACTTTACAGCATTTTTCTCTCATTATATTTTTCCTATTAAGTACAAAGAATGAAAATGATCCTTTTCTACATGCTTATGTTTTTAAACAAAGGTTTTCAAAGTTCAGCTTTAATTTTAAACTTAAATGAAAATGACTAAGCATTTTGGATTCTAGAATTTTAAGTAAATGTTATTCTATTTTAGACACTCCTGGTTCATTATGTAAACTCCTAGCAATCTTTTTAATTATTAGACTTCAACAGTAACGAAAAATATTTTTCAAAAATTTCATGCTACAAACACATACACACACTCTGAGGAAAAGATCAACTGAGATGAATAGAAATCTATTACAACAGTTTTGGAGGTATTTTAAATAACCCTATGGCTGATGTGACTGGACTGAAAAAAATAATGTTTAATTTTCCCATACTTCACATGAAGAAAACAAAGCTGGCTTGTCACCTAAAGGAAAGTAGAGGGAATAAAAGTAACAAAACACCTCAAACCTCAGCCCTGTTTCCCTGTCTCCCAAACTAAAGACTCAAGACATTGATGGGCAAAATGCAGGTACATAATTCCCTACTGGACAAGAACTCCTTTTTTATTTTCAAGGCAGCCCACGTATTAACTCCGATATCTCTCCTGTCCCTATTATCAGTGTCTCAATTCCCAGAAACAGTGGCAGAAAATAGAGGATAAATTCCAACTTTCTTTTCTATTGCCTCCCCTACTCTATATGTTGGGATGCCAAAATCATGTCTTTCCAGTGAGGGGTGCACAAGAGACAGAGTTGTGACTAATAAAACATAAGTGGGAGTCTACTGAGCATTTCTGAGAAAGTCTCTGCTTTCCTACCACAGGCACTGCCTAATCCTCCTTCACTCTTTCCTTCCTCTTTTTAACTGAATGTGGATGTGATGGCTGGCGCTACAGCAGCCATTAAGAAAAAGTCAAGAGATAACACAGACTTTGGCCTTGGTAGCCTTGGGCTTCTGAACCAACATCTTCACTTGTGGATGTCCTGTTGTACCAGCCACACATAGCTATTAAATACAATTCCTAACATATGTATCTCCAGAAGTACAGAGTATTAGATAGCATTTATTGAGTATTCACTGTGTGCCAGGCACATTGTGAAAAGTACTCAATATTTCATTTATTTCTCACAACAATCCTATGAGACAGGTACTATTATTATTACTAAAATAAGGAAATCAAAGCAGGGAAAGTTTAACGACCCTGTTAGGGTCACATGATTAGCAAAAGCTGAAATTGGCTACAGGCAGTCTGACTCCAGAGCCCTAGGTCTGACCTATTCCATCACCATTTGTCTTGTACTGGAGAAGGTGCCAAAAGGGGAAGAGTCAGGGTAACAATCATTGTAGGGACTGGCCAGCAAGCCTCCAATTTTTATAGTAGGGGTAGGAAATGATCCTGTCCTCACTTAGCATCCACACTTTGGATGGCTCTCTACCAGCATCTCAGAGTTGACTGGGGGTTTTGTCCCTCATCCCACAATTCAATGGCAGATTTGAGTAGGTCTGTGCCTGGATGCTAGTTAGAGCAGTTCATCATCACACCCTTTTGAAACCAGAGTTTCTCATTGAGAATTTAAAAAAAAGAATAGAAACAAAGAAAAAGAAAGGAAGGAAAACAATTTTTAAGGTAAAAGAAACATAAGAGAAGAGTGCAGGATGGTCCTTCAAGATGGCGGCAAAGAGGTGAGGATCGCCTTCCTCCCCACAAATACATCAGAAATACTTCTACATGCGGAACAGCTCCTACAGAACACCTACTGAACGCTGCCAGAAGACCTCAGACTTCCCAAACGACAAGAAACTCCCCCACGTACCTGGGTAGGGGAAAAGAAAAAAGAATAAATGGAGACAAAAGAATAGGAACGGGACTGCACCCGTGGGAGGGAGCTGTGAAGGAGGAAAGGTTTCCACACACTAGGAAGCCCCTTCAATGGCAGGGACGGGGATGGGGGATGAGGGGAAGCTTCGGAGCCCAGAGGGAGAGCACAGCAACAGGAGTGCAGAGGAAAAAGCGGAGAGATTCCCGCACAGAGGATCGGGGCCGACCGGCACTCACCAGCCCGAGAGGCTTGGGAGCTGGGGCGGGCGGGGCTGGGAGCTGAGGCTCGGGCTTTGGAGGTCAGACCCCAGGGAGAGGACTGGGGTTGGCTGCATGAGCACAGCCTGAAGGGGGCTAGTGCGCCACAGCTAGCCGGGAGGGAGTCTGGGAAAAAGTCTGGAACTGCCTAAGAGGCAAGAGACCATTGTTTCGGGGTGCGCGAGAAGAGGGAATTCAGAGGGTTGCCTAAACGAGCCCAGAGATGGGCGTGAGCTGCAGCTATCAGCGTGGACCCCAGAGACGGGCATGAAACGCTAAGGCTGCTGCTGCTGTAGCACCAAGAAGCCTGTGTGCGAGCACAGGTCACTATCCACACCTCCCCTCCCGGGAGCCTGTGCAGCCCGCCACTGCCAGGGCCCCGTGATCCAGGGACGACTTCCCCGGGAGAACACATGGCGAACCTCAGGCTGTTGCAATGTCATGCTGGCCTCTGCCATTGCAGGCTCCCCCCGCATTCTGTACCCCTCCCTCCTCCCAGCCTGAGTGAGCCAGAGCCCCCTAATCAGCTGCTCCTTTAACCCCCTTCTGTCTGGGTGAAGAACAGATGCCAGAGGGTGACCTACATGCAGAGGCAGGGCCAGATTGAAAGCTGAACCCCAGGAGCTGTGCGAACAAAGAAGAGAAAGGGAAATATCTCCTAGCAGCCTCAGGAACAGTGGATTAAATCTCCACAATCAACTTGATGTTCCCTGCATCTGTGGAATACCTGAACGGACAACGTTTATACTACTTATTATCATTGGTGGATTTGTTTATTGGTTTGGTGCTCTCCTCTTTTTTTTTATTAAAAAATTTATTTAATTGATATTTAAAAATTTTTTTATTTTAATAACTTTATTTATTTTTTCCTTTCTTTCTTTCTTTTTTCTCACCCTGTTCTTCTGAGCCATGTGGCTGACAGGGCCTTGGTGCTCCGGCTGGGTGTCAGGACTGAGCCTCTGAGGTGGGAGAGCCGAGTCCAGGACACTGGACCACCAGAGACCTCCTGGCCCCATGTCATGAGACCTCCTGGCCCCATGTCATATCAATTGGCGAGAGCTCTCCCAGAGACATCCATCTCAATGTTAAGACCCAGCACCACTCAATGACCAGCAAGCTGCAGTGCTAGACACCCCATGCCAAACAACTAGCAAGACAGGAACCCACCCCCACCCATTAGCAGAGAGGCTGCCTAAAATCATAATAAGGTCAGACACACTAAAACACACCACCGGATGTGGTCCTGCCCACCAGAAAGACAAGATCCAGCCTCATCCACCAGAATACAGGCACTAGTCCCCTCCACCAGCAAGCCTACACAACCCACTGAACCAACCTTACCCACTGGGGGCAGACACCAAAAAAACGGGAACTATGAACCTGCAGCCTGCGAAAAGGAGACCCCAAACAAAGTAAGTTAAGCAAAATGAGAAGACACAGAAATATGCAGCAGATGAAGGAGCAAGGCAAAAACCCACCACACCAAACAAATGAAGAGGAAATAGGCGGTCTACCTGAAAAAGAATTCAGAGGAATGATAGTAAAGAGGATCCAAAATCTTGGAAATAGAATGGAGAAAATACAAGAAACGTTTAACAAGGACCTAGAAGAACTAAAGAGCAAACAAACAATGATGAACAACACAATAAATGAAATTAAAAATTCTCTAGAGGGAATCAATAGCAGAATAACTGAGGCAGAAGAACGGATAAGTGACCTGGAAGTTAAAATAGTGGAAATAAGTACTGCAGAGCAGAATAAAGAAAAATGAATGAAAAGAATTGAGGACAGTCTCAGAGACCTCTGGGAAAACATTAAACACACCAACATTCGAATTATAGGGGTCTCAGGAGAAGAAAGGAAAAAGAAAGGGACTGAGAAAATATTTGAAGAGATTATAGTTGAAAACTTCCTCAATATGGGAAAGGAAATAATGAAGTCCAGGAAGTGTAGAGAGTCCTATACAGGATAAATCCAAGGAGAAACACACCAAGACACATATTAATCAAACTATCAAAGATTAAATATAAAGAAAAAATATTAAAAGCAGCAAGGGAAAAGCAACGGATAACATACAAGGGAATCCCATAAGGTTAAGAGCTGGTTTCTCAGCACACACTCTGCAAGCCAGAAGGGTGTAGCAGGACATATTTAAAGTGATGAAAGGGAAAAACCTACAAGAAAGATTACTGTACTCAGCAATGACCTCATTCAGATTTGACGAGGAAGTTAAAACATTTATAGACAAGCAAAAGCTAAGAGAATTTAGCACCACCAAACCAACTTTACAACAAATGCTAAAAGAACTTCTCTAGGCAGGAAACACAAGAGAAGGAAAAGACCTACAATACCAAACCCAAAACAATTAAGAAAATGGTAATAGGAACATGCATATCGATAATTAACCTTAAACGTAAATGGATTAAATGCTCCAGCCAAAAGACATAGACTGGCTGAATGGATACAAAAACAAGACCCGTATATATGCTGTCTACAAGAGACCCACTTCAGACCTAGGGACACATAGAGACCGAAAGTGAGGGGATGGAAAAAGATATTCCATGCAAATGGAAATCAAAACAAAGCTGGAGTAGCATTACTCATACCAGAAAAAATAGAATTTAAAGACTATTACAAGAGACAAAGAAGGACACTACATAATAATCAAGGGATCATTCCACGAAAAAGACATAACAATTGTAAAATTTTATGCACCCAATATAGGAGCACCTCAATACATAAGGGAAATGCTAACAGCCATAAAAGGGGAAATCGACAGTACCACGATAATAGTAGGGGACTTTAACACCCCACTTTCACGAATGGACAGAACAATCAAAATGCAAATAACTAAGGAAACACAAGCTTTAAGTGATACATTAAACAAGATGGACTTAATGGATATTTAGAGGACATTCCATCCAAAAACAACAGAACACACCTTCTTCTCAAGTGTTCATGGAATATTCTCCAGGATAGATCATATCTTGTGTCACAAATCAACCCTTGGTAAATTTAAGAAAATTGAAATCATATCAAGTATCTTTTCTGACCATTATGCAAGGAGACTAGATATCAATTACAGGGAAAATAACTGTAAAAAATACAAACATATGGAGGCTAAACAAAATGCTACTAAATAACCGAGATCCTTGAAGAAATCAAAGAGGAAATCAAAAAACACCTAGAAACAAATGACAATGAAAACATGATGGCCCCAAACCTATGTCATGCAGCAAAAGCAGTTCTAAGAGGGAAGTTTACAGCAATACAATCCTTCCTCAAGAAACAAGAAAAATCTCAAATAAACAACCTAACCTTACACCTAAAGCAATTAGAGAAAGAAGAACAAAAAAACCCCCGAAGTTAGCAGAAGGAAATAAATCATAAAGACAAGATCAGAAATAAATGAAAAAGAAATGAAGGAAATGATAGCAAAGATCAATAAAACTAAAAGCTGGTTCTTTGAGAAGATAAACAAAATTGATAGACTATTAGCCAGTCTCATCAAGAAAAAAAGGGAGAAGACTCAAATCAATAGAATTAGAAATGAAAAAAGGAGAAGTAACAACTGACACTGCAGAAATACAAAGGATCAAGAGAGATTACTACAAGCAACTCTATGCCAATAAAATGGACAACCTGGAAGAAATGGACAAATTCTTAGAAAAGCACAACCTTCCGAGACTGAACCAGGAAGAAACAGAAAATATAAACATACCAATCACAAGCACTGAAATTGAACCTGTAATTAAAAATCTTCCAACAAACAAAAGCCGAAGACCAGAAGGCTTCACAGGAGCATTCTATCAAACATTTAGAAAAGAGTTAACACCTATCCTTCTCAAACTCTTCCAAAATATAGCAGAGGGAGGAACACTCCCACAGTCATTCTACAAGGCCACCATCACCCTGATACCAAAACCAGACAGAGAGATCACAAAAAAAGAAAATTACAGGGCAAGATCAGTGATGAACACAGACACGAAAATCCTCAACAAAATACTAGCAAACAGAATTCAGCAGCCCATTAAAAGGATCATACACCATGATCAAGTGCAATTTACCCCAGGAATGCAAGGATTCTTCAACATACAGAAATCAATCATTGTGATACACCATATTAACAAATTGAAAAATAAAAACCATATGATAATCTCAATAGATGGAGAAAAAGCTTTCGAAAAATTCAACACCCATTTATCACAACAACTGTCCAGAAAGGCATAGAGGGAACCTACCTCAACATAATAAAGGCCATACATGACAAACCCACAGCAAACATCATTCTCAATGGTGAAAAATTGAAACCATTTCCACCAAGATTAGGAACAAGACAAGGCTGCCCACTCTCACCAATATTATTCAACATAGTTTTGGAAGTTTTAGCCACAGCAATCAGAGAAGAAAAAGAAATAAAAGGAATCCAAATCAGAAAAGAAGAAGTAAAATGGTCACTGTTTGCAGATGACATGATACTATACATAGAGAATCCTAAAGATGCTGCCAGAAAACTACTAGAGCTAATCAATGAATTTGGTAAAGTAGCAGGATAGAAAATTAATGCACAGAAATCTCTTGTATTCATATACACTAATGATGAAAAATCTGAAAGAGAAATTAAGGAAACACTCCCATTTACCATTGCAAGAAAAAGAATAAAATATCTAGGAATAAACCTACCTAAAGGGCTTCCCTGGTGGTGCAGTGTTTGAGAATCTACCTGCCAATGCAGGGAACAAGGTTTGAGCCCTGGTCCAGGAAGATCCCACATGCCGTGGAGCAAGTAGGCCTGTATGCCACAACTACGGAGCCTGAGCTCTAGAGCCCACGAGCCACAACTACTGAGCCTGCGTGCTACAACTACTGAAGCCCATGAACCTAGAGCCTGTGCTCTGCAACAAGAGAAGCCACCGCAGTGAGAAGCCTGGGCACCACAATGAAGAGGAGCTGTCACTCGCTGCAACTACAGAAAGACTGCGTGCAGCAATGAAGACCCAATGCACCCAAAAAAATAAGTAAATTTATATAAGAAAACAACAACAACAACAAAAACCTACCTAAGGAAACAAGATACCCGTATAAAGAAAACTATGACACTGATGAAAGAAATTAAAGATGATACAAACAGATGGAGAGATACACCATCTTGGATTGGAAGCATCAACATTGTGAAAATGACTATACTACCCAAAGCAAGCTACAGATTCAATGCAATCGCTATCAAACTACCAATGGCATTTTTCACAGAACAAGAACAAAAAGTTAAAGAATTTGTATGGTAACACAAAAGACCCTGAATAGCCAAAGCAATCTTGAGAAAGAAAAACAGAGCTGGAGGATCAGGCTCCCTGACTTTAAACTATACCACAAAGCTACAGTAATCAAGACAGCATGGTACTGGTACAAAAACAGCAATATAGATCAATGGGACAGGATAGAAAGCCCAGAGATAAACCCACGCTCATATGGTCACCTTATCTTTGAGAAAGGAGGCAAGAATATACAATGGAGAACAGACAGCCTCTTCAATATGTGGTGCTGGGAAAACTGGACAGCTACATGTAAAGGAATGAAATTAGAACACTCCCTAACAACATAGACAAAAATAAACTCTAAATGGATTTAAGACCTAAATGCAAGGCCAGACATTAGAGGAAAACATAGGCAGAACACTCTGTGAATCACAGGAAGATCTTTTTTGACCCACCTCCCCGAGTAATGGAAATAAAATAAAAAATAAACAAATGGGACCTAATGAAACTTCAAACCTTTTGCCCAGCAAAGGAAACCATAAACAAGATGAAAAGACAACCCTCAGAATGGGAGAAAATATTTGCAGACGAAGCACCTGACAAAGGATTAATCCCAAAATATACAAGCAGCTCATGCAGCTCAATACCAAAAAAACAAACAACCTAATCAAAAAATGGGCAGAAGACCTAAATGGACATTTCTCCAAACAATATATACAGATTGCCAACAAACACATGAAAGGATGCTCAACATCACTAGTCATTAGAGAAATGGAAATGAAAACTACAATGAGGTATCACCTCACACCGGTCAGTATGTCCATCAACAAAAAATCTACAAACAATAAATGCTGGAGAGGGTGTGGAGAAAAGGGAATCCTTTTGCACTGTTGGTGGGTGATGTAAACTGATACAACCACTATGGAGAACAGTATGGAGGTTCCTCAAAAAACTAAGAATATAACTACCATATGACCCAGCAATCCCACTACTGGGCACATATCCTGAGAAAACAATAATTCAAAAGGAGTCATGTACCACAGTGTTCACTGCAGCACTATTTACAACAGCCAGGACATGGAAGCAACCTAAGTGTCCATTGACACATGAATGGATAAAAAAGACGTGGCACGTATATACAATGGAATATCACTCAACCCTAAAAAGAAACGAAATTGAATTATTTGTAGTGAGGTGGATGGACCTAGAGTCTGTCATACAGAGTGAAATAAGTCAGAAAGTGAAAAACAAATACTGTATGTTAACATATATATGGAATCTAAAAAAAAAAAAAAAAAGTTTCTGAAGAACCTAGGGGTAGAACAGGAATAAAGACACAGACGTAAAGAATGGACTTGAGGACACAGGGATGGGGAAGGGTAAGTTGAGACAAAGTGAGAGAGTGCCATGGACATATATACACTACCAAGTGTAAAGCAGATAGCTAGTGGGAAGTAGCCGCATAGCACAGGGAGATCAGTTTGCTGCTTTGTGTCCACCTAGACGGGTGCGATAGGGAGGGTGGGAGGGAGACACAAGAGGGATGGGATATGGGGATATCTGTATACGTATAGCAGGTTCACTTTGTTATACAGCAGCAACTAACAACAATGTAAAGAAATCATACTCAATAAAGACATTTAAAAAAGGGGGGGGGGAAGAGAAGAGTGCAAAGGACAGGAGAAACAAAGGAAAAGAGAGAAGAAAGCAGTAGAAGAGAAACAACAATACTATGGAGCCCATCGAAAAGATAGTGCAGAAGGAATCAATCAATCAGTCAATAAAGCAAGTTGAGATATCAAAATAGAAGCCTAGAGAAAGCAAGATTACAAGGAGTATAAAGTGATATTAGCAAAAGCAGAGTTTGCACTGCAGGGAGTAAAGTGATACAGACATGGATATTGTTGAGTAGATGTAGAGAACTGAAATAATGATGTGGAATAAAAATGTAAGAGCTTTCCACATTTTTTTTTTTTAGGAAAATAATGAAGAGATGACAAGGAAAGACAAAATGATAGATTTGGAGGACAGAAAACAGAAACCTACTTCAGGATACTAGCTTTGTCTTCCTCTGAGGACTGATATCTACTGAGTCTTTACTCACCAGATATTCTATTCTGTGCTTTGTATACCTTACTTCACTTAATGTATACAGAACAATCCCATGAGGTAGACAACATCATTACTCCCTTTTTACAGATGTAGAAACTAAGGCTTCAAAAGGTTGAACATCTTTCCCAAAGTCATATAACAGTGAGAACTACAATGGGACTTTGAAGCCAGGTCTCTTAGACTACAAAGTCCAAGCTCTGAAACCCCACGGCAGACTTTATCAATAATCAAAATCACGCGTGATTTAAGATGTCCAAGGGAGGCTGAAAGGACACAATATGTTTCAGGAAATATTAAGAGCTGCATCCCATAGACTCATCCTAAAATATATAAATAGGTATACACACACACACATATTCATTACGAACACAAATGAAAAGAAAGCTATTCGAGGATTTAAAAAACAAAACAAAATAGGATTTATATCTTAAGACTTTCTCGGCAAAGCTCATTTCAGGAGACAATGAAAGGTCAGAAAAAGCTATTGAAATGAACCAAGAATTTTATACTGAGCTCCTTGTCCATCGTGAGTCAATGCAGAAGACACACATCTGCAGGGCTGAGAAAGTATACTAACCCACCTTTCTACAAACACACACTCTGAAAACCAAAATAAAACAAATAATTTAAAGAGCTATTTCAGCTGATGAATAAAAACATCCAAATTAAAAACCCCAGAATGGGTAGTTGTTAGTAAGACTTACTGATGGCTCTAAGATAAATTAAACATAGAGTTGATCATTGTTTTCACACAATTCTTCTGAAAAGAAAAATAATGATAAGAAGTAAATTAACTAAAATAGTCTGTTGTGTAAATCCAAATTATGAGATTAAAGATGGAGAAATGAGTATAGATGGGAGAAGTAAAAGCAAATGTAAATCAAGTTCATATAGCAAGGAGTCAAGAGATAACTTGTTTCTTATAAGATAAATATTTATTTTAAAATACCACTATTGTATACTTGAAAATGACATTTTAAAATTATTAAAAAGTGAAATTTCTACCTAAAAAATAAAATATAAAAACTAAACATTAAAGAATGGCAGAGATTTTTCCATTACATGTACATACACACACGAATGGATGGCAAAATTAGTTGCAAACAATATAGCATCTTAGACAGAAACACTGAAAAGGACAGAAAAGTATAATTTAGCTCTACTTACCATGAATATCTAACAGTATAAAATTTGTGCATCAAAATATATGGATCAAAGACTTTAAGACAAAAGAAGTAACTAATGGAACCACACTATTGTTCAGATAATTTAATCAATGTATTTCAGGAGAAAAAATACAAAGGATCTATTTACATAATAGATATAATTTAATAATATTAAAATATATGTCCTACAAAGAGCAACTTTTTCACTTAAGTATTCATGGATCACCTAAAGAGTTTTTGGAAGAAAAATTGAAGGTATACTAGGCCAAAAGGAAATCTCAACAATTGCCCTAAGGAAAAACAATACCTCTCAAACCACTAGTGCAGTTAATTATCTGACCTTATTATCTGACCATAATACAGTGAAAAAAAAGTCAATAGTAAATCTCAATAGAAACAAAGTTTCTTAAACACTTAACTGTACTATTTTCAACTGTCATTCTATCAAAGAGGAAGCCAAAACATCATTAGGAAATAATGATATGTAGCCAAAAGTATGTTCAGAGGTAAATGTCCACATTTAAAAATTGTATTAATGTAAAAGGAAAAATAAATGAACCATGATTCAACCAATAAGAGTCATAAAAGAACAGAGTGATCCTAAGGAAAATAAGAAAGTAACAAAGTAAAAAAGGACAAAAGAAAAACAGCATTACTAAACAGTAAATCCAAGAACTGGCCTTTTGAAAAACAACAAGAACAAAAACATCTAAGAAAATAATATATATACTATACACATGACATTAATATAATGACATTATATATAATACAATATATAATCTATATAATAATGTTGTTAATGAAAAATATTGCCTGCCATATCAGCAAACAAAGGATGTTGCAGCCATCAAGCCATCACATTACAGCCATCCCTATGGTGAGCCCTGAGGGAACTCAGGATAGAAACATAATGCCCATCATCATCAGACACTGTACCACGCCCCCCCCACCCCACTGGCCCCAGATAGCTGAGGTGCATATCAAAGGAATGATTTCAGTCAGCCCAGACTCTTGTATCTTCCCATATACAGAAAGGCACTAAATTCCTTAACTTGAGATATCTGGTTTTCTTTAATTAATAGTAATCTTTTGATGTTCTAACTATCTGGTTTTCCTTGCAAAAACTCCTATATATACTGGCTTCCCACCTTGCCTCTTTGGAACATCTTTCAGAGTTATCTGAGATGCTATGTCCCGTGCTGAAGTCCTCAGTTTTGTCCACTGAAGAAAACATTAACTCTCAACTTTTAGGTTGTGCATCTTTTTTCAATTGACAATATATAATCTATATATAAGTATACATAATGGTATTACATACAATTATATTACAGTTAGATATATATAACTATATATATAATTGGCTAAACATTTTTTTAAAAATCTTATAAAATGGACATGGTTCTGGAGAATACAAATTAAAAAAATTAAAATCGAGAAAAGTTACCAAAGAATTACCTTTCAAAAAGGCTTTAAGGCCAGATGGTTTCCTTCAGCCTTATAAGGACAGCTATCCCAAGTGTCTCCAGAGAAAGAAAAAGTTACAAAATTTCACAATTTTTACGTCTCTTGATATCAAAAACTGGCAGAGAGAGAGGCCAGTTTCAAGGTCAAACAAATCTGAGTTAGGAAGCCTGGCTCTTCATTTATTACCTGCACTACCTTCTACATGAGTAATAAATGAAAAAACCATAAAAAAATACTTTAAAAGATTCTGTTTATCTGCCATAAGTACACAAGTAGTATTACCAAGCTGCTGTAGCAATAATATAGAACACACACACACACACACATTCAGTAAAAGAAACTATAAATTTCTACTAAGAAAAAGAAGCACAAATAAAATATTCTAAAGCCAAACCAATAGCATATTAAAGAACTAAATTTAATTTGTGAATATAAGCAGAAAACATATTAAGAAATCTGTTATTCTAATAAATCACATCAACAATTTTTGTATGAGACACTATATATTAACCTCAACAGACACTGAGAAAACACCCAAATCCCATTCCTAACAAAACCTTTATAAAACCAAAAATGTTGCACAGACACAATAAACAAAAGCAAACATCCACAAAAAGTGGAAAAAAAAAGGTAAAAAAAATCCAGGGAAAATCAGGACCTATACATGAAAGCCTACTGTCATTCTTGACATTTAACATTTTAAATGGTTAGCTAATATAATAGAAATATTAATTGTGATATCAGCTTCCATAGTTTTAATACTTTCCATATGCCTAAATTTATTTAATCCTAGCAACAATCTTGTGATTCTGGGTTACTACCCCTAATTTCAGATGAAGGAACTGAAACTGAAGGTTAAGAAACTTAATTTTCACTTGTTCAAGGCTACGCAGGTAGCACTAGCCTACAGACAGGTTTGGAACTGAAGACAACCTGATTCCAAGAGCTAAACGTATAATGACTAATTTGTGCAATAAGAACAAACATGAAAAATACTCAAATGAACAGAGATAAGTATTACTATTGTCAGATACTATGTATTCTTCAAAAAAAAAAAAAAACAACCCTCAAGGTAATCAGTTACATGTGAATTAAAGGGGCAAGAGATAAGAAAAATATACAAAACAAAAACAACAGCTCTGTTATAAACAAGCAATAATCAGTTAAAGGTATAATGGTAACAGCAAAACAAATAATTACTACTCCCGGTCCGGGAAAATCCCACATGCCGCAGAGCGGCTAGGTCAGTGAGCCATGGCCACTGAGCCTGCGCTCCGCAACGGGAGAGCCACAACAGTGAGAGGCCCGAGTACCGCAAAAAAAAAAAAAAAAAAAAAAAAAAGTATAATAAAAAAGTTAATGGGGAAGAAATGACAAAATGCACAACAAAATCTGAAGGGAAAGCAACATGCAGATTGAAGATAGTAGAGTAGGAAATATTTTTACAATAAATATTGTATATATTAAGAATATTTGGACCCAGAATTATAATATTGGGAGTTACTGCACTATTCAAGCATAAAAGTCGCTGAAAGTTGATTTTGTTGGGAGACCTTCGATTTTTGTTTATATACTTCATGATTTATATTCTTCTTTACAAAGAACATGTATTATTTTAGTGATAATAATCTAGTTATAAAAATGGTCCTCCTCGTAGAAAATGGACTTGAGGACACGGGGAGAGGGAAGGGTAAGCTGGGGTGAAGTGAGAGTGGCATGGACATATATACACTACCAAATGTAAAACAGATAGCTAGTGGGAAGCAGCCGCATAGCACAGGGAGATCAGCTCGGTGCTTTGTGACCACCTAGAGGGGTGGGATAGGGAGGGTGGGAGGAAGACTCAAGAGGGAGGAGATATAGGAACATATGTATATGTATAGCTGATTCACTTTGTTATACAGCAGAAACTAACACACCATTGTAAAGCAATGATACTCCAATAAATATGTTAAAAAAAAAAAAGGTCCTCCTGCTAATGATATCGGTGGCTATGGGATTGCTCTTCCTAGGATCTTTCAGTGTTAAATATTTATTTGCTTCTAAGAAGCTGGTGACAAAAGTCATCAGTGGAAGATTGGTAACTTTTAATTTTGCCAAATAAGGACAACATCATTTCACATAATTAAGAAAATTTTATATCAAAATAGTATATAATTTCCAAATAAGTCACTTAAATTTTTTTAAATTAAAAAGATACCTTTATTTTTAAACTAAGCTATATTGCATTACTATTATTCTTCTCTGACTGGTGATCCTCGAACACTCTCACTAAATAGCATCTCTACAGACCAGATGGTCTCTGGGCAACCTTCCAATGTTATGATGTCTCAGACAAACCGATAACAATTATTTTATGTTCCAGGTATGGTATCACATGTAATTGAGAGTTTTAGCACAATGAAAATTATAAAATTGAACACATCTGCTATGGAAAACAAGGCTATTAGATGTCAACTCCAATGGCACCTAAATTCAGAGCAATGAATAAGAATTCAGCATGACTAATACAATCACTTCCATATCATGCTCACTCCAGGAAGCTCTCTATACCATTCTTTCAAGTCGGTTGTAAAGGTTTCCAACAGCTAAATAACAAGCAGACTCCTCTGAGAGCCTACCTTAAATATCACTCAAATACTCTTTCTTCCTCCCAACATTCCTCAGTTGTGTACCAAGTTTTTCAGATGTACTGGGGGTGCCCACCGAAGACAGAAAATTAAGGTTTTTGCTGTATTCTTTCTGACTGGATGAACAATTTTAATCTCTGAAGTGATGTCCAACCAGTTTCATATACAGGCATGTTTCTCAATTTGTTGTAGGAATTTAAAAAAATTATGGATCATTCAGGGTTTTCTCCTTTTCATTTGACCTTCTGTTACCTACTTGGCCATGACTGCATCACCAATGCATGAAAAAAGGAGAAACTTGGTTAATGTGGCAATCAAACAATAACTCAGTAAAAACTCACAAAACCCAGGTATAAGTTGGATCACTTTAAAGACTCCTGTCAAAATGTATCGTCTCACTGATGGCCTTGCCTTATCCTTATTTGCTATTCTTCACCCTTTTCTACTCTTACTCCACTTTCTGTCACAATATTATCCTTTGTTTTATTTTTTTCCCTTTCATAGCAATTAATGTTAGTGTTATTATCTTTAATCTATGGAACGTATGCTCTACTAGAGCCAGGTCCAAAGCATCCCATACATTTGTACTCAATCTGCTCTACCATTCCTGGCATCTCTGGCATGGAACATGCATGTTTTGCTCAGATGTATTCTACTTCCAAGCATACTGCCAGGCACATACTGAATCACATCACAACTATGGTGCTAAAGATTAACAACTATGACTGTAAGATGTAATACAGTTTCAGAGATGTAAAAAAAATGTTTATTTCAAAATAAAGAAATGATGGTAACAAGCATGACTCAATAAATATTTCTTGAATGAATTAATCAATATTTAGAGTTAAGACTAAACTTGTTGGCATTATACCCCACTAAATCCAGCTACTTGAATAGATATCTATCCATACTTTTTTTTTTAACATCTTTTTTGGAGTATAATTGCTTTACAGTGGTGTGTTAGTGTCTGCTTTATAACAAAGTGAATCAGCTATACATATACATATATCCCCATATCCCCTCCTTCTTGCGTCTCCCTCCCACCCTCCCTATCCCACCCTTCTAGGTGGTCATAAAGCACTGAGCTGATCTCCCTGTGCTATGCAGCTGCTTCCCACTAGCTATCTATTTTACATTTGGTAGAGTATATATGTCCATGCCACTCTCTCACTTCGTCCCAGCTTATCCTTCCCCCTCCCCGTGTCCTCAAGTCCATTCTCTACGACTACATCTTTATTCCTGTCCTGACCCTAGGCTGTTCAGAACCATTTTTTCGTTTTTTAGATTCCATATATATGTGTTAGCATACAGTATTTGTTTTTCTCTTTCTTACTTCACTCTGTATGACAGACTCTAGGTCCATCCACCTCACTACAAATAACTCAATTCCATTTCTTTTTATGGCTGAGTAATATTCCATTGTATACATGTGCCACATCTTCTTTATCCATTCATCTATCGATGGACAGTTAGGTTGTTTCCATGTCCTAGCTACTGTAAACAGAGCTGCAATGAACATTATGGTACATAACGCTTTTTTTTTTTTTTTTTTTTTTTGCGGTACGCGGGCCTGTCACTGCTGCGGCCTCTCCCGTTGCGGAGCACAGGCTCCAGATGCGCAGGCTCAGCGGCCGTGGCTCACGGGCCCAGCCGGTCCACGGCATGTGGGATCTTCCCAGACCGGGGCACGAACCCGTGTCCCCTGCATCGGCAGGCGGACCCTCAACCACTGCGCCACCAGGGAAGCCCCATAACTCTTTTTGAATTATGGTTTTCTCAGGGTATATGCCCAGTAGTGGGATTGCTGGGTCATATGGTAGTTCTAGTCTTAGGTTTTTTTGTGTTTTTTTTTTTGCGGTACGCGGGCCTCTCACTGTTGTGGCCTCTCCCGTGGTGGAGTACAGGCTCTGGACACGCAGGCTCAGCGGCCATGGCTCACGGGCCCAGCCGCTCCGTGGCATGTGGGATCTTCCCAGACCGGGGCACGAACCTGCGTCCCCTGCATCGGCAGGCGGACTCTCAACCACTGCGTCACCAGGGAAGCCCCTAGTTTTAGTTTTTAAAGCAACCTCCAAACTGTTCTCCATAGTGGCTGTATCAAGTTACATTCCCACCAACAGTGCAAGAGGGTTCCCTTTTCTCCACACCCTCTCCAGCATTTATTGTTTGTAGATTTTTTAATGATGGCCATTCTGACTGGTGTGAGGTGATACCTCATTGTAGTTTTGATCTGCATTTCTCTTATTAGTGATGTTGAGCATCCTTTCATGTGTTTGTTGGCAATCTGTATAACTTCTTTGGAGAAATGTCTATTTAGGTCTTCTGCCCATGTTTGGATTGGGTTTTGTTTTGATATTGAGCTGCATGAGCTGCTTGTAAATTTTGGAGATTAATCTTTTGTCAGTTGCTTCATTTGCAAATAATTTCTATCCATACTTTCGAAAAACCAAAGGGAGAGTTCCTTCCCTCCCTTCCTTCCTTCCTTCCTCTCTCCCTCCCTTCTTTCCTTCATTGTACAAGTATTTGATTGCCTGCTATATGCTAAACATTGTTATTATTGCTGGGGCTACTGCAGCATACCCACTTTCAAGACAGCTTACAGTCAGGATGGGGGTGTTCTTTTGATCTAAGGGCCACCTGCAGATGAGTCACCCAAACTATCCTGAGGACTCTGAAATCTGCATTTTTAAACAAGATTCAGGAAGACGCATGTGCACACTAAAGCTGAAAAAAGAATCTTCAGATAAACAACAAGGTCACACTGTATAGCACAGGGAACAATATTCAATATCCTTTGATAAACCATAATGGAAAAGAATAAGAAGGCACATATATGTATAACTGAATCACTCTGCCATACAGCAGAAATTAACACAACATTGTAAATCAACTATACTTCAATTAAAAAACAAAGAATCTTCAAAGTATAGCTCAAATCCCTCTTCTTTTGTAAAGTCTTCCTAAATCATCTCTGTTCAAAATTTCATCACCCTTCTCCATACTCATGGCCCTTATACTTCACAGCAGCCATTTATAATTAACCATGTCTCGTAATAGCTCTTAAAACACATGATGTAGTGTGATGGTGGGCTGCGGTGTCACACTGCCCTGAGTTCAATTTCCAGATCTATCACTTCTTGCCTGTGCAAGTTTCTAAGCCTCAGTTTCCGCATCGAAATATGGTGATGTTGCCTACTTTATAAGCGCTGCTTTGAGGATTAAATGAGATGACCAATGACAACACTAAGTTCAATGTTTGGCACAGAGTAAGAATTCAATAAAAGCAGGCAGCTGCTTTTATTTTCCATCCTTTTCCTTTTCATTTTACCTTCTTGCACTCTTACACACTATTTCCACACTCAGTTGGGGCTGACAGCAAGAAGAATCTTTTGCCTCATACACAGTATGTCACAGTCAGATGTGCTATGATTTTTACTGGGTAGGATGACACTACCAGACTTTGCAGGCATCTTGTTTTTCTGGCATATGCAAAGAACGTAAAACTTTACTTCATCTCAGTTGCACATATGGTTACTCAATAAGATTTAGAATCAGAATGAATAGAGAAATGAGAACTTAATCCTAGATGGTAAGAAATACGCCAATCTTCTAAGCACAAAATGTCTTGCTTTTTGTCCTATTTCAGGTATCATATTTTACTAGAAATTTGTTGCTTTGAGCTTGACACATCAAATGCCATAAACAACTTGTTGACGTCAGGATGAATAAATCTTATATGCTAGTGAAATGACATGCCTTTCAATCTGTCAAGTATATTTATCGTATTTATTTTTCTCTCATATTGATAACGGCAAAGTGTATTATGATTAAAATTCTTCAAAAAGAGAGACAGAAAGAATGCTGGAATCAGCTAAATACAAAAAACTAGATGCTAGTGTCACTGGGAACAATTATGCTCTTCTGAACAAATGACACAAAAATCTTCTAGGAGCAAAAAATTATAGGTCAAGAAAATGTGGGCACAGGCAAGATGGATTCAAAACAGCCCAAGAACACTTGGTATAAAAATAGATTTGAATTTCAACTGGGTTTCAGTATAGAGCTGAGGAATATATTTGAGAATCTTCAAAGACAGTGATATTCCAGGAAGCCATACAATAAGTCATTTTGCAGAATGTACTGAAATATGCTTTGATTAAAGTGATTAAGTGGTAGATTATGATGTGAAACTATAATGAACCCGGGAAAAAAAAGTCAGCTTCTCTTATCCCTAGCAAGAAAAATTATATTTGATAGTATTTGGGGTGTTACCATAGACACTATCAAGAACAAAAATTTCTTGGCAATGAATATAATCCACAAATCCTCAAGAGACTAAATTTAAATACTAAATTTTACATACTTCTTATAAACTCACTCATACACTAGTAGATTTTCTAAGCAATTTTATGGGGTAACTGCATAAAAATTAATTTGCTATTAACACCCTATTTAAATTAAAGGACGTGCCAGTAGATGAGCAATTTATAATGTAAATAAATCTGTTCTCTTTATTTTCTTTCTCTTTTTAAACATGTAAATTGTCTCAGACATTTATAGCAATCATGGTCTTAGTGAAAAGCCTTTTCTAAGGAGTAATTCATAAACTTTTAGGAAGCTGATGCACAAAAGCCCAGTCAGTAATTGTAGGAGAAATTTGCTATAGGTCTTGTCACCAGACCTTTAAGCCCAGGGACCTTGTCCCATGCAGTATTTATGCTTCTTCTAATTCTCAGAATCCCATGGGAAGAAAAGAGTATCTATTTCAATAAATGGTATGCAATCCACCCAAGAGCTCAGCTGAGGAACTAGAACTCAGCCTTGAGTTTTTCCTTTACCCCCAAGCCCATGATCTAATTCTCTCTCTGTTTGTTGAACATGCAAAATGTATAGCAGATCTATCCATTTCTCTCTATCCCCATCACCATCACCTTGAACAGGCTACCCCAACCTTTCCTGATCTACAGAACTAACTCGCAAAATGGTTTACCTGCGTTGCTCCCACACCAGGACTTCTCCAAGGAGAATCTGGAATGATCTTTAAAAATTTTCATCAACTCATATCTCCCTCCTTAAAAGACTCCATAGATCTCTTATCATGCTTACCTACTATGACGCCATATGTATACTGGACTTTTCCAACCCTCTCCTCACTTTAGCCATACAGATCTTTCTAATCCTCAAAGCCAGTAACTTGTTCCAACCACAGGGTCTTCCGAGCTGGCTCCTCCCTCTCCCTGGAATGCACAGGCCAGCTCTTTACAAGGTAGGCTTCTTCCCATGTTTCAGGTCTCAGCTAAAATGTCACTTCCTCCCAGAGGTCTCTGCTTAACCACTGTATGTAAAAATACCTCCGTTACTCCCCATTATTCTACTGTTTTTCTTAGTACTTATTGTTTGCTTTTTTACAGACTGCCTCACCAAATAGGATGAAAGTTCCACCTCTGTCAATCCACCAATCAATTCACAATACCTAGCATAGGAACTGACAATCGGTGGACCATTAATACATGTCTGTTGAATGAATGAATGATTCCATCTAAGGTCTATGTTACCAACAACCTTAGTCTCTTTATATACCTTTCAGAGATGAGAAAAAATGAGATTAGAAGTTTCCTTCCAAACTCCCCTCTTCTACACCGACTCTTTTTTTGGTGGACTTAAACTGGGAGAAGCTTCCTACTTTGTGTTTTCTCAGAGTGGTGTCATTTTTATAGAATTCTAGGCATAGTGTCCTTTCAGATGGGATTCTTGTCAAGGTGGTGGAGAGGATGGCATATCATAGATAATGATATAATTGCTATGAAATCAGTCAAAGAGGACACTGTAAAGACCTTTCCCACCCCCAATCTTCCAGCATTACTGCTTAGGTTAAATCACAATTTGAATATTTAGAACATGAGACATTTCTAATATATGACAAATGACACTTGAAAATGATATCTGACCAGCTCTACAAGGAAAAACTCTGGGGATTGCAACAAGACTGAGAATTACTCTTCTTAAGAAATAATCTTTATTACTACAGTAATAAGAGCAAAATACATTCAGTGAATAATCACCTAATAGATTCATTCTCTGTTCTCAGTTCAGTCTCTGGGCAACTCAACCATCCATCAAGTTTCCTAGTTTCCTCAACTCAGGAAGGGGATGGAAAACACTGGCTAAGTCTCCAGATAATACAAGGTGAATAAGCCTGTTGACCAGGGCTTTTCTAGGAATAAAGGACACCTTTGGAAGCTGCATTGTTTTAAGCCATGGACCATCAGTTAAGGTACAAAGTTGAGTCCAGTGAGAATTGGCTTCTACATAATTTGAACTTGCAAAGTGCTAGAGGACACAGTGTATTGTCTGTGTGTGTGTAGACATAACAAAGCTATTTTCATGCACGGTCCTGGCAGAAGGCCCGTGGTAACTGCTCTGTGAGTCTGGTTACAATTATGTCACTATAGGGAACAATCCAGGACAGTACATCCTTTCTCTGTCCACTCAGCCTCACATGGAAATGTGTGCTGTTTCTACCTCACAAACCCCTTTTTCAGCTCTCCTGCCTGACTACCTTTTAATTTTCTTCACCCTCTTTACAGTATATGGCCCAACAATTTATGCCAGAAATCTCAGCTAAATTCTAAGCCAGAACTACATTACAATACAGGAGAAACTCTAAGAGTACGTGAAAGGAAGGACATGTGTAATAACTCCTTCTTTAACCTGTAATTATACAGAACCTGAGCATTTATGCCTGTATTCTCACTATCTGTGCATGTGCTAAGTTCTAATTGAAATAAATAAAACCCTCCTAAAAGGAGAGTTGGTATATCCTCTGTTATTTTACCTCAATCATCAAATGCATTTGTGCTCTCCGCCCACTGCAACATTTCATACAGCTGAATGTGGCCCTTGGGAGAATTTTTAATGGAACATTTTATACTGAAATGTGTTCTTAATTAAAACAAAACAAAGAAGATTAGAACAGTTTACAAGATATCAGGCCTAAGATGCTAACACCAATATTTAGAAATGTTTATGCCTATCGTATCTTTCATATGTGGCCTCACTTCAAGATGCTCAGTTCTAGAACTTTGAAGCCCCTCAATTAGTTATTTTAACTCAGTTTGTTAAAAACTCCAGACTTCCTTTCAACTGTCTTAGGTATTAACTTCTCACAATAATTGCATCCCAAAGATTTTGGGCAGTGGCCCATTTTTTCTTGCACTGGAAATATACATAGGTAAGAGAGAGACTATAATGAAAGGTAAAACAAAGATATAAAGTGGTTGATGAAGGGGAACTGCAAAACATTTATATAGATGGACTTTTTAGGTCTTACAGAAATGCAGATGATAAGTTTAATTTCCTAAGAAAGAATTTTCGGGATAGTTTTCTGAAAACAACAGCATATGAGGTGAATCTTCCTGTGGCCCAACGCGTCTTTAATTCTTCACACGTTGATCTTTCCATGTCTCACATTAACCCACTGAAGAATTCAGTGGAATTTTAGCTTCTTCTGGAAGCTAAAAGAGGGAATACCATCATGTCTTTATTTTACCCAGGGTAAGCCCAGTTCTAAGGAATGATATGTAAACTGGGTAAGGGATGAGCTGTGGCAGTGCGTAAGAGGAGTCACTATGCAACAGCAATGAGAGGAACTGAGAGGTAAAAATAATATATGAAACTGAGCAATTCTATTAACCTCATTTCCCTTGTACAAAAAATAAGAAGGTTGGAATAGATGGATTAATTTAATGTTTGTTTAGAATTGAACTTGTTCAAAACATGGTGTTTAAGGTGTCATAGAGATTATACAAATGCCATGGCACCAAGGTTCCAATTTGGATCATCATCGAGTCTGACTGTTTCAATTTCTTCTAAATCCTTCATGTTCCACCACCTTTCCACCAAAACTATTTCACAGACTTTCTTAAATTATTTGTGCATGAATGCTGGTGTCCATATGCCCCCTAATGATATTTTAAGATCCTTTGAAGGCAAGTGACACAGTTTACAAATATTTGAATTATGTCCTGCCTAATTCACTTAGCTCCTAGCATGATGCTTTAAAAATTATTTTTTATCTCTAGGCAGGAAACACAAGAGAAGGAAAAGAGCTACAATACCAAAGCCAAAAAAATTTTAAAAAATGGTAATAGGAACATACATATCGATAATTACCTTAAATGTAAATGGATTAAATGCTCCAGCGAAAAGATGCAGACTGGCTGAATGGATACAAAAACAAGACCTGTATATATGCTGTCTACAAGAGATCCACTTTAGACCTAGAGACACATACAGACTGAAAGTGAGGGGACAGAAAAAGATATTCCATGCAAATGGAAATCAAAAGAAAGCTGGAGTAGCAATTCTCAGATCAGACAAAATAGACTTTAAAATAAAGACCATTACAAGAGACAAAGAAGGACACTACATAATGATCATGGGAGATCCAAGAAGAAGATATAACAATTGTAAATATTTATGCACCGAACATAGGAGCACCTCAATACATAAGGCAAATGCTAACAGCCATAAAAGGGGAAATCGACAGTAACACAATCATAGTAGGGGACTTTAATACCCCACTTTCACCAATGGAAAGATCATCTAAAATGAAAATAAATAAGGAAACACAAGCATTAAATGACACATTAAACAAGATGGACTTAATTGATATTCATAGGACATTCCATCCAAAAACAACAGAATACACTTTCTTCTCAAGTGCTCATGGAACACTCTCCAGGATAGATCATATCCTGGGTCACAAATCAAGCCTTGGTAAATTTAAGAAAATTGAAATCGTATCAAGTATCTTTTCCGACCACAACGCTATGAGACTAGGTATCAATTACACGAAAAAAGTCTGTAAAAAATACAAACACATGGAGGCTAAACAATATGCTACTAAATAACCAAGAGATCACTGAAGAAATCAAAGAGGAAATCAAAATACCTAGAAACAAAGGACAATGAAAATACTACAACCCAAAACCTATGGGAGGCAGCAAAAGCAGTTCTAAGAGGGAAGTTTATAGCAATACAATCATACCTCAAGAAATAAGAAACATCTCAAATAAACAACCTAACCTTACACCTAAAGCAATTAGAGAAAGAAGAACAAAAAGAACCCCCAAAGTTAGCAGAAGGAAAGAAATCATAAAGATTAGATCAGAAATAAATGAAAAAGAAATGAAGGAAATGATAGCAAAGATGAATAAAACTAAAAGCTGGTTCTTTGAGAAGATAAACAAAATTGATAAACCATTAGCCAGACTCATCAAGAAAAAGAGGGAGAGGACTCAAATCAATAAAAGTAGAAATGAAAAAGGAGAAGTTACAATAGACACCGCAAAATTCAAAGCATTCTAAGAGACTACTACAAGCAACTCTATGCCAATAAAATGGACAACCTGGAAGAAATGGACAAATTCTTACAAAAGCACAACCTTCCGAGACTGACCCAGGAAGAAATAGAAAATATAAACATACATATCACAAGCACTGAAATTGAGACTGTGATTAAAAATCTTCCAACAAACAAAAGCCCAGGACCAGATGGCTTCACAGGCAAATTCTATCAAACATTTAGAGAAGAGCTAATACCTATCCTTCTCAAATTCTTCCAAAATATAGCAGAGAGAGGAACAGTCCCAAACTCATTCTACAAAGCCACCATCACCCTGATACCAAAACCAGACAAAGGTTACAAAGAAAGAAAACTACAGGCCAATATCAGTGATGAACATAGACGCAAAAATCCTCAACAAAATACTAGCAAAGAGAATCCAACAGTACGTTCAAAGGATCATACACCATGATCAGTGGGGTTTATCCCAGGAATGCAAGGATTCTTCAATATATGCAAATCAATCAATGTGAAAAACCATATTAACAAACTGAAGGAGAAAAACCATATGATCATCTCAATAGATGCAGAAAAAGCTTTGGACAAAATTCAACACGCATTTATAATAAAAAACTCGCAGAAAGTAGGCACAGAGGGAACTTACCTCAACATAATAAAGGCCATATATGACAAACCCATAGCCAACATCGTTCCCAATGGTGAAAAACTGAAACCATTTCCTCTAACATCAGGAACAAGACAAGGTTGTCCACTCTGACCACTATTATTCAACATAGTGTTGGAAGTTTTAGTCACAGCAATCAGAGAAGAAAAAGAAATAAAAGGAATCCAAATCTTTAAAGAAGAAGTAAAGGTGTCACTCTTTGCAGATGACATGATACTATACATAGAGAATCCTAAAGATGCTACTAGAAAACTACTACAGCTAATCAATGAATGTGGTAAAGTAGCAGGATACAAAATTAATGCACAGCAATCTCTTGCATTCTTATACACTAATGATGAAAAATCTGAAAGAGAAATTAAGGAAACACTCCCATTTACCACTGCAATAGAGGAATAAAATACCTAGGAATAAACCTACCTAAGGAGACAAAAGACCTGTATGCAAAAAACTATAAGACACCGATGAAAGAACTTAAAGATGATGCAAACAGATGGAGAGATATACCATGCTCTTGGACTGGAAGAATCAACATTGTGAAAATGACTATACTACCCAAAGCAATCTACAGGTTCAGTGCAATCCCTTCCAAACTACCAGTGGCATTTTTCACCAAACTAGAACAAAAAAATTCACAATTTGTATGGAAACACAAATGACCCCAAATAGCAAAAGCAATCTTGAGGAAGAAAAATGGAGCTGGAGGAATCAGGCTCCCTGACTTCAAACTATACTACAAAGCTACAGTAAACAAGACAGTATGGTACTGGCACAAAAACAGCAATATAGATCAATGGAACAGGGTAGAAAGCCCAGAGATAAACCCACACACATATGGTCACCTTATCTTTTATAATGGAGGCAAGAATATATAGTGGAGAAAAGACAGCCTCTTCAATAAGTGGTGCTGGGAAAACTGGACAGCTACACGTAAAAGAATGAAATTAGAACAGTTCCTAACACCATACACAAAAATAAACTCAAAATGGATTTAAGACCTAAATGCAAGGCCAGACACTATAAAACTCTTACAGGAAAACATAGGCAGAACACTGTATGACATAAATCACAGCAAGATCTTTTTTGACCCATCTCCCTGAGTAATGGAAATAAAATCAAAAATAAACAAATGGGACCTAATGAAACTTAAAAGCTTTTGCACAGCAAAGGAAACCATAAACAAGATGAAAAGACAACCCTCAGAATGGGAGAAAATATTTGCAGACGAAGCACCTGACAAAGGATTAATCCCAAAATATACAAGCAGCTCATGCAGCTCAATACCAAAAAAACAAACAACCCAATCCAAAAATGGGCAGAAGACCTAAATGGACATTTCTCCAAAGAAGATATACAGATTGCCAAAAATCACATGAAAGGATGCTCAATATCACTAATCATTAGAGAAATGCAAATCAAAACTACTGTGAGGTATTACCTCACATCAGTCAGAATGGCCATCATTAAAAAATCTACAAACAATAAATGCTGGAGAGGGTGTGGAGAAAAGGGAATCCTCTTGCACTGTTGGTGGGAATGCAAATTGATACAGCCATTATGGAAAACAGTATGGAGGGTCCTTAAAAAACTAAAAATAGAACTACCATATGACACAGCACTCCCATTACTGGGCATATACCCTGAGAAAACCATAATTCAAAGGAGTCATGTACCACAATGTTCATTGCAGCACTAGTTACAATAGCCAGGAGATGGAAGCCACCTAAGTGTTCATTGACAGATGAATGGATAAAGAAGATGTGGCACATATATACAATGGAATATTACTCAGCCATAAAAAGAAACAAAATTGAGTTATTTGTAGCGAGATGGATGGACCTAGAGTCTGTGATACAGAGTGAAGTAAGCCAGAAAGAGAAAAACAAATACCATATGCTAACACACACACACACACATACACACACACATATATATGAATCTAAAAAAAAAATCGTTCTGAAGAACCTAGGGGCAGGACAGGAATAAAGACGCAGATGTGGAGAATGCACTTGAGGACACGGGGGGGGGGGGAAGGGTAAGCTGAGATGAAGTGAGAGAGAGGCATGGACATATATACACTACCAAACATAAAATAGATAGCTAGTGGGAAGCAGCCGTGTAGCACAGGGAGATCAGCTCGGTGCTTTGTGACCACCTAGAGGGGTGGGATAGGGAGGGTGGGAGGGAGACGCAAGAGGGAGGGGATATGGGGATATATGTATTCGTATAGCTGATTCACTGTGTTATACTGCAGCAATTAACACAACATTGTAAAGCAAATATACTCCAATAAAGATGTTAAAAAAATTATTTTTAGTATGCAATAGATATTGATTACATACACATAAATAAAGACTGTAAGATACAGTCTTTAGTCTCAAGGAGTTTCAGCCTTGTTTGGAAGGTAATACATACAAAAACATCTGTAGTACAAGAACAGAAGTTGTCTAAGCTATCTAGAACTATATTCTCTCTATATATATTCTAGAATCTTGTTCTACATATACCTATATGGTAAACCAGTGGTAATAGACAATTGAAATAAGAGAGAACAGATAGATAATAAGAAGAAAGTAGATGAGCCTACCTAGGAATGTGTGTGTATTTATGCATGCACATGTGTAGAACACCAAGGGCAGCTAATGCTTAATGTGTACCAGGTCTATTTCTAGTATATATAGAATACATATATGCATATACAGAATAGATGTATGTATAGAATGGAATACACATTATAGAATATACAGAACAGAATAACAGCTGCCACCCCAATTTATTTATTTTCTAAATTTAGATCTGGATGTATTAAATGTTCTCAAAGGATAGCATCCCTGTGGCCCCTGAGATATGAAATCTGAGGAAAAGGCTTTGGGTCACTTAAAACAGGAATTTGTGGCAGATTCCTTGTATCAGTGCTAAATAATGTCAGATGTTTCTACCCAACTCAGTCCCTGTTATTTACCATTCACTGTGCCACATTTCTTGTTTGCCGAGTACATACTGTTCAAATTTCCAGTGAAAGACCATTTGCGATTCAAGGCAAAAAGGTTTCTTTGGTGAATTTAAATTCTGAATTTCCTGAGCTAATGCTGATAATTTAACATATAAAACACTACTAAAATAGCTTTCCTTAGCTAATAGTTGCAGACTCAAGGCAGGAAAACTTTCAGTAAAACAGAGTTTATGATTCTGAATACTAGGTTTTTATGAATGTCAGTTATTTCAACTGTATTTTATAAACCATTTAGTATGAAATATCATTTGCTAGCAACATAATTTTTTCTTTCTACACGTCTGGGGTACTGGTAATATATACCAGCATTGAGACACAAAGCACCTTACAAATATGACTTGATGTTTTTCTAGGTTGCTCACTCAACACTATTAGTTATGTTTCACTACTTTCTTTTTCTTTTCTTTTTCTTTTTTTTGGTGGTACGTGGGCCTCTCACTGTTGTGGCCTCTCCCGTTGCGGAGCACAGGCTCCAGACGTGCAGGCTCAGCGGCCATGGCTCACAGGCCCAGCCGCTCCGCGGCATGTGGGATCTCCCCGGACCAGGGCATGAACTCGTGTCCCCTGCATCGGCAGGCGGACTCTCAACCACTGCGCCACCAGGGAAGACCCAACTACTTTCTTCATTTAAGAAACCTGCTCCCAGGTTCCTCAGACAACTAAAAATAGAATTACCATATGATCCAGCAATCCCACTCCTGGGCATATATGCAGAGAAAACTCTAATTCAAAAAGATACATGCACCCCTATGTCCACAGCAGCACTATTCACAATAGCCAAGACATGGAAACAACCTAAATGTCCATCTACAGAGGAATGGATCAAGAAGATGTGGTATATACATATATACAGTGGAATACTACTCAGCCATAAAAATGAACACAATAATGTCATTTGCAGCAACATGGATACAACTAGAGACTATCATACTAAGTGAAGTAAGTCAGAATGAGAAAGACAAATAGTATATGATATCACTTATGTGTGGAATGTAAAATATGACATAAATGAACTTATCTATGAAACAGAAACAGATTCATGGACATAGAGAACAGACTAGTGGTTGCCAAGGGGGAGGGGGTTGGGGGAGGGGTGGAGTGGGAGGTTGAGGTTAGCAGATGTAAGGTGTTATATATGGAATGGATAAACAACAAGGTTTTACTGTATAGCAGAGAACTATATTCAGTATCCTATGATAAACCATAATGGAAAATATTTAAAAAAGAATGTGTATATATGTATAACTGAATCACTTTGTTGTACAGCAGAAATTAACACAGCATTGCAAATCAACTATACTTCAAAAAAAAAAAAATAAAGAAACCTGCTCCCAGGACGCTTACTTTACTTAAACTTTTTCAGTTACAGTATATAAAAAGATGTCATTTTAAGTAGCAATGGACCAAATGATAATTAGTTTACTTGTAATCACTGATTACATATTCCCTACTCACTCAACTGAAAAACCAGAAAATTCCCCCCAAATCCACAAAAGCCAAACAACAGAAATATTATAAACCTCTGAACCAATACATAAGTGATGAGGGCACCCCGAAACAGAAACAGTTTTCTTGCCTCTCTTTTAAGATGCCAGTGTTTTCTCTTATTCTGAAATTGCTCCTGATTTTTAGAAGGGAAAATATTTAGAGCTTCTCGCTCCCAGGTAACATTTTTAGGAGCAGGAGGAAATTGTTTAGTAATTAGAAAGACAAAGTTATGATCAGACTGTCAGAGGCGGCTATAGAGCTTAAAGAGGCTCTAGACTCAGGACAACAAGGAAAGGAGGTAGGTTTTTAGAACTGAGAATCCTTCCAGTCTTGGGAGTGGTACACTTTCACCCAAGGATCTGGGGGTGTGTTAGTTACAGTGGAGTTTCTTACAACACATGTTCTTACATACCCCACAGGATAAGGATGGCCTGGGAGTCCTATTAGTTATCACAGCAGAGTTAATGACCAAACTTTCAGATATATATGCATTCAGATAAGAGATCTGAACACTTTAAGCTTCTCTGTTTCTCTGTTTTGTTTTTGTTTTCTCTTCCGTTAGTTTCCTAAGAAGATTTTTTGGAAAGCTCCAACCTTAGGGGAGCAAGAAGACTCACAAGGCAGAGGGGTCAACAGTTGGAGTAGCATCACAGTAGGACCCACAGTCCTACTGATCCAGGCAAACGTGCCGATGCAAGCAAGCACGTGAGGATGTAAAGGAAGCAGGCTGTGAAGAAGCTGGGAGGCGGCAGTTTTCCCTGAGTATATACTACTGTAACCTAGTGACGTTAGGAGAAACGATGCATTTCTCCTTGTCCGGCAGGAAGAGCTGGGCTATGCAGCTGGATAGGGACTGGCAGTCCCCGCCTGCAGCTTTTCAGCTGAGCGCTCAGCCTCATCCAGTGACTCATCTGACCTGAGCAGGGGGTGGATATCTGAAGTGCTGGACAGAGTCCTGGGTCAGAATTCTGCCCAGCTCTGGCTTTCTCTTCCCTCCTCATAAGGGAGTACAGTGGTCCACCTCCCCACCCCAATCCTTGTCTTCTCTTTCTGCGGTTTCATTTATGCATGGTCAACCACGGTCCAAAAATATTACATGGAAAATTCCAGAAACAAACAATTCGTAAGTTTAAATTGTACAGCATTCTGAGTAGTGCGATGAAATCTCACACTGTCCAGCCCTGTCCCACCTGAGATCGCCAACCATGGCGTGATGATCCAGATTACCCAAAGATGACCCTCCTTCTGACATATCATCAGAAGGTCAGTAGTAGCCTAACACTACGTCACAATGCCTACGCCATTCACCTCACTTCATTTCAACACGGAGGCATTTGATCATCTCACATCATCACAAGATGAGTGAGTATGGTTCTATAAGATGTTTAGAGAGAGAACACATTCACATAACTTTTAAAACAGTATATTGTTATAATTGTTGTATTTTTAGTTACTGTTCTTCATTTCTTACTGTGCCTAATTTATAAATTAAACTTTGTTATAGGTATGTACTTATAGGAAAAATCATAGTACATATGGGGCTTGGTACTATCTGTGGTTAAAGGCATCCACTGGGGGTCTTGGAATGTGGATAACAGCGAACCACTATCAGGCTCTTCAACTTGTGACAGCAAAGGCTGAATCTCAAAATACCAAGGTTTAAGTGTCGCTAAGAAGTACTAGTGGTGGAGGCTGGGTGACTGGGTGAGGTACACTTACCAAGGGTTAAACTTAGCTTTGTTGAGAACAACTGCAACCTTGGTACACTGTTACTTGAGCTCTTTGCTATTTAGATCCTTTTTCTCCCGTGGGAGGCCCATTGCTTATTGATGCTAGTTTAACATCCGTGCCTGACCCACTCTTGAGGTACCCAGGCCTATTTCCCCCAACTTTCAGCTTCACTTACAGGCAAAGATTGGCCTGTAGAACAAACCGATAGAGATGCAAGGAAAGGTTTATTCTTTCTCACCTGATCTGGTTGTTTACTATATACTTTGGCCGCATGATCGGACTAGACTGTTTAAAATCTTAGAATACAGTGGATTTTCTAAACTCTATTCTAGGACCTTCCTTCCACCCATTGCAGTTTTGGCAAAAATCAATCTTAAAAAAATGCTCAAAATGCAAAGGGAAAGAAAACAGGCAGCTTTCCAGTGTGTTCCCCAGCCCCAAAGCAACCTTATCCAACTGAGTGTGTTGTTTGAGGCATAAAATAAGGAGTTTTCATTTGAGCTTAACTAGTGGTTAAAAGAATTATTGTTGAAAATATTAGTGTTATAGTAGTATTTCAAGGAACTGAGTAGCATGTGCTGTACAGCCACAGTTATGGTACTTGGTTGCCAAATTTGAGATTATATCCTTTTTTTGGGAAACGGGGAGGTGCAGGAAGAATTCCTGATTTTTTTTTTTTTTTTAGTAGTTTGTGGACAGGAGACTATTCCAGAGAAACAACCCAGAATTTCAGAATGAAGACGATATATTTTTCAAAATCCAACTTACAGTCACCAAATTAAAAACACAGATACTTAATCTGCTGTCAGAACAGTCCAGTGAAAAGTTATAAAGTGAGAATAGAATAAGTGCCAACTCCTCGCTAAACTTTTAACACTTTAAAAGATAAAATGTGTTGAAATGATTTAATATTTAACCCTGCCAAAACAAAAGAAATCCAAACATTGATGGGAGCTTGAATATCTCTCAATGTCAGTGCTTAGGGGCAGGAGGCCACCAAAAGATATGGTACCTGCTATGGTCTGAATACTTGTGTCCCCTTAAAATTCGTATGTTGAAACTTAACACCCAATGTGAGAGTATTAGGAGGTAGGGCCTTTGGGAGGTGATTAGGTCACAAGGCTGGAGACCTCTTTAATGGGATCAGTGCCCTCATAAGAGACATTTATCCAGAGATCTCCCTTGCCCCTTTCTTCTACCATGTAAAGCCGACTAGGAAGTGGGTCCTTGCCAGACACTAAGTCTGCTGGCACCTTGATCTTGGACTTTCCAGCTTCGAGAGCTGTGAGAAATAAGTGTTTGTTGTTTATAAGCTACTCAGTTTATGGTATTTTGTTATAGCAGCTTGAATGGACTAAGATACCACCATATCCAGAGCCTGTGTTCTTCTGCCTGTCTCAGTCCAAGGAATTACACATGACTTAGCAATTTACTGAATCCATATTACGTTGAGGCCCAACTGCCTTGACAGAGGCTGTCTGCCTTATAGAGAGTCAGCTGTAAATGTTGGGAAGCCAATACGTACCGGGAATGAAACAGTACTGTTCTTATTAATACCCGAGTCTCATCATGATTCTTGTATTCTTTCCCTGTCACCTGCTATGGCTCTACATCAGGTTTATATGAAAGAATCTTTCCATTCCTCCCTAGGGCAGGGATGCAAGGCTATTTTTGGAAAAACACTTATGTAATTACTTCAATTCCTTCTTGTTATGATCCTCCTGTGGGGATGGCCTCAGAGTTCAGGCCCACAATCCCTTTTATAAAATCCTTGGACCAGATATGTTCGGAATTCAAAATTTTTTCAGATATGGTGTCCACAGCATAGGGTACACAAAACTTCCAGTGGGGTCCAAGTTAGCACCTCATAATCAAAGATATTAATGCTTCTACAGTGAAATGTGTGAATTTTCACAATACATAAAGACTGAAAATAGCTTCAAATCAGTTCTGGGCGAGCTTTGCCATCAAATGAGTTTTGGTGTCAAATGTGCAAAAAACAACTTTCAGTTTTCAGGCCATTTTGGCTTTTGAAATTGAGGGTAAGGGAGTGTAGATCTCTATTAGGTTTTCAAAGAGTTAAGACAAACTAATCTATTGGTGCTTGGAGAAAGAAGAGAGGAGACCTACCACCATATAAATCTAACCTAAGAACCTAAAATAACCTGAGGGGGCCTTTCAAAGGGATCTTTTAAACACCAAATTTGACTACATTAAGAAGGATTTCAGTTAAGTGGGTTGTCTTTCTTCCTGGGCTCCTGTCATATGACCTTGCCGTGTTTTGCTCCCCAGAGTGAGTCTGTGACGGTTCTACTGTCATGGAATCTGAGCTGCATTGCTGTCCTTCAGGGAAAGGAACCAGAAGTGGGCAGACCTAAGCTTTCTGAGACTCACAGAACATTCCCCGACTAGAATAAAAACCTCAACAAGGCAAGAGTGTTACAGCCAACTGGCATGCCTGCACTATGACTCCACAATAAAGTAATTACACAGTTTGATTTCTTAAGATAAAGACCAAAAAAGTTGCCTTTTCCCTTAACGGAGGGGAAGCTTTTCTTAAGGCCTAATCTTTGCAGTTTTAAAGGTGGAATTGGGAAGATTACAGTCTGGCTGTTTGTGCTCGAGACTGTATACTAGCGAAGGGGTAAACTGTCCTTGAGCTGAGGGGCTGTCGCCAGTGGAGACATATGGAGATAAAGGCTTACTTGGCTTCCAGGGCCAGTGCAATGATGCCTGCAGCCATGGGGGCTGAGGCCGACGTCCCAGTGTGGTTGTCCGTGCAACGCTGCCTCAGATCCGTAGTGATCTAGAAGACAGAAGTGGAAAATTTAGGGCTCTGGGGTCAATGTGAGTCACATGCAAGTAAAAAGAAATTTACTCATAAAACTGGAATGGAGGGGTGTTGAAATAGTTGTTTTAAATTCCTTGTTCCTGCACTCCTGTGGCTGTATCACTTCCAGAGAATTGCCTGTGTAAATCAACTCTGAAAAGGGGAGGGTTTGGAAATTGGATTCCACTTGTGTTACAACCAGGGTGAGGACTGAGGTGAGCCTTTGGCCCGAAACATACGGGTTGTGCAAGTGTATCCTTAAATTTTACACCCTAGGCACCTCACTTGCCTCTCTCTGGTCCCAGCTTTAGTTAAAACGAAAGTTCTTTCATTACTCCAACATTTTAAATAATCAAACACGTTGATCCAACAACGAGACACTGAGTTAAGCACCTAGCATAAGGAATAAAAGCACAGGGTCTTGTTCCTGCCCTCCTAGAACTATTACATTGGAAAAGCTGCAGGTTTCAAGCAAAAGATTTATTCTGTCCTAGAAGGAACTTTGCTTACAGACTCATTTTTAGAATGCACAGAAATGTGACTTGGATGAACCAAGACTTCCTGGTAGATTTAACACAAATACTAAAAACAAGGTTGAAGCCAGTGTACTTGATGTGAAATGAACAGATCTAAGTGCATGCTTGTATATTATAGGAGATCAGCCATTTTCTATTTTTTAAAGATCAAAATGTGAGAACTAGATCATTTTTTCCTCTTGGTTTGAATCTAGTTCACTTCAGCTGTGGCTGAATAACATGCCCATCAGCAAGGGCAGTGTTTCTCAACCTTTGTTCCACGATCATTTCATGAAAGAAGAAAAATTAAATGCAGAATCTTCATAACAAGAGAAATAAAGCACTATGGTATATAATTTCGCAAACCACTGCAATATCTAAGATCCTCCCTCCCTGATAAGAATCCTTTTTTGCCCCCTTGGGACTAATAGCCCTCCTGCTGGGAAGCTACAAGGCTTGTGAGATGAACTTAGGAGTCTCATTGTAGTTATTGGAAGACATTGGTAAAGCTTTCTCAGTCATCAAGACAAGTATATTGCCCATATTTTACAGATAAGAAAACTGAGGTGAAAGGTCATCAGAAAGGTGTGGGGGATAGAGGTGGCGAAAACAAAGCCTTGCTTTTCTAAGGTGCATCCTTCAAAAGAATGCAGATTAGCTGATTTGGAAAGAAATTCGCTCATCACCGAAACGAAGCACTGCATAACTCTGTAGAAATGAGTCCTCCCCTAAAAGTTTCCTCAGGGTCACATGAGGATGTCTGAAGGGACTCTTTAATTATCTGTCATGAATCGAGACTGACATCCTGGTGATTTAGTTTCACACGAGGCCATCAGGGCTCACTATCTGTTCTTTATGCCTTTTGACACCACTAATATTACCAGATTAGCCATACCAGAGAGGCACTGATACAAAAGAAATGGGAGAGAGAGTAAAAATACAGAGAACCATGTAGATAGGTGGTGGGAGAGAGGAGACAAGCCTTGCACTCTTTTCTGGAATAACTGAGAGCTGGGCAAGAGCCCGACCGTGTGTTTGGCAAGCAGGGCAAGTTGTTTCTAGATTCACAGACGTGATTAGCTAGCCATCCTCTGAGCCTCCACGGTGGATGTTCGCAAGACGTCTGGGTAAAGAGAGCCCTACCCACTTCTACATTAAGAAACTTCTGAGATTTTTCAATTGTTGACGTTAAAAAGGTATTTCTTTTTGGAGGGAGCGAGGCAAAAAACCCCACATAACACAGATTTACACTTTTAACAACTTTTTAAGTGTACAGTACAGTATTGCTAATTATATGCACTTGGCTGTGCAATCCTAGAGCTCTACGACGTTTTCACCTTGCCTGACTGAAACTCTACCCATTAAACAACTCCCCACGGCCCCTCCCCAGCCCCTGGCAACCACCATTCTACTGTTTGCTTCTGTGCCTGTCACTGCTCTAGGTACCTCATGTAAGTGGAATTATGCAGCATTTGTCTTTTTTGTGAGTGGCTTATTTCACTTAGATTAACGTCCTCAAGGCTCATCCGTGTTGTAGCATGTGGCAGGATTTCCTTCTTTTTAGGCTGCATAATATTCCATTGTATTATATAGTATATTTTCTTTATTCATTCATCTGTCAATTGGTATTTGGGTTGCTTCCACCTCTTGGCTATTGTGAATAACGCTGCAATAAACATAGGTGTGTAAATAGCTCTTCCAGATCCTGTTTTCAATTCTTTTTTTTTTTTAAAGACCAACTCCTTTAGACCCACAGCTGGCCTTTTCGTAATTCTTTCTTTCTTTTCTCTTTTCTTTTTTTTCCTTCCTCCCTTCCTTCCTTCCTTCTTTATGGCAGCGTTGGGTCTTCGTTGCTGCATGCGGGCTTTCTCTAGTTGCGGTGAGCGGGGGCTACTCTTCATTGTGGTGCGCGGGCTTCTCATTGCGGTGGCTTCTCTTGTTGTGAAGCACGGGCTCTAGCAACGTGGGCTTCAGTAGTTGTGGCTCCCGGGCTCTAGAGCGCAGGCTCAGCAGTCACGGTGCACTGGGCTTAGCCGCTCCGTGGCATGCGAGATCCTCCTGGACCAGGGCTCAAACTCGTGTCCCCTGCATTGGCAGGCAGACTCTTAACCACTGCACCACCAGGGAAGTCCTCAGATCCTGTTTTCAATTCTTTTGGATATGTACTCAGAACTGAGATTGATGGATTGTTAAAAAGTGATTTCTATTTCATTTGAAATGATGGGTGAATTTGCAGCCTTATTTTCCAAAGGCCTGGTCCCTAAGTCAATGTATAAATACCCCAGCAGCAGCCTGTTTCCAGGTCTCCAGATATACTGTTGTTGAGAGGTGGCCTTGCCTGCATTTTTCTCATTTTACCTCACCCTCACGGTCACATTCCTTTGCCAAGTTTTTTTTCTTTTTTCAATGACTTGTGCCTGAATTCAAGATTTTTCATGACGCTTTCTCGGTTGGCTCATTTTGCTTATTCTTCAGCTGCACCAGACGCTTTCAATGTACAGAAACAAATCCAGAATAGAGACGCCAAGTGTGTGCAGCATTTGCGAGTGTAATAAATAGCTACCTCCAGCCTCACCTCCAGTGAACAATAAAAGTGTTACGATGTTGGATTGGCCATAGGAATATGCTCCATCCAAATAGGGTCCGCAGGTATATACACAAATGACATATACTTAAGTAAACAGCCATTTAGTACTTTTATATATAAACACCAATTTACTGTTAAATGCTATTAATATAGGCAAGTTTGTAGAATTCCACATCATTATCATTGTGCTTTTATTTTTTTTTTCCAATCACTTGAACTAAATGAAACTTGAGTAGTGAGTAGGGGTAGAAAGGGAGTGGAACAGGAAGGTGATGGAGAGGAGGGAGGTTAAAAGGAATGGAGAGAAAAGAAACAAAAACATCCTCACTCCCTTCTCATCCTGCTTTAAGTGGAAACTCCAGCTGGGTCATTTCAAGAGGAAGTTACTGTCAGTGGTCGAGATATTGAGGTGTAAATTACCGGAAAGATCTAAGGCAGGTTTTCATCATTAAGAGAACGCACAGCATCAGGAAATTTTTATGTCCATCTTTAGAAAGAAAAGGCAAAGACCACCAAGGAGCATGCAATTTTAAAGAAAAATGATGCTCCCCAAACTGGAACCACATGGGGTAACCCCATTAATCACAACACATGCATACAAGAACTGACAGTGTAATTTAAAGGAAAAGTTGCATTCGACGGTTGGCCCACATCATGGGGCTGGGAATTCAGAGAGTTGATATGTGAAAACAGAACAATAAAGCGCATTAAGTTTCAATTCCATTTTAGAATGTCTCAGAATTTGGTTTTGGTCCCGCTGGCGCATCTTCCATGCTCTAAATTCCCCAAATTCACTACCCAAATCAGAAACAGAATTTTTCTGCACAGAACTTCTCAGATTGCTCAAGAAAATATCATTTCTGCCCATCAGAGTGAAGGAAACAGGAGATGACACCAGGCCTCACACCAGATCAAAGCTGTCTTGATCAGCAAATTAGATTTTCAGCCTCTCCCGGGTAGCAGATGGGCTTTTGGACTCCACAAAGTTTGGGATGTCATCTTGATTTGGTGAGATGGGGTGGGTATTCAGGTCGAGTCAGGCTTCTGCTGTTGAAGAACCATCCCTTTTTCTCATCCTAAGCTCTTATTTCCGAGTATTTCACATTTCGATTACTTGGGCTGATTGGATCTTTTATTCTAGCCTGTTGATGTAATTCTCCAGGGAATCTCAGTTCAGATTGAGGCTGGTTATAAATGACAAATCTTTACACAGTTAGGAGTTTCTGTCTCCCTGATACCTTGTGATCTGTTTTATTTTGAAGGTGCCATATTGTCTCATATCTGTTAAAAGAGCAACTGAACAGATATTTTTAAAACATGAAATGATTCTGTCTGTCAGGTTGAATTTGTTTCTGGTGTCGATTTGGATTTGGATTAGAAAGGTGCCCCCCCAAAAAAACCTGTTTCAGACACATCTCTGGAGGAGGATAAGGGCAGAAACTACATCTTAAATGTGTTAACGAATAAAATAGGAGAAGCTGATTTATTAAGCACAGCAAAATATAAAGGAACCAAAGACTAACGCTTTCTGTGTTCACCAAAGTCACAAAGACTGGTGTAAAATTCGATTATGACTGACAAAAGACCACACAAAATTCCACTCCCATGTTGCAATGAGAATCTGTAACTGTAAAGTGCAAACGTAAGGTTTTGCTTATCAATGTGAGGTTAATATCACGAAAGAAGGATCCCATCTTATATCATTTTTTGAATCTCTATAATGTTCAGCTCAGTGCTGGGTACAGAGCAGAGGTACAGTATTTATTTGTTAAGTTGAATTACTAGTGTCAAGCTCCTTTCTACTCATTTTGTTCTATGTTTTAAACTCTCCCACTTATTAGGAAAGACTTCAAGGTTACTTCTTTATCGATTCTCCAAATAAGACTTACATAAACTTATAAGCAGCCTACAAAAATTATGTGTGTATGTGTATATACACAATCCAGGGGCTAAAGTATAGCCATTTCTCTTCCTACTACTATTGCTAACACTAGCTGCACTGCTTCTAAAACCACCACCACCAGCAACTTGCAAAGAGCAAGGCAATGAGCGATAGGTGTGTATGTTGTATATAAAATATATTTGTTTATATAAAATTATATTGGATCCACAAGAACTCTGCAAGGAAGATATATCAATACTATTTATTAACTAAGGAAATGGAGGCTCAGAGAGATTCATGAGCCCAATGACGTGCAGCCACTAAAGAGCTGGTAAGTGGTGAAGTATTAAATCCTGAAATGGCAGCAAAAGAAAAAGCTGAGCTACAGAGTGTAGTCACCCATGAGAGCAAAGGTGGCAGTTCCAGACCATCACCAGCAATTATGGCGAAACTGGCCTTGGGATCCAGCCCCCGTCAACCAGTGGGTATCGCCATTCTCCTTTGGGCCACAGTCAAAAATCAGAATTTTTTAGACATAAACTTTCCTTCCTTCTTTTTAACATTCTCAAGAGAATACGGATCAGACGTCTATACAAACTAAACACATCTGGATTTGCTAGTCTTTCACTCATGAAAAATCATGACATTTCCCAAATCAAAAGGAGAAACAGAGAGATGATAGCAATGACTGCATCTGAATAACAAATTCGTTAGTGCAGAGGGTACTTTCTGCAAAAGGAAATGTGTGGCTGCTTAGGAATATTAAAAGCAATAAGATAATTCCTCCGATGGAACTGGTCTTTCAGGCCAACCCTGAGATACCCCAGGCAGCAAGTTTGTTTTGAACACAAATAAATAAAATGACATCAGAAGAGGGCTGAGCAGAGCATATATTTAAACCCGGGCTCACAAGACCCAGGAGGCATACGATGGCCCCCATATTCCAATCACTGAGACAAATTACTAGAGGAAAAAAAGACAAAGGCTGAACAAGTCCCCAAAGAAATATAATTTAATGATGGGAGTGACTGGGGAGGGAGGGGAGCTTTATCTCTATCAAAGAACTTGGGAGAAATTCAGGAGGTAGTGAAGGGTTACATAAAGACAGGATCTTTAAGGCTCCTTGACACTAAGGAGAGTTGGATGTACAGCCTTCTACAGCGGGATTCCTGTAGGCAATTTCCTATGTGAAATATATTGTCACGTACCCTCTGCCTTTCTCCAACCTACCAGTAGAGGAAGATTCTCTGAGAGTACCTACCTGCCTCCTGTGACTGTTTAAACGCCTTGTGAGGCTTCTATCTTTCTCAGTGTCAGTTACTCCTGAACATTTATCAAGCTCAGGCTCTGGGAAAGAACAAAGTCTTCAACCTCAAGTTGTTTCCATTCTAGCATGGAAAACAGTCAATAAAAAAATGTATAACATCATGTTAAGTAGCTCTAAGGATGCCAGAAAGAAAACTGAACAGGATAAAAGAGTAGAGTTTGGGGGGAGGGGAGTGCCACTCTTTCAGGGGAAGGTGAGGAAGAACAGCCTCCCTGATAGGAAATTGGAGAAGAGGCATAAATGAAGTGGTTTCTGGGAAAAGAGTGTTCCTGCCAGATGACGCGAGTCGCACAGGAGGGCCCTGGTTTGAAATCACACAAAAGGCAAAAGGTAACTTTGGGGAGTTCAACGCCAGGTCACGGGAATTAGCCACTTAGACTGGCAAAGGGCTTAGGTGTTTTGCAAGAAGACCGACCGATCGTCTGAGGGGGTTAGGAAGAGGTCTAACGGCATGAAATTCAAAATTAGTGAGCCATAAAAATAAAAATGTGCTGTTCAATATAACCACCAATAGTCCCATGTGGATATTTAAATTTAAATCAGTTAAAATTTAATCGGAATTAAAATTAAAGTTCTTCCACGCACTGGCCATATTTAACATGCTCGACAGCCACGTGTGTCTAGTGACTACCATTTTGGCAGCACAGATGGAGAACCTTTCCATCCTAGCAGAAAGTCCTACTGGACAACGCTGATCTAAAGGACTACAAAGCAAATTGCTCATTGTATTTGGAGTGTATAAAATTTGAATACACTGTCATCAAGAATATAAATGAAAGTAAAGGTAATAAATTTAAAAATTAAAATTACTTTCCATATTCAAAAAGAACGAGTGGGCCAAGTACTGAAAAACAGTGGATGCCTATATAGTCCACATACTTTTCTTTTTTTTTTAAATCACTGTGAAGAGAACCCCAAACAGGCAAGAAAAGCACCATTCTTTTATACAGTCCCATGCTGGAGGTCCCTGGGAAGGATCTGGGGCATGACAGCACATTGGTTACAAGGTGGGCTGGGGGTTCAACACAACTTTGGTTGGAATCCAGACTCTACCACTCACTACATGTGTTTCTTTTAACCTTTCAGACTTCAGTTTTCTCACCTGTAGAGTGGGGACAATACTTGATCTTCCTGCATAATGTTTTGGTGATACAAAGAGAGGATGCATTCAATGTGCATAGCACACTACCAGGCACACATCAGAAGGGCAAAAAATGTTATATTTATGACATGTTAATATAACTGTAAATGTACTACATGTCTGGCATGGAATAAAATGCATACGGTGTTGTTAATAAAAACATTATTTCATAATAACCAGTCACTTCAACTGATTTCTATTTACCTTATAGGGGAGCTTCTTATCATAGTAATCTTGATATTTTAGTTGCTTCACTTGCTATAATAAGGTTCAAGGCCATCACTGATCCGAAGCTATTAAAGCATGCGTGGAATACCAAGGTCCACAACTGTACGATAGTGATGGTAGGAAACCAAGGGATGGAGACTTGGCTACGTTCTGAAACTCAGGGCAAGGTTTTCCTACTTGCACACCATGAAAAGGACAAGAAAAAATTATTTAACCAAAGTGCTTTCCCAGAAGCAGTGAGATCTTTCCTCTCTCCTGGATCCTCAGCGTCTGCCTCAGTTCAACTCACAAAGGTGCTCTATGAATGAAGAATGACAACTGTGCTCTTCTGAAGAAGCTGCAAATGACAAAAGGAAATGGATGGACTGGGGAGGGGAGCCCCAGAACAAAGGGAGACACTGCTGTTCCTGTAACACTCAATCATGGATGCCACTAACAGGATGCGGGCATCTCTGAGGGACCACAGACATCTGGTTCAAAGCGTGGTGAAGAAAAGGTCCTAAGCGCAGAGCAGGATTATTTGTCATTCTGACATCTAGAAGGAAAAGGGGCAGCTGGACCATAAAAGCCTGATGTTGCCGCCAACTCTCCTCACGTTCAAACTGTTAACATGTTTACCATCAAAGTGCCATTCTTTACGGGGTGGGTGGAACGGATCGTGGTTCTACAGATTGGAAAAACGAAGGTGCGACAAGCACCTCTGTTAACAACAGCTGGAAAAACGACCAGCCTAAGCTCCCACGATACAGAAAGCTACCCTGACTTAGGGAACAAGGGTACCAGCCACTTACTAGGTGGCTCGTTGCCACAGGCGTTGTGTAAGTACCTTAGGCTCAGTATATTGCTGTCTTCATGAAAATTTATGAGGCTGGTTCTGGCTTTACCTCCATTTTACGGAGGAGGAAACCAAGACTCGGTAGAGGTTACTTAGCCACTGAGTGGTCTGTCCGTAGCTAGAGATTATAACTGGGAACAGCTACCACATTCCTCTCCAACTGAGGGTAATCTGGAGGTTCAGGTAAAACAAGAGAATCTGAGAACTGGCTAGAGAAAAATTCGTACAATTGCTGCTACGAAAATGGGAGAGGTTAAACAAAAGGCAGAGCCAAGTAAAAGGTAAACAGGTCACTTTATATATTCAGTGAGTCAGTAAAGGTTCTGATATCAGAAGCAGCAACAAGGGAAAAGTGAAATATGACCTGAATCAAGGATACTGACATTAAATCATGGCGTCCATCTTTCCTCTCAAGCCCTATCCCTCACCACAGAATGATCGATTTGTCCGTCTGTGGAAGAATCCTAAATGACCACCCAGTCAATGGGGGTCATAGCAGCTACCACACCATCACAGTAAGTAGTGATGAAAAGCCCAGGAAGGTCAAGTGTAAGGAGTAAATCTCCGGGTAGCAATTTTGAGGTCCCTCTATCTGCACTGTCCTCTTCCATCTGGGACCCGGCAACACTTCCTTCCTCCTTGATATTTTGCCCATTGGATTATAATCTTCTCTTAAGGAAGGCACTTATGGAACTTAAAAACACCTCTCTCACAACAACTGCCCCACAGGAAATAATAGCACTAGATGGGCATATTTACTTTGAAGCAATGGCGAGTTTTCATTAACATGCCTTCAGACTCTAGAAGTTTGGGAAGACAATTCTTATTCCAGAGAGTTTTCATCAGGATTTTCATGATGCAGAACTGACAGATGCCACTCAGTATTAGTGGGCCTTGACCAGGAGCTCTGAGAGATGAGCAAATTTGAAAGCCAAAGGAACATTCCTAGATTAAAACATTTCCATAATGATGGTAAAGTATCATAGAGCATCACTTTCCCATGAAGAAAGCCATGGAACTTCAAAACTTGTCATCTCTGTATTTTCTCCTTTTATATTTCACTTTGTATTGTGGAATATGTTTACTGATGTATGATGGAGGTACTTCCAGGGTTACTCATGTGCATATTTTTAACCCAATTATTATGAAGGGATTAGAGAAAGATGGGCACAGATGGGATATGCATAGGGGTAGGCAGTTTTTATTTAAATCAATCTGAAAAATGTAACTTAAGAGGATAGTGAAAGGTAGCCGAGAAATCAAACGTGAAAATCCTATAGTAATCAGGAATCAAGAGGAACCAAATAGATATGGATGAAGAATTACAGGAAGGAGGTAGTATCTTATCACCTCTATTTCCACTGCCGTATAAAGCCAGAGGGAGCATCGCAGAGTGAACCAAGCCTGCGTGAATCACAGGATCTGAAAGCAGGGTGTTGGCTAAATGCTAAAAAGTGTCATGTATAGCAGCTTAGCTCCACTTTAGAAAGACAAACCCCGAGACATTTTATACAACCACGATCAGGAAAAGAGCAAAGTGCAAAGGTGTCTGAAATTTAGAGTCAGTCGCACAGTGTGGGGCATCCTAAAAGTCAGACCTCTTTTGAGCACCAATGGGTCAGGTAGTGTGCAAAGCACTTTCTATCTACTTGCTCATAATCACTGAAATAACTCCATGAACTAGGTATTACTAAATGCCCTCATTTTACAGGTGAGGATCTTGAGACAGAAAAATTAAGTAATGTATCCAAAGTTACCCAGCTAGTAAATAGTTCCAGAGTGAACGAAAGCCACGCTGGCTGGTCCTGCAAACCTAAACTCTTAACCATTTTACCATCTGCATAGAGAGCAGAGCATGTTGGTAAGCAGATCACACAGGACTACTGTGCTTCTCGTTCAGGCAAACTCTGTGCTGCAGTGTTAGAGAAGCACCTTTTACATAGGTTTAGGTCGCACTGAATTCGTTGTACCTACTTTGAAACCAAAGTACTCAAGCTGAAGTTCAAAGGCAGTACGGGGACAGAGCGATAGGGAACTGGGCTGAGAATCCCACCCAGTCTTTTCTCTGCCACCAACTCACAAGGTGAATGTAGTCCATTCATTTGTCTTCAATAAAACTGAAGCTTAATCATGTCTAAGGCCACATTCAATGCTGGAATGTAATGACCCAGACAGGCTTTTTCAACGACTTGGTAACGGAATGGTAATATTTACAAATACCTGTGTTGAGTAATCAGCTAATCTTTCTATTTCCATATATTACTTGTGCATATAAATGTATGGTCTCCATTTGTGTTTCAAAGTGAAAGATAAATAAACCAATCATGCCAGACATGCAAATGTCACATACTATTTTCTTATCATAGGACTCTCCGCTGCTGTAGGTTGTGGCCAGCGTGGACGAACACTCTTCCAGGTACCAAGGCTTCTTTCCACTTTCGGCTGTGCTGCTGATGGAGATGGTGTAGATGCTGTTGGTGTAGCCATCACAGGAGCAGTGGTCTTTGCTCCTCCCACCATTTCCCGATGCCCAGACAAAAACAGAGCCGAGGCCTCTCCGCCCCTGCACACAAACAGAAAAACTTAGATGATGGAAGACATGGGTCACAGACTCTAGATGAAGACAAGATCAATATCAACATGGCAGAATGAAGCATTTGCAGAAGGGGTACGATGCTGCATTAATAATGTGCTGGATCTAAGCTGCTTTCTGAAGTAAGAGGAGTTGCTTTTAAAAACTAATATAGGACTTCCCTGGTGGCGCAGTGATTAAGAATCCACCTGCCAATGCAGGGGACACGGGTTCAATTGCTGGTCCGCGAAGATCCCACATGCCGCGGAGCAACTAAGCCCCCGTGCCACAAATACTGAGCCTGCTTTCTAGAGCCCACGAGCCACAACTACTGAAGCCCGTGCACCTGCAGCCCGTGCTCCGCAACAAGAGAAGCCCCCGTGAAGAGTAGCCCCCGCTCGCCGCAACTAGAGAAAGCCTGTGCGTAGCAACGAAGACCCAACGCACCCCAAAAATAAATAAATAGATTTATAAAAGAAAAGACAGAACTAATCTGGATGCAATGTACACCATGACGACTACGGTTAATACTACTGTATTGCACATCTGAAAGTTGCCAAGAGAGATCTTAAAATCTCTCATCACAAGAAAAAAACTGTAACTATGTATGGTGATGGGTGTTAACTAGACTCACAGTGGTGATCGTTTCACAAATATATACAAATATTGAACCATTAGCGTTGTATACTTGAAACTAATGTCAATTATATCCCAATTAAAAAAAGAAACTAAAATATTACCTTTCACCTGATACAGTCATAGAAGTAACAAGAGCACAAACAGTGACGATCATAAGGGCTAACATTTTACTAGGTACCTACCGTGGGCCAAGCACAATTCTAAATGTTTTACATGAATCAGACTGAATTCCTCCAACAACTCTGTGAGAATGGTACAATTTTTGTCCCCATCACACTGATAAAGAATTGAGGTAAAGAAGTAATGTTTTTAAGGTCACAAGCCAGTAAGTGGAAAGACAAAATTTGAACCCAGACAGCCAGACCTCAGAGTTGGAATATTATTAGTCACAATTACCATAGTCATATTATATTCCTATAAATCTTCATCCACATGAAGTGGCCGCTATTATGTACCCGCATTTGATATATGAGCAATGTGAGGTGCACAGAGGTAATGTATTTATTCTGAGATCACATCACCAATAAAGGGCAGAATTTGGGATGATGCCTTCCTTCCAGAGCTGTGCTTCCTCTATGCATGGCAGGGATATTACTTATGAGGGATGTTATGGATGCTACCAGAAATAAAAGGATTTCAAGATCAAATATGTTTGGGAAATTCTGAATTAAGCAAAATTAAACAGGTTCCCTTATTGCAGAACTTCTAAGAGTCTTTAGTGAGTGACGGTTCATTGCAAAACTAAGAGGGAGGCACGATCTGAAGTAATTTGCAAACATATTTGACTGTGGATACCTTCTTCAACCAGACCCAAGAAGTTTTTCTTACATGCTTTATGCCCAAACTTGGCATAAACTCAAAGACTTTCCTAAGGTCATAAAATAATTAAGGAGAAGAAGCAACGTAGAACACAGATGTATTGAAGCATATGGACTATTTTTCTCTGTAAGATGAGATCTTCAGAAGAAAAGAGAAACATAAGCCAAAGTGAAGAGCATCTCTCAGAACAGTTACAGCTGAATCCTTCAGAAAGTCTACCATTTTAAAACTACAAGGCATGCTGGAGGACACGTAGGTCAAGTCTATCACTTTGTAATTAGGAAGTGCGAACCAAAGTCCCAAAGCTAGTGATGACTAAACCTCTTTCTTCTTTCCAGGCCCCAGCTCTTCTGGTGTCAGGTGGAGGAAAAAGTATTTGGAGTGTTGTCCTGGAATTTCTGGAAAAAAGAGCCAAGGAAAGAGAGATGACAAAGAATCTGGAGTATCTTTGATAAACTCTCCCTGACCTTGAATCCTCAGGGAACAGAATATTTATGACAGGATTTGACCTGACCTGAGCATGGATTTCTTTTTGCCCTTCAATGTGGAAAAATGCAATATGATTACACAGGAATGGGAAAAATTCATGGAGAGGGGGAGGAACTTCTGGATGTTATTGCCACTAGACAGCTGGACCTGGTTTACCATCCTTCAGTTTCCCATCCAAATATTCACGAAACATAGAGAAGGATGCAAAAATCACCAACCCATCATAAACTAAGGATTTTGTCCAATGCTTCCAATTCTCCAGAGGGAATTACTCCTCACTATGGTGTGGGTGGCCAGATTGAGAAACTCTGGCGACTGACTCAGGTCTATACATCAGAGACAGAACGTCGCAGCCAGGGAAGAATAAGAAGGTTCCATTTCATCACCAAAATGTGCCCTCCCCATCACACACTGAGGGGCTGTGTCATCGGGAAGAAGCACGGTCACAGCAAAGCTTTACCTGACCTGTCAACAGAACACATGAGATAATGACAAAACCTACCTGGTTTAAACAGAACCATAACAAGATAATAGATTAAAACCCACAAAATGATGAAAAAGCACATATGGCACAATCTCGTTCATGTATCTGTGTAAAATTATGACTGAAAAGATCTCTAAAAACGTATTTCATTTTAAAAGAATAATAAGACAATGTTCGGAAGGTACTTTTATGTTGTAATATCATTACAAATGTAGGCTACAAAATGATACAGTATAATCTCAGTTTAGAAAAAAGTGTATGTGCATGTGTGCGCAATGAAGTTAACGTGTAGTACAGTTTTACGCTTAAAGCTACCATCAAGTGACGATGTAGTAGAACTTATCCTGTTTGGTAAGATTAGGAAAGAATTTTATTTTCTTTTTATACCTTCCTTCCGTGACCATGTATGATTTTTATAAACAGAAACAAACACATTTATTCCTCTATTGAGAGGGAAAACCTAGGGCTAATTCTTAAGAGATAATACTTTATTTATTTTAACATCTTTTTTTTTTTTTTCCTGCGGTACGCGGGCCTCTCACTGTTGTGGCCTCTCCCGTTGTAGAGCACAGGCTCCGGACGCGCAGGCTCAGCGGCCATGGCTCACGGGCCCAGCCGCTCCGCGGCATGTGGGATCCTCCCGGACCGGGGCACGAACCCGTGTCCCCTGCATCGGCAGGCGGACTCTCAACCATGGTGCCACCAGGGAAGCCCAAGAGATAATTTTTGTTTTATAATCAAGGAGCGTTTTATACATAGAAGGTTCACTGTGCACTAAAAACCACAGAGGCTAACATTTACAGAAACTTACTACGTACCAAGGACTGTACAAACATTATTCTGCACAATTCAAGTCTATATCGTTATTTTACAGATGAGCAAACTGGGAATTGGAAATGCTCACTAAGGCCAGAGCCAAAGCTTAAATTCCACTGGGCATGGCAAAGGCAAACTCCAAAGGAGGGTATGGGGTCAGTAACTGCCTAAAGGGAGCCAGGGAGAGAGGAGTCACTGAAACGGGAGACAGAGGGGCTAATAGGAGTTGAAATCTGGTCAGGGGACTCGCCAACCCATGTCGGCCCTGCAGGGAAGAAGCCAGGGGAATGTGTGCTGAGCAAGACCCCAGTCTCTTCCTCCCTCTCTCCCATTTTTTGCCAATGTATCCCAAGGCTGAACCCCAGCAGAAGCCAGAGGACCTGGATCCCATAGAGATCAGTACCCTAGAGCATGAGGCTTGTGGAGAGAAGGGGAGACAGGGAGCTGGAGGACTGAATGGAAGATGTAGCTTCACATTCCCAGGGTGACTGTGTTTGAAGATAGAGCCCTTAAAAAGTAATTAAGGTTAATGAGATCATAAGGGTGGGGCCCTAATCAGACAGGACTGGCGTCCTTTTAAGAAGATGAGACAACAAAAGTGTGTGCACAGAGGAAAGGCCTTGTGACAACACTGTAAGAAGGCAGCTGTGTGCAAGCTGAGGAGAGAGGCATCACCAGAACCTAACTCTGCTCGCACCCTGATCATGCACTTCCAGACGTCTGGCCTCCAGACAGTGAGAAAATCCACTGTTGTTGTTTAAGCCACCCAGGCTGTGGCATTCTCTGACGGCAGCCTGAGCTGACTAACACAAGGTGAGAGAAGGAGATAAAGGAGGAGCCGCACCCCCGTGGAGGCTACAGCACATGCAGATGTTGCCACCACTCTGTCTACAAGGCAACCTGACCTTTGCGCCTGTGTATATGACTGATGATTAAAATCCCAGAAACAAACAGACTGAATCTGTGGGCTGAAAATGCCATAAAGACAGCTGCTAAAGATCTCGGGGGCTGATCTGAAACAATTAGCAATTCAAAGGTTTATTTACTACAGATGCACAGGGAATTTTCATTAGTGGGTAATATTCAGAAAACCAAAACATATGTGGTAAAAAGAAATCTGGACATTTCTCTAAAGCTCAGAGTAATTTAAGAATTAAATCTTAATGTGGGATGTAGGGAGAGGGGAAAGTGGGCAGAATATTATAAAGAGAAAAGGATCTTTGAGACACGTATTTTCCCGAAGTGTAGGAAATAACATTATTGTATAGTTCGGTAAAGTACTGTGATTACAACTGGTTATATTAATATAACTTTGTATGAGGAAAGGAAAAGAATCCTCTAATTTAACTGGGTGCCAAGTTAAAAGTTAGTAAATTTACAGCGAAATATACTGTGAAATCCACACAGGACCAATTTTTTTTTTTTTTTTTTTTTTTGCAGTACGTGGGCCTCTCACTGCTGTGGCCTCTCCCATTGCGGAGCACAGGCTCCGGACGCGCAGGCTCAGCGGCCATGGCCGACGGACCCAGCCGCTCCACGGTATGCAGGATCCTCCTGGACCAGGGCACGAACCCGCGTCCTCTGCATCGGCAGGCGGACTCTCAACCACTGCGTCACCAGGGAAGCCCCACACAGGACCAATTTGACCAAATTCTAAAGATTCTCTTTCATTGTGTATCTATCTAATTGTGTATGTGTTTCTTCTCAAGTATGCCCTACAAAAGTTAATTTATATACGCCATAAACATTATTATTAAAGGCTGGAAAAAAACTGGATTTTCTTGTGGTTCAGGTCAGAAAAGGATACTTTATGCTGCGTTATCAATTAAATCATACATTGCAAGTCAGGTTTAGAGAGGTATAGACTTTAATGGAACTAAATTTCTTTCTTTAAAACGGTGTGATAATTTTTCAGCCAATACAGCTAGATTGTATTTGGTATTTTAATACTACTTCTTTTCCATATTGCTTAGAAAGTAGAGTTGACCCTTAAACAATGGTGGGGGACAGGGGTGCCAACCCTCCGCACGGTTGAAAATCTATGTATAACTTCGAGTCAGCCCTCTCTATATACCGTTCCTCCATATCTGTGGACTCAACCAACTGCAGACTGTGTAGTACTATAGTACTTACCACTGAAGAAAAAAATCCGCCTCAAAGTGGACCTCTGCAGTTCACACCTGTGTTGTTCAAGGGTCAACTGTATTCTTAAAGGGACATGACTAAGTGACCAGAGGCTTCTTGCAATACAAAAGACGGGACATTGTGCTGGGTGCTTTCACATCTATTACTTAACGTCAAGCAAATTAGACATGCATTTCTACAGATTAAAAAAACTGAGTAACATTAAGTAATGGGCACACTATCATGTAAGGAGAGTAGGGTGGAGACAGGAGAGGGAGACCAGTAAGTCTGATCAGAACCTACATATCTGTATGTGTCGACATGAAGAGACACAGTAAAACAACTGTAGGAGGAGGAACTCTCTTTTAAGTGTGATGTCTTCCAAGTACAGCCTGATACCCAGTTTACCAAAGCCCCTCATCGCTCTGCTCCCTGCTTTTTTCTGATCTTCGTATATCAGTGAGAGACGAGCGCAGCCCTCTACGGAAGCTCTTCCATACGTGGTTCACAGATAAAGGGGCTTCAGGTTGAAAGAGGTTGGAGAAAGACAAGGACACCTACAACTATTTGGTAGCTGAGACGTGAAGAGAGAACTGTTCATCTTTTAAAGCTCAAAAACATTCTGACAAAATAAATCCTGTTCCTTAACAGAGCAGGGGTCACTGAAAGAAACAGGTCTGGGTCCAGAATCATGACGTAAAGGCAAAACAAGAGCAACGACAAACTTTGGAAAGGTTTTTGTAGCTCACCCAAGATGTTTGTTTCAGAATTTAAAAATACATATAGCTTTTTTTTTTCGGTACGCGGGCCTCTCACTGCTGTGGCCTCTCCTGTTGCGGAGCACAGGCTCCGGACGGCGCAGGCTCAGTGGCCATGGCTCACGGGCCCAGCCGCTCCGCGGCATGTGGGATCTTCCCGCACCAGGGCACGAACCCGTGTCCCCTGCATCGGCAGGCGGACTCTCAACCACTGCGCCACCAGAGAAGTCCCCATATTGCTTTTTAAATACTTAATAACTCTTTGAATCATGATCATCAGTAGGACAGATGATTCATATGAAAATGAAGGCTCCTTAAAGGTGACCTGAAAAGTAAGCTGAAAAGAAATATAATCCACAATTGAAAACAAATCAGGAGCACACAGCTTCCGATGCCTTGGAGACAACACTGGTGTAACCTGGTGGGAAAAAGTCTTCTCTGGGAAGACACCAAGAGAGCGTAGTCATTGGACAGACGTAATCAGAAGTCTTTGGGAAAGACTAAAGCCCAAGACTTGCTTCTTCAATCAGTGCATTTGGGCAAGATGGAGATTGGGGTAGGGAAATTTAATTGTATGAGACGGAATTGGACCCAGGAAATAAATTGGGTCACTCCCCACCAAAGCCCAAGGGAATCGAATGAGGCAGATATGAGACGTTTTTAAAGGAGTAAAAGAAGGAGACATGGCCTCTGAGGGTCAGGAATCCAGGGATTACGTGCTGCTTTTATCAGGAACAATCCCATGCTGAAGTGCTCACTTTGCCAGACACAAGTATCCTCACCTGGAAAATAAGCACACCTGACTCTCATTTTTAAGATCTACTCTACAAGTCGGAATGTCCGACGTGCAGAGTATACAGGTTTCCCTCGATTCTGCTCTGCTCTCAGAATGTTTAGTTATTGTGCTCTCAGAATTACTAAGGTAAACAGAGGAATGACTCTAAGCATTTTAAAACCAAACTGTCGGACTTCCCTAGTGGTCGAGTGACTTACAAAAAACACTCTGTGGGAGTATCTTCACCAATCTCATTTTATGCTACTTAGCCTATCAAAGGATGGTTGATGAAAGAAAAAGACTGAAAATACAAATGCAGTTAAAGAAGGCTTTTGTGAATGGCAACCTATTTCTCCGCATTTTTGTCTTCCTGCCTTTTCTCAAGTGATAGGACTTCATTTCCCCCTCTTTCTTCCTCTCCATCTCAACCCCACCCACCTTTTCTGCCCCACATCAGGTTTTCTGTATTCTGATTTGCTGTGTACACAGTAGGTCGCTAAGCCATATATATTAAGCAATTTTTTTTTTTTTTTTGCGGTACGCGGGCCTCTCACTGTTGTGGCCTCTCCTATTGCGGAGCACAGGCTCCGGACGCGCGGGCTCAGCGGCCATGGCTCACGGGCCCAGCCGCTCCGCGGCATGTGGGATCTTCCCGGACCGGGGCACGAACCCGTGTCCCCCGCATTGGCAGGCGGACTCTCAACCACTGCGCCACCAGGGAAGCCCAGCAATTTTTTATGTTCTGTTGACTTTTTAATAACACACTAAAAATATTAGATGCAGTTATTCGTGATGACATTAATTTTATCCGGCACAAATGAAAATCGATTGTATACGTTTCCGGAGCATACCAAATGCAGTCGACTTCCCTTTTAAAGGAATAGAGAGCCTGATTATGATTGTGGGACCAGCTGCTGGTGACAACAGTTGTAAGCATTTCTGGTAAAATGCCACATTTAAAAATGCCACTTATGTCTACATTTAGGGTCTTTCCATGATATTCTTTGTGTTCTAGTACATGAAGGAGAAGCATGATGCACTGAATTCAGGGAACCCAAAGGTGACCTTAGCTCAGTTTTCTAAAAGGACACTTGCAGTCATACGGCCAAAGACTAGTGTAAAGAATGATCGATCAACAGCGCAAATACAGAACTACCCCAGATTCAGGTTCCTGATAAAAAGCTACTTTTATATTTATGGTGTGAATAGAAAGAAGAAAAAAACCCAAATTGAGTTGCTTATTCACCACATCTGCCAGAATATAAATTCAATAGAGCATCAGCTCACTGAAGGCTTGTAGAATCAGTCCTGTCATCAGAGCTTCCCTTTCTTCAGAAGAGCTGACAGAGGACCTGGACACATAATACAGCTTCTCCCACCTTATCACCAAGTGCTCAATGGTGTAACCCTTGGCTCCTGGGAGTAGTATTACATCAGGGTAGATTTCGTTTACTTTGTTTACTTCTAAAGTAGAATTAGAAGAAGCAAATCAGTCTTTCATGGAGAAAGGATAGTAGAAGATCTAGGAGTAAATAAAGACCAGGTGTGTTTACTAATGGAAATAAATATGCTTTCAAGCAAATCATTTTATTCCTGTTAACCTGCAGATTCGATGTACATTTAGAAACTCCACATAATAAAAACGTTGAGGCGAAGAATGTGCTATGGATGTTATTTAAAGCTGGACACATAAGAGGTTCGTACAGTGAAATTTTACATTTCTACGTAAGGAAATTAAGGGACTAAAGTGAGCAGAGCCATTCAGTGGCAGAAGAGCTAGGACCAGATAATCCAGTCTCAGCTCAACCAATGCTCATCCCCGCTGACTAGTACTGACACTGGGTATTCCTAAAAATGCTTAACAACGTGGTTTAGAGACATATTGCTTAGCAATAGTGCATTAGAGGAAAAACAAAAAAACCAGAAACAAACCCCAAAACCCTTCCCTTCCTGCTTTATCTCATTTGCCAAATCAACAATCCCCAAGTAACTGTCTGCTTTTCATGTTTATCTATGGTCAATTCATATTGATCAATGCCCATCCCCTTTTTTTTCTCAGCCCTTGTCTTCCTCATCTGACTCAAAAGAAGCCTCAGAAAGACTCAGGTTATTATTTACTTCTGGTCACTCCCACAGTCCTGCAAGCTCTGAGCCCTGTTCCAGCAGTTTTCCCAGGGCCTGGGGAAGGCTAACACCGGTCGCGGGGAGAAGCATGCAGATTGGGTTTGTCAATTTCTCATTCCAAGCAACTGAAAGAGTACGTTTGAATGTCATCTGCCCTCTGAAATAATCACAAGAATGAACAGCACCAACGCAGGTATTCTGGACATTCACCATCCCAGCACTCCCATTTTGAGGGAAAAAGAGACACACCTCCCAAAGGTTTCTCCACGTTGGATCATCGCACAGCAAATGCAATGTCATGCTCAGACTTTCAGGAGAGCCAGACTCATGAAATGGAGAAGGATATTTTCCATATTCACATTAATTCCCTATTTTCAAACTGCCTAGAAAGATACCATCACCTTTAAATTATACTGAAGGAGAATTTGAAAAATTCCTTTCACAGAGAATAAAAACATTTATTATCAATAGGGGTATGAAAGGAATTTATTGCAAATGTTTGGAAAGGCACTTGGAAAGAAGGATGGATACTCCAGCAATATTGAAAAGTTAATACTCTTCTCTAAGTTAGCTCTGGGGTAGAGAATGCCTCCTGTGGGCTGGTTCCAACTCCCAGCTCAGCTCTGAAGGGGTGAGCAAAGCTGCCGCTCTCTGGAGCCCATCCTGGGGCTTGAATGTCACACAGGCCTCTACTCCATGAAGCAATGACTTTGACCTTTTGTGGAGTAGCTCATAACATTTCTGAAAGGCAGAAAATCAGCCCCTTACAGTTTCTTCCCATAAACATAATCCTGATTCAAATGAAAGCAAATCACACTTCTGAAAAAATTACAATTGCTATTAAGCTTATATTATTTACAAGACTGTGGTGGATACTCTAGGGTCCTTAAAGAGGCACCGAACGGTGGCCTTCCTCGCGGGGGGAGACCAGCAATTGGTCTGAGCACTGTGTATGTGAGACCTCAGTCAGTTTTCACGATGGCTCCATAAAGTATTATCATAGCCTTGTCTCAGGGAAACGGAAGCTCTGATAACTTAGTAACTTGTTCCAGGTCAAAATGCTAAGAGAGAAACCAAACTGAGATTTCAACTCTGGTCTTTGTGACTTTAAAGCCAATACTTTCGACATCATCACAGGCTGCATCCAGGGATGAAGAAAAAGGGAGAAGCTAGTGAAGTTCAGGATATGCCAAATCAGTTTGCCTAGATGATAAATTTCCCAGGAGTCCAGAGGAGAGCAAGGTCCCTGATGCAGTGTTCACTTTCATGACCAGAATTAAAACTACTGTTGGCAGAGAGCTGAGTATGCGGAGACAGGCCTGTATGACGCACTTCCTCAGAGCAGGTATCACACGGAGCATGGGGGCCAGGAGCACAGGCTCGGAAGGCAGACCTGAGTCTGACCCACAGTCATGCTTCTTAATGACCAGGTTACCTACTTTGCCAAGACTTGGTTTTCAAATCTTGAAACTGGGGGATGTCCTGTGAAAATTATCCCTATGCCTAACTCGAGAGGCTATCAGAGGTAATAATCATAATAATGTTTACAATCCTGAATATTAAATGTGATTGTTTTCCTCTTAAAGATGAGGAATGTAGGCTCAGGGCCAGTGAAAAGAAGTCTGCAATAAAAGCCATATATACGTTTAAATCATCGGATACTATCAACTCAGTTCAATTGATCCTTGTTTATTACACAGTGGCCTTTCTTTTCTGGTTCCTGCCATGTTTTGTTGAAGGAAATTTATGTACCTGTCCTCCCCATCAGCTTTTTCAAATCTATGTTTAGAATCACAGACACTCAGAATTGGTATGAACCTCAAGTTGACCTAATCCAATCTCTGTATGATTTTGTATCTTCCCTATAACAGGGACATCCAGACTATATTAGAATGACTCCCGTGATATGGACTTCATTTATCCCCAGGTGGCCCAGGAGTCACTAAAAATTGAACAAAACAAACTAAAAGAAAAGAGGACTGTTACTGATATCTGGTTAATCCATGAGTAGGACAAAGGGAATTAGAATGGAATTTGCAAAAGTTGAAAAAAACCACTCACAGTGTTAATAACAAATCTCTAAACTAAAAACAAGGTGACAAGAAATACCTGACGTGCATTATACAAGGCTAGGACAAATTTGTGCTTCTTTCCATATAAACGCATCACAATTCACAAGAACACAGTAATCTAAATCTGATACTTGGATATCAGATAATCTTCAATTACACAATGTGAAACCACCTATGTATTTATGAAAACATCTATTTCTTTGTTTCCAAAATGGATAATGTTCTAGTGGGTCCATTTGGCAAGTCGCTTCTCAGCTTTGTTAAAGTTCTAAAAACACAGAGTTCCATCAGTACATAGTTAAATTCTAAGGGAGGATTTTAAAAATAAACTCCAGTTTAAGTTAATTTTTGGGACTTCCCTGGTGGCGCAGTGGTTAAGAATCTGCCTGCCAATGCAGGGGACATGGGTTCAAGCCCTGGTCCAGGAAGATCCCACATGCCACAAAGCAACTAAGACCGTGAGCCACAACTACTGAGCCTGCGCTCTAGAGCCCACGAGCCACAACTATTGAGCCCGCGAGCCACAACTAGTGAAGCCCACGTGCCTAGAGCCTGTGCTCTGCAAGAAGAGAAGCCACTGCAATGAGAAGCCCGCGCACCTCAACGAAGAGTAGCCCCCGCTCGCCGCAACTAGAGAAAGCCTGCGCGTAGCAACGAAGACCTAACGCAGTCAAAAATAAATAAATAAATTTAAATAAATAAATAAAGTCAATTTTCATGAAGTGAAGCTGATATTAAAAAAAGCTCCCTTGTCTATCTTTGCCTGCCCATATATTATTTCAACGTTTTACAACATTTGCCAACTAATTTAACAACAATCTGTCATTTACTAAAATGCAAATGGGTACTAAGCCTGCTGCAGCTGGGTGTATATCAGATAAAAACATATCCTTCCCGAGTGGAATTGGTTCATTTCATTATGATTATTATTACTGCTTTATTATATAAGCTCATTATACCTCTTCTCTCCTGTTTTTGTGAACATGTGCCTTTAATTTAAGGGTGAAGAAACTGTGTGTGTGCATGTGTGTAAATGAGACAATGTGTGAAAATAAAGCATGCTTGTGCTTTCAGCAAATATTCTAAATATTCAATCAGTTGTAAAATCTGGTGAATTGAAAAGGAAATTGATGATAGAAAGGAGATATACTAATCAGAGACTTCATAAGAGACTAGTTTCCATCGGGACCCCTGAATAGAAGGGCAGGGTGAGGATGGGATGAAGGCCACTGTTCCAACAGGGAGTTAGAGACCAACGATTCCGATTTCACCTACTTTTGTTCCCCATCCTTGACACTGGTTCTGTCATGAATTCATTGTAATGCCTTAATGGATAACCCCAAAGCCTAAAAGGCTCAAATAAAAAGAATCTGAAATTGAAAGTATACTTGCAGATAAAATGGCAAAGCAAACACTATAAGCCATGATCCTACAATACCTACAATGAGCCCCATGATTTCTCCAGATAAAACATTAAGCTAAACGTCAAACCAGTGCTTGGTATGTAGTGAATACTTAAGAAATATTTTTTGAGTAAAATAATCAGGGAAGTACTGGTAATCCGAATACAGGGATTTCTGATTATGGGAAAAAGAAAAGATTCAATTCTATGTTTTTTGCTTGTTTTCTAAAGGATATTATTAAACACACTTGTCAGGAAACTGTGAAATGCTGTCAATGCATTAGATGCCTGTTGAGGAATATCAAATGCATCATTAAAGTTTAATAACCCAACTAGGGCAAAAAAGATGACTGCAAGGCAACTAGACTGCACACAGTACGTTTTGTTATCGTGTGTACTTTAGTCTGTCCTTATTGTTCACCAGATCTGGGAGTCTGATGGCTCTTTGTCTAGAACCTTTACTCATTGTTACATGGTGAGCTCCCTGAAGACAAGTCCTGAGTATTATTCACCTTCCACTAGCACCTAGCAAAGTGCCTGGACTATTATAACCACCAGTGAGTGTTTCCTGAATGCAACCAGAAATAAATGAATGAAGAAAGAGTCTATCAAAGACAATTTTAGGCAATTAGCTCCTTATTCTGACACCAAACCTTGGGTCCCCTATCTCTGAAACATTGTCAGTCAACTCACTCATTTTATAAAATCATTTCTTATTTAGAACTGTGTGGGCAGATGAAGCCAAGAGCTTCCCCTGAGGGAAGTCTTTGCCAGTCATACCGAGGAGCCAATCCGAAGGACCCCATGGTAAGTGAAATCGTATCTGTTTGAATGAGAGCAACTTTTTTTTCAACTATCCTTTCTCAAGATTTTCATTCTGAGACTCCTGCCAAAATTGTAAGAGACCCTATGTGTCCTCCTAAGAAGCTCAGAATGTTCCCTGTTGGTCACAGGGAGCAGTGATGAGTTTTAAAGAGAAGACAAATGACAAGATTTACATATAAAAATACTTCTGTGGCTGTGGTGTTCATGCTGAATTGAAAGTTGAAGCTCAAGCTGGGAGGATGGAAGTTTTGAAATTATGCTATTGCCAAAGTCTATACGAGAGATGTTGGTTCTAGTTGTGAGGACAAGAGGGCAGATTCCACAGACTTTTCAGAAGTAGTCCAGGAAAGAAAGACTTATTAGATGACTAGATCGAAGAAAAGAGGAAATGATGAGTTTTAGGAAGGGAGATTGGGTGAATGGCGGTGACATCAAGTAAATAAATACAACAGTGTTGGTAAAAACAACCCAATCACTAAAATTATTTCCAGTTCTAACATTCTGACTCTAATAAGTTTAGCTGAATTTTCACTAAGCAATTCTAAAGAACTTAAAGTGAAATTTAACAGCAATTCAAAAAAGTCATGAAAATAAAAGCTTTGGTGTGGTTAAAGTTTAGAACATTGATTAAATAAACTTAAACACATCTCTACTGCAGGACTTCTCAGAGCCTTTAATATGCTTTTAAATTTCTAAAGGACGCATATAATAAGTGGTGTTTCTCAAGTGCATTTGAAAGCAAAATCCCCCCACCCCCCCCCCCTTTTTAGCATTTTATTAATTAGTGTTTTACGGAAAAGCTTTAGAAAACCTTGGGTATTTTCTCCCATTTATTTTGGCCATTCCTTAATCTCAAGATTATATACTTACCTTCCCTAAGGACCATTCAGCAATATGAAATTGATTAAACCCAGAGATTTGCAACAATTAAAACTTTTTATAATATTTACATGATTAATCAGTATTTCACTTTTATTACTCTTGCCCTTTTAGTGATGATAATGATTAAGATTCATAACATAATGAGAGATTCTTATGTTCCAGGAACTCTGATGAGTATTTAACAGGCATTAATCATATAATCCTCATAATAGTCCTATAAACTAATTACTAGCATTTAGCTCCATTGTACAGAGGAACAAACTGATCCTCAGAGAGGCTAATTAACTCGAAAAAGGCAAGGTATTAGAACCCACTGAAGAGTCTGAATGCAGAGTCTGGGTACACTAATCACCAGACTATTCAACGTACGTTAATAACTCATTTCCAAAATATTAAACAAAAACAATGAAAGTGTGACCCTTAAGAAAATTAACTCAGTATACGCAGCAAATTGGCATGGAAGTCATTCATACATTCATTCACTAAATACCTACAGAGTACAAGACACTGTTTTGGGTACTTGGGATACAGTAGAGAACAAAACAGTCAAACTCAGGGCCTTCATGGAGGAGACAATCAATTAACAAGGTAAGTAAATCTAATACATAGAAGAAGGGATAAAAATTGCCAAAAGGGGGTTCTGAAGGGTTGGAATGCATGTATGTTATATTGTGGATAGAAAGAACCAGGCAGGAGTCCCTGTCAGGACAAATTAGATAAGAACTCAGAGAAGAGTACTGGGTTTCACAGTGACCTTGATAAGAACAGCTTCGGTGGAATGATGGGGCAGAGTCCTGATGCCATGGCTTCCCAGATGATAGGACAAATGAGGTTGTAGAGGGCAAGTATGGACCACAGTTTCAAGGAATTTTGTTTCAAAGTGAAAAAAAAAATGAGGCAGTAATTGGAAGGAGATAGGAGCCCAGAGATGGATTCTCCTCTCTCTCTTTTGAGATAGGAGAATTAACAGTGTGAACGTTTGTGGATGGCAATAATACAGTTGAGAGGGAAATTTTAAAGATGAAAGAGAAGCTAACTGATTGAGCCATGTCACTGATGAGGTGAGAAGGAATGGGGTCAAGTGAAGAATTGGAGGCAGTGGACTCAGGTAGGAGAGCAATTAATTCACCATGGTAACAGGAGAAAAGCTAGAGTATGTGGTCACAGATGGAGGGAGGAAGACAGATGTGCCAAACAGAACAGAAATGACAACTTGAAAAAAAAATCTATTAGATTTCGTTGAGGCCCACATTCTGACTTCTTTAGCTATGCTGAATATCTGTTTTCTACAAAATTGGGGAGAAGAGTATATATCTTATGAAATTATTGTGAAGATTAAAAGTTATCTATTTTAGGGCTTAGGAGAGTAACTATAGTATAGTAGTCTCGCAAATGTTAAATGTATTACTATTATTATTTTCATGCAGCCCAAATGATATACTTCTAATTCTTGCATTTAATTTTGTAGCTCTGTAGCAGCAAACATAGTGCTATCTTTGAGAGAAAGAGCAAGTTGTCAATTGTGACATGGTTTGTTTAACATAGTTTCTCTAATGCAGTTTTGGCACATTAATTCTAAAGGGGCTATAAATGGAATCAATTTTGATTTTGTTATAACGTCTTTGAAAACAGTGTTCCATTTTACTAGGCCAAATACTTATCTTATAGTAAACAAATGGGGAGCACTTTGAAATTCAATATTTGCTACATTTTTTGATTAGCAAGCAGAAGGCATGGATGCAATCTATACTTGGACTCCCTGAGCAAAATGTATTTATTTCCTTTGTGAAAGCTTTCTTGATCCTTAAGCTTCTCTCTCTTGCCACCCATCTCTCCAGATGTCTTGACACCCAAGTCCAACTCATTATCAACTCTTTCCTGGACCATTTCAATCTTCCTCTCTTGCCTTCCCATCCCTTGCCCCACATGCAGTCCCTTCTCTACACAGCAGTGATCTTTTAAAACTGTGTATTCCATCAGGCCACTACCTCTGCTGAAAACCTCCACTGGCTTTCTGTAGCAGATTAAAAGGCAGACCCTCTTCATGGTTTAGGACGCCCTGCTGAGCTAGCCCCCTGCCTACTTCTGTGGCCGTCTACTACTGCCTACTTTCTGTTCTTGTTGCTCCCAACACCCAAGTTAGCATTCTGTTCTGGAGATACACCCTAATCGTTCTCCACTCAGGGGGCTTTTTAGCTCTTGCTGTTTCTTCTGCACAGAGCATTCCTTCCACATTTCTTCACCTAACTGGCTTCTTATCACTTATGTCTCCATTCACATATCACCTCCTCAAAGATGACTCCCTGTCCTCCCTAACTAAATCAGTTCTGTTTCCCCCCAGTCATCAGTTTAATTGCATTCATAACACTTCTCCTTAGCTCAAATAGTCTTGATAGTTTCTATGTTTGTTTCGTCTTGTTGCTAGAATGGGGAAACTTTTATGTATTATGTATAAAACTTAGACGTCTTCTTCCGTCTTTTATCTACAGTGCGGAAGTTGGCTAAACTTAATAAAAAGAAGAAATTCCAATTCCTGTAGTTTCTAGATGATGTAGTTAAAACTGCAACAGTCTAAAGTCACGGTGACTTTAGACTGCCACATAGATTTTCAGCTAGTTTCTTGAAGGAATTATTTTTAGTCACTTATTCCCTCATTCCTTAAATCACTCAGCTAATAAATCACTTATTTATTTCATTATTGTGTTCTATAATCTAACTTCGTATAAAGTAATTATCCAATTATTTTCCATATATTTGAAAGTATATATTATACAAAGAACACAAATTAAAATAATCTCAAAGAATATAAAATTTACCAACTCATTTGATGCCTGATAGTGGAAGAATGAAAGATTTCTTTTTCCTGGAAAAGGCTATCTAATATATTGCTTCAAAAATCACAAACATGGATAACTGAAATGAATTTGTATACCGAGAGGTTATCTTGATGAAACTGAAGATGAGCTTTTATAAGGCAAGTAAAATCGAAGGTGAGTATAGACATAGGAAGAACAAAATAAATGACATTATAGAACTCAGAAAGTCTATGCTGACTTTCATCAGATTATTTTTAATCTACCACTACAAGTAACTAAATGGAATCATCTAGAACTCCACAGTGTGGAATGCTATAGGAGAGAAGAATGGGGGGCTGAGAATAAATACAAAGTTTTCTGGAAGAACATGATCTCTTTTCCAAAGAAAGAAAAACGTATATATGGTATTTCTTGAGCACCTATTATGTTCCAGGTACTGTGTCAATTGCTTTATATGCATTATCATCTCACTTAGCACTCGTAACATCTTTGTAAGTAAATACTATTATTGCCCTACTATAGATGAGGAAATGGAAGCAGAGAGGTAATTTGATCTAAATCAGGTCAGAGAGCAGTAAATGACAAATCCTAGACTCAACTCTAGACTAAGTCGCAAGCCCATGTATATTAAACACATAAAAACCCTCTCATGCTGATCTTAACACATTTAAATGAGTCACCGCTGCTTTTCCATAATTAGATGTGCAATGCTAGAAGTCAGAATAATTTGTTCTTTTTAAGAGTTACTTCTTTTGTTACTGCCTTAACTCTAAAAGTAAATGGTCTGTTTTAAAACTAAAGTCCTTGTTTTCCCAGATTAAAACCTTGAGAGATCCTCAATTGAAAGTTGAATAAATTATGGGATATCCATACTCCAAAAATTCTGAAAGAGTAAAATGAATGAGTCCTATCCTCCGGATTGCCCCAGAAGGATACGCATGATACACTGTTAGGTGAAAACAGCAACATGCAAAGACACATGATCCCCATTTGGTATACGAACGTGCACAGGAGTATGGGAAGATGTAGTCCATACTCCTAGCAATGGTTATCTAGTTGGACAGGAAAATCTATTTTAATTTCATCATTATAGTAATGATCTACCGTAACAGGCATGGATTACTTTTATAATTAATGATGAGAATAGAATAAGTTTTTTTAAATTATTTATTTCTGAATATAATCTTTCTATATATCTGAATAACTTTTTCAGATCATCTTGTTTCTAATATTAGCTCTTTTTTCCTTCCACCAACGTACCACATTTGTATTTGTTTTATATATTAGACTTCCAGTTAAGATTTCCATTGAATGAAAGATTCACTAGCAATAATAAATTTGAAAATCATTGGTCCATATCACCTGATTTAATGATAGCTACTGAATACAGGACATTCTCTCTCTATATATACTCATAAGGCTATGTGTACTACTAACATAAATAGATTCATTTTAATGAGAAATTTCAGATTGCTCTTTATTATGTTAAGAGTCATACACATGCAGTTGAAAATTAAATATGAACTAAGCATGAGTGACTTAACTTGAATAACCATTGTACTGATGACACAGAGAGAAAGAACAGTAATGTGCAGCCCAAGGTTTTGGTAATGAAATCACCTGATTACTGGTGATTAAAGGAAAATTCTACCCAACAACTTAGTTTCAAAGCATTCTAATGTAGCTGAAAATTGACAGAGCTAGAAAAGTCTGAAGCAAACCTAACGATAGTTAGAAAGTGCATACAGAACAAGTGCAGAAGTCTTCCCTCCAGTCTCTTTCAGAATAACCAGGAGACGGCTTAGCTCAGACTTCTGATTAAAACCCTAACCCCAATCCCACAAAGGTGGAAGAATCGTAATTATCTGTACTCCAGCTGCAATGTTACCTTAATCAACTGCATGCATTCCACTGTTTCAAATCTGGGCTGAATTTATAACAACCCTATGGTTAGCATAATTTGCAGTAAATTAAATTAAATTCAACAAACATTCACTGAGTACTCACTAGAATTCAATGGACTTTATGGGTTTTGCAAAGCCCACAAAGGTGCGTACAGTACAAGCTCTGCTCTTCAAGAACTTACTATTTAGTGAAGAAGATACATGCAAAACTCTGACAGAGAGCACAATACGATAAAGACTATACATACCAGGAAGAATACAAAGTATAGGAAAAATAAGGTAGGGAGCACATACACTAAATTCTAGCTTGGGCAGTGAGAAGGTTTCTGGGAAGAGGTAGCAGTTTAACTGAAGTTTGATGGTCAAATAGGATTTGTCTGTACAGTAGTAGGTCATGGGAGAGAGTCAAAGACCACATACTGTAGAGAAAGCAGTATGTGCCAATGGGTAGTAAGAGTGGAGTATGCTTCACAGACACAGAAAACAAACCTATGGCTACCAAAGGGGAAAGGGAGGAGGTAGGGATAAACTAGGAGTCGACGACTAACAGATACAAACTACTATACAGAAAATAGATAAGCAACAGGATTTACCGCATAGCACAGGGGGCTACATTCAATATCTTGTAATAACCTATGACAGAAAATCTGAAAAATATATACCTAGCTGGATCACTTTACTGTACACCTGAAACTAACACAATATTGTAAATCAACTATACTTCAATTAAAAAAAAAAAAGAGTGGAGTACGCTTACATTCCTAAAAAGAAAAAAGAGATGAGGAAGCAAAAAGAGGTTAGGCCCAGATCAACAATGGCCAAACATGAACATGATTAAAATGTACGTTTTAGACTCACAGATATAGAGAACAAACTAGTGGTTACCAGTCAGGAGAGGGAAGGGGGAGGGGCAATATAGGGGTAGGGATTAAGAGGGCCAAACTTAGTTATAAAATAAGCTACAAGGATATATTGTACAACACAGGGAATATAGCCAATATTTTGTAATAACTATAAATGATTATAAACTTTAAAAATTGTGAATCACTATATTGTACACCTGTAATTTATATAATATTATATATTAACTATACTTCAATAAAAACTTTTTTAAAATATGCTTTAAATCACTCAATGGTGCATTCACGAGTAAGAAAGAGAAAGGAGTTGCTTCTGGTGGAGTATTACAACTGTATAGCCCTTATTCTTTAATTTAATTTAAATAAGACAGGATTTCTCAAGATCTGTAATTTGAAACAGGTATTTTATTACATTAGATTATATGGTCAATTTGGGGGAGAGGAGTGGTCAGTGAATTTTTTTAGTGAAATCAAGGAAAATGATGATGAATTAAGCTGCCTGGTTAGGGAATGTGGGAACAGAAAAATAATATTGTCCTGGGACAGAGGTGAAGCTAGGGAAGGGACTACACAAGGGAGATGCCCAGAAGGGCATTGTTGGATGACCTATCAACACCAATTGGAGGGTTTCAATATCTCCAGTTCTCAGTCTCACAGTTTCAAGAATTTATATCTCCAAATCCAAAATTAACATATTGATGAATATTAATGTTAATATTCATATTAATAAATATTTCTTTTCAACAAATCTAAGCATCCAAATATACCTCTGTTCTCATCAGAGGAAACTCTCTAGCCCTTAGCTTATTTGCAGGACAGATACAATGCACAATCCTGTCTACTGACTCAGCCTAGAGCTCCATGCATTCCTCTAGACGGGAGGATTGGAAACTCACTATTTCAGAGGTGGCTTCATATGAAAGTCATCACCAATCAACACAGTTTGAGCTGAGGTGCTTTTAAAACATACAAATATACAAATAGTTCATGCAGCTCTATGTCAAAAAAACAAACAACCCAATCAAAAAATGGACAGAAGATCTAAATAGACATTTTTTTTTTTTTTTGCGGTACGCGGGCCTCTCACCACCGTGGCCTCTCCCGCCGTGGAGCACAGGCTCCGGATGCACAGGCTCAGCGGCCATGGCCCACGGGCCCAGCCGCTCCACGGCATGCGGGATCCTCCCAGACCGGGACACGAACCCGTGTCTGCCACATCGGCAGGCGGACCTCCAACCACTGTGCCACCAGGGAAGCCCTAAATAGACATTTTTCCAAAGAAGACATACAGATCGCCAAAAAAGCACATGAAAAATTGCTAAACATCACTAATTATCAGAGAAATGCAAATCAAAACTACAACGAAGTATCACCTCACACCCGTCAGAATGGCCACTATTAAAAAGTCTACAAATAATAAATGCTGGAGAGGGTGTGGAGAAAAGGGAACCCTTCTACACTGTTGGTGGGAATGTAAGTTGGTGCAGCCACTATGGAAAACAATATGGAGGTTCCTCAGAAAACTAAAAATAGTTAACATATGATCCAGCAATCCCACTCCTGGGCATATATCCAGAGAAAAATATAATCCTAAAGGATACATGCACCCCTATGTTCATAGCAGCACAATTCACAATAGCCAAGACATGGAAGCAATCTAAATGTCCACCAACAAAGGAATGGATAAAGAAGATGTGGTACATATATACAATGGAATATTACTCAGCCATCAAAAAGAATGAAATACCATTTTCAGCAACATAGTAAGTGAAGTAAGTCAGATAGAGAAAGACAAATATCATATGATATCACTCATATGTAGAATCTAATTTTTTAAAAAATGAAACAAATGAACTTATTTACAAAACAGAAACAGACTTACATATACTGAAAACAAACTTCTGGTTACCAAAGGGGAAATGTGGGCGGGAGGGATAAATCAGGAGCTTGGGATAAACATACTCACTACTATATACAAGATAGATAACCAACAAGGACCTACTGTATAGCACAGGGAACTCTACTCAATATTCTGGGATAACCTATATGAGAAAAGAATCTAAAAAAGAATGAATATATGTGTATGTATAACTTAATCACTTTGCTGTACACCTGAAACTAACACAACATTGTGAATCAACTATACTCCAGTAAAATAAAAATAAAAAAAAACACCTACCATTCTAACACCGTTTTCAAAGGCTTGCCGGGTGAGTGGAGCTGGTCCATCCACAGTCTTGCCATCGTCATCTGGGCCCCAGCTCGCACTGTAAATGTGCACATGCTGAGGGTTGAAGCTAACTGATTTTGCTTCAACCATATCCGTGACATCTCCATCCAGCATGCGAACTCCTGTAAGACAGAAAGGGGAAGTAACTCAACAGAAGCTTCACCCAAACAGACCAAGATATATTTCAATCGTAGCATTTTTTTTTTTAAGGAAAGAATAACCTTTAAATCAACACTAAGTCAGCATATGTTCCTCAGAAAAGGATAGTGCAAGACTTTTCTGAAGCTTTCTTGGGGGGAAAGGAAGTTACATTCCATGTAGAAGAGCAAAACTTCTTTAAAAACGTTTTTAGCCATTGTTCTCTTTTTCTAAGTTTCCACATTCTTTCCCTTCTCTTTATCTGTCTTAAGGGATAGGTTTGTCTCTTGACAGAGGGAGCCTCAAGCAATCCATCTTCCCTAAACTTCTCTTCATTAGGTACCTTGTGCTCATAATTGGTATAAAACACTCTAACCTCAGCAGTCTTAGAAATTTGGAAAGCCGCCAAGTTAGAGTGGTCCAATTTCCTCCATATTTAATATTATTTCCTAATCTGAAATACTGATGTGAACTTAAAGTATTACTTCTTTGCCAAGCCAAGTTATTATAAGTCAAATAATAAATGAGAATGCCCTCTGTGTATGTTACACATCAAATAATTCTCAAAGGGTTTTGGCAATGTTTAGTCATTAATCTTCATGTAAGTATTCCCACCAGACAGATAGGAATTTATTATTAACCTTAATTTGCAAAAATAGACACTAAGATACTAAAAAAAATTGTCAAATAAAAAGCTTTCTTTTTATTTTACAGACACACAATAACAACAAAACACCTAATAAGTAAACATATCTTTCCTTAAGCTGAAGCTAAATACCATCACTGAGACATTGTATTATTTTAAAATTATGTCCTTATAGACCAAATTTACTCCTTAGGAAAACGTTATCTAGTAGGATTTCAACTTTCTTTGGTTACCAATAAATGAGGATTAAATAATAAAACCCTAAATCAGGCAGCTTTAGAGCCTATGTGGTTTGAGGTGGGAATTCTGGTGGAATATAAAAATATTCTTGAAGGAACCATATCTTCTTTGTACTTTTAAAAAAATGTTTAACTTTTAACTATAAAATAACAAACACAGAAAAACAGAAAAAATGACAATGAACCCGGATACAGCCAGGACTCAACAACTGTTAACATTTTGCCACATTTTCTTCATCTAAAAATATAAATATTAGGCTAAACCATTTTAAATTACATGACAGATATGACACTCTGTCCTTTCATATTTTTTCCAACAAAAGGGGGAAACAAACACCCACCCTTAAATTTCCCCAAAGCATCCCTAAAGATGTTGCATTTGGCTGCTCTATCTCTTGACTATCTTTTCTTCTAGGCTTGTGTATTTTTAAAGGAGATGTATAGAAACAGGTGATGTGGAGAACAAAGGTTCTGAACAAGTCCATTTAAAAATTATGGAATGTAAAGCATACTTAGAAAGCTTTTCAGCAGTTTATTTTGTGGGAGGAAAATACCCAGCAGGACGCTCTGCACATACTGGGTCCTCAGCAGCCATTTGAATATTCAAAACTCATCTGCATGGTTTTTACCAAATAAAGAGGAAATATTTCATATTCTTACTTCTATTTAAAAGCATAAAATGGAACTATTTTACCACTACAAGGAGGCCTGAAATAATCGAATCAGTATGTCTAAACACAGGAGTGTCTACACAGCACCTGAATTCAGTTTCTACACCGTGAAATTTATGTGACGTCCATGAAAACATGCTTGATAAAATCATATCTAGAGCATAATATTAATTTTCTGACCAAAAACTGGTAAGGATTTTATTTTCTCAAGTTTAAAAATGAAAGGTTACTTTTTCTTCATTTAACTAACTGCAAGCCTTCATGCCTTGGGTCTAGGGGTTAAATTTATAATTTAGAATGTTTTTGCTTTTAGGATGAAAGAACATTTGTCAGGCATTGCCATTCATTCATTTTTTTAGAGGTCTTGTTTAGCTAGGTCAGCAGTTTATCTGTGAACTTCACAAGTTCATCCCTTCACTCCCTCAAGGTCAGAAGTGCTGGGTTAGTACTGAATAGTAATGATAGGGACCTGGGTGTGTGTCTGTGTATGTGAGTGTGTGTGTGCGCTGGACAGCAAGTAGGGTTGACTGGACAGCCACTGTAGTCATCCAGCTATCCTGAGGAGAGCAGGGGCTTCCAGCACCCTCACTGTTCTTCAGAGGATGTCTGTTTCCTTTCCATAACACCTCCATGAACCTTGCCCTTGATACAGAGCAGATGCTCTCAAGAGTACTGCTAATTACTGGTTAATAAGCTGCCACACTCTAGGAATCCTGGTGAAATGAAAGAAAGAAAGCAGTCAAATTTACTGATGGAATGACACAGAAGACAGTCTCAGAAAACCTTTCCTTAGCACCGTCATTATATACCCCAATTATTTCATGTTATAAGACATCTACATTAACCTTAGAAAGGACTATCATTTCTATTTTTTAGATCCAACTCTGTTTACCATTTGGAAACAAATAGTATATTGGAAACAAGGATGTCAGCCTGGTTCGAGGAGCTTCATCTTATGAAACCCTTCAGAAGATGCTTAGAGGAACACCTTCAAAGCCAGTAGGATCTATACCATCTCTTACAATGTTTTCTTCCCATTTGTGCGTGGCTGTGTCACCAGGCTATACTAAAAAAGATGATTACAAATGGGAAAGTAAGAGTTTGTTTTATTAATATCTGAATTTACACTGCTTTGGTTGGTCCTTGTAGTAAGTATATGTATATTTGAGCTTGTGTATGTGTGTGTGTGTGTATATATATATATATATATAACCTGCAATTATTAATGGTAATAGCATTACTATACTCTGGGACTACAAAAGGAGATTTTACTATTTACCTTTTAATTACAATTAAAAGGAACTTTTTGTAAAGCCTATGGGAAAGAAAAAAAAAATTTTCTGCTTTGACAGAATTTCAAAATGCTTCTTTCCATAGAGATATTATGGCCTGTTTATATCCTTAGTTCTTTCTGACCCAGGTACCAAAAGTTGGTATAGATGCTAATGACCCCATCTTCGTTATTGGACAACCTTTTCTCATTCCTATTTAAAGAAAGAAATGTCTGTGTTTGCAACGCTTTAGGGGGGCCACTTCATAACACAGGTTAACACAGTCATTTTGCTGTCAGCAGTAGTTGAACTCCATTATGCAAACATATGCCTGTCTTTAGTTCAGAAAAGGGTTCTGAAAACCAGTTAGGGTGAGAGCTCTTGGCTTGTTTCTACATCCACTCGTGTCTGTTTCCCATACCTCCGATCCTGGCGTTGAAAGCAATGCCAACTGTGCAGTGAGAGTTGTTTGCTGCGGCGGCCACTTCTCCAGCACAGCGGGTCCCGTGCCTGCAGGGAGAACACACACACTTTCTAAAGGAAGACACCTCATTCTCCCAAACTCAACACATCCTCGACACCACTCAGACTTCAAAGTGGTGAAGAATGTAGCAAGCTGTAGGTGTTTCTGGAACTTCTTACCCAAGTAGCACTAAGTCTGTCCATGGCAAACTTTTACACTTACACTTACACTTAATTACATTCTGTTTTGGATTACATTCTTGTATGCTTATTTTTGATATCTTGCTTTCCCAACCAGAAAATCTCCTTGAAGGCTAAAATCAAGTTGTATGTTCCTTTGTATTCTCTGAACTTTCGATGTCCAATATGGTAAACGCCAGCCACATACGGCTAATAGGTACTTGAAATATGGCTACTGTGACCACATCTTAATTTTTAATTTTAATTAAATTTAAAAACGAGTACTCAGTTCATTTATTACAAAATGTAAGAATATGGGTATGAGAAACTACTTTTTAAACAGGAAATTAAAATATACATCAAGGATCTCATCTAATGAGATCTCATCTCATGAAGAAAATTCATCATCTAAGATTAGATTGCTGTAAATACACACTGGATTTCAAAGATCTTATGTGAAAAGACAACATAAAATAATGCATTAGTAGTTATTTTATATCAATTACATGTTGATATATTGTACTTAATAAAATATATTATCAAAACCTATTTTACCTGTTTGTGTTCACCTTTTTACTGCTTTTTTAAGATGTGGCGGCCAGAAAAGTACAAAATTTTTCTGAAAGATATTCCCTGTTATTTCTCACCACAATAACTTAGTTCTTTAATCAGAAAAATCATTTAGCTGAAAGGACTTCTAAGATCTTATCCAAGGATGGCAAAGAAGCGTCAAGTGCAAAGGACAATCTGTTTAGAAAGGGTGGCCTAATACGGTGTGTGCTGAGAACACTTCTAAGGCATGGCTAAGCCCAGAGAAAGAACGCGAGGACTGACGACTAATGCTTGCCCTGGATGCGGGAGCGGGACGTGACAACCACTGTGGTGTATTTCTATGCTAATGAAGTCAGTGCTCACCTCCCTTCCCACATTTTTAGAGATGAGGGCACTTAAGGAGGCCCTGAGAAGTAAAGAGATCTGTCAAAAATAGCCCAACAGTGACTAGAACTCAGGACCCCAGATTCGGTTCTGGTACTTTTTATTTTACAGCATATTCTACACACTCATCATGGGATATAACTACTGTCTATGCAACTATAAACAAGTAGCTGCTTACAACCGATAGGTACACACCAGTTCACACACCAGAGATATATCCTGCTTTTTCCACTTAGTAATATCATGCATCTCTTTTTATGTAAAGATTAATCTATATATCATTTAAATGGTTACTATTATGCTATATAATCTTTTATATTTATGTAGAAATGGCACATACCTACATACATATACCTATATACATATACCTATATATGTGTGTGTGTGTGTATATATACATACACACACACACACACACATCATAATCTTTATTTCTGGAAATTTACCCATTTTTTCACTAGTATTAATGAGGCCACAAAGAACAGTTTTGTATATACAAAATTTTATATACCTTGGGACAAATTTCTAGAAGTGGAATTACTGGATCAAAGAGTACAGAATATACTGTCACACTGTCAACAGAAGATAAAAGTAGTATAACCGAACCTCATAAAAACTGCAAGACTGATAAATAGTACTACAAAACACCAAATTTTAATTAGTGACAAAAAAAGACAGGCCATAAGCCAAGTTGAATGACAATATGAAGAACGGAGAAAATATCTGGACGAACCCCTGTGTACGTAAACCCCTATGTATAAGTTTTCAATCTTTTTCATCCTTACCAAGCAGACTTGAAAAATATTATCTCATTGTTGCTTCCCTCTTTATCCCTTGATTCCATTTGATGTTGTACATCTTTTCAAATATTTATTAGCTATTTCTATTTCTTGCTTTCTGAATAACGCCTTCATGCTTTTTGCCCATATCACTTATTGCCTTTCCATCATACCTGTTGCAAATATATTTCCAAATGCTTTATTTGGAACGTAACAATCTTATTTATGGCAGTTTTAGGTTGTCACACATAGTTATTTAATTTTGATGTACTCATAATTATCTTGCCCTCTGATATTTGGTTATACACTTTAATCATCAGAAAAAATGATCTCTTTTTTAAAAAAAATATTTTTGTAAGCCCCAAGCTAGACTACTAATTTTCCTCTGAGCATAGTAATTATTTACTATGAATCTTCATTAGCCTCTTACTGCATATTACTTCATGGTGTAGGTTCTTTTTATTCAAATGTCAAATTCCCTTTATGAGTCTACTGTTTTTATACTTCACTGGCTCTATTATTAATTAATGCAAGTTCTACAGGATCATGAGGACCTATGGTTTTAATGTGGCTCTGCTTTATTCTTTGGCCCATGGGTTATTTAGAAGTATGATTTAAATTTTTCAAACGTATACAGGTGTTATGTTTTTTATATCGATCAATAACTTGATTAACTTATGATAAAAGAATATAATTTTTATGAAGCAATCATTTGAATTTTGTGAGCTCATAAAATGGCGAAGCATATGATCAACTTTTATAAATGTTCCATGTGCTTGAAAGGATGTGTATTCTCCAATTGTTCCATATAAGTCCATTACGTCAAGCTTGTTCATTATATTGTGGATTTGTTAATGTTCTTTGCAGTTTTATCAATTTTTATTGTGTTTAGAAAGGAATTATCAAGTCTTTCTAGTGAAACAAACTGTTTATGAATATGTAGTAACACTGTGGTTCTTGCAATAAAAATTAAAGATATCTGGTTAATATTTAAATTATAAACCACTTGATCCTTTTAGTTTAAAATATTCTGTGTTCATATTAGTATGCCTCATAAGTAGACTATAATTATGTTTTTTTGAAGCTAGGCTATCTCTGTCTTTGACTCAAGAGTCAGTCCATTTACAGTGTCTATGTATTCATATATTCATATTCATTTCTGTATTTTTTACCCTGTACTAGTTTGGATGTTATATTCTATTATTTAATGGTTATCCTAGATATTTGATAATAGATAGCTAAGATCACAAACACTAAAGTTATTAATACTTTTTTCACCTTTTCCCAAACAATGCAGACTTTAGAATGTTTTAACTGATTATCCACCCCTTGACATGATCCCCCCATAATTATAGTTATACATTGGATTTTTTAACTCTAGAAATCACCCACTACTGTTCTACTTTAAACAATCAATGTTTGCTTAGATTTACATTCTTTGCTCTGTTTATTTTTGTAGCTCTTATTTCCTTCTGGGATCACTAATTTCTTTCTGAAGAACATTCTATATATGTACCCATCGGAGAGGCTTTCGGTAGCCTCAGAAAATGACTTTACTTTATCGTTGTTCTTAAAAACTAATTTCACTGGATAGAGAATCCTAGACTAACGGCACTTCAAAGATGCCATTCCACCAATTTTTAGCTTCCATTGTTTCTGGTGAGAAATCAGCCATCTGGCAATCTAGTTCTCTCTGGATGCTTTTCAGATCTTTGTCTTTTCTATTCTGCAGGTTCATGAAGATGTTATATGTATGTATTTTTAAACATTCTTTCTTGGAATTCCTAAACCTGTAGTTTAATATTTAAATCTTCAGAAGTCTTAGCTAGTACCTCTGTAAGCTAGTACCTTGATGCACTGCCTTTACATCATTCTATGGTTCCTCCTATCAGAATCTCTGTTAAGCATACATTAGACCTTTTCACACTGTCTTAATCTTCAATCTCACCTTCAGGCTTCCCCTATCCTTCTCTCTCTCTCTCGGCTGTGTTCTGTGTAACCTGCTCAGTCCTATACTTCACTTGTCCTATCTTCGGCCATGACCAACCTGCTATTTAGTCCATTCACTGCATTCTTCTTTTCAGTTATTTATACGTTTTACTTTTTAAAGCTCTTTTGTCAAGTCCACCCAGTTAATTTGGATAGTCAATTTTTCTTAAAAATGCTTTTCAATATTTATTTCTTGATGCATATGAATTATATATAATAATTCTAAATAGGTGAATCTAATTCTGCTGTTCGTTTTTTCTATTGGCTTGTGTTCATGCTGATGTTTCCCCCATGTAGTTGGTGAATTGTCAAATTAGGAGATCATGTTGTTTAGGCTTTTACCTTTGTGAATTCCTTGAGGATGGTATGGAAAACTCATTGTTTTAAAGAAGATTTAAATTCACTTCTAACACATATTTTGGGCTACACCAACCAGGACCTGTTCCACCAAATTAAAAATGGGGGCCATACAAGTAATATGGATTATAGGTGCAAATTCCACAAGAGAATTTAGTTATTCTCCAAGGTAGTTATTTATTTATCGTCCTGCCCTATCTATCACCCAGGGAGAGAAAGTCAAATACATCCTCTGTCTCTCTGCGTAGGTTTTCTTTTTCTATGGTTATTGCACTGAAGATAGTACCTCAGGGGATCCGTTTTATGCAGAAAGCTTCTCTCACCCTTTGGACCAAGGCCTTGTCTCCTGCCATCTCTGGACTTTTAAAACTCCATCTCCAGTCTGGCTGGGATTGGTTGCTCACCCTGGGAAATGCCTAGTGTCCACCTGTTGCCCACGTAGTTGATAAATTTGCACTTTCTCAGAGAAATACTCTGGTAACCCACTAGCTCAACCGTGCGCTGAAAAGTTCTTTAATATTTTCCCATGAGTTTTAGATATACTGTGGTAGGAGAGATTTAATTGAATATCTGTTCTACCATATTACTAAAAAACAGAAGTAACATGGTTCTGTATTTCTAAAATGCAGTAAAGCCTTGCACTTATTATGTGCATCGTTAATGTACAGTGAACGTTTGTAAGTGAAGAACAGCGTGACTATTTTGTTTATAAAAACATTTCTTGTAAAGATTTCTGTACAGGGCTCTACATCATAATACATGGGCTATTTTGGGGAGACAGGGAAGTTATACTGCACTGTTGACACTTATATTTTAATATCATTTAAATCATATATTGCAGCATACTGTAATTGAGGGTCCAAACTGCCAACTACATTTAAACAGCCCACTCTTTAGATGACAATGATCATTGCTCCAAGTAAAGTACTAGTCATCTTTTTTATTTTTATATCCTAGTTGGACTCTGTCTTGACATGGATTTTAAATAGATCATAGAACAATGGATATCATCATGACCTATTCAAGTACGGGAACATGATTCAATTTCTTCCTTCTCCTAAAGAACAAAAGGGTGGTTAGCAAAAAGTATACTCATGATGTCAATAAATATGAAAGTCACAAAACAGACAAAAGTCTGTTTTTCAGTTTTATTTTTCTTCAGAGATGACAGATTATGAGCATGTAAAGTATTTTCAGCATAAGAAGAAAATTTTAGTAGATTTTAGTCCAGAAAACAATATACTCATTAGATTATGTTCTGACCCACACGCACCTAAAAACAAACTTTACTAGCCATGTCCCACGTTATGTCCCTTGGAAATGAGTCACCTGTTTAGCTTTCTTGCATATGTTCACAATATTACTAAGACACATATTTTCTGAGACTTCTAGAAGATAACCCAATTATGTAAATTATAAGGATATATAAACCAGTGACTTAAATTGGACATCATCTAAAATAAAGCACATGTAGACAAACTAGGACTTAAAAATGCATCACTTCTCTGAATCTCTTAAGGGCACTGCTGCCAGGGCCCCTAGTAAGTGTAAAACGTTGTATTATATAATTTTTATTTGAATAAACCATTTGGCTTAAAGAGCATTTTGATTTAAAAATCATGTCTGTCTTTGTCCAATGGCTTTTTCTTACTCAGAAAAAAAAAATTTTTTTTGTCATCTGCTACATTACCCAACAAGAAACCACTGCAATTACAGGTCTCAACAAGTTTTACCTTGGCTATCTGATTGGAAAGATGGAAAATCAGATCAGAGAATGCCTGTTAACTCATTTCTATAATATTGTGAACACATACAAGTTAGGCGAAGTTCGTCTAGAGTATACATCTGTGGGGTCTACTAAATCTTGCTAGGTAGTAAAATACCACCTTTACTCCTTCGTTTGCTTTCTCCCAGTCCTCTAGTCACACTGCTCTGTGAACTTTTTTTATTTCAGATGGGTCAGTGGGGATTGAAATATTAACTCATTTGAGATTTACCACGGGTCTGAAAACAAGATGTGAATGAGCTCAGCGATGAACCAGAGACATCAGGACACATGCAAGAGGTCTCCAGTTAGTTACCACGACATTGCTTGAAAGTCAAACTTATACTTGTATGGAATCAAGCAATGGCAAGTTGGAGAAAGACTACTTTCTATTTCATTTCTTTCCTGGAACAAACATCTTCAGCTGTTTGTGGATTCTGGCTCCCCCCCTCACTGTTTCGATTCCCTCTTGACATCTGATGTGCCCATTCTCCTTGGCATGTTTTGATTCTGTTTGAATCTGAGTGAAAACCTTCCATCTGAGTCTACTTCAAAAGCCCCCTTAGAAGGGGAGAGGGGAGCAAGCCATAGGGATGTGTTTGAGGTGTTCTCCAATATATCACTCAGAGCGGCTGTTTCTGACTGCTTGTGTTGTTCTTGATAATATTACCACTTTATATCACACTCTCCACTTCTCAAAGTATTTTAACCTCATCTGATTCTCACTTCAACCCTGTGATGTAAGCAAAACAGACATTACTTCTCTTATTTTACAAGTGAGAAAATTTAGTCAGTAAGACAGTGATAAACTGTGACAGGCCAAAGACTAGATCTGGGTCTCCTGGGTCCTTCTCTAAAGCCTTTTCACTCTTCCAGCAAGACTCACAAGGACCCACATTCCTAAGTCTTCGAATGATTGACAAGATTTCCTGACTTCTTCGCCTGCTACCCTACTTATTTTGTGAGGCAGAGGCAACTGTATTTCCTCATTACTATTGATGACAGCATATTTGACAATATCTTTTATAGAATCCCCACGATCATTTATTCAACTTGAGTTATAAGGAGGAAATGCTGGAAATCTTAAAAAACTTAAGAAGAATGGAAAATAGCTGAAAATGGATTTTCACCCTGTCTTCAGCAAAAAGCTTAAGGAATATATTTTTTAAAAAAGGTAAATTAAAAATTTTAAGAAGAAAAAAAAGCACACAGTCCACTTTTTGGTGATTAGTTTTTGTGAGATAATTAAGATAATACCTTCTGATGTGACTACAATTACACATAGTCCCTGAAGCTTCAATGATATTAATTTTTTTTATTATACTAGCAAGAAACTCAAAATATACTAGGAAAATTCATTCAAAATAACTACTATGGACTGAATGTTTCTGTCTGCCCCACCCCTAATTAATTCACACGTTGAAACCCTAATCCCAATGTGATGATATTTGGAGATGAGGCCTTGGGGAGGTAATTAAGTGATGAGAGTGGTACCATCATGATGGGATGAGTGCCCTTATCAGAAGAGATACAAGAGAGCTTGCTTCCCTTCTCTCTCTTTGCCATGTAAGAAGGCAGTCATCTACAAGCCGAAAACCAAATCTGCCAATACCTTGATATTAGACTTCCCAGCCTCCAGAACTGTGAAAAATAAATATTTGTTGTTTAAGCCACCCAGTCTATAGTATTCTGTTAGAGTAATCTGAACTAAGACAATGACAAACAGATACATAAAATAAGATTATAGTCACAGACCTTTTGATAGCCTAATACTGAAAGAATTTTAAACATGGACTTAAACTGTGACAGTTTCTATACTTAGCAATACACACTGTGAATCCTCTTTTTGGCCCTCAGGAGTAATATATACAATACTTAAAGAAATTAATAAAAGTTAGCATTCATCAACTGCTCCAAAGTCTAACAGATACACTGCAGACAAGGAAAGAAAATGAAAAAATATATTATAGTATTAGAGTATTAGGTAGTAATAGAATACCACTAAGCAAAAGCATCAGATAATATCATATGTAAATGACTAGCAAGTATTAAAAAAAAGCTGAAGAATATTTCTTCTGGAGGGTTAGAAGTATTGCTAGTTTGACACACACATACATATACCCACACACACGAGTGCATGTAAAAACTGGTGAAATCTGAATAAGGTGTGTAAATTGCATTAATGTCAATTTCCTAGTTTTGATATTTTACTATAATTACATATGTTGTTACCACTGGGAGAATTTAGGTGAAGGATATGGGGGACTTCTACTATTTCTGAAACTCTCTGTGAGTTTATGATATTTTTTTTTAAGTTTAAAATTATTGTAGGTTTGAAGAATTTGTATAGTTATTTATAATGTTGGTTGTAATTCAAAAAGAATATTTCAGTCAGAACACAAAATATTGACAATAAAATAAATAAATCTCAAGTGGTCAAACTGCTTTAGAAGTATTTTCTCACCTCTGCCATTTTCCCTCTTCCTTAACCTCCCCAGCCTAGTACAATGACTTATTCACCATTAAATGAATTCATTGTTAACTATGCTAGCCCACGTTTAAAGGAAAGAATAAATAGCTTGATTTATCAGAAAACCTAGTTCTATACCTCACTTCTGTTGCTTTCCCAAATATAATGTTGCATGGAATGATGAAGTACAGTAAAACCCACAGCAGGTTAACATATACACACTACTATATATAAAAGAGATAACCAACGAAGACCTATTGTATAGCAAAGGGAACTATACTCAATATTTTGTAATAACCTATAAACGAAAAGAATCTGAAGAAGGGGTAAGGGAGACAATTTCTCAGGCCTCCACTGTGGTGGAAAATGAAATCAGGCTGTTCACAAAGCTCTAACTATATGGAATAAAAGCTAGTATGTAGGGCTTCCCTGGTGGCGCAGTGGTTGAGAGTCCGCCTGCCATTGCAGGGGACACGGGTTCGTGCCCCGGTCCGGGAAGATCCCACATGCCACGGAGCGGCTGGGCCCGTGAGCCATGGCCGCTGAGCCTGCGCGTCCGGAGCCTGTGCTCCGCAACGGGAGAGGCCACAACAGTGAGAGGCCTGCGTACAGCAAAGCAAACAAACAAAAAAACCTAGTATGTGTGTGTATATATATATATATACACACATACACACCTGAGTCACTGTGCTGTGCACCTGAAGCTAACATAACATTGTAAATCAACTATACTTCAATTAAAAAAAAAGCTCACGGCAGGCATTTATGTACACGTGTTATGTATATAGTCCTGACCAAGACAGTAACCAGCTTTTTATCAGCCTACCTCTCTTCCTACCCTTGTCTTACGGATCAACAACAATGTCAAGGCACTAGGGTATGAGAGATCCCTTTGATGAAATATATTAATCATGATGATGAAATGAGGCCCTTTTTCTTGGCTCCCTGGTTAATACTCTAAATTTACCCCACCATGCTTTTCGGTTCCTCTTTCTGTTTTAATGATTAGTTTTCTACATGTTACTTGAGCTTATTTCTATGAATTCAGATCGCCCATGCCTGTCTATATCCCCTAGTGATTCCATGATGCTATTCCTTCCCCACTGGGTCTATTAAGAGCCCCACCACTCTGCTCTTCCAACTCCCTAACCTCTTATCACAGTGTTCTGTTCAGTCTTTGAAACTTAGACCTACTGGTTTTTACTCCATGTAGTCAGAGCTATGGGAACAGCTTGATCTCACATTCCACCACCAACGTAAGCCTGAGAAATTGTCTCCTTTACCTCTTGACTATGAATATTCAGAAATTAGTCATTCCTGCTGATTCTTTTTAGGTGTGTTTTTAATAAGCTGGGAGTCAAGTGTTTTCAAAGTTCATTAAATGTGGATCCGGAGGATCCGACTCTTCCCTGGAACTGGAGGGACAACATGATGCCCACCTTTTCCACTGGACATCTGTCTGCTTTGTTAGGATAATTACTACCTACAATTCCAGAACATAGAAATATAACACTTTCTGTACTGGCACAAAAACAGAAATATAGATCAATGGAAGAGGATAGAAAGCCCAGAGATAAACCCACGCATGTATGGTCACCTTATCTTTGACAAAGGAGGCAAGAAGACACAATGGAGAAAAGACAGCCCCTTCAATAAGTGGTTCTGGGAAAAACTGGAGAGCTACGTGTAAAAGAATGAAATTAGAACACTTCCCAACACCATACACATAAATAAACTCTAAATGGATTTAAGACCTAAATGCAAGGCCAGACACTATAAAACTCTTACAGGAAAACATAGGCAGAACACTCTAGGACATAAATCACAGCAAGATCCTTTTTGACCCACCTCCTAGAATAATGGAAATAAAACCAAAAATAAACAAATGGGACCTAATGAAACTTAAAAGCTTTTGCACAGCAAAGGAAACCATAAACAAGATAAAAAGACAATCCTCAGAATGGAAGAAAATATTTGCAAACAAAGCAACCGACAAAGGATTAATCTCCAAAATATACAAGCAGCTCATGCAGCTCAATATCAAAAAAAAACCCAAACAACCCAATCCAAAAATGGGCAGAAGACCTAAATAGACATTTCTCCAAAGAAGATATACAGATTGCCAACAAGCACATGAAAGAATGCTCAACATCACTAATCATTAGAGAAATGCAAATTAAAGCTACAATGAGGTATCACCTCACACTGGTCAGAATGGCCATCATCAAAAAATCTACAAACAATATATGATAGAGAGGGTGTGGAGAAAAGGGAATCCTCTTGCACTGTTGGTGGGAATGTAAATTGATACAGCCACTATGGAGAACAGTTTGGAGGTTCCTTAAAAAACTAAAAATAGAACTACCATACGATCCAGCAATCCCACTATTGGGCATATACCCTGAGAAAACCATCATTCAAAAAGAGTCACGTACCACAATGTTCACTGCAGCTCTATTTGCAATAGCCAGGACATGGAAGCAACCTAAGTGTCCATCGACAGATGAATGGATAAAGAAGATGTGGCACATATATACAATGGAATATTACTCAGCCATAAAAATAAACAAAATTGAGTTATTTGTAGCAAGGTGGATGGACCTAGAGCCTGTCATACAGAGTGAAGTAAGTCAGAAAGAGAAAAACAAATACCGTATGCCAACGCACATATATGGAATCCAAAAAAATGGTACTGATGAACCTAGTGGCAGGGCAGGAATAACGATGCAGATGTAGAGAATGGACTTGAGGACACGGGGAGGGGGAAGGGTAAACTGGGATTAAGTGAGAGAGTAGCACTGACATATATACACTACCAAATGTAAAATAGATAGCTAGTGGGAAGCAGCCGCATAGCACAGGGAGATAAGCTCAGTGCTTTGCGACCACCTAGAGGGGTGGGATAGGGAGTGTGGGAGGGAGATGCAAGAGGGAGGGGATATGGGGATATATGTATACGTATAGCTGATTCACTTTGTTGTACAGCAGAAACTAACACAACATTGTAAAGCAATTATACTCCAATAAAGATATTTTTTTAAAAAAGAAATACAACGCTTTCTTTTTAAGCAAGCAATGAACTCTGTCAGGAATGCTGTTATTTTTTTGAAAATTATTAAAGTACTTACCAGGAAATATTTTAGTTATCAATATTAATCCCTTCCAGCCCTTCTTTCCTCCCTCCCTCCATCCGTCCCTCCTTACTTTCTCAAGTCCAGATAATTCACATCCTATGTCCTAGGCATCTTCTAAGCAAGGGGCATACAGAGTTGAATTATCCAAAGTTGTGGTGTTCACAGTCTTGGTGGGGAAGATTCTGAGTCAAGGATAACAAAAGCTTTCTTCCTTACCTATGGAAACACCACTTTGATTTTAACTTTCTAGCTCTGTTTCCCTTGGTATCTGAAAAAGGTGGAATGTCAGCTACCAAGCAACCCTGCTTATGGTAAAAAAATGAAAGTTGGTTGGTGAGTGACCATGAACAGGGAGGTCTGTGGCCAGAACAATAAACACATGGTGAGGAGTCTTGGTTTTGGGCTTCTGAGAGTGGACCCTGGAAATTGAGTGTGCCCTTCCTTGTGAGGCCCTGGAAGCTCTATTCATAGGCGTTTGCAAGAAATATTGTTCCTAGGAGCCTGGGGTTTCTAGGGCAAAGGGACTCTCACACCTTTCTTTCTAGCACACCTGAGGTGTCACTTGGGTGTCACTTGGGTCGTGGTGGGAGACAGGGGAAGAGTAGAAAATAGTCCTGGAACTGGTGAGCATTCTTCCTAAAGAAATACAGCTATTGCCTTACTAGTACATTATATTTCTATCCATCTGATTACCACTTGTGGCCTAATGGGTTCTATGAGTTCAACTGACCAACTGAACCTAAGATCACTGACAGGGGTGTTGTAAGACTTATGCAAATAATTACCAAGTATTGAGGTACACACTAATCAAGGTTCATGTACAAAGTGTTACAGGAATTTCTGCTCCAAGAGTTCTGACTTGGGGTTGGTGTGTACGAAAGTGCTTGGTACGCAGCCTAAACAACTCTCTCCTCCTTACATCTGAGCTGATTTTTCCTGTAATTTCTCATCCTCATAATTAAAAGAAAATTTCATAATTAGAACTCATGAAAGCATGAAATAGGCGGTATATACTGAATGTGTATACCAAGAGACCAGAAAAAGATCTATAAAGATAATGAAAGAAATCATGACCTGTATCATATTATAATTTTGATTTTTGTGGTCTATTTCTTTCCATACATATTTCTCTTCTCCAAATGTATACTGAAAACCACCTCATAGAAATAATTCTAAAGTAGCAAAAACAAGAGACCAGGATGCTAGAATGTACCCTACGTAGACAATCAATGTTTCAATTTTACCTGTGCTCCTGTACATAGGTAAATTCTCACTTTATGAATATTATAATGATCTAGTTAAGGGTATGTAATGAGACTACTCCCATGTTCTGGTCCATAATTAATGAACTTTTCTGAGTCATCATTCAGCAAATATTTATTGAGTACCTAACACATCCTAAGGAATGTATTAGTCACTAAGGATTCAAATAGTGAGAAAAATAGACATGATATAATGTATTTTCAATGAATTCCATTGGCCTGGAAATCCTGACTAATAAGCAGTAATTCACAAGCCTTTGTTCATTTGGCAGTAAACTATTTACAGTCCTGCTTCTATTTGCTTTTGCTAAAATATTCATGTAAAGATACCATTTAGTACCTATACACCATGAAATGGCCTAACAATATCTGTTTTTCTCAAAATCTGTTAACAATTGACTGATGGAGAACAGTGATCTTATAACTGTTTGACTTCACTTTGCTTGAGACTGCTTCCATATCATAAATGAACTGTCAAAACACTTCTAAAGACTTGAGGTGTACTTTGCAGGAAATAATGATCTAAAATAGGTGACTATTACCTAATCCTATTTGTCTGCAATACAGTAGGTAAACCGGCTCCAGGGTCTGAGAAGTTGGGTGGCGCTTGGTCCCAGCGTCCCTTTGCACTCTGAGAAAGAAGTCCTGAAGTATAGATAAGTAACTTGCACACCTTATATTCACTGGGCTATCATCATTTCAGCTCAGCTCCACCAAGCAACGGCCAGCCTTTCCATTTCTTGATAGCTATTTCTGGTTCTCTCTGCGGAGTTCATCAGAGCCATTTCCTCACACGCTGGGAGGTTCTCAACATTATGGAAGTATGAAACCAACAATTAAGGAAAGCCTTCCTCCAAAACATATAATTTACCATAATCCCTAATTATCAACTCAGCATTTTAACACAGAAATCCTATTTCATTTGGAAGTAACATAAGCGATGTATCTTTATTATGACGGTATTTGCATGAGTTTATGAGCAGGGGTTGGCAAACGTTTTCTGTAATGGGCCAAACAGTAAATATTTCAGGCTTTGTAGGGCCACATACAGTCTGTGTCACATATTCCTCTTTTTAAAAAAACCTTTTGAAAACGTAAATGCGGTTCTTAGCTAGAGAGCCACTGGGCAGATTTACCTATATTGTACAGTTTGCTAATCTCTGTTTTCTAGGCATGAAGGGTAAATACAGTCATAACCATTTATGTCTTTTGGGGAACCAAAAAACACATGCTTCTACCTTTTCTACCTCCACTTCCTATGATTTGATATTAATACTGAATATTTTTTAATGTAAATTCATCATCCCAACAATTATTATGTATCATTCATATCCACTGGTATCATTTCCATTTGAAAGAATGCTTAATACAATTTGCAGTTTACACATCAAATCAATGAAGGTAATAAGGTTCACTTATTTATTATTTGCCAGATAATCTCATCTAGCTTCTCACATTTAATTTAATTTGATGTCTCCAATAATCTTGCACTGCATGTACTTTCATCCCCGTGTTATAGGAAAGGTAATGGAGATTCTTACGGGTTAAGTGACTTCACCAAGGAAATACAGCCAGTTTACTGCAAAAGAACTTGAACCCAGATCTCCTGACACCAAGTCCTAATGTTTCCACAACAGCAAATGCACAATCAATTTATAGAAGAACATGCATCCATCTTCAGGCACACACATACTCAGCAGGGCCAAATAAAGTCATGATGACTTGAGACTTTTCCTGAGAGGAATGCTCAGAACTGCACCTTTGAAACTATTTGGATCACTGCCCATAGGTTCTTTTTAACAGGGTACCATAAAGTGCAAACAATACAAGGCAGATCAAGCAAATCAACTGCCTAATGAACTTTCAAAAGACACAGGATTGGGCTTCCCTGGTGGCCCAGTGGTTGAGAGTCCGCCTGCCGATGCGGGGGACGCGGGTTCGTGCCCTGGTCCGGGAAGATCCCACATGCCGTGGAGCGGCTGGGCCCGTGAGCCATGGCCTCTGAGCCTGCGTGTCCGGAGCCTGTGCTCCACAAGGGGAGAGGTCACAACAGTGAGAGGCCCGCGTACAGCAAAAAAAAAAAAAAAAAAAAAAAAAAAAAGACACAGGATTTCATACAATCAATGAAAATAATATTTGAGAATAGCTTTAGTCATTCTGAAAGCTTTTGTTGAAAGAGGATACAGCAGAGCGAGATTTAGTGAAAATGTAACAAGTCTGGCGACCTGACAGTGGCTTTAAATGAGAATGATTTGTCAATAAAATGATTCCAAATGGCCCTTAGAAAAACCGATAAAGATTTTTATAAACTGAGTCTGTTTATGACTCTACTAAAATTCAAATTTCATAATATTACATAAAAACGACAACTGTAAACATGATTCATTTTTGTCTGATGTAAGAATGGCTATAGCTGCGCGTTCTGTTAGATAATAAACTACATGTATTTTCATCATTTTAGCTTTATTGTTTAAAATAAAACACCATTTGCATCGTTCATTATAAGACTCTGGCCCCAATTTAAGTGGATTCATTTCTAATGTTTTCTCCTCCCAACACCCATTTATCCCAATAATGAGTCCCTTATGCACTGCTTCTCCAAAACGGGAAGGTTGTAGATTAAGTGAGAGAATAAGGAACTTGCTCCCCTCTCTTGAGAGTGCGGGAGCAGTCACAGAGTTTGAGTCCCTGCCACATCCAGAATTGGCTTGTCATCTTGACCTTCACTGTATATTCTATGCAAGGCCCTTTCCATATCCTAAATGCTTTTTTCTCAAGTCACTGGAATGCACCAGCTGTTTACACCAAAACAATCATGAGAAGGATATTCCCCCATGAATACGATGTGATAATAGAAAATGTCAGGCCCTAAGTCGCAATGATCAGCATCAGGAAGATTTCCTTTGAAGCAGTCATGCAGTTTCTTAAGTCCGGTATAAGGCTCTTTTTTCCTTAGTTGACACATTACTTACTTGCTTTGGCTAGGTGTGAGGCCACACTTACAGACACAGGGGAGGCCCATGGCTGGATGTCATTCTGCCTGGTGTTCTTTATTAAAGTTAGACATTGGGACACAGGGAAACTCTTTATGTCCCAAGAGAAGTGTGTTCATAGAACTGCACTGGGTGATATTTAAGAACAAGAGTCTCATCCTTTGTTGACCTAGTATCTAAACATCTTAGCATATAAAAGAAAACATTATGTGTTAATGCTACTAATGTTTTATTCTAGCATTCAGATTGATTCAACTTTTCCGACTCCAAAAAACAGGATAAAAGAAAACAACTGTATTGAGACAACTATTTCGGGTTAAAGCATTTATTTATAGCATTCTTCATTATCTTCCCTATGTAACAGTTCTAGAAAATGTAGTAGTTCGAGGCGACAATCTCAGATATTTGAAATCTTTATGGCAAAATTAACTAACATTCTCTCAAGAGTGGTCATTTTCCAACATGCCCCCCATGCACTCCCTTTTTCAACAGATTGGTTTTTTTTCCCTTCAAGTCTCAGATCACTGAGATCACCAAACTGCCTCCTTCCAACATTTTGACCACTTTCCTGTTCAGTGACCATCACTGGGACAGCAGGTAGACAACCAGGAAGGCAATCACAGGCTAGTTAAATCTCAGTGAGGTAACAAACTTTGTGAAGGGTGGAAAAGAGATTTAAACTGATTAGTCAGAAGAGGCACTGCTGGACATATTATGTGTTTGATAACCATCAGTCAATAGCTCGGACAATCATAAAACTGTGTCCTTTTCAAAAGGAGAAAAGCAAAATGACTTTACAAACATTTTCTTTTCCTCTCCCTCTGCCACTTTAAAATGGAAGAATTCTGGATCCTTGCTGTTAACCAAATGGCATTTACAGCTCTCAGTTGGCATGGGGCAGCTGAGAATCTAAAATGAGGAATGCTTATTTCATTTCCATTTCCATGGAAACCAGTCACCAACTGGTGAAAACAAGGTAGATCAAATTTTTGAACAAGAATGTTGAAATGATCACTGTTTTAAAACTTTTCTCTTGCGTTGGGATGGAGAGCATATTGTAATCTCAGGAACATACGGAGATGTGTGTTCACCACTGCTTTTAATTCTTTTCATAATCACAATAATTATTGTATTCGCATAAGTGTTTTGGGTCATTCTTTGAAGGACAGATTGCTATAAATCCAATAAATAAGTCATATAATAAAATGCAAAATTAAATGAGTTTTTTGTTTGTTTGTTTGTTTTTGCGGTACGCGGGCCTCTCACTGTTGTGGCCTCTCCGGTTGCGGAGCGCAGGCTCTGGACACGCAGGCTCAGTGGCCATGGCTCACAGGCCCAGCCGCTCTGCGGCATGTGGGATCTTCCCGGACTGGGGCACGAACCCGCGTCCCCCGCATTGGCAGGCGGACTCTCAACCACTGCACCACCAGGGAAGCCCTTAAATGAGTTTTTAAGGGCTATTTTAAAATCAAGAAAACCTTAGAGCAATCAAGTAAACTTAAGAACTCCTTTCAAAACTTACGATCATCTTCTTCTTCTTCTATGTCCTCCTAGCAAACGTGTGAGGAAAGAAATGTAATTTCCAGAGAACGAGTGGACTCTGACCAGTTTTCTTGAAGAAATTCAGAAGGAATATTCAATTTTTTGAAACTCGACTATGAAAATCTGACTTTGAAAAGACCCTTGAAACAACCAGTTGTTACAGTGGAGATGATCTCCCTAAGCTCTGGGATCCATTTAGCTTTTCCAAGAGAATTTCAGACTCGCACCCTCCCCTGGCTCCACCCAAATCCAGATACCACTTCCACTGTTTGCACATTTAGAATTTAAATATTCCAATTGAGTAGAAACATTTCCCCTGGAGAAATAACAGGAGGAAAAGTGTCAATGATTCATTTCACTTGCAGCTATGTCGCTAGGCATTCCTGATGACGAAACTGCTAAAGTAGTGCTAATGCCCTGCGTTGTTACATAGGCTAGTAGGGCCTATAGTACCCTGAACATTCAGAATGCGTTACCTGTAATTCTCACAGAAAACTGCGAGAAGCTATTTTTGCCCCCATTTTATATATAGGAGACAATTAAGTCTCCCAGTGGCAAAAAGACTTATCCTAAGTTATTCCTACAACCGTTCAGTGTGTTTCCCCATGTCAGACTTTCACATTCACAGTCGTTCTGCTCAGACACCCTTCTCTAATTCCAGCTTGTATTCCCAGTTCAAAAATATCACTATGTCTATTTCCCATCTCTAGATTAATTCTAATCTTCTCATATTGGTAAAAGATAAATATACATGTAAATGTATGACCTCAAGCACTGTTATTTTTTGAGTATGAAGAACTCATGTATGATTATTATTTCTAATTTTTCAGCTAAATTCTAAATCTGAAATTGTTCCTTAAGTTGGTCCAATTATTTGATTTGCTTCCTTCCAAGTTATGCTAAATATTTAAGAAGTTTAACCTTAATTTTTAAGATCAACATTGTAGTTAATAAATGAGAATACAATAAGAAGATATTTATGTGTAACGAGACAGAGAGAGAGGGAGACTGATTTTCACTAGATTTCAAATATCTAAAGGAATTATCTCAAAAGTTCCATTAATCAGTAGTATTTGTGCATGGCCCATTTTCACCTTTTCATACGAAAATTACTCAGTGAAAACATTTGTTTTTAGGCTATACTACTTGATTTACCTCCTTACTTAAAGAAAGGCCAGCACATAATATCTGAAAGAAAAAAACCTAAATCAAAGGTTAATTAATTTATAATTTCTTCTCTGATGGCTAAGAAATAACAATCAGTTGATATTAATGAACACAGCCCACCGTAACTTGCAACATTTTCTTTCCATGCAAACTGAACTCTGTTTTTCAGAGTCTAAATGGAAGCTCCTTAATTTTAGCTAAGGAAAATACTCACAAGTATTCCGTATAAAGGGAAGTTTTCTTCCTGTTACTGAAACTATTATTTATAGTCATTTAAGACAAATAGAAACAAACAAACAAAAATGGCAGTTAGGGCAATTTTACACAATAACTTGGAATATCAGAGGAAGGACGAATTAAAATTAACTTAAAACTTGTATTTCTGACACTGGTTTTAAATTCTTCACCAATAAAATCTTGGATTTTTTTTTTTTTTTTGCGTTTCCTAGCCTTTTTTCCTTCCCTGGTTTCTCAAGGAAAAAAGGGGCAATGGTCTTGCCACAGAGCAGGGATAGGCTGAAACTCAGCTTTCAATTGGGTTAAGTTAGTAATAAGCATAACGCATACCAAGATTACATGTTATGGTTAACAGTTGCAAAGCATGGTAGAATGATAACCACTTATTGAATGCCTATTATACACCAGTCTCCAACACAAATGAAGCATGCTATTTTCAGAGAGCTGTAAAAAAATTGATTAAAGCTAGAGTATGATGCAGTATAAGTTAAAAAAATAGTGGACATATTATGAATCCTTTGCATATATCTAAGGAGTTTGGACTTGGTCTTAAAGGGCTTGAAGATAGAGTAAAAACATGTTCAGATTTGAAATTTAGATAAAGAGGAGGTTCTAGGGAAAATAAGAAATTTCTGGCTTCTCCCCTTAAAAAAAAAGAAAAACCCAAAATGTCTAAACAGAAAGGTGCTTTTTATTCCAAAGCTTGTAAGGAGCCCACTAATACTAAGACACTTCCAGCCACTACAGACATTCTCTCAGTAATGATTATTCCCTCCCATCAGTCATTTTTCAAGTCCCAGGTCAAATGCCACCACCTGCAGAAGACTTCCCTAAAATGTCTACCTACCTCCAGTGACAGCTCATCTAAACCTTATTTCTCTGGTCTGTAGCACTGGTTTACAATCGTTTGTTTGGTTCTGTATAAACAGAACTCTTTAGTTCAAATCTTGTTTTATGAGAAATACCACCAACTAAAATAGATTTTAATGAGGTTTTTAAAAAGGGGAAGTTTAGTTGAGGAAGATGGAGCTAGACCCATTCACACAGCCTCCTGAGTGACAGTTGGAAAGCCTGTAGGATCCATCAACAGACTCTAAGCTTCCATGAAACACTTTTGGAAAAACAATGGTCTCCAAATCACATCTTGCCTAATGGCTTCTTTTAACTGTATTAGTTAAATGATGGATCAAATCTTAAATTTCTACATATTCTAAGTATATCACCAGCTTGATTTTTAAGTGCTATTCTCCTAGTAGGTATTCAAAAAATCTTTTCTGAATGAAACTATATGCCATAACATAAGCACCAAATTCTCAAAAATAACAATTATTGCCATGAATTAAAAGTATCTATTACTTATGAACACTATATTCAAAAAAAGAACACCTACTATCATGTTCCAAATTAGAGTGCACTATGTGATACAAAGAACATGAATTTGGAAGCCAGATTCTCTTTCATGAGCTATGTAAACCTGCCTCGAATTTTATTTTCTTCCCCTGGAAAAAAGGGGACAGCAATAACATTTCATTTCAGGTTCTGTGCTGCAACTGAGTTAAGCAGAAAAGTACTTTGTTCAAAGGATACTGGGAAGCTCCGAATGGTTGGGAACACAGAAGACACAGAATTAGCAAGATGGAGGTGAAGGACTGAGAAAACACCTGGCTGTTCTGTGAGGGAGGATCTGCTGGGAGAAGGAGCGGGTGGGAAGAAAGAACACAAGCGAGTGAGTGAGAGCTTACTTGGCCCTTTCTGTCACCAGGCTGCACATGTGCTACTGATTTTTAGAATCTAGACCATATGGTTCATGTCCGAGACTAGAGCAGTGCAGGATGAGCAAATCACTATTGGATCTGGTAATTCCAGCCGCCATACTGGAGAGCAGTCTTGGCTCTCCACCAAGACTCAAAAGACAGAACATTCCTTATACATAAAAAAGAATGCAGGGCTCCCCTGGTGGCGCAGTGGTTGAGAGTCCGCCTCCCGATGCAGGGGACACGGGGTTCGTGCCCCGGTCTGGGAAGATCCCACATGCCGCGGAGCAGCTGCGCCCGTGAGCCATGGCCGCGGAGCCTGCGCGGCCTGTACTCCGCAACAGGAGAGGCCACAACAGTGAGAGGCCCGCGTACCGCAAAAAAAAAAAAAAAAAAAAAAGAATGCAGACACTGGGGGACCAAAACAACTACCTACTACCTATCTGATACGAATTTTTATAAGTCAAAAGAATACATGTAAAAATGCTTTGTGAACTGTGAAGTTCTAAATAAATTATTATCCTTGGTAGATGGCTCCTCTGTATTTGAGAAGGTGAAATCTGAGATGGCTTGAAAGGACTAATGCCAGTCGAGGGAACCAGAAAACCTGCTCTTTTTTCTCATCTCTCATGGAAAACATATACTGACCCTGCTGAACTGTATTTAAACTTTGCTGAGTTTATAGCCCAAGGCAAAAGTAGCCAGGGTTTCTTTGGGGGACAAAGTTGTTCTCCGCTCTCCTGCCCAAATTATGTACCAAGCTCCTCAAGGCTATAGAACTGCTCACAGGAAAACCACATAAGCAGCTCATGTACATTGGATGACATAGCCATGACTTTTCAAGTATGAACAACATGTAGTGTTGGTCGCTGTATCAGCACAGTTATGCTTGGTATGGGTCAAAACATCCTCCCAGTTTAGAAAAGGATCATTCAATTTTATTAAACAACTTATCTAATAGTTACTTGGGCCTCCGTCCCCCATTCACAATGTCCTGGTTTACTCCAAATACACGTGTGGGAAATCTGTGTGTATTATATTCATAGAGATTTCAGAAACCTATACATCTTATTAAAAAACACGTGAATTTAAGATGAGTACCACTGTTAACAAGGTTGACTTTCTGAGCATAAGTGGAAACAACATCTCCCTGACAAGAGACAAGGAAAAACGTAACAGATATGAACTGTGTACATTTTGTTTCAACCAAGATGAATTAAATGGAGATAGTATACCTTATAGTTGAAGTAAGTTTTACAATGTGGATTTTAACAGAAGCTCATATGATAAAACTGGATGATGATAAATGGAGTCAATTGATAGAAAAATAGCACGTATGATCATAAAATCTGGAAAAAGGAATCTCCATATAATTTGCAATGGCATACCTGAATAACTGCTTATATTTGCATTTGAGCTACAAAGATTTCAACAAATATGAATGAACACTCCTACAAGTACACCAGCAAAATAGGTCTTGTTCCCATACTTCCATGTTGTAGAATGTGGTTCCACCATTATAACGCCACTAGTATTACTCCCTGTAGAGGCTGAACAATTTGACACAAACTCAACCAATCGAAAATTAAGCCACAGTTGCTATGGCATCTCTCTATTGGGGAAAACTATAGTCACAATAACTGGGGCCTCTACTGTCCCATAAATGGTTGCATCAAACTGGATGATGAGGCAAATGCATGGTTGTTAATGGAGTGGCTTCTGAGATGTGGGGACCCTTGACCCCTTTTGCCTCCATTTGAATTAAATTTCAACCAAATCCAGTCCTCTAATTCTTTGATCTTTTTCATTCCAAACCCCAGCTCTTTCTCAGATGCTCCATTACCCAGCCTCCCACAATACTTCTTATGTGTTGCGTGAGATGGGCGGATAAGAGAGAGAAGAAAACAAGTGTTTTTGTTTCAAATCTTTCTCTTTCCTCTGAAAAGCATTCAAGGGATCTGCCATTCATTTAGGAAGGAAATAAATTCTATGAAAGAGTCAGATAGCCAATAAAATTAACAACACAAGTCACAGTTAAAGCTGCTGAACCATTCAAGTTCTAGTCAGATCACCCAGTACAAACTATATACACTGGTGCCAAGACCAGGTGATTACTGGCGACAAATGTGTTCCTCTTTCTCTGCACGATGGCAACAAAATACTAGAGCCTATGGGAAGATCAAGGTATCAGGACAGTGGAAAAAGAGAGAGATTTGTGATACAGGGGTGGGAGGGGGCTGCTGGAGGGTTGTGGAGAATATAAGAGTCTATATTCGGCAACCCAGACAGGTGTCGGAGCGGGTGTGATCCAGTGAGAATGAATCTCAGAAAGGGATGACCAACCAAGAGCAAAAAGGTCATACAAAATCTGTAGCAGTCAGCTACCCTCAGCCCAGGATGTCACCACAGGTACTTTATCTGCAATTCATGCAAATTCAAATGCACCTACTAGCATACGTAAATCATATGCAGATGGTGTAAGGATCTCTAAAAATAGGAAGAGGTAAACTCTTCTAGCAAAGGTCAGTCTTTTCTAAAATTCGTGAGATGGCATCTTGTGACGAGAACATGAGGCAGAGCAAGCAGGGATTCAGGGAAATCCACTGCAAAATCACCAGTAGTCAACTGCTCCCAATTCCTTCAAGTTATTTTAGGTGTTCTATAGGCAAGATAATTCGCCACAATTTCCCAAAGCAGGACACATCTTCAAGACTCTACACCCGTCTGAGGGCAGGAAAAGGTTTCTGATTCCCACAGGCTCTCCTGGGTCTCAGTTTCTTCCTCCTATAGAGATTCTTCCTTTCCCAGCCCACATTTCCAGAGCACTCTCAAGGGCTGTCATGTAAGTGTAAAAACATCGGGACAGTGTCTCTTAGGTTATGTGATTCCAACTTCAAACAGTCCATATCTCCATAGAGAGAAAATTCACTACCTGCCGTCTGAGGATCAGACTAAAACTTTATCTTATTACTCTTTATCACCCTTAATAAGATTAACAACCTCCATACCTGTGGCAATTTTACAGAGTTTACCAAAACATTTATCTGCATTAACATGATGGCCAGCTGATACTCATTCCAATTTTTTTTTAACGCTGTTAATATATACTAGTAGAATTGTTTAAGGACAGAGCCCCAAGCTCCAGTTTCCACATGGCACCCTCTGATCAGACCATACCTGAAGTCTTCCTATTTTTTTTTTAACACTATAAAGCTTTCTGGGCCATGTGCCTGCCTTTGAGTCTCTTAAAGTGACAATAGCTGACTCCCTTGCTATAGCAAGCTCCGAATAATTAGCCCAGACTGTCATTGGGGTGGTCTTCATCGATTTCCATAGAACAAATACCACTGTGAAGCCAGAGCTGTACAATTATTTTCTGTAATAAAGGATTTTTGTTACTTGGCCAAAGTTACGTGTACATAAGGTGTTGAGAACCTTTGTGGACCAATCCCCTCTCTCTGGAGAAACAGGGCTCAGAGCACCAGCACTTGGTAAAGCCAGGCTGCTGGGTATTTACCGAATACAGCAGGAAGGCATTCTGGTAAATGCAGTTCTTCCCAGGTAGTAAACTTACTGAAGCATGTGCTCAACACAGGAATTAATTTCTCATCTACTTGACCACAGGTTAATTAACTATGTAGGTGAACAGATGGCGTGAGAACAAATGAGCTCAAATGGTGCGTCTGCCACGTGGTGACATTAGCCACTTTACTTCACCCCTCCAGACTCGCTCTCCAACTGTGTGTTGTTGTGAGCGGTAAATGAGACAACATACTGACGGGCTCACTGTATTAGCAGCTGCTTACACTGCATTCAAATGCAGCCAAGTAGCAACCCCATAGACTTATGGATTTTTTGGTTGTTTAAGTCAAACAGGGTCATCGAGATACTGATGTAGCAGGAGGAGACATAGATAAGAATGCTTCTCCAAGGCCACAGATATAATGAACAGCAAGGCTGGGACTGGTACCCAGGTCTCACCCAAAATCAGGACATTTTTTTCCTCTATCACCTTGCCTTCTTTGGTGACCTATTTTATGAGATAAGAACTAAGCAAATATGTCCTGATCTAAGACATACTTTCTACCTTTCCATCTTTTATTAAGGATTATAATTGAAATGCACAGCTACCGCAGATGTTATACACACACATACTTAAGTACACTGGAACAATAGACTTCTATTGTAATTAACTGTACTGCTAAAACGTAAAAACTATAACATGTCCTTTAGCTTGTAAAAACAAAATTCTAACTTCAGTCCTTTATCTTAGAGGGCATTTGATTTGAATAGGAAGGCAACCAATATCTAAATAATATCTTAATACTGAAATGAACCATCAACCAGTTTGCAGTTTGATTATATTTTCAGCATGTTCTTCTGGTATCTATACAACGAGTGAGATAAACAAAACAAGGGTTCTTCTCTCCTCAGTCTGCCTTCCTGTTCAGCCTGTGGACACTGGCTGACCACATTTGAAAGGTCCTGGATGCCTCCTCTACTGCTCTGTAATAATACAAATAACACACTGGTAGCATTGACCTCTCAAGGTCTTCGTGCTTTCGATTTTACATATTTCTGGATATAAGGAAACATGAGAAAATAGAAGGATCCAAGGTGGAAGTTAGAGGAGAAGATGAAAAGAGAAAGATAAATAAGTATACCTGTCTGGAACCCTGCTCAAATGCTTAATCCATATTTAAAAAGGATACTTATCTCTTTCCCTTACTGCAATTTCCATCTATTTAGAGACCTCAGGAATTCGTGAGTTTGTTTTTTAAATAAGAAATTTAAATTGAAGCAACGATCAATTATTCATGTCAATAGTGCAGTGGGTTAGCACAAATTAAACCCAAACCTTACTGTAACCTATAGCATCAGACCCTTTATCCAAACTCGTACCGTGAGCCCCAAGAGATTATGTCCCCAAATCCTTGAGGAGAACACATTGAAACTGACAAAGGAAACAACAAAGGGCTTGAAGGTTGCATTATCATGATTATGAGCCCTGGAATAATTAATACAGTATTTTATAAAAATAAATACTTACACTTCAGGTGTCAGGTATATAGGAATTTGAGGTTAGATAACCATTTTCTGTATTTACTCAGCTCTCATTAAATAATAAACAGCCATTAAGACAACTCCTATGGACATAGTTATTTTCTTTCTTAGATGTGTCTGCGCTCTTTTATACTGGGTATAAAAACTTATTCCAGAGACTTATATCTTAGTATTAAAAAATGTATTCAAGGGACTTACATAGAGAAGCAGACAGGATTTGGGGAACCCTGCAGGACTTGCAGGATTCCTCAAAAGGTGCCACACTTGTTCAACCTTCCACCGTCTACACCTGCATAATTCCTTCTTTCTCTGCCACTCATGTCACTTCCCCTGTGAAGCCTTCTCTCCCGAGTTGGATGTCCTCCAGTGAGTTTTCACAGCATCTGCAAACTTACTTCTTTTAAAAAAACCTTCGCTATTGTAAATGGGGTCATGTGTACCAAGATAGGGAATAGAGAGGCAAGGGAAGATGCCTGGAAGATGCAAGGAAGAATGCAGCATTCTGGACAAGCAACACTGGGAAACCCTTGGGTCTAAGAAGCCCTGGGGAGGAAGTGGTCATTGAATCCACAAATGGCAATCCTTAGGAGGTCAGCCTTAGGGCCACCTAAGGGGAGTTATGATCTTTTGGGATGCAGCTAACCCCCAGTGGCTCAGCAAGGAGGGAACAGAGAACAAATACCTTTTCTTTACCCTTCTGCATCCCACTGATGTCCTGCTTGGGTGTTCCATTGGCCGAACCCAATGGGAAGCCAGAGGGCAAGGGAGTCCCTTAATGCAGTCCTCAGAGGTCAGCTTTCTGGGGTACAGAGCAGGGTAGAGGGTAAAAAAATAAAGCGATCCAGCACAAGGTCCATTATAACACCATTTAATAGTTACTACTTTGGGACACATTTCGCTAATTCATCTAGACAAGCCAGGCAAGGTAGATACTCTTGTAACTTTTGTATGACTGAACAGACACTTCATAACCCAAACTAAACTGGAAAACATCTTCTCAGCATCTTTCCTTGCCTCTCTATTCCCTATCTTGGTATATGTAACCCCATTTACAATAGCGAACTTTTTTTTTTTTTTTTTAGGTACGCGGGCCTCTCACTGTTGTGGCCTCTCCCGTTGCGGAGCACAGGCTCCGGATGCGCAGGCTCAGTGGCCATGGCTCACGGGCCTAGCTGCTCCGTGGCATGTGGGATCCTCCCGGACCGGGAAATGAACCCATGTCCCCTGCATCGGCAGGTGGGCTCTCAACCACTGCGCCACCAGGGAAGCCCCCAATGGTGAAGGTTTTTATGAAAGAAGTAAGTTCGCAGATGCTGTGAAAACTCACTGGAGGGCATCCAACTCGGATGCAGGAGGTGAGAGAAGGCGTCACAGGGGAAGTGACATGAGTGGCAGAGAAAGAAGGAATTATGCAGGTGCAGATGGTGGAAGGTTGAACAAGTGTGGCACCTTTGGGGAACCCCGCAAGTCCTGCAGGGTAGATAAATAAAGTGGGGGGAAGTGGTGGACAGAGAGCAGAGCAGACTTGAGGGAAGAGTGGGGTCATGAAGGGTTTTGCATTTTAACAAAATTTCAAGATATTACAAGATTTTAATATTCTTATTTTGGTTCTAAAATATCACTTGGGCAGCAGGATGGGGTTGAGACTGGAGACAGGGAAACCATCTAGGAGATTTTCCAAGGAGGAAGGTGAGAGAAGGGGATTAGACTAACAGAAGGCTAGTGTGGATGGATGGAATGGGGGAGTCTCTGGAGAGGTATTAAAGAGAAGGATTTAAATGGTGAGGATGGTCAGGACTTGTGACTACCAGCTGGTGAGGGAAGGGACGGGCTGCCTGGCTTCTGGTCCGAGAGAAGCCATTTCCTATTGTTACTCAACTTTCTGAGAGGCCCCAGACGAAGACCACTTCCCAGAACCTAGAAGATAGTCCAAAATGTTACTTATCTCAACATATTACATTATGAATCTATGGGATAGAGACAAGTTTTCTACAATATTTGTTGCAGGTTCTTTCATGGACATGAAATCTATAGCTGTATATGAAAAGGATAGGATATTTTTCACAACTGTCTCTTTTGTACACATTTGGCCTCTGGTACATACATTTGTAGTCAGCATTATATAAATTCACGTGCTATCATTGATCAAGTAACTACTATATAGTACATTGTAGTGTTATTTTGCAAAAGGATTAGGGGAAAATTTTCAAAAATATATGGAAAAGAAAAATCAGCCTCTGAAAATGGCCTCACTTCTTTTTGGTAGGTTTTGTCTGAGCGACCTAGCTATAGGATAGTTTTATCTGAACATGTTTGGCTGAATGCTGGGTATGAAGAAATAGTGCTTCCATCTGTTAAGGTAGTAGATTTAAAGTGTTGTTTTCTCTCTAGTATTGAGTTAAAATAATTCCTGTATAGGTAGACGACACTGCCTACATTTATCGGCTTTGCTTTGCAACGCTATTTCCTGACAACAGTTCTCATCCGCAGACATGAGAAAGAAAAGGCCACACAACATGGCGACATTCTAAAAACCAGAAATGGGGCTTCCCTGGTGGCGCAGTGGTTGAGAGTCCGCCTGCCGATGCAGGGGACGCGGGTTCGTGCCCCGGTCGGGGAGGATCCCACGTGCCGCGGAGCGGCTGGGCCCGTGAGCCATGGCCGCTGAGCCTGCGCATCCGGAGCCTGTGCTCCGCAGCGGGAGAGGCCACAACAGTGAGAGTCCCGCGTACCGCAAAACAAACAAACAAACAAATAAAAACCAGAAATGATGTGTGAAAAGGACACTAAAGACGAGCAGAAGTGTATTTCCATCCACCCTGGTTAAATCTTCAGGGAAACAGAGCAAAGCAACAAAAATGAAAAATCCATTCCTTTTGGAAATGAGTCTTTAACCTATAGGTTGGTTTGCTTTGAAAGGGAATTAGATTCTGGGCCCACATATCACACATTCAAGATACACAGTGTGCTCTCATCTCCCACTAAATATGTTGCTATGACTCAAGCACAGGGAATATTTAAAAAGAAGCAACCTAGGGAAGGAAAACTCTAACTCAGACATCAATAATTCATTTATCAGAAATGGGAGTAGTAGTATGAAATGCCAGGAGACTTTCATTTATAGGGAGGCATTTTCTATTTTAAGCCTAGAATAATGCAGTCAGCTTCATTCTACAAGTTAATACGAATGGAGGCAGAGCGGAATGGGAGAGCAGGTTTTATGGTCTCCCCTAATAATACTATTTCTTTAGCATCTGTTATTTAGGTTTGACACACCACCATCTGGGGACTTGAAAAAGCGGTAAGAGAAGGATTTTTATAACTTTTTTACTTCAGAGGTGATTTTCTTCACCCCAAAGCTTTAGTGCTAGAAATGGAATCAGGTAAGTCTGAGAGATGTGATCTGCATAAAGTTTTGAGGGTGCATTGTCTCTTAGTAGAGTCATGCCTCAGTATCCACGGGACATTGGTTGCAGGCCCCCCCTGAGATACCAAACTCCGTGGAAGCTCAGGTCCCTTACACAAAATGACACAGTTCAGTTAACCCTCCATATCCTTAGGTTCCACATCTATGGTTAGGAAGAGCCAACTATAGGACCCAAAACCCTTCAGGTTACGGCTTCTTACTAAGTCGTCTCCTAACTCAACCTATTAGTTAGTAGCCTATATTATTGCATCATTGTATCCCCCAAGCATTTAGCACAGAGCCATTCACGAAAGTAGCATCTTAATGAGTATCTGCTGAATGAATGAACAAACGCACCCAGGTGTAAATAATTCCAATATGCTCTGAAGCCTACTGGTCAGACTGTACAATGAGGAGGTACTTGCACAGCATATGCCTCAACTTTTTCATTCAGGCAATGTTTAGAAATTCCTCCCCCTCACTAACTCACTTCGAATTCAAGGACTCATGGTCCACTAAAGGGAGACAGAGTATTGGAATTAAATTAAAGTATTGGAATTAAAGACAGAGTATTGGAATTAATTAAAGTATTGGAATTAAGTATTGGAATTAAAAGCAGATTTACTGTAGACCAAATGAGCCACAGTTCCCAGCCCCTGAAGAAGCAGAAAACATATCTAAACCTCTAACCTTGCAAATAAACAAAGACTTCCAAGTCTTAATTGAAATGTGAAATGTTCATAGGCACATATTTTGAGATAATTGTAATTTTTAACTGATTATTTTTCAAGAACTGGATATAGGAATTGAACACATAATTATAATAACAGCTATAATTACCTAGTGCCTATTAGACAGTCAGCCCTACGCTTGGTGTTTTACATATTTTATTGCTAATCTTTGCAAGTATTATTATGCTCATTTTAGACATTTTTAAAAATACTAAAGCTCAGAATAGTTAGGCCTAAAGACCATAAAGCTATTAAGGTGAACCAAGGATAAAAGTCAACTCTCTTAAACTACAAACCACTCTTTATTTCCTGATGCCAAATGACTTCTATTGAAACAGAATTAACTATCTGTGGATCCACACTTAAAGACAGATCCATCAATCATATTTATAATTATGGTCTAATGAGCAGAGAGGATATTTTAACCCTAACTGTCTGAATACATGCTTGTGGTTGGCCAAGAAAAAATTGGGCAGCAGTACTGATAGGAGATAAAGGGACACATGATGCCCCAGGTGACTGCTGATTTTCATAAAACAGAGGTTGGAGTGGTGGTGTTGCCCCTCTGAAAATGCCCCATTTCACTGGCAAGGCTGCAAACTAAGCACGCATCCAGAACAATGCCTGTGTCCTCCAACACTCAAACCCACACTGCACTCAATGAACCATGAACAGTACTTAGAATGAGTCAAAGCAGGACACACTAGAATACCCCAGAGGAAGCGGGATGGTAGTGACTCTTCCCGAACAAAAGTCTTGGGGAGCTGCCAAGTTGGAAAGGAATCTTCACAAAGGATACAGTTTTTAAAAGGCAGCCTGTAAAAAGCCATCAAAGCGAACACTCAAAGAACTGTCTTCACACACAGCCTTTGCAGTTAGCACTGTCAGTCACAGGACAGATAGGCCCTTGGAGAACAGTCACCATTACCACTGAGTTTCGATGCAAAAGTCACCACATGTAGATTCAGACAGAACTGGCTACAGGGCACAGTACATTTTCAGTTTCCACCTACAGCCCCTCTTGTCCCTTCATACCCTGTACAAGGATACTGTGGGTGTTAACTTGATCTCGACTTTCCTCTAGCTTTCCTGTTTATCTTTTCTCTATACACACAAATGTTGATGGGATAACTTTAGCCAACAGATATGGTACAATCAGTTCTACTATCATGCTTGCCTTGAAAACACACATTTCTTCCAATAACATTGATATATTAGAGAGTCATTTGAGTATAATGTGAAATTTGCATTTGTTTATGCACAATTTTGTCCCAGAAACTCTAGGTGACTGTAGAAAACAGACCTAGTTGCACTGAGCACTGTAGGAATGCACGAAACACACAGAGCTGCACACCTTAGGAGCACAATGGTCCACATGTGTCTACATCTGGTGCTGTTACTTCCTCTTTGACCTCAGATAACCCTCCTTCCACTTCAGAATAACTTGCAAGCTGCCATGCTTCCAAAAACCATCCTGGAGGGTAGCCTCCACTCTGCTTATTTTCCCCCTTCCTCCCAGCCTATTTTGTTATTTTCCTCTCTACTCTCTGTTCTTCTTCAAAGTTTTCACCTTTATCTCTTTTTTCTTCCTCTCTTTTTTCTTGCACACAGAGTGGCAGGCATGTGAGTAGAAGTAGATGCAATGGGTACACACTTCCATAAGCAAATTTCAGGTCTTATTCAAGATGAAGTGCCAGGAGGGGCAGTACAGGTGTCAGGGAGTGGGAGATACAATCTATTGGGTATAAGATAGGCTACAAGGATGTATTGTACAACACGGGGAATATCGCCAATATTCTGTAAAAACTGTAAGTGGAGTGTAACCTTTATAAACTGTATAAAAAATTTAAAAAGAACAGTGCAACTTAAGAAGTCAGTGTCACAAGAGAATTGTATTATAAACATACTAGTTAGAATTTAATTTCCTAATGATAAGACACAGATTAAGCATAAAATTGATGGAAACGGACTTTGAACCCAGCCTCGCTATGAATCATATCTTTACTATTTTGAAGGATCAGACTGGCACGCAGTCTCGAGCCTTCTTTATGACAGGATGTGAAAGGTCAGCTCAGCGCTCTGTATTCTCCAAATATTTTGGTCAATAATTCAGCCTTTCTTCCTCTCAAATTTACCGTTATTGAAACCAATTATCTCTAGTTACAACTCATTTAAATGACAGATACTTGGACCATTTTCCTTTTCATTACCATAAGGGTCTGGCCTTGTGTATAATATGCAGAACAAGAGTTTATAAACAAACCACTTGAGTTTGATTCTTTGTTTCCTAACTTCTTCATCGCTTACTACCTGTTTAACCCTTATCCACTTGACCTGTCTGAGCCTTTTTTTTCCTTCACAGCTAAGGGCTGAATTCAAAAAAAAAAGAATTTAAAGAAGGACTTTTTTAAATTTAAAAAATTAAAAAAATGATTAAGTGCCACATTTATTATAGTTTTATAAATTTCTTAACCACTTAACATGAATAAAGTGTTAACATGAATAAGTTCTAATAGGTCCCTATCATTTTTCTGTGTGTCATTGATGAAGCTTCTAAGCTTTTCCTATTACTCTATGGTTTTAGACTTTGCAGAGTGCAAGTATTTTTAGGAGTATATGTGTCACACTAGAGTAGAATGGACTGGAGAGTGAAATTTATCGGTGACCTTTTAAGTATGGAAGCTTCAAGTTTCTTCTTCAGTGTTTCACGCTAGTTTGCAAATTAGGTTAAATAAATTAGCTCACATTGACTCAAATTATAACCCTTTGTGTGAAATTGACCGTAACTTTAAACAGTGTAATCTAGACAGTAATGACCAGGCTTGAAAGAAAATGATCCAGTTTACTTTAGGTCCCTTTCTCTTTTTGTTTGGAAAGTTCTGGAAAATTCTATCTACATCAATTTGTATATTAATGCTTTCACCACTGAATTTGATTTATAATATTGACTCATTAATATTAAAAAACAGCATATTTTTCACAGTAACTTTTTTGAAGCTTCTTGGTAAATGGTAAGAAGAGGGGAAAAAAAAAAAAGAAAAACCCATGTACAGTCACAATTATCTAGGCCACATTGGTTTTATCTAAACTTACTGCCTTACTTAAATAATACCAGCTGAGAAACTTTTCCCTACAGAAAAATGCAGGCTAGAAATAGTACATAATAAATGGGTAAAGCACCTCTCTTTATAACTTCTGTGATTCCAAACAAAAACAAGTAAATAAAACTTCAAATGATAGTATCTAAATCGCAGCATTATCCTGGAGAAACTGCAGTAAAAGCAAAAAAAGTTAATGTGATCTAGAGATTAGAAACACCTACTAATCTTTTAAAAATACCCGGATCATCGTAAGCAAGAAATGGATGTGTATTTCATTTGCTTTCAAAAAAACTACTGTACTAACTGGAAAGTGTAAACGTGGTTACATGGGTTTCTAAGGCTCTTGACTGTGAGGATAAGAAAGGTAATGTGTTCCATATGTGGCAAACCATATAGGTATTTCAGGTATATTAGCAAAAAACACAATCACTACAAAGGAGAAAAGAAAAAGCAGCAAATCAGAAAGCACTGGCAGAGACCTCGAGCACAGCATTCAATCAAATGCGTTGAACTTAACAGAATAAAGTAACCCTCTTGGGAGGTACTTTGTTTTGCCTCTCCCTTTAGCACCCCTATCCCTAAACAAATGGGTCACAGTCCAATGAACACCTGAGGAACAATATTCCCCAACCGCACCCTCAAGTCATTCCCCAGAGTTCTCTCTGTAACCATTCTTACTATGTGGACCACGCCTTTTTATATCCAGAAGCTTTAGCAGAAAGACACTTGTTTATCTTGGAGTAAATTAGGGATCAAAAAAGTACTTGCCTCCGCAAGAGCAGAAAACAAAGCCCCCTGCCAGCCACATACCAGGTACCCCCACTTGGGCCTTACTTGTTCTCGTTGCTCGCGTCATAACGAGGCATGGGGTCTAAGTCGTTCCCATTCACGTCACAACTCGCCAGAGCATCCTATGGTCACAGAGGAGAGAGAGAAAGGAGACAGACGTTCATTAATTAGCCACGCACCTGAAGGCTCACGCCTCCTTAAACACATTTCTGCAAGAGAGTAATTAGAGTAAATAATACACTCACGGTCCGGTGGTGTCAGGATGCCTTTTTCTGTAATAATCAGTGTCATATCTTTCCCCATGAAGGTGAAGAAATACTCTCTACAGACCAAAGATGTGCCCAGTCCACTCTTGCCAGCACTTTTCCCTCATATCTAGCACTGACTCCTCACCCCAGTGCTTTGAAGATGTCCTCGACAACCACTTTCTCTGCGAAGTACTGCTAGAACACCTAGAAGGCAGTGATTTATTCTTCGCCGACTCTCTCTGTATTCCTTACTTCATTTCTTGAGTGTGCAAATTCCTTATCACAATTCAAAGATTTTTGGAGACAGAAATCATTCACAAATAATTGGCAAGCCAATTAAAAATCATCATTAGAAATCTATTATATCAGGTATCTTGGGACCTCTATTAGGCAATATTTGTCTGGTTTCAGATGTTTTATCTACTATAAAAGGGTCTACAATTCAAGACTTCGTACTAACACCAAATGGTCTTTTGCTCCAACCAAAATAATGATCAAAATTTTGTTATATGTCAAAGTTTCAAAATGAAGCAGAAGTTTCTCTGAAACCAAAGCTGAATTTATTTGTTTGCTTTTTTAAATGATTGTGAAAAATCTTCAAATTACTAAAAAAAAAAAAATTAATGGATTGTTCCATCATCTAAATTTATATCACCATAGATAGAACTAATTTAGGATGTTCTGAATTTTCTGATACTTTATGATGATTTATTTCTGTTATCAGTTTTAGTGAAAGTAAATGCTATCTTTGTTTTCTGTCTTTATCAAAGGCTCTTGTTTCTGAAAATAACTGAAAGTACATGGAGTCTGAAATGTTTGGGGGGAGTAAGCAAAACACATGTGACATATAAAGGTGATAAGTCTCTGCTTCCCGTACAAAGGAACATACAAAGCAGCCCACCTCAGCAGTCATTACAGCATGAAGGATAATACTGTGCAATTTCACTTATAAGGAAACAGAAGCCCGAGACAGGTTACGTGACTTGGCCAAAGGCATGAAACGAATTGCCTATGGCATTAAGACTGGAACCCAGCCACCCCATCCAATGTGCTTTTCTCTACTCTTCACCAGCTCTAACATTAGGGGAATCAAAAGGGCGCCAGTACTGGTAATTGCACAGGTGAATTCTGGAGAACTTTCTTTCCAGGGAGAAAAAAGTGAAAAAGGTAAAGAAAGCAATCACGTTTAGGTTAAGGCTCTTTGTGTTTAATCAAATGCATTTCTATGCAGTGCGGAGAAGGAACACCCTGTAAAAACTGCATTGCATACGATAAGAAAGACTTCTTTGCTAGGAAGTGGACAGCCACAGTTCTGTTCTTTATATGACCTGGGCTAACTCACTTTAGTCTTCAGGCCTCAGTGTCTACCCTATCAAATGAGGAGGCTGAACTGAAGTTCCTTTTTAGCTCTAAAATTCCATTCTGTGAAGAGACACAAGTTTATCTGAGTGTGCTTGGAGGCAGGGTAAGGGCAGCCAATCAAGTGTCTTGTACAAATGAGAACTAAATGAACTTGCAGTTCCTTCTCTCTCTCTCTCTCTCTCTGTTTTTCAACCTTAGGGAAAATCATCTAATTTAGGAGAAACTGTTTCAACATTTCATTGTAAAAATTGATTTGTGAAGTTTCTTAGCTGAATTTTTGAAACAAAAAGGGCAACAGGGTAGAATACTGAGAGACAAAGCAGTTAAAGTTGATAAAAGTATAAGGTGATATTGGGTGGTCCTGAGTGAAGGTCTTCGTAAGGTCAGAAATATGGGTGGCTGTGTGAGCCAGTGGTAGTTTCTGATGTGTCAAGGAAGTGACTTGGAAGTATTTTATTTGCAAAGATAAAAAGAGAATCTTTTCAGGTTTGAGGGCCAAAAGGAAAACTAAGAGAAAGTAAGTGTCATGCAATAAGTGAGACTGAGCAAATGAAAAATAAACACTGGAGAGCATATATGGCCATCGCTACCTAAATGGTTTCATGAGAAAATGAAGCGGCAGATGAGAAAGAAGCCAGAGGAGAGATGGTCAGAGAGACAGATACAGGGAGTCATTCCCACAGTGCAGGGAAACCATGTCTTCCCATGCTGGAGAGAGAGAGAGAGAGAGGGCGACAGACAGACGGGGGTGTGGGGGGGAAATAGCAGACTTCAAGAGGACAGTATGTCCATTCTGAGTGAGTCCAGGACAATGGGCCACTGCTGTGTCCACCAGTTACCGGGGAGCAAAGAGGAGAGAAAGGCAGCAGGCCTGCGAGGATGGTGAGTCCTTCGTGTTAATGTGCAACAGGAAGCTATGGGCCAGGCCCCTCTCAGAACTCTCCACAAACTCAGGGCACCGTGAGATGGGCTGGGCTTCCTGACGTTGCTCCCTTAATGATGATGAATAGAGAATAGAGAAGAGAAAAATCTGAGGGGATGTGGTCCTCCCAGTTATAGCTAGGGTTTTCTGTGGGCACCTTCCGTAAACACGAAGCAAAGCTTCCCACCCCGGCCCCTGACTTTCCTCCTTAAGGATCAGTATGACTCCTGGCTTCATTATGATTCAGAGCTGCTTGTATTTTCAAGGCTGTGAGAGGAAACTTGTAAGCTGAGAGAAGACCACCAACTCTGACATTTTTTTCAATAACAACATGAAATACAATATAGGAAAACTCTTACAACCAAAGTTGGGGGATTAAAAGGAGTTATGAAGGAACAGAGAGGGACATAGGTCAAAGTGACTGAAGTCCTAGTGGGTGTGCGGTGATAAACCAGTGCTCTAGTGGAAGTAGTCGTCTACAGAAAAGAGCTTAGGAGGCACTGGTGTGAGTGGCATCCAGCAGGAGTGTCTGCTGAGCCCTGACAGAAATCAGAGAGCTGCATCTGCGGATAAGAGGGAGTCACTGCAGGCTCTTAAGTAACAAAAGAGATATTTCAGGGAGAACACCAAGGTGTCATGAGAAACAAATTTGAGCAGAGAATGGCATATTGGGAGATAATTATGGTATTTTTAACCAAACTTAGGGAGGAGAAGCTGATGGAAAGGAGGCGTTTGGAGAGTAGAAGAGGGAGGGGTCATTGACCTATTTCCAGGCAGGAAATATCACAGTGGTAAAGGGGACCCCAGGGACAGAAACCGACCCCAGTGTCCAGTGGACACTGGGTATCAAGACTGTGGTTTTCAGTGGAAGTACTGAGTCTCAGCCCTTTCACTCGCTCTGTGACCTTGGGCTCACCTTATGTTCTGAGTCCTGGAATCTCAGTCCTTTCTTAAGCAAGGGAATTGACTGATTCCTAAGGACTTCTGGGAGGCTCTTCATTATTGCCGTTTAAAAAGGGAGAGGCAGAGAGAGAAAGAGACTCGCAGAATAACTTGAGAAGGGTTCTAAGCACGCTTTCTCCATAAAGGAAACAAGGAGTGCTATCTGGCTGCATGGATGAATTGCTGAGAAGAGTGGATGTTGTCAGCAGCACAAGGGAAGGGTGCTGGAAACCGGTTTCCGCTACCTTATCACCTGCATTTTGTCATCAGAACATCAAAGGCACACAAAAGCGGATAGCGGGATAGCCTTACCTCCTGCTTCCTGTCCTCCAAGAGTGCATCCTTTATAAGATGGGAGCAACACGCAGAGCCTACTGTACCCGCTGGCTGCATTTTTCAGTGGTTTTCCCCCTTGTGGAGCATCCTAACATGAGTTCCATTGTTTCCCAGGAGGGAAGCTGCTCAGACCACAGCAAATACTCACGTAGTTCTGCATCAGGTCTGGATGGGTCCTCTCAATGCCGTCATCCAGGATGGTGACCACGATGTTCTTTCCCGTGTAGCCTCTCTTCCAGGCTCCTTCGATGTTCATGTCTGACTGGCAGGGATGTGTGTTGTCACTGCAGTGCTAGAGGTGTAAGAGGGAGAACTGGACGTTGCAGATTACCAAATAGTGAGGAGGCTGGAAAATCACTTACTTCTTAAGACAAGGCATTAACTTAACAGGAATTTGGCGGATTGTCTGTTCAAGTAGAAGCGCAGATCTCCAACATGACAACAAGGGAAGGGAGGAAGGACAGATGTGGGGAAGGAAAGCAAGACAGAAATCTCTCCTGCCAGTTCTGCCCTGTTCTAATACCTTCGGAAAAACATGACAAATAAAGTATACCTCCACAGCAGAATAACGGGGGCACCCATTTTATTGTTAGCATGTATTAATGACACATAAAAAGGCACTGTAGCATTTCATTTATAAACCCAAACTAGATAACTGAAGAACATATACCTTATCGTTTCTTAAACAGGCACCTAGAAAAGCCTGGCTGTAAAAACAGCCTCGGCAGCTTCTGTACAGTGCCAGCCAGAGGTGTGCCACTGCTGTGAGAAACCCATTAATGAGAAGAAATAACAGTTTCTTCAAACTTCTTTCAGCAAATTAACAATGAGTGTTGTCTCATAATTTGTAGGGAGCCAACAGACTTATTCAGTGCTACTTTGAGAAGGGAGAGAAGAGTGCAGGGTCCGGACAGGGGACAGGCACAGGAAAATGTGTGTGAGGGCTTCGAAGGGCAGGCTGAAGAGGCATCGAATCTTAGCTCATTAGGTGTAGTGATTTCATTCCACAATGGCGACGACATACAAACACATCGATAAATAAATTAAACCAGCAGTTCTTCCCGATATAATTGACTAGCATTCGTCCAACCCACACAATTACCCCTTCAAAGTCCATCTCTATGAAATATCCCTCTGAGTGGTGTTTTCCAGGTTCTTAAGGCTCAGCAGAGGAACAAAGGAAAAGGGATGTGCCGTAGCCTACTGCCATGGCAACGCAAGGTCCACAACATTCACTATCTCCCTCCTGCTTTGTAACAGTTCAGCACTTCAAGAGGGGAAGAGAACATGAGATCTGTATGCTCTAAGCATAATGGAGACCCCACTGCCACTGACTCATCTAACACATACTTTATTGAGCACTTACTACATGTTGGGGTATATGGCAGTGAACATGGAAGATGAGGTCCCTGTCCTTATGACCTCTCTAAAGGGGAAACACAGATGGTAAAGAAAACAAGGAAGACGATTCAGAACACTCCTTATGTCTTAAAGGAATTAAAGAGGGTAATATGGCGGTCAATGCTGAGCTGTCTGAGTACACACCTCTCTGCGGGGGGATGGACAGAAAAGATCCCAGTTTCTGAGAAAGTGAATTGTGAGTTGAGATATGACTGATGAGAAAGAGCCAGCTTGCCCAAGAGCTTAGACCTTGTCGTGGTAGAGGACACAGCAAATGCAACGACCATAAGGTGAGAAACAGATTTGTGCATTGAAGAAAGAGAAAGAAGGTGGGGTCTAGCTGAAGCTTAGTGGATGAGCAGGAAAATGGCATAAAAGGTAGCAGATCAGAATGGGCAACAGAGGTCAGGCCATCCCAGGCTTTGCAGCCATGACTTGACTTTTATTTTAAGTACAACCTAAATGGAAGCTCACCTCTTTCCAAACTTTACCCCTCAAAATCAAATGCTAACTAGTGGCAGATACCTCTAATACCTCTGTCGAACATCATAAACACACTTGAGTAGTTTTATGGATTCATTCTAACAAATGGTGTACCCAGTTTTCATCACAGATAATATCAATTTCATTGAAAGTAGGGGCTTATATATTTTATGAACATTTGTAACTTTCTGTCACTTTCTTGACTTCTTTCCGGCACTTGAGGCCCTGCACCACCATCTATTACTACACTGATCCAATTCCACTCTCCCCTCTCTCCCCCAGTTTTTGGAGCACAGCTCAGGACCTACTGCCTCCCACTTGGCTAGCTCTTCCCCTTCCCTGAACTTAGGAATGAAGAGAGACAGACACAGACACACACACACACCACACGACACACCACACACCCAACACACATTCTGTTTTACACAGTCCAACCCCAACTTACTGAATTCTGCTGAACTGTGGTTGAGTGTTGAATCTTGTGTGTGAATTCTGTCTCCTTTGTAAGCCTCTAGAAGACTATGCATTAAACCAAGTCTGATCTAGGATTTCAGTCAACATTGGCTTATCGATTACACACCAGAAGGGAGGGCATATTCTCCACTTTATATCCAAGTTCACATCTGCCAAATGCTTGCTCCTCCAACCTCGTCAGAGATCTCTAACCAGCTAATGCTTGGTTAACAGATCATGAAAGAAACAGTGTAGATTTACAAAATGCCCATGTTTTTCGGAAGTCTCATTCTAGCCAAGAGTTTGGGCCTCTCCTCACCAAATATTTTAATTTAACACAAAGCAACCCTCACAGGTTTCCATTTCACTCTTTTCTTTTGCAAAACCTGCTCTGGCCACCTGTGGTATCGTTTGTGACACAAAGTAGCATTAATGTGGCCAAGAGGTGGGTGGGAGGAAGGAAATGCACAGGAAATGGGTCACCCACACGTGGATAACTGTCCTGGAGTGGAGGGATGCTGCCTGAAATTGTAATTATGAAAGTTGAAGAAAACCCACCGTGTATGGAAAACATGTGTGTTCAAAGTGGAGCAGTTAGGTTTCTTTCTTCCACCTCTGCTTCTGTTGAATCTGACTTCACCATTAAATATTTTTGAACCACTTTTTTTCTTTCCATCTGCCAACATGGTATTGGTAGAAGGGGAAGGAGGGGAAATATCCAATTGATACTTTCATTTGGATAATCTAATATATCAGGTAGCTAAAACGTCAAAGAAAAAAAAAAAAAGATGATCAGAGCCAGGGGTGTTTCTGGAAAATGAGTAATAAGATCAGTGGACCCTTAAACGAGGACCCTATCTTTAGATTCTTAATACCCATTTCAAGTAGTCCAGACTTGTTTCATAAGCTCAAGGCAACCAAAGAGCAAAAACTACAGAAAATACTGACGCCAGTCAATGCAGCCCAAATGAAAAGGAATTAGTCATTTCCTTCACTGCCTGATCAAAATGCTCTTTAAACTAGGCTCTATTTACTTGACAGCAATCTATGTTACAGCATTACCCAAAGGCAAAAGGAACACATATTAGCCATGATTTCCTCATCCTCAGCCTCCATGTTAATTCCTGCTCTGGCACAGATCTCTGAAGACTAGTTTCTGGAATTGTGTTACCCCATATAGTCCCGAGGCTGGTATTCACAAAAGGGGCCAGTCAGAAATTTCCGGCATACTTAAAGCTGATGAAAACCAAATACGTGCACTGTATATGTAAGACAAATATTTAGAGTAAATATAGGCACCTTCAGCTCTGAATAATGTCCTGTATTTCAATAATGGTCTATGCACAGATGACGAACTATTTAGAAAGGACACAAGATAGCAAATATCTACAGAAACAATGGTTACTACCTAGGTCTCTCATTTCCTTATCAGTAAAAACTTTTATTCTTTTCAGGAATGAAATTTTAGAGAGATTATCCTGTGAGTTCTAGAAAAGGCCTCTTCCATACCAGGGTTATGAGCTCTTTTGCTTATAAACCACTCTGGGTGTGTCTACTTCTCTTGTGTCTTTATAAACATATCACAATGTTTGCTAAATGAAAGAACAGTTTATACCCAAAATAAACACCTTTGTTATGCTCTCACCACCATTTTCTTCAGACTAGGGGGTGGGTCGGAACCCTCAGTGTCATTATTTTTAAACTTTTCCAGGTTCTTAAGGTCTCCAATGAACTGCCAATTTATATGCTGCCAATAGTCTGCTAACATTGAAAACATCTGTTGCTCATTTCCATTGATAAAGTGGTTCATAAGACTGCATCTCTGACTCTACAACATTAATAAGAAAGCAGAATTAAATACACAAAAAATCTGTTTTAAGAAACAGACTCAAAGACATAGAAAACAAACTTACGGTTACTAAAGGGGGGAGGCAGGACAGGGATAAATTAGGAGCTTGGGATTAACAGATACACACTTCTCTTTTTTTTTTTAACATCTTTATTGGAGTATAACTGCTTTACAATGGTGTGTTAGTTGCTGCTGTATAACTAAGTGAATCAGCTATATATACAGCTACATCCCCATATCTCCTCCCTCTTGCATCTCCCTTCCACCTCCCCTATGGGACTCCTCTAGTTGGACACAAAGCATGGAACTGATCTCCCTGTGCTATGCAGCTGCTTCCCACTAGCTATCTATTTTACATTTGGTAGTGTATATATGTCCAAGCCACTCTCTCACTTCGTCCCAGCTTACCCTTCCCCCTCCCCGGGTCCTCAAGTGCATTCTCTACGTCTGCGTCTTTATTCCTGTCCTGCCCCTAGGTTCTTCAGAACCTTTTTTTGTTTTGTTTTAGATTCCATACATATGTGTTAGCATACGGTATTTCTTTTTCTGACTTACTTCACTCTGTATGACAGTCTCTAGGTTCATCCAACTCACTACAAATAACTCAATTCCATTTCTTTTCATGGCTGAGATATTCCATTGTATGTATGTGCCACATCTTTATCCATTCATCTGTAGATGGACACTTAGGTTGCTTCCATGTCCTGGCTATTGTAAATAGAGCTGCAATGTACGTGGTGGTACATGACTCTTTCTGAATTACGGTTTTCTCAGGGTTATATGCCCAGTAGTGGGATTGCAGGGTTATATGGTAGTTGTACTTTTAGTTTTTTAAGGAACCACCATACTGTTCTCCATAGTGGCTGTATCAATTTACATTCCCACCAACAGTGCAAGAGGGTTCCCTTTTCTCCACACCCGCTCCAGCATTTGTAGATTTTTTGATGATGGCCACTCTGACTGCTGTAAGGTGATACCTCATTGTGGTTTTGATTTGCATTTCTCTAATGATTAGTGATGTTGAGCATCCTTTCATATGTTTGTTGGCAATCTGTATATCTTCTTTCGAGGAATGCCTACTTAGGTATTCTAACCATTTTTGGATTGTTTGTTTTCTTGATATTGAGCTGCATGAGCTGCTTGGATACTTTGGAGATTAATCCTTTGTCAGTTGCTTCATCTGCAAATATTTTCTCCCATTCTGATGGGAGAAAATTCTTTTCGTCTTGTTTATGGTTTCCTTTTCTGTGCAAAAGCTTTTAAGTTTCATTAGGTCCCATTTGTTTATTTTTGTTTTTATTTCCATTTTTCTAGGAGGTGGGCCAGAAAGGATCTTGCTGTGATTTATGTCATAGAGTGTTCTGCCTATGTTTTCCTCTAAGGGTTTTATAGTGTCTTGCCTCACATTTAGGTCTTTAATCCATTTCGAGTTTATTTTTGGCTATGGTGTTAGGGAGTGTTCTAATTTCATTCATTTTTAAAAATACATTTATTTATTTATTTACTTTTGGCTGTGCTGGGTGTTCATTGATGCATGCAGGCTTTCTCTAGTTGTGGAGAGTGGGGGCTACACTTTGTTGCGGTGCATGGGCTTCTCATCGCGGTGGCTTCTCTTGTTGCGGAGCACGGGCTTAGGCACACTGGCTCAGTAGCTGTGGCGCAAGGGCTTAGTTGCTCCGTAGCATGTGGGATCTTCCTGGATGAGGGCTTGAACCCATGTCCTCTGCACTGACAGGTGGATTCTTAACCACTGTGCCACCAAGGAAGTCCCTAATTTCATTCTTTTAAATGTAGCTGTCCAGTTTTCCCAGCACCACTTATGGAAGAGGCTGTTTTTCTCCATTTTACATTCTTGCCTCCTTTATCAAAGATAAGGTAACCATATGTGCGTGGGTTTATCGCTGGACTTTCTATCATGTTCCATTTATCTATATTTCTGGTTTTGTGCTAGTACCATACTGTCTTGATTACTGTAGCTTTGTAGTATAGTCTGAAGTCAGGGAGCCTGATTTCTCTAGCTCCGTTTTTCTTTCTCAAGATCGCTTTGGCTATTCGGGATAGTTTCAGTTTCCATTACAAATTGTGAAATTTTTGTTCTACTTCTGTGAAAAATGCCATTGGTAATTTGATAGGGATTACATTGAATATGTAGATTGCTTTGGGTAGTATAGTCATTTTCACAGTGTTGAATCTTCCAATCCAAGAATATGGTATATCTTTCCATCTGTTTGTATCATCTTTAATTTCTTTCATCAGTGTCTAATAGTTTTCTGCATACAGGTCTTTTGACTCCTTAAGTAGGTATATTCCAGGTATTTTATTCGTTTTGTTGCAGTGGTAAATAGGAGTGTTTCCTTAGTTTCTCTTTCAGATTTTTCATCATTAGTGTATAGGAATACAAGAGATTTCTGTGCATTAATTTTGTATCCTGCTACTTTACCAGATTTGTTTATTAGCTCTAGTAGTTTTCTGGTAGCATCTTTAGGATTCTCTATGTATAGTATCATGTCATCTGCAAACAGTGACAGCTTTACTACTTCTTTTCTGATTCGGATTCCTTTTATTTCTTTTTCTTCTCTGATTGCTGTGGCTAAAACTTCCAACACTATGTTGAATAACAGTGGTGACAGTGGACAACCTTGTCTTGTTCCTGATATTAGAGGAAATGGTTTCAGTTTTTCACCATTGAGAACGATGTTGGCTATGGATTTGTCAAATATGGCCTTTATTATGTTGAGGTAAGTTCCCTCTATGCCTACTTTCTGGAAGGTTTTTATTATAAGTGGGTGTTGAATTTTGTCGAAAGCTTTTCCTGCACCTATTGAGACGATCATATGGTTTTTCTCCTTCAGTTTGTTAATTTGGTTTATCACATTGATTGATTTGCATATATTGAAGAATCCTAGAAGAATCCTTGCATTCCTGGGATAAGCCCCACTTGATCATGGTGTATGATCCTTTTAATCTGCTGTTGGATTCTGTTTGCTAGTATTTTGTTGAGGATTTTTGCATCTTTGTTCATCAGTGATGTTGGCCTGTAGCTTTCTTTCTTTGTGACATCTTTGTCTGGTTTTGGTATCAGGGTGATGGTGGCCTCGTAGCATGAGTTTGGGAATGTTCCTCCCTCTGCTATATTTTGGAAGAGTTTGAGAAGGATAGGTGTTAGCTCTTCTCTAAATGTTTGATAGAATTTGCCTGTGAAGCCATCTGGTCCTGGGCTTTTGTTTGCTGGAAGTTTTTTTTTTTTTGCGGTACATGGGCCTCTCACTGTTGTGGGCTCTCCCATTGCGGAGCACAGGCTCACGGGCCTAGCCGCTCTGTGGCATGTGGGATCTTCCCGGACCGGGGCACGAACCCATGTCCCCTGCATCGGCAGGCAGACTGTCAACCACTGCACCACCAGGGAAGCCCTGTTGGAAGATTTTTAATCACAGTCACAATTTCAGTGCTTGTGATTAGTCTGTTTATATTTTCTACTTCTTCCTGGTTCAGTCTCGGAAGGTTGTGCTTTTCTAAGAATTTGTCCATTTCTTCAAGGTTGTCTGTTGTATTGGCATATAGTTGCTTGTAGTAACATCTCATGATCCTTTGTATTTCTGCAGTGTCAGTTGTTACTTCTCCTTTTTAAATTTCGAATTCTATTGATTTGAGTCTTCTCCCTTTTTTCTTGATGAGTCTGGCTAATGGTTTACCAATTTTGGTTATCTTCTCAAAGAACCAGCTTTTAGTTTTATTGATCTTTGCTATTGTTTCCTTCATTTCTTTTTACTTGTTTCTGATCTGATCTTTATGATTTCTTTCCTGCTAACTTTGGGGTTTTTCTGTTCTTCTTTCTCTAATTGCTTTAGGTGTAAGGTTAGGTTGTTTATTTGAGATTTTTCTTGTTTCTTGAGGTAGGATTGTATTGCTATAAACTTCCCTCTTAGAACTGCTTTTGCTGCCTCCCATAGGTTTTGGGTTGTGGTATTTTCATTGTCATTTGTTTCTAGGTATTTTCTGATTTCCTCTTTGATTTCTTCAGTGATCTCTTGGTTATTTCGTAGTGTACTGTTTAGTCTCCATGTGTTTGTATTTTTTTCTGTTTTTTTCCTGTAATTGATATCTAGTATCGTGTTACTGCTGAGTTCCCCTTTTATTGCTGTTAGCATTTGCCTTATGTATTGAGGTGCTCCTATACTGGGTGCATAAATATTTACAATTGTTATATCTTCTTCTTGGATTGATCCCTTGATCATTATGCAGTGTCCTTCTTTGTCTCTTGTAATAGTGTTTATTTTAAAGTCTATTTTGTCTGATATAAGAATTGCTACTCCAGCTTTCTTTTGATTTCCATTTGCATGTAATATCTTTTTCCATCCCCTCACTTTCAGTCTGTATGTGTCCCTAAGTCTGAAGTGCGTCTCTTGTAGACAGCATATATGTGGGTCTTGCTTTTGTATCCATTCAGCCAGTCTATGTCTTTTGGTTGGAGCATTTAATCCATTTACATTTAAGGTACTTATCGATATGTATGTTCCTAATACCATTTTCTTAATTGTTTTGGGTTTGGTATTGTAGGTCTTTTCCTTCTCTTGTGTTTCCTGCCTAGAGAAGTTCCTTTAGCATTTGTTGTAAAGATGGTTTGGTGGTGCTGAATTCTCTTAACTTTTGCTTGTCTGTAAAGGTTTTAATTTCTCCGTCGAATTTGAATGAGATCCTTACTGGGTAGAGTAATCTTGGTTGTAGGTTTTTCGCTTTCATTACTTTAAATATGTCCTGCTACAACCTTTTGGTTTGCAGAGTTTCTGCTGAGAAACCAGCTGTTAACCTTATGGGGATTCCCTTGTATGTTAGTTGTTGCTTTTCCCTTGCTGCTTTTAATATTTTTTCTTTGCATTTAATTTTTCATAATTTGATTGATATGTGTCTTGGCATGTTTCTCCTTAGATTTATCCTGTATGGGACTCTCTGCACTTCCTGGACTTGATTGACTATTTCCTTTCCCATATTAGTGAAGTTTTCAACTATAATCTCTTCAAATATTTTCTCAGTCCCTTTCTTTTTCTCTTCTTCTTCTGGGACCCCTATAATTCGAATGTTGGTGTGTTTAATGTTGTCCCAGAGGTCTCTGAGACTGTCCTCAATTCTTTTCATTCATTTTTCTTTATTCTGCTCTGTGGTAGTTATTTCTACTATTTTATCTTCCAGGTCACTTATCCGTTCTTCTTCCTCAGTTATTCTGCTATTGATTCCTTCTAGAGAATTTTCAATTTCATTCATTGTGTTGTTCATCATTGGTTGTTTGCTCCTTAGTTCTTCTAGGTCCTGTTAAATGTTTCTTGTATTTTCTCCATTTTATTTCCAAGATTTTGGATCATCTTTACTATCATTATTCTGAATTCTTTTTCAGGTAGACTGCCTATTTCCTCTTCATTTGTTTGGTTGGGTGGGTTTTTACTTTGCTCCTTCAGATGCTGTGTATTTCTCTGTCTTCTCATTTTGCTTAACTTACTGCATTTGGGGTCTCCTTTTTGCAGGCTGTAGGTTTGTAGTTCTCATTGTTTTTGGTGTCTGCAGCCAGTGGGTTAGCTTTGTTCAGTGGGTTGTGTATGCTTCCTGGTGGATGGGCTGGTGCCTGTGTTCTGGTGGATGAGGCTGGATCTTGTCTTTTTGGTGGGCAGGACCGCATCCGGTGGTGTGTTTTGGGGTGTCTGTGAACTTATTATGATTTTAGGCAGCCTCTCTGCTAATGGGTGGTGTTGTGTTCCTGTCTCGCTAGTTGTTTGCCATGGTGTGTCCAGCATTGTAGCTTGCTGATCGTTGTGTGGAGCTGGGTCTTAGCTTTGAGATGGAGATCTCTGGGAGAGCTTTTGCCATTTGATATTACGTGGGGCTGGGTGGTCTCTGGTGGAGCAATGTCCTGAACTCGGCTCTCCCACCTAAGAGGCTCAGGTCTGACACCTGGCCAGAGTACCAAGACCCTCTCAGCCACACAGCTCAGAAGAAAAGGGAGAAAAAAAAGGAAAGAAAGAAAAATAAATAAATAAATAAAGTTATTAAAATAAATTTTTAATTATTAAAAATAAAAAAGTAATAAATAAAAAGAGAAAGAAGAGAGCAACCAAACCAATAAACAAATCCACCAATGATAACAAGTGCTAAAACTATACTAGGAAAAAAAAAGCAACAGACAGAACCCTAGGACAAATGGTAAAAGCAAAGCTATACAGACAAAAATCACACAAAGAAGCATACACATACACACTCACAAAAAGAGAAAAAAAAAAATATATATATACAAAAAAAGGGAGCAACCAAATCAATAAACAAATCTACCAATGATAATAAGCTCTAAATACTAAATTAAGATAAACATAAACTAGAAACAAATTAGATGCAGAAAGAAAACCCCAAGTCTACAGTTGCTTCTAAATCCACCATCTCAATTTTGGGATGATTTGCTGTCTATTCAGGTATTCCACAGATGCAGGGTACATCAAGTTGATTGTGGAGATTTAATCCACTGCTCCTGATGCTGCTGGGAGAAATTTCCCTTTCTCTTCTTTGTTCACACAGCTCCTGTGGTTCACCTTTGGATTTGGCCCTGCCTCTGCATGTAGGTCGCCTGAGGGGGCTGTAGCTCAGGCCAGGGGGAGGGAGGGATACGAATGCAGGGCGAGCCTGCAGGGGCAGAGGTTGGTGTGATGTTGCAATAGCCTGAGGCACACCATGTGTTCTCCCAGGGAACTTTTCTGTGGATAACGGGACCCTGGCAGTGGCGTGCTGCACAGGCTCCCAGAGGGGAGTGGATAGTGACCTGTGCTCTCACACAGGCTTCTTGGTGGCTGCAGCAGCAGCGTTAGTGTTTCATGCACAACTCTGGTGTCCGCGCTGATAGCCGCGACTCACACCTGTCTCTGGAGCTTGTTAAGGTGGTGCTCTGAATCCCCTCTCCTTGTGCACCCAAAAACAATGGTCTCTTGCCTCTTAGGCAGGTCCCGGCTAGCTGTGGCGCACTAGCCCCCTTCAGGCAGTCTTCCCACAGCTAACCCCAGTCCTCTCCCTGGGATCTGACCTCCGAAGCCGGAGCCTCAGCTGCCAGCCCCCACCCACTCCGGCCAGCGGGTGAGCAGACAAGCCTCTCAGGCTGGTGAGTGCTGGTCGACACCAATCCTCTGTGCGGGAATCTCTCCGCTTTGCCCTCTGCACCCCTGTTGCTGCACTCTCCTCTGTGGCTCTGAAGCTTCCCCCACGCCACCCCCCGTCTTCACCAGTGAAGGGGCTTCTTAGTGTGTGGAAGCTTTTCCCCCTTCACAGCTCCCTCCCAGAGGTGCAGGTCCTGTCCCTATTCTTTTGTCTGTGGTTTTTTTTTTTTTTTCTTTTGCTCTACCCAGGTACGTGGGGAGTTTCTTGCCTTTTGGGAAGTCTGAGGTCTTCTGCCAGCAATCAGTAGGTGTTCTGTAGGAGTTGTTCCACATGTAGATGTATTTTTGATGTATTTGTGGGGATGAAGGTGATCTCCACGTCTTACCATTCCACCACCTTGAAGGTTCTCCCTACACTACTTTATGTAAACTAAACAACAAGGTCCTACTGCATAGCACAGGGAACAATATGCAATATCTTGTAATAACCTATAATCGAAAAGAATCTGAAAAATAATTTATATATATTCTGTATACCAGAAACTAACATAACGTTGTAAGTCAACTATACTTCAATAAAAATAAATAAAATAAAAATAAAAATTTAAAAATCTGTTTTATAGACAAATTCAGAAACATATCTAGTTAGCTAAGTGTAAAAATACGCTTGGAATTTTTTGTAAAATTTGGAGTCAAAAAGCTCTAAGAAATGGGAAAAAAATAGAATCATTACCCTCTTAAGTGGACATAGAACTGACATGTAGGAGATTCTTAGTATGGCCAAGAATTGTACTAATCCCTTTATATGAACTAGCTTCATTTAAGAGTCAGAACAACTACTGGAGAGAGGTACTTTTATCATTTGCTTTTAACAGCTAAAGAACATGAGACTTAGCCTAGCTAACCTTCCAAAGGTCAAACAGCTGGTCAATAGTAGAATTAGGATTCAAAACCAAGCAGCCCTATGGTCTATGGAAACTCTTCTGTTAAAAGTTGAAACAAAAAGGGCTCAGGGGAGGGCAAAACACTGCAGACTCAGATAAGGAGCAGATTAGGAGTGGATGTTGGACAGTATAGCTCCAGTAAAGAAATTCAAATAATAGAAATCTCACTGGTCTTAGCACTGTGATCAGTACATTCAAGTGACAAGGCGGAACCTAGTTGGGTAAGACTTTAGAGGCCTTCTAATGTTTCCTTATTCCACTTACTGCAACACATCTTTTAGCAAATCATCAGTTTCTATTTGAACAGTTTCAATAACAGGGAGCTCACTTCTTTACTGAAGAGCCAATGACGTGCTGGTAAATCAGTTCTTTGAAAAGAAAATCTCTTATTTCTAGTGTTTGCCAATTTCCATGGTGTAAATACTCACATCATGGCCAGTTTTAAGCTACCATGCTTGCAGAATTCCTGAATGTGTAACAGTAAGCTTTCACGAGCTGTTGGAAGGTCACCCAGCACACCACCGGGAACAGCTCACACCATTGTTGGTCCTGCTCCATTTCTGATGAAGTCATCACTTCCCATAGGTCTGCCATCTGCTTCTCAGTACAGCTGAACCATGCAGGGGTTAGAGGCGCTGACCCTCCACGCAGTTGAAAATCCACGTATAACTGATAGCTGGCCACCTGTATGCATGGTTCCTCTGTATCTGCCTTTCCCCATCACAGATTCAACCAACCGCGAATTGTGTAGTACTATAGTATTTACTACTGAAAAAAATTCCACATATAAGTAAACTGGTGCAGTTCAAACCTGTGCTATTCAAGGGTCAACCACACTTGGGAACCACTGGGAAGTACCTAGGATTAGTTCTCTCCTTTGCAGTTTCAGACAGTAGTGTTACTCTCTCTTGCAATTCTTTGGAGAAGATCTTTTTTAACCTTTCGTTCTCAGGGCTACCTGAAGCAAGAGGACTTTGAGCTTTTGTGAGCCCATAAGCTGATGGGCTCTCCTTGGGATCTATGAAGTAGAGATTTTGTGACCCCAAAACTGAAGATGCCTTCACAGATTTTAGAAGATCTAAATTAAGCTAGGGAAGTTCTCAGACATTTACTACTATATTTATGGGCCACTTTGATGGACTTCAAAACCTTTGTTCAGACATTTACTACTATATTTATGGGCCACTTTGATGGACTTCAAAACCTTTGTTATCACACACATTAAAAAAAAAAAGATATCCCTGGCCAAAATAGATCCAATGTACATTTATCCAAGAATGATTATTCAATTTATGAACTTTCCAGAATTTCCAAGGAAGCCCAGTACGTTTCAACACCACCAAACTCAGCATAGCAAGTCAGGGATACTAGCTAGGTGAATCAGGCAGAGGAAAGGTTAAATTCCACCTCTGCTACCTGCCAGTTGTATGACTTTGTCTAGTTACCTAAATTCTTGAAATCTGATTTGTAGTTTGAATGCAGAGAATTGTTATGAAGGTTGAAGAAGATAAAATATGTAACAAATGGATGCCTCCACATTCATAGGAGGCATCAGTGTTCCTAACAGTTTACAGAAGATGACCTTGGTTTTAAAAAAAAAATGGTGAAATAGATTACTACAAAATAATGAGATGATGATTCTCTTCATTATCTGGAGAGATAGGTTAGGCAAACTTGAAAGGGCAATTCATCCTTGTAAGGATAGCTAGAATGATTTGAATATTTTACATTTGTGGCTGGGGGTCTCAGCTGGTGGTTGGAGATCAGGGATGGGGTGTAGGAGAAGAGAACAGTGTCCAGTTATTTTCTGGCACATCGGTCAAATGACCTCCTATGAATCACCATGTTTTACTCCTATGTATTTATACCAGTATTCCAACTTTGTTAGAACGGATCACATCTACCATAATATAATTTTGACAGAAGATCATTTCTCACTTACAAAATTTTAAGGATGTCCCACTTAATACCAAAGAAACATCAGAAAATAGAAAATATTAGAAGAAAGGCTGTTGTACAAAATATACTCAAATAGAGGATAACGAGAATAAATCCAGTTCCTAAAATTCTACTCATAGTTGAGCATCAAAAAATTGAGGCAGAATAGTCAACAGATCTTTGACAAAGGAGCAAAGGCAATATAATGGACCTAAGACAGTCCCTTCAACAAATGGTGCTGTAGCAAGTGGACATCCACATGCAAAAAAAAAAAAAGAATTTGGACATAGACCTTCCACCTTCCACAAGAATTAACTCAAAATAGCTCATGGACCTAAATATAAAATGCAAGACTAAAAAAACTTCTAGAAGATAACATAGGAGAAAACCTAGATGATCTTGGGTATGGTGATGACTTTTTAGATATGACACTGAAGACATAATGCATGAAAGAAGTAACTGAAAAGCTAGACCTCATTAAAATTTAAAACTTCTGCTCTGTGAAAGACAATGTCAAGAGAATGAGAGGACAAGCCACAGAATGGGAGAAAATATTTGCAAAAGATAAAGGACTGTTATCCAAAATGTACAAAGTACTCTTAAACTCAACAGTAAGAAAATAACCCAATTAAAAAATGGGCCAGTGACCTTAACAGACACCTCACTGAAGAAGATGATATACAGAAGGTAAATAAGCATATGAAAAGATGTTCCAAATCATATGTCAGCAGAGAAATGTAGATTTAAACACCTATTAGAATGGCCAAAATCCAGAACACTGACACCACCAAATGTTGGTGAGGATGTGAAGCAACAGGAACTCTCATTCATTGCTGGTGGGAATAAAAAAAAAAAAAATGGTTCAGTCACTTTGGAAGATTGCTTGGCAGTTTCTTACAAAACTAAACAATACTCTTAACCATACAATCCAGCAATTGTGCTCCTTGGCATTTACCCAAAGGAGTTGAAAATTTATGTCCACACAAAATCCTGCAAAGGGATATCTATAGCAGCTTTGTTCATAACTGCCAAAACTTGGAAGCAATCAAGGTGCCCTTCAGTAGGTGGATAAATAAACTGTGGTGCCACAGAAAATGAAATATTCTTCAGTACTAAAAAGCAACGCTCTAACAAGCCAGGAGAAGACATGGCGGAACCTTAAATGCATATGACTAAGTAAAAGAAGCCAATCTGAAAAGGCCAAACACTGTATGATTCCAACTATATGACATTCTGGAAAAGGCAAAACTATGGAGAAAGTAAAAAGATAAGTGGTTGCCAGGGATTGAGGATCAGATAGGCAGAGCACAAAGAATTTTTAGGGCAGTGGAAATGCTCTGTATGAAACTAGAATGATGAATACATGTCATTGTACATGTGTCCAAACCCACAGAATGTACAACAGTAAGAGTGGACCCTAATGTAAACTATACATCTAGGGTGTATGATGTGTCAATGCAGGTTCATCAGCTGTGACAAATGGACCACTCTGGAGGTAGATATTGATACTGAGGGAGGCTGTGTATGTGTTGGAGTAGGTGGTATACGGGAAATCTCTGTACCTTCTCCTCCATTTTGCTGTGAAGTTAAAGTTTCTCTTTAAAATATTAGTCTTTTAAAAGAAAAGGAATTTCACAGAGCAGCCAAAGGGTAACTGGATGATCTATGAATTTAGTTTAGTGGACCACATTTCTCTCATTTGTAAATTTTGTGATCCTCTTTGAATCTTTCCAACCCTAGCACATTTTGAATTAGAAACTTTCAGTCCTAAAAACATTTAACAAAGTAAAACCAATAAGCCAACAAAAAAAATCTTGTTTCCTTTAAGGAATCTCTACATGTCTTGTCTTAGTGTTTGCAGAATTGGCTTCAGCTATATTACCCAGCCATGTTGCTAAAGGGTAATCAGTCTCTGAAACTTACTGGGTATTTCTGAGACACTAAGATCAAGCTTACCTTTACATGTATGGTCCATTGCATGTGCCACAGTTCTAACCATTCTTAAATTACTCAGATGCAAAAACCGAGTCAGGTTCTGGAAATCTGGGTCTGAAACCACATATCCTTCTCTCCTGCTTCCTTCCATTTTCACAGCACCTTGCAGTTCAGGCCATTGGCTCTGCTCCACTACTTTTAATCTTTCTAACCTAGTTTTAGGCTTTCAATCTATCCTCCTGGCATTAAAACAGTTTTATCAAGCACTTACTATATTCTGGCTATTATACTGGCCAGAGCAATGTCACTGTGCTCAAGTCCTTGAACTCCAGTCTGTGTGACGGACACACAAGGAATTTTTATTAAAATTTTTTTTTTTTTTTTTACAAAAACACAAGTATTATAACAGGGGTTCTCAGGGTACTGTGGGAACATGGAAACCAGTCAGGGGGAAGCGTGGGAAGGCTGAGAGCACTTCCGAGAGAAAATGACATCTAAGCTCCCAAATATACGTTGACTAGCGAGAGGGCGAGCAGGGGATAAAGAGGATGTGTTTATTTTCGATAAGCGTGTGGAATAATCAAAGAGAGACTGGAGTGTTCAAAGAACTGAAAGAAATTCAGTACAGCTGGAGGATACAGATGCAAGAGGTGGGGGGAGATGAGAAACATGGAAAGAGATGAGACTGGAGAGGTAGGCGGGGGCCAGACTGTAAATGTTCCTATAAGCCATGTTTTTTTTAAAAAAATTTTGAACTTTATCATAATTCGATGAAAAATCATGTAAGGGTTTTAAGATAGGGATTGGCATGGTTTGGATGCCTAAAAGTGCACCTCAAACTTAATTCCCAAGAAAAACACTTGATCTCCACCTGCTCTGACCCCTCCAAGGCCGCTCATGCCCAGGGTTCTCAGTCTCCCCCACACCAGAGCATCTATAGCTGCTCTCCTTCTCTATAAACCCATCAGCGAATCCTTCCAAACAGCTCTTGAACCTGACCTCTTCCCACCATCTCCACGGCCCCGAACCGATTCAAGCTACTATCATCTCTTATTCCTCTACAGTCTATTTTCCATACAGAAGTAAAAGTGATCATTGTAAACTATGTCAGAGTTATTCTCCATAAATATTCCCAATAATTCCCAATGACTTTCCCTCACACTTGCAATAATACCCCATGTCCATTCCATGGCCTGCAAAGGGCTCGTGACCTGATTTGGCGCCATCTCCCTGTCCTCTTGCCCCACCCCTCTCGTCTTTCGCTCACTGTACTCCACCCCATTATCCTGTCCCATCCCAACCCACTGTCATCTCAGGGCCTTGACACTTGCTATTCTCCCACACGAGGATGTTCTTCCTCGGGTATCCACGTGGCTGCCTCTCTTATGCTCAAATGTCACCTCCTAAGAGAGGCTCTTCCTAGTAAACCTATCTGAAATAGCATTCTATGTCATTCTCCACCCTTGACTCTGATTGCCTTTCCTTCATAGCATTCATAACTACTATATTATCTATCAGTTTGTCTCTTTATTGTTTGTCTCCCACACTGGACTGTAAACTCCGTGAAGGCAATCACTTTGCCTTATTTATTTCTGTATTCACACTAACACATAGAAGTTCAATAATTATATACTAGTTAAATGAACAGACTGGGTTTTAAAAAGTCATTGTGGGTCCCCTAGAACATAAAGGAAAGTGTGGAGACCAATTAACTGGGAGAGAGCTCTAGTGACTGAGCAATGACAGTGGTCGAGATTAGTGGGACCATGGAAACTACAGTATTTGATACACAGCAGGCATTCTTCGTATTTGTTGATAATGACAGTGAATGGGTATGGTGAGAGAAGAGAGAGGAATGAGGAATGATCAAATATCTGGCTTGGACTATAGATCAGAGGATAGGGTCACTTACTGAGAAAAGAAACACGGGAAGAGGAGAAAATCTGCCTGGAGAATGAAAATATTGAGCTCAGTTTTAGAAACATGGGAATTTAAATAACATCCAAGCAGGAGTTGCCTGTAGTGACCGCCTATGTGGATCTAAAGTGTCTTTCTCCCCAGACCCATGAGTGAATTCTTCCTAAAATTTTGGCATCGTGCTGTTACTTCCCACCTCAAATCTTCTTCTCATCTGTAAAGCACTAACGTGTTCGCCTCCAAGTTGCTCCGCAATCTGGCAATGAACATACACTGTCTAGTGCCACTTGTTGCCCCAAAGTTCAAAAATCCCTAAGGGTAGCATACAGTGTATAAATATGATGGTCTTAGCAAATTCAAGGTCATGACCACGTGTGGCTGAGAGCAAAAATGGCTACAATTCTCCACAGCTCCCTGTGCTTATGGCACATGTAGTCCTTCCCATGAAGCAAGGAGGTTTTTCTTCACCCTTTGATTCTGGGCAGACCTGGTGACTTGCTTTGGCCAAAACAGTGTAGCAGAAGTAACAGTGATCCGTTTCCACACCTCCCACACCCTTTCGCTTATAATCCTTCCTGGCTGCCATGTGAACAAGCCAAGGTAACCCGCTAGAAGATGGGAGATCACGTGGAACGCATAAAACTGTCCTGGCTAAACCCACACTAGACTAGCTAGCTACCAGCTGACCTAGAATGGCTCACAGACGCATTCGCGAGCCAACATGATACCAGAGAACTGTCCAGCTGAGTTCAGCCCAAATTTCGGACATGCAGAATCATAAATCTAATAAAGAGCTGTTGTCTCAAACCACAAAATCTTGGGGATGATCTTTACACAGCAGAAGTTAACTAACCTATGAGGTTATAAGCCTGAGGGAAGTAAGTCAAACCAGAACGACAGGAAAAAAAAAATTCAGCGAATCAAGGTGAAATAGCTTATCCAGAAGAGAAGAAGGATTGGCTGTATAATTGAGGAGGAAGAGAGCAGTAAGGACACTTAATGTATCAAACACACAATCCTAAAGCAAATTCTAAGATCCCTGTGATTCACTCGCTTCGTAGGAAGCCCAATGTTTTCCTGCTCATCCCATCCAGCCCTCATATCAGCAATTTCTGATTGTATATAGGTTTTATCTTCTCAATGAAATTATAAGCCACTTTTAATAATGAAGTCTGTATTATGCATCTTTATAACCTCTAGAGTTCATAGTAAAAATACTCAACAGTTAATGAATTGATATTTATTCAAGAGAGAAGGCAGAAGTAAATTCTGAGATAAAATGCAGAAGAAGATAATTTACGTAGTTAAGACATAAATGCAGGTAATAGAAAAGGTTCAAATAAGATCTACAAATCTTTGCCTTCTCATGGCTCATAATAGGGCACCTGCTTATTCAACTTTACCAACAAAAAGATTCAAGAAGTAACATAGGAAATGTGCAGGGGCCAAATAATTACATAAGGAAAAAGAACATTCGTTTAGGGGTATTGGTTATGCTAACGCCCCGCTAATAATGCTCAACACTCCTGGCAGAAGATGTGAAAAGAGATGCAACACGGTGACACATGAACTATTATCCCCTTACAGGCCTGGTGGGAAATGTCTCCTGGCTGGAGAGGAATTCAGGGGTACAGGTCTGTTTCCTTTGGAACAATACAGGGCATGATGGAAGTAAACACTTCTTGACTCTTCTCTGGTATCCGGTCAATGGCTCAATTTTAATACTGTCTTTCCTTGTAGGTCATGCAGTAAATTCTTCCATGAGTTGAGGAGAAACTCTGTGTTACCAAATGACTTTTCCTGACTATGAATCAAGCACCAATTATTCCTAATATATTATTCTTTGCCCAAATTGTGCAATTAGTAAAAAGTTGTATTTGTTTAGGGATAATCTCAATTGAAATTTTTCCTTAAGTGCCTATAAAACCAAGAAAAAATTCCTACATTGGAGCTCATGAAAATGAATTTGAGAAGCAACTGAGCTGCATTATTTAATAACTATGCAAACATTAGCAAGAAGCAAACTTCATTCCTTGCTAAAATGTAACTTCTTTGCTTACATTGTTTACAAAATTCTGCTTGCATAGAACTCTTCACTCTCTTGTCCCCTTTAGGCATAAATCTGACTCAGAAACTCCTGTCTCTTCTTTTTTCATCAAGATCTCAGGAAGAACAGCTCAGATTGGAGAACTTTTCCTTTTCTTTAAAATGAGTAGGATGCAGTATGGTTTGGATAAGCCTAACCAACTGACTTCAGAACTCAGTTGCTCCACTATTTTTATTTTTTCAAAGTCACAGAAGAAATTTTGAGAAAAAAATGACAGAAAACATTTTTTTGTTATATTAGAGACATTTAAGGTCAAGGAGGAAGAATCTGAATATCATTTGAAGATATGTGAATATACTCTTACTAATATGTCATGTTTCTTCATTTACATTATTTCATAAATGGCAATATTCTTATGGAACATAATAGTAGAGGCAACTATTTTTCAGGTGAGAAAAAAATCCATTTTACAGTTAGAAAAATAATGAAGAATAGGAATAAACCTAAATAAGATCTTCCCAAACCTTCAATCATTCTGCCATTCAGGTTTTGACCACACAATCACTTTCTCTTAAATAGATGGATGGGTGGATGGACGAATGGACAAATGGACAGAAGCATAGATGGATGAACAAAGAATGAATGGACAGAGAAGCAAACAGACAATACATGCAGGTTACTTCCAAGTCCTATTATATTTCAGTTTTATTTTCAAATTTCTATTGAAGGATGTGTTCCTTTCCAGGACCTTGCAGAACTTCTGAACAGTAAAAGCCACTTCCTCTTCCCTGAGTCAACTCCTCAAATGCCCATAGATTAGATGCTCCCAAAGGATATTTTCAATCAAGACCAAGTCACAAAATGAAACACATGTAGGAGGCAGAGGATACAGGGGGACGGAAGAGGAAGAGAGGGTCAAATCCACATGATAGTGAGGCTGCGCATATTCAAGTTATGTCCAGAGCTATTAGATAGCTCATCCCTTTCCAGAACAAGAACTACTTGAACTTTCCTAACAGAACATATTTAATGTATTTAATGTTAACATAGAGAGCAGCATAAATTTGGTTTAAATATTAACAGTGGTTCCCCTAATTTTTGTTTCAAAAAAGGACACTGAAGTAGATATGCTTAAAAGGACAAAAAAAGATGAGTTAGTCTGTTAGAAAGATATATAAAAATTAATGGGATAAGGCATTTCAAACAGTCTTTTCAGATTTTAACTTTGTTTCTCTCTGGATATATGAGATTACCGACTCAACTTCCTGAAAGTTCTGAAGGGTTTTCACCATGCCCTCTAATACATCATTACCTCAAATACATTAGTTCTATAAGAAACCTGTAATAATTGTGGTATAGAAACTCTGAGAAGAGGGAATAATACTATCAGTGTGTCAAAATTCTTATTCTTAAAATTAATTGATCATATCAGAAGAGATAGGGTGGGCAAAGCTCACATGGTCATGATGGGTCACAGACAAAATGTGAGTTCACTTTTGCTTTCCTGTCAACACAATAGCCCACTTGGACACCCATGAATCTTTGCTTTTTCCTGGTGACATGAATTCTTCAGGTATAATCTAGTCTTTATGTTTTTATATAATCAAAGAAGAGGTCTGATATTTATAACGCACCAAAAAATAAGTGTCTTCTTAGAAAAAGAGAGAAATTCCTTAGTATCAATAAATGTGGTTTATACTATCAACTTTTTCTTTTTCCTATATAGTACAAATGAACGACCCCAAAACTTAACGTCTGAAAAAAAATTATTATTATGGCTCATAGTTCTATGGGTTGGCAGGGCTCAGCTGGGTGGTTCTCCTTTGGGGCCTCCCATGTAGTTGCAGTCAGATGTCCACCGGGGCTAGATGCATCTGAAGACTTGACTGACATGGAAGTTTACGATGGCTTCTTCATTCACATGAACAGCTGGAGAATTTTCACCCTTCTGTGTAAGATTCAGTTATTAATGCATACTTGCCCCAGTTGAGTTATCTACAAGTCCTTCTGAACAACACGTATCTGTTATATAATGATTTCTATCCCATAATAGCTAGAGGAATATCACTTCCGTTACCACTTCTCTACATCTGTTAACTGTCAAAACATTTCATTCATTCACTTATGTTTTATTAGTTTGTTTTTAATTTTCCAATGCTAATTATATGCTTTCTAGATTTTGAGCCTACATCAGGGAACGAGAAAATACTTAGTCTGGCCTTCACAAAGTTTACATTCAAGTTGGAGTAGCTAAATAATAAACAGACAAATGAGACAAACAATATAGTTAGAGATTATGGTAATAATTATAAAGGAAATAAAGAAGAGACCTTGGACAATGACAAGGGAAATGTGTTATTAAACTTATACCTTGAGTTCTTCACAATTTTACTACTATTAAGCAGACTTTTAGTCAATGAACACAGAAACTTCGTTCTGAAAAAAGATGTTTATAGGTATAAGGCAATAAATCCCAGCCTCAGAAAAGCAAATTAGAGCAAAATTGAGATTCCAGACCTATTGCCATTTAAAATTTAAAAAGTAAAACAAAAACTATTTTCACATTTCAAATAAAAATTTAAAATCAAAACATTTTCTAAGACAAAAAAATCCCTAACGATAAAGAATGTGAAATATGCTATTACTGTGACACATCCACAGAAAAATAAATCTATATTGCAAAGCGAAAACAATCTCACCTCCGACAACCAGGCAAATCAATCTCAGATAGCTACTAAAAAGCCTGCTTTAATGTTGTTCCTTCTAGACTGAGTAAAAATGATTGTCTGAATCTCCCTGACGTCTTTGCTTTCATTGTCCACTTGAAGATGTAAACGCGTATAAAATCTACAAAGTGGATGGAAAGGACAAGGAAACATTTTGCTTGGACTGGCCAATACTATGTCTAGTGCTTCTTCTCCTGCGGCAAGTGTAGATGCTTCAAAAAAGATGAAGGATTCCATAATACATGTGATTAGCTAGCTACTCAATAAAGGAACCTACAGAGAAGACTGCCTCTTCGACCTAGTGAGATTCTCTCCAGAGCCTGAAGTATAATGAGCAAGAAAACCAAGTCATTTGTATCCTACGCTAGCAAGCGTAATTGTGAATGTTTTTCTTATTAATAAAAAATGTTGAATCCTTTAAAGAATCTAACCAAACAACTTGCTTTAACAGCATCCTACAGAATTCCTTCTGCTAGAGAAAAATAATAATTCCAGAAAAGTAGTGCAAAGAAGCAGAGATTCTGCGGGAAAAGGGGCAACTTGGAAGGAGCACTCCTTGACGAAGTGATGGAGAGAGAGGTAAGAAAGAGATGAAAAATAGAAATAAAGAAAAAAAATAAAAATAGAATCACAAAATCAGAAGACAAACTACCCTCCTTCAACTCCCTCCAAAAACACTGATCAAAACAAATAAACTTTACTGTACCAAAATACGAGCATAGGGCTTCCCTGGTGGCGCAGTGGTTGAGAGTCCGCCTGCCGATGCAAGGGACACGGGTTCGTGCCCCGGTCCAGGAAGATCCCACATGCCGCGGAGCGGCTGGGCCCGTGAGCCATGGCCGCTGAGCCTGTGCGTCCGGAGCCTGTGCTCCGCAACGGGAGAGGCCACAGCAGTGAGAGGCCCGCGTACCGCAAAAAAAAAAAAAAAAAAAAAACGAGCATACTGTTGAACTATGGAACTTATGGGCAAGTCATCCAAACTCCCACAGCTTTCTACAAACAACTGCTACTAACAGTCTAAGAAAATACAACATTTCAAAGTGAATGGAAACCAGTAGACAAACATCCATTCATTGTTTCTACAGGTAGAAAATACAAAGTGAATCAAAATATTCCAGTTTATAGAAATTCTGCTCAAAAACCTGCAAAAGAACTGTAGCACCACACCTGAATCGAAATGAAACACACTAAAATAGAATCTGCAGATATGAAACTAGAGCGCAAATAAAACATTTTAAAACATATACGGCCAGAAAAAAACAGAAAGATGTGAAACTAGAGTTGGCTAAATCTTGGAAATAAATCAAAGACCAAATTATATTAGAAATAAAAACAGAATTACAAAATGTCCAAGAGAGAACTGATTCAACTGGAAATATAATCAGGAGCACTGAGGAAAGACATAAATGTATGAAAAGAACAAAAACAAAGCAGAAGTCAAAAGGATCCGAGAGCAAATAACTAATAAATAGGCAAAGAAGATCTAATATGCTTATAACTGTCTAATTTTTAATAGTACGCTTTAAAGAAAAATATCTCCTGGGCCTCTAGATCAAAAAAAAAAAAAAAGTTACTTGCAAGCAAAGAAAAGTCAACCACCAAGGTATTCTTCAAGTTCCAAGCCTATACAGTTATACAGTTAAGAACTCAGGGAATACTGCTTTTGCAATCCCGTCCTAGGTAGTCTAGCAGAGGATGTGCTTTATCCAATCAAGATCTGACTTGCAAAATAACTGAGGGTATGCGTGAAACATAGTTAAATATATACCTAAGGATAAAATCAGTAAATCTAAGTAAATCTAAGAATAAAAACAAAGGTGGAAACAAGGATGGAAGAAGAGTAAGTACCATGCTATGTGTTCTGACAAAGTAGGAATAATGAACTTAAAATGGGGGGGCAGTAAAAGTAGAAATGTTAAAATAGAATAAGCTAATGAACAGTCAGAGGCTTAAGAGTTAAAGGATATGGTTTAAACTTGACAAACCAAATATAGAAGCCTAAGTGAGAAAAGAGAAACTTAGATGTAAGTTATTTTTAACAATCACTAAAATATTATTTTATATATTTTATAGTTTTTATTTATATTTATTTTATTATATTTTATATTATATATTATAATATAAACCTTCCCCAAAGCCAAAAGAAATTATTTTAAAAGAGCAAAAACAGACCATGTAATGAAACACAGTAAAAATAACACAATACAAATCATATCTATCATAATAGGACAATATGACAATAATATGACAGAGTTCAGACTTTTTGGTTATATCTATAAGTGTAAGTAAGCTCAAAAGTCTCCACTGAAAGAAAAATGCATTAAAACTGGCTCACAAGGCAGAATCAACCTCCTAAAACAGAGTAATTCAAATGTCCAAGAATAAAGGGTTATGGTAATGCAAAGATGTAAAAGCAGGCATTGTGATTCTGACAACAGCTAAAATACACAGAAATACTGTTTCTCACCTATCAAACTTGCCAAAATGCACCTATTGACAACAGGGCAAGGTGAAGGGAGCAGGTCCTCTCAAACACGGCTGATGGGAATGTAAACTATCCTAGACCCCTCTGAGGGGGTTCAGGCAAGATCTAATATTAAAACTATATCTGCTTCTACCTTTTGACTGAGCAATCCCACAGCTAGGAATTTACTCTGAAAATACACCTCCAACAACACAAAAATGTATGCACAAGGCTACTCAGTACGGAGTTATTTGTAAAAGCAAAATATTGAAAACAACCTAACTGCACATTCATCATTGTCTAGTCAAATAAATTATGGTAAGTCTACCATAACACAGCTGTAAAAAAAAGAATAAGGATCTCTATGAACTAACATGGAGTGATTTTCAGGTATATTAAGTGATAAAAGCAAAATGGAAAAATGCATTTATAGTATTCTCTGTATCTCACTTTGATAAATATGTTTTAAGTATTCCAAAATAAAAGTAATAAAATTAAACATATAATGATGGGGGAAGGAGCTCTAAAACTGACCAGAACTATCTAACTGTATATAAATAATGACATAATCATAGAGGAAAAAAGCATTTATTAAAGCAACTTTTGACTCAAGTAGTGTGACTGTATTGCCTCAGTGGGATATATTCTAAGAATAAAAAGAAATCTTGAATTCTACATAAGTAGGTTTGTGGTTGTCGGTGGTATTGTTGTAGTAATTCCAACACGTTTTTGTGTGTGCAGTAGTACATTTGTTGATATTGATAAGAACCATGGTTCTCACCGAAGTGGGGAGGGGAGAGAAATATGAAATGGGCTAAGAAGAAGAAGAAGAAGCCATGCTCTAGAATTAGAATGGAAGGTAACACTAGGGATTCTAGATATACATCCCTCAGCTCTATCCACTGAAAAAGAGGCTACAACCAAGGACACCCTTACCACCAAACTCTGGACTTTTAAGTATCATTCCTCAGTAAAGGAAACCATCTACTTAGAGAAATGGCTATTTCTAGGTCTGAGGCAGAGAGAATACAAGGTGAACATTTTGTTGTGCCATAAAGGCTAAGCACTAAAAAACTGATTGGGGTCTTCTCAAAAGGGCTCTTCAGTCAACTTGAAAAGTTACCCACTAACCAAACGGGACAATTTAAGAACCAAAAAACAAATAATGTCAGCAATGAATCACTCCATTTTAAAAGAGTACATGAACTCATAATGATATTAAAAAGGTAAGGAGAGTGAAGAAGGGATTACAGAATTAGAAAATCATCATCTTGTGACCACTGATCTAATGATTAATTTAGGCGGACATTAGCAATAGGTGCTAAAATCTTGGGGAAAAGTTGACAGGAAACAAGGTAATTCACAAGTCTCAAACTATTACCCCTCAAATTTCCTATTAATTAGAGAACTAAAATGTACCTTTACAATGGAGAAATCTAGCAAATACCTCAACCAACCAGAGAAATAAATTTAACATCACCAAAAATGAAACTTCTAACATTCTACCTCCTAATATGAATCACTGAAAAAGGTATCATCTCATCTGGGTAGTTTTCACACCAAAAATGTTTTATTCCTCTAAAGTCCTGAAAAACCATCAAACAAACATTCAAATAACAAAGTGTGAGTTATTTCACAAACTACCAACCTGGACCCATCAAAATCATCAACATGAAAGACCCCTCCTCACCACTCCCCACCCCCAGTAGGGCAACTCTTCCAAATTAAAGGAGATAAAAGGATAGAACAAATAATGTCAATGTATGATGCTAGGTTCTGGATCAAAAGGCACACATCTATTAAAAATGTTTTTGTGACCACTGGAGAAATCTGAATATGGACAGCAAATTGGATAAGATCACTGTTAACTTTCTTAGAAGTGAGAATGGTACCTTGGTTATATAGAAAAATACCATTCTTAGGAGAGGCATCCTGAAATATTTAGGGGTGTATTTTTACCATGTCTGCAACTTCTTTTCAAAATTCAGGGGGAAAAAGTGCGTGTGTGCAAAGAGAGAGAGAATATTAATTTTAGTTAAATCCAGGTGAATGGAATGTGTATATGTTCCTACTATTCTTTCCATTTGTCTATAGATTTCATATTTATCAAAACAAAACACTGGGGGTAAAACATGACAGGCAAAATTAAAAAAAAATAATAATCAAAATGTTAGGCCCCAAAGGGCACAAAGCATAGAGCTCATGAGATAATGACAGATTTCAAGATGATCCAGGGAGAGGCAGTTGCCATCTAGGCACACCAGGACCCAAGAGGACGCCAAGCCAGCGCCTACAGACTACCCACCGCCCTGTCCACAGACACTGCACGTTGCCCTTGCTAAAGCGGCAAGCCAGCTATCTCTTGTTTAAGGCTCTCTGGTGAGGGCTTCTCAACAGCTGCCTTCACTCACTCTGCCAAGGAACCTGCATGACCAAGATGCTCACCCACACCAAGATTTCTGTTGGGGTGGGGTGACCTCCTTTCCTGAGCCCATGATGCTCTGTGCACTTCAGTTACCTCTTACTCACTCTCCTTTGAAATCACTTTGTCCCAAAGGTATCCCCAGCAGGTTGAATTATGCCTGATACGGAAGAGGAGTTCAATACATGTTGTTGAATAAATAAAATAATTATCAACTTACTTTTTTCTGTGGGAATTACATTCCCTGTTGCTTTCCTACATTTTCCCTCCTGTTACACATTGAATTAATGCTTTTATTGAGTGTTCTATGGTAACTCCTAGTTCTTAATTCCTGGGAGAATAGAACTAATTCAGTGTTCATTAGTGTGTATGACTAGTTTAAATGATTTGCTCACTGAACATTTCTTTTACTCGTCCAGAGTGTATCAGGTTTGATCATTACGGATCTCCTTAATCTTTCATTTTCTTGGACAAACTCCCACAATTATAAATGTTTCTAGTCCTGCTTTTCTGTAATATTTGTAGTGAAAGCTGGTGAAATAGGGATCAGATGGGATACACAACCTGGAATCCAGACCATCGGGTGTGTGTGGAGTGACAGGGATACAAGTTTCTGATAAACTGCATGGAAGTGTTTTTGGGCTGAATTGCTCATTATGGAAAGAAAGGGCTGTCTGAGTAGCGTATATTTCTGGTGACTGAAAATATACAGGGTGGGTATTGCGCGTGAGCTGAGGGCTTCAATTAAGTTATTTTTCAGGCCCATCCCAATCTGGTGGCCTTTGAGGGTTTTCTTTTTTTTCAGTATCTTCTTTTTTTTTTTTTCAGTATCTTCTTAAAGACCACATTCAAGGTACTAACTGCAGAAACATACACAGCATGTTTTTCTGGACAGTCCATGGATGGGAAGCAGAAGGGCCTGGGCTACGGAGCACAGGCATGAAAGCAAAATGAGAATGGGCATATAAAACATTTCTACAGAATAGGAATGACATTTAAAAAATATGTATACCTGCTATGTTTAACCTACTACTGCTAAGAGTCCTGCCGAATTTCTTTAAGTTCACTAAAAGATAAGGATGATTTCTCTATCGCTAGGTAACAAACCCAAACATCAAGTTTTTAAGACACTAATTTAACTAAATTTCAGGAAACCACGCAAAGAGATCATTAGGAGAACACAGTCCTATGCTACCTGGGCATAATTTTCTTTGCTTTGCTTCAGACATGCTAATTTGGTATGTCTGGATCAGAACGTCTATCCTGGTAGGCTTTTTACCAAGAGACTCAATTCACCTCCCCAGAAAACTAAAACAGAAAAGAAAGCCCCACAAAGCTACATTTCTTCCAAGTAGTCTTTAAGATTATTCTGTAAGTTTTGTACCAAATATTTGAATAGACACCATCTAAACAGACTAGTTTTTCTTTTTTTCCTAGCATAAAGGAAGAAATTAGGCTTCTTATCGGGTTCTCCTCCTTTTAATCAAGGAAAGAATAATCAGTAAATGCATTTTGTACTTTGTCCACATCGTCTACCATAAAGAATAGCATCTTTGTATTATGAGCCCAATTTGATTCTGACCTATGCAATTAAGTAATCAAATCCTATTTCTGGAATTTATAGTTTTATTCTACTTGCCTCAGTATAATTTGACTGCATCTGGTATGGAGCAGCTCTTGGTGCCCGTACCATTTGCACATTAGATTACCTATCGCTAGCCTAGAACCCCATACCCAAGGCTGAGATTGTCTACCAAGGGTTTTTTTTTTTTTTTAACATTTGAGAAACCGGAAAAATCACATTGAGGTGCATGCGTATTCTATTTGAAAATGATTATTACTTTCTCCTCCCTGGGCAATTTAGGCGTTTTCTTCTGATTCTTCTCATCCCTGGATTGCTAAGAATTATTGCTCTTACTCCATTAACTTCCCAGCCAAGTTCAGTGCCAAACAAAATTAAGGAAAAAACAGCATTCCAGACACCTTCCTCTCAGATAACCTTAGAACTGAATTCTCAACACAGGACACTTGAAGGCACCATCACCTTTCAGGAAAAGCCAAACTCAGTTCTGTGAATTTGGTCTCAATGACCAACTCGCTCCTCACTTCACATCCATAAACATTTATGGAGCGCTTACTAAGAGAACCCTACTCATTGGCAGAGAAATATGTTAAAATCAACCAAAAATGTGCCTTGATCACTAGAACTAATCCCAATACTGGGTGAAAAGTAAATAAGAAATGAGGAATTCAGAGAAACTTTGATAAAAGAACTTGAATCAACATGCTAAGAAGACAACCACAGATTAAGTGAGTTCAACGGTCAATGCTATCTGCTTTCCAGCAGAAAATGCGTTACTAATTAAAGAAAAATCACTAAAAGCTTGATGAGAACAACTTTATGTTAACAGACCCTTCATCATGTTAGAGTCAGACCCAAAGGGCCAGAATACAGACATACTTTTACTCTTTGAAAGTAAAGCTGAGAAGATAAACTACCAGTGTGGAATAAGTTATGTCTTGCTCAAGGAAATTAATAAAGGTCGTAATAATTTGCACCAGGCAAGAATGAATATTATCTGAAGTGATTTTTTACTGGCCTCTTAGAAGCACTTTGACTAGTTAATTATAGGTTAACTTAATACCTCTAATATACTGACTTCCGTCACAAACCTCACATGGGGTAATGAAATCACATGAAATCATCACAATCATCGTGAGCTGATCAGCAAGTTCCAATTAGGGTTCTGCTACTGGTACCCTCAGTGGACTACCATCAACTGAGTAGACAAACTGACTATAACTACCCTAACCTCTGCCCATAAAATGCTCCACTTACGCTTCATTAAAGAAAGCACCGTCTAGGGAATGTCAATTGGTACAGCCACCATGGAGAACAGTATGGAGGTTCCTTAAAAAACTAAAGCTAGAACTACCATACGACCCAGCAATCCCACTACTGGGCATATACCCTGAGAAAACCATAATTCAAAAAGAGTCATGTACCACAATATTCATTGCAGCACTATTTACAATAGCTAGGACATGGAAGCAACCTAAGTGTCCATCGACAGATGAATGGATAAAGAAGACATGGCACATATATACAATGGAATATTACTCAGCCATAAAAAGAAACGAAATTGAGTTATTTGTAGTGAGGTGGATGGACCTAGAGTCTGTCATACAGAGTGAAGTCAGAAAAAGAAAAACAAATACCATATGCTAACACATATATATGGAATCTAAAAAAAGTGGTTCTGAAGAACCTAGGAGCAGGACAGGAGTAAAGACGCAGATGTAGAGAATGGACTTGAGCACACGGGGAGGGGGAAGGGTAAGCTGGGACAAAGTGAGAGAGTGGCATGGGCTTATATATACACCACCAAATGTAAAATAGATAGCTAGTGGGAAGCAGCCGCATAGCACAGGGAGATCAGCTCGGTGCTCTGTGACCACCTACAGGGGTGGGATAGGGAGGGTGGGAGGGAGGGAGACGCAGGAGGGAAGAGATATGGGGACATAAGTATATGTATAACTGATTCACTTTGTTATGAAGCAGAAACTAACACACCATTGTAAAGCAATTGTACTCCAATAAAGATGTAAAAAAATAAAATAAAATAAAAAAGAAAGCACCTTTTACTATTTTATCCTTGGTGTCAAAGACACTGTAAGGAGTGGGAAAAAATAAATCTCTGCTAAATATGAATGAATGAATGATTGCATACATGAATGAACATTTGCCTCATAGGAACTTTCATTCAGTTGGGATTTTCCAGGCTGTAAAACAAATATGGACTTACACTTAGGATTCAAGTTTGCCTTTTCTTGGAATTATCACTTATGAGTATTTTTCTCTGGTGTTAATTTATTCATTCAGTGAACACAAAGTTTTAATAAAGGAGGAGCATTATTCCATCTCAGGCACTCATGCGTTTGACTCTCCACATACACTTGGCGGGCATCTGGGAACTTGGGTTTGGGGAGGCTTCTCACCATTTCTTCGTAAGTATGTCTCACTGTGTCTACACTGGTTACACAAACAATACGGTTTGTGCTGAACGCCTCTGAGAGTATGGAATTCGGGTACATGGAAGGCACTGGGTACCTACACGACCAACCCCCAGTGAAAACCCTGAGCACCAAGTCCCTCACGAGCTCCCTGGTAGACAACATTTCACATACGTTGTCACAATTCACGCTGGAGGAATTAAGTGCTTTCTGTGTGACTCCACTGAGAGAAATCTCTTAGAAGCTTCAGCGTGCTTTCCCCTGAACTTCACCCCATGTGGCTTTTCATTTTGCTGATTTCGCACTGTATCCTTTCACTGAAATAAATCATAGCTGTATGACTCTATGCTGAATCATGTGACTCCTCCCAGTGAATCACCAAATCTGGGGGTGGCCTTGGGGACCCCAACAAGGGGACACACTGAGATTGAAGTAGTAATGAAACAAAAGCATGGGATACAACAGTCAGGAACTCACGGGGTGGGTCTGAGCTGGAACTCAAGACCTGGGCCTACTGGTGGTATGTGTCTCTCTAAGATGTACTCTCCAGTTCAACTTGCCATGTGGACCTAGAGGAGGTTCAAGCAGGAATGAACTCAAGAAAGCATCTAGTCCAGATTCCTCATTTTTTTCAGATGAGCTAAGGTTGAGAGCGCTAAAATACCTTTCCACGGGACACAGAGCTAGTTCGAAGCAAACACTGGTCCACCAAAACCACATCTCAACCCCCAGTAGTTCCTACCAGGAAATCACTTACTGCTTGGCTGGAGTCCATCCTTTCTCGGAAGCCCTCCTACTTACGTCAAGACGGGCCACATGGTTGCAGATTTACACCATGTTGCATTTTCAATTAAAACAGCTAAATGGGGTGTTGTAAAAGGATGATTTCCAAGCTGCCAGGACAATAATGCCCCAAACTCCACCAGATTTTATTAGAGTCAAGTGACAGTATAAGTCATTAGGAAAATGTGTGCCAACCACAGAAACAGCAATGCCTCACACTCTTGGAGAACTGAATACCATCCAGTTGGCTGAGAAAGAACCATGTGGCTTACAATCATTTTTCACAATTACTATCCTAGCTAGTTCATAGTTTTTGGCAGATATACCTCACACGCATAGCCGAACTCAGCTAATTTTTACTCTGCTGATCGACAAATATGATTTTTTTTCCTCAAAGAAACCACCCAGAGAGCTTTCATGACATTTGAGGTAGTGCATCAAAAAGTGAGCCCATTTGTTAAAACCTGCTTTAAAAAATTCATATTAAGTAGGCCACCCAATATTCATTACAAAAAATTCTGTGTTAAGAATACTCACTAGTCATACTCACAACTACAGTCTGAGAATCAAATAGCAAGACTGCACAAGGCCTTCTTTGCTTTTCTCTTTGGAACTGAGCTTGCCTTCCATAAGGCAGGAAAAAAAACATTTGTAAGTTCTTTACTATGGGCTTCTCCAAAATCAGTATTAGTTCTTAACAGTTAGACAAGAAATACTGTACAATGCTAAAACACGTTCCTAAGGCAATAAAATATTTACATGACTAAAGGAATAAAAGAGCTATTCTATTAAACTTATATTTTCCTCCAAGTTTCATTTCCAGTTTGCCTTCTTGGGACTCTTTGTCAAGAGCCTGAGTACAAATTTCATGTATGAATGTGTTTCAGGATGACTTCAGAAAATATAAAATCTACTATAAATTGAATAATCCCTCCCACAAAGAGAAACATCCTGCCAACAAAGGGGAACTCCCTCCCCCCGCCCCCCTGTATTTCAAATGCAGCATCTGCCACAACTCTGTAAGGGATGAAGGGACACTATTAGGACAGGATTCACAAGGGGCTTCAACTGTATACATAACGTTCTATTCCTTAGATCGGGGGTGGGTGGACCTGCATCTGTGGTATTCTTTCAAATTTTTGTATGTCTTAAATATTTTGTAACAATTTACAAAAAATTAACTCCCTGAATTTGCTCAATTGGCATTCCCAGACCCTTGAGGAGGCATCTTACTTAGGCTTGCTATCTCTAGAGTCAAACTGAATTTTCTTCAGGGGGTCAAAATGGTCCATTATACCAGCTGGGTACATTAAATCCATGTCTATTACACTGAGTTCCCAAAGACTTGGCCAAATCTTCACAACCTTTCCTATCAGATATCCTTTGTCTGTGGAACATCTTGAAAGACTATATAAGCCAAGGATATTTTTCAATCAGTGCAAGTAAAGTGAAAATATCTTTTTATATTAAAGCTGCCAGCTTCTCAAATAGAAAATTTTGTAAGAAAAAGGTATAAGATCAAGAGGAACAAATTAAATCGACCGAGTGCACTTTAAAGTGTCTCATAGGTTTTTAAAAAGCTCTTCTTCCTCCAACTGATAATGGGAAGATGGAGGCCAGCTGTGTTCACATAAACCTCCTGTTGAAAATATGATAGAGCACGGAGATCTCAAAGCAGTCCTGAGAGTCAAACAGCATCAGCTCAACTGGGAACTTGTTAGAAAGGCAAATTCCCAAATCTCCGCTGGGGGGCATGAGAGGGGTGGGCAGCAATCCCTCCAGGTGATTCTGATGCCAGCTAGTATGAGGTCCAGGGACTCGGAAGTTGGAAGTCTAGCCTCTGGAGTCAGAGTGACCGGATTTGAATACCAGGATCTGCCCCTGGTAAAGAGTGTGACTTTGGGCAAGTTACTTAACTTGTCTCTGCTTTATTCCTCAGTGTAAAATGAAGACAATAATGGTTCCCAGCTCACTGGAACACTGGCAATAAGATAATATTATACATGTAAAATCTGGCAAAGTGTTTGACAAAGACTCAATAAACGTGAGCAATTATTTTCTCTACATGATCACAGATGTCCAAGTTTACTCATCTATTATTTGATTAGCATTTATTGAGCACTTACCACAGACACGGGCAGTGAGTAACTCACGACTCCTGGCTACATATTAGAATCACCAGGGAATTCTGATGAAATCCTACTGCCTGAGCCCTCCTCTATACCAAAAATAACAATCTCTGATAGTGGGACCCAAGCTTGGATATCCGTTAAAAACTACTCAGGACGTTTTAATGGAAGACGCAAATCTACAAGCAAAAATTACAACCCAAATCCCATGGAGCTGGGTGTATGCACACAATCCCAGAGAAACGTTTAGGGAGGAGTCGTTGGCCCAGCAAACTTTCATTGGCACTTCTATATTCCTCTCCTGCGTTACCGATCTTCTTAGGAAGCACGATTTCCTAAATCCTCAGTGCTTGCCACCATCCTGACAAAGAGGAGATGCTAGAGTCTGTCAGCGCAATGAGAAGCGAGCTCTGTTTCTACGCCTAGACCCTCCCAACTCCTGGAAGCCTGAGCACAGTGTTCCAGGTCAGAGGAGTAATTAGACAGCTGTCATCTCCATAACAAACTCTTGTATATATACCTTTCCTTGAATATACTGCCCAAGCCTCGAGGCTAGACATAATGGTTTCACATACCATTTCCAAGGGGAGGAGTGACAGGGGCAAAGCTTTTAAATTAATTAAAAGAGACACTCAGGCACACTTCATGCCATTCTTTAATCTCTGTTCTCCTGTGATAAATATAGACTGACAGGACCAGGCCCAGGCTAACGAGCTGAGGGTAGGACCCTACGGAGGCTCACCAAGCAGCCCTCAGAAACACTGCGGCAGGGCCAAGGGCTCAGAAAAAGGAAGAAGGAAATCAGCACCTTCCCCAACTGTGTCACTGACATGTCGCCAGAGCGCTCTGAAGGATGCCCACTGCACATGTGATCACACCCCCCTTCGACTAGTAGCAATGAAAACAACAGATAAAAAGAAAACAGCATGTACTGTAATTAAAAAGAGAAGAATAACAACAATTATAATTTACTGAGAGTTTTCCAGTGTCAGGCAGTGTGTGTGCTAAAGGCTTCCTGTGCAGTATTTCATTTCATTATGGTAACAAGCTTCCCAACCATCCTTCCCTCCTAGTAGTATACACATGCTTGTGTAGTTCCCTCACACATTGAATCAGAGTTCACACATGTGGCCAAGAGAAGATTACAGAAGTAACTGCGACTTCTGAGCTTAGATCATAAAAGACGTCACCGCTTCCTGACACAACCTCTTGAATCACTTGCGCTGGGGGAAGACGGAGCCATGGAGCCAGGTGGACACTCAAGCAGCCCCACGGTGAGGCCCACATGGAGAGGAACCAGCCACGTGACTAGGCCACCTTAGAAGTGGACCCTCCAGCTCCAGTCATAGCTTTGAGTCTTCCAGCTGAAGCCCCAGACATCACAGAACAGAGAAGTCGTCACCACTGGGCCCTGTCTGAATGCCTGACCCACAGAACCCAGAAGATCACTGTCTTAAAAACTAAGCTCTGTAATTTATTATGCAGCAATAGCTAACTCATACATAAGAGCTGGATACTCCTATTTTATAGCTGACGAGAGTTTAACTGATTCAATCGTGGGCGTAGCAAGTGAAATAATGGGGATCTGAATCCATGTTTGCAGATTTGAAGTTCTGACTCCTATTCTGTCACCACTCCTGACCGATAAACATATGGTGTGTAACCTATTTCCCACCCCTTTCATTAAGGGAACAGTATGAATGTAATAGGAAGTTCTGAAGTATTTTGGTTGTCCCCAAGATACTTTGCCCATCCTGCATGGCACCCGCCATTCTGCCTTGTATTTCAGCTATTTCTCCATGGATAGATTAGAAGTTCCTGGAGGGCTGGAGTAGTGTCTTCCTTATGACGGTGCTTGTAAATAGTAGAAGGATGGGGATAGGATGCCACTTTAATCCCCTGGACTCCCATCAATCGGCCTGGTTTGGCAACTCTGCTCCACCGCTCTCAGGCTGGGTGATCTTAGGCAAATGGCCTACATTTTATGAGCCTCAGATTTCTCACTCTTATAACACGGGGCCAATATTAATGCACACTTTTGTTCACACTACATTAGAAAAATATTAGCACAAATAAAGTATGAGCACATTGCCTGGCATGGGCTAAGTGCTCGACGAATGTTACCTATTTGAATTATTACCATCAAACGTGTTGAAAAACATCCAATATTTTAAATGGCCGAACAGAAGCTCTTCCCTCTCACCCTTTCCTTACATCAAAAGAGAATTTCCAAAGAAATGGCAGTGGTTCCTGGGAGTGAGGGTATCTCACTCTATAAGCACTGAAACCTTTGGCGTCACCTTGGCCATGGCTCCTACGACAGCCCAACCTGCCCTGCTGGAGTGGTGAGAGGGTAGGGGGAAGCTGCTGTACACTTCCACTGTCCAGTGGGACATGTGCAGACGGCAATTTGGTTCTTTCTTGCAAAAAGATACGTAAGGCAAAGAGGGTCTCACTCCCCCCAGCCTTATAAGCAGGGGTGTAGGGGGATTTTGCTTGCATCCTATCTCTTAATCGCATTACATCCTTATCATCTTGTCAGCACAAAGCTCCTTAGCTCCTACCAACACTCCCTCTAATGCCTTCCCTTGTGGTTCACTCTTTCTTGGTCTTGGAGCTAATAAGCTGTCAAATGTCTTACTGTCCCCTCAGGTGTTTTCTACTCAAATGCTGTTTAGAGTCCCACCTCCCTTTGAACTTAGCTTTATGGCTCCTTCTTTCTTACACAGAGTTCTCTGTGTAAAATTCTGTTTGGGGTCCAAAATCTTTCCACAACCTTCCACTTCCAGGTAAGACTAAGAAAAGGGAAACTGGGAGAAACGCCAGCTACATTCACCCATGTCCAAATAAACACAAATTCCTAGCGTTGCTAGGTGCTAGGTTAGATTCTCAGATGGGAGGATATAAGTGACCCCCTGCCCAAAGTAACAGAGCAGATTTAAAAATACAACAACGATGAAACAAAGTGCCAAGGGAAGGATGCCAGGAGTGGCAGAGGAAGGACAAACACGGACAGGTGAGGACATGGGAGACATGAAACAGTCAGCCTTGGGTGTGGGCTCTGAGGGATGGACAATACTGAACCGAGGATGTGGGGAAGGGCAAAAGACCACTCTGGGCAGAAGGAATGAAATGCAAGGAGGCAGAAAAGCATCAGACAAGTATGTGGAATGCAATGGATTCGTAGAGAAGCAGGGTCAGGGAGTGCAAAAAACAAGGTAGCTTGGAGGAGATAACTATGGCAACAATTTGCAATAAAGATTTTCAAAAAAGAGAAAAGTTAAGGTCTTTTGCAGATTATAGAGCAAATAGGTAACATATGAATTTCATGATTAAGAATAAGTAACATATTCTAATCAATTTCTCAGGTATCATGAATATAAAACCCTAAGACAAGAGAAGTGTCAATATATTTTCAAAGGAGGCGACATCAACTGAATTCCTAGACCACTCTTCCCAATATGTTAAATTTCCCTCACTGCAAGTTTTTGCTTGAACCAATGAACTAGCTACAAGTCAAATACTTTTCAACTGCTTTTTCCCTAGTCTAGTTTTAAAAATTGTTACCCAAAGTGAGAAGGCACATTTAGACAACTAAAGTCAGGAATCTGTTACCTACTCGCAAAGTCATTTCAATGATTTCCATGACCCAGTACCATTAACCAGGCTGGTTTCAGGGTGGAGTAGATGAGTAACAGAGGTGAACATAACTATTGCTAGGTCTCGGGGTGTCTGCCCTTAGTATATTTTTCTATCTTCTCGCCCAAACTTACCAAGCTACCACACAGAGTAAGATCTCAAACAGAAATAGCTTCAGAATCAGAACTCCCTTCTTCCTCCTTAGACCTAGAGAGCTAAGTTCAAAAAAGATCCAGAAAACATCAAAGGCCATCAATCTCCATCTTGACACAGGAAAAAGTCCCTGGTCGCTGTTTCTGCGTCCTCCCAGCCCTAACAGACAATCCCTGCACAACACAGAACAGAACGCCGTGGCCCCAGGCCAGGCAAACTCACCATATACCACATGCTTGGCCACTTGGGATCATTGAAGTAAGTGGACTGGGCGTGGCTAAAGTCATAATCCCTCTTGGTCCGTTTTTTTATCACTTGTTGTTGGATCCACTCCACCTGCCAAGAAGGACATTTGGTGAGTGTTCAAGTTCCATCAGGGTTAGCACAACATAAATGACAGTCTGGGACATTTCCATCTGGAGTCAGTTCTGTTTAAGGCACAGGTTTCATTCTGGCAACTAGAATCTCCAAAGCACAGAGATGCCCTAGAAACCTGGTTCTATTTTATCTTAAATGCAGGTAGGCTTTGTAGTCTTTTACGACAGATCATTCGTATTTCTCAACAACATGCTCACCCCTTTAGCTTTTTCAGAAAGCATACTTTACTCCCAACTTATTGCAAATTGATAGTGTTAATTTTTAAAGCTAATTTATTCATCCTGACCTTATACTAAGGGCTAGAAAACTTCTCTAAAGGTCCAGTTAATAAATATCTTTGGCTTTGCAGGTCATACAATCTCTGTTGTAACTACTCATTCTGCCATTGTAACACCATAGACAGCACATAAACAAATGGGTGTGACTATGTTCCAATAAAACTTGATGTATAAAAACAGGTGGGAGGCTGGATTTGGCCCACAGGCCACAGTTTATATCAAAAATTTTAAATGGTCTGGGATTACACATCAAATTAAGAGAATCATCCTCGGACCAAATGCTCTAGGATCACAAATTTTTTTTAAAAAAATGGCTGTCTATAACAGAGTGGTGGAAAAAGCACTATTCAGGTAATCAGAAAACCAAAGCCCTAGACTCGTCTCTGGTACAAAATTGGAGAAGTCACTCAACTGTCTGAGCCATAGGTTCCCTGTCAGCTCCAAAATTCAAACCCTCTACATTTGAGAAAGTCTTAACATTTAGCCACAATTAGTTTTTAAAAAGCAACCGGGAACTTTGAGTTTAATACAGAATTGTAACCTAAATGGTATGGGTATGAATGGGGGTACTTTTAAAAACAGTTAATCATTATGGCAATATAAGAATAAGCATGTTTCATTTTGAACGGAGCATCTCAGATACAGTATCAGCCCGGTGGCATTCTACCATTTGTTCCTAAATTCTCTTTGTTTGATTTCTTCTGGCCACAGCTAATTCCGTTGTAATACTCTAAAATGTTTCCACCATGTATCTCTACTCTCCACAAAGGAATTAAAAACTGGTGGGGGGGAGGAAGACTTTGTGGTCCACTACTATGATCTGTGATTCCATACCCATCCATTCAGTAAAGATTTCAGAACTCTCTTGACTACTTCAAAGATTACTGGAGGAGAAGGAATACTAAAGGACCAATTAACAAGCTCAAAATGCATAAATAAGGTACTAAGGCCAAAAGCCCAACTAATAAATTTCTATCATTCTCATATTGGGAAATATTATTCAACAAGAAGATTGGTATGCAAGATGAATTTAAATACTGAATTCTTAGTTACATCACTAACAAGGCAAACAGAATCACACAGCCTCCCAAATAAGATCTATTTATGATTTGGACCACAGCTAAGCATCATATATGTGCATTTTCTGCTAGATAATTTAAGCAAAATTATCAGTACAGAGAAAAGTCAATAAATGAAAAATAATATACTGGAAAATGAAAGTGTTCTGTTCCTGCTTTAATTAATCTAGACCAAGTGACTCAGTGGCACTGAATCATTCTACATCACACACACATGCACACACGTGTGCACACTGGATAAAAGGTATTACATGTTATTTCTTTAAACTATTGGACAATAGCTGTCAGGCAAGCTAATAAGGATCTTGTTTTTTCTTTACTCGAAGAGACTGCTGTTTAGAAATCACACTGAAACTAATGGGGCATTAAAAATGTGTGTAATTTTTTTAAATGAAGAGAGTAATTTTTAAAGTGACCATGTTTCTAAAAATACAGAACAAAATCAATTTCCTTCTCAATCAAAGTGGAGCAGCAAGCATGAGCGTGCATGTATTTTGTCTATTTCCAGAAAACATTTTAATCTCTTTATTTCAAACAATCTTTCTAAGGAATGAGTTTCATAAAGTCATTTATTCATTCAATATGCAGTAAGTGCTTATTCAATACCAGACACTGTACTGGGAATTTAAAGATGACTAAGAATAATCTTTGCCTTTGATGGACCTAATTTTATCAAGGAATATTTAGCAATTATTCTATAATTTTCCACTTCATAAAAATGTCATTATCTTCATGAATGACATGTGATGCAGGAACTATCACTATACTAATTAGACCATTTATGACAATTTTGACTATGCAAATTACATTTACAGTCCTTATAGTACTGTCTCTTAAGACTTATCCCAATAAGATGGAACTAGTTCGTATTTGCACACTTGGTAAAAGAAGGCTGCAGATCTGTTTAGACCAAATGCTTTTCAAGCTAATTATATATTGGCAGTGATCTTTCCTAAGAGAGCCTCCATAAATCCTGAACTGCCAACATATATGTGTTCACAAATCAGAAGGTGTCAAATCTCGTGTGGACTCAATAAAGAGACGGCTTAAGCTCAGAACAAGTCTACAATAGGGTAGGGTGGATAACTGTCTCTACAATGACACTGTAAGTATGCACTTCTCCCTACATGTGTGTGTGCATGCACGCACGCGCGCGCGCACACACACACACACACACACACGCACAAACGGACAAATGGGATAAGTATGTGAGAAAACCAAGTGACAGCCATTTTCCCAGATGAACTACAGGTACTAAAATAGAACAAAATACCTCACCAAACACCATCTCTTCTGTAATTTTACCAAACAAAAATGCTTAGTTACAGGGTTCAGTGGCTAGAAGATAGCACAGCAAGTTGGCATCTACATTTGACTATAAGTCACTCTGTCTGATCACAGGGCTGCAATACTCAAGAAAAGTACAGTTGTTTTTTTTTAGTGTCAGATACCATGTATTTTGTTTTGGTGCTTTACGAGTATGAGTCTATAGCCCTACATTTTTGGGAAAGCGGGAAAAGTACCCCTTGGGTCTGAAGATTTCTATGACTGGAAAGAGCATATTTATATTTTTAAACCATTATCCATATGTCTGTCCTTGAGACCTTAAAAAAAAAGCTCAGAGGTAATGCATTATACAGATTTCACTTCTTGCCAAGAAGCCCAGTGCGAAGAAAAACCAGTTAGAAATTCATTTTCATAAAACTATGGTCAGCCCAGGAAAAAAGGAAAACTGTGTGCTTTCCCTCACTGGTTTAACTTCTAAAAGTTCTATTTCCTATATATTACGGATCTACATTTAAGCCAGAGTATAAAAACCTTTAGACCTCTGAAATCAATCTAGCCTCCATTAGTTAAGCCACCTGTGTGGTACGGGGTGTTAGGACAGCCCCTCCTCTACTCACAGAGCTCACCTGCCTACATGGTCCACGTGAACAGTGGGCATTTGCCACTTCAGAATCTTTGTCTAAACATGTTCTCTTTCATCAGTTTCATTTGTCAAGCAAAGCACGTTAATTGATGATTATGGGAAGCCTACCCACAGTCTCAGCTGAACTCATATCTCATGATTTTGGAATTTACCAACTTTCTGACACTATACACACAGGGAAGGAAATTTGTCAGCAATCAGAGAAAAGAGGATGTTATAGCCTATGAATCTACATTATATAAGTTATCATATAAATATAAACAGAAAACCAATTATGGTATCTATCACAAGAAAGACATGGTATCACTTATATGTAGAATCTAAAAACAAAAGTCAAAACTCATAAAAAAAGGTAGAAAAGTGGCTGCCAGGGGCTGGGGGTGGGGGAAATAGGGAGAAGTTGGTAAAAGGTACAAACTTACAGCTGTAAGATGAATAAGGTCTGAGGATCTAATGAATAACATGGTGACTATAGCTGATAACACTATATTGTATAATTGAAATTTGCTAAGAGAGTAGAACTTAAATGTTCTCACCAAAAAAAAAAAAGAAGATAAACATGTGAAGTGATGGATGTGTTAACTAGATGGGGGGATACTTTCAATAGATCAAATATATCAAATCAAAATGAGGTACACTTCAAGTGTCCTACACTTCAAGGCACACTTCAACATGTCAAGTGTTATATGTCAATTATACCTCAATAAAACTGAAATTTAAAAAATATGTAGTATCTCCACAGTGAGGAGAAATCAGCCCTTTAGATATTAAAATATATTAAAGCTAGTAACTGAAACACATACTGATAGCAAATGTCTACAGGTATTGATATATCAATGGAATGGGATGGAAAGTCAAGAAACTGACAGAAAATATGTAAGAATATAGTATATGATACGGCTGCTATCCTAAAGCAATGGGGGAAAACAGATTACTTTATAAATGATGTTGAAACATGAACCAACTGGGAAAAAAAATAAAATTAAAACCATTCCCACATCTTAATCAGGATCAGTTCCAAATGAATCATATTTAAAAGTAAAAGTAAACAAATAAACCCATATAAGTTCCATGAGACACAAAGGAAATTTTGAAAAATAACCTTAGAGTGGATGATGCTTGTCTAAGTATAATAAAAACCACAAAAGTGATTTGGAAAAATGGATACATTCAACTACAGAAAACATAAATTTGGCGTGGCAAAAATTACTTCATAAACAAGGTAAAAGACAAACTAGAGAAACATTTATAGCTGCTACCATGGACAAAGGCTCTTTCCCTCAAATATAAAGAGTTCCTGGGACTTCCCTCGTGGCGCAGTGGTTAAGAATCCACCTGCCAATGCAAGGGGACATGGGTTTGAGCCCTGGTCCGGGAAGATCCCACATGCCACACAGCAACTAAGCCCGTGCGCCACAACTACTGAGCCTGCGCTCTAGAGCCCACGAGCCACAACTACCGAGCCCGTGTGCCGCAACTACTGAAGCCCACGTGCCTAGAGCCCGTGCTCGGCAACAAGAGAAGTCACCACAATGAGAAGCCCACACACAGCAATGAAGAGTAGCCCCTGCTCGCCGCAACTAGAAAAAGCCCACATGCAGCAACGAAGACCCAATGTAGCCAAAAAAATAAATAATTAAAATTTTAAAAAAAAGAGTTCCTACAATCAGTAAGAGAAAAATTCAATAGGAAAACAGGCAAAAGAGAAGAGGACCATAATCTCCAAAAAGGTAAATCAAGTTTCTTAAACATATAAAAACATGCCTAACCTCATGCATATAAATACAAAAAACCAAATTAAAACCACACCAAGATATGGCTTTTCACATCTCACCTTTCAGATATAAACATTCTAAATATTGATGCCATACTATTAGGGAGAAATGATAAAATAGTCATCCTCATATATTCATCCTCATATTCCCATCCCATGGGGATGGGAATGTAAATCTATACAACTCTATGGGCAGTAACTGGACATTACCTACAAAATTCCTAAAATAAGTCATTCTACTTTTAGAAATTTACCCTACATTTTCAAAAAATATTTTATTTAAGTATAGTTGATTTACAACGTTGTGTTACTTTCTGCTACCCTACATTTTTATTAACACATGTAAATATACAAGGTTATTTATTGAAGCACTTCTAGTAATAACTGAAAGTAATAAACAACCTGAATATACACTGATAGGGATTAATTAAACAAACAACGACATATCAATATAATGGAGCACAATGCAACCATAAAAGATAATGAAGTGGGCTTTATGTATTGACAGAGAATAGTCTCCATGATGTAGCCTAAAATGAAAAAAAAAAGGAAGGTACGAACAGTCTCCAAAAGATACTACAATTTTTGCACCTCTCTGAGGTAACTGCTGTACACAAAAAACCCTGATAACACTGGTTGCTTTCTGGGGAAATAACTAGGTGATTGAGATGCAGGAATACGAGGGAAAACTTTTACTGTAGGTCCTTTAATACCTTGTTACTTTTGAACTATGTGAGTATGTCACCTATACAAACAATTTTAAATTTCCTTTAATTTAACATGTTCCATTGGTTACTATTAATGTAATCCAACGGTATCAAATGTGACCAAATGCCTAAATTACAACATATTTTAAAAGCAATAATGAGAAAAATAGTATGTAAAAAGTACCTTAGATGGTTTTGCAGTATGTTATAACATGGCCAATATTGAGAAAAGGTGGGTAAATAACCAAGAGACGTGGTTGGAATTTGGGGAACTTGGTTTATAATCTCAGATGTGCCACCAGCCACCTGTGTGACCTTGCAAAATCTTCGTGGGCTTCCATCATCTGTAAAATGATAGAAGACAGACTAAATATGCTCTCTACTCTCTTTCTTCTGGCTTTGAAATTTTTGTCGATGTATGTGGTCTACTCTCTGATGTGACTGGGAATGAAAAGTCTGTGTTAAACACAATACAGAGGTGAGATAGGTGGTCCTGTGGACAGATGATCTTAAGTCATTCTGTGCAGATGCAAGATTAGTATTTCGAAAGGAACATAGTAAATATATTACTACTTTCGTGATTTGATGAAGCAGATGCCAGCAAATAAAATACGTGGGATTCCATCTTTCATATTCTTTTTTTGATCAGCTTTGACAAAATGGGGGAAAGGAGCATGAAGAGATTTCTCCCCTCTGTTTTCTTCTCTGACTTTGAAAACATACAAACAAGAAGTACTAGTTAAGTACATACCGGCTGTGTAATATTTTCCTTTGGAAGTAAGGGATTGATGGAGACGATTTGGCACTGACAAGCTACTTCCAAACCTTAAAATCTGAAGCCAACATATCCCAAAAGTTTTCTAAAATTCTGATCAAGAAATCAGAGGTAATCATTGAGAGAATCAGAGAATCTAGTAAAAGTATGCGTTCAGGGTATAACAGTCTTTAAATTTTGCTCACTAACTGGTAATCAGTGAGTTACTAAATGCTGACATTGTTATTTGATTTGATCACTCTTTTTGAAGAAAAAAACCGTAATTGTTTGAATTCTGCTTATTTCAGAGGGCTACTTGTGAACAAAATAAGCATTATTGTTTATCTGAAGGAGAATTTTCACTTGACTTCCTTGAGATAGGCACGCTGAATCCTATTTAATGACTGCAGACATCAGAGGTTTATGTTAAAGAATCATCTAGTCAGGAATATGCGGAATAATACAATTTTGAAAGGTCACTGAGAAGAAAGTTGTGAAATAAATACTGCACATATGTTTAGAAGAGGGTAATAGAAGACAATGTAGGCCTCAGTGAAAAACTTTAACTGTCCTAAAATTTTATAATTAGCTGGCTTTCTCCAAGAGAACCCTATATTTTTAAATGTGTCATCAATTTAATCATGTTCTATTTTGTATCATGAAAAACTCATGGCATTATGGTTCTAACTGTATTACTTACTTTTAGAGAATTAAAGTTATATTTATTCCCTTAAACTATTCCACTATTATTTGCACACTTCTAATTTAATTTCCTAATGTGTTGTCTAGTTTTTTTCCTCCCCATTTCTGCTAAGATGATGTATGAAAGGGAAAAATGAATGGTTACATCCAGTTAAAGCAGTAAAATTTATTCCCCCCACCAACGCCTTTTCTTTCATTTCTCTATTCACTCCAAAAATATTATATTAAGTACCTACTATGTGGCAGGCACTGTTCTGGATGCTACAAAATGGCAGTGAGCAAAATAACCAATTTCCTGCCTCCAGGCAGTTTCCATTCCACTGGGCGTTAGACCATAAGCATGTAAATAAATAAAAGATTATATAATAGATTTTCATAGTGTTAAAGGGTGCAAAAAGTAAACAATGTAAGGTGGTTGAGAGTGATTATGGAGGAGGGGGCTATTTTAGGGAAGGTGGTCAAGAAAGGCCTCTTTGAAAGATGTGATATTTTAATAGAATCCTGAATATTAAGAAACCAGCCATATAAATGTTTCAAGGAAAGTATTACAGGCAATGTGAATAGCTAATGCAAAAGCCCTAAAACAATGTGTGTCTGTAATTTGGTCTACAGCTCATCCATGGGCCATAGATGCCTACAGCGATCCCGCAAGGCCTAGGGGTAGGTATACCAGTACTGCATTTCGCCCTCCAGTGGATGGATGAGGAAAGAGACTCACACAAATCATGGAAGCTGGTTCCCAGCCATCTGGTCAACTAATTCTGGGCTCCTGAGCACAAGGAAAATGGTCTAGAAGGCCACACAGGTTCAGGGTGGGCACGTCCCCAAGGCCCCACCAACTCCTTAGCTGGTAGGGACAAACTCAGCTGAAAAAAAAGGCTCAGCAAGACCCTCTAAAGCATGAGGCCCTGGGCAGAAGACCCTCCTGCCCAGATCTAGGAATGGTACTTGTGTGATGCTAGCCACTATAAACTGGTCCAGTAAGGAGCTGTGATACAGATTCTGTCCTTTCAATTATGTAGTAAAAAATCACAGTTTCAATGTCATCTAAACAGCAGAGAAATTATAAAATGACTTCTAGGATAGAAAGGCTTCCAAGTATGAAGCATTCAAGCATTAAGGAAAGAATAAGGCATAAAATGCTATTTAGTGTATAAGCAGGTATGGAACATTGTATTACTAATCAGAAGACAAAGTTACTTCATCCATCCATCTCAGACATATCAATTACCACCTCTGCAACTCCACAAAAAAGGATATAATATCTGTGTTGGACAAATTTTGCAAAACAATTTAACATTAAATTAGGTTCATTCAAAAAGCAAGGAGGTTATTTCTAGAGCTATATGTAAAAATATTTAGCATGTGCTCTTCATACATGCAGAGGGGTAGAGCTGGACTAGACTATGTCACAGATAGGCAGTACAGAATAATGAACTGGGACAGTGTGCTACCTGAGTTCTTGGTAGAGTGCCACCAATTACTAGCCTGTCCACTTTGAGCAAATCACATAAGCCTTAACGTTCTATATTCTCACCTGTAAAATGACATTTTTGAGGTGAGGCTCAAAATATATTGCGCTATACAAATGCAGGCTCTTACAGGACTTAGTACCTTGTATTCTAATTGCATGTTTCTTGCCACTTCCTTGAAAGAAAGAAGCTAGGTTTTAGTATTCCTAGTATCAAGGGCAATGCTTGACAACAGGCCCTCAATAAATAGGTATAGAGGGCTAGACAATATTTTTACATTGAATTAATACATTTTCTGTTAGGCATGTTTAAGTCTTCTACTTATTAAAAAAAATAGCAGGAAATTTTAAACAGGAGAGGGTGCTAAAAAGGGTGTATGCTTAATTCTACCAAATATAATAGGATATTTCATATTTCAACAACAGAAAGATGATATAGCACAAGTTATTACTTTACTAGCAATGAATAGGATGGGTTCTTTCTATATATAATTCTATACTTTTAATGTATCATGGAACCCTTTTCGGTTTGATCCTCGACTTGAAACCTACTGCTGTACAGATTATCTTAGGAGATGGAACCGCTTCCTCCACTTTCCGAAACTAAGTCTGAGAAGCAACAAAAGACAGTGTCTACAATTAAAATGGATAAACATAGATGAAGTAGTGGTTGACACAGGTCAAGAACTTGGCATATGAACACAGAAATCAGCAGTCTTTCATAAACTACAAGGGTCCAGGGTTAAATAAAGTCAATGAATCCCAGTGCTAAATGATGCATTCTCCCAGACAAATAAAGAGCAACTCCAATATTTAAACGGTCAATAGCTAGTCCGTAAGCAAAGGATATGGCAGAAGAAGTAGGATTTTAAAAGCAGCTACAGAGGTAGAATATAAGAACAAGAAAACGACTGGAAACCAACTCAAAACAAAACAGGAAAAGGTGCCAAACTGATAAGAAAAAACATGTTAGGGCATCTTTCTTTAAGGAACATTTATTTTCAAACATTTAAACTTAAGACGTCACACATTCTGGCCACTAGTAATAATACCCATAAGCAACAGTTTTGTTCCCCTATGTCCGATAACAATACATATATTTATATATATTTATATCTATATTTTGCTTTCCCTTTATCTTTCCAGTAAAGATAATCTCAAAAGATTTTAGGTTCATTTTCCCATTGATGTCTCACTTGCTAAACTTTCTCAAAATCCCTTGAAGGCATGACACATTTTATACTTGTTTCAAATGTAATATATTTGTCTTTTGAAACAAATTTAATTTGTCCTCTAGGGGAAAAAATAGCTCCCTATTCCTAGTCATGCCAAAATGCTTTCCAGTGGGTAAAACAGAATTTGATTTCTGTTAAAAAAAAAAAAAAAGTGTGTGTGTGTGTGTATGTGTGTGTGTGTGTGTGTGTGTGTGTATACGCAAGCACACAGATGCACCCAGCACATGGAATAGAAGTGGTAGAAGGAAAAGCCAGTGATGTCAACTCATTAGATACCTGAATGGCAAAGAATGTTGCATTTTTAAAGTTGGATTTCAGGTTTTTCTATTTTAAACTTTAGGACAATTAATGTAAGCAATGAGAGGAAATTCGAAAAACAATTTTGATTGCTTAAAAGTATTAAAAGGAAATGGAATTCTAAAGTACCTAAACTAATTCTACTGTCTGAATGCCACCTGGGTTAAATTCACACTTTTTATTAAATGCAATCTTAAGGCAGGGATTAAATTGGGACGGCACAGAATTCCCTCCAGCTTCACTCTAGGATCAAGATTATCACTGCATTAAAAACACAGTGGCATGACTTCATTCTACATGTATTTGTCTTTTGAATAACCATCCTCTAAGCAATTTGAAAGCCAAGGCAAGGTAATAAAATCCACTGAGCATTTAAAGTTACACCTCATTCTTCCCTTAATACAGCTTAAGTTTTAGATATCTGCAAAAATGACAATTTTACCTTAAAACAAAGTGTTAATCACTTAATAGATTTTGGTTCTCTTTGACCAATCCTGCAACTCTGTGAATAAATCATTCAAGATATTCCCAGATCTGTATTTGCAAAAACTGGATGCCCTCAAGTTGTATATCAAGTGAATACAAAGACGACCATTATTTTGTACAGAGTGAAGAAATTGTTCAATTCAGCTGAGATTAATATAAAAAGAGGCAAATGCTGGCAAAGGAAAGGGCAGTCATTCTCATTATTTCTCCAAGCAGAGGACATGGGGTGATCTGCTAAATACCAAAAGTGTATCAGCATCTTACTCTTAATATAATGTACCACTTAATTCCATGGCTCACGAGCAATGATTGTAAAAGTTATACTCATAGGGGGAGAAACACTCTTCTCCAGTGACTAATTCAGCTCCACTGCACACATTGTCTTATTCTCCAAGCTATTTAAATATAAATGGCAATAGCTTTTTGTTTCTAATTTCCATGGACCCTACTGCTATGAGTTTGATCACAGTGGAAAAATTTGAGGGGGAGGGGTGAGTACATAAATTCAGAACTAGGTACCCGAAGTTTTAATTTCATCCATTTTATTCTTTTTTCAATGTAAGGCGTTCTCAGTACTCTGATAACTTCTGTTTTTTCATCTTGCCAGCATCTGTAAATCTCTTTATTGTCAAGATCTCAAATCTTGGAAATCAAGAAACTACCAATTGTTGTGTTAGTAAGTTCTAGCACTATGAATCAAATGGGGTTGGGCTAAAAATCAATGTCTTCTCTTCCTCCTGTTGCTATAAGATAAACATGCAACTTTAGGGGTGAATGCACAAAGCCTGCACAAGGGTTCTATGTTTTTTTGAGGCTACCTGACATTTTTAAACCTAAAATGAGCTCAAAATGTGTAAGTCAGTAACTAGTACGAAGTCACCAGCGGGGCAGAAGTCTGGATGAAGATCCCGTGTTGGGCCCCCAAAACGCAGAGAGAAATGAGAAAGGTGGGCCTTTGGAGAGGGTCTCTGACTTGGGTTTTCACTCCTTTCCCTTTTTTCCTGAACTCTAACCTTACACTTGGCAGAGATGGCAGGGGCGTTTTGCAACAAAAACACTGGAATTGTGGCAGCTCTTAAACACCATCATCACCCTCTGAAATATTTAGCAAACAGCTACTTTGGTCAGGATGGGGGAGAAGCATGCCTTCAGCCTCCTGGAATAATACTGTCCAAAATCCCTGGGCCAATGGGAAAGGGATTGGCATTTTCTCACCTAAATCCAGTTGCCTGAGGCAAACCAAATGTTTTCTCAATTTCACTGCTGTTCCTTCACCTTGAAACCACTGACAAGGCTTCCAGCAAGGTGGTACTTGACCAAACTTGCAGGTCAGAGCACATAAAAGTCTGGAGCGGGGCCTGATGAGTGAGCGTGCCCGATGGAGCTTCCGCCTGCCCTCTGCGAAGGCCAGGCAGCGCCCTGGCTCCCAGCTTCCTGGCGGCCTCCGTGTCACAGCCGAGGAGTGCCAATTCACTCCACTGGGCCTCCCTCTCCCTGAACTCATAACTCATACCCACCACAGTCAATTACAGGAGCCCTGGGGCTGAGGCTCAGGGAAGGAAAGAGAAAGCACATTTTCAGCACTGTCATCAAATCTGACACATTTTCAGTGGGGAGACCCAGAAGCCACAGCTCTCCCCCTTCAAGCTTCCTTCTTTCCTGCTGTGTCTTTTGGATGCCTTACCCTGGAGTCTGTTGTGTCAATGTTCATGGGATTGTGATGAACTTTACTGCACCCAGGGGCTGTCAGCAATTCTAATGCATCACTTTCCCTCCTCCAACGAGTTCCACTCTGGCACATTCAGGCTCTCGGCAGTGGAGTGAGAGCTTGGCCTGGACCACGGTTCCCGGCAACCCTACTGAGTCTTGGCTACTTGAGAAAGGGCCGTCAAAATTGTAGCACCTAGGCTTCCTTGGCGGCGCAGTGGTTGGGAGTCCGCCTGCCGATGCAGGGGACGCGGGTTCGTGCCCCGGTCCGGGAGGATCCCATGTGCCGCGGAGCGGCTGGGCCCGTGAGCCATGGCCGCTGAGCCTGCGCGTCCGGAGCCTGTGCTCCGCAGCGGGAGAGGCCACAACAGTGAGAGGCCCGCGTACCGAAAAAAAAAAAAAAAATTGTAGCACCTGCCGAGTCCACTTCTTAGACTTGGTTCAGTATAACACTTAGCAGCTCAGAATCTAGGGGAGGGAAGGCAGAGCAGAAAAACGGAAATGACAGGCTTGAAGATGATGTCTACAATTTGTGAAGGTTCAGGAGGATGAAAGCAGCATCTCTCTAGCCCTCAGAGCAGCCACGCCACGCCTTGCCCGGAGCAAGCGCCCTGTAAGGATTTACAGAATGAATGACTGTATTAACTGCTCTTTCAGTAAAGGAATAATTGGTAGTCCAGTTGTTTTTCAGCCCCAAATGCATTAGGGAAAGCCAATAAACAAGCTCTAGTAGGACAGGAGTTCTCAGTCTCTGGAAAGAGAGGGGAAATGATCTGTCATTTTCAGATAGGAGCTTCTGGATTTAGGCTCAAAATAGACCAATGAAGTCACTGTTGCTTGGCCAAGGAATAAATCATATAGGTGGTGGCAGCTGTGTTTTTTTGCAGTACTTTGATTTCCAATGGGTAAAGAAATCACTGGTTAATGCTTTTGAAAGTAAAACTGATGTTTTTCATGTTTTGTGCAAAATAAAATCTACCTATTGTTTCTTGAACACCACCAAACTGTCCCATGAAAAGATCATCCTTTCACCAGTGGGGAGCCTGTGGCACAGGGAGGTTAAGTGACTTGATCAAGTCACAGGATAGTAAAGGACCTGAAACAAGAATCCTTAACAAGTAAATCCACGCCTGGGTTTCTTTCCACAGAACACAGTGGCTCCTTACTGAAATCTCTCTTCAGCTGATGGAGTGGGTTGAGGGAGCACATCTTTTTCCTCCCCCTTTGTGTCATTATAACATTTCTATGCCTGGAGATTAGTCAAAGCTGATCACTTAACTAGAAGCTTTAGTGGGTGAAAGGTGAGGGAAGGAGGAAAGAAAGTAGGACAAAATGGCATAACACCGGAGCTTTTATCATCGATGTAAGGAATCTTGCGGAGGTGTTCAATTACTCAGCTGGAAGCATTTTAAAATGGGTTAAGACACTCAGTTAAGTCTGCAAATGACAGGAGAATTGTCTGATGAATGAAAAATAAAAATCTGAATCAGGAAAAGAATTCTCAGCACAGCCTTGGCAGTGATGACAGAAATCCTTTTTCCCTCAAGGGTACCTTCTGACTTGTAATTTAAGAGCCTAGGAAGTTCAAGACCTAAAAATCTCCCAAATTAAAAAAACAAAATACTACCTCATTGTAACCAAATCCTTAGTTACCCAGATGCTTTGAATTAGACTGAATTGACAAGATGAGACAAAGGAAGACATGATGGTTACTGATTAAAAGCGGGGTTTCTGGAGTCCATGCAACCTGTGTTTGAGAATGCTGGATTGTCCACTGAAAAGCACACTGACCTCAGACAAGTTACTTAACCTCTGAATGTCAAATGGGGCAGACAACTGGATCTGAAGACAAAAGGAGCTTGATTCATGACAGATCCTTAGCACAGTTCCTGACACACGACTGTCCACCATGCAGCCACGGCGACGTGTTGGTATGCCCAACTATGCCCACCAAGGAGTTTACTGCTTTCATTAGCCCAAGAGCTGCAAGCTTGAGTTCAGTCCCAATTGACCAGAATGTGACACTGAAGGTCAAAGTTTTACAAAGGCACACTGGACTGGAAATCAGGAGATCTGTACAGTCCAGCCCTGTTACCTCTTTGGTTTCAATGTCCCTCTCTACAAGCTCAAAGGTGTTAGGCCAGAGCAGTGAGCTGAGCCCAGGGGTTCAGAGAGTTGCCTCCACGGTCAAGGAGGTGTGGATAAACAGTAAGGCCAATAAATGTCCCCTCCTCCCCACCCTCCAAAGTAGGCCATCTCTTTTTTTTTTGCGGTACACAGGCCTCTCACTGTTGTGGCCTCTCCCGTTGCAGAGCACAGGCTCACGGGCCCAGCTGCTCCGCGGCATGTGGGATCCTCCCGGACCGGGGCACGAACCCGCGTCCCCTGCATCGGCAGGCGGACTCTCAACCACTGCGCCACCAGGGGAGCCCAAGCCATCTCTTGAATAAAGTTATTTTGCTTCATACCAGAAAAGACAATCTCAAAGGTTCTGAGATCCCACGTGGTGAGTAAAATTCTACTGAACCTCTAAAATGTTTAGATCTGCTTTTCGTCTAGCATTAGGGCAACCTACATTAACCTCTGAGAATTAAGATTTCTCATTGTTTGTTTGTTTTGTGCAAATAAACTTTCCAGCTCTTTTTATCTTATGGAGTAATCAGCAGTAGCCTGGGGTGGAAGACTGGAAACAGGGAAAGCTATGTTGATGACAGAATTCCACTAAGGGCAGTCATGATGTTTCTCCATTAAAGTGGGTTTCTGGACCTTCCATAGAGCAATTCTAATGAACACATATGTCTTAGAGTTTACCAAAGCCATGTTTAGAAAAGGAAGTAGGTATGCACATAATGATTTCGATGATAATATAAATGGATCAGATCTGACCACTCTTCAGCATTTCCACAGCCATCACCCTAACTGAGACGCTGATTTTCTCATATCTTTCTCACTGAAATCCCTAATAATTCCCTGGTTGGATTTCTATAAAGTTTGGCCCTCATTTCTTTCATCCTCCAAACTCTTCCAGACGACCTCAGTAGGTCAATTCTTTTATCCCAGTACCTTCTTGGTTGAAGGCACCTGCTTTCCTCCTCTGGTGCATTCTGGGCAACCTATGCTTATCTCTACCACAACCATTATTAAAAGCCTTTGAACTACTGGCTTGTCAGGTTTCCCCGTGAAAGCTTACCTTCCTAGAAGGAAGAGATTGTACTTCCCATATCGGTGTCCCTGGCACTTGGCACATTACCTGGCTGACAAAGGAGGTGCCGTAAGTATTTGCTGAATGAATGAATTTGCCTGTAAATGCACGAAGAATAGAGCAGAACTTTGTAACGGACTTGGACTGGCGTTCAAGGCCTTGCCTCAACTGGCCTAGCTCCTGAGACTGACCTCACACTTGTTTGATACAGGTGGTCCTTGCTAAGCTTTCAAATCAACCTGATTGGAGACCCTTTTACTGAGCACCAACCAGGTGCCAGGCACTGGTGTTTTATCAGTGAATCCACCAACAGGCCTCTGACTTCCTGGAGCGGGGGGGACAATTTAGTTAATTGCTGGCAATTAAGATCAGGCAGGTCTCTGCCCTCCAGGAGCTTACTTACAGCCCGGGAGGTGGAGTTATTACAATACCAAGGGGCGTATGTCTTAGCAACATAGGATTCTCCCTGGTCCCTTCTTGCTCTAAAATGTTGTGTATGCAACATCTGGAAAGCTTCGGCATGTTCCTCCTGCTACGCTGCGTCTTGTGAAGTGGGCCAATGACAGAGAAAATAGGATCCCTCAGCCAAAGGGGTGAGGTGAAAGCGGAGCATCTGAAGCACATCATAGCTCCTTTTGGGCCCTGGCTAAAACCTGTCACCTTGTATCTGCAGCGAGACTCAAGTGGAAATGGGTTACCTCCTTCCGCTTGGAGGCTCTCTGTTTACTGAGGCTGATTGTGCCCTGCATGGAGAGAACAAAAAGCCATGCACAGGCAGAACTAGTTTTCCTTTATGTAAAGATATAACGTGCAGGGCTGAATGGTTTCACAGTATATGTTGTGTAGAAATCGGACAGACAAAACTAGATGGCTCTAGATTAATTCTAGAAAGCAACACTTACTATGTAACCTTGCCCAAGTGATTTGACCTATCTAACTATCAGTTACCCTGGTGTGTTGTGAGCCAAAGTGATGGGCACGTAGTAGGTGTTTGGTAGAAAATAGTTCCTTTCCAGTACCCTTACCACTCTTGGGGCCAAACTATCAAATATGTTTATTGACAGGTTAACAGGACACACTGGGGGTTCAAACATGGATAGGTCCACCTGCGATTAATTGAATTTAATTGAAGTCGGTAAAACCACTAAAAACAGGACTATCTCTATAGCAAGAAGAGAGATTTTTCAAGAGCACATTCCCACGAGGTTGGGATGGTAAGTTGCTCTCTTTCTGGGTGGAGTACCCAATAAATGTCCTATTTATAAGTAGCTATTAAAAAACTTTTGTCAAGAGAAGCACTGCAGGTGACAACCATGATTTCCTTTTTCACTTTCTAGCTACCCCACATCCTCTAGAATAGGATGAAACTGTCAGAGTTTCGGTTTCCCAATCGCTAGTCTAACCATCCCAGACGGTAAGCAATCTGCTGAAACTGACTTCCATCAGAACTTCTGGAGAGATTTCTCCTTTCTCTGACCTACCTCCAGGGCCCTTTCCAGCCCTGCCTCAGTACAAGCTGGTATGCACCCAAAGCATTAACCCTGGACTAACTTCTAGATGCACTGGTTGATACAGGGGCTTAGCGCCCAGGGCAGCCAAGATGGCGTCACAGGGCAAACCGCCTTGCAGGCAGGGACCTTATCTGTATACTTGCACACCGTACCATGCTTGTCATCCACCCTCTGCTGTCTCTCTCTAATGTGCCCTCCACAGCTCACAGGCTGGATTCTACTTCCCAACTACAAATCCCACCGCTGTTGGCAATCTGTGGGCCTCATGTGGCAGGTCCAGAGCTCAGGAGGTTGTCCTTCCCAAGAATTCCCTCCTATTCTGGAATCAGGGACTAAAAAAGCAAAAAACTAGCTTTCTGCATCTATTCGTTTTTGCTTCATACACCTAAGAAAGGGGGACATAGCCTCACCAAAAAAGTCACCAATAAACATGGGATCAGGGCCTACGGTACACTTTAGTTAGCAGCCTCTCATGTCCTGCTGCAGATTCTTTGCCTTTGGGGCAGAGATCTTAGAGATTATCTAGCTCAAACCTTTCATTTTACAAATAACAAACTTGAATCCAAGTGAGGTTACAGTTTATTTGTGATAAGAAAGGTCTTCCTCCTCTGAGGCCTGCCCTTTGACCACCATTACACAGTCTAATATTTGATGCTTGGCTTTTAAGCGAAATTGAACCAACATGGATAATGACCCCCGACATGGGCAGGAAGAGACAAAAGTGCTGTTAAAAACAAACTTGGCTTTCTAAAGTTTGACAATGAACGGCCGGGTTTAAAATGCGAGCCTACAAGGAAATAGCCTTGTAAACATGTACAGCAGATATGCAGTGAGGACTTAATTAATACGTGAAGTTGAAATGAAGCATGAATTAACAATGGCATTCATCAAACCGAAATTACGCTGCTGTTAGTCATGCATTGGCATTTGTGGGCATTATTCCCTCAGTCATACATAAAACATGCCCAGGTGCACACCTAGTAACCATCAAATACAATGGACAAACATCCCAGCTGCAAAGGAAGCACTGCTTGGTGAAGGCCACCAGTCTTTGGTGGGCTTGCGCTGACCACCCCATAACTCATTCCACCGTTGGCATTTTTTACAACAGTGTTCTAAACACAAGTTTTATTTCATTGCTTTTAACCCAAGATGTGTGTAAAATATTCAAGAACACTGAGATAATGCCAGGAAGAGTGTTCTGAGAACACTCAAAGTTTTAAAACATATTAGTCACGCAATATAAATATTCACTGTAAGAAACGAAAAAGAAAAACCAAGACGCAAGGAACTCTCAGAACACAGACTTGTCTGTATTCTGGCCAAAGGACTTTTACCCTGTTACAGGTAAACGTGCTCTCTTGAGACAGGAGAGCAATGCAGCTGCCAGTGTCATCAGCTCTGCTCACCAAGTGCCACAGTCAGTCCCAGGTACTCTATCCACACGGTCTCTTAATCTTCTCAACAAAAGGTTGGATGTTCTCTCCATTTCCCAGCTAAAGAAACTGATATTCAAAAAGCTAAGCAAAGTCCAAGGTTACCCATGAGACTATGCAGAGCTGGGATGTAAACCCACAGCTAAGTCCATGCTTTTCCACTACACTATAAGCCATCCTTCAATTATTCTTTAACCAAGAGTAAAAATGAACTCAAACAAATGCTCTGACACTACCTGCCCTTCCTTGCCTGGCACGAGTCCACACCTCTCTAAGTTGGCTAAGAACCACACGAAAACTAAATGTCAGGATGCTGCAGGACAGTTGTTGCCAACAAAATGATTCAGGTGAAGATGCCTCCCCCGTAATTCTTCTTCTTCCAAGTTGCTTATTTTAAACACAAAAGCTCCTTAGAGTTTCACTGTAAATTGTTGGAACTGGAAATGTGAGAGCAATTTCAGAGGAAAGCTGTGAGTTTTGTGGTTTGCCAAAGTCTGCAGCCCAGAAGAGCCAAGATTATGTTATTTTCCCCCAGAATGGTGTTAGTAGTGATCTCTCTCTGATTGCGTCAGATCAAGTATCCCCAAAATACTAACCAGTGAGCTATGGCCCAAGCTGATCTTTTAACTTTGCTTTTCTATGGTATTTCAAAAGAATAAAAGAAAAAAAAAAGGGAATAATGAACATGATGCCAATAATAATAATAGCTACAATTTATCGGGCACTTTCTATGAGCGAGACTCTGTGTATATATCTTATCGTTTAATCCCCATAACAGTCCTAGAAGGTCAGCTGGCATCGTGTAAAGGACATTATCATGGACGAGGAAGCTGGGACTCAAATAGGTTTAGTTTTCTGCCATGTTCCCACAGCTAGTAATTGGCAAAGCAGGACTCAGACAAGACCTGCCTCCAGAACCCACTCGATTCACCATTACACACACAGTTTCTTATGAAGCAAGACAGGACCAGGGCTGGGTCCCTGAAGATGCCCATTTGGGACTCTGTCACCCCTCATCACTTTTTTGTTGGTCCCATTTCAATCTGTGCCAGCCACTCAGGGGTGATGTCTTACTGGTTCCATGACACCCACTGACAGAGCCACTCTCTACAGACGGGGCACGTTATGCCGGTTCTCAGTCCACTTCCAAATCTCTGCTGAGACCTCCGGGAGCAGATGACAATGACTATCAACCCCAGTGCGTTCGGTCCCTCTCCAAGTTTAGGCAGAACGACGGAGCCAGGCACACACACCACGGTTTTAAAACCTGTGTATTCTGCTGTGAATACCCAGTTGTCAAAACTGAAAGCGTCTGGATGCTTACGGAAGGGCCACCCTGTCACATTCCTAGCCTTGAACATCCCGCTGGCTCCAGGAGGGTGAATCTGCCAACAGACTCCTTCCTCATGTGCTGGCCGATCGCCTGGCCCCTGGCTCAGCTGGATCTGAGCCTTCCGAGTTGCCAAGCCAGGTCTCAAGCCAGGACCTTTCTCTATAACCTCCTTTTGACCCAGTAGCCCAAGAAGTCTTTCTGAATGAGCTAAGGGAAGCACAGTTTACCCACGCTTCAGGACTCAGATCAAAGACCTTCCCTTCCAAGAAACCTTCCACGATCCCTCCCAGCAACTTCTCCTCCTCCAAGGTCTCGGCTCAACCATTTATGCTGGGAGGCCTTCCCCGACCACACTCTCTAAATGGGGCCTCCCTGCCCCAATTACTCCAGCATCACCCTGCGTAACTGCTTCCCAGCACTTACCACAACCTGAATTCATGCCGATTATTTGTGTGTATCTGTGTATTTTCCATCCTCCCCACAGTAACCTCATGCGCTACCAGGGCAGGAACCTCACCGCCTCCACGACTGTTGTTTGTGGTCAGCTCAGAGCTGGAGACACTGCAGGGAATCAACACTTGAAGCAGTGTTACCCAATAAAAGGAGAAAGCACACACGTGTATCATTTTAGATTTGTTAGGGACCCCACCCATTAAAGAGGCAAAAAGAGGTGAAATAAATTTTAATAAGTCTTTAACCCAGTACCCCAAAATGTTATTATTTCATCATGTAAGCAATATAGAAATTATTAATGAGCTATTTCCATATATTAATGAGATATGTTCAGTTTTTTGGTTCTAAGTCTTTAAAATCAGGTATGTATTTTATACTTAGAACAGATCTCAATTAAGATACCAAATTTTCATCAATAATACTCAATCCAGGGCTTCCCTGGTGGCGCAGTGGTTGAAAGTTCATGCCCCGGTCCGGGAGGATCCCGCATGCCACGGAGCGGCTGGGCCCGTGAGCCATGGCCGCTGAGCCTGCGCGTCCGGAGCCTGTGCTGCGCCACGGGAGAGGCCACAACAGTGAGAGGCCCGCGTACCACAAAAAAAAAAAAAAAAAAAAACTCAATCTGTACTTAGCTTCCATAAAACGGACAGTTGAAACAGCAGATTCACATACCCAAACTGTATCAGACACAAACGATTTCTAATAACTGGGTCAAGGATAAGTTTTAAAATTTAAAGTTAATTAAATTAAGTAAATTTACGAGCCAAGTACACAATGGCCCCCTGTGGCTGGTGGCTGCTATACTGGAGACTCATTTAAATGATTCAATGAGAGAATGAATTCTAAAATATCAACTGATTGCTAAATTAACTGTAAAGAAAATGTTGGCACTAGTCAATTGAAAGGCTTTAAATCTCCTGGATTTTCTCTGGAGGCTAAATACTTTGTATCAAGTCAGTGCAATCCTGAATCATTTCCCTGTAGGAGTACAGCAGCCCTACCATCTTGTGCCACACATGGGGGATAAGGCTACGTAGAGGCACCAGATGCAACCAGGAAGCCTGGACTTCAGGCTCAGCTCAATCACAAAGACTCAATCCAGTTGGGGGCGACAGTAACCGGTGGAATCAGGGACACAAGTAAGCCACACAGCTCTTCTGTTAGATTAGCAAGAAGCTGTCCTTCTTCCAGCACTTGCCGCCTGACCCAGTCCTTCAGCACTCTACCACTCCACTTTTCATTCCGACTGCATACAGGCTGCAGTTTGCCTTCTAAGACAGTCAATAAGTTGAGCCTGGAGAGAGCCCTATTCGTCATGAACAGGGTGACTAGTTGTCCCTGTTGGACAGGACAATTGCCGTTCAAGCCTGTTGTCCTGGTGTCATCTGCACCCCTCTTCGCTCTCAAAACTCTGGAAGATTAGAATTCATTGTGGAACCTCACAGAGAACTGAGCTCCTATCGGGCACTTGGCAAACAGCTGTTGGATGTTAATGAGTAGAGCATGGCAGGAATCTGAGGATGCCCGATGCTCCCCTCTGCCCTTCTCTTCCGTACATACGATTTGGGGAGTCATAAACAAATGCAACCCTGTGATCAATAAAAAGAATAAACTGGACTTTATACTAACAAGATCAAATTTGCAATCTTCGGTGTTTTAAATTTCCTTTTGCTCTTTCCTTAATCATGCTTTTTCCCCATGATCACATGCCCTCTGTTTTCCCTGAATATTAAAATTAGTTTTTTCTCTGACAGTTTCTCTCTATGGCTTTGCTTCCCTCACCCCCACTTCCTTTCAATGATTAGCTGCCCACAAACCTTTCTCAGACTTCTCACTCCTTCCAAAGTCTAGCCTGCTGAGTTTCCCTTAACTCCGGTTGTTTGCAACTAACCTTATTCCTCCTCACTCTTTCATTTCCCCTTCAATTCGTGAGTCTGTTAGAATCTGACAATTGCCCTGATTGATTCTTCTGACTTAGGATTTAAGAAATGTAAGCAAAAGAAAGATTTGTCCCTTTTATTTTATTTTGTTTTATTTTATCCTGTAATAAACCTTTTATTTTTATTTTACAGTTGAAGAAGGACCCTAACTCTTGTCTATGTTATTTCCTACAATCTCCTTCACTCTCAAGTTTCCACCTTCTATTCGTTTAGTCATGTACACATCTGTCTCCATCATATGCCACGAGTAGGCGCTGGAGCAGGGACTCTGGTCCTGGGCACCCGACTCTGAAAGCCCTGCTCCTCTACAAACTAGGTGTGTACGCAAAACTGCGTGTTCTGAGCTAGGAAGAACAGGGATTACAACACCCATCTCAGAGGGCTTTGGAGTATTTAAATGAGTTAACACAAGTAGGGCACATACAACCATGCCAGACCCACACTGAGGGCTCGACAACAGGCAGCTACTGTCATTACTCATCCTTATTTCTCCCCTGCACTTAGCACAGTGCTGTGCCCTGCACACAGCAGTGCCCAATAAAGAGAGTCAGCTCTTTCAACTTGAATGTTTATTGCTGCAGATGAGACAAATGTGAGCTGACTCTCAGAAGGGTTCTTAAGCTTCACCTGGCAAATATCTCTGCTTGTGCCAGAGCCCCAGAGTCTGGAATGTGGTGGACTGCTTAGGGAAGAAGCTCACTGGATTAGTGCAAATCCTTCTCTAATCTTGGAGGTGGGGTGGTGAGGAGTATCAGACTGCACGTGCGGCTCACAGTAGCTCAGGAGCATCATCATTTAATAAGAACATCGGGGCTTCCCTGGTGGCATGGTGGTTGAGAGTCCACCTGCCGATGCAGGGGACACGGGTTCGTGCCCCGGTCTGGGAAGATCCCACATGCCGCGGAGCGGCTGGGCCCGTGAGCCATGGCCGCTGAGCCTGCGCGTCCGGAGCCTGTGCTCCACAATGGGAGGCCACAACAGTGACAGGCCCGCGTACCGCAAAAAAATAAAATAAAAAGAACATGGTATTCTGTAGTTTCACATGTAGGAATGACACCCTAACACGTGCAAGCTGAAGCCTACATGCTTGGGTATGGAATAAGCAGTGTATCGAGACCTGGTTCCTAGGGTACCTCCTTATCAGACTCTTCCTCTGTACCTTCCCACCTTACCTGCCCACCCCACACACACACCCCTAAGCTCCAGCCAAAATGAAGGTAGCATCATTCCCTGTCACACACCTGAAAGTCTCGCCAGTCTTTTTAAAACCTCCTTGGGCCACATCAATTTTCTTGCCCCCAGGCCAACTTCTATTCCATAATGTCCGGTTTAAGGGTCTCCCCTCCTCTGGGAAGATATTCCAGATTCCTCAAGTAATTACACTTTTTTTCTCAATGTTCCCTCCATGTTGTGGGCACACTTCCATCAGAGGCCTAACCCTACTGTGCTGTAATTGTCACCTTCTCTGTCTACCTCTGGATTGCTAACTCCTTGTGGGCAAGAATTCAAAGTAGATGTGTAGTGTTGATTGAATGAATAAATGAATGAATATACTGCTTTCAAGTTTACAACATGTCTTTTGCATAAATCAACCTCTGTAACCTTTATATCGTTATGAGTTCTTACCATCATTTCCATTTTATACAGAAGGAAACTTTTGTTCATAGAGCTAAAATCATTTGCCCAAATGTTCACTGTCAATGAAAGATAAAAACAGAAATGGTTTTTCTGGCTCCAAATCAAGGGCCCAGAGTCTTCCATGGAAAGAAACTTCCATGTGCATTATCTCAATTAATCTCTAAAACAACCCTGCCACACAGAATAAACTGAGTCCCAGAGTGTCTCAAGTTCATGAATCCTACAGAGGTAGTGGCCTGCTTCCTGAACGTAGTTTCTTTAGCCTCTAAAGTTCAAGCCTTTCCTCTGAACTCCAAGCTCCACGGATACACATGGGGACACAGAAAGCAAAATGTCTTCCAGCTGCTGTTTACAGTCAGGCTGGGCAAACCACTGTGAAATACGGAGAGTAGAATGTCCTAATAAACTTGGCTTCATTCTCCACTCCTGAACTCCACTCTATCCTAACTGGGACAGGAGCACAGAGAGGTCAAGTCCTGACCACGGTCGAGGCTGAACTGGGTCAAAGGCTGAGTTTATTCTGGGCCTGATGCAGGGCTCTGTTCTCACCCAGGCATCATAGAAAGTTAACTAGGTTTACCCCAATTTCGACCTTACACTTACTATCACTAATGTGTTACTTTCACAGAATCTTTTTGAGTTTACAAAGCAGTTTCAAATGTCATCGGGGCTTCGAAGCAACCCAGTTAGATAGACAAGGCAGATATTATTATTCCTAATAAATGATGGCATACTGCACGGGACAAATCTAAGATCTGGGATTCAGGGCACGAGGGCGATATTCTTTTCTCTGTTTCATAAACTATCACTGTCAGGTGAGAAAAGAGGATCTGTTTGCCTACTTCTGGATCCTTGGGGGGACGTGAAAATGGAAACAGAATCTCTCAAAATAGAATCACCTAAGAGAGGCAGTCAAGGCACTCAACCACCAACAAGCCATCACTCTCTACATGTACATGCTTGTCTCCATAACAAGCTAGACTATTACAATAGAGATATTCTCATCTCTTCTTGCTTAACAGAAATGTCAATCTTAATATGGCAATGTATTTCAATAGAATATTTTAAATTAAAAAAAAAAACAAGATTTGTAAAAATTAGAAAACCAAAAAGCTAGCAACACAGGTTAGAACCCTTGAGACAGAACTCAACACCCCAGCTAATTAGGAGGATGCCAGACTACTGCAGCCCCCGTTCCAGCCTTCCACTGGGAGAGGCAGAACTGCACTTTTCAGCAGATGGTAGCCAAAATCCTAAAATTCTGTTTTTGTCAGAAAATAGGAAGATTTTTTTTTTCCTAGTGACAATTTCTGATTCTTTGGTACACCCACAAGTCATCAAGTGTAGGAAATTTAAACTAGAGTCACTAATTGGCTATTTATTGTAACAACACTGCCTAGTGTTCACACAGCACATTCCGTTCTGGGATCTCCAAGAATGTTACGATCCTTTCCACTAAAACAGATGGAGAAACTAAGGCACGTAAGACCACCCACATGGCCACTGGGAGGGGCCAAGAGCAGGAGCCATCTCACTCATCATTGGGTCCATAGCCTTCTGCCAGGACCGAGTCAAGATCTGGTTTCCTGACAAGACATAATAACCAGGAGAAGCTGGACACGGAGTTCACATCTTGGAAAAGGTGGGTATATAGGAAATCCCATGAAACCAAAGCCCAATTTGATTTAGAACCTGAGAAACAGGCCTATGGGTGAGTCTGTAGACAACAGCCATCTGGGAGGATGCCAGGAGCTCAGTAAAGCCCTCCTATGAATTTCCCCACCCTGAGTCGAAATTGTCACCCTTAACATTTATCCCCTAAGCTTCAACTTGTGCCAAATTACAAATCCTCTGGGGAGGAATAATACTTTAAGCTATAACTGATCTTTTGTAACTTGTTGTGAATTAAGGCTTTGAGAGTCAGTCTCAGAATTGCTGAGGAAGAGAATATTGAGGATGCTGAGAACAAAAAGATGTAAAGATACAGGAGAGAGAGAAGACTTCAGTGAGAGGCAAGCCACCAAGGAAAAACTACATCCATTTTATAATCCTGCCCAAGTTCCAAGATATTTTATCTTCGTTTCTAATTGATCTTCAGGCAGCAGTGCCTTCTAGCTATCACTCCAATATTTCTGTCTAGGCTGTACCTTAAATTATGTACAAATCTTTCTATTAATCTCTTAGGTTTGGCAGAAGATACATTTAACTCACTCTGTTTTGTCCATGAATGTAGAATTATTTCAAAGAAACATTTAGATGATATTAATAGATTTTCAAATGTGTGATGAGAAGTTGGAAGCCCACCCAGAGTTTATGCTGCCGTGGGAGATTATCTGGGAAGTGACCCAGGACATGCATGGGCTTTGGAATATAACCCATCTGGACTGCTTGCCTAGGTCAGTAGTTTACCAGCCCTGTGGCCCTGGGCAGGTTTCCTAATCTCCCAGCTCCTCCCTGACTTCTCTGTAATATGAGGTTAATAACACCTACTCACCCCATAGGTTATTCAAAGGATTAAAGAAGATAAAAGAGTAAAGGGTTGAGACAGGGGACAGAGTTAAAGGGCTCACGCTGAGAACTACAAAGTATGCCAAGGCCAGAATTCAAATGTATGTTAACCAGGGGGTAACAGACACCACAGACTTGGACAGGCTCGACCATGTTGCTAACGAAGATGACTGTTTGAGGCATAAAATGTATTTGCAGAAAGGCATCCACTGGTATCAATGACTAAACAGAGGCTACAGAGTACAGTGGTTAAGACGGTTCAGCCTGGAAACTAGCTTCTTGAGCAAGTAATGAAGCCCCTCAGGGTCTTTGTTTTCTCATCTGTAAAACAGGTAGACTAATCACCGGACCCCACTCTTAGGTTTGTCAAGAGCATGAAATGTATTCTCACCAAGAATGCTATCGCTGGAGGGTGATCTTAGACATTACAATGGTGGTGGTGCTCCCAAGCGCAACCCTGCCTGACAAAGACATATTCCTTACTGTTCGATGTTTCTTGTTATGGAGAAATTAAATTAAATTTAAATTAATAAAGTTAACTTTAATTTAATTTTTCTCCTTAGGAGGACAATAATGAGAAAAATGGTTGCAAAACACTGAGTTAGCACATATAAAGCACCTACAACAGGGCCTGACACGTGATAAGCAGGCAATCAGTATTTATGATGAAGACTTTTTCCTTATTTTTAGATGTAACAGTAGTATCCTGGCTCCAGTTAAGTATGTAATAATTGAATTAATCAAAGGCTACCATTTCAAATTAAGTGTTTTAAGCTATTTAAAATTACTTAAATCACTGAAAATGACTTTAAAGTAGTGTGTTGGTGAGAGGGGATTTGAAGAATGGGGAGAAGGGAAAGCTGATCTTTCAGCCTGCCTTGGAGTCCCTGCCTAAGTAATGTTAATCTTTCTTAATTGCTCCTTTTTACCCTCCTGCTTTATATCTTTGTCAAAGGCAGGAGTTAAGCATGGTGGAGTGAAAACAGTATATGCTTTGACAAAACCACCTAACTTCTCTGAGTCTTTCTCCTGGAAAGAAATGCACCTTCTTTTAAAGTTTGTCAAAAGCGTTAAACGACAGCGTTCATGAATTGCATAGCACAGGGCTTCCACATATAGTAGAGGCTTGATACATACCAGCTTTTCTTTCAAATTATCCTTTTTGAATGATTGTGAACCACAAAATGGAGGTTTTCATTAGGATGCAGTCAATATTTAGTGTCAAACTGAAAACATGTCCAAAACATTTTTTGAGAAAGATGTGTATTCAAGAAAAGAAAGAAGTTTCATAGTTCAGCATTTCAGAGACCTGTAGGCAACCACTTGTAAGGATTAGCATGCTTTCTGATAATTTCTTCCTTTTTCCCTGGCAAGCGCCGCATAGACCCAGTCTCCTGTTGAGAAAGCCCTAGAAGTGAAAGAGCAGGGGAGCTTTTCAGGCCATGCTCCCCGTCTGTCGGCTGGCTTTGGTGGTTGGAGGCTTCCATGGGGTATGCGTGTATTTATTTCCCTTTGGTTTTCCTCAGGTCTAAATCCATTTGGTCCTGGCAGCCAAACTCCCTCTTCACTCTCCTTAATAGTGACATTCCGGAGAGCCAAGCATTTTAAGTGTAACAAATTGCCATTGTAACAGCTGCAATTATGAGTAAATTTGATCTTGAAAGAAGCCAAGGCACTGTAACTCAATAACGTTGTAACAGAGCTATCGTTATAATAAGGATAAAGTACCACAGTGTTTTCCTGGTGCTACATCGGCTTCCTTGAACAGAAGTGGGGGAGAGAGCTAGTCAAGGATGTGCTTCCCCTCCCTTCCGGGAGGTTCGTTAACCAACTGGTATGCTTGTAAATTCATAAGCAGCATCCAGGTCTACAAACACCAAGACAGATCATTGATGTTCCTTGAGTGTTAAAGCGATGATGAACATAATCTGAACAATGAGGTGCCTATAAAGAAAAAATGCATCCCTGATGACATTCTCGGAAATCATCTACAAACTCTACATGGGGGGACAAATATGCCTGTTCCTAGAAACAAAATTCCAAGTACGTTGCAAAATCACTTGGTTTTCTGTTTCCGCGCACTGTTTAGCCACATAATTACCAATTATTAACCTATTTAGATGGCCTCATGTCCTTTTATTCCTATTTGAAGTTCATCCATTTAGCACCTTTTGGTGCAGTGCTAAATCCAAAGCTTTCTATAAGACTGTTTCCTTCTTGATTCTTAGCTCAGAGAAGGGGGGGGAAGATTATCATCCCCATAAGACTTTACTGAGGCAAATATGATGAGTCAAATTTCATCTCTACCCTTAATTCTTATAATAATGACAAAACTGCAGAGCAATCTTTTTTCTTTTACTAAGGTCTGATTATTCTGACAAAGTTTCAGAAGTGTGGGGATTTGATAGCTGCTCAATACATTTCTATGGAATACTGAGTAAATGAAAAAAGCAGGTACTTTGGTTTGCTATCTCCAGCTATATGATAAATGCACACACACACACGCATGTAAATAAAATGACCAAATTGTTTCTGCTTTCACAGAAAATGCAGGAAGCAAGAAGAGACGAGCAGGTTTCATCCCAGTAGGCACCTGGCAGAAGCTTCTCACATTTGGCACCGGCTCTCTGACCAAAACAAAAGCACAATCCAACGGTGAAATTTATCGCCTCCTCAGTCTCTCAGCTCACTAAACCCTGCATCAAGCCGACTTACTGTTAGGCGACTTGACCTGGTGTAACCGCTGCCACATAGCAACCCAATGAAATATTTATTGGTGGTTGTTACTGCTACGTGGAGCCCTCCCCTCGCCCATATCCTTTTTTCCCAGTCTCACTTCTCTTGCTTCTTCACCATCAAATCTTCCCCCTTGGTGCTCAGAGCATCAGGGTGGATTATGCGTACTGGCTTCTGAAATGAGACTAGAACATCAAAATATTTGTTCTGCCGAGGACATAAAAATGCTCCAAACCCACTTGGAAAAAATCACCCATTTTAAACTATGAAATTCAAACAGTTAATGATATTTTTTCAGGTTCCCAAAGTCAAAATGCAAAATGTCATGTAATGCATACTGACAACTTGGATTTCTGCTGCAAATTTCATAGGCGTGAATAACTAAACAGTTCTCTACCAAATCGTATAATTCATACTTCTAGCAACTACTGATTGTGCATTTGTCCTGTGTCTGATAGTGGACTGGGAATTTACAAATAAACACCAAAACCTGGGTCAGGCAAATCCACCTCATAGTACACTTAAAAACGTATTCCGTTCAGTGTATAGCAGCTTTACTCATAATTGCCCAAACCTGATATGATCCAAATGTCCTTCAACCAGTGAATGGATAAACTGTGGTCTATCCACACAATAGAATACTACTCAGCAATAAAAAGGAACAAACCACTGATACACACAACCTCATGCATGAAATCTCAAATGCATTATACTAGGTGAAAGAATCTAGACTCAAAAAGGCTACATACTATGTTATACCATTTATATGACATTCTAGAAAAGGCAAAACTATAGGGACAGAAAACAGATCAGTGGTTGCCAGAAGCTAGGTGTGGAGGAAGGTGATGGCTATAAAGGATCCAGGAGAATTGCTGGTGGTGATGGAACTGATCTATATCTTGATTGTGGCGGTGGTTACACAACTGTCTACATTTATCAAAACTAACAGAACTGTACACTGTAAAGGACAAGTTTTACACTATAAATTAGACCTTAATTTTTAAAAATCAACCCTTCAAAATTAATTTATGGTAGGAAAAAATTAAACCGTGATTGTCTCTGGGTGGGGAGACAAGTGACTGGGAATGGGCTCAAGGGGTGATGGAAACAATCTATATCTCGAAAGGGGTTTAGGTTACACATGTGTATGCATTTGTCAAATCTCAAAGACTATACATTTAACATTTGTGAGTTTCATTGTATGTAAATTTTACACAAAAAAACAGAAAAATGTTAATGACATGCATGCTGAAGTATTTGGAGGGGAATGGACTGATGTCTGCAGCTTATTTTGAAATACATCAAAAATTAGACGGATAAATGGATGAATAATGATAGATGCACATATATGTAAATTAAATGGACTAATAGATGAATAAAGATGGATGGGTGTATAAATATGTGATAAAGAAAGTATATAAATGTTAATGATGGATTCTAGAAAGTATAGTGGTGGTCACTTTAAATTCTTTAATTTTGCTGTATGTTGAAAATCATAATGAAATGGGGAAAAAACAATTCTAATGAATTAAAATATATACATAACACAATGAGCATTTTAAAGGATTTAATAAAAACATATCCCATTAACTCTTACAAAGCTATGAGGCATCATTTTTCCCATGACTATCGTATCCTAGTCATGTAACATATCAGATTCAAATTGTAAATTATGCCACAAACACAGAGAGCTGTGCCTGTCACTTCACAGGGTTTGCTCAACTATAAACTTGAATTAGACACACAAGGCTGAACATAGGCTTTATTTACCACTGATGATAAGAGAAAACTGACCCTTACAGAATGGCTTCCTAATTCCCTACCATTGTATTAACTCATACACAGGACGCTGCAACTGGTGCAAAAGGGGGAAACGCTCTAAATTTTATTCCCAAGGATGTTATTCCAATGCCCCCAAGGTTGGAGTTGGAGAATCATGGAATTGGAAAAGGCCAGCTCTCTGTACTAGTGATTCATCGTGTTATCTTCGTTTAGGGCCACACAGGAGTCTTTGCCCTCTCGGGGTAATTCAGCAGTCTCAGGTTCTGTGCCAGGCTGGACTTCTGACCCTGTTCCTATCAGTTAATAACAACTGCTGGTTAGAACTTATGTCTATGGAGTTGGAACTTTCTCCTGTGACGGGGCACCCTTACAGTGACACTGCTTTAAAATCTCCAAAATCTACAAATCTGCACACCGTGTTGCTTTTCCTGTAATCATACAATGTGAAAGCTGAGAGCTGATCAGAAGGCTGATAAATAGATGCTTTCATTCAATGCCCTTGTTGTGGCAGGTGTCAGGTTAACTACAGTGACCTCTACCCCACCACACACACACACACACACACACACACACACACACACATACACGCACACACACACACACACACACCCTCTGTTACAGAGGTTTTAAGGGTCAGGTATACAGAGCTCAGCCTCAGAGAAAATTGGCTTTGTCTCTTGGAATCAAGAAGAACAGTTTATGAAATGTTTTACTAGGGGCTGAAAGAGATTGTCTTTCTACCAAACAACAAAGAAGTAATCATCATGGTGGGGGCTGGGGGACTTTACTGGCTGGGTTACAGATATCACTATAAGCTGAAGAACCAATCTTAATGTCCCATCATACATGTATGGTAAAAGAAATAGTGGTTACTCCAAGCAGGTTCTTATATAGTGATAGTGTTTTCTAGAAACACTTCATGACATAGGGAACATGGGAAATCTCCTGATTTACTGTGGTCACGGGAGACTGGGGTTTTGGTTAGTCTCTACCCTCAGCTGTGCCTTACGGCATCTACATGTACTAATGTCTCGTTATCAGTGTGTTTTTCCTAACTGTAATCTCAAAATGATTTCCGTGTAAGTTAGGGTTGTCAGACGTACCAAATAATAACACAGGACACTCAGTTAAATTTGCATTTCAGGTGAAAAACAAATTATTTTAATAAAAGTATGGCCCGTACAATATTTGGGACAAGCTCTTATTAAAAATATATTCTTTTATCTGGCAGCCCTAAATAGAAATAAAAACTTGAGATGTGTTAGTGAAAAGCTATTAAAACGGTATTAATTGATGCCTTCAAAAGTCTCAGCTTTCCAGTGATGTTGGAATTGCATTTGGGGATAGAAACTGATGCTGAGAACTGGGGTTTTTAGCTTCAGGCCGGCACTTTAGGCTTACTAGGTGGTAAGCTCCACTGGGAAAAAGCTCTGGGGTCTACCAGTATCTTGTACACAATTAGCTCTCAAAGTTATCCCTGGAGAAAGCAAATGAATGAATGGCTAACTCCAGAGAGCCCTCCCATGCTACCTCATTCCTGGGAGACTTCAGTTTTCCCGGTATTAAGGAATGACCCCACTTCTTTCCCAATCCTCCAAGTAGTCTCCATCTTTGTCATTTTCTCTCCGTGCACAGATGAATTTGAAAAGGGCTTCCTGCTGGCGCAAAGAGTAAGTCTGAAAAGCTTGTCCATATCTTGAGGGACATTATTGGAACATTCTGTCTAGAGCGAAGGCTGCCCTTGAGCTGGGGCCTAGCAAATTTGCCCTAAGACACAGTCCTCTTCCTCACATACTCACTCTGCTCACCTTTTGCCCTTTTTTTTCGGTGGGGGTGTGGGTCGGGGGGGGCAATCACAGCCTAAGCTTAAAAACTCAAACCTGAAAACACTTGCTTAGCTTTGCCAGTGGATTAAAGAATCTACATTCCACCAACAATTTTCATGAATTGTGTCCACCCTTGATTCTTGGCTTCTTCTATTTCCTACTTCCTACCCACCACCCTCCCAATATATTTCTAATTTCTAATTTCCATGGTAAGCTTTTAAAAATGTGTTCTAGTGTTGTTGTCATCTTAGAAGATGTTTCGTTTCTCCAAAAACTAAATAAAGTATTAAATTCCTTAGAAGCACTTGTATTAAGTATGTTTTGCTGTTCAGAACTGCCTTCTGCAATTCATGAGCATCAGTAATGATAATTGCCATTCTCGTTATCACACTCTTGTATCAGTGAGAGACATGTACTCTGAAAACAAAGAAGCAATGTTACTTGTTCCTCATTTATCATGTGCATTGCTGAATAGGTAAAGTCTATCTGTCTCAAGACTAACCAGGTTATTCTCAAGTCTAATTGCAAAATTCACTCTTTCAGGTAGAACAGAGTCCAGGGGAAGAGCTCAAGTGCTAAGAAATATTCTAAGTATTGGGGAGAAAGAGAGAAGGAGGAAGTTTGGAAAGACATTAGAACAGGGAATATGAAAAGGGCACATCCGATGCGCAATGTGGACCAACAGTAAAATCACAGGTGACACTGGTTCAAGATGGTAATTAATGGATCAGAACGAATGTCAGAAAATGGCTCACCTGCTCCATGATTTTATAAGTGAAATAAGCCCAGTGAGGAGTGACCTGCTAATAGCAGGTTGAGCTAGTAGCAAAGCTGAGACCGGAATCCAAATATCCCAAGTCCAGCCAATACCTCTTTTATTTTATAAAACAGTTTCTCCAACTGGCTGCCCCCACGTCTGCACTAAAATGAGATAGTACTGTGTATGTCATCATAAAATGATTTGAGTTCTAAGGCAATTAAGAGAAATTCAGCCCCTAGATTTATTACTTCCTCTCTCATTTATTTTCCTGTACAAATTAATTTTAAATATTTATTCATTCATTTATTCTTCTATGGATGGTCTTTATGTACCAGATATTATTCCAGAATGAGGGAATACCACAGGTAGTAAGATGGGGCCCCTACCCCTACTGAGTTTTATCCTGGAAGGGAAAATCCAATAACACTCAAATAAACAATATGGTTTTGGATTCAGATACGTTATCAAAGAGGAAATTAACATGTTAAAGCTAGACAGAAGCTGGGTAGATGAGATTAAGGGTGTATTTTAGCAAGGATGACTGTCGAAGGGCCTTCAAAGGAGGTGACATTTGCTTTGATACGTGAAGGGCGAGAAGATATCCATCATGCAAAGACCAAAGGAAATATGTTCCAGGCAAAGGGAAAGAGTTTGATGTTTATAGAAAGAGGTCAACGTGGCTGAGAGTGATAAGCAAAAAGGAGGCATTTCAAAGCCTAGCTCAGGGAGGTAAGAAGGGGCCAGATCATGATGGTCCTTAAAGAGCATTAAGAAAAAATTGGATTTTATTCCAAAGTCCATGGAAAGTCTTTGAAAGACCTGATCTTTGTACGTCTTAAGAAGCTTACTCTCTGTGGAGAATGACTACAGAAGAAGAGTGGAAGTAGAGGCAATTGCCGCAGTCCAAGTCAAAGACAATGGTGGGATTAACCAGGCTGGTGGCAGTGCCGGAGAGGAAAGCCCACAGGTTCACAGCTTTAAGATAAATTTTAGCAGGGAGACCCCCTTAATGGTTCCATGAGGGGAAATGAGGAAAAGGGAGAGAATCAAGAATAGATTGCTTTACTTTTGGCTTGGGCAACTAGATAAATTATGGTACCGTTTACTGGGAAGGAAAAGGTTTGAGCACCATGGTGATGGATAGAAATTAAAAGCATCGTATATGTCATATTATGGCTTAGATGCTTACTAGACATCTAATTGGAGACGTCAGGTAGGTGAGAGAAGAAGATATAAATTAGAAGCAAGGACACCAGCATAAAGGGGAGCCCTGGGCTCTCCAAAATTTATAGGTGAGGTGAAAAAGTACCATCCACAGAGACAGAAGGTGCAGGAGAGGCAAGGAGAAAACTGGGAGACGTGGTCTCAAGAAACAGAGTCATTTTTCAAGAAGGAGCAAATGATCAACCACTGTATTAAGTGAAAGATAGAGTCAGATGAGAACAGAGATGAACTCACCAGATTTGAAATGTCAAATATCATTGTTGATATCAACAAAGGCAGTTTCAGTATAAACAGTTCTTTAAAAGTCATACAATGTGGAAAGGTAACTATTAAGAGTTATTTTTATGTGTTTGTGCTTCCTTCCAAACCTACGCTGCATATAACTACACAAAAATACACACAGGTCTTTTTGTTTGTTTGTTTTTAAATGTAAAACATAAATAGGAACACATCTTATATGTTCTTTTTATACCGCTTTTTGTTACTTTACATATTATTTTGGAGATCTTTCCTTATCAGTATGTATAGATTTATAACATCATTTTAATGGTGAACTTACTATTTTCTTATAAGAATTTAACCTATGCTTTTGATCCTTTCTTATGTACAAACCATTATACCGTATTATACCATGTACTTCCCTGAGTATGGGCATGAACAATGATGAGGACAGAAATGAGGAGAGAAAATCGATGGACAGAGGAGTTAAGTGCTCACCCCACAAAGATCCGAGCATGAACAAAGACCCAAAGGTTCTTTCTGTTGTACCATATTGCCTCTTTTTATGTTGTAAGAATTGATTGACATTTGGTAGAACTGAGCACAGAAACAAAATTCACAAGCACTTTTTAACAAATCATGCCTTTTCAATGGTGATGTTTTAATTGGATCTCTTATTTACTCTTGCATTCATTAAAGTAAATACGTAAATCAGTATGATTTCTCTTCAAAGCCAAACAATTAAAATGGCTTTGGGTTTTGTTGTTGCTGGCTTGTTTGTTTTTGCTGTTTTCGCTTATTCCCTAGGATTACTTACTTATTATATCCTAACTTGCCCAAGAGTTCAACAGAACCTGTGGCTCTAAAGTTCCCTTCTTAAGACCTGTTACAGACTGAATGTTTGTGTTCCCGCAAAATTCACGTGTTGAAACCTAATACTCAACGTGGTGGCATTTAGCGGTGGGGCCTTTGGGAGGTGATTAGGTCACAAGGGTGGAGTGACCTAATGGTCACCTATAAATGGGATTAGTGCCATTATAAAAGAGACCCCGGAGAGCTCCCTTGCGTCTTCTGCCAGGTGAGATTACAGTGAGAAGACGACTGTCTATGAACCAGGAAGTGGGGTCTCACCAGACACCAAATCTACCAGCACCTTGATCTTGGACTTCCCAGCCTCTAGGACTAGAAGAAGTAAATGTATGTGGTTTATAAGCCACCTAGTCTATGATATTCTGTCAAAAGCAACCTGAACTAAGACCAGACCTAACGAGAAATTCAGAACGTCGTCATTACCCTACATTTTCTAGATCTAGCACCGGCTGCTTTAGAATCTGACACCTTAGAAATACTACATAAATTAAGAAAATAATACAGATTTTACATTTGTACCTTTCCTTCACGTGGCTAAAGTGGCAAAATCCATAATTACCCTTCCCCCACCCTATCTAATTCCTCTCCCTATTTTTACATGGTCATCACTTTATTTGCTTTTTTTCTGTTCTTTTCTTTGACTTATCCTATTTCCTCCAGGCTTCATTTCCTGTTGAGACTGTTGTCAGTGGAAAACTGGGTAAAGGCACAAGAGGAGCTAGAACGAGCTCCCGCAACCCTCCGTCCTCACCGGCAGCAGCGTCTGCTTCAGAACCGGAGTGCCCTGAGCCAATTATTTACACCTAAAAGATCGTTGCATTTCAGGGTTTCCCGGGTGGCGCAGTGGTTGAGAGTCCGCCTGCCGATGCGGGGGACACGGGTTCGTGCCCCGGTGCGAGAGGATCCCACATGCCGCGGAGCGGCTGGGCCCGTGAGCCATGGTCGCTGAGCCTGCGCGTCCGGAGCCTGTGCTCCGCAACGGGAGAGGCCACAACAGTGAGAGGCCCGCGTACCGCAAAAAAAAAAAAAAAAAAAAGATTTCTGCATTTCAGTTTGGAGACTAAGACACAGAGAAAAATCATACTAGAGCCACTCAGCAGAGCGTGACTGACAGACTGAAACCAGTGTTCAGGTGAGGGCAAGATCGAGGCCAAGTTACGAAGGTGCTAACACCCACCTTTCACGCCTTCCCCGCTTTTTCCCGATGCAGCCCACCTCAAGGGGTCACAAACTGGGATGCCCCTCGGATGCATTTTCCTTGGCCCACACGAATATGTTTAAACTTCTGAATTACTGGCCAACATTTAAAATTGGGAAACGTCCCGTGAAAGTGCAGACTTGCCGGCTCTTCTCAACTGGCACCCACGAGCCAGCTTGCAAACATGAAGCCGCAGGGCTGCGGATGCTCCCTTACACACAGCAAGCTCCCTTACACACACTCTATCCTATGCCCAGGGACTTTCTGTCTGGCCCATCTTACTCATCCTCCTTATCTGCATGCCACTGTGGGCACGTGCGTTTATAACCTTTCAGAATGAAACGCTGCGAAGTGCTCTCTAATAAAGATTTGGCCACTTTTCCTAATAGCTAAAAAAATTGGGGTTATGACCCAAACGTTCCTATCAGATAACCCAGCAGTGTACAATCTGACTCTCTGGTTTCTGATCATCCAGACATCTGGGAGACCTGAAAACAAGACAGAAAAGAAGGGAAGGCGGAGAACTTGGTGGCATCTGCACCCACATACTGCTTCCGTCTCTCCTACACTCCTAGCCATCCTGCCATTATACCTGTATCACAGGTTGCAAACTTATGCCTGAAACACTTCTCCCAGGAGTCTACACGTTCTAGAGGGGTTTTCAAAGGCACAGGAATGCTATCAAAAAGCAAAGACAGGAATCTGCCATAGCGGTTGCACTTCATAACTGGTGAAATGTAGTTAAAGAGGGTCACCCGGGGGCTTCTCTGGTGGCGCAGTGGTTGGGAGTCCGCCTGCCGATGCAGGGGACACAGGTTCGTGCCCCGGTCCGGGAAGATCCCACATGCCGCGGAGCGGCTGGGCCCATGAGCCATGGCCGCTGAGCCTGCGCGTCCGGAGCCTGTGCTCCGCAACGGGAGAGGCCACAACAGTGAGAGGCCCATGTACCGCAAAAAAAAAAAAAAAAGAGGGTCACCCGGAACAAGACAGCCCCCCCCCCAACATTCCCCTTGACCATTGCATCCACATCCTCTCCACTCATCATCACACCCAAGCCCACGCTGCTTCCAGAAGAATTCAGGGCATTCTCAAGCTATATGGTAACTGCTTTTATTCACTGGTGAGATGCTGAGAAACAAATGTGTAACAATCATGGTTATGACACAGGCTAAGAACACACAGCCTCGGGTTCCTGCCCCAGAGAACACAGCCCCTCTCGTTCCACCTCAACACACCCAGGATCTGTGCACGTGGCCGCCCAGCACAAGCCCAGGAATGTTGTTATAAAACTGCACTTCACAGAAGAAAGTCAAACCATGAGGTTATTATCACAGTTAAAAGCAAAGAGCAGAAAATTGAACGGCCAGAGAAAACAGTCCACGGGAGCACCAGCTGGAATGAGGGCAGGTGGGGTGAGAGGAAGTGCAGCAGCGGCCAGATCAGGAAGCACTTGTACTCGGGGTGGAATGAATTTTGAAGCTGCACTAGGACACCAGGAATCTTGTCAGTGAAAAGGCATGGCTGTGATTCATGCATGGGAGCCAGGCAAGATGGAGCTCAGACACTCCTGAGCATCTATTTCTAACTGAATAAGGTTTCTTTACCTCCAAAGATCCCCTGGCAGATCAGGTGTATGGAAACAACTTTTAAATGGTTTGTCTCAGAGTTAAAAAAAAAAAAAGAGTTAACTAACGTGCTGGTTGTCTCCACAGAAAAATGACATATCAATCCTCAGTGAAGATAAATTGATTCTGAAATTGTAAAGTGAATCCATGGAGAAATGAGGTTTGACTGAGAAGAAGTAGATTGGTACAACTTTTTGGGAACAGGACCATTATGTACAGTGAAGTACCCCTGCACCCTTACTTTACTCCATCACATCGTCTTCACCCTTGAGGCAAAAAGAGAAACTCCATTCGCCTGAAAATCAAATTCTGGACACAATAGGTACCAACAGGGATTAGTCAAGAACTTGAACTTCCCCTTCTCCTTTCACAGGTTTGATTCTATCTGATTTCGCTAATTACCTCCAATTACTTCATTTCCGCCTTCCTGTCCTTTTCCTACAGCCCTTTAGCTGTCACTGTTCGGTGCTTGCATGCTCTGCTCTACAATCCTCTTGAGAGGAAATGGCTTACATATAAATGTAACAAATGAGCAATCTCTCTGTGAGCTAAAGCCTTGAACTTAATTCTGGGCCACACTGACAGAGGGACAATTGCTGCTCCAGGAGACTAAGAGAGGGGCTCCAAATATTTAAAGAGCTGTTATGTGTAAGTCTGGAAGGTAGAAGTAGATCCAATCAATGGACAGAAGTTACAGACAAGCAAATTTTAGCTCAACATGTTAAATCTCTTTAATTATAGAAATGTTTGCCTTGTCCAGTACTGAGCTCTCTGTCACTGGGCATGTTTAACAGATCTGAAAATAATATTTTTAGGAGTATGACAGAGGTTATGTTAGCATTGGATAGGAAGGAGAGAAGTCTAATTCTAAGGAGGCTAGGATTCTGCAATAAATAATACTATATCAATAGTTTTTCCGTATTTGAGATACACAGCCATACACATCCACGCGATGAGGCGGGTTGATAAGTTGAACTTCAGGAAAAAACAAGGCAGGAGAGTTGCTCATCCCTGAGCCCAGAGCAGAAGGTAATTCTACCCTAGATTTAGATAAAAATTGATCTTTAAATATATTTGAAGACAGAAAAAAAAACCGACTGGAAAAGATAGGAGATTAAAAGGCCAGAATCTTCCAGATAAAACCTCATGGGCAAGGGTAGAAGTTGGGCTCGTATATCAAACCACACATGAATAGGACATAAGGGCTAAACGAAGGACAGTTTATGTTCTTTATTTTTGAAAGCCTACTCTAATGGAAAATGTAGGATTCTGATTTTTCTGTTCTGGGTAAGAAGAATGAAAGAGAAGTATCTCCTCCACCACCCCTGCCCATGTCTGCACCGGCAGTTAAAGAACCGTAAAGAACTTTCATTCCAAAGACCTCCCGTAGATATCGCCCTCTTTGACCAAAATGCCACAGGGCTGGCAAAGATTTCCAAGCAGATTAATGAGAGGCTTCTGAAAACGTTAATGCAAGACTGCTGTCTCTCAGATGTAACCTAGGTCTCTTGGACAGAAGCTGGTGAGTCAAGAAAACTGTTAGACTCACCCTTCTAACGCTGTAATATTGTACCAACACTTTTTGCCAAACTGTGTTATTATCGTGCAGTGATGCCGTCTTAGAAGTCTGCGGATCCCTGTCATTTAAAAGCTAATCATAACATACCGTTAACATATGGGAATCCAGTCTATTCTTGTTCTCCGGGCTCATGTGCCCCAACTGACCACAGCATTTTCTTAGCACCAGGAGGGTTGTTCTTACAATGTTGCTACTTTTGCATCTCCTCCTTTAGAACCCTCTAAGTAAAAACAATAGCAGGGGGAAGAAGCAGCCATGCAATTTACTCCAGCAAGTAAATGCCAGGATCTGTTGAGTGTGTGTATTCCCTGCAATTCACCCATGTGTGTTTTCCCTTTCTGGAGAAGATGAGGAACAAAAATAACTTCACACTTCACCAATGTTTCCCACCAAGCCATTCCACATGGTCCCGTCCCCCTAATCACAAATGTGCCTCCACTCTGGCACACAAATCACCCACCACACACACACACACACACACACACACACACACCCAAGACTAAAGAAAAGGAGTCCTGCCTAAGAAAGCAAGTTGTGCGGGTACTTTATACTCCCCATGAGATCTGCTGGGAGTGGAAAATAAAAAGCCAGCCTGTAGAAATTTACATAATCTCAAAGTATTTCCCCACAAAACGCCTATTAATTAGGTGGGGGAAAATCGTATTTTAAAATAAAGAAACCTGGCAGACACCAGGTTTCATCAAGTGACCAAAGTTAAAATCATCAGCAATGAAACATGTCAATGTCATGCGCCTCCCGATCTGATACACTGGGAAGGACATAGCACTTCTCTGGTGTTCCTGCCAAACCTGCAGCTAATCATGAAGAAACAGACAAACACAACTTGAGAGATCTACAAAATAAGTGGCCAGTACTCTGAAAAAAAATTCTAGATCATGAAAGAAAAGGAAAGGAAAGGGGAAGGAGTAAGGGGAAAGGGAAGGAGAAGGGGAAGGGGAAGGGGAAGGTGAAGGGGAAGGGGAGGGGAAGGGGAGGGGAGGGGTAGGGGAGGGGAGGGGAGGGGAAGGGGAGGGGAGGGGAGGGGAGGGGAGGGGAGAAAATGAAAGTATGACAGAGTATACCAAGGGGATTTGGGAAATATGACAACTGATGTGATCCTGGCCCAGAAAAGAGACAACTGGCAATATCTGAATAAAATCTGTAGATTAGATTATAATATTGAATCAATGTTAATACCCAGATTTTACCAAAATGTTAACCATTGTACTCCCAGTTATATGACAGAAAATCCTTTGTTTTGGTAAATACACAGTGAAGTATTTAGAGTTAAAGGGGCATCATGTCTGCAATTTGCACCCAAATTTTCAAAAAGAAACGTATATACATAGCTATGTGTGCTTGTGCGTGCATGTGTAGAGAGAAGAGAGAGAAAATGACCAAGTAAGTTTGACGAGATGTAAAATGTAAACGTTAACATTTAGGGAATCTGGGAAGTGAATACAGGAATTCCTCATAACGTTTCTGCAACTTCTCTGTAAATAACATTTGTTGTTGTTGTTGTTTTAATTAAAAAGGAAACTTAACCTAAGTGGCGGCCTGAGCTTTTCGCGGAGGGAGCTGGAGAAGGAGGAGGAATGTAGTAGACCCCCATCTCCTTTGCTCTTCCGTCCCCAACACTGAGAAGCACTGTAACGTCTTGTGTTTCCCTGAAAGCTACTGTGGGAGGCTGCAGAGAGCTCCCTGAGGGCAACACCCTATCCCCAAATCCCCAGAGCCTAACACAGGGCCTGGCATATATTAGACGCTCAAGCAATGGCCAATGGAAGGAATGATCGGACTTTAAGAAATGTCTGAAAGAAACTGCAGGCAATCCCCAATCTGCAAAGTTGGTGAACAGTGGCCCTTCTGTATAAACAGCTGGGCGGCAATGAGGGGCAGGTGGCATCAGAATGAGGAGTGAGAAGCAAGGTACAGTCCTATCCTAGGGTATTGTTTATATGGAGGAGGAAGAGGAACTGAGCACGTACCCTGGGGCTGGCCTGAACTGGCTCTGTTCCTCTGGGCGGTGTGGAGGAGGACATACATGCCAGGCACTACGTGTCCCAGCATCTGAGGTCTCCATTGGGTCCTGCGTGAGCTATCTGATGCACTGAGATAAGAAGAATGGAAGGCCAAGCTTCCCCAAAAGAACGTTAAGGCTTGAAATAGCTCTGTATTCAATTTTGTTCTTACCTCCCAAACCATTTAGTACTCGGTTTTTCAAATTCACGTGGACTGGGCTTCCCTGGTGGCACAGTGGTTGAGAGTCCGCCTGCCGATGCAGGGGACACGGGTTTGTGCCCCGGTCCGGGAAGACCCCACATGCCGCAGAGCGGCTGGGCCCGTGAGCCATGGCCGCTGAGCCTGCACGTCCGGAGCCTGTGCTCCGCAACGGGAGAGGCCACAACAGTGAGAGGCCCGCGTACCGCAAAAAAAAAAAAAAAAAAAATCACGTGGACTATGCACATGAGGTCTGAAATTAAAATCATTTAAATTACCAAAGTTCAAGAAAGCTTGGAAAATGTTAACAGATGAAAAACGTGACTTTGCTTCGAAAACTTCGCTAATTCAAGAACATCCTAACAGATTGCTTTTCCAGTAACATTTAATTCTGAATAGAGATAAAGGGAAAATATACATATAAGCCACAGGCTGCCAGAGTGTTAAGTATCAGGGGATGTTCCTATAATCCACAGAAAATTGGGCCCTACAACAAACGTGCTTTTTCTAACCACCAAGATACAATTTCACAATCATGAACGCTGTGTGATAATATTTCAGACAAAAATTAAACAAGAACTGTGGTACATAACCGAGGACAGGACTCCAAAGAGCCAACCTGATTTGCATATTAATTCAAACAGGGACCTTTTTGCTTTAATAAGGAATATCATTTTTGAGGAATCTCTAGGTGACATTGCCATGCTCACTGGTATAGACTTGTTGACCAATTTATTTGAAAATGAGCTCCTATGATAAACCCAAACCATAATGAGGAAAAGACAACCCTTCCTGATCAGTAAATAACAAACAGTGAATCCACAGAGGAACCAGGGCAGGCTGGTACTGCTGTCCTCTCTCCCTCTTTACTCGTCACATCTGGGAGGCCAAGCAGTTCTCTGTCAGAGTCAATCCCTTCCTCCAACTTAATAAGGACAGAGGGTTATCTCATCCTCAGAGTTTTAGTTGCCAGTTATTAGCCTGTTTGTCCCTAACACCCTCCAGCTTCCTATCTCCCATTTCAAAGCTGTCCTGCCTCTCCAAAATGGATTGGGAGGATCTAGACATGACATGTCTCCTGCTAGGTTCTCCTAGAAGTATGCTTTCTGTACAACCCAAAAGGATTGGGGTCAAGACAATGTGTAAGAAAGATCCCTGTTGAGCTTCCAAGAGGAGCACAGCCAGCTTCTGTCCCTTCTGTGCTCAGAATCCCTCCTGTCTCAGACATGGTCTAGGCCATGGTCTAGGCCCTGGGCCACCAGTGGCATGGCTCTATTAATGCCCGTTGAAACTACAAGGATTCGTGGTGACCTAAGGCCTGACCTAAGCGTTCTGGAAGAGACTCCTCTACAGAGCTCAGATAGAACCTCAGATCTGTATGCAAATAGGCAGATAGTATGGTCTTCTTAAGACCTCAATACTTCTGAATCCATCCCCATCTGTCCCCCCATACACTCCTTCTCATTTCTCCATGACAACTCCTACTTCTGATACCCCTGGGCTGTTCTACAACTGGGATGATAAGGGCACTTCAATAAAAAATCAAGCCACTGCCTATTTTCGGTCTCAAGAGGAAGCAAAGATATTGGACCAAAGGATAGTATGACAGCTCTTGAAATGTAAGCTTTCGTGCTGGTCACCAGTTCCTAGTGTGATGTTACCAATGAAAAATGCAGAAGCTCTGCCTCTTGGTCCCCACCCAACTGGTTCTTCTTACCTTTGGTTCCATTGAAATGAAACTGTGTGTTCCTCTGCTTGAGAGAACTGACCTTTTAATCGTCCTGCTGTGATAGAAGTGGTAGTAATCCTTCAGGGCCCCGATCTGCAAAGGCAGGAGGGAAAGAATATAAGAGAGTTAACGTATGAAAAGTCTTCTGTTTTCCTGGTTTTTCATTAAAATAAGAACACAAAAGCAAAAAAAAGAAAAGGTCCATAAATTATGCAGTTGCTGGCCATGCTTAAATGTTACTTGAAGCTTGGTGATCACTTTTCAAAAGAAGGACATGTGATATGAAATGGAGTGTCCTTGAGGCGGTGACCATGGAACTAAAGATTATAATGGGGCAGCTTGGGCTCTCCATATCTCCCTTTTAATGTTTAATTTATATGCAGCATTTTAAGTAATTCTATATCAATCTGTATCCAAATGTATGAAAGAGAAACAAATATCAAATAGCTATCTGGTTATAAAAACACATCGTATTTTGTTTGCTCCGAGAAATGTACAATGAAAGACCTTGTTAGATTATTTATATCGTTAATTTGAAACAAGGCCTAAGCAATTGATCATTCGCAAAGAAAACAGTACTTAGTTTGTTTCCTGACTTCAGTAGACAGTATAAATACATAGCTCTTATTCATGTGTTGCAAAACTAAAAGTGGAATGAATGGCAATTGCTAAAACAAAACAAAGATCACACGTCCCACCTATCAGCTAAGCTTCCTGTGTGACAATAGTTCAATCGACTTTATCTTAACCATTTCTTTAACGAATTAGTTTTCTCATTTATGTACCCCTTTCTTTAGTTAAAAACAGGTCTGTTTAGGATAGCTGTAAAAATAAATCCCTGTCCATTCTAAGAAAACAAACTAACACAATTCCAAACAATCATTCTTTCAGCAGACTGTAAAATGTGGATCACATAATGGAAATTAAACCATACAATGAGCTAAGGCAGGAGAGCTTGGCTCTAGTTTTGGCCGACGGTCACCAGAAGTGTCTTCTTAGCTAAATCGCATATACTTACTATGCCTCAGTTTCATTATCTATAAAATTGGACTTCAAGTCAGTTCATTTCTCAGATCACTACAGCTGTCAAATTCCATTCTTTACCACTGACACTTTACTCGCCTTGGGCAAATACATTTAGCGCACCATTGCTCTACCCTAAAAGAATGACCATCATCAAGATGTTTTCCAATTAGGACAATTCAAAAGTTAGGCCTTCTTAATTGATAAAAAAAAAAGAAAAAAAAGTCATTGCCCCAGCTTAATTTTTTCAGATAAAAGGTTTACTTTTCATTCCCATCTTTTCATCACATTCTCAATCATCGTCCCGCCCTTCCAATAAGGATGATCAACCAAATTTCTGTGCCAGTTAAGAGTCATCTCCTCACTGGGACTTCATGCTCTAATTGAATGTTTCTTATCTTCATTAAATTTGAATGTCTGAAGTCTCCCATTTCTGATTCAAGTGGAACTGCCCAGATGTACACAGAAGAGATCCTGGACTCTGAAAACAAGTAGGAAATGAGGCAATCCTAGCTGAAACCTCTAATCTCAATGATTCTGGACTCTGAAGCAGTAGAAAACAATGAGGAAGAGGCCACAGGTGCCAGTCCCAGTCTCCACGGGTGTTTCAAGGAGGGTTTTACAGGCCAACTTTAAAATTCCAGAGGAGTAGGGGTAGAATTCAGGAGGGGCTGCATAATCCTCTATCAGAAATCTTAAAATCCCAAGAAGCTTAGAGCTTTCATCTCACATAGTTTCTGTCAAGAATGCTCCTTGGGGGCTTCCCTGGTGGCGCAGTGGTTGAGAGTCCGCCTGCCGATGCAGGGGATGCGGGTTCGTGCCCCAGTCTGGGAAGATCCCATATGCCGCAGAGCGGCTGGGCCCCTGAGCCATGGCCGCTGAACCTGCGCGTCCGGAGCCTGTGCTCCGCAACGGGAGAGGCTACAACAGTGAGAGGCCCGCGTACAGCAAAAAAAAAAAAAAAAGAATGCTCGAGTAAATACAGTAGTTTTTGTGGAAAGGAACAGAGAATCTCTGAGGAAGAACTTTTTATCAACGTGAAAAGCGCCAGTATGTTTAAGATCATGTCCACTCAACTATTATGGAAGCTCTTCGACTATAGGAAATGACTGAATTCAACTCAACTATTAAACTCAAACTGTGGATGAAATACACCCTGAAGAAATATTCAGATCCTTTGTGGCTTCAATGGTACACACCAGAATACTGGCCTAACGCAGTGTACATGGAGCTAGAAAGCGGAACCCTTGTCCTGACTTAACTTGCTCTGGGATTTTGGATACATCACTTAACCTCTTTGGGCCTTGGTTTCCTCAACTGTGAAATAAGGACACAGGAGGTACAGTGGACAGAGACTGGGCGTCAGAGTCTAATGGGGGATAATAGTGTTTATGGGTTAGTGTGGTTATAAGGATTGAATGTAATAGCAGGTACACTGCCTAGTCAAGTCACTGTCCGGCACATAGTGAGTAGCAGAAGGTTATGAGTTTCCCTTCTAAGTTTATATTCAAATCCTACCTTCCCTCACCTCCTATCCTCTAATTAATCCCTCACCTCTGTCTCTTGGCAGGATTCCTCTTAATCTGCCCTGGTATCACCTCCCTTATTTCACTTCCCTTATTTCACTGGCCAAAAATCAAAAGGGTTGATGATACACTGTTGGCAAGGATGTTGGCACAAATGCAGTTCGTACAGGATCAGTAAAGAGCGTACCATGGTACAAGTGTGTGGAGAGCCATTTGGCAATATCAATAAAATTATACACAGTACTTAACCTTCGACCTAGCCTTTCCACTTCTTAAAATTGATTCTATAGGTAGAGTCATTTACGTAAAAGAATGGATGTTAGTTAGAGCAAATTTTGTAAAAGCAAGAGAATGCAAACAACTAGCTGCCATCAGTAGGTGACTGGTTCTATATGAACTGAAATGCATTGTCTCCAAGGTAGTGGATAAAGAAAGAAAGAAATACAGGTGCAAAAGAGGCATATATAGGGGCTTCCCTGGTGGCGCAGTGGTTGGGAGTCCGCCTGCCGATACAGGGGACACTGGTTCGTGCCCTGGTCCGGGAAGATCCCACATGCCATGGAGCGGCTGGGCCCGTGAGCCATGGCCACTGAGCCTGCGCGTCCAGAGCCTGTTGCTCCGCAACGGGAGACGCCACAGCAGTGAGAGGCCCGCGTACCGCAAAAAAAAAAAAAAAAAAGAGGCATATAATATGACCCAATTTTTGTAGGAGAAAAAAGGAAGACTCTAGATGACGTGTGCTTATATGCACAGGATATTTCAAGAAGGAAACTTGACAAACTGGAAAAGAGGGATTTTCTTTTCATGATTTATGTGGCTGCATTATTGTTTTAAATGAAACTAACCAAAAATGAAAAAATAATACAAATGAACACGTGAAATAGCACACACACAAATCCCACCTACTTTTCCAGGGGCAAATATGCTCCCCCAATTCCATGGGACTGATACAAGGGCCACTTCTACTGGGGCCATTAAATCTCTTTAGCAGTACACTCTATTTAATCTCCATCTTTCAGGGATTCTGTTTCCTCTATAGGGTTATGGAATGGTGTTCACTGATTGGCTGATGCCTCAATTACAGAATGCCTGCCACGTGCCAAGCATCTTGCTGCTCTTCCGCATGGTATTATATTTAACTTCACCTCCCCAAGAGCTTCTGAAGACAAATATTATTACCTCCAACTTGATAAAGGAGGCTATTGAGGCTCTGGTAGTGCCCGAATGTACACAGCTGGTATTGTGAGGTGGTAATGTAAATCTTTGTCGAATGCCTAGCATCGGGGTGAATTTAGTTAAGTTTCATGGTGCATCCCGTCAACGGGCTCACAAGACGCATTCCGACATCCTTCTAGTGAGCCTTCCTATACTGCAGAGCTAAATTCTATGCAGCCAGGGTTCTGAATGTGATAAGGTTCTATCAAAGGCAGACTGTGGCATCGTGAGGCATGCTCTTGGAGGCATTTTCGTGTTTAGTGGTGGCTGTGGCTAAAGGTCTTAGTACCTGGTTGCTAGCTTTCTGGGCATTCATTTGCACATCCTGTTTTGTCAGTCAGTTGGTAAGAGATTTTAGAAGAACTACAGGGGCATCATAGGGTAGCTTCCTCCTTCCTCAGCTTCCTCACTGAGGCAGAAGCAGCAGCTCTGGTGGAGGCCCATGCTGTGGGGTGGCTGTGGGGGCCTTTTCTGAAAACTTGGCCCTCCTGATTGATACTCCAAGCTATTTAATAGTCAATACTGAATGCCTTCCAAAGCAGACCAAGCAGTGGATTCAGTAGTTGGCTCCCCTGAATATTCCAAACTGGACAGATGAGAATTTCTGAAAAAGTAGCTTTATATATAATCAATCTTGCACAACTTAGAGATCCTCGAAGGTATGCACCTTTTGAGTCATGGGCTACAGGCACCACTGAGCCACAGGCTACGGATGACCCACTGTGTCTGCTCTAACATCCTGTTAGATGACTACACTGGCTTCTTGGCTTCTCGCAGCCATTCATACCAATCTCCTCTCTCAAGTCTTTCTATACAGTAGCCAGCATAAGGTTATAAATGTACATTTGACTGTCATAGTTCATACGCCAGCTTCAAATCCTTGAGTGGCTTCCCTTTGCTGTTAAAATAAATAGTAATATTTAATAATATAATTTTAAAGTTAATAATAAGATCAACATTTATTCTGTGCCAGGAACTAGTCTACATGCTTTATCTAACTCATTGAATGAAAGCACTGTGGCCACCTCGATGAACCTGTCAACTCTCTCAGGCTGCTTGTTTGCCTTGTTTTCCCTCCTGCCCTGTCGAACTTACAGATTTCCCCAAATTCTGTACTCCTTTTCGAAAAGTTATTTACTATCAGCCTACAGATAAAATTTTTTTAATGGGCAAAAGTTTGAACAGACATTTCATAAAAGATATACAAATGGCCAATAAGCATGTAAAAAGATGCTCAAATGCAAATAAAATCATAATGGCACTATACACATACCAAAATGGCTAAAATTTAAAAGGTAGACAATACCCATTTTTAATGAGATTACGGAGCATCGGAACTCTCATACATTGCTAGCGGGAGTAGAAAATGGTTCCACATCTTTGAAAAATCATTTGGTAATTTCTTATGAAACATATCTCCTCCTCATGACCCAGCCATTTCATTTACAGTATTTACCCAAGAGAAATGAAAACCTGTTTCCAAACAAAACTCAAACATAAATGCTTATAGCAGCTTTCTTAATAATAGCCCCAAACTGGAAATAATGCAAATGTCTATCAACAAGTGAATGGATAAATCAATTGTGGTATATTTACAGAATGGAATACCCAGCAATGAAAAGGAACAAAACTCTGATGCATGCAGCTACGTGGATGAAGGTCAAAACAGCATGCTGACACAAAGAGGATACACTGTATGATTCCATTGGTAAGAAGTTCTAGGACAGTTACTCTATCATGACAGCAAACAGATGAGTGATAACCTTGGGGAAAGCCTGGAGAAACTTTTGAGTTTGGGAAATATTCTATATCATGACTGTGGTGGTAATTCCATCAGTGGTTAGTGCTCCGGCATGTTGGAACCAGCTCATTGCAGGCTTGCCAGATCCAACTGCATCTTTTCCCAACACCCTCTGCAGGGACATCACATTGCTGACTTGACATCAACAATGATGGAAGTTTTTAACACATCAGGAAAAACTGGCAAAGGCTACAAATTAGGGCTTCTTTTTTCCCTGATCAGTCACTTGTTTCGTATTTATCAGCACAACCCCGGGTACGTACATTTGTCAACACTCATCCAATCTTACACAAAAATGGCTGCGATGGGGATATACCACAATAATGGCGAGTTCAAAAGTTATATCTCCTCTACTGATCTCTGGTTCTCTTTCCCATCTGTAGAATGATTCAGAGATTGGGAAACGTGAGAACCCGGTGACCTGGGGCTCTTCAGCTCAGATCTCCTCCCACCCTCTCAGGTGAGGTGGGGAGGAACCAAGACAATTGTTCTTGCCGATCAGTCTCCAACATCCAGGAGTTAAAGTTTGAAACTCCTGCTTGCTAAATTCCATTCAGACAGAAAGCTACAGAAGCACCGCCTGGATATACTGATTTCCCTTCATTAAAATTTGACTGTGATGCCTCATTTGTACTTCCCTGAGAATATTAAAACCATTGTAATTACTTGCCTTCTGTATTTCAGACTCTATAACATTCAAAGGAGAATCAAAGAGAAGGTGGCCATGATTGCTTTCCCCAAAGTCACCAAGAATACTCCAACTTCAGGGCCTTTGCGCCTGCTTTTCCTCTGCCCAGAATGCCCTTCTAGAAATCTCCATAACTCACATCCTCTCTGCTTTCAGGTGTTTGCTCAAATGCTCTCTTCTCAGGGAAGATTTCCACCCAGTTGACCACCCAATTTGAAACTGCTGTCTCCAGCACACCCCACTGCCCCTTCCCTGATTTATTTTTCCCCTTCACATTTATCACCACTTAACATATTATATATTCTCTTTATTTGTCCCATTTATTGCTGGTCTTCCCCTACTAGAATGTTAGCTCCATAGGTCAGGAATTTTTGTTTTATTCACTGCTGAATTAGACTTAGCTCCTATTAACAGTGCCAGGCATACCCAATAAACGTTAGAATGAATGAATGAATGAATGAATGAATGGTCCCTGATCTTCAGGAAATCAAAGCAGCAGTGAGCATGTCTCTAAACCTTAGGGAAGGCTTCTTGCAAATCTCTTTATAACCCTTTCTGTGATACAACATTAACATATAACATACACTTTATACTTAATAAATGTTGAATGAATGAATGACATTATTACATGTAAACATATCTGAAAATTAAGAATTTACTACCAACAACCACCTAATCACCAAAGTCTGCCTTTGTATTTCCCTCTCTTATTTCATCATGGTCAATGATCTATTGGAATCACTGAACAAACGTGATATTTATAACAAGGCTGTTGAACTTATTAAATATTAAATTAGAAGGCAACTCACTGCAGAAATCTGATGAATTGCTAATATTTATGAAGTACAAACTAAGTGCCCAGCATCATTGCACTGTGTCCTCAAGGCCATATGAAGTAGGTATCACGATTTCCATTTTATATGCACGGAAGCAGAAGCTCACAAAGTTTACGAACTTGCCTAGGGCCACACAGCAAAGGGCCAAGTTCAGGTTGATTCTGGGCAGTCTAACTCCAGAGCATATGTTCTCAACTACTCTAAAAGATGTTTAAAATAAAAGGTTTCTAAGGATGAATTTAAAACAATTACCCAGAAGACTGTGCTCCTAAGAGTTGTACACAGAGGGGATGTTTTCTAGGGATATTTCTATCTACTTTGAGCAGATCCAAAAGAGAAAGTGTTGACAAGCATCTTTGAGAGTGAGAGAGAGCCCATTCCTGTCCTCTGTGGGGGGCAAGGAACTTGCTCTCAGTTTCCTGTTCTACCGTTGACCCCAAGGAACTTACATTAGTGTCTCCTTTAGGTGAGAAATTATCTTTAAGGGCTTCCCTGGTGGCGCAGTGGATAAGAATCCGCCTGCCAACGCAGGAGACATAGGTTCAAGCTCTGGTCCGGGAAGATCCCACATGCCGCGGAGCAACTAAGCCCGTGCGCCACAACTACTGAGCCTCTGCTCTAGAGCCCGCGAGCCACAACTACTGAAGCCCGCGCGCCTAGAGCCTGTGCTCCGCAACAAGAGAAGCCACCGCAGTGAGAAGCCCGTGCACCTCAACGAAGAGTAGCCCCACTTGCCGCAACTAGAGAAAGCCCGCACGCAGCAACAAAGACCCAACACAGCCAAAAATAAATAAAAATTAAAAAAATTTTTAAAAAAAGGAATTATCTTTAAGGCACACCTTCACCTTGAAGTTCAAGGGGCATTCTACGCTTAACAAGTACAACACCTGGCACCAAGCATCTTGGATGTTACTCCATGAAACACCACAAATGACATGAAAAATGTCTTCCTTAGACTTTAGTTTCAAGTCAATCACTCAGCTCTTTAGAGAATGACATTAGAATACATGAATTCAGAGCAAAAGAACTATAATCATTTTATTTTTCCTCAGGATGCTCAAGGAAAGATGTATAATCTCTGTGATTTTAGAGCAACTTTCTCAGATATGCAGGAATGTGACAGCTGAATAACGGCCCCCTAAAAATGTTCATATCCTGATCCTCGGAGCCTGTAACTATGTCACCCTATATGGCAAAACGGACTTTGCAGCTGTGATTAAATTAAGGGTTTTGAGATGGAGAGATTATCCTGGATTATCCGGGTGGGCCCAATGAGATCACAAGAGTCCTTATAAGAGCAAAGTCAGAGAGATGTGATGGCAGAAGCACAGAGAGAGAAGGAAACAGAGATCAGAGATGGGGAGAGGGAGAAAGAAAAAGAAGGAAAAGAGAGAGAGATTTGAAGATGCTATGTTGCTGGCTCTGAAGATGGAGGAAGGGGTCACAAGCCAAGGAATTCTGGTGGCTTCTAGAAGCTGGAAAAGGCAAGGAGATGAGGCTCCTCTAGGATTTCTGGAAGGAACGCAACTCTGATGACACCTTCATTTTAGGTTAGGACTTCTGGCCCCAGAACTGAAAGATAATAATTTTGTGTTTTTTTGTTTTGTTTTTTTCTAATGCGGTACGCAGACCTCTCACTGTTGTGGCCTCTCCCGTTGCGGAGCACAGGCTCCGAAAGCGCAGGCTCAGCGGCCATGGCTCACGGGCCCGGCCGCTCCGCGGCATGTGGGATCTTCCCGGACCGGGGCACGAACCCATGTCCCCTGCATCGGCAGGCAGACTCTCAACCACTGCGCCACCAGGGAAGCCCTAATTTTCTGTTGTTTTAAGCCATTAAGTGTGTGATCATTTGTTACATACGGCAGCAAGAGGAAACTAATACTAGGTAGAACTGGTATCTCAGTAGACATCCATGAGAAGCAAAGGAAACGAAACTAGACTATTTGTATTTGGAGCCTGTTTATTCTTCATAATCTTCAGGACTCTCTGGGTATTCAGTTATCAATTTCTAAGTAGCTATACCAGTATAATAATAGTGATTAGTATCAGCCCAGTACTCTGCTCAGCACTTCGTTAGCATTCTCTTCTTAATCCTCAAAACAAACTGAAAAGCAAGATAAAGCAACTGGCCCAGCAAAAGAGAACCGGTAAGCAGCTTGTTTATTCAAAGCCAACGTATAATTAATACTACTAATAACAACAGGTACCACTTACTGCTTTCCTACATTATCTCCAATCTCTCCAACAACCCTGCAAAGGAAGGAGAATTATTCTAATTTTATGGAGAAGGAAATGGTCCAAACCTGGGAGAGGCTAAGTAACATGCCCAAGTGAGGAAATGTCTGAGTCTGATTTCAAAAATCTAAGCTTTTTCTAGTCATAGCACTTTGTGTTTTATTTAAAATTTATTCAAAGGGTTTTCTATCACCGCATTTAATTCAGTATGCACACTCAAATATCCCCACCCCATCCCACTCCTTTGCCCTCACCAAGATGAGGCCTCGTTATTTTACTCTAAAGCTACCTGATCAGCAGAGTGTAGCAGAACCTAGGTCCCAATAGTTCATCTTAAAAGCGGGTGATCAAAAACATCCTGTCTACAAATCCCAAGCAAGCAAGAAACGGACACAGCAATTTCACCAAGAAAATGTAAGACAGAAAAAACAGAGTAGCACCAGATTTTCCCAAGTTCAAGTGAGAAACCTACAGTCTACCCCACTATTCACACAGGACAGGAAGTTTCCCTTGAAGCAAATCAGAGAATGTCAGAGTTGGAAAAGACCTTAACAGGATTTTGATCTGCCTTTCCTCACTGAATGCAGGAATCCATTCTTCAACCTTTAAACATAGAGCACTGCATTTTCTGAGACAGTGCATTTGTTAGGAAGTTCTTCCAGATAATTAGTCTAAATCTACTCCTCCTTCCTGGTTCTAGCTTGTGAGGCCAACCCAATAGGGTCATCCCTCTTCTGCATGCCAGACAGCCAACACGTCCCTACTGGGTCTTCCCTGTTCTTAGCTGAACATCCGAGTTTTTCCATTTTTTTCTCATGTGACAAGCCTTCGCAAGGTTGCTTCCCCTGGACGTGCCAACATCCATAATGCCTTCCCAGAAAACTTGGAACCCAGAACATAACACAGCTCAACTCTAGCTATGGTGGAGCCAGGATGGAGTCATGATCCCATGACCTCCCTGGGCAATGCATTTCTATTAGAAGTAGCTTAGAACTGAAATATTTTTAGCTGAATGAACTTGGCCAACTGAAAAATCCTCAGACAGCCTTTTTAATTTGATTCTCCTCCAGTCTATAGTTTCATTTCTTAAATGTAAATGATAGAAATTTACATTTCTGTTGAATATTGAATGTCATTCTCTATATCCTACTCTATACATTTACAGCCTGCCAAGACATTCACTTATTTACTGAGAGCATACTCTATGTCAAGCACCGATCCAGAGACACTGGAGACGGAGTGAACAAGACAAAGACCCCGCTAAGATGCAGATAACATTCTGACTTGACTCTGACAACCCCGCTCTGTCAACTGCAAGTTTGAAATTTACATTTTCCCTATTGAATCAGAATATTTCTCCCAAGAGAACTGAAATAATTTTCATATTAGTCCATTATAGATAAGGATGGGGTTTAACATTCAACGTATAACATGTTTGGAACAGTTATTTAAGAATGAACTGTAAACGGCATTAGGCTTTTATTTTCTTTGATCCATTTTCATCCAAAATGAATAATTATATCCTTAATGTAATATAATCCGTGTACTGTATTCCTCAGATAAAAACATTTATTACTGCTATTTATAGTCAGTTATTCTTTCCAAGAGCTTTTAAAACTCATCTGTAAGTAATTTCTGGAGAAATGAAAAGAAATTATTGTTTAATATTTAAACTATTCCACCTGCTTATAAGACACACATCACACACACACACACACACACACGAAGTCAGAGTCTAAGAAAGGCTGAGCGAGAATGAGCACACGCAGCCTATATTTAGATCTGTATTACTCCTTTCATTACTGATCACTGTTGCAACTTGAAAGCATTTCCACGTACTACATGGAAACAAACACAAAACAGTACCTATTTTGATAGGTGGCAACATTTCTAGAATTACCCCAGGAACAGTAAATTTTCTCTTTAGATTCAATGATTCTCAACCCTTGCTAAACATCAGAATAACATGGAGGCTAAAAAAAAATACTAAGTGTTCGTTTCCCCCCATGTCCACCCCAGAGATTCTGACATAAGGATCTGAGTTAAAAGCCAGGGCATGAGTATTTTCTTTTAAAAAGCATTCTAAGTGATTCTACAGGTGAACAACCACTATTCTAATCCATCCATCTCATTCTGCAGAAACAGAACAACTTACTCTGAATTCTGCAATCTCCATTCAATTATTCCTATCTAATTAATTAAAGTACGTGTAAATGAGAAAATATCTAACTAATGTGATCTCAGCACTATTGTAACTGGTATGTTTTGTTCTTTTATTCATCCCCTTAATTATTTCAAAAGCCATCTCTCCCCCCCAAAAAAGTTTTTAGAAATATGTATTTAGTATAACCAGATTAGTAATTTCCAATATTTTATCATACTGGTAAACAGAGGCTAGTCTGAGCTCTACAGAATTTTAAATGACACGTTTTATTCTTTCTTTTTTTTTTTTTTTCTTGCGGTACGCGGGCCTCTCACTGTTGTGGCCTCTCCCGTTGCGGAGCACTGGCTCCGGACGCGCAGGCTCAGCGGCCATGGCTCACGGGCCCAGCCTTTCCGCGGCATGTGGGATCCTCCCCGACCGGGGCACGAACCCGTGTCCCCCGCATCGGCAGGCGGACTCTCAACCACTGCGCCACCAGGAAAGCCCACACGTTTTATTCTTAAAAAGAAAGATTCCGAAAGTAGAAGCTGTGAGCATTAAGAACATGTGATAGCTACCAAATGTAAAATAGATAGCTAGTGGGAAGCAGCCGCATAGCCCGGGAGATAAGCTCGGTGCTTTGTGACCACCTAAAGGGGTGGGATAGGGAGGGTGGGAGGGAGACGCAAGAGGGAGGAGATATGGGGATATATGTATATCTGATTCACTTTGTTATAAAGCAGAAACTAACACACCATTGTAAAGCAATTACACTCCAATAAGGATGTTAAAAAAAAAAAAAAGAACATGTGATAGAAACTGTGTGCTCAAGACACTTGATGGCCTTGTCACCCTCAGTTAAAAAACTTATTAGATGGAGAAGCTCCGTGTCTTTTCTAATGGCTGTTCAGAGATGCCTTGCTCCTTTGTCCCTATCTTGGTCCTTCCCAGGGACTGGCAGGGTTAACACTTGCAGGGTAGTGAACTTAAAACCAGGGTCCAGAGCAGGGGATAAGCAACAGCATCTGTAGCACAATGGCAGATGACAGGTGGGTGAGGTATCGAGCCAGGCGTGAATTTCTCCATCTAGGCAGATGTGAAGTTGGGTCCTACTTTTATAGCTCCTGAGGCGCTGCCACTGTAGGCAGCTATTGGTCATCTGTATTAAAGATGTCACAGATACACAACTAGTAGAATAGATCAAATAAAAGAAAAAAAAAAAACAGCAACACCAAGTGATGGTGAGGATGCAGGTAAATCGAAGGTCATACAGTGTTGTTGGGTAACAGTCTGGCAGTTTCTTACGAAATTAAACATTCATTTACTATATGACCCAGAAATCCCACTCCTAAATATTTTCTCCAAGAAAAATAAGAGCTTGTGTTCATCCAAAAACTTGTACATGAATGTTTATAGTGGCTTTAGTCATAATCACCAAAAACTGGAAACAACCCACTGGCCTACAACTGGTGAATGAATAAACAACCCGGGGAATCCATACAATGGAATACCACTCGTCAATTAAAAGGAACACATTATTGATTGATTAATTAGGGATGAATCTCAAATGCACTGTAACAAGGGAAAGAGACCAGGTTCAAAATGTTATATATAAATGCATATTCCACTAATATGACATTCTGGAAGAGGCAAGTAGGCCAGAAGATACATTAGGAGTTGCCACGAATTGGGGGTGAAGCAAGAGGCTGATTACAAGGGAGCACTAGGGAGTTTTTCTGAGGTGACAGAATTGCTCTGTATCTTTATTATGGAGGTGTTTACATGACTATATGCATTCATCAAAGCCTATAGGAATATACAGGGAATGTTACTGTATGCAAATGATACCTCAAATAAACCTGATCCCCAAAAAAGGTCCATAGGGGAAAGCCCGGTCATCAAAGTGAGTTAGTTGGAAAGGTGATGCAAATGGAAAAGCAAAAAGTTTAAAAAGCTGTTTGGATTAAATATATTATCAAATTGGCTTTATTTGATGGAGCTTCCCTAAATCCATCGCAACCACTTCAACATTTGGAATGACACAGTGCAAACAGCAAGACTGAGAACCGTTCACAATATGTAAATCTTTCCTTTTATCAAAGGAATGAAGTCTTGCAACATATTTTAGTACAGACCTGCTTTCCAGGAACGTGACCACCTTAGCCACAACAAAATATGACTGATTATGCTAAATGATGGAGTCATTTGAAGCTACCGTAAACTCTGAAAATATGGCTGGTAATTTTGAAACAAAGATGAGAAAGCATACATGGCTCAGTCTCCTAAGTGCTGTTAACTCTACACCTAATATAACTGCCTTGAAAGTAAGCAAAAATCTATATAAATTGGTAGTTCTTGAAGTGTGGCACCAGGATTAGAGGCATCAGACCAGCAGTAGTGGCATCATCAGGAGCTTAGCAGAAATGCACATTCATGTGTTCCACCCCAGCGTGAATCAGAATCCAGTCATTTCCCTGCTCAGCAAACTCTAAGTTCAAGAGATGAGGAAGTGGCCATCATGAATGGCTGATGAAAAAAACATCCAAAAAAGGACACAAGCACGTTGCTGTCCATCTAGACCCATGCAGTCAAGATGAAGTACAAACCTACCCCGCCATATGCCCATACAATCTACATAGTAAAAAAGGGTTTTAATTACAGGCTTTACCCTTTTAAAACGCTCTGAGCCCAATCTATATTTAAAATGAAATTGGATTTCAAGTAGAATTTTATGCAAACTCAATTCTAGGAGATAATTAAAAACATTTATAATGTTCACAGTACTAAGAGAGGTGTAGTTATCTGTGATAGATCAGTTCATTCCATAACCAAGTGAGTAAAGTTTCAGAACTAAAATTTCACAGGTGATATACATACTAATAATTGTAACTATTAAAAATCAAAAGTCGTCTCCCAATAACCACTGGGTCCTGCCATATTCTACTTTATGTGGACTATATCTTCATAGCTTTTTCTTTTCAGGTAAAGGATGAATAATGATTTCTAGATTTTCAATAAATACCTCAAGCCGTAAAGATCAGAATATGTTTTCCTTCCTCTTTTCAAGTAAAATGTTTTGGTATTTCAACAGATGTCTTAGTAGAAAAATGCTATTTTCATCCATCCGAATGAGAGTTCATCAAGCACAGGGAAGATGAATAAAGTAGCCCCAAATATCATCATAATTATACCAGCACATACGCTCAATTTATAAAACAAGGCTTTATTTGCATTACATTATCAATGTCTCCTCTTGGAGTCCTGCTTTATTGATACTATCTGTCCATGCTATCCAAGGGCTATAAATTCGTAATTCTGCACAAATGGACTATCTAATCTTTCAATCATCTAGGGGCAGATATTTAATCTGACGCCAGTTCCCAGCTGACATTCAGTTCTTCTGTGGATGAATACTCACAGGCAACAACATCTGAACATCAGTTTAAGCAAAACACCACCAAGGTAGATCTGTTGCCCCTCACCTCCATGCGTACACTTGGCCCAAAACACGTGTAAAACTAATGCCAGTGTTTTGGATGATCTGCATGTTTTAGCACCATTGCCCACTTTCAGAATTTTACAATTTTGTAAACAGGATCAATAACTCATCAGGCCGCATGTTTTTGTCTTGTTTTATCCTAGGTAACAGCAATATTAATTTCCACCTTTACAGTGCTTTCCCTTACACTGTTCTGTTCTTTGTTTTTTGGGTTTTTTTGTGGTATGCGGGCCTCTCACTGTTGTGGCCTCTCCCGTTGCGGAGCACAGGCTCCGGACGTGCAGGCTCAGCGGCCATGGCTCACGGGCGCAGCTGCTCCGCGGCATGTGGGATCTTCCCGGACCAGGGCACGAACCCACGTCCCCTGCATCGGCAGGCGGTCTCTCAACTACTGCGCCACCAGGGAAGCCCTCTTACACTGTTTTTTATGAGTAATTAAGATAATGTTATACCCCTTTGTAAAACTGGCCATTTACTTCCTGTTATTTTTATAATAAAATAAAATAGGGTTAATTTGGCCCAAGAAGGGCTACCAGATCTGGCTCCTATTTACCTTTCTATTGTCATCTTCTAACACTTCTCCCCTTCACTCAATCCAACCCCATTGGCCTCCTTTCTAGCCTCAGGACCTTTTCACTTGCTGTCCCATTTGTCTTGGCATTCCTTTTTCTCCAATCTCCCATTGCCTAATTCCTTCTCCTCTTTTAGATCTTAACTCAAATATCACTTCCTCAGAAAAAATCTTCTCTGACCTTCTCCAGTTCCTCTCCATCTGATCAAGCTGTTTATTTTCTAAGTTTTAAAATATTGGTATATTGGCTGCACCCACCACAGTGCCTGGCACAGAGCGGCTACCCAATAAGCATTTATACAATGAATAAATGAATGAATGAACACTGTGAAATAAGTGAAGAATTATTACCTTAATTTTCCAAATAATAAAACTGAAGCCCAGCTAAATTCAGCAATTTACCCAACTTTATACTATGAGCTAGTAATAGAAACAAGATTTTTCTGACACTAAGCTCAGTGCTAGTTTCACTATTTGATACAAATCCTAAATAGACTTAAAAAAATCATAATTTGTGCTTAGAGTGATATTTTCAACTCTTAGTAAAGTTTCAACTCCAACACGATTAACTGTAGGATTAATACCTTTATCTCAACAATTCCTGAGCTTGTCTGAAGTTTTTAATTTTTTTTTCTTAACATAAAAATCCATTGACCTTTATCTCAGCAGCTTGCTTGATCTTAAATATATGTCAAATAACCCAAAAAGAGAGTTTAAATAACCATTATGCCTACCAAGTAAATGTTTGCATCCATAAAATAGAAAGTTAGAAGTGATGTTTAAGAAAATGTACTCAGGAGGTAGACTGAGTTATAAGTATTTCTCTTCTATCATTCCTAAGTACTTACTGTTGACATAAAAGATAAACCAAATACAGTGTTTTACCAAAAGAATCATTGCAACGTTTACAGTATTTTGCAGTAACTGAAGACATATACTTATCTGGACAAATATCTCATATCTGGATAAATGAAGAAAAAGTAAGTGAATTTAATATATATTAATCTTCTACCTGAGGTGTCCACGGGACTAAAAATTAATCCATGAATTATTCTGATACTCCAAACACTGGATATTGCCTGACTGCTACATTTGTATCGCTCAAATAGAGGCAGGCAATTTAGTAGAAAAAAAGCCTTCACAAGTTTTCCTCCCTCTTAGCTCAAATATGGCGACATTCTGTAGCTAAATTGTGAAATAGATTTAAAGCCCAAATAAACTAAAGTGATAAAGACCCAGGGTGGAGAATGGTTTGGGCAGGTACAAGTCCCATTTCACATGTATCATATTAATTTGAATTCTTACAGTGACTGCAGTAGATATTCTGAAATGTCTCTATACTGTTACTTTAGTTACTGCCTAACTTCCGACCCCTCATCACACAGTTTAATAAACCCGCCAAGGAAAGCTGAGTTTAGGTTACAGTCATGGCTAAAGGCACCCCCATTATAATACGGTCATATTCCTATTTGCAAAAGTGACCACTACACCCACCTTTCCCGAAACGAACCTTGTGACCTTCCCCAGGAAAGAGCTCTCTGGTTCAAGAGACCAACCAAGGTATTCACGCTTTAGTCATTAGATCAATCATTTACCTCCTTACTGAACAGCCACCACAATAAAAATGACCTTTTGATGTACCAAAACCAGGAAAAAACATCTAACATTTCTTTTCAAGGTAGTTTAATGAAAAGGGTATAAAAGTGAGATTTTCACAGAAGTAGGGAAAAAAATATTGCCTCCAAAATCGAGATTTTTTTTTCGTACACCACATACCTAAATATGCAAACACCTTTGACAAATTTTCCCCATTCATATATCTCCTAAAGAGACACAGACCCTGATAAATACAAAAATTATTAGCAATACTTACTAAAGAAATATATGTTCTTCCTATAAAGGATCAAGATGACTAGAAAAGCTTCTCTATATTATTAGTAAGACAATTCTCAGGCGTCACCTTTAAAATCAGAGCTTGAAGGTACTAGAACTCAGGTCCGCTAAATGCCCAGTTCATTGCTCTAGTCATACCTCTTCTTCTGAGGCCTCAGATTCTTCACCTTTATAACGAGGGGCTAGGTGGTACAATTGCTAGCAAACCTGAAACCCAACAGGTCTCACTACCTATCGGGGGCATTTACATTTTAGGAGACAATATTACAGGACTCCTCCAAAGCCATAGATTGTTGGAAGTGGCATTTGTCTTTCAAAACAAACAAATCACCATTAATTAAAACACACACATACACACCCTTTCTTTCCAACAATAAGGAATAACCAAATCTGATGTGATAATGTACAAGGCAGTGCCTTAATGGAATGCTGGATCCAGCAAGATTTAAGCAATAAATTTTATGGAACTTGATCATACTCTCCCATCACAAAGCCCTTTATGATAACACTTGAGTAAATCCATCTGGTTGAGTTAATAATTAGGTTAAATCTGTTACAAGTTAATGATGCATAGACAAGTCATTCCAGGTACATGATGATGCAGCGAATCTGTGACACAAGTTACAGATAATATTTTGCACCGCCTTTCATTTTTCTTTATTTCCTACTCTGATTAGAAAACAAAAAGCCATTCAAGAACAAATAAGACCTTCAAATAAGACCTACATACGTACAGACTGGATTCAAAGGGGAAAAAAAGCACTTTCCTAAGGAGTTACATAGGGTTTCAGAAAGACCTCTCAAAGGTTGAGAAAGACCCCAGCCCATTTCTATATTCTGAGCTGCCTGGTGGATTGTAAAATAAAGAAATGCTTAAGTATGTAGTGTGTTTATTTAAATGTTTATGTGTAATACAAAAATAGAACTATGCTGTCCACCAGAGTTTCAGAATGCACAATGTATATTAATGCCTAGTGTACTTACTATAACTAGTGAAATGTAGTAATGAGAAATGAGATGAAAGTAAACAGACATTGTAGTTCAATATGGTTGGGGTATGAAACTACATCTATAAGCAAATTGGAAGATATTTCATAAACATGAAACCTGGAGCCAAATGATCTTCAGCCCATGCTCCCGGTATTCCATCCCCTGGGTAAGATCCTGGAGTTCATTTAAAGATTTATTATGTGGCCAGGGCCTTTAAATAGAAATTACACACAAAAGCACAAATCTGTGACCTTCAACATCAACAAATACTTATATATGTGTAGCTATCCAAAGACCAGCCCCCAGTCCAAAAGAAAATAGACTGTACTTTAGCAAAATCTGTGTACTGAGGCTGGAATCATCAAAGCGCAATAGAGTTGAAAATGAGCTAATGATTCCCGTGTTTTGATGTTAATGAAAAGAGAGAAGGCTGAGACCAGAGTGGAGGGAGAGTGGCTTCCTTGGGGAGAGAGAGGCTCTGAGCTCTGGGGAAACAGCCAGCCTATCAGGTGTTGAGGAAGAACTGAGCACAGTGGATGCTGTCAACCCTGGCTGCATATTTAAGACAACTGATGCCCAGACCCCACACAAGGTCAATTAATCAGAATCACTGAAGATACCTTTTAAAGGCTCCCGGGTGACTGGAATGTGAGCCAGGGATTGACGGCCACTGAGTCAGGGTCACTGAGGCTGGAGGATAGAAAAGGCTGAGTAAGCACAGCTCCAGCAATCAGGACCTGAGTGACTGCAATAAAACAGAGCCGGTTCCTCCTAGAACGAATCTGGTATGGGAGCAGGGTCGGGTAGGGGGTGTCCAGAGATAGGTCTCTCTCATGTTCACCAATAGAGTAGAAGAAAATGGCCCTATAGAGGACAGGACATTCAGATGATTAAAGCCACAGCAGGCTAAATTGAGACCATGTGCCTCTCCACCTGAGACTGCACAACATTTCCACCCAGTGTGCTTTACGGATGTTAACATTCTAAACAATTAACGTCTCTTATCACATAGTAGGGAACAGGTCACATCTCTGCTCAAAACTGTCTAATGGCCTTCCCCTTCCCTCAGAGAAAATCCAGCCCTTACTATGCACATCCTACACAGACTTGCGCTAAAGTGTGGTCCCAGGACCAGCAGCAATAATAGTACCGCCCGAGAGTTTGTCAAAACTACAGAACCTCTGGCCCCATCGATCAACTAAATCAGCATCTACATTTAAACAGGATCCCCATGTGACTTTATGCACATTAAAACGTGAGAAGCTATAAAACAGATAAACAACAAGGTCCTACTGTATAGCACGGAGAATTATATTCAACACCTTGTAATAACTGATAATAGAAAAGAATCCAAAAAAGAATATACATATGTATAACTGAATCACTTTGCTGTACACCTGAAACATTGTAAATCAAGTATACTTTAATTAAAAACTTGTGACAAGCACTGACCTACCGAGTCTCCCTCACCTCTCCCACCCACCCCTATTACCTCTCTGCTACCTGACCTGTTTGCTCAGCACCTTCTTACCATTCCTTCAATCTACCAGGCTCTCTTCTGTTCAGGGCCTTTACACTGGCTGCTTCCTCTACTAGAATGTACCTCCTCCAGATATCTGGAAGGCTCATTTGTTTACCTCACCTTCTTCAGATCTTTTCTCATGTCACCTCCTCCATGAAAACTTCCCTCACCATCCTGTTTACAACTGAAAAAAATTTTCCAGACATTCCCCCTTCCCTGCTTCCTGTCCACAGGACTTACCACCAGTGGACATACTTTTTTGTTTTCTATTCAATTGTTTATTAACAGTCTCCCTGTGATAGACTGCAAAATATGGCCACAAATTCTTGGCATCTCTTTCTATGGAGGAAGAGATGTCTCTGCTTCTTGAAGCTGGGCTTGGTAATGTGACTTGCTTTGACTTATGGGATGTTAGGATATGGACACGAGCAAAAATTTGAAAAGAGCTTGCACATGAGAATTTCTCTCTCTGGTTGCTGGGATACCTTCTTGTCGCTAAGGGAAGAAGCACAAACGAGCCTGCTGGAGGATGGGAGACCCATGACCAGTTACCCCCATAATCTAAGCTAGCAGCCAGCAGAAACCACAAGAACATGAGTGAAGCCATCCCAGACTAGCCAGGCCCTAGATGACCCACCAGTTGCCTGAAGAACCTAACATTCAACTCACAGCCTCACAGAAATAATGATTGTCATTTTAAGCCACTGGGTTTTGGGTGATATGTTTTGAAGCAAGCTGGAACCCTTGTAATTTCCAAGAGGGTAGAGATTTTTGTGCCCCACTGCATCTTCAGGGTTTAGTAGTGTACTTAGCATAGGGGAAATAGTCTAAAATATTTGCAGTGAATGTTGAAGGACAGAATGATGATCACAAAGGAAAAAAAAAAAAAACCCACGAGTGAAAGAAATAAAGGCCCGAAATGGCCTCCATCACTGAGAGACTAAAAGGTAGGAGCAGGACCTCCTAGGTTCATTAGAACCTTGTCTCTTCAGATTCAGGGTGAACTAAATAAGATTTCAACTACTTTGGTAACAGAATATTTTAGCCAAAAAAAAAAAAAATCCACATGTTCATTCACATGCGGTGTTTCAAATTTATTCAAAACAGTTCTAGTTTCACGGTGCTTAACTTGTCTAAGGCTGCATAGCCATGTGACCTTTAGAATAGTTTTCACATTATGCAGCACTTACACTCCTCATTTTAAATTATTCCGATTTTTAACAGCTCGCAAATCGGCGAACCAAATCACTGCATGTTGCTTCAATTCTGTCTTGCCAAAGAAGAAAAATCTGCTGCTTTGGATTCATGTCAAGAGTTGGAAATTCGGGCCATAACATTTTAAATCTCAGATGTTCCCCACTGTGTCCACCTCACATAAATCAATAAGCACACAAATACCCACATGTTTGGGAAGCCAGTTCACTAACAACTAAGGCACAATGGCCTGTGGAATGCGGCGGCAAATTTAAGTGGATTCTGCAGCAGTGGGTGTCATAATCTGAGAGTACAGTGTGGTCCTTAGCAGTGGCACAAACAAGTGCAATTGGCAAGCAAAAAGCAAGTTCGATATTAAACAATTAACTGAGGTACAAAGCTAACACGTTACTTTCATTTGATGGGAAAAAATAAAAGACAAACTGTAGTACACTACGTTTCTGTCTTCTTGGAAAAGGAAACAAACCCTCAATTTTCTCTAGTCTTACCAGTCATGGACAGGCATATCTAAACTTATGGAACAAGTCTCCTCTGGAGAGCTGGCAAGGCTGGAGAGAAGCAACTCGGAGCAACTAAGCTCTGGGATCTTCAGGGTTTCTTTCAGGAAGTGCAAATCTCTAAGCAACAGAATCCCATACACACATTTGCAAATACCTACTATCTGGCTTCTGATTTTTTGAAACACATGTCATTATCACTTGCGCTCATTATGCAATGTATACTGGAGATCCATGAGGTCTTCCTATTAAGTCACAGGATTCTTATCTAGAGTATCACATAATCTCTCTCCCTCTTCCATTACCAATCTCCATCTATACTGTGTGCAAGGCTAAGGAGAAAGCTCTTGAACTTTTGTATTAGTGGGAACAGGCAAGATTCCACAGTAGGAACAAATGAACCCATGAATCTCAGTGACTGAAAACAAGAAAAGCTTGTTTCTAGCTCATGTTACACATCCATTGTGCACTGGCTGGGAGCGCCGCTCATCATGGCCCGCAAGGACCCAGGCCAATGGAGCACCCACCACCTGGAGCTTGGCAGATCGAAGTAGGGCAGATGGGGAGCACAGTGAATCATGCACTGACTGTTAAGAGGGGACGTGTGTCACTTCTGCTCACATTTCCTTGGCCAACAGAAGTTACATGACCAAATAGGAAATACACCCACTTACACCGCAAATAGGGAAATACAATCCTATCACATGGTGAGAAGAACTGAAAATATTCAGGGGATGGTATTAACGACGCTGCCGTCTCTATTCCCTCCCGGCCTCCACGTATTAAAAGCCATTTATCCGTTTCAGAGTATTTTCCCGAGGGCATCTGAATGGCAGAGCACACTCTTCCAGGTACCATAAAGTACCAGAGTTTAAACAAAAGAGGTTTTAGCCACAGGCAATTTCATTTGAGGAAATGACGTCTGAGAAGGGCTTTGCCGAATGAGTGAGAACTGGACGGGAGGATGTCCAGGCAGTGGGAGCAACTCGAGCAGGGGCAGAAAAGTAGGGCATGGCAGTGCATGTGCAAAGAATGGCAAAATGTTTAGGCTGAATGATATTCAGAATAGACGGGGTGGGGTGGGGGGGAAGGAGGGGAAGGGGGGAAGGAGGGGGAGGGGGAAGGAGGGGGAGGGGGAAGGAGGGGGAGGGGAGGGGCGAGTGGGAAGAGGGGGGAGGAGAAGAGGAAGAAGTCTCTTTGACCACAGTGGGTTCTGAAAAGATTAAACTGCCTTATGTGGCATGTTTTGAAGGGAAAGACAGTGGGACAGGATAGGACTGGCACAGTAGTCCAAGCAAGAAGCAACAAAGGGCTTAGCTACAGGAGACCCACCTCAATGGAGAGAAGAGAAGAGCTCTACTCTAGAATCGCATACAGCAGAAGAAGACTCAGCTTTCCCATCTCCCTTTCATCTGACCCAGAAAACATAACTCACCTTTCCCTCTATCTGCCTGAGCCTGAAGGGACTGGTCATTTGAGGCTTAGAACTGATTAAACTGACGAGGTCAGATGGGGAGACCCATCTCGATTGAGAGACTAGCTTCTGGCCATGTCACCCAACCAAGAGGGCATTCCTTTCATAATTAAGTGGAGTTAACTCCCAGTGGAGAGTTCCTCTATTTGTTCTCAGTTTATTTCCTATCTCCAAGGATATCTCTGAAGCCACTCCTTAAGGACTAAACTGCAGGACTTAATTTATGTGTTTATCCTGGAGCCTGTAATTCCTCCTCTCATGCAGATTTAACTTCAGCGCTTTGGCCCTTCAAATTGGCCAATCCAGGTAAGCCCTTCCATGGTCGATCCAGGTAGGTCAGCCATGGGCCATCACAAGATTCTACGGCTTATATTATACAGAGCTTTAGGACCCGTCGTGTGCACCAAATCTGCTTATTTTTGCTACTCCCACGCATTCCACACAGACAGTACAATTAGCCTGTGATCTGAAACCTTCTCTTACTACTGACCAATTCCATCATTGGGGGGTCCCTCTGTGCTGTTCTTCCCACTGCTCCAGTAGATACAAGACTTGCACTGTCACCCCCAGGGAGATGAGCGTAGCCAGCAGAGCCCCCAGCGTTCCTTGGAATCCCTGGAGAAGCCATCGCAGTCCTTGGATGATCTGGGACTTGGCTCTTGGGGTGGACAATGTCACACTGTGTACTCTGACTCTCCCACTAAGAATTCTCATGAAGTCAAAGCCAGAAAGAATGACCCTGCTGACGATGCCAAGTTCTGAAACATTCAAAGATAAGGATTAGGCTATTTCCCAGGAAGCCCTGGACTTTAGAATCCATACACACATGACTCATCAATCCTAGATCACTCCTTTTTACCACACTCCACTATAGAATATACTATGCACTGTGAGCCTTCCTTATTGACTGGGTAATAGAATTTTTAAAAATTTTTCTCCAGTGTTCAGATTTGTTTCTCATTTTATATACACTGCAGGACTATAACATACTTTAGGATTTGACCAATATTCAGTGATTACCTTTACAGAGCCAAACACCATGCTACATGCTGTGGAATAATAATTAAGCCCCTTACAAGGAGAAAAGAAAAAAAAAAAAAAAACTTTACTAAATTCCCTGGGGAGATTTTGGGCAAAGTACTATTGGAGTCAAAGCACTGAAAAATCAGAGTGATTGTACCTGTATTTTACCTGTATTTCCAGAGTGAGGTATAGTGGAGGTGACATTTGAGATGTGTCTTCAAGAAGAGAATTTCCAGAAGGGCAAGGGGTCAGATGAATATTCCAGGTGGAAAGACTGGCACAGAAACAGGAAAGGATTGAGTCTAGTATCTGGGGAACAACGGGAAGTCCAGTTTGGCTTTGTTAAGGGACGGAGCAAGAAAGTCGATGGAAAAAGTATTTCAGGACTAGTAGATAGAGGACTGTAAAAGCCCAGAGAGGGAATCTGTTTGTTTAAACACAGGAGGCAAATGGCGGCTACTGGTGACTTCTGAATAGGTAAATGGCATCACCAAAATCAAGCTTTAAGATCACCCTCTTCAATCTCAAGCTCAACCACTTCTTCCCTGTTCACTAGACTTCATTTACACCTGCCGGTTTCTGTTCCCCTGGGGCCTTTGCACCAGCTGTCTCCTCTGCAGGGAACTCACCCCACCCCAGACCTCCATGTGGTCGGGGCTCCTTCTTATTCAGATCTCCGCTCGAGTGTTCCCTCCTCAATGAGCTTCCCTAACCAGCCTATCTGAAGGAGTCCTCCCACCCTTAGGCACTTTTTACTCTACTAATGTATTTAGCTTTCCAATAGCAACTTATCATAATTTGAAATTATTTTATTCACTTCATGGCTGCCTCATAGGTTGGTTCCTCTCACTATAAGCCCCATGTGAGCACATACCTTATTTAAAGACAGATACAGTAGGCCTGGGTCTAACAGAATGGCTAATAAACAACAGGTACTCAATAACTATTTTTTAGCAGCTTCACCGAGATAAAGTTCACATACCATATATTTATTTAAAGTATACTATTCAAATGTTTTTAGTGTAGTTACACAGTTGTGCAAAAATCACAACCCATTTTAGAACATTTTCATCACCCCCGAAAGAAACCCCATACCCATGAGCGGTCCCCCCATCTCCCCACCCCCCAATCCTTTCAGCCCTAGGCAACCACTAATCTACTTTCTGTCTCTGTAGATTTGTCTACTCTGGACATTTCATATAAACAGAATCATACATTCATGACCTTTTGTGACTGGTTCCTTTCACTCAGCCGGTGAAGTGTTTTCAAGGTTCATCCATGTTGTAGCCTGTATCAGTACTTCATTCATTTTTATTGCAGAATATTCCATTGTAAGGATACACTATATTTTGTTCATCCATTCATCAGTTGATACACATTTGTGTTGTTTCTATTTTCTGGCTCCTATGAATAATGCTGCCACCAACTTTTGTCTGCAGGTTTTTGTGTGAACAAATGTTTCATTTCCCTTGACTGTATACTTAGGTGTGGAACTGCTGGGTCGTATGGTAACTCTATGTTTGTTTAATGTTTTGAGGGACTGCCAGACTGTTTTCCAACAGTGGTTGCACCACTTTGCATTTCCACTAATAGTGTATGAGGGTTCCAATTTCTCCACATTCTTTTTTTTTTTAATTTTATTTATTTATTTATTTTTGGCTGTGTTGGGTCTTCATTTCTGTGCGTGGGCTTTCTCTGTGCGTGGGCTTTCTCTAGTTGCAGCGAGCGTGGGCCACTCTTCATCGTGGTGCGCAGGCCTCTCACTGTCGCGGCCTCTCTTGTTGCGGAGCACAAGCTCCAGACGCGCAGGCTCAGTAGTTGTGGCTCACGGGCCTAGTTGCTCCGCGGCATGTGGGATCTTCCCAGACCAGGGCTCGAACCCATGTCCCCTGCATTGGCAGGCAGATTCTCAACCACTGCGCCACCAGGGCAGCCCTCTCCACATTCTTGTCAACACTTGTGATTATCTGTCTTTCTGATTATAGTAACCTAAGTGAATATGATGTGAATTAGTATCTCATTGTGGTTTTGATTTGCATTTCCCTGATGACTAATGACGTTGAGCAACTTTTCATGTGCTTATTGGCCATTTGTATATCTTCTTTGGAGACATGTCTATTCAGATCCTTTGTGCCCATTTTTAATTGGGTTATTTGTCTTTTTATTATTGAGTGTAGGAGTTCTTTACATATTCTGGATACAAGGCTCTCATCAGATGTGATTTGCAAATATTTTCTCCCATTCTGTGCATTGTCTTTTGACTTTTCTTGATGGTGTCCTTCAATAACTATTTTTAAAATAAAACAATGAATAAAACGAATCCTTTAAGACAGAAAACTATGACCAGTTCATAAGTATGTGGCAAATTAGTGGCAGGGCAGGACCTAGAGGAGAATTCAAGTCACCTGTTTTCAGCCCTGAGTTTTGTTTACTGGTTCTCAGCATTGCCCAACTAGCCCAGAAGCAATGACATCATCCTACGATGAGTCAAAGAATGCAGCATTTGGTAAATTGGCTCATGAGCATTAACCAAATGGAAAGATGCCCCAAGGTTAAAAAAATAAAGAAAAAAGGTTTTGCTGGAAGCTAGGCTATAATAAATCTTAAGTGGCCTACAATTTAGTTTTCTCTTGAAAAACTCTGAAATTGATGAATGGGTCCCACACACACACAGGAAAAAAAAAAATTAGTTAAATGCAACTAGAATAGGTCCAGGATGAGTAAGCAGTAAACTTCTAAACTTGTAGTTACGGATATATGCTTACAAGATTAAAGGCTCTGAAATTGTCTTCCCCCCCTGCACTGCATTCAAACTCATGAGCACTGCCCAGTTTTATTATGGTTGAGAAACTTCAACTAGTGAAAACAAGGTACAAGCCTGGGAACATCGATATGGAGAGAACTGGTATATTTTTACAGCTGTAAGAGCTTCTCAGAGTAGAAAAATACCAGACCTTAAGTACTTATTACAAAAATATCAGCTCTAAGTACTTAGTACAAATATATATGATATATATATATATGTGTGTGTACACACACACACACACACACACACTGGGAAAGGCAGCAGGGAAGGACTTGCTTTTAATAAATCTTAACCAGTTTCAATGCTGGCAGGGTATCCACAATGTAATTTTCCCAGGACAGAATTAACCCCTTAGATAATGCAAAGAAGATTCAACTAGAAACTTCATGCTTCTTTTGTGGTGCTAACCCTAACCTAACAATCAGATTCACATATAAATGCAAACAAGATTAATCTAGTATTGTAGACAGCAACCTAAAAATATTATACAGAGAGCAATTTATAAATAATTTAAAAAACACATTTTAAAATATGTCCATATTCTTACAAGGCAGTAAAGTTAGACTAAGAATACATAAAAAACATGTTCAGAACATACTTCATTATACTATAAAAAAATATATGTGAAGGGCAGAATACATGACGTGAATAAATTATAGGTATAATTATTTATTATAATGGAAAGTAGGCTACATGACGACTTAAGATAGAGGCAAACATAAAATGTGACATCATATATACCATTTTTAAATCATCCTTAAATATTATTTCTGGCTTTACATTCTCTGTTTACACTCTTCCCTCTATATTCAGCGCTCAATGCAAACTTCAGTTTTTAAATCAAATATGGGAAGGCTCATTTGGGAAGCAATCTCCCATGAATCTATCTTTATCCCTTAAGTTGATACAGGACCTGCAGTGCAAATAATAGTGCACAGATGTGTAAAGTAGAGATAATACCTAAATTTATCCAAGGAGAATTGAAGTATGGGGCAGACTTCGTGTTTATCTGCCTAGTGAGTATACCAGCACAAAATACTTGGAATCCTTATCTTATCCAAGCTGATAACCCTGCCAATATCACAGCCTCACAGTTTCTTGATCCCATCCAGTCCACTGGCCTTCACCTGTTCTCTATCTGGTCAGCCCACCTTGGACCTTATCATGCAGAATAGCTCTAACCTAGAGCTTACAAAGAAAATTACCCTCTGGGACGGCTCCCATCTTTCCACTTCTACCACTCTTATCAAACAGGCTTTCCATTTTTATTTTGAACCTTTATACCTGCCCTATTCCTTTGGCTCCCCAGTCCTATTTTAGCCCTACCATCTTTCTCAAAGCCGGGACACTGTGGTCTATCATTTCAAAGACAGTATCCCTTTGTGTTCGAGAACCATTCATCTCCGTCACCGCCAGCTTCCCACAGTCTCTTGTTCCCTTCTCTCTCACTCTGATACATTCTAACTCCCTGTTTTGTCTTTATCTAATCTCAGGTTCCTGAGCATTAGTCACAAAAGCACAGAACAATATAGACTGGTTCATTTTCTCACTCATTCACTTAACCACTACTTACTGAGCAATAACTATGCACAAGCAGCTACTGCCATTGCCGTTTGGCAACTCTTCTCATTAGGCACTAATTAGGTCGTTAATTCCTATCAGAATTTTCTGGTAGGAGCCCTGGAGCACCAGGCCACCAATTTCACCCAGTTCCCCCTCTCTCTGCAGGTGACCTTCACCTCAGAACCGACAGTGAGATCCAGACCATTGTCCACACACACTCACCTCCTTTCCTCCCCAGTGTGAACTCCCTAAATCTCCATTCACCTTCATTCTTCTTTAGGCTCAAGGCACCAATGTCCCTCTTCCTTTCCAAACCTACTCCTCTCTAGGTGCACCCTTTATGCTTCCTGTCCCAAGGGCTCACTGTGCTTCTCCTATGCCACCCACTGGGCTAGGTGCTGGGGACACAAATAGGAATGAGGCACAGCCCTGCTTTCCCAGCTAGTGGAAGAACAGATATGCAATTACACACTCAAACACACGCACAAATACACATGCAATCAGGGTGACCATATCATTTCTCTGCCAAACTCAGACATGTCTGAAAAGTGAAAGGGATATAAAAAATACTTAATGGAGGTGAACTGATTTACTGTAGGCATAAACCAGTGCTGTCCCTGCCAAAATACGATTATGGTCACACTAATTACAAGATAGTATGGTACCTTCGACTATGCAGCCATTAAAATTTGCCTAAAATTATTTAGTAACATTGGAAAAGGCTCATAATACAACATTAAGTGAAAACAGTATATAGAAACTGAGCATAACTTGGTTGAAAAAAAGAACAAGACATAATAACTGACATTTATTGAGTATGCAGTACGTGCCAGGCACCATTCTAACTACTTTCAACTAATCCTCACAACAACCCTATGAGGAAAATACCATTAGATCTTTTTCACACATGAAGAAACTTAGGCACAGAGAGCTTAAGATGCTTGCCTAGGGTAGCCCAGCTAGGAAGTGGCAGTATTAGGATTCAAACCCTTTTGGTTCTAGACCTATGATCCTAAATACTCCAGGACATTGATGAGATGAAGGGAGATAAGGTAGGTGGGCAGGCAGATGTGCAATGAAACTCCCCCTCACTGCTCAATCAAGCATTGGTGCTAAGAGCACGGGTAACCTCCTTGTCCCCAGTTCTTTAAGCCGTGTTTCAGTTCTCACCTCCTAGATTCTCTCTACAGGATTTCTCTTTAGTGCGATGCTCTGTGGCTCTCTGACTCTGTATCTTCAGGGCCTCCCCGCCCCCTTCATCTACTCCCTTTATCCCTTGCCTTCTCCATGGAGGTTGTATTTTAGCCCTACCATCTTTCTCAAAGCTGGGACACTGTGGTCTATCATTTCAAAAACAGTATCCCTTTGTGTTCGAGAACTATTCATCTCCATCACCCCCAGCTTCAGGCTGTGTTCCCAGCCCTCCTCTCTCTTTGTGCTTCACTTCTTAGCATCCTATGCCCTTCCACAGTTTCACTTATATTGAGGTGGTGAGTGCCAGTCTTCACTTATTTCCTGCCCTAAATTCTCTTCTTCCTACTGGACATTTGCATCTGCATGACTCTCTACCTGCCAACAACACTAAGGCTGAACCTACCATGTTGCTCCCAGCAGACTGCCCTCATTCTACAGACAAGTCCCCATTCTCCGGGTCCCCAGGCTATAAACTTTGTTCTCTTCACCTTCTCCCTTCTCCTCAACCTCCACTTGCATTTGGTTACCAAGCCATGTTGAATCCACCTGTATAAGAGCTTCCAAATCTATTCTGTTTCCATTGTCACAGGTTCTGTGTTTGTTAACAATTAACTTTTCCCAACACAATAGCCTCTCTGCCTCTTCCAGGTCATTATGCACACAGCTACCAGAGAACTCCTCCCAGGTGGGACTGAACCATACCGCACTGCCTGTGGCTCCATTAGTACTTGTCTTGCTTAACAGTAGCTATGGATAAAAATGTCCTAGGTCCACGGGCTTCCCTGGTGGCGCAGCAGTTAAGAATCCGCCTGCCAATGCAGGGGACATGGGTTCGAGCCCTGGTCCGCGAAGATCCCACACGCCGCGGAGCAACTAAGCCCGTGCGCCACAACTACTGAGCCTGCGCCCTAGAGCCCATGAGCCTCAACTACTGAAGCCCGTGGGCCTGGAGCCCGTGCTCCGCAACAAGAGAAGCCACCGCAAGGAGAAACCCGTGCACCGCAACGAAGAGTAGCCCCTGCTCGCCGCAACTAGAGAAAGCCCGCAAGCAGCCAAAAATATAAATAAATAAATAAATTTTACAAAATCACCAGTGCTCCACTACAGAAACCCCCAGGAACCCTGGCATTCTCTTATTTTTCCTTTGAGCAGCTTTTGCATCTCCGTGGAGTCCTTATAGATCATATAATGCTTCCTATGTCTTGTTTTATTTATATATTCACATTCATTATTAGGGCACTTGATAACACAGCAACCCTGTGAGGTGGATGGCGCAGGTGTTAAGGTCCCCAACGTGAAAAATCAGGCACTGAGGGTCAGGTTGGTAAATAAATAAAAGGTTTGAAGTTTCACTCAAACCTTCTGACTCAGTCTGGTTTTCTTTCTGGTCTCTTTTTCCTCCCAGCGTTAACCTAAACTGAAGAGTTTATTGGCATGGATTGTTCCTTCTTGGTACACTTAGACGGAGAGATGTAATCGGTTGAACTAGTGAGAATGTTGCATGAGTAATTTCACTTTAAACTATGTGCAAATTTAACTTTGATAAAAATAGAAATTCATAGATACATACATATGTATCTTATAGCACGCATGAGTGTGTATCAGCATTCATTTTTACCACCCATGAAGATAAAGTCGGCTTCTTTGTCATTTAATCCAACCTGAATTAGCCAAGTGATAAAGTCAGAAGCCAGAGCGATGCCGGGAGATACTTAAGCCTTGGGGGAAACCCAGACACTGCTTCACATAACTTGAACCGACAACACAAATTCCCCTCCCTGCCCAGGGGATGTTTCTGGGTCAGGACTCCCTCCCTTAACCAAAGAGTTAGACATTGCTGGACATTTTCCCAGCACACTACCCTGCTTCTCTGGCTGACCTTTACAGTTAGGACCTCTGGATATAAACTCATGAAAGATAGCAATAAGGCAAATTCAGCTGCCTTGGGGCTCACAAAAATGCAGTGTTTCAATTCAAACAGACCCCGAAAATCCCAATGGCCACATACAAGCCATTCCTAGTCTATGAGGTTAAAGCAACAGACCCACCATCATCAGGCCAAGCACCCTGAACTGCTTCTTCTCATGAATGGTTCCCCCACTCATGAGAATTACGCATGTGACAGTGGCCAGCAGAAGTCAAAGCTAAGGTTCTCGGGCATGGAGGTCAGAGCTGAGGTTCCTGCCTGGTGCAAAGGCAGGTGCATCACACAAGGATCAACCTGGGACTCCCACATCCATTTACAAATGCCTAAGGATATAACTAGGGGAGGACGGTCCACTCTCATACAACCTACCGGACTAGCCCCATCCCCTATTTCTAATGCCATCCGTGAGCACCCAGAACTCACTCTCCACTGTTTACCAGCACTTCAAGCAACCCACATTACTCACAGGTCAAAACTAACCAGCAGAGTGGGAGGCCTTCGGGGCATTGCTGAACAAGGTTCTTCCTGCTAAAGCAGATCTTCCTGCTGATTTGGAAAAAGCTTCTTCTAACCTTCCTCATGTAAACCACATTCAGAATTAAATGAAATATGAATTCAAATATGATCTATCATAATATACCAAGGCAAGATGCTTTATAAAATACTGTCTTCAGATATTTTTTGTCCCTTTCTTCCATCTCCATTGAGCTTATCCTATACTATTTAATGGGCTACGACAAAGATCAACCAGGGAAGGGAGCACTGCCACGGGAAATCAGCCAGAATTGTTTAGAACCCAATGGAAAACTATTTTTAAACTATTTTAAATTGTTAGTTGAAGTGGAAAACGAGTTTCCCTGTCTACAAAGCTCTGATTTAGCTCTTTTGACTTGGTCATCAAAAACGTATTTTCCTGACCTTCAATGAGTTGCATCTTCCTGCTTGTTATAAAAATGTCTCCCATTCTCCATATCTAAATAAAGTCTGAATCTCACTTATTTCAGATTCAGATTCAACAAACCTTCCACAGCAAGCTTAACTATATGCTGGGCAACACAGAATCGACTCCCTCTATTATCTAGAGATTTATCCTTTTACAGATGAAGGAACAGGGGCTCCATTAAGTTCAGTGACTTTCCTGGACCTTGCAAGTGGCATCTGCAGAGCTTCCAAGTCTATGCTCTCAATGGCAACACCAGGTAAAACATTTTTCCCAGTATTGCTTGCAGCTGGCTTTATCTTTCTGGACTCTTGCCTAAGATAAGTTACAAGGTTTGGGGAGGGGTTTTTGCTCCAGGTGATCTCAATTTGGAATCAAGGATTCTAAGCACCTCACAGAAGGATAAATACAGCTGTTGCATACTGCAAACAACCTTTACAGAGGACCTTCCTCCCTGGGTTCAAATAACCAGACGTTAATTCCTACTGGTTTGTAGATTTTGTCCAAACAAAGGTTCACAATTAACATTATGTCAGGTCTTATTCCTTTATGTCTTTTCTATCCTCTAACCACTATACCTCTAGTTCAAAGGGTCAGAGCACACGATCAGGAAGGAAGAACTAGGCCTGTTCTTCCATCCCTGTGCAGGCCAACAGGCAGACGTACCTACCCTCAGCCACCTGGGGTACGGAGGTCGAACTAAATATTAAGAGGGCTTGGAGTCCGGGCTTGTAGGGGAGGAAAGGAAGGGCTTTCTAGAATTTCAGAATTTCGAGGCATAACCATTCACAAAATATAAACACTGTGTGAAAACCTACCAAAACAAGCACTATTTCTATAACCAAAGACAAGAAAACCTTCATTATTATTCCTTTCCAGGAAGTCAAGTATGTCCTTTCTGCCTGTTGCTTGCTTACTTGCTCTTGTGTTACTCTCCATTTCCTATCTTTCGTGAACATGAGAGGCATGCCTATTCTTTTCTGTAGAAATCTCCAGGCCAGAAATTTTACCTCTGGTGGCTTTTAAATGCTAAGATGCTATACGAAACATGATACTGAAACTCTGAATAGACAGTCAAAACCGTACCTTTACTGTGGTGGAAAGTCACTGCCTTATTCACCTAAAATATTATATAGAAAGATATCAAAAATACTACCAGGATATTAAATGGCTTTAGAAACAATAACAGGTCTCAGTTCCAATCTGTGACATATAAGGTGGGACTCCCACCCCCCCGCAAGCCCGAAAGGGTAAAAATAGGAGAGCATTCCAGAGACATTTGCAAATAAATTACTGCCCTCAACTGAACCACAGCTGGTTTACTGATGGAAAGAAAGAATAACAAAAGGATGGCTCTTACAGTGCAATGATATTGCATGTGTGAACTCAATTTACCACCTGCAAGACTTAGCTTAGGGTTATGCTCCTTTGATCTACAGAGGAAACGCTTTACACAGTAAGAATAGCTGATCTTTTTACACTGGTTAGGGCATGAGTTCAAGGGGTTCTCTGTCAGCTCTGTAAGCACTCAGTTTCCTCACCGGCATTGTAAAAACCCACAACAAATCATGCTTGGTGCTATTTGTATGTAAACTTTCTTAGTATTACTTTTTAAATGAAAATCCATGGATCTCCACTAGAAGGCCCTTTGTAAAAAGTCAGGCCAGGTTGCAGGATACTGTAATGTTTGCTTCTTCACGAGTGGGTTCTGTGACAATTTCTTCTCCCCCACTCTGCCAGGCTCCGAAATGTGTAAATTCTATTTAATGAGTTTAGTTTGATACAGATCTTTCTACTTTCGTAATTCCTGAAGCTTCTCAGGTTCAAGAAGTCCAGGTCGGCTTGAACTAAGTATCTGTGAATTAAGACTGGACGTTTGCTTCCAGTCTACTGAGCCACTAAATCAGAATTCAGGGAAATGGGGATTTTACTTACTTCCTCCTTCTCCCCCATCCTCACAAGCATGAGTAGGCCTGGACCAGACAGTCCTAGGTCTGAATCATGCCCTTACCACTGTCTAGCTGGGTGACCCTGTGCGGGTCAACTTCTCCAGAGTATTAGGTTCCCTGTTGCTGTATGTGAAGTAATATGCACCAAAAACGGTCATTTTGTGGATTATGAAATAAGTGTATGGTCAAGAACTATTCTTCCAAATATGCCTGTTTTATGAGAGATGCTCAATGTTAGCTGAACCTGAGTGATGCATCTGGAAAGATTATTAACATGACTACTTTTATTGTTAGCCTTTCCTGTTACATTCTCCAGTCACATGCAGCACCCAACTTCAAGCTCGTGTAAAAACACTTGAACAGACTCGATGTTTTCTTCCAGAGGAAAAAAAGAAGCAGGTAGAATCCTACCAAGCCGTTAGAATGAAACTCCTGAAGATGATAGGCACTCAGGCAAGAAAATCTGGCTGGCTGTCCCTTCCTTCCTTCCTTCCTGGTGTGTGTTGGTCTCGGCGACGGGGGATACAGACGATGCCCCTTGCCCTGGTCTCAGCCCTGCACAAGGTTGGCTTCTCCGCAACACGCCCTCCCTCTGGACCCACAAAGAGCAGCAAGACCTCCCGCTCCCCCGATGCCCCCAGTGCTCTTTCTAGATGCGGCAACAGCAGATCCGCCTGCTCTCGGTGCCGCGCCCCAGGCAGCCGAAAGTCCCCGTGCTAGAGCACTTGTGCTCCTGGACATGGAGCTCGACGGCATCAGAAATCGTCTGTGCTCTCCTGCTCCAGTGGCCCCAGCCGGCACCCTCCTCTCCCCTCATCCTGGCAGGGCAGGCAGGGCGCGTGCAGACGCAGCAGTCCCACAAGCGCGTCTGCTGTGAGGGCGCCCCCATCACCCTCGCCTCCCTCCCCCAGCAAAGTCTCACCAGGGTCAGGCCAGGGCCCCCTCCTCGGGCCAGGTCGGGAGAAGCGAGTGGGAGGGGTGTAAGGATGGGGGTGCACTTTCTGGGACCCGCTTATACCCGCCTTTGTCACCCCATTTCTTGCAGGAAAGAGAGCGAGGAAGCCAAGACCGTGCGGAGGTATCTCCAAATCTGTTGCGCTTCCAATCTTCCCCATAACACCACTCAATTCACGGTCCCCCAGCCGGGCAGCTCTGCCCAAAGCCCGCGAACGGCACCCCACCAAAGCCCCGCGCCCCGCTGCCCGCCCAACTCTCGCCCCACCGAGCCTCCGCAGACTCGCCGTTTTCCAAAGCAGAACCCCGTCGATGGTCTCGGAAGTTCTCCCACCTCCCCCTCCGACTCCCCAGTTGGGAGCCCCACGCGGATCCAGCTCGCGAGGCGAAGAAGCCGGGAGGTCTCCCCTCAAACCTTTGCTCACGCCGGGTCCCGTCCCCTCTTCTCTCCCTCCTCCAGTCTAGCTCCAGTCCCAGCGGTTCTCTCCGCACTGGAAGAGGAAACTTCCTTCTGGACTAAATTCAGGTCCGAGCAGGAAAGGCTTTCCCTTCCCCGCCTCCCCCTTACACCAGCTCTCAGAAACCGCAGCGAGCCGGCACCAGGGGCGCGCTTACTCTCTACCCCCCAAAGAGCCCACTGGTCCCCGACTTTCCACTGCAAAAGTTCCGGTAGGGTCTGAAACCACCAGGAGGGTATGTACATTCGCGATTCTTCCAGAGACCCTACCTATGCCTCGTGACTTGCAAGAAACAAGCAAACAAAACACAAACCCCAGCAACTTTGGGGAGCGAATGAGTGTGTGTGAGAGCGCGAGAGCATCGCTCAAGAGTTAGGGCAACAGCTGCAAGAGCACATCTGGAAGGGGGGAGGGGGATTGACGAGGAGGGGACCAGAGCGACTCCCCCCAGCCCCCGCCCCTGCCCTCTCAGCTTCAGGGCCGAGAGCCCGACCAGCCAGCGCTTACCTGTCCTAGGTTGATGAATCCATACTTGCTGGCTATGCGGTTGGCCTCCGGGAAGCCGCCGGCGATTTTGACTGCCCAGTGGTTGGTGTAGACGCGCGTCCGGCACACGGGGAGCAGGCAGCCCCCGAGCAGCGCCAGCACACACAGCAAGTCCAGCCGTCCCGGGCAGCAGCAGCGGCTCCCCCAGCCCATGGCCCCGGCGCTTCGCTGCTTCTTCGGTCGCTCGCTTGCTCCGCGCACTAAGCTGCGCGCACAACTAACTTCTCCGGCCTGGGCCGCCCCGGCTCGCAGCCCCCGGCCGCCGCGGCTCGCAGCCCTGGGCGATCGGCAGGAGGCGGCGAGCCCCGGCAGGGAGCAGAGCAGCGAGCCTCGCGCCGACTCCTAGACCATCCCTGGGGCTCCGGAGACCTGTGCTCCCAGCTCTCCGGCCCGCGGGGCGGTCGGCCGGCGCTCCCCGGCTCGGGCGCAGGAGGCGGCTGAGTGGGGCGGGCGCCCTCCCGCAGCTGGGTCTCGCCGGGCTCGGCTCCCGGACTCTCCGACTCGCCCTTGCTCCTCCAGGGGCCCCCGAGCGCGACGGAGGCGGCGGTGCAGGCAGCGGCCGGGCGCCCCCTCTGCTGGCCCAGGTTCCGAGCGCTCGCTAGCTCTCTCCCCGCGCTCCCTCCGGCTCCGAGCGGCGCGCCGGGAGTGTAAGTGGCAATGGCAGCAGCACCCTCTCTGCATAAATGACTCCCCCCGCCCCGCTCGACACCCCTCCTTTCCCACATCTCCCTCCTCCTCTCCCTCCTCCGCCCGCCCGAAAGCGGCCACGGCCAGGCGCCAACCAGGTCCTAGCGCCGCCGGGTTCTTCAGGCTGTAGCCTCCAGGGTCCTGAGCAGCAAAAGCGAGTCTTTCCAAAGGGCTGGGAAGAGAGCCCCGGTGTGGAGGTTTTACCCCCTTCTCTCCCTTCCCTCATGGATTTGTATTAATTTACCGCCACTTCCCGAAAGACTAAAAAGATTTACAAGCTGGTTCTAGTCAAGTGCCCCGAAGATTCATTCATCCTAGCTCTGAACGTCCTCAAGCAACGAAGTATTTAAGGAGCTCACTTGCGTGTCAATTGCCGAACAAATAACCCGAGATTTTCACTTCGTTAATTCTTCACGCTTCTCAGCAACTGTTTATTTTACACATTCTGCTCTCGGGAGAAGCTACCACACAGGACCGTAAGGCGCATCGACTCTTGCAAAAGCCAGCCACCGCGGTTCCAAAGCCGAGTCTGCTGCCTGCTGACTTTCGAAATCCGTGCTTCCAATACTAGGCAACGCCACGGAAGAGTAAAATTCCAGTCGCGCAAGTGGGGAAAGATGTTTCTGTGTATATTTGGTTTGAAAGTGGATGGAGTTGTTGGGGCCAAGGAAATAACTTCATTCATTCGTTCCATTGAGTCTGATGAGGGCTTCTTTTTCTCCACCAAGGGAGAAGTTTTGCTACTTTTTCAAGCACGGCCCTGTAACAGTGAGAGACTTTGATAGAAAAAGGACCACAGAGGAATTTCGAATGAAATAAATGTGTGACTGCGCCGCCTTCATTACTGTATCTTGCACTGTGACTGCATCAGGCAAGAGGGAGCAGGGATTAACCCGCTTCTGCTGAACAACCTCCCCGCCTTTTCTGGCACAGGACGATTTCTTGTGAATAGAAAATGTACCCTTATGAAATAATTCAATTGACCTTTAAAGTATTCACTCTATCCCTAACCCGGGCCCCCCTTTTCCCTCTCCTTTTCCCATCCCCCATTCTCTTTCTTCCTAGGCATTGGTTAAATGTATTTGAGGGTAATTAACCCATCACACCTATAGCTTTGGGTAATGATTCTTTCATCTGCCTAGGGCTTTACTTTCCTCCCTTATCCCCTCAGCTGAACCATAGCTGCAGACTCAAAGCATATAAATTTTATAAAATTCAGTTAAATTCATAAAATTATCGTTTTATGGCATTTTACACATCATATAATGTGTGCCCTATTATTTAATCTGGAAAACAAACCCACCAAATAACTTTATTCCCACACTACTGACGAAGAAGTGGAAGATCAGAAGAACTAAATCATTTGCAGAAAGACATGTATTTTACTCATTTACTTATTTGACTGGTTGGACACATATCTTTTGAGCACCTAGAATGTGCCAGGCATTATGCTAGATACTGGAGAAAAAGGAGGAGGGGAAAGATGGGGAGGCACCAAGGACTAGTGGAATTCAGACTCTCTGAATAACTCTAAATGTGGTTTATTGTTATTGTTGTTATTTGTAGATATTAAAGCACAAGTACTATGCTTATGCTTTGGGCTTTAGAGTTTTGGTCCAGCCTTGCTACTGGCTAGTCCCTTTGCACATTCCCTCTTCAACCTGGAGCCTAGAAAGTTTACAACCTATTAGGTCACTGTTTTTGAATTTTTGTTTTTTTGGGGGGTGTTTTTTTTGTGTGTGGTACACGGGCCTCTCACTGTTGTGGCCTCTCCCGTTGTGGAGCACAGGCTCCGGACGCGTAGGCTCAGCGGCCGTGGCTCACGGGCCCAGCCGCTCCACGGCATGTGGGATCCTCCCGGACCGGGGCACGAACCCATGTCCCCTGCATTGGCAGGCGGACTCTCAACCACTGCGCCACCAGGGAAGCCCTTAGGTCACTGTTAATTGCCACCCAGACTACCGGCATCTATTCACAGGGACATTGGATTATTCCTCTAGAAGCTGATGGATTTCACATGGGTTGGGAAGACCTCAGCCAAGATCCAATTCTCAATATACGCCAATCAGCCGTATTGAAGAATTGAAGGCATTTGCTGTCAGATTGGAGGGAGAGCCTGTCTGCCGATGATCCACAGGAGGGTGGCCACTGCGAGGACGAGTTCGTCATGAGTCGAGTTTGCATCATGGCCTGTGGGTTTCTCTGTGACTCTGGAGCCATTATTATTTAGGACAGCAAAGGCAGCACAAAAATGCTTCTCTTTGAAAGCTATGTTGCCTCTGGGCTTCGACTTCTGAACGAAATGAAGGGGCATCACCACACCAGGTCTCCTGAGGCCTGGAGGTTGTTTCCTAAGAGTGGCAAATTACTCATTGATATTTTTTCTCCGGAGTGTCTCTCTCTTTTTCTTTCCACTAACACTCTTGCCTTCTGTGAGCATGCCCTGCTTGTAACACACACACAGCATACACTGCATCGAGCATGAGAGAGAACTGGAAAGTCAGGTAGGAAATGGGCAAACCACTTTTCTGCTTTGTAAACCAATCCCTGGGCCAGCATTTCTTACTCAAAGGGTGTATTCTTCCATTTGGATGAATACTTATTCAGAAGGGAAAAACCTAGCTCTGTTCAAAAAAATAAAAAAGATTTGGAGCCTCCATTCATCTGTCAAATCAAACATATGAATGTAGATTCATTCATCTTGTTGTCCATCGCTTTCACGGTTCTCTTCCACTTCAATTATGTGTGTTTTCTCAAAGAGTGGGATTCTTAAACCTAAATAATACTACTCCCACTGGTGCACAAGCACACCCTGCTTCCTGCTTTGAGATCTACCTTAATGAACTCATTAGTTTCCTTGATTAGAGCCAGTTGGCCAGAATGAAGCTTCCAAATAAGGATCAATAGCTGAAGCAAAAAAAAAACAAAAAACAAACCTTCTTTCATGACCTTCAGCTTTGTTGGTTATCACACTCAGCCCTATTATCAAAGCCTCAGTAGCCAAAAGAACAAGGAACTGACAGAATAGTAATGATTAGTGCACAACCATCACTAACATTGGAAAAGCTGAAAAGCTAAAATCTAAGTCTTCCCCAAATGCTTCCTTTTTGTATGCTAAGAGTAGCACCCACGATTTGACCCTCCTCTCTCCCTCTGTAACATGCCATATGGCAGGAAACTAGGCAGTTTTAAGTTTTCCCCTGCCTTATACTTAGCAACATATTACTTGATAATGAGGCCCCACTAGAGTTTGGCCTCTCTGCCAAGGTCCCTCACAGCTCTAACAGAAAAATCCAGTGAAATGAGATGAACAGAAATCCAGGCAGTTTAGTACAAGAAGTGAATAAGAACTCCATAGGACTCATCTTGAAACTCGGCAAATGGGAATTATTCTGGGAAGAGTTTGCCTTCTGAGACACCTCATTTCTTCCTCTGCTACATCCTTTGTTGGAAAATGACCTTTAAGATCTCTTCCAACCTGAGGTTCTGTGAACCAACAGTAAATTGGTAATGGAAAGTTTGGAGCTGCCAAGGGGGAAAACTGCCCCTAGAAATTTCACTGCCCAGTAGGGGAGTCAGTAAACTTATGGGGAATTCTAATCACTTTTCTAGTATATCAAATTCAGAATCGGCAGTGGAAATTTGTCAAATTTAATAATGATAATAATAATAAATGGTAGTTATTACTACTGTTTATTAAGAACTAGCTCTATACCAGGCACTGAGCCAAACACATTTCAGGCCTTAATCTCATTCACAGAACATCAGAGCTGAAAGAGACCTTAGGTATCATAGACTCTAACTTCTTTATTTAATAGAAAAGAAAATGGAGGCCAATACTCTGTAATAACCTATATGGGAAAAGAATCTGAAAAAGAATAGATATATGAATATGTAGAACTGAATCACTTTGCTGTACACCTGAAACTAATACAACATTGAAAATCAACTATACTCCAACAATAAAATTAAAAAAAAAATACATTGGCTTTCATGTTAAAAAAAAAAACTAATTTGGAAGACATTAATCCTATCATGGAAAAAATAAGTTAAGAAATGGATGAATAATAGAAATAGACGAAGGAAGGAACTATACAGAAAGAAAGTAGATCAATGATAGACAGTTCTGGGGATTAACTGCAAGAGAATACATTTAAGGCAAAGAAAGCAATCTATATCTTGATTGTAGTGGTGGCTATATTTGTCAAAACTTGTCAAATTATAAAATGAATGCTTTTACATAAATTATACATCAATAAAGTTGATTTTTTAGAAAAAAACCAAAAAAAAACGAAGGAAGGGATACATGGACCAAAGATAATAGTGTGCTATGAACCTAGGATTAACATTAATCTAATTTGCAAACTTGGGTTAATAAATTCAATGGGTTAATAAATTCAATCAGGAGAATGGACACCTGACTTAACATTTCAGATTCTTTAGATGTTTAACTACCACCATCTAAAAATATGACCCATGACACATATGGGTCATGGAAACAAGTTAATTCAGGGCTTGATATTACCTTTCTGTATAATATTTAAATAATGGGACACTAATAGGTGACTAACATCTTGCAGATTTTGGGAGGCTTTTGCTCCTTCTTCGACCTGCTTGAAGTTGTCTAAGATTGGCATAATTGGCCCTCACCTGTGGACATTTAAATCCTACAAAGACAAGCGGGGTCTCAGAAAGCTTTCCAGTTGGAAGCAAAGTGTAAAGGTTGTGGGTGACTTCCTTCAGATATACATATGAAAGAAGTGACACCAACTCTGTCACCTTCTAGCTTCTATCCCTCATCCCAGAGCAGTATACCCATCAGGATGGATATGGTGGATGGATGTGATGTTCCCCTCTCCCTAAGTTGGACTCTAATTCAGGAAAAAGCAGGTTGAGAGGGGTGGGGAAAAAAATCAAAGCAATAGGCTTGGGTCTTGGACCTTTACCCACCAAAAGGAATGAATCCTATGACAATGGCAGCAGCCTTCCCCCAAGAGTCAAGACTTGGTCTTTTTGTAATGCCTCTGGGCCCTTTCCTCCAAGATGTTTTATTGGCTCTTTTACTCTTAAACCTCTCAGAGAATCAGGGGTTTAATAACTACTGACTCAACTGATCTTGCCTGGATTAAGTTGAATGGATCCTTGGAATTAAAACATTTTTTGAGTTCAGGCTGTGTAGCTCTAATTCAATAATGCCAAATGATATACTGTAATTCAAAACACATCTGCTATGACGTTTACTTGTTTATCTGAAGCAAGATAAATTATGACAAAATTATTTCGCAAATACCTTGTATGAGGACATCCTTTACACTTGCTACATTTCACCATTTCCAGAAACTGTATACCTAGATCACTCATCATTATGTCATGTGCATGACATAACTTCATTCTTCCCAGGGTGTATTCTGGATGTAGTTATTACGCAACAATTGTAAAGCTTCTGCTCCCTACCAACCTTCCCTAAACCTACTTCAGATTTTAGGAATGCATGAAAAAAGGACAATTTTTTGTCACCCTTAACCTTTAGATGCATGGTAAATAAAGGTATTTATCAGTAAGATACTCCAGAGCTGAACCTCATTGCAGTAGTTTGCCTGGAAAGAAAGGAGTTCAGCTTACACTTAATGCCAGTAAGCATCTACTATTCTTTACTGTTCCATATAGAATGGCGGCAAAGTTCTATTTTCAAAAAGGTTACCCCATACTTACAAATAATTCATTGATAAAATTTTATTTGTCTAAAGGCAGTGGAAATACAATTCAACAGGACGCCTCTTCAGGGCTTTCCAAGTTTAAAAAAGTGTAAGATTTCCCTGGCTTTTTATTTACAAGTTTCCTGCGATGGCTCAAAACCAGATCCTGCATTAAAAAAAACTATGATTTGGATGCTGGCAGTGCTACACTTTTAAGTCCTATGACTTAGCTGGCTCCCCCAGAGTGTCAAGAACTGAGTCCACTAAATCACTGGAGACCCTGAGGCAGGTTTCTCTCTTCAATTTTCTCCAAATATGAGCAGGGAAACTAGATTCATAGCTGTGCTAAATAAGACTGTAATATAAATAGGCTGTATAAATGCTAAATATTGCCTTCTGTGAGTGAAGATGAGACCAAGTTTTATGAAAATATTGTGCATCACAATTAGAGTTTGGGTGAGGAAGACATTTCTCTAGTACTGCTGTTCATTTATTTAAAAAATAGAGTATTGTTTTGAGATCTGGCAGCATATTGAACCGTGAGAGGTGAGCATAGAGTGAATCCTGTAGGAAAGAACAGGCAATATATTTGGTATCATTAATCCTTTCTTATGCTAGTCTTTGTCATACGTATTGTGCGTGTGTCCATACAGATACAAGCTGGCAAATTCATAGGATATTTGCATGTTGACATTTTGGCAGCAAAATGAAAAATGAAAAGATTTTGCGGAAAATGTCAGCAATGCAAAACTTAGTGACATTCTATAAAACTGAGCTAAGCATTACTAGGAAAAAAAAATCTTAAGGGATGGTGGAAGTTAAGATTTCTAGGCTCGGACTTCCCTGGTGGCGCAGTGGTTAAGAATCCGCCTGCCAGGGCAGGGGACATGGGTTCAAGCCCTGGTCCGGGAAGATCCCACATGCCGCGGAGCAACTAAGCCCATGCACTACAACTACTGAGCCTGCGCTCTAGAGCCCGTGAGCCACAACTACTGAAGCCCGTGTGCCTAGTGCCTGTGCTCCGCAACAAGAGAAGCCACAGCAGTGCGAAGCCCGCGCACCACAACGAAGAGTAGCGCCCACCCCCCGCTCGCCGCAACTAGAGAAAAGCCCGTGCGCAATGAAGACCCGACGCAGCTAAAAATAAATAAATTAATTAATTAAAAAAAAAGATTTCTAGGCTCAAAGGAGCTGGGTGCTAGATGTTAGATGAAAACTTACAGGCAAAAAGCTGATCACCTAAAGGTCAGCGAAATATTCAAGGCCACACCACTGACTAGATGAAAGAATTGGATGCACATGGAATTGATTTTGCATTTAATAATCTGGACACTTTGGAAAACACTTTTTCTACCCAACTGTGTTGTTCGGGGGTGAGCTCTGGGTTTGGCAGATGGAGTCTCATGATTTGAGAGGTGTGAACTTCCAGAAGTGGTTCAGTTATGTGTGGAAACTAATGACTCTGAAACAAATGATCTAATCAATATTCTATTATCCAATAGCCCTTTGACTTACATTGGGCCTGGAATGCTGCAATTTCTCCTGTGTTAGTCATGCCTTCTGTATGTTTAATGATAAACTCTGCCAAATGGAGTCTAGGCAGGAACAGGCCTTTTCCGTTCTACAAATTCAAAGTGAAATTCCCTGAAAGCAACCGGATCAAAGGAAAAGAGGAAATTGGCAAATCTCTATAGCCAGGGTGAAAGTCAGCCCTGTCACACTGATTGGACAAATAATAACTCTGAGTGATCTTGAGGACTATTATTGATAGAGCATTGACAGAGCATTTCTTTAGACTTTTCAAGGTACTTTCAGGTTATTATAATATTTACTCCTCAGAGTGACACGCCAAATAAGTGGAGACATCGTCATTATTTTAACACTGTCACAGCCATCACAGTCACTTTACAGATATGGAAAGAGGGTGCTGAAATGATGTTTGCAGCTGCACACAGCTACGGAGTAATGGGACTTGGCCTGGAAGTCAGGTTTTCTGAATCCTGTATTTGTGCTAATTCCACTATCCCAGAGTTACAACAAAGTCTCTACAGAGATAAGCCCTCTAAAATATATACTTCTGTCCTATTCCTGTGCCTTTACCAGTCGCTCATTGTGGAAAGTTTTTGTGCTGTTAGCTGGGGAGGAGAGACTGGAGAATTCACAGCTAAGGGCCTTCCTTCAGGGGTTCCTGAGTCTGTCATCAAGTAGCAGTTACCCCTCCCCTCATCTTTCTTCACCTCAAAGTCCAGTCATTTCTCAGCTCTGTCCCCAGATGGATATCCAAATCAACACCACTCCAAAAGTTTCTAGGAAGAAAGCAGACGTGGGATTCATTGTGTCTAAAATGCTTTTTCTCCTTTCTGACTGAATTCAGAGGTTTTCTTTTCATTTGCTAAGTTTCCAGGTCCTGCAAACTATGGATGTGATTAATTGCAATGTGCCGATATGATGAAACTCCACTAGTTTTAGGAGAAGCAATTGTGAAGTCTTGTTGGAAATCATTATAATGGACACTCTCATAAAGAATGGTTTTAAGGTTCTCAGTAACATGCTTATTTTATAGGTGACCCAATTATCAGAGCTGTTCTTACTTGATGGCCAAAGGTGCATTTTTAAAATTGGACCTTTTCCTTATATCAATTATACCTCGATAGAGCTATTTTTAAAACTGTATTCTCCCAACACACACATGCCTTGCATAATTATCAGTAGAACTTTGAGAACAACAGAAAAAGGTTCACACAAAAGTATATGGGTAAGTAACAGATGCCACAAGTAAGATTCATCACAGGTGAGGCAGCATCAACTGAATCTCCTTCCCTTTATAGCAAATTTAATTCCTTCACCCTATTATCCCCATTTTTCTTCCCATATCTCCCTTGTTCCAAGTTTCCTATCAATTTGTCTATTCATCACATGTTGTCCTCCATCACCCTGATCTTCATAAATAATAATAAATGAGAAAATAGTTCAAACAATTTGAAAAAAGGAAATATATAATAATATTTCCACTGCTGAAACATAGCTACTTTCATATTTATGTACTCTCTCCTAGTATTGGTATGAAATCAACTATACCTTTACTAAGTTATAAACACAACACATATACACTTTTATATTCTGCATTTTTTATATAATGTATACTATAAATATGTCTCTGTGGTCTTTGTAATTATCATTTTAATGATCATACTCCATTGGGTTGATGTATCATAATTTACTAAACTCTACTAGGACATTTAAATTGTTTCCAATTTTTCATTGTTGTAAATAATACTGCAGAGAGTATCTTCATGAATAAAGGCTGTGTGTGTTGTAGATTTTTTTCCTTAGATGAATTAACATCTTTTGGGTCTCTCATGCTCCAAAAACTAGAGAATGGTTTGCAGTCTCAAACTTTAGAGGGACCAGGTATGTAATTTAAACAAGAGAAGTGGGTCAGTAAATACGGTGAATGAATCAGCTCTTATCTCAACTCTGACAGCATTCCCCCAATCTATTTCTCTGACTACCAGTATTGCTGCAACCATCCATCCATCCATCCTTCAGTCAGTCAATACTAGTATTAAAGAAAACAGGCCCAAAATGGAGCTGCTTATGCTAAGACCCACATCAACAAACTGAGACTTCAGTTAATTACAGTTTTGACTCTCCCAGAAATGGACTCTTAAAGCAGCCAATCAGGAATCACCTGATCAGCAGTTAGGCAATTGCCTGATAAACCCCTGCCATCCCCTAAAGGGAAAGTAACCTTGCAAGAACCAATCTGCTTTTTTCTGTCTAGTGTAACTTCCTTGTTCTTGCTTCTTTCTGCCTATAAATGTCTTCCATTTTGTACAGCTCCTCAGAGCTCCTTTTAACCTGCTACATTGGATGCTTCCTAATTCATGAATTGTTGAATAAAGCCAACAAGATCTTTAAAATTTACTCCGTTGAATTTTGATTTATTAACCCTGGACTAAGTGCTATGTTCAATGACTAATACAGAAGTCACAGTTTCATAAGGTTAAGCCATTTGTTGAAACATTTGAATTGTTATATTATTATTTAATTTGTCTAATTTTCAATGCTAAGTGCTGACACTAAGAAAGAAGGTGAGGGGGTGAAGATACTGCTGGAGTGGTCCAGGCAATTTCATGGAGAAAACAGAGCTCGAGATAAATTTTAAAAGATAGGTTGGGGGTTGAGTTTGAATAGAATGAAAATATCATACGATTTTCATATTTGGTATACTTCTCAGTGCCAAATCTCAGGGAGGTTAAGATTTTAAGAATTTTTTTTTTCATAATTTTAACCAAAGTTCTCTAACTCACAAGGAATTCCTCTTCAACCAATGAGAATCTTTATGACTCTCTGTTTCCCCTTAAGATTAAAAGTCAATTTCTGAGCAAAGTATGAGGATTTGAGCTCTTGATTGGATTAGGGGAAAGTGCTCTCTGAGACATTCAAAATCCATTCAAAATAATCTCCTAGTCTCCAACAAGGCCAAGGCAGGCAAGTGGAATACCATTAACCTTCCCTGTAAAGGTTGCCAGTCTGCCAACAGGATTCCCCAAATGCAGCTTTACGCTGCTCCAGTAACCAGAGCACAGAGGTTTGTTTCCAGTAAGTTCAAGCAACCTGAAGGATGCTTTGATGGGTCTATAAAGTAATTTAAAATTTACTTGAAACTCTGCAATCTAATCAATAACACCAAAGGCCTTACTCAAGTGAAACAATCAACAAAAATCACCAATTTCCTGTTCTAACAAAGAAAGAATGGCCATTTCCCCTCTCCCTTCAGGTCTCATTCATGCAGGTTTTCTCTTTAAATAGCAGATGCATTAAGGGTTTCAAGTATTTTCTTTAAAAATGTTCACTTCTTTCCTTTCACTCTTCCCTCCTTTTCTGCTTAAAGTCTAATACATCTTGTCTGCAATTTTAATTATTTAATTTCTTCACTGCATTAGTTAAAGAAAAGACAGTTTTGAGGATGCAGTCTGCATGAAAGAAGTAGGACTCCATGTAAAAATTGAAGAAAATTGTGTTAACACCGCACCGCAGCAGATTTAGTACAGAATATTTCGCAAACTCTATCTTTTTCCTTAGTGTATCCTCTTGTAAATATGGACTAAATGACCATTTTGCTTACTGTGTCAGATAAATACCAATGAAGAAAAGACCTTCAGGAGCTTGAAGAAAGGAGATGTAAGTAAAGGTAGGTCACTCTATTCTGTAAAAAACATTTAGAAATGGGTCAAGATAAAAACAAGACTAGAAATGCTTATCACAGCACTTAACCATAGTTCTCTTTGAATCTTTCTCCCAACATAAAAATAAGATGGAATAGCAGTAGCTTTGGAACCAAGTTCAATCTGTAAAAATGTATGGTTAGCTTACAGTTAAGACACGTTCTTCAACCAAAAGTTTAATTTCCTCAAAGTTTGAGATAGCTGAACTTTTTTCAAAATGTCCTTTTTTGATTGGGTGAGTATAAGTTTACTGCAGAAAAAAATTTAAAAAATAAAAATATTCCATAACTTTCCCAAACACCTCTAATCATTATCTGGGCTTTTTAAAAAATCTACTCTCTCTCTTGCTCTCTCTCTATTATACAGTAGGCAAATTATACATATGTGTATATGTATAATGTACACACATACACATATGTAGTTTTTCTCCTAATATTTCATTTTCATTTATTTTCACTTATATATTTCAAATATATTCTACTTTCCCATTTATTTTTTAAATATGTTTTTTCATGGCTGCAAGAGAGTTATCATACAGATATACTACACACACACACACACACACACACACACACACACACACGTTGTATATACACACATACATAACCATTATTCCATTGTGGACAATATAGGTCATTTCCAATTTGGAGGGAGTATATGACAGATAACTGTATTGACATCTGTATAGAGGCACATCTTCTTGGTTCAATGATTTTCACAGAGCAAGCTTTGCAGTCTCAAAATGACCTACGACATAGCCTGATTCTACATGGAAGTCATAAAATATCAAAATCTATAAAGAAGCTATGCTGTGCGGTGTCAACACTGCAGGCGACCTGGGTTTAAACACCAGATTTACCACTTGTATGATCTTGGGAAAATTCCTTAAAACTTTTCTGTTTCTATCTTTATCTGTAAAATGGGTATACTTCTAGGACCTACTTCATAAATCTGTAGTGAAGATTAAATACAATAATTTATGAAAAGGGATTTAATACGTGACTTCACATAGTAGTTTCTTAATAAGAACTAGCAGTGAATATCATAAATGGTCTATGAAATACATATACCAAAATATCTCTGAATATCATCAAGTGGTATTTCAATTTCTCCCTGCAAATATTTTAACAGTTTTTCAATGGCGCACATGTGAGACAAGAACAGTTCAACCTTCAGAGAGTCTATCTCGTTGATTTTGTTAGCATACCAGCTATCATTTGCCGTTACACTGCAAATACTCAAATCCAAAAGACCCATGGATAACACACAGAGATCGCAGTACTGATTCACCCTCTGTAGATGATGCCTTCTGATTCACCCAGATCCACATATGTCACCTCCATGCTATACCTAAGTTTTCTAGGTGGGCTAGGGGATCCAAGGTAAAAATGCTGGTACAGGCTGTCAAAGAGGTCATAGATGAGTAGACCTGCCCTCTGTGACTACACTCATTCTGGAAGTTCTTTCTAGAATAAGAATGTGACTGTGACCAAGTGTCCGAGTGATGCTAACTGGCCTCCGTGGGAAAGCTGATTGGATAGAGCAATTTCAACGATGGGCAGATAGGCACTTATACTGCAGAGGTGAGGAGTTTCATACGGTTCTTCCCACTGCCTGGAACATCCTTCAACCTCCACGTCATCCTTCGGTGATGAATCTTCAAAAATTCACTCAAGAAATTGGCAAAGAGCCTTCCCATATCTTGTACCTCTCTTGCCCACAACAATCACAAACTGCATTGCAGCCAACTTCATGTGTTTCTTTTCCTGCCTCCCCCTCCAAATACCTACTTACTTACACACACACACCCCTACATATACATCACACACCAAGAATTTAAAACTCCTGAAGGCAAATACCATTTCCAATTCTATTTTCAATTCTAAGTAAGAAGCATGTATTAGATGCCCAATATCTGTCTGCCAAATGAATAATTCCAGTCTTCCATTTCTGATCTAGACTTATGGCTCACATCAGTTCCAGGATACGTACTGATAAATTAGTAATATTAACAGGGATTAAAGAGCATGTCTCTTCTGAAGTATTTGTGAATGGAATGATATAGCTGGGATATGCCTACAAACAATCCAGGTTTTGTTTTTTGGGTGGTGGGGAGAAGGGGTGATGGCAGAAATGATAGGTATTGATGAAAAAAATTGGCCGTAATATTGATAACTGTTGAAGCTAGATGATAAATAAGGAGGAATCAAATATGCCATTCTCTCTACATTTCTTTTTGAAAATTTCCATTTCTATATTTGAAAATTCTCATAGCACAAAATAAATTTATATACACACAAAACCACAAGACACAACACATAAAAGCACATCCTGGGAAGAGTGACTTTATAATGCCAGTATCTTAGAGAAGGGGATCATTGATGGAATTTCAGATTTTACAGCACTTGACTATTATGTTTCAGGGGATATGACTTGAATGAGGCTCATGAATAGTTTGTTCTGCTCTGAAAGGCAACTACCACTGTACTTTGGCACAAACTGGTGGGACTACAAGAGCTAGGTAGATAAAAGTCTCCTTTATACAAGGACCCAAAGGCAGACATTGAACCAAAAATAAGAAGAAAGAGAAACAAACCACGAGCTAGAGAAAGAAAAAGATACAAACTCTAAGCTTCAAACATTTAAAATCTAGCCAATAAAACCCATCCACAAAGTCTTGGGAGGTGGCACCATGACTGAGGTGGTGGTGTATGTGTTTATGTTGGCCATTTCATTCCCCTAAATGTGCTTGACATCTCTAATTAATCCCTTTGGAGCAGTGGTGGCTGGAATTCTCAACTCACAGCTTTGCCCCATGCCAGCCAAACATAATCCTGAGATGCTGCATGTACATGGTAAGGGACATTATCACCCTTCAGATTTAAGAATAACGGTCTGATCTAAATATAGAGGTACCAACCCTGGCTGCACATTGAAATCAATTCAATTAGAGTAGGAATTGGGTACTGACATTCTTAAAAGTTGCACCAGATGATTCTAGTTTGTTAGACAAATACCCTCAAAGCTAAAAGACAGGAGCCCCAGGACATAAATGGTATGGAGGAGTAAGAAAAGGAAATTTTGCAATTGGTCACTGAAGTGGCTGCTATGGTGTGGTACCCAGATATTTCCCCTCCACCCTTTCAAGACAAAGGCTCTTGGTCCCTAAGTGTCCTTTCTAAGATTGTTGGCTGCTGTAGGCTCTCTTCATACCTGATTCCCACCTGGGAATTGCCTCAATCCAAGGAAGCGCCTCATCCAAACTTGCACCCCTCCCCAGGAGCAGTCCCTATCCAATGACTGCACAGGTAAAAAAAGCATGGTCCCCTAGCTTCAACCCGGGACATCTCTGAAGGTCATCCCTACTTCAGAGCTCCCCGTGGGATCTGCTGAGTGTCGCAGATCAATTCTCCCTCTACCCAATCCTTCCTGGAAAGACCTCTGCATCCCAATCTTTCCCAGCTTCCTTACAGGTAGAGTTCTGCGTCGTGCTTCCCAGTAAACCCTCTCCCTGGAAATCTCCAATTCAGAGGCAATTTCCCAGGGTGTCCGACCAAGATAGCATTGGAGGCTTACTGGAATGCTGCTCAGCCTTCGTACTTACCCATCTGCATCAAGCGGGGACATGAAATCTTGGTATTTGCTTTGCTAAGAGTGATTATTTATAAAATCAATTCAGAACTGGACTAGAGCTGCTTTTCCAAAAGTCTCATCATTTCTACTAGTCATAATAGATGGGAAACTCGAGGCTATGATCCAAAATTAATATATCCAAAATATAACTGTGAGAAACATTTATCTATGTGCTACGAGTCATTCAAAGTAATCATGAACAACTGTATTATTTTTCTCAGATGTCACCAGAAACATTGTGTGATCTGGGTACTTTTTGGACTGTTCAGCTTCCTCTCCCCACAGTAGGCATCCCTCCAGGCTCTCTGATGCTGCTTTGTTCTTCTTCCAAATGCCCTCACTTCCTGTTTTTTTTTTTTTTTTTTGCTCATGGTCAATACAGGCAAAGACTGATGTATGTTTTTAATGGGAAGGTTTGTTAGGAATAGATCTTTTGGTTTATGGAAACCCATTGGGTTATTCATAGGAGATAGCAGAGGCTGAGTGTGTAGATCTGCTGGACTTGGGCCTTATTCTAAGCAGAAACTCTCTAATTTGTAGATTTGAGGTTCTGTGATAAACTTAGAGATAAGATACATGGGCAGGATAAGAAGTGTATTTGGCAATCCAAGAATGAATGTCTTTCTACTCGCTGGTGACTAAGTTCGACATGGACTGGAGCACAGTTTATTAGGCTGCGCCAGCGGTAGCTCTCCACACAAGCTTACGAGATCAAGGGCTTATGATTTTCTTCACTTTGATAAGCAACTTTCAAGTCGTACCCAGTTACAGAACAAACAGAACCGTGATTTGTGTTTTGCAATTTGATAACTTAATTTACTTTAGACCCTTGCTTGTCAATGTGTGGTTTACGAACCAGCCGCACTGACGTCACCTGAGAGCTTGTGAGAAAGGCAGAATTTTAGCCCCTAGATCTACTAAATTGGATTATGCTTTTTAAGAACACAGTCCTGTATTTCCGGAAGACTGCCAGGTGATATTGATGTGACTGTGGTCCACACAACACATTTTGAGTAGCAAGGCTCTAGAGGGTCCCATCATATTTCTAGTACTTACAATTTTTACTCCTTATAGGAAGCCAGGTTGTCAGTGTGTCCCTCTATATTTCTCAGCGCTGTGTTTGGCCCTACCCATTGCCACAATAAGCCAAAACCTATGAAAGATAATTAGACAGGAAGCAGCATCCAGGCGATGATAGGTGGTGGCTGTCCCCAAAGAGATGAAGAGAGTTCCTGTCTTCTGGGCCAAACTGCTGGCAGGTGTAAGGCACGTAGCTTACAGCCCAGCACTGAGAAATGGTTAATGGTGCCAGAGGGAAAGCTCACCAAGAAGCAGCTTTCCTGTGAAGAACACTGCCTGTTCAGACTGAGGACAGCGTCTCTCTCAGTTCTGTTCAGAGGCAACAGAAAGCAGAGCCTCGAAAAAGGAAATCACACCAGTGAGGGCACTTCTTCAATTACTAAAATATAGAGAAAAAGCCCTTGACCAGAAGACGGGAGACCTGGGTACTGAATCTGGCTCAGTCATCAACTAGATATTAACACTGATAACCTACTTGTCCTCTTTGGGTTTCAGTTCGGCTGTAAAATGAGGGGGTTTCTAAGATCTTACACAGCTCTTTCTCTTTAGCATCTGAAACTCAGATGCTCTAGAATTGGCTGCAAAAACTACTCTTGCCACAAGAGGGAGTTCTCTTTCTGAAATCATAGAAATTCTGTGCGTCGCCTTAATGAAAAGATTTAGGCAAACCAAAACATTTGAGCATCCAGAATTTGTAAACAATTAAAACAGATTAGAAGGCTCATTAAAAATTTTTGTTAACTTAGATTAAATTATGACTAATTCCTTGCTTGAGCAAAGCAAAAAATGGAGACTACTTAGACGGACGGGCGGCAGTCAACAAAAACAAAGACTGAGAATCTACAAATTTAACAAAGGTGAATAGTCCTAACTTTCCTCCTCAGCTTCGTTAAGAATTTGATGCCTGTTCAGTGTTGTTCTCTTTCTTCACAAATTGGCAAATCCTGGGATTGTTCTGGCCCTGTAATAGAATTTTATGTGTCTGTGAATTAAATATGGGACTCAAAGTGTGTAAAGGACAACAAATAATTCTGGCAGGGAGTAGAGTGGCACAGAGGGTGATGGGAGGCACTGTTTATAGGGTTCCAAATATTTGCATGAAAAGTGAAACATTCCATCAAGATTCAACATACCGCCTCCCTAAGAGATGGTTCCAAATACCCTGATGTCGTCAGGTGACATGGGGGCGCTACACTTAGCTGAGGAGCTAAGATTTTCCTCCATTCATCCTGGATCACCCAGACCCCTCGTTCTGCGACTGATCTACCTTGCTTTCTTTCCTCTATTTTGCTGCGTTGTTAAAGAGAGATCTCCAGGCTGAAGTCATTTGACTTGTCTCCAGCAGGTAGAAGACAGAAAATGGGATGTGACATTTTGGCTAGGGCTGGGAGAAGTGGAAGCACTAGATGACTCTTGGGGGGCTTCAAACGGCATCTGTCCTCCTGCCCCTACAGACGGTGTGTCTCAGAGTGTGTGCCACTTCAGAGCTGGAAGGTCCTCTCAAGCCCATCTAGTCCAATGTTTCCCAAGGCATAGAGAGTCATCCATTCCTAGAAGAGATTATTACTTTAGCTTATGCATTGACATGACGATAACACTGGATCACAGAGGGAGAAATGTTATTCCCTTTTCAGTGCTCAGGCCACTCCTTCTAGTGGTCTCAAGGAGATAGCTCATGCTTATGCTGGAATGTCTCTAAAACCCCTCTCACAGCTGCCAATTTCTCTTCTTTAACAAAAAGAGAGAAGACCTCAAGAATCAGAGCCTTCAGCAGACAGCATTATCTAGCTAGAACATAATGGTATTGCTTGATTTATTGTATTGATTTTTAGGGTTGAGTTCTATTTACGGCAATTATACTGGTTTTCCATCCATGGTGACATCAAATTTGCTTTTTATGGCAAAGAATGAGTCAACATGAAGAAAAATATTGTGTATAAGTAATAGTAACAGGTGGCACACAGATAAGTCAAAGATTGTGCAGATGGTAGCAGGAAGTAGAGTGACTTGACAATAAACACCCAGCTCTATCTTCTGACTCTGTGATAAATTCTCACACATGTTGGGTTTCTGGTTCTACGATGGGATTGACTACTAATGACTTACTTGAGTCAGGCTGACAGAAAAACAAATGTGCCCTAATTTTCTTTCAACTAGTCAAGTTTTTACTTCATTACATACATTAAATAACTCATATTGCTTCTTAGAGACAAACAGGGGAAAGAGGAAACTTCTTCTTGTGCCAAATAATACAGTTCTATGTGAAATCCCATGGCGGCCCACAGGCAAAATCCCATTGATGCCAATGCCGTTTTGAAGAAGGTTCTTTATTTCCATGTCCCTGCAGCTCAGAGTTAATAGTACTTGGTTTACCTAATTACAAAAAATTCTTTCCGATAATAATCCTTATAACTAGCGCTTTCTCTGGCCCTGAACCAGTGACTCAATACAGCAAAAACTGTTATGTCCTTTAGGCAGGAAATCCTTTCTCTATCACCTCAGATACATTTCATAAATTATAATTTTATTTGTATGTTTATCACCAACCAGTACAATCACATTTCTTGACTTGTGTGATCTCCTTGAAGGCAGCGCTCTCTGTGTTGTTCACTGCTGTATTCTCAGTGCTTGGAATAGTGCCTGCTCTTCAATAAACATTTGTTGATTAACTTGCAGATTAATTAACTGCACTGGCGGGAACAAGTCTTGATTCCGGGGAATTGCTTGTTTATGTAAAGCCAAATGGAACATCTGCTCTGTGTAGGTGCACATCGCAGAAGCAGCTTTCATCTTCAGGAGGGAGATAAAGAAGATACTAGCAATGCAGGTTATGCTCAGCTTGGGAAATCATGGATTCCAGAAAAGTGCCAGAGGTTATCCATCATATTGAAGAACAGAACCATCCTGGGTGGAAAAATGCCTAGCGATTGTCCAAGGCCATCAGGGAAGTAGATTGGATGGCAACTTATTGTACATTGCCAGGAGCTAAGTGTCCTTCTTGTGAAAGAATACAGAATTTTCAAAGGCTCCTGAGGTTATTATGATTTGGGGTTTGATTTTGTTTTAGCTAAACACTCGATTTGTTTAATGCACTTTGGATTTCACATTGCCAACAAAAATAGTTTACTTTAGTTCAGTGGGAAATACAAAATCAACAGGAAAACTCAGGATCACAGATTGAACTGTTGGTTTAGAAGAGACTGATCCCTCGAATCTCACCTGTAGTCACAACACTTCGTTTTCTCAACAGGTATTTATTCACGTGTTGGAGAGCATCAGCAATACAGTGGTCCCTGGCCTCAAGGAGTGTAATGACAAGACAATAACTACCATTCATATGTGTCATAGATCCTATAAGAGGAGAAAGTACCTGGTCCTGGCGGAGCATGTGACAGGGGCATGTACCCAGTCTCTATGCGCAGAGTGGGGGCCAGCGGGAGCCTCTGGGATGATGCTAATAACCTAAATATCTTTTAGTACCTAGCCAGTAAAGATGGGTAAAATGTTCCATGAAGAGGGAAGAGTATGCTTCCCTTAAATAGTCCCATCAAGTTTCCACTCTCAGGGTTGCCTTCTGCTTTGCTCTGCATTGTTTTTCTCTGTACAGTCTTGATGTGTCATTACAAGAAAAGGAAAGGTGCCTGCTAGAGACTGAATATTTGTGTCCCTCCCAAATCCGTATGTTGAAGTCCTAATCCTCAGTGCAATGGTATTTGAAGGTGGCGTTTGGGAGGCTAGGCTAGGCTACGAGGGTGGAGTCCTCATGAATGGAATTAGTGCCCTTGTAAGAAGACATGAGAGAGATGATATCTCTCCACCATGAGAGGTTACAGCAAGAAGGCAGCCATCTGCAAACTAGGAAGCAGGCCTTCACTAGACATAGAATCTGCAGGCACCTTGATCTTGGACTTCCCAGCCTCAGAACTATGAGAAAGAAATGTTTACTGTTTAAGCTACCCATTCTATACTATTTGTTATAGAAGACAGTGATGATGAACTTCAGCCCATTACCATGTAAGAATATAATCTGACCTGCTGCTTCTAGTCTAAAAGAGTCATGGTACCTCCTCTGTTATCCCAATAAAACCTTTATAAACCCAGAGTAAAGTCTGACCAGGGACCCTGATGTAGTGCTTGGGCCAGATGACGACTGGGTCATAAATAGAAAAACTGCAAATACTCCCCTTCTCTAGACAGCATCGTAGTTAATGCTGCTGTCAATTGTTTGCACAGCACAGTGTGATGTTCAGGGTTTATAGAGTTCACATACTTTTTAAATGTGGTTCTTATTCTCAGATGAAAAGGGAGAGAAGTCTTTTTGTATCATAGGCTGTCTTTGGACAAAAAATGGGTGGGGGGAGGGGAGAAGACGGAGGTAATAACCAAAATGCCTTCTAAGTTTTCCTAAGAAATTCTCAGAAGATGTCACCCATTCTTCTTTAGGAGAAAGTAGAACAACTGATTTTAATTTTTTAGAAGTATGTTGATTTTTGAATAATTTATAAGAAATTAATTGCTACATGGATTTGCTCTTTTCCTTAGATTAAAAAAATATATTTTGAATAGTTTAAGACTCACTGGATGCTGCAAAAATAGTACAAAGCGTTCCCATATACCCTTTACCCAGCTTCCCCAATGATAATATGTACACAGACACAAAACACTGTCAAAACCAGTTTTCCTTAGATTTTCATACGTAACTTTCTAAAACAGAAAAGTTTTCTCTATTGTACATTTGTTCATTTCTAAATGTACAAATTTCCCAAATAGTTAATGAAGAATCACCCTGTTCCAAATATTCTACCAGGCCAGTGATTGAAAGTTGACTAAGACATAGTTCATTCCCTTAAGGAACTCATTATCTGGTAGGGTAAACATACCAGGATAGTAAGTTCTAGGACGCAGAAGCATGATTCTACCAGAGGCCAGAGGAGATCTCCAAAGACTGTGTGACCACAAAGACTCCTCAAAGACAAGCCTGAGTTGACTTGTGAGGGATAGTGATCTTTAATTACACAAAAGGACCAGAGAATATTTGAGGCACAGGAACTGTACATGCTGAGTCCCAGCAATGTAAAATAGGAGGATGCATCCAGGGAACCAAACTAAATCAATCTGGATGGATCAAAGAGCAAAGAGCATGTTTGTTCTTTGGGTAAGAGGAGGAGGGAAGGGAAGAAAAGGACAGCAGATGAGTTACAGCAGGCTGTCAGGGGCCAGATCATGAAAGGCCCTGTTTGCTCAACTACTACCTTTGAAAGTTAACCTGAAACTCAAGATGAGCCATGGATGGGCTTTGAGCCGAGAAGTAATATTATTACATTTGCATTTTAGAAGGATAGCTCTGACAGCATTGTGGAAAATGCAGCGAGAAAGAAATCCAAAGGCAGGGAGATGGGAGTTGGAGATTTGGGAGGAAATTCAGTTTTAGATACATTATACTGAGGTGGAGTTATCCAGTCGGCAAATAGATGTATAATATATGGCTAATAATAGTGATAAAAGAATATTTATTATAGTTTATACCTTCAGTACCTGGTTAGAGCTGCAAACTGGTTTGAGACGAGACAATCAAGCTAAAGTTAGTTCCCATCTCAAACCAGTTCCCATCTTTCAATTCATTTTGTTACTTTGACAACAGTAAGTCTCCACCAAAACACCAACTTGGTGGCGATCACCTTTGTTACCCCAGAGTCATGCACATAGTAGGGACTCAGTATCTCCTAAATAAGTGCATGACCGCTCTGTTGGTTTCCTAGGCTATTTAAGTTCTTCCAACTTTAATCTCTTTCCCCTCACTAGTTGACTTCCCATCTGTATGACCCCCACCCCCATTTATTTCCTTTTCTTTCTTCTTGTTTATGTGACAACACCCACTTAAGTGGCTTGACAGACAGAGCCTTCCTTATCCAGCAGAAGTCAGAATGGCAGGGGACACTCAGGCACCCAACTTGTCTGCTGAGAGAAGAGAGAGGTAGCATCACCGGGAGGCAAAGCACGCAACCGTCAGCCTACGGATGCCACCGCTACACATCATAGGCAGGAAACCCACATCTCTGGCCTCTGTCTTCTCCATAGAATGGGGACTCAGTGTTTGTCTTTGTTCACATTTCCAGCTTTACAAAGTTTACGAGATATTACATAATATCTCTACTCCAATAAAGACAGAGCATGACAAAGTAATTTTTGAAACGTGCACTCAAAGAAATTGCGTTAGCATAAAGTTTTTCAACTGAATTTTGGTAAGGATTTTGGCAAATGAAACTCCCTGTGCTGCTGTTATTCAATAATAAGCAAACACACACAGAAAACTTGGCAGCAAATACGAACAATTCATTCCCTCTTCTATTTATTAAACAAATACTCCTTGGGTGCCTGGTGATACAGCAGCAAAATAAAGAGCTTGCTTTCCTGGAACTCATGTTCTAATGCGGTGAGCAGGTGGAGAGACAAACACACCTTGTCAGAGGGTGCTGAGCTCTAAGGGGGTAAAGTGTCTGGAAACACACGCTAGTAGTAGCCACCACCGTTGTCCTCATCCCCATGTTTGCACCACACTTTACAGCTCCCAAATCATTTTCTCATTTTTTCATTTTTCACATCAGAGGGAGGGCAGATGTTTTAGTAGAAAGGAAAACAGAAGTCCAGAGGACGCAACATCATGTGGGCAGGGGGTCTAGTAGTTAAGCAGAGGTTTTGGCTTCAGAAACACTAATGTCCCGACAAAGATTTAATAAGGAGATAAGTCTTTATCACTTGTGGCTTGAAAAATAGATTGCATTTAAAGTAAAACCCATGCACACCATCAAGCAACTATTTACATTTTTCTAAATTGATAAAAAGGGCATTGTTCACAATGAAAAGGGCTACAGGAATAAACAACAGGTAAGGAAAGGAGCTCAAACATGGTGTCCTCTTGTGAGCCTAGAGGGACACCGCCAAGTACATCCTCAGGGTTGGGATGGGGCCCAGAGAGACCCACAGAGGGACTTCTCATGCTATATCCACAAGCTCCTTCCTTACCTTGGGGAGCTGCCTTAAAAGAGCGGCCATTTGATTCTGAAACTTCTAGATTTGGAAGAGCCTGTATTACCCTTCAGAAAGGGTAAGCGATCAATAAATCTACATTAACTAGCTAAAGGGATGATTTTAATGATATAAAAATTATTTTACATTAGAATGCATCCCTATGCTATCTGTATTACTTCTGTACTTATTTACCAGACTTCTGTCAGTAAGAAAGTGTTTCACTAGAGCACGACCTTTTTGTTAATAGAAAGGTACTCCTTTATTTTTGAAAAACAAACAGAGCTTGGTGATTTCGGTAAGCTTCTTGCTACTCACTAGTTTATATATGTGTACAGCTGTTCATTGAGGTAGATAATGCAGGTCCTTGAAAATGCTAACATTGGAGCCTTGCAGGTCCATCTTATTCCATTGGTTTAAGAGGAGAGCAAACAGTTATCGAGTTTTAGGGTGACAACTTCTGACCCCCAAAGTCTGTCTGAAGTCCAGAACCAGATGTGCTATAATACTGATATATTATATTTCCTCCAAATTTAATAAATGCATTTCAACTTGATTCAGATAACACTTTTTGAGGCCCTCTACATGCCAGCCTTGTTGGAAAAGCTGGCTTTGTTTGGAGATGTACTCTTGGAAACTTTTGTGAGGACAGTCCTCAGGATGAGAAAACAAATGGGGATCTTAACACTCAGGCCACCTTTGCTCTTCTTTGGGTCACGTGATATGAGAAGGAGAGTGGCTCCCCAGGTAGCTGTTATACTACTTTGCACTTATAAAATGTGTTTGTTGTTGTTATGTTTTGTACTGATTGAGTTAGTAAAAAATAAACACAGAAGGAAAATTAAATTGGCAATGGGATCCCAGCAAGGGGATGCAAAGGCAATATCTGAGGATTGCTGTTGTCTCTAGAGCAGTGTCAAGGAAGAAGAAAAACTATCTCCTCTGACACATATCTATGCTTATTTTTGTTGTTGCAAATATGATTATAATTATGGCATGTTTCTGTCTTTCCAGACACCTCTCAGGGAGATGACGATGTATTGTGCATGGTTTTAGAGCAGCTGAAGCCATGGTTTAGCAAAATGATTTTCTCAGGGCACTGAGGCCCATGATTGAATGGATGGTAGTGGGGCTGCTGATTTTTGGAAGTTGGCCCTACCCTTCCGGCTGGCATGTTTCAGGGTGGCTGTTATCTGGAGAGACCTATTCATTCGATGAAAGGGTGAGATCATTGGGATGCCCCCACCCTTCCTACACTTACAATGCTGAGACCTTTCCTACCAGTGTCAGATGCCAGAAGCTGGCAAGGGGTGGAGTACACCAACCAAACTGAACCAGGAGACTCGCCTTCTCGAGAAAGCTGATTTCACACTCCATGTCTGACAGCTGAAGACAGTGTGTGGGAGACTGGCTTGGATAAGGAAAATTGCAGACGCACAGAATTTTCAAATAATCCAGAAAGTCAGGGGTCACCCAAGTCGACCAAATGTGTACCAATTTAAAAAAAACTTTAAAATTACATAACCTTTTTTTTTTTCCCACCCATACTCAACAATGGAGAAAATAAGATTGTTTTAAGGAAGCCTTAAATGCAATAATCCTGAGCATTATCTGATACAGCCATTTCCCATTTTGGCTCAAATCATATAAGCAAGTGCTTTTCTCAAATTCTAATTCCCAAATCCTGCTTTTTATATGCCTAAAGAGAGAAAAAATAAAGTTAAGGTTAGTATTTTTTTCCCCCTGCTCCTATTTAGTGTCAGTGATTCTTGGTGTATCACTCATGATAGAAGAGTAACTAGTACATAGTAGGTGATCAATACGTGTTTTTGCAGGAATGAGTGAATGAATGAATTAAAGGTTGATGTCTTCTTTGTGCTAGGCATTTGAGGACCATTGAGATTAATCCACTAGAGTTCTTATTTCCAATGAAGCTACAGGTTAAAAGATGAAATACTATATGTAAATAAATTAGAAGCATACAAAGTAGAAAGTAACTTATGTTTACATATATCATCTCATTTAACCTGCACAACAACCAAACAGGTAAATATTATGATTATTCCTATTTTATAGATAAGGCAAAAATCAACCAGGACACCTTTATGAAGGAGAGGCACTTGAAGTAAACTTAAAGGTAAGCAGGATCTGGGTTTTTAGGGATAAAATAAGTGTGAAGAACTGTGAAAGGTTTGAGATTTTCCCTATATGCAAGCTAACAGGTTAACCTGCTCTGGTATAGATGCTGGCAGAATACATGAGACTCTGGGGTCAGAAACAATGAACAGTTTATTATTCACACAGATAGCTTGCTTCTATGCCTGGATATGGGTTCCAGTTATTGGTTCGGTTGCCTATTTCCAGGGTGCCATCTGCAGGTGGCGCCAATGAAGATGCCCAACTTCATTTGCCTTGTTCAGATCTTTTTTTCCTTCACAGTTGTTTCCAAATGAGAAAGACCAGAACAATGAATCTAGTTACATGTCACTCCAGCACTTGGAAGAAAGTATGCTAGCAGAAGTATGTTTCTAGTGGCAAGGAAATTACTTTGGGTTAATTCTAAGCTACTCCAGAAGTGAGTTAAACTCCTAACAACAAAAATTTTAACATTCTCTTTATTAGAGCAAAGGAGAAGAGGAAAGGAGAAAGGGAACATTTTCAAATCCCTGGTGGGGTTTTATGCACATTGAATTATGATACTGTATTAGTCTGATACCTTGGGCCACCATAACAAAATACCATAGAATGGGTGACTTAAACAACAGAAATTAATTTTCTTACAGTTCTGGACACTGGAAATAAAAAATCAAGGCACCAGCAGTTTGGTATCTGGTGAGCACTCTCCCCCGTGGGTTGCAGATGGCTGCCTTCTCACTGTCTGCTCACAGGGGCTTTCCTTGGTGCAAATGAACAAAAGGAAAGGGAGGGAAAGAGAGAGGAAGGGAGCGAGCAAGTGAGTGAGAGCGAGACAGCATGCTTTCTGTTAATCTTTTCTTATAATGACACTAATCCTATTGGATCTGGGCCCCACCTTTATGACCTCATTTAATGTCAATTACCTCCTAAAGGCTCTGCCTCCAAATACAGTCACCTCAGGGTTAGGGCTTCAACATATGAACTGGGGTGGGGCAGGGGACAAAATTCAGTCTGTAGCAACATCATGTATCCTCAACCAATTCCAGAAAGTCTTGATTTCCATTATACAGATGAGGAAAGTGGCTCAGAAGCGTTCAGTGAATTGTGCAAGGTCACGAAACTGATAAGTAGAACAGCTCAGGATGAGACCGTTTTCTGGCTTTAAAGCCCATTTGGTTTTTAGCATCATAGGCTTCCTTCCAGTGGTCATTTGCTAATATCTTGTGTATATGGAACACTCACAAGTGTCAGCAACTTTGCCATGGACTTTACAAGGTAAAACTTTCAATCTCTCAACAACAAAAGGAAGGTACAGAGAAGTTAAATGACTTGCCAAATAGCATAGTTAGAAAGTAGAATGGTCGAAAACTTAAATCCAGGGTAATTTTACTCCAATGCACACATTTTTGTTCTGTTCCTCCACCGTGCATTTCTGGGGTTGCTCAATTACTTACTAATCGATATTTTAACTAGAATGTATTATAACCCAATGTAATTCAAACTTTCTGAGACCAAGTTAATTTTATAACGTAAAAAAAATCCACAAGACACTGATCAGGCTATAGAGTTTTAATATATGTAAAAGGCAATGACATCAAAATCAAATTTATGTTTGGGTTGTGCCTGAAATTCTATGTTAAAGGGAGGTCAAAATGAATTGCAATCATATGGAAGAGATATCAGTTGGTATTGGGGCTGCAGGCCATGAGTTTCAGTACAGTATCTTTCATTTCAAAGTTGTGTCTGGTCCAGTTAAAGTTATGTTTTCCACCCAAAGGTGGCAGCACATGTACTATTGCTTTTTGGTGCGCTTTTGATTGCATTTAACACAATAGTTTTTGAGAGCTTCAAGGGACCTAAAAGATCATCTAGGACAGCCCTGTCATTTTGAGGAAATGAAGCTGAAGCCAAGAGAGATCCTGTGACCTGCTGAACACCCCACAGCTTTTAGAACCACAGCCCAAACTAGAATCCAAGTTACCTGACCTCAGACCTGTCTTCACTATACTAAGCTCTCCTTAGCTTTATAAAACATTCACAGCTGACAGGTGAAGATGAGAGGGTAAACTCAAGTTTGAAAGAGGAAAGGAAGAAAGGACGGAAAGAGGAAGAGAAGAAAGGAAAGAAAGATAGGCATTGGATTCAGGAAAAAACACACTCGATGCAAACTTAAAGTCTTGAAGCATGCTATAACTTCACGGCAACTTCAGAAGCGTAATTCCACTTGCAAAATAGATCTCCTGTTCTAGGGAACACTGTGGAACCCCTTGTTATATACAACACCAGATCTACTTGGGCCAGACATACTGAGTCAGCAATACCTGGGAGCTTGTTAGATATATAGGGGCTTCAGCCCTCTTTCCTCCAAAATTGCTGAATCAGAATCTGCATTTTACAAGATCCCAAAGAGATTCGTAAGCACATTAAAGTTAGAGAAACACTGGTTCAGAGTCTAGCGTGGTTCTCACAGTGGTCACTGGACCAGCAGTGCCAGCATCACCGACTAAATCAGAAACTCTGGGTGGAGCCCAGCAATCTGTTTATTACAGGCCTTCCAGGTGATTCTGATGCATGATAAAGTTTGAAAAGCACTGCTCTGAACTTTCTGACTCCTTTGCCCTCAGAAGTCCTACATCTCTGGTAACTATATCTGCTGGACTTGCTCTAAATTGTTTTTTCTCCAGATGCCATCTCCAGCTCTCTTCCCTTCTGCCTGATTGAGTGGTTTATAGCAGACCTACTCAAATAAATGGCTGGGCTTCTATTTGCTGGCTTAATCATATGTATACACATATAGATCTACATAATTGCTGCTAAGCAACTAGTTTCCTGGTTAAGATACCAGTAGCCATTAACTAGTTAGGGAGAATGACAGTGTCTGAAATGGATCATTCAAACTTGTGGGATTTTCTGAAGAGGAGACTGTGATGAGATTTGTCATCATTTTGTTCTGGCCACAATCTATTTTCACGTACAGGGATGAATGCACGGGACCTTCTGTATTCCCTTCAGGAACTTATGAAGTGACCAAAAGTCAGAAACCTTCTGTAATAAAATATTGAATTGGGGTGCATTTACAGAAGCACATGAAAGAACACAGCAATACCTACTCTCCCCATAGGAGAATACTGAGATGGAGACACTACTAAGGGAAACAAGGGTCTTCACAACCCTTTGTTCGTTCTGCAAACACTTTTGCAGTAAAAGGCAGTGCTGTCTCAGACAATGGGGCCCACAAAGATTTAAATGAAGTAAACTCTATCTAAATAAGAGGACCACGGGCCTCCAGCATGGGGAATTTTATGAAGCAGCACTCTTCAAAGCTCAGCCCTGGACATCTTCAAGCACCAGCTTAGTGGTAAAGAAGGAATAAGGGTATAAGGCAGAACTGTTATTATTTTGTTGTTGTTCAGTAACTGGGTATTAGGAAAAGACCCAATTGGAAATCAAATTTTTTTAAACAGTTTATCCCCCAGAGCAAGTAATTTAATTTATTTCCTCATTTGTAAAACAAGGATATAATTTCCCTGTCTACCTCATCCAAATGTTAATAGAATCAAATGAGATTACATATATTAAAAATTTTATAAGTATGTTTTTACATATGTAGATATGTAATGTATCCCCAGAAAGTTTCCCATTATTATAAAACTATCATTAAATATTATTATTTTCTGTACCGGGGAATTTTCAAGGCTTCTTTTCCTTGTTCATAACTAATACACAAGAAGTGCTGTGGTTGTGTAGTTTAAACAAGCAGGGGTTGGCAAGCTTTTCCTATGACGTGCCAGACAGGAAACGTTTTTGGCTTTGTCAGCCATATGGTTGCAGCTGCTCGACCCTGTCATTGTCGCTGGAGAACAGTAGCATAGACCCTACACACACTCATGGGCATGGCTGTGTTTCTGTAAAAATTTATTTACAAAAACCAGTGGCGGGTAGAATTTGACCCTGTAGTCTTCCTACTCCTGACCTAGAGTGTTGGCGCGAGTCCTTAACCTTCTGATAAGCTTCTGTCATACTTGGAAGTCCAGAAACAAATGAAAGAAAAAGTAGAGGTATTTCTCAATGTGGTATTTTAGAAGGAGAAAGGAAAGCTTTTAGTAAAGGTAGTGTTGAGAATTCTATTCAAATTAACAACTATTTATTGCATGTCTACTGTGTCAAGTGCTGTCCTGAGCTGTGAGGGTGTAATGTTGAATGAGCCCACCCCTAACCCCCTCATGGTGTTTGCCATCTAGACCATAGCGGAGAGCCCGCTGGTGGGGATATGTGGGTTGGGCTGAGAAAAGGCATAGTCTTGGACAATAAGCTGTGATGTCAGAATAGATCAGCTTTGAGCATTTACTACAGATTCTGCACTGTGCTGGTCACCATGGGGAGAGACATGATCTTCTCACCCAAGGAGTTTACTATCTGCTGGAATTCATATGCAATGCAGACCAAATACTAAAGACAATAAGTAAGGACTAAAATGAGTGTGGGACAGGGAAGGCTTCATCAAGGAGGAGGGACTAAGCTGGAGGGTCTGGGATACGCTCAGTTAGACCTTCCCCCAAAGGTTGGCAGTTTGGAGGCAGAATGGATCTTGGAGCACATCCACCTCCATTTGGGATCAGGGGTTTTGGTCAATGAGTAGAGAGAAATCATGCACCTCTTCTTTCACCTTGTGCCAATTCTCACAAAGAAAGATAGACCAAATACTCTCCTTCTTCCCTCTCCAAAAGTAATCTGGAATTGTTGAAAACTTTGTTTGGCAATTTCTTTGGGCAAAAAAAAAAGTCCATTCCAACCGTTTTGAGACTCCAGAGAAAGCCAACTTCACATGGCCTTAGGGCTGCCTATCGTAAGGCAGTAAAGCCAGATTTCTTATTGCTGGAAAGCTAAAGTCATTGCCAGATTATGCTGGGCCACCCTACTTGGTGGAAGAAACAATGACATTTTTTCAGATGCCTGTGATGCCACTGAAAAAACTAAGGTTAGAAATAGAATCTTGACATACTAAAGAAGCGATTACCTATCTGTGCTCTGTAGCTCAGAATACACTCTTACTCGGTCAAAATTCAACCAACAAGGTGGCAAATGTGACATGTGTAACCTACACATTTCCTGAAACCCAGCCTAACAAATACACACTTAAATATTTTATTTTTAATTTAGAAACAAAAAAAGTTAGCTCATATTCCTAAACACTTGGGTCAGGCTGTGAGAATATGAATAAAGTCATAAGAAAAGAGAAATTACAAGAAATATTTTGGAGAAATAATATTAATGGTAAGTAATAGCTAATATTTATTCACTATTTGCCATGCATTAGGTAGGGCTTTATATTAACTTATTAAACCTTATAGTACCTCTGTGAACTATATTATTCTATATTACTCTAATATAGCATTATTATTGCTATATGAGAGGTACTAAAACTGAGACTAAGAAGGATTACATAATTTTCCAAGGTCTCCCAGATGGTAAATCCTTCCCAAGCCAAAGTTAAAACCACAGAATAAGACTGCTTGGGTGTAATTAAGGGAAGATATGAGAAAGACCCTCCAAAGAGAGAATTTTAAAAGGGAATGGTGAGAACAGGAACTGCCTATCTTTGAAACTACAGACTCATCACTATTGTGGCTGGTTGAGAAAATTGTGGCCAGGGTCACAGAACATGTCAATGTCCAGAGCGCAGGTCTCCAGACCCCATTTCCTGGACTTTCTCACATTCTCCAGACCACCTTGAACCATCTGCAAGACTTGAGAGGGAATATATGTCACAGCTGGCAATGCCTACTGGGCTCATTGATTCTACATTTACCAAACATTGTCTGCTACGGTTTGGGGTGAGAAGAGGGAAAGCTCCCAATTTCTTTTTTTAAAAAATGTATTTCCACTTCTTTTTAAATCTTTCTCAGTTCCCACATTGGCAATGCATAGCTTTGTTCTTCTAAAAGAATGAATCCAATATTTGTTTACTGCATATTTTAAAGGAGAGTCACAATTGCACAAAATTAAACTGAGGAAGATAGAGTGCTTTGTCCAAATGTCCAAAAGGAAAAAGCCTTCTCAAAAGCTATAAATGCTGTGCTCTATAACATCTCTGGTCCTTCATCATTCTAGCTTGCATCCAGCACACTGAATGCTGCTCTGAAGCCACTGTCAGGACACATGCTTTGTTTTTCTGTGACTGTTTAAGAAGCTTCCTGAGTCATTTGTGTTTTTGGGTGAGATCAAATTCTTGAGCAAAGAAGGAAACATTTTCCAGGCTCTTACTGCATTTGACACTTTATTGTCTCATTGAATCTTACAATGTCACTCTACTATGGGTACTGTGATTCAAGTTGAGTTGTCTAGAGCCAACCAACTTGACAAAACAAGGATCTGAACCTAACGCCTTTCAGTTCCCAAACTGTACTCTTTTCCTACTGCACTAGATAACAGACTATAATAGTTGGTGGCAGAATTTGGGAATAAAACAGTATCTTCAAAAAATTTTTAACTTTATCTTATTCCAAAAAAAGCATTTGAAGAGGCTACAAAGTTCTGTAGAGAATAACAAAATTTAAAACAATTACAACTACAGCAAGTGGAAAATGAGGTTAACATTGATTTTTAACATATTGCAGAATTCTTCAGGATGTGCAGTGTGACTCAGCTACCTGATCCTATTCATTACCCTTTAACAGATTTCTAAGGAAAGCAGGGGAGGTGACTCGGTTTGGTCTAAATTCACGAGGCTTAGCTGAGCCTATAGGTCTCTCGCTCTACCTCCATCTCACCCCTCCCAGGTTTTCTGGCCCCCTCTCCCCATGCTTCTCCTGTTAGAATGTTTATGATCTGGAAATTGACTACAATTGACTGAATTCCAACCTGAATTGACTGCAGTGATTTTAGAAGGTAAGTTAATATGGCTCACAGTTGCACTGTGTTATTTCCATTCATGGATGAGCTGGGCGGGAGATCTTGTCTAGCCCCACACCATTGGTTCTGCTTTCCAAAGCAGCTTCCTAAAGCATGTCTTATAGGTAATAAAGAGGAGCATTAGCATTAGAGATCAGGATTTCCGAGTTCTCAAGTTGCCTCTACTATACCATGCACTGGTAAGTTGTTGTGTTTTTAAATCTTTTCATTTATTTATTTGAGAGGCTGGATTTCGTAAAAGGTAGAAATGGACTACTCCATCTTAATTTTAAAGTATTGAATCTTTCCAGTAGTGGGCTATGTTTTATGCATTGCTTTTTATTTTGTAGGGCCCAGTGCTGACCTTTTATTTCCTTCCTTAGTGGATTCAACACATCAGTCTCCTGAATGATTCCCTCCTAGGGAGACTTAAGTTCTGTCAAACTTTTGACTCCATATGGGATAAGATGGTTTCTGATGAGGCAATTTAAATTTTTAAAAAATTTATAAATGGGATATAGGATTATTCTCATTGAAAAAAGAAACTCAAGGAATATGAAGAGGGAAACCAACTCCTACCCTGATCCCATTTCCCTTCTTAGAGGTCATCCATGGTAAAGTTTAATGTGTTTCTCTTTAAGACTTGTTTTCTATGTATTGTGTAAATAGTTTTTTCATATAGTTTATGGGCCATGGTTATAACTGTGGCCTCTCATGCATGTAGTGGAGTTTTGACAGTACCCAAGGTGCTAATACTGTCACAAAAACACACTGATGGTATGGCTAGATTATCATCGGTTAATTTAAAATTTGTGTCTCCAGAAATCTCTTGCATTCCTATACACTAACAGTAAAAGATCAGAAAGAGAAATTAAGGAAACAATCCCATTTACCATCATATCAGAAAGAATACAATACCTAGGAATAAACCTACCAAAGGAGGCAAAAGACCTCTACACTGAAAACTATAAGACACTGATGAAAGAAATCGGAGGGCTTCCCTGGTGGCGCAGTGGTTGAGAGACCGCCTGCCGATGCAGGAGACACGGGTTCGTGCCCTGGTCCGGGAAGATCCCACATGCCGTGGAGCGGCTGGGCCCATGAGCCATGGCCGCTGAGCCTGCGCATCCGGAGCCTGTGCTCTGCAATGGGAGAGGCCACAACAGTGAGAGGCCCGCGTACAGCAAAGAAAAAAAAAAAAAAAAAAAAAAGAAATCGGAGAGGCACAAACAGATGGAAGGTTATACCATATTCTTAGATTGGAAGAATCAATACTGTCAAAATGACTATACTACCCAAAGCAATCTACAGATTCAATGTAATCCCTATCAAATTACCAATGGCATTTTTCACAGAACTACAACAAAAAATCCTAAAATTTATATGGAAACAAAAAAGACCCCAAATAGCCAAAGCTATCCTGAGAAAGAAAAATGGAGCTGGAGGAATCAGATGTCCTGACTTCAGACTATACTACAAAGCGACAGTAATCAAAGCAGTATGGTACTGGTCCCAAAACAGAAATATAGATCAACAGAACAGGACAGAAAGCCCAGAAATAAACTCACGCAACTATGGTCAATTAATATACGACAAAGGAGGCAAGAATATACAATGGAGAAAGACAGCCTCTTCAATAAGTGGTGCTGGGAAAACTGGACAGTTACATGTAAAAGAATGAAATTAGAACACTGTTTAACTCCATACACAAAAATAAGTTGAAATGGATCAAATACCTAAATGTAAGGCCAGACACTATAAAACTCTTAGAGGAAAACACAGGCAGAACACTCTTTGATATAAATCACAGCAATATCTTTTTTGATCCACCTCCTAGAGTGATGAAAACAGAAACAAAAATAAACAAATGGGACCTAACGAAACTTAAAAGCTTCAGCACAGCAAAGGAAACCATAAACAAAAGACAACCACAGAATGGAAGAAAATATTTGCAAACGAAGCAACCAACAAGGGATTAATCTTCAAAATATACAAACAGCTCACACAGCTCTATGCCAAAAAAACAAACAACCAAATCAAAAAATGGGCAGAAGATCTAAGTAGACATTTCTCCAAAGAAATATACAGATGGGCAAAAAACACAAGAAAAAATGCTCAACATGACTAATTATCAGAGAAATGCAAATCAAAACTACAATGAGGTATCACCACATACTGGCCAGAATGGCCATCATCAAAAAGTCTACAATAAATGCTGGAGAGGGTGTGGAGAAAAAGGAACCTTCCTAGACTGTTGGTGGGAATGTAAATTGGTCCAACCACTATGGAGAACAGTATGGAGGCTGCTTAAAAATTTAAAAATAGAATTACCATATGATCCAGCAATCCCACTCCTGGGCATATATCCAGAGAAAACCATAATCTGAAAAGATACATGCACCCCAATGTTCATTGCAGCACTATTTACAATAGCCAAGACGTGGACGCAACCTAAATGTCGATCGACAGAGGAATGGATAAAGAAGATGTGGTACATATATACAATGGAATATTACTCAGTTATATAAAAGTATGAAATAATGTCATTTGCAGCAATATGGATGGACCTAGAGATTATCACAGTAAGTGAAGTAGGTCAGAGAAAGACAAATATCATATGGTATCACTCATATGTGGAATCTAATTTTAAAAAAGAAAAGAAAAGAAACAAACGAACTTATTTACAAAACAGAAACAGACTTACAGATATCAAAAAAAAACCTTATGGTTACCAAAGGGGAAATGTGGAGGGGAGGGATAAATCAGGAGTTTGTGATGAACACACATACTACTACATATAAGACAGATAACCAACAAGGACGTACTGTATAGCACAGGGAACTCTACTCAATATTCTGTGATAACCTATATGAGAAAAGAATCTAAAATAGTATATATAAGTGAATCACTTTGCTGTACACCTGAAACTAACACATTTAAAAAATACTCCAATACAATTTATAAAATAAAAATAAAACTTAGAATAAAAAAAATTCAATAAAATTTGTATCTCTCTTCCAGTCTACACTGCAAGTCAAATACTTAACATACATTAAGAGTTTACTATACTATTAAATATTATATATAATATAGTATTATATCCAATATATTATAATTAATATATAATATATCCTGTAGTTGTCTTGTGAAGATAAGAATCTTACAATTATATCTTATGTATTACAATTATATATGTATATATAAAACATATCTCATAGTCATTCTGTGAAGATAAGAATGTTATAACACTTTTTAAAACATTAAGCCATTACTTTAATGTCAACCTATAGGATATCCTGCAATTTCTGTGATTCTTTCAGAGATCTTCATTTACTAGTAAACCAGGAGCCTCAAGAAATGGATATGGCCTCTGCAAAGCACTGGCTTGGGAAGCGGTCTGTGGCTCTGCTTTTGTTGGTGCTGCTACAAACTAGTTAATGAGACCTGGGCTCATCAGAGAAAGGCTTTTCTGGACCTTGTTTTTAAAAGGAGGCGGCCAATTTGGTAAAGTCCGCACTTGATCAAGATGCTGGTCAGGACCTGTGATAGACTTGGCCAGGCTGCCCTTCCCTCTACTCCCCTCAGTCTATCTGCTGCCTGACCAACCCCCTTTCCTTTGTCAGGAATCAGGTACATCTGAAGGAGGACAGTGTAAGAGATTACACGGTTGCTGTGTGCGAGACAGCATACATATGAGGCACTTAAGGCGGGGGCCCGTTACAGGCAAAATCTCCAATCTAAACAGCAAAACAATCTGCTCACTTCTGTAGTTCCACATTCAAATATCTTTCACATCTCTAAAAATTAAAAAATACCCAAGGGGCCTTTATAGCTCTGTGATCTTAGATCACTTTCTGGGCCTTAGTTTCTTCATCTATAAAATGACAGGGTTAGACTCATTAGAAAACTTCTGAGTCACACTCCTCCCCAATTTTACGTGAAACAGACATTTATTGCTTACCTATTATGTTCAAATCTATGGACATACTTTATATGCAGACAATCTCAGGCTTCTTTCCTAGTCATCTGCTAAAGTTTGCCTAATCGATGCTATCTTTCTCATATGAGTATCTGAAACATCTCAAATGGCGTGACATTTCTCAACTTGCAAAATTATCCAATTTAAGATAATTTGCACCTTTTTACTAACAAAAAGTCGTTTCACCCACAAATGAGGATAATTGATTGCATTTTGCAAGAGAAACAATAGCAGCTTTTGCCACCTTGTCTGGCTGTTGAAAAATTAAACCCTATGGTACATGAGAGAATTAGATTACTCCTGGAGAAAATATCATTTGCACTGGAAACTGTCTATGCCACTGGTTCCAAATTCTGTCAACTTGCCACCTTCTCAACAGCACATAGAGAAATGGATCAACAATTGTAACACCAAATGGGAAGTTAGAAATTATGTGTAACACCCATGAAATAGGTGACATTTTTGTGGTGGTATTTATTTGTGGCAGGCTGAATAATGGCTCCCAGAATGTCCAGGTCTTAATCCCCGGAAGCTGTGAATGTTGCTTTATATGGCAAATGGAATTTCGCAGATGTGTTTAATCGTGTGTTGGAGAGATTTTCCTGGATGAGCCAGTAATCACAAGTGTCCTTATAAAAGGTGGACAGAGGAGATTTGCTGATGGAAGAGGTAGAGTGATGTGGCCTCAAGCCCAGGAAAGACAAGTAATACCAAGGAATGCAGGCAGCCTCTAGAAGCTGGAATAGGCAAGGAACAGACTTCAGAAGGAACCAACCCTGCCAGCACCTTGATTTTAATCCTGTAAGACTAACTTTAGATGTGTGACCTGTATGAGAATAAATTCGTGTTGTTTTAAGCTACTTAGTTTGTGGTAATTTGTTACATCAGAAAGAACAAACGAATGCATTCTTTTTCAGGCTTACTTATTTATTTAACAGTTTGATTTCAGGAGAAAGAATGACAAGGATCTTTAGGGCCATAAGTAGTCATGCGCCTGAACATTCTTTGGTTGGTAAGGTTTCTCAGGGAAATCTCTTTCCAATACAGTACAGAAGGAGATATTGATAGTGGTTACACACTCTTAGAAACAAGAAGAGTAGGAGGATGGGCAGGTGGACATGAATAAGTCAGCTCAGGCTGCCATAACAAAATTCCATAGGCTGAGTGGCTTAAACAACAGAAATCTCTTTTCTCCCAGTTTTGGAGGCTAGGAAGTCCAATATGAGAAGTCTGGCCAATTAGTTCCTGGGGAGGACTCTCTTCCCAGCTTGTAGTTGGCTGCTATCTTTCTGTGTGTTCCCATGACCTTGTCTTTACGAATATATAGAGAGACACTTGCTCTCTCTCTGCCTCTTCTTAAAAGAACACTAATACCATGTGAAGGGTCCCGCCCTTATGATGTCATCTAACCCTAATTACTTTTCAAAGGCATCATCTCCAAATACCATTGCTTTGGTGTTAGGGCTTCAACATATACATTTGGGGGTGGGAATTCACAATTCAGTCTACAGCAGCAGGTAACTATAATAACTATGGAAGTTCTCTCTTTTTGGAAATGTTTATAATGTGGACTGGAAAATATTAAGCAGTTAACATTAATGAATTATTGGAAATTAAAATAGTTATAGCATCTGAGTTTGAGAAGTCTTCCCTCCAAAGATGAAAAATTGAAAATATTTTTTATATTTCATTTGAATTCAGAAGATGCATTTAGAGGTAAAACACTACTAGACACACAGCCCTTGTCCACTTCATGTGAACACAAGTTAGGTGTATGGATGCATAACCTCTCTGTAAATGAAGTTGGTTTGGTGATTGCCTTCTGTAAATGCATGTGCTCTTCTTTGGACATAACACATAAGCATGTGAAAATGTACAAATAGAGTGCTCTGTTCCAAAATGATTAACTTGGTCATTGAAGTATTTCTTTAAACCTCAAGAATCCCATGGTTAAAGAAAAAATTGTTAGTAGCTCCTGATAAAAGAATCATCTCTTCCATGGGTACACATAAGTAAAGATGGTAAGAAAGCTTGGATCATGGCTTCCTGCAGAATGGTCTTTGTTAGTAGTATCTCAGTCAGTTTATAGATATACATGAATATAGAGTGTTGTCAGATGAGAGTGAACGCATGAAGCTGTCTTCAGAAAGTCCCGGACTTCCTTTCTCTTATCTAATGATCTCCAGTCACAAGACAGTCCACTGAAGTTCGAACCTTCTGATAGAAAACAAAATTGTATGTAGATTCTTACAGGAACAATTAACAAAGAAAGAAGTGTAAAATATTCCCTAAGGCTTAAATACTTTCTTCCAGATAGTCTCTAGTGTAAGGCTATGAAATCTGAGTTGTGTGTGTGAATATATACATTTCAGGTATAAATATTTTATATATCTATATATCTACAGATATAGATATTTCAATGGATCAAAGAAACTGTCTAGCCTTAGCAGAAGGGACATTAGGAAAGATGCCATTTCAGAGATTATAGGGAATCTGGTCAATGTGGAAGGAAAGACAAAGGTCCACTGCTGCTGAGAGAGGATTTTTTGCAGCAACAATATACTCTTGGATGAAATGTGGGCCTTTTGAAAGCAATTATTAAACCTCTTTCTCAGAGAGGCTCCACTTGACAACCCCTGCTGCAGACACTTTTCAGGGCTCGTCTATCTTCTCATAGGTATATTGGTGCCTAGCACAGTGTGCATATATTCACAGGAAGTGTTCAGGTAAGCCTCTCAGACCAGCCTCAGCTGGGTTAAAATCAGTACTACTCAACAGAAATATAATGTGAGCTACATATATAATTGTAAATTTTTCCATAGCCACATTACCAAAAGAAGGTAAAAAGAAACAGGTGGAATTAATTTTGATAATACAATTTAACACAGTATATCTATCTATCTATCTATTTTTAAATTTATTTTTATTTTTTTTTTGTGGTACGCGGGCCTCTAACTGTTGTGGCCTCTCCCGTTGCGGAGCACAGGCTCCGGACGCGCAGGCTCAGCAGCCATGGCTCACGGGCCCAGCCGCTCCGCGGCATGCGGGATCTTCCCGGACCGGGGCACGAATCCGTGTCCCCTGCATCGGCAGGCGGACTCTGAACCACTGTGCCACCAGGAAAGCCCAGGTATATATTTTATACTTCAGACTAGCCAAATTTCAGGAGCTCAGCAGCCACCTGTTGGCTACACACTACCATATCGAGCAGCTGCTCTGGATAAAATACCATAGATACCTGACTTTCCCTTACTAGGTTGCTGGGATATGAGTAGGACATGGATATTTGTCTGTCTTATTGACCAGTGTCGTTCAAGTGCATAGTAGGTACTCACTGAAATGAAAGTGCGCACTTGCTTTTTCAGGTGTGAGAGTTCCTGCTTTGGTTTCTGGGTGTTCCAGGTTTCTCACGCTGTCCCCTGCCTTCCACGTACCCATCCCCCGCCTCCATTCTGCCACTTGGCTCCACACCAAACGTCTCTCATTCATGCTCCACCACTTGTAACTATCATGCCAGCCCCAGCCCAGGCTCTTTCCACTCCATGCTCCTTTCCCCCTTCCCTTTCCTCATGTGACATGCTGCTGTGAGGTTTTGAAAGGCTATTCCCAGAAATTGGCAATCAGATCCCATAGTTAACCATAGGGCACAGATTACCTCTCATTCTAATTTCAGAGAACATCCAGCTGCAGGGTCAGCTCCCTTTTCAGAATATGCTGAGAGGTGCTGGTCAGAAGAACCTGAACTCACATTCCCTCTCTTCCCCCATATAGAAGAAGGCTTATAGGAAGCAAGAAGTCATCGTATAGGAAAGAGAGAATTTATAAAATAGCAACCATCTTCTTGCCCTCTCTTCCTATGTATGTGTCTTGCTATCTTCCTATCCATCTATCTATCTATCATACCATGTAGCACTTATTGTATAATAACGCCTTGCACTGGTAGAGGATTTTATTTTTATCATAACTGTGTACTTTCACATTTGTTATCTCATTTGATCCTCAAAAAAATCTTGTGACCTAACATATTAGTTTTCTTCCTTTCTTTTTTCAGGTTATGAAACTGAAGTCCTTGCATAAGAGCAACTGACATCATTGGTTTAACTATCCCTTCTAGGACTGTATTCCATAGCTCAGGGCTGCACTGTCCAAATTGGTAGCCACTAGCCTCATGTGACTATTTAAAGTTAATTAATATTAGAGAAATGCAAATCAAAACTACAATGAGGTACTACCTCACACTGGTCAGAATGGCCATCATTAAAAAGTCTACAAATAACAATGCTGGAGAGGGTGTGGAGAAAAGGGAACTCTCCTACATTGCTGGTGGGAATGTCAATTGGTGTAGCCACTATAGAAAACAGTATGGCATTTCCTCAAAAAACTAAAAATAGAGCAACCATATGATCCAGCAAGGCCACTCCTGGGCACGTATCTGGACAAAACTATAATTCATAAAGAAATATGGTTGGCTTCCCTGGTGGCACTGTGGTTAAGAATCCACCTGCCAATGCAGGGAACAAAAGTTCGATCCCTGGTCCAGGAAGATCTCACATGCCACGAAGCAACTAAGCCCGTGCACCACAACTACTGAGCCCACGTTGCCACAACTACTGAAGGCTGTGTGCCTAGAGCCCATGCTCTGTAACAAGAGAAGCCATCCAATGAGAAGCCCATGCACCGCAACGAAGAGTAGCCACTGCTCGCCGCAACTAGAGAAAGCCTGCATACAGCAACGAAGACCCAATGCAGCCAAAAATAAATAAATAAATAAACTTATGAAAGAAAAAAGAAACATGCACCCCAGTGTTCACAGCAGTACTATTCACAATAGCCAAGACATGGAAACAACCTAAGTGTCCATCGACAGATGAATGGATTAAGAAGATGTGCTACTTATATACAATGGAATACTGCTTAGCCATAGAAAAGAATGAAATAATGCCATTTGCAGCAACATGGTTGGACCTAGAGATTATCATATTAAGTGAAATAAGCCAGAAAGAGAAAGACAAATACCATACATCACTTATATGTAGAATCTAAATATGACACAAATAAACGTATCTACAAAACAGAAACAGACTCAGATATAGAGAGCAGATATGTGATTGTCAAGGGTGAGGGAGGGTGGGAGAGGGAAGGATTGGGAGTTTGGGATTAGCAGATGCAAACTATTATATATAGAACAGATAAACAACAAGGTCCTACTGTATAGCACGGGGAACTATATTCAATATCTTGTGATAAACTACAATGGAAAAGAATATATATATGTATAACTGAATCACTTTGCTGTACAGCAGAAATTAACACAACACTGTAAATCAACTATACGGCAATACAATTTAAAAAATAAAGTTAATTGATACTAAATAAAGTGGAAAGTTCAGTTCCTTGGCTCTGATAGTCACATGTAGCTAGTGGCTACCCTATCTGACAGCACAGATATAGAGCATTTCTAACATTGTAAAGAGTTCTATTGAAGAGTGCTGGCTTAAAGAGTTAAGGAAAGAGTTTCCTAGCCCTAACCTCCTTCAAAGGATCAAACTTCTCTTGTGTCAACCTGGTTCCTACACTTCCAGCTTCACAATAGAGCTGGCCTGCAGTAGGCATGCCCTGGCCTCCACAGTTTGACGCAAGCTTCAGTCAGATGACATTTTAGATGAATCCCTCATTGTTAAGGCATCACTCACCAGTGAGGAGAAGAAGCCTGGAGCAGTACCAGTCCTCTTTGGATGATGCTGAAGTTGAACCGGAGATTTATAGAATTCACTGAAACTCCATCCAGGCACTAACATCAAGTTTATGTGACAATGTAGACAAAGAGATTGCTCTCTAAGTAGCTGTCTGATTGAGGCTTGGAATTGCTCTTCCAAGATAGTAGCCATAACTAAGAGGGATTTTCAAACTCTATTTCTTCTGCATACTTTGGAGTGGTTTTTCAGAGGAATCAGTGTTGACAATAATAAATGTTTACTTCATGTTACAATTATTTCTTTAGCTGAATGGGATCCAAGGAACATAGGGCATAGACAGGCAAGAAAACCCACAAAAACTGTGAAGTAAGCAACCTCATTTCTTCCATAAATATTTATTAAGACAACTATGAGCCAGACCCTATGCTAATTTCTATGAGGATACAAAGAAACATAAGACTTGGTCCCTGTCCTTACGGTGCTTAAAGGTAATTAGGGAGGTTAAAATAATCAGTCATAATAATAGTTTCCCTTTATGGAACACTTATTCCATCCCACAAACTATGCTGACCGCTTTATTTCACTTAAGGCTACTCGCAGTCCTAGGAAGTAAATAACCAGACAACTGTCAAAGCAGAGATAAAATAGGATTTAAGAAGATACCGAGAATCCCAGCCTCTCCTGTGTCTAAGGGTGGAGCTAGCAGGCCTTAGGAACAGACCTCACTATTCAGAATAAAGCCACCTAAGTGGCCACTCAGGTTTATAAATTACAGTGTTACAAATTTTTTTTTTTACTTGATCAGTACTCCCACTCCTCTAGGTCTTTGGTATACAAAGCTGGTCCTAGGAAGAGATGGCCCAATTTACATAAGAAGTTCAAAGTTCTTCTTCTGAGGAAGGACAAATACCAGCTCCCCTTTCCATATCTTCTCTCTGAGATTTGAATTATGGTGGTCCATCAGGGTGGACTGAGTGGGTCCCAGCCAAGACCCTGTGGTTGGTGACCTGGACCAGAGATATGTGTCTATGTATCTGGTCAGGGTAAGAGGCCAAAAATTATGCATGGTTGTTAATGGAAATGCCAGGGTCATGGTACCTTTGCTTTGGGGCCCAAATTTTCAGTTTCTACAACAGGGGAAAGCAGGTAAGTGAAGAGATTTATAATAAGTATTAACTGAATAGACTCTCCGGGGTTATTCAGAAGTAATAGATTTTGCCTACAGATTTTGTTGAACTCAGTGTTTCCCAAAGTTATTTAGTTATTTAGATGGAGAGAGGTAGACAGATCCAAGATATTTTCTTAAAGGTAAAGTCTATAGAACTAAAATACATTCTTGGGTGTGGAAAGTAACAGAAAGAGAAATGACAAAAATAATACCCAAGGTATTTTTACCCAGGGTACTAATACCCTGTTCTGATTTGTGGAACAGGTTACATGGGCATGAAATGCACTGAGGTAAGCACACTGGAAGAGGGCCAAGTCTGGGGGACAGTGGGGAAGGAAGAATATGTCAATTTTAGAAAGGTTCTATTGAACTGTGTTTGAAACATCCAATAGAAGTGTTAAGTAGGCAGTTGGCTAGTCGGGTTGGGGATGGGGAGAGGTGTGGACTTGAGATAGAATCTTAGAGGATATTTGCCTGTAGGTGGAGACGGAAGCTATGGGAGTATAAGAGAGCTTAGGGAAAGAATATAACTTAAGAAGAAAAAAGGGGCCAGAGATGAGGACCTTGGAGGAACTCTAATAAAAAACCTGACCTTGGAGAATATGCAAGCAACAGAGACTGAGAAGGAATGGTCTGAACAGGACAGGATGTCTTGAAAGCAAAGAGTGGAGGAGTATTTTCAAACAATTAAGATAGCAAACAATATGATATCAAAGATGGTTTCTAGCTCTGAAATTTTATGCTTCAGTATTTTAGAAAACAGTATGAAAATTTCTACTCTATAGCTGTGTTTTGAATATCACTCAGCACAATGAATGTAGATAGTCAAGAAACACCTTGATATTTGACATTTGTAGTTTGACATTTGCATAGTGCTTCCACATACGCTATTATCTTGGCCCTCACACATCTGAGGAAGAATGAGGAATATTTCTTTAAGTTATTTCCCAAGAAGAAACTGAAGTTCAGAAAATGAAGTGTTTTGCCTAAGGTTATGTAACTAGGAGAGATATCCTGATTTCTTGGCCAATTAATTTTCTTTCTCTTCTACACCATTTCTTCATATATAGTGTAGTATTAAATTGCACCCAGTCTCTTCTGAAATTTAAGGAATTGTAACTGTTTGACATGTATATATTTGTATATATTTCTAAAGCTCATAGCTTACCAATCTTAAAGCTGAATTGGAGTGGGGCCGAAAATAAAATTTTAAAAATCATTACTATCTAAAATCAAGAGATTCACCTGTATTATCTAAAATCAAGAAATTCACCTGGATTAAAATAACTATTTTTTTAACTTTTTAAAAAAATTTATTTATTCGGCTGAGTCAGGTCTTAGTTGTGGCATGTGGGATCTTTTGTTGCCTCAAGGAGGCTTCTCTCTAGTTGTGGCGCGAGGGCTCAGTTGCCCCGTGGCATGTGGGATCTTAGTTCCTCCACCAGAGATCGAACCCGGATCCCCTGTGTTGGAAGGCAGATTCTTAACCACTGGACCACCAGGGAAGTCCCAACTATTTTTTTTTTTTTTTAAAGAATAGTCTCTTTTTACATATACTACTGATCAGTTCAGTACTTTCATTCTGTTAATTTATTGCCATGGAAATATGTGCCAGGTTATAAGCTGTTAGACCAAACCTACAGTTGTTCAATGCTGAGTTCCCCATTGAAGATGACTGCAATCAATGTAACCAGCTGAAATTTTGATTTATGGCACTAATTTAGTAACTAATTTTGAACTCAAAGCCAATCTCATAGGTAAATAAAATAGTAAAACAAGTTTTTCCTACAGGAAAAAAATGCTTGCTAAGATTGGCAACAAAAGTGAATGCAACATACATAAAAATCAATAGTGGTTTAAGAAATAATTCTCTTGGCTTTAATCATAATCTGTTAAAGGCATTGCAAGAAACTCTGCTCAGAAGGTTTTGAGGAGAACAACTTAGTCAAGAGAATAATAAGCTACCACTTACATCAAATGTTGTACATACTATCTTGGAAGCCAGTTCAGTTCATTAAAACAAAAGAAAACAAAATGAATAAGCTGCCATCTTTATTTCAGAAATTGATGATTAAATAAAGCTGTGAAATTTTACTCATATTGTATAACAACTGTCTGGGACTTCAAAATATTTTGAAATTTCATATCTTGAAATTTATTTTTCTTTAGAATCCTTGGGTGACTTTATAGTCACCAAATGATACTCCCTCCCCTCCAGCCTGATAGCATAGCATTTCCTCCCACTCTTCCCTTCTCCTTCCATTCCAACACTCACAGCTGCCTTGGAACACTCCTCTCCCTTGCCCCCAACACACTGCTTTCAGAATTTAGCATTAGCTTATTATGCTGTCTGCTTCCTTGTTCACACACAGACTAATTAGAAGTAATTTCCTCTCTTTTGAGTCCACCTGGACTGGCAATGTTTTATGTTGGGTTTTTTAAAATCTAATTTATTTTTTTACACAGTAGGTTCTTATTAGTCATCAATTTTATACACATCAGTGTACACATGTCAACCCCAATCACCCAATTCATCACACCAACACCCGCACCCCCCCGCGGCTTTTCCCGCTTGGTGTCCATACATTTGTTCTCTATATCTGTGTCTCAATTTCTGTCCTACAAACCGGTTCATCTGTACCATTCTTCTAGGTTCCGCATATATGCATTAATATACAATATTTGTTTTTCTCTTTCTGACTTACTTCACTCTGTATGACAGTCTCTAGATCCATCCACGTCTCAACAAATGACCCAATTTGTTCCTTTTTATGGCTGAGTAATATTCCATTGTATTTGTGTGCCACATCTTCTTTAACCATTCGCCTGTTGATGGGCTTTTAGGTTGCTTCCATGACCTGGCTATTGTAAATAGTGCTGCAATGAATACTGGGGTGCATGTGTCTTTTTGAATTATGGTTTTCTCTGGGTATATGCCCAGTAGTGGGATTGCTAGATCATATGGTAATTCTATTTTTAGATTTTTAAGGAACCTCCATACTGTTCTCCATAGTGGCTGTATCAATTTACATTCCCACCAACAGTGCAAGAGGGTTCCCTTTTCTCCACACACTCTCCAGCATTTGTTATTTGTAGATTTTCTGATGATGCCCATTCTAACTGATGTGAGGTGATACCTCATTGTAGTTTTGATTTGCATTGCTCTAATAATTAGTGATGTTGAGCAGCTTTTCATGTGCTTCTTGGCAATCTGTATGTCTTCTTTGGAGAACTGTCTATTTAGGTCTTCTGCCCATTTTTGGATTGGGTTGTTTTTTTAATATTGAGCTGCATGAGCTGTTTATGAATTTTGGAGATTAATCCTTTGTCCATTAATTCATTGGCAAATATTTTCTCTCATTCTGAGGGTTGTCTCTTCATCTTGTTTATGGTTTCCTTTGCTGTGCAAAAGCTTTGAAGTTTCATTAGGTCCCAGTTGTTTATTTTTGTTTTTATTTCCATTACTCTAGGAGGTGGATCAAAAAAGATCTTGCTCTGATTTATGTCAAAGAGTGTTCTTGCTATGTTTTTCTCTAAGAGTTTTATAGTGTCCTGTTCTACATTTAGGTCTTAAATCCATTTTGAGCTTATTTTTGTGTATGGTGTTAGGGAGTGTTCTAATTTCATTCTTTTACATATACGTGTCCAGTTTTCCCAGCACCACTTATTGAAGAGACTGTCTTTTCTCCATTGTAAATCCTTGCCTCCATTGTCATAGATTAGTTGACCATAGGTGCGTGGGTTTATCTCTGGGCTTTCTATCTTGTTCCATGGATCTATGTTTCTGTTTTTGTGCCAGTACCATATTGGCTTGATTACTGTAGCTTTGTAGTATAGTCTGAAGACACGGAGTCAGATTCCTCCAGCTCCGTTTTATTCCCTCAAGACTGCTTTGGCTATTCGGAGTCTTTTATGTCTCCATACAAATTTTAAGATTTTTTGTTCTAGTTCTATAAAAAAAATGCCATTGGTAATTTGATAGGGATTGCATTGAATATGTAGATTGCTTTGGGTAGTACAGTCATTTTCACAATACTGATTCTTCCAGTCCAAAAACGTGTTATATCTCTCCATCTGTTGGTATCATCTTTAATTTCTTTCATCAGTGTCTTATAGTTTTCTGCATACAGATCTTTTGTCTCCCTAAGTAGGTTTATTCCTAGGTATTTTATTCTTTTAGTTGCAACGGTAAATGGGAGTGTTTCCTTAATTTCCCTTTCAGATTTTTCATCATTAGTGTACAGGAATGCAAGAGATTTCTGTGCATTAATTTTGTATCCTGCAACTTTACCAAATTCATTGATTAGCTCTAGTAGTTTTCTGGTGGCATTTTTAGGATTCTCTATGTATAGTATCATGTCATCTGCAAACACTGGCAGTTTTACTTCTTCTTTTCCAATTTGTACTCCTTTCATTTCTTTTTCTTCTCTGATTGCCATGGCTAGGACTTCCAAAACTATGTTGAATAATAGTGGTGAGAGTGGACATCCTTGTCTTCTTCCTGATCTTAGAGGAAATGCTCTCAGTTTTTCACTGAAAATGAATGAAGTTTGCTGTGGGCTTGTCGTACATGGCCTTTATTATATTGAGGTAGGTTCCCTCTATGCCCACTTTCTGGAGAGTTTTAACATAAATGGATGTTGAATTTTGTTAAAAGCTTTTTCTGCATCTATTGAGATGATCCCATGGTTTTCATTCTTCAATTTGTTAATATGGTGTATCACATTGCTTGCTTTGCATATATTGAAGAATCCTTGCCCCCCTGGGATAAATCCTGCTTGATCATGCTGTGTGATCCTTTTAATGTGTTGTTGGATTCTGTTTGGTAGTATTTTGCTGAGGATTTTTGCATCTATATTCATGAGTGATATTGGTGTGTAATTTTCATTTTTGGTAGTATCTTTGCCTGATTTTGGTATCAGGGTGATGGTGGCTTCATAGAATGAGTTTGGGAGTGTTCTTTCCTCTGCAATTTTTTGGAAGAGTTTAAGAAGGATGGGTGTTAGCTCTTCTGTAAATGTTTGATAGAATTTACCTGTGAAGCCATCTGGTCCAGGACTATTGTTTGTTGGAAGATTTTTAATCACAGTTTCAATTTCATTACTTGGGATTGGTCTGTTCATATTTTCTATTTCTTCCTGGTTCAGTCTTGGAAGGTTATACCATTCTAAGAATTTGTCCATTTCTTCCAGGTTGTCCATTTTATTGGCATAGACTTGCTTGTAGTAGTCTCTTAGGATGCTTTGCATTTCTGCGGTGTCTGTTGCAACTTCTCCTTTTTTGTTTCTAACTTTATTGATTTGAGTCCTCTCCCTCTTTTTCGGGATGAGTCTGGCTAATGGTTTATCAATTTTGCTTATCTTCTCAAAGAACCAGCTTTTAGTTTTATTGATCTTTGCTATTGTTTTCTTTGTTTGTATTTCATTTATTTCTGCTATGATCTTTATGATTTCTTTCCTTCTACTAACTTTGGGTTTTGTTTGTTCTTCTTTCTCTAGTTCCTTTAGGTGTAAGGTTAGATTGTTTATTTGAGATTTTTCTTGTTTCTTGAGGTAGGCTTGTATAGCTATAAACTTCCCTCTTAGAACTGCTTTTGCTGCATCCCATAGGTTTTGGATCATCGTGTTTTCATTGTCATTTGTCTCTAGGTATTCTCTGATTTCCTCTTTGATTTCTTCAGTGATCTCTTCGTTATTTAGTAATGTATTGTTTAGCCTCCATGAGTTTGTGTTTTTTATGTTTTTTCCCCTGGAACTGATCTCTAATCTCATAGCGTTGTGGTCAGAAAAGATGCTTGATATGATTTTAATTTTCTTAAATTTACTGTGGCTTGATTTGTGACCCAAGATGTGATCTATCCTGGAGAATGTTCCGTGCGCACTTCAGAAGAAAGTGTAATCTGCTGTTTGTGGATGGAATGTCCTATAAATATCCATTAAATCTGGTCTATTGTGTCATTTAAAGCTTCTGTTTCCTTATTTATTTTCATTTTGGATGATATATCCATTGGTGTAAATGAGGTGTTAAAGTCCCCCACTATTATTGTGTTACTGTCGATTTCCTCTTTTAGAGCTGTTAGCAGTTGCCCTATGTATTGAGGTGCTTCTATGTTGGGTGCATATATATTTATAATTGTTATATATTCTTCTTGGATTGATCCCTTGATCATTATGTACTGTCGTTCCTTGTTTCTTGTAACATTCTTTATTTTAAAGTTTATTTTATCTGATATGAGTATTGCTTCTCCAGCTTTATTCTGATTTCCATTTGCATGGAATATCTTTTTTCATCCCCTCACTTTCAGTCTGTATGTGTCCCTAGGTCTGAAGTGGGTCTCTTGTAGACAGCATATAGATCAATCTTGTTTTTGTATCCATTCAGCGAGCCTGTGTCTTTTGGTTGGAGCATTTAATCCATTCATGTTTAAGGTAGTTATCAATATGTATGTTCCTATGACCATTTTCTTAATTGTTTTGGGCTTGTTTTTGTAGGTTCTTTTCTTCTCTTGTGTTTCTCACTTAGAGAAGTTCCTGTAGCATTTGTTGTAGAGCTGGTTTGGTGTTGCTGAATTCTCTTAGCTTTTGCTTGTATGTAAAGCTTTTGATTTCTCCAACAAATCTGAATGAGATCCTTGCTGGATAGAGTAATCTTGGTTGTAGTTTCTTCCCTTTCATCACTTTAAGTATATCATGTCACTCCCTTCTGGCTTGTAGAGTTTCTCCTGAGAAATCAGCTGTTAACCTTATGGGAGTTCCCTTGTATATTATTTGTCATTTTTCCCTTTTTGCTTTCAATAATTTTTCTTCGTCTTTAATTTTTTGCCAATTTGATTACTATGTGTCTCAGTGTGTTTCTCTTCGCATTTATCCTGTATGAGACTCGCTGCGCTTCCTGGACTTGGGTGGCTATTTCGTTTCCCATGTTAGGGAAGTTTTCCACTATAATCTCTTCAAATATTTTCTCGGGTCCTTTCTCTCTCTCTTCTCCTTCTGGGACCCCTATAATGTGAATGTTGTTGTGTTTAATGGTGTCTCAGATGTCTCTTAGGCTGTCTTCATCTCTTTTCATTCTCTTTTCTTTATTCTGTTCCACAGCAGTGAATTCCACCATTCTTTTTCCAGGTCACTTATCCGTTCTTTTGCCTCAGTTATTCTGCTATTGATTCCTTCTAGTGTAGTTTTCATTTCAGTTATTGTATTGTTCATCTCTGTTCGTTTGTTCTTTAATTCTTCTAGGTGTTTGTTAAACATTTCTTGCATCTTCTCGATCTTAGCCTCCATTCTTTTCCTGAGGTCCTGGATCATCTTCACTATCATTATTCTGAATTCTTTTTCTGGAAGGTTGCCTATCTCCACTTCATTTAGCTGTTTTTCTGGGGGTTTATCATTTTCTTTCATCTGGTACATAGCCCTCTGCCTTTTCATCTTGTCTATCTTTCTGTGAATGTGATTTTCTCAATGTTTTATGTTCTTATTTATTTTCTCAGGAGCTTTTTTTCCCCTCTGATTACTAAATAACATCCTTTGCACAAAATCCAAATAATACAGAAATGTAAAAATCAGAGGGTGATAATGCTCTATAACCTCACCATCATGGCCACTGTTCTATAAGTATACAAAAATATTTACTTTATTTTGAGTGTATTTATATTGTACATGGCTTTTGGCTACATTTTCTCTTCCAAAACTTACTTTTTTTTCAATTATATTATATTGATTAGTTTTTTCGTTCTCCTTTTCACATAGAAGCTACATAAAACTTTGTTAACAACTGCAGAGAACTCTGTTGCATGCACGAACTCAATAAAATCCCCATGTCATGCTTGTATCACCTGAGAGGGCATATAAACACAATGACAGAAGGAAAGCCACAGGGTCTAAAGTCGATGTAAAACAGGGGTCAGGAAACTTTTTTGTAAAGGACGGATAGTAAATATTTTAGGCTTTGGGGACCATATTGTCTTAGTTACAACTACAGTGTTCCCTTGGTATCCTAGGAGGATTGGTTCCAGGATACCCTGCGGATAACAAAATCCTCGGATGCTCAAGTCCCTTATATAAGATAGCTTAGTATTTGCATGTAATCTAAGTACATCCTCCCATATATTTTATCATCTCTGGGTTACTTATAATATCTAATAAATGTAAATGCTATGTAAATAGTTGTTGGTGCACAGCAAATTCAAGTTTTGCTTCTCAGAACTTTCTGGATTTTTTTTCTAATATTTTCAATCCAAGGTTTTTGAATCCAAGGATGTGGAACCTGTGGATACCTGAGGGCCAACTGTAATTAACTCTGCTCTTGTGGTGCTAGTATAGCCATTGACAATACATAAATGAATGAATGGAGCTGCGTTCCAATAAAACTTTATTTACAAAAGCAAGCAGTGGGGCAGATTTGCCCCGGGTCATACTTTTCCAACTCTAGTATAAATCACTGTTTTTCCTATTGTGTCAGTCTGTTCAGAGTCCTCCTCTGCTGGGCATTTGGAGTCACTCTCTTTCTGGTCTCCCTCTTTTCTTTCTCCTCCATATTCCTCTTAGATTTACATATTCCTTTGCTCTGTTGCCAGGGCCTCCAGCTCCATCCTAAAGTGGTAGGTTCAGATCTGGAGGTTCTGTCATAGCTGTAAAAGTCCTTCAGATTTTTCAAAGAGAACCATCTATAAGACAAACAGTGTCTTGCTAATATTGATTGTTTCTCTAAGCATAACTTCCTTAAAATATTGATGCTGTGGCCCTTTAAGAAAAAATTTGTTGACCTCTGTTTTTTATCTACCTTTGGACTCAGAACTGTTCCATTTTCACAGAGGAACTCCCTTGTGTCACCTCTTTTTAGTGGCACGCACCCCCTTGCTCTTGTCTCTGTCCCCTGGCAACCACTAATCTATTCTCCATCTCTACAGTATACAATCCTGTGTTTTCTCATCTTTGCATCCACATCACTTAGTATAAGTGCCTGGCACTCAAGTAGTGAATAAATATTTGCTGAATGAATGAATGGAAACATGTTAAATGCTCCCTTTTAAAGTTGAAGACAAAAAATAGAATATTCCATATTCATTAACAAAATTCTGATTGTTCGTAAATTATGATTACGGTTACAAAATAATTAAAATCATTTATACTAACATTTTAAAAAATAGTATTTTCTGAGGGTATAAATGAAGTCCACAGAATAGTGAGCAAGATGAGGTTAAAACATAGCAATGACCTCCCTCGAGGGCTTGTTAATTGTGTTACACAGGAAGTGTTATCCTGGCACTTCACAATGGGCAATTTCTCAGCTCATGCACTAATCAGGAAGTGACTGTGACCAAAGGAGTTTAAAAGGCCCACCCTTTCCTGTACCACTGCAGAGACAACTGGAGCAGGTCTTTGAAGAGAGATTAGACCAAGTCCAAAAGCCTAGATGTTCACTGTCATTTCTGGAGTCAAATATTCCAGGGGTCCTCAAGGATAGAGATTCATAGAGGAAACCTCGGGCAAGTTGATAAGTATGTCACGTCTCACACAAACCTCAAAAACCACATAGAAGACCATTAGCTGAACCTAAACCCTGCAAGGAGAAAATGGACTAGGCCAGCAGTCCTCAAATTGGGGTACACAAAGATTTTCCAAGGGTTTTGCAGGCACAGATTTAGATGTTAAATTTTAGGCTTTCAACATCCATATATGCACTTTCCTAAAATTTCAGTAGCTGAAATTGAGTCTGAGTTCACAATAGCTTTTCTCTCAGTTGACAAAACAAAGGCATTTCTTCTCATTCATCCAAAAATCTTTCCTGGTATATAGAAATCTCAAGAGTGCCAACTAAAGGAGGAGGCTTGCTAAGGATGGATCAAGTCCCCATTACCTGGTAAGATGTCCTGTCTTATACATACTGCATCACTCTTAAGGGTGAAGCTTGTTCTTGGAAAGTGGCTATGTTTGTCCTTGTTGGCATACTCAGAAGTCAGATATGTGATAGAGTATGGTAGTAGTGATAAATTTATTTAAGTCCCTGACTATTGAGATTGCGTAACTCTGAGGGAAGGTCCCATAAGAGCAAAGCAAAGTGGTAGAAAATATTGAACACTGCAAACAGCTTTAAAAAATATCTAAATACAAATTCATTTCAACTACTCAGCATATTTATTCTTAGACATATATAGTTAGCTGAGAACAAAAAGCACCTTCCAACAGCCAAAGCAGTATAGATTGGCGTTATGGATTCTTTTAAATATAACTAGGATATTTCCCAGCACTATCTAGATTTTTAAGACATAGTGGGTAAAACCCATGGATGAAACTTCTGTGTGATTTCTTTAAAATTCTGATGTGTTATTTAATGGTAATTATTACTTTATCAAAAATATGTTTCAAAATGTTTATTTCAAATATAGTAAACTATTTTATCTCATGTAATATTTAGAATTTCCATTTCCTATTAACAAAAAAGAGGATAGCCAGTTATCGAATTTTTAGCAGGATATGCTTTTTCATTAAGTACATAAGTAAAGTTTGATTATAATGTCTAATGTGATTCTTATTACTCCTAAAAGCCAAGGATCAAAATATATTTACTGAATTTCATGCCTTTTTAATCATACTTCTTGCTTCATAAAGAACACAATTTTAGCAACATTTTACATTTTCATGAGGTAGAAAATGAGTAATAGGACATTGATTTATTACCTTAAAACTTATTAGAGAATGGATGTATTAATTACATTAGCTCTATAATAGTTTAATAACTTATTAGAGAATGGATGTATTAATTACATTAGCTCTATAATAGTTTAATCCTGAATAATTTTAATAATATATTTTGCAAGATGTAGTCTTTTATTCTGTATCTATTTAAAAAAAACATATTCCCTGAAATACATAATAATATGCTTATTGCAATTGAAAAATAGAATCAGACTTTTTCTGATGGAAAATAGATTTTATATGACTGATAGGTAGAAAATAAGCGTCAGCCTTCTTAACTAAGTTATATGGCAGAGAATTCTCATAACCTGAATAGCAAAATCTGTAGCTCCAGGGTTTTGATGAAAGTATATTTAAAGCTTGTGATTAGATAAAAGTATTTCATCAGAAAGTAATGCAACTGCAAAGTATACTAAGGTTCACAATATTATGCTCTTTTTCAATTCTTTCTGAAGTTAAACATGATGCTTTTAAATTGAAGAGTAACAAATATAATTAATAACAATTCTCTAAATTTGGATAAAGACTATATTTCCTGATATATAAAACGTAAATGACTCAAATGTCTAACTCATAAAGAAAATTTTGCAATTCAAGTGGCTTCCGATTTTTCACATTCCACAAAATCAAAGAAGGATCCAATTAAATTGTACATCATATATATTATCTTTAAAAAACTTTTGATGATAGAGCATTGTGTTTATTTTGGTTTATAACCAGGAAGGAGTTTTAAAAAATCAAGTGACACAGATTTTTAAAAGAAAACATAATATTCATACCATATATGTGTGAACGTGGTTTCTCAGGGCTTACATTTACAGAAGTAAATAATGGATAAAGAATCAATGGTGACCCTATTTGATGTTGGCAATAAGCCATTTTCATCCATCGATACATGTACTAACTGAGAAAAAAAAAATTTCTCTCATTGGAGGGCACTTATACTAAAATTCTACTTCCTATATTTTACTTACTAAAATTTGTAAAATATAACTGTGTTTAGATCAAATATTTACAAATAAGAATTGTAATGACAACTTATTCCAGAAATAATTTGATCACATGAAGACTTAAGGTCACAGGAAATTAAACCAATTTGAAATTTTTATATATACATTTTGTTTTACAGTTGTTTGATACCATGATTAATGAAAGACTTTCAACATTACATTTATATAAAATTATCTCAAGGAAGTAGAGTGAAATTTTGAAAAACTCAAAGAGGAAATAAAGCAATGATTAAAATTTTCAATTGATAATATAAAGCTTGCTCATGTATTCTTTAAAAAGGATGATTGTAGTGTTGAATTGACTTAGAATCCATAAGATGAGAGCTAGGGCCATGGAAGGAGGTGTTAGTCTGGCCTGGGGAGAGAGAAACCATGGAGAAGAGGCAGCCACTGTCAGAGATCCTTCTAGAAGCACAGAAAAATGGGAGGAGGGACGCCCTAGCTTCTTTCTTCCTCCTGCTGCCTATTTTATTGGCTGAATCTAGCCCCGAACTAGCTGGTAAGGAAGCTTGAGAAATATAGTTTCAGGGGGAGGGCATCAAATAGATCAAGAGCCAACAAACAAATGACATTACACAAGTTAAAATTTGAAGACAACTGGTTGGAGCCGAAGCCCCCACTATGGAAGATTAAGAATTAGCTCCTTTTTATGAGCCACTCCATACACTTTCCATTTTCTCCTCGTCCCAATATAGTTATATCATAATTATGATCATATCAATAGCCAACGTTAACATTACTATGTTTAACAAATGTTTTACATCTGAGCCATGCAGTATACTGAACACATTTTTTCCCCCTGTGTATCTAATATTAAAAACAAACCAAAAAATCCAGATATACACAGTAGTATAGTAAACCTCTAGGTACCCAGTGCCCAGCCACAATAATCACAACCTCAGGGCCACTCTTATTTGATCAATGTTCCACTTCATATCACATTTTTTTTTGGTGGGGAGGGGGTAAATTCCAGACTAGTAATTGTCTTTTGTTAATTTTTTATTGTTTATCATTAATTCAGCCTAAACTCTCCACCAGTTGTTCAAATCCCTTCTCAAGGCATTCAGATATACTGGTTATTCTACCAGTTTTAAAGAAGGCTTTCCTGGGACCTTCTCACCTGCTCCAATCTGGACAGGTTTCTCTCTCTCTCTGGTATACGTCTGTTATTCTGGGATCTTTAACCTTTTTCTCCTCACCCTGCTCTCTGAATTTCAAGTCTTCCTTTTTTATGTATGTATGAATTTGATTTTCCAATTAATTCTGATAGTGTTCATATTTCAGATGCCTGATGAAAAAAGAGGTAGGTATGGTAAACTTTTTGAGACATTGTGTGTTTGAAAATGTCACTCTACCCTCATTCTCAACTAATAGAGTGATCATATATAGAATTTGGGGTTGGAAAATATTCTTCCTCCAATCTTTAAGGCATTCGTCCGTTGTCTCCGAGCTTCCAGTGTTGCTGTTGAGAAGTCCCAAAGCCATTTTGAGTCCTGATTATTTTCTCCCTTCTCCATGACTAGTTTTCTAATTTTCTTATTTTTTCTAATTTTCTAGTTCTTTGTCCTTTTGCTCTACTCCAAGGGAAATTTCCTTAATTTTAACTTTAAACACCTCTATTTAATTTTTAACTTCTGCTATCATATTTTAAATTTCTAATAGTCCTTTTTTGGTCCTCTGGTCTTTTTTTTTTAAGTATTCTGTTCTTGTTCCATGAGTCCAAATCTTTTCTTACCCCTGAGCATATTAATGATATCTTCTTTCTTTCTTTGGCCACGTCGTGTGGCTTGCGTGATCTTAGTTCCCCCACCAGGGATTGAACCTGGGCCCCTTGCAGTGAAAGCACCAAGTCCTAACCCCTGGACTGCCAGGGAATTCTCTGATACCTTATTTTTTTTAAAAATTAACTAATTTTTGGCTGCGTTGGGTCTTCGTTGCTGCACATAGGTTTTCTCTAGTTGCAGTGAGCGGGGCTACTCTTTGTTGCAGTGCACGGGCTTCTCACTGCCGTGGCTTCTCTTGTTGCAGAGCATGGGCTCTAGGTGAGCAGGCTTCAGTAGCTGTGGCTCACGGGCTTCAGCAGTTGTGGTTCACAGGCTCTACAGTGCAGACTCAGTAGTTGTGGCACATGGGCTTAGTTGTTCCATGGCATGTGGGATCTTCCCAGACCAGGGCTCGAACCCGTGTCCCCTGCATTGGCAGGCATATTTTTAACCACTGTGCCACCAGGGAAATCCTGATACCTTATTTAAAAAAATTTTTTTCCTCCCTGTAGTTTGTTTTCTCTAAAAAATTTGGTTTTTGTTTACCTTTGTGTTTATTTTGGTATATCATTAATTTTAGACCCATGTTCTCTAATACAGTAGCCACTAGATATATGGACTATTGAGTAACTGAAACGTGGCTAGTTCAAACTGAGATGTACTGTAAGTGTAACACACACTCTGGATTTTGAGAAATTAGAATGAAAGAAAGGATGTAAAATATGTCATTAATATTTCTACATTTCTTACATGTTGAAATGATAATATTAGGGATAAATAAAATATATTATGAAAATTTTTACTAATTTAAATGTGGCTACTAGAGAATTTCAAAGTACATATGTGGCTTGTATTTCTAATGGGCAGTCCTGAGTTACACCCTTTCTCAGATGTCTGGCGAATTTTGGTTTTGTGCACGTATGTGGTATGCAGACATACTTATTATAACAGGTTTATTGAGATCTAATTCACATGCCATAAGTGTGCCCTTTTAAAGGGTACAATTCAGTAGTTTTTAGTATATTCACAGAGTTGTACAATCATCATCACTATCAAATAACAGAACATTTATATCACCCCAGGAAGGAACCCTGTACCCATTACCACTCACTCCCTATTCCCACCTCCCTCCAGTCCCTGGAAACCTCTATCTATTTTGTTTCTATGGATTTATCTATTCAGGACATTTCACATAAGTGGAATTATACATTATATGGCCTTTTGTGACTGGCTTCTCTCACTTTGTATAATGTTTTCAAGGTTCATCCAAATTGGCATGTATCAGTACTTTATTCCTGTTTATTGCTGAATACTATTATATTGTATGGATATACCACATTTTATTTATCCATTCATCCATTGATGGATATTCGGGTTATTTCTCCTTTTTGCCTTTTGTAAATAATGTTGCTATGAACATCCATTGCTATGAACCCATGTCCTCACAAATACTTGTATTTGTATTTGTGAGGACATGTGTTTTCATTTCTCTTGGGCAGAGACCTAGGAGTGCTCATATTTTCACCATGAGGCACTATAAACCTGGCTGGACTCTCTGAGCATGGATGTGAGGTTAGTACAGTGTGACCCTCCCTGTATGGAGATGAGGTTTCATTTCCTTTGGGCTGGAAAGATTTCACAGAAAAGCTCTCCAGTGCCTCACTAGTATCCTGCAGGGACCTTCTCTCTGACAGTGTTCTGGAAATTAACTGAGAGAAGAGGGTTTGGTTTTTCAACATAATATTCAGTTATTCCTCCTGTTTCCATATTACACTTTCACCCTTGCCTATCTCTGACATCCTCCAATTAGAAACTCTCTGGTTTCTGTTCACTAGGAAGAAGGTAGGAGAGTGGTAGTACTTGACTGTACAGAGTGGAGGAAGGGATCAGGACCTCACCCTTCTTAACCAGGCTTTTCTCTGGATTTAATGCCACCAATAAGGCCTAGTTCCAGAGATACTTGCAGTGATTAGTTCTAGAGCCTTTGGTAGATTCTGTGGAATAAATCCGTTTTCTTCTTGGCTTCCCCACTGCCAGTTTAGGATTTAGCTTTTTTAGCTTTCCTTATCGCTTCCCAGATTCCAAAGTTTTGTGACTGTGGTCTTCTCGCCCACATTGTTTTGTTCTTGTGGGTGTATGCCTTAAAAATCTCTTCTGTGCAACTTTAGAAGGCTTTAGAAGGGACTGAAATTAAATGCATGTACTCGATCAGTCATCTTTACCCAAAGCCTCTGTTCCATGCATTTCTCATGTATTGTTTCAAATGCTTCCTCAGATCTTTCCTCAAATTGGCAAACCAAAGCATCCTTCAAGACTCTTGTACCCTATTGGGGTACCTGTAATTTTGGAAGATATAATTATTTGTAGTTATTTGATTCCCCCACTAAATTAAAAGCTGTTTGAAAGCAGGAATTGGAGACTTCCCTGGTGGTCCAGTGGTTAAGAATCTGCCTTCCAATGCAGGGGACGTGGGTTCAATCCCTGGTCACGGAACTAAGATCCCACATGCTGCGGGGTAACCAGGCCTGTGTGCTGCAACTACTGAGCCTGCACACCACAACTAGAGAGCCTGCATGCCGCAACTACAGAGCCTATGCGCTCTGGAGCCTGCGCGCCACAACTAGAGAGAAGCCCGCACGCTCCAACGAAGACCTGATGCAGCCAAAAATGAAGGGAGGGAGGGAGGGACTGACTTTTTTCTTTGTCTCTCCTGATGCTTAGCACAGTGCCTGGCTCTCTCAGAGCCCTCAGTAAATGCTTGTTGAATTTGATTAGCATGTAGAGGACTGAACAATGGTGGCATGGGCAGATGAGGGCTTTAGGAGGAAAGGAAGACCCAGATGCCCAAATTACTCACTTTTCATGCAAGGTTTTCCTCCATCTACTCTCTGCTTTTGCTCGTAAAGAAGCTTGTCTATTTAGGGATTTTCACCTTTGGAATTTTATGGATGCAAGCCAGGGACAAATTATATCTACCCTGTCCACCACCAACAGATGGTATCAGTGGTCCCATGTACATTGTCCCTTTGGATGTGTAGACAAGTGGACTTAGGGGCAGTTTAGGAAGTCCCCAGGTTTAGGAACTTCCAGAACCTAACCTGCTCATGAGCTTGCGGAGTTTCTATAACATGCTATCTATCTTCCTTGATGTCATGGTTATTCTAAAGAAATTATCTCTTAAATGACTGCCTTTCCCCTGCCCTTTGCTATCTTCTGAGATCATTCCCCTCAGGCCTTCGGGCCAGGTTGACTTGCAATCAGCTTTCAAGTGAGCAAGGGAATAGAGATGGTTCCGTCTGAGAAGGTGGCTGCCTCAGTCTCCAGCTCCCTCCCTGATGCTGCTGTTGCTGTTCTTACTCTGCTGCCACCCTTGTGTGTGCATTTTCTTGCCTTTTTTGATACGTTCTCTGTGCAACCACATGAGTTGGCTTCGGACCTCCAATCTGCTTTGCACTTGGGCCATATATTCTCTTGGCTTTCCAAGATTTTCACTTACAGTGGTCTGGCCCTTCAGTTTCATGTTTGACTTCTAATATCCTCAATGGCCTGGTGGAGTAAGCACTGAGTTCCCTTTTTGTCTGGCTTCTCAGCACTGGCTACCCCACTCCAGATCCAGCCTTCCTCGTCTCTGCTATCAAAACCATTTCCTGTACTGTGCATTCTCAATCCACCCAGTCACAAATTGGCAAATGGGAATGACCCAGGACTAAATGCTGTGACACTTCCTTGGGACTTAGGAAAAAACTTGGACTAGAGTTCAGACATAGACAGTTATGTTGGATGCCTTGGAAAAGGTGACTGGGGGGCAGATTACAGGCTGCACCAGACTCAACAATAGGGCGTGAGCTGAGGAGGGCACTGGTTCAAGGACTGGAGTGATGTTATATCTGAACCACCCTGAGGCACCCTAAGTGTTTAGGGTAAGAGAAGGATGCAAAATAAAACAACTAGAGGGCTTCCCTGGTGGCACAGTGGTTGAGAATCTGCCTGCTAATGCAGGGGACACGGGTTCGAGCCCTGGTCCGGGAAGATCCCATATGCCGCAGAGCAACTAGGCCACAACTACTGAGCCTGTGCGTCTGCAGCCTGTGCTCCGCAACAAGAGAAGCCGCGATAGTGAGAGGCCCACGCACCGCGATGAAGAGTGGCCCCAGCTTGCCACAACTAGAGAAAGCCCTCGCACAGAAACGAAGACCCAACACAGCCAAAAATAAATAAATAAACAAATTAATTAATTAATTAAAAACAACTAGGTCTCAACATTAGGATGCTCGCGTGACTGTACTAAAAGACCCCCTTCTCTTACTTTCCAAACAGCGAGACGTAAGGCAGTAAACTTTCCCCCATCAGCAGGAGATGTGGGGAGCAGAGGTGAAAAGCCAGTCAGGGCCACTACATGAGTGGTCTGAGAGTATGGGCAGCATAGAGAATCATGGCAGGTGACATTCAGTGATGGAGAGTCATAGCCAGGCAGTTACCGAGCTCCAGGTGGCAGCAGCAGTGACGGTATAGGACACAAGGGCACAGGAATAAAGGTTAGGTCAGTGGTTCCTCGTAAGTAGCCCCAGGGGAATGTAGGAAGCACTCTAGGCCAAGTGATTAGAAAACAGATCAGAGGGATGGCAAGGGTTCGGCTGGAATGTAAGGACAGCAGAGGAACAGGGAAAATTACACGTGAACCTATAACCCCCCTATTTTGGGCCTCTCAGCAAAACGTAATAAAGGGAAAAGGGGGTTCTCTTAGCGCTTGCCCCTTAGAAAGTAAGAGGTTATATAATCCAGGAGGACCTAAGGATAAAATGTTACTGTGGTCGTAACCTTTGGTTCATAAACTGATAAGACCTGGGGTTATATGCACATTATCTCGGAAACTACACTGCCGAGTGCCAAATGGTCCAAGCGAAATTTAATATTTATGACTCATTGTGGAGCTCGTAATCACTTGCCGACTGACTTTCCTATTTATTACAATTGTACATAGCCATTTCCTTCCGATGTGAAAAGAAAACACACACACACATACACAGAAATGCCTTATTAAAAAGACTGGAGGGCAATAGGGTAGAAGAGTGTTAAAAAATTGAAAATGACAATTACAATTTCCCCATGAGTGGCCCACATTTTAAAGTGTGCTGTCTATCTGCAGTGCTGTTCTCACCTCTGTTGTTCATTGTTTGTGTCCCTTTGGCACGTTAAGTTATTGGAAAAGATAACAGTCTTGCATTTATCTTGCAACTTATTTGTAGAGATGCAAAATACTTGTCTGTGGTTGTGTAGTCTTCAGTTTCTATATGAATGCATTTTCCAAGACGTCTATGTGGGAATCACAACGTCCCAGTTTTTTTGTTGAATTGATAAATCCCAAACCACCAGCCCATTTGGATATAGTCTTCATAGCCCACAGACACTTGCTGTCAGTACAATTTGGAGCCGGGAGTTGGGAGGAGGATGAAGTTTCACAAATCAGAGAAAGAGTCGGTTCAGACTCCAGGCAAGGGAGGGTTGAGATGTTAACAAAAGCAACAAGCAGAGGAAGAAGTTAGGAGGATATCAAGTCAAGGAGATCACCTTCCAGAGGAGCAAGACTAGATCCAGGGTGAGGTGCAGAGTTTGGATCCTTAGAGAAGAGTCAGGGCACCGAGTCAGATGAAGATGCTGGTGATATCTGAGCAAGGCTTACCACTTACCAGATGTGTTACCTTAGGCTAGTCACTTAATCCCTCTGTATCCCAACTTCCTGAATTTTTAAAATGGGCATAATAGTAACCACCTAAAGTTGATAAAGATTAAGGGAATTGGTATTTGTAAAATTATTTTAAAGTGGCTTCAAATTAGTCTTCAAAGAATGATAAGAGAGCTGAGCATTGGGTTTCAATAAATGAACCATACTTCAGCTTCACCAGACTATGTCTGGGTCTGTATCTCCCATGTGCAGCAGAGGGTCTGGAGCACACAATAGGTGCTCAGCAAACACTTCATGAATTGCCTTGATTTCACATGATGGCCTGTAAGCTGTAAGCCAGACACTTGCTTGACACAGCCCAGTCTGGCTGGTACTTTGAGATGCTGGGTCTCTGGCAGCGTGTTGCTCATCCTGGACTCAGCCTTTGCCTTTGGGCCAGTGCTACTACAGACTGGCATCCGAGTGAATGGGACTTTCTCTTGGGCACTGGCTGCTTTCCTGTCACAGTGGGCTCACCAAGTAACCATCAGTTTAGGGATGTTCTATGCTGAGTCTGTTTTCTTAATATCAACTATAATAACATACTAGTATGTTGTTATTAGCGACCCAACATCTTTTTAAGTTGGCAAATCTGTGCTTTCAATATGGTAACAGTCTCTGTCTCCATAGTGATTGAAGAAACTGTCAAAATGTTCAATATCCTCTTTAGTAATCTCAGCTGGGCATAATAAATAAATCATTCCATATCAATCAAAATCTACTGAGGGCCCCCAGCTGTCCAACAGTGTGCACAGGTGTGCAAAGGTAAGATTTTAGGCTTCATGTCTCTAGCTCCTGGCATCACGCCTGGCACTTAATAAGGCACTGAAAAAATGCTTGTGGGAAGAACTGACTAGCTTTTAGGAACTGATGTAGGGCTCAGGAAATGCAGTCCTGAAATACATGTAATCATTAAACACGTCATTTATTGAGTTCCTACTAGGTGCCAGGCAGTCTTCTAGGATCTGGGGATAAAGTGAGGAACAAAACAGACTACCTGTGTGGGGCTTACATTTCATAGATGATACAAATAGAACCAAAAATTTTAAATAAAGATAAGTACTATGATTAAAATACCACAATGTAATGGGAAACGTATGAGATTAGCCATCACTCAAGATACTCTGAGGCAGTGATTCTTAAGCAGAGACTTGAAATGACCAGAATGTTTCAGACATGCAACCACCTAAACTGGGGGTCAGCTTGGAGTGTTAGCGGAAAAGAAAGAAGGCTGCTGTCTAGCAAGTGAGGGCAAGTGGGAGGTCAGAGGGGGAGGCAGGGGTCTGAGAGAACAGGGCTTCGTAAGTGGTTTGGATTTTATTCTACATGCCATGGGACACTTTTCGGGAGATGGGTTTGTGTAGGGAAGTGAATTTCTTGCTGAGGCCAATCTAGTAGCTCAGGAGAGAGTGGCTCGCAGTGGGGTGACTGTGGAGTTGGGAAGACCAGTTACGAGGCTATGGCAGTGGTCCTCGTCAGAGAAAATAATGGCTTGGACTCGGACAGTAGCAGTGGGCTTAGAGAGAAGTAGATGAATTAAAGCGATGTTTTGGAGTTAGAGCCAATAAGACTTGATAATGTGTTGGATGTTGGAGGTGAAAAAAAGGGAGGAATAAGGAAGTCTCCTGGATTTTTAGCTTAAGCAATTAGATGGTTTGTGATGCCATACACTGAGATGAAGAGAACTAGGGGAAGAATGGGTTTGGAAGGGTTAGAAATCAATGATTCTGTTTGGGACATATTAAGTTCAAGATCTAATTACTTTTTTCACAGTTTTTAATTTTTATCTCAGTGAGCTACGTGGCAATTCACTGGAGTAGGCTTATCTATTAAATTTTTAGTGGAAAAAAGCAATTATTGGAGAGACTGAAAGAAATGGCTTAGATCTCAAAGAGCACAGATAGGAGGCTGCAGGGACCCTTCCATTCCAATGAGCCCTGGGGCTCCCATATGAGAAGTTGAAAAGCAACTCACAGAATTCTCTCTAGCTTATTGTGGTTTTCTCAGAACCATTCTCTTCAGGAAAAAAAAAACAAGAAAAAAAAAAAAACACAAGAAATGTGCTTACACCATATTGCACATTCTTTTCCTGGAAAAATCAATCAAAGCTGTGTTTATTGCCCTGGCTTGCTGTATATGGAAATGAGAATTCTCAAGTACTATGAATGATGTCTATCTGCATCAGTACACATGGTGCCCTGAACCTTAACACGTCTCTTTAGAATTAGTTCAGTAATAGTTCCCACACTTCTCAAGATGGGAAAATTTCTTAATCTTTGTATAAATATTCTTTCTAAGTGAAGGATATTCTTTTTTTCTACCTCATATGGATTTTTTTTTCTTGGAGGGCATATTCCTACCAGGAGCTCTCAAACTTCCAAATACTGAAGTATGGCGTTTAAACTGCAAAGTTGCTTATTGGGCAGAAGGATGATATGCCCAGTAAGAGCCAGGGTTTGTAAATTAATGAATAGTAAATAATTACATTTGTCTTTAGTGTGTTCACAAAGTTGTACAACCATTATCGCCATCTAATCTAGCATGCTTTCATCACCCCAAAAAGAAAATGATTCACAGTCCCTCCTCATTTCCCCCAAATTGCCCCTCTCCTGACCCCTTAGCCTACTTTTTGTCTCCATGGATTGCTTACTTTGGACATTTCATATAAATGGAATCATACAATATGTGACCTTTTGTGTCTGGCTTTTTTGACTTAGCATCAGGTATTAAAAGTTGATTTATATGTAAAGTAGTATCTCATGGTTTTGATTTGCATTTCCCTAATAACTAATAATATTGTGCATTTTTCTTGTGCTTTTTGGCCATCTGTATACCTTCTTTGGAACAATGTCTATTCAGTTCCTTTGCCCACTTTTCAATTGGATTGACTGTCTTTTTATCATGGAGGGACAGATATTCTTTATGTATTCTGGATCCTAATCCCTTATCACATATATGATTTGCAAATTTTTTTTCCAGTTCCACGGGTTGTGTTTTCACTTCCTTGATGGTGTCTTTTGAGGCACAAAATTTTTTAACTTTGATGAAATCCAATTTATTTTTTCCTTCTGTTGCTTGTACTTTCAGTGTCATGTCTAGGAAACCACTGCTTAACCCAAAGCCACAAAGATTTATGGCTTTTTTCCCTAACAGCTTTGTAGTTTGGGCTTTACATTTAGTTCTCCAATCCATTTTGAATTAGTTTTTGTGTATGGTGTGAGGCTGGGATCCATTTCAAATTTTTATATGTGGATATCCAGTTTTCACAGCACCATTTGTTAAAAAGACTGTCCTTTTGCCATTGAATAGTCATGACACTTTTATAAAAAAACTCTTTGATCATATATGTGAGGGTTTATTTCTGGGCTCTCTACTCTATTTCATTGGTCTATATGTGTGTCTTCATTCCAGTACCATATTGTTTTGATTACTGTAGCTTTGTAGTAAGTTTTGAAATCAGGAAGTGAGAATTCATCCAGTTTTGTTCCTTTTCATGATTGTTTCAGCTCTCTGGGGTCTCTTCAGATTCCACATGAATTTTAAGATGAGTTTTTCTATTTCTGCAAAAAAGTCACTGGAATTTAGATAGAGATTGCATTGAATCTGTAGATCAATTTGGGGGACAATTGCCATTTTAAGATTATTAAGTCTTCCAATCCATGAACACAGGATGTCTTTCAACTTATGGAGAACTTTTAAATTTCTTTCAGTGATGTTTTGTAGACTTCAGTACACAAGTCTTGCACTTGTTAAAATTATTCCTATTTTATTCTTTTTGATGCTTTCATAAATAAAATTGCTTTCTTAACTTCATTTTCAAATTGTTCATTGCTGGTGTACAGAAAAACAATTAGCTGTTGCATATTGATCTTGCCACACTATTAATTTTAATAGCTTTTTGGAGTTCCTTAGTATTTTCTATACGGGATCATGTCATTTGCAAATAGAGATAGTGTTACTTTTTTCCCTTCCAATTTTGATACCTTTTCTTTCTTTTTCTTGCCTGATTCCACTGGCTAGGACCTCCAATAAAATGATGAATAGAAGTGACAAGATTGTACATCCTGTCCTGTTCTGGATCTTAGAGGAAAAAGTTTCAGTATTTCACCATCAAGTATAGTGCTGGCTCTGAGTTTTTTAGATGGCTTTTATCAGTTTGAAAAATTCCTTTCTATGCCTAATTTGTTGAGTGTTGTTATCACGAAAGGTTGTTGGATCTTGTCAAATGTCTTTTTCTGCATCAATTGAGATGATCATGTGGTTTTTGTTCCTTATTCCATTAATATGGTGCATTACATTGATTGATTTTTGTAAGTTAAACCAATCTTTCATTCCTGAAATAAATCCCATTTGGTCCTGGTGTATAATCCTTTTTAAATGTTGCTGGATTTAGTTCACGTGTGTTTTTCTGAGGAGATTTATGTCTATATTTGCAAGGGATATCGATCTGTACTTTTCCTTTCTTGTGATTTCTTTGGTTTGGGTGCCAGAGTAACCGTGGCCTTATAGAATGAGTTGGGAAATATTTCCTCCTTGTATTATTTTCTTAACATGTCTGGCTTATTTCATATAGGATAATATTTTCGTGATTCATCTATATTGTGGCATGTATCAGAACTTGATTCCTTTTAAAGGTTGAATAATGCTTCTCTGGTTGTATATATCACATTTTGTTTATTCATTCATCTGTTGATTGAGACATGGGTTATTTCTACCTTTTAGCTACTGTAAACAACACTGTAATAAATATTGGCATACAAGTATTTGTTTGAATCCTTGCCTTCAATTCCTATGAGTATATACATAGGATTAGAAAATCTCAGTCATATGATAATTCTGTGTTTAGTTTTTTTAGGAACTGAGAGTTCATTCTTTTTAAACATTTCATAAAATTCATGAGTGAAGCCATATGGGACTGAACTCTTCTTTGTAGAAAGAAATTTTCAGCTTTATTGAGGCACAATTGACAAATACAATTGTAAAATATTTAAATTGTACATTGTGGTGATTTGATATACGTATACATTGAGGAAGGATTTCCACCATCTAGTTGGTTAACACACCCATCACCTCACTTTTTTTTTTTTTTAATGAGAACATTTACATTCTACTCTCTTACCAAGTTTCAATCTTATAATATAGTGTTATCAGCTATAGCCACGTTTCATATTAGATCCTCAGAATTTATTCACTTTATAACTGTAAATTGTACTCTTTTTACCAGCTTCTCCCTATTTCCCCACCTCCTCCATCCCAAGCACTTTTCCATTCTCTGTTCTGATGTGTTTGAATTTATTTTTTTTTTTAGATTCCACATATAAGTGATGTTATGTAGTATTTGTCTTTCTTTGACTGGCTTATTTCACTTAGCATAATGCCCTGAAGGTCCATCCAATATCACAAATGGCAGGATTTCCTTATTTCTCATAGCTGAATAATATTCCACATTGTATGTGTATATACATATATCAGATTTTCTTTATTCATCCACTGATGGACTCTTAGGTTGTTTCCATGTTGTGGCTATTGTGAATAATGCTTCAATGAACATGGGGGAGCATATATCTTTTTGAGTTAATGTTTTCATTTCCTATGGATAAATACCTAGAAGTGGAATTGCTCAATTATAGGGTAGTTCTATTTTAAGTTTTTGAGGAACTGCCACACTGTTTTCCATAGTGGCTGTATCAATTTACCACCAACAGTGCTCAAAGGTTTCCTTTTTTCCACATCCTTGCCAACGCTTATCTTTTGTCTTTTTGATGACAGCCGTTCTAACAGGTGAGGTGATAACTCACTGTGGTTTTCATTTGCAGTTCCCTGATGATTAGTAATGTTGAAAACCTTTCTAAATACCTGTTGGCCATTTGTATGCCTTCTCTGGAAAAATATCTATTTAGTTTCCTCTGCCCATTTTTTGTCTAGATTGTTTGGTTTTTTGCTTTTGAGTTATATGAGTTCTTTATATATTTTGGATGTTAATCCCTTATCAGGTATATGATTTGCAAATATTTTCTCCCATTCTGTAGGTTGTAGGAAAGTTTTGGATTACCAACCAATTTACAACCTGAATTGTACAAAAAGACTGACTCTCCCATGAGGAAGAATGGACTCCTCCTGCCTGACTGCCTTGAGCTGGAACACTGGTCCTTTCCTGCCTTTGGCCTCACACTGAAAGATCAGCTATTTCTGGGTCTTGAACCTGCTGGAATTTGGACTAGAAGAATACCATTACTTTTCCCGGTTCTCAAGCCTTCAGACTTGAACTGACACTATATCACTGGCTCTCCTGGGTCTCTAGCTTGTGACTACACATCTTGGGACTTGTCAGACTCCCTGAATGAGCCAATTCCTTATAATAAATCTCTCGCTCTCTCTCCACACACACTAGTATTGTCTTATAATCATTTTTATTTCTGTAAAGGCTGTAGGGATGTCCCGTTTTCCATGCCTAGTTTTAGTAATGTGAATTTTTTTTTTTGCTTGATAAGACTAAAGGTTTGTTAATTTTGTTTATATTTTTGAAGAAAAACTTCTGCTTTGTTAATATTCTCTACCGTTTTTCTATTCTGTTTCATGTATTTCCACTCTAATCTTTATTATTTCCTTCCTTCTGGTTAATTCGTGTTTAGAATGTTCTTTTGTTTCTTAAGGTAGAATGTTAAGTTACTGATTAGATATCTTTTAAAAACATATAGGTGTTTAGACGTATAAATTTCTCTCTAAACACTATTTTAGCAGTATCCTATAAGGTTTGTTGAGTTTTAGTTTTAGTTCAATGTATTTTGTAATTCCCCTTGTGATTTCTTTGACGTATTGATTACTTAGGAGTGCATTGTTTAATATCCACATATTTGCAAATGTGCCAAATATTCTTCTATTTTTGATTTCTAATTTTATTCTGTTGTGGTTGGAGAACAAACTTTCTATGATATCCATCCTTTTAAATTTAGTAAGACTTATTTTATGGCCCAGCATATGGACTAGCCTTGAGAATGTCTTAATTTGGCTATCTTTGGTAGAAATGAGGGTGATTTTTAGAGAAAAACTACCTTTCAGTAATATAGTTTTGTGGATATTAAGTTCTAGTGCTGTTAATTGTCTTTGAGATATTACTATCTACTAAGACTCATTCTTCGATGGCTCCTTGTTGCTATGTTACATTATTGCAAAAGTTTAATTGAATTATTAAAAGGACATTCTAAGCTTGTTTCTCAAGTTTATCACAGCATTCTATCTTTAGATGAAGATCAGATGTCCCATGACCTACAACCAGGTCATAATCATGTATGCTGAAAAAGACACCACTCAAAGCACTCTCTCCAACATAGATGGAAGGGCCCTTATCAGGTACTCTTAACTAGCTCATGCCCAGCAAAACTGAAGGGAACTGACTCTCAGATTTATATTTCCCACCTAAAAAGGACCCCTGCGCCAGACTGATCTATAGGGAGGACTGCTGACCTCAAACTCACTTTAAAACAATGCTCAAAGAAGAAACAACACCCACACCGGGACAAGATGACACCACCAGAAATAGATAGCTAGCCCAAGATTCTGGACCTGACCTGAATGATTATTTATGTTTTCTTGACTTCTTAGACTTTTGCATATAAGCCAATGTTTTTCTATCATAGGCATGATCCTACACATACAGGTTTTTAAAATTAACCTAATTTCTGGATTTGTGGTCAATTACCTACGTCCAGTACTTCTGGTTTACCTTGGTGGACTTCTTTTCTCCAAGCCTCTGATTGGATGACATTTAGAAAATTTATTTTAGAGGAAGGGAGTTATAGTTCTGTTCGAGCCACTATTGATATTACTAGGTGGTATTCCCTCATTTGGCCTATCAATAATATTTGCTCTGACCTTGACCATAAAGATCAATTTTCTTTAAAAGTTACTCAAGCTTGGTCAGAGCAATGAGCTAAGTTTTGGTAAAACAAACAAACAAACATAACTTCCCAATTATCAGGAGGTGTTCTCCCTCAATTATGGGATGGATTTATATAGATAACACCAAGCTCTGGTCATTTAAGTTTAAAGGCCCCCTTATGTTGGGAACAATTAAGTAGTTCTAGAGAATATAATGCATTTAGGGAATCTTTTTTTTTTTTGCGGTACGCGGGCCTCTCACTGCTGTGGCCTCTCCCATTGCAGAGCACAGGCTCCGGACGCACAGGCTCAGCGGCCATGGGTCACGGGCCCAGCCGCTCTGCGGCATGTGGTATCCTCCCAGACCGGGGCACGAACCCATGTCCCCTGCATTGACAGGCAGACTCTCAACCACTGTGCCACCAGGGAAGCATTTAATGACCCACATGAAAAATCAGATTTCTGCCTTAAGTGATCATCTTCCTAGACTTAGTGATCTTTTAAGGACCTGGTTTGGTTCTGAAGTTCTTGACTTAAATTCTTACTTATGACCTTATTAATGTTACTAGTTATATTACTTGTATTCTGCCTATTTTGTGAGATTGTTGTTTCTTGTATTACTCAATGTGTAACTAACCATCTGACAAAACTGATGACTAAGTGATTTGAAATGATTCACTAAATATATAGTTCTATATAAGATCAAAATGACTATAATAGTACAACTCTAGATATGGGAAGAAGCAACAAGGGAGAATCATGTCCTAGACCGTAACAGACTAGTAAGAGTAGTAGGGGTCCAGAGACTTTAATGGCTACCATTAGAAGAAAGCAGTCCAGTCATAGCACATACATACATGCATACAAAAGCACTAAAGTCATTAACTTGAGATTTCTATTCTTTGTGACTAGCAGTCATCTTTTATTCAAGATGTATGCTTGACACCACGTATTCTCTGGCTAAAAATCATATACATACTGGCTTCTCCCCTACCTCTGGGGAGCAGTTCCCTCAGAGCTACTGAGAGGCTCTCCAGGCTATAGTCCTCAGCAAGGTCCCTGAATAAAACTTAAACTCACAACTCTCATATTGTGCATTTTTTAAGTTGACAGTTTGTCTGTGTCAAAATTTGTTGTTGACAATGGATGTTTTTAACAATATAGTGCGGCAATTCTGGAAATTAGATTCTCCTGCTTCCCCAGAGTTTGTTATCAGTTATTGCTGCTGTTGCTGTTTGTCGAGCGAGTTTTCTAGAACAGTTCTCTAAAGTCTCAGTTCTTTGTCCTCTGCAGCCACCGAAATCTCTGCTTGGTTGCTTCAGTGGTCAGCTAATGTTTGCACAGAGATCCCCTTAAATACCTGCAACGGGTAAGTCTCCCAGCCATTGCTGAGGTGTTCTGGGTGTGTGCTGTGGTATGCCTTCACCACTCAGTTTGCCACTCTGCCTTATCCTTCACTACAGCCTGAGATGAGTCTCAAGGTCAGACATACATATGTGTGCTTAAGGCTTTCTCAGGTCTCTCCAAAGTATGCACACAGCCCTGGGCATGTGCACAGCACTACACGTGTGTGGTCTTCTAGATTCCCCAGGAACATGTGGGAGTTTTCCAAACCTTTTTATAGATATCTCCTCCTCCAGCTTTTTAACTTTTTTTAGTCAGCTTACCATTTGCCCCAACTTACCAGCTGCCCACTACCTCAGGCAGCTGAACCATTAAACGATCATTTTCAACAAACACCACTGGAGGCAAATCTGTCGTCCATGGGCAGAGCTCTGAGTCAGGTCAAATGAAGACAAGCCATGCAAGTGGAGTTTTCCAGGGAACTGCTAGACAGAATAACGACAATTCTCTGGAAGTAGGGCTTTGGAGGATCTTCAACCTCTTTCTGTCACCTCCAGAGGCTGCTAGGTTGCTGCTTTCCATGTGATAGTGGAAATGTTGGTTTTCAAGGAAACCAAGAAGGGGATGGGAATAGAGCAAGTTAAAATGCCACAAAGCTTGTTGTTTTTACTGATATTGGGCTGTGTTTCTTAAACTATCCCTGGATTGTTACAAACCTTTGGCTAATTTCTAGAGTTCTGAGGAAGTTGATTTGACAATTTTTTTTGCCAGTATTGGTGGTAAAAGTGTGGGTTAAGGGTTGATTCAGATAAATAAATGTTAATGCAGTGTGAAATAGTCACAATTGTCCTCAGATGGAATGGACTGCCTTAGAAGATAATGAATTCCCTGACCTAGTGATTTTTAAACAGAAGCTCAACAACAGATGGCCAGGAATATTACGGAGGAATTCTAACATCAGAAGAATGGCTGGGCAGGATCATGTTGTTTTGTGTTATTAAAATATTTTACTGTTGTTCAAATTTTTAAATATCCACAAAAGCAGAGAGAATAGTGCAATACATCCCTATTTACCTATTATTTAGACCTTACCACGTTAGCTTCATCAGTGCCCTTTTTGTTTTTCTTTACTGAAGTATTTAAGGCAAATCTCACACATCACGCAATTTTATCCCAGTATAATTCAGTCTATATCTCTAAAATGGATGGATTATTTTTAACATAAATGATTTATAAAAGCTACTCCGAGAGACCTGGCGTCCATCACAGGTGCTGTGGAATTTGGGAAGTTACAGAGACACTGAAGAGCCAGTTTATCCTGAATGAGTTGAGGATAAAAATCGGAGGGAGGCAGATACATAATTCCCCCAAATACATAACAACATTCTGAAAGATACCGTGGTGAAGGTTTAAATTCACCATCAAGTCAACACATCAAGATGGAAAATGCCTTAAGGCTTTATCAGCTGCTTTGTATATTCCCAAAGTATTATCTCAAGGGAATAACCCATGTTTTATTGCACTTTAAACCAACTTCAGCTTAGCTATAAATTTTAATGCTTTAAAAAATAAACAGTGCAAAGTTCTAGATAAAATTTTATCTTGGCTAATATTTAGGTTTGCACGCAAATTTCCACGAACTGCAGAAGGAATTCCATAAAAACTCTGCTGTCTGGCCATTGAAGAGTGTCAGGAGACCCAGAGATGGCAAGTTGTGCTTTCCTAACAATTGTAGATCTGCCCTCTTTCAAGTCACCTTCCTCCACACCAAGGCCTCTCTCAGGCTGGCCCAGGGTTGACTGTGGGGCCTTCTCCTTAGCTACATTTTGGTGGAATAAAAGAGTTGAATTCTTTGCTGAGTAGACATTATCTTTTATAGCTATTATTATGTAAAAAAAGCAACTCTTTTAATGTTTGTGCAGATATCTGCTAAATATCTCCCTTCTCTCTGAGAACTGCCTTGTGAATGAGAAATGTTGCCTGCCATATTGGTAAACAAAGGATATTGCACCCATCAAGCCACTTGTAGCTGACCCAAGAGTGAGCCCTGACGGAACTCAGGATGGAGACAAACAGGCTGCCCACTGCCATGCCCTCAGCCACTGCAGCTGCCCCCAACCGTGCACCCTGAGGGGACTCAGGATGGGAAAGAACTGGCACCAGATAGCTAAGATTCTTAATCAAAGGAATGATTTCAACGAGCCCAGACTCTTGAATCCTTCATACATAGAAAAGTGCTAAATTCATTAACTTGAGATGTCTACTTTTCTGATTAATTAACAGTAATCTTTTGAAGTTCCAACTACCTAGTTAGTCTTTGTTGCAAAAACTCCTATATATCCCAGCTCCTCCCTTACCTCTCCCGAGCAGTCCCTCAGAGCAATCTGAGAGGCTGCGTCCCGGGCTTAAGTCCTCAGTTTTGCCCACCAAATAAAATATAATTCTCAATTTTTAGGTTGTGCATTTTTTTCAGTCTACAGCCGACTAATTGCTCACAGAAATGGGGATCAGATATCCATGCTGGGTCACACATCCTGTCCCCCAGACTATGTACTCACACTGACGATACTTATTAGACCACCAGAGGACATCTCATCTGAGCTCACTAGGAAGGTTTGACTCCTAGTAACTCAGAGTTGGGATTCAGAGATAACTCATTCATTTCTGCCTGTGGATGTGACCAAGTGAATGTAACTGAGGGAGCTGTAGGTTGGACACTTTCTGCCATGTGGGCAAGGAGATGGTGAAAAATTGCTCAGAAAAGAACAGTATGGAGATTCCTTAAAAAACTAAAAATAGAGTTACCATATGATCCAGCAAGCCCATTCCTGGGCAGATATCTGGAAATGACAAAAACTAATTTGAAATGACACATGCACCCTAATGTTCATCACAGCACTATTTACAATAGCCAAGACATGGAAGCAACTTAAGTGTCCATCGACAGATGAATGGATAAAGAAGATGTGATACATATATACAATGGAATATTAGTCATAAAAAAGAATGAAATAATCCCACTTGCAGCAACATGGATGGACCTAGAGATTATCATACTAAGTGAAGTAAGTCAGAACGAGAAAGACAAATATCATATGATATCACTAATATGTGAAATCTAAAATATGATACAAATGAACTTATTTACAAAACAGAAACAGACTCACAGACATAGAAAACAAACTTATTACCAAAGGGGAAGGTGGGGAGGAATAAATTAGGAGTTTGGGATTAGCAGATACACAAATAGATATCTGTGTAAAATAGATAAACAACAAAGACCTACTGTATAGCACAGGGAAGTATACTCAGTATCCTGTGATAAACCATAATGGAAAAGAATCTGAAAAAAATATAGATAGATATAACTGAATCACTTTGCTGTACACCTAAAACTAACATAACATTGTAAATCAACTCTACTTCAATAAAAAAAGTTTAAAAAAATTGCACAGTAGAGAAAGAACAGAGACACACAGAGAACCAGAGACAAGGAACTGAGAGAGGGACAGCTGGATTCCTGTTCCCTTTCCGGTTCTGGTTGCAGTTACTTGACAGGCCCAGTCTCTCCTGAATTCTGGAAGTGAACTCAGTAACTTTCCAATAAGTGCATTTTTTCCCCTCAAGTAAATTTCAGTTGCTGTCAATTACTTGCAACCAAGAGAACCTTGACTAAGACAGTTTGCCTATATTTAGGGGAAGATGGAATAACTCCAAATGTCAGTTGTATACAGTCATGAGCAGTCAGTTTCAAACAGGCTTTTTTGAAAGTGAGGTCGTTTTTATTTCACCAGGAAAGGCACTAATCTTCTCTTATTTACATGTTGTCAATAATACACTTAACTTTCACTCCTCCGAGATGAGATTCTCAACGCTGTCAATAAAATCGGCGGGAAGCAAGATGTTGATCCAAACCCCTTTGCCCCATGATGATATGAAACGGTATAAGTTCAAAATGACACCCTAAGCAAGGTCTTGCTGAACTAGACCCTAGTCTTTTTAAGCCAAAAGGGCTTTATTAGGATGCCAAATCAGCTCGGTGCTTTGTGACCACCTGGAGGGGTGGGATAGGGAGGGTGGGAGGGAGGGAGACGCAAGAGGGAAGAGATATGGGAACATATGTATATGTATAACTGATTCACCGTGTTATAAAGCAGAAACTAACACACCATTGTAAAACAATTATACCCCAATAAAGATATTTAAAAATAAAAAAAGATGCCAAATCCAACAAAGCAAGATGGATCGTGGTGACAGAATGACGGACAGATCTCCCTTTATGTGAATCGGCAGTCATTTTTTCTTGTGCAAGGAGCAATGCTGACCCTCTTTTATCTGTGTGTTTGTTTATGTGGGACATTTTACCCCAATGGATGAATACTGACTGACAACTCAAATCAAACCTACAATTCTGAAGCCCATGAAAGCTGGCAGAGACAAAAGTGATTATAAAAGTTCCAGTGTTTTAATTTTTATTTCAGCATTAATATTATAGTTTTTAAATTCCTTTTTTACTCTTTGGGGGAAAAAAGAACTTTTTATTAAAAGACTATTCTATTTTTAAAGATTTGCTGGTTGCAAAAATAGATAATTTTTCAGGAGATCCTAAGGGAAACTAGATTCTGCGTGGACTTGCAAGTTCACTCCCCAAGGAGATGCTGGATTCTTTCCTTTACCAAAGCACAGCACTTTCTCTACCCAAGGAGCCTGGAGCTGAGTCTGTGCTTTGGGATGTTGTAGGCGCAGCCTGCGGAGGAACCTCAGGAACACAGCCACAGGAACACAGTTTTAGCCGGTCCTATGTACTGTGCAAGTCTGCCTCAGTGCCTAAACCTGAGCTGCACTGAGAAAAACACCGTGCTTGGCATTCCTTCTGGAAACACATCACGTTAGTGTTAGAACGTGGTTGTTTGCTTCTCATTAAATAGAAGCTGACATTTATTGAACACTAGCTATTTTCAGGCATTATTGTATCTTATAGTCATCACCTCATTTAACCCTCACATCCCTATAGGTAGGATCGTTATAATCCTGTTTTACCAATGAGAAAACGAAGGCACAGAGAGCTTAAGTAACCTGCCAGAGACTCCTTAAGCCGAGTTTGGGACACAGGCTGTTCTTGAGCCTTTGTGAAGAATCACCACATCATGGGGGTCTTAAATACATGTTGTTTATTCTACATACCTGCCTCCACTATTAGAAAAAACCAAAATGGATACTAGACCCATTTTACAGATGAAAGAACACTGAGGACCAGCAGCTAAAAGTAGAATACTCAAGACTCTTTATTACTGGTTTTCCACAATTTGATTTTAATACTACTGTACTTAGGTTTTTTGTTTTTGTGCTTATCCTGCTTAGGTTTCATTGAGATTCTTGGACTGGTGGATTTAGTCTTCATCAAATTTCTAAAATTGTCCAAGCATTATTTCCTCAAATACCATTTTAGTCTCCTTCTTTCCTTCTGGAACTCAAGATATAGGTATGAATTAGGCTGCTGAATACTGTCCCACAGCCTACTGAGGCTTTGCTCATGCTTCTTTTTCATCTTAAAGCCTACCGTTCTGGATTTACCACAGCTAAATTATACACAAAAAACAGATCCAGGACATGGGGGCAAATTTCACCATCACAAAAATATTGTGCATTACCCAATAAACTATGACTTCTTTACTTTTTAGCTATTTGCTGGAATTCAAAATTTACAAAATTTAACGTACACACATTTTTTTAGAACTCCCTATTTCATAGGATAAGCTATATTTGTAAATATGCATGTACCATAATGTATTTGGAGGTGCTGTTGTTTATTTCTTCTTATAGTGAATTATACTGGTTAATAAACAATCACTTATTAATCACCTGCTGTGTGCAAGACAGTGCTCTGACACTGCTGAAGAAGGGGGGGGGATACACTCTGCTAAAGGATTAGACACAATCCCGATGCTCAAACTGCTTACAACAGGAACTAGAGAGACAGGACACGAACACACAAGTGAAAAGCTAAGTAACGAGACCGCACGTTGTCCTATCATGGTGCCCAAACCTATCTGTCCGAAATCACCTCTCTCCATCCCTCATGACCATTCCCGTCCCTCCACCACCCCATCCCCTTCCTTTGCCTGGACAATCTTCTCCAGGATGCTAATTCTGACCCTCTTAGTTCAGGATAGAAATCCTCTCTCGGGGTTCCCTAGACTCTCGTGCATCTCTCTCCACATAAAATACTTCATTCAAATAACAAGTACGTTTTGAGAATTTACAAGGTGCCAGGGATACGTCAGTAAAGTGGTTCCCTGACCTCGCAGAGCTTATATTTTAGTGATTACACCATTGCTCTTAACTATCACTGTTAACGTGACTTCTTCACAAACAAGGCTATAAGTTCTCTAAAATCATATTTTTATGTAGGGTCTAGAGCACAGTAGATATTCAGCAAATATTTGGTTTTAAAATGATGAATGAAGTAAGTAATAAAGGAATCAGTAAACCATGGAGACCAGGGTTTCTCTACCTTGGCATCACTGATATTTTGGACAGGTAATTCTTTGTTGTAGGATGTTTAGCACTGTCTGTGGCCAGAAAGCCTAAGATAAAATTTCTTTGGAAGGGGGAGGCGAGCATAAGTTGTGTGTGTGTGTGTGTGTGTGTGTGTGTGTGTGTGTGTGTGTGTGTGTGTGTGTGTGTGTGTGTGTGTGTGTGTGTGTGTGTGTGTGTGTGTGTGTGTGTGTGTGTGTGTGTGTGAATTGAGCTCAGCTGAGTGTCATCAGGACTCCATCCTGCAGTCTGGAAACTCAGGATTATTGAGTCAACGACTTAATCAACAAATTAACTGTGGATGAGCGGATGAGCTACAGGAGGGAAAATCACAGAGGCCAAAGTGGAAAGATCTGCAAGAGAGATGCTAGGTAGCCATTCGTGGATCAGAAAATAAGGAACAAGCAGTTTTCAACTTTCTACAAAGCCGATGATCCAACTCTAACATTCATCAGATGTTTCTAAACTTTCTTCAAAAAAGACTACGAATTTATACTTACAAAAATCACACGGTAGCGTTAAGACATGAATCAAATGATAAGCAAGTTTAACTAGTTTTTTAATTCTACAAGACTTGGCTATGAAATCAACCCAGTATCTGTATTAACAGAGCACAATTACTTTTTGGTTCCTGACTCAGTTTTCTACTGCTCCTGTAACAAATTACCATAAACGTAGCAGCTTAAAATACAAATTAGTTACCTTACAGTTCTGGACGTCAGGTCGGAAGTCTGCAATGGGTCTCAGTGCATTGAAATCAAGGTGTCAGCAGGGCAGCTTTCTTTCTGGAGGCTCTGCGGGAGGACCCGTTTCCTTATGTTTCCCAGTTTCTAGAAGCTGTCCACATCCCCTGCCAGGGGATGTTTCCCAGTTTCTAGAAGCTGTCCACATCCCCTGCCATCCCCTTCCATCTTCAAAGCCAGCAGCGTAACACCTTCAAAGCTCACTCAGCCTCTGACACTGACTCTCCTGCTGCTTCTCTTTTGCTTTTAAGGACCATGTGATCGCATTGGGCCCACCTGTGTTATCCAGGATGCTCCTCCCATCTCAAGGTTGCCTGATTAGCAAACTTAATTTTCCTTTGCCACTAAGTCTCACATTTTCACAGGTTCTGAGGATTAGGACATGACATCTCTGGGGGACGATTATTCTGTCCACCACAATAAGTATAGTCTTTTAAACTTTAATTCATACCTTTATTGCGCCACATCAGAGATTTGGAAGAAAACATCTCAACCTAGTCAAAACTACAAACTAAAGAGTGCCGCAGGAGTGAAAGGAGCAGGCAGTGTGGTGCTCGACGCAAGGCCATTGTAGAGTCATTCACTCGTGCTCTCAGCCACCCACTCCTCAACCGACGACTGGCCACGTGATGTCCAGCTCTGCACTAAATGCCGTGAGGGCTACAGAGGACTACTGGGCACGGTCTCTACCCACAAAGAGATGATATGCAAACAAGTGTTGCCAAGACCAGGCAGAATACAGGGGCATCTCCAGCGTTACGGGAGGTCTCTGGGAGGGGAGGGAAAGGAGATGGGATGTGAATTCTGAATAAGGTCATGAGAGTAGCCTTATTCATTGTGATGGCAGAAATAGAATCCACTCTGGACAGTTCAGATGGAGACTTTCGTGAAAGGAAGGTGAAAGTTGGGCAGGCTTTGGGGAACGAACAAGTGGGGAGTGTGGCACCTAGATTCCAGCTGCAGGTCAAAGGGATAAGGTAAGGAAATGCATTAACTAGGACTCAGTGAGACTTGAAACATGGAGGCATGGAGGAGGGCTCCCCTGATAAGAGCTGTGGTCATGGAAGGATGGAGACACTCAGAGACATTGTGCCCAAGTAGGGAGAAGTAGGTAGGGTGGCCAACTGTACCAGCGTGCCTGGAACTGAAGGGTTTCCCGGGATGGGATGGGAGATTCTGCTGAAACCAGAAAGTCCCAGGCAAACTGGGATGACTTGTTCAGCCAGGGGGTAGGGAGGAACTGCTCTGAGCTGTCTCTCCTCCCATCTTCTCTGCACTAGCTGAGGCCAGGAGGTGTACACAGCCCACAGAGGCCCAGCAGAGAAGGGAGAACGACGGAGCTGGGTGGGCGATGACACATGGAGACTAATTAGCACATAGGTTTTCGTTAAATTTTGAAGAACAGACAGAAGTTTATTAGGTGGGGTGGGAGAGAAATGAATTCTAAATTGGCCACAAAAAGCTTCACTGAAATAGTGAAGCTTTTTCATTCTTACGGTTTAAGTTTCTTCTTCTTCCATGTTTCTCCACCTCTCTCCAATCACCCACTCCGAAGCCCATTCCTTTCTATTCCTTACTCTTTACACCCTGCCCGCCCTGGCTCTGATTGTCACGAATCTCCCATCAAGTTTCTGTGCAGGTGAAGTGTTTAAGGGAGAACAGTAGCAGAGATTAAAAAGACTTCGCCCATGGCCCTTCATCCACAGGGTCTTCTATTGCTCCAAAGCTAGTCTGATCTAAATTTGCCCTAAATTGAAGTGCTTTAAATTTCAGAACCCAAACAAAGAAAGCGCCACCTTGAGCCATAGTGTCCTCCAGCACCTGATGCCGTGACTGCCAGCGGAATCTCTTCAGTTGAAACAATTCCAGTATTATGTACCACCTCAAGCAGGCGTTTATCATGCTGAACATAACGTTTTTGATGTATTCCGTCTGAGCTCTGGATCAAAATGCATCTTGCCGCCTACCTCTCTCCACATAGCCCATGTAACTCGTTTACGAGCACGGCTTTGGAGGCAGCCTGGGTTAAATCCCAGCCCTGAGTCCTGACTGGGCGCCTGTGGGCAGGTTGCTTGGCTTCCCTGGGTCTCAGTTTCCTCAGGTAAAATATAGACAAGAAAGTGTTCCTGCTTCACAGGTCATTCGAAGGATTCTTTGAGCTAATACATGTGAAAGATCTGAAACAGTGCCTGGCACAGAGTGAGGACTCAGTAAATGTTTTTATATATTTTTGTTTCTATCACTGCTTGTCTTATATTAAAATGCCTTGAAGATGAATAGCGTCATATATAAAGTTTTCTTATCAGTTACTTGTGCTTATGTGTTGAAGACAGTTTTTAAATTGATTAAGTTTGACAAGATAAAATCGATTCTTGTTGTCTGTGGCAGTTAGGTTCTATAAAGCTGTCCTGAACACTGAGTTGGCCAAAACTGAAGCATTGCTCATAGGAGAAATGCAGGGCCAGGTTCGTGTAAGCTTCTGGGCACAACATTTTTGTCAACCAGTCAACACATAGCCTTTTTTTATGTGTGTTTCTATTTAAGGACACCTTATTTAAGATAAATTATTGATTCCTAACCATCATATTGGGTTGGCCAAAAAGTTCATTTGGGTTTTTCCATAACATCTTACGGAACCCAGTATATATGCATATTGTTATATATATATACATGCTTATATATTGTCTATTGGCCAACAGCACGATAACTCATGCCTGAATGAAGCTTATCTGACACATTTTCTCTGTAGGCGCATCACAGCCTTCTTGTTCTTAGGAACACTAGATCACACTTCAGCACTACACATAGGGGTATTTTAAACAACTAACTCATCAACAAACAAAGCACAAAAAATGCAAAAATAAAAATGTGGCACTAAATGTACTGTGAAAAGGCCACTCGTTGCAGTATGAGAGCTGAAACGAGAAGGCAAAGCCTTGCCTTGTTCCCCTCAGCTGGGAACACATGCATTGGGAGACAATTTTTTTTGCCTCTCTGCATATGTCTGCAAATGACCACAAAAGCACCAGGAGTACTGACTTGGGAGTTACACATAAATGGTGGCAAATAGGCAGATTCGTGAATATCGAATCTGCAAAGAATTAGGATTGACTGTATATAATTGATTCAAACTTCCTGCATAGCTAAGGCCTTTATGAATGGGATGGGGGCTGTGGAGGAGGATTATTAAAGTATTCATGTAAGCATTAACCTGACAAGGTAAAGACGTGATGTTCTCAGTTTCCGTGTAGGTTAATATTTTCCTCAAATATATTTAAATATATTGAATAATATCCAACCTGTCACTGTGTTGCAGAAACCTTCAAAGCCTTTAATATGCTAATGTACATTGCAAATGTCTACAAAATATGGTATTTCCTAAATTTGACCATTATATATACCCTCTGGGAAATGCTGCTTTAAGGCCCTTCTGACAAAATCAACTGGAATTTAATCCTAGTGCTCTGAAAATTTCTATTTGAATAGAAAAGCATTTTGCATTGTAAAGGCTGTCATTCATATAGCCAAATGACCACTCTCTGGAATGTTTCTTAGGGTCAGTGGGTGGATTAACCCTACTTCCAGATCTTAGACATATTGTGCATTTCTCCCTTCCGTGTTCTATTTGATAAAGTTACATCTCCGGTACTCAACTTGCTGGGGTATTTCCTGGAAGAAAGACTGCTAACAGAAAATTTCCATTCTTCTCGCTTTTCATGGTTGTACATTTCCAATTTTAATAAGCAATTAAAACAATTTATATCAAGAGGCAGAACCTATGCATGTCCGCGTAAAACTTTGCTAGGAGAGAAAAGGTTGAGAGCAAGATGGTTGAAGATTGACGACTAAGTCACAGCTCTCCAGGCGCCCCCTTGGAACTGCTGTCTTAATGATATACAGTGATTTAGCCCTTAGAAATGAAAGAGTTTTTCATTAATTTGCAGTTCATTCTTCACGAGCCCATTGCAAGACAGATTTGCAGCCTATTAGTTTAGGACTTTGTTTAAAGCTTTCATGTGTTTCTTAGAGAAAAATATCATGAGTAATTTCTTTCTGAAATAGTTTTCTCTATCTTAAGCCTGAATGCTGTGAAGCCCATTGTGGACATTGCCTTTTTCTTTGTTGGAACCAGGGAAGTGGGATGACTGGGGCAGGGTTTGAAGAACGTGCAAAGGTCCTGACGATCTGTAGGAACCAAACAGAGAGAGAGAGAGAGAGAGAGAGAGAGAAAGTGAGAGCTTAGGTCAGGATGCTGGAAGCAAAGGTCCAGGAGCAATTGGCCTAGGTGCTTATCCTACTCCCTCCACTTCCTGCCTGAGAGACCTTGGCCAAGTTACTAAATCTCCTTGTGTCTTGTTTCCTCACTAGAAACATACGGATTTAAATAGTCCCTACCTCTATCAGTGGGGATTAGATTCAGCTGCACAAGACAAATGTGAGTTCAATGGCTTATTCAAAGAGTGGTTATTTTTCTAGGGTAATAATTCAGGAGTAGACAGTCCAGGGTTGGAACAATGGCTCCAAGAGGCCATCAGATTTTTTCCTTAGCTTTGTGTCACCATCCTTAATGTGTGGAACAAATATGTAACTTTTATTCTCATGGTCTCAAGATGGTTTCGCACCTGCAGATATTCATATTCCAGGCAGAATATGCAAGGGGGAAAAGAGAAAGAGGTAAAGCAAAAAAAGTCTTCTCTTGGCTTGTTCTACCTTACTATTTGATGATGCAAGCCTCTTCCAAAACTTCTGTTTCTATCTCATTGGATAGAACTGCCTCACATTCACATGTGAACATCCTTCACATTATGTAAAGGAAGGCTGGGGATTTCACTAACTTAGCTGGCCACATTGCCACTCCCAAACAAAATTATGGTATTATTTACATGGAAGAAAGGGGGGAAATGGATACTGGCTAAGCAAATGGCAGTATCACTGGACAGTTGTAATAATGTTGTGTGGATCAAATGTGTTAATACTTGTAATGAACAAAGAACCACAGAGGAATATCGGGAGTATCCAGTGTGTTTATCACAGACTTAGAATGGAGCAAAGTATGGATGCTTTGGAAAGGGAGAAGAATAAACTCCCCACCTGTCTCCACCTCCTACCTTGACTCCCTAGTCTTCTACCAAGTGGAAACAGTTTTCTTAATATGTCCTTATCTCCTGATTTTCAAATGCTTGCAGACCATTTATGAAATGGTGACTTTTGGCCCAAGGCTCTTTCGAACAATGGTAAGTCATCATGGTCTCTGCCTGGTGTGCTTTTTCAATCTGTGGACTGTGTCACCAGGTAAGAATGCAGGGCAGATGAAAACAAAACGGCTCTGATGCAGCCAAACACCTGGATGCAACAGAACAGCATTTCTCAACATCCAAGTGGGTCCTGACTGCCAGATATGGGTTGAGACTTGCAAAACACTCCACAGGAAAACATTTTATTTAGATGTTTCCATGAATATTTTGGTATAAGGCACCAGGGACTCAGAATCCAATGCCAAATATATTACATTCTAAAATAGCAAACATGCTGGGGTCGCTGATGTCTGTGATTTCCTTTGGAGCAATATTCCCCTCCTGGATGTCTTAAAGAACTTTTCTGCTCACCTCAGAGTTCTACTAGAAGATTTCTTACCCTCTTTCCTTCACCAAAAATGTACTGAGTGCCTACCCTGAATTTAATAATAGCATCCATGCTGGGGAGACGAAGGCTTGGTAGGCTATAAATCATTAACTCATTCCAAAAATACATAACTGCATTTACTATGTAGTGCTTCCCTTTCGGAAGTGCCCAGGATGCAATGGTGTGCAAAACAGAGGAACAGGATAAGGTCTGAACCCTGGGTTCTACTTGGGACAGAGATGAGTAAACACAGCACTATCTATACTGAGTAAAATGATATGAATGAACAGGATGTCAAGGTCAACTGCAGGCTGGCTGGATTTGATTTAAGCTGAGAGCACCTGGCCCTACTATCTCCCTTTAGAAAAGGGGAATGTTTAATTAGAATGATGCTTAAAAGTAACAGGGAAATTGAAAAGTCCTTTCCCTTTTAGATTTGTTCGATAGAACATACTGAACATTGTGTATTTAGAGTTATGCCCTTTCTTGACTGAGATGCTTTGAAGCTCTAAAGGTGTGAGCTATAGTAATTTGCCTTCAAGTTATTCATAAAAATCTTGGCTTTTCTATCAAGTCTTGCCCTAAGTAAAACACAACTTTTAGTGGAGAAAAAAAAGATATGATATGTATGTTATTATATGTTGCCTGAGGGATGCTTCAATTTTGTCTTGTCTTACAAAAATAAATGATATTTCAAAAGTATTCATAGGGGATAGTGGAACAATGGTTGGAGAAGTGATGGGGTGTTTTTTGAGTAAGAAGTCTGTAAGTTGGGGGAATCATAGTATTTCCAGGCTGAAAGGGCTTTAAAGCACCTCGCACGCAATGTGGAATGTGGTATGTAGAAATGATGAAAAAGTCAACTGGGATTAAAGAATCCAGCATTCTGTACGTTCTTTAATGTTGCATTTTCAAGTCAAGAGGGCTTCGACGTGAATACTGATGAAGCCAAATGAGATCATCTCATACATTGTTGAATGCATTACTCCAAACACCATGTTCTGGTGATGGGAAAGGAAGACACAGTAAACAAACTCTACCCAGAATTTAAAATTTTAGCATGAATTTAGGAGCAGTTTTTAGATTCAGTTTTTAGTATGTGAACTACTATAGCAACATATATAAACAAAAAAGAGTTTGTTTTGTATTCATGTAAATGCATATGCTAGTAGGAATCATGAACCATTAAAATATATGCTATTATAATATAAAAGATTCTACAGTGTAAATGAGTTTCAGGAAATACACTTGCATACTGAGGTTTAGCTAGAATTGCTATGACAACCATAACTTTTGCATTTCCTAATTTTTTTTTCAGTTTGAATTTGCAGCTTAAATGTCACATTACCATAGGTTTTGGCTTTCTCTTTTCTATGTAGTTCAAAAAGGAAAATCACATACCGGTGCTCCTGTTAAATCCTCATTTAATGAAGTGTACATCTTGAACACATCACACTTGTTCAGGGATCAAACATCTGGGTGGATATGATTGCAGTTAAGAAAAAAAGAGAGAAAGGAAAGACCACAGTGAAGTCTTAGAGCAGAATTTGCAAAAGATTTATAACATGTAGAATTTTCAGTCAATGTACCACATTTTCCTATTACAGATTTCTTTCTTCCACTGACAGAAGAACAATATAAGAAAAAGGAGACATAATTTGACTCTTAAGACATGAGATCTATCTATATATGAAACACACATAAAAGTCATTTCTAGATTATTTGGAAAACAGAAATAACGGAGGATCGCTCATAATAATCGTTGCTTGGCTTCATCATATCCTACATTAACTTTATGGAGTAATCATTTTTACAAGGTCTGAGTCACCCTGTGTTTTTATTTGAACCTATAGTATTTAGCTGTATTTCCTTGGAGCTCAACTGTGTCACACAAAATTCTACAAACTGTGTTGGCTTGTCCCTTCTATCTTTTTATAGGGGTTCATCATTATTTTTGGTTCTTCCACGTGCCATTCTGAAAATTAACAAATACTAACTTAGTACTGTAAAAGATATTTAAAGAGTCTTTAGATGTAGTCCTTGATCTTAGGAGTTGAACAGTCTTATAGGGGAATTAAATCAGTATATATATATATATTCACATTCATTCATTTATTCATTAATTTAACAAGTATTTATTGGATACCTACTATATGCCAGGTCTTTGTCTCTCTCTGTTCCCACCCCCCCACCCCCCGCCACACACACACACACACACACACACACACACACACACACACACACACGACAAACTGGAGATACTGCATGTATCTAGACTTTGTTAAAATGTGAGAGGAGCTGGGGAAGCAAAGGTCTGGGCAGTTGGGATATTAGAGACTGAGTCCCTAATCAGTTCACCTAGACATTGGCATGTGTGGACAATTTGGAGCTTGCAGGGAAATCCAAGAAGCTAAGCGCATCCTGTTTCTGAAGAGAAACTGAGAAAGGGGAGCACGATTGCCTCTGTATGGAGCATCTGGGGTCGGTCTGTTCAGCAGCCTGGCCAGCGTGGGCAGGAAATGACTAGATGTGGAGCAAAGCAGAGCTGGGACAGGCTAGGACCCGCTGGGCTTCTCCGCATCCTTCCACGACAGTGTCTGATTGTGAAAAAGACTTTCTGAGAACACCGACTGCTGCTTCAGTTTGCCTCCCAAATCTCGTGCAAGTTTCTCCTTTGGCCGACTGTAACCAGCTACCAAGACAGAAAGAGATCCTACTTCCTCACCTAACCAAGGTGACTACAGCACAGCCCAGCACAACAGTGGGCAATATAGAAACAGTTACTGCTTCTCAAATGCTTAAGGACTTACAGCACATACAATGAAATTATAAGAGAAAAAGATGAAGAAGTGAGTCTGAGTGAAAGGATAGAGCTGTGTAGAATTATGGGGGAAAGACTGTGGGAGTGACTCCTGGACCTGTAGTCTAAAGAAAGGGAATAATAGGCGATGAAGAATATAATACTTCATGTAAAATATATGTTGAGTCAAATACTGAGCTCACGTGAATCAGATGACTTTATTCCTATTTTTCATTCAGAGAACCAAGGGTAGGGAGGCAAAGTGACTTGCCCAAGGTCATACAGCTATCAAATACCAGAGCCAGAGTTTTAACTCAGTTTTCCTGAATCAAAGTCCTGTGCCCTTTCCCCTGTACTGTTGCTTCATTCTGAGTGGCCTCTTGATTAAAGGCCTTCCTTTACTCAGTACACACTTTTTGAATGGTTACTCTGTGCACAACCTCACAGTTGGTTCTGGGAATGGAAAAACAAGAACATTCTCTACCCTGGGGAGCATAGGACCTTGAGAAGGAGATATACACTAAATGAACGTACAAGAAAGCCAGTCTCCTTTAAGTGCTATGGTAGCAGGACAAAGAAGGTTCAGTGGGAGCTCAGGGGAGGAAGAGAACAATTCTGAGTAGTGGCAAGACAGGGCTTCATCAGAGCACGGTGGAGTAGCATGTGAGATCAGGGTTATCAGAATCAGCCTACTTGGGTCCAAATCTCAGTGCCACCACTAGATAGCTGTTTCTTCTTGGACAATTTATTTACCCTTCTTTGCCTCAGTTACTGCAGTTATAAAAAGAGGATGATAGTAATAGAATCTATCCCTGGAATAGTAACAAATATTTGCTGAGTTAGTAATTTTAAAGTGCTTAAGTAGTGCTTAGCACATCCTAATAGTAAGAACTAGAATTTTTTGAAAAAATTAAGAGTGTAGCATTTAGTTTCCATGTAGAATAAAGGAATAGAAACGAAGGGAAACAATAAGAGAATAAAGGATTGTGGGTGTGGAGAACTGCAGAGAACAAACTGTGGAAACCTAGGACCAAGGCTAAAGATGGAAACACAGAAAGCATGTGGCCAGTGAGCAGCCATGGAAAATAAGTTACACTGAAAAGTATGGTGTGTAGAGGGATAAGGGGCAGGTGGAGGGGTGGGGAGCAAAGGGGTGGGTGAACATTTCAAACTATATACGAAACTAGCAAGAGGGAAGTTAGGTTGAGCTCATCAGGACCCAAGACAGGGAGTCATGATAGGGAGATGGACAAAAACACAACTGGATGAAAAACTTTTCAAAGGATAAAATGATTGGAGGTACAACCCATTAAGGTTGCCGATCATCAGGATTAAGCCCAGGGATTCTTAGGTAGGGCTCTGGCCTGTAGCCTTGACTGTGATGGAGACAGTGGACAGTAGAGGAAAGCTCAGAGCTTGTGGAAAAGACACACACCTGTGAGGACCTCAAGACATTCGTGGCTACAGATGCTCTTAACAGTGAAATGGGAATTAGAGAAGCCAGAAGCGGAGTGGAGTGGAATGTCATCCAGCCTATGAGTGATAGAAAAGGCCAAGGGAAGCAGCACTGAGGGAGAAGACCAGAGGTCTTTAAGGGCAAAGGAAATGAGTTTCTTACAAGGTTATTCTTGAGGAGTGATTAGAAAGATAGCTTCCTCTGAACCCAAAAGAATTTCAGTACAAATCAAAATAACTTTAAACACCTGTTGTGATTAGAAAATTTTTAAATGAATCACAATGGAAGATAAAAATTTCTTAGAACTGAATGATATTGAAAATACTGCTTAAACAATTTGAAGGATGTTATTAAAGTGGAACTTAAAAATAAATTTATAGACTTAAATCTTATATTAGAAAATAAGAAAGGTTGAAAATTAATGAGCCAAGTATTCAATTTTGGAAGTAAGAACAAAAAAACTAACACCAAAAAAGTAGAATAAAGAAGATAAGAGCATAAATTAATGAAGCAGAGAAGACAGACTAAAGAAGATCAGCAGAGCTAACAGATCTTTGAAAAGAACAGATTTTTGAAAAGTATAATAAGGTTGACTAACACTTAGCAAGAATAATCAAGAAAGGGCTTCCCTGGTGGCGCAGTGGTTGAGAGTCCGCCTGCCGATGCAGGGGACATGGGTTCGTGCCCCGGTCAGGGAGGATCCCACATGCCGCCGAGCGGCTGGGCCCGTGAGCCATGGCCGCTGAGCCTGCGCGTCCGGAGCCTGTGCTCCGCAACGGGAGAGGCCACAACAGTGAGAGGCCCGCGTACAGCAAAAAAAAAAAAAAAAAGAATAATCAAGAAAAAAGGGAATACAAAACAATAACGATAATAAGAATGAAAAGGATCACAACTGCATAGGGAACAGAACTTTAAAAAATAAGAAAATAATATTATCAACAATTTTATAGAAATAAAATTTAAAAATTTTGGCATAATGGATAAATTCTGGGAAAAATATTCCTTACATGAAGGAGTAAAAGAAATACAAAATGCAAATGTTCATCAATCATTAAAAAACAGAGTCAAAAATTTGAAGTTTTCTTAGAAAGTTATGTTGGAAAACTCTAACAAACACCGTGGGGCTAAATAATTACAAACATACACAAATGTTTCCAAAGATCAAAAAAAGAGAGAAAATTCTCTAATTTCATGAAGTTGGCATAAACTTGATAAAACATCCAGACAGAAAGACAATAAGAGAAATGAAAATTACAGGTCAATCACACTCATGAATGTGGATGAAATAAAAATACTAGCAAATAAAATATAGAAATAAATAAAAATGACAATAAATCATGACAGCTGACTTTATGTCAGGAATGTATGATTAGTTCAATGTTAGAAAAAATATGTAATTCACCACATTGACAGATTAAAGGAGGAAAATTGTCTGAGAACCCCAGTTTTACCCTTTGCTAATAATCAGCTGGAAAACTGGGAACAGAAGGGAACTTTCTAAATTGAAAAAGAATATGAATATTTCACAGAGAAGATCATGCTTGATAATGAAAAGTTAAACGAACTCTTCTTAAAATCAGGAACAAAGGAGAGATGTCCACTGTCACCACTTTCAGTAAATATGAGTACAATAAGAGAGAGAGGAGAAAAACAAATAAAACGCGTAAGGATTGAAAAAGCAAAAAACTGAATCTAAGTCCAGATGGCATAATTGTTTACCTAGAAAACCAAAACAGACTGATTAGTAGAATTAATAAGGAAGTTTAGCAAAGTTAATAGATAAAAGATCAATGTATAAAAATCAATGACATTCTTAACTTTTAACAAAGAGCTAGAAAATGGACTAAAAAAGGTACAACTTAGGGGCTTCCCTGGTGGCGCTGTGGTTGAGAGTCCACCTGCCGATGCAGGGGACACGGGTTCGTGCCCCAGTCTGGGAAGATCCCACATGCCGCGGAGCGGCTGGGCCCGTGAGCCATGGCCGCTGAGCCTACGCGTCTGGAGCCTGTGCTCCACAACGGGAGAGGCCACAACAGTGAGAGGCCCGTGTACCGCAAAAAAAAAAAAAAAAAAAAGGTACAACTTAGGAAAAGAACAGAAGTGCAAAATGCTTAGAAAGAAACTTAATCAAAATATTTGTAGAAGCAAAAAAATAAAATTTAAAACTTTACTAAATTATATTTTAAATACGGAAGTTGAGAGAAATGTATATTCATATGTAGGAAGACTCAATTATCCCAAACTCAGTATAAAGAGTCAATGTAATTAGAATCATAATTTAAAAGGATTTTTGTTGGAATGTGATAACATGATTTTATAATTTATAAAAATCTCATTTGAATAGCTAAATCAATTTTAGGGAAGAACCAGACTGAGGAACTTGTCCTAACAGATTATCAAGACTTTATTATGAAGTTATAATAATTTATATATCATCATATTTGGTTCAAGGATAGACAAACAGACAAATTGGGTATGATAAAGGGTCTAGAAAGAGATCTAGGTATATATGTAAACTTGCTACATGACAAAGCTGGTATTGCAGATCAGTGAGTAAAAATAAAAAAGATTATTAAATAACTTTTACTGAGAAAACTGATTATCCCTATGTCCCTACAGGGAAACAATAAAGTAAACAAAAAAAGAAATTAATTCCTAACTCACAGCATGTCCAAAAAATAATTCTAGATGGCTTAAGTAATTTAATGTGAAAGCCAAATTTTAAAGCTTATATTTTAGAAGCAAATGTGTGAGTATATATTTGTGACTTTGGTGTAGAAAAGGATTTCTTAAACAAGATCTCCAAATTGGAAAACACAGATCAATAAATCCAAATAGTCCAATAGAAAAATACAGTATGTTTATGTAGATATAAAATCAGAAATGAAAGCATTAATTAGAATAAATGTATAAAGAAATGCTTGACCTCAGTAGTATTCAAATATGTAAAACAAAATTACAACACAATACCATTTTATACCCACCACATTGGTAAAATTTAAGTCTGACAGCCCATGTTGGGAAGATAAGTAATGTCAAGAACTCTCACTACCACAACTTGGGTACTATGACATTACCCAATGAAACTGAAGTTGTACATACCCTAGAACTAGTAAGTGTGTATATTTATACCCTAAAGAACTCTTGCACATTTGTTTCCATAGATAATGAATAGCAAATTCATAACCAAAACAACTGGAAACAAATCAAATATCCATAGAATAGAACACTATTTTTTAGTATATTATTTATACAATTTAATACTATATGAAAATGGGAAAGAATGAAATAAAATCTTTCACAATGACAGAATAAGGAGTTTGGTGGACCCTATCCCTGGCAAAACAACAATTTAGTGAAAATTATAAAATACAAAAATTTAAAGTCCTTGGAAATTGTCTTAGTACACAAAGCAAGTGAGGAAATATTCACTCAAGAAAAGCAACTAAATCTCAGTAAGAATCCAGCAACATATAAAAAGGATCATACACCATTACCAAATGAGCTTTACCCCAGGAACGTAAGGTTGGCTCAATGTACAAAAATTAATCAATGTAATATACCATATTATTAGACTAATGGAAAAAAAAACACATAGATGCAGGAAAAAGCATTTGAGAAAATTCAAACTAGGAATAGAAAGGAAATTCCTTAACAAAGACCATGAAGATCATATATAAAAAACTTACAACCAATATCATATTTAATGGTGAAAACTGAGTGCTTTCCCCCTAAGGTGAAGAATAAGATAAGGGCATCAATTCTTACCACTTTTATTTGACATTGTACAGTATTAGAAGTTCTAATCAGAACAATTAAGTGACTAAAAGACATAAAAACTTTCAGATTGGAGAGGAAGGAATTATCTCTATTTGCAGATGACTTGATCTTTTTTCTCCCCTGCATTTAGAAAATCCTAAGGAATCCACTAAAAACTATTCTTAAAAAATTTTGTGTTTCAAATGATATCATGAAGAGAGAAAAAGAAAAGCCCACAGAATGGGAGAAAATATATGAAAACTATGTATCTGATGAGAGACTTGAATACGAAATACACAAGTAACTCTTACAAGTCAAAAATAAACAGACAAATAATTTAGTTTTAAAATGGGCAATAATTTGAATAAATATTTTTCCAAAGAAGATACAAAAATGGCCAATAAGCACATAAAAAGATATTGAACATCATGTCATTATGGAAATGTGAATCAAAACTACAATGAGATATTACTTCACACCTATTAGTATAGGATGGCTATAATAATAATATAAGAAAGCAAAACAGGTGTTGGCAATGATAGGGAGAAACTGGAACCCTCCATACATTGCTGGCAAAAATGTAAAACAGTTATTTATTTCTTTTTATAAATTTATTTATTTAGTTTTGGCTGCATTGGGTCTTTGTTGCTGCGTGTGGGCTTTCTCTAATTTTGGCGAGTGGGGACTACTCTTCGTTGCGGTGCACAGGCGTCTCACTGAGGTGGTTTATCTTGTTGCAGAGCAGGGGTTCTAGGAGTACAGGCTTCAGTAGTTGTGGCATGCGGGCTCAGTAGTTCTGGCTCAAGGCTCTAGAGCGCAGTTGTGGTGCACGGGCTTAGTTGCTCCACAGCATGTGGGATCTTCCCAGACCAAGGCTCAAACCCGTGTCCACTGCATTGGCAGGTGGATTCTCAACCACTGTGTCGCCAGGGAAGGCCCAACAGTTATTTATCACTCGTCACTTTGAAGATGTTCTTACTTTTACTTCTGACTTTTATTTTTACTGATGGAAAGACTGCTGTTCACCTGATTATTTTACATGTTCAGATAATGGGCCTTTTACTTTTGATAGCTATTATGATTCTTCTCTTTATACTTTATAGTTTTTGTTATGATTTGGATTTGGTTTTACCTTTATGGATCTGCTGTCGGTTTCCATCTAAAAATTATGTTCTTCTTTGAGCTAGTTTTCTTTCAGTTATAATATTACCTCTTCATTAGTACCTCTCCATTTTTTTTTCTTTTTGGAAATTCAGATATATTTTAAAGCTTGTTATTAGTTACTCTATACTCTTTCATAATTTCCATCTCTTTATCTCTTCTGACTTCTTTGTTCACCCATATATTGAGTGTCTTTTATTTAAATAAATTTATTTACTTATTTATTTAAACTTTTGGCTGCATTGGGTCTTTGTTGCTGCACGCTGGCTTTCTCTAGTTGCGGTGAGCAGGGGCTACTCTTTGTTGTGGTGCACGAGCTTCTCAATGCGGTGGCTTCTCTTGTTGCAGAGCACGGTTTCTAAGCATGCAGGCTTCAGTAGTTGTGGCTCGCGGGCTCTAGAGCACAGGCTCAGAAGTTGTGGCACATGGGCTTAGTTGCTCCGCAGCATGTGGGATCTTTCCAGACCAGGGCTCGAACCCCTGTCCCCTGCATTGGCAGGCGGATTCTTAACCACTGCACCATCAGGGAAGTCCCAGAGTGTCTATTTTTTAATTTTCAAAGTCCATGGTCTTCATCTATAGATGTTCTACTTGTAAAAAAAAAAATTGCTGTGAAGGTTCTATTTCTTCTTTTATCTCTTTGAATATTCTCTATATTATAAACATATATAACTTCATTTTTTTAATCTAAAAGATTTTAATTGAAGTATCGTTGATTTACAATATCATATTGGTTTCAGGTATACAATATAGTGATTAATTTTTTATAGATTATACTCCATGTAAAGTTATTATCAAATATTGGCTATATTCTCTGTGCTGTACAATATACCCTTGTAGCTTATTTATTTTATATATAGGAGTTTGTGCCTCTTAATTCCCTACCCCTATCTTGCCCCTTCCCCTTCACTCTCCTTACTGGTAACCACTAGTTTGTTCTCTATATCTCTGAGTCTGTTTTGGTTTTGTTATATTCACTCAGTTGTTTTATTTTTAAAATTCCACATATACGTGATAACATATATTATTTGCCTTTCTCTGACTTATCTTACTAAGCATAATACACCATAGGTCCATCCATGTTGTTGCAAATGGCAGAATTTCATTCTTTTTTATGGCTAATACACACACACACACACACACACACCATACATCTTCTTTATCCATTCATCTGTTGATGAACACTTGGCTTGTTTCTATATCTTGGCTACTGTAAATAATGCTGCTATGAACACTGGGATGCATATATCTTTTTGAATTAGTATTTTTGTTTTTTTCAGAAATGTAGCCAGTAGTGTAATTGCTGGATCATATGGTAGTTCTATTTTTAGTTTCCTGAGGAAACTCCATGCTGTTTTCCATAGTGGCTGCACCAATATACGTTCCCACCAACAGTGTTCTAGGACTTTTCTTGACATTCCTGCCAACATTTGTTATTTGTAGACTTTTTTTTTATTTGTAGATTTCTGATGATAGCCATTCTGCCAGGTGTGAGGTGGTATCTCATTGTGGATATAATTTGCATTTCTATGATGATTACCAATGTTGAGCATCTTTTCATACGCCTGTTGGCCATCTGTGTATGTTCTTTGGAAAAATGTCTATTTGGGTCTTCTGTCCATTTATTAATTGGGTTGTTTGCTTTTTTGATACTGAGTTGTATGAGCTGCTTATATATTTTGGATAGTAACCCCTTGTCAGTATTATCATTTGCAAATATTTTCTCCCACTCTTTAGGCTGTCTTTTTGTTTTGTTGATGGTTTCATTTACTGTGTAAAAGCTTTTAGGTTTAATTAGGTCCCACTTGTTTATTTTTGCTTTAGTTTCCTTTGCCTTAGGAGACAGAGCCAAAAAAAAATATTGCTGTAATTTATGTCAAAGAGTGTTCTGCTTATGTTCTCTTCTAGGAGTTTTATGGATTTTGGTCTTACATTCAGGTCTTTAATCCATTTTGTGTTTATTTTTGTACATAGTGTGAGAAAATGCTCTAATTTCATTCTTCTACATGTAGCTATTCTGTTTTCCTAGCACTACTTATTGAAGAGACTGTCTTTTCTCCATTTTATAGTCTTGCCTCCTTTGTCATTGATTAATTGACCAAAAGTATGTGGGTTTATTTCTGGTTTCTCTATTTTGTTCCATTGATGTATGTGTCTTTTTGTGCCACTATCATACTGTTTTGATTCCTGTAGCTTTGTAGGGTAGTCTAAAGTCAGGGAGTGTGATATATCCAGCTTCTTTTTTCTCAAGATTTCTTTGGCTATTCAGGGTCTTTTGTGGTTCCACATAAATTTTAGGATTATTAGTTCTAGTTCTGTGAAAAATTCCATTGATATTTTGATAGGGATTGCATTAAATCTGTAGATTTCTTCAGGCAGTATGGACATTTTAACAATATTATTTCTTCCAATCCACAAACATGGGATATCTTTCCCATATTGATAGATTCCCATGTTGATGATTTATTTGTATCATCTTCAATTTCTTTAATCAATCTCTCATAATTTTCAGTATAGGTTTTTCACCTCCTTGGTTAAATTTATTCCTAGGTATCTTATGCTTTTTGATGCAGTTGTAAATGGGATTGTTTTCTTGAACTCTTTCTGATAGTTAATTATTAGTGTACAGAAAAACAACAGATTTCTGTATATTAATCTTGTATCTTGCAACTTTACTGAATTCATTTATTAGTTCTAAACAGTTTTTTGGTGGCATTTTTAGGATTTTATATATATAGTACCATGTCAACATGTCATCTGCAAATAGTCACAGTTAATACTTCTTCCATTCTTATTTGGATACATTTTATTTCTTGTCTGACTGCTGTGGTTAGAACTTCCAATACTATGTTAAATAGAAGTAATAGGAGTGTGCATCCTTATCTTGATTTTAGAGGAAAAGATTTCAGCTTTTCACTGTTGAGTAAGATGTTGGCTATGGGTTTGTCATAACTGGCCTTTATTACATTGAGGTATGTTCCCTCTATACCCAGTTTGATGAGTTTTTATGATGAATTTTGTCAGATGCTTTTCCTGTATCTATTGAAATGATCATTTGATTTTTCTTTTTCCTTTTGTTAATGTGGTGCATCCTATCGATTGATTCACTGATACCGAACCATCCTTTCATCCCTAGAATAAATTCCACTTGATCATGGTGTATGTTCCTTTTTATATGTTGTTGGATTTGGTTTGCTGATATTTTGTTGAGATTTTTTGCATCTATATCCATCAAAGATATTGGTCTATAATTTTCTTTTTTGTAGTGTCTTTGCCTGGTTTTGGTACCAGGGCAATGGTGGCCTCATAGAATGAATTTGGGAGTGTTCCTTCCTCTTCAATATTTTTGAAAAGTTTGAGAAGGATAGGTATTAACTCTTCTTTATATGTTTGGTAGAGTTCCCCTATGAAGCCGTCTGTTCCTAGACTTTTGTGTGCTGAGAGTTTTTCTTTTTATTACCAATTCAATTTCACTCCTAGTGATCAGTCTATTCAGATTGTCTATTCTTCCTGGTCCAGTCTTGGAAGATTGTATCTTTCTTTTAAAAATGTATCCATTTCTTCTAGGTTATCCAATTTATTCACATATAACTATTCATAGAATTTTCAATAATTTTTTGTATCTCTGTGATACCAGTTGTAATTTCTCCTCTTTCATCTCTTACTTTGTTTATTTGGGTCCCCTCTGTTTTTTTTCTTAGAGGGCCTGGCTAAAAAGGCTTATCAATTTTATTTGGCATTTAAAAAAAATCAGCTCTCAGTTTCATTGATCTTTTCTCTCTCTTTTATTTTTTTGGTCTCTATTTTATTTATTTCCTCTCTGATCTTTATTATTCTCTTCCTTCTGCTGACTTTGGACTTTGTTTGTTCTTCTCTTTCTAATTCTTTTAGATGGCAGGTAGGTTGTTTGAGATTTTTCTTGTTTCTTGAGGTAGGGCTGTATCTATAAACTTCCCTCTTAGAACTACTTCCCTCTTAGAACTACATTTTCTGTGTCCTCCAAATTTTGGAAAGTTGTGTTTTTATTTTAAATTACCTCAAGTTATCTTCTGATTTCCTCATTGCCTCACTGGCTTTTTAGTAGTATGTTGTTTCATCTCCACGTGTTTGTGTTTTTCCCATTTTTCTTCCTGTAGTTGACTTGTAGTTTCATACTGTTGTAGTCATAAAAAATACTTGATATTTCTATCCTCTTAAATTTGTTGAGACTTACTTTGTAGCCCAGCATGTGATCTATCCTGGAGAATGTTCCATGTGCACTTGAATGTGTATTCTGCTGTTTTTGGAAAGAATGTCATACAGATACATATTAAGTCCAACTGGTCTAATGTGTCATTTAAGACTATTGTTTCCTTATTGATTTTCTGTCTGGATGATCTGTCCATTGATGTAAGTTGGGTGTTAAAGTCCCTTGTTATTATTTATTGTCAATTTCTCCCTTCTTGTCTGTTAATATTTGTTTTATATATTTATGTGCTCCTATATTAGGTGTATATATGTTAACCAGTATTACATCCTCTTCTTGTATTGATCCCTTTATCATTATATAATATTCTTCTTTGTCTTGTTATAGACTGTATTAAAGTTTATTTTGTCTAATATGAGTATTGCTACTTCTGCTTTCTTGTCATTTTTATTTGCATGAGATATCTTTCTTCACCCCCTTTCAGTTTGTGTGTCATTAGCTTTTAAGTAAGTCTCTTGTAAGCAGCATATAGATGGGTCTTGTTTTTTTTTAATCCAGTCATCCACCCTACGTCTTTCGATTGGAGCATTTAGTCCATTAATATTTAAAGTGATTATTGATAATTATGTACTTATTACCATTTTGTTACTTGTTCTCTGGTTGTTTTTGTAGTTCTTCTCTGTTCTTTATTCTTCTTTTAGTTTCTCCTTTTGTGGTTTGATGACTTTCTTTAGTGGTATGTTTGTTTTTCTTTCTCTCCAGTTTTTGTGTATCTATTGTAGAGTTTTGATTTGTGGTTACCATGGGGTTCATATATGTTGACCTATAACTATATTTACTTCTTTTAAACTAGAAATCATTTAAATTCAAACACACTGTAAAAGATCTATTTTTGTTTACTCCTCCCAATTTTGTGTTTTTGATGTCATATTTTATACCTTCAGATTTATCCCTTTACTGTTTATTATAGTTTTATTTGATATTAAAATTTTTGTCTTTTAAATTTTGTATTATCTTATTTAAAAATGTGATTGGGGCTTCCCTGGTGGTGCAGTGATTGAGGGTCCGCCTGCCGATGCAGGGGACACGGGTTCGTGCCCCGGTCTGGGAGGATCCCACATGTCGCGGAGCGGCTGGGCCCGTGAGCCACGGCCGCTGAGCCTGCACGTCCGGAGCCTGTGCTCCGCAATGGGAGAGGCCACGACAGTGAGAGGCCTGCGTACAGCAAAAAAAAAAAAAAAAAAAAAAAAGTGATTGATCCACACCCTTTACTACATATTTGTCTTTACCAGTGGGATTTTTCCTTTTCTAAAGATTCTTATTTCTTGTTGTAGCCTTTTCTTTTTCAGCTAGAGAAGACTCTTTAACATTTCTTTTAGCATAGGTTTAGTATTGATGAACTCTTAGCTTTTGCTTGTCTGATAAGTTTTTTACCTCTCCTTCAATTCTAAATAATCATCTTGTGGGTAGAGTATCCTAGGTTTTAGGTTTTTCCCCTTTGAGCACTTTAAATATATCATGCCACTCTCTTCTGGCCTGCAAAGTTTCTGCAGAAAAATTAACTAATAGCCTTATGGGGGTTATCTTGTATATGATTCTTTGTTTTTCTCTTGCTGCATTTAGAATTCTCTCTTTAACTTTTTCATTTTAATTACGACATGCCTTGGTGTGGGTCTGTTTGGATTCATCTTGCTTGAGACTTTTTTAGCTTCTTCTACTTGGATATCTATTTCCTTCTTCAGGTTTGGGAAGTTTTCAGCTGTAATTTCATCAAGTACATTTTCAACCCCTTTCTCTCTCTCTCTTCTCCATCTGGGACCCCTATTATGTGAATGTTAGTATTCTTGGTGTTGCCTCAGAGGTCCCTCATGCTGTTTTCATTTTAAAATTTATTTTTCTTTTTGCTGTTCTGATTGAGTGATTTCCATGATTCTACCTTGAGATCACTTCAGTGTTCTTCTATATTAACTAGTCTGCTATTAATTCCTTCTACTGTGTATTTCATTACAGTTATAGTATTCTTCAGTTTTGACTGGTTCTATTTTATATTCTCTTGTCTCTTGTTAAAAGTCCCACTGTATTCATTTATTCTTTTCCTTAATTCAGGTAGCATTCTTATTATTAATGCTTTGAACTCTTTATCTAGTAAATTATTTGTTTCATTAGTTGTTTTTTTTCAGGGGTTTTGTCTTGTTCTTTCACTTGTAATAAATTTCTCTGTCCTCTCATTTTGCTAAACTTTCTCTGTCTCTATGAAATTAGCTGAAACAGTTACCTATTGTGGTCTTGAAATGGTGTCCTTGAATGGGTGTGTCCCTATGCAGTCTGCTTGTATCCAGTGGCTTTGGTGGGAGAGCTGGATTTGATATGAGCATGAATCGCACCCTCCCCCACAGGTGTGCTGGCAGCCATCACCTTGGTAGGAGGTGGGGCTAGAGATGGAGGGGATAAAGCCAGAGCCAGGTATAAGCTGGAGCTTCTCCTCTTCTCAGTGACCAATACTCTCCTATTGTGGGCAGGGTTGGGTCCCAAGTTGCTAACCCACTGCCTCCTCAGGCCCCAGTAGCAGCCACCCTCTCCCCATTCAGATGCTGCTCTGGTTCCAAGCCAGCTCTGTTCCTCACAACTGCACATTCCCCTCGGCCACTGCAGCCCTTCCCCTAGTGTGGCGTTGCGCCGTGGGGTGAGTGGTGTTGGAGTGGACACTCTGTTCAGGCTAGGGCATGCACCAGGGCAGTCACGGGAAACCAGCCAGAGTCCTGGGCAGTTTCAATCTGCTTACACTGCCTCATTTCAGGAGTAAGCAAGCGTGTACGTGCTCTTCAAGAGCAGAGTCTAGGTTTCTTACAACCCCACTGTCAGTCCCACTGGCTTTCAAACCATCTAAGGGGACTCGTCCTCCTGGTGTCAAACCCCAGGCCTGGGGCACCCAATATGTGGTTCTCACCACTCACTCCCCACAGAAGATCTCTGAGCCCATTTATTACCCCTCTTCTTCTGGTCCTCCCAGGGGTGCTGTTCCCAACCTGATTGCTTTCTTCGTTCCTACCCAATTCCTGTGTGGATCTTTCTTACAGCCATTCAAAATATATTTATTGATTTCCAATAAGTGCCAGAAAATAGAGACAGGGCATGAAAAAATATAAAGTTATTACCCTCAGAACTATGCCCCCTCCCTCTAATATGTAGATATCACTGTAGATATACAGACGATCTAGCGACAGAGTTAGCTCAGATGGTGTTATGTGTTATGAAGAAATATAAAGCAGGGTAAAAGGGATGTGGTGCATCAGGGACTGAGAATTGCTGAAATTATATATAAGGTGGTCAGGGAAGGCTCGATGATAAAGCAGTATTTAGCAGAGACCAGAAGGAAGAAAAGTAGCAGATCATGTGGATAACATGCAGAAGAAGCAGGGTAGCTAGAGGGGACTAAGCTAGGGGGATATTTGTAGTATGTGAGGTCACAGAGTTGATAACAGGAGTGGGGCCAGATTATGTAAGGCCTTCTAGCCCATTTCTAAGCCCTTTATTCTGAGTAAGATGGGAGTCATTGCAGAGTTTGAGGTGAGCAGTGACTGGATCTGACTTTTGTTATAAAAGTATAATTATTTGGCCTTCAGAAGCAAAGAGTGATAGTAGGGCATTATTGGAGTAATCTAGATAAAGGATGATGGTGGTGAAAATGGTAAGAAGTGCCTGGATTCAAGATAAACTTTGAAAGCAAAGCAGCAAATAGGGTTTGCTACTAGTTTGGATATAGGATGTAGAGAGAGAGGAGATTCAAGATTTCCTCCAAGGGTTTTGGTCTGAACAACTGAGAGGATGGTGTTGCCATCACTGAGGTGATGCACACTATGGGAGGAGCACTTTTGGGTGTATTACATAGGAATTGCCTGTGAGATACCCTAGCAGAGATGTTGAGCAGGCAATTAGAAATGTGAGCCTAGACTTTAGAGGGATGTGCTGCACTAGACAGATAAATTTGGGGGTTCATTGACACTAGATAGCACCTAAAGTCATGATATCAGATTCATGCGCTACCAGGAGTGGGTGTAAATGGGATCAGAAGGGTGAACTCAGCAGCAATTCCATGTTTAGAAGTTGGGACATAAGGAGGGATCAGCAAGAGACTAAGAAGTAGCCAGTGCTTTAGCAGGAGAATCAAGAAAGAAAGGAATCTTGGCAGCCAAGCTAAAAATGTTCAGCAGGAAGGAGGGATAACTATATTAACGCTGCTGATTAATGGTGCTGAGTGAGGAAGAGACAGTCAAATTATGCCACATAGGGGTCACTATAAACCTTTACATGAGCTATCTAAGTGAATGCATTGGGGGCAAAAGCCTGATGAATACAGAGTTAAGAGAGACCTAGAAAGAGAACACAGAGATATCAATTGCAACTAATTCTTTCACAGTGTCTTGCTGTAAGGGAGAACCGAGAAATGGGATTATAGCTGAAGGGGAATGAATCAAATGAGTTAAAGAAAACTTTTATTTTTTAATGTGGGAGGTATTATAGCTTGTTTGCCTACTGATGAGATATCCAAAAGAGAGGGAGAAACTGATGATGCAGGAGATATGGGGGATAATTGCTATAGGGGCTTGGAATCCACTGCACATCCAACACAGAAACAGAAGCAGAATATTTGGTGACAGATGCAGGTGGGCTGGGAGATGTATCAGTGGAAGCATTATAGAAACTCTGTGCTCATTACTTCTATTTTCTTAGTGAAATAGGAACCAAATCTTTGGCAGAGAATACACAGTGAGAGGAGGTGCTGAAAGTTAGAGGAGTTGGGACTGGACATAGCACATCTGTCTAGGAGAGTGAGAGCGAGTGGACTAGAGAGGTGTAGTAAAACAGAGAAGTAAAAGCCCCCTTGAAGTTGGTGGATATAAACATAAACTGAGACTGGTCGGCATAGTTGTGTGTTTTTCGCCAGCCACATTTAGTCACCTGAGTGCTGATTTAATCAGGGCAGTATTTTGCCACATTAGTAAAATGGAGAGAGAGAGGCAAGGGAACTGCAGATATATACCAGCTGAATCTGTGCAACTCTTGGGATGAGTCTACCAGAGCAAGTGAGTTGTAAAGAGCGAGAATGGTGGTTGGTGTGGGGGTTGTCTGAAATCAGCTTTTTGGAGGAGGTGTAGTTATTGGTAACATGTTCTAGGGTTCGAAAGTAGACGCTTGATGTAGTATGGAGGACAAGCCACTTGGAAGAATACAGGACAAACACCTGAGAGCACTGGCTACTGAAATTATCATCGGTGTCTGTGCTGCCCACAATGGTAGGCACTAGCACACATGGCCATTTAAATTAATTAAAATTAAATGAAAGGAAAACTTTAGTTCCCAAGTTGCACTAGTCACATTTCAAGTGCTTACTAGCACATGTGTCTAATGGTTACCATATTAGCTAGGGCAGAAAGAGAACATTTCCATCACTGTTCTTGAGTTTATTGGATTGATCTACAAGGATACTGATATTGAGCTCATCAATAATTATGACAAGACTAATTTTGGAAAAAGTGACAGTGAGCCAGGTGATAAAATCTTCAAAGAATGAGTACAAACGAGGATATCTGTCCTAACTCTAGTGGCCCTGACAGGTGTGGAAGAAAAAAAATAGTTACTTTGGGGAAGGATAACAGGGAACAATGTGCACAGGAGAGAATCAGGTCTTAGACTAAAAAGGTAAAAGAATCAATAAGAAAAGAGCTGAATATATAGGGATTGGTGGACAGTGGAAGGTTTTGTGAAGGTGAGGAGAATAAGACATTGGATCAGAGTAACGAATTTACAGGGCTATGTGGGGATGAGTGTCCAGGTGAAGAAAAATGACCTCAATGTCTTGAGCTTCTCAAAGTGACTTAGGTAAAAAAACTTTTTCTGATGGTCTCTTAGGCAGGTCATGTTGTTGAAGTTGTTGGTACTGGTAGCAAGGGATGAGCAGGGTTCTAGTCAATGGTGGTATCAGGGGTGGCAGAAGACAGTCTTCCTAGGAGTCACTGATACGTATGTGTTTATATATGTTCATTTTTATGATATAGACAATACGTGTGAAATTTTTATAAATTATATATCTTTTTTGAAGTAATTATTTTTCACTTCCCCCATTCCATCTTTTAAAACAGCTTTAAAATACTATTTCAATATTTTTAAATTTAATATTGCTCAGCCCTTTTATACTATGATTTTCCAAGTCCTGGAGTACTTAGTATTGCTTCATCTCAGTTGATTGAAGTAAGACTTAAATATATTTTTTCTCAAGATGGGTAAGTGGGTAGCCTATTTCCTGGGCTTTTTAATACCTGAGAATGTCTTCTATTACCTTTTTATAAGGATGGCATTTTTAAATTATATAATTATTGGGCCTTAGCACTGCTCCTAGAACTCCAGGTGTTGTTCGACTATTTTTCTGGAATACTTTTCTTTTCACAAAAAAGAATTTTGTGGTAAATTGATTACTGCTTCTTATTTAAAATGTTTTCTTTGGAGATTGGTTCAAGATGGTGCAGTAGAAGGACGTGCGCTCACTCCCTCTTGTGAGAGCACTGGAATCACAACTAACTGCTGAAAAATCATTGACAGGAAGACACTGCAACTCACCAGAAAAGATACCCTACATCCAAAGACAATGTAGAAGCCACAAAGAGATGGTAGGAGGGGTGCAATCACAATAAAATCAAATCCCATAACAGCGAGGTGGGTGACTCACAAACTGGAGAACACTTATACCACAGAAGTCCACCCATTGGAGTGAAGGTTCTGAGCCCCACGTCATGCTTCCCAACCTGGAGGTCTAGCAATGGGAGGAGGAATTCTCAGAGAATCAGACATTGAAGTCTAGCAGGATTCAACTGCAGGACTTCGACAGGAATGGGGGAAACAGAGACTCCACTCTTGGAGGACACACAGAAAGTAGTGTGCACATCAGGATCCAGGGGGGAAGGAGCAGTGACCCCATATGAGAGTGAACAAGACCTAACTGTTACTGTTGGAACTCCTGCTGCTACTGTTGGGGGGCAGCAGTGGCTCACCACAGGGACAACGACACTGGCAGAAGAAGTTCTGGGAAGTACTCCTTGGTGAGCCCTCCAGGAGTCTGCCGTTAGCCCTACCAAAGGGCCTGTAGGCTCTGGTGCTGGGTTGCCTCAGGACAAACAACCAACAGGGAGGAAACCCAGCCCCACCCATCAGCAGACAAGTGGATTAAAGTTTTATTGAGCTCTGCCCACAGGATCAACACCCAGCTCTACCCACCAGCAGGGCCTCCCATCAGGAAGCTTGCACAAGTCTCTTAGATAGCCTCATACACCAGGGGGCAGAGAGCAAAAAGAAGAACTATAATCCAGCAGCCTGTGGAACAAAAACCACATTCACAGAAAGACAGACAAAATGAAAAGGCAGAGGACTATGTACCAGATGAAGGAAAAAGTAAAACCCCAGAAAAACAACTAAATGAAGTAGAGATAGGCAAGCTTCCAGAAAAAGAATTCAGAATAATCATAGTGAAGATGATCCAGGACCTCAGAAAAAGAATGGAGGCAAAGATCGAGAAGATGCAAGAAATGTTTAACAAAGACCTAGAAGAATTAAAGGACAAACACCTAGAAGAATTAAAGAACAAACAGAGATGAACAATACAATAACTGAAGTGAAAACTACACTAGAAGGAATCTATAGCAGAATAACTGAGGCAGAAGAACAGATAAGTTGACCTGGAAGATAGAATGGTGGAATTCACTGCTGTGGAACAGCATAAAGAAAAAAGAATGAAAAGAAATGAAGACAGCCTAAGATATCTCTGGGACAACATTAAATGCACCCACATTCGCATTATAGGGGTCCCAGAAGGAGAAGAGAGAGAGAAAGGACCCAAGAAAATATTTGAAGAGATTATAGTCGAAAACTTCCCTAACATGGGAAAGGAAATAGCCACTCAAGCCCAGGAAGACAGAGAGTGCCAGGCAGGGTAAACCCAAGGAGAAACACATCGAGACACATAGTAATCAAACTGACAAAAATTACAGACAAGGAAAAATTATTAAAAGCAGCAAGGGAAAAATGATAAATAACATACAAGGGAACTCCTATAAGGTTAACAGCTGATTTCTCAGCAGAAACTCTACAAGCCAGAAGGGAGTGGCATGATATATTTAAAGTGATGAAAGTGAAGAAACTACAACCAAGATTACTCTACCCAGCAAGGGTCTCATTCAGACTCGATGGAGAAATCAAAAGCTTTACAGACAAGCAAAAGCTAAGAAAATTCAGCACCACAAAACCAGCTCTACAACAAATGCTACAGGAACTTCTCTAAGTGGGAAACACAAGAGAAGAAAAGGACCTACAAAAACGAACACAAAACAATTAAGAAAATGGTACTAGGAACATACATATCGATAATTACCTTACATGTGAATGGATTAAATGCTCCAACCAAAAGACACAGGCTTGCTGAATGGATACAAAAACAAGAGCCATATATATGGTGTCTACAAGATACCCACTTCAGACCTGAGGACACATACAGACTGAAAGTGAGGGGGTGGAAAAATAAATTCCATGCAAATGGAAATCCAAGGAAAGCTGGAGTAGCAATACTTATATCAGATAAAATAGACATTCTCAAATTAACATTCTTTAAAATAAAGAATGTTATAAGAGGCAAGGAAGGACACTACATAATGATCAAGGGATCAATCCACGAAGAAGATATAACAATTATAAATATATATGCACCCAACATAGGAGCACCTCAATACATAAGGCAAATGCTAACAGCTATAAAAGAGGAAATAGACAGTAGCACAATAATAGTGGGGGACTTTTAACACCTCACTTACACCAATGGACAGATCATACAGACAGAAAATTAATAAGTAAAAACAAGCTTTAAATGACACAATAGACCAGAAAGATTTAATTGATATTTATAGGACATTCCATATGAAAACAGCAGATTACAGTATCTTCTCAAGGGCACATGGAACATTCTCCAGCATAGATCACATCTTGAGTCACAAATCAAGCCTTGGTAAATTTAAGAAAATTGAAATCATATAAAGCATCTTTTCTGACCACAATGCTATAGGATTAGAAATAAATTACAGGAAAAAAAACATAAAAAATATAAACATATGGAGGCTAAACAATACATTACTAAATAACCAAGAAATCACTGAAGAAACTAAAGAGAAAATCAAAAAATACCTGGAGACAAATGACAATGAAAACACGACGACCCAAAACCTATGAGATGCAGCAATAGCAGTTCTAAGAGGGAAGTTTATAGCAATACAATCCAACCTCAAGAAACAAGAAAAATCTCAAATAAACAATCTAACCTTACACTTAAAGGAATTAGAGAAAGAAGCACAAACAAAACCCAAAGTTAGTAGAAGGAAAGAAATCACAAAGATCAGAGCAGAAATAGAAACAAAGAAAACAATAGCAAAGATCAATAAAACTAAACGCTGGTTCTTTGAGAAGATAAACAAAATTGATAAGCCTTTAGTCAGACTCATCAAGAAAAAGAGGGAGATGACGCAAATCAGTAAAATCAGAAATGAAAAAGGAGAAGTTAAAACGGACACCACAGAAACACAAGCATCATTAAGAGACTACTACAAGGAACACCATGCCAATAAAATGGACAACCTGGAAGAAATGGACAAATTCTTAGAACAGTATAACCTTCCAAGACTGAACCAGGAAGAAATAGAAAATATGAACAGACCAATCACAAGCACTGAAATTGAAACTGTGATTAAAAATCTTTCAACAAACAAAAGCCCAGGACCAGATGACTTCACAGGTAAATTCTATCAAACATTTAGAGAAGAGCTAACACCCATCCTTTTCAAACTCTTCCAGAAACTTCAGAGGAAGGAACACTCCCAAACTCATTCTACGAGGCCACCATTACCCTGATACCCAAAAACCAGACAAAGATGTCACAAAGAAAGAAAACTACAGGCCAATATCACTGATGAACATAGATGCAAAAATCCTCAACAAAATACTAGCAAGCAGAATCCAACAACACAGTAAAAGGATCATACACCATGATCAAGTGGGATTTATCCCAGGGATGCATGGATTTGTCAATATACGCAAATCAATCAGTGTGATACACCATATTAACAAACTGAAGAATAAGAACCATATGATCATCTCAATAGATGCAGAAAAAGCTTTTGACAAAATTCAACACCCATTTATGATAAAAACTCTACAGAAAGTGGGCACAGCGGGAACCTACCTCAACATAATAAAGGCTATATATGACAAACTCACAGCCAACATAGTTCTCAATGGTGAAAAACTGAAACCATTTCCTCTAAGATCAGGAACAAGACAAGGTTGTCCACTCTCACCACTATTATTCAACATAGTTTTGGAAGTTTTAGCCACAGCAGAGAAGGAAAAGAAATAAAAGGAATACAAATCGGAAAAGAAGAAGTAAAGATGTCACTGTTTGCAGATGACATGATACTATACACAGAGAATCCTAAAGATGCCACCAGAAAACTACTAGAGCTAATCAATGAATTTGGTAACGTTACCGGATACAAAATTAATGCACAGAAATCTCTTGCATTCTTATACATTAACAATGAAAGATCAGAGGGAGAAATTAAGGAAACAATCCCCTTCACCATTGCAACAAAAAGAATTAAATAGCTAGGAATAAACCTACCTAAGGAACTAAAAAACCTGTACTCAGAAAAGTATAAGACACTGATGAAAGAAATCAAAGATGACACAAACAGATGGAGAGATATACCATGTTCGTGGATTGGAAGAATCAATACTGTCAAAATGATTATTCTACCCAAAGCAATCTACAGATTCAATGTAATCCCTATCAAATTACCAATGGCATTTTTTTTATAGAACTAGAACAAAAAAATCTTAAAATTTGTATGGAGACACAAAAGACCCTGAATTGCCAAAGCAATCTTGAGGGAAAAAAACAGAGCTGGAGGAATCAGACTCTCTGACTTCAGACTATACTACAAACCTACAGTAATCAAGACAATATGGTACTGGCAGAAAAACAGAAATATAGATCAATGGAACAGGATAGGAATCCCAGCGATAAACTCATGCACCTATGGTCACCTAATCTATGACACAGTAGGCAAGGATATACAATGGAGAAAAGACAGTCTCTTCAATAAGTGGTGCTAGGAAAACTGGACAGCTACATGTAAAACAATGAAATTAGAACACTCCCTAACACCATACACAAAAATAAACTCAAAATGGATTGAAGACCTAAATGTAAGACCAGACACTATAAAACTCTTAGAGGAAAACATAGGAAGAACACTCTTTGACATAAATCACAGCAAGATCTTTTTTGACCCACCTCCTAGAGTAACGGAAATAAAAACAAAAATAAACAAATGGGACCTAATGAAACTTAAAAGTTTTTGCACAGCAAAGGAAACTACAAACAAGACAAAAAGACAACCTTCAGAATGGGAGAAAATATTTGCAAACGAATCAATGGACAAAGGATTAATCTCCAAAATATATAAATAGCTCATGCAGCTCAATATTAAAAAACAAACAACTGAATCAAAAAATGGGCGGAAGACTCAAACAGACATTTTTCCAAAGAAGGCATGCAGATGGCCAAGAGGCACATGAAAAGCTGCTCAGCATCACTAATTATTAGAGAAATGCAAATCAAAACTACAATGAGGTATCACCTTACACCAGTTAGAATGGGCATCATCAGAAAATTTACAAAGAACAAATGCTGGAGAGGGTGTGGACAAAAGGGAACCCTCTTACACTGTTGGTGGGAATGTAAGTTGATACAGCCACTATGGAGAACAGTATGGAGGTTCCTTAAAAAACTGAAAACAGCATTACCATATGACCCAGCAATCCCACTCCTGGGCATATACCCAGAGAAAACCATGATTCAAAAAGTCATGTACCACAATGTTCACTGCAGCGCTATTTACAACAGCCAGGTCATGGAAACAACCTAAATGCCCATCAACAGACGAACAGATAAAGAAGATGCCTTACACATATACAATGGAATATTACTCAGCCATAAAAAGGAATGAAATTGGGTCATTTGCAGAGATGCAGATGGACCTAGAGACTGTCATACAGAGTGAAGTAAGTCAGAAAGAGAAAAACAAGTATCGTACATTAATGCATATATGTGGAATCTAGAAAAATGGTACAGATGAACCAGTTTGCAAGGCAGAAAAAGGGACACAGATGTAGAGAACAAACGTATGGACACCAAGGTGGGAAGAGTCGGGGGGTGTGGTGGTGGTGGGATGAATTGGGAGATTGGGATTGACATATATACTCTAATATGTATAAAATAAATAACTAATAAGAACCTGCTGCATAAAAAAATAAATTAATTAAATTTAAAAAAATGTTTTCTTTTATTTGGTCTGCATACCAGTAAGGTATTTTGTCTCTTTTCCAGTCTGTATCTAGAAACAGGTCTCTTAATTAGTTTTGCCTGGAGTGAGCTTGTTCAATATATAGCTGTTCCCTCAACACAGGAAAGACTTTTTTCTGCTATTGCATTCATTCTAGGCTCTAGCTCTTCATTTTTGTACAGTAGTCCCTCCTCCCCCCACAGCTTCACCTTCTGTGGTTTCAGTTACCTGTTGCCAAGTGCAGTCTGAAAATATTAAATTGAAAATTCCAGAAATAAACAATTCATAAGTTTTAAATTGTGCATCATTCTGAGTATCATGATGAAATCTCATGGTTTCCCGCTCCATCCTGCCCAAGACGTGAAATCATCTCTTTGTCCCACATATCTGGTCTGTTAGTCACTTAGTGGCTGACTTGGTTATCAGATTGACTGTCACGGTATTGCAGCGCTTGTGCCCAATTCACCCTTATTTTACTTAATAATGGCCCCAAAGCACAAGAGTAGTGATGCTAGCAATTCAAATATGCCAAAGAGAAGCCATGAAGTGGCGTCAGCAGAGGTTAGTGTGCTCTTGAATTCTGTTTACCATTCTTCTGGTTTTTTTAATTAAACTTTTTATTTTAGAATGGTTGTTTATTTACAGAAAAACTCTCTGGATAGTATGGCGAGTTCCCACATAGCCCCTTGCTATTTTACTTAACATGCAGCAATTTGGATTCTCTTTACCTAGTTTAGGTTTCTTTTTCCTTTAATAGAGTTTATATCTATTCATATTTTACAAAGGATGCTAGACAGTTCACCAAAATTTTCACCTGTGCCTTTCAGTGAATTATTTTTAGAGTATGCTTTTCTTCTGAGCCCTCTGGATGGTGATATTTTCTTTTAAACGTGGTAGTTGCGACAGTAGACTTTTCTTTTGAACCTTGCTCTTTAGAGTCTATACTTTGCATTTTAATATTGTTGGTAATTTGAGAACTAAGAGTTTTCCTCTTTTAAGCAGCCGTCAATTGGGAAAACGAATTAGCACTATTAATGTCTTGTAACAAATTATCACAAAATGGGTGACTTAAAACAGCAGAAATGAATTCTCTCCCAGTTCTGAAGGCCAGAAGTCTGAAATCAGTACACTGGCCCGAAAGCAAGGTGTTGGCAGGGCCGTGCTCCCTCTGGAGGCTCTCGGAGAGAACAGTTCCTTGCCTCTTCCAGCTCTGGCGACTGCTGTCATTCTTTGCCTTGTGGTCGCATCATGCCAATTTCTGCTTCTGTCTTCTCATCTCCTTTTCCTCTGTTTACGTGACATCTTCCTCTGCCTCCTTCTTATAAGGATAGCAATTACATTTAGGACCTGCAGGATAATCTCTCCATCTCGAGATCCTTAATTGCATCTGCAAAGATTCTTTTTCTCACAAGGTAAAATTCACAGGTTCCAGGAGTTAGGACCTGATATCTTTGGGGGGGGGCCTTTATTCTACCTACCACAGGCATGATCTACTATGATTCAGCAATTCTACACACACACACACACACACACACACACACACACACACACACACTCACTCATTTTTTTTTCTACCAGAAGACATGTAAAAAAAAAAAGTTCATAGCAGCATGACTTGTAATGGTCAGAAACTAGAACATCCATCAACAGTAGAGTGGATGAATAAGCTGTGATAGTTGTGCAGTGGAATACTTTACATCAGTGAGAATGAAATCACAGAAACTACGTGCAACAACATGATGACTCTCGCACATAGAATAGGACTGAAAGAAAGCAGATAGAAAAGAGTACGCCCTAGAAGAGTCTGTTAAAAATAGGCAATGTAATGTTAAAAATAGGCAAAATTAATCTGTGTGTTAGAACTTAGGATAGTGGTTACCTTGGAGGGGGTAATGACTACAGGAGGGTGAATTGAGGTGATAGTAGGATTCAGGGGTGATAGAAGGATTTTCTGATCTGATCTGAATTCTGAGTGAGAATTCATTGAGCTGTCGACTTTTGATTTGTGAACATTACCAAAACAGGATATTCAGTGAAAAGAAAGCTAACAGTTTTCTTAGGACCAGGCAGAATCTTCAGGACAATGTCCAGATGACTGGAGCTGGAAGAGGAAGGGGTCCCAATTTCAGGTCAAAGTCAGGCTTTCAAAGTTTGAGATGATAAGAACTTAAGAACTGGTAGGTGAGGTGATGATATTTAGAGGAATGTCAGCTCCCTCACATTCTTGTATAAATGAATATTGTATAAATAAATCAGTTGATAGAAGGGACAGATGGATCAATAGATAAAGCAGACATTTGGTCTGAGTTCAAGGAGTTGGGTCAGTTAAGCCAAGTCATTTACTCTCAAGAACTACACTGTCCAATATGTGGCCATCAATCACTTGAAATGTGGCTGGTCCAAACAGACATTCTGTACATCAGATTTCAGACACAGTACAAAAAAGAATAATTTATTTGTATGTTGATCATATATTGAAATGATAACCTTTGAATTATTGGGTTAAATAATATCTATTATTAAAATAAATTCCATCTGTTTCTTCTTAAAATACGGCTACTAGAAAATTTTAAATTTATTATATGACTAGCGTTTGTGACTTGCATTCTATTTTTATTGGACAGTAGTGATCTAGACCGTGATAAATCTGCTAGGCAGTTACTAGGCATGCGAGCTATCAGCTACTTATTTTTCTTGCATATGCAAGACTTGGATAGGGCCTGATCGAGTTTGGTCTCATGACAGGAAGAATGAAGTGACTGAAGTTACAACTGAATTTTACAACTGAACTATTATTTCTGAGTTTTCAAGTCTATGGGAAACCTAATTGTTCTAAACAATGAGTTCAAAATTAAGGTACCACTGCTCATCTGGTAGTTACATAATCTCTTAACAGACCCAGTGTCTAGTACCATGTAAGCGGCTTTTTGGGCGATGGTGGTATGACAGAGTGGGCAGAGAACAGGCTTTGGAGTCCGACATTCCTGAATTCAAGCAGGAAGTCTGTAACTTATAGGCTGGGTGGCCTCAGTTCAATGACGTAATTTCTCTGGGCCTCAGTTTCCACAGCTATATAATGGGCTTATTAATATCCACCTAGTAGGGTAGGTGTCAGATTTGAAGCAATATATAAAGTATACAGTGCATAAATGACACTCAAAATATGGTAGTTGTTGTCATTCTTGAGTTCATTAAGAAGTGTGAGGAAAACACTAAACATTTTATAGGCTCTGATGAGAAAAATTCTAAAGATTTTTCTTTGTACATCCTTATAATACTTCAGACCAACTCAGGCCATTCCACACCTTTGGTTTCTCTAGCAAATAATGAGGACAAGCTCACACACATGGAAAGCCAGGCCACAGGAAGCCTCCTCTTTCTCACTGTGTACATTTAGCTTCAAGGATGTAATGCCGGCATCACAAAGAATTACTCTGCATTCAAAACACTCAGCAACGTCAATCTGCTCCTTTTAGTACCAGATGCTGGCGGGCCACCCCATCAATCATTCTCACAGTCACCCATCAGCGTGTCATCGCTGTGTCAGAGATATGTTTCGGCAGGCTCGCTGCACGGTACACGTAATCAGCGGAGATGCCACCCTTAACTGTGATTGATGCCTGTCTTTTGACAATTTCTCCTGCCAGACCCCTCCATCACTCCATGGCAATGTTTTCCTGAATGCTAAATAATTTCTCTGAATTATCACAGACGCTTTGTAGACTGACTTGCAGAGATGTCTTTTTGTCACAGCTGCATTTGGAAGGATTTTTATTTTGTATGTCCTTTTTTTTTAACCTCTGATGATTCTTTCCATGTTTCTATCACTTTCTTCATTCATCACAGCAGGACTTTTTTTGAGGTAAATAAAAAGGACATTATATGCTGGAGAGGGTGTGGAGAAAAGGGAATCCTCTTGCACTGTTGGTGGGAACGTAAATTGATACAGCCACTATAGAGGTTCCTTATAAAACTAAAAATAGAACTACCATACGACCCAGCAATCCCACTACTGGGCATATACCCTGAGAAAACCATAATTCAAAAACAGTCATGTACCACAATGTTCATTGCAGCAGTATTTCCAATAGCCAGGACATGGAAGCAACCTAGGTGTCCATCGACAGATGAATGGATAAAGAAGGTGTGGCACATATATACAATGGAATATTACTCAGCCATAAAAAGAAAGGAAATTGTGTTATTTGTAGTGCGGTGGATGGACCTAGAGTCTGTCATACAGAGTGAAGTAAGTCAGAAAGAGAAAAACAAATACCATATGCTAACACATATATATGGAATCTAAAAAAAAAAAAAAAAAAGGTTCTGAAGAACCTAGGGGCAAGACAGGAATAAAGACACAGACATAGAGAATGGACCTGAAGACACGGGGAGGGGGAAGGGTAAGCTGGGACAAAGTGAGAGAGTGGCATGGACATATATACACTACCAAACGTAAAATAGATAGCTAGTGGGAAGCAGCCTCATAGCACAGGGAGATTAGCTCAGTGCTTTGTGACCACCTAGAGGGGTGGGGTAGGGAGGGTGGGAGGGAGGGAGATGCAAGAGGGAGGAGATATGGGGGTATATGTATATGTATAACTGATTCACTTTGTTATAAAGCAGAAACTAACACAACATTGTAAAGCAATTATACTCCAATAAAGATGTTAAAAAAAAAAGGATATTATTATCAGTCTAGTTGGGCAGATGTCTGAAATCCATTTTAAATTCTTCATTTGGCTGGCAGCATGACCTTGAAAATATAATTATTACTATGCCTTTGCTTAAACTATGCCCTTGTTATTACTATGTCTCTTCTATTAGAGGTTATGATTTTTAAGAATCTGAGATGTCAGACAAATCCAAGTAAGTGTCCCACACCTCCCTTATAATCCGGCATCTGATGTTGGGCACAGAGGCCCTTTTTGGCCAAATCTGCACTTGTGTGAGGTGACCTCATTGCTTCCTGTCCTTCTCCTTCCTCTCTGCTACCCGCATCAAGCCCTAGCTCTAACCCAGATGCATAACTGTCATGGAATCATTAGTAGGTGACAAATACAGATGGCCCAAGAAGCTCCTCTGTTACAAGAAGACACCTGTAACTGAAACCTAAAGTTATGCCAAATGAAACACTTACTTGATCCTCTTTAAGGAAAAATGAACAGCACTTTCATTTGATGATACCCAAAGTGTCATTGAAAAAGAGGAATAGTCATGTTCAAATTCATAGGACACATTCTAAAGACGAAAAGGCAATAGGTGGTTAACTTCAGCTTCCACTCAAGATCAGCCATGGCTCCTCTCTAACACACTCTTCCTTGAAATGGAAAATATCCTGAAAGATTATTTCCTACAAATGCCCGGTTAGTGACCTTTTCTCTTGTATGCCCTCCTGTAAATCCCAATGAATAAAATAATACCAATAAAAATGTTGGGGAAACATGGTCTTATCCATTTAGTTACTTTAAGGAATAAGTAAAATCTGTTTTCTGCTCTTCTTATATGTTTACCCGGTTTATTTGTATTCTCACCATCTTTTTGTTGAGAACTGGGCATTTTAGGTAATATATTGTAGCAATTTTGGATACTAATTCCCTTCCCCCATCTTCAAGGCTTGTTTTTCTTATTAGCTTGTTTATTACTTTAGTGACTTGGCTGGACGATTTTAGGAAAATCTGTTTTCCCTACAGTGTGAAGCCTTTGATGTTGTTCCTTAGAGAACACAGTTGACTGTGTACAGTCAACCTGGGATAAGAGTTATATTAGGGCTTTCATTTTAGAGCTTTCTAGACTGCCTCTTCCCCTGACCTCTCTGCTGTCTGATAGGTTTGGTATGACACTCAGCTATTAAGTTGCAGTAACTGCCAGCCGACAATATTCACTCTTTGACAACACCCTGGCATAAACTGCTCCACGGTATGATCCAATTAATTTCAGGGCCTGTTGCAGGAACAGATCTTGAGGCCAGTCTTTCAGGTCTGTTCTGATTCCAGGAGGGCTTTTCTTAGCTATATTTTTCCTTGGTTCTCTCTGGTAAATTAGCAGGCCTACGGTTTAGCTTGTTGCTCTCATAGAGCCAGCAGCTTCCTCTTAATTGTATACCACCAACATCTCCCTTGTTTTTGAGAGTGCCCTTATGCTTGAACTTCTCCACACTCTGTTTCAAATAAAGTAAGCTTTTGGAGCATGCCAGAGCTCTATGTTCTTACGGATTGCTTCTCCCCTTGCACAAAGCTCAGAGATGCTGTTTTAGAGCTGGGGACAGGAATAATACTTGTGCTTTACAATCAGGGCTCTGGGCAGTGATGGTAGCCTCTGGTATTTCAGCTTGTCTCTTATGGCATGGGAGCTCTGCCCCAGAGGTGACGTGGCCTAACATGCCTGGGGCCTGGGCCCTACGAGTGGGGACTGGGTAGAGAAAGGGAGCCCTGACCTCTTAGCCACCCTTACCAGGAATTTAGTCTCTGCAACATGGATCTGGAGGAAATGAGAGTTACTGATGGCCTGTCCCTCCTGGAGAGAGATTGTATCCCTTGATTGATGAGGGGAGAGGGACTTGTCTTCTTGGCCATACCCGCTCAGAATGAAATGTCCATCAAGCTGAGCTGGGGGTATGGAAGGAGGGTCATAGCTGAAGTGCCATAAGTTCTTGCTGTTTTTACTAAGATTCAGTAGATTTTCTTGAATAAACGCCCATCCATTTGTTGTATGCCCTTAGGATAGTTTCCAGCAACTTCAAAGGTTTGGGGAACAGGTCCATGGAACTCCTCATGCTACCATTCTAGACATGCAATCTCCTAAGAGCCTTATTTTCATTTTATATACAAAAATGGAAAAAAACAATCCTTAGCTCACAGGCCATATAAAAACACACGATGGGCTGGATTTAGCTTGTGTGCTGAATTTGCCAATCCCTGCTCTATGGTAATAATGCCAATTTACATGTCACATGCCTCAAAATTTTACACTCATACATTTGGAATTTTAAATATGTTTTTCTGCTGTGCTATTGGTGATGGATTTCATTCATCTGGGCATATACTCTGTTTGTTATTCTTAGGGTTATACAATTCTGGCCTTACTAGTTGTACCTTTACTATTCTTGGTATCTTTTACTCCTTGATGTCTGGGTAGGGAGAAAGACAAAGGAAGGTAAAAACTAAGTCCTTACATGCCTGTTCTGGCAAGACTGATGTTCTGCCGATCATCACTGTTGATCTAGCTCATTGTCTATAAACTCTACAAGACTTAGTCATTTCTTTGACAAGTCTTGATCACTGAGGACTAATTCTCAAATGGTTCTCTTAGGGACTGGTGGTCCCCTGAGAACTTTGATATCCATCTGGAGGATTTACATCATTGTCCGCTGATGCTTGCACCCCCCTTTTCTATGCTATGGAGGTTCTGAGCACTCTGCAGCCTCCACACTCGTCAATCCTCTGTGGCTCCAATTCTGGACAGCATGAAGGAAAAAAGATTTATCTTTTATACTTCTCGAGAACATAATTTATCGAGAACATAATTTATCTTTTATACTTCTCGAGAACATAATTAAATTTGCAGAAGGCAGGCATCTGCAAGCCAAGGAAAGAGACCTCAGGAGAAGCCAACCCTGCTGATACCTTGGCCTTGGACTTCCAGACTCCAGAAATGTGAGAAAATAAATTTTTGCTGTTTAAGCCACCGGTCTGTAGCGTTTTGTTATGGCAGCCCAAGAATACTACAATAGGTAGCACTCACTGCTTCATTTTCTGTCCATACTACCATCCCACACCCTCCCCAGTGTTCTTTGCACTGCTCTGGAAAACGTTACCAGTCCCACTAGTTAGGAAGACATAACATCATGGAGTAAGAATGTACCTCTTCCTTGAAGCAACTATCAAACGTTAAAACCAGTTATCTTGTGTGTCCTTCCCCTTATCTTCAAGGCAAGTGTGTGTGCTGAGGTGTGGGCGTGGTTACTGAGAATTCACTCACAGCCTGTGAAGAAAGGAGATGCTGCACTTTCTCCAAAAGCTGTTTTACCTCCCCAGCCATTCTGCATATTGACGAGGTTGTTGGCTCTGGTTGTAGTGGGAGTGCTCCTTCTGCCAAAATGACATCTCTTGATAAAATCTCTGAAGCAGTGTCTCATAGCCCAACTTGAGGACTTATCCGGAATTATCACGAGGTATTTATTCCTTGTTGTTTTCAGCGGCAGGACTGAGTCATTTTCCAAAACAACAGGGATGATCTTTCTCATCTACCATATCACCCTGTCTCACAGAATTCCTAGCATTTTCCTAGAAACATGGTAATAAATCTATCAAAATTACTGAGGGCTGCTTTGGTATAAAACACATATGATAGAAATTATCTCTGTTGTCTGGTTAATCATTAATCAAAGCAACAAGGTAAAGTCCTTTGATAGCCAGATAAAATATCTAAGGTTAATATATTTCAATGACTAAACTAAGCTGAGCAAATCTATCTCTTAATCATCTGGTAAAGATTTCTTGCCATCTGATTAGGAAACAGATTGTGCTCATATTACTGACTGGTTCCGTATCATTGTTCACTCCTCGGCCCTGGATCACTTCTTACTTTGCTGCCAGTCACCTCATGGATTTTCAAGACATCAATTTCTCCCTGAACAGCAGCCACAATAATGGTTTCAGAAAAGGTGGAGTTAAGGAATGGAAGTGAGGGTAGGGAAAACTGTTTCTGCCTTTATCCACATGCTAAGCATGGACACAGCTAATTCCACACTATGCTGCCCAAACCAGGCCAAAACCTTTAGCAAACTTTACTGAAAACTTGGGTATAACAGGAGAGAATTACATTTCATAGATGCTCAAGCTCAGATACTAGATATGACTGATCTCATACTCACAAGGGTCCAACCCCTTACCTTGTGATCCTTCTTGGACGCTTCACAGTCTAGCTCTGAGCCCGCTTCTACATAGAGGAAGTCCGCCATACTCTCTAGAACAGAGGGAGAGAGAGAGAAAAAAAGCGAGAACCTGAGTTCCAGTGCCTCCTCCCTACGGTGCTCTAGGCCACAGTCACCTGCTCCAGGTCTGCTTTCGAGTCTTCATGTTGCATCCCAGATCCCTCACCTTCTGAGATGATTGGCTTTTGGGGTGCTTGATACTTTCATTAAAAAAAACAGCACTTCCTACCCTTGGCAGTTACCCTTGGCCTTGCCCTAGAATCCCCTTCAGGATTTTCTGTCATATCACAAATATCTACTATCAGCATGTTCATCAATATCTAGGACATTCAGTCTATAATAACACTGCTGAGACCAACAACTTTAACATATGTTTCTTGTTGGGTGTCAACAATCAAAGTCTGGTGTCTTTATGCATCTTCCACTAGCATGAAGTGAGATTATGTCCCAGAACTCTTACTCTCATCTTCTGGTTTCCAATCCTATTTGTCTGTGGATAACTGCTTGAATGAGAAAACAAGCACACACTCACACACACACACACGTTTTCAAAAGCAATTTTCAGGTGAAGTGCAATCTTAATCTATAATTTTGGGAAAAAAATTCCTAAAAGAAGTGATATCTAGAGATCAAACTTTACCACAAATAAGATAAATTTGATATTTTAACGGAATTAGACTCTTTTTTTCTCCTTGCTTTCCTTTTTACCACGAAAAGTTGATAGAAATGGACTTTTCAGAAAGAACTATTTGTCCTAAAGAGCAAATCCAAGCCCCCAACTTCTCATAACACTTGAAAGTTTGAGATTTCAATTTTTTCTGTTAAGGTTTCAAAACTCTAATTCATAAGGGTACAATTTCAAAAATGCCCTTATCCTTAGCGGTCTCTATAAGAAGGAAGTTTCCCAAATGTAAGAACACTGAGTCCTAAGATGCAGACAGTAGATCAATCTCCACCTTCCACAGCAAACCCCAGGGGAGAGAGCCCTCCATTGGCAGCCTGGACAGAAGTAAGATCCCTTTCAGCTACAGCCAGATTCTTCTGCCACCCTCAATCTTCAAACTTAAGAGAAGTGGCCAGCATAGAACGATCCAGGCCCAGCCTTCTAAATGTATTATAATTGTTAACCCTGTAAACCAGGCTTGCGTAGAGAAATACGATCCAGTGCATGAAATATTTCTCTAACCATGACACCATCTCTTTAAAAAATAACTTAAACGCCAAAAACTGAGATATTTTAATGAAATGAGTCCAGGCAATTTTTTCCAAGCCTGTTTAGCCCAGCATCAAACCCTGAGTCTGACAGCACCAAGCTACATGGTTCTTGAGGGACCTCAATGCCTGAGTGAGTCTCCCAAGGTGCCTCACCAACTCCCAGGGCAAGACTCAGGCCCAGGGGATGAGAGCTCCATTATTCCAAGTCTGCACAATCACACATTTTTTCCATAAGTCCTTGGTCTCGAGGGACTACCTTGCAAAAGGAAAAGCCAATTTAATAAAGAAAAGACAACAAAGAAAATCCTCTTTTCATCACACTGTATGCTCGAGACACCTTTCATGGTGAGAACTGCTAAACTGAAACCACAGATAAAGAGGTCTTAAATTTTTTCTTTATGGAAGTAAGGGATTTGTCCATTTTTTCCCCAGTAAGCATCTAATAAGTTTCCACTCTTCACCAGACACTAGGCAAAGCTCTGGGGCTACAGTCAGGAAAGAGCCTTGCTCTCTGCCAGCAGTGCACACTGTTCTGGAGGAAACGCACGTGTAGTTTCCTCCAGTATCCGGCAGAATAAAACACACTTCAAATATAAAGCCCAAGCAAAATACTACAGGCACCCAGAGGTAATAATGATAACAATAATGATGCTAGGGGTAATAATAAAATATTACTAATATAACAGCTCCATTTTTTTTTTTTAATTTTTTGCGGTACACGGTGCCTCTCACTGTTGTGGTCTCTCCCATTGTGGAGCACAGGCTCCGGACACGCAGGCTCAGTGGCCATGGCTCACGGACCCAGCCGCTCTGCGGCATGTGGGATCTTCCCGGACCGGGGCACGAACCCGTGTCCCCTGCATCGGCAGGCAGACTCTCAACCACTGCGCCACCAGGGAAGCCCTAACAGCTCCGTTTTTAAAGAACAGGTCCTCTGCTAAGTGATTTATATACATTGTAGAAGAGTCTTCGTGACAGTTCTATGTGACGGGTACTGTTTCTGCCTCCATTTCACAAATATGGAAACTGAGGCACGCAGAGCAAGGAATGCCCAAGTGGGTTTCAAGCAGGCAGGACAACTTCACAGAGGATATAAGCCATAGCCTACAAGGATAAATGGGATTTAGATAGATGGAGTAGGAAGAGGGGAGAGACGGAAGACAGCTCAGGATGAGGAAAGAAAGAGTACATGAAGAACTAAGTTAAGCAAAATTAAAGGGATGGTTGTGCTGAAAATGGAAGGAGGGCAGTGTTAAAAGTGACATCCAGTATTTAAAACAGTTGGAACCGTACCACACAGCCAGCAGACCCTCAGCAAACGCAATGTTGTGAGGTGAAGTAATGAAAGCATTTATCAGCACCCAGCCTCACTTTCAGTTCTATGGGGCTGCATTAAATGACACTTGCTTCTTGCCCATGCTGCAGGCAATTTTATTATTATTTTTGATTTCTTAACCTGTTTCATAATTCCTTTCGTTTCTCCTATAAGCTGAAGGGAAATGCAATCACAGGTGAGCAACAGGCTAGGATATGAAACAAAAGTTTTAAATGTGAAAGAGGAAAAAAATCAACCTTGTCAGCACATCGGCAAAATTGAATGAAAGTTGGCATGCAGTGACAGGAAGAGAACGTGGAGGGTAAATGAAAGACATAAAACATCCTTCCAGTGACAGGAGAAGTAAACTAATCTTTGGTGAACACCTACTTCATGCCAGCACTTTCCCTACATCGTCTCTCCAAACTCTACCTACAAGGCACTATGATTCCTATTTTACAGACGAGAATACTCATACTTACAAATGTGAAATTCTTACCTGAAATCACTGCAGTTAGCAATGGCAGATTCCACTTATGAAACCTTGTCTACCTGATTCCCAATCCTATGTGCTTTCTACTATGGTGTATTGTATCCACAAGAACTAACAGTCAATCAGGGTCTTATTTTAATTATCTCAATGTCTCTCTCTCCCTCTCCCTCCGCACCTACATATATTATATAATATGATGTACTTGATAAATATTTTTTACTTACTCAAAACCATGAATAAACATTGAATCAGTCAAGCTTTATGATCCCATAGCAAGTCTTCATGCGTAAGTACCTGAGAAACAGTCATGAGAAAAACAGAGATATAAGAATGGCTCTATTTGCCAATGTGTTGGTATATTAAAAGTATGAAAACAATTGTAAACACTAATAATAATTAAATAATTTTAGTACTTTCAGTATTTTAAAAGGTTGTCTTTAACTTAAAGTGGTTAGTCTTTCAAAAAACTGGAAAAGGTGTTTGATAGTGGGGAAAGAACCAAAGATCAAAGCTGAGAAATACAGAATTTCCTGACTACATGCAAGCCTGCCTATGACCTTCCAACCACTGCCTTCTGAGCTGTCACTCTTCCTACAGATTCTAGTGATTAGCCAAAATGTTATTTTCAGAAGATAGAGAAAACTAAGACTTTATCTAAATAGAAAGCTTTGCCACTGTTTGATTTAAAATTTCACTCAAAAGCATTTAGAATTGGTTTAACTTTGTAACTGGAAAAGCAGCAAGAGTGTGATGCGATTGATTAAACCATATGAACAGAAATGATAGATCTGCACCCTTCTTTTGATACTAATCATGCCTTATGTCAGTGCAGGGCTGTGTAAATTTCAAAGCGGTTATATATATTTATCTTTGCAATGGATTTGGTCAACATTCCTCTGGAGTAAATAGTATAGGAAAAAGAATCAGCATTTTATGTTAAGAAAACTTGAGGCCTGGAGATATTAAGCAGCTTTCCTACAGTCTCAGAGTTTGGGAGAAGTTAGTAAGGACTGAACTTCTTGTCTCCATAAATCCTAGCCTGGTGTTTGTTCTGCTGCTCTAGTATCTCACGACACTAGTAAATGCACTACAGATCCCACATTCCTCTTGGGGATTCTATAGCAACAGAGAGGATTAGGACCTGAGACTCTGATTCCTTAAATGTGCCAGGGGATTCTTTGATCAGAAATTTGGGGAAACTCCAACCATTTGGTAAATATGGAGCAATATATTGCAGAATAGTTTTCTTTGGAAATTCAAGCCCACATTAATTGCAGTTAATATTTCTTTAATATTCCTAGAGATAGTGTAAACAATTGAATCAAAAGATGAGTTATTTCAGCTAATGGTTCCAGGGCAAATAATAGAATATGATTAAAATGTTGTTTAAAAGTAATGTTTTAAAAAACAACATAGTGTGATCATAGCTGCAATAGGTAGAGAAACAAGTCAAGAGAAAAGTATTATTCTGGGTGAATGGATTAATACTTTACTTACAGTGAGTATACATATAATTAAAAACACAGTTATCTTTAATTAAATACCATCAAGCAAGAGAAAAAAGTAGGAAAGATAGCTACAGAACTGTAAACTCTCCTAGAGCGACACTTAAAAACTCAGTTTCCACCCTTGGCACCTCCTGACGTGATTCTCTTGGTGACTGCCTAGATGTTTATTTGATAATGATGAAAATCAGGGAGTCATGAGTTGTGCATAATGGCTTCCCACAATTCACTTATTCACTCATTCAGCAAGTATTTGTTGAATTCTTACCACATAGCAGGCCCTGTGCTAGAAGCTAGTTTTACAAGGTGATGCAAACTCAGGATCTTTTCTCCCAGGGTTTATAATCTAACGGGGGTTGTAGAAGAGTAAAGTGATAACAGGAAATAAAGGAGCTATGAGTACATAGGAAGGGAATCTACTCAAATCTGGGGGCCAGATTTCAAGGACCATTTCAACTTAGAACCGAAGATAAATAGGAGTTGGTCAGGTGAAGAGTGAGGGAGAGACTGCTCCAGGTAGAGGAGATATTTGTGCAGCATCCTGTAAGTGAAACAGAGCCTGAATCTTTCATGGAACTAAAAGAAATTTAGTGTACGAACAGCAGTTCGTCAGGAGGAGAGTGGAATGAAAACAGGCTTAAAAGATAAGCAATGCTAGATCATTAGTATTCTGGACATAAGGATTGTAAGCAGTACAGAGAGATATGATCAGGTTTGTGTGTTTCAGACACATCACACTAGCTATTATATGAAGAATGATTTAAGGAAGGAATATATGGAGTTTCACCAGGAAGATTTTTTCATAGTTCAGGTGAGATATGGACTGGAATAGTAGGAGTGAGGATGGAGAGAAGTAGGTATTTTCAAAAGAAACACCAGGACTTTGTGAGTGATTATACATAGGAGTAAGAGAAAGGTGGGGACCAAGGAGAATGTTTAACTTTCTGGCTTGAGTAACTGAGTCAGTGATTGTTCCATTTCCTATTTCTTGAGTAGGGAACATAGAAGAAAAGCATGTTTGAGGAAGCCGATAGTGATCTTGAGGGACTCATGGTATATCCAAGTAGAATATTCAGCAGGCCGCTTTATATATATATGAGTCTCTGGGCTGGAACCATACAATTAAGAGGCATCACAAGAATTCTATGCTGCAGCTAAAAAGAGATAAGTTTCACCCTTTTAAAAATTGTTGATCAAATGGAAGAGGCTGCAGTAGACACATGGTTGTAAAATCTAAAAATAGGCCATCCCACTCCCAGATTAAACTCATCAACTAGAAAGGGGAAGTTTCGTTTGAATAGCTTGACTTTAATCCAAGGGCCCAGGCTGATGGAGGGAGAGCTGGTCCTGAGTATAGGGTCTGGGTCTCTCCTGACCCCATTTACCATGGCACTCTAGGTATGTCTCTAGGGAAAGAGCTGCATAAAAGCTTGAAATGGAATTGTTGGTTATTAATAGCTATAGAATGAAGATCCCAGGCCTACTCTGGCATAAGGCTCCTGAGACTGAGTGTAATGCTAGGAAGAGTAAAGACAGTCATCAAATTACAAGAGAAAAAAAAGAAACAAAAAAGAACTACAAAAACAACCAGAAAACAGTTAACAAAATGGCAATAAGTACATACCTATCAGTAATTATTTTTTTATTTTTTCACATCTTTATTGGAATATAATTGCTTTACATTGTTGAGTTAGTTTCTGCTGTATAACAAAGTGAATCAGCTACACGTATACAAATATCCCCATAACCCCTCCCTCTTGCATATCCCTCCCATCCTCCCTATCCCACCCCTCTAGGTGGTCACAAAGCACCTAGCTGATCTCCCTATGCTATGCAGCTGCTTCCCACTAGCTATATATTTTACATTTGGTAGTGTATACATGTCAATGCCACTCTCTCACTTCGTCCCAGCTAACCCTTCCCTCTCCCCATGTCCTCAAGCCCATTCTCTATGTCTGTGTCTTTATTCCTGTCTTGCCCCTACATTCTTCAGAACCTTTTTTTTTAGATTCCATATATATGTATTAGCATACGGTATTTGTTTTTCTCTTTCTGACTTACTTCACTCTGTATGACAGACTCTAGGTCCATCCACCTCACTACAAATAACTCAATTTCCTTTCTTTTTATGGCTGAGTAATATTCCATTGTATATATGTGCCACATCTTCTTTATCCATTCATCTGTCGATGGACACCTAGGTTGCTTCCATGTCCTGGCTATTGGAAATAGTGCTGAAATGAACATTGTGGTACATGACTGTTTTTGAATTATGGTTTTCTCAGGGTATATGCCCAGTAGTGGGATTGCTGTGTTGTATGGTAGTTCTATTTTTAGTTTTATAAGGAACCTCCATAGTGGCTTTATCAATTTACATTCCCACCAACAGTGCAAGAGGGTTCCCTTTTCTCCACACCCTCTTCAGCATTTATTGTTTGTAGACCTTTGGATGACGGCCATTCTGCCAGTGTGAGGTAATACCTCATTGTAGTTCTGACTTGCATTGTTCTAATTATTAGTGATGTTGAGCATCCTTTCACGTGTTTGTTGGAAATCTGTATATCTTCTTTGGAGAAATGTCTATTTAGGCTTTCTGCCCATTTTTGGATTGGGTTGTTTTTTTGATATTGAGCTGCATGAGCTGCTTGTATATTCTGAAGATTAATCCTTTGCCAGTTGCTTCGTTTGCAAATATTTTCTCCCATTCTGAGGGTTGTCTTTTCGTTTTGTTTATGGTTTCCTTTGCTGTGCAAAAGCTTTTAAGTTTCATTAGGTCCCATTTGTTTATTTTTGTTTTTATTTCCGTTTCTCTAGAAGGTGGGTCTAAAAGGATCTTGCTGTGACTTATGTCATAGAGTGTTCTGCCTATGTTTTCCTCTAAGAGTTCCATAGTGCCTGTCCTTACATTTAGGTCTTCAAAGCATTTGGAGTTTATTTTTGTGTATGGTGTTAGGAAGTGTTCTAATTTCATTCTTTTACATGTAGCTGTCCAGTTTTCCCAGCACCACTTACTGAAGAGGCTGTCTTTTCGCCATTGTATATTCTTGCCTCCTTTATCAAAGATAAGATGACCATATGTACATGGGTTTATCTCTGGGCTTTCTATTCTGTTCCATTGATCTATATTTCTGTTTTTGTGCCAGTACCATACTGTCTTGATTACTGTAGCTTTGTAGTATAGTCTTAAGTCAGGAACCCTGATTCCTCCTGCTCTGTTTTTCTTTCTCAAAATTGCTTTGGCTATTTGGGGTCTTTTGTATTTCCACACAAATTGTGAAATTTTTTGTTCTAGTTCTGTAAAACATGCCATTGGTAGTTTGATAGGGATTGCAATGAATATGTAGATTGCTTTGGGTAGTATAGTCATTTACACAATGTTGATTCTTCCAATCCAAGAACATGGTATATCTCTCCATCTGTTTGTGTCATCTCCAATTTCTTTCATCAGTGTCTTATAGTTTTCTGCATATAGGTCTTTTGTCTCCTTAGGTAGGTTTATACCTAGGTATTTTATTCTTTTTGTTCCAGTGGTAAATGGGAGTGTTTCCTTAATTTCTCTTTCAGATTTTTCATCATTAGTGTACAGGAATGCAAGAGATTTCTGTGCATTAATTCTGTAACCTGCTACTTTACCAAATTCATTGATTAGCTCTAGCACTTTTCTGGTAGCATCTTTAGGATTCTGTATGTATAGTATCATGTCATCTGCAAAGAGTGACAGTTTTACTTCTTCTTTTCCAATTTGGATTCCTTTTATTTCTCTTTTGTCTCTTATTGCTGTGGCTAAAACTTCCAAAACTATGTTGAATAATAGTGCTGAGAGTGGGCAACCTTGTCTTGTTCCTGATCTTAGTGGAAATGCTTTCAGTTTTTCACCATTGAGAATGATATTGGCTGTGGGTATGTCATATATGGCCTTTATTATGTTGAGGTAAGTTCCCTCTATGCCTACTTTCTGGAGGGTTTTTATCATAAATGGGTGTTGAACTTTGTCGAAGCTTTTTCTGCATTTGTTATCATATGGTTTTTATCCTTCAGTTTGTTAATATGGTGTATCACACTGATTGATTTGCGTATACTGAAGAATCCTTGCATTCCTGGGATAAACCCCACTTGATCGTGGTGTATGATCCTTTTAAAGTGTTGTTGGATTCTGTTTGCTAGTATTTTGTTGAGGATTTCTGCATCTATGTTCATCAATGATATTGGTCAGTAGTTTTCTTTTATTGTGACCTCTTTGGTTTTGGTATCAGGGGGATGGTGGCCTCGTAGAATGTGTTTGGGAGTGTTCCTCCCTCTGCTATATTTTGGAAGAGTTTGAGAAGGATAGGTGTTAGCCCTTCTCTAAATGTTTGATAGAATTCGCCTGTGAAGCCATCTGCTCCTGGGCTTTTGTTTGCTGGAAGACTTTTAATCACAGTCTCAATTTCAGTACTTGTGATTGGTCTGTTTATATTTTCTATTTCTTCCTGGTTCAGTCTCGGAAGGTTGTGCTTTTCTAAGCATTTGTCCATTTCTTCCAGGTTGTCCTTTCTGTTGGCATATAGTTGCTTGTAGTAATCTCTCATGATCCTTTGTATTTCTGCAGTGTCAGTTGTTACTTCTCCTTTTTCATTTCTAATTCTATTGATTTGAGTCTTCTCCCTTTTTTCTTGATGAGTCTAGCTAATGGTTTACCAATTTTGGTTAACTTCTCAAAGAACCAGCTTTTTGTTTTACTGATGTTTGCTATCGTTTCCTTCATTTCTTTTTCATTTATTTCTGATCTGATAGTTATGATTTCTTTCCTTCTGCTAACTTTGGGATTTTTTTGTTCTTCTTTCTCTAATTGCTTTAGGTGTAAGGTTAGGTTGTTTATTTGAGATTTTTCTTGTTTCTTGAGGTAAGATTGTATTTCTATAAACTTCCCTCTTAGAACTTCTTTTGCTGCATCCTGTAGGTTTTGGGCCATCGTGTTTTCATTGTCACTTCTTTCTGGGTATTTTTTGATTTCCTCTTTGATTTCTTCAGTGATCCCTTGGTTATTTAGTAGCATATGTTTACCCTCCATGTGTCTGTACTGTTTACTATTTTTTTCCTGTAATCGATATCTAGTCTCATAGCGTTGTGGTCAGAAGAGATACTTGATACGACTTCAGTGTTCTTAAATTTACCAAGGCTTGATTTGTGACCCAAGATATGATCTATTCTGGAGAATGGCCCATGAGCACTTGAGAAGAAAGTGTATTCTGTTGTTTTTGGATGGAATGTCCTATAAATATCAATTAAGTCCATCTTGTTTAATATGTCATTTAAAGCTTGTGTTTCCTTATTTATTTTCAATTTTGTTGATCTGTCCATTGGTGAAAGTGGGGTGTTAAAGTCCCCTGCTATTATTGTGTTACTGTTCATTTCCCCTTTTATGGCTGTTAGCATTTGGCTTATGTATTGAGGTGCTTCTATGTTGGGTCCACAAATATTTACAATTGTTATATCTTTTTCTTGGATTGATCCCTTGATCATTATGTAGTGTCCTTCCGTGTCTCTTGTAACATTCTTCATTTTAAAGTCTGTTTTTTCTGATATGAGTATTGCTACTCCAGGTTTCTTTTGATTTCCATTTGCACGGAATATCTTTTTCCATCCCCTCACTTTCATTCTGTATGTGTCCCTAGGTCTGAAGTGGGTCTCTTGTAGACAGCGTATATCGGATCTTGTTTTTCTATCCATTCAGGCAGTCTGTGTCTGGTTGGAGCATTTAATCCAATGACCATTAAGGTAATTATTGATATGTATGTTCCTATTACCATTTTTGTAATTGTTTTGGGTTTGTTTTTGTAAGTCTTTTCTTTTTCTTGTGTTTCCTGCCTAGAGAAGTTCCTTTAACATTTGTTGTAAAGCTGGTTGGTGGTGCTGAATTCTCTTAATTTTTGCTTGTCTGTAAAGGTTTTAATTTCTCAGTCGAATCTGAATGAGATCCTTGCTTGGTAGAGTAATCCTGGTTGTAGGTTTTTCCCTTTCATCACTTTAAATATGTCCTGCTACACCCTTCTGGCTTGCAGAGTTTCTGCAGAGAAACCAGCTGTTAACCTTATGGGGATTCCCTTGTATGTTATTTGTTGCTTTTCCCTTGCTGCTTTTAATATTTTTTCTCTGTATTTAACTTTTTATAGCTTGATTAATATGTGTGTGTTGGCATGTTTCTCCTTGGATTTATCCTGTATGGGACTCTCCGTGTTTCCTGGACTTGCCTATCTCCTTTCCAATATTAGGGAAGTTTTCAACTATAATCTCTTCAAATATTTTCTCAGTCCCTTTCTTTTTCTCTTCTTCTTCTGGGACCCCTATAATTCGAATGTTGGTGTGTTTAATGTTGTCCCAGAGGTCTCTGAGACTGTCCTCAATTCTTTTCATTCATTTTTCCCTATTCTGCTCTGTAGTAGTTATTTCCACTATTTTATCTTCCAGGTCACTTATCCATTGTTCTGCCTCAGTTATTCTGCTATTGAGTCCTTCTAAAGAATTTTTAATTTCATTTATTGTGTTGTTCATCATTGTTTGTTTGCTCTTTAGTTCTTCTAGGTCTTTGTTAAACGTTACTTGTATTTTCTCCATTTTACTTCCAAGATTTTGCATCATCTTTACTATCATTACTCTGAATTCTTTTTCAGTTAGACTGCCTATTTCATTTGTTCGGTCTGGTGGATTTTTGCCTTGCTCCTTCATCTGCTGCATATTTCTCTGTCTTCTCATTTTGCTTAACTCATGGTGTTTGGGGTCTCCTTTTCACAGGCTGCCAGTTCGTAGTTCTCATTGTTTTTGGTGTCTGTCCCCAGTGGGTAAGGTTGTTTCAGTGGGTTGTGTCAGCTTCCTGGTGGAGGGAACTGGTGCCTGTGTTCTGGTGGATGAGGCTGGATCTTGTCTTTCTGGTGGGCAAGACCATGTCCAGTGGTGTGTTTTGGGGTGTCTGTGAACTTACTATGATTTTAGGCAGCCTCTCTGCTAATGGGTGGGGCTGTGTTTCTGTCTTGCTAGTTGTTTGGCATGAGGTGTCCAGCAATGGAGCTTGCTGGTCGTTGAGTGGAGCGTTGAGACAGAAATCTCTGGGAGAGCTCTTGCCAATTGATATTACGCGGGGCGGGGAGGTCTCTGGTGGTCCAAAGTCCTGAACTTGGCTCTCCCACTTCCAAGGCTCAGGCCTGGTTGGAGCACCAAGTCAGCGACATGGGTCAGAAGGAAAGAGAGGGAAAAAAATAAAAGAAATAAAACAAAAATAAAATAAATTTATGAAAATAAAAAGATTTAAAAAAATATTAAATTAAAAAATTTTAAAAGTAATAAAATAAAAAAGAAGAGAGCAACCAAACCAATAAACAAATCCACCAATGATAACAAGTTCTAAAAACTAAACTAAGATAATCATATAAATAAGAAACTAGTCAGTCGCATATAGCAAACCCCAAGTCTACAGTTGCTCTCACAGTCCACCGCCTCAATTCTGGGATGATTCGTTGTCTATTCAGGTATTCCACAGATGCAGTGTACATCAAGTTGATTGTGGAGATTTAATCTACTGCTCCTGAGGCTGCACAGAGAAATTTCCCTTTCTCTTCTTTGTTCGCACAGCTCCTGGGGTTCACCTTTGGATTTGGCCCCGCCTCTGCGTGTAGGTTGCCTTCTGACATCGGTTCTTTGCCCAGACAGGAGAGGATTAAGGGAGCAGCTGATTAGAGGACTCTGACTCAGGCTGGGGGAAGGGAGGGGTATGGAATGCAGGGCAAGCCTGCGGCAGCAGAGGCTTACATGATGTTGCAACAGCCTGAGGCGCGCTATGTGTTCTCCTGGGGAAGTTGTCCCTGGATCATGGGACCCTGGCAGTGGCGGGCTGCACAGGCTCCCAGGAGGGGGTGTGTGGATACTGACCTGTGCTTGCACACAGGCTTCTTGGTGGCAGCAGCAGCCTCAGCGTTTGATGCCCGTCTCTGATGTCCGCACTGATAGCCACGGCTCGCACCCATCTCTGAAGCTCGTTTAGGTGGTGCTCTGAATGCCCTCTCCTCGCGCACCCTGAAACAATGGTCTCTTGACTCTGAGGCAGGTCCAGAGTTTTTCTCAGACTCCCTCCCGGCTAGCTGTGGCGCACTAGCCACCTTCAGGCTGTGTTCACACAGCCAACCCCTGTCCTCTCCCTGGGATCTGACCTCCGAAGCCGGAGCCTCAGCTCCCAGCCCCCACCCGCCCCGGCGGGTGAGCAGACAAGCCTCTCGGGTTGGTGAGTGCTGGTTGGCACGGATCCTCTGTGCGGGAATCTCTCCGCTTTGCCCTCTGCACCTCTGTTGCTGCGCTCTCCTCCATTGCTCCAAAGCTTCCCCCCCGCACATCCCCCGTCTCCGCCAGTGAAGGGGCCTCCTAGTGTGTGGAAAGTTTTCCTCCTCCACAGCTCCCTCCCAGAGGTGCAGGTCCCGTCCCTATTCTTTTTTTTTTTTTTTTTTGCGGTACGCGGGCCTCTCACTGTTGTGGCCTCTCCTGTTGCGGCGCACAGGCTCCGGACACGCAGGCTCAGCAGCCATGGCTCACGGGGCCAGCCGCTCCGCGGCATGTGGGATCTTCCCGGACCGGGGGCACGAACCCATGTCCCCTGCATCGGCAGGCGGACTCTCAACCACTGCGCCACCAGGGAAGCCCCGTCCCTATTCTTTTGTCTCTGCTTTTTCTTTTTTCTTTTGCCCTACCCAGGTACGTGCCTTTTGGGAAGTCTGAGATCTTCTGCCAGCATTCAGTAGGTGTTCTGTGGGAGTTGTTCTGTACGTAGATGTATTTTTGATGTATTTGTGGGGAGGAAGGTGATCTCCATGTCTTACTCCTCCACCAACTTGACCGTCCTCCTCCGGTAATTACTTTAAATGTAAAATGACTAAATGCTTCAATCAAAAGACAGAGAATGACTGAATGGATTGAAAAATGTATATATGCTGCCACAAGAGACTCACTTCAGATCTAAAGACAAGCACAGACTGAAAGTGAAAAATGGAAAAGGGCACTCCATTCAAATGGAAATGAAAAGAAAGCTGGGATTGTAATACTAATATCAGAGAAAACAGAGTTTAAAACGAAGACTGTAACAAGAGACAAAAAAGGACATTATATAATGATAAAGGGATTGATCCAACAAGAAGTACAATTGTAAATATATATGTACCCAACATAGGAGCATCTAAATACATAAAACAAATGTTAACAAGCATAAAGGGAGAAATGGACAGTAACACAATAATAATAGGGGACTTTAACATCCCACTTATATCAATGAATAGTTCATCCAGACAGAAAACCAGTAACAAAACACTGTCCTTAAATGACACATTAGACCCAATGAACTTAACAGGCATATATATATATATATATATATATATATATATATATATGTAACATTCCATTCTGAAACAGCAGAATACACATTCTTTTCAAGTGCACATGGAACATTCTCCAGGATAGATCACATACTAGGCCACAAAAGAAGCCTTGGTAAATTTAAATTAAAATCATATCAAGCATCTTTTCTGACCACAATACTATGAGACTAGAAATCAACCACAAGAAAAAAAAAACTGCAAAAAACACACATACGTGGAGGCTAAACAATATGCTACTAAACACCCAATGGGTCACTGAAGAAATCAAAGAAGGAATAAAAAAAATACTTGAAGACAAATAAAAATGGAAACACAACAATCCAAAATCTATGGGACACAGCAAAAGCAGTTGTAAGAGGGAATTTTATAGCAATACAGCCTACCTCAGGAAATAAGAAAATTTGCAAATAAACAACCAAAACTTACACTTAATGGAAATAGGAAAAAAAGAACAAACACAACCCAAAATTGGTAGGAGGAAAGACATTGTAAAAATCAGAGCAGAAATAAATATAACAGAGAGTAAAAAAACAATATGAAAGATTAATGAAACTAAGAACTGGTTCTTTGAAAAGGTAAACAAAATTGATAAACCTTTAGCCAGAGTCATTAAGAAAAAAAGAGAGAGGGCCCAAAACCATAAAATCAGAAATGAAAGAGGAGGTGTTACAACTGACATCACAGAAAAACAAAGGATCATAAGAGACTACTATGAACAACTAAACGCCAATAAATTGGACAACCTAGAAGAAACTCATAAATTTCTAGAAACATACAATCTCCCAAGACTGAATCAGAAAGAAATAGAAAATATGAACAGATCAGTTACCAGTAATGAAATTGAATCAGTAATCAAAAAACTCCCAATAAGCAAGATTCCAGACCAGAGTCTTCACAGATGAATTCTACCAAACACTTATTGAAGAATTAATACCTATCCTTCTCAAACTATTCCAGAAAATTGAAAAGGAAGGAAGGCTTCCAAACTCATTCCACAAGGCCAGCATCAGTCTGATACCAAAGTCAAACAAGGACACTATAGAAAAGAATATTATAGGCCAACACCACTGATGAACATAGATGCAAAAATCCTCAACATAACATCAGCAAATCAAATTCAGCAATACAGTAAAAGGATCATACACTGTGGTCAAGTGGGATTTATCCCAGGGATGCAGGAATGGTTCAACATACGCAAAGAAATCAATGTGATACACCACATTAACAAACTGAAGAATAAAAATCATCATTATGATCATGTAACTATATCTTTGCTTCAGGCATCTACTTTAGGGTGAACCCAAACTGAGCAGAACCCAGGAAGTCTTTAGCACATACTAGAATTTTAGATTTTTCTCTATGAAAATTACCGGGGAGGTATCTATTCTATGGTGCCAATAAGAAATATAATAATAATAATAGTAATAATGGCTAGAATTTTAAGAGGGAGTACTCTATGCCAAGCACTGAGCCACACGCCTTACATGGATTTGCTCCCAAGACAAACCATGTGAGAGAAGAGCTGTCATTACCCCTGTTTTACAGATGAGAAAACTGAGATTTAGAGTCCTGACACTATGTGTCCAAAGTTATGAAGTTAGCAAGTGTTAGAGCAATCTATATCCAGGCAAATTTTATCCCTGTATCTTAGGCAAAGGGGTAAGATTAGCACCCACGTAAGAAACTGGATAAGTTTTGGGGGAACCTGGGAACAGTCACGTAAGTAGGAGGTCAACCCACTTGCTTGACAGTTGGTTGACTGAGTGGGCAAGCCCACAGAGAGGAAAGGAGTACCAGTGTCCAGTTGGCCACCCCGGCCTGCGTTAAGAGCAACACTCTTCCCAGGGAGTCTGTGTTTAACATAAAAATAAATAATCCAAATGTAAATTGCAATCCCCACAGTGTCTTCCTCCTTTTTTTCCTTTTGGGATATAAAAAGCATCTACAAACATATGCTCCTGCTGCCTTTTTCTTTGTGGCCTGCTCCACAAAGACACTTTAAAAAACGACAGCCCACGGTCTTTTTCAGAGCCTGCATCTCTGGTTTGTCACTTGGCAAAGGACAGAAATATTCCATGCGTGGTTGAAGGTGGTGCCAGGAGAAAGCATGGAAGATTTATTCTTTGGCTGCTCAGGTTATATATTAAAGAGGGACTAGGGTTCAAAAAGGAGCTTGCAGCTCTGCACATCAGAGGTGTCCACTTCCGCCCAGTGTTGAGTTAAACTGAACCTTGTGTGGCCACAAGGGAGGAGTGTCACAGGTCACTTTTAGCAAGAGGGTCCTGAAGAGGGACCACTGTGCTTCCTCCCACACCACTTCCTGGCTCTTGGGCTACCGCCAATATAATTAGTATTAATTACAATGCTGTGGCACTTCCAATGTCAATTTCAGTCTGCGACTTAAAGAAAAGCAAAACCCCACACATTAAAGCAGTCAGAAGAATTTTTAATTTGGTAAAGGTGCGAGCCCCTCTTTGAGGTTCCAGATCTCTGCTGCAATTGCTACTACAGCAGGAAACAAGCAAATGAATAAGAACCTGGGGTGTTTCCTTTCCTCCTTGGAAATCTTTATACCAAAAGAGTAGCTTTTTGGATACAGTTTAGGTACTGGGTCATACAGTGAATCCTTTTGGGTGGCTTTTTTGTGAACTCAGTATAATAACCTAAACAGACAGCAATATTACGATCTGAATACAAAAGGGTTTATGCCAGCTAGAGAGTCAGCACAGGGTTTCTGAATGTATGAATGACGTACCTACAGCTTGCTGCCTCTCAGCAAGTCTTCTGAATGTGAACTCTTGAAGCCTAGGAAGAATTTCCCAGAGAACTAAATGACGTTTGCATATTTGAGAAGGAAAATGCTAATAACTGAACTGAACCTAACTGAATTAAATATTAAGTCTAACTGGTAGCAGTAAATTATATTCCAATGTTTTCCAAAGATTAATGTATAATTTCACAACTATTTCTGCAGTGGACTCAAATAACCTTTAAAAAATATGGTAATCACAGTTTTCTTCCTGAAGCCACCTGCATTCCTCAGAAGAAAATGGTTTTTCTCCCCCTATTTCTGTTGTGAACAGTAGGGCACTCAATGAAAAAATGCAAAAAATGTGTCTGGATTTACGGGGGACAAAATGTAAAATTCACTCAGATACACTGTGTTGTTTCCTTACCATCTTCTCTATTCAGAAGTCTTTAGTTAAGAAACAGAAGCTGTCACATTTGGCCAGGGCCCAGACTGTGTGAGATGAGTAAGGAAGGTGCTAGGGTGCAAAATTTAGGGAGGTTCTCCCTCTCAGAAGTACACAATGCTTGACCCAGCCACAGGGGCCTACCTCACTACAGGATGGCTCGGTCAAACCAGAGTGGAGGCTTTTGCTCTGGCCTGTGACCACCAGCACACTGTACTGCACTTCATTCATTCATCTATGAATTCATTCAGTAAATATTTGTTGAGTATCTGATACATACCAGGTGCCACTCTAGTTTTCAATGAACAAAATCAACAAAATTTCCTGCACTCACATTCCTGGAATGGAACACAAACAACAAAAAGCAAACATAATAAATAAGACATGGTACGGTATGTCAGAATGGGCTAAGTACTCTGGCTAAATAAAAAGAGAATGGATAAGGGAAACTGGGAGTGCCAGAAAGAGCTACAGTTTTAGATGGAGGTGTCTAGATCTATGAGGATCAGTGGACATCAGAGAAGACATTTAAGCAATTCCTTGGGGAAAATGTGGAGTAAGCCAGGCAGATATTGGATGGGAAAGCATTCCAGACATCAGGAACAGTCTGTGCAAAGGCCCTGAGACAGGAATGTGCCTAATATGTTTAAAAAGCAGTGAGGAGGTAAGGAAATACACTTAGAGAGGTAAGAGAGTACAGGGGGTACTTGCTGTACATTTTAAGGACCATGGATTAGATTCTGAAAGAAATGAGGAGCCACTGTGAAATATCAAGATTATCTGTTCCAAGTTTAGCAGGACCATTATGGCTGTCTTGTTGATAATGACTATAGGAAGGGGCAAACGTGAGAGCAGTGACACCAGTTAGGAGGCTATCATAATACACTAAGGCAAAGATGATGGTAGATTGGACCACCCTGGTGATGAAAAGTAGTTGTATTCTTGATATATTTTAAAGGTAGAGCCATCAGAATTTCCTGAAGCAATGGATACACGGTGAGATAGAGGGGAGTCAGAGGTGATTTTAAGATACTTGGTGTGAGCAAGGGATTATGCCGTAACGGTCCGTAATTCAGTTATTGCTCAATATCTAGGAAACATATTTACTAAAGTAATCATGTTTTTCAAAAGAAGCTCCCAAAACAAGCAAACAAAGCAGGCATAAACTCATGACTACCACAACTGCATGCAAAACTTAGCTCAAATTTCTAATCTTGTTAGGGTGGTGAGAAATTCAGTCTCAGTCATTCCTGGGGCTCCCAACTCCACTGGGGTTAGGCTGAAGCCCCTAGGGTAGGGGCTTACACAGTCCAGGTCTTTCAGGGACACCCCATTATCTTTAGATTCATGGTGGTCTTTATGATATGCTCACGCAGAAAAGTCAACATGGTCGAACCCTTTAAGATGTGTATTGAAGAGCATCTCCGGGGAGGCTAGAAGCTCATATAACTAAATGCATTAAGCTGTTTGTTTTTCTCAGGTCGGTCCTCTATTCTAGGCAGAGAAGTAGCAGGGTAGGGAGAGGAGGTGTGGGTCCCTGAAAACACAGTTTTTCCAGTGTTGGACAACTTCTCCCTGCCCCAGGTTGACAGTTTCTGCCTCTACCTAAACTTACACACTTCTCCATCTCCCTTGTATCGGTTTATATAAGTTATACTGCAGAAACAAACAAACTCTTAAGGGGCTTACAACACAAAAGCTTATTTCTGCCCGTGTTCATGTCAGCTGCAGACTGGAGATGGCTCTAATTCACAACTTCTTCATTAGCGGACCCAGGCTGTTGGACCTGCCTTTAACTGGCCTCATGGGAAATAGAGCAATACCACATCATGAAATGACCCTTTCATTTTTGTCTGAAAGTTGCATACATCAATTCTGCTCAAAATGTATCATCCAAAACACATCACAGGGCCAAGCTGATGGGTAGGGAGGTAAAAACTACTCCCTGGGAGAAACATGGAAGAATTGGGGATAATAACATGACCTCCCATACTCCAGGTCCGGGGGCGTTTTACAGAAACAAAGTGTCAAGTTTCTTTCCTGGAGGTAAAGTAGCAATGAGAAAATCAAACCAGTTAGCATTTTTTCTTATTAACTCAGTTTGCTGTTTTAGCAAGCACTTTGTGGTTACATAGAGTTGAATGAGGAAATTTCGGAGAGTGGGGTCTATCAATTCTATAATATTGCCAGTCAGGCTCTGTTCAAGCTTTTAACACATATTAACTCACCTAACCCTTAGAAGATTCCATGAGGCAGATATTTTTACTCCCTCTCCCCATTTTTATAGATATAAGAAGTTAGGTATAGAGATAAAGTCATGTTAAGAAAAAGCAAGTGATAAATTGTGGCTGCAGGATTAGGACTCTAGGTGTTTAGCTCCAGGATCTGAGCTCCTAACTACTGTTCTACAGTATTATTGAGAATTAGACCCAGTCACAGTATTTATTTAGGGTGCCCTAATAAGAAAATCAGTGACAACTATCCAGTTTCATTCTATATAATATCCTTCTATAAAAGTCTGGGAAAGGACTTTTTTTCCTCTGTGTTTCCTTTGAAACACAAAGTCTTGCTGTACCATTTTCAGATTAAAGCCCAATTAAGGGAATAAAATACTTAAGCTATTGATCTTTCAGTAGGAAGGTTACAGCTATAATTATTTACTCCTAGGAACCAGTTATCTTTCCAGATGTTCCAGCTGTGACCTTTCATCCATCTATAGGGATTCCTGAGTCCATAGTCCAGGCCCTGACATGTCTTGCTGTATGCCAAGAATTACTACAAATTATTAAGGCTGTACATGCAGATTCCCACAGCAGAAATTTCTGCCAGTTGCCCACTTCCTTCCTTCTATCTCCCCTTCTTTTCCCTACATCTGGTAAGAGTAACTGGGGTGACCAGCTGAACTAATGAGTTTATGAAAGCAACAATCCCAGCATGCATTGCCACCAGGGCTCCTTCTCCGTCACCTTCCACTGTGCTGCAGCTGGGAAAGGGTACATTTTTCAGGATGAAATGCCACACTGCCATTTCTGTGTTTTTCCCCTTCATACATATGCAAACACACAAATCCCAACATAAACACACAAAGACATGTATGCATGCATGCAGGCACGCACATGCATTCCTCCTGATCTTTTGTTTTCTAGAAGTTTCACTTTCTGAATATTAAGTGCCAAGTTGCTGGACATAGTGCTAGGTAGGATTGCCTCAAGAAGTAGCATCCAAAACATAGAGAGATGACTGCCAATTCTATACATAGCATTTCTTCTTAAGGAGTTTAAAATTTGAGTATTTAAAATTGGCCAGTTTTAATTTCTTTAGAAAATACTTAGTGTAAATATAATAGAAAAGTGCTTTCTTCATTCCTCCACATCACAAATCATGGCAAGTTCTTCACAGAGAGCATCAGGGTCTTCTCTTGTTATTAAGCACCCCATGTTCTATCATTATGAAATAACAATATTCTGTAATTAAAATATCCTAAAATGAAAGGATTTTAAAGAAATGTTTCAGATCCATATGGAAAAAAAATTGAATCCCTACATCACAACTTTCACTAAAGTCAATTCTAGATGTATCAAGAGCTTAAATGTGAATGGCAAAACTTTAAAACTTCTAGGAAGAAATACAAAAGTATATCCCAGTGACTTAGGAGGTAGGGAATGATTTCTTCAGAAACAAAAAGCACAAACTATCAAGGAAAAGACTGATAAACTTGATTCATTAAAATTAAGAATTTTACTCATCCAATGATTCTATTAAAGAAGGCGAAAGACAAGCCAAAAACTGGGAAAAGATATTTGCAATATCCAGAACTGAGACAGGATTAACATATAAAATATATAAAGAAAAAGGGAACTTACTTTGATAAGTTAACCGCGGAAGCCCTCTGTGCGGAGGAGACACGGAGGCCAAGGTCATACGACGAAAAAGAAGTGAAGGGTGGAAGAGCGTTCCAGCAAGAAGACTGAGTTCAAAGAGCATGTGGCTGGAAAGCAGAGGAGAGACGCTCGGAGAGGTAGACGACGGCCGGAACACGCAGGACGGTACAAAAAGGATCCAATTAAGGGTTTAATTGAGCGCAGCTGGCTGCTATGAGGAGCGCGCATGCGCGGCCGAGATTACTCTTGGGGAGGCGTTGGCGCCTCTGTATTCTAATACTGTAGAGGACCTTTCACAGACCCTCAGAGAGACAGCCACAGGGACTTGGTTAAGGGCGTGAACTCTGTGGCCAGATTACCTGCGTTCCTCTCCTAGCTCTGCGCCTTATAAACTCTTTGACCTTGGGCAAACTGCTTAGGCTTTCTGTGCCTCAGTCTCCCAATATGTGAATTGGGTAATGGTGCCCATTAGGTGTTCTTAATTTTTTCTATGCCTTGCACCCCTGGGCAGTCTGGTGAAGCCTATGGATCTCTTCTAAAAAAAAAAATTTTTTTTTCTTCTTTTTCGGTACGCTGGCGTCTCACTGTTGTGGCCTCTCCCGTTGCGGAGCACAGGCTCCGGACGCGCAGGCTCAGCGGCCATGGCTCACGGGCCCAGCAGCTCTGCGGCATGTGGGATCTTCCCGGACCGGAGCACGAACCCGTGTCCCCTGCATCAGCAGGCGGACTCTCAACTACTGCGCCACCAGGGAAGCCCCCAAAATATTTTTTTAATGCATAAAATAACATACCATAGGATTCCAAAAGACACCAAATATATTTTTAAAATAGTTATCAACATATTTAAACAGATATAGTTGACAAAGTTGTATGTATTTATATATATCTTTACCTACTAGATAATAAGAACTAAGAGGTATAATACCTACCATAATCTTGAGATTGTGATGAGTGAAAATAATATTTCAAGTTATCTACAACAGTTATAATGTGATACCAAAAAAATCCAACAATTTTTACAGGTCATAAAGTGACAGCCAATTTTACTGTGTGGTTTGGTGCCTACATTCCCAATTGAAGGATATATTAAATTTCAGTTACAGGTTACTGAAATTAAAGATATATATATTTAGATCTCTATATCTGTGTCTATCTAGATTTATCCATGTATCTATCGATCTGTCTACCTATCTATTTCCAAGTTGAAGGACTCTGAATTCTAACCACTTATCCCCTGGTCATCCATGGATCCTAGGATAAAAAGCCCTTGTCTTAGTCTGTCCTGGCTGCTCTAACTGAATTCCATATACTGGTTGGCTTACAAACAGCAGAAATTTATTTTTATTAAAGAGTTTCAAGTTTTCCAAAAGTAGAATGAGGGGCCATAAGCTCTCTGCTGGGATAAACTGTATTTCTTGACTTGCCTATAGTTCTTTATTTCATGAATATGAATAAGTTCCTCTAATCTCAGATAAAAGCAAATAATGAAACTGATGGTAACCCAATGCTTTAAAGCTTCTATCCTCAAATTCTATTCCTTTCAGAATTCTTTCAAGCTTTTAATTGGTGTTTTGGGTTGACTTCTTAGGAGCGCCAGTAAGTGGTGGGGAAATGAGACAGGAAAGGGAAGAAAGTCAAGAAAACGTGTGTTATGAAGTGGATTTCCACTGTGGGCAATTGGAGCTTGGTCCCACTGGGGCACTCTGAGAGATACTAAAAAACGTGCTTTCTGCCCAGAAGTTGTCTCACCCAAGGAGCAAGGAAGCTAGGGTACTGACTCTCCCTCATTCATCAGTGATTCAGGGCTGCTCCCAAGGGCTTTAAATCCCTAGCACTTCCTGCCGCCTTCTCACCTATGGATCAAGGGAAAGCACTCAGCTGCTTGTAGTTATGGGCATATACTGGAATTTTTGTGTTTTGAGGGGATATGGGCAGGGCACTGATAGTGTCACTGCAGTAGGTGCAACATTATAAACAGACATCTGGTTAAATAATTTTGGAATATATAAAAATGACAGCTAGGTTGCTTAGCTGCACATCTTTTCATGTCCTTTTATGTGTTAATATACATAGTGAATCTCTGAAAAAAGATTCAACAATTCCAACATACTTTACTCAAGAATTATTATTTTTCTCTTTTGTCACTGTATGCTCTTAATACCTAAATATAAAATGTAATTTAAAATGAAAAACACACTCAAAAATTTGGAAATTAAAATTCTCACTTTTCAAAAGAAGAAATCATAATGGAAGTTTGAATTTTTAGAAGTCAACAACAATGAAAACACTATATATTAATATTCATGGAATGTAGCTATACTTAGAAGGAAATTTACAGCATATAATTATACATATTCGAAAACAAAAAGTTTGAAAACTGAAAATTAATAACCTTCCAACTCAAAAAAATAAGTTGGAAAAAAATAAAATGGTTAGTTTTTCTTCCTTATACATAAATTGTGAAATATTCACATCCTAGAAAAATTGATAACTCTGATGCTTAGTGTATCCTAGCTGCTGCCCACATGGTCCTTGCCCTTAGGCCGTGTCCATCTGAAGGTATTAAGCACCACTCACTATAATAACATTTGCTTAGTATTTGACTGGTATATACTTTCTATCCTTTTGTTTTTTCTTTTTGTCATGTTTTTAGATGTCTTCTCTAAATAGAATGTAACTACTTTTTTTAAAATTTATTTTTTATTTTTATTATTTATTTTATTGGAGTCTAGTTGCTTTACATTGTTGTCAATTTCTGCTGTATAGCAAAGTGAATCAGCTATACGTATACATATATTCCCTCCTTTTTGTATTTCCTTCCCATTTAGGTCACAACACAGCACTGAGTAGTTTCCTGTGCTAGACAGTTGGTTCTCATTAGTTATCTATTTTATACACAGTAGTGTATATATGTCAATCCCAATCTCCCAATTCATCCCACCCTCCCATCCCTCTTGGTATCCATACATTTGTCCTCTATGTCTGTGTCACTATTTCTGCTTTGCAAATGAGTTTATCTATACAATTTTTCTAGATTCCACATATATGTGTTAATACATGATATTTGTTTTTCTCTTTCTGACTTACTTCAATCTGTATGACAGTCTCTAGGTCCATCCACATCTCTGCAAATGGCACAATTTCATTCCTTTTTATGGCTGAGTGATATGCCATTGTATATATGTACCACATCTTCTTTATCCATTCCTCTGTTGATGGACACTTAGGTTGCTTCCATGTCCTGGCTATTGTAAATAGTGTGGCAATGAACATTGGGGTGCATGTGTTGTTTTGAATTATGGTTTTCTTCGGGCATATGCCCAGGAGTGGGATTGCTGGGTCATATGATAGTTCTGTTTTTAGGTTTTTAAGGAATCTCCATACTGTTCTCCACAGTGGCTGTACCAATTTACATTCCCACCAACAGTGAAAGAGGGTTCCCTTTCTCCCCACCCTCTCCAGCATTAATTGTTTGTAGATTTTTTAATGATGGCCGTTCTGACGGGTGTGAGGTGATACCTCATTGCAGCTTTGATTTGCATTTCTCTAATAATTAGTGATGTTGCTCATCTTTTCATGTGTTTTTTGGCCATCTGTATGTCTTCTTTGGAGAAATGTCTATTTAGGTCTTCGGCCCATTTTTTGGATTGGGTTGTTTGTTTTTTTGATATTGAGCTGCATGAACTGTTCGTTTATTTTGCAGATTAATCCTTTGTCAGTTGCTTCATTTGCAAATATTTTCTCCCATTCTGAGGGTTGTCTTCTTGTCTTGTTTATGATCCTTTGCTGTGCAAAAGACTTTAACTTTAATTAGGTCCCACTTGTTTATTTTTGTTTTTATTTTCATTACTTTAGGATGTGGGTCAAAAAAGATCTTGCCACAATTTATGTCAAAGAATGTTCTTCCTATGTTTTCCTCTAAGAGTTTTATAGTGTTTGGTCTTACATTTAGGTCTTTAATCCATTTGGAGTTTATTTTTGTGTATGGTGTTAGGAAGTGTTCTAATTACATTCTTTTACATGTAGCTGTCCAGTTTTCCCAGCACCACTTATTGAAGAGACTTTCTTTTCTCCATTGTATATTCTTTCCTACTTTGTCATAGATTAGGTGACTATAGGTGTGTGGGTTTATCTCTAGGCTTCCTATCCTGTTCCATTGATCTATGTTTCTGGTTTTGTGCCAGTACCATACTGTCTTGATTACTGTAGCTTTGTAGTATAATCTGAAGTCAGGAAGCCTGATTCTTCCAGCTCCATTTTTCTTTATCAAGATTGCTTTGGCTATTCGGAGTCTTTTGTGTTTCCACACAAATTGTAAAATTTTTTTGTTCTAATTCTGTGAAAAATGCCACTGGCAATTTGATAGGGATTGCATTGAATCTGTAGATTGCTTTGGGTAGAATAATCATTTTGACAATATTGATCCTTCCAATCCAAGAACATGGTATATCTCTCCATTTGTTTGTGTCAGCTTTGATTTCTTTCATCAGTGTCTCATAGTTTTCTGAGTACATGTCTTTTGCCTCCTTAGGTAGGTTTAGTCCTAGTTATTTTATTCTTTTTGTTGCAATGGTAAATGGGATTGTTTCCTTAATTTGTCTTTCTGATCTTTCATTGTTAGTGTATAGGAATGCAAGATATTTCTGTGCATTAATTTTGTATCCTGCAACTTTACCAAATTCATTGATTAGCTCTAGTAGTTTTCTGGTGGCACCTTTAGGATTTTCTATTTATAGTATCATGTCATCTGCAAACAGTGACATTTTTACTTCTTCTTTTCCAATTTGGACTCCTTTTATTTCTTTTTTTTCTCTGTTGCCATGTCTAGGACTTCCAAAATTATGTTGAATAATAGTGGCAAGAGTGGACATCCTTGTCTTGTTTCTGATCTTAGAGGAAATGCTTTCCGTTTTTCACCATTGAGAATGATGTTGGCTGTGGGTTTGTCATATATGGCCTTTATTATGTTGAGGTAGGTTCCCTCTATGCCCACTTTCTGGAGAGATTTTATGATAAATGGGTGTTGAACAGCAATACTTTTTAAAAAAGCAAGCTGAGACTCTTTGTCTTTGAATTGGTAAGTTTAGCCCATTGGCATTTATTGTGATTAATGGTATATTTGGATTTATTTCTTCCATATTACTTTGTAGTTTCTTTGAATAATGTTTTTTCTTAGGTTTCTTTCCTGTTTTCTACTGGTTTGAGTATTCCTCCCTCCAATCTACACCTGACTCACTTAGGGGTTATACAACCTGTAACTGTTTTTGAATATGTTAGTTTTTCTTGGATATATGTGGCCTTGCTGGGAAAAGCACTAGCTGGATTGTGTCCACAAAGCTTTACCAAGGACAAACTTCTTTTGGTCTGTCACTCCTAAGATGGCAGTTCTACAAGGGTGAATGTAGGAAACAATTAAATGATACAGGTCCCAACCATAGAAGGCTATGAAATCGTAAAAGTAATATTTGGAAACAATGAGAGTAATATCTGATGATTAGTTATTTGTTATTTTGAGTAGAGGATAAACAGACTTGTTGAAAAGCCATTTGACTAAAGATTTTTTCTTGGATTTCTGAGTTTTTTATTTATTGCCTTACAAAAAATAATCCTATAATTGATTTGAATATTGGCATAGAAGAGAGAGGCTGTTGAGACTTTGGCCAAAAAAATCCCTTAAAAGAGTGTGGATTTATATTTTTTAAACTCCTTGGGCTGTGTATGCATTCCACCTGAAAATACATGTCTTTTGCCTGTTCTAGAAATGTAGTCAATCATCGAATATTGAATATCATATTGAACCTTGCCAACAAGTATTTTCTTTTCTTTCCTTCTGAACTCCTATTAGATAATGTTGAACCTTCTCACCACATCCTCCATGGTGCTTAGAATCTCTTTCATTTGTTCCATTTTTTCAGATCTCTGAGCTACTGTCTGGAAAACTGCTCAGATCTCTCTGTTGTACCAATTCTCTCTGCCACCAGGTCCGATCTGCTAATTAGCCTGTAGATTGAGGTTTTAATTTAAATTGTTATATTTTTCATTTTTGCAAATTCAAGTTTGATTTTTCTTTTCTTCACATATGCTTGTTGTTTTTTTCACAGTGTCTTGTTATTTTCCAATGGGTTCTATCTATCCAAGTTTTGGGGACTATAAATCCTGCTGTTTATTGTGTCTGATAACTCTGACACACGTGGATCTTTTTCAAACACATTTTTCAGTTTTGACTGAGAATTAAACTTCAACAAAGTTTGTTTTCCAAATATGAATCCTTCTTCTTTGCTTGTAGCTATATCTTTCCTGTGTGTGTGTGTGTGTGTGTGTGTGTGAGCATTCATGTGTTATGTGATTTCCTGATAAGCGCCTCAAGGATATCATATTAAAAATAATTCATCCAGCTCTCCAAGTAGTTGTTACATGAAAGTTTCTCAATTGGCTTAGTTTGCCAAGTTACCAGAATTGGAAGTCAAATTAAACAATTGTCTTTGCATTTTTCAGTCAACTTTCTTAATATCAACAGGCATTACTTGGAGCCGTTCTGTGGACACTTCAGTTCTTTAACTTGGCCAGTAAAAATACTTGGTTACAGCATAGTGGTTAAAAAAAACAAGCTTTGGAGTCAGATTGTCCTAAATTGGAATCCTCGTTCTTTTATTCACTAGCTTGGTAACTGGCCGAGTTATTTAATCTTCCTGATCCTTGGCTTCTTTGTGTGAAGAAAAAAGAAAGATAAAAGATATACCTGAATGAACAGTAGAAATAATATGTATATAAAACACTTAGCATAAAGCTTGGCACATAGTATAAATTCAAGAAATGTTAGCTCTTCTTCTCAACAGAGATGACTTTATGAGTCATCTTAAGCGTCTGTAAAGTGATAAGTCATCTTTGTTGCACTCTGAGCTACAGTATATTCCAATTCAATTAAATTAAGCTAAAACTGATTGAGCACCTAATCCATACCGCATATTGTGCAAAGTTCCTATTCAGGCTTTTCTACCAACTAACTGGCAAGTTATGCCACCTCCTATGGCCAGAATTTCCTTACGGTAAAGTTAAGATGATTTTTCAGGCCTCTTCTAACTCAAACATTTTATGATTCAATGTACTGTCACAAAACTGTAATATTCACATTCTATTTACGATGGTCACAGCTATTTCATAAATGGATTTAGGAAGATATAAAAATCCATGTCGTTCCTTTTTTGCGTAAATTCCAAAGACTCAGGCTTGGAAGGAATTGGTGTTGAGAACACAGAGGAGAGGCTGGGGAGCAACTATGCAACTGAGTGATTGCAGAGTGTCCAGTGCAATCTGACAATGACATTTCAAAAATCCATTCAACGATTCCTATCCATCCTTTATCTCCAGGGAGGTATACTTCTTGTCAGTTTTTGCTTTTCAAGAAGGTATTGCTCAGATTTTTATAAAAAGAATGAGACACGTTTGAATTGTCATGACTGAAAGAGCTCGGATCAACTGGCACTTCACTGTAACAGGAGTTAATTCAAAACAGACATTCGTCACCTTTATCACTTTGCTCAAGAGAACTGCAAAGCTACAAAACAGGCTGGCAAAATCCCTACCCAAAGAAACAACTGTTCTGCAACCACTGAATTACTTGCTGATGTTTTATGCATTGAACACAGAAATATAATTCTACTTTCAATATCCCCTGGACTGAAATATGTATTATTTGATTTCAACGTAGCAAACCTAATCTAGAGGCTTCTGACAAGACGACGAACCTCCTGCAGGCAGAGTTGTCTCTGGTTTCTTTGAAACATTTGTGTTCTTTGTACAGTTGTTATGCCTGCACAGCAGAATAATATTTGCTCTCATTCTATTCCCAAGAAAATTTTAATTGTTTTTTTAAGTCTTTCAAGGGAGAAAGTAATAATAATACAGGTAATCAAAACATGAAACAAGGTTCAATTTCACTATCATTCCTCAAGACTGCTCCCAGTGTAATGTGTACCAAGAGGGACTAATTTAGTAGATAAACTCAGCAACTATATTGTGTATTAGACACATCAAAACAACATTAGTTTGCAAATCACTCCTGAACCTTAATAACATTGTCTTTAGTAACAGAACACAGACCTTATGGTGGCTTCTGAGAAGAGTATGATTTTTGTCTATCCAGATTAAAATATTTCCCTAGTTAGTTGTCAGAGAGAATTAATTTATAATGAGTGTTACACAAAAAAAAGGTTGAAATAGCTCCTTAGAGAGGACTATTTTATGGATTTGTAACGAGCTCAACAATTCAAGGCCTTTGCTAGTGCATCAGATTTATAATAAAAGGCAAGAGACAGCCTTTTGGTTCCCAGTATTTCTCAGCTTTGATTGGAAACATATTTCTATGCAGGATTCATTTAACTTCTGCTAGCACTTTTGTTCCTTTCTAAATCAGGGCTACACACAAATTTCATTTTTCTGTGTAAGTTTTCAATTCTGTATTTAGCAGTGACCAAATTAAACAAGCACAAATCCCTAGTCAGCTACACAAGTGAATCAAAATAGGCAGACTTACCATCAACCCCAGGGTCACGTGGTCCCATTCCAAATTTCTGTTCACCTAAGTATGTGTGTGTGTATGTGTGTCTTGGGGGTGGGAAGACAGGAGACAGAAGTATTTCAAGCAGATATAATGATAAACACAAAGGTTTTGGATGCAAAGAAACTAATGGTGTACTTTAAAATTTGAAAAATGTTAACTGAAGTAGAGTAAGGCAAAATACAATTTGGTAAAGGGGTAAAGCAAAGCTGGAAGAAGTAAATTTGCACCAGACTCTGGAGATGTTATATATACATCTAATTTTAGCAAATGCCTCTCTATTTCTGCTAAGGATTGAGGGATAGCTATTCTCAGTCACATTTTTGTGATCATTTCCTCTATGAATTATGAAGTATTCATATTCCAGAAAAGTTGATGAGGACCTCTGATGTTTCCTCTATCCTAGCTGCTGCTTCCAATACTCTCTGGCCTGGGGCTTCCCTCCATCTGAAAGCCAGCAGCATCTCTCCATCCATTATGAGCACTGCAGAGACAACCACGTTTTCCATGGATTCCAAAATGCAGGGCTCAGGGGCTAGCATCCCAGAACATATGTGTATCTGAGGTCCTGTCACCCACTATGGCATAAATATAAGCAGAGTCCTGGTGCCTGCCGCTCATGAAACCCACAACTCACCTGTATTTCCAGTTTCACAGGAACCAAGAATTGGTTCTCCCTCTAGGATTGGGTCACATGCCTTTTCTTCTCAAAGTACCCTTTTCTATACTCTCTTAGGCCTTCTAAACAAAGGCATTCAAAGATATCTTTAGTGATATTCTGGAAAAACAAAGGAATTATTAATCTCCACTGTTACTAGGGCAGGAAGTCCAAAAGACAGATGCTTGGCTGTCCTTCCAGAATACAAATGGAAGGAATGTTTAGCTTTTCATTCTTTGAGTCTCCTACAGGAGACTTAACGTAAGACAATAAGGTGACATCTAAATGAATTTTTGTGCCACACAGACCATGTTAAGGAGTTTGGACTTTATCTTTACGCCTATTCTCAGTTGCTTACTGTCAAATGAGATGACAGGAAGGAGCAAAAACCTTGGCACTAGATCCATCTTTTCCAGGATCCATCTTTTCCAGAAAACTCCATTTGGAAGGTAAAGGATGGTCCAAAGTAATGACAAATGGAAATGAGAGCAAGGAGCCTGCATCAGGACCCAAGCCAAAGGAGAAGCAGGATCCAACAGAGGAGGACCAAGCACAGAAAGAAGGGATATGGGGGAAAGGCAACGAGAGGGCAGGTAGACAAGGAGCAGGGAAGAAAAAGGGAGAGTTCCAACCCTTTAAGCTGACGAAGATGCTGGATAAGTTACTTAGGAATAAACAGGCGTTACCTTTCTAACCCAGGTTAGTAAAGACAGAATCCCACCACTTTAGCGCTCCACCCCAAGGTGGGCAAGACCTGGCAGCTCCTTCTATACTTTCTGCTTCAAGGCAAGGATGTTTCTCACATCTAGGAGAGATGCTAAACCTACCTATGTCAAGTGGGGATAATAAGCTTTCAGCACAGCATACTCATAAAAATAAGAGATAAGGCATGGAAGCAACATAAATGTCCATCCACAGATAAATGGATAAGGAAGATGTAATACATATATATATATATATATGTATTTATATATAATGGAGTATTAGCCATAAAGGTAATGAAATAATGCCATTTGTAGCAACATGAACGGACCTAGAGATTATCATACTAAGTGATGTAAGACAGACAGAGAAAGACAAATATCATATGTATGGAATCTAAAATATGATACAAATGAACTTATTTACAAAACTGAAACACACTCACAAACATAGAAAACGAACTTATGGTTACCAAAGGGGAAAGGGGGAGGGAGGGATAAATTAGGAGTTTGGAATTAACAGATACACGCTACTATATATAAAATAGATAAATAACAAGGTTCTACTGCATAGCATGGGAACTATATTCAATGTCTTGTAATAAACTACAGTTGAAAAGAAGAGGAAAAAGAATATATATATATATATATATATATATATATATATATGTATAGCTGAATCACTTTGCTGTACACCAGAAACGGACACAACATTGTAAATCAACTATACTTCAATAAAAGAAGAGATACTGTGTCTAAACTGCCTAGTAGGCATTTAATAAATGATAATCTTATTTTTTCTGTGTCAGCAACTCTCAAAACCCTGAATACATACACACAGGACCATCTCCAATTGTCACATAAAACACAATTGTCTTTTTCTTGTTTTCTTTATTGTTTTAATAACATGCTCTTCATTTAAATAGATTGGTCAGTAATACATTTCTTCACAATTGAATACACTTTTTCTACCAACTTCCACTATGGAGGGCAGGTGTTTCCAGACCCCCACGTTAGCTGCACGAAAATTTTGCATCCAGCTAACTGGAGCATCCAGCTCCACATTCCACACCAGCATGATGAACGATCTGGGGATTTTAAACTCTTCCATGAATGAGTCATGAGTAGATTAAAAAAATAAACTGAGTGTACTGAATTTACTTCCCTTGACACTCAATTCAGTGATCTCCTGTGTGCTTTCTTCTGACCATTTATCTTTTTCAGGGACTAAGAGTTTTCTTGTCTGAGATAATCCTAGTGAAATTAACCAAAGAAGCTTGGAAACAAATTAGGGGAGGGGTGTGTTTCCAATGCCTGCCTCTGTGTGTGTGTCATATGACCTCAATGTGTGCCTTGGCCAGAAAGTGGTTCTCCACCTAGTTTCAGGAGCTGCTGGACCTTGTCACTTTTTAAAAAAAAAAAATTTATTTATTTTTGGGTGCGTCAGGTCTTAGTTGTGGCACGCTGGATCTTCGTTGCAGCATGTGGGCTTTTCCTTGTGGTGCGTGGGTTTCTCTAGTTGTGGTGCATGGGCTCCAGAGGGCATAGGCTCTGTAGTTTGTGGCCCGTGGACTCTCTAGTTGAGGCACATGGGCTCAGTAGTTGCAGTGCGCAGGCTTAGTTGCCCGGCGGCATATGGAATCTTAGTTCCCCAACCAGGGATTGAACCTGCATCCCCTGCACTGGAAGGCAGATTCTTAACCACTGGACCACCAGGGAAGTCACCCGTGTCACTTTTAAGGAGTGACTGACCTTTCCTTGCTTTTGTCAACTGCATATTGAGAAAGAACAGAAGTATTCGTTTGGAAATCCCTCATGTGATCAATAAATAAACACTGTGAATGTTAGTTACAGACACAGAAGGCCTGACAGGAACAATCAGTGACATCTCCCCTGACCACCCTTCTTTAGGCGCCCATGGAAGCTTGCACCTCTTTTCACGGCACTTTCAAAGTTGCAACTTTTTTTTTTTTTTTTTTTTTTTTTTTGTGGTACGCGGGCCTCTCACTGTTGTGGTCTCTCCCACGGCGGAGCACAGGCTCCGGACGCGCAGACCCAGTGGCCATGGCTCACGGGCCCAGCTGCTCCGCGGCATGTGGGATCCTCCCGGACCGGGGCACGAACCCGTGTTCCCTGCATCGGCAGGCGGACTCCCAACCACTGCGCCACCAGGGAAGCCCCCAAAGTGGCAACTTTTTTAATGAAAAAAATTTTTTTCATTTTTCCTGTGAAACATATCATACGTACAAAAAGAATATACGATAAAAGTACATTTTAAAGGCTAATAATAAAGTGAACATCCTTGAAGTTCACCACCCAGGATGAAGCAAAAGACCATCGTCATGAACACTACAGTCCCCTGGGTGTCCTGAATGAATGAATCCTCCTCTCTGTCCTTAACAGATGTGACCACTGCCTTGAATTTGTTGTTAATCATTCTTGCTTTATTTTTTTTTTAAGGATTGTACATATTAAGGTTCTCTAGGGAAACAAACAATAGGATGTATATAAATATGGAAAACGATTTATTCTAAGGAATTGGCTAATGTGATTATGGATGCTGGCAAGTCGCGAGATCCGCAGGATGAGTCGGCGAGCTGGAGAGCGTTGGTGGAGTTCTAGTCCAAGGCTGAAGGCCCGAGACCCAGGAGAGCTGAGTCCGAGGCTGAAGGCTGAGACCCAGGAGAGCTTTCCTGTCTGAAAGCCAGCAGGCTTGAGACCCAATGTTTCAGTTTGAGTTTGAAGGCAGGAAAAAAGCAAGTATCTCAGTTCAAAGGTCATCAAACAGATGGAATTCCCTCTTACTAGAGGGACAGTCAGCTTTTTTGTTCTAGTCAGGCCTTCAACTGACTGCATGAGGCCCACCCACATCCAGCGGGAAGAGAAATCTGCTTTACTCAGTCTCTTGATTTAAAGGTTAATCTCATCCAACAACGCCCTCACAGAAACAGCCAGAATAATGTTTGACCAAAAATCTGGGCACCTCGTGGTCCAGTCATTTTGACACATAAAGTCAGCCACCACAGTGGATATACCACATATGAATGTATACCTAAACAGTATGCCTTTAATTTTGTCTTATTTAAAACCTTACGTGAACGGAATAATTCCACATGCATTTTTCTGTGGTTTTCTTTTACTAAACATCATGTTCGTTCGTAGTTGATTCATGTTTATTCCTGTTTTTTCCCCACTATTTTATATTCTACTGTCTGACAAACTACAATTTATTTACCCATGCTGCTCTTGATGGATATCTGAATTGCTTGCAGTTTTGTACAATTCTCAAAATAGCTTCTAGGACTATTCTTATGCATGTTTCCTGTTGCTTTTGGTTATGCTCTTCAAATCTATTCTATACCTATAGTAGTTAAGATATAGGCCAGTAGTTATGATACAGTAAAGGCCCAAGTCTGTGACTTAAACAAGGTAGAAGTATTTCTCTCTCCCAAAACAGTCTGAGCATAAGCAATGCTGGATTGATATGATAGGTAACTATTATGCCTACCCAACTATGCCAATGGACACCTCTCACTACACATAACACCACCTTTTCTCCCCAAGGACGACAATCCATCCCTGAAATCCCCTCCAGAAGTGTAGAACTGCTGGGAGATGCCCTGTTCACTCCATCAGGTCTGGCTCTGCAAGACCCAGCCACCTACAATGAAGGCTATTAATATGCTCACCCTCGTCCCTCTCCTACATGGTCATGGAGTATGAATAGAATATTGGCAATAAAAAACTCCTCACTGAGAAGAGGGAACTTTAGTCACACCCAGGAGTCATTCCTCTATACGAAAATCTAAATGCTACCGAGCATGTGGCGATATACTGCCCTGGCAATGGAGGAAAATTCTTGCTTAGCCCATGTTCAGTTATTGTTTCAGGTCTGGCAGGAACTCCTTTGTCCTTTGTCCTGTGGCTCTGCCATTAAGAAGGAGCTTCCCTACCTCTTACCTGTCCTGTTGCACACTGAAGTGGCTACTAGAATGTGTGCCTCCTCGGTGACCGATAGTATTACAGGCATTTCCTGCTTCTCCGGACTTGGGGGCTTGGGACTGCTTTAAGAAGTCAACAAGCACGGATTTTTCAGGCTAGGCTTGTGGGTTCTTTGGCAAAACTCCCTTAGGCTTCTTAGGTTGCTTGCTTCTGGTCAGTTCCATGTTGGAGTTACTACAGCCAAAGACCTTATGTAAAACAGAGCTCTTCAAGCAGTGCACTGGGCATACTGTTTAGCCACAAATAGGTTACAAATACATCCAAGATATTGTTCCCTTTGGGCTCTACTTGGGATGATCAGAGCATGCAGTCTGGTCACCACTGGCTATGAGTAGCTTCACTGATATACCCCTATGGGCTATACAAATATTATATTATATTTTGAGTGCATGAGTGAACACGGTTGGAAGGCACTAATCTTAGCAGTTTTTCAGTGCTGGACTTTTATTAATGATCTCTGTGTTCTGCCAGCCCTGCTCTGCTTCAACTTATTGGCGGCCACTTTGAAGTCATTCAAAATAAAGGAACTGAGAAGGAAGGCTGTGTCAGCACGTGAAAAACCTGCCAAAGTATCTGAGGAGACAGATTTACCAAGTGATTTGCGCAGGCCCCCAGATTTCCAGCCTGCCCTGTCTGCATTCTCAGAGTCTGTATTCTGAGTAGTGCGCCTTCCAAGCAAATGTCACCTAGATTCTGTTCCTGTAGCTCCACTCCCAGGGACTAAGTCTGTATTTGTTATGATGTAGATGTTGTACTGAAGACCCACAATAACAGTGATTTAAGCCAGACAGGAGTTTACTTCCCTCTCAAACAGCAGTTATCACAAAAGCAATGGAAGGTGTTTATAGTGTCCAGGGCCCACACTCCTTGCTGCTCTTCCCCTCAACACATGGCCTCCATCTCCCGGTCCATCGCTAGCTCTTACCTTCACATTTCCATTCCAGCCAGTTTCCTTCTAAGGACATGATCCAGACGGTGTAGTTACCATTTTCACACTTTATCCTTTAGCAAGAATGTGGTCACACAACCGCACCTGGGTGTCAGGGAAGTTGGGAAACATAGTCTTTATTCTGGATGCTAAGTAAGTATTTAAAGGAAGGGAAATAACCCCAGATATTGAGGGAAAGTAGCTGTCTCTGCTGTAATCCTTATGATTTTTCTCTGATCTAGCAATTACTGAGTATGCTGTTAAAAATCTCCTTTTAGGGCTTCCCCGGTGGCGCAGTGGTTGAGAGTCCGCCTGCTGATGCAGGGGACACGGATTCGTGCCCCGGTCCGGGAAGATCCCACATGCCGCGGAGCGGCTGGGCCCGTGAGTCATGGCCGCTGGGCCTGCGCGTCTGGAGCCTATGCTCCGCAGCGGGAGAGGCCACAACAGTGAGAGGCCCAAGTACCGCAAAAACAAAACAAAACAAAACAAAATCTACTTTTAAGCCAGTGGATTTGTCAGTTTCTCCTTGGATTCTGTTAAGTTTTGCTGTAAGCTATAATATTAGGAATATACAAAGTTAAACATGTATCTTTCTGGTGAAATTAACCATTTGCTAATATGCTGTGATCTTCTTTATTTCTTATAATAACTTGTCAAATTCTGTTTTGTCTAAAATTGACTTTTTTACCCCTCCTTCTTGTGGTTTGTATTTGCTTTATATATCTTTTTCTATCACTTTACTTTCAATCATTTTAAGTTCTTTTATTTTTGAAATATTTCTTATAAACAGCATACAGCATATTTTATTGATATTCAGTCAACTTCTTAGTTCTCTATTACAGTAACTTATTCTTCTAGTGCTCTATGAGCATTTGCATTGTTTCTAGTCTTTTGTTGTTACAAATAGAGCTGCAATTTTTAGCCACTTCCTGATATCAACTTGTATATTTTTTGGCATACCTTTGGGATAGATTCTTAGAAATAGGGCCCATGTGTACAAGGGTAAATGTATATGTAACTTTACTAGATAGTCTCCTCCATGGGAGTTGGAGCATTTTGTAAGACCATCAGTAGTAAATGAGAACATCTTTCTTCGGTATTTTTACCAGTTTGGTAGCTGCAAAGTATTGTTTCAGTGTATTTTTATTATGACTGAGGTTTACTATCTTGTCCTATGTTAAACAGTCATTTGCATTCATTTTCTCTATGGACTGTCAGCAATGCCTTAAATTATGGTTTTGGTCTCCAGCCCCTTGGTCTTCACACTTAAAGTCAAGCCCCCTTGGTTTTCACACTTAAAGCCAAGCCCCAGTATCAGGTGATTGAGGGCTGTAGTAATGGAGTCTCAGAGGAGCCTGTTTTCATTTCATTTCATTTGCTCCACCCAGAGCTGGGGATGAGACTGAAATGATCTCATCTGTGGGATGGAGTTTGGCGGGTTCACTCCTGTGTGATTACTCCTTGGGGTCCACCCTCAGTAGGGTTTCTGACCTGATCTTTCTTCCTTAGCTCCTGGTTTGTTTCCTGTCCCCCTCTCACACGTGGCCTGTTGAAAACGAGCATCAAGGACTCCAAGGATGCAGACCTTCATGCCCATTATAGCTTATTCTAGAAAATTATACCATTTTTATACCAAGCCTACCACATTTTTTTCCTCTTTATCTGCCACTCAGTTGTGGTTTTTTAAAAAAGTGTTTGAAAAACAATTTTATCCATCATTCTGAAGTCTTCTGAGTTGAATTCACAAATACGCAAATGAATATTTGAGTGACATCTGTTCCCTTTGTTATGCGGTCAGGTTCACGAAGACTGGAGCCACGGCTTCTCTGCTCACCACTGGTCTCCCAGGGGCCAACACAGGACTAGACTAGTGGATGTTCCACAATAATTTTTGAATGCATATGAATGCATATGAGCATCATAAAGACCCTGGAGATGAACGGGACAGTGGAGACCCTAGGGGTGGCTTCCAGAAGCGAATTCAAACGCTGGGAACGCAGCTGAGACAGGTCGGCAGCTCTGGAGTGGGGCGTTTGTGCCAAGGATCAGTACTAAGCTGACGTGGTGGCTGATGCAGGGATCTGTAAGCAACAGAGATGGACTGAAAAAGTGAATTAGCCACTGTTACTGACTAGAAATAAAATAATAAAGTTATTCCCATTGCCTATGTATTTAGGAACTGGAGACAACGTGACAAGGAAGGAAATCGGAATCAGGCATGAAGGGACAGAAGGGACGTTGAAAGAACCACCTCATGAGTGGCTGAACAAGAGGAAATCAAAGAGGCCAATGGCCTGCTTCCTGCCAAGGTGGAATAATGAGGGCTGGATCTATAGTCCCCCATCACACACTCTTAAAGAAATAGATAACCAGAAAAACATATGAAAAAATATTTTTCAGGCAACAGACAACAGACAGTGCAGGGCAGTGAGTGGCCTCTGAGAAAGGGGACACAATAAGGAGAGAGCTCTGCTGTTGCCCCAGCTCACTGCTTGGAAAGCGTTTCCAGGCCCCAGTGCAGGAAAGGGAAACCCAGGCAAGTCCTCCAGGTCTCCCTGAGTTGGGGAGATGCAGGTGGGAGCTTTTGAAAGCCCAAGCAGCTAGACCAGAGAGAAGTACACAGAGCAGGCACTCTGGAGGTCTGCATACTAACCAGCTCTTACATGTGAAGAAACTAGCTGAGGCCAGGGAAGGAGCTACGGGAAAAGGAGCAGCTGGAGTCATCCCTGGAGCTCACACAGGCCTGGGATAGCTCCTGTTCCTGCCCGGAAGCAGACAAACCCTGTAGCCCGTGGAATGCTGGGCAGAGTACTCAACAGGATATCACCTTCAGAGCGGGGCAGCATCAGCCCTAGGATAAGGCTCCTCCAACCCCACTTTACAGAGCTTGTAGAAAGAAGCCCTCAAAAAGATCCAAGAACTTCCAAGTAATCTATCTGGACGCCAGCACAGAGTTCACGGGTATTTTTTAAACTGAAAGAAAACCCGGCACCCAGTAAGGAAAAATTCAAGACATCTGGCATCCAATCAAAAATTATCAGACGTACAAAAAAGCAGGAAAATATGATGCACAACAAGTAGAAAAATCAACTTATCAAAACTGACCACTAAGTAACACAGATGATAGAATTAGTACCAATTACATTAAAATAGTTATCATGACTATAACTCGTATGTTCAAGAAAGTAGAGGAAACCATAAACATGGTAAGGAGAGCTATGGATGATATTTTTAGAAGACCCAGATTGAACTTCTAGGTATGAACAGCACGAAGTCTGAGATGAAAAGTACACAGGACGAAATTAAAATATCCTAGACACTAAAGAAGAAAATACCAGTGATTTTAAGATACAGCAATAGAAACTGTCCAAAATGAAACACAAAGAAGGAAATATCTGAAAAATGATGAACACCAGTTATAGAACAACTTTATGTAGAGCTAATATATGTGTAATTTTAATGGAACTTTTCTATATCTCGAGTTTGGTTGTAGTTATATGATTTTATGTGTTTTCAAAACTTGCCAACTGGGGACTTCCCTGGTGGTGCAGTGGTTAAGAATCCACCTGCCAATGCAAGGGACACAGGTTCGACCCCTGGTCCAGGAAGATCCCACATGCTGCGGAGCAACAAAGCCCGTGCGCCACAACTACTGAGCCTGTGCTCTAGAGCCCGCGAGCCACAACTAGTGAGCCCACGTGCCACAACTACTGAAGCCCGCATGCCTAGAGCCCGTGCTCTGCAACAAGAGAAGCCACTGCAATGAGAAGCCCGCGCACCACAACGAAAAGTAGCCCCTGCTCACTGCAACTAGAGAAAGCCCGCGTGCAGCAACAAAGACCCAACACAGCCAAAAATTAATTAATTAAAAACAAAAAAATCTTGCCAACTGTACACTAAAATTAGGGTGATTTTATGGTATGTAAATGACATCTTAATTTTTAAAAAAACATGGGGGGAAAAGTGACCAGTATCAAGAAATCGGACCAATCTGAACTTCTGTTAACATAATCTAGGGGGCATTTGTGCACTTGGTACATCCTCCTTCATGTTCAGTGTTCAATGTTCACCTCAAGGGCAGAAAGACCAAAGTTCCCTATCCTGACTCTACCCTTATTAATAGTAGAAACTTAGACACATGACTTAACCTCTCTGGGACCCAGTTTATTCACCTTGAAAATGGGGATAACATTGATTCACTCACTCATGCATTTAGTCCTGCATTGAACAATACTTATTGGGTGCTGACAACATGCCAGGTACTGTGCTAGACACTGAACAAAAGGGATGCACTGTTTGCCTTCAAGGTGCTTGACCACAAAATCACAGAATAAATGACAGCAACAGAAATACCCAGAAATCATCTGGTCCCACATCAGGAAATCGATGTCCTGAGAGTGATAATAACTTACTGAAGGGTTTTGAGTTTGTTGGTGGCAGAGCTGTGAGTACAACCCAAGTCTCCTTATGTAAAAATGCAGACCTATTGTTAAAAATATGGTTGATGACAGAAAGTTCTTCTTTGTTTCTTTTTCCCCTAGAAAAAGGTATTTCCTCTTTAATCTTGAGATGGAGATTTTAAATCAGTGGGCACTTGTAGAAGCCAGGCTTTTTCAATGATGATGATGATGATGATGATTTTACCTGGATTGCGCTTTCAAAAAAATGTAACCAGTCATCTACATTTTTAAAGGCAGGAAATTACATAAAAGTTGGGATGCTTTGCTGTCCTTAAAGAATTTTATAATGTCTGGCTGTACTGGTACTGAAATTCACATTCTAATGGAGCAACAGTCATTGAAAAAAGGTACCTGCTTCTCCATGCAGCAGGGGCCTCGGCTCGTCAGTGCCGTAGTCCTCACCCAGCCTACTTCTTTTATTTATGTTACCTTCTTGGCCCTTAGGAGACTATATGTATATACCTTAAATTTTATGAGATGACTTTCTAATGACTGGTTTTAGTTACCACCCAGCACAGATTACATTGGGCATCTCAATCTTCAGCGGTTTTGCAAGGCAGCCATCAACACAAAGTATCAATAATTCGGGCCCCAAGCCAGGCTGTAATAATACTCAGCGATCAAGGAGTCTCACGGCAATAACTAGAGGCTTCTCTGGCCACAGTCCATAGATACAGGATGTGAATCTTTATGTATAAATAAATGCTAAGGGTATTGCTCCTCTGTTTTGATTTATAAATTAATATTTAAAACTTGGATTTTGCTTGCGTTTCCAATTCAGGAGTTCATACAGCACGAGGTAATTTCTTTTGCCCTCCGTTGGCCTCCTCTTTGCGGCTTTGCCTTGGAGTTCGTTCTAGTTCCATAAATCTGCATTACAAGGCAGCCCATAAACGCAGAAAGATACCAATAAGTCAAAGTCACTCTCAAGAACGAGGCTCTTCCTTTATTGGCACTACAGAAATGTTTAAACACTGTAAAATATATCCGTCCATGTTCTCTGAAGTGTTTCATAAAAGGATAAACTGGATTGTGCCTTAGAGTGGATGTGCCATTTGGATAGCTAGCTATCCTCAGTGAGCTTTAGACCCCATCGTTGCAACTAAATCAAACTGTTGGAGTTCCATGCCGAAGAAAGTCCCCACAGCCCATGGGGTGAATGCCTTCCCGGAAAAGGTACGGCTGAAGTGTCAGAGCAACCTGAACGTCTAAGGTTGCATTTTAATAGCTGCAGCCCAGAGGGTTGGGGTGACATCTAACTCCCACGTCTAGTCCTGGCCACAGGCTCGATCGGCAGTCTTGGGCTGGTGTGATGCCTTGGGTGAAGGGGAGAGGAAGCGCTTGTTGCATAGCCTTCAATTGTGTACTGGGTTGAACAGTGTCCTCCCAAATTCACATCCACCTGGAAACTTGGATGTAATTAGTTAAGTTAAAATGAAGTCATACTGGATTATGGTGGACTCTAAATCCAATTACAGTTGACGAACAACACAGGTTTGAACGTCACAAGTTCCCTTATACATGGATTTCTTTCACTAGACACGTACTACAATACTACACAATCTGTGGTTGGCTGAATTGATGCGGAACTATGGGTACAGAGGGCCGAATGTAAAGTTATATGTGGATTTTTAACTGCACAGAGGGTTGGCCCTCCTAACCACCACAATGTGCAAGGGCCAACTATACTGGTGCCCTACTAACAGGAGTGACGCAGAGATGCAGAGGAGACGCACACAGAGGGGAGAGGGCCACATGCAGATGGAGACAGAGATTGGAGGGATTCAGCGACAGGCCAGGGACACCAAGCACTGCTGGCAACCACCGGAAACTGGGAAAGTGTAGGAAGTCTTCTTCCCAAAAGTCTTCAGAGGGAGCATGGCGCTGCTAGCACCTTGACTTTGGATTTCTAGCCTCCAGAACTTCGGAAGATAAAGTTTCTATTGTGTGAAGCCAAGTAGTTTGTAATGCCTTTTAAAGCCACCCTGGGCAACGAATACAACATGGAAATGCAAGGCAGTCTAAAGGAGAAGGGTTGCTGGAGCGCTCCAGTACTGGGCTGGAGACAAGTTCAGGACAAGATCAGGCCCTTAGAGCTTCTGGGCTCATGGCGGAGAGGATGAGGTAGATCAAGAAAGACTTAGCAACGTGCATTAGGACTGTAAGATACAGCACACAGTAAGTGACATACAATATCCAAAAGCCAAAAATTTAAGGTCAAATATCTGAGATCATGCTTTTCCTTTCATCACCATGGTCTAAATTTGTGGGGAGGATAATATCTCAGCCCTTATAGCCCATAAATCCATAAACCCACTTTAAAAAGCCGATAAGGAGGGAGGAAGAAGGGGAGAGGTTAGGAGGAGAAAAAAGAAGTGAGAAAGGAGTGGCAGAGACATCTTTTCAAGGAGTGATATGAATGTTTACATACGTGATTCATGTGGTTCAGTCCCAGAGAAAAGTCGCAGTTAAAAGAACACAGTCCGTATATATATAACTGATTCATTCTGTTGTAAAGCAGAAACTAACACACCATTGTAAAGCAATTATACTCCAATAAAGATGTTAAAAAAAAAAAAAGAACACAGTCCGTGTAATCAGAAGCAATTTAGAAATAACTCAAGTCCTTTATATGTATCTCTTGAACACCAACAAGGGACACACAATTTCCTGCAATACTTGTTTAAAGCTCCCATTTTTTTTCTTGCTCTGAACACTGTCCTCACATGCCACAGTTGCTTTCCTCAACTTGGGATTCCTCCCAAATCCCTCCGACTCTTCCATTTATGTGCCTCTTTCCATGCTCCTCTCTTCTCCGTTTCCTCCAGATTGTCCGCTACAACAGTCTCAGAATCAGTCTATCAAAGCGGGACCTTCGTAGGGGTGGGAGGTGGAGGGCACTGTGGGGAAGTGGATAGACTGAGAAGGTCAAGCCATTGCCCTCTTGACTAAGCAAGACCTTGGGGTAAGACTGGGAACACCCAGAAATGAATGATTTTTACCCCTCGATACTGGGTTGGGGGGTGCGGGGGCAGATTATGTTTTGAAACTTTAACCCGTACTTGGTTTGCTGCCATGTTCTGCTACTCCAGTTCTTCTTTCCCCACAGCCCCCAGTTCAGGGTAGAGTTGTTACAGCAGAAATACAAGAAGAAATAAAAAGACAATGTTCAGCTTCTGAGTTTCAAAATATATGTTATAAATTGTGATAGAGACACCAGCTTAAAAGAAAACGTTTTGACCTTTGCCACTGAAAAGTTGATATCCAAATACATGATGTAATACTGTGTTTAATCCTGTCTCTGAGGCGATAAAGGTCTTCTGGACTCGAGGGGATGGGGCTGGGGGAGTCAAAGGGAAAGCAAAGTAGCAAGGCGCTGGCAAATGTGCCCGGTGCACCTCCATTTAGGGCTTTCCCTGTGGAGCCTTGGGGCCTGGGGTCAGGTCCCCTCAGCTGGCCTCTGCCTTCAGGAGCACTTCTACTGAGCGGGCACAGAATCACCATACAGTGGTGGCGTCCTATGACAAAGGACAAGCTTCCTCTGGTAGTCTTCCCACTTTCTGCCTCAAGGCTGTATCTCATGATGTCAGAAAACAAAAATTATAGGGAATTTAAACCTCCGGGGGCAATGTTCATCCATTGGGGTGGGAATGGGGAGGCGGGCAGGAGCCAGAGAAGGAACTCCGATGGTTTCTCCTTAAATGTTGCACCCTAAGCATTTCACCCTTCCTCATTCTGGCCATACTTAGCTCTCTCTCTCTCCAGATCCCCATCTTTTCATACCTCGCAGTGGTAAAGGTGCTCCACTGTGAAAACCTTCAAGATACTGTACTCTCTCTCATGTTTCCCTGACATTCTGCCCACATCTATGGAAATAAGTAATCCTCAGTATTATTTTGGTGGGACAGCCTGCCCCCGTGAACCGCCCTGTGCTCCTATCATTTTTAAAAAGTGCTATTCAAATGACGAACTTTCCCAGTATGTCTTGATCAAGTAAGAGGTACTACGGCTGCCCTTCATGATGGAAACCTGATGCTTGTATCGTCTCTAAGTTGTATCCTGAAGAATTTGTATCCTATTGTAGGACAATCACAAAAATGACTGAGCACAGCATCAGTTCAGCAAATTAAGGAATGTTAAATCTCCCCAGATCAAGGTTGTTTTTCCTCTCTACCACAGAGTGTAAACTTCTGTCTTAATCTTAGGCAAATACTTTTAAAAGCAAGCTATATTTGATTAGGGTGAGAAAAAGGAAGAAAAAATTAACATTAGCCACTGTGGGATCCATTTTCTATACTTGCTCTGATTAGTAAACAGTCCAAGTAATGTCTTCCAAGGATGATTGATTTTAATTTTATTAATAAAGTTGAGGCTTTTATTATGTGATTTCTTAAGAAGCTTTTTTTTTATGGAGAAATAGCACTGTAAAGTTCACAGTCCCTGAATGAGACATCGCTCCAAATATGAAACAAGATTAAACTTGACAAGCTACTCCCCCAATGTAGTTTGTTCTTGTTTTCATACATGTAAAAATTATATTGTGGGAATTGCACACAAACATCAATAGAGCAAGTTCCACAATGTGATGATTAGAGTAAGGTTAAGGAAAACTTTTTGCTTTTCAATCTTAAATATATTGTAAGCAATTTAGAGGGGCCAGATTAGCTACATACATTTTGACTCTTACTGGAAAAAGAAATCTAAATAATGAATGGATTATACACTGAAGTAGTGTAAAGTTGATAACACTTAACTGAAAAAGAGACAATCTCTCTGGGCGGCCACTAATCACGTGCACAGCGCTGGGTGGGTCCTCCAGTCCTTGGAGGTGAATACAGGTGAATACAGGATGGGGATGGAGCCCAGATCCATCAATCCTACCTCTTTCTTTTGCATCTTCTCCTTCATAATCTCCTTAATAATTGCTTTCCTCAGCTTTCTATGGTTGGCTCTAGCAGCAATGAAATTAGTTAATTTTTTTTTTTTTTTTTTTGCGGTACGCGGGCCTCTCACTGTTGTGGCCTCTCCCGTTGCGGAGCACAGGCTCCGGACGCGCAGGCTCAGCAGCCATGGCTCACGGGCCCAGCCGCTCCGCAGCATGTGGGATCTTCCCAGACCAGGGCACTAATCCGTGTCCCCTGCATCGGCAGGCGGACTCTCAACCACCGCGCCACCCGGGAAGCCGGAAATTAGTTAATTTTGATCAGGACTATATCCGAACCCTAGTCTCTCAAGTAGTAGGAACAGAAATTGTCTTGTGATATCCAGCAGATCAGGCTGTAAGCTACATAGAGGGGCTGAATCTCTAAGTGCTGGCGACCGTCCTCAGAGGGCGGGAGTAAAGCTGCCATGAGAGGTGATGAGTGAGAGCCTTGCGACATGATGCTCTGGGTTCCTGTATCATCAGTGACACAAACCCCCAACTCTTGACATTTTGAGAACCAACCAATTCTCCTGTTGACCTAAACCATTTTAGTTACTTTTCTATAACTTCCAAGTGGTAGAATCCTGACTATTTCAGAGGAGATCTTAGTTGGAACTTAGCTTATTTATTCAATGATAGAGCTATGTCTCAAGTACGTCTGTTGTTCCAAGTACACTATTGAGGCTGTGCGGTTCCATTTCAGGCCCAGTATTCAGAAAGCTTGTTTCCCTGGGTGCAACAGCAAAGTAGCCTCCAAAATTTGAAATGAAGGTATTCCCTTGAGACCTGAGATATAAACTCAAAACACAGTGGGCCAACATAGAGAAGAGTTTATATTTGAGATTATCTTCAATATTGAATTGGAGTTAATCCGACTGTAAAGGCAAAAGTAGAAAGAGAGATGGAAGGAGAGGTAGGGATGGAATGAGAAGTAGGGAAGTACATTCTAAACTTTAATGTGCACCCAGATCCCTGAAGATCTTATTAAAATGTACAATCTGATTCAGTAGGTCTGGGGTGGGGCCCAAGATTCTGCATTTCCAACAAGTTTCCACGTGACACCAACGCTGTTGGTCCCTAAACTACACTTTTGAGTAGTGAGGTACTTTACCATACTTCAAAAAATGAAAATAGTCTAAGGAACAGACTAACAATGATGACAACAAAAATAATAATACCTCATTGATGTCATTATCATATCTAAAGAATACATCAATCAGAAGGGTAGGGAGGAAAGTCAGAACTAATACAGAGACAAGAGAGAGTCAGAAAAGAAAAAAAAAGTCAGAAAAGCAATGTCTAAAAAAGGACAGTGTCTTGGCAAGAAGAGACCCACTTTGCAGTTAGTCCCTGTTGTGAATATAGATGTACTGGGCTCTACATTTCTAACGACGATGAGCTTTTTTATTCCATATTTGCGGAGCAACCTTTTGAATTTTATTTGCCTCTTTGTATGGCTTTGCCATAGGAAGGAAATGGGCTCTCCAGGTTAAAATGAATAATCTACTCCTCACGCGAGTTATGTTATTCCTTGTAAATCATTAAACTGTCATTATGTTTATAAATAACAGCCTCTGTGAGTTTAGTTTGTGTGACTCAGCATCCCTACCTCCAACTGCATTTGCAGCATCGAAGAGCTGGAATTTCTGATACTCCAACCAAATAAAATAAAATAAGTAAAACTGAGGGTGTTTAAATTATCACATTGAAATGCCACCACTTGAGGTCTATTAGCAACAAGATGTACCTCCTCACCTACATCTGAGATTTCTTTGAAATTTATCATGTCCAATAAGATAGTGGGTCAGAATACTGATCTTTAATTTGTTAACTGGTGTCATTTTGTGATTTTCTTTGTTTTTAATATAATTATTGTTTTCTTTTTACTCATCGAATAGATCCTGATATTGGAAATAGCCTTTCTCCATCTTCCCCATTCTCTCTTGATGGTCTTGGGGGCCCATTGCTTTATTTACAATTTGCTTTTCTTTACAGTTTCAGAACATTGTCTTATTCACTATTCCACTGGACTTTATCCCCCAATTATTCTTTTCATTCTTCCTTTTCTATTCTCAACAAAACAGGAGTGTTATTTGAACACATTTCTACATAATTGGTTGTGTGTATTGTTAGAAGGCCAGTCAAATTCACCTTTTCCATTAATAAACCTCATATCAGTATGTCACACATAAATTAGGAACCGTTAGAAAGGGATGTATTCACTATGTGAAAAGCAGTCGTACTTTGGCTGACGGTCGTCACTGAGCTTCTTGGTTTTGTGTCCACATTAATACTATTCTTTTAAACTGAGCTGCCTTGGTGGCATCTTGTCAAATCATTCATCAGGGAATACAAAAAGGGGTGGGATGGACTTTAAATCACTCTTGTGTTAGTTGACTATTTAATCCATGCAACAACTAGACCAAATTAGTTGAGATGTCGATGGTTTTTTCCTCTATTAATTTATGAAAATACGAGGAGCAAAAATTGGGAAGATGGGTGGAAGAAAAATAATGGTTTGTTATAGAGTCTCTCAGGAGAAAATAAGAAAGGATCAACAATTTATTTTCATCTTTGTAGGATTACTTTTTTTGTGACTTGGATTCAGCTCAGCAATTTAATTTCAGGTGTACAGACCTGCCGTCATGTGAAACTGTTACTCAGTTTTCAACACATGTACACCACTGGGGCATCTGCTGTTGACTTGATTCCTCCCCAAACACTGGAGAAGCTAAACATGAGTTATCTGAATTTTCTGTGTCTCTTAGGAACCAAGCCAAATTTGTATAAAACGTTTCAGACATCTGAATTTCTGTCCATAAACCAAACTTTTGGGCTGCATGTTAAATATGTCATTCTACCTTATTCCACATCTATTCCTCATTTCCTTTCTCTATATGCATGCATAATCCCTTTTAGATTAAGATTTATTCTGGTTTGTGGCATTCTTAATTTAACAGAATATTAATTGTTAAACCTTACTATCTACTAACTGTATCTTTAAAAAGGACATAGAAAAACATTTCATTAAATGACTAAATACATTTCTCCTGCTTGTTAAGTTCTCACTAGATCAAACCTTGCTGGAATGCAGACATGATGACTGGAGCTGAAGCAGCCATCTTGGATCATATGAAAGAAAGCAATGGATGGTGAAGCAGCAAGATGACCATGGAGTGAGATGCCAGCTCTTGACTACTAAAATCTTTGTTTTTTTACACCTCAGTCCTGTCCCTGGGTATCCTCTTTGTGTCCAGTGCTCACGTACCTCAAGGTCTGTTTCCTTTATACCAGACATCTCCACTTGCTCAGTGCAACCCTCCTTAGCTCTGAAGTGGCAGTTTCCCTGAGGTAAGGCTGAGATTTCCACTTGGTTCCTGATCCTGCAGGGCAAAGTGACTCTGTGGTCTCTCCTGCTTTGAAAGTCACAAGTGGAGAGTGAAACAAAAGCCTCTCTGCTCTTGGATTTCCCCTGGTTTTATCTACACTACCTCCCTGCTAAAGAACTGAGGCTAAGGGTGGGGACGACAAGATACATATGTCTCATAACCTGTTTCCCTACCCCCAATTTCTTCTTCCCATAATTCACTGAGACTGCCAGGGACTAGAAGTGCCCCTTTTCCTTACACTGTACCTAGAATTTTCTCCACCCTATAACTTATAAAAGGGCTCCATGATTAAGCCAGCTAGGCCTCAGGTGCTAATGAGAACATGAATTTAGAAATTCCAATTGATCATCTTGCAGTGCACTCAGAAAATACTCTAATTTTCTAGAAAAAGGGGAATTCACCTTTCTTATAAAGCATTAAAGCCCACTGTTTTAGTTGGTGTAGAGACCCCAGGGCAATAGAACTTGGTTAGAAAGATACATCTGGAAATTTAAAAGAAAGTCATCCAAGTAATATCCTTGGAGCCAAGCTCGGTGCCTAGCTGCATGTTTGTTGAGAGTGAACCACCAGCCATTGTAAGTGTGGCGCTGCAGACACAAAGAGCTAGAACCCAGGGTCACTCTCTTCAAGAGCTTAGGGTCTATTTGGGGAGACAGCCGCTAAATGCCAAATGAGCTAGGCAGTAGGTGCTTCAGAACAGTCCTTCTCAAGATTAATGTTCGTATAAATCTCCTGGGGTTCTTTTAAACAGCAGCATCTGATTCAGTAGATCGGGGGTGGGGCCAGAGAATCTGTACTTCGAACAAGCTTCCACGTGATGCTGATACTGTGAGCACATGGACCTCATTTTGGGAAACAAAGTTAAAGAGGGCCAGGGAAAGAGGAGCCTTCACAGAGAAAGAGGGGATTGAGCTGAGCCCTGAAGAGTAAAGACAATAGAGAGAAGCAGAGGACATACAGAGAGACGGGGAGAGAGGGAGAGGGAGAATGAAAGAGGCAGCCCAGGTAGGAGTGATGTTGTGAACCAGTGTTTGGAGGTAGGAATGTCTCCAACATGCCTAAGGGCTGGTGAGCAGATTAATGGAGAAAAGGGTTGGTGATGGGCCTAGGAGAGGAGGTGGGAAAAGAGAAACCAGATTCGGAACAACTCATGAATTGGGTGAATGTCACAAGCTGGCTCTGCCATCAGACTGAAGGCTATCAGTAGGTTTTGAGGCCTTCGCAACATCTGGACAAAGAATGTGTTGACCTGATACAGACAGAATCCATACCAGAAAACCTAGTTATTAACAACTTCGTCCTCAGCCTAGCTAAGGAGGCAGGGTTCCAGTAGTCCCGTAAATGAAAAGGAACAAGGCCTGCTCTGGTGCTTCAGCACTGACCAGCCTTTCCCACTCCCAGGTGACCACAGGGCTTCAATAAATTACTTGCATCTTGGAGTCACAGTGATAGCCAGCCCCATAAATCCATTGCCGGCGCTTCTACATATCTCTTCACTTGAAACACAGAGAAGACAGACAGGAGGGGACGGGAGGAGTAGAGTTCTCTGTAGGGAAATATAATACTGAACTTGGAAATCTAAATTCAGGCCATTTTGATCAAAACACAGGAAGCACGAGTCATTATTCTTACCCAGTCTCTTCCACTAATAGATGGCAGGCAGCTGGCCATGGGGCTCTCGTAGGGAGTCAGGTAGTTTTATTTTTAGCTCAGCACAGAAGGGGAAAAGATCCAACCTGTTTACACCAGAGGGGCTGTGCTTGCAAAGCCCTGGGAACGGCTGCCCTGCACTGGTGGCATTTGTTACCTCTCACACATGTAGGTAAGATGACAGAGGTCTTCACCTGCTCCCGGCCTTACCACTGGAGGGCACATTGTTTCTGTCTGGCGCGGCTGAAAGTTACCTACCGGCATGAAATTTGGCTGCCAAGATGTGCTGTCTAAAACAATCCTCGTTACTAGTCTGTTGAAAAATCTGAATATGCAAGAATTTCTCTCTTCTATTTTTATGTCCCTTTCGTACGTTTCCAAGTACCCTCCCCAGCTTCATTCCCTTTGGGTATCCTCTACCCTCCTCTTACTGCTTTTCCTTTGTTGTAGAGAAAATAAATCCATAGTATAGGAAACTAGATGTGCTGCTACCTCCAGGTGGAAAAGTTTGGTTTGCAATCTAGGCCCTGCCTTTACCAGCTTTAGGTCTTGGGCTTTGACATTAAAGCTGTGCTTTTCGGTACTTAGGACTCACATGTGGTTCATGGGTCCCCTCTGTCACTGCACCACTGTCAGTACCACTCAGAAGAGGGCATCCTTGGCAAGTCACATCCTTCCCTTGCCCTTCCAGCAGCTGCACTGGATAGTAGTGTTATTTGGGAGAGTACAAAAGAAGCAGCGATGGGCAGCGGAGGTGTGCGCTCCTCAAACTGGTACCTAAAAGTAGTCAGGATGGGCAACTGCCCACCCAATGCAATCAAAGGTCCTCAGAGGGCTTCCAAATGCCTCCCGCAGTGGCCTGCCCTCCAGAGAGCAGACAGGAGAGAATAAGACCCTTTTATGGGAGGCCAACACGTTCCCTGAGAAAGGATAATACGTTAACTATACATACTCATTGCTAGGATAATTTGTCATAGTAGCTAACGTGAGAGATAAGGATTGTGAGGGAATAGGCCATAGGATATGTAAATTTTGTCAGTGAATACAGTTGGTCAACCAGGAAGCAGCATGGAAGCTCTCAGTGTCTGTAAAAAAGTGGCACTGACTCTTTTTGGAAGTGTTGTAAGAAACCTTGCAGAAGCCAACTCCTTTCATGCAGGAGACAAATTACTCCCATTTCACTAATAACTGATAGGTAGTTACAAGGTCCTTGTGCCCCACTTAGAGCCTTTTTCATCTCACTTTGCTTAGTCCAATACACTTTGAAGTTAAAAGAGGCTACTTTTATTTATTGCTCCCCTCTTATATCCCTCACTTCCTGCTGCTTCTACTGGTCATTTCTGGATTTGTCTGTCCACCATGGGGCTCGAGCAGGAACCTTAAAGCACTAGACATGAAAGGGAGAGCAAGGGACAGATGATCAAACATTCTCAGGGACAAAGACAGCCAGACATGAAGAGCAGAGGTCTTTGGGGGCAGAGAACGTAGAAGGCAGTGGAGAAATAAACATGCATAGTATAATGGTGAATACATCCATGTTAGAGTAAACAAACTTGGAATTAACAGTCATTTAATTTTAGAATTTGAATGAGCCCCCAGAAACACTGAGGTCTAAAATCCCACCACCTTCTCTCATACCCTCGAACAGCTGGTAAATCGTCATAAGGTTCACGTTTATATATCTCCCATTTTAAGAGAGTTCTCTCTTATGCTTTCACTGTGTAAACATATATAATGTGACGCACACGTGGTTTTAATTTTACATCTAACATCAAATTTAAAATCCAAAAATAAACTATAGCATATCAAAAGGTCACTTGTAGAATGTTGTTCAAACCCAATCTATGGGGCTTCAGTTACTAAATAAAGACACTCACTTTATCTTGCTTATGCTGATGTCCAGGAGTGTTGTTAAGGTTTATATTTGAACCTTTTAAATTCAGAATGTAAAGACAGGAAAGCTCTGCTTTCTCCAAACTACTTTATCAGCTCAAAATATTAACTATTTATTCAACTCTATTCTCCTCAAATAAAACTAAAAATGTATAGGTAACAAAGATGAAATACCTATAATCCCATGTTTGAAAAAATTCTGCGCTAGGGGATACTTCACAAAGGATTCACGCTTAATAAATATATTTTATAGACTGTGGGCAGATATCTAAAATAAAATAGATTAAATGTCTCTTGCTATTAAAGAATCTCTCAAAAATTACTAATAAATAAATATTTTCTCTGGTTTCCCAGGCATTTTATATATTGCTCTCCATTTTTAGAAAGTTTCAACATGTATTTTCCTTTCAAAACCAGCTGGTTTATGAAAAAGGAGGAAATCAGCCATGAGAAAGAAGGAAATTCTATCATTTGTGACAACATGGATGGAACTTGGTGGCATTAATAAAGGGAATTATTTGAATCATTCAAATAATTCCATTTTAACTTATTATTGGCATTGCAACTCTGCATTTTTTTAGTAGTTGTTCCAGGAATAATAGTATACATCCTTAACTTTTCACAGTCTACATAAAGTTAATGTTGTATTACTTCACATAATACATAGAAACCTTAAAATCATATAGGTTCCTTTAATTTTGGCAAACTGGGTGCTATAGTTGTTACCTATATTATATTGAAATACATTTTAAAATCACAAGACAATGTTCTGATGTTTTGTTTTAAATAGTTCTATTTGTTTTTAAAAAATTAAATAGAAAAAATATTTTATATTTACCAAGATATTTACCATTTCTAATATTCCTTACTCCTCAAAGATCCACATTTTCTTCTTGTATCATTTCCCTTCAGGCTAAAGGAATTCTTTTAGCGTTTCCTGTACTGAAGTTCTGTTGGCAATGAATTCTCTTAGATTTATTTAATCTGGAAGTGTTTTTATTTTACCTTCCTTACCGGAAAGTCATTTTTTGTTGAATACTGAGTTCTAAATTGCCATATGTTTTCAGAGATGTTCAATAAGTATCAGCCCAGCTAATCCCTTTGGTTTTCATGCCCTGGCCATGTGATTACTTCTGGAATAATTTACTGATTGTTTTCAGTTTTTAAAAAGTGCCCTACCCAATTTCCAAAAGCCAGCACCTGCATCTCTTTGCCTACTCTGCCCACGTGCACAGCAGATGGAGACAGACCAGGTATTACCCCTTCCAGGAGCAGTGCTACCGTACTAGCAGCCTGGGTATACAAACATCACAGCTCAGTCCCTCTGGGGTGGGTGACTTAATGCTGAGGCATCTGCTCTATACCAATGCTTCTCAACCCTCAAGTTGTGAGGTACCAGTTTTTTGTTTGTTTCTGACCAATATTTTTGTAAAATACCATAAAAATCAATGTGTATTTCATGACAATGTCAACTTGCTATAAGCGTTTATAAACATTTGGCCTCAACTTTTGGATTTATCTCACTGTTAACTGGTAACAAGCAGTTCGTGAAGTAGCACCAGGTTGCTCACTGTAGTAACTGGCTTCATAAACACACCCCTTACTGGATTTATTTCCTTCCCTGTCTCACTTCTCCACTTCCCTACTGGCGTGTTTTGGGATCACCTCCCAAATAAACTATTTGCTCTCAAATGCTTGCCTCTGGTCTGCTTCTGGAAGAATCCAGTCTAAGACACAAGGAAATCCAGCTAAAGTATCAAATATAACACTAATTGGAGTGGTTAGTACTGTCAATAAACAAATTAAAATGTTCTCTTCTACTCAATGAAAAAGAAACTCATAAATTTGAGATGTTAAACCACTGACTAGAATCGCTGAAGTTGAAAGAAGAAAGAAACTAAAAACAAACGTGACTCAGACCCATAATTGCATTCCAAAGTGGGGAAAAGATCTGATCTCAGAATTCTGATTATATGCTGCTACCGTCCATCTGGTAAAAGAATGCCATTTTCTTTGTGAGTCATGTGATTTGATGATTTCCTTCATAATGTCATAGTAAGCCATCAAAACAATAACTTTTTTTTTTCCTTTGGCTCGAATAGTAGCTTATAATTGGACATGAAATGTTTCTACATCAGTTAAAATAAACATAGTCCCTTCCTTTTTGTCCTAAGATGACCTTTTTCCTTGTGCTTGACTGTGATCCTTCAGTTGGGAAAAGAATGAGTGTAAGGACCAGAGTGCAAAAATATAATTTGAATTTGAGTTTTTAAAGGTAGAGTGCCCAAGACAAGTTATTGGTATAGAAAATATCTTTTTATTAGTGGTGTGTATTATATAGGGAAACTCAGCAAGCTTTTAGCATCATGTAATAGAAAGTATATGACTTTTGAGTTTCAATCGTGACTGCTCTGGCTTGAATTCTAATCTTGCCAGTCACCACGTATGTGATGTGTGTAAGTTTCTGTAATGGATCTAGTGACTATATCTCTCTCTTAGGAATATTGAAATTTAAATAATATAATGATGTATTTGAAAATATCTGGCTCAATTGAAGAGATAAAGGAATCAAAGATTACTTCAATGCATAGTTCTCTGATTTTTATAAGTGGGAAAAAAAGCATGTGAAACAAAAAGTATCACGTGATATTGGGGGTTAAGGAGTATTCCAGTAAAGGTAATAATTGTCTAGTGTTGTTTATCATTGTTCTACCAGATAAAATCTGCCAGCCCCCATTCCCCCTTCTCTGTCAACCAGAAGGGAGCTAGCTTAAATGGAGTACAGTGCATTGAACAGGAGCCTCTGTGGCTTTTTTTGGTTGTGCTCTGTGGAATGAAATGGGGCTCGAAAAAAAGAAAATCAAAGTAATGGCTGCCTATGAGGCCACAAAGACACTCAATGTAACCACATCATAAATCATCGAAGAGAAATGCCAGGGAAGATCTATGCTTCTAGGACAGCTCGCTTCATTTAATATATCTGATGCTGCCGTAATAGCGACTCTTTAGTTCCCCCTTCCCTCTGTTCAGTGGTAGTTGTCCTTCTGCTTGACCATGCATCCCTCGGAGAGTCGTCTCCTGACTAGGAGATGCGTACAACCGTCCGTGAGTTATGGGTTCTTAGCCTGGAAAGCCTTGTTTCAGTTCAGTAGTGTTCAAAGCGGAAGTGAAGATCAACCAAAAGCACAGAAGGATAAAAAGGACCCTTGGAAAAGCTGGTTGAATAAAAGAGTGGTTGCTTGATAAGAATTCCTTCACTTTCTGCTGTGTTTCTTTAATAAGGAACAAAGAATGAAAGAACTAGTTCTGGAGAATAATTAAAAGAATATGACAATAGTGATATAAATAGTCACGAGGATGCCAATTTAAGAGCCCAAATGTGGTATGTCACCGTCTTTTACAACCATAAATGGGTCAGGATGAAATCTTCATAGTGTAGTTTGAAGCCAGTGAGTTAAAACGATCAAATATATTTTCACCTGAAATCAGAGTTCTAAAACAATATACAACCTACAAAATTCCTTAGGATTTGACGAATCCATTAGGACTACTCACAGCCATGAAGCCGTACCAAAAGTTTAAAAGCTTTAGTCCTTCTCGAGTTGGTAGCTACATCTCCCACTAGAGATCTATTCATGCACAAAAGAGATTAATAAATTTAGCTGAGAATTTGAGAGCAAAAATTGATCAAAATACAAAGGCTCCACCCAAAAGAAAATTATGAGTAAAAATAGAATAAGTAGCATTAGTATTCTGATTTTACTTCACGCACTACTCATGAGTCCTTCATAAAGAAACATTCCAATAACACAAGGAAACATTCCGATAACACAAGGGATCCAACGTAGGCCTACAAAAGGAAAAAAATTAAAAGCTGAGAACAGAAAGCATTACAAGAGGGTAACGGAAGCAGCCAGGGTAGCTGGTTAGAAGCAGCAGGTATAATAAATACATTTCTTGATGAGGTGCACAGCCAAACCTTTTTCTTCATTTGTAGCTACAAAAGCGAGGTCGATTTACTTATTCCCATTCAAAGCATTCACTTTATCCTCCAAAGGACCAAGACGGCAACAGCAGAAAGCAAAACAATGCTCTGAGGATGAAGCATTCAAGTTCCCTTTAAGATTCATACAGCAGCTCCTGAAAGTTTTACTATTTAAGTGATTCCATCAAAATTCTCTTTTCCTGTCTGGTTGAGTTCATTTAAATTGATCGCCAGTGGAGTTAATCATCACAAGTCGGAACTTACACTCTGACTGTAACATGATTTAATGCTTACTCTTGACCTCCTCTCTTCTCCTTTTAAAGGACACACCTGGCCCCATAGTTGGAAAGCCCGTGAGGATTCCTTCTGTCTCTTGAGGAGGAAGCAGAGCAATGAGCCTTGTTACCGGTGGCTTGCAGCCAGTCTCTTCCGGCCTGCTGTAGTATACTGGGGGACCAAAGTCAACAAAACTAGAAAGCCCCAGTTGGGTGGCAGATGTGAAGGTTAGCCCTTTTAGCCTTTGCACGCCACTAAAATCTCTTCAGACATTCAATCGCAGGCATTGCCTTCACGCCACAAGTTTGCATTTGCTTTTCGGAGCTGACAGTGCGTCCATTCCAACTCCACGTAGAATCTCCTATCTTATAGGCTACATTTTTTAGCATAGCCTAGATTACTGGCATTTACCTAGAGGTAAGACTTTAGGGAAACTCAGGTCATGGTAGGACACAAAGCCCACGCCTGAGTGGTCTGCTGTTTAATTCAAAGTCCCCAGTTAGTACCGAAGCCTCGGTTCCATTCTCACTGAGATCTGCGAAGGAGTTGACTATTCCCTGTAACAGTCATGGGAACATAAAGCCAGCAACACATAGACCTTCCCTCCAGCTTCTTTGGTCGCATACTGCTTATAATTCAGGGAAGCTGGCCGCGTGCAGCATACTAGCCAGGAGAGGCAACTTCCAACAGATAGAAGATCTGGTTCAGCACTTTAGTATTTTTCACTTCACACTTAGACTAAGTTTAGCAGGAACCTCCCTGCTGAGTATTCAGAAGAAAAGATAAAGGTGAAAGCCCAGTACTCCCAGCACTAATCATTTGTTCATGTACCTCCACCCAAAGTGCTAAGCCAGACAACTATGATGATTAAAAGAAAGATACACCAGTCTCCACGCATACAGGGACTAAATGATCGAGGAGGTTACAACAGGGACAACAAACCATCCAACCTAGGGAAAAAAAAAAAAGACAACATAAGACTATGGCCTCAGAGGATTAGCAGAGAGGAAGACTGATGTCTCTGAAACTAGTCAAGAAAACTTGGGGAAGTCCAAAGAGTTTGCATAGATCTGGTCCAAGTTCTGGTTAGGCCATGTCTTGGCTATGTCATTTTTAATAAATTGTTTAACCTCTCTAAGACTAAGTTTCTGATTCTGTAAAATGGGGGTGATAATACCTACTGCAGTGTGCATAGAGGAATAAAATGATGATGCATAAATGTTAGCTAGAATGACATAAATGTTACCAGAGCAGGGATAATGAAGACCTAAACAGAAGCCACATGTTAATCTAATGGGGTCAGAGGTTACGACACTGAGTGACGACCTTAAAAATGGTATAATGAGGCCTATTAAGAGTGAGCCTTAGATATTCAGCCAAAGAGTTTGGGTTTGGAGTATGGAATAACCAAGATTCGCAATCATGTGGAAAATATAAAAGAAGAAATGTTTTTTATGGTTAGGTTGGAGGTGATGAATAACGGTACCTTTTATGATACTTACTATGTCCCAGGCAGTTTTAAGTGCATTAAGCATTATCTCAGTTAATACTACAGAGGAAGAGCAGGGAATGGCTGGCTCAGGGAAAGCTGAGAGGCAAAGGGAGGAATCTAGTGGTGAGGGGATAAGAAGCTTGAGAATCACAGTGGCTATACAGAGAGAAATGGAGAAATGTGGTAGACACTGGGAATGGGGACAAGAGAGCAAAGGGTCACAGTGGTTGACACCAGAAGGCTAGAGAATATGATTCCTCAATTAAGATGAAGAGTCGTGGAAAGCAGTTTGTAAGAGAACATTCTACTGACAATTCCCTTTTCTTGTCAACCTTGATTCAGTTCTTCAGCCCCCTCTACTCCTTAGCTTTTCACACATTTTGTGTGACTGTTGGAAGGAATCCAGTTGAATCTTTTACATTTTTTTGACCATGTGCACATGCTTCAAGGCCCTCTGCTACATTTTCGGTTGTTGATTTCCTCCACTTACCATAAAAATTGATATAGTTGCTCTTTTGATTTTTCAATTTGCACCATATCTTCAGGTACTAATTCCACAAAGTACATGAGAAAACAAAGTACATGAGAAAACTCCAAAGAGGCAAAAAAAGAATTCACGTGTGACTTATTGAGAAAACCATTAAACTAAGTCATTCTCAACTTCCCAGAAGGAGAAATAATGAGAAATAGATACTACAGTATAGAAAGAGTGGGAAAAGAATGATACTACAGATACTACAGTAGAGAAAGAGTGGGAAAAAAATGTTTCTGAGCTGAGAGACATTCCGGGCTTCTCATTCCACGGTAATTCTTTTACAGAAAAGTCATCAAGTGCTGAAAATAGAGGTTTGTTCATAGATATGTGACAGACCCTTCCTAAGTGACAAGATGGGTCATAATTTTAATGAATATTGTGACATACCCATCAATTATCCTTGAATGTGAATGTGACCGTGTGAGTGTGCAAAAGCTGGAGAGTGGGTAATTTCAGTCAGCATATTCCTGCACATCTGTCAACAGCTGTCAGGAATCTAAATGACCCATACTAGGTAACATTAATTTTGTGTCTATAAAGAATCTCACCTGCACGTTCAAAACACCTTGGGCTTAGAACCATATGGAGAAAATTACAGAGCAGCCCACAGTAAAATACTGCATTGAAGTACAGTAATGGGGAAGCGGGGGGGACAACTTGGAATTCAGAGCTAAAGAAGTTAAGACTATCAACGGAAGCTTGTGTTGTCATGGAAACCTAATGCAACTGAGAAGCCAGGGAAGCCATCACTTAGCTATATCACACTGAAAGGTACAGATGCTCTTCAGAACAACTGGAATTGACTGGACAGATGACTCCAAGAAACCAGTAACTGAGTTAGGGATGGGTCTAAAAATTACAAATAAAGTATTGGCATAATGAAGGTAAGGAACAGAGAACTCAGGTGGTCCCAAGTAGAAAAAAGAAAATCCCTTCAGGCACAGGTAGAGTTGTATAGGAAAAGAAGAGATGAGAAAAAAGTAATTAGGATTGGTTGGATGTTCTAATAAAATTAAGGATAACCATTTAGGTTATATAATAAAGGAGGAAAATTGAAAAACAAGTAAAGAACATGCTTTCATTACAGGATTAATCACGTTATAATGTATTAATTGCTAATATATTGACTTTCTATAGACTATGAGCTTCTTTAGAAAGAGTCCGGCTGTGTTTTTCATTACCCCTCCAGCCCCCCACTCTTAGTAGGCCCAGCACGGTGTAGGCACTCAACCAATGTTTGTCAAATGGTGATAATGCTACTATTTATTTAAAAGTGGACTGTGGTACAATTACTGTAAAAGTTGTATTCATTTTCTATGGCTGCCATAACAGAATGGCATAGACTAGTTGGCTTTGACAACAGAAACTTATTTTCTTACAGTTCTGAAAGCTTGAAGTCCAAGATCAAGGTGTTAACAGATTTGGCTTCTTCTGGGGCCTCTCTCCTTGGCTTATAGATGGCTGTCTTCTCTCTGTGTCCTCATGGCCCTTTTTCTGTGCAAGTATCCTTGGTGTATCTTCCTCTTCTTATAAGGACACTAGTCATGTTGGATTAAGGTCCCACCATAAGGGTCCCATTTGAACTTAATCACCTCTTTTAATACCTTATCTCCAGTGTAACGTGGTTACACTCTGAGGTACTGGGGGTTGGGACTTTAACATATGAATTTTAGGTTGAATTCAGTCCATAACACAGTACAGGTGACTCAAAAAACATGAGTTTGAACTACTCGGGTCCACTTACACACAGATGTTTTTCAATAAGTACTACATAACTACACAATTAGAGGCTGGTTGAATCCACGGATGCAGAATCACAAATACAGTAATTGAACATCATGGATTTTGGTATTCAGGGCAGGTCTGGAACCAATCCCTTGTGGATATTACAAGATGACTGTATATAGCTTATTTTGTTCAATCAGCACCACAATCTTAGTATTGCTATTTTGCAGAAGAGGCAATTTGAATCTCGGAAAGATTAAGTAACTGGTCAGTGGTCACACAGCTAGCAAAGAGCCAAATGAGGATTTAAACATAGGTTTACTGATCTCAAAGCCCTCATTCTTTAAAATGTACTCCAACAGAAGAATAAAATGGAAGTTAAGGGGGAACTGCAAAAGATAAACTGATAGGTGTAGTACTATCATCATCATTAGACTTAGAATATAAAGGTAACCTAAAGATACTGTGGGACTCTTTCATCTCATAGATGAGGAGACTGAGCTTCAGGAAGGGAAGTTCTATCCCTAAAGATTCATTTTGTGTCTAAAATTTCCAGTTCTGTTTCCTAAGAATTGCTCCCTCAGTCAACATCAGGTAAATTCTTCCAGTCTCCAGGTGAAAGACTAGAGACAGGGCTTCTGAGAAAAGAAACAAAGAACACATTGAAGCCAGCCTCATGCAGTGCAAAGCATGGCATGGAAATCTGTACAAAGACGGGACTATTTTTTACCTCTAGGAACCTATGTTTTCATGGTGCTAAAAACATGCTTTGTTGTGGCTTTTTTTTTTTTTTTTTTTTTTTGCGGTACGTGGGCCTCTCACTGCTGTGGCCTCTCCCACTGCGGAGCACAGGCTCCGGGCACACAGGCTCAGCGGCCATGGCTCGCTCCGTGGCATGTGAGATCTTTCCGGACCGGGAACGAACCCGTGTCCCCTGCATCGGCAGGCGGACTCTCAACCACTGCGCCACCAGGGAAGCCCAGCTTTGCTGTGTTTTTTGCTTGCTTTGAAAGTTTTTAAAACCAAAGCTGCTCTTTTTCTGCTAATTTCTTCTCATTCATTTAAATATAATGTCTCTAGAATTAAGTGGCAAAATTGCCCTGTGTTTTCCTGAAAAGAAAAAAAAAAGGAAATGACTTTAAAAATTCCAATCAGTCCACTTGATTCTCCTACTAAGGAAGTGGTGATTTATTTTTCCATTGGTAGAGACTTAGGAGGCCCCCAGAAAATCAGCCACTCTCCAGGCCTCTCCCATTTGATGAGGACTCATGAGGGCCTCATTTATAAACTGATGCAGAGAGAAAAGGTGGCAGCTGACAAATTGTATTTCAGCCTCTGACTGTTGCTTGCTCTCCATTACATTTGTAAATTTTCAACTATAACAATCCCATTTGTGGAATCCTCCTCATGAGGGACAAAGGGTCTTTAAGAAGAAAATTTATCCTGCAGGCTTATAGGCACCTGAAATTAACAGATTGATTGGGAGGTCCACCATATTGGGCTATGTGGAGCCCCAGAGTCCTCTGCATGGCTCTTGGCTCAATCAGCATATCTTATCAATTAACAGGGTATGTTCCAGGGAGTTTTGTGCTGCTTGTTGGGGCCCTTTACTTTCTGTAGCCCCACTATTCCTCCCTTCCTCGACCCACTAGACTCTCTCATGAGATCTAGAGTTTGCTTCCTGAAGCAGAATTGGGAAGGACCCAAGAATTTTCCTCAAATTAATGGCTCTACAGCTAAATGAAACTGATCTAACAGAACTCTTTGGGGATGGATATGCCCCCTCTCCCAGCAAGAGAGTTTGAAGAATTGGTAAACTCTAGACATTCCTAAAAAATGATCTTGCTGCCTTGTAATTCATAGCACACAGCACTCAATGAAATGAGATGAGGCCCTGTTATAAGGCATCTAGCCATGGAGGGGATTATGTTAGAGACAAGGCCATACAAGGCAACACTTGCAGCACTTGGAGAATCATGATTTGGGAAGGATGGAAGCAAGAGGGAGGTGCCCAAAGGGAAGCAGGGAAGCTCTCAAGGTAATTCTGTAAACTCCAACATTTACTGAGCACCAGCTCTGTTCCAGACAGTGTGCTGCAATCTGGGCTTAGTGCTAACATAAGTAATGCACAGTCCCGTCCTGGGAAGTGGTCAGGGCTGAAATCAAACTTTTTTTTCCTGTTTTTTCTTCAGATGAAATTTCAATCATGAATACAGCATATATTATAAATTCAGAAAATCCATAGCAAATCTTTGACATAACTAGCGCAATCGTGAGAATATGCTTTTCTCCCTAGTTACAACTCTCCTTCATAGTCTTTCAAGTGATATTGGTCACCTTAGATGTTTAAAAAGGGATCTTTGAATTCCCAACAAATGATTCCATTCTCAATTTATGAGTTACATGAGAAATATATATATAGTCAAGTGTTTCTACATATTGTATAGAAGCCAAAATTTTTTTAGATCACAATTTAAGAGTTCAGATCTTACGGTTAAGGAATTGAGAGTGGAAACTAGGCAATTTTTGACCATCCCCATTTTGTAAGAGAAAGGGCGGACTGTGCGCACCTCCAGAGGGAAGCGCTTCAGCACAGAGAGCCTCTTCCTTTCCTCTCCGTAGGTTCATCCCTGGTTTCAGTAGAGCTCAAACCCTGCCTATGACAAACAAGAGCTTGAGCAATTAAATAATTACTGTGTCTGCAAGCTCTACAGAGAAAAGGCAAAATGCTAGGCATTGACAGACACCAAATTAGAATAAAAACTACTTTCACTGAAATTATAAGGTGCATCCTGTTTCTTGTCAACCCGTCCCAGCTAAGAGAAGAGACTGTAAGTAATCTAAGAGAAAAAGCAAAATGAATGACACTCACGGTGGCCAGGCCAAAACAGGGTGTCTTGAGAACAAACAAAGAAGCCACTTCGTGGAGAAATTAAAGCTCCTCTTCACAGCCTCTAAAGAGGAACTGTGAATGTTTTCTTCTCTTACTGACACACTTGTTCTCTTCTCAAGAGTTCATTTCAATCCTTACAGCTACTGTCATTCTTTTTGTTCTTTGCCAAGACAGCTGGATAGTTTAAAAGTCATTTCAGACTGAAGTTAAAGATCTGTCTTATCCCAAGTTTTGCTTCACTTGTCTAGTGTCATATTTTCTCTTTAGAAAGGTTTAAGTGGTGAACATAAGAAAGTGAATTCAAATTATTATAGTTATTCTTTTAATTTTAAATGAATATCAACTTTAAAAGACTAGACTGGCATTGGACCAGTCTAGTATAAAAACTGGACCACTGGTATTAGAGTCATCTGGGGATTATTATTTTATATAATAGCTTTATCAAGAAGCAATTCATATACCATACATTTCACCTGCTTAAAGTGTGCAATTCAGTGATTCTTACCACATTCACAGAGTTACACAACCATCAACACAATCAATTTTAGGAGATTTTCGGCATTCCCCAATTAAACCCCACACCCATTAGGAGTCACTCTCCATTTCCCTCCAACCTCCTCGGCTCTAGGCAACAACTAATCTATTTTCTATCTCTATGGATTTGCTTATTTGGGGGCATTTTGTATAAATGGAATCATAAAATATGTGGTCTTTTGTGACTGAGTTCTTTCACTTATCATAATGTTTTCAAAGTTTATCTTTGTTGTAGCATGTATCAGTACTACATTTCTTTTTACTACTGAACCCCAGTCCATATTTTAAAAAATCCATTTATCAGTTGACAGACATTTGGGTTGTATCCACTTTGGGACTATTATGAGTAATGCTGCCATAAACATTTGTGTACAATATTTTTTATAGACATGTGTTTTCAATTCTATTGGGTACATATCTAGGAATGGAATCGCGGGCTCATCTGGTAACTCTTTGTTAACCCTTGAGGAAGCCGCTGCACCATTTTCCATTCCCACCAGCAGGATGTGAAGATTCTAATTCCTACACATCCTTGCCAACACTTGTTATTATTGTTTTCTTTTTAATACAGCCAGCTTAGTGGGTGTGAAGTGGTAGCTCACTATGGTTTTGATTTGTACTTCCCTGACATTTGGGATTAGTATTAAAATGCGTATTCCTGGGCTACGACCTGACCCTGAATTAGAATCAATGAGCATGCATTTTACTGAGACTCATATATCAATTATTTATTCCTGCATAACAAATATTTATTCTCTCTCATAGTTCTTATGGGTCAGATATTTAGAGGAAGCTTAGTTGAGTATTTCTGGTTTGGTATCTCATACCATTCTGTTAGATATCAGCCAGGGCTGCAGAAATTTGAAGGTCTGACTTGGACTGGAAGATCCTCTTCCAGGGTCTGCTTTGAGGGCATGCAATTTATGCAGTCACACAAGACACCATGCTCAGAAGGGTTTTGCACACTTGATTTAATGCACTGCTGTTGCCATCTTGATTGTCTCATATAACTTGTCATCTTTGAACTTGAGCTTTGTAAGTAAAGTCCAATGAGACAAGGGAGCATGTGTGAACAGAGGAGATCTGTGCAACATGTGTGTCTGTGTTCCCTGGGGCTCCATTTGCATTTGATGATTATAATACATATCAATATAGAACTCTGGTGGACCTGTCATGTGTGAAAGTTCAGTGGGACTCAAAGTCAGTACAAGATAGGCATGTTACATTTATGACTGTGTAAATTGAGGTTCTGACAGTCCAGAGAGGCCACACTTTCTGTTAGAATCAGAACTTGCTATGAACACAGCAAAGACTGCTTTTGGCCCTGGAGGTGAAGAAGGGAAAGAGAGGAGGAATAAAGCTGTTGAGATGGCCAAAGCCACAGAGTGCACGATGGGCCCCCTCCCTGTCCCCTTCAAATTTCTAGGAAAGCTACCAAACTCACTAGATGCTTTGCAAGAGTGAGTCTTTTCTTGTGAAAATCTGTAAAAGGTTTTAGTTTGGAGTATGGGTGGATATGGGTGGGAGAAGAGAGAGATAGCACAAGTGGGCACAGACATAAGGGATAGAGGTGATCAGGAAGAGTTTTAGCTTTTAGGACTAACTGAAATCATGAAGACGACTTTGGACTGTCACTGACCATGGAATAGGGGGATCTGAGTTTGAGTCAACTTTGAGATCTTCAAGGGTCATGGAAACCTCAGTTTACCCCTGAGTTTTATTTATAAATTCTGTACACTGGACATAATGCATAGCTTCTTGATTCCAAACGAGTAATGCCTACTTATCATTTATCTCCTATATTTAGACATCTTGTGATGACAGATGTTTGAGGCATATATCATTGCATCTTTAAGAGGCATGTAGAAATGATGCTCACTTTCTAGATAGGAAGAACGAGAATATCCCATACTCTGAAGTAAGTGTGTCACATTGCTTGGGTGTTCCCAAGATCTCAAGTTTTGCCTGCTGTTCGGGGCAAATTTGGGCAAGAGATCACAATGCTGAGCCTAACTGAAATCCACTGATCCCCCAACCCTAGTGTTAGCTAAACCTGAGGGACGGGGAAAGGAGGAAGACCTTGCTGAGGCTGTGGGAGAGCTGCTGGGGACTTAACAACATGAAACATTGGTATTTGAGGAACATGAGGCAAAAGGAAAGAGGGAATGCAATGCTCTGGTCTCTAGGTACAATTGCTGCTGAGTCTTGGCATGGCTTGCCCTGTAGCCCACTGTCATTCACTAATTGGCAGAATTTCCTCCTTGTTATGCTGGCTCCATTGAAAACCCACTGCAGGAGCAAACCTGCTTGTCAAAGCACTGGCTCCAGCGATGCTGTGGCTCTTCAACCTGCATGGCCTTCATGCCTCAAAAACGCTGGGTACAGCAGGACGCTGTACACAACCAGGCCAGCAAGCACCAGACTCAATGAGACAAAGGATCTCGCCTCTGCTCAGTTGAGCCTCACTGACAAGCCCCTGCTTTGCTGTTTCAAATGACCAGCAGAAAGGCGACCGACCACAGCTCTGAATCAGAAGCTTTTCTTCTTGTACACGAATTGCAAGAGCAAATTGCTTAGGAAGAAAACTGTTCTTGCAATTTATTTTATATTTCAGAATCAGTGGATTATTTGTTAGTGAGGAATATTTATTGTTAGTTTAACCTGTATTACATTAAGGTGGCTATAAATTTGGCCTTATACCTATTTTTAATGTAATTGCACATGTGCTTTGACCTGCAATCCCATATAACTCAACCTGCACTTTGGCTTCTAGACTCATCTACCCAATTGTTTACTCAACCCTTCAGTTTGGAGGCTTAAAGGGCATTTCAAACTAAACACATCTAAAACCAAACTCTTAATTTGCCGTACACTCCTGTCCCACCCATCCGGCCAAACCTGTCTTCATCTCATTAAATGTTACCTCCATTCATTCTGTCGCTTGGGCCAACACTTGTGATCAACCCTTGTACTCTGCCCTTGACCAACCTTTGTCTAGAAGGATCCCTGTCAATATGGTCACATACCTCGGTCCTTCAGGTCACCCATGTGTCATAGGAGTATTTTTTGGATCCATCTCCTAAAACAAAGGAAATAAAAGCAAAAATAAACAAATGGGAACTAATTAAACTTAAAAGCTTGCACAGCAAAGGAAACCATTGACAAAATGAAAAGACAACCTACTGAATGGAAGAAAATATTTGCAAATGATATGACCAATATGGGGTTGATATCCAACATATATAAAGAGCTCATACAACTCAACATCACAAAAACAAACAATCTGATTAAAAAATGGGTAGAAGACCTGAAGAGACATTTTTCCAAAGAGGAAATGCAGATGCAACAAGCACATGAAAAGGTGCTCAACATCACTAATTATCAGGGAAATGCAAATCAAAACCACAATGAGATATCACCTGACACCTGTCAGAATGACCATCATCAAAAAGAACACAAATAACAAATGTTGGGGAGGACATGGAGAAAAGGGAACCCTTGTACACTGTTGGTAGGAATGTAAATTGTTGCAACCACTATGGAAAACAGTATGGAGGTTTCTCAAAGAACTGAAAATATAACTGCCATATGACCCAGTAATTCCACTCCTAGGTAAAAAACACTAATTTGGAAAGATACTTGCACTCCAATGTTCATAGCAGCTATATATAGATATATATATATACACACACACACACACACACACACACACACACGCACACACACATATGTATCATTCCAAAACTTGTTTTTTCACTATTAGGTTTTTAAGATTCATCCATCTTGTTACATAACATTCCATTGTATGAATATGACCTAATTCCACTATCTTATAAACAGGCACTTGGGATGGTTCCAATTTATCCTTTTACAGACCATGCTGCAATGAACACTCTTTTATTTCTATCACAGTGCACACCTGGAAGAGAGTTTCTCTGAGGGGATATACCTAGGAGTGGAATTGCTGGGTTGCAGGTCATGTAAACATTTATTTTATAAGATAATGACAAATTGTTTGGGGAAGAGTTCTTGCTAATTTGCATTCCCACCAGCAGTATATAAAGTGTATGTTGATCCATATTCCTGCCAACACTTGGTATTTCAGACTTCTTTTTGAAAATTAATAGGTGGAAAATAATATTTGACTGGGGTCTCAGCTCACATTTTCCTAGTTGCTAATGAGACTGGACAACTTCTCAAATGTTTGTTGGCCATTCAGGTTTCTTCTTCTAGGAAATACCTATTCATGTCATTTATCTATTTAGCTGTTTTTCTTTTTTCTTTTTTTTTTAAATGCATAGATCTTCCTTATATACTTGTTATATTCATTGCAAATATCTTCTCACCTTTTTTTTTGGAGGGGTGGTTATTTTTTTCACTTTTTTTATTGTACTGCTTGAAAGACAGAAGTTTTTAATTTTAATATAGGCAAGCTTATTAATCTTTTCTTTGATGTTTAGTGCTTTTTTATTTAAGAAACTTTTTCCTTATTCCACTATCAAAAAGATATTCTTCTATCATTTCTTCTAAATGCTCTAAAGATTTGCCTTTTACGTATAAGCCTTTAATCTTTGTAGATGGCATGAGGTAGGGACACAATTTTATTTTTTCCCACATAGATAATGGTCTCAGCAACATTAGCAAATAGTAACTCTGTAATATATCATGTATTGATAAGTGTGTGTATCTGTTTCTAGGCTTTTTCTTCTGTTTATAACAGAGGCCGTACCAATACCACACTGCCACAATTAGTAAAGCTTTATAATAAATATTGATATGGGTGGGGCAAATCCTACTACCCCATTGTCTATTCTTAGCTTTTTGTTCTTTGATATACATTATGGATATACATTATTTCAAGTGTCTCTAAAAATTCTATTGTGGTTGTTTTTTTGTTTATTCTTTACTAGAATGCATTGAATCTATAGATACTATTGGGAAGGATTAAAATCTTTATGATATTGGATCTTCCAATCTGTATACCTGATAAATTTCACAATTTAAGTATTCTTTAATGTCTCTTCATAAAGTTTTATAATATCTCCAAAGAGGTTCTGCATAATTTTTGTTAGATTTATTTCCAAGGATCTTATATTTTTTATTTCTATTTTAAATGTCATGCAGTTTTAAAAACAACAAAGTTAGCTAGTACTTAAAAATGCAATTAATGTTTGTATATTGATCTTACATATGCTCATTTTGCTTTATTCTCTTACTTATTCTAATAAATAACATAAATCAACAACCTTCAAGTAATGAACATTTTATTACTCTCTTGGTAATTTTCATGCCTTTAGTTTTTTTTCTTCTTGTCTTATGGAACTGACAAGGGTCTTCACTAAATGTTGAATGTATGCAGTAAAGTGAGTATCCATATCTTGATCTTAATTTTAAAGACAGTACCTTCAGTATTTCTCCATTAAGAATGAAGTTTTCTCTAGGTATTTTTAAATAATATTTATCAAGATAAAAATGTTTTCTTCTATTCCTAGATTACTAAGTTATCTTTAAATTGAATAGGTGTTATATTTTATCAAATGATTTTTCTGCTTAAATGGAATTGGTATATAGCTTTTTTTTCTTTAATTCATTAATATGATGAATTACATTCATAGTTTTTCTAATGTGAAACCACTCTTGGCATTCCTGAGATAAACTCAGTTATATCTGTGATATAATAGCTTCTTTATATGCTGCTGATTTTGGATTGATAGTATTTTGTTTAGGCTTTTACTTCTATGTTCACAAAAAAAGTAATATGGTTATAAACAATGTACCAGGCTGTGTTTTACAGTTAGAGTGTATTGTTGGTTAACTGCAGAATCTGTATGGTGACAAATACTTAATAGCCACTCAGCAGATACTTTTGATATTGATGATGAAAGTAGAGGAGTTGACAGAATGTTTTTCTATATTAGAAAAATGCCCATTTAAGACTATGGTTTAGAAGATAAAGGAAAGTGATTACAGAGTCCATCATAGACACTGTAACACAGCAAGTCCACAGATCTCCAAATAATAGTTATATGGCCAATAGAGAATAAAAATATTTTCAAAGCAGGATAATATCTAAGTTTCTGAAATACAGTGGAAAAAATTATTTTGGGGCGTGGGATATCTTTGTTCACAGAGTAGAATTTCCTGACCTTAAACAGAATAGCCTGTCTCTCCAAGAATACATTTCACTGAGAGCCCCTAATGCTGTAGTGGAAATTCAAAGGGACAAGGTAATTGACTGTTCCCTCAATTCAGTGTGTCACTTGTTACTGTAATAATGACACTCACTGTCCTCCTCATATACCTTGCCTTTCACCTTGCCTCAAACATCAAAATTTATGTTTGTTTCTCAAATTGATTTTATATCTGAATTACAACAGAAATCATCTCATTTTTAAGAACTTGGTTATAGTGCTTACTATCACACTAGTCTTTCTTCATCTTTCTTTGATTTAATCATTATTTCAGGACTTCATATTATTGTTCTGTTATCAGTTTTTGTACTATGTTATGATATTCCTTTGTGACTTGCTTTCATATACTAAAAGACATGCAATGAATCAAAAATCAACACTATAAAATGATAAAGCAACTTCAGAATAGATAAGCAACTAAAAAACAAATAAAATATGTAAGGCAGAAAAATAAATACACATCTACTGACGGCATGGTAATACAGTCTAAGGACTCAGGTTATTTTACAAGTAACAATGACCCTGAAATTAAGAAATGGCAAGAAAAATCAAAAGAATATATGGGCCATGAAATTTTACCTCCAAAAAGGAGAGAATTTCTCATATTAGTGTTCTCCCAATGTCTTATTTTTATCCTTCAGCTTCTATGAGAATTATAGAGGCTAACAAGTGGATTGCTTTTGCCATGATAAAAACAGAAGGAGAGCTGCATGGCAGGAACGTGTCTTAGGCTGTTACTTTGATGAAGTGGCCTAAACCTGGAGATATCACTGAACATAGAACATGATGAAAGTCATTTAAATTCTAGTAGTGAAACAAAGGCAAAGACTTCAAATGAGAGGTAATGTAAGGGTTGATTTTGTTCATTTCTGAGGTATACCATGTGATGGGACATGCCATCTTGCAGTATTTGTCCTGATCAACTGTCACAGGTAATTTATTTTTAAGACTTGCACTGTAACTATCTAAGTATGTGATTCACTATATGGCAACTCTGGTCCTGAATGCTAATAATCCACATTTCTGTCACTGATATGTTTTATTAGTCATTTATTCAACATACTCGCTTCTACCTGACCAAAGGAGAGAGCCGTGACAGTTATTCCAAAGAGCTGCAGGTTAAAAAAAGCAAAATTGTCTTCAAATATTGAAGACAGCTTAAGGCATCCAGCATAAAGCTCCCCAAATGATCAGTCACTTTAAAGTATCAAGCAATGTTGAAGTAGCTTCTTTTACTTTCTGCCCTTTCAGGAGAGCTTTCAGGTATTAAAACTTCATGGATAGCTCATGACACATAGCAAAGGAAAGGACTTTCAAAGGAGTCCACACATTTAAATTAACATTGGCCTTCTACCTCCACAATAAGCCATAGAATTTTTAGTGAGACTTTATTGGTTTGTTCTGTGTCCTGTACAATTCCTTTGGGTTTTAATGAAATATCAGAGATAAATATCAGAGATAAAACAGTGAAAAGCATTTGACCTAGAAAGAATCCTGAAAAGTCCACCTTTATAATACACCTATATAATACATCTATAGTCACCTATTATTCCATTAATATTCTAGTGGATGCCACTGAGGACATATTGCAAAGACAAGGGATAAGACATCCATACGCCAGGTAAGCCACTGTCCTCTGATCATATGTGCTGCTCCTAGGCAGATGGGAGAGTGAGGAAAAATCCTGAATTACCTGTGTTAAAATCTGAAGTTACTAAATTATCCCAGAATGGATTAAGGTTATTTTTCCCATAATCAGATATAATGAAGTTTAAAATAGAGATTACATTGTTATAGAAAAATAAAGAACATTATTTTCTTTCCTATACATGAGTAAGTGGCCGTTACATTTTTCTTTTGACTTGTGTATTAGTTATCTATTGCTGCATAACAAATTACCCTCAAAAAGTGGCAGCTTTAAACAACTCTAAACATTTAGTTCACACAGTTCCTGTGGTTCGGGAATTCCAGAGTGGCTTAGCTGAGCGCTGGGTGCTGGGCGGTTCTGGATCAGGGCCTCTCACAGCTGCTGTAAACATGATGATTGGAACAGCAACCATCTGAACGATGGACTGGAATCGGAGGATCTGATTCCAAGATGGCTCATTCAGTCACTGGCAAGTTGGTGCTGGCTGTTGGCAGGAGGCAACAATTCCTCACCACGTGTAATTTTATAAAAAGTTGCTGAAATGTTTTCAGGACACAGTGGCTGACTTCCTCCCAAGAAAATAATTCCAAAGAGCACAAGGTGGAAGCCATATGTCTTTCATTATCTACCCTCAGAAGTCACATGCCATCATTTACACAATAGTCTATTAGTTATAAGTAGTCAACCCTATTTAACAGGGGAGGCGAGATCATTGGGGGACCCTGTAGAAGATGGCTACCACAATGTGCAAACTAGAACTACATCTTGTTTAGAAGGCTTTTCTGCGGTAACTATAAACCTGGAAATGATATTTCAAAGAATTTACGTTCAGACAGGCAAACCCAGCCAAACAGTCTGAGAACTTAGTTTTGTATTGTTTTCTGGTTGGCACAACATCGTCTGATAAAAATGACAGGATTTTCCATAGTACATAGTTCCTTTTTTTCCACTCCACAGTGTTGTACAAATGTCATTTTATCAGCCCTTACATAATGTTAAAGCACAGATTCCTTGTTAAAAGTCACACAGCATGTTAGAGAGGAGTAGGGCTCCAGCTGAAGTTATTTCATACACATCAAGCATTTGGTCTACATCTCTTTGTTACTACAAATAGAAGCCAATAAAATAAGAGGGATGGAAATAAATGTCTGAGTAAAAGGAAGAAATACAATAGTTGGAAATGGTTGGCAGTACTATAAAATACAGACTTCTTTTCCCAAGTAAAATAAGTGGTGAAAGGAAGGTAAGGAAAGAGGAATAAAACAAAGAGAGAACTCCAAGAGGCTCTTCTAATTCACTCTCTTAATTTTACAAATAAGGAAACTAAGGTCTAGCATATTTAATTCGCTTATCCAAAACCACCCAGTAGATTAAGCAGTTATATATTCAGAGGCCATTTCATAGGCCTGACCTCTTTTCTCTTAATTTTGTATTTATAAAACATCACACAACAGGTCAAAAGGACAAAGTCGAGTTGAATCAGTTGTTGGTCATCACCTTGACAAAAGCCAAAAGTGATTTCTTGGTAGACTTCAACTATCCACAGTTCTTAAGAAACATAAATTTAGTTAAGCGACTTTGCCGAAATCTTTCTTTCTAGCGCCAAAATTTAACTTAAGATATTATTTTAAATTAAAGAAACATTTTGTCACTCTTAGGAAGACACTGCTACAGAAAGAAATATTTCTGTTTATTTTTCTTTTTAAAAATGCTTTTTTTAATATAATTTTGAATGTAAAGGATACTTCTTTCACGTAGGAAGCACTAATCATAGAAAATAATTTCACATCGTGCCAAAAATTCTGATCAGCTGAAACTGTTATCCTTTAGCTGAATGTCTCTTGAGCTGGCATTTCACAAGTGTGTTTTAGGAATTGTTCTCCAAACTACAGTGTGACTCATTGCCTCCTTTCAACTGTGCATTGTCTGCTCCTCTTCAGTGTGCAAAACTTTCTGATTGTTGTAATTTTATTTTCATGCCACATTACCCTAGAAAACATTCTTCCAAACAAACAACTGCTGTCAAAAGGCATAAGATGCACTGTTTGTCTTGGATTCTAGTGAATGAAACTAACTCATAACAGTCTATGGCTTGATTTAGAAATGTCGCTGCCTCATATGGAAACTGATTTAGCATATGCTAAACGGCAACTCTTAGTTGCTAGGACAAGGTGGAAAAGGTCCTTGGACTAACTGATTAGAAAACGTGAAAATTATTGGGCTCTGGGATGAAGAAGCACACTAATGATACACAGGCACCTGAATTTCTCTATAAAATCAAACATTTACTGAGCACCTATCACTGACTAAATACCTATCTTTGACCATGGACGATGCTGTTGTTACAGGTTCAAGGTTGAATGTGGGTTTTAGGGCTCAAATCCTATTTCTCACTTCTTCTATCCTGCAGGTTTTGTGCTAAATGTATTAAACACAGAACACAGAAGGTAAAATGGTCAAATATCTTAGTAAATACTCACTAATCAGGGCTCCTCTAGAAGAGGTTTTGTAGCATGGCTAAGGCCAAGAGGCTTAAATAAGTCTCAGCCTGTTATCAACACCCAGGAACCTCCACCCCACTGGAAAGCCAATTCAAAACACACTCACCAGTGCCAGCAACAAGGAAACAAGAGAGAAGTTTAAAAAAAAAAATCATGTAGTTATCACCAATGCCTACTATTCAGCTGCCTAGGCTACCCAGACTCCATTATCTGGGCTGTCGAACTGATAGGAAGTTGTTATGTGAGATGAAAGAGAGCAAAGGAAAGAGGCCTTGGCTTCCTCCTACGGGGAGAAAGGGCTCTGGTGGAGCCTGCCTCTGTGAGGTAGGTTGAGAGCTCTGCCCATGTGGCCCTCCTGTTTGAGAAAAGAAAGCCCAAGGCAAGAATGCAGGAAGTAAAAGTGTGAGCAAGAGGCCTGCCCCGAGAAAACTGCCATCAGAAGCAGAAGATGCTCAGCTGATCTCAACGCAATGACCTCACCCATTAGTGAATTCTGACCAAATGAAAGTCAGGCTCGGACAAAAAAAAGAAAATCCTTCTGTCTCGTAAGGAAATCCAGTTTCAGCCACTAACATTTCCTTCTGTAGTCCTCTGACTGGGGAAAAGAAGACTGGGCAGAAATTGTTTTCCTTTGGGCAGAGGCTAAGTCCAAGGGAGAAGGAGTCTCCCTTCCTATCAGGTATCAAAGTGCCCCTTATGGAATTTGGAAGCAGAAAGCTTGGGTTCAAGCCAAAGGCTGTCACCTTCACTACCGCCCAGCTGGATAAGAGTAGGCAGTTATTTATCATCTAGAAATCTCAATTCCCTCTGAAAACTGTGAGTGTCATTCCCCACTAGCTGTGAGTGATAAAAGCCTTCTCCCTGTTGGTTTATCCAAGGAATTCTCTGGGCCAATCCTGATCAGGCCTGGGAGTCTCTTAGAAGTCTCCTATTCCCTGAAGGAAGAGGTAGGATGCAGAAGAAGGAGTGTAGAATTAGTCTTGCAGCATGAAGTCTGTGTGCCTGGGGTGAGCTTTTGAGTTCAGGGGCCCACTGAACAACATTTCTCTCTAAGTCTTCCTGAGATTTCCCAAGACTGGCTTCTGCCCCTGATCCCTTAAGTGTGTTCCAGTTTTCCCAGGTTGAAACCTCTATATCTGCAGTATGACTCCTCCCCTGGCTCAATGGAAGGACCTATTTTTCCACTGTAGTTGACTGGATCTCACTGCAAAAACAATGCTGCCAGCTGGCTAGTTGTAACAGTGTGTCTGCAAGGAAATGTTAGGATCATCCCTTGAGTGACAGCCCCAAGTTCAGGACAGCCTTGGTTTAGTGTCATGTGTACCACGGGTTAGCTTCTTTGGGGCCAGCTGCACACCTGGGTTAGCCCTGTTGGCTCTAGTCCACACTTTTCCAGCTTCCTCTCCAATGTCTACTTGTGTGCTACTGAAGTTACAGCATGCTTCCTGTCCAAGGCTACAGCTCTCCAATTCTGAGAGGCCCACAAAAGTGATAGGCTTTTACGTTGTAAACAACCCAACAGCACCAGTCAGAGATGGACGGCAATGGTTTTCATTTGACAATGCTCTCTGCTTGGGTGTAGTATGGCTAAGAAGTGTGTAAGCCTTGCTTGGAAGGAAGGCCAGCTGTTTTCAGGACCAGGAATGTCCCTGCTCCATCTCAGCAGCAGGTCTAGGTCTGTTCAGCCTTCCAAGCAAAGATGTTTGCTTGTTCATTTCCTTGTAACAAGTACCTACTATATATCTCTATTGTTTCACCAATAGTATCATATTGTGACTATTGGGTTTAAGTCTATTTTTCAAATTTTTTTTTTATTTTTATTTTTTCGTGGTACGCGGGCCTCTCTCTGTTGTGGCCTCTCCCGTTGTGGAGCACAGGTTCTGGACGCTCAGGCTCAGCAGCCATGGCTCACTGGCCCAGCCGCTCCGCGGCATGTGGGATCTTCCCGGACCGGGGGCACGAACCCGTGTCCCCTGCATCGGCAGGCGGACTCTCAACCACTGCGCCACCAGGGAAGCCCTTATGTTTCAAATTTGTTGCAAGTTTCATATTAACTATCATTGTATTGTCAGTATCAAGCATTGTGCCTGGGCCTTCAATAAATATATTGTATGACTGGCTGCCTAGATGGATGGATGGATGGATGAATAAATGAATGAATCCTACAACTGGACTGGGGTATCATGGTATTTAATCGTAAAAGATCATTACATGTCCATCCCAAAGTATCATAGTTCTTGGAAGACCTCTGACAAATTCCAGTTTATAGGGCAAGGTGTCAGTTCTAAGACACAGATATTTTTCTGCATGTTTTACATCTATGAAATGGTGAGGTATCTCCTAATCCCTGTTGGACAGGCAGAGTCAGGATATGGTTGTCATAGTGTGTTGGTACATCCAAAGTAATAAGGTCGGTGTCAGTGGTTTTGAAGGAATTCATGGAAAAGACGAGGACGGTTTTAAAGCAATGTGACATCACCAACTCTCCTGACACCATGGAAGATAATAGTGAGAGAGGCTGGGTCCTGGGAACTGGGTTCCTTTGCTGCAGCGCCTGCACCTGGACACACGTTCCTCAAGTAACAGATACAAAGAAACTGTAAGGGACAAAAAATAACTGCGTGCATGGGCAGTTGGGGCAAATTATGAACAACAAGATACACATAGACCAAAACCCAGCTGCCACTTCTGAGATGTCCGGAGCAAAAGCAAGGTACTGCGCGTGATCCCTGCACACAGCACCCCCCAGGGGGTGGGCAGATCACCTAAGCCACCCCTCCTGCCCGACCCCTGGACACATCCCTACACTCACCCCATTTAAGGAACCAGTTCGCCCTGTCTCCAGGAGCGAGCAAGGGAACCTGTTACTTGTTTTCACTCTCTCATGCTGCAGCACCAGTCCTGATAAAGCCTTGCCTGAATTCCTCTTGTGGCCTCTTCTCAATTTCTATTGATTAAAGAGTCCAAGAACCTGGGTCAGTAACAATAGTATGTGGAAAATCACAGTATCTACTGCTTTGTGTGAAAAAGTTTTTAGAAGAGACAGCATCTAAATGTGAAGAAGTTTTAATTTGCTTATGTTTTCCTTTTTAAGGAAAGTGTAAGAGTTCTATATCATAATAATCTATGCCTAAATAACTCTAAAACAGCCCTTTCGATAAGAAGAAAATAAAAACTCTGAAAGAAAAATGTTATGTAAATTTAATTGACAGCATTTTTTCTTTCTTGAGCTATCTATAAAATAACAGTGGTTCTTACTGTCAATGACATTATAGTCTATGAAATATGGATACTTGCTGTAAAATTAGTGATTTTTTTCCCTCTTTTGGGAAACAAATGGGATTAGTAAATTGTAACTGTTATCTCTTTTACTGAGGTAAAGGCACATGGAGATCTGCACGTACCTTTCTCAGAAAGATAAATTTCACACTATTGCAATAAACAGAACACATGATGCTTGCAAATTCCCCTAGAGAAGTTTCTCTGTTCACAGTGAGGTTCTGTTATAGTTTGACGTTGCTCAGGGAAGCCACATTAAAAAGAGTCAATATGTTTTGACAGCACTGCCAATCAACTCCACCTTCCACACTCCCCACTCCAAAAGGGGTGTAAGCAAGTAAGATGGAAAAGCCTCTGTTCTCACTCACCCTAACTCTGAGGCAAATGTGAGTTTGCTGCCAAAAGTCCTTAAAAGAAGGTTGTTAGTCCGTATCTTAGACAATCAAAAATAAAAAGAAAATAACAGTACCAAAGGGAAGAATCTTGTGAACACAGAGGTAAACCATTAAAGAGAAGTAGGAAACTCTTCAGATAGTTACGAGGTCTCTGCTAAGGCTCTCTGTGTCCTAAACTTTCTATCTTGCTGCTTATTTTAAAGAACCAAAATTATATCTCAACCAAGTGGATGCCAACCCTGACATTTTGGCAAAGGCCAGAAACCCACATAAATGTGCCCATATTAGGTCTACCATCTCTACACTTTCTTCACTGCTCCCCACCCAGGTGAGCCCACCCACTCCATGGCTTCCATTCTTCTTCTCATCCTCCACTTCCCCTTCAAACGAACAGTGAGGAGCAGTATCAGTGGGGGCATAAATGATAGCCTTTGAACTCACTCCATGGATGGTGCATTTGACAGCATCAGTCCTGGACGTAATGCAGGCAGCACATACAGCCTAGTTCCGGCTGATCCAAACAGAGGAAAGATGACTACAGGAATAAATAAAAGGCTCCCTCCCATATGGATGTGCCCCACTGTGCAATTATAGCAAAGTCTGTAATTCCCAGCAGTGTCATTTAAGTTCTTGCCTCTTCAAACTCTCATGGTAGACTGTAAAAATGCTGATTTACCACCTTTCTTGGCGAGTTGTCTCTGGAAACGCTGACCCTACTCCACCCAACACTTAATAAAAAACTGATGTCCAAAAGGGTTATAGGTTCATCTCTAAATTCCATACTTGTTCCAAGAAGAAAAAATAATATTTGTTGTTTTGGGGGTCCAAAAGAGGAAAGCAAGAAAGAGAAAATATTTGATATTCCAGGAGTGCCAAGTCCCAAAGCTTCAAAATTCTCTCCTGCAGCCTTCTTCAAAATACCTGTAGTCCCTGGAGCACTGGTGGCCTTTGCCCAGGTCCCTAGTACTCTCCATAATTGCATAAACATGCAACTTCGTGAATTTAGAGAGAAGTAGCTTACACATGCCACTTAAAAAAAAAAAATTAACTTCTGTATCTCTTCTCTAGAAACATGCCGGGTTCCATGGGAGGAGGCTGGACAACCCCCTAGGCAGGTTACACACAACGAGCAGCTGCTGTGAGCCAAGGGGAGGGCGTGTGGAGGCCGTGAGGTAGTGTCTCGTCTGAAGGAAATGAAATACTGCATGCAGAGGGCTTATTAAAAGCTTCATGCTTGAAAAATCCCTAGTAAAGTCAAGTCCTGGAAGCAGACAGTTTCCCTTTTGCTGGTCATGTTAACTTTATAGCTGGAAATGTGAATGCAATTTTGACATTTGTATGGACTTAGAAAAAAAAAAAAAGATAGTTAAGCATGCAGCCAGTTTTTATTGAAAAAACATAATGGAGAACAAAACTTCTCAAGTCAGCACTTTGCCAGTGACTAAGGTGGAGGCTTCTCTTCTGCACACTACCTTGTCACAGCTATGGTAAATAAAAAAGCAAAACAGTACAGTGACCATGGAGGCCACGGCCCTCCTTCTGAGCTGCTCAGACAAAATGACTGTAGAAATTTTGCCAAGGTATTTCGGGACACTGTACTCCAAGCAGCAGTAAGACAGCTCACTGTGTTCCCCAAATTTAACTTTAAAAAACTCAACTGCGTTTATTTTTTAAATTTTAAAAATAAATTTTTTGTTTCAAGCTTTTGAATGGTAATTTATGCACATGGTACAAAATTCAAAAGCTGCAAAAAGTATATGCTGAAATGTAGGTCTTCCCAAACTTCTCCCTAGTGATTCTACTCCCCTTCCTAGAGGCAGCTCTTGTTACCTTTTCTTGCAGATTCTTCCGGAGTCCTACGGCATATAAAAAGCACACCCTACACAAACCTCTTCTTTTGTTTCTTATATGGGCTTTTCTTTTGTTCACCCAAAAAGGTTTAATAAAAAAGATAGTGAATTTGGTGAAATGGATTTTAAACAACCTTATGAAATGGATTATTTTACTAGATTCAACCAGATATTTTAAAAGTATTAGCATGCTGTTAAATCACTCCCCAACCTCAAAATGATTTTTAAAAATAACATATGCATCCAATATTCATACCAGATGAATTCCAAAGTGAGAATCTCTCTCGCTCCTCTTATTGTTCATGGGATTGTGTCTTCCATCAAGGAAGGTTTCTCTCTTACCCCATTTTATTATGATCTTTAAATATTCTCACTGATGTTCATTATCTCAGCTTTTCTTTAAAATTCTTAAAATAATTTTGCAAGGTTTTCTAGATGGAAATGGCAAAAGTCATGATTTTGTAAATTGGCCAATAGAAATCAAATCCCTTACTGCTGGCTGAGGATGGCTGATCACTGGCAAGAACGAGAGTAGTGTTACACTGTAAAAAGACTATTGACTGGAATTTAAGTGGATTCTGATCTATTCTTTCTAACTACATTAGCATCCAGATCTCAACCATGTCTTAAAATCTCTCAAGCCTCCTACTTCCTTTTTTTTTTCTGTAACTGAGAGGAAATCACAATTAGAGATTTCTTGCTTAAACATTCTGTTTCTCATCTGACACTTTTCAGTGACTTTTCCCATATATATCTAGTCCTTAAAATCTCAAATTGATCAGTGCAACAAACTTCTTTTTCTCAAGTTACAATGAAAACGATAAGCACAATCAACATGAAATTTGCTAGGTGTTATGGACTGAATATTTGTGTCCCTCCAAAAGTCATATGTTTAAGTCCTAACCTCCAATGTGATGGTATTTGGAGGTGGGGCCTTTGGGAGGTTTAGATGGATGGGGCATCCTACCCTCATGAGGGTGGGGCACCCAAGGCTGGATTAGTACCCTCATAAGAAGAGCTCTCTCTCCACCATGTGGGGACACAGTGATAAGGTGGCAACTTGCAAACCAGAAGTGGGCCCTCACAGAACCATGCTGGCACCTGATTTTGGACTTCCCAGCTCCAGAACTATGAGAAATATATTTCTGTTGTTTAAGCCACTCAGTGTATGGTATTTTGTTATGGCAGCCCAATTTAAGTCACTAGGCATTTCCTAACTTTTTTTTTTTTAACATCTTTATTGGAGTAAAATTGCTTTACAATGGTGTGCTAGTTTCTGCTGTATAACAAAGTGCATCAGCTATATGTATACATATATCCCCATATCCCCCCCTCTTGTGTCTCCCTCCCACCCTCCCTGTCCCACCCCATTTCCTAACTTTTGACAGCGAATAGTTTAGCCACCCAAAGATATGGTTTCAACTGATGCCAGTTCTTCTTTGTTTCATTCAGTCATATAGGCCCTTTCAGCATTACTGCTTCAGAAGTGCATGTTTCATCCTGCATACATGGCAGGCCCCTATTCTTGGTACAGATGCTGTCCACTGGGCACATTTCCAGCTCCTGGATCCTGCCACTGAACTCACTGGAAACTAAGAACTGGAGTAGGACAGTGATATCTGCCTAAACTTACTTACCAACCAACCTGAATTCTAGGTGATTGAATTGAACTGGGCTTTGTGTAAGAACCTAAGACAAGATAGAACAGTGGGCTGCAGCAACTGAAACTAAGAGACATGTGAAAAATTCTTTCTAGGGGTGAGGCCAAGGTCAGGAACCACAAAACTGGCCTTCTTAAGGAAGGGGATAAGAAGTGGAAATCAAGTATGAGGCAGCATATATTTTGTTCTTCTAATTGTTACATTAAAGATGTGTTTTACTCGACAAATTTATACTAAGGGCAAATTATGTGCTCAGAGCATTGTTCTAGGTGCCAGCAATACAGCAATGAAGAGACCTCCCTACTGGGGAAAAAAAAAAAATCCTTGCCCTCATAGAACTCACATTCTCACATTATGTTCTCCTACTTCGGCTCCACCACCTAATTAGTGTCTCAAATAACACCTTATCTTTAACATGAGGATAGTGGTGCCCAATTCTCCTTTTACAGCTGTACTTTGTATATCATCAGGATTTTTAATGTTTCCATTCTGTTTTTCAAATATAAATAGGTCTTCCATTCTTTACCTAAATAAGTTTATTCTAAAAGTCAAAAATCTATTAACAGACTTACGTTATCATAACTATGTACATGCCAATGACTTCAAAGACAAGTAATAGGCTAGAATCATATATTTTTTTATAAAAGGTCTAATGGCATAACCCCTGAGCAATTTAAAGGAGAATATTTATATCTTAATCACTCGAGTCAAATAAATTCCCTGTTCTTATGCCAAATCAATTAAATGCTGAAAATCATGACATTCCACATCAAAAAAAAAAATGACACACTTTATTTCATAATATCTGAACTAGAATTTCCTACATAGTTTTTTGTTTTTTCCTGAAGTTTGTAATTGCTTTCTTTTTTCTTGTTGATAGAAGAATAATTCACCTTCACCTTATTCTCAGGCTTATCTAGACTATCAGTCATGCTGGAGTTCACCTTTTTCCCCAGAACTCCCTGAACTCTGCATTCTCCTGCTCCAAACAGGAGTATTTGCTGCTTAAGCCCATTGTATAGCTTTTATCCTCATCTTTTCACTCTCTTTCTGGGATTTACTTTTTCTTGGATCATACCTGTTCTTCTTTCTTGCTTTTTCACCCCTGTCTTCTAAAAGGACATCCCAAAATAACTTACTAAGAAAGGATATTAGGAGATCCTGAGACATATACCTCTAAAAAAAGTCTTTATTTTTATTCTCATACTCAGTGGATAGTTTGACCAAGTATAGAATTCCATAAAGAAGTGAAATAAATAAGTTAAATAAAGAAGTGGAAAGGCAAGCTGCAGACTAGGAGAAAATATTTGCAATACACAAACCTGAAAAAAGCCAGGACCTAGAATTTACAAAGAACTTCTAAAAATCAGTAAGAAAAAGATAAACAACCCAATTTTTAAACATGGGCCAGTATGTGAATAGGAACTTTGCAAAAGAAAACAACCAAATGGCTAAGACGTATGTGAGAAGTTGCTCAATATCAATGCTCATCAGGGAAACTCAAACTCACAGTGAGATATCACTGTGCATTGACGAAAATAGCTTAAGTTAAAAACACTGATAATAGCAAGTACTGGGAAAGATGTAGAGACACTAGAACTTCAGAATACATTGCTTATATGAGGGTAAAACTCTTTGAAATACTGTATAGCAGTTTCTAGGAAATTAAACGCACATCTATGACCAAACCAGCAATTCGAATCCACCCAGAATAAATGGTCAAACAATTCACAAAAACTCATGTAAGTTTGTTTGTAGTTGCTGTATTCAAAATAGCTTCAAACTAGAAACAACCCAATGACTACCAAAAGGAGAATGGAGAAACAAACCATACCATAATAATAGAATGGAAGACTTCTCAGCAATAGAAAAGGATGAATTACTACTACACCCAACAACTTGGATGAATACTAAAACAATTATACTGATCAAAGGAAGCTGGACATAAAAGTATATACTCTATGACTAAATTTATAGAAAGTTCAGGAACAGGGAAAACAAATCTATGGTGATAAAAGTCAAATACCGATTATTTGAGGGAGAAGGTAATGTGTATTGATTGAGAGAAGGCATGAGGGAACTTTCTGGGGTGAAGGAAATAGCCTACATCTTGATCTGGATGGTGTACATTTACTCACAAGGCTCTGCACTTAAGATTTGTGCATCTCACCATGGGTACTACATTTCAACTTTTTTTAAAAAAGAAAAATAGCTAGGTTGAAAATCGTCTTCCTTCAGTACTTTGAAAGCTTTTCCTCATTATCTTCTAACATCCACAAGTGATGGTAAGAAGTCTTGTGTGAGTCTGATTCTAACCCCTTTGAAGTCCAAGTTTATTCTCTCTGGAAGTTTAGGAACTTTTCTTTAACCTTCTTGCTCTGAAATTCCATGAGGATGTCACTAGGTAAGAATCTTTATTACATTCATCCCATTTGCCCCTCAGTATGCCTTTTCAATTTCAATACTTGTGTCTATCCTTATCGCTGGGGCATTTTTCTATTAATTTTACAAAGAATTTTCACCTCTTCTTTTTATTAAAATCTACTGTTCTTGAATCTCTATGGTCAGAAGATGGAATTCCTAAATTAAGCCTCTATGTCTCTTTCTTTCATTTTTTATATTTTCTTTGTCTATCTGCTTTGTTCTGTAGATTTCCTCTGCTTTATCTTATAGCAACTATGCTTAATTTCTAAGCAGTCTTACTTATTCTGTGTTCCTGTTTCACAACAATTTGATTTTAGGACACAATACCTTCTCGAATCTCTGAGAGTACCAGAAGATTTTGAAAAAGTCCCTCTCTGTTTTCTGAATAACGTCTATTTTCTCTGATAATTGTGGTCTTCCTCGTGTGTTGGATCCTCCCTAGATGCTACATATTAATAATGAAGATGTGTGTTTCCTCCTCTGTTCGGTAGGAAGAGTTTTTTTCCTTGCTTTGGGGGTCTTCCTGGAAGATCCATATACAAGGGAAGGGCAGGTTGAAAGATCAGCTTTATGGTAAGTAGGCTTGGAGCTCCCTGACAGTTCAGGGGTATCTAAATGCCAGAATAAGGAATTCTTTTGCTGAACAGCCAAAACTCTCAAAAGAAATCATGGCTTTCCCTGGTTTACTTATTGTCTTTAGAGAAGGATCCTGGAGGCAATGGCCAGGTGGCCTGCAGCTCTGAGGGGCTGGGGAGCAAGCAGGGCTTCCAGGCACTGACTTTCACACAACTTTCCCCTGTTTATGGCTTCTGCTCACCTCTTCTTTCTTATCATTCCTGTGACTCCAAGTCTTTAGCTCCTCCAGGCAGATGGGTGCTCTTCTGCACTGCAGACCATCACATAGCACATTCTAGGCTATGGTTTTGCTACTGTGTTTCATCTGTCTACATGCTTCCAACCACTTGCCATCATCTAGAAGTTTCTTGAAGTCTCTAATCTACTCATTTCCTCCTCTCCACACTCTTTCCATTCCTATAAAAACTTTTGTTATCATTTCAATGTAGTCTCTACAGGGAGAGAGGTGAATATGTATGTTCAATCTATCTTGAGTTAGAATGTACATTCTTTTCTTTTTTCCCCAGAAGTAAATTAATCTGTTTAGAAAAACCTGATAAGACGTTAAATATAGTAAGTTAAAGATATTACCAGACAAAACTCATTTATTAAGGCATTACCTGACCCTTCAGTGCAGATGATTCTCAAATCTATACTCTCAGCATCTTTCCGTATTTCCATGTACCTCCTGATCATTTCCAATTCTTTGTCTACTTTTACCACATTTACAACAACCCAAGCCCATTCTCTACTCCTTGCCTCCCCATGAAGATCTTCTTCCCCAACACGACTAGCCCACTTGATCTTTCTGCAGGTTCCACACACATCCACGCAGGCTGAACACTTCACACAAGTTTTTGACTTTTCTTTGCCCTGTTTCTTTGTAGTTGATGAGTGCTCAAATCCTCTCTCTTCTTCCTATTTTATTCTATGTCTGGAGAGAATTCTCTCCTTTAGCTCACCTTGCTCCTGGAAAATAAAGGGGACTAAAAGCAGTAATGGGAACATCGGCTGCATCACTGCCCGGAGAAGGGCAAAGGAATAACCACTTGACACTAAGCAATATCTTCTCCTTTATACAGGTGTGCACAGTTGATACTGCAGCTGAACAGAAAAAAATGTGCCTATTAAACATTTAAAGAAAATAAATTGTATTTGTCACAGAGAAGAATTTATAAACATCTTCTAAGAGTTGAATGCCAAATGCATATATTCTTGGACCTAAAATTATTTTCAAGTCCAGCAGACTGATTCCAATCTCTCCTACTTTGCAGCCATTCTGATAAAGTCTCAAACCCATCTCATCTCTTTCCTTTCTTTTTTTTAAAAATATTTTTTAAAATTAATTTATTTTTGGCTACGTTGGGTCTTCGTAGCTGCGTGCGGGCTTTCTCTAGTTGCGGCAAGTGGGGGCCACTCTTCCTTGCAGTGCACGGCCTTCTCACTGCAGTGGCTTCTCTTGTTGTGGAGCACGGGCTCTAGGCACGTGGGTTCAGTATGGGCTTTAGAGCACAGGCTCAGTAGTTGTGGTGCACAGGCTTAGTTGCTCTGTGGCATGTGGGATCTTCCCGGACCAGGGCTTGAACCCATGTCCCCTGCATTGGCAGGCAGATTCTTAACCGTTGTGCCACCAGGGAAGTCCCTCATCTCTTTCCTTTCTTTATGTAAATAAGACACTACAAGTGCATATATTATCTGAATGATCCTATTAGCTGAAGCCAGGATCTTCTGAAAGCTGTAGTCTATGTGGGTAGAGATCACCTTCATACTCCCTCAAATGCCATTGTACTTATGTGTTTTTAGTGTTAGTCTGATGTCTGCATCATCAGCTGTAATTAGAAACATATAAAACTGTTATCAGGCTGAACTGTTGATAAACCTAGTTCAGGAATTTAATGTTTTTCTGCTTTAGTTCATACTCATCTCTACTGATAGATGACTGTAGGGTTTACACTTAGACACTTGGAAAATTCAACTTGCCATTAAGTTGTAACTTGTGTGTCTCTTTTGTAGGAATAAATTGATTAGAGAGCAGCCCTGAAGTCTGTTGGGAGGATTTGGTGGGGGTGGGGGAAGCAGAGAGAGATGTGTGGTAATGGGAGGAAGGAGGGTATTTATATTCGGTGAGGTTTGGATATTAAACAGAAAGGAAATCACAGATGGTGTCTGATTACTGTTGGATTACTGCCAACAACTTATAGGTAGATACTGCAGGAAAAACCAAACATGGCACCCATGGGAACTTCATTCTCAAACCTCAGTGCCCTTCAAGGGCTCAGGATTATGTTCTGTGTCACTGTTGCTGATTATACACACATTTATACATATACATACATTTCACTTTTAGAAACATCATCATACAAAAACTTCAATTACTGAATAGGTACATTAACCAGAACATATTTCCATCACAGAATAAGCCTTCATTTCATGAAATGATTTTACAGAATACTACATTTCCCTATGAATTTAAAATTTGATTTATTTACAAAATTAATTTTTCATGCAGTTTTTTTTTTTTTTTTGCGGTACGCGGGCCTCTCACTGTTGTGGCCTCTCCCGTTGCGGAGCACAGGCTCCGGACGCGCAGGCTCAGTGGCCATGGCTCACGGGCCCAGCCACTCTGTGGCATGTGGGATCTTCCCGGACTGGGGCACGAACCCGTGTCCCCTGCATTGGCAGGCGAACTCTCAACCACTGCGCCACCAGGGAAGCCCTCATGCAGTTTTTATTTGCAGTTCAACTTTTTATTTTAATAAAATCAGAATATGCACAACACATGCAGTTCTAGCATCTAAACTAACAAGCAATTACTAAAGCTACAGTGACTTGAGGTTAACTCAGTCACTCATAAAGGTTTATTGATGACTGCCATATTCACATTTACAAAAACACATCAGTTAATGTACAGCAAGACAAATATACAAATCAGGACAGGCCAAGATCCTGATTTAACATAGTATCCCTTTGTTTTCACCTATAAAATTGACAGTGACTCATTTTTGCTAAGTAAAGGGTGCTGGTTGGCAATTGATACCTAAGTTTATCATCGACATCATAACTTTAGGATTGCATCTGATTGTCTTGATTCTCCAGCTTTATAATGTCTCCACAATTCCCTGACAACCTGACAAACATTAAAACTACCTCAATACCCAGTCGTTTGTCCACTGTACATCACTGTAACTGAATCAGCAGGTTTCCCCTGGAACATGATGGACTTAAACTGAATAGTCTCAACCTGAAGTGTTTTGGATTTAACAGTGAAAAGAAAGGCCATTCACTGCAAAAAAGAAATGCAGAGTCCTAAGATGCTCTCTCAAATTCATGGGAGCCATGTCTAAACAAAAATAACAGTAACAAAACTCCCTTTTATTTCTGTGGAAAGAAAAACCACACTGTTACTATGGGTAGGGGGACATAAACATTAATCCATAGGAGACTCGAGATTCTCAAGTGAAGAGTACAGGTCTAGAGATTGAGAACCAGGACCAGACTGCCTGGGTTTGAATCCTGAGTCTGTATCTTATAAGCAAGTGTGTGTTTTAGGGCAAGTTACTTAAACTTGCTGTGCCTCAGTTTCTTCACCAGTAAAATGGAGATAAACTTGTACCTATATCATACAGCTGTTTTACGATTAAATGAGCGAAAGCATAAAGTGCTTGGGAAGGAACAGTGCTGTGTAAGTGTTTGCTACCATGACTGGGATAAATCTCTACCTTAGTCCAGGTGCTTTACATTAACGATTGCAGTCGATACCTCCAAGTGGATGCTGGGTATTATAATCTCTATTTTCCTTGAAGAGAAAATGGACTTCAGAATAGTAAGTAATAAGGAATTTTTCCAAGACCACATACTGAGTAAGCGGTTAGGCTACAAGTCCTAACCAAGTCTTTCTCATTCCAGACCATCTCTTCATACTTGTGAAGAGGAAGCAGCCAACTAGCTAGCTGGCCGACTTTCTCACTTTTCAATTTGTTGTCCTAGTGTTCCATAAGCGCGTCTTGGCCGGTCTTGGACAGCCACCTCAAAGATGCCCCATCTGTTCCTGTCCGCTTTATGGCCGGGGAGAAGCCAGTGTTTTCACCCAGCGTGGGGCCGCCAGCTCTGCAGGGAAGCTGGGGAACAGATGCAATGATCAGAGGGCCCTGGTGCCAACCACTTTCTCTTCCCTATTGTCAGAGAGGCTCCCTGCAGGGGTTGTCACTCAGGGTATGTGATTTGCTTGCTCTTTCCCTTCCAAAACATTTTAATTTTTTTACACCATATTTAATATTTTATTGCTTCTTGTGGATGAAAGGAGAAAACCTTGTTCTGAAAAATACATAACTCCACCTTCCACAGAAGAGATCCAGCCTGGAGCAGTGGTCACAGCCAGCGCTGCCAACTTCAAAAATAGATGGCTCCGATATCTTCAGAAACCAGATTTTCATATTTGTTCTCTGAAGAGCAGAGGGTACATTTTTAATAAAACTTTAGTTGTGATAAATCGCTAGCTCCAAATCCGCAGGCAGAGGCTCAGCACGTAGTGACCTAGGAGCCACTGGGATGAGTAATTTGCCTGTATAAACAGGAGCGCGGAGGAAGTCTTTTGTAAGGCTCAACACATTTTAGCTGGGTGACTTCATTTCCATTATCAGGTCTGATCTCAGCGGAGGTGATTTGCTTGCAGTCTAGATCTAGATGACCCTGGCACAGACGTACCCAATCTAACCTCAAATCTAGAGCAGAAGGGCAGATATTCATCTTCCCCATGACATTGTAGTGTGTTTAAGCACGGCATTAACATAGCTTGTACACACTTATTTGTGACAAGGCTCAGACCTTGGAAAATCTTCTGGTTTAATTTCTTACACACAATGACTGAATACAGATTAATTTTTATGCCGAATAGGAGGGTATATGCTTAACATCAAAAGCAATCTGTTGCTGCAATAGTTGGCTCTGCTTAAATCTGATCAGGAGTAAGGAAGAGCTAGGAGGAGTGAAGTCAGCTACGTGGGAAAATGTGGCAAATGGTCATCTCACCTCTCTCCGAACTCATCTGTTAGGCATTCAGCCCAGCTCTCCACTGTAGGTGACAGGAGGAGGTGGTCTCAGAAAGGGCCCTTAGGTAAATAATTTTTGACTTAACTCCTGCTTGAGCCTTTGAAACCATGAATGAAGTCCCCTGGGTTACTCTTTCATGTGAAGGAGTGGAGGTGTCTCCAAATACTGAGAATGGAGTTAAGGAAAAGGGGCATATGACACAGCCACAGAATGTCCACCACAGGGTGCTATGTGGGCAAGCAGACAAGTGGAAAGGTGTGAGGGTGCTGTCCTGCATTTTAGGGGCACTGCTGATAGAATGCTGGGCTCCTCCTTTGCAGCTGGAGGACCCAACGTACAGAAGAATATGGAAGGGCTTCCCTGGTGGTGCAGTGGTTGAGAGTCCGCCTGCTGATGCAGGGGACACGGGTTCGTGCCCTGGTCTGGGAAGATCCCACATGCCGCGGAGCGGCTGGGCCCGTGAGCCACGGCCGCTGAGCCTGCGCGTCCGGAGCCTGTGCTCCGCAAGGGGAGAGGCCACAACAGTGAGAGGCCCACGTACCGCAAAAAAAAAAAAAAAGAAGAATATGGAAAAGAGGTCCTAGTCCACTCCAGTGTGTTCCTCCTCCCCGGCCCCCGTGACATTCATTGGCTGGAACGCTGGGTGTGCCATGGGGATCGCATTCCAATGAAGCAAAAAACGCTGAAAGATCCTTCTCAGTCCCTAGCTCTGAAAGAGGAGGATAGTTTCTTTTGGCCTTCTAGATCTACTCTTCACCTTATCCCCTCTGCCCTGGGTCCTGGGAGACAGAAATTTTATGGATCGTAACAACGGGCTCCCTTGCCCTCTTGCTTCCAACTGGATTCAGTCAGTGGGAAGCACCAGCAAGAGAAAAGGACAGAGAAGAAATGAGGCTGGGGTATTCCTCCCCTGGGCCCGTCCCTGTGGGGTCACCGGAATGTGGCTACATCCTTCAACTAGTGGCACAGCTCCCGTCTGAGCCATCTTGCAGGGATAGGGATTAGCTTTAGAAAGGACACCTTCTGACTCTTCCACTGTGACCTCAGAGGCGGAAGCAAAGCCACATTTGGATGCAGGTGTGGGTAGCAGTGACAGGAAGCTGAGAGATCTCACGTGATGGCCTCCTTTTATTGTAGGTATATGAGGAAGGAGATAAATGAATTCCTGATGCACAGGCGGAGAAGGTAGTAGAAGAGAGGGCTTGAGGGGTGTGGGAAAAGTTGGAGAGAGATGACTCAGAAGATGAATAAATATAAATATAAGGCACCTTTGAAGAGTGCATGAAATTAGAGAAGATGAATTTATAGCAGCACCAAGCTTTATGCATAGCACTGGGAAAGAAGCCTGTGAGTGAAGGCAGAAAAGGCAATCAGCTGGAGATCTGTAAAATCAGGAGTTTACCGGGTACAGGATATGAAAGGAGGACACTGAGAATTGAAGACTTTGGCAAGAGCGTGACTGAGGAAATCTGCCTCGTGGTCATGATGGGACTGAAGATGATGTGGGATGACAGTTGAAGGAACAAGGCAGTAGAGATCACAAAGAGACTGAAGAGCAGACATAGTGAGAATAACAGATTGAGGGAACCGTGATCAGGAAGTGAGATTTGGATGGAGGGAAGGAGTTCCTGGTAATGACAAGTTTTAGGATCTGATCACGGAGATGGAGTGGAGGTCATTAAAGTTCAAAAGGTCAAGAAATGGCAAGTGTTTTTCATCCAGAATGATACCCATTTCTTGTTAACACAACTAACATTTTTTAAAATGAAAATTAATTTGTTGAGAAAAATTTATTTCAATGTGAAACTATGCATTGTGTAGAAGATATCCTTTCTGGGTTACCAGACTCTAAACATCTCTTTTTTTTTTTTTTGAACTATATTATAAGTCTATAATTGTAGATGACTGAGAGACATGCAAATTATGTCCTGTCTGATAAAGGTTAGATTGGCAAACCCATTTTGCCTCCATTTAGAATTCATTAATATACTTTTACTCCATATAAATTTGAATTTAACTTATTGTTTTGAACTGTTTATAATATCTGCTTGGTTCTCTTACCAATTAACAAGTAGAACAAGATCTTTAACCTGTACTCATTTTTATACCTGTATGAAAGTCATGATTTCACTTGATCTTTTTAAAAAATTATCTTTTAACAAAGTGTATTTTTTAAAACAAACAAAAAATTGGTGAGAAGAGTAGAGTTGTTTTGCACTTTTACAGATCTTTTAAATGTCTGGAATAATACAATACAGCTGGTTTCCCATATCTGCATTCAATCTCCTATAGCTATGTTATTTTAGTTGAAGTATATGAAGAAAATTTGGTCTCACACAGATATGTAGTTGGAAGAGGGGGGAGTATTTTAATGTCCTTTTCAGATAATTGTGGATATTCTTATTAATACTGTATCAAAACTTGCCAAGTTGTAGTTTCTTAAGGTTAGTTGCAATGTGGGATCTGATACATTCCAATGAACTTTACATACTCTGTTAAATTAAAATTCATTGGTCGATCTTTCACATTGAAAGGATCTTTTATCTATGCATGATTTTCTAACATCATGCATTGGTCACTAGGAAAACACTGGTTCACTAAGTCATGCAGATCTTTCAAATGGTTACACATCTCACTATATAATATGTATTTTAAAAAATCACATTGTTAATATCACAACCAATCTCAAAAAAAGCCTTAAATATTAGGAAGCTTTCAAATTTACAGGTGTATATGTGTTCCAAAATTCTAATTTTCACTTGCAAGCTTGACTTTTTTTTTTTTTTTTTTGTGGTATGCGGGCCTCTCTCACTGTTGTGGCCTCTCCCGTTGCAGAGCAACAGGCTCTGGACGCGCAGGCTCAGCGGCCATGGCTCACGGGCGCAGCCGCTCCGCGGCATGTGGGATCCTCCCGGACCGGGGCACGAACCCGCGTCCCCTGCATCGGCAGGCGGACTCTCAACCACTGCGCCACCAGGGAAGCCCTGCAAGCTTGACTTTTATCATTAGCAACAGATACAGTCATTTTCTGTGACAGGCTCACTCACTCATTTTTAGGATATATTTGCCAAATACTCAAGTCTAAATAACCATAGTCTACTCATCAGTCATTCAAGTAAAAACAGCATTTCACAAACAGCAACTAGTCTACCTTACAGCTCAACAATTCCACAACAGAGAGTGGCCAAGACGGTGGAATAGAAAGACCCTGAGCTTATTTCCTCTGGCAAGCACATCAAAGTCACAACTATCTGCAGAACAACCATCAATGAAAAAAGACTGGAACCTACCAGAAAAGATCTTCTACAACTAAAGACATAAAGAAGGAACCTCAATGAGATGGGTAAAAGGGTAAGACTTGATATGTAATCAAATTCCACACCCCTGGGTGGGCAACCCGTAGCTGGAGAATAATTACAATGCAGAGGTTCTCGCACAGGAGTGAGAGTTCTGAGCCCCACATTGGGCTGTCTAGGCTGGGGGGTCCTACACCGGGAAGATGAGTCCCCAGAGCATTTGGCTTTGATGGCCAGCAGGGCTTAATTTCGGGAGCCTCACAGGACTGTGAGAAAAAGAGACGTCACGCTTAAAGGGCACACACAAAATCTCACGTGCATTGGGACCCAAGGCAAAAGCAGTAATTTGATAGAAGCCTGGGCCAGACCTACTTGCAGGTCTTGGAGAGTCTCCTGGAGAGGTGGAGGACAGCTGCAGCTTACTCTGGGGTCACAGACACTGGTGTCAGACATAGACACCGTGTGAACACTGCTGCTGGTGGCTGCCATCTTGGCTCATTGGCACCAAGACCTGACCCTACCCAACAGCCTGTAGGCGCCAGTGCTGGGATGCCTCAGGCCAAACAACTAACTGGGCGGGGACACAGCCCCACCCAACATCAGACAGGTTGCCTAAAGACTTCCTGAGCCCACAGCCACCTCTAGACACACCCCTAGACACAGTCCTGCCCACCAGAGGGCCAAGACCCGGCTCCACCACCAGTGGGCAGGCACTGACCTCTCCCTCCAGGAAGCCTGCACTGGCCTCTAGACCAGCCTCATCCACCAGGGGGAAGACACCAGAAGCAAGAAAACTACAATCCCATGGCCTACGGGCCAAGTCTGCAGATGGCAGGACAGACCCTACCCTGGGACCAGCTGGCCTGGCCCTGTCCACTAGCAGGTCAACACAAGCTTCAGGACACACTGGACCCCATACCCACTAAGCCAGGAACCAGTCTCCCCACCAATGATCTGAAGTGAGCTCTGGATCCCTGGGTCCTGCAGCCAGACTCCAGGAACCAGCCCTGCCTACCAGTAGTCCAGCACTAACCCCAGAACCTGGCTTCACCTGCCAGTGGGTGGGCAACAGCCCCAGAGTCTTTGGGACCCTGACTCCAGCCACCAATGAGCCAGCACTAGCCCCAGGGCCCCGTAGAGTTCTCCCGCCAGCTGCCTTATGACTGTCCCAATGAACAGCAGCCAGCAGCATCCACACACGTCAGGGCCTGGCAAGCAACTACCAGACTGCCACACAGTCAGCCCACCACAACAGAAGGACGCATGCAGCCCTCCAGACTGCCACACAGTCAGCCCGCCACAACAGAAGGACGCATGCAGCCCTCCAGACTGCCACACAGTCAGCCCGCCACAGCAGAAGGACGCATGCAGCCCTCCAGACTGCCCACACAGTCAGCCCGCCACAACAGAAGGACGCATGCAGCCCTCCGGACTGCCACACAGTCAGCCCACCACAACAGAAGGACGTATGCAGCCCTCCAGACTGCCACACAGTCAGCCCGCCACAACAGAAGGACGCATGCAGCCCTCCAGACTGCCCACAGAGTCAGCCCGCCACAACAGAAGGACGCATGCTGCCCTCTTAGGGGGAACCCCTGGAGCATATAGCTTGGGTAATGAGCGGGGAGCTCACTGCTGGGACACAGAGGATGTCTCCTGCAGACGGCCACTTCTCCAAGGTCAAGAAATGTAAATAACCTACCACATACATAAAAATACAAACAGAAACTTAGACAAAATGAGGCAGCAGAAGAACATATTCCGGATGAAGGAACAAGATAAAACTCCTGAAGAACTAAGTGACATGGAGACAGGCAATCTACCCAAGAAAGAGTTCAGCTGATCAAAGAACTTGGGAGAAGAACAGATACACAGAGCAAGAAGTTAGATGTGTTTAACAAAGAGAAAATATAAAGAACAACCAAGCAGAGATAAAGAATATCATAACTGAAATGAAAAATACACTAGAAGGAATCAATAGTAGACTAAATGATTCAGAAGGATCAATCAGTGAGCTGGAAGACAGAGTAATGGAAATCACTGCTGCCAAACAGAAGAAAGAAAAAAGGATGAAAAGAAACAAGGACAGTGTAAGAGACCTCTGGGACAACATCAAGTGCAGTAATATTTGCATTATAGGAGTTCCAGAAGGGGAAGAGAGAGAGGGGGGCCTGAGAAAATATTTGCAGAGATAATAGCTGTAGACTTCCTTAACCTGGGAAAGGAAGCGGTCACCCAAGTCCAGGAAGTGCAGAGAGTTCCATACAGGATGAACCCAAAGAGGAACACACCAAGACACATCACAATTAAAATGAAAAAAATTAAAGATAAGGAGAGAATATTAAAAGCAGCAAGGGAAAAGCAACAAACAACATACAAGGGAACTCCCATAAGGCTATCAGCTGATTTTTCAGCAGAAACTCTGCAGGCCAGAAAGACGTGGTATGATATATTTAAAGGGACAAAAGGGAAAAACCTACAACCAAAAATACTCTAGCCAACAAGGCTCTCACTCACATGTGATGAAGAAATCAAAAGCTTTACAGACAAATGAAATCTAAAAGAATTCAGCACCACCCAACTGGCTTTACAATAAATGTTAAAGGAACTTCTCTAGGTGAAAAAGAGAAGGCCAGAACCAGAAACAAGACAATTACAAAGTGAAAACAGCTCACCAGTAAAGGCAAACATATAGTAAAGGTAAGAAATCATCCACATACAAAGCTAGTAGGGAGGTTAAAAGACAAAAGTAAACTCACCTGTAACCACAATAAGCAGTTAAGGGATACACAAAACAATTAGATGTAAAATAGTATATCAAAAACAGTAATCATGAGGGGAGGAGAGTACAAACGCAGGGTTTTAAAAATGCATTTGAAATTAAGATATCAGTAACTTAAAACAATCGCATATATAGAGACTACTATATAAAAACCTCATGGTAAGCCCAAACCAAAAATTGATCACAGATACACACACAAAAAAAGAAAAAAGAGTCCAAGTATAATACTAAAGATAGTCATTGAATCACAAGAGAAGGGAACAAAAGAAGAAAAGGGGCAGGGGGCAGGGGGAAAGGCCTACAAAACAATTAACAAAATGGCAATAAGGACATACCAATACATACCAATAATTACCTTAAACATAAATGCACTCCAACCAAAAAACACTGAGTGGCTGAATGGATACAAAAACAAGACCCATATATATGCTGCCTATAAGAGACTCACTTCAGACTAGAGACACATACAGACTGAAAGTGAGGGGATGGAAAAAGTTATTCCATGAGAACAAAAATCAGAAGAAAGCTGGAGTAGCAATACTCATATCAGACAAAATAGACTTTAAAATAAAGACTGTTACAAGAGACAAAGAAAGACACTACATAATGATCAAGAGATCGATCCAAGAAGGAGATATAATGATTGTAAATATATATGCACCCAACAGAGGAGCACCTCAAGATATACGACAAAGGTTAACAGACATAAAATGAGAAACAATTTCCCCAAGATAAACATCGTACTTCAGTATGCAATAGAAGTACTTTATGTGTACTTCTCATGTTGTCACACAGACTATTAAAAAGACTTATACTCAAGGGTTGAGATTTAAATTTTTTCTTTTTTTTTTGCGCGGTACGCGGGCCTCTCACTGTTGTGGCCTCTCCCGTTGCGGAGCACAGGCTCCGGACGCGCAGGCTCAGCGGCCATGGCTCACGGGCCCAGCCGCTCCGCGGCACGTGGGATCTTCCCGGACCGGGGCACGAAGCCGCGTCCCCTGCATCGGCAGGCGGACTCTCAACCACTGCGCCACCAGGGAAGCTCAAGGGTTGAGATTTAAAATTAATAATTTTATTGTTTCAAAAAGAACATTCTCAAGTGATCTTGGTATTTTCTTTTACTGTGAGTGGGAGGAAGTGAAGAATCCAACAATGACTAGTTTAGTGCCACTTCCTAAAGCACCAAGATGTTTATCCACTATTGCTTTTGCATCATCACTGCAAATATCAATATGGTGAAAAGTGAATAATGCCTTAATGTTATTATGAAAGTACTTTTGCTTTTGTGGACACCCTGGGAGAGTCTCAGGGATCCCCCAGGGGCCCACAAACCACACTTTGAGAACCATGGCCTTACCAGATTCTCTTGCATGGTTCCTTTACTAAAGGAACTTGTACCTCTTCAGTGACTCCTCTGCTGCTCTGTGAGCTTTTTTCATTTCTCTTTCTCTAGGGCTTGACATAAAGTACATTATCAATGAATGTTTGTTGGAAGCGGTTTACCAGAGTGAAACCCAAAAGACAGAGTGATCAACTGTACCTGAAGGAACTGGATAAGGTTTAATGAAGATGACATTAAAGTGGGTTTTGAAGGATGAAAAGGAGGTGGACATGTGGATCTCGCATAGAGGAGCACTGTGGGTAGAAGGAGCACAACACGTGCTTGAGACCTTTGCCATGTTGAGATGATTTTGACAGATGAAGACACCCATTATACTACTGGACATGTGCGGCTGGTACTTGTGACATACATTTAGGTTAGATTTGACAATCATCAAAATATTGATGTGAGTTAGAATCAAGGCAGTGGATGCAATCCAACAGGAAAAGTGTGCAGAGTGAGGAACAATGGAGTGGGGAGGAGGAGAGGATGATGGAGTCTTGCACACATCTGCTTTAAAGGTGGTCAGAGGAAAGGATGTCAGCACAGGAATCTGAGAAAGAATAGCTAGAAATCAGGTGTGGGATTTATGAGGCAGCAGAATCCTAGAATTAAAGGAGGAAAGAGCTTAAGTAATAAAAGTGTGTCCCAAAGTATCAAGAATCTCAGGGAAATCAATATTGAAAACTGTCCATCAAGAGTTGGTAACAATGAAATGTTTGGTGGCCTTTGCTTGGACAGTTTCATCTAAGAAGTAAGAGAAGAAACCACATTACATGAAGTTAACAGTATGTTCAAGGATGATAAAAGGGGGAAAAGACTGTTACCGACTCATTTAAGAAATCTCACTACTAAGAAAATGAGTGAGTACAGGAGGACTATAGTTTCAGAGAGGATTTTTTTAATGTAGGAAATATGTGCATATTTGCAATTTACAGGGAAGGAGCCATAAAAAAGGGGACAGTGAAATTAAAGAGAAGAGGAAGTTACAGTGAATGGCTCACATCACAGTCTTTGAGGAAGGGAAGTCATAAGCTCCAAAGCTTAATGAAAGAAATTAGACTTATATTAGAGAAATGATACCTCTTCTCTGAGACTGGAGACAAACATGGGAACAGGTAATTAAATTTACATCTACAGAGCAAGAGAGCTGAAAATTCTCATACCCAGTAGCCTCCATTATCTCTATAAAATAGAAAGCAAGTAGTCTTTTGAGAGTGAAGGTAATGGGGCATAGAAAGTATTCTAGCCAGGATTACCCAGCAAACAGAACCTAGGGCAAAAGCTTATTTTCTAACACTTTATTGGAGGAGGAAGTGTGGCATAATTCCGAAGAAGTATGAGGGAGGGAAAAGGGAAGTGAGACAGAGAAAGAGGAAGAACAAGTATGAAAAGGCACATAACTGAAATAATGAATGCTTGCTACCAAGTGCAGCTAAGTATGTGACATCAGACATCCAACTGCAGAAGGTCATGTGAAACACTGCAGGACAGTCCAGGGAGGGAGTGAGAATGGAGAATAATTTTTCCAGTAGCTCCTATCTCCACTGGTCAACGTTTTGCCCCAGAAAGCATCAAGTCTCCTGCATTACTAGTTTTCTAATATGGGTGCCTAGCAGTTTCCCAGGGAAGCCCCAGGGTGGGAGGTGAGTTACTGTGCCCTCATGAAGATGGTGGGTGAAGCAATACTTGGAAAGAGCCCACATAGAGCAGATCATTGCAGTACATCTGGGGCAAAGCTAATGGTTGAGGGCCCCTGAGAAAGGTAAGGACAAGAGGTTCTGGCCTTATGAGGAAAAGGTGTCTGAAACAGGAAGTTGACCTGCAAATAATAGTAAGACTATGAAAGTCAACTACTCCCTAAGAATAGAAAAAATGTGAGCTGCACTGAAGGTATATTGGATACCAACATTCATATTCCGTAATAATTTACAAAGCCATGTTATATTATTCTCCAACAACATTCAATGGCCCCAATATAAGACAGATGTAATTACACTGCAGAGTTTAAAGATTTCTGAGATAGGATTAGTGTAAGGTGAAAGGAGGTGAGGTTATAGGTGAGAAATGAAGTGACTAATCCTAAAATTTGGACATAGCGAACAAGGAATCATATTTCAGGGTGAGCCAAAAATAATCAGAGAAAGAGACTGGAAATCCTAACGTATTTGAAATCTGGTGAAGTGGGAATGAAAAAATAAAAGTGGAAGGATATAAAACTGAGATCACAGAACAGCATATTGGAATTTACTATTTTGGAAGGGAAACATTTTGGCGAAATGAAGAATCATTCTTGAGTCATGGAAATGAATTCATGAAGCAGAATCAGGATGAAAATTCCATTTGACTTCATGTCAAAGATGGATGTATCAACCACATAGAAGTCTCTCAGGATGACAGTAAAAGATGAGGGAGTGAAGTAAGAGATGCAAGATGGCAAAGTTATCAATGAATATAGGAACGTGAACTAGAGGCTTGTAGACCCAGCGATAAGAAGGAATAGCGGGGTGGCGTTCACTAATTCTATTATCTAGCAGGACTGAGTATCAACAGTTTGCCAGGCATTGCACTAGGTGCTGGGAACACAGACATGAGCAAGACAGTCCCACAAGCTAGTGGGGAGACAAACAGGAAAACCAATATTATAATACAATAAGGTACGTGTTTTAATGAAATTATATACAGCATGCTCAGGAAGTCATAGCAGCAAGTGCTGAAGTTAAGTCTTGAAAATTGATTTAGAGTTTTGCAGGTGAAAAGTGAAGGGAAAAAGCTCAAAGTAGAGGGAAGAACATAGTCATAGCCAATCATTATGAAAGAGATTCAGCAGAAAGAGACTAAGAACTATGGATGAACTTGATTATTTTGACAACTTTTAAAATACATTTAATATGTGTTGTGTGTTTAGAAATTCTTCCAAGTTTTTTATTTTTGTTGCAATGTACAAATATATATATATATATGAATGTGTAATTTAGTTATAAAGATAATTCACACTTTTAGTTTGTTTATTTTCTTGGCATTCACATTTTTTAGCTCTCAGGAGCTCTGAAAAAGGATTACAGAAGCAAGTCGATACAGGATCATCCATCTTGCCTCAAACCCAGGGGTGTGATAGATCACAGGTCTCTTCAAGACAAGGACTGAGCACTCTGTTCCAGGATCAATAAGTTACAAATGCTCACTCTAGAGTACTGAGGATTCACATAAGAAACTCGTAAATGAAAATCAAGAGTATTATCCTTAGAATTGTCTGCTTACTTTAAAGGATATATTCGGGTTGCTTCCCCCTTCTTGTACTACTTTTGAAGGAAGATTAACTCATTTTATTTTTATGGCATTAGTTGCACTTCCAATTTTTAGAGAAGCCACAAAAAAGGAAAATAGCCTTGTAAACTTTCATTAGCCCTTTAAAATGGTCATGTGGATAAATGATCAAATGGTGAGGGCCTTGAAGACTTTTGCTCTGCCTATAAATGGTCACTAGCTGATGTGCTTCTCTACATCATTCTCCTACATTCAGTTTTAGAGCAAATAGTGGAGACAGCATAGGATGGGTGATAGAGTACAACAGACTTGGGTTAATGTCATGAGCTTGGTACTGGCTGTATGACTAAGCTAAGTACTGGTTACGGGCAGATTTTTGTCTTCCCAGAAGTTCATTTTCTTCTTCTGTAAAATTAGGCCTGAGCGTAGTTTTCGTGGGGTAGACCTGGACTCCTGAAGGTCAAAGGACTCAGTCAGCAGGGGCATCCTTACAGAGCTTTGACACTCTTAGAGCTGTAACCAGTCCTGCCTCCTGACTATTGTTTGCCTGATCCTGGATCCTCTGCTTAGCTGCCACATCACCTGCCTATGCGTCCCTCAACATCTCCCTCCCCCAAAAGGCTCTGTGGCTTCCATCAAATTCACAAAGGGGCCTGTGATCCAGAAAAAAGTGGGGGGGAAAAACTTGTTCTACCAGATCTTCAAGATCAACGCAACCAGTTTCCAGGGTGGAAGCATGGAATAGGGAGGCAAGGAATGAGTCTATTCAGTCAGTCAGACACAGTTCCTTTGGAGGAACTTGAGGCTTGATGTCAAGTTAGGGGTTTTGTTCATTGCATTTTACCACGTACAAAAGCAAACACTATAACCAAGAATCTTAAAGAGTTATTTTGTTACATCATCTGTCTCTCAGTAAATATTTCTTAATTTGAGGAAAGACCTGGCAATAATTTCCTGTAACCCGGAAGAAAATCCAAAGAATAGTCATACGCTGGATCTCATATCATTGGTCAGGTGAATCCAAAATACGGAGAGGGGACTTCCCTGGTGGTCCAGCGGTTAAGACTCCACACTCCCAATGTAGGGGGCCCGGCCCGGGTTCGACCTCTGGTCAGGGAACTAGATCCCGCATGCCACAACTAAGATCCCGCACAAGGCAACGAAGATCCTTCCTGCTGCAACTAAGACCCAGTGCAGCCAAATAAAGAAATAAATAAACATAAAAAAAAAAAAAAGGAGAGTATTTGATATGATTGTTAAGGTGCTTCTTCAGGGACTCAATCTCTCTCATCACAGGGAGGCCAAGGAAAATGAAATGATTCAAGGAAGCCTCTCCAGGGACACAATTCCAATGACTTAACAGAAGGCACTTACATTTACACCTCAGTTTCCTCACCTATAAAACAAGACGTTTGGACCAGATGGGCCTCATCAGAATCTGAATTTTTAACAAGCTCCCTTGGCGGATGTTTCATTCACTAAAATTTGGGAACTACCGAGGTTTTTTTTTTTTTAATTTTAAATTTTTTATAAAATTTTTGGCTGTTGGGTCTCCGTTGCTACGTGCAGGCTTTCTCTAGTTGCGGCGAGTGGGGGCTACTCTTCGTCAGTGTGTGGGCTTCTCATTGTGGTGGCTTCCCTTGTTGCAGCTTGCAGGCCCTAGAGTGTGTGGGCTTCAGTAGTTGTGGCACGTGGGCTCAGTAGTTGTGGCTCACGGGCTCTAGAGCGCAGGCTCAGTAGTTGTGGTGCACGGGCTTAGTTGCTCCATAGCATGTGGGATCTTCCCAGACCAGGGCTCGAACTCGTGTCCCCTGCATTGGCAGGTGGATTCTTAACCACTGCACCACCAGGGAAGTCCCACTACTGACTTTAATAATTGATTCATCCCTTACAAATTTAGGATTCCATGAAACTCCAATTTGGGTGACAGTGGCAAAGCATTCCTGAATGTCAAAGATAGATGACAAAATATTTTTTGAGCTGTTAGGAAGACTATGAAAAATATCAAAGACTAAGAACTCTAGAAGTTAAACTTTTTTAAGCTTGGCAAACCTCTATCTAGGGAACAGATTTAGAAGAACCAGTTAGTGCGTGGGTTAGGAGGGCTTCTAGGGTAGCTTGTAATACCTGGCCCACGCCTGGGCCTCTCTACGTCTACATCTGCTATTGAGAAGAACGCAGGCTTGAGAGCAAGATGGGCCAAAGCAGGCACTAGTATAATTCTGCTCTGCCTACCAGCATTGTTCTCATTCCTGCTGGTCTGAGTTTTCAATAATTTTAATAAATGAATTCTTTTCCAAGTCTCCAAGGCCTATTTTACTGTTAGAGAAATAGAACACAATAGCCTGTTGAAGGCCTTGGAACACTGCTAATCACCCTCAGAAGAGCTGAGCAAGGAAAGGGCTGGAATTCCAGTTCTTCTGCCACTCGTGGATTATGACATCATCCAAGTTAATTGACTGCATTCCTAAGTACCTTTCCATTTGGGACCATCCACTGTTCAGAATATTTTGTTAATCCAAAACAAAAAGTACTCACCCTCTGGAGCAGTGCCCTGGTGTGTGAGATCACGTTATTGATGGCTAACTGCTGTCAACTACTGGAGAGGGACCACAAGCTGCCAGCTGTTGCCTGGTAACGGCCTCAGAGTGGGCAGATGAGACCGTGACAAGCTCCAAAAACGAAAGAGGATTTCAACACTTGGAGTATAATAAATGAATGGTTCCTTAACAAACTAATAATATAGAACGAAGGAATGCAGGAAGGCCCAAATGGGAAGCAGTGAACTTGGAATGAATAGGCTCAAAAGTACAAACACGTCGTAGTCCTCTTTGGTCAGCAGAGGAAAGGTGAACCATGGAGTCACTCTGTCCTGCCTCCTCAGCTGCCTGACTGCTTGCTTTTGTCCTCCTTCCCTCTCTGTTCCTCTCTTCCTGCTACCTTCCCTCTCTTCTCTTTTTTTATTTTTTATTTTTTTTGTGGTACGCGGGCCTCTCACTGCTGTGGCCTCTCCCGTTGCGGAGCACAGGCTCCGGATGCGCAGGCTCAGCGGCCATGGCTCACGGGCCCGGCCGCTCTGCGGCACGTGGGATACTCCCAGACCGGGGCACGAACCCGTGTCCCCTGCATTGGCAGGCGGACTCTCAGCCACTGCGCCACCAGGGAAGCCCTCCCTCTCTTCTCTTATTCGACATTTAAATGAGCACCTTTTAAACAGAACCAAAGAGGACTGGAGAAATACAATGAACACAAAAGACAGTTTCTTTAGAGGAGCTTGTAATCTAGTGGGAGAACCTGACAGCTAAACAGTGACAATTAAGCATAAAAAGTGCTTTAATGAAACTAAGTGCCACAGGAGCCCAGGGGAACAAGTGCTTTACTCTCCTTAGGGAAGCGTTCTTACTTTCTACCGGTGGTTCTCATCCAGTGGACATTTGGTGATATCTGGAGACATGTATGGCAAAAGGACAAGACAGCAGCGTTAGAAAGAGAGAGACTTCAAATGGTGATGTAGGTCTCACGACTGTGAAAAAAGAAAAGGGGAGGAAGGCGGGCTGAGCAGCCTCAGCCTGCAGTGCAGCTCTGTAAAAGTTGTGGTCAGGCTGGTGAGGAGCCCCCGAGCACATCCTGCCCATCAGAGGAGTCCTATATCAAGCAGGAATGGCCCTTCTCTAGTATCCCCACCATGGCCGTTTGCTGAGTGCTGTCTGAGAAGACCATGGTCTCGGCACGAATGCTGTGGCGGATCCAGAGGTGTGACAGCAGCAGCTCTCAGCTGACAATGCTTCTCAAGAGGTCTTCTCTAGGAGGGATTGAATGGTGCACCTCCATGGCCACCACAGACAGACTATGACCCCGTCTGTGCTGTTAAGAGGGATTTATCAACGGTCTCCATTTTCCCTCCAAAAAGCTAAGCTGCACATCTGCACTGAATGAGGAGAATACACAACTGCAGTTTTTCTTCCTAGAGCCCTTTTGTTAATAAAGCTATTGACCGGACTTTTTGCTATGTGCGTCTGTACAACACTAGAAGAGAGACTTGTCCTCTTGAGTCACAAATTAAGCGAAGGAAAGTTGTGATTATGTGCCACTATGAGGCCACAGTTTCTAACCCTGGAATGTCAGTTAATAAGAGGGATCAGAACACAAACACACACACATTTTTCTATAATGATTACCTGTCATCTCCACAGGGCATTGGCAGTAGGCTGCTGAAGCCACCTTTCTATGGATAGCCCATCACCAAAGGAGCAGTTTCAACTCCAGGATCCTAGATCTTTAGGATGTTTATAAAGAATCTTCTCTTGGCAAATAATGAAAAGCCATACAGGAAATACCTGACATTTTGTGTCATTTTATTTGGAAGAATACAATGAGACAGTGAAACTTGACTAGTTTCTGTCGCTCTTTGCATCTTGATTTTGGTAGGTCTAAAACAACATCACCTGGGGAGCCTCCTGTGCTTGCCCCCTAAGAGGAAAGCATGGTGCTCCTGTTATGTTGTTGAGTGCACTGCAGCCTACTAGGTTCCTTAGGAAATGATGTGACCACATTCCAAACAGAAATCTGTGGTCCCTGCCACCAGTCAGAGCATGCTGTCCCTGGGATTAATGCAATCTTCACTCAGTCACTAAGAAGACCCCTATCGTCAACAGCTGGCGTTTGGACCCGTTTACCGTTGGACCATAAGGAGCCACTCCAATTTGCGGATTTAAGAATAAGATGTGCAATATGATGTAGTCCTAGGTGGAATTTCCTAAACCCCAAGTGTCAAGAGGAACTCCTCTAAAATAGAAGGGAGAAGGTAAAAGAAAGAGGAAGATACTGTGTGTGAGCTGGTCTGTTCACTTCTCATCTTTTATGTGATGTTTTGAGGAAAGTAACTAGCATTAAACCTCACAGCGAGGGTTCTCTAGTTCACACCCAGCTTCAGGAAAGTGGAAAACAACAGAATGCAGTTTTGCCAGAAAGCTCAGTTTGTGGCACTTATGAAATCCCATCACATTAATTCATGAAATCCCCAAAGGGAAGTGACCCCATATCAGGTGCTCTCCTTTGGGAAACAGCACACACAGCATAGTTTATAGGAAAAATCCTAAGTTTCCAGCTCTCATGTACCAGAAATAGCTAGGGAGCTGAGGAAGTAGGAGCTTCTTATGCTATTATTTTTCCAGAGGACTTAGCATATTTATTTTATCTGGAAATGACTTCAGGGAAAGGCAAGCTACCGCACTCTACCTTGTCAATGTCAGAGGACTTATCATACACAAACACTCAATAATGACTTTAAAAAGTGATTATGAGTGGTGCATTGCTCGATGCAGCACACACTACGGTAATAATCCAAATTGCCTGTAACTTATGAGTATATTTGGCAACAACCACTAGTTTCCACTGTAGTGTGAAATTAACACCACAGGCTGTAGCTGTGGCATTTACTGAGCACAAGGGAGCTGATTATAGCCTCATAAATATAAAGGCAACCTCTGCTATTACTTAATTAGAATCAGTATCTGTGCATAAATTACAGTAGCAATAACTCGTACTGTTATACTTAAAGATTTGTCAGCTTCCTTATACAACAACCCCTTATTTTTCCACATAAACCTATAATTTAGGGAGGTTGTAAGTTGTCTGTAAAAATGGTTCAGAGGGGAAAATTGGCACATGGGAAGCCACTAGTATTTTGTTTCTAAGCAAATTTTTAAAATATCAATCTTGCTCTATTGCCTTTTTTTAAAGACTAAAACTACTATATCTCTAATCCATCCCTAGTAATCAATTGTTTTGGCTACATATGCATGTTTCAATAGCACAAAACTTTATTTTAAAACTAGTGTTGTCTTGGCGCTTTTCCTTTTAGGATGCTTTTTATTATTTTAAGTGTTATAAATCAAACTTTGTACACACACTCCTAATGAGCATTAGATTATTACTCTCCAAACCTATTTTTATTCTTTGCTGATGTGTATAACACTTTTACGTAGTTGTAATCAAATCGCACATTTTCTTTGGGGTCCAACTTTTAAATTTTTGGCTTAACATTTTTTTAACATGCACATGAGCCCCAACAATACAGTCCACATATGGCTCCGTATTCTATCAATTAATCTTCTAGAATACTTTAGAAAGATAAAATCATCAGAGTCAAATAATATCTTTGCATCATGCAAATATATGTTCCAGTTTAAAAGGTAATTTTTAGCCATAGAAAGAGCCAGTTGTGATAAATCATCAGGAAAATAGTTGATCAAGAATGTGCTACAGGGCTTCCCTGGTGGCGCAGTGGTTGAGAGTCCGCCTGCCGATGCAGGGGACACGGGTTCGTGCCCCTGTCCAGGAAGATCCCACATGCCGTGGAGCGGCTGGGCCCGTGAGCCACGGCCGCTGAGCCTGTGCGTCTGGAGCCTGTGCTCCGCGACGGGAGAGGTCACAACAGTGAGAGGCCCGCGTACCGCAAAAACAAAAACAAAACAACAAAAAAAAAGAATGTGCTACAGATCCATGAAATGAAATGAATCCATTAATTTTTTGGCACTACACTGTATTTTTAAATATCATTTGGCTAAATTAACAATTTTTCAACTGGGTGTTATTCTACTCTGTACATGCTACCTGTTTCATTGACAAAGTTAGAGCCACATCACTGACAAAATAAGAAATTGCATGTAAAAATGCAGGATAGCTTTCTTTCTGCTATAAATTATAGTCAATAACCTTCTTATCCTCCAAATGCATATAGTCAAGGCTTCAGTAGCACAGTATTTTAAAAAATCACATTTTCAAATTTGTCTCTGTACAATTGTTTTAAAATACATCAGGCTGGGCTTCCCTGGTGGCGCAGTGGTTGAGAGTCCACCTGCCGATGCAGGGGACACGGGTTTGTGCCCCGGTCCGGGAAGATCCCACATGCCGTGGAGCAGCTGGGCCCGTGAGCCGTGGCCGCTGGGCCTGCGCGTCCGGAGCCTGTGCTCCACGACGGGGGAGGCCATAGCAGTGAGAGGCCCGCGTACCGCAAAACAAAACAAAACAAACAAACAAAAAGCATCAGGCTGATAATTTAAAATATGGGATATACTATTGCTAATACTAAATTGTTATAATTGTTATTACTGTTGTTGTTGTTTTCCTTTCCAACAAATGCTTTTCCAGCCTACCTTCCCTTGGTGGTTGCTGGGATGTGGGTATCAATGTCAGCAACATAAAGTAAACAAACACTTTTTTCCTCCATACCCAGAAATAGTCATTATTTACTCTGGGCAAATGAAAAGGTAAACAGCTATTTTCAGGCCTGCACTTGACTGTCCCCAGGGATAGACTGTACAAAACTTAAAAAATTCAAGGGCAGATTTTAGCAAAGTAATTCAGCTATTAATATCACAGTTCACCTGCTTTGCTATCTAGGTTGTCTACCTGACTCCAAAACTTAAAACCCACCCACACACCATTCAGATGACAGCCAGCAAGAATGGGCTTCTGGACATTGTATCAGTATACATTGATGCCTGGGCTCATGAATTTGGCTGCTTAAGTGACAGAATTAGGTTGGCTCTGTTTAATCCCATCAAATACTTATAAGCTGTTATGATGATGAGTGGGGAAAAATATTGCTGGACGATGGCAGCTGTAATAAGTGTGTGGGTATGGAAATGCAGAGAAATTACTACAGACAAGCTCAATTTATCCACAGGGAGGGCAAGATATGGAATTCTGCCTGCACGGAATAATTTCTGGGCTTCTGGTATGACCTTCCTAGCTAAAAAGAAGGAAAAAAGCTTTCTTATTTTATACTTTAGGTTAGAAGTCATCAATTAAGACACTGAAAGGCAATATAATTGCAAACAATGCTGAGGGGGTATATTTTAAGAAATTTGGACCATCTTAGTTTTGGAAGAAAAGTTAGAAGAAGGTTAAAGTTAATCCAACTCAATCCAAGTCAATAGATTATTACAAGTATTTCATTGTAGTAGTGTTTGGTGTGTAAGTGGGGGAAATACGTCAACATAAACCTGCACCCACAGCGTTTCCTCTTTCTAACTCTTCCTCTAATCTGCTGGGATATGAATGAGAATGCAAATGGCTGAAGGCTGGGGAAGATAAGATAACTGAACATAATGGCGGGTGGGAGTGGAGAGGGGAATTTGAAGAGAAGTTGGGGAGAAAAGAAAGAAAGTGAGAAGGAATTCCTCACAGAGTAAAACATCCTCTAAGATGATTTATTGTGTGATGTGCTTTATAACCTCAAGGGACTACCAGGAAAAATTTGCCTCCCTTAAAGGCGGTTTTGAGTCAGAGTTATGTTTCTGTTGGGTATATCAGCAAGCTAAGATGGACCATAAGGGCTGCATACGGGTTTATATCTTAGAATGAATGGGCTTGGGATCCTCTGCCTTGTGCATATTTTAGCAGGAAGACACATTAAAAAACAATAAGAAGGGGGCTTCCCTGGTGGTGCAGTGGCTGAGAGTCCGCCTACCGATGCAGGGGACACGGGTTTGTGCCCCGGTCCGGGAAGATCCCACATGCCGCGGAGCGGCTCGGCCCGTGAGCCATGGCCGCTGAGCCTGCGCATCCGGAGCCTGTGCTCCACAACGGGAGAGGCCACAGCAGTGAGAGGCCCGTGTACCGCAAAAAAAAAAAGAAAACAATAGGAGGGCACACAGTCTTAGAGGAAAGAGTCAGGTAATGCCCTTTTGGGTAAGGTTGACAGATTTCGCAAATAAAAATCTAGGATGTCCAGTTAAATTTGAGTTTCAGATACACAACAAATAATTTTTAGCATAAATATGCCCCAAATATTGCATGAGACATACTTATACTAAAATTTATTGTGTATCTGAAATTCAAATTTAACTGGACACCCAAGATTTTTATTTGCTAAATCTGGTGTTCCTACCATGGGGCAGAGTCAAAGACAGGTAAGAGGGGTGTCTAATGGGCAATATCTATTTCATTTCTGAAATCAGAACGTAATTCTGGCGGTGTTACTGGTTCTCGCTCTGCTTTGAAAAAATTAGTTTTTTTTTGTAAGGAACATGAATGTTACTAAGTACTGGACATCTGGTAAGAAGGATAGCATGTTAATATGAAATGATGAAGGCCCAAATGCATACAATTTATAATTCATAAAAATCAGTTTCTTTGAAAGCTGATTTAATACAGTTTATCACCAAAAGCCATAAAAGTTCCAAATGACTTTCTAATTTATATGAAGTAGAAACTCTATGATGTGCGTTTTTGAATCTGCCTAAGTATACATCTGCATTTACTGAATTTCCAAAACCACAGTATACTAGGAGAAGTGGTTGTCATATCATCTTTCATGTGCTCTACTGAGAGAATATTTTATTTTTCTTGTTTTTAATAAAGCTAATTACATAATAAAGTCAAATAAATATTGCTGCAGAAAATGGAGAAATATATTTGGCATGTCTTCTGATGTACACGGAATGATACTAACCAAATCACAGCCAGAAATATCCCTTTTGGTACCTTATTACCAAAGATGTGACATACCGAAAATAACTATTAAAAGATACTGCCTTTGCTCCTCTGGTCCAATCATCACATTGAATTCATATTCTTCAAGTAGCCACAAAGTGCACCAGGCTGTGCTACATGGGATGTGAGTGCCTTCCAGGTGAGGACACTGTTTCTAGGAGCACTTGATCCATGAAATTTCTGCATATCTAAAACATTTTTTTTTCATGAAGCTTCAGCCCCTACTGACACTAATATTTTTAAATGGATGATAATGCTTACTGTAAGTTAGGAATTATGGCTTTTTCCTCCTAATAAGGAAATACCACCTATATGTGCTGCTGCCAGAGATGGCAGGTCAATTTTTACTGTCAAAAGGGCCAAATACTGTTAGCTTTTACCACGTCCACCTCCCTTTGCTTTCAAATGTCCCCTGAAAATCAGTCTGACAGTGAATCACTGTTATGTGTACACTTCCTGCAAGAGTAATGATGATGGTGGTGATTAAGAATAATAATATGTGAATGAAGGTGATGATGATGATGATGATATCAACAGAATATACTTACTGTTTTGGCCTACTCAAGCCTCCCTTCCCACCATTCTTTTGTAATCATACCTCCTTTTCCTTTAGGAACTGCTGTCTCCCTCTCCAAATGGTTTTGGTGAATGTGCCAATTACACAGTTCAACACACTCACACATACGTGTGTGTGTGTGTATATTTATATATGTATATATATACATCTCAGAGATGGGTTCAGCAATGTTCAAGTGACTCAAGCCAGACCAACCTGAGTTTTAAGAACTTGTGCTTTTGTGAATGTGCCTTCAAAGACCCTGTAAGACACTTCATAGACACTGAATGAAAAAGATGTCTTCTCTTTCCTCTGGAGTTACTAAACTGAAATTATGAAGACCTAAAGTTGTCTCTGGTCACGTCCCTGTTCCAATTTAATAACTCATTTACAGTAGGGATCACAAAGCCAATGGCCGTTAGGGAAGCAGAGGTGATACTCTCAAACTTCCTGGAGTCTCTTAAGGCCAGTTCTTTACCTCAACACCCCACCCTAGCTCCATGACACATGAACCAATAAATTCCATTTTTTCTTAAGCTAATCTAAGGATTAAATAATATAGCTACCATTTATCAAGAACTAAGTTAGTACTCTAAATTATATATTGATATGACATATACATGTAGAGTTGGAGCTTTTATGCATACCAAAACTCTAGATTATAAGTGTCAGAACACCATTGTAACCATTATTCTCAAAATACATAACTGGATACAAATAATTTTAAAAATAATTCTTTTTCTCCTACTGTCTATTCAAAATGTACAGAGAACAGTATGGAGGTTCCTTAAAAAACTAAAAATAGAACTACCATATGGCCCAGCAATCCCACTACTGGGCATATACCCTGAGAAAACCATAGTTCAAAAAGAGACATGTACCACAATGTTCATTGCAGCTCTATTTACAACAGCCAGGACATGGAAGCAACCTAAATGTTCATCGACAGATGAATGGATAAAGAAGATGTGGCACATGTATACAATGGAATATTACTCAGCCATAAAAAGAAACAAAATTGAGTTATTTGTAGTGAGGTGGATGGACCTAGAGCCTGTCATACAGAGTGAAGTAAGTCAGAAAGAGAAAAACAAATACTGTATGCTAACACATATATATGGAATCTAAAAAAAAAAAAAAAATGGTACTGATGAACCTAGTGGCAGGGCAGGAGTAAAGATGTAGACATAGAGAATGGACTTGAGGACACGGTGTGGGAGGGGGGAGCGGGAAGCTGGGGCGAGGTGAGAGTAGCATGGATACATATACACTACCGACTGTAAAATAGTCGGCTGGTGGGAAGCAGCAGCATAGCACAGGGAGATCAGCTCAGTGCTTTATGATGACCTAGACGGGTGGGACAGGGAGGGTGGGAGGGAGGCTCAAGAGGGAGGGGATATGGGCATATATGTATGCATATGACTGATTCACTTTGTTGTACAACAGAAACTAACACAGTATTGTGAAGCAATTATACTCCAATAAAGATTAAAAAACAAACAAAAAACCAAAATGTACTCATGAAAAGAGACTATCTCTTTGTGGATTGTTTCAGCAAATTCTCAGGGAAGATTCTAATTGGCTAGACTTGGGTTATCTGCCTATATCAGAATGAACCACTGTAGCCGAGTACTCTGGTCCCCTGGGTCATGTGAGCATTCCTATTGTCAAACCTTGTAGAATACGAATAGGAAAGGGTGGTTCCCTAAAGAGACGCCATGCAGGCCAAGAAATTAAATGTATCACTACAACAGCATCACTTCATTTGTTTTTCCTTCTCATTCTTATGAAGTAATATCTACCTTTATTTTGCAGGTTAGAAAAAGAGCCTTAGAAAAAGTCAGTCATTTGCTCAAGTAACTTGGTTAGTAAAGAGAAGTTGGCTTTCAAACCCAGGTCTATCTGATTCCAAAGCTCCCTGATACTATCTGGGAAGATAATGGCAGGAGGGCGTCACTGGTACCTGATTGCCTGTGGTGGCTGCAGCACAGAAGCTGGCACATGGCTGCGTGGGGTTATGGAGTGAACATTTGGGAAGAATCTGCTCATCAGATTTGGAACCAACCAGTTCCTGTCCAGGAAAGTGGATGAGGTGACTACATGAAGAAAAGGAGTTTCAAGTTGTGCTTAATGGAGACAGCAGCCTCCATGGATGGAGGACAGCGGGCAGGAAGATTAGTTCATCAGACAGACAGTCAAATGCCAAATTAGTGAGGAGGATGGTTGAAGCAAAAGGACTTGGATGGGGCTTCCCTGGTGATACAGTGGTTAAGAGTCCGCCTGCCGATGCAGGGGACACGGGTTTGTGCCCCGGTCCGGGAAGATCCCACATGCCGCAGAGCGGCTGGGCCCGTGAGCCATGGCCGCTGAGCCTGCGCATCCAGAGCCTGTGCTCCGTACGGGAGAGGCCACAACAGTGAGAGGCCCGCGTACCGCAAAAAAAAAAAAAAAAAAAAGGACTTGGATGAATCTGGCAGCTCTAAGGAAGTGAACTCAGGAGGCAAGTTACAAGCACAGCACTTCCTAAGATGATCCTAAAAATTATTTACTTTCTATTGGTTCCTAAAAAAGTTCGAAGCATTCAATTCCTCCCAGAGTCAAGAGTCATCATCCAGGAATGAGTTTTCACAACATTTAGCCACAAATTAAAATGTTAACCTTTTCATTGCTGGAGGCATGAGAGGAACCTATGAGGGCAGTCAGGGCATCAGGGCACAGAAGAGGAGTAAGTGGGAACATGGGGCAATGGCTGGTTACCAATTAGCAGGGTAGCATTCCCATATTTTAACAACTAGTACGACCATCATGGGTATTTGCCTGTTGACTAGAAGCTTTGACTTCACCCCTTTCCTCATGAGAGTCTGCAGCCAGCAGCTACTTTTCACTACAACCCCCTACTTCTTGCTGCCAGGCTTCTTGGGAGTCTGGTCTATTCCAGGTACACCAGAAAAAAAGAGGCTGAAATCCAGACATACAACTGTTCAAATGTGGCCAAAGCAGGTTCTTAACATTTTCTAGACATGAAGGCATTTCTCTGATGTTTGTTCTCATTAATCTTGCCTTTTTGTCTTTTTCTCAGTGTCTATGTCTCCATATTTCACTAGGGGCTGAAGTTGAACTAAAGGCTCACACCAGATGCTCATGCATATTTCTGCATGTGTACTTGAAAGGAAACCCTTTGAAAGGAAGTGGTCCCTACTAGGCTAAGCTGTGGGAGGAGAAAGTAAAGTCTGAAAGGTTGAAATGAAGGACAGAGATACAGACAGGTACTGCAGAAGAGTTGGGAGGAGACTGGGAGAGAGTTGGAACGTCAGTTACATCCATTAGAGTTAGGCAGAAATGCAACAGGTCATGCCCAAATAAATTAGAAAAATCAGTGGTGTACAACAACTGGGAGTTATAGAGGAAACAGAATCCAGGATGCAGAGAAGTGTCTAGAAACCAGATTTATAGATCCTCAGTGGAAGCAGAGAAGTAGAGAGATACTGCACCACAGTCAAGGTATTTTATGAGCTGAGCTGCAGAGAACCTGGTATCTCAGCCCCCATGGCACTTAAATTCTTATGTTCATATAGGTCTCCCCCAAAGAAAGGTAGATGAAGTCAAACTGGATTAGATTAGACTGGATTAAATTGGAATGGATTGGACTAGACTGGATTGAATTGAATTGAATTGACCTCCAGTGGCTGAAGAGACAGGCAGTTCTCAATAACTATAGCCAGAGAGAGAAGAAAAATCACACAACTTTCCACAGTCTGAGAACAGGTTGGAAGGGGAAAAAGAAAACATTTGATTTCTTAATCACAGGTTTTGGCCCCAAGCATCTTGTGTTTAATGTCCGAAAAGACTATCTGGTCTGCCAACTTTCTGTTTTGCACGACTGCCCAAATGCGTTACAGCTGTTCAGTTTGAAAGCTCCTGATTCTAAACCAACTATGTATCTTGTTCTTATGATGTGAATGCCCTATGAACATTTATGTTCTTTTCTGGAGGAATTTCATATCTTCCCTTTCAGAAATCAATTCTTCAATAAGCCAGAGTTGCACATGTCCCCAAATTCTGTTACTACAGGAGTTAGTCATCATAGAATCCTTTGAGGCTTTCACTTCTAGTGCCTGCAGACACGTTTTCCGCAGGATCTCAGAGTACATCTACACAAGGACAATCCAACAATATGTCCAGGAATATGCTGAAGTTTGCCAGAAACACAGTAAAAAGGACTTTCCTGGTTGAGTTCTTTTTGCATTTCTTCCTTTATTTTTTGCCTCTTTGTCCCTATACATAGAAACCTTCTGAGATTTCCTTACAAATCTAATGAACCTGAGATGACTATATATTGACCATCTACCATATAAATAATGTTAGAGTTCAGCTGGGCATGAGACATGAAGTTTTATGGGTCATATATAACCAAATATAGCTAGAAGGAAAGGAAGACTAGAGCTGGGACCTTATAAAGTTCAGTTCCAGGGCCAGGGACTGAAGGGTTTCTGCTCTAGAAGTCCTCTCCAGTGGAATGCAGGAAGAATTCTACTCTAGATGTTATTTTAATGGTTATCAGTCCATTCCAGTAGCCTGGTGGACAAACAAAATTGAAAAGTCACAGAAAGCTTAGACACATGGAAAAGGCAGTACCAGTGGAACCAATTGGGTAGCATCTTCATCCAGTTCTACATGTGCATTCAGAATCCTAGCCACGTTTTTGAAAAAGAAACAGCTTAAGCAAGGAAGGCCAACTGCTCTTACAGCCACTCTTTTGGATTCAGAGGAGTGTTCTAAATAGAATTAGCAATAGAAACTGAAAGAGAAAACCATGAGAGGGTGAAGGCAGGAGCAAGGTCTTAGTGTTAATATTGATGCCTTAATCTAAAGAATAAATAAGTAAACAGAATTAGCATACCAAAATCTGTCCTGGATACGGTTGTCAGCAAAAGACACTGGATTCTACGTAGGATCCTAGCAACATCCAGATCTCACTTGGGAAGGGCCAAGGCTATTCACAATTAGGACCAAGACAGGAACTGGCCGGGTTTCCCTGGTGGCGCAGTGGTTGAGAGTCCGCCTGCCGATGCAGGGGACATGGGTTTGTGCCCCAGTCTGGGAAGATCCCACATGCCACAGAGCGGCTGGACCCGTGAGCCATGGCCACTGAGCCTGCACATCCGGAGCCTGTGCTCCGCAACGGGGGAGGCCACAACAGTGAGAGGCCCGCGTACCGCAAAAAAAAAAAAAAAAAAAAAAAAGACAGGAATTGGCCCTACAGGTTTTGGGAATTAGGGCACCAACTCTGAGCAACCAGAGAATTCAGAGGTAGAAAAACAAGGAAGGTGCTGCCAGTTGGCTCATTCCAAATACCGTGATGTAGATCAACATCAAACAAGAAACAGTGAAGTATTAAGGACACAGTGAACACCAGAATTTAATAGTGTGGATCTTTCAAATCAGTGATTCTCAATGTTTAATATGCACAAGAATCACCCGAGGATCTTGTCTAATTGTAGATTCTGATTCAGTAAGTCTAGGGGAGGGCTTGAGGTTCTGAATGTCTAAGAATTTCCCAGGGGATACTCTTGCTGCTGGTCCACAGAAGACACTGTGACTAGGAGGGTCTAGAGCAATGGCTCTCAACTTTGGCTGCATATTAGCTTTAAACAATGCTGATGCCTGGGTCCCATTCCCAGAGACTCTGATTTAATTGGTCTGGATTGGGCTATGTTTTCTGATGGTCTAAAAGCTCCCCCAGGTAATTCCATTTAGGAATCCATTTAGGGCCATTTCAATTGGTTCTCAATGGATTTTAGGACAATGTTTTTGTTTTTAAAAAATTTAATCTGACCAATAAGTTCTCTATTGATAGTTACAGGTGTTGTAAGTGTTTAGAGTCCTAGGCACTCTGGGTATTTTTTCAATCCTGACACATTTCAGGATAGTAAATCCTGTTTAATTTTTTGTTTTGTAATTTGATTTGATAGTGATAACATTGCGTAACTCAGAGGGTTTTTTGGTTTCATTTGCCTTTAACTTTTTTTTTTTTACCTACTGTAAAAAGAACCTTAGAGTAATAGGTAGATTGGAAATTTATATGTTCCCTTTCTTTTAAAAACCAATTCTTGGCTTCAGCAGTCTTCTCACAGCCCTCTCCTATTGTGTTCATTAACTTGGGCTGCTTGGATTGCACCCTAATGATGTGTTTGTTCTCTTATTACCCTTCCAGATTCGAGCCAACTCCAAGAGCACATTCTTAGGAAGCTGATGCCTTTGTTTAATTCTGCATATTTCTTCTCTTAGAGAGAAAAGGCAAGTGAGGACAGTTATCAGTTACAAGATGTGTGGAACACATAGATAGTCTAGCACTCTACTGGGAAGATCCTTTGTGTGAAGAAGATCCAGGAACTTTACACTTACATCATCTATTCTCTCAAATCTTATTCCTTCCCAACCTCCCTACCTCCCTACCTCCTCCACTCCCATCCCACCCCTACTTTCTCTCATCCCAGAACAGAAGCGTTCCATCAATTAAAAGATTGACTTATGAGGCCTTTGATTCTCTATTAAGCTGATTTTTTTTTTTCTTACTTACTGTTGTTCTGTAGCATTTTAGAAACTACTTCATTCTAGGCACGATGCCTACAATTGGGGTTGGCTGCAACCAAAGGAATCTTGGTTTTATCCTTTGGGTATGAAAAGCTTGGTTTCTCCTAGGCAGAGATGAGTTAAATATAAGTATGCTTTTCTTTACAAGATTGTTTTAAAATAAATAGTTAATACAAAGATATAATGTTGTTTCTCAAAGGACCTTGCTATGCACTGATTTTCAGACTATAGATCATTCCCCATTCGTGGATTGTGAAATAAATTTGGTGATTCTTGACCAGCATTGTCTTTAATAGATGAGGATGGAAGATGGAAGACAAAATATCAGAGAATCTCTCACATTGTACGTGTAAGAATAATCTTTTTTTGACACACAAATTTTTCACACAAATTTTTACTGTGAGTTGTGTTTAAAAGGATTAAAAGCCACTGTCCCAAAGCAATCATCCATCAGTCCACCTTTATTCAAAGTCTTCCAAAACTATGATAATGCAATGATAATTTATTATGATTTTAAAATCTTCAGATATCAGCCTGCTGTTTTGGCACAAAAAGGCAATAGGGTTGTGTGTGTGTGTGTGTGTGTGTATGTGTGTGTACACACACACACCTCTCACAGATTAAAACCCCAAATTTCCATTTTTAATCAGATTTAAACATTGGATTTTATTTAGTTCACTTTTATGCAGTCTCCTCATTGCCTACTGGGCTTCCTAACCACACAGCTTTTTCTCCTCTGCAGTTTACATTTATTTTTTCCCCAATCACTTCGAGACCCTCTTTAAAGTTTTTTGAAGCTGTATTTTCCTTTTTAGGAGAAAGGAAATATCAGTAGTTCTTATAATCAAAGGGTCAAAAGGAAGTGAAATCCCATAGTTCGGTAGGGTTCTGGACTGCTGCTACCTCTGAGAGTTCACAAAGGCTTCCCAAGGGATAGAATGATTTGAAGGGAATCAAATTGGATCCTCATCCTTCACATATTTTCTTTCCTAAAATTGATTGGACTGGCAACATGTAAGAGTCAAACCATCCCTTTCACAATTGTCCTCTTCCACTCTACAAAAAGGTAGCATAGGTTCCACTGCATCTTAATATGGTGCACTGCTCCAGGTGTAAAAACTCGTAACACTGAATGAATTCAAAACACCGGTGTCCGTTTGGGACAGTGAACGACCTTAATAACTGAATAACAAACCCGTGTGCACATCAGGTAATTCCCAAGTCATGCTTTCCAAAAATTGAAAAAGCAAAACTGTGCTGTCAGATTCTAGATCATTAAAAATAATTTTTCAAAATACATCATGTGATTTTTGACAAATAGATCAAAAGGAGTTCCAAACAATGAGTGACATTATTGTAACAAAAGTCTATGTATTCTCATCTACTTAATAGGTAAGCCCTTACTGATTACATCTATAAAAGTAAAAAACTAGAATAAAAAATATGCTGAGCCTTTTCTCATTCTGGAAATGAGAAGTACTTATTCATGATAATGTGAATTAATCAGGAAAAATGACTATATCCACCTCATTAAATGATTCATTTTCAATACACTTCCACATTTTATATTTAATACTTTTCAAATTTTGTGATAGATTTATACTGCTTTGAGTAACTTGCTGTTACTAATGATCATAATGATAAATCAATAAAGTTAACCTTTAGAGCCTTTAGAGTTACAGGAAATATACTGCTATTTCAATTTACTTTCATATATATTTTTTACATAGAGTTAATCAATAAAGACAATTAATTAAAGACTTTCCAGTGTAGGGAATTCCCTGGTGGTCCAGTGGTTAGGACTCCCTGCTCTCATTGCCAAGGGCCCTAGTTTGATCCCTGGTAAGGGAACTAAGATCCTGCATGCTGTGCGGCATGGACAAAAAAAAAACCTCATAATAAAATAAATAAATAGAACATCAACATTATTTAAACAAAAAGACTTTCCAGCCTAAATATATATTACATTAGGATAAAATTCAGAGGGGGAAATGCAATGAAAATATACTACTAAAGATAGCTTACTCATGTATTTTTTAATGGATGGTAATAGGTATAAATTCATATTATATTTAGATTCCATTGGGTAAATGTTTTAAAGTGTTGCAATAGTTTAATTTTACATGTGATACTTATATCTTTGGCAGTTATTTAATCTTTTGAGAGGCTGCTCTCAACCTCTGAGATGCTTTGCATTCTGTCTATGCAATGTGTATCTCTCTAAATAAACTCGCTTTAACCTAAAAAAAAATCTTTTGACAAATAAAATTGCATACTTAAAATATAAAAAGGGGTATTTATTGAAAGCAAGTTTTCAAATTTTTTAGGAGGAACATAAACAAAAATATTTAAGGTCACTGATCTAGACTTCTCACAGCCTATTATTGTCAGAAATCTGTAAGGTCATCCCAATATAAGAATATGTTTTTCTTCTACAAAATTGTTTTATGAATATTCTATGCTATACTTTTCCTAAGGGTAAAGTATATGCTGAATACAGCCTCTCATCACCCAGACTTGCCTTAGCTGGCATGCTGAAACTGGCTGGAGTAGTAACTAGCAACATTGACCAGAATAAGCAACACAAAATGAACTTCACAACAACTTCATAATTCAGGATGCATTTAACAGATGGAGATGATTAACAGTATGGGACATTTGGCATTAAAATATTTTAATCAATTATTGATAACTAGGCAGCCTGTTTTGGGAAGTACATGCACCATCAACTGGTAAACGAAATGAAAAAAATTTCAAAAAATGTTAAAAGTTAGAATTTGTTCCACTGTTCAAGACCTTGCACTGAACACATATATTTATTGCCTTTTCTCAGATATCCCTTAAAGTGATGGCAGAGATACATAAAGGTATTTTTCCTAATAACAAAGGAAACGGATGTGGGGGAACACTAATGGGTGAGAGTTTTTAAAACTTTCTGAAGAAACAAAAACCAATGGAAACAAATAGAGGAAGCTATATTTTCAGAGGGTACCTCAGCCAAACAGGGAGTCAGGCAAAACCCCAAAGAGGCTATGGATTCAAAAGTGAAAAAGCGCAGGAAAAAGGGGGATTACATTGAAAATCTATGCAATGAACTGCTACCATATTATCTTTCTCCAGGTAGAACTAAATAAAAGGGTATTTCTTTAAGAAAATGTTGGGAAGGAAGAAAACTTTTCTCTACTTTTCTAGGTTCTTCTCACTGGTCTAAGAATTAAATTGACAAGACCCAGATTAACAGGAGAAAATAAAATTTAATTTTGTATGTATGACAACCCTACATACATGAGAGGGTCAGACAGTCCACATACACAAGAAGTTCAAACACAGAAAGGTAAAATAATCCACATGCCAAAGTGACACATCTTGAGAAGCCTGTTCTGAACCCCTACAAAAGAAATTAATTTTTTCTAGTTTTTATTTTTGTTCTCTTTTGATCTCTTTTTGAATTATCTCTTTCCCTGTGAGTCAAATTTTCCTAGTTTAATTTTAGTTAGCTTAATTACATTTCATGTTGCAGGCTGTCCACGAATGCTTAATGATCCTTGGTTATCTGTTCTCATTTAAGCATAGGTGAGTTTTGCACAGTAAAGGAAACCATCGACAAAACAAAAAGACAACCTACTGAATGGGAGAAAATATTTGCAAACAAAATGACCAATAAGGGGTTAATATCCAACATATGTAAACAGCTCATACAACTTAACATCAAAAAAACAAACAACCCAATAAAAAAATAGGCAGAAGACTTGAATAGACATTTTTCCAAAGAGGAAATGCAAATGGCCAACAGTCACATAAAAAGATGCTCAACATCACTAATCGTCAGGGAAGTATAAATCAAAACCACAATGAGATTTCACCTCACACCTGTCAGAATGGCTATCATCAAAAAGAACATGAATAACAAAGGGTGTGGGTGTGGAGAAAAGGGAATCCTTGTACTCTCCTGGTGGGAATGTCAACTGGTGCAGCCACTGTGGAAAACAGTATGGAGGTTTCTCAAAACTCTAAAAATAGAACTACCACATGACACAGCAATTTCACTCCTGGGTACATAGCTGAAAAACACAAAAACACTAAATCAAAAAGATACATGCACCCCAATGTTCATAGCAGCATTATTTACAGTTGCTGAGATATGGAAGTAACCTGTTTATCAACAGATGAATGGATCAAGAAGATGTGGTACATATATTGATATATATATATACATACACACACACACACACACACACACACACACACACACACACAATGGAATACTACTCAGTTATAAAAAAGAATAAAATTTTGCCATTGGCAACAGCATGAATAGACTTGGAGGGTATTATGCTAAGTGAAATAAGTCAGAGAAAAATAAATACTGTATGATATCACTTATATGTGGAACCTAAACAATACAACAAACTAGCAAAACTAACAGAAAAGAAGTAGACTCACAGATATGAGAACAAACTATTACCAATGGGGAGAGGCATTAAGAGGTATAAACTATTATGTATAAAATAAGCTACAAGGACATATTGTACAACACAGGGAACATAGCCAATATTTTATAATATCTATAAATGGAATATAACCTCTGAAAATTGTGAATCACTATACTGTACACCTGTAACTTATAAAATATTGTACATCAACTATAGCTCAATTAAAATAATAAACAAAATAGGTCTTCCCTGGTGGCACAGTGGTTGAGAGTCCGCCTGCCGATGCAGGGGACACGGGTTCGTGCCCCGGTCTGGGAAGATTCCACATGCTGCGAAGCGGCTGGGCCCGTGAGCCATGGCCGCTGAGCCTGCGCTCCGCAACGGGAGAGGCCACAACAGTGAGAGGCCCACGTACCGCAAAAAAATAAATAGATAAAAAATAAACAAAATAAAATAAAATTCAGGAAAATCTAAAAAAAAAAATGTGATAGAAGGGCTGAGCAGAAGCTCTGTGTATGTGAATGGGGTTTGCCAATTACAAGGTTTTGCTTTAGGCTAAACAAATTAGGAAGCATCTTTTACACTTGGACAGGCCCAAATTTCAGAGTAAGGAGGACTTTGCTCTGGGGTTTTTTTTTTTTTTTTTTTTTTTTTTGCGTTACGCGGGCCTCTCACTGTTGTGGCCTCTCCCGTTGCGGAGCACAGGCTCCGGACGCGCAGGCTCAGCGGCCATGGCTCACGGGCCTAGCCGCTCCGCGGCATGTGGGATCTTCCCAGACCGGGGCACGAACCCGCATCCCCTGCATCGGCAGGCGGACTCTCAAGCCCTGCGCCACCAGGGAAGCCCCAGCTCTGGGGTTTTAATAGCCATGCTTGAACGCACATTGGGAAAACTTCTAAGATTATAGGACAAAGAGAAAAAGAGACAGAAAAATATGAGAGTACAGAAAAATGAAAATAAAGATTTACTTAGGAGGTCCAATGTCTATCTGATTTAAATTTTAGAAAGACAGAATAGAGAAAATGAAAGGGAAAATTTCAGAGAAACAGAAGTAAATTTTCTAGACCTAAAGAAGAACATGGATATCTATATGAATGGATCTCTTGAGTGCCCAGCTGAATGAATGGATATGGCCCTACAGACACACCACCATAATATTTCAAAAGATCAAGGATAAACCAAAGATCCTAAAAGCTTTCAGGTCATGTACAAAAAAACCCCACAAAAAACAGTGGCCCCAATTTTTCATCAGCAACTGAATGCTAGAAAACTAAGCAGTGTTGTCAAAGTTCTGAGAGGACTACGTTCAGCCAAACTACCAATCCTGTATGAAGACAGAATAAACATACTTAGAGAAATGGAAGACTCGGAATTCTTGCCTCCCAGTATACCTTCTGGGAAGTAGCCTGAAGATAGACTTGTGATGTTGTGATTTATAAGAAATATATATTTAGCTCCCATCCCTGTTCCTGGCATAGGAACCCTTCCTAAATGATGAAAGCAAAAACGTGTCTTTTGTTATCTGAAGGGAGTGACTTTAGGAAAGCACCTAAAGATGGGGGCTGGTTGCCAGGAGAACCAACCTTGTGATTAGAGGGTTGGAACTTTCAGTCCCACCTCCACCCCCAACATCTGGGAAGAAAAGAGGCGCTAGAAGTTGAACCAATCATCAAGGCCAATGATTTAATCAATCATGTAATGAAGCTTCGATAAAAACCCAAAAGGAGAGAGTTCGGAGAGATTCCAGGTTGGTGAACATGAGAGATTTGGGGAGAGTGGTGAGCCTGGAGAGAGCACAGAAGCTCCAGGCCTTTTCCCCATACCTTGCCCTATGCATGTCTTCCATCTGGCTGTTCCTGAGTTGTTGCCTTTTATACAAATCTGGTAATCCAGTAAGTAAAATGTTTCTCTGAGTTCTGTGAACCACTCTAGCAAATTAAACCTGAGGAGGAGGTCACTGGAACCTCTGATTTATAGCTGATTGGTTAGAAGCACAGGTTAACCTAACCTGATTGGTTAGAAGCACAGGTTAATCTAACCTGATTGGTTAGAACCTGAGCTTGTGATGGGTGTCTGAAGTGGAGGTGGGGAGGAGAAGTCTTATGGGAATGAGCCTTTAACCTCCAGGATCTGATGCTGCCTCTGGATAGATAGTGTCAGAATTGAGTTGAATTACAGGACACCCAGCTGCTGTCAGAGAACTGTTTGTTGGTGATGTGGGAACCGCTCCATGCACGCACACATTAGAAATTGTCTCAGAACACCTTTTAGACTTCAGGAAAATGTGAGAGTAAACCCCGAAAGAAGAAAACATGGGATCCAGGAAAACAATAAATCTAATCCAGAGGAAGGGAAGGGAAGAGAAGGGAAGTCCTGAGATGATAACTTCACAACAGGAATAAAACAAACCTCAGATTCTGGGAGATCTCTGTGGGAAAAAAAAAAAGTTGAAAGGCTTCCAATTCCTCTCAACCTTTCTCATATCATGGCACAAATAAAAATGGTAACCTATATCAGGCACACTGGAGTAAATGCAGGAAGCTGCATGAACCTGGAAGCCAACCTCTGTATGTTCTGTGAGCCTTGGGCCCCCCGGCTGAGCTGAGGGCTGACAGACCAAGAACCTGGCTGACGTGGAAGCCATTCATGAAGTCAGTTGTTGGGAATTTCTAAATTACACAGTGTGGTTAAAAGCTTGGAATAACTTGATTATATAATTGGTGGCTTACTTTTTTAGAGAGAGAGAGAGAATCCAATCAAACTTTTGACAGGGATTATTTCTTTGGTGTGATACTGACTCATAGAGGAAAAAAATGTAATCTGAGGACACTATTTGACTCTTCGCAGCAGAAAATATTTACGTAGTCATAATATGATATTATTACTTATTGATTTTCACCTTTTAGAGTCAACAAGGGTAAATAAATCAAGGGAAAAGATATAAAATGTAAATATTCTTAGTATTGACAATATTAAAAGAAAGATATAACTGATGAAGATTGAGAGGTAAAAAGAGGATGAGGATCGTGAAGGGAGGACTAATGACTTTATCTTACGAATTTGGGAACCAAGAGATACTGTCTATAAAGTGAGAGCCTTCCCTCAGATTTCTGCCACTGCCCTCAGCTACTGAGCTCCCAAAGAAGTAGAGTACCAAGTCTCACTTTCTGGATGTTCTTGACTGAGAGAGAAGCAATAGGAAAAGAAGCACCAAGGCACCAAAAGGTAGAAATTAAAAGCAACTGAAAATGACATTGGAAAAGTTTGCAAGAAAGGAAAAGACTTAAGGAAGAAAGATTTCATATTTCTGTTGCCAAATTGCTATTAGGAATTAAATAAATGCTAAATGCTGAGAGAGGGAGAGAGGGAGAGAGGGAGAGAGAGAGAGAGAGAGAGGGGGAGAGAGAGAGAGAGAGAGAGAGAGACCGTCTGTGATTTATGAAATAAGAAACAGAGATTTAAAAATCCTTTTTGAAGATTCATGGAGGGACTATGAGAGTAGCAGAGACACAGAGGAGGTCGGTAGTGATATAAGATAGCTAAATTCTCATGATTCATGGCAGGAAGTCAAAAGGCAATGTCTAATTTTGATATATTAAGAAACTGCACCATAAGCATACAATTCAGACAGAAGTAACCACCAGAAGTAAAAAATTGAAGAACTTTCCTACTGTGTCTCCAGTACCTAGAATAGCAACTGGCTGATGGTAAGTGCTCAGTAAATACCTGCTGAAAGAATGAATTTGCTGAATAATGAGCAGGAATGGGGGAGGGGATAAGGGAACTTCACACTGTTGCTTACATTCATTGTAAGCCTGCAATAGTTCCATTTGCCCCTCTTTCCTTACAAACAGAATTCAGATTCCTACTCTGCAGGGAATGTGATCCCATCTCTAATAAGAAGTAAATCTTGATTAGTCTAATGAATCATGGTATTCCTACATCTCTAACCAGTGACTGGATTAAAGGATGTCATATGGTCCAGTTCTGTCCAATGAGATATGAAAGGAGGATTCTTGGAAGACTGCTTTCCTCTTTCCTCTCTCAAAATTGACATGTCTGAATTTGATGCCTGCACTGTATAACCACCAAGAGGAAGCTAGACTGAGGAAAAAACTAACATCCACAGAATGGCAGGGCATGGAAAGAACCTGAAACCTTCCTGACATCATTGAGCTCTCAGTTAAACAGCCCTATCTCAACACGTCTTGTATGAGAGATAATAAACTTTCCTTTTTGTTCCAACTAGTTGAGTTGAGGGCTACTGTTATTTGTTCTCAAAGCAAAACAACAGTAAAGATCCTTCTGTATTTTTTGATATAAATAAACATATGCTTATGCTCATGTTTATGAAAATTAAAAATAAAATAAAGCTGTATATAATTTCATCCAATTACAATAGAGGAGCATTTTTTTTATTTTTGAATTTTATTTTATTTTTTTATATAGCAGGTTCTTATTAGTTATCCATTTTATACACATCAGTGTATACATGTCAGTCCCAACCTCCCAATTCATCCCACCACCCCCACCCCCCGCCGCTCTCTCCCCTTGGTGTCCCATACGTTTGTTCTCTACTTCTGTGTCTCTATTTCTGCCCTGCAAACCGGTTCATCTGTACCATTTTTCTAGGTTCTACATATATGCATTAATATACTATAATTGTTTTTCTCTTTCTGACTTACTTCACTCTGTATGACAGTCTCTAATAGAGGAGTATTTTTTTTAAATCGGTGTTTAAATAGTTGTGTCCTCTAAATTTTGGTAGCCAGGTTTCAAGCCCCAGTTATTCTCTCTTTTATTTCCACTTTGATTCTTGTCTTCTAAGACAAATTTTTAAAAAGCCCTTCCCCTCCAGTTTGATAACCTCAGAAATTTCATCACAATAAACTCTAGTTGAAAGGGGCACCTCTTCCTGGAAACAAAAAGGAAAGTAGAGAATATGGCTACATTTGCCTAGTTTCCCTATCATGATATTTATTCTTTCAACAAAATGTGAGACAAAGTCAACAGTTGAGAGGGAATGGAAGAAAATGAGTGCAAGATATGAAGAGAAAGGAGAAGGCATAAAATAATCATCTCAAAGACTAAAAGAAAGAAATTACAGATGTAAAAGAATTTTGAATGAGATACTTCCTATTTTCAGAATTGCAGTTAGGTCCCAAAAGCCTAGAGAATTGATGGGTCTGCCAGATGCTTGTATGAAGGATCTATAAAAAGATAGCAAAATGGCTAGTAATCACCACGTTCTCTAGCCTATAGAATTACAACCAACGTTTAAGAATTCACAGAGGAGGACTGTTTGAAAGGGAATTTCGAGGAAAGATGGAGTTTTGAATGGTTAATTTTACTACCTTCGCCATAGATAGCAGAAGGTTGGTAGGGCTCCAAGAGAGCCATTAGAGGGAGCCTCGAGAAAAAAAAAAAATGTAGAGCTACAGGCACTTGTTTCCTGCTTTCATCTGCTCATAATAAGAGAAAAAGAAAAGAGCTCAGTATTGGAATCAGACCAAGGTGTTGATCCAGCAGACCAAGGATGTGTACTGTTTATTGCAGGATACCAGTGGTCGCCGTAGAGGGGAGTCAGATATGAATATTCTTACAGCATCTTTGCTCAAATAATTCTTTGCCTTTAAGGTTGAAGAAACTCCAAGTTCAAAAGGCTCTTGATGTATATCTTGTCATGGTATTGGTGGAGTTGGTGGGTGCAGAAACTGAGGTGGTGGGTCACAAGAGTTTGCTAACTCTAACAGGGCAAAGATTCCCTCTGCTGGGGGAGGAGGTCACTGAAAACCCTGTTGTGGGGGTTACTAAAGAGAAACAAAGAGCCAGCATTTGAATACCTGACCTGACGGAGGTTAACGTCAGGTTCTCAGACAAGAAAGAACTTTCATTAGCCTTAGCTAAGTGAAATGGTCTTTCCCCATTGTCACTCATCCTCTCCTGATCTTGACCCTCCAGGATCCAACAGAAACATAACAAGGGGCTTGGGGTAGAGAAGTGGAAGAGCAAAGTGAAGAAACACTGCAAATACAGACTATGCTCTACTCCTCTACTGAATATCCTCAAACCATGGGTCAGCTGTGCTGGGGAAGAGGAGAAACTTTTAATTGAATGATAAGCTCAAGGTGTAATTGAGACTGGACTACACTTTTTTTCTTTGACCTGAGAATGTGTTTGTTTATAGTTGAAAGTGGTCAGAATTCATGAAATATGCCTGAGAGGCCATCAGTGAGTGAGGAAGAGAACTCCTACTCATTGGGTTGGAAAGCGGTGACTGGAGAGAAGAAACAGCTTTCCTGCTTTGTCCCTATGGAGAAAAGCCCATTCATTAAACTTGCCATACTCGGTGAAAGCATTGTAAATAACAGGATTGTCAGACAGTAACTATTTTGGGTTTCTAGTTATGGATTTCAAGTGAAGCCAGTCAGCTACATTGTGATAGTCCCCCCAAATATTCTGCTCCTTCAGTATTGGAACAGAAGAAGTGAACGATTTGGTTTGGCCAATGTTAGAATTTTGCTATACAAATAAATAAAAAGGGAGTGAGAGGTGAACTATTGCTATTTTCAAGAAAGCAACTACAATGATGGATTATGAATGGAATCTGAGTTGAGTGAGAAGGAAAACACAGACAGTAGGGGGATGAAGAGTGAAAAGGAAGTAGAATTATAGAGCAAAGGCTCAATAAGGCAAGAACTGTTACAGTTAAGAAGCTACAGGAAGTAACTGGAAGAATAAATTGCAAAGGTCCAAGAGTGATTTATTACTTGAAACAGAAATTTCAGAGGTGATACAACTTCTGATGAGGGCAAGATTTAGGGTAAGATTGGTTGGGTGAAAATTTTTTGGGAAGCAAGGTAATTAAGAAACTGATCAGGTTAAAAGTATATTGTGGACTGGTTAGAACTAGTTTGAGTTAGTTTAAATGAGTTGGACCAATTTTTTTCAGTTTAAACCAGTTTGATTCGTGCTGAACCAATAGATCTATCAGTTTTTAATTTTATACCTCATTGATTTCATCAACCATGAAATAAATATGAACTTGTTTTACCTAATTTAAAATTATTTACATTGGTGCAGCCACTATGGAAAACAGTACAGAGGATCCTCAAAAAATTAAAAATAGAGTTGCCATATGATCCAGCAATCCCACTTTGGGCATATATCCAGAGAAAACTATAATTCTAAAAGATATATGCACCCCAATGTTCACTGCAGCACTATTTACAATAGTCAAGACATGGAAGCAACCTAAATGTCCATTGACAGATGAATGGATAAGGAAGATGTGGTACATATATACAATGGACTACTACTCAGCCATAAAAAAGAATGAAATAATGCCATTTGCAGCAACATGGATGGATCTAGAGATTATCATACTAAGTAACATAAGTCACACAGAGAAAGACATACCATATAATATCGCTTATATGTGGAATCTAAAATACAACACAAATGAACATATCTACAAAAAAGAGAAACAGACTCACAGACATAGAAAACACACTTATGGTTGCCAAGGGGGTGAGGGTAGAAGAGGGGTGGACTGGGAGTTTGGGATTAGTAGATGCAAACTATTATATATAGAATGGATAAACAACAGGGTCCTACTGTACAGCATAGCAAAATATAATCAATATCCTGTGATAAACCATAATGGAAAAGAATATGAAAAAGAATATATATATATGTATATAACTGAATCACTTTGCTCTACAGCAGAAATTAACACAACATTGTAAATAAACAATACTTCAATAAAATAAATAAGAGAAACATATACCATGAAAAAATAAAATAATTTACATTAAATTATACAGTATGTTAGCATTAAGTATTGTTTTTTACTTTGATTACCGGTTTATAAGGTTAGTTTAGATTTATAGTGACTTATATTTACATTGACTTTATTTAGAAAATCCATGCCAAAGTTAAGGAATATTCCCATTAGTTAGAGATTCCTTTTGAACAGGATACAAAGTTTTACTAAGTGGATGAACTCATAATACGATGATAAAAATTATAGGAATCCATAGTGCTTTCTTCTCTACCAAAACATAAAAATTGTCTTGTGGTTTGAATTTATCTCTGCAAGGTTTGACCATTTTTCTGAGTAGGAGAAAAGCAAAGAGACTTCCTGCTTCATCCCTATGGAACAAAGCCCGTTCATTAAGCCTGCCATACTTGGTGAAAGCATTGTAACAGGACTGCCAGACAGTAACCATTTTGGGTTTCTGGCCATGGATTTCAAGTGAAAGCACTTAGCTACTTAATGCTCTGCTCCTCCAGTATAGGCACAGACCCTCCTACTCAGACTCTATCTTATAAACCTTACATCTCATTTCTGAGTATTAATTCTGTCCATTTCATGCTGTTTCTCAGCCATAACCTATAAATTCATTACTACCTTCACATAGGAGAAAAAGTCCTCCTTATAACTAGATGCACTTATTTGTAAATAGACTGAAGCAAAGTATACCATATTTCCACCAACACTCTGAGAATCATTTTCTTTGTCGGCGTTAAGTGAGAATGTGAAAAAGACCGAAATGTATATAGTTGGAATCCTCCTTCTCTCCCTTCCAGGTGAGGTGGGCCACAGCTCTCTGACCCAAGTTTGATTGATTCTTCATACCCATTCAAGCATGAACACTCTGTTTGCAGATCCATACACTCCTCCCTGAGAGTTATAACCAGATGGTATTAGAACATCCTCTGCTTTATTTTTACCATATTCATGAATATAGGCCATCTAACAATCATAAATTATAAAGATTACAAATGAATTGGAAAATATATCAATTTGTTATAAAGATACTTTACATCTAGATGTTTCATTAATCACATTATTGGCAGTATTACATAAACCAATATTTTTTAAAGTATAGTTTTAGGATCCTACGTCTGAATCTTCTGGGATTATATTCAAAGTGCTGAGTACAGGATGGAACCACCACCCAAGTGACTCAGACTGGGGTGGGAGTGGGGGGTTGGGAATCTACAATTTAGAGAAATTTCTCAGTGAGTCTTTACACACAGGACAGTTTGAGAGCCATCTTTCATACTAAACTCAGATCCAGGACTTGAACTCAGATGTCCATTCCCCAAATTGAGGCAGGACTATGCCCCATTTCAGCAGGAAGCAGAGCAGTTGTCACCCTAAAAGATTTGTGGAAGGTTGAAAGAAAAAGGGGGATTGAAACCGAGTCCCCCTAAAACTGAGTTCCTCTGTTGGGTTTACTTTTTTTAATTTTGTTTATAGCTCTCTTTTTTTTTTTTTTTTTTTTGCGTTACGCGGGCCTCTCACTGTTGTAGTCTCTCCCGTTGTGGAGCACAGGCTCCGGACGCGCAGGCTCAGCGGCCATGGCTCACGGGCCCAGCTGCTCCGCGGCATGTGGGATCTTCCCGGACCGGGGCACGAACCCGTATCCCCTGCATCGGCAGGCGGACTCTCAACCACTGCGCTACCAGAGAAGCCCTCTATCTCTTTTAAAAAAAAATTTATTTATTTATTTTTGGCTGTGTTGGGTCTTTGTTGCTGCATGCAGGCTTTAGTTGCAGCAAGCAGGGGCTACTTTGTGTTGCGGTGCATGGGCTTCTCATTGTGGTGGCTTCTCTTGTTGCGGCACATGGGCTCTAGGCACGCGGGCTTTAGTAGTTGCAGCACATGGGCTCAGTAGTTGTGGCTCTCGGGCTCTAGGGCACAAACTCAGTAGTGTGGCTCAGGGGCTTAGTTTCTCCGCAGCATGTGGGATCTTCCTGGACCAGGGCTCAAACACGTGTCTCTTGCATTGGCAGGCGGATTCTTAACCACTCCGCCAACAGACATGCCCTCTGCTGAGTTTATGATTCATGTCTCTATCCAAAACGATTATTCCCTTTCTTGTCCAACACCTGTTCTCCTCAAGATTGACAAGTATCAAAGAAAAGGGGGAATTGAAACTGAGCAGGACCCTGTGGGGCTCCTAGGCACAAAAGCCTTTCTGTGTCCCCCATTTCTTTCCTTTTTTTTTTTTTTGCGGTACACAGGCCTCTCACTGTTGTGGCCTCTCCCGTTGCGGAGCACAGGCTCCGGACGCGCAGGCTCAGCGGCCATGGCTCACGGGCCCAGCCGCTCCGCGGCACGTGGGATCTTCCCGGACCGGGGCACGAACCTGTGTCCCCTGCATTGGCAGGTGGACTCTCAACCACTGCACCACAAGGGAAGCCCCCCCATTTCTTGATTACAGGAAATAGGCTTCATTCAGCCTTCATGACCCTCCCTGAGTTCCAAGGGCAGGTTCAAACAGTTACTAACTAGGGAAGGGAGGGGATGCAGGGACAAGGGAGGAACAGTCAAGAAACAGTAGTGCAGAAAGAGAAAAACAAATATCGTATATTAACGCATATATGTGGAACCTAGACAAATGGTACAGATGAACCAGTTTGCAGGGCAGAAATAGAGACACAGATGTAGAGAACAAACGTATGGACTCCAAGGGGGAAAAGTGGCAGGGGGATGAATTGGGAGATTGGGATTGACATATATACACTAATATGTATAAAATAGATAACTAATAAGAACCTGCTGTATAAAAAAATAAATAAAATTCAGAAAAAAAAAGAAACAATAGTGCAGCCTTGGGGCAGGGTCCTGTGTCCCTGTTCCCCCCCCCCACGCCCCCCAACTCCAAGGGATATACATAACAATATCTCTGAGCTGTTTCGCAGGTTCTGAAATCCTACCAGGTGGGAGAAGTTAACTGTATGCTGCCCACAAGCACGTAGACCCCAGACTGGCTGGAACCAGAAGGTTGATGATGCTGACTCCCACTTACCTCACCATCAACCAGAAAGAAGAATGTCCATGAGTTGATCATGCCCTCTTTGAACCATTACTATAAAACTCCTCACTACCCTCCAGGTTGGGACACACAGTTGTGAGGGCATTAGCCTGCTGTGGCCCCCTTTGCCTGGCAAAGCAATAAAGCTATTCTTTTCTACTTCACACACACACACAAAAATGTCAAGGTAAAGTATCCTCATTCCCATAAACCAGGAAAACCAGGTATTTACATTGCAGGATTTTTAAAAGTATGTATTTTAAAATGCATACATGATCTCAAAATTAGATAAACAAAAGCTATTCAACCAACTGCCCCTTGAAATACTGAAATGGGCTTATTTCTATAGGATTTATCAATGACCTACCTTTATAGACAAATTAAGACAAAGAGTGGAGAAAAGTTGGATAATTCAATCTCCCTTTCTCCCTTTATCTCACACATACAAATCCCATTATTCTTGTTTTCAGAAATTTGGGGTCTGAGTCTCCAAAAAACATTTCCTCAATTCTGATTTTCCATTTCCCTATGCAAACTCTGGCTCTTAAAAAAAAAAAAAAGAACAAATTTATTCCAGAGATTCCTTCTCAGTGAGAGGTGAAAGGTTGCATTATAAGTTAGAATTCAAGTACATTTAAGGGCATTTTTTTCCTATCGATTTTTTTTCTCAAATGATCCTCTGTCCCGTCTCCTCACCATCCCAATTGTACAAGTGCCTTCCTTTCCTCTTCTCATCCTCTGTACCTGATTTAGTTAAGTCAAGAGTATTTCAGCTTTCTCTCAGGCTTTGGCTTTTACTAGCACTTATCTTCCTGCCCGAGGTCACTCACCTCATTTTTAATTTGCACAAACCTATTGTACTTGCATAGATTAGAATTTTGCTGGCTCCTTGAAATCTACTTTCTGTACCATTAAGTGTTTGTCTTTCAAGACTTTTTATTAGCCTCATTTGTTCTCCCTCTGAGCCTGAGCAAAGTAGATCAACTATTGAGGGAGCATTTTCAGTTGCTTTAGAGATTTTTAAGTTTGGTTCCATGTGCTTTTTATAGAGGAGCCAATTAGCTTTTCAAACTTTTTATTTACACAGTTGTTAAAAGAAGAGATGGATGAGTAATTAACTTTAGAAATTGGCTCATCAGAAAATGGAAAGACTCAATGGCTATCTATATTGTCTTAAAAAAATTCATGTTCCCCCAATAACCCGTGTGTGTGTGTGTGTGCACACCCACATGTTTGCAAACAGAAAGAAGAGATAGAGCAAATGTCAGTGAAGAAAGAACTTCTACTTTGTGTAAGGCACCATGATGATTGCTGTGGGATACACAATGAGAATTAAAAATAATCTGTACTTTCAGAGGCGTTTCCAGCATAACTTTGGAGGCAGTTATGTCCACAAACACTAAGAGGAAGCTGGGAAAAGGGGCTTGAGCCAAACTGCTGAGTGTAGGTTTCCACACACAGCAGCAGGGCAAGTGACAAAGGTTTAGGAAATGAACCTGATTTCAAATCCCATGACCTTGAGGAAACTGTTAACATCTGCTGAGCCTCAGTTTGTACGTCTTTAGAGGTTAGCAGCACCTAGCTCCTGAGGTGGCTGTAAGGAGTAGAGATAAAGTAGGTAATGTGCCTAGTGCATGGTAAAGGCTAAATAAATAGGAGTTATTATTATGGAAATAGCCAGCAGCTGCAAGTTTGCAAATCGAACTCTTTGCAACTGTACCTGGAATGCAAAATCAATAGTCCCTGCACCTAGATGTAAACCTATTTTCATTTCAAGAAGTTGGCTCCAAATCAAAATGCATTTTTTAGGGCAGGAGTCAACTTCAATGCTGTTAAGCAGTGTGCGCCATGTTAGAGACTTTGAGGCCAGCAAGGTACATGAAAATAAGGGGTCAATTAAAACCCCTGTAGTTTAAAATCAGCTGGTTTAATCCGATGAGAGGAAGCTCAAGGATAGCTTTCCTTGTTCAAAAAGTTTTGACCTCTTGATACTTCATCCATACTCAGAAAACACTGCACCTTATTTAAAGGGTAGATCTACATGTGTTGCCATAAATGAATGTCCATGACATACAGACGTTTGTGTCAACTACAAATTGGCACTTGCCATCTACCTCTACAAGGACTAAATCATGCGCTGCTGCAGCTGCTGACCTTCAACACCCCCTGAAAGGAGTTCAGGGTGGAGATCAGGAGTGAGGTACTCTGTGCTCTGGAAAAAACTTGCAGAACAGGTCTTCAGAGAGATATTTTCAGAGGATTTTATGAGCCCAATTCTTGCACCTCCTCTTACCTAGAAAAGCACTAAAATCCTTCATGGTGACATCTGCTCCTTCTGACTAGCAGTAACCTTCAAGAGACTAGCAGCATCCTTCTGCAAAACATATGGGCTTGATTGCATGTACTCCCCCTTCACCAAAATCACATATATACTGACCTTCCCCCCTGCCTCTTTGGAGCAGTTTCTCAGAGATAGCTGAAATTCTGTCTCCCATGCTATCATCCTCATTTTGCCCCAAATAAAACTTAACTCACAGCTCTCACTCTGTGCATTTTTTCAGTTGACATGTGAAAAATTATAGTGAACACCTGAAGTTTTTCTTTTACAAATCCATTCCCTCAGCTTCTGGTAATGGAAATATGTTTTGTCTAGAGACCATCTCTCGCCTTTGTCAATCAAGGTACCCTGGCCAAGAGGAAGGCTTGTGATTCAACTGAGCAATCTGACACTTCCCTGGGAGTTTGAATCTCAAATGATATTTACACAAGCACAAAAAGGGACAGAGCTGATGCAGGCTTACGACGTGGGTTCCTGTTACCACAATGCCCAGAACTACTCTGATTCCTGTCCTTTCCAAATATCCTTACCTAGCTCTTCAACCTTTTCTTCAATTCTTCCTTAAGGAAGAAATATGCTTTAGTACATCAATGGGCATTCTTTGTGTTCTCTACCTACAGATATAACATCTTAAAATTGTTTTCCAATAAATTGCTTTTCCTTTCAAGTTAGCAAGACTAGACTCCTGTGCTTTCAAACAAGAACCCTAAAATACAGTGATAATAAACATTGTGTTTGTTTCTATATGTATATTTTAAATTCATTTGCTCTACAAATTTTTGTACTAAAATTTTCTTACAAGGTGTATTATTTTTGTAAGTAAAAAGCACTAATAAGTTAAAAAGAAATTTAGGTAACCAGGCGAGTCCTCTGTAAATAAACTTCACTTGAATCCTCTTTGCAAACTAGGAGCCATTTTCACTAGGAAACGGGGGCAGCAGCATTAACAGCAAACTGTTACAAGCACAGTGCCAGAGGGAGAGGTACTGAAAGGGGAGAAAGGACTGCAATGGGAAAGTTCAAGGGTACTAGCTGCCCCATGTTTTGTTATTACTTATGGTAAGGCCAATAGATCAGGAGACAACTGCTATTGAAAAGATGAATGTTATACTCACAGATCCCAAGAAGAGAGGGCACACCACATCATGGGGGACACAGAGGTAAGAACTGGGGTTGGTCAGGAAACAGAGGGACAGAGTGAAACTGTGGGCAAGAGCCCTTATTGTGGTTTGCATTTGAAAGGCACACTTATGGATGAATTGTTTACTTTATCTAGGAATTCGCCAACCCTGGACAGCGCAGTCCCTCCAAGGTCAGCAAGATCCCAGATGTCAAAGCATCAGAATTGAGAAGATAAAAGACATGGTTGATACACCTCACTTTCTAGATAAGACTCTTGAATAGCTACTCCTTCCACAATCCACGGAAGTTCAAAACCTTCTCTGGGAGTTCTGCAATTTTCAAGAAAGTTAGCATTTCATTCTCAGAGTTATCCTGATCTCTGTGATTCTGCATTTTTGCATATATTTCTGTTTTATACCATAGAATCCCAATGTAGAATGCAGTTCTCTCTTCAGTTTCCAGGGGTGGGAGACGGAGAAGTGAATCACATTGAATATACTATGTGCCAAGAGGCAATCAGCTATATGTTGGGAAATTTAAAGATAAATACGAGATGATTTAAGGAGCAAAATGTCCAGGAGGAGAGATAGATACATAAACAGGGCATAAGACAATGCTACATTGGAGGACTATAAAAAGTTAGAGCAATTTGTACACATAAACCCAGGCTTATCCCAAATATTTGGGGCTTAGAAAGAGTACAGATGGAGGCCCATGTAACATATGTCTAAGTGTTTAAAGATATATATCAAGGGCTTCCCTGGTGGCGCAGTGGTTGAGAGTCCGCCTGCCGATGCAGGGAACACGGGTTCGTGCCCTGGTCCGGGAAGATCCCACATGCTGCAGAGCAGCTGGGCCCGTAAGCCATGACCGCTCAGCCTGCACGTCCAGAGCCTGTGCTCCTCAACGGGAGAGGCCACAACAGCTAGAGTCCCACACACCGCAAAAAAAAAAAAAAAAAGATATATATCAAGCTAACAGACTGCTAAATAGAACATGTTCTACTCTTCTTCTGTGATGAACAGAACTTCATAAAACCTGGAAGGCCAGGTCTGAGTTTGGAATTCTCAGAGTTCTGAGAACATGGCAGTACAGGGAAAGATGGCTCCTGGCTCCCAGCTTGTGGCCTTTGGAATTCTTCCCTCCTTTTCCTCCCCCTGCTTCCTTTCCATACTTGCTCACATACATGTGGACACACAGGTGGTGTATATAAGCTCCAGTCACAGCCTCCACAAACAGCTGTCCTTTGGTCACTACTTAGTCTAGAGTGTACCCACCAGGGGTGCCATTTTTGTCTTTAGGAGCAAAGACAGAGGGAACAGACTCACCCAGGCTCTGAAAGTAGGGTCAAAGCCATTTAAGCAGGAATTCCAAGGTCCTACATAACAGAGTCAGGTCAGAAGGGAGTGCCTCTTGGGGCGGGCCAGGTACTTTTTGGCCTATAGTATGAGGCACAGCAGTCAAGGGCTACTGCGAGGTCTTCTGAGCATAATCTCCTTCTTGCCTGGGTTAAAATGCAGTATTGCTTAGCCTTTTTCATCACATTTTTCTCAAGGTGAATCATCTGAAAATGCATGCAGCATTCTAGCTTCAGATGCACTGGTTTGGGTCAAGCGTCGGAGAAGTGTGTTTACTTGATTTTCAGTCCCCACCTGATGAATTTTTGAAGAAATGTTATTTTGGGACTTGTGAAGCATTACGATTCTATTTTCCAATGGCTATATAGGCTAATAAGCTACCATCAGGAAAGAGAAAATAGGAAGAAATTCTTCTTTTTGGCTATAAATCCCAATTTAGAGTCTAAAGTATAACAGGACCATCTTCAAGGACAAAGGACCATGTGTTTCCAAGCATTTGTTTCAGCCAGACGTTTTCCTATCCCTGGCTGTTTTCATTTACTGCCACCTGCAGGCCAGGCTTGTCCTGGATCAGTTTTCATCAGGGTCACAAGGAAATAACACAGCTCAAGTGGAGTTAAAGCAAGGTGATTGCTTCACTACAGGTGTGCTGCACCGGCTTTCTTGCCTAGCTTGTCTTCACCTCAGTTCCTGATTTTGCTTGGCTTTCTGCTTATTTTTCAATCTTTCTTTTTCTTCTCGCTCAGTGTCTACAGATCTTCCACTCGCTAATCATCCCCATCAGCTCCTGGCCACTTGCCATGTTTTGTTCTCTAGTATTTATGTCCTCCTGACTTCTGTTGGCTCCAAGCCGTGATATGTTGCTGTCTTGCTCCCTAAGATTTTTGTGGTTTGTGATGACCTAAAGCAGTCTCATCACGCTACCCAATTCCCTGACCTACAGCCACCCTGACATTGACTAGCAGAGTGAAAGCAAAAACAGGCCATGCCTTGAAGCCAAATCCCCTCCTCCAGTCTTCATTTTCCTATAGCATCGTAGCAGAGATGAGAGGATTTTACCGCTCACTTATTTCACTTTTCCCCACTCAATCCTACAAAACCTATCTCAAACCCATAATACTGTGGACATAAATGTTATATAAGACTGTTCTATCTCCAAATCATGAACCTGGGCATATTACCCTTCGACTGTGACATTGTAGTTCCAACTATTCCCAATTTGGACTCATCAGAACCTCTGGTCTATTGACCTCTATATGCTAAGCAATCCTTCAGCCTGTTTAATTTCTTCACTTCCCTCCTTATCTAGTTTACATGGTATAATCATTCATTTCAAAATCACTTTCGTTCACACTGGTCAAAATGGCCAGCATTGAAAAGTCTATGAGTAACAAATGCTGGAGAGGGTGTGCAGAAAAGAGAACCTTCCTACACTGCTGGTGGGAATGTAAATTGAAACAGCCACTAAGAAGAACAGTATGGAGGTTCCTTAAAAAATTAAAAATAGAGCTACCATATGATTCAGCAATTCCACTCCTGGGCATAGATCTAGAGAAAACTCTAATTCGAAAAGACACATGCAACCCAGTGTTCACTGCAGCACTATTTACAATAGCCAAGACATGGAAGCAACTTAAATATCCATCGACAGAGGAATGGATAAAGATGTGGTACATATATACAATGGAATATTACTCAGCCAAAAAAAAGAGCGAAATAATGCCATTCGCAGCAACGTGGATGGACCTAGAGATCATCATACTAAATAAAGTAAGCCTGACAGAGAAAGATCAGTATCATATGATATAATTTTATGTGGAATCTTAAAAAAATGGTACAAATGAACTTACTTACAAAACAGAAATAGACTCACAGAGAAAACAAACTTATGGTTACCGAAGGGACGGGAGGAGGAGGGATAAATTAGGAACTTGGCATTAACAGATACACATTACTGTACATAAAATAAACAACAAGGAGCTACTATATACCACAGGGAACTATAGTCAGTATCTTACAGTAACTTATAATGGAAAATAACCTGAAAGAATTTGAATATATATGTGTGTGTGTGTGTGTGTGTGTGTGTGTGTGTGTGTGTATATAAAACTGAATTACTTAGCTGTACATCTGAAACATTGTAAATCAACTATATATCAATTAAAATTAATTAATTAACTAATTCTTTTAAAAAACACTCTCATTGATACCGCAAACTCCTTTGTCTTTGTATTTTGTCACATTTAGTCTGGGATCAACCCTGCTGTTGGGTTTTCTCTCTGGTAACACTTAAGCACCTAATAGTTTCTGGAGAAAAACACAATATGGCAAACTGTTACCACTATAAATCCATAATCACTCACCTCAAGTGAGCTCTCAACACCGCCCATCAATCCTACTTGTTTCTCCTAGACAACTGGCCCTCTCACTTCTCCATGTCCCTCAAAACTGTGATGATCCCTGATCAGACTGCCCCTACTGGTATGACCAACCATCTTCTTTTCTTTCGACCACAGAGAAAACTGAAGCTATCAGATTTGTGGAATTTACCAATTCCACAAATCTACCTATTGTTCTCAAGACAGTGCCCAATACATGGACACATCCAGCCTCTCATCCAACAACCCCGCAACCTTTACGCTTCAGCCACACTGGCCTTCGAAAGGCCCTCTAACATCACGTCTGAAACTAGGGGAAGAATCAATCAAGTTATTGGATAAATTAAAATTTCCAAGCCCACTAGATAATACTTTAAGGGGAAAGGCTAGAAAGTGGTATACTTAACAAGAGCCTCAGGTCATTCTTTTTTTAATTTTGAATTTTTTTATACAGCAGGTCCTTATTACTCATCAATTTTATACACATCAGTGTATACATGTCAATCCCAATTGCCCAATTCATCACACCACCACTCCCACACCCCCTCCGCTTTCCCCCACTGGTGTCCATACATTTGTTTTCTACATCTGTGTCTCAATTTCTGCCCTGCAAACCGGTTCAATTGTACCATTTTTCTAGGTTCCACATATATGCATTAATATACGATATTTATTTTTCTCTTTCTGACTTACTTCACTCTGTATGACAGTCTCTCTAGATCCATCCACGTCTCAACAAATGACCCAATTTCTTTCCTTTTTATGGCTGAGTAATATTCCATTGTATATAGGTACCACATCTTTATCCATTCGTCTGTCAATGGGCAGTTAGGTTGCCTCCATGACCTGGCTATTGTAAATAGTGCTGCAATGAACATTGGGGTGCATGTGTTTTTTGGAATTGTGGTTTTCTCTGGGTATATGCCCAGTAGTGGGATTGCTGGATCATATGGTAATTCTGTTTTTAGTTTTTTAAGGAACCTCCATACTGTTCTCCATAGTGGCTGCATCAACTTATATTCCCACCAACAGTGTAAGAGGGTTCCCTTTTCTCCACACCCTCTCCAGCATTCGTTGTTTATACATTCTCTGATGATGCCCATTCTAACTGGTGTGAGGTGATACCTCATTGTAGTTTTGATTTGCATTTCTCTAATAATCAGTGATGTTGAGCAGCTCTTCATGTGCTTCTTGGCCATCTGTATGTCTTCTTTGGAGAAATGTCTATTTAGGTCTTCTGCCCATTTTTGGATTGGGTTGTTTTTTTAATATTGAGCTGCGTGAGATGTTTATATATTTTGGAGATTAATCCTTTGTCCGTTGATTCATTTGCAAATATTTTCTCCCATTCTGAGAGTTGTCTTTTTGTCTTGTTTATGTTTCCTTTGCTGTGTAAAAGCTTTGAAGTTTCATTAGGTCCCAGTTGTTTATTTTTATTTCCATTACTCTAGGAGGTGGATCAAAAAAGATCTTGCTGTGATTTATGTCAAAGAGTGTTCTTCCTATGTTTTCCTCTAAGACTTTTAGAGTGTCCGGTGTTACATTTAGGTCTCTAACCCATTTTGAGTTAATTTTTGTGTATGGTGTTAGGGAGTGTTCTAATTTCATTCATTTACATGTAGCTGTCCAGTTTTCCCAGCACCACTTATTGAAGACTCTTTTCTCCATTGTGTATCCTTGCCCCCTTTGTCATAGATTAGTTGACCATAGGTGCATGGGTTTATCTCTGGACTTTCTATCTTGTTCCATGGATCTATGTTTCTGTTTTTGTGCCAGTACCATATTGTCTTGAATACTGTAGATTTGTGGTATAGTCTGAAGTCAGGGAGTCTGATTCCTCCAGCTCTGTCTTTTTCCCTCAAGACTGCTTTGGCTATTCAGGGTCTTTTGTGTCTCCATACAAATTTTAATATTTTTTGTTCTAGTTCCATAAAAGATGCCATTGGTAAATTGATAGGGATTGCATTGAATATGTAGATTGCTTTGGGAAGTATAGTCATTTTCACAATATTGATTCTTCCAATCCAAGAACATGGTATATCTCTCCATCTGTTGGTATCATCTTTAATTTCTTCCATCAGTGTCTTATAGTTTTCTGCATATAGGTCTTTTGTCTCCTTAGGTAGGTTTATTCCTAGGTATTTTTTTGTTGTTGTTGCAGTGGTAAATGGGAGTGTTTCTTTAATTTCTCTTTCAGATTTTTCATCATTAGTGTATAGGAATGCTAGAGATTTCTGTGCATTAATTTTGTATCCTGCAACTTTACCAAATTCATTCATCAGCTCTAGTAGTTTTCTGGTGGCATCTTTAGGATTCCCTATGTATAGTATCATGTCATCTGCAAACAGTGACATTTTTACTTCTTCTTTTCCAATTTGTATTCCTTTTATTTCTTTTTCTTCTCTGACTGCCGTGGCTAGTACGTCCAAAACTATGTTGAATAATAGTGGTGAGAGTGGACATCCTTGTCTTGTTCCTGATCTTAGAGAAAATGCTTTCAGTTTTTCACCATTGAGAATGATGTTTGCTGTGGGTTTGTCATGTATGGCCTTTATTATGTTGAGGTAGGTTCCCTCTATGCCGACTTTCTGGAGAGTTTTTATCATAAATGGGTGTTGAATTTTGTCAAAAGCTTTTTCTGCATCTATTGAGATGATCATATGGTTTTTATTCTTCAATTTGTTAATATGGTGTATCACATTGATTGATTCACGTATAATGAAGAATCCTTGCATCCCTGGGATAAATCCCACTTGATCATGGTGTATGATCCTTTTAATGTGTTGTTGGATTCTGTTTTCTAGCATTTTTTTGAGGATTTTTGCATCTGTATTCATCAGTGATATTGGTCTGTAATTTTCTTTTTTTGTAGTATCTTTGTCTGGTTTTGGTATCAGGGTGATGGTGGTCTCATAGAATGAGTTTGGGAGTGTTCCTTCGTCTGCAATTTTTTGGAAGAGTTTAAGAAGGATGGGTGTTAGCTCTTCTCTAAATGTTTGATAGAATTCACCTGTGAAGCCATCTGTTCCTGGACTTTTGTTTGTTGGAAGATTTTTAATCACAGTTTCAATTTAATTACTTGTGATTGGCCTGTTCATATTTCCTATTTCTTCCTCATTCAGTCTTGAAAGCTTATACCTTTCTAAGAATTTGTCCATTTCTTCCAGATTGTCCATTTTATTGGCATAGAGTTGCCTGTAGTAGTCTCTTAGGATGCTTTGTATTTTCACAGTGTCTGTTGTAACTTCTCCTTTTTCATTTCTAATTTTGTTGATTTGAGTCCTCTCCCTCTTTTCCTTCATGAGTCTGGCTAATAGTTTATCAATTTTGTTTATCTTCTCAAAGAACCAGCTTTTAGTTTTATTGATCCTTGCTATTGTTTTCTTTGTTTCTATTTCATTTATTTCTGCTCTGATATTTATGATTTCTTTCCTTCTGCTAACTTTAGGTTTTGTTTGTGCTTCTTTCTCTAGTTTCTTTAGGTGTAAGGTTAGATTTTTTATTTGAGATTTTTCTTATTTCTTGAGGTAGGCTTGTATAGCTATAAACTTCCCTCTTAGACCTGCTTTTGCTGCATCCCATAGGTTTTGGATCGTCATGTTTTCATTGCCATTTGCCTCTAGGTATTTTTTGATTTCCTCTTTGATTTCTTCAGTGATCTCTTGGTTATTTAGTAATGTATTGTTTAGTTTCCATGTGTTTGTGTTTTTTACATTTTTTTCCCTGTAATTCGTTTCTAATCTCATAGCGTTGTGGTCAGAAAAGATACTTGTTATGATTTCAGTTTTCTTAAATTTACTGTGGCTTGATTTGTGACCCAAGATGTGATCTATCCTGGAGAATGTTCCGTGCACACTTGAGAAGAAAGGTTAATCTGCTGTTTCTAGATGGAATGTCCTATTAATATCAATTAAATCTATCTAGTCTATTGTGTTATTTAAAGCTTCTGTTTCCTTATTTATTTTCATTTTGGATGATCTGTCCATTGGTGTAAGTGAGGCGTTAAAGTCCCCCACTATTATTGTGTTATTGTCAATTTCCTCTTTTAGAGCTGTTAGCAGTTGCATTATGTATTGAGGTGCTCCTATGTTGGGTACATATATATTTGTAATTGTTATATCTTCTTCTTGGCTTGATCCCTTGATTATTATGTACTGTCCTTCCTTGTCTCTTGTCACATTCTTTACAAAGTCTATTTTATCTGATATGAATATAGCTACTCCAGCTTTCTTTTGATTTCCATTTGCATGGAATATCTTTTTCCATCCCCTCACTTTCAGTCTGTATGTGTCCCTAGGTCTGAAGTGGGTCTCTTGTAGACAGCATATAGATGGGTCTTGTTTTTGTATCCATTCAGCAAGCCTGTGACTTTTGGTTGGAGCATTTAATCCAGTCACGTTTAAGGTAATTATTGATATGTATGTTCCTACGACCTTTTTCTTAATTGTTTTGGGTTTGTTTTTGTAGGTCCTTTTCTTCTCTTGTGTTTCCCACTTAGAGAAGTTCCTTTAGCATTTGTTGTAGAGCTGGTTTGGTGGTGCTGAATTCTCTTAGCTTTTGCTTGTCTGTAAAGCTTTTGATTTCTCCATTGAATCTGAATGAGATCCTTGCTGGGTAGAGTAACCTTGGTTGTAGTTTCTTCCCTTTCATCACTTTAAGTATATCATGCCACTCCCTTCAGGCCTGTAGAGTTTCTGCTGAGATATCAGCTGTTAACCTTATGGGAGTTCCCTTGTATGTTATTTGTCGTTTTTCCCTTGCTGCTTTCAATAATTTTTCTTTGTGTTTAATTTTTACGAATTTGATGACTATTTGTCTCGGCATGTTTCTCCTTGGGTTTATCCTGTATGGGAGTCTCTGCGCTTCCTGGACTTGGGTGGCTATTTCCTTTCCCATGTTAGCGAAGTTTTCGACTATAATCTCTTCAAATATTTTCTCGGGTCCTTTCTCTCTGTCTTCTCCTGCTGGGACCCCTTTAATGCGAATGTTGTTGCGTTTAATGTTGTCCCAGAGGTCTCTTAGGCTGTCTTCATTTCTTTTCATTCTTTGTTCTTTATTCTGTTCCACAGCAGTGAATTCCACCATTCTGTCTTCCAGGTCACTTATCTGTTCTTCTGCCTCAGTTATTCTGCTATTGATTTCTTCTAGTGTAGTTTTCCTTTCAGTTATTGTATTGTTCATCTCTGTTTGTTTGCTTTTTAATTCTTCTAGGTCTTTGTTAAACATTTCTTGCATCTTCTCGATCTTTGCCTCCATTCTTTTTCCGAGGTCCTGGATCATCCTCACTATCATTATTCTGAATTCTTTTTCTGGAAGGTTGCCTATCTCCACTTCATTTAGTTGTTTTTCTGGGGTTTTATCTTGTTCCTTCATCTGGTACATAGCCCTCTGCCTTTTCATCTTGTCTATCTTTCTGTGAATGTGGTGTTTTGTTCCACAGGCTCTAGCATTGTAGTTCTTCTTGCTTCTGCTGTCTGCCCTCTGGTGGATGAAGCTATCTAAGAGGCTTGTGCAAGTTTCCTGATGGGAGGGACTGGTGAGTAGAGCTGACTGTTGCTCTGGTGGGCAGAGCTCAGTAAAATTTTAAACAGCTTCACTGCTGATGGGATGGGTGGGGCTGTGTTCCCTTTCTATAGGTTGTTTGGCCTGAGGCAACCCAACACTGGAGCCTACTTGGGCTCTTCTGTGGGGCTAATGGCAGACTCTGGGAGGGCTCATGCCAAGGAGTACTTCCCAGAACTTCTGCTGCCAGTGTTCTTGTCCGCACGGTGAGCCACAGCCTCCCCCCCGCCTCTGCAGGAGACCCTCCAACACTAACAGGTAGGTCTCGTTCAGTCTCCCCTGGGGTCACTGCGCCTTCCCCTGGGTCCCGATGCGCACACTACTTTGTGTGTGCCCTCCAAGAGTGGAGTCTCTGTTTCCCCCTGTCCTGTCGAAGTTCTGCAGTCAAATCCCACTAGCCTTCAAAGTCTGATTCTCTAGGAATTCCTCCTCCCGTTGCCAGACCCCCAGGTTGGGAAGCCTGATGTGGGGCTCAGAACCTTCACTCCAGTGGGTGGACTTCTGTGGTATAAGTGTTCTCCAGTCTGTGAGTCACCCACCCACCAGTTATGGGATTTGATTTTACTGTGGTTGTGCCCCTCCTTCCCTCTCATTGTGGCTTCTCCTTTGTCTTTGGATGTGGGGTGTCTTTTTTGGGGTGTTAGAGTGTCTTCCTATCGATGACTGTCCAGCAGCTAGTTGTTATTCTGGTGTTCTCACAAGAGGGAGGGACAGAATGTCCTTCTACTCCGTCATCTTAGTTCCTAATCCCCAGGTCATTCTTACTAGCAGGAAAGTTTGGGAAAAACATGCCAGGATCCCTCCTTCCACAGGACTTTCCAAATGCTCTTCATTCTTCTTGGAAGTCTCCTCCTCCCTTCCCCTTCCCGCCATACCAGATTTACTCATCTCCCAACTTTCTACTCGGGCATGACATCAGCAGGAAAGACTTTCTTCACAACCCCACCCCACCAACACCATGTTCAGGAAGTCTCCTTTGCCCTATGCTCTAATAGGACCACATTTCTTCCTTTCAACATACTCATCCAAGTTTAACATCATGCACTCACTGTGTGATTACTTGGTCATTGTCCCTCCTCTCTCTCTACCAGATTGTGATATTAGGTGCCATGTCTGTTGTCATTTATCATTGTTCCTACAATGTCTAGGCAGTAACTTGGTATCCATGAGAATTCCTCAATAATAATTAATACCTGAATGAATGTGGAATGAATTAATGAATGAATTGACTCTTAAAATTGACAGGAGATTTTGGAGGTTAACAAATTATAAACTTGACAGAGTTATTTAGCCTCTACCTGGATATTTTTAGTGCTGGGCAATCTGTTCCACTGCTGGATAGTGTTAGAAAATCCATTTTTCTATTAAATTCAAAACTGCCCCCTTGTACCTTCCTACCAATGCTTACAGTTCAGCCTTGTTGGAAACACAATCAGCCTGTTTCCCCTTAATGATATTCCCTTCTAATATTTGAATACTTTAAGCATGTGTCCCCTCTCTTTTCTTCTCCAACGTGAGTAAACACATTTGCTTGATTTGACATAGTTCTCAGACTTAACTATCCCCTCCTCAGTTTGAGCACACTCTAATGAACACAGAAATAAGACCGAAACGACAGAGCCATGAAACTCTCACGTCTTCAGCACAGTAGCTTTAAATCATTACTTTGAGAAGATGAAATTGTTTTCTTCCTTCTACCAGTTACAGTCTAAATTACAAAGTCATTGAACAACTAAACAGCAATATCTCCAAGAAGGATTGTACCTACCAGGCAATGAATCCACAGGGCACACGGGATTTATTACAAGTGCTTTTATTGGAGCAATTTGTTGACAAATGCCCAAGAAGGAGTATAGAGTGATCAGTAATAATAAAACCTTATGGAGATCATTTCCCCAAATGCCGTCTGGGAGAGAAACTGAGCCAGATTCCTTAACCAAAGGTAGGTTTTCTGTACATTTCCACTGGCAGTTTTTATATGTCATCTCTGGAGAAATTTCAGGTGTTTCAAATCTAAACCTATATCAAAGCTGTTATTTATAAAAACAGCAAAAGAGTTCTATTTATCTCTATTCACTAATCCTAGCCAGCAGCTGAAAAGAATTGGAGTTTAAATCCTATTACTCTCTCATAGCCCCTATCCCCCAGGCTACAATGTCAAACTGATACAATTACTTGTGGAATGAGTGAGGAGGCTGTCACACTGACCAACTGTTTCCACTGCTCAGGAGAAGGAGACAGGAGAATTACATGTCCTTCTAATAGCTGGAAACCTTTCCAAGGGTCACTTTTACAGGTTGCCCCAAAAACCAGAGGCAGAAGGACCATGTCACTGCTTGGCTTTGGGCCCAGGAGGTCAAGTGTCACTTAAGACAGAGTATTAAGAGCTACTTAAGAGTGTGTTTTAAGACAGTGATGCTTAACTTACAGTGAAATATGGCAGTAAATGACAGCCTGCAATTTGTACATAATCAAATTGCTCATGGGGTCAGGACAATCCAGGATAATACTGACCCAGTATTTTTAAGCTGAGAAAATTAGGGACAGAGCTGAGGCACTGGCTATAGGAATAAAACGAAAGTATTTATAATAAAAAGAATCCACAATCAGAATTGAAAAATATTGGAATTGGAAATACTTGATATCTATCTATCTATCTAATCTATCTTGCTTTTTATTTAGAAAATTTTAAACATTTACATAATTAAAAAGTCAAAACTAAATACAAAGTTATTTTCAAAGAGTTCCCACTTTTATCCCATTTCCATCCCTGTATGCCTACTCACCTCCCATAATCATTTTCATTTGTTTCTGTTTATACTTCTGTGTAACCTCTTACCAAAAAATTATACATATATATATATATACATATAAAATTTATATTTCACTTATCAATATATCCTGGAAATCACTATCACTTCATTATTTTTCACAGCTGCACAACTGCATGGTACTACGTTGTGTGAAACTACCATAGTTTATTCAATTAGTCTCTTAAGAATGAACATTTATGTTGTTTCCAATATTTTGTTTATACAAATAATGCCAGAGTGATGAATCTTCTGCATGTGTTTTCATTTTTGTTTTTCATGTTTGTGGAGTGTATCTTCTGGGTAAAATTCCCAGCAGAGAAGTGCTTTGTAAAAAGGCAAAAAAAAAAAAAGGTATAGATGATCTTATTTGCAAAGCAGAAATAGAGACACAGAGGTAGAGAACAAACATGGATACCAAGGGGGAAGGTGGGGGGGGGTGGGGATGATTGGGAGATTGGGACTGACATATATACACTATTGATACTATGCATAAAATAGATAACTAATGAGAACCTACTGTATCGCACAGGGAACTCTACTCAATGCTCTGCAGTGACCTAAGTGGGAAGGAAATCCAAAAAAGAGCAGATATATGTATACTTATAGCTCATTCACTTTGCTGTGCAGTAGAAACTAACACAACATTGTAAAGCAACTATACTCCAATAAAAATTTTAAAAAATAAATAAAAAGGCAAATGCATGAGAAGTTGTGTTAGGTATTGCCAAATTTTTCTCCATGAGGTTGCAGCACTTTGCACTCGAGAGAGGAAATGGTTTTGAGTGGCAGAGTGTGGGAAGGAGGCAAAGGAAGAGAACACTTTTCTAATGTCCCTACAAACCTCTTTGCCCTGTCCAGGCTTGCCCTGTGATTAAACCTCTATTGTCAAGAATGTTTTCCCCTCAATTTGCCGTTTTACATTAGGAAGCCACTGATAACTAGACCTGAAAAACTGGTGAGCCCACCACTGTTCTACACTCCCAGGACTCTTCTCTCCAACTGCAGCCTCTTCCCAGGCTAGGCCAACACAGAGATGAGGAAAAGCTCCTTAGAGCCATCGCCGTCATGAACCTATCTTTACTGGCCAGTCACTACATGCCACACCCTGTGCTAAGCCCTCTGTTTGTGCTCCAGACGCTAACCTTCCTCTGCTTCTCAAGGACTTTCCTTTCTCTCAGTTCCGTCTTTTATGTTTTATAACAGCAACTTCGGCACCACGACTCTGCCACCCACACTCCTACTCCACTGGCTATTTACTATCAATTCTATACAACACCTCCATCTTTAAAAAGGAAAATAAAACCCCCTGGAGGCTAATCTGTCTCAAGTTACTATTTTTTGCTCTCTTCTTGGCCCAATTTTCCAGAAGTGTTATCTCCACTCCCTCATCCCCTACAGCACAACTTAATCCACTGCAGAATGGATTCCTCCTCCAATATGTCACTCAATCTTCTCTGACCAGCAAACATCACGTTGCCTGTTCCTGTGGATGTTTTTCTCTCATCTCCATTATTCTTTGGCAATTTTCAACACTTCTGAGCCCCCTCATTCTTGAACTGCTCCTCTTTGGTAGCTTCTAACAGCACAATGTCTTTATGCCCTCTTCCCTCTTTGACTGTTTTTGATAGTTTTTCCTATGGGACCTGTTCTTATGATTTCCAAATAGGCGAGTTCCTTAGAGCTCAGAACAATTTTTGTCTCTCCGCTCTCTAGTGATCATTTTTGTCTCTCCGTTCTCTAGTGATCTCATCTACTCTTGAGGCCTTTCCTCATGATGTGCCCATATTTACTTTTCTCCATCCCAGTCCTCTTCTACGAGCTTTAGGCTCACATATCTTATTGACGACTTGCCAGCTCTACTCTGTCTCTTTAGCAGCATCTCAATACAGCATGTCCAAAATGGAACTCCTGATTCTCCTCCCTAAACCTATGTCCCCAACACTAGGGGACAGCCTTAATTTTGCCATTTTCTTAAATTCCCACATGAAATTCATGAGCAAATCTGATTGTTCTGCCTTAAATTGTTTCTGCAGTAGGTTGCATCTCCCCACTTCCCCTGCCTCTCCTGGAGGCCATCTGGCATGATCTCTTGCCTGAACTACTGCAACATGCCTAGTCCTCCCTCCTTCACTGCTGCCCCTCAGTCCATGCTCCACCAAACAGCCAGAAAGATGTTAAATATAAATTAGGTCAAGTGACTGTTCATATCTTGCCATTACTATCATCAAGTCATATGACTATCATTACTATCAGTAGCTTCCCCTCCCCACCCCCCCCACCCCCGCCCCTGCCGGTACCGCTGGCCTCTTACTGCTGTGGCCTCTCCCGCTGCGGAGCACAGGCTCCGGACGCGCAGGCTCAGCGGCCATGGCTCACGGGCCCAGCTGCTCTGAGGCATGTGGGATCTTCCTGGACCGGGACACGAACCCGTGTCCGCTGCATCGGCAGGCGGACTCTCAACCACTGCGCCACCGGGGAAACCCTATCAGTAGTTTTTAATTCAACTCAGAATAAGCAAACTCTTAAGGCCTTTGCATGTCTGGCCTTTGAATATTTCTCCAATGGTCATCTCATCCTACTTCTACCAGCTACATTGATCTTCTTTTTGTTACTCAGATGCACTTAGGTTCTTCTCTTCCACTCTACATAGTTAGTTTCTTATTCTCCTTTAAGAGTCAGCATAAATGCCACTTTTATAAGGAAGGCTTCTCTGACCTCCTTATAAAGGACATAGCTCCTGCCTTGTCCTCTCATTTTCATGTTTGTTTCCATCATAGTACCTATTGCTGTTTGCTGAGGCTTTTTGGCCACTTGCCTCCACGCTACGAATATCTTCTGATGTATCCCCAGCACCCACCACATTGCCTGATAAATGGTAGGCACTCAATAATACTTGTTGAATGAACGAATGAATTAATGGATGAATGTAAACTCTACAAGAGCAGGGACCATTTCCGCCACATCCACACCAGTGCCCTCACTGCCTTGCACAAAAGAGAAACTCAATAAATATGTGCTGAAATAATTATTTAACCCCTATCTTAGAGCCAAGCAAACTGAGATTTACAGAGTTTAAGCAACCTCTCCCTGATCACACAGGGAGTAAAGAGACAAAGCCAGGACTTAAACCCGAATGTCTGACAACTCAATCCTTGAAATATTAGCGCTGGAAGGGACTTTGGAGAGTATCTTGTCTAACAGCTTGATTTTACAACTGAAGAAAATGAAGTTCAGGATGGTTTACAAGAAAATGAATAACCCTACATTTCTGTGGGTTTCACTTTATTTAAACTGCTGGTGAAAAGTGACTTATATTGCAGGAAGACAAACCATTCTTATTTACACTCAAAATGTCAAATCCCATTTGCACTCAGAATACCATCACCTTGCAAAAGCTCTATCAACTTAACCTGCACAGAAAATAAAAGCTAAAAGCAGAATATGAGGAGACCTGGAATATTAAATCCACTGTCTTTTCTCTGCAGCCTTGATCAAACACCCTGATTTGTTGCAACCATTCCAAGATGGAAGTGTTTTGAATTCTAAAATAGCTTAACACCAAATGTGTCATAATTATCTGAAACTATATTTAGAATGACGAAGTTTGCCATGAAATCTAAAATATGCTTCAAATGTCAGTCTTCTTTTTAATTAATATGCCAATCCACCTTTGCAATAATCAAGCTTTACAGGCTCCCAGTGTTGGATAACTTGGATGCTAGCTGTGTGTGTCTTTTTAATCTCACAATTATGATAATGTAGTTCTCCCACAGATCCTTCCTTTTCCTACAGATTGTCAAAGGAAATGTGATTTCATCCCAGTGGTATGTTTTGTCTAGAAAACCAATGATTTGAAATGAAGTGTCTTGTCGTACTGGCCACAAGTTAACAAAATCATTTTAACAGCACCACATTTACCATTCTTATGATCTGAAATTTGTTGTAAGAGGGCAATATGTTATAGTGCTTTAGTCCACCTCTTTCTTTATATTTAAATTCTAGGGTAATAGAAATGGAAGCCCCAGATTTTAAACAAATATGCATTTTATTTTTTAAAGTGGATAATGAGTTTTAAAACATTGGCCAAATATAAAATGCTTCACTCACTTCATACTCTTTAGGTATCTTCTGTGTTTTCCACTGAATTTTTAATATTTAATATTTGATAGAAAAAATGTTAAATAGTCATGTGGAGCCCCATAACACTCCTGTTACCTTCTCAAATTGCACTGTATGAACAGAAAGCTTATCTGCTGATATTGACTTTCGTACCTTTACAGACTCATTTGGTGAGAGAGACAACAATTTGCTGGGGGTTTCACACACAATACGTGTGAACTGAACTGGTGTCTTGAGACTTTTCTGCCATTGCAAATAGTAAGATATCAGTTGTAGATTAAGTAAGGTTGCCACGAGAAACAAGAAAAGTACACAACTGAGAGTGTTCAGAAACTTTTCTTAGCAACTTGACATAGTAGTTTTGTTTCACCTATAAAAACTTAGGCGTGTATTTTGTGTATTTTTGTTTACTAGTAATTTACTTTTATTGTATCTTAAAACGGTATTCCTCAACAGTTTGGAAATTCAAAAACTGCTACTTCCCCAGTGATGGTTTGAAAATCACTGTCACAGACAAATGTCTTAGTTTACTTGTTACAAAGAACCATGTCACTAGGAATAGAGGCTACAAACAAACCCAAAAAAACCTTCAGTGCGTGTGAGAAGCCATTGGTGTATGTTGTCAGGTCAATGATACTCACTTGGTTCTTGCTCAGCTGACCTGAAATAAAACAGGCAACCTTCGGACTCAGGTCTCCTGTAGCATCATGGTGTTGCCAAGAACAGGAACTCCAAGCAGTCATTTGGTAGCAATCCTCATGATTATAAAGCTGAAAGGCATTGTTCTGTCCTCAGGTCATAATGTAGACTTCAGATCTCTCATCTGATGTGGCTGAATATCTGTTCACCCTTTATGACCTTTAAGGAGACAATAACACAGTCTGTATTAGAAGAGTATAGAATGCTTTTAAACACTTTTAAAAGCACCTGTTGGGGTGTTTGCTTATAAATTTATCAGTAAATATCCAATGCATACACCTCATATGTGCCAGATAAGACACTAGGTGCAAAAACCTTGCCCTCCTGGACCCTGCTGTCTAATAGAGAAATCAGATACTAAGCAAGCAATTACATAAATAAATTGAAGATTAAAACTGTGATAAATGCTGTGCAAATTTTAGAGGAATTATACTATGAAATTTATAGCAGATGGAATCTGACCTTTAAAGGATTGGGAAAGACTTGCCCAGATGATACGTTCTTTAGCTGGGACCTGAGGAAGACTAGGAAAGCAGTGAAGAGTGACAGGGAGAGCTGTCCAGGCAGAGGAAAACTAGGTCACTTCTTGCTTCCGTAGAGCCTGTTTTATTATGTGTGTATTCACTTCTTAATGGAAAACACTGGACCCACATAATTATACAGTTGAACCCTGAACAACACAGGTTTGAACTGCATGGGGCCACTTATACGTGGATTTTTTTCAATAGTAAATACTATCGCACTACTACACTACACTATGATCTAAGGTTGGTTGAATCCACGGGTACAGAGGAACCTCCAATAGAGAGGGCCAATGACGATAAGTTAAACGTGGACTCTTTTGACTGCGTGGAGAGTGGATGCCCCTAACTCCATGTTGTTCAAGGATCAACTGTACTTTAAACATTAAAATCTTGCTCTTAGCTTCCACATATCCCCTGAACTCTTTTTCTGGTATTTCCCCCATCAACGTCCGTCCAGCCCTAAAATGCTACTTAGAGTAGTGCTATACCAGCAAGCATGGGCAGGACTAGGGTTTTCCTTTCATCTATACAGCTTCTAAAACCTGTGCTTCCACAAACTCTCTTTGCTCCAGCTTTCAGTCGCTGCCTCTCAAATCCCTGCCCCCAGTAAGATTCATAATGTGCAATGAACTTCAGCCTGACAGTTCCCATATCTCAAGCTCTTGCTCCATTTGGCCTGGGTGGGATCATTTCTAGTTACAGAGGGGGATCACATGACCCAGGCTAGGCCATTTGAGCAGTGCACTTTCCTGATGCATTGTGGCAGGCTTATAAGAACCAACAAAAAACATGAACGTTTCCAATACAGTAGAAAAATGTATGAGAAATGGAGAGAAACAATTTTTGATTATGTTGTTTCAATCTCCTACACAGACTTTCTTTTTTCTTGAAATATATTTGACATATAATGTTGTAAAAATTTAAGATATACAACATGTTGATACAATACATTTATATATTGTAGTATGATTGCCATCGTAGTGATAATTACCACTTCCATCACATCACATAATTATCGTTTCTTTTTAGTGGTTGGAATAATTATGATCTAGTATCTTAGAAAGTTTGATGATTATAATATAATACTGTGGTCTATATTTACTATACTGCACATTAGATCTCTAGGACTTATTTATTACTAGTTGCAATTTGTACCCTTAAACAATACCTCTCATATCCCCCCTCCCAGCCCCTGGTAACCACCATTTTACTCTCTATTTTTACAAGTTTGGCTTTTTTAGATTCCACATGTAAGTGATATTATACAGTATTTGCCATTCTTTGTCTGATTTATCTCACTTAGCCTAATGTCCTCAAAGTCCATCCATGTTGCAAATGGCAGGATGTCCTTTAATACAGACTTTCTCGAAGCCAGATGTATCCCTGGAATTTTTCATTAAATGAGATAATGACTCTCATTTCATTAAATGAGATAATGACTCTCAAGAAAATGACCTTTTTTTTTTTCTTAGTGAGTTTTCGGGTTAGGTTTTCTTTCATTTGCAAATCAGAGTCCTAACTTTCATGTATCTATAGCCTATGTCAGTCTTCTAATTCAGGTATTAGCAGCAGGTGTGTGAAAAGCAATGACCAAAGTCCTGAAGTGTCCAACAGAAGGCTATCACACTTCAGGAACAGTGAGATGTCAATTCACTCCAGCCAAAGGCTACCAGGTACACATCCGTGGATGAACAAGTTGGGGGTTTATTAGCAAAGGAGAACACCCACCACAAGGAACTGTGGGTATCTCAATAAGAGAGTATTAGAAAGGACTTATAGTATTTTGAGGCAGGGTCTAAGGAAGTAGGGGCTGTCTCTGGATTGAAGGCTGTCTGAAACAATTCTCAATTGGCAACAATTCTCAATAAATTGTACCTATAAATAAGGCAGACTAGAGTGAGCTGTAATTGGAAAAGAAGTAGCAGTCCTTCATATTAGCCAAGAAAGGGGATGTTTGGTACTCTGTGGATTACACGGTGATTTTTTTTTTCTCTGTGCTCAACAAAATTATGAAGTGGGCTCGAGTTTTCTCATTTTATCACGGGCTGAGAGCGCTCTTGCCTGATGCTTGTGTTCAGTGAGATTGTTTATGTCCAACAGGAGAATAGCATGTCCAGCTGTGAGCACCAGCCCAGCTTCTAACAACACTGAGGACTGACTGTGAGTATCAGACCAGCTCCTGGATGTCAGGGTCTGCTGTTCTTCTCTTTCTTGTAAGGTAAGAGATGCAGAATCACAGTGTAAGGCGTCTAGACCCCTTTTAGGTTGAAGTCGGCACTTCTGTTCCCAGCAGCCACTCTTTGCACAGGCAGAATAGGAAGCTTTCCTCCTCATTTTGTTTGCAGAGGGCTAAGAAGGATTTGGTAAAACACCTCAATTTTTCTGCAGCTGAATAATAATGACAGAATTCCCATTAACAAGGATCAAATTTTCTCACTGCTTAATGAGAGAAATGTCATAAAATTCAAATTCCCCCAGTAAAGGCAACATGTTATTTAACTCTGGCATCTCCCAGTAAAGAGATGGTGACCCACAAGACAGACAGCATTTTGACGATTACTCCAGAAGGAAGTAGGAAGGAATCTCATCCCTTGACTCAGCATAGCATGCATGGAGGAATCCTAAGTTCTTCTTTCCCACAAAGCGGGTGACCTCATTTCTCTTGACGATTCCCCATTCTTCTCTCCCACCTACCACACAAGGGACCACCAGGAGGTTAAAGACAGAGAGAAAGGGCAGTTTTAAGCCCAGAGTAGCTCACCTAGGAACCAGGAGGCCGAGCTTTCACCTCAAGGAAATGTAGCTCCGTGCTTCGTTACCTGCACTGCAGAGCTGTCAGCAAATGCGACAGGTTTGCCAAACCCAGTCTTTCTCCCACGAAGTTTAGGGGCCTGTACAGCTACTCCTGTATATATTGCAAACATATCTCTAACTTCCACTAAGCACTTTGACTTCTTTCCTTCCTGCTGTAGAACACATCATAATGCCACAGTAATTTCCCTTCTGAATAGTCCTTTGCCCTCAATAATGACATCAGGCCAGAACACATGGGAAAGTATTGGAATAATTTGATTTCTACCAGAAGGTTCTATCCCTCTCCTGTCACCTCTCATTTTCCTTCTGCTCCTGAAACAGGTTATCAACTCTTCTTAGCCATATTTCTTCCCAGTTACCCTACGAAGAAAAGACTGGGGTTGGAAGACCCAAGTGTGATTTATTTTCTTTCTTTTATTGCCAGAAAGATCTATTCATACTGTATGACCCATTTCATCCTCTTTAATCTTTCTTTCTAATTAGTCTCCACACACTGGAAAGTAAAGGATTCACTCATTCATTTATTCATTCAACAACAAACATTTATTGCTAGGCACTCAGTGAATGAGACTGATATCAGATAGTTTCTTGATAAATAAAGGGAATAGAAAGGTGTCTGTGAGCCCTGGACATAACAGGTGGTGGGTTGGAGGTCCTCATGAAGGGAGACAAGGGGCAAAGAAAGGAGATTATTGTCTTTCATTACCTTCCCAATCATGCCCTTTTGGGATGCTCAGTCCCAGCACTTCCAGTCGCGTCACTGTGAGCCAGTGAATGCAACACTTTTAGGGAAGAGACTTAACTCATGATCCTTAGGATATGAAGACTCTGGTTCCAGCCACTACTGAAGTGACCTGGAGAATTTCAACATTTTCATTTGAGAACATGGGACAGTTAATGTGCTACTGCGGAAATCAAAACTAAACACTAAAAAATGCAGCTCTGAAATAGTGTAGTCCAAGAAACTCTGAGGTTTGGACTGAGATATGTTTGTTGTAGGATAAGAATAGGTATGTTAATCTCATGCAATTTTATCCTTTGGGTTTCTCTGGCATTTTTAAGTGAAGTGATCTTATTTTCAATAACCTTAATAAAATATGAGTTTGAGAGAAGCATAAAAAAATCCATATTTCATCCCAGGTCAGTGTTCTGCTCTATTTTAATTTTTAAGGCAGTGTGAAGAAAAGAGGTTCAAAAAATAAAAAAAAAGAACGTTTCTGCTAATGGTGAAAACTGATGTGCAGTGGGGTATGTATTTTGAAGCACATGAACTTCCAACATAAATGAGATTTTTGTAGCTTGCCCCTAGGTAGTAAAAAGGTTACTGTAAAAATTGTTTAAGCTGTCCTCAAAATTATAATATATTTAGAAAGAAAAAATGAAACTTGTACTATAAACTTTTGGGGGCTCAGTTGTTGGTATGTGATCATATGTGTGCTTTTTTTCAGTTTTATATTCTTTATTTATACAGAAAATTATAGCATTGTAGGTATCTGAAAGGGAGAAACCGCAGAGAGCTACAGTAAGAAATACCCAGCTATGTAAATCAGTTTCAATCTGCCTCTTGCCTATATCTGCCACATTTTAGTCTGCCCGTGTTTCTGCTATTCATCTACTGTTGGGGAAAACTCCCACTGGTATCTTACACAATGTCCACAGGTATTATAAATATCCTTTCATTTTTCTCCACTGAGGGATAAAGCACGGGGTCAATTCAGAGTCAATCTGGAATTTTTAAGGCAGGCATGTATATCATTTGCATACAGAGTAGCAAGCTGTCCTTTACTTAGGGAAAGATTTACAGATACTTTAAAATCAGGCCTAATCTATAAAACAAACAAGCACAAAGCTAAAAGTAAGCCGAGAGAAAGAAACACAGAGAGAGAGGACAGATCAAATTGTAACAGCTTTGAATGTTTGTCACAGAAGAAAGTTCTTTCTGTAAGTTGCTTTTGGTTGAGAATCCAAAAGCCCCAAGTGAACTAAATTGGGGACCATGATGTGGGAGTGCTCAGGAGTGACTCTGAGCTGCTTGGCATCATTTAATTGTAACTTAAGTTACCACCATAAAATGTAGGTTTCAGGAACTGATTGGTTGGGAGGTTTTGTTGTTGTTACTTAAATAAAATCTTTTCAATTATCTTTGGCTGGATCATTGCACATTTGCAGTTTGTTTCCCTCAAACGGAACTTATCTGTAAATGTCATCCTCTGAAAGTCATTCTTCTTCTGCTCACCCTGAGGAAAAATTGCAGTATCCTAGGAGAAGCCAGAGCAGATGACCAGGACACTGGCGCATGCCCTGCTCCCAGGACATAGTCATGGAGATCACTCTCTCAGACCCCCTAAGGGAGCAGAAATCAGAATGAAAGAGCTACAAAAACAAACCTCACTTAGTCAAAGTGAGTCAGTGGCTGAGTGAACACAGTTTTGGTGCCGCCAGACCCTGGAGACACCAGAACTGGCTGTTACTCTCCCCAGGACTTTCTCCACCTGCATCCTCACCCCTCCGTCCACCAATGGCCATGCTGAGGTTGAGCCTTTTACTCTTCTCAGGACATTTCATGGCCTCTCACACTAGTCCTGATTTAAACCCATTTTGCAAAAAGAATCAGCTTTTCACAACTTCTAAGGCCTCGGCCTAAAGGGTAAACTCCTAGAAGCAAACGATTAGTCTTTTAACAACTACCAAAAAATACTTTAAAAAAAAGTTGTCATTATAAATTACAAAAAATATACAATTATTACAATCACAAAAAAACCCTCCCATAATTACAAAAAAAAAACAAAAAAAGAAAAGAGCCCTGACAGTTTGGTTTCATACTGGTAGGCATGAGGGAGTCTTCCTAACATCCTCCAAACATTATCTGGGGCATTGTTTCCTAAACATGCTCTGGAAGTGCTGTTTTCCTTGAGCTGTTAGTAGGTATTTCACACACACACACACACACACACACGCGCGCGCGCACACACACACACACACACACACACACACACACACAGGCACAAAGTTTAAAAGTCTAGGGGAAAGAGAATTTCCATGAGGTGTCAATATGTTTATGTGAACTCTGGATCTCTAAAATACAAATAGTATATATAATACATCATTTTCCAAACCTATTTGTCCACAGAAATCTTTTCTGAAGCATGTGCCTACATATAAGCCTTTTCTCTTTGGCCACATCAACTCAGCCATGAGATAATCAGGTACAAGTACGTTTTCAGCATCACTGCTTTAATTTTTCAAGACACTTCCTTGAACACCACATCACATGCCCTTCCATTCCTACCTCTTGTCCATCATCCTCCTAATCCCACTCGAATCATTTCAGCTGGCTCCCTCTGTTTTGAAGACTTCACTCAGGCATGTTCTCTTCTAGAAGTTTCTCTGACTTTTCACAGTTTCCACCCTGTATTAGTTTATAGGCTACTGTAATAAATGACCAACAACTGAGTGGCTTATAACAACATAAATATTTTTTTTTTTTTTGCGGTACGCGGGCCTCTCACTGTTGTGGCCTCTCCCGTGGCAGAGCACAGGCTCCGGACGCGCAGGCTCAGCGGCCATGGCTCACGGGCCCAGCTGCTCCGCGGCATGTGGGATCTTCCCGGACCGGGGCACGAACCCGCGTCCCCTGCGTCGGCAGGCGGACTCCCAACCACTGCGCCACCAGGGAAGCCCGACAACAGAAATGTATTCCCACATGACTCTAGACGTCAGAAGTCTGAAATCACGGTGTTGGTGGAGCCACACTCCCTCTGAAGGCACCAGGGGAGAGGCCTGTCTTGGCTCTGCCAGCTTGGTGGCTGTAAGCATTCCTTAGCTTTTGGCAACAAAACTCTTTCCACCTCCATCCTCACATGGCCTTCTCTTCTATGTCTTTGTCTTCTTTTCTGTCTCTTGCAGGGACACTGCCATAGGATTAAGACCCACCCGAATCCAGAATGATGTCATCTGGAGATCCTTAACTGAATTATATCTGCAAAGACTCTTTTTCCAAATAAGTTCAGGTGTACAGGTTCTGGGTGGACATACCTTTGGGAGAGCCACCATTCGACCCACTAGACAGCCCCAGGCTGAGCCCATGTCCCCTTCACCATCCACCGCCCCGCCGCTTCCCCAGGACCTCTGACAGGTCCGTGTCACAGCACTTACCCTGCTGTGTTACAATGACTGTGCCCCCTCCCTCATCACACCACCGATCCTGTGAGGCCCTGAGCACAGCATCAGTGCTGGATCTGTCTTTCAATTTCCAGCACCTGATGCATAGTGGTGTTTCCATAAACGTCTGAATGAACGAATGAACTATCCTTCCTGCACCGTTAAGGCTGTTGCTATTCAGCCCGCTTCCTTTCCCTGCGTAGTCACTATATGATTACTCAAAGATCGCAAAATCACAGTTGTTCTCAAATAGTTACCTTTTTAAAAATCTTCAAGGGATTGATTCATAGTTTGCCCCCTGGTGGGAAATGCCTGCCCTGTTAGAGAAAGGCAGGCAGTTGTTTTGATAACTGGCCTCATTAGTGCTAATGTACTGAAAGGGCAGAGAAATGTCTTGAAATGTGCAATTGTTGTCCAAAGAGCCAATTACTACACTGTTCACCTGCCATGACTATTATCCACCAACGGCACTGGATTCACAGAGTGCTGGAAAGGTTGGTGGTTGTCTTGTTTTGAAGCGACTAGCACTTCTGCCTATGTGCTTTTGCCTGTGTCCTGCCCTCAACACAGCAGGTCCCGATAGGTTATTTACCCCCATAGTGAGGAAATGTAGACATTTTCAAAGACTGTTCTTTGCCCTTCAGATACTGATAACTGATCTGGGGTGAAGAGAGATATAAACAACTCTCTTCAGTGCCCTGAGGTATGTGAGAGGCACCATGTGTGGGGTGCGGCCCCTCCTCCACACAGTCCACATTATACAGAGGTTCCGAGAGTGTCCGGAGCAGAGCCTTTGAGACTCTTTGCTGCAATTCAAAGCCCTTAGTGTGACGTACACCGGTCTTCCTTTCCTCAGCTCTTCAGCTCACTTCTCTCTCCAGAACATGCTTCAGCCTCACGCACTGTTTGTCGGTTTCCAACGTGCCACGTTGCCTTTCTTCTCCAGGCGTCTGAACATGCTGTGAACTCTGCCAGTGCCATCATCTGCTGCCTCCTCTCTGCTCCCCTCTCCCCCTCTCCTGTCCACACTATTGGGGTGTCACCTGGCTTATTCATCTTTTGGGTATCAACCTAGATGGTACCTCCCCTACAAAGCCTTCCCTGAACCACCCAGGTCAGAAGTAAATGCCCTTGATTATGCTCTTAGAGCTCTTACATACAACCCTTCAACACTGTGTTGCCATCGCCTGCTTGCTTATCTGTCTCTTCCATTAGACTGGGGGCAACCTGAGAGCACTGCCACGTCTTGGTGCACAGAAGGGATTCCGTACAGACTTGTGGAATGAAGGAAGGAAGTGTCTTCCAGAACTTGCCGAGGGCTTGCTTGTCTGCTTGAACAGGGATCCACCCAGCCCTCCTCAGTCTCTTCTCCTCCTCCCTACAAGTTTGTGCTCACATACAGGTTGACAGATCTGGGTTAGTGAAACCCCCAGCAGCACCCAGCAGAACGCACCTGCTCATCTGTTTCTCTATGCTTCCAGCCATGGGGAGAGACGATCTGTTTTCTGACTTTGATGCTTGTTGAATTTTAATGGAAAATAAAAATGCCATTTCCTTTTCTTACATTAATGCTGAGAGAAGGCTCCTGTATAAGCAGAGTCACCAAACTTCCTTTCCTTCTTTCTTGTCTTTGCCTCCCATACCACGTTTCGATTCCATTGCTTGTTGCATCAGAATAAACCATCAGGGCCTGCCCAAATTGAAGCAGCTGCTAGCTTTCCTGGTTTTTCCTGTTGGCTGGATAGGTTCTTTGCGAAAGGGCTCTCATACAGAAGAGGCTGCTTCAAGATACGTTCTAAATGCCCACAGAATGTTGTTATGCCATCTAAATGGGGTTCCTTCACTTGTTTATTGAACAAAAAATGGGTACAATGAAGGAAGGAATGAATGAGTGATGTCTTCCAAAACTGAGTGCCCTCTGTTTATTTGGCCCTCCGGTAATTAGCAATCTGGCCTGGCCCTGTTCTGGAAGTGGCAGAATGAGATATCTATTAACCTTTCTTCATGATCCATCACTTTTAAGACGTAAAACTTAGATAATCACCCTGTTCTTTGACCTTATGAAGACTAGGCAGTATCTGGAGTTAATATCCTTTTGTTTCATAATCAGGTATGTTTTTCATTCTCTAGTCCATAAATTAAACTATAATAGATTTTTAAAAAATAAATGCTGGGTTTATTTATATATTAGGAAAAAAAAGGCTTTTTGTTACAGCAGGCTTAGAGTCACAGAAAAATTGAGAAGAGATACAGAGATTTCCCATATACCCCCTATGTATGCGTATGTCCCCACCCAGACATAGCTTTCCTCGTTATCAACATCCCCGACCAGAGGGGTACATTTGTTACAACTGATGAACCTATACCATAATCAAAATCCCCCAAACGCCATAGTTTACATTAGGGTTCACTCTTGGTGTTGAACATTCTGTGTTTGGACAAATGTGTAATAACATATATCCACCATTATAGTGTCATATGAAGCAGTTTCACTGCCCTAAAAATCCTCTGTGCTCCTCCTATTCGCCTACCCCTCCTAACACCCCCATCCATCCTCTGGCAACCACTGATCTTTTTACTGTCTCCATAGTTTTGCCTTTTCCAGAATGTCATACAGTTGAAATCATACAGTATTTTGAATTTACAGCTTGGCTTCTTTCATTTAGTAATATGCATTTAAGTTTTCTCTATGTCTTCACGGCTTGATAGTTCATTTCTTCTTAATGCTGAATAGTATTCCATTTTCTGGGTACACAAAAGTTTATCCATTCAACTACTGAAGGACATCTTGGTTGCTTCCAAGTTTCGGCAATTATGAATAAAGCTGCTATAGACATCTGTGTGCAGGTTTTTTTGTGGACATAAGTTTTCAATTCCTCTGGGTAAGTAACAAGAAGCACGGTTGCTGGATCGTATGGTAAGAGGATGCTTAGAGTTTTTTAGAACCTACCCAACTGTCTTCCAAAGTGCTGGTACCATTTTGCACTCCCACCAGCAATGAATGAGAGTTCCTATTGCTGCACATCCTCGCCAGCATTCGGTGCTGTCAGTGCTCCAGATACCGACCATTCTAATATGTGTGTAGCTAGTATCTCACTGTTGTTTTAATTTTCATTTTCCTAATGACATATGATGCTATCACAAATTTTTCAAGGAAGATAAGAGCCTTTGTCCTTCCTACTTGGAAACTCTGGAAGGAAGGTTACCTCTTCAGTTCTCAGCTGCTTGCTCTATAAGAGTAAATCTAGGAAAACAGTGATAATAGGGATTTTAGATATGTTTTTTCAGGTTCATATCCTGATTTATAATTCCCCCAGGAGCAAAATATCCTTTGACAAATGTAATAAAGATTTGTCAGATGATTCTTTCACATTAATAGAAAATTTTTGTTTTAAAATATAAACTTGGGGCTTCCCTGGTGGCGCAGTGGTTGAGAGTCCACCTGCTGATGCAGGGGACGCGGGGTCGTGCTCCAGTCTGGGAGGATCCCACATGCCGCGGAGCGGCTGAGCCCGTGAGCCGTGGCCGCTGAGCCTGCGCGTCCGGAGCCTGTGCTCAGCAACGGGAGAGGCCACAACAGTGAGAGGCCCGCGTACCGCAAAAAATAAATATATAAATAAGTAAGTAAATAAATAAACTTGAAAAAGAAATGTTTTGATATGAGAGAGAATTACTACGAATGACTACAAAACAAGATAATTGCCCTCTTTACTGTTGTCTCTGGATAGCTGCCCAGAGAGGAAACATTCCATGAGGCCAGAGCTTCAAATCAGTTTATAGTCCTGGTGGTCTGGAGGGCACAATAGATTTCCTACCTGCTACTTGATCTGTGAAAGCCAGACGGTCTTAATTTAAAGCCAGCCTTTATTGAAAATCACTCTAATAGACTAACTCCTGTGATCTCAAGTGAAATGAATTTAGAAGTTGTAGATAAAATGTTTTGTGAGGGACTATGATAATTAAACATCTAATGAAAATGCAATACGACCTACTGTTTTCTGTAGTTTGTGGAAGAAAGGTGTTTATCTAGGTCTTTGGGTAAATGGTACTTTGGGCACTGCTCTTAATTTTGGAGAACTTCATTGAGCACCACTGAAACCTATAACTGCGATAAATAGAATCTGCATCTGCAAGGATATGTTTTCAAGCCTTTAACATTCATTTAAATTAGGATGGGTAAGTTTAGACCACTTGGTTTTACTTTATATTCTTCATGAAATTCTTACCTACTGGCCACGTTTAATGTGGGACTTGCTTTCTACAAAGATAGATAGTCCAGTCCCTCCCGTAGGTTTTCTTTTGGGTGATGATACGATCGCTTCACTTGGATATTACCAGATATCCCTAGCTTTGTCCCAGTGCCAATGTTGTTAATTTTCACACTATTAGAGAAAATTCCTCTGAACATACAAAGGAGATGCTACAGTGGAGACGTGAACTCACTAGCCAGGGTTCTTTATAATAAAACATTGGATATTTTCACAAGCTAGGTAAATACTTTCATCCTTATCAGGAATTGACTGACTAAGGTGAAACAGACTAAAAAACAGACAATTCACAATACTGAACATATCATTCTGAAAAGAGGGAGAAAAGAATTTCAGCTTCTGTCATGGGTAATATAAGAGGAGTCTTTTCAAGATAGAATGCTGAACTCCCCAGTTTTTCTCCTGAGGACTGACAATCTCTAACTCAAAGAGGAAAGTCATTAACAACCCCTTAGTCACAGTTCACCAGGAACCAGGCCCAAACCAGTTATACTTCACTCCCACCCTCCACTGGAGACACAGCCACTTAAGACAAAAAGTTCATCTTACTTTGGCTGTGCTTGAAGAATTTCAGCCTTGTGGATTTTACCCTTCTATCATATGCTGGCAGGAAATAGCTGTAATAAGGTTACCAAACAAATAACGCACAAGCTTTTGCAACAAGTTTTAATACAACTCCTACTGACAAGCTATATGGATGTAGTCATAGATATGTTCTATCTCTCATTATCAAGGAACTTCTATATGCCAGACACTTAAAGTTGCTGCAAATACAGACATTTTTCCTGCCCTCAAAAAGCTGATATCAATTGGGAGTAGGGAGAAGTAGACAAATAATTATAGAATATGATAATCTCTATAGTTGCCCAGAGGAAAGAAGGTTAATGCTTCCTTCTTAGGGAAGGAAGACATTCACCACCAGACTAAAACTCTGCAAACTACACGTATCAATAGCAGCCATGACACCCAAACCCTTGCTTCTCAATGTATGGTGCCCAGGCCAGCAGCAGTGGGATCACCTAGGAGCCTCAGGCCCCTCTTACTGACGCAGTCATTAACAAGATCCACAGTAGTTTTGTATGCTCAGTAATTTTGAGAAGCACTCCTCTAAAACAGTGCTTCTCAAACTTCAGCGTGCTTCAGATCACCTGCGAGGCTTGTGGAAACAGACTGCCTCGTGTTTCTGACTCGTAAGTCTGAGGAGGGCTCTAGAACACCATGCCTAACAAGTTCCCAGGTGATGCTGCTGCTGCTCTGGGGGCCATTTTGAGAATCACAGGTGTAGGAATCTGAGTCCAGAGAAAGAAGTAAGTGTGAAGACTACACGTGTTCAGGCTCAGAAATGTCTCATTGGGGGAATCAGGAAAGACCCTGGTATGTTGCACACTCAGGGGCAAACCTGCTCACTAGTAGATGAAACTTCCATCCTGGGTGCCCTGCCTAGATAAAAGATGTGCATTCCCCTTACTCCCAGTCTCTAGAACAGCGTGGTGCTCAACAGCATCGTGCCTTTTTCCAATGAGGTAAGTATGGAAGATCCTGTTCTTTGACTGACTCTCCATCCTTGTTTACCGCCACTGGTTGGAAGAGAACACACTGAGTCTCCTGGAACAGTCCACCTGCTCCAGCACAACTTGTCAGAAAAGCCAGGCAGTGAGAGGACATTGAGCACTTAGCCAGCTACTAAGAAAATAACCCCAGGTTTCCTATGTGGCTGTTGCTTTCTTTTTTTTTTTTTTTTTGCGGTACACGGGCCTCTCGCTGTTGTGGCCTCTCCCATTGCGGAGCACAGGCTCCGGACGCGCAGGCTCAGCAGCCATGGCTCACGGCCCCAGCCGCTCTGCGGCATGTGGGATCTTCCCGGACCAGGGCACGAACCCGTGTTCCCTGCATCGCCAGGCGGACTCTCAACCACTGTGCCACCAGGGAAGCCCAGTGTTGCTTCTTGTGAGTACACATCTAACACACACCAAGAGAGAGTATGCTAGGAGTTAATCATGAAAAGCCATCTCAAATGCCTAATAGTCAAACCATATTAGTCCATATTCACAGAGCTATTCAGAGTAAACAAATTGACAAGGATTCGATTCCACTACGTAGAGTGGCCCCTCAAAAGCTCTAGAAACTGAACATCTCTTATGGATGTTTAACTTGAATTTCCAGGCCAACCACACTGTCTAGTGGCAGATTACAACGGTCTATGTAGAGAGAGAAGCTAAGGGGGCTTTTCCCACGTGCTCCATAGATTAAGACCATGCCTTTTCAGGGTAAAGCACCCTATGTTAATTTGTTTTACTGAAAATTTCAAAAAGGATACAAATCATGACTCCTTGCATATGACATTACCTCACTGATGTTTCTTCACTGATACTAATTATCCTGATTTGTTTTCTCCATTTCCACTGCCTGTTCTAGTCCACACAAGCTCCCGGAAGTAAAAGGCCAGGTTGGAAGGCTTCTGCCTGGCATTCTGGTCATGTCTGCTTTGATTATTATTCAACAATTCCAACCAGTTGTGTATCATGTAGTATGATTTATGGCATGTGAAGTGATGGTTATCCGCACTCACATGAAGTAAATCCATTACTCTACTGTATGTATTTCCACACACCCTGAAGATAGAGTCCCTCTTCCTTATTTTGAGGAAATGCAAAAGTGGTTACTTTTTCCCTTTTCAAAATATTCCAGAATTGTCAGTTACAGTGCTAAGCTTCTAAAAACTTAAGTAATGAGGGAGCTATGAACCCTGCTAATACTTATTTTCAAAATAATTGGGAAAAGCAACTGGCTTTTATTCACATGTCTTATCGATCCTCCAGAATCACCATCTTTGAAGGAGGTGCTGTTGTCTTAATGTCCTGGGGGAGAAGAGAACTAAAACTGCTCCAGCTACAACTCTAGAATGCACTGCTGACACAGCATGTCACCACTAACTCCCTTCTCCCAATATTGGTAGGGAAATGGGTGTGAAAAGTGAGGGGGATTGTATATGAGATGCTCAGCTTGGCCATTACAAATGTTTAGACTACCCAACCTACCCCTAATATTACAACAGCAATAGGACTAGGCATGCTCTGTGAATATGAGAATACACACACATACATATATATTATTTATACACACACACACACACACACACACACACACACACACACGACACTCAAGCAATATAGATCTTTGTGCAAAGGAAAAGTTATGAACCAACGTTTATCTTTTTTTCCTAAAGGAAGAAAGCAGGGGCAGAAGAGAGCCTTTACATCATCCATATAATTACCTAACTTGCCCCCTTCATTTTGCCTGGGCAGAATAAGCTGTGTAAAACTAAAGGATGAAACAGGACCTTAAAGGTTTAATTAGTAACATAGTGCCAGAGCTGCTGTTAGCTGTGAAATGTTATTGCACTTTCCTTCTCCTAAGGACATTTTCTTTTCTACCACTGCTAATTGCCAAGGTAAGTTTTCTCTGACGCACCTTTGTCTTTCACCTTACTCAACAGTGTGAAGAAGATAAGATGAAGACCCATTGAAAACAGGAGAAACATTGTAGGCTGAGGTTGGTGATACAGAACCAATTACAGTCATTTCAATTCTTCCATGGCCGTTGTGGTACATTTTACGCAAAGAGTAATAAACAGAAATATCTCTGAGAAATTTCCCAAACTTCTTGTCTTATATACATAGACATTTTATTATGATATTATTAAGCTTGGGAGAGGATGGAGAAGATTCAAAGAGGTCCAATTTCCAGGAAGTGTCCTTATAATAGAATCCATGTGGCAACTTAGCAAATAAATATCTTTACTCAGACCCAAAAAGGCCTGGATTATGGTAAATTCTGTTCTATGGGTACAGTATTTGAATGAGCTTCCAAAGTATGCTTTTTGCACAAATTTACGGATGTAAGGCTGCAAGGATCTGAACAAATTCAAATCTTTCTTGGCCCTTCTGTCTTCAGAAATTTTCCTAAGAATTATATATTTTCACTGTAAAATATGTAATTTTCACCTATTTGGCCACCTGCCTCCAGTTATGCAAAAATGGTATTTAAAACTTGCCCCTCAACTCAGTCTGCAGGCTTTACCTGCCTCTTGTTTTCTCAATGTGGGGAGAAGGAGGAACTACAAAGACTTGGAATGACTGGGAAGTGCCTGCAAAGGAACAGGCTGAAGTTCACAAGAATTGACACTGGATTCATACCCTGCTTCAAGGCAACAAGTGATGCGTGGAATGCAGACAGGGTTAGGTCCTAACCCTCCAACCAAAACTTGGTCTGTAATCTCAGATGCTTTTTTATTCCCAGTAAAGCCATGGTGCTGTAGGGATTACAGCAAAGACCTGTGGTGACCCTGTTGCATCACTGAGGGATACTGTCTTCACCTAGAAAAGGAAATTAATTTTACTTACCCTAACTAGGCAATTGTAAGGTTCAAAATAGTTCATGGATGTGAATGTGCTATCCATGGTACTATCAATGCACTGAAGTAAACTTTTGGAATGCACAGATTTGCAAAGGTTTCCTTTTCTCTCTGAGACTTTCCTCAGAGAAAATAAAGGTAGATAATAAATGCATTGTGTTCAGTAGCAATAAAGCAGACCTTCAATAAAATCAACTTTTATCGCTACAAAAGCTATACTAGGCTATCTCTACTCTTAAAAACTACAACCAACAAACACAAGAATTCAGATAGGAAAAAAAGTCATCTCTGGACCCTAGCATACATATTACTTTTGAAATGTAAAAGGCCTATGAAAATTTAAGGCAGTGAGCTAAGGCACATATTGGTTCTCAAACACTCAGATTTCCAAGAACTCTCTCTGGACCTTATACTTTACTCATTCATTAATTACAAAAATATATATATATATGGTATTGCACACCACTGTAACTGCTCTGGAGATTGTCTTTATTTGATGTGTGAAGAAGAAAAATTGATCATTGATACAGGTTTCTTTTGTCCATTTCCTCTCATGTAACGCAATCCCTAAAAAGGCCTTGCAATGTTCAGTGGTGTCATTTTACATCTTATTTATGCCCTGTTATAGAAAGGAATTCAGGTAATGTGATGTGTGTTGAGCAAAGTGACAAAAGTATCAGCTTTATACAATAATTCCAGTGTCTAAGGAATATATATCAAGGTATTTTGCCCCTATGAATTACAGTGCCAAGTCCCCCCGTGTGGGCTTTTCTTTGTAGTGGGCTTGTTCATAATGCCTAAGCTGTTTGTGTTTGTAGAGGAGAGGAGATGAATGAGATATTAGAGCTGTGTGGGAAAATTCTCACTCTCAGCAAAAACTAGCCTATTTATAGGATAATCGTAAAGGATGAGGTATTTTTCATTCTGACCTTTAGTGATACAAGAAAAAAATCAATGTAGATGGTTTTTCACGGAGGAAAGTGTAGATTTTCACTTTGGTGGCAACTGGGAGTTGTGTTTGCATCTTTTCTTATTAGAATGAGTTAAGGACAATGAGTCTCTAGTTACATTTTTGTACCATGTCCTTACCCACTTCCTCAATTCCTTTTACCAGAGGATGTCACTCAAGGCACCTTGAGATCTTGGCAATGAAAACATAGTACAGGTCCTTCAAAGGCACTGGGCCAAGTTTCCCCAGGTCAGAACACAATGCATCACTCTCTAACGATAGCAGAAAGCTAAGAAGACTGTCTGTGTTCTTCCTGATCAAACACGGTACACTCAGGACCTAGTTTAGGTGTTCAGGCAGGAGAAAGCAGAACGCATAAGTGATATAAATTAGAAGATTAGTTTGTTTATTTGTTTAATGTATCATATTATTTCTAAAGTGAATTATCATTCCACTTAGCAATGAAATAAAAATAAATAACTCACACTCAGATAGTACTGTAATCTGCGAAACTGACCCAACTACTTCAAAATCCTAGGTAATTACCACTGCTGGTGAGTTTGTGCGGAGAAAGGCAGAGGCTCGTTCACCGCCAAGGCAGCAGCACTTGGGACGGTCTTTTATGCCTCTTTTACCCACTTCTAGGAATTTATCCTGTGAAAGTGATTCAAAGTGAGGCATAAAGCTATAAGCATTAAAATATTTATTGCCATATGACCTATGACTGTAGAAGAATTTAAATGAACTTGTGATTCCAACAATAGAGGAATAGCTAAATCGATTTAGTGGGTTGACTGCACTGAATGTTATAAAGTCATTAAAAATAATTATGGATACCATGTAACAGTGTGAAAAATATTTATGATACGCTATTAATGGAAAAAGCAAAATATAAAGTTACTATGATTGCTATGATTACAACTACATAAAATATGTATGTGTTCAAAGACAAAGAAAACATAGAAAAATGATAAAATCTTTTGTGGTGGTCACAGTAAAGGTGAAATTTTCAACATTATTATTATTTTAGTGCCTTTAAAGTTATTAAAAAATTTTTGAGTTGGGGGGAAAGATCTGAGTTGGCTAACTGAGCCTTGGATGAAATCAAGCAGTTACTTGACCTAAAGAAACATGCTCTCTCTCTCTCTTTAAATTTCCATTTTCTGGAGCAAAACTATCTGCATTCAAAACCAGACTCCGTCCTTGTAGGAAGAGATATTGGGTGAATTATTTATCCTATCAGGTCCTCAGTTTCCCATTTTTAAAATAGAAATAACCATACCTATCTCATAAAATTACTGTGAGGATTAATCATCTTATACAAGTATATAGCCTGACACTTAGTAACTGCTTAATACTGGTTAACTATTACAATAATTTCAATAGAGCTGAAATGCCTTTGAAAACTTGGGACTAATGTTACTGTAGGAAGCTGCTTAACTTAATTTTAAATTACAAATACTCCTTTATTTAGAGTGGTGGGATGCAGTAGGAAGTAAAAAAAGAGGGTAATTAAACGGAGCTGTCATTTGTGTAACGTCAGCAGTTTCTTACACATCTGTAAACCAAAGCAGTTTCTTACACATCTGTAAACCAAAGATGGTTTACAGATAGACACCTGTAAACCAAAGATATTTTGATGGACCAAAATACTGAAGAAAACTTTTTGTAGGCTAATTTAACCAAAAGCATGATCTATGACAAGATAAACAAAAATGGAAATCTCTTCATATTCCATCTGGGAGCTGCTGAATAAAATTACAGAAGCAAATGACGCTCACAGACAGAAAATGCACGAATCCATTCTGGTTTGTCTCATTGCACTGCCTCTCTCTCCTCAAATCACTGTAATATGCAACCTTTCTTGATGACATTGATTAGCCTCACCTTACAATGTACAGCTCTGTTGATAGAAAGAGATTCCCATCAAACGTTTATCATCAAAGCAACTGGACAGTGTCGCAGAATTACGTATGGGAGATTGTTCTTTCTCAGTGATTTACAACCTAGTACTTTCCAGTAGTGTTCTACTTCTTCCTGAATTTATAGGACACAATGCTTAGGTCTGGGTGGATCATGTCATTTAGCCCCTAGTCTCCAAAGAGTGGGCTTCAGACAATTAGGCTTTTCTTTTCTCCTGAAAGAGCAAGATACTATACTATCTTCTTAGGTCAGTGACCCCCTTCACTTATTCACTTAACAGAAACCTTTAGTGGAAAAGGGTGTGTGTGTGTTTGTGTGTGTGTGTATGTGTGTGTGTCTGTGTGTTGGGGGAAAGGGGTGAGGGGGAGGATGACACTGATATATAAGCAATTACATAAATCCATATATAATTTACCTCTTGGACTGGCAAAATTGTAGACGTTTAATGACATGCTCTGTTGCCAAGACAGTGGCAAATGGGCACATATATTTCTGGTGTGAATATAAATTTGTACATCCTATATGGAGGGCTTTCAGCAATGGCCACAAAAATTATAAATACGTGTACCCTTTCAGTCAGACATGCCATTAAAGAAAATTTATTCTACAAGGAAACTTGCAACCTTGCAAAAGTTATTCTTTGAAGCATTGTTGATAATACAAAAGATGAGGAAACAAACAAACAAATGTCCATCATTACTATGTAACTTGGTAATAAAGAATGAGGGCACAAATAATAAGGAAAGATTTTTAACATCTGTTATCAGGTGGAAAAGTAGCATGCAAAACAATAAATATAATATGACATTTCTTGTAGAAAAGGAGGGAGGATAAGAAAATATATTTGAATTTGCTTACTTTTACATTAAAAACTCTGGAAAATACTTAAGGACCTAATAAAAAATTTTTACTTGGGGTGGCAGAGGCTGGGGGCAGAATTGAATAGATGAAGGACAGGAGTGGGAGGAAGAACAATATAACTAGATTAGAAATTTTAACAGCACTATTCAGAAAATAAATAATATTTATATGTAGAATTTACTCTCAAGTATGTAATGTCTCCTAAAAAAGTATCTTAAGTCACTATTCATTTGCTGCCCTAGATTATTTTTATGAGCTCAAGGATTCAGTCCTTCCCTGGTTTCTTTAGACATTCCTTATTAAGTGTCTATTATTTGTCTTGCACTGTGTGTGATGTGACACATGAACCAGGAAATAATGGATATCCCCTTTCTAGCACCAAAGCACACTCAGATTCTGGTGCAAACTTCACTTGGTCCCTGACCTGATCTCACCAGAGGCCTCTCTTGGTGGTGGTGGGGGGACCCTGCAAGCAGCACGTGTAGGCTGCTGGACTCTTTCCTCTTCCTTGATGTCCAGGAGCACCGGGAGAGAAGAGTCATAAACAGAGGGGATTTTTGCATTTAGGAAGAGAACAAAAAGGGACCATTTCCAAAACTCCTGAGCTCAGGCTACCAAGTGAAGTCTGGGAACACCTTAGAGTCACTTGTAGACAAGCAGGACACCACAGTTATCCAATCCTTCAAGAGCAAGGAAGGCAAATGAGAGCAGGTGCACAGGCCATGGCAGACCCGCCATGCCCATGGGCACCCGGGGTAGCAGAGAAGGAGCCAGTTCTTCTAGGGTTCCCTTGCCTGCACGAGTCTGTGACGGTCCTCATTGCTTGTGGCTCTTCCCCATTAGAGTCCCTTCTCCCTTATTCATAGGACCATCTCATGGCCCTCAGTCCTAACGCAGGCTAAGGGATCCCCACTCCTTCCCTGCCTGGAACCTGCCCACTCCACGATCATGCTACAGCTCAGCTGACACCCCACCAGTTACCACCCCACATCTGCCCCAGATACAGCCTAGACCCAGCTTCAATCCTCTTTCTTTCTTATTTGTCCTACTTCTACTCCATTGCTGATTAGGACCTGTGGAGTACCCTTCTATATGGCACTAAATGAGGTATGTCTATCACTCCCACCAAAATTGAACATCTTAACTGGTTCTTGTTGCAAAAGAAGTTGTCCGTGGAGTTTACTCCCTTTTGTCCAAAAATCTCAGTAATCCTTGAGTCCTCCCACTCCCAAGCTTCCTCAGTACTACCTTGCCTTCTAAACCTGTTTGCTGGTTTCCATCTTCCTGGACATTTTACAACAAGTAGGGCTGGGAAGCACCTAGAGCACCACCTTTAAAAGAGACATATTTAACACTGGTGGGACCTGGATCATAGGACCCTAGCATCCCTGACCCTGGCGTACCTTTAGGGTGAATCACTAGGGACATCTCAGCCAAAGGGCAGATTGTACCCTCAAAGCCTTCTGAGTTTAAGAGCCAGAGCAACAAGGATCTTGGGGAGACTGAATTGTCACCCAGGAAGCTTCTGTGTGAGGGGCCCAGCAAAGATTCTTCCAAGGAAGGACATGTGGAAGGGTCTCAGGCATGGCCTGGAGAAAAGCCTCAAAAATAACATAGTAAGGGGTTCTAAATTCTACCTGGTAATGGGTCTGGGGGCTGCCCTGAGAAGGAGGCAAGTACCTGGGTGAGTCACTCAAGGAAAGACTCAGGGAGTGAATTCTCAAGGGGCAAAGGTAGAACCAAGACCAGAGGCAACTGGATGACACCCAAGAGTCCATGTGGCAAGAGGCTGGGCAGATCCATCAGGGATGGGTCCCTGTGCTGAGCCTTCTCATGGTTTGCTGCCCACTCTACATTGGCCTCCAGGGAGCCTTGCCAGGAACCGAAGGACAACATCTCCATCTTTGGAGAGGTGTGTTTTATAGTCAACCAGAAAGTTCTCCTCCAACCACTCCTGAGATGAAAATTTTGCTCAAAGAAATGTTTCCATCCAGTCTCAGCAACTGCATTAATTTTCACAAGATCACATCCTTAGATGAGGATAGTCTCCAGTTTTTGTAATCAATCTTTACCTTCTCAGTTACATTTGTTTCTTCTAATAGGAAAGTGGCATCTTCTGTCTGTGTATTAATTTGGGTTGAGGTTTGCATTATCCCTGGGGCTTGGGCTTTGAGAAGAAAGGGTCATCTTCAGCTTTACCTGCGTGCCTGCCCTGATTTCTAAAGTCTAGCCAGGTGCATGGAGGGAGGTTGAGAAGGGCTTTGCATACCCATCACCATCCAGGATATTCTCATTTCTACCTGCTCACATGACGTTTGAGAATTGTCATCTAAAAATTCCACTAACCATGGAAACCTGAGCCAAAATAAGCCTGCTCTTTTCCTGTGGCCACAAAACCAGGTTTGGGTTTCTTTAGGAATGCCAAAGCGCACCTAGGAGACTTGTGGCAGCTGCCTCCCCTACCGCCCCTGAGCATCAGGCTCTGTTCCTTCCTTCTGTTAGAGAGGCTTGGGAGGGTGCTGATTCTTCAGGTTCTTCAGCCTGGGATGGAGCTTAAGGTGACAGTGATAGGACATGGCTGTTTCTCTCTATAGGTTGATTTCTTTTTTTTTTTTTTTTAACATCTTTATTGGAGTATAATTGCTTTACAGTGGTGTGTTAGTTTCTGCTTTATAACAAAGTGAATCAGTTATACATATACATATATCCCCATATCTCCTCCCTCTTGCGTCTCCCTCCCACCCTCCCTATCCCACCCCTCTAGATGGTCACAAAGCACAGAGCTTATCTCCCTGTGCTATGCAGCTGCTTTTCACTAGCTATCTATTTCACATTTGGTAGTGTATATATGTCCATGCCACTCTCACTTCGTCCCAGCTTACCCTTCCCTCTCCCCTTGTCCTCAAGTCCATTCTCTACGTCTGTGTCTTTATTCCTGTCTATAGGTTGATTTCTTATCTACCTTAACTTGTTTTAGATAATTTACATTTGTCACAGGGTAATTTACCAAGCTATTAATTGCTGTTCCAACTCCCTGCAGAGGGAACTCCAGAAGAATGAAGAGTTAACTTTTTCTTTTCAATTTCTAGAAAGTATTGGGCTTCTGGCTTCAAGGATTGTTCATGGTTTTTATTTCTTCTGGTCCTAAACAAATTGTTAGGTACTTGTTATACATCCCCATCCAGGCTGTCTCACAGGAGAGGAATTAGCTGGGAGTACCTGACAGGAAGGCAATGGAATCTGGTGGGGATTGCTGGGTTAGAAGAAGGGATGATACCTGAAGGCAGCAGAGGCTCCAGGGACTTGAGGAAGGAATGTGGAAAGGAGTTCCACAGGGGGAAGGGACCTACAACCAAGATTACTCTACCCAGCAAGGATCTCATTCAGATTTGATGGAGAAATCAAAACCTTTACAGACAAGCAAAAGCTAACAGAATTCGGTACCACCAAACCAGCTCTACAACAAACGCTAAAGGAACTTCTCTAAGTGGGAAACACAAGAGAAGAAAAGGACCTACAAAAACAAACCCAAAACAATTAAGAAAATGGTCATAGGAACATATATATCGATAATTACCTTAAACGTGAATGGATTAAATGCTCCAAACAAAAGACACAGGCTTGCTGAATGGATACAAAAACAAGACCCATCTATATGCCATCTACAAGAGATCCACTTCAGACCTAGGGACACACAGAGACTGAAAGTGAGGGGATGGAAAAAGATATTCCATGCAAATGGAAATCAAAAGAAAGCTAGAGTAGCAATACTCATATCACATAAAATAGACTTTAAAATAAAGAATGTTACAAGAGACAAGGAAGGACACTACATAATGATCAAGGGATCAATCCAAGAAGAAGATATAACAATTATAAATATGTATGCACCCAACATAGGAGCACCTCAATACATAAGGCAACTGCTAACAGCTCTAAAAGAGGAAATTGACAGTAACACAATAATAGTGGGGGACTTTAACACCTCACTTACACCAATGGACAGATCATCCAAAATGAAAATAAATAAGGAAACAGAAGCTTTAAATGACACAACAGACTAGATAGATTTAATCAATATTTATAGTACATTCCATCTAGAAACAGCAGATTACACTTTCTTCTCAAGTGCGCACGGAACATTCTCCAGGACAGATCACATCTTGGGTCACAAATCAAGTCACAGTAAATTTAAGAAAACTGAAACCATATCAAGCATCTTTTCGACCACAACACTATGAGATTAGCAATCAATTACAGGGAAAAAAATGTAAAAAACACAAACACATGGAAGCTAAACAATATGTTACTAAAAAACCAAGATATCACTGAAGAAATCAAAGAGAAATCAAAAAATACCTAGAGACAAATGACACTGAAAACACGACGATCTAAAACCTATGGGATGCAGCAAAAGCAGTTCTAAGAGGGAAGTTTATAGCTATACAAGCCTACCTCAAGAAACAAGAAAAATCTCAAATAAACAATCTAATCTTACACCTAAAGAAACTAGAGAAAGAAGAACAAACAAAACCGAAAGTTAGCAGAAGGAAAGAACTCAAAATATCAGAGCAGAAATAAATGAAATAGAAATAAGGAAACAATAGCAAAGATCAATAAAATTAAAATCTGGTTCTCTGAGAAGATAAACAAAATTGAATAAACCATTAGCCAGACTCATCAAGAAAAAGAGGGAGAGGACTCAAATCAATAAAATTAGAAATGAAAAAGGAGAAGTTACAACAGACACCACAGAAATACAAAGCATCCTAAGAGAGTACTACAAGCAACTCTGTGCCAATAAAATGGACAATCTGGAAGAAATGGACAAATTCTTAGAAAGGTATAAGCTTTCAAGACTGAATGAGGAAGAAATAGGAAATATGAACAGGCCAATCACAAGTAATTAAATTGAAACTGTGATTAAAAATCTTCCAACAAACAAAAGTCCAGGAACAGATGGCTTCACAGGTGAATTCTATCAAACATTTAGAGAAGAGCTAACACCCATCCTTCTTAAACTCTTCCAAAAAATTGCAGACGAAGGAACACTCCCAAACTCATTCTATGAGGCCACCATCACCCTGATACCAAAACCAGACAAAGATACTACAAAAAAAGAAAATTACAGACCAATATCACTGATGAATACAGATGCAAAAATCCTCAAAAAAATGCTAGAAAACAGAATCCAACAACACATTAAAAGGATCATACACCATGATCAAGTGGGATTTATCCCAGGGATGCAAGGATTCTTCATTATACGTAAATCAATCAATGTGATACACCATATTAACAAATTGAAGAATAAAAACCATATGATCATCTCAATAGATGCAGAAAAAGCTTTTGACAAAATTCAACACCCATTTATGATAAAAACTCTCCAGAAAGTGGGCATAGAGGGAACCTACCTCAACATAATAAAGGCCATACATGACAAACCCACAGCAAACATCATTCTCAATGGTGAAAAACTGAAAGCATTTTCTCTAAGATCAGGAACAAGACAAGGATGTCCACTCTCACCACTATTATTCAACATAGTTTTGGACGTACTAGCCACGGCAGTCAGAGAAGAAAAAGAAATAAAAGGAATACAGATTGGAAAAGAAGAAGTAAAAATGTCACTGTTTGCAGATGACATGATACTATACATAGGGAATCCTAAAGATGCCACCAGAAAACTACTAGAGCTGATGAATGAATTTGGTAAAGTTGCAGGATACAAAATTAATGCACAGAAATCTCTTGCATTCCTATACACTAATGATGAAAAATCTGAAAGAGAAATTAAGGAAACACTCCCATTTACCATTGCAACAACAACAACAAAATACCTAGGAATAAACCTACCTAAGGAGACAAAAGACCTATATGCAGAAAACTATAAGACACTGATGGAAGAAATTAAAGATGATACCAACAGATGGAGAGATATACCATGTTCTTGGATTGGAAGAATCAATATTGTGAAAATGACTATACTTCCCAAAGCAATCTACATATTCAATGCAATCCCTATCAATTTACCAATGGCATCTTTTATGGAACTAGAACAAAAAATATTAAAATTTGTATGGAGACACAAAAGACCCTGAATAGCCAAAGCAGTCTTGAGGGAAAAAGACAGAGCTGGAGGAATCAGACTCCCTGACTTCAGACTATACCACAAATCTACAGTATTCAAGACAATATGGTACTGGCACAAAAACAGAAACATAGATCCATGGAACAAGATAGAAAGTCCAGAGATAAACCCATGCACCTATGGTCAACTAATCTATGACAAAGGGGGCAAGGATACACAATGGAGAAAAGAGTCTTCAATAAGTGGTGCTGGGAAAACTGGACAGCTACATGTAAATGAATGAAATTAGAACACTCCCTAACACCATACACAAAAATTAACTCAAAATGGGTTAGAGACCTAAATGTAACACCGGACACTCTAAAAGTCTTAGAGGAAAACATAGGAAGAACACTCTTTGACATAAATCACAGCAAGATCTTTTTTGATCCACCTCCTAGAGTAATGGAAATAAAAACAAAAATAAACAACTGGGACCTAATGAAACTTCAAAGCTTTTGCACAGCAAAGGGAACCATAAACAAGACGAAAAGACAACCCTCAGAATGGGAGAAAATATTTGCCAACAAATCAACGGACAGAGGATTAATCTCTAAAATATATAAACAGCTCATGCAGCTCAATAATAAAAAAAAAACAACCCAATCCAAAAATGGGCAGAAGACCTAAATAGACATTTCTCCAAAGAAGACATACAGATGGCCAAGAAGCACATGAAGAGCTGCTCAACATCACTAATTATTAGAGAAATGCAAATCAAAACTACAATGAGGTATCACCTCACACCAGTTAGAATGAGCATCATCAGCAAATGTACAAACAACAAATGCTGGAGAGGGTGTGGAGAAAAGGGAACCCTCTTGCACTATTGGTGGGAATATAAATTGATACAGCCACTATGGAGGACAGTATGGAGGTTCCTTAAAAAACTAAAAATAGAACTACCATATGACCCAGCAATCCCACTAGTGGGCATATACCCAGAGAAAACCATAATTCAAAAAGGCACATGGATCCCAATGTTCATTACAGCACTATTTACAATAGCCAGGTCATGGAAGCAACCTAAATGCCCATTGACAGACAAATGGACAAAGAAGATGTGGTACACATATACAATGGAATATTACTCAGCCATAAAACGGAACAAAATTGGGTCATTTGTAGAAAGGCGGATGGATCTAGAGACTGTCATACAGAGTGAAGTAAGTCAGAAAGGGAAAAACAAATATCGTATATTAACGCATATATGTGGAACCTAGAAAAATGGTACAGATGAACCGGTTTGCAGGGCAGAAATTGAGACACAGATGTAGAGAACAAACCTATGGACACCAAGGAGGGAAAGCGGTGGGGAGGTGGGCGTGGCGGTGAGATGAATTGGGCGACTGGGATTGACATGTATACACTGATGTGTATAAAAGTGATGACAAATAAGACCTGCTGTATAAAAAAAAAAGTAAATAAAATTCAAAAATTAAAAAAGAAACATTTAACTACATAACTTTTCTAATGCATGGCCAAAAAAAATCTAGAAGCAAGTCAAAAAAAAATGACAAATTTAGAAAAAATGTTTGAAATATATATCATAAAAACATACCCCAAATGTATAAAAATTAAGAGGAAAAATACCAAAAATGATATAACTATGAACAAAAGACATGTACAGACAACACAAAGCCCACGCGCCACAATTAGAGAGATTCCCACACACCACACGAGATCCTACATGCCACAAAGAAGATCCCGTGTACTGTAACAAAATATAAATAAATAAAGAAACAAAGAAATAAAATCCCTGCTTGGCTTTCTACCAAAAAAAAAAAAAAAATGAAAAGATACTCAATTTTACTCATAATGAGAGAAATTCGAACTATACTTAGATACTATTTCTCACCCACCAGATTAGCAAAAATTTTAAACATTGACAATGAAGAGCCTATGGATAATAAGCACTTTTATGCATTGATGGTAGAAATGAAAAATAGCACAATTCCTATGGAGAGAATTTAACAAAACTACAAAACTGCATATGCGTTTACCTTTTGACCCTGAAATCCTATTTCTTAGGATTTATTCTGAAGACACACCTTAAACAGTATGGAAATACATATATACACATGATTATTCACTGCAACATTATTTGTAATTGCAAAATATTGAAAATCCAAATATTTAATCCAAATTAAATATCCAAATAGGAGATGGATTGAATAAATGATGATGATGTGTGTGTGTATATATATATATATATATATATATATATATATATAGAATGAGGAAAATATTCACCAATTGTTAGGGGTGTTTTCCAGGCTAGATTACTAAGTGAAAAAAGCAAAGTGGAAAATATTTTAAAGGAAAGAAAATAGAAAAAACGTATACATCTGCTTAGTTTTTGCAGACAGCAACACAGGAAGATTGAAAAGAAATAAGTGAAATTGGTTGCCTATAGTGGTAATTGTAATGAGTTGAATTGTGTTTCCCCAAAATTCATATGTTGAAGCTCTAATCCCCAGTATCTCAGAATGTGACTATTTGGAGATAGGGTCTTTGCAGAGGTAACTGAAGTTAAAATGAAGTCATCACGATGGGCCTTAATCCAGTATGACTGGTATAACTATAAGGAGAAATTTAGACACAGAGATACACATAGAGGGGAGACAATGGGAAGAGACATGAAAAGAAGATGGCCATCTACAAGCCAAGGAGAGATGCCTGGAACAGAGCCTTCCCTCACAGTCCTCAAAAGGAACCAACCCTGTCTACACCTTGATTTTGAATTTCTATCCTCCAGAACTGCGAGGCAATAAATTTGTTGTTTAAGCCATCCAGTCTGCAGTACTGTATCATGGCAGCCCTAGTATAGTGATGATGGTGGTGGCAGGGAGTACAGCATATATTCCAGGTTATTTATTCCTTCTTGACAAACAATCTCCAAATTAGTGGAGTAAAGCAAAAACTCTTCGATTTGAGAATCAAGAATTCCTACAGGGAATAGAGGGCAAAAAGCTCATCTCTCTTCCATGATATCTGTGGCCTCAGCTGGGGTGGCATGAATGGCTGGAGGGCTGGGACAACCTCACTGAGGCAATATGTCTGGACTGTTCTTCCAGTGGCATCTGCTGGAGCTGGAATATCCAAGATGGCTTCTTCACTCACAGATCTGGCACCTAAAAGTGGATGACCGGATAACTGGGGACTGAAAGCGTTGTTTTCTCTTTACGTGGCTAGCCTGAACTTCCTCACAAGGGGTGATCTCCAGGTACACATTACATGTGACAGGGTTCCCTCAGAATAAGCATTCCACCATATTATACTGGTCAAAGAAATCACAGAATCAACCTAGATTCAAGGGGATAGAGAAGTGTATTCCACTTCTTGATGAGTGAGTAGCAACGTGGCATTGCAGAAGGCCATGTGGGATGGAAGATAGTGTTGTGATCATGTTTGGAAAATATAAGAAGCCACTGGGTGGCAGACTTAGGGGAAGGAGTGACATCTCTGTGAGCATACTTTAAAAAAAAATAGCTTAACTTTGGAAAGCATTTAGTGTTCCAGAACAGGATTGGCAAACAACAGCCCACAGGCCAAATCCATCCTGCTCTCTGTTTCTGTAAATAAAATTTTATTGGAACTCAGCAATGCCCATTTGTTTATGGCCTATGGGTGCTTTCACACTAAACCAGCAGATTTGAGTAGTTGCGACAAAGACTGTATGGTCCACAAAGCATAAAATATTTACTGTCTGGTTTTTACAGAAAAAGTTTGCTGATCCCTGTTCTAGAAGGTAAAAATAAATTAATTAATTTAATTAAATCCACAGAGATAGAGAGAAAAACACTAAAACTGAATGCAAACAGCAACAAATGAACTTAAGCTGTATCTGAAATGAACAACATACTACACTGCAAGAGAGAAGAAAAACTAAAGTACCTACTGAACTTAATAATATGACTGTATACCTTCAGCCTAGAGAGAAAAATAACATTGCAATCAGATCTTGAACTCTTTTGTAGGTTTGTGTTTTATAGTGATATTGGTGCAGAAATTCTGAATCTAATTTTTGTGTATTGTGAAATTGAACAAGTGATTGAGAAAGTGTTGCTGATGTTAGAAGTTCCAGGTTATCTCTATAGAAGGAGAAGGATACAAAATGAAGTGGAGGAAGGCAAAGAAGCGCCCACTGGAGTTGGATCAAAGCCGTAAAAAGCCATATGAATCTACATCTAACCTGTATCTCCTAAATCTCTGCTGAAAAGGCCTAGAATCAATGACACTCCAGCATCAATAATCCTATTTAATGCCCACACATTAGTTTCTAAATGCCATCTATATTAAAGGGAACAGAGGCTTTTTGGAGAAATGTCAAATTCCAGGGAAGTAACAAAAGGAACCAGAAACATCTTCTTGTGCCAAAAAGTAAGGCAGTGCTCAATGAAATAAATAATTGGACATGTCAAAAGGACACAGGACAGTACTCTTCAAAACTGCCTTATCAAAAACAAGGTAAATCTGAGAAACTCGCTGAGCAGAGAGGCTAAGGAGACATGACGTGGAATCCTGAATGGGATCCTGGAATAGAAAAGGAACATTAGGGAAAAAAACTAGTGAAATTGAAATAAAGTGTGGAGTTTGGTTAATAGTAATGTACCATTGTTGGTTCTGTAGTTGCTACAAATGAGCCACAGTAATATAAGATGTTACAACAGGGGAATATGAGTGAGCAGTATGCAGGAATTCTTTGTGTTACATTTGCATCTTTTCTATAAAATTATTCTAAAACTAGAAGTTTTTTTTTTTAATGTCCCTTGAAAAAACAAAAACAACACACACACATACATGCACACCACACAGGAGCTATCTTGAAGAGGCTCCCACTGGCCAAATATACAAAACTTTGAGCATAAAAACCAAGGATAGTAATGGATTAAGACCCATTGAATAAAATAGGGATACAGGAGTCCACAGCAATAATCAATAAATATTCTTAGTGGCAAAAGTAAGGCTCTTCCTTGCAGTAGAATGCCAATGAACAAGTGTAGAAGGAGTGCCCGAATTGGAAAGTCACTATTTTGCAGCTGTAAGAGTCAAGATTGTTTCAGGTGAGAATCATCAATGGATGCTAGATCTACTGAGAGAAGGCGGAAGTGGAGTTTGATGAATATCATTATACTTACATGACCTTAAGTGTCTCTCCAGATATTGCTTATGATTTTCAAGGTGGAAAAATAATAATTTTACAATGGAAAAAAACAAACAATATCTTAGCCTGGTGATCAAAATGAGCATCCCCAAGGAGGGGCAGATGGACATACTGTGCCTCCAGATGTGACAGCCTGGTAAAAACACATGTACTTCTGACCAGGGATGTACATCTAAATCTAATCAGGAGGAAATACTAAAAAAAAAAAAAATTTAAACCTCAAACTGAGGAACAGTCTATAAAATAACTGCCTTGTATTCTTAAAATATGTCAAAGTCATGAAAGACCAAAAAAAAAAAAAAAACCTAAAGAACTATTCCTGACAAAGGAGACGGAAGCAATTCAGCAATACTAGACGCTGGGCTGATGGAACAAAGATGCTACAAAATACATTACTGGGCCCATTGATAAAAACGGGAACATGGATTGTAAATTCAATTAAAATATTGTATCAATGTCAAATTTCCTGAATATTATAACTGTACTATGGATATATATGAGAATATCCTTGTTTTTAGGAAAAACACATGCAAGGTTAACTATTGAAGATTAAACTATTGAAGGCTAAAGGAATAGTAGGCATGCAACGCACTCTCAATGGGCTCAGAAAAAAATATATTAAAGTGAAAGAGGGAGAGAAAATTATAAAGCAAATTTATGAGCTAGGTGAATCTGGGTGAAGGGTATTTGGAAGTTCTCTGTGAAACTTTTTAGGTTTGAAATTATTTTAAAGTAGGAAGTTAAAAAATATATAAAAAGATATATATAAAAATATATATATTTACCTAGCACAAAGTAGGAGTATATATATACCTAGCACAAAGTAGGAATATATATATACCTAGCACAAAGCAGGAATAGATATATACCTAGCACAAAGTAGGAATATATATATACCTAGCACAAAGTAGGAATATATATATACCTAGCACAAAGCAGGAATAGATATATACCTAGCACAAAGCAGGAATAGATATATACCTAGCACAAAGCAGGAATAGATATATACCTAGCACAAAGCAGGAATAGATATATACCTAGCACAAAGTAGGAATTCAACAAATGTCAGTTCCTTTGTTTCCTCCCTCTCTAATCAGATTAACTGAAGTTCATTGCATAATGTGACCACACTGGAGAAAATATAACTGTCAAAATTTTATGAGTTTAGAAGGTAAGGAAAACAAATACACGACATCCCAGTTTTTCCCCCCAAAGAAAGGAATATAAATATTTGAGGATTTGGAACATAAACCATGCCTATATTGGCTTCTTTTCCTTGGTAGCTACCAGCTTAAAAATCTTTAGAAAGATATATAACAAGGAAGTTTGTGGTTTCTTAAATGAATGTACCGAATAAATGGATTACTCAAAACATGTACAGATTGATAGACTGATGGGTAAAGGGAATTAAATGCTGTTTTAGAACAACCTATGACTTTGATGCAAAAGAATGCTTCATCTGCATTTCTAATACATGCATAATCTGTATTAGAACTCACCTTCCCCTTTACATGCTGAGAAATACCAGGAAAAATTGCTGGTAAATGTCAGGCAACCTTCCTTTCCTTTCCTAAGAATTTTTACATTATTCTCTTTAAGCACACCAGTTTATCTGAACTCAGATGAGACAGCACAAATCCACTTCCACTTGAAAGGTGGAACAGGATCTGTGAAGCGGAAAAAATCTCAGCTGAGACAAAAGTTTACAGCTGGGTTGATGTGGATCATACATTCTAGGTGTGTGAGTCTTTATTATATAATCCCTCTACACCAAATTACTCTTGCAGAATATCCTTAAGTAAATATCAGTTTAATTAGTTACTGTTTTTCTCTTTTGGTCCTGTGCAAATTAATGGGACTTCTCTAGCTCTAAACAAGGTGTCATGACTATTAAACTCATGAGATTAAGAAAAAACATAAGAACTTTCTTTTTTCCCATAAACATTGATCGGGTGATACAATGCTAGGCTCTCAGTCTTCATCATCACATCCATGTCACTATTCCTAGGTTTGGGGGTCTTCTTAAAAGATATAGCCCTAGAGTTCCATTTCAATGTCCTTTTATTTTGCAAATGCTGTGTCAGTAGTAAACACCACCTAAGAACCACACTTGGCATGGTCAAATGTCATTTTTGTACAGCTTTATTTTACTCACGCCAAGCATGTTCCAGTAGGATCTACATTTCTACTGACGCAGCCCTACTCCAAGCCACCACCACCTCTCACTTGGGCTCATATGACAGTCTCCAAACTGATCTCTGTGGTTCCATACTGCCCTGCTTATCATCCATGCCTCACACGGTAGCCACGGTTATCATTTTGAAATATAAATCACTTTTCTGCATTATCCCTCCAGTGGCTTCTTATTTCTTTTTTACCATTTTTTAAAATTTAAGTATAGTTAATTTACAGTGTTGCGTTAGTTTCAGGTATACAGCAAAGTGATTCAGTTTATATATATATATATAATTTTTCAGATTCTTTTCCATTATAGGTTATTACAAGATACTGAATATAGTTCCCTGTGCTACACAGTAGGCCCTTGTTGTTTACCTATTTTATAAATAGTAGTGTGTATATGTGTGGCTTCTTATTTGAATAAAAGCCAAACTTGCAGCCTCCCTAAAATGACGTAGAAACCCCGGCCCCTCCCTGCCTCCCCAACTTCTCCTAAAACTCCCTCCCTCCTTCATGATACGCTACTCACACTGTCATTCTTGCTGTCTTTCAGACATGCCAAGCTTATTCTGACACAGGGCCTTTGCACTAGCTGCTCCTCCTACCTGGAATGCCACTCTGCTCTATCTGTGAATGGCTGCCTCACGCTCATCATTTAGCTCTCATCTTGAGTGTCACCCCTCAAGGAAGTTTTCCCTGAACACTCCATATAAAGCAGACCTCCCTCTATTTCAAGCTCACAGTCCTAATTTTGTTTCTTTCAAAATTATCTAAAATTATTTTTTTACATGTTTATTTTCTTTCTCTCATTCACTACTGTCAGCTCCATGAGAGCAAGGAACTCATAGGAATGTTTACCATCATATCCCCAGTATCTAGAACTGTAAGCATTCAATATATACTTGCTGAAAAAACATACAATTGATAGGCAATCACAAATAAAGCAATAATCTGCTAATGCCCGTTATTCTGGTTTCTAGAAAATGGGCCCATTCTTGCCTAGATATTTCTCTACCTGGTTGTCAAAAAAGTTTGTAATCACTTTAGGTTCTGCTCTCTTTCTTCTCCTCAATTTAATGCAGCATCGTTCAACTTCCTGGAGTTCCCAGAAAGCAGGTAGATTGGCTGAGTCCCTAGGAGCTATTCCTTTACTCAGCCCAACTGGCTAACTATAAGTTTTCTTCTTGGTTTCCATATTCTCTTGAACTTTCAGTTCTGCCTTGAGTTTTTTCTTTTGTTTACTGTATCTTCATCTAAGCACTTGTTTCCTCCTTTTCTTTCTTTTTTAAAAGGCATCTTACTTTACATCCAATTACATATTAGGTATTTTTATGTTTAATTTTAACATACAGGAAATAATGTTATACCACTCTGGGTGTGCTCTTTGTGTGAATTAAATATCAGTATGACACTGATAGTTATAATTGGGGCCCATACTGAGACACCATATTGCATCCCCCCAACCAGCATTATTCCACGGTATTCCAGACAATTATGCCCCCTGTAATTATTCAGCATGGTTTTGCTGTACGATACCTCGACTGAGCAGAACACCAAAGGAAGAAGCAACTCCCCTTAGATCTGAGAAGTCCCTGAGGCTGAACAAATTGTCACATGCCTGTAGCTGAGTGGAGAGGAGAGCAGATCACCAGCCACAGCAGAAGAGGGGACAGGCCAGACTTGGAGCCAGTGATGTAATCAAGCCTCATCTTTCCTGCACTAGACAGCAAGATGGGAAGCCCAGGCAGGCTTTCAGGGGCCTGCCAGAGTTCAGTGTGCCTGTCAACATCACTAGCCTCTGTCACAGGATTAAGGCAGCAGCTCTAGAAGAAACAGAAACCAGCAAAGGGGGGTGTCCAAAGTCGCAAGGGTTTCATATGACTGGTTTGCAGTCTCACACTTGGCAAATGCTGTAAGCATGCGACCAGGACTGATAAACAAATCACTCTAGGGTTCCTTGAAAAATGAAAAGGAAACCTAGGAAAAAGATATGGATCCCAAGCTAAGTTGGCAGATGAGTTCTCCAAATCATTAAAGTGTGGGTATTAAATGAAATATTGCCTTCTTTGTAGTCACAGGCTGGTAAGACAAAGATTTGGGGACTGGAAGTTCCCTGGTGGTTCAGTGGTTACAACTCAGCCCTTTCACTGCCATGGCCCCAGGTTCAATCCCTGGTCAGGGAACTAAGATCCCGCAAGCCCTGCAGCATAGCCAAAAAACAAAAAAAGATTTGGGGACTTCCCCTATATTTAATAAGAGTATATTCCTGATGAAAGTCAAGGACACAGGAGAAATGATTCTTTTTTTTTTTTTAAACATCTTTATTGGAGTCTAATTGCTTTACATTGTTGTGTTAGTTTCTACTGTATAACAAAGTGAATCAGCTACACATATACATACATCCCCATATCCCTTCTCTCTTGCGTCTCCCTCCCTCCCACCCTCCCTATCCCACCCCTCTAGGTGGTCACAAAGCACTGACCTGATCTGCCTGTGCTATGCGGCTGCTTCCCACTAGCTATCTATTTTACATTTGGTAGTATATGTATGTCCATGCCACTCTCTCACTTCGTCCCAGCTTACCCTTCCCCCTCCCTGTGTCCTCAAGTCCATTCTCTACCTCTGCATCTTTATTCCTGTCCTGCCCCTAGGTTCTTCAGAACCATTTTTTTTTTTTAGATTCCATATATATGTGTTAGCCTACAGAATTTGTTTTTCTCTTTCTGACTTAACTTCACTCTGTATGACAGACTGTAGGTCCATCCGCCTCACTACAAATAACTTAATTTCGCTTCTTTTTATGGCTGAGTAATATTCCATTGTATATATGTGCCACATCTTCTTTATCCATTCATCTGTCAATGGACACTTAGGTTGCTTCCATGTCCTGGCTATTGTAAATAAAGCTGCAATGAACACTGTAGTACATGACTCTTTTTGAATTATGGTTTTCTCAGGGTATACGTCCAGTAGTGGGATTCCTGGGTCATATGGTAGTTCTATTTTTAGTTTTTTAAGGAACCTCCATACTGTTCTCCATAGTGGCTATATCAATTTACATTCCCACCAACAGTGCAAGAGGGTCCCCTTTAGGAGAACTGATTCTTACTGAACACATGAATTGCACTTCTAAAAATTATATACACTGAAAATGCATAAAATGAGAAATGTAATGCATAACTAATTTTTAAATAGTGGGAACATTTTTAAGTAGTAGAAACATTTCTTGCAGAGAAGCCCATTCTCCTCCCCTTCCCCCACCCCCAATTTATCTTTATTTAAATCCTCATGTCCAAGTTCTCAGTAGCCATACAGTGAGATTTCATAATTCTGATAACTCAGATTTACAGTGAATTAAGCACTCTTGAAAACTGAATTGCCACTATCATGAATTGTTCTCTCAGAAATTCATTCACCCCTATTGTTTTGAAACGCTTGTTATCTCATCCTTTAACAAAGTGACTTAGCCCTCCTAGAGTAAGATATTCAAGATCTTTCTAAATTTCATCTTTCCCACTGCTACTTCCACTTTAGTTTCCCTTATTTTAAAACTTTTAACTATATTTTTACATATGCAAATAACAAACTACAAACATTCAAAAAACACAGGCACAGCTGGCTTCAACATACTCTACCTTGAGCAAAATCTGGAATGAGAAAGAAATTTCTATATTTGTGAGCTATAAACTGGCATTGTATTTGCTCTCTTTTGAAATCAATTTTTTTGCAACCTTTATATCTAAATTTGAATATGCCCAATACATAAAATTAAAACATTTTTTGCAAGAGTAAACTTCAAATAGATTGGAAACAAGTCATGGGTGAGATAGGATTGAGCAGATTAGCATGGGTGCAGCAATGGGCCAAAAGTATAATAGAAGAGACTGGGTTATATAGTTGGTTAAGTGATTATATTTTTATAGCAAGCAACAGGTAACCATGAGACTTTCTTGAGCTGGTTAAAAAGAAAACATAAAAAATCCTGGTGAAATTGAGCTTAGCATATAAGAGGAAATTACATTTTATTGCGTAGAACAGAAAGTTCAAAGTAACGATGGCTTAGAGACATATGGGTTTATTTTTCTCTCATATGAAAGAAATCTGAAGGAAGGCACTCCAGGGATATCATCAGGGACCCAAGTTCCATCTCTCTTTCTGATCTACCATATTCAGCACTGATGTCTATCCTAAAGGTTACCTTGTGTTTCAAGATAACTGCTGGAACTCCAGTTATCATAACTACATTCCAGACAGCTGGTTACAAGAAAAGGGTAAGAGCCTTTGAAGACATTTTCCAGAAATCTTCAGCATATATATCATTGGCCTAGGTGAAGAAACATCATTGATCTTCTTATCATTTTCCCCAGCTGGCCCGTTGCCCAGGGAGAAGGGGAAAATGGATATTGGGTAGGCAGTTAGCTCTCTCTACTCAGTTAGAAATGGTAAATTTAGCTGAATAAATGACAAAATACATCTACTATGATAGACTCATGGAACTGATTTTTATAGGTGGAAATACAAATGTTACTGACCTTACCAGATGAAATTAAAGTAAGGTATTATACATTCCTTGAATTATATAAATAGGTTTTGATTTGCAGACAATTAGAAAATTGCATACTAAGAAGACTATCAAAGCTAATTAATATAAATAAGCCAAGTAAATTGTTTCAACATTTCTTTAGATCTTTAACCCAGAGTTGCTTACTAAGAATATTATTAAAATAGTTTAAAATTATCAAAGAAAACATTTTGTTTCTTTACTGTTTTATAAAAGAAGAAAAGGGCTTTGTTCGTCTTTAATCTATAAATTCTTGGTTGCATAATTGTCATGCCTCAGAAGACAATGATGATATCTGCCTACAGTCCAAGGCCATCCCCCTACATGAGATGAAACTCAAATAATGTCCGTAACTAAATCAAGCAAAAAATAAACACACATACGCACTGGAACTTACACATCCAAATGAAAGTCATCTTTCAAAATAAACCTAGAAAGCTGGACATTTTCTTCTAGTGATGCAGTTATTATTTTAAAGGTTTTTGCTACTCTCTGCTTCTAGAATTGGGTTGTTAGGGCAGGTAGAGAAGGCAGGGCAGGGATTGTCTCAGTGGCTGGTATGAGCTTCATGAAAATTTTTGCCTTAAGAATGTTATTTAACTTGATCAATGATTTTTTCCTCAGACCTAGCCCCAGATGACTTTCCTTTGTTTCCAATAAAGATTTGCCATACTGACATGGACAAGCTAGGGCAAATCGGTTCACCTATCAGTTCTTGTTTCTTCAACTGAAAAATGATGAGGAAGAATCAGATCGACAACTGATTTCTAGGTCTCCTTTCAGAATGACATTCTGTGGTTCTATAATCCCTTGTGCTAATCCTATACTTTAGGTCCTACATCTAGAAAATTTAGGGTTTATTATTTAAAATCTTAATTTATTTGATTTTAATTAAATATACAGATTACCAAAATTCCACATTAATATATCAAAAATATATACACATACATACAATGTGTGTGTATAAAATTAGTGATTTATATTAAAAATATATGGGAATTTGGAAAGATCTACTAGTCAAAATGCAAGTTAACTCAGTTTATTTATGTTACTTCCCTGCTGGCTTTTCTAAAATCAAAACCTCTAAGGGGCAGGGAACTGGGGATAGAAATTAACCTGTATTGAAAACCTACCAAGAGTCAGGCAATTAGTAACTGTTGATTGTAAACCACCTTAGTTGGCAAAAGCTCCTGAAGTTAAAAAGCCTACTAATTACCTCTCAAACAAAACAAATGACTGTCTTTAAAGCAACTTTTAAACACAACTTCACTATTACCAACTTACTGCCCACTCTGTTCCACTTCACTTTCCCTCCTAATGCTTACTCTTAGTTTCTAGAGTTCAAGAGACGTACGTACCTATTCCCAGAGTTTTATGGGTATCAAGTACCAAGAAACACAGCTCCCACTCTGTTATGTGACCCCCACCCAACATGCCTTATCTGAAGAGGGTAAGTGTACACAAATACATGTATCCTTTATAAATTCTAAGTTATTGTATTCCAAATACTTCTTTCCCTTTTCCACTGAATTACGAACTTCATACGCACAGATATGTCAACTAACCAGGTCTGTAGTACAGTGTTACTCTAGCCCAAAGCTCTATATTCTGAACACAAAAATCTTTAATCCTTGAGGTAAGTAATAAATTTATCTGAGAAGTTTCAATTTTAAACCAAATCAGTGTTTCATTTCTCATTTGCTGGATTTTTCAAATTGTTTACCAATGAAAAGAACGCTGTGAGCATTGAGCCATTCAATCCATTTTGGTCGGATGTATGATATTTTCCTTTCTAACAAAAGTGCCTGTAAATCCCAGTGCAGCTCCATGCTGCTTCTTCCTTAATGTAAATTACCCCTGTGGGCTGCTGCTTTAAAAGTTCAGTCAATAGATAAATTTCCTAGGTCCTCTCCAGTCTTTCTGAGGGTAATTTCTCCAATCTAGCCAAACCAGCTAGTTGTAAACCAGATTTCTATGTTTAAAACAAAACAGAACAAAACATACAAACAAGCTGATTTACACTGAAAACTGTGACACTCCTAGGGAATTACAGGCAGCTGAGCTGATGACGCTAGGGAGAAGGAGTTGTTGGTACAAAGTTGCACACGTCCAGTTTTTTTATCTCTGAATTCCTGCTGGTGATAACAGAGGACGAACAAAGAGGAAAAAAAGATGGAGAAATATTGGGTTGCTATGTAACTCCACACGGGCAGATCAGAATGAAAAAGGAAAGATGTCAATGAGTCTAACAGATATGATTGAACAAATATTTGACCCTTGAGGAAATGTGCAAAAAAAGCACACAGAATCATCATAGGTTCATATAATCCTAGTGGAAGTGAACACTAGCTCTCTGCAATATTAAGAGACATAGTTGCCCTGTCCATGTCAGAACTTGTTAGGACAGTGGCGGCGTCCATGATAAAACTGAGAATGTTTAGAAACGTGCTTGGCTTGTCATTCACAATTATGATGTCCATTTCTGCTTTAGGAGACACGACTTTTTCTAACGTACTTGCACCTCTTCTTAGAAATCTATTTTCAATGACAAAGTCAATGAAAGCAAAGCAAGGGGAATTAACATTTCTTAAAAGCCAAGTAAGAGGCATTTCATTAGCAATTTTTGTTTGTAAATCACGTTAGTCTACTTCAACTGTTTATGTAAAATGTAATCTGCCCTCCCCCAATAAAAGGAAGGGTTAAAAAGAAAAGGCACCATGTGAACACCCTCTAGCCAGGACTTAACATGTTGTCCCTCACTTCCAGTTAGCTTTCCTTCCAAATGCACAGCCTTAATCTGAAACACTCAGCTGAGGGCAATAGACATGCCTATTTTTGGCTCAGGAAATTTATGAATCTATCCCATAGAATTTCAGATTAACAGAAGCAACTACTAACAGGTGAAGTAGGAGAGTGCTTGAGAGAAGAAGAAACAGACAGATGTTGTTATGGATTGAATTGTGTCTCCTCTCATCCTCAAGTTCACATGCAGATGTTGTTATGGATTGAATTGTGTCTCCTCTCATCCTCAAATTCACATGTTGAAGCCCTAACTCTGAACGTGTATTTGAGATAGGGCTTTTTAAGAATGTAATTAAGCTTAAATGAGGTCATAAGGTTGGGGCCCTAATCCAGTTAAGAACAGTGTCCTTCCAAGAAGAGAGACACCAGTGATGTGCTGGCGTGGAGAAAAGACTATGTGGACACAGTGAGAAGGCGGCTCTCCACAAGCCAAGGAGAGAGACCTCAGCAGAAAGGAACCCTGCCAGCACCTTGATCTTACACTTTTCAGCCTCCAGAACTCTGAAAAAATAAATTTATGTTGTTTAAGCCAGTCTGTGGTATTTTGTTATGGCAGCCCTACTAGACTAATACTGATGACAAAAAAACCCAAAAACCAAAAAAGGATGAACAAGAGGGAAAAAAATAGAACTTGTGTTTTAAATGACTGAATGTGCTACAATAAACAAGAATGGATATAAATTGATGACCAATTTTGATACCACTCTGAAGAACTGGCTTCTTATAGAAGACAGATCAGAAAGCCCAGGGATTAGAAACCTTTCCTTGTTCCTGTACCTATAACAAAAAAAGCAGATAACTTCCTACTCCTGAACACAGCACCACGAGTTGCAAAGACAGAATGTTCCAGTGGAGACAATTCACCTTTCACTATCTCTTTCCTCTGTTGAAACTCCTGCTGCAGTTTGGGAAGTCTTGGTAGTTGGTGCTCTTAGAAATGGCCTGAAGTTTGTCCATTCACTTCTTTAAATCAATGAACAGCTATTGGGAGATAACAGAACCTGACAAATTGATGGATTCTAATAAAGCCCACTCTGGAAATAAACTGATTTAGTTATCAGTCAAGTGTGTACAGGTGAGATATGTTCAAGTTATCCTATAGGATTTTAGGAGTATGTCAGAATTCATCTTCTCAGAGGGGGAAAAAAAATATTACCAATTTGGCTTAAAATACTTTATTATAATTGTAATATCCTTCTTTCTAACTTTATATACAGTTTATATGCTATGGGGCATGTCATATTTATCCTTACCCTGTCCTCCCAAAGCCCAACACATCACTTAGTACCAGTAGTCCCTCAATTAAAGTTGTTTAAATGAGTGGGTAGGTCTATCAATCAATCACATTTAAGGAGAACATCTCTGTGACAGGATGCACACCTAAGCCTTCCATTTCTTCCAGCCAAAGGTGAATTGTTTGGCTGCTCTGGGTTCATCAGTTTAGCCAGCAAACCTATAAAGGTGGGATTCATAAGTAGCTAAGGCTTACCAGTTAGAATACATTTATTAGCCCACCATTTAATTTCACACCGATATGGCTTTTTTTCCTGCCATTCATTGATTTTGTACTGAAGTACAGTTGATTTACAATACTATGTAGTTTCAGGTGTACAGCAAAGTGATTCAGTTATATATGTATTTGTTTTCAGATTATTTTTCATTATAGGTTATTACAAGATATTGAATATAGTTCCCTGTGTTATACAGTAGGTCCTTGTTGTTTTGTCTTCTTGTATTTTCTAACTGATTAGATGATTAGACAGATATGTAGGTAGGTAGGTAGATAGATAGATGGATAGACAGATAGATAGATAGAATGATATGCTATGGCCAAAAACATACCCAATGGTTACACACACTATCCAGATATTTCTTACTTTGACCAACCTGATACGACAATATAGAAAATTTTCTTTAAAAATTTTGGAATCTAGTCAATCACAGCATTGCTAGGCTCTAATGGCCAAAGCAGTGGGTTGAATTTCTTTTATCTGAGTGGTGATATTTGTAATGTCACTGGGTTAACATTGTCCTCCTTATTCCTACAACAAACCTTCACCAATCTAAGCAAAAGGTCTCTCCTGTCTACTTGTATCCTCACTCTTTTAGCCCAACCCTCAAAAAATAAAGTCACTAAAACGTAAAATTGCTTCCCCAATTGGTGGTTTTACATTTCTCAGGCTCTCTTGAAGTTAGGTTGTATATGTGACTAAATTCTAGTCTCCAGAACATGGGTAGAAATGAGGAATTCCACTTCCAGGCTTTGCCTTGAAGATTTTCCACATGATTTTAAGCTCTCTCTCTCTCTCTCTCTCTCTCCCATCCATATAACAGGAATCAGAACATTCCCAGAGGATACATACATACAATGGAAGAAGCCCCAAAACTTGAATTATCACCTGGGGAAAGAGCTGCCCAGAAAAACCATCCAGCTTGATGCAAATAAAGACTTGAGCAAGAAACAACTTTACCCTGTGAATCCACAGAGATCTGGGGGGGTTGTTACTGCAGCTTTGATTAGCCTACATTTTCTAACAGAAAAAAGAAAGACAAATATTTTTCCTAAGGGACAGTCTAGAATCCTGTGATTTTTTTCATACACAGGGCTTTACCAGGACCTAATTACTTACCTAAAGGTGGTATAAAGAGCCTGAGATTCAGTAAAGTTTCCCCTGGAAACTTTTATGGCAGTCAGTTTAGAAAAGGATCATCAATGTCACTCTGAACAATAGAGTTGCTTTAACCCAGGAGGCACATAGCATTATGTAATAAGATTTGACATTGATTTCTTGGTTATTAAGTCTAAAGAGATAAAAGTTTTCTTGACATGCAGAAAATCTGATGCAAAATAGGTTATTTCCCCACATGACTAAAGCTAGAAACTCATAGGAAAGTACAGGGCTTAGCACGTGATATTTAGATGTTTACAATTTTTACTATATGAATCTTCACCTGCATCTCGGTCCCAAGGTGATTATTTAGCTGGAGCTTTTTACTTCTTCATTACTTTTAAACAACTCTCCTTCTACCATTAAATATAAAATATAAGTACCATTAATTGCTTGCCTTGGACAACTTACCAAATGGATGCAAAAATGCAGTTCTTTTAAGTTCAGTCATAGAATAATGTAAAGTAAAACCACAAGCCATAAATGAAAGAATCATCACTTCTAGGGTATAACAATATATGATTCTTGCCCTTCGACTCATCAGGCTAGTTTCAGAAAAAGCACTGGAGGCTGCTTTTCTGCCAGTTCCTAGTAGGACATTGTCTGTTTTACAGAGTATCTGTGCAACAAGCCTGCAGATCATCTGCCCAATCAATTATTTTTGAAGGTTCCCAGCATTGACTTATTTTGAGCCTGACATTAACACCTTCAAAAACGAATGGCTAATTTGGAAGTAGCTTGATGATAACCAGCTGTGAATAATAATAATAACAATCGTCAAGTCATCTTAAAGCAGAACTCTCAGGCATTTTTCTAAAAGCCTGACTTTTTTTTCCAAATAGTATGTTTTCTCACCTCTACATGTTCTATTTCTGATCAGAGTCTGATATTCAACATCATTTAGAAGTCTGATTTGGTACAACCATACTACTGTGACTAGATATAGATAACTCAACTCTCAATTTGCAATGTGGCCTTACAAATGATTTAATTTCCAAATTTTAGTATCTGCAGCCAAAGAATGGTTAATAGCACCTAATGACAGCTTGCCAAAGTGAAGTAACTGGCTTTGTATTATGTGAAAGTAATTCAGATTTCAGCTCTGCCATCTACTGGCTGTGTGGCCTTGAGCAAGCTACTTAACCTCTCTGAATCTTGGATTTTGCACAGTGTTATTGTGAAGTTTAGGACTTAAGAGGTGATATATGAGGTCACTGACTCAGTGCCTGGCACACTGCAGACACTCCACAAGTATTCTTCAACAAGTTCTCTATAAAGCACTGGAAACTAGCAAGCACTGGCCTGGAAGTACTAAATACATGACTACAAGGAAAGATCACTGAGAGTTCTCAGCAGACCACATTTATCCAAAAAGTTCACAGAGGTGGCTGGGGTCACTGATGAGTTTACCCTACGGAAAAAGAGGCAGAGTGTACAGAAAACACTTTTATCTCTGGGTTTACAACCCTGACGTATTTCCAGTGGTTATCTTTGCTGTGCATCAAAACGGCTGCTCATGTCTGTCAGATAGAGGGGGCCACAGTGCTGAGATGAGAGGATGCAACAGGTCCTGCTTTAAAAGAGCCTGGAAAGGGGAAAGAAGACTCCCAACACACAGACTGTCTAATAGCAACACAATGCAGCCTTTAGCAGTCATGTAAACCTCACCGGTCCGGGAAGCAAGTGTTTACTCCAAGCTCAAGACTGCTGAACTTTCTTGGGTTTGGTTCCTGCAAAATGAAATCCTTCCAGCTGTGAATCTTCAGAAGTGCAGGTTAATTCCTTACACTTGGCAGAATCATTAGGCGGCAAGCTCGAATGGGGGAAAGAGCTAGCACTGAAAGTTTAAGATGCAGCCCAAGAGGGATTTGAGTTGATGCCATCTCTTATTTTTATCCTTGCTCCAATCTCAGTTGTAAGTACACTTAAAGCATGGATGTAGGATTGTGTGGGATTGTGTTTTCTGCCCCGTCACATCCTATTACTAACTTTGGAAGCCCATATAAATGTCACTTTCTCCATTAAACTTCTCAGATCCTTCCAAATGAATTATCTTTGTCTTCTCTGAACTTCTCTTTACGTCACACATATGTTTCCTTACTTACAAGAGGTATGGTATAGTAAGGAAGAGCTAGGACCAAGAAGTCCGATAGTTCTGAATTCAAATTCTGCCTCTACCATTACTTGCTATATGGTTCAAGATTGCTGAACCTTAATTACATCATCTCTAAAATGTGAGAGGAGACATCACAGATACAGAGTTATTATGAGCATTAAATAAAATCATGCATGTAAAATACTTAGCAGACCCATAGGGAATGCTCAAAATATTGTGGTGCTTATATTATCAAGGTTGTTGTTATCATTATCATTCTTATCTCTCCTACCATGACGTAAGCACACAGAGAACAGGGACAAAGTTTTATCCTGCATTGCTTTCCTTGGAGAATTTTGCTCAAAATACCTACTCAAAAATTGCTGAATGAATTTAAACTGAATATTTATGGCCATTTGTTCTAGCGGTATGCTTTTTTTTTTTTTTTTTTTTTTTGCGGTATGCGGGCCTCTCACTGTTGTGGCCTCTCCCGTTGCGGAGCACAGGCTCCGGACACGCAGGCTCAGCGGCCATGGCTCACGGGCCCAGCCGCTCTGCGGCATGTGGGATCCTCCCAGACTGGGGCACGAACCCGTGTCCCCTGCATCGGCAGGCAGACTCTCAACCACTGCGCCACCAGGGAAGCCCGTCAGTATGCTTTTGATTGTACCTGACAGAGACCATAATCAAACTAACTTAGGCAAATGGGAAATTTATGTAAACAGTACTGAATATATCTCACAGAACTGAAGGGTATCTGAACAATCAAAACCTGAGCAAGGCAGAAATGCACCTGGGTTTCAGGAACAATTGTAACCAAGCACTTGAATGTGACAGTGACTTGCTCTGAATCACCCCCCTTCCCTCTCTCTGAGCGTCCACTATAATTTCAACAGCCAATAATTGGCTTCCTTCACATAGAGAGGAAGTGGCCGCCAAGGGAACCTGAGTTTTATAAACTGTGGTTCCCATCTCCAGAGAGGAGCTGACTCTCTTCCTCTCTCCCTTTCACAGAAGTCCCAGGAGAGAATTCTTTTCGTCTAAGCTTTGGCCATGACCACTGTCTGGTCTTATGGTCAGAGTGAGGCAGCGTCGTGGAATAGGAAGGCAGCTCCTGAGGAACCACATGGTTGGAGTGGGGAAAAAGCAATGCCCAAGAGAAGGAGAATGTTTTGCTGGAGGAGTGAAGGGTACAAGACAGAAGAGACCACCTAGATCACTGAACTATGATCACAGGGTACCACAGTGTTCTCTAAACAAACTAAAGTTAATTCTGATATACTTTAATTAGTTTCATGTCTTCACCCACGCAGTATTTAGAGGAGTGAGGTAAAGGCTCAAGACTAAGGCACCTCTAAAAAGACAGGAGCATGCAACAATAGTACTTTTCAGAGAAATAACAGTATGTGCTGAAACTTTTAACATATGATATTATCATACACATAAATCAAATAAGGCAACTTGAATGGATTGATCATTTGACTAGAACAATATGTCTGTACATGAGCTGATCCACATAACCCTGTCACCAAAATTTATAAAATAGTACAATGTTTTATACTGATAAACATTGAAAACTCACTACATTTTTCTTTTCCTTCTTATTTTTCAGAGTACGCATATCTGAATGACAGACCCGTGCCCTAGGTTTAAGCAATAGATAATTAAGAAGGAAACGAAAGTGCAAACAAGGAAAGAAGAGGGAAAAGGATTTGATTTTTTCATAATAACAAAAGTAGTACCTCATTTTTTATTCCACCCAAAATAAATATATCAAATAAACCATACTACGGATCAGACAATAGTACCCATGACCTCCTTTCAATAAATGACTTGGACCTCACCACATAATCAGGCACTTTTGATATGACATTTTAAGACCAAGCGAAGAGAAACCAACTTTTATCAAGAAAGTAATAGAAACAAAGGAGCACCTGTTGTCATTGAAATTGAATGACATTCTATTCAACAGCTATTTAGCACCTAAAGTTTTGGCTTGTCCTAATTTGTAGGCCAGTGGTAATCCCAGCTTGCCTGGTATATCAGAGTCTTGGCAGGAAAAAGGTGGCACCCTCAAATTGGGATATGTGCAGAAAATTTAATAAATGGACTATTTCCTATTTATAAGCAGGAAATAGAGAAACTATGAGGAAGAATGCAGTAACCCAGGGCTGGTGATAACAGTGTACTGTCACTCCCCTAGGTAGGCCTGAAGGGGTGGGGAGAAGTGTTGCTATTGGAACCAAATGCTGTGTGGGACAGGCACCTAACAGAGCTATGACCTCCCATTGGCCACCCTGCAGGGAGACAACTAGAGAAACACTTTTCCCCACTCCTCCCTCCATGGATCGCCTGCTGGGACTCCCACTGGGCCATGTGACTTGAAGCCAGACTGTAAGAGAGCCAGTGGATATTGTCCTTACAGATCAGCCTCCCAGGGCCTGGAGCAGGGCAAAGAAGGGGGGACAGTGGAAAGCAGCCCATCAGGGAATGGTCCCCATATACACAATGTACACACAGCCTTCTGACTGGGTCACATCAACATTTTAATTCTCACTCATTCCGATCACCCCAGCCATGCAGTAAGCGATTTTCCAGGAACTCAGAACCTCACATAACAATATGCTCCAAGTGCTAGGAGACAGTTGCAAACACTCCCTGCTTCAGCTCAGTGACTCAGCAAGAACTGTTTGGCTCTCGCCTTCCCTGGAGATCTGGGCCATCCACTGAGCATCGTTAGTGCAGCACCAGCGGCCAGGGTGCTGGGCAGCTGGCTGCTTCTGACAGCTCTTCAGGACAACGGCTTTTGCAGTATCAGGGGCAGATCCTACCCAGCCTGTGTGTTCTAGCCCCGCGTTATGGTACAAGTTTAACTGCACAGCTTCCAGGGATCAAGTCCTAACCCCTGCTCCCGGGGCGTGAGGTGTTGACAGAATTATGGCCTCTCTGCTCAGGGTTTCTGAAAATTCCCACAAGGGAACCGACCAGATTACAAATCAGGGAGTGCAGATGGGTTGTCTTACGAGTCTCAGTGTCTCCTTGCTCGGACTCCAGAGTGCCTTTTCGGAATATGAAATTAAAGCTGCGTGCCCAACATAAATTTTCTTCAGGGGAAACATTTGAATCATTATAGCAAAACTAACACATATGGTGTCAAACTACAGAACAACTTGCCTCGAGCATCAGTATTTGCTTCATTTTGTAAGAATCTAGAATCAGCTTTGCTTCCCTCCCTTCCAGCAACCTTGTCAGCTGAATTCACACTAAACGTTAAGAGATCAGAATATTCATTTCCAAATGAACATTATGGATAACTCAACAATAAAGTCAGTTCACCACTGGGGTCACAATTCAGATAAAACACTCTACTCAAAAAGAAAGAAAAAAAGACAAGGAAACACACATCTGACTATGATTCACAAAGCATGCAGTCTGGTTTCTTCACCCCTCACAGCGATCACGTGAGGCAGCAGCCAGGTGTTATTATCGTTCCCATTTTAAGGCGAGATTAATTGACACTTGTCAGCATCATGGGGTTTTCAAGTGGCAGTGCCTCACTTGGAGCCCAGGTGTTTGACTGTGAATGTCGTGATCTGTCGGCTGTCTCTGCTGCTTTTTATGGATTTAGAACTATTCACACTAATGCAGCATCTCCTTGGGGCAGCAGTAGCACCAAAGCCAACTCATAAATAAACAAATAAATTATTTGAGCAAATTTATGCCTTCATTGTTTAGACCTGTTTACTACTTAATATCACCAAAACAAAATAAAAATGCTTTATACCCTCTGAATATTTTGCCTCTATTATACTGAACATTCTGATATTTGAGAACAGGCATCCATGGTTATTAATACCATGTGGATAATACATTTCAATGGTATAGTGGAGTATGTTTTATTCTTTGCCTTTGTCAGAGAATGACTTAATAAGAGAGCTCAGTTTGATTGCAGTTGTGTGATTTTCCTCAATGATGTGGGCATTGAATTTTTCAGCATAGTCAGAACTTCCAACCCTTGAAAACCCTAACCAAGAGTCCTAGAGAAACTTCAGGGTTTGCTCAGACTCTGAGAATGTAATTCCAATGCGCATTACTGGATGAGAAAATATGTATGTTATCACCTGCACAGTGCCTGCAACAAAGAAGGCCCTTAGCTGGAAATGAATCTGAATACTGTATCAGGGTTTTCTTGGCTGGTCAACATACTATTTTGCATCATATCCAGAGAAGAGAAAAAATAGTGCTTTATTCTTTATCTCTTTACTTTAAAAGGCTATCATCTTTATTAAGATATAGTGGCTTGGGAAGGGAATATATGTTTCAATAATAATATAATAACAAAATGAATAACAACAGCAATGTGTGGGCAAAGCACAAATTCAGTAGAGGTAGATTCATCTTTCAGGATTGCTTCTTATTCCTTATAAATTTATCAGACACTAAAGCGTCTGAATTTATGAGTAAATGTGTGATTTAGTCTGCACATAATTTAGAATGAAGAAAATGTTACTTTACAATCTTTCCTCAATGATGAGGGTTCAACAGGGGAACTGGCTCATTTTGTTACACAATTCTATTTCTATAATGATACCAGTCGTGCCTCTATGATCAATGCTGAAGTCTCTTTCTTGGTCTTCTCCCTTGTGGTTCAAGGCACGTGCTATAACTCAGAATATATATATATACACACACACACACACGTAATGCTGTAAGATTACGTGACTTAAGCACATGAGCTCTAAGAGAAATCATTGATCCTGTTTCACTCTGTGAGAAATTTAGAGACCCATGACAGTCCTATTTTTCATAACCCTCTCCTTTCTGCTGGTTGAACAGGCCTGCACAGTTTTGTTTTGTTTTTTTCCAGTAGCCTTTTGGCACCATGCTCTGTGAAGGTGAAATATCCCTACATGTCCTTCAAAGAAAATTCTTTTCCCAATAATTTCCTATTGAAATTGATTGGCTCCTTAAGTTGGCTTATTGCATTTTTTTTTCTAGGGTTTTTTTTCAATTCAAGCTCTGCACCCCTTCACATTTTGTTTTCCATCTTATTTTTGTAACTGCTCCACTGTTTCCAACCTTATCTGCTTGCTAAATAGGCTGATCTTTTCTACTTGGAAGGAAAGAGTATGAGGAAAAAAAATTCAATGGGAAATGGTATCCCAGACAATAAACAGAAGCAATTAATTGAGGTAATCAATTATACTAGTATTTTGATCCTTGAAAAATAGTGGGGTTTAACTGATAGTCACCCACATGGACCAAACAGGCAGGACAACAGGTCTTCCCATCGTATTTCTGCCAGAACCAGTCTGTTTTAGCTGTTACCCACGGCTTCAAAAAGTTAGCACATTTAGGGCTTCCCTGGTGGCGCAGTGGTTGAGAGTTCGCCTGCCGATGCAGGGGACATAGGTTCGTGCCCCGGTCCGGGAAGATCCCACATGCCGCGGAGCGGCTGGGCCCGTGAGCCATGGCCGCTGGGCCTGCGCGTCTGGAGCCTGTGCTCCGCAACGGGAGAGGCCACAACAGTGAGAGGCCCGCGTACCGCAAAAAAAAAAAAAAAGTTAGCACATTTAGAAAATATACACAACAAATGGCTGATCTACAGTAGGTCTCATCACTATCACTTGCACATGGTCTCTTCATCCATCTCCTCTTCCTCCTTCTCACCCAGGACCTCCAGTATTCCACATCTCGGTAAGTGGCACCATTGCCCATCCAGCCAGAATCCTCGGAGTCATCCCTGACCTCTCATAGCCCTCCCCCCATCACCATCTAATCACCAAGCCCTATGCATGCTGCTTCTTTTATATCTTTTCAAAATGTCCAGTTTTCTCCACTACTATCACCTAAGTCTGAGTGGGCACCATCCTCTCGTGACTAGACTATGGTAGTAGCTGCATCCACAGCTGCCCCCTTGTTTTCTAGTAATGGTCTAAAGCAAAATTCTTGACACACTGCTCCCATGCTTAAAACCCTTAAACAGCCTTTTTACCCTCTTTCTCCATTGTCACTTGCAATTTGAAGACAAAAAACAAAGAAGGAGGATTTGTACTTATTTCAGAAATTGGAGGTGAACTGAGTAAATATGAATTGGTATGGTAGGTATATTGGGCCAGAAGAGACAGAAATCCTGTTAAGAAGGAGGAGGGTGAGGCAGCATAAAAATGAATCAAGAAGCTGAATTCAAGGCTGAGAAGAAGAAAAAAAGGCATCCAGAATTCAGTCTGGACCCAGAAGTCCGGATTAACGGAGAAGAACGGAGGGCTCCAGAAAGCACATCACAAAGACAGAAAATGGAATAGATGGATTATACAAAATGTATGACCATGTTGAAAGCTCTGAGGAAGAAATAGTAATAGCTTTTTAAAGAAAACAGCAAAATGAAGCAGTTGTTGATACTGGGAAGAACAGCATTATGCAAAAATTAAATGCAACTGTAAAACAATATTATGTTTCAGATGTAAACAACATGAAATACTCATGAGATAAAAACTCTGAATAATGATTTAACCAAGAATTGTGACTGTCCATAGTAGGAGGATGGGTGAACAGATGTAGGTGAATAGGCCCTCATCCACCATACTTGGAAATCAGTAGATAATGCCCCAAAAGAAAAAATTTTAAATTATATTTTAAATATGGTATTTTAAAATATGAAAGTAAATATGGAACAGAAAACTGAAAATAATTTTATTTGCCTCTGGAGGATTGTGGTTGGGGGATGGGAAGAAAAAGGACTTCAGGATTTCGTTGAACATTGTGGCACAATTTGGGTTTTTAAATTGTGGTCATATATCATTTTTAAGGAAATGTTTATATATATTTACAATGCTAGAAATAGTAGAACACACCACTAAAACATTAACCAAAGAAATCAATACTAATATCAGGCAAAACAGAGTTTTAGGAAAAAAATATTATTAGAAAAAGGAAAGTCTTATTCAATGATAAAAGGAACAAATTTATTAGAATTCTGTACTTGTATCCCTCTAATAACATTCATTCAGGATGTAGACAGTGAAATTTGACAGAATTACATGAAGAAATAAAAATCTACAAGCGAAGGGGGAACTTCAAGTTGGCGGAGGAGTGAGTAAGACATGGAGATCACCTTCCTCCCCACAAATACATCTACATGTGGAACAACTCCTGCAGAACACCTACTGAATGCTGGCAGAAGACCTCAGACCTCCCAAAAGGCAAGAAACTCCCCACGTACCTGGGTAGGGGAAAAGAAAAGACAGAGACAAAAGAATAGGGATGGGACCTGCACCAGTGGGAGGGAGCTGTGAGGAGGAAAGGTTTCCACACACTAGGAAGCCCCTTCGCGGGCTGAGACTGCGGGTGGTGGAGGGGGAAGCTTCGGAGCCGCGGAGAATAGCGCAGAAACAGGGGTGCGAAGGGCAAAGCGGGGAGATTCCCGCACAGAGGATCGGGGCCGACCGGCACTCACCAGCCTGAGGGGCTTGTCTGCTCACCCGCTGGGGTGGGCGGGGGCTGGGAGCTGAGGCTCGGGCTTCAGAGGTCAGACCCCAGGGAGAGGACTGGGGTTGACTGCGTAAACACGGCCTGAAGGGGGATAGTGCGCCACAGCTAGCCAGGAGGGAGTTGGAGGAAAAGTCTGGACCTGCCGAAGAGGCAAGAGACTTTTTCTTCCCTCTTTGTTTCCTGGTGCGTGAGGAGAGGGATTCAGAGCACTGCCTAAACGAGCTCCAAAGATAGGCGCGAGCCGCGGCTATCAGCGCGGACCCCAGAGACGGGCATGAGATGCTAAGGCTGCTGCTGCCGCCACCAAGAAGCCTGTGTGCGAGCACAGGTCACTATCCACACCTCCCCTCCCGGGAGCCTGTGCAGTGTGCCACTGCCAGGGTCCCGGGATCCAGGGACAACTCCCCGGGGAGAACGCACGGTGCCCTGAGGCGCACGTCATGCTGGCCTCTGCCGCCACAGGCTCACCCCGCATTCCGTGCCCCTCCCTCCCCCCGGGCTGAGTGAGCCAAAGCCCCCAAATCAGCTGCTCCTTTAACCCCCTCCTGTCTGGGCGAAGAACAGATGCCCTCAGGCAACCTACATGCAGAGGCAGGGCCAAATCCAAAGCTGAACCCCAGGAGCTGTGCAAACAAAGAGAAAGGGAAATTTCTCCGTGCAGCCTCAGGAAGGGGATTAAGTCTCCATAATCAACTTGATGTACCCTGCATCTGTGGAATACATGAATAGACAACGAATCATCCCAAAATTGAGGTGGTGGACTTTGGGAGCAACTGTAGACTTGGGGTTTGCTTTCTGCATCTAATTTGTTTCTGGTTTTATGTTTATCTTAGTTTAGTATTTAAAGCTTATTATCATTGGTAGATTTGTTTATTGATTTGGTTGCTCTCTTCCTTTTTTTATACATACATATATATTTTTTTCCTTTTTCTCTTTCTGTGAGTATGTATGCTTCTTTGTGTGATTTTGTCTATATAGCTTTGCTTTTAACATTTGTCCTAGGGTTCTGTCTGTCCATTTTTTTTTTAGCATGGTTTTTTAGTGCTTGTTATCATTGGTGGATTTGTTTATTGATTTGGTTGCTCTCTTCTTTCTTTTTTTTTATTTTAATAACATGTGGTTTTATTTTTTATTTTAATAACTTTTTTCTTTTTTTTTCTCCCTTTTCTTCTGACCCGTGTGGCTGACAGGGTGTCGGTGCTTCAGCCGGGTGTCAGGCCTGAGCCTCTGAGGTGGGAGAGCTGAGTTCAGGACATTGGACCACCAGAGACCTCCCGGCCCCATGTAAAATCAGTCGGCGAGAGATCTCGCAGAGATCTCCGTCTCAACGCTAACACCCAGCTCCACTCAACGACCAGCAAGCTCAAGTGCTAGACACCCCATGCCAAACAACTAGCAAGACAGGAATATACACCCACCCATTAGCAGAGAGGCTGCCTAAAATCATAATAAGTTCACAGACACCCCAAAACACAATACCGGACTTGGTCCTTGCCACCAGAAGGACAAGATCCAGCCTTATGGACCAGAACACAGGCACCAGTCCCCTCCACCAGGAAGTCTACACAGCCCACTGAACCAACCTTACCCACTGGGGGCAGACACCAAAAACAATGGGAACTATGAACCTACAGCCTGTGAAAAGGAGACACCAAACACAGTAAGTTAAGCAAAATGATAAGACAGAGAAATATGCAGCAGATGAAGGAGCAAGGTAAAAACCCACCAGACCAAACAAATGAAGAGGAAATAGGCAGTCTACCTGAAAAAGAATTCAGAGGAATGATAGTAAAGATGATCCAAAATCTTGGAAATAGAATGGAGAAAATACAAGAAACATTTAACAAGGACCTAGAGAAACTAAAGAGCAAACAAACAATGATGAACAACACAGTAAATGAAATTTACAATTCCCTAGAAGGGATCAATAGCAGAATAACTGAGGCAGAAGAATGGATAAGTGACCTGGAAGATAAAATAGTGGAAATAACTACCACAGAGCAGAATGAACCAAAAACAATGAAAAGAATTGAGGACAGTCTCAGAGACCTCTGGGACAACATTAAATGCACCAACATTCATATTACAGGGGTCCCAGAAGAAAAAGAGAAAAAGTAAAGGTCTGAGAAAATATTTGGAGATTATAGTTGAAAACTACCCTAATAAGGGACAGGAGATAGTCAATCGAGTCCAGGAAGGGCAGAGAGTCCCATACAGGATAAATCCAAGGAGAAACATGCCAAGACACATATTAATCAAACTATCAAAAATTAAATACAAAGAAAAAATATTAAAAGCAGCAAGGGAAAGGCAACAAATAACATACATGAGAATTTCCATAAGGTTAACAGCTCATCTTTCAGCAGAAACTCTGCAAGCCAGAAGGGTGTGGCAGGACATATGTAAAGTGATGAAAGGGAAAAACCTACAACCAAGATTACTCTACCCAGCATGGATCTCATTCAGATTCGACTGAGAAATTAAAACCTTTACAGACAAGCAAAAGCTAAGAGAATTCAGCACCACCAAACCAGCTTTACAACAAATGCTAAAGGAACTTCTCTAGGCACGAAACACAAGAGAAGGAAAAGACCTACAATAACGAACACAAAACAATTAAGAAAATGGTCATAGGGACATACATATTGATAATTAACTTAAATTACCGTAAATGGATTAAATGCTCCAACCAAAAGACAGACTGGCTGAATGGACACAAAAACAAGACCCGTATATATGCTGTCTACAAGAAACTCACTTCAGACCTAGGGACACATAGAGACTGAAAGTGAGGGGATGGAAAAAGATATTCCATGCCAATGGAAATCAAAAGAAAGCCGGAATAGCATTACTCATATCAGATAAAAAAGACTTTAAAATAAAGACTGTTATAAGAGACAAGGAAGGACACTACAAAATGATCAAGGGATCAACCCAAGAAGAAGATACAACAATGGTAAATATTTATGTACCCAACATAGGAGCACCTCAGTACATAAGGCAAATGCTAGCAGCCATAAAAGGGGAAATCAACAGTAACACAATACTAGTAGGGGACTTTAACACCCCACTTTCACCAATGGACAGACCTTCCAAAATGAAAATAAGTAAGGAAACACAAGCTTTAAATGATACATTACACAAGATGGACTTAATGGATATTTATAGGACATTCCATCCAAAAACAACAGAATACACTTTCTTCTCAATTGCTCATGGAACATTCTCCAGGATAGATTATGCCTTGGGTCACAAATCAAGCCTTGGTAAATTTAAGAAAATTGAAAACGTATCAAGTATCTTTTCTGACCACAACGCTGTAAGACTAGATCAATTACAGGAAAAAAACTGTAAAAAATACAAACATATGGAGGCTAAACAATACACTACTAAATAACCAAGAGATCGCTGAGGAAATCAAAAATACCTAGAAACAAATGACAATGAAAACACGACGGCCCAAAACCTATGCGATGCAGCAAAAGCAGTTCTAAGAGGGAAGTTTAGAGCAACACAATCCTACCTCAAGACACAAGAAACATATCAAACAACCTAACCTTGCACCTAAAGCAATTAGAGAGAGAAGAACAAAAAAACCCAAAGTTAGCAGAAGGAAAGAAATCATAAAAATCAGATCAGAAATAAATGAAAAAGAAATGAAGGAAATGACAGCAAACATCAGTAAAACCAAAAGCTTGTTCTTTGAGAAGATAAACAAAATTGATAAACCATTAGCCAGACTCATCAAGCAAAAAAGGGAGAAGACTCAAATCAGTAGAATTAGAAATGAAAAAGGAGAAGTAAAAATGACACTGCAGAAATACAAGGGTTCATGAGAGACTACTACAAGCAACTATATGCCAATAAAATGGACAACCTGGAAGAAATGGACAAATTCTTAGAAAAGATAAACCTTCCAAGACCGAACCAGGAAGAAATAGAAAATATTAAGCGACCCATCACAAGCACTGAAATTGAAACTGTGATTAAAAATCTTCCAACAAAATAAAGCCCAGGACCAGATGGCTTCACAGGTGAATTCCATCAAATATTTAGAGAAGAGCTATCACCTATCCTTCTCAAACTCTTCCAAAATATAGCAGAGGGAGGAATACTCCCAAACTGATTCTACGAGGCCACCATCACCCTGATACCAAAACCTGACAAGGATGTCACAAAGAAAGAAAACTACAGGCCAATATCACTGATGAACATAGATGCAAAAATCCTCAACAAAATACTAGCAAACAGAATCCAACAGCACATTAAAAGGATCATACACCACGATCAAGTGGGGTTTATCACAGGAACGCAAGGATTCTTCAGTATACACAAATCAATCAATGTGATAAACCATATTAACAAACTGAAGAATAAAAACCATATGATCATCTCAATAGATGCTGAAAAAGTTTTCGACAAAATTCAACACCCATTTATGATAAAACCCCTCCAGAAAGTAGGCACACAGGGAACTTACCTCAACATAATAAAGGCCATATATGACAAACCCACAGCTAATATCATTCTCAACGGTGAAAAACTGAAACCATTTCCACTAAGAGCAGGAACAAGACAAGATTGCCCACTCTCACCACTATTATTCAACATAGTGTTGGAAGTTTTAGCCACAGCAATCATAGAAGAAAAAGAAATAAAAGGAATCCAAATCTGAAAAGAAAATGTAAAGCTGTCACTGTTTTCAGTTGACATGATACTGCACACAGAGAATCCTAAAGATGCGACCATAAAACTACTAGGAGGAATCAATGAATTTGGTAAAGTAGCAGGATACAAAATTAATGCACAGAAATTTCTCACATTCTTATACACTAATGATGGAAAATCTGAAAGAGAAATTAAGGAAACATTCTCATTTACCACTGCAACAAAAGGAATAAAATACCTAGGAATAAACCTACCTAAGGAGAAAAAAGACCTGTATGCAGCAAACTATAAGTCACTGGTGAAAGAAATTAAAGATGATACAAACAGATGGAGAGATATACCGTGTTCTTGGATTGGAAGACTCAACATTGTGAAAATGATTATACTACCCAAAGCAATCTACAGATTCAATGCAATCCCTATCAAACTACCAATGGCATTTTTCACAGAACTAGAACAAAAAATTTCACAATTTGTATGGAAACACAAAAGACCCCGAATAGCCAAAGCAATATTGAGAAAGAAAAACGGAGCTGGAGGAATCAGGCTCCCAGACTTCAGAGTATACTACAAAACTACAGTAATCAAGACAGTATGGTACTGGCACAAACACAGAAATAGAGATCAATGGAACAGGACAGAAAGCCCAGAGATAAACCCACACACTTATGGTCACCTTATCTTTGATAAAGAAGGCAAGAATATACAATGGAGAAAAGACAGTCTATTCAATAAGTGGTGCTGGGAAAACTTTACAGCTACATGTAAAAGAATGAAATTAGAACACTCCCTAACACCATACACAAAAATAAATTCAAAATGGATTAGAGACCTAAATGTAAGGCCAGACAGTATAAAACTCTTAGAAGAAAACAGAGGCAGAACCCTTTAGGACATTAATCACAGCAAGATCCTTTTTGACCCATCTCCTAGAGAAATGGAAATAAAAACAAAAATAAACAAATGGGACCTAATGAAACGTAAAATCTTTTGCACAGGAAAGAAACCATAAACATGACAAAAAGACAACCCTCAGAATGGGAGAAGATGTTTGCAAATGAAGCAACTGACAAAGGATTAATCTCCAAATTTTACAAGCAGCTCATGCAGCTCAATATTAAAAAAAGAAACAACCCAATCCAAACATGGGCAGAAAACCTAAATAGACATTTCTTCAAAGAAGATATACAGATTGCCAACGAACACATGAAAGGATGCTCAATATCACTAGTCATTAGAGAAACGCAAATCAAGACTACCATGAGGTATCACCTCACACCGGTAAGAATGGGCATCATCAGAAAATGTATAAACAACAAATGCTGGAGAGGGTGTGGAGAAAAGGGAACCCTCTTGCACTGTTGGTGGGAATGTAAATTGACACAGCCACTATGGAGAACAGTATGGAGTTTCCTTAAAAAACTAAAAATAGAACTACCATACGACCCAGCAATCCCACTACTGGGCATCTACCCTGAGAAAACCATAATTCAAAAAGAGTCATGTACCACAGTGTTCACTGCAGCACTATTTACAACAGCCAGGACATGGAAGCAACCTAAGTGTCCATCGACAGATGAATGGATAAAGAAGATGTGGTACATATATACAATGGAATATTAGCCATAAAAAGAAATGAAATTGAATTATTTGTAGTGAGGTGGATGGACCTAGAGTCACACATAGTGAAGTAAGTCAGAAAGAGAAAAACAAATACCATATGCCGACACATATATATGGAATCTAAAAAAAAAAAAAAACCAGAAAGGTTCTGAAGAACCTAGCAGCAGGACAGGAATAAAGATGCAGACGTAGAGAATGCTCTTGAGGACACGGGGAGGGGTAAGGGTAAACTGGGACAAAGTGAGAGAGTGGCATGGATATGTATATACTACCAAATGTAAAATAGATGGCTAGTGGGAAGCAGCCGCAACGCACAGGGAGATCAGCTCAGTGCTTTCTGACCACCTATAGGGGTGGGATAGGGAGGGTCGGTGGGAGATGCAAGAGGGAGGAGATATGGGATTATATGTATATGTATAGATGATTCACTTTGTTATAAAGCAGAAACTAACACACCACTGTAAAGCAATTATACTCCAATAAAGATGTTAAAAAAAAAATCTACAAGCACTTTGGAAGAGGAAAGGGGCAAAGAAATGTGTACAGTTAGCTTGCAATCCAGCAGTTTTAGTCCAGAGTATTTACCTGTGAGAAATGTTTTATAAATGATTACCCACATTATACTTACTTATGTTAGCCAAAAATTAGAAAAAGGCCAATGTCCATCCATCAACGAGTGGATAAACAAATTGTGGTATAGTCATAAATGGAAACAAAATGGAGGTAACTACTGACCACTTTACATTAATAAACTAAAAAATCATTCTTAGTAAAAAAAAAAAAAACAAAAATATCACATAGTTTATAATACATTTACTTGAGATTATAGAATGAACGAAATTAATCTATAGTAACAGAAAGCATATTACTGGTTTCCTGGAAACGCAGTGGAGGTGGGAAGACGAAGCACTGACAGCAAAGGGACACAGGGGAATTTGGGGGTGACAGAAATGTTCTATGGCTTGACTGGAATGGTTACAGAGGTATATACATTCGTCGAGATTCATTCATATACCTAGATCCCTTTTTATAACATAAATTATGGTTCAATAAATGTGGCTTTTAAGTATTTAAAGGAAGAGCTGTGTCTTTCTATAGCAGTTTGGGCTGTTGTAACAAAACACCATGCACTGGATGGCTTAAACAACAAACATTTGTTTCTCACAGTTCTAGTGGCTGAAAAGTCCAAGATCAAGGTGCTAGCAGATTTAATGTCTGGTGAAGGCCATCTTCCTGGTTTGCAGAGACAGCCTCCAGCCATCTTGCTGTATATTTTTACTTGGTGGGAGGGAGGGAGAGAGAGAGAGAGAGAGAGCAAAAGCTCTCTGGCCTCTTCTTATAAAGGCACTAATCCCATCATGGAGGCTCCACCCTTCATGACTTCATCTAAACCTAATTGTCTCCCAAAGGTTCCACCTCCAAATACTATCGCATTGCAGATTAGTGCCTCAACCCGAATTTGAGGGGACACAAACCTTCAGTCCACAGCAACAGGAGGCCTTTCAAAGGGCCTCCAACCTAGGGCCTGGGAACCTGTACCACATTTGTTGGCAGTGGGGATGCTGCTTTGCAAAATCAGTGAAAAAAGTGTAAGTGCCAACAGAAAGGGAGAGAACACTTTCTTCCTGTGAGTGGTGGCAACCTGAGAGTGGTGATGACACAAAATCCACCCATGTGATCTTGCTGAGATGAGAGAAGCAGCAGGAGCCAGTCAAGGCCACCAAGCAGTGCATGTTGGCACCAGCAGCAAGAGTAAAATTTAATTAGCTTCTGAAAGTGTTGCCGGAGGTTCCATTGAATTAGTTATATTTTATTACTATAATGAATATAATATAAACCTTTAATATTCTCTCCCCCATCCTAAAGCTGACATGTTCCGGGGAAAGTGAATGTACATTTATTTTACGGTGTTGTAACAGTACCAGGAAAACACATGAATGACTGTAGAGACTTAACTGCTCTTAACCTCAGTCCTTTTTTAAAAATGAAAACATTAGTCTAGGTGATTTCCAAGGTCTCTTTTAATTTTATATTCTAAGGCATAGTTCTTTTCCTTAAAACCATGGGAGGAAATGACATAAAACACTTATAATAATAAAAAATAAGTAAATCATCAGTACTTACATACACAGAAAACTCAAGATAATCAATTTTAACTATTAAAATAATATATCAAATTATTATTAATAAATAATATAATAATATATTAAATGATATGAGATTTCAATAGAGTGGAGGGAAACAAGATAATTATATTTATCTATCTCATCTCTCTATCTAAGAAATCTATATGATTCTTGTACACCAGCAACAGCAGTATAGTAACTATGAGGTCATAAGAATTTTAAAATTATATTTAAAATAAGAGAAAAAAGTATCAGTTAGCCAGGAACAACCATAACAAGAAATTCGCAAAATCACACAGAGAGCTGTAAACTTTCCAGAGAACTACAGAAAATTTGAGAAAATAGAAGGAGAGTCATAAAAATATTCCTGGATGGAAAGACTGATTTGCACTGTTCTCACATCTCCTTTTAGCTATCACTCTCTTCTGTTCTTCGCTTAACAGTCATAATTTTTAGAGTTGTCAACAGTGTCCATCTCCATTTCCTTCCTTCCCATTTACTCTCCAGTTCACTACAATCTGTCTTGTGCCCTCTATCTAGGCCACCAAAACTGTTCCCTTCAAGGCAACATACTTGTTGCTAAAGCCAAGGACAATTTTACAGTCTTTATCACAGGATGTTACTGATTATCACAGGAGTATCTGACAATATCATCAGTCCCCTTTTCTAAGAAACAATCTTCCCTCTACTTCTAAGACACCACACTCTCCCGTTTCTCTGCCCTCCCTCTGGCAGCTTGTTCTGTCTCATTTTGTGGCTCTCCATCCTCTGCTTGCACCTTCAATCTTCATGTTCTTTGGATCCTCTGCTATTTTCACTCTGTGGACCCTGCCTGGGAGATCAAATTCAGTCTTATAGCTTAATCCACTCTTTAAATACTGAAGACACCCAAATCTGCACTCCAGATCATCTCACTCTAATCCGGACTTCAACAGCCTATTGGGCATGTATTTTGGGTGTACCACACACATCTCAAACTTGACATATACAAAAAATATCATCTCCCATGTCTTACTCATCTTTCTTGCATTCTCTCTCAGTGAATGGAATCAATGTGTACCCAATGGCCCTGTGGTGTCAGCTCTGATTCTTCCCACCTTCTTATTTTACATGTCTAATCAATTACCAAATTCTGTTAATTTTACCTCCCAAATATCGTCCAAATATACCACCTTTGTCAAATCCATCCAAATCTTTTTATTTGTGGTGCCAATATCCTAGCTCATACCTGCATCATTTTTCTTCTGATTTATTAGAACAACCGATTTTCCTGCCACAATTTTTTTGCATCCACTCCAACTGATCCTCCATATTGCAGCCAGACAGATCTTACTTGTATGTGAATCTGGTGAAGTCACTCTTTTTTTTTTTAATTAATTAATTTACTTTTGGCTGCGTTGGGTCTTTGTTGCTGTGCGTGGGCTTTCTTTTTAGTTGCGGTGAGCGGGGGCTACTCTTCATTGCCATGCGCGGGCCTCCATTGCAGTGGCCTCTCTCGTCTTGGAGCACCGGCTCTAGGTGCGTGGGCTCTAGAGTGCAGGCTCAGTAGTTGTGGCACACAGGCCTAGCTGCTCTGCAGCACGTGGGATCTTCCTGAATCAGGGCTCCAACCCGTGTCCCCTGCATTGGCAGGTAGATTCCTAACCATTGCGCCCCCAGGGAAGCCCCAAGTCACTCTTACCTACACCTTTTCGATGATTCCTAATGACCGTCAGGTTAAAGGCCATGCTCCTTAATGTGGTTTGCCCCCTGTTGACCAGTCAGTCCCCTGTCCAGAACCAACCTTCTGCACTCCGTTCTAGGCACACAGAAGTACTTTCAATTTCTCAAATGCATCAGGCTCTCTATTGACCTTTGGGCTTTCTAGCTGCTGTTCCATTCATCTTCAACTTCTCTCTTATATATGTGACTGCCTACTATAAACCTCAGGACTAAACTTAGATGTTCCTCCTCGAGGAGGCCTCACTGACTTCAAGGCTGGGGTAGACCCTTACCATATGTTCTCTCAATACCTTGTGCCTCTCTTCTCATTGCTCATGTTTCATTGGGTTGACATGTAAAATGTCAGTTACTCTCCAGTTTCCTGCACTAGAAACCATGAATGTGAGGGCAGGAACTATGTCCACCGAGTGCACTGCTGTATCCCCATGTCAAGCACAGTTTCTGACGTTCAACAGATGTTGAACGTAGATGTTCAATAATTAGATTTTCAGTAATTACGGGATGAAATAATTTATTAATTGTAATCTATAATAATGAAGGTAATAATATTGATACAAGAATGAAAAGATAAATGAGACTGAACGAAAGCCCAAAACAGATCCCTGGGAGACAGGAAATTTAATAGAATTTAATGAAAGTATTACTGTTAACAAGTGGAGAAAAGTGAGAATTTCTGAGTTACTAACAGTTAGCTTTGGGGGTGAGGGGTGGAGAAAGATTTTCTAAAGTTAAAATATATGAAAAGTGCCAGAAAAAATGCATTTGATTCCATAATCATTTACATGGCTTTTAATCAAAACTATCATGAGCCAAATTAAAAGGCAAACTGAAAACTGGGGGAGGGACTTCCCTGGTGGTGCAGTGGTTAAGAATCTGCCTGCCGGTGCAGGGGACATGGGTTCAAGCCCTGGTCTGGGAAGATCCCGCATGCCGTGGAGCAACTAAGCCCGTGAGCCACAACTACTGAGCCTGCGCTCTAGAGCCCATGAGCCACAACTACTGAGCCCATGTGCCACAACTACTGAGCCCATGTGCCACAACTACTGAAGCCCACACCTAGAGCCTGTGCTCCACAATAGAAGTCACCGCAATGAGAAGCCCACACACCGCAATGAAGAGTAGCCCCCACTCACCGTAACTAGAGAAAGCCCACGTGCAGGAACGAAGACCCAACACAGCCAAAAACAAATAAATAAATTTATATTTTAAAAAAAGAAAAAGAAAACTGGGGGAAAAATATATTCATTAAATAGGAGAAGCAAAGGGTTAAAATTCTTTTTTAAATTGTTTCCTCAAATGTTAAGAATGATGATCCCAGATAAATCATCAAGGACATAAAGAAACTTAAAAGAAATACAAATTAATAATGAACAGCAAAAATAATTCAACTTCAGTTGTAATCAAAGAAATGCAAATTTTTTTAATGAGACGTTTTTTAACCTTAACATTGGTAAACATTTTTAATACAAAAATTCTAGGCATACAAGAGAGTGGTGAGACATTATTAGGGGAGTGAGGTGTTATAGCTGAGAGATAGACATAAAATTGCATAGGAAGTATGAGATTACCACTGTAAAATTAAGAATATACAAACACACACACAGAGGCTATAAGGAAATAAATATGTTAGATATGCTTCCCTCTAGGTTAAGAGATTGAGAGACTCATTTTTGCCTCTATATGTTTCTGTATTTCCACATTTTCTACAGTATTTATTACTTTTACCATCCAGCAAAAAAAATAAAAATAAAAATTGACTGTGAGAGATTCTGATAAAGCTAACCTGACCGTATAGAAAGCATCAAGATGGATGGAGCCAGGTGTTGATCTCTGCGTTGAAAAAGGCCTCTGGGGTATAAATGTGAATGAATCCTGGAGCCCTGAAATGTGACTACAGGATGTCTTGCACTGATCGTTGGCACAATGAGGGCTCAGGAATGCTAGAGAGGCATAGGGGATGTGCCTGAAGCCCTGGTGTGGGGCCTGGAAACCACAGAGAGTGGGAAAGAGAGCACTAGGGAGCATGGAAGGGACATCGAGGGCCCTGGAATCACAGATGGAGATACAGGTTATGGGCCAGTAGACTTAGGGAACATGAGCTTCTAATATCCCACAGAGTTTCTAGAGGACTGGAGGTGAGAGGTCAAATGAGCTAGAGATGAGGCCTCTGGGTCACCATGTTACAAGCCTGTTTCAAAGTAAAAACCTGGTATTCCAGAAAATTCCTTAAAAGGGATGATGCCCCGCTCTGAAAATAAGAACACTGACTAGAGAGGGAGACTGGAGAAGAGGGGGCTTTGAGGAGTCTATGAGAAAAGAAGAGAGAGTCAAAAAGACCTCCATGTGCTCAAGAAATTTGGGGCAATCAATGGCCTTCGCCCATAGCTCTGTATTCCTACACATGACACTAGCATTAAAAACAGCTTTAGGGAATTCCCTGGCAGTCCAGTGGTTAGGACTCCGTGCTTTCACTGCCGAGGGCCCAAGTTCGATCCCTGGTTGGGGAACTAAGAGCCCACAAAGCCATGTGACACGGTCATAAAAAAAAAAAGCTTTAAAGCATAAGACAGTCGATTTTGTTAGAATTAAGTTCACTATGAATGACAGAAACCCCAAAATAACAATGGTTTAAATACTTTAGATTGTAGAGAAAAACAAATTTCTAAGTCAAAGGGCAGGCATCCAGCGCTGGGCAGCCTATGTCTGTATCAGGGATTCAGGCTCCCTCTACCTAATGCTTCACCAAGCATTAACTCCAAGCACAATGCCACCGAGATAGCTGCCCTAGCTCCAGCCACCTTGTCTCCATGCTGGTCAGCAGTGGAGAGAAAAGGGGCAAAGAATAATAAGGGAGATTTCCAGATGCTGCTACTGGACACTTCTGCTTATAGGTCATTGGCCAGGACTCAGTCACAGGGTCACATCTCAATGCAAGAGAAGCTGAAAAATGTAGTGTTTATTCTGGGGAGCCACATGTCCAGCTCCACATTCAACTAATATTGAAGATGGTTTCTAGAAAGGGGAGATAAATAACAGTTGCCTCCAATGTAAGATTTTAATCAATGAAGTAAGAGGAATACAATATCCACAAGAGGGAACACTTTGTGCAAAGTCAAAGAGGGGTGAAGAGCATCGTGTGTCCAGGAAAACAGTGAATACCATCCACCAGATGGGGGCTGCCGAATCAACCATGTGTAAGTGTTAGGTTCAACATGCAATGCATATTTGTCTCATGGGGGGTGGGTGAGGGGCCAATGGTACCACGACTTACTTACATTACTTTCTAGTCTCCTTATTTTCTGAATTTTGTATAATTTGCAACAGTTTACACACTCATAATGTGTCGGTAGTTTGTTTTTTAAAGTACTTACTGCTACAAGTTTGTTCTCATCTCCAGAGAATTATAAAAATGACTCAAACATGTACAAGGATGCACACTTCAGACTGCTGGATATGTACTTACCCTGGATTTAAAAAAGATAGATTTGTCAGTGTTAGGTACCCACAACCAGAGAGATCTACGCAAACCTGCCTTGCCCAAGTTGGTAATTTTTGTCCTCTGCAATACTGCATCCAAGAATATAAGTAAGACAAGTGTATGACATTCAAAGGTAAGACAACTGAAGAGTCATTACAGCATGCCTGACGATCATGTCTCACAGAGCCAGAAACACAGCATTTTGTGTGAAGTACGATTGCTTCACTGCTTCATTTCCAGTAAACTTGATTTGAAACGGGAGAGATCTTTCCCTTAACCCTGTCCCTAAGCCCTGATTCCAGAAGATAAACATGACGACATTTATCTGGCCCTTGGGTGGGTCTCAAAAATTTTGGACAAATGCCTTTATATTTTGCTGCAATCAAATGTCTTGAGGAAAGTGTGGTCAGCGATGAAGTGGCAGAAAATGCAGCCCACTTGGGTCTGCAGGGTCAAGTGTTCTTATCCATAAAGCGCAGCATCAAGGTGAATTTGTGTTCCCTGTAGTAGAGACTTGGTGCTGGGAACATATTTTTCCTTGAAGAAACTACCAGACAGGCTGCAAAATCGCTATCTTTCACAGTATTCAGCTTAGAGCACCTGGAGCTAATGCTACCTCTGGGGAAAGGCTCTGGCAGAGGAAGATATGGCCAAACAGCTGGAATGAGTTACCTGCTACATGGAAAATGGCCCTGGCCTTGTTCGCACTGCAGACATCTTTACACCCCGAGTTGAAGAAGCATTATCTACAGGGACTATAATTACCATTCCTCATTGTTGTACTCTGGCATTTTCTTTTAGCACATGAACTTCCTGCATTATAATCTTTGCTCTGGAAACAGCTGGCTCAGCTCAAATAGCTTGAACACCAATGAAACCCCTGCTCACCCCTTTATAAGTTTCGTACTTGAGCATGAAATCATGGGATCAAATCCTCAACAGCCCTGGAACTTTTCTCGAGACAAAGTGTTTCTTATAAAACCCTTCGTCTTCCTTTCATAATTATGATGCAGAGGAAAAGAAGAATCTTCTTTTGAATATTTCAGCAGACATGACTCACACGATCTTCACTCATTCATGTAGCAGCCGCAACATTTCTGCCACATCCAGCTTCCCCCACCCACCCCATACACATTTAATCGGCAAAAGCAGGGAACAGAACAGTGTGATAATGTGCTACCATTTGGGATTTTAAAAAAATAAAGGAAAACATATGTCATGATTTACATACAACTGTATCCCACCTAAGTTTTTTATATGCGATTACGATATTAAAGAACACAGATGCTGGCCGAAGTCAGTTTGAGGTAGCAGGTAGGTGATTTAAGAAACATGATTTTTCTATTTGTATAATGGTGAGGTCACTGACTCATGATTTGGAGTTGAAGGACCCAGATTTGAGTTAGGATTTGCCCTCTAGCTATATGAATATCGTCCAATTTCTAAACTCTGACCCCTAGCTTCCAGAACTAGATAAAATGGTAATAATAACAACAACAATAATAATCATGGTCAATATTATTATTATATTATTCACTCAGGATGTTTTTTAGAATTAACAGAGCATTTTGAAAATTTTAAGGCGATGTTTAACAAATTAATTAATCATACGTGCTTTCACTTTATTGGATTCTTGCCCCAATGATGAGGCAGGTCTGTCCTAGATCACCTGTTAACTTGCCTTTAATGCCTGCAGCAAAACCTCCTGCACTCGGTGGAAGACTGGCTGAGATTCATGGCATCATTTAGAGCAGATGAACAGCTTTTCTTTGCCCCACCTGGAACTTTAACTCCAGACCTTGGCTACCTCCACTAAGGAACAGAGCCAACTAGCCCAGACCACAGTGAAGCTGAAATTTCTGACCCCCTGAAAACATACCCATTTGAAGCTGAATATGCTCAAATTCATAAAGGTGGGCACCTGAGTTGGTTTAAAAATGCTTTGAATCTGGCTAAACATATTTTTGGTGAAAACCTAGTTGCAGACAAAAACACTGCCTATGAGATAAGGAAAACAGGTGAGTCCAAAGGTTGTGTCAGGTTGATTGCCTGTAACTTGAATAGAACAGTTTTCCAGAGCTGCTGCAATTTATGGACTTGTTTGCATGGACCTCAGCAAATCAGACTATTGGCATCTTTTTGTTAAATCTGCCTTAGCTTTCCAGAGCAAAAGCCATTAGGAAAAACCATTTCCCCTTCTGTTAGTTTGATTCACGCTCCAGACTCCTCTAAATGAGTAAGGGATAAAAATGTTCATTAACACTATTTTTTCTTTGCAGATCTCTCTGGTGGGTAAGTGAGGCTCTATTCCTTCCCCGACTTCAAGGAAAAAGACAACACAAAGAGCAAAAGGAACAAATGTGGGAGCAAAAGCCATATAATTAGACCTCATTTAATTATTTAACTTCTATTTTTGGAGCAAAATTTTCAGCAACATATCCTGTTTTCACTTAAGGGCAATAGGAAAGTGACAATATAGTGTAAACAGTTGACCAATCTTCAACCATCCATAAATTAGCTTCAATATTTTTGCCACATCTGGGACCTCCAGATAAATGTTTAATAGAAAAAAAGCAATGTGCAGAATAGCATGAATAATATACTATCAGTTAGGTTTAAAAAAACTATCTATAAATACACATACACACACACTATTATGAACTTAATATATCCCTGAAAATACCAGTAAGAAATTGTTTAATGTAGTTGTCTTTGTAGAAAATTTGGGCGATGAAAAGGTAAGGGTATACCTCTTTGTACTTTTGAGTATTGTACCATTTGAATATACTATCTGGTCAATAAAATAAAGTATTTTTATTGTGATATAATTGACATATATCATTACAATGATTTGATATATGTATATTTTATGAAATGATCACTACAATAAGTTTTGTTAACATCCATCACCAGGTACAGTTACAGACTTTTTTCTTGTGATGCAAACTTTTAAGGTCTACTCTCTTAGCCACTTTCAAATAAGCAATACGGTACTATTAACTATAGTCACCATGTTGTACATTACATACTCAGGACTTATTTACTTTATAACTTCAAGTTTGTACCTTTTGACCACCTTAACCCATTTTGCCCTCCCCAACCCCTCTGGCAATCACCAATCTGTTCTCTGTTTCTATGAGTTTGGTATTTTCTTTCTGTTTTTTGTTTTGTTTTAGATTTCAAGTGAGATCATACAGTATATGTCTTTCTCATCTAATTTATTTCACTTAACATAATGTCCTTAAGGTCCATCCAAGTTGTCACAAATGGAAAAAATTCCTTCTTTTTTATGGCTGAAAAATATTGCATTATGTATAGGTATATGTATATGTGTAGTGTGTGTATATATATATATATATATATATATGCCACATCTTCCTTATCCATTCATCCATCAGTGGACACTTAGGTTGTTTCCAAATCTTGGCTATTGTAAATAATGCTGAAATGAACATGGGGGTGCAGATATGTTTTTCAATAAGTCTTCATTTCCTTCAGAAAAATACCCGGCAGTGGAACTGCTGGATCACCATTTTTTTGAGGAACCTCCAGACTGTTTTCCAGTGGCTACCACCCACCAATGGTGAGCGAGGGTCCCCTTTTCTCCACCTCCTCCACAACATTTGTTACTTGTGTTCCTTTTGATGATGGCCATTCTGACTGGTGTGAGATGGTATCTCATTGTGGTTTTGATTTGCATTTCCCTGATGATTAGTGATGTTGAGCATCTTTTCATGCATCTGTTGGCCACCTGTATGTCTTCTTTGGAAAAATGTCTATTCAGATCCTCTGCCCATTTTTTTTTTTTTTTTTTTTGCGGTACGCGGGCCTCTCACCGCTGTGGCCTCTCCCGTCGCAGAGCACAGGCTCCGGACGCGCAGGCCCAGCGGCCATGGCCCACAGGCGCAGCCGCTCCGCGGCACGTGGGATCCTCCCGGACCGGGGCACGAACCCGCGTCCCCTGCATTGGCAGGCGGACTCTCAACCACTGCGCCACCAGGGAAGCCCTCTCTGCCCATTTTTTAATCCGACTGTTCATTTTCTGCTATTGAGTTGTATGCGTTCTTTACATATTTTGGATATTAATCCCTTACCAGATATATTATTTGCAAATATGTTCTCCCATTCAGTAGGTTCCTTTTTCATTTTGTTGATGATTTCCTTTGCTGTGCAGAAGTGTTTTAGTTTGATGTAGTCCCACTTGTTTATTTTTAGTTTTGGTGTCAAATCCAAAAAATCATTGCCAAGGCCACTGTCAAGGAGCTTACTGCCTATGTTTTCTTCTAGGAATTTTACAGCTTTGAGTCTTACATTCAAGTCCTTAATCCCTTGTGAGTTAATTTTTGTGTATGGTGTAAGATAATGGTTGAGTTTCACTCTTTTGCATGTGACTGTTCAGTTTCCCAAAACCATTTATTGAAGAGACTGTCCTTTCTCCATTGTATATTCTTGGTTCTTCCATCGTAAGTTAATTGACCACATATACATGGGTTTATTTCTGGCCTCTATATTCTGCTCCATCATTTTAAAATAAAATATTTTAATAAAAAGAAAAGGTTACATTACCACTAATAGAAAGTAACTGTGAAATGGAACTAATACACTGTTGTCCGTATCCTGCTCTGTATTTGTTGAAAGGGGAGATGTGTCAATGTTAAAAGAGACTTTCTCCTTCATGTACTTGGGAGTGTTGAGAAAAGAAACTGATCAAGAGAATGAGAAGACAAGCCAAAAACTGGAGGAAAATATTTGCAAAAAAACACATCGGAAAAAGTACCATTATTCAAAATATACAAAGAACTTGTAAAACTCTATTTAGAAATGAATGAAATGGGCAAAAGACCACAGAAGGTATGCATATGGCAAATACACATATTAACAGATTCTCCACATCATATGTCACCTGGGATATACAAATTAAGACAACAATGAGATACCACTGCATATCTATTAGAATGGCTGAACTTTGGAACACTGACAGCACCACATGCTGGCGAGGATGTGCAGCAACAGGAACTCTCACTCATTGCTGGTAGGAGTGCAGAATGGATACAGCCACTTCGGAAGACAGTTTGGTGATTTCTTAAAAAACTATATATCATCTTACCATATGACCCAGCAATCACACTCCTTGTTATTATCGAAAATGAAGTGAAAACATGCCCACACACACACAAAATTACACACAGATAGTTACAGCAGCTTTTTTCATAACTGCCGAAACTTAGAAGCAATCAAGACACCCTTCAGTAGGTGAATGAATAAATAAACTGTGGTACATCCAGAAAAAGTAGTGTTATTCATCATTAAAATAAATGAGCTACCAAGCCATGAAAATGCATAGAGGAAAGTTAAGTGTATATTACTAAGTAAAAGAAGCCAATCTGAAAAGGCAACATACTGTATTATGATTCTAACTATATGACACTCTGGGAAAGGAAAAACTATGGAGACAGTGAGAAGATCAGTGGCTGCCAAGGGTTGGAAGGAAGGGAGGAGAAACAGGGATGAGTAAGCAGAGCACAGGCGTTTTTTTTTTTTTTTTTGCAGTACACAGGCCTCTCACTGTTGTGGCCTCTCCCGTTGTGGAGCACAGGCTCTGGACGCGCAGGCTCAGCGGCCATGGCTCACGGGCCCAGCCGCTCTGCGGCATGTGGGATCTTCCCGGACCGGGGCACGAACCTGTGTCCCCTGCATCGGCAGGCGGACTCTCAACCACTGCGCCACCAGGGAAGCCCCAGAGCACAGGTCTTGGAGGGTAGTGAAACTTTTCTGCAACTATGTATAGTTATAAATATAAATATATACATATATTCTGAAACCCTAATGGGAGATACGTGTCACTGTACATTTGTCCAAACACATAGAATGTACAAAACCAAGAGTAAACCCTACTGTAAGTTATGGACTAATATAAACTATGGGTGACAACGATGTGTCGAAGTAAGTTCATCGACTGTAACAAATGTACCACTCTGGTGTGGGATGTCGATAGCTGGAAACTTGTACGTGTGCAGGAACAGAGATTATGTTGGAACTCTGTACTTGCCATTCAATTTTGTTGTAAACCTAAAACTGCCCTAAAACATATATTTTATTAATTTAAAAAAAGGAAGTGAAACATTTCTAACATTCTGACTTTATGACTCAGTGGCATTTAGTCCCATGTTCACGCCCTACTTAAAATACTTAGCCTTTGGGAAACTGGTATCGAAGAAAGGGCATTCAACTTGGGTGCTTATCAGTTTCTAAATCTATTTAATCTAGTGTTAGTTCTTCTCATCCAGATTAAGAACCTTCTTGTCCACCTATCTCTCAAGAATTTAGTGAGATCAAATGTGATAATGCACATAAAAATCCTTGAAAATAATATACAGATAAAAGGAATATTATCTCTGGGATGTCTTAAAGTAAATCGTTCAAATAGTTCTTATGAAGAAAAACATTTTTGTCTCTGCTGAGTTTTTGTTTCCTCTCTTGTATCTTAAAATAAGTACTTCTAGAAGTAGGTTGAGAATGGGGAGAAGCAGAGAGTAGAAAAAGTTGTCCCTATCTCACAATGAACCCACATAGAGAACCCAATGAGTGAACACGTTTCATTCCCTGGCAGAAGCAGAACAAAGAAGGAGGGGAAACATTAAGAAGAAAGAATAGTGACTAGTTCTAGTGGCTTGTGTGACAGGACACAGGAATATCCTTAAATTTGAAAGGAGAGGAAAGGAGGCACTGAGTGCTTTAGCTAAAGAGACACAGGGCTAATCAGACATGGGCCCTGAGGCAGGATTCTGGGCTATTGCTCCTCAGGCCTTTGGTGGAGAAACCCTGACTTAAAAAAGACTTATTCTTTTATCATGAACATAATCACATTTTGAGAATCATTGCTCTGTATCCGTACAACACCACGACATATCAGCCGACCATCTCAGATGACGAAAACAACCGGTATGGCAATTTTTTTCTTAGGTTGTGTTTCATGAGATACATAGGTATTCATCAGGAAGAAAATGGAAATCCATGGTCAAATAAGAACTAGAATCTCTAGGTTAAGTAAAGTACTTATTTTATGGAAAAATGTCTCAGAGTATTTAACTAATGCACTACTCCATTTCCTAGAGGGGTGTAAGTAAGCAGTGTTTTCCTAACACCTGACCCCGAGTCCCCTCTAGCCCACCAACCCTCCCTCTCCTTTATTTTTTAGTGTACAACTATATTTGCAAAACTTTGAACTAAGTATATTGAGCAACGCAGGCAGGAGCTGCCTTGGGCTATACTGCTCTGCACACCCCCAGCATATTCAATAAACGGTGGAGGAACAGATGAATAATTTGGACAAACCAGGATTAGTTCCTCGTCTACAACTGTTCTCTTAGAGACTATAATCATTGAGGCCCCTTTCAAAAGACTACACAAACACAGATCTATTGTTTCATAAACAACTTTAGGTAACAGTTAGGCAAACACACACACACACACATCATATAAACTCGTTTTCTTCCAAAAAAGAATGCACACACAGAGAGTGTCTCCCACACCAACACCATGATTTTTTTTTTATGCCAGTGCTAAGAAATGTATCATAAGAGTAAGTTAACTCAGAGCACTCCACTGGGATCTTTAGACCTCATTATTTCTCAGCATAATTAAATCTTTATTAGATTAAATTGCACTTTTTCTGGACTTCTCAATAAATTTAGTACCCAGCCAACCTTTAATGTGGTATTAGATAAGACCCCAAAAGAAATTTAAAGAAGAATAGCCCTTACCACTGCATTCAAAATTCTCAGTTTTATAGAAGAGTCCCCTCAGACATATGCTACCCACATTATCATGGCATGCCTTTCAAGGTGCTTTTTTCCAAATAAGAAAAGGAAGGAATCAATAGAATTAGCACAAGAAGGCTTTCGGCTGGCAAGGAAGTGAAAGGTAAAAATGGAAAGACTTTAAATAAGGAGGATGTGGTTTTTTGACAACCCAGACATACTGGCCCAAATTATGAAGCCAAGCAAAACAGAGGAAAATTCAGCACTGAAATTACAAGACTCTCTTTATGATGCTCAGAAAATAAGTATAATGGCCTAAACGTTGTAGGTTTCTTGTTCGTTCATCAACTACCACATACCCATACCCTCACCCCAGCCCTTCTCTCCTCCAAAATGCTCCCGCAAAGACAACCGCCCCTCCTCATGTTAATCCTGTTATGCCACGTCCGAGGGTTTCAGCGCTTGAAGGAGCAACTTAAAATTTACCCAGAATTAGTGAGCACAGAAGGCTGGTGAACACTCAGAGCACATTCTGCCTTCAACCTGACAGGGCATCATCAGGAAACTGGCACTATAGCTTTGTTGGCAAGAAAGAGTACTTTTCAATGCACACAGGTGTGGAAATAAAAGCTGTAACTGTCTCGCCAAATATGTTTCTCTTCAACAGCAATGTTAAACCAGCCAAAAACACTGCTGACAACTTTAAAATATGGGAATCAGAAATCAGCAGCGGTTTTCATTCACTGTGCAGCACAGCTGTTGATCCATCTTCCACTTGTCACTAAGTCTATCGAAGGTGATACAGGCACAACCACTTGTAAAGCCCAAATAGTCAGACAACTGGATGTGTCTGTGTAAGGCAGTGAAAATAACTAGTGTTATCTCTCTTTTTTCCTATGAATTGGCAGATGGGCTTTCCTAGTATTCAGTGATCATCCCTGTTGTTGGATTGCCACCTCGTATTGAAATGTGTTTTCTGCACACCACAAACCTCTTGAGGGAGAGGATCGTGTCTTAGTCTTCCCTCGTATCCCCTAAGTACACAGCATAATGCTGGACATGTAATAGAAACTTGGAGAGTATTTGCTGAGCCGACCTAAACTGACCTGAACTTGTTCTTCAAACAGGTAGAAGCAGACCGCCTCTCATGTACGCACCTGGAGGCTCCTTCCAGAAGAAGGTTGTTCCCTGTTTGACAGGGTGCAAGTGATAGGAGATCACAGCTTAGCCTGTTGCATGAGACAACTTGTGACGTCCACGTGCTGGGGATCCACCTAGCAGAAGTCAAGCCCTCAGAGCCTTCTTACAGAAAAAGTCACTCTCAGATTCCACCCCACTACACAAACCCACTTCATCCTCAGTAAACCCTGCCAGTACTTGGCTTTTCTCTAGAAGCAAATTTTACAGAAGAGGTTGAGGCAACCAGTGAAACTGCTTGCTGAGCTCTGGCTCATTTTCTTATCTGATCCAAGAGTTTACTGAATAAACTTGCACACCAGTGAGTTGAAAATGATAGTAGTTATGCTTGCAAGACATTCAGTCCTCTTTAGAAGAGAGAAGCTCCTTTCTAAAGGTTGGAATTTTAGAGTTAGATTTTTATATAGTTTGGTACAATTCACTAATGTTCTAGACAGGAGGATGTTTATCCAATCCCAAAGTCTGTCTTTTTTTATAACATAAGTGCACCTTTTTACCATTTATGGCAACACTTCTAAAACTCAAGAAATGAACAGATTGATTCCCTGTAAAGAAAAAACACATTTCCCCTTAAGCCCCTTGTGTTAGCTTAATTTTATTTGAATGTTACTCAAACGCATACAACCTTAAACTTAACAGGTATAAAAGCCTTTATGCTCATAGTTCTTGGACAGCTGAAAAATGTTTAAAATTAAATACAGACAAAAGTTTGAGCCAGTAAACTTTTAATTAGCAATCTTAATTTGATGTGATGGATAATAGTGTGTTGCTGAGAGTTCATCACTCCTTGCAGTCTGAACTCAGAATCTGTATCTATGGTACAGGTCCTTTCAAGTTTGGCAGGCTTAAAAAGAATAGGTGCCGGGCTTCCCTGGTGGCGCAGTGGTTGAGAGTCTGCCTGCCGATGCAGGGGACGCGGGTTCGTGCCCCGGTCCGGGAAGATCCCACATGCCGCGGAGGGGCTGGGCCCGTGAGCCATGGCCGCTGAGCCTGCGCGTCCGGAGCCTGTGCTCCGCAACGGGAGAGGCCACAACAGTGAGAGGCCCGCGTACAGCAAAAAAAAAAACAACAACAAAAAAAAGAAGGTGGTGAGGAACGCTAATGACAAACTTTGACAAGGCCTACCCCCTTCTCGTTCTTTGTTTCCAGTATTTGCCAAATCACCAAATCAACTGTAAGAACCTAAGAGCTTTCCATTGAGATCCTGCCTCCATAACCCTCTTTCAATCATTCAGCGTCATTTGGCACCTACTTAGGGCAGGCACCGTGCTTCAGGAGTACCACCTGGAGCCTGCCCTTGAAAGTTCACTGTATACTTGGGGAAACAGTCACTAAACATGAAATTACTCTATCATTAGTGAAGAGCAATCAATATTGGAGATTTGTACAACACGCCATGGGTATGAGAGTGAGTGTGGGCAGTTCATCCTCTCCTTGGGACTTAGGAAATACTTACCAGAGAAGTTAATATCTGAACAAAGTTTTAAAGAATGAGTAGGAGCCAACTATACCCCAATACAAAATAAAAATTAAATAAAAAAATAAAAGATGAGTAGGAGTTATACACGTGAATGGGTAGGGACATATTATATGGCAGACGTCAGCACTCTCTTTGAAAATCAGAAGATTTGGCATCACCAGGCCCAAATTCTTACATATGGCCATAATTACTGCAACTGAGTGGGGTCTCCCATTGGATGCGGACTGTGTTGAACTCAACTTACTTCATTTATTTACATGTTTAACCCCTTAAGCAACTGAGTTTGAGATCTCTGGTCTATTGATTCCAGCTTGGGCCCACATGACCATAAAACAGTCAGTGGAGTTAGTCAACTATGTACAACTATCACTGAATTTGGTTTTCTTTTTTTTAACAGAATTGCTTATTGGATATTTTGTAACCATTGATTTAACTTAAATAGATATATTTTGACCATATATACCCATTACCCAAAGTGAAGAATTAAATATTGATGATCAAAGCAGTTATGGATTATTCTATCAATTTAAGAACAAACCAGTCTTAGAGAGAGAGAGACCAAAAGCCTGTCCAAAAGCCCATGTGTTCCATCTACCCCTACATATGTCAAGTGCCACTTTCTCCCATGATATTCCATAGAGTTCTAGTTTAAATGTATGTGAATGTATGTGTGTATAGTAGTACTGAATTAAATTAGGACTCTCCTCATTCTGGTGTGATGCAGTCTGCAGTGATGTGCTGTCTGTGACAGGGCAGAGACAGACTCTCGGCAGCCCAAATTAAAACATCACGCCTCTACCAGCCATGATTCCAACTCTGCATCAGAAGGATCCCATAATCCACTGGCAGAATGACCAGACAGCAAGAGGAATCTGGGTTCCAGTTCAATACCATTCCCTGAAGTTAGATCTGAAGTAACATGCATCTGAAAACATTTGAGCAGCTGTCTACAGAGGAAACGGGGTGTGTGTGTGTGTGTGTATCAGATATATAACTTAGAATTTAGACTGTCTCCTTATAAAAAAAGATCAGATGGATGTGCTAAAAGCACTCCCATAGAACAACATTCCTGTGAAGATCTTATAAAAGTTCTAATATCTGAAGAGAGCAGCAAAGCTTGCTAAATTTGGGTTTGCTCGGCTCTGTTTCCTGATGAGGTCTGGTTATACAAACAGTCTGATTTACATGGCTGACGTCAATATACTCTCAGAGTTGAATAACATGCACTAAATCTACTATCACACTTTCATTCCAGAATCAACACAATGAATCTCCTCGTTCCTTGTTGCTTTACTTACTTTAAAAAAAAAAAAAAAAAGTAGTTCTTTCATGGAGGAAAAAGATTAGAGGGTGGTTTTTTAGTATTTTCTTTTTATAAGGATATAGAGAGCAAAGCAAAAAGAATGGTAGATTTAGCAGTGAGTTGAATCCAAGTAATGGCTGTGAACAGGTGTCTGGTTTTCTTTTTTAATGGCCCTAAGAATGAACATATAAAGACATAAGAAAATTAAATTAAGACCCTAAAAGACTAATTGTAAATAATGGGTTTCTTAAGGAGCAGTTTTTAAATTTTCAGAAAGGTGAGAATATGTCTGAAAATTATAGCAATTCCAGCAATTGTGCCTGATTCATTTTTCCCTGAGCTTCTTGTTTGTTCCCTGTAATATCAGTCCCAACTATGTGGCTGGTATTGCCCATCTGGATGACTTTATACAGAGCTTCGAACTCTATGGCTGCTAAATTCAACTGAAGATCAAAGTTGTGTCTACATGACCAGAGAGAGTTAGAAAAAAAATCAGCATTTTTCCAAGGCCTGTCTATGTTAGGAGAAGCAGGATCCTAAAATGCAGGCCTCACTGTTCAAGGAACTATCCTAACAATGCAGTGAACAGAACCAACTCAACAGACATCACCGTAAGAGAGACCGAGAAAAAGGTTGATTTGCATCAATTCAAGCCAGAAAAAAGGTCACACCCTGAAATCTAGTTACAGTTATTTGTAATAAAATTTAATAATGATAATAATTATTAGCTATTCCAATATATGGCTACTACTACTAATTTTTAAATTTCATTAAGAAAATAAATCGCAGCTATGGCATTTCTAAGATTTCTTTCTTTCCTTTCTAATAAGAATTCTTTAAACTTATACTTTTACGTTTATCAGCACAGGCTTCTGCTTAATATTTTTGCCCCTGGTTTACTGTGCATATTTTCTGCTTAATATTTTTGCCCCTGGTTTACTGTGCATATTTTTAAGATTAATACTCATTTTCATAGTAGTTTTTGCTGAGCAACATTATTAAGAACTGTGTTCATCTACAGAGTATAAGGCACCTCCCAACAATTCAAGTTATTCATTCGACTTTATTTGAAATTGAGAATCATGACATCCATACTGCAAGAAATTCCCCGATACTACAGCTGTTTTATCAAGAAACACAACTAATTAAGAGGAAAAAAAGACAGAGATTCCATCTGGAAACTAATGGAACTCAAATATTTCCCCCCTACCCATGACTCACTAAATATAAAGGTAAAAAATATATATGCTTAGGACTTAAAAGAAAAAGCTCTCGTTCTTTTTTTCCCTTTTTCCTCTCTATAATACAATGTTCATTTTACACATGAGACCTTAGATTTATTTACAAAAGCACCATGTGTAATGAATTCTCATCTACTAGGATCTGAGAAGACCATCTGGAAGAAAGGGAGTGTGCATGAGTCAATAGGTCCCAACAGCTGGCACTGATGTGCAAACCTTCTGCCACTCTCCTTTGGATTTTCACTGCTAAGATACTGTATTTCTAAATACACGATGCTTCTTTAAGCTTCCAACTTCTGGCTTTCCAAAATGTGTTTGGATTTATTTGTCATATGGCATCCCAAACAAAAAAAAATGCAAACCCAAAAAAGGAGTGCTAATTAAGTGGAGGAGTTGCAATGTTAAATGATTTTTTAATAAACATTAAATTTCTATATTCTGGAAAGAAGGCAGCCCAGCCCACTGAAAAACCATGGGCTCTGAAGTGAGAAAGATGATGTGTTGATGCCAGTATTTTCTATCCTTGAATTTCTTTTCTGCAAAATTGGGGGATCATGCCTTCCTGAAGGAGTTGTCATGAGCATCAAATGATACAGGAGATGTAACCTGTTAGGGCAGCTCTGAAGGCTTGAGTTACAGTGCCACAGAGAAGTGTATGGAGTGAGCCTTCTTTGAAAGCACAGTTTAAGACAATTCAAGAGGGTCTCTATTTCCCTCCAGTTGGCTAAAAGCTCCCATGGCAGCTCTTCTGGGAATCAAGGTGTAGGGGATGGGGGAGCCCATGGCACCATGCATTCAAAGGAGAGTTGAACTTCAGAGCTTAGAAAGAGTCATCTCATTAAGGCTTGGCTGGATCCATGGGAAGATCTGAATGCCAATGCATCCGGAATGACATCATAGTTTTCTGTGCCTTCTCTGACTACAGAGCTACCCCAGGAGCAGAAGCAAGGACTCTCACATTCTCCACTGCTGAAGGAGGTCCACCCTTACGTACAATAACAGCCTGGGACTCCTGTGGATTCAAAAGGCTTCCAAGTTCCTTTCAGGGAGGTGTGTTCCCACACACCTGCTGAGAGGTCACTCTCACACAGCAGCTCTGATTGCCTAGAATTTGGATGAGATGAGCCCACTTGCCACTTTTCCCCTTTCTGTTGGACTGGTCATCAACGGAGCCCAACAATGTATACAGCAGAGCCATAGCCAGTGCCCACCATTCTATGGAAGCAACCCAGAAAATCCTGGAGACTCATTACCATGAGAGGAGTTAGCCCAGGGGCCCAGTCCAGGCAAATGGAATGTTTTCTTCATCATTAAAGTCAAGAGGAAAAGGAAACCTAACAGAGATGAGAAGTATTCCTGAGAAACAGAAGCAAATGAGAACCCAAGACTTTCTCATGAGAATAACCAAACCAATAAATGCTTATTGGATGCCAGCTTTACAACAGCACTCTACAGGAAAGAAAGGGCATAAAAAGAATAAGATGCAGTCCCTGCCTTTGAAAATATTATAATAAAGATTATAATCTCATAGAACAAAACTTCCTAAACTATGAAAAATGAACTAACAATATATGATTTATGAAGGGGGAATGATATCACGGAGAATGGGGAGAATGAGAGAGGTGACAGATAGATAGATAGAAAGATAGATAGATACAGATGATAGAGGGAGAGGGACAGAAACAGAGAGAGGTGAATGTAATGCATAGATGGATAGATAGCTAGATGATAGAGGGAGAGATAAAAGAGAGAGAGGAGAGAGAGGGATGATAGATGGATAGATATGTGGATGGACGGACATGTGGACAGAGAGACAGATAAATTGATAGATATTAGCCATTATGTACCATGTACTTTGATGGATACTTTACATACATTTATCTAGTATTAATCCTTACAATAACTCAATTAGGTATTTTCCCATTTTATATATTCACAAAAACCAAATCTTGGAGATGCTTAAGCAACTGATTAGGATACATGTCTAGTAAGTGGTAGAGCTGGGATTGAAATCCAGATGTAACTCTAAATACTTTTTCAGAACTCAATGGTGTCATGTTTCTCTTTCCACAGTGCTGACAGGTGGCTCAGTGCCAGGTATTCAGCTCTATTTATCCTTTGTGATTGGCATATTTCTTCTATGTGGTTAATTTTATTGCAACTGTCTTCTTTATGTTTTTGCTGTTCTTTTTTGGAAAGAAGTAGGATCTACATAAACAAATTGGATTAAATTGACTCCAAAGCTCATGTTCTGTCTGGTGTATCATGCCCTGCATTAAAATAACAGGTCTTGGCAACAACCCAAATCCAAAGGCAGAACAAGGTTTGTTAACACTGTTCAGACCAAAAAAATTCCATTAACAGTCACAAAAGGAAAGACCCTTTCACTCTCACTCTAAGGGATTCAGGAGCATAGAGAAGTGGGATTCCAATGGGACTACTAAAGGTTGAGAAAAGCAGAACAGAAGCAGGCGTGGGCTTACTACATAATAAAAGTAGAAAAGAAATGAAATGTGGATCAGAACGGAGAGAGAAATTAAACACCAGCAAATAAAAGCAATTCAAGCTTGCTGCATTGTCTTCAAAGTCACTGTTAAGTTTCATTCTTTTTTGCTTTAAAAACGAGGATTAGGGGTCTCTGTTTTGTATTTATTGAATTCAAATCATACCTCCTTTTCCTTTCTTAGGCAACTGATCCTAAAAGTAAAGCAGCAGGTGATCTTGCCACACCCTGGGCAAAAGAATTATAGCAGCGTTCAGACACATCACCCTGAGAGTTTTACCTGTAGAGATACATTTCAAAAATGTCCTTTCCCTTCCATAATCTAGCCTGAGAGTGCTTGAGTTTCCTTTGGAGAATGAGAACACGCTCTCCTTCTCTCTCCTTAAAGCTAGGCTGAGAATTCTCTAAGGCCAGGAAATAAGCAAAACAGTGCTGACAGCCTCACTTTCACCACCTCGTTCTATTTCCAGCTGGACTCTGGGACCTGCAGGTGAGGAAGAGGGGCAGTTGGCACTAACACAGATGTTCCCCCATGTCCCCATGATCCCCAGAGGAGAACAACCCTCAGAGGCATGGTCTTTATGGTAAAACTGCTTGCTAAGCCATCAGAGGCAATCTCATGAAAAATCAAGGGAGCTCTCAGCCCAGGCTTTGTAAGCCTGTGTGATCATTCAAATGCCAGAATATTTTTCTCATTTATAAGTTTCATGATCTTAACAGCACAAGCCAACTTCTCTCAAAGGGATTCTTTTTCTCATCATTGCCGTTATCAAGAAGCATTTATTAAACACTCATCTGCAGGTGGTGCTGGGTACAATAAAGCACAACTGCCATTCTCTGTTTGAAGTATAGTTCTGCAGCAACAACTCCCTCACTGTTTTTGCTTCGATCAATTAACAATGAGTCAACTTCTATCACCTACAGAGCAGAGGCCAGAGAGTCAGGAGTCTGCACAGAGACTTTACCAGGGGCCAGGAGAGTTGGGCTCTGTTCTACCTGGCACCCTAAAATAGATATGGCACATGACGATGTTTTTCACTTACAGTTTCAAAGGGCCCATCCTCCAAGATGGGACTGGAGATGCAAGGAAGCAGGCAAAAGTTGTTTCCACAGTCTTTTTCTTCACTTTCTTTCCTTTTTTCACTGACTTTTAAAAACTATGTAACATTTGATATATACTAAAGGATGTATGTAGCAAATATGTGAATTATAAAATAGAGTCATCCCTCGGTATCCACAGGGGATTGGTCTCAGGACATTATACAGTCACCTCCCTCCCCGTACCCAAATCCACAGGTGCTCAAGTCCCTTATATAAAATGGCTATTTGAGTTGGCACTCCATACCCACAGTTTCCGCATGAAAAATTGATCCAAGTTGGTTGAATCAGCAGCTGCGGATCCTGCAGATATGGAGGGCCGACTGTATAATAATAAAAAGAACATTATGAGCCTACCAATGAACTTAATAGGTACTAGGGATTTACTATTAGCAATGAATCCACCTGTGTGCTTTGCTCCGCCCCTACCCTACACCCTTCCCTCCAGAGCTGAACTCTGTACTGAATTTGATGTTAATCACTGACTTGCCGTTTAGTTTTAGTACATATATAGGTATTTTTTAAATCGAAGTATAGTTGATTTGCAATGTTGTGTTAGTTTCTGGTGTAAACCAAAGTGATTCAGATATATATGTATATATATTCATACATATATATATTTTTTTCATATTCTTTTCCATTATGGTTTATCACAGGCTACTGAATACAGCTCCTTGTGCTATACAGTAGGATCTTGTTGATTTATCCCTCTTCCACTCCCTTTCCCGCTTAGGAACCATCGTTTGTTTTCTATGTCTAGCACATATATTTATAAATGCACAATATATTATTTACTCTTGACTGGTTTTGAACTTTATAAAAAGGGGTCTCAATTTACATCCCCTGCTTACAAATGAAGTTAAACATCTTTTCTTATACACATTTGCCATTCATATTGCCTCTTCAGTAGTATGTCTTTTCCCCCTTTCTTCTGTTGTGTTGATAATCTCTTTTGTAATTGATTTGGAGCAATTCTTTATATAATCCAAACATTAATCCTATTTCAGTTATATGTCAGGCAAATGTCATCTCCCTGTATTTTCATTCACTTTTTGCTGTCTTTGATAAACAGAAGTTCCTAGTTTAATGTGGTTGAATTTTTAAAAATTTAGGTTAGTGCTTTCTGTGTCTTATTTGAATAAATGTTTCCTTACCCCAGGATGTATATTGTCCTATACATTCTGTGAAAAGTTTTGCTGTTCATATATATGCTTTAATCCAAATAGAATTGGTTTTCTTTATGGCGTAGAACAGAACCCAAATTTAACTTTTTTTCCATATGGATAATCAGCTCTTTCAGTACCATCTATTGAGTACTACCCTCCTTTCCCAGTCATTTGCAATGCCACCTGTCATATAATGTTCCTTATGTGGATTGGTTGCTGAGTTGTCTATTCACCTTATTTAGTTTAATTTGTTACTCCATGTGAATTATAACTTCATATATTACATTGATTACAATAGCTTTATGCCTGGCTATCTGGTGATGCAAGTCCTTCCATTGTTTCCTTCTTAAGCACAGTCTTGGTTCTCCTTGGGAGTTTGTTCTTTCATTTAAATTTTGTAATTGGCTTTTCAAATTCCTTCCAAAACCACTGTTGGGATTTTGATGAAAATTGCTCTGAATCTATAATTCAATTTAGGGAGAAGTGACAACTTTGTAATATTGAGGATTTCTGTACATTAAAATGGTATATTTCTCAACTTACTTAGGTCTTTTCAGTGACTTTCAATAAAGTTTTATTTATATACAAGCAACCATTTTCTCCACACAGATCCTGCACATCATTTGTTAGATGTAATCTTAGACTCCATTTGTTTGTTGTCACTGGTATCTCTTTCTGTATTATATTTCTGTTTGCTGCTGGCTTTAGAAATCTGATCCTTATTCTTTTATTTTATTTTCACATCTTACTACACTGGCAAGAACCTCTAGTGGTGAATGGAAGTCATGGCAGTCGACATCCTCTTACTCTGATTTTAAAGTCAACACCACTAACATTTCACTAAGAATTATACTTGATGTTATATTTTGGGTAGATACCATTTATCATGCCAAGGCATTTCTATGTATTCCTAATTTGCTAAGAATATTTTCTATCTCCTATAGGCATCTATTAAGATGACCACATTTTTTGGCTTTTATCTAATAGTAAAATTGCATTTATAGATATTCTAATATTAAGCCCCTCTTTCATTCCCAGTGGAAACTAAACCTGATCATACTGCATCATTATTTTATACACTGCTGTATTCCATTTGCTAATATTTTGTTTAAAATATTTACATCTTTGCTTTTTAGTGAAATTGGCCTATCTTGTGATGTCTTTATCAGGTTTTGATATTAAGCTTCAACTGGCCTCAAAAGATGAATGGATTGGTTCCCTTTTTATGTTCTATGGAAGAATTTATATGCTATTGGAATAATTTGCTTATTAAATTGATAGAATTCACCTATACAATCATCTGGACCTCATGTTCTATTTGCTGGGAAGATCCTTAATTATTTCAGCTTTTGTTTCTCTTTCAAACTTAGTATGCTATACTTATAAAGAATTTTTGTATTTTTTCCATTTTCAAATGCACTGACATAAGTTTAGTCAGTATTCTATAATTATCCTCTTGTTTCTAGCTATTTCTCTACTTACAACATCTTTTTCATTCCTCTTATTGTGTCTCCTCTTTTTTTCTTAATCAATCTAAAAATAAGTATCCATTTTGATAATCTTTTCAAAGAAAAAACTTTTAGCTTTGTTGATGTTTACAACCACATTTTTGTTTCCCTTTCATTAATTTCAGGTCTTACCTTCATTATCTCTTTCCTTCAATTATTTTGGTTTGTTTAATCTTATTACTTAAAAAATTTTTAGTTGAATGCCTAACATTAAATTTTAGCAATTCAATTATAATATAAGCATTCAACTCTATAAAATTTGACACTTAAATATTCCACAAGTTTAATTTGCAGCATTTCAGTATGATTAGTTTTGAATAATTTTTTTAAACTTCTACTGTGATTTCTTTTCTGACTAATGAGCTATTTAGAAGTGTGTTTATAAAATTCCAAATATATTACAATTTCTTTTTAATTTACCTTTTTGGTTTTGATTTACAACAGTTTTCATTGCGATCTGAGGTCATGATCTGACTGACGCCATTTTTTAAAAATTTTTTGAAGTTTGTTTTATGGTCTATTATGTGTCCAATTTTTATAAATGTTCCATGTGTACTTTGGTAGGATGTATAATCCAACTGGAGACACATTTTTATATGTCCTTTAAAATAAACTTGTAAATTGCATTATTCAACTCTTTAATGTCTTTATTATTTTCAGCCTGCTTGATCTATCAATGATTGAGAAATGTATGTTGAAAGCTCCCAGTATGTTGGTAAATTTGTCAATTTCCTTCTTAGTTCCATCAATATTTGCTTTATAACTTTTGAGATTTTTTTTTAAATTTATAGAATTTTGGAATTTTGAGTTGTCCTTGTGAACATTATCATTGTGTAGTGACTCTATTTATCCCTAATAATATTTATTGTCTTAAATTTATCTAATATTAGTAACTATTTCAGCTTAGTTTTATTTAGTTATTGTTCTTTTAATTATGCTGTGTCCCTGAGTTTTAAGAGGGTTTCTTGTAAAGAATATTTAGCTGGATTTTGTTTCTTTCTATAACATGATAATATGTATATTTTAGCTCTATTCTAGTCCATTTATATTTATTGCTACTATTAATACACATGGAATTCTACCACCCATGCTGTTTAAGTCAGGATTCTCATGATAAACAGAACCAATATGATATTTGAGACAGAGCATGATTTTAAAGAATTGGATCACACAATTATGGGAGCTTGCAAATCTGCAATCCTCAGGGCAGACCAGGCACGCTGAAAATTCAGGCAAAGTTCCTGTGTTGCAGTCATGAAGCATAATTTCTTCTTCCTTAGGAAACCTAACTTATTCTCTTAAGGCCTTCAACTAATTGGATGAAGCCCACTCATATTATGTAGGGTAATCTACTTTACTTAAAGTCTACTGACTGTAAATGTTAATCACATCTAAAAATGTATTAACAGCAACATCTAGACTGGTGTATAACCAAACAACTAGGCACAATAGCCTAGTCAGGTTAACACATAAAATTAAGCATGACACATACTTTCTTTCTTTCTTTTTTCCTTTTTTTCTACTTCTTTGCTTTTTCTTGGCTTCTTTTGAACTTTTCATTTGGATTGATTTAATCTCTATGTTTATGTTAGATCTTCTCATTCCATCCTCATGTCTCTTAATTTCTCTTGCATATTTTTCATCTTCTTTGATCTCTGTGCTACAGTCTGAGTAATTTTTTCAGCTCTATCTTCCAGTTCACTAATTCTCTCTTCAGCTTTGTCTAATTTCATCAATTTAACAAATTCATTAAGCTTTTAATTTTGTCAATTATATTTTTATATGTAAAGTTCTATTTGGTTGTTTTTCAAATCTGCCTGGAAATTTTTGTTATTGTTCCTCATTTGGTTTGTTGTTTGTTTGCTTATTTTCCTCTTTTATTTCTTTAAATAATTCAAATGCCGTTACTTCATATTTAGTATCCGATAATTTTGATATCTGAAGTGTGTGGGGAGATCTAACTCTGCTCTTTCCCTTGATTTTCAATCATGTAACACTTTACCTTTCTGTATTTTGTTAAATTTTTATTATGAGGTCATATTTATAGAACTTAAACTTTAGCCTAAGGGCTAAAGAAAAGATGGTTTTCTCCAGGGAAGACATGTATTTGCTCCTGCTGAGAGGCAGTGGGGACTATTCATCTGACATTACTCTGGCCCATTTTGAAGGCCCTGGCTTAATGAAGAGGGCTTAATCTCAGCTCTCTTTTCTTGTCCTGACTTAGTCTTCCTGTCACAGTATGGCATTGCTCTTAGGAAAACACTACTTTTGTGCTCACTTCATGTTCAGCTCACTATTCTTCTTTCACTACTCTCAGTGCCACAGCCCCTGAAAACTGCAGAAGGTGGCACTCACGTACCTATGACGTGAATGTCACCTTCCAGATTTCCACATGCAAATGTGGCATTTGCAGTCTACGCAACCACATACGGAGGCCTTGCTCATTGTTCTAATCTACCACCCCCTCTTGGAGACTTCCAAGATTTGTAATAAATGTAGTAATGCACTGAAAAATGTTTGTTGTAATGTTTCCAGCACATGGTTGTATTTAATGAGAAAGTCTGTCAGAATATTTATGCCTCTAAAATGCCAAGAGTCTATCTTTGTCTCCTCATCCCCTTTTCTTTCCAACTTTCTGCAATCTGGTTTCAGTCCCCTTTGGTTTAATAATAAATTTCAATTGTCACTAGTCTGTAAAACCTAATATTTACCTTAATTTTTCCTTAACTCTCTGCATAAATTTGTTGTACTTATTACACCTTCCTTCTTGAAACTCTCCCCTTCCTTAGCAACTATGATTCTGTGTTATCCTGATTAGTAAATAATATTTTTATATACTGATTTATCAACTTATTCCTCTGGTGTTCATATTGCCTAGTCATGGAACATCTCACACCTTATCACAGCAAGACAAGAGACCAAATAATTATATTCTTGTTTTAGAGTTTCAAAGCAAAGTTCCAGGTGTAAGACAAAGGCATTTGGAAGACTACATGAATAGGAAAGCCATTATTTTTCTCACCCTTTAATAAAGCTCTGAACTATGGAAGGTGAAGAAAAAAGAAACAATGAAGAAAAGTTGGTAGGACCCATAATAGGGAGACCAGGTAGGGCCTAGACCAGAAAAAGCAAGCAGGGAGGAGGAGAGTCAATATCCAAAGACCTTACTGACTGCTTTAAAGCCTGATAATCTCTTGTCAGCACAAGAGAATATGTGTGAGCCCTGCCTATGCCCCTGACCATCCAGTCTCCATTCTAGTGAATAACACACATCAGTACCCTTCTCACTGGTGTCCAGTGAGAAATTTCCACCATAGACAGCCATCACTTTACTTAGCATCATTCAGCAGGAAAGATACCTGTTTCTACCCCAAGGATGGCTTATTTGGAAATTAACTACCCTATGTAAACAATACCTTTTCCTTCTTGGGAAACTCAAGAGCTACCAGAGAAAGAGTAAGGCTAGGACACCGAGCGGAATGAGAGGGAACAAATGATCATGCTGCCAGCAACCTTCCTGTCAGCACTGGGATGCTTTGATCGTCTAGAACAAGCAGCTTGAAATTTCTTCCCATGCAGTGTCAGTAATGAAACACACCTCCCTCTCACTGCATTCCTGCTCTCTATTCCTTCTTGCTCTCCTTAACTGGGTTTGCTTCTTTCTCCACCACCTAAATACTTACTCACTGAGAGGTTAACTTTGGCCCCCTCTACCTCCTTTCTCTCCCCCTCAAAGAACAAATCCATACCCATAATGCCATCTCTGGACAAATGTCACAAGTTCTATAATAGGCATGTTTTTAAAAGGTGCTGTAGAATCACTGATGAAGGAGAGCTCAAGTTCGCCTTGTAAGACAGTTCAGACACTTTCCCAGAGAGTAAGTGACAGATGATCATGAGGGGCAGCATCACTCACAGAGATACAGCTTAGCAGCGGCACAAAACACAACACAGGCGACGGCAGTTGTTTGACGAAACGAGGGACCTACTTATGTGGATAATTGTTTGGTGACTACATCTGATATTTTATGACTATTTTCTCATCTAATTCAGAAAGCCTTTTCCAAAGTCTTCAAAAGTTGCATCAGTAAGATTACAGCTGATCATTGGCCTTTAGAGACTTTCTGAAAACAGAGCGAGAAACTGGCTCCCTCCAGTGGTGTAGTATAAATTTGCCACATTTCCAATGTGGTGAAGTAACACCCACCCCTCCTGAGCTGACGCCCAAATGGTTTGGTGCCAAGTAAACCAGACAGAATGAGCTAGTCCTGCTATCTCGGTTCTGTTCTCCCTTTGAATTGAAGCGTAATGAACCATTTTCCAAGTCACAGGATAAATCAAACTTTATTTTTTTAAAAACGAACTCTGCTGCAATTTTACAGTTACAATAACTTTCTCAATGTTTTCATTACTTGGAGATAACAGAGAAAACGAAAAGGGCAAGTGGATTCTTGGATCATGAAAGTCGGTGCTAGAGTCTATCGAATGCCCCTGAGATGCGTGTAATTGTCTCCAGTAACATGTTTTGTTGCCAAAGCTATTAGTGACTCTTCACTGTTTCTTACCAGTCTCCCACTTGCTACAACACTGAACTTGTTGCAGCCCTGACAATATCAATAGTTGCTGAAGACAAGGGGCAGGGCTGCAAAATTTCAGGAAAGTCACATTTGCAGGCTGGGTATAGGAAAAGGGGACTTATTTACCATGAGGCCTGCTCATTAGCTTCCCATCTTTATTACTCTGAAGCCCATGTTTCATGAGTTGGCTTCATGCCACAGCACCCCTTTCACACATACTTACAGGCTTACATGCTCCACATGTACACACATGGCAAGAGGCTTAAAAGTGTCCAAAAAGCTCTTCTACCAGACAGATGTACTGTGAAAAGCCAACATCAGGGATAAAGTGCTTCTGGATCATACAGCACATTTATTTCTCTCAGTCAAGCTTTGCATCACATTGGCCTTTAGAGGCCAACTGGATGTATTTCACATTATCAATGAACCCCACAAGTGCTGAGCTGAGCCAGGTGCAAACCCAGCAGTGGGGCAGTGAGTTTTTTTCAGGACAGGCCTTCCAGAAACCATTCCTCGTGCACACTAACACACGAAGGCTGTAGTTTATCACATCAGTGGCAATATGCAGTTTCCACAAATCACTTTTTCTTTGCTTTCTGTCTTTTGTCTCTCAAATGCGGTATTTGCTATTAAGTAGTGGGACATTCATTCATGAGACTAAGAGATCTGAAAGCTCTTTTCCGTGCTTTCCCACAGGCTTCATTTCTTTGGTAGCCTCCTTACACTACTACAGAGGAAATGAAAACATCTTTTACTTCTTCATTGCTGGGAAATGTGGCAAATTTATACTACAGTTGCAAAGAAGTTCAAATTCTTGGATTACTGTGTTATAGAAATTAAAGTGTATATAAAATCGCCTAAGGATGGACAAAATCCTGAGAGTGATGATTACATAAATAAAACAGGTAAGAAAAAAACAAAATCCTGCAAGAAGATATAGACAAAAAGATGCAGATTTGAATGTCTGCATCAGCAAGGAGCTAGTAATGAATGTCGTAACATTAATTTCAAATCAATGCTATTTGTCTGGTAGCATTTTAATAAACAAAATTAAGAAACTCCCTTATTTTTTAAATGTAATTACTGTTATAAAAGAGATTTTTGTTATTATTAAGCAGCAATTCATTGAGACTAGAGATGGATTATCCGCACTTTAATAACTTATTAAAGTTATTATTAACTTTTGCAATATTTTAATTCTAAGTTTCCTTTCATAGCTCTTAGATGAGGGTCTTGTTTAATGTGTAGGATGGGCTTTAAATAACCTTCTCAATACAGTTTGGCAGAGTCCTACAGCGCCAGGATCCCAGACAGAGACTCTGTTGAGCATAGGCTATTGCTCCATGAATCTGTTAGAATATTTTCAGCCTCAAATAAGAGAATATCCACCTAGGGAATTCCCTGGTGGTCCAGTGGTTAGACTCCACGCTTTCACTGCTGAGGGCCCAGGTTCAATCACTGGTCAGGGAATTAAGATCCCACAAGTTGTGCAGTGCAGCCAAAAAAAAAAAAAAGGAGAATATCCATCTAAAAGTGGTTATAACAATATTTATTAGCTCACATGACAATATCTAGAGGTAGCGTGGTTGCAACATTGGTAAATAAACTGCTTAAAAATAAGATAGAAGTTGCATCTTTTATATTTTTCTGCTTTACCATCCTCAGCACTTAAACTTCTCACTTCATGATCTCAAAGTACAATAGCTGCTGCAGTTTCAGACATTATATCCTCCACAATGCTGTCCAAAAGCAAGAGGGCAGTTTTTCTTCTTATATTTCTTTTTACCAGGGAGGAAAACCTTTCCCAGAAGCCTCTCAGCAGACTCATCTTCTGGTCATATTTACCAGGATTAAGTCACATGCTCATGCCCTTTCTGCATGGGAGGCTGGGAAAGCAGTCTTGGCTATTTCTAACTCCTCTATTGGAGATGAATGCTGGTATCAAGGAAGAAGTATGGGGCAGACAACCATATCCCTCCTTCTGCATATTTCTCATTATCTTTATAAGTAAGTAAATAAAAAATAAAATCGGACTTCCCTGGTGGCGCAGTGGTTAAGAATCCACCTGCCAGTGCAGGGGACTCGGGTTTGATCCCTGGTCCGGGAGGACCCACGTGCTGCAGAGCAGCTAAGCCCGTGCACCACAACTACTGAGCCCGTGCGCCACAACTACTGAAGCCCGTGTACCCTAGAGCCCACATGCCGCAACTACTGAGCCTGCGTGCTGCAACTATGGAAGCCTGCGCGCCTAGAGCCTGTGCTCTGCAACAAGAGAAGCCCGTGCAACGCAACAAAGAGTAGCCCCCACTCGCCACAACTAGAGAAAGCCCGCATGCAGCAACAAAGAAGCAATGCAGCCAAAAAGAAAAGAAAGAAAAAAATCACCTGCCAAAACAAAGTTAATACATTCCTCCTGGGACTGGTTCTAGTCTGCATATTCTCAGCTTCACTTTTTGTTCTCTTCTTTTTTTTTAAATTTGTTTATTTCACCTCCTGGCCATCCTGTCCTTTTCATTTTGGTAGTGGTAGTAGGTATTATCGACGATGCTTGGAGGATAGCAGAAATAGCCCCAGATTTGGCAAATAAAATTCTGGGTTCAGGAATCTGCCCTGCCCCTCATTAGCCATGAGAGCAAAGACAAGGCTCTTGGGCTCTGAGCTTCATCTGTAAAGAGGAGGCAGTAATCCCTGCCCTACTTATTTCTGGAAGTAATTGTAGAGGCCACATGAGGTAAGATGTGTGAAACTGTTCTGTAAGCTGTTAAGCACTAGGCATATGCAGTGAGCTGCTGAGACATCCTAGGATACTTGTTTGCACTCAGAAACACCTACACCTGGAGTGGTCTTTTCTCATCCACCACACTGAGGTCATTTTGAAAAGTAACATTCACAAGTCAGAGACTTCCAAACATTGGCTGGAAAGAAGTCAATGAGTTCACAAGTAAAGAGCATTTGAGCAGCTGCACTTTAAAGTCGGAAATTAAGAGCACAGTGGTCTCTCTCTTCCCTTGACTATATCACCAAGGGACAGGTCACTACAGAGAATTAGTTGAATAGGAACTTGAATCCAACAGAGTAAGCTACAGACTTGGAGAAGAGTCTCAGATGGTCAACTATTTGGATGTAGGCACTCTCTTTAAAGAAGTCTTTCTCTGCCACCCAGCCCTTCTCCATGATCCAAGCAGCTCACTCAGGACACTCAACCCCTCTTCTAAGGTACAGGTCCTTATTATGGCCTGATAACTGGGCCTCCAAATGGAGCAGGGCTGACCTTAAGCAACATCATGAATTCTATTCCAAAACTCAAGATGGCCCCTCTCCTTTGAGCACTTACTTACTATGTATTTGAAGTAAGTGTGTATATATATTACCAACTATATACTAGAGAGACTAAGACATAGGCCTTGCCCTCTGTACTCTAGTGAGGGAATCACACAAGAACACTACTCAACTCTAGTTCAAGGCACAATTCAGCAGGTGCCAAAAGCATCTAAAGTGCTCAGACCTTTTATACCAAGGTCAAAACAAAAAGAGAATGAATCCAGGCAGGAGCATCAAGAAATATCTGAAATGGTCTTGGAAAGATGGTGACATGTTTACAGGTGGAGATGCTGGGAGAAACAAGATGATGACAGAGTCAAGCTGGAGAAGCAGAATCATGTTTGAGGAAGGGTTGCTAGTGTAGAATAGATAAGTAGAGAACAGGTAGATTAGGGGGATGCTGGGGTCACAGGCAAGCGTGCTGGGAGTTAAACTCTGGTTTTCACATACCCACTTTGGCACTTTCTCTTTCTTCCTCTTACCATCCCTTCAGAAGCTTGGTGTCCAGTATCTCCTCCTGCTGCCCTCCCCACTCAGCAAAACTGCTGTCAGGGAGAGATCTGATATAGGTGACTTATGGTTTGGTAAGAATTGAAAGCAGACTAATTATTTCATCTTACACCTTGGCTCAATTTCAGAGTAAATGGCATTGTTTCCTATCAAAGGAATTTCAGAAACCAAAATGAGGAGGTACCACATCTCTCAGCTGACTGAAAGCTAGTGGGACTAAAAGAATATCTGAATTCCAGCCAGTTATATGATTTATTTGTCCCATGAGCAGGTCATCTAACCTCTCTGTATTTTAGTATCTTTGGCCATAGCAAGAAAATCCTGTTATACCTTCATCACAGAGCTGCTGTAAAGCTCATGAAATAATTCACATGAAGATAAAGCACCCTGGCTATAAGGATGCTCACCCCCTTCCTGCAGTCTCTGGCTGCTCGCAGGTACCCTAGTGACACCCTCACCAAGGGTCTCAGAGAGGAAAGTGCAGAGAGCCACATAACCTTTGAGACATTCCTCCCCTGGTTTAAGCTTTCTCCCCATCAAGGAATTCCCAAGTGCAAGACTCTGGCGTGGGCTGGCCCAATCTAGGCCACCGGCACTGGGACACTTTAGGGGGATTACATGACTGATAACACATGTAGACCTTGTCTTCTCACGACTGCTGAGTGTAGGAGCACACTGACCAAGCAGGCACCAATGGGACCCGAGTACAGATCCTGATCTGGCTCTTGTCCCAGCTCTACCCTCACCTACCCATAGGAACTCAGAAAATCATCCTGTCTCTTTGAACATGATTTCTTCTGCAAATTGGAAATAATACCACCTGTCCGGTCTCCCTCACAAGCCTAAGATGTATAATATATCACAAAACTACATTCTTATTACTGTGTGTGATTCTATCTGACAGAAGAGCCTTTGAACACCCTTGGAGCATGGGACATCCTTTGGGGTCTATCTCAACTGTCATGTCCTTGAAGACAGCTTCCCAGTTTTCCAGGCAGAATTCCTCTCCATCCTGTGCATGTTCCAAGCACTTCAGTAAGTTCCTCTGACACACGTGACATCATACTCTAACTAACTGCATGTGTGTGTCCCCCACTGAGGTCCTTGAAGCTCAGGAGTCCTATACTTTTCACCTTTGAATCCCCAGGACCTGCCCTGGCCCTGCACATAGCATTTGCAGAGGAAACATTTGGATGAATGAAAGCTTCTCAGACAGTGGTTTTCTTCTGGACTTCCTTTTTGCCTGTAGAACATCCCAGGCTTGGAGACAAGGCACTTACAGAAACTTGGTAAAAGCAGAGTCTGGAGCATCAGAAGGTAAATACAAGAATATTATCACAGGATGGGGATGGTCAAACGCAGTGCGGACCATTTTATATTCAGCCTTTCTCCTCAGGGCTCCAAGGCAAAGATGTTCTTACACCTTCTTTTTCTTCTATCTTAGAAACTGTCCCAAAGATATTCCCAGTTCAAACCCTGGAATTAGAAATTAGGCCACATGGTCATGTGGATGGGTCCACTGCAGGAGAAGTGCCAATAAATTACTCAGCGGCACACACCGTTGCCTGTTCAGGCTCCACTAAATACACGATATTCTACGCACAGACGCCAAGAGACATAAATGAGATGCTTGCATTGTAAAGCAGAAGAATGTGAAGCAGCTAAACCAAAAATTTTGCTCAAGTTTTTTTTTCCTTCCCTCAGTGTGATCTCAAGATGGAATAAAATCCAGCAGTTGAAAATGGAACAATTTAAGGGTGTTTTGGTTCCAAGACATGAAACATGCAAAAGTGTAGTCTGAAGAATGTCGAGCCAGGCTGGCAGTGAGATATACCAGCCATTCTTGGGCACTTTCTAAAGGGAAATATTATTGAGATTCAGCTGAGCTGGGCAAAATCCCAATAATGTTAGCATCACTTGCTCCATTGCTTTTCCTAGTAAGAAGAACATGCAGTAATGGTTTGTAATCATATTGCAGAATGTTGTGTCTAAAGACATGGTTTATTAAGGAGAAGATGGTCACTGATGTGTTTCTCTATGTGTTAAAACACTTATAACTAAAAATCACCAAAGCAAACAGAATATTAAAAGTGAATCTGAATGCTACAGAGAGTTAAAACAAATTGGATATCTGTGCCTCCAGTTGGGTTGCCATTCATTGTAAAATTGTCTCCTAAGAGAAATGTGTGCTGTTTGAGGTTGGAAAGACATGCCTTTAAGCTTCTGCTCAAAAGATCAGAATTCTTTTTACTATGTGTAGTTGCTATATTTCAAGAAATGATTTATGCCACCACTACACACAGGCAAGGCTTCCATTACTGAGCACTTCAACTGTGTTAACTTGTTATATGTGTCTCATTTAATCTGCTCTACAACCTTATCATCAGATGTTATTATTATGTCCATTTTATTAATGAGAAAAACTGAGGCTTGAAGTATATCTGCCTCAATGTTATACAACTAGTAAATAGCAAAACTAATTTTCTTTTTTTAAATTAATTTTTATTGGAGTATAGTTGATTTACAATGTTGTGTTAGTTTCTGTTGCACAGCAAAGTGAATCAGTTACACATACACATATACATATATCCACTCTTTTTTAGATTAACAGTAATTTTCTAACTGAGGTCCATCTAACTGCAAAGCCCATAATTCCTATTTTATGGATGAAGACATTAAGGCTGAGAGAGGTTAATAACTAGACTACTGCTGGTTACACTGCAGAGTTGAGATGCAAAACCAGGCTCTATTCCTGTTACATCACCATGTTGCCTCTTGCATTTACCATCTTTCTTAAGATGCTTTGAGTGAGTGCATGTGGGTCAGTACCTTTCAGCTCTCTCCAAGCTTCAGCCTCTTTTGGTATGTAGTGTCCCGCAAGCAGTTCAGCAGACTCCCAACTGCTGAGAGAAGATGCCTCTGTCATTCCCCCAGAGCCTGTTCTGGGTCAAGGCCTTGTTGCCACCACACATTAAGAGACAACCTGAGTTAAGTCTGGACATTTGCAAAGCCGCAGGAATCTTACCAGAGGCATCAATGTTCCTAAGTCCATGATTAGCCCTTCCAGGGTTCTTGACCTTCTCCCATGTATTTGGCACTCATTCTGTGCCAGCACTGAGGCAGGCTCTAAGAACATAAAAAGAACAGATATGGCCCCTGTCCTCATGTATACAGTTAACAGCTGACATTGGCTGAGCACTTAGTATGTGCCAGAGGACCTCCTAGTGCCACACTTGGATCATTTACTCCTCACACGTGCCACGTCAGTATAACTAATGGTCCCATTTTGCAGATAAGGACACTGAGGCACAGACAACTGAAGTAAAACTTTCCCAGAGTCTAGTACGGGACACAGGGAAGTAGATAAGCCTTGCCAATCCAGTGTGTTAAGTACTGGGCCTGAGGGAACACAGGACTACGTAGGCTCTTAGGCCAGCCTGGGGGTTAGGAAAGGCTTCCCAGAAAAACAAAGAATGAGTTGGAGTTAGCCAGTGAATGGTAAGGGAAGAGCATTTGACACAGAAGGGACAGCATGTGCGAAGGGGAGGACAAGGCACCTTCAGGTCCCAGAAAAGTTCAATGTGCCCAAAGCATAGAGAGAGCAGAAGAGGAAGCCAGAGAGGTAGATACCCAGGCCTTTTACGACATGTGATTCGTTGCCAAGGCCTTTTCAAATGATCAGACCCAGAAACTTTTCAAAGTCATGAACATAATCTAGACTGTAGCAAATCAAAGGTAGGAAAGCATGGCTAATGTCACATTTCTCCACAATATTGCTTTTTAAAGGGTGGCTTATTTTTTCTCCTTTTATTCAGACTAATTCTGGGGAGGGTCTTGTTTTACCTCCAGTTATGATGATGAGAGGTGCTATGGGAAAGTAATATTCTGTCTTCCAGAATATCGTCCACAGCAAGAATATCATTCATGAAACGCCGGGCTTACCTGCCTCATTCTGGGCAGGAAGGTCAAGTGGTACACACCTACATGTGCCCCGATTCCTCTTCAGCCCCGCCTCTGAGAACAGGGGCTCAAAAAAGGTGTCAAACCACTGTGTATCTCTCATGCAATGAATCCCCCCAGCTCTCTTTCCAAAAAGGAGCCCAATAAAATCTTATTACAGGATCATATATATTCCATATCTAAAAACATAAAATGACTCACAAAAGCACAGTCATTAAAAAGTCCAAGTAAAAAAATGCCATGTCTTGATCTTTTTAATCGAAGTACTACAAGGCATTTGAAAATCAGCACTGAATATTTTTTTTCTTTCTTCATTTTTTTGGCCGCACCACGCAGCTTGTGGGATCTCAGCTCCCCGACCAGGGATTGAACCGGGCCGAGGCAGTGAAATCCCGGAATCCTAACCACTAGGCCACCAGGGAACTCCCGGGACTGAGTATTAATAATCACATGCAAATCAATATGGTGTAAGAGATTAAAGCCTGCCTCCCGAGCTCAGTCATGAACCTGGCCCCAGCCCTCCCATACACCCATGTCCCCAGCACTCCTACCTTTGATTTGTTGCTGTCTAGATCACGTTCATGACTGAAAAGTCTCTGGATCTGACCATTGGAAGAGGAGTTCAGACCCTGGCAATGAGCCACATGACATGAAAGGCCTTCAGATCCTACTTCTCTGGCTTCATCTCTTGCCCTCTCTCTAGATTTCAGGCACATAGTCCTTGCTTGCTCATCTTTGAGCATATCCAGGTGGATTTCTATCACTTCCCTAGACATGGCGGTCTGTTGTGAAAATAGTTTAGACTCTGGTTTTTGCCCCCAAACAAGGACTGAAACGTGAGGGAATAGGAAAGATGAGAGCTATCGAGAGGGTCCCTCAAAGGGATATCTTGATCCTTCACCTCAGGCATCTCATTCTAAAAACCTGTTCTTTTCTCATCTCCCAAATTTCAGGCCCATCTAGTGGGAGGGAGGGTAGCTATATGTGAGTGAATGCGTGAAAGAAGATAGCAAATTCTAAAAACTTGGTGTTTTCACAAATTAAACTTTAAAGATCCTTTTACTGGGTAAGTCCAAAATGTAAATGGAGGCTTATTTAAGATTAAAACATAAAGTATTTTTTATTGAAGTATAGTTGATTTACAATATTGTGTTAGTTTCAGGTGTACAGCAAAGTGATTCATTTATATTTTTTTTAGATTAGGATTTATTATATAGTACAGGGAATTATACTCAATATCTTGTAATAACTTATAATGGAAAATAAAGTATTTTTAAATCCCTGCCCACTTCTTCGATTCCTCAAAGCCATTATTTCGTAAACTCAAGGCAGTAAGTCAAATGGTTTTTCAGACCTCTCTCTCTCTCTCTCTCTCCCCCCACCCCCTTCATTTCCCTCCTACTTTCATTCAGCAAGTTTGCACCAGTCAGTGTCCTAGGAGCTCCAAGGTGAGCATGGCCCTGCTCTCTACCACTTGGGAGACCTTGGCCATTGTGTATTGATCTGCTCTTGAGGCAGAGTCTAAAACCAGCCCCAAAGGTAGCATGTGCAGAAACCCCAGACACCTCTAACTGGGTGGGCCTCCTTCCTGGTCCAGTCACTCATCCTCTAGAAGGGGAGGGTAGAAGTGAGACACTTCAGGGGGAAAAACAATGAAGAGGGTTGCTGACCAAGTCAGAGATTCTTCTCCTGGTGTTTTACCTTCATTCCCAGGTGAGTGTCCCCACCCGCCACAAATACCCTGGTTCCTTACATTTGGATTTCTCAGCCCCAAACTTGGTAAGAGCCGCTTCTTCTTCACTTCTTTCAATAAGATTTGAAAACAGTTGAAAGTCCCCCTGATGAGTTTATAATGCCTAGGACTGTGGTCTCCAAAGGAGTTGACTTCAAGCTGTTCTAAGAGTATCCTGGTAGGACTATTTCATAGGAAATAACTACCTTTGAATACATATGATGCTCTATCATTTTCTAAGCACATAAAGCAAGATCTTTGGAGGTCTGCAGCTCCTCTGGAGCTCCAGTCTCTATCTTTTCTTACCTGAAAATTAAAAAAAAACAGTGTTTCCTCAGGCCCAAGAGTTCTTTAACCACAAAGACAACCTTGGTTGCAATTCAAACTGTCTGATTCTATGAACACTTCAAAAATGGCTGAGGCAGACGAAATTCTTCAGAATCCAGGCCCCCCTGAATGTTGGAGGGGAGAGAGGGGGAAAGGGATTCCTTTCTCCTTTTATAACCTCAAGACAATTGAACACTGCCAGTGGAATTCTTGCTAGCTAGTCCCAGAGTTTGACCTCAGGCTGTTACAGAAACAATGTTTTCCATGAGGAGTTCTTGGTTAAGAAATTTCCTCTCACCCCTCTGAGAGTCCAACAAAGCGTGGTTTATAAACCCTCAGACTCAACTCAAATAGTCTAGGCTGGGCCATCCAAGCTGGCAAGAACTATAATTTCCAAGTAGCTCTGCACGCTGTGTGCTCAGCTGTCATTTTAAAGCTGGGGGAATTTTTTTTATAAAAAATTATGCTTGGGTGAGAAGATGTTGCAAATTCTCTTTGGAGCAGCAGGACAAGTTGTAGGAAAGGGATGGCTCCGAGGCAGACGAAGGACGTGGGTGAGAAAGTTCTCCTTGTAAGGCAGAGGAAGAAGATGTGCCTGCCTGTCAATAAAGAACTTCAAAACGGGCTTCCGGTTATTTTCTTGTTTACTCTTCCTCTGATAAGCTGAATTGCTGACTGGAAATGACTGTTCCATCCCTACGGAATACCAAGGGAGTCATCTAATCCTGGGCTATTTTCAGAAGCAGTTGGGAAAAGAGGGGAGGGAGAAGAGGAAGGAATGGGGCAAGAAAAAGAACAAAACATACTTACAAGTACCTGGATATAGATATACATCTGTAAATAAAATTTTCTGCTTCTGTCCCTAAAGACCAAAATCATTTGTTAAATCTGTGTTCACTGAAGCACCATGTATTAAATTATAGAACAAGAGGGCATCCAACTCCTCATGAGGCTTTTCATTAAGCAGCATTCTATAACCACACAGTGCAATATCCTGATGAATCCACAGCAAATAAATAACGTGTACTACTTCCAGAAGTAACTGCTGTGTCTCTTCCTTCCTTTCTGGTTGAGTGTGCAGTGAAAATGAGAATCTGTTGTATTCTTCCATGTGTCTTGCCAACTACAGCTCAGAAGTCATCGTTACCTTCTGTTTAAACACTTTTACCTTCCTTCTGAAATATGTGGCCATCCCATCACCCACTCCAGACCTATTTTCACAGGGTGCACATGCGCTGGGCCTTTGGTGCTTACCTGCTGAGGTACACTGAGATGCTGCAATGAGAAGTCTTCAGTATGAGTGCTTATGGCTCCTCGGGTGTTTATTTGCAGTGGATGGGGTATTCAACTCAGCTAGGTCAGCCTGTCTGTCCAGAATGTTCAGCCAGCCCTCAGCCCCTAGGGCTTTGAGCTCACTCAGGGCCAAAGTTAACAACTGCTTTCTTCCCCCTCTGGTTTTGCTATGTTGGATCACCCATAAAAACTTGTTGCTCGGAAAGCCCATCCTAGTTCACACATTATTGCTTTTACAATGGACGCTGCTTTCCCACAAAGTGTCCACACAGGCAAAAGGTAGGACCACGCGATGTGGGATGCACTTTACTGGGCCAATTTTATGTCAGGAAGTGAAAAGCTTTCCTTCTCAAGAAAACTAAAATACATACTGAATTAGAGGGAGAAATGGAAAGAAAACTGGGCTGACCTTATCTTAGTTTTTGTGTCTTTTCCTACTTTAGGAACAGTTGAGGAAAAACCCTGAAAAAAAAAGACTGATCAATAATGATAATACTAACCCATTCATTCAAAGCTGATAAGTTTATCCAAGAAAGATAAACAATATATATTTTTTCTTTTTTTTTTTTTTTTTTGCGGTACGCGGGCCTCTCACCGCTGTGGCCTCTCCCGTTGCAGACCACAGGCTCTGATGCGCAGGCTCAGCGGCCATGGCTCACGGGCCTAGCCGCTCCGCAGCATCTGGGATCTTCCCAGACTGGGGCACGAACCCGTGTCCCCTGCATCGGCAGGCGGACTCTCAACCACTGCGCCACCAGGGAAGCCCAAGATAAATAATTTGAAAACAGTCTAGAAGGTCCTATTCAAACAGCCTTTGTTTCATGAACCCAGTAAGATGCCAGGCCATTCCTTTCTGCTTCTCTCTTCGCTGATCAGGCTGGTTAGCCCTCACAAAGCAAAAACTCATTTTGTCAAAGTACCCTGGAATGTTTTTTTCTTTCTTTGTTACTTGTGTGGGCTTTACAGCCCCAGGATCTTTTGATCCGATACAACCCATTCAAAATAGATGAGAACGTTCTATCACCCCGTCTAAATGCCTTTGGGAACAGAAGGGAGCTGTCATAATTGCGGAGTGTATGGTGAATACTGAAATTGTCATGCGGCATTTGCATGGCTGGTGCTAGCTAGGATGAGGCGTGTGCAGACTGAGTTTTCACAGCAAAGATGAGTGATCAAATGCAGATATTCCAGGTAGTCTGTAAGGCAAGAAGGGATGTCAGGCCCACCAGGCCTGGTAGCTGTTGTAGAAAACCTCAGCAAGGCCTTGTAAGCTGAATCACTGCAGTGAAATCCAGGTGCTCTCATCTTCTAAGACTCTTCCTTGTTGAGTCACAACATTGCTTCTGTTTTGTGGTCTCCTTGGTTGCCGGTGCCATGTGTTTACTACACTATTCTGCTAAGGTTCTGACCCTGTCTGGCACATCCAACTTTCCCAAGGGCTTATCTGGACTTCTACTCTGCACTTAGAGCACACAAATTTCCTAGTCCTGTGCTATTTGCCAGGTCTTTGATATGCAACCTTGCTTCTGAAGAGCTGGGTCCCCTGGTGTTTGACAGCTTGCCTGTTTTTATCTCATTTCTTGGCCCTGTGCTGTAGGTGATACGAGTCTGAACTGTTTATTTTGATTTTAACCCCAAGATCCACACACACACATTACTTGAGTACCTACTATGTGCCAGTTATCGGAGGTTCAATGGTGAACAAACAACTCTCCTACCTTTACAAATCTTAAAATCCAACAATTAAAACAAATATTAATCCTAAAGTCAAATAAATATATAATTCCAATTTATGATAAGTACCATGAAAAAACCAAAATGCTTTGAAATAGATCCACAAGAAAGGCCTCTCCGAGAAAGTGACATTTAAGCTAAACCCTAAAGGATCAGTAGTAGTCAAAACAGACAAACAGCTTTCCAGGCAAGGAAAACAACATGACTGAAGATCTTCTGGCAGGAAAGAGTCTGGCAAATTCAAATAAATTAAGATAAGTTAATGTGACTGGAAAGTAGCGAAGAAAAAGAAAGTGAAATGAGGTTGGAGAGTTAGGAGGGACAAGGCAACACAAGGCCTTTCTAGCCTTAGTTAAGAATTTGGTGTCCTGGTCTAAGGCAATGGAAGCAACTGCAAGGTTTTAAATAGCAGATCCCACTTATACTATTCAAAGGTCAAGGGAAAGACCTGAAGCAAGGAGACCAGTAGGAGAATATCATCACAAACTATGAGAATGCTGGCCTTGACCCTCTGGGGATCCAGAGTGTGTTCAGTCTGCTCCCACGTGACCTCCAAGTCCTGGACCACAGTCTTGAACTGGTTCTTTTCGTTCTGGCTGTGCATCTTCTCCTACTACGTATGCCTAGGTCTTCTGGGAGCTCAAACATCACTGTGGTCTGCCCTACTTCAAAAGAAAAAGCCAACCAGAGAAGAGATGGAGGCAGCCACATTATCACGTTTGGAAGGAACTGTCTCATTTTCAACAATTTGTTTTTCTGCCACAAAAAGAACTGCCAGTCATTTGTGTCCTTTCACGCCCCTCTCTCCACCACCCATATAGTAGCAGGGTCAGCACTGCACCAGGGATTAGAAGAGGAAATACCTGGTCTCATTTCAGAGATTGCCCAGATTGTGGAGATGACACAAAGTTAAATGGAAAGTAGAATGGACAGTATCAAAACTGACTGTAAATAAAGTAGTAAGACTGACTTCTGATTAAATGCAGAAGTAGAGTGTTTCCAATTCAGGCACTATGTCAAAAGACAGAAACTTAAATCTCTGAGAAGTCCTATCCAAGCTTTGATCCAAGGGAATAAACCCTTAAATAGAGCAGAAAAACCAAATGACCTGAACTTCAGCATACTTACGAGAGATAATCCCAGGTACAAGGTTTCTCACAGATATTACTGAATCCTCCTAGATACCAGGAGGTCCTTGAGGTAGGAGGTGGTGAGAAGGAAACATACATTTATTACAATTCCAGGTTTATGCAGGGGAAATTTAATGAAAATCTTTTTCCACGGTCAGGAAATTGAATAGCGTTGGAATCAGAGTCAGAATGCAAAGGTTTTTTGACTAGAGGCCAGAGGTAGTTTTGCAAGAAGCCCCGGGGCCCATCGGTAGTAAGTATTGATAGAAGCCCACAGTGAATGTTGCCGAATTGTGTGGATGGCATTTTACTGTCTATATATCCCTTCAGTGTGTGGGGGAGAGGAGAGGGACTAACTAATAAAGCATGTTGTGTGCTTGTGTGTGTGTGTCTCACACACACATTTGATTTTTCTGAAAGAAGGGCAATGTTATGCTTCAAACACAGAAAAGGTAATATTTCAGGGTGACTTTTCTTCCAAAAATACTGCAATAACCACCTTAGAAACAGACAGATTCATTTTTTAATGCTGAAAGCAAATAAATAATGTTGGTTTAATTCATGTTACAATCTGGGTTGTAAAACCAGTTGAATGTCTGGTTAAATGGCAGTGGGGTAAACTGCCTTCTCACAGTAAGTTCCCCTTTACTATCACTTTAGACAAAGCTACACCTAAGGGAGGAAAGAGACATGTTTATGTTACCAACTCCTCTGTTTAATTCTTTTGTGACATGTCATGTATTAATTCCAAATCTGAATTCTTCTTGACTCTAGCAGGAAACTGGAATTTTTGAGGTTTCTGTAGATGCTATGTTTAGCTCTGATACCAAGAAAGTATCATAAAATAAAAGCACATTGTCACCACCCTGAACTGAGGAGAAGCAAAAACAAAGCAAGGAAGGCAAAGAAAGAGCAAAAGCAGCATAGCTCAAGCTGGTGCATGGCCTTGGTCTGAGAGTCAATGGCACTTACTCAAAACCAAAAAAGAATTAGTCATGAGGCAGAATGTGGTACCGGAAAACTTTTCAGTTCATCCTAGACAAGAACTTCATGCCTCAATTTATTATTCTCTTGAGATGCGGCGGCTTCTCATAAGTCAGACATACACACTGGAGCCACTAAAAATGCTTTGTAATACAAATAAGAATAATTTTTTATTTATCTACTTGGTTATCACCACATTAACCCAGAAAATTGAGAACAGTATATTTATAAAGTTGCATTTTGTATACCATTTGAGAGTTGAAATCGCATCCAGGAAAGTGATCACTTTGTCTCTTCATTCTTGGTCTAGATGACTCTTGGTAAGTATCACACCAAAGGGAAATACCAACTCATGAAACTGATTCAGTTTACTAAATGTCTCATTTGAAGGAGATTTCCCAATAAATTTGTTTTCCAGTTAAAGAGGGATTATACTTCTTTACCCAAAGTCAGGAATAGCAAAGAGCATGAGTTGGAAACAGCATTGATATGGCCTCTGGTCCTAGCCTAGCTCTGGTACTAAGCAGTGTGTAACTTTGGGCACATCACTGAATCTAAGGCTCAGTCACGTCACCTACAAATGAGGGATGGCAGTCAGAGATCCAGCAATCAGGGCTCAATAAATGTCAAACACTCTTCTTGCTGGTATTCTTAGTAGTATCAACACTTTGTGTGACTTTAGGCAAATAACCGAACCTTTCTTGTCTCTCGGGTTTACTTATTTATAAACTGAGTTAAATAGTTATTATAAATATTAAATGAGATAACATTTGTGAAAGGGCCAGGCACAGTGCCAAGCAAATTGTAGATGCTCAATAAATGTTTCCTTTCTTCCCCAAAGTTGTATGGGTTTATGGCTAGGAAAAACAAACAAAGAAACAAACAAAAAGTCTCTTTTCCATAGAAAGATCTTTGGGGGAAGCAAAAGGGGTTATAGTACCTAGCTCACTATAAACTTTTGTTTATTCATTTAAAAATTCCTTCTTTAAATGAACCACTCAAATTTTAAGAAGAAGCCAAAAAAATCTCAGAACTACCATATGTTTTAGCAGTTTTTTAAAAAGTGGTAAAAAAAAAATTAAACCTGTCATCATAACCATTCCTAAGCGTACAGTTCAGTAGTGTTATATTTTCACATTGTTGTACAACCTATCTCCAGAGCTTTCTCATCTTGCAAAACTGAAATCCTATACCCATTAAACAATAACTCTTCCCTCTCCCTACCCCCAGAGCATGGCAACCATCATTCTACTCTCTGTCTCTAGGAACCTGACTACTCTAGATGCCTAATTCACTGGAATCATACAGTATTTGTCTTTTGAGTTTGGTTTATTTCACTTTGCACAAGGTCCTTCAAGGTTCATCCATGTTGTAGCATGTGTCAAAGCTTCCTTCCTATTTAAGGCTGAATAATATTCCATTGCTTGTATATATCACATTTTGTTTATCCATTCATCCACCAATGCTCTTAGTAGTAGTTTTATCCAAATCTGTTTTAAAAATAAGACTTCCAGGTAACAAAATTGTACCAACTTCTCCCCTCCCCAACCTCAATTTAGCAAATCTGGCTTGCTAAGAGGAATGAAAACCACGGGGAAACAGTAAAGCTTGGGTGTGTCCTCTCCCCCACTGTCACATGTGTGGATTATCATATTGGCAAAACCTCAAACCTCAGCAGGCTCTTCCTCCTCAGCTCAACCCAGACAAATGAAAGTAATAGGAATATTAAAACTCTTGGTTCTGGTTCTTTACCCAACAGACAAATGTCACTGTACTCCACTCCCCTTATACTCTGGCTCTTATCTCTTCTTGTGTGCTACCTGACTATTTTTTGGGGGGGTGGGGGGTGGGTACAATAGTGATTATTCCAGAAGGAATTTACCAAAGGAGAGGAGAGGAGATATGAAGATTGGGAGGCTTAAACAAAAGGCCTCAGGAGCTGTGCTGTCCCATATGGTAGCCACCAGTCACATGCGGCTATTTACAGCTAATGTGAAACTAATTTAAATTAAATAAAAATTTAAATTCGTTCCTCTGTCACACTGGCCACATTTCGCACAGCTTAATAGCCACGTGCAGCTAAGGGCTACAGTGTTAGCATAAATGCAGAGCATTTCGGCCACTGCAGAAAGTTCCATTGGACACACTGCTCTGGAGTTTCCAGATGAAGGTCTATTTAGTAACTATTAAGAGAGGGGTAAGTATGTATGATCAGTATTATGACGATATAGCCTATTGTCCGAACACTTCTGAGAGAGAAAAGAGTCATTAATGCTTATCCCGAGACTGCAGAGTGTGAAAAGGGTCACCATGAAAAATTTATGCTGGGATGTATCAGTCAGGGTTCTCCAGGGAAACAAAACCAGTAAGAAATATATAGATATATACAAGAAGAGATTTATTATAGGAATTGGGCCATCTGGTTATGAAGGCCAAGGAGTCCATTCGCAAGCTGGAAAACCCGGTAAGCCATGGCATAATTCAGTCTGAGCCCAAAGGCCTGAGATCAGAAAACTGATTATGTAGGTCCTGGTCTGAGTCAGAAAGCACAAGAACCAGGAGCAAGGATGTGTGAGGGCAGAAGATGGATACCTCAGCTGAAGCAGAGAGAGAATTCTCCCTTCCTCCCCCTTTTTGTTCTATTCAGACACGCAGCGGATTGGATGATGCCCACCCCACTGGTGAGGGTGATCTTTTCACTCACTCTACTGATTTAAATGCTAATCTCCTCCAGAGACTCCCTCAATGACACCCAGAAATAATGTTCTACCAGCTATCTGGTATCCCCCTAGCTCAGCCAAGTTGACACATAAAACTAATCATCTCAGGATTACACACAAACCTGGACACATTGTCACCCTGATCATCATGTTATTCCTGGCACTTGTGGCGGATTTCAATTTGAACAGTGCCCACTGGAGTTGTGCATGGGCATCTATTACTTTTATCGATACAACTAGAACTAGAACGTCTTTCTGAAAGGACTAGCACCTAAAAAAGTGATTCTCTTCCAGAAATGGGCCTATTTCTAGAAAGAACTGCAACCACTCACTTTTTCTTGGTGCTGGACTATTCCCAGTTTAGAGGATCCCAGGCCATATTCGGATCTGTGTTTTCCCTGGGTCAGGCCTAGATGAGACTCTTCTCTTCCAAAGTGAGCAGAGTGCTGGGAAACAGGACTGTTTTTCAGCAGTTTTTCTGATGTGAGACTCTAATATTAACACAACTGTTTTAAAGTCACTTTATCTGCCGCAGGCCACTAACTCAGTTACACCAAATAGCGTGCTGCTGGAGGGGATGGAGTAGAATCGGAAGTCCTGAGGGTCTCTGAGGGCTTGTGGGTGGGAGGATCACTTTTTTGTTTCATTGTGTTTGTGGGGAACCCAAGAACACTGAAAAATCTTCATTTTCAAAATATTCCCCATGCCAACTTTGAAAGTTCACTCGTTCTCCTTTCCTGGAGTGAAGTGCTGAAGCTCCAGTCTTAGTCTTGTCCAGTGACAGGAATGCTGGCCCTCCTGCCCAGGAGCAAGGCAGTCAGCCCAACAGGATGGACTCCTTCTTCTCCTAAGGCTATCAAAGAGGATCTAGTGTTGTCTCAGCTGTAACTTTCCAGTACACCCTTCCTAAAAACCATATGGACTCCAAGATGCATCATGGCTATAGGAGCAACGCTGGGAAAATTGCAAAGGAGATAATCTTGTCGTTCCAAGCCTCCCCACTTTGGGTTAGTAGACTGCTGTGTGGTGGAAACAGCACCAGCGTCATCATGGGTTTTCAAAGATCCCACTATCCAGCCTAGCCTCTCTGGACTGGTCCTGCTTCCAGTGCGCTTAAACCATTAGAAAGGACTGGCTTATTCTCACTGATTGGCTACTTCCAGCCACACTGTAGAAGGCACACAGGTCCAAAGCCTGCCCTACTTATGGAGTGTAATTCAGACTCCTTGTTTAAACCCACTACTTATACAACAGAAATTACCCCAGTACCTACAATGTATCAAATACCTCTTGTGGGCACTGGGGATATTGCTGTCAGCAAGATAAGATCCTATCATCACAGACCTTATTATACTCTAGACGAAGGAGGCAGATAATAAACAAATAATTGAATCAATATGGTTTCATTTTTCATTTCAGATGGTGCTACCTGCTATAGAGAAAATAAGGCGATATGACAAAGTGACTGCAGTGATTCCACTGCATGGTACTGTCAGCAAAAGCTTCTGGACAAAGGGTCATTGGAGTTGTAACCTGAGGGTTGATAAGGAATCTGCTGGATAATAGAGGAGGAATGAAGTGCCTGAGGTCTCGAAGGGGAATAAGAGCTCTACGATTTCGAGGGCAACCTGGAGAAGGCCAGAGGGCCTGGGCCTTGTGAGCAAGAGGAAGGAGCAGGAGAAGATAAGCCTGAAGAAGTAAGCTGCCGGCAACCATGCGAGGCCTTGCAGGCATGGAAACGCATTTGATTAGATGGAAAGACATGCACGGATTTTAAACGAGATGACATAATCTAATTTATATGCTTAAAGATTATTCTGGACACTGCATACTAATGGATTAGAGCAACGGTTTTCAAAGAGGGGTTCCCAGAGCAGCCGCAACATCACCCTGGAAACTATTTAGAAATGCAAATTCTCAGGCCCCACCCCAGACCTCAGGAATCAGAAACTGTGGGGGTGGGGCCCAGCAATCAGTGCTTTAACAAACCCTCCAGGGGACTGTGATGCACACTCATGTTTGAGGAGCACTTCGCTGGAGGAAGGTGAGCATAGACAATGCAAAGCCAGTTAGGAGGCTACAGGGCAGGACAAGATATTGCTCTTCCTGACACTGTTCTTATGCTCCAGGGATGGAGAATCCCTCTGTTGAGGAAATGTTCCTATGCAGAAAATCACTCCAAGGAGTGTGGGAGGGAAGGGAAGTCGATGAAGGGGAGGCAAAGGAAGAGGATTTCTTCCTTTCTGTCAACCAAAACCTGTCTTTGGGACAGATTAATTAAACTTCTTTTTCTTTTTCTTTCTTTCCTTTTTCTTTTTGTGGAAGACTTGTGAAATTCAAAGACTACATTCACACCATTTATCTAAGGGAAAATAAATTTAAAACTGAAGTTTTTTTCACATCTACATGATATCACACAAGAAGTAGAATAATCTTGGGGTGAATATGGGGGACTGGTGCATTTAGGGCCTATGCCTCACGTAGACCAGAGTTGGGGACATCTATACACATACAGTTGGATGGGGTGTACCTGGATCAAAAGTAAGATCAATTAGGAAGTCTATTAGAAGTCAAAATCCCTTTACATGCTCAAAATGGCTTTTTATATATATCCTCACACCAGAAAGGGAAGGAAAATCTTTATTTAATATCCTCTCATGGTCCCCTGCGTAGTAAGATACACCATTATTAACTAGAAATGACCTTCTTCCAGGCATCACTAGAAATACATACTCATATACTTTTTGTGGGTTCACTGAGGTGGACTGACTTTGTGGTTTTCCAGATCATCCCCACATCTAGTCTCCCGTGGAAACTGAAAATTATTATAAAATGTAGACTTTATGCTGGAAGAGCAAAATGTTATATCCTTGCCTGTCACTAAACACTGTGATGGAAATGAGCTCATTAGATTGGCTAGCAGCCAGCTAAATGAACAGGAATAGGACAGCAAAGAGGGAGAGAAAGAGGCAGCGAGAGATTTAGAAATGCTGATCTCTGGGCAAACAGATGGGATTAGAGTAATGGGGGGAAAAGTCACTGGAGAAAAAAGGGTTACCAAAAAAATGAAGAAAAATTAATAAAAAGGAAAAGTACAGGAATAAAGTGCAAATATTGAGGATTGACACATATTTGGGTTTCAGTCTGACTCTGTTTCTTATGTTGTATGATTCTGGGCAAGATACACTAATGCTCTAAGCCTCAGTTTCCTCATCTATGAAATGGAGATCATAATTGAGCTACCTTAAAGAGATATTACAAGAATTAAATAAAATCTTGTCATTAAGGGTCTGGTGTAGTACCTGGCACATTAGAGAACATTAGTCAATACTAGTGACCTCCTTCCCCTGTGCTCCTTTATCTACCTGAGCATATGACCTGGGGAAGAGGAAGAGAGTAAGACACTTAAAAAGAGGAAAAGATAAAGATGTTTGGTTATTCTGTATATTTCTATTCTAAAAGTAAACTACTGAAATTTTGACTTCTCATTTTTGATATCTCATGACATTCTTGGGGATCTGAGCAGAGAAGGTAAAAGTGTCCCTCTCAAAACACTGTGGGATGATTCTGTGTCCAAATGCCTCTGCCCCAGGCTGCACAGTGTCTTCCTGGGATGTGCACTCTCAGAGCTACTCAGTCTCGATGCCTACGTGATACCTGTAAAAGTCCCAGAAGAATGTTTTCTATTTCCCATCAATGGAACAGATTTTGTAGAGTTCTGAAAAAAAAATCTCGAGCTACCCAAAGGCCCAAATTATACAAATTAAAACAATAAAAAAATGAAACAAAGAGGTTCTATGACTTGACCAAGGTCATATAATAAGTTACAGCAGCATCACTGATCTTTCTGAGTCAACATCAAGTCTACACTGTTCTCAAAGGACACAACTAGTCCAACCCAGTATGCAGGACACAATGTTCCTCTTTGAACAATCTGTACATGGAAAGTGAGACTATCTTCAGAAATTCTTACTGTTCTCCTGGGACCAAACACTGTATCAGTGATTTGAAAACGTTTATATTTCAGAAACAACTACAAAACAGAATCATTCATCATGCTCCTCAGCAGAAAAGACTAGCCCTGCCTTGTCATCTTACAGTTGATATTTTATTCGTGGGGAGGAATTCCTTCTCCTGTTGCCAGCCAAAATTATTTGTAGTCTAATAATTTATTTACAAAATAACTCCTCTTATTTGTGTTTCAGATATATCTTTCCTAGGAGGCTTAATATATTTAATGATAGCACTGCAATAAGATAGTGTAATTTGCAACTTAATAGAAAAAAATGTTAATAATACAATAGGATTTCCTAGGAAGAACAAAAGAATTTCCTCCATGTGTATTGGCTCTGAGACACAGGAGGGAGAGCAGCAAGGCACAGCTGCTCACGTGGTCTACAAGGGTAATTTCCCAGCAAGAGCTGAGAGCACAGGTCATAACCCATGACCAGCACTGGTGAAAGACAAGTTAACCAACAATAATAGCATGTCCTGTTTCCCGAACGTGATCTGTCTGCCATACAGGCCAGTCCACAATTTTTTTGTGTGCAAAATAAAATGAACACAGACCAAAAAGAAAACAGCAACAAAATTTGAAATACGGGGCAAAAGGAAAAATCAACCAACGCTAATGCAGATCCCCGTAACTGAGACAAATTGCTCCACACTTTTAAGGTACAATTAGTATCACACATCTTTTATTTTTCCCTAAATAAATCTGTCTTGAGCCCCTGGTGCCAAATTAGTAGAATGTCTGGTATTTTCCTCTTGTGACCCTCTTTAAAACATTCAGAAGGCCTGGGAGAGGGGTGAGGCAATTCTGACATCCTAACCTGAAGAAGAAAGATCCTGAAGTTAGATGGGTCCACAGCTACCTCTGCTTTTCACCATTACCTGGTGTTGGGCCTGCATCGTTACCCTGGCCTGCTGCTGACCTGAGTCCCTAGAGAGATCACCCTGGATCTTCATGGGAATATGATCCTGCTCCTCAAGAGTGCTTTTGACCCAGAACATCATGGGTTCCCAGAATCACAGCTGAGTACTTAGCTTTTCCCTGCACAGCCATCCCTGCAAGGACCAGCCCCATTTCCCAGCACTGTCACAGTGGTTCAAGGTTCAGCCTATTGGGGAACCAGAGCTACTGTCTTCTCTCCTTCCCAGGGATCCACTACTTCTTTCCTCCCTAAGATCAAGTAGCTTTCCCCATTAATCCCAGAAACACGAAGTGCCTCACTCTATACTTTTGGTGGCCAAGAGAGCTACCTATTCACAGTCTAAGTGGGCCACCCAGATTGCCTCTAGAGGATCCATCAGCTTCAAAACACAAGAGGTTTGATTTTAAGTTTTGCCAACCACCTCCTTAGGTGTATAACCTGATGATCTGGGGATGGGAAGTGGTTCCCCTTCTTTAGGGAAGAACCGATGTAAGCATGAGAAAGATGATTTAATCTCCTTATAATGAGCAAGATGATTCTTTGTTACCTCTTTTATTAGAGCAGAAAAATAAACCAAGTTCAATCAAAAGTGGGATACCCTGCTAGACTAAGAGCTAGAGCACATCCCACACACACACGCACACACACACACACACAAATAATATGACATTCCAAACACTGTGTGTCCCTGCAAATACTCTCTCCAACATGCATTATTACTATTTGCTCCATAAATTTTGTGCAAATCAAAGAGTAAGCAAAAAGACAGAATTGAAAATTAACATACAGATTGAAATGTACTAGACATTTAGTAGATTACTGTTTGTGTTTTCATGTACATCTGTACCATTTATATGAAGCTTCACAACAACCTTGTAAGATATATTTTATTAACTTTATTTCATAAATGAGAGAACTAAGGTTCAAAGAGGTTGAAAAAACTCAATATCAAATTGTGATGCCAGAATTTGAATTCTCAACTTCTTTTCCACTCCACATTCTGATGCTTACAGATATGTAAGAAGACAAGAAGCAGCTTGGTTTCCTAGCTCCTAAAATGGGAGGCTCATACTGAGTTGGAGCAGCAACAACAACAAAAATCAAGTAATTTTTTTTCTTAAGATTGCTTTGGAATCAAAACTATGAGGAGGTACCACCTAACACTGGTCAGAATGACTATCATTAAAGAGTTTAACAAATAACAAATGCTGGAGAGGGTATGGAGAAAAGGGAACCCTCCTAAACTGCTGGTGGGAATGTAAACGGGTGTAGCCTCTCTGGAAAACAGTATGGAGCTTCCTCAGACAACTAAAAATAGAGTTGCCATATGGTCCAGCAATCTCACGTCTGGGCATATGTCCAGATGAAACTATAATTCAAAAAGATACATGCACTCCTATGTTCATAACAGCACTATTCACAATAGCCAAGACATGGAAACAACCTAAATGTCCATGGACAGATGAATGGATAAAGAAGATGTGGTACATACATACAATGGAATATTACTCAGCCATAAAAAAGAATGAAATAATGCCATTTGCAGCAACATGGATGGTCCTAGAGATTATCATACTAAGTGAAGTAAATCAGAAAGAGAAAGACAAATACCATACGATATCACTTATATGTGTAATCTAAAATATGACACAAATGATCTTACCCATGAAACAGAAACAGATTCCCAGACATAGGGAACAGACTTGTGATTGCCAAGGAGGAGGGGGTGGCGGAGGGATGGATTGGGACTTTGGGACTGGCAGATGCAAACTATTATATACAGAATGGATAAAGAACAAGGTCCTACTATAGCACAGGGAACTAAAACGCAATATCCTGTGATAAACCATAATGGAAAAGAATGTTAAAAAGAATGTGTATATATGTATAATTGAATCACTTTGCTGTACAGCAGAAATTAACACAACACTGTAAATCAACTATACTTCAATAAAATAAAATTTTTAAAACAGATTGCTTTGGAACAATTTCATTTACTCTTCACTACATTCCACAGTACAATTTGGGGGAGAATACTGACTGCTAATTTGCTCCCTCTAGAATCTCTGGAGAAAGCATAGACCCTGTCTGTGTAGCTAGAACACTGTAGAAAGCCCAGGACTAGTCAGAGTGGATTGTGAAGGAGAACGGACATCACGTTCTCAAACCCAACTCTGGGTGATAATCACACGGACAAACAGCAGAAACACAACCAGATGGTAAGGATACACCCATACAAATAACTGATTTGTTGAGGGGAGGGTCAAATAAAGAGGATTCAAAGACTTATAAGAACTTACTTGGACTTGAGAATGCTTCATGATATAGTTGTGTGAGGCCTTCCTGGTACCAGAGGGAGCATATGTCCTGGAAGACAAACAATGCTCCACCATCCAGGATTCTGTCTTCCCTCACTCTCTATTTCTATCCCAGCAACCCAACTCAGTTGCTAGAACTGGAGAAAAACAGAGAGGGCAATAGTAGGAAGTCCTAAGGTGATGCTCAGAGTCCTGGCTTCCTTTGCTGTTCAAAGTCAGCCTCACCTTTCATTTGGTTCAATGTGCTACTCCCATCTTGCAAAAGAAGAAAATAAACAGAGAAGGTGAGTGACTGGTCCATGTCACTGGGTAGTTACTGGGTTTCAGAACTAGAACTTTGCTCCTCTAATACTCATCTCTATATTACTGTTGGACAAATGGAAAGAGGATAATAAAGAGGGAACTTCCTTTTCCAGAGCATTTTTGTTTTATCCTCTCATCCTTGCTGTCTTTCTCTCTCTCTCTCTCTCTCCCTCTCTCTCTCTCTCACACACACACACACTCACACACACAACCACACATACACCATTATATAGATACTTAAAGTAATGGTTCTGTAAAGAGAAGTAAGAGCTGCTGGGTGTGGATCGAGGTAGGGAATGTCTTGCATTGAGAATGCGGTAAACATTCACAATGGAATTGAATTGGTACACTGAGATCTGCTGCATTCTGCAAGAACTCTTGGTTTTCTTTCAGACCTTTTTATCCAATGGACAGATAAAGAGGAAATTCAATCTGCTAATGCCCTGGCCAATTAAAGAAGGAGAAAAAAGTAACTGGAATCCTTCTGAGAGTCTATTAGAAGAGCATGGAATCTTTGTTATTATCTCTCTAGCATTATCTCTTTATAACAAGAGAATAGCATGATGGCAACCAGACCGTAGTCAGAGGCATCATTTTTTTGTCTAATTCATATTCAGATATACTAAGGTGTGCTTTTTCTATGTGGCTTCTCTACACATTGGTAATGGGTGTATTTCCTAAAAATACACTTTGGATCTTTCCCCAGTACCTCCCTTAAATCCAGAGCCCAGGCAACTAGGGCCCTTTCCAGGGGCCCTGTCTGTGCTTTAGGGGGCCCTGTCTGGGTCTGCTATGGGGCAAGAGCTAGGAGTCCAAAGGGTGAAGGGTATGTGCCGATCTGGAGCCCATACCCGATTGTAAACCACATTCTGGGTACCTGTGATCTGGAATTCCCAGCCCAAATAGCCCAGAATACATTTGGGGGCTTGTACAGCCTCCTACAAGTGAGTATCCTTCTGAGAGCAGACAATGCAACCCATGTGCATGCCCCCAGGTCTGAGCTGCGACAAAGAGCTAGCTGTTTGTGGGATGGGAGTTGGGGGGCAGACAGATGGAGCCGGGGCATGTGGATGCAGGCATGTGAGTGCCCTGAACAGGAGATGGGAAGAAAAGAGGGTAGGCCTTGGTGGAGTGGGGTCTTGGGAGTGGGGAAGTGGTCTCCATTTGTACTCTTGCCCCACGCCCTGCAAATAAAATGAATGTTGGTGGGAGACTGGCTCTATCATCTCCCAAGAAGCAAAGCTTCATAACTGGACTCATTGCCTCCTTCTAACTCATCCTCCACAGTGTGACCAGGGTCTTCTTTAAAAACACAGACATGATCTTATCAAGTCTCTGATTTAAAATATTTCCATAGCATCTGTTGATTATAATATCATAAGCAGACTCTGGGTACTCAGAGTCCCTTATGATCAGGCTAGGCCCTACTCATTGTTCCTCCCATGAACCTCTCCCCCTCCACCACCATCACCACTTGCTGTGGCTTATATATTGACCATCTTGGGCACTCTTTTGACCTTTAAACACAACCTGTTCACTCAAGCTCACGTACCCTTAATCATGATGTCTCTTTGGTTAGCATACAGAAGGTACAAAATAAATTTTTGTTGAATTAAATTGAAATTTACTGGTATGACAGAACAATTTTTGAGGTGTTTTGTTTGTTCTCTTTGTATTTCCCATGCGCCCCTCCTCACTCCTCACTCTAAGCAGGTTTCCAACTCTTTTGTATTTCATTGCCTTGGGAATATTTTTTCAGTATGAAAAGCATATGCTCCTTCTTCAATTCATAGTTTATTCTCATCTACAATAAAAGCCTAAACTCTCTCGAGAGATTATACTCCAGAGGGGAAGTGTGCTCCAGTGGTGGCCATGGGAAGATGCTTTTGAGGAAAAAAATGTATGGAAAAGTGAAGAGATAGCCAGAGACTAAGAGGGGACAGAGAATGGCAGGTTCCTGAACTTGGTGTCAACATCTTGGAGGAGGTCAGTCCTCAGAAGGGTTGAAGAGTTGCAGGATTAAGAAGCTATAGAGGTGGATGTTGATACAATCTACACAAAGTTGATTGGGGAAATTGTCAAGATGCCAGGCTGTGAAACTAAGTCCTCTGCAATATTAGCCAAGTCATGCTTCCTCTCTCCTAAGTACAGTAAGTTCACATTGCCCTTTAGTCAATGAGAAAATGCTAGAATAATCATACAACAGCCTTCTCCTGCTCAGAACATGGGTGTGAGGCTCAGTCAGTGAGGATCATTTCTAGTCACTGTCACTGTTACCAAGTTGATGTACTCATCGGTCTCCAGGTTATCTAATAGAGTTTGAATGGGATTTCCTCAGGCTTTGTCTATAAAAGAAAATTTTTTCTTTTCATTATTTGGTCCCTCCATCCCATCATATTTTTCTTCTACACACTCATAGCACGAGACCCATAGTGGAAAACGAGGTTAATAGTGTCCCAGGAGCTGCTTCTGCTGGCTTCATGAAAGATACTCCACAACAGACACAAGCAAGAGCTACCAATTCTGGGGGCCCACAAAGCCGAGATATCTCTGTCTCAGAAATTACAGAAGGTCTTATCTGGTTAGGATGAATGCGTATTACTGTAGAGAACTGTATTGTAGGTTTCCCAAAGACATGGGGCTTGACCATCAGAAATCAATACAAAGGATAAAAAACTACAGCCAAACACGGGCATCTTCTGTCTGCTTGCAGGTCATTTTAAGTCTCCCAGGAACTGCTGCTTTATCCTCATTGTGAAAAGCAGCTTACAGGTGTTTCTAAATGGGCCTGTCGGAAAGCAGCACAAGCTATCTGCTTCGGCTACAAACCCATCATATATCAAGATATTTGCCTTGAACTCATCCCATGGGTACTTGGAGTCAGCTGAGTGAACGAATAAATGAATACTCAAAGGAGTCTCCAGAAGCCAAGGTTGATTTCAGAGAGAAATAATAAATGATTGCAAGGAGGATTCAGCTACTGAGGTGATCAAATTCAGCCCCAGCTCCAGATATGTTACCATTTACATACCTTTTAATGAGTATGTAAAACTTCATATAATTTGTCAGTAATAGGCTGCTTCTGCTGTAGCCCTCTTTCTCCCAATGGGCATGTCCCTGACTGGTGAGGGGGGAAATGCCCATACTACTAGTTTTTAAGACTAAAGAGGACAAGTGAAGTTATGCAGGGAGTTTGAACTTTCACACCTCGGGACTCAGCCAAAAAGTAGGATGAAACCTTTGTAGATCATGGATGTTGGGATCATGAGTATTCTAAAACTTTATATAACATTTTTATATTTAAATTTGTTTTATAAAATAAAATCAAAATCTCCTTATATGTGGCGGGTGGGAGAGGGAATCAGGACATCTTCTAAAGATTATTAGTTTTTCCCCAGAATCCATTTTACTCTTTTTCCTGACTTCTGCTGGCCACAACTAATTGCTCAACTAACGACTAACTTTCCCAGCCTCTCTTGTGGCTTGGTGTAGTCAAATGACATAGTCTGTACCATGGGGTGTGAGAAGAAGTAACCTGAGCAAATCATAGGTTATGTTTTTGAAATCAAACTGTGTCTTCCACTTTATCTTTCCCCTTCCTAGTGGCTGGAGCACAGAAATGTGGTAGCAAGGCTGTTGAAGGGTAATGCCCTAGAGGATGAGAATCGCAAAACAGAAAGAACTCTGGATCCCTGGATAACCTTCCCCGGGAACACCCTGCCAACCTAGACTTTTATATATGAAAGAAAGAAACCTCTATCTAGTTTAAACCACTGCTGTTATGGTTTCTGTTAAAGTGGCCAAACCAGCATCCCGACTAATATAGCCTGTCAATAAGGTACTATGTGGCATCCTTATTTTTGGAAAATTAAAGTGAATTTAAACAAGTGGTTAGGTGTGTGAGGGGCTGTGTACACTAGTGTGTGACTAGTGACAACCCAGGTTTTGCAAACCTGCATTGGGAATCAACCATCAAGCATTCATTAATGGCCTAATAAGTCTCTAGACGATCAACAATCTTCTTACCGAGTCTGATTTTTATGAATCTTACCTAACTGAAATCTACGTCAAAGATGAAAATGAAAGTTAAAAAAAAAAGTCAAGTGTCCTCTTGTTTGCTTTTTTTAATGCCTAGCACCTAGAATAATTCTGGCACATTATAAGTAGTTTACCAAATAAATAGATGGGTGAATTCACAAGTATACCTGGAGCACCTCCTACATGCCAAATCTACATTTTCTTTAAAGAGTTTAAATTCAGAGCAAATGAAATAAGACACTTCCTTGATTCATTATTTGAAAAAATGACAGCTAATTAAAGTGTTACATTCACGGTGACTTCTTTCTCATTTGGAAACCAAAGATGAGGTTTCTCCATCATACTTGAACTGTACAGTATTTCAGGCCAGAAATAAGTATGATGGTCATCACATAAATCCACTGTGAAATCAGGAGTCGAATGATGTCACTATTCAACCTTACAGCTAAGGCTTAACCAATACCCTCTGAGCTAAAATCATCTACAGTAAATGCAATGAGGCAGATTATAATGCATGTTTTATAGGTTTTGCTTAAACTGCCTGATGAGTTGAGAATTTCAGAATTAGGTATATTAAATGGGCATAAGAAAAGGAATCATTAACATCATAAAAGAATTCATACAGGTTTAGAAATTAGCATATAATTTACCAAAGGAAAGAAAAATTGGGAAAGATATGAAAAAACATGTGACAAAAGTAAGTATTGCATGTTGATACAATATTCAAAATCCTGAAGATCTAAGAAGTTTAAAAATACAGATAACATCTGCTCTCACTCGAGTGGGACTCATTTGTGAGGAAAGTTGCCAAAGATGGAAGCAGCCTTAAAATCTACATATGATAAGTGCTTTCTGATTGATTTGATTGGTTTGGGCTTTCTCGAACAATGGTATTTAAAAGGATGGACAACAAATTCCAGACCACTGTCCTCATTTCCCAGTGACCTCTTGACTGTCATTCCATTTGTCCCTCCTTGTTCTGTCTGCGTTTCCTTCTTTTCCTATTCTGCTTTCAGACACAATTTTTCCATTTAAAATTACAAAATGTAAATCTGTATAAATATTTTAAGGTTCTAAAGCACTAGTATAACAAGTCTCTCATTTGATCCTCACAACGCTTCCAAGGGGTGGAAAAGGAGAGTATTATGATTCTTTATTTTCCCCAACTTATCAATGATAAAAATAGGTTCAAAGAAATTTAGTAACTTGCCTGAGGTCTGACAGATCTAGAGTCGAGGGTTCCCAATGGGTTCCATACATTCGCCTTCTGTACACACCAGACTGATAGGTCAATGGAAATCCCTGAGTCTCCTCAGCTTTTAGAGCATACTATGACAACTTGTAACCATGTGAATATTCGTTCACTTATCAAAGTCTCCTGAGCACCTACAATGCGCCAGGCACTGTGCTAAATACTAAGTACTCATAAGTGAACAAAACAGACATGGTCCCTGTCCTCTTGGATCTTGCCATCCACTGAGGAAGAAAACTATTAAATAAATGCACTGGCAAATACAGATACATTTATATACTCTAAGTGTAGTGGATGAAAAGGCCAGAGTACTCAAATAGAGGATAAAGGAGGGGACCTTATTTAGATGGGAGTGTGTTGTGTGTGTGTGTGTGTGTGTGTGTGTGTGTGTGTGTGTGTGCGCGCGTCTCAGAGAAGGCATGTGAGCTGACACTAGCAGGGGAGTAAAGAGGATCTAGAAGGAAAATGGGGAGAAAGTAGTCCTATAAAAAAGAGCAGCATGTGCAAACACTCTGAGCGCCTAACACTTCGCAGGAACTAAAGAAGAAACTAAAAGAAAGCCAGTGTAGCTGCACTTTCCCGCACAAGGGCTGAGAATGTTGTGAGTTCACGCAGGTCTTTGTAGGCCGTATTGAAGTGAAAGGCTACCAGAGACAGGGAGCGACATGTTTTACAACATGTTATGTTTTAAAAGATTACTCTAACTTCTTTGTAGAGAATTAGTTGAAATGGGACGAAAATATAAGCAGAGAGATGAGACAGAAGGCTTTTGTGGTAGTTCATGTGGGAGATGACGGAGCTTAGGCTAAGACAGCAGTGGAGGTAACGCAGAGAAGTGAATGGCCTTAAGATGCACTGATGGTGGACGTATGCTAACACATATATATGGAATCTGAAAAAAAAATTGGTTCTGAAGAACGTAGGGGCAGGACAGGAATAAATATGGAGACATAGAAAATGGACTTGAGGACACGGGGAGGGGGAAGGGTAAGCTGGGACGAAATGAGAGAGTGGCATGGACATATATACACTACCAAATGTAAAACAGATAGCTAGTGGGAAGCAGCCGCATAGCACAGGGAGATCAGCTCGGTGCTTTGTGTCCACCTAGAGGGGTGGGATAGGGAGGGAGGGAGGGAGATGCAAGAGGGAGGAGATATGGGGATATGTGTATATGTATAGCTGATTCACTTTGTTATAAAGCAGAAACTAACACACCATTGTAAAGCAATTATACTCCAATAAAGATGTTAAAAAAAAAAAAGATGTACTGATGGTAGAAATGAAAAGACTCCATGTGGAGGGTGAGGGAAGGATGGGAATCAAACCTGGCTCTCAGGATTCTGGAGGTGTTGTTCATGGGTAATTTTAGTCAATTGAGTCTTTTCCTTGATGCTGCAGTCACTGTAGAGCCCTCATGTACACATAGCTTGAGATAATCAGATTCATGTTCCAAGCTTATTGACATATTTCTTATTCTAGGCAGTAGCAACCTGGTGGTATTTTTAGCAGGAATTTATCCTTCTTGTATTCATATTGAGATTGTGTTAGAGCAATAATGATATATTTATACATCTGAAAGTATGAGGAAGAAAGAACTGAGTTTTTAACCACCTTCTGTGGGAAGGCAAAGATGTGATTTTTGGTAGTTACTGACTGAGGAGAAAAAAGGAATCTTCTCATCCTAAGACAGAACACAAGTCTAATTCTTCCAACTCATGTAGATCCTTTAAAAATAAGGACGTTAATATTGGGAGGAAAAACAATTAATTGGGAAGTCCTCCTGCCTAACTGTTCACTATTATATACACCCCATTTCTTTCCATTCTCCAGTAAATACTGACATGGCCCCCATTTCTTTTTATATCGCAGGTTGGATGAAGAGAATTTTATGATACAAAAAACAGATACAGCTATATAATAATAAGAGCTAATACTTGTATGTGTGCACTAAATAGTTTACAAATGGCTTTTACATCTGTTATCTCACTATGGTACTTTCAATTGAATGATTATGTCCCTTTGAAAGCTAAGAACATCAGGCACTGTCCTTAGTGGTTCTTATGTATTAATTGAATCCTTAAAACAGCCTAATACTCTAAGGGTTTGGGGTAAACACTAAAAGCATCACTTGGACATCAGGACAACAGATTTTTTTTTTTTTTTTTTTTTTTTTTTTGCATTACGCGGGCCTCTCACTGTTGTGGCCTCTCCCGTTGCGGAGCACAGGCTCGGGACGCGCAGGCTCAGCGGCCATGGCTCACGGGCCCAGCCGCTCCGCGGCATGTGGGATCTTCCCGGACCGGGGCACAAACCCGTGTCTCCTGCATCGGCAGGCGGACTCTCAACCACTGCGCCACCAGGGAAGCCCAGGACAACAGATTCTGATTTTGGACAACAGACTGATTTTGTAGCATTCTGCAGGGCCCTGTTTGGAGGCACTCTGCATCAATAAAAAGACCCTGCTCCAGCAGAGGGCGCTACAGCCTATTGCTCTGTCTTCATAAAGCATGAGATTCATCTAGCACAAACAGGTAGTCTGAGCCAGCTTGCACCAGACGATCTGGAACAGTCACTCAAGGCCATTTTTGGACAAACCTGCATATCATTCCACATATCCCTATTCTTTAGACACTATTATTATACCCATTAAGAGATGAAGAAACCAAGACACAGAAAGGTGAGACAGTGTGCCCAAGATGGCTTCAGAGGCTCTGTGCGGCCTCATCACTTTAGTATCTGCCTTCCTACCATGCTGGGAGAGTGCAGCAGGCAGCAACACCCTGCCCCAGGGGAAATGCGGAGACTGGGTCTGGTAAGTGCTGGTGACCAGACAACTCCCCGCCCCACCCCCACTGTCATCCAATCCTAGAGGGCAAGAACCAGGGTGTGAGGACTTGATCTGAAGTCAAAGTCTGCAGCCCTTCACCAAGGTGAAGATCAACTGGATAAGAACTGAAAATGAGGCAAACAAGTTCGATGTCCCAAAGTTTACTTGCAGCTTATTAGTCTATATACCCTTAGAATCTGACCCTGCTACCTCACCAAAAGCTGCTGCAGCTGTCCTTGTAGTTATACACAGATTAGTTGTTGCATTTATGACCTGGGGTCAGATTCAAAGAAAGAAGGTATCCTGAGCTATATGAGCTTATGACTTATTAGGAAAAAATCGTAGAACAGGAATAGTCACACTTTGAGAGCTCTTCAAAATACCATTTTCTACCTCAAGTAAAACCTCAGTAAAAGTACTGAACTTATATAAAATTTGCTAAGAGGTGGCAGTACAGCCTGTTACAAATTTCAAAAACATCAGGAGACTTGAATTCCAGTTCTAGTTAATAGTGCCCTTGGTAAAGTAACTTCACCTCTCCAGGCCCCAGTTTCACATCATAAAACGAGGATGTTGGATTGGCTGATTAATCCTGGTGTTCTAGGGGGAAAAATAAACATCTTACTCTTCTAATAAACATGTGTGATCAAACAGACCTGGAATGATTTCAACCTACAAATGTCAACTGTCAAGATGCAAAGAAGGGGCTCCCCTGGTGGCGCAGTGGTTGAGAGTCTGCCTGCCGATGCAGGGGACACGAGTTCGTGCCCTGGTCCGGGAAGATGCCACGTGCCGTGGAGTGGCTGGGCCTGTGAGCCATGGCCGCTGAGCCTGCGCGTCCAGAGCCTGTGCTCCACGACGGCAGAGGCCACGGCGGTGACAGGCCCGCGTGCCGCCAAAAAAAAAAAAAAAATGCAAAAAGGTCCTTTAGACATTCTGGTCCCAATCTGAGAGTTGCCTGTAGTGCACACCTTCAGTGGATTCATTCAATGATCAGAGGAAACCTCCATTCTAGCGAGGAATCTCAGCACTTATTTCCCATAGGCAAAGCCTCCAGGAAAAGTTGTCTGAATCAAAAAGGAAAACAGTTGATCAAAATTAAATATTGCCAAGTTGCAGCCCATGGAATACAGAGAGGATTCTTCTCTCACATTTTTAATCAGAGGCCAGAATAATAAATAAATAGGTAGCACCTACTACTCATATCATTGAATGTGCTCTCTTAGTGTCAAAAGTGATCAGACCCTCCTTTAATCAATACTTTTCCTTTCCAGATCTCTCTCTGAATCTAAGTGTGGCCACAATTCAAATAGTACCATCAGGGACTCAAGAAGGTTTTAACTGAGAAAGGCCTCTCAGAGAGGCCACTTAATTTGCGAAGCTATTCCCAGATTAAATCATTCTCTGACCAGCCCATAGGTGTCTGGATAACCAGATTGATTCTCTTATTTCTTGATTTTTTTTTTAAGAAAGCCAAATGTCATTAGAAGCCTTTCAAAGTTAATAAGACCATCTCAAGAAGAGTTCAGAAGAATCTACTCAGAAATTCATTAACTGTCAATCCTTTTATATACATAATAGATAAAAATTGATAGCAATAATTAAATTTTAATTAGGAAAACGCCTAATGATAGATTTCACAGTCTCTTTTAAATGCCATATATGTATGCATTCATTCATTTATTCAACAAATATTTCTGAGTGCTGAATATGTGCCATGCCCCACACTAAGCATAAAAGAAATGCATGAAAATATACACACGACCTACCTAACTTATTCACAGGACAAAATGTGGTTCCTAAGAAAATGTTTATAGAGTTTGCTATTCACCAAACATCTCATGCCATCAGGGTATTCTCCGTCTGCTTTGCAAAGACTAGGATCTGGAAAATAATATCCAAGTTTGATCTCAATTTCATGGACTGAGCAAATATACTCCCTGTCCAGAAAAATCGGTTCTGGCTTCCGAAAGCCTGTGTGCCTTGGAAGATTTTGAGTTGATTAGCAGGAACTGTGCTATTTTGGGGCCGAAACCATTTCTGCTTCAAATAGCATAAAGTTGTACCCCAGGAATGGGGAAAATGCCAAAAGTAATTTCCAGCATTCCAGAAGATTAAGAAATTGAAATCCAAATATTTGGGGTAAAAGCAAGTGTATAATAAATGTTTATCCAAAATTTTATACAAGAATATTATTATCTGCATGCGCCAATGTCTGGGTTTCACACCCATTCTTTCTTTTTCCATATAATCAAATGGTACATACTATTCCCAAAGCAAAATACGCAAGAAGCTGTTTTCTTTTGAGCCTCTTTATTACAGATATACATTCTTTTGTCCATCTTTCCAGATGCTCTGAACCCCGTAATGGGCAAGAATCCCAGTGGCCATTTGCTTTCTACTATTTTACACATGGGAGAATAGGAAGTTCTGAGGGGTCTTGCCGAAAGTCGCCAAATTAGTGACAGAGAAGTGAACAGGCTAGACCTGTAACTTCAGATCCCTGACTCTCCACTCAGAACTGTTTCTAAGGCATCATCTGACTGCATTCTAAGGCATCATTTGACAGTAGCTATTGCAGCTAGAGACTTGAAAGAAAGATGGCTCAGTCTTCTCCCTCAAGGAGTAGAAGAGATTATTGCAGAAGAAAGTGTGTTCGTATAACTCTCCTTTCAAGGGCTTCCTTTTGCTTCCTTGGTTCTTTAACAAAAAAGTAGTGACGCTTTGATTCATGCTCTACAGTTCTCCTTATGGTGTATCTTCCAAATCAGCCTCCCTCTAGCATTAATAAGGAAAACAACGTGAAATACAGCAGAGTCACTGGTAGTGGACTTGCCTGAGCCCTGCCTCTTCCTTCAGGACTTCTTAACTGTCTTTTACATTAAGTTGTAAAAAATGTACCTTTAATCACCACCATCCCCTTTAGGATTTCAAAGGAATAGCCTAGCAGTTCATCTTAGAGATGCAAACTGTTCCCTGACTCGCTCGTTTATCTCAAGTCACATGTAGAAAGTTCCCTGGCAGCTGCTCAGAGGAACAAAGGTGAAACCTCCAGTTAAGAATGACTTACGTGCACTCCTCCAGCCGAGAGTCGCTCTGTTTTGTTACCTCCTTTGCCCTGCTTTAAGAGGTGGGAGCCTCTATACTCAAAATTCATTTATTCCTGTTAAGGGTAGTTATCTCAATTTTTGATGATGCCTCCAGCTATCAAAGAGATGATGCCAGGAAGATGTTTCTCTCCACTCAGGAAGAAAATATGAGGGACTATATATGACACAGATTGGGTCTCAGTTCATGAACAAAGCAAATTAGTAAGCCTCTTTAAAGCACAAGATTCAAATTTAAACTTCCCGACAGGCTATGCTTTTATGTCTTTAAATCTAAATGGCAGTGGAGATATAGAGTAAAGAACTATGAAGGCAACTTTTGTGATATCAAGTTACCACGTTTATTAGAAGAGATAATTACACTACGCTGGGTGAATGGGTAGCCTCTGAGATAAGGTTCCATCCCATCTCTCTCTCTTTCTCTGCCTCTATCTCTATCTCTGTCTCTGTCTCTACCTCTCCTATCTTTCCTAGCTGAACTTCTTTAAAAATTGTCACTGCCCCCACTGACTCCTGAATGAACACACTGCCATTTGACTTTGGTCCACACCACTTCTTTAAAACTGCTCTCTCCAGGATCAGTAACATCATCCTTGCTGCTAAATCCCATAGACATGTTTCAATCCTTCTCTCATATAATGGGGGCATTATATAGGAACTTCCCTTAACCTTGAACCCTGGGGGAACTTGCCTTAATCTCCCTTAATTCTATGGCCACCCTTCCAGAGTGAAATCCTGAATCCAACCTCTGTTTTCCATCTCAGGGTAGTACATCTATTGTCTCTTGAGAGAAAGCTGCAACAGGAGGAGGCACTAGCTTCTAAATAGGTAGCAGCAAGTATGGGCAAAGGGGCCTGGCCCATTAATACTAAGTGAAATAACTCAGGGTTCTAGAGAAGTTAAATACGTGGGTGTCCTCAGATTTAAACAGCCACTTTGAAAGAAAAACATATTAAAAGAAAATTTGGTTTTAGAAAGTGGGAAGGATGTGAAACTGAAATTCCTTTTAGAGAACCATTTCCCAAGTAATTTGGGGGTTTTCATTTGTTTGTTTGTTTTTAATCTTGTTATGGTTTCTAAGGTATATATAGACTTAAGCTAAATGACTTGGATTATTGCATTTCCAAGCTGTTCACAGCTCACTTCTAAATACGATGAATAAATCCTAGAACGATCATGAAAGGAGTTTCAAAAATGATAAAACTATGTGAGATTTTTTAAATCTCAAGAAAAAAGAAAATAAAAAGTGAAAATGGGCTCATCGGTCTCTACTCCCTGATTCTGATATAATTATAACTTTTTGAAAAAGTTTTGCAAATTATGCTCATGGCATGCTCGGCATCTCACAACTCTCTTGTGGTGAAGGGAAAATGGTCTTTTGTAAAGTATAAATTCTACTATTATACTCATTCAATTGCTTGTGCCTTCTAGAAATTTTTTTGTGCCAGAAACTGTCAGGGACAAAGGATACAAAAATTTGTAAGGCCTACACCTGCCTCTGGGAAGTCTCAGTATAATGGGATGAAGAGATGTTTAAATACATCCTTGCCGTCACTGCATTAGGAGTATGCCCTAGATTGGCGGGGGTAGGAGAAAGGTGTGACCAATTTCACTACCAATTAAATTTAACAAGATACCAGCTCTATTTTTTAATGGAAATAGTTTCAGCTATTTTGCGTTTTATTATAATGTTTGCTATTGGGTTTTGGTAAAAAGAATCTATCATACTTAAACAGTTTCCTTTATTTCTAAATTACTTGGAATTTTTATTAGAAATGACTTTAATTTTACGATGGCTTTCAGGCATCTATTGATATAATCATTGACTTTCTTCATTTAATTTGTTGATGTAATAAATTACATTGATAGATTTCCTAATATTGAACCACCCTTATGGTCTTAGAATAAACTCTACTAAGTCTATATTATACAGTTCTCATAATATGCAGCTGGAATCAATTGGTATACGCTATACAGAATTTTTATATCTATATTCGTATAGAAAATTATAGTTTTTCCTTTTTTATAATCTATTGATCAACTTTTAGTATTCAAGTTGTGCTAGCTTTATAAAAAGAATCAGGAAGCCTTTGCTCCTTTTCTATGGTCTGGAATAATTTGAATAACATTGAATTTTTTTATATTAAAGGATAGATAAAATTTTGAAAAACCTATATATGTTCTTTCTTTCACAACTCATCTCTCAATTTGGAATAGAAGAAATTTCAGGAGACTACAGAATGTATACATTATTTCAGGAATTGTTTAGTCATTCTATAGATGCATTTGTCATAGGTTGGATTTTCTGAAATAGACTGCGTGATGGAGACCTGAGTGCTCGGAATTTATTGGGAAGTGCTCTTGGGAGCACTGACCTGTAGAAGAGTGGAGGAAGCAGGATGGAGCATGGAGAGGGAAGCTGAAAGGAGTAGGGGCACTAGAGCTAGGATGGCCCTCCAGGGTTGTCCTTCGTATTATCCAGTGTTCTCCAGACAGACAGAACCAACAGAAGATACATGTATCACCTACCTCCAATAGGAAGGAAAGATAGCTAGATAGATGGAGATTTATTTATTATAAGGAAGAATTGGCTCATGTGATTATGAAAGCAAAGAAGTCTGCAAGCTGGAGGTCCAGGAAAGCTGGTGGTGTAGTTCTGGACCAAGAAGGTCTGAGACCCAGGAGAATTGATGTTGTAAGTCCCAATCCAAGAGCAGGAAAAGACTGATGTCCTAGGTCAGCAATCAGGGAAAGAGAGAGAATTCTCCGTTCCTCCACCTTTTTGTTTTATCCTGACTCAACAGACTGGATGATGCCCACCCACACTGGGAAGAGTAATCTAGTTTCCTCAGCCCACCAATTCATATGCTAATGTCTTCTAGAAACATCCTCACAGACAGAACTGCCAGTGGGCAGGGAATCTCACCTTGGGTGAATCAGCTCCTGCAGGCCAAGGACAAGTCTGCGGGAGAGACTCAACTGTGAGCTATCCTCAGCCAACACTTGCAACGATCGAGGGAATGAGCACATGTTGGTCCTGAATGGGTGGGTCTGAGTGGTGCACCACTATATCCACTGCACTTGCTTTAGTTGGACTAAAACTTTCACTTTGTCCGCTTAGAACAAATATTAGCATGAATCAATAATTTCCAGGTTTTCTAAAACTTCCTTATGCCTTTATGGAAACTATCATCTCACAACTGTATCTGGAAACTTGGATGCTCAGTGGACTTTAGCATGGTAATTTTCAAAGACGACCACTATAAGTACATGAACAATTTTTCCAGTTGGCAAATACAATAATTTTTGCATTCAGGAATGAGAAGTTTTGGCCTCTCGGATGAGAGTTTCTCTCCTCACAACTTCATCTCATCTCACAAGTATACAGCAGTCATTGTAAAATGTCTGCAATTTGTTATACTATTGCTTTAACATTTCCTGCTTCATTGATCAAATAATGTTCTTCAGGGTTACAGAATTCCATATAATATTGTGCCACCTAATGTGTCCATTTTTTTAAGGTAAACTGTATGAAAATTTGATATTTTATATCTATCTTATTTACTCAAGAAAATCACATTTCTTACCCTACTATGAGAACATTATTTATTACCCGGGGGTTCAATGTTCTCTAAGATTTGCTCTCTATCTAATTAGTTTTATAATCCAATGTCCTAACTCATGCCTTCCCACCTACCTCTCCCCTAACCTGAATCAAGCTAGGTGCAATGTGCTTATGTACACTGTAATATATTTCACAAGTGCTGTCTTGATCTACTTTTGAAGTCATATCTAAAAATTCTCAATTCCACTTCATGGGCAGTTTGCTAAGCTGCACACCAAACACTTTGCTTACCAGGCTCCCACTCTCCAGGGCCACTAGGCATACACGCCAACCGCACCCCCTTATGAGGCTTCCACATTCCCAGGCCAGGTACTAAACAATTAAGGAAAGCCTCTATGCTCCAGAGCCATGTAATTATTCAAATTAGTCAATCCTCTAGGAAGCCTGCAAAACCTAGTTACCACACCCACTCTGCTTGCTATGCACAAACCCCACCCAGAGCTTAGCTTGTGTTACCCTGTCCCCTGGTGCAACCCTTTGTGTGGCCCTACAAACAGCCTTCTCTCCTTGTAGCTGTAAGTAACAAAGAGCTCTGCCTTTCATCTACTCCAATGTCAGTGTATTGTGCCCAGCCACCAAAAGAATCTTTAAGTTTGATAACACACACTCTTTTGCTTGTGCATTCGCTTCTCCGCCTCCAGACATTTACTTATCCTGTTTTCCCCTAGTGTGACATCCTACTACCTGCCCTTCATCCTCAATTGTGAATAGCCTGTCATTTTTATTCAGAGGGAGATCTGAAATTCTGTTTGCAGGGACACATTTCCATGTCTATGTTCCTCATCTGTCCTCTTGCCTTTCTTTGGGCCACTGTTAAGGCACACATCCCTTTGTTTTATATTACAGTGCTTTATGGGCAGATCTGTTGTCTTTACCATTTAATGCAGTATCTGAAAACACTACAGTATTTTAGTTTCTTTGACTGCCCCACAGTCTCTGGCATGAAGTCTATTATAAGGCAGCGCCCTCAACACATGTTTATTGAATTCACTTTGTTGGAGCGCTGCTATGCAACTTCAATCCTGGCTGAAAGTGACAAGCCACGTGCCTGCCATTCTGATGCTCCTTTCTTCTGCCCCACTCTGGTGCAAAGTGGAAGGTTGCAGGGGTGCAAATGAAGAGGATGGAGGGAAAGCAAATGCTGAAATGAAGGTCTACAGTTCCTGCCCCAGTGGAAAGGGGTAAATAGAAGCAAAGCAAAAAGAACACTAAATGACCAAAATACTTCATGACAGTTTCCTTATAAGGACACACAGAAGGTGAACAACAAATATCTGTTGAATGTAACAACCAGGTTTCAGAACCCTAAATTGACTGTTCCAGGATTAGATCACAGATCGTTTGAGTTGCATGAATATGGAGGACCACACTGGACCAAAATTTTTCCTATTGCAGTTAATCTGCTTCTTTGAATTATTCACATGGTAATTAAGTTCACTTGGCCCCTAATTGCATAAGATATTGTTTTAAAGACAAAACTCTTTTTTCTTTATAATTCATGAGTTGTGGGATTTTTTTTTTCCCCTGGAAGATTCTTTGAAGTCTTATTCTAAAATAGTTTCTTGAGTTAAAAAGAAAAAGAAAAGAAAACATCTAATAAAATGTTCTCTCTTGAATTACAATTAATTTAAGATACAGGGTGCTTAACAGATATCTCTAAGGAAAAGATGATTTGGTTTTGTTTTTAATGCAAAGTACTATTTGCACTGGCAGATTTGTGTAACTACCACATGGCTAATTAAATGAATTTAATGACAAAAAGCATGTATATTCAAAGTAATAAAAAGCTACACTGAATGTGGACAGCTCTCAGCCTGGCTATCCTTTCTGTTCTCCTTCTCTCAGTGTGTCTGTCTGTCTGTCTGTCTCTCTCTTTTTCCTCTTTCTCTCTCTCCCTACCTCTACCTCTAAAGGCCTCTCTCTCATTCCTTACTTTCTTCCTATTACCTACTCTTCTCCCCATCCTGTAGTCTAATTCTGGAGGCAGCCAATCAAATATGCTCAGCTCATGACCATCTGATCTACTGAACCCTATCATTTTTCAAGGTCATCTCCTGGGTTTGGGCTGCCTTAAGTCTAAAGCACACTCCGGATCCAGACCTTCCCTGCACAAAGAACAATCCAGTCCTGCTCTCCCAAGTCATGGCTGTTGACAAAGCAGTTGAAACTAGAAAGGGATGCTGAGTGACAGACAAATTCAGCCAACAATCATTCTTATCTTCCATTTTTCCATGACGGAAAATAGGAGCTGAAAACTTACAGTGAGTCTAGGTTTCAAAAATTTATAATTGGGACTTCCCTGGTGGTCCAGTGATAAAGAATCCACCTTACAATGCAGGGGATGAGGGTTCGATCCCTGGTCAGGGAACTAAGATCCCACATGCTGCGGGGCAGCTAAGCCAGTGCACCACAACTACTGAGCTCACGCACCTCAACCAGAGAGCCTGCTTGCCGCAAACTACAGAGCCCACGCACCCTGAAACCCGTGCACCACAACTGCACAGCCCACGTGCCCTCGAGCCGGCACACCACAAATAGAGAAGAGAAAACCCACACGCCACAACTAGAGAGAAGCCCGTGCACCACAACGAAGCGCCCATATGCCACAACGAAAGATCCCGCATGCCTCAACTAAGATCCCGCGTGCCGCAACTAAGACCCAACGCAGGCCAAAATGAATAAAGTAAATAAATAAATAATTAATAAACCTTTAAAATAATTCTAATCAAACTGCACAAATCTTGGTCTTTGGTTTGGACTTTGGCAGGACTTCAGGATGAGTCAAACCAATGGATATTTAATAACCATCTGTTTCTTCCCAGCACTTAGCCTCATGTTCGAACACGTCTAGAAAACAAGACAGAACTCCAGAACTGTACAAGAGCTTAGGAATTCTTTTTATGCTATAAAGGAGAAAAATTGAAACCTGGAAAACTTGGATTTATGTAGAAGACCTGGCTCTTGCCTTAGAGAAATTTTTTTTTTTTTTTTAAAGAAGATGTTGGGGATAGGAGTTTATTAATTAATTTATTTATTTTTGCTGTGTTGGGTTTTCGTTTCTGTGCGAGGGCTTTCCCTAGTTGTGGCAAGCGGGGGCCACTCTTCATCATGGTTAGAGAACTTTTAAACCTAGTTCATGATACAAGACATAGTCCTTGACACAGCTTTTTTAAAAAAAAAAACTCTGAGCAAACTTTAATCGATTGCTACATTGATTAAATTTTGAAGCTGGAAAGAAACATCATGAAAACAGCATCTCACATAAGGAGATCCAACATAGCACAGTGGTTTGGAGCCAGGCTTAGGCTGGGTTTGAATTCGGGCTCTACCACCTACTTGCTCTGTAACTTGGGTGAGTCACTTTACCTCAGTATCTTCATCCATGAAATGGGAATAATAATAATAATACCTGCCTTACAGGGCTATTTGGAGGACTAAATGAGTTAATATTAATAGCACATTTAGAGCAATAGTTGCTCTTATTAACAGTGTTATGACTCCAGATATCATTGTGGAGGGAAATCCCTCTCACAGAGAGATGAGTTTGATGGCTTCTGGCATAAACCAGAAAGCCTATGATGAGGTGTGAATTCAGGACCACGCAATAAGGAATCCCAGGCAGTGCACCAAAAGAGGGATAAATACATGGTAACTGAGCAGCTCTAGGGGCTGAAATAGAGTGAAGAATTAAAGGTGAGCCCACGAGTCTTTAGCAATTTTGGAGAAATAAATGTTAAGCACTAGACAGTGTATGTTTTCACAACTTTGGAATGAAAATAGCCTTTAACATCATTTATCTAAGACACCCATCCCCACAAAGATTCACAGATTCCACCACTTCTCATTATCTCTCACAGTCTCTCACTCTCAGGGTTCAGTATTACTTGGTTCTTTTCATTCCTCACTTGCACATCCAACAACATCCTCATCAAAAATTCCCCTAGGTGTCTTTTTGCCTCCCAGCTTACTTTGCTCACTCCATTTCCCTAAAATTCCCACTAGTTCCCACCACACCTGGCAGAATCTGTATTACAGGTGTCAGAATAACCACATACAGTGTCACCACACTTGACTGCACAATGACCCAGCAGAGAGTGTTAAAATCCCATCTCAGTGCCCCCTAGTGTGGTGTTGAGACTGCAGCGTGTGCATGTGTGAAGCAAGATGTGAAGCAAGAAGCTTTCTTACCTCCAAACACAAGACTTGGTGTATGAGCCACTGCTTCGATCCTCCCCTCCACTCACTTTATGCATCCCCTCTGAAGCTCTCTTTTCAAAAAAAACCATTGGGAGATGGGGCCCAGCCAGGGATCTGTGAGGATCAAAGGAAAGTACAAAGGTGAAATTTGCCTACAGCCCTTTTCCTGTTTAAGGGGCCAGTCTCCCACAGGCTTCGTTCTCTTCATATTTCTCTTTCTTTGTCTTTCCCTACTTACTGAATTTGTTCCTGTATAGTTAGAAATAAATGCATAAATCCAGAAAATGAAAAAAAAAAGAAACATCTAGTACAAACCTTTAATTTCTATGGATTATGAAATATAGGTCCAAAGATGTTTAAGCGACTTTCTCAAAGGCCCCAACTTTCTATATTCATCACAGATGTGAAAACAGCTTATTATCCTCTATTGCTCAGAATCTAGTACATACTGGCCACCATAAACTTACTGTATGACATCTCAAACTATCTCACAACCACCCCATGAAGTGGATATTATTATTCCCTTTCTACAAATAAGGAGTCTGAAGCTCAGAGAGGTGATCTATCTACTAAGAGTCACTCAACTAGTAAGTAGTGGAGATGAGTTTTAAGCCCAGGTCTTCCAACTCTTGCCATTATATTGAACTTCTACCACTTCTAGTGCCAGGACGTGGCTGGACTTAGGTCAATATCTACATATTCTTTTCTCCTATATCTGTACATCATTCAGGACTCTTATTCATTTGTGTAATTTTTCATTTGATCGGCATTGTCAACATATAAAATGAGAGTGCCTGGATACTGGCCACTCCCTCCAGTGGCCCTTGTCTCTTTTACAATCCAGCCACTCTTTGTTGGAATTCTGTTGGCATTCGTTAAATATGCTTTGGTCTACAAGTAACAAATGACCCAGTTCTCAGAGGCTTAAACCATGAGGGTAGTTGAATTAGGCTGGTATGGGCTCAAAGATTGGTGAGAACAATTCAGAATTGGCTAGTTTCATTTTACTATGCCCTTCACTTACTACCAAATTGGCAAAAATATTTTTTAAATGTACACGAACCCAGGGAGACAAGTTAGTAATTCTCCAATGCCTCCCCTCCCCTATTTCTCAAGAGTATTTCCAAATTTGGTGTCAAAGGATGGTGCCAATACAAGGAAACCACTAACTTAGAGGAAATCAGAATTGTCTGCTCACTGCCATTTAGCTGGGAGAGAGGGTAACTACCACACAAAATGGTCTGCCCTGCTATCATATAAGGAAATTCTTGCTGCCCCAATTAGTTATTTCCATGTTCTATTTCTCACTGCATTATCAAACCTACAATATCTTACCCAAGAGCAACCATGGTGTAAGTCAGCAGATCAATAATGTCTTCCAAAAGCCAGACTCCAAACAAACCAGACTTTTTACAAAATTAAACTCTATCAGTCTCTACATATATGCTTTTTATCTCTTGTTTGTCACTTCAAGGTCACACGTGCTGCCCCATACAGATCCAATCATCACTTCATCACACCAGCATACCGAGCAGGGGAAAATGGGCAAAGGGGACAAACTTCCTTCTGTAAATCCTTGCATTTTATCTGAACAGGAAAATATTTCACAAATGCTCCCTAGCAGACTTCCTACTGACAGGTTATTGGGCAGAAATGAGTCACATGATCACTTCTGGCTGCAGTGGTGTCTGGGAAAATCTGACAAATGGGAAACAAGCTCCATGACTCACTTAGACATGTGAGTCAAGGCTGACTCAATCCTTAGGCAGGGCACTTGACCTTTCTGACCAAAATGCAGGTTTGCTTAACAAGGAAGTTGAGGGGAATGGCTGTTGGTTACATACTAACAATGTCTGCCATACAGACAGTACATATAGCATGACTAACATTTTTTTGCATGATTTATGACTTGGGGGAGAGAACCCGTTTGTTTACACAATCTTAAATTAAGCAATAGCTCCATCCTGTCAAACGTTTTCTCTTGATCCAGCTTTACAAAGCAACCAAACTCTCTCTTAATTTTTCTGTTTTGTTATTCGTTTTAAAAACTCTGAAAGGTCTACAGTTTTCATTGCCCAATTTTGTACTTTGCTATGAGTCATTTTGCTGGTTACCATTATAAAAGGCCTTGCAATCAAATACCCAGCAAAAAAAAAAAAAAAAACTTATTAATGCCCAATTCCTGATGTCACCTCTTACCCTTCATTTTTAGGCTAAATAATTGATGGCTCTTGTACCAAGCCTGCAGGTGACAAGTCTTCCAGAGGCTTTCCTATAGCAGTGGGCAAATCCCTAATTCAAATCAGCACAAGCACATTCTTTCCTTACGGGTTTATGTTTTTGAATTTTTCTTCTCTCTGACACTTACTTTGACCTTTAGATCTTTATTTTTTCCTGCTAATCAAGAGCAACCCAAAGTGAATTTCCAAATATTCCTTTGCTTCCTCTCTTCCTCCTTCTTCCCTAAATGAATCTAAAGAATAAATGATTTTTGTTCCTGACTTTATCTAATATTATTTTTCCTCCTTTTTCTCTTTTCCAACTACCTCCCGATTATTCCTGAGTATTTAATGATCCTTACCTAATTGAGAACTCCTTTTATTCAAAATTCAATTATATACGGACTGTGAGTCATAAATTCAAAATTAGTGGACTTCCGTTGTAGTCACCATGATTTGTAGCAAATATTATACATGCAAAATGCCATGACATTTTTTTTTGTCTCTATACAAATGTTTAATGCAAGTCATTAAAATTATGAAGGTGGACACAAACGAAGGACATAGGGAGAAATCCTGAAAAATTTATAAGGCGTGTGGCCTGATAAATGTCAATTAATTACACAGAACTAATAATTAATAATTTAAAGTATAATGAAAATGGGATTGTACTAGTGTTAGGTTCAGCTGTGAGTAACAGAGACCTTCAAAATAACTTAATGTAGAGAATGTATTTCTCTCCCACTGCTTTTAGCTCACTAGCTCTAACTTGGTCAGGTAGCCAAAGGGAGTCTATAAGGAAGGCTAAGAAAGGGAGTACCTTGGCCCAGTGTCACTGTGCTCAGCTAGCCAAAGGGAAGGAGGTGTCAGGGTAGACAAGGGAATATACAGTCCTCTAGTTTGATGGTTATGCTTAGCTAAAAACTTGCAATTGATTACTTAAGAAGAAGAGAAGTATGACAATGGGGAGATCACCGACAATCTCTCCTGCATCACTGCATCTCTGTGAACTGAACATAAAACATATTTTCAGTGCTTTCACAGTTTTACTCCAATGCGCCACCTTCTAATCCATGCATTCTCAGCAGGGTGATATGGCTCCCAAGGGAGTGAAATTGGTTCTTGCAAGGGGAAAAGCAGGGCAAAAAAAATCTTACTCTTACTATGTATAAAACACAGAAATATATATACAATACATAACAGATATACAGTGTAACTGTGGTATTAAAATTTCATGGGGGAGGCTTCTAGAAAAAAAAATCTCAGAAGGCTCTTTGAATGGTGGGGGGTAGGGGGAAATACTGAAAAAAAGTTGAAAGACATTGCTCTAACCTCACAGAGGAGTTTTCAGAAACACAACTCAAGGTCAAAGAAAGAAACGTGCCTTTTGGCAAAGCTCCTTTTTAGTATTTTACATATACATACATGGTTATATAACACAAAAAATAGAAAGGACATGTAATTTCAAATTGTACTGACCATTCATTCAGCAATTATTTTTGAGTACATACATGTGAAAAAATATGCTGGGTGCTGGGGACACAGCCAAGAACAGAACAGACACTTTTGCTCTCATGGGGTTTACAGGCTACTGGAGAAGGCAGATGATAGACACTGATGCAATGACAAGGTCAAGTGCCCAAGGCCTCTGAATTCGAACCTTCTTCATGACTTCCTTGCCAAGTGACCTGGGAAAATTATTACCCTCTATAGGCCACAGTTTCTGCCACCTAAGGTCCACCTAACAACATTTTTGTAAGGATTCGAGATGAAACTGAATACATTATGACCATTATGACCATGTCTGGTACATACTAGGTGCTTAAGAAAATAGTATCATTCATATTATTATCTGGTGGTTTCCTCCTACATATTTTGGCTGAATCCAAGTTTTTCTCCTACCTTAAATTTGACTAATTGTGTCCACTCATTGCTTTTTCCTCCTTTACCCTTCAACTCATCCTGTTAATATTTTCTGATGGCTCCAGGACTAGATTTTTCATTTGGGGTTACACATGGTCTAAAAGGCCTAAGGCCCAGAAAATCTAGGACATATGATCATCCATACTATTTCATCTATTCATTCAAAATGTACACGGCACACCTACTACATGCCAGGAACTATGTTAGGTTAGGCGTAAGGAGGCTGGAAAGAACAAAACGGACCCATCCCTGTACCTGAAAAATGATGAACGTTTGTAAGTATGAAAAGAGTAATAAAAAGACTATATGCTGTAGGAACATTTGAAGATCTTGCCTGATGAGAAAAGTCTCCTCTGAATGATGAAGGGATCTGATGAAGGCAGGGAAAACACATTTCAAAAAGAGGGAATGGGGTGTACACATCCATGAAATGAGATGGAACAGAGAATGCTGGAAGGATGTCCAGTAAGAACGGAGCACAGAGATGCTAGTCATGTTGGGGCACTGGCCTCACTGTCTAATTGCTACCATGTTCCCACTCTTCCTGTCCTTTTTCCTATTTTAATTCTGTCTCTCACTAAAATTCCAAAGCTGCCCCGAATGGAGCTCAACTTTGTCTCTGTCTTTCTCTCACTTTGTCTCTCTGTCTCTCCTCTCAGTTTCTCTCTCTCCTCTCAGTTTCTCAGTTCTCTCTCTCTCTCTCTCTCTCTCTCTCTCTCTCTCTCTCTCTCTCTCTCTCTCTCTCGCTCTCGCTCTCGCTCTCTCTCGCTCTCTAGCTCTCTCGCGCGCTCTCTCTCTCTCTCTCTCTTTCTCTCTCTCTCACACACACACACACACACACACACACACACACACACAATTAATCGGAACACCACCACCACCACTGAATGAATCAGAATCTGCATTTGAAAAGCTCCTCAGGTGATTCACATGCACAATAAAGCTAGAGAAGCCTGCTTGGTCTAAAGCAAAAGACCCAGGGTTATACCTCGCCCTAGGCTCTGTTACGACCACCCTGATCTCCCATTTGTTTTCTTATTGTGGCTTACATTCCTCTAAGAACTAGACAATCTGATCCTTTGATGAAATGGTTTGTCCAAGAAAGGTTCTAGTCTCCTGAAAAGTGGGGTGGTGATATGAGACCACAAAGAAAAGCATTTTGATGTCATCCCATCCCACATCCCAAACTTACACACTATTCTCTTTTACTTCCTATTTTAAATAGTTTTTTCTTTTGGGTGTGTTTAGATTTTGTCAAGTTAAATTTCTCTCCTGCTCTTCCTAAAATGAACTTTCTAGCTCTGGAGTGTGTTATGTAAGGCTAGACATCTTCATTCCTATGTTCTTAAAGCAAGTTTTGAAATAATTTATTTTGTATGCTATTTTGCATGTCATCTCCCAAGTCTCTCAACCTTCTAAGCAATGTGCTATAGTATAACCTAGACATATTTTTTCCTAATATACGGGAAGGATCCTATAACTCTTCTTTTTTTTTTTATCCTATAACTCTTTAAATATATTTCCTTGCTTTGTGCCAAGGTGCCATATCTTATCATCATATCTACTTGATGCACCCGTAGTCTGCCTCTCCCCTACTGAAATCACCCCCATTCATCTTCCTGCTGGAATTTCAAAGAACATACATACCTGCAGGATACAGTAAACACGTAAGAGGATAATAAACAGTGGGCATTTTTTATTCAGGGACTGGAGCAACTCTCTTTCCTGCTCCAACGCCCACTTGCCTGGAACTTCTGTCATGGAAATCCTCTCTTCCCATAGCCGGTGTGTTCAGAACAGAGGGTGGGATCACTACCCCATTTTCAGGCACCCTCCTCCCTCACTGGTGTTACACGCAGAGCTGCCACTGTCTCCACAGACTTTTCTCAAACTCGCCTCAATCTAAGGCCTTAAGCTTCTTACTATGTAAGAACTGGGTTTATTTAGACCTTCTACTCTCTACTCAGGATTCACCCTTCCATTAAAACTGCTCCCAATTACAATATCCTTATTCACTCTTTGCCCACTTACACTTTATCCCTTTGCACTCTTCAGCTGGTATTTGTGGTCGTCATAAGGGCTTCCTTGTATTGGTCACAGAGGGAGATGAGTCGTTAGCAAAAAGAACAATTGACATCTATGGAGTGCTGACTGTGGTCCAGACACTATGCCAAGAAATTTACATTTTTTATCTTATCCTCTGCATAAGCCCTTGATCAGGGATCTATGCCCCAAAGTGCTAGCTCTGGAGTCTAACTCCATGGGTTTGAATTCCAGCTCCACCACTTACTATCTATGAGACTTAGGGCCAGGCACCTAAGCTTTCTGTACTTCAATTTCCTTTTCTATAAAATGAGAATAATGATAGTACCCACTTCATTGTTATTAAATATTATTAAAGTCTGTTGCATGTAAAATGTTTAGAACAGGGCCCAACTCAACCAATTTTAATTATTGATACTATTACTATCACCATTTTACATATGAGAAAAATAAGGCACGAAGAAATTTTATAACTTGCCCAGGTTACCTAGGTGTTGGTTATTGACAGAACAGGCACTTTGCTCTGAAGTGTATGCAGCCAGAAGGAATTCAGGAACTAAACCATATAACTTCAAAGAGACAGTGGAAGAATCCAACTGTGTAGTCAAGGCTAGACACTTAATGGTGTGGCACAGGAAGTGCCCAGAGAGGGATTACACATCTGAACAGTGCGAAGCCTCTTTATGAGGCTTATTACACAAGCTATCTCTCTCCTACCAAAAACCAGGGAAAAAGAAAAACCCTCGCACAGAGGGACACAGAGAAGAACACACTTCTAGAAAGTATACATTTAGAACAATGCTGCACACTCAGAAATTCTAATCTGCACAGACTTGTGCAGTATCAAACAGGAACAAAAATAGCTAAATCTTACCTATACATTCATCTATTCAACACATATTTACTGAGTACCTACTATGTGCCAGATAAGGTTCTAAGTGCTAGACACAGCAGAGACACAAGCCCCTGCCTCCATGGAGCTTACATTTAGGGGTGCAATAAATACACAAACAATTTGAGATAGAAAAAGAATTATGGATAAAATAAAAAGGGTTAATGTGGTATGATAAAATTTTTATTCTTTAAATGTCAAGAAATGTCAAGGTAGAAACTGAGAATTCCCTGTAATGAATAAGTATAGCTGTCCTGGGTCAGAGTAGTGACTAGTATCACATGGACTGACATGGAACAGCACAGAACCAAGAAACAAATCAAGAAACCACGTGGAACCAGGCCCTCCAGAAGAGGATCCAGACAGAGGTAGTGTAAAGGCATTCTCCTTAGCCACTCTTAATAAGAAGTGATCTGCTCCGAAGTTATCAGTCTATATGTCTGTGCTTGCTTTCTCAACAAGCCTTTTTTTGCCACTTTATAAAATCTGGAATTAAAATAGCCCATTCAGGTATTATTTGATGGTGTTTGAACAGGACAGAGCTACTGATAGTTATGGTTGCAGTGCTGGAGCCTGGAGGAGATAAACCCCAATAAGCAGCTTCTTCTACACAAAGGGGCTTTGACTCTGTCATCCATCACATCTTTGTCAGTTTATCTTCCACTTTTTGACCTTTTTCTGTGCTGTCTTTGGCCTATGATTTGCACAAAGTACACTACAAAACCTGAAGCTCCCACGTTACTATAAGAAACCAGAGTGAAGTTAGCTTATTTCTACCTGTCCTTTAAGTCCACTTCCTGCTTCATAGCATGGCTACTGTGTGCTCATCTTTTAAACTCCTGAGGTCAGAATCATGTTTCATATATCTGAGTCCCACACAGTGCCAGGCACAATGCCTTACACAGAGCAAGTTACATCTGTAAAATGTAGTACTCTTTATGCTTTAAAAAAAGAAGGTGATACAAAAATTAATTCAAGATGGCTCAAAGACCTAAAAGTAAGAGCTAAAACAATAAAGCTCTTAGAAGAAAACATATCAAAGCTTCATGACATTGAATTTGGCAATGATTCCTTGAATATGACACCAAAAGTACAGGCAACATAAGAAAAAAGTAGATAAATTGGACTACATCAAAACTTAAAACTTTTGTGCATGAAGGACACCATCAACAGAGTGAATAGGCAACCACAGAATGAAAGAAAATATGTGTAAATCATATATCTGATAAGGGGTTAATAACCAGAATATATTAAAAGGTCCTACAGGGGCTTCCCTGGTGGCGCAGTGGTTGAGAGTCCGCCTACCGATGCAGGGGATACGAGTTCGTGCCCCGGTCCGGGAAGATCCCACATGCCGCAGAGCGGCTGGGCCCGTGAGCCATGGCTGCTGAGCCTGCGTGTCCGGAGCCTGTGCTCTGCAACGGGAGAGGCCGCAGCAGTGAGAGGCCCGCGTACCGCAAAAAAAAAAAAGGTCCTACAATTCAACAACAAAACAACAATAAACCAATTTTAAAATGGGAAAGGACTTGAAAAGACATTTCTCCAAAGTATCTATACAAATGGGAAGTCCATAAAAACATATTCAACATCACTAATCATTAGGGAACTGCAAATCAGAACCACAGTGAGATACCACTTCATACCCATTAAGATGACTGTTATTAAAAAAAATAGAAAATAACAAGTGTGGCGAAAATGGAACCTCTGTGTGCTACTGGTAGAAATGTAAAATGGTGCAGCCAATATGGAAAATAGTATGGCAATTTCTGAAACAAATTTTAAACAGAATTACCATGTAATCCAGCAGGTCCACTTCTAAGTATATACCCAAAAGAACTGAAAGCAGGGACTCAAACAACTATTTATACACCTATGTTCACAGCAGCATTATTCAGAATAGCCAAGAGGTGGAAGCGATATAAATATCCATCCACAGATGAAAGGATAAACAAAATGTGGTATAGATCTACGATGAAATATTATTCAGCCTTTAAAAAGGAAGGAAGTTCTGACACATGCTGCATCATGGATGGACCTTAAAGACATGAAGTTAAGTGAAATATGGCAGTGACAAAAGAACAAATACAATATGATTCCACTCATATGAGCTGCCTAGAGTAGTCAGATTCACAAAGAAAACAGAATGGTGGTCTCCAGGGGACTGATGGGGGAGAAATGGGGAGTTGTCATTTAACAGGTACAGAGTTTCAGAACTGCAAGAAGAGAAAAGCTCTGGGTGCGATGGACGATGATGATGACTGAATGTACTTAATGTCACAGAACTATACACTTAAAATGATTAAGATGGCACATTTTATGTATATTTTACTATATAAAAAAGAATTCAAACGGTAAAGAAGGCAAAGACAAAGAAAAAGAGGAAGAGGAAGGAGTAGAAGAAAGAGAGAGTAGGAAGAGCAGCAAGAACAACCACAATCTGTTTCACTATCTGGAGACAATTGGAAACATCTCCCCCACTGCTTCCATCATCCTGAGCCCCCTCTTCCTTTATTTATTTTCACTGGCTTGTAACCTGGTACTTCTGCCAAAGAACTGGGATGAATACTAATTGGGAAGGATATTGATGTTAAAGTTATTGTGATAAAAGGGTCAGTTAATGTTACACTTACATTTTCTCTCCTCTCTCTCTTTTCCTCCCTTCCCCTTTCGCTTACACACACACATACTCACACTTGATATTATTCAGGTAGGTGGATAATTTCGTTTACTTTGAACCTAATCTAATAATACTATATTCCTAAAAAGTCCGAAACAAATGGGATTCATCATAAAACTATTATAAACTCCTACCAGAAAGGAGCAATGCACTTATACGGTGGGTAGATCAAACTCCCATACATACATAGTAATTCTACAGAAAAAAAAAAAAAAAGGAAATGGCCAGTTTTGTGAGGAAAAATGTTGTTAGAATAGAAGGAAGATAAGGTTGCTAGGGAAAAAATAGTGGCCTCTCAATTCTCTCCCTGGGGCTTCAAAAATTCCAAGTGTGGTATATTTTTCAGACTGTTTCAGAAAGAACAGCTGATATCTAGACAATCTGCGTAAAAGCTGCGCCCAATGATTTCTGTGGTCATTTGTGGTTTGTTATAATGCTCTCCAACCCACTGACTCTTTCATGAAAACAACCAAGGGAGGCTCTCTGTTGGATCCTCTGACGTGCTTTCCCTATGTGCTACTGCTTTCATTCAGACCGTAGGGGAGAAAAGTTTCTTCGGTCCCCTTATGCCCAACCATCGCAATGCTGAGATGATGCCACGTTTCTCAAGCTCTTGCCATAACTGAGCTGTGTGACTAGCACCTGTCCTGGCCTTTCACCTTACCACAGCCACTCGGGCTCCACTGTGGCTGGTCACAGCCTGCCCTGTGTTTAATCAGATCATACTGAATCCTTGCTTTGGTGTATGGCCAAAAGAGGTCACACAAGGGTATGTTACTCTCAGTGTAACTGTTCCACAGCAAAATACCTTCTGGGATCTGTTTTCAGATTCTGTCTCCATTATCCTGGGAAGCAAAGGAGAAACCAGAAAGCCTTCCCTTCTTCTGGGTCTTTCCTCAAACCATCAACAAGAGGAAGAAAAGTGATGTGAAAGTTGGTACTGCTAGCCTCACTTTACAGATGAGAAGTTTGAAAACTGGAACAATGAAGAAGAATGACAACTCAGGAAACTGCGTTGAGAGGCAGAATTCCGGCTTCAGTCATGAATAAGATCAAATCCTAGCTCTGTCACTCACTAGATGTCTGATCTTTGGCAAGTCACTTGAAGTCTCCGCCTCAGTTTTCTCACCTATAAAATATACATTATGTTAATAATATATATTCCATCAAATGGCTGTGAAAAGGGAAGTACCGAAGACGACACCTAGCACATAGAAAGTGCCGATTAAAGTTAACTGTTAGTATAATTGTTATCATTATCATGATCATTAAGAGACTTAAGCTCTCTCTTAGCTATTGCACAGCTAATATATTTCTGTATCGGTCACGATGCTCTCAGTTACACCACATTAACAGCTAACCCCCCAAATCTCAGCAGCTTCCCACAAAGGATGTTTTCTCACTCTTGCAACATGATTGTCACAGCCAGCTGTGGCTCTCCTCTGCATCACCCTCATTCTGCAACCCAGGTGGATGAAGCAACACCCTTGGGACCATGGCCTAGGATTGTGGCTGAGGGAAAAGAAAACCAGAGTGAAGTTCAAACTGACTTTTTAAAGCTTCTGCCCAGAAATGGCCATGTTCCACTTACATTTATATTCATTGGCCAAAGCAAGCCCAGACTCAATAGCATGAAGAATTATAATCCTCCACATTGAGGGGAAGCAGAGTGGGTTAACAGCGATAGATCCACTGCAAAGAAAGAGTCAAGATTAAAGTTCTAAGGCTCTTTCCTCTATGCCACTCTATCCTCTGTAAATTAAAGTTTATGATACTGTTTTTCTGTAAAGTTAAATTTGTGATAATAAAATTAAAAATTTTTAAAGAGACGCAGTTGGGAAACTTGTTCTTTTTCTGGTGCTATTCTTTCCATAAATGTATAGTGATGTCATTATGCTGTCATGCAAAGAAGATGAAGTAACTGGAGGCAGCAGCAACATAAGTCAGCCTCGCGGGTCCGCCAGGTCCCCTGCTACCTTATTCACACCACAGGCTGACAGGTGGTTACTGTCTCAGGAAGATGTCAAAGCGACAGTCTTCCATTAAATTCGTCTTGCCATTTCACCTTTCAGTAACATGAGGTCTGTCCACAAAGAAAGAGCCTGGCAACACCATCAGCCATATCCTTTGAGTCTCTATTTATAAATAAACTCAGGAAATAAACTGAGTCACAGTCTTTATCTCATGCCATAGAATCACAAAAGCTAAGCATGACCAGGACCCTTGAGTTCATCTAAGTCAACTCAACATCAAATGCAGAACACTTCTTTCACATTGCCAGTCAATAGGAAAGCTTGAATACTTTCAGCAATCCAGGCTCAGCCTGAATGCTTTCAACAGTGGGAAACTCACTACTTCAGAGGCAAGCAATTCCACTCCTGGAATGTTACGACTTTTAGAATGATTCTCCTCACGTTGAGCCAAAATCTGGCTGAGCACAGATTCTAACCCTTTGTCCTACCTTGGCGTTCCGGTGGAACACAAAAGAACTGTTGCACCGTCCCAAGGAAGACCATCCAGTCCTTGAAGAAAGTCCTGGGAGCCTTTTCTTCATCTGTCCTCTCTCTCGCTCCTCCCATTATTTTGCATATGACAGGGATTCCAGAGCCCTTCATACCTACTTTGCCCATCTGGCTACAGGATACCTAGTGAAAAGCTCAAACTTTTTAATCAGAGGCAAATATACCCCTAAGCCAATGACAGGGAAGGCTGAAATAGGAAGATTAGGGAAACCTAAAAAGTTTGAGAATATCACTTAATGTTCTATTTGTATTCAACTAATAATAGTAATGAGAAGCTTTCAGGAATACTTAGTGGTCAAGGAGGCAGAAGGAGAAAGACAACGTTACATCACATATGCAGCGATTTATTCTACAATATTAAAAAGAATATTCTGCTTTTTAAGTTTATCTCACTATAAATTATATCAGGAAGGCCTGCCTTTGAATTGTCTTCCAGAAGTAGATACAAATAAGACAACACATTTTTTCCCAAATCCCCATAGGACCAAAACCCCGCAAAGGTGAACAGCTCCAGGTTTGGGGATGGAGACCTGATTTTCCACACTGAACAGTGAAGCAAGTTGACTCTCGTGGGGAACAGAATTTTCATTTGGAATATCCACTGATCTTGTAAGCCACAGTCACAAAACAAAAGAACAAGAATGAAGAGGATTAATCAGCTTTCCCTAGGTTGAAGTGTGTGCTACCAAAGGTCTGTGTTGAGTTTACTTTGCATATAGAGCTCCCTCCGCCCCAGATGGCTTCCTGAGTTGCTTCTTCCCTAGCTTCAGGCCTCTGCTCAAATGCCATCTCCTCAGGGAAAGTGTCCCTCCCTCCAATTAGAGCCTCTATCCTCTTTCCCTGCTCAGATTTTTCATAGCACTTATCACCATCTATATATTTTTCTTGTTATCTCTTTTATCATATGTCTCCTCCCACTGTAACATTAGATCCAGCAGGGCGGGGATTTCTACCTGTTTTCTTCATTATCATATCCCCAGTATCTGTAACTCAGTATCTGTTTTCTAAATTTTTTTAAAAGACATAAAAATTATCTACTCTCCTAGGGCATAACATTCTAGTGCAGGAGACGGACAACAAAACAAACCAAGAAGATAAGCAGGGTACTGCTGAAAACTGCAGAATTTCATTATTTTTTGTGGCTGAGTAAATAGTCCATTGTATACATATACCACATCATCTTTACCCATTCTTCTATTGATGGACACTTAGGTTGATTCCTTATCTTGGCTACTGTAAATAATGCTACAATTAACATAGGATTACATTTATCTTTTCAAATTAATGTTTTTGTTTTCTTGGATAAATACCCAGAAGTGGAATTATTGGATCCTGTGGTAGTTCTATTTTTAGTTTTTTGAGGAACCTCTATACTGTTTTCCATAGTGGCTGCACCAGTTTACATCCCCACCAACAGCACCTGAGGGTTCTCTTTTTTCCACATCCTTGCCAACATTTGTTGTTTCTTATCTTACTAACAGCCTTTCTGACAGGTGTGAGGTGTTATCTCTTTGTGTTGGTTTTTCTTTTAATCTTTTTTTTTTATCTTTGTGGTTACATGTGTAACCACATTACATTACATGTGTAATGAAGTGAGGGGAGCAGAATTGGATGAACTGAGCTAGGATGGCCCTTCAGAGATTCTCCTGATGGAGACACAATGGGGCTCAGCCTTATAGCTCCACATGGACCAGTCATAGTAATGGGCTGCCCCTAGGGATGGGTTAGGGATTAATCTGGGGCAAGGCAGCTCCCTTCAGACAGGACAAGGGCTGAAGAAGCCCTCAGCTGTGATCCATCAGCAGCCAACACTTGGGGCAACTGGGGAGTTGAGAGCTTCAGTTCTGAAGTGGGGAATCTAGCAGCACATCATGGCACCCACTGCAATAAATGAACAAATGATGAATGAATGCATTCTTACTACCAAAACATATGTTAAAGTATCTCTAATCTAGTTGACCATATCCAATACAGTCTTATCAACACTATTTGGGGCACATCCTTTTACTCATTTTAACAACGCTGTGCATAAAACAATACATGTATACATAACCCCAAAAGTACTTCTATCCTAGAAGATTTTTAAGTCAGTGTTTTTGTCACAAATAGCTCTAGCCCATTTCTGTTACCTTATTTCATTGTATCTCTCAAATACAAAAAAAAATTCTTTTATAGGCACACCACAAGCATTTTCATGATGATTTTAGTCAGGAAATGAACCCATTTAAGGTTTTATCTCCATTAACAGAGAAAGCCCTATAGATATTAATAAATTCTTTAGGTTTGTTTTATTCAGTGTCTCCTTATTACCTGGCTATTTTCTTGCTTTTAGCTATAATGAAAATACAAGCTAGGTGATTCTCCAATTCCTCTGCTTTCTCTTGGAAACTTATTTGTGAATGTTTTGTATTTCTCCTTCTGGTGTGTTATATAGCTGAAAGTAATCACAGTAACACTGAACTGGAAAAAGTCATCTGCTAGAAAGTATGGCAGGTAAATATATGGAGATGATAATAATAAAACAGTCATTTTACTAGAAATGTCCAGGTCTCAGAGAGCTAGATATGGGCAAACAGTTTTGTACCATATTCTAAAGAGTTGTTTTCATGCCCAAGCTCAATGCGCTTATAGAGGAATTTATGACAAAAAGCATAATAGTTCCTCCTCTTTGATTAGCTCAGTGCTTTGTGTCCACCTAGAGGGGTGGGATAGGGAGGGTGGGAGGGAGATGCGAGAGGGAGGAGATATGGGGATATATGTATACATGTAGCTGATTCACTTTGTTATACAGCAGAAACTAACACACCATTGTAAAGCAATTATACTCCAAAAAAGATGTTAAAAAAAACCAGTTTCTCCTCTTTTAAACCTTCCTTTAAAAACCAATGCATAGCAGAGTAACTAGAAAGCACAAGGAATTATTTTCATTTTCAAGTTGGGAAATCAGTCTCCCTACTGTAAAAACATCCTCCTCCACTCATACCACATGACACCAAGCACTGGGTCTCTCACTGGACAGAGACTCTGAAGTCACCCAAACATGGGACCATGAAGAGGAGAACCATGTGAGCAGGTGACAAACAGGAAGAGGGCAGTCCTGAGTAATTCCCTCAGTAGTAGGTCTGCTTTCCTGAGCATGGGGAATGGTACACAGTACACAGGTGGCTTGACCTGTTTAAAAAAATATCAAGAAACAGAGTGGACACTGACTATAAAATTGACCACCTTGAAGTGACTGGGAAAGATACAACCTATGTCATGAGCTGCAGTGACTAGTGGTAGGAGAGGAAATGGCTTACTTGTGGCATAAGGAATGTTTTTCTGACAAATCTATTTTTATTCCAGGGCTGGACATGCAGACTAGCTGACCTGGGTCTCAACACAGCATCCTAAAATCCTCAGGCCGGCTTCCACTTCCAGCAGTGATTAACTTCATCACATTCATCCATCATCATGGTTGGGTACCCACTGAACTGAACCTTGTCCACAATTATTATTAGCAGTTTGCTAAAATAAGAGATAAATGGGAGAGAAAGAAAATATGAAGTGGGAAGAAAGAAAAAGAAATTTGATTGGGGAGTCTTACTGAGTTTGATGACACAGAACTTGGAAGCAAGAAGCAATCCTACCTCTGACACCCACATAAATATGGGAATTCTTCCAGCAAGCTTCTTTACAGAGATGGAGTAAGTTATCGCCTGCATCACATGTGTTTAAGGGCACGGGAAAGCTCACTACTCTCTAGAGTACTTTTCCATTCACTGGATAATGTCAGAGGTACCACATTTTGAGCTTTGTGCTTTTGGGGTGGTGCTAAAAGAATGAGGAGGTCAGTAACAGTGATAATTTTTTTCTCCCTTCCTTTTTGTCTAGGACCAACTCTGCCTCTTTTTGGTTGTAAGCCAATTTTATGGATGGATGCTGGCTCCAAAAAGGAAACTTACTGATGAGCTGATCTAATTTTCACATTCTGTGAGTGAAGAATGGGATAAGGAGAAGTGCCAGAGAGACCAAACGACATGCTCAGGAGACAGAGACAGAGCTGGGTCTAGAATTAGGGTCTCCTGCCGCCTGCATAGGAACTATCACCTCCTTTGATCTTTCTGAAAGTTTTTGTTTCCATAGGGCTTATTTGTGTAGATACATGAAGGACGTAAGATGATAGAACATCAAACTCAGTGCAGGATTTAAATGATTCTCAGCAGGTAGATCACGGATGCTCAACCTCGTAGAATTGGATGTGGTGTGAAAATATCATAACACAACGTTAGAGTTGGAAATTCTACAAACCTCTATATTTTGTGTATTATAAACCACAGAAAGAACAACTGGACAACATCTTCCTGGCTAGTGGGAGCATAGAGAACCTCAAGTCTTTTTTTTTGCTTAACATGGGTAAGAAAAAGAGTTGAATCAATTTCCCCTCTCCTTACCCAGGGACATGTGAGAATCTTCAGTGGGGCACGTTTGGGGTGTTTAACAGAAGTGGGCATAGGTTCAAAACACCAGGCTAAAGCCTGGTTCTGATACAGCTAAGGTCGGGTGGAATGTCCTTAAAGTTTCACTTTATGTATCGAGCAAATGCTTAACCTCTTTATTTGTAGTTAATTGCACCCAAAATGTGTATATATAGAAAGAGAACAATGTAAAACTATTGCAACTGCTCAGCAAACAGCCTTTAGCTTTTCTAAGGAAGCTCCACAGTGTCACTTCTGCATGTGGAGGACTACAGTACTTTTATTCAAAGCATTATAGAAGAAAATCTGCAGTTCTTACCACGGTCTTCAGGCTGTGATCTGACTCTGACTGTTTCCTTCTCGCTCTCCTCCTTGCTCATTCTGCCCCAGCCATGCTCATCTTCTATTGCTCAAACTTCCAAGCTCCTACTTGTCCCAAGGCCTTTACATTTAATGTCCCCTCTCCCTCTTCACCAGATCTTCAAATGACTGCACTGTTTTGTAAGTTAGGTATCAGCTTAAATAACATCGCTCAAAGAGGCTTTTCTTGACCAGGTAATCTAAAATGAATTGTTCTAATCATTTCTCCATTTTCTTTTCTTCAAAGCTTTTAGCACCATGTAAAATTATTTATTTATGTGTTTATTGATTACCCTCCCAGTAAGCTTCTTGAAGACAGGGACTTTATTTCTATTTTCACTGCTACATCCCTAGTCCCAGCACAGTAACAGAGCCCATAGCTACTCATTAAAATTGTATTGAATAACTGATTCAATCAGTCAACTAACATGGCAGTAATTCCCACTCCTTATTCACCCATCCAGGGACACAAAATATGTGGTACAGACCAGAGAGATCATAGGCCTAGGTATGAGTAGATATCAAGAGCACTTAATAATAAAAACATAAGAGAAATCATCTACTGAAAGCCTTCTCTGTCGGGCTATACACTTATTCTCCAAGCCCCACTAAAACTCTTTGGGATGTGTATTTTTACTATTCATTCCATCTTACAAACGAAAAAACCAAGGTAGGTTTTAAGAAACTTGCCCTGGGTGTTTAGTAGATGGCCAAGACCAGATCTGAAGCCAGGCCATATGCACTCTTAAGAACTGTCTTTACTTTACTGTACTCATTTGTGCTGCAGTTTCAGTACTCCATCAACTTTCCCTAATTCTAGAGCAACTGGAGCTTCATTTGCTATACTGTGAAGAGTAGACATTCTAGAAAATACTCTAAACCATTCTGGAGGTCATCACTTTTTTCTCCTTCTTAATGCCACTAAAACCAAATATTTTATCTCAGCTGCCAGAAGTGTGCAATCATGAATTTTACCCTGGAAGGCAAATATTTTTAAACTTTTATTTGTTACTCTCTGCTGTGATTACCTCATTTTATAGTAATCTGCATCGCTGTGTAAACAAACTCCTATGACATAGGAAAATCACTTGCTGAAAAGGGACAAAGGAGGGGGGAATAAACAGAATCAAGCTTTTACTTCTTAACTTTAGGGTTCTGCTCTGAAAATAGAAACCAAGCAATCAGCTTAGAAGTGTTCTGAAAAATCCTTTCAGGTAAAGGGTCTACACTGTTCAAACTTCCAAATCTTACTTCATGACTTGGTTTGTCCCCTGTCTTGTATGTAAGTCATTTTCAGAGTGAGTAAAGGAGTCAAGAGGTAGGTAATTTGTTTCCTCTTTGTATTTTAGAGAGTATATTACTGGTTGTGGTTGTGAAACATTTTTTAATTGGGATCTTCAATCAAGCTATCAAAATGCCAGGTTACACCTGGGTGGTGCATACGTAAAGCTGCCCAATGGAGAAATTAAGCTGTCTCGAAGTCCCTTTGCAGGGAGTCACTCTTCTAAGTGCTGGATTTAAGGTCTTGGAGATTGGATCTTGTGTTTATCAGAGCAAATAAAATTTCAGTCTCCTAATCTAAAGGAAATCCTTGGACCACATATTGTTCCCCTTTAAGCAGGCAGTCTGTGTGAAATGTTTTATTGTAGAATAAATCAATAAATACCTTGAAGCAACCAAAATAGTATATATACTTACATAATTCCCCCTAGCTTTGAAACTTCTTTTTCTTTATAAATATAATTATTTTAAAAAATCAAATCAAAAAAGCATCTCTGGTGTATTATTAAACATACCAACAAATCTAAAATAAACAACTGGAGGAAAGGCCTAATTTTATTTGATAGTTCATAGAATGAGATAATGGCTCAAATTCATTTTCAAACAGAATGGTTTTTATTAACCGGAAAACCCTGGTTAATCTCAATGGGAATCTCTTTTTAAGTTGATGAGTCTGAAGTTCAGCTTGAAGATGGTTAAAGACTTTTGGATATAGAGTTGTCTACGTAAGAATTATTATCACATCCATTCCCCCAGCCTGTAGATGAAATAGATGTAGAGGGAAGGGGTAGAGGGAGAAATGAGAAGGAAGAAGAAAGGAAAGAGAAAGGAAATAAAGAGAAGGAAGAAAGATGAAAAGAGAAAAATCACATTTGCCTTTGCCAGATGGCTCAAGAGCATTTTGGTTTGGGACCTTTTTTATCTGCAGAAGGTAAATGGCCTTTGGATTTGGAATATTTGTACTTGAAAATCTTTCATTTCTGAAAGATAGTCTATGCAAATGTTTCAGGCTTACGGGTATAAGGAAACACATACCATACACTTCAGAAGACTATATGTACAGCCTTATATATTTCTTTCAGACTTGAAATATCTTCACCATATTCAAAATATTATTCAAATAATCCTCAAACCGTTTGGGATTGGCCTTGCATTTGCTAACAGCTCAGAACCTTGGCCACAGCAAGTGGTTAAAAAACCTAGATAATTGATGCTCTCCTGGATGAAGTTAACAAAGCTTCTGAGTCTAAATCCAGGGAAACATTACTACCATTAAAACTTAAACTGTTGTCTGCAAACTGTAGTCCACAGAACATTAGACCCATGTGATGTTAATCAGTTTGCTAGGGGGAAAAGGTTACCTGATCAATTAAGTCTGAAAAAACTTGGTTTTCCAACAAAACGCAAATCTAATCACGTGGTTCTTCGTGAAGGAGATATTTATGCCAGGTTTCCCAAATGTGTTTGTGTGGAGAATGTCCAGGGACTAGAGACCAATGGAACACACTTTAGGACACATTAGTCTAGACCAATTCCCTCCTTCACTTCCTTCATTGAACAATTTCTATTCTCTTTCAGGGGTAACCAGGTGGTGGCAAAATAAGGAGACAAGCTTCATTTTACTTAAAATTAGATGATTTGAGGAGAAGCAAAAGTCTGTTTTTCAAATTATTTTAACATTTTGATAATCCCCAGAGTTCCAGGAGGAGCTGAAATTATCCCCACTGTAGTAGAAAACCTAGACCCTGGAAAGGTATCATGGTATAATATCAAAATAAACCACAGTTCAAATCTGGGCCTTAGCAACTACTTGCTACACGGCCTTGGGTAATAAGGTCTGATCATCTCTGAGCCTCTACATTGTCCTCTTGAATGTGAAGAGAACAACGCAAACCTCATAACATCGTATCAGTTAAATGAAATACTGGGTGGAAAGGTACCTTTCCTAGGGTTGGCTACTGAGTTGACACAGCAAAAGGAAATTCTTTTCCCCTTTTTCATTCCTCACACTCTTGAAGCCCAAAGCAAATACAGTATCCCTGTTTAGCTCAAAAAAAAAAAACAACCCTGATAAACTCTCTTTGGCATTCCAGTCTGCTAGAGCAGATACAGAGGTTTGATTCCACTCACAGATGATGAACCTTCCAGACTGTGCCTCCGGAGACCTCCCTTCTGGAAAGGCCTCCTGTCAAAAAACACAGAGATCAATCTCATCCCAAAGGTCAAAGTGTCTGTCACCTCCTGTCTAGACTATTGCAACGCTTGTGACCTGGATCTCCCACGGGGAGGCCTCCACTGACAGCCGATGATCCAGCGTGACAGCATGCCTGTTGTCAGGTCAGCCCAAGGCAAGCCCAGCGCACCCAGGCGGATGCTCAGCCTTGGCTGATGTTTTACATCAAGTCCCATTTAGTTGGAATCAAATTAAATCGCTAGGCAGTGATGAGCCCGGATTGCTGGAAGACCTTTTCATCCCTCATGGCCCACTGATAACTTGTTGGACATGGAGGTACTGGGACACAATACAGATATCTCTTCATTCAGGTCTGTTTTCAATTCAAATAACTGGACTCGCATGTGCTTCTAGTTAACTGTGTATGTGCCAGGGCCATGAGGAGTTTGCATGCAGTTCTGCCCCCCCCAGACCAGACCAGAGACTGGGGTTCAGGACATCTCAAGGGATTAAAGAAGTAAACTGAGTACAGAGAAAAAAAAATTAATAGCTAAATTTAGCATTCTTGCACCGTTCCAGCCCTTTCCCCAGGTCATTGTCTTGAATTGCTTAGAATTCAAAATCCATTCCTGCCTACAAATCCAGAAGGTGCCACACTGTTTTTTCCAGTAGGGGCGGTATCATCAAATTCTCTATCAGCTCCTCTTATGACCAACATTTCTAATCCATTCATTTAAAAAAAATTACTGGCAAGAAGTTGGGAGAAAGTGCAATTATGTAACATAACCCTGCCCCATACACAGCCTTGGTCAGTGGGGCAAAGTAGGTCTCTTAAAAGAAAATTAGTCCTTTCAGGGATTCAACTTCTATCACCTTGAGCAAGAATTAAATTAAGCTAATCGACCATCACTTGACCTTTTGAAGACAGGAGGCTAATCTTCTCATCACTTATCAATTTGCCAAAAATATGACTTTTACTTAGATGTACTTGGCTGTGAGCAACAGCAGCAAAAGCAAGTATGTGGAGAGTAAGAAAGAATCAGGAAGAGATTAAAGACGAACAGAAAGCCAGAAATGAGGGTGTATGACAGAGAGAGGGAGAACCTCTATATTGGATTACCCTGTCTGCAATGTCCTATCAGTCAGCACAGATGACTGAGAGAACATGAAGGCATAAGCTAGATCCTATCCTCCAGCCATAAACTACACAAGCTTAGAGTCCTCAGAGACTATGGCAAGGACTGTTTTAAGGAAAATTTCATAATGAAATTATGCCCCATTTTTATCTAAGCAACTCTCCAGTGCTTTGTTGATTCAACACAGCTTCTGATAATCCTTTGCTTTGCACTCTTCTCCTCTTCTCATGAAATACCCTCTCTCAACTCGGAACAAGATAGAACATTCTACATTAAGAATCTTTGAGACAATCTAAGATTCCATCTAAATGTATACAGTCCCTATGGGATCAGACAGATTTACTTTTAAATATGCCAGGCACATACCTCTTTCCATATCTGGATTACTAGCAGGAACTTGCATATTAGTGCCTAGGCATTCTTTTGCCCCCTAGTTTCTCCTTGGATAAAACTCAAGGGATTTAGGAGGTTTCCACATAGTTCCCTTTCCAAGCAATCTGTCAGTCTGGGTGCATCACCCTCACTTTCCAAAAATGGCACAAAATCCAGCCAGACTCTTCCAAGAAGGAATTATGTCACTCCTTAATCCTATGCTACTGCTTAAGTAACCCAAGTAAGCTCCCTTCCCGCTGGAGAAGGAATGTACCCCCAGCTTTCTCTACAGGCCAAGGAGAGGATGGTGGATTTCTTGGCTTGTTTTTCATTTGTACAATCACGGAAACAAACAAGAGTGATTTCTTTTTTCTAGATGAACATTTTGTACTGAGTGACAGCCTTCTGTTGTGCTCCATATACTCTAAACTGTTGTCTATTCAATATTTCTGTTTCTTTCAACATTCCCTTCCCCTGTGGGTCTCATTCATTCCTGACTGCTGAAGAGTTCTGAGATAGGACACCTGGACCAATGACATTAGAAGGAATGGAAGACAGAAATAAAGAGTAACAATCCAGTTGGACAATCATCTTAATTGACCAAAAAACAAATAAGGCTGTACAGGCAAGTGCAAATTATATGCATACCACATATAAGTCCTAGACCTCTACCCTCTGGTTTCTTGCACTTCAGTAAGGCTTTGGGGTGTTAAGGAAGAAGAATCACTTCTTTCAGGAGAAATCTGATTTGCCTAAAACCTTTTTATTCTCTTTATACTATAGAATTATATGTGGAGGCTTTCAGAAAATTTCCACAGTGAAACAAATTACTTTGTTCTTCAAAGGCTTAATATAGAAGTTTTAACTGCATTGGATTATCAACATTGAGGGAATTATTACATAAAAGTAAATATATAGTATGAATTTACCCCATCACGACTGTAGAGTCGAAGTATACTATGAAAAAATCTTAAATAAAAGAAAACGAGAAAGATTGCACTAGGAGATATATGTCTATTGATAACTCTTGATATTCTATTTTCAATGAAAATTATATTTTAAAAATTATTAATTCAACAAGCATTTATTGAGTACCTAATTGTATATAAAAATCCCACCAAAAAAATCAATGAAAAATACTTCCTAGATATAAGAAATCTGATATGTAGTTGAGGAGATTAGACAAAATATAAACTTACACTGTAAAATTTTTACATATATATTTCCATCTGATATTCAAAATAACCCTGTGAGTTATGTAGAAGTGTTCATTCTTATTTAATGTGAAAGAAAATTGAGGCTAAGAAAGGCTAAATGATTTGTACCAAGACCACACAGAAGTAATAAAAGGCAGAACCCAGACTCAACCCTCCCTAAGTTATCTGACACCAAATCCATTACAAGTCATTGCCTCTACAATTCAAAGTAAAATGTCACAAGTGCCAGAAGGGAGGTATGTGCAGAGTGTTACTGGTATTCTGTCTTGCTGAGGAGATCAGAAACGATTTCATGGAGGTATTTGATGTGAGCCTTGAAGGATGGCAGTTTTGACAGGCACAGTGGACCTAGAGGAAATTATAAGCTGAAGGAAATCATTTAAAGAGAGCAAAAGGTAAGGAGACAGGAACAAGTGCACATTTAAGAAATGGTAAGAAACACTGTCCTTCAGTTTGGCTAGAGTAAAAGTTATGTGAAGGAAAGCAGTGGGAGATAAGGCTGGAAATTTGGGTTGGAATCAGGTCATGGAGTGTCTTGAATGCTTTACAAATGAACATGAACACTTTGGGCTGGCAATGGAGAATTACTGAAGGTTTTTGAATAGAAGAATGATACAATCAGAACAGAGTTTTGAAAAGATTAATCTGGCAGTAAGACATAGAACAGTTTGGAAAAGACTGAGGAATTACAAGGCCAGGGCAATGATCCAAGTAAGAAATAATAGGGGTTTGATCTACAATAGTGAGAGTAGAAATGGGAAGAAAATAAGGAATAAATATGAGGAATGTTAAAAATACAGACTCAGAAAGGACTCCTTGACTGTATGAGAAAATGCAAATGAAAGAAGGAAGTTGGTCTGAGTGACTGTAGAGGAAATGACAATTCTTGAAAAAATAAACAATAAAAGCATGTTTGTATACAAAAAAAATGAGTTCAAATTTGACTGTGTCCAGTGTTCATCAGAGATATTTGTCTTAAAAACATGTAGCTGTAAGAAAAACATGACCTACTCTCCCTGCCATTCCCCTACTCCTATACACACACCAGAAACCATGGTGGTTTCATTAAGAACTTAATCAGGCCTTTTAAGGGTCAGGTGTTTGTGTAATTACTGAAGTAGTCATTAAGAAGTATGTGGTTGGAACTTCCCTGGTGGTCCAGTGGTAAAGAATCCACCTTACAATTGCAGGGGATGCGGGTTCAATCCCTGGTCAGGGAACTAAGATCCCACATGCCGTGGGGCAACTAAGCCGGAGTGCCACAACTACTGAGCTTGCACACCTCAACTAGAGCCCGTGTGCCACAAAACTACAGAGCCCACATGCTCTGGAGCCTGCGTGCCACAACTAGAGAGAGAAAAACCCACACACCGCAACTAGAGAGAAGCCTGTGCACCACAACGAAGAGCCCGCATGTCGCAATGAAAGATCCCACATGCCTCAACTAAGATCCTGTGTGCCACAACTGAGACCTGACGCAGCCAAAAATAAATAAAATAAATAATAAATAAATCTTTAAAAGAGAAAAAGAATCCAGGAAGTACTGGGAGATTATTGTTGATTTTAATTCCCCCACTTGTCATACAACATCGACTGAATAACTCATGCAAATGTCCTGGGCACTGTCACTAACTGTAATCAACCATCAATCATCCTTCTCAGTTCCCAGAAACCACATGTGCACACTCTTCACACTGCTGCTAAAACCATAAATTAAAAATAAAAGAAATTTTTAAATTCTTGTAAGAGGACACAGGATAAATTCGGTGGCTTGAAGGTTTAAATCAGACACAGAGTAACTCCATTTTAGATGGCACAGGGCTGGCTTAGTGGGAAGGAGAGTATCTGGGATTTCCACTTCACCTATCCATGGCACCTTAGACAGATATAAGCAGTAGAATTACTGAACGCTTAGAACTAAAAGGGATCTCAGAGAAAGTCCATTTTATCCCCATAGTTTATTATAAAGTACATAACAATAAAATGCCTTAAAAGCTGAATTATCACTCAAGTTCAAGTCCTTTGGCTCCTTGATTATCTTCCCAGTATAATACAAGGCCTTTCAAGTTCTATTTGTTATTGTTACTAGTAAGAGTGTTAGTATTACTATGTGTCAGGCACTTGGCTAAATTCTTTACATTCAGACTCTTATTTAATAAAATTCCCAATAACATATACAAGGGAATCCCTTATTCTCATTTTTATAGAATAAGAAATAAACGAAGAAGAGATCAGCTTAACTGATATAACACAGCTCTCTGTGGCAGAGGCCCATCTGGAAGCCCAAAGACAAAACTAGAATCCAAATCCTACACTCTTCTTTATCATGCAGACAACCTGCTCTCATTCACTGAGTGACAATCTGAAAGTCCTATCTCCTCAAACACTGTCCTAGAATAATTACATGTCCTTGAATAATTATACAACCCTCCGATATAATATTTCCTTTCAGATAGACAGACAGACAGACAGGTAGATAGACAGATCCGGCCCATATCTGAGTCACTGACTTAAGCAGAAAAAGGTTAGGAATTTCGCTTGGATTATGCGGCTTTGGGATCAATTCTCCTATTCCCTTTTTTTGAGAGGACATGATTTGAAGCTTCTTTGTAGGAAGCTTCTACTAGAAAGAGTCATCTCACGCCATTCTTTCCACATGAACAAAGACATCACTGATGCACTGGGTAGAGGCGAAGAGCATCAGACAAAGAGCTGAGAAATCTAAATATTAGTCCCAGCAAAGAGTAAAGCCAACTGTGACAAATGTCTTGGACTTCTGGAATATTGCCTCGGAGAACTCCACAGCTGTCAGATAAAACAACTGCTCAGGTTATAATGAAAACTCTCCTTTGAAACTACCTATGAGAGATGGACACAGTCTTGTGAGGTGAAGTATTTTCCAGAATAAAACCTGGTTTCTTATCTAAAATAAAATACTCCTAGTTTTTGCTCTGTAATGTGAGACTGAGCAAGAAAATGTACTGCCCTCCAAGACTCTCCAAGACATGCCCGGAGGTATGTCGATAAAAGAAGGTAATGTTTATACATGTGATTTTGAAACTGTAAAATTCTCTATGCGCATAAGTCAGAAATGGAAAGTCAACCTTGTTGGTTCTAAGTGGGGCAAAATACCCTGCTTTGTTCATTCCTTGCTGGAAGAAATAAATAGTTTAAGAGGTTATGGTGACATTGACCATTCCTGCTTCTTTATTCCCAGAAGTATAAGCACCACATTCAAAACTTACTCAATACTCCAGTCATTACAAAAAAGTTACCAGCAACAGAAAACACTGTAGTGATGCTGGGTGGTTTTCTTTAATTTTCTATTTTTTTTTTTATGCCTTAAGAGAGAGAAGATCTTTTTGAATCTTTGATCCTCAGACAAAAATAAAACCTGAGTCTGAAAACCCAAAGGCTTCACGTTTCTGTGAACAGCACTGAACATGCACAATGAAGAATTTATGGCCCATGATGTGAGTCGACTTCTTCGATAAGGGGCCTAAATTTAATGTGGCTGTGACCTTCCTGAGCCAATGGCTGGAGACTTGAAGCAATGTGTGTGGGCCAGCTGTGGAATTTGGCTCCGCTCCTGGTTGAAGTCACCTCCCTTCTCCAAAAATTCTTTAAATACTGGATGAGTTGTGTGTATGTAGAGGTTGCAGGGGGAGGAGGAGAGTTGGGAGCTGTTAGCAAACGACAACAGATGAGCTCGTGAAACTTTAACAAGCTGTTGGGGAGCATTCCACGTGTGGGGTTTGAAGACTGTTCCATGGTCCTTTGGTGATAGTAATAAGCTTACTGGAAAGGATAAGATTTTCAAGTGAATTTTAGTTTTGGAAAGGGAAGGGTGTATATCCCATAGGAAAAAGCCTTGCAATTCAGATCACACTGAAGGTCCATTCGTGACAGCCTTCAGGCTGGCTGACTTGACTAGAGTACCTGTATTCAGGCATGAGCATTGTACACATGGTCATGATTTACTATAAAATTTCTGAAAGTATGTCACTTTTAGGTGCTCACCCAGTACTAAAACTTGTACCTGAACTTTCTGGAAATGTTCATTTCATACCCACTTACACAGTCTCAGGCAAAGACAAATGCAACATTTAGAGTTGCTGATATAGAATATCATTGGTAGCTTCTGAGTTTATACTCTTAGTATGACATGGTACCTGGTTCACTCACAAAATTAGCTGAGAGACCCATATACTAGTCTGGTCAAATCTCTGACTTGCTTTTCCCATGACAGAAATATTTTCCTTAAAACAAATACTATTTTACAATTATGCAATTTCATTTTATTAACAATCTTGGTTGCATGACATAGTATTAAAAATTTTGCTCATGGGGTATGTTATACATTTGCTCTATGTTTCTGTAAGAGAATGTTTTCATAATCAAAACGTTTTTAAACAGAAAACCAGAGAGTTAAGTTTCTTAGAAAAATATGGCTGTGATCCTTTTGCATGTTTGCCCATTAAATTGTATCTAAATTCATTAACTGAATTGAAATGGCAAAATACCATTGTGCCTTTTCTTTAAGTATTATTCAAATAGAATAGAAAAAAATTATTTTAAAATAAAAATTCTCAGAGCAAATAGGTCATAGTCCTTTTCAGAGCTTTATAAAACTTTCATTGTCTGCATGTTCTTCATCCAGAAAAATCATTTGCAGAATGATCTTAATCTGCCCCTATTAACTTTTTGATCATGGGTAAGTCACTTACACCCCCAGATCTGTTTCCTCATCTGTTTATGGAGAGGTATTAGAAATGGTTCTAAGTTATCTTCTAGCCCTAAATTTTCATGAATAAGAAGATCTTATGGTCCCAAACCATTCTCCAGAAATCTTTTCATAGCATTTGTATTTAACTGTATATTGCACTTCAGCAAATGGTTTATTGTGTTCCAGAGGCCCAGAAGAATAAATGGAGCATTTAGTAACTAACCTATGTCCCAAGTCTATAAGAAGTTAAAAAAATAAATAAATAAAAATTTAACTTAATACATTAGCATAATAGATTCTATGTGGAAAGTTAACAAGAAAAAAAGTAAAAATAGAATTATTATCCTTATTCAAGAGGCGTAAGTTGATGCATAAATGGCTAAACAATTTGAGTAAGTATGTTAGCTCTAGCAGAACCAGGCCAGGAAAAGGGAAATATTACTGGGCATCAACTATGCTGCAGACAACATGTTATGTTTTTTCACATATATTATCTCAATGATTCTCCAGGACAGGCATTTTTATCTCCATTTTTAACAATAAGATAACCAGGATCAGAGAGATTATGCTACCTGCTGCTTTGAATTACGCTAATTGGTTCTTTCAAGTATGGAATTGAAACAGGAGTGTTTTGGCTGCAAGTAACAGAACGTATGATTGACAGTGACTTAATCAAATAGTGTTTTATATTTTTTAATTAACAAGAGGCCTGGAATTAAGTAATTCAAGGATTTGTTCAACCACTCAATGCTGGATCCACTTCTCTATGGTTCTTGTCACCTAACCCTGATGGTTACAGATGGCTGCAGGTCTACATCACTCAGAAGTACTATAAGAACAAAAGATGCAAAATCTTGTGAGTGTATGTATATGTGTATGAAAGATGACTGAACTTGACATAATTTATGACCTAAAATTATCAAAACCTAGAAGTTCCTGGAGAAACATTCACCACTTGTCTCATAGTCAAATTTTACCCAGAAAGACAACTATGGAAGCAAAAAGTAGGCACAGGACCACTGGGAAAAACAGTCACTGCAAGGTGATCCATTCAGAGGCATGAATGAGCAACACACATTCAGTGAAAACCAGCTAATGTAAATGAACAAGATACTTTTCTACCCAAGGAAAGTGTTTTTAAAGAAACAAATAAATGTTGCTGTTGACATGATGGGCTCTCCCTTCAATGTCTCACAGATGTGATCTGCCACACATTTATGCTGGTAACAAATGTTAACTTGTGTTCATTGTCAGTTAAAAACAAGAAAACTTTACAGCAGTACACCACAACATCCATGACTTGTCCTAATTCTTCTAAGGCTCTGGATTCCTCTTGCATAATGTGCTTATGAGCCAGTAGAACCAGGGCACAAACACCTAGGACTGCATAGCTCTAGGCCCTGCCTTTCTACTACTTGATGCTGCTTTTCTATTCCTAACAAACAATAGCTTTAAAATTCCTTTTATTTTCTGAAACCACCTTGCACCTTTCTCCAAGATCTTCCTTCTTTAGGTTTTCTTCACCATCTTTTCTCCTTTATTAAAATTTCTTCTTTGGCATTCCTTTTCTTAATCCTAAAAAATTTTTCACCAGCTCAGAGTATCTATTTTAGAACTTACAGACATATCAAATCTCTGGGGTAGATGTGTTTCTTTAGAGTCTGCTAAAGTACTTTACAGATGTCCCTGAGAATTCATATTCCCAGCAGGTTTGCAGAATTAATGCTGGTGCATTTCCTACTAGCCTTTCTGCTTCATGTTGTTCAAGCAGATGAGGTAGAGTTGCTCACAGAATATTATTTCAAAAAGGATTTGGTATGCAGAGAAGGTAATTTCAAATACTGAATCTCATATGGTCACTGTCCCCTTTTATATGGGAAAAAGTGCCATGAATAAACATATACTTCAAGAAAAAACAAATGCCTGTAATTCCTGCACACCTTTTGGATATGTAAAATTTCAATAGGATTCTTCTTTTAAAGCATTAAGTAAAAAAGAAAACCCATAATACATAGCCTACAGTTGATAACACCACCACTCTCAGGTCATGACCTTAGGAAAGAATACCGGACACATTAACAGCATCAGTTTATAAGTGCAGCATGGGGTGTGAAAAGCAGCAAAATGGATGCAAGGACTGGATGTAAGGGCTTCACAACATTTCTCAGGGATGAATACATGACTAAAATTAACAGCCTGGTAATTAGATTTGGGCTTTGTTTATATTTTCCCTGGATGTGTGATATGAGGCTTTGGCTACCTAATGGCACCATTCCATTCAGGCAGAGCAACAGCCTGCTATCCTCAGAGCAGCCATGTCTCAGTGTTATGTAAGGATATGCTTGAAAAACAGACAGAAACAGTGAGTAGGGTCTCCCCAAATAAAGGTCTAGTCTCAGACCTAACACTGTCATTGGAACCTTCCACAAATCACTTTCCCTCGCTAGATCTGTTCCCTCCTCTGTAAAATGAGAAAATTCTAATATTCAATATTAGAGCATCCCTGAGGTCACTTCCAACTACAAAATACTATAGTCCAGTATTATGTGCTCTAAAATCTAACCAGTCCAACTACAGAAGGCAGAGAGGAAAGGACAGATTTGGCCGTTTATTTCCATGTACCTTCTCCTCTGATTTCCCATTATAATGTCTTTGAAACTCACTTTTAGCATTTGTATAATAATTACCTTTATGTGTGACAGGACCGGGTTTTCTTCTCCTTTAATCCCTTTCTTTTCTTTCCCTATTTCCCCCACCATTCACTGGTATTCATACCTCTTCCCTCAAAACGGATCTTTGGGCAGATGGAGGAAAGCAAAAGAGCATACGATTCTGAACTCATATCAAAATTATGCCCAAAAAAGGTGGTTAGTATTACAGAGAGAACGCTTTGTTTTTCTTATAGGCGGAGGACCTTCTCATGGAACCTAAGGAACATGTTACCTTCCCTCCAGCTCAGAGTTCTCCAGACTTTCTCAGTCCAAGGCACCTTAAATGTCAACTTAATTAAGACCAAACGAAATACTTAACAGTTCCATTTATGAAGTTATTAAATTCAAACGCTTAAAAAGCACCTTAGGCCTAACAACTTAGAGCAGTTTGAAAAAAATACTATGCATAAATTGAAAGGAAAAACTATTTTTATTTTATAAATAACCACAATCACTTAGCTAATGAAACGTGTTGCCTGCTGGGCACCACACAACTTCTTAAACCTTGGAATTATATTGCACGTTGCCATTGCCATTTCTTATCACACACTGATTTTCAAGGATACTGGCTTTTTATCACAGCAACTATGACTTCATTGAAAGCAATTTGCACTGTATGTTAAAACTGTAGTTCACCAGCAATTCCACTCCTGGGTATATATCCCCCCCAAAATGAAAACACTAATTCAAAAAGATACATGTACCCCAATGTTCACTGCAGCATTATTTACAATAGCCAAAAACGGAAGCAACCTAAGTGTCCATCAACAGATGAATGGATAAAGAAGATGTGGTGTATATATATATATAAATATACAATAGAATACTACTCAGCCATAAAAAGAATGAAATTTTGCCATTTGCAACAACACGGATGGACTTGAAGGGTCCACTTATGCTAAGTGAAATAAGACAGAGAAAGACAAACATATGATATCACTTATGTGTGGAATCTAAAAACTAAAACCAACTAGTGAATAAAACAAAAAAGAAAAGATTCACAGATATAGAAAACAAACTAGTGGTCACCATGGGGAAGAGGGAAAGGGGAACAGAAAACAGGAATAGGAGACTGAGGTACAAACTACTATGTACAAAATAAATAAACTACAAGGATATATTGTACAACACAGGGACTACAGCCAATATTTTATAATAACTATAAATGGAATATGACCCTTAAAATTGTAAATCACTATGTTGCACACCTGAAACATATAATATTGTACATCAATTATACCTCAATTAAAAGAAAAAACTTAAAAAAATAATGTAGTTCACGTGGTATCCAGCAGAGGCCAATCGGTTTTCCTCAAAAACAAAATATCCATCGTGGTAGTGCCTCTTTGAATTTGCTGCTGTGTTCAGGGGCAACTTGACACAGACTTTGAAACCCACAGCCTTAGCTCCCTTCACAGGAAAAACAGTTGTAATTGGAACCAATCTGGTACTAATTGTCTGAACTCCAGAAAACCAACAGGAGATAAGATGGGTAAAATATGGACAGGGCCATAAGGAAAGCAGAGGGAGGAAACCAAAGAAAAAGGAAGGACTCCTAGTTGCCCATCCAACATGGACTTCATGAAAAAATGGTAGTTGACTCAATGGGAAAAGTAAAGTAAAATACTTCACGTCCCTAAGCCTCAGCCATTATGGACATAAGAGTTTACATATGCATCTGCCTCCCTCACTAGATTAAAACACAAGCAAAAGATCTCGCTCATTTCAGTATGCCTCTGAATACCTAATTCAATACATTTTGTTGTATTGAATTCCCTTACCCAGAACACTGAACTTAAATCTAATTGCAGTAGAATGTGTTCTGATTTATTTTACACCTCTGGAGCTAGGGTTTCTTAGAATTCAACACACAGATTAATGGAGAGTATGAAGGTTTTTCTATTGCTCTACTTCTGGGTTCCCTTCATGTCTCTGCTGGAACGCTGAAAGAGGACTGGATTTATGGTTTATTTGTGTTTCAGACTAAGTACCTAAACCAGCAATGCATGAAGTCCAAAAGTGTACCCTCACTTATTTCACCTCAAAAATGACATCTGTCAGAGTTGATCTCACGGCTTTTTACTGTGTGAGCTATAACATGAGAGAACTTCTCCCTAACTTCTGTTAGCCTTTGACTTACCAATGTAATCAAAATGTCAGCTCTGTCTGTATCATCATTTGCCAGGAAAACATATGTCAAACAATTATTGCCCAGAGAGATCAAAAGGATGTGGGCCTTTTTCTTTAATGTGGTGATGAAAAGGACAGTTTAAAGAATGAAATTAAGTGACTAAACGTGGAGTAGAATAACTGGTTTATATTCCTTCTGGATTTGGAAACATTATCGCTGTTTCAATTGACAAGTTCTTGAGAGAGGATGTTTGCTTTTTGTTTGTTTGGGTTTTCTTAACCCGGTTATATCATTTTGTTCACAGTCCCAGACCTAAACATACTTTGCACTTATCTTGTTTACCTTTCATCAGAAAATTGCCATGCTAGGGATAGCCTGTGTGGCCAGATTCTTCCCCAGTGGCTGCACATAATGTGCAAGCCAGCTCTCTAAAAATCAAAGGGGTGAAGGAATGCAGGCCCCTAGAACCAGCAATCAAAATAGCCTACTGGGAAGGACACCTGATAAGTGCACTTACTTTACAAGCAAGGAAGGGATGGGATGGAATCAAATATCTCAGAGAGTAAAGAAAATGAGCACTTAGCATAGGCCCAGAAATACACTGTAGACTTATAAACCTTACCTCATTCAGCCACATTACAGAAGAAACTGAGGCCATCAGTGCTGATATAGCTTGCCCTTGATCAGCTACAGGGCAGAACTAAGATCTAAACCTTGGTCGAGTAGAGCATCAAGTCAACATCCACTCGCCACACAATTTTTTGACATAGAGCTGAGCTGTTGCCAGTGCAAATCTATGGAATCACTGGGTTTGAGGGGGAATGCAAAAGGGTCCCAAGTTCCCTTTTCAACTTGAAGTTAGCAAAGTCCTTTTAGCATCATCCCACCTACAGCGGGAGACAACTGGCCCTTAGGGGAAGGCATATCAATAGCAGTGCAGAATGATACCTCAGAGCTAATGACAGTTAGCTCTCAGTCACATAATATGAGCTGGCTAGCAATATATTTCGAACAGGGCTTCTCTCCCTCCTGCCATAAATTTATTCCTCCCTGTCATTTCCATTATAAGCCCTTTATAATCCCTTCCCTTCTTTATTGTCAAGATTTGTTAACTTGACTTTATTAACGTTTTTCCATGGCTAAAATTTGGCCTGATCAGCTTCATATTTTCTTCCTGTTTTCAACCAGTTGTAGAACTAAAAATGTTTAAAGCTAGACAAAGCTATTGTTCTTCAAACAAAACCGTCCTGCATGCCAAGTCCATAGATACTTTTTCAAGTATTAAATGTTTAATGACAAAAAAGCAACAACTAACCAGAGAACAGATCTCAGTGAACAGCTTTTATTTGAACCTATAAGGCAGATACAATTTAAAACAACTCTTAGAAACCAAAGTCTACGTTTTACCTATTGTCTTAGGTCTGGTTCCCTAAAAGCAGAGCCAAAGACAGAGACTTAGGCACCAGAGATTTATTGAAGGTGTATTCTTCATGAAAAATCTGCAAAAGAGTGAGAGAAATAGGAGAGGGAAGGGGAAGCAGTCTTGGTCCATGCCAAGCAGGTAATGAAGGAGGGGGGCCCCTCTGGGTTGTAGATATTACAGAGTTGTCCTCTTTTAAGGAAAGGAGCCAGGCTCTGGTCTGCCTCTATCAGTCCATCACTGACTGCTAGAGGTGCTGGGGAGGTGACTGGTAGAGAATAGATGCTTCCAGGCATCTCTATGAAAGGCAGCTCCATCAGCCAGGACAATTTGCTGAGGAAGTTAGCAGGTATATGCTGTTAACAGCAGAGGGGTGGATGCACCAGCTAAAAAAGAGGATCTGGGTGGACATCAACAGCATCTACTACAGCATCTCAACGTGTGGTTTTCTAGGAACTTGTCAGAAATACAAATTCCTCACCCCACCCCAGACCCAACTGAATCAGAAACCTGAAATGGGAGCAGTGATCTATTTTTCATTACACCCTCCCGGTGATTCTGACACACAATGTTCCAGGTGACTCTCTGAGTTTGAGAATCACTGAACATCTACCTTCCCACCAAGAATTACAAATCACAACACTATTCACTAACAAACTTAAGTTAGTGCAAGTCATGTTGTAACCAGGAACCCCTTTTAAGGTATTTTGATTCAGATATCTACAAAAGAGAACCCCATAAATAAATGCCTAGCTTCTATTAGCCAAACGTATTTCCACTTTTAGTTATTTTCTCTATTTTCCCCTAATTTTCTGGACTCTTTCCATGACTTGAGGGCTCTGTGCAACCTGTTCCCTGGAGTCTTTTTAAGAAGGCTTAATTAGTCTCATACACTCATGGGTCATAAACTCTACCTGCTCCCAAAGGGGGATTTAGAACTCAATGAAGATTTTGTGTTGTGTTAGATCCTCCTTTTTGGAATAAACCTTGTGAATAGTAAGTTGACATTTTACAGTCATTTTGCTCTGAGTAAGATCTTATTATTTTCTTAACTAAGCAAAGTGAAAAAATTAGGCATCCTACAATCAAATGTCTCTTTTGCAAGAAGTCAATGACTTCACACTATTAGCTAGGTTCATTCATTTCTCTCTAGAGAGTATGGAGCCAGAGGTGTTTGAAGGATTTTTTTCCCACAAACTTCCCTCTTAACTTTTCCTTTTCACCATTAATAACCTATATTGAAGTATTATCTTAAATACTGGAAAGTATTATAAACACTGCATTAAAGAATCTGCTTTCCAGAGCTAATGATATCTCCTTTATTACTGATGCTGTTATTATCATGAGCTATTTTAAACATAGAGGAAACTCCACAGAATAATATAACGAACATCTGTAAAATCACATGTAGATTTTTAATGATTAATATTTTGTCATGTTTTCTTCAGAGCCTTCTTAAAAACAGAAAAGCTTTACAGGCATTATCAAAGCTCTCTTGACCTAGGAGGATGGCACATAGGTGTCAACTGCATAACCACTAGATTTGTTACCCTGCACAGAAATTTCTGCACTATGTACTAAATTTCTGCTTTACAATGTTGTGTTAGTTTCTGTTGTACAACAAAGTGAATCAGCCATATGTGTACATATATCCTCTCTCTCTTGAGCCTCCTTCCCAGCTCCCCCATCCCCCCCTTCTAAGTCATCACAGAGCACCAAGCTGAGCTCCCTGTGCTATACAACAGCTTCCCATTAGCTATCTATTTTACACATGGTAGTGTATATATGTCAATGCTACTCTCTCAGTTTGTCCCACCCTCCCCTTCCCCACCTCTGGCCACAAGTCTGTTCTCTATATCTTGCATAGATATACAGAACAGACTTTATATTTTTTATATTATTTTTTATTATATTTTTTATATTTTATTTTATTTTTATTTTTTATATTTTTTATATTATATTTTGCAATAAAAATGTTTTAAAAGAGATAATATTTTACCTAGTTGTGTTATTCTATAAAATGTAAAATCTAATGAGATAATTTAAAACAATTCAAGGGATAAAGGAGAAACTTTTCAAAACAAATATTTCAAAATAAAAGTCATAAAGTTATAAATAAAATCTTTTTAGTAAATATAACGTGCATTCATTTTATAAAAGAATAGAAATATGGGTTTATGATTTAAGGAAAACTAAATAGAAACAGAGTTTAAAATTAAAGATTAGAAAATTAATACTAATGAAAATAAACAGCAAAAGAGATAAAACAGAAGTTTTATAATCCTGAAGGTGAAGAAGCATTCTTTAAAAAAATTGTAAAAATCCAAAAAGTCCAAAGAAAATTTAAAAATTAACGGCATCAAGAGTATAGCTATAAGAACGTTTGTTTGACGATGATACCTAATAAACCAGCTTTTCAAGTAATCAGTAGATTGGGAGACATTACTCTCAATAAATGAAGAAAATAATGAATACATAGGATATATAAAAATCTCTTACAAAAAATATAAAAAAGAGACAGTACTCCCTCCACCCACCAAAAAATGTCTCTCAGAAAAAATTCTAATGACTAAAATTTAATACAGGACTCCTCTAAACAAAAAAGCAGATTGCATGGGGTAGGAAGTAGCAATGCTTTTAGGTTAAAGACTCAAACATTATTGAGGCATATCTGGTATAAGTATATGTATACATACATAAATATAAGTTTTGTGTATACACATCATCACATATTATTATATTAGTCTTCTATTGCTGCATAAGAAATTACCCCAAAACTCAGCAGCTTAAAACAACAAACAAATATCATCTCACACAGAATTTGTGGGTCAAGAATCCAGGAATGATCTAGCTGGGCGGTTGTGTGTCAAAGTGTCTTACAAAGGTGCAGTAAAGATGTCAGCCAAGGCTGCAGTCACCTCAAGACTCAATCAGAGAATCTTTTTTCAAGCTAACTGGTTGGTGGTAGACCTCAGGTCCTCATTGTTGGCTGGGAGCTAAACCTTTGTCGTACCCTAACCTGTACCCTAAACCTTCCCCGTTCCCTAACCCTAACCCTAACCCTTACCCGAAGGCTTACCCTAACCCGTCCCCTAATCCTAACCCGTACACTAACACTAACTCATACCCTAACACGTACGCTAACCCTAAACCGTTGTCGTACCCTAACCTGTACCCTACACCGTCCCCATTCCCTAACCCTAACCCTAACCCTTAATCGAAGCCTTACCCTAACCGTCCCCTAATCCTAACCCGTACACTAACACTGTCATATAGGCCTTTCTATAGGACTGCTAACAACATGGCAGCTTGCTTCCCCCAGAGCAAGTGAACTGAGAGAGACATTCCCAACACACAAACCAAAGTCTTTCGTAGCCAAATTTCAAAGTGACATGCTATCACTTCTGCCAAACTCTATTTGTTAACAGCAAGACGGCAGAGGAGTAAGATGTAGAGATCACCTTCCTCCCCACAAATACATCAAAAATACATCTACATGTGGAACAACTCCTACAGAGCACCTAGTGAACACTGGCAGAGGACCTCAGACTTCCAAAAAGGAAAGAAAATTCCCATGTACCTGGGCAGAGCAAGAGAAAAAAGAACAAAGAGATAAAGGAATAAAGACGAGACTTGTGCCTCTGGGAAAAAGCTGTGAAGGAGGAAAAATTTCCACACACTAGGAAGCCCTCTGACTGGCAGGGACAGGGGCATGGAACTTCAGAGCCATGGAGAAGAGTGCAGCAACAGGGGTGCAGAGGGCAAAGTGGAGAGATTCCCACACAGAGGATCAGTGCCGACCAGCACTCACCAGCCTGAGACACTTGTCTGCTCACCTGCTGGGGCGGGTGGGGGCCAGGAGCTGAGGCTTGGGCTTCAGAGGTCAGACCCCAGGGAGAAGACTGCTGTTGGCTGCATGAAGACAGCATGAAGGGGGCTAGTGCACCACAGCTAGCTGGGAGGGAATCCAGGAAAAAGTCTGGACCTGCCGGATAGACAAGAGACCATTGTTTTGGGGTGAGTGAGGAGAGGGGCTTCCTGCTCTGTGAGCCCACAGACATCAGAACACCTAAGTGACCTCCAGAGACAGGCGTGAGCCACAGCTATCATCTTGGACCCCAGAGGCAGGCACAGACTGCTACCGCTGCCGTCACTACCACCAAGGATCTTGGGTGCAAGCACAGGTAACTACCGACATCCTCCTGGGAGCCTGTGCAGCATGCCACTGCCAGGGTCCCATGATCCAGGGCCAGCTTCCCCAGGAGAACACATGGCGCGCCTCAGGCTGTTGCAGTGTTACGCTGGCCTCTGCCGCTGCAGACACACAGCGCATTCCAATTGTGACTACCGTACCCCTCCCTCTCCTCGGCCTGAGTGAGCAAGAGAGCCCAAATCAGCTGCTGCTTTAACCCCCTCCTGTCTGGGAGGGGAACAGACGCCTGAGGGAGGCCTACGCTCAGAGGCGGGGCCAAAACCAAAGCTGAACTGCAGGAGCTGTGTGAACAAAGAAGAGAAAGGAAGTTTCTCCGTGCAGCCTCAGGAACAGCGGATTAAAGCCCCACAGCTGTCTTGGTAAACACTGCATGTGTGGCATACCTGAATAGGTAATGAGTGTTCAGAAAGTTGAGGTGGTGGACTTTGGGGGCAACTGTGGACTGGGGTTTGCTTTCTGCATTTGATTTGTTTTCGATTTTATATTGATCTTAGTTTAGTTTTTAGTGTTTGTTTACATTTGTGGGTTTGTTTATTGCTTTGGTTGCTCTCTTCCTTTTTTTTCTCTCTCTCTTTTTGTGAGTGTGTGTGTGTATGTTTCTTTGTGCGATTTTGTCTGTTCACTTTTGTTTTACCGCTTGTCTTGGGGTACTGTCTCTTCATTCTTTTTTTTTCTTGTGAGTGTGTGTGTGTATATTTCTTTGTGTGATTTTGTCAGTTTAGTTTTGCTTTTACCATTTGTTTTGGGGTGCTGTCTGTTCGTTTTTTCTCTTTCCTTTTTTCTTCCTTTTCTTCCATACTGTGTGACCATTTGTTTTGGGGTGCTGTCTGTTCGTTTTTTCTCTTTCCTTTTTTCTTCCTTTTCTTCCATACTGTGTGGCTGGAAGGCTCTTGGGGCTCTGGCCAGGTGTCAGGTCTGAGCCTCTGAAGTGGGAGAGCCAAGTCCAGGATGTTGGACCACCAGAGGCCTCCCAGCGCCATGTAGGATTAATCAGCCAAAACTCTCCAAGAGATCTCCATCGCAACACTAAGACCCAGGTCCACCTGACAGCCAGTAAGTTCCAGTGCTGGACACCCCATGCCAAACTAGCAGGACAGGAACACAAACCCGCCCATTAGCAGAGAGGCTGCCTAATGTCATACTGAATTCACAGGCACCCCAAAACACACCACTGGACATGGCCCTGCCCACCAGAGGGACAATACCCAGCCCCACCCACCAGAACACAGGCACCAGTCCCCTCCAACAGAAAGCCTACACAAGCCACTGAACCAACCTCACCCACTGGAGGCAGACACCAGAAACAAGAGGAACTACGAACCTACAGCCTGCAAGAAGGAGACCCTAAACGCAGTAAGCTAACAAAGCAAAGAAGACAGAGAAATAGGCAGCAGATGAAGGAGCAAGGTAAAAACCCACCAGACCAAACAAATGAAGAAGAAATAGGCAGTCTACCTGAAAAAGAATTCAGAGTAATGATAGTAAAGTCCAAAAGCTTGGAAATAGAATGGAGAAAATACAAGAAACGTTAAACAGGGACCTAGAAGAACTAAAGAGCAAACAAGCAATGATGAACAACACAATAAATGAAATTAAAATTACTCTAGAAAGAATCAATAGCAGAATAACTGAGAGAGAAGAACAGATAAGAGACCTGGAAGATAGAATAGTGGAAATAACTGCCGCAGAGCACAATAAATAAAAAAGAATGAAAAGAATTGAGGACAGTCTCAGAGACCTCTGGGACAACTTTAAATGCACCAACATTAGAATTATAGGGGTCCCAGAAGAAGAGAAAAAGAAAGGGTCTGAGAACATATGTGAAGAGATTACAGTCGAAAACTTCCCTAACATAGGAAAGGAAATAGTCAAGTCCAGGAAGCGCAGAGAGTCTCATACTGGATAAATCCAAGGAGAAACATGCCAAGACACGTATTAATCAAACAATCAAAAATTAAATACAAAGAAAAAATATTAAAAACAGCATGGGAAAAGCAACAAGTAACATACAAGGGAATCCCCATAAGGTTAACAGCTGATCTTTCACCAGATATTCTGCAAGCCAGAAGGGACTCGCAGGACATATTTAAAAGGATGAACAAGAATCTCATTCAGATTTGACAGAGAAATTAAAACCTTTACAGACAAGCAAAAGTTAAGAGAATTCAGCACCACCGAACCAGCTTTACAACAAATGCTAAAGAAATTTCTCTACGTGGGAAACACAAGAGAAGGAAAAGACCTATAATAACAAACTCAAAACAATTAAGAAAATGGTAATAGGAACATACATATCAATAACTACCTTAAATATAAATAGATTAAATGCTCCAACCAAAAGACATAGACTGGCTGAATGGATACAAAAACAAGACCCATAAATATTCTGTCTACAAGAGACCCACTTCAGACCTAGGGACACATACAGACTGAAAGTAAGGGGATGGAAAAAGATATACCATGCAAATGGAAATCAAAAGAAAGCTGGAGTAGCAATACACATATCAGACAAAATAGACTTTAAAATAAAGACTATATCAAGAGACAAAGAAGGACACTACAGAATGAAGAAGGGATCAATCCAAGAAGAAGACATAACAATTCTAAACATTTATGCACCTAACATAGGAGCACCTCAATACATAAGGCAAATGTTAACAGCCATAAAAGGGGAAATCGACAGTAACACAATAATAGTAGGGGACTTTAACACCCTACTTTCACCAATGGAAAGATCATACAAACTGAAAATAAGTAAGGAAACACAAGTTTTAAATGACACATTAGACTGGCTGTACTTAATGGATATTTATAGGACATTCCATCCAAAAACAACAGAATACACTTTCTTTTCAGGTGCACATGGAACATTCTCCAGGATAGATCATATCTTGAGTCACAAATCAAGCCTTGGTAAATTTAAGAAAATTGAAATCATATCAAGTATGTTTTCCAACAACAACGCTGTGAGACTAGATATCAATTACAGGAAAAAGCTGTAAAAAATACAAGCACATGGAGGCTAAACAATACGCTACTAAATAACCAACAGATCACAGAAGAAATCAAAAAGGAAATCAAAAAATACCTGGAAACAAATGACAATGAAAACACAATGACCCAAAACCTATGGGATGCAGCGAAAACGGTTCTAAGAGGGAAGTTTATAGCAATGAAATCCTATTTCGATAAACAAGAAACATCTTAAATTTAAAAACCTAACCTTACACCTAAAGCAATTAGAGAAAGAAGAACAACAACAACAACAACAAAACCCCAAAGTTAGCAGAAGGAAAGATATCATAAAGATCAGATCAGAAATGTATGAAAAAGAAATGAAGAAAACAACAGAAAAGATCAATAAAATAAAAAGCTGGTTCTTTTGTTATCAAACAAAATTGATAAACCATTACCCAGAATCATCAAGAAATAAAGGGAGAAGACTCAGATCAACAGAATTATAAATGAAAAAGGAGAAGTAGCAACTGACACTGCAGAAATACAAGGGTTCATGAGAGACTACTACAAGCAACTATATGCCAATAAAATGGACAACGTGGAAGAAATGGACAAATTCTTAGAAAAGTACAAGCTTCCAAGACTGAACCAGGAAGAAATAGAAAATATGGACAGACCAATCACAAGCACTGAAATTGAAATTGTGATTGAAAATCTTCCAACAAACAAAAGACCAGGACCAGATGGCTTCGTAAGTGAAAACTATCGAACATTTAGAGAAGAGCTAATACCTATCCTTCTCAAAATCTTCCAAAATATAGCAGAGGGAGGAACACTCCCAAACTCATTCTACGAGGCCACCATCACCCTGATACCAAAACAAAACAAAGATGTCACAAAAAAAGAAAACTACAGGCCAATATCACTGCAACATCACTAATCATTAGAGAAATGCAAATCAAAACTACAATGACCTATCACCTCACACCGGTCAGAATGGCCATAGTCAAAAAATCTACAAAAAAATCTACAAAACAATAAATACTGGAGAGGGTGTGGAGAAAAGGGAACCCTCTTGCACTGTTAAGGTGAGCCAACACCTACCCTTCTCAAACTCTTCCAAAAAATACCAGAGGGAGGAACACTCCCAAATTGATTCTATGAGGCCACCATCACCCTGATACCAAAACCAGGCAAAGAGGTCAGAAAGAAAACTACAGGCCAATATCACTGACGAACATAGATGCAAAAGTCCTCAACAAAATACTAGCAAAGAGAATCCAACAGCACATTAAAAGGATCATAAACCATGATCAAGTGGGGTTCATCCCAGGAATGCAAGGATTCTTCAATATATGCAAATCAATCAATGTGATAAACCATATTAACAAACAGAAGAATAAAAACCATATGATCACCTCAATAGATGCAGAAAAAGCTTTCAACAAAATTCAACACCCATTTATGATAAAAACCCTCCAGAATGTAGGAATAGAGGGAACTTACCTCAACATAATAAAGGCCACATATGACAAACCCACAGCCAACATCATCCTCAATGGTGAAAAACTGAAACCTTTTCCACTACGATCAGGAACAAGACAAGGTTGCCCACTCTCACCACTATTATTCAACATTGTTTTGGAAGTTTTAGCCACAGCAATCAGAGAAGAAAAAGAAATTAAAGGAATCCAAATCTGAAAAGAAGAAGTAAAGCTGCCACTGTTTGCAGATGACATGATACTATACATAGAGAATCCTAAAGATGCTACCAGAAAACTACTAGAGGTAAACAATGAATTTGGTAAAGTAGCAGGATACAAAATTAATGCACAGAAATCTCTTGCATTCCTATACACTAATGATGAAAAATCTGAAAGAGAAATTAAGGAAACACTCCCATTTACCACTGCAACTAAAAGAATAAAATACCTAGGAATAAACCTATCTAAGGAGACAAAAGACCTGTATGCAGAAAACTATAAGACACTGATGAAAAATTTAAAGATGATACAAACAGATGGAGAGATATACCGTGTTCTTGGATTGGAAGAATGAACATTGTGAAAATGATTATACTACCCAAAGCAATCTACATATTCAATGCAATCCCGATCCAACTATCACTGGCATTTTTCACAGAACTAGAACAAAAATTTTCACAATTTGTATGGAAACACAAAAGACCCCGAACAGCCAAAGCAATCTTGAGAAAGAAAAACGGAGCTGGAGGAATCAGGCTCCTGGACATCAGACTATACTACAAAGCTACAGTAATCAAGACAACATGGTACTGGCACAAAAACAGAAATATAGATCAATGGAACAGGATAGAAAACCCAGAGATAAACCCACATATGTATGGTCACCTTATTTTTGATAAAGGAAGCAAGAATATACAATGGAGAAAAGACAGGCTCTTCAATAAGTGGTGCTGGGAAAACTGGACAGCTACATGTAAAAGAATGAAATTAGAACACTCCCTAACACCATACACAAAAATAAACTCAAAATGGATTAAAGACCTAAATGTAAGGCCAGACACTATAAAGCTCTTAGAGGAAAACGTAGGCAGAACATTCTTTGACATAAAACACAGCAAGATCCTTGTTGACCCACCTCCTAGGGAAATGGAAATAAAAACAAAAATAAACAAATGGGACCTAATGAAACTTAAAAGCTTTTGCACAGCAAAGGAAACCATAAACAAGACAAAAAGACAACCCTCAGAATGGGAGAAAATATTTGCAAATGAAGCAACAAAGGATTAATCTCCAAAATTTATAAGCAACCCATGCAGCTCAATATCAAAAAAACAAACAACCCAATCCAAAAATGGGCAGAAGCCCTAAATAGATATTTCTCCAAAGAAGATACACAGATTGCCAACAAACACATGAAAGAATGCTCAACATCATTAATCATTAGAGAAATGTAAATCAAAACTACAATGAGTTATCACCTCACACCAGTCAGAATGGCCATGATCAAAAAATCTACAAACAATAAATGCTGGAGAGAGCATGGAGAGAAGGGAACCATCTTGCACCGTTGGTGGGAATGTAAATTGATACAGCCACTATGGAGAACAGTATGGAGGTTCCTTAAAAAAACTAAAAATAGAACTACCATACAACCCAGTATTCCCACTACTGGGCATATACCCTGAGAAAACCCATAATTCAAAAAGTCATGTACCACAATATTCACTGCAGCTCTATTTACAAAGGCCAGGACAGGGAAGCAACTTAAGTGTCCATCAACAAACGAATGGATAAAGAAGACTTGGCACATATATACAATTGAATATTACTTAGCCATAAAAAGAAATGAAATTGAGTTATTTGTGGTGAGGTGGATGGACCTAGAGTCTGTCATACAGAAAGTGAAGTAAGTCAGAAAAAGAAAAACAAATACCGTATGCTAACACATACATATGGAATGTTAAAAAAAAAAAAGTGGTTATGAAGAACCTAGGGGCAGGACGGGAATAAAGACGCAGACCTTCTAGAGAATGGACTTGAGGACACGGGGAGGGGGAAGGGGAAGCTGGGGTGAAGTGAGAGAGTGGCATGGACTTATATATACTACCAATGTTAAACAGATAGCTAGTGGGAAGCAGCCGCATAGCACAGGGAGATCAGCTTGGTGCTTTGTGACCACCTAGAGGGGTGGAATAGGGAGGGTGGGAGGGAGGGAGACACAAGAGGGAAGAGATATGGGGATATATGTATATGTATAGCTGATTCACTTTGTTATAAAGCAGAAACTAATACACCATTGTAAAGCAATTATACTCCAATAAAGATGTTAAAAAAATTAAAAAACAAAAAAAAATAAAAGATACAGGCACCCCAATGTTCATTGCAGCACTTGGCTATTTACAACAGACATGAAAGCAACTAAAATATCCATCAACAGTGGAATGGATAAAGAAGAGTGGTATATATGCACAATGGAATATTACTCAACCATAAAAAATGAAATAATGCCATTTGCAGTAACATGGATGGACCTAGATACTATCATACTAAGTGAAGTAAATCAGACAGAGAAAGACAAATATCATATTATATCACTTATACATGGAACCTAAAAGAAAATGATACAAATGAACTTATTTATAAAACAGAAACAAACTCACAGACTTTGAAAACAAACTTATGGTTACCAAAGGGGAAAGGTGGGGGAGGTAAATTAGGAGTTTGGGATTAACATATACACACTGCTATATATAAAACAGGTAAACAATAAGGACCTACTGTATAGCACAGGGAACTCTACTCAATATTCTGTAATAACCTATATGGGAAAAGAATCTGAAAAAGAATGGATATTTGTATATGTATAAGTGAATCACTTTGCTGTACACCTGAAACTAACACAACATTGTAAATCAACTATACTCTATTATAAAATAAAAATTAAATTTTAAAAAAGCACTTTTAGAAAACTAGTATGATATATATCTGTGTGCTCTAATTCTTGATATGATTAATTACAATCTTCCTTTTAATGTTTATTAAAGTACTCTAAGCTATTCAACTCTTAATCATAAATAATCTTCTCTGTTTCTTCATTGTTTATTTGATTTCCAAGGAATATAATTCTTAAACTTGAAGTCTATGATGATTACAAAGCTTCTTTGTATGGAAAATTGGCTTTGTTCACTTCATCATAGAGTATTTTCATATGGGAAATTTTATTTGTTTCAACAATCTATAGAAATATTTGTTACAAGAAGCTATAAATTTTAAAATATATTTGTTAGAAAAAAATTGAATTTTTTCCCACTGTAAATGAATTCACCAACCATGGTGGTAATTAACCTCTGCAAATTAATTTATGAGCCTTGTGATAACTAATCCTCCATTGTAGTATGTTGTGTACGTTCTCTTATTAAATAGGAAGCATTTTTCCTAGGTCTGCCCTACAGGTGCAAAAATAAAAATCATCAGATAGGTTTCCTCCAAAATGAGCAGTAGGTTTGATTTCTTCCATAACCTTTCACAGCAACTCAAATGTATGCATGGAGTCATGGCTTGTGGACAGAAGCCTGGTTGGAGTAAAGAATATAAACTTTATGCCTTATGTTTTCCATACTCTTCCCTTTATCTAAAACATCCTTCCCCTAACATTTCTATCTGGTAACCTCCTATCAGCCATTCAATTCTGTGTGTGTGTATCCCATTCTCTCTCTCTCTCTCCATGTAGGACTTATTGCTATTTCTTTCATGTTCACCTAGTATTTAGATCATTTTTTGACTATGGCACTTGGCACAGTATATATATTATTTATATATATATGTCTTTCTATCAAACTAATCTATTAGACTTTTATGAAAGATCCCATGTCTTATCATTTCTATAACTTCAATGTCAAGCAGAGGAACTAGAGTATAATAGACATCCAGCCAATAGTCACTGAATTGAATTAAAGAAGATTGAATAATTACAGTGGAGTCAAATTATAGAGAATTTTGGAAGTCAGGGTGAGGAATTTTGACTTGATGGGGCAGGCTTGGGGGAGCTAGTGTGGAAGTGAAAGTTTTTTATAGGATACTAATTAATCTCTCAGACTCCTCCATGGGGTCTAACCAATTTGAGAAATACATACATGGTGATAAAAATAAGGTATTATATTTATTTTCTAAGCACTAGGATCCTTGATAAAAGTGGAATGGCTAATGCAGCCCAGATCTGTGGCCAAAAATATTCACACTAGCTCTTCTCTGAATTGAACTTACCTAGCCAGTCACAAGAGGGGTAGGGAGGGAGAAGACACACTGCCAGAAATCTATACCCTAGTGTGCTTACCACACGTGAGGCAAAAAACAGAGATAAGAAAGAAAGTCTAAGAAGGAACAAGAGCTAAGAAGCAGGGTCACACATGAGGAAAGATTTCTAATACGTTATTCCCTCCCAACAAAGAAACTTGGTCCAGTAAATTTTTCCAGCTCTCTATCCCATTAGATTATTACCCCATAAAGAGGACTGAGTGACGGATGTTGTCTTCCCTCTGAAAACTGTGTCCTTGAAAGCAGAGGAAAAAGTCTTCATGAAAAGAAGAGAAGAAGGGGAACAAGGATCCCCTTCTGATATTAGTGCCATCACCCCAGCAAGAGAAAGTTTTAGAGCAGCACTGTCCAGCAGAACTTTCTGTCCTAATGGAAAGAAATGTTTCTATCTATGCTGCCCAATATGGTAGCCACTAAGCATGTGTGTCTACTGAATACTTGTTAAGTGCCTAGATTGAAACCAAATATTTAACTTTCTATAATTTTAATTAAATTTAAATAGCCACATATGGCTAATAGTGGCATCCATATTAAACAGTAGAGGTCTCTAAGAACAGCTGTCAGGTTATTCGGACAATGGTAGGCAGAACTGGGTTAAGGCAGAGGCACTTAGGGCAGGGAACAGATTAGTAAAACCTACCATTCCCTTGGCACTTCCTGTATGCTGGTCATTGTTTCTGTTGCTAATAGTTTAATGTGGATTAAATAATTTAATCTTCACAAAAACACAATGCAGTCAATAACTTCATTATTTCCCTCTTTTCACAAATAAGAAAACAGTACCCAAGATCACAGTTGATGAATGGCAGAATTGAGATTTGAACCCTGGAAGTCTGGCTCTGCCTGGGAGGGAAGCCACATAGATTGTGGCAGTAATGCAAATGTCAGGGGGACAGAGAGGAGGTAAAGTCAAGATTTTGAAAGAATTGTAGGATATAACAAATGAGAAAAATGGGTCTACAATCATACCATCGCCAATGATATTTTTCACTCCCTATTAAGCTCACAGCAAGATTAAGGTGACATTATGGTCTATTGTCACATCTGAAAAATGCTTTGAGGACAAAGTCCCATTAGGGAACCAAGTCACTCTATTTCCAGAGAAGTAACAGATAACAATCTAATGATAGCACAATAGATAAGACTATTACAAACTGAAGAAAGAGAACGTGAAAACTGTGCTCTGTAGAATTCACCAGTAAGTAATGAGATCATTACCCAGCAGTATTTCAAGGCTTATAATAGCAAGGTTTCTCTCCATTTATTATGGAGAATTAGAGGATAAATCACCAAATTTCAAAATGAAAGAGGACCCTAGACATAATCTTATCCAATCCCTTCATTTAATAGGTTAAAAAATTATACTACAAAAGAGATTTTTGAGACAACGTGAGCACAGCCTAGGCATTAGATAAAATTAAGGAATCATTGGTAATTTTATTATGTGTAAGAATGCTACCACTATTATGTGTTTTTTTAAGTTATATGTATTATAATTACCCACTGAAGTTCTTAAATATATGGGGCCGTGGTGGGGAGTCATAGATGAAATAATATTGATAAAATGTTGACAACTAATTAAGATAGATGTTAGAAATATGGGGGATCATTAAATGGTCTCTCTACTTTTGTGCAATGTTTGAAATTTTCCATAATGATGTTTTTAATTACAACCTAAAAAGACATAAAGAGACAGTTTTAAAATGGCACATTAACATATGACAAAACATTCAACTTCTTTTGTTGTAAAAGAATTCGACATGCTAAGATACCATTTAGGACCTATATGGTTGGCAAATAATTGAAAGCTTGGCAACACAGTTTTTTGGCAGGACTATGGGGAAGCAAACACTCTTATATGGTACCACAGGTTAATTGTGTCCACCAAAAAGCATGTTCAAGTCCTAAGTCCCAGTACTTACAAAGGTGACCTTACTTAGAAATAGGGTCTTTATAAATGAACTTAAGTAAAGATGAGGTCACACTGTCCTTACAAGAAGAGGGAAATCTGACACAGAGACAGACAGAGGAAAGTATGCCATGTGAACACAGAGGCAGAGGTTGGAGTGACACACCTACAAGCCAAGGAACAGGAATTGCCAGCAACCCACCAAAAGCTTGGACAAGGCAGGGAAGCATCCTCTCTTAGAACCTTTAGAGAGAGCATGACCCTGTTAACACCTTACTTTAAGACTTCTCGAAACTGATGAGGAACTTCTGGGATAGTTGTGTAAGGAGCTCCATAGATTCACTACCCAGGGAAACATAAATAACTAATGAAAAGTATTTTAAAAACAACAGTCTCTGGAAATTGTCCTAAAGGCATATGGAAAATGAAGAAACATTTATTCAAGAAAAACTACTAAAACTTGGTGACAAAAACAGGGCTTCCCTGGTGGCGCAGTGGTTGAGAGTCCGCCTGCTGATACAGGAGACGCGGGTTCGTGCCCCGGTCCGGGAAGATCCCACATGCCGCGGAGCGGCTGGGCCCGTGAGCCATGGCTGTTGAGCCTGCACGTCCGGAGCCTGTGCTCCGCAACGGGAGAGGCCACAACAGTGAGAGGCCCGCGTACCACAAAAAAAAAACAACGAAAGGAGAGTCCGTGGTATTTACAGCACAACCTGCTCCCTCTCTTCACCCTGACCCCCAACTTAGCTTGAAACTCTCAGTGGGTGTGGCCAAGACTCAAAGCTTTCTGCTACCTCAGCAGCCAATCAAGAAATAGAGTTTCTAGGGACTTCCCTGGTGGTGCAGTGGTTAAGAATCCATCTGCCAATGCAGGAGACAGGGGTTTCATCCCTGGTCTGGGAAGATCCCACATGCTGCGGAGCAACTAGGTCCATGCACCACAACTACCGAACCTGCGTTCTACAGCCCACAAGCCACAACTACTGAGCCCACGCGCCACAACTACCGAAGCCTGCGTGCCCTAGAACCCATTCTCTGCAACTACTGAGTCCACATGCTGCAACTACTGAGCCCACATGCTGCAGCTACTGAAGCCCACGCACCTAGAGCCAGCACTCCACAACAAGAGAAGCCACTGCAATGAGAAGCCTGCACACTGCAATGAAGAGTAGCCCCTGCTCACCGCAACTAGAGAAAGCCTGCGTGCAGCAACGAACATGCAATGCAGACAAAAAAAAAAAGAAAGAAATACAGTTTCTCACCCATGGGGGCAGGTCATCAGCATTTCTCATTCCCTCAAACTCTGAATTTAGTCAAAGAAGCTAAATTCCTGGTGAATGCAGACAAAAGGTCAATAGATCCCTTCCTCTACCCAGCACCCAGGACAGAGAGGGAAGAGGCAATTCATAAGAACAGAGAGTTCAAAAATTCTCCCCAAATAAATTGCCTTTATTTGAAACAGAGGGCAGAGAAGTCAAGCCTCAGAATGCTCTCAAAAACAATGGCTCCTCTTTTTTTTTTTTTTTTTTTTTTGCGGTACGCGGGCCTCTCACTGTTGTGGCCCCTCCCGTTGCGGAGCACAAGCTCCGGACGCGCAGGCTCAGCGGCCATGGCTCACGGGCGCTGCCGCTCCGCGGCATGTGGGATCTTCGCGGACCGGGTCACGAACCCATGTCCCCGGCATCGGCAGGCGGACTGTCAACCACTGCACCACCAGGGAACCCCCAATAGCTCCTCTTAATTAAGAACAACAAACCATAGTCCAACTAGTTCACTGGAGAGAAACAGAGATTAAAACTAAGAGCCCTCCTGAGGTTAGACTAAACCTCAAACATGGACCTCTGTATCTCCCCTGCTCAAACTTAACTGAATCAGAGTGCAGAGCAATTTATGCCCCAGGGCATTGTCTAAATAATAGAGCAATCATCTGGCAATTAGTGGGTCTCAACAGCTTGCTGTGATTAAAAAAAAAAAAAAAAAATTAGGCCAACAGCTTAACAGAGAGTTCAGTGAAAGAGAAAGTCCCAGAGTGACTGTGCACACACCCAAGCCTGTACTCTATGAGAAGCAAAACAAAAAGCTTCCCACTATAGGAGATATATAACTCACTAAAATTATCTAGCCAAGTAATTAAACAAATAAACATGCAAACAACCAAAATAAGATCCAGAGGCAGTGGAGAATCAGTATCTAAAGCGGTCCATCAACAAAAAATTATGAGACATGAAAAGAAACAGAAAAGAGTGACCCATACACAGGGGAAACAAGCAGGTGAAAAAGTCTGTGAGGAGGCTCAGACATCAAATTTAACAAAGGCAACAAAGTTTCCTTTGTAAATATGTTCTAAGAACAGAAGGCAATCATACTTCAAGGTGTAAAGGAAGCTAGGATGAAAATGTCTCATTAAATAGAGAAAATAAATAAGGAGATAGAAATTATTTAGAAATAAAAAAAGAACCAAGCACAAATTCTGGCATTCAAAGTACAATAATTGAATGAAAAATTCACTAAAGGGGCTCAACAGTAGATTTGAATGGCAGAAGAAAAAATCAGAAAAACTGAAGACAGATTGATAGAGAATACACAATCCAAAGAACAAAAAGAAAAAAAAAGAATAAAGAAAAATGAACAGAGATTCATAATAAAAACACTCAATAAACAAGAACAGAACTAAACTACCTCAACATGATAAAGGCTGTATAAGAAAATCCCACAGCTAACAACATACACAATGGTGAAGGACTGAAAGCTCTTCCTATAAGTCAAGAACATGACAAGAATGCCTACTTTTGCCATTTATACTCAAGATAGTATTGGAAGTCCTAGCTAGAGCAATTAGGCAAGAAAAAGAAATAAAATGCATCCAAATTGGAAAGGAAGAATTAAAATCATCTCTGTTCAGAGACAACATGATGTTAGATGTAGAAAAACCTAAGTATTCCACACACAAAAAACTTTTAGAATAAATGAATTCAGTAAAGTTGCAGGATATAAAATCAACACAAGAATCATCTATGTTCCTATACAATAACAATGAACCACCCAGTGGTGATCATTTTGCAATGTATAAAAATATTAAATCACTATGTTGTACACCTGAAATTAATATACTTTTATAAGTCATTTATAATGCAATTAAAAAATCATAATTAAATAAACAAATAAGCAATGAAACATCCAAAAAGAAAATTAAGAAAACAATTTTATTTACAATAGCATCAATAAGAATAAATTTAGGAATAAATTTGACTGAGGAGGTGAAAGATTTGTACACTGAAAACTACAAAATACTGATGAAAGAAAATAAAGAATACACAAATAAATAGAAAGACATCCCATGGTCATGGATTGGAAGATTTGACATTGTTAAAATGTCAATACAGGGAATTCCCTGGCAGTCCAATAGTTAAGACTCTGTGCTGTCACTGCCAAGGGCCTGGGGTTGATCCCTTGTCTGGGAACTAAGATTCCACAGGCCACATCGCACAGCCAAAAAAAAAAATAAACAAACAAGTCAATACTACCGAAAGCTATCTACAGATTTAATGTAATCAAAATCCCAGTGGCTTTTTTTTTTCTCAGAAATAGAAAAATCCATCCTAAAATTCATGTAAAATCTCAAGGGACCTCAAACAGCCAAAACAATCTTGATACAGAAAAACAAAGTTGGAGGTCTCACACTTCCTGATTTCAACACTTATCACAAAGCTGCAATAATCAAAACAGTGTGGTAATGCCACAAAGACAGACATATAGACCAATGGAATAAAACAGAAAGCCCAGAAATAAACCCCCACACATATGGTTAAGTGATTTTTGACAAGGGTGCCAAGACCATTCAATAGGGAAAGGACAGCCTTTTCAACAAATATTGTTGGGAACACTGGATATCCACATGCAAAAGAATGAAATTGAACCCTTACCCTATACTTATAAAACAACTCAAAATGGAAAAGACTTAAATGTAATTCCTAAAACTATAAAACTCTTAGAAAAAAATCACAGGGGAAAAACTTCATGACATTGGATTTGGCAATGACTTCTTGGTTATGACACCAAAAGCACAGGTAACAGAAGAAAAAAATAAGTAAATTGGACTACATCAAAATTTAAAACTTTTATGCATCAAAGGACACAATCAACAGAGTGAAAAGGTAATTCATGGAATGAGAAAAGGTATTTGTAAATCCTGTATCTGATACAGGGTTAATATCCAGTATATAAACAGCTCCTACAACTCAATAACAAAAAAACAAACACACCAATACAAAACTGGACAAAGGACTGAACAGACATTTCTCTAATAATTATATACAAATGGCTAACAAGCATATGAAAATATGCTTAATATCTCATCATTAGGGAAATGCAAATCAAAAGCACAATGAAATATCACCTCACGCCCACTAGACTAACTACTAAAAAAAACAGAAAATAACATGTGTTAATGACAGATTTGAAGGGAGAAATAGATTATTCAACAGTAAGAGCTGGAGATTTCAACACTCCATTTTCAATCATGGATAGAACATCAATTTAATACTGAATGAAGCAAGGATCATTCATGGATAACAAAACCATTGGGTGAAATTCATTGGAAAATAAAATACATGATCTCAAAAAAATGACCCTTTTATTGCCTATTAACTAAAAAGGAAAAACTGTACCTTTTATAATGGAGAAATCTGGAGGACACCTCCTCAAACAACTGGTCACACTTAATAACACAATGAAATATTTAATATCATGTGCCTCTTAATGGGATGCAATAAAAAGTATATAATGTCATCTATGTAATATTTTTGCCTGCAAAATTATTAGCTTGAATTTAGTATTCAGAAGACAATCAGAATAATTTCAAATTGAGATATCATCTACAAAATTACTGGCTTAAACTCTTCAAAATTATCAATATTACAAAAGACAAAATACTCAAGATTAAAAGAAACAAAAGAGACATGACAACTAAATGCAATGCATATTGTTTGTTTAGATTCTAAATTGGGAGGAAAAAAACTCTAAAGGACACATTTGGAGCAAATGGCAAAGTCTGAATATAGGTAATATTTCTATATCAATGCTAAATATCTTGACAAATAAGGTAGGTGGTTATGAATTTATAAAGGAGAATGTCCTTGTTTTTAGGTGATAAATGTCGGCATACTTAAGCATGTTATGTCATGTCTGCAACTTATTTTCAAATGGTTGAGAAAAAAATTGTGAACACACATAAATACATATGTAGACAGATAATGATGTACAGAGAAATGGAATAAATGTGACAAAATGTTATCTATTGGTAAAGCTAGAGGGATCTATAACTGTTGTATTTTTCTGAAGGTCTGAAATTTTTCAAAATAAAAAAGTATAAGGTGAGAGAAGAGGGAATGAAAGCTTAGGGGAAAAGTGACTTTTCCCAAAGCGCAAAGAGCCAGTGCAAGGGTCAGCATTAGCATAAGCTCTTCTGCTTTCCAGCCCAGGAATATAGTTACTGTACCACTAAGCTCTCTAAACACCCATATTTTACAATTCTTTTTATCCTCCATGGTGCATTCCACATCATGAGTTTTCATCACAAAGTGGCAGAATGAAGTACAATGGCAAATTTGTAAACTTGTTACCAGTGAAAGCTCAGAAACTAGAGTTTAAAATTTCAAGCTAGCCCGTAAACTTCCAGGCTCAAATATTTCGAATACCAGTGAGATAAGTGTTCATCTTTCAACCAAACCCTTACAACAAAATGCCTCTTTTCCTGTCAGCTACTGAGGTTTCCAGATAGGAATGAGTGTCCACACAAGTGAAGCATGGAGAAATAAAAGGTTTCCTTAATGTTGAAATTATATAAATATGTAAAAATATACATTGAATAGCAAGATGAACTCCTCTGGAGAGAAGTCATATCTTATCTCTTTGGTCCCAGTGTAGAAGCTGGTACTACACAGTTAATTTACAGTAAAAATCTCATTTCACCATTATTTGATAATGAATCCTGTAGTACTCAGAGTAAACAAGCTTCCATTATGTCAATGTGGAATACAGGTGGACATGTAATACATGCCATCCACATTTGTATGTCATCATGAGCCTGTTTCTCTGACATTTAAAAAATATACCAGCCTGCAATCCCTATCAAATTACCAATGGCATTTTTCACAGAACTAGAACAGAAAATTTTACAATTTGTATGGAAACACAAAAGATCCCAAATAGCCAAGCAATCTTGAGAAAGAAAAACGGAGCTGGAGGAATCAGGCTCCCTGACTTCAGACTATACCTGAATTGTATAGTATAGACAGTATGGTACTGGCACAAAAACAGAAATATAGATCCATGGAACAGGATAGAAAGCCCAGAGATAAACCCATGTACCTATGGTCACCTTATCTTTGACAAAGGAGGCAAGAATATACAATGGAGAAAAGACAGGCTCTTCAATAAGTGGTGCTGGGAAAACTGGACAGCTACATGTAAAAGAATGAAATTAGAACACTCCCTAACACCATACACGAAAAAAAACTCCAAACGGATTAAAGACCTGAATGTAAGGCCAGACACTATTTAACTCTTAGAGGAAAACAAAGGCAGAACACACTTTGACATAAATCACAGCAGGATCTTTTTTGACCCACCTCCTAGAGTAATGAAAATAAAAACAAAAATTAACAAATGGGACCTAATTAAACTTAAAAGTTTTGCATAGCAAAGGAAACCATAAACAAGATGAAAAGACAACCCTCAGAATGGGAGAAAATATTTGCAAATGAATCAACAGGCAAAGGATTCATCTCCAAAATATACAAACAGCTCATGCAGCTCAATATCAGAAAAACAAACAACCCAATCCAAAAATGGGCAGAAGACCTAAACAGACATTTCTCCAAAGAAGACATACAGATGGTCAACAAATACATGAAAAGATTCTCAACATCACTAATCATTAGAGAAATGCAAATCAAAACTACAATCAGGTGTCACCTCACACCAGTCAGAATGGCCATCATTAAAAAATCTACAAACAATAAATGCTGGAGAGGGCGTGGAGAAAAGGGAACCCTCTGGCACTGTTGATGGGAATGTAAATTGATACAGCCACTATGGAGAACAGTATGGAGGTTCCTTAAAAAACTAAAAATAGAACTACTATATGACCCAGCAATCCCACTACTGGGCATATACCCAGAGAAAACCATAATTCAAAAAGACACATGCACCCAATGTTCATTGCAGCACCATTTACAATAGCCAGGACATGGAAGCAACAACCTAAATGTCCATCAACAGGGGAATGGATAAAGAAGATGAGGTACATATATACAATGGAACATTACTCAGCCATAAAAAGAAATGAAATTGGGTAATTTGTAGAGATGTGGATGGACCTAGAGTCTGTCATACAGAGTGAAGTAAGTCAGAAAGAAAAAACAAATATCGTATATTAATGTACATATGTGGAATTCTAGAAAAATGGTATAGATGATCTTATTTGCAAAGCAGAAATAGAGACAGACGTAGAGAACAAAAGTATGGACACCATGGGGGGAAAGCGGGTGGGTGGGATGAATTGGGAGATTGGGATTGACATATATATACTACTGATACTATGTATAAAATAGGTAACTAATAAGAACCTACTGTATAGCTCAGGGAACTCTACTCAGTGCTCTGTGGTGACCTAAACAGGAAGGAAATCCAAAAGAAGTGGGAAGACATATATATATAGCTGATTCACTTTGCTGTACAGTAGAAAGTAACACAATATTGTAAAGCAACTATACTCCAATAAAAATTAACTTTAAAAAAAGAAAAACCCAAAAGCACAGGTAACAGAAGAAAATAAAAAATACACACACACACACACACACACACACACACACACACACACACACGAGCTTGCCTCTGCCTAAATTTACATGTAACGTTGCTTTACAAGAGCATGCTTGGCATTTTTCTTGGGGAAAATACATATGAACAGATGATCTTTCTTCTTCAGGCCTTCTTGACCATTGTTTTTCAACTAATTAGCCATCTTGATTTTCACTTGCCATGATCACCCTCTCTGCTAATCATTGTTATCCATACATCATTGCTTTCTCTCTCTAATCTTCCTCTATTCTTTCTCCTAATCTCCATAACTATCTTTTCTTCCTTCTACCACTACCTCCAACCTCTTTTCCATTTTTCTTTTTCCTTCTGCCCAGCCTACTTTGATCCTTCCTTCTCCCATTCTTTGCTCAATGAAACCACACTCCTTCACATCACTGAGATCAGATGAACTTGACCTTACCTCATATGTATGTAAACCCATATACACATACACATACACACCCTATCACTCTGTCTCCTCATTATGAGCTGAATTGCATCCCCTCCCCCAAATTCATATGTGGAAGTCCATTACAACCCCCAGTACCTTAGAATGTGACTATATTTAGAGATAGAATCTTTAAATAGGTAATTAAGTTAAAATGAAGTCATTAGCATGGGCCCTAACCAAATATGACTGGTAATCTTATAAGAAGAAGAGATTAGGACACAGATGTGCACAGAGAGAAGACCTTGGGAAGACACAGGGTAAAAAAGACAGCCATCTAAAAGCCAAGTAGAGAAGCTTCAGAAGAAACTAACCCTGCCAACACCTTGATCTCAGACTTCCAGTCTCCAGAGCTATGAGAAATAAATTTATGTTGCTTAAGCCACACAGCCTGTGGTACTTTGTTATGACAGCTGTACCAAACTAATATACTTCCCAATCCTAACCCACAAAAATCTCACTATGCTGTCAATGTATAGCTAAATTGGCTTGCACTGCTCTATCCCTGCATTGTTCAATTCTAGCCTCACTTTTTTGTTATGCTCCAAGAGCTCATGCTGAGATTAAGTCCCAAACACGTGGGACTGGGCACTTGACCCAGTTTTTGTGTAAGCAGCTATCTATCCAGTACCATTGGATGGGCACCAGAAATTCTATCTTCCCACGCCCAATATTCTCCTCTAGCTCTGTTGCTTCCTTCATGTTAAAACATGAGCAAGTCATTTGGGACATTTTAGCTTGACTAGAATTAGTCTATCATAGAGTCAGCAAAATACAGCCTATGGGCCAAATCCAGCTGGCCATCTGTTTTTTAAATAAAGTATTATTAGAACACAGCCATACTCATTCATATACATACTATCTATGGCTGATTTCACACTACAATGGCAGAGTTGAGTAGTAGCAAAAGAAACCATATGGCCCACGAAGCCTAATATATTTACTATCTAGTCCTTTACAGAAAAAGTTTGTAGGCCCCTGATCTAGACAAGTAAAAGCTCCCCTAGTCAGATGGTAGGGAACTTGTTTGGGAACGGGTGATACCTTGGTGATATTTCTCTATGAGTGAGTAAAACAGCTGAGGATTTCCCTATGAGTGGAGCTGTAATGGACCCACTTTGCAATTGTTACATTTTGTCCCAACTTTTAGGAACTTTTCATCTTCTTAATATAAAGCATTTCAGAAAGATTTATTTCTGCCTTTCAACCTTATCTACCATTGTTCCCTACTTCTGTGTAATCAGAATAAGAGCTGTCCTCTCATCACACTTTGTATTTTCCAACCTACTGTCTGTGTTGACAATGTTTCCTCTGCAGAATTACATATCCTTCAGGCTCTGCCTTGCAAAGTTCCTCACCAGAATTCTTCTGATCTGTTGGGCTGGCCAAAAAGTTCATTTGGGTTTTCTGTAAGATGGTACAGAAAAACCAGAACGAACTTTGTGGCCAACCCAATACTTTGGAGCCCCATATAGCACATTTCTTTTAGCTTGAAAAGTGCTGACCCCCATTTTAATGTATTCATATATGCACTTCTCTCTACTACTATATTGTGAGCTCTTGAGGGATGGAGACAAATGTCCTGTTCAACTTAGTGTCCTCCATAAGGACTTCATCGCTTTTCATACAGTAAACGTGCTATAAATGACCATTAAATTGCTAGCCACATTTCTGTATAGTGACTCACAAAATGCATGCTTCCAATTGCAAGATGGTTGTCTGGAAATGCGAACATGTTAAAAACTAAAGTTGTGGGCTTCCCTGGTGGCGCAGTGGTTGAGAGTCCGCCTGCTGATGCAGGGGACACGGGTTCATGCCCCCGTCCGGGAAGATCCCACACGCTGCAGAGCGACTGGGCCCGTGAGCCATGGCCGCTGAGCCTGCGCGTCCGGAGCCTGTGCTCCGCAACTGGAGAGGCCACAACAGTGAGAGGCCTGCGTACCGCAAAAACAACAACAACAACAACAAAAAATTAAAGTTGGAAGCTTAGAAAAGCAATTTAATAAAACAATATTTTAAAATAGCTATACTTTTAGTATACAAGGTAATCAAAAGACAATAATAAAACGTATGCTTTAGGAAAGGAAATAATCTTTTCCCAACTTACTTTCATTTCAAAATAGAGTGCATGCTCCCTCATTTAGAAATAGAGTTCAGAACGCTTGTAAAGCTTTTGCGAACTTTTGTTTCCTATCTGTCTTGTTTTGGATTGTCTGGAAGGAGACCCTGAGGCAAGGTTTTAAGTGCAAGTGGTTTACTGGGGAAGGAAGAGGAAAACAGCAAGGGAGTTGGAAAGTGAAGCAAAGAAAGAATGAAGAACAGCTTATAATAAAGGGTGCAGAGTTGAGGCAGCTAGCACATTCAGTGACTGAAGCTTAATTTTACTTCAGCAACTCTGGGAGCCAGTGTGCAAATGTTTCAGAGTCATCCCACCCAAAGGACAAGGGAGCTAGGATACCTATACACCAACTCCAATCTGTCTGTGATTGAGGGCTGCTTCCAGGGGTATGCACACTTCCAGGAACTTTCATCCTGCTGTGAGTAGAAAGAAAGATTCAGTGGCTTAAAAAAAAAAAAAAACCCACCCTCAGGTAATTAAGTGCAGATATTGGCAGCTGAAGAGAGCTGGTGTACCCTGCAGTGGCAACGGCAAGGAGTTATGGGCACAGCATCAACATCGTCTGTTAGACTAACTTGGAGTATTTCATAAATGCTCATTCATTCATTGAACAAGTAACCATTGTGGCCTCTGTTTGTGTCTCCAGCCACCAGGCTGGGTCCTGCAGAAGAGTAGTGAGCCAAAGCAGACACTGTAGCCACACTGATACAGCCTTCATTCCAGTGGAGAAAGCAGATAATAAACACATAAACCACCAAATAAGATAATTACAGACTGGAATAGATAATTTAAAGGAAAGAAACAGGTTGCTATAATAAAGAATAATCAGGGTACAAACAAACTTAGATAATGTGGTCAGAAAAGACAGACCCAAAGTAAGGGGGCTATAGCAGACTAAGTAAGAACTAATTTCCTTGTTTCAAAGAAAACTAGTGCAGATCCTTTCTCTCTAGGTAAATGGGAGTTTACAGAGACTTAGATTCCCTGGGCGCTATCATCAAAAGTGACTCAGATGTGACTCCCTGTCTTAGTCCATTGGGGCTGCTCTAACAAAAATACCATAGACTGGGTGGCTTAACCAGCCTCACAGTTCTGGATACTGGGAAATACAAGATCAAGGCACTGCTAGATTTAGTGTCTGATGAGAGCCTGCTCCCTGGCTCATAGACAGCCATCCTCTTACAGTGTCCTCACATGGCAGAAGGGGCTAGGGAGCTCTCCAGAGACTCTTTTATATAAAGGGCCCTAATCCTATTCATGAGGGCTTGGTCTTCATGATCTAATCACCTCCTAAAGGCCCCACCTCCAAATACTGTCACATTGGAAACTGGGTTTCAACATATGAATTTTGGAGGGTCACAAACATTCAGTCTACAGCACTTTCATTCCCCTAAGACCCAGTGGGGAAGAAAAAAACATCTCAATCAAAGATGAGGGTAGTAATATCAACGCAGATAAAGTGGATACGAAATGACAGGATTACTGAATAAAGCCCCATAAAAAGAAATCATTATCTATCTAGAACAAGCAGCTTCCTGTAGACCTCCAAGATCATATCTCTTCAAAAATCTTTTGAGCAGGCCAGAACTAGTCCTCACTAGTCCTAAGTGAAGGGTCTAACCACACTTCTGAATCTCTTAAAACCCAGTATCAACTCTGAAAGAAAACTAAAAGCTGATCCCAAGTGAATCAGACCCAACTGAACCTGACATCTTGAGACACTGAAGTGTGTATAATAGTTTAACACCCATGATGATTATCAAATTGAATCAGCATTCTGAAGGTCTACACAACTACACATAATTTAAGCACGTAACTATTATTGCCTAAAAGATGTATCTTCAGTGACCAAGCAGTGACTTTTAAGCCAGATAAAACACTACCAGGTTACTGAGAGCAATTTTTGCCTTTAAAAATTGCCTTAAAAATGTAGCTGACTTGCTGTCTAATCATATTCCTCTTTACTGGGAAAGAGGAAGTGGGGAGTGCTGCAAAGGAAGAACTCGGTGATGTTCTCCTTCTGGCTGGATAAAAACCCAACCTTATTACTAAGATGGTCAAGGTATGCTGAAAGCATCAAAATTTCTTCTTTCTCAAAAACAGATTCTGTTGCTCTGTGGTTAAAACCCAATTTCTACCTATATCCTCAAAAGGTCCTTTTAACTTTCCCAGTAGGATGAGTAGAAGGTTGGAGATCAGCTTCAAAGTATTGTTCTCACGATGTGATTACGTATAAGGTTCAGTTCTGCCTTTTATTATCCCCAACATGACAATCTGGCACTCCTGGAACTTCAGGCAATGAAGGCCTGTGTGTGATGGGACACAACACAGAACAGTGGCATAGGCCCAGTGATGAAACTCAACTCTACCACTTCTGAGTTAAGTAGCCTTGGGCCTGTCCCTTAATCTCAACAAGGCTCAGTTTCTTCATCTGTAAAATATAAATAATAATGCAAATGTTGTGGGAATTAAGTGAATTTGCCTAGTTCATTGTCTAGTGCAAAAAGTAACACTACAAGCATTTCTCAAATAAATGTTGAGATTGAAGGACAACCATTTTGGACAAACATTTACAAAAGAATTCTAACCATATTTATTTTACTGCTATAAAATAGAGAAAGTTATTCAGTTTTTATGTGAGTAGGGATCCATCTATCTGTGTTTACTCAAACCCAGCAGATCTTCAGTGTTGTTTATTGATTCCTGCATCCACTGTCTGCCTGGATACTACATATCCAAGTGTGGTAACCAGACTCTTAAGATGATGTCCAATGATTCTTGTCTACTGATATTCATGCCCTTCTGCAGTTTCCTCCCATGTTGAAAGGATATTGTGGAAATAATAGTGTGACTTCCAAAGAAGGTTCATAAAAGACATTGCAGTTTCAGCCTTGTTTCCTCTTGAGTCACTTATTCTAGAGCAAGCCAGCTGCCATGTTAGGATGACAACTCAGCAGTCCTATGGGGAGGTTCACATGCTGAGGAACTGAAGCCTCTAACCAGCACTAACTTGCCAGCAATGTGAGTGATTTACCTTGAAAGCAGATTCTCTAGTCCCAGTCAAGTCTCCTGGTAACTACAACCACTGCCAACTTTTTGACTGAAATCTCTCTCTGGACCAGAATTAGCTAAGCCACTCTTAAACTTCTAACCCACAGAAACTGTGGAAAAAAAAAAAGTTTATTGCTCTAACCCAACTTTTGAGGGAATCTGTCACTCAGCAATAGATAATTATAAACGATGCAAAATCTCATTCCTTCATCCCACAAAATCAATGCTTGTTTTCTATCAGTAGTGAGTGATACGTATCAGTGGTACAGAGCAGTTCATAACATACTTGGTATTTGAAGTGACGTGAAAGTCATGTCAGAGTACAAAGATCACAGTTGCTCCATCCTGTTCCTCAAAGCGTCATCAGAAGGTACAAAGCATTTAGCTTTCATCATCACTCAATAGGGGATTTATTTCCAAATACTGATAGCCCTATTAATAATATTAATATCACTATGTTCAAAGAATAATATAACATTTATCCATCTTTACTATGATTTTGCACAAAATTCTGCCTTCAACTGTCTATAGGAGTAACATAGATACCAGTTTGAATACTAGATAAGCCACTGAAATAATAACCAACATTTCTGAATCTCATATTCCTCTTTTGTATAATGTAATTCAATTCACATCATATAGAACTGATGTGAAAATCAGGGATATAATTCATAACACAAGTTGTGTGCTCCATGAGTGAAAGCAAGTAACCACAATCACCTCCAAAACCAACATAAGTAATCTCACTGTCAGTGAGCTTTGAGAAACGGGCTTCCTTTACCTGCGATGTCTGGGAGTATAATTGGTACAACATTTCTGAAGGATAATGTGTCAAAAGCCAAAGAAACAATGCCCTTCAATTCAGGAATTCTATATCTAAAAATGTATCCTAAAGAAATAGTTGGAAATGTGTCCCAAAATGTATGTAAAAGGTGTTCTTCACAGGATTGTACAAAATAATAACAACTAGAAATAACTTAAATATTCACCAGTGTGGAATTGATTAATTTGACCAAAATTGAATCTAACTCAAAAGGGAGCCCTTATATGGGCTATCCAGTAATGCAAGACTTACATGACCTGATTTATGACTTGGACACAGAGACTTCTGGCTAAGGTTTGGTTTTTCTTCTTTCTTACCCAAAGACCCATTAAAATAATAGTTAAAAAATTAAAGTGTATAATCCCACAACAGAAACGAAAATAAGGTTATGGCTAAACAGATGAAAGATTTCAACAAATTTCTGGTAGATGTAAGCATGATGTTGAAGCTAGACTCTAACACATATGAAAACTGGAAGTGAGGAGAAAAGAATCTCTGGAAAGTTTCTGGACTCAGAGATTAAAGACAATAAAGTGTGAATGTAAGAAGTGAAGATAAAAACAAGGGGAGTACTTTAAGATCTGGATACACCATAGTAGCCTACCTACTCACAAACTACAATCTTAACACAGGTTCCCTGGCACACACCTACAGGCAAAAAAATTCTTCTGATCAGAACTGCTGTTGAGGATGAGTATGTTAGCACCCCAGCAAATGTCCCCTTCATTCACACAATGGGAGCTCCTCTAACAGTGTAACAGTTAGATCCCTGGCCACTCAACCCAAAGGAAACTTCTTAGGTTGAACCTACCAGATCACTCTTTAGGTCTCTCTCTTAAATATAAGACTAACTAGATTTTCAAGAAAAATATGCATCAAAGAGAATGATAAAGACAAATATACCGAAATATTGATTCCAGATGAACAGATATTTCAGAGAAGAAAAGAAAATTTTTGAAGTCCCTAATTGATATCCCTCTAAGAGATACAAGAAGTTATTACTTTCATGAAATGACAACATAATATTATGGAAAGGAAATATCATAGAAAATGAAAGAATTCTTCAATATTAAAACCATAGTTTTGAAGGAGACCTTCAAGATGGCGGAGGAGTAAGACGTGGAGATCACCTTCCTCCCCCCAAATAGGTCAAAAATAAATCTACATGTGGAACAACTCTTATAGAACACCTACTGAATGCCGGCAGAAGACTGCAGACTTCTCAAAAGGTAAAAAGTACCCACATACCTGGGTAGGACAAAAGAAAAAAGAAAAAACAGAGAGAAAAAATAGAGACAGGACCTGCACCTCTGGGAGAGAGCTGTGAAGGAGGAAAAGTTTCCACACACTAGGAAGCACCTTCACTGGTGGGGATGTGGGGTGGGCAGGGGGGAAGCTTCAGAACCACAGAGGAGAGCGCAGCGACAGGGGCGCGGAGGGCAAAGCAGAGAGATTACTGCACAGAGGACCGGTGCCGACCAGCACTCACCAGCCCGAGAGGCTTGTCTGCTCACCCACTAGGGCGGGCGGGGGCTGGGAGCTGAGGCCCGGGCTTCGGAGGTCAGACCCCAGGGAGAGGACTGGGGTTGGCTGCGTGAAGACAGCCTGAAGGGGGCTAGTGCGCCACAGCTAGCCAGGAGGAAGTCAGGGAAAAAGTCAGGACCTGCTGAAGAGGCAAGAGACCATTGTTTCCGGGTGCATGAGGAGAAGGGATTCCTGCTCCATGCGCCCACAGAAGGTAGAGCACTGCCTAAGTATGCTCCAGAGACAGGCACGAGTGGCGGCTATCAGCTCGAACCCCAGAGACAGGCATAAAACACTAGCGCTGCCGCCACTGCCACCAAGACTCCTGTGTGCAAGCGCAGGTCACTACCACACCAGGAGCCCGTGCAGCCTGCCACTGTCAGGGTCCCGAGATCCAGGACAACTTCCCCAGGAGAACACATGGCACGCCTCAGGCTGTTGCAATGTCACACTGGCCTCTGCCACCGCAGGCTTACCCTGCATTCCAGTTGTGACTACTGTACCCCTCCCTCTCCCCAGCCTGAGTGAGCAAGAGAGCCCTAATCAGCCACTGCTTTAACCAACCTCCTGTCTGGGCGGGGAACAGACACCTGAGGGTGACCAACATGGAGAGGCGGGGCCAAAACCAAAGTTGAACCCCAGGAGCTGTGCAATCAAAGAAGAGAAAGGGAAATTTCTCTCTGCAGCCTCAGGGGCAGTGGATTAAATCCCCACCCACAATCAATTTGATGAACCCCGCATCTGTGGAATACCTGAATAGACAATGAATGTTCCCAAACTTGAAGTAGTGGACTTTGGGACCAACTGTAGACTTGGGGTTTGCTTTCTGCATCTGATTTCTTTCTGGTTTTCATGTTTATCTTAGATTAGTGTTTAGTTCTTGTTATCATTGGTGGATTTGTTTACTGGTTTTGTTGCTCTCTTTTTTGTTTTAATTTTTTTACTTTTTTATTATTTTTTAATATATATATTTTTTCGTTTTTTTCCTTTTTTCTCTTTTTGTGAGTGTGTATGTGTATGTTTCTTTGTGTGATTTTGTCTGTTTAGTTTTGCTTTTACCATTTGGTTTGGGGTTCTATATGTTCGTTTTTCGGTTTGTTTTTTTTTTTCCTTTATTTTCTTCCTTTTCTTCTGAGCCACGTGGCTGGCAGGGTCTTGGTGCTCCAGCCAAATGTCAGGCCTGAGCTTCCGAGGTGGGAGAGCCAAGTCCAGGACATTGGACCACCAGAGACCTCCTGGCCCCACGGAATATCAATCGGCAAGAGCTCTCCCAGATATCTCCGTGTCAACACTAAGACACAGCTCCACCCAAGGGCCAGCAAGCTCCAGTGCTGGAGGTCCCATGCCAAACAACTAGGAACACAGGAACACAACCCCACCCATTAGCAGAGAGGCTGCCTAAACTCATACTAAGTTCACAGACACCCCAAAACACACCACTGAACACAGCCCTGCCCACCAGAGGGACAAGTACCAGCCCACCCACCAGAACAAATGCACCAGTCCCTCCCACCAGGAAGCCTACACAAGCCATGGAACCAACATCACCCACTGGGGGCAGACACCAGAAATAAGAGGAACTACAAACCTGTAGCCTGAGAAAAGGAGACCCCAAACACAATTGGTTAAACAAAATGAGAAGACAAAACTATGCAGCAGATGAAAGAGCAAGGTAAAAACCCACCAGACCAAACAAATGAAGATGAAATAGGCAGTCTACTTGAAAAAAAATTCAGAGTAATGATAGTAAAGATGACCCAAAATCTTGGAAATGGAATGGAGAAAATACAAGAAACGTTTAACAAGGACCTAGAAGAAATAAAGAGCAAACAAACAATGATGAACAACACAACAAATGAAATTAAAAATTCTCTAGAGGGAATCAATAGCAGAATAACTGAGGCAGAAGAATGGATAAGTGACCCGGAAAATAAAATAGTGGAAATAACTGCCACAGAGCAGAATAAAGAAAAAAGAATGAAAAGAATTAAGGACAGTCTCAGAGACCTCTGGGACAGCATTTAACACACCAACATTCGAATAATAGGGGTCCCAGAAGAAGAAGGGAAAAATAAATTTTCTGAGAAAATATTTGAACACATTACAGTCAAAAACTTCCTTAACATGGGAAAGGAAATAATCAACTCCAGGAAGTGCAGAGAGTCCCATACAGGACAAATCCAAGGAGAAACATGCCAAGACACATATTAATCAAAGAATTAAAAATTAAATACAAAGAAAAAATATTAAAAACAGCAAGGGAAAAGCAACAAATAACATACAAGGGAATCCCCATAAGGTTAACAGCTGAACTTTCAGCATAAACTCTGCAAGCCAGAAGGAACTGGTAGGACATACTTAAAGTGATGAAAGGGAAAAGCCTACAACCAAGATTACTCTACCCAGCAAGAATCTCATTCGGAATCGATGGAGAAATTAAAACCTTTACAGACAAGAACAGTTAAGAGAATTCAGCACCACCAAACTGGCTTTACAACAAATGCTAAAGGAACTTCTCTAGGCAGGAAACAGAAGAGAAAGAAAAGACTTACAAAAACAAACCCAAAACAATTATAGAAATGGTAATAGGAACATACATATCAATAATTACCTTAATGGTTATTAGATTAAATGCTCCACCCAGACACAGACTAGCTGAATGGATAGAAAAACAATATCAGTATATATACTGTCTAAAAGAAACGCACTTCAAACCTAGGGACACATACAGAATGAAAGTGACGGGATGGAAAGAGATATTCCATGCAAACAGAAATCAAAAGCTGGAGTAGCAATACTCATATCAGACAAAAGAGACTTTAAAATAAAGACTATTGAGCTTCCCTGGTGGCGCAGCGGTTGAGAGTCCGCCTGCCGATGCAGGGGACATGGGTTCGTGCCCCGGTCCAAGAAGATCCCACATGCCGCGGAGTGGCTGGGCCTGTGAGCCATGGCCGCTGAGCCTGTGCGTCCAGAGCCTGTGCTCCACAACGGGAGAGGCTCGCGTACCACAAAAAATATATAAATAAATAAATAAATAAATAAATAAATAAAGACTATTACAAGAGACAATGAAGGACACTACATAATGATCAAGGGATCAATCCAAGAAGAAGATGTAACAATTGTAAATATTTATGCACCCAACATAGGAGCACTTCTATACATAAGGCAAATGCTAACAGCCATAAAAGGGGAAATGGACAGTAACACAATCATAGTAGGGGATGTTAATACCCACTTTCACCAATGGACAGATCATCCCAAATGAAAATAAATAAGGAAACAGAAGCTTTAAATGACACAATAGACCAGATAGATTTAATTGATATTTATAGGACATTCTATCCAAAAACAACAGAATACACTTTCTTCTCAAGTGCTCATGGGACATTTTCCAGAATAGACTATATCTTGAGTCACAAATCGAGCCTTGGTAAATTTAAGAAAATTGAAATCATATCAAGTATCTTTTCTGACCACCACACTATGAGACTAAATATCAATTACATGAAAAAAAACTGTAAAAAATACAAACACATGGAGGCTAAACAATACACTACTAAATAACCAAGAGATCAAAGAGGAAATCAAAAAATACCTAGAAACAGGGCTTCCCTGGTGGCGCAGTGGTTGAGAGCCCGCCTGCCAATGCAGGGGACACGGGTTCGTGCCCCGGTCCGGGAAGATCCCACATGCCGCGGAGCGGCTGGGCCCGTGAGCCATGGTCGCTGAGCCTGCGCGTCCGGAGCCTGTGCTCCGCAAAGGGAGAAGCCACAACAGTGAGAGGCTCGCGTACTGCAAAAAAAAAAAAAAAAAAAAAAAACCTAGAAACAAATGACAATGAAAACACAACGACCCAAAACCTATGCAGTGCACCAAAAGCAGTTCTAAGAGGGAAGTTTATAGCAATACAATCCTACCTTAAGAAACAAGAAATATCTCAAATAAACAACCTAACCTTACACCTGAAGCAATTAGAGAAAAAAGAACAACAACAAAGAAAACCCCACAAAGTTAGCAGAAGGAAAGAAATCATAAAGATCAGATCAGAAATAACTGAAAAAGAAATAAAGGAAACAGTAGCAAAGATCAATAAAACTAAAAGCTGGATCTTTGAGAAGATAAACAAAATTGATAAACCATTATACAGAATCATTAAGAAAAAAAGGGAGAAGACTCAAATCAATAGAATTAGAACTGAAAAAGGTGAAGTGAAAACTGACACTGCAGAAATACAAAGGATCATGAGAGACTACTATAAGCAACTCTATGACAATAAAATGGACAATGTGGAAGAAATGGACAAATTCTTAGACTAATACAACCTTCCAAGACTGAACCAGAAAGAGATAGAAAATATTAACTGACCAATCACAAGCACTGAAATTGTAACTGTGATTCAAAATCTTCCAACAAACAAAAGACCAGGACCAGATGGCTACACAGGCGAATTCTATCAAACATTTAGAGAAGAGCTAACACCCCACAACTCTTCCAAAATATAGCAGAGGAAGGAACACTCCCAAACTCCTTCTACAAGTCCACCATCACCCTGATACCAAAACCAGACAAAGGTGTCACAAAAAAAGAAAACTACAGGCCAGTATCACTAATGAACATAGATGCAAAAATCCTCAACACAATACTAGCAAACAGAATCCAACAGCACATTAAAAGGATCATACATACATCCTGATCAAGTGGGATTTATCACAGGAATGCAAGGATTCTTCAATATATGTAAATCAATCAATGTGATATACCATATTAACAAACTGAAGGTTAAAAACCATATGATAATCTCATTAGAGGCAAAAAAGCTTTCAACAAAATTCAACACCCATTTATGATAAAAACTCTCCAGAAAGTAGGCATAGAGGGAACCTACCTCAACATAATAAAGGCCATATATGACAAACCCACAGCCAACATTGTCCTCAATGGTGAAAAACTAAAACCATTTCCTCTAAGATCAGGAACAAGACAAGGATGTCCACTCTCACCACTATTATTCAACATAGTTTTGGAAGTTTTAGCCACAGCAATCAGAGAAGAAAAATAAATAAAAGGAATCCAAATCAGAAAAGAAGAAGTAAAACTGCCACTGTTTGCAGATGACAAGATACTATACACAGGGAATCCTAAGGAGGCTACCAGAAAACTACTAATCAATGAATTTGGTAAAGTAGAAGGATACAAAATTAATGCACAGAAATCTCTTGCATTCCTATACACTAGCAATGAAAAATCTGAAAGAGAAATTAAGGAAACACTCCCATTTACCACTGCAACAGAAAGAATAAAGTACCTAGGAATAAACCTACCTAAGAAGACAAAAGACCTGTATGCAGAAATCTATAAGACACTGATGAAAGAAATTAAAGTCAATACAAACAGATGGAGAGATATACCATGTTCCTGGATTGGAAGAATCAACATCGTGAAAATGACTATATTACTAAAAGCAATCTACATATTCAATGCAATCCCTATCCAACTACCAGTGGCATTTTTCACAGAACCACAACAAAAATTTTTACAATTTGTATGGAAACACAAAAGATCCCGAAGAGCCAAAGCGATACTGAGGGGAAAAAAAGGAGCTGAAGGAATCACACTCCCTGACTTCAGACTATACTACAAAGCTACACTAAACAAGACAATATGGTACAGGCACAAAAACAGAAATATAGATCAATGGAACAGGACAGAAAACCCAGAGATAAACCCACACACCTATGGTCAATTAATCTAAAACAAAGGAGACAAGAACATATGATGGAGAAAAGACAGCCTCTTCAATAAGTGGTGCTGGGAAAACTGGACAGCTACACGTACAAGAATAAAATCAGAACACTTCCTAACACCATACACAAAAATAAACTCAAAATGGATTAAAGACCTAAATGCAAGGCCAGACACTATAAAACTCTTAAAGGAAAACATAGGCAGGACACTCTATGACATAAATTACAGCAAGCTCCTTTTTGACCCACCTCCTAGAGAAATGGAAATAAAAACAAAAATTAACAACTGGGACCTAATTAAACTCAAAAGCTTTTGCACAGCAAGGAAACCATAAACAAGACGAAAAGACAGCCCTCAGAATGTGAGAAAATATTTGCAAATGAAGCAACTGACAAAGGATTAATCTCCAAAATATAAAAGCAGCTCATGCAGCTCAATATCAAAAAACAAACAACTCAATACAAAAATCGACAGAAGACCTAAATAGACATTTCTCCAAAGAAGATGTACAGATTGCCAACAAACACATGAAAGGATGCTCAACATCACTAATCATTAGAGAAGTGCAAATCAAAAACACAGTGAGGTATCACCTCACACAGGTCAGAATGGCCAGCATCAAAAAATCTACAAAAAATAAATGCTGGAGAGGGTGTGGAGAAAAGGGAACCCTCTTGCACTGTTGGTGGGAATGTAAATTGATAAAATATTCCTTCATGGCGCAGTGGTTAAGAATCTGCCTGCCAATGCAGGGGACACGGGTTCGAGCCCTGGTCCTGAAAGATCCCACATGCCGCGGAGCAACTAAGTCCATGCACCACAACTACTGAGCCTGCGCTCTAGAGCCCACGAGCCACAACTACTGAAGTCCGTGTGCCACAACTACTGAAGCCTGCGCGCCTAGAGCCTGTGCTCCGCAACAACAGAAGCCACCGCAATTAGAAGCCCTCGAACCGCAACGAAGAGTAGCCCCCGCTCGCAGCAACTTGAGGAAGCCCACGCTCAGCAACAGAAGACCCAATGCAGCCAATAAATAAATAAATAAATAAAATCTATTAAAACAAAAAAGAAAAAAAATGTAAAATAAATAAATAAAATTGATACAACCACTACGGAGAACAGTATGGAGGTTTCTTAAAAAACTAAAAATAGAATTACAATATGACCCAGCAATCCCACTACTGGGCATATACCCTGAGAAAACCATAATTCAGAAAGAGACATCTACGACAATGTTCATTGCAGCACTATTTACAATTGCCAGGACATGGAACCAACCTAAGTGTTCATGAACAGAGGAATGGATAAAGAAGACATGGCACATATATACAATGGAATATTACTCAGCCATAAAAAGAAACTAAATTGAGTTATTTGCAGTGAGGTGGATGGTTACCTAGAGTCTGTCAGACAGAGTGAAGTAAGTCAGAAAGAGAAAAACAAATACCATATGCTAACACATATATATGGAATCCAAAACAAAAAATGGTTCTGATGTACCTAGGAGCAGGACAGGAATAAAGACGCTGACATAGAGAACTGACTTGAGGACACGGGGAGGGGGAACGGTAAGCTGGGACGAAGTGAGAGAGTAGCATTGACATATATACACGACCAAATGTAAAATAGCTAGCTAGTGGGAAGCGGCCGCATAGCACAGGGAGATCAGCTCAGTGCTTTGTGACCACCTAGAGGGGTGGGATAGGGAGGGTGGGAGGGAGGCGCAAAAGGGAGGAGATATGGGGATATATATATACATATAGCTCATTCACTTTGTTATACAGCAGAAACTAACACAACATTGTAAAGCAATTGCACTCTAATAAAGATGTTAAAATAAATAAAGGACTTAGTGAAAAAAATAAAATAAAACCATAGTTTCAAGTACTACAAGATACTATGACTTTTGTTCAAAACCCAAAAGCAGTCAAAAGATGGATTAAAAATTTGACTATGTAAAAATTTTTAAATATTTGCATGAAGAAAGCATTATAAGCAAAGTCAAAATTAAAATTCCAAACTGGGCGATATTTGCAACAGATATAACAAACGAGCTAATCTCACTAGTATATAAACCACTTTTAACAATCAAGAAGAAAAAGACCAAAATCCCAGTAGAAAAATGGGATAAAGAGAAAGCCCACAGAAAGAGAAAGGCAAATGACCATGACACATATGAAAAGAACCTCAATTTCAGTACAGTAAAAGAAATGCAAATTAAAACAACACTGAGATGACATTTCTTACCTATGCAGATGGTAAAAATCCAAAAAGTTGACAATACAGTCAGTTGTTAAAATTGAAGAGAAACAAAAACTTTCATACATTCCCGATGAGAACAGAAAATGGTACCATCCTATGGAGGAATATTTGATAAAAATATAATAAAGTTATATATGGGTTTACCCTTTGGCTCAGCAATCTCACTTTTAGGATTCCACCTGTAGATACACCAACTCAAATACAAAACAACAGGTGCTCAAAATTGTGATTCATTGTAGCATTACTGGCAAAAACAAAATACTATTAGAATCAATTCAAATGCTCATCAGTCAAACACTGGTGCAACAATTATGGTGCATCCACCCCAAAGAAAATAATCTATAAGAACTGATATGGAATGATTCCAGGATATATTATATTTAGTGAACAAGCAAGGCACAGAACAGTATATATGTTACACTACCTTTCATACTAAAAAGAGAGACAGACATCTAAAAATGGGCAGAAGACTTAAGCAGACATTTCTCCAAAAAAGACATACAGATAGCCAACAGGCATATGACAAGATGTTCAATATCACTAATTATCAGAGAAATGTAAATCAAAACGACAATGAGGTGGGAATTCTCTGGAGGTCCTGTGGTTAAGACTCTGTGCTTCCACTGCAGGGGGCATGAGTTCGATACCTGGGTGGTGAACTAAGATCCTACATGCCACTTGGCCAAATAAAAGAAAAAAATCTGCAATGAGGTATCACCTCATAACAGTCAGAATGGCAATCGTTAAAATGTCTACAAATAATAGATGCTGGAGCAGGTGTGAACAAAAGGGAACTCTCCTACACTGTTAGTGGGAATGTAAACTGGTGTAGCCCCTATGGAGAACAGTATGGATGTTCCTTAAAAAACTAAAAATAGAATTATCATAGGATCCAGCAAATCCAGGATCCGGCATATATCTGGAGAAAACCATAATTTGAAAAGATACATGCACCCCAGTGTTCATAGTAGCACAACTTACAATAGCCAAGACATGAAAACAACTTAAATGTCCACTGACAGAGGAATGGATAAAGAAGATGTGGCATATATATATATATGTGTATATATATATACACACACACACACACACACACACACACAATGGAATGTTACTCAGCCTTAGAAAAGAATGAAATAATGCTATTTGCAGCAACATGGACGGACCTAGAGATTGTCATATTGAATGAAGTAAGTCAGACAGAGAAAGACAAATATCATATGATAGTGCTTATATGTGGAATTTTAAGCAAAAATGGTACAAATGAACTTATTTACAAAACAGAAATAGAGTCACAGATGTAGAAAGAAGATATGGTATACACACACACACATACACACACACAATGGAATATTACTTAGCCATAAAAAAGAATGAAATAATGCCATTTGCAGCAACATGGATAGATCTAGAGATTAACATATTAAGTGAAGTAAATCAGACAGAGAAAGACAAATATCATATGACAGTGCTTATATATGGAATCTAAAAAAACATGATACAAATGAAATTATTTAGAAAACATAAATAGATTCACAAACAGAAAACTAACGTATGGTTACCAAAGGGGATAGCGAGGGGCACGGGGGAGATAAGTTAGGAGTTTGGGATTAACATATATACACTACTATATATAAAATAGGTAAGCAACAAGGTCCTACTGTATAGCACAGGGAACTATACTCAATATCTGGTAATAACCTATAATGGAAAAGAATCTGAAAAAGAATATATATATGTATATATATAACTGAATCACTTTGCTGTACACTTGAAGTTAACACAAATTGTAAATTAACTATACTTCAACTTAAAAAAAAACTTTAAAAAAGAGAGAGAAAATAAGAATCTCTATGTAGGTATGCACACGCATGTGCGAGTGTGTTTGATTAATTTTGTCAAAACAAACACAGTCAAGAATACAGTGACTAATGAATGATTACCTCAAGGGTTTAGATAGGAATGCGGTAGGAAGGCTAAGGATGGAAGAAAGGTTTCTCTGAGTAATGATTTTTACGTATGAACCATGTTTATCAGTTAAGGTTTAGTCAGGAGACCAAAGCACACTAGTTATTTGAACAGAGGGAATTTAATATGACAAATTGTTAACTATATGACTGAAAGGGTAAAAAAAGAACACAAATGTATCAGGACAACAATAATTGCAGGAAGCAGCTACCACCTTTATGGCAGAAGAATAATTAGAGACATTGGAACTATTAAGATTTAGAAATTATTTAAAATTTAGAATTGCTCTGCTGGGCTGAAACTCAGAACTTCTAGGAAGGGTCACTGTTCAGGTGGTGCTGACGTCTATGAGTTCAAAGGAAGGGTCCATGAGCTGGAGCTCTGGGGGAGGCTGGTTCTACGAGTATTTGAAAAACTGCAAACTGCCTTCAACTGCTTCTATGGAAGGAAATTATGCTGCAGGCGGGGGAAAGCATGGCTAGAGTGGTATGCACAGGACAAAGAGCTGACAAATAGCCCCACAAGGTAAAAATAGGAAGGAGCAAAGTTCCTTTTAACTCTTCTAGTTCTGCGGTCGGTCTCCCTCTAGCATCACCTTTGGAAGATCACAGCAGAGAACCAGCTGGAAGAACAGAAATGTGGTTTGCAGAATCCCAGGCCCAGCATCACAAAGCTGTGTGCAGAAGGCTGAGAATCAGTAGCTTAATAACTGACGCAACATGTGAATGTTTTATATATTCAAAACTTAAATTAAATAAAAAAGAGAAAGCAAACCATAAAATTGAACACCAATACAAACAAATGAACCTAACTGTATAAAATCAATAACCACACAGAGGAAGAATTATTTCGAGTACAATAAACTGACTGTTTGTTCTTACTGTGATATAGTCCAAGGACAAAAAGAATTGCAAAGATATGTAAAACTTTACTCAGTATGTTTACTGTTGGTAGTAACAGTGCACTTTAGAAATTATTTTGTGCATATTACAGGATAAAGCAGATGAGTACGTGAATGGTATTGAGAACCAAGATCCTCAGTGTTACAGAAAAGGTGGAACAATATAAAATAAGCTTTTAAAAATCTTATAATGTTAAATTTCAACTGGAAACAGTATGATTTTTTTTAAAGATTTCTCCCAGTTCTACTTATAGGAAGGGCCTAGAACCAGTGACAACTAGTAGCAATGAACAAGCACCCAGATCTTGGTTTCTAAATACCATATCCCAGTGAAAGCAACCAGGGATCCTTGGAGAGATGGTTGATTCCATATCTGACGTACAGAAAGTACTAGGCAATGTGGGATATGTTGTGTCAAAAAGTAAGAAAGTGCCCAAAGACAAGCTGAGTCATGAGAAAAGGACACAGGGAGCTAGCTTGAATCAGCTCCCAGTGATCAAATTCAGGACAATCTGGCCATTGAAAAGAATAGTGATTATTATTGATTATAACATTTTAAATAAAAAGTCCTTGAAATACACAGTGAAATTCAAAATGAGAGAGAAAGGAGATAAAAACAAAGCTCTTCTCTATAAAAGAATGTCTACTAATAAATGTATAAGGAATTACAGAAGTAGATAATCACCATTTTGTAACTTTTAATATAATTGACTTAGGTCAACATAATCTTTGTTAAAACCATCAGGTGAAAGATCTTTGGAAAAACCTAATCACCTCATAGATAACTTACTGATTGCGAAGGGGAAAATATACCATTTCAGTGGGGAGATCTGAAGGGTATCACCTTAACAAAATGAGCAGACCTAGTAACACTATTACTGGAACAACCTGATATAATATGCCTTCTTATGTGACATAATATGAAATACACAACTTAACCTACAAAATTCTTGTGGCAAACTTTTTAACCTGAATATAATCAATTCTCTGGATCCAATTTAGAGGAAATAAATTGGAAATTTAGCATGGAAAACATGCTAAATGATATCAGGATACAATCAGAAAAATCCAGACTGTGGGACACTATACAAGAAAAAAAAATTGGTAGCAATGTGGGGATGAGAAGGTCAGTATACTTTTTCAGGCTAAAAAGAGTCAATCATAGCAACTATGCAGTGCAGTCAATGCAGTGAATGAATCTAGATTATGTTTTTTAAAATGTATAAAAGATATTCTTTGGACAATTGAGGAAACTGAATATGGGTGGAATATTATACGATGTTATTGAATAATTGTTAATTTTCTTAGTTGTAAAAATGGTATTGTGATATTAGAAACAAATATCCTTATTCTTATGATACTCATTCTAAAATATTTAGGGGTAAGTGCAATTTACTTTCAAATGGTCCACAGCAAAGATATATATGTATATGTAAAGAGAGGGGGAAATGTGGCAAAAAGTTAACACTTATTGAAATTAGGTAGACATTACTAGAATATTTGTTAAATTATTCTTTCAACTTTTAAAGATATTTAAAATTTTTCATAATAGGGACTTCCCTGGTGGTCCACTGGTTAAGACTCTGTGCTTCCACTGCAGGGGGCATGGGTTCAATTTCTGGTCAGTGAACTAAGATCCTGCATGCCGTGCACATGGCATGGCCAAAAAAAAATTTTAATTTAATTTAATTTAAAAATTTTCTCAAGATAAAATGTTGGGTGGATAAATGTATTGCTACAGAAAAAACAGAGTTGCAAAATTTTTTAAACTTTAGATTAATGTATAAGCAGAATTCAAGAAATTAGAGGGGAAAAAAAGAGAAAATATAAAGACCAAGAAGATCAGACCAAGAGTTTTAACATCTAACTAACAGGTACAGCAGAAATAGAAAAATGGAAAATGTTGAGTAAAAACCTGTCAAAGAAATAATGGGAAAGTTTTCACAAAGTTGAAAAATATGTCTTCAAACTGAATGGTTCCAATGATTGCTAAGTGGAAGGAATGAAAAGAGACAAACATCTGGACTTATTCTGGTAACATTTCAGACCCCCAAGAATCAACAGAAGAGCCTAAAGTCTTCTTCAGAAAGAAACAACAATCAGACCAGCATCAGTCATAAGACTGAACAACAATGAATGCTAGAAGACCATGGAATAAGTCTTCCAAGTCCAAAGGGAAAATAATTTTGTATCTTTTTTTTTTTTTCCCCGGTACGCGGGCCTCTCACTGTTGTGGCCTCTCCCGTTGCGGAGCACAGGCTCTGGACGCGCAGGCTCAGCGGCCATGGCTCACGGGCCCAGCCGTGCCGCAGCATGTGGGATCTTCCCGGAACGGGGAACGAACCCGCGTCCCCTGCATCAGCAGGCGGACTCTCAACCACTGCGCCACCAGGGAAGCCCCGGAAAATAATTTTGAGTATAAAATTCTACAGGCAGCCAACCGATCAGTTCAAGTAATAATGCAAAGTAAAATCATTTGCATCATATGCATATTGCATACATTGTTGTGGGGAGAATTAAGTAGTACCCATGCAAAAGCAGGAGAAGACAACTAGAAGCCTGCACTTGGTTTTTCCTGAAATCTGCTCTAAGCATCCTTTTTCCTCTGCAGATTTTAATTTGTAATAAGCCTTTCTGTAATAAACTATAACCATGAATATAACAGCTTTTCTGCGTCCTGTGAGTCCTTGAGCAAATCATCAAACCTGAGAGTGGTCTTGGGAACCCTTGACAAGCAAAAAAGAAAAGAAAAAAAATTTACACTTTGCCTTATACTCACCAAAAAATTAATTTAAATGGATCATGAACTTGAATATAAAAGGTAAAGTATAAAACTTCTAGATGAACATTGGAGAATATCTTAGTAACCTTGGTTTAGGCAAAGATTTCTTAAATGTTAACAATAAAATAATGATTCATAGGAGAAAAAACTGATAAACTGAACTTCATCAAATTTAAACACTTTAGCTCTTCAAAATCACAACTAAAAAAAATTTTTTTAAAAATCCACAGACTTTTATATAAACATGAAAATATGAAAAAATATTAAAATGTCTTCAAATCATATATCTAATAAAAACTTGTATCTAGAATATATTAAAAACTCTTACAACTTAATTATAAGAAAACAATCCAATTTAAAAATGGGCAAAACATTTGAATAGACTATTTCACCAAAGAAGGTATACAAATGGCTACTAAAATAAAAAGATACTCAACATCACTAGTCATTAGGAATATGCAAATTAAAACCATATATGATATTGCTGCATGCCCACTAGAATTGCTTTAATCCAAAAGAATTACAATACCAAGTATTGGTAAGGATATGGAGAAATTGCAACTCTTATGCATGACTAGTGGGAATGTAAAATGGTACGGCTACTTTGGAAAACAGTTTGGCTGTTTCTTTCAAAAGTTAAATATATACTTACCATATGACACAGTGATTCTACTCTTTAATTTTCAACCCAAAAGAAATGAAAACATGTCCACACAAAGACTTGTATGCAAATGTTACAGCAGTGTTACTACTCATGCTAGCCAAAAACTGGAAGCTGTTCAAATGTCCCTCAACTGGTAGTGAATGGATAAACAAAACATGGTATATCTGTACAATGGAATACAGTACTACTCAGCAATAGAAAGGTTAGAACTACAACATGGGTGAACTCCAAAAACATTCTAAGTAAAAGAAGCCAGACACAAAAGACTACATATTGTGTGAGTCCATTTATATGAAGAATACTGAAAACGCAAATCTATAGAGACAGAAAGTAGATTAACGCTTGCCTGGAGCTGGTGACAGGGACAGGGATTTACTACAGAGAAACACAAGGGAACTTTTGGGGGGTGATGAAAATGTTCAAAATCTACATGTGGTGATGGTCTCACAACTCTGTAAATTTCCTAAAAAATCATGGAATGTACACTTATAACAGATGAATTTTATGGTATATAAGTTATATCTGAATAAGGCTGTTTTTTAAAAACTCCAGGAAAACCAGAATTCCACATGAGGATATCATGGGCCATATGTGAAATAACTAGGATGAGGTATGATTGTGATTAATTGGTGCAGTGTATGAAAGGAAACTCTTCACCTTGAGAGGAACAGGATTTATAATATTGCAATATAGAAAAAGAACTATCATCAGAGCTTTTTGTTCAGCAATTAACAAATTTAACATTATCATAAAAATGCAAACATTTTTGTATATTAGTTTTCAATTTTTAGAATCAACCTATAGATACAGCATGGAAGACTTTAATCACAGCTACAAAAAATATATTAAAGTTATCTCCCTTATGATATTAAGCCATGTAATGGCTGACCAGAATTGAGGGAGGCTGAAGAAAGGCAAGGGGTGCCAACAGGTCATGTCTAAGAAGAGAGGGATGCTGGGAGTTTGGAGATACAGTTGAAAGTTGATAGAGCCAGAGATAGCAGTTTAATTCTAACACTGGAAATTACAGAGGTAACTAATAGAGAAACTAAAAATAGCGACTTCATCATCAAAACTTAAAGAATATGCTGGGATGATGTAAGTAACCTCTATTCTCATATATAATTATGAGATACCAGAGAGTGACCAAATTTTCCCCGAATTTGCCTCAATTCTTGTCCTTTATAAGCTAAAATAGTTGGGGTTCTCCTGGATTACTGCAGACTCTTCTACTTCTTTAATATAACCATCGTCTCAGTCGCTGTTTAGCTTACACTAATTTTTAAATGTTGTATTCCATTCAATCAAAAGGACACACAGTAAAACACTATGTGAAGATGGACATGTTATATTAAGGGATCTAATTAATTATACTGAGTCTATCTAATAATAAGTCTCAGTATTAGGAAGTCCTCCTGACTGCAGCCATAAAACACCCTCCAATCTTAAGGTTTTATCAGTAATTAATGTGATATTTTGACCTTCATTTGCATTAAACCTTTGTTGCTAATTCTCATTTCAAAAATGGTGGGGAAGTGGGGTGCTATTTATTTAGTTCGCGTAAAGATCACATACCACCTACACTATGTTCCCGCTTTTGAAAAATGTATGTGTGTGAGAACACACCAAAAAAGACTTGGAAACAGATATGCTAACATACAATCAGTAATTATTGCTGAGTGATAGCATAATGGGCAAGATTTATTTTCTTCCTTTACTCTCATGGGCTTGAATTATTTTCCCCAAAAAAACTGTATTAATTAAAAATGAGAAAAAAAATTATTTCCATTTTGGAAATTTGAAAAGCTTGGGCCTCATATCACGGAAAGGCACGATGGCCCAAGGAAGGACAGAGAAGAGGTGCATCTGCTGTTCATCAGCAACCAACTTAATTACAACTCTAAAGCAGTCTTGTATGAGGTAAACCCTGTCTCGGGGCCGGCCAAAATCATCTGTTATGCTCAAAATGCTTATAAGGAAACCTATGCCTAGATTAGATCACATACTTCTCTAGCCATGGTTAGAAACTTTCTGATAATTTTTTCGTAGTAAAATCTTGAAAAACTTTAGCGAGGATCATCACACTTCATTATTTGGAGATCAATAAAGAGAACTAGGAATAGCACATAATATGGCCCTAGTAGAGTCTACCCTGCTGCTAAGTAAAGTTGCTCTCTCTTTTCTTTGGCCAACAGCATGGCTTGCACCCAACCAGTCACTGCTTGGGGCCAGCATTAGAAAATATTCTCTTCCTAATTTATGTTCCATTGACATTTTACAGTGGCAGGTATTGATCTTGCCTTGTGCTATCAGATCAGATGCTGCAACCCAATTCAGGGCCAGGATCATGACTGTAGGTGATCAGCCTTTAATGTGCAGGAGAAATGGAGGTAGAAAGCTGATTTATTTTGCTTTTGTAGTGTCTTGTATTACAGACACAGAGGTTGGGAGTTTTCCCAGCTAGAATCAGCCATAGAGTAGGGCAGGTGAGCTGCCCCGCTTTCCCAGAGTGCCACAACCATAAAACAAACTGAACATTCCAGGAGTTACTCGTTTGATCAGAGAGCCAAAAATAGCACTGAGAGCAAAAGAAGAAGGATAATTTTTCTACAGGGTTACTGATGGACTCTAGGAATGGACAAAAAAAAGGATGGAGGAATGACTGACTGATTATATAAAATTAGATAAACTCAAACATCCTTGATATCTTTGTTCCAGAGCTGATAGTAAGAGTGGCTTGACTTGGCTTGACTTAGGCAATGTTCTTCTGTCATATATATTCCTTTATTGTTTTTTTTCTGAGTATTTTCTAAAGAGACTGACTTCATTGTTAGAGCAGAGGCACGTAAGTCAAATCCCACACAACACGTTCCAAGAGGCTGACAACATTATTCTGTTGAGCTGGAATGCTATTGCATTAGATATGCTGGCTATAGGAAGTATGCGAACCACCTGAGCCCTGGAGATCTTATAGTTATAGATAACTTTTTGTGGTATTGGAATTTCTAGAGTAAACTCCCACTGCCTTGTTATACAAATGTGGAAGATAAAAGAGAGGATGTGACATTTTAGAAACTGTGCATCCCTGCAGAAGAGGAGTAAGTAAGGGGAAATTTAGGTTGGTTTGATTTCCATCCGGAACGTGAGAAAAGGGAAATATGGATGATACAATAATGTTGGGTTAGGAATATATGTGTGTCTTTGTGTGTCCTTAAAGCTTTAAATGGATGCAAACTATTATATATAGGATGGGTAAACAACAAGGTCCTACTGTATAGCACAGGGAACTATATTCAATTTCCCGGGATAAACCATAATGAAAAAGAATGTAAAAAGAATGTATATATATGTATAACTGAATCACTTTGCTGTACAGCAGAAATTAACACAACATTGTAAATCAACTATGCTTCCATTTTAAAAAAATAAAAGTTTTAAATGACTCTCTAAGTGATTCTAGTGTGCAGCCAGAGCTGACAACCGTGGCTCTAGGTCCATCCCTTCCCAAGTGTTCTGAATTGAACACAGCAGCTGCTTCAAAGACAATGGTCACTGACATGCTAAACATTTAAATATAAATATTTTGTTTTTCTACAGAGAAAATAAGTTCTTGGAGAGCAAGAACTGTTTTCTCTTTCCTTTAGATAATTTACCAGCACCTGGCTAAGCAAATAATAAGTCCTCCAGAAATATTTGTTGAAGTAAATTGCTATTCTTACTCTGAGAATGGGGTCACTCTGTGACTTAAAATGTAAATAAGATTTTCTCAAATCACCAGTCCCCATACTGCGCAAGGTCCACTGCCTTTACTAATATTTGTATAAATGTTCAGGAGATTCACATTCCCAAAGTCACCTTTGGTGTTAATTTCATGCCCCTGCTCAATTTTTATTTCCTCATCCCCAAAGCATCAAGACCTTCAGCAGAAAGGTATTCCATTCTACAGCAAACATAAAATCCCACTATTGACTTCCCTATTCTTCAAGTCCTTTCTGTCATCCTAACACGAGAGACTTCTCACCTGTTCTGTCACCCTAGGTAACCTCCTATCATCTTGATGGCTGATGGCTCCTCCCCTCACCACCTCCCCCAACTCACTTCCTCAATGTCTACCTCCTCCCAGCTACCAAGTCTTTCCACTCATGGGACAGATCTGCTCTCCTGGCCCTACTGCCAAATAGCTTCAAGCTCCACTTTACACCTACCCATTAAGTGTGCCAGTTAACAGAATGGGTATCTATTTTTAGCAACACAAACCAACTGGGAGAGTCCCTGAGATTAGTGGGGGGTTTTTAATAAATTTTATTTATTTATTTATTGTTTGTTTGTTTGTTTATTTATTTTTGGCTGCGTTGGGTCTTCATTGCTGCACGCAGGCTTTCTCTAGTTGCTACTAGCGGGGGCTACTCTCTTCATAACAGTGCATGGGCTTCTCATTGCGGTGGCTTCTCCTGTTGCAGAGCACAGGCTCTAGGTGTGCAGGCTTCAGTAATTATGGCACGTGGGCTCAGGAGATGTGGCCTGCAGGCTCTAGAGCGCAGGCTCAGTAGTTGTGGCGCACGGGCCTAGTTGCTCCACAGCATGTGGGATCTTCCCCGATCAGGGCTCGAACCCATGTCCCCTACATTGGCAGGCAGATTCTTAACCACTGTGCCACCAGGGAGCCCTGAGATTAGTTTTTAGCAGTAGTTCTTAATTAGGGGTAATACTGCCCCCCTGCAGGAAAAGGCAGAAGGCTGGAGATACGTAATGGAACTGTGGCTTCCCCAGTACTACTCCTTCAGACTTCAAATATATTTAAACTACATGAGACCTGGGACTTCCCTGGTGGTGCAGTGGTTAAGAATCTGCCTGCCAATGAAGGGGACACGGGTTCGAGCCCTGGTCCCGAAAAATCTTACATGCCGCAGAGCAACTAAGTCTGTTCGTCACAACTACTGAGCCTGCGCTCTAGAGCCCACGAGCCACAACTACTGAGCCCACGTGCCACAACTACTGAAGCCTGTGCGCCTAGAGCCCATGCTCCGCAACAAGAGAAGCTACCTCAATGAAAAGCCCGCACACCACAACAAAGAGTAGCTCCGCTCGTCTCAACTAGAGAAAGCCCTCACGCAGCAACAAAGACCCAATGCAGCCAAAAATAAAAATTTAATTAATTAAATAATTTAAAAAAATACATGAGACCTAAAACTTGGTTGGAAACCCCAGTACTATTCTATCTTTAATTCAGGACTTTACATGGATTGCTAAGGTGCTTCTAAACTTTGAGGCCAACCCCCATTAGGTAAAAAAGAAACATTGGTCATGTGCTAATGCTGGCTGTGTGGTAATTTATTTCAAAATAGACTGTGTCTAGAGGCATCTGTTTAGTATTTGAAATACACTTACCAAGAATACCAGCCTCCAAAGGATTTTAGTAAGAACTTCAAATATGGTTATCGAAATCAACACCAGATGGTTTCTTTATTAGCATAAGGATTGTTAGAAATCATTTTTCTCTGGTAAAGTAAATGGAAGTCAGATCGACTGTTAAGGCCTCACCAACGTTTCTTGAACCAGAAGAATAAAGTCGGCAATATCCTAAGTATCCTAACGCTCGGGACAGTCTAGAGCTTTGTTTGGTCCTATGTTCTTCCCACTTCACAGAGGACTGTCATCTGACCCAAAAAGAGAGTTAGCATCTAGTCATCAGAGAGGTATTGAATAGGCATCACTAGAACCTCTCATTTAAGATGTCATAGAAATGCCAAAAGTCAGAGAAATGAGGACCTTCTAGGTTTACAAGAACAGGTAGTATGGCTATTTTGATGTCTCCTTACTAATGAAGCTGGGAATGTTTGGCAGAATTTGGCCTAAGGCTGTTTTCAACAGAAAATACCACCTATAGAAAGATTGTGGGGGAAATGGACATATGAGGATTTTGTGGAGTTTTAACAAATGGACCCGAATATTGCTGAATGGTCAAACTGGCTAAGATCACTTTACCAACCTGAGCCCTCCTGTGTCTAAACAGAAAAACTTGAGCAGCATTGCTCAGACGGCAGTGGTTCCCAATTTGAAGAATCGCTGGCTCTTTGTGCCAACCTCACAACCTTAGTGGGTTCAGACACTTGCCCAGGCTCAGGCAGCCAGTTAGGGGTTCAGTTGGGCTGAAAGCCTATGACCTTCTAAACCTCTGCTTCACAAAAGTTTTAAGCCCTTGGGCATTTCTTTCTTACCACTCTTCAGGAGTTGTTCTGCTGTGTTTTGTTTTGCAGAAGTACCGTGTTCTACATTACTACAGCAGCACTTCAAGCTCCTCAGCCTTCAGTATGCATAAGAATCAGTTCAAGGCTTTCTAAAAATGCATGTGCGGTTCCCAAACTTTACTGCCTATATTTCACTGCATTTGAGGTGGAACCCCAAAATCTGCATTTTTTTACTTGCACGTTCAGGGGACTTGAATGGAAACGCCTGGAACTATGGTTGAATAAACACCTTTAGAACTTCACTTGGGCTTCATTAGGGGTAAGGAGGGTTATTCCAGTAGAGAAGGCTAATAAGAATGCTTCTGAACACCCACCTCTGAAAGTTTAGGTGTTAATTTTCAGAGGATGAAGTGACCATTCAAATCATGAAGTCCTTAGAAACATTTATTAAATCTGGGATATATTATTTATTGAATATTATCTGTATTTGCTTCCCTCCCAGTATCTTATCTATTTTTTTTCATATTACTATTCCACTTATGATGTTGCTTTTCTAAGTCCAGACACTAAAATCTATATATTCCTTCCTCTCAGGCACTTGGTTAGGAAATTTTAAATCTAATTCTGATGTTCCGTTCAAGAAATGGTTCTCAAATATTAATATACAAAAAAGTTGCATAGGAAAAAGAAGGATGCTTCCAGAAGTGATGCTTCTGGAAGCCTCTATGAAGGCTACAAAAATAACTGGACTAAGATAACCATGAGTGCAACCCATGCCCCAGGACAGAGGGAGCAAACTGAGACATAAGGGGATCATACAGTACCAGGCCCTGGTCACACAGCACCATATCCCACCCACAGAGTCATTAAATAACACCCTACAGCAAGAGTATTCTCTTGCATCAGAATCACTTGGGATTGCTGGTAGAAATACAGAGTCCTAGAACATACCCCAGATGTGCTGAATCAGAATCCCTGCGAAATAGGCCCCAAAGATGTATTTTAACAAACATCTTTGGTGATCTTATTGACCCTAAAGTTTGACTACAACCCCAGAAGGGAACTTTTGCAATCAGATTCATGCCATTTACAAAAATCTCTCAACTGAGTGCCTGCAGTTGTGCCTATGGGCCTTTTTTAAAGAGTTTTGGTACAGAGAAGTGACACTTAAGCAGAAAGAAATGAAACAATAGTAAACATGTGATACTGGGGAGAAACGCAAATACTACAGGAGGTTCTGAGCCAGGAAGATTTAAAGATAAACAAGTGATTTATATCTAAGATAAGGTACTATGGATAAAAGCACTACATTCTAACTAGCTACTTTAAAAAGATAATTAGGGTGTTAAAAAGTGCCAAATGCAGTTCATTTTATTTATTATCATAATGTATATTTTTGACAAAATAAATGATGCCATAAAAATATAGATTCATGACAAGCAAAAGGCGTCAATAATCTGTCTGATGTGCAGAAACTAACCATGGGCTATTTAACAGGAACACGAATGCTAATCACCAAGTATAAAAAGCAGAAGGATAAATACTGTGCTCTGCTGAGGGCCATGAACCAGAGCCAGAAACTCTCTTTTGAACGAGGCAAGATTTCCCATGAGGAGGAGGGTTTGCAAAGCACAGTTTAGGCTGGTATGACTAGTAAAGGAGTCGAATGATCAGAATTGGAAGTGCAGGAGCACGAATCACAGGTTGGTCTCCCCCGCTGAGTTCACCCATGTGTATCACAGGCAGCAGCACAATCGACAACAGCATAGATCATGGATAACTGTGGAATGCTCCAGTTTGAAAGGGAGCTCAGATCATCAAGGTGAACCTCCTCGTCTTATAGATAAGAAATGTAGGCAAATAATTTAGTCTCTCTGGCCTGTGATGTCATACCAACTCATCTGGGCCAAGGTAAGACTGCGGCCCAGATGATAAGGCTTCTCATTCAGGGCCCTTTCCTCCATTCAATCTCCTAAAATGTGGCCACTCTGCCAAGTCATAATAGACAATAGAATTTTATATAATGTCTGCCTCAAATTTTTAAAATAAGAATTTTACATAAATCATGTGTAACTTAAGCCTCAATTATTTATTTAATAACTCCTATGTGTGAAATTCTTGTTAGATGTTAGAATTCATCCTTCCCTCTAAAAAACCCAACAAAGATGTTTCACGAGAGCATGCGTATTATGGTGTGTCTTCTCTTGTGTCTGTGTTGAACTGTTATTGCATATTAGGATGATAACAGATTCTGATACCACTACATTTACACTTTGCACCTGCTGTCTACTGAGATTTTCAAAAGAACCGGAAACACATTTCTTGAGGATCTCCCTTAGCAACAATGCTAACAATTCGACAAATGAAATGTTTTAAAACTGGGCTGATCTACCTGCTATTACTATTACTATCGAATATAATAAAGAGAGTTCAGAGACAGAGGCGGTGACTGAAAGTTTACCCACGTGTCTTTTCAAGGAGGAAAAGGGGTCCATTTTCACTCCAGAGAATTCTTCTATAAACTCTGCTCAAGAGGACAATACTCTTCAAACTGTGTACAGCCCACGAGTTCCAGAAAGGTGCTTCCGAATGGATGGTGTCTGGGGACAGGGGCCTACAAAGCGGGGGTTTGGGAAGAGCAAACTGTGGATAAACGGAAACAGTTTATATACTGGGGTCCCATGTAAGCTTTCGTTCCTCCCTCCCCCCAAAATTTTTCTGCTGCTGCCAAAAAAGTATCTGAAAACATCACACTAAGTCACCGTATACATCAAAAATTCTAATTTCATAGAATGGCATATATAACACTTTGCAACAACCAAAAGCCTTGGCTTACAACTATATTTCATAGGTATTTGTCTTCCTTCTCTATATATGAATATATCTTAGATCAGGAGAACTTATAAAACTCTTTCAAGGAGATCAAAACCAAAAGAACACTCTATTTAAATAATCGGTTTTTATGGGGTATGTATGTAAACGTGAAAGTCCTAGATACCTGTCAGTCGTCTTTTATTTCTCTTCTAAAAAAGACTCAATAATTTCCTGGATGCTGCTCCCTTGAAACCTACCTTAATTATACCCTCATTGGTAAGTTTTCTACACATTGGTAATCACAGACGTCTATGATACGTGTCTAGTGAAAATGTCACAGGCAACTCTGTGTGATCTCTATGAGCACCACATAATTAAAGGTCCTGATATATTCTGGGAGGGTCTCTGTGGGGATTTTAACCAGGGGCTCACTGGGCACACAGCTAGCTGAATAGATTAGCCCCTGCTAAAACCATATATCTCCATCACTGCTGAATGGATTAATGGAAAAATAATCAGCAATAAAATGCTACGGGGATCTGAGAAGTTAAATACATGGTAATAGTCATCCCAATAAAACTGTTCTGGCAATGACCAATGAATCACCTCAACTTAATAGTATCTCCGTCATGCTAGGAAAGCAACAGAAGTGGAGCCAATTCGCACCTTAGAAGCTACTAGAAGCCTTTGTGAACTGGTGCCTTCTTGGGTTATTTTAGACAAGTTCATCCAACAAATGTTTACTGCATGTCTGCCAAGTGCTAGGCACTGAGGGAGGTGAGGCCCTCTCTCCGGCTCTGTTCATGAAATGATGAGGGGTTTTATTTCTTTGCCGTGGTTCAATCAGTTTCCCTACCTCAGAGCCCATACTTTAGAACTTGCAAGGGTTACTGAGGTCAGGAAAGGGGCAGAGCTTGTCTCAACAGTTCCCCCCTCAACTCCCCAGCTGTGCTGACCACAGGACTGCAACTTCGAAGGAAGGTCAGCTTAGCTTCTTCTACCATCTCAACCACTGTCCATGAAAATCTTCTCATTTAAAAGTTAACTTGAAGAACCCAGGAAGGAAATGCTTCCAACATTCAAATCAAGAAGACAGAGCGAGCAGAAGGGCCTCTTTAATCATTTGCTTATTAAAAAAACCAATTCTGTGAGCATCAACCATACAGAGGTGCTATGTGAGACACAAAGAAATGAGTGAGCAGGACTCTTGCCTGAGAGAACTTAGCAGTCTAAGGGGGAGAAAGAAGTGCTATAAGTAAGACCTTGCCTTAAAGAGGCCACAAAGTGCTTCGAAAAGAAAGAAAAAGAGAACAACGCTTAACTCAGCTGACAAGACGAGCAAGGATTCACGAAGGAGGGGCAGTCTGCACCGAGGAGACTTGAGGCGAGGAAGGGATGACCAGGCCAAGGCCTGACAGCCCCTAAACTCCACTGGCATTTTGTATACTAAGCACATAGAAAGCCAGAGGAAGCGTCCATGGGATTTTTTTCCCCTTTCTGTTTGGCTTCACGTTTTTCCACAAGACCTTCCAAATGGGAATCTTAAGCACCATAAGATCATATTTCCATTTTTTCAGATCCAGGGAGATCAGGAATGACCTGACCACTGGGGCATTTTCAGTCACCTTTATAAAAGGCAGAAAAGCCACTTTGAGAAGCCCAAGCTCTAGAGGCTGGAAGGATGATGTCAGATTCCCATCGAAGAGTCAAAATCAAAACATAGAACCTCTTTATCTCCTAAGATCCTCCCTGATCTACTACCTCTTATTCTCTCCAGCCTCCCTCCACTAAAAGGGTTTTGGTTTCTTCCTTGACTGAAACATAATCATTTTTATGGAAGCCCAAAGTGTGAGATGGCCAAAGGCTAAGAAGGCCAGTGTGGACAGATTTTGAACCCTTATAGCCATCCTCACGAACCCTGCACCAACTTACCTAAGGTCTCCTCAGCAGGCGACTTGCTGACTTTGAATTCCTGGGGTGGAGGCCAGGAGCACAGAGATCCATTATTTCCCAAACAGAACTAAGGAGCCTAAGAGCAATGAGCAGAATGACAATATAGCCACCTGCTGATGGAACACTGAATAACCTCTCTGACCACTAGCTGGACAGCAAAGGCACCTTCACTCACGCGAGGGCATTCCCTCAAACAGAGTGTGCAGGTGAGCTGCCTAGCACCCCGTAGCCCTCAGTGCTTTTCCAATTCCTGGCTGCACCTGGGAACTTTGTAAAACTACCAAAACCTAAGCCCCACACCTGACTAATTAAATAAGAATATTTGAGAGATGGTGCTGAGGTGTCATTGTTGTTTGAAAGCTTCCCCAGTTATTCTAATTGAACCACCATGAGCAGTGATCCAATGGAAATGGACGGATCAGCACCTGAGAGGGTTCTCAGGCTTGAGATGCTCTGTCCTCCTGTCTCGTTAGTTTCCAGCAACCCCACACAAGTAATAACATCACTGAAATGAAAGCCAGGAAGAGATCATTTGCAGCTGAAATCAAGAAGTCTTGTTCCTTTGTAAGAGTCCACAATACCTAACCATGGCAGTGGTTGTGTAGCAGAGCAGATACAACTCTGGAAGTCAAGACTTACTGATCAAAAGAGAGAATGAAAGAGTAGGGATCCCATCAAAAGATACTCCCTTCTCTATTCTCTTTTAATTTTCTCTCCAGGGATTCTGATTTGATTGTGCTGGGGTGGGACTTCAGGTATATATACTTTCTCAAAATTCCTGGGGTAATTTTAATGAATGCTAGGGCTGATATTCCAGCCTTAGTGCACAATCCTTGATGCATGTTAAAAGCACGCAAATTCTACTACAGGAGTTGTCTCCCACAGCTCTGACTGTATCTACAGCTCGCCCTGCTGTTCAGAAGAGGTAGTCACCTGCCTCGAGGACTAATAATCCTGAGCACTGTCTCCAAAGCAGGAAGGTATGAGGCTTCCCAAGACGTCCCCTCCTCTCCAATCAGATAGAAGATGTAATGTAACCATGGTCCTGCGTAGAATAATCAGTTTGACCAAGTGTCACGGTCACAACGTGATCTGGGTTTGGTGTCGCACGTGTACAAAGAGCTATACTTGATTGATTTCGTAGTTTTAGTTCCTTCCCTGGAGCCCCATGCATTAGGCACACATTCCCTGTTAATCTAGACATACATCACTGGCTGTGAGTCACTGGGAACAGCACACGTCAGCACCAGGGTCCTCTGGACTTGAAACACTCTGTCCACATGGCTTATTTATTTCTAATACAATACCACAGACAACATCACTAAAATGAAAGCCAGGGAGAATATCATTAGCAACCAGAAAACCTAGCTCCCTCTTGATAACCCACAACTGCATGTCACGGCACAGGCATTACTGAGGTTGGCAAAAGACCAGGGTTCAAGCCCAGCTCTCCAATATGCTGGCTGTGTGGCTCAGGGTAAGTGAATCTCTGCTAATGAGGCCCTCAGTCTCCTCATGTCTAAAAGAGACATCAGACAAGGTGCTTCTCCAAAGGGCGAGACTGGATGAAGCAACATAAGGGAGAGCATTTTGTAAAACATTATTTCTCTACCTTTTTTCCCTGGAACTCCTTTCTCTCACAACGCATAAAAATTCAGTTTTAAAGATTTAAATTATTTCCTGCTGTGATATAATTCCCCCACAGATGGGTCCCATTTGATAACCCAGATACCAAGTTGCTGTAATCTAACACATATGAAGGAAGCAGGCTACATGCAGAGGCTACCAATTAACACAGGATTTAGGAAAAGGCAATAATGCAATTAATAAGGAAACAATCACCATTCTCATTTCCGATCCTGTATGAGTGTTAGATTTTATCACAAGGGAAAGTGAAATCATGCAACAAGGCAGACTCTAAATATAAGACACAAAATAGAAAGGACCCGGGTTGTTGAAAAAAGTGAGACTATTCCATGACGTAAAGGCAACAACAGGAATGATAGAACAATGTTGTCCAGTGAGAAGTGAAAAGGTCTTTATCAGAATAACAGGAGAGCATGGTTCTTAGCTTCTTCCTTGTTACAGTTCTTCCAAGACCAGGGAAAGCAAATACATTCAGCTGTTGAATGAATTCAGCTGCTAGTCTATAAACCCCCAGATTACAGAGAAGGAATATTACAAAAGAGACCTCTTTCTACATGTTAAATGCAGGTTATTGAAAATGATGCAGAGTATAAAAATGATGAAAATAGTGGCAGGCAGGAAGATTTCTCCTAAATTACAGATGAAGAAACTGAGATTTAGAAGATAATCCTACACTAGGCCAGTACTTCTACCCCAGACTCAGCTCTCCTCACCACACCACAAAGATGCTCTGGAAGATATATTTTCAAACAAATAAAAATACTGGCACCATTCATCTGAAAGACTACTGTTAACCTCAATACAGCCCAAACATAGAGGTAATAGTTATTCACGTGCTGAGTGCATTCTATACCCCAGGGTCTCCTTAAAATAACTGTCACATATTGACTCACTTAACTCCCAACAACCCTCTGAGTAGATGCCATTATTTCACCGTTTTACAGATGAGGAAAAAGAGGCACAGAGATGGTAAGTAGCTGCCTGAGATCACACAGCTAAGAACTGTCAGAGCCAAGATTCAGGCCCAGGCCGTTGTCTCCAGATACCACACGTACAACCAGTATTTGATAACGAAGTGAACCACAGACTGAGCACTGATAATAACTAACGCAAAACTCTGATCAACATCCATGCCATGATTTCTTTTCTTTACTGAAGTAGAGTTGATTTACAATATTATATCAGTTTCAGGTGTACAGCATAATGATTCAATATTCTTATAGATTATACTCCATTAAAAGTTATTACAAAGTAGCGCCTATAATTCCTTGTTGCTGTACAATATATCCTTGTTGCTTATCTATTTTATACATAGTAGTTTGTATCTCTTAATCCCATACCCCTGTCTTGCCTCTCCCCACTGGTAACCACTAGTTTGTTTTCTGTATCTGTGAGTCTGTTTCTGTTTTGCTACATACACTCATTTGTTTTATTTTTTTAAGATTCCACAAATAAGTGATATCATACAGTATTTGTCTCTGTCTGAGTTACTTCACTAAGTATAATATTCTCTAGGTCCATCCATGTTGCTGCAAATGGCATTATTTCATTCTTTTTATGGTTGAGTAATATTCCATTGTATATATACATACCACATCTTCTTTATCCATTCATCTGTTGATGGACACTTAGGTTGCTTCTGTATCTTGGCTATTGTAAATAGTGCTGCTGTGAACATTGGGGTGCATGTATCTTTTTGAATTAGTTTTCATTTTTTCTAGATAGATACCCAGGAGTGGAATTGCTGGATTATATTTGAGGACCCTCCATACTGTTTTCCACAGTGGCTGTATCAATTTACATTCCCACCAACAGTGTACGAGGGTTCACTTTTCTCTACACCCTCTCCAGCACTTATTACTTGTAGACTTTTTGATGATAGCCATTCTGACAGGTGTGAGGTGATTTCTCATTATTGTTTTAATTTGCATCTCTCTAGTAATTAGCAATGTTGAGCATCTTTTCACATGCCTGTTAGCCATTTGTATGTCTTCTTTGGAAAAAAAGTCTATTCAGGTCTTCTGCCCATTTTTTGATTGGGTTGTTTGTTTTCTTTGATGTTGAGTTGTATGAGCTGTTTATATATTTTGGAGATTAACCCCTTGCTGGTCATGTCATTTACAAATATTTTATCCCCTTCAGTAGGTTGTCTTTTTGTTTTGTTGATGGTTTCCTTTGCTGTGCAAAAGTTTTTAAGTTTAATTAGGTCCCATTTGTTCATTTTTGCTTTTATTTATCTGCCTTAGGAGAAAGATCCAAAAAAATATTGCTATGATTTATGTCAGAGAGTGTTCTGCCTATGTTCTCTTCTGGGAGTTTTACGGTTTCAGGTCTTATATTTAGGTCTTTAATCCATTTTGAATTTATTTTTATATATGGTATATGCCATGATTTCTGAAGCCTCACTGAATCTTATTTAACATCTGAAATTCTTTTTTTTTTTTTTTTTTTTTTTTGCGGTACACAGGCCTCTCACTGTTGTAGCCTCTCCCGTTGCGGAGCTCAGGCTCCGGACGCGCAGGCTCAGCGGCCATGGCTCACGGGCCCAGCCGCTCTGCGGCATGTGGGATCTTCCCGGACCGGGGCACGAACCCGTGTCCCCTGCATCGGCAGGCGGACTCTCAACCACTGCGCCACCAGGGAAGCCCTAACATCTGAAATTCTTAACAAGCTGACAAAGCAGTCTCACGTACAAGGCCACAAAATTTGGCCCCGGCCTACAGCTCCACCTTCATGTTCTGCCATTCTTGCTCTGCTCCAGCCTCACTAGCCTACTTTAGTGCTCTCATCAGGGCCTTTGTACCTGCCATTCCCTGTGTCTAGAATGCTCTTCCCACAACCCTATGCCTGATGACCTCCTACTCAGCCTTCAGCTATCAGTTTAAACGTTACTTCCTCAAGGGGGCTTAACACCATTCTACTTTTCCATAGTGCTTTTTATCAGAATGCTTAATAACTATAGATTTATTTATGTGGCATTTACTGGCATTATACAGGCAAGAGTAGATACAATTCTACTCACCCCTGCACTGGCTGTGCCTAATACGCTCCAGAACACAATAGACATGGAATAAATATTTGTTGGATGTGTTAATTCTGGACATTCTTTCACATAATTTTCATGCTAACTCTAGGAAGTGGGTAGTCAAAGGTATATTAAACTCATTTTACAGCTAAGGATATTTAAAACCAAAGAGGTTTAGGGTGATTTCCATAATCATTCAATGCTGCCTTTCATCCACTCCATGAGAGGAGTTGATAATGGAGCTGTCCTCTATTTTCAACAGCAAATAAGCTGCAGGCTCAGAGGGTCAGGCAAGGATGCTGTCAAGACCAGCTCTATGCCCATTTGCCCAGCATTGGAAAACACTAACGTTCTGTTGTTGTTTGATAGTTACGAAAAGTCCACAGTGTTCTAGGCACCGTATAGAATAAGGCTTTGGTTCCAAACATTACCTAACAACATAAAAATCAAATTCAATCTATTTTGAGGTTCCCTTAGAGTTTAGTCCAAAAGCCTGGGTGAGACTGATTCAGTGTTTGTTTGGAGTCAACAGAAACAGTAACCAAATTCACAGGAAGAACTGTTCACATGGCCTTGTCAGGTCATTGACCTTTCAGGCCCTTGGACTCCTCATGTGAAAAATGAAAATCCTGGACTTGGTGTCCTCCACAATTTCTTCTTCTCTGAATGCATGGTCTTCCAAACACACTTGTAGATTTGACTGCTCACGACTTGACAGAGTAACTTTTTGAGATACTAATTACGATCTTCTTATGTTTTCACCTTTCCATTCAAGAAGGTAGAAATCAATGTTATCTATCCTGTGGAGCACACTAGAAATCAAAAGTTGCCTACATTCAATTCCTTTCCTAGATTTTATTTCCAAAAGAACCAAGACCATATAGGAGAAAAGAATTTGAGAGATGAAAGTTGGAGAGAAAGATGTCTGCAAATGTAGAGAGCAGATGGCTTGTAGACTGCTCCCTGGCAATGCCCAAGAGGCAACAGGACTGCCAAGAAAGAACCTCGTGGGACATGATGAAGGCTAATCTTCTGGGTTGGGGGCTCCCAGGCTCACCAAAGCTCACCACACACCAAGCACAACCCAAAAGCACCAGGTCAGCCAGAGCTGAAAAGACCATGTGGCCTGGGACAACGGTGTTCTCACAGTTAACCACTTGTACAGAAGACAAATGACCGAAACAGGCTTGCAAACATCCTGGCACTTGCCTAAGATTGCAGAATGGGGGGTGGGGGCGAGCGCCCAAGCTGAAAAATTGAGTTCATTTCCAGAAAAAAAATTTTTTTTTTTTTTTTGCGGTACACGGGCCTCTCACTGTTGTAGCCTCTGCCGTTGCGGAGCGCAGGCTCCGGACGCGCAGGCTCAGCGGCCATGGCTCACGGGCCCAGCCGCTCCGCGGCATGTGGGATCTTCCCGGACTGGGGCACGAACCCGTGTCCCCTGCATCGGCAGGCGGACTCTCAACCACTGCACCACCAGGGAAGCCCCAGAAAAAAAAAAAAATTAATGCAGTATTTCCTGGACTTCTGAGTTAGTTAACTATAATTCCTACTATTCTCATATGATAACCTGTATCAAGACCAATGGATCTGGTTTCAGTGGAAGCCGTGCAGAGGAGAAAATGTCACAGACAGAGCAACCTGCATGCTCAGAACTGGCTGAAAATAGCAGGAAAGGAAGGTTCCCCTGATTTCTGTAGGGAGGGTATGAAAGCCTTTGACTGTTAACAACTTCTGGCTTTTTCTTCTAACAGAGTGTACAATTCGGTTATTTTTTTCTGTTGTCTCAGAGCCTAGCACTTAACAGACACATTTTAAACGATTCGTTCATTCTAATTTTTAGTTACTGGTATAATTTTTCATTTATGTTACATTACTATATTAAGCACTATCTCAGCAATATATTCTCTATGTTCATATAACCATAGCTATTTTGGCCAGACTGTTTTTGGTATCCTATATTTCTCATTGTCAACTGAAAAAACACATCTTATAATTAAAGAGAAACTCCAACTAACATTCTCCAGTAAAGATAAATAACTAGCAAATGCACGAATAAAGTTTCTCTTTATGCTTTTATTGTAAAGAGTAATAACTTGAGACGTGAATACTTTATATACATTAAGAATGGTAAACATTTACATTCTGTGCTCTAAAGTTAACCCCCAAAACATCAACATGAATAAGAAACAGAAGCACAATCTCCATTTTATAAAACCAAGACACTTATAACCCAGAGCCGTAATACATTAAGAAAAATCATGGAAGAATGGGTACAACCATCAGTCAAGAAACAAGCTAACATATATTTTTTTAATTCTCAAGAATTTTAGATACCTGGTAAAGCAGAAGACACAGGTGAGGCAACAGGCTGAAAAGAAGAAGATTATTTGCAAATGCGTTATGAGAAGCAATGAGGCCCTAGGTCCCTACCCAACACTAACAGATGAACACCTTCACATTTCCTGCAGGAGATGGGCAGTATGCTGGGGGAAAATGAACAAAAGAAACTGCAGAAGTGAGGACACCAGACACAAAAAAAGGTACTGAACCAAAACCAGTAACTACGTAATTTGAAAGTCTATATGCTGAACAGAGAGACCTCCCCCAAACCCTCTTTTTTGACCAGTTCCAGAATTCTAGCAGTCCAATCTTTACTCCCCAAACAATATATTGGAAAGTATTTTCCTGATAAAGTTGAACCACCCCAGAATAAAGACCTACAGAGACTGACGTGTAAGGGTTTTCAACCTAAAAGCTGGATAATCAGTCAACAACACCAACACACACTGGCTTTCAGTCAGCTTCAAGCCACCACTAGGAAATATGAGTGATGAGCCACGGATCATTTGAGGCAAATAAACAATGCCTCCAACATGAAAGATAAAGAGAAAATAAATAGATTAAAAAGAGAATTTGGAGAAAACAAGCAATGCAAGGAATGGGAGGCAAACCTTTAAAATAAAAATAGCTATATTATCAGAGGGAAAAGAAAAGGTATTGCATTCATGAAAAAGAACAAGATACTATCTTTATAAATGATCAAAGAAAGGAAATAAATTTCAATATTAAAAATATGACCACCAAAATAGAAATTTCAATTAAACAGAAATTTCAATTAAATAGTGAGAAGGTAAAGTAAAAGAACTCTTCTAGAAGGTAAAAACAAAGAGACTGGAAAAAAGAACAAAAATAAGAAATTAGAGAACATCAATGCAGGAGATCCATCATATCCATATAGTAGAAGTTGCAGAAAAGAATAATGCGAGAAAATTTCCAAGTGAAATTTAATGAAAAGGATCCACTAAGTGCTCAGATTAATAAATGTAAAAGATTAATGCTGAGGCGTATATTCTGAAATTTGAGAATAGCAGGAATAAGGGAAAAAATTCTAAAAATTTCCAGAAAGCGTTCAGGAATCTGCATTGCATTGCATTGCATGTCCCAACAAGATCCTTAAAAGCTCTGTAGAAAACTACGGAGCAATTCTGAAGAGAAAATTAGTTTCTACCCCAAATTTTATACCCAGGCAAGCTATCAGTTAAGTGTAAGGGAAGAATAAAAAAATTATCAGGTATACAAAGTGTCAAAACTGTTCCTTTCCTTTAGCCTTTTCTAAGGACACCACAGAAGGATATGCTCCAGAAAACCAAAGGAATTACCAAGAGAAAAGGAAAGCAAATGACTCAGCAAAATGGGGAATCCAACACAGAATAAAGCAAAGAGAGCTTCCAGGAATATGGTAAAATGAAATGCAAAGATAATAGTTTTGAATTAGACCAAGCAAGCAACCAGTCTAGAAGGACAGCATGGAGCAGAAGGAGAGGAACCTTGAGGAAAGATATCTACCAGATAATATGAAACTGAAATTTTATCTGACAAGTTTGTGTGGAAACTGAAATAAGAGGTATTTTACAATAGTACTGGAGGGTCAGGGAAACTAACCCATGGTTTCAAATATATATAAGCAAGTTAAAAAAAAAGAGAGAAAGAGTGAGGGAAGGGGGGAGAGAGAGAGGGAGAGAGAGAGAATCATTATCTCCAGGAAAAACAAAAGGTTGTAGTAGAAAGAAAATGCAATCACTTGAATATAGACTTACCCAAACTATATTAAAACAATGAGTGGATAAAAAGAGGGAGTTGATAAAGAGCTAAAATTCTCATCTTCCATAATAGGAAGTCAATAAATGTCTGAGATTGAAGACTAAAGAGACAGATGTAAACTATATTATTTGGAAACATGGAAATAAATACAGAAGATGTAGCTTAAAAAATTAAAGATGGATGCCTCTGGCACTATTTACAAAAGCCAGGACATGGAAGCAACCTAAATGTCCATCAACAGAGGAGTGGATAAAGAAGATGTGGTACATATATACAATGGAATATTAGCCATAAAAAAGAAGGAAATAATGCCATTTGCAGCAACATGGATGAACCCAGAGATTATCATACTGAATGAAGTAAGTCAGACAGAGAAAGACAATATCATATGATATCACTTATATGTGGAATCTAAAAAAAAAGGGTAAAAATGAACTTATCTACAAAACAAATAGAGTTACACATGTAGAAAACAAACTTATGGTTACCAGGGGGTAACGGGGGGGAGGGTTAAATTGGGACAATGGGATTGACATATACACACTACTATATATAAAATGAATAACTAATAAGGACCTACTTATAGCACAGGGAACTCTGCTCAGTAGTCTGTAATGGCCTATATGGGAACAGAATCTAAAAAAGAGTGAATATATATATATATATATATATGTATATGTATAACTGATTCACTTTGCTGTACATCTGAAACTAACACAACATTGTAAATCAACTATACTCTAGTAAAAATTAATATAAAAAAAGATGGATGCCTCTGGAAAGTAGATCAGCAATGGTCAGTGAGGATAGGTGTGAATGGAAATAAAGATCTAAAAAGAAAAATAATAAGGTAAAATAGAAGTCCTTTTTGGATTTTATAAGCTTTTTATCATCATTTGATATTCTAACTATACACATTCATTCTTTTCATAAAAATACAAATTAAATTTTTAAAGACAGCTAATTCCAGGACTTGAGGTTAGTTCATTTATAAGAAATGTAATAATATGAATAAACTCCAAACTCATAGTACTTGGGAAAAAAACACATTTTCCTTTAATTATGAAGACTACTCACTTTCTTTTACTGGAAAGATAATCTATGATTCCTCTTTAATGAGGGGAGTCATGAAATTACAGCCTCCTTATTGCTCAAATAACCATCAGCCAGACTAATGGTCAGCAAACTTTGTTAATGTTTTTCATTTTAAAAAGTAAACCATCTTTTAGGGAGCTTCTGAACATTTTGGAAGACCTTTGGAGCTATCCTATACATGGAAAAACTACCAGGATATATCCTTTAGTTACATGAATGTAAGGTAATTATCCAATCATTGCTTTTGGAGAAAAATGGGAGGCCACCTTGTATCTGAATGCAACAACTACTGATTGAGATGTTAACTGAATGTAATCATGTAAACTAAGGGTTTGTTTAACTGGACTATGCCCTTGAGGAGGGAAAAGAAAAAGATGTCCCAGAGGAGAGATTTTTGGTATAATCTATAAGGTTCTCCATGCTCCCCTCACCCGCATGAGACATACATACAATCGCATAAATAGGGTTATTTATGACTGGATGATCCACATTTTGAAAACTGTGTTGTGGACTATTGTGATGCTCAGTCTGGACTAGAAAGTTTACACTGGACCATGACTTGAGGCAGCTGGTTAAGACAGCTGTGTTTGCATTTGGAGCAAACTGCCAAAAAAGGGATGAGCCTGGACACAAAAAGTTGATGCTAGAACAGTTCTTGATCTAGCATCCTGAGGAATGACTGCAGGACCAGAGTTATGGCAGATGGGGCCTCAACCACCACGGTGATTCCTGCCAAGGACAGAGTCTTGCTCAGTACTCTGGATTACCTGATCTTGGAGGTTACACTGTGTCCCACCAGAAGCAGAAATTGCAGCAAAGAGGCTGGACTCTTCAGCAGCCTGAACATTTTATTGATGGTGTCCTTAGCTGACTCCTTTGGACTTAGTAAGTAAACCTGGGGGGTCCCAGAAAATATCAGAGAAGAGAACTTCTGAAGAAAAATGAACTTTTCATATGTTAGGATGGGGAATACAAAGCCATATTCATTTGAATAGCAAATATGCTGTGGCTTTATTATATCCTAAGCTGATGAGGTGGATGTATATAGCAGTTTATTTTGTATTGATGCTGTTATAGGCTGGGGAAGAGGGGGTATTTTTTTAAGAACACCTTTAATCCAGCCATGAAGAATCAAGCATTGTTAGTATTTGGGGATATTTATTTTCAGAAATGTTTCCTGTATAAATGTACAAATGCATATAGGAGCAGAGTTAATTCCCTCCCAAATGAGATAATACTATACAAACTGTTTTACAGTCTGTTTTTTACTTGAAAAAATAATGTGATAACATTACATGTTAAATATAGGCCTATATCATTTAAAGTAATTGAATTATTTTCCATTGAATGAATGTATCATACCTTTTTAATCAGTTCCATGTTAATGAATAATTGAACATCTTCAATTTTAAAACATAATAAATAGCATTATAGAGAACACCCATTATGTCCATTCTTTGTATCACTACCCTCATTATCTCTTCCAGAACTGTTGCAGTGGCCTCATAAATAGCATCATTTTGTCTGGTCTTGGCTCTTTTAAAATAATTCCCAGGGTTTCCCTGGTGCCGCAGTGGTTAAGAATCCGCCTGCCAATGCAGGGGACATGGGTTCAAGGCCTGGTCCGGGAAGATCCCACTTGCCACAGAGCAACCAAGCCCGTGTGCCACACTACTGAGCCTGCACACTAGATCCTGTGAGCCACAACTACTGAGCCCACGTGCCACAACTACTGAAGCCCGTGTGCCTAGAGCCCGTGCTCTGCAACAAGATAAGCCACCACAATGAGAAGCCCACACATCGCAATGAAGAGTAGCCCCCGCTTGCAGCAACTAGAGAAAGCCAGAGCACAGCAATGAAGATCCAACACAGCCAAAAATAAATTAATTAATTTAAAAAATAAGAAGAAGAAATAAAAAATAAAATAATTCTCTACTAAATAGCAGCCTCTCTAGACCAGTTTCACTATGAAATAGTGTCCAAGTTACAAATAAGAGATAGAATTCTTCATGACCTAGACTCTGCTGACATTACTTATAATTTGATTTGGAGTGCAGTATTCTTTTTATAACCTGAAATGAAGATCAATCTCTGTTTGGAGAGGACTACCCTCTCCATCATTTGAGAAACTATCGTATTCAGTTGTAGAAGGCATCCATTAGTTTACCCAAGCCCACAGCATTGTTCAGTAGGGCCACACTCTAGGGCATGCAGGACCCTGGGAAATATTAGATTTTTAAATGTATTGTAAAATTCATGGCTTCACATGAAGTATAGGGAATAATGGGTAGAGAAAGGTATTTAGAATTAACTGATTGTCCAATCGGTGCATGTGAAGATTCTTCAGTGTCCAGGCACCATTTCTTCCTGTTCAGGTCCATCAGGTCTTCTTTTCTGTCACAGTCAAATGTGTCATGCATAGAAAATGTCCTATCTCCACCATGAGAAAAAGTACCCACACACTTATTCACCGTGCCCTAGCTCTTCAGAAACTCTTTGTGTTGAAACAACATAAGTCGTCTTGCCTTTGCAGTTCCCTAATACCATTTATTTAGTGCTGATTATTTCATTACTCATAACACTGCATTATCCATTGCACTGCCCATGAAGCTGGCTTCTAATGATTCTCTCCAAGGTTGTTACTGTGGTTCACTGATGAAGACCATAAACACAAGATTTACCCAGAGAAAGAAGGGAAAATGTGGACAAAAATTTGTTTTCTGGCCCCATTAAGTTTGCCATTCAAAATTTGATAGCATAAACATAGAACAACATATCTTCCAACCATGTCTTCCTGTAATCACTGCATTCTTAGAATGTGAACTCTCTCCACATTAACCACACACCTGCCCCCCACACACTGACACCTATAAGGAGGATAGGTGGGGGCCCATGGGTGCTGGAAGAGGAGCTGACCCATACACACAAGGAATGTTCATCCCTTATGACCAACCTGAGAGAGCACAAATGTCACCATATCGATTGGAGGCAAGAAAGAACATGGATGTGAAGGTTCCAGTGGTGTCACAGATCAAAGGTCTTGAAAGCCCATGGAGAACATAGACACATCATGCCTGGAGACTGTCTGACAAGTGGTGGAGCCCTCAGAAAAGTAGAGTGACCAGCCTGGGCACTAATGGAGGGGCGCACCCAGGATAAAGGACACCTGGCCCCACCCCTGCCATGATTATGTGCTATAGATTAGAGGTGACACTACGGTCAAGACACATGGGTGAGCAAGAGAAGACACACAAGCCCACACACATGGCTCAAGCCCAAGGTGGACTGTTGGAAATCCAGACCAGAGCTCACTTTGAGTCTGGTGTGATGAAAGTCACCTAAAGTCAGCATGTCAGCATCATTCTGGTGGCACAATCTCATGTGATCTCACAAAAAAAAAAAAAAAATACTGCAACAGGAGCAATCTGCCGTCCTCCTGGAACCAGCCAACCACAGGGCCCCAGGACAACTCCAGAGGCATGAGTTCACTGGGGCATCTGGTCAATGCCATCTGTACCACAACCCTGGCCAACCCCAGGCACAAGATGGTCTTACAAATTTTCAATCAAGGTATTCTAAAGCATGGGGCCCTCTGAGGCCTGGGACCCAGGCAGGCACCCCACTTGCCCTAGTCTAAGGTGAGTATTGTTGTTCACATTCTATTACATATCTCATTCATTTCACGGTCTTTAGTTAAGCACCCTTTTTAAGTTTGCCTAGTTAAGTCAACAGATGAATCAAGCACAGCTAGTAATCTAACAAGCACGACTGATATAAATATCTGTCCCAAATTTTAAATAAAAAATTCTGATCCTCCAAAATTAAACAGAGAATTACCATACAACCCAGCAATTCTACTCTAAGTTAAAAGAACTGAAGAGAGCTACTCAAACAAGTACTTATACATCCTGCTCATAACAGCACTATTCATATTTGCAATAGCCAAAAGGTGGAAATAGTCCAGATGTACATCAATGGATGAATGGATAAACAAAGTGTGATCTATACATACAGTGGAATACTATTCAGTCATAAAAAGGAATGAAGTACTGATTCATGCTACAATGTGAATGGACCTCAAAAGCATCATCTTAAGTGAATGAAACAAAACACAAAAGGACAAATATTATGACTTCATTTATATGAAATACCCAGAATAGGTAAATCCATAGACACAGAACACAGACTGGTGGTTGCCAGGGGCAAGAAGGAAAAGGAAATTGAATATAACTTCTTAACAGTTTAGGCGTTTCCTTTTGGGGTGATGACAATATTTTGGAACTAGATAGAGGTGGTGCTTATTGACAACATTATGAATGTACTAAATGCCACTGAATTGCTTGCTTTAACATGGTTAATTCTGGGCTTCCCTGGTGGTGCAGTGGTTAAGAATCCTCCTGCCAATGCAGGGGACACGGGTTCGTAGCCCTGGTCCAGGAAGATCCCACATGCCACGGAGCAACTAGGTCCGTGCACCACAACTACTGCGCCTGCGCTCTAGAGCCCGCGAGCTACAACTACTGAGCCTGCGTGCCACAACTACTGAAGCCCGTGCGCCTAGAGCCTGTGTTCCGCAACAAGAGAAGTCACTGCAATACGAAGCCCATGCACCGCAATGAAGAGTAGCCCCCGCTCTTCACAACTAGAGAAAGCCCGTGTGCAGCAACAAAGACCCAACACAGCCAAAAATAAATTATTTTTTTAATGGCTAATTTTATGTTATGTGAATTTCACTTCAATTTTTTTAAAATCTCAATCTTAAAAGATATTTATTTACAACATATTGATATTAAGTTGTTATACTCAGAGTCAAGTCAACTGTGATAATTTGTGGTCATATTTATGATTATTATTTCTCATAGAACAAAATATCACTGAGAATATACCCCAAAATACATCTAGTTGGGCTAGTTTTCAGAGAAAGGAAATAGTGTTGAGGTGAAACATTGCTGAAAAGAAGAAAATCTATAGGGAAAAACCTGAAAAAAAGAAATTATATTTGTTTCTTTACTTAAGAAAGTGACGTTTTTAATCAAGAACTTTTAATGTATCAAGGAAAAGAAACACACTCCAGCAGTTGGCCTTGGGAACCACAGAATAATCAGAAACCCATTTTATAACCAAAACCTTAAAAATATTACCTTAGCATGGTGGTCCTCGATAAAGATAACTGCTATCTGTTCAACAACAACTATATTACAACCAAAGATTTAAAGCAAGCACAACCTACAAATTTGCTGTGTTCTTTTGTATGCTGTTCAAGAGATATTCACTGGAGAGATGAAGCAGCAATATAATTAATTCATATACGAGTTTAATCTTATTACAGCCATTACCTTCTAAGTGGAGATATAATTCAAACAATGCTATATTTCTTTTTAGACTGTTCTTATCAATTTCAGATATTAAAATAATTATTTTAAGCTGTTATAGCCCACAGGCAAAATGAAATAGCATAGAAACTATAAAGCTTTGTAAAACAAAACATGTAAGTAGTCAAACTGGGCTTATCACATCCCTGCCAGATAAAGAGGCTGGTCATCAGTCAAGAAATAAACACATCAATCCTGAAGGAAGGAACATTTGCATTTCTATAATGCAAAATTACTCCTGCTCTAAAAGACCATGTTGTGGAAGAAACTTAATGTACTTCCCCCCAAAACAATTCTTTAAAGTACTTCAATCCTTGGATTCTTTTGCACAAAAATGAAACAAAAATCATCTACTTTCAGACTATAATAAATTTTTAGGAGTAATTGTTCTTCAAAGAGATAAAAAGCTCCACTATTAATGTGCATGAGTTTCTAGATAATATTAAAAGCAATGCAATTAAAGTTATGGTAATTGATAGGGTTCTTACCTGATAATGATCAGGGGTCAAGAGTTTAAAACATAAAGCAGAACATGCTTTTCCCTTTTTAAAGTCAAGTAAGCAATTTGAAGGTTGGCTCTGCGACTGCAGACCCTGGACTCTCTCTTCCCTAACCGAGGTGGGTATGGGAGAGTGCTGCTAAGAAATTCCATGTCCCTTCTTCTCTCATTAAATGCTCTTATCTCCCCCAAACCAGAACTGTTCTTTCCTTAGGAAAAGAGTGTAATTCTCAGTTATCTAGGCAAATGAGAGTCATGCATAACAAGGATAAATTAATTTCACAGTTAATTTCAAACCCCAGTTTCAGCCCTATTTTATTAGTGTTCTACGCTTACTTAATAGATTGACTAAACAAAATCCTTAAATTAAGACAAATAAACAAATAATCTTTTAATTCATTCAAAGTAATGGCACCTTATAAAACTGTGGAGCCCTCTCAAGGTCCCATTGCTCAGTTTTTGTGTGTGTGTGTGGTACGCGGGCCTCTCACTGTTGTGGCCTCTCCCATTGCAGAGCACAGGCTCCGGACGCGCAGGCTCAGTGGCCATGGCTCACGGGCCCAGCCGCTCCGCGACATGTGGGATCCTCCCGCACCGGGGCACGAATCCGCGTCCCCTGCATCGGCAGGCGGACTCTCAACCACTGCGCCACCAGGGAAGCCCCCATTGTGCAGTTTTGAGCTTGCTGTTTTGTCCCTGCTGCTAATTGACCCCCTGACCTGGAGCCCTGTGCTACACTTTCTGACAGTGGAAGCTGTACAGAGCATAATTTAATTGGACCATTTGGGTTTTCATTTGTTTGGGTATTTATGAACCAAGTTCACTGGAGCCAGAGAATGTACCCAGGTGTAAGAAATACGGAGCAAGATCATTACCTTTAATGTGACAGATAACAGGAAACTCTAAGAAAAAAAAAAAGCTTAAAGGGAAGTCAATTTTTCGACAGCCTGGAGATCACAGTTTACTGTGCTTATGACAGTATCTAGATCAATTCTGAGCCTTTAATGACACAATGTGATTCTTTGTATGAACCAGAAAAAAAACTATGGCATTACCATATTAAAACACTGGCATATTTAAAAATCAGTGAGTAAACAGGGAAATGTTAACAGTGTTTTTAATCAAAGTTATCTTGGGGTGCTGAGATTATGGTATTTTCTGTACTTGTCTGTATTTTTAAGTTTTCCCCCAAATAAAATACATTGCTCTCATAAGTTTAAAAAAAAATCAAAAAAAAATCAAAAAAAAAATCAATGATAATTTGTTACTTAATTTTAAAAATTAGTAGCATGTACTCTCACTGACCCAGAATTTTCAACTGGTTCCAGGAAAGAAGCAGAGTGTGCAGATATCCAGGCTCTTTATCCAAACTTCGGTTATATTTTCTTTAATAAAGCTTCACTTAAGATTTTTTAAATGATTCCACTGATTTTTTTAAAAAATTGATTGGACGCCATTCATCTGTTTCAGAGAGTTTCTCGGAATTTACTGTAGACGAAGTTCTGTGTTGAGAGAACTGTCACACAGAGGTTGTGATTTTTCTCTTGTCCTCCGACTCCTCCCAAATATGCCCCTCTATGCATCCACTTTTCATTGTTCTTTTTCTCCCATGAGTAAGCCTCAGCCCTAGCCTAGTTTTTCCAGCTCTCACTCATCTTGATTCAGCATCACAGGGTCAAGAAACTGAGCAGGCAGAGACAGAACTTTTCTTAGAGGATGGGAGAGGACGGAACACTATATATACTTACACGTTAATTTACTACTTGTCTCCACTGTGTCCTTGGGTATTTGGGGGTGTGGGAGAGAGGATAGCTGAAGTCAGCTGAAAGGTTTTTGGTGATAAAAAGATAGATGGGGGGAAAGGGGTTTTAAGAAGCATGACTATAGGTTATAAAAAAGGATTCTTTTTGATGTTTTTAAGAAACTCTAAGATTTGATAGTAATCAATTGCAATTTTTTGTCAGACTGCTATTTCTTTGCATTTATACTTAATAAAGACACGATGCTCTTGTTATAAATAGGTTCCAACCATATGGGTGGTAGGAGCAAGAATGAAAGAAAATCTAGATGGATCTAGACATAAAACTCTCTGGGTCCTCAGCATGCAAATGTGTCTAAGGAGACTCAGTGTGCCTCTGAATCTACTGTGGTTAGCACCAATATGTGGTTAGCACATATAAAATTTGAGGTGTGCCACTTACATTTGGATAACTTCCAATGTTCCTTTTAAGACAATGACTCACACAGATCCATACAGAGACAGAGATACACACACACACACACACACACACACACACACACACACACACACACACACACACAAACTTTGTCTTTTATGTGGACCAGGAAATGCTTATCTCTGTGTCTGGCTAGTTTTTAGGGGACAAAGAGTTGAGCTAATCATTCATGAGACAAAGCATGGAAAGTTGGACAGTCTGTCCGGCACTGTCAGCAGGTTCAAGCCAAGGGGGAAAGGTCAGTGCTCTGCCTTGTCACAGGTGAACAAAGGAGTCATCTGAGAATCTTACAAGAGTCATGAGAAAGAGTGAAGCGTAGATGGCAAGTCGTATCTCAGTCATATGGAGAAGGGTGGTTCTTTGTGGCAAGCTGTTCCCAAAAGATAAAAGAGTGAGGGGTTCTCTTAACTGCGGTGTTCTCAGGACTCAGGCAAAGTTCAACCTTGCCAGGTTCAGTGAACTTCTGAAGGGGAAAATAATTGAGTACCTGAGACTCTCACATAAAAAACACAACTTCATTGTATCACTGGTTACAGAGGCTGGTGTGACTAGTTAATATCTGTAAGCAAAACTCATCTGAGTAACACTTGAGCATTTTACCACTTGTAGAATTTGAAAAAAATTTAGATTAATTCCTTTCCATTGCTCGGCAATAGAATGAGTATGATGAAATCTGAACGTATCTAACAGGCAAAAAGGCATGTTGGTGACCAAACTGCATTATAAATGTCATTCAGTCCAAAAAACAAGTTTTTTAGTGACACAGCATGGTACAGAAGAAAGAACACAGATGCACTTGGGTTCAAATCCAGGGTCCATCATTTATTAGCAGTGTGACTTTGGATGATTTAACCTCTCTAAGTCTGTTATGGAAAAAAGGAATAAGAAGACTTACCTTGCAAGAGTCCCTTGATTATAGATCATGAATGTGAAGCTCCAGTGAGAGCCTGCCTGAATGTTGCAGGTACTCAGTGATGGAACCTCACTCTGGCCAAAGCTGAGGGGTCCCACACTCAATCAATGAATGCCCTCACCCAATTTGAGGAGGGTTGTGTGTATGTGAGTATTTCATAAGCATTTGAGTCTATGTACATTAAGTTAAACTCTCTCCAGTGAATGAAATTAAAGATGTAATCTTGGGAACTATCAATGGTCATATCTCATGACATATGGGGAAAGTCTGCGCTAAGAAAGATGAATGAAGCTGAACCCAGAGAAAAGTCGGAAGGGAGGGACTAAGAGTCTTGACATTGTTCACGTCCTTGGTTCTAATTATCCTTCTGTCCAGCTTCACCCTTCCTATAGCTTGGCTATGCTGAAGGCTGGGCTTCTGTCACTTATATGCCACAGAGTTCTAATCAATACAGGCAGCAATTATTGTTCTTCTAATAATAAGCAAAATGGCATAAGTCAAAGAACGACAGCTGAGAATAAACAGTCTCTTCCCAACTTTATCTCCTACTTAATAATTTATTCCATCACTAATTGTCTGCTTCAGACTGTCTAACAGAAATCAAAGAATATTAAATATAGTTGATATTTTTTCAAAAGATATTTTTTCCTACATATTTGGCTTCACTTTCTTGGAATTCTTCTTCAAAGAGTAAATTTCATCTTGACTCTAGTTCTCATCTTCCCAGTGGAGCTTTTAAACTAAGCTAATGGTTTTGATGTACATCCAACTCAAGCTGCATAGTATACTATGATACAGCCTGTTCCATCTGGGAAACACTTAGAGATAAAGGAAATAATCTGATTATTTGCTTCATACTAACTGCTACTCTGAAAATTAGTTTTTTAATGTAGAAAATAAGACCATATTTAATGCTTCTTATCTGGCTTAGGCTTTTTAGATATTCAAAGGACTCCAACTGAATATTGACATGTAGTAAAACAGTGCAGTTATATATAATAGAGAAATTTCAGACTATGCAAATAAGAATACATTCATGTTGCTATCCTGCATCTAGAGTTATTCTTAAGAGTTGTTTTCAGGGACTTAAGAACCTAAGTAATCAGAGATAAGAATAAGGCACCTAAGAACTTACTAGGAAATACTAAATTCATTCTGATTTTATATACTCTGGGTAGCACTAAACAGATAATGCCAGACACACCTTCAACAGTAATTTGAACAGTGTTTCATGGACAGAATGTACTGTGAGCTAAACCACTGTAAAAAAAAAAAAATGTAGCCTACATACAGGATCCCAAAAAGAACAACAAAAACACAGATTTATATAACTGTACACCCCTGTCATGCATAAGATGCTTCTGAAATGAGAACCCTGCTATCAACACTAGTACTTGGTTTTAAGAGTTTTAAGTTGTCTGAGTTTATACTTTTAGTTACCTTTAGAAAATGTTTAAGCAAAATGTTTTACAACTTTCAGAAAACTTATTAGAATGTCAACCTATTTTATAATTTAAATAAAATACATAAAACCAACAAAACTTTGCCTTCTTTGTCAAAAAGTAGTTACTGCTTTAATTCCTAGCCAGAAGAAATCAAGCAAATGCATACACACATGGTTTCAAAATCCTGCCCATACCCCCTTCACCTACCCAGAGGTCACTTGCAGACAGTTCCATTTACCACTATGGCTTCCCGCAGCATCTCCTTTCTTGAGGGCATCCTCTGACCACACAAGGAGGTAAGGCACAGACTGGAAGTACCAGGAAGTAAATGCTCCAGGAGCAACCCTTAACTAGTAAGGGTGGGAGCTGCTGGAAAACCCAAAATTCCTCATCACTCAGGGTGACATTCAGAAGCTCACTGCATCCCATTTTGAAGGGCAGGACTTATCTTTCCTCCCTTCCCTGAATCACTTCCCCACTCCCTCACAGGACCTCCCACAGAAGCTACTTGCACCCAGACCCTGCTCATAGCATGTGCTTTGGGGAGAACCTAAACAAAGACCATCTCCAAGCAGCTATATTCACTCTGCATTGCTCCCTTCCCTTCTTACTACCACCTCCCTGCTTTAAACACCCAATCAGTACAAAGAAAGCTTATCTCTACAAGTCATTTTAAAAAATAGTTGATCTCTATTACACTGAGAAGAGAGATCCAGGAATAACGGACCATCCCCTTTGCTATCCAAGAATTTCACTTTTGGTAATGCACCCACACAAACACACACAAACCTGGAAGTCACATTATAAAATAGCAAGTAGATTCTTCTCATAAATATATGAAGACTACCCAACTGTATCTGTAAAGCTGAATTCATGATAAAGCCATTCCTAGACAGAGATGCTCAATCAATACTTATTCATGGATGAACAGATAAGAGAATGAATGAATGACTACCTTTCAATTGTAGAACTGAGCACATGAGTCATGAAAGCAGGATAAAAATTAGAAAGGAACATAGAATTGAACATAAGGGCCCAAGTAGAAAAGCCTAGCTCCAGCTCTATCACTGACCATGTAACACATACAATGTCACAATCACATATGAGCTTCACCTCGAATCAAGAGTGCCAGACAAGCCAGCATTAAGAGCTTTGGCCCACAAGTCAGGACAGCTGGACCGGAGATCAAGCTCGCCAGTGATTTGACGTTTGGCAAATTACAATCTCTACTGGAATAAATCCTGGAGTGATACTTATGCATTACACATTATTATTAAAATGAAAAGAAAACATGGCCTTGAAAATGTAATTAATTAGGTTCTATACCCAAGGTAATTACCTGAGGACCTTCAGTTCTATTTGTTTTCTTTAAAGAAAGAGGATAATGCAAACTCTTGGAATGGGAATTTTGGGGGGTTTATTACCAGTAGAAAGTTATTCAAACTGAACTCTTAGGTAGAAAGCCAATTTATATATGTTCATTTATTCAATCAACAAATATTTATTGTGAACCAGGCATTGTTCAAAGTACAGCAGTGAACACAATAGACATAAAACCCAGACCTTGTGGAATTTACAACTTAGAAGAAGTGCTCTGGTTGAAGTGTATTATTAGCTGGGAGAGGCAAGGGGAACAGTCCCTGGGGCTTTTCAGGATGCATAAGAATCATCTGGAGCACTTGTGTAACTCCCCCGCTACACTCCTCCAGCATCTGATTCTCTGGATCTCAAGAAAGGAAATCAGAACACTCACCAAGTACTCCAAACTGCCTGATGCAGGTGATAAAGACCACACCGTAAGAAACACTGCCCTCAAGTTTCCTATGGCACCATTTACAAACTCCATGCCTAGACGATTTCTCTAGCAGCCAGCCTTTCCGTCTTGATTCTCAGATGGTTATCAATAAACATATTTGATGGATGCCCCCAGTGAACTAGAACCTGGGAAATTTATCGTTTAATAAGAGATATACTTTGTGCCAAAGTCATAGTTAAATAAAAACAAAGCACTTTAGGCCTCATATAACAGATCCTAAAAGTATTCATAAGAGTAAATTGGACAAATGAATACTTGTTAGTTGCTCCTCAACCGAGTTCCCCAAGCACTTGGCACACACCTTGTACACTTACCCTAAGTATCATAAGTATCTGTTTCTGCCAGTGTTTCCTACTCCTGAGTGGTTGTTCATCAAATATGAGAACTGTGATTTATGTTAGTCCATATTATGTTATGTTATGTCCACAGTGCTACCACAGTCTTGTTACATGGTAGACACTAAATACTTGTCAATAAATGAGGCAATAAATGAATGAACAAATGAACTGACAGGTAAATAAACAGCCTGGCTTGCATTAGTTTTCTCATCTGGCAAATGATCTCCTTCTACATGATATGTCCAACTTCCCTTCCAAATCTCTAATTCTAATATTGAAAGAAGAAAAATCAGGAATAAAGAGAAAAACCAGCCAAATATTAACTGCTGCAATTAAACCTGCAAAAATTAAACCTGTAAACATATATCTACCAAAGAGAAAGCTTGTTATAATAAGGCACTTTATAAGAGTTTGCTGGTCCTCCAACACTAGAGTTATACAAAGTTTCCATAGCACATCCTCTTTCTACTGTAAAAACTTTTAACCAATAAAGTAATTCCAAGAATTTGATAATGATGACGACGATGATGATGAGATGAAAAGAAAAGCCTCCGTTTTCTTAGGTATCACTGCCCTCTGCTGGATACAATGAGAAGCTTCCACATAAATGTACATAATTTTCCAGACTCTGGCTAGGAAGGGACTTTTAAGGTTACCCTTAGGTGCTTTGTGACCGCCTGGAGGGGTGGGATAGGGATGGTGGGAGGGAGAGAGATGCAAGAGGGAAGAGATATGGGAACATATGTATATGTATAACTGATTCACTTTGTTATAAAGCAGAAACTAACACACCATTGTAAAGCAATTATACTCCAATAAAGATGTAAAACAATAAAAAAATAAAATAAAATAAAGTTACCCTTATGCAGTCAAACCCAGGGCTAAGATGAGACTAAAGATCAGTATTTGATTTTCCTTTTTGCATAAGACTCCACTATGGTTTGGCATGCCATTGTTATTGATCCCGTCTTTATTCAAAATTGTGATATTTTGTTCCTCATGGATTATTCTGCATTAATTTCCATTTTTAAAATATGTATTAAAATATTGTTTATCTTGAGTATTGAGTCTTTTTTGTGTCCTCCTAAATTTTTCACAGATGACGACTACCTCACTTGCCTCACCCCAGTCCCAGACCTGATTAAAAGTGCCTCCTCAAGGTGGTTGGCCTGCTGTGAACACTTCAGGGACACCTTCCCTCACTAGGTCAAGGTTCCCTAAGCCAGGCTCCCACAGGGCCAGGTGCCTCTCCTTGCATAATTGCTGGATAAACACCCATCTCCCACTCTAGGCTCAGAACTCTATGAAAGTGGGAACCACGGCTGGTATTTGTTCTAAGCATGGGATTTCCAGCCCCTAGCACAGACCTAGCACATCATAAACCTCCATAAATATAAGTTGAATGAAAGGATAAACAAATACCACCAAGGAAAGAAGGAAGAACTGTGTAGCGGACTTTTCCATCTTCGGAAGATATTACCATAGAGCAAAGGTACAAGTAACAAGAACAACTGCCATTTGCTGATTGCTTACTGCACAGCAGACACTGTGCTAAGTAACACATGATCTCACTTAATCCACGCAACCCCCTATGATACATGTACCTTTATCACACACATTACAGCAGAGGAGGAACCTAAGACCTAGAGAAATACAGAAACCAGAAACATTTCTTCCTGCAGTTTTCACACTGGTTCTAGAACTTTTCCTCAATGACACTTTTATATATCACATAAACATAATTCCAACTCCCACCAAAAAAAGTGTTATATATCTGTTGAAGGGCACTACAGTAAGATCTTCAAGGGATAAAAAGAAAAAGTAGAACACATTTCTCTCTGGGATCCTCAGTCTAGGAAAATGGAGAGGATTTTTTAAGTATGCAAATGATAATTTAAAAATACATAGCTCAGTAAGGTCAAGGTCATAAGAGAAGGAGAAAAAGTGTAAGTTCAAATGAGAGAATAGGTATAAGCGGGTTGGAGGGATCAAGAATCCCTTCATAGGAGGTGGCAGCATGTCAAATATGCCTTGAAGGAGGGATAAAATATTAACAGGCAAAATTAAGGAAGAGAGGGAGAGGGAGAGCAATTGAGAAAGAGGCAATGGTCCAAGCGCAGTGAGAGAGGCAGGAGCCTGTGGGTGTGTGGGTGTGTGTCAGAAGGAGTGCTCCAGTTTGCAGGGTGGCAGACTGGAGCATATTACTGAGGGCTCTCTGGGCCACCCTGAGGTATCTGTATTTAAGTATTTCCTACTAGAAAGAAAGAGGATTTTTGAGCACAACTTTCCTCCCCCACTGAAAGCTCAAACCAGCCTCCCCCACTGAAAGCCAGCAATTCAGCTTGCTAGTAGTTCCTTGGGCCATCCATCCCAGCTATTGCTGCTTCTAGAATTGTCTACCTGCTGGGACCACAAAGGCGGGTGAAAGGGTCTGGAAGCACTGGTAGGTTGGGTGAGGGTGATCCCGGTGGCTGCTAAGCAGACCGAGGCAATGGGGAAGGCAGCAGCACCTTCCCTTCCCCACACTGCTCCACGGAACCTGGGCTGGAAAACAGAGCAAGTAGGCAGCAGTCACCTTGGTGGTGGCAATGTGGGTGGAGCTGGGACTTGGGGTCTCCAGGACCCTTCATGTGAGAGGTGCTAACATCTGGATACACACCCATCCCAGGCACTTTTGGCTGCAACAAAGGCAATGAGAAAGTCCTTGGAAAGACCTTGATGGAATTCCCGGTATAGAATCATGGCTCTAAATGCAACATGATTTAGTCAGGGATAACCACAAAAACATTTTTTTTTCCTAAAATCAACAGACAATTTAGAAATTATTAGAATTGGATGAACGATTAACACTAGAATTTACAGCACTTGTTTTATGACATAAAGTTCAGTTAGAGAATAAGAAATACATTTCTCATCATATCTTGGTCACAAATCAAGCCTTGGTAAATTTAAGAAAATTGAAATCGTATCAAGTATCTTTTCTGACCACAACGCTATGAGACTAGATATCAATTACAGGAAAAAAATCTATAAAAAATACAAACACATGGAGGCTAAACAATACACTACTTAATAACCAAGAGATCACTGAAGAAGTCAAAGAGGAAGTCAAAAAACACCTAGAAACAAATGACAATGAAAACACGACGATCTAAAACCTATGGGATGCAGCAAAAGCAGTTCTAAGAGGGAAGTTTATGGCAATACAATCCTACCTTAAGAAATAAGAAACATCTCAAATAAACAACCTAACCTTACACCTAAAACAATTAGAGAAAAAAGAAAAAAAAAAACCCAAAGTTAGCAGAAGGAAAGAAATCATAAAGATCAGATCAGAAGAAAATGAAAAAGAAATGAAGGAAATGAGAGCAAAGATCAATAAAACTAAAAGCTGGTTCTTTGAGAAGATAAACAAAATTGATAAACCATTAGCCAGACTCAACAAGAAAAAAAGAGAGAAGACTCAAATCAACAGAATTAGAAATGAAAAAGGAGAAGTATCAACTGACACTGCAGAAATACAAAGGATCATGAGAGATTACTACAAGCAACTCTATGCCAATAAAATGGACAACCTGGAAGAAAGGGACAAATTCTTAGAAATGCACAACCTTCTGAGACTGAACCAGGAAGCAACAGAAAATATAAACAGACCAATGACAAGCACTGAGATTGAAACTGTGATTAAAAATCTTGCAACAAACAAAAGCCCAGGACCAGATGGCATCACAGGTGAATTCTATCAAACATTTAGAGAAGAGCTAACATCTATCCTTCTCAAACTCTTCCAAAGTATAGCAGAGGGAGGAATATTCCCAAACTCATTCTAGGAGGCCACCATCACCCTGATACCAAAATAAGACAAAGATGTCACAAAGAAAGAAAACTACAGGCCAATATCACTGATGAACATAGATGCAAAAATCCTCAACAAAATACTAGCAAACAGAATCCAACTGCACATTAAAAGGATTATACACCATGATCAAGTAGGGTTTATCCAGGAATGCAAGGATTCTTCGATATATGCAAATCAATTAATGTGATATACCATATTAACAAATTGAAGGAGAAAAACCATACAATTACCTCAACAGATGCAGAGAAAGCTTTCGACAAAACTCAATGCCCATTTATGATAAAAACCCTCCAGAAAGTAGGCATAGAGGGAACTTACCTCAACATAATAAAGGCCATATATGACAAACCCACAGCCAACATCGTCCTCAATGGTGAAAAACTGAAACCACTTCCACTAAGATCAGGAACAACACAAGGTTGCGCACTCTCACCACTATTATTCAATATTGTTTTGGAAGTTTTACCCACAGCAATCAGAGAAGAAAAAGAAATACAAGGAATCCAAATCGGAAAAGAAGAAGTAAAGCTGTCACTGTTTGCAGATGACATGATACTATACATAGAGAATCCTAAAGATGCTACCAGAAAACTACTAGAGCTAATCAATGAATTTGGTAAAGTAACAGGATATGAAATTAAGGCACAGAACTCTCTTACATTCTTATACACTAATGATGAAAAATCTGAAAGTGAAATTAAGCAAACACTCCCATTTACCACTGCAACAAAAAGAATAAAATACCTAGGAATAAACCTACCTAAGGAGACAAAAGACCTGTATGCAGAAAACTATAAGACACTGATGAAAGAAATTAAAGATGATACATATAGATGGAGAGATACACCATATTCTTGGATTGGAAGAATCAACATTGTGAAAATGACTCTACTACCCAAAGCAATCTACAGATTCAATGCAATCCCTGTCAAACTACCAATGCCATTTTTCACAGAACTAGAACAAAAAATTTCACAATTTGTATGGAAACACAAAAGACCCCCAATAGCCAAAGCAATCTGGAGAGAGAAAAATGGAGCTGGAGGAATCAGGCTCCCTGACTTCAGACGATACTACAAAACCACAGTAATCAAGACAGTATGGTACTGGCACAAAAAGAGAAACATAGACCAATGGAACAGGATAGAAAGCGCAGAGATAAACCCACACACATATGGTCACCTTATCTTTGATAAAGGAGGCAAGAATATACAGTGGAGAAAAGACAGCCTCTTCAATAAGTGGTGCTGGGAAAACTGGACAGCTCCATGTAAAAGAATGAAATTAGAACACTCCCTAACACCATACACAAAAATAAACTCAAAATGGATTAAAGACCTAAATGTAAGGCCAGACAATATAAAACTCTTAGAAGAAAACATAGGCAGGACACTGTGACATAAATGACAGCAAGCTCCTTTTTGACCCACCTCCTAGAGAAATGGAAATAAAAACAAAAACAAACAACTGGGACCTAATGAAACTTAAAAGCTTTTGCACAGCAAAGGAAACCATAAACAAGACAAAAAGGCAACCCTCAGAATGGGAGAAAATATTTGCAAATGAAGCAACTGACAAAGGATTAATCTCCAAAATTTACAAGCAGCTCATGCAGCTCTATATCAAAAAAACAAACAACCCCATCCAAAAACGAGCAGAAGACCTAAATAGACATTTCTCTGAAGAAGATATACAGACTGCCAACAAACACATGAAAGAATGCTCAACATCCTTAATCATTAGAGAAATGCAAATCAAAACTACAATGAGATATCATCACTCATCTCACCACTCAGAATGGCCATCATCAAAAAATCTACAAACAATAAATGCTGGAGAGGGTGTGGAGAAAAGGGAACCCTCTTGCACTGTTGGTGGGAATGTAAATTGATACAGCCACTATGGAGAACAGTATGGAGGTTCCTTAAAAAACTAAAAATAGAACTACCATACGACCCAGCAATCCCACTACTGGGCATACACCCTGAGAAAACCATAGTTCAAAAAGAGTCAGGTACCACAATGTTCACTGCAGCTCTATTTACAATAGCCAGGACTTGGAAGCAACCTAAGCGTCCTTCGACAGATGAATGGATAAAGAAGATGTGGCACATATATACAATGGAATATTACTCAACCACAGAAAGAAATGAAACTGAGTTATTTGTAGTGAGGTGGATGGACCTAGAGTCTGTCATACAGAGTGAAGTAAGTCAGAAAGAGAAAAACAAATACTGTATGCTAACACATATGTATGGAATCTAAAAAAAAAAAAAAATGGTTATGAAGAACCTAGCGGCAAGAAGGGAATAAAGACGCACAACTACTAGGGAATGGACTTGAGGACATGGGGAGGGGAAGGGTAAGTTGGGATAAAGTAAGAGAGTGGCAATGGACATACATACACTACCAAACGTAAAATAGATAGCTAGTGGGAAGTAGCCGCATAGCACAAGGAGATCAGCTTGGTGCTTAGTGACCACCTAGAGGGGTGGGATAGGGAGGGTGGGAGGGAGGGAGACGAAAGAGGGAAGAGATATGGGGATATATGTATATGTATAACTGATTCACTTTGTTATAAAGCAGAAACTAACACACCATTGTAAAGCAATTATACTCCAATAAAGATGTTTTAAAAAATACATTTCTTAATTTCTTATTCACCTATTTATGTATATAAGCATAGCAGTTGCTGTTTCAAACATCACTCACGTTTATAGGCATTCGTTTCCATGGAGACAGGGAACTGTCAGGGAGGGGCCTGTGCAGGAAATGAGGGTATACAAAGACAAACCTCCCTCAGACACACTGGCTGACCCCACCTGGGTGTATCCATGACCCTTAGCTCCTACCCCACTGACCTCTGTGCTACGGTATCTCCAGCCAACTCCTCTAAGGCACATGTTGATATAATGTGCATCTAGTTTGCTTTTTCCTTCAGAGGTGGAAGAGACTGTAACCAGAACACAAGAGCTTTATTGACTGATTAACTTACCTAAAGGTTAGGTAAGATGTATTCATTCATTTTAAAACATGTAATTATTGAAGTCTTGCTACGTGCCAAACACTGTGCTAGACTCTGGGGACACAGTAATGAGTGACAGGTAAGCATCTAAGGAGGAAGGACCTCAAGCCAGACTTAGAGGGTAGGAAAAGCTTTCCAGAGAAACTGCTGTCAACACTGAAACCTGAGAGATGAACAAACATTAGCTGGACTCTGGAACTGCTGGGGAAGAGAGAGGGAAGAAGAAAGGAGGGGAGGGAGGGAGGCGAAGGAGAGCACAACTGCTGCTCCTGCAGAAAGGACAGCAGTGTAAAGGCCTGGGAGGCGGGGAGAGAGAGAGAAAAGGGAAGGAGGAAGGAGCATGGTTCTTTGGGGAACTGTGTTGTTTTTAAGGCTGGAGCACTGAGCACAAGGTGGGGAGTAGTGAGAGCAGACTAGGGTGGCAAGCAAGGCCCAGCTCACAAAGGGCCTTGAGAGCCAATTAAGGGATCTGAGCTTCATCATGACAGTAATGGAGGGACACAGACAAGACTTAAAAGAGGAGTGACATGATCAGGTTTGCATTTGAGAAAGGACACCCTAGCTGAAGCATAGGGACTAGATGGGACACAGGTAGACTAGAAGCAGGGAGACAAGTAACGATGCTTGCTGTGGTCAATAGAGTGAAAGGAAATGGTGTCCAGAACTAAATTAATTACCACAGGAGTTGAGAAGTAGGTGTTTTAAACACTATTTATTAGGAAGAATGGGAAAGCCTTGATGATTGATGGATGGTGTTACTGACCAAATGTTTGTGTCCCCCCAAAATTCCTATGTTGAAGCCCTAATTCTCGGTGTGCCTAGATTTGGAGATAGAACCTCTAAGGAAGTAATTAAGGTTAAGAGAGGTCATAAGGATGACCTGATCTGATGAAATGAGTCTTTATAAGAAGAGACACCAGAGGGAGCTTTCTCTGCCTCCCTCTGTCTCTTGTCTCTCTGTGTCTGTCTCTATCTTTCTCTCCCCTATGTGAACACACAGTGAGAAGGCAGCCATGTGCAAGCCAGGAAGACAGCTCTCACCAGGAGCCAAATTTGCCAGCACCTTGATCTTGGACTTCCCAGCCTAAAAAATTTTGAGAAAATAAATTTCTGTTGTTTAAGTCCCCCAGAACCTAACAGAATACTGTGGTATTTGGTTACAGCAGCCTAAGCAGACTAATACAGATGGGAATTCAGGGAAGGGAAGGAGTCCAATGGAACATCCAGGGCTCTAGCTTGGTCACTGGATGGCTTGGGGTACCAGCCACTGCTAGAGAGGCACAGGACAAACAGGCTTATGGAGAAGGATAATGAGTTCAGGTCTGTGCAGACAGAGTTTGAGAGATTACAGGATATGCTTGTGGAGATGTCCAGTGAGCAGATACATCAATCTGGAGCTCAGGAGAAAAAAGCTCTACCAGAGATACAGATTTGAGAATAATCAGCATAAAGGTAATAATCAAAGCCTTGAAAAGAAATGAGATTTCTCAGGAAGAATATGAGAATGAATAAAAAGAAAAAAAAATTTAGGACATAAGTCAAAAGATCACCACTATTTAAGGAGTGGGAAAAGGAAAAAGAAGAGCTCTTAAGAAAGATTAAAAGAGAAAGGACAAATCCAAGAAACCACAGTGGACAAAGCAAAGGGGGAGGGAGATATCAAGAAGGAGGGCATAAGCAATAGTGTCCAGATGTTGATGGGAGATTAAGTTAGGCAAGGGCAGAGAAGGGATCCAAGGGTTAAGCAGCAAGGAGGATGCTGATGACTTCAAAAAGAGAACCTTCAGAGGAGTGGAGGGGCTGCCCCTGGGGTGCAGAGTTAAGGGCTGAATATGCAGAACAAACTCTAAGAGAAATGGAGGGAAAACAACGTGAGAAATAAGAGTAATGCATATTTGCAAATATTTTTACCCTTGAGTTGTAACTTTTTTAATAGATGTAAATAGTAGGACAGAATTCATTACTAGAGGCGTAAAGAGATACTTTATTCATGCCATGCTATTTTTTTTTTTTTTTTTTTTTGTGGTACGCAGGCCTCTCACTGTTGTGGCCTCTCCCGTTGCAGGACGCACAGGCTCAGCGGCCATGGCTCACGGGCCCAGTCGCTCCGCAGCATGTGGGATCTTCCCGGACTGGGGCACGAACCCGTGTCCCCTGCATCGGCAGGCGGACTCTCAACCACTGCGCCACCAGGGAAGACCCATGCCATGCTATTTTTTAAATTAGGCGACTTGGCAGGTTAGAAATGAAGTCACATTTCAACCTCATGTGGAACTAGACTGGCATATTTTGTTCATGTTTTGTTTAATAGAAACGAAGCCTCATGAATCTCTGAACTTTCAAAACTGTTACTTCTGTTTATTTCTGAAGTGGCTTGAGAGCAACTATAAATGTGTTCTGAAGACAGGCAAATTCCGGGAAATTTATCTCTGTGTATTGCAATGGTGGTTGTCATTATTGTTATTTGGAGATAATAATATTCTGTACATCATCAAATGATCTTATTGACCCAGAACCTTATTCAACTATGGTTGAGATAGAAATCTCTGAGTCTAGGAAGAAACTCACCCCATCCCTCTCCCTCATCTTTTCTCTCCTGTCCCTCATCCACATGTGAAGACCCCTAAATCAGCAGCTATCAAGATCACAGCTACTGTCATTTTGAAGTGACTCTGTTTACCTGTACATTTTAATTCCTCTGAAAGAAGTCCTTTCCTGCTCTTAAATCCTTAGATGAAATGAGGATTCTGTCACTCTCCTCCTCCCTCTAAATTCTAGAACGTGGTCCATCTCAGACCCACTACCTTCACACTTTCCCTCTGATTCTCTTCTGCCCAACTCCAGGCAGACGTTATCCAGGACACTTTTGTCTTTGCAAGGTCTTGATTTCAAAAATACAAGTTAAAATCAGCTCTGTGTCAGCCCATCCCCATGGCATGAAGGTGAATTTCATAACACATCAAGCTGACACAGAGGTACAAATTCTATGGGGGGGAGGGGCAGGGTAGAGAGGAATATTAGTTTATTTCTCAAAATATTATCTTGCCACCTAAACAAATAAAAGAAGAAAGAAGAAAAGAATAGGGAAAAGGCAGTTGGATATAATATGAAAACCTAAAGCACCCATCAATCAACATCATAATCACTGGGGACAATTCTGGTATATATCTTTTCAGTTCATTATCTATTTATATGTACATGTATATATTTCTACTATTCCTAACTTCTGCTACCTGTAGCTTGCAACCTGCTTTATTTAATTTAATCATTCATCTCTCTCTTGCACAACATTATTTAATTCTGGAAATCCCTGCAAAGTGAGCAAACAGTAATTTTTATATTTTCATTAATTTTAATGGGGAAAATTATGATACATTTCATCCCAACCTATAATACCCAGACAATTTTCACACTGCTAACTGAAAAATGAAAACAAGTTATATAAGCAATAGACAACAATATATGAAATGATATGAATATGGTTTGTACATTGGCTGAAATATAATAAAGATTTGTTATTCTCACAAAATGAGGAAGAGTCTTGATAGTAGGTATTGACTGGGCACTGCTTGAGGGAGTCACTCTTTCAGAAGATGAATTCTCCATGTACCATTTTCTTTTCCAGATTTTCAAACTTTGGGGTATTCATGGTCATTATTTTGCACTGAAATGGGACCTAGATATAAGTTATAACACTGGAAACCATTTTTCAGGCAAAATAAAGGCTAAATCTGCCAGTCCTTAGTAACATATGGAAAGAGCACACAGAGATGCTATATCTTTACTGCACGTGATTAGTGAACATGTAAAAAGCAATCATTTTGGAATCCCCAAATATGGTGCCCAATTCACTGTTTCATATTGTATTATTTGATTAGAAACTATTGTGTTGAGAAAATTGGTGAGTGTTCATTAGCCTAAAACCATAATGTTTCTTATAGCATATTTATTTAGTATTGCTTGGGTGAAAAACAAATACTTTTTTTAAAGAGCTGTCTGAAAAATGTTAAATATGTTAACACTGTTAAATAAATATGTTAAAAAATATTAAAACTGTTAAATAGGCAAAAAAAGAATTAAATGAACATCTTATGAAGCAAATCTATATATGAAAATATCAGTTCATGCCAATAAACATTAGTCTATAGCAGTATTTGGAATGGCTGAAAAAATTACGTTATGTAAATTTACCATAACTCATTTAAACAATTCCCAATTGTTAGAAATTTAGTGAATTTTTTTTTTTGGATTTTATTGTTATAAACAACACAATTGATGAACATTCCTGTTATGTCTCCTAGGAGGTTTTTCATGTGCAAGAAGTATCTTTGACCTCGAGCTAGATCCTAATTCTTCTGATTCCAAGTTAATATTTTTTTCTCTGTGCCAAAATGGGGAGAGTTAAGCCACATTAGATTTGCTATACACAGATTCTGCACAAATACAGAAACAAATATGCAGATTCCCATGAACACACACACAGAAGTTTATACTGATTGCCCAATTCAGTTGAACGCAATTCCCACTCCAGAGAACTCGACAGACAGTTTATTAAATAATATGCTTTTTGAGACATACAGTCAAGAAAAAATGCAGTTCTTGCCTAACTTACATTGTCCTAATGGCTTGGATCGGGAATCCCTTCTGACTCAATGTCTGTGGGCCAGAGCCTCTTTAAGAGTTTTCCAGCTTTCCTTACTTAACCAAGTAGGGGGAAAACTGTGTTGTGCTTACACACACACCAAAAAACTGCCTGGCTCTAATTCTTCTGCCTTTATCTTTGTCTCTTTATTGACTCATAAACGTAATTAACATGGAAAAACTTTGGTGAACCATATGGCAACAGTGCTCAGCACTAATCATGTTACATACATACACACACACACACACACACACACACACACACACACGTTACCTAGGTAACTGCACACAGAGGCGGAAATGAACCTGGTGACAAATGTAACTGAAGCAAGACTCCATGGCCTTTGAAAAGTATAATCTAGTATGAATAGAAAAGAAAGCTGAACGTGTTTTCATATACAGAGAAATAAATGGCCTCAAATCCTACTTCCAACTCAGATGTAACATTTTCCTGATGAACCATAGGTCCTGGCCAAGCAGAATGCTGTGTCATAAACAAGTTTTCTATAGATGCTACCAATCTATTTCAAATTCAACACGTTCCTTTAGCTTCTCTCTCCAGTAGTTCACGTAAAATATACAGCATATTAATACAATTTATCCCTCTTGTTCAAGAAGGATACAGCAAGGTTTACATCAATTCTGTCAAGAGAGTACAAAATTGGTAAGGTGAATTGATTTCCCATTTACTGTCTCTGGAGTTGATTTCCTTGAAAATGAGATGTGTTTGGATTTAACCTTCATAAATAGCAAATCAATGACCATTTCACTTTCCTTCATTCTCTTATAAGGAGGCAGCCTAGGACTCCCCAGACATAGAAGCAGAAATGCCAAAGAGGTGCTACTGCTGCTTAAGGGACCACTGGAGTTTGTAGTTTGAACAATCCCACAACCCTCAAAGCAATCACCAGAAGCTTCCAGCAACCATCTGCTACTGTGCAAGCCAAAAACAGAAAATGTATCTTTTCCTCTCACTTCTGAACTCTCACAAATGCCTCTCAATGACAGAACCTAAGAGGAAGCCAGTTGGCAAAGGAGCCTGGGAAATGTAGTTTGTAGACTCCCAGATGCTACAGTACAGAACCAAGTATGCAAGAGGAAGTGTCCGGCTTAGAGACAACAGATAAGTAAGTAGCATACTTCTAAAGTAAAAAACAGAAGCGGAAAAACAAAATAGAATTAAGGAGTTCAGAGGAGACAAAATACAGGGAACAGGAACCAAAACAACAATTATTAAAGTAATAATTAACAACTTCAAAAAAATAAGAGAATGTATAACCTTAATACAACAGAACTCTTAAACTAAGGGAACTTTCAAAAAGAAAATGGAAGAGTTCTTGAAAAATTAAAATCGTCATAACCAAAATTAAAAATAAAATTCAAAAGAAGGCTGGGAAGGTTAAGTCAAAAAACTTCCCATTAAGTTTTTTTCCTTTTTAATACTGATAGAAAGTAAAGACAGGAAAATTAGAGTATATTTTGAGGAGTTTGTTATCTGAATAATAGAAATTCCAGAAAAAGAGAATATCAACAAAAAATAGTGAAGGACAAACTATAAAAGATATAATAGAAGAAATTTTCTCAGAACTGAAGAAAATAAATCTACAGTTTGAAAAGGCCCATGAAGTACCCCAAAATACCAAGACACTTCATCATAAAATTTAGCACACCAGGAATAAAAAGAAGATCATAAAAGTTTAAATAGAAAAAAAGGAGGATACATCAAAGACTCAGGAATAAGAATATCCTCAGACATCTAACAAGCAAAAATAAGGGCAGAGGGGGGCATAGAAAATGTCATCAAAATTCTGAGGAAGCAATTTTTTCCAAATTAGAATTCTTTCCCATCTCCATTATCAAACAAAAAATAAAAGACTTTTTAGAATATAAGGTGCTCCTCAGATAATATATCTCTCAAGAATTGTTTCCCAGAAAGCTATTATAGTGTAAATTCCAGCCAAAAAAAAAAGAAACAAACCAAGAAGCCACAAGATCCAGAAAACAAGGAGTTAAACAAGGAGAGAGGGGAAGGGAATTTGGAAGAGAGTGGTTCCTGGATGGCAGCTCTTCCAACCAACCCAGACTGGAGCAGTACGATGAAAGGCTCCAAAAGAGTTGTTTCCATGGTGGGGGGACAAAGCTAATAGATTATCTGATGACTGTGGCTATGCAAAAAAGACACTTACCATTCTGACAGAACGTTTGGGGAATAAGTAATGATAGGCACATACGAAAAAACACAGCAATTATAAACTTCAGGGGAAAGAAAACTGTTAGGAACTATAATCATATACTTTAGGATGTTCTGTGAACAATATTTACATGATCAAAATAATGTAAATAGTGAATACTGATTTCACTAAAAATGTATAATATGACTGTATTAGGAAGATGGGAGCAGAAGCTTAGATGGGGTTGATGGGAGCAGGTGTTAAGGGAGTACAAGAGAGATAAAACCTCAACTTCTCTAGTAGAAAATCGGTAGAATATATTTAAAACTGAAAAACTAAGGAATATCATTTAAGCATGAGGATCCATTTTACCAATAATAAAACAAATGTTTTTACGTTGTAACTTGCCACAGGTTATACTCATAGTAATGATGGTGGCATAATTCCAATCTAAGTCTGTTATGCAAAATCTGTGCTTTTAACCCCTCTACATGCTGATTCTGCCTCTTTGGCAATGTCATCTTTTATACCTCTAGTGTTTAAGTTCTAAATACTACTCTACAAGATGTGCATTTCTAACACCACAAAGTCTCAAATAGCATCATATTAGGGATATTACTCAGAAATTAATTGCAGAGAAGAATTGTACCAAACCATTTGTCAGTATAATATGCTAACAACAAAAAGTAGCACATCCTTTGACCCACATTCTCTGAGAATTAACTGTAATACTAAGATCTTCTTATAATTTTAGAAAATCATTTTAAAACAGATTCTCATTGAACAGTATGGAGGTTCCTTAAGAAACTAAAAATAGAGCTACCATGTGATCCAGCAATCCCACTCTTGGGCATATATATGGAGAAAAACATGGTTCAAAAGGATACATGCACCCCAGGGGCTTCCCTGGTGGTGCATTGGTTAAGAATCCGCCTGACAATGCAGGGGACACGGGTTCGAGCCCTGGTCCGGGAAGATCCCACATGCTGCAGAGCAACTGGGCCCATGTGCCACCACTACTGAGCCTGCGCGCTAGAGCCCACGAGCCACAACTACTGAGCCTGTGTGCCGCAACTACTGAAGCCCACGCTCCCTAGAGCCCATGCTCCACAACAAGCAAAGCTACCTCAGTGAGAGGCCTGCATGCCACAACTAGAGAAAGCCCGCGGACAGCAGTGAAGACCCAAAAATAAATAAAATAAATTTATTTTTTTAAAAATGATCAAAAAAAAGGATACATGCGCCCCAATGTTCACTGCAGCGCTGTTTACAATAGCCAAGACGTGGATGCAACCTAAATGTCCATTGACAGAGGAATGGATAAAGATGTGGTACATACATAAAATGGAATATTACTCAGCCATTAAAAAGAATGAAATAATGCCATTTGCAGCAGCATAGATGGACCTGGAGATTATCATACCAAGTGATGTAAGTCAGGCAGAGAAACACAAATATCATGATATTGCTTTATGAGGAATCTAAAAAAAAGGGTACAAATGAACCTATTTACAAAACAGAAACAGACTCACAGACTTAGAGAATGAACTTATGGTTACCAGGATGGAAGGGTGGAGGGAAAGGATTGATCAGGACTTTGGGATTAACATGTACACACTGCTATATTTAAAACAGATAACTAACAAGGACCTACTGTATAGCACAGGGAGCTCTGCTCAATATGCCGTAATAACCTAAATGGGAAAAGAATCTGAAAAAGAATAGATATGTATATGTATAACTGAATCACTTTTCTGTACTCCTGAAGCTAACACAACATTGTTAATCAACTATACTCCAATAAAAAATAAAAAATTTTTAAAATAGATTATCATTCCTGACCTCTTAAAAATAAATAATCACTGTTAACTTTATATTAATGATTCAATCTACTGCTTTTAAAGTCTCATAAAAATGCCCTTTTTCAGGCATTTTGAGGCTACTTTGGAGGAACTGTAAAGTAAATGGCAGGTCTGAGGTAGTTCGTTGCCAGCCATAATTAGAATCACCTGGTGAGTTTTTAAAATTACTGATCCCTAAGTCCCACTAGAGACTGATTAAAAATCAGAATCTCTGAGTGTTTTAAGGGCATCCCAGGTAAATCTGTAATGTAAAGCCAGTGTTGAAAATCAGAATTCTAGAACAGTGATTCTCAAAATGTTGTTCCCAGATAAACAGCACCAACATCTCATGGAAACTCGTCAGAAACGTGCATTCTCACCCCTGACTCACACCTATTGAATCAGATACTCTGGGAGTGGGGGCCAGCAATCTGTTTCAACACCCCCCCCCCCCCCCCCCCCGCCACGAGGTGAGCCTGGAGCACACCTGTATACAGTTCCTGGGGTTGCTAGGAAACCAGTGGCTTAAAACAACAGAAATTTATTTTCTCACAGTTCTGGAGGTGTCAGCAGGACTGCACTCCCTCCGAAGGCTGCTGCTGCTGCTCCTTGCCTCTGCCACCTTCTGGTGGCTGTTGACATTCCTTTGTGGCTGCATCTCTCCAATCCCTGCTTCCATCTCCGCACAGCCTTCTCCTCTGTGGGCCCAGGGCTTTTCTCTGTCTCTTATGAGGACACCCGTCATTGGATTTAGGGTCCACCTGGAGATCTTTAACTTAACTACACCTGCAAAGACACCTATTCCCCTCACATTCACAGGTTCTGGGAACATATCCTTTAAGGACACCACTATTCGGCCCACTTCAACACTCGAATTTGAGAAGCACTGCTAAAGGGAGAATGAATGAAAAAATTCCACATCAAAAGATACTCCCCTTAATTTCACATGAACCTTCCACTCTCTTTTCCTTTTCTCCTCTACATAGTCTCACTCAATCCCTTCTCTTCATTGATCTGTTTGATTGTTATGTTTTTCTATTTATTTTCCACTATTTAACTGGTTTTTCTTTCCTCATATTCCCTGAGGAAAAATCTTTCCATTATTCTGAATCCTTTTCCTTATAGTTTTATTCATACTGGAAATTTTGCAGATTTTAGCAGAAAATGCAGGGTAGCCCCCAAATAAAGCTGCCTTTCTCAGACTAAATATCAGAAATCAGATTGCACATAAAGTGTGATCAAAGCTGATTTTAGAATTAATACTACGGATATCAAATTCTGGATATAATTTTTTAGGAACTCTAATTTTTATCATTGCAACTAGTGCCCTCTAGTGGCCAATGTCAGAACTTATAATAAAAGCTAAACATTTTAATCCTTTTTCTTGCTCACTGATTAAACATATACTGAGCATCTAATATATCATACACTGCAGATGTCTATGTGATATATCCAGACAAATAAACTCCGTATCCTGTTCAACGTTTTCCCAGAGTTGGCTTGGCATTTGGGGTTCGGCTGACTGGATATACTGCATTTCTGATCAAGCAGAGCATTTACAGAGACACAAAAGATCTAAGTTTCAGTTTGCTGACGTGGCACCCCAGGAAGTTGCAGCTCCATCTTGGGTGCAGAAAGTTATTTCAGTAATTGCAATACAAATCAGAAATCCTGGGTGTGATTTAATGAATCATGAATATTGATATGGAAATTTGAACTCTCTGACATTAACCTATAATATAATTATTACACACCTTTTTTTCCTTTTAAAACTAGCAGTGATGGCTAGTTTTCAAGACAGCTAGCCAAGCATACACATTCCTCTCTCCTTCCTTCCCAATCACACTGAAACAATTAAAGAAATATAAACATGAGAATAAATCTGTAGAGTTGAATAATGGGAAAGTTGTGACATCAGACCAAAAGAAAGTGCAATTCTGACAAAATGCACATGGTAAGCATACAGAGGATCCATGTAAGGAATGCGATCTTGTGGTTACTATAGGGCTTTCCCAGGGCTGTACTGGTATTCACAAGAGGAAGAGATTAATAGGGAAGATGAGGTCACAGCAGGGAAAAAACTAGGAGGATTCAGAAGAACCAAGAAATTAGAGCAGGTGTGACCTGAAGGAATAAAAATTTCTGGAGATCTCTGGAAATACTGGGAAGAACACAGATTTCCAACAGCATATGAGACTAACGTTGGAACAATTCTATTAGGACCAGGTAACTTCCTAAGGCTGAAGGATATGAAGACACCCAGACAACAAACTGATGGGTACGAAACAGCTAAAGTTTGCAAATCATTTGTGTGTGTTTTTTAAAAAAAAAAGTTAGAATGGCCTTACTCTCTCTATAATAATGTCACCCTTACTCACTTGCACTTAATATACTTGATTGAGAAAGGGGCAGCAAGAGCTAGCTTGAGGGCAATAAGAACTGACCATGGGTGTGCTGTACCGGGGAATATTACCCAGCATGTTTCACTGTGGGAAAAAAAGCTGAGATGATTCGTTTCATGGAATTCACTCAGGGAGCCTGTCCTGATAATGCACCTGATGTGTTGCTAATAATCCTCCAGTCGAGGGCAGCTCAACCAAGGGGTGGCCCACACTTCCCTGAAGGATGAGAGTAGAGAATCAAGAAAAGAAGATTGCTCCTTCAGTACCCTCACATCCAAACCAGTATATTTATCCAAAAGAGCCCCAAGCATCTACTTTCCTTGTTATAGGCTGCACCGTATCCCCCCAAATTCACGTGTCCAAGAATGTGACTGTATCTGAAGATGCCCTCTTTATGCCGGAATGAGAGTGGCATTCTTATTGTCAAGGGTGGAAGGCTGAGAATTCTGTACAAACAGACTTTGTTGAAAAAGTAAATGTAAGACCAGCAACAACAGTGTTTTTAAGGCACCATTGAACTTGGGAGATTCTTTGTTTTAACCAGGTAGGTAGGTATCTCTTCATGGCTCTTCAGGTAAAGATTTGATACAAGAGCATATTGATGTAAAGGTTTCTTACTCGGTACATGAAAGACACATGATACAAAGTGTTCATTCTGAGGAAAAAAGGTTTTACTCACTGTGTTATGCTTGTGGTTACACTTCTTTAAAAAGGTGATTAAGGTAAAATGAGGCCATTGAGGTGAGCCCTTCTCCAATCTGACTGATGTCCTTATAAGAAGAGAAAAGTTGGTCACACAAAGAGACACCAAGGATGCATACACACAGAGGAAAGATACAGCAAGAAGAGAGACATCTTCAGCCAGAGAGGTCTCAAGAGGAACAAAACCTGCCAACACCCTGATCTCGATCAACCAGCCTCCAGAACCATGAAGAAAGAAATTTATATTATTTAAGCCATTCTCTCTGTGGTATTTTGTTAGAGCAGCTCTAGCAAACTAATATATTCCTCAAGGTACGATTCCTGATTTTTAATTTTCTATCTCACTAGTCTTTTTTTCTGCTATTGAAGTCCACTCACCAAAAAATCACCAGAACACAGTTTTGGTCAAAAGAAGGTTAGGTTTGGGACTTCCCTAGTGGCACAGTGGTTAAGAATCCGTCTGCCAATGCAGGGGACACGGGTTCGAGCCCTGGTCCGGGAAGATCCCACGTGCGGCAGAACAACTAAGCCCATGTACCACAACTACTGAGCCTGCGCTCTACAGCCCGCGAGCCACAACTACTGAGCCCGCGTGCCACCAACTGCTGAAGCCTGGGTGCCTAAAGCCTGTGCTCCACAACAAGAGAAGCCACCACAATGAGAAGCCCTCGCACCACAACGAAGAGTAGCCCCAACTCGCCGCAACCAGAGAAAGCCCATGCGCAGCAATGAAGACCCAATGCAGCCAAAAATAAATTAATTAATTAATTTTAAAAAAAAGGTTAGGTTTATTAGCTTCCTGTAGCAGGAGGGAGCACACACATCTCAAAGTAGGATAGTTAGAGAAGGGTATTTACAGGGTTTTGGGGCCTGGGGTTTGTCATTAAATGGTTTCAGGACAGAAGATAACTAGCAAGGTCTTGGGCAGGGATCAGTCAAAATTTGCAAACTAGGTGAGTTACTGGAACAATCAGTGTTTTTTATCTCTAAAAGATACAAGTCCTTATACAGTTACTATTTGATCAAGTTTGTGACTTATCTTGAACAAAGGGATCAGAGCTTAGACAGTTTGTCTTGTAGTCATGGTTTGGTACAAGTTTATCTGTTTTGCAAATTATGGTACAGTTTTGCAAGGTGTGGTTTCTGTTTCATTTCTCACTTCTCAGAACCTCTTTGTGCTTCCCTCAGGGATCTCAGATACAATCCAGAGAGCTGATATGGATAAGTGAGCACTGTAACACTGTACAGTGATTATGCTTACTTTCTGGGTGATTCCAGAATTCCTTATCTGTTTACAAACCATCATAATCCTTAGAATAAAAAGAGGCAACTAAGGTCTGAAAAACTAAATGTTCAGCACACTGAGTTAACACAAATGTACTTTTTCATGTTAACTGAGATCCAAACAGTTGGATTGCATTAACAATTTAGCTCAAAAGTTGAAAGCAGGGCTCTGGAGTCAGGCAGATCTTGACTCAATTCACATCTCCCTCGCTTATTAGTTATAGGATCTTGGGCAAATATCCGGATGGGAAGCAGGTTAAAGAATCATCAGACCCATCCAGCAGAATTCGGGAGAGAAGCAACTCTTGCCAACAATTGCAGTATGTGCCGCTGAGGAGTAGTTACTGGAAGAACCATCCTACAGAACGTCCATGTTTGTGTCAAGGTGAAAAGTCTAAAGGTGTCATAAAAATAAACGCAAAAGGAGATATACAGAAATTGATCATGAAAAGACATGACCTCTATTGGTTGGGGGGGCACAGGAAAGTTAATGCACAAGCCACAGTATTTTAAAGCAGAAGCAAAGGAGATGAGTGTGGGAGGAAACTTGAACTTAGTGGCATTTATGCAATATCTACAAAACTCTACCTTGGGCATGCAGGCCTAGGTAAGAGCCAGTCTTGGCACACTGATGGGAGTGCTTGTACCATTAGTCTGGGAAACGGCTTTAGTGACTAAGGGTGAGGCTATCATAACACTGAAAATCCCCATCTCCACACAGATCATTCTTACAGGAAAACTGTCTTATCTTTATAAGAAGAATAATTAGAATCTTAACACGAAGTCACCGATGAACTTCTATGCTGCCAACACCAGTTACCACCCTCTGTCTTAATCTTATGATTTCTTTCAGTAGCTTTTCACACAGTTAACCTATCCTCTCCTTCCTTTAAATGTTTTTCTCTCTTAGTTTCAATTACTCCACACTCTTCTTGTTTCCTCCTCTCTCTGTCTACTCCTTCCAAGTTAGTTTCCTTTGCTGGCCCTTCTCCTTGACATCACCTCTAAATGTTGGAGGTCCTCAAGCTCCAGAAATGGCAACCATTCTCTTCCCATATAAATAAATACCACCTATACCACCGATACACTGATCACCCCCAAATGTATATCTTAAGACCAGAACCTCTCCTCAGAGCTCCACCATCATATATCCAACTGCCTGACATCTCTGCTTGTATATTTCACATATCTTATATTCAACATGTAGAAAATACAGTATTTGATTCTGCCCCTACTCACACTGCTCTTGTGCTCCCACTGCACCCTGAAATCTGTTGTTCTTTGAGTCTTCCCTATCTCAGTAAACGACGAATCACCATATAACCAGTTCTCCAGTCATATGCTCAAGAATAATGCTTGACTCCTACTTCTCCTTCAATCCACCATATCCAATCTTCATTAACAAGTTCTGCTGAGTCCACACACAAAACATATCTAGAATTCATCTCCTACCTACCTTTTCACTGCCAGAACCCTAGTGCAAGCTACCCTGGACATGGCCATGGTCTTCTGAACAGTTCTCCCCATCCCTACCTTGACAACCCTCAATATACTCTTCACACAGCAACCACTGTAGCTCTTTTGAAAAATAATTTGTTTTTCATACACATGTATTTCCATTTTTCCTCCCTCAAAGGACTCAAGAAGAAAAAGAGTTACAGAATTCTTATTCAACTATAACAACAGCTTAGGTATCAGACCTTACTCTTTCTAAGAGGCAATGTTTCTGTTCTCATAAATCTTCTTGTCTTACTGTTCTTTTTTATATGTCAGTAAAATGCCTAAGGAATATATCCCCCACCTGCCCAGGGAGTCCACTTTTTGACATGTGTGCTAGTCAAACGAGCTCCATAGTGGTCTTCTTATAAAAGACAGATCAATTCATGTAACTCTTCTGCTTAAAACTTCTCAATGACTTCCCTTTGCATTTAAAAGAAAATCTAACCCTTTACTGGGGTCTATAAGGCCCCCGCAACAGCATTTCTCAAACTATCTATGGTAAAGACTCGTTTCTTTTTTTAATTTCCAATCCGTCTCTGATAGATACTTTTATAAGATATAATGGAAATGAATTACTAGAAAAAAAATAAGCCAGAAAAAAGGACAAAAATACAAGTCCAAATTTTTATTAGATTTTTATAGATATAAAACCACTTGTCAAATCATTTTAAAGATTTTAAGTGCTTTTTTTCATTTTCTGTATTTATCCCTTTGTGGAGCAATTCAAGGATTGGTACTGAACTAGATAATCTGGCTCCTTCCTAACTGTCCAACTATGTCTTAAGGACTCTCTTTCTCCTTCACTCTCATCCTGCCCTACTTTCTATATCTTAAACAGAACATGTTCTTTCCAGCTTTAAGGCACATTCCTTTCCTGGAATCTGAAAGCTTCACCATCCCCCACTCCCCTGCCTAGAGAGATCCTTCTCATCCAGTCTCATTTTAACTCCATCTTCTCAAATGAGTATTTCAACTGAAGTAACTAGACCTGTTATTCCCTAACACAGCACCTAATCCATCCCTGCATACCACTTATCATAAGTCATACTATTTGTTTGTTTATATGTTTACTGTTTATCTCCTAAACTAGACCTCAGTTCAGTAATAGCAAGAACCATATCACCTTTATTCATCACCAATACCCGGCATATATTAGGCACTACATAAATATTTGTTGATTGATTGACTGAATGAATGAATAAATGAGTGAGCTTTTCTGACAAAGCCCACCAGTAGCCCTGCCGTCTATCCTTGAATACTGAGCACTTGGGCCAAGCCAACCTAGTCAAAACAGACTACAAAAGCATACCATTATTCTGTGGGTTTGTTCAACTGTTTATTTAAATTCAAAATACCCTGAAGGACAGTACTAAACCCAAAATAATTATATACTGACACAACTGTCTGCCATCAACTGACCTTAATAGCGCTTTTGTGCCAAAGAAAAATCATTCTGAGTTTCTTCCATCCTTTTCGGTAACTTCATAAATACTCTTTTACTCACTTAGTATTAAGTATGTGGTACTTACACTCCATTCACCCACAGGGGTCAACAATTTAAAGTTAAGACTTAAAATAGCACAACTAGGGTAGGAGGAGTGACCAAAACTATGATTTTTTTGTCTCATGGCAGTTTTGTTTCATGATTTTTTAATTTTGTCTTTTATTTGTTGGCTGTTGTATAATAACCTGAATATGAAAAATAAGTCAATCAAAACCAAAAATCTTCTCCAAGCATATAAGAATCTTGAATATGAAAAATAAGTCAATCAAAACCAAAAATCTTCTCCAAGCATATAAGAATCTTGAAGCCTTTGTAGAGAAAAAGGCTGGATAAGCAGGTGGTGCCCTAGCTGACTAACTGGAAAAAAATGAAATTTAATTTAATTTCTCCACTGTTTTCCTGAAGAAATTCAATTAATTTTTATGCATGCAGAAAATATTTTTCAAGATACAACCATCCACATTTGAAATATTAAATAAGGGATTAGGAGATCCTCAATTTAGAGGGTGGGGGTTAGAGAGAAAGCGTCAGACATAAGTTGCAGAAGCCTCAAAGCCAAAGCTAAACAATGCACGTGAGCCAAGAATTAGATTTCAGAATCTCTGACCAAATAACAAAGGGCTGGAGAACTAGGAAAAGGTGCTGCTTTAGCACTCCCTAGAATGTCTCATTTTCCTTTTTCAGGGTCAAAGGGTCCGGGTAGGGATGACGGAGAGGAGAGGGGTTGCCTCTAGATCCTGAAGAGTCAAACGTGCTCACTAACCAGTGTAAACAAGATGAGGCAGCTCCCAGCTCTCATTTCCCATAGAAACAATGAAAAACAGGCAGAAACGGTCAGAACCACATTTATCAGAACTGGAGCAAACAAATACTGAGTCAAAAAAAAAAGACACTTCAAAATGTTAGGTACGGGGGCTTCCCTGGTGGCGCAGTGGTTGAGAGTCCGCCTGCAGATGCAGGGGACGTGGGTTCCTGCCCCGGTCTGGGAAGATCCCACACGCCGCAGAGCGGCTGGGCCCGTGAGCCATGGCCGCTGAGCTTGCGCGTCCAGAGCCTGTGCTCCGCAACGGGAGAGGCCACAGCAGTGAGAGGCCCGCGTACCGCCAAAAAAAACATGTTAGGTACGTTTTCTAATTTTACTTGTCCTTGTCTATCCACTGCCTGGCATGGCAGTGGTTTTGGTCTTTAAACAGTGGATACCTATGTTTCCAGAATGGTACACTTGTCCAGGAGGGAGCAGAGCAGACCTTATTCACAAATTGTGTACGTCTGTTCTAAGTCTACGGGACTTAGTCTGGAGTTATGGGACAGACCGATGTAAGGCAATCTTCTCTGTCTTGCCTAACTCAGAAATCAGGCTGGCAAAAGGCACAGCACTGCTCAAAACCATTGTAAGCCAAACAAACAACTCACAGATACCTGGGGCAAAAGATCACAGTCTAAATGTACAATAGACTGCTTAAGGCAAAAGCTAGGGAAAGTGTTTTGGGATATTAGGACACTCAAAGCATCTGGGTACACTGGGATTTAGAAAGCTATGCATGCCCAGGACAAGACACATGCGGAGAAAAGACCTTACAAGACCCTAAGCTTTCACCTTGGGCTGATCCATGGCCAAGTTGAAGGAGGGCCCCAGCACACAACCAAACTTATAAAACTGTAAAGATTGGGATAGGTGGTTTTTTCCTTTCCCTGTTTTTTGTGGGGGTTTTTTGGCTGGTTTGTTTGTATTATTTTTAGCTCCTAGAATTCAAGGAAATCGGTCAAAACATTAGCTGAACACAACAAAGGAAAAGAGACTTCAGTGACTTCACACAACAAAGAAAGACAGTCTTGGCAATAATATTTTCAAAAATTCACTACATACTACTATAGCCTTCAACAACCAAAAACAAAACAAAAACAAACAAAAAACCCACAAAGCCAACTCTAGGGAAGGAAGCAAATCTGATTTCAAGAGTTACCATGTTATAATATTCAAATATCTGGTTTTCAACCAAAAAAAAACCCACAAGGCATGCAAAAATAGCAAGGAAAATATAGCCCATTCAAAATAAAATTGACAGGAAATATCATTGAGGAAGCCCAAATATCAAACTTACTAGACAAATACTTAAAACAACTCTCTGAAGTGTGCTCAAAGACCTAAATTAAAACACAGACAAAGAACTAAAGGAGGGATTTCCCTGGTGGTCAAGTGGTAAAGAATCTATCCTGCAATGCAGGGGAAGCAGGTTCGATCCCTGGTCGGGGAACTAAGATACCACATGCTGCGGGGAAACTAGGCCCGTGAGCCACAGCTACTGAGCTCATGCGCCTCAACTAGAGAGCCCCGCACGTCACAAACTACAGAGCTCAAATGCTCTGGAGCCTGCACACCACAACTAGAGAAAGAAAACCCACACACCACAACTAGAGAGAAGCCCACACACCACAGCAAAGAGCCCATGCACTGCAACAAAAGATCCCACATGCCACAATGAAGATCCCATGTGCCACAACTAAATACTGACACAGCCAAAATAAATTAAAAAAATAAAACAAAAATAAATTTAAAAAAGAACTAAAGGGGGGCTTCCCTGGTGGTGCAGTGGTTGGGAGTCCGCCTGCCAATGCACGGGACACGGGTTCGTGCCCCAGTGTAGGAAGATCCCACATGCTGCGGAGCGGCTGGGCCCGTGAGCCATGGCCGCTGAGCCTGCGCATCTAGAGCCTGTGCTCTGCAACGGGAGAGGCCACAGCGGTGAGGGGCCCGCGTACCACAAAAAAAAAAAAAAAAAAAGAACTGAAGGGAATCAGGAAAATGATGAGTGAATAAATTAAGAATATCAATAAAGAGAAAGAAATTATAAAAAGGAGTCAAACAGAAAATCTGGAGCTGAAAAATAAAATAACTGAAATTTAAAAATTCATTACAGGGATTCAAAAGCAAATGTGAGCAGGCAAAAGAATCAGCAAACTTGAAAGTTTTACAATTGAAATTATTGAGTCTGAGAAGCAGAAAAAGAAAGAGTGAAGAAAAATGAGCAGAGCCTAAGGGACCTGTGGAATGACATCAAGAAGACCAACATATGTATTACAGGAGCCTGAGAAGAAGACATAGGGAAAAAGGCAGAAAGAATATTTGAAGAAATAATGGCTGAAACTTCCCAAATTTGAGAAACTCAATCAACTCCAAGTAGCACACCCAAAGAAATCCATACTTAGACACTTATAATCAAACTGTTAAAAGACAAAGAGAGAATCTTGAAATTAGCAGGAGAGAAGTGATGCATCATATACATCAGATCCGTAATAAGCTTAACAACTGATTTCAGAAAACATGCAGGCCAGAGGACAGTGGGATGACAGATTTAAGTGCTGAAAGAAAAAAACTGTCAACCATGAATTCTATATCCAACAAAACTGTCCTTCAAAAGTGGTGGGGACGGGCTTTCCTGGTGGCGCAGTGGTTGAGAGTCTGCCTACCGATGCAGGGGACAGAGGTTCGTGCCCCGGTGCGGGAAGATCCCACATGCTGCGGAGCGGCTGGGCTGGTGAGCCATGGCCGCTGAGCCTGCACATCTGGAGCCTGTGCTCTGCAATGGGAGAGGCCACAACGGTGAGAGGCCCGCGTACTGCAAAATAAATAAATAAATAAATAAAATAAAAATGAATAAATTTTTAAAAAGTGGTGGGGAAATCAAGACGCTACCAGATTAACAACAATGAAGGAGTTCATTACTAGTAGATCTAACCTACAAGAAACACTAAAGAGAATCCTTCAGGTAGAAATGAAAAGACTCTAAACAGTAATTCAAAGCCATATAAAAAAAAATTAAAATCTCTAGTAAAGGTAAATACATGGGTAAATGTAAAAGCAAATATTATTGTAGTTTTATCAAGTTGTATTATATTGAAATTTATAACTACAATTTTTATTTCATACAGGATTAAAGGTAAGTGCTTTAAAATATATAAACTTATGTTACTGGACACACAATGCATAAAGATGTAATTTGTGACAACAACAACATAAGAAGAGGATGGATGGAACTGTATAGAAGCAGTTTGTGTATGCTACTGAAGTTAAGTTCCTATCAATTCAAATTAGATTGTTATAAATTTAGGATGTTAGATGTAATCCCCATGGTAACCTCAAAGAAAATATCTTAAATAAACACACAGAAGGAAATGAGAAGAGAATCAAAACAATCCACTGCAAAAAAGTAAATAAATAAACACAAATGAAGGCAGTAATGGAGGAAATGAAGAACAAAAATGCTATAAGATATACAGAAAACAAAATGACAGAAGTCCTTCCTTATCAGCAATTACTTGAAACATAAATGGATTAAACTCTCTATGCAAAAGGCAGAGTTAGCATAATGAATGAAAAACTGTGATCCATCTATATGCTGACTACAGAAGAATCACTTTAAATCCAATGGTACAAATAGATTAAAAATAAATGCATGGAAAAAAACACTCCATGCAAATAGTGACCAAAAGAGAGCTCAGAGCCTATACTAAGATCAGACAAAATAGACTTTAAGTCTGCTAAAAAGAAACAAGGAAGGATATTATATATTGATTAAAAGGGTTACTTCATCAAGAAGATATAACAGCTATAAACATAAATGCAATATACAGTCCCAAATATATGAAGCAAATATTGACAAAATTGAAGGGGAAAATAGACAATTCTAAAATAATAGTTGGAGACTTTAATATACTTTCAATAATGGGTAGAACATCTAGACAGAAGATCAATAAGGAAATAGAGGATTTGAACAATGCTATAAACCAAGTAGATTTAACAGACATGTATACAACACTCCACCTAACAACAGCAGAATACACATTCTTCTGAAGTGTACATGGAACTTTGCAGAATATCTCTCCAGGCTACAGCATGTGATAAGCCACAAAACAAGTTTCAATAAAGTTTTTAATGGAAATCATATAAAATATCTTTTCTGATTACAATACTGGAATGAAGCTAGAAATCAATACAAAAGGAAAACTGAAAATTTCACAAATATGTGGAAATTAAACAATGCATTCTTAAATAACCAATGGAACAAAGAAAAAAATCACAAAGGCAATTAGAAAATACTTGTAGACAGATGAAAATGAAACAAAACATACCAAAACTTATGGAATGCAGTGAAGGCAGTGCTTAGTGGGGAATTTCTAGCTGTAGAGAATTACATTAGAAAAGAAAAGATATGTCTAGTCAATAACCTAAATTTATACCTTGAGGAACCAGAAAAAGAAGAATAAACTAAACTCAAAGCTAGCAGAGGGAAAGAAATAATAAAAATTAGAGTGGAGAAAAAAGTATAGAAAGATAATAGAGAAAATCAACAAAATCCAAAGTTGGCTCTTTGAAAAGATCAACAAAATTGACAAAACTTTAGCTAGACTGACAAAGAAAAAAGAGATGACATAAATAACTAAGATGGAAATGAATGCACAAGATCAACACACAAAAATCAGTATGTTTCTCAAAATCAACAATCCAAAAAGTAAATCAAGAAAGAATTCCACTTACAATAGCATCCAAAAGAATAAAATACTTAGGAGGCAAAATAAATCTAACCAAGGAGGTGAAAGACTTGTACACTGAAAACTACAGAACATTGCTGAAAGAAATTAAAGACCTAAATAAATGAGAAGACATCCCAGGTTCATGGGTAGGAAGACTTAAAATTGTTAAGATGTCAATACTACCTAAATCAAACCATGGATTAATGCAATCCCTATCAAATTCCAATGGCCTTTTTTGCAGAAATGGAAAAGTCAATCCTCAAATTCATATGAAATTTCAGTGGACTCCAAGTAGCCAAAAAAAGTTTTGAAAAAGAAGAACAAAGTTGGAGCACCCACATGCCCCAATTTCAAAACTTACTACAAAGGTACAGTAATCAAAACAGTGTGGTACTGGCCTAAGGGTAGAATACAGATCAATGGAATAGCATTGGGAGTCCAGAAATAAACCTATACATGTATGGCCAATAGATTCAAAACTCTATGAAGGAGTGTCATATCAACGGGGAAAGAACAAGCTTTTCAACAAATGGTGCTGGATCAACTGGATTTCCACAGGCAAAAAAAATGAAGTTGGACCCGTACCTCACAACATATATAAAAATTAATTTAAAATGGATCAATGATCTAAACATAAGAGCTGAAAATACAAAATTCTTAGAAGAAAACATAGTGGTAAATCTTCATGACCTTGAAATTAGCAACAAAGTTTTAGATATTATACCAAAATTAAAATCATAAGCAGCAAAAGATAAAAACCAATATTAAAAACTTTTGTGTATACCTGAAACTAACACAATTTTGTAAATCAACTATATTTCAAAAAAAAAAACTTTTGTGTATCAAAGGACATTATCACGAAAGTAAAAAGGAAAATTACAGCATGGGATAAAATATTTGCCAGTCACAAAATATTTGCCAGTCACATGTATGTAAGGTTTTAATAACCAGAATATATAAGGAACTCCTAAAAGTCAATAAAAGAAAGACAAACAACCCAATTTTTAAATGGAAAAAGTACTTGAATAGACATTTCTCCAGAGAAGTATACAAATGGCCAAGAAGCACATGAAAATATGTTCAACATCCTCAGTCATTAGGGAAATACAAATTAAAACCACAATGTGATACCACTTCACATCTACTAGGATGTCTATAAACAATGGAAAATATAAAAAATGGAAAATAACTGTTGGTGAGGATGGGAGAAATTAGAACTCTCAAACATTGCTGGTGGGGATATGAAACAGTATAACTGCTGTGGAAAAGATTTTGGTAGTTCCTTTAAAAAGCTAAATATAGAATGACCATATGACCCAGCATTCCTTTCCCAAGTATAATACCCAAAAGAATTTAAAATAAGGACTCGGGCTTCCCTGGTGACGCAGTGGTTGAGAGTCCGCCTGCCGATGCAGGGGACATGGGTTCGTGCCCCGGTCCGGGAAGATCCCACATGCCACGGAGCGGCTGGGCCCGTGAGCCATGGCCGCTGAGCCTGCGTGTCCGGAGCCTGTGCTCCGCAACGGGAGAGGCTGCAACGGTGAGAGGCCCACGTACCGCCAAAAAAACCAAAAACAAATAAAATAAAATAAGGACTCAAATGGATACTTGTATGGCAACATTCACTACAGCACTATTCACAATAGTCAAAAGATGGAAACAATACAAGTGTCCATCCATCAACAGATGAATGAAAAAACAAAATGTAGTATATCCATACAATGGAATGGTACTCATCCATTAAACAGAATGAAGTTCTCACACATGCTACAACATAGATGAACCTTGAAAACACTATGCTAAGTGAAGTAAGACAAACACAAAGGACAAATATTTATGATTTCACATAAGAAATATTAGAATAAGCAAACTCAAAGAGACAGAAAGTAAATTAGAGGTTATCAGGGGCTAGGAGAGGAGGGGAATCAGGAATTACTTTCTAATGATTACAGACTTTCTGCTTAGGGTGATGAAAACATTTTGGAAACAGATAGTAATAATGGTTGCACAACAGTATGAATATAATTAATGCCACTGAATTATACATATAAAAATGTTTAGGGACTTCCTGGGTGGTCCAGTGGGTAAGACTGCACTCCCAGTGCAGGGGGCCCGTATTCAATCCCTGGTCGGGGAACTAGATCCCTCACGCATGCCGCAACTTAAGAGTCTGCATGCCACAACTAAGAAGCCCAAATGCTGCAACTAAGAAGTCCACATGCTGGAACTAAAAAAAAAAAACAAAAACAAAGTAAAACAGAAACCTGCATGCCACAACTAAAGATCCTGCATGCCGCAAGGAAGATCCCGCGTGCTGCAACTAAGACCTGCACAGCCTAAATAGATAAATAAATATTTAAAAAAAAAAAAAAGATCAAGATTCAGATGACTAACTGCAATCCAGATTTAAGGTGGATCCTCATTCCAAGAAAATTCAAATAAATAAATATTTTTTAAAAAATAAAAAGTAAATAAATAAAAATGGTTAAAATGGTAAATTCTATGTTTTATGTATTTTAACACAGCTTAAAAATATATATAAATAAACACATGTATACTAATGAATGTGACCAGACATATATCCTGGGAATATGTGCCTTTTAGTAGAGAACTATATTTATTGAACTAACATTTCCTCCTGGTCCAGACTCTGTGCTAATGCTCTGGTCAACAAACATTAAGACAAGGTCCTTGACCTCAAGGAACTTACAATCCAGTAGAAGAGGCAGATATACCTAATGCCAACCATGATAAATTCAGGGATAGATGTAAACTTGGGAAGCCAAGCCACACACAAATAAGTACCTAATCCAGACCAGGACAGGTAAAGAAATAAGACTAAAAAGGATCAAAGTATTCTGGGCAAGAACAACAGCTTTTACACGGCTGGAGGTGAGACAAACACTGTACATTACGGAGGAACTGCCAGTGGTTGAGCAAGGTTGGAGCAGAGTTGGGGAGGGAGTGGTGGTTATAGAGGGGCAGTGAGGTGGTAATATAATTATGGGCCACTCTATAAAGATGGATTTAAGGGTGGAAAAACTAAAGTTTAAAGGAGAAATCTTCAGCAAACAGAAGACCTATCAATAATGCCCTAAAATCACAAACTTTTGATAAATTCTCTGTTGGTGAGGCTTTGGGTAAACAGGCATTCTCACACGTTACTGACATAGGGCAGTTATCCTATCAGGGTAATTTGACAATATTTATGAAAACTTACGTACATATTCAGCAGTTCTTCTGGGAATTCATCCAACAGATAAGTATGTTCATATATAAAATGACATACATATAATGTTATTTATCACTGCACTGTCTATAATCATAAGAGATTGGAAATAGTCTAAATATTCATTAGTTGCAACCTTGTCAAATAAATAATGGTACAGCCAAACACTGGAATACTATTTGATAATTAAAAAATAAGTGATAAAGGTCTCATGTATACATAGAGAATAATTGCCACGATAAATTTTTAAGTAATAACAATAATGAAAACAGAACTCCTCCCAAAAAGACTGTAAAATATGACACTCTTTATGTAAAAAAAAAAAGAAGAGGGAGGATCTAAATTTAAAGAGAAAATGTTATTATCAAAATAAAATTTTAAACAATAACAACAAAAAATAAACAAAGGAAAAATAAGTTACTATCTGTGTAAAGCAAAAGAAAAAAGTCTTGGATTTAAGAAGAAAAATGCTATAAAGGACATTAGTAAGACAATTGGGGAACTAGCATGATAACAATGTTAAATTTCCTGAATGTCTTTTTTTTTTTTTTTTAGATGTTGGGGGTAGGAGTTTATTAATTAATTAATTTATTTTTGCTGTGTTGGGTTTTTGTTTCTGTGAGAGGGCTTTCTCCAGTTGCTGGGAGCGGGGGCCACTCTTCATCGCGGTGCGCGGGCCTCTCACTATCGCGGCCTCTCTTGTTGCAGAGCACAGGCTCCAGATGCGCAGGCTCAGTAGCTGTGGCTCACGGGCCTAGCTGCTCGCGGCATGTGGGATCTTCCCAGACCAGGGCTCAAACCCGTGTCCCCTGCATTAACAGGCAGACTCCCAACCACTGCGCCACCAGGGAAGCCCCCTGAATGTCTTGATTGTGTTGTGATTATATAGAAGAATGTCCTTCTCTTCTATAAATTCACTATTTGCTTTATAATTCATTCCATAATTTTGGCAATGATTTCTGTAAAGCCCATTTACCTATAGTTTCTGCAATTCAACTCACTATATTCTTCTTTGGAAAATAAGGACATTTGCGGCCATCAAATTTATGCCTATTGGAGAGATAATAATGCCTATTGTGCAACTGACTCCTAGCAATCCAATTCTAAATTTCCTCCTGACCATCTGTCTGACATATTGATTAGAGTCCTATGGGTTTCTCATCTTCTCTGTGTTTTAGGAACATCCATAAGATTTAATTTTAAAAGTGGGCTCCAGACACAGACCTTATACCCTTCACAAAAATTAACTCAAAATGGATCATAGACCTAAATGTAAAATGCAAAACAATAAAATGCCTAGAAGATAACATAGGAGAAAACCTGGAGGACCTTGGGTATGGTGATGCCTTTTTAGATACAACACCAAAGACACAATCCATGAAAAAAAAAATGATAAGCTGGACTTCAATAAAACTAAAAACTTCTGCTCTGTCAAATACAATGTCAAGAGAATAAGAAGACAATCCACAGACTGGGAGAAATATCAATATTTCCAAGAGACATACATGATAAAAAGAAAAAGATGTTATGCAGAATATACAAAGAACTCTTAAAATTCAACAATAAGAAAACAAACAGGGGCTTCCCTGGTGGCACAGTGGTTAAGAATCCACCTGCTAATGCAGGGGACACAGGTTTGAGCCCTAGTCGGGGAGGATCCCACGTGCCGTGGAGCAACTAAGCCTGTGTGCCACAACTACTGAGTCTGTGAGCCACAACTACTGAAGCCCACGCCTAGAGCCCGTGCTCTGCAACAAGAGAAGACACTGCAACGAGAAGCTGGCACACCACAACAAAGAGTAGCCCCCGCTCGCCACAACAAGAAAAGCCCACGTGCAGCAACAAAGACTCAACACAGCCAAAAATAAATAAATAAATTTATAAAAAAGAAAACAAAACAAACAACTCAATTTAAAAAATGGGCCAAAGACCATAACAGACACTTCAGCAGCGAAGATGTACAGATAGATGGCAAATAAGCACATGACAAGATGCTCCACATATTCAGAGAAATGCAAATTAAAACGAGATACCATGACTCGCCTATTACAATGGCCAAAATCCAAAACTCTGACAACACCAAACACTAAGAATGTGGAGCAACAGGAACTCACATTCATTGCTGGTGGAAATGCAAACCAGTGCAACCACTTTGCAAGACACTTTGGTAGTTTCTTACAAAACCGAACATACTCTTACCATACAATCCAGTAATCATGCTTCCTGATATTAACCCAAAGGAATTAGAAACTATGTCCACACGAAAACCTGCACACAAATATTTACAGCAGCTTTATTTATAATTGCCAAAACTTGAAAGCAATGAAGATATGCTTCAGTAGGTGAATGGATAAATAAACTATGGCACAACCAGACAACAGAATATTCTTCAGTGCTAAAAAGAAATGAGCTACCAAGCCATGAAAAGACATGGAGGAACCTTAAATGCATACTACTAAGTGAAAGAAGCCAATCTGAAAAGGCTAAATACTGTATTATTCTAATTACATGACATTCTGGAAAAGGTAAAATTATGGAAACGGTAGAAAGATCAGTGGTTAACAGTGGTTGTTGGGGAAGGAGTGATGATTAGGTAAAGGACAGAGGATTTTTAAGGCAGTGTTATTGCTGTACAATACTCTGTATGACACCATAACCATGGATACGTGTCATTATACGATTGTAAAACACTACAGAATGTACCATACCAAGAGTGAACGCTAATGTGGACTTTGGATGATTACAGTGTGTCAATACAGGTTCATCAATTATAACAAATGTATTCTCTGGCAGAAGATGTTGATAATGGGGAAAATTATGCATGTGTGGGGTCAGGTGATATAGGAAAAAACTGTATTTTCCTCTTAATGTTGCTGTGAACCTAAAACTGCTCTAAAGAAATAAAGTCTTAAAAAAGGGTAGGGGGGCTTCCCTGGTGGCGCAGTGATTGAGAGTCCGCCTGCCGATGCAGGGGACACGGGTTCGTGCCCCGGTCCAGGAAGATCCCACGTGCCGCGGAGTGGCTGGGCCCGTGAGCCATGGCCGCTGAGCCTGCGCGTCCAGAGCCTGTGCTCCGCAACGGGAGAGGCCACAACAGTGAGAGGCCCGCGTACCGCAAAAAAAAAAAAAAAAAAAAAAAAAAAAGTGGGAAGGGGCACTTCCCTGGCAGTCCAGTGGTTAAGTCTGCACTTCCACTGCAGGGGCTGTGGGTTCGATCCCTGGTCAGGGAACTAGGCTCCCGCACGTCGCACAGCACGGCCAACAAAAAACCACTGGCGTTCAGACTAAAAAATAAATTCTAAAGAGCACTTAGGAATCTTTGAGTTCAAGGTTAAACATTTAATGGCATTTTTCCTCATTTATAATGAAATATATTCCTTAATTTGTAAGGCTGGATCACAATGCATAACCTCCCTCATCACACCCTTCAAAGAAATTTCAAATAGAAAAAACTTCCTTATCTTTAAAGTGTAGAACTAAGACCAAATGATTTACTATAAAATTTTTCCAGTTCTGGATTTTTAAATTTTTACTTTTACTTTTTGTGATTGTGTGAACTGTGAACAGATACATCTTTCAGGCACAAAATTTCTAGATCAGCAAGTAAACTATTATGTCTTACATTCTCTTTTATGCTCTAGTTTGACCCATGGTAGATAATTGAAAATGAAATTTTAAAGATAATGAAGTTAAATTTCAGAGAAGGAAAGAAGGCAAGAACTTAACATTTATTAAATGAATAATATGACTAGCATTTTCTGTATATTACCTCTTGACATCTGCATAATGATTTTGCTTGGTAGCCAATAGTATCCTCATTTTAGAGATGAGGAAACAGGCTCAGAGAGGTTAAGTGACTTGCCTGAAGTCATTCAGCTAGTTTGTAGCCAATCCAGGACTAAAAATTCAGCTCTCCCTGAAAATGAATGTCTTTTTCTCTATGCCATAATTTGTAAAACATACTGCCTTCTGTTAGTAAAAGGGGAAGTCAGAATGTCTTGTACTATTTTGACTTTTTCTGAGAATGTCTGGCTCTATTTGAAATTTCTGAGGATGTCTAAAGTGACGATGTCTTAAGAAATCTATATTTAAAATGTTCTGTATTTCTGAATCATAGGGAATGATTCTAGCGATGATATAAACTGACATTTTGTACCTCTTGATATAAATGATATAAACAAGCATTTCAAAAATGGTCAGTTGTATATAAATCACAAACAAACAAATCTTTATATAAGTCCTTGTATTTCCTTGATTTGTAGTGTCAAGCCCCTGTTTGGGAAGCAATTATTTGACTTCAGAATCCAAATAATATTGATCATACCTCAGTGACACCCACAACTAGCCAGAAGTAATCCTGTTTTCCTGAAATCTGAAAGATCATTGTATGCCTATTTTAGAACTACTCATTATATATATATATATATATACACACAATGCAACTTGTATATATAATTTAATGTATGTATAACATATACATTAAGTATATATAGAGAGAGAATACATAATAAGAAATATACATTTGGTCTCCCTCCCCTTTTCCTGGCTCACAGTTCCTAAAACCCTTGTAACCTCAGAAGTGATGTCTTTTTTGTATGCTAATGAGATGACTAATAGCTGGGGGATCCTGGAAAGCCTCAGGATGACAGCTGTTTAACCCTGGAAACAAGCCTCCCCACCTCTGGGAGGAAGGAGGGACTGGAGGTTGAGTTAATCACCTATAACCAATGATTTAATCAATCATGCCTGTGTAATGAAGCCTCTGTAGGAAAACCTAAGGGAAAGGATTTGGGGAACTTCTGGGTTGGTGAATACATGGAAGCACTGGGAGGGCAGCACACTCAGAGAGCTGGGGACTCTTCCAGTCCTTTCCGCCACACCTTGCCCTATGCAGCTCTGTCAAACTAGTAAACATTTTCCTAAGTTCTGTGAGCCACGTTAGCAAATTATCAAGCTCAAGAGGGGTCAGGGGTCATGGGTATATCTGAATCATAACCACCCAGGTGCACAGGTGACAACCTGGGCTTGTGATTGGCATATGAAGAGTGGCCAGAGGCAGTCTTGTAGGACCGAGCCCTTAACCTGTGGTATCTAGCCCTAACCCCAGGTAGAGAGTATCAGAATTTAACTGAATTATAGGACACCCGGTTGCCCTCCGGAGAGTTGGAGAATTGCTTGGTGGGGAAACCCACACATTGGTGTCTGAGCGTGAACAGTAAAGGAAACGAAGGTTTTCCTTCTCAGCCTCCACTGTGGCCTATCCCAAGTTTTGCTAACATAAGGCGGTCCATAAGACCAAGCGGTTGAAATCGACTCACTGAAACGGCACTTGCCTGGTGGCTGGTGCGATGCCCGCGCTGGACGTGGAGGCCTGGGCTCCAGTTCCCCAGGGCGAAGGGCCGGCAGCCTGGGGACTCGCCCTCGGAAATGTGGCAGCAGCAGGGGTGCTCGCTGCCCCGGTGGCAGAGGGCGCAGCGGAGCACGCGACAAAGGTCGCGGGGAGGCTGTGTTAGAAGTGCTAAAGCGACAGCTGCGACGCCCACACGGTACTTCACGTGGTGGTATGAGATCTCCTAGTCCAGATCTCGCGAGATGACCCGGCGCAGGCTTGGGGGCGGAGACCAGCACGGCGAGCGCGGGGCAGCGGGTGCTGCAGAGCCCCGGGCGCTCCGGTACAAGTAGTTGTGCTTCTGCCTGCGGGTCCCTTCCCCGGCGGGTAGACGGCATTGGCCAGCGCGGACCCCATGCTAGTCCGGAGGGGTGAGCCCTGCGTGGAGACCCTCTGGACCGGCTGCTGAATGCTTGCGGAAAATCGCGGATTTAGAGGTACAGCTTGGTTATCACTCAGGTGGTAGCAGAGATCCGTGCACCTGGGCCTTGGGTGTGTTGCCAAAGAAATGTAGATTTCCAAAGTAAATGGAAAAATATTCGAAGGACAGGTAAGGAAATCATGGGCGCAAGAAAAGGTCCATGCAGCCGTGGGAGGTTAGAATTCAAGCACCTGTTCCATTTCTGCTGCTTCACCCCCCTGGTGAAGACGGAAATAGGCGGAAATCCGATATGCTTTCCGTTTAAAAAAAAAAAAAGAAAAGAAGAGAAAAAAAAACAAACACTTACTAAACGTGTACATAAATGTTTATGGCTTTTCAAAATTGCCAAAAACTGGAAACAACCCAAATGTTCAGCAACAAACTGTTACATTCATGAAGTGGAATATTGCCTAGCAATTTTTAAAAAAGGAACTGTTGATACATGCAACAGATTTGGATAATCTCAAAGGCATTATGCTGAGTGAAAGAAGTTTGTCTCAAAAGATTATATATACTGTATGACTCCATTTACATGACATCCTGGAAAAGACAAAACAGGGATGGAGACCAGATCAGGAATTGACAGTAGATGGAGTGATTGGGGTGGAGTAGGGGGGAAGGGTGTGACTAAAAAGAGATAGCACATAAAGTTATCTGGGGTGATGGAACTGTTCTGTATCCTGATTATGGTGGTTATACAAATATATACACGTGTTGAAATTCATAGAACTCTACATAGAAAAGGGGAAAAAATCAATTTTACAGTATAACTTTTTTTTTAAAGCACACTTACTCTATGCCAGGCGCTATGTTATCTGAGGCAAAAACAATGAGCTCAATGAGATAAGGAGTGAATATAAACACAAAGTAACTATGGCACAAAAATATTTGATATATGATAACTGAAAAGTAAAAACAGCAAATGTTACAGGAAATTAAAGGAGAAAGAGATAATTTCCAGCTTAACTGAACAGAAAATGCTTCAGAGCAGAGGTTGCCTTGGATTTCAGTTTCAAGAGCAAGAGAGGACAGAGGATCATTCCCTATGGAAAATAGTCAATTAAATAATTATGTCAATAGTGTGCAGGAAGGAACGGAACAGAAAGTGCCTGAGTGCAGAAAGTGAGTCTGGTTAGATGGCAAGGAATTTGGGGAGAGCCTGAGCTGGGAAAGTGCCTGAGTGCAGAAAGTATGCCTGGTTAGATGGTAAGGCATTTGGGGAGGGCCTGAGCTGGGGTGCTGGCCATATAGCACAGCAAGCCTTTCTAGGCAGCTAGACCCACACCTGCAAGGTACCCTGGAGACCATGTATAAGGTTCGCCTGGTCCACATCTTAATTTTATTCCCACCAGTTGAGTTTTTTGCCTCATTTACAAATGTGGGGCACATCTTCATCTTCCTTGCTGCAACTTTGGCTCTTCCTAATTATACTGTCTCTTAACTGCAGTTTGTCCTCAAATCCCCAAGGACATCCCTTTCCAGCTTATTTTATTTACCAGCAACCTCTACTCAGATGCTACCCCCAAAACAGGGTCACAAACTCCTCCTTGAGAATCCAGGCAGTAGTAGTGGAAATGGAAAGGAAAGCACAGATTGAGAGACATCATTTTGGAGTTAGGATTGACAAGGGTTGTAAATTGGATGTAAGGGATAAAGGAACAGGGAAGAAAGAACAAATACAGGTTTTAAAGTTCTAAAAGGAGGAAATGTAGATAGTGATAATTTTATTATTATCCAACAATTGCATTTAAATATTAGTTTGCTTTAATCAATATTTTAAAATGAAACCAATTTTTCTTCATTAAAAAAATACATGCAGGGCAATAAAAACATGTTCGAGAACAGGCCATTCCGACTTCAAATTAAAACCTTAAAAGTATTTTAAGCAACAGCATGATGTAATCCAATTTTTTTAAAAATCAAATAATAGACAATTCCTCAGATCACAATTAAAAACTCCTTACTGGTGTGGAGATGAGAGAATTTTCATGGATTTTATAAAATACAGAACAAGAAAATAGTATATAATCAAAGTATTCTTTAAAAATAAGTATTGGTGACTTTTCTCACAATAAAGAAATTATGTTGAAAGAGAAATAAAAATGACATATAGAGAATAAAGTTTGTTACAAAACTTGCAGTAAAAAGGAAAATTTGATAGTACTGGATGTATATTGTTACGGTTTTAGTACTAAACCACAATTGTATGCAGCAGAAGGGATCCACAAACTAATTTGAACACAATGAGATTTTTCCTATTGGTATGAATTTATGTGAAATCATTACTAACACAACAATAAAAAATACAGGCAGGCCATTAAAATAAGCAAGGCACATCAGTGAAAACTGAGGAAGTGAAACTGGCCTTTTATTCTTACTCACTTGAAGTCCTTACAAAGTTTACTGGGCTCTTGGTTCAAAGGAAACATAATAGACACAAATATTTACCTTTTTACCATGGTTTCATTCTTAGGATTCCTAGGTGGGTCTAATGACAATGCTGTTAGACAAGTACTAAGTAAAACCATTCAACATATTTAGTTATTCTTCAGCTTAAAAAGGAATTCCTTAAATGCAGAAGTGTTATCAATATTTGCTGAATATTCAGCAATATTCATTGCTGATAGATGAAACAGAGAGAAAACACAATGAACACTGATATTCAGTGATTGGACATACTCTATGGAATTGAGTCATCTTATTGTAGTAACTCAATAAGTAAAATTAGGACACAAGAGTTTCAACTCCTTTTCATCTAGGATAGGTAATAGGGGCCAGCCACAAAACACAGATGATAAATTCAATCCTTTCAGATTTCACTTTGGCTAGCATTTCCATTTCTTCCCATACTAACCTTTTATCAGGAGATAAAATTTAAAAAAAAATTGATTCAATTAGGCCCTTCCCATTCCCCCCGTGTGTGGCTAAAATGTAGTTAGAGAAAAAGAAAAGAGGACGGCAAGTCAGAGCTGAAGACAAAGAACATGGAAAATCGTCTAGAGGAAAAAAACGCCTGAAGTAGGAAAACAGTCTCTCACACAGCAACATGATTTAGAAAGAAACACCCATGGCAGCTATTTCGAATCCTCTGCATCTGATTCCTCCTTGGTGATCAGCTCTGCCATTAATTTACTGTTTCTAATTAAGACGTCACTTCTGGGCCTCAAGCTCCAGCTTTTAAAAAGTGGAGAGGGGCCAGAAATTAGAACGAATAAATAACATCTGAGGAATGTTCAAGGATGCAATTTAAGAACAATTCTCGTACAAAAAGTTTTCTTGCTGAAATTTCCCAGTGGGGAATAAATGCTAAATAATCAGATGTAGTGGTAGTAACAATTCACGTAACAGTACAGAAGAAACCATTACTAACTAAAAATGAAAAATGGAGAGAGAGAGAAGGCAGAGTTTCCATTTTGAAGAGGGAGAAGAAAGGCATTAACAAATTTGATACAGTATCTGTAAGTAGTGACCAAGTGGTTAAAAACGTGGAAATCGACACAAGAGGGAGGAGATATGGGAATATATGTATATGTATAGCTGATTGACTTCGTTATACAGCAGAAACTAACACACCATTGTAAAGCAATTATATACTCCAATAAAGATGTTAAAAAAAAACAAAACGTGGAAATCATATGACTCATAGAAAAGCAGTATCCCCAGCACTGATGAATGCAGACCTAAAGATAAGCAAAAACCTCCCACTACACCACAGCACACTCATACTCAGCTGGGTTGAAGACCTCCAAGTGCCCTTTCATCCTGAGATCCACCATCTGAACCCCATTTCTGAGATTAAGTGCAGGGGTTCTTCATGTGTCCTGCTGCAGATCAGGGGGTATCACATGATGGAAAACTGACACAGCAACCACAGTGACTTATGCTGTAATCTGAGATTCTCAAAAATCAGATCCTTGATCGAGGTCCTCTAAAAAATTGCAGCAATGACACTTGGCATTCATACAAGGAGCCAATGTCACCTGATCCTCATTACAGGGGCATCAAGGGGCCTGGCTAGTGTCACAGCGCTCAGAAATGACAGGGCAAGGGCTACAGGCCAGGTTTCCCTGAGTCCTGGTGTCATGGTGACAAATCCTCTCTACCTGAGAGCTTTTCGGAGCTGTGGACTTCCCTGCAGCTATTTCTAGTTTCAGTCAATGACTGGCTTTGGCTGATTCTCCACACCACCCAGTACCCAAACAGGCCTCACTTCTACATCTGAAACTTCCTCTTGGAATAAGAAGGCATTTTCCTGGTGGCCCCAACAGTTCCCCTCCTGGAGTGGCAAATGATGAAATACCCAATTTAGTTCTTATTGCCTTCTTGTTCAAAGTTAGTGAGGATTCTATGATACTTTACTTCCAGGTGTCTTAGATTCTCTACTGTATGTCATTGACACTGGGAGACCAAATTCTTGAAGCTTAGACCTTACGGGGGAAACATACAAAGCTGAAAAGCTTATCCATTTAAATAGACACATTGTTCCCATTTTGAAGGCGTATGTAAGAGCAAGATGCTAACACCAAATTAGAAATCATCCAATTCCAATTAGAAATCACCACATACCAAACATTGGACCTATGGTCTTTCTAAGCCCATCAAACCACTCCAAAGCAACAATATAAAGCTGAAGCGGTGGTAGAGACATTCTCCTCACTTGACGTTTGAATTATTTTAATAATAACAACAGTAATAACCAGGTCTTTTCAAGTTACACATCTCTTCCTGTAACTCACAGAAAGTATATTTATCTTGAAAAATGCTACTATCACAAGTAAACACATCTAAATGACTGTAAGGAAATATCATTGTCCTCCACCCATTTTAAAAGCATTTTAGGGAATCCCACTCTTCACAATAATGGTGCCTTTGAAAAACATTGTTAATACATTCTTCATCTGTACACATCTATTTGTTTTTCATGAAAACTTCCTCATCCAAGCTTATGAGTATAGCCAACATTTATTTAGCCGTTACTCTGCCAGGTACTGTCCTAAGTCATTTACATAGATCATTTTATTTAATCCTCTTAACTTTAAGCAGTAGGTACTATTACATCCCCCATTTTACAGTTAAGGAGTCTGAGTGTTTTAGGTAACCTGTCCAGGTCACTCAGCAACAGGCAACAGAACCAGACTTGAATCCAGAGAATTCTACTCCAAAGGCCATACGCTTCGCCACTTCTTGAAGCATTCTTATGATTTCATATCAGAACTATGGGTAATTTAGGAAAGGTCACCATTCCTCCTTTGCTGTTTAGCCTCTTTCCTCCTTGTCTCTTCTTCCATCTTCCTTCCTGCTTCCTCTCAGTCTCTCTAACTCGCACCTTTAGATTCCTCAGTTTTCTTTTCCAGCCACAGCCAGGAACCTGGCCTCACTCCAGCTCCTAGCTGGCAACAGTGCAAGTTTAGGTGGGAGCCTGTTGGGAACGATGAGCAGATGGCCATTGGCAGAAGACACAGCGGAACTGCCTCGGAAGCGTGAGGTTACCTGCATGTCCATGATGACCTCCCACGCTTGGGTAAGAAACATTCTCCGACCCTTCCCAGGGACGCATTTATTTTCATGGTGAGGTGGAAATATGTGAGGAGCCCTCAGACTCTCAGGGAAATGTTGAATTTAGCAATGCAAACTCAGAGCAAGATGAACAGCTGCTATTCTAGACTTTCCTTCTTTCATACTCTGTCTGCTATGCATTGAGTTGGAAATTTTGGAAACTTAGGGGTACGACCTGCTTCATTAAATCATATTTCTTCAGGGTTACTGGGAACCAAAAAGTTTTGCCAAAATTTTTCTGGGGAAAAAAAAAGGAGATCCTTTATTAAAAAAAAAAATGTTTTTTTAGAGGGTTGGTGTAAATAACATTCAATTACATTAGCTCAATTTATTAGATACTACATCCAAAGCTTGAGTTGGAAAAGGAGCTGGTCTCTGTCTACATATTTTTCTGGCAGCATGTGAATGGCGTCACCTGTCAGTTGCAGTAGGCAGCAGATGCATGAGCTCAGGAGTCGGCCAGACCTGCATTTCCACCTTCCAGCAGTGTAACCTTGAGCCACTTACTTAACTTCTTCAAACCTCAGCTTCTCTGTAAAAAGGTAGGGGCGTTAATGTTCGCCGCCCCAGGGTTGCTGTAAGGATCAAGTGACATCAAGTCTATGAAAGTACCTAGCACAGAACTAGCAGAGTAGGCATTTAATAAATGGTTGTTTTATTTAATTTTATGTCATTTTACGGGAGAAGATGTACAGACTTGTTATTAAGAAATAAGGAGACAGAAACCGTAAATTTGTGGTCTGTAATTTTTCCTTCATTTAAGAAAACTGTTCACCAAAGCTATATTTTCAGTTAAAAAGAGAGAGCAAAATCTTTTGCAATACCTCTCCCACCAAAACCTCAACTTTTAGTAATCAGACACTTCGAAGTTTGACTGCACAATGTATGGCTATCTGTGTATTACTGCTACACACATATTTACAACATAAAATTCACGAGAACAAACACAAAAAAGTCAACAGGGAAATGCTGATGGTCAGATGTAAATGTTAGGCTCTTGTGGCCTATCAGAAATCATCATTTACAAAGAAAAGATGAAAAATACGTGATTCACAAAAGAAAAAATATCAGTAAATCAGAAATTCTACACAATAAAGAACAGTTATGAGGAAAGTTTATATGGAAACATTATGTTTTCAACTCTGCCTAAAATTATCTCAGATTTCAGTTTTAGCATTATTTCCAGTTTGATTTTTAAGATAAAAAAAATACGGTCACCACTGCTTTGCTCAACATTTCCCTTTGGGTAACAACATACCCAATCCTATTTTAAAAAGCAGCCAATGGGGGTGCTCACTGAAAAAACAGAAACTGACAACTGTAATGCATGCCAATCTAGCAACAAATAATTTGCAAGACACCAGTCCCAGAAAGAAACTAAAATGGGAAACTATGATTAAAAACTGTTCTTTGCATGAGGTTACTGGGCCTATAGCTGGACAAGTCTCCCACTGCCCAAGGGGCTGAAAGGCATTTTCTATGTAAAGGATGCAGTGTCTGGGAAGGAGTTCAGGCCACAGTGACTGTCAGAAAGCTCGGGTTACAGCAAAACCTTCAAAGTCATTTCTAGAATATAATCAAAGCTCTCCTCTGCACAGAGTCAGAGTGGTGGCAAGTTCCTGGAACTGAATTTTTTTGCTGAGTTCAGCATTAAACAATCTCTGCAAAAGCTCAGATAAGCTAGACTGAATAAACAAGCAGCAAAGTAAATTTTCCCATGGAGTTTCAACCACAGCCAAATGCATTGTGCTGTTTCAACCAAAAAAACTGTGCATATACCTAAGTCTACCCTCCACTGCCAAAAAAACTATACATAGTTGGCCAACTTTCTAGAATTCTCTTAGTTTTGATAATGTTAAAAGCAATGACAGTGAGGCTTCTTTTCCTCAAATACATTATAAGTCTACAACAAGCACGTAGTACTTTCATAAAAATTATCTATATTCCTACAAACTGTGTTCTCTCTACTGATGTTAAAAAAAATTGAGTGGGGCTTCCCTGGTGGCGCAGTGGTTGAGAGTCCGCCTGCCGATGCAGGGAACACGGGTTCGTGCCCCGGTCCGGGAAGATCCCACATGCCGCGGAGCGGCTGGGCCCGTGAGCCATGGCCGCTGAGCCTGCACGTCCGGAGCCTGTGCTCCGCAACGGGAGAGGCCGCAACAGTGAGAGGCCCACGTAATTGAAAAAAAAAAAAAAATTGAGTGTTTAGTTGGCATCTATCCTGATTACCCCCGGTCCAAAGTATACAAGAGTAAAGAGTGAGAGATTTCCAAAAGCTTTTTGTTAAGGCACAAGCCCTATTTTAAAAAACAAATCCTTAAAAGGTTCTGTGGGAACAGAATTTCAATGAGAATTTCATATATTCAAGTTTATGCTTATGAAGCAATAAAAATGTTTAATTAAAATTTACACATTTGTTTTGAAAATAAAATACTAATTTTAGATTTTGTGCTCATCTTTCGCTGTTACTACTTGTACAGATGTCCTTCTACTAAAATGTATTTGGGGTATTTGATAGACCTCTACCAGGCTTCTCAGGGTATCCTTTCTCAAAGCACCCACAGAGAGAAAAGCCAAAGTCACAGACAGAGGAAACTCCTCTAAAGGCAGTTATTCATTTCCTGAGCTAACCCACTTCCTTCTTCAGACATTTTCTTCTCTTCATCAATGTGTGTTTTTGAAATTAGCATCAAAGGCTTCTTGCAAAATATACTTCTGGGTCTGGGGCCTGGAATCCGGGCAAATGCCAATGGCTGTGTCATTTCTAATATCATCACTGCAGTGATACAAGATTAGAATCTCAAATGAAGTGTCACTTCAGTAGTACAGAAGGCTCCCTGCAATGTTAAACTGATGTTTTAGCAAAAGAATCCAGATCATTACGAGGTAGAGCCATGTTTAGAGAAAATAATTGTCACCAAAGTGAAAAACTGAACGCTACTCCACTATGAAAAATTATAGCAGCTTCCATAATAAGGAAATCCATTTTTTAATCTTTTAAACCTTAAGCAAACTTTAATGAGTTGCTGGGTTTCTTCATATTAAGGCCAACATTGGAGAGAAAATTGAAAGTCTCATAATTATTAAAGTTTATATATTTTATTAGAAATGTGTCTCCTCAATGACTGTTGTCTTCACTTTAATCAAAGCAGATATAGGAGGCTGAACAGAAGTTTGGCTACTATGCCAACTGGATCCCCCAAGACACTGAGAATCTCCCGACCTCCACACGATTTCCATCCCAGACCCCCTAAAGAAGGGGAGGGGCTTAGGGAGCCCTACTTTGTCATGTACCATCAACAAAATACACTGTATCCAGAAAAAAAAAAAAAAAAAGAAAGAAAGAAAATTTGGCTACTATGATTCTTCTGTGCTAATAATACAAAATGTTATTTAAAAAATCAAATCAGTCTTTACCTAAATATAAATATAAAAAGCTTTATTTATTTACCAGCAAAGAGTGATACCACAAAACAAAGGAAATAAAGTCTCTTAAAATGTTTATTTTTGTCAGAATAGCTGACGATTTTCTATTAAGTCTTTCAGTTTATTATTATAATAAGCATTCCCCCCTTGAAAAATCCATTCAAAATATCTCAATCCTTGAGGTAAAGAACTTTAAAAAAAAAAATCCCGATTTTTTTTAAAGAAAAAATTTCTTAAAATTCTTTTAAGCTTGATAAATAGAAATAATCTCTTCTTGTTCTACTCTGGTGAACAAAAATGTACTTTATACAGCAAAATATCCAGTCACTTATTGGCAAACTGAAGGTGAGACCTATTCATTTACATGTTTTATTCAAACAGTGCAATACTGCCACGTTCATATAGACTTTTTTTTTCTTTTTTTACAGTTACCAACACTCTTCTGGCAAAGACAAGGTTTTGAAATGGCAAAAGCAACACAAGTTTTAGATCTCAAAGCTCTGGAAAGGAATTAATCTGAGTCTTCATCATCAAGATAGTCCTCGGCATTGCTTAATGTTCGGACTGCATCTAAAAGGAATGGGGGAAAAGCAAAACAGAGAAATTACAAATGGCTCAGATTTTGTTTTCACTTTCAAAGCTCCTGACAATTCAAAACACTGTAATCTTCCCTCAGACCTACGGGTTGTATTTTCTCCAAGGATATTTTTCTACTTTTGCTTTCCAGTCTAACTGATTAGTTTCTGTTGCCACAGAGGCTGACAAATACATATGTCTGCATGTTACCTAGACATGCAGAAAAGTAAAGCACATGGTGCTGAGGTACCATTAGTCTATCTTAAACAAAATACGACAGCCACATGCACCATGACCAATGTGGAACACACCAGAAGCCCGTCCACCCTGACAACTGTGCATCCAACCTCCTTTCCCAATGACAAGTGCACAGGTGGCTTCAGTCAGTCGACAACCTGTGGCCTTACCTGAGGGCAAGGTCACTGGGTAGAAAGATAACTAATGAGGGGGGGAAAAGGAAAAGAAAAAGAAAGAGAATGAAAACACAAAAGCTTCAGTTTCATTTTAGAAAACACTGATAAAGTATACTCAGAAGCAAAAGAAACTGAATTGAAAAATAAAAGTTTTAAAATAGAAAGAGCTGAACCCCATCAAATGTTAAGTCAACCTTAAACAGAGTTCAAAAGGAAGACATCTGATCTTTAACTGTTCACCTGTCCAGTCAAATTCAAACTGTCTCGTCAAATTCCTATAGCAACAGGTTACACGAGGTATAGTTTTAAGGGGAAAACTGAAATGCAGTATAAGCACATTGTTAGAGCTCAATAAATGTATGTTATATATAGCACCCAGAACATGGTCTCTAAATACTATAAGCCCATGCTCATTGGAGATATGACTGATTCCAAGTCTGGGGAAGAAACTGTAAAAGAGAGACCTGAAACCTCTTGTTATGCCATAAAACAAGGATCCTAGCAAAGACAGCATCATTTTAAAAGGGCTCAGGATCCAACCAGAAGAGGCCTCCACTAGCCAAAGATAGGCTACCAGTAAGGAAACTATGCTGGATTAAAACACAGCAAATATTTCAACACACACCAAAGAGAATTCATTGGCCCCCTTCGAAAAATAACAGGGAACCAGCAGTTTATTTTGAAAACTCTTAAAAGGTAAATAAAAATCAAGGCTTTATTCTGCCCCTGATATACAAACTACTGCTCGAGTAACCAAAGAGTTGATAAGGGGAAATTTTTCTTTATAGAATGTTCCAACTAATAACCAAGAAAGGAGTGACAAAATTAGAATATCACCATTTTGCAACCATTAGTGAAATAATGAATCTAGACAATGATCATCTATGGATGCTAACATTGCAGGACAAGTGACAAACAGATACTATGCGCCTCTGATAGAAGAACACAATTTTCTTTATGAAGTATTCTTCCCTCTATCCCTAAGATAGATAGATAGATACATAGGTAGATAGATAGATCGATAGATGATAGATAGAATCCAAATCTAATCAAACCTCTAGATGTAACACCAATTGACAAAAATACAGAGGACAGAGGAGCATGACAACACCATGGGAATGCATGCATGCAATGTCTACACTGGGAAATTCAGGGAAATTGGTCCAGTTTCTTTAACAAATAAACTGCAAGGCTAAACAAAGAGGAAAAGGAGAGGGAAAGGAAACATTAATTGAAAAACAAAGAAACAAGAGACATAGCTATCAGTTTGGACCCTACTTAAAAAAACATAAATAAATAAGCAAAGAATAAAAAACATGTAAGAGAAAATGGTAAATTTAGACCATCACAAGACGTTTGATGATACTGTAGTTTTTTTTAAGTCTTCATAGGTTTAGAAAAATGATTATTGAAAAAAAAAGGAAGGGGCAGGGGAGAGGGCAGGGATATAGAAACCGATTTATCTTATACAAGAGAGAAAGAAAGGTAAAAGAACAAGTGGCTTTACGCAGAACAGAGGTGGCCTTCAACAACTTCAGCTTCCAAACTATTAGAAGTCTCCGGGTTGACTGTACTCTTCTCCATTCTCCTTAAGAGGAGTTCTGGAGACCTGGGAGGAAGGTATTTTGTTCTGTTCCATACACACCCACAAACTTCAGGACTGGCCATGAACTTGGTAAAAGTAGCCTTTTAAGCTAAAGACAAAAAGACAAATAGCAAAGCTCTTCCCCTTTCTACTTTGCTACTACAAACCTGTGTTTTTCAATATTGGAGATATTCCTTGTCCTTCAATGGTTACTTTGGCACTTTGCTTTAAGCAAGAGGAAGATGACTGGCCACGGTGCAAATTCTGACCAAATAGAAAGTGAGAGCCAGGCAAATAAACTTCTCCTTCCTTCCTTCTGTGGACTGCTCTGAGGCACAGTTTCTCTGGAAACTTCTCATATGGCCAAGTGCTGATAATGAGCGGTATCTTCATAGCCCGTCTTGGGGCATGACTATCATGGTAATGTATCCCCTAGCAGTGCTTCTCAGCCTCCCCTACCTCACTTCCATATTTTTTCTCATTCTCACTGCCCTGGATTTACATGTTCCAAAGCACCAGAACTTAGATAGACAAACAAACAAATAAATAAACAAATCGTGGAGGGATAAACACAATAACATGTAAAATCTCATAGACGTGTTACGTGAAAGAAGTTAGACACCAAAAAGCACACACTGTTTGATTCCATTTATATCAAGTTTGAAAACAGGCAAAACTAATCTATGGTGAGAGAAGGAGAGGATTCTGAGGGAGGCTTCTGTTGTGTGGGAAATGTCCTCTATCATCTGGGTTATGGTTAATAAGTTTAAGCACAGTGGGAATCCCCTGGCGGTCTAGTGGTTAGGACCCTGCACTTCCACTGCAGGGGGCCCAGGTTCAATCCCTGGTTGGGGAACTAAGATCCTGCATGCCGTGTGGCACGGCCGGAAAAAAAAAAAAAAAAAAAAGGTTAATTTCATTGTGGATTAAATCAGGTTAATGAATTTAAAAAAAAGTGTAAGCACAGTAAAAAAAAAAATCATCAAGATGTACACTTAAGATTTATGTACTTTACTTAATGTAAATTATACCCTAGTTTTTAAAAATTGGAAAAAGAACTGAAAGGTTCAATCCTCAAGTATGCCTTGACCCCACCCTATATCCTAAAGTTACCCTTCATGGTAACTGTAACATGTAAATTATTTTGTCCTTATAAGAAATTCAAGATGTGGTGGTTTTTTTTGTTTTTTTTTTTGTTGTTGTTTGTTTGTTTGTTTTTTTGCTGTACGCGGGCCTCTCACCGTTGTGGCCTCTCCGGCTGCGGAGCACAGGCTCCGGACGCGCAGGCTCAGCGGCCATGGCTCACGGGCCCAGCCGCTACGCAGCATGTGGGATCTTCCCGGACCGGGGCACGAACCCACGTCCCCTGCATCGGCAGGCGGACCCTCAACCACTGCGCCACCAGGGAAGCCCTCAAGATGTGCTTTTAAAAGTGGACCACGATGTCAGAATATACCTCCTCTGGCTTAGAGCTCATGCTGGCAATTTGCTATATGGCCAAATATTCAAACTCTCATTCCAACGAGGATCAAAATACAAATTAAAATTTTTTAAACTGGATAATTGGGCAAATGAAGAAAAAGAAAACAGAGAAAAAGGTAACATGAAAAATGAAATACGAAGATTCATTTCTTGGCTCTGTGTGCCAGGCCCCAAGATTAATTACCTCATTACTGAAATCAGTAGAGCACAAATTTAGGAAGGTAAACTAAAGAAACTTGGAGTAAACAGAGAAACAGAACACCAACGTCCCTGCCCTTTTCTACAAAGACTACAGAAAAATGAGGAGAAAAAGAGAAAAGTTTGCCACCTGCCTCTTCCAGCTCCAGTTGTTCATGTGGAGGCTTCTGGGTGTAGCTCTCTGGGGTCTGAGCAGGTGTGATATTTTCATTGTCTGTCACCATCAAACTCATAGTGTGCATGAGACCCTGATAACCGTTAGCTCATAAGAAACCTTACTCCTCAGTCAGGATGTTTTGGAGGTGCCCATATAGCGGCAGGAAGTCAGTGGCAGAGAAAGGAAATTAGGTCATAGTCCTTCTTCCTGACCCAACCAAGGCAGCAGGGCGTGAGAGGTCCACCTCAAGTAAAAGTGTTTCAACCACATGGCTGCAAATACGGCTTCTCAGTCAAAATGTAGCTAGGGAGCACCACTCAGCTGGTAAACACTTTCTCACTCATTTGGTAGACCCTATACACATCTATGCATGAGTAATTACTTTAAAGAAAGACTTGCTCTGCCAGCAAACATTCATGGCTTAAATAATTAAGAAGTCCCTAACTGCTTAATAGTTTACATTATACCTGAACTGAGGTTAAATAAGAATCTGGAACAAACACTTATCTGAAATAAGGGACAAACGGAACAATGGATTTGTGAGAATTATGATGGGAATTTGATGATAGGTAAGGAAGATGATTCTGGGAAGTTCCCTTGGTAAGCCACAAAGAGAGGGGGGCTGTTTGCTTTCTTTAATTGACTAAAGCAGGAAACCAGGGGACTGATATACTTTGCTGCTTATGCTAGAAATGGAATATGGCACAGCATAATATTGACTCTTCTCATAAATCAAGGGATACCTGAGGGAGAAATAAGTTTTCCAAGGGTTCAAACATTAATGGGAATTTGATTCAAATGATAGAAACAGAAATGAGCATCTCATTACCCAAGTTGGAGAACTCTGAAAATAATAATACCCTAAGGATAAAATGAAAACACATGCACTTAGCCTCTATAATGGAAATTTCTAAAAAGGTGTCTTGGTGATTCTCCACCAACATGAACCAGTCTAAACTTCAGACTCTAAAGCGATACTAAAAGAGTCCAGAATGATGAGTAGCAATGCAAAGACTTGCAAAAGGTGAATCCTCCATTATACTAGTTCCTTTCTAGAAAACGGCAGTAAAAATGTATCCATTACAGGCTTATACTTCAAAGTGGAATTAAAGTGCCAAACAGGAGATAATTAAGTAGAATAAGGCTTGAGAAGTGAGAAAAAAGAGATCAAATGTTCCCTCCCACCAAGCATCTTCCACCTTTCTTTTTTTCTACCTCTCTGGGTTTCTCATGGGCCAGGAGACTGATGATAAATGAAAGAGGGACAGAGGAGAGGTGGCAGAGGAGAGGTGGCAGAGTTCACACCCCGCCACTCCCAGTACTCCTTTCTGGAATCACCATGTTAGAATGAATCTAGGGGAGCACATTCAGCAGGCTATATACTGAGAAGTCTAATCAACAGCCAATCTCTGAATAGTAATCACGAACAGTGCAAATGTGTTTAACACCTCTATTTCCTTTAACACCTTTTCAAAACCACCACACAAACTCTTCATTTTTATAGAATTGCATGTGAACTTTTCAAACCTCTTCTCCTACATCAATAGATATTATCTTTAAGAATATACACTCTATCTTCAGACTTCCCTGGTGGCGCAGTGGTTAAGAATCCACCTGCCAATGCAGGGGACACGGGTTCGATCCCCGGTCTGGGAAGATCCCACATGCCGCGGAGCGACGAAGCCCATGCGCCACAACTACTGAGCCTGCGCTCTACAGCCCGCGAGCCACCAGCTACTGAGCCTGTGTACCACAACTACTGAAGCCCACGCATCTAGAGCCCGTGCTCCACAACAAGAGAAGCCACCGCAATGAGAAGCCCGTGCACCGCAACGAAGAGCAGCTCCCACTCGCCACAACTAGAGAAAGCTTGTGCGCAGCAACAAAGACCCAACACAGCCAAAAATAAATTAATTTTTAAAAAAAGAATATACACTCTTATCTTTAAAAAACCACGCATAGAACTGTGAAGAGATACCGATACATTTACAAAGTCTAGAATAATTTTGATTACAAAATTTTGATTACAAATAATTTTGATACCCTCATTTAAAATAGAAACAAAATATAATCATAAAGCTCTTGAATGCATAATTAAAAAATATTTAGTGATAACCACTCATAAAAACAAATCTGAAATGAGAATATGGAAACAATGGTTCTCTGATAAGGACTGTAATGGAAAGCAAAGTAATTAGAACTTGATTGCAAGGAATAAAAGAAACATACTAATCATAGCAAAAAATCGATGTCTCTTCAAATTTGTTTGCATAAAGGTATTCTTCCATGTTGAAGTTCTGATTCAGACCAAGGATGTAAAATCTAACTTCAGAATCACCTGAAGAATTTACCAAGAAAAAATCTTCCCTAATATTAAATCGATAACTCTTAGTCATGATGGCATCAGGAGGAAGAAGGATTAAAATCAAGTACCTGTTCCCTGTTTCTTTTTCAGGAGAGACGCACAGGCAGCATTAGTAGCCATGTCCAGGGCCAGCTTCTTCTCATTGTTTCTTAAGTCTGTTCTAGCACCTTCCCCAACACAAGAAAGTAAATTAGGTGTTTTGAAGACTCTATAGTAGCAGCCAAACCTTTTTTTTTTTTTTTAGTTTCTTTTTTCTCTTTTTCTTTTCTTTCTTCCAGTTATATTGAGATATAATTGACACACAACACTGTATAAGTTTAAGGTGTACAGATAATGATTTGACTTACGAACATCATGAAATGATTATCACAGTAAGTTTAGTAAACATCCATCATCCCATATAGATACAAAATTAAAAGAATATAAAATTTTTTTTTCCTTGTAATGAGAACTCTTAGGATTTACTCTCTTAACAACTTTCTTATATAACAAACAGTAGTGTTAATTATATAGCAGCCAATCCTCTTTCCATCAAAACTAATCACTTTTGGCAGAACTAACTAGAGAACCATTCTGGCCCCGAACTAGGCTCTTTCCAAACAGCAAAACTTTCTCAAAACAGTAATAACATATTTGGCAGCTTTAATCAGGGAGCTTATTGCTGCACCTGTAATAATTATACACAATTAAAATATAGCCTTCCTTTCGAGTCTCTATAGAATTGCATGTGAACTTTTCAGTGAGGAGTTGACTGTCCCTGTGGACAGTAAATCAGTTAGACTCAACGTGCCTTGGCACGAGTTTTTGGAGATTAAATTCAATACACCCTTTGCCTCTTCTTTTCAAGAAGGTCTTTAGAAAAGACCATGTAAGTTGAGCTTGAGGAGATTAATATTTATCTTAAGTATACTCTCATGCTTATTAGCAGAATTAGTAACACTAAAATCTAGAGGCAATCCATTGTTCCCACAGCCCATCTTCTACTCCCTTTTTTCCTTGTCTTTATTATGTGATAAATTACATCAGAATTCATAAATCTTTCTCATTGTCAAAGATTCAAAAATACAGATGTATGCTGAACAAAAGCTTATGTCTCATTTCAGCCTGCAACTAACCCCTTCCTTCCCCATCTTCTACCTTCCCCAGAGGTGACCATTCCCAACAAGTGGGCATCAGTTCCCATCTCCCTTATGTGCAAGAATGCATTCACAGACATATGTGGACATATACACAAAATCATACTCCATGTATTAGTCTGTAATTTGATTTTTTTTTTGCCAATGATATTTTCCTTTTTTTTAGTTGATGTACAATATTTATAAGTTTCAGGTATATAACATAGGGGTTCACAATTTTTAAAGGTTATATTTCATTTATAATTGTCACAAAATATTGGCTATATTCCCTGTGTTGTACCATGTATCCTTGTAGCTTATTTATTTTATACACAGTAGTTTGTACCTCTTAATCCCCTACCCCTATCTTACCCCTTTCCCTCCCTCTCCTCCCTGGTAACCACCAGTTTTGATTTTTTTAACTTAATAATATATTATCGTATTCATTCCTTAGTAGTACACATACTTATAACCCAATCTATTTAAATATTTATAATTATTCCATTTTGTGGGTATTCCAAAATTTATTTAACCACTCCTCTATTGAGGGGTGTTTAGGCTTTTCCTAATTTTCATTATCACAAACAATGCTGCCGTGAACCTCCTTGAACAACATCTTTGTTTATATGCATTTCTGAAGGATGGTTTCCTAGAAGTGGTGCTGAAATGTAAGGATATGTATGTTTTCATTCTGCTAGCTACTGTTAGACTGCCTGCCAAGAAGGCTTACCAATTTACACTCTCTGCCACAGTGTTTGAGAGTGCCATTTTCTCTACAACCACATCCTCGTCAGTAAACAAAATATAAATGTCCTAAAACTCAAAGGCACAAAAATACTGTCAAGAAAAGAATAGTATGTTTAATTAGGAATACGGTGACCATGTGTGAAAATCTCTCATGAACAGATTTAGATAGCCACAGCTGGGGTTATAGGGAAAACCTCATTCTCTCGCTGTACTACAGGTCAAACATCCTGCAGGTTCATAGTTCTGTGACTGATCATACCTTACTTTACACTTGAGAACTCACATACATGATTTCTGTCAGGATGGGAAATGTTCAGAGACAGGATGCTAGAGAAGAAACTCAACCATTTCCTGTGTCCCTCTCAACCAGCGCTGCCCAGAAGAAAATTATGTGAGCCATAGACGTAATTTAAATTTTTCTAGTGGCTACGTTTTCAAAATGTGAAATTCATTTTAAGAATATATTTCATTTCACCCAGTATATCCAAAGTGTTATCACTTCATCATGTCACCAATATGAAAATTACTGTGCTACTTCACTCTTTTTGTTTCTACTAAGTATTCAAAATCTGGTATTCATCTTACACTTACAGCACATCTCAATTCAGACTAGCCTCCTTTCAAGGGCTCAGTAGCACGTGTGGTTAGTGGCTGCCATAGCAGACAGTGCAGATGTTGGCATACCTCTGGGGGGCACTACAGTGGTCCTCAAGGTGTCTGATCTTTTGCACCTGGAGTTTACATCATCAACATCCTTTAAATCAAAAACATTTCCTCTCATATAACCCACAACATTGCTCCAAGGATCCCTAATGATACTGCATCCATGTGACATGTAGGCTGGGGATTCAAGCATCCTATATTACAGCCTTCTAGACCAGGGTGCAGTACGGGGTGATATCCCTGGCCTTCTATAAGGGTTAACTAATATTTGTGGGACAAACAGATGAATGGATGGTGAGTCCATAATTTCACTGCTGCTTCTGACTTGTGTAAAAACAGGGAATCAACGTATCTTCTTGTTTTCTGTACATCTAGCATCTGCTCAGCTCAAAGCAGGACATCGCAGCCACAGCATTCCTTCTTATCTATCAAGCTTTCCTGTGAGAACAGGGGCCTCAGCAACTTCACCCATACAGCTTTCTTAGAGAGCTCTCCTCTGTATGTGTGCATGCACATGTGTGCGCATGCGCACACACACACACACACACACACACACACACACACCTTCTTTCTGAGGCCCTTTAATCCTGCAGAAATGTACAATAAATTCTTACTGAGGGTAATATATGTGATTTTAAAGCTTACCAAGCTTTTGAGTTAAAATTAAAAGCTTACACAAATCACCTCAATTTTATCTTATGATAACAACTCCGTGATGCAGACAGAGTAGAGACCACAATTCCAGTTTTAAAATAAGAATCCTATTGTTTTCCCTACTATTTCAAGTGGTAAAAGTGGACGTAGCCTATTTTTCAGGGTAAGCAAAGACCAGAAAAACTAAGCACACTTTACCTTTTGCCAGAAGCAACTGGACAATATCTGCATAACCCTTCCAGGCAGCAGCATGCAAAGCTGTGTCTCCCAACTTGTTCTATGGTGATATAACAAGAGAAAGCAGCATTTTAAAAAGAGAGTGTGGATTGAAACCGTGCATGAATTTAGGTTTACTCTAACCTAAGTAAATCTAAAATGAGAACGAAGTTATAAAATCATATAAAATTCCAAAGAGGGAAAGGAGACTCAAAAGATGAGAGGTGAGTCATTTGGGGAAAGGGAATGGGATGGAAGAGGAGAAGTGGAAGTGCACAAGTGGAAGTGCAGATGCCTGCAGAGGGAGACGCCAGGAGGAAACAAGCAGATTTGTCTCCGCAGAAACCAGCATGAATTAGGAACTGGAGATGCCTGGAGACAAGAGAGCAGGAATGAGGCATGGGAGTGAAACCAAGAGTACTGGGTGAAAGTGTTTCTCCGGAGTAATTAGAACCCCAGAACCCCAGATCACCTTCCTTTCTCCCTGCTGCCAGATGATCCAGTATACATGGTAGAATTACCCTGTTGAGAAATTAACCAGATAGCTTCCAAGCTCATGGAACTTGCAGGCACAAGAGAAGGTGGCAATTAGGCTAGGAACTAAAAGCAGGGGGCTAGCTGAAAAACCTGCAAACTGAGCAGTAAGACCCCTCTCCCAGCTGCCTTTACCTACCCCAGTGCCCCAGTGTGTACAGTCTAGCATCTACGCCCAGGGAGGAGGCTGGAGAATACTTTTCTGGGAGAGCTGAACAGTCCCAATGCGGGGGAGGAAGGGAATATTTTAACTGGCATCTGGGTATAAGCCAGCAGAACATCCAGGACCTCACCACTTCACCCTACGGAGGAAACCACCAGTCAATAAGCCCCACAAGCACACAGTGCTTTCAGTCACACTCAAACATGAATGGACAGACAAAGGTACTGTATATTTGAGGACAGCCTCCAATATCCAAAGAAAGATCAAAACAAAGCTAATGGATCTCAGAGGAAAAAGACACAGTGTAGTGAATAGCAGAAAATGTTTTAAAATATGTATATAATTAATATATCAGAGATATAATATGACATTATGTTAGGAAATGACAAAAAGATGCTATGTAAAAGTAAAAATAAGAGTAAAAGGAGGAGCTTGTGGTAGAAAGAATTCTAAGACAGCCCTCAAGCTCCCGCCCCCTGGGATACACCTCCCTGTATAATTTCCTCCCCTTGAGAGTGGGTGAGACCGGTGAATATAACAGGATATCATGCCCATATTTTCTAATCAGTTGATGTTTACCCTGGGTGGACCTGACCTAGTCAGGTGGGCCCTTATAAGGAAAGGCATAGCACCAGCAACACAATCTCCTGCTGGCCTTGAGGAAGAAAGCAAACAGCCATGTTGTGAACTGTCCATCAGGAGGGGTGGTCTCTAAAAGTTGAGGGCCTCAGTACCATAGGTGCAAGGAACACAATTCTCCCACCAACATGAATGAACTTGGAATAGGACTCGAGCTCCACATGAGAACCCCACTCCAGCCAATACCTTGATTCCCACTTGTGAGACCCTGAGCAGGAAACCCAGCTACGCCACCCAGAATTCTCACCTACAGAAAGCATAAGGTAAATGGGTATATTTTAAGTTGCTAAATACGGGGCAATTTGTCACACAGCAACAGAGATCTAATACAATGCTCTGGGGAATTAAAAAGGCGACCAAAATAAAACACGAAGATGAGAAAACCTCTGAGGAAAACTAAGAAAATTAGAGGCTCAATCTGAGAGGTCCCACATAGCTACTAATGGGCATTCCAGAACCAAAGAGCAAAGGAAACAGATAAAAATATATAAGAAATAATACAAGATATTTTTCCAGGCTGAAAGAGTTCACTACCATTTTCAGGCAAAGACCCATTCTAAAAGCACATCATTGTGAAAGTTTGGAATACCATGGATAGAGTAAAATTCTAATCATGAGAAAACGCAGGGAATTTCCTGGCCGCCCAGTGGTTAGGACTCTGCACTTTCACTGCTGAGGGCCCAGGGGCCTGGGTTCAATCCCTGGTCAGGGAACCAAGATCCTATAAGCCTCGCAGCACGGCCAAATAAAAAAGGGAAAAAGCAGTTAATACACAAAGAATGGGACTCAAAAAGGCATCAAACCTCTCAAAAGCAACCCTGGAAACTAGAATACCATGGAGCCATGCCTGTAAAATTCTGAGGGAAGTCATTTTCAACCCAGAATTCTATCAGTCAAATAGTCAAGCCCAAGCTCCCCTTTCTCAGGAATTTACTTGAAGGTATTGTTCAACAAATGGAAGACAGAGGATCCAGAAAAGTGAGGACACAATACAGGAGAGAGGTGAAGCGTTTCCCAGGAAGACAGCAAAGGGCAGTAGAGACCAAGTTGCTCCGATCAGAGAATGAAGATGGAAGGCTTCAGTATGATTCCAGGAAGAAAAGAAAGAAAGCAATTATCTTATACAATTTAGAAAAGTATATCAAGAGAGTATAAAACAGTGTCGAGGTCTTTGTGAAATACAAAAAAAAAAAAAAGCACTAAATAAAAGTCAATAAATACAGAAACAAAAAAGTTACACAAGCAGTGAATGATATTTAAATAGCCATAATACCATAAGCATTATATAGTAATATAAGCAAAAACTATGCTATGTATGAAACATTAGGAGGACCGGAGGAGGAAAGATTGGGCGCTGGGTGCTGGAAGATGACAGCTGGGCGGTTGACAAGCGTAAACCTTCACCTACCAGATAGGATACCAAAATACTTTATGAAGATGATGAATTATTAGACAGCTCCACAAGCATATTCCTTAGTAACATGAAGGTAAGAGGAAAGCACTAAAAGCTGAAAGTGATATACGAGGAGGAGTATGGCAGGAATTGGGGGCTTTATGCAATTTGGACTTTAATCATAATTTTTTAACTATGTGCTTGTTGTATTTTGATTAAAAGTTTTATGAAAAATAATAAATGGGAAAAGGTGAGTTCCAAGACACCAAGACAGGATTTTACACACACATAAGCTGTACCAGGAGAGCAAGGTAGGTGGGTTAAATGGCTTCTGCATAAGCAATCTCACCTGTTGGTTCAGTTCAATGTTTGGTTGAGTAAATAGCACTTCCACTATATCTGAAATTCAAATAGAAAAGATTTTTTAAAGAAGGAGACTAAAAGTCTGACAAAACTCAGCATAATAATTTTAAAAGAGAGGATTCTTTTTAGAAGAATCATCAAGAAAATCGTTATAACAAAGTTTTCAACATTTATGTAAATAGAAGACCTAAGACTATAAAAGGTAGAATTACTCAGGGAAAATTTTTTTCTAATATTTTGGCTTTTGTATTTTCACATGACATCTATGATAGGAATATTTTTACATTTGCTGGGGCACTTAATATTCATACCACTAATTTGTGTTTAAATTTTCCTTTGGCCACGCTATTTAATTTGTTGGATTCTTTGTTTCTCATTACTGTTGGGATCATTTTCTGTGTGTTGTAGAGAGAGGGAGAAAGAGAGTGGGTGTGGTAGATTCTCAGCCAGGCTGAAATACATCTAGAAATTCCATTTGTCATTATTATTGATTATAACAGAGGAAGTTATCAACTGAATCACCAACTCAAGCAAATGCTGTCTCTTTCCTAAATCTTAAGCTTAGAATGTAAATCATAAAAGCTTCCTGGGAGGGCTTCCCTGGTGGCGCAGTGGTTGAGAGTCCGCCTGCTGATGCAGGGGACACAGGTTCGTGCCCCAGTCTGGGAAGATCCCACATGCTGCGTAGTGGCTGCGCCTGTGAGCCATGGCCGCTGAGCCTGCGCGTCCAGAGCCTGTGCTCCGCAATGGGAGAGGCCACAACAGTGAGAGGCCCGCGTACCGAAAAAAAAAAAAAAAGCTTCCTGGGGAAAACTAAGTCAGAGGAATCAATTCTGGTCCTTTCTTCTGTGAGATTAGACAGTGGGGGTTGTTTTTATATTACTGTTGTTTTCCTGTTTTCTCAGACCTTTTCAAGTCTGAGAGAGGAAAGGAAGCTTCCACTCCTTCAAGTGAAAAGGTCTGTGTAGTGAGGCTGGCCAATCACATTCTACCTACTGTTTTACAGAGCTTCCAGGGACTGGGCTTTTGGCTGACATTCTGAAAAATTTGAAAAGAATACCAATTTTTTTTCATTTGTGTAACTCTGGCTCCCCTAGATGAAGCACATTTTCAGTAGCACAGATATTTATGATAACAAACAAAATGTAATACCTTTGTGACCCCCGTGACAAGCCCAGTACAAGGCGGTGCTTCCAGCTTTGTCCAAGCCATTAACACCTACTCGGTTGTCCAAACACTCTCTCAACCAACTCAAGTTGCCTGAAAACATTTTACATTTATAAAAACACATGAAAAAGGGTTTTAGTTTTCTTCGTTTTGCTTTTCAATCAATTTCATCCTGCATAAATTCGCATTTGCAAAGGATTAATCAGTAAGTCTGAAATTAAAACCTGCCCCATAACGCATTCTCTATGGTACATTTTGACTTCCAGTTTATTAATGGAAAGCATTAACATCAATTTTTAATGGTAGGTTAATGGGAAGAGTTGCCTAAATGGGTCCATTTAAGGTATTTTTACTCTGTAAAAAAAGCTTTTTTTTCCTTTGTGAAATCCTGGAACTTTGGGAAAAAATTTCAAACCTAAGAACAAGCAGATACTACTCATATTCATATTTAAAATGCATTTTCAGTTCCTATAAGAAAAGAAAAACTAAATAACCTACTCAAAGCTGCTGCTCTTATATGTTAAAGTATAACTATTCATTTAATATCCTGTGGCTAATGCCCTAAATATCTAGTTTACAAAGAATTTTTTAAATGTCAATTTAGTAGTTCTACTTATGCACAATCCTAAACCAATAATTTCCTTTTGCACATTCAGATTTCAGAAATATCTACAATTAAATGAAAGAGAGCTTACTGTGGCCTTATAAAAAATTCCCCACGATCTACAGCAGGGTTTCTCAACAGCGGCCCTACTGACATCTGGCGCTGGAGGGTTCTTTGTTATGGGGGCTGTACTGCACGATGTTTAGCAACATCCCCAGCCTCTACGCAAAAGGTGCCAGCATCCCCCCAGTTATGACAGTCAAAATGCCTCCAGAGGACTTCCCTGGTGGCGCAGTGGTTGAGAGTCCGCCTGCCGATGCAGGGTACACGGGTTCGTGCCCGGTCCGGGAAGATCCCACATGCCGCGGAGCGGCTGGGCCCGTAGGCCATGGCCCCTGAGCCTGTGCGTCCGGAGCCTGTGCTCCACAACCGGAGAGGCCACAACAGTGAGAGGCCCGCGTTCCGCAAAATAACAAACAAACAAACAAACAAAAAAATGCCTCCAGATACTGCCAAATGTCCCAGGGTTTGCAGAGAGGAATTACCCTCTGTGGAGAGCCACTGATCTATGGAACAAAGCCCCACGTACAAGCCCCATCCCTGGTGCTTCCTTCCTCCCCAACCCCAACCTCACCATTCATACTTGCAATATACTAACACTCTCCCAGGTGCTGGACCCCTGAGAAGCCCCCACCCTCTGCCCTCCTGTTACTCATTCTGGCCTCTATAGCCTGTTTAACTGAAACACACTTCAACCGCTATACTTATCACACCATCTTGTAATGATCTGCTACACACATCTCTCCCCTGCCAGACTTTGAGCTCTGCGAGTCACAGAGCATGACTTTCCACTTGCAACTAAGCACAGGGCAGGTAAGACTCAAAAGTTATTTGTTGACTGACATTTTAAAAATTAAAATCACACATTTCTATAGAGTGAAAGAAGGCCAGAACAGAGATTGCCTCTGGGGGAGGCAAGGATTTAACTGGGAAGGGAACTTTCTGGGATGATAGAAATGTTCTGGATCTTGATCTGGGTGTTGGTTACACAGGTAAATGCATTTGTTAAAAGTCATCAAACTACATAATTAATATGTCTGTGTTTTACTGTACTGTTTATCTCAATCAAAAAGAATCAGACCTACCTCTTTTTGCAGCTTCATGCAATGGATTGTCAATGGATTCTGCCTGCTCAGCCACTAGATGGAAAAAAAAAAGATGCAAATCAATGTTGAGAGGGCCACCCAAAGGATTCCCTGAAGCCAGTTCAGTGTCCCAGCTTCAGAAGTGCCAGGACCTTCCACCATACAGCTTCCCTTACTTAATGTGAGTTTTAAAAAATGGCAGAAAAATCAAAAGTGATGTTTTGTGCTTTGAAAGAAGCTGAATTATGTGTCAAAAGAAGCCAAGCTAAGACAATAACACAGCAATTAACTGGGAGTATAAACAGAAACAAACATAGCCATTAACTGGAAGTATAAATAGAAACAAACAGATCCAAGGTCTGCCAACCAGTTTGCTCAAATATTTCACCAACAAATTTAGTCAGGAAAGTGCAAAAGAAAGCATTTGAGGTTCCTTTTTACATTCTATAAAAACACCCTAGGGCTTCCCTGGTGGCACAGTGGTTGAGAGCCCGCCTGATGATGCAGGGGACACGGGTTTGTGCCCTGGTCTGGGAGGATCCCACATGCCGTGGAGCGGCTGGGCCCGTGAGCCATGGCTGCTGAGCCTGCACGTCCGGAGCCTGTGCTCCGCAACGGGAGAGGCCACAACAGTGAGAGGCCCGCATACCACACACACAAAAACAAACAAACAAAAAAAACACCCTGCTTTGAAGATGGCTAAAAATAATTGTCTCCCTTGTGTGTGTGGATATGAAGGGTGAGGTAAAGGAGAAATATTTTGCTTTCTATATTCAGAATGGGCAATCAGCATACCTGCCTGCCCCTAAGGAAGGTGTATTCACTGCTGTCCTAGAATCAGTAGGAGTGACCACATGAAGACTGTTGTTCAAATGAGACTTCACACCCACCCCTCCCACCACAAAGGGCTGTAACTAGATACTCCCTTGGCTACCAGGGATCTAGCAACTGAGAAACATTTTGCACCCTCAGTCTATGACCAGCTGGAGAAGTTGTTTATTTGGGATTTCAAAGGTTAGAGGAGTGTAGAAATGCTTAGTCTTTTAAAATCCAGAATGATATGGCCCTTAGACCAGGTAAGTGGGGCCCATGTGTTGAGCCCCAGGTCTCACTCATTTCCCTCCCCCCACTTTCTTTCCTCCCCTCCACCTCCTCCCCTCCGCTCCCCTAGGAGCTCTGAATTGCCTTCCTTGAAATTTCTAAGTCCCCTTCCAGTGTTTGGAACTGGTGCCTGATGTCAGCCCTATTGGTCTAAGGAAGTATCTAATGCTAAAGTCCAAAGGAACCTTAGAAGTGATTTAAATCAAACCCTCTTGTTATACAGATGGAGAAACGGTCCCAGGGGCAGCAGTTAAGTACCCTAACTAAGGTCCCTTGCTGTTAGAAGTGGAAGAAGGATTAAAACCCAGGACCCTTGTTTATCAATCCTGTGCGCTTTTTACTTTACTCTGCTGATTTCTACGAAAGTCTGCTTTGTCCCCCTTCCAACTAGAAGTGCGTCTCACTGCTCAAGTGCCTCAAACTGCCCTAATGTTCATTTAATGAACATCACTGCCCCAAACATTAATTAACATAACAAGGCAAGGTTACTTCATCACAAAAGAAAGGGGGGCTAGTCTAAAAAAAACAAAGAAGAAAGAAAAGAAAAAGAAAAATGTCTAAGCGTTGAATAAAGTAAAACTATAAGTATTTCCCTGGAAACCTTAGGTTCTTTCAAGAATGTTACAATGCATTTTCTTAAGCCAAGGAGTCAAGCTCAAGTACATCCAGCATCCATGACCACTCTATTAAGAGGAGGCTCAGAGTAGAACATGCCCTAGGCTGGCAATGACTCCATCGATTTCTCAGCCACAGCAGGAAGCAGAAAGGCCTCAGGAACCAGATAACTGAAAATACACAAAGTACAGCCCAAGTAAAGCCACCGCTGCCATACTTACCATAGTTGCTTGGGATTAGTCCCGTCCTGCCTTTGGAGGTGCCTTTCCACCAATTGGTATCACTCTGGTGAAAGAAGAGTTAAATTAAGTGGGACCGAATCCAGTTTACATTCAGTCATTTTTAAAACCATGTGGCGCATATTGGCCTCCTTTTGGCCTTTTCAAAGGGTAGAGCAGTTGACACTTTTTGTTTTATTTTAGATAAAATACAACATACTTCCAATTCAAATGCAGAGTTACTGCTTTACCAAATGTCCATCAGCCCTGGTCACACTGATCAAGCTTCCTCACTCCCTAGTTATGGATGTCCATTCCCCTTATCATTAAATTACAAATATACACACATCTGCCTGCAAAAAATCAAAGACACTTCATCATAGAGACTCCACATTCAAACAAATCAAACAGAGATAATATGAAAGAGAAGGGGAAAAATTATGTTTGGTTTAGACTATCTGTAGGATTTTTTGGTCCAGAGTCTAATTTCTCTTACTCTCAAGATATGCATATATTTGCTTTTCTAAAGATCTCTTTATTTCACCTTTGCTTTTTTGGTAACTTTTTATCATAGAAAAATTCAAACCTATACCAAAGTAGAAGGAACCATATAAGGAACCTACACATACCCATTTCCTAACTGCATGAACTATTTACTCATGGCCAATACTGTTTCATGCATATCCTCATGTACAACCTCCCTCCCCTTCAGATTATCCTGAAATAAATTCTAGACACCATATTCTTTTATCTGTAAATATTTTAATACGAATCTCTGAAAGATAAGAACTTTTCCATAATAATAACACCATTATCATGTGTTATTTTGTTTGCTAGCTTAAAATTTTTTCAACAATAATTCCTTAATATCATCAAATATCTACAATACTCAAAATTTCCAGTATGTCTTATAATAAAGTCCATACAGTATGATTGATTGATTTGCCTCTTAAGTCTCTTTCAGTGTATAGTTTCCCCATTCATTTTTTTTTCACTCCTTCACAATAGACTTTTCATAGAAACTAGTTTGTTCCGAAGAGTTTGGAAGAGTCTGGATTTTCCTTGTTGTATCCCTTGTTATAAAAAAATGTGTTCCTCTGCTCCCTGTATTGCCTATAAATCGGTCATTAGTTCTAGAGGCTTAATTAGATTCAGATTCAATTTTTTAGCAAGACTATTTCATGTGTAGCATTGATTCTTCCATCAGGAGACACACAATGTCTCTCTTTTTGTAACATTAGTAACCACTGATGAGCATTATTTGGATCCATTATTTCATAAGGGTTGCAAATGGTGACAGGCTAATTCTATCATTCCTTCTTCATTTAAATAACTAGAATATTACTTTAAAGACGAACTTTCCCTCATCAACTCTCAGGTTACCCAGAGATAAAGTTCACGGAGAAAGGCACAATAAATACTGATTCTTTTCCTTTAGAGTTGTCAGAATAAATACTGATTCTTTTCCTTAAGAGTCATCAGAATAAAAAGTTGGTTCCCTAGCATTCTCTCAGGTTGACCAATGATTTTTGTTTTTAAGTATCATTAGGAGCTCATGAATTTAAATAGAGTAGATTTGTTTCAATCCTTGGAATTGTTGCCCTAACTGATTGCTCAAATTGTCCTATCTTTGACCAGTGGCAGCCTCTTCAATTTAGTTCTGTGTCTTTCCAGTGGGACCCTAGTAGTCTTTGGGAGTTTCCTTGCTTTCTAAGAACAAGATGTCCTGGGATTATCTTGTACCTTTCCTGCCCCCAACCTGGTACCAGACATTTCTCAAAGGAACTTTGTTCCTTTTAATGGGAAATAACATATTATTATTATTGGTCTTTTTTTTTTTTTTGGCCTTTTCAAAGGACAGAGCAGAAATCCTTTTGTTTATTTTATTTTAGATAATATACAACATACTTCCAATTCAAATGCAGAGCGACTTAACTTCATTGATCTTACATCTATCTGTACATCCTTTCTTGCAGGCTGAAACTGCCAGTTTTCTACATCATTGACTTAATGACTCATTTGCTCTAAACTGCAGTACACATGCATCAATCTCAGAATAACAATACCAACACTTCTCCAACATCATGATTAAAAACTCTTTATAATTTGGGGGTAGAAGTTCTTTTTGTTCTTCATATTATTCTACTAGAGATATTCAGTTGAAATGCTGAGTTTTAAAGTCACTTGGAATAGTTCCTCTCTGTGTGTCATGCCAAATACCTGGGGTACAACTAAGTTCATTTGATTCATTCTGCTTTTAATTTTTAGGGATTGCTTTTTATCATTTAATTTAATTTTATAACTATGCAAAAGTTTACATGATTCCAAAGACAGATCTCCAAAACAAGGTGTAATTTTTAAAAAGTCTATATTCCATCTATGTTTCCTCTACCCTTTTCCCTTTCCTTTCAGAGAAGAAACTACTTTTTAAAACTTTATGACTCCTCCTTTGACTTTTAATTTTAAATTGAGGAAAATATGTATATGTATATCCTCTCACCCTTTCTTACTTACATTAGCAAAGGCACACTATCCACATTTTTTTCACCTTGCTTTTGTTCACTTAAATTACTCCATAATATCATATAGAGATATTCCTCACTCCTTTTTATAGCTGCATAATACTGTTTGTAGATACAGCAAAGTTTATTGAACTATTTTCCTATTGATGGAGTAAGGGCTACTTCCAATCTTACGTTATTACAAATTATGCTCAGTGAGTGAACTTGGGTATATGTATTTCTATACAGATATACATGTAAATAATGTACAATATTACAGCTATACAAAATAGTCTTATACATCTTTAGTTCATGCGTGGTATGACAAAATATTGGCTGGGCTTACCATGTCAGTAATGTAGATAATATCACCTTCTTCAAAGTACAATTCATCTGGCTAAAAAAAAAAAAAAAATTAAGTTTTACTCCATGTGATTTTTTCATGAATTAGAATTCAATGATGATGATAATTATACAAATTCCACATTCTAAAATCCTTATAGACAGCGTAGTTTTTGTATACTTAAATCTGCACATAAACCATATAACATTATTGACAAGCTAACACATGCACAGAAATGTGAATTTTCCCACGATAAACTTCAAAGAATATAAGAAATAAGAATTCCTCCCCACACACCCACACACCTTATTTTCTTCCCCAATGAAAGCAAGGCATTTTTATACCAAAATAGAATATTAATAAAACTTTTTCATTGTAAAAATTTCAAAAGGTGATATATACTTTTTCATAAAAGGATAAATGTCTAGAACTAAAACCATGAAAAATAGCTAGAAGCTTGGCTCTCTCCTAAACTATTAGCCTTCAATCCTTAAACACTTTCATATCAACATCGCTCTCTACTTATTTTGAGAAAACCATTATCTTAACTCTTCATGTTCAGAGAGAATGAATATCTTATATATGAGAACAGTTAATACATAATTCAACCATTAATAAGACTAAAGAGGGCTTCCCTGGTGGCACAGTGGTTGAGAATCCGCCTGCCGATGCAGGGGACACGGGTTCGTGCCCCGGTCCGGGAAGATCCCAAATGCCGCAGAGCGGCTGGGCCCGTGAGCCATGGTCGCTGAGCCTGTGCGTCTGGAGCCTGCACTCCGCAACGGGAGAGGCCACAGCAATGAGAGGCCCGCGTGCCACAAAAAAAAAAAAAAAAAAGACTAAAGAGCCGAAAGATATGAAGCAGTAACTCGTTCTAGATCTTAAGCAAGCTCTAAGGGGTTAATTAATTACACAGACAATACATGCTCTTATACCAGCCAAATGTCCTACAAACTCCCTGAATAAAGCCAGGCACTTTAATTAAATATCTTTTTCCCATCAGTAGATAACACTTATCAGCATGACTGTATGAGTAAATAAAATGTCTAGGGAGTTCCCTGGTGGTCCACTGGTTAGGACTCAGCGCTTACAGTGCTGTGGCCCAGGTTCAATCCCTGGTCAGAGAACTAAGATCCTGTAAGCCGCCTGGCGTGGCCAGAATCTATATATATGTATATTTATGTCTACTGATGAGCAAGTTTCAGATATTGGGAAATGTTTACATTGTCATGCTAAGTGAAGAATGTAGGGCACAAAATTTTACATAGGATAAGATCATGAGCACATATTAGTTTCATAATGCTGGTTGGAAAAAAAAATTTTTTAAAGGCTTTGATATTTGATTCCAGTTACTGCTCCACACAAATAAAAATTATGCTAGTGAAACAAATTATTTCATTCTTTCATTTTCCTTTTGTTTATCTCTCTCAGCTGCAGACTACGGCAGTAAATGTGACTCTACAACAGTCATTTACTGAGTTTCAAAGATGATCTCTATTATTTTTATAACTATTTCCCCGTGAATATAGATGAAGACTATATCAGCTATATCATGCTTTAAGCAACCATAATTCATATTTAGATGCAATATGCATTCAAATATAAAAATTAGCAAATGATGATTAATGAAACTAAAAAATGTGAGTTCCTCTAAAAAGCACTTTCTGAAGCATTTCTTAATTTACACTTCGATCTACAGAGACTAGACTTACACATAGCATATCTATACAAAATTAGTTGAGCCTGTGTAGATCAATGACATACATTTTAATATTATTGGAAATAGGCATTTGGAAGAAAAAAAGTAAAGCCTTCTAAGACTTTTCTCAATTTTTCCCTAAAATGTCCTGATGATCTATGATCAATATTACTACCAATATGTGATGGATATAGAAAGTGATTAGGGAAACAAATTGTTTACTTTAGCACTTCCCTGCCATTAACTGGCTCACTTCTCAGAGGCCAGAAAGGTGACTCACTGCCACCATAGCATCCCAGCTGGTGGGATGGAGTAGCCATCCTTACAACAGTAAGGAATGGGTGGGGAGAATGAAGCAGGATGCAAGGAAGTAAAGAAAACAGAATATATGTGAAATCTTAGCATTTTTCTGGAGTGACTGAGTTTCTTGGAGTTTTGAAAGAGTTCAATGTCTTGAAGAGAAGCTAACCTTGCCCACTTACGTCTAACAATCAATCCTCCTCAATCAGTGCTTACGTTGAAGTGAAGGAGTCATGTCTAAAACCACAAAAGTCAAGTTTGCCTGAATTTCCACACTTAATAAGATCATTCACCCTTGAAACAAAAGGCACATTTTGAGAAAGTGCCAAACACAGAACTTAAAAAACAAAGAACATACACAAGTCTCTGTAATTAGTCTTCCTCATAAAAAGGAATAAAGCCTGGAAGAATGGGAAGTCAGTGTTTAATGGGTACAGAGTTTTCTTTGGGGACAGTGAAAGTATTTTGGAACTAGACAGAGGTAATAGCTGTACAACATTGTGATTGTACTAAATGCTTCACTGTTCACTTTAAATACAAAAAATTGTTAATGTTGTGTTATGTGAATTTTACCTCAATTTTTAAAATCATATGGTATTTGTAAATAATTCTTTTCTTTTGTGGTTTGGTAAAAGGCATGATTTGGAAACTGTCACCAAGTACAGTCATTTCAAAACTTCTTGCGCTGTTTCGGATTTTAAATTAATGGCTGCTCTTCCATAGCAGTGCCTGCCTCAGCTACCCATTAGATCAGACTTGTTTTTCAACTAAGGGAGCAACAAAAGGCAGTCGATTTCAGTTAGGTAAAAAAAGGTCTCGCTAAGTTTTCATCCTGAGAAAAGAGAGTGGAACGTTTATTTTCTTTTCAATCAATAGCTCCCAGACACACAATGCTACCCCCTCTAAAATATCTTCTTCCAAAGAAGCTAGGGGCGGTTTTTCCTAATGTAGCTGAGGAGGTCGTTTACCAAATTCTTCAGACTGCTGGTGGCAATATAAACGACAAGGTAATTTCATGATTTTAAAACTCAGATAGATTTGTACCTCCGATATTCACACTTTCCATTAAGAAACCACTTGCAGGACACAATGTAAATGTTCAGTGAGGATCGACTTTTAAATTCTTGGCATCGTATTCAGGGACTATGATGGGAAAAGAGTGACACAATCAAGTAAGCACTTGTCTATTTCTAGTCTGTTCTTTGGTTTTTAACCACATTCTTCTTTTCCTCTCTCCTTGAACAACCACAAGGTATCAGAACAAGTAAATTGTTGGCCACTGGGATGTTATAGGGATGAGTACCCACTTGGTAATGTATATCCTGTTCCATATATTCTTGGTAACATATAATTCTCAAGGCATTAATTTTGGTTGGTTTATGCAAATATGTATTTTATGAAAAATTTTGGAAAGACCGTGACGTCCTTTTGAAATTTTCCACATTTGTCAACCTGGAGCCCTGAGAATTAATAAAAAGAAAAAAAAAATCAAATTCTCCACAGATGTTCTCATTTAGCACTTTATAGTATTATCATGTGCCTGGCACTGGTCTGGACACTTAGAATCTCACAGCAACACTGTGAGGTGGGTGCTATTCTTATCATCACATTATAGATGAGAAACTTGTCCAAGGCCATACAGCAGGTACATGGTAGACCCTAAACTTGAACCGTGACACTCAGATTCTGGAGTCCCTGCCCTTCATCACCACCTCTGCTTTCTCTCATACAGAAGGGTCATGCATAGCCATTACTGGTTGCCATGGTGTCATGATCAGGATAAAAGGCAATGGCTGTGGAAAATATCTGTTGTTTCTCTCTTCCCCACCCCAACATAATGCAATACAACAAAATCAACAGCAGTGCCTTATACTTGCAAAGCATACTTAACGTCATTTGATCCTACAACAGCCCATTAAGGTAGGGCTGGGTCATGGGTATAATCTCCATCTAACAGCCAGTCTCAGAGAGGTTGAAGAACTTGCCACAAATCACACAGTTAGTGAGTGGTAGGGCTGGGCTCCTACTTCAGCTTTTGGAATCCCATCCTAGGGCTCCTTCCCCTACATATAGTGCTATAAACCTAGAGGAGTCCAGCAAATGTTACATGATAGAGAGGAGGATCCTGCTGGTTTCCTTGCAGAAATCAATATACCTCCAGCACACAGGAAATGCTGTTCTCTCTCCATCAGTGCAACACTGGTCTATCCAGTCTTACCAGGCCTCTATATGACACTTTATTGGATTGGGGGTTGGGTAAGAAATAAGAACCAAACAGGGCTGGGTGATGTCAGGACTACCTTGCCTTCATGCACGACAGAGGAGAGAAATGCACTGACAGGAAGAACCAAGAGTGACAAGCTTCCCAGTGGATCACCGAGATGAGTTGGGTATTGCTGTCCCTATCTCCTGAGAGTAGTACAGTAGCTAAAAACTGGACCCAGGTATTTCTGGGGTGCTGTACATGTCAGTGATGGACTCACAGAGTCCAGCTCAGCCCTTGCAACTTCTTTGTCTCAATGACTTTTAGGTGAGTTTAGGATATCCTGGGGTACACCCATCCCACTAGAGAAGATGGCCACTGGGCCCAGGGGAGAAAGACCAAACCGAGCTTGTCCAAAAGAAATTCTCATTCAGAAAAGAATGTTAAGATGAACCTAGTTCTAGGGTGACATTCAAAATACTGAACAACTGGTACAGCATGGGCACTTAAGCAGTCAGGAAGACCCCTGGGACCTGATCAGCCAGACACCTCCCCTTCAACTTCTGTATTGAGGGGAGATGGAGAGGAGCAGAGTGTGGGAGCAGCAGGGCATGAGGTAGCCATTACTGACCATCCAGCACACACAGGACGAATTAGCGGCACTGCTCTACAGCCTAGGATGCTTGGGACCATGGATATTAAAAATAGCATTTTAAATGTGGAATATTCAAAAAACCTAGTGAATTAAATGTCTGTTTTCTCCTGCGCATTCAATAATAACCAAGACTTTTAAAAAGCTGTAGAGGGACCTCCCTGGTGGTGCAGTGGTTAAGAATCTGCCTGCCAATGCAGGGGACATGGGTTTGATCCCTGGTCCAGGAAGATCCCACATGCCACGGAGCAACTAAGCCCATGTGCCACAACTACTGGGCCTGTGCTCTAGAGCCCATGAGCCACAACTACTGAGCCCATGTGCCACAACTACTGAAGCCTGCGTGCCTAGAGCCCGTGCTCCCAAACAAGAGAAGCCATCGTGATGAAAAGCCCGCGCACCGCAACGAAGAGTAGCCCCAGCTCGCCGCAACTAGAGAAAGCCCTCACGCAGCAACGAAGACCTGATGCAGCCAAAAATAAATAAATAACAGTAGAGAGACTCCATCCTGGAAAAGAACTGGAGGTGAATTAAAGTAATCAATACATCAACCAATCAAAACTATGTGTTAAGAGTCTATGAATATAGCAACCACTACCCCTTCTAATAGTAACAATGACTCCTTAACAGTAACAGCAGCTTTACCCAATCTCACTTAATTCTCACTAAAACCCTATGAGATTATTATTATTTTCACTTTACAGATGAGTACACTGAGGCACAGAGGTTAGGTAATTTCTGAATTTACCAGGTCACACAGCTGCTAAAAGAGGCAGAGCGGGTCCTAAACGCTACTGTAAGTTCTAAACCCCTGTGTTCTGCACCCTAGACACTGTGCTGGTGAGCAAGACTGCAATGCCAAGTGCAGAAATTCAGAGGCGGGAGAGACATCCCACTCCTCCATGGGGTGATCAGAAAGTCTTTATGGAAGAGGAAGTGTGTGATCAAAGCTTAGAGAGGTGCAGAGCCATGAGTCTACAAAGAGTTCAGACATGAGTTGTACTGTGCACCAGATCCAGACTGGAATGGTCCACGAAGGGGAAGGAGTGGAGGATGGCAGGACTAGAAAGGGGGCTGGACCACAGAGGACTCTGTCCTTAGTCAAATGAAGGGCTGAAGCAGCTGATGACCATTTAGGACAGAGGAAGTATCTAAATGAAATCACTTTTGGTTTTTATGTCAATTTGAAAGTGAAAAACTGAATACTTACAGTTCTGGGTTCAAACGTATAAAGAGCTCTGAACACTTTAACTTGCCCTGAAAGAAAGGAAAGAAAAAACACACGATCAATTCTTCCATTTCTAAATTTGCTGTAAACAGTATTTTCCTTTATATTCTTCAGAATTCCTTAACTAAAAGCCCCTATGAGAAATTTATTTTGGAATTAAGTGTTTTTTCTGCATAGGAGGTATTTTTAAAATATTTGTTAAATGAAAGTATGAATAAACACATACCTTCCCCCTCTCAAACAACAGGAGCTACCTAATTATTTGTACTTAGCTTCTGTCCTATGTAGAACCTCTCCAACCCTAAGATCTAAGTTTAAAAACAGAAAGGTGAGAGTTTAACATAAAGAGATACTTAACGGGACAATCAACAGTAGTTGAATATTCTTAAATTAATGGCTTAGGATTTTATATTTTCCAAGAGAAAAGAAAATATCAGGGAGAAAAATTGTATCTGTTGGAGAAATCTGTGATTCCATTAAGTCCCACAACAGAGTTCAATAACTATCCAAAAATGAGTCATGTTCATGAGAGCTGTCCATTCTGCCAAACCATCTCTCTCTTTCTATGTCCCTTTGCTGCATTTCCATAACACCTGGTATCAGAATAACTGATTTGCTGGCCTGTCTCATTTGAGGGCAGGAACCCTGACTTGTTCAATCTCCTGGCATCTGCCTGACATATAGTACGAACTTAATAAATGCTTGCTAAATAAATATATAGGTATAAGAACAAATTCAAACAGTGTCGGAAAAAGCCTACACATATCAAAATAGAAGAACTACCTACTTAAAATGTGATAACAGTTCAGTTTCAGTACTGAAAGGACCTTTAGAGACGACCACCTAGTCCAAGGGCATTATTCAGAACAGTGGTCCCCAAGGTGGGACACAGGAAGACTACTTCAGAAATTATGTACATTTTTATCTTATTCATTTTCATTCCTATTTTAACATGTTTTAAAATATAACAGCATGATTGGGACTTCCCTAGTTGTCCAGTGGTTAAGAATCCACCTTCTAATTCAGGGGATGCAGGTTCTATCTCTGGTCGGGGAACTAAGATCCCACATATCGCAGGGCAACTATGCCCGCATGCCACAACTACTGAGCCCATGAGCTCTGGGGCCCGTGCGCCACAACTAGAGAGAAGCCCATGCACCGCAACGAAGAGCCTGAGTGCTGCAATGAAAAAAATCTTAGTTGCGTGCCACAACTAAGACCTGATGCAACCATAAATAGATAAATAAATATTTAATAAATGAGTAAATAAAATATAACGGCATGATAGAATACATATACAACTTATAAATACATTTACTGGGAGTAGTCAAAACCTTTTGCTGATAGAATGTTAAGCATTATGAGGGTAGGTGTTTTGTTTTATGAATGATATATCCAAGTACCTAGCACAGTGCCTGACACATAGGAAGCGCTTAATAATTATTTATTGAATGAATGAAGAATGGATGAATTAAGGAATGGAAACATGTACTCAAAAAAAAAGTCTGAAAACCAGCAGTTTAGAACAGCACTGTCCAATACAACTTTATGCAATGATGGAAAAGCTCTACATCTGTGCTACTCACATATAGCTACTGAGCACTTGAAATATGGCTACTGACGAACTGATTTTTACACATTATTTAATTTGAACAAGGTTAAATTGCCACAAGTGGCTGCTGGCTAGCATACTGAATGACACAAATTTAGAACATCAGAAAATGAGAAATGACATGATGTCCATTAAGAAGGGACTATGTAAATCAACTCTGATTCAACCTTATGATAAAGTCATTTAAAAAGAATGCTGCAGACAGACCCACAGACACTGATGTAGCAAAAAGCCTGCAAAATATTCAGTGGAAAAAAACAAAACACGTTATAGAACAGTATGCCAAGTACCATCTATTTATGTTGACAGCACACAAACATCTTGAGTGGAAACACCAATTATGGGAATCTTCACATTCTACTTTACACGCATTGTTTAAATTTATTACACTGAGCGTGTATTACTTTTATTATCAATGAAAACAATAAAGATACTTTCACTGCGGGTATAGCGGGGTGGGAATCATTCTTTCTTCTAAATGCCCTAATATAGAAGAGCCGTTCAAATCCCCTGTTACTTAGTGTGGCTGCAAGAAAACATTATTTCTGCGATCTGAATTCTAGTGCAACTTCTAGAAGCAAAAGTGAAAACTCTTTTTTGTTTGGAGTTTGTTTTTTACCCCACACCCTTAGACCTAAGAAAGGAAACATTAAATGGAAGGAGGAGCTGCCAGGAGAAATATTTTCTGCTGACCTGTCTCTGAGAGGAGAGATTAACTATCTTGATTACTTCAAACTTTCCAAAGAGAAGTTACACAAGGAAGCATCCACTCATGACCAAACTCAATAATGACAGAATTTTCTTGCTCCTTTGAGGGAAGGGCAGGGATGACACAGGCTATGTATGATTTTGGAAACAAGATCCAATGTCAACTTAACGAGCTTAGAGAAAATTCAGTATAAATTTTAAAACCTAGAAAAAGAAAACTTGGAGTGTGACTAAGCCGCTGAATTTTGTAACTGTATCTTTTGCGATTGTCTTACTTAAAATGTTCACAACTTAAGAGGAAGTTGGAGATTTATTTGCATCTTGATTTATACTAAACAGAGGACATCAGGCAACCCTCTAGGCCATTATATGAGGGAACGCTCTCTCTATGTAATGCTGTAGAAAACACTTTCACATACACGATCCTTTTTCTCAATTAATGTTGAGACATTAGCCCCTTGTGGGTCCCTTTTAACTCATATATTATAAAAGTTCTAGGCCTTAATTTATTCCATTCCCAAAGCTGAGTCAAGTAGAAATGAAAGAATACAAAGAAGCAGGCAGAGGTTATGAAATAGCATAAAGAAGCAAAACAGATGACTTTCAACCCTGGATATAGCCTCTCAGGAGAACAGCAATTAATAATACTTAATTCACTGATCATTTTTACATCATATTTAATTCAACTGTGTGCAAGATTCTATAGCACAGGTTTACACAGAGTACTAAAAGGGAAAAAATCAGGGTACTCTGTGTTTCTATAGTATTGTCCTTGCAGACATCCAAAACACAAACAAACAAAAAAACAATCTTAATAAGTCATCAAGAGCAGGCACTGATCAATTCCAAACATATTTAATGAAGGCAGATTCACAACGTAAAATAGTTGTGTTCTTGTATGTGCAGAGAGGCTAAATTAGATGCCTTCTTCAGATACCCTCCATCTTGACCATTTTCTCACAGAAGTTTGGTTACATACAACGAAGGGAGAAAGTGGAACTGAGAAGATGGCATGAATTACCTGAAGTCACCCTGGAATTCACCCTGAATTAAGACTGGAAACAGGCCCAATCTTTTGCCTGATGCTTTACGTGACTCTCATAAACATGAACTAGCATGTGAATGGTGTTAAGGATTTCAGCAGGGCTGGCCTCCTAACATAAGCAAGATAAGCAAATTCCTATGACACCAGCAGCTGCTGGCTCCTCACCTTGCCAGGCACACCCTTCTCTTTTCTTTGCAACCCCACCTAGACCCTGTAGTGAAAGGCTGAGTCCACTAGTCATCAGCCAAACACTATTTTCCTCTGGAGTCAGGCTGACCGCTTCCCCTACTACCACCTCCCAACCTCCCCTCACCCCCGACTTCAATAAACTAATCCTTGTCCATAGCAGTTGAGGCTGATAGAGGGAAGGGGATCTGGGATGGGGTCTCGAACAGGCAACGAGTAAGAGAATTTGCTGTTTCTGAGGTCTGCAAAAAGAATATGTATTGTTGCAGCACTAAGGCCCTGAAGTAGCACATAGAAGGACTTGGGGCTTCCAAACTCAAACATACAATTTCTAATCTACTTTATTCTCTGTTGGTGGAAGAGTGGAGGAAAAGCTTCTAGAGTGAGCCACTAGGACAGCATTAAAAGCAGACTGCTCACCACAATGGATAGACATACCATAAATGGCAAGAAGAATGACTATTCAAAACATCAGAACTTAGTCATCTGTAACAGACCGACTATTTCATTTACATTCTGCTGAAAAATGTTGGGAGGCATGAGACATTTTAGATGGACTTCATTTAAAATGGCTATGATAACTACTACACACCCACTATGATAGTTAAACCCCGAAACACTGACAACGCTAAGTGTTAAGAAGGATATGGAACAACTGGAATTCTCAGACATTACCAGTAGGTGTGTAAACTGGTACAACCACTATAGAAAATTACTTGGCAGTAGCATTAATTCATTTTTTATGTCTTAACATGTCTTTGAGATCTTAAATGCATTTCTGAGGAAGAAAACCATCCTTATTTTGCATACAAAAATGACCCCTCCCAGACAATGTCACTATCCCCAGAGTACAGTGAGTCTCAACATTTTTAAACTCTAGATCATGACATATTAGTAGATGGTAAAACTAATTTAGTGGCTTTTAAAAATATTAAATAAAACAGAAAAGACCAGAGTACTGTAAATAATAGAAATAATTATGGCTTTGTGAAACTTTTGTTTCACTAGGAGGACTGGACAGATGGATGCAGAAATGAATGTTTATTTTAGAAATTTACCAAATACACACTTTGGCATAATGCCAAATGGCCAAATATTAAAATCAACATTTGCCAAAGCTAAATGTTGCCTTTACAGAATGAACTACTGGGAAAGAAGAATAAATCTGAAATTTTATTCAAAAATTAATTATGATTACAATTTTATTATTAAAAATCCTGGCAGACCCATATTTAAAGTTTGATATAAAAGGGCAGGAACCATAATTCCTCAGCACTGTCAACTGCAGCCTGATAAAACTTCTGCAAAACTAAATAAATGTTCTCTTTAAAATGAGGTCTGTGTAAAAGCAAGATATTATGGTGCTACTTCTGCCAGTGTAGCTGTTTCTGATGATGATTTTGCCACCAAGTTAGTAAGCTGTCCTTCCTCCCTAATAGAAACTGACTGAAGTCAAGACTTACCTCCTCTTCATCTCCCGGGCTTGAAGATTTGCTCAATGCTGGTGATGCAATTTCATTGAAAGCAATCCCACAAAGGAGACAACTGTTTCCCCCAAATTATTAGGGACTGTATTCTCTCAACACTGTCAATCCACACCTATGATTTTTACTATTTATATAATAACATTTGGACATATAAAATTCATAGCCTCACAATCATCATTAATTATCACAATATTTTATTCTCCAATAAAAAATGTACATTTATACTTTCAGTTGACTGAGGGAATTTTCATATATAAAGTACAAAGAGGCCATTTGAATTAAGTTACATTTAGAGTATGTACCTATCTTTCAAAGTGAATATTAAGAAAACAGTAAATCCAAATGGCATGCCGTTTGCATCACTGGCATGGCATAAGGGATACCTATGCAATCTACAATCCTTGATCAAGTACAAGTCTTGGTGTGCCAAAACTGACACTGAAGTAGGCATTCCACCATTTGGTCAGTCATCCAAAGCTGAATGGCAGACTTTGGAAGAAATATGAGGGGAAGGTAAACTTCTGTGTACCCCTATGCTCGTGTGTGTGTGTGTGTGTGTGTGTGTGTGTGTATTTTTGAATGTACCAGGTCATGAAGTAAAACATATATATTTCTTATTGGAGGTCAAAGTCAAAAAAAGTTTGAAAGCCACTGCTCTAGACTATCTGATCAAGTTAGAAATTTGCTACAGGACTCTAAAGAATGGGTAATATTCTTCTACTTTATGAATCTCAAAATTCAGCCAGCATATAAACTATAATATTCTCCCATCACCCCCAAAAGAGGATATTATAACCAATTTTAGATAATTATAACCAATCAAAAAGAAAGATGAGGAAGGGAATTATTTGAACAAGGAAAAATTATAGAAAAATAAGAATTTACTATGTACATATATTTCTCACATTTATCTAAGCAAATGCAGGGAGTATTAATCTTAATTTATATCCTGTGGGTATAAAAAAATGTGTCTCAGGGTAAGTAAAAGTATTAATGTTATTTCTACGAGGCATATTTAAATTATTCTATTAAACAAGCATGATGAAACAGGATGTTTTCTGCTCAAAAACAAAAAAGAAGGAGTCTATGTGATAGTATCCAACAGTCAAGGTCATCATTTCTATTGCTGGGGTGAAAGGAAACAGCTGTGCTGTTAGGCCAACACGGGGCTCCCCTGGGCTTTGTGGATTCCAACGCCCATAAATGAGGTGGTCAGTTCAGAACAGGCTTCAGGGTGACGATCTCTATTTGTCAGTCCACAAAAGCCCAGTGCTCTTGAAAAATAAATGTTTTTCTTGCAAAGAAAATCATCATGTGAGTAGAGCAATGTCCAAGAGTTTCCAATGTAAAGAATAAGTTTCTTCCCTCATACTTATATTCTTGGATGAATTAAATCAAATCCAACGAACTCTATTTGCATATACCTTTAAAGGCTATAACTAACAAAAAAGACTATGAACGCCATGTTTTCATCTCTCCTTACTCCACTACCACCTCTTCCCTGCTTCCACCCTATGCAATCCAAAGGGGGAAAAAAAAAAACACTAAAGAATTTGAAACGTGTCTTGACTGCAGCTGCAGGAATGGCAGACTCATTAAAAACAGTAGCCAGTGTGTTTTCTGACAAGAGGGTTCTGTTTATTAACAGTGTGCCTTTCTTATCCATTTTCTCCTTTGCTTTATACTTTGCAGTGCCTTTCGGCAAAGCTGGTTACTTTCACATCTTGAGGGGCCATATCTGCTGGTTATTTTTATTTCTTCTCTGCGGTGTAACACAGAAGTCCGTAAGAGCAGGGTTCAAAATTTCAAAAGACAAGCTCACTGCCAACCATGTCTTGACTGGTTAAAAATTAGACAAAAGAGCAATGGCCTGTAAAACCCTTCATCTCTAGACACCGTGCTTCCAGCGTCAGTTTGACAAGGAGACCGGGGAGGAAGAATGGAAGAAAACTATTTATTTCAGTCCTTGGAATTTAAAGAAAAAAGGCCACAGCACCTTCTGCAAAAGGGCAAGATGAGTCTGAGGGCTGACTCATGACAGCAACGCCTGTTTCTGTACAACCTGTGAGCTAAGAATTAAGAATGGGGACAAGTGTATGCATATGGCTGATTCACTTTGTTGTACAACAGAAACTAACACAGTATTTTGAAGCAATTATACTCCAATAAAGATTAAAAAGAATGGCTTTACATTTTTAAATGGTTGGGAGGGAGCGGGGGAGGGAGGATTGAAAAAATATTTCATGACATATGAAAATTATCTGAAATTCAAACTGCTGTGTCCATAAATAAAGGTTTTCTGGAACGGAGCCAATATTTGTGTATCCTCTACGGCTGCTTCCCCATTCCAATGGCAGGGTTGAGTGGTTATAACAGAGACCATCTGTGGCCCACAAAGCCTAAAATATTTACTATCTGTACCTTTACAGAAAAAGTCTGCTGCCCTCTATCCCATGGTCCCCCTTTTCCTGTGAAGGACAAGTCAGACCAAAGAAGCATATGTCACAGGCTGAGGAGCTGTTGGGCCTGCCTCTCACTGGCCCCGCAAGCAGTCTGGGGCTCGGCCTCGTCCTACGGGAAATGAGTGCATACATCCAAGATTGAAATAGAAAATTCCCTAACACTGGAACCTCTAATCTAAAAGGGAATGACCCATTTAAGCTCACATTTATGGGACACTTACCACGGACCAGACACCAGGCAAAGTGCTGACTTGCAGCAACTCTTTTAATCCTCAAAACAATCCTGGGACATAAATACTTTATTAAGACTATGTTACAGCTGAGGAAACTGAGGTTAGAAGGGGTAACTAGTCCAGGTCTACAGAGCTAGGAAGCGGCAGAGATGAGGTTTAAACCCATGCTGTCTGGCTCCAGGGCTCGTGCTCTAAACACTCTGGATGTGGCTCCAAAAGATCTGAGCTGTTCATGCTGGCACACTGGGATTAAAGGGGTTTAAACAAACGTATACGTGTAAAGTACTGAGTGCAGTTCCTGAGGTATTGCATGTGCCCATAAGTGTTAGCTTTTATTAATTACTATAAGTTTTTACCTTATTCCTTATTCCTTGAGTTTTTATCTTCACTGGCAAGATGGCCTTATCAAAACCCTATATATTACATATATCCTGTATATTAGATATACATATCCTATATTATATATATACCCTAGGTATCCTGTATATTAGATAATTTATCATTCACAAGACCCCCACAGAGAAACTGAAATGCTTTTGTTAAGCAAACAAAGCATAACATCTAATATTATATCCCTTAGTGGCTATTAAAAAATTCAGTGGGGGGCTTCCCTGGTGGCGCAATGGTTGAGAGTCTGCCTGCCGATGCAGGGCACACAGGTTCATGCCCGGGTCCGGGAGGATCCCATATGCCGCGGAGCGGCTGGGCCCGTGAGCCATGGCCGCTGAGCCTGCACGTCCGGAGCCTGTGCTCCGCAACGGGAGAGGCCACAACAGTGAGAGGCCCGCATACAGCAAAAAAAAAAAAAAAAAAAAAAATTCAATGAGAGTTTTAAGTTGTCATTTTTGAAACCTATAGTCATTGTCCTCAGTCAGCTCAAGCTTCCTCAACAAAATACTATAGACTGGGTGCTTACGCAGCAAACATTTACTTCTCACAGTTCTAGAGGCTAGGAAGTCCAGGATCAAGGTGCTGGTCAATTTGGGTACTGGTGAGAGCACTCTTCCTGGCTGGCAGATGGCTGCCTTCTCACTGTGTGCTCACATGGCCTTTCCTCTGTACAGGCACAGATAAAGAGATCTCTCTTCCTCATCTTACAAAAACACTAATCCCATCATGTGGGCCCCACCCTCATGACCCAATCTAACCTTAATTACTTCCCCAAGGCCCCATCCCCATCACACTGGGGGTTAGGACTTCAATACATGAATTTTGGGGGGGGCATAAACATTCAGTCCATAACAGCAATGAATATAGAATTACAGAAATGCATGAACATGTAAATGCATACATATGTTGTTATACAGGTTACCACAATAATAATAAAAAAAGGATTTATGGGGGCTTCCCTGGTGGCGCATTGGTTGAGAGTCCGCCTGCCGATGCAGGGGACACGGGTTCGTGCCCCGGTCCGGGAAGATCCCACATGCCACGGAGCAGCTGGGCCCCTGAACCATGGCCGCTGAGCCTGTGCGTCCGGAGCCTGTGCTCCGCAACCAGAGTGGCCGCAGCAGTGAGAGGCCCGCGTACCGCAAAAAAAAAAAAAAAGGATTTATCATGATCTTTAAAAAAATTAGCTTTGGGGGATATGCTTATGTTATGTAAATATCATATCACTGGTGGTAATTTATACATACAATCAGCTATGTAATATAAAGATATTCACAGAAGAAAAACTGGGAGGAAACAACACAATGTAATCTCTGGGTGGTAGAACTATGAGTCATGTTTATTTTCTTCTCTATTTTCTTAATTGTCTACAAAGAATACAAATCCCATACATAACCAGGAAAACATGGTCTCTTTTAATGCCCTATTGAAGGACAACCTAAAAATTACGTGTACTTTATTTATCGGCAGAGTATTTATTAACATGAGTCCTTTTCTTTTTTTTGGCCACACCGCACGGCTTGTGGGATTTTAGTTCCCCAACCAGGGATCGAACCTGGGCCCTCAGCAAGCAGAGCATGGAGTCCTAACCACTGGACCACCAGGGAATTCCCCTCCTTTGTCCTCTTTGACTCTCTGATCTCACTACTAAGAAAAAGAATTGGTGGAAAGACAAGCAACTGTAATGCCAAGTATGCTCACAAAAATGAGAATACAGGGATCATGTAAGCAACACAGACAGTGGGTAAACTCTTAGGTCAGTGCTGGCTGTATGGGAGAGGGCACACACTTTGTTTTTGGAAAAATGACAGGAGTGGCAAAGAGAGGCAGACGACAGGGTAGGGCAGACCTGGGAAACAGAGCAGTATACAGACAGAGGGGCTGGAGGCCAGAAAGGGTGGCCTAGGAATGTCACGTAGATCAATGTGCCTGAAGCCTGGCAGGAGAAACGGTGAGAGATTAGGCTGGGGACCAGAGCACAGATGGGCTAGAGATTTCTCAAATTTTTCTGATACCCACATTAAGAAATATTTTGCCCATCAGGACCAAGGAAACACACACACACACACACACACACACACACACACACAACAAAAATTTTTCACCAAAAATACTTATCCTTACATTTACTGTATGGATGTGTGTAACCAGTGTTTAGAGACCATATGGAAATTTTTCAGATTTAGATATCTGGTACTCCTTGCAATAATAAAATATTCTCAGAATATATTAAAAAATGGCCTTGGAAATTATTTTATTTCAAGAGATTTTTTTTTAATTTGAGCAAATAATAAATGGACAAGCTTAAACTTCAGACTTCATGAATGACTAATTCCTTGGGAATTAGCACATGGGAAATAAAAATTTGCAAAAACAGCAACAAAAATGGTTTTAGCCCTCTATAAAGACACACGCTAGCAAGATAACATGATGATAAAAATGTTTCCTTTATTTCAAGCAGAACCCCTTTAAAACCTGATATAGGGACAAAGATATACACTGTATCTAAAGGAAGAATAAGAGAATCTCTAGAGATATAGAACAGAGCTTAAGTAAAGTACTCACTTCATGCTTACCGGATGGACACACAGGGGTCAAATCTGTAGCGAGAGCATTTTACTATTTCTAGTTAATCCTAGAACTCTTGTATAATAATACAAACTCTGGATGTGTGAAAAATATTATCAAACACAACAGGAAAAAGTAATTAGATGGCAAAGAATAAGCAATAACCTTGAAACTGAGCCCCTCTCAGTTCAGAAAAAGAATTAAAATTTTCTTCTGCAGCACATATGAGAGACTCTGAAAAAGTCCCTATCCACCACAAACAATAAATGCTGGAGAGGGTGTGGAGAGAAGGGAACCGTCTTGCACTGTTGGTGGGAATGTAAATTGATACAGCCACTATGGAGAACAGTATGGAGGTTCCTTAAAAAACTAAAAATAGAACTACCATACAACCCAGCAATCCCACTACTGGGCATATACCCTGAGAAAACCATAATTCAAAAAGAGTCATGTACCACAATGTCCATTGCAGCACTATTTATAATAGCCAGGACGTGGAAGCAACCAAAGTGTCCATCGACAGATGAATGGATAAAGAAGATGTGACACATATATACAATGGAACATTACTCAGCCATAAAAAGAAACTAAATTGAGTTATTTGCAGTGAGGTGGATGGTTACCTAGAGTCTGTCAGACAGAGTGAAGTAAGTCAGAAAGAGAAAAACAAATACCGTATGTTAACACATATATATGGAATCTAAAAAAAAAAAATGGTTCTTAAGAACCTAGGGGCAGGACAGGAATAAAGACAGACGCAGATGTAGAGAATGGACTTAAGGATGAGGGGAGGGGAAAGGGTAAGCTGGGATGAAGTGAGAGAGTGGCATAGACATATATATACACTACCAAATGTAAAATAGATAGCTAGTGGGAAGCAGCTGCATAGCACAGGGAGATCAGCTCGGTGCTTTGTGACCACCTAGAGGAGTGGGATAGGGAGGATGGGAGGGAGACCTAAGAAGGAGGAGATATGGGGATATATGTATATGTATAGCTGATTCACTTTGTTTTAAAGCAGAAACTAACACACCATTGTAAAGCAGTTATACTCCAATAAAGATGTTAAAAAAAAAAAGTCCCTATCCAAAATTATAACAGAACCAAAACGAGGAAAGTGAATTCAGAGAGGCCATCTATAGGAAACCAACAAGATGTCTAAGACATTCATTCCTTCTAAGATCATCTACTCACTAAGACAACAGCTTTTAAACTGGAAATTGTTTCCCTAATTGCATTCTTTCTCAAGTCACACAACAGTGCTCCTTCAAAAGGTTTATGAAGTATTCCAAAGGGTCACGTTCCTGGCATGAAAGTGGTGAGCCTTGCCCAGTGGCCCCAGAAACGTTGGACATGACACCTCTAGTGGAAGCTACGCCCATCGGCCATTCCAGGGCCAGACCTGGCATTGTTGAAGACTCAGCCCTGGCAAGGGGATGCCCTAGGTGATGAGTTCCTCTGCCCAACTCACCTGGTCCTGAAAGTCAAGATTGTCTATGGAAAGGAGGGGCTACAGCTGGAAGGTCTGAGAAGACCCAAAGAGACCAAGTGACTCCTGGAAAAGGTCAGGGGAGAATCTTAACCCCAAGAAATGTTCAGGTATTTTCCCAAACCAGATCAGCTGTTGGGAGGAGGAACAGAGGAAGAGAGAAGGGAGTCCTTAGGATTTCCCCTAGAGAAGGACAAGGCTACAGAGAGACAAACAAAAAGCTCTAGTTTTCTGGGGTTATAATTAACATAGGGTAATAATTACCGGACCATTCTTATGAAAATCTCCTTTCTACTCAAGGCCTTGGGCAGGAGCTGTGATAACATCCCTGAGGGTTCTACACTTGCTTTCAGTGACTAACCTCAGCCACTAGAAGGCCCAAGGCACCTTTCACACCGACTCCTGAGACTGCAAATTGCTCTGGACTTTTTCTTAACTCTTTTTCATTAATGGATGCCCAGAAGATCACGTCTCTTTTTTATTAACACACGGTCATGGGGGAAGGCAAAGTATTGAAACATTGGAATTTGTTCTTAAACTTCTAGGAGTACTGCTGGTCCCTTCCCTTGAGCTTGCAGAACTATTTGTTGTTTACAATGTGGATGGGTAGACAGTGAAAATAACCTCTCTGCCCACAGGGACAGAAGAGGGAAAACTCCACGCTCTCTAGGGCAGTGGCTTTCCACCAATATGCAACGGTCATCCAAATTGCAGGCTTTCATAATAATTACTAGGAATTTGCCCTCCTTCAGTACCCACCGTCCAGATGCAGAAGTACCCCGCCTTCTCTTGTCATCTGTCCTAACAAACTGAAGTTCTTTACCTATAGTCTTAAAGATGTTTAGTGGAAAATTAACACTCAAGAGCACTATAATAATTTTTAACTATGAAACAAATTTTTTGTGTGTGAGTTCTAAAGTTATAGCAATAAAACTTATTCCCATCAGTACAATTCTATGTTATTAACACTCAAGAGCACTATAATAATTTTTAACTATGAAACAAATTTTTTGTGTGTGAGTTCTAAAGTTATAGCAATAAAACTTATTCTCATCAGTACAATTCTATGTTCTTAACACTGTCATTATATCAGAAGCCCTGTAAGCATGTAAATGTTATTTTCTTTAAAAAGTTGGTTTCTTGTGTCAGATCTACATAACTGACAGAGCGATGGGTGGGCTGAGAACCACTCTCTTAGAGGAAGACTGTCAATCCTCTTTTAGAGAGAAGCACTGAAAACCCTCCTTCCTGGAATGAAATGTGAGAATTTCTATACGGCGAGGTCTGAACTTGAATTCATGGCTTAAAACTATCACCTCCAATAAAGACAGGAACAAAAAAAAACAAGGAGAAAAGGGGATTCTGAACAGTATTTTACACAGAGAATTAATTTCTAAAAACTAGCCAAAGGGCTTCCCTGGTGGTGCAGCGGTCAAGAATCGGCCTGCCAATGCAGGGGACATGGGTTCAAGCCCTGGTCCAGGAAGATCTCACATGCCGCAAAGCAAAGTAGTGCCACAACTACTGAGCCTGCCCTCTAGAGCCTGTGAGCCACAACTACTGAGGCTGCATGCCACAACTACTGAAGCCCGCGCACCTAGAGCCCGTGCTCTGCAACAAGAGAAGCCACCACAAGAAGCCCACGCACCACAACAAAGAGTAGGCCCCCCTCAGCACAACTAGACAAAGCCTGTGCGCAGCAATGAAGACCCAACGCAGCCCAAAAAAACAAAAAACAAAACCAGCCGAAGATATATTCTTAGATCTCAAATCTATGGAGCTGATATTATTGAGTTATAATTAATGTCATACATTTTCCAAACACAAACGTCCACATGATGGCTACATTTTGCGAGGGTCTTACTGGAATCCGTGCATGCAGACCCCAGACACATTTCTGCAGAGCCATCCCAACGTTGCCTTCTAGGCAGCTGCAAAAAAAAAAAAAAAAACAAACCCAAAACTCCACTGCCCTGTGTAGCCAGAGACCTAAATGAAATCAGATCAGACCTAATTAAGAATACATTATGTCCCCACCCTAACCCACTTCCCATCCTTCTCTCTCTTTTCTCTCTCTCTCATAGAAATCTGGATTTATGAACTGCCTTTAAAAAGTATTTAATTCCTCCATGTTTGCATTCACGTGGCACTGAACACTGATAGTAGCAGGAAGATGGGTAGGGCTTATCGAAAATGTCCAGGGCCTCTATAAAAAGCACAGGATGAAATCATGTAGAAACTTGGGGAATTATCTGAAAAGTCAGCCTAAGGCAATAAAAATTCAGAATCAGATTTAGAATCAAATGAAAAACTGAGGCCCAGAGTAGTCTAGGGACTGCTTATCAAAGTGACCTAGCAAGTTAATAAAAAAAAAAAACTGGGACCAGAACTTCACCCCAAAACTAATGTCCATTTCCCATTACTATATACTGCATCCCTCTCCTCCAGATCACAGCTTGGTTCTAGAATATCTGCCCTAATTAGCCCATCTTTATGCTTAAATTCCTATTACTAAAGGCTAGTTCATTTGAAAAGCGAATTTCTGTCTCAGAAATCTTACTTATAGCTTATTTTTTAATGTAAGCACATTGGGGAAGGGGATTTTGATAAATCAATGATTGGTTTAATACTGCAGGTGAATTTACTCATCAGATGTGAAGCAGTGAGTTTATTCTCAGAGGCCCGTGGAACTAAGACAAGAGGAAACCAAGTTCCAGGTGATGTCAGCAACGAAAACCAGAATGGTCCTGAGTGGGATATTATAAGGCTCTCTGGGCATGTGGCCCTGGTCCCAGAGGTACCAAAATCAGAGCTCCAACAACAACTGGCTACGGCACTCAGGTGTGCCAAAGGTTAGGTCTGAAGGATGGGTGCCCCAGGGGAAATCCATCTAAGAGCAGACACAGACCGACGCCAATCCTAAGGTCACAGCATATTGGAAAGGCATGGGTGCGTTAGCCAAAGGGCCGTACAACATGGAGCACGTGTCCAAGCAAGCTAATGACAAGGGTTCAGGGCAGCAGATATCCCAGGGCCAGTTAATAAGAGAGTGCCTGGCTAGATGTCAAAACATCAGAGAGACCCAGTACCAACCACGAATCAGGAAATGGGCAGGAACCCATTATGGAGAACAGAGCTCCTACTAAACCAGTGTCAAGTCCTAGGGACCATTTAGAGACCCAATATTTAGGTATAGAATTGGCCCTCAAGAGTGGCAAGGTGTTAGGCAAGAACTAGAAGCAGCCCTATGGATGGGACAGACTCCCTGAAAGAGGAAGTGGGCAGTCACCCTAAGCAGTTGACTCCCACTTCACGGCTCTGCTTAACGTAGGCCCAGGCTGTGGTTAGCAGCTGCTTGGGTGTCTTAGATTTAGAACCTGAGTACAGACGAATAACAGAGAATGATTTACTCCTCAACAGAAAAACAACGTCGAAAACTATCTCCGGTTTGGTATACCGTTCAGAAACGAACTTTGGAGGGAATGGTGTCTGTTGCTATGTTTCCCAGCCAGTTTCTTTGCCTGAAAAACCAGTTTAGGTCCTCCCAGGGCTACTGTCAACAAACTTGCACTGACTCATCAAAACAATGGGCCCAAAAAGCAGCCCCCAAACCCTGTAAACATGGATAGGCAACATTTTAGAGATAGTCCTAAGAGTCTGGTTTCCAAGAAAGGAAATATGAGACTCTGGAATCTTCCAAATCTGGAGCCTTGAGATACCTGCCAACTGTGCCAAAAGCCTGGAGGAGCTCCTCTCAGCCTCTAGCTGCCCTCATCTAGGCTCAGAGATCTGGAATTGGAGGGGTCCTCCCCCTAAGCACGGATTGGGTCAAGCAATTCCAAGAAGATAACAGCCACTCCAGAACACTCTCCAGGTGGAAGTAATCTCCTTGTCTCATACAAGTGAGTTGAATCAAGCCTTTCCTCGCAGATGAGAGAATCCTGAAATAGAACCCATGAGTTTCTCAGAACCTACCAAAATCCCTGGAGTGAGGGGATGCCAGAAAGACTCTCTAGGGCTGCTTTCAGATCATTGTGAGAGGCTGGAGGCAGACCCTCCAGCAAGAGAATCAACTTGGTCTAGAGACCCTAGATCCATCTCTAGGGTCTTCCTGAATTTGAATTTAAATTGCTTTTAGGTTCCCTGGGAAACAGGAGCACCAGACTGGGAAGGAACCCTCAGATCCCTCCCCCCAACCCCGGGACCCCCAGCCTCTCGCCATCCCACTGTCCCCTCTGTGGCTTGCCCTCCTGCTACAGCCACCACCTCCACCTTTTGCCCGTCTTACCCAAGTGCCCTTCCCAAAACCCTGAGTGGCACCGCCCTCCCTCCCAAGCTTGTCTCTCAGTGGCTGAAGACCCCTGGGGTGGGGGGCTTCCTCACCGTCCTGCCCACCTAGCCGCAACTGGAGCCAGGCACCTACGCTCTCCACACCCTCTCGAAGCTGCTGCTCTGCCGTCGGCCCTGACACTTGGAGGGTGAAGAACAGCCTGTCTGCTCACCTGCTGACTCAGTGCTCTACTGGCTGTGCCCCCTCCGGCCTCCTGTCTTCTTGGCTTCAGGCTGGCAGGGCTGCCCATGCCCCCTGCCCCTTCCTCTCAACCTGCAACTTGTACCCACTCTGACCTGGCTCCTCTAATAAATTCATGTCCACAGGGGGTACAAAAAAAGAAAAGAATGGGTACATTCTTTCCTTCCAAGAATATAAAACCGAGGTAATTTATCAAATTCTAAGGAATGCTAACAAGTCGAACATGCTAATCAAAATGCACAAATACAAAACTCTCCCCTAACTCTTACCCTGAGAGTAAGTTGAGGGATTTGCCTTGTAACTTTCTAAAAATTCTACAGATACTCAAACAGTGAGTGGGAAACAACTGGCAAGAACTAATAAAAAGGAGGTGGCCTCAGCAGTCCCACCAGTAACTTGTGTAAGTGAGCTGAAGCTGTGGCCCTCTTTAACTCATTTCTGCAAACTACCACCCACAGCTCTTGTTAACACTCTAACAAACAGAGAAGCACATGAGTAGATGGCTCACGTGTGGACGTTCCAATGCTTGCTTTCTGTGTGGAGCGATACTGTTTTCCACAACCTGCTACGCTAGGCAAACGGCTTTCTCTTTAATTCAGAACAAATTTCTCTGGTTCACAGTTCCACACCAAATCCCCCGGCTTCTGTGAGAGAAGCTCAGCTCCTACGCAGTCAATCAAACGTGGGCAGGACGTCATGCCAAGTTATTTCATTTCTGTCCACGTCAAACGACTTTTCCCTCTTTTCTGCCTACCAAATTCTCACTCAGCATTGAAGACCCTGCTTAATTTTCCCCTCTTCTGTGACACCTTTTCGGCTTCCTCAAGCTCCTTGCCTTGTACTTCCTAGACCTCTGACCACACTTTGATAATATCTCCTATCACGTGCATTGTAATTTTTCCATGTAAGGCGTGCTCACACATTTTTGGTAGGAAAGTATATTAGTACAACCTCTTTGGAGAGCATTTTGGAAATGTCTGTGAATATGGCAATGCACATACCCTCTGACACAACAATGCCACTGCCAGGACTTTGTCCTGTGGATATACTCACACAGGTAAGCAACAAGGTTGTTGTAACACTATTTGTTATAACAAAAGAGTGGAAACAATCGAAGCACATTTTAATATGGGTCTGGTTTAAATAAATACAATAGAGTACCATGCAGTAAGAATCAGAAATCTCTTTCCATACTGGTGTCTGAAACTCTTTTCCCAAAGTCCCTTAATTTATCTGATAGAGAATCTTTTTTCCCCAGCTTTATTGAAATATGAATGACAAGTCAATAGAGAATTTTGACTTAATAGTTCACATCAGCCCACTAAAAGGGTGTGTCTGCCCCCTCTCTCTCTTCCTCTCCTCACCCCCATGTATTTTGCTTCCCCCGGCCATTAAGCAAGTGAGGACAAATTTGGCGATGGTCTTCATTGGATGTGAAGTATGAGGTGAAGGGGATCAGAAAATATCAACCCAAAATATGCCACTTTGGCATAAGGATTATTTTGAGTTGAAGGCAATTGAGAAAAAGCAGACACAGGAAGAACTCTGAGCCCTCCCCCATCTGCCTGAAAGCAAGGCATAAATTCCCCATGAAGGTATCCTCCTCCTGTAGGTCTCCCATTAAAGACAGAGGAGAAGAACCCTTATCACCAGGGATAGAGATGGCACAGAGATGAGTCTGCATAAGCAAACCTTACTAAAATAACTCTTATTTTCCATTAGTTTCCCCATATCTCTACCTTCCCACAATTTACTCCCCCAGAAGTTCAACGTCTCTTTCCTTTTAGTCACTTCTCTACAATGTGTTGCCCTTTGTTAAAGTGGTATATAAACGTCCAAGTCTAACCACTTCTTTGGATTTTCCCTTCTTTTCTGTATAGCACTTATACACATAAAATTAAAAACATCAATTCAACTTGTATGCCTTTTCCTCCTGTTAATCTGGTTTTTTGTTACTTTAATTCAGTTAATTCACAGTAACTAGATATCAAACCTAAGAGGGGTAGAGGAAAAGTTTTTTTCTCCCTTACAGAGGCATGTCAGAAAAGCTCATCACTTAGTCCCATTGAAGTCAAACCATGGGAATGCTGAAAACACAAGAGGGAGGGGACCCCACTACTTCCAGAAGTCGTGTTGATGGACACTGCCTCCAGCCTTTGCTATTTAATGCGAAGCTACAAGATATGCCCAATCACAGTCTCCCCTGCTTTCTTCTAGACAAAGACTTTATTATGTATCAAGACTTTTTATGTAACTGCCACACATACAAAGTTTAGTTGCTGTGCAGTTACAAAGAAACGAGACTATTCTACTCTCAAAAAGTGTCAAATATTGTTAATCAACTATGCTCCAATATAAAATTAAAAAACAATTTTAAGTGTCAAATAGTCTAATACAGATCCAATTAAAGAGGGGAGCTATACAAAGCAAATGCAAATAATACAACTGCGTAAGTTAATAAAGGTTGCTGCCCAAGTAAACCCGGTCCAACCTAATAGAACCCTCACAGGTTTCTCTGCCCAAAATGCATAGACTCCAGTTAAGGCTTTTGTTCCATTCCCAGGCCAAACCAACCACTTCCTAGCTTTGAGACCTTACAGAGTTTATTTAACCTCACTAAGTCCTATTTCATCCATAAAATGGGGATATTAGGATCCACCTCATAGGGAAATTAGAACAATTAAATGAGACAGAGCATACAAAGTACTTGGCACAGTGCCTGACACTCAGGGCCAAATAAATGTTAACTATTACTATTATAATCATCATCATCATTCTGGAGTTTTCAAGATGTTTCTCAGACTTTATTCTGCCATCAGGTATTAACAGAGCATCAAGTTTATGAAGGAGAATTATTCATGTGCACACCTCGAGCCAACTCCGTATCTCACCTTTAACTAATTCATTTATTCAGAGAAGAAAAAATTAAACAAAACTTCAGATCATTTTAGGTGAAAACCTTTTCCCTCTCAAAGGTGTTATATAAGCAACATATGTGTGACATCTTTGAAGTTTTATGGTGTTTTTACTGTAAATATGAAAGAACCCAAAACACTGACATATGCTTCTTCAAAGTCCCACTAATTTATTTTCCCAAGACAAGCGAAATATTTATGCCACTTTACTTCCACCACCAAAATCAATAAGCCATTTAAAAGAATTGGTCAAGGTCAGACATCAGGCTTCCAACTACAGAGGAAGGTTATCAAACGTGCTTAAAATGAGAGGATTCTAGTCCAAATCTCATTCAACATCTTTTGGCCCATCTTTACCTCAAGACTCAGAATAAAGTCTCTTTTTAAAAAGTCTTTGTGAGGGAGTTCCTCGGTGGCCTTATTGGTTAGTATTCCGGGCTTTCACGGCCATGGCCGTGTGATCCCTAAGCCACACCTCAGCAAACACACACAGACACATCACGTTGATATCCCTCCTGCTACAGCACAGACATCACTTAACGTCTAGAGATGAAAAACCTCATGAACGGCTTTTCAGGACCTTCTTTGAAATAAAGTACTCTGTTTAGCTATCAAAGAACAACTCTTCTTTGTTGGTTACTTGAGGTCCTGATTTACATCTGAGTTTAGAAGGCTGCTGCGTCCTACAAACAGACTTAAAATGCAAATTCCTCATCAGACTCCATATCTAAAGAAGCAAAGAGCCCACTTCCAGCCTTTCTCCACCATCGCTCACAGCGGAGCCAAAGTCCCAACAAAGTCACACCCAGCCCAGCAAAATTTAAGTCCTCAGTGAATGACTATGTCATATATGTGAGTATGTAAACAATTTTCAAATAAAATGATTTGAAACTACCACTGTATGATGGTAAAGGAAGAAAACTGGATAATCATGAAAGTTGAAGTGCTTGACTAAAGTTTAGAAAAATCAAGAAAAAAATTAATCACTGAAATTACTCCTTCCTAATCAAGGTTACTTCGAAATTTGATGTAAATGGATAAATTTCAGCCTGTGCTATACTGAATGAAGTTGCATGAGATTGGAAGAAAAAGTTCAGAGTATGTAAGAGCCACTTCTCTTCCATTTCCCACGTTTTCAGTAACTACCTACTCAATGAATGCACTAAAGAGTTTATTACAGTGTTGAACTGAAATACCTCAGTCGCTTTTAAATTCTCCTTTCTCCATGTCCCAGAAAATATTCCAAGGATCGAATAAAAAATGAACAAGGACTATCGGCCAAGAAAGCTGCTTGAGGAACTTAGTAAGCTCACCCTCTCCAGTTTAACTCGCCTAATTCACTGAGGGAGCGGAGGCAAACGGCTTGTACTGCATGATAAAGTGACACTTCCGAATAGTAATAGCTGAGATTACTCTGCCGCAGCCTAGATTCTTCTAGTCAGGAGCTCGAGTACAGCTTTCTAAAAGCTTTTCCCAAGATGTCGAGGTCAATTTGCGGACACTCATTCACCCACCCCACCCTACCAGCAGCGCACTTCCCGTTCGCTTTGGCCGGTCAAGAGCTCAAACTTGACAGCGACACACACTGAAAAAAAAAAAAAAAAAAAAAAAAGAGGAAGTGGCTAAAAAACCATTTCAAGACATTTATTTAATTTTTTTTTCCTAAGGGAGATCAATGGCCCTGTCTTCCAGGAAATCTCAATGGGACGTAGCCATCACGTCGACTGGAAAGTTGCAGCGAATGACAATGCTGCAAAGCCGAGGATGACTCCTCTTTAAAAATCAAATTTAAAAAATTCCTCGAAAATCTTCTTGCTATCCAAAACGATCCGTCCCCTGCAGCGAACACAGCAACGCTAACAACTCCCACCCTGGTGGATGGCATCGAAAGCGAGGCTCGGGGCCGGGTACGTGCCTGATCTGCCCTGCCAAGTGGCAGAGGGAGCGCAGGGCACGGCAGCGGCCAGGGGACCCAGCGAGCACCTTCCTTACCTGGTTTGACCGGTTTGGGTGGCGGCTTCGACATCTCTCTTCCTGGAGCGGCTGATTCTAAAGACCACGCACGAAAAGCCAACCGAATGCCTCTCCAGCCGGCACTCCGGGCGCCTCAGAGTTTCTTTATGTCTGGTTTGCAGTGGTGCGCCTTCAAGGACCTGCGTCCACCCCGGGAAGCCGGACGAGCAGAGGCAGGCAGAGCAGCTCGGCGAAGTGCCCCGCCCCGCCCCGCGGCCGACAGAGCTGTCCAGAGCGCGCAGCCGGGCAGACGAGGAAGTAGCCGCTGCCTCGCGGAGCGCTAATTGGCTCCCCGGCTGCCAGCTTCGCCGCTGCAGGAGCGCGGGCGGCGCGCACGGCGGCGCGCACGGCGGCGCGCGCGGCGGCCGAACCAGCGGGAGCCGAACGGGGGCGCCGCAGGCTCGCGCCGGGGCCGGCCTGGCTGCGCGCGCGCCCCGGACGGGAAAGGGCTGGACTGGGCAGGAGCGCGCGCGCGCAACCACGCTCGCCGGAATCCCGCCCCATCCAACGCCGGCCGGACCCGGGCGCCGCGTCCGCTCAGGGTTGGGCAGAACCGTAAGTGGCCACCTGTACCCTGCGTCGCCTCTCACCCGGGAGGGGCACGGGAGAAGGGGCCGTGGGCCTCTCGGTTAACGAGCTTCGGGGGTTGCGGCGGGTTAGTGACAGGCGCGCTTGGCAATAGCCTGTGCCGCTTTGCTTGGGACCACTCGAACTGGCGCCCGGTGAGTACCTGCCTGACGCCCCGCCGCGCAGACTCCCTGGGGCCTGGAGGTGTTTCCAGAGTGTTACTGCGCTGGAGCCCGAGCCCCGTTGTGTCTTGCAAGCCCTTTTGGGACTCCTACCACCGTAAATGGGCTGATAAGTGGCCTGCCAAGGAGGACGTGCACTCGTGATGTGTAGTGCCCTCACGCCCCCTTATAATCCTGAAAACGGGAGTCTGCCTTCTAGAGACCGGACAGGTGGTTGGGAGAAGTCACTGAGGTCAGGGTCAGGTCCCTGCCAGAGGAGACAGCTTGACTCCTCTAGCGTTGAGGTTGACTAACTGCGGCCCTCTTGCTGCCTGTTATTGTACAGCCTAAGAATGGTTTTCAAGTTTATTTTAATGGCTTAAAAGAAATCAAAAGAAGTAGATTTTGTGGCACGTGAAAATTATATGAAATTCAAATTTCAGTGTCCATAAAGTTTTATTAGAACAGAGCCACTGTCATTTGCTTATGTATTGTCTGCGGCCGCTTTCACTTCCTAACAGCAGAGTTGAGCAGCTGCCCGCAACGCCAAAAACATTTACCATCTAGCACTTTGCAGAGCAAGTTTGCCGACCCCAGACCTAGCCAACTGAATTTCCACTGAGAGGTAAGGGCTGGAGCAGACAATAAATGCACCGTGTGTAAATTCAAAATAGCACAGGCAATATGATAAATCGCTTGTATGTTTGGGGGAAGAAAAATTGAAAAGAAAAACTTTACGTGAGAGTCTATGTAAAATGAAGCTTTGAAGTTTCTACTAGGGGTTAGTGACAGAGTGATTCCAAGAGAACTGGGCAAGGGTTGTGTATTCAAACACGCCAGCCTTGGCATTTACCAAAAAGGAGCAAAGTTTAGAAAATAGTAGAAAAAGACTACCCTGTCACATAGAAGATAATCAAAATATTGAATTAAATAAATGAGTGAGAAGTCCTGAAACATTTCACTCTTTTAGAATCCAAAATGTACCGTATTTAGTAGTGAAATAATTTAAATATAGTAAACACATACCAGTTATGAAAAAAGGACTCAACAACATATTTTACTTAGGGTTAAAAAAAGTATAAAAAAATTAAAAGTACGCATTTTGGATTTGCTGTTTGCCATCTTCATCTGTTCTCCTCCTCCTAAGCAAATTCACTCTGCTGTTGAGGAAAGCCTTGCACTTACTGGGAGAATAGAGTACAGTTGACCCTTAAACAACACAAGTTTTAACTGCATGTGTTTATTTATACTCGGATTTCTTTCACTAAATTCATACTGCAGTACTACACAATCCAAGGTTGTTTTAATCTGAGAACGCAGAATGGTGGATACAGAGGGCTGAGTAAAGTTCTATGTGGATTTTTGATTGTGAGGAGGTTGACATATCCAACCCCTGAGTTGTTCACGGGTCAACTGTACATAAATATCCCACAAGAGTGGCAGTGGTATGTACTCCTAGTAATTGGCTGCCCTGGATTGAGGAGGTTAGAAAGTCCAAATGGTTGTCTCTCCGGAGACATCTAGTGATTTACAGTTTGTAGGGGATGGAGATTGTGTTTCATTCATTGAAGTCTACTTCTATGTATTTTTGGAGCCTGGCACCTCTGGAGTGCAAGCTTTTTAAATGTGATTTTAAAATAGTTCTTAAACGGGACAGCAGGCAGTGAAATAATAGAACATGGTGTGGAGATGGACAGTGCCAGGGCTGAGCTTGGAGTTCACCTGAAGCTGCCCTGTGCATCCAACACTGGTTTTGAAATACATGGCTTCTGGGATTGCTATACCCATCCCACACCCCAGCCACTCAGCCCAGCCGTAGGTCTTGCTTCTGCTTCTCTCAATTCCCTAACCTCCCACCACAGTGTCACCTGTTCATTGCTAATGGACTGTGCCCAATATTTACCCAAACACTGTCTTGGAAAGGCTAAAACTGCTAACTAATATAGAAGTGAGGGTTCCTATTTTGGTAAAAACTGGCATTTGACTGGGAGTTCTCTCCCGAGCCCAGGAGATTTCATAAGAAGATTCTTGACTCCCTTACTGTTAGTTTCAGAATTGTTAGATTTTCCACCCAAATAACCGCCTCAAGCTTATTTCAAGTGCTTCAGCCACACTTCCTTGTTATTTACATGCTATGTAATCAGTACAACATCCTCATGTGTACGCATAGATGTGGCAAGAAGCACAGGAGACTAGTAGTCCTTGCCATTCAGTGGATACAGAAAATACCCCATCAATAATACATCAATCAAAATAACATCTATTATACATAAGAGCCTCACAATTAAGCCAGCACCTGTGCAACATCCTTCCTTTGCTCTTGGTAATAAAGTGCTTTTTAGCAGCTTAGAAAGATGGAAAGAAGTTAACTCACTTGGTTTAGTTTTGTTTCTAGTTTTCTTTTTTGGCCACGCCTCACAGCTTGTAGGATCTTAGTTCGCTGGCCAGAGATCGAACCCTCGCCCCAGCAGTGAAAGCGCTGGGTCCTAACCACTGGACCACCAGGGAACTCTCTCTAGTTTTCCATTTACTATCTGTGTGATCTTGAACAAGTCACTCCATTGTCTGGGCCAGTTTCAACTTCTGCAAAATGAAGGGGTAGACTGTGTGATACCTAAGGCTATATTTCTCCAGGCTTGAGAATTTATGCTCTGATGAATTATCCAAAAATAGGTGACGTGGAAGCAAGGAATAACAAACTTTCATGAATTTTTTTTCTTATTTTGCCAACTGAGGACATCGATGTACTACTACCTAGCCAGCATGATTTCATAGGAGAAAGGACATTTAGCACCAAAAAATGTAAGCAAGCTACCATCTTGCTTGTAAAAGGGCAACCTTTCCTTTCCCAAAAAAGGATAGTTGGCAGCCTTACTCTGACATATTAAAGGTAATAATAAGGTAAAACATAATTCAAAAGCAGAAAAATTACAATGTAAAAATTTATTTTACAATACTCATTATATGTAATTGTTCCCTTGATATACTGTGGCAATGTGGATGGAGATAAATATTCAACAATGCAGCTCCTGGTGAAACTCAGATGTCCAACTTGATATGTTATTTTATTTCTGTCACAATCACATTCTTGTCTCATGTAGTCTAGTAAATGAAAGTGGAACCAAACCTTACTAAATTGCACTCAATTTGGAATACAGCTGTTCCTTAGTAGGGGTGGTGGTGGTGATTGGACAACACCCCCCAACCCAGGAATACCAGAATCTGCAGATACCCAAGTTCTTTATATAAAATGGCAAAGTATTTGCATATAACCTATGCATGTCCTCCCACATACTTTGAATCATTTCTAGATTACAGATAATCCCTAATACAATGTAAATGCTATGGAAATAGTTGTAAATACAATGAAAATACTATGTAAATAGTTGCTGGTGCAGCAAATTCAAGTTTGGCTTCTTGGAACTTTCTGAAATTTTTTTCCCCTAAACACTTTCAAGCCACTGTTGGTTGGATCTGTGAATGTGGAACCGTCAGACATGGAGGGCCAACTGTGTTCTGAAAAAACTGAGGACAGGCCAAGGAACAACAGCCCGCTCTTCGCTACTACCTCCCCACAGGGGACACAGGATAGGAACTGGGAGGGTAGCTGAGAGCCTCCAGCGCAGCCACCACACACCCCGGGTGGCACAGCTTAGGTTCCTGGTCACCCCACCAGAGGAGTCAGGAATAAAGAGCAGCATCAGTCAGAGGCAACCTTCTAGAACCACTATGCTAAGGTTCCCTGCAGCTGAGCTTCATCTTTTCACTTAAAGAGATGACAGTGGTCCTTGGAATATCCACAGGACTGCTTTGGTGAGCCTTAGGGGGCCATGCATGAAGCTGTCCTCCACCCCTCATACCAGGGGTTAATAAGCAATGGGCTGCAGCTAAAACCTGGCCCCCTAGGGACTTCCCTGGTGGCACAGTGATTAAGACTCCGCATCCGGAGACCTTCAAGATGGTGGAGGAGTAAGACGTGGAGACCACCTTCCTCCCCACAGTTACATCAAAAATACATCTACATGTGGAACAGCTCCTATAGATCACCTACTGAATGCTGGCAGAAGACCTCAGACTTCCCAAAAGGCAAGAAACTTCCCACATACCTGGGTAGGGCAAAAGAAAAAAAGAAAAAACAGAGACAAAAGAATAGGGACGGGACCTGCACGAGTGCGAGGGAGCTGTGAAGGAGGAAAGGTTTCCACACACTAGGAAGCCCCTTCACTGGTAGAGATGGGGGGGGGGTGGGGGGAAGCTTTGGAGCCATGGAGGAGAGCGCAGCAGCAGGGGTGCAGAGGGCAAAGCGGAGAGATTCCCGCACAGAGGATCGGTGCCGACTGGCACTCACCAGCCCGAGAGGCTTGTCTCCTCCCCCGCCAGGGCAGGTTGGGGCTGGGAGCTGAGGCTCAGGCTTTGGAGGTCAGACCCCAGTGAGAGGACTGGGATTGGCTGCGTGAACACAGCCTGAAGGGAGCTAGTGCACCACAGCTAGCCGGGAGGGAGTCCGGGAAAACGTCTGGAGCTGCTGAAGAGGCAAGAGACGACTGTTTCGGGGTGTGCAAGGAGAGGGAATTCAGAGCACCGCCTAAACAAGCTCCAGAGATGGGTGTGAGCCACGGCTATGAGCATCAGCGCGGACCCCAGAGACGGGTATGAGACGCTAAGGCTGCTGCTGCCGCCACCAAGAAGCCTGTGTGCGAGCACAGGTCACTATCCACAGCTCCCCTCCCGGGAGCCTGTGCAGCCCACCACCGCCAGGGTCCCGGGATCCAGGGACAACTTCCCTGGGAGAACACATGGCGCGCCTCAGGCTGTTGCAACGTCACACTGGCCTCTGCCGCGGCAGGCTCACCCTGCATCTGTACTCCTCCCACCCCCCGGCCTGAGTGAGCCAGAGCCCCCTAATCAGCTGCTACTTTAACCCCATCCTGTCTGAGCCAAGAACAGACACTCTCAGGTGACCTACATGCAGAGGCAGGGCCAAATCCAAAGCTGGACCCCAGGAGCTGTGCAAACGAAGAGAAAGGGAAATTTCTCCCAGCAGCCTCAGGAGCAGTGGATTAAATCTCCACATTAACTTGATATACCCTGCATCACTGGAATACCTGAATAGACAACGAATCATCCCAAAATTGAGGCGGTGGACTTTGGGAGCAACGGTAGACTTGGGGTTTCCTTTCTGCATCTAATTTGTTTCTGGTTTTATGTTTATCTTAGTTTAGTATTTAGAGTTTATTATCATTGGTAGATTTGTTTATTGATTTGGTTGCTCTCTTCCTCCTTTTTTTTAATATATATAGATATATATATTTTTTTCCTTTTTCCCTTTTTGTGAGTGTGTATATGTATGCTTCTTTGTGTGATTTTGTCTGTATTGCTTTGTCCTAGGGTTTCTCCTAGGGTTCTGTCTGTCCATTTTTTGTTTGTTTGCTTGAGTATACTTTTTAGCACTTGTTATCATTGGTCGATTTGTTTTTTGGTTTGGTTGCTCTCTTCTTTCTTTCTTTATTTAATTACTTTTTAATTTTTTTATTTTTAATAATTTTTTTTATTTTAATAACTTTATTTTATTTAATTTTTTCTTCCTATCTTTTTTTCTCCCTTTTCTTCTGAGCGTGTGGCTGACAGGGTCGTGGTGCTCCAACTGGGTGTCAGGCCTCTGCCTCTGAGGTGGGAGAGCCAAGTTTAGGACACTGGTCCACCACACACCTCTCAGCTCCACATAATATCAAACACCGAAAGCTCTCCTAGACATCTCCATCTCAATGCTAAGACCCAGCCCCACTCAATGACCAGCAAGCTAGAGTGCTGGCCACCCTAAGCCAAACAATGAGCAAGACAGGAACACAACCCCACCCATTAGCAGAGAGGCTGCCTAAAATCATAATAAAGTCACAGACACCCTAAAACACACTACCAGATGCAGTACTGCCCACCAAAAAGACAAGATCCAGCCTCATCCACCAGAACACAGGCACTAGTCCCCTCCACCAGGAAGCCTACACAACCCACTGAACCAACTTTAGCCACTGGGGGCAGACACCAAAAACAACAGGAACTATGAACCTGCAGCCTGAGAAAAAGAGACCCCAAACACAGTAAGTTACGCAAAATGAGAAGACAGAGAAACACACAGCAGATGAAGGAGCAAGGTAAAAACCCACAGGACGAAACAAATGAACAGGAAATAGGCAGTCTACCTGAAAAAGAATTCAGAGTAATGATAGTTAAGATGATCTAAAATCCTGGAAATAGAATGGAGAAAATACAAGAAACATTTAACAGGGACCTAGAAGAACTACAGAGCAAACAATGATGAACAAAACAATAAATGAAATTTAAAATTCTCTAGAAGGAATCAATAGCAGAATAACTGAGGCAGAAGAACAGATAAGTGACCTGGAAGATAAAACAGTGGAAATAACTACCACAGAGCAGAATAAAGAAAAAAGAATGAAAAGAATTGAGGACAGTATCAGAGACCTCTGGGACAATATTAAACGCACCAACATTCAAATTATAGGGGTCCCAGAAGAAGAAGAGGAAAAGAAAGGGACTGAGAAAATATTTGAAGAGATTATAGTTGAAAACTTCCCTAATATGTGAAAGGAAGCAGTCAATCAAGTCCAGGAAGCACAGAGAGTCCCATACAGGATAAATCCAAGGAGAAACATGCCAAGACACATATTAATCAAATTATCAAAAATTAAATACAAAGCAAAAATATTAAAAGCAGCAGGGGAAAAACAAATAACATACAAGGGAATCCCCTTAAGATTAACAGCTGATCTTTCAGCAGAAACTCTGTAGGCCAGAAGGGAGTGGCAGACATATTTAAAGTGATGAAAGGGAAGAAACTACCACCAAAATTACTCTACCCAGCAATGATCTCATTCAGATTTGACGGAGAAATTAAAACCTTTACAGACAAGCATAACCTAAGAGAATTCAGCACCACCAAGCCAGCTTTACAACAAATGCTAAAGGAACTTCTTAAGGTACGAAACACAAGAGAAGGAAAAGACCTACAATAACAAACACAAAACAATTAAGAAAATGGTAATAGGAACATACATATCAATAACTACCTTAAATGTAAATGGATTAAATGGTCCAACCAAAAGACATAGACTGGCTGAATGGATACAAAAACAAGACCTGCATATATGCTGTCTACAAGAGACCCACTTCAGACCTAGGGACACATACAGACTGAAACTGAGGGGATGGAAAAAGATATTCCATGCAAATGGAAATCAAAAGAAAGCTGGAGTAGCAATTCTCATATCAGACAAAACAGACTTTAAAATAAAGACTATTGCAAGTGACAAAGAAGGAGACTACGTAATGATCAAGGGATCAACCCAGGAAGAAGGTATAACAATTGTAAATATTTATGCACCCAACATAGGAGCACCTCAATACATAAGGCAAATGCTAACAGCCATAAAAGGGGAAATCGACAATAACACAATCACAGTAGGGGAATTTAACACCCCACTTTCACCAATGGACAGATCATCCAAACTGAAAATCAATAAGGAAACACAAGCTTTAAATGATACATTAAACAACATGCAGTTAATTGATATTTATAGGACATTCAATCCAAAAACAAGAGAATACACTTTCTTCTCAAGTGCTGATGGACCATTCTCCAGGATAGATCATATCTTGGGTCACAAATCAAGCCTTGGTAAATTTAAGAAAATTGAAATCTTATCAGCCACAATGCTATGAGACTAGATATCAATTACAGGAAAAAATCTGTAAAAAATACAAGCACATGGAGGCTAAACAATACACTAGTAAATAACCAAGAGATCACTGAAGAAATCAAAGAGGAAATCAAAAAATACCTAGAAACAAATGACAATGAAAACACGATGACCCAAAACCTATGGGATACAGCAAAAGCACTTCTAAGAGGGAAGTTTAGAGCAATACAATCCTACCTCAACAAGCAAGGAACATCTCAAATAAACAACATAACCTTACACCTAAAGCAGTTAGAGAAAGAAGAACAAAAAACCCCAAAGTTAGCAGAAGGAAAGGAATCATAAAGATCAGATCAGAAATAAATGAAAAAGAAATGAAGGAAACAATAGCAAAGATCAATAAAACTAAAAGATGATTCTTTGAGATGATAAGCAAAACAGATAAACCATTAGCCAGACTCATCAAGAAGAAAAGGGAGAAGACTCAAATCAATAGAATTAGAAATGAAAAAGGAGAAGTAGCAACTGACACTGCAGAAATACAAAGGATCATGAGAGATTACGATAAGCAACTCTATGCCAATAAAATGGACAACCTGTAAGAAATGGACAAATTCTTAGAAAAGCACAACCTTCCAACAGTGAACCAGGAAGAAATAGAAAATATAAACAGACCAATCACAAGCACTGAAATTGAGACTGTGATTAAAAATCTTCCAGCAAACAAAAGCCCAGGACCAGATGGCTTCACAGACAGATTCTATCAAACATTTAGAGAAGAGCCAACACCTATCCTTCTCAAACTCTTCCAAAATATCCCAGAAGGAGGATCACTGCCAAACTCATTCTACAAGGCCACCATCACCCTGATACCAACACCAGACAAAGATGTCACAAAGAAAGAAAACTACAGGCCAATATCACTGATGAACATAGATCCCAAAATCCTCAACAAAATACTAGCAAACAGAATCCAGCAGCACATTAAAAGGATCATACACCATGATCAAGTGGGGTCTATCCCAGGAATGCAAGGAGTCTTCAGTATATGCAAATCAATCAATGTGATAAACCATATTAACAAACTGAAGAATAAAAACCATATGATCATCTCAATAGGTGCAGCAAAAGTTTTTGGCAAAATTCAACACCCATTTATGATAAAAACCCTCTAAAAAGTAGGCATAGAGGGAACTTACTTCAACATAATAAAAGCCATATATGACAAACCCACAGCCAACATCGTCCTCAGTGGTGAAAAACTGAAACCATTTCCACTAAGATCAAGAGCAAGACAAGGTTGCCCACTCTCACCACTATTATTCAACATAATTTTGGAAGTTTTAGCCACAACAATCAGAGAAGAAAAAGAAATAAAACGAATCCGAATCAGTAAAGAAGTAAAGCTGTCACTGTTTGCAGATGACATGATACTATACATAGAGAATCCTAAAGATGCTACCGGAAAACTACTAGAGCTAATCAACGAATCTGGTAAAGTAGCAGGATACAAAATTATTGCACAGAAATCTCTTTTTTTTTTTTTTTTTTTTTGGTGGTATGCAGGCCTCTCACTGATGTGGCCTCTACCGTTGCGGAGCACAAGCTCCGGACATGCAGGCCTAGCGGCCATGGCTCACGGGCCCATCCGCTCCGCGGCATGTGGGATCTTCCCGTACCGGGGCACGAACCTGTGTCCCCTGCATCAGCAGGTGACTCTCAACCATTGTGCCACCAGGGAAGCCCTGTGCAGAAATCTCTTGTATTCCTATATACTAATGATGAAAAATCTGAAAGAGAAATTAAGGAAACACTCCCATTTACCATTGCAACAAAAAGAATAAAATACCTAGGAATAAACCTACCTAAGGAGACAAAAGACCTGTATACAGAAAACAATAAGACACTGATGAAAGTAATTAAAGATGATACAAGCAGATGGGGAGATATACCATATTCTTGGATTGGAAGAATCAATATTGTGAAAATGACTATACTACCCACAGCAATCTGCTGGTTCAGTGGAATCCCTATCAAACTACCACTGGCATTTTTCGCAGAACTTGAACAAAAAATTTCACAATTTGTATGGAAACACAAAAGACCCCAAATAGCCAAAGCAATCTTGAGAAAGAAAAGTGGAGCTGGAGGAATCAGACTCCCAGACCTCGGACTATACTACAGAGCTACAGTAATCAAGACAGTATGGTACTGGCAGAAAAACAGAAATATAGATCAATGGAACAGGATAGAAAGCTCAGAGCTAAACCCACGCACATATAGTCACCTTATCTTTGATAAAGGAGGCAAGAATATACAATGGAGAAAAGATACCCTCTTCAGTAAGTGGTGCTGGGAAAACTGGACAGCTACATGTAAAAAAATGAAGCTAGAATGCTCCCTAACGCCATACACAAAAATAAACTCAAAATGGATTAAAGACCTAAATGTAAGGCCAGACACTATAAAACTCTTAGAGGAAAACATAGGCAGAGCCCTCTATGATATAAATGACAGCAAGATCCTTTTTGATCCACCTCCTAGAGAAATGGAAATAAAAACTAAAATAAACAAATGGGACCTAATGAAACTTAAAAGCTTTTGCACAGCAAAGGAAACTGTAAACAAGATGAAAAGACAGCTCTCAGAATGGGAGAAAATATTTGCAAATGAAGCAACTGACAAAGGATTAATCTCCAAAATTTACAAGCAGCTCATGCAGCTCATTATCAAATAAACATACAACCCAATCCAAAAGTGGGCAGAAGACCTAAACAGACATTTCTCCAAAGAAGATACACAAATTGCCAACAAACACATGAAAGGATGCTCAACATCACTAATCATTATAGAAATGCAAATCAAAACTACAACGAGATATCACCTCACACCAGTCAGAATGGCCATCATCAAAAAATCTACAAACAGGGGCTTCCCTGGTGGCGCAGTGGTTAAGAATTCAACTGCTAGAATCCACCTGCCGACGCAGGGGACTTGGGTTCTAGCCCTCCTCCGGGAAGATCCCACATGCTGCAACTAAGGCCGTGTGCCAGAACTACTGAGCCCGCGCGCCTAGAGCCCGTACTCTGCAACAGGAGAAGCCTGCACACCACAACAAAGAGTAGCCCCCCTAGTCGCAACTAGAGAACGCCCACGCACAGCAACAAAGACCCAACGCAGCCGAAAAATAAATAAATAAAATCTACAAAGAATAAATGCTGGAGAGGGTGTGGAGAAAAGGGAACCCTCCTGCACTGTTGGTGGGAATGTAAATTGACACAGCCACAGTATGGAGGTTCCTTAAAAACTAAAAATAGAACTATACCATATGACCCAGCAATCCCACTACTGGGCATATACCCTGAGAAAACCATAATTCAAAACGAGTCATGTACCACAATGTTCATTGCAGCTCTATTTACAATAGCCAGGACATGGAAGCAACCTAAGTGTCCATCGACAGATGAATGGATAAAGAAGATGTGACACATATATACAATGGAATATTACTCAGCCATAAAAAGAAACGAAATTAAGTTATTTGTAGTGAAGTAGATGGACCTAGATTCTGTCATACAGAGTGAAGTAAGTCAGAAAGAGAAAAACAAATACCGTATGCTAACACATATAAATGGAATCTTAAAAAAAAAATGGTTCTGAAGAAGCTGTGGGCAGGACAGGAATAAAGACGCAGACGTAGAGAATGAACTTGAAGACACAGGGAGGGGGAAGGGTAAGCTGGGATGAAGTGAGAGAGTGTCATGAACATATATACACTACCAAATGTAAAATAGCTAGCTAGTGGGAAGCAGCTGCATAGCACAGGGAGGTCAGCTTGGTGCTTTGTGACCACCTAGAGGGGTGGGATAGGGAGGGTGGGAGGGAGATGGAAGAGGGAGGAGATACGGAGATATATGTATATGTAAAGCTGATTCACTTTATTATAAAGCAGAAACTAACACACCATCATAAAGCAATTATATTCCAATAAAGATGTTTAAAAAAAAAAAAAAGACTCTGCACTGCCAATGCAGTGGGCCTGAGTTCATTCCCTGGTCAGGGAACTAGATCTCATGTGCATGCCGCAACTAAGAAGCCCGCATTCCACAACTAAGACCTGGTGCAACCACATAATAAATAAATAAATATTAAAAGAAATTTTTTTCAATAAAAAAATTAAAAAAAAAAAACCTGGCCTTCTGCCTGAACACCTGCAGTCCCTTTTTGTAATAGGAGACACTCACTCTGATATCCAATAAGGGAAATGTTATCCCAATAGAAAAGGAATTCTATTTTCATTTGTAGACATGAATTACGAGGAAAAAAAAATTGTACTCAATTATTATGTTTTGACCTCCATCAGAAAGTTTGTGGAAGTGTTTTCTCTCTTATTGTATAAGTACCTACATAATAATCTTGATTTTGTCTCTTGGCCCGTAAAGCCTCAAAGATTTACTAACTGGCTCATTTCTGAAAGTTTGTCTACCCCGGCCCTAGGGTGAGGAAATAGCATACTTAAAGGGAATTCACTTCCTCTTGCCTCTGGCCAGCAGTGACTGTCTCCTCATTTCAGAAGGAGAGAGAGGCCATCTCTGCCACTTCTCTGCCTTGGGGGTAATGGGTCATCCCTGGGTGACTGAGTCATGCAGGTGACAGGCCACCTGCCTGAGGGGAGCATGAAACTCTGTAGTGTGCCTTGTGGCTCAGCAACTCTTCCATGCCCTTGAAAACAGACCCTCAAGTATGTATGCTTGGCCGTGGGGGCCCCTTTAGTTCACCTGACTTGCTTACAGGCCCTGAGCACTTCCAGCTGTTGGCACGTAGCAGGAGACTGTGGCAGAGAGAAGCCAGTATAGTGTGAAACTTTCCCACAGAATGTGGGTAATCCTAGGGGGGTAACCCAAAGATCACTGACATCTTTCCCCCTCAGCTGGCCCTTGTAAGTTAGGACTCTTATCTCTTTAGACACCTAAGTGATGTGCTTTCGATTTTTTTTTTTTTAATTTTAGGAAGACGTGATTTTCAAAGCTAATTATGAAAACATTTGTCATTGGAATCGGTGGGTGAGTAATTTTGCTACAAACAGCTGATTGAGATACTCAGGATGTCCAAAGGGTGTTTCCATGTGGATGTGGTGGGGGAAGGAGAAGCAGTGAGAAGGATTCCTGAGTCCCAGAAAAGAGAACAGGACACTTGAATTTAAAACAGTGGAGCACTGGCTATGTAAATGCCAACAGGAGATGGGAGAGTTTCCTATAAACAGAAACAGGGGAGTCGGTACACAAAGTTTACCTGCTTTACTGTTTGTTTTCTAAAGCTGACACCAGAGGCAAGGCCTGATCTAATGCTACGTTGGTTCAGGGTGATTTATCGTTCTCCATACGGCTGCTCCTCCAGTGTGACATAGGAGAAAATCTATCATTTCTTGCCAGTTATGCCCAGCTTTGGACATGTGGAATAAGGAATCACCTCACCTCTACCCCTTTTCCCCATACTTTTCATCTTGAGGTAGTCCTTATTTCCCTGGCATGATTATTAATCATTCACCCCTCTCCGTCTCAGAAGTGTCCTAAATTTTATGGTCACCCTACCCATGGTACCAAGAAGTGGGCAATCAAATAAGACAACAGCAACTTAAAAGGACATTATTTGTTTTTTTGTTTTGCTAGTGTATTATGTTCGTCTTTCTTCTGAGTCCTTTCACATTATGTGTAGTCTAGTTAATAAAATATTTAAGACTATTGAAATTAAAGGTTTATAATTTGGGGGAGATCAATGTATTATTGCATTACATAACTACAATTAATCTAATTAATTAATTAATTAGACTAATTAGATTAATTACTTCTAATTAATCAATTAGAAGTAACATTGAATGAATTAAATGCCAGAACTCTGCCTTGACTTGCTCCCATCTAATCAGAACCAAGTTCAGTTTTTCTCTGCGTTGCTTCTCATCCCTCCTTTCCTTTCCACACTCACTGCCACCATCCTAATTCAAGCCCTCATTCCCTAATTCCAATCTCCTCCTCTCAATCTTCCCTGCATACCTGTGCCAGTTTAATCTTCATACAGAATTTTTAAATTTTCTCTCACCTGATGAACAATATTCAGTGGTTCCCAGTTATTTAAAATGCAGTCTAAATTTCCTGATATATGAAGACCATCCAAAAATAATAAAATGTATTAGCTTCGGGGTGGGTAGATAGGCAGGGTACAGGAAAGATTTGATACAGGAGCTTAGTGGTGTCACCAAAGACTCCGTTTCTCTCTGCGTCTTCTCTGTGTCTTCCTCCTTTTGGATTCATCCTAAAGTTGGCTGCATTTTTTGGTCTCAAGGGACTACTAGCAGCTCCTGGGACCTCATGCTTCTCCTTAGCCTGTCACTAGGGGGAAAAAAGTGCTTTGCTTCCCCTAGGTCAAGGGTCTTTGACAGGACCACCTGGGTCACATAGCCACGGTTACTGTGGCAAAAGCGAGGGGATTGCCTTGATTGGTTTAGGCCATTGGGGCCCTTGCTCTGGAGTTGAGAGCAGGATCAATCCCAACCAGACCTTGGAAACAGGGGTGGAACCTGGGGAGGCCACTACCAGGTCCACTACAGAATCCAATCCGACTTCTATTCTGCACGTGTGTGAATAAACTCCCCTCATCTCAATATTCCAGTATAATGCCCTCTGTCTAGAAACCTGTGTCATGCTTTCGTGCCACGTGCATTTGGTTCTATGCATAACTTCCTAAGAAAGCCTCTCTTCATTGTCTCTTCCTCAGCAAGTGTCAGGATTTCATTTTAGTGCTGCTGCTTCTGCAAAGCCCCTGCCACACTCAGCTGCAGTTCCTGCCTTCCTTCCTCCAAACTCACTGTGCTGTATCTCTCCCATGTACTTACCACTTGCTGCCCTATGAACGAAATATTCAGTTGAGACTGCAAGGAATAGTAAAGGTTCTAGAGGATTCAAGTGGCATCCATGAACCTCCTGAAAACTAAATGCATGTGTGAAGATGTTCATTTTTCTGGGGAAAGATTTTATAACTTTCATCAGATTCTTGCAAAGTTCCTTAATGTTAAAAAATGTAAACTCCATGGGTGTTAGAGTTGGACTTTGTATCTCATCTCCATTACTTGCTAGTTGTTACCTTGAGCAAGTTTTATGAGAATACAGCTTTTCAACCCTTAGTTTCCTCAACTGGACAATGGGAAAATTATTATCTACCTTGGGCAAATGGATTGCAGAATGGGTTCTCCACTTGTTGGAGTAATTACAGACAGCCTTTTTAACTTCTTCCTTCCCAAATGCCATGTTCCAAATACAGTGACCTCTCTTCACCTGTCACATAAAAAACAAATGGACTAGGAGTTGTGCATTTATTTGGGTGTTATGAACAAAGGAGCAAGTGGGCCCAAGGAGTCCCCCATTTCCTTCCCTAGACCCTAGGATAGAACATGCTCCTGTCTGGACACTCTGGCCCCAGGCTTGGAGAGCACATGCATGAAGCTGTGAGCCTGCTGGTGCATGGTGGGTATGAGCATGCTGAAGGAGAAGGGTTGAGTCTTAAGGTGTCACCTGACTTGGATGGTGACAGTCTAATTACAGGTCCTAGGCTCAGACTTGTTACATGCTTTTCCCCCTCCCTCATCTTTCTGACCTGGACTGCCTTCTAGCTGGTCCATCTCTATCAAGTCTACAAAAATGGGGTGCTTTTTTCTCATTGGCTCTAGCTAAGTCAGTGAGAAGGGATCTAATTACTGTTGGTTCAATTGCATGATCTTAACTAAAGAGGTAAGTCTAGAAAATGATACATTTTCTAGCCAGGTTGCTCATACTGTAATAAAGTTTTCCCTGTTTACTATGTATTTTAAACCAAAATTCAATAATCGAACTATGGGCATTCAACATGGATTATAGACATTTTCTGTAAAGGGGGAAAAAAATTCTCATAACAGTATTTTCTCAATGCATAGGGTAATACCCACCCACTTTTCCATTTTTAAGGAGATTGCCCATATCCTACCCAATTGTGTGATCTAAGGTTAAACAGAAAAAAAAACAAAAAAACAAAAAAAGTGTGAATCAAGTTTCTTCTGTTAATAATTTGTAGGTGTAAGATATTTGGCTAATAATTGAATTATATCCAATAAACAATTTTGATGAATAAGTATTAGTTCCTTTCCCCTTTCTAGATTATAAACATACTGCAATTCATCTTACCTCGGAATAAGCACAATTCATGTGCAGTCAGAAGTTTTTTGTGCTGTAGGCATTTGGTGGTATGATGAAGTCTTGCTTTCTCTGAGTAGTGGTTTTAAATGCACAAAATAAAATACAGAAATACAAAGGAAACCAGTTATGATAATATAGTTATAAAAATATTTTTAAAAGAAAATTTGTAGCATTATGATACACATGCTTCTTTGTTAACTCACTAAATAACTGTGTCCTGTGGTGAGTCTAAAAGCTGCTGTAAATTTCAAGTAATAGAGTGTCAATGATACTTCCAGATGTCTGCCCCAAGTGCAACATGATATGAAAATACCTGTCTGTGATTTCTGTTGGTGAAAAAGCCACAGGTACTATTAATAATACTGTTGCTTGTGACATATTTTAATTAAAGGAAATGCCAAAATTCTGTTAGAATTTATTGAAAATAAAGATATAATATCTTTCAAGTTCACAAAGATCCTGAATCTGTCCATAGACTCTTTGGAAGTACATAAGCCCCAGGTTTTAAAAAAAAACTCTGAGTGACTGAGTGGAGAAGTGCTTCCCCCCCAGCTATGCATGATTCTGGGTACTGGAAAATTGGATACATACACAGAGGAGTTGGTCAGGGTCGCCATTCTCCTTGATGTCACAGTCCAGCCAGAAGGGACAAGTAACTGACAGGATGTGATAAGCTATAGTGGACCTCCCAACCAGCGCCAAAGTGGAGAGAGATTGGGGAAAAGGAGGCATTCCAAAGGAGGTGAAAAGTCATGATAGGTGGGCTTGTAATAAGCCACTCCTCCATTTTTCTTCACTGTGCATTGAAACAAAATCACAGTGACGACGTGCAGTTTTATATACTTGCACTAAAATGTGCTACTCATATTCTCTGTGTGGCATGTGAACCTTATGAATGTTTCAGCATAGACAAAAATTTCTTTTTCTTCCAATGCAATAGCTGTAATTAAGTCTTAGTATTACGCAGTTCACTTGCCCAATATTAGTTACCTTTCTGCTCCATCCTTTCCAGCTTATTTCTTATCATTTGTTGCATCAGACCTGCTTGAGCCTATGATTTTTGCCAACAAAGTCCTATCTATGAAAGAAATATTTTTTTCTTAGATATTACATATTGTTTTAAATATCCTTTTTCTAAGATCAATTTAAAATGTTTTATGTTCTTGTAATGCATCTTCCTTCTTGGTATTTTCTTACTTTGTTTTCTTTTTTTGTTGTTGTTCAGTGTGACAAATGGTGGGAAGACAACACTGGCTAAGAATTTGCAGAAACGCCTTCCAAACTGCAGTATCATATCTCAGGATAATTTCTTTAAGGTATCTATAAAACTTCTCAGATAATTTATTTAACCAAAAGAAGTCATAGTAGCAAAGTTAATTGAATTACATCCAAAAGCATTTGCTGAGTGATTGTGCTTTTGTAGTGAAGGGAGGCTCAATGCAGTAGTGTTAGTTCTCCACTAGATGGCACACTTATGGGAGCTAATCTTTGATTTTATTTATCCTCACCATCCAAAGCATTTGTTAAAATAAAGGTTTATCAACTCTTCATTCTATGATTGCATTATTTCTGCACTGCACAATTTTTATGGGTACTTTATTATTTTTCCAGCCAGAGTCTGAGATAGAGACAGATGAAAATGGATTTCTTCAGTATGATGGTAAGTAGATGAGCTTACAAAACATTATGCAATAATGTTTGTTTCCTTTTTCAAACCCAAATAACTTTGCTATCTCTGAAGAGAGTCTCAAAATAAGTTTAAATTATGTTGCTGTACTTTAAGCATGCTTTTGTACGGGTTTCTGATTTATGTTCAGCTATTTAAATAAATGAAACCTTTTCCCCACTTTTATAGTTAAAACTGAAAACATTGGAAAATAAATTTTTCTTTTGAAGGTGGGGTAAGGTGGGTCTCTGTTAGTCTACTCCTCTTGCTTGTAGCGAACTTTAGGGCTCTTTATCTTCTGAGCTTACTTTCTCAGTGACCAAGGTACTGAGTCTTTTCACTGCTCAAAAAGAATAGTGAATATTTTTTAGATGGATTCACTTTACCCTCTTGCCCAGTCTAACACTGCTTTGAAGCCAGCGGAGTAAAGTCCATCAGAAAAACATCTATATAGACCTGCAAAGGAATGTCATACTAGTAAACTATATTTAATGGTCTTATCAACATTTATAATTAACAAGATGATCATTGAGTGCTTATGCAAACTAGCAATAGAGAGAGCTCTCTTAAAGAGCCATAAAATTTGTTCTTTATTTTTAACTTTGATAACCTTGGAGGAAAAATGTTGTGTAATCAGTTCTTACAGAAACATGATAGTTTTAAAAGAGGCAAAATCCTTGACTGGCTATCTATTCTTGTGTCTTGAGCTGCAGCTAGGATATTTTTTTCTTCTCTCCTCCTTTTCTAAACGTTATTAAGGAAGATTATTACAAAGTAAGAGTTAAACAAGGAAAAACGGTTTTCAACAATTGACGAAGAATTATTCCTAATCTAAATAAGTTCTTACAAACTGATAAGAAAAACACTAATATCCCAATTGAAAAATGTCCAATGATGTGAATAGTTTTTCACAGAAGCAAAAGGTTATATGATTAATGAATGTACAATAAAAAGTCAACCTCAAAAGTAGTCAAGGGGGGCTTCCCTGGTGGCGCAGTGGTTGAGAGTCCGCCTGCCGATTCAGGGGACACAGGTTCGTGCCCCGGTCCGGGAGGATCCCACGTGCTGCGGAGCAGCTGGGCCCGTGAGCCATGGCCGCTGAGCCTGCGCATCCGGAGCCTGTGCTCCGCGGCGGTAGAGGCCACAACGGTGAGAGGCCTGCGTAACAGCAAAAAAAAAAGTAGTCAAGGAAATTCTCTGGCGGTCCGGTGATTAGGACTTGGTGCTTTCACTGCCAGCGCCCGGGTTCGATCCCTGGTTGGGGAACTAAGATCTTGCATACTGCACAGTGTGGCCAAATTTTTTTTTTAAATTTGAAAAAGAAAACTAGTCAAAGAATTATAACTTATTTTTTCCTCACTTACCTAATAGACAGATTTTTAAAAGATTAATAATTAGTAATGGCATAGGCCAAATAAAACAAAAACCTTTTCTGGAAAGGAGGTTGAGCACATGTCCTAAAGACAGTAAAATATTCATGCCATGTGTTCAGGTGTCCCACTTCCAGGAATCTGTCTTAAGGAGAAACCTGAACTTTTAGGTAAATGTACAAATTTAAGGTAAGTCAAGGTAATGTTGAAATCTTTGTGATAACTACCAAAACAGTAGTTTTAAAGTATATAGCTATCAGTACTTCCCTGGTGGCACAGTGGTTAAGACCCCACACTTCCAACACAGGGGGCCCGGGTTCGTTCCCTGCTCAGGGAAATAGATCCCACATGCATGCCTCAACTAAGAGTTTGCACACCACAACTAAGGAGCTCACCTGCCGCAACTAAGGAGCCTGCCGCAAATAAATGAAATAAATATTTTTTAAAATAATAACAATAGTAATAAAATAGATAGCTATCACATTTATAAGTAGGTAGAATTATTAAAATATACCTGATAAATGCAAAAGAAGTAAAAAACAGAACTAAAATATCAAAGGATGGTGGAAAAATAGAAGATGATAGTAAAATGATAGCTTAAATCAAACATATCAGTAGCTATATTAAGTTAAATTAACTAAAATGAAATACTCAAAAGTTGTCAGACTGGATTTTTTTAAAAAGTCAACTATAAGCTCCTTATAAGAGATATATTTAAACATTAGGATATAGAAAAGTAAATAGTAAAAGGCTAGAAAAAGATATACCATGCAAATACCTACTGAAAGAAAATTAGTATAACTGTACTAATATCAGACAAAGTAAAATTTAAGGCAAAGAGTATTACTAGAGATAAAGAGAGCTCAATGAATCAATTCAACTGGAATATAAAAAATCTAAAATTTGTATGCACTTAATAATAATGACCTCAAAATACATTAAGCAAAAACTGACAAAACTAAGAGGACAAATAGACAAATCTATAAGTATTGTGGGAGACTTTAATACAATTTTCTCAGTAACTTATGGAACAAAGTCACAAAAATTATGAGTCTAACAGATTTGAACAACACAACAAACTTGACCAAACTGACATATATAGAACATGTACCCAACAACAGCAGAATACACATTTTTTTCTGCAAGAATGCATGGAACATTAACCAAAATGGAAGGCATACACAAGGACATGGAACAAGTCCTAATACATTTCAAGGTATTGAAGTAATATAGAGATATATTCTAATCACAGAGAACTGAATTAGAAATCAATAGCAAAAGAGTAAATAGTAAATTCCCAAGCGTTTGAAAATTAATCAGTACCTTTTGTCTGATTCTTAAAAACTTTTTCTTATGCAAAATTTTAAACATATACAAAGAAAGGCGGAAAAGTATAATGAACTCTCATGAATTCACCATCCTGTTTTTAAAATGATGAACTCTTGGCCAATTATATTTCATCCATACCCTCACCCTCCTGCTCCTTCTATATTATTTTGAATCAAATTCCAGACATCATCACATTTGATCTGAAGCAAAACACTTCTGTATATCCCATGGGTCACAGAATAAATCACAATGAAAATTAGAAAATATTTTTAACTGAATGATAGTGGAAATACATTAAAACTGATGGTACGTCTGGTTCCAGCCAAGATGGCTTGGCCCCATTCCTTGCTATTCCTCCCTCTTATAACTAAAAACCATGGATGGAATACAACAAAAAGGAAAAACTCTGAAAGATGAAGAGAGAAGACTGACTGGGGGATTTGGATCTTGAGGAATGACATAGCTGTGAGTTTCCTGTTCGATTTTTGTTTTTTGTCTGTCTCTCATATATCTGGAAGGAGGTGACTGGTGATGGAGAAGTGTACAACATGGAACCATCAATAGGTACAACCCAAAATTCCCAAGAAACCTGTTCCCTATAGTCAAAGGACTAGAAAAAGGGTGGCCTAACAGAATAGAAAATTAATTTGTTAATATCCACCTTACTGTAGGCAAACAAAAGGAAAAACCAACTTCCCCTCATGGTGTTAGCAGGGCCTAGTGGAGGGCTAGACTTTTAGACCCATCAGCACCAGCAAGGTATGGTGAGTTGGCTTTCCACATCATCATAGGGATCATATCAGTGGTGCCAAACGGAGCTGAACTTCCACACCTACCTGGCAGCAAAGAGACCGAATAAGGCAGTGTGAGGTGGTGCTAGTTGGCACTCCACTTTCCTTAACCAGGCAGTGTCAACTACTGTCAGCAGGACCCACTTGAGAGCTGAACTTCTATCCTCACTGAGCTGTAATGAAGCCACACCCGCATGCTTTCCTCTCTTCCCCCCACAGTCACCCCCCACCTCAGTATTGGTGAGGCCCAGCAGGCAGCTGAACATCCACCCCACCTGGACTTGCACACTACACCTAAACAGGGACACTGCCTGCAAAAAAAAAGATTAACTAGGATCCAGAGCCTCATAGCAAAATTTCCAGGATGAGACTAAAAATCATTTGTCATATTAAGAACCAGGCAACTTTCAACTTGAATGAGAAAAGACAATTAGACACTAACACTGTGAGGACACAGATGCTGGAATTCTGACAAGGACTTTAAAGCAGTATTCATAAAAAGGCTTCAGTGAGCATTTGTGACCATTCTTTTTTTTTTTTTTTTTCTGGTACGCGGGCCTCTCACTGTTGTGGCCTCTCCCATTGCGGAGCACAGGCTCTGGACGCACAGGCTCAGTGGCCATGGTTCACGGGCCCAGCCGCTCCGCGGCATGTGGGATCTTCCCAGACCAGGTCACGAACCCGTGTCCCATGCATCGGCAGGTGGACTCTCAACCACTGCACCACCAGGGAAGCCCTGTGACCATTCTTGAATCAAGTGAAAAATTAGAAAGCCTTAACAAAGAGAGAGAAGATGTGAAAAAGAACCAAATAGAAATTTTAGAACTGAAAACTGATACAATAATTGAAATTTTAAAACTCACTGGATGGGTGTAACAGCAGTATAAATATGACAGAGGAAAGAATCAGTGAACTTCAAGACAGAACAATAGAAATTATTCAATCTGAACAAGCAAGAGAAAGTAGACTGAAAAGAAATGAACAGAGGGACTTCCCTGGTGGTGCAGTGGTTAAGAATCCACCTGCCAGTGCAGGTTACAAGGGTTCAATCCTTGGTTCGGGAAGGTCCCACATACCGTGGAGCAGCTAAGTCCGTGTACTACAACTACTGAGCCTGCTCTCTAGAGCCTGCGAGCCACAACTGTTGAGCCCACACGTCACAACTACTGAAGCCCACATGCCCTAGAACCCTCACACTGCAACTACTGAGCCCATGTGCCACAACTACTGAAGCTCACGTACTCTAGGGCCTGCATGCTGCAACTACTGAAGCCCATGCACCTAGAGCCTGTGCTCTGCAACAAGAGAAGCTACCACAATAAGAATCCTGTGTACCACAATGAATAGTAGCCCCCACTTGCCACAACCAGAGAAAGCCCACATGCAGCAATGAAGACACAAAGCAGGCAAAAAAAAAAAAAAAAATGAACAGAAATGTGGGACAATAATGAAAGATCTAACATTTATATCATTGGAAGCTCAGAAGGAGAGGAGGAGTGGTACTGAAAAAGTATTCAGATAAGTAATGATGTAAAACATCTCAAATTTGGCATAAGACATAAACCTACAGATTGAAGAATCTGAGTGATCCTCAAAAAAATTAAATAAGACCGATCAATAAAAAAATAGAGAAGGCACAAATTACATATATCAAAACCAAAAAGGTTAATATCACTACAAATCCTGCAAACATTAAAAAGATGAGGATATTATGAAGAATTTTATGCAAATAAATTTGAAAACTTAAATGAAATTGACAGTCTTACCAAATGCAAATTAATCAAAACAAACACCAGAAAAAAAGAGAAAATCTTAATAGCTCTATATCTTTTAAATGAATTAGTTCATAATTTTAAAACCTTCCACTAAAAAACCTTTAAGAACAGATGGCTCAGTTCAGTCATTCTGGAGTGGGGCTGAGAATTTGCATTTCTAATAAGTTCTCAGATGATGCTGATGCTGCTAGTGTAGATAACATGCTTTGAGAATCACTGTTATAGGGTACTTTTCTAGCATTAACAACTGTAAACTCTAAAAGTATGCACATTTTAGAATTTGAATGTGACATACTTGTATCCTTTGTAAATTCTTTTAATGATTTTCCTCCTCTTATTTATCTGTAAGAGCTCTTTATATATTAAAGATATCCATTCTTTGCCAAATACATTGCAGGTATTTTCACCAGTGTGTCATATCTTTCAAACTAATTTATAAATATTTTGTTATCCAAAAATGTTAGACTTTTATATAGTCAAGGGGGAATAGAAGTTATAAATAAAGCAATGAGTTTATAATTGTCAAAGCTGGTAATGGGGACATGGGAGTTCATTGTACTCTACGCTCTACTTTTGTATATGTTTAAAATTTTCCAGGAGTTTCCTGGTGGTGCAGTGGTTAAGAATCTGCCTGCCAATGCAGGGGACGCAGGTTTGAGCCCTGGTCCGGGAAGATCCCACATGCTGCGGAGCAACTAAGTCTGTGCGCCACAACTACTGAGCCTGCGCTCTAGAGCCCAAGAGCCACAACTACTGAAGCCTGCATGCCTAGAGCCCGTGCTCCGCAACAACAGAAGCCACTGTGATGAGACGCCCACGCACCACAACAGAGTAGTCCCTGCTCGCAGCAGCTAGTGAAAGCCCACGTGCAGCAACAAAGACCCAATGCAGCCAAAAATAAATAAACAGATAAATAAAATTTTCCAGAATGAAAATATATCAAGCATACCACTTTATCAATATTAGAGTTTATATTTTTTGTCTAAAGCATTTGTTAATTTGGTGTTTTTTTAGTCTTAGCTGCGGCGCACAGGCTCTTAGTTGCGGTGCACAGGCTCTGCATTGTGGTGCGTGGGCTTCTCTCTAGTTGTGGCATGTGGGCTCCTCTCTAGTTAGAGCACGTGGACTCAGTAGTTGCGGCACGTTAGCTGTCTGGTTGTGGCGCGCAGTCTCTAGAGCGCTCAGACTCAGTTGCCCCGCAGCATGTGGGATCTTAGTTCCCAGACCAGGGATCAAACCCGTGTCCCCTGCATTGGAAGGCAGATTCTTAACCACTGGACCACCAGGAAAGTCCCTAATTAGGTGTTTTGAAGGGTAAATAAAAGTGTTATTTTATATATTTATAGACCACTGGCTGTACTCATCATAAAAAGCCACAGCGTAAAATTTTGTTGTATTGATTTCATATTTTTGTGTTTGTTTGAAGTGCTTGAAGCACTTAACATGGAGGAAATGATGTCCGCCATTTCCCACTGGATGGAAAGTGCAGCACACCCTCTGGCATCAAGAGACAGGGGAAACACTGAGGAAATTCCCATCTTAATTATCGAAGGTTTCCTTCTCTATAATTACAAGTAAGCATTCCCCACTCTAATATTGACTCTGAATGAATGGGAAAAAAAAACTTTGTGCACTAAATATGCTGTTAATTTAGGCCCCTTGACACTATATGGAATAGAAGCTATTTTCTGACCATTCCGTATGAAGAATGTAAGAGGAGGAGGAGGTAAGTTTTGAAATTGCCTTTGTGGATTGTAATTCAAAAGACAAACTTTAGGAAAAACAAGGAAACAGCATTATTGAGCAATGTGTATGTCATTTTTCAAGCAAGAGAAGCCTCAATTCTTCATACAAAGAGCAAGACCTTTTTCCATAAATGGTCACCCACATGGAGTAATGCAAATTACTTTTCTAAGAAAAGGCTCTTGTACAAGCTCTTTGGCTTATCTTTCCTAAATCCTCATATGAAGCAATCCCATGTTGATTATGGTTTTAAATTAGGGGGCCTGTATTCTGCTACAGCCACAGAGAACACCGATTAGTTTAAAGCTTACGACAACATCTCAGTATCTCTATCATTATTTACATTAACATTTGTCTCTCAATTCTTTTATAAATCACTAGAGGGGGGAAATAATTATGAATGGTAGTGAATTAGAGTTCATTTTTTAGATCAGGGGACTAAATCCATTGGGTGTTGTCTTTGAAACTGGCATTGAGTCTAAAAAGTGTAGTCGTAATCCTGTTTAGACAGTCTCTGAGTGATTTCCCCGTTGTCCTGACCATTATTTTACTTTATCAATTGTGTTTATGTCAACGTAAAGTTTCCTACGTATTTTGATAGTACAAGGATCTACGAGCCTCCAGACACCCCAGGGTACTTTGAGGGCCACGTGTGGCCCATGTATCTAAAGCACAGGAAAGAAATGGAGAACATCTCATGGGAAATCGGTAAGTGCCTTTTCTTCCCTCCGCGGAAGCCTTTTTACTTGTCATTGCCTCAAAGTACACAAAAGAAAGGACTTTAGAAGGCATTTTTCTCATATATTAGATTATAAAAGGACACTTTAAGCTAGAACGCTCTGGGCTCCCCCTTTTCCACACTGGCTCTCCTGCCTTCTGTTTCTCTATGGCTCTTGTGAAAGTTTGTCAACTTCTAGATGGTCATTCATTCAGCAAATATTGATTGAATGCCTTCCATGTACAAGGCACTACCCTGGTGATATCAAGGGAAATAAGGCAGACTCAGTCTCTACTCTTATGAACCAGCATTCTATCAGGAAAATGGATGTTAAATGGATGACGCACAAGATTATCCTTTTTAGCTGTGCTCAGTACTGGGACACTGAGCTTCAGGGGGACCGCCCAAGTCTCAGCAATCCGGGAAGGCTTCCTTGAGGAAGCCATATTTAAACCAGATGATAGATATAACTGGACAAAGGGAGGTAACTTGGGGAGATAGAAGGTCACCCCAGATGGTGGGTATGGTACATGAAAAGACCAAGGGGCACCAGAAGGAAGATTGTGGTAGAGAAAGCCAAGGCAAGAGGTGATGTTGCTGATACAGGAAGGGTCCAAACCCTGCAAGGCCATAGATCAGTTAAGGACTTAGGTCATTATCCTAAGGAAAGTGGGAAGCCCTGTACAGAGAGGCTTTATACAAGGATATGGTAGATATAAAATTTTTGTTTTAGTAAGATCCCTCTGGCTATGTGAAGGGTAGATGTAGAGGGTGCGATATTGGACATATGTACTCAGAAGAACTGCGTGATAGGATAGACATGGAGGGTCCAGGCCACTGAGGTGGCAAGGACAACAGCTCAGGAATTGGCAGGCATTATTTCAGAAAACAGGAAAAAGTGAAGGAGTCGCAGATTTGTAAGGAGGAATGCGAGTCTGTTTCGCACATAATGAAGTTGAGATGCCTGAGGGACTTAAAGCAGTGATTTAGAAATAAATATCTGGATCTATGGACCTGGGCCAAGAACAGATCCTTGGGATATAGAGTACCACATGGAGAAGATGCAGGAGGCTGGAGAGAGAAGGGTTTTGGATGGGGTAGAGCAATCAAAACTGACGTATCTTTTCAGAATAAAGGGAGTTGCGCATATTGTGAGAAGCCTCGTGGCCTCTTTGGTAGCTACAGAAAGCACACAGGGCCTCCCCATGATCTGGCAGCTGTTATGATCCCTTCTTCAGTCCAGTTCAACCCCTCTTCCCCATCCACAGAGCCTCTCATGACATTCTGGCCACACCACTCCCAACATGGACCATTGGTTGCAGGGATGTCTTCTTACTACCCCTCTCTCTCTCCATCTAAAATGCAAATCCAACCATGCTCCTACCTTGCTTAAATACCTTCAGAGAGTCTCCAGCCCTTCAGTATAAAATCCAAACAGCCAGACCTCAAGGCCACTAAAGACTAAGGCACAGCTCTAAAATCTCATCTCTATACTGTTCCTGCCTCCCCACATTCTAGCCTTTCCAAACTGAGCATCTTTTCCTTAACAGGCAAAGTTCCTCCTACCTCCCTAACCTCTGCAGTTTTCTGACTAGAAGGCCCTTTCTTTCCTTTAACCTACATAACTTCTGCTTTTTATCCCAAACTGACTATGCCAGTTTTGTTAAAAATATATATCTCATGGGCCTGGAGAATTCAGATTCAGTACACATGTGAACTCAGACCCCCTGCATGGTTTAAGAAGCCTCACAGGTGATCCTGATGTATAAGTAAGCTCAAGAACTACTCCCTTAAGTGGTTTCTTTTTCTTTCTTTCTTTCTTTTTTTTTTTTTTGCCATGCTGTGCAGCTTGTGGGAGCTTAGTTCCTGGACCAGGATTGAACCTGGAGTCCTAACCAGTGGACTGCCAGGGAATTCCATAAATGATTGTTTTGAGAAGGGACCTCTTCAGTGCTCCTAAAGTACCATATGCACAGTGCCACTTAACTCTGTTTCTTTCTTTTTAAATTTTCACATCAGCTAGTTTGAATTTTCTCTGCAATAAATCAAAATTTCTTACCCGTTGTACCTGGCTGTGATATACTTCTCTCTTTAATGGCTATTAATTTCTTTTTAAGTTATGTTCCTGGGTTCTTTGATTAAACCTATTGGTGTTCTCAAGAGATGCCAAGTGCCAGAGTAAGCATCCTGTATTAATAAGCCTGTTAGCATTTAAACTGCTCTCTTTTCCCCCTTCTCAGTTTACCTAGATGGAACAAAATCTGAAGAGGACCTCTTTTCACAAGTGTATGAAGACCTAATGCAAGAACTAGCAAAGCAAAATTGTAAGTATTGTCCAATCAAAGTGGATTGTGAAGGAGCAGCCAGGAGAAATAGTTCATTACATACCCAAGAATGGTATACCAGACAGCTAATGTAGGAGTGATTGTATCTATTCATGCATTGCTTTGAAGATAGTACAGAATCAGACACTCTGAATGGGTCTAGGGACTTGATTACTTTGTGAGGTTTTTTTTAAGGGTGAAAATATTCACCCTTTGTTATATCTCTTAATGATATTTATGTTATTTAGTTTAAAATTTTTAGTAGATGGCTGTTATTTCAATGGGACTGAAATTATCCTTTGAGTCTAGTGAAGTTAAAATGCTGGTGATCTTCTTTTAATATGTATAAAGTTCCCTTTCTCATTTATTCCTCCTAAAGATTTTTCATAAATTCTATTCCCAAAATAAACAAAAATTTTTTTTAATTACTTACTGTTTCTTCAAGGTTTTCATATCAGGCAATACATTTTGCAAGTGACAGAAATCCTCCTAAATCTGGCTTAAGCAGAAATAAAGTACAGGTGTGGCAGTGGCTTCAGGCTCAGCTGTATTAAGGAGCTCATATGGGGTCCTCATGGTTTTGCCTCAATTTCATTTTCTGTTTGGGTATATTTTGAAGTCAGTCTGTCTCCACTGACAGATATGATGTCTTTTGGCCACACCATCCTCCTAGGTCCAACAGCCCCAGTAAAAAGACAGTTTATTCTTTTTCAAGATTGTCTATGAGTTGATAAATGTTGAAGCTGGGTGTTGAGTACAGGGGGTCTATATATTATTCTCACTCGTTTTGCATATGTTTAAAATTCTTTATTTTGAACATTTTTTAAAGCAGTTTTCCATTTTAGCCCAGTGGAAAAGTCCCAGGAAAGATTTTGATTGGTCCTGCTTGGGTCACATGACTTTTGCTAAACCAGTCACTGTGCCTGAGGAGATGGTTTATTCTGATTGGCTAGGACTGGATCATGTACTCATCTTGTAATTGAGTACCTCTCCTAAGACCTCCTGACTTAAGGGGAGAAATTCCCCAAGGGAAAGCAGGACAGGAGGTAGAAACCAGAAGAAGAAAGATGACAAAGTGTGCTGGGAAAACAAAACTATAGATCTAGCTGTTTCATTGGAACTGTTTGAACTAAAAGGGTTTTCATGGCTAACATACAAAATGCAGTCATCAGCTGGCTCAAGAGATGACGTATGAGCCAGTTTGGCAGTGAAGAATATTACATGCTCTTTTGGTGAGAAACAAATCCCCCAGTCCAAATCTCAAAATCTCTCAATAAGAATTAGATTTCCTATGCCCTCAGTAAATTCCTATCTGACTAGCAGTCTAAGCCCAGCCAGGCAGCTCATTGATCCTGACACATTCCCAATTTCAGGATCAGCCCTTCCTGTAGACATGAACCTATTTAAAGAAATTTCAGGACCATATTAAAATTTCTTCCTTTAAGTGGAACTTAAAATCCTTGCCAGGAGCTGATTCACTTTGTTATAAAGCAAAAACTAACACACCATTGTAAAGCAATTATACTCCAATAAAGATGTTTAAAAAAAAAAAAAAAATCCTTGCCTGCTCAGGTATGCCTGCTCACCCCTGCCATCTGTTACTCTGATAGGCCTCCCATGATGAAGCTCAGGCACCAGCATAAGTGGATACAGAGTGTAGGGTGAAGACAGGGGCTCAGCCTTTGTAAACGATAGCACCTGAGCCAGAGCCACTTCTCTGAGAGTTATTGGCTTCCTTGCTGACCTTGATAAGATACTTATTGGGTGTTTCAGCAGTTGAACATCTGTACCTTTCCATCCTCTCAATAATGGCTAATGCTTGGGTCCAATTTTCCTTTAATGACCAAGTCACACGCTGAAGTTTGCCCTTATGATCCACCTGCTGATAAAAGTAAAGGAGCCTCGGGACTTCCCTGGTAGCACAGTGGTTAAGAATCCGCCTGCCAGTGCAGGGGTCGTGGGTTCGATCCCCGTTCTGGGAAGATCCCACATGCCGCGGAGCAACTAAGCCCGTGAGCCTCAACTAAGCCCCTGAGCCGCAAGTGAGCCTGCACTCTAGAGCCCTCGTGCCACAACTGCTGAAGACCGCGCGCCTAGGGCCCGTGCTGCGCGACAAGAGAAGCCACCGCAATAAGAAGCCCGCGCACCGCAACAAAGAGTAGCCCCCACTCGCCGCAACTAAATAAATTTATTTATTTATTTATTTATAAAAAAATGAAGGAGCCTTGATCGTGTAGCTCAGGCAAATTGCACCTAATTCCATACCAAGTACCAGCTTGTGCTATCTGGTCCAAGGCCCAAGAATAGCTGGCATGTTTTGATGAGGGCTGAAAGCCCACAGCAAAGTACATTTCTATGTGTGTGACACCCTCCTCTTTCCTTGCCTACATCCTAGAGGCTTGTAAGGAAGTATTCCTTTGTAAGGCTATCTTCCTTGTGTTCAAGATATTGCATAAAGCTTAAAAAGAAAAAAAAAATAATAGCAAAATGTTAGAAAAGACGTAAAATCCAAAGAAGATCAGCTTTTCCTACCTCCAAGATCTATGTTCATTTTTTCCAGTTGCATAAATAAGTTACTGCATTATTTATGACACATCACATTTCCCAGTTCTTTCAACCACAGCACCTGCCAAAGCCAGCCTGGAGGGATCCTCAGCATAGCCTGGTTTAACCCTCAGTACGGGTCTGAGCTAGCCAGGAGACCTTTCCAATGTTTCAGTCGACTACACCTCCAGCTTCTGATAGCATCTCATAAACTGTTTAACTAATTTTCTATTCTAAGCATATAGAATCATAATTGTGATTAAGTAATAATAATGAAAGGCAAACAACAAAGACTGAATTTAATTATTAATGAAACAAATAACCCAGGAGAGTAAGTTTATAAAGTTATATGTTTAATCCTTATTTAAATCCAGACTTTGAGGCAAAATCTAATCATTACCTATTCTCCCTATGACAAGGCAGCCCTAGCTACCAGGAACATTCAAACTCCCTTTAAATAAAATGTTTATTTTCATCTCATTATAAAAACATAATAATATTTTTAATCTTTTAGGGAGAAAATAATCACCTATATTCCCACCAATCATCACTGTTAACATTTTGATAAGTACATATCCCATGTTTTTGCTATTCCCATCAGTCTTTCATATGGTTACATGGTTTACATAGTTAATTGCCATGCTTACTTTTGTTTTTAAATTAGTATTTAATATTTAATAAGCTTTATAGAGTCCATTATGTAATGAAACTGAATAAGACTGAATAGTTCTCCCAGTTGAAGGATTCAAGGCTGAGTTCTGTTTTGCTCGTTAAAAGTAAATTATAAGACCTGACAGTGACATCTTACTACAGAAGAAAGATGTCAAATCAAAGGAACAAACATTGTAAAATAAAAATTTAATAAAATGAATTTGGGATATTTTTCTATATTGAATTTAAAATAGTTTCCAGTTACAAAGTAATAGTAGTATAATTATATAGTATAATATCCAAATTAACAAAATTATTGAACCATTTCCCAATTGTTGGATATTTTGTGTTGTTAGAAAGCTTTTTACATTGACAAATAACATGCGGTAAAAATATCTGCACAAATTACTGGTTTTCTTCTTCTTGAATTAAAATTTTTCAGAAGTAGCACTTGCTTGGTCAAAGAGTATCATCATTTTTATATTTTACATGCTTCAAAGATTAAATAGTATCCTAAAATAGGTGTGCTTTTCCAGCATGAGATATGTAATAAGAATGCGGTAGGCTTATCACTGAGTTTCTAAGCCAAAGTCACTAAGTATTCAGCAAGACTTCCTTACTTTAAATAAATAAAAAATATTAAAAAAATAAAGATTGACGGTAAGAATACTTCTTTCCTCAAACCAAGGATAACATTCCAAAACAAGAATTCTACTGTACCAGCCACCTTTTGTGTTTTTCTTCTAGTTCTCAAATTATTTCATTCTTTGAAGTCAAGGATTATTATATCAATTGCAGATGATATTGGATATCTGATAGCTGAAAATAGGCTTAAATTTAACACAAGGATTAAATGAATGAGACTTGGACTCTATTTAGTTCTTTACAGAAAACCAGCATTTCTTGCCCCACAATCCCTGTAATCTTAACATCCTTAGATGTTAGTGTGAAGATTTAATAAAATGACTATTGGAATTCTCCATTAATTTCTTTTCTATTTATCATTATTCCCCAGGTCTGCAAGTGACAGCGTAGAGTTGGAATGCACTGAATCCTTCCTGGAGTGAATTAGGACATTCAAAGGAAGCTATGCAAGAACCTTAACCAAGATACAATGTGTACTTTGGTATGATGACAGCCTGTTGTTTTGTTTATTTGTTTCTCTGTTTGTTCTATCACACATGATTTCCTTAACACATGGAAAAGTGAGTAGTTATCCATGACAATGGACAGGAATTTACTTTAACTTTGTTCTCACTCCAGGAAGTACAAGACACAGCATAGCTCACAAAGAGTGAGTCAGTTTCTCTAGACCAGTGATTGTCAAACTCTTCTGAATGGGACCCGGAGTAAGGAATAAGATATAGATCACAATCCAGTATATATGTAATCTATTGATGTGTGTGTTTGTGTGTATGTATCTATATGTGTTGCGTGTATCATATCAAGAATTATAAAATATTTACCTCACATACAATGTACTCTTGATATTTCTCTATTTTTAATTTTTTAAAAATATTGGTTACCATCCCATACCAATGCCCACCTCCTGCAAATAAAGGGATTACCAGGAGTAGTCATATTGGTAATCATATTGAATAATCAACAATTTGCCAACAGTATCTTTTTTGTGTTTTGTCCTTGTTGCCGCTGTTACTGTTTTTTTTATATGCGTCTGAAACCACTGAATCATTTGTGTCACTTATGTTGAGACTTTGTTACAAATAAGGTTTTTATGTGCATGTTTTATTTTGTTTTTGTCAAACCGTTGGTCTAAAATAGCAGAAATAAGTTACAGTTACTTCAGTGATATGTAATACAGGGGAGCTTTCATTGAAAAACACAACGGGAGATCTGTATAATCATATCATTTCTTTGAGGCCTCATTCAATGCTGGAAGTTAAATTAGTGATCAACTTGTTATTTATTAATAATAGATAGATTGCTCACACCCTCTCAGTCCTTACAAATATAAAATATATTCTTACATTAACTTTAAACATTCTCTACAGACTCATCTGATCAGCACTCAGAACTTAGAAATTTGTAACTAGCTTACACTCACCCATGACTAGGGGGTTTTTTGGTCACACACACTGAAAAAAAAAAAATCTGGGCCCAAATTAAGTTCATCCTTTTAATAGCTATATGTCTTTGATCAAACCATTTAAAGTCTGTACTTCCTCTTTATAAGAAGGGCATATCAACAGTGCTTAGTGTGGGTTTAGTGGAGAGTAAGGATAAAGTTCACAATCCTTCATATGGCCCCCAAGACATTCCCTGATCTAGCTTATGAGTGCCTCTCTACCCTCATTTCCAGTCACTCAACCCACTGCTGTTCAGCCATTGGGACCTCCTCTCCTCAAACTTACCAGGACCCTTCCTGCTTCACAGCGGGCTCATGTGCTGCTCCCGATACTTAGAGCAAACTTCTGCAACCCTTCCCTCCAATTAGTCTGCTAACTCCTCCTCCTTCAGAAGATGCTGCTTCTCAGAGGATTCCCTCCTCCTTGCCCTGCCCTCATAGGTGCTCTCAAAGTTCTACTTTTCCTTCAAAGCGTTAATCACAATTGTAGTTATACTGCTGCTTACAGAATCACTCATTTAGTGGCTGTCTCTCCAGCTAGACTGCAAGCTGCTTGAAGGCAGGACCTACCTCTGTGACTTAATTACAAACACACCCCTGCTAACTAGCACAGTGTCTGGCACATAATGAACACAATAAACGTTGGGTACTTGTTATAAATTACTACTATGTCAGGAATGAGTTCACATGCAAGCAACGTGTTACTTGACTAATACTAGCTTATTGGGGTTTATTATTTTTACATAACCAAGAATTATGGGTTAGAGTTAGAGTTAGGGTTAGGGTTAGCATTGTCAGATTTAGGGGGAAAAAAACAAAAAGAAAATTAGAGGGCATACAGTTAAATTTGAATTTCAGATAAACTATAAATAACATTTTAGGGTAAGTCCCAAATATTACATATTGAAGACCTGTTTTTCTGAAATTTAGCAACTTGAAAGTGTTATGGAAAAGCCAGGGTCTTTCATCCTTGCCTTCGGAGCTACCCCAGGAGGTCACAGGAAGGCAGCAGAAGCTCCCCGCACAGTGTCAATTATAAAGGCAGGAAGCTGGGTAGAGGACGCACAGCCAGCCGCAGGCCTTCCAGAGTCACCCAGCAGTGACCCCAACAGCCAGAACTGCCTCCATGGCCACTTCTCACTGAAAGAGAGGCTGGGAAGAGGCGTTCTGAGAGGTTTGAGCTCATTGTGTTTCATTGTCTGGTGATGTTGCCACGGGAAAGAAAAAGCTTTTACTAAGGAAGGAGGAGAAAATAGGTAAGCAACACCAAGTATTAGCACAACCTTTTCTCTGCTTATCCTCCCTGGCTCTGATTTTAGCAAGCTTAGATAGATGTAATTTGTGTTATCAAAACAAGAGGTTGTTTTTTTTTTTTAGTGTAAAAGTCTAGATATGACTTTTCAAACTTTATTTTTTCCAAGAATTTCTGAAATACCATCCCCCACAGAGGGCGATTGTTGATTGAGAAGCATCATACTTGACGGTCATTTCCCCCCATTTCAGCATGTGAAAACAGGTCAGAGAAAGACTCTTTATCTTGAGAAAAAAAAACACACTTTAACAAACATTAAAAATGTAAACGATCTGGGCTTCCCTGGTGGTACAGTGGTTGAGAGTCCGCCTGCCGCTTCAGGGGACACTGGTTCGTGCCCCGGTCCGGGAAGATCCCACATGCCGTGGAGCGGCTGGGCCCGTGAGCCATGGCAGCTGAGCCTGCGCGCCTGGAGCCTGTGCTCTGCAATGGGAGAGGCCACAACAGTGAGAGGCCCGCGTACTGAAAAAAAAAAAAAAAAGTAAACGTTCAAACGGGGAAGAAGTAAACATTTTTGCTTACTACTATGAGTGAGAAATAAATCAGGAATTTGAAATAAAGAATACTAGTGCTTCATTTCCAGTGTATGCTTTCACATTTAGTTACTCTTATCAAAGCAGTTAATGGGATAGATATCTGTTTAGAAAGACACATGCTCTTTATTTATTGAAAAGGAGCAAATCTGCTGAAGACTTCACCTTCTATGTATAAATAACCTCAATCCCTTTAGGATGAATTTGCTGTAGGAAGGTTTCATTGTGCTTAATGTTAAACCCAGAGGAGGGAATTTAGAAGAGGGCCTCATGCACAGACTGTTACAGTAAAGGGTGAGATTCAAGCCCACCAAGTTACCTTTTAAGGATACGCTTGTGGTAGTGCATAGAATCATAAAATGTTGGAGGAGTATCAGCTTGTCTAATGCTCTATATTTATGTGTAGAAATTAGAGCCAGAGTTGGTGACCTGCCCAACCCCAGGCAGCTAGTTATTGGCAGGACCAGGGACAGGACATAATCCCTACACCACACGAACACGCACACGCATATTTTTCATTTTAAAGTGAAAAACGGCAGAAAAATATCTTCCTAGCATACATCTCACCATCTTTCCTTCAAAGGGAGCAAATTGGAAAGGCAAAGGCTATGTCGGGAAAATGAAGCTTTCTGTTCTGGGCTGTTGGAGCTTTGTCAAGGAGGCGAGCCAACTCATGAGGTTATCTGAGGGGCGAGGAGCAGTGGTGAGCTAATGTGAGCTCCATGCCACTGTCTGCTATGCTGACCTTAGGTTTGTGGCTCTAGCTCTTCTTCTAGTAACTGCAGTCATGGTGGAGACCTAGGGAAAAGCAAGGGTATGGAAAATGTAGAATGGGCATTACTCTCCACTTCTGTGTACTCACAGAAACAGATGAAAATTGCAATAGCAGCTTTGGGGCCTGCATCAAGGTAGCCTGACCTGCAGATAAGAGAACATCAAAAACAGAATTTCTTACCAAAGTGAACATAGCTGATGCATTCATGCCCACGAGTCCAGAAACACATCATCAATGTAAAAGTAGAGATTAAAATTTTATTTTCCGTGCTAGCTTCCAGATCCCAGAGAAGTTAGGTTGTGTTCTTCAAGATTAAAAATTGAGACTAAGGACGTCCCTGGTGGCGCAGTGGTTAAGAATCTGCCTGCCAGTGCAGGGGACACGGGTTCAAGCCGTGGTCCAGGAAGATCCCACATGCCACGGAGCAACTAAGCTCATGTGCCACAACTACTGAAGCCCGCGTGCCTAGAGCCTATGCTCCACAGCAAAGAGAAGCCACTGCAATGAGAAGCCCGTGCACCGCAACAAGAAGTACCCCCCCCTTGCTGCAACTAGAGAAAGCCCGCACAGCAACGAAGACCCAAAGCAGCCAAATAAATAAATAAATAAATAAATTGAGACTAAAACTCATACAGACAAATCCTTATTGACTCTCCTCTTTGTGCCTGCACAGCAAGTTCCTAGAACTTACTGTTGTAACAGTGGTTCTCAAACCTTAGCATGCACCAGAATCCTTTGCAGGGCTTATTAAAACAGAGATTGCTGGTCCCCAATCCCAGAGTTTCTGGTTCAGTTAATTTGGGGTAGGGTGCTAGAATCTGCATTTCTAACAAGGTCCCAGGTGATGTCGATATTGCCTACTCAGGGCCCAGGAGGAATTACTGCTCTATAGTGGGCAAATAAGCACCTTGCGGGCCCAGGAGGGCCCAAACTGGCTGTTATTCAGACACTACCAGACTGAAATTATCAGTATTGTCGGCTCCTAAAAATATTACAGAATAACTCTTGCATCAGTTATTGATTTTATTCACTCTTAGCTCCAAATCCTGCCTTTTTGCTTTTTCTGTGAAAATGAATCTGGGCCTTCTAGATAGTTTTCCTTTGCCGAGTGGAACAATGTTAAGCATTGTCAATAGAGGGCACTGGAGAGCCGTTGCAGGAAATGGATTTTGCTTTTAGGTTCCTGTGGGTTGGCAATGCAGCAGAGTGTCTCTGGTGAGACATCTGCTGGGGAACAGCTTTTCCATGGCACCCTAGAGAGTGGATTTCCCCAGAATTCCAGGGGATATATTTCCAGCAAGTTTTGCCAGCATTTCACCACAGCTGCTTCCTTGACACTCAGTGAGCCATGGCAGTGCCTTCTCCAACAAGATCTGGCTGTCATTAATAAGGGGGGAAGGGGTTGGGGGGGGAATAAAACCTCTTCCTTTGGACTCAGACTGATAGATACAACCACTGGATATACTTTTCAACTGATTTATACAAGACAAACTTGGGCAATTGCGTGGCTGCTTTTTCTTCTTTTTTTACCTTTGTCATATATGGCATAAGGAATACAGTCAATAATATTGTAATAAATTTGTATGGTGACAGACAGTAACTAGGCTTATTGTGGTTACCATTTTGTAATGTATATAAATATTGAATCACTATGTTGTACACCTGAATCTAATATACTATTGTACATCAATTATGCTTCAATTTTTAAAATGTCAAAAAAACCCAAAAAACACACATACACATTTTGGCCAATAAAAAGGGCCATGATCTGCAATTCTATGATCTTTACCTTAGTATCCTTTCTATAGCAGACTTTAAATGGACTTCCTAAGGATATCTTGGATATTCTCAATTTGACAATAAGTTTTTCATGCAGGAGGAGGGGCTCAGTTTTTTGAATGAGGCTTTCAGGAAAGTTTTTAAACATGACTTGTCTTTTTTAATAGATCTATCATCTGTAAGTCTGAAGGTTATATTGGAGGACTTTCTTAAAACTTCAAAGTGACCATGATGAAAAAATCCAACAGGGAAAAGATTTCCAACAATGACGATGCTTCTGTCAAAGTATGGTATTTATTTTACTGTATGGGCATTTGGACTTCTATCTAGTGGCCTATAAATTTATAGAAATGACTAACCTTTACTGAACACCTACCATGTTTCAGGTATGGTGTCAAGTATTGTCAAGAAAACTTTCCAAAACTGGGAAATAGGCAAAAGGGCTACTGCATGTCCTTTCAGAGTTATCTAAGCATTTTCTAGCCAACCCACCTTAGCCAGTTCTCTGGGAGTGTGTATCTTTGTTTGACTTGCTATTTTCTCTTGATTAGGATATTTTAAATTTCATAAGAGTAGATGTTAACTTGTAGAACTTGATACACAGGTTTCTCAACCTCAGCACTATTGGGATTGGGGGTTGGAAAATTATTTTTTGCGGGGGGGGGAGGGCTGTCATGTACGTTGAAGGATGTTTAGGACCATGCCTGTTCTCTACCCGCTAGATGCCAGTAGCACTCACACATACCCTCACCCCCCAGCTATAACAACCAAAAATGTCTTCAGCCATTGCCAAATGTCCCCTGGAAAGAGAAATTACCCCCACTTGAGAACAACTGCTGATTGTGATGAAAATGAAATTTGTTCACTAGAGATGCAAATTATTTATCTGGTAAAGAAGACAACCCCAAAAGTTACAGTTTTATTGCCCTGTACATTAACCAGTTTTGTATCTAAATTAGCCAGCTTTTTCAAGCCTTTTTCTTTAGCCACTGTAAATACTTTGCTCTCTCCAGTTTTCTTTAAACCATCTTGTCAGTTCTCTCATTAACATGTGAAATGAATCTTTGACGCGTGCTCACTTTATATTTGTATGAGAGTCATGTTTTTAACTTTTTGGGAAGTATGTTTTGACAGTACCTTACATGCATTACTTTATTTAATTCTCATAACAACTGTATAAATCTCAGGCTTTGAAAGATAAAGTAACTACCCAGAGTCACACTGCTAACATTTGTTGGAACCAGGTTTGGAACCCAAGACTTTATGACCCCAAATAGTGAATCACTGTGCTACTCTGTATTATGAGGCTAGTCCTGAAACTCTGGGACTCGGCTTGCTGTTGTCATTGTGCTTAGCTTGCAACTATACCTCTGCAGCTCTTGGCCACCCCATTTATACACTATGAAAGGCCTTCGTAGTTAAAAATCCAAGGACCAATCAGAGTAGCCTTCTAACTTTGGACCATTCCATGCTCACTTTATTATAATATCACAGATGTCAACAGAATAGGAGGCTGACAGAGGAGACCTGGAATCTGTAGCAACTCAACTCAAGACTCCATGTTCAACACACTTCTTGAACTTATCTTTGTGAGTGAGTTGCTATGCACCTTCTCCCTCTCTCTCCCTGCACCCCCCCTCTTTCTCCCCCAACCCTGTAAAAGACCCAGCAGGAGACTCTGTTGGAACTTGCTTCCCCTGGTAATCACTTTTTGTCCCTTTCGCTGTTTTAAAAATGGGGGATGTGGTAGAATAAGGCAGAAAGGCATCAGGGATTCATGACATCAACACTTAAAGCTACTTTGTTTAGGTCTATGCTGATCTTCATGTCTTCTCTGTCTAGTCCAATAATACTAATTACAGTAGGCAGCATATAAATGTTTATTTGACCCACTGGTTAAACAATCAGTTTCCTGAGTCTTCAAATTTTTAGGAGGTAACTTAGCTTTATGAAAAATACATGCAATAATAAAAATAGGTCTCACCTGTAGAGTGCTTACCATATACCTGGCATCATTCTAAACTCCCTACATATATGATCTCATTTAATACGCATTAAATCCTACTAGAAGATAGTATTGTTTTTCAGATGAAGAAACTGAGACACAAAGAGGTAAAATAACTTACTCAAGGCCGTACAAGTAGTGGCAGAGCCAAATCCAAATTTGATTTCCAATTTCATGCTCTTAACTACTGTACTCTACCATAATAACAGGAATGCTTGAGTACCCGACTGGTAGGACTGGAATGAGGGGGTTAAGGGATAAGACTTCATTGAAGATATGACTGGCTGAGTATCCTGTAAGCCAGGATATATAGGGTATGTAAGAGGAGAGAACCTGCAGACCTCTGTTTTGATGTGGTCCTTACTGAAGCAAAGGTTGTACAGAGCTCAGAAAAGGTGCTATGATTAGCCTGACAATATTGGATGGAGGCCATATTGCCTAGCTAGCCTACAGCTGCTAAAAATAGCAGATTTATTTGGTGGGAGACTTAACATCTATTTTGGATTATCTCAGGTCATACTATTGCACATTGCTTTTACTAAGCCACAAACAACATGGAGGTGTAACTGCATATTTATAAGTTAGAAGAACAGTTAGAAGTTTGAGGCCGTTAGTAATAGAGATGACGTTTACCTCTTGAAAATCATTTATTTCACTCAAACACGTGTAGGAACACAAAATACATCTTATCTTTCATGCCACCTATCCTTCCACACCCATGAAAGTTAGGCCAACCTTAAGAAGTATTACCCAACTTGACAACAAGGGAAAATGAGATGCCAAGATATTACTTGTGGCCACTCAGGTTGTCTGCTTTGGAGACAGATTTTTAATAAAAATCAAACAAAGGTAGACGTTCCTAGAGAATTGGATTTTTTCAGTATAAACTGCAAACTAGGTATCTTTTCTTGTTCAATATATTTTTTTCTCTGCCTTTCTTTTTTCATTCCAATAGGCTTGTAATGAAGCGGTCACCAAAATAACAAGGGAGAACAAAACCCAAAAAACACCATTCTTAGGGTACTATAAGTCTGGGCCTGCAATTTTTTTTTTTGAATTTAATTTAATTTATTTTTTTATACAGCAGGTTCTTATTAGTTATCCATTTTATACATATTAGTGTATATATGTCAATCCCAATCTCCCAATTCATCCCACCACCACCACCCCTGCACCAGCCTGCAATTATTGAGTCCTCTGTCTTTTGGGGAGTCCCATGCTACCATAAGATGAAGGTTAAGTCAAAGGTGTAGCATGTGGAGAAAGTAGCAGCAGCGGTTGTTATGCTGGAAAGGGAAGCAGCCAAGTGGAAAGCATGTAGGACTGTGAGAAGGAAAATCTGGGTTCCCCTTCTGGCTCCAATGCTCGGCTATGGGCATGTAATTTTTTTTTTTTTTTTTTTTTTTTTTTGCTGTACGCGGGCCTCTCACTGTTGTGGCCTCTCCCGTTGCGGAGCACAGGCTCCGGACGCGCAGGCTCAGCGGCCATGGCTCACGGGCCCAGCCACTCCGCGGCATGTGGGATCCTCCCGGACTGGGGCACGAACCCGTGTCCCCTGCATCGGCAGGCGGACTCCCAACCACTGCGCCACCAGGGAAGCCCTGTGGGCATGTCATTTAACTTCTCTGAGCCCAAGGAAGCTAAGCCTCCTTCAAAATTGAAATTACTAATATTGACCTCATGGCATTTGGTTAAAAAGTTTATGAATATGAAGTATCTAGTCAAATGCCTGGCATCTGGTGGGTGTTCACTATTATTAGCTCTGTCTTTCAGTCCCAATCCTCCTGATGCCAGCCTACAAACCTAACATTGTTCTTAAGATCAAATAAGATGTTACGAAATCATCCGAGAAACTCTAAAGGGATCTGCAAATGTTAAAGGCTTATTGAGACAGATCTAAGTCTATTACCACAGTTAGAGGTGAGTCATAACCCTTGAGGTTTTTAAAATTATTATACTTTCCCCTTCAAGCCTTCCCTTGATACTCATTTTAATCACTTTCACCCTATAAACAATGAATGGGTGTGTTGGAACATATGGTATGTTTGCTCTAGGATGGTCCTCAGTCTTTGCGACAATAGACATCCCACCTGTGATGATGCCCCTCCTCCTACTCAAAGACACCTTCATCCGAGCCATAAAATCGTATCAAGCTGCTTCAGCCTTGTTCTCTCGGATTGCTTGATCTGGGGAAAACCAGGCAATAAATCGTGAGAAGACTCAAGCAGCCCTGTGCAAAAAACCTGCGTGGCAAAATGGTTTGCCAGCCATGTAACGGAGCCACCTTGGAAGTGGGTCCTCCAACCCCAGTCAAGCCTTCGGATGACTGAAGCCCAGTTGACACCTTGATTTCAACTTCGTGGAAGACCCTGAGGCAGAACCCCCAGCTAGGCCAGCCCCCAAATCTTGATCAACAGAAACTGTACAAGGTGTGTTTTAAGCTGCTAAGGTTTGAGTTGGTTAATTTGTTATGCAGCCTTAGATAATAATTCACAACTCACTCCAAATTGTGGCTGAGGCTGATTTGAGTTGCTCTTTTGCTGTTTTCAGTCAAAGAAATTCTGAATAATATGCCTTCCATACCAGAATCCCTTGGGATGGGTCTTGGGCATCTGTAGTTTTTTAAAGCTCTGCAGATAAACCTTATGTGCAGCTCAGTTAAAAACCTTATGTGCAGCCCAGTTAAAAACCTCTGTTTTATTGGGAAGTATGAATGTTTAACATGCAATTATAATCCATTGGCTTCAAATCAGCTAAACTCCCTTCTTCCCGCCATGATGCACTGTGAGGTCAGCTTTTAGGTCAGTGGAAGCTCAGGTAGGTTTCTCCAACATCAGGAAAATCCGAGGTTTCTTCCTCTCTTCTATCTCTAACATAGAAATGAGCAAGAAAGGTTAAACTTCACTGCTTTCATCTTGAATTTCCATCTTGGCTTCACTGTTCCAGGTTAAGACCAGAGACAGTTTATTTGAAATACTTCTGGCCATGAGACAATTTTCAGTGGCTTTCATCACATTCTGTTGTCTCCCTTGCCCCTGACTCAAACATACTAACTCTTTCATGCACTATTCCATAAATATTGTCAAGTATGTATGAAAAGTCCCTTTTACCCAGTGAAAATGAGGGCTGTGATGAGATGCTGACTTCTCTCTCACTCATAGATACAGAACAAAGACGCTGAATTTCCAAACCTGAAACTTGAAAACAGGAGTAAATAAATGGCCGAAGATCTCTTTCTTCCCCTCTTTCTGTATCTTTTTGTCAGAAACATGCAAACAACATCTTATTGCAGCCACACACCAGCATATTATTTTTTTAAAAAATCTTATTAGGGAATGTGAATTACAAAGATCTTGGCCACCAATTGATAATGGAGTCAACCATCTATCTGATATCCTAATATCCTAGTAATTATCCTCAGTTCCTCTGTCACCTCATTTCACTCATGGAAACAACTCCCCAGATCCTATTCATTTTACTTTGGGAATCTCATATTCAGACTTTCACCCCCATCCCTACAGCCACAGCCTTTGTTCAGACTACCTTCATACCCTGCCTATTCTATGACAACCGCCCCTTAATTGGTATCTTGACAACAACCTTCCTTCACTCCTGTTTACTCTGCACCTCACTGTCAGAGTTATCTTTCAAAATTGTAGATTTTATCAGGCCACTCCCTTGATTAAAAACATGCCATTTACATCATGTACTCCCCAACATGGTGCACTGGGAAGGGCTCATCACATCTGCGGTATTCTTGCCAAAAATGCAGAGCCTCAATCTAAACATGAGATAAGCCCAATTGAGGACCATTTTACAAAAAAAATGATCAGTACTTTTCCAAAGTGTCAAGATGATGAAAGGAAAAGAAAGACTGAGGAGCTGTGACAAACTGGAGAAGACAACGGAGGCATGATGAGTAAATGCAATGCTACATCCTGGATTGGATTCTGGACCAGTGGAAGGACGTAAGTGGAAAAACTGATTAAATTCATATAAATTCTGTAGTTAATGCTACTGTACCAACTTCTTAGTTTTGATCATTGTACTATGATTGAGCAAGATGTTAACATGAGAGGAAGCTGGGTGGAGGGAATACGAAAACTCTCTGTACCACTCTTGTAACTTTTATAAAGTGAAAAATTATTTCAAAAGGTAGATAAAAAAGAGACCAGAGGGACTTCTCTGGTGGTGCAGTGGTTAAGACTGCACTCTCCTATTGCAGGGGACCAGGGTTCGATCCCTGGTCAGGGAACTAGATCCCACATGAATGCTGCAACTAAGAGTTCGCATGCCACAACTAAGGAGCCGGTGAGCCACAACTAAGGAGCCTGCCTGCTGCAACTAAGGAGCCCATGTGCCACAACTAAGACCCGGTGCAACCAAATAAATATTAAAAAAAAGAAAAAGAGACCAGAAGAAAAATCATATGCTATTACAACAAATTCCAAGTAACTATAGAAGCTTAGTAGAGAGGGAGAGAGGGATAGCTGGAAGGAGGAAAGGGAGAAAGAGAGGCAGAAAGACAGAAAATGAATGTATGTTGGCAGGTACCACGGGATAAGACATGAATTTATACGATCTCCCACTAGTGCCTCACATACACATATAGTATGAGCATCCCACAATGCTAAATGTGGTTCACTCTTTAGAAAATACACCCCCTAAATGCAAGCTAGTTACTTCATCTGGTGCTCAGCTGAAGAAACAGTGATCTGTTCCAACAGTAGAGGAAAAACTGTGCTGATTTATTGAATGTGGCAGAGAAAGCCTCCCAATTTCCCACTGCCCCTCCTTTAGCAATAAAAATCCTGGTTTTTCAGGCCAGAGCATTGTCACTGAGCTATAAGAAATCTAAGAGATTATTTATTTGGAAAAGAGTATAATGTGGCAGTGAAAACCAGGGCTTGGTGTCCATCACATAGAGCAGAATCAAATCTAGCTCTGTGATCTCAAGCAAGTTATTATCTATGTTGAGGCTTAGTTACCTTGTTCATAAAATAGAGATAATGATAATGATCAATTTACTTTATAAATTTGCTGTGAAGATTACATTTTTAACCCATGCAAATGCTTTACATTTAACATAGTAATCTGGCACAGAATGTGTGTTCATTAAATATTTGTTATTATTTAAATTTATTTTTATTCATTATTTAAATATTAGTTACTTAGAGAAAATGTCTAAAATTTGTAGCAGTGGAAGGTTAGTGACAAGACATTCAAGTATGACTCCAATTCATGCTCCATCAATCCAGTAATCAATATTTTTTAAATTAGGAGCTGTTACTCAGCTTTCTTTTTCCATTCTAGACTTTACTCCTTCAGTAATTCTCACAGTCTCTGTATTCTATCCACCAAATCATTGAATCTCTCTAGCTTCCTAAAATGAGGAATCCATCCTCTGATCTAGTGACCAGAGAAGGGAAGCTAGAAGGGAAGATGAATGTCTTTGCCTGAATGCTAATGTGAGTCCCATCCCCCATCAAGAGATAGCTTTACCTCATGTACTTTTCATCTTTCCTCTTCGCTCTTTTCTCTTCCCTGTGCCTATGTGTAATTAGTACTCCCAATTGAATAGTCCTAATTACTAAGATTATATAAATAAGCTTTTATTTTTTAAACAGCTGACAGTTATAAGTAAGAATTTCAGAATTCTTATTTATATGTATATGTGTACCACATCTTCTTTATCCATTCATCGTTGAAGGACATTTAGGTAGTTTGCATGTCTTGGCAATTGTGAATAATGATGGTATGAACATGGGAATGCAGATATCTCTTCGATACCCTGTTTTCATTTCCTTTGGTGGGGGGGAAGTATTTCAGCTGTATTAGGGCACTGTTAAAAGTTGCTTAAAAAAAAAAAAAAAAACTAGTCTAAAAATTTGTGTTTTCAACCCGAGGGTGAAAATAAGTACATAATTACTAACAAGTAGTGCTGGATTATATAAACTAAATGTGAATTAGGGTATCAATAAGTAAATTTCTTTTATTTTTAATTTAATTTTTAAAACTTTTTATTGGAGTATAGTTGCTTTACAATGTTGTGTTAGTTTCTACTGTACAGCAAAGTGAATCAGCTATATGTATTCATATATCACGTTTTTTGGATTTCATTCACATTTAGGTCACCAGTAAATTTCTAATGAGAAAATTTTGTGATTGTAAAAAAAAACATCATTTGACACATCATGACCGTTGGACTTCTTATGCTTATTTTACCATTTAATATTTTTATATGGAATCACATATGATGGTGGAGTTAGGTACCATAATCTTTCAGTACTTAGACCCTTCAGCAGTCTATATCCATGCTACTGAAAGAAATCGTAGGCTAAGAGAGTAGGTGGGAGCATTGGGAGAAAGGGAAACCCACTCTCATTATAAATTCCTATTAGCAATAGTTTTGTAACTGTAGCTATGACCTTTGTCATCCCTTCTGATTCTTCTCTTCATCCCTGTATTCAATTTAGTCTTTTCTTCCTTGGAAAGTAATATCTAGATTTACCTTAATCTCTTCCCTTCACTATTACTGTCTAGCATAAATCTTTATCATGTCATTTCAGAATTATTTGAACAATCTCCTCATCTGGTCTTCCTGACAACAGCTTAGCTACTGGCTCTTGTCTGATTAATTGTTCTGTAATACTGCTTTTACCATATCACTCTATTGCTTCAGAATCTAAAATGAATCTCCACTGCTTAGTGAGTCATTCAGTCTCTTCAGTCTGACTTTTAAAGGTTCTAATAATTTTACACCACCTGAATTATCAAAATTTTCCTCTGTTTCTTAATATGGATTATACTCAGACAGGTCTTTGCTTTCCTTTCCACCTTGCTCATGCTGTTATTCCCACACCACGCCAAAGATTGTTATACTTTCCTGTCCAGAATTGATCTTACCTTTTGGTAACATCGTTCAGAATTTCCTTTGGGAATCATCAAACTCTTACCTTTGGTCCATAGGTTTGCATGGGGCTGACTCCACAGCCACCTCTAGGGTGGACATGTGACCCAAGCCCAGCTAATCAGAGGACCATGACCCCTTGGTCACAGCAATCAGTTCAATAAAGAACATATGACCTGGGGCTTCCCTGGTGGCACAGTGGTTAAGAATCCGCCTGCTAATATAGGGGACGTGGGTTCGAGCCCTGGTCCGGGAAGATCCCACATGTCACGGAGCAACTAAGCCTGTGCACCACAACTACTGAGCCTGAGCTCTAGAGCCCTCAAGCCACAACTACTGAGCCTGCATGCCACAACTACTGAGCCTGTGCTCTAGAGCCCGTGAGCCACAACTACTGAAGTCCACACGCCTAGAGCCCATGCTTCGCAACAAGAGAAGCCACTGCAATGAGAAGCCTGTGCACTGCAACAAAGAGTAGCCCCAGCTCGCTGCAACTAGAGAAAGCCCGCGTGCTGCAACTAGAGAAAGCCCGCGTGCAGCAACAAAGACCCAACTCAGCCAAAAATAAATAACTTTATTAAAAAAACAAAAAAAAAAACACATGACCCAAGCTGGCCCAATGTGAGCCTTGCCTGTCAGCAGGAACTTTTAGAAAAAGTAGTGCTTGACAAAGCCAAGAAACAGCAACTGACAGATTCCTGATGATATAATTGAGCTTCTCGATCTACATATGACTGATCTCTTTGGTAATAAGAAACAATAAATATTTTTTTTCCGTTTTGACTTAAACCAATTTAAATTGGTTTGCAAAGAATACTCCCACCTCTTTGCCTCTTCAAGTTAAGTTTACCCTTTAAGATGTAGCTCTCATGCTACTTTCAAACCGTTCTTCCCTTTCCTTAACTCCCATTATACCTTACTTAATCTACTGCTTTAACACTAAATCATCTCAGTTGTTTAATATTTCCTAGTTTTACTTCCCCACTGTACCATAACCTTCTTGAATGCTTGGACCATGAATTACATTTCTCTTGTGTTCACAACACTTAAGAATTTTTTACACTTAAGATGCAGATTGACTGATAAACTATTGGATATGTTATTTTTCTTTAGAAATCAGTGGTTAGAATCTCAAGAATAAATGAAAACTGGGCAAATTGTTGCTAACCAGGGCCTAGCTCTTTGGGTAATTCTGTTCCCACCTTACTGATTTAAAAACAAATATGGCAAGAAAGAAGGGGAAATGATATCAATGAGTGTGTTTTAAAGACACATTTTGTACCACCTCCTGAAGATATCTTTTGGGGCCTTTGGAGAAGCCTGATAGCAGCTCCCCATTTTAAAAAGTAGGTTTTATTATTATTCAGTACGGTGAGACCAGGAGATCAGGAGACAGATGCCACTGACAAGACAGTTTTTACTTACCGTCTTCAAGAAGAGGGGCATGCTTCACCACATAGGGCCATACAGGGAAGCATCAGGATCAATCAGGAGATGGGGGTGGTCAAGGGGAAGGCGTGGGCAAAAGTGTTTATTGTGGTTTCCACAGTAAAGGTAAGGCAGAGTAAGCATGCTTAGGATTGGCTAGTCTGAATAATTTCAGCAGGCTCTGGGATGTAGGGACTGTCTCCAGTTATCTAGTACCTGGCGCTGGGTTGATTAGGGCAGGGGAATATTGACTTGGTGTGTGAGAGTCTGATAAAGAAGGTGGTTGAAGGATGGATGTGGGTTCTGGATTGGTCCGTTTGTATATGAAAGCTTCAGGGGATTTGTTAGCTATTGGACAATTAGCTAGCCCTGAGAGGAGCAGTCTTTCCCCAGTCAGTGAGGCCCCAGGTGGCAGAGCCTCAAGAATATGGAAGATAAGGGGGGGACGAGGACCCACTGCACCCTAGACAGCCAGGGACCATGGGCAGTACCTGGGATCCCCACCTTGAAGGGAATTGTTCCTGAGTGGTGCCTTGGGCTTTGCCAGCCTGGATTTAGGGGGTGAGCTTCCCTCCTGGAGCCTTGTGAGGATTTAGCCCTCCTTTTTGATTGTGGTTACTTAAAAAACAAAATATTTCATTGCAACCACCTATAAATCGTATTTTACAAATTGCAGAAATGAAGATACAGAGGACTGCCACCCACTGAGCTAGGCATAGACACCAAATGTCTTGGTTCCCATTCTTTCATTTTAGAGGTGCGTGCCTACATGTTTAGGGGCGAAATAATGTGATATCTAGAATTTGCTTCAGAATAATGGAGAGTGGGAGGTACAAAGGAAACAAGATTGGCCATGAGTGATGACTGTTGAAGCTGTGTGGTAGTTCTCATTGCTATCCTCAGTACTTTGTACATGTTAGAAATTTTCCATAATAAAACTTAAAAAAAAAAGAATACAGAAAATAAAATATAGTTACTACACTCCCCTCTTTCCCACCTGGGTTCAGAATAATTGAGCAATAAGACAAAGCAGAGGCAGATGGTAGTCCAAATATCCCCTCTTTTACTGATAAAGCCTACCTTGGAGAATACATCTTTACACGAGAGTCAAATGGGCCTCCTAACTCCATGCGGAATTAGACTTACTCATATAGTCATAGCAGTATTGGACCAGGACAGCTTTTCCAGCTGGGAAGGATTTTATGGCATGAGTAACAGAGAAGAAATTGTGCTTACTGTAAGCAAGTTTACTCCCAAGAGGGACAAAATAAATAAGGCCTGGAGCTAAGTTGAGCACGCCCAGTTTATTCCTCCCAGATGTTCCAATCAGATGAGACACCCCACCTTCTCCAGGCAGAGGAGTAGAGAAAGTCAAGGGGTATTGCTTGACTGAACTCCCTTTTCATAGATGGACAGGTCAAGAGCGGGAAAGAAACATTACCTCCCACCAAAAAACATTGATTTTTCTGGAGATATTAGTGAGACAATGGAATTCTGCCACTTCCCTAGCCATGATTCCAGCTTGTAAGTTTTCATTTCTTCATCTTCATCTATTGGATGGCTCTAATTCTGCAAAAGAAATTCTTCTATCTTTAGAACTTCAGTTTTTTGCTGTATGACATCATACTCTTATTCTGCCTTTGGCTGAAGGTAAAAAGGCTTTTTTTTTTTTTTCCTCTCTGAAAAGACATTAAATCTGAACATGGACATCACATCCACCACAGATGCTTCCTTCTTCTGCAGCCTGATGCCTCCTCCCACCAAGATTTTTTATGTCCATCCAAAATATTACAAGCTTGTTTACAACATATTTTTTATTAAGGCACACTTTTAGTAAAATGCTGATATAAAACTTTGGTATAAAATTTTGTAGAAAAATTAGAAAATTCAGTCATGCAAAATGAAGAAGATAAATGAGCTCATATTCTGCTGGGGAACCAGATATTTTAGCAACTAATTACAAAGGAGTGTGAGGCACCCAGTAACAGAGGAAGGAGAGCTCTGAGATCATAGGGGAAGGAGTGATTGTGGGTGATAAGGTGAGGGGATGGGTGGGGACTTATAGGACATAACTGGAAAGATTGCCTGTGGCCCACTGGGAAGGATGTTATATGTTATGTTAAAGAACTTAGACTTTATTCAATAGGCAGTGGAACGTCACTGCAGGATTTGAATCAGAAGAGCAACATAATCAATTCACTTAAAAAAAAAGTATTTATTTATTTACTTACTTATTTTTGGCTGCATCAGGTCTTAGTTGCGGCATGCGGGATCTTTCCTTGCGGCGCGCAGTCTCCAGAGCATGTGGGCTGTGTAGTTGTGGCATGTGGGCTCTCTAGTTGTGGCTTGTGTGCTCAGTAGCTGCGGTGCACAGGTTTAGTTGCCCTGCAGCATGTGGGATCTTAGTTCTCCAACCAGGGATTAAACCTGCATCCCCTGTATTGGAAGGCGGCTTCTTAACCACTGGACCACCAGGGAAGTCCCTACTCAATTCACTTTTTTTTTTTTTCTAGTATGCGGGCCTCTCACTGCTGTGGCCTCTCCCGTTGCAGAGCACAGGCTCTGGACGCGCAGGCTCAGCGGCCATGGCTCACGGGCCCAGCCGCTCCGCGGCATGTGGGATCTTCCCGGACTGGGGCACAAACCCGTGCCCCCTGCATCGGCAGGCGGACTCTCAACCACTGTGCCACCAGGGAAGCCCCTCAATTCACTTTTGAAAAAAGAAAACTATTTATTGAGAAAAGAATCATTTGAAGTCTCTCATATACCTGGGGCACTCTCATATGTGAGGGAAATCTGGAGGCTAGCAGATAAGTTAGGAAGTGTTGCAATAGACCAGATTCTTGACCTCAGCCAAGCCCTGCCCCCAATAATTTTTATGTTAGCCTATTTATTAGCAAGTAAAGTACATACAAGGATTCATTTGGCATAGAGCATAGAGTACAATAAAAGAAACTAAAGCCAAACCTTAATTATATATACATATTAAGTTAGTTATGCTTATAGTGTGGGTATATATTAAATCAGAGAGGATTTGTTCTTTGAGAGGATTTCTGTCACTCCTACTTTCTTTTTTCTGTTTAAACATGAAGATAAAGGTACTGTTATTTGCCTTCTTAGCAGCAAACTCCCCCCATCCCCACCTAGCTTAGAGTGTTTCGTTTTCTTCTTGGTAAGACGGGCCTGATAAGTTTAGGCGAAAATAAAAATTCTGATTGTGGGCTTCCCTGGTGGCACAGTGGTTGAGAGTCCACCTGCCGATGCAGGGGACACGGGTTCGTGCCCCGGTCTGGGAAGATCCCACATGCCACGGAGCGGCTGGGCCCATGAGCCCTGGCCGCTGAGCCTGTGCGTCCGGAGCCTGTGCTCCGCAATGGGAGGGGCCACAGCAGTGAGAGGCCCGCGTACCGCAAAAAAAAAAAAAAAAAATTATGATTGTATTTCAGGATTATGAAGATGATATTAATTAGTCTAAGCCTGTCCAGGTAATTCTATATCTGTTGTCTACTGTTAGTTTAGAAATGGGAATGTGAAGCACTATGGGAAGTCTGCTGGGTGGCTTCCAGGAAAAGTGTTCCTACTGAAGAGACCCATATAGGAGGAAACAGGCTTTCTTTGCTGAATTTGTTGTATCTGGGTGTGATGCCTTGAACTGTGGCAGCCATTTTACGATTGTGAGGGATTAAGCTAGCATGCTGAAAATAGCAGATTCCAAGGATGGGAAGGACTGGGTTGATAATCTGGAGCTGATGTAGCTTGGAACTTCATGGTTTTTTAGATAGTAAATGTCCTTATTATTTAAGCTAGTTTTAGTTGGGTGTTCTGTTCATATCACTGAGAGCAGTCTGCCTAATATAGGCTCTCAGAGAGAAAGATACTATGAGACATGTATCTATCATCAGTAAAGGGATTCATATGTGTATGTTCTGTGTTGTTTCTAAAGCAGTGCTTTTCAAATTTTAACGTACCTATCAAACACCTGGGCGTGTTGTTTAAATGCAAATTCAGTAGGTGCGGCCTGAAATACTCCATTTCTAAGAAGCTCCCAGGATTTGTCCATGGTGCTGGAATAGGGTCCACACCTTTGAGCAGCAAATGTAGACCACAGCTATAGCTCATTAAAGGTTAGATAGATGGGAAACCTCCAAGTGACTGACAGGATTTTTAAAGGGAGAGCCAGGAGTCAGGATGAGGTACAATAGTGACTGCTAATTCAAACAGATTAGCCCAATATTATTCCTTATTAATACTGATAATTTCAGAAAAGGTAAGGGGCAGATAGGTGCCAGGGGCAGACAGACACCAGGACAAGATCTTAGAGACTGCCTCTGCAGAGAAGAAGGAAGCAGAAAGTGTCTTTCTTACTTGTAGGAGGTGCTCAGACAAAGCACAAATTCTTGGTACTAGCAGGTCTTTTAGATGACTGTTATAGGCCTTTTGCCTGAAAATATTGCGGTACTCCCATCTTCACCACCATAGGTAATTTAAACCACCACCACCAAGATAACCTGTAAAATAAGTGTAAGGAAGTACAAATTTTGATTTTCCTCCACAATGACTACTCTGACACTTTTTTGGGGCAGCGGGGGGCGGGGGGAGTAATAGATATGTTATGGTACATTTGCTTGACTGGTACCCTAAACATGTGTGGGTATATGCCAATAGGGTCGGTTGGCCCTGGATTTCTGGACAGGGAAGCATGGAATAATGTCAGTTCAAATGATTCTTTTAACTTGAAATGTTTCCCAACACCAACAAAAAAATGATTTAGAGCTTAGAGGATGGGAAAACTTATTTGCAGGGCTACTTTAGTGCTTCTGGAAAGAAGCAGTGACTCCTAGCAGTATGGTAAATAATCTATGACTTATTTTCCCAAGTTTGAGAATAACTATTGAGAGCATTAAAATAATGTGTACACAAAGATTGCAACTGGAAGTGGCTCCTGTGATTAAGAAGATAAAGATTCTCTAGAGGGAAAAAGAGATCATTACAGGAGTCATATCTTTAGTTCCACAGTGGAGAGTATGGTCGTTATTTAAAGACAAATTATGGTATTCTTAGCCTAAATCCAGGTATTAGAACAAAGAATACAAAGGCAAAACTAGCTAGTTCTCAGTCAAAGACAGTACTCATAAAGAGCAGACTTAATAGAGGAATTCCAAGAAGAAAAACTGTAAACCCCAGAATGATAATGATTATAAGGGGACCCTGATATTAAGCTGAAGAATTCCCTAGCTGCTGTCCCCTTTTTCCATGAGGTGCTTAGATCAATAGCAATTTGAATCTTTGTTGATATAAAAACAAGATATTTAAACATAAAGAGTAAGAAATAGTTTATCTCCATAAACATTTTCTTGAGCAATCTAGTCTCTTGCTTTTCGTAAGTAAAGTATACATACCTTTTCTCGCCCACCTAGAAGGTCAAATTACTGTAAATAACAATTATTTGCAAGGTTTCCAAAAGTAAAAGGACTTCATGAAACTGATGTAAGAATAAACAGGATCAACTTCAATAGAGGCAGTAGATCCAGTGGTTAATAGTATTTTGGGCTTTGTCCACTTGCTTTCAAATCTGGGCTTTACCATGTAGGAGCTGTATGCTTTGATAGCATTACTTAAAGTCTTTAAATTACAGTGGTTTCATCTGTTAAAAAAAAAAAAACAGGAATGACAATACTATTTTAAGTACTAAGTTAAAGGCAATGATGTATGTAGTATTTAGCACAGTGCCTGGCACTTGTAAATTCTTGTACTCAATCCATAAACTGGTTTTAGAAAATCTTCACATGCCAGACACTGTGCTGGATGTTGGGGATATGGTCTTGAACAAAACAGATCAATATATGCATCTCGCCCTCAAAGAACTTAAGAGTCTAGTAGGGAAGGCAACTGGTTAAAAGGTAAACCAACATAATATTTAAGTGCCAACTTTCAGTGAGATATCCACTTGGGGAACATGAGGCGAATAGAAATATACTTATGATTAACAGGTGAATAGGCCTGCTGATTTCTAAGCCTTTATTTATAAACATTTATTCATTATGAAACAACCTTGAGAATAATGAAGACGTAACTTTGTTGGTAGGACTGGGAAAACTAAGGGATGCTTAGTATGTTTTGGTTATTAATTCTTGGAGTTTAATTGACCTTGGGATGAAAACATTCCCAAACTTTCAGCCCAAAGGGCTCTATTGTTTGGGAAGATTTCTATAGGAGAAACTCATTGCAAAGAAGTTAGGAAGAGGAAGTCTTAAGAAAAGTGTTTTAAAACAAGATCAAAAATGTATTCTGAAGAGAAAACATTTATTAAGCTGATATACTAGGCATTTCTTGCTCTTTATCTCATTTATTTCTCCCAATGGCCCTGTAGGAAGGGTAATATTACATCCATTTTAGAAACAATACAGTCGACACCTCAAGTAACTTTTTTAAACAGGTCACACTTACCAACTGGCAAAGGGAAAATGAGAAGTACATGTTTCCACTAGCTTCTAGCTGCCTTTAGCTCAGTGCAAGAGACATAGGTGGCAACCAACACATTTGCTGGAAAGAATGAATGAATAAATGTACTTTAGCTCTGCTATTTATGTGTCCCTGGGTAAGACAATTTTGCTGAGTCTGTCTTCATTTCTTAAAGGAATATAACAAGACTTACTTCACAGAGTTGAGGTAAGGAACAAATAAGGGGATACAATAGGGGAAAACAATTAAAATATTAAATGTTAGCATGATATATGTCACAAATTATGACATGTATAATTTGTGTGTGCATATGAAAACAGCATTGGTAACAGTTAATATTATGAGAATTTATATATAACTTCCAAACACCAGACTCTAAGAAAAAAGGTACTGGATAGAAAAGTTGGAAGAATAGGCAAGGAATTGATATATTGTGTCTGGGACAGGGATATTGGTGGTTAGGGACAGGGTAAAGAAACTTTACATTTGTAACCCTTTGCATTTTCCTTTTGAATTTTGAACCATGTATTACTGCATTACTATTCAAAAAATAAATAACTTTAAACTTTATAAAAACATTGTATTAAAATGTAACATTAACACAGAATAACCACAGTACTTTTTTTAGCATTGCCTTATTTCAATTATTAATTTAAATTATGAAAATGAAGCCACTTCATTTTTTTCTGAGAATTTAAATATTTTATTATATAAAGTTATACCCAGAATTGTGCTTCATTTTTTCACTATATACTTTAACTCAAGGACATTTCTAAAAGCAGTACATTTTAGAAATCCTGAAAGAAATTCCACTAGCTATATAGGCTATTTAAATACTGCTTACAGAAAGTATTTTAAAAAAAACGAGGGCGTACAAATGAACTTATTTACAAAACAGAAGTAGAGTCACAAATGTAGAAAACAAACTTATGGTTACCAGGGGATAAGGGGGGGAGGGATAGATTGGGAGACTGGGACTGACATGTACACACTACTATATATAAAATAGGTAACTAATAAGAACCTGCTCTGTAGCACAGGGAACTCTACTCAATATTCTGTAATGGCCTATATGGGAAAAGAATCTTAAAAAAAAAGGAGTGCATATGTGTATAACTGATTCACTTTGCTATATACTCAGAACTAACACAACATTGTAAATAAACTATACTCCAATAAAAATTTAAAAAAAAAGTATTAAAGGAAAGCCAGCACCATACAAACAGCATACACTTAAATAAAAGAGATGAATGCTTAACATACAGAGTAATGATTTTTTGTTTTTAAAATAAATGTATTTTTTTATTTTTGGCTGTGTTGGGTCTTCGTTGCTGTGCGTGGGCTTTTTCTAGTTGCAGCAAACGAGTGGGGGCCACTCTTCATTGCGGTGCGCGGGCTTCTCATTGTGGTGGCTTCTCCTGTTGTGGAGCACGGGCTCTAGGTGCATGGGTTTCAGTAGTTGTGGCACACGGGCTCAGTAGTTGTGGCTTGTGGGCTCTAGAGCGCAGGCTCAGTAGTTGTGGCGCACGGGCTTAGTTGCTCCACGGCATGTGGGATCTTCCCAGACTAGGGCTCGAACCTGTGTCCCCAGGTGGATGCTTAACCACTGTGCCACCAGGGAAGCCCCAGAGTAATGTTTTTTATTCACTGATAAACTAAAGGTCCATTTCAAGATGTCTCTCTTGTATACTTCATTTGTTTTATTAGCAAGCAAAGCCCTATAAGGGATGGCTTCATCTAGTCCTCAGACTTGGATCCATCTTCATCTTGACTAATCTGGAAGTAATGAAGTTCGTAAATCTCCTTGTCAGATGCAACCACACGAAGACAATCACGAAGATTTTTCTTTTTAAGGTACTTCTTGGTAAGGTATTTCAAATACCTTTTAGAGAACTGTTTCTCAGAAACAACTGACTTTATTCTTGAAGCGTTCAATGTGAACGACATTCCCAAGATTTCCAGTTTTTCCATTCACTTTAACCTTCTCCCGTAGACACTGTTCAAAATTTCCAGAATTAAAAATTCCATCTTCTACTGGATGAGTAAGGTCCAAATTAAACTTCCAGGTTGACTTCTTAGGCTTCTTGTCTTTCTTCGGCGCCATCCTGAAGGCCCGCGGCGCGATCAGAGAGCCACTTCATTTTCAATATGATTATATCTTTTTAACAGAATCCGTGGTCCCTGAGCAAGTTTAATTCTCCTGAATAAAACAATCTTCTTTTACCGTTATTTTGAAAGAGTATTTTGCTGGATGGTAGAATAAATTGAGTGAAACGAGTTATTTTCTAAGAATAACATCAAATGCAGGTAGGGCAGAGGTTTTATCCACGAGCCCAGAGAGAAATGGGGCGGAAAATGAACGCAGGTAAATAAGAGTTAGTGGTTAAGTCTGACATTGCTATGGGCCACCGTTTGATGTTAATGCTGCACCGCGTTACGGCTCCTTTGCGCTTTGGTGGTCTTCCAAAGTGCGAGTACTAGCCAGAGTTAGGTTCCTGAATGTTTCCCGATCTGCTGCCATGACCAGTCCAGGGCTTGGGTTAGGGCTTTCGCTGTCCCCTAAACACTGAAAAGATGACAGTGTCCCTCTACATTTATGCAATTAAAAATAGAAATTCACTTAAGAAATTCATTAAAACAACTTAGGGCGAGCGAATGCAAGACCTTCCTTCTAGACTTTCTGAAATAAAAGTTCCTATTAAATTCATCAAAGCTGAACTTTTTTTCTGCATTTCTCCTTTGCTAATGTGTTAGCCTTAGTTCAGCGGCCTGTTCCACCACCCAGCACTCACCGGCTCTCAAGCCCGAACCACGCGGCTGCTCGCAGGTGCCATCCCCAACCTGCCAGGAATCTCCTCCTTCGCCCCACCCATCTGGCCCTTGCCCCCGCCTACTTCACGCGTTGTTGTGACATCAGCGCGCCGTCGCCAAAGGCCGGCAGCAAATGAGCGCAGGTGGCTGCGGCCCTTAGTCGTACTCTCGAATGCGCAAGCGCGGTCGTTCCGGGTGCTCGGAAGACCTGGCGGAGCCAGGCGCTGATGGAGGCCTGAGGGCGGCGGGGGCGGGGCGCGCCGCGAGCTGGGGGCATGTCCACGGCGGGCGCCGTCTAGAGGAGGGCCAAGCAGCCGCCACCACGCTTTCAGTCGCGGCGAGACGCAAGCGAGCCAGGCCGAGGGCCGCGGCGGCGATGCAGCGACGGCGGCGCCCTCCGCCGCCAGTCTCTCAGCTGCCCGAGGGCTGCGGGGGAGGCGGCGGCAGCCGCGGAGGAGGCGGCGGGAGCGAGGAGGTGGAAGTGCAGTTCTCCGCCGGGCGTTTGGGCTCCGCCGCGGCGGTTTCGGCGGCGGCGGCCACGCGCAGCACAGAGGAAGAGGAGGAGAGGCTCGAGCGCGAGCACTTCTGGAAGATCATTAATGCCTTCCGCTACTATGGGTAAGGAGCCCGCGGCGGACCCCCGCTCAGGCCGTCGGCGCGCCCGCTGCTTGCGGCTGACGCGTCCGCACCGTGGCGCACGCCGCGCTCGCCCTCCGGTCGCCACGCCTCCGGGGCGTCGGAACCGGGCCGCCTGAGCTGACCTCCGCGCCCCCGAGTCATCTCGCACCACCTTAGCCCCTCCCGGCGCTGCACTCTCGCGTGTCTGCCGCGCCGTCTGTTGCTCAGCCTCTTGTCTTCTGATCTGTGGATCAGATTAGCCCTCTTGCCTTTCCTTCCTCGTTAAAGGTTTGGCTTGAGGCGGGTGAGGGTGACCGGAAAAGTGCTGTAAGAATTTCAGATAGAAGATGGTGGTGGTAAAATCGTCCAGTGCTGGGCATGATTTGTATGTATTGTCGCTGTCCTGCAAACTGAACAGACGGAGAGCCCAAGTTCACCTACACGTGGGATGCCGTAGGATGTTTTTTTCTCAAACTGTTGTAAGTTCTTGTGAGAGCAGCATTAAGATTTCCGCCCCTCACACACCCCCCACCCTTGGCGTTGCGAAAACACAGCACTTTTGTGATGAGCGAGTGAATGATGCTGCTCAGTGCCTTTAACTGGTGGGTGAAATTAAGATCGGAGATGGTCCGGATGTTTTAAATTTGCAGAGTTTTTAAGGGGGGAATGAAGGAAAGCACTGTAGGAGCCGCTTTTATGATTTTTTTTCTGCAAATATTTATCGAATTCTCACTGTGGGTTGGGCACAGTGGTAGGACTTTTAAACTTCCTAACTTTCATTTTTCTTGTAGATAAATCGTAAAGTAGCTTAGTCACAAAATTATAATTCCAAGATCTGAAAGGGACTTAAAACAATTGGATTTTCAGGTAAAGAAAGCACTTTTATTCGTGTGAGAGATGAGTACACCGACGGCAATGTTCTGAGTCTGCAGTTGGAATCTGATAGATGTGACCTCCTACTGAAGTAAAACTGTTCCCTTAGATGGGCTCCTGCTGTGCTTTATGCAAATTTTTAAATATTGGTTGACTGACCTCCTCAAGGGCAGGGACAGAGCCTTATTTATTTTTACGTTGCCAGTGCTTGGCATGTTGTTGGAGCTCTATTTTTAACAAATAAGACAAGTAGTAGCAAAGAAGTACATTTGTCATTCCCAAATAGTTTGTCAATTTGTAACTGATGGTTAAACTAGTTTGTTACTATTCTGAATTTTAAAACTTGCTTAATGAAAGCTTAAAGTTACTTCAGACTCTGATTAAATTGGTGACATGAAGTTTTGAAGTTGAGACATCTTGATGAAATAATTTACTAATTAAACTCGGGCATAGGAGCCATGGATTGCATTACTTATGGAGCTCAAAAGGGAATTAGTAACATGGGGATTTGATTTAGTATCAACGGAGTGAGGAAGGCAGACAACTGGAGCATTGAACTTGTTACAAGTATTGTGTCTGGAAGAACCATGCAGCGAGGGGAAGAAGCTGACAATAGATAGCCAGAAGTGTTAGCTGCAGAGAAGTCTGGTATATTTTACTGTTGAAAAATGTAGAAAGAATACTGGGAAATGTCTTGGGACTATTGTGGACTCAGTTAAAATGTGTGTTTGTACGCAGTTCTAATATATTGGGACTAATTTAAAATTGATATTTATGATTGAGTATCAGCTGGGCCTTTTTGTGGGGGAGGGCAGGGGATTTTGACCTGAAACTAGGACCTAAGTGTGGCAATATAGAAAAGGGCACTGTGTGCACATTCTGGTGGTTGTGATACAATTTCCTATACTCTCCTCCCTCTTCTTTACCAGTTCAGTGTGGGACTGAGGAAAATTTCATTTTTAACAACAATCCTTTTTATTTGCATGTACTCTCAATGAAAAAATTGAAATCCCTGTACTGAAAATAGTATACAATTAAAAGTATGTTTAGGGGTATGGGAAGAATTGTGTAGCAGAAAACACTGGATTATTACATTCCAACATTTTATAGTCTTCTAGACCTGTACTGTCCAATACCATAGCCACTAATCACATCTGGCTGCATTTAAGCTTAAATTACTTAAAATTTAATAAAATTAAAAATTCCTTTCCTCAGTCTCACTAGCTACATTTCAGATGCTCAGTAGCCACATGCGGCTATTGTCTGCTGTATTGGGCAGTGCAGATGTAAGCCTTTCCATCATTGTAGTAAGTTCTTACGAACAATTCTATTCTAGACCTTTAGCAGATGCTTCCAAATTTCAGACAGTTTGGTTTTACTACTCACTGCCTTTTTGTCAATATATAGGAGATTTAGATAAAGGTCATAAGGCAAGAAATGTCTTTTGGTTAATATTTTCTCTTTCCAAGAGAAAAACAAATATCATATATTAACGCATATATGTGGAACCTAGAAAAATGGTACAGATGAACCGGTTTGCAGGGCAGAAATAGAGACACAGATGCAGAGAACAAACGTATGGACACCAAGGGGGGAAAGCAGCAGGGGGGAGTGGTGGTGGGGGGATGAATTGGGAGATTGGGATTGACATGTATACATTAATATGTATTAAATGGATAACTAATAAGAACCTGCTGTATAAAAAAATAAAATTCAAAAAAAAAAGAATTCTCTTTCCAGTGGCTTCCAGTCCTGTACTTTCTACAGATTTTAGATGACATATTCTGACATCATTCTTAGATGACATATTCTGACTGACGTAAAAATGATGATAGCATTGTACTGAATAGCAAAAAATGTTAGCCTTAAAATACTGCTCTTGTTATGAATGGAGATACCTACTCACAGAAGAAATACTACATTTGAAATATCAAACGTCGTCAGAAATGTCCTACTTTTAGAAATAGCAGTTAGGTGAGATCTTAAAAACTGAGATGTAGAGCTCATTTTTACAGGTGAGGGGATATGGTGAGCACCTTGCCTAGGGTTATACGACCAAATTGTGGTAGAGTCTGGCCTGAAATCCAAAGTCATTAACTAAAAATTTACCCTGCATTAGTAAGTAGTGGTACTAGTAAGACAATTTTAACCTTGGGCATTTAATAAATATTTTAAATGGATTGAGACAGACTCTCCTCTGAAAAGGTATGCTTCCGTGTTTGGAATTGTAGAATAGTTCAACAGGTGCAGAGGAATGGGTCTATGACCTTAGCCCTTGGCTAGATCCAGCACTGGACCCACTTTGAGTCAGAGTTGGGGTCACTGCTGAGATCAGCCTTCTAGAGAGAGCTGGAGGTAGGGATACCCTTGAGGAAATGTGGCTGCTGACTCTGTTCTCCTCTTAGGTGCCCAAGGATGTAGCCTCTTAATGCTGACTGAGTTCAGAACCAAGGAGAGTCTGAAGGTTGTAAAACATTCCTTTCAATTAAGGTTGGCAAACTTTCTTTAAAGAACCAGGCAATCAACATTTTAAGCTCTGAGAGCTAGGTCTCTGTTAAAACTGTTCAACTGTATGCTTGTGTGAAAGCAACCACAGGCAGTATGCGAAGGAATGAGTATAGCTGTGTTCCAGTAGAACTCTTTACAAAAACAGACAAGTAGCCAGGAGGTCATAACTTGCCCACCACTGTCTTAAAACACATTGATAATGTAAGCATTTACAGAATAGTGAAATTAGCCCCAATTTTAATAGTATAGTAAGGATTGGACTCTCCTCAACTTTGATAAGACCTCACTTATTTCAAGAGAGTATGTAGATGTATGTTATGGACAGCTTTGCATACCATTAAGTAACCAGGGGTTAAGGGATATGCTGCATCTCATCCTGCTCTGTGTAGTTACATCACTTTCTTTGTTGTGTTATGTTTTGGTTTGGCTTTTTGTTGTTGTTTTTGGCTGCATTGGGTCTTTCCTGCTGCGTGCGGTCTTTCTCTGGGTGCGGCGAGCGGGGGCCACCCTTCATTGCAATGCGCAGGCTTCTCATTGCGGTGGCTTCTCTTATTGCAGAGCATGGGCTCTAGGTGCGAGGGCTTCAGTAGTTGCACGCCGGCTCAGTAGTTGTGGCTCGCAGGCTCCAGAGTGCAGGCTCAGTAGTTGTGGCACACGGTCTTAATTGCTTCGCAGCATGTGGGATCTTCCCGGACCAGGGATCAAACCCGTGTCCCCTGCACTGGTCAGCGGCCTCTTTAACCACTGCGCCACCAGGGAAGCCCCATTACATCACTTTTATATGGAATTAACAGAACTTTTATATGGATTGGCTTTTCTGACCAATCCATAACTTACTCAACTCCCCTGCACTTATGGAAATAAGTAGTCTCCAAGGAGAACCAGAAGGGGTGCCGAGGGAGCGTAACTGAACATTTATTGATTGCTTTTTACATACGCTGAAATATGGAGTTTAAATAGTGACAAAGATGAGTTTTGTATTTTAGAAGAATTTATCTGATTGGAGGTGGGAGGGGGTTAGGTTGGGGAAAGCATATTTAGGTAGCAGGCCTCTCAGTTTATCTTTGGGAGACATAGTGAGGGCCCGAGGTAAAGCATTGGAGGAGGGGGAATATGTAGATAGTTTTATGAAGTAGAATCAAAAGGATTTCAGGCTTCTTGATTGTGTGTGCTATGAGAAGAGGCATTTTAGGATGACTCATTAATTTCTGACTTGAGTGGATGTGTGGTGTACCGTTCATCAACATCAGCCATATAGGAAGATGTGCAAGTTTTTTTGGTGGGACGTGTGCTAAGTTTAGTTTGGAAATGCTGAGTTTTGAGGCATGGTGAGAGGGAGTTGGTGGGGTATCCAGTGCCGAGGAATTCTAGGAAAGGATTACTGTGAGACTATTTAACCTGTTGACAGTGAATTGTAAACTGTTGCAACTCTGCTGTTTGCCCACTTTAAGTAGTTACTTAGTGTCATACTCTACTGATAGGAATGTAAATTGGTAAAATCTTTCTGAAAATCAGTTTGTATCAAGAGCTTTAAAAATACTTATCTTTCTGATCTGGTAATTCGTTTGGGAGTTTGTGGTAATTTTTTTTTTTTTCTAAAATGTAGACAGATTTTGAACACAAAATTTCACTGTATAGACACGTGAAAGTATCTAGATGCCCAATGTTTGGGAAATAGCTAAGTAAATTTTGGTTGCTTAAGATGGGATGATGATGAGCAGCCCTTATAGTCATTTGTCATATAGATATTTGAGAACTTTTCTTCTGACCTGGGAAAATTCTTTTGATAAGGATGAAGAATTACAAGTGTTTCTAAAACTTTAATGTGCATGTGAAGCATTTGGTGATCTTGTTAAAAGGCAGATTACATTTCAGTAGGTCTTGCATGGCACCAGAGATTCTCCATTCCGAACCACTTCCAAGTGATCTGCTGTGGTCTGTACCGCATTTTGACTAGAAAGGTGTTAGATGACTTTGTCTTAAACAGAGAGAAATATGCCAGAAAGTTAGAAGTGGTTGCCTCTAGAAGAGGAATTATTAGGAATTTTTTTCCTCCTGAATACTTTTACTTTTCTTCATTTTTCGTATTTCCACTGTGTACACATTAGTTATATAAATTATGACTATGATAAAAATCATATGACTATGATTTAGGCACTGGGCTAAGTGTGTTGTGTGCTTTATTTTGTTACACTTTCAATGAAATCCATTAAGTAGGCAGAGGAGTATAATGGTGTCTACCTCGTGGGGTTTTATGGAGATTTTTCAGAATAATTCATTTTAAGTGACTTGGTTTAGTGCCTGACATTTATTAAATCTCAATAAATCATAGCTTCTGTCATCATCATCATTGTTATGTATTTCCTTGTTTTGGTATATGAGACTGTTGAGCCACAGGGAAAGGAAGTAACTTGCCAAGGGTCACATAAGCGAATAGGTAGCATAACCTGGGTTTCAATCTGGATCTGTTACACTCCAGAGCTCACTGTTGTACTGTCTCCAGGGGGGAAAAAAAGCAAACATTAGTGCAGCCACTGCCTACTTGGTTTCACATTATCCCTAACCACCCCTAGAATACCACCACACGCAATCTTCTAAAAATGTGACCAGGTTTTTGCTTCAGTTTTGTCAAGTTTCTTCAGAACCTCTTTAAATATGACTGTTCAGAAATTATACAGTAATTTGACATATGATAAAATGACAGATTTGGATAAATAGAGAGACTCAGGCAACCAAATGAAAAAGAATATTTTTCATTTCCATTTAATATTGAGTAAATGCTAAAGGACATTTAAAAGAAGCATATGCATTTATGTATTTGTTTATTTGTATATGTAAAATGTAAAGAATGATGTAGTGAACGCGTACCACCCAGTCTACAGAAAGAACATTATCTTATCCTTTTCCCCTCATAGGACATCATTTTCCTGCATTTTCGTTTCCTTACTTTCCTTGTAGTTTCTCTACATATGTTTAGTCCCTACAATATGTTTTGTTTCTGAGTTTTATCCATATTATTGTGTGTAGCTGTATTTATTAACTGTATTCTGTGTATAACTATACTGTATTTTCTTCGTTCAGTCTACTGCTGATAGACTTTTTGGGTTGTTTCCAGATTTTTTGCTTGTTATTTCTTACAGTGCTGTGATGAGACTTATTCATGTGTCATGTGCCCGTTTGCAAGAGTTTCTTGAGTATGTGTCTAGGTGTACGATTGCTTGGTCATAGGGAGTCTGCATATTAAGCTTTACTAGGTAATGCTAAATTTTCTGAAGTGGTTGTACTAATTTACGCACCCACCATCAATCAGTATATAAATATTCTAAATCTTCCGTACTTTTACCAGTATTTCATATAGTCAGGCTTTAAAATTTTGCCCATCTGGTTGATGTAAAATGACATTTTATTTTGAGTATAATATTTAACTTTTAAAAATGATGTTCTTTTTAGGTTTTATTTCTTTAAAAAGTCCTCAAAGTGACCGTTAGAGTTATCTGGAAACTTTTGGAATACAAAGTGTGAATATCGTCATGTAAAAAGCTATAGAATTTCAGTTTTTCATTTGTTTACTACTTTTGTAGTATATAAGATCTTTTACAATATTTAAAAAAATTCAACTTGGTTGGCTCTTAATAATTTCAAAACACATTTTGTATATATTCTAAAGTAACTTCAGAGCAGTATTCTGCTACTTGATGGAGAAATCTAAAATTTCTAAAATCAAAGCTGTTCTGAAAATTTTAATTTTGGAAATTGAAATCATAAAAATAAACATGTTGTGCATTAATCCTCTTTATGTTTCCTTTTTTCTCCCTTCTAATTGGTGCAGGTGTTTTAACTATTTGTCTTTTGTTTGGTTGCTTAGAGAGTTTGTAATAAGATGAAAATATACGAAACTTCGTAAATCGATACCCTTTAAGAAACCAAAAGATTGAAAATGGCTGGACAGTATCCAACATTATAAGGAAATAATTGTACAGGAAGAGAAACTTAAAATAAGATTGGCCTCTGGTGAGAATTCTTTGCCAATTTAAAAAACACCTTTTATGTTTTAGCACCAGTATGCATGAGCGAGTGCACCGAACAGAAAGACAATTTCGATCACTCCCAGCTAATCAGCAGAAACTACTTCCGCAGTTTCTTCTTCACTTGGACAAGATCCGGAAATGCGTTGATCATAATCAAGAGATACTACTCACCATTGTGAATGATTGCATACATATGTTTGAAAATAAAGAATATGGAGAAGACGTATGTGCAAGTTTGTTCTATTTGTTTTTATTTTAGGGTTTGACTTCTATATTTTGAGATCTTTATCTTCCTGGATTTCATTTTTATGAAATGAAAGAGTCATTGGCTCTACTTAGAGAATGTTTTCACTTGTATGTTCAGTCATTTTATTAGGTTTAATAGAACAGTATGCCAGAAACTGGATTTGTTCACTGATTTTTTTTCCCCTAAAAGTACTAAGATAATTGTGGGCATTTTGATACACTTTTCACATAGTGTTCCGCCTATTGTGGCATATGGAGTTAGTGACTTACATTTTTATCAACAACTTTCCGAGCTGTGTGAAATTAATTTCCCTTGCTAAACATTATCTTGAGAATCTTGCATCTATTGATGTTCATCTTTTACTCTAAAAGATTATTTTCCCTTATAAATCTCAAGGGACTGGAAGTAATAGAAACTGAAGTCCTGTTTTTGTATCCACAGGATAGATACAGTTGGGCCACTCCAGTGTGAGCCTTTCCATGCTGCCCCATCAATGACCTGGAGGCTCTTTCTTTCCTCTCTTAGACGGAGAGAATATTTGGTCTCCATAGCAGCTCAGTTCTGGTTCTCTCTTGAGTAAAGACTGCTTAATTATATGGTGGTTTCATGATTAATGGACCATACTGTATTGAGGGTAGAAGTGAGACCACCAAACTCTTTTCATTTAGAATCTCAAGCTGCACTTGAACCCCGGTCGAGTTGAAAGGCTAGTGACCTACCCTCTAAACCATCTATAAAGCCCCTTAGTAGCATGTTTATTTAATCATATTCAAGATTGATTACTTTCTGAGAAACGAATTGATTTCTGTTTTTTAAACAGGAGAATGGAAAGATTATGCCAGCATCTACATTTGACATGGATAAGTTAAAATCCACATTGAAACAGTTTGTGAGAGACTGGAGTGAAACTGGGAAAGCAGAAAGGGATGCCTGCTACCAGCCAATCATTAAAGAAATTTTAAAAAATTTTCCAAAAGAGAGATGGTAAATAGTATCTTGTTTTTAACCAGTTTCTTTAAGATATGTAAGCACTGAGTTTCTCTAAGAGATATTTCACAGTGTTGATTCATTTTTACAAGTTGCTGTGTGACTGTATTTTTTCATGTGTGGGTGTATGCTGTTATATTTGTTCTTGGGTACTTTGTGTGAGATTGCAGTTAGTGTTTTGAATAATTATTGCTCTAGCACTATCGGAAATTACTCTATCTAGAAATTACATAATGAGAAGATTAGATTGAATGTTCATTATCAGTGACATTTTTTTTTATAATTTGCTTTATAGCAGAGCAAAAAGCTGCAAACTATTTTAATTTTCCTCATTATGGCATATTTGTAAACAAGTGAGGGATCTATAGCTCAGAGAACAGATTCTTAACTTTTATATGCCATGAAAACCTTGAGCAGTCTGAAGCTCATAATTTTCATTTTCAGAATAACATAAGTGAATAAAATAACATCCATAGGATTACAAAGAAACCAGTTATTTTGAAATATACTTATGAAAATACTTAAAAAGAAAATGTTATGTAACCTGCTTTTTATCATGTATCACATTAAATAAAAGTCTTGCAGGAAGTGTTAATGTACTTTGAAAAGAACTAAATGGTATATGCTATTTTGAGAATCTCAACAGCTAATGTGAAGTGAAAATATATATGATTTCTATTGGTGATACAGTTACAGGTACTCCTAAAACTACTATTGTTTGTTGTCTACATTCATAATTGACAAAAGAATAATCAGTTAAAGGTTAATGAAATGAAAATGTAATTTTTTTCCACCCCCTTATAGGTACAGTGAATTCTGTCTGTAGACCTCTTTGGTCCATGGATCCCAGGTTAGGAACCTGACTTACAGGTTATATATTTAAAGAGAACCACTGGGTGGAGTTCAGTCTGTTGTTTAAAAGGACCATTGTAGTGCGAGAGGCTCCTTTTCCTCATCTTCTTCCCCTCCTCATTGATTAACATCTTTAAGTTTGGATGTATCCATTCAGAAATTTCCGTACATATGTGTGTGTCCCTTCTCTCCCTCTCTTTTTGGAAAACTTTTTATTTTGAAATAACTTCAAAATTACAGATAAATTGTATGAATTGTACAAAGAGCTCCCATGTATTTTTTTTACCTAAATTCACCAATTCTTAGCATTGTACCTTTGCTTTTTTATTTCCTTTCCTATTTCCCTTCCTTTCTCCTTCCCCGCTTTGTTAGTCTATAGCCGTACGTATACACGATAATTACTTAAACTATTTGAGAGATTAGTTTCCATATATCATGCTTTTTCACTGCTTAATACTTGAGTTTTTTTCCTTAAGAACAATGATACTCTTACATAAGCATACAGTGCAGTTACCAGATTGAGGAAATTTAAACTTGATTACTGCTTTCTAATCAATGATCTATATTTAAGTTGCATAAATTATCCTAATAATGTCCTTTATGACACTTATTTTTCTGTACAGTTTAGGATCCAATCCAGGATATTGTGTTATGTTTAATTCTAATGTCTTTAATCTGGAACAGTTCTTAGGCCTTTTTTTTGACTTTCATGACATTAACATTTTTGAAGAATACAAGTAAGTTATTTTATAGACTCTTCCTCAGTTTGATATTGTCTGATGTTTCTTCATGATTAGATCTAGATTATGTGTCCTTTCTCAAAATAATAGATAATTGATGTTGTATCCTTTTCAGGATATCACCTTCAGAGACATGCAAAGTCTGTTAGCCCATCATTGATGATTCTAATCAAGATGTTATTTGGTTTTCCCACTGTTTAGTTACTGTTTCTCTTCTTTTTTTAAAAAAAATAATTAATTTATTTCACCGCGTTGGGTCTTTGTTGCTGAGCGAGGGCTTTCTCTAGTTGCGGCGAGCAGGGGCTACTCTTCGTTGTGGTGCGAGGGCTTCTCATTGCGGGGCTTCTCTCATTGCAGAGCATGGGCTCTAGACGCTCGGGCTTCAGTAGTTGTGGCTCACAAGCTCTAGAGCGCAGACTCAGTAGTTGTGGCACATGGGCATAGTTGCTCCGTGGCATGTGGGATCTTCCCAGACCAGGGCTCGAACCCATGTCCCCTGCATTGGCAGGTGGACTCTCAACCACTGCGCCACCGGAGAAGTCCCATTTTTTTTTTTTTTTTATGGAAGTAAGCAGATAAGTACTTTTTTCTTTTTAAATACCTCCTTTTTCATACACAAAATGGAGCATACTATATATTTTATTTTGCACTTTCCTTTTTCCACTTAATCCTCGATTAGCTCTGTATCAGTTCATGGAAATTTTACCCAATCTTTTTTTTTTTTTTAAAACAGTTTCAGAATACTTCAACCAGTCTCTTATATTTGGTTATTTAAGTGAAGTAGCTGGCAGTATCTTGCAATTATAATGCTACAGTTAATAACCTTGTGCATGTATATTTTTGTATTTTTGGAGATGTATCTTTAGTGTAAATTCTTAGATGTGGAATTGCTGCATCTGAAAGGTAAATGTATATTGGTTGCTGTGCAACAAAATACCATAAATTTAACTGCTTAAAACAACACATATTTATTATTTCATAGTTTCTGTGGGTCAAAAGTCTGGGCATGGCTTCACTGAGTTCTCTGTATAGGATCTTATAAGGCTGTAATCAAGATGTCTGCTGGGCTGTGTTCTCATCTAGAGGCTTGACTGTAGAAGCATTGACTTCCAAGCTCACTCAGGTTGTTGGCAGGATTTGTTTCATTGTGGTTTCAAAGTAACCATGTTAAAGGAAACAATTCAGTGGCATTAAGTACATTCACAGTATTGTGCATCCATCATCTCTGTATACTTCTAAAACGTTTTCATCAACCCAGAATAAATCCCATACCCATTAAACAGTTACTTGCCATTCTCTTCACCCCATTCCCCACCTTTGTCAGCAGTATGACTAGATGTGGTTTTCTTTGTGTTTCTCCCACTTGAGGTTGGCTTTGCTTTTGGAGGTTTGAGTAGATATATATCACCGAATCAATAATTCTTTGCTCTTATCTCTTCACATGTTTCTCCTACCTTTTTCTCTATTTCTTTCTCTTAGGGATGCCAGTTACATATATATTAAACTGTTTGCTATTGTCTCTCAGGTTTCAAGTGGCTCTTTTTCTACATTGCCCCTCCGTTAACTTATTTTATATTTTAGTTTGGATAATTTCTATTGACTTCCCCTGAACTTCACTGATTCTTTATTATGCCAGTCTGTTGATAAGCCCATTGAAAGACTTGAAAATATCTGTTTTATTTAGTGAGCCTTTAACATGTAACGGAAGCTGATCCACCTTGTTTGAATACTTTTATGTCTGTGTGCCATGTAGATTGTCTTTAGCTGAATAAGTATGAAAATCACCCAGTGTATTTCTGCTTGTGACCAGTAGTTTTTTGGCATGCTGTGCTGTAATTATGTTCTGAACACACAGGTGAAGGGATAATAGATTCGTTGTATACTTTTGATTTTTTTAATCACTTAAAGCTTTCATAATTTTTATTCCATTGTTGATGAAGTCATGACGCTACTGATGTTCAATTCTATAAATATTTCTTCAGTCAAGTGTATAGAGTTCTGGGTGTGAGACCCAGAAATAGCTCAGTAAGCGAGTAACTTTGGACGCCCCACAATTGAATTTATCATTATTTCAGCCATGTTGTCAGGCTTAAAAAAGAAAAAAAAAGACGACTGCTTATTTCTGCATGTCCAGATATCTAATGTACAAGATTCAGATGTAGAATCGGTAATAATTCACTGCCTTTTTGTGTGTGCTCTGCAGATACGATTTAGAAAGAAGTTTTTTAGTGACGTGTTTTTTCTAGAAAGAAGTTTATTCTTAGGCTTCAAAGCTAGGCAGATTTCAAATATTCAACTACAGATATTTCAGATTTCAGATTTCAAATGCTTGGCATATATCACTTGACAAGCTTTTAATTTACATTTTTATTGTCCATAGGCTTTGTTAATGCATTTTTATACTTTATTATGTCTGGATTGAAGATGATTTTCATAGATAAGATTGTGTGATAAGATTTGACTCTCTTTCTTTTTTTGCATGTGTTAATCCATTGTTAGATATATGATTTGCAAATATTTTCTCCCGTTCTGTAGGCTGTTTTTACTTTCTTGATAGTGTCTTTTGATTTACAAAATTTTATAATTTGAAGTCTAGTTTGTCAGTTTTTTTCTTTTGTTACCTGTGCTTTTCATACCATATCCATTAAATCATTGCCAAATCCAGTGTCATGAAGATTTTCCCCAATATTCTCTTCTAAGAGTTTTATAATTTTAGTTCTTAAGCTTAGGTATTTGGTCCATTTTGAGTTAATTTTTGCATATGATATCAGGTAAGGGTCTGACTTCATTCTTTTACATGTGAATATCCAGTTTTCCCGGCACCATTTGTTAAAAAGACTGTCTTTTCCCCCCATTGAATTGTCTTGGCACTGTCCTTGAAAATCAATTGACCATATGTGACGGTTTATTTCTGGACTCTCTATTCTATTCCATTGGTCTATGTGTCTGCCCTTTGCCAGTACCATACTATTTAAATTTCTGTAGCTTTGCAATTTTTGAAGTCAGGAAGTATGATTCGTACATTTTATTCTTTTTCAAGATTGTTTTGGCTATTTGGGGCTCCTTGCAATTCCATATGAATTTCAGAGTCAGTTTTTCCATTTCTGTGAAAGAGGCTATTGGAATATTGTTAGGGAGTGTGTTGAATAGGTAGATTGTTTTTGGTGTATTGATATCTTAATAATGTTAAATCTTCGTATCCATGAATACAGGATGTCTTTCCATTTATTTAGGTGTTCTTTAATATCTTTAAGCTTTGTTTTTTAGTTTTCAGTATACAAGTTTTCAATGTAACACCTCCTTGTTTAGATTTATTCCTAAGTTTTAAATTCTTTTAGATGCTATTGTAAATGGAATTGTTTTCTTAATTTCCTTTTCTGATTGTTCATTGCTGATGTATAGAAACAACTAACTTTTTTATGTGTTCATCTTGTACTCTGCAACTGCTTAATTTGTTTATTAGCTCTAGTAGCTTTCTTCTGGATTCTTTGTGTTTTTCTACATATAGGAGCATCTCATCTGTGAATATAGTTTTTACCTCTTCCTTTCCCCATTTAAATAGCTCTGGAAGTACATAACAGTACATAGCAGTGGTGAAAGGGGGCATTTAGCTCTGAGTTTTTCATAAATACCCTTTTTTATATTGAGGAATTTTCCCTGTATTCCTGTTGTCCTGAGAGTTTTTGTCATGAAAGAATGTTTTGTCATATACCTTTTCTGTGTCAGATGAAATGATCATTTTTTTTTCCTTTGTTCTATTAATTTTCTTCTATTCTTAAAGCCTACCTTTGTTTACTTTAATAAATGTTACAAGTTTTTTTGTTAATTTTTATCGATAGTCTTACCTTAAATATTCTACAACTATTAGAATTATAATCTAGTCTCATTATTTCCTTATTTTTCATACTTTTTATAAATATATGTTTTCAGTTTAAGGAACTTTTATAAATATTGCTGCTTCCAAAAATATATTCTTAAAGTTCCTACTTGGTGCACTCTCTCAATGTATATACTGTTTATAAAATAATGGATAATATAGTTTGATAGCTTTTGTAAACATAAAATCCAGGTATTTCTCAAAATTCAAAATATCTTTGTTTCTGAAAAGCAGGTTGTGAGATAAGACTTTTTACTGTTGGAGTATACAAAAGTTTGGGTATTTTTGGAAGGCCAAATGCTTAAGTCAGCATAATTTCTAGCACTTTAAACATGATTTCGTTCATACTCAGTGATCATTGAATCATGTGTATTACCATGGTATCCAGTCAGCGTAACAATGTTAGCTGTACTAAAAAGGCATGTCATTGTTAAAGGTACTTACTAGCACAAGTATTATTTTACTATTATTTATCTGTTATTGTTATTATTATTTTAAAATTTATTTATGTATTTTTGGCTGCATTGGATCTTAGTTGCAGCACGTGGGATCTTTCATTGTGGCACGCAGGCTCAGTAATTGTGGCGTGGGGGCTCTCTAGTTGTGGCGCACGGGCACAGTAGTTGCGGTGCGTGGGCTTAGTTACCTCGCGGCATGTGGGATCTTAGTTCCCCAACCAGGGATCAAACCCGCGTCCCTTGCATTGGAAGGACCACCAGGGAAGTCCCTGTTACTGTTGTTGTTATTATTATTACTGTTGGCAGATACAATGTAGACTGGTGAGAAAAGGATGAATTCACTCAGTGTTTCTAACATTAACTCTTAATGTTTCTTTAAAATAAGTAAATAATTGAAAAAATTTTTGAAGAGGTAAAACGTTTTGCAGGGTTCAAAATTTTAAAGGTTTCAAAGGATATAAAGTTTCCTACCCAGCTACCCATTTCCGTTCCCTGAAAGTAATCAATGTTATAAAAGTGGACATTGATATATGAACTTTAAATGAAGTGCACCAAAATATCAAACTTTATTTTTGGCATTCTGGTACCCAATGGAAAATTTACATGTTTCTTCCTACGTCATTTGTTTTGCTTGTTAAACTTAGATTGGTTTCCTTATAATAGATAAGATGAGCTATTAAAAAAAAAACTTAAAAAATAAACCTAATAAAATACAGCAAAGTCTTTATCCATATTAAAGTTATAACTTTGCCATAAAAAGTAAACTCCGAGTCCTGGAAAAGGGAAATAATTATAGCCCTTCAGAATCCAGGTTGACTCTAGGTAAATCCTGGTTAAGTTTGGGTCTCAGATAAATTTTTAGGATTCTGTTTGTGCCACAGCAAGCACGTGAGAATTTTATATTTTTACACTCAGGCTGAATTTGACTTACATTTATGTCAGCTAGCCTTTGGATTGTGTTCTTTTCTTTTTGAAATTTCAATAAAGGCCTTTTCTAACTGAGCTGTCTGCAAAAAACAATATACCTAAATATGCATAAATTAACTCTACTTGTGATCATTAAAATAATTTTTCCTATGAAAGCATATTTGTCTTATCAGTTTGTCCAATTTGTTCCTGTTTAGAATTTTTAAGCGTCTGAGTTTACAAGTACAAGCAGTTTTGAAGCCACAGATCAACATCTATATTGGGGTCTATTTTTAAATTAAGGAAATGCTGTTTTAATTGTGCTGAATGCCAAACACTTCAGTAGTTATTAGCTCAAGAATTTAGTGCCATAAAGTTTATAGTTGCTAAGGAGAGATTCTTAGGTACGAGTCCTATTTGAAATGGGAAATCACAACCATGTAGAATCATATTCTCTTAATGAATCCAGAAAATTTCTGGACTGTACTTTCTAGAGCTTAATTTTGTTAACCCATTCTATTTTAGAAGAATTTGAAGTGATATTTTGTTTGTTGGTGGTAAATCTATTATGCCTTTGCATTTCAGTATATGTCTAACACTTCAAGAAGACTATGATATACTATTGACTATATTGAATATATTTTTTCTTTTATATAGTTGAGCATTAGGAAGAAATATGCTGAGCTTTAAAGAAGCATTTTTCACTTAGATTGAAATAAAGAATGTAAGTTATAATTTATAAAAGGATTTAAAAAAATCATATTGTTTAATCTATCAGAGATAGTAACTGTTAAGATTTACACATTTTAAAAGGATTATTTTTAGCTGTAAGAAACCATTTTAAAAGAGCAAATGGAGATTGCCAAATAATGCCGAAGTAGTTTAGAGACTGAAAATAGTCTCTTTTTTCTCTCCAGAAAGTCCTCTTAGAACAAAGACAGATATATATTTCAGATTTCTTTCAAATCAAGATCTCAAGCACCTACATTCCAGGATTTCAAGTGCTTACAAATCTAGAGTAATAACTCAGTGGAAAAACAATTCAAGACTATAACCTAGTAGAAAAATAATGTAAATAGTAAACAGAAAAAGAAATACAGGGTGCTTAATCTCATATAAAAATGCAAATGTAAAAACCACACTAAGGGGCTTCCCTGGTGGCGCAGTGGTTGAGAGTCCGCCTGCCAATGCAGGGGATGCGGGTTCGTGCCCCGGTCTGGGAAGATCCCACATGCCGCGGAATAGCTGGGCCCGTGAGCCATGGCCGCTGAGCCTGCGCGTCTGGAGCCTGTGCTCCACAATGGGAGAGGCCACAACAGTGAGAGGCCCGCGTACCGCAAAAAAAAACAAAACAAAAAAACAAAAAAAACACACTAAGATGCCATTTTCATCCATTATATTGTAAAGATTTAAAAGTTATATAACTTACTGAAGGTGTGAGGAAACATGTTGCTGATGGAAGAATAAATTAGTAAAATTTTATGGAGGGCAACTTGGTAATTTTAACAAAATTCAAATGCATATCTTTTGATCCTTGCAGTTCAGTTTTGGGAAAGCTATCCACAGAGGTACATGAGGGAAACTATTTATGCCAAGGATATTAGTTTTAATGTTATAATAACAAGAGATTGGAAACAATCTAGTCCTTAATTATCAAATTTTGATACATTATTATACAGTATTACAATGGACTACTTATTCAGTCATAAAACAGATTAAGAAAGCTCTGTGCACGGATTGGGAAAGAAGTTCAAGATACATTAGATCAGGATTGGTAAACTTTTTCTTAAAGGGCCAGCTAGAAAATATTTTAGATTTTGAAGGCAATGTGGTCTCTGGGGACTGACTATTTCGCTCTCTTGTCATGGGAATGCAACCATAGACAATACATAAATGACTGGACATGGCTGTGTTCTAAAACCTTATTTGCAACTACAGGTGATTGGCTAGTGGGTCATAGTTGCTGACCCCTGTATTAAATGAAAGAAGCGAAGTGATGAACTAGGTATATAAACTATCATAGAGATATGAATGAAGTACTGAAAGCATTGAGAAGTGACTTAAAGCTTTGCCTGGGATATTTGGAAAAAGAAAGACTTTATAGATTCGGTGATAATTTAAGCTCAGTTTCTATAGGAGCTCTAAAGATTAAGGTGAGAAAGTGTTTTCTGAAATGGATGAGAAGTTGTCTTGCTGATATACGGAGTTCTTTATTGGGAGTAGATAAGGAGGTTGGGACCATATTTTTGAAGGGGCTAGACACTAATTCTGATTTCTAACCCACTTTCTAGTTTGAATAAAAAGTGTTTCAACATCCAACTCTATTAAACCTTGACATTTTGCCATAGTTGCTTCAGATCTCTTTTTTCTGTATTTTTTAAAAGAAACATTACAGATACACTTGAAACTGCCCTGCAAACAATACAGAGCACATTCTTCTCTCTTTCCAGAGATAACAACTAATATAAATTTGTTACTCTAATCTTACCTTCCTGCATTAGCTACGTGTCTATATACATGTACATAAACAACACATTGTGTTCTGTGTGTTTTAAAAGGCCATATAATGGTTTGTGGTGTCATTTCACAATTGTTTTTTTGCTCAGAATTGTGTTTTTATGATTTCTCTGTATGGACCAGCACTGTTCAACAGAAATACAATGCAAATTGCCTGTGTTACTTTAAATTTTCTCGTAGTCACATAAGAAGTGTAAATGGAAACAGGTGAAATTAATAATATACTTTAATAACCCAGTATATCTAAAATATATTAACATATAATCAGTATACAAGATTATTAATGAGATATTTTACATTCCTTTTTTATACTAAGTCTATGAAATCTGGTATTTATTTTATACTTGAAACACATCTCAATTAGAACTAACCACATTTTGAGTATTTAGTAGCCACAAATGAGTTGTGGCTTTTACCATGTGAATTGCTGTGATTCAAATAGAACCCAGCACTTTTGATGCTTGAAAGTTGTGCATACTCCTATCACCAGGGGTCAGCTAAGTGTCACTCTGCTGACACACCGAGAAAAAGAATTTTGTCTGTTGGAATTTGCTGATTTGCAGCTGCTATGCAAAAATCATTCTGTGTACAATAAAGGAAACTTCTTTCAAGAACAACATTTCCTGCTGGTAAAATAGTTGGATCACAAAGGTTGGTGCAAACATGATCCACGGCCTCTTCAGACACAGGGGCTCTCTGTCGTCTTCATTCTTGCTTGTCTGGGAAACCATTGAAACTTTTCCCACTATTATCAGAGGTGTTAAATTTGTAGTGAATATACTGCTTCTCCATAGTTGGGCCTTAATAACTACATAAACTTGTTTGCTTGCCAATTTTTTGCCGAGACTCTCAAACAGGCAACATTTGATTACTGAGGCACATATTAGTCATATGGCTCTATTCCCGGTTTTCTAAGTTTAAGTCAGTTCACCATTAAGGTCTATACTTAGACTTATATGTCTCTTATTCTCCACAGAGTAGAAATGCCCTTGACTTTATAAGAACTCATACTAGAAAATGCCTTTTAGAGTGCCTTAGTTTTATACACATTGTGTTTAGAGAGACTTTCTTTTATGCTGTTAATATCCCTTATATGAAGACCCAATTGGGGGAAAAAATCTAGCTAAGAACAAAGATTTGGGGAAGAATTCTCCCATTCAGTGCTTGATTCTTGATCATTTTTTCAGTTCTTAGAGAATTTGTTTTAATGTGTCTCCTTTAATATTCCCACTAAAATCCTTCTTTTTTCTTTCTGTAATACAAATAATTGATCTATAGTAATCTCTACTAACTCTTGATAGATCTATAGTAATCTCTACTAACTCTTGATAGATCTATAGTAATCTCTACTAACTCTTGATAGATCTATAGTAATCTCTACTAACTCTTGATAGATCTATAGTAATCTCTACTAACTCTTAAGGTAAGGCTTGATGTATTCTGTATTCCATGGCTTTATGACAGCCTTTTAATAGCATTTTTATATAGAAACTTTCTGCCACAAGGTAGGGATAAAGAGTTCTATAGGCCTGATCAGTTTGGAAGTATTTGGTAATAGCTATCATAAAGTTAACTTTCTTTAAGTGAACAAAATAAATATTAATACAGTTATTAACACAACTTTCCCTTAAGTTTGACATGATTTCTAATTTCTGCATGGTAATCTTTTACTCGGATTATGAGCCGTTCAGAAATTGATTATTAGTGATTGTTTTTATAAAAATTTAAATACTCTATGAATTTACTTCCAGATCCTTTTACTTTCTGTTGCATTACCTTGATTTTTTAAAAAAAATCTAAGCTGAAAACAGCCACTTGTAAAAAAACATGATTTTGATTGGGCAAATGGGAACTGGGAAAAGAAAAGAGGTAGTAGTTCTGGAGAGTAAGTGTTTTGGTGGGTCTGGTGGGGAGTAGAAAATGACAGTGGCCGGTCCTTTATACAAGGGCTAGCATAGAGTCCTACAGCTAGGAGTTTTTCAGATTCTAGTATTAAAAATATATACGTTCATGTTAGATAACTGATATAGGTAGGCTTGAACAGAATGAGAGCACGTACCCATTCTCTTTATTAAAAATTAGTGTTCGCACATACAAACATATTGCATATAGTCTGGAATGAAAAGGAAACATTCTATTTTATTTTAGTGAAAACTATTATAAGGCACCTTGGCATTAGTTTGTCCATGTCAAGTATTAAAGAATATCTTACTAATCATATTAAGCCTATTTGTCAGAAATCATTTTTAACAAATTTCAGTTTATGCCTTATTGTATATATAAAATTCAGCAGTAAAACAGACTAAATAGACTTCGTTGCGATTTTTATACAAATACATGTTCCATATATAGATATTTAAGATTGAAGAATGCTGGGCAAATTCCCTTGTTACTGTATTTGTAGACTGAATTTTCAGAAGCCCCATAGTTCTATTTGTTTCTTTTCATTTCAAAGTGGGAAATGCTAAAGGTTATCATATGGGCTACTAGTAAAAAGTCCTGTTGCCATTTGGAGCACATCAAACTTAAAGCCCGTACAGTTTAAAGATAAAAAAGAATTGTTCATGGGAGTAGACTTGGAAATTGGATTTGACTTATGAGCTAAATTTGGGGAATACAGACAATAATGAAATTCCTTTTTAATTGACACAATGACAGCTGATTATACACATTTTTCTCTGGTTTTTCACAAGAACACATTTTAGTTCCCTTAGGCTTATGTTGATTTGCCAGAAGTACTGAGAAAAGTCTTTGCTTTGCTAAGGCTTTTCAGTGGTCTGAAAATAGAATGACAGATGTTACAGTAAAGGAAATTTGTGATGGTAAAGTGATGCTAATAAGTGGAGAACAGTTTGATTGTGAACCTCTGGTTTGGTGTGATATGTTTGCCATCATATATGCTCAATTAGAAGGCAGTTCCCCATTTTCCCCATGAGAATATCCCAGCTCCAGCTTCTTTTGCCATTTGAAATATATAAGATTTTAAGGAGAGACCTGACACATTAAGATCTGCTTGTACTTAATTTGGTCACATAAACCATTGTATTACATATAGAATTCAGAAATAAAGTTATGTCTTGTTTGACTGTCTCATATGCTAAAATAATTTTGTTCAGTCTCTTTGTATGTTTAGGGATCCTTTTTGGAATAATTTGTCTTCCCAGATAGGTGATAGCTACTAGGAATATGAGTGTCTTCATAAGTCTTGGATATAAGGCGACTCCTTTTTCTTCTTAAAAATAATACTTTGGGGATAAAACCCTAACACAACAACTGAACATTTGATAATTCTTTATATCCTTATTTCTCACTGATATTTAGAAGTATTTCTCAAATTTAAGAAGTCAGAGTCTTGAGTGAGCTTATTCTTACTAAATATCTTAAGTTTTTAGTTGTTAATATGGATTTTGTCTATTTTTTTTTCCCCTTTTCTTTGAGGGGTTGGACATAATTGCCTTATTTCATTTCAGGGATCCTTCTAAAGTAAATATTCTGGTACCTGGTGCTGGACTAGGAAGACTGGCCTGGGAAATAGCTATGCTAGGTTATGCTTGTCAAGGAAATGAATGGAGTTTTTTTATGCTCTTTTCTTCCAACTTTGTACTCAACAGGTATTTAATTTACTTTTTGCTGGAAATAGTAATTTCTCAGAATCAGATTGACTTACCTATTTTTGCAGAATTCTGAATTTGAAGATAAGTACGTAGTGTTTAAATATGGTATATATCATAAATGTTTCTGATTAAAATTAAATTGCTTATACAATTACTACTTTAATTAGTTGCCTAGTTAACAGAATGTTGAACGGGATGGGTAAGTGATATTTTAAAAAGTGATTGGGTACTCCATGAAACTGAAATGATTTCTCTGCAGAATTTTGGGCTAAGTATTGTCCTGGAAGGAGTATTTTCTTATTGTTCCTTAAACTTATTCACCCCTTTGTTTCTTTAGTGGAGTAAGATTATAATGTAGCAATCATAATTTTTTTCTTAGTCAAATTCTTATAAATGGCTCACATATCTGAGTTGGAAAGATCTCGCAGAACTTCTGTGGCCTCATTTAGAAAGTAGTGGAAAAGAGTTTTTAAAGCGAGAAGAGGTGTGTTAGAGAAAAAAATAAATAGCTGCCTTGTTTAAATAATGTGTTGTCTTGATAGCAGTGTGAGTTAGGGGAGAGTGAGAAGGTAGAAAGGAGAGTGTTGTACAAAATAATTAAAATAATTAGGTAACAAACAAAACCCATACCTTTTTTGAAAAAAATACTTAGACTTTTTTACTTGAGCTTGAGTTTCAGTGATATATTTTTAAAAATTTGAGTGAAAATAGCACATTTATATATCTGAATTTACCTTAATTTTGTTTCTGTGTTTTAATCCGTGATTGGTTACTCATCTACATGCCTATGTGGAGTTTCAGATAATTGGGTAGAGTGTAGTGGTAACACTTTTAAGTATTAATTATATAAGTAAATCTTCAATCAAACAGATTATATTTTAGTGTTTAAAGTAGATTTCCCTGGTAAAATATTTAGTTAACACTGAATTTTATGCTCATATTTTGCAGATGTTCTGAAATTAATAAATATAAGCTTTATCCCTGGATTCATCAGTTTAGCAATAACCGGAGGTCAGCTGATCAGATTCGACCCATCTTTTTCCCTGATGTTGACCCCCACAGTCTTCCTCCCGGTTCTAACTTTTCTATGACAGCAGGAGATTTTCAGGAGATATACTCAGAATGCAGTAAGTCCAAAGATCACATGCTTTATTGTAAATTTAATGAGCTAATTTTATACTAGGCCAGCGTTGTGGTCATTCATTTTGACGATAGAATATAAGGTATACTTCAACGACAATTTAGAATATTTTCAAAGTTATGTATAAGGCAGTGATGGGAAATATAAAGAAATATGAGATCCCACAATTAAGAAATTTAGAATCTGTTGGGTCTATTAACATAAGACAACATGTAAACAAAGGTTGAGTAATGAATACAATAAAGATGGAAGTAGGTTAGTGTGAGAAGTGAGCTCTTTGTGGAGAGGCTGTGACTTGAAGGATAGGGAGGAATGGCATTCAGAGGTACAAAGATATGAATGAGTTAGGTAATCGGGGATGGTAGAATAGCCTTACTGGAAGGAAAAAGGACATTTGGGGATTTAATGGGCGATACGGCTAGAGAAGTAGGTTGGTTCCAGATTGTGGATGACCTTTATAATCAGGCTATGAAGTTTGGACTTCAGCCTGGCAAAATGTTGAAGAAATTTGAGCTAGGCATTAGAGAAAGGGAGATGATAATGGGGAAAGAGGAGAGAGGGATTGGCAATAAAAGGAAGAAAAAAAATAGCAGGCTGAGGGGTCAGCAAGTTCATTCATTTAACAGGTATTTGTTGAGTACCTGCTAAGTAGCAGGCATTGCAAAGAGAGCAGTGAGCAAAACAAAGCCCCTGTGCACAGGGAACCCATATTCTAGTTCGGAGAGAGAGGCGATAACAAATTAATATTGTGAGGAAGAAAAAATAAGGCAGGGTAAAGGGAATAATGAGTGACTGGGGAGAGACTGCTGGTTTATACAGAATTCCCAGGGAAGATCTTTCTAAAAGGGGAACTTAAGAAGAAAGATTGAGCAGAGAACCTCAAAGGAATGAAGAAGCAAGCCATTCAGATATGTGGGGGAAAGTGTTGCAGGGGGAATGGCAAAGGAAAGAAGATTAAGGAGTGGGAAGTATGCTTGTTCTGCTCAAGAAGAGTAAGAGGGTCAGTTTGGCTGGGGTTTGATAAGCAGTGGGCAAATGATGGGAGATGAGGTTGGAGTGGGTTTGGTGAGGCTGACTCGTAGGCCACAGCGAAGACTTTGAATTGTGTTCTGAGAGAAATGGGAGGCCTTGGAGAGATTAGAGCGGGAGAGGAACAAGATAGTAAAGTTTTTGTTTGTTTTTCCCTGAACGCTGACCTTGTGAAAACCTGCACGCTGAAGGTAGAAGGAGGGAGATAGAAGGTGTTAGGTGCTGGGGGTAAGTTAGGGAGCAGGGTCTCAAAATAGGAGTGAAATAATGGAAAACATTGCTTTGTCAAGTAAAAGTGACTTTCTTCTGGAGCAGGTTTGAAAGAGGAGATGGTGAAGGTAATCCGCAGTTGGATCAAGTGCCTTATTTGTACAGACAGCCACCTTCAATGCAGTCTCTTCTGTCTCTGTGCCAGGCCACAGCCTCCAGAAGGCAAACAGAGTTCTCTGCTGGGTTCCCACCCACTGCTGCTGACTGCCCCCATCCCCCTTTTCAACTGGCAGTTCTCCCAAGTACTGGTGGACGCTTATGTATTCTGATGCCATTCATTTCTCAATTGGCAGCAAATGCATGCAGTCTTTTTGAAACCTTCCGGAATTGGTAGCTAACACTGGTTTAAATCACAACTTAAAATTCAGATATTATTTCATCTTAACTGATGTAAAATGAAGGCTAGAAGTTGAAAAGATTATAAACAAAACTCTTATAAATATTATTTGGTAAGGATATAGTGATATAGGTTATCAAAAATGATTTCCAAATTGATTACCTTATCAAATTAGTAATAAAAGCTCTTATGAATTACAAAGTATCTCATAAATGTTTATTTGGTAGCCTTGATTATAGCAGTTGATTGGAAGAGTTTAGCTTCTATACCCCTGCAGTTAAATGAAATATTCATAGTCTGTAAAGAGGTAACTGGTACCTTTATAGAATTCATTAAAAGAAAGGCAAAATAATATAACATGTAGTAATTTGATTTTCCTTGAATAGGTACTTGGGACTGTATTGCTACCTGTTTCTTCATAGACACAGCTCACAATGTAATTGATTATATTGACACAATATGGAAAATACTCAAACCAGGTGGAATTTGGATAAATCTAGGTAAGTTCCTCAGTATTTATTAGAATTTACACATTAATCTGAGTACTTAGAGCTGTTCTGCATTTGGTAACTTCACAGTACTAAATGTTCACGGAAGTTGTAATTATGTCATACATGTTTTAAAACCTCTGCAGTTTCCTTTAGACTGCATTCTAGTTAGTGGTACAGTTCCTCCAATCATAGTTAGTTCCTCCAAAAGCAGTAGAACCCCCAAAATTTGTATATTCATACTAGGTCAGTCTCACAGCAGTCATAATTTCAAAGAGGTACTAACTATTAACTTGATTATAATCGTTCCCTTATCTTCCCCACCCTCCATTCCATGGAGACAACGCTTCCTTTAAGAAGGAAGTGTTCTTTTTTTATTTCTGTAATGAAACATTTGAGGGAAAGCACTTAATCTCTCCCCTGGAAACCTCCTCCCCAGTACATATACATACTAGGAAAAGAGTAGGTATGATAATTTTTGTGACTACCTTGAGTTTAAGAAAGGGTAGAAATATAATTTAATTTATGCAAAAGCCTTTTTACTGCATCCTATTGCCACGTGCTAGAAATCAAATAATGAGTATGACGTGGTCCTTCCCATCTAGAGTCTAAGGGAAATTGCCAATTTTATACTCTTCCTTTAAAATAAAGGGAGAATAATGATAATCAAGGTAAATATACTTGTCTTTTTTAGTAGGATATATAATCCATACTAAGGAAGACTTTATATTACATAAAAGTCAGATAAACATTGAGTCCTTGGTGTCTTCAGTATTGGTGTAGTTTTGTTGGTGGGTTCTGTTACGTGCTCTCTTTAATGATTTGACTTTACCAGAGATTTAGCCAGTAGGACTAAGCCTACAGGTAGTAGTAGGTCTTTTCCAGACTTCTCTTTAGAAGTCCATAGGAAAGATGAGAGCAGCTGTAAACTGTAGCCATGATATGAAGCAAATATCTCTAACCTTGGGTCTTCCTTAAAAGAAAAGTATTCTTTTTCCTGAGGAATGATTGACAGATAACATTACCTACTGGGTATTTGCTCCCTGTGGGTTAGGCATTATGTTAGCCACTTAAAAATACCTTGTTTAGTCTCAAAACAACCCTATGTTGAAATAGGATTATTGCTATTTTATAATTGAAGAAACTGAATCTTGGGTTAAGTAACTAGCAGAAAGGTTGTGGAGCTTATATATGGCAGAGACAGGCTGACAGCCCCCATCCAACCCCTTGAATGCCTAATCAGCTCCTCTGCAGGCTTGTGCTGGGTCAGTCTATAACTTAGCATTATTCTGACTATGCAGTCATTTGAGGGTTGGGGGTTTGTCCTGTACACTGTAGGATGGTTGACAGCATCCCTGGCTTGTACCTATTAGATTCCAGTAGTACTTCCCCAGTTGTGACAGCCAAAAATGCAAAACTACCCTTGATCAAAAACCATTGCTCTAACCTTGTGCTAATGCCCCAGTCCAGGCCCTCATCATTGCTTGCCTGGATTAATGCAGTAGTTTTCTTAAGAGTATCCCTGCTTTCAAGTTATCTTCAACCCTCTACACCTCTTTCAGTTTTTCCATTTACCACCAGAGTGATCTTCCCAAAGTGCAAATCTATCCCTGACAGACTCCCTGCATAAAAGTCTAACTTTGTTGGTAACCTAAACTCTTCTGGATGTGTAGTGCCCTTTGTGATCTTTCTTCTATCTTGTGTCTCAGCTTCATTTTTTCCTTTTCTTTTTTACTGCCGCTGCCCTGACCTCAGGTGCTAGTCCTCTGGCCTAGGAAGCCCTTTCTTTTTCTTCTCTGTTTTCATTTGGCTCTTCCCTATGTGCTCTTTAACACTCAGCTCAGGAGATCCTTTCAGATTGGGTTAAATATCCTGTATTTCTCTTTTATATTCTCACAGAATCTGTCCCTAGCATTTAACACATTGTGGTATAGTCAGTGATCTTTTTGTTTCCCCTACTAGTCTTTAAGCTTGATGAGGGCAGGAATCTAATGCCTCTTCCTCACTTGGAGTGAATTTTAAGCAACTGTTAGGTGTATGAATGGATGTATTGTTTCAGAATTTGAAATCAGGATCAAAGTAATGTTAAGATGCCACAGAAGTTTGCTGCCAAGGGACTTAATAAAATGGCATTTATATTGGTAAATTCATAACATTCCTATGGTTTTGGCTTCAGCCATGTGGACTTGGAAAATTAGTTTTATCTGTAAACTGAGAGTGTGTCCCCAGCCCTTCGGGGACAGTTTCACCCTAATCATGCTTACATAGACCAGAATGTCAACATACTCATATGTAATGAGAGAGGTAACTGCTAGCCATTCTGGAATACTAAAAAGTTACATTGGAAGTTAAATTGTAATGAAAAATTAGTGACATTATATGAGATTAGAGTTGGGAATATTATTAATTTATAAAATGCTTTAAGAGGTATTTAAGGTATTCACTTTAATGTTTCCTAGGTTCTGGAAAACTAGTGAGCTTTTCAAGGGAACTCTTCTGCATATGTCCTTTGGGAAAGGCTCTGGTCTGGCAAAATGCAGAAGAATGCCTGTGCATCCTGTGCAACTGTTTTTCATGGTGATCAGTACCCCTTAAATGCATTTATACAGAATTTATTTTTAAAAGTGGGGGTGTAGGTGTGCGTGTCTGTGCCCATGCACTGATACATTTATAGTTGGATAGCGGAGGGCAGGGAATTAGCAAATTGAATCTAACTTCATCTGGAAGGAGAAACAGGTTAAAGTACCAAAGGAGGTCTTTGTAAAGCGTAATGAGAAATGGAGCCTATCAGATTTGAAAGCACTGTAAACCTACAGAATTTTTAAAAACATGAACGATTTCCTATAAAAGGTGGATGATTGAACACATACATTATCTCCTCACTGAGATCTTGTTACAGTTTATAAAAAGGTATAAAACACACGAACAAATAATGGCAGGGATGTCATCAGGGGACGAAAGAATGTAACAGTATTTCAGAAGATGGGGTAGGTGGATAAGTTGTGCAAAGAGACCCACGTGAATAGAGCTGGTTGACGTGGAATAACCCTGGAAAATGAGGCACCAAATGAAAACAACATAAGTTGAAAAATCTATATTTAGGAAACAGTTGACCTCTTATGTAACCAAGATGCCTACCTTATGCCCCCTTCCAGTCCATGCTCAGGCAGGAGACCAGAAGTTTAATTCCCTGGAAAAAGTAAATGGAAAAGGAGCAGAATTTATGAAAGCATGGCCTAGTAGAGAGTGAGTATGAAATGTAGGACAGAAAAGAAGAGGATTAATTAAAAGTCTGCATTGGAAAATGATCAGGCAGTGACCACCAGTTCACCCTACTCCTACCCCCAACACCTCCCTACCCTGACTATAAAACTTTTTGCTGGAGTTTGAGTGCCAGCTGTCTGTTTTGCACAGATGCAAGCCATCTTTCTTTAAGTCAGCATGTCAGTATAGCTACATGAGCTTTTTTTTTTTTTTTAATTAATTTACTTTTGGCTGCATTGGGTCTTTGTTGCTGCGCGCAGGCTTTCTCTAGTTGTGGCGAGCGGGGGCTACTCTTCGTTGCAGTGCGCGGGCTTCTCATTGCGGTGGCTTCTCTTGTTGTGGAGCACAGGATAGAGGTGCGCGGGCTTCAGTAGTTTTGGCATGTAGGCTCAGTAGTTGTGGCTCGCAGGCTCTAGAGTGCGGGCTCAGTAGTTGCAGTGCACAGGCTTAGTTGCTGTGCGGCATGTGGCATCTTCCTGGACCAGGGCTCGAACCCGTGTCCCCTGCATTGGCAGGTGGATTCTTAACGACTGCGCCACCAGGGAAGTCCTACACTAGCTTTTAATAATCGTATGGTGGATCTTTTTCTCTTAAATCCTTTCTGTATCTTTATGTTTTAGATGTGTCTCTTATATACAGCATACAGTTAAATTTTCTTTCACTATCCAATCTAATAATCTCTGTCTCTTAACTGGAACTTTTAGAACCTTAAGGATATAAATGGTTTAAATCAACTTATCCCAGATTTGGTAAATGGGATCTCCTTCAAGCTGGCTCCTGTGTCCTTTTGACATATCCCTGTCATTTTTTGAGCACCTCCGTTCTGGCATAACCAGGTATACCAGGCTCATCTTATACTTTTTCTGCCTGAGATCCCTGAAGTCAGTCATTTTTTCCAAGGATTCCTGGTTCCTTTTAGTGGGGAATGGTATGTAGAAATGAAAATCTGGATTTTACCACTGCGATGGTATTGCTTCTAGACCTTTTTAGAAGTATATGTTTGTACCCTTCTATGTCTATAGACACAGTTGATGTTTATAGATCATGAGTTTATGCTGGTACTTTTAGTTCCCAAGCAACACAAGGTTGGCATATAGCTTTCAGTACATGGAAGATATCATTCCAGTGGCTTCTAGCTTCTGTTGAGACTTTAGCTATTTTAACTGTTGCTTCTTTAAGTAATCAGTTTTGTTTTTAAGATTTTTCACTTTGTAGTTTTTTCAGGTTCAATATTACATCTAGTTGTGATTTTTTCTTTTTAAAAACTATACAGTTGGGCTTCCCTGGTGGCACAGTGGTTGAGAGTCCACCTGCCGATGCAGGGGACACGGGTTTGTGCCCCGGTCTGGGAAGATCCCACGTGCCACGGAGTGGCCGGGCCCGTGGGCCATGGCCGTTGAGCCTGCGTGTCCGGAGCCTGTGCTCTGCATCGGGAGAGGCCACAACAGTGAGAGGCCCACGTACTGCAAAAACAAAAACAAAAACAAAAACTATACAGTTTATTGGGCTACCTGAGTCTGTAAATTTTTTCATCAGTTCTGAAAAATCTTAGCTTAAAAAAGGGTCTCCACTTGCCAATATGAGACAAGCATAGCATCAAAATAAGTAATAACACGTATTATTTCTATTATTTCATAAATCTCCTCTCCCTCATTCTTTTTCTCTCCTGGAAATGTAATCAAATGTATTTTAGACCTTCTCACTCTAGCTTTCACTTCTCTTTACTTGCTATTTTTTTGTCTCTCTGTTTTGCATTCTGGATAATTTATTCTGACCTGTCCTCCCATTCACAAATTCTCTCTTTCACTGTGTCTAATATCTATTTTATTTCTATTAGGTGGGTTTTTTGTTTTGTTTTGTTTGTGTGTTTTGGTCTATGTCATTTAAGAATCTTCTATTCTCTGAATATATTTTCAAGATAGTCTTTTATTTCTTTGAAAATACTGAGTGTATTTTGTCCAATAATTGTAATATCTCAAGTCTTTGCAGGTGAGTCTCTGCTTTCTCCTGTTCCTGCTGGTTCTTGCTTATGGTTCTTTGTTTCCCTGGGCTGTGGACCTTAACCATTTATTTATTGCTCATTGCCCTTGAGAAGTTACTTTTGGAGATTTCTGGAGACCTACATTAAAGGGTTTTTTCTCCAAAGGAATGTGCATTTGCTTCTGGGAGAAGATTGGAACATTATCAGAAAAACAACAGAATATTAAATTCTAAATTAAATTAAAATTAAATATTAAACTAAAACCTGGACTTGAGGTTCATTGGACCACTCATGTTATGTAAAATTAAGCTGAAAATCTACCCTAGGGCTAAAGCATGATTTACAATATCTCTCCAAAATTATTTTTTTTCTCTTTTTTCCCCCTTGTTTAGTAAGCACTAGGTCAGCTTTCCTTGCAACCCCCTTCCCCCCCACCCCCAGGTTAAAGGATAGAATTCAGTTTACTTATTTCTTACCTTAAAGATAGCCCATAAGACAAAGTGAGAGAGTGGCATGGACATATATACACTACCAAATGTAAAATAGATAGCTAGTGGGAAGCAGCCACATAGCACAGGGAGATCAGCTCGGTGCTTTGTGACCACCTAGAGGGGTGGGATAGGGAGGGTGGGAGGGAGACGCAAGAGGGAGGGGATATGGGGTTATATATGTATAGCTGATTCACTTTGTTATACAGCAGAAACTAACACAGCATTGCAAAGCAATTATACTCCAATAAAGATGTTTTTAAAAAAATTAAAAAAAAAAAAAGAAGAAGAAGATAGCCTGTAAGATTCCAAATATAATGTTGGGTGATCTGTCAGACCTACCTTTGGTAGGCTCAGAGTTTTGTCTTTTTATCACCCTGGCCAAAAGAGTTTGTTAAATTGCAGGCCCATTTCATATGGATAGTCAAATACCCTCAGGGTAAAAAAAATGGCATCTAGCTTTACCTCTGGTTAATCCTCTGGGCTCCTGGTAGTTTCTTAGTAACTTGCCATGTATTCTTTATTTTTAAGATTTAAAAAAATAAATTATATACGCCAATTTTAGTTGTTTTCAGTAGAAACATTGGTCTGAATAACCTAACCTGCCTTTACAGGAAGCAGAAGTTCCTTTATATGTTTTTGTATTTTTGCAATGAGCTCTATTTTTTTAATTAGAAAAAAATTGGAAAGGGAAAAAAAAGTAAAAGTCTTTAAGAGAAACCTTCTCAGAAGTGAAATAGACAGACAACATAAATGTATAAGTTATAAAAGAGTAAATGTAAATGACCTATATACAGGGGGAAAAATGTTCACCTTCATTGCTAATCAAATAAATATACATGAGATGCCATTTTTCATGTATCATATTGGGTAGATTTTTAAATTTTTTGCTTGATGTTTAGATAAGCTACAGTGAGATAGGGTGTGCTTATGTACTGCTAGTGGGAGTATAGTAATAAAACTTTATTCAAGAAGAAAACATTTTGATAATGTATGATAAAATCTTAACAATTCATACATTGGTCAGGGTTTGGCAGACTATCACCCACAGGCCAAATTTAGCCAGCCGCCTATTTATGGCCCACCAGCTAAGAGTATTTTTTACATTTTTTAAAGCGTTGGGGTAGGGGGACACACAAATAAGAATTTGTGGGTGAGATTGTATGTGGCCCACAAAGCCTCAAATATTTGCCTTGCCATCTAACCTATTACATAATTGCATTCAGTATTACGTACATGTGTTAGGTTAATTATACTTGTAGAAGTCTGTCAGAGCGAAATAATTAGATATGGGTGAAGACTAAAGACCAATTAATGGACATACTCACTGAGTGAAAACTTAGACTGAACCTACATTTCTAACAGTAATGGAATGGATAGTCATAGGATAGCCACATAGTAAAACCATTCTCCAGAAATAATCAATAAAATAGTGAAATGTTCCGAATGAAGTGTAAGATGCAAAACTATATACGTAATATCTCATGCTAATGCATCAGGGAGATACATTAAGTTTTCAAGTGGTTATCTCTGAGTGTTAGGATTACTCATTGGTTTGATTTTATTTTTATGAAATTTCATGTTATTTTAGCTTTCTCTTACTGAGCTTGCTTTATACTTATGGTCAAGGAAAAAATATTTCTTTGCTTCTTCTGTTATTTCCATTAAAAAATGTGAAGAGACACGCGAGTTGAGAAAATAAAGAACTCCTTGAGGAGTGTGGCAGTGTTTTATTCATCTTTATATATCCAGTGCCAGGTATTTGCTAGGTGCTTGGTAAACATTCATTTAAAGAATGAGCGACCAGGTAATAAATGTGAAAAACTGCTCAGCCTCAAGGAAATGCAGATGAAATCATGTCTGGCCTGTTGTTTTCCTCTTGCCAATTTAGCAAATACTTACTGTGTTTTTTCTTTTTAAGTTAGATTTGGGAGGGGTATAGTTGACATAATAAATTCACCCTTTTTTTTTTAAGTGTACAGTTTGATGCATTTTGAAAGCTGGATAATCATGTAACTGTTACCTCTGTCAAGATAGGGAACATTTCTATCATCCCCAAAAGGTCTCTTGTGCCCCTTTGTAGTCAGTTTTCTCATCCTTAATACCTGGCAGTTCTCTGTTTTATGTTACTATAGTTCTCCCTTTTCCAGAATACCATATAAATAGAATCATACAGTAAGTTGCTTTTTGTGTCTGGCTTTCTTCGCTTAGCATAATGCTTTTGAAATTCATCCATTTTGTTGCATATACCAGTAGCTTTTTTCTTTTTTATTGCTGAGTAATATTTCACTGTATGGATATACTACATTTTTTATTCTTTCACTGGTTGATGGACATATGGGTTGTTCCCAAATTATGATTATGAATAAAGTTGCTATAAACACTTGAGTACAAATCTTGTAGCCACAAGTTTTCATTTCTCTTGGATAAGTACCTACTGGTGGAATTACTGGGTCATATGTGGTGCATGTATGGAAAACTTTACAAGAAACTGCCAACCAGTTTTCCAGAGTGACTGTACCATTGTATTCCCACCCCTTCCTAAGTAAGGTGTTAAAACAAGTACTTACCATTGCAATTGTGAGTGAAAACTGTTATTTTCTCCTTTGGAAAGCATTTTGGCAGTTTGAATCAAGTCAGTAAAAATGTTTATTCTCTTTGTTTTATTTTATTTATTTATTTAATAAATTTAGTTTGGGCTGCATTGGGTCTTCGTTGCTACGCTTGGGCTTGCTCTAGTTGCAGTGAGCGGGGGCTACTCTTCATTGCAGTGCACAGGCTTCTCATTGCAGTGGCCTCTCGTTGCAGAGCACGGGCTCTAGGTGCGTGGGCTTCAGTAGTTGTGGCACGCAGGCTCAGTAGTTGTGGCTCACGAACTCTAGAGTGCAAGCTCAGTAGTTGTGGCGCATGGTCTTAGTTGCTCCGCGGCCTGTGCAATCTTCCGAGACTAGGGATCGAACCGTGTTCCCTGCATTGGCAGGTGGATTCTTAACCGCTGCGCCCCCAGGGAAGCCCTGTTTATTCTCTTTGACCTGGAAATTTCACTTCAAGGAATTTCTTTGTAAGGGAGAATCTGAAATATACACAGAGCTATTTGTTGAAGTACCATTTGTGATAGGAGACTGAAAAATACAGCGCAATTGTAATGGCTGTCTTTGGGTGGTAAAGTTACAGATGCTTAACTGTACATTCAGTGCTATGCTGGGCATTATGGTGGATTCAAAAGAAACCTAAGACATATAGCTTGTAATGGAATAAAACATACGTAGAAGTAAAATCTGGCCTAGGAATGTGTTTATGTAGATATAATAAAACAATATTGTTGGAGGTTCTTAAAATAATAGAGAAGGAACAGCATATGCTTTAGAGCTGGAAAGACTTTGCTATGAGGCTCTGCGTTCTTTAATAAAAGGCTTCAAAAGCTTTGGGATGATCTTGGTTACAACAGGTGCTCAGTAAATGGTAGCATCTTTCATTTTTACTAGTACTAATCCAGCTAAAAGGAATTGAAGCTTGATAGAGTGAGTAGTTTGGTGGGGAGTCATTGTTATCTTTTGAAAAGAGCACTAATATATAAATTATAGTTATTTTTTTCTAGTGGTTTATGTACAATAAAAAAGAGAAGAAGAAAAACCTTTTAACCCTAAGTAAGTATGTTCCACAGAGTGGTGAGCAGTTTGGGAGCAGAAACTTTGTCTTGTTACTTTTATCTCTTGTGATTATTAGCACATGGTATGAGCAGTGGGGATGGGGTGTGGGTGGTGAGTTGGTCTCAGGGTTTATAATTAACCCAATGAAAGGTGCAGAGATGGTTGTCTAGATTAATCCTTTAGTATAACTTTGGAATGATAATGTTACCTGGATAAAGCCGATAGATTGGGCAAAATGTGAGACTAAAAGATTGGAAAATTTGGTTTGAGTCAGGTGATAGTTCCTTGGATATCTGGAGTGAGAGAATAGTAAAGGGGGAATGTCATTTTAAGAAGTTGTAATAGCTTTGATGAACTTAGTGCCTACAATATGCCAGGTGTGTTATCTCACGTTAAAGTCACGTTACAGATGGGACAGAGTTAGTGACTTGTTCATAGGCACACAATTAGTTGGTGTTAGAGCTGGGATATGAACTGTGCTCTTAAAAAGCCAGCACAAGGCAGTCAAGTGGTTAGGACTCAGTGCTTTCACTGCGGTAGCGCGGGTTCAATCCCTGGTCAGGGAACTAAGATCCTGCAAGCCACGAGGTGCTGCCAAAAAAGAAGGGGGGAAAAAAAAAAAAGCCAGCTCTCGTATCACCTTTTCCTTCTAGGAAGCCCAGCCTATCACTCTCCAACCCCCCTTACCCCTGCATTTTTCCTTCCCAGTCTGGCTTGAGGACTCTTCTCTGTTTTCATGCGATACTCAGTTTGTAACTGCAGTTTTGCATTTACTTATGGAATTATAATTACAGTATACCCTTGCATTTTGGGGACTAGGCATTCTGTGATTCAGCTACTCCTTCAGGACCTTAAGAGTTACAGGTGTAAGGCCCATGATGTGGAGAATCACAGTGCAAGGCGGTTATACCAGAGGGTCTCGCTCCCCATGAATGTAGGCCCAGCACTCAAATGGCAGTTACTTGGCCAAAGTTTCAGTGGTCTGGATACTTGTCCTTGGCAAATGTAATGGTTCTTTACCTCTCCTTTTTACGTTTCATCCTCTACCCAACTTATTTCTCAACTTGGAGTTCAGTTTAAACGGCTACTAGTGCATGTTTATATTTAAGTAGTTCATTCATAGTATCTTTAAACCATAGGTCCTCTGCTATACCACTTTGAAAATTTGGCAAATGAACTTTCCATAGAATTGAGCTATGAGGATATAAAAAACGTTGTCCTGCAGTATGGATTCCAGGTAGAGGTAAGGATGGAATGAAGTATTGCCAAAATTTAACTTCCAAAGCACTTAAACAGGAATGGTGATGTTATGGTAGTTACTGGCTTTACCTCTTAACCTCTTTGTTTTCTCACCCATAAAGTGAAAATAATAATACTTAGCTTTTAGAACTATAAGGATTTGAGATAATATGTATGTAAATGGAAAACAGTAATCTCTGGTGTAATCACCTTTCAATAAGTGGTAGCTGACCATTATAATATTGGCCTTTGTAGACTGAAAAGTACCAGGTAGACAGGGTGGGAGGGCAGGTGTAAGAGGGATATTGTTAACTGTATGTACTTTTGTACTGTTCAGTCTTTCCTTATCATGTGATTATAAGGTTTCATGATACTTTGACTATTGTGTTTTAGTTGTATGTTTATTTAGAAGCATTTGATTCATTTAAAAAGTAAATAACAGGTTTGTTCTTAAAGATAAAGAAAAGCAACATATTATAGTAGTTTACAGTTCAAGCTCTGGAATTAGACTTCTTGAGTGTGAATTCCAGTTCCACCACTTATTAGTGGTGTGACCTTGAGCAAAACTGTTGTTGGTAAAGTGGGATTACTAATAGTGCCAATCTTAGGGGGTACTTGTGTGTAATAAATGAATTAATATACAGAATATGTTTAAAATAGCACCATGGTTGTCATCATCATCATCATTATGATTATTGTTTGCATTTCAGGTGGAAAAAGAATCTGTCTTGTCAACATATACTGTGAATGATCTCTCCATGATGAAGTACTACTATGAATGTGTCTTGTTTGTGGTCCGTAAACCACAATAACGGTCTCAAGTGGTATCACAAGGAAAAAAGTTTAATAATAGCAGATGCTGAAATAAACAACTCAAAGTCAACTATTACAATGACAGGACACAATCTCAAGTGGTATCACAAGGAAAAAAGTTTAATAATAGCAGATGCTGAAATAAACAACTCAAAGTCAACTATCACAATGACAGGACACAACCTCAAGTCAGTGGTGCCTTCTTATTCCTAACAAAATTAAGAAATAGCGTCTATTTTCTTAATATGTCTATTGCTTTTTCAGAAACATACTATGCCATGCATATTTGTACTACACAAGTAAAAATGGAGGAAATGTCTTCAAGTATACATTTTCCTTGAAGCCCAGAATTATCTTTCAGTAGAAAAAACTTTGTCTCCAGTGTCTTCATGAAGCTGTCCATTGCAAGTCTGCCATATGAATGACTAATAGTATTGAAGTCCATAATAATCTCCTTTTTTGTTCTTTTGTACGCATTGCACATGTTATTTTTTAAAAAGTCTAAGGATCCTCTGTCACTTTCAACATCTGGAATTGGGAATTTTGTTTACTTTGGACCTAAGGAATCTATATGTAAAATGTGCATCTATTCTTTTATCATTCAGATTATTTGATTTTATTTTCTAGCTCAACTGACTTTATAGTTAGCATCAAACATTTCATTTTTATGAAGTGCTGAATTCATAGGATCACAGGCCAGTAAAATGCATTTTAAATAACTGAGAAATTAAGTCTTTTGGACACACTAAATTGAACGCTTTTTGAAAGCATACTCATCATGGATCACTCTGAAATGTATGAGATCTCAGCATTCTAAGTGAGGCACAAAAGCCTTTATTAAAGGTACTGCTCGGAAACTGGGGACATAAGAATAAAATCTGCCCATTTGAAATGTATGATTTCAAACTATAAATGAATACAGAGTTTGTCAGTGAGATGTTTACAATAATGTCTTTTCTTTAGGTTACATGAATTACAAAAGCAAGCACTTTTTTTTCCGTTAAAACAATTATATACTAGTAAAAACTGTCATGATAGTATTAATGTGGAGAAATTTTGATTATGAAATTTAGGGATAAATTACTGCCCATGGTCTGTGTCTTTAATATTGTAAGAAGCAGCCATTAATATAATTTCAGATTAATACCAGTTTTGTTCCCTGATAGCTGTAGCTAAAACAGTATATATGCTGCTTTAAATTTCTACCTCTAGCGGATCTTTATTGGAGGGAGTTTTCCTTTGTATTTTTTTAATGTTTATTATCCTGTTTTCCAGTAGCTTGATAAGTAGAGATGACTAATTTAACCTTTTCTTGGAGAAAAGGAAGTAATATTGAATATTTTCACAGATGATTGTGATGATATTAAGTGACCTCTGTGGCAATTTGGATTAGATAGACTTAATCTCAATAATGTGCTGGTAGCATAAATGTCATGTTTTCATAGGAAAACTTACTTAGAAATCTTTAGACCTTTACTGTCAGTTAGGTGCGGGGGAGTCACTACGCGATTTGGCATCTTACCAGTAGGACCTTTTCTGCATACACTACAGGAGCTCCTGTGGCCTTTATGCCCATGATGCAGTGAAGGATTCCGTGAAGTTAATTTGATTTGTCAAGTTATGGACACGAGTATGTAACCTGTTGAGTATTTCTGAAAAACTGTTTCTCTTTTTTGTGTTCCTCAGTACTTGGCAGATATTCACTTAGTGGGAATTCTCCTTACCTACCACATGGATGAACTTGAAATTAATTGCAAGGGGAAAAAGCCCCCAAATTTATTATTTTCTTTTAAAGAAAGAAACTTAAAAGGAGCATAAGTATTTTAAAAAAGCCATTGAAAGGAAAGGAATCATGCTGTTTGTAATTTAGAAATGCTTTTTATTCACTGATTAATATTCACTTTTTTACAACTTGTATCAAAACAAACGATCTTGGTTTTCTCAGAGGGAAAAACAGGTTGACACCAATGGGTTGGCATTATTACTTAAAATTTTTGCTATCAGGTTTTATTCTTTAATAATGTTACTTATATTTCTAAATTATAGCTTATATTTTAGTTAATTCTGAAATCATTTCATTTGTTTCTAATTTCTCCCTCATATTATGAATACTGTTTTTTAAACGTACTTCACAAATTTGCATCACTCTTTTTCTTATAGCTTTTGTAGTTAATATATTCTAAACTTGAAAATTGTGGTATCAATCAATAATAGAGGTGTCACTGGAGGATTTAATTTTGTATTTCTTATGTGTATAAATAGCTACTAAAGTGTGTAAGCCTTAAAGTTTAAAACATTTTTCTTAAATAACTCTATACACAAATGTTTTCATTCATTTTCATCAAATGGGAGGAGATAGGTCACTGTGCTTGCTTTTGTTGTTGTTTTTTATTAAATTTACATAATCTGAAGCAATGCAGGCTAGGGTATATTAATCAAGTGAGCAAGATGGGATATGTAAAATATAAAGAGAAGCTGTATAAATCACAGTATAAAATTACGAAGTTTGGGAACTGTAAAATGCACTGTATTTGTATGTAACTCTCATTCTAAAAGTTGCCACAAAGGCTTAATCGGAAGCTTCATGTCTGCATGAAATTTCCTATATTTTTAATGTGTATGATGGACTTAATTTTTCTTGAATATTAAAGTCTGCCAATTGCTATGAAACAATATTTGCTTGGTTGTTTCCATCTAAATTACTCATAACCATAGACATGGGAATTTTAATTGAACACATAATACTTTTGAACCCTTGGATTAGCCTATTTTTATATGCTTCTAATATGATCACTTGGTTTCTGAGTATGCTGGGCCTCATACTAATTAATCTTGGTCTTTGGTTTTGTTAAATAATCAACCAAGAATTGTAAAGGAACCAGTAGAAGAAAATTCCAGGACCAGCCATTAGTAGGATGAGCACTTAACTTGCACTTAGATACTTTTCCTGAATTATTATTTGTGATCTTGGGCAAGGTGCTCCGAGTTTGTTTCTTCATCTATCAGACAGGATTGATACCACCTACTTCAGTGGGTTTTTATGAGATCGTATGTGCTATCTGTGAAATATTATACAGGCGTACCTCATTTTATTGTGCTTTGCAAATAGTGCATTTTTTACAAATTGAAGGTTTGTGATAACCCTTGTGTTGAGCAAGTCTGTCGGCACCATTTTTCCAACAATATTCGCTCATTTCATGTCTTTGTGTCACATTTTGGTAATTCTTGCAATATTTCAAACTTTTCCATTATTGTATTTGTTGTGGTCATCTGTGAACAGTGATCTTTGATGTTACCATTGCAAAGAGATTATGACTTGCTGAAGGTTCAGATGATGATGGCATTTTTAAATTAAGGTATGTACATTTTTTAAAGACATAATGCTACTGCACACTTAATAAACGACAGTATAAACATAACTTTCAGATGTCCTGGGAAACCATGTTTGTGTGACTCACTTTATTGCGATATTAGCTTTATTGCAATGGTCTGGAACCAAGTCTGCAATGTCTCTGAGGTATGCCTGTATGTGAATATGTGAAAGCATATGGTGGACAAGTAAATGTGATTTCAATCTGTGTTGACTGTTGTATAGTGATAGAAAAAGATGAAGATTGGTAACAGGACATTACCTTTAATATTTATGGTGAGCCTTTGAAAAAAGTTTCAGTGCAATCTTAGGGAAAAAAATCAAAGATGACAGGTATAAGTATAGATTCCAAAAGCTTGGTGGGAAGTGTAAAGAAATATAATGGTAGGTAATGGGACAGAGGGCACAAGTAAAATTTAATGGAGGGTTACCCTCATTTTCACAAACATGCTAGTAGTACATGCCTCATATATATGTTTATTTCTCTTCAGTAGCTGTTTAGAAGTGGGATCATTGGGTGTGTATGTGCACTTTCAGTCAAGTTGCCTTTCAAGAAGACTACCAATTTACATTCCATCCAGCGTTTGAGAATAACTTTGCATCCATTCCTGGCCAGTACTAGATATTGCTAAGCTTTCCATATTTTGTCAATATAAGTATCTAATTTTAATATTTATTCTTTTAACTACGAGGGAGGCTGAGCAATTTGCGTAAGTTTAAGGGACAAAGAGAGGTGTCTTTAATCTGCCAGTCTGTAGGCTCTCACCTGGCAGACCAGACCCAAAAGTTAGTAAAAACGTAGTGAGGTTCATTAAGCAGAGGATTGGCCAGAGTCGTGAGGGCTGTTCTGAGTTCTGGCCTCTCAAGACTGACCACACCTGCTTTTGGTTTTACGTAGCTGGCACTGAGGCTGACCAGCAGCAGCCCATTGGACCCCATTTGTTGGATCTGTGGTTTGATATTTTGTTACTATTTCTGTAATGTTCTTTGCTGTTATCTCTTCAAATATTTCTTCTGCCCTGCTGTCTCTTGCTTCTTGCTTCTGGGGCTTCTATTACATGTACATCAGATTGTCTTGTCATTGTCCCACAACTCCTGGATGCTCTGTTTTTGGTGGTTTCTTAGTTTTTGTTTTGTTTTTTACACTTTTTTAAAAAAAAATTTTCCGTGTGTTTCAAACTGAATAGTTTCTTTTTACCTATCTTCAAGTTCCTTGAGTCTTTCCTCATCTTTGTCCATTCTACTAATGAAACTGTTGAAAGAAATTTTATCTCTGATATTATGTTTTTTATTTCTAGCATTTCCATTTATCTCTTTTTTGTAGTTTTCATCTCTGCTGAAATTCCCTGTGTATCAGTGCATGTTGTCCACCTTTTTTACTGTATCCTTTAATATATTATAGATATTTTAGTCCCTAACTGATAATCCCAATATCTGGGTCAACTCTGAGTCTAGTTCCATTAATTGCTTCATCGGCTGACTAGGGCTTTTTTTTTTTTTTTTCCCCTGAGTCTCATAATATTGAATTCCACTTACTGTGTAGAAAAAAACAGAACCTGAGGTAAAGAGTATTTATGCCTTGGTGTAAATTTATGCCTCTCAGGCAGGCATGGGAGGTTGAGTCAATCTTAGAAGAACTTGAGTTGGGTTTGCGTCTTGTTTTTGTTATCGCACAGTATCACAGGCTTCAGATTCCACTGGCAGTGAGCTGTTGTTACCTTGTGTAGGACAGAGTTCCTGAGAGGAAAGAGTTGCACACAGAGAGAACACTGGAGATCTGAGGACAGTGCCACTGGAGTAATCTGTAGAGTACTGATCAGTGCATGTGTGTGAGATAACTACATACCCAAGCCGGAGGAAAAAAAAGCACCCAACAAAATAAAACTCATAATATCTGGTATCCAATCAAAAATTACCATGTGTGCAGAGAAAGAAGAAAACACCACCCATAAAGAGGAGAAAAATCAATCAACTGAAACCAACCCAGAACCAACAATTAGCAGAGAACATTAAAATAGCATAACTGGGGACTTCCCTGGTCGTCCAGTGGGCTAAGACTCCGTGCACCCATGCAAGGGGTCCGGGTTCAGTCCCTGGTCAGGGAACTAGATCCCACAGGCCATAACTAGAGATCTCCCATGCCACAACTAAAGACCCCACATGCCACAACTAAGACCTGGTGCAGCCAAATAAATAAATATTTTTTAAAAAAAATAATAAAATAGCATAACTGTATTCCATATGTTCAAAAAGTTATGTAGAGACATATATAAAACCCACATTGAGCTTCTAGAGTTGAAAGGTACATTGTCTGGGATGAAAAAATGTATAGGGTTAACAGCAGATATAGCAACTATGCAAAACAAAACACTGAGAGAAAAAAGGCCACACTGGCTTTTTTGCTGTCCCAAGCTCATGCCAGGTATGCTCTTGCTCTAGGATGTTTGTATTTGCCATTGCCTCTGCCTACAGTCACTCCCCATATATATATACAACTTGTCCCTTCATTTTCCTCAGGTCTCTGCTTAAGTCTCCTTATCAGAGAGATCCTTCTTGCTCACCTTATATAAACCCTCCCTATCCTTCTTACCCTGCTTTATTTTTTTCCTCAGCATTTGACAGATGTACTTGTTTACTGTCTAATTCCCCCAATACAAAGCTTTGGTGGGAGAGTCAAGGGATAGGGATTTTAGCTTTGTTTATTGTTGAAACTCTAGTGTCTAGAATTTTGCCCAGTCATAGCAGATGCTCAAAATATTTGTTCAAAGAATAAATTAATGAGTGAACATAAGATTGTGAAGGGGCACAGGAGTATTTCTGATATGAGTACCTGGTTGGATGAATGATGGCTCATAGGGAATACTGGAGGATGGAGTATGAGACGCCTGTGAAACACCCAGGTAAAATGAAGAATAGTCATTCATTCAACAATATGTAAAGAGCTACTAATACATTCCAGGCGCTGTTCTAAGTGCTTGAATATATCAGTGAAAAAAACACAAAGAACCCTACCCTCAAGGAGGTTACTTTCTAGAGAGGAAGATAATAAGAATAACAAATAAGTGAATTATATAATATATTGGAAGGTGTAAAGTGCTGTGGGGGAAAAAAAGGCAAGGGGAATCTTAACATGGAGTGAGTTGCAATTTTAAATACGGTGGTCAAGTCTGGACGCATTGAAAAGTTGACAGGGATCTGATGCTCAGGGGTGAGGTTTATCTGTTAAATTGGTAATAGCATCTGCTGCAGTTTTTAGGATTAAATGAGATATGTAAAAGGTCTGGCAAATATATAGTTGCTAAAAATTTTTAAACCACTTCCCTACCCTAAACTGCTCTGAGGCTTCATTCAATCAGTCTGAAACAGGCAAGTTTAAAGATAAGCAGAATAAATTCATGAGAGTCTTCTTTACCAAGAAGATATTAAGAAAACTTCTTTGTTGCTTTGTTGTTACTAATGATGAGTTCTGGGTTATTTTCCACAAGAAGTATTGGGGAAGGAAGTCAGAGTGCTTCTAACGAAATTATAGGATAGGTAGAATATCCTACTGGGTCAGTATAAAAGTGCTTCTGGGACAGGGCAGGGGTGAGAAAGAAGGGTTTCAAGATTTCTGCTTTACATGAAGTGGTACTGTGTTAACTTCATATAGACTAAAAAGTTAAAGATGTATACTGCAATCCTTAGTGCAATCTCTAAAAATTAATGCAAAGAGATATAGTTAAATGTTAAGAATTAAAATGAAATTCAAAACAATATTCCGTTAATCCAAAAGAAGTAAGGAAAGGGACTTCTCTGGTGGTCCAGTGGTTAAGACTCTGCGTTCCCAATGCTGGGGGCCTGAGTTCAATCCCTGGTAAGGGAAATAGATCCCACATGCTGCAACTAAGAGAGCCCACATGCTGCAACTAACGATCCTGCGTGCCACAACTAAGATCTGGTGCTGCCAAATAAATAAGTAAATATTAAAAAAAAAAAGTCAGGAAAGGAGGTACAGAGCCAGAAAAGAAAGGGAACAAACAAAATAGTACAACAGCAGACCTAAATATAGCCATATCAATAATTTATATCAAATGTTAAAGGACTATACAAACATTCCAATTAAAATTCAGAAATTGTCAGAATGCCAGAAAAGCAAGATCCAGCTATGTAAGTTGTCTGCAAGAGATACGTTAAATGTAAAGATACAGACAAGCTGAAAGTAAATGGATGGAAAAAAAAGATATACTATGCAAATGGTAAGCATAGGAGAGCTGGAACAACTATACTAATCTCAAATTAAGACTTCAAAACAAAGAGCATTATCAGAGAGAAAAATGGATGTACATCAGAGACATGACAATCATAATATGTGTGTACCTAATAACAGAGCTTCAAAATACATAGACAAAAATTGATGGAACTTAAGGGAGAAACAAAAAAATCACCAAACATTATCAATCACCTTTACCTGTGACATCTACTTACGTGACAGCACTGTGCCCAATACATGCAGAATTCTTTTCAGGAGCACGTGGTACATGCACCATGATAATTCATATACTGGGTCATAAAATCTCAATAAATTTAAAAGGATTAAAATTACACACAGTATGAATTAAAGGAATTAAATTAAACTAGAAATCAATAAGAAAAAGATATTTAGGGAAATCTCAGATATTTGAAAAATTAACACATTGAAATAATCCATAGGTCAAAAAAGAAATCAGGGAAATTAGAAAGTATTTCAAACTGAAAGATAATGAAAATGTAACAGCAAAATTTGGGCAGCTGCAGATAAAGTAGTGCTACAGAGAAATTTATAGCTTTAAATGTTTATATTAGAAAAGAAGAAAGGCTAAAATCAATGACGCTAGAGGTTAAATCAAAAGAACCTAGAGAACGAAGAACAAAGTAAACCCCAATTAAGTAGAAATCAAGGAAACAGAAAATAGAAAATATTACACCAACAAATTTGACAGCTGGAATGAAATGGATAAATTCCTTGAAGCAATGAATCTGGTACTATATAAAACTTGGAGTAAACTAATTTTTTAAAGACAGCGCGGGAGTAACAACTGAGTAATAACTCAAAATGTTGGAGGAAAAAAAGGTATGGTGTGGGGGGAAAAACTATTTACAAAAACTATAAAGTGCATAGGAATAAACCTAACAAAAGATACATAAGCTCCTTGCAGTGAGAATTATAAAACTTTTTTAAAGACCTAAATAATTTGAGGCTATAAAATATCATTGAGAAGGAAATGGGCTCCATATTGTAAAGATGACAGTTCTCTCCAAATTGATCTATAGTTTCAATGCAATTATGATTCCAAAGGGTAATGTAATGCTACAAGATGACTGTACATGCAAGAGCAAAGGGCCTAGTAAAGATATTCCTGAAGAACAAGATGTGGAGGATTGCTCTAAAGATATCAAGGATTTATTACAAAGCTATGGTAATTAAGACACTGTTGAATTGGCCCAGGATAGCAAATAGACCAATCTAACTGAATAGAGAGCTCCCCCAAAGTTGTGTGTATTTATGAAAACTTGACTTGTGACAAAGCAGGTACTGCATAACAGTGATAAAAAGGACAACTATTCAATATATGGTGTTAAGAAAACTAGTTATTCCATACAGGGAAGGAGAATGAACTTGAGTCTTTTTTCACACCATAAAAACACACAAATCAATTACACATGGATGAAAGATTTAAATGTGGAAGCAAAAATATAAAACCATAAAATGTATAGAACTGGGACAGGAAAGGACTTCTTAAACAAGATGCAATATGTGTAAACCAGAAAAGAAAACATTGATAAACTTGACTACATTAAAATTAAGGTATCACAGAGAGTAAAAATACAAGACACAAATTGGGAGGAAATATTTATAATATTTACAACACCTACTACCCATAAGAACATTGCTTTCTAGAATATAAAAGAAGCTCTTCCAAATCAGAAAAAAACCCAACTAAACCAATTTTTTTAAAGGGCAAAGAATTTAACAATCCTTTTACAAAAAGCTAGAGATCCAAGTTGGGCCAAGCAGAGACTGGGATTAGGCAGGGTGGTCTTGAGGCAGAGGTGGTGGTGAAAGGGCCAATGCCTTAAAGACAAAAAAGAAGCAAAAACTAGACAAAGAAAAGACATAATTTAAACCACATTTAAGTTTAGAACTTGTTCAACAAGACACCATGCACAGTAAAGAGCCAGGATTATTGCTCCAGGAATGGTCCATAAACGATATAAAAAGATGTCCAATTTCACTGGGGAAATACAAACTGAGGCCACAATGAGATACCATATCACACTGCTCCGGTAAGACCATACTCAGTTTACTGGTGAGGATGCGACAAAAAGGCATCTCTTGTCCTCTACTAGAATGATAAACTAGTAAAAAGCACTTTGGGAAGCTTTGGCACTACCTAGTCCAGGTGAAGTTAAACATATTCTACAACTCAGTAATTCCACTCTGTAGAGACATTCTTGCACATGTGCCTTAGAAATTATGAACAAGCATGCTCATAGCACACTATTTGTAACTGCAAACATCTGAAAAAACTGAAACGTTTATCAACAATGAAGTGGATTCATATGATGGAATGCTATACTTAATACAAATGAATGAAATATGATTACATGCATAAAAATATGAAATAAGAAAAATAAGAAAGCAAATGACCCAATTTTAAAATTGGGCAAAAATAAAATAAAATAGGGCAAAAATAAAATTGGTCAAAATGTGAAGACGATATACAGATAGCAAGTAAGCACTTAGAAGATGCTCAACATCATTAGTCATTAGGGGAATGCAAAGGGATAAACTACAATGGGATACATGAGATACTTATTTAGAAAGACTAACATTAAAGTCTGACTAAACCAACTGTTGGAGAGAATGTGTAGGAGCTAGAACTCTCATACACTGCTCGTGGCAATGTAGAATGGTATAACCACTTTGGAAACCAGTTTGGCAGTTTGCTAATAAGTTAAATACACACTTACTATGTGATCCAGCCTTTCCACTCCTAGGTATTTATTCACCCAAGAGAAAAAAAGCCTATGTCCATACAAATGTTCTCAGCAGCTTTATCTGTAATAGCCCCAAACTGAAAGCAACCTACATGTCCATCATCAGTGAATGGATAAACAAATTGTGATATATTCATACATATATATATATAATATTAATATCAATAAAATAAATGGAAAATTACTCAGCTATGAAAAAGAATGAAATCTTGCCATCTGCAACAATATGGACGGACCTAGAGGATATTATGAAAAGTGAAGTAATTCAGCGAAAGACAAATATTGTATCATTTTACTTATATGTGGAATCTAAAAAAACAAGTGAGCAAACTTAAGAGAAGTAGTCATAGATACACAGAACAAACGGGTGGTTGCCAGAGGGGAGGGGGACGCGGGGATGAGAGGAAAACAAGAGGAAATGGAAAGATCAGACAGAAAAGCTACTATTTATTACCCTACTTATTTTATTTGTGCTTATTAATAAACAACTGGTTGCCCTATCTTCTCACAACAGCCTTGAGGTATAGGGGCATGGGGTAATTAATATATAGGTAGTACCAACCATTTAGAGGACAGTTATCTTCCTTGCACTATTTTCCTCTAGAAGATCATAGTAATTTCTCCCTTCAAAGCACTTATATATAATTTTCTTCCTTACTTTCTTCTTTACTTGGTTACTGTCTTTATTAACCATTAAAATATAAGGTAAATACCTTATATGTTGTTATCGTCTCCTCATTTTCTTTGACAACACACACAAGTTTGAAATAACAAAGGTCTTGGAATCTCACTTTTGATCACCGCGCAGAGCAAGCAGGGAATTCTGTGCACTTCCCACGTAATTTAAGAGCCAAACAATTTTAGGTTTCAGTCGGAAGAGGTCTGTGCTCCAGGATTAGCCCTTAGATGAGCGACGCATCTTCTCTGCAACTTCATCAGTTAATTTTTATTCAAAAGATCAAGGAATGTGGTGCCTACTTCACCGTCCACAACAGCCACTGCAAAACACGCTCGTTGGTTTGTTTTCTCTTGTTTTGTTTTTGCATGTTGGCTTTATCTATTTCCCTCAGCCCCAACCCCCGTTCAGCAGTCTGTCTTGCGTAATCATTTAACGTAGCGCTAAAGCCTGTTAACACTAATTTATCAAATTTGTATAATTCTCTGTTTTAAACTCCTGGGGACGCCCCGACGGCCACTGACTCAAGGAAGGGAATATTAACATATACACTTTAAGCTCGGGATTTGCACACCCCTATCCCCGCCCCTGAGGAAAAATCACGCCCTCCGAAGACAGCGCCACTCTGCCTTTAACAAACCCGCCGCGGCCTTCCCGCCTCGCCCCGGGGCGCGCACTTCCGGCCGCAGGGGCGCTCGGGAGTTCGCCCCGCGAGCCTCCACCAACCAAAGACTCCGCCTCGCCGGTGCGAGTGCGCGCGCGCACATTTGTGCGCAGGTTCGAATCTCAGCCGCTTCGTGGTTGCTCCTCAGCGTCCGGCCGCACCTCGGCGGTCGCGAGGGCAGCGTGCGCGGGCTGGGCCACACCGGCCGCCCCGCCCCCTCCGCCCTCTGCACCTTCCAGCCGCAGCCTCGCCCGGACTCGGTCCTCGCCCTTCCTAGCGCGCTGCGCGCTCCGCCCTCGCCCTCCGCCCCCACAGCTATCGGCGCTCGGCCTCCCGCGCCTGGCGGGCTCCGCCCGAGCCTTCGGGGCCCATGGCCAAGCGGCGTGCGGCCGAGCCCCTGACGTTCCACGTGCCTTGGAAGCGGCTCCTGCTCTGCGACTTTCCTGAGGAGCCGCCGCGGCCACCGCTCTGGATCCCGCCGCCGGGGGCCTCGCATCCCGAGCAGCCCCTCGGCGTCCCGGAGCTGCCCCGAAAGCGTAAAATCGACGCAGGGGGTATGACTGAGCCTTTGGTTTCACCCAGCAAGCGCCGCGACGGCGGGGACACTGGCGCTCCGGACGGCGCGGAGCGTGAGGGCCGCGGCCTGGAGACTGGCGAGCCGCCGCTGCTGCAGCCGCCCGTGCGGCCCCGGGGGCCGGGGGAGGAGCCCCGGGGCGTTCGGCCCCCGAGAGGCGGTGGCGACGACGGGGCGGAGCGCGCAGAGTCCCTGCGGGGAGACTGGGGGGCCGCACCGCACCAGGTAGGGGTTGGCGGTGGGCTGGGCGCTCCGGCGGGGCCGGGGGGCGGGGCCCGGGGTGAGGGGAAAAAGGGTCATACTTTCCCGGGCACTGCGCGTCCCGGGAAGGAACCGATCGTTCCCCTCTAGACTCATGTTCGTCACGACGCCCCAAAAGATGAAAAGCCGGGATCCTCGCCGCAAGAATGAACACCGACCCCCCACCCCAGGCAGCACACCAGGGGCCCCAGAGCCCACCTTTGGCAGCGTTTTGGGAGAGTCCGACGAGCTGAGAGCACTAAGCTAAAGTCTGGGGAGACAGACCATTGGGTGAGGTAGTAGGCGTGGCCTTGCACCTTCAGCATCTGTGCTGTCCAAGAGGGAAGCAGGGGCGTGGGTCATGACAGACTGTAGAACTTTGGGAAGATGTTGACCGTGAACCGCAATAAGTTAAGCTCAACGACAAACGTCAGAGAAAGATGTATTGCGTCTTCCTTGGTTTAACGATGATTTTTTTTCTGGAATTCGTGATCGATTTCTTTCTAAAGAGGGTGACGAATGTGGTAGCCACCAGTTGGACATCCTTTAGGCATGTTACAGCTCTTTTGGTTGAGAGGAAGGGCCTCCGTATATTGGGAAAAGGCAGTCTTAAATCGGATCCTATGAAAAAGGATCGTTGTTGAGAATTAATTTGGTTCTTAAGATCAGCCGTCTGTATGAGGATCTTTGGAGAGTTCCTCTTCCTTGGGAAATGAGCCTGCCCTATCTCTGCACATAAGATCTGTCTAGATCTGTGCTATTCAGTGTGGCAGCCACTAGCTATGTGACACAACACCTAAAATGGGACTAGTTCAAATTGAGATGTGCTCAAAGTAAAATACACACTAGATTTCGAAGATCTCAAAAAATTGTATATTGAATACACGTTGAAATAATCTGGAGATATTGGATTGAATAAATTATATTAAAATTCATTTCAGTTATTTCTTTTACTTTTTTAATATGGCCATCAGAAAATTTCGAATTACGTTTGTGGCTGGCATTTTGTATTTATTGGGCAGCGTTGGTCTAATCTTTGGAATTCAAGCTGCGATTTGGCAGTTCTGGGTTGAACCAGGAGCTTTGGGGGTGGAAGAGCCAAATGTAGAGCCCAGACTTCACCAAATTCTCTTCAATTACTCCATCATAGCATCCACCCCACAGTTTTCATTGTCTCAAGTATCTTATGCAGAATTTATCAGACACCTTGCCAATAAAATACAGTAGTTGGGAAAGATCTTTTTCTGTGGTCATGAAAAATTATCCTTTAGATATAATCATTATGATGAGCATTTCTGGATGAAACTATAAATTGTAAATGTTTCTACCCCCAGTTTTCTTGGAATTTAGAAAACATGATCCTTATTTAGATTTTTTTTTCTTCAGACTGCTTTTAGATAGCACTTATGTTTTGAAAGTAGAATAAAGAATTAGAATTTCCAATTAAATCATGTCACACCAGTGTGCAAAACCTGAAAAAACAAAAATCCAGAGTGACAGCCATCCAGACCTATTTGGTATGGAGATAAGTATTGTGTAGTTTGAAAACTTGGCCATTTTTGGTACCGGACCCATACTTAGGCTTGTCTTTGCTACCAGAATATACTGACTGCAGTATGCCACAAATTGATAAGAGGGACATGGAAATGGCAGGTAAGCAAAGGAATTTTTTAGTAAACTGACACAGACATTTGCTTAGAATCTCCTAGACACACCTGTGTCTTCTTCCACAGCAGTGACCACATCTGACAGCTCTCTGCTTCTTGTAGTCACTACAAGCCTGTGACAGGGAACAAGCTTGGCTCTAGGGGTTCCTTCTTCATCAAGACTAGTCCCCTGTTCTCTTTTGGCAAAAGCCCAGGAACCCTCATGTTCCTTTCTTTTGTTCTGTTCCTTGAGCTGCTTCTTTGTGCAAACTTAATTTTCTCCAGCTTTCCTCTTTCTTTCCTGCCACCAAAGATGCATGGTTTTTGTTTTAAGGGTCTTACAGCCAAGGGAAAATAGGATATAGCAAAAACATGTAGAAGTTAAAAAGCTTTTTCACTTCATGAAGCAAATGTCTTCCTGGTTCCTGTTTTGCTCAGAATAGAGCTTAAGTCCCTACCCGTACCCTTGGGATCTCATTTGGGAAGAATTTCCTCAAATATGTCCTTTCTATATTGAAGATGCAATCTAGGCAGAATCGTGATACCTATTTTTCTGTTCTAGAACCTCAGAATATTTGAGCTGTTTCAGGTGTTTGTTTGTTTTTTTTGCGGTACACGGGCCTCTTACTGTTGTGGCCTCCCTCGTTGTGGAGCACAGGCTCCGGATGCATAGGCTCAGCGGCCATGGCTCATGGGCCCAGCCGCTCCGTGGCATGTGGGATCTTCCCAGACCGGGGCATGAACCCGTGTCCCCTGCATCGGCAGGCGGACTCAACCACTGTGCCATCAGGGAAGCCCCTCAGGTGTTTTTTTTAACCGGAGAACTAAAATAAAACCAGGTATTACTTCAATAAATATTCATGTATTTTCTCATGTTAGTGTCACTTTAGTGTCACTTTATGCAGATTGAGTAATCTGTCAGTGCTGACCCTTGCTGTTAAATACTTTAAATAGAAAGGAAGCAGAAATGTTGTGATTTTGATTCATAGTGATATTGGTTCGTAGGCTTCTTGGGATATAATAACTAGCTATATTGGGCATTTATAGTGCTAAACTGTAATTTGCACAAGAGCCTTTCTGCTTTTTACCAATGATGAAAGAGACCTAGGTCAAGATCAGAGTTAATGGGTGGAGGAGTTATCATGCAAGCACAGGTCTGTCTGGTGGCAAAGTCTGTGCTCTTAGCTACTAGGTTATACTGACCTCATTAAGGATCTTTTCTGGTTTGTTCTTATAAGTAGATCATTTGAACAATAGTTTTTATTTTCCCAAAAGGCAGAGAAATAGGTCCTTGTTTTTAACCCTATTACTTATTAAAATGAAGTTTTTCTTGGCATCCTTTGAGTTATTACATTTTTATCCCAGTGTTAAGGAATTCCAAAGAGACTCTTAATTCTCTAAGCCTTAGTGTCTAAGGCAGTGAATAAACTTATTGAGAAGACCTGTGCTCCCCATTTAATTAACTAGCCACATGTGGCTATTGAGCATTGAAATGGGCCTAGTCTGAATAGTGCTGGAAGTGTAAAATACCTGGCAGATTTTGAAAACTTTTAGTTAGACAAAAAGAATGTAAAATATCTCAATTTTTAAAAATATTGACTGCATGTTGAAATGATAGTATTTTGGCTTTATTAGGTCAAGTAAAATTTTAAGATTAATTTCGCCTGTTTTTTTTTTACTTTTTTTTTTTAGCTGAAGTTACTAGAAAATTTTAAATTACATATGTGGCTTTCATTATATTTCTGTTGGTTAGTGCTGCTATAGCAAGTATGAACCTAAAGTACAAAGACAATTTAGTAGACTAAATATAGATATATAGATATCCATCTGGGAAGGGTGTTAACCTTCAAAATGGTCACTTTGGAAGCCTATATGTAATTGCAATGCCACTTCCTTTGCACAAAGTATTTTAATTTTGTGCCAGTTTTGAACTTCATTGGAATATCAACTTCACTTCATAGTTACTTGAAACAATTTTATAGCCTTTTACAGTAAGCTGTTGAATTTTGAAGGGGCCAGCGTTCACTTGGATTTATCAGTTTTGGTATCTTGAGTCATGTCTTGTACAAAATGGTATCTTTAATAAAATGATCAGTTTAAGATTTTCTTGTTATTTACCATGTTTTTATTCTAATGCTTTTTAGAAGGTTGTCAAAATATTTTAGCCTACATCAAGTCAATCCCTTAAAATACCAAACATCAGGAAAAAGACCAAAAGTAAATTTTAAGATGTGTGCATGTGTTTTTTAAATAAATTGTTTTCCTCACTGAAAGGTAAAAAACTTTAAGACTATCTTCAGGCATTATTTTTTTGGTTGAAAAATGGAAGAAAATTCTGGGAAGAGAAGCTCTTGGAGGAAATTCTTTTAAATTTAAACTACTCACAGGAAATACTTTCACCAATTCATGAATATGAAAATGCAGAGTTGACTGAGTCCATGAAGTACTTTGATTAGGCAGAATTAAAAATATATATTTGTTGAAGATGCAAAGTTAAAGACTGCAAAATCTTAACGTGAGTTTGCTTTTAAAACAGAAAAAAATTTGTTTCGTGAAACAACTTAATTTTTTCTAGACCATTGATGTACTTTCACCTCTCTCTTCTTTTCACTAAAGCTCAATGAAGAATTTTGGCAGTATAACACCTTCCAGTACTGGAGGAATCCTTTACCACCTATTGATCTGGCAGACATTGAAGATGTAAGTGAAGACAACCTGACAGAAACAACACTTCAGGACAAGAATGAAGTTGTTGAGATCGATATGGAGTCCTGACAGAAGGAGCTGAAGAAGTGGGTTTTTCTGAATTTGAGGAGACATCTCTAAGTGAATTTATGTATTCTTAAGGAAAAGAGTTATTTTCCGTACTTGATGTGATATCATTCCCAAACCTGAAAAATGAGGAAAAGTTGTTTTAAAGATAAATGCCTGCAGTCACTACTATACCTCCCAATAGGGATTTGTCAAGGATATAGTGCAGTTATAGGAGAAGTATTTTATGTATGCATTCTTAAGAAAAATTTATGTTTAGGTTCTAAATTTGAAGATATCTTATAAAAAGGAATTGTGACAGTTTTAGAAATAGATGGGAAACATTCAGATATTCCTCTTGTTGCACCAAAAAGTTAATTTGTGGTACATGAAATAAATATTGTTTTATAATAACTTATTAATAAAATGCTTTCTAATACATTTCATCGACTCTTCTTTGTTGAACAAATAGCTGACTTAAACATCTGTGCAAACTTAAAATGTGGGGGATTCTTTCTGAAACCTGGTATTGTTTTAAAAGAGCTTTCTAAATGTACAGTAGTGAAAATTTTAATTTGGGTAGGATGTTTGCATAACTTCCAGTATTTAACGTTTGTTAAACTTGACTTTGGGCAATCAAAGATGGGTAAAGAACAAAGAGAAATGAGTAGGTGCTTCCCCCTTTTCCCAGGATAAGAGGCAAGAAATTTATCATATTTATTTTATTTTTTTGATTTCTTGGTTTTGAATTGCTTTGAGGGCATGCTCTTTATTGCTTATTATTTTAGACTTGTACTTGTCAACACTGACAACACTTCAAATGAGCCCCACTCTTGAGAGATTCTCATATAATTGTTCTGAGGTGGGCTTTGGGTGTAGCTATTTTTTTTTTTTTTTTTTTTTTTTTTTTTTTTGCGGTACGCGGGCCTCTCACTGCTGTGGCCTCTCCCGTTGCGGAGCACAGGCTCTGGACGTGCAGGCTTAGCGGCCACGGCTCACAAGCCCAGCCGCTCCGCGGCATGTGGGATCTTCCCGGACCCAGGCACAAACCCGTGTCCCCTGCATCGGCAGGCGGACTCTCAACCACTGTGCCACCAGGGAAGCCCGTGGTGTAGCTATTTTTTTAAGCACCAATCTTCCTTCCACCCATTCCTCAAATGAGCAGGCCAGTTCAAGAACCACTAGACTAGTGATTGTTTTTCCTGTTTAAAGGAGATAACTAACTTGAGCTGAAGCACTGCCTCCTTCGTTAGCTTTGTTTTTATTTTGCTCTGTTGATGGCTTTGTTACAACTGAATTATTGTGTCATTATTACAGTTTCATTGTTAAAGTAAGCAATTTGTGTTTAAGTTAGTAAGTAAGTTACTAATAACTTAGTAATTAAGTTAACTTTTGTATTGCATTCAGAATGTTGGTTTTGTAATTGACTAACTCATCCTGCTTGTATATTTTTTGTTGTTGTTAATGACATTAGATCCAAAATTTAGGAAAGATGATAAATGCCAATGAGAGAGAGAGAACCACCAATGTTTTGTGTGTACTGTAGGATTTAAGTATGGGTTGACATTAATAAGAATATTCTAGAACAGAAGACAAACTGTATAATTAAGGGTTTGAAGTCAGACTGTTCAAAGTCTTGGCCTGCCACTTCTACCTGTGTAACATTAAGCAAGTTATTTTTCATCTCTAAGCTCCAGATGCCTCACTGGTAAAATGAGAAACAATAAATAGTATCTACCTCAGACTATGTTTATTGTCAAGCAGTATACTAAGTACCTGCATCATCTTGTTTAATTCTCATAATGATCTTATGGGTACAAAAAACATAATTGGAATAAATGTGCTTCCTATAGTTGCACTTCATTCCACTTTAAATTGCTACTAGAAGTTTAAGAGTTGGGATTGAAGAAATAGCAAAGAAAGCAGGCAGACGGGGGGAAGAAGCAGTTAAAGTACTGTGGAAAGGATAAACTTTCTTCCTTCTTTCTCTTTGACCTGAGGGTAGGAAGGTGTCCATTTTTTATTTTTGGAAGATGTCTATTTTTGTGCACTGCTCTTCCTAGTGGCCTGAACAGTGCCTGCCACATAGTAGTCAGTCAATAAATATTGCATGAACAAATGAATGGGTTTTCCTATTTGTTGATGGGAGGGTCATGCCAGCAATTTTAGACCATTTCCTGAAGATGAATATAGAAAAGGTTTGTTACAGAGATCCAGTAGTAAAACATTGGAAATGTGCTAACTTTATTATATTTATTGTATAGTAACGTAAGGACTAAGACATGTCCCCCAAATGAACAATAGGAGGTGGTTACTTTGACAAGTTTCATCGGACACCACATTGCAGTGTCTGAGTGAAGGAGATCCAAAGAGTAGCTTGGATGGCTTTTTCAAGCGTGTGTCAAAAAACATCAAAACCATAAGGTAGGACTTCCCTGGTGGCACAGTGGTTAAGAATCTGCCTGCCAGTGCAGGGGACACGGGTTTGATCCCTGGTCCAGGAAGATCCCACATGCCATGGAGCAACTAAGCCTGTGTGCCATAACTACTAAGCCTGCACTCTAGAGCCTGCGAGTCATAACTACTGAGCCCGTGTGCCGCAACTACTGAAGCCCACGGCCTAGAGCCTGAGCTCTGCAACAAGAGAAGCCACTGCAATGAGAAGCCTGCACACTGCAATGAAGAGTAGCCCCTGCTTGCCGCAACTACAAAAAGCCCACGCGCGCAGCAACGAAGACCCAACGCAGCCAAAAATATATTAAATAAATAAAACAAAAACAAAAAAAATAAAGATTCAGGGAAAACACTTGCTGTTAATATGTTAAAAGATTTAATATTTTTATGTAGGTGTATATATAAGTACAATGTAAACATTTACACATATATGTTAAATATGTATAATATACACATGCAGGGTGTGTGTGTGTGTGTATGTATACGTATATATACAGAGAGAGAGTTGAAATAATTTTGTCCTTTAAAAAAAAGTTGTTAATTTAGTAAGCCTCAGGTAACTTGGCAAAATTGCATTGTGGATATATTGAGATGGAAATTAAAAAGTAGGTTTTTCTTTTTTTTTTTTTTTTAACTTGTATGCCCTTCACCCAGATTCCCTATTGTAATATCTTACATTATCACAGTATGATTATGAACATGAGGAAATTAGCATCAATATAATTCTGTTATACTTTGATGAGGACATGGAAAGAGTGACTTCAGACAACTCTAAAGAATATATGTCAAAAACCTAAAAAAAAGGAAGGTTCAGATTTCACCATTGTCTTATTAACATCCCTTTTCTGTCTTATTAACATCCCTTTTCTGTCTTATTAACATCCCTTTTCTGTCTTATTAACATCCCTTTTCTGCCTCAAGATTCAATCCATGTCATATATTTAGTTGTACCTCCTTAGTCCTCTTTAAACAATTCCTCAGAATTTCTTTGCCTTTCATGATCTTGATACTTTTTGACGAGTATTCTGGTTAGTTATTTTATCAGATGGCACTCAATTTCTGTTTGTCTGTTACTTCCCATAATTATGCATTTTTAATAAGAACTCTATAGAAGTGATGTAACCTCAGTGCGTCATACCAGGAGGCATGGGATGTCAATTTGTCTCTTTATTGGTGATTGTAACTGATTACTTGGTCAAGGGGGTATCTGCCAGGTTTGTCTCTTGTAAATTTACAATTTTCTCCTTTGTAATTAATAATTATCTTCTGGAAAGATACTTCGAAACTATATAAATTTCTCATTCTGCCCACAAATTTTACAATCTTGATGATTCTTGCCTGAAATCCTTATTTCTCTGGTATCTGTCAAGTGGTAATTTTCTATTTCCATCATCCCTAGTATATTTATTTATTGGAATTCTACTGTAAGGGAAGAGCTTTTCTTTCATCCTCATTTCTATATTCAATTGTTTATATCAGTATAGACTAATGAGTATATATTTTATTCTATGAGTTATAATCTGTTACTATCATTATTTTGTTGCACAAATCCTAGGTTTAGCCATTGGGAGTCCCTTCAAGTTGGCTCTTGTGCCTTTCCCTTTTTAAATGTATTTTATTATTGTGTGAATACTGGTTAATATTGGCAGTGCACTTTTGCATTTACAAGGTCTCTGGATGGAAATCAGTGCCAGCTGTGGCAACTCTGTTACTCAGTAAACAGTTTGAGCCTTGGTATCCTCCTCAGAAAATGGGGACACTAATACTTCCCTCAGAGGAGCAGAGTTGGGGTGAAATGATATGGTGGCTGTGGGGAAACCATAGTGGGCACTAAATACATATCTCTCTTCTTTTACAGTACTTGAAATGCATGTATTCACTATCTTTCAGATAGGTAGATGGATAGATAGACAGATAACTATTAGTGATCTCTCAATACCTGAAGTTGATTGAGGAAAACACTCTAGGAAGATCAGTTTTCAAGAATTTCAGCTGTTGAATTATCTGGAGTCCACAGACCTAAATAGTAATACCATAACACCTTATATTTGTTGATTGCTGTATCTTGTATTCTAATGATATGACCCTGTGATAGGCAGAGATGGGCCCCAAGATTCCCAGACCCTGTTGTTAACATCCAGTTATTTGATCAAACACTAATTTAGGTACTACTTGAATACCTTTGCAAATATAATTAAGGTCTCAAAACAGTTGACCTCAAGATAGAGAGATGAGTTGGTGGGCCTGATCTAATCATACAGGCCCTTTAAATATGGGTGGAGAGGCTAGAGAGAGAGGAGGTCAGAGAGATACAAAGTGTAGGAGGGATTCAATATGAGAGTAATTTTCCTCTGGCTTTGAAGATGGAGGGAGCACATGTGACAAGAACCTGAGAGCAACCACCAGAGGCTGAAGGCCTAAGTCCTGGTGGCAACCCAGAAAGAAAATGGGACCCCAGTCCTACAACCTCAAGGATCAACTCAGCCAACATCCTGAATGAACTTGGAAGTGGATTCTTCCCCAGAACCTTCAGAAGGAACATAGCCTGGCTGACACCTTGATTTCAGCTTAATGATACTCTCAACAGAGAATGTTACATGTCAAGCTGGACTTCTGACATTTAGAAGTGAGTTAATAAATTGATAAATTTTGTTCTGTTTTTCTAGGCTGCTTAGTTTGTGGCAATTTATTATGCAGCAATAGACAGCTAATACAGACCCCATCACTTTTTAACACTTCCTTAGCTTCTCACACAAGATGTTTGGCACAGATGTTTCTCTTGTAATTTCTCTACCCTAGTCCTGAAATTATTTCTCCAAAAAGCCCTGATTCCTTTATTAGAGAATGGTATTTAGAAATGAAGAGCTCAGTGCAAGATCTGCTCATTGGTATTGGGTATCATTGCTTCTAGGTCCTCTCAGCTGACAGAACAATAAAATGTATTTTGTGTATACAACTAATGTATATCTATATGTATCTGTATATTGTGTCTATATCTGTATATACATATTTTAATTATTTATTTTTATTTTTGGCTGAGTGACTTGTGGGATCTTAGTTCCCCACAAGGGATCGAACCCATGCCCCCTGCAGTGCAACCATGGAGTCCTAGCCACTGGACCGCCAGGGAATTCCTATACATATTTTTAAGCGGATTTTTAAAACATTTAAAAATATTTAAAAACACTTGAATTCATACTGATAAACATGACAGGGTTCATTTTATCTTCCCACCTTTCCTTATTTGTAACTCCTTTCTCCAACTGTGAGAAAATGGGGCTTTTTATCCATAGTATATTTATTTACTCAGTCCTCAAATACATATAACATAGTTTGTAAACTGCTAACCCATAGTTCTGTAATAAGTAGGCGGCTAATTAGAGCAAAATATTTGTGTACACTTTTCTTTTTGTCTTTATTCTTTGGATATGCAATTAAAATATTGTTTCCCAAACATACTTCATTTGATTCTATTTTCCCATCCCTCTCTTCAAAGTGGTTATGTTAGTTATTTGTAATATAGTTGGATTCAGTTGTTTCTGTTTTGTTTTGACTTTCCGTCTATGTTCTTTTAAGTTTATAAGTTTGTAAAACATTCACATAGTTCTACAAGTCAGAACTATACAAAAATCTATCATCAGAGAAGTCATTCCTCCTAAATATTTTACCCCACTCTCACTCTCCTCTTTTTCCTACTTTGTCACTTAACCCTGTAAGTAAAAATCTCATTAATTTCTGATTTGTTCTGTTGTTTTTATTTTTATACTAGTGGGCAGGTAGACATGTAATTTCTTCTTTATTTATATATATAATTCATACAAATTTATTATAAAACTATGATTCTAATAAATGAGTAATGGACATGCATTAAACTACAAAAAATAGTTTACAAAAGAAAAAATATACACGAGTATAAAAAATAAGCATTTCTAATCAATTGTGGTCCTAAATTTAAAACAAGATACTATAATATTTTTCTATATAAATTGGCAAAAGTTGCAGATAATGCTTTAGTTTCAGTAACACCTTTCTGAAAAGCAATTTGATGATATGCTTTAAGAGCCTTATTATAATTTGAACTGGTAATTCTATATCTAAAAATTATCCTAAAGAAATAATCAGAAAATTAGATGCACACTTATTATTTGTAGTGTTATTTGTAATAGCAAAATATTAGCAATAAACAAAAAATAGCTTTAAAGAGAATTGATGGATAATTTAAATATGTGTAATAGAGGATAATGAAATCATAAAATAGTGTTATTAAGAATTTTTAATGATATAGAAAAATGCTTAAAAATAAAAAAAGTAGGACTTTAAGAGTTGATCAGGTGGAGTAAACTCAGTACACTCTCTCTTTCCCACTAATTACAACTCAAAACTCTAGCTAAAACACACCTGTGGTCTCTGAAAACTAAATGAAAGCATTACTGGATTGGAAACAGAAGTCAAATTTGGCAAAGCAACTCATACAGCATTAAGTTTTCTGGTTTTATTTCTTACTCTTTTCCCCAGCTTTGAACCAAGAGTGAACACCCAGCAGAACTGCAGTGGCAGCATGGGCAGCCCAAATTCTGAGAGAAGCTTCACTTTTTGGGTAGAAGACCAGGAAAGGGAGCTGCTTTGAGCAGGAGAGAGAATTCTGGAGATGAGAGAGCTGGGTAAGTGATCCCATAATTCTGTATATAAACTGGCACTAATCCTGGGCTCATCCTTAAGGTACACATGCATGGCACAGATTGAAAGCTATATAGCAAAGGCTTTGAGAACTAAACAACAGTATGAGCTTCTGCCCAGTTTCTTCACTGATGTCTGAGCGATGGATGCATGGGACCGGCACATAGCAGCACAGCCAGGACTTTGAAAACTGAACTGACCTTAGAGCCGTACCCACAGAAGAGACAGAATGTATGGTCTGAACCTAACTGGGCTGAGTGCCTGGTTTAAAAAAAAAAATCAACATCCTCTAGAGGATTTTAAAAAGTCCCAGAATCTTACAACATAATATTCAGGATATGCAAACAATCAAGAAAATGTGATCAATTTACAGGGAAAGGTAATCAACAGATGCCAATTCCAAGATGAGACAGATGTTAGAATATGAAAGTTATTTTTGTATTGAAATATAGTTGATATACAATCAATATTAGTTTCAGGTGTACAGCATAATGATTCAGTATTTTAATAGATTGTACTCCATTAAAAGTTATTAAAAGATAATGGCTATAATTCCCTATGTTATACAATATAGCCTTGTTGCTTATCTGTTTTATACACAGTAGTTTGCATCTTTTAATCCCATACCCCTAATTTTCCCCTCCCCCCTTCCCTTTCCCCTCTGGTAACCACGTTTGTTTTCAATATCTGTGAGTCTGTTTCTGTTTTGATATATATATTCGTTTGTATTATTTTTTAGGTTCCACATATAAGTGATAATATAAAGTCTTTCTCTTTCTGTCTGACTGATTTCACTAAGCATAATATTCTCTAGGTCCATCCACATTGCTCCAAATAGCAAAATTTCATTCTTTTTTTATACCTGAGTAATATTCCACTGCATATATATACTACATCTTCTTTATCCATTTGTCTGTTAATGGATACTTAGGTTGCTTCCATGTCTTGGCTATTGTAAATAGTGCTGGTACGAACACTGGGGTGCATGTATATTTTTGAATTAGTGTTATTGTTTTTTCTGGATATATTCCCAGGAGTGGAATTGCTGGATCATATGGTAGTTCTATTTTAAATTTTTTGAGGAGCCTCTATATTGTTTTCCATAGTGCCTGCACTAATTTACATTCCCATCAACAGTGGATAAGTGTTCCCTTTTCTTCATATCCTCTCCAATATTTATTATTTGTAGACTTCTTGATGATAGCCATTCTGACACGTGTGAGGTGAAATCTCATTGAGAATTTGATTTGCATTTTCCTGATGATTACCAATGTTGAGCATATTTTCATGTGCCTGTTGGCCATCTGTATGTCTTCTTTGGGAAAATGTCTATTCAGGTCTTCTGCCTGTTCTTTTTTTTTTTTTTAACATCTTTATTGGAGTATAATTGCTTTACAATGATGTGTTAGTTTCTGCTTTATAACAAAGTGAATCAGATATACATATGTTCCCATATCTCTTCCCTCTTGCATCTCCCTCCCTCCCACCCTCCCTATCCCACCCCTCTAGGTGGTCACAAACCACCTTCTGCTCATTCTTTGATTGGTGGTTTCTTTTTTTTGTTTCTTAATATTGAGTTGGTGATCGGTTTATATATTTTGGATATTAACCGCTTGCTGGTCATATCAATTGCAATTATTTTCTCCCAGTCAGTAGGCTGTCTTTTCATTTTGCTAATGGTTTCCTTTGCTGTGCAAAAACTTTTACGTTTAATTAGGTTCCATTTGTTTGCTTTTACTTTTGTTTCTTTGGCCTTAGGAGACAGGTCTAAAAAATATTGCTATGATTTATTTCAAAGAGTGTTCTCATCTAGGAGTTTTATGGTTTCAGGTCTTACAATTAGCTCTTTAATCCATTTTGAGTTTATTTTTGTATATAGTGTGAGGAAATATTCGAATCTCATTCTTTTATATGTAGCTCTCCAGTTTTCCCAGCACCACTTATTGAAGAGATTGTCTTTTATCCATTGTATGTTCTTGCCCCCTTGCTCGTAGATTAATTGACCATAAGTGCATGGGTTTATTTCTGGGCTCTCTATTCTGTTCCATTGCTTTATGTGTCAGTTTTTGTGCCAGACCATACTGTTTTGATTACTGTGCTTTGTAGTATAGTCTGAACTCTGGGCGTATGATACCTCCAGATTTGTTCTTTTTTCTCAGGGTTGCTTTGGCAACTTTTGTGGTTCCGTATGGATTATCCATAATTATCCATAGGATTATCTGTTCTAGTTCTATGAAAAATGTCTGTAGATAGCTTTGAGTAGTATGGACATTTTAACAATATTAATTCTTCCAGTCCATGAACATGGCATACATTTCCATTTGTTTGTATCATCTTCAGTTTTCTCCATCAGTATCTTATAGTTTTCAGAGTATAGGTTTTTCACCTCCTTGGTTAAGTTCATTCCTAGTTATTTTATTCTTTTGATAAACAATTTTAAATAGAATTTTTTCTGCTGTCTCTTTCTGATAGTTCATTTGATAGTTCATAGTCATTAGTGTGTAGAAAAGCAACATAGGGACTTCCCAGGTGGGGCAGTGGTTGAGGGTCCGCCTGCCAGTGTGGGGGATGCGGGTTCAATCCCTGGTCTGGGAGGATCCTGCATGCTGCGGAGCGGCTGAGCCCGTGAGCCCTGGCTGCTGGGCCTGCGCTCTGGAGCCCACAGACTGCGACTACTGAGCCCATACATGCCTAGAGCCCATGCTCCATGGCGGGAGAGGCCACCGCAGTGAGAGGTGCACACACAGCAATGAAGAGTAGAGAGGGTCTGCGCATAGCAACGAGGACCCAATGCACCAAAACAAATAAATGAATTTAAAAAAAAAAAGAAAAGCAACATATTTCTGTATATTAATTTTGTATCCTGCAACTTTGCTGAACTCATTTATTAGTTCTAATAATATTGGGATGAAAACAGTTTTTCTTCTTCCCTTCCAATTTGGTTGCCTTTCATTTCTTTTTCTTGTATGATTGCTGTGGCTAGGACTTCCAATACTATATTAAATAAAAGTGGGGAGAGTGGATGTTGCTGTCTTGTTCCTGATTTTAGAGGAAAGGATTTCAGCTTTTCACCATTGAGTATAATGTTAGCTGGGGTTTTTCATAAATGGTGTTTATTATGTTGAGATATATTCCCTCTGTATCCACTTTGATGAGAGTTTTTATCATGAGTGGATGTTGAATTTTGTCAAATGCTTTTTTTGTGTGTCTAGTGAGATGATCATGTGGTTTTTATCCTTTCTTTTGTTAATGTGGTGTATCACATTGATTGATTTGCAGATATTGAACCATCCTTGCATCCCTGGAATAAATCCCATTTGATCATGGTGTGTGATCTTTTTTGTTGGATTTGGTTTGCTAATATTTTGTTGAGTATTTTTTGTTTATATTCATCAAAATATTAGCCTTTGATTTTCCTTTTTTGCAGTGTCATTGTCTGGTTGTGGTATCAGGGTAATGGTGGCCTCATAGAATGAATTTGAGAGTGTTCTGTCCTCTTCAGTTTTTTTTTTTTTTTTGGTATAGTTTGAGAAGGATATGTATTAGTTCTTCTTTTTATATTTGGTAGAATTCTTCTGTGAAGCTGGTCAACCCTGGACTTTTGTTTGCTGGAAGTTTTTTAATTACAAGCTCAATTTCACTATTAGTGATCAAGCAGTTCAAATTGTCTGTTTCTTCTTGATTTAGTCTTGACAGGTTGTATGTTTCTAGTAATATATCCATTTCTTCTCGGCTGTCTAATTTGTTGTCATATAACTGATGGTAGTATCCTCTTATGATTTTTTGTATCTCTGTGGTATTGGTTGTAATTTCTCCTCTTTCATTTCTTATTTTGTTAATTTGTTCCTCTCTCTTTTATTCTTGGTGAGCCGGGCTAAAGGTTTATCAGTTTTGTTTATCTTTTCAAAGACCAGCTCTTGGTTTCATTGATATTTTCTATTGTTTTTTTGGATCTCTATTTTATTTACTTCTCTGATCTTTATTATTTCCTAGCTTCTGCTGACTTTTGGCTTTGCTTTTTCTTCCTTTTCTCATTATTTTAGATGGTAGGTTATGTTTTTTATTTGAGATTTTTTCTTGTTTCTTGGAGAAGGCCTGCATCACTATAAACTTCCCTCTTAGAACTGCTTTTGCTGTATCACATAGATTTGGAGTGTTGTGTTTCCATTTTCGTTTGTCTGGAGGTATTTTCTGATGTCCTCTTTGAGTTCTTCATTAAGCATTGGATTTTTAGTAGCATGTTGTTTAGTTTCCATGTGTTTGTTCTTTTCCCATGTCTTTTTATGTAACTGATTTCTAGTTTCATACTGTTGTGTTCAGAAAAAATGTTTGATATAATTTCTGTCCTCTTAAATTTGTTGAGACGTTTTTGTCTACCATTTGATTTCTCCTGGAGAACATTCCATGTGCACTTGAAAACGATGTGTATTCTGCTGTTTTTGGATGTAATGTCCTGTAGCTGTCTATTAAGTCCAACTGGTCTATTGTGTCATTTAAGACCACTGTTTTCTATTTGGCTAATCTGTCCATTGATGTAAGTGGAGTGTTAAAGTCCCCTAATATTATTATATATGTCAGTTTTCCTTTTCTGTCTGTTAGTGTTTGCTTTATATATTTAAGTGCTCCTTTATTGGGTTTAATGTGTTAATGAGTGTAATATCCTCTTTTTGTATTGATCATTATATTATGCCCTTCTTTGTCTTTGGTTTAGACTTTGTTTTAAAGTTTCTTTTGTTTGATATAATTATTGCTACCCCCTCTTTCTTCTCATTTCCATTTACATGAAATATCTTTTTCTGTCCTCTTACTTTCAGTCTATGTGTGTCTTTAGCCTCAAAGTGATTCTCTTGTAGGCAGCATATTGAAGAGTCTTTTTAAAAATCCAGTCAGCCTCCCCATGTCTTTTGATTCAAGCATTTAGTCCATTGACATTTAAAGCTATTATTGATAAATATGTATTTATTGCCATTTTATTACTTGTTTTCTGGTTGTTTTCGTGGTTCTTCTCTGTTCATTTTTCTTTTTGTTTCCTCCTTTGTGGTTGGTGATGTTCTTCAGTAGAGAGCTGTGTTCCTTTCTTTTCAGTTTTCTTTTTCTACTGTAGGTTTTTGATTTGTGATTTACCATGTGGTTCATATATGTTGGCCTATAATTACGTCTACTTGTTTTAAACTGGTAGTCATTTAAGTTCAAACACATTCTAAAAGATCTACATTTTTTACCCCCCTCTCTCACATTTTGTGTTTTTGATGTCATATTTTACATCTTCGTGCTTATCCCTTAATTGTTTATTGGAGTTGTAGTTGCTTTTTAAATTTTTTGTCTTTTAATCTACATGCTGGCTTAATTAAGTAGTCGATCCTCAGACCTTACTATGTATTTGCTTTTCCTGGTGGGATTTTCCCTATTCCGTAGATTCTTCTTCTTTTCCCCTTAGAGAAGACCCTTCAACATTTACTTTGGAGTAGGGTTAGTATTGATGAACTCTTTTAGTTTTTTGTTGTCAGAGAAGTTCTTTATCTCTCCTTCTATTCTAAATGATAATCTTCCTGGGTAGAGGATCCTAGGTTGCAGGGTTTTACCATTGAGCAGTTTGCGTATATCATGCCATCCCTTCTGGCCTGTGAAGTTTCTGCAGAGAAATCAACTGCTATCCTTATGGGGATTCCCTTGTATATGACTCTTTGTTTTTCTCCTGCAGCCTTTAGAATTCTCTTTATCTTTAATTTTTGCCATTTTAATTATGATATATCTTGGTGTGGGTTGTTTGGGTTAATATTTGAGATCCTCTGTGCTTCCTGGACCTGGATATCTGTTTCCTTCTTCAGGTTTGGGAAGTTTTCAGCCATAATTTCTTCAAATAAATTTTTGATCCCTTTTTCTCTCTCTTCTTCTTCTAGGACCCCTATAATGTGAATGTTGATATACTTAATGTTATCTCAGAGATATCTTTAATTGCTTTCATTTTTAAAGTTTGTTTTTCTTTTTTCTGTTGTGATTGGGTGATTTCCATTATTGTATCTTCCAGATCACCTATGTGTTCTTCTATACCACTTAGTCTGCTATTCATTCCTTCTAATGTGTTTCAGCTATTTAATTATTCATTTCTGATTGGGTCTTTTTTATATTTTCTAGTTCTTTGTTAAAATATTCACTTTTTGCATTGATTTTTCCCCCTAATTCAGTTAACATCTTTATTACCAATGTTTTGAATTCTTTATCTGGTAAATTATTTATTTCTGTTTCATTATTTATGAGAAAACAAGAGGTGTTTTCTCTTGTTCTTCCAATTGAGAGTAGTTCCTCTGACTTTTCATTTTGCTTAACTTTCTCTGCCTCTAAGAACTTGGGTGAAGTAGTTACCTATTATGGTCTTGAAGGAATGTTCTTATGTGGGAGCATCCCTGTGCAGACTGTATTTGTCAAGTGACTTTGGTGGAAGAGCTGGGTTTGACATGGATGCAAGTCATGTCTGTCCTCAGGGTTTCTTGGCAGCTATCACCTTGGTAGGTTGTGGGGCTAGAGATGGAGGGGCTAGAGCTGGTGCCAGCTGTGAGGCAGGACTTCCTTTCTGCTCAGTGGCTGTCATCACCCTCTTGGGAGCAGGGTCTGATCCCAAGTTGCTGAAGCCTTGAGGGTTGGGCCCAAGCTGACTCTGTTCCTTTTAAGTGTGATTTTTACCCCTTCCTACACTGGAGCCCTTGCCTCAGAGGGGAGTGCAGGTGTGGCCCATGTGCAGACAGAGGTCTGATGTACTGCCTGTGCAGGCATCTGTGGCTCTGCTCAGATGCAGCCTTGGGTGCAAGTTGCCTTTGTCCCTCACAGCTGATCACTGCACCATTGTAGACCGACTCCACATGGCTGGCAGGGCCCATGGACTCTCAGCATGTATCAGGAGGTCAGCTGTGGTAGAGCAGCCACCATCAGAGATCTGTCTTCTGAGGTACTGCTTGAGTAAGCACCAACAGTGGCTGCCGCCACCCTACTCAGGCTCCACCCTGGGACCAGGTCACCTCTGTGTCCCATAGTTGAGTATTTTCCCCGGTTGTGGGCACCCCAGATCCAGTGCTGTGCCATGGCATGGAGTGAATGAGGCTGGAGTGTTCACTCAGCTTGGACTGGGGCACACAACAATGTGGTAATGGGAAACCTGGCAGCCACTAAGCAGACCTCTCTGTGCTCTGCCTCATGAGCAAGCCAGTGCACACATGCTCCTCACAATCAGAGTCCAGTCTTCCCAGGGCCTTTCTGTTTGTCTCAGTCGTCCTCAAACTAGTCCAGGCAGCTGTCTCCTTCACATAGAACCCCAGAATTGGGGCCCCAAATCTGGCTCAAACCACTCACTCGTCAGCGAGGGTATCTGCCCATGTAATTTTCCTTTTTCTTTGAGTCCCCTCCCAGGGACACAGGTCTCAAACAAATCACTTTTCTTCCCCTAGTACCTGATTATATGTGTATCTTTCTTACAGTCCTGGTTGTACAGGAGTTCTTCTGCCAATTTAAAGTTAGTTTTCAGTGATAACTGTTACACATATAGATATATATTTGATGTGTTCCTGGGGAGAGGTGAGGTCCACGTTCTCCTACTCTGCCATCTTGATCCCTCCCTCCAAATTTTCAATGCTTTTAAAGCAGCTATTAAAACTATGTTCCATAAAGAAAATGAACTTAATGAAAATATAGAATTTCTCAGAAGAGAAATATAAATGGTAAGAAAAGAAAGAAATGTATATTTTAGAAGAGAAAAATAAGATAACTGAAATAGAAGGTTCAGTAAATATGCTAAGGAGCAGAATAGAGATGACAGAGGAAAGAATCAGTGAACTTGAAGATAAATCAATAGAGATTCTCCAGTCTGAAAAACAAGGAGAAAAAAGATTAAAAGAAATTAGCAGAGCCTCTGTGACCTGTATGTATCAAAACACATAATTTATTTGTGTCATCGTAGTCTCAGATATTATGAACAACTTTATTCCTGTAAGTTTCACAGATTTGATGAAATGGACCAAATTATTCAAAGGCATAATCTACCAGGCTCAGTCAAGAGAATATAGGTAACCTGAATAGTCCTATATCTATTTAAAAAAATTAAACTCCTAGTTAATTCTTTAAAACTCCAGACTTAACATGGTTTCACTGGGGAACCTACCAGACAGTTAAGGAAGAAATAATATAATCTCTTTCAGAAAAATAAAAGAGGAGAGGACACTTTCCAATTCATTTTATGAGGCCAGCATTACCCTGCTACCGAATCCAAATCCAAATAATTATCAAAAAAAAATCAATAGATCAGTACCCCTCATGAAGCTAAACACAAAAATCCCCTAGAAAATATTCACAAATAAATCTAACAATATATTAAAATGATAATGTACAAAAAGATAAAAATAGATATCCCCCTCTAATCTACTAGAATAGATTGAATAGACATAAATGTTGTTCTTTTTTTCTTACAATAAGCTAATTCTGGTTTTTGTGTACCTATTTTGGTTTGGTTTTGTTTTTTAGTCCAAGATAGAGTGATGCTGTAATCATTATTACTCCTGAATATTTTATTTGGGTATTTCTAAGGCTTAATGAGTCTTTTGAACACCTGGACTTTAAAAAATAGTATTGCTTTTCATATAAGTAGCTCAATATTTTTAATCAACTCTTTAAAATATACTGGCTTGACCTTTAGATGAAAGGTGGTAGTTAGAATTACAAAGGGCATTATTATATAATTTTATAATGCTTATTAAAATTTGAAAATATTTTTATTTTTCTAATATGATAAGTTTTCTAACTTGAGCTTGTAAAACTGCAGGTGCAAAAGTGTGGGTGTATTCAATAATGTCTAATAGAATTCTAACTCTAAGCTTTACAGGCATCATTTGATCACTGTGTTTCATTGTTAAACAAGCAGCTGTAAAGTCTTGCAGGCAAAGATGTTAACCCAGTACATGACTCTCTAACCTTACATAGCTAAATCTATCATCTATAAATGATAAATCTATATTTAAAAAACATATATTCTTTTTCTGACTATATAAGTAATATGTGCTCATTTTGGAAATTCATGAAGGCATGAAGATACAGAAAAAATTAAAATCCTGTTTCCAGAGACAATCATGATTTTAGCTTGATTTTTCTTATATATATATATTTGAATTCACCATTATTGCTTTATTTAATCAAAGAAATTCAGGGACATGGCTGAATATACATTTAATTTTTTTCAAATTCGCGTTGTTTTTAGAACACCCTTGAGTTGTTTTAACACACTCTTCTTTTTTTAAAATTAATTTTTATTGGAGTATAGTTGCTTTACAATGTTCTGTTACTTTCTGCCGTACAGCAAAGTGAATCAGCTATACGTATACATATATATCCCCTCTTTTTTGGATTTCCTTCTCATTTAGGTCACCACAGAGCATTGAGTAGAGTTCCCTGTGCTATACAGTAGCACATTAGTAATCTATTTTATATATAGTAGTGTATATATGTCAATCTCAATCTTCCAATTCATCTCCCCACTTTCCCCCCTTGGCATACATACATTTGTTTTCTACATCTGTTAACACACTCTTCTTTTGTGACCTTTCTGTGTGCTTGAAATTCCCAAGTATTTTAAAATTTAATGGCTTTGACTTTATTAAAATGAAGTATACTCATAGGAATTTAAGCAATGCAGGTAAATGCAAAGAAGAATGTAAAATGCCACCACTATCACTTAGAAGTAATGTTTGTACTAGTGTTACTTAGTAACACTAAGTAAGCGTCATATCTAGCACCTCTTGATGGATAGAGGAATTGATGGCTGGAAATACATTGGTGGGTAGAGGAAAGATAGACAGAAGTAGGTTTATAAAATGGCACCATGAAAAGTATTACATGCAGTTTTACTTGAATTTAATAGAAGAAATTGAAGTAAAACAGAAGAAATTGCTAAACATCAGGTAAATGTTTCTTCACCGCTAAATATTTTAGCAAATAAAAAATTATCAAAAGTTAGAAAGGAAAGATCATGAAGAATTCTACATGACCTACGTGTTTCAATTTTATTTATTTATTTATTTACTTATTTACTTATTTATTTTTGGCCTCACTATGCCACTTGCAGGATCCTAGTTCCCCAACCAGGGATAGAACTTGGGCCCCCTGCAGTGGAAGAGCAGAGTCCCAACCACTGGACCCCCAGGGAATTCCCTCAATTTTAGGTCACATTGATTGATTTTCTTTACTAAAAGACAAGGAAATTAATATTCTCATATTTTTTTCTATTTCCCTTCTTCTAACTTTTGTTACTTACATTATTTTTACTTTGTCAGCTTAAAAACATTTATTTTCCCTCTGTAATCATAATTCCATGTTTATTTACCTTTAGTTCTATACATAATTGCCATAGATGCTTGTTAACATATTTTTTACCATACTCCATTCATTCTAGAGGATTAAAAAAAGTTATTTCCTGGTTGGCTGATTTCACTGTTGTATAGTTTTTCTTTAAAGTTTATTTTTATATGTGTTGCTTTGCTTATTCAAGAGTGCCTATGCCCTATTCTTACATTTGTATTACATCTTGGCTGGTATAAAATTTTTCATTTTTGATAGTCTTGAATTTATAATTAAGGAATTTTTTCAAGAAGAGTGCACAATTTCTATAGTCCTTCAGCTCTTGCATGGTGGACATTGTCTGCCCATTGCCTTTACATTTCAAGAAAGTTTGACTGGCTATAATATTCTTAAGTCTCACTTTTTCCCTCTCAGAACCTTTTAGGCATTATTCTAAATAAAACACAAATAAAAGTAAACTCCTTAAAAGTGATAAATATCATGCTGAGTAATAAAATGCTGAAGCTTTTTTTTAGTAAAATCAAGACAATATAAAAGGTACACTACTATCCTCATTATTCAACATTGTTTTGGCAGTCCTACAAATACAGTAAGAAAATGAAATAAAAACAGTGAATTACTGAATCAATTTCTGGAAAAATTAAGAACAGCAAATAATGTCCATTATCACTATTTTATTTAAAAAATTTTCTGGAGATTCTAGCTAATGGTTCAGAAACTAAAATAATCAGCCAAACATGGAGAAGAAAAGAGAAAATGATCTCTATGTAGATTTTTAAAATATCATACCTAGAAAACTCAAATAGATATTTTATTAGGGATTGCTCTTAAATTTTATCCTTTGTTAATTAATTAACATAGTCATATGTCTTTTATGTGGTTAGGCAGCAGCCATCTTGTAACAATGAAGTCAGAAATCACATACTAAAGGTTGCACAGCAGAAATATTGAAGGGTTATGGTGGCCTAAGATCCTCGGACAGTTGCACCAGCCTTGGAGTTAGACTTCCCAACTTCTTCTTCTTTTCTTTCTTTCTTTTTTTTTTTTCTTTTGGCCACACAGCACAGCTTGCGGGATCTTAGTTCCCAGACCATTGAACTCAGGCCACAGCAGTGAAAGTTCTGAGTCCTAACCACTGGACTGCCAGGGAATTCCCCCAATCTTCTTCTGATTCATCTTTTTTTTTTTTTCTTCTGTTTTTGGCTGCGTTGGGTCATAGTTGCAGCCAGCGGGGGCTACTCTTCATAGAGGTGCGTGGGCTTCTCACTGTGGTGGCTTCTCTTGTTGCAGAGCACGGGCTCTGGGCACTCGGGCTTCAGTAAATGCAGCACGCAGGCTCAGTAGTTGCAGCACGCGGGCCCTAGAGCACACGGGCTTCCGTAGTTGCAGTGCTAGGGCTCTAGGCAATAGCTGTGGCGCACGGGCTTAGTTGCTCCATGGCATGTGGGAACCTCTGTCCCCTGCATTGGCAGGCGGATTCTTAACCACTGCACCACCAGGGAAGTTTGATTCATCAGTTTTTGTGTGACATTTTTCTGTTGAAAGCTTGTAGGAGTTTTTATTCATTGACACTGTTGTAGAATTTCACAGCAGTTTGACTCTCGTTTCATTCTTTGTGTTAGGTGCTCATTCAGTCTGGAAATTATGTATTCTAGGTAATTAAAAAAAAATCTATTCTTTGATAATATCCTTGACTCTGGATTTTCTCTTCTCTCTATCTTGGACTTCTCAAACTGGTCTGTTAATTTTCTTAGCTTTTCCATCCTATTTTTTATATCATTGTCTTTTTGTCCTACTTCCTGGAAGATTTTTTTCAATTTTATCTTCCAACCATTCTGTAGAGTTTTTTATTTCTCCTACCATACTTTTAATTTTTAAGAACTTTTGCTTGTTCTCAGACTATTCCCTTCAAAATAACAATCCTATTCTTGTTCATGGATGTAATATGATCCTAACTCGGTAAGTGTAGGAATGATTTCTTATTTGAAAATTTTTTCTCCTTTTACTCCTATTAAATATTTTTTTAAATATCCAGTAGTTCTTAGCTATGTGTTCATATTTAAGATTTGGATAGTAAAAAGCTTATTACGTGCTCTGTGCATGTGTGAAGCCTGTCAACTGGCACCTTCATTAGACAGTGGTCTGGCTATGCCTTATTTTGAGGAACTCCTAATATTAATACTTTTAGGTCTTTTCTTCCAACTAGTCAGAGTTCCCAGGGAAGAATCTTCTAACCTCCTGTCTGGAAGGAAAATGCTGACTGAGTGTGCTCTGATTGGCAAGTAAAGAGAAGAGGTCTAGACCATCAGGTCTAGACATTTATTACATGAAATTTTGATTAATTTCTCTTACCTTAATTTTGCTTTGTGTTTCCTAGTCTAAAGACTATTTTCTCTTTTTTAAAGGAAATGTTTGTATTGAAATGTAACATACAGAGAGTGCACACATAAATGTGGAACTCATTGAATTCTTACACAGTAAATACAGCTGTGTAAGCACCACATAGATCAAGAAAAAAAACATAATCAGCACCTCAGACGCCTACTTTATGCATCTTCGGTCATTCTTGTCCCACCATCAGAGGTAACTAATATTTTAAATTCTATCACTCCAGGGAGTACCCTGGTGGTCTAGTGGTTAGGATTCCAGGCTTTCACTGCCATGGCCTGGGTTCAGTCCCTGGTTGAGGAAGTGAGAATCCTGCAAGCCTTACGGCCCAGCAGAAAAAAAAAAAAAATTCTACCACTCCAGATTAGTTTTTGCCCATTGTTAAACAAACATACACACAAATATATGTTATTTCCTTATTTGTTGGCTTCTTTTACTCAACATTATGTTACTTAGATTTATCCATACTATTACATGTAGCTGTTTATTTTCATGGCTTCAAAGAATTCCACTGTATGAATTTACCACAATTTATTTTTCCATTTTACTGTTGATGGACAATTGAGTTAGAATCAAAGAACTATGGTTCTATATTTCAAGCACTGTATTTTTTAAACTTTACTGAGGAATAATTGACAAGTATAATTGTATATATTTAAAGTGTACAACATCATGATTTGGTATACATATATATTGTAGAATGATTATCAAAGTAGTTAACATATAGTTAACTATAGCACCTCATATAGTTAACATAGGTAACTCTTCTGTGTGTGTGGTGAGAATACTTAAGATCTACCCTCAGCAAGTTTTAGATACATAATATCATATTCATAACTGTAGTCACCATGCTCTACATTAGATCCTCATACTTCTTAGAACTGAAAACGTGTGCCCATTTAATCTATATCACCCATTTTCCTCTCCTCCCCAGTACCTGGCAACCATTTTATTCTGTTTCTGTGAAATTGGTCAAGTACTGTGTTAAATGCTTTATGGGTGTTATCTTATTTATCCTCATAATAATCCTAGAAGTGGATACTATCACTCATACCTTCATTCCTCATTCAATTAACAAATATTTATTAATATACCTATTATGTTCCAGGCAGTTTTCTAGGTGTTGGGGAATCAACTAAAAGAAACAGAAATCTATGAATAGTTAAATGAAGCAGACTAGAATCTATACCTTTCTGGAGCTTACATTACACAGGGAAAATATTTGGTATACTAGATATGGATAAATGTTACTTAGAAAAATAGAGCAAGGAAGGGGATGTGAGGAAATGGTGATGAAGGAGAGTTGTTTGCAGTTGTAGATAGTGGGCTGAGGAAGATATCAGTGAGAGAATGACCTTGGAGTCCAAGCTTAAAGGAAGTGAAGGATCAAGCTGTCCAACTGCCTGGAGGAAAAGCATTCTAGGGAGAAGAAAAGATGAGAGCAAAAGCCTAGAGGAAGGAGCTTGTTGTGTTCTCAACACAAGAAAAGCAGTGTGGCTGGAATAGAGTGAGCAAGAAGGAGAGTGCAGGGAGATGCAGTCAGGTGGGCAAAGGGTGGGGGTGAGATCATGTAGGCCTTGCAGGCCATAGTGAGGACTTTCTTTTTGCCTGAGAAGGAAGACATTGGAATCTTGATCAGAGGAGTGACATGATCAGACTTACATATAACAAAATCGTTCTGCTTTATTGAGAATAGACTGAATGGGACAAGGGTGAGGGCAGGGTGGCCTTTTATTAGCTATTAGTCTTCCCATGTGATAGATGAGGAGAATGTAACTTGGACATGACCAAGGTCATAAACCTTCAGCCACATCACCTGGGACCTAGAAATGCAGTCTCAGGCCTCACTCCAGACCAGTTGAATCTCAATCTGCATTTTAGGAAGAGCCCCAGGTGATTCATGTGCACACTGAAGTTTGAGGTACCCTCATCTAAACTATGAAATACTGTTGTTGAAGCTTATTGATCGGGGAAGGATACTACTGAAGTCATGCTCTGTGGAAATTTTATTTGGTAGCAAAGAGATAGAGAAGAGAGAAGGATACCAACCAGGAGGAAATTACAATAATCCCAATTACCCAGAAGTTTGGGGCTGAATGGCTGAAGTAGGATAATGACAGTAGGAGTAAAAAATAATTTAAAAAAGAAAGAATGGAGGCAAGAGTTTTTTTGTTTTTGTCTTTGGCTGAGCAGCTTGCGAAATCTTAGATTTTAGTTCCCTGACCAGGGATTGAACCTGGGCCACAGCAGTGAAAGCGCCAAGTCCTAACCACTGGACTGCCAGGGAATTCCAGAGTTTTGTTTTGTTTTCCTGTTATTTATATCCCTTTATTTGTCTTTATATCTCTTTTCTTTTTCCACCCTTATAATCAAGCTTCTATCATCACCATTCTCCTAAAAATACACTCCTGTATGACACCAATGGATGGTTTTGCAAATCTAGTGATCCTCTATCATTCTTCATGTTCCTTGGCATCTTTGTGCCAAGATATGCTATTAATTATTTCATCTTGAAATTCCCATGTCCTTAATTCTTCATAACCATTCTCTTCCTAGGCTACAATGTATGTTGTCCTTCAGTACTCATTCTTTCCCCACATACCCCCATACACTTATTCATACCTATACTTGTCTTTGTTTATGTTCTCCGATCTTAAGCATTGCCCTTCTTGTTTAAGACTAATAATTCCCTCCAAATCCTTGATCCCCTCCTTCTCATCTCCTCCTTTGACTTTTTTTTTTTGTCTCCAGCATCTTCAGTTTTTCCCTCTCCCTCCCAAGAGTTTTTTGTTTTGTTTTGTTGGCTGCGCCATGCACAGCATGGGGGATCTTAGCTCCCTGACCAAGGATTGAACCCATGCTCCCTGCAGTGGGAGCATGGAGCCCTAACCACTGGACCGCCAGGGAATTCCCCCAAGAGGTTTTTTTTTTTAATATTCATTTTATTTATATCATTTATTTTTATTTGTTTATTTTGGCTGTGCTGGGTCTTAGTTGTAGCACGTGGGATCTTCCTTGCGGCATGCAGGATCTTTTAGTTGCAGCATACGGACTTTTAGTTGTGGCCTGTGGGCTTCTTAGTTGTGGCATGCATGTGGGATCTTAGTTCCCCGACCAGGGATCGAACCTGGGTCCCCTGCATTGGGAGCGTGGAGTCTTACCCCCTGGACCACCAGGGAAGTCCCTCCCCCAAGAGTTTTTTTAATGAAGGAAAAAAACCCCATAAAACTTAGGCAATGATTAGATATACTAGTGAGTGGGAAAGGACCCTGAGACAGAGAGAGTTAGATAAAACATGACACTGAAGTTTCAGACCTTGGTAAGAGAGACAATAATGAACCATTGCTAGAAGTAGAGAAGTAAGAATGGGAATTGTGAGAATGAGTGCAAGGCCAGTTCAGTATTGTTGAACTGAACTTGGCGGCGGCTGCAAATGTTCAGCAGGTAGTCAGGCAATCTCAAGCTGGAGAAGACTTGGGGCTGAAGTACTAGATTTCAGAGTCATTTGCCTGGAGGTGCCCATTGAAGCGAAAGGAGTAATTGAGATATTGAGGGAGAAGACAGAAAGAAGACTCTGGCCACATACCTAGGACCACTGCCTCTTTAAAACTATAGAAAGGGTAGGAGGCAGAAGAAGGGCAGTCAGAAACAGGGGAAGAGAGTGTACCATCTCTCAAACCAAGGACAGGGAAAGGGGTTTCTATTTGGCCAGGTGCCATGGTGGTTAGGAGAAATCAAAGAAGATGGATCTTAGCAGAAGTCAAATCAAATTATTGATGTATTTCAAAGAATTATTTTCGAGGACTCAAAGCCAGAGGCTTATAGAGAGTCGCCAGGAAACATGATCCTTACCCTCAGAGATGTCCCAACCACCAGAAAGGTAGACAAGATAACTCCACTAAGTAATTATCTGAGAGCATGCACTTGTTGACAACTGCATACTTATATATATATGATTCATATTAGTTTTAGGGTGGGTAACCCATCAACATTTTATATAGATAATACATATGGTTCTAGGATTTGCAAGGCTCTAAGTGAAAGTCAAATTTGAGACAAGATATATTCCTTTTTGGTCTTTTTGCAAAGGCTCAGTAGAATTTTCTTTGTCACATTTTTTTCTGACCTGTACGCAATTTTGCTATGGATCTTGTTTTTTTAATTGCGGGTCACTTAGTGTAAGGGACCTTTTTTTTTTTCGCTCATCTTTGCTGCTTATCAAGTGTTAATCCAGCTATGACTGCATTGTCATAGAGTACTAATGGCTCTATGAAACAATCAGCCTTGTGCAAATGACCATCAAGTGGCCGAGAACTATGGCCTCCTTGGGCCAAGTGTCACTTAGTGATGCCAAGTCAAAATAATGCTTCAAGCTGCCTTTGCAGTTGGAAACGTCGCTCATGTGTTTCATTATATCAGAATCATAGTCAATAGATTTTATTTACTCTAATATTTGACAGTGTTCTGGTCAATGGCTTCTAAAGATTAAATATACCCAAATACATCTTAAAAAAAAACCCTGAAAATGTCACTGAAAATATGAAAGAAGCATGAATATTAAAGTGTTCACAATTCTACCTTTTTCTGTGAAGCCAGAAAAGTGTTTATTATTATCTACTCCATCCTCTTGCAGTGGTGAGGACTCTAGACTGGCTCACTTATGCTTGAGGGGCTGTGTGTGTGTGTGTGTGTGTGCATGTGTGTGTGCATGCTAATATGACACTGTGCAGAATGAATTGGACATAGACTCTGGAGGATAAGACACCAGGTAGGCAGCAAGTATAGTGGTTCAGAAATGAAGATGTAAAGGTTTATACCAAATGAGAATAAAATGAGAAGATTATAGATAAAACATTGTGATGAAAATTAGAGAGTTCTGGCATACTGCTTTCTAAATTACACTACTTTGAGCCTGAGAAGGATTGGTCTGTAAAATAGGAATAATTATAGTGCCTACCATATAAAATTGCTGTGAAGAATAAATAAGAAAATGAATGTAAAGCAAGCACCCAGTGTTTAATGGGTACTCAATAAATGATGGTGGTTGGGTTCCTCACACACGCTCTCTCCTCCAAAGCATTTGTTGGGGAGGAATGTACTTCTCTCCTTTGGAAGGAATTTTGAGGGGATAGAAGTTGATAAACCTGATGGCATCTTTCTAGAAAGGGTGGGAAAATATAGGAGAAGGAGTGGTCTCTACCATCCTCCAGAGACTGAGTTACCACAATGATCTGTGAGTCGCCCAGTAGCTATGAGGGTAGATGGAGCAGTGTATGTTCTTCCAGTCTGAGATATTTCCTGCTTGAGTTCAGTTTCCAGCTCTAGGCTTCATTCCCTGTCCCAGTGTCCTGCCTTCCCTGTTTCTTTTGAACCCAGCTGGGATTCCTTCTCTCTGCTCAAATGTCAGATATGAAGAGTTACATTACTTAGGGACTTCTCTGCAACCCAGCACCAACTCCCCAGTCTGGGTGAGGATGAAATCATCTCAGGTAAGACTCAAGTAGCATCTTAGGATGATGCCTAATGCTGGCATTAGCGTTATTGCAAATATATCAAATTAAAGCATGAAGAGAGATATTTGCTTTGACCACGTAAAAGTAATGCTGGTTTCAGGCGCTTGCATTTTCTTATCATTTAGGTCTAGTTACTTTGTAATATCATGAGTATGGCTATCATTAACTGACTCTGAGAGTCAAAGGAACATGAACTGTGATCATTTGTTCATGTGTGTTTATTATGCTTTAATTATAGTAACCTCGTAATATAATAAAAATAGGTAGTGATATTGTATGTCACTCAAAATAGCTAATATTGGGCTTTGCCATATTATGGAGGTAACATAATCCTTCCCTGAAAGTTTCTTTTTTATATATATAAATTTATTTATTTATTATTTTTTAATTTTTGGCTGTGCTGGGTCTTTTTTGCTGTGCACGAACTTTCTCTAGTTGGGGTGAGCGAGGGCTACTCTTCGTTGCGGTGCGCTGGCACCGCACTGCAGTGGCTTCTCTTGTTGCGGAGCATGGGCTCTAGGCGTGCAGGCTTCAGTAGTTGCAGCACATGGGCTCAGTAGTTGCGGTGCACGGGCTCTAGGGCACACGGGCTTCAGTAGTTGTGGCGCATGGGTTCAGTAGTTGTGGCTAGCGGGCTCTAGAGCACAGGCTCAGTAGTTGTGGCGCACGGGCTTAGCTGCTCTGTGGCATGTGGAATCTTCCTGGACCAGGGATCAAACCCATGTCCCCTGCATTGGCAGGCGGATTCTTAACCACTGTGCCACCAGGGAAGTCCCTAATCCTTTTTATATATTGTTGGATTTGATTTGCTAATATTTAGATGAATTTTTTTACATCTGTGTTTACCAGAGATATTGGCCTGTAATTTTCTTTTTTTTGTAGTGTCTTTGTCTGGTTTTGGTATCAGGGTAATGGTAGCCTCATAGAATGAATCTGAGCATTTTCCGTCCTCTTCAATTTTTTTGGTGTAGTTTGAAAAAGATAGATATTAGCTCTTATTTATGTGTTTGGTAGAATTTCCCTGTGGTGCTGTATGGTCCTGGACTTTTGTTTGCTGGGAGGTTTTTGATTACTAACTCAGTTTCACTACTAGTGATTGTTCTGTTCAGATTGCCTGTTTCTTCCTGATTCAGTCTTGGAAGATTGTATGTTTCTAGAAATTTATCCATTTCTTCTAGGTTGTCTAGCTTGTTGGTATATAACTGATGGTAGTATTCTCTTATGATTTTTTTTTTAATCTCTGTGATGTTAGTTATAATTTCACCTCTTTCTTATTTTGGTCCTCTCTCTTTTGAGACTACATATTTTTAATGTTTCTCTGAGGTGGTGTTTCTTGCCCTTTTCTATGTGTGTTATTGACTCATTCAGTTAAGGATCTGATGAATACTAACCACGTTTTCCCCAGAAAAATGCACACAATTGTAAATTTTACACATAGTTCAGGGTGTTCCCAGAACCTCTGGTTCCCTTAAAATCTAGGTTAAGAACTTCAGTTCTGGAAGATTTGTTTTTGTTGTTGTTTGTTTTTGCTTTTTGTTTTTTTCGTATGCTTGTGGACACTATTCTTTTGTACAACTGCATAATAATGACAAATGATTATTCAGTGCTCATTATGATCCAGGCACTGTTACAATGATAAACAACTAAGATGGCTTAAAGCTTGGGGGGGGTGGGTGGGGAGGAGGCATTTTCCTTCAACTTCCTAGCTGTTTCTTGTGGCCCAGCAAAATAAAGTGAAGGTGTGGTAGTTAGGACTGTAAAGTGCGCAGCATGCAGGCATGCAAAGAATATTTGAAACTCAGAGTGCCTGTTATTTTTCAGAGACAAAAACAATATAAAGGTGCAAAGGGAAAAACTAGTTGAATTTGTTTGGAATTGTTTTATAGCATTGAAACACTTCAAACTTGCTTTCTTTGGTGGTGATGTAACTGAGTTCCTAAAAGGAACTTGACAATTCATGGAAAATACCTCAGGAAGGGTGATATGAACTCTTGAGTCATCAATCTACTCCTGAATCAGCAACCTAAGGCTATGAGAAGAATGAAGTTTATAGTGTAATAAACACAACTGACAACTAGTTCTTAAACTCTTTACTCAGCACTGTATTTGAAACCCAGTTTCAACTTTCCTTGGCCATTTGACCTGAAATGCACCATTTACTACTCCCTGTTGTTGGAGTGAAAGCCCTTCTTAGAGAAGCCATGCATTTGCAATATCATCTCAGGCTCCTATTCACAAATACTGCACAGAAGTTTATCTAAATAAATCTCTGCCATTTCTTTCTCATATTTAGATGAGATTTTTCTTTTCTTCTACAAATATTTATGAAGGACTCATCAGGTAGTAGATGCCATTCACGACAATCATTTTAAAGAACAGAAGATCCTTTGATGGCTATCTAATGCCTCCAAATTATGTACACCTATTAAGTCCTCATTTTTTCATGCCCCTGTTTTCCAGATGAGTTGAAAACTGGCAGTTCAAAAGGACACTGAAGCTTTAGACACAAGCATGGCTGGGAAGAGAAACAAGGCTGAGAGAACACAGAGGTATTGCTAATGTTACTTATAAGACTTTGGAATTTAAAGAAAAAGGATCTAAGTGATGATCTTTCCTTTAAGGGGGTGGTAAAGAAATGAAAAATAAAAATAAAATGTTTGATAATAATAGTTTTAATAAAATAACCACTAACGAAGTTGGCAGAGGTTTTAAATACATTTTTATTTAAAATAACTCAATGGCAGCTCAGGAGGACAGTATATTCACAGCACACATTCCCAGGATTGACAAGGTTCCCTCAGCCCGTTTCCTGCAGCTGGAGAGCTCAAGCAGATGACGACAACATGAGTGTTAATCATTTCCCGACCAGGCAATCTTAGTCACAAGTTCAGTAGAAGTGAAATCAGCCCCTTGGGTTTAAAAGCAGCTAAAAAACTTTTCTCAATTCACTTTGCAGTTTCTCCCTTTGAGGTTAAGCACATGGAAATTCGTTTGGCAATTCTTTTTATATCACAATTTCCATTAGTTGCTCCCACAAATTGGGGTTTATCTGATTGTGTGGTAGATGGGAACCTCAGGATAAAATTCAATGGCTGAAGGCTGAGTGAAGTTTACCCTGGCTGTGGTTATGAAGAAGGTAAGTGACTGGACCTCTTTGGGTTTATTTTCTCTTATGCTAGATTTTATACACCATAAAATGCAAAACGCATAATCTTGCATTTATAGTTAACCATTTAGATGTGTTTGGAGGTTGTTTTTAAGTGATCACAGGCCAAAACCAAGAATTTAAAACATACATTAGGCATACATGCCAAACAAAATGGTTTCATTTTCCTCCTAAAAAAATCATTTCTATTAATTATACAGTTTATTTAGTTAATTGAACTGTTATTGAAATGTCTTTCTGCATTAATGGAATGTTGGACTGTTCCGTAAATAGACTGGAAACAATTTTTTGTGAACAAAAAGACATAAATAATTTTGATTATTGGAAATAGCCAAGGTGGAACTGGATGGAACATCTGGCGGCAGACTTCAAAGGTCAAATAATTCTAATAGAAATATATTAGCTGTCTGTTTTTGTTTAGCAAGATGATTTTTTTCTTGTTTCTTGAAATCTATTTGAAGTAGTCATAACAATTTTATAAATTAAACCTATAATGATATTTCAATTATTGTCTTTCTGGAAAAGGAAAATGATATTTGGGTATAATAGGAGTGCTTTCATTAGAAGACTCTGTTCTTGCCCATTTCAATTGTGGTGACCTTTTATTTCAAGAAAAATACAGAATTTCTCTTTTTTGAGGCCTAGAATAGTCCTGGGCACATAGAAGACTTTGTGGAATGAGCTATTGATTATTTATTTTTATGTCTGCACTTACATTAATGGATTTTAGAAGATATCTTCTAGTCACTTGTGTAAAACTTTATTCAGTACTCAATATGTCAGTGATGAATTAAAAAGGAAGTAGAAAATGGTCTTTATCTGAAAGGAATTTAATTCACCTCTTTCCCAGTATGAACCAAACCTTTCCATTTTGGAGAACTGTAATTAATACTTTTCTTCTGAGTGTTTGAAAAATTATGGAAAATGCCACCTGTTTTTTACAACAACATTGCTCATCATTGTGAAAACCTGGAAAGAACTAAATGTTAATGAACAGAACAGCAGTTAAAGACAATGGCATACTACATAACCTGTAAAAAAGAATGAGGTGAATCTATATTTATTAACATGAAGGCAGTCCAAATAATATTTCTAAGTTATTTTTTTTAAAAAGCAAGTTTCAAAAAAAAATAGTGAGGTAGTAGGTATAGTGTACAGTATTCTCATTTTTTGGTAAAAACAAATAAACCAGTATCTACATTTACAATGTCTGTGTGTGTATTTACCGAATCGTTTAGAGTCGCCGTTTTTGGGGATTGAATGAGAAAGTCTATTTTCTACCTTGAAGATATTAGAATGTAACTGGTAGGAACTTTTTAAATTTAATTCTAAAACCTCAGTGTATATAATAGTGTCTGGCACGTAACAGGCACATGACAGTGTCGAATAAATGAATGAAGAGATTTACGTAATATTTAAATTTTTAAAAAATTAGCACAGTTGATTTTCAAGCAGATAAAATCCACAAAATGACTTATTGTTTTAATTAAAAAAATATTTAGAACAACTTTCAAAGCCTCTACTCTCTCTTCCCTTCATGTTACCTCTTCTTATTTTCTACTTTTTGTAACAGTTTCCTTCCCTTTTCTAGCTAATTTGGGTTCAAAGGGAAATGAAAATGTCATGGTTCCTGTGCTTATTTAAGATTTTCTGCCGAGGCATCTTACTTTGCATTTGACATCCATCTTCCGGAATCCGTGCATCTAACATCCCAGATTGCTGCTTAGCTTTTTATGTGCATGCCATCTTTCCAATTTGATGGCAAACCCTGGAGAATACAGACCCTGTCTTATGATCCTTTCTGTCCTCAATACCTAGCACAGGGCCTCACACACAGTAGGATGGCATTGTTGTTGAGTATTCTTTCCACAAAATTTTGTGCAGTTCTTAATGATGGCATTCTACTATAATCCCTCCTCCTAGGCTGAGCATCATATACAATAGGCACTCAGTACATGTATTGAACGAATGGTTGGTGATTGACTCTGGCACGTAATCTCTGTGTGTATGGCTGGTAAATTGGGTTCTGAGGGAGATGAGAGGAGGCTGTATCAGTTTGGGATTCTTTTGGTTGCCAGTGATAGAATACCTGACTAAAATTGGCAGAAGCGGAAGCGGAAGCAAAGGCGATTTATTGGCTCATATAGCAGTTTGATGGTGCACCTGGCTTGAGAAATAGCTAGACACTGTGGCACAAAGTGATATCTCTCTCTTTGTCTGTCTTGTCTCTCTTTCTCTTCTTCTGTTCTCAGACAGGCTTTCTCTTTGAGGTTATAAAATAGCTGCCAGAATCTCCAAGAACCATATTCTTTCAGATTCCAATCCAGCAGAAAAAAAGCGAGTGTCTTTCAGCAATCCTAGAAAACTAAACCGTGACAGTTGCTCAGAGTGGACCAACAGTAACTGAAACCAGGATGTTAGTGTACTGGTTTCATGAGCTTCTAGGGGCCAGGAATAAAGCCTCAAGCAGGCCAAGCGAACTGAGAGTGGGGAGAGGAGGATCCCCAGATAAAAATCAAGGTTGTTGCCACAAGAAAGGGGAATGGATGCCTGATAATTAAACAACAAATGTCAAATGCAAGGTAAGAAAATTACTTGATTCTCTTTTTTCCTCTTTCCTTAACATAAATATATCCAAATATGAGTAAGTAATCGCTGGGAGAACTCAATCAATTCTAACTCTATAAGGGTGTGCGTACAGGTACTAACTGTTAAAGAGAAGGCAGTTGGAAAGATGGAAGAAGAGAGCTTCTGAATTGATTGAACCCAGAGTCCTATCTGGAGCAGTGACTCTCAAATTTGCTCTATACTGAAATTATCTGTGGGTAATTCTGATGCTCAGGCCACTCTTTATAACACTTGTATCAGAATACCTAGTGTTGGGACTCAACCATCGGTACTTTTAGGCTCCCAGGTGTATTGTGTTATATGCAATTTGGAGACCCAGTGGTCAAGAGAGATATCAGGGAGGATTTAGAATAGTTTTAAAGGCACCTGAAACTGTAGATCCTCCATAAATATCTGATGACTTGATTTAAAAGAGGAAAAGAACATAACTGGGCAAAGATATTGGGGGGGGGCATATTTGTGAACTGTCTACTCTATGTAAGCATTGTGTTCAGTTCTCAATATACATTTCGCACTTGATCTTCATAATCAGGATTAAAAAATAAAAACAAACTCCATTTACCGTGAGGAAATAAAGGTTCAATAATGCTAAAGTAACTTGGCAAAAGGTCAATCAATAAATAAAGCAGGTCTTTTGAGCTCCAAATTATATACTCTTTCACAGTACCACACTTACAGGTGTCAGACATGAGTTTAAGGGGGAACTCAGCTGTTGGGTGTAGCAAGTAAATTTACCTGACTAAAGAACAGAGTATGGACTAAGCATGAAGGCAGTCCTGAAAAATTGACAGAAGTGGCATCCTCTACAGCAGTAGTCCCCAGCCTTTTTGACACCAGGGACCGGATTCATGGAAGACAATTCTTCTACAGGTGGGGGATGGTTCAGGCGGCAATGCGAGCGACGGGGAGCGACGGGGAGCGGCAGATGAAGCTTCACTTGCTTGCTCGCCAGCTGCTCACCTCCTGCTGTGCGGCCCCGCTCCTAACTGGCCGTGGTCCCGTACCAGTGCACAGCTCCGGGGTTGGGGACCCCTGATCTACAGCACAGGGTGGCAAACAAGGGCCTGCGTGCCAAATCCAGACCACCACCTGTTTTTATAAATAATATTTTATTGGAACCAGCCACATTCATTTGTTTACATATTGCCTATGGCTGCTTTTGCACAACCATAGCAGAGCTGAGTAGTTGTGACAGACACTGTATGGCTTATAAAGCCTAAAATGTTTACTAGCTAGCACTTTACAGAAAAAGTTTGCCGACCTTTGACCTAGAGTTTACGTTTTTATGTGATAAGCAGTTCTGAGAAGGGATGAGATTGCCATTATCAATCCAAGACTGATGATAATGCTTGTGGCCATATGAGTAGGATTCTCCAAGCATCTTCACATTCATTCATTCAGTAAACATTTATTGAGCATCTACAAAGTGCGGGACACTCTGAGCTCAGTTGAAATGCAGTGCAATACATTCTACGGTGAAAAATAGGATTCCAAAATATGATAACTTCTCTCTCTGCTTCTAGGCTACATGAGGGCAGGGTTTGGTTCTGTTTTTGCTCATTACTGTGGGTTCAGCCTAGAAGGCAGTAGGGGGGTCACTAAAAATTTGATGAATAAAATAATGATCAATTAATGTGGTAGAGGCAAGCATAGGATGCTGGGGAAACACACCTAACCCAAACTCTGATGGAATGAGGTCAAGTTATGAAGTGGAAGAAGTGAAGGAAAAAAGGCAGCAAGTCGGGGAGGGAGGGGAGCAATGAAGGGGTTGTAGTAGTTCACTGGACCGATCTTGGACAAGGTCTGTCTTTGTGGGACTGGACAGAAAGAGAGCTATGATCCTGAGCAGTATTTGGTGAAAGATTTCATGTGATAATATAACACAGAAAAATCTATTCAGTTCCCAAATCAAAAAACCTCCAGAAGCTTCCTGCTACCTACAGTATAAAATCAAGATTACTAGGTTAGACCTTCAAGTCCTCTGTAATTTGTTCTCTGCTGGCTTAATCTTTTTTTTTCTTTTTTATAAATTTATTTATTTATTTTTGGCTATGTTAGGTCTTCGGTGCTGTGTGCAGGCTTTCTCTAGTTGCGGTGAGCTGGGGCTACTCTTTGTTGTGATGCGTGGGCTTCTCTTTGTCGTGGCTTCTCGTTGCAGAGCACAGGCTCTAGGCGTGCAGGCTTCAGTAGTTGTGTCACGTGGGCTCAGTAGTTGTGGCTTGCAGGCTCAGTAGTTGTGGTGCACGGGCTTAGTTGCTCCACGGCATGTGGGATCTTCCCGGGCCAGGGCTCGAACCCGTGTCCCTTGCATTGGCAGGCAGATTCTTAACCACTGAGCCATCAGGGAAGCCCCTGGTTTAATCTTACTGCCCTTAATTCCTTACCTCAGTTCCTACCCTCTAGTTTTATGCTTTCTGATTATGCTTTATTCAGTCTTAATTTTGTGACTTGTAAAAAGACATATCCCTGCTTGGAATGCTCTTCTCTCTCTCTCTCTCTCTCTCTCTCTCTCTCTCTCTCTCTCTCTCCTACTCATTATATAAGACCCAGTGCACAGGACTTCCTTGGTGGTGCAGTGGTTAAGAACCTGCCTGCCAATGCAGGGGAAATGGGTTCAAGCCCTGGTCCGGGAAGATCCCACATGCCACGGAAAAACTAAGCCCATGTACCACAACTATTGAGCCTGTGCTCCACAGCCTGCGAGCCACAACTACTGAGCCCATGTGCCACAACTACTGAAGCCTGGGTGCCTAGAGCCTGTGCTCTGCAACAAGAGAAGCCACCGCAAGGAGAAGCCTGCGCACTGCAATGGAGAACTAGAGAAAGTCCGCACTCAGCAACGAAGACCCAACGCAGCCAAAAAAAAAAAAAAAAGATCCAATGCACCTAGACTCTTTCTTTTTCTCTTTTTTGCTGCACCTCGCACGGCATGCAGGATCTTAGTTCCCTGACCAGGGATCGAATCCATGCCCCCTGCAGTGGAAACTTGGAGTCTTAACCACTGGAGTGCCAGGGAAGTCCTGCACCTTGACGCTTTCGACAGATTTTTCCCATCTACCCCAATCCTCACTGATCTCTTCTCTGGATCCCATCACATGTTAACATTCACCTCTCATTTTTAGACACTAAATCAGTACTGCCTTGGACTGTTTTGAGCTGTTTCATGGGTTAATGCTTTACACCCACCATTAGAATAAACGTTCCGGAAAAAGGGATCATAAGACATTTCCCGAATATCCTCTTAGTGCCCAACAATACTTTATGTACACTTAATATTTGAGTAGACACTTAAATACTTATTGAGTAAATAAATGAATGAGTCAGATGAATAAAAAGTTATGAGGTTAGAAATGCTTCTAAAAAAGGAAGTCAAAGAATGGAAAATAATTAGAGGAGATGCTAATAGGACAAGGAAAATAAATAGTACTTTGTGGTTTGAGGTATTCTCAAGAAGTACAGGTTTTGATAGAGACAATATTTAAGTTTACTTTAAAACATTTTGGAAATTCAGATGTGGAGAAATGAGTTGATATACTTCTCAGTTTAAGGAAATTTATCATCATTGATAAGATCTTGCTCTTTTTTTAAAAAAATCTATTTATTTATTGTGTTCCTCTTTATCTCCTTTCCTATTGTCATTACTGTCACAGCAGCCATTCTAATTTGGTTAATGTATGTTCTCTTTTTGTATCAGTTTTTGTAAAATGTGTATTTTTTTTTTGTTTTTTAGCATGTGTTTAAAACATTTATATATGCTGTAATGCGTTATGGATCTCAATTTGGGTTCTTACCTTTTTCACTAAGCGTTCAGGTTTTAAAGATCTATGCATATTGCTATAGATCTGTTGTTTCTAATTGCTACATAAGACGTCATGATGTGAATTCACCACGTTTCACCTATTTACATCTCCAGTGATGGAAACCAATAGCACAATCTCATATTGTTTCTTCATACATCTAGCCTGAGAGTTTACTTGGGATGTATCTCCTGGAATGGCATTGCTGGATCACAGGATATGCATCTATTTAATTTGACTAAGAAGTACCAGATTTCACTGCAAAATGGTGGCATTAGTTTATGCACACATTCCCTCTTCCCCACCCGCCCCCCCATAAAGTCTCTTTCACTTAAAAAAAAAAAGTCTGCCTGTAAGAACCTTTCCAGGGGACTTCCCAGGTGGCACAGTGATTAAGAATCCACCTGCCAATGCAAGGGACACGGGTTCAAGCCCTGGTCAGGGAACTAAGATCTCACATGCTGGGGAGCAACTAAGCCCATGAGCCACAACTACTGAGCCCGCATGCCACAAGTACTGAAGCCCACGTGCCTAAAGCCCGTGGTCTGCAACAAGAGAAGCCACTCCAATGAGAAGCCCACACACTGCAACAAAGAGTAGCCCCTGCTTGCTGCAGCTAGAGAAAGCCCGTGCACAGCAACAAAGACCCAACACAGCCAAAAATAAATAAATAAAATAAAAAAACAAAAGAAAACCTTTCCAGGCTCTCTATCAGGGTTTCTATAAACTACAACCCTATCAGCACTTAGTATTACCCAGTTTTCTAATTTTTGCTAGACTAACAGGGTTAAAATTGATATTTCATTGTTGTTCTAATAGGTGTTCGATTGTTTACTAATGAGTTTCAAAATCTTCATGTTTATTTCACTTTCTTCTATAAATTGCCTGATTGTAAATATATTTTCTGCTTTTTACTAAGGGAATTCTTGTCTTTTGCTTGTTAATTTATTTTTTTAAACTTTTTCAGAATTTTTAAAATATAGTAGTTTTTTATTAAATTTATTTTTATTTTATTTTTGGCTGCGTCGGGTCTTAGTTGTGGCACGAGGGCTCTTCGTTGCGGGGCACAGGCTTCTCTCTAGTTGTGGTACGGGCTCCAGAGAGCGTGGGCTCTGTAGTTTGTGGCGTGCGGGCTCTCTAGTTGAGGCACACAAGCTCAGTAGTGTGGCACGTGGGCTTAGTTGCCCCATGGCATGTGGGATCTTAGTTCCCCGACCAGGGATTGAACCCGCGTCGCCTTCATTGGAAGGCGAATTCTTTACCACTGGACCACCAGGGAAGTCCCTGCTTGTTAATTTATAATTAAATGTTTATTAAATCATTTTTAAACCAAGAAACTTTGCTGAAGTTGTAACATTGAATTACTTTGTGCCAAATGCCTCTTACTTTATTATCATTAAACATTATTTCTGATTTTTAGAGGATAGCAGTGTCTGTATATTTTTTGACCCTCCTAAACCCCCACATATAAAGTATATGGCAAAACAAAAAACCCATGAACAAAATTTACAACAGAACTAAATAGACTTCAGTTTCTAGTCCGGCATGTAAGGAGATTAGAATTTTTCTCTCCCAATGCCACAACAAGAAAAAAGCTGAACAAACTGAAACCCAACAACTCTTCTTTGAAGAAATGTTGATAGAAACTTCTAAAACTGAAATGCAAAGAGAATGAAAAAGACAGAACAGATATTCAATTCTGTGGGACAATTAGAAAATGTGTAACATACGTGCAATGGGAATACCAGAAGGAGAAGAAAGGGAGGAGCACAGAAATATTTGAAGAAAAAAATGACTAGGAATTTCCCAAAATTAATGATAAACACCAAACCACAGATCCAGAACCTCAGAGAACACCAAGAAGAATAAATACAAAACTAAATGACAACTCTAGGAACCCCCAAGTACAACCAGGTAGAGAGAAATCATCAGCAACCAGATTGTGTATGTTATTATCATCTATGTGGGAGATAGCAGACAGAAGCAATGGAGTGGCAGATGGACTGAGAACAGGAGAAACTCAAAGGAACCAACAGGTAATCACTGAAAAGTTCAGTGGGCACTTTGAGAACATCAGCTGACGCTACTCAGTGTCACTACTCGGACACTACTACCAGTGAGTGAGGGCAGGTGGCCTTGTGATAAAGCATAAAGGACTAGTGAGTCCACCCCTATCAACTCTTGAAATGGACCGACCCTCTAGGTTTTCTTCCCAGAAGAGCTCAAACGGGAAAACCTGCTGGGAGTGAAAACAAAATTGAGCAAGAGGGGAAAACAGAGGAAGAGGAAAGAGAAGGTCCAGGTACAAGTGGGAGATGGAGTAGAGCCAGGAAACCTCAGAAAGTGAGACACCATATTTCTGCACACTACATGAAAACCTATAAAAGAGGGAGCTCTGTGAAGACAAAAACAAAAACAAAAAAACCCCCAAATATCCTGAACTTCCTCTCCTTCTAAAATCTCAGGAGACTTAATTTTACATAAAATGAGTAACAGAAAAGTATTCAAGTATTCAAGTCTCACACAAAATTACTATATGCAAAAAAAGAAAATAAGGATCAGAGTAATATCCTTATAGAAAATGAAAGCATTTAATCAGAAAAACATGATTAAAATAATGTAATCATGTGAACATGATTAAAAATAATATAATGATTTAAAACTATAACTATCTCAAAACAAATTAATAGACAATAGGGCAATGATAAAAGACATGAATGAGCAATATGAAACAGAAATAGAAAAATTCAGAAATCAGGTGACAGAACTCAAGAAAGAATTAGAATAAAAGAAAAAAAAATTAATGACTAAACTAGAAGAGGCAAAAGAGTAAATAAACACAGCAAATGATACCTTAATAAAAATGGAATAATAATGGGAAATTTTAAAAAAAATAGAAAAAGGAGAAGAAAAAGGGGGAAAAGTATTTGAGAAAAACCCATAAGTATTGAAGATAGGCAAAGATGTTTCAACATGTGGGTCATAGGAGTCCCTGAAGAAGAAAACCTAAGAGAACAGAGCAAATAGTAAAAGGTATAATTTTTATAAGATTTCCCAAAATAAAAATATTTGAAATAAGTATTGAAAGAGTACATTGAATATCTGAGAACACTGACTTAGAATAACTATGACCAAGTCATATTCTGGTAAAATTGCTGAAGTTTAAAGAACAAGGGCTTCCCTGGTGGCACAGTGGTTAAGAATCCGCCTGCCAATGCAGGGGACATGGGTTCAAGCCCTGGTCCAGGAAGATCCCACATGCTATGGAGCAACTAAGCCCATGCACCACAACTACTGACCCCGCACTCTAGAGCCCACATGCCACAACTACTGAAGGCCGTGTGCTTAGAGCCCGTGCTCTGCAACAAGAGAAGCCACCACAATGAGAAGCCCATGCACCACAAGGAAGAGTAGCCCCCGATCGCCATGACTAGAGAAAGCCCACGAGGAGCAATGAAGACCCAATGCAGCCAGAGATAAATAAATAAATAAATATTTTTAAAAAATTAAAAAAATAAAGAAAAAATTTTTTCATCTAGGAAAAAAAATAGCATGTGATGTATAAGAGAAAGAAAATCATATTATCATCAGACGTTTTGACCACAGTAATCTATTCTGAAGGAACTTAAGTAACACATTTTAGATATTCAGTGAAAGAAAATGTGAACTGAGGCTTTTATATCCAACAAAATTGACCATCAAGTATGAAGGGCATAAACTGTTAGCAACATGCAAGGATTTAGAGAATATTGTTTTCCTGAGCTTTCCCTGAGTAATCTACTAAAGAACAACTTACCAACCAAAATGATATGAAAGACCCTATCATATCATTGTACTGGTGGTAGGCATCAAATATACTGTATGGTTAGTTCTAGAACTAACATGTGAATATTAAAAAAGTTTAATCATTAAAAATGATTACCTGATCATAGAATGTAGACATGGTACAAGTATTTAAAAAGGAGAAAAGTAAGGTAGCATATGCAAAAGTTTTTCAAATGGTTTTCAGAAATCATAATGATTGGTTATAGTATTGGAGTTCTTTTCTGAGACTGTTTTAATGGATATTTAATTTTGTTGTATCTGTCTTTGAGGACTAAGATTCTTCATGTAGTTGAAAAGAATCAGATTTAATATAAAAGAACTTAAATAAAAATCTTTAATCCTGAATATGAATTGGAAATTTAAGTATGAACTCACTAGATACATATTTTATCTATTTACGGAAAAGAGGTAGAAATAATGACCAACCAAGCACCCATGGCACCCAGACTGTGGTCTTTTTCAAGACCATTCTGAATAAAATAAACCAGGACTTCTTGGAGAAATAGCTAATTTTTTTTTTTTTTCCAGTACGTGGGCCTCTCACTGTTGTGGCCTCTCCCGCCGCGGAGCACAGGCTCCGGATACGCAGGCTCAGCGGCCACGGACTCTAGATTTCTTTTGATTTCCATTTGCATGGAATATGTTTTTCCATCCCCTCACTTTCAGTCTGTATGTGTCCCTGGGTCTGTAGTGGGTCTCTTGTAGACAGCATCTATACGAGTCTTGTTTATGTATCCATTCAGCTAGTCTATGTCTTTTGGTTGGAGCATTTAATCCATTTACATTTAAGGTAGTTATCGCTATGTATGTTCCTATTACCATATTCTTAATTGTTTTGGGTTTGTCATTGTAGGTCTTTTCTTTCTCTTGTGTTTCGTGCCTAGAGAAGTTCCTTTAGCATTTGTTGTAAAACTGGTTTGGTGGTGCTGAATTCTGTTAGCTCTTGCTTATCTGTAAATGTTTTAATTTCGCCGTCAAATCTGAATGAGATCCTTGCTGGGTAGAGTAATCTTGGTTGTAGGTTTTTCCCTTTCATCACTTTAAATATGTCCTGCCACTCCCTTCTGGCTTGCAGAGTTTCTGCTGAAAGATCAGCTGTTAACCTTATGAGGATTCTTTTGTATGTTATTTGTTGCTTTTCCCTTGTTGCTTTTAATATTTTTTCTTTGTATTTAATTTTTGATAGTTTGATTAATATGTGTCTTGGCATATTTCTCCTTGGATTTATCCTGTATGGGACTCTGCACTTCCTGGACTTGATTAACTATTTCCTTTCCCATATTAGGGAAGTTTCAACTATAATCTCTTCAAATATTTTCTCAGTCCCTTTCTTTTTCTCTTCCTCTTCTGGGACTCCTATAATTTGAATGTTGGTGCATTTAATGTTGTCCCTGAGACCTCTGAGAGTGTCCTCAGTTCTTTTCATTCTTTTTTCTTTATTCTGCTCTGTGGTAGTTATTTCCACTATTTTATCTTCCAGGTCACTTATCCGTTCTTCTGCCTCAGTTATTCTGCTATTGACTCCTTCTAGAGAATTTTTAATTTCATTTATTGTGTTGTTCATCACTGTTTGCTGTCTAGGTCCTTGTTAAACGTTTCTTGTATTTTCTCCATTTTATTTCCAAGATTTTGGATCCTCTTTACTATCATTTCTCTGAATGCTTTTTCAGGTAGACTGCCTGTTTCCTCTTCATTTCTTTGGTTTGGTGGGTTGTTACCTTGCTCCTTCACCTGCTGTGTTTTTCTCTGTCTTCTCATTTTGCTTAACTTACTGTGTTTGGGGTCACCTTTTTGCAGGCTGTAGGTTTGTAGTTCCCATTGTTTTTGGTGTCTGCCCCCGCCCCCCGCCAGTGGGTAAGGTTGGGTCAGTTGGTTGTGTAGGCTTCCTGGTGGAGGGGACTGGTGCCCATGTTCTGGTGGATCAGGCTGGATCTTGTCTTTCTGGTGGGCAGGACCACGTCCAGTGGTGTGTTTTGGGGTGTCTGTGATCTTATTATGCTTTTAGGCAGCGTCTCTGCTAATGGGTGGGGTTGTGTTCCTGTCTTACTAGTGTTTGGCATAGGGTATCCAGCACTATAGCTTGCCGGTCATTGAGTGGAGCTGGGGCTTAGTGTTGAGATGGACATTTCTGGGAGAGCTTTCACCATTTGATATTACATGGAGCTGGGAGGTCTCTGGGAGACCAGTGTCCTGAACTCGGCTCTCCGACGTCAGAGGCACAGGCCTGACACCCACCTGGAGCACCAAGACCCTGTCAGCCACACGGCTCAGAAGAAAAGGGAGAAAAAAAGAAGGAAAGAAAAAAATAAGATAAAGTTATTAAAATAAAAAAAATACAAATAAATTATTAAAAATTAAAATGTAATAAGAAGAAGAAAAAAAGAAAGAAAGAAAGAAAGAAGAGAGCAACCAAACCAAAAAACAAATCCACCAATGATAGCAAGTGCTAAAAAGTATACTAAAAGAAAAAAAAAATGGACAGAACCCTCGGACAAATGGTAAAAACAAAGCTATACAGACAAAATCACACAAAGAAGCATACACATACACACTCACAGAAAGAGAAAAAGGAAAAAAAAAATATATGTCTCTCTCTCTCGCTCTCTCTCTCTCTCTCTATATATATATAAAGAAGGAAGAGAGCAACCAAATCAATAAATCTACTAATGATTATTAAGTCCAAATACTAAAGTAAGATAAACATAAAACCAGAAACAAATTAGATGCAGAAAGCTAACCCGAAGTCTGCAGTTGCTCCCAATGTCCACTGCCTCAGTTTTGTGGTGATTCGTTGTCTATTCAGGTATTCCACAGATGCAGGGTACATCAGGTTGATTGTGGAGATTTAATCCACTGCTCCTGCGGCTGCTGGGAGAGATTTCCCTTTCTCTTCTTTGTTTGCACAGCTCCTGGTATTCAGCTTTGTATCTGGCCCCACCTCTGCGTGTAGGTCGCCTTAGGGCGTCTGTTCTTTGCCCAGAGGATGGGGTTAAAGGAGCAGCTGATTAGGGGGCTCTGGCTCACTCAGGCCGAGGGAAAGGAGGGGTATGGAATGTGGGGTGAGCCTGCGGTGGCAGAGTCCAGTGTGAGGTTGCACCAGCCTGAGGCATGCTATGTGTTCTCCCGGGGAAGTTGTCCCTGGATCATGGGGCCCTGGCAGTGGCGGGCTGCACAGGCTCCCAGGAGGGGAGGTGTGGATAGTGACCTCTGCTTGCACACAGGCTTCTTGGTGGCTGCAGCAGCAGCCTTAGCGTCTCATACCCGTCTCTGGTGTCTGTGCTGATAGCCATGGCTCGTGCTCGTCTCTGGAGCTCCTTTAGGTTGTGCTCTGACCCCCTTCTCGTCGTGCACCCCGAAACAATGGTGTTTTGCCTCTTAGGCAGGTCCAGAGTTTTCCCTGGACTCCCTCCCGGCTAGCTGTGGCTCACTAGACCCCCTCAGTCTGTGTTCACCCAGCCAACCCCAGTCTTCTCCCTGGGGTCTGACCTCCGAAGCCCGAGCCTCAGCTCCCAGCCCCTACTCGCCCCAGCGGGTGAGCAAACAAGCTGGTGAGTGCTGGTCGGCACTGATCCTTTGTGCGGGAATCTCTCTGCTTTGCCCTCTGCACCCCTGTTGTTACGCTCTCCTCTGCGGCTCCGAAGCTTCCCCCCTCCGCCACCCCCTGTCTCCATCAGTTAAGGGGCTCCCTAGTGTGTGGAAACTTCACAGCTCCCTCCCAGAGGTGCAGGTCCTGTCCCTATTCTTTTGTCTCTGTTTGTGCTTTTTTCTTTTGCCCTACCCACCTGGGGAGTTTCTTAACTTTTGGGAAGTCTGAGGTCTTCTGCCAGCGTTCAGTAGGTGCTCTGTAGGAGTTGTTCCACATGTAGATGTATTTCTGATGTATTTGTGGGGAGGAAGGTGATCTCCACTTCTTACTCTTTTGCCATCTTGAAGGTCTCCTCTCACTGGCCTATTTAAAAAAAATTTAACATGGCTACCAAGAGGGTAAGGGGAGGTGGGATGAATTGGGAGATTGGGATTGACATATTTACACTTTTGATACTATGTATAAAATAGATAACTAATGAGAATCTCCTGTATAGCACAGGGAACTCTACTCAATGCTCTCTCTCACTTTAAATCAAAAGCCAGAAATGATTAAGCTTAGTGAAGAAGGTATGTCAAAAGCCATAGGCAGAAAGCTAGGCCTCTTGCGCTAAACAGTTAACCAAGTTGTGAATGCAAAGGAAAAGTTCTTAAAGGAAATTAAAAGTGCCACTCCAGTGAACACACAAATGATAAGAAAGTGAAACAACCTTATTACTGATATGGAGAAAGTTTGAGTGATCAGGATAGAAGAGCAAACCAGCCACAAAATTCCCTTAATTCAAAGCAAGGCCCTAACTGTCTTGAATTCTAGGAAGGCTGAGAGAGATGAGGAAGCTGCAGAAGAAAAGGCTGAAGCTAGCAGAGGCTGGTTCATGAGGTTTAAGGAAAGAAGCCACCTCCATAACATAAAAGTAGAAGATAAAGCAGCAAGGTGATGTAGAAGCTGCAGCAAGTTATCCAGAACATTTAGTTAAGATAATTCATGAAGGTAGCTACACTAAACAAGAGATTTTCAGTGTAGACAAAACAGACTTCTGTTGGAAGAAGATGCCATCTAGGACTTTTAAAACTAGAGAAATCAATGCCTGGCTTCAAGTCTTCAAAGGACAGGGTGACTCTCTTGTTTGGGGCTTATGTAGCTGGTGACTTTAAGTTGAATATTTTAAAGCCGCTGTGGAGACCTATTGCTCAGAAAGGAAAGATTCCTTTCAAAATGTTACTGCCCATTGACAATGTACCTGTTCACCGAAGAGCTCTGATGGAGATGTACAATGAGATTAATGTTGTTTTCATGCCTGTTAACACAACATTCATACTGCAGCCCATGGATCAAGGAGTCATTTTGACTTTCAAGTCTTATTATTGAAGAAATATACTTCATGAGGCTATAGCTCCCATAGATAGTGATTCCTCTGATGGAGGGCAGAGTAAATTGAAAACCTCTGGAAAGGATTCACCATTCTAGATGCCATTAAGAACATTTGTGATTCATGGGAAGAGGTCAAAATATCAACATTAACAGGAATTTGAAAGAAGTGATTCTGACCCTCATTGATGATTTTGAGAGGTTCAGGACTTCAGTGGAGGAAGTAACTGTAGGTGTGGTGGAAATAGCAAGAGACCTAGAATTAGAAGTGGAGCCTGAAGATGTGACTGAATTGCTGCAATCTCATGATAAAACTTTAAAGAATGAGTTGCATCTTATGGATGAGCAAAGAAATTGGTTTCTTGAGATGGACTCTACTCCTGGTGAAGGTGCTGTGAAGATTGTTGAAATGACAACAAAGGATTTAGAATATTACATAAACTTAGTTGATAAAGCAGCAGCAGGGTTTGAGAGGACTGACTTCAATTTTGAAAGAAGTTCTACTATGGTAAAATGCTACCAAAGATCAATGCATGCTAGAGAGAAATTGTTCATGAAAGGAAGTGTCAATCAACACAGCAACATTCATTGTTGTCTTATTTTAAGAAATGGGTTGGGTTGACCAAAGCTACCCCAATCTTCAGCAACCAACACCCTGATTAGTCAGCAGTCATCAACATCGAGGCAAGACCCTCCACCAGTAAAAGATTAGGGCTCGCTAAAGCCTTAGATAATGGTTAGAAATTTTTAGCAATAAAGTATTTTAAAATTAAGATATGTACATTTTTTTAGACAATGCCATTGCACACTTAATAGACTGCAGTATAGTGTAAATATAACTTGTAGGTACTGGGAAACCAGAAAGCTCCTTTTGGAGCTTTATTGCAATATTCTCATTGCAATATTCTCGTTATTGTTGTGGTCTGGAACCCAACCTGCAATATCTCTGAGGTATGCCTGTAATTTATTGGTTACACAGACCAACCCTTGTCCAGTATGGGAGGGGACCATATAAAGGTGTGACTTCCAGAAGGCAGGGATCACTGGGGGCCATCCTGGACTCTGGCTCCCGCAATCTGAAACCCATTAGATATGCATAAGTTCATGAGTTCACAGTAGAAAAAATTTAGAAAACTACACCTTACAAGAGACATAAAAGACCAATTTAGAAATTAAAAATGGGCAAGACTAACTATAGCAGCTAGGGATGCACACTTGATTGATAAAATTATAAAGAAGTGCAAGGGAAGTTATCAAAGCAGGATAGTGGAAGTAAATGATTACTCTAAAAGCCAAGATAGTAGTTACTTTTGGAAAGGGTGGGGACAGTCTGTGATTGAGATGGGGCACATGGAGAGGCTTCTGGGTGGCTGGCAAAGTTTTATTTTTTGACCTGGTGTCAAGGTAAATGAAAGTGTTTACCTTTTAATAATTTACTGAGACATTGTTTCATGTGGTTTTTCTCTACCTGTGTTTTATTTTACAATAAAAAGATAAAACAACATCTCTAAAGATAATACATCCATATGGTAAAATACTCAAAACAGTGGAAAATTTTTTATAGTGAAAAAATCAATCTTCCCAACTCATCTACTAGTAATTTTCTTCCCTAGAAGTAGCCGTTGTCACCTGCTTCTTGTGTATCTATCCAGAGAGATCTCATGTATATAAAATCACACACATACACGTATGTATGTGTATATGTATATATAAATATAAATGTGTATAAAATTTCCTCTCATTTAAAAGTATAAGTGGTAGAATTAGAATACCATGCACAACAGGGAATTATATTCAATATCCTACCTACAGTGGAATATAATCTGAAAAAAAAAATAACTGAATCACTTTGCTGTACACCTGAAACTAACACAATGTTGTAAATCAATTATACTTCAATTAAAAACGATCTTTTCTCTTTACATTGCCATATTTTCTAAATTTCAAAATTGTGTGGCTTTTACTTTGATTATTATAAAAAGTTACTAAAATACAAAATAAACTTAAGAAAAAGAATACCATACACATATTCTGATCTTTGTTTATTTCACTAAATATTTTATTTTTGTGGATAATATATCTACTATCACATAGTGCCCTTAAACAACATGGGGGTTAGGTGTGCTGATTCCCCTCACAGTAGAAAATCACATATAACTTTTGACTCCTCAAAAACCTAACTGGAAGCCTTACCAGTAACATTAACACTCGGTTAAGACATATTTTGTATAAGTATTATATACTGTTTTCTTACAATAAAGTAAGCTAGATTAAAAAATGTTATTAAGAAAATCATAGAAAATACATTTACAGTACTATACTTAAGTTTATGTCCTCTGTTTACAAGGTGAGTTACTTGTCAGTACCTACATTAATATTGTATGTAATACAAAACACTGTAGATGTTATACATGTTACTAATACTAGACATCAAAAATGAAAAGATGATGTGAAAAAGAAATTCATATTTTTTAACAGATAAAACGATTCATGCTTTGATAACAAAGAAGCAGCAATGTGTTTGCTTTAATGGTAGCTTTGTGTAATCAGTAAGATTGCTTCATGGTAGAGTAGCCTATATACTAATGAATAAATCATTATAAAATTTTTGTGGCATGTAGTATTACAGTCTTATTTATAACACAGTATTGGAAACATTATTACATTTTTAAAAAACCACTTACCTGTGATAACAGGCTGATATGCAGTTTCTCCAAGTACAGGAGGGACAGGCATCCTGTATAGTAATGTAATTCTTTGAAAGCTTATAAAACAGTAAGAAAACTAACACATTATTAATTTTATATTAAATGTCACTCACCTTATGCCTATGTAGGAATAGACTAGTATCTACATATTTTTTACTCATTCATGACATGCCTTTTTCTTAATTTTTTCAATATTTTAGGCCACGCATTTCCTCTGCATATTTTTCCAAATTGTGAAAAATATTTTTTAAAATTCTATTGTATTTATTGAAAAATATCTGCGTATAAGTGAACCCACACTGTTCAAACCCATATTGTTCAATGGTCAACTGTATAAAGTCAGTTCCTATTTCTAGGCGACAACCCGTATATTTTAGCCTGTAAATAGCAGTTTAAATCAGAAGGTAACTTTTCTAAGAATATTCTCTATTAAGTCAGCAGATATGTTTCTAATTTCTCAATGTGGAGAGACCATTCATATTGATTTTGAAGGTACACATTTTTCATAAAGTTTAAAATTTACCTGTTTGGTTTTTTCACCCAACTTTTCAGCTTAAACAAACCTGTTCACCCTTTGATTCAGACAAGATTACCTAGGGAAGGGTGGATTCTGGAGTTAGCAAAGTGCTTCTTCAGCATTTCCTTCAATGAACTCACAGAGATTTTATGGCGAGTGTTAAAACAACGCACCTGTGACTAACCTTTGTGCTTCTCAGCTGATAACTGCCTGTTTACGGTGATAACCAAGATTAAAGGAGACAGAGGTACAGGCTTCTACAGCCTTTAAACTCTAATCTTGGACTAGCAAATGTTTCCTGGGCACCAAACTATATTGTTTAAAAAAGAAAAACTTCGTCAAGTGTTTTAACTATTTTTTTTCCTTTAGTATTTCTTGCTTTTTCAGTTGTTTAAGTAGTATTTGTTGAGTACCTACCATGCAATTAGCAGTGGGGTGCCCTGGGGGTATCAAGGAAGGAAGTACAAAGAAAGAGCTTACAGTCTTGTGGAGATTCACCGTATATATACATATGAACCAGCTAGTGAACAAGATGTATTATATATATTATATCTTGTGTGTTTATCTCAATGTATGTAAACATATATAAACATATGCAGTACAACGTAAATATACACGTATGCTAAGTGATGTGGCACAGATAATTAGAAAGTGGGCAAGATGCAGTATGAAAATTACGTGAAGGGACAATAAGCCAAAGCAGTTGGAAGGTGATGTGAATCCAATTGTCAGGCAAGGTTGTGTGCTGAGCAAGCTCTGGAGCTAAGTTTTCCTTTTGAAATAATTATAGACGCACAGGAAGTAGCAAAAATAGTACAAAGAGGTCCCAGGTACCACCACCCCCCAGGTTCTCCCAATAGTAACGTCTTATATAACTTGAGTACAATACCCAAACCGGCATACCGACATTGAGACAACCTACAGCTCTTTTCCACATTTCACCAGTTTTACATGCACACATTTCCATGGAGCTGAGTTTTGATAAATGAGTTCAATAGACAAGAGGAATGAGAAAAGAAAACTAGAGATAAACAAAGCCTCACAGGGCAGTTACTTTGAAGAACTGTCCTCTTTCTTGTTCTTCCAACTCTTAGGCATCCCCTATGCAAATTAACCACACTGCTTTCCTCACTGGAGGTTGGCTTGTTACCTACTCTTCACAAATGTTACCCAAGCACTTACTCCTGTTCTCTCTCTCTTTTTTTTTTTTTTTTTTTGTGGTACGCGGGCCTCTCACTGTTGTGTCCTCTCCCGTTGCGGAGCACAGGCTCTGGACGCGCAGGCTCAGCGGCCGTGGCTCACGGGCCCAGCTGCTCCGCGGCATGTGGGATCTTCCCGGACTGGAGCACGAACCCGTGTCCCCTGCATCGGCAGGCGGACTCTCAACCACTGCGCCACCAGGGAAGCCCTCCCTCTCTTTTTTTTAATTGAAGTATAGTTGATTTACAATGTTGTGTTAATTACTGCTGAACAACAAAATGATTCAGTTATACATATATATATATATATATATATATATATATATATATATATATATACACACATGCTCTTTTTAAAAAATATTCTTTTCCATTATGGTTTATCATAGGATATTGAATATTCTTCTCTGTGCTATACAGTAGGACCATGTTGTTTATCCATTCTATATATAAAAGCTTAAGTCTGCTACCCACAACCTCCCACTCCATCCCTCCACCAACCCTCTCCCCCGGCAGCCAGCAGTCTGTTCTCTATGCCTGTGATTCTGTTTCATAGATAGGTTCATTTGTGTTATATTTTAGAGTCTACATATAAGTGATATCATATGGTTTGTCTTTCTCTTTCTGACTTACTTCACTTAGTATGATAATCTCTGGTTGCATCCATGTTGCTGCAAATGGCATTATTTCGCTCTTTTTATGGCTGAGTAGTATTCCATTGTGTATATTTACCACATCTTCTTTATCCATTCATCTGTCACTCCTGTTCTCTTATTCCAGTGATCCAAACATAGGCAGTCTCCCTCCTAGAAACCATTTGTTTTCTGTGAACTAGTTTGTAAATAAGTAGTTGGAACCCAGAACAGGTTTTCTCATGGAAACAGAGGTACATAGATTATGGGTTCCCTGGCCTATCTCTGGGCCACATAACTCAAAATATAACTAATCTCTTTACAGAACAATACTGATCATTGCTGTACATCGTGGTAGTGGTTGGGTTTCTGAGAGTTAGGGAGGAGGATTCTCTGCTATGTCAGATGGGCTTCTATCTTAATAGGAGTCCTCTTGCTACAAACTCCCACTGCATACAATGGGTAATATTAAAGGAAAAGCCCCTTTTTTGTACTTTTAATCACACAAAATAAAATCTTTCCTAATTCAAGTATTCACCCACTTAACTATCAGTTCTGTAAGAGGTGACAGAGGAAGTGCAGACAAAGGAGCTGTTAGGAGAGCTAGGCAGAGAAATACTGAAAAGAGAGCTCCTTAAAGGAAATACACCAGAATAATACAGTGATTGTCTCTGAGAGGTGGAATTACCAGTGATTCATTCTTCATATTTTCTCTCTTTCTCTCTCTCCCTCTCCCTCATCCTCACTCTCTCTGTTTCTTTTGTATCTTTCTGAATTTTCCAAATTCTCTACAACTGGGATGCATTGCTTTTATGACCACAAAAATTAGAGTGCTCTGGAATGAAAGAGGTGCATGCAGGTTTTTCAAGCAGTTCCCAATATGGTTGGCAGGAGAGGAGGTAGAATATGGAGCAATGTGCTCCACAAGGCAGAAGCAAGGTGGTTTCCAAGTACAGTAACAGGTACCTGGAAAGGTAGGAACCTTCTGAGTGGGCACAGGCATGTACACAATTCAGAACTTTACAGAGGAGAGGTTTACTCTGGGAATGCACAGATGCTATCCTTTCCTTGGTTCCTGCAATGAAATACAAAGCTACCATTGACACCTTTGGGCAGGGTCCTGCCAGAGTCAAGAAAGGAGCCTGATGGCTACTGAGCCATAAGTCCTTTAAGCCCTGGGTTTACATCACCATTCTGGAATAAGTTATACTGAAAACCATGCATGTTAAGGCATGTTCACAGATCATTTTCCATTTCTGCTCAGAGCGTCAAACAGCAGTGTTTAGGCTTCTTAGGTCCTCTCTATGCTGTCCTAGATGGGACTTTAAGTCTATAGATACTTATAAATACTTATGCCATGCCCTTTAAATACGGTCTACAAACCCACATGAAATATTTGTCTTCTAATCTCTCCTTATCTCAGTGATGATTGCATTACTTGCAGTAATCATCTTCTTTTGTAGTTTTTGATTTCCATTATGCTATTACAACTTTGTAGAATATTTATGGGAGCATGATACTAATACATGTGCAATATATTTGATTTCTCCCTGTAGATACAATCATGCTGGCCTAAGCATACTAATGCCATAAAAAGCTAAAATGCTTCAACTTGCTTATTCTTAATGCCTTAAAAAAAATGAGAATTCCTCAGTCCCATAAAACAGAGATAATTAGCAATTTGCATCTATTTCTTGATAACTTTGAGAGGTTAATTTGGAACAAATATGATATTTTAGTAAAGGTAAAGTTCCTACTTCAATTTAATGTTTTTGTATAAACATTTCTTGCATGCTGGACCATGTCAATGCTAAGTGAAGCAAAAGTGAGAAAGAAGCAGTTCCTATCTTTACAGGGTGTAAAATCTAGTCAAAACAAAACAAAAATTGATGAAAGCTTTTAAATGAATATCCCTTTTGTCATTGTACCAAAGGAGGTCTGTAATAATCAGAGATACTAAAGTGATTGGAAAGAACCTCCTGGCTGAATGGAAGTGGGGTGTAGGAAGGATGTGGGTGGCATGAGAGGTAGGATGACTATATAAACCTGGGCACTTTTGAGAATAAAAGAGGTGCTACTAATATTTATGTTTATGCAAGAGGCACAATCTTAATCTATCTCAGGCCAACAGGGAGTCATGATGCCCTTCGTTAAAAAAATGGATTTAGGGGCTTCCCTGGTGGCGCAGTGGTTGAGAGTCCGCCTGCCGATGCAGGGGACATGGGTTTGTGCCCCGGTCCGGGAGGACCCCACATGCAGCGGAGTGGCTGGGCCCATGAGCCACGGCCACTGAGCCTGCGCATCCCGAGCCTGTGCTCCGCAACGGGAGAGGCCACAACGATGAGAGGCCCGTGTACCGCAAAAAAAAAAAAAAAAAAAAAAAAAGGATTTAGGAGAACTTCCATGAATATAAATGGTAGGGAAGTGTATTAGTTTGCGAGGGCTGCCACAAAAGGATGGCTTAAACAATGGAAATTTTATTGTCTTGCAGTTTTGGAAGTTAGAAGTCCAAAATCAAGGTGTCAGCAGGGTCAGTTCTTTCTGAAGACTATGAGGGAAAGATCTGTTCCAGACTTCTCTCCGTGGCTGAAGAAGGTTGTCTTTTTCCTGTATCTTCACATCATCTCTCCTCTCTGCATGTCTCTATGTCCAAATTTCCCCTTTTTATAAGGACACTAGTCATATTGGCTTAGAGTCCATCCTAATGACCTCATTTATCTTGATTGCCTCCGTAAAGACCATATCTCCAGATAAGGTCACATTCTGAAGTACTGGGGATTAGTACACTAATATATCTTTGTTTGGTGGGGGGCATGATTTAACTAATAACAGGAAGGATGGTAGAAACTTGACAATAGCACCACAATAGAAGGGATGTTACATCTGGATGGCTAGTGGGCACTGTCTTCTTAGTATACATCATGATCAGGAGGCAATTCTGTTATAGGCTTTAATAAGGTAAGATGGGTGGGGAGAATAAACAGAATGGAGGATGATTAGAGAAATAGAAACTTTTATTTTGGGGAATTATTAGTGTTCCACAATTCCTCTTTCCATTGGGCAATAAAGACTGGACACTGGTGGCAGAGGATGTTCAAGTGGCAGTTGACTAGAGCATGTGGAGCTATGGGATGCCATGTCTGGGAGGTGCCACAAATAGACTGGTCAATTTTTACCACATTAGTTGATAATTCTCTACTATGAGATCTGCCTTTACTTATGAAATTAAAGCTATTTTTTCCTTTCCCCATCTCCACAGGGATTTTGCGATTCACAGAATAATAAATGTGATGAATTCTGAGCTCTGTGGAGGAATGATCTTGAGTTAGTTCAAAGTGGTTATAGTGACAAAGGTTTTTGGCCTTTGGGCATGTTCGTGAAATTGCATATAAAACTGATCACTTATACTTTCAAAATATTGAATACCAGGCAGACAAAAAGTTAGGGAGAGAAATATACATTTTTTTTTGGCTTACATGTTAGTGGCTTAGATATAGGAACATTAGGCCTTTACATGCTTGCAAAATGCAATCTGTGTTCTTGTGTCACTACCGTGAAAGGTCAATGAGAAACTTCATACATTATGATGACACATAGATTCCGTGCTGAAATTCACATAGGATTGTTCTTATTCTTATGTTACGCTTTCTTCATTTATCTTGATCTTCATAAGTATAGATAAAATAGTGGTACACACATTTTCTTGGCAAAGAAGAAGTTGGCATATCACTGTTGTGTGTTCAGTTAAACAGCTGTAGCTAAAACAAGATTATCGTAGACTATGTGGTTAGGAAGCACCAGGCTTTAAAAAAAAAACAAAAAAGAAGCACCAGGTTAGTCAGGGTAATACACAAATCATAAAATATTAAAAGAAAATAAAAATAGCCTTGGTCCTTAACTTGTGGGCTCAAAGGGCCTGGGAAGTGAGTGAAATGCATGTTTTATTAAGTCAGGAAGAATAAATGATCAGTAAAAGTGTAATATTGGAATTTCAGACACACTAATCCTGTAAGTCATTCCAAGATATATAGGATTTTAATTTTAAATTAATTTAAAAATTATTTTCAATATAAGGTCTCATTACAGAATACTTGGAAAAATGAAAAGGAGTCATTTCTTCCTGATTTCTTTCTATATGGTCTTTGACATAGTTGTACTCATACAGTACATACAATGTTCTAGCTCCCTTTTTGGCTTTGCATACTCTTCATTGTTGGCATTTTTTAAGTTATACAATTGCCCATCTGATAACTTACTTAATTACTTCTCAAATAATAGACTTTAACAAATCCTTAAGGTATTATGTTATATAATTTTGATATAAATATCTTATTATGTAAATTTTCATCATATTAGGGTTTTTTGGGCAGGAGATGTGCTCTTTCTGGGTCATAGGGTTATGAGGCCTTTTATGACAGCACTTTGTTCTTAGGTCAGTAAGATAGTCTCCATTTTATCAGAGCCTAAAATTACTAAATAAATTTTGTGGTTGGATTGCAGCAATTCTGAATTTAATATCTAAGCATAATGACCTTGCCTTTTTTTTTAAAGATTTTTTAAAATATATATTTATTTATATTTATTTATTTATTTTATCTTTGGTTGCATTGGGTCTTCATTGCTGCACGCGGATTTTCTCTAGTTGCAGCGAGTGGGGGCTACTCTTCGTTGTGGTATGCGGGCTTCTTGTTGCGGTGGCTTCACTTGTTGCAGAGCACGGGCTCTAGGTGCGCGGGCTTCAGTAGTTGCGGCACACGGACTCAGTAGTTGTGGCTCTAGAGCTCAGGCTCGGTAGTTGTGGCACGTGGGCTTAGTTGCTCTGCAGCGTGTGGGATCTTCCTGGCCCAGGGCTCGAACCCGTGTCCCCTGCATTGGCAGGAGAATTCTTAACCACTGTGCCACCAGGGAAGTCCGATGATGACCTTGTCTTAAAGAAGTTTGAATTATTATACCTTCAAGGATGTTACAGAAATGCTTGGGCATCTTTTTCTTTTAATTAAAATATTTTTTCTTTTAAAAAAAGTTTGTTTTGTCTGAGCATCTTTATCATCAAGTAAATTACATGCAGTTTGTTTAGAGAAAGATGTAATAGAAAGATCTCATCAGTAATGGAAGTGTGCAGATTGTTTTGCTATGCAGACATGCTACTACACTGAGAGTTGGAAAAAAATAAGACTTTGCCCAGGGTTTATAAATACTTTTACCAAAGTAACATTTAAAAAAAATTAAATAATCACAAAATAAAACCTCACTAGTAAATGAAAGTTGAAATTATTTTGGATAGGAACTCTGACAGGATGGAAACACCATGGGCCCTGGAGTCAGACAAACTGTCTTTGGAATTGCAGCTCTGTCACTCATTCAACCTCTGACTCTGGACAAGTTTTGGCTTTTCAGAAACTCAGATTGTATGAAATGGTGGTTAATAATGTATTAAATAAAAATAAGGCATATATCAAATTGCCTAGTGTACAGTGAGTGCCCATTTATTACTAATTAGTAATATTTCTTCCTTCCTTTATTCATGGCTCACACTGAAAATGTAAAGAATATTTCGGGAGGAAATATATAATTTAAAATACTTAAAAAGGGACTTCCCTGGTGGCGCAGTGGTTAAGAACCTGCCTGCCACTTCAGGGGACACGGGTTCAAGCCCTGGTGCGGGAAGATCCCACATTCCGCGGAGCAACAAAGCCCGTGCACCACAACTACTGAAAGCCTGCGTGCCTAGAACCCGTGCTCCGCAACAAGAGAAGCCACCGCAATGAGAAGCCCGCGCACCGCAATGAAGAGTAGCCCTCACTCACTGCAACTAGAGAAAACCCGTGTGCAGCAACAAAGACCCCAACACAGCCAAAAAATAAATAAAGTTAAATAAATAAATTAATTAAATAAACTACTTAAAAAGACTCTCATTTTAGTTCAAGGGACTCTATAAATGAGTTTTGCAACTTTCTGTGAGGCTGTACTATATTCATTTAAAAATAAAAAGTTGGACTTCCCCGGTTGTCCAGTGGTTAAGACTCCATGCTTCCACTGCAGGGTCATGGGTTCGATCCCCGGTGGGGGAAGTTCCGCATGCCACTCTGTGTGGCCAAAATAATCATAAATTTAAAAAAAATAAAAAGTTAAGAAAAATAAAAAAGACAGTATTAGATAAATGAGTCAGGCATGGAGGGTTCAATTAGTTGGTTCCTTCTGGTTAAGTCATTTATTTTTTCTGTCTCTCAGTTTCTCACCTGAAATGGAGAAACACAATTCCTAAGCTACTAGAGTACTTATTCCAAGGATGAACAATTGTGGTTCACATTTTAGGGAGAACATAATAGGTTGAATACTGTTTCCTTTCAAGTAATTTAATCAAGAGAAAAGGACTAAGGGTTAAAAATTTCTTACTAGTAGACATGTCTTGTTGAATAAATATATTCTTTTTTTTTTGCTTGCTCTGGGTCTTAGTTTCGGCAGGCGGGCTCCTTTAGTTGCGGCACACAGGCTCCTTAGTTGTGGCCTGTGAACTCTTAGTTGTGGCATGCATGTGGGATCTAGTTCCTTCACCAGAGATCGAACCCGGGCCCCCTGCATTGGGAGCACAGAGTCTCAACCACTGCGCCACCAGGGAAGTCCCAATAAATATATTCTTAATTCTGATATATACAAGTAATAAAAATCAAGTTCTGGGACTTTCCTGGTGGTCCAGTGGTTAAGACTCCAGGTCCCTATGCCTGGGTTTGGTCCCTTGTCAGGGAACTAGATCCTGCATGACGCAACTAAGAGTTCACATGCTGCGACTAAAAGAGCTGGCATGAGGCAACAAAGATCCAGCGTGCCACAACTAAGACCCGACACAGCCAAATAAATAATTAATAAAACGAAAACGAAAACAAAAAAGTTCTGATTCAGACAGTCATCCAACTAAATTTTTAATGAATGCTCATTATGTTCAAGGTGTGAGTACAGAAAACAATGGACTTTTACAGCCACACACATCTGTTTTCAAATTTTTGTTGGCTTCACACCTAATTAGCTGTGAGACTGGTGATATATATATATTCTTAACATCTTTATTTGAGTATAATTGCTTTACAATGGTGTGTTAGTTTCTGCTTTATAACAAAGTGAATCAGCTATACATATACATACATCCCCATATTGCCTCCCTCTTGCATCTCCCTCCCACCCTCCCTATTCCCACTCCTCTACCGAGCTGATCTCCCTGTGCTGTGCGGCTGCTTCCCACTAGCTACCTATTTTACATTTGATAGTGTATATATGTCCATGCCACTCTCTCACTTCATCTCAGCTTACCCTTCCCCCTCCCCGTGTCTTCAAGTCCATTCTCTACGTCTGCGTCTTTGTTCCTGTCCTGCCCCTAGGTTCTTCGGAACCATTTTTTGGGGGGGGGGTTCCATATATACGTGTTAGCATACAGTATTTGTTTTTCTCTTTCTGACTTACTTCACTCTGTATGACAGACTCTAGGTCCATCCACCTCACTACAAATAATTCAATTTTGTTTCTTTTTATGGCTGAGTAATATTCCATTGTATATATGTGCCACATCTTCTTTATCCATTCATCTGTTGATGGACACTTAGGTTGCTTCCATGTCCTGGCTATTGTAAAAAGACCTGCTATGAACATTGTGTTACATGACTCTTTTTGAATTATGGTTTTCTCAGGGTATGTGTCCAGTAGTGGGATTGCTGGGTCATATGGTAGTTCTGTTTTTAGCTTTTTAAGGAAACTCCATACTGTTCTCCATAGTGGTTGTATCAATTTATATTCCCACCAACAGTGCAAGAGGGTTCCCTTTTCTCCACACCCTCTCTGGCATTTGTTGTTTGCAGATTTTTTGATGATGGCCATTCTGACTGGTGTGAGGTGATACCTCATTGTAGTTCTGATTTGCATTTCTCTAGTGATTAGTGATGTTGAGCATCCTTTCATGTGCTTGTTGGCAATCTGTATATCTTCTCTGGAGAAATGTCTATTTAGGTGTTCTGCCCATTTTTGGCTTGAGTGGTTTGTTTTTTTGATCTTGAGCTGCATGAGCTCCCTGTAAATTTTGGAGATTAATCCTTTGTCAGTTGCTTCATTTGCAAAAATGTTCTCCCATTCTGAGGGTTGTCTTTTCGTCTTGTTTATGGTTTCCTTTGCTGTGCAAAAGCTTTTAAGTTTCATTAGGTCCCATTTGTTTATTTTTGTTTTTATTTCCATTTCTCTAGGAGGTGGGTCAAAAAGGATCTTGCTGTGATGTATGTCATAGAGTGTTCTGCCTGTGTTTTCCTCTAAGAGTTTTATAGGGTCTGGCCTTACATTTAGGTCTTTAATCCATTTTGAGTTTATTTTTGTGTATGGTGTTAGGGAGTGTTCTAATTTCATTCTTTTACATGTAGCTGTGAGACTGGTGATATTCGCGACGAAGATTTCTGACCTTCAGTGAAACCTCACAGAGATTTCGTGCAGAAAAAAATGAGGAAAACAATGAGGAAAGAAACTGAGTTATCTATTGCGGCACAACACGTAACCACCAAATTTAGTGGCTTAAAATACCATCAGTTCATTATTTCTCATGATTCTGAGGGTTGGCTGGTCTCTCCAAGTGGTCTTTCTTCCAGGATGGTGTTCTCAGGGCAGCGTTACAACAGGGTGAAGGCTGAAGCTGCAGGGCCACTAGAGTCCTATGCTCAGGAACTTGAACCATGTTCACTTTGGCCACATTTTACTGGCCAGAAGTCCAGCTCAGATTAATGGTGTGAAGAAGAGACTGGGCCTCTACATGGGAGGTTATTGCAAAATCACCTTGCAAAGAGATATGCTGCTGGGATGAGAGGGTCAGTAAACCAGTTATAGTATCTGCTGTGCTTGTTTTCAGGAAGCTTCAAATGATGCCATCTATCAGCGTGCCTGGCATTTTTGTTACAGTCAGTCTTCATCTTCCTCCTTTCCTCTCTTTAAGAATCATTCAAAGTTGCATGTGAAGACACAGTTCTAAAGGAGGCTAGGATCGGTGTCAATGTTCGTAATACACACTTTCAAACAGCACCCATAGCTACCTGAAGCCATCAGCGTAGGCTTGTGTAACAATCTTGTGTGATAAAACTCCCAGTTAAATTTGAATTTCAGATAAGCAACAAATAGTTTTTTAGTATAAGTATGTCTTCTTTTGTTAACAGTTTGGCATATATTCTTCTAGTACTTTCCTGTGAATAATCTAACTTACACATATAAATTTAAAAAAATAGAATCATACTTACTTTTACTAGTTGCTATTTTCCTTTTCCATATCTGTACATTTAGATCTAACTCATTCTTTTAAAAGCTGCATGGTGTTTTATGGTATGCACACACCACAGTTTATTTATTTAAGCACCTGCTAATTAATGGCTGTTTGGATTATTGGCAATCTTTCTTTATTACAAAGGGTGCTACTAGGTATATCCTTATATATATATATATCTTAGTGTATCTCTGAAGTATGAAGTTCTAGGACTGGAATTGTGATGGGAAAGGTTATGCCTTGAATCCAGATGGCTAAAATGCCTTCAAAAAGGATATCATTTTAAACTCTTACCAAAAGTATTTGAGGGTTCCTATTTCTCCCCTTGCCAACCCATGAGTATTTTAATCTTTGCTTATGTGACAGGATAAATGATCCATTTTCATTGCAAATTGGGAGCATACTCCCATAGAAGCACTGAATTAGAAAAACATTTATTCAGTAGGCATAAGGAAATATATTGCTACCTTTCAAAACGAAATTTGATTTGTAGCAGTTTAGGAGAATGAATGGATGGAATTCAAACTCAATACCTTGGGTTTGAATGGGAAGGTCTGAAAACAGAAATAGTCACACAGGAATGGATCGGAGGGCTGGATTTCATCCCTCCTTACTGGCAGTATACCTTTATCTTAAATTAATAACCCATAACTTTAAACTTCCCCCACTTGTGGAATGCCCTCTAGGTTTATCATCCTTTCCATTACCTACTTTAGAATGCCACTGCATTTATTTTGTTTCCTTTATGCTTCTGAAAGTTGTGGTGGCCACCCACAGTGAAAACCATGAACACGAGATAATAATATACCATGATGCATTGGGCAAGAGTTTCCCATGGTACTCTTTCTTCTTGGTGCAAAGAAATAGAGTTATTTTTTCTGTTTTTTTTTATGCAGTTAGTAATTTCTTTTTTTTAATTTTATTTATTTTTGGCTGCATTGGGTTTTCGTTGCTGCAAGTGGGCTTTCTCTAGTTGCAGCGAGTGCGGCGAGTGGGGGCTACTCTTTGTTGTGGTGCATGGGATTCTCATTGCAATGGCTTCTCTTGTTGTGGAGCACGGGCTCTAGGTGCGGGGGCTTCAGTAGCTGTAGCACGCAGGCTCTAGAGCGCAGGCTCAGTAGTTGTGGCACACAGGCTTAGTTGCTCTGCGGCATATGGGATCTTTCCGGACCAGCGCTCGAACCCATGTCCTCTGCATTAGCAGGCGGATTCTTAACCACTGCACCACCAGGGAAGTCCCAGAAATAGAGTTATTTATTGCTCTGTTTTCTCCCCCTGGGCTGTCCAGAGAGGCTGGGAAGTATTACTGTGCAACTCCCCCCAACAACCCTCAGCCCTATCCAAATAAATGAAAATGAACCAAAACCAAATCCAAGCTTCTAACGATTTTCTTTAGGAGAAGAGTGCATATATTAGAAACTATTCCTTAGTAGTCTCCGATAACTGGGACTCATCAAGATGTTCACATATAGGGAATTACCTGCTGGTACAGTGGTTAAGACTATGTGCTTTCACTGTGAGGGCATGGGTTCAATCCCTGGTCGGGGAAGTAAGACCCTGCAAGCCATGCAACACAGCAAAAACCAAAAGCAAACAAAAAAGATCTTCACATATAAAAAAAATGTTCTCATACCATTTTTCTCTGCTGAAAAATCAGCTGTTTCCCTCCATTTTGAAATCATTAGGTTGACTTTAAAATAACTTTAGAGTAGTGTCTTAAAACCACGTTAGATCAGGAATAAAACATTTACAATGTTCAGGGTAAAAAATGAAGATCTGATAAAGAAGAAAACATAGGAGAAAAGAATGGGAAGAGGGAGAAAGGGATCAGGGAGGGCAAACAAGTGAGAATATCTGTTTATGTTGATGAGTCTTACCAATGGTGCCCCAGGTACAGTTTCACTTTTGATTGTCCCTCCTCCCTCTATAAACTCGAACTCCTTGCAGACTGGACAATGCCGTATTCATCTTTGTTTTCCCAGCACCCAGCAGGATGCCTGACAAACAGTCTGTGTTCAGGAAATATTTGTTGACTTGAATTAAACCACACTAGACTACTAATGAACACCCTAAAATTTAAATTTCATTGCTAGCCGCTTGGCAAAGGTATATTTATGGCCAGGAGATTTTTTTACGCAAGCTTTCAAGTTGTGTGAGATGCCTGTGAAAGATACAGATTCCTGGGCCCCACCCCAGACATTCTGATACAGATGGTCTAGGTGGGGTGGGGGCGGCTAGGGAATCTGCACGTTTAACAAATGCCTCAGGTGTTTCTGATACAGCCTGGGAACCAAAGGCAGCTTGCAAACTAGCACACCAGATACCTTAAGCCCTGGAATTGTCCTGATATTTTAGACTCTCTGCCTTGAAGCTTGATCTGAAAAGAATATATGACCATCCTAACATGTAAATTTACCAAAGAGTTTAAACTGGAAGATGGTAATTACAGTGCACCAACACTCCTAAGAATCTTGAGTTCCAAACGTCTAGTCTTCTTGGTGGGTCTGCAGATTTCTGAGAGTTCCCAGTCTCTAGTGCTGTGACAGACCTAACAGGGGAGATGTATGGAGAAACACCAATCAAGAGGTGCTTACTTGCCTTAGGGGGGCTTCTGAATCTGTTAACTGCTCACAGATCATTAACATTTTGAGGGAGCTGGGTCAAGGAGAATGAGATTCAATGGATTAATAGAAAAACAAACAACAACAAAATGTTAATACATATATGAGATGTTCAAGTTTTCTAACAAAGAAAAATGAAAACCACATAAAGAAATCAGGCTGAAAAAAGTGTCAGCAAATGTGAGCTCACGGGGCAGAAGTGCAGAATGGACTAAAAGGACAGGTGGTCCTAATTTGAAATCAGGGACGAATGGCTAGCATTGTTAATTACAACACTTGTAATAAGTGAGCATCACCTCTGCCAGCATACTGGGATTCACCTGTAGTAACTGACCACAGCCTTAATCAAGACCGACTAGCCAGAGCAGCCCACCGAAAATAACAGAAATCACAAAGCTTTTGATTGTATTTTATGGATTTCAGTATAGCCTCTGAGGAAAGGGGATTTATTTGCTATCCTTCCCGCTGTGTAGATAAACCCAGGCCCAGAGAGGTCACCTAACACCCAGTAACTCCCAGTTAGTAAACTGCTGGTTGTTAGGTTAAACCTCCTGTGTCCTCCCCGCACCACACTGACTCAACAATAACAGTACAATTAAATACATGTGTGATGATGATGATGAAAATCGCATTTGACCCTTCCTCTACTCTTTGATCCAGGTAAGGTCGGAATCACCTCCTTTCTACACGGGAGGTAACTGAGGCCAAAAGACAAATCTGTAGGGCTGTAAAAGGCAGCGTGCGGAGGTGGAGCCCCAATCTGACTCCATAAGTCAGAAGCTCAGACAAGGCTTTGGCGGCGGGCCTGCAAGTCCAGGATGACAGCTCGCTCTGCGGAGGAGCGCTTACAGGTATGGTGGGCTACCAGCCGGCGGGGCAAAGCGCCTTAGGCGGTTTACCGGATCTGAGCCCAGGGCCCTGGGTGCTTTAGGTGGGGCCAGCCACAAGATATCTAACTAGGATCTGGCATAGCTGGGATTTACGAAATACCTGCGCTCAATTCCTGTGGTCTCCACGCGGGTCTGATTAACATATCTGAGGGTTCGGCTACCGTAGGACACTTACTTAAGGGCACGCCCCACAGCCCGGTTGCCGGAGCTGGAATGGGGCCAGCGCGGAGGTGGTATCCGAGCGGAAACCTAACGGGGCGGGGGATTCTGCTTAGGGCGGTGGGGACGCGTCCCGGGAGAGGAGGCAGCTCTGTGGTTCCGCTCTGGGTCGGTGGCGGAAGAGACCGGACGTGGCGTGAGTCGGCTGCGGGTAGGAGAGAAGGCTCGGTCCGGAGCAGAGGGCCACATCTGGGCGGCGAAGACCTAGGGGACGGGACGTCGTCGCGGCTCTCGGTGGCGGCGGCAGAAGTGCCAGCCCGCTATTTGCGCCTCTGCGCGTCCCCGCGCGCAGCGCCCCGGACTCCCGGAGCGATGCGAGTGCAGGTCAAGGTAAACGCCGGCGTCCCAACCACCTTCCCCCACTACCCCCGGCCTCCCCCGCCTCCGCTCCACCCTCTACTTCCAGCTACCAGGACTCGCAGCCTCGAAGCCCTGAGTCCCAAGCGCGATGGGAAGTTCTGGGGAGCTTGGGGAGTTAGGGAGAGGAGTGGAGGCCCTGGTCATGCCTTGGTCTCTTGCAAGGCTGCCAAGCCTCAAACTGCCTGTCACTTAACCTATTTTTTGGACTGGCACACGTGGTGTGTGAATAAGTACCATTTATGGTGCACATTTTATTTCTTGCATTTCGGCATAGTCCGGTTGTTGGTACTTTCTTTGGAGCCAGTTCACCTGAATTAGCCTCTTTGCTCCACCACTAGCTACGATCTTGAGCAAGTTACTGAACCTCTGTGCTTTGTCTTCCTCATCTGGAAAATGGGGTAATAGTTACAATTTGAACATTAAATGAGATGCTATATATGCAATGCGCTTAGAATAATGCGTAATATATTTAGTGGATTGCAAAAGTTTGGTTGTTATTATTTCATCCAGGCAATAATCCTATGAGATCTAAGTATTACCACCCACCCACTCCCACCCCACCGGTTAACAGGAAAATGAAGCTGAGGGAGAAGAACGGAGTTAGGATTGGAACCCAGGCAAGTGCTTTAAAACACTAAGAATATGGATATCACACACAGGATTTTGAGCATTTTTTCCTAGGGAGAGGGTGGTTCATTATTAACTACCAATGTGGGAATTGAGTTCTTCAATTTCTTTCTCCCTATGTACAAATTTTGGTGTTTCATTTGCTTTGGATTCTTCCATAACTGATAAAGCATTAGATACTCTGGCCTGACACCTGGGTTTGCTGAGAATCTGACTGTTTCTTAGGTATCCCTCACCACCACCACCACGGGGTTGGGGAGTTGAAAATCATTTGAGATGGAACCCAGCGGGAACCTACTTTTTGGGGCCAAAATTGGGGATTAGTACCCTCAGAAAGTATTAGACTTGCTTTAATAGACAAGGGTGTGAATAACATGTTGAGTTGACTGTACCCCAGAGGAGAGGGAAAGACCCAGGCAGAATATTGATGATTTGCCACAAATTTTGGTCTTATCTTGCCCATTTACAATTCTCTATCATAGCTAAGTTTTTTTGGCAGGACTTCTATGCCAAAACTCAAGCATTTGGTAAATATTGGACCTGAAATATGTCTTGCCTCTTTTTCTTTCACCCTGGGTTTTTTATCATGGGTTTTCCGTATAGGCTGGAAAGCCCAACCATTTTCAGAATGATTCTCTTCACTTTGGGTAGAATCTTCCAGTATTGGAACTGAAAGTGGCCATCCTACCTGTAACTGTTATTTCTTTGTGTCACATCAGAAATCTACACAGCAACTATTTTCCTGTTTAAAAAAAAAAAAAAGCATGGTTAGAAGGTATTGTGATGTGGGTCTCAGTTGTGATTTTTCTCTTTTTTACTTCTTAGTTTGACTGAAGTTGTATATACACATAGTTCTGAGACAAATAATTCCATAAGGTTCATTACTAAAAACAGCAGAACCTCTACCATTTTCTTCTTTTCAGAAAGAGCAGTCATGTTCATCTCTTCTGGCTAGTTGGTACTTCTTTGGGTCTCTAAATAATGCTTATATTGCTCCCTCTTGATTTTTCAGGTTTAGTCATCATGTACTGTCTTTCCAGAGTGGAATATGAGTATTTAGCTTTCTTTTGAGTTCCTTCACCTACCACTCACATGCATCCTTCCTGTTCTTTCCATCTATCTTCAGAATATAGCTAACTCATAATTTTTATTTAGGTCAATATTTAGTTCAGTCAACATTACTATGCCTTCCTATCCACTATTAAGAACCGGATTATGTACTACATGATTACTTTCCCTTCCTTACTATTGTTTCCCCCAGAGCTGTCTTTCTGTGTGTGTTTGCAGAATTTTCTATGGAGCTTTCACTAATTTAACCACAGGTTTTTTGCCAGTTGTCTAAATCTTCTCTCAAGATCTTCCAGTGCAACAGCTATTTCAGTCAATTTTATCTTGTTGAATACTGCTCTTTGACCTGCTTTGCCTGTCCAGAATGGTAGCCCTTGATGTTGGATACACAGCTGTTACTTCTCTTTTTACCATCATTTTGGAGATTCCCTTTGCCTCTCTCTTATGCTGGATCCTGTTTCTTATATCCCATGTCTTCTTCTTTCTTGATTATTTCCCATTGTTTTGGTGGAGCACATTCTCCAGTAGGTCTCTGAGAAAGGGTACATGTAAGGTAAACTGAATCAACATATTCTTTAAAAAAATTTTTTTAAATTTTATATTGGAGTATAGCTGATTAACAATGTTGTGATAGTTTCAGGTGCACAGCAAAGCGACTCAGCCATACATATACATGTATCCATTCTCCCCCAAACTCCACTTGCATCCAGGCTGCCACATAACATTGAGCAGAGTTACCTGTGCTATATGTCATGAGAATGAATCAATGTATTCTTATGACATATTATCCTTCCAGATTTTTTTTCCTTAAAAAAGTTCCACTAACAATACAAAGATAAGTTCTTTTGGTAAATAATTAAAACACTACAAACAGAAATTCAAACAGAAAATTCCCTTTCTATCCTTTGTCCTCATTGCCCTTCAATCCAGAGGTAATCAAACCATTGGGTTTGTAGCATATTATTTAGGTATATTATTATATATGTATGTATTTATTGTTTTGATTTGTGCATTTGCTTTTGCATAAAGGGAATTATACTGTTTATTGATATGCAACCTGATTCCTTTAAAAATAGTTCTTGGACATCTTTCCATGTCAATACATATTGATCCTTTCTTGGCTCATATGTTCAGATGAGCTGGATCAATCAAGATCAAGCATATAGCATTTTCTGAGCAATCACTCTTCTAGATTCACTCAGCCAACAAATATTTACTGAGTGTCAACTGTATGCTAAGTCCTGTTCCCAGGACCTGGGAATATACAGTTAACAAAACTTTTATTTTTAGGGTAAAGAGGGATAGTGAGATGGTTCTAGATGATGGAATTGAGCTCAGCTGCAGCTTTAGTTAGCTTGTTTTTCCTCTCCTGGAGTACAAACATCATTCAATCAAGTCTGTCTATCTGTCTGTCTCTTTCTCTGTATAAAATCGTGACCATTACAAATTGAACTCTATAACTTGTGTACCACCAGAGCAACAGAATCATATCCCTGAGATACAGAAATAGATTTTATGAATAAACAAATGTGATATATACATACAATGGAATATTATTCAGCCTTAAAAAGGAAGGAAATCCTGTTACATGCAACATCATGGATAACCCTTGAGGACATTATGCAAAATGAAATGGCTGGTCATGAAAAGACAGATCTTGAATTGTTCTATTTATATGAGGTGTCTAAAGTAGTTCAATGCACAGAAAGAAGTAGAATGATGGTTGCTAGAGCTTGAGCAGACATGGAAATGAGAAGTTGTTTAATGGGTGTAAAGCTGCATTTTTGCAAGATGAAAAAGTTCTGGAGATTGCACAAAAATAAAAATATAGTTAGTAATACTAAAATGCACACTATAAAATGGCTAAGATAGTAAATTGTACATGATGTGTATTTTACCACAATTTAAAAAAAATAAGAAAAATTTGACACAAATTCCACAGTGGGATATGTCCTATACTTTGAATTCATGATTGAACCTGCTTTCAGCTGGGTTCAGCTTTTGCCTGAAATCATGGTTTTTCCAGGGCTTGGGGAGTGGGCAACAATGCACTGCCCTGGAAACTCTTCTGATGGACTTGGCACCAGAACCTTTAGCATGTCCCCTTGTCGGGGGCAGCCCAATGCTGCTTTTCCTTTTTCCACGAGTGTTGGCATTTCCATATCTCTGGGGAAAAGGTTCCTAAGTTGTTTATAGCACAGATAAACTTTGAGACTATTTCAGAGTTACACAATTGGGAGCAGTGAGAAGTGGTCATTTTGTTTGCCTTAGAGGTTTCATTCTTTCTCAGGCTTTGTAAGCACGTGCCTTTTCAAGAACCTTTTGGTCTGTTTTGATTGGAAAAGATGACTTTTACTCCATGGCACAGACAGGTACCTTCCCTAGCCCTGGTTTTCCTGCATTTTCCCAGCTGGCATTTGCTTTCCAGCCCTGGCCCTGATGTGCAATGATCCTCTGCCATTTGCTGGCTCTGGATCTTGAAGCACTCCAAGATCGGGTAAGGGTCAGATATCCCGGGATTGCAAATGTGCTGAGTTTTGATTGGAGAGATCAGCCTGGTGAATTGGGTTGTTCTTTATTCTTCCACCTCTCCCAGCCATATGTGGGCATCATATGGAATTTCTTTCCAGGCAGACTCAAAGCCCAGTGGGGTGAATGACTATGAACAACCGAAGTTCTCTCCTCACTTAGCCTATTGTGCACTCGGAGCTTCTTGTAAATAGTCATTTTTGACATGAGCAAACCACCTGGCCCAGGGGAAGAACCATTCCTGTTTATTAGGAACTTGCGCTTTCTGTAGCAGGGCTACTGGTAACATTGGAGAATATACACTCTTGGGAGTCTTTCCCTGTCCTGAGAGTTTAACATTCTCTTTATCTTCCTTGGGCTATGGGCCAGGAGGACGGCTCAGGTTGCCCACACAAACCAGAGACATTTAAGTCCAGGCAAAATTTGTTTGTGATTAGAAGATCAAGAGCCTGAAAATCATATGCCATTTTGGAATACCTAGCAAGTTCTTTCCTTTCTCACTAATTTCCCTCAGTTGCTGCCGAAAAAGGAACAGGATATGGTAATTGTAGAGTCTCTAGAAATATCAGCAGGGAGGCCAGAAGACTAATGAAAGAAACCAAGAGTCAGAAAAAGTAGTTTTACTGCTGATTGCGGCACTCTTCTGGCCTCGGGCAAGTTAGGTCGGTTTCCTTATCTATAAAGCAAATGGCCACTATTTGCCTGCCACTTCTTTCTAAGGTCTCTGAATGTGCTTTGAGTTAGAGATTCCTTTGACAATCTGATAAAAGCAATAGATAATCGACTCAAAAACTCAAAGTAGAGTGGAAACCTGACCTGCTGGGCACTCAGGCTTACTGGCCAGCGTAAGCTCTGTCTAAAAATGGCTGCCCACCCTTGGCCTTAGCAGATTGTTGCAAAGTTGGAATGCAAGCCTAGTATTGCCAGATTCTGGTTATTTATTTATTTTTAAATTAAATTTTATTTTTTTTAACTTTCCTTGTTGAGGAAAATGCAGATGTATAGATTCTTTCTTGAATGTGAAACCCCTGGGTTTTTACATTTTACTAGTTGCTTCAAAGATTTTTGAAAACACCTTTATGGACTGAACAAAACACATTTGTGGCCTGCTTTCTGCCTGTGGGCAGAAGTATATCTGTATTTCGTTTTCTACTATGGTTAAACCCAAATTATTTATAGGTTTATTTTGGGGCTTTTCTCTCTTTCTGTCTGTGCCACTCCCTCCTTAAAAATTTTTTAGCGGATTTATTGAGATATATTCACATATCATATAATTTACACACTTAAAGTATACAATTTAATGACTTTATTATCTTCACAGAGTTGTGCATTCTTCACCACAGTCAATTTTAGAACATACTCATCATCCCTCACACTCCTTAGCTGTTAATCCCTAATCCCTCCATCTCCACTAGCCCTAGGCAACCACTGATGTACTTTCTGCCTCTGTAGATTTGCCTATTCTGGGCATTTTATATAAATAGACTCATACAATACGTATGCCTTTGTGACTGATTTCTTTCACTTAGCATAACATTTTCAAGTACTGGTATGTGTCATAGCATGTATCAGTACTTCATTCCTTTGTATTGCTGAATAATATTCCATTGTGTGGGTGCCTCACATGTTATTTGTCCATTCATCAGTTGATGGATATTTTTGTTGTTTTTGCTTCTTTGTCTATACTGCTATGAACATTTGTGTACAGGTTTTTGTGTGGACATATGTTTTCATTTCTCTTGGGTAGACACCTAGAAATGGACTTGCTGGATCATATGGTAATTCCATGTTTAGCCTTTTGAGGGACCTCCAGACTGTTTTCCACAGCAGCTGCACCATTTAAATTCCCACCAGCAATCTATGAGAGTTCCAGTTTCTCCCCATCCTAGCCAATACTTTGTATTGTCTGAACTTTTGATTATAGCCATCCTAGTAGGTGTGAAGAGGTATCTCATTGTGGCTTAGATTCGCATCTAAATGGTTAATGACTAGTGATGTTGAGAATCTTTTCCTGTGTTCACTGGTCATTTGTATACCTTCTTTGGAGAAGAGTGTATTCAGACCCTTAGTGTGGCACTTGTTTTTGATCCAGCTCTTGAGATTTTCTTATGAGAAATGCCCATCTTCATATCCACACAAAAGTTGTTATACAGTTTCTAGGGATTCCTGACCCTCTTGATATCTCTCTATGGGTCTAAGGATACCCACAGAGGATGTGGTATAAAGTGGAGATTTTTCTGGGCACTTCGTATACTTGATTTCACTCATTATTATCTATTAAGGACCTCATGGGATTTGTATGAGGATCAGATGTTCAGGAATGTGATTTGTAAACCCTAAAACACTATTCAGCTTCAAGGATTAATACAGGTGCAAATTCTGGGGGTAAATGATGGTGAAATGAAGTTGTTAAGGGCATGAACTTGAATCTGACTGCCTATGTTTGAATCCTAGTGTTATTTTTATGAGCTGTTGTGTTCTTGGGAAAATCACCCAACCTCTCTGACTCCGTGTCCTCATTTGTAAAACGGAGATAATAACTGCACCTACTTCCCACATGCTCTTGGGCAGAGTTAATATAAACAATGTGCTTTGCGTTGGGCAGGTGGGTACATAGAAAGTGCTAAATGAATTCTTAAGTTGCTACTGTAGACTAAATGTTTGTGCCCCCCAAAAGTTCATATGTTGAAGTTCCAATCTACAATGTGATGTTATTTGGAGGTGAAACCTTTGGAAGGTAATTAGGTCTTGAGAGAGGAGCCCTCATGAATGGGATTAGTGTCCTTATAAGAAGAAACACAAGAGAGATGAGTGCTCTCTGCTATGCGGAGATACAGTAAGAAGGTGGCCTTTGTAAACCAGGAAGAGGGTTCTCACCAGAACTCAACCATGAGGGCACCCTGATCTTGGACTTCCAGCCTCTAAAACGTTGAGAAATAAATGTTTGTGGTATAAGCCACCCAGCCAATGGTATTCTGTTACAGTAACCCACCTGACTAAGCTACCCACTAGTTATATTATCTTATAGAACAGAACAGGTTATTAGCTTATAGTGGAGCAGGTTGGTCTTTGCATATGAAAACAGCTTTCATCTTTCTGGAAAAAACAGTTTTCCTCTACTGATCTTTGAAAGAGCCAGGAGTTTTTTTGTAAAATGAATCTGTAATCTTAGGAAAGAGAATTTTCCTTCCAGAAGGATTTAAGTCCAGAGGGTATTTTAGAGATCCTTAGCCTGGATCAGTTAATCCTGTCTAACCTTTGTCACCACTGTTAGTGTCTGCTTTAGAGTGATTTAAAACAAACAAAAAACAAACCCCCCAATCTTTGTCCTTATCTGGCCTAGAGAAACTCAGGTTCCAAGTAGGCAGTTTTGCTCTGTGATCAGGTCAAGTGAGTAGATATTGTTGGATTAAAACAAAGAGGGTTCAAAGTCTTAAGATTTAAACGCTTTATAGTATTAGCTAGAGTCTTTAGGGCAGTCTTTTTTTTTTTTTTTTTTGGCCATGCCGCTCGGCTTGCAGGATCTTAGTTCCCCGACCAGGGATTGAACCCAGGTCCTCTCGGGGCAGTGAGAGTGTGGAGTCTTAACCACTGGACTGCCAGGGAATTCCCTAAGACAGTCTTAAGAAAGACAAACTAGGAGGGAGTCAGTGAATTGACATAAGTCTTTGCGGATTGGATCTTTGTTCTTGGATGAAATAAAGGCAAGCCTTTCCGGCTCATGTTTTGGTTTCTTGAGCTGCTTACAGACGCTACCTTTTTTTTTTTTTTTTTTTGGCCACACCGCATGGCCTGTGGGATCTTAGTTCCCTCTCCAGGGATCGAACCTACGTCTCCTGCATTGGAAGTGTGGAGTCTTAACCACTGGACCGCTAGGGAAGTCCCTTACAGCCACTACCTTTGAAAGAGAAACCACATTTTGAGAAACAACTCTTTTAGTGGAGACATTTCAGATGGAAAGTGCATCTTGCTGGCTGGTGTTTGGGTTCAGCAAATACTGAGTGTGAAAAGCAGGGTGATAGATGAAGGAAAAGGAGCCATTTACCCAGAGCAGGACCTCTGAGGCCCTTCTCTGTGGGGTCTCCTTGATGTCAGAGTCTTTCATTTCAGTTTAAATGAAGAGAAGAGCTCTGTAAGGTTCAGGCCAGGAGAGAGTTTCTGAGAATTATTGGAATCCCAATATTTTGTCAGTTTTATTCTCTGACTCACAGATAATGATTCGTGTGTGTGTGTGTGTGTGTGTGTCGTGTGGATTTTGTTAAAGAAAATTTTTTCATGACATTGTTAAAGATAGCAAGGAAGACCAGTCAAGAAAAAATGACTGCAATGTGGGTTTTGCAGGAGGGAAGAGAGATCAGGCTCAACTCCAAATACGAGGAAAGTGGAGATTTATTGCCAAGGAGCAAGATGGGGTCAGTGGATGGAGAAGGGTCAAGAGGAAACATCAAGGCTAGGGGGATTCTTGCTAAACCAACTCAACAGGATTCTTGCTGAAGGTGGGCCAGAGTAGAGTGATCAGATAGCAAGCGTGGGAGATTTTTGCTGAATTAACTCAGCAGAATTCTTGATAAAAATGGACTAAGTGGGCCAAGGACAGAGCCCAAGTTTGGGGCCTAGTTAGAAAGAGGACTCAAGTCAGAAAGAGCCTGACTCACGTTTGGTTAAGGGAGAGAGTCTTCCTCAGTTTGCAGCTGGAGGTGACTAAGGTAGAACATTCTTCTTTATAATACAATCAATCACAAAATAGGTGAGCATTTGAGCAACACATTCTTTAAAGAAAAAAGCTGCTTTTCTTTTGTTTAATCACTCTCTTAGAATTGCCTTTTTAGGTCATTTCAAGGTCTCTTCCTTATGGATAGAGTATATTTCTTCTCATCTTAAAATAGCAGAAGAAATTAAATGCAGAAGAAATGTCTTAATAATCAAAACCCAGTGAAAATGAAAACCTGTTGTGTAGTTTGGCTTCTCAATGACTTAGAGAAAGGCATTGTGCAGTAGCTATGTTCCCTTTTCCTTCCTGAATTGCATCAAAAGTACAGTCAGTTTCTAAACAACAACACTGGCACTTTGAAAATCAAGTATAACAGCCAGAAACAGAAGTTGGGAAATCTTTTCCTAGCAAATGAGATTTCATATCTGCCAACAACTGTTACAGAATTCTTGGTACCCCACTGACAGACTTCTGATTCTCAACTTACTGGACTACCCTCATTCCATTAAAACATCTTTTTCCTCCTTGAATTTTAGGGGAATTTTTTGTTCTGGATGTGATTTTTTTTTTTTTTTTTGAGACAAAGAAAAAAACCAACCTGATTAGTACCCTACCCTAAATCTCTCAGCTTAAATTAAGATAAAAATCTTTATGATTTCTATCTTTTAAATTAAGTTAAACATCTCAAAGATATTTTTTAAAAAATCCTAAAGATGAAGGCAAAAATCTTATATTAAGATATAAGATTTAGGGGAGGGAATATTCTTAGTTGATAACTGGTAGAAAACTCTTGGAAAGGAATTTATCAAAATTGCATCCTGTGGAAACAAGTGTGTGATATCCTCAAAGATGATCCTTGATTTAATATATTTAGGGAAACAATGGATAGTTTATCTGTTCTACAGAGTCATCATACTTCCATGTGCCTGTATGAGCAGAAAACATTTTCTTCTTTCTTATCTGTTGTACTGGTGGCTTTTATACTTTGCAAAATTCCCTGTTAAGAAAAAGTTAATGGGGCCTGGCTTACATGTTCCATGAATGATAGAGTACAGGCTTAGAGTAAAAGAACTAAGAGCGGCATTTTAACAATTATAACATTATAGCAAATATGTTTTGTTTGTTTTTTGCTATGTAGCAATTAGGCACACAGTTGTAAAATGTTTACCTAAAGTAATTATAATTAATTTTTTTAATGGAAGTACATTTAGCTACCTAAATGTAGCGAACGGAATGCTCATGAAAATTTACATCCGCGCAACTGGACGGCTGGAAATTATTTTAACAACCCCTGGGGTGAATTACCCGGGAAGAACAGTATTTCTCCAGTTTGCTGATAGAGATTTCTTACAGACTAGAGAAGAAAACACACTCACCTTGCTTTTGCTCCCCTCTTCCTTTCCTTTCATTATGCCTTGCCCTGACTGCCCATTAATCTCCAATTACATTTACTCTTATTTATTTATTTATTTATTTATTTTGCGGTACGCGGGCCTCTCACTGTTGTGGCGTCTCCCGTTGCGGAGCACAGGCTCTGGACGCGCAGGCTCAGCGGCCATGGCTCACGGGCCCAGCCGCTCCGCGGCATGTGGGATCTTCCCGCACCGGGGCACGAACCTGTGTCCCCTGCATCGGCAGGCGGACTCTCAACCACTGCGCCACCAGGGAAGCCATACTCTTATTTTTTATTCTAAATTCCTATTGCCTTAGTTTAGTTGTCTGCAGACCCCCATAACCTGGGGCACACATTTTTGGTTAGTATATGAGGGACATTCCTGGAATATTGTGTGGCAGTTTCTCCATAGGGTGATCAGTGGGATACTATTGGTGTTCCCCGTCTATCTTTTAAGTTGGGTGGATCCTCTACTGAGAGAGCATTTCATATGCTTTGTGGTTCACAGAATACATACTGTACTGTACTGATGTTGTACTGTAGAGAGCTGGTAATAGAAAGGGGCACTGTGACTGCACGTGTATCTCCTGCCTTCCTTTCTCTCTGGTTAAGATGAGCAAAGGAGAATGCTGAGATTTGCAGCCGTCTGAGCTAAATGGTCTATGACTTTCTATAGAACATTGATTATAGGGTCTGGGGCAAAATTACCAAGAAGGGAAAGTTTGCCACTCCACTCCTTGCGTCTGTCAGAAGAGGAAGCATTTTCTTCAAGGCTGAGCCTTCCTCCTTGGTTATTCATACCATTTTTTTCCCCTGCTCCCCGCCCCCCACCGCCACCGCCAAAGTCTCAAGTCATTTTTTTCTCTCTTGCATCTTCACTCTCTTTTATCTACATACAAGGTTCAAACTTTCTTAACATAAGATAAACTTTCTTTCAACGTTGCCTATTAAACATAGTGTAAAAGAATGCTGGTGCTGGTATTTGATAGAAACTGCTCCTCCTCTGTAGAGGTGATAATCACTGTATTTATCTCACAGTTGTGAATATTACTTTAGCTAGCCCATAAAGCATTTAGCCCAGCCCTTGGCATATATGAAAGTCTGCGTTAAGGTTGGCTTTTGCTTTACTTTGTTGGTCTAGTGGCTGTTTTTATTTCTTTCTCCCAAGGATATCTTACACTAGCTTTCTTCTCTGTTTTACAACCTATTTCCTGACTCTCTCTCAATCTATTTGTTTGTCATGGACAAAAAATTGTCCTCCTTACTTTGTTTTCAATATTAAACACTTCTCAGTTTTTCTTTGAAACTACCTATTTTTGAAATAATGCAAACATTTTTATTAAAGAGAAAAACTTTCTCCCTTCTTAACTTCAGGTATCATGTTACCATCCTGATTCGTAACTCTGTTTTCATTCCCTGAACCCTTCTACACGCTATGCTTAGATGCTCCCAGAGGTTCCTGGCTCTTTTATCTTCTCTGTTCTCTGCTCCCCAGTGACTCTGTGGCTTTTGCCATACCTTAACATTGTTGTCCTCTGGATTCTCCCCCAGGCCTAAATCTCTGCATTTCTAACCACCACCGAAGTTCATCAACCACCTTTCAAAACCTTTGTCATCTTTCAAGGACTTTCCTGAGTTTTGTGTCCTCCATGAAGACTCCCCAGATACTGGCGGACAGAAGGGATTTCCACTTCCAAGGAGTCCCACAGCTTGCTCTTGTGCCATACTTGGTATCTATTAGTAAACATAGTTTCTTCTCTTTTGGTGTTGGTCTTTGGGACACAATTTTATTTATTTTTATTACAACCATGTGATATGCCCATCAAAGTATTTTGAAGGAATGAATGAATGAAGCTATTATTCTTAGCGGTATCAATATTTTAAAGGAAGAGTGGGTAAACTGATATAATATATGCTGCCTATGGGTTCTGGAGGGCTGATAACCACACTCATCATGCTTCAATGACATCTTTGGGAGGAAGGATGTGGTAGGTACTAAAGTCAGCTGTTAAGTTAAAAATGAATGCAGTCAAAATTATCCTTCAAAAGTCCCTTACATTGCTTAGAAAGAGAAGTACGTGAAGATTTGGTCTCTAGTTGCTTTTTCTCTATGTTGGAACTTTCTTCAGTTGAGCACCAGATTAAATAAGGGATGTTGAAATACTACAGTGCAATCATTGCGATGAGATGGGCAGACTTAAGGCATGCAAGTGGGACCTGAGACCAACCAGGAAACAGTAGGTCCTGTTTCTCACTCACACTCAACCCTATTGCCTATGAAGTCACTTTGGGGCAGTGGTCTTTCATGTGTGGTATCCCTGGGGACTCCTTGGGATCTTTGAGACCCTTTCAAAGGTCCTCAAAATCAAAATTATTACTTTTTAAAAAATATTTATTTATTTATTTATTTATTTATTTATGGCTGTGCCGGGTCTTAGTTGTGGCAGGCAGGATCTACATTGCAGCATGCACACTTCTTAGTAGTGTCACGCAGACTCAGTTGCAGCACGTGGACTCTTAGTTGCGGCATGTATGCGGGATCTAGTTCCCCAACCAGGGATCAAACCCAGGCCCCCTGCGTTGGGAGTGTGGAGACTTAACCACTGGACCACCAGGGAAGTCCCCAAATTATTATTATTGGGTTTTTTTTGGCTGCATTGGGTCCTCGTTGCTGTGCATGGGCTTTCTCTAGTTGGGGCGAGCGGGGGCTACTCTTCGTTGCCGTGCGAGGGCTTCTCATTGCGGTGGCTTCTCTTGTTGAGGAGCACAGACTCTAGGAATGCGGGCTCAGTAGTTATGGCTTGCGGGCTATAGAGTGCAGGCTCATAGCTGTGGCGCACGGGCTTAGTTGCTCCGCGGCATGTGGGATTTTCCGGGACCAGGAATCGAACCTGTGTCCCCTGCACTGGCAGGCGGATTCTTAACAACTGTGCCACCAGGAAAGTCCCCCCAAATTATTTTTATAACGGTACATTATTTCCCTGTTTTACTCATTCTATCATGAGCATACAGTGGAGTTTTCCTGATGTTACATGACAAATCCATAATATCTAAAAAGGCTATTAAAATACTATTTTCTTTTTCCAACTCCATGTCTGTGTGAGGCCAATTCTTTTTATATACTTCAACCAAAAACACTTTGTAACAGATTGAATGCAGAAGCAGATATGAGAATCCAGCTGTCTTAAGCCAGACAAAAATACAATGCTCTTCTCATAAACCTTTTAAAAATATTTTTCGTGAAAAATATTTTATTTATTTTAACATGTAATAGGTTTACCATAATTATTTTTAAATTAACTAATGGGTAAATACTTTAAAAAGTCCCAGTTCTAATTTTGAATACATAAATATTGGTAGCTATACTCTATAAGTGAAAGCTTTCTGGAGGTCCTTGGTAAATTTAATGACTGTGAAGGAGTCCTAAACCCCAAAAGTTTGAGAACTGCTGCTCTTGGGCATAGTATACTCCTGAATGTGGAATGGCATTGATATTGTCCATACTTCAACATTTTATATCTTCTTCTCACCTTTTTCTTCTAGTCCTCTTTCATTCTTTTTTTATTTTCCACTTTTTAAAAATTGAAGTATAGTTGGTTTACAATGCTGTATTAGTTTCAAGTGTACAGCAAAGTGATTCAGCTATACACACACACACACACACACACACATATATATGCATGTATTCTTTTTCAGATTCTTTTCCATTATAGATTATTACAAGATATTGAGTACAGTTCCCTGTGCTATATAGTAGGTCCTTGTTATTTACCTATTTTATATATAGTAGTGTGTGTCTGTTAATCCCAAACTCCTAATTTATCCCTCCCACCTCCCCCCAACCCCCGCTATCCTCTTTGGTAACCATAAGTTTGTTTTCTATGTCTGTTAGTCTATTTATATTTTGTAAAAAAATTCATTTGTATCTTTTTTAGATTCTCCATATAAGTGATATCATATAATATTTGTCTTTGTCTGAATGACTTCACTCAATATGATAAGCCCTCTCTCAGTCTTTTAGCAAAGATTCTGAATTTGTCCAAGTTAAATATATGGTATGTGTCTGCATGGAATTTCAAGAAGCATTGTTCTTTCTGCCGTGTTACACTTAGAAAATGAAACAAGTAATCTTCATTGTACAAATAAAGCTTACTATGGATGACATAAATGAAATTGCCTTTAACCTGTAATTCCTAATAAAGGCTTTATTGTCTCAGAGGATGGTGGGTTTTCTAAAAGTCAGTTATTTGAGTATAGCTCCACTAATAGTGAAGCTTCACTCCAAGAAGTTGTTTTTTAGACTATGTAGTTCACTTGGATGTAGTCCTAGTAAAGTTTTGGATAATTTAACAAGATATTTGTAGCATAAATGAAGACCATCTGTGTACTTGGATAACATATTTGTGGATATTTTGCTGGGTGGAAATTGGAAATTGAGTATATCTAACTTGGAAACCTTAATAGATTAGAGTGGTTATACAACAAATAGGCCCAGCATTCAGTTAAACTCTGTATTTCACTTTCCACGGGCAGTTGTAAAGAACACCCAAAAGGGAAACCTCCCATTTCCTTTTCCCTTCTTATCAAAATGATTTCACATGATCTGAAATTATAAACATCTTGTTTGCAAGTTTAATTCCCTAGGATACTGAATAAGGCTGAAGCATGTGTGACAGAGGAAAGGATGTCTTCTCATTGCCATTTGAAATTGTGATCTTGGACTAACATAAAGAGGGCTTTCACCAATCTGGGGAGTGGAGGGATGGGGTATGGTATTTTAGTTTGAACTTTTATGATATGCTCTACTAAGTAGGTCACTGTTGAGTTCTTCTAATTCCCCATTAGACTCTGTGGAGAATTCATAAATGTTTTACTCATGTACTCATGAGTTTATATAATCTAAACAGTCATTCTGAAGTTCTAAATGCTTTTGCTCAACAAGGCAGTATATGAAAATTTCATATAAATTTCTCACCTAAACAGGAGAAGTGGCATTTTAGGGAATTGTGAGTTATTTAGTTAACATTCTATTAAAGATGTTACAAAAGAAAAGAAAAAAGAAAAAAGAAATCATTACCAGCAAATAGTGCCCTCTAACTACCCAAAGAGAAGAAAACACGTAAGGTTATTTTGTGTTCTTTATGATGTACTCCTAAATGCTGCCTTCTGGAAAGATTATTTACCGGAAAACCAGTGAGGTCAACTTGTGGCAGTGTTGGCGAGCCAGATCCTTGGGTTTGGATTATTTTAGGTTTGGATGCCCTTTGCCTGAGACTCTTAATCTTGGATCAAGTGAGTCCCCCAAGGTATCCCTCAGATTGTGGACAAAACCCTGTAGGAGACCCTGAGCTGAGTCTTCAAAGTATACGGGCTGGCTTTGCACTGATGAGTTTCCCCAGCCAACAGATCGTGCACTGTGGAAATCCATCTGCCTGGCACTCAGTTTGAAGAGGTCCTTGCTCCAAGGGAGGGACTGTGTAGAGAAAATAAAAAATGTCAGTCTGGAGTCTGAAAATATTTTCTCTATTTGATCCATTCTGGTGCTTCCCTGCATGCTATAGATTCCATGATAAATAAACTAATGCTTATCTTGAAGTAGATTACAATAATGTTAAGGAAAAAACAACTGAATAGGTGCAGTTAAGCATTGTGAGTGCTGTGATGTATATTAGAGTGGGGGCTATAAAAAGGAAGTAGTTTCACCTGGAAAAGTATTTTTTAAATGTTAGATTTTTTTAAGTATGGAAAAGTTTTTAAAAAGAAAATAAATTACTTGTTAGCTGTGTGCCCTTCAACCCCCAATCACACAGTCCCCTGGATGTTTAAAAAAAAATCCATGTACATTTAGAAGGATTTTTTTTTAAATCAAGGAATACCTGTAAGACTATTCCTTCTCAGAGATTCCCCTGAGAAAGAATCTGTTATCTGGAAACCCTAAAAAGCCCTAGTGTAGAAATACTTTCAGTGACATCAGGAATTAATTCATGTATAGCTACCATTAGAGGATTAGTCTTTGGACATTTCTTTGCTATTCCCCAGCGCTGGGCTTGTATGTAAAATCTGATTATATTTTAGGGTAAGGCAAACTATTTGTGCCAACACAGCCTGAGACCAACACTATTTCCCTTCTTTATCCTCTGCCTTTCCCTTCCCCAAGTAACAACCACAGTTAAAACACAACTCTCCTGCCCCAGTATATAAAAAACACCCAGTCTCTAAAGACTGTCATGATAGTTGCAGAAATGACATATTCTCTGCCGTCAATGACAATGTGCTGCTCCAAGTGGCAAACACATGTTGAGTATTTGGTCTCAATAGATTTGGGCTATTGAATCAGAACTAACAAACATATGGTTCCTAATAGTTCTCTGTTGAACTGAACATGGGGGGACCTCTTCCATATGTGCTGAAGAGTATATTGCAAAGGCTACTGTTATGAGGTAGGGGGAAAAAGTAAAGTTCTAAATTGAAGAATTGTTTGAAACACTTGCAAATTAAGCCTGCTTTTCTTTTCCTGTAGTTTGGAGATAAGATATGGGAGTTGCAGGAGGAATGTTTCCATGTTCTTGTTATGGCACAGGTTTCCTGTTTACACCCTTGGAGAGAAAATTGTATACATGGATTCTTGAAGTTCTATTTTAAGTGTGTTCATTTTGTTGCTCATTCAACAATCATTGGTTTGGGCCCTGGGGCAACAGAAATGACTGGCATGGGGCCTGTAGGAGCTGGAGTCTAGTGAGGGAAAATGGACCCATAAAAGTCATTCGTTTGAAATATGAGAGGTCATAGGAGGGAGATTTGGAGGTCAGGAAGTATTTTTCTATGAAAAAAATACATCAAAGTTAAGTTCCCATTGCTACCAACCAAAAAGCTAATTTTTACCTTTGATATTACCAATAATAATAACTAAGCTTTACTGAGCCCGAGTAAGTCCCAGGGAGAAATCTAAGCCTTAATTCCTTTCAGTAGCCCAACAGTAGGTATTACTGTTATTATCTCCTTTTTAATAGATGGGAAAACAGGCCTGAAGAAAGTAATTTGCCCACATCATTCTACTAGATTCAGCTGTCTAGCCTTTTAAAAGAAGGGAGTGGTTGAGCATAGCTTGCTTAATTTGTATACATAGGCTGCTAAATTAGGGACCCTCTTTGGAGCTCGTTTTTTAAAATTAATTAATTAATTATGGCTGCACCGGGTCTTAATTGCGGCATGTGGACTCAGTTGTGGCATGCGGACTCTTAGTTGCAGCACACATGCAGGATCTGGTTCCCTAACCAGGGATTGAACCTGGGCGCCCTGCATTGTGAGTGTGGAGTCTTACCCAATGGACCACCATGGAAGTCCCTGGAGCCTTTTTTTTTTTTTTTTTTTTGCGGTACGCGGGCCTCTCACTGTTGTGGCCTCTCCCGTTGCGGAGCACAGGCTTCGGACGCGCAGGCTCAGCGGCCATGGCTCACGGGCCCAGCGGCTCCGCGGCATGTGGGACCTTCCCGGACCGGGGCACGAACCTGTGTCCCCTGCATCGGCAGGCGGACTCTTAACCACTGCGCCACCAGGGAAGCCCCCGGAGCCATTTTTAATAGGTAAATGTGACACATGAAGTTTAATGATATCAGCTTGTTATCCGTTTCCTTCTTTTTATTCTAAGTTCCTTCAGAGTAAGAACTTTGTCTTATTTGCCATAGAATTCCCAGCATGCCATATGGAGGCCTATTTCAAAATATTTGTTGAATGAATTCAGATATTTTGAAATTCAGCCAATGGTAAGCCATGCTTATACAATGTGTATCAAATTGTCAACCTAAATAAAGAGGTAAACTGAGGCAAGCCTGAATGATCAGAAATTGAGTTTATTCAGGAATAGCAGAGGAATTGAATTTGGGAAATGCATGCTGTAGCAAGCTACAGGCGAGTCTGTTGAGGGTTTGGGGCAGGGAGTGCAAAGAGGGAGACGTCCAGCCAGTGTCTAAGCAGTAAATTCATTGTCTTGAGGATGGGGAGAGATTCTTGGCATATGGTTATTGGTCAGGAAATAAGTCTCGTCTTCTGTGAATCAGGCATTTATGGGAAATCAGTTTCTCGGTTAGTTCCCTTCTGAGGGCACACGTGTGATATTCTCCATTACATATCCTCCAGATTTGTTTTAGATTGAACTCTTTTACAGAATCTTGCTGAGGTTACATCTCTCCTCTGACACTTTTTCCAGCTTCCTGTCAAATCTTAGCCAAAGTGGGACTTTATAAGTGAGAATTCTGAAGTTTGAGAGCTTAATATTCACTCTGTAGGGTTATGGTACAAGATTTAAAAGTGACTTTTGGCAGAATTAAGAGAATGCTTCCGCTATATCTTTACTTCCTTGGTAGAGTTTTGTGCATTTAGGGATCTTTCACTTAAAATGAGATTGTGGACCAATTAACTTTGTGAATATTTTTGTGTTCACATTGGCTTATTTGTGTCTATGTTGTCTGTAATAGAACCTAATAAATGCTTAGGGGTTTGGGGCTGGTCTTGGCATTTTAATTAGGGTCTATTATATTTAAGTATATCTTGCCTACCTGGACTACTGTGGTTATACTGTGTTTTCATTTAATGAGACTATGAAAATAATGACATTTTTCTATTCAGTCCCAGAAATCCTGGATTGAAGGAGTGTTCGACAAGAGAGAATGTAACAAAATCATACCCAGCTCAAAGGACCCTCACAGGTACAATTTTTAATTACATTTTTCTTTTTAAAGCAACAGTACTTGGAGGACTGTTTACTGAAATTTAGAGATATGACTTGTTTGCCCTGTGGAGCCACTGTTAATATTGTGGTAGATTTCACTCTGCTGCTTTATCTTTGATGTTCCTGTTCCTCTTCCTGGGAGGATAGATACCAGGGAAATATCTAGTGCTACATCCATTCCACCGGGTTTGGATAAAAAATTTACAACTTTTGAGTATTGAATATTCAAAATAGTGTGACTTCCTTATCCCCAAGTGTCTGTGAATGTAGTAACTGGGATATTTCAGGACTCCATGCTCAGATTATGCAAACAGTTAATTTTTTCCTCCTGCAGGCTTTTTGCTTAAGCAGATAATGGGCAGCAGAATGGAATGATTTGCATTTGATTATTCTGAGTTCTTGACAACCCTTTGGAAGTTCTACTTGTAGAACAAAGTTCAAAACAGCAGCCAGTGAAAGATAGAGGAAGAGAGGTCTATGGAAAATTCCCCAGGGTAATCGGGTCCATGAAATTAAGATTGGGTAGCATTGCCCTGGGGGAAAAGAATTAAAAGGAAAGGAAAATAGGAGAGCAGTATTTTAATTAGGGGGACCACTCTATTTTTAGATTCTGCTGAGTGTTTGGCCTTACATTCATTTGAAGTTTAGAAATCACAGCTGTATGCTCATGAAAGGTAGCAGGTGAGGCCACTGAAATTCTAGTTCTTTGGGGATGATGACTAAAATAGTGTTCTTTGCCTTTGTTAAATATTTACTAGTCCCACCCTCTTTGAGTTACCTGTGGCTTGTAAGCCGCGTGATTGGAAATCCTCATTTTACCTGCTTATAAAATGTTTACAGAATAAAAAGGCAGGGTAACCTTGTTTTTTCCCTTCATCTTTTATGAGATTTTGTAATATGATAGTGGCTGCAGTAGAAGGCACATTGAGCTCAGGTGGCTTCCACTGCTCTGTAAATGGAAAATCATCTTCACAGTCACCTTGAACCTCATGAAAAGTGGTAAACTATAGGTCATTAGCCCACAGACTCAAGAAGAGTATCAGTGATCATAATTCCATGAATGGTGGAAGATATACTACTTTTTATGGGAAAAAAGCAGTCTCTCTTATTTTGTGATTGTAAAAAATGGATGGATGACTATGGCTATTCCTTCCATGCCAGCCTTTTTCTTAGATCCTAGTAAGATTCTCAAAACTGTGGCTTTCATGCAGTTTTCTTCCTTATGGAACACAGCAAAAGAGTGGTAGTTCACTATTTTAAATTTAGATGAAGGTTTGTCTTTTACTGATTCTTTTTGTAGCTCCTAATAAGAAACAAATCTGATAGACTTGATTACAACGTCTTTTTCTTTCACATGTGGAACTTGTTGAAGTGAAGCTTCTGAGAAAAAAGATTTCTAAATGGCTGGGGACAGGAAGAAGTGAAAGACCTGAATATTCATCTCTGAATAATTTAGAATGATTGATTCTATGAACACTACCTTTTCTTCCATTATTTTACCTAGATTTCTTTTCTAGTTAAAACTTCTTCACACTTAAAATATGATCATTGATGATCATAATGCTAACTCCCAAATCCAGAAGGCTTTTTTGAATCATAAGAAAGAGATTAATAAATATAATTATTATAATCATACAAACTGTTCCTCAGTTTGATAGTGTTTTAGGGTTTTAAAATTGTATATGTATGTTTTCTTACTTAATTCTCAGGAATTCTGTGTTATCTTCATAGTATAATAACAATAGCCACCATTTTTATACATCCTGCAATGTACCAGATACTATAAGACACTTTACATATATTATCACTCTTAATCATTTTAATAACTGTATGGTTCGGATATTATTTTCAGATGTGAAAACTGGGGCTTAGAGGAATTGTTAAATCATTGAGATTTAAATCCAGGTATTTTGGTTCCAAACTCAGTATTCTGTTAATTAGATCATAGTTGCTGCAATGTAATTCTATATGGTAAATGAAATCTGGGAATATTTGGGAGATGATGTATGAGTACTCAGTAAACCCTGATTTCCAGATTATGGAAGATTAACAGATATTTACTGAATAAGCATTAAATATGTTTTCAAATATATTAATAAACTAACAGTGGTTTTATTTCTTTAATTAAGATGTACTGCAGGATGCCAGGTTTGTCAGAATTTAATCAGGTAAGACAAATAAACAGTTCTATGTTTATATATTTCTCTGAAGTTGCATCTATTTTTTTGCATTAATTAACAGTCCTTCCTTTTGATGTGCATCTTACATTTCACATGAGGATTTTTCTTAATCTTCTTATTAAGATTTTTTAAATTTAATTTAATTTATTTCTTATACAGCAGGTTCTTATTAGTTATCTCTTTTATACATATTAGTGATATGTATATGTCAATCCCAATCTCCCAATTCATCCCACCACCACCACACACTCCCACACTTTCCCCCCTTGGTGTCCATACATTTGTTCTCTACATCTGTGTCTCTATTTCTGCCCTGCAAACCAGTTCATCTGCACCATTTTTCTAGGTTTCACATATATGCATTAATATATGATATTTGTTTTTCTCTTTCTGACTTATTTCACTCTGTATGACAGACTCTAGATCCATCCACATCTCTACAAATGACCCAATTTCATTCCTTTTTATGGCTGAGTAATATTCCATTGTATATATGTACCACATCTTTATCTATTCATCTGTCGATTGGCATTTAGGTTGCTTCCATGACCTGGCTATTGTAAAAAGAGCTGCAATGAACATTGGGGTGCATGTGTCTTTTTGAATTATGGTTTTCTCTGGGTATATGCCCAGTAGTGGGATTGCTGGGTCATATGGTAATTCTATTTTTAGTTTTTTAAGGAACCTCCATGCTGTTCTCCATAGTGGCTGTATCAATTTACATTCCCACCAACAGTGCAAGAGGGTTCCCTTCTCTCCACATCCTCTCCAGCATTTGTTATTTGTACATTTTTTGATGATGCCCATTCTAACTGGTGTGAGGTGATACCTCATTTAGTTTAGATGTGCATTTCTCCAATAATTAGTGATGTTGAGCAGCTTTTCATGTGCTTCTTGGCCATCTGTATGTCTTCTTTGGAGGAACGTCTGTTTAGGTCTTCTGCCCATTTTTTGATTGGGTTGTTTGTTTTTTTTTAAATATTGAGCTGTTTATATATTTTGGAGGTTAATCCTTTGTCCATTGATTCATTTGCAAATAATTTTCTCCCATTCTGAGGGTTGTCTTTTCGTCTTGTTTGTAGTTTCCTTTGCTTTGCAAAAGCTTTTAAGTTTCTTTAGGTCCCATTTGTTTATTTTTGTTTTTATTTCAATTAATCTAGGAGGTGGATCAAAAAAATCTTGCTGTGATTTATGTCAAAGAGTGTTCTTCCTATGTTTTCTTCTAAGAGTTTTATAGTGTCCAGTCTTACATTTCAATCTCTAATCCATTTTGAATTTGTTTTTGTATATGGTGTTAGGGAGTGTTCTAATTTCATTCTTTTACATGTAGCTGTCCAGTTTTCCGAGCACCACTTATTGAAGAGACTGTCTTTTCTCCATTGTATATCCTTGCCTCCTTTCTCATAAATTAGTTGACCATAGGTGCATGGGTTTATCTCTGGGCTTTCTATGCTATTCCATTGATCTGTATTTCTGTTTTTGTGCTAGTACCATATTCTTGATTACTATAGCTTTGCAGTATAGTCTGAAGTCATGGAGTCTGATTCCTCCAGCTCTGTTTTTTTCCCTCAAGACTGCATTGGCTATTTGGGGTCTTTTGTGTCTCCATACAAATTTTAAGATTTTTTGTTCTAGTTCTGTAAAAAATGCCATTGGTAATTTGATAAGGATTGCACTGAATCTGTAGATTGCTTTGGGTAGTATAGTCATTTTCACAGTATTGATTCTTCCAATCCAAGAACATGGTACGTCTCTCCATCTGTTTGTATCATCTTTAATTTCTTTCATCAGTGTCTGATAGTTTTCTGCATAAAGGTATTTTGTCTCCTTAGGGAGGTTTATTCCTACGTTTTTTATTCTTTTTGTTGCAGTGGTAAATGGGAGTATGTCCTTAATTTCTCTTCCAGATTTTTCATCATTAGTGTATAGGAATGCAAGAGATTCCTGTGCATTAATTTTGTATCCTGCAACTTTACCAAATTCATTGATTAGCTCTAGTAGTTTTCTTGTGGCATCTTTAGGATTCTCTATGTATAGTATCATGTCCTCTGGAAACAGTGACAGTTTTTCTTCTTCTTTTCCAATTTGTATTCCTTTTATTTCTTTTTCCTCTCTGCTTGCCGTGGCTAGGACTTCCAAAACTATGTTGAATAATAGTGGTGAGAGTGGACATCCTTGTCTTGTTCCTGATCTTAGAGGAAATGGTTTCAGTTTTCCACCACTGAGGATGATGTTTGCTGTGGGTTCGTCATATATGGCCTTTATTATGTTGAGGGAGGTTCCCTCTATGTCCACTTTCTGGAGAGCTTTTATCATAAATGGGTGTTGAATTTTGTCAAAAAGGTTTTTCTGCATCTATTGAGATGATCATATGGTTTTTATTCTTCAATTTGTTAATAGTGTATCACGTTGATTAATTTGAGTATATTGAAGAATCCATGCGTCCCTGGGATAAATCCCACTTGATCATGGTGTATGATCCTTTTAATGTCTTGTTGGATTCTGTTTGCTGGTATTTTGTTGAGGATTTTTGCATCTATGTTCATCAGTGATATTGGTCTATAATTTTCTTTTTTTGTAGTATCTTTTTCTGGATTTCGTATCAGGGTGATGGTGGCCTCATAGAATGAGTTTGGGAGTGTTCCTTCCTCTGCAGTTTTTTGGAAGAATTTGAGAAGGATGGGTGTTAGCTCTTCTCTAAATGTTTGATAGAATTCTCCTGTGAAGCCATCTGGTCCTGGACTTTTGTTTGTTGGAAGATTTTAATCACAGTTTCAATTTCAGTGCTTGTGATTGTTCTGTTCATATTTCCTATTTCTTTCTGGTTCAGTCTTGGAAAGTTGTGCTTTTTTAAGAATTTGTCCATTTCTTCCAGGTTGTCCATTTTATTGGCATAGAGTTGCTTGTGGTATTCTCTTAGGATGCTTTGTATTACTGCGGTGTCTGTTGTAACTTTTCCTTTTTCATTTCTAATTTTATTGATTTGAGTCCTCTCCCTCTTTTTCTTGATGAGTTTGGCTAATGTTTTATCCATTTTGTTTATCTTCTCAAAGAACCAGCTTTTAGTTTTATTGATCATTGCTACTGTTTTCTTTGTTTCTATTTCATTTATTTCTGCTCTGATCTTTATCATTTCTTTCCTTCAACTAACTTTGGGTTTTGTTTGTTCCTCTTTCTCTAGGTTTTTTCAGTGTAAGGTTAGATTGTTTATTTGAGATTTTTCTTGTTTCTTGAGGTAGGCTTGTATAGCTATAAACTTCCCTCTTAGAACTGCTTTTGCTGCATCCCATAGGTTTTGGATTGTCGTATTTTCATTGTAATTTGTCTCTAGGTATTTTTTGATTTCTTCAGTGATCTCTCGGTTATTTAGTAACGTTTAGCCTCCATGTGCTAGTGTTTTTTATGTTTTTTTCCCTGGAATTGATTTCTAATCTCATAGCATTGTGGTCAAAAAAGATGCTTGATATGAATTCACTTTTCTTAAATTTACTGAAGCTTGATTTTTGACCCAAGATGTGATCTATCCTGGAGAATGTTCCATGTGCACTTGAAAAGAAAGTGTAATCTGCTGTTTTTGGATGGAATGTCCTATAGATATCAATTAAATCTGTCTGGTCTATTGTGTCATTTCAAGCTTGTGTTTCCTTATTAATTTTCTATTTGGATGATCTTTCCATTGGTGTAAGTGAGGCGTTAAAGTCCCCCACTATTATTGTGTTGCTGTCAATTTCCTCTTTTAGCGCTGTTAGCCGTTGCCTTATGTATTGAGGTGTTCCTATGTTGGGTACATATATACTTATAATTGTTATATCTTCTTCCTGGATTAATCCCTTGATCATTATGCAGTGTCCTTCCTTGTCTCTTGTAACATTCTTTATTTTAAAGTCTATTTTATATGATATGAGTACTGCTCCTCCAGCTTTCTTTTGATTTCCGTTTGCATGGAATGCCTTATTCCATCCCCTCACTTTCAGTCTGTATGTGTCCCTAGGTCTGAAGTGGGTCTCTTATAGACAGCATACACATGGGTTTTGTTTTTGTATCCATTCACTGAGCCTGTATCTTTTGGTTGGAGCTTTTAATCCGTTCATGTTTAAGGTACTTATCAATATGTATGTTCGTATTCCCATTTTCTTAATTGTTATGTTTTTTTTTTTTTGCTGTACACGGGCCTCTCACTGTTGTGGCTTCTCCCGTTGCGGAGCACAGGCTCCAGACGCGCAGGCTCAGTGGCCATGGCTCATGAGCCTAGCCGCTCCACGGCATGTGGTATCTTCCTGGACCAGGGCACGAACTCGTGTCCCCTGCATCGGCAGGCGGACTCTCAACCACTGCGCCACCAGGGAAGCCCATGGGTTTGTTCTTGTAGGTCTTTTTCTTTTCTTGTGTTTCCCACTTAGAGAAGTTCCTTTAGCATTTGTTGTAAAGCTGGTTTGGTGGTGCTGAGTTCTCTTAGCATTTGCTTGTCTGTAAAGCTTTTGATTTCTCCATCGAATCTGAATGAGATCCTTGCTGGGTAGAGTAATCTTGGTTGTAGGTTCTTCCCTTTCATCACTTTAAATATATCATGCCACTTCCTTCTGGCTTGTAGAGTTTCTGCTGAGAAATCAGCTGTTACCCTTGTAGGAGTTCCCTTGTATGTTATTTGTTGTTTTTACCTTGTTGCTTTCAATAATTTTTCTTTGTCTTTAATTTTTGTCAATTTGATTACTATGTGTCTCGGCGTGTTTTTCCTTGGGTTTATCCTGTATGGGACTCTCTGCGCTTCCTGTACTTGGGTGGCTATTTCCTTTCCCATGTTAGGGAAGTTTTCGACTATAATCTCTTCAAATATTTTCTCAGGTCCTTTCTGTCTCTCTTCACCTTCTGGGACCCCTAATGTGAATGTTGTTGCATTTAATGTTGTCCCAGAGGTCTCTTAGGCTGTCTTCATTTCTTTTCATTCTTTTTTCTTTATTCTGTTCCATGGCAGTGAATTCCACCATTCTGTCTTCCAGGTCACTTATCTGTTCTTCTGCCTCAGTTATTCTGCTATTGGTTCCTTCTAGTGTATTTTTCATTTCAGTTATTGTTCATCTCTGTTTGTTTGTTCTTTAATTCTTCTAGGTCTTTGTAAAACATTTCTTGTTTCTTCTTGATCTTTGCCTCCATTCTTTTTCCGAGGTCCTGGATCATGTTCACTATCATTATTCTGAATTCTTTTTCTGGAAGGTTGCATCTCTCCACTTCATTTAGTTGTTTTTCTGGAGTTTTGTCTTGTTTCTTCATCTGGTACATAGCCTTCTGCCTTTTCATCTTGTCTGTCTCTATATGAATGTGTTTTTTGTTCCTTAGGCTGCAGGATTGTAGTTCCTCTTGCTTCTTCTGTCTGCCCTCTGGTGGATGAGGCTATCTAAGAGGCTTGTGCAAGTTTCCTGATGGGAGGGACTGGTGGTGGGTAGAGCTCGCTGTTGCTCTGGTGGGCAGAGTTCAGTAAAACTTTAATCCACTTGTCTGATCATGGGTGGGGCTGGGTTCCCTCCCTGTTGGTAAGCAATCAAACAGGCCTGAGGTGACCCAACACTGGAGCCTACCCGGCTCTTTGTGGGGGCTAATGGCAGACTCTGGGAGGGCTCACGCCAAGGAGTACTTCCCAGAACTTCTGCTTGCAGTGTCCTTGTCCTCATGGTGAGCCACAGCCACCCCCTGCCTCTGCAGGAGACCCTCCAACAGTAGCAGGTAGGTCTGTTTCAGTCTCCTATGGGGTCACTGCTCCTTCCCCTAGGTCCTGATGCGCACACTACTTTGTGTGTGCCCTCTACGAGTGGAGTCTCTGTTTCCCCCAGTCCTGTTGAAGTCCTGCAGTCAAATACCACTACCCTTCAAAGTCTGATTCTCTAGGAATTCCTTCTTACGTTGCCAGACCCCAAGTTTGGGAAGCCTGACGTGGGGCTCAGAACCTTCACTCCAGTGGGTGGACTTCTGTGGTATAAGTGTTCTCCAGTTTGTGAGTCATCCACCCAGCAGTTACAGGATTTGATTTGATTGTGACTGCGCCCCTCCTACCATCTCATTGTGGCTTCTCCTTTGTCTTTGGATGTGTGGTATCTTTTTTGGTGAGTTCCAGTGTCTTCCTGTCAATGACTGTTCACAATATTATTTTTTAAAAATAGTTTTTGAGCTATAATTGACATAGACTGCACATATTTAAAATATACAATTTGATGTTTGTTTTTGTTTTCTTTACTATTTTAATCATTTTTAAGAGTACAGTTCATTAGTGTTAAGTATATTCCCATTGTTGTGTTATGGATCTACAGAACTTTTTATCTTGCAAAATTGAATGTGTGTACTACATTTTGTTCATTCATCCATCTATTGATGAATACATGGGTTGCTGCTACCACTTGGCTGTTGTGAATAACGCTGCTATGAACATGGGTGTGTAAGAGATTTGTAGTGTTTCTTAAAACATCCCCAAAATGATTCTAATGTGTAGCCAAGGGAGAGAAGCAGTGAGAATGTTTTTAAACTTAGAAAACAACCCAGTGTTGGAAATCAAATATAAATCTCAGTGTGAAGTTTTAAAACTTGTTAATACATGTCATCTTTATATTACCCTAGGAACATGTAGAAACATTACATCTATTTTCTATTCTGAAATTGTGTGTTTTCTATTTTGAAATTGGTATTTATCCCAAATTTAAGGTGTTACTGTGGGCGATTGATTAGAGACCATTATGGGATAGATGAAGCCTGGACCATCTCAGCTGCCAACGATAGTGAAAATGAACAATGGTCTGTTGAAAAGCACACAATGAAAAGCTCTACAGATACCTTTGGCACGATTAACTTCCAAGATGGAGAGCACACCCACCATTCAAAGGTTTGCTAATAACCTACATTATTTTGCTGATTTTTTTAATATCTTTATTGGAGTATAATTGCTTTATAATGGTGTGTTAGTTTCTGCTTTATAACAAAGTACATCAACTATACATATACATATATCCTCATATCTCCACCCTTTTACGTCTCCCTCCCACCCTCCCTATCCCACCCCTCTAGGTGGTCACAAAGCACCGAGCTGATCCCCCTGTGCTATGCAGCTGCTTCCCAATAGCTATCTATTTTACATTTGGTAGTGTATATATGTCCATGCCACTCTCTCACTTTGTCTCAGCTTACCCTCTCCCCACCCTGTGTCCTCAAGTCCATTCTCTATGTCCGCGTCTTTATTCCTGTCCTGCCCACAGGTTCTTCAGACCTTTTTTATTTTTTTAGATTCCATATATATGTGTTAGCATTTGTTTTTCTCTTTCCGACTTACTTCACTCTGTATGACAGACTCTAGGTCCATCCACCTCACTACAAATAATTCAGTTTTGCTTCTTTTTATGGCAGAGTAATATTCCACTGTATATATGTGTCACATCTTCTTTATCCATTCATCTGTCAATGGACACTTAGGTTGCTTCCCTGTCCTGGCTATTGTAAATAGAGCTGCAATGAACATTGTGGTACATGACTCTTTATGAATTATGGTTTTCTCAGGGTATATGCCCAGTAGTGGGATTGCTGGGTCATATGGTAGTTCTATTTTTAGTTTTTTAAGGAACCTCCATACTGTTCTCCATACTGGCTGTATCAATTTACATTCCCATCAACAGTGCAAGAGGGTTTGCTTTTCTCCACACCCTCCCCAGGATTTATTGTTTGTAGATTTTTTGATGATGGCCATTCTAACTGGTGTGAGGTGATACCTCATTTTAGTTTTGACTTGCATTTCTCTAACGATTAGTGATGTTGAGCATCCTTTCATATGTTTGTTGGCAATCTGTATATCTTCTTTGGAGAAATATCTGTTTAGGTCTTCTACCTATTTTTGGATTGGGTTTTTTTTTTTTTTTTGATATTGAGCTGCATGAGCTGCTTGTAAATTTTGGAGATTAATCCTTTGTCAGTTGCTTCATTTGCAAATATTTTCTCCCATCTGAGGGTTGTCTTTTCGTCTTGTTTATGGTTTCCTTTACTATGCAAAAGCTTTTAAGTTTCATTAGGAGCCATGTGTTTATTTTTGTTTTTATTTGGATTTCTCCAGGAGGTGAGTCAAAAGGATCTTGCTGTGATTTATGTCTAAGTGTTCTGCCGCTGTTTTCCTCTAAGAGTGTTATAGCGTCTCGTGTTACATTTAGGTGTTTAATCCATTTTGAGTTTATTTTTGGGTATGGTGTTAGGGAGTGTTCTAATTTCATTCTTTTACATGTAGCTGTCCAGTTTTCCCAGCACCACTTATTGAAGAGGCTGTCTTTTCTCCATTGTATATTCTTGCCTCCTTTATCAAAAATAAGGTGACCATAGGTGTGTGGGTTTATCTCTGGGCTTTGTATCTCATTCCATTGATCTATAGTTCTGTTTTTGTGGCAGTACAATACTGTCTTGATTACTGTAGCTTTGTAGTATAGTCTGAGGTCTGGGAGCCTGATTCCTCTAGCTCCGTTTTTCTTTCTCAAGATTGCTTTGGCTGTTTGGGGTTTTTGTGTTTCCACACAAATTGTGAAATTTTTTGTTCTAGTTCTGTGAAAAATACCATTGGTAGTTTGATAGGGATTGCAATGAATCTGTAGATTGCTTTGGGTAGTATAGCAATTTTCACAATGTTGATTCTTCCAATCCAAGAACATGGGATATCTCTCCACCTGTTTGTATCATCTTTAATTTCTTTCACCAGTGTCTTATAGTTTTCTGCATACAGGTCTTTTGTCTCCTTAGGTAGGTTTATTCCTAGGTATTTTATTCTTTTTATTGCAATGGTAAATGGGAGTGTTTCCTTAATTTCTCTTCCAGATTTTTCATCATTAGTGTATAGGAATGCAAGAGATTTCTTTGTATCCTTCTACTTTACCAAATTCATTGATTAGCTCTAGCGGTTTTCTGGTAGATTCTTTAGGATTCTCTATATATAGTATCATGTCATCTGTGAACAATGACAGCTTTTCCTCTTTTCCGATTTGGATTCCTTTTCTTTCTATTTCTTCTCTGATTGCAATGGCTAAAACTTCCAACAGTATGTTGAATAATAGTGAGAGTGGACAACCTTGTCTTATTCCTGATGTTAGAGGAAATAGTTTCAGTTTTTAACGACTGAGAACAATGTTGGCTATGGGTTTGTCATATATGGCCTCTGTTATGTTGAGGTAAGTTCCCTCTGTGCCTACTTTCTGGAGGGTTTTTATTTTAAATGTGTGTTGAATTTTGTTGAAAGCTTTTTCTGCATCTATTGAGATGATCATATGTTTTTTCTCCTTCAATTTGTTAATGTGGTGTATCACATTGATTGATTTGCATATATTGAAGAATGCTTGCCTTCCTGGGATAAACCCCACTTGATCATGGTCTATGATCCTTTTAATGTGCTGTTGGATTCTGTTTGCTAGTATTTTGTTGAGGATTTTTGTACCTTTGTTCATCAGTAATATTGGCCAGTAGTTTTCTGTCCTTGTGACATTGTTGTCGGTTTTGGTATCAGGGTGATGGTGGTCTTGTAGAATGAGTTTGGGAGTGTTCCTCCCTCTGGTATATTTTGGAAGAGTTTGAGAAGGATAGGTGTTAGCTCTTCTCTAAATGTTTCATAGAATTCACCTGTGAAGCCATCTGATCCTGGTCTTTTGTTTGTTGGAAGATTTTTATTCACAGTCTCAACTTCAGTCCTTGTGATTGGTCTGTTTATATTTTCTATTTCTGCCTGGTTCAGTCTTGGAAAGTTGTGCTTTTTTAAGAATTTGTCCATTTCTTCCAGGCTGTCCATTTTATTGGCATATATTTGCTTGTAGTAATCTCTCATGATCCTTTGTATTTCTGCAGTGTCAGTTGTTAGTTCTCCTTTTTCATTTCTAATTCTGTCGATTTGAGTCTTCTCCCTTTTTTTTCTTGGTGAGTCTGGCTAATGGTTTATCAATTTTGTTTATCTTCTCAAAGAAACAGCTTTTAGTTTTATTGATATTTGCTGTTGTTTCCTTCATTTCTTTTTCCTTCGTTTCTGATCTGATCTTTATGATTCCTTTCCTTCTACTAACTTTGGGTTTTTTATTTTTCTTCTTTCTCTAATTGCTTTAGCTTTAAGGTTAGGTTGTTTATTTGAGATGTTTCTTGTTTCTTGAGGTAGGATTGTATTGCTATAAACTTCCCTCTTAGAACTGCTTTTGCTGCATAGCATAGGTTTTGGGCCATCATGTTTTCATTGTCATTTGTTTCTAGGTATTTTTTGATTTCCTCTTTGATTTCTTCAGTGATTTCTTAGTTATTTACTAGTGTATTGTTTAGCCTCCATGTATTTGTATTTTTTACAGATTTTTTTCCTGTAATTGATATCTAGTCTCATAGCGTTGTGGTCGGAAAAGATACTTTATATGATTTTAATTTTCTTAAATTTACCAAGGCTTGATTTGTGACCCAAGATATGATCTATCCTGGAGAATGTTCCATGAGCACTTGAGCAGAAAGTGTATTCTGTTGTTTTTGGATGGAATTCCCTATAAATATCAATTAAGTCCATGTTGTTTAATGTATCTTTTAAAGCTTGTGTTTCCTTATTTATTTTCATTTTGGATGATCTGTCCACTGGTGAAAGTGGGGTGTTAAAGTCCCCTATTATGATTGTGTTACTGTTCATTTCCCCTTTTATGGCTGTTAGCATTCGCCTACGTATTGAGGTGCTTCTATGTTTGGTTCATAAATATTTACAATTGTTATATCTTCTTCTTGGATTGATCCCTTGATCATTATGTAGTGTCTTTCTTTGTCTCTTGTAATAGTCTTTATTTTAAAGTCTATTTTGTCTGATGAGAGAATTTGCTACTCCAGCTTTCTTTTGATTTCCATTTGCATGGAATATCTTTTTCCATCCCCTCACTTTCAGTCTGTATGTGTCCCTAGGTCTGAAGTGGGTCTCTTGTAGACAGTATATATACTGGTCTTGTTTTTGTATCCATTCAGCCAGTCTATGTCTTTTGGTTGGAGCATTTAATCCATTTACATTTAAGGTAGTTATCGCTATGTATGTTCCTGTTACCCTTTTCTAAATTGTTTTGAGTTTGTTATTGTAGGTCTTTTCCTTCTCTTGTGTTTCCTGCCTAGAGAAATTCCTTTAGCATTTGTCGTAAAGCTAGTTTGGTGGTGCTGAATTCTCTTAGCTCTTGCTTATCTGTAAATGTTTTAATTTCTCCATCGAATCTGAATGAGATCCTTGCTGGGTAGAGTAATCTTGGTTGTAGGTTTGCTTTTCCTTTTCATCACTTTAAATATGTCCTGCCACTCCCTTCTGGCTTGCAGAGTTTCTCCTGAAAGATCAGCTGTTAACCTTATGGGGATTCCCTTCTATGTTATTTGTTGTTTTTCCCTTGCTGCTTTTAATGTTTTTGTTTGTATTTAATTTTTGATAGTTTGATTAATATGTGTCTTGGCGTGTTTCCCCTTGGGTTTATCCTGTATGGGACTCTCTGTGCTTCCTGGACTTGACTGACTCTTTCTTTTCCTGTATTAGGGCAGTTTTCAACACTAATCTCTTCAAATATTTTCTCAGTCCCTTTCTTTTTCTCTTCTTCTTCTGGGACCCCTATAATCTGAATATTGGTGAGTTTAATGTTGTCCCAGAGGTCTCTGAGACTGTGCTCAATTCTTTTCATTCTTTTTTGTTTATTCTGCTCTGTGGTAGTTATTTCCACTATTTTATCTTCCAGGTCACTTATCCGTTCTTATGCCTCAGTTATTTTGCTATTGATTCCTTCTAGAGAATTTTTAATTTCATTTATTGTGTTGTTAGTCATTTGTTGTTTGCTCTCTAGTTCTTCTAGGTCCTTGTTAAACGTTTCTTGTATTTTCTCCATTCTATTTCCAAGATTTTGGATCATCTTTACTATCGTTATTCTGAATTATTTTTCAGGTATACTGCCTATTTCCTCTTCATTTGTTTGGTCTGGTGGGTTTTTAACTTGCTCCTTTGTCTGCTGTGTGTTTCTCTGTCTTCTCATTTTGCTTACCTTACTGTGTTTGGGGTCACCTTTTTACAGGCTGTAGGTTCATAGTTCCTATTGTTTTTGGTGTCTGCCCCCAGTGGCTAAGGTTGGGTCAGTGGGTTGTGTAGGCTTCCTGGTGGAGGGGACTAGTACCTGTGTTGTGGTGGATGAGGCTGGGTCTTGTCTTTCTGGTGGGCAAGACCACATCCATTGGTGTCTTTTGGGGTGTCTGCGACTTTAGTATCATTTTAGGCGGCGTCTCTGCTAATGGGTGGGGTTGTGTTCCTGTCTTGTTAGTTCTTTCGCATAGGGTGTCCAGCACTGTAGCTTGCTGGTTGTTGAGTGGAGCTGGGTCTTTGTGTTGAGATGGAGATCTCTGGGATAGTTTTCGCCTTTTGATATTACATGGAGCTTGGAGGTCTCTGGTGGGCCAATGTCCTGAACTCAGCTCTCCCACGTCAGAGGCCCAGGCCTGACGCCCGGCCCGCGCCCAAAGTCCCTGTCAGCCACACCACTCAGAAGTAAAGGGAGAAAGAAATAAATAAAGAAAAAAAATAGAATAAAGTTATTAAAATTAAAAAATATATTAAATAAAAAAAGTTAAATGTAATAAAAAAGAACGAAAGAAAGAAGACAGCAACCATACCAAAAAAAAAATCCACCAATGGTAACCAGCACTAAAAACTATACTAAAGGGCTTCCCTGGTGGCGCCGTGGTTAAGAATCCACCTGCCAATGCAAGGGACACGGGTTCGAACCCTGGTCCAGGAAGATCCCACATGCCACGGAGCAACTAAGCCCGTGTACCACAACTATTGAGCCTGCGCTCTAGAGCCCGTGAGCCACAGCTACTGAGCCCGCATGCCACAACTACTGCAGCCCGTGCGCCTAGAGCCCGTGCTCCACAACAAGAGAAGCCACCGCAATGAGAAGTCCACGCACCGTGACAGAGTAGCCCCCATTTGCCGCAACTAGAGAAAGCCTGCGTGCAACAACGAACACCCAAGGCAGCCAAAAATAAATAAAAAAAGAAAAAAAACTGTACTAAAAAAAAAGCAATGGAAAGACAGAACCCTAGGAAAAATGGTAAAAGCAAAGCTATACAGACAAAATGACACAAAGAAGCATACACATACACACTCACAGAAAGAGAAAAAGTAAAAAAAAAATCTATATATATATATGAAAAAGGAAGCAAGCAGCCAAATCAATAAACAAATCTACCATTGATAGTAAACTCTAAATACTAAACTAAGGTAAACATGAAAACAAATTAGATGCAGAAAGCAAATCCCAAGTCTATAGTTGCTCCCAAAGTCCACCTCCTCAATTTTGGGATGATTTGCTGTCTATTCAGGTATTCCACAGATGCAGGTACATCAAGTTGATTGTGGAGATTTAATCCGCTGCTCCTGAGGCTGCTGGGAGGGATTTCCCTTTCTCTTCTTTGTTCTCACAGCTCGCAGGGCTCAGCTTTGGATTTGGCCCCGCCTCTGCGTGTAGATTGCCGGAGGGCGTCTGTTCTTCGCTCAGATAGTGCGGGGTTAAAGGAGCAGCTGCTTCGGGGGCTATGGCTCACTCAGGCCGGGGTTGGGGAGGGAGGGGTACGGAATGCGAGGCGAGCCTGCTGCGGCAGAGCTCAGCGTGACTTTGCACCGGCCTGAGGCGCGCCGTGCGTTCTCCCAGGGAAGTTGTCCCTGGATCTCGGGACCCTGGCAGTGGCGGGCTGCACAGGCTCCCCGGAAGGGGGGTGTGGATAGTGACCTGTGCTTGCTCACAGGCTTCTTGGTGTCGGCAGCAGCAGCCTCAGCGTTTCATGCCCATCTCTGGGGTCCGCGCTGATAGCCGTGGCTCGCACCCGTCTCTGGAGCTCCTTTAGGTGGTGCTCTGAATGCCTCTCCTCGCGCACCCCGAAATGATGGTCTCTTGCCTCTTAGGCAGGTCCAGACTTTTCCCCAGACTCCCTCCTGGCTAGCCGTGGCGCAGTAGCCCCCTTCAGGCTGTGTTCACGCCGCCAACCCCAGTCCTCTCCCTGCGCTCCGACCGAAGCCGGAGCCTCAGCTCCCAGCCCCGCCCGCCCCGGCGGGTGAGCAGACAAGCCTCTCGGGCTGGTGAGTGCTGGTCGGCACCGATCCTCTGTGCGGGAATCTCTCCGCTTTGCCCTCCGCACCCCTGTTGTGCTCTCCTCCATGGCTCGGAAGCTTCCCCACCGCCACCCTCCGTCTCCGCCAGTGAAGTTCAGCTCCCTCCCAGAGGTGCAGGTCCCGTCCTAATTCTTTTGTCTCTGTTTTTTCTTTTGCCCTACCCAGGTATGTGGGGAGTTTCTTACCTTTTGGGAAGTCTGAGGCCTTCTGCCAGCGTTCAGTAGGTGTTCCGTAGGAGTTGTTCCACATGTAGATGTGTTTTTGATGTATTTGTGGGGAGGAAGGTGATCTCCACCATCTTGGAGGTCTCCTATTTTGCTGATTTTTAACAGAGGCTGTAACCTCCAAATGTATCTCCAAATTGTATTTCTAAGTGTAGATGATCAGATGACCAGGTTTTATTGCAAAGGCGATCCGTGTTACTTACCTGTTGACAAAAATGACCTGACTCTTCTTTTTCTTTTATGTCTGAGGGGCATGATACCTTACCCAGGTGTGGTGTGGCCAGCTCTTTGATTGACTTCTTTCAGCCAGGTTATGCCCTCTGCAGAAGAGAATGGCTTATTGCTCATGAGGCAGTTGCCAAACGGCTTCCCTTTTCTTAAGGAATGTACAAAGGTTACTACCGAAGAACAGACTTCACCTGACCACGGCTATAGCAATTCCCAGTAACTTACTTAACCTGTGGCTGTTGGTGCCTGCTATGCCCTTGTGAGAGCCTTTTCTCAGGAAGAAAATGGGGAAATTTCTGTGCCCCCTGAATGATAGTGCTGGGCTCTACAGGCCAGTTTTTCTCCTGTCCCTAATACAGTAATTTTACATGTGATTCACGTAAGTATTGACAGGTCAGCTGTCTCTCAGCTGTTTTCTATTGACCTTGTTAACTGTACACTGCCTTATTAGAGGCAGCTTTCCTTGGGGAAAATACAGGGGGAGCCTACCTCAGGAAAGCTCAGAATCAGTTGTGTCCTGCAGTGCATCATCAGTTAAAAGGATTTGAAAAACTGTTCTTAATAGTGCAATCATAATAAGGTTTCATAATATAATTGTACAGTAATCGACATTTCTGATTACTAATCCACTTGCATCTAACTGTGCATTGATTTTTGTTTGTTTTAGTTGGCAAGAAAACTGTCCTCCAATCCTTTTTGGAAGCTGACTCTGATAGAACTCTTTATGTAATTTTTCCCTTAATTGTTCATCTTCTTCCTTTTGCTTTTATGTTTGTTTATAATCATCCTCATTTACTCATTTTTTTATCCATTCAACAGATCTTTATCAGTTGCCCATACTTTGCTATGCCCCAAAGAGAATATGTTCTGTGTACTAACATTGCTTACAGTCTAGTGAGGGAAACAGGAAATAAATATACAATTACCCCAGACGGTGGGGATGCTGGGAAAGGGGAATACAGGGTTCTTTGAGAGAATAAAAAGGGAACTCCTCCTGTTTTTCTGGGGTGGTGTGCATGTGTCAAGGAAGCCATCTGAGAGTAGGGATGGCTAAGCTGAGATGGGAAAGATGAGTGAGGTGTTTGGTGTCTGGTGAGACAGAAGGGTAAGACCACTGTAGGTGTGAGGAATAGCTTGTGGGAAGGCCAAGGGGGAATATGGTACATTTAGGAAAACTGAAAACATGTTTAGACAGATCTGATCACTAATACGTTTTATGCTTAGCATTAGGCTCCTGTTACATCCTCTGTGCCTGAATGCATTTTATTTGATCTCTCAGAAGAGGCTACCCTTCTATTTCAGCCTGGAATTGCACTTCACGTTTAGCATGCACAGCAGGAGAGCTTGGGAGAGCTGGTTACTCATCCCCTCTGCTGCATTTCCCTTTCTAGTTGTTATCCCTCCCACCTCCTTCCACAGAGGTTTGGAGGTGAGTTATAATAAAGGAGGAGGAGGGGAAAGAGAGAGTCATAAAACCTTAGCACCGTCTTCAGCTGGCCTTTGGAAGAAAAGAGTGTAGTGCTGATAATTTAGTTGATCAAGGTGTTATCCTGAAATCTCAAGAAGTATCTTCTAGGACTAATAGGACTTATAACTGAAAGGGAGGACTACCTGGGAGAAAGAACTGAGAGAGAGAGAAGGAGAACTAAACCTCCTCTGCCCTTATTCATCATTCGGGGCAACATGAACCCTTTCACAAAGGTCAACTTGTATTTTTCCTACTCTTTGAATATGTGATAAAGCCGTGGCAACTCAGTTTTCTCACTTGTAAACTGAATCCTAGTTACCCTTAGATTCTTTCTACTACATCCTGTGATGGCTGCACCATCCTCATGTCAGAAATTCTAATATTTTAATTATGAAATAAAGGGATTCTGTTTTAAGAATTTCAAAGACGAACACAATTGTTTTAAATCACTATCACATTCTGGAGGACAATGTGATAATTCCTATTTGCATATCTATGGCGATCTCTACCTGTGGTTATTTTTGCTATAGTTTTATAAACTCATGGTTTCCTATGGTCCTTATCCTATAAATCCGACTTATTCTTGCTGTTGGTTGGCTCACACTCATCTCAATATGATTTTATCAGTCTGTATGTGGCTGCATTGGCTGGGAAAAGAAAGCCAGCCATACACTATAATCTTGGGCAAAATGCAAAATGGTTCTGGAGCTGCCTGATTTCCGTCTTTTCTTTTGGTTACACTGACTCTCATGAAAAGTTTTTATTTTGGAAAAGAAGTTTTTAGAGAGATGATATATATAGGAAATGGTTAGAATGTAAAATTTAAAATAAATGAACATGCTTCTGGATCTTAATTTAAATTATGCAAATATGTGAAATGGTCCAGTAAATTAAAAGCCATAGCATTTATGAGAAAACCTCATTTCACTTATTTCTAAAACTTTTTTTAAATGGGTTTTCTGGCGTAGTGATTTTTGCCAGTTTGAAGTATTTCTGCCTTACCTCAGACCTTCCAGAGAACATTGGTAGACTAACCCTGAAAACCACAGGAAGCCTTCCTATGGTGACTTGTAATTCTCAGAAGGAACTTAAAGGGGGTGTGGGATCTTTTCAAAGTAAATATTTCCATTATATGAAGATGAACTTTTAAAGAGATCCTAGACGTTTTCTTTCAAGTTTTGGCGTTTCAGTTGCCCTGCTGTGTGCTTACTGCGACGTGGCAGGTATTTTCCACTATTTTATGTATATGTGTATATGCATATCTTCCAGTATATTAGAACTTCTTATGACACAAAGTTGGATCATCTATTACATTTAATGTTGAAAGAGTGGAAGATGGAACTGCCAAAGCTGGTGATCTCTGTCCACGGGGGCATCCAGAACTTCAAGATGCCCTCCAAACTTAAAGAGATCTTCAGCCAAGGTTTGGTCAAAGCTGCAGAGACAACGGGAGCGTGGATAATAACTGAAGGCATTAATACCGGTAAGGCACATTCCCTGTTTCAGTCTGTTTTTGTTTTTTTTTTTAATTCCTTCTTTTTAACTGTGAATCAGGCAGTATAGCACCTAACCTCTGCTCTGCAGTGCTCCCAGGAGATGTGGTAGCGTGAGAAAGACTGGAAGTGTAGTGACTGGAAAAGAAACGCAGAAGAATCCTAGACCTTTCCTGGAATGTATTTTTACCATTGTTAAACTATGCTATTTTAATATAACTTTGGGTAAACGTCTGGCAAAGAAAATAGGTTTTCATGAGCTTTGGACTGTGGTGAGGTAGTGTGTGGGCATAGATGTGAGCTAAACTCACCATGGTCAGGTTCTCAGGAATTGGAAATCGGAAATCAGTGACATGTGCAACAACTGCATTGAGTGTATGGGGCATGAGGAGATAATTAACTACATAACTGGCACTTGTTTCTGTCACTGACTCTTTTATACTTCTTGAAATCTGACATTCAAGGACTTCATTTAGTAGCCCCTGAACCTCTAACCCTACTCTTTTGCATCAGTGTTTATGAACTGTATGCATGTTAGAGAATCATCTGGGGGCTTTGCAAAAATACAGATGCACAAGTTCTACCCCAGATTAATTAGAGTTTTTCAGGGTGAAGCTTCTGAAGGGTATCTAATGTGCAGCCAGGGTTGAGGATTACTGACTTCACAAACTCCTCTCTTACTAATCTGTTACTGATATGTTACAGTTCTGACACCAGTTCTCATGTGTGGGTTCTTTCCCAACACACCACAGTTCTCCTGCACCAGCTGAGTGTCTTACAGTTCAGCTCAATTCTGAATTACTGTCTACCAGGAAATAGCGACGGATTCCACAGGTTAAGGGCTCAGTCCCACAAGACTGTCCCCACTTCAGATGTCAGTCTCAAGTCCAGGGTGTTACCCGTGCTTCTGACTGGCTGGCTATAAATCAGAGGTTCCCACCATCCCCTCCTTGGGTTTGATGAATTTGCTAGAGCAGCTCACAGAATGCAGGAAACCAGTTTACTCACTAGATTACCAGTTTATCATAAAAGGATGTAACTCAGGAACAGGTAGATTGAAGAGATGCATGGGGCAAGGCATGTGGGAAGGGGCACAGAACTTTCATGCCCTCCTCCCATTTCCACGTGCTTACCCACTTGGAAGCTCTCTGAACCCTGTTTCTTTTTTTTTTTTTTTTTTATGGAGGCCTCATTACATGGGCACGATTGATTAAGTCATTGGCTATTGATAATTGAACTCAATCTCCAGTTCCTCTCCCCTCCCCAATGGTTGAGGGTGAGACTGAAATTTCCTACCCTCTAGTCACGTGGTTGGTTGGTTCCCTTGGCAACCAGCCCCCATCAGTATGTCCAAAAGTTGCCTCATTAACATAACAGAAGGCACCTCTGTCACTCTCACCACTTAGGAAATTCCAAGGTTTTAAGGAGCTCTGTGTCACTAACAGACCAAATATATATTATTATAAGTCACAGTATCACACCTGTGGCTTTCCATCTTCCCTTTACTTCTTCCTCTTTTGATTTGGGATATCCTAGCCAATGTTTCCTATTAAGTTCTGCTTGACCTTTAGGATCTACATTAGATGCCAACATACCCAGGAAGCATTCTCTATCTCAACTCGCTCTTGTTTCTTAATTTCTATAGCGTTTATTGCCTGTAGCACTTGTAGCACGTTTATATTTTGCCTTACAGGTTAGGTTAGGATGAGTCTACCTGATTGTGAGGTAGAGGCTAGGGCCTATACATATGTCTAAGAACTGAGCAACGGGTACTAATGTAATGAATAATTTCTTTTGATTAAAAAGGAATGAAGGAAGCAAGTGATTGAAAAAACAAAATAAAAATAAAACCAAGGGATTCGTCTTGTCACTAATGGGTAACCTGGTAGTTTCTCTGGTACATTTCATTGAGATAATTACTGTTTCACATTCTTAGAAAAAAGCAAAGGTTGTAGAGTTCTAAGTCCAATGTGTAGTACTTACTTTATTTCCAGTAAAAAAAAAAAGAGGGTGGATGGGGAAGTTTTGTAGAGTTAAGAAAAAGGTGAACTTGGGCATGGTTTTTTTCTTTGAATAACTAATTGTGTTACATGCTTTATTTTACTTATTGCTTTTTTAAGAAAAAAATATTTTAGATTAGGGCCAGTTAAAGAACACAAATATAATGGTGTGAAGACTATTGAAATAGTTCATATGAACAAAAAAATTGAGAAATGAGGTATACTTGGAGCTTCCTTAAACAATAATCAGGGTCTGACCTGATTCAGCCTCAGCTCCTTAGGTCCTGACTACTCAAGAAGTGGTCCCTGGACCAGCAACATCAGCATCACCTAGGAGCTTGTTGGGAAGGCAGATATCGGGCTCCTCAGACCGGTGGGATCAGAATCTGCATTTTGATGACCTCCCCAGGTGATTCTTATGCACATTTAAATTTGAGAAGCTTTGCTTACCAGCTTCAACCTATGCTTGAGATGCTTCTCAGCTGTAGTTGAACATTATTTGGCATGCATTTTTTACATTTATTTAAATTGAATGCCAGAAGCCTTTAAGAATCTATTGTGTATAAAGCATTTGGATAGATGCTGTGGATGAAAGGTGAGTAAGATATGGACCCCGGGTTTAGTGATGAGGTGGGTAACTGTAACAAACAGAGAGTAAGCAACTAACCAAAAATCGATGCTGAATGGGTCATAGTTGAGATACAAAGGAAGTGTTTGGGAGTAAAAGGAAGAGGAAGAGGAAAACAAATTCCAGTTCCAACTGAGGGAACCTGAGAAGAAAGCTTGGTGAAGGATATAGCACTTAATGTTGGCCTTGAGAGAAGGGTAGGAAAAAGCATTCTAGGAAGAGGTGGCAGTTCAGGGCAAGGTACACAGCTGGAGACTAAGGCATGTGTAGAAAGAGGTGATAAGGCTGCTAGCTGGACGTGCCGTGTGGCAGAGGACAGGGGCAGCAAGGGAGACTGGAGCCAGATTGGGTGCCATGTTATTTGGGCTGAGGTTTTATTCTCTATGTAGCAGAGAGCCCTCAAAGGATTTTGAACAGAAGAATGAATAGGGAATGATATTGTCAGATCTGGTTTTACAGAGAGTCTTAGCAGATAATATGTCTTAAGATCACATGTGGGCTGCTGACAAACGATCACCACCACGTGCTGGTAACGCGTGCCAAACCTATGGATCTGAATCTCTATTGGTATTGATGTGTGTTCTGTGGTCCAGAACCCCAATTTTAGAAAATGACTGGGAAAAGTGCAAAAGATGTCTGGAGGGGAGGATTCCAGAGAGAAGGAAGTGATTTAGGTGCTATGCATTAGATGCATGCAATATGCAGGGCTTTGTTGTTGTTTTCTTCCTGTGCTAATGACACATACAGAGTCAGACTGTACATAGAAAGAGTAAGTGGCGTAATGTAGTGTTTGTGATTAAAAGGCAAATTTTTTTAAAATTAATTTTTATTGGAGTAGAGTCACTTTACAATGTTGTGTTGGTTTCTTGCTGTACAGCAAAGTGAATCAGTCATACGTATATTTATATATCCACCCTATTTTAGCTTTCCTTCCCATCTAGGTTGCCACAGAGCATTGAGAAGAGTTCCCTGTGCTATACAGTAGGTTCTCATCAGTTATCTATTTAATACATAGTATTAAAGTATGTATGTCAGTCCCAATCTCCCAATCTCCCAATTCATCCTACCCACCACCTCCCCGCTTGGTAACCATAAGTTTGTTCTCTATGTCTGTGACTCTATTTCTGCTAAAAGGCAGATTAAGTCAATCTCAAAAGGCTACATATTGCATAATTCCAACTATATGACATACTGTAAAAGGCAAAATTATAGAGATAATAAAAAGATCAGTGGTTATCAAGGATTGGGGGAATGAGGGATGAATAGACAGAGTACAGAGGACTTTTAGGGCAGGGAAACTCTTCTGTATGATGCTTTAATGGTGCATACATGTTATTATACATTTGTCCAAACTCATAGCATGTACAACACCAAGAGTGAACTCTAATGTAATGTAAACTGTGGACTTTGGATGATTATGATGTGTCAGTGTAGGTTCATCAGTTGTACAAATGTTCCACTTTGGTAGGGGATGTTGACAGTGGGGAGGTTGTAAGTGTGTAGGGAAAAAGGTATATGGGAAATCTCTGTACCTTTGGCTCAATTTTGCTGTGAATCTAAAACTGCTCTAAAAAAGTAAAGTCTATTTTCGTTCCTTTTTATGGCTGAGTAATATTCCATTGTGTATATGTGCCACGTCTTCTTTATCCATTCAAAATTGGGCCATTTGTAGAGAGGTGGATGGATCTAGAGACTGTCATACAGAGTGAAGTAAGTCAGAAAGAGAAAAACAAATATCATATATTAACGCATACACGTGGAACCTAGAAAAATGGTACAGATGAACCAGTTTGCAGGGCAGAAATAGAGACACAGATGTAGAGAACAAACTTATGGACACCAAGGGGGGAAAGCGGCGGGGGGGTGGTGGTGGTGGTGGTGGTGGTGGGATGAACTGGATGATTGGGATTGACATGTATACACTGATGTGTATAAAATAGATAACTAATAAGAACCTGCTGTATAAAAAATAATAAAATTAAATTTTTTAAAAAAGTAAAGTCTGTTGAGAAAAGAAAAGTCAGATCCTGGATTGGAATCCAAACTGTACAGACTACCAGCTCTATAACCTTGGGCAAATTATTTAACTTCCTTGTGCCTCAATTTTTGCCTATAAAATAGACTTAAAAAATTCCTACTTAAAGTGTAAATGCGTGTAAAACTTAAAAAAGCACCTGGTGTGTAGTTAAGAGTTCAGTAAGTGTTGGCTATTATTGTTATTATTATTAGTCCCAGAAAGGCAAACACTAATATATTAGTTCTGGAATATTTATGAATATAAAGCTGTTAAATTAATTTGCCTCAATGAAGCAAGGTCCTTCAGGATGTTTTACTGGGACAGTCAAGAAGGTTAAAGAAAAAAATACTTAGAACATTCATGATGTCAGGGGTGGGTTTACAGGATGTTCTGGTCAGGCAAGAATAGGGGCAGAACTGAGGTTGTAAGCAGAAATTTCTCAAAGGGAGAGGAGAATTGTTCAGGTAGAAAGGTTAGTGATAGGAGAAGGAGGTGTCAAGAGGGAGTAGAGCAAGTCAAAGTATCAGATATTAATTCCACTGTGCCAGCAACTTTCCCTGATAACAGTCTTTTGCATATGCTTGTCTACTTGTCTCTTTCCGGCAGTCGCAGTGTTTTGCATGATTTGTGAGTTAAAGTTTGACCTCTAAACTGATTGTTCATAGGTGTGTCCAAACATGTTGGGGATGCCCTGAAAGCCCATTCCTTCCAGTCCTTGAGAAAAATCTGGACAGTTGGAATCCCTCCTTGGGGTGTCATTGAGAACCGGACAGATCTTATTGGAAGAGATGTAAGTAGACAATCCTTTCACAACAGAAGGAGATAAACATGTATCCAGTTGCCAGCTTAGCACTATATCCGGATATCTAGTAGGCATCTTGAATGTAATACACCCCAAATAAACTCCTGACTTCCTGCTGCCTCCCTTACCCTATCTTAGAAAGTGACAATCTTGTCCTGCAGTTCTCAAGCCAAAACCCTGAACTTATCCTGGAATGATCTCCGTCTCGTGCCTCAAACCCGATCCACCAGTAAATTATCTTAGCTTCACTTTAAAAATATATCTGGGAGCTTCGCTGGTGGCGCAGTGGTTAAGAATATGCCTGCCAATGCAGGGGACACGGGTTCGAGCCCTAGTCTGGGAGGATCACACATGCCGTGGAGCAACTAAGCCCGTGCGCCACAACTACTGAGCCTGCGCTCTAGAGCCCATGAGCCACAACTACTGAGCCTGTGTGCTACAATTACTGAAGCCCGTGCGCCTAGAGCCCGTGCTCCGCAACAAGAAAAGCCACCACAATGAGAAGCCCGCACACCGCAACGAAGAGTAGCCCTGCTCGCTGCAACTAGAGAAAGCCCACACGCAGCAATGAAGGCCTAACACAGCCAAAAATAAAAATAAATAAAATAAATTTATTTAAAAATATATATATATCTATCTGGAATCTGACCTCTTCTTATTACCTCCACTGTTACTGAGCAGGTTTAAGCCACTATTTTCTGTCACCTGGATGATTGTAATAGCCTTCCCTACTCTCATCCATGTCTCTTATTAAGGTCTGATCCCAACACAGTAGCCAGAATGATTCTAAAGGGATGGACTTGTCTAAGTTTGTTTATAAGACTAATGTATATTTTTGGTAGGTATCTCAAGTATTACAAAAGGTATGAAGAAGAAAGATAACCACTGTTAATATTTTGGTGTGTATCATTCCAGAATTTTTTTCTATGTGTGCGTACGTATGTACAGTAAAAAAAAGTTTGTGTGTTAAAAAAGTAACAACAGAAACCTGTTGTTGTGAATCTGTTTTTCAGCTTAACTATTTAACATAATTAATTCCCTATGTCAGTTAATATAGACATGCTTATGGTTTGTTTTAACTTTCATTTTGGAAAATTTCGAACACATTAAAGAGTAGAGAGATTAGAATAATCATCTCCTTCGTACCCTTCTCCCGGTTTCAACAGTTATGAACCCATAGCCAATTTTGTTTAGTTTAGTCCCTCATCCATTCTCCATCTCCTCCCTCCATTATTTTGAAGCAAATTCCAGACATCAAATAATTTCATTGGTAAATATTTTAGTAGTTATTTCTAAAGTATATGGACAATTAAAAAATATAACCACATTACCATATTCGTACCTAAAAAATTAACAATAATTTCTGAATATCATCAAATATCCAGTCTGTGTTCAAGCTTCTGATTGTCTCAATTTTTCAGTTGTTTGATTTCATTATCCAAAAAATTCCCCTACATTGTGATGGGTTGATTTGTCTCTTCATTCATTTAGTTTTTTTCCTTGAGTCGCTTTTGATCTCTGGATTTTCCCACCATCTCCTTTTTTGTTTTCTGTTTGTTTGTTTCAATGTATTTGTTGAAGAAACTGGGTCATTCCTAAAGAGTTTCCCACAGTTTGGATTTTGCAGATTTAAGCTCTTGTAGCAGCATTTAGCCTATTTCTCTGTCTTTTGTCTTTCTTGTAAATTGGTAGTTTGATCCAAAGGTATGATCAGATTCAGGTTCTTTTTGTACAGGTTTATGCCCTAGGAGGAGATGTGTCTTTCCCTTGTGACATAACATCCTCTCTCTTTTTATGATGTCATTGCCTAGATTTATTATTTCAACAGGGTTGCAAAACTGCTAATATTTAATTATAGTGTTCTTTCTTCATTTATTAGCTTAAATACTCTATACAGAGAAACATTCTCTCCTCAATTGCTTGGTTTACCTTGTGGTACAGTTGTATGGGAAAGGGTAGAATAAATATTTGATTCTCTTTCTTTATTTGCCAGTTTTCAAAGCATTGAGTTGGTTATCTACCATCCCCCAAGGTGAACAGTGAGTTGTTGTTTTTTTTTTTCTGATTCATGAAGTTAAACATATTTGGTATGTTTTAATCCATTATTCTAATATAGTTATTATTCTTTATCATGCTCATATTGTCCCATTGTGGCCAGTGGAGCCTTTCAAGTTGTCTCCTGAGTCCTTTTAACACAATTCTAGTCATTTATCATTGCTTCCTTGTGTTTTAGTATGAAAAAAATGTTCTTGGCTCATTATATATAATTTTTGCTCCTAGAGAAATGGCTGGTTGCTTCTGGTGGGAAATAGTATTAAGAGACCACATTCTGAGAGCCAAGGGTGCAGTTTTATTTTTCATGCCTGATAAAGTTCTATTGTACTAAAGTACCATAATTTATTTAACCATCCCTCTGTATTGTCCATTTATGTTTTCTATTTTTAACTTTTACAAAAAATGATATTAATGTTGTGATAAGACACATATATTTTTGAAACTAGCTGAAAACACTTATTTCCTTAGAAGTTATTCTCAAAGTAGAATGTTTGGACCAGTTGGTATGTAACTTTTAAAATGTGACTAATTGTCTTCCACAAAGGTGGTAACAATTTACATTCCTACCAACAGGGTATGAGGGTACCCATTTCCCTGTACCATTTCCAGCTTCGGGTATTCTGGCTTTTTTTAAACTTTGCCATTCTGATAGGTATAAAATAACACCTAATTTTTCTTATGTACGTTTCTCTGATTACTAGTGAGGTTCAACATCTTTCCATGTGGTTTTTATGCATTTTAAGCATAGTTTTTATATTTTGAAAGACCTTTTGCATTATAATTCATTCTATTAACATTTTTGTTTGCCATGTGTGCTGCATTTCCCAGATTTTAATTTGTATCATTTATGAACATCTTTCCATGTGTAAAAAATATGTGTTAAATCTATCAATCATTTTCTTTTTGGTTTCTGGCCTCAGTGTCATGCTTAGGGATTATAAAGGTAACTTTTAAATACTAATGTTTGTAACGTTTGTAGTGCTTTTTACATCCATTATTTCTTCTTCTTTTTTTAAATTTCTTTCTTTTCTTTTTTTTTTTTTTTTGGCTGTGTTGGGCCTTCGTTGCTGCACGCGGACTTTCTCTAGTTGTGGCGAGTGGGGCTACTCTTTGTTGCCGTGCATGGGCTTCTCATTGCAGTGGCTTTAGAGCCACCCGTGCAGAGCACGGGCTCTAGGTGTGCAGGCTTCAGTAGTTGTGGCTCACGGGCTCTAGAGCGCAGGCTCAGTAGTTGTGGCGCACGGGCTTAGTTGCTCCACGGCATGTGGGATCTTCCCAGACCAGAACTTAAACCCGTGTCCCCTGCATTGGCAGGCAGATTCTTAACCACTGCACCACCAGGGAAGCCCCCATTATTTCTTTAAAGCCTTACAGCAACCCTCTGCTATAGGAATTATTATCATCACTTATACATGAGGAAAATAAGCCTGAGAAAGGAAGCAGGTGTTACCCAGAGTTAAAGTTAGAAGGTAGAAGAGCCTAGCCTTAAACTTGGGCCCTTTGACTCCAAACACAGTTGGCCTTCCCTATTTGTGGATTCCGCATCTGAGGAGTCAACTGACAGTGGGTCCTAAGGATTCAGCCGACCGCGGATCCAGCGGATACTGAGGGCCGACTATACTGTGCCATTTTATGTAAGGGACTAGAGCATTGTGGATTGTGGTATCCGCGAGTGGTCCTGGAACGAATCCCCCACAGGTACCAATGACTGTACTGTTCTCTCCTCTCTAAAAACAAATGAGAATTGAAGTAGCTTATAGAAGAATCAGCAAATATTAATAAAGATCTGGATATTTTATATTGAATGAATGCATCTCCATTTACTTTTCACTTCATTTGGAATACGAGAAAAAATAATCAGTGTCCAAATATTATTCTGGAATAGATCTATTAAAAGGCATAGTTTCTGGATAGTGATGCAGTCTGTGTACTAGTGCAGATCCTTGAACTGTTTTTTAATGACCTGAGACAAGGTAAGTACAGAAATTGAAAATAAATATATGGAACCGTTTTTAGCCATGTGACGGTGCTGTGACATCCAAGCATACGGTAAGCGTGCTTATCTTGCTGTGTGTGCGAGTGTTGTTGAACTTGTGAGTCTCGTGTCGTACAAGCCGCATACTAGTCATGCGTTAGGGGACTACCTATCTGTCCATAAAAAAATAAGAAATAAGAAAACTGAAATTGATTCTTCACCGCAGATAGCTTGAGAATCACTGCTCTTGGTAGCAAGTACTACTTTTTGACCTGGACAGGAACTCTGTAGTACATAGACAGGCCTTTGGAGCAGTCGGCCTGGGAAGGATCTCAAGCTCTGACTGTCTCTTGTCCTCGCTGTCTCGCAGGTGGTGTGCCTGTACCAGACTCTGGGCAACCCCCTCAGCAAACTCACCACACTCAACTGCATGCACTCCCACTTCATCCTGTCCGATGATGGCACTGTGGGCAAGTATGGCAATGAGATGAAGCTCAGGAGGAACCTGGAAAAGTACCTCTCTCTGCAGAAAATACACAGCCGTGAGTACCACAGGGGCTCAACCAACAGGTCCTGGCTGGGGGCCTTGCTGTGGAGCAAAGTGCTCCATTGCCATCTGTACAGGGTAGAGAGGTCCAAGCCGGCCCATGCCTTAAGTTAACACCTGTGAACCCTCAGTGAGAAGAAAGCAGGATATGAAATTGTGGGTGACAGAAGAGAGGAAGGGATCTTGTGGGACAGCAGAGGGGAGGTGTCAGAGTGGAGACTTTAGCAGAGTCTCTGGGAGTCCTTAGGCTTGAATGGATAGAGGGAAAAAGTAGAGAAAGAATTGATTTGGGAATGTGGATGGCTGAAAAGCCGAGAAGAGACTAGCCTGAGAAGAGCGGGCTGTGAGCCTTGATAGTCAGGGAAGATGACATTTCTAGGAGGGTGTGGCGGCTTCAGTCAGGGAAGGGGTTGAAATCAGGACTTTTAGAAATAGGGACCTTTGAAGGTTTGCTGTGACATGCTGGCAGTGGTGCTTTGGTAGTGCCTAAGGAGGAGGAGTGGGGGGCAAAATCAGTGAGTGTCCTTGGGTGGAGAGGTGGGAATCCTTAAAGGAAGGAAGAGGGCTGGATGCTGCCTGGAGAAATGGAGACTCTGCCTCCAGGGCAGCGGAAGGTGGCCCCTGCCTCTTTTGGTGAGTTAAATCTTCCGCAGACTACTCCTGCCCTTTAAGCGGAGATGCCAGGGAATAGGAAGATTCTCAGGAGGCTCGGTCTTCCTCAAACCTTTGACTTTGGGCTGGAAAATGCTGAACATCCTTTGAGTTTTTGGCCCAGATTCCCTGAAGCAGCAGATGTAGTGAGGTCAGATGGCTCAAAGCCCTATTTACTGCCTGTGACCTTGGGCAATGAAATTAACATCTGTCAAATTGTTCTCTTAATACAAGACAGAAGAAACTGTCTACCTGTACCTTTTGTTGTGAGAATTAGAGGAGATAAAATATGTTAGGTGTGCTCAGAATAGTATTGGGTACATAACATGTCCTCAACAAATGTGTTTCTTTCTTTCCTTTTATTCTCCTTTGGTACAGGGGGTTGTCTGCTGGTTGGGGTGGGGGTAGAGAGAGGGACTCTGGGAATTGTTGCCAGTCATTTAGAGCTTAGTGTGAATGAAGTTTGGAGGCTTATTTAGGTCAGGAAGGGGGAGAGAGGAGCAGGTATGTGGTCCTCTACAGGGTGGGGGTGGCTAGTGGGGAGGGACACCCACAGAGGAGCGGAGAAGGAGGGCAGGTCAGAGATTGCCCTGAAGGAGAATCCCTGAAGCGAGGGCCCTGCAGGACTCTGAAATGCCAGTTACCTGAAATGTCCTGTTGCCTTTGATGACCTGGGCTCACCACCTGTGCTCAGGGATCCTGTGCAGCGCTATGATGTGTATCCCAGGAGAGCAAAGTCTTTCTTAGTCTTTCTTATTTCCTGCTGATTCTCCATTTGTGCAAACAGCCCTGATGAATGAAAAGAGCCCCGAGCTTGCATAGCGCCATATGCCATTCTACATTTCTACTTTCAAAGTCCTTAAAATTTAGGATTTATTGGGAGGGTTTTGCTGTCCATGGGGAGAGAATGTGGAGTCAATTTCAGTGGATTGGTAATATTTATTATTCTCTGGAGAACTGACAGGAAAACAGCAAAAACAATAAACCACTTACACACACGCACACACATACACACACGCATGCATGCACACACACAAGAAAGAAAGAAAGAAGGAAGGGAGGAAGGAAGGAAAGAAGAAAGGAAGAATAAAAGAGAGAAAGGAAAGACAAATGAAAACAGACCCCAACAAGCCCAGAATTCTTAGGTATCAAAGCTGATCTTCATACCTCCTGTGCTCACTAGGGAGGCTTTCTGCCATATTTGTGTTTGTCTTTGATGTAGTTATAAATGGATTTACTTGGATGGAATGACAATAATTAAATATTTTCTTGATTTCTTTCATTTCTTTTCAACCGGGCTTCTTGGAGTCCCTGGCAAATCCTTGATGTTTGCAGAAAGCACTTACCAAAAATAAGAATGACTTCATAAAGTTGCTGTAGAAATCCCTTTGAAATGTGGCCAATGTCAGTTCCTGTTCTGTAAGCCTCTGAGGATGGAAAGAATAGGATCAGCTCTGTATGTCTTCGTAATGCAAGTCTTGGTGGAGAAGAGAGCACTTTCCTGGGATGCCTATTCTAAGAGCCTTTCATTGGAGCTGTAATGTTGTATTCCTGCCTAAACTGGGAGCCAGGAGTAGAGGCAGCTCTCTCATGAGATTTGTCAGCAAAGAACTTCACGATTTTTTTTAAACAAATTTAATTAGTAGCATCAGTAAGATCCTTTTTGTAGAAAACAATCATAAATATATTTATATTTATTTTTGTGAGGATTAGTTATTGCTTTAAAAAGATGTATCTAACAGAAAGTGAATTATTTTCCCCTCTCCTGCAGAATACCCTTACTGATTTCTTTTTCTGATGATAAAAGTGTTACATACTCTCATATTCAGATAAAGAAAGAAAACATAGAAGAGAAGGAAGAGATAGCTTTCTGTAATCTTACTATAAAAAATAACCATTGTTAACTTTTTCACCTGTATGCTTTCAGAAATTTTCTATGTACACACAGAGCAACATTTAAAAATGAACACTGGGATCATATAATATCTTTTGTAGCCTTCCCTCCTCTTCCACTAAACATGGATGTATTTCCATATCAGTAAGCATATCTGAGCACATATTTAATGACTGCATAGTATGTCATTATATAGGATATGAGATTCTCTTTAAAAATTGTTTTTTCCATCCGTTTCAATAATTCTATAATTAATGGCATTTTCATCTAAATTTTCTTCTATTACTTTTATGCCTTAATAAACCATTGTCACCATTTCATTTAGCTTTTACAGGACTATGTTGTTAAAAGAACCCTATGACTATCAATTGGTGTATCTTACATCTGATTTTTAGTGATAGGGAGAAAATAATAAGGAAGTGGAGATATGTGGAAAAGGAAAGAAGTATAATGTCAAAGCCATTAAATAGACTGAATGAGATATTTGGGTGCCTGCTAAGAGGCCCACCCTTAACATTTGTGGAGTCAGGACAAAGGTTACACATGGAAACCCACATACTATTTGTTTAAATATTTAAAAGCTTTAAATCAAGCTAACCAGCAAAAATAACAAGAGGATAATGTTCAATCCTTTTACTTTTGTACATGTAGCAGGAAGCCAGGTTTGAGGTCAGGGTCCTGGATTTTTGGGAGTACTAAGCCAGAACGTGGAGATGAAACAGAACTAGCACCTTGGCCCCTGGCCTACAGGTCACTCTCTGCTTGTCTTCCCACCTTTGGCTCAATCTCACGATGTCCAGGCTTCACACACGTCAACTGGACACCCTAGCCTATATGTCCAAGCTCTATCCACTTCTCTCCTACTCCCCAAAGCTGCCTCTGACTTTGACAAGTATATTCCTGGGGCAGAGGTTCAAGCAGCCCCTGGAAGCAAGAATTTTGGGGTCCTGGGCAATCTAGTAAGTAGGAGAGGGAGCACAGGCTTTCCTTGGACCTTGACCCTATAGACTCCTCACTGTGAGGGGAAGGACATGGCCAGAGGAGGGCGCTGTAGAACATGGGGCCCAGACTAAAGTCCAATGTCGCTCAGGTGTGAGCATGGTGTTTCCTGCCAATTTTCCTTCTCTTGGAAAAAAAAAAATTGATTTAAATATATCAATACACATGTCGTGTAAAAATTAAGTCAAGTAATAAATCTATAGAATAAACAGTCAACATTTCCCCAAATCTTCCCCTCTCTTCTTTACTATTAATAATTTGATATATATCCTTCCAGAGTTTTCTGGTTATTTATGTAACATGTTATAGATATGTGCATATGTATATATAAAATATATACCCATATATATGGTTTTAACATTTTAAATAGGATTTTAAATAGGATCATACTGGGCATATCATTCTGTAACTTTTGTTCACTTAGTATCTTTTTAAAAAGAGTGCAATGACTCCATGGTCTTTCCTTTTTTATTGTCTTCCTCACTTTAATAAAGTAATATGTAGTCTTATAAGAAAGCCAAATAGTGAAAAATGGAATAAATTGAAATATAAAAGCCTTTGAGGTTTACCCATCCCATCTTGTTCTTAGAAATAACCACTATTCAAAGTTGATTGAACTGGCAAAAGTTTGATCATTTTTGGAGATGAGTGATGGATACTCATGAGTGATTGGGAACCATTATATCATTCTGTTTTCTTTTAGATGTGTTTGAAAATTTCCAAGATAAAAAGTTAGTTTCTTGAAGACTACTACTTATTATTATTTTTTAATGACCAAAAGCCTTTAGGTAACTTTTTAACTGGGAGAAGATGCTCTCACCATATTTATGTTACTTTTATTTAAAGTCCAAGCTTCTGGCTTGGCCTTGAACTAAGCAAGCCTGAGTCAAAGAAGAGAGAATGGCTAGTGCAAGTAACAAATGTATGTGGTAATTGAAAGACTTGTGTCTGGTAATCAGAATTGCTGATGGGGTTCCTTTGTAACAATTTGATATTGTTTGTCATCTGAAATAGGCTCAAGACAAGGAGTGCCTGTGGTGGGGCTGGTGGTGGAAGGTGGTCCCAATGTCATCCTCTCAGTGTGGGAGACTGTGAAAGACAAAGATCCAGTGGTGGTGTGTGAAGGCACAGGCAGGGCTGCCGACCTCCTGGCCTTCACCCACAAACACTTTGCAGATGAAGGGTGAGTTGTTGAGTCTTCATTTCTGAAAGTATGCTCTTTATTCTTCCATTTTAGTTCTTTAATTTCTGCTTTCATGTAGGCCGGATATCCTTAGAGGACAGAGACTGGAATTCTCTGGATATCTTAGAGGACAGAGGTTGAGACTGGAATTCATTTTTCAGTGGTTTTTGTATTTATTAAGCAACACCAAAATGCCCTCTAGTGATGCAAGTTGCTATTAGCTTAGCTGAAGAATGGCCGGCCTCTAACAAGGACCTTGAGCCCTGTCTGAGCTTAGGGAAAAAGGATTTCCAGGGGGAGTGAGGGAGGAGACCACTGTGGCCCCAGATCACCTTTAAATTCAATTGCTGTTAGTAAAAATAGCAGAAATTGGGGAAATCAACATCCTGACATTTTTGTCGCATATATTGTACTTAGTTGAAGTTTTAACTCTTTTTCCTTTTTAAACAAGGAGTTTCAAACAAGTTTCAAACAAGTTGAAATTCTATCTTTATGAGACCTTAGAGATTATTTAGTGGTTTCTCTGTCCATCCCTATACACATTGTGATTCTTCCAATTTCAAAAGCGTGATATTTCTGCCAGGTGAGTAAATACAGTGCGTACAAACTGAAATGTGGACCCCACTCATTTACTTAATAAATATTCATTCACTGCTTATAATTTCTCTCTGACAACTCTTCTCAAGTTTCTCTCCCCTTTCAGCCCTGCTTCCACCCCGTACCCGCTTCCTCTTCTATTACACCTCTCTCTTTCGTTTTACAGTGTCAGATTCTTTAAGTATATTATGCCCGTAATTTCTGGAGATTCACAACCCCTTGGAAATCTGTCAGCTCGAGAACCCTGCCCCAAGTGCATTCTTCCCAGGAGCATGGCAGATCAGACCATTCTCTCTTTCAATTCAGCCTTCTCCTGGTGCTGCTGCTTCGCTTTCCTTCCCATTCATTTATCTCTTGGCAGTACTGTCCATAGAAACCTTCTCCATCACATGGGACAGACGCAGGGATGTTGTACTTGTGCTGATGTTTCTGGCTTGTCCCCTTCTCTGCACTGTGTCAAGTCACGACCATTTCTCTCTCCCAGGACCCTGCGTCCTCAGGTGAAGGAGGAGATCATCTGCATGATTCAGAACACTTTCAACTTTAGTCTTAAACAGTCCAAGCACCTTTTTCAAATTCTGATGGAGTGTATGGTGCACAGGGATTCTGTGAGTATGATGAGTTGATGACTCAACTGACTTAAAAAACGCTAATGTTCAACAATTGTGATATTTATTTTCACAATTTGATTTTTCATTTCTTACTTGATTATATATAGCTCTACAGAACTTGACCTTTAAGTTGAGTAAACGTGACTTCTTGTTTCCTCCCGCCCTCCAACCATGTTTCATATTCCTGACCGTACCTGGGAAAAAGCACTTAGATAATATAACAGTATTACAGAAAAGTGATTGAATTTAGTGAAAATTACATGTAAATATTTTCAGAGGGTAAAGGAACAGCTCCATGTCTTAAATAAACTCAAGTCTGCTGGCTTAGATGACTCTTATCACAGTATCCTCAGTATGTCTATAGGAGATCATTGGGGATGCACTGGACAATGGAAATATGTGAATAAACTCTCAGGTGAAAAATAGAGGCCACGAGCTTTGGGCTATGAACGTAATATAGATTAAGGAAAAGATTTTAGTGTTTTAGGGTACTTTGATCAAAATTTTTATCAGTGATTTGGATAGTATGTTGCTGACAGTTACATTAAATATGCAGATACGTCATAACATAGTGATCTTTCCAGAATTTGAAGGTTGGACCAAATCATACAAGATTTTGGTAATATTAAAGCACCTTCCCTCAAAAAACCAATTGAACAAGTTCAGTCTAGACTAAGCATGGCTAAACAGATGTGAAAAACCCTTTGGGATTTTGGTTGACCTAGTAACAACGAAAATAACAACCATGTCTGCAATTAACGGTGTGCTTTCCAGTATATTTTTTCATGTGAAATAGCCCCATGAGTGAGTTCAATATGGCAGTGATTGTTTATTTCAGTTTCAGAGATAACGAAGCTGAAGCCTAGAGAATTTAAGTGATTTGCCCAGAGTCATGCAGTTATGAAATAGTAGAACTAAAACTGGAGCTCAGAGTTGAAATTTTGTGCATGGTCTGTTACATTTTATATTCCCCACAATAGTCAGTAGGTTAAGAAAAGGATATATTAAAGGGATCACCCTATATTTGTCTCCTCCTGTCATCAAGGAGAGTAACCAAGGAGCGGTGTAATAATCAAGAGGGAACTAGAGAAGGCAGCTAAGGGTTTGCATGTTACAGGAAGGTTCTCAACTCCTGCACAGTTGAGGGTGGATTTTATTCATGCACATGGGGGGTGCTGTTAGGTAGAGGGGCTATTAGCATGAATTGTAGAAGAATTCTATCTTTATGAGACCTTAGAGATTATTTAGTGGGTTCGTCTCATCTTGTGGGTGAGGAACCTGAGATGCAGTGGTTTTAAGATATTTACCCAAGACTGACTTAGTTAGTGGCATATCTGGGGCTAGAACTTGGCAATCTTGGCTCTTTTCTGTTGAACAGGTCCTTTTACTATATATTTTCATCTGCAAAGATTGAGATACATTCATTAACAGGAGAAGACCTTTTATAATCAAATAATGTCCTTATTTGTCTTAAAAAAAAATCAGTCACGTGCCAGGATGCACCGGAGGCTTTGACGTTGTGAAGGCTTTCTTCACTGTCCATTGTACTTGCTCACTGGGTGCGTTGTAATTGCCTCACTTGTTTTGTGACAAATCCTTGAGGATTCATTTCCCGTTAAAAAGCAAACGTCTTAGTTTCTAAAGCTAGGTGAACAGAAGGATCTCATTTCGTATTCTTTCAAAATGAGGAATGGTTTTCTTTACATGAGGAATTGACACTGAGTTTCTTTCTATTATAGCATGTGAATAGTAAATTAATGCAGTAATGTTCTTTCATGCATGTTTCCTCTAAGATACTTGGAATTTTTCAGTGTTTTTTTAATCCCCTGAATGTGTACAATTCGCCATTACCCTACTTAAAAGTTTTCTCTCTTATTTGTAAAAAAAAAAATTTTTTTAACTCTGTGATTTTTGACGTTAATGATGAATGTTTCACTTAATTCATTAGCTGAAGAGCAAATCTTGTGGGTACTTTTGAAAGCATTTCTTTGCTAGTCCCCAAAATGTATGGCTTTCTGTTTTTCAACTGTTACAGATTACCATTTTTGATGCTGATTCTGAAGAGTCACAGGACCTTGATTTAGCAATCCTAACAGCTCTGCTAAAGGGTGAGTGTCTAAATAAGGTTACAATTGTTCCTCCTTCCCTCTTTTCACATTCTGAGGCACTGTGTGCTTTTTATGTTGATATTATAAACAGAATATGTGATTCCTTTCTTTTACCCTAGGCACAGATTTATCAGCATCAGAACAATTAAATCTGGCAATGGCTTGGGACAGGATGGACATTGCCAAGAAACATATCCTAATTTATGGACAACATTGGAAGGTATAATGAAGATGAAGTTATTTGGAAGACCTGTGTCGTGTGTTGGTTTGTTAGGGAGGGACAAAAGAGAGAATTGGAGGAGAGATAGGTTGCTTTGGGGACGGGTGTGGGGGTAGGGTAGCATCTCTGATGCTGGGTACACACCATCGCTAAGACATTTCTCTCATCTACTTTGCCTCCCTGGAAACATTTTTTCCTCTTGCTCTGCAGCCTAATTGAAGCTGACAAAGGAAGTCGGGGGAAAGACAGATGGAAGGATTTTTAATTTACTTTTTCAATGGGCAGATTTTTATATTGTTATTCAAAACTTAAAGTTTATCTTATTTTTTTGCATTACAGTGTAATGCACGCTCACAATAGGAATGAGTGAAAACAGAGAAAAGCAGGAAGAAGAAATATTACTCATAGTGCTAATGCTAATCACTGTTAACATTTCATTTTAAAACAATTACAGTTGTGACCAGACCATAGGTCTATTAGTTTGGGGTTGAACTAATTTGTGCACATTGTTTAAAACATCAAATGGTACTAAAAAGCTACCAAAAAGACAGTAGTTCCCTGCCCTGCTTATCACTAGAGCCAAGCACTTTTGACATTTTTGGACTGTTCTGACGTTTATAAATCTCCATATTTCTAAATAATAAGTCATATTGCTGTTTTCTGATTAATCTTAGAGAGCTCTTAACATTTCTGTCTGTGCCCTCCCTGCTGCAATCTGGACTGGTTGCCTGCTATTCCTGGTGCTGAGCTGTCATCCTTCATCATCTTAGAGATTTCCTCCTTTGTTAGAACGCCTGTTTTCTGTATCCCCTGTTTTCCTCTTTCTTGGTTTACTCCTTTATTTGATGATGTGTATCTTGCAGTAACTTCCTGAGGAAGGGAGTATGGGAGATAAAAATTTTGAGGCTTTATATGTTTGGATATATTTTAATTCAAGGTGGAACTAATTTTCCTAGAGAATTTTGAATGCTTAGCTTCTAGCACCCAGCAGTACTGTTGAGAAGTAAAAAATCGTTCTCTTTTCTGATCCTTTGTTTATGACCATTTCTTTCTTCTCTGGGAGTTTAAAAAAATCTTCTCTTGTTCCAGTGTTCTGAGATTTCACAATGATGTGTGTCGTTATGAGTCTTTATATCCATTACACTGGGCACTTGCTTTCAACTTGGCAATCATGTATTTCCTTGCTGGGGAGTTGCCTCCCCTGCTTTCTCTGCTCTCATTCAGGAATTCTATCATTTAAATGTTAGACCTGTGGACTGCTCCTCTAATCTTATCTTTCCCTCTTATCTTCTGTATCTTTTCTTTGGTAGATTTCCTCAAGTTTAATTTTTCACACCTTGTATGTAGCTTTTTGTTTCTGGTAGCATATTATTAATTCCTGAGAGCAAATTTGTTGTCTTTTTATTTTTTTAATTTTTATTTATTTTCTTTTTGTGGACATATGTTTTTATTTCTCTACAAGTGAATTGCTGGGTCATAGGGAAGGTGTGCATGTGCTTTTTTTGTTTTTAATAGATCTTTATTGGAGTATAATTGCTTCTCAATACTGTGTTAGTTTCTGTTGCACAACAAAGCGAACCAGCCATAGGCATATACATGCCCCCATATCCCCTCCCTCTTGAGCCTCCCTCCCACCCTCCCTATCCCACCCCTCTAGGTTATTGCAGAGCTCCGAGCCTATCTCCCTGTGCTACGCTGCTGCTTCCCACCAGCCAACTATTTTACATTCGGTAGTGTATATATGTCGATGCTACTCTCACTTCGCCCCAGCTTCGCCCTCCCACCCCGTGTCCTCAAGTCCATTTTCTATGTCTACCTCTTTATTCCTGCTCTGCAACTAGGTTCATCAGTACCATCGTTTGTTTTTAAATTCCATATATATGCGTTAGCATAAGGTATTTGTTTTTCTCTTTCTGACTTACTTCACTCTGTATGACAGACCCTAGGTCTTAGCATCCTGAATATAATATCTTCTTTTGTTTTTCTGAAGCTACTAATGATAGTTCTTTTGAAGTTTTCTTCTTCCTGTATTGTCTGATTCCTCCTGGTTGACGTTTTTTGGTCTGTTTGTCCTGGACTCTTTGTTTAAATGTGGAGGAAAGAAAGCTCATTAGAAATTCTGAGGCTGTAGATTTGGGTTCCACAGTAGGGTGATCTGGCTGCCCCCATTTGTTGGGGAACCTGAAGTGTTAGCATATTCATATATTTTCTCTTGTATTCATCACAATATCAGAAAGAAATCCTCCAATCTCCTGCTTACAAGGTAAAGCCTTGTTCCTATTGTTACGGAAATCAATAGGGGAAGATGAGTGGGAAGGTCCCAGTGTTAGCAATTTATGCTGCCAGAATTCTGTGGCATAGATTTTGTTTGGTTCTTGACTTTTTTTCCAATTTCTAGGGACTTCCATTTTTTGGCTTTCTGGGAACTGCTAAGTCAATTACCATTTGACCATCTGCTTTTCAACTTCTAAAACGTTTCACTCTTGACCTCCTTGTTCTTGCGGATTCATTTCTTTAAAATAAAACACAAAAAGACAAAAAACCCCTTTACTATAATTTTAGTGGGGTTTTAGGTAGGAGTAAAAGTAGATGAGTGTGTTTAATTTGCCATTATACCCAGAAGTCGAATATAGTTTAAATGGGAACATGCCAAGTTACCAAAAAACAAAAAAGAAAAAGGAAAAGAAGCAGAAGGAAAAGAAGGAAGGGAAAAAAACCTTGGATTTTTATTAGAATTGCATTAAATTCAAACATTAATTTGGGAAGCACTGAGATCTTTTTACCACAGTCAATTTTCTCATCCAAGAACACATTTATTCAAGAGGTCTTTTATGCCTTCAGTTTACCTTTTGTTATTTCTTCACTTAGGTCCTGAACATTTCTTAGTAAGAATGTATTTTATGATTATTTTGTCTGTATAGTTTTGAGTTCAAATACATGTAATTCTTTAGTTATTTCTCCTTTCTTGATTTCTCTATGTCTCTTATTTATTTCCGCCCTCTGAAGCCTGGCTCGCTAGAACAAGCAATGTTAGATGCTTTGGTGATGGATCGAGTGGATTTCGTGAAGCTCTTAATAGAATATGGCATGAACCTCCATCGCTTTCTTACCATCTCCCGACTGGAAGAGCTCTATAATACAGTGAGTACTGGAACATTTCATTAGTCACCTCCTTAAGATTTATTTATTAATTAGCTTAACACTTAGCTTAAACTATATCTTGAATGTTCAAGTCCCCTTCAATGTTCATGTACAAAGATAGCTTATAGAGAAACAGACTTTTCAAGCAAAGAAGAAACTTTCTTACCAAATCCATTGTATCCTATAGTCATTTCTGTGTTTCCCATTTTAATTAATTATACAGAATAGAAGCATAAACTAATTTAAGAAAATAGGATAGTAAGACCATAATTAAAGCCAAAGATGTGAATAAGAACAAATTGCTTTTATTGAGTAATTAGAAGCATTTCAACCTAAGGACACTTAAAATTTTGTTCCTGCAATTTTCCTATGTAAACCTTTTATTGAAATGAGACTGGCTTACTCCTTGTAAAGACACCAGTTGCTTAAGCCAAGCACCCTTCTTGAGATGTCCTTCCTTGCCTTTGAATCTTACCCTTTCTTTAAAGCCCTGTTCAAGTCCTATCTTCTTGATTATTCCAATTCACATATTATAGTGCCCCTATAATACAGATTATTTGCCACTCTTTTGAACATACCTATCTTCATATTGTTGGTTATTTTTAGTGTAAGTCCCACTCTCTTCTATTAGATTGTAAAAATTCTATGAAGAAAGTAATTTTATTCTTCATTGAATCCCTCAGTAGCTTGAATGAACGTAGTAAGTGTTCAATAAATATTTGTTGGTAGAATATAATTGTGTGATGAAAGTTGTAATTGTGTGATTTATATATAATAAAGGATAGTTACAGATTAGTTAACATTTATTTCTGCCTCTTGCCACACAAAGTTAATTAAGGCCTTACTTCCTAGATACATACATCTTGCATTGAAAAATATTTTAATCTAATCACATCTTCTCTTGGGAAATACCTTCCTTAGAATTAATTTGGCTTAAGCTTCATTACTAAAGATGTTGAAGAAAGTTTTCAGTATTCTGGATAATTTATGAATTCTGAAATAAAGGTTTTTTATTTCTCCCTAGCACATGGTAATTAAAAGGTAATTAAAATTCTTCCTTTTGTTCTTTATTACAGAAACAAGGACCAACCAATATGCTCTTGCATCATCTTGTCCAAGATGTAAAACAGGTAACCTAATTATGAAGGTGTACAAATTTCTTCTGGTATTGTCTTAGCTTTGTGGTGAAGTGTTACCAGATTTTGCTTTGTAAAATGTAGACTTGGATTTGCTAGCGAATTACCTACCTTCTTTACCTGTGACTCTGAACAATTTCATAACCAAACCACACTCATATTTTTTCTTGTAATTTGTGTTTTAAAAGATTTGACCCACCAAGTAAGTGGTGTTAGCTAATAATTATTTTCTCTTATAAAACATGAATTGGAGACATAGAAACTTCCAAGCAGAATTTCAGCTTAACATGATACAATAATATTGCCAATGATGATAATAATACCTGCTGAAAATAGAGAAACTTCCTGATTCTGTTATCTTTATTGAAGGACTGGTATGTGATTCCCTTGTTTTTGTTCTTGTTTTGTCTGTTAGTGATAACTCTGGGGCTCTCACTTCCTTGGTGAGTCTAAGCATTGTTCTAGGGAACCAGGATGGATCCCACTGGTCTATACCTTTGCTAATATTTTGCTCATGGTATTCTCATTGAACTTTGAGTTAAGTCAGACTTAAAATCATCTCTGGGGCTTCCCTGGTGGCGCAGTGGTAGAGAGTCCGCCTGCCGATGCAGGGGACACGGGTTCGTGCCCCGGGAAGATCCCACATGCCGTGGAGCGACTGGGCCTGTGAACCATGGCCACTGAGCTTGCGCGTCCGGAGCCTGTACTCCGCAACGGGAGAGGCCACAACAGTGAGAGGCCCGCGTACTGGGGAAAAAAAAAAAAAAAAAAGCAAAAAAAAAAAAAAAAAATCATCTCTGATCCCCCATTAATTACCAGAACTTTCCAGCTTTAACAGACTTTTTTTTTGCCTTAATTCTGAAGTCTAATATCTTGATGGAGAGAGTGTGGGCTTTCTGACTATGTTGACTTGGTGGGAGTAAAAGGTGGAGGAAGACATTTAGTTGGCAGATTAGCAGTAAGCAAAAGTGTCCATGGCGATGTAAATTTACTTTGCATTGATTTATGTTGGGTCAAAATGATGTTCCTTAGATTATCTCCTTAAACTCTGATTCTGTCATGGTAAACTGAAGAAAAGGGAGAGAAATAGTTAAATATGTGTTTAACTAGCAGCAAAATGAGAGCATGGTTTGTGTTCCTTGGAAAAAGTGAATTATGAATGTGAAAGAGAGAAATTAAATTATTTGCAGTTATTTATATTTGTAACCGTATTTGTTGTTCAAAGCTTTGGGAACATTGTTCACAATCTGTTCATTTCAAAGATCTTGTTCAGCACTCTGTGCCTTTAAAAGTGTGCTATGAATGACAGTTCAGAAGTAACACTTATGAAGAGGCACTGTGGTGGCCTTTAAGGGGTCAGAGCAGTTTTCATTTGGCCCAAGGCCCATGTGCTTGGAAACCTGCTACTCAGGCCCCTAGCAGCCATGACGCTGGTCTTGGCACAGCCTCGTGTTTTGAAATCTCATTTTGCTCTGCCGCTTCATGTTCCTTATTTCTATTTGTTCTACTTCCTTTCCTATTCTTGTTTTGTGTATGATTTGGTCAACACAGTGCAAAGTGTTACAGCCATTTCAATAGAGAAGCTTAAGATTTAACTTAGTGTTACTTTTGGACCCTTCAGCATATCCTCCAGTGATTATACTTTTGTTGTAGTGGTTCTGTCATTTCCAGCTAAAAACAATCTTTTGTACTCTCTTTCAATGTATTTTATTCTAAAGTGTGTATATGCATGAGAGAGAAAAAGAGAGGAAATGAGCTCTTAAAAGCAGACATTCCATGTCTATGAAACTAAAAACATCTTAAGGCTAAGTATTTTTTCCCATTTGAACAACCAGGTTGTATCAGTAGCTGCCGTATTAAGTGATCAGTTGTTTTTGTTCTTGTTTTAGTTATTAGTGGTAACTCAAGGGCTCTTCCTTCATTTGTGAGTCTTAAGCATTGTTCTAAGGCTGAAGAGTGTGAGTCTCCCTCTTTGCAGTTTATTTGGTTATGTTCTAGTGACGTGGCAAAAGGGATAGAAAAAGAGAACTGACAGTTACGTGTTACATGTTTTTGTTTCAGCATGCCGTTCTCTCAGGCTACAGAATAACGCTGATTGACATTGGACTGGTGATAGAATACCTTATTGGTAGAGCATATCGCAGCAGCTATACCAGAAAAAATTTCAGAGCCCTCTACAGCAACCTCTACAGAAAACATAAGGTAGCATAATTGAAAAGTATCCTAGTAAAATTAAGGATTCCTAGGAGTTACACTTTTAGAAAAATGGCTCGGGAAGTTTAGATGGGAAGAGCTTCCAAAATGGACATACTGTTTATCGACACTTACTGAATGTCTGCTGCATGTAAATTACTGTGCTAAGTGCTGGCATGCTGGCCTGGGATGGACATAAAGATCAGGAGTTTAGAAACTTTTAAAGGAAACAAATTTATGAATAACTAGCCACAATACAAAACAGGATATAATATGTGCCGTATTGACACAGAAGTATGTGGTGAGAAGTATTAGAGGGAGAGATGACCGGTTCTTTCCTTATCTTTCTTTATCTTTTGAAAATACAGAAGTGGAAAGCTTAATAGGATTATATCTATCACTCATAATAGTACATAGCCTGGAGATGACAAACTTGGAACAAGTCTCTAGGGGTTATATTGGAAGATGCATGCAGAATGTACCATGTGAAAATACATATTATACGTATTTTATTTTCTATCATATTTTTGAAAGTCTAGGAATGTAAAATTAGAGTTGCTGGTTAGTTGATTAGCAGAGAAAACATTGCTTGTTTCTTAAAATTGCCAGTACAGATCAGTAAACTGAAGAGCCTAGTTCTTATTAGGGGATAATGAAAGTGTTAGAAAAGGTAGTTTGGGGCATTTTTGGCTGAGAGAAGAGCGGGAACAGTTAAGGGCACAGTGCTGTGAACACCAGGGTATGGTTTTGCAGTGACAAGGAGACCTTTGTCACCGGACAAGTGCCAGAAGGTTGTGAGGGATGACACTGGAAAGATACTTTGGGATAAGATCACATGAAGAGTCTAGAATATCAAGCTACTTTTGACCTTTATTTTTAAAGAATCATGTGAAGTGAAAACCCAGCTTGGCTTTAAGGGATGAGAAAACAAAACAGAAAGAAACCCAACTCTCAAAGAGAATATGTTCTTTATTGGCATTTCACAGGCATAGGGATACACTTGAGGTATCAGTGCCTTCAAGTAACCAAAATATGCCTTGCTCTGAGGTTACCAGTGGCAGGTATAGGACTGACTGTGACCTTGGTGCAGCCCAGTGGGGAGCATGCTAGGCAGGTTCCTCTAATGCCCTTTCTGGAAATGGGAAGGAAATTGCCCATTTCTCTAATTATTTTCTAGTGAAGGAGTACAGAGTTTATTGTGTTTCCTAGTAAATTAGATCGTAGCAGTTAACGAATACATGGTTTGGAGTCGGAGAGATCTGGGACTGAATCTTAGTTTTGTTCATTAGAAGCTATGTAATCTTGAGTGAGAAACTTAATCTCTCTGTGTGTCAGTTTCCTTATCTTTAAAATGGGAATGATAATATAATACCCCTTTCATAAATTTATCAAAAGGATTAAATAAAATAATACCTAGAATAGCCAGGAAAACCCATATTCCTGGTACATAGAGGGTATAGAGTAACTTAATACTAATAGTCATTATGATTATTACTAGTGATACTATTAATTCTATATCACAGTAATAATAATGATAATAATTTGAGTAGTTTCTTTAAAAAGTTGGACCCCGTTACTTCTACATCTAATTTATATCTGTAAAACACAAACTAAAAATAAATAAATAAAATAAAGTACAAATAAAATAAATAAATAAATATTAATAAATAAGTAAAATAAAGTTCAAAGTTCCTGATACGGTTTGTGTTGGGAATTTTATGTCAGTCCCTTTAAGAATGCTCTCGTTTGATTTTGTTTTTCATTGATGAAAGCTTCATGCTGACAAGCGATTAATTATGTTGTTATTGGGCCTAGCCACTGGAATTCCAGTAGTGATATAACACCTGGAGAAGTTCTGTAACTTTCTAACTGAAGCTTAACCTTGGAGCTGTTTGTGAATGGGAACTTTTTCTTATCAGAACTGTGAATCTTTATTGCCTATTCTGAACTTGTTTCAGGTATAGAACATCGATTGATTCTAATGGAATTTCCACATAGAAAAGGAATGCAGATATATGATAGGGAGCAAAAGAACATGTTCTCTAAGATGTTAGGAAATAAGAGTGTGCTTAGTAAGAAGGGGATCATGAGAGGCTCTTGTTGGAGGAGTAATTAACTACTAATCTTGGATGAGAGACAGAACCATTGGATATTTGATAGGACACAATATTATATGTGTTTTTATTGTTGTCTAGAAATAAAATGTTAATTGTTACCACTATAATCATCTTTTTCCCTTTTTGTTTTATTTTAAAAATAAAATAACATATTCCAGCAAGTGACCACTTTTGCTCAAAGCCTTCCTCAGCCCCCTCTTCACCGAAGATGCCGCTCAGGAAATAGAAATGAATCTGCAGAAAGCACACTGCACTACCAGTTCATTAGAACTGCCCAACCTTACAAAGTCAAGGTACCAGTTACTTATTTTAGATTTGAAAAGAAAATTGTCCTTAAAGACTGAGATCTTTTCTTCATTTAAAGTTTGAGAATGGGGAATACAAATAGAGGGATCATTTACAAGCACTATAAACAGATGGTGCAAGTCAAAAGCATAATACAGGTGTTCTCTAACAATGATGAGCAAACGCCCAGGACAAGCAACTAAATGATTTGCCGGGGCTGGCACCTCAGGCTGCCTTCCTTGTTCCTACCTCTACCATGTCCAGATGTTGACTCAGGAAGGCAGTCCATGGGATGGTACTAAAAACTAGAATTACTAGCCCAACATTGCACCCTCCTCCTCCTTTCCCCAAGGCTAATTGGAGGTGACTGTTTCCTCCTCCTTTCTGTTCTCTGACACTGCCCTCTTGCATCTTCTTTTTTCCCTTTTGAAGCTTTCTGAAATATAATTTTGACCTAATGTTACAGTATGACAATGGTAATGTATTTATGACTGTGTGTGTGCATGTGAGTGTGTGTGAGCAGTATTATGCCCCCCTCCCTTTACTACCTCAATCCCACTTTCCTCTGGGGGTGAATGCTTTTGTTAAGAGTTTCCATATAAATGGTTCCTATGTTGGCTGAAAGAGGTTTGCTTTTTATAGCTCTTAGAATGAAAAGATATTTCATAAAATTACCGTTGGCCATAAAACATGAACATAAATTCCCTTCATTTATAGAAATAGAGGAAGCTTGTTACTGTTTTTGCTGTGATCTCCTTTAATTAAAAAGAATAAGCTGAGACAAAGTGAGAGAGTGGCATGGACTCATATATACCACCAAATGTAAAATAGATAGCTAGTGGGAAGCAGCCGCATAGCACAGGGAGATCAGCTCGATGCTTTGTGACCACCTAGAGGGGTGGAATAGGGAGGGTGGGAGGGAGACACAAGACGGAGGAGATATGGGGATGTATGTATATGTATAGCTGGTTCACTTTGTTATAAAGCAGAAACTAACACACCATTGTAAAGCAATTATACTCCAATAAAGATGTTAAAAAAAAAAAAAGAATGATCATTGAATCTTGTTATTTGCCAGGCATTAGTTTGGGCACTTGGTTGAATTTGAGATGCAGGTGTGTTGGAGAAGATATAATTATGACTGAGAAATGGTCCCACCCTCCCTCCCAAAGTAATAACCACAGTGCAGTATGATGAGCATCGAGAGAGAGATACGTACAAAGTGATACAGAAGACTATGGGGGTTAGAGAATGGTTTTTGAGATGATCTATAAAAGGTGGTTTTACCAGGTAGAGAATAGTATTTCATTATTACTATTACCATCACTAGGGGAATATAGTCAGAATAAAGGAAAGCAAAATTAAAATCAATCTATTTGTATGAATGTTGGCAACACTAGTTGCCATTTTTCTAAGAGGAAGATAATGAATCTATTTGTAAGGTAAGGTTAGAGTTCTTTTTTTTAATAGTTATCGTTTATCTCATATGTTATTTCAGCCCATTTCCTTGAGAAATTGAAAATTGTTGTATAGTTAGTGGCTCTATTCCAAAGGTATAGTGTTTTAAGTTGTGTTAAGTGAACTTAAGGTATCTCAGCCTAGGGACCCTGGAATTATTAGAAGCAACAAGAAATGGATTAAAAAAGGCCAAAATTTTGGTTTCTGATTTATAAAGTTCTATTATTATTTCCATCTCTTTTCGGTGATTTAAAAATATTTTTAAGATACCCGATGTGTTTTGTCAGGTAGAACATCACGCATTTGAGTATTTGGACACCCATTGCTATTTTGTATTCTAACAGGAAAAGTCCGTAGCCCTTCATAAATCAAGGAAGAAGTCAAAAGAAGAACAAAATATATCAGATGACCCTGACTCTACTGGCTTTATTTATCCTTATAATGACCTGCTGGTTTGGGCTGTGCTAATGAAAAGGCAGAAGATGGCCATGTTCTTCTGGCAGCATGGAGAGGAGGCCACAGTCAAGGCAGTAATTGCTTGTATACTGTACCGAGCAATGGCCCGGGAAGCCAAGGAGAGCAACATGGTTGACGATGCCTCAGAAGAGCTGAAAAATTACTCAAAGTAGGAGTTCTCCCTTTACCTGATATTAACATCGACAGTTCTTAGAATGGTTAGACACGTTTATCTCCCTCAGCTTAGAACTTGTAAGATGAGTGGACTTGTAAGATGTGAACTTGTATGAAGTGAACTTGTAAGATGAGTGTGGTTCATGGACTCTCCCATAAATAAGGGTCTTGAGGTATTTTAAGGACTAAAAGGAAGAGAGGTGGCCTTCAAGTCAGGAGACTTGGGTTCTAGACCTATTCCAGCTCTTTACTAATTGTCAAATCACTTGACGAGATTTCGGGACTTTAGTTTCTTAACTATAAAATGTTCAATGAATGATTTTGGAAGTCCTCCTAACTCTCAAACTCTTTGATACTAAGTTATATTAAAATTTGTTCTTTAAGTGCCGCTCAGGCAGGAAAACAAATAAATATATTATGTATTAAATTACCAGAGAGTGATGGTAGAAGATAGAAAAGTTAGAAATGTTTTGATTTTTTGATTTACTAAAGCATTGTAGTAGTAGGGAAAGAAAGAAAGCTAGAGTTAATAGAAACTAATTTATCATTTTGATTTAAAAAATTCCAGAGAATGACAGTGTCTACTTTTTAGAGAAAACGACCTCCAAGAAGATCACCTGGGGGTGTCTCCAGGTCTAATTTCTTACTTAAGTCATCTGTGTATTTTGTAAAATCTTTAAATTTATTTATTTATATATTTATTGGCTGTGTTGGGTGTTTGTTGCTGCGCGCGGGCTTTCTCTAGTTGCCAGTGAGCGGGGGCTACTCTTCGTTGTGGTGTGTGGGCTCTAGGTGCACAGGCTTCAGTAGTTGTCATGCAGGCTCAGTAGTTGTGGTGCACGGGCTTAGTTGCTCTGCGGCACGTGGGATCTTCCTGATCCAGGGTTCAAACCTGTTTGAGCCTGCATTGGCAGGCAGATTCTTAACCAATGTGCCACCAGGGAAGTCCCTAAAATCTTAAAAAAAAAAAAAAAAGGAGTGGCGAGGGGAGTTTCTACAGTTTTTCCTTAAATGCTAGTTCAGTTTTTGAACAATCTTTTCTGTCAAAAAATTCTTTATTAGGTACTATCAGGGAGCCCCACATCAAGCCATACACAGCTTGCTTTGTGGTGTGGATTCGCTTCTCCCCATGGATAGCTCAGGCACTCCTGGTGGAAACCCTCTAGTTCTGTTCTTTTAAGAAAGGCAGAACAATCCATTTCCTGAGCGGCAATCCCTTTTAAACAGCTTCTGCATTTTACTGTTCCCTCTTTTGTCTTGGTCTTTTCTGAGTCTCATATCTAATCTTTTTTAATGTTTCTGGGGCTCTCACCTGCATTTATTTTTGCCACTCACCACTGTGTCATTGCAGACAGTTTGGCCGGCTTGCCCTAGATGTGTTGGAGAAGGCATTCAAACAGAATGAAAGAATGGCCATGAAACTGTTGACCTATGAACTCAAGAACTGGAGCAATTCTACCTGTTTAAAACTGGCTGTTTCTGGAGGGTTGAGGCCCTTTGTTTCACATACTTGTACCCAAATGCTACTGACAGATATGTGGATGGGGCGTCTGAAAATGAGGAAAAACTCTTGGTTAAAGGTATATTTACTTGCTTTATAGAGTTTAACGTTAGTTTAGTCTATACTGTTGAGGTCTATACTCTTGAGTTCATTTTTCCCTTGCTCCAGAAGATTACCTTCAGGAAAACCAGTTAATGTCTTTGATTCTCACAGATGAGCTGAGATCTTCACAGTGGAACCTCTGACAATTACTTTATCTCCCACTACCACAGTTTCTTTTAAAAAATGGGCACAATTGTGCCAGCTCCGTCCATCACAAAGGCATACTCATGAGAGGCTGGTTAGAAGAAGTTAAAAGAATGTACAAACATAAACAAGATTTCATTATTAGTAAACACCATTGCCTCTGATAATTATAACAGAAGTAAATGAGACTTCTTAGTGAAAATTTTCTCAGCTTAAAAATACTAACTCATGATAAACTAAATAAAATTAGCAATTTCTGTTGTTGTGTTCACCTAATGTGATGTTTCAGGAAATAAATGGCTATTTTATAAAGCTGCCCTCAAACACATTTGTTCACACCACTAACTATCTCCAAATTTTTCTATTCCATTATGGTTTAGCCTCATCTTTCATCTTGAATTATCAAGAGTAATTTAGTTAATTATTAAAGGCATTTAATTTTTGACATCAAACCTAAGCCTAAAAAGTTCTAGGTTATGGTCATGCTTAAGAAGTACATAGCTTATGAAACAGAAAAAATGGGGATGAAGCATGATCATTAAGAGCTACACAAGGTTATAATTTATATTTTAATTTTATTCTCCTTAGAGCTCTTAAAGATATGATGTGTCCCAAATAGAATGACTGTTTTTAAAAACATTTTTTTGGTCAGCAAACTATAGAAAACACAAACAACTAAAAGATATGACATAAAATGTATAAAAGAGCTTGTACATTTTAATTCCACTAATGATATTGTGGAAACGAGGAATGTCAACCAGAAATTATTTCACATAGATTCCTCTTTAACAAAGTATTGGAGAAACAACAATTGTTTCTAGAAGAAGTTCTCCTTTGATCTGTTTCGATTTCAGCCTTGGAAATGATGAAGCAGAGATGTAAATGGGTCCACCTCTAGCTGCACAAGTGCTGGCAATAACTCTTTTTAAATGTTCAGAGAGTGAGATGGGGGTATAGATAGCTGGGATTTTGAGAAATAATTTTCTCCATGGCTCTGTCCTGTACATACTTTAGTTGAATAGAAATTCTTGTTACTGAGAACTTAATAACTTTGTGCTCCTCGTATACTTTATTTTTATATCATCCGTGCCTGGATCCTAATTCCTCAGTGCTTGGCTTGTGAGTTTTGGGAACACTTTTGCAAATGTAAAATGTCCTGGTCAGACTAATTCCATGTGGATGAAGACTGGAGGAAGACCTTGTAGAGTTTTATGTGGAAGGGAAAACTCATTTAAGTGCTTCTGTAGAATAGACTCTGACCTATTCGTTGGAAATGGAATATTGATTTTATTGAATACTGTTTCACAAGCCAATTGTTCTGCAACGGTCAAGGGCAAAAGAATGTGGAGCCTTTTCAGGAAGTGGGTTAGGAATTAATTAGTGTAATATTGTCATTGTGCCTGCTAACTATGGTGTTTCCAGACCTGGAAGATTGCATGTATTTTGGGTTCTACATCCGAAAAGAAAACAAGCACACCCAACAAACCAATCCTATCAGACTGGGAAAAGTCCAGAGAACCTTCACAGGAAATCAAGCTTTAAAACAAAACAACAAATAGACATTTCTCCAAAGAAGATATACAGATTGCCAACAAACACATGAAAGAATGCTCAACATCATTAATCATTAGAGAAATGCAAATCAAAACTGCAATGAGATATCATCTCACACTGGTCAGAATGGCCATCATCAAAAAATCTACAAACAATAAATGCTGGAGAGGGTGTGGAGAAAAGGTAACACTCTTGCACTGCTGGTGGGAATGTAAATTGATACAGCCACTATGGAGAACAGTATGGAGGTTCCTTAAAAAACTACAAATAGAACTACCATACGACCCAGCAATCCCACTACTGGGCATATACCCTGAGAAAACCATAATTCAAAAAGAGTCATGTACCAAAATGTTCATTGCAGCTCTATTTACAATAGCCCGGAGATGGAAACAACCTAAGTGCCCATCATCAGATGAATGGATAAAGAAGATGTGGCACATATATACAATGGAATATTACTCAGCCATAAAAAGAAACTAAATTGAGTTATTTGTAGTGAGGTGGATGGACCTAGAGTCTGTCATACAGAGTGAAGTTAAGTCAGAAAGAGAAAAACAAATACTGTGTGCTAACACATATATATGGAATCTAAGAAAAAAAAAAAACGGTCATGAAGAATCTAGGGGTAAGACGGGAATAAAGACACAGACCTACTAGAGAATGGACTTGAGGATATGGGGAGGGGGAAGGGTAAGCTGTGACAAAGTGAGAGAGTGGCATGGACATGTATACACTACCAAATGTAAAATAGATAGCTAGTGGGAAGCAGCCGCATAGCACAGGGAGATCAGCTCGGTGCTTTGTGACCACCTAGAGGTGTGGGATAGGGAGGTTGGGAGGGAGGGAGACGCAAGAGGGAAGAGATATGGGAACATACGTATATGTATAACTGATTCACTTTGTTATAAAGCAGAAACTAACACACCATTGTAAAGCAATTATACTCCAATAAAGGTGTTATAAAAAAACCAAAAAAAAACAACAAAAGGTCATTTCAGCATTAAAAAAAATGAAGTCGACAAGGACATGACTTTAGTTTCTTTAATCATGAGTGGTATATAGTCTGGGTTAATCTTACCTTTATTCCCTGAATCCCAGAATACTAGGCCTAATTTTAGCTCGAAAGAGATAATGTTCACGAAGATGATTGTCACAATATTTAGTAAATCTTCTAAACTCTTTACCCTGAAAGGCCAATACAGGTTGAAGATAAAAATTCTTTTGAATAGACTATAAATCAATTCATGAATGTTAGCAATAGAATGAAAAAATCGTGGATGTCTAGATTTCTATCTTTGTTGGGTTTTACTGGCAGAGAAAATATATGTGTGATGGGAGATGCATCTAACAGAAGGTGACTTGGTATGTTTTTATATTGTTGATTTTATAATATGAATAAATTTTCATGTGTTTTATATGATAGTAACTACTTAGTGGCTTTAAAGAATTATTCAAGCAATATGCTCATTGAAAAAGAAGACTTCTCACTGCCGTGCCTCTGGGTATTATAACATATAACAGTGTGGTGTATGCATTTTAAACTTTCAAATGCATATATGTATATGCATCGTATTTTTTAATTTTTTAAAATGGGATTACACGGTGCATATTATTTTATAACTTGCTGTTTTTAGACTTAACAATATAACTTTCATTATATTCATTATATTCAATTGCTTTTGTCTTTTCAATGATTGCATAGTACAGTTGTCTCTCAATATCCACAAGGGATTGGTTCCAGGACCCCTCAGGATACCAAAATCCGTGGATGCTCAAATCCCTTATATAAAAAGGTGTAGTGTTTACATATAACTTTTGCATCTAGATTACTTATACTATCTAATACAATATAAATGCTATGTAAATAGGTGCCAATGTATGGGAAATTCAAGTTTGCTCTTTGGAACTGTCTGGAATTTTTTTTTTTTTTTAATCCACACTTGGTTGCGTCTGTGGATGCGAAACCCACGGATATGAAGGGCTGACTGTATTCCACTGTTAGGTTGTCCCACATCAGCTCTCCCTCTATAGATGGACATTCAGGTTGACACTAATTTTTTGCTATTACAAATAGCCATGCAAAGAACATCCCTATCTACACATGCTCGGATTCATGAGTATTTCTGAGGGAGACACTTCTAGAATTGGAATTCTCGAGTCGGAAAGTATGTATACAATCAGGATATCCACTGAATTGGGGATGGAGCTGACATTTTATATACACCCAAATCTTAACTTTATTTGGATCATACTTGTGCCTTGTATAACCCCCACTACTTACTTTGTTTTCTTTTCTTTTAAAGATCATCATCAGTATTCTTTTCCCACCCACCATTTTGACATTGGAATTTAAAAGCAAAGCAGAGATGTCACATGTTCCCCAGTCCCAGGACTCCCAGTTTACGTGGTATAATGGTGACCAGAATGCCAGCGCTCCCAAAGAAAGTGCTTGTCTGGTTAGTGCAATATCATAATGAACTAGGTTTTCATAGCATTGATGGCACACAAACATACACGGACACAAAGCTTATTTATTTAACAAATTATTTAACAGTCTTAATCATATTATAGTAAGGTCAGGTATAGCATGTATGATAGTTCTAATTAACCCCCATATGTTATTAAGCAAAATATCCTATTTCTGCCAAAATCAAAGACTTTATTATGTCTTGAAAGCTGCTTAACTTCTTCCTTTGTGACTAGTGGAATAAATAGACTTACTGTTTCTCTAAAGCTACAATAAGGGATGCCTCATATCCTTAAAAATATGCTGGTTTAAAATGTGCATTGATCTTCACTCTTTCACGCCATAGTTTTTTCATTTGTTATATCCAATGAGTTTGAATAGTTTTACTTGAGTTCCCAGATGTATACTCTTTCATGGGCAACTTGAGCTGCTTCTATTGCAGCTTCACTGGAGAGTCTCCAATATGCTGTCTGGGCATATATTTTTTGAATTTTATGATTCAACTTGGATCACTGCTGATACAGTTGTCATTTACTGTGAGATGTAGTAAACATCTTTTCTGGTACTTAATACTTCAGTGATGCATCTTTAGCTAGCGTCTTGTCTGATGTGCTTTTGTACTTATGAGGTATTTGTCATAATATTAAAAACGTATTTGATAAATGTTAAATGAAAAATAATTATAGTTAGTTTGTATGGCTGGCATCTGCTGTGATTGGTTGAGCCTTTATTCTGATTGGTTAATGCCAGAACAGTTAACTGGATCAGTAGTTAAATATTTTTTACTATCATGCCTGTTTGGGTATATATGTGTTCCTCTCCTCTTCCTTCCCTCCCTTCCCTTCCCTTTCCTTCCCTTTCCTTCTTACTTTTCTAAGCCTGATAGTTCCATTTGGGGTTCTCAGAGTCCAAGATGGCAAATACATTCTAAACTCAATAGAGTGTGTGAGTTCTCCGTTGCAAAGCTGGGTTAGTCAAGTTGTCATAATTGTGATTGTACTGGTTAGATTATGTGGTTACTAAGTTTAGACCATTTCAAATTTTTTTTTTTTAAGGAAAGAAGTAATGTAGTGCTTGCCTAACCCCATTAGAAATAGAAGGCAATCTTTATATGTGAGACATTCACATACATATGTTTGCCTTTATACTACTTCAGTGTTCATATTAAGTTTAATTAGCTTGTTGAAGTAAACAATGAAGGAAACTGTTTACCATCTATCTACAAACAAATATGTAAATATGTTGGCAACTTGGTTGCAAGTAGTGCTTTGGAAGTGAATGTAACTTCACTTTTGGCTCTTAGCGGTTTCATAGAAAGATAAGCTTTCACTGAAACTGAAGGCATTGCAGATAGTTGGAGCATTCCACTAAGCAGTTCTTCTTAAAGTGGCGACTCTTAGGGAAAGAACTCCTTCCTTGAGTGCCAATTAAATGTGCTCTTAACATTCAAAAAAGATAGTAAGCCCTCACAATTCCCTGAAAAATTAAATTTTGTCTGTAATATAGTGGTTCTCTTACAGCAGTTGCTCACCTGGTGGTTTGGACATAGCCACATCAATTAATAATTCAACGAATATCTAATAGCTACCTTCCACGAGCCAGACAAGTTCTGGGGGCATTTCATTAACTAAGGCAGATGCGGCCCCTGCTACTATGGAGCCTATAATCAGACAGACTATCCATGATACCTCACCATTATTCAAGTTAAAGCATTTATTGAAAAAGTGTTTCAAATCTGGTCTGTTACGAATGGATTATAATCATAGTAACAATGTTCTTTTATCTTTGAATTTAACTAAAGCAACAGTTTTGGATTATCTGCTTTGTGTTTAAAATTTTGTTAATCAGAGAATAAGGGGTAGAGGTAGCATTTGGTGGGACATACAAGTTTTCATAATGCTAATTAAGTATAATGTACTTGATTAGTTGAGGAACACAATTGGCATTATGTATTTTGGGGGAAAGCCAAAGACAGGAGGGACATAGATGCTCTTTTAGAGTGTCTTTGTCGTCATGGTACTAGTGTGATAATAAATATGATGAAAGCACTGGTAATAGGAGAATGAAAGCCATTATTCTTTTTTAAAAATTATTTTTTATTTATTTAAAATTTTTATTCTATGATTATTTTATGTTCAGAAAGGTGGAATAGCAGAAGAAAAAAATGGAGGACAAAGACTTTGGAGTTTTCTTGTATGTATGCAGAGCTGATTATAATATGAGTAGGATTTTATTACAGTTTTTCTTGATGAAGGGCTTCAATAAATGCATCAAGTTTTCCTTGAGTTTCTCTAACTTTCTTGAGGTCCTCAGCCATTTGAACTTGTTTAGCAGTAAGCGATTTAACTTTCTTCTCGCTATCTTCAGCAAAATCTCCTAATACCTCTTTGACATTTTTCTCTAATTGCCTGACTTCAGAGTTTCTAAGTTGCTGCACTAAAGTATTTGTGGTGACAGCAAGCATGCATTGTATTTGACAAAATAGGACAACATCATTGCATTCCTACTCAGAATCTACAAAATGCCATTGTTAGGAATGAAAGCCTCTTCAACAAAGGTTACAGTGATTTAGAGCTGTTTTTAAGTAATGTCTTCTCTAAACGTGGTGCCAAGTATCGTTAATCAAGCTCGTATCTACTTCTGCTCCTTGGGATTCAAGGTTCTTTTGGACTGTAGTTATCTCATCACTTGCAAGATAAGCTGGGTGTTCCTCTTTACATTTCAGCGTCTTCTCCAGTTCATGCTTGGTTTCATTGTGAACACACTGTTCTTGGGTCTGATTCTTCCAATGTAACCACCTCTTTTCCCAATCTGGACCTTCCATATTTCAGTTGCATTTTCAGTATCCTTAAGATGAGCCTGAAGAACCTCTTCCATAAAATAAATAGCTGCACCTCACTGCTGTTTATCAGACATGGACTGGTCTTCTAAAGCATTGTGTTGAATAACCCTCAAGCTGTCCTCCACAAAATCATTCCACTTCTGGTGTTTAAGTTTCTTCCTTAACAGCCTCTTTAAATTTATCAAATATGTTATCGTGCTCTTTTCCTTTTGGTTCTGTCATGAAGTGGGAAAATTCTTCCTGCAGGGTCTCCCAAGCAACCTCGATCGCTTTATTAAGAAGCTGTTTATCAATTCACTGTTTAAGCTTGATATCCACTGTAGTATTAAAAGTCCCTGAATTCATGGTCTGTGTAGCTGGAAGATGGTTGTTTTCAATCACATGAGTTGATACTCTTTCCCACAAAGATTGCTGAACAATTTCCTCCCAATGTTTTGGTGTAATGTGGCTCAGACTGATAACTTCATTGAGGATTTCATTTTTAGTTTTTTCAAACAGTTTTTTCCGGTCAAGTTCTCGCAGGCGAGGATAGTTACTCTTCTACTCAGTTTCAAGGTTAAAACGTGTTGCTTTGAAACTATCAGCCTGTTGTTCAATTGACTCCCATACCATTTTCCAAAAGTCCAACACAACAAAGCTTCAATTTCTTGTAGTCATCTGGTGTGCCTTTAGCATGCTTGGCTTTAGGAGTTTTGAATTCCAAAAAAAATTCTTTTTTTTTTTTTAAACTTTCTTTCTTTCTTTCTTTCTTTCTTTCTGGCTGCATTGGGTCCTCGTTGCTGCGCGCAGGCTTTCTCTAGTTGCAGTGAGCAAGGGCTACTCTTCGTTGCAGTGTGTGGGCTTCTCATTGCGGTGGCTCTTCTTGTTGTGGAGCACGGGCTCTAGGCGCACAGGCTTCAGAAGTTCAGGCGCACCAACTCAGTAGTTGTGGCTCGTGGGCTGCAGAGCGCAGGCTCAGTAGCTGTGCCGCACGGGCTTAGTTGCTCCGCGGCATGTGGGATCTTCCCAGACCAGGGCTGGAACCCGTGTCCCCTGCATTTGCAGGCGGATTCTTAACCACTGTGCCACCAGGGAAGCCCACATTTCCTGTTAAAAGATTAAAACCACATAGAAATCTATGAAGTAGGGTGATATCTCTTTTTCTTCTCTTTCATAATCCCTAAGTTCCCTCTTCTCGAAAGCAACCAGGGTGCAAGTGCTTTTTTTTTTTTTTTCCTTTCTTTTCCTTTCTTTTTTCTCTCCTTCTAACAGCTCTTCTATGTAGACCCCTCTGTAGTCACATTTATGCAACCACTTCCTTGTCACACAGATACTCATTTCTCACCACCTACAACTGTTAACCCCTTTAGGCTGGCCCATAACTTTTGAGAAACTGATGGAAGATGCTTTCCCTAGAAAAATGCATGCACAACACAAATACTTGCATATAATTGCAGGAGGTTCAAGGAACTCCAGAAGTTCAGAGAGTCCATGAGCTTCAGGTAGAACCTCTGTTATAAATGAGTGGAGAAGCTGTCAAAGACAGAATCCTCAAACTAACACTGTGCCTGACTTCCCTATAATTTGGGAAAGATGTTTCAGCATTATGTGTCCATTTTGTCCTCCTGAATTATGGAAATAATTCTATTCTCTGTTATTGATTTCACAAGGATTTTATTAATATCCTTAGGTTCCAAAATTACTGATAAAGGAGATTAAAAAGAACAGGAAGAGGGACCATTTTTAAATGCTTGGAACTACTCAGTTTGACTAGGTTTTCCTATGAGAGACTCAGCTTGCTTTTCAGAAATACGCTGTTCTCCTTACCCTGTCAAAGATTGATACAATACATGTAGTTTTCCTTCCGTTCAAGACTAAGATTGTAATTTGTCAGGTGGGTGCCCAGTTAATTTCTAATATTTTTACTATATTTATGTATTTATGAAATATATAATATTTTAGATACTTGTAAATGTCAGTATTTTAGTTACGCCTCTGACAATAAATGATCGTTTGCTCATTTTACAGAAAGACTATGATTTGGAAAGTGGCCCTGATGAGAAACCAGATGAAAATCAGCACTTTGATTTGAAGAGTGGGCCCCAAAGCCTCCCATGGACCAGGAAAGTCTATGAGTTCTACAGTGCTCCAATTGTCAAGTTTTGGTTTTATACGGTTGGTCTCATTTCAAAAATTACATATAGTATTCAGGATGGTTAATTGCTAATGATAATGTTGATAATGATATTGCCTGATTTACCAACTTGTAATAAAAATGTAAAAAGTGCACTTAAAAAAAAAGGGAGGGGGCTTCCCTGGTGGCGCAGTGGTTGAGAGTCCGCCTGCTGATGCAGGGGACACGGGTTCGTGCCCCGGTCCGGGAGGATCCCACATGCTGCGCAGCTGCTGGGCCCGTGAGCCATGGCCACTGAGCCTGCGCGTCCGGAGCCTGTGCTCTGCAACGGGAGAGGCCACAACAGCGAGAGGCCCGCGTACCGCAAAAAAAAAAAAAAAAAAAGGGAGGAATGACAAAGGAGGTAGGGAAGAAGATTGGAGGGAGGTGAGAAAAAGTGAGAGCAGATCTCCTACTTTGGGAGTGAAGGCTCAAGCATTCTTCGTTTTCTGAGTGCTTCCAGTTAACACAGCTGGGACTCAGAATCTGAAACTGTGTGGAAAAATAGAATGAGCAATATGGTTGTAGAATTAAGTGATGGGAGTGGATTCTTTTCCCATCTTGGGCAAAAAATCAGCAGTTGAATTGATTTTTTCTTTGTAGGAATAATGTGTAATATAGACCAAAAAATTCAAGTGTTTGTTTTTGTCTTAGTTGCAAATGCTTCTAAATATGTAGAGGACAAGAAAAATTTTAGAAGTTGAATTGTGTAAACAAATACTAAATCTATCATGGATGGGAGAGATACAGAGAAAACAACTGTACACTAAATGTATTGAGTGTTTTTCACATTTATTTAACAGTATTTATTTTTCTAATGCTAACCTATAGTTAGTTAAATTGCTCAAGATTGTATATTTCTAAAACATTTTGAAGTGATTATAAAAGGATATTTGTCTAAATGTGTTATATTTCAAAATATTTACTTGCCCAACCACACATTTATTTCATATACTTATTCAATAAGTACATAGCTCTGAATAAATTTTATCTGTTTTCAAAAATAAAATCTTCATTCAGATGATGAGATTTCACCGTTTTTGTGAATATGGAAATACTGTATTTTCTGTATTTTTTGAATACAGAAAATCCTAGAGACTCTGATAGTAGCTTCGAGAGAGTTTAACCATAGTCACATCATTGGGTAAAGAGTTTTCAACTATTTCTTTCCTTAGACATTTCTAGCTTATGAACTCTTAGAGACAGTAGTAAAGCTAAGCAAGTGGAACAACAACAACTACAAAAATAGCTAAGGATGGTGTTAGCAGTGAGCACGGGCATTTTTAGTCATGGCTGTTACATTGCTAGGTTAGGGTACGTGTGCTTTATTGAAGCAGTGTCTTGTTATAAATGCTATGATGAAAAAGAAATGTAAACATTTTTGGATATCTTTTTAAGAATTGGAAGAAAAAAAAAGAGTCAGAAGCAATACCACCAATATCTACAGTGATTTAGTGCCTGGCCACCATGAAAACAATGTAAAACATGACTGCTTAATCGTATAAATTTATTTAAATTATGTTCCTAAGAGGTCATCAAATATATTAACCCTTGAAACATAGACCTAGAGAAGTATAGAATTAATAGAATTTACTTTAACTTTTTTATATGCTTCTCTACTAAGCTTCTTAACTCATAGGCAATGCTAATACCCATTATGCCTGCCTGAAATATCACCTATTGTATATAATATCAAATGGTATAGTCAGAAGTGATTTCACCCATTCTCTATGTAGAACTAAGCTTAGAAGAAGACTTATTAAACTTAGGTAGAGCTCAAAAAGATACGAGAAATAGGGATCCAGGTTAAAATAATATGATTCTTGTGAGAAGGAACACACACATGGGCACTTTTCTCTCTGTTGATCTGGGATTTTTTTTTTTCTTTTTTCTTTGCGGTGCACGGGCCTCTCACTGTTGTGGCCTCTCCTGTTGCGGAGCACAGGCTCCGGACGCACAGGCTCAGCGGCCAGGGCTCACAGGCCTAGCTGCTCCGTGGCATGTGGGATCTTCCCGGACAGGGGCATGAACCCGTGTCCTCTGCATCGGCAGGTGGACTCTCAACCACTGCGCCACCAGTGAAGCCCTGATCTGGGATTTTTAATACGTGTTTATTAGCTAGCACTGTGCATTGTCTCTGAAGCTATTGAAAAGACTGCACCGTCTCATGAATTGTTGGTGATTGTGGAAACTGATAAAGCCTTTCTGGCAGGCAACTTAGTAATATGTGTCACAGTTTTAAATGTGTGTGTAGTTAGTCTACTTCTGGGAATTGTAAGAAGATAAGAATGTTAGATAAGATCACAAAGCTATTAATCACTGTGTATCTGTGTGTATGTGTTTACTGTGTCTTAATTCTTTGAATAGACTGGAAATCTAGGTTTAATATACACAGTAATTAAACATACATTTCTTGAATGTCTATCATGTGTCAGGCTGAGTCCTTAAGTGCTGTAGATAAAAACGTCAACAGTCTTTAACTACAGAGACTCACAATTGGACAATACGTTTCCAATAACCAGAAATTTTTTTTTAGGAAAAAAACAATCAAATTTTATTCTTTTTCTAGCACCCAGAGATAGCAATTCTTAACATCTGCTTTCAACTTTTTTCTATCCAAATATTTTCAGATTTTTTCGCAAGTGAGATCATAGTGTACACAGCAGTTTTAAACCATTTTAACTTAACAGTTTATCACAAATGCTTAAAATTCACTAGAAGGATTATGCTTAATGTTTATAAATGCGTTTCTATCTTTTACATATCTGCATCTCATGGATGTGCTGCTTATGTAAAAATTCCCTTTTGTATCTTGTCTTCTTTCTCCTTCTATTATACTAATGTATACTTTTCTGGCTCTTTAACCTCCAGCCTCTAAGCTTATTTTATTTCTGTTCTGCCACTTCCAAATGGAAAACTGTTTCCTCCTTTATCTGCTTATCTGGAAATGGTGTTCATCCTACAGGACTCAACTGATATACCTCTTTCTCCAAGTCTCAAATCCAGCTTCATCCTCTGCATTCCTGTCATGCCTTTAGCAGACTTGCATTATGGAAGTTATCATACTCTGTACGCAGTGGCATCGGCCTGCGTCAGAGATCACACTCCACCAGCCTGGCAAGTGGCATTAGTGAAGCATTTTCCTGCAGGTCTAGGTTGAATACTCTGGGCAGAGCAGCCTCTAGGTGGCATAGACTGTTTTGAGAACTCCTCACTTATGGAAAGCTCAGGACCGTGAAACAGCTGCCTGGCTAAGTTCTGTAATCTGCGTAGGCCCAGTGAGTCATGTGTTAGAAGACGTGAACCCAGACCATAAGTGGTAACCAGAATATTTTAATCAGCATAAAATAAAACTCCCAGCAATAGTAAATATCACAATTTATTATATTTGAAAATAGGCACCTACTAACACTGCTCCTCTGGCATTCTTGGGACACAAGTTTTCTTTTTAAATGGAGGGGAAGGTGTGTGATTCTCTCTTGGCTTGCTGTTGGCCTGACTGTGTCCATGCCGGAATGTGCAGGGTTCTGAAAGTTGTGGTCAGGAGTCAACAAGATGTGACCATGCCCATTTCTATGCATTTGAGAACAGTGATCTTTCCTTCCACAAATTCCTAAAATAGAAAACTGTGGATTCCTATGCCTTCTTTGATAATTATGTCATCAATGATCAGGGGGTGGTCCCAGTTATATTTTCATGCTATCATGGTGAAGTTCATGTGTGTGTTTCTGTTCATTTGGGTCCATGTCTGCTTGGCATCCTCCATTATGACTCTCACTCATGGCCAGGGAATCCATGTCCCCCTCACAGATGGTGTATTTGGCATTCCTCATGCTGTTCACTTACACCGTGTTGGTGGAGATGCAACCCCAGCCCACCGTGCAAGAGTGGCTCGTTATCATTTACATCTTCACCAATGCCATTGAGAAAGTCAGGGAGGTGAGTTATCCCTTCTCCCTTTGTCTTCTACATACCTCTGCTAGACGTGTTCTGCGCTTGGGTGATGAAAACGGAGAGGCCAAGCATGAGGGTGAGTCAGGCAATGATCCTGATTTGTATGCTACAGGAAAGGTAACTAGGGGGAAAATTTCTGATCTCAACCTTTTATTGTTGCCAAATACTTTCTGTTGGTTGCTGCTCTTTGAAAGCAGTTATTTTAGGGGACATATTAGTGCGTTTATCAGTTCTAGAGTGATGGTATCTAGTTGTTTATAGACCCTCCAACTATTTGATTCCCCAAAAGTGTTTTTTTTTTTATAAAGCTGATGTTTTTTTATAGCCTAACATTACTTGCATATTATTGCGTTCATGTCACAGAGTGGCACATAAATGGCTAAAGTTGTGCAATGTGTAAAGAATTCATTTATAGTTTTTGAAAGTTCTTACTAAACATTTTTGAATGTTTAAGATAAAAATCCCTCTGGGGCAAGTAGTCCAAGAAACAAACCAAAGCAAACTTTTCATTTTTAGTTTGCAATGAGTCACTTAAAACAAAAGAAAAGGAATGAATATTCCTATCCAGTTATAACTGCAATCACATACCGTGTGACTTAGGCTGTTTTAGATATCATTGTATATGTATCTCTCTCTGCCTCTGTGCATTTACATACGATGATTTTGTCCTAGAGCTAATATGACCAACCTTGTATATTATGTAGAAAACAATTCAGCAGAAAAACATTATCCGAATTCTACCATTTTTATTATGCTTCAGGGAAAATAGCTTTTTACTGTTTTACATTTAAGTTTGTCTGATATTCTCTTGCAGGGGTAATTTCTTATAATAGTGAATTCTAATATCACGTTCTGAGTAATTTGCTAACTACTCACTAAATTGCAGTAGTGGGGCCAGATTACAGGATTCTTTGGTTTTTTTGCACTAGGCTATACGTCATGAAATGGAATTGCAGCTATATTCCATTGCAATATTGAGTTTTAAATGTCTTGGTGTTTCCCTGTGTTGGTTTAGGATTAATGAAAGCTAGAAAAACTTTTCTTTTTAAAAAAAAATTCTGCTTCGTTTTTAAATAGCTGGCCAGTACTAACAGTGAGATTAAACTACATTTATAGAATTGTTTAAATAATTCATTCCCCAAGGATAACTTACGACTCCAAAATCCCCTTATGATCTAAGGTTTGGCATGATTCCAAATACTCCTTAAAAGAACAGTTGACGTATTAAAGATCATATTGATCTTGGGTTATAACCCATTCTTTAAGTTTCCCTCTTTCTTTCATCTTTTAGGTCTATATTTCAGAACCTGGGAAGTTTACTCAAAAGGTGAAGGTATGGATTAGCGAGTACTGGAATCTGATGGAAACTGTGGCTACTGGCCTGTTTTTGGTGGGTTTTGGCCTTCGGTGGGGTGACCCTCCTTTTTACACGGCGGGAAGACTCATATACTGCATCGACATCATATTCTGGTTCTCACGGCTCCTGGACTTCTTTGCTGTGAATCAACATGCTGGTCCCTATGTGACCATGATTGCAAAAATGGTGAGTCTGCTGTATAATCTGGTGTTCTTTTAATAGTTCTACTTAATTTCATGGTTCACATACATTGGTTTAACTTTTGAAATTATTTAAAGAAGCACACACGTCATCCCCACTTTCCTTATAACCATAAATTCATATTTAACAAATGTCCTTGGATAGCATATTGGGTAATTGATTACAATACTCAGCTTACCCTTTTCGTTAGGGCCAGATGATGGGGGGTTGAATCATATTTGTCTCTGAGCACAGTAATTCCTGAGGGCCAGATTTATGTGAGCCTACCACCAATAATATTTTCTGCTGAAATATTGATTTGTCTTTTTATCTCTCCACCCCCAGCCAACTCTTAAATAGTGATTACTGTGGGCCACAGATTGTTCTAAGTACTTTGTATGTATTAACTCATTTAATCTTCAAAACAACTTTACGACATGGGTACTATTATTATCCACATTTTATGTTCAAGGAAATGGAGTTCAGGTAAATTTCCCAAAGGCCTAAGTCAGGGAGCCAGGATTCAAATCTGGGCCACCTGGCTCTGTCTGCCATCTGAGCTCACTGTGCACTTGTATTAGCCCTGTCCAACTGGCTTTGCACAGGACCTAAGAAGGACAGTACCTCAAGATCATCTTTGCTTTTTCTTCTGGAATACTCACTGGCAGGGAAGGGGCAAGTTCTTGAGAAGGAAAGGTAGTGTTGAAACAAAGGAAGAAGACAGAAAAGGGAGAACCTCCAGGATTCCAAAGATAGATTTTTTTTATTTTATACTTTTCTCTTAGAACAGCAATATTTTCTCTGGTCTTGGTGACATTGGTATTAATTCAGTAGGTTATGCTGAGGTAATCACTGTATCTCAGTGACTTAGCACAAGTTTATTTCTCCCTGATACAAAGATTGATGTATGCTCATGGAGGCCGCCCTCTACCCAGTGGCTCAGGGATCCCAAATCATTCCATCTTGGGACATAGCTGTGTCAACATGTGGCTTCTGAGGTTTCCTATGACAGGGAATAAGAGGGATGGAGAACATCTAACAGCTTTTAACTGCTCTGGATGGGAAGTGACTCAAATCACTGTTACTCCACAGCCCAGTGGCCAGGAATAGGTCAGGTGGCTCCTGCCTCATGGAAGGGAAGCTCATGGAATATTCACGGAGTATGTCTCTGCCACAGGGAACAAGTGGATTGAACTGATGTACATTTAGTAATTGAAATGAATTATTTAAAAGAGCCTTCAGAAAACTACAGTACATGTGCTATATATACATGTGTGTATAGTACATGTGTGTACCGTATGTGCTCCATTGTGCATTATAACAATCAGGCTTACTTTTAATACAAAGACTACGTGTTTGCTAGTTAATGAGCCACTGAATTTAACAAACATCATTTTATAGTTGTTTTTGCATCTTTAAAAAAAAAATTCACTTCATTAGGATGTTCAGTACCTTGGAGCAGATTCTTGGTCTGATCAATTTCTCAGACTCTAACTCCTGAAGATAATCCTGGGAATAAGGAGCCATTTTACTAATTTGAATATCCCTATTTTTTTTTCTTTTTCTAACCCCTGATGAAAAGTTAGATATTAGTTAATCAAACGCTATTCATATTGCATCACATCTTAAAAAAAGAAGCACAGATCCTCTACAGTTAGCACACTTAAATTACTCCATAGACTACATTGACATGAAACATATACTGTGCAGAGAAAACAAAATGTGTTAGCCAAAGGAAATCCAGCTATTCATGGACTAGGCATTTTGGTCAATGACTAGACAGTCTTATTATTGGCAGGTATAATTATGATGGCTGCAGGTGTTTGATTTGTTTTAAATTTCAAATCTGTGGTAAACTTCTGGCTGTGCTGTGCTTTTTTGCAGACGGCAAACATGTTCTACATCGTGATCATCATGGCCATCGTCCTGCTGAGCTTTGGAGTGGCGCGCAAGGCCATACTTTCACCAAAGGAGCCTCCATCCTGGAGCCTTGCTCGAGATATCGTGTTTGAGCCATACTGGATGATCTATGGAGAAGTCTATGCTTCAGAGATAGATGGTACGTAGAGGATTCCGCCACCATGCAGCAATTGAACCTTTGTAGACACTCAGAGTAATAAAGAACCCTGGAAAACAACCATCTGAATCTTAAAAATGTCAAGAGTTTGTGGTATTCTGCTAAGTCAATATGCTAAATATTTGTCTAGAGTCATAGGACCGTGATTCACCTTATCTCTCATTCTTTTAAATTCTTTATTTGTAGTTTGTTCAAGCCAGCCGTCCTGCCCTCCTGGTTCTTTTCTTACTCCGTTCCTGCAAGCTGTCTACCTCTTCGTGCAATATATCATCATGGTGAACCTGTTGATTGCTTTCTTCAAGTAGGTTATTTTAATCAAATACAGTTATTTTGTATGAATCAAAAATGGGTGCAGGTATTTTGAAAGATTCACATGTAACCTTTGTTTTTTGTGTGTTTCATGTCTAATTACTATGGTTTTAAAATATGGGCATGGAACTACTGGCAGGAAGGCAGCAGAATATGAGAAGAGAAAAAACAATAAATAGAGAGTGTAATAACAGCGGACTGAAAGGAGATCATACACTGTAATTAAGCAATAATTTGGAATCGTGGAGAGTAACAATTGACGAGGCTGAAAGTTGGTTAAAGGGTCCTTGATAACTTCCCTTCATTGGCTCTCAGTATATCTCATTCTCTATTTTCTTCTATATCACTTTTCACTTCTTCTCAGTCTTCTTTTCTGGAGCATCGTATTCTCTTCAACCTTTTAACATTGGAATGTCCCTGGGCCCAGACATTTGTTTTGTTTACACTTTGGTGATCTTGTTCAGTTTCCTGTTTATGTATACTGACAAATCCCAACTGATATCTTCAGCCTAGATCTCTTTCTTGAACTTCAGTCCTGTAGATCCAGCTCTCCTGTTCCATTACCAGTCAGATGTATAATATTGGATTGGCCAAAAAGTTCGTTCGGGTTTTTCCATAACCTTTTATGGACAAACCCAAATGAACTTTTTGGCCAACCCAATAGATTTCTGAACTTTCAAATGTCCAAATTCTTGATCTCCCCTCTTTCCCAACATACACTTATTCTGCTTGTAGTCTTTCCCAAATCTATAAGGAAGACCACATGTTTCTGTCAAAGCTTCATCTTTCCCATTGTTCGGACCAAAAACCTTGGCATTCTTAATGCGTCTCATATTTCTAGCTCTAGACTGTCAGGAATACCTGTTGACTCCATCTTCAAATAGATCATCAGTCCAACCGCCTCCCACCACCCCACTGCTACTACCACAAAGCCTCCTAGTTTATTTCTCTGCTTCTGTCTTTGGCCCCTATATTCTGTTCTCAACACAGTAGCCCTAATGACACTTAAATTTTTTAAATTAATTAATTAATCACTCTATTCCCTAATGACCTTTAAAACATATGTCAGATGATGTCACTCATGTGCTCCAAACCATTCAAGGTTCCCCATTTCCTTCTGGGTAAAAGTCAAAGTTTCTACAATGACCTAGCTTCTCTGCTACTTCTCCAATCACCCATTACACTACTATTCCCCGAATCCATGCCTCTCCAGCCACACTGGCCCCTCACAGTTTTTCAAACAACACAGGGGTGTTTGCAGTTGCTGTTCCCTCTGCCTGGAATGCTCTTACCCCAGATATCAGTGTGGTCCATTCCCTCACCTCCTTCAAGCCTTTGCTCAAATGTTCCCCTCTTTAATTAGCCATAACCTAAGGATATTATTTAAAAGTGCAGCCCCCTTTCCTTCAAGCATCTCCTTGGCATGCCTGGTCCCCCTTACTGTTCTTTCTTTATACTACCGACTTATATATACAAATATATTTTATAATTTATCTCTATATTGTGTTTTCCCCCCGTTTATCTCTTATACTGGAATATAAGCTCCACAAGAACAAGTTTGTTTTTTTGGTTTTGGGGGGTTTTTTTTGGCCATTTTTTGCCCATGAATTTATCCCAGGCCCTGAAAAGAGTGCCTGGCACATATTTGTTTAATGGATGAAAGAAATCAAGTGAAGTGATGGGAAGAAACTAGTATTTTCTGAATGCCTCTTTTATGCCAGACACTGTACTAGGTATTTTATTCATTAATTATCTCACTGAAGAAAGATAGATAAGAAAAGGGAAATCAATGCATAGAAGTTAAGTAAAGAAAGTAGAGGAGATAAAGGCTGAAGGCAAGCAAAATAAATCAGAACACACACAAAGAGGACTGCTGTTGCGTATATATGGGGAAAACATACTTTTTTGCTTGTTACAAGATTATGTGATAGCTCTCATCTCCCTTTAGCCTCACCATTTTATGCACTTGTAACATTTGCTCGTGTTTAATTACTGTAGCTATTTTTTTGACATTTCAAATAAGATTAGGAGTGGGTATGAGATTTTTGTTTCTCAAAAACGGCAGGTGTCAAAAGGGAGGCTGACATATCCTCCCACAGGCTAGTCTTCTCACTGAGATGAATACACTGAGGACCATACAAGCTGAGCAACCCCAGATTGGACTACTTGTCCAGAGGCCCCTTTCCAGATTCTGTAATTACAAAGAACCTGAAATACACTGTGAAGATCGCCACCTGCTGGTGGGCAGGCTGTGATCACACTTGCAGTGGGAGTAACATGTAATTTTGGTGGCCCTCAAACTTGATTGTGCAGAATTACCTGGAGGACTCACTGAGACACAGATCGCTAATTGGGTCGTTCTGGATAGGGCCCAGGAATTTGCATTCCTGACCTGTTTTCAGGTGATGCACTGCTGGTGGCTCAGTGACTGCACTTTGAGAACTACCGTTAAACTCAGTCAGTCGTCAATGTTTCCTTCATCTACTTTATGAACTCTGAAACTTCCCTCCTCCTCTCATCCTAAGCTGGCTTTCTCCAGAATAGTTCGGGTTCCTTCTCTTTATCATTACTGCAGTTTAGGGTTACCTGCATTTTTATTTGCTAAATGTGGCTGCCCTTCTCAAGTACTTCTCTGCCATCTTTCTCTAAAGAAAATAAATTACATATTAGCCTAAGCAAAATATTAAGATGGATATTCCATTGTGTCCACCCCACCCATATCATGTTATAGACTTAAATAGTTAAGGGTGAATTTGTTCCACTCACCACAACTTCTATTACAAGTTCTATAATATCAACATATTTACTGCACTAACTGCATATTATAATTGATATAATTAAAGGGAGAAAAATCCCAAGGTGCCCTACCAATAAGGAGTCACTTTTATTGTAAGGTTAATATAAATAATTGATCTAGCTGCTGAATCGAAGCTCTTCTTATTGACTTATTTTAGGATGAATTGATTTTTCTTCCATCTGTTCTTCTTCATTAATATTCTTTCGTTTGAATGTTTTAAGGAGGATTATTCTAGCACTTGTCACATTTGACATTAGGAGAATCTCTTCCTAAGGTTGATGATATAGAGGGACATTAAAGCTATTTACCATGAATGATGAGTTATGGACTGAAAAGACCCTCTTATGTGAGAAGAGATGGTGAATCAAGAATAATGTTACTTCCAGAGGACAGTTTCTGTTCATCGAATTTAAACTGTTGGCTTTTTCTTCTCTCTGATTGTAATTTCTACCTTTTGTTTATTCTGATTAGCATATTTTAATGTAGAAGGTGATTAATGTATGCTGTTTGGTGGAAGAAGAATCGTAAATGCAATGGATATTATTTTTATTGGCTAACTACCGTCCATGTCAGGCGAACCAATCATAAAAGTTGGAAAATAAAGCAATAATCTAACTGTTATGTTTCAGGATTCCATATTAAAACACTGTCCTTCTCTTACTACAACTTACAGTAACGTTTACATAGATCTGAAATCCATTTCAAATAACCTGTGGAAATACAATCGCTATCGCTACATCATGACCTACCACGAGAAGCCTTGGCTGCCCCCGCCTTTTATCCTGCTGAGTCACATTGGTCTCCTCCTTCGCCGTCTTTGCCATCACCAAGCTCCAAATGACCAAGAAGAGGGTGATGTTGGATTAAGTAAGTTTTCATTGGTGGGGCAGGAGGAAGAGAGTGCAAGAGTGGAGATCCAAGGTGAAGACACCTGGAACGTTGTTGATTAAATTCAGGGCACAGGATGGAAGGCTCTGGGAGTTAACTGACCAAAGAGTATCAGCTGAGCACGTGGGTCTAAGTAAATGCATGGATCTCTACGCGGTTGTAGTACCTTTCGCTAAAAGTAGCTGATACTTTGAAAGAAAGGAATAGGTAGGAACAGAATCTCTGCTTGGATGTGTAAAGGCTTTTCGTCACCTGGAAAACCCCGTGTTTTTACTCTGCTTAGCTGGGAAGACGTCAGAATAACTCCTAGAGAGTGGTCAGAGTGACCCATACTTATTTCCCTGTTGTTGAAGATGGAATCCAAATTGAAAGGATACAGAAGGTCTTGTGGACTAAGGGAAATAGATAAACCAGACTTTGCTTAGTTTATTCACCAGAATCATGGCTCTCTGGTTCTCTACTCTACTGAATATGGAGATGATTCTTTATAGATATTTCATATTTTCAAGAACTTCAACTCAGGATGTAGAAATGTAGATTCTCTTTTTTTTTTTTTGGCAAAGCTTAACTCGACATATTTTGAGATTTTCCTAGTTCACTTTGCTTATCCATATATAGCATGATATGACTGTCATACTAATTGTCATAAGAGAACATTCCTTCTTGTGGTTCAGAGATCTTTCGTAGTTCCTCTAGGCCCGCTGGTACTAGGCCCATTTCTAGATAATTCCTAGATATAGAGGAAATGGATAGCATAAATTCACAATCCTTTATCTCAATCCCTGAATTCGAAATACATTTGAAAATGGAAAGTCTTTTTTCTTCGTAAGTTGGAGAAAGACTCATTTGGACAGAAGAGGCTAACGGGACTAATGTAAGCCATTTATCCTCTTTATCCCTTGTAGTATGGATATTCATTGATTTTTGCTGCAGAAATGATGTGTTTGATTTCAGGGTATTGCCCTAGCTACAACTAGGGATTTTACTTCATTTATGGCATATGCACTATATTACCTTTCCAAAACTAGAAAACCTCTGATTTCTGAAATGGACTGGTTCCAGGAGTTTCAGATAAGGGATTGTGGACTACTTATACATTTCGGTGGGCCCTTAGGAGGACAGATGTTATCACAAGGTTGACAGGGTGACATGCTTTTGCTCCTGTAGTTGAGTAGTTGGCTCCGTGAAGTATTTTCTTCTCTTGAGTCACTTGGTGATTTATTTTTCTTTTCCATTTCTTTCCCCTAAGCGATTCAGCCTTTATATGGAAGTCAAAGCACAACTGAAGTTAATTTAAAGGCTTATAATAATATTATAATTTCCCGGCTTCTAATGGAGTGCCATCCCAGAACAACTGTAATCTAACAGGAGAGTGTGAACCACTTGAGAGATCCTGGGATTAGCTAGAATTTGGCCCCGTTTTCTAGTACCATAACAAACAACGCTTTCCTGGGCTTACCTTGATCTGAGCTTATAGGATGATTTTGGTATAAAACTCGAGGAAGTATTCTGATGGACAGAGGTACATTCACCCTGAACTCTGGGAAATTCTTGAATTTTTGTGAGATTGCCTTTGATTCTCTGTATTGAGGATCAAGACGTTTGCACATGGGGAAGCAGTGCCACCTGGTGGACAGTCACAAGAAAGTGCCACATACCGCAAGCTGCACCTATCATTGGAACTGCTCCGTGGGTTGTTTGCTCTCAGGAATCCACAGAAGGCTCAAATCATACAATTCTAAAGTTCCTTACTTATACAAGATTCTTTAATGCAAACACACATTTAGAGTTGAGTGGGGATGGGGATTTTTTTGGTGTCTGAAAGATGCTTCCAAGCCATAAAAATCAGAAAACATTGTACCTTTGAGTTGTGAACACCTTTTATGGCTGAGTATTTTCTTTTAGTCATCTTTTAGAATGAATATTTTCGTCTCTCATTTTATTGGAAAATTACAGAACATTTGCATTTCTAATAAATTCTGGAGAACTTTAATGGTTCTTTTTTTTTTTTTCCTAATTTAGGTGAAATGATTGAAGGAAGAGGATATTCCAATTTTACCCTTTTTGCAACAGCATTTTTATATTTAACAAGGATTAGAAACTTGCTCAAAAGATAATGCATTTTTCTGCTAGGTCAGAGTAAGAGTCAAGGTGGTAGACCAAATGTGATTGCTGAAGTTTGATGTAGAATTGCATTAGTTTCATAACATCATGAAATGACTTGTCTTTTAATGAATTAATTGTAATTGTCAAGGAAGAAGTATAGCCTTGATTGGCCATTGACTCGTCATAATGTCTCTTTCTTCAGTAGAAGAACTTAGTATATACAAACTCGGTGTATATATAAACTCAGTGCAACAAGGTAACACTTTCTTATACTTACTGGATTAATTTCAACAGACTTTGACTTCTTCTAACCTTGATTTTAACCTGTAGGTTACTTATTGTCATTTTGACTGATAAACCAGTTGATGGGGGAACTTCCATATGCATATAAATGTGGTGAATTTTTATGTGTAAAAGTATTCTAATTTAAGAAAATATTGAAGATAAAGTATCTGTTCCACGAGTCACCTTCAAATTCCCACATCTGTTTATAGGACAAAAAGGAAAGACCCAGCCTGGTGTTTCCAGTTATTTCTACATAGTGCTTCCCAATTAATATTAGGAATACAGTGTGACAAGGCAGCAAACTATTATCATGCAAGCTATGGTTTTATCCATTTTTAATACCAATGGAAGAAAAGTCAGACACTGTATCAGCTTCCTATGGAGGATGAATAATGACTCTTTTTATGCACTATACTTATTTCCATAGAGCTCTACCTGAGTAAGGAGGATCTGAAAAAACTTCACAGTTTTGAAGAACAGTGTGTGGAAAAATACTTCCATGAGAAGATGGAAGGTCTGAATTGTAGTTGTGAGGAACGAATCCGAGTGACGTCAGAAAGGTAAAAGTTATATATGTATTTTCACCCTCTAAACTGCTACCTAAACCTGATTCTACTAGAATGTCTGAAAAAAGTAGAAAGGTCTACTTTTAAAACCCAGAGGTTTTGATTTTCTAAAATTTCCTCTAGTATCGTATAATATTCATGCAATCAGTGCACATTTATTGAGCATCTACTATGTTCCAGGCAGTCTTCTAAGTTAGTAAAGATAAATGGTGAATAAGAGAGGAGGGGCCCTTCCTTCATAGCATTCACATTCTAGTGCGTGCATGTGGAGGGGTGGGGATGGAGTGAAGGGCAAAAAAGACATATGTAATTTAATGTCAGACAGTAAAAGAACAATGAAGGGGGAAAAAAGTAGTATAAGGGAATAGAGATGGATCGTGGTGAAAGGTCTGCTGGAGTTGGGGGTTGGGTTGGACCGCTTTGGGAGCCTGGTGCAGGAAGGTCGCTCTGAGGCAGCTGAGGAGGAGAGACTTGAGGGAGGTGGAATGGAGCAGCAAACGTGGATGCAGGTGAGTCCAGGAGCAGCAGGGTGCTGGTTGCACTGGGAATCATGGAGTCATAGTTGCGGGGTGCCTGACTAGCACTTGTGCAGTGGAGTTGAGGGCAGATTCACTGAAGCGTGTGGAGGGTGAATAGAAGTAGAGACAGTGATTAGAGGCAGATTTTCTAAGAAGTGTTTCTCTGAAGGGAGGTAAAGAGGGGTATGGGGACATGGTGCGGTTCTTTTGTTTCATGTGGAGATAATAAAAGTAATATATTTGTTACTGGAAAAGATCTATCAGCAGGAGCCGGAGGGAGGAGGTGATTTGCTGAGTGAAGTCCTCAGGAAGGGCAGTTAACGGTGGGGGCCAGGAGAGAATATGGAGAGTGCTCCAGAGATGCAGCCAGGCTGCGGGAACGCAGTTCTCACGGCAGTCATCAGCTGAGGGTGTCTGTGGGTGTGTGTGATTTGGGGGGGCCGTTCAGAGGCTTGAAGAAAGAGGAGGCGTGTTGGAGAAAGTGGACAGATGTAGAAGCTCGTAGGTCAAAGCTGCTGTTCATGTGCCACTAATCGCAGGTACACAGCACTGGATCAAAATATGGACTGCATGTGATTGTATGCATTTAAAAAATTTAGAAATAATTGACATATTATGTTATTTTCAAGTATACAACATAATGATTCGATATTTGTATATTGTGAAATGATCACCACAGTGAGTCTCGTTAACGACCATCACCATACAGTTTTTTTTCTTGTGATGAAGTGTTCAAGGTCTACTCTCTTAGCAACGTTCAAATGTACAATACAGTATTATTAACTAAGTCCCCGTGATTATATGCATTTTTTAAAACGCAGCATTGCTTTCTTAATTGGAAGCAAATTGGCAGAAGTTAAATGTGTTCTCTTACTTTTGAATACACACGGACCTGACTATAAAATGTTATACCTAATTATGCATATATATTTTCTGATGTCCAAATAGATAGATAGTGAATCCTTAAATATGGCTTTATTTGAAATTGAATCACCTTAAGAACTTTCTAAATGGTCACCTTGGGCGTATGACTTATTTCTGAACTTTTAAAATTAATACCATATTTATGTAAATATATTTTAGGTAGCTGATTGAATTTCAGATCAAATTTTAATAGTGAGGAAAAAATCGAGTATCAAATAACAATTTGTGAACCCACAACATTCTATTTTACTTAAATAATATCTTTAGGCCAAAACTCTATGAGCTTCCTTCTTTCCCTTTCACCTCTCCACACGTTCTGCCTCCTTTGTAGCTATGCTCATTGAGGCCTGCGGGCCAGCTTGGTTCTGCTTTGTATATGTACCCAGATAGGAGTTTACAGAGCCGGCATGAAGTCCTGCTTCTAGCTATGTGTACTTGGGCAAGTTTACTCTGGGCCTTGTTTTCTTCTCTGTAAAATGGACACAAAAATAGACCTACCTTTTAGGGTCGTTGTGAGGATTCCATGGGATAATATAGATGAACCGTGTGGCAGTGTGCTAATGGATAGTAAGGGAGTAGTGAAAGTTATCTATTATTATGTAAAATTAGGCTCCAATTTTGTGAGTATAATTTCTTCTAAAATACATATTCCCTTCCAAACCTTAAGAAAAGGGATGTAAATAGATAAGATGGGTCAAGATAGGCACCTCCGCCCCCCAGTATTATGCACTGGAACAAGGTCATGGAGAGCCCTTCACTTTACACTATAAACTAAGGAAAAATTTTAGGTGGTCAAACAGATTTACCTTCTAGGTTGTTAGCATATGGATTTGAGGAGTCAGAATTGGAACTGGGGAGACCGCTCGAGAGATTGATACAACAGACAGATGACGCCCAAGGACTAGCCAAATTGGTGGTGGCATTGAAAGAAGTCCATTTGGTCTGCTGTAACAAAATACCGTAGACTGAGTGCCTCATAAGCAGCAGAAAGTTACTGCTTACAGTTCTGGAGGCTGGAAGACTGAGATTAGGGTGCAAGGATGGTCAGGTGAAGGCCCTCTTCGGGATACAAACTTCTCATTGTGTCCTTACATGGTGGAAGGGGCTAAGGAGCTCTATTGGGGTCTCTTTTATGAAAAGTAGAGCACTGATCCCATTCGTGAGGGCTCCACTGTTACGACCTAATCACCTCCCAAAGGCCCCACCTCCTAATACCATCACTGTTGAGGGTTAGGATTTCAACGTGAATTTTAGGTGGGGACACAAACATTTAGGCCATAGCAAAGAGGATAAAGGCATATTTAGAGAGGACAATTCAAGAGGTGAGTTAAGGATTGGCTGTGGCAGTAAGGGAGAGGATGAAGTCCAGGATGACTCATATCTGTAGCAGGGTAATTAGGTGAAAGGTGGCACTAAAAGATAAAGAGTACAAAATGCATGGCAGGGAGGGTGGGGGAAAGCAATGAGGTTTAGATTTTGTTGAGCCTGAGATTCTGGTGGTGCGTTTATCCAGAGATGTCTGGAAGGCTTTACATACGTGAATCTGAAGGCCTAGGGCAAAATTTGAACTGGACAAGGAAATTTGGGAGTCATCTGCCTATTTTAGGAAAATAAAATTATGACAGAGGAAGCGCTCATGCTCAGGAAGCAAGTGGAGTGAGGAGACTCAGTGGGTTGAGGGTCTCACCCTGAGAGGTGTCAACACCTGTATAATGGACCGAGGAAGAGGAACTAATGGAGAAGACTAAAAAGAATTGATCAGAAGAGTATAACGAAAACCAGGAGAAGGTAGTATCACGAGTCAAGTGAATACAGAATGAAAACTGGAGAACCAGACATTAAAAAAAGTAATTTAATAATAATAATTAGTAATAATAATACTAATAGTAAACTGAACACCAGTAATCATCATATGTTATCACATTTATCTTGAATTTTTTTCTTGGGATTTGAGTAGAGAAGGATTAGATGGTAGATGGTTATGTAGCTTCTGAAAAATATTCTAGATGCTTTCAAGGGCTCTAGTATTTGATTATGAAGCCCTAATTTAACTTCAAAACACAGTCGATCAATTTTCCTTCTTGATAGAGCTATCTCACCAGCCCTCTTTTTACATGGTTGTCCTTGTTGAGGTCATTCTGGGGAGCTTGTAAATGAAGTATGGGAGAGAGGGAAGAATATTTTCCAGTGGTAACTCAGCAGTAGTTTGAAGAGGGAGCGAAAGGAAGTTAGGAAGATATTTGCATGTTTGCCTAACTCTGAAGAAGAGATTACCTATATCTTTACAGAGTTAAGTGAATTGTAAAAAAGGAAGGAGAACATATTAAGGCTGTTTCATATCTTACTTTCTCTATTTGGAACGCCAGCTACTTTTTGTCCCTAGTAACGTAAGCCAGTGTTTTTCCTCTCTATGTTCTATGGAGTAAGATGATTTTCCATATTAAGCATGTTTGGGTACGTCATATTTGGGAAATACTACATTTAAAAAAAGTTTAAACACTTTATCATAATGGGCATTGTGACTCAGTAGAGTTATAGTTTGAGCTCTTCCTATAATCATTTCGCCATGAAACCTTACTGAGAAACCTTTGTGAACAACTCCCAGCATGGAAAATGTGGGTGCAATTCATTTACCCCTTCACGGGACTCTAGGACCCCAGTAGAACTTTGCCTGGATCCCTGCTGAGTTGCTGAGAGGTGCTGGAGTGCAGTGGTTAATGCCATTGAATATGGAGTCACACCCTCTGGCTTTGAAGCCTCACTCTGTCATTGACCATGTGACTGGCCATGTGACCTCTTTTCATGAAGGGATAGTAGGGTGGTCATGTGGATTAAATAAAATAATGTAAAATGCCTGGCACATAATGAGTGCTCAGTGAATATTATGATTATCATGATGATTATACTTGTTATAATTTCATTTTACAATATCTGGTCCAGAGACCCACAATGAAATGATAACCGTACTGGTTTTCCCACCACCCTCAAACCTTGCACAAAGGAAACTAAAATTACGAGAATTTCTTTTACATGTCAGAATGACTAAAAGACTAGATTAAATTAATGTAGATGGTGGCTGAGGGATATAATTAAAATATATTTCATAGGACATTGAGCTTTAGAAAAGAAGTGCCTTTGAAAGCAAGAGGACCTGATTTGAGAGTGACCCGGTTATTTGTCTAAGTCTCTATTGTAGCAATGTTACCTGTGCTGTGAATAGTTGCTGGTGTCTGTTGTATCCCTTCCATGTGACTGCTGCTAATGGAACTTAATGAGTCTCCATTACTGCTGTTTGGACTGTACAGTTTTTGAATTAGTTGAAACAGTGCACTAGATGGAGAGGCTCTAATTAAGCATATTTGGAAGGAATATGCATATATTTTGTTCTCTTTTCTTCATCATCCTTGCCAATTCTAGTTTTATAGGTTCCAGAAGGTCAAGAAGCCTTTACTAAGGCGCTACTGAGTTATAGAAGTTGAAGCAAGAAAGAGAGGGTTCCACCCACATAGGTGATAATCAAAATTATACCATCCTCTTTATTCTTTAACTCCTATCTACAAAGCTTCCAGGAAGAAGTGGAAAATTTCTCAATCCATGTGACTTGAGATATATTCTAGAGAGGGGATGTCTAACACTATTTTGGGAAGTGCTTGCTAACAGCTGAGTGCTAAGCTCTTCATGGTATAATTATTGCTTTTCCCAGCCCTCAAATAAGACTGGGGGGGGGCTTCCCTGGTGGCACAGTGGTTGAAAGTCCGTCTGCCGATGCAGGGAACGCGGGTTCGTGCCCCGGTCCGGGAAGATCCCACATGCCGCGGAGCGGCTGAGCCTGTGAGCCATGGCCGCTGAGCCTGCGTGTCTGGAGCCTGTGCTCCACAATGGGAGAGGCCACAGCAGTGAGAGGCCCGCGTACCGCCAAAAAAAAAAATAAAAAAAAATAAGACTGGGGGCAATTTGTTATTTCTGCATACGGTCATGTCAGCCATGAAACTGTTGGTTTCCTCCCTTGCAATTTTTCACTTTATTCCTGTTTATCAAAGATTTTCATTATGGGGAAATTGGAAAGTATACTCCTTCCTCCAAATAAAAGAATGAAACAGGGAGAAAAGAAAGAAAAAAATGTCACAAGCTAGAGTCCACTGTGAAAAATTTGGTCTTTTTCCATTTAGTCTTCCAGCTATTTTTAGTTAAAATTATACAGGTTTGCATTTTGTCCCCCTACCCACCTTACACATCAAAAACATTTCTCCAAGTAATTAAATATTCCTTGTAAACATATTTTAATTTTTACTGTTTCTTGACTTACAAAGTTTTTATCACAAATTTAAAAGTATATAATGCAGACCACCACAGACATCCACATCCCCACCGCTGCTGTCAGAAATAGACAAAGAAAATGACTACTAACAATGTAAGTATGATTTTTAATGGCTGCATAGTATTCTATCTCATCTGTCTGCCTTAGCATAGTAAAATTCCTGCCTCTTTATTTGTCTTGGCTATTTGAACGTTCCAATGTTGCATCCCTGCCAACCTTGAGTCACTAAATCTCTTTTTAAAAATTTGCTAGATTAAAAAAATGTCACAGTGTAGACGAACTCATTGTTGTCTTATTTTTATTGATAATTTCTCTGCTTACCTAATGAGATTGGATATTTTACCACGTTTCATTCTCTTTTGTGAATTATCTATTCATGTCCTTTGGGGGCCTTTATATTTTTTTTCCTCAACAATTTGTAAAAACTTTTGACTACTTAGGGGATACAAACACCTCACTGTATTTGTTAGAATAATTTCCTATTTATTTTTTGTTTTCAAATTTTGTGTTTTATTTTCATGTGTATGAGTTTCATTTTATGTAACCACAAAATATGTATTTTGTAATTTATTTTATTGATTGTTAAGCTTAGATAACTGTATTAATTTCCTAGGGCTGCCATAATAAAGTAAACTGGGTGTTTACTGGGTGTCTTACAACAACAGAAAACTGGGTGTCTTACAACAACAGAAATTTGTTATCTCACGGTTCTGGAGGCTAGAAGTCCAAAATTACAATGTTGGCAGGTCCATGTTTTCTCTGATGGCTCTAGGGAAGAAATCTTTCCTCACCTCTTCTAGCTTCTGGTGTTTGCTGACACTCCTTGGTGTTCCTTGGCTTGTAGACGCATCACTCCAGTCACAAGGTGGTCTTCTCCCTGTGTATTGTCACACTGTCTTCCCTCTATGTCCAAATTTCCCTTTTTTATAAGGATATGAGTTGTATAGGCTTATGGCATACCTTAATGATCTTATTTTAACTTGATTACTTCTGTAAAGACCCTACTTTCAAATAAAGTCACATTCTAGGAGTACTGGTGGTTAGGATTTCAACATACCTTTTGGGGCGGTGGGGAAGACACAAAACAAAACCTATCCCCATACAGAGGTATTTACAGAGATATATACAGATATATTTTCTTTGTTCTTTCTGATTCTCTAAATGAAATCAATTGTTACATTTAATTTGACTCTACTTGCAGTTTACTTTTGTACTTGCATAGCTGAAGGTGCCTTGTGTTGCTTTTACATGAATCAATGGGTAGACATCATAATTTTGGGTTAAAGTATCCAAAGTCATTTAAAAATTTGCCTCGGGCTTTCTCTGAGTGTAGGTCTCTTAAAATGGGTTTTGTTTGAAAGTTGGGATGCCTGGTTGTACTGTAGACTTGGAATATTATTCTAAAAGATCTGTAATTTTTTTTTCTAATTATGTATTTGCTTATTGATTCTGTTCCTATCATTATAGTTTCTTCCTCAGGATTTCCTTTCTCTACCAAAATAGCACAGTGCTGGACAATAAGAGATATTAAAATGTTTGCCTTGTAAATTAATGAATATCTTAATGAATACAAATGGGCTGATTGATGAGATGATTGAAGGGATAACTAGCAGGAAGCTGGAAATGTGACTCTGAAATATTGGAGAGAAATAAGGGGTAGAAGTACAATTTGCAATTTTCCTTATTAAGGTGATAGTGGGAATTACAGGAGTGGGTGAGATCACCTGGGATGAGAGTATGTGTTGGATAGAGAAGAAGGCAGGAGACAGACCTAACTTTGGGAAGCGGCTTAGGCTGAGGAGCCACCTAAGGATGGAAGCAGGACAGGAAGAGAGTAAGGCAAGTTCCCACTTACTGTGTTTATTGGCTTACTGTGCTTATTGGTTTTCTCCCTCCCTTTTTCCCTTAGGGTTACAGAAATGTGCTTCCAACTGAAAGAAATGAATGAAAAGGTGTCTTTCATAAGGGACTCCTTATTGTCTTTGGACAGCCAGGTGGGACACCTGCAGGACCTCTCTGCCCTTACAGTGGATACCTTAAAAGTCCTTTCTGCTGTTGACACCTTACAAGAGGATGAGGCCCTCCTGGCCAACAGAAAGCATTCTACTTGCAGAAAACTTCCCCACAGCTGGAGCAATGTCATCTGTGCAGAGGTTCTAGGCAGCCTGGAGATCTCTGGAAAGAAGAAATACCAGTGTTATAGCATGCCCCCTTCTTTGCTGCGGAGCCTGGCCAGAGGCTGGCATCCCCCACGAGTGCAGACAGGGCCCTTTCTTGAGATTACAGACAGAAAGTTTTCAAATGTAAGAGATGACCAGGAAGAGCAAGAAACAGAAAATAGTATAGTTGCTTCTGGGGTGTCCTTGAACAGGCAAGCACACCCAAAGTATGGCCAATTTCTCCTGGTCCCTTCTCATCTAGAACAAGTTCCTTATTCTGCAGAAACCAACTTGCCTCTGTCCAGACCATCTTTGGAAGCAGGTACAGATGTGCTGGCAACTGAACATGTCACCCAGAGTGTGGTCCCTGTTCATCTGATGTGGCAGACCCCGGTTGTCTCAGCCCAGGGCTCAGTGGTGGAAACCAAGGAGCAGTATGAGTCACTTGCTCAGTTACCAGCCAGACAAGACAAGGAGGAGCAAGTGCTACCCACATTGATTTGCACACCTGCACCCATTAAAGTGACCTCCCTCCCTTCCCAAGTCAAGAGCATGCAAACTGGAGGTGGATATGTGAACTGGGCATTTTCAGAAGGCGATGAAACTGGCGTGTTTAGCACTGAGAAACAATGGCAAACCTGCTTGGCCTCCACTTGTAACTGTGACTCCAAACAGAGTGAACAATGTCAGAGGCAGATCCGGGACAGATCCCTATCTGATAACTCAACAAGATTGGCCCAGAGGGATTGCTCAGAGGTGGGACCATGGCTTCAGCAAAACACATCCCTTCGGATCAGTCCCCTTCGTAGAGACAGGCCCTTCATTAGGAGTCAGAGTTTGAGATTGCACAAAGAGGAGAAATTGAAGATCTGTAAGATTAAAAGTAAGAAGTAAACATATTTACAACCAGTATTAAATTCTTGCATTGCTACCATTCTCATTCTCCCCATTCTGTCAGTCCTTTCTGTGAAACAAAATGGTTCCACCTACCATCTTACACTTTCTCATGTAAATCATTTCCCTTACAGATCTTTCAAAATCCTCAGAGATAGGACAGTCAAAATGGATCAAAGCAAAAATGCTAACCAAGGATAGGAAATTGTCAAAGAAAAAGAAGAAAACACAAGGACTACAGGTGCCAGTAAGTGTCTTTTGTGTTTTTGGCAATTGAGGTAGTATGCTAACTTAGCTTGGTTTTTCTCTATTCTAAAGTGCCACGTACACAAAATAGCATTGTCCTGGAAGGAATGAAGATGCAAATTTAAGAGTCAGCAAAGTGGATTTGCCACAATTCATTTGTCAGCTCATATGTTGAAAGACATTTGTGTTATTTTCAGTTTTTGGCTATTCCAAACAAAGCTGTTATGAACATTTGTGTACAAGTCTTTGTGTGGACATACGTTTTAATTTCTCTTTGGTAAATATTTAGGAGTGGAATGCTAGAGTCTCATAGTAAGTATCTGTTTAATTTTAGAAGAAAGATACATCCCCACCAGCTTATGAGTAGTAGTTTGAGAGTTCCAGTGGTCCACATCCTCACCAATCCTTAGTATGCTTAGTCTTTTTAATTTTAGCATATTAGTGGGTGTGTAGTGGTATCTCACAGTTGTTTCGTTTGCATTTCCGTAGTGACTAGTGCTGCTAGGTATCTTTTCATGAGCTTATATTCCATCTGTATATCTTTTTTGGTGACATATCCATTCAAATCTTTTGTTCATTTAAAAAATTGGGTTGTGGGACTTCTCTGGTGGTGCAGTGGTTAAGAATCCGCCTGGCAGTGCAGGGGACACGGGTGCGATCCCTCGTCCGGGAAGATCCTGCACGCTGCAGAGCAGCTAAGCCCGTTCACTACAACTACTGAGCTTGTGCTCTAGAGCCCATGAGCCACAACCACTGAGCCTGCGCACCACAACTACTGAAGCCTGCGAGCCCTAGAACCCATGCACTGCAACTACTGAAGGCCATGCGCTCTAGGGCCCACGTGCTGCAACTACTGAGTCCATGTGCTGCAACTACTGAAGCCCACGTGCCTAGAGCCTGTGCTCTGCAACAAGAAACCACCACAGTGAGAAGCTTGTGCACTGCAATGAAGAGTAGCCCCCGCTCGCAACAGAGGAAAGCCCGCACACAGCAACAAAGACCCAACACAGGCAAAAATAAATAAATAAATAAATAAATAAATAAATAAAATTGGGTTGTTTGTCTTGTTAGGTTGCAAGAGTTTTTTTTTTTTTTTTAATTTTTATTTCTTATTCTAGATATAAGCCGGTTTTTGGATATATGTTTCGCAAATATTTCCTCTCGGTGGCTTGCCTTTTATTTTTCATAAATGTCCTTGAAAACATAGGACACTTTTATTTTGATGAAGTCCAATATTTGACTTTTTTCTTTCATGTCTATGCTTTTCATATCATATTTAAGAAATTTTGCCAAACCCAGGATCACTAAGAGTTTCTCTTACGTTTTCTCCTAGGAATTTTATATTTAGGTTAAGTTCTGATTATTTGTTGGTGGTATATAGAAATATAATTTTTAAAATATTGATTTTGGGGCTTCCCTGGTGGCGCAGTGGTTGAGAGTCTGCCTGCTGAAGCAGGGTACACGGGTTCGTGCCCCAGTCCGGGAAGATCCCACATGCCACGGAGCAGCTGGGTCTGTGAGCCATGGACGTTGAGCCTGTGTGTCCAGAGCCTGTGCTCCGCAACGCAAGAGGCCACAACAGTGAGAGGCCCACATACCGAGAGAAAAAAAAATTGATTTTGTATCCTACAACCTTGCTAAACTTACTTATTTGTTTGAGTAGTTTTTTTTTTTTGTTACTTCTTTAGAATGTTCTATGTAAATGATCAAGTTATCTACAAATGAAAATACTATTACTTTTTCCTTTCAAATCAGGATGTATTTTATTCCTTTTTCTTGCCCAGTTACATTGGCTAGTACCTCTAGTACAATACTGAATAGAAGTGGTGAAAGCAGGTAGCCTTTCCTTGTTTCTTCTCTTTAGGCGGAAAGTATTTAGTCTTTTAGCAGTAAGTATGATGTTAGCTGTAGGGTTTTTATTTGGATGTCCTTTATCAGGTTGAAGAATTTGCCTTCTATTCTTACTTTTCTGAGAATTTTTATTATTAATAGATACGATATTTGTCAAATGCTTTTTCTGTGTCAACCTATATGGTCAGATGGTTTTTCATTTTTATTGTGTTAATATGATGAATTATATTAATTTTATAATGTTAGAAGTAATGTTTAGAATATTAAATCAGCCTTGCTGGGATGAACCACAACTGGTCATGATGTATTATCTTTTTTAGATGCTGTATTCATTTTGCTAACATCTTGATACAATTTTATTGCATCTTTTTTCTTGAGAAATATTTATCTTTAGACCTCTCTTCTTGTAATATCTTTGTCTGGTTTTGGTATCAGGGTGATGCTGGGCTTATTGACTGAGTTGGGAAGTGTTTCTTCTTCTTCATTTTTCTGGGTGAGTTTGTATAGATATTATTTAAATCTTACTTATTTGGTAGAATCAACAGTGAAACCTTCTTTGTGGGAAAGTTTTAACTACAGATTCAATTTCTGTAATAGATATAGGGCTATTCAGGTTATGTGATTCTTCTTGAGTGTGCTTTGTGTCTTTTGAAGAACCTGTCCATTTAAGGTTTTAAATTTATTGGCATAAAGTTTTTTATAATATTATCTTATTATCCTTTTATTGTCTGAGAGATCTGTAGTGACCTCACTTCTCTCTTTCCTAATATTTTATATTTGTGTTTTCTCTTTTTGTTTTATGATTAGTCTGGCTACAGGTTTATCTGCTTTATTGATATTTTCACAGAACCAGCTCTTGGTTCATTGATTTTTCTTTGAATTCTATTTCATTGATTTCTGCTCCTTATTATTTCCTTTGTTCTGTTTACTTTGGGTTTAATTAGCTCCTTTTTTGTTTTTGTTTTCTTTGCTAGTTTGTTAAGGTAGAAGCCTTGGTCGTTGATTTGAGACTTTCTTCTTTTCTAGTATAGGCATTTAGTGCTATAAAATTCCTTCTAATCATTGTTCTAGCTATATCCTACAGATTCTGATATGTTATGTTTTCATTTGCATTCAGTAAATCTTTTTGTTTATTGTTAGGAAGCCTTAGATCTGAGTTGACAATTCTGCAGGACTTCACTTTTCATGATCTTAATGCCCTGCTTCATTTTTCTGTTCTACATGTATTTTTCCATATAATAACATGTGTGCATTTTTCAAAGCACCTCAACTCTTTTTAGAATGAGAAGCAGAAGCAAAAAGATAAATATTGAATCAATTATGTAACATCACCTTTTGGAGGAGAGACTTAGCTTTGATAAAGACTCTTCTTTCAGGGAAAATGCCACGAATTGCTGGGACCCCATAAAATATGAATTTAAATAGAATTATTTTGGAAATAGTTAAAATGGCCAGAGTTAAACTAGAAATTATAACTGAGCTCAAGTACTATAACTTGCATTTATTTGTTGTCCTGTAGTTTGTCAATTTATCTCATTTCTTATCTGTCCCTGGGAAGAACATAAGGCAGCCATTATTATTGGCTATCTATTATTTTAAGGATGAAGGGAATGGAGCTCATAGACATTACATGATTTTCCCAGTTCATATAGCTTCTAAGTGACAGAGCTAGAATTCTAACAAGTTCTTTTGGATCCAACCCTTACATTTTTGTTGTTTTGCTCTCTACCAGTAGTTCTCAAACTGTGGTCTCCCATCAGCTTTAGCACCACCTGGAAACATACTAGACATACAAATTCTCCCTCCCCCCGAAGACCTACTGAATCACAGATCCTGAGGGTGGGACCCAGTGATCTGTGGTTTAACACAGTCCTGGGTGATTCTGATGCACACTCAAGTTTAAGAACTGCTCCCCACCCTGGTTCTCAATCATGACTGCAGATAGAAAAGTCACATGGATGCTTGGGTCCTGCCAGCATGAGTGATGGAAGTTCAAACCTTCAGGGTGACTTTAATGTGCAGCCAATGTTAACAACCACTCCTCTTCAACATAGTACCTCTATTAATGTGATACAAAACGTATTCAGATTAATGTCACTGTGTTCCAACGAGTGTTTTTCTCTCCAGGTCATAACAGTCAACACCTGCTCTCAAAGTGACCAACTGAACCCAGAGCCAGGAGAAAATAAGATCTCAGAAGAACAGAACTGCAGCAAGAACTGGATTCCGGTGTCCAAATTTAGTCAGATAAGTATGTAACAGTCTACACTCTTGAATCCTAAAAATTCTGGTAGTGTTTTCTCAGGGTATGATCTTTAGACCAGTGGCGGTCCCTGCTGTTCTTTCAAGTGGGAGATGAGAGAATGACCACACTCTCTTAGGAAAATAGCTCTTTTCTGGTTTTAGTTTTTATGAAGGGGATGCAATTTCCATTTGTTTAATGGAATAGTTTTCAGAATTTAGAAAAGAAAAATTAAAATTTAGATAGTCTCATATTCAGAGCTGTTGAATCTGGATCAGAGAGTATTCATTTAGTCTTATTTATGGGTAGGGTTGTCTAATTTTACAAATTCTTTAAAGTTCAAGTGACATTGATATGAGCCTTTACACAGAATTCAGTGGATTGAGTTGTAGTTGGTTATTTACTACTGCTTACGTATAGTGTTTGTTCCATTGGCAAATATCCCTTAAGCTTAATCATAATGATGTTTGTAGAGGATAGAAGACAGATCAATGAGCTAGGAACGAAGACTGTGAGCTAGGCATAGAATGTGAGAGGGCAGATTATGAATTGAGAGCAATGAACTGAACATTGAACTTCTTGCATTTGATAGTAAGAGAACTTTACTCATTTTTAAACAGAGGGGACTATGTGATTAAGGAGTCATAAATATTTTAAATTATTTGAAACACTAAACTTAAGGTACAAATAGATATTGTATTGAAATCTATGTTACTATGCTTCTTTAAAACTTTGTTTGCTCTATGGTCACTGGTTTTCAACCAAGGGGTGATTCCGCCTCCACAACCAACAATGTCTGAAGACGTAAGACATTTTTGGTTGTCACAACTGAAGGAGGGGCAGTTGCTCTTGGCATCATTTTTACATAAATTATTTATGTTTTTTAAAAATATATAAAAGATATGGTTGATATAATATTGTATTATTTTTAGGTGTACAATGTAATGGTTTGATATATGTATGTGTTGAAAATGATTACCACAATAAGTTAACGTCCATCACATAGTTACAATTATTTTTTCTTGTGATGAGAACTTTTAAGATCTATTGTCTTAGCAACTTTCAAATATACAATACAGTGTTGTTAACTACAGTCACCATGCTGTACATTACCTCCCCAGGTATTTATTTATTTTATAGCTGGAGTTTGTACCTTTTGACCATCTTCACTCATCTCTCTCACCCTCCCATCCCCCAAATTATTTAAGTTCTTTCCAAAAAATTTCAAACTGAGAAAGATGGGTGTGGCAGGAGGGTTCTGGCAAAGAATCTCATTTAAATCTGATGATCAGAAAGGAAGAGAAGGTTTAGGGAGTTAGGCTGACTCCAGGTGCCTGGCTTGAACCACATTCTGGGTTGAGAATTTTAGTTTTTAAAAACTTGTCTGAGTTAAGAATTAATTAAAAAAAGAATTAAAAAAAATAAAATTTTGAGGGTGGGGAGGTGCCCTGTCAGGTAGATCTTTCTAAAGACAAAAAGTAAAGTTCTGAGGAAATCAACTATGAAAAGTAAAAAATTTTTTAAAAAAAGGAAAGCATAGTTTGTTTAATTTTAATACTGTGCTATCATTGAAATCATATTTATCATAATTTTATGATGTTACGAAAAATGTACATGAAATTTTTTGATTTTTCTTTTCCAGTAGCTTTTTTGCATTTCCTGTATACTTTTTTTTTTCAGCATAAAACAGTAGGAAAAAAAAATAAATGGTTATTTCCTACGTTTAGACAGGAACTTTTTTTTTTTCCACATTTTTATTGGAGTATAATTGCTTTACAATGTTGTGTTAGTTTCTGCTGTACAACAAAGTGAATCAGCTATATACCTATATCCCCATATCCCCTCCCTCTTTTTTGTTTTTTTTTTATACGGTACGCGGGCCTCTCACTGTCGTGGCCTCTCCCGTTGCGGAGCACAGGCTCCGCAGCCATGGCTCACGGGCCCAGCTGCTCCGCGGCATGTGGGATCTTCCCGGACCGGGGCACGAACCCGTGTCCCCTGCATCGGCAGGTGGACTCCCAACCACTGCGCCACCAGGGAAGCCCTCCCCTCCCTCTTGAGCCTCTCTCTCACCCTCCCTATCTCACTCCTCTAGGTAGTCACAAAGTATCCAGTTGATCTGCCTGTGCTATTCAGCAGCTTCCCACTAACCATCCATTTTACATTTGGTAGTGTACATATGTCAATGCTACTCTCTCACTTCATCCCAGCTTCCCCTTCCCCTGCTGTGTCCTCAAGTCTGTTCTCTACATCTGCATCTTTATTCCTGCCCTGCCACTAGGTTCATCAGTACCGTTTTTTTAGATTACATATATATGCGTTAGGGTCAGTTTCGTTCCTTTTTATGGTGGAGTAATATTCCATTGTATATGTGTGCCACATCTTCTCTATCCATTCATCTGCTGATGGACATTTAGGTTGCTTCCATGTCCTTAGCCAGGGACTCTTAATAAGTATTATTCTCAGAATTAATCCAACCAAATATTTATTAAATTATTATTGGGCACCTGCTATGTGCCAGTGACTCTGTAAGTACCAGATATAAAAAATAACAGTAATGATCCTTGTCAAGATTTTTTTAAGAGAAGGATTAAAAATTAAAACTATTGGCTGGCACTCTTTTCTATCTTTCTTTTGTTTTTGTTTTGTTTTCTTTTTTAAGTAGCCTATTGTAATGCCTGATGCAGTTGTTAAGGAAGAATTCCTAACAATTTGGACCTCAAATTTCATGTATTTTTAAATAAAGCATGGATGATAGGGTGCAAGGGAAGGTAAGTGTGCAAAAATTACTAAAGGTGTTTAATAGGAGGGCAGGTTATGGATAACTTAATTCTTTGATAGAGAAGTATAAATGGTTATAAATGTAAAGGTAACTATTGAAGAATAGAAATAGGGTGTATAGCTTTCAGCCACTTGAGTAAAGCTCAAAAAGGACAAAGGAATCTTGGTACAACTTGCTAAAAAGAGAAAGAAAACCCTATATTCCAATTTAGATGAATGCACGGTGTTCAGATCTTTTATTTGGAACTGTGATTCAAGTGTAACATGTTTTCACGTATTCTCTATTTTTTGCCTTCTTTTTAACAAGGTCTAGAATCTTACATATATCAGAAAATGAAAAGTAGAGAAACTGAACGGCATTCTGTACACGTCAGTGATCATGTAAGGCAGTCTCAAGAGGTAAAAACATTTTATTTGATATTTTAAAAGCTCAGTTTCTCACCCTTTGTCCCCCAACTTTATTCTTTCCTTGTCGTTCGCCTTTATGCAGTTTATCCACCCAGTAATTTATCCTGGGTATTTTTATCATGAAATAGAAAGAATTTAGGAATTTTTGAAACTGTTTTCGCATATATAAAAGTTGCCATGTGGAAGAAAATAAGATATTTTCAATACACTTTTAAGAGGTAGAGCTAACATCAACATATAGACTCTACTGGGAGACAGATTTCAGCCTGATTTGAGAAGGAATTTTTAGCAGTTGGAGCTTTCCAAGGATGGAATGGTTTATTTCTCGAAGTAGTAAGTGCCTCATTTAGTGTGGTTAATTAAACAGGCAAAGCAAACATCTTTGCAGATGTGTTGGAGGGGATTTGGACATTGCAGGAAAGGACTTTCAGTGTTTCTCTACCACTGATTTTGCAGTCTGTTTTTCTTAACCATTTGCAAATATGTGCCTGTTTTATTGCCATCCACCATGAGGGAAGCATGATCTAGTTAGACTAGCCCCCCAAATCTAATCTTGGTCTTGGTTTGAATATTACCTCTATGACCTTGGGAACTATATGAATGTATACTAACAACCTCAGATGTTCCTGTGGGAATGCAATCTGTGAAAGTAAAATATAAGACTACTTGAATGTAATTGGAGGCAGGGACCTATCTGCCCTGTCAAATCCTGGCTCTGTCACTTCTAGGTTTCAAAGCTGTATACATCAATTAACCTGTGAGCTTCATTACCTGTATCTCTAAAATGGGGTTAATGCCATCCTTACGAGACTGATAGTGGATAACAAAAATAACACCAATGAAAATGCCTAGAGTAATGCTTGGAGTATAGAAATAGAATGAGATATATTCAAGGTAACATTCTAAATAATCATCAACTGAAACAATAATCTGATGATAGGATATAATAATGTAATGGTCAATGTTTCCTGTCAACTTTGACCTTCTTTTCTTCTTTCATGTCATTAACTGATGTTATATGTTCACTCTCATTTTTGTAAAAACGGTTATGTATTACATTTTCTCTTTGATGTCCCCATAAAAGTAATCCTTTCTGTTAAGGTCAGTCATCACACTGAGTTACTCATATATTGTGCTAACATTATGCATCTTTCTAGCTTGAGTCTTGCATGTTTAGTAAGAGAAATATTGAGCCTAGAGGAAAGGAAAAAAAAGAACTATACCCTCCAAGGAGTGTGTTCTGCAAATGTATTACTGGAAGCTTGGGGTGGGAGAGAGTTGGGTGAACATGTAATGACCTTTCCCTTCTGCCCAGGATCTAAGCAAAAACTCTTTGTGGAATTCAAGGAGCACCAAGGTCAATAGGAACTCTCAGTGAGTATTTCTAAATGTCTGCCTTTAAGCATCTTTGGCTTTTATTTTTTTTAACTGGATTGGGAATAAAGGTTTAATTGGGTCAGAAAAGGAGAAAAAAAAAGTGTGTGTCCAATGACAGTATTTTTCTTGTGTTAGCAAGAATGAAAATTATTTATTCTCCTAGTTTTCCTGTTTCTGGCAACAAGATCTCACCTTAGTGCCTTTTAAGAATATAATGATACATGTACTACTGTAGCAAATTAACCGTTTGTCTTTTTTTAAAATTTAATTTTATTTTTGGCTGGTTTGGGTCTTCGTTGCTGCATGCGGGCTTTCTCTAGTCGCAGCGAGCAGGGGCTACTCTTCGTTGTGGTGCATGGGCTTCTCATTGCGGTGGCTTCTCTTGTTGCGGAGCACGGGCTCTAGGCGCATAGGCTTCAGTAGTTGTGGCGCACTGGCTTAGTTGCTCCGTGGCCTGTGAGATCTTCCCAGACCTGGGCTCGAACCTGTGTCCCCTGCATTGGCAGGAGGATTCTTAACCACTGGACCACCAGGGAAGTCCCTAACCATTTGTCTTTTTAGTGTCGGAAAAACACACATGAAATAATGAGTATCATATATTTTCTGATAGATAAGAGTGAAATTTGCATTAAAAAGTAGGAATAAATTTGTCTTGACTGAAAATAAAAAGACTTAGAATGAAGACTAAATAATTTTTTTAGTTTTTTTTTCAAAATTTTCCTTTTAGTTTATAAGATGGATCTTTTTGGTTTCTCCTTAACATCCTAAGTGTTTGTCAATGCAGTAACAAGTTGAGAAGGATTGAGACAGAGAGAAAGGAAGACAGGGCTAGAGAGAGGAGATAGAGAACTCACCTTTTTATAGACTTGAGGTTCCTCCTAGACTTTTATTTATTCAGAGAAAATTTGAAAACCAACCAAGCAAAGATTATTCTGTTTGTAGTGTTTTATGGACTTTTCCAGTTACATCATCAAATTAACCATTCTTAGAGTTATAGGAGCAGAATTCAAAAGCATCTGTACTCTACAAAGGGCCCGTTGATGCCAGGCAGGTGGAATATGGCGGTCAGTTTGCAGTCAGCTCTGTTTGAGATGGCCTTTTCTCTGGAGCTCTCAAGGTCTCTCTGTGCAAGCCTGCCTCTAGCCTTAACATGCACATGAGTTTCTTCTCCCAAAAGTTCTGTAGTTTGTGCTCATGCAGAGTAGTGGGTTATTGCAGCATGAAATTAAACAATAACTGTAATTGTACTTGCTTCCCCAAGGACCTTAAATACTGGACATATTCTTCGAATGTATTTATTCCAACTTGCCCATGGCCACTTGTGCACTTGAGCAGGGCATGTAACAATTTAAAGAGAGCTAATTTCAGCCTGTGAACATTTAGGGGCCATGTGGGCTAATGAAACTGATTTGTTGGCTTGTCCAGAGATATTCACAGACTCTTTTGTAGGCATCTGCCTTGCATAGTTCAGGAAGCCTTTAGTTTAATTGATCCAGAACAACACAAACACAGTTAAATCTTATATATGTTGTGTGATCACATAACTAATTAAAAACAAAAACCAACAACTGCTTTTCAGTTAGTTTAGGGCCTACTCAGTAAATTAATTACATGTATATCTGGTGCTCATTCTTCTATGAAAACAATTGTAGGGTTGTAAACTGTTTCTCTAAAGGTAGGGGTCAAATGTAACTGATACTCTTCCTTCAAAGTAATATATACACATGTATATACATATATACTTATAGATTGTATTATTACTGTTTCATACACTTTTCATTTCTTTGATCATTGAAAATTTTGAAGCATTATCTAAATAACTTTAATTTTTCAAACAGGTTGAGAAGTTCAAATGGAGTTAACAGTAAGTTTTTTTTGTTTTTATTTTTGGCTACGTTGGGTCTTCATTGCTGCGCTCGGGCTTTCTCTAGTTGCGGTGAGCAGGGGCTACTATTCATGGCAGTGCATGGGCTTCTCATTGCGGTGGCTTCTCTTGTTGCGGAGCACAGGCTCTAGGCGTGTGGGCTCAGGAGCTGTGGCTCACGGGCTCTAGAGAGCAGGCTCAGTAGTTGTGGCGCATGGACCTAGCTGCTCTGCAGCATGTGGGATCCTCCCGGACCAGGGCTCGAACCCATGTCCCCTGCATTGGCAGGTGGATTCTTAACCACTGCACCACCAGGAAAGCCCAACAGTAAGTTTTTATATTTTTATTTTTTCATCTTATCAGTGGTGGGTTTTACTCTCCTGCTGTCTCAGACTTTTATAGTTCTTGAAATCCTGATTTTTGTTTACTATACAAAGTAGCAAGTTCGGTAGAAAAGTAGAAGGTTGAATGTCTTTCTCCAGATAAATCAGGAGATCTTACCTGATCTTACCTGTTACCTGTTTTTGACTGTGATTTTCTAGTTTTCTCTGTGAGTGAGGATATAGCCACTGAGCTCATTTAGACTGTTCAACAACTCTTACTGTCATCGTTTAACACATTACTATTTAAGAACCATTCATAAGATTGTATGTGGATCTCCTTTCCTATATGTCTTCAGTGGGACTCCATGCCCCAAGTGGCTAAGTGGGACCAAGCCTACTTTGGTGAGACACCTCCCTGGTGAAGCCACTCTCATTAGCTACTTTCAAATTTCATCACAAACTGTACCTTTCCATCTTCCTGACCCCTTGATACAGACTGGGCACCTTCATCACTTATGTGAAACCTTCAGTGCCTTCCCATTACCTATAGGATGGGCTGCAAATCCCTTACTCTTTCTCAATGCTCTTGAGAGTCTGGCCCCAGTCCAAATTTCCAGGCTCATGAATGAGCCCTTTTATGCAATATTTCTTCCATGAAGAATGTGACCACCTACCTATTACCCTCTCCACGTGGTGTCCAGAGGGCATTTTCAAATGTGGAACAAAATGTTCCACCTCCCTTCTCTGCCATCTCAGGAAATGACAACTTTATCCTTCCCGTTGCTGAGGCCAAAGTCTTGCAATCCTACTTGACTCCCATTTTCTCACATCCCCACAGCCAACCCATCAGTAAGTCTTTCAAAATATATTGAGAAGCTGATCACTTTGCTACCCCCACGTATCACTTTTCACCTCTTCCCTGGATTACAGGATGGCCTCCAAACTGTTGCTCTATTTCCAGAGAGCAGCTGGAATAACACTTTTAAACTCAAAGTCATATTGAGTCACTCTTCTGTTCAAATGGTGTTCCAGCTCACTCTGTAAAAGCAAAGTCCAAACACCGTCTACGAGGCCCTGTTGATCTGCTCCCCCTCCTTCAACTCTGGCCACTCTCTCCTCCTTAACACAGCAAGTATGGTCCTGCCTCAGGACCATGCACTTGCCATTACTTCTGCCTGGAATACTCCTCATTTATCCTTATGACTCACCCCCTCTCTTCCTTCGGGTCTTTGCTCACATTTCACCCTATCAGGGAGGTCTTTCCTAACCAACCTGTATAATATAGAAGAGTAATCTCCCTGTCTCCCACGATTCCTAACTCTCTCAATATATATGTAATATACTATAATACTATATATTTACTTATTTATTTCCTATTTCCCTTTCCTACAATGTAGGCTTTATCTGTTTTCATTACTGCTCTGTCGAGGATAGACCAATACCTGGCACGTAGTAGGTCAGTAAATATATGCTGAATGAATGTGAACGAGATCTCACAGCTCCTTAAGTGGTGAAGCCAGGATTGAAACTCAGTTTTGTCAGACTCAGATGCCCATACTCTATTTCACATTGTTTGTCTATGAAGATTCCCTAAGCCTCTATGTACACCTCTATTATATTACTTAGCAAACTGTATCGTGATTATAGTTTACATGTATTTCATATTTGTTTTTCACTAAGGTGGGGGAGCCACATCTTATTCACATCCCTCATGCCTAGCACGACCCTTAGTGGGGGCTAAATACTTTTTTTTTTTTTAATTATTGAATCGAACTTAGAAAGGCACAGTCTTTTTTGATGATCTTACCTTTTACCCGGCACCCCCAAAGGGAGGGAGTTTCTTCCCTTCCTTATCCAGCAACAAGAAGCCAGAGACATCTGTGAAATTGGGCTCCTTATGCCGCTTCCTCTACAAGGTATAAAGTAGTTCCCACCATGAGACTAAAGTTCTCAACTTTAATTTTGATTTTATGAAATGGCAAAACTGTTGCAAAGGATTTCTCTTGCGACTTGTAATTTAGGACTTGAGCAGGTAGAAGAGAACCAGTTAAACTTGCAAGAGGTGTTCCCAACACACAGTCCGTCTGTAACCAAACAAATCCCTTGCTCTCACATTCTCTGCCTCCTTCTTTGTTTCTCTTATATTCCTCTTAATGTGTTTTCATCATCTTGTTGTCATTTTAAGTCAGTGAAGTAGTGTGCTAATAACTTGGTATTAATAATGTCTTTATGTGGGTACTGCATCTTAGTAGGGAGCTCAGAGAATTGTGCTTCTGGGATGTCGTGCAACGTGATGGGCAGCCGAGTGCCTTCTGCAGCACAGAGGTGTAATTGGTTCAAAGGAAATACATCTTTGAGGCTAATATTACCTGTCTTTCTTCAATTCCCTATATAAATATGTTTGGAGACATTGCATTGATGATTGGAAGCTGTCAGGATACCATGCACAATAATGTGGTTAAAGAATATTAGGCAATCTTTTTCGAAAACCGAGAAGCCATTGTGATTAACCCGTTCAATAATAACTTTGCAGGCAATATATTCATAAACATGTATTTACCTCCAGCCAAGTAATTAAGATGCCAATCTTCTCTGTAATTTCAGGAATCTCAACCTCCTTAAAAAGCCCTCAAGAGTCTCACCATCATTATTCAGGTAGGATGCCTGTGTACATAGACATGTCAATGGAGCTAAATGTCTGTGATTCTGCATTTGGAAACAGAAACACTGGTGAATTTGTGGTGTTGTTATGGCTCCAACTTGAAAAGTTGTTGTTCGCTCTGATGAGAGAACATTCAGATTTCTTAACTTGGGAAAACAAGTTTTTAGGATTTAAGAGAATTTGGATTTTAAAAAAAATGTGTGTATTGGTAAGTTCCAAATTGTAAGGAGGAAAGACGACCTTGAGATCTGAAAATTCCTTACGAGGTCAAAAGCCAGAGATCTTTGTATTTTGGGCTGGGGAGGAGACAGGCCTGAGACTAGTCCTCTGAGGAAGGGTTTTGCACCCTCACTGGGCCCTCAGTGAGGGTAACCACTGAATGAATGCCAACCCCACAGGGTAAATTCAACAAAGACACCTTAAGGGATGTTATTAAACAAGATGTCAAGGGTCTTGACTCTCTTAAGCAACATCACTTCACAGTGATTCAGTTGTCTTTCTTTCAAAGTGGGAATAATTGTACTTGCCCTTCCTGAGGAAAAATCTGCCAAAGGGCTAGTTGAGAATAAAGAGGGAAACACTTTGAAATGCAAAGCAGTATAACAACCAACTGGACTCGTGCCATTGGGTGGTCTTTTGGCCATCGTTGCTCTCAGTATTGGATTAGATAACACATGGGCAAGCTTTTTATATAATCTGAAGCTCAGTACAAGAGTACAAGTGTATTGGTGTGATAATTTTCGTTATTATTATATCAAGGTCATGTGCTCAGGGTCCAGTAATAGGCTACCTTATCCTGAATTCTCCTCTGTAGTGAATAGTGTTTCTGTGGATTTCAGACTCCACATTCCAGGCTCTTGTAACTGGGTCTTTCAGCTCAGCAGTAATCCGTTATTTTGACTCCAGCTGTCAGCTGAAGAAAGCATCTGGTGAGGAACACTGTAACTCACATCGACTCTGATTTGTTAAGATACAGCTCTTAACAGGAAAATGCAGATCACTTGCTTCTAATTAAAACTGGTCTTCAGCTCTCTCTGGGAAAAGAAGATGAACTCTGCAAAATCAACAGTAGATGTCCCCACAGTCCGCTGTGCGTTAGATTTGATCTGGAAAAGAAAAACCAGAAAGACCACAGATTAAAATGCTCTTTAAAAGCAAGTTCCACATCTGAATGGATTAGTATGGTATTTGGTATTCAGGAGAGTGGAGGTAATAGCGCTACCTCAGAACATATTATGTAATCTCATATAATCTATTCCTAAGACTGGGATATCCTTCCTGTTTAAGGCATAGTTTATTTTAAATACTGTATTATAGATAATACATTTTTAAAAATTTATTTATTTTTGGTTGTGTTGGGTCTTCGTTTCTGTGTGAGGACTTTCTCTAGTTGTGGCGCGCGGGTCTCTCACTGTCGCGGCCTCTCCTGTTGCGGAGCACAGGCTCCAGACGCGCAGGATCAGTAGTTGTGGCTCATGGGCCTAGTTGCTCCGCAGCATGTGGGATCTTCCCAGACCAGGGCTCGAACCCATGTCCCCTGCGTTGGCAGGCAGATTCTCAACCACTGCACCACCAGGGAAGCCCCAAGATTTTTTTTTTTTTTTTTAATGTGGACTATTTTTAAAGTCTTTATTGAATTTGTTACAATATTGCTTCTGTTTTCTGTTTTGGTTTTTTGGCCCTGAGGCATGTGGGATCTTAGTTCCCAGACCAGGGATTGAACCTGCACCCCCTGCATTGGAAGGCGAAGTCTTAACCACTGGACTTCCAGGGAAGTCCCTGTAGAGAATATTTTTGATAAAAGAAAAAATAAAGGTCTTTGAAATAAAATATTTTAGCATAATATGAGTATATTGATGTGGGGAAGGCTTTCTGTAAATTCAGCCCACTGATGCATACTTAAACTAGTAAATCTGCTTTTGTTTGCAGCCATTGAAAGGAACAACTTAATGAGGCTTTCTCAGACCATACCATTTACACCAATCCAACTGTTTGGTGAGTGCCATTTCTACCTTCTTGAGGTTGTGCCAGGGCAAAGGCATACCATCTGAGTGAATCATAGGAGAAACCATTTTGCATAATTTTAGCTGCAAATTTTCTTTTGCCCATGGTTGCAGTTTAGTTATATTAATTTCCTAAAATGGAAAGTCTTGTTAACTGCCCGGCTGGTATCTAGAGTCAAAATCTGATATACTATGGGGATGGGACCTATAATGAGCAGCAGTTGGGGAAAAAGCAATAATATTGCACCTGGCATTCACTGATTTAAGGCTGGAAGTAAGTAGAAAAGAAAAGAACCAACCAACCATGTGTAATAAATACAGAAGAAAGCATTAAACGTCAATACAGTAGAAGCTAATAGACATCTAAAGAGAAATGCTTTGTATATCGCTTTTTATTTGTTTGTTTTGTTTGTTTTGTTTCATGTAAACTAATTGCTCTTAACTCAGAGAGCAAATGTAATTTTTAAAGGCTGGAATAGTAAGGAAAAACAAGCTCGCAATAACCAAGGCTACCGGCGTTTCTCTGTCCTGCCAATTGACAAAGTAACAAGGGTCGCCACACTGTCCCAGATCTTGCTTCTCCTCAAACCCTTCACATGGGGACAGATGAGGTGGCTTCTGATCGTCGATGCAAATGCCTTCTCCTTCCACTTGGCTCCACAGCTGGTTTTACAACTCGGTAGCTCTGTTTCAGATCCTCTAGGTAATTAGAACTCTAAAGTGGCATTTATCTGGGCACCAGGAATACATATTTCAAAACATGTTACTAAGCATTACCTAGACGTATTCTTTGGTAAGCAATTAAATGCAAGAGTGAGCGAATAGATTCTTTCCTTGGTAAACCAGTACAGTGTTTATAAGAAAAGCCATTTGAAGCTGAGGTGTAAGGAGAAAATTAAATACGGGCTGGACAGAAGTTGTATAGCATATGTCACTTCTGTTAGGAAGCATTGCATAATATATTAGGTGGAGTCTAGGTTGAATAAGAATGGCTCCCTGTTCAACAGCCTAAAAGTGGAAGCTGTAGAGCAGTTAAAGAACATTTGTGTGTAAAATCTTTGAAGTGGGATTGGGTTTGTCTCCGAGGGTCTACTTCACATTAGCCAGGTTAACATATCTAATCTTTACAACAGCCCAATGAAGAGAATGTTATTTTCACTTCCATTTTACTGATGAGGAAAGTGAAGCTTTAAGTAACTTGTCCAAAGGCACAAAGGAAGGAGGGAAAGGCTCTGGGGTGTGACTTTGGTTCTAACTTTAACTGGGTTAAAACATGCGTTCTCAGTGGGGTAATATCACCCCTAAGAGAGCAAAAACATCTTTTTATTTTTATGTGTAAAGCACATACACACACACACAGAGTACATAAACATAAACAGTATATCTTTGGTATTACAATGTCAGGGAAGGGGCAATTAGGAAAAAAAGTCTAAATTTAAGCTCCTAAGGGGGATGACAGGGTTAAACTATCTCTTTAAAAGTATGCTAACACATATATATGGAATCTAAACAAAAAAAAAAAAAAAGAAAAAAAAAGAAAATGGTCAGAAGAACCTAGGGGCAAGACAGGAATAAAGATGCAGACCTACTAGAGAATGGACTTGAGGATACGGGGAGGGGGAAGGGTAAGCTGGGACAAAGTGAGCGAGTGGCATGGACATATATACACTACCAAATGTAAAATAGATAGCTAGTGGGAAGCAGATGCATAGCACAGGGAGATCAGCTTGGTGCTTTGTGACCACCTAGAGGGGTGGGATACGGAGGTTGGGAGGGAGGGAGACGCAAGAGGGAAGAGATATGGGGATATATGTATATGTATAACTGATTCACTTTGTTATAAAGCAGAAACTGACCCACCATTGTAAAGCATTTATACTCTAATAAAGACGTTTAAAAAAAAAAAGTACTTTCCTTTAACAAAAGAAGCGTAGTCTTGCTACTCTGATTTTATTTTTGTCGAGTTATAATTTATAATAAGAACAACTTAATATTTATGTGACATCTGATGCTTTGTTCATTCTCCCCCTCCCTCTTTACTGGACTATAACATGGCCAGATGTCTGTACTTGCCTCTGAAGAGGTGAAATTCCCATTCCCCACTGATCCTTTGAGAAACTGAACTGATTCTGAGTTGATATTTAGGACGCCGTTCATGTCACAGACATGGATCTCATTGAACCCCTCCCCTGCACTTCTGTTTGCCACAGGAGAAGAAGTAACTGTCTACAGGCTGGAGGAGAGTTCCCCTTTGAATCTGGATAAAAGCATGTCTTCTTGGTCCCAGCGAGGGAGATCTGCAATGATCCAGGTGTTGTCCCAAGAGGAGATGGATGGTGGCCTCCGCAAAGCCATGAAAGTCATTAGTACCTGGTCTGAGGATGACGTCCTCAAGCCGGGGCACGTTTTCATTGTGAAGTCCTTTCTTCCTGAGGTTGTGCAGGCATGGCGCAAAATCTTCCAGGAGAGTACTGTGCTTCATCTTTGCCTCAGGGTAAGTCAGAGACCCAGAGCCCAGATGGACAGGTGGTCGAAGAAAGGAGATCTGGCTCTATCCTGGTCAAAGGCCATTATCTTTTTTTTTTTTTTTTTTTTGGTGAATACTTCCTTTATGTATAATATTCATATATCACAGATCATTGATTAGGAAATGTCAAATACCATTGATATGATTAGGGTAGACATACACACATATTGATGTATATACACACATATATATGTGTATGTTTATATACATATGTATGTATATATTCACACACATTCATCTATAAAGCCAACATTTTACCTAATGTGAAAACAGAGGCACACCCATCAAGGTCAGAACAAAGCGAGAATGCCCACCATCTCCACCACTATTCAACACATTACTGGAGGTATTAACCAACTCAATTAGACAAGAGAAAACAAAAGTATAAAAACTGGAACAGAAAAAGAATGAAAACTAACTCTGTTTGCAGATGATATGATAGTAATGCTAGAAAACCTGAAGAACTAGTGATAAAAACAACTCAAGCAATAAAAGAAATCAGGAAGGTGGCAAGGTTAATAAAATTAACACACCAAAATTAAAAACTTTCATATAAGCAAATAATAACTAGTAGAAGATATTTTGGAAAAGAAAACACTGTTTACAATAGCAAGAAATTGAAAATGCTTAGAAATAAGTGGAATGTGAAATATTTAAAATCTATGTGAGGAAAAATCACTCCTGAAAGATATCAAACTAAATTTGTACAAAGAGAAAGACAATCCTTAATCTTGATTAGGATATTCCAACATCATCAAAATATAAGTTCTCTTAAAGTTAATTTATAAATTTAATATTATTCCAATAAAGATTAGGAGATACAAACTACTACTATATATACTATATATATATATATATACTATATATACTACTATATATATACTATATATAAAATAGATAAACAAAGTCCTACTGTATAGCACAGGGAATTATATTCAGTATCCTATAATAAGCCATAAAGGAAAAGAATATTAAAAAGAATATATGTGTATAATTGAATCTCTTTGCTATACACCTGAAACTAACACAATGTTGTAAATCAACTATACTTCAATTTTAAAAAATCCCAATAAACTCTTTTTTTTTTTTTCTGGAGCTAGACACCTACTTAGAAAGAAAGGGAAAAAATAAAACATACGTACATGTGTCTACTTACTCTCGCAAAAGGAAACATAGGAAGGTTAAACCAGAAAGCAGTGAAATAGATTGCCTAAAGGGGTGTGGAGGTGGAAGGCAGGAGGGAAGAGGAGATTAAGACGGAAAAAATAGGGGAAAGAGGACAATTCTCTGAGTATGCCTTTTTAATTTTTTTAATATCTTTATTGGAGTATAATTGCTTTACAATGTTGTGTTAGTTTCTGCTGTACAACAAAGTGAATCAGCTGTACATATACATATATCCCCCTATCTCCTCCCTCTTGAGCCTCCCTCCCACCCTCCCTATCCCACCCCTCTAGGTCATCACAAAACATCGAGCTGATCTCCCTGTGCTATGTGGCTGCTTCCCACTAGCTATCTATTTTATATTTGGTAGTGTCTATATGTCCATGCCACTCTTTCACTTCGTCCCAGCTTCCCCTTCCCCCACTTTGTCCGTAGGTCCGTTCTCTACATCTGCCTCTTTATTCCTGCCCTGCCACTAGGTTCATCAGTACTGTTGTTTTAGATGAAGGCCATTATCTTCAACCCAAAGGGTAGCCTATTCCTTTTTGGAAGTGGTGGTATATTGTTATTTTTGGCTTTAGCTTTTGGAGTGGGTAGTGGTGGAAGCTGAATAAGGCTGAAAATCACACTTGGGAGGCCTCTAGTAATTCTGTGATCATTAATTAGTAGGCATCTGATAGCAAACCAATATTTTTATCAATGTTCCCTATTTTGCAGGAAATTCAACAACAAAGAGCTGCTCAAAAACTGATCTATACCTTCAACCAAGTGAAACCACAAACCATTCCCTACACTCCAAGGTGAGGAAATATTGGCACCCTGGCCCTTCATCTTATGTAGGAATTTCTGTCAATTTCTTCTCACCCGTTAGCCACGAGAAATACCAGACCCACGGGGAAGTTCCCCATGACCTTAACTTTGGTTTCTTCCTTACATAGTTCTCGGAGACAGTAAAAAGAGAATTAGACACCCTAGGTATGTTTTGGCTTAAATTGCTGAATTTATGTGAGTAGAAAAGAGAAGACCAAGCAGAGGCCGTGACTAACCTCTCAATTACGAAAGCAGGCAGATCCCGGGTGTAGTTACTAATGTCCAGAAACATTATGGTAGAAAAACACTTCTATTTTAAGCGTAGTTTCTTCTGTTATCTTACAGAAATTAGGAACCTTAAAGGAGTGAACTCTTGTTACTTTCACTTGAGTGTTTCCATACACTTGTATTCATTTAGCGAGACAGATCATAGTGTGGTGCTGAGGACTTACAGTAAAGTTTTACTGTCTCATTTACAAGGAACTTCTTAGAGCAAGACAAGAAAAGTTGAATCCAGTACTCTATAAAAGAGTTCCTCAGAAAGAAGGGAGGTGGGTAAACGTGGGGAAAACTCCCAATCTTTGCATTCCATTCTTTCAGTGGAAAGGCAAAGGCGTGTGCATTGAGGCTGCTGGGACTAGAGTTAGGTCATCTCCCCTGGTGCTCTCTGTTCAGTAATATAAGTCCCACCTTTGCTGCCTTTCGGGGAATCAATGGCCTCTTCCCACCCTCCCTCGCCATAGGTTCCTGGAAGTGTTCTTAATCTACTGCCATTCAGCCAAGCAGTGGTTGACCATTGAGAAGTACATGACTGGGGAGTTCCGGAAGTACAACAACAACAACGGTGATGAAATTGCCCCCAGCAACACCTTGGAGGAGCTGATGTTGGCTTTCTCTCACTGGACCTATGAGTATACTCGGGGAGAGCTGCTGGTTTTAGATCTGCAAGGTGATTGATAGCTGAGGATTTGATACAACAAGCATGAGGCAAAGTTCAGGAAACAGTGACCAGGGATTGCTTTCTCAATGTCATTGTCACCTACATTTTTTTTTTTTTTTTTTTTTTTTTGCGGTACGCGGGCCTCTCACTGTTGTGACCCCTCCCGTTGCGGAGCGTAGGCTCCGGACGCGCAGGCTCAGCGGCCATGGCTCACGGGCCCAGCCGCTCCGCGGCATGTGGGATCTTCCCGGACCGGGGCACGAACCCGCGTCCCCTGCATCGGCAGACGGACTCTCAACCAGTGCGCCACCAGGGAAGCCCCTGTCACCTACATTTGACCCCAGCTCTTTCTTTACTCAAAGCCATAGTTAAGGCCTTTCAGTGGAGACATTCCTTGGCAGTATGTACCTTTTTTTTTTTCTTCTTTTAAACAGGAGATGGTATCTGTTTTCTGAATTTATTTATTGTTTGTGGAACTGTTCTAAGTGGGAGGAACCAGAGAGGTGTCCCGAGAGATCATGCAAGAACCAGGATGGGTAATGTATGGAGTTGCTCCATCTAGCTTTGAAGGGAGGTGGCACCATTTATTTCAGAGACGTTGTACAGTGATGATCATGGGCACCTACTATGCTGTTTCTCACCTATAGATCAAGAGAAAAATATAGGCAGATGATTAGCTGCCCAGAATTTAAAGTCATCTAAAATGTTAAACGGGCAATGAGTTTTATACCCAATTTTCCAGTTTTATGGCCTTTCTTTGAACTTATGTTCACAATAACACTTAGGCATGCATTTATACACACAGGAAAGTTTAAATTCTGGTCATTTCTCAGGATTTTGAGCTCAGTATTTTAGCAGTTTATAGTTTAGCTTGTCCTCTTTGCTGTGTACCTTGATATAAGAGTTCACAAAAGTATAAACTCAGTCTGTGAAAGGCAACTTAGTGCACTCTTATTTAATGGAAGCCTTTGATCAATGCATCTTTCTACTCTCAACACCTCACATGTGACTTATAATCCTGCAGCAGGAAACAGAGTATCTCTAGCAGGTTTTCCTTGCAGGGACAGAACGAAATATGTATTAAGGTCAAAGTTTAGTCCCTGGGCTCACTGACTGGGGCTTTGGTTTTAAATAAGGGATTTAGCCCAGGCACTTTCATAGAAGTTATCTTATTTAATCCCAGAAGCAGCACCTTGAGATAGATATTATGGGGACTTTAGGCCCAGAAAGTTTAAATAACTTGCCCAAGGTTGCACAGCGGCTTAAGCGGAAGCCAAGATGCAGACTTAAGCTGGTTTGACCATCCATGTTCTTTCCTTTTCACTGTTCTGTCTTTTATTTCTCTTTAAGTTTCATAGCCATTGGACATTACCATGTTCTGGTTCATTTAAAATGATAGGGCCTTTTCCTTGTCCTCTCTGACTTTCCCATCTCTCCACACCTGGGATTCTGTGCTGAAAGCCAGGCTTGGAGGATGGAGACAGTCGAGATGAACAGGCAATCCTGGGACATCGTGAGCAATGTACACTAAGACTGCAAACCCATTTTGATTGAAACTTCTGTCACATGCTCAAAGATGTGTGTGTGTGTGTGTATATATATATATATATATATATATATATATATATATATATATATATATATACACTTTTCAAACTACACATAAGTCCTTCTGTCCTTTCAGATCTATGCTGTTCACAAGGTGTGAATTATATTTCTAACCCTCAAACACAATATTTTAGGAAGCAATATAAACAAAGTTAAAACAGTCAAGATGATTCAGCTTTTAAACCAGCAGGTACAGTATGATCCATGTAAACCCAGCACACTGATGCCCAAGGCTGCTTTTGTAGCTCATGTTGGGGAAAGGTTGATTGTTTTCATCTATACTTGAGTGTCTGTGCTTTGAGTTTTGGGTAGAGATGTTTAAAAAGTAAAAAACAAACAAAAAAACAAAGAAAAACTTCAAGGAAGTAATGATGACTCTTCAGTGTGTTTTTGTTTAATGATGCTTATATTTGAGGATTTTTATGTCTCTTAGTAAATCCAAAGTGACGTTAAACAGAACAAACACTGCATTAATAGTCTTGGGGGAAAAAAAGGAATTAACTTTATTTTTTTACTGGGCAATTATGTGACTTGCAGAAATAGACCACTCCAAATAAACAATGTGAAAACATTGACCTTCAAAGGAGGGACGAGTGGACATCATAGAATGAACATGAAGAAATTGAGATACTTATCGGAGAGTTTTGCCGATTGGTTAGCCCTGAATTTATGGAAGAACGAGAATCCTATAATAGTAATTACAAGCAGTTATATTACTACTGCTATTAGCTAACATTTACTAAATAGTTATTTTGTGTCAGTCACTCCATTAAAGGCTTATGTGCATTAATATGTTTAATCCAAGCCAGGTTGGAAAGGAAAAATGGGAGAATATAATGTACTCTTAAAATATCATAATAGTTTTCAATTCAGTTATGTTTTACATTTAATTGATTAGTATTTTTAGTCTTTGGAGAGATGATGTGCGTTGTCTGGGTGGCAGGGAGTGGAGACTGAAAGATGAATTAGCTGCAGTTAGGAGAGGCCCTGTCGTCAGGGTCCTGGGGGCTGACTCCTGGCTCCACCGTGAATTAGCTGCATGACCAGGGGGCAACCCCCTTGAGTCCCACTTCCCTCATTTGTAATAATAATGGTAAATAATGTTAGGCGCTTAACTCAGAGGGCTGTTAAGGGGCTGAAATTAAGCAAGTTCCTGACACAGTGAATGTTAGTTATTGTTGTTAGTATTAGTCTCTGTGTGGCTTGTTAAAATGGAAGTTAATCTTCAGTTGTGGGTAGTCTCTTAGCTGTGTGGTCCTGGTGATACTTGAGGGAGATCCCAGCTTTGGCCTCTGTAGAGTGAAGCCCTGATCAGCTTGCTGTGCTTCCTGTTGCTTTGAGGGAAAGAAGGAATGAGAAGCACTCCGGCAGTTTATTATTTCAGTTTCTTCTTTTCTTCTCTTTACTTTCTTCCAAGGGAGTGCCAATCATTAACCCAGGAGCTACCACATCAGGCCACGAAGCTGAACTCTAGGGAGAGGCTTGACTAATTTCTGATCACTTGTAATTATACTGTAGTCTTCCAGTCTCCTTCCATTTAAAAATCTTACACGTGAGAGCCTGAATCGTCATCATTATATGTGAAATCCAATATTTAGTTTCCAGCAATAGGAATGAAAAACAATTGTATTTCAAATTACAGTGGTCTGTGGCATGTTTTTTTTTTTTTAAGCTCACTATTTTTTTTTCAAATAACTTTTGGAGATATTAATTTTTTATTCAACAAAGCAGTTTCCAGGATAAATCAGCATTAGCATCAGCATCTGCTGCTACAAGGAAGGTGACTTCTTTCCATTGATGTAGAAGTTCACTGATGCATCCCAAGGTGATTGGAATCAGAATGTAGGTCTCTGAGTTTCTCATAAGGGCGTGCTATGTATTGCCTGTACATGGGCATTTACTCTGTTAATGCCAGTAAAGAGAGAGCACTGGAATTTTTAGATCTCACAATGTCTTATTGTCTTTCATGTTTTCCAAATATCTACGTACGTGGGTAGGATGGGCACCTATGTTAAAGTTTGCCAATTGGGTGACTCCTGTGTAGCCCGGAGAGGCTGGGGTGGTAGTAGTGGGTGTGGTGGTGCAGCATGATTGGTTCTCTGAACCGCTTTCTTTTTTTAACTCATTGGAATGCCCCTTCTGCCATTCAAGGGTCCCAAAAGATGTTTTTAGTAGTTAAGCTTTGAGCTGTCAGATTGGGTTTAGGGATATAAAGGTTTGTAGAAACTCTTTACCCTCAGTCTTATAGGAGGTTCTATTCATTAGGAAATAGTACTTTAGGAAAGTGAGATAATCAGAACATGATTTTACCAGTGGTAAGAAAATAGAATTTTACTTCACAAGAGCTCTTGATAGAATAAAGACAATAAAAATAGCAGTTGACATGTTTCAGCTTCTTCTGGATCAGACCTTTTGCTAAGCAGTTTGTATATGCTAGTTCATGTAATCCTCTCAGTAACCGTATAGGATAAGGCCCGTGATTATCCACACTTTCAGGTGATACAGTTGAGACTCAGAGAGATTAAAGAAGGTGTCTAGATCACACAACTAGGGAGTGATGGGGCTGTGAGTGGGACCCAGATCCTTTGACTTCTGCCTGTTTAACAGGCTACAAGACTGAAAGTAAATGGGAGCTGATGTGATTTTGATAGACTTTTTTTTCCCCTATAAAACCTCCTATTCCACAATTCTTTAAGTATTGTGTGTATTTCAGCTTAAATTTACAGTTTACTCAGACGTCAGCCTAAAGCTTTCATCACTGCTGGGAATTGTAGGCATAAAGTCATGTCTGAGCTTAAATGTGTGGAGGATTTGTAGCTTTTAGTCTCTCTATTGGTGGTACATGGGCTGTCTGTTTGTTGTTTATTTACTACATAGTTAAACATAGTTGTTCTGTTTATTTGCTACATGTTTGCTGTAGAGTTGGGGTCTTGTTAGGCTGTTCCTTTTTATATCTGTAATGAGAAAAGCATAAAGAGCCCAGCCTATTCATATGACTTTTTCTTTAAAAAGCAAAGCACATTTTGCATACTGCCCCTTGAGCCTGTGTTTCAGACTTATTTTTCCTTTCCCTATTCAAAATCAGTGTACAAAGAGATTCTAAGCCAAGGGTTCTGAAAGTGGCTCTGGGTAGAATTCAGAAGATCTGTGTACTTTGATGAAAAAACAAATTAAAATTATACCTAGGGGCTTCCCTGGTGGCGCAGTGGTTAGGAATCCGCCTGCCAATGCAGGGGACACGGATTTGAGCCCAGGTCTGGGAAGATCCCACATGCCGTGGAGAAACTAAGCCCGTGAGCCACAACTACTGAGCCCACGTGCCACAACTACTGCAGCCCGTGTGCCTAGAGCCTGTGCTCTGCAACAAAGAGAAGCCACCGCAGTGAGAAGCCCGCACACCGCAACAAAGAGTGGCCCCCACTCACCGCAACTAGAGAAAGCCTGTGCACAGCAACGAAGACCCAATGCAGCCAATAAATAAATACATTTATTTTTAAAAAAAATTACACCTTTATTTCATTAACCTATAGCTGAAATTCATCATTTCCTTCAGTTATAACGGAGACAACAGATCACAGTGGCATTAGCAGTACCCGTGACTGTTTGCAATAGCAATTACAGGTATTAACATAGCACATTGCAGTGTTGGCAGATATGTCAAAATACTGGTTGTATTTATTCCTTGTTGGATGTTATAGTGTTATTAGACTTGTGCCTGATCCTGTTATTTAACATACTAATAAAGAAGCACATGTATTGCAGTACAATTTAAAAAATATTTTGATCACTGTATTTCAGTATCATTGCTTTCCTTTGTAATCTTATGTATTCAAACTATACATTTAAAAACATTATTCTGAGAAGGGGGTACCTTAGCTTCATCAGACTGCCAAAAGGGTCATGACCCAAAAAAGGTTTAAAACCCCCTACTTAAGTTATTTTCCTAAGGAAATCAGTTTCTCAGGGGAATGGTCTATAAACTATAAGGATTACCTTTCTGTATGGTAAAACATACAGAACATAGTAAAAATCTTTCTTTTTTAAAGTAGTGGTTAGAAAATGTGTTGGTTTTTTTTTAACAAATAGAAATATACAATAATGTAATACATTTTATTTGATTTTTAAATAAATTTCCCACAAGGTTGGTCTCTTCCAAGGCAAGAGGACCAGTGCTGACTAGAGGACGATCTCAGACATTGTCGGCTTATGCCCACATGGTGCATTCACCTGTCTGACTGGCTCACCTGTGAAATGCTGCCTTTGGAAGTCAGCCTCACCACCATTCGCATTTTATAACAGGTTCACTTTGGTGTTGATCCCTGCCTTGATAAATGTTAGTTTTATATGACACGTTACCCTTTTATGCATTGGTGCCATTTTTTAAGAAGTAAAATTTATTGAAGGATCACATACATTCAGGAAATTACACACAACATGAGCATACATCTTAAAGAATTTCCACAACTGAACATGTGTGTGTAACCAGCACCCAGATCAAGCATGTGGGGTGTTTGTATTCTTCTGTTTATAAACGCTATATACATACATACATATAAATATGTATATATATATATATGTATATATGGCATTTGTTATGTGTCTTTGATGGAGCGGAGGTGGTACCTGCAGAACCACACGGCACCTTGCACCTTTCTGAGCACTGATGGACTCCATCTAAGGAGACCACGGGCTAGGGGGAAGGACACAAGCTTTGGCTTAGCTTCAATCCTGTTACGACCTCTTGTGGTCTGTGCAACCTCTGACAAGTTGCTTAATCTCTTTGAACATCAGTGTACTCATTGGTAAAATGAGGCTGTGAGGATGCTAATACTTTTCTTTCACGATTGCCAAGGATTAGAAAAAATAAAATTAGAAGAAATAAAATTAGAATGTCTAGTATGTACAAGTGGTAAATGAATGATGGATGCTATTATCAGGAAGTGTGAACACATCACAAAAACACTTTTTTGTAGCCTAGTGGTTTATTGCAGCATGATAGAGGGGGTTGCGGGCGACAGGGCATCAACTAAAGTTTTCAAACTTGCCTGGACAATTTAGTAGAGTTAATTCACATAATGTTGAGTTTACTACAGGGTGGGTGTCTAGTTAGTAGTAGAGTTAATTCACATGATGTTGAGTTTACTACAGGGTGGAAAGAAGGTAGGTATAAGAAAGAATTTTAAATTTGGTTATTATTTTCTTGAATTTCTGAGAAAATGAAATTCCCCATTTGGTAAATGAATTTTCTTTTTCTTTGGAGGTGTTGGAGAAAATTTGACAGATCCATCTGTTATAAAACCTGAAGAAAAACAGTAAGTTAATTTATCATTTAGAAAATTGCATTTAACACATTGTACATGGTTTCTTAAAAATAATTTTTAAACATTTCTATATCTTGCCTAGATCCTAGAAAGATTTTGATGTCCCTTTTATCTATATCTGTATCTATATCTATATCCAAGAATATCTACATCCAAATACAATACAATAAAATACAATAAGATTTAAAATACAATAAGATTTTAAAGAATGCATAGATTAGGAAATAGGGGCAAAAAGAAAATAAGGAAATAAAATAAGATTAAATCTGGAGTTGTTAGTACACAAAAATGGAAACTATGTATAAAGACCAATGCAGTGGGCAGAACTTTCTTGCAAATTTGCCTCTGAGTTTTCTAGTGGCCCAGACAAAAGAGAAATATGGGTAAATTCAGCCTCCTTAGGCTTTGACATGAAAACAATTAATGTCATAGGAGAAGCACAGTTTCCTTTGTTGTCATCACAGTGGAGTCATTGCATCTTATCATGGGCACTGTCTTCCATTACATGCCTATAAAATGAAAGCTGAGGGCATGAAGTGTGGTATTCAGTAACAGCAAATCTATGAGAGGACAAAACAGTGGGGCTTAAATATGGAGCCATCAGATTGTTAATTCAGGACTGAAGTGTAAATTATATAGAAGGATGAGTCATCTGCCTAGCCTTTGAATTCCCATGGGCATTTTATCCCATAAGCAGGCTTTTGGGAAGACTTGGCAGTAGAGGAGGTGGTATTCTTCTGTTAAAGGTGGAGTAAAAAGAAGAGATGGTGATGATTAAGGGAGGATCAACATGGCAGATGACAGTGGTTTTCAAACATGAGCTTTCATCATAGTCACCAGGAGAGCTTGTTAAAACACAGATTGCTGCCCCCTACCCCCAGCCTTTGATTACCCCGGTTTCTGATTCAGTGGGTTTGGGATGGGTCCAAATAATGTAACAAGTTCCCAGATGATTCTAATTCTGCTGGCCTAGTGCCCACACTCTGAGAAGTGCTAGCATACAAAATTCTAATTTCTTAGTTGTCCTAAGTGTCTATACTTGGCCCCTGGGTTGTAAAACACACACACACACACACACACACACACACACACACACACATATAATTATATAAGTGGGCAATTCATATATGATGAAATCTGAAACTTGTACTTCCCTCCTATTGGACTCATATTGTAAATATTCACTGCTTTAATGCGCTGTTCTTTTACTGAACAATTTAATCTAAATATGGTACCATTTGTAGGCATCTATGCAAAGAGGTACATCTAAAAGTGTATTAGCTACCCTGTGAACTAAGAGAGCTAGAGAAGATAAAGGTGAGCCATGTTGCTCCTGTGAATCCAGATCCCATGATATTTGACCATGGAGTTCATGTTGTAACCCTTAGGGTACAGATAAAGGCTTTGTTATTTTTCACTGTAGCAGAGTTGAAGTGTTTTTGGCTAAAAATACATATTATTTCTTCAGCAGCCCAGTGTGCCCAAGGGTTTTTAGTAGGAACCTGTATTACAAGTACTTCCTTTATAATTTGGCAGTAAAATTTTTTTTTGCATGTAAAATGGATCAAGTTGATGTATACTCTATCACTTATTAAATTTTGACCTTGGTATATATATGTAATATGACCTGAATATTTCCAACTTTTAGAATTCTAAGAAGATTATATTATTCCTCTTGACAGTTGAGTATTTAACTGCATTCTATAGGCCAGTGGGTCTCAATTTCTATTAGGGTCACCTAGGGAACTTAAAAAAAAAAATGCTGCTCAGAATTAGCATCAAGTCAGAATCTCGGAGTATAGGACCCTGATGTCTGTATTTTTCAAAAATTCCCCATGTGATTCTAATGGACAGTCAGGATTGGGAGCCTCTGTCTTATGTCAAACTTTATTTTTTATGATTTGAGGATGTCATAAACTTTGGAAGCTGATAGATTGGTATCGCTGCAGCCTGTTTTGTGGGGTCACCTAATTTTGGGTGCAGTTGGTCTTCATGGTGAAGATAATAAGTATTATTTTCTCACAATGTGGTGAATTACATCAATCAGTTCAATGAAGCTCACATTTTGGGATGCCGTCTATTTGTTAAACTTTTGCTACACAAAGCACGGGCCATGAACCAATAGCATTAGCATCACCTGGGAGACTGTTAGAAACACAGACTCTCAAGACCCTCCCTAGACTTCCTGAATAGAATCTCAATTTTCATAAGATCTTCAGGTGTTTTGGTATAAATTAAAGTTTGAGAAGCAAGTGCTTTCACATGTTGTTTTATTCTTAACAACAACCTTGGAAGGAAGTGTCTTCAATCCCAGTTCACAAATGAGAAAACTGAAGCTCAGTGGAGATGGCAACTAGCCTATGAGGAGAAGGGGGTCAATGAAAGGGAATGATCCTCTACCAAAAGGAAAGATGTTTTGTGGTGCAAATTCTGATATTGTCTCTAATGCCTTTTGTCTCTTAACTTTCCCCAACATTTTGCACATGAAGACAAAGTCATCAGACCTGCTCCCCCAAATGCTTTCTGGCCACCTAACTTGGTTCCTCAGGTCATTGACCTTCAGTGGAGGCTGCCTCAGTGTTATTGGTAGTTTGGGATTGCACCTTTTTTTTCACCTACTGCCTTGATGGTTTTGGGCGTTTGACAAGTATGAAATGATAATGATGATGATGATTATGAGATGTTCTTTAGTAAATCTCTGTGTACATGGCACTAATTAGCATTTCCTTGAAGGTGGAACCAAGCTACCTCCTGCTCTCCTGTACTGTGAAAAATCTGGAAAACAGTTGTATATTTTTTCAAACGTTGTTATCTGAGACTGCAAGGCTGTAGGCATGGCGTATGAATGTCCCTACAATCCTCCTTCACTCTCCCCTGCACAGGGACTGGTTGAATGCCTGATACCTACATATTATAGTAATTTTGATTCTTTTGTCTTAACTTTAACAAAGCTCATAGAGGGAAACAGTTTTGCTTACAGCTTTTATCTGAGAATCAATGTTACATTTCTAAGTTGGGAACTCTCATGCTTTATTGGGGGGAAGGAAATGGCAGCGTGGAATGCAGAGGAGTGAAATATTCCAACAGGGTCATGCCAGAGAGACAATAAAAGGAATTCTTCAGTTTTAATGACTAAAATAACGCCTTCATTTTTCACTTTATCAGCATCATAGAGTTCCAGTACTAAATATTATGTGCTTCTATTTCTTTGCCATATTTGTTTTCACCTTATAGAAGTGGTTCCTTACCAGATGGATTGAAAGAGCAATAGTTAACAGAGGCAGCTTATGCAGCCTGGTAAATACCACCAGAGCCGTATTTTGTAAGGGCGATTGAGTGACCAGGAAAGTTAATCCTGGGTGTCTGTTCACGTTGTCTTCCCGAGAGATTTCCTCCACCTACTCGCCTCAGAGCAGAGAGGCAATCTGAGATCAAACTGACATCAGCCCTCATTCTGAGCTTGGCACATCTTCAGAGCAGCTACTGTTATTCTGCCAAAAGGAAGTGGAAATTGAGATAAATGTTTCAATACTCAGATGGAAAAGTCCATTTTTACACCACATCCCTTTTGAAAAACCGCATTCCTTAGAAGCGAAATTTATTGTTTCCTTTTGTGATAGTTTGCTTTTCTTTTTTCTTAAGACGTGGTATTTAAGAGCAGTAATTGAGTTCAGATTTTAAAATGTGCTGTTTCCCACTCTGCATGTCATTAAAATAAAATATTAGCTTTCATAAAGTTTCTTTGGAAGTGTTTCTGGTGTGCTCTATTCCTTGGTGTGTAGAGTGTCAGCCGAAGAATAATGGTTGTGAATGATCAAATAATGGATGAACGTTGATCCTAAAATCTGCTAAGGATCTATTATAATTATAGAGCGTTAAAAATGTGCCTAAAATATACTGATTTACTTCCACAAAATCATCATCTCCTAGTTGTCTTATCTTTTCACAAAGAGCCCAGCTATAGCAGTTTGCAGGGTAGAAGTAGCTATCAAAAGAGCCATGAATACTGGGTTTCGGGTTTTGTCGGGCTTTTGTGTTTGAGGACATTGGTTATTTTCAGAAAAGTATGTGGGTTTGAAACAATGCATATCAATTTTTTCAGAAGGGGTGTTCCAATACCAAGTTTATTTTTCTTTATACTTAACCTTTCGGGTATTCTAGTAGACCAGTTGGTAATGAATGTCATTCTCTCACCTCATATGCATTAAAAAGGGTCTCACTGTATTTTGTTTTAATGTGGTACATAGAAAATTCACTTTTCTATCAGATTAGCGTGGAAATGAGTTTCACAGTAGGTCTTGGAGTTGGGTACAAAGATTGAAGTGCATTTGAATTTTAAATTTGCAAACCTAACATTGTTGCTTCCCCAAAGTGCTCTGTTCTTTGTTGGCTCCTTCAAGTTTACTGGGTTACTATGGGTTACTGTTCGGTATCTCAGAGAATCCTAGTTGAGCTCCTTTTTCTGAGCTGTGATCTAATTGATATTCTGATATTTCCTCTAGATCAAGAGGAATGGTGTTTGGACCAGCCAATTTAGGGGAAGATGCAATTAGAAACTTCATTGCAAAACATCGTTGCAACTCCTGCTGCCGGAAGCTCAAACTCCCGGGTATGCCCCCAAACGATTCTATTTTTCTCTAAGTAAATCTCTCATTGAACAACATCCATTGTAACCTGGGATAGAGTAGAAAATCTTAATCACATTTTTATCTCATTCGCAGTTGAGGCCTGACTTTCTGACTGCAAATTTTTCAAGTCTCTAAAGGGATTAAAAGGACAGGGATTTACTTCAGGTTCTGCCAAAATGTGATAAAACAACATTGGGCCCAATACTTGTCACAGTCTCTCCAAGGGAAAAGTTCCTCCTACTTAATTGGGGCAAAATTGGACAGAGGCAGGTCTCTGTTCCCCGCCCCGCCCCCTCCCCTTTGGGTCTTGAGTGGTGCCCACAGAGTTTCTATTCTGTTCTTATTTACTCATTGGACACTTGGGAGGGTGTGGCATGGAGGGAAACAACAGCTATCAATTAGAGTAGTGCTTTTCACTATAAAAACCTGCCACTTTCAACATACATCACAAGGTATATTTTAAAAATCTGATTAGATAATGTGACACACTTTCTCTGAAACTAATAGAGTCAGCACAGAAAAATATTTCTAACATAAAAGTAAGCGGCTGGAGGTTTGTGTCCCCCAGATTGGCAGCCCCAGCTCTGCTGCATTTTTTCCTTTTATCTCAGAAGGGATGCTTTATGACTGTCTCAGCTTGCTCACTAATTTTCTAAGGTTGCGCCACACTCGTCCTTAGAATGGAATTTCACGTCTTTTAAGCTGAGTAGCCCTTCCAGCCTTATCATAAATGATCAAACCCTGAATTGGAAATCAGTAATATCCATTGTAACCTGGGATGGAGTAGGTGTAAATTTACAACAAAGAAAGGCACTTTCTAATCTTGTTGGAGTTAGAGGTAGGAGTTGCCCTTGTGGGCACGAGGTAGCAGAAGACTAGGGTGTGGAGCAGATTCCATTTCCTGTGGGAAATAGCTTATTAGCCAGGGGTGGTGGCGGTGGGGACATCAGACTGGAGCAGTACAGACAGGAGGGGTCTCAATGTCTTCTTGGAGCTGCCCAGGACCCCTTCTCACAAACCACCCAGAAGAACTGGGCAAAGAGATCAGTCCATAGCACATTGGCCAAGCTGCCCAGTGGCCTCCTCTGGTCAGAAGGAGGCCAGGAAGGAGAGGGGGCTGGGCTGAGTGGCATCCAGGCCCCCAGGTAAGGGCCCTGTGGGAGGCAGGAGCTGACACATATCTCCGTCCCGTGATTGCAGGCTGGAGTCCAGCCTATTAACTCAGCATCCTCAGGCGCTGACATCTTCCCAGGACTGATTCATTGTTTCCTGGGCAGGGCAGCTTCTCATTCTTGATCAGGGACTGTATCTGGTCAGCCAGGAGAAAGGGGGCCTTGAGGCATAACTCACTGCTTCCATCCAGTTAGCTCTTCCGTATGATAAAGATTTCCTCCCTCCCTCCCTTCCTTTCTTCCTTTCGTTCTTTCCCTACCATGGTGGCTTTTGAGTAATTCAATAATTCCTCCATTTCTGGACCTAATCCTTGCTTCCTTTCAAAACCTTAGTTAACACATTTAAATGGAGATAAAAAAATATCCTCATTTACTTGAACATTTGGTAATTTGAATTTTAAAAAGTTTAGCTCGGAAAACAGGATTGGGGTGATTTTTCTTTTTGTTTATGTTTTACTTTTTTTTTCTTTTCTTTTTTTTTAAGAGAGGCAGTTCAGGATAGTATAAGAGCATGGGATTCATAGGTTGAGCTTACATCCCAGAAATGCTTTTTGCTAGTTTTGTGACCTTGGCCCTCATTCTCATCTGTAAGCTGGGGATAATAACACCTATCTCATAAATTTGGCGTGAGGGTTGAAGTGATGTAATTACTGTTGGTTATTATTAAACTATAATATGTATTAGTTTTATGTCCAGATAATCCCTATTTAACATTAAAAAATAATACAAGGAATGCATGTTTAAGGTTAACAAATTTAATCAACACAGCATACAGTGGTTTACAAACATTTAAAGGTCACTCTCCTCCATAAGTTTCTCCCCAAGGGTTACCTTTATTAATGATTTCTTTTGATAATTTCCCTGTGAAATTAAAGAAGGAGGCTTCAGGAAGCATAAGATCTGATAATTGGATGAAGTCTTTATAGGTGCAGCCAATCCTGAGGTACAGCTTTGTTGCAGAAAACTGACCATTGACATCCCGAGTCCACCATTTTGGCTGCACTCTCTGGCTCTGCCATCATTCAACAAGTGAAAATGCCCTGTTTCCAGTTTGGCCTCACTTAACTCTGGGCAGGTCATGTCTTATAGGGCACCGTGTATTTAGTCAAGCAACCAAAGCTTGCCTCCCCTGCCCCAGTAAACACAGCCCTGGGGAGTTAGAGTCACACATGTGCATGGTGGGGTGTAGTTTGGACATGGTTGAGGGTTTGAGTTTCACATATCAGTGGCCCAAGGGAGCAGAGTCCTCTCTGAGCACTTGGCCTAAAGTCCTGAAGTCCAATCTATCTGTGTGAATATTGTGTTCTTAAGGATTCTCTATAACTGTCTTAATTGTCTTCCTTGCAGATTTAAAAAGAAATGACTATTCCCCCGGAAGGATAAATTCCGCCTTTGGACTTGAAATCAAAACTGAACCAGCTGAGGAGACTCCAGCAGAGGAAGAGGGTAATAATTCTCCAGAAGACCTCACACGGTTGTAAGAAAGGGAGAAGTAAGAAGACGACAGCCCTTGCCCTCCCTTCTATGAACTCTATGGTAACCTAGATTGATTGATCTAGGTTGGCTCTGACTGGTTATGTCAGAGCCTCTGCCGGGATGGCCTTACCCTGAGGGCCTCCTGGGACATGCCTTCTGAGCCTCATGTCTCCCCTCCCCAAGGACCTCACTGGTGTATGATGAATGGCTTCTCCTAGATATTGACCTGTGTGCAGGGTGCTTTGCGTGTGTTCGTCATTCTCAAGTTGCACAAGAAGACAGATGGCTCAGCCAGGAATGCTGCTCTTCATACCTCATTCCTTGTGCAGAATGCTGGGCACTAAAGAACCAGGCAGATAAATTTAATTTATTTTCTTACTACGTGTGCAGACTCTAACCTCCACTACTATTCATCACCTCACCCACATATTGTATTTATGTCTATATGTACATAAAAAAGTCACTTGACTCCCTCCTCTCCTTTCCAGCAGCATAGGGCTTTGAAGAGCGACACAAAGGAAAACAACGGAGTAAGGGTGTATTTGCACAGGCTGGAGCACGCTCCGGTACAAACTAACCAGTAAAATGTTAGCATCCTGGTGAAATCTAGATGGGTTTCAATATTGTCAGTGAATCATATGATAACCGGGCATTTCAGGTTTCTCTGGAAGAGAGGAAAGGGAAATCTAAAACAAACACCCCTGCATCCTCTTTTTTTTAAGGGAACAAGGATATATAAAACTAGAAATTATTAAGAAATGTTGTCCCTTCCCTTACGCTCAGGGACACTATTGGTTAGAGAGTTGACTAAGCCAACCTCTAAAGTATTACTCCCTTTTTCAAAGCTGGGTATATAATGTTACAAGCTAAATTACTTTATGTCAGGTCCTATGAGGAAAGATGGGGTTTTTGAATGAAAACATGTTTCACAGGTAATCGCCTGGTTGAAATACAGAGTTCTGGTGGCTTTAACGAGTGCTGGAGTGTGTATTTTAAGTATGGCCTGAGCACATGTAATCGGTTTCAGTGGCCTGAAGAAAGGGTCCCTGGAAGCCACACTGTACAGCAGTGGTCCCCACCCTTTTTGGCACGAGGGACCGGTTTCGTGGAAGACAGGTTTTCTATGGACCGGTTGCGGGGGGTGGGGGATGGGGGGGATGGTTCAGGCAGTAATGCCAGTGTTGGCGAGCGGAAGATGAAACTTTGCTCACTCGCTGCTCACTTCTTCCCATGTGGCCTGGTTCCTGACAGGCTGCAGACCGTTACTGGTCCGTGGCCCCGGGGGTCGGGGACCCCTGCTGTACAGCATATTCGGGGGATCGGTCATCCCTCTTTCGCACTTATCAGGGTCACCCTACCTCAGAACAAGCACAAACTGTTCACACAAGGAGGAGTTGGAGGGCTGGGAATCTTCTCCCCACTCTTCCTGCATCTCCTTTCCTCATTATAAAGCGTTCCAATCTACCAGCAACAGACCTCCTGGATTTGAAATTTTCAACTTATCTTTCTCGTTAGCCCTTACATTAGCTGGCTTGCTTTTTAAATCAACACTCCTGCCTTCTGAGGTTATACTTTGGGGAAATGTTGCCCAGGGATAGGGGGATGGAAAGCCAAGGATTTGATTTGCCAAAGATAGTGTCTGGCTCTTGTGAGATGCGCAAGGGCTGATTTACAGCCTTTTTACTTTGGTCTTTGGGGTGGTGGGAGGTGGGAAACTTGGGTGATTTCTTGATTGGCAATGAGGATAAAACGTTAATGCTTTTTTCAGAGCTTAACTGCTTTATCCTATTCTGCAAATCAATAAGGGATCTCTTTGTGCTCACTTCAGAGCCGTGTTCAACTATTGGAAGGAGGCAATTTGCCTATCCAAGCCAAACTAAAAGATTCATTGGTCAAATATTTGTTACCTGGAATGGAACTTGAAAAAACACATTTTGATTTTAATTTTCTGTGTTATGATTTTCTCACTCTCTTTTTAAGAAAAATCACCCGAATAACATTCTAAAAAGGTGAACCAGCTGCTGGGCAAAGGTCACAGTGGGATAGCTTGCATGCAGATACCAATGTGACAGTCATGACTTTGATTCATGACCACAAATGAATGAATTCATCCATTTGGTTAATTTTATTCAACGGATATTTATTAAGTGCCTTCCCTGTGGTGTGTAAGTGATGAGGGTGCAATGAACATAACATTTCTTTGCCCTCAGAAAGTGTTATATCTCGTGTTTCTTTCTTTTTTGGTTGTTGTTACAAGTTTGGATTTCTGGTGAGTGCTAAAAAATTTGACTTCTGGGCAAATGTTGAATCCAGAGATGTATTCCATACCCTATCTGCCAGTGGGCAGTAGGTTCAGACTGGAATAAGAGAATTAGGGCAAATAAAAGGACATAGATGGGGCTGGTTTTAGGAACCACTGAGGAAAAATGGATTGCATAATCCTTGTATGAGCCCTTAGCCAATCTCACAGATGGAAAGCTGAACCTGGGGACCAGAGAAGCAGCCAGGTTCCGGGGAGTCCTTCCTGAAGGCATCCTGTGCATGGGTATTCCCCTCCGTGGGGCTGTACATTCCTGGAGTGACTTTTGCCCCATGACATCTTAAAACTTCTAACAACTCTGGGGAATGAGATCAGATATAGTTTTGGGTGTTCCTCACCCTGTTATTTTCTGTAGCTTTGCAAAACAAGTACCGGGTGACTAAAACTTCCCTACCAACCATTTAATCAAAAATTGAAAAAAAAAAAAAAATTTTGTTGTTACTGTTTTAGTTGAGACGGATCACTCAGTTTCTAGAAGTCATGACACAGATGCTCCTGCCATGGCTTGTCACCCTTCTCCATCAGTCACCGGCATCTAGCACGAAGTGTGGCACATAATAAGCTTTCAACATTATTTGTTGAAAGAAATAATAAAACCCTCACATGATAATGGATTTCATTCACTAGTTAATAAATCAGATTTGCATTTTTAATCTAGAAGGGAATGATTACCAATTCCTTAAGACCCAACACAATTCTTTTGATCTCTCTCTGTTTTAATTTTCCAGGAAATAGCTTTTAACAACCTACACCTTGTCTGTTGAATTCTCAACCAGTTCTTGCCCTTATCGTTGTGGCGATAATACCAGAGTACCGTCCTTCTTACTGGTGACTTATTGAAATGAGATGATAACTTCCCAGAAACTGCCTAGAAATAATCATCACTTTATTACCCTTTGAAAAGAAGATTGATAGAAAAGTCATTTGAAAGATGGTTCATTACCATGCCCTAGTACGATTTCTTTACTCACATCTCTCCAAAGCATGAGAAAGGGAGGATTATTCTCTGAGGTCGGAATTTGAAGGCTGTGTGTTTGCCTCTTTGAAGTCTTGGTATTTAATTTTCTGTAGTCATTTCTTGGGCAATTTTCTAAGAAACTAGTTGAAGCTAATTTATCATAAGTTAAAGTCAAATGACAGAAAAGATTTTTTTCTCCCTTAGCAGCATTTTATTCCACAGAGGTTAGCTTCTGAAGGAAAATGAGACTTAAATAGCATTTCAGATCTCCAGCCACATGGATGGGTACACAGAATAGAAAGGGTTCTGGAAACCACACTGATTTTTTTATTTAGCATAGTTATTATTTTGTGATTTTTCTTCCTGGACCTTGATATACAGATAATGAAATGCTCTCCTAAAAATAATTAGTTAAGTTGCTTAATTTTTCAAAAAGAAACTTTCAGTCCTCAAGAGATAACAACCCTTGGTCTCTATCATTGGCCGATTTGGTTTAACTTTATATAATTCTTTTAACCTTTGTCTTAAACCCTAACTCTGCAATGAGATGAGGTAACTTGCCTTACCTTTTCAAACAAAGGCAAACAATAATGAGAGAGCATTTATAAGGTCCTTTGAGAATCTCATTTGAAAGGCTTCTCGTGAGCATGGGATCCAGTTCAATAAGTAATAAGGGGTTTTCATTTTTCATATTATGTGACCATTATTTCATGTTTACAGAGGATGCTCGGTGGACTTGTTTCAGTATAAACACAAAAGTGGTTTCTGCTGTTTCTCTCTTTCCAAGGGGAAAAAGCTCATTGCCCCCTTTTTGTTTTGAAACTTAATTAAAGTAGTTCAAAATCAGGATGTTCACCATTTTACAGTGTCTCCTACTTATTTTGTTTATTGATGGATTTAGGTTTACACAGCTAATGTCTTTTGCCACCTTCTGCCCAAAGAAAGCCTTCCAGGATAGGTAAAGTCCAAATCTGACACCATCATTGGTGATATTTTTAGGAATGAAAAAAGAGCAGGTTCAGAATCTTGATATTTGCAAAGGTTGATGTTTTACAAAAAATTTAATTAGATTTAGATTTTGTCAGTGTAGTGCTGTTTAATAGTAAGAAAATTCTGCCTATGGCTTGCCAGTGTCTTTTAGTAACTAACTTCCTTTAGAATTCTCGTCTTCCCCTAGTGGTTTTCGTTTGTTTGTTTTTTGTTTTCATTTTGAACCTTTAGAAATTCCACCTGCTATATTAGTCAGAAAGTCCTTACAATTGTTATGGTAGAAACCCTTTGGCTAATGACTGTCCAAATGTGGACATAATAATTGCCTTTCACTGGAGGGATTTGGGGGAATCATCATTGGTGTCATGTGATTGCACTTTGGCTTCTAATGAATCTTTTTCTGTTTATCATATTGGTCACCAGTAAGAAGTCACAGAACCTCAGGATGCTTTGGTAACCAAAAGAAATCCTTGGTATGTGTTATGGGCTGAATCGTGTTGAAATCCTAACCCCCACTACCTCGGAATATGATTGTATTTAGAAATAAGGTATTTACAGAGGTAATTAAGTTTTAATCAGGTCATTAGGGTGGGCCCTGATTCAATATTCCTGATATCCTTATAAGAAGAGGAGATTAGGACACAGACACACTGAAAGTGATGATCGCGTGAAGACCGAGAGAACACAGCCACCTCCAAGCCAAGGAGAGAGGCTCGCAAGAAACCAGACACACTGACGTCTTGGACTCCCAGCTTCCAGAACCGGAGGAAAGAAATTTCTCTTGTTTAAGTCACCCAGTCTATGCTGCTTTGTTATGGCAGTCCCAGAAAACTGTTACAGTGTGTTGCCATGGAATTCTCTACTTGCCCCTGGAATTTTGTAGAAAGGGACTTGGGGAGCAGAGATGCTGGCAACAACAATGGAGAGAAGGAGGAGGAATGACCATTGGTTGCATGTATCTGCTGTGGGAGAGGACAGAGAATATCACGGATGGTAGCAGGACTGGTGAATTATTTTATTGAGAGAGTAGAGAGTGATGTGTTCTGGAGATCACCTGAGTGTTACAGAGGAAAACAAACATGGGCCGGGCTTCATGACATGGGGTGTTTGCCTACTGCTAAAGGGCTTCTGGGGATTGGAAGAGAGGTATGGTGATGATGTACAGTGTAGTCCTTAGTTTTGTACAACTTCCATATATATCCTATTTAAGAAATACTCATTGAGCTTTACCATGTGTTATGTCCTGACCCTAAGGTTAGACCTATGAGATAAGATCCATTTCTGTCTTCAAGGCTCTCCAAAACAAATAAGGAGTTTACAGTATACTGATTTGTCATTGCCCAGCAATGACAAATATTATTATTTTTAAAATATTATTATTATTATAGGCAATGTGTGTTGAGCACTCATTATGTTCTAGGCATTGTGCTAAATGCCCATTACAAAGATTTGAAAAGGCTGCTTATACGTTAGGCAACTTAATTAAGTCAGCTACCCAAGGAGGAGCCAGGATTTAAAGATCAATCAAATCAATGACATAGATGGCTAGGCAATACTAACCAGCACACTTAGAATTACTAGAGCGTGAATCCCTATGATGGTTTGAAACACAGATTTGGAAGTCAGACCTAACTTAGGCCACTGGATGAGAAAATCCAAACTGGCATTTGTGGAATGTTACCTTGTGTCCTCTCTGTACATGTCATTGTCAAGGAAATCTTTGCTGCACAGTAAATAGCCATTCATAGAGTGTGAGTCCATGGTAGAGGCACTTCCTCTTGTCATCATCAGAAGGTAAGTGCAAGATGATGAGTGGGTTCTTTTGAGTCTGGCACTGTGTCTGCCAATGAATTTTTCTGTTTCCACTTGCATTTCTGTCCTCCTTTTATGTCTTCCTAAAAAATGAGATATTTGTTGGTCAATGCAGCAGCTAACTATTTGATAGCATCTAGTGACATTCCAGTTTATCAATTTATAGTGAGAAATAGAATCTGTGCAAACGACAAAACCTTTATCAGTCTGACCATCACACTGTGTCCCTGGAGGCCTTGGAAGCTGGATTATAATCAAAGGGTTGCATGAAGTGCGTGGAATCAGAACAGAGTTAGATAAATCACATATTGAATGGTTTCAGGCTAAGACATCCTGTTTCATCCCATCTTCTCCAGAGGTATGGGCCTTCCAGTGGGAGTGGAATACCCAAAGTGTGCAATATTCCAGACTGATTCCAAAGAACTGAAATTGACCAGCCTTGAGAAATATGGATGATAATGAGAATTATTTTTCTCACGTCTTCCCTCCCTCCCTCTCTTCCTTGCGTCCTTCCATGCTTCCTTTCTTCTTCTCTCTTCATTTTCCTTTCTCTGACTTCCTATTTCTGTTACATCTTTTTATACTACACTAGCTGCAAATATGAACCAAGAAACGTCATTAATTTTACCTAAGTGAGGTACCTATTTTTCCAGAAATGTAGAATTAGAAAAAAAAAAGAGAGAGAACTAAAAGGATAGATGAAAATAATGAGATTTAAAGAGATTGTGTTTCACTCAAAGTTAATATAACTATATTGTCTGAGGAGAGACTAGAACTCAGGCCTTCCAAGTCATCACCATTTTTCTTAATAATGACTGAATTTGAGTTAAGGCAAATAATGTTCTCTTGTTGTATTAAACTTCTCTGTTTTCTTAAAAAATATTCAGATGTTTCTGTGTGTGAATAAGTCTTTAACTAGGAAATCTTTATAAGGCTGTCATATGGGTCAAATAAGATTTACTTGTCTATGCTTTTCAAAGAGGATAATTCATTAGGTATCTGATTTTAGAATTCTAGTTGCAAAATGATATTGCAACTTAATGACTAATGATTTTAATATTTCACTTTGCTTATTTGTATGTGTGTATATAATATGTGTGTTTGTATAAGCAGAAAGTAGCTATTTGAATACCAGGCTTGGGCGACTGTTGAGATTTCAGTGAAAAGACTCTGTAAGACTTGGATTTCAATGAGTCTTTCAGATATTTCATTTTATTTAGGATGATTTGTGATTATTTCCTGTTGTCATAAAAGGCCACTTAAGCCTCTGGCATGCCTTGAATTGTCCCAGAAGGGGCTTCATGGAATAGTAGAAAGTTCTCTAAACCCTGAAACCAGGTGGACTTAGGTTTGAACTGAAGCTCTGCCACTGAATAATTTGTTACCTTGGGCAACTTGATTAACCTCTCTGAACCCAGCTTATCATATGAATATGGTACGATGATCTGTTAATATACCGACTTACCTTTCTTCTTGCTATTCTCCATCCCAAGACAGTAGGTGGATGCCCTTGCCTCAGGACCGTAATGGCTTACTGCATAAGTTGCAGGTCCCAATATGACAGCCTCTCACCAAGACATCTGGAAAATTGATGGGGGCTGGAACTTGGAGCTGGTGAGGCAGAGGAAGCCGACCCTGAGAAGAGAAGAGAAACTCACTCCTGGAGTCAGGGAAGATGATGGTGTTTTGTGTAAGAGGCGTAGGGCTTGTGAAGGGCCAGTTCATGGATACCAGGACTGACTAAGAGCTATGGCCTGAGAAGTCACAGGGAACAAGACGTGTCCATGCTAGTCATGGAGCACGTGGAGCCACCTGCCTGTGAGTGGAGCCCGTGGGCCTGTGGGCCTGATGGCCAAGGTTAGAAGCCCTTCTCTGTTTTCCAAGCACCCGGTGAACTGCTTTTGTTCTTACATGTTTTGGAATCCCGAAATATGACTGAGACTAACTCTTTTATCCTTTTGCAGAGAGCGGACCTCTCTCTAGATTTAGGAAAATAAGGTAATGTGCCATTTCTTGTACCTAAATGTTGTAGAGCAGATTCATCTGTGTAACCTGATGTCTACCAAGCAGGAGTAGTCTGAGAATTAGAGATAATGTACATGGAACACCTAGTACAGTGTCTGGCACACAATAGTCATGCTGGGAAGTTGTTAATCATTATTATTGAAGATATTCTTATTTTATCACCAAAACAGTTTCCCACCCAGGATTGGTGGAGCTGGAGATGCTTCTCTCTTTTTAAAAAATAGGCTTTTTTAAATGACCAATTTTAGGTTCACAGCAAAACTGAACAAAAGGTACAGAGATTGGCCTTATACTGTCTGCCCCCACACATGCATAACCTCCCCCATCTGCTTCTCTTTTCAAACAAAAGGCTAATAGTTCATGACATTGATCCTAGAATGCTAGTATTGAAATGGTTCTGTATTAGGGGAGGCTGGGCAACAACAGTAAATAGGCACAAAAATGTGATGACTTGACACAATAGACATTTATTTCTCACTTAACATTCCAGGACAGACTGTGGCGAGTGGTTGAGTTCTCTGTTCCACACAGTCTTTCTGGGACCCAGGCTGACAAGTGGTTCTATCCTCTTTAACAGACGGGCACCAAGGGGAAAATGACGTGAAAGGGAAGAGAGCACATGGGAGGTTTTATAGGTCAGCCCTAGAAGTGGCACACATCCTTTGGTTCACATCCCATCAGCTAGAACTCCATCACACAGTCCTGCATACCTGCAAAAGAGGCTAGCAACTGCAGTGTAGCAGTGCGTCCAAGAAAAAGAGAGAAAGGGGTTTGATGGACAGCTAACAAAATGTGTCAAATTGAGGATTATTTATCCTGGTCCAATTTTTCACTTGATTGAGTGTGGCTCTGGAAGGTGGAGTGTTCTTTGGGAGGGCTTTGGAGAGTGGGGGTTTTTTCTTTCTACAGAAATGTTTAATACAAAGTTCTCCTTATTTAGGTCATGGAACACTTTTGACTAACACTCCATATCTTCTTGCACCAGGCATCTTCACAATATCATCAGGTATATTCCCTTTTGTTTTCCTATAATTTACTTATAATGGCAAAATCTACTGGACATAGAAAGTAAAATCTACTTGGAATGAGAGTTGGCTTTATTGAGCACTGTTAGTTTAGTGACAGCTATAAAATATGTCCATTGTGACTTTTCTCTCACTGCTTGACCTCCATCCATTTCCCTTCTCACCGTCCCTCTAAGCGGCGTCACGTGAAATCAAAAATTTCTTGCCCTCATTTCTAAATTGCATACAACCAGCTAGCAGGCATATAAGCAGTGAGGTAAGAGTAGAAATTTACATAAGGAGTCTATTAATATACTATACAAATGAGGGTCCTGTGGAGAATGTTAATTAATTTCCTACACTGAATGGCCATGATCACGGTAAATTTTCACTGTGGCAAGAGCTAAGATGGAGGTGGAAAACTTGGATATACATAAGAGATGGGAAATTAACTAAATTTTATGAAGAGAGTTAATTATCATATACTTTTCCCACAAAGTAGAAGAACTTAAGCATTGCTCTGACTTTAAAGCTTGGATTCATAAACTTGAAAATGATTTTTAAGAGTCATCTTGGACCATTTCTTGAAGGGCAGTGGGTGGGGAATTGAAACATTTTCATGAAACATTTCACTTTATCAAATTTTAAAATTGAGGACATTTTTAGAGTACTATTGTGAAAATTTATGATCTGTTCATTTCTCAGTCCCCTAGAGCCATGGCTGACAGAGCATAGGTGGACTAGACAGAACATGTGATTTGGGGGTAAATCCCCAGTGTCTGCTCCATTACTTTACTGGTTCAGTCATTGATTTATTGACTTAACTAAGACTCACTAAGTGCCTAGTGTTTGCCATGATTAGGAAGGTGGGTACTCAGAGGTCTGTGAGAAGGCAGACATGTAAAACAACCTCACTGCACCAGAAGCTAAACTTGGGGCATTTGCAAAATGCTTTCGAATTCCAGTGAAAGAGGGACTCCCTTTCTCAAGAGGGAAGGGAAGGCTTCACAGAGAATGACACAGAGTTTACCTGGTGGAGGGAACAGCAGCTGGGAGAGATGTTTGGGGAATGGTGAATAGTTGTATAGCTAGTCTCTAGGTATTGGGATACCTGGAAACTAGGTACATATTGGGATATAGTAGGAGGTAGCATGAGATAAAGCTGAGAAAAATGGGTAAATTTGATAAAAGCTTTTCATGTAATTTTAGCAAATGAGTTTTATTATGCAGGCTGGGGAAGTTAGGAAATGCTTTAAACATAATCAATTCTGGGTTAATTAATTAATTCAGCAGACGTTTATTAATCATCCACTGAGTGTAACCTGCTTGGCCTTAGAACACTGACTGTGATGTAGACACTGCCCACAGGAACTTAAGAGTTCAGCGAGTGATTACAGTCAGTAGAATTGGCTCTAAGTGTTTTTTGGGAAGGGCTCTAACTGTTCATACCTTCCAGATTCACTTCATATCACCCATAATATCATTATTATCTGTGATATAGCTGATGGAAGTTTTCTCAATCTGAAAGGTAAAGGTTCTAGCAGGGAAATAGCACTTTGCTGACCAGATAGAGTTTCTCAAAATGCCATGGGCTCTCGGCCCTCCTCTCATTGGGGTCATCAGGCACACACTCTCTCTAGGAGCTGGAGGCATCTCCTCATGCTTGCAGTCTAAGCTTTCTTTACCAAGGCAAGACAAGACCAAGAGTTTCCCTAAAGGAGTGAAAAGAGATGCAGTGAACTGTTCCTAATTTTAGCATCACCTTTCCTAACCATGGACATTTCAAAATGTCCTGATACCGTCTTCCAGTAGTTTTTCTTTTTCCTGCCAAAATTAACTGGTTGACTGTATCAAACATTTGTGGACCATGTGCCCGATCCCTGTGTCTCTGACTCCTGCCCCTGCCATAACAATTCCTAAACCATGGGTAAAATTTTAAGTTGTGTATCTCTGACTGATATACCTTTGACTCCAGCAAAGAAAGTATTTCATTGGGTTTTGGTGAATTCGCCGAAAACTCTGTTGCTTTCTGGGCAAGGGGCGGTTCTGTTGGTCACGGAGGATGACCCAGAGTTTACCTGGTGGAGGGAACACAGCCATTGCCTACCTGGGAAGGCTGCTGTGGTCCTCTGTTCTGTGAGGAAAAAGACCAGATAAGGTCAGGCAATACCTACAGCCCTTGTCCAGCTCTTCTGGCACAGAAAGCGTCCATGCCTTCTCATCTTATTTGGGGCCTCGCTCAGGTGCAGTAACCTCCTGTTGGTCCAGCCAGATGAAGACATTCCCCCCAGTCTCCATCCTGAGCCTCCCAGCCTCAGCTAGGCTCTGAACTCCTGGTCCCAGAGAGCAGGATGGATTAGTGCGCAAGGCTCCCACGCTGACTCTATCAAAGCTTTCCTCCACATATCTCCATTATGTGAATGGCTCTGTTAACCAAACCTATTATCATTCCCCCTTGGTTTTCAAGTTGAGAAAGGGAAAGCAACTTCTTTAATGGCCCACAGATTGATGATTAACATTTTACATGTCCCTGCTGCTAAGTAAAAGAACGGCTTTGTGGACAGTGAAAATGCCTAGGAGAAGGAAGCGGGAGTCAACTTGGTTTATTAAGTTGTGCTGCTTCATTAATCACAATCTTTTTTTATGGCAGTGCTTAAAGGCCCATCCATTGTACTTCTCGGGAATGGGGTAGATCAAAAACAAGTGCTTTTAGTGCACCTTTGACATCTGGCATAGCAGCCGGCTATCTGCGATATTGCTCTCAAGCAGTGTGGGGAACTGCATTTACTGTGACTGTGCTGGCCCTTCTGATTTAAGCTACTGCAGAGGGCAATGAATTACCTTAAAGGAGCTCCAGTGCAGAACTCCAAGTTTTATGCCGGACCCCTGCCAGCTTCCCCACTTTATGAGTATGAACAATCAGACAATTGAACTGATTTGACTTTGCCGCTCCTGGAGTTTCATTGCCTCGAACCTGGGGATGTAATGATGGCAATGCCATGCTAAATGCTGCTCTGACTAGCAGCAGTACCCCTGCCCGTTCAAGTAGGGCACCCATTCTTGTTAGCTGAAAACTGCTCTGATTTGCAGCAAGGGGGAAAATAGATCCTATGCAATCAGATTAACTCAACTCTGAATGTTATTTTCATTTAACACTGTGGAACCAGGCAGTGTCCCATTTTTTTTTAATGGTAAACTCATTAAAAGGCAGGGTTCTTTTGCAAGGAGTCTTATAGCACTGGTGAGGAAGGCACCTGCCAAGTCCTAATACAGATTGCAGACACACATATTTATATAAGCTTACATATAAAATACACATATACTCCTACTCCACAGACAGGCTCGAGCTCAGCTAGTATCATCAATATACAAAAGGGCATCTGGTCCCATCAAAATGACGTGAAATTGAGTTATTCATAATGTTTAAAACTCATGTCAGTACATACTCATTTTAGCTCTTTGTGTGAAACAGAAGACAAGTGCTAAGGTGTAGTTATTGTATACTTTCTGTGTTGGAGGACATATTCACTTTCGGGATTTATTATATGTAAAATAAATTTCCTCTAACATCCTTTGAAAATCGTGTTACTGTATTTGGAAGGACAATCCAATGTTCACTGTAAAAAAATCAAAAAATGCAGTGAAGAACCCAAAATACATGCCACACACCATCTTACCACTTAGAGATCCCTATTATTAAAACTTTATCCAGACATCTCTCTTTGTAAGTGTACACTGATTGATTGCTTCATTCATTCATTTTGTATCTATAAGCAAATCTGTGTTGTTAAGACAGTATGTGAAGTGTGATCCCATTTATATGAAAGGAAAACACACACACACACACACATTTAAACAAAAACTCCCTGGAGTGTCAGTTCCTTATGTCCACATGCTTGTTTGGCATTGACCGGTAGACTTGAAGTCTAGCAGACATCTTAGTTGATTTAATACCTGAGCACCTGATGTCCCCCCAAATCTACTTCTCCCACAATCTCTCCCATCTCAGTTAATGCAGTACAAACTTTTGGTTGCTAAGGCCCCCAGTTTTTGGAGCCATCCTTGATTGTTCTTGTTTCTTTCACCCCATATCCAATTTATTCACAAATCCTCTCAGCTCTACCTACAAAATATATTCAGAACAGGATCACATCTCACCATCTTTAGTACCATTGTTGCTCGCCTGGATCATTGCAGTAACCTTCATATTGGTCCTCCTGACTCCTGCATGCAATTTGGATGAAAATCTACATTTTAGGATTGTCATATGCTTTTATGTTTTTCAAAACTATGGTGACAGTGAGGTATTTTGGAAAGAGCAGATATTTAAATCTAGATAGTCCTTGGTTTGCATTATAGTTGTGATGGTTACTAGCTGTGTGGCCTTAGAAAATTCATTCTTTCTTTCTGAGTCTCTTGGTTTCTTCATCTGTAAAGTGGGCTGATGATATCTACATCCTGGGTCTCTCATGCAGATGAAGAGAATTCACACTAAGTAACTAGCAACAGTCTGGTACACAGTATGTGCTCTGTAACTGTTCATTTTCGTGTTTCCTCTCATTCATTCAGCTGGGATAATGTCAAACTCCTTCCTGTGACATATAAGGCCTCTACAGTTGTGACCCATCTTCTTTAAGCTAGACATCTCTACCTCCTCACTAAGTATCCCATGCTTCAGCTACAGTAAATAGCCAGTCTTTCCCAAACCCACCCTCCTTACCTCCTCCAACAAACACATATTTAAGACACCCAGATGGCCTCCCTGGTGCCTGTCTACATCTTTCACATTGATAGAAGATTGACGTCATGTATGCAAATCTGACAATATTATTAACGTCATTCTTCCACGGGAGGGTTTCCATGGCACATATAATAATGTCCAAACTTCCAAATGTGGCGTACACGTGCCCTCTACCTCTCCAGATGTAGGTCATGGTATTCTTTGCCTTATATTTCATCTTGCCTTTTGCTGTGCTGCCACTGTGCTTGGAGTCTTTTTACCCCACTTTCTCTTTGATAGCTAAATCTTATTTAGCCTCTTAAAAATGCTAATATTCCTTTATTGATGTATAATTTATGTATAGTCAAATGCACAAATATTAATCATGCAGACTGATAAATTTTGACAAATACATATACACATACAAACATCATCTAGATCATGATAGAGAACATTTCCGTCATCCCAGAAAGTTTTCTCATGCTTCTTTCCAGTCATTCTCCAACCATTACCAAGATACTGATTTCTATAACTGTAGATTATCTTTTGCCTATTCTTGAATTTTTTTTAAATGGAATCACCCTTTTGTGTCTGACTTGTTTTGCTTAACATGTGTTTGAGATTTATCCATGTGATTGTGTGTATAAGGATTTCATTCTTTTTATTACTAGACATGAATGGTGTATATAGTGGTATCTCATAGTTTTAATTTGTATTTCCCTGGTGCCTAATAATGTTAGATATCTTAGGAAAAAAAGGAAAAAGAAGAAATAGGATAAATTATATTAGAAACTGTCAGAGAGATTCACACATGGTAAAGATAAGCATCGTTTTGTGAAACTTTTTTCAGTTATTTGTATGAGCATGCGCGCGAGAGTTATTTGTAAGAGCATGCGCACCATGTGTGAATCTGTCAGAGAGATTCACACATGGTAAAGATAAGCATCGTTTTGTGAAACTTTTTTCAGTTATTTGTATGAGCATGCGTGTGTGTATTGGTAGCAGTATCACCTGTGAAGAGAGTTTGAAAAGGGTTTGAAAGCAATTGATTTAAACTTCAATTAATGGAGGCACTCACTGAGCACAGTGAAGGATGGAAAACGAATTGAGGTAGTGGGTGAGCAAACAAAATAAACATCATGACTTTCGTTGGGAAACTTTACCGGTTTCCCCAAATAAGACTGAATTAGATGCCTCATCTCTAATTTTATTTTGCTAACGTTTTGTCGTTACTGAATATTTTGACTCATAAGGATTGCACTTCTTTTTATTTGTGTTTTCCCTAAATATCTACTTCCATTCTTCTTCTATTTTTAAGCCCATCTTTGGTGGTGGTGGGGGGGTGTTTTAAAAAACTCAGTTTGTGGTGACTCTTGATGGGGGAATTTAAACTCGTTATATTTATTGCCACAAAAAATTGTTATGTTGAATGATTTCTATAATTTTATATTTTCTTTCTATGTCATTCGATATAGCTGTCTTTTGTTCCTATTTATCTTGAGCCAGAATTTGTTAGCTAGATATTCTTGTATTTCATCTTACATCTTTTTGTTTTTTAACATCTTTATTGGAGTATAATTGCTTTACAAAGTTGTGTTAGTTGCTGCTGTATAACAAAGTGAACCAGCTATACATATACATATATCCCCATATCCCCTCCCTCTTGCGTCTCCCTCCCATCCTCCTTATCCCACCCCTCTAGGTGGTCACAAAGCACCGAGCTGATCTCCCTGTGCTATGTGGCTGCTTCCCACTAGCTAGCTATTTTACATTTGATGGTGTATATAGGTCAGTGCAGGGGACGTGGGTTCGTGCCCCAGTCTGGGAGGATCCCGCATGCCACGGAGTGGCTGGGCCCATGAGCCATGGCCACTGATCCTGTGCGTCCGGAGCCTGTGCTCCGCAACGGGAGAGGCCACAACAGTGAAAGGCCTGCGTACCACAAAAAAAAAAAAAATGTGATCATATGTATGTGGATTTTCCTCTGGGTTTTCTGTCCTGGTCCATTGATATATATTTCTGTTTTTGTGCCACTACCATACTGTCTTGATTACTGTAGCTTTGTAGTATAGTCTGAAGTCCGGGAGCCTGATTCCTCCAGCTCCATTTTTCTTTCTCAAGATTGCTTTGGCTATTCGGGGTCTTTTGTGTTTCCATACAGGTTGTGAAAATTTTTGTTCTAGTTCTGTGAAAAATGCCATTGATAGTTGGATCAGGATTGCATTGAATCTGTAGATTGCTTTGGGTAGTATAGTCATTTTCACAATGTTGATTCTTCCAATCCAAGAACATGGTATATCTCTCCATCTGTTTGTATAATCTTTAATTTCTTGCATCAGTGTCTTATAGTTTTGTGCATACAAGTCTTTTGTCTCCTTAGGTAGCAGATGACATGATAGTATACGTAGAGAATCCTAAATACTCTACCAGAAAACTACTAGAGCTAATCAATGAATTTGGTAAAGTAGCAGGATACAAAATCAATGAACAGAAATCTCTAATGCTGCATTCCTATACACTAATGATGAAAAATCTGAAAGAGAAATTAAGGAAACACTTCCATTTACTATTGCAACAAAAATAATAAAATACCTAGGAATAAACATCTTACATCTTTTATCTAGCATTTTCACTTGTCTGGAAGACTCTTTATCTCTCCTTCAATTCTATAGGACAACTTTGCTGGCTAGAATTTTTTGGTTGGCAGTTTTTCCTTTCAGCACTTTGAATATATCATGCCACTCCCCTTCTGGCTTGCAAAATTTCTGCTGAAAAATATTCTGATAGTCTTATGAGGGGTTCCCTTGCATATAACAAGTTGCTTTTCTTTTGCTGCTTTTGAGATTCCTTGTCTTTAATTTTTAACAATGTAATTATAATGTGTCTCAGAGTGGGTCTCTTTGGATTCATATTATTTGGAACTCTGAGATTTCTGGATCTAGATATCTGTTTATTTTTCTGAATAAGTTTTCTACTCCTTTCTCTCTTTTCTTTCTGGGTTCCTATAATGTGTATATTGATCAAATTTATGGTCCCATAAATTCTTTAAGCTATCTTCACTCTTTTTTTTTTTTTTTCTCTTCTGAGTGGATGAATTTCAATGTCCTGTCTTTGAGTTTCCTGATCCTTTCTTCAGCTTGAACTGTTGTTGAACCCCTCTATTGAATTTTTCAGTTCGATTATTGTATTCTTCAACTCTGTGATTTCTGTTTGGTACTGGGTTTTTTTTTGGCCTTGCTATGCGGCTTGTGGGAATCCTACTTCCCCGACCAGGGATCCAATCCAGGCCCTCAGCAGTTGAAAGTGCGAAGTCTTAACCACTAGATCACCAGGGAATTCCCTCTGTTTGGTACTTTAAAAATATTTTCTCTTCAATGAAATTCTCACTTTGTTCATGTATTGTTCTTCTGACCTCAGTGAGCATCTTAATGACCATTATTTTGAACTCTGTATCAGGTTAACCACTTATCTCTATTTCATTAAGGTCTGTTTCTGGAATTTTATCTTGTTATTTATATTCCTCTGTTTCTTCATTTTCTTCTGTATTTGTTACTATGCATTACGTAAAGCAGCCACCTCTCCCAGTCTTTTTGTTTGCTTTTATTTATTTATTTTTATATAGCAGGTTCTTTTTAGTTATTTATTTTATACATATTGGTGTATACATGTCAATCCCAATCTCCCAATTCATCCCACCACCACCCACGCCCTGCTTCTCCCCTTGGTGTCCATACGTTTGTTCTCTACATCTCTGTCTCTGTTTCTGCCCTGCAAACTGGTTCATCTGTACATTTTTCTAGGTTCCACATATATGCGTTAATATACGATACTTGTTTTTCTCTTTCTGACTTACTTCACTCTGTATGACAGTCTCTAGGTCCATCCACATCTCTACAAATGACCCAATTTCGTTCCTTTTTATGGCTGAATAACATTCCATTGTACATATGTACCACATCTTCTTTATCCATTCGTCTGTCGCTGGGCATTTAGGTTGCTTCCATGACCTGGCTATTGTAAATAGTGTTGCAGTGAACATTGGGGTGCCTGTGTCTTTTTGAATTATGATTTTCTCTGATTATATGCCCTCTCCCAGTCTTGAAAGAATGATCTCATGTAGGAGATGAAGCTTGTCAATCAGCCTGGCCTGAGCGCTTAGCTGTCTCTCAAAGCTTTGTGAGTGTCCAAGCCACCTTCTTTGTTCTTGGTTCCTCCCAGTAGTTGAGGGTGTGCCAAGACCTGTCAGTGTCCTAAGGGGGAGGTTGGCAGTCAGCACCTACATGCAGGTTGATTGGCAGCTGGGCCCTCAGGTAGCATCTGGGAAGTATGAAGTTGAGCACATTCCAGAGAGAAACCGGGAGATGTTCAGTTTTGCCTGTGCCCTCTGTACTTGGCTTGGGTGTATAGCTGTGTGTGTGGGGGGTGATTCTGTATCTGTTAAGAACTGCTTCTTTGTTTTCTACCATCCTGTGGGATTCTTAAATGCAAGCCCTGTTGGCTATCAGAGGCAGAAGATCCAGGGGCCCATCTCTTGGATGGCAGCTGCAAAAACTGGAGCACAGGTGTGAGTTCAAGCTCCTTCCAGGAAGATACTGGTGATCTGTGGTGGGCTAGAGCAGAAAGTGGAGGAGGCATCTTCTGGATTCCCTGGTCTCCAGGGAGGATGATGGTCAGCCCCAGTTTTTTTTTTTTTTTTTTTTTTTTTTGTGGTACGCGGGCCTCTCACCGCTGCGGCCTCTCCCGTTGCAGAGCACAGGCTCCAGACGCGCAGGCCCAGCGGCCATGGCCCACGGGCCCAGCCGCTCCACGGCATGCGGGATCCTCCCAGACTGGGGCACAAACCCGTGTCCCCTGCATCGGCAGGCGGACTCTCAACCACTGCACCACCAGGGAAGCCCTCAGCTTTTGATGTGGGTATTTTCTCATTTGCCTGATGTGTTTTGATGTGGGTATTTTCTCATTTGCCCGATGTGTAGGTGTTGCTCAGCTAGTTTATGGATTTATCTTAGAGGGAATTGCTCCACATGTACCTGTACATTTGGTATGTCCATGGGAGGAAGGGAGTTCAGTAGCCTCCTATATCACCATCTTTGACCAGAACTCCAAGTGATTTGTTTTTATGAGTCTTTTCTACTTCACTAGAGGCCAGGGAAGGGAACAGGCAGGACAGGCTGGTGTTCCAGGTGTCTTGGGCCAAGGGGCTACTTCTGCTGCCCTGAGGTTCCTGCCCTGCCAGCTATCTAACATTTTTAGATGCCTTCCATGGAAGTTTGATTTGACTCAAAGCTAAACATTCTTTTAAATATTTTATCAGTGGTTACATTAAAGCTCTTTTTAAAGAACATTCTTAAGCCTATATATCTAATCATCATATCAAAATCAAAACAATTAATTTTGATTCTGCTTTATAGGCAATGAGTTTAGTATTTTTGCTTTAAAGATGTATTCTCTGCATTTTAATCATCATTTATTATTTCTCGGGTTCTGCATTGTATTATTTGAAACAAAAACTGTTTTTTTAGTGTTAGTTTTGTAATAATAAGTGAAGTAATTATTTAAATTTATCAATTAACTTTTGTAATTATGTTTAAAGGTTTATTAAAAGCAGTATAGTTTTTTTAAGGAACCTCCATACTGTTCTCCATAATGGCTGTATCAATTTACATTCCCACCAACAGTACAAGAGTGTTCCCTTTTCCTCACACCCTCTCCAGCATTTATTGTTTCTAGATTTTTTGATGATGGCCATTCTGACTGGTGTGAGATGATATCTCATTGTAGTTTTGATTTTCATTTCTCTAATGATAATGATGTTGAGCATTCTTTCATGTGTTTGTTGGCAATCTGTATATCTTCTTTGGAGAAATGTCTATTTAGGTCTTCTGCCCATTTTTGGACTGCAGTCCCACTACTGGGCATATACCCTGAGAAAACCATAATTCAAAAAGAGTCATGTACCAAAATTTTCATTGCAGCTCTATTTACAATAGCCAGGACATGGAAGCAACCTAAGTGTCCATCAACAGATGAATGGATAAAGAAGATGTGGCACATATATACAATGGAATATTACTCAGCCATAAAAAGAAATGAAATTGAGTTATTTGTAGTGAGGTAGATGGGCCTAGAGTCTGTCATACAGAGTGAAGTAAGTCAGAAAGAGAAAAACAAATACCATATGCTAACACATATATATGGAATCTAAGAAAAAAAAACAACAACAAAAAATGTCATGAAGAACCTAGGGGCTAGATGGGAATAAAGACGCAGACCTACTAAAGCATGGACTTGAGGATATGGGGAGGGGGAAGGGTAAGCTGGGACAAAGTGAGAGAGTGGTATGGACATATATACACTACCAAACGTAAAATAGCTAGCTAGTGGGAAGCAGCCGCATAGCACAGGGAGATCAGCTAGGTGGTTTGTGACCACCTAGAGGGGTGGGGTATGGAAGGTGGGAGGGAGGGAGACACAAGAGGGAAGAGATATGGGAGCATATGTATATGTATAACTGATTCACTTTGTTATAAAGCAGAAACTAACACACCATTGTAAAGCAATTATACTCCAAAAAAGATGTTAAAAAAAAAAAAAAGCAGTATAGTATAAAGGCTAAGAGTGTGAAATTTGGAGCCAGAATGCCTGGGTTCAAATTCTGGTGCCACCTCTTGTTGGCTGTACAGTTTTGAGCAGGAAAGTGAACTTCTCTACGTCTCATCTTCCTCACTGGAAATGGGGAATAATAATAGTAGTAACTTCACTGATTTTCACAAAAAGATTTAAATGAACTACTATAAGCACCCAGGAGAGTGCCTAGCATATAGTAAGCACTATTAACTCTTATTATTTTCTTTTGTTGTGTTTGGCTCATCTTTCAGTGTTTTGGTAAACGTCTTAGAAAAGTCTCTTCTTCTTTATCCAGGAAAGGTGTATAGATACTATTCTCTTGTAATTTTGCATATTTGAATATGATTTTTTTTTGCATCTTCACATAGGAACAAGAAATTGGTGGAGTGTAGGATTCTTGGATAATAAATTTTAGATTTTTTCCCTGAACGCTGGTAAATAGCATCTTATTGTCTTCTAGCACTGATGGTTGCAAAAGTCAATGTAATTTCTGTGTCTCGAAGGTGCATTGTTTTATCTTCTTGGATTAATTAATCAATTCAGTAAATATTTCTTGTGCTGATTCTAGGTATAAGATACAGTTCTTTGCTTTATTGGATTATTGTCTTCTCCCCACCCCTACCCCAATTAGGTTGTCAGCTTCATAAGGTTTGGTTCACATGTGTCCCAGTGGTCATTTTGGTCAAATACGAAGCTGAGCAGATGCTTCCTTTGTTGTCTTGGCAAGAGTCTCCAGACTGGGAAATCTGAGGGGCACATTTAATTCCAGCTGAAGGCAGGATTATGAGTTGATGATTTACTGTGAGACCCAAGCTTTACTACAGGCACCATTCAGAATGAGAAGCTTGGGGATTTTCATTCATCAGACATAAGAACCAGGAGCCAGGAGGTGAATTATAGACCAAAGCTGTTTCACCAGCTGGTGAGACCTTGCAATTCAGTTCCATTGCAGGTAGAGCTGTGCTCATTAACAGGGCAGTCAGGCAAGCTAGTATAGAGCTTGCCACGGCCTTTGCCTACAAGGGCACTACCTCCCCACAAGGCAGGGGGAGGCTTGGAGGAAGTACCCTCTGGTTCCTCCTAGGTTGAGTTCCATGGATCATTTCCCAATTAGGGACGTGGAGAGCCTCAGAAAGTCTCTTGCTTCATGCTCATCACATGTGTTCAGGTGTCAGAGCTCCTGGGAGTCATGTTGCTCCTTACAGAAAAAGAATACATTATTATCAGATATTAAGATGAGTCATAAAATAATTTAATAAGCAAATTTTCTTTTAAATATTATTTCCTCAGTTATTAAGTTCCAGTATAAACTTAATATTGGGTAGGGCTTTCTTGTTTTATGAGCTCTAGATGAAGCACACAACTCCATGCTCCATCTAACATCTAGCTAAAGAAATCTAAGCATCATCTGAATATTTCTGTGAGTTTCTGGGTATTTGAATCCTCAAGGTCACATAAACCATTTTGAGGTTGACTTTACTGAAAATGAGGAGTCTGTGGGTGGGGGGGACATGGTGGAGGTGGTGGTGCCGTAAGTTCACCAAGCAGAAAACAATCTAAAGCCATACGTTTACCATCCCTGTTCCTAAAATCCTGCCACTGAGACTTCCTCATGGATCCTTTGGCCCATCTGCACCTAAGTTTCATGATCTCATTGGCTCCTTTCTTGGTGTCTTCCCCCCGTTTCCCCATATACTTCCTTCCTCTTGGAGAGCCTTCGGAACTTTGAATTCTTCTCCCAAACTTGTAAATCCAAAACTCTTACGTCTCAATAGAATGGAGAGTTTTCTACTTAACAGAAATTGTCTTCCAGAGCAGGTAGTTGCAATTAGAATAAATAACATATTTTTTCCTAGTACATCAATGTAGATGAGTGGCAACCAGTCCCAATGTTTAAAAAAGACTTACAAGGAAAACCCAGCTTGTGGATGACCAGTTCCATGAGGGCATAGTCATAGCAACACCGAGTTAAAGATATGCTTTTCAGAAAGCTTTTCAGGCAGGATTCCAGAGCCTTCATAACTAGCCTACTTTTACCCTTTCTCCATTGATTTTTCATCATTGTTCACCATGTACTCAGTCATGGAAGGAGCCAGGCTGGTAAAATATGAGTAAAGAGCAAAACTGGAGAAAACATGTCCTAAAAGGAACAATTTTTCCATACGAGAATGTGGGAATATTATTGCCAGATCTTCTATTTTTTTTTAATAAAAGAATCTGGAGAGTCCAGTTTTATATGGAATTTCCTAATTAAGTATAAGCCAAAAAAACATGTCTGAGGGTAATATTTGGAATGCAGCTGCCAGTTGCTTCATATTCTAGCCTTCTCTCTCTCTCTCTCCCTCTCTCTGTCTCTCTTTGTATATGCTTCTTCCACTACTAGAAATACTCTTTATTAGGAAGAACATCTTGTCATCCTTCAGGGCTCATTTCAAATGGCACTGTTTCTCTAAGTTTCCCCATTTTGCTCCCACAGCTATTTCCAAGTAGATTTAATTGCACCCCCTTTACAGGTACCAGAATCCTCTCTCTAAACACCTCTTGTGATGTGTGTCACTGCCTTCGTTTGCTGGTCTGCCACCCTTGCTACACTATGAAAAACCTCAGGGACAGGGACCATGTTAGCCATCTTTTTATCCTTTGGATCTGGTATAATACTTAGCACATAAGTATTAATGTTTGTTGAATGGATGAGGGAAAGAGACATGATTTTGGGATGTGGGGCCTGAGCTCAGCTCTCTTTTCTGCTTTCCCTCTCAGATTTTTCTTTTACACTTGATCACAATCCCTTGCCTTTAGAAATTGTTATCCCTGACCTTTGGGGACAAACAGAAAAGTAGCTAATACAATCTTTGTGAAAAACTAATGGAAAAAACTAGTGTGAAAAAATTTACTGGTTGTTTTAAGCAAACATCTGGGCTCTTTCTTTGAAGAGTCTATTTTTAAAAAGTATTTTACTGCACAGTCAATTGAGGGCAGTTGGGCGGGCAGGTGAAGGTGTGAGTGAGGTAAAAGCTGGAAGTTGGATGGAACTGTCTAGATAGCATCTGGGACTCCTCTCTGGAATGGGAATTAGAAAGAGCAATCTGACTGCTACCTTGAACCTGTCCAGATAAGAGCTTTAAATTTTGCTAAGGAATACTTCCCACAGAATGGTGCCAGTTAGCTACCTGAGAGTTGAGTCTCCACAGGTTCACATAAAATTACTTTTAAGAATTTAATTCCTAATTTCAGGGAGGAACAGTGCTTTGGAAAGGAGAATTTAGAGAGACCTCCCCTTTTTTATTATCCTGAAACAATTAGTTTTAACTTAAAAAATCAATAAAGATGAAGATTTTCTTTCAGTTGGATGATGTAGAATTAAGATGTGTGCCAAATGGTTATTTGGGGGGAGGGGATTATTTTAATAGCTAATCTTTTTTATGAATTTTTCTTCCAAAAACTAGAAACACCTAGGGCTCAATGGCTTTAAGCACCAGACACCCCTCCCCTCCAAAAAAAAAAAAAAAAATCAAGTTTCTACACGTGTCATGTTTTTATCTAATCATCTGTCTGGTTGTGCACAGGGAATTTCACTGCATAATGAACAAGAATTCCCTGACCAATGATGTGGATGTGGGATTTGAAGTTTCTGCAGACTGAAGGTCATCAGAGTTACTATTTATTTGGGGAAAGTCGTTCCCGACTTTGCTTTCCCCACTAACCTACCCCTAACACTTAATCAGCTCCATCCCACCTTAAAATGTTTTACCTTTCCAAAGGGGAAAGAGCACATGGCATTTTACCTGAACATGTTAGAGAACTGCAGGGCTTTAGGCTTGTTTGTAGAGTGTGGCAAGGATGGGAAGTATGCAGAAAGAAGTTGTTAACAAATTCTCAGTGATACTACATGGTAGCTTGGTATGGATCATAGCTCCAGTAAAACTTCCCTGCCATTTGGCAAATCCCTTCTGCTGCTACTTGGAGCTATAAAGTGATTATATTCTCCATCCTCCTGGTTAAATATTTTTAGCTGGCTATGAGAACGTGTTGTAAATTCTCTTATTTCATGTTTAATACATAAGTGGGTCATTGGACCCTGGGAAAAGTGCATGGAAGGATGAAGGTATGTTTGGGATTGCAGCCACATTTGAATCCCAGAATTCCCACTTAATCCATTTACCTCTCAGATGCCTCTTACAGCTTTCTTCAAATGACTTTCTCTCTTCTCTGTGCCCTGTTATTTTCTGATGCTACTTTGACCCCTTTTCTTTGCATTAGGAACAAACTGTGTGACTTGTCTTCATAAATACAGATGTTCGAGGAATACCTTCATTTTCTTGAAATCAATTTAGTGTCATCATCTCATTGAATAGGTGGGAAATTACAAAATATCACTGGAATGCACACTATATAAGAGGAGGAGGTGTGTCTATTTGTGCATTCTTTTTTCTCTAATTGGGAACTGTCAGTAACAAACCTGCTTCACCATACCTGCATCATCATCATCATCATAGTGGTAGTAGTAGTAGTTGTAATAGTAATAGGAATAATAATTAAAACCCCTACATTTTAAAACATAAGTGTCTGTAAAAGCCATGTTCTAAATGCAGATATGACTGACATCACTGATATATGCAGGATGTCCGATTGATTCTCTTGTCACTGATTTGTGTTATTGGTTGTTCCGATGAGGTTCTTCAAGTGAACAACACTTGTCTTTATGAGCGGATTACATTGTGGGGAATGTTTGGGTAACAGATAATTTTCGATGTGCAAAAAAGAAGCCTGGGAGTGACGAGTGAACGATATATCTGTTTTATCTAAGGTGTTGATATGCCAAAATAGGTCTAGACATACACTTGCTCTACTTAGTCTTAATAAGCAGAGCTAGCTATAACTGGGGATAAAAGATAAGAGAAGGAAGATTTTTGTCTCACCATTAAGAAATTAATAAAATAATTAACATTGTAAAACAGAAAACAAAAAACACCAGAATGGGCTATGATGGGTGATAATGAGTTCAAGAGTAGAATTAAATAGAGAATAAGTGACCACCTGTATGAACACTGTGTAATTTTTTTTGTAGCTAGTGTAACAGTTGTCATAAAGTTTATCTTTTCTAGTTATTTGTATTAGTTTTCACCCTTTTGTATACCCATCTTTCTTGGACCTAGAGCATAGATTCCGTAAGGGCAGAGTCTATATCTGTCCAACTTCACAACTGTATTCCCAGTACATAGTGTCTGGCATGTATTAGTGGAAATAAGTATTTGTTGATAAATGTTTGTTGCAGTATCTGATAGGAAATCAGATTAGAGATTTTCTTGGACTCCTTTCACATTTGTGTCAGGACTGCTAAGTGTTTCCCAACCTGGTTTCCCTTTCCCATGGGCACGCAAGTGGACTACATTTCCCATAACCTTTACTGTTATGTGGTTCTGTGGGATTAATTCCGACTCATGGAATGTGGGTAGGCCTGGCCCATCCAAACCTACCGTGTAATCCTGCAAGCTCTCTCTTGTTTCCCTCATCTCTGGCCACATGCAAAGTATCCAGTGACTAAGATGACATCTGGCCCACTGTTATGACTGCGGCAACAGGAACACATGGTCACAGATATAATGGGTTCCATCTCCTAGAAAGTAGTACCTTCTCTAAAATTTCTTACTTGTGCAGTGATATAGCTTAAGAATTAATCAGTTCTCCAGATCTCTTCTTTTTGACTGAGAGTTTGTCATCTGATGTAACCAGACTGGGAGATTTGAGAGGGACATGGCAAGTCCAGGCTTTTTAGCCACTCAGGCTCCTTCTCTTATTGCTTTTGGTTAAATCTTTGGAGAAAGGAAGGGAAAGAGCATTTTTCCAATGCCCTTTGCCAGTGGGCTACCATTTCCCCTCTCATTTCTTACGGTAAAAAGCATGTCTATATCTGGTGCCTCTGCTGGAGGATGATTTGCTCAAGGGCAAAACCAGTAAGATGACAGGGAATAGATAGTAGGGAAGCTAAAATTACAGAAGGAGAATGGACCCCAATACATAGTTGCCACATTTGTTGAATGCTTGCACTATGCCATGCCCTACTCCACGAACTTGGGAGATTTAAGATCTGTGAGGCATCGCCATCGACAATTCTGTAGTCTCTTAGAATAATCTTTATTCAACCACTTAAGCTTAGCAAGTTCAAGTTTGGAAAACAGAGAAAACTTCTATAGTATGGTGGCTTGGTAACCTGAGGCACCTTCCTACCAAGATGGCATTAGAGGGTTTGCTTCACTTCTACCTCATCTTTATTTTGGTCAAGGAGCTGCTGCCACTGGAGTATGAGGCCAAACCCTGGCTACTCCTTTGATACCTGAAATGCCTCATGCACATGAGCCTAGTGTGATTATGGGAACATGTTACCAGTTCTTACAATTTTTTTTTTTTTTTTTTTTTTTTTGTGATGTCTGATCTTATTTATTTGTTACTCTAAAAACATCTCATTTTTGACTGGACTCAGACTTAGAAGTAGAAGCTCTCAGAGAGGACAGCCTCCGTCTCTTGGCAATCTGTTCCTGGCGTTTTACTTTGGCCTCCTTCATTCTCTTGGCCAAAAGTTTAGCATATTCTGCAGCCTCTTCCTTATTTTTCTTAGTACGCTGTTTCTTCAGAGCAATTCGCCGACGTTTGTGTTGCAGAACACGTGGAGTAACAAGACGCTGAATCTTGGGTGCTTTGGTCCTAGGTTTCTTACCTTCTTTGTTTAGGGGCTTTCTCACAACATACTGGCGGACATCATCTTCTTTAGAGAGATTGAAAAGTTTGCGGATTCTGCTAGCTCTTTTGGGCCCCAGGCGACGAGGCACAGTAGTATCAGTGAGTCCAGGAATATCCTTCTCCCCTTTTTTTTACAATGACCAAATTGAGAACGCTCAGATTGGCATCCACAATGCAGCCCCGTACAGATTTGCGCTTTCTTTCTCCAGTCCTCCTTGGTCTGTAACAGGAATGCCCCTTACTCAGTAGCAGGCGGACTCGGCCATGGGTCAAGACACCCTGCTTCATGGGGAAACCCTGTTTGTCGTTCCCACCACTGATTCGGACCACATAACCCTTCCATTCTTCACCCAGAGCGTCAGCAGCAACTTCTGTGGCCATACGCTTCTCATAAAAGGTTCGAAGTTCTCGTTCACCGTCCACTTCAATGAGTTTCTGGCAGCCAGTGGCCGGGAAAGAGATGTTCAGCTTCATTCTGAAGCTGCCGACCGCCTCCGAGGCGCCACGAAAAAGAGCCCAGTTCTTACTCTTAAATAAAGAAGAGGATCTATGAATGAAACAAAGCTTTGTGCACAAAAAGGGCTTAATTCGTAATTTTGGTAGCACTATCAAAGGTTAATAATTGTCATCTTACATGGTTCAACCTAAATGTAAAAAATGTAAAAAATTTCACCTTGAGTTTCAGTGCTGCTTAAATCTAGGTTTCTGATAAAAGTTTAGATGATTTTATAGTAAAGAGTTCTATGACCTATTGGTGACAATTGACATGAGCCTGGGATAGGTTGTGTTGATGTACTTGATGTCTCTGGTCACTTGAAGACCATCTTAGAAACCAAGGGACACAAGTGGTGCTCTAACAGAAACATCAGTGCAGTTCTGTTCCAGGTCCACAGGGGATCCGGACGTTTTGAGCTGAGAAGTTGCTTGAAACATACGTACTGCAAGGGTTTCTACTGGTTCCAAAGACTAAAGTTGGGAGAGACTCTACAGAAAGCTTTCTGATGCTCATCCTGTCATATGAGCCAGTGGTTTTAGTTTTAAAATCATTAAATCTTGCTTTAAACTACTTTTCTTAGAACATCTCAGCTCTAGGAACCTCAACCTGCAACAACTACCAAGCACCTGAAAAATTACCATCACCTCTTAGAACTGCTTTTTTTTAAAAACATCACTGTGAGTCTGTGATTATCTTCAATCGCTTCTGACTACAGCTCAGATAAGACTCAGAGCATTCGTATGTTGGTGAGCATTGATTCTGGTGTTGGAGCAGCTTGGTGATGATTTGTTTAAAAAAAATCAGATCTAGAGACTTAATCATGAATTATTATCTGAAAACTTTCATGTATTTCAAACCTGCTGTAACTTACTTCAACAGCAGAGGAGTTGCTTATGATTCTTCTAGCAGGGCCTTTGTTTTGTGAAAGTTCTAGGAAAGGAGGGCTATTAGCTTTATTTTACTTATTATCTTTGAGAGTGTTGCTCTCATTTTAATTCCAACTTTGTAAGCTCTTTGGCTAGAATGAAGCCTGGGTCTTTTCTCAATGAGCATTTCTAACTCAGGCCAAGTCCATGAGGACACAAGAATTTCCAGAAAAAAATTACCCAGTATTTACTAGAAAAAGGGCAACTCTGTAAGTTGGAACCCATGGAATAATGTTTTCAAAGCCAAATCTATCTTCTTCACAGCCTCCTTGTTTCCTGTGTAAGAAAAAGAAAACGAGGCAAGACTTTTTCTTTTCCTTCTTTTAATTTTGTTCAGCATTAAAGGAGGGAACTTCATAAACATTGATTGTCATTTACAGAAAACATTCAGAAATCATGTGTGCATTATCAGGGAATGCTAACAGTATTCAACTAATAATTTACAGGACATAAAATAAGGACAAAAACCTATTACATTCTAAAGTAATATAAAATTCTGTTTTTAATTGTTAGGGAGTGCTGTTTTATTCTAGCATATTTATAATAAAAAAACTCAATGCTTACTTCCTAAATGACTCAGGCTGCAGTTTTACTCACGTACACAGAAATTAGGCCTTACATGTTAAACAAGGAGAGAGAGATCAGAAAATTGTAGATTTTAAAACTATATATGTCACTGGGTTTATTTGTAGTTTGCCTTTTGCCTCTATAGGCCAATAATAATACATGTAATAATGTAATTAAGCTCCAGAAAAATCAAAGACTATAGGAGGCATTATTCCTTTAAAAAAGAATAATTATTATGCTTTTTAGAGTGCATACTTTTATTTTACATACGTCTGGCAATGCACCTGGTGCGCGTTGCCAGCAATGACGTGCATGCTAGTAAGAGACACAAGCTGCACATTCAAGGTGCAGTAGTGGTCGGTAGGTACAGCTAAGCCCCTAACAGCACATGGTTTCAACGCTGGAGGATGCAGCGCTGCTCTCCACTTTACACGCGTAAGCTGGAGCTAAGGTAAAAACATTAAATCTCTGAATGTTGGAAGTATATGAAAATCATTTCTCTCAACCCTAAAAGCAAGGAATTATTGTCAGGGATTTCAAAAATACTGGAAAGTCTCATTTAAATCTAAATATCTTTTTTTTAAATTATAAATCGGTCATCATAAAATACTAGCCTTTTAAACTCGTATTTGGGATGCAGGAAAAGCATCAGGTTCATCAGACTTGCTCCTGCCTGTGTTGTTACAGCTCATGACACCTTCAATTTTCCTCCCTCTCAGTCTCTCCCCAACCCTCCCCCAGGTTCTTGACAACATTTATTTGGTAAAGGTCAGTTATGGCTTCAGCGAATGAGTGGTCTGACCTTGGGGTTATTAATACGAAATAAATGTGTACAAAAATATTTTGTTCATCAGAAAGCAGAGTTTGTTTTCCTTAAGCAATTCCATGCAGAAAGGATATGGACTAAGCCATTTGCTACGAGGAAAGAGGACTTAGGCAACATTTTTTTTTAAACTTTCCTTTTTCATGTTGTCTAGTTCAGATAGAGTTTGCAGGTCTTAGGCCAATCTTCAATACAGATTCTTTGGAGCAGATTTAATTGACAGCCCTGTCCCTTTCTCAGCTGTCTTATAAAAAGAAGTGTACACTTAACACCAATGACCAGTCAAGATGCTTAAACTGTTACAACCAGTTTCTGAGAAGTACGTAACACGCAGAAAGGAAGCAAGTACATATTCGCTCTTTGTTGGTTTTTCCCCCTCTAAAAAAATCGTTACAAAGTCTTATGCTTAAACAGAGACATAGAAAAATCAGTGTATTCACTGTCTCTGGTTATTTACAGAAAAAATTACAGAGACAGCATACATTGTATTAGACCTTCCACAAGCATATATTAAAAGTAATTACATTTGAAAAAATATTTTTATTTTTCCTCTACATTTCTACAATACATACTCAGTTTTCTATAGATGTAGTTTTCATTCCTGTGTGTGTGTGTTAATCAGATGAAGCAGACAGTACTGTGCTTGGAGATGGGATCTGGAGCTTCTCAGACATACCTAGTGTGTGTCTGCATCTGGTCGTGACCCAGGCGGGCAAATGCCCTCCAGCCGCTGCCCAAAGAGCATGGTTTAATAGAAGGATCATGCTGCCCAGCGGGGATGCACATTCCCTGGCTTCCCTCAGCTGGGCTTATTCAATGCCGGTAAACTTGTGCTTTATTTTTGGCCATAAGAACAATCACTGAGCTGCTCTGTCTGATCCACTGGAGGTTGTGCTTACAGTCATGCAGGAGGCAAAGATTACTATGGCCGGTTCACTTTGGAGGAATTTCAGCAGCTTGGGAAAAAAGTGCACCAACAGACAACCCCCATCCACTGCAAAGGGGTCCATGGTCCCGCACTTCATAAAAATGGAGGACTATGCTATTGTGATTATTGAATGAATTCTTTAGCTACAACCAAGGGAAAAGTAAGAACTCGTAGATAATGAAGCCACACATCTAAAGAAACACACTGAGACTCAAAAGCATAAAAATTGTGCATTGGACTTTCTGAAGAAAAGTGGCAAGAAATCTGACCACCTGGCTCCATGAAGCTGGGAGTTTGGGCAAAACGGATGGAAGTGTCTTTTATAAGCCATCATTAAATTATTTTCATTTTTAGACTGTTTGCCATTTTTAAAGCTGACCTCTTACTATATATTCTAGCAGTGATAGTCAAATATGAAAACGAAATTGAGAATCAGAAGAGCAAGATCTCCTGACCCCTAACCCCCGACTGATATCATCCAGAGTTTTATCTGGACAGACTTGCTCCAGCCAAACAGGCCCCTAGATTGGATTTTGCTTTAAACCAGGGGTTGCAAATCGTGGACCGCCTTCTGCCCAGAGACATATTTGTTTGGTCTGCACTAAGCTCTGAATCAACTGACATTTACAACTCAAGAGACTGCATAAGATTTAGAAACTTTAGCAATACTTCAGCTTTAACTGACTGTTGGATGCCCCTTTTCATTGGGGCATTTCCTTGCTAGCTTGCCACCGGTCTGCTAGTGGCAAGCTCATTTGCATCAACTCCCTGGCCCTTTTAGACTTTGGAATTTTTAACCTTTGCTTTAAATGAACATGTACCTCTGGTGTCCTGAGACACTCCCCTACTACCAACCCCAAATGGTTGTCAACTCTTGTCTAAAGACCCATGTGGTTTCCCATATCAGGTTGCTGCTTGCACTAGTAGTTGGGAACAGAAAATCAAATACCACTTCACCTAAAGCAGATGGTGAGCTTTTCTTTCTGTTTAGAGGGACTTTGTACAAAGTTTGACTACAGATGCACACTTCAAAGTTATTGCTGTTCTCTTGAACGGTGGTTCTGTCTGGGCACAGACATCCTTGCCTGAATTTCCTGTCAATCGTCGTAACCCACTGGAAACTAAAGTTTACAGAGAAAAAAGAATCGTGAAAAAGTTATTTCTTCTAATTTCCAATAGCAGTAGAATTCTTCCTTGCTTCTATAATAAATGGAAACAAAGAACATGGAACAAAACTGACATCATTTGCAGCTGACTGATGTTTTTGAAAAAAGCTGTTAAGTTGCGTCCTTGGGACACAAGAATTGCTTTTGCAGTCAAGTCTGGTACCCATGGGACTGTAGAAAGTGAGCCTGAGTTGACTATCCATGTGCGAGGTTTCCTCCAAGCAGTTGAGCTTGACTGCTATGAAGTTATGTGTTAAACAGGCAGCTACGATAGGAAATGAACTGATGCCTCCCTGGCACCTACTGTTAATATCCAGAGTCTCTTAGATTCTATCAAAGAAGTCTACCCAAGAGACCACTATATTCTCTGTTTTCACCTACTCAGTGGTCCTTTAGTCCAGAGCCCTGAAGACACTATTAAAACAAGGGAAATCCAGAAAGGGTATGTTTGTCGAATACATCTCCACCCTCAGCTTTCAGTCTTTGGGGATAAAAGAGCTGCAGAAAAAGGAATACAAAGAGGACCTGAGTCATGGAGAGTTGGGGCAGATGTGAGATGTTAAGCCAGATGTGGAATCCCTTATTCTCCTATATTGCCTCCGAAATTTGCCTTTCTCTTTACAGACCACAGGTCACCTCCGTTGTCAGGTTCATCGAATGCTACTGAGATGGCTTGCTCAGGACTTGTATAGGAAGCTTGGGTTCTCTGGGAGATACATATTCCTATAGATGGGGCAGCTGGATCATTTGGCTCTCAGCAGATTTTAGAAAATGAGACTAAATTATTCCTACTCATGAGCAACTTTTCAGCAAGTCCAAATAGTGAAAGTAAATTCAGCTTACAACATGAAGTTACTGCTCGTTGGTCTGAAAGCCTTGTCAGAGAGGTTCTCTTACTGGCATATTTAATTTATGCCATTTACATTTTGTTGTCATTTTCCTGTTTTTTTTTTTTTTTCCTTCCTTCTTGGTGTACTTTTTTTTTTTCTTCTTTTTTTCTTTTTTAAAAAAACAAAACATCCCTGAGTGAATACAGTGCAACATCTGCATCAAGCAGTGATTGTCATTTACGAAGTTTGAAGTGAAAAGTACAGATCCTGGGTCCTTTCTTCCAGTGCACATTTTATCATGAATGTGTTGCAACCACTCATGAGTCTTCATGGGGCAGGGACAAAGATTGCATGTGGTAAAGAAAGTTGTTCTTAACTGAAATTTCAAAATACCTCGAGATGCAGCAAGGAGATGTTCAAAGGGCAGCTTTTAAAGGTGCTTTGTTACCACTGAAAACATGACTTGGCTCTCTTTCAAGGGACAGATTTGGCAACTGTGGCGAAAAATGGAAATCTCTTTTCTCAACTGAACGGGGCTGAGTGTGTACTGGTTTCCACTATTTTGTTCTGGTTCAGTTGCTAGCTGTTTCCTGTCCCCTAGCTTCAAAAGGTTCATGCCGTCCCAGTGAAATGCTTGCACTAGTGGAAACGACACAAATTCAAATCCAGTACCTCCTGAGGCAAATGTGGGGAACAATCTTTTTCCTATATCACCCATGGGACAGGGGAGGAGAAATTCTCAGCCACTTCATCAATTGAGCCAATTTAAATCCTCTAAGGTAAACTGGAGGAAACAAATGGTTCCCTTTGCAACTGAGCAGGAATTACAGGCTGACAATTGGAAACACTAAGCCAACAGAACAATGAAAACAAAGTTTGACATAAGTTCAAAGCTCAAAGGGAAACACCAAGTAGACACATTAAGCATCGCCTATCACAAGCCAATCATAAAACATACATTGCATTTGGAAACGGTTTGGTTTAATTGAGTGCCTTCCATTACCCTGTTTTCCTAGCAATCAGTAAAGTAATCTTTCCATTAGAAGGAAATATGACTCTTGGAATTAATTCTTTATACAAAGAGCTAGCAGGAGTGACATTTACACCAAAAAGAATTGAGTCCCTGTAGCAGCATAATAAGCAGTCTACAGCTGTCTTCTTAGACACTGAAGGTAATTTGGTTCAATGTAGTTAAATTAATTGAATATAACGGTAGTTGAGAAAGAGATTCATTATTTTAAAGCCTTTCTGTTTTTCCCTATTGGTTAGGAATTCATCAATCATGATGTGGGCAACGACTCTGTTTTCTAAAAGCAAAGACTAACACTACTGTTTGATCATCAGTTTGCAGTTCTGTGGCATCATGGAGATGGCTCTCAACCATCTAACTTCAGGAGAGCATAAGAGATAAAAAAAAAAAAAAAATCAAAAGTTTCCACTGATGGAAACTTCACAAAGCAGGTGTGCATTTGTGTGTGTGTGTGTTGGACAAGGAGAAAAGGGCAGGTCTTCATGAGTTGATGGCCAGGCTACACTTATAGGAGATCATAATTTTCATTGTCTTATACAGTAAGCGCTTCTCTAGCTCCCTTTTAAAAAGTCTTATTTTGGATCAAATGAGACCAAAGGCATAAGGCCTCCAGAACATAGGCAGAACAAACTCCCTGGAATTTATGCTTTTCTGGTGATCGCTGTGATTGGTCAGCAAGTGGAGAAGTGAGGAAGTACTAGGAAATCCAAATTGTCTAATCGTGATCTCACCTCTTGCATTCTGTACTTTTAAAAGTTGCTACAAAAATAATTCCCGGCTAGATGGATGATGCAATTCCAGACGGCACAGGAAATAGTTTTGGCTTTGAGGTGTATTAGCTCTGTAGAATAACCCAGATCTTTTATTCTAATCTATCAAGGTTTTGCTTAATTTTTATAATACAGCATTGTGGAGTTGAAAAAATTAGAGACCACAGACTAGAAGGACGTAGAAAGTCCTGCCTCCCCCTTTATTGCTGCATTTTCTAACAAACTTATTCAAGAGAATGAACATAAAGAACTACTTCTTTACTTTGTATATTCTCTCTCTCCCTCTTCTTTGAAAAAAAAAAATGGTTAGAGAGAAAAATGTTTACATGAAATGGCATTAGGACCCTGGACTCTGACCTACTCTTTTCCTCTAATGTTATTAGCAAAAATTGCTGGTGGTCATAATCTACAGACTGTATTTCTCTGTTAAAGATACAATAAGCACCAAAATGAAGGTTCTTTCACAACTTGAAATCCAAAGGAAAAAAAAAACTGCTTTATGTGTCCTGGTGGAAATATCTATTGTTTGGTCAAAAAAGCCCTGGACTCCACAATGTTATCTGTGGCCTAATTCTTAAAACAGGAAAATGGCTCCAAATACTTATTTTTTTTTCCAATATGTACCATCTTGACAAGGCTTTGATGTCATTGATCGAAACAGAGTTTTTATACAGAGGTCATGCATTATATTTATTCCTTTATAGACATTTCTGAATTGGTACCATTCTGCTATTAACTATAGATGAAAACTCTGGCTGGGAAAACAAAATCCTGATTGTCTAACATAAAGGTAACATATAACACAAGGTAAATAACATAATAGTGCCTGACTGAACCTCCTTTGCTAGTAGGTATGGTATTTTAAGCCACAGTGCATGTGCATGTATAAGTAATAGTCATATATAATATTCTCAGATATTATATACTCATCACATACATGCACAGTGCTTTCCAAGACAGCTACAAATTTATACATGCATCAACTATCTAAAAACATAGAAATCGTTAAGCCTATTAAGTGGAATTTTCTTAAATTATATTTGAACAATCAACAGGAAAAGTAATCATGTAAAGTACTGCTCTGTTCTCGTATATATCTACAATAAAATTCTATAAACAGTTGTCTCCCCAAACATACCTGAATAAAATTAAAAAAAAGATAACACCCAGTGTCCTATATTTGTATATTTATGGTCATTTCAAAAACAAACAAACAAATAAAAGAGCCCCACTCAGGTGCATATTTACATTCTTCAAACTGTAGCGGTGAAAAATAATTGTATTAAGTGCAGGACATTCCTAATGTTGCAGTAGTGACATTTTCCTTAAGTCTTCATGAACACATTGCTTTTGTCTTAATGGTGCTGCATTCCATGACTATGAGACAGTTCGCTCGTCACCTTCACTTGCAGACGGTGGCACAGTCAGGATTAAAGAGCTCCTTGTATAACGGAGGAAAGAGTGTATTCACTATGTCTGGATGCGATTGCTTAAATACCTGCAGTTTCTCCCCGTGCAAGTTGCAAACTGCCGTGATGGTTGGTATCTTGGCTATTAACTGCAGAGTGGAGAGACAGGGAAGGAGACAAAGGGGGAAGCTCATTAGTGCTCTGTCTCCTGAATCAGTGTCCTTCCTGGCCTCAGATGAAGGGAACTGGCTTTGGAAAAAGATGTTCAAAAAGAAAGAAGGCTCACTTTCAGCTTCTCCTTTAGAACAAAACAAAACAAAACACCTCCCTCCCTGACTCTCTAACGAGAAAATAAAGAGAAGGAAAGAAAGCAGGACCAAGCTTCCTAATTCACTGTTCTTATATAAAGTAGGTACGGGAGGTAGTTTAGTTTAATCGTTAGGAGGGGTGCTCTCTCGGCAGGCTGACTGAGTCGGAATCCTGGTTCTAAAATAGCTAAATGGCCGTGTGGCTGTGCCATCCTCTATGTCTCAGCTTTCTCATTTGTAAAATGGGCTTATTCACAGCACGTACTTCATTGCGTTGTTGTGTAAACTGAGTGAGGAAGTTTGTATGAAAGTGTTAAGAATACTGTAGGCATGAAATACAATTGTTAGCTAATATTATTATCTATCATTTCCCATAGATTTTTTATAATGTGAATATCAGAATTTTTAGTTTTGGAAGGTGACAGTGTTAGGAAGGTGTAACCTAAATCATATGAGGTGTAATTCACAACGATCTGGACTGCTTTTCTGTCAAGGTCACTAGCTTGCCGGTAGCTCTCTAATCCTTTCCCACCGTAATGAGTAAAATGAAACCTATATTTAATCCAGGGAGAATTTGGGAAGTCACTGGCACTCAGCTTCCTTAAGGAGGTGTTTCAAAAACTCATGGGAGAATATCCACTTATAATTGTTAGGTTTTGATATATAAGTATCATGTAGAATGTAATTTTTTGAGTTTAAATACCCGGAAGACAGTGTTTTAATAATTTAAAATATCCACAGTTTGTTAAATGCTATTAGGTCTTAGGTTCTGAACAATTCTAGCTTTTGACACACATAATTTTGGAACACTTAGAATCCATCATTAAGTGTCAAAATTGCTTAAAACCAAATGTCATTGTGATCAAATTACTGTGGGAATAAGAAATGTTCTCATATAGATAATACTTTTACAAACGATAAGCTTGATAGTTCATACAGCTGACCAAGGGTACACTTGAAAGTGATGATAAAATTAAGTAAAACCCATCTAATCACCAATTAGGCCCACTGTGCTCCCTACCCTATTCAATAATAAGAAACCATTTCAGCCTTTGAAGTAAAGGAGGAAATAGATAAATAGTTACTTTGTGGCTTTTCAAAATCAGAAATTTCCACTCTTTTATTAACTTTCCTTTTAACAACTAATGACTATATAACCACACTATAAGCAACTTTAAAAATAGCATCAGGATTAGACTTGCTGACATATTCATTAAAGGGATCTAGAACACATAAAGAAGTCTGGGGTTCAGACTTTCTAGTTCCACTGCTATTTAATGATAGGGATAGAAATGAAAACAAAATCATGAAATCTTTATAGAATGGATGTTAAATTTTAGACTGAGAATCAAGACTTTCTCTCCAACATTATGAGGTATTTAAACTGGTAGCAGACACTTCTACTAGACACCAGAATTCACACAACAGTACTGTTGTTGCTTATAAACTATGGGAGAAGACAGATGAATAAAGTGACCACACAGTCAAAAGCAGACCGAAAAACTGGTGAGTGCCATGGAGGAATGATGCGAGGACAAGTGGTAGATAATAGAATGCTCTGACTGCTTCAAGCAGGCACTTCTGAGAAAGGACCATTTAAGCTGGGCTCTGAAGGGAGAGGGAGAGCTAACTAGACGCTGGGGCTGGGGGTACATAATATGTTCCAGGATCATCGGTGCTATTAGAACTGAAGGAAGTTCATTGTCGCTGGAGCCGTGGGTGAGCATGTTCAAGGATAAAGCTGGGAGGCTGCTTGGTCAGATTATGCTAGGTCTCATAGTCTCTGCTAAGGTCTTTCGTAGGGTTTTGAGAAAAATTATCAGAATCCCATTCTGAAAGATTCTCTTTGAGTCCAGGGTGGAAAGCCGTGTCTTTTCTATATTTTCATAGGTAAAGGGTGTACAAGTGTCCACTTTAACTAGAGTCCCTTGGGAAATTATTCAAGCTTTCTTAACCAGCTGGTTCACACAGAAGGCGACTGCAACAATTTCGGAACACTTCTTGCACATTACAATTCTCCCTGAAATAGCTACTGAAGGCAGAGAGACTTTGAAAGCTTTCTATAATCATCTGCAGTTGAATTGATGATGTGTGGAGCTCCTAAAACATCCAGATGCAACTCTGTAATGCTTGTCAGTCTTTGGTGTGCACAGAACCATCGGAGTGCTTCCTAAAAATGCAGATTACGGGATCCACTCCTAGGGATTCTGTTTCACGAAATCTAGGTGTGGAGCTCAGATTTCATGTTTGAAACAAATATCCTGAGGATGCTGGTGCACTGGGTCCATAGAACAGACTTTGAGAAACACTGTTTAAGAGGTTCGAATCTCATAAATTTACAACTGTTTTTCAAAGTAAATTCTTTGACGAGTAAATTCTTTATCATATTAGAAACAGTCCCGGTAATGGGGTGTCAAGTTACCTTCTTTTCAGGAGGCCGATAAAAAAGTTATCATAGGCTTCCCGGGTGGCACAGTGGTTGAGAGTCCACCTGCTGATGCAGGGGACACGGGTTCGTGCCCCGGTCCGGGAAGATCCCACATGTCGCGGAGCGGCTGGGCTCGTGAGCCATGGCCGCTGAGCCTGCGCGTCCGGAGCCTGTGCTCCGCAACGGGAGAGGCCACAACAGTGAGAGGCCCGGTACCGCAAAAAAAAAAAAAAAAAAAAAAAAAAAAGTTATCATATCAAGAGAAGGAAGGTTTCATTTGCTTGGTTCTGTTAGTTTGGTGAGAGACAAATAATGAAATTTCCTGAGTTCCCTATGAGACACAAATACTATATAAAGAGAATTAGTCTAGTGATAAAAATATGGGCTTTCAAGCCTGACTGTCTGGGTCTGACTCCCAGACTTGCTATTTACAGCTGTGTGATCTTGGGCAAGTCACTTAACCTCTCAGCTTCCTTATCTGTCATATGTCAATTATGACAGTCCCTATCTCAGAGGGTTGTTGTAAGGGTTAAATGAGTCAACACTATCTATAGAGTGCCTGGCCCATCCTGGCAATATCTGTGTTAGATGTCATGTGTCATTCCCACATAATGCTTCCCTCAAGGAGAGAAATAGTCAAGGTCATGCTTGTTCAGCCAAATAACATGGAGGGCAAGAAACCAGCTTAGCCGCTAACCAAGCACCCAAAATTGAGTCTCTGTGTATTGTGGGTTAGTGCATGGGGAGAATCAGCCATTTACTTTTATTGAAATGAAAAGCAACATCATTATCGATTTTCATTTTCTTGTAGCAATTAAAGTAAGTTGCTCATTTAGTAAACTGTGATTCATAAAGTAGAATTCTATGTATTACAATTCTTAAAGCAGTTTTCTGCTCCTTTAGAGAATGGGTGGTTGAAAAATTAAATGTATGAGGATGGCCAAAATCATTCCATAGTTCATTTATTGGAAATATTTAACCACAGGTTTGGTTTGGGAAAGTAAATATGGACTCCTGCTTCTTTCCTTCCCAAAACTAGGTTTAAGAAAGTCTGGTTCAGGATCTAGTTCCCTCTTTTAGGGGACTTCAATCCTGTCCCTGTTGCTCATCTGTAGAATGGGTTGAATGGTGACAAATGCTTTTTCTTATAGAGCATTGGGACCACTTGAGCAAAGAACACCGAAAAAGACAAAAGAGCTTCGCCAACCTCTGTGCTCTCAGGAGGGGCTGATTTTAAGGCATCCAGTTAGCTGTGGGAACAGAATTGCTGACAGGGGCATCCATCACTCTGGAGGCCCCATGGGCCAGGAGGCCATGAGGAAGCAGCGGCAGCACTTGTCAGAGCCCAGAAGGGCCTCTTGGAGGAAGCATCAGGTAGTCACTTACTGCTCATTAATATTATGTACTGCAGGTGGAGGACCCCCAAGTCAAAGGGAGCTCACCTCAGCAGCAGTTAATGGCTCAACAACTTTTTAAACAGCTGGGGTGGTGATCCAGAAGCACTTGGAGATGGAGGGGGTAGTCGATTTCAAATCATCATGAAATGTCTTTATGTTTAAATAATCTCTATAGCAGGAGTAGACAGACGGTCTATAAAAAGGCATTTTCACACTCATCTCTCTCTTATGACAAACATTTCTTGCAAGAAGGAAGCTTTAGCTTATACCTACAGGGGTCTTACAAGACTAAGAAGCAGCTGTTGGAGAAGAGATAATAATCCTATGCTTCTTTCCAGAGGGTGGTCTTATGAGAAAATCCACAATTTTATAGCTGGTACATTTGATGTTGGAAGAATGGAACATGCAGAGGTGAAAACTAAGGATTGTGTTCATGTGGGCTTCCAGGCCATCAAGATGCCCTCCAGCCTGAAGCAGGAAGTGAACAATGGCTCGATCAAAGTGGAAGAAACTTCAGAAGCACTGATAAAGACAGGACACATTAAGTGAGGTTACATACATCTATTTCTCTTGTCCACTCACTTCTTTGTTTGTTTTTGGCTGTGCGGCATGCGGGATTTTAGCTCCCCGACCAGGGGTCAAACCCGTGACCCCTGCAGTGGAAGCACAGAGTCCTAACCACTGGACCGCCAGGAAATTCCCCACTCACTTCTTTTTTGGGTTTTTGTTCAGCTAAACCTAGACACTTGGCCTAGATTTCTCATACTGAATTGGAGATATCTGTTCAGGTCACAGCCCTCTCTCACCATCCTTACTCCATGCTGGCATCCACGCTGTATGGCATGTTTTCTCAGGGAATGGCTGACTAAAGTGGAAGTGGACATTCGGTTTAACTGGGGTTGGAATTTGGAATCAGATGGTGAGCCAGCAAGTTACTTTCTAAATGTAGCAGAAACTATGAGTGACCTAAGGAGCTAAGAGCTACCCATATTTCAGGGAAGCAGAGAAAACTGGTGTTCAGAGAGGGAGAAGAATAAAGTAGATACATAAAGAGAGATAAACTCGTGAGATGGAGAATTCTGAAGGCTTCCTAATTCCTTGTTCTAGTGTTTCCTGAATGGGGGCTGAATTTTTTACCTTAGATGAGATTTCTCTGCATTCGTTTATTATTTTCCTTTTGCTTTACCTGGTGTGGGTTGGTTCCTGTTATGTGTAACCCAAGAGTCCTAACTAATGCATTGACTTGCAACTTGATGAGTGAGGAGAAACATCAAAACCTCTCTTCTTATTATAGACCATTAGCCCGATGGACAACCCTTGACATTTCTGGGTGTTGGACCTGTAGTGTATGCCAGCAAACTATAAATGGCTAAAATGGATTGCAATAATTTGGTCTCTCACAGGAATCCCTCAAGGAAACCGCTTGCTAAAGGGCCAAGACCATGTGTTATTTGCCTTTCCCTTCTTTGCACCTGGCATACAGTATATACTCAATATACATGTAGGTTGAAGTAGAAAACTATTCCATGAGAAAGCTATGTTTCTTGAGTATCGATTTGGAATTTAAAAAACTTCGATGATCTATTGAACTGTTTTTTATAATTTTGACTCTTGCATTATTTTACAGTGTATATACCATGTGAGGAAACCTGAGCAGGGCTCCTGGAGTGCCAAGTTTTACATGGCAGTGGTTACATGGGTATGTTAACTTTGTGATGATTCACTGAACTAAACACTTACGATTTAAGAACTTCCAGCATGTATGTTATACTTTAAGAAAGTATAGAAAATTTAAATATAAAACCAATTCCTAACCAAATATGCAGGGGAACAAGGAGGCTCAGCCCACATAGCCACATCATCTGAACTAGGACCCCTTAAGTCCTGACTGGACAGACTGTGTTGTTTAAGATTAAACTGATGAATCCCTAGGCCCACCTACTAGGAATTCTAATGTGACACCTAGTGTCCTGAACGAAGAATAAGCAGGCTTCAGGCATAAACATCCTATCATTAATCATGACACAGTCTCTTTAGATCTCAGTGAGCAAACAATGAAAATCAATGTAAATGACCCTTGGCAGTTTTCACTAATCTCTCAATCAGTGCTTGTGCTCCATAGACCCTATCTATGAGTCAACATGGCTGTTTTTTTTTTTTTTCCTAAATCTGTATATTAATAGCACTAGTAAAGTGAGAGTGACCAGGAGTAATTTCTTTCAGGTAATATTTCAATTATTAACGTGTAAAATAGGGCTGTGTAAGCCTTCCCTCTTATAAGCTTTTTTTTTTTTTGGCGTTACGCGGGCCCCTCACTGCTGCGGCCCCTCCCGTTGCGGAGCACAGGCTCCGGACGCGCAGGTTCAGCGGCCATGGCTTACGAGCCCAGCCGCTCCGCGGCATGTGGGATCTTCCCAGACTGGGGCACGAACCCGTGTGCCCTGCATCGGCAGGCGGACTCTCAACCACTGCGCCACCAGGGAAGCCCCCTCTTCTAAGCTTTTATTTAGTAACCTGGTACTGTTACAGTAGAAAGACAAATTCCCCTTGTTGATGATGCAGTTTTGTTATCGTTATGCTAGAAACGCAAAGCCTGATGGGAATGCTGACCCCTGGATGCAGGCTTTATAAACAGTGTATGCTTCACAGCTTTGGGATTGGAATATCACCCTAAATTCAATTGCCATAGAACTAATTGAATCTGCAAGACTTGTAGAAATCCATCTATTTATTCACTTAGAGTAGCGGCAGAACATCTAAAGAGTCCTTAAAACTGTCGCACGGGACAGAGCAATGGAAGGCAGAAGACATCAGAAGGAACCTTTGTTTTTCTCTTTTAGAGTCAAAGAATATTATACTGAAGGGAACTTAACGACCAGCCAGTCCCACCTCCTCATTTCAGAGACAAGAAAACTGAAGCCCAGAAAACAGATGGGCTGCCTCCCCCAGTCATATGGCTTAAAAATATATATGTATACATGCATATACATATACACATACATTCTATACATATTACATGTATATGTATTTTTTTCCACGAGCTTTAGTGAAAGTGACCAGTGTGACCTCATTTCCTCACTTCTCAAATCCAGGATCCAGCCAAATCTAACTATTATTCATAGCCTGCGTATACCTTATACTTTCTTACGTCTGTATCATTGCCCCCATCTCTTGGAATGTCATACTCCCCCTCCCTAAACCCCTAACTTCCATCTTTTGAAATAGTTATCATTCATCAGTTGATTAGCTCAAATATACCCATTTCTTGGATAAACATTTCCCTGCCAAAACAGAATTTCTTCTGTCCACAGCAACTCCAACAGCACTTACGTACTATCTGTGATGAACCATGCAGCTTGTTTATATTTGATCTCATTTAGTCCTTAAAATAACCATGTGACATTGATACTATCTTTTATCACATTTTACAAATGAGGAAACTGAGGCACAGAGAGGTTAAGTCCCTTGTCCAAGGTGACTAAGCAGCCAGTGGTTCTGATGGTTTATTATAAATATGCTACATGTTATTATTATGGTCATGAGGAGAGGAAACTAGACTCTTTAATAGGGTTTTTTTTTTTTTTTTTACCCCAAACAAACAAACAAACTGATTAACATATAGGGGTTGAGACCTTCCTTCTAGTTAATGGATAAGAATTCCTGAATTTCAAATCTTCCCTAGGTCCAGGTTTGGTCTAAAGTATAAGGCATTGCTACTTGAACTTTAATTTCAGGAAGTGGGCATGCAGAAAGTGTATGGAAGACAGTTTTTTTAGGATGAAATCTAATGACTATGTCTGAACCCTGCACCTCACCTAAGTCTGCTCCACTTGTTCAGGGTGAAACTGGTTGGTGGCATGAACAGTCTTTGCACACTGCACAGAAGGCAGATCTACCTCACCTACTGGGGATGTAACCTGAACCGCTGGACTTGAATACAACAGTTGGGTATGTGCACATTTTTCTAGATATAAGTTTCATGATGTTCGCCAGATTCCCCAGAGGGGTCACTGTTTTAGAGGTGTTGTGGAGGCAGAAGAGCTCCATGACTATGAAGGAAAAGAAGGAATTTCTGAAAAGATGAGAAGAATCTGTGGGAGGGTAGAATAGTTTTTCTTAGGTTTAAATAAAGCTATTTATTCCTTCTGGGGAGTGTGGGTTTGATGAGAGGGTGTCCCTATATGTCAATGGCACCATTGTCCTTAAAGTATTAAAGCAGTCAGAACTCAGGAGACTTGTCTCACCCTCTTCCCTTCCCCAGGACACAACAGTTGAATCTGAGACTTAGACAAATGGAGTGACTTATGCAAAACCACACGGTCCAGAGCTGGGATAAATGAGAATCCAGTTCTCATTCCTTTTCATGGTCCCTCCACATTAGTTCACAGAACATCCTATCAAAATGATGACTGTTACAGCGAAGGGTCCCCACAAAAACTCAATATCCACACTTGATCAGTGGAAGCAATGCTTTGTCATCTGGCTCCAGTGAATTTTATGTAAGAAATAATCCTCTCTAATGCTTTCTCTGATTCCCAGCTTTGCAACATTCTCTTTCTATAAGAATTGAATGGATGTTAACTAGACTTACTGTGGTGTTCACTTCACAATATATACAAATATTGAATCATTATGCTGTACACCTAAGGCTAATATAATGTTGTATGTTAATTATACTTAAAAAAAACTTAAAGAAAATAATTGTATACTTTTCCCACTAAGGATGGAGAAAAGAGAGTTAAGCTGACTTCACTTGGTGTTTTAATTCTTTTTCTTGCTATTAAATATCTTTCATCTTCAATTTCTCTGTCTCCTTTCTACCCCAAATACCTCAGACCACCACCAGGATACCAGGTAGTAGAAAATGGTATAAGCTTGAGGGTTGCTCTCTCGGGAAGTAATAATCACCATGTCAGTGTGTTAGAATTTATGCAGTGGAAATATTTCATTTGAACCTACACATCTCTATAGCAGTAAGAAATTATGATCTTCATTTTAGAGATGATGAAACCACAGTTTTCTGACAAGAAGATGATCCCTTAAGCAGAATAGCAACAACTTTTGTCTAACTCTGGATTTTATTAAGTTCTTAATTTTAGGGTGGTAAATATGGGGACCAAAGTCTTTGGGAGATCCCAAATGCAGGAAACATCCTCCCTGCCCACATTAACTAACCAGATGTATTTATGCATATATGCTATGGAGCCATTACAGAGACAGATGCGTATATCCACATTACTGTCTTTTCTGCCCAGTGTATCTGAAGTTTTGCTTATGTATGTAGAAGTTTTGCTCTTACCTGGGAGAAAACTGAGGTGTGAAGAGCAGGAGATTTGCCCTTGCCCACATGGTAAGTGAAAAGTTGCACCAAAAAGAACTATCACTCTACAGTGTAGAAATGTTCTTCCTAGTGATGTGTTAATTTTAACAAAATGTTACCATAATGAAGCAGCATATTTAACTCATGGAGGTTTTTTATAGCAGTACTCTGTATGTGCAAAGTAAAATCTGATAGTATCTCTAACAGAGTCTTCCCCCCTTTTTTAAAATAAAGAACTTCAAGAGCAGAGTGGGAGGGTTTTAATGATAAAAATATAAAGAGTAGGATTCCTATCATCTTTAACTAAGGATAGGCTCCATTTCCTAGTTGTTTAACCTCTAAAAAAGAATTCCAATTCTTAAGAAATTTAAGATACTTTAGAATCTAAAATAACACTGAATATCATTAGAAAATTCCTTTGTCCTCTTATGATCATTTTACTTTGGTAAACAACTTTTCTCAGTATTCTTCTTAAAGATCACTATTTTTAATTAAGTTGAATCACGAAATGGATAGCATGGTACATGCATTTTGCCCCTGAGATACTTCGTTTTGAAAGAATCCTAGAGTAGAGTTGAAGAGATTAGAGTTGAAGGGAAATTTACAAGACATCAGTCTAATCTTTGATTCTGGGTAGGACTGTCATTTACAACATACCTGAAAGGAAACCAGGCAGTATCTATAAGAATACGACCAATGACAGGGACCTCACTCCTTCACACAGTGGTCTACCCTCTGTTCCCCAATTCTCGTCACTTTATAGTTCTTCCTCATTTTGAATAAAAATCTACCCATTCTTTTGCCTGGACCTGACTCCCAAGTGACACAAAGTCTCCTCTTTCTTCATATATGATTTTTGAGGACTTGTTTCCTTGCTTCAGGCTTTTGTTCTTCCAAACAAAAGATTTGTCTTTGATTTGTCCTTTGATTTGTCTTCCTCTACCTGTGGTTCAGATCCATCAGTATCATTGATTTGTCTTCCTCTACCTGTGGTTCAGATCCATCAGTATCGTCCTTCCCTATGAAAGTCATTGTCCTTTCAATCTATTATAATTTCCCAGTCTCCCTTTTAAAATGTGTACCTCAAAATTCATGCAACCTTTGGTAATCTTCAGAAATTGCTGCTGCTGAGAAATGTCCCCTGCTTTATGTGACTAGCCCAGAAATGTCCCCTGCTTTATGTGACTAGCCCTCTTCAGCTCACTGGGCTCTTTCAGTGACATTGGGTCTGAGGACCTACCTTTGCCAAGGTCTCATCATCCAGGTGATTCTTCTGAATCACATGTTGAAGTGCAAAATAAATTTTTTCCTGAAGCTTCTGGACCTTCCTTGGTTCTATCAGCCAGGCTCGGTCTGACAAAGGGAAAGAATGGGTAAGGAGCGGACAGAATGTAAGCTTTGTTGTATTTCACCTACATACATATAAGTGCTGAGTACCAGACCCATTCCAAATTAGTTCCAAATTGCTTCTGAAGACATGTCATTATTTTTCTAAAACAAATATTTTATAAGAAATTCTATGATGACAGTAATGTATAATACATTGACATACAGAATCAGGGTGGAGGTAAAGACACAATGGTTCAGAGAAACTCCATGTATCTTATTGTCTGTGACAATTTACATCTCTTACTCTTTCTCTGGACATATGCTTAGATTTTCTTTCAAAGTTTATGTTAATGATTTGTGAAGAAATTAATTATAGAAGTGAAGAAAACCTATTGTAAAGGAGTGTTTTTGGAATTCAGAATCTCCCTTCCCTTTTATAAGCTAAGTTATAATTTATATAGCATCAACATGAATCAATTAAAAAATTTAATCCTGAGTCCTCTTTTTCTATATTGAATTTAATAGATAGGATAATCCCTCCTTTCCTTTAGCCTTTCCCACTTTCCTTTCTTTTTTCTTTCCTCCCTCCCTCCCTCTCTTTGTTCCCTGCTTCCGTCCTTCCTTTCTTCCTAGACGCTTTATACCATGGTGACAAAATTCAGCCCAGTGTCAACGCCTAAGGTTGAAACTTCAATGAAGAGACACCTAGAGTCTCCAAATTCTGAACAAATACTCATGGAAAAGAACTTGGACATGATCCTTCTGAACACAGTTCAGGTCAGGTGAGAAACTCGATTCTGTAATCCTAGACAGGGCCAGGACAAGTCTAGCCAACAGTTAAGCAAACCCTTACGTAAGTGAGCACAAAAGCCTTCAGTGACAATTGTCAATCAGAATACATTAAGTTCCCCTGCCTCTCCCTTCCCTAAACTATCTGGAGCTGAATAGACAGTAACTATTATGGCAAGAACTTGGGCGGAAGGGTGGGGTCTGGCATGCGATGGAGCCTACACAGGCTGGAATACTGTCTTTCCTCCCTTTTTGAATATGGCGCTAAGCCAGGGTGGCAAACAAGGTATCTTGGAGTTGCAGAAGCCTCTGAGTGTGGGTCTGTGACTGGGGCTGGAAGATTCCCCACTGGGTAGAATAAGCTAAATAACATGCTTCCAAACTTCGTGGAGTTTGATGGCTTTAGCATTTCTTCCTAGAAAAAGGCTCATAGTTCAGCTGATTTCTAACTCATAAGCAGCAGGCTTGCCTTCCAACTGGGGCAGTTATCTTCATGGATTGTTTAGATTTGATATTCCATGTCTTAAATATTTGCTGCTGGGAATCTACTGACTTGTCACACGCATACCTACGAGGACAGTGACTTTTGTAATGCCTCCTTTAATTAAGCAGGAACCGGAGTGAAACCAGCTCCCTCATCGTGGACTCAAAGGCTTAGAACTAATCGTCACCTGAACTATAATCAATGGGAGCAATCAAATGCAATGAGAAAACGGTAGGAGGAAAATTATTTGGCAAGTGGTTGCTACCAGAAATAAATATTGCTTGTCACTTCTTCCATTTAGCTTTGTGCTGCCAAGTCTGGGAAACTTTCTAGGGTTTAAAAAAAAAAAAAGAAAAGAAAAAGGAAAAAGCCTGGAGGAACAGCTTGATCTTAGACAGAGCCACAAAAGAAACTGTTAGTAATGATATGCCAATTGATAACTAATTTCCATTCTTGATAAAGTAGTTAAATAAAAAACAGAAGCAGATTTTAAAAATCCTCATAAAATTTATCCTCATAAAAATCCTCATAAAATAAGTAAATAAAGCCTAACAGATACAAAGTGTAAAGGCCGTATTATGGGTAGACATAGCTAGAGTGACATGTCAACAGGGCCCATCACAGGGAAGATTAATTTCTTCCAGCCTCACTGAAAAATATGTTAGGTATAAGAAAGATCAAGTCTCTAGAGATAAACGGGTTATAGAAGGAATGAGTCTCTTGACCATAAAAATGACCAGGAATGTGTCTTTCTTTTCCTAGAGAACTGTCAATAAAACTGCTATTCCTTGACCCCAAATCTAACTGAACAGACGACTGAATGAGCAACTCTGACTTTTCATTCTGGCTGAGCCATGCATTTATTAGGATTCCATACATTTTCAAGCCAGCATATACTTTTAAAAAGAATTTTAATGGCTATAGTGCTATTTGATCTATAAATGTCATACCATACCTTCTTTGAAAACTGTTTGCTGTTTACTGCATTTCAGAGCTAGACGAGATGTTTATTATTATGAAGCTCAACCCTCTTACTTTACAGGTGAGGAAACTGAGGCTCTGAGGGGTCAAGTGTTTAAGGTCACACACATACCTGGTGACAGAGCCTGTCCTAGAATGTCTACCACCACATCGGAGATTCTTCCTTTACCAGTCTTTAGTAAGAGCCATTTTTTTCCTCTGCTGTCCTTACCTCCTTTTAAAGCTTCTAATATTGCATAAAAAAAGAAGAGGCATTTGCCTGAAGTGAGAACGCCAACATTAATTTGGATAGAAAAGCCAACGAAAGAGATATTTAAAGAGGAGAAAATGTATGTTTTACTTTTTTTTAGGCTCTATGCTGGCTTGTTCATTCAGGTATATTTCTACTAAGTCTCACCTAACTGGACATTTTTGTCTATGTCCTTTATTCTTAAAATCAAAATAGAACTTAGTTATAACTCAGGCCACTATTTGTCTTCATTTATCTGTTAAGAAATGATCATGCTTTTCTGAATCTGGAGTCACCCTTACCACACATCCTACTCTTGCATTTGGGACAAAACTGATATTTAAATTAACCTGAGGCTACTTTTCTTTGAATTGTCCAAAAATATCACAACTTGCTAAAGAAAATATAGTTCTTTTAAAGTTTCTTCAGAGCACCTTGGCTTAGGTAGATGCAATTCATGTTAAAGATAGCAAAACAGTTTTTTTTTTTTTTTTAAAAAAGGTAAGGACCTCAGACCTCCCTACCTGGAGATATCAGAACAGCAGATGAGAACAAAGCAATCTCTTCTTCAGTCAGCTGCAAGGAACACAAATTCTTTGCAAAGTCAAATGCTTCATTCACTAGGTCATCAGAACCTATAAAAGAAGGCAAATTAAATGAAAATACTTGAACAGAATGGGACAATAGTAAGAAAAGTCCCATAATCAAGAAGTTATTCAAGGATTTGCATACTAGGCACACAGGAAAAATATTTCTAAGTTCCTGACCATAACAAATGATTTAGTGGTAATTATAGAATGAGAAAATTGGGCAACATCTTGACCAGGTAATGAAAGTCAGCATTACCAATGAGGGGCAGATAGAAATGGTTTGCACCCATTGTAATATCCAACTGGGAACATATAACCCCAATCTAATCTTGTAAGTTTGAAATTAGCTCCAACTAAAAAATTTTAAATTAGTGATTTGGGGATCCTTTAGCACAGACATAGCATTCACAGAAAACCTAAAACATGTATAATGGGCCATGGGCTGTCAGTCTTAGTGGCACTTATAGGATGTCACTGGCAACGTAGGATGTCCAGGGGCCTCAAGCTAAGCGAATGGAGATGAAGTGACTTTCAATTTGGTAATTTCCTGGAAATTCGATTGAGAAGCAAACATTCATTTGTGTTTACCTTCTAATGAATGACTCGCAGGTCAGTTGCTTAGCCACTGTGAATTCTGGCAAAATAATGCTTCATCCCTACACGGATCCTTGGTAAATGTTTATTTTATGAAGCTGGAAATATACCCAAGTTGCTTGCCAAGGTTTTCCCTCCTTTCTTGAAAGTCTAGCCTTGGAGATGCCATGGATGTATATCAGCTGCAGGAGGGAAACACTGTCGGCCCCGATGGATTTGCCATTGGCTACCATATCAACTGACAGCACAAAAGGTGAAAGGGCAGTGGCCTTCTTTGATGTCCGTGGGCAGGATATGGAACAAATGGCACTGTCAATTGTTAAAACCTTTCCTGGCACCAGCCCATCTTTGCTAACGTTCTTATCCATGCCGTGCACTGATGACTGGATGTGAATGACACACTTGCAGAGACTGGCTCTGTCCTGCCCTCCCACAAGAATGGTCTGGGGATCATTTTGGGTTGGTTGGCAGCCATGCTATCTGTGCTCCCAGAACTTCATGAATTAACAGGGAGAAAGTCACTACCCTGGGTTTGAAACAAATGAAAGAGCTCCTCTTTTAAGCATCTTAACTAATGATTATAAATTTGCATGAGACACTTAAGAGGTCACCCATGGACCACCAGTGGTCTACATAATATACTGTGTGAAGCAGTCAGCTAGAAGGTAAAAGAAAAGCTGATCCTACAAAGAAGGCCTAGAATGCATCCCAGTTCTTTACAATCAATTTTTGTTGATTTCTGAATGAAGCATGTTCGTGTCAACAGGGTCCACGTTTCTTTCCTTCCTTTTACATTTGGAGGCACAACTGTAAAATCAGAGGAGTTAGATGAAACACTGGAGGCTCCCCTAGTCCAACCCTTGTTGAATAATGAGATACTAAGTCATGTTAGAGAATCAAGGCATTTCTTTTAGTGGAGAAACTGACGGTAGTTAATAAAATTGTGTCATCATCAAAGGTGAACTCACCTAAGGCCTTGAACATTTGCATTCCTCCATATTTTCCTTCAAACAGAACAGTGTTGTTTAATGGGTTGAAGGCACGGCACATTCTCACTAAAACCACTTCCAAGCAACCTATGAGAAAAAAATTTCAAATGTGTATATATATATAAAGAGGTTACTACTGCATATAGGTCAAGAGACTTTAAAAAACTTTAAAACACACACATAGACACATAGACACACACATTCAGAAACACCTCAAGATTCCTTGCCAAGTAAAAAAGAACTATGTTAGAAATAAAGCTCTCTTGAAGTCTATGTGAGGAATTAAAAAAGTACACTTTAAAGGTGACTAAAATGAAGGGCAAAAACATTTTCTTCAGAAGCATACATTTTCCCCCCTATTTTTGACTGATAATGAAGTTAGTTTCAACTCTTGAATTCACCGGTGATCATAAGTGGCCCAGAAAGGAGATTTGCAGCAGGCAAGTTCAGTCTGTTAACTTTTGTAGAAGTTTTGCTGTTGGGGAAACATGTTCTCTGCTTCAGTTTTTAACACACTCCATGTATATTTCTGCATACGATGACTTCAATAGGGACACCTTCAGGATGTTTCTTGAGGGTACCATTTATGTCCTGGTATCTTTGAAATGAGGGTTTCTTGGTCAAATAAGTTTTGGCAAAAGGCTGAACATTATCCACTCCAGGGAGTTATAAGCAACATTCACAGGTCAAAGGCTGTTGAAGTCCCAACATGAAGGAGTTTGTTCAACCCTGATGGACCTAACATTTCTGAGTTCTCTGTTAGCCCAATGGTGCCAGGACCTTCATCTGCAGCCATAGGCAGTTGTGGTTATTGTATTCACTGTTATATCTCCATCACCTAGAAAAGTCCCTGGCACATAGTAGGTGCTTAATAAATATTTATTAAATGAATTAGTTCACTACCTTTGTTTTTCCCTCTGAACATTTACTGACATCCTGAGCAAGTACTGCCAAGTTTCTCCACATTTTGGAGAAATGGGCTTTTGCCCCACAGTGTGTTGGAAGGTGACACCCAGGCTCAGAAGTCAGAAATTTGCATGAGAACATCATATAGATGGTTTGGCTACACCCATGTTGTACCCAACTGTACCCCTGGTGCCTTTCTTAATGCTGCCATGTACATTTATGTCTGTGTTTTATTTCTTTGTTCTGCTGATGTATCTGCTTTCCCTCATATGTCACCTTAGCATGGGGGCTTACGCATAAGAAGGAATCTGCAAATATTAATTGCAATAATGCTTTTCTGAGAAAAACAATAATAGGTACCATTTATTCACTATCTACAATATGGAAGGCACGTCCCTTGACCCCTTACATTCTTCTACATTCCATGTCTCCTACCCTTAAACCCAGGTGGGCCTACATGACTGCCTTGACTAACAGGTGCAGTGGAAGTAACCCTATGGGACTTCTGAAGCTAAGTCAGAAAAATGCTACACACTTCTGCCTTGCTCTCTTGAAATGCTAACTTTCGAAACCTAGCCACCATGCTGTGAGACCGTCCAAGCAGTCTGTGCAGGGTAGGAACTGAGGCCCCCCTGAGCCCAAAGCCTTGACTGAACTCCGGGCTGTCAACCAGCACAAACTGCGAGCCATGAACACGAGCCAGTGCGCAAGTGGGTCCTCCTGCCCGCAGTCAGGCTGCCTCAGTGAACACCACAAGCCGTCCCTCACTAAGCCCCGCTCAACCTGTAGCTTTGGAAGCAAAATAAATGATTATCGTTGTGTGAACTAAGTTTTGGGATTGTTTTTATCCAGCAACTAATACAGCAAGTTCATGTTTGAGTCAAGATTTGCACCAACCTTAATCATTTGGTAACGAAGCAGCAGCAACTTAGAATAATTCTTTCATTTGGCTCAAGTTCAAAAGGCAGCTTTTCTCCACACCTCTTTTTGTACAGTAGAGACTAACACAACAGTGTAAAGCAACTATACGCCAATAAAAATTAATTTAAAAAAAAAAAGCCAGCTTTGCCAGATACTGGCTACGTGGTACTGAACACAGCCCTTCACTTCCCTGAATCTTTGCTTCCTCTTCTATACGATGGAAATAATTACTGAGCACATGAGATTAAAAGAGATGTCACAGGTAAACATAAACATATATATATATATATATGTTATTGCATATATATAAATTATGTTATTATTATTTGCTATAGCCCAGGACCATGAAGGTTCACATGAACACCATAGTGGTTCTTATTTTCTATTTTCAAAGGGGGCCAAAAAAGACAAATACATTTTTTTCCTGTTTGGATAATGGCAGCTGCAAAGTCAATCATGTGCAAAGTTTCCTGAGTTGCTTCCTAAGTGACAGTGTGTGTGTGTCAGAGAGTGTGAGGGAGAAGTGGGAGGAAGGATTAGAGCAGAGTGAGTTTCTCCCGGTGTATTCTGGCTGCAGGCTATCCTCATTAAAATGACTGGAAATGACCACAGAGGCAGAGCTCAGCTAGCCTGGATTTTTTTCCCCCCAACAGAAGGCAAGTAGTACATTTTAGAGCCAGCTCAGCAATTCAGCCACCTTGACACGCTAATTACTAGCACTGCCTGTCAAGCTGGGTATCTCAACCTCCACAATTAATAGCTCCACTTTCAATAAGCAAAATTGTATTTGACTTCAAAGGGGAACTGAATGACTATCAGGGCATTTTTATTATTGAGAGTTTCCTTTGGGAGTTGGCTGACAGCGTGGGTGGTAAAAATGAGCTACATATCGGACGGAGGCTTTTCTAGAACTAACAGCAAGCTAAGGGTCAACCACATCCGGGTCTAAAATAGGCCCCCCATGAATTTTCTTGCTTACCTGACTTCAGAAGTAGGATTTGATCATTTTGACAGAGTTCCATGAAGCCTGTTATCCGCTTTGCAAACTCTACCACATATTGGATGGCGTGAGTGATCTGGATGGCACATTGCTGCCACAGTGCTTCCCTGGACTTCAAGAGAGAAAACACAGAATGTACATAGAGCAAAGAACAACTCGGAGACTCAGTAAAACACTCAAGGTTGCCCTAACTGGCGCTTACCTGTCACTTGGGGTCCATGGTAGGAATTTACCCACCTTTAGAAGAGAGGCAGTATTTTCTAAGATACTGCTTTGACCTCTTTGAACCTTGATACACCACAATTATAAAGTAATGAGGCTAAAATAATGGAAATATTGCAATAGTACAAAAAGATAGGCATTTATAGTTTCTTTATTATTTTGCCTCCTCCTCACCTAAACAAACTCAAGCTCTTAGTCTATTTTGTAAAGTCAAACTCTTACACTGAGGAATAGCAATTTCATTCACAGGCTTCCAAAAAATTATTTCCACGTGTACCTGACAGACACTAAGTCTGTAATATTTTTATGTTGTGTTCTTTTCCCAGAACTTATGGAGACTGCTTTTTGGTACAAAAAAAAATTCAAGGGGGCTCCCCTGGTGGCGCAGTGGTTGAGAGTCCGCCTGCCGATGCAGGGGACGCGGGTTCGTGCCCCGGTCCAGGAAGATCCCACATGCCGCGGAGCGGCTGGGCCCGTGAGCCATGGCCGCCGAGCCTGCGCGTCCGGAGCCTGCGCTCCGCAACGGAGAGGCCACAGCAGTGAGAGGCCTGCGTACCGCAAAAAAAAAAAAATTCAACGGAAAAGACATCAAATCACATCACTCTCTTAAGTAATATAGAACTCTGGAAATGTATTTTGATCCTTGGGTTATTTTCTTTGGAATGGGAAACATAAATCCAAGTTATGTGTTAATTCTGTTTTTTATTGACCATAACAATACCTATGCTTTTGTCTCCTTATTTATATAAAAGTGGTAAGATTTAATTATTCCACTGGAGAAAAATCAGTATGTTGTAGTCATATATTTCTATATAGACACATTTATATATTTTATTAAAATTTCATTTACCAGTAGGTTTTGTGATTATGGATCTCAATCCTGTAGAAAATTAATGTGAATCAAAACAACAACAACAAAAACAGCAACAAATTTCTTCTCTTAAAACCTTCTCTAATGGACACAAAAATAATCAAAATAATAATAATAACAGTAAAAATGTAGGGTGAGTTGTCCCTTTTTCCTTTGGTCCTTTTTAAACATGTAGGGTAAGAAAAAACATTCAGAATGCTTTGTTGCATATCTTTGTAGTGTAAGTTTGCAGCTATTATTCCTGCTATGACTTTTTCAATTGCTCCTATTCCTTGCCTGGCTGCAAGAAACCACTATGAGATGTCCTAAAATCACCTGATGTGGGCACAGTCTCCCCAGTCACTCAAATAGGGCAGTGGTTTTCAATCGGGGTCGTTTTGCCCCCCAGGGAACATTTGGCCACATCTGGAGACATTTGGGTTGTCACAACTATGGGTGAGGGGATGCTACTGGCACCTAGTGGGTAGAGACCAAGGATGATGCTGAACATCCTACAATGTGCAGGACAATCCTTACAGCAAAGAACTGTCCAGTCTGAAATGTCAACAGTGCAGAGGTTGAAAAAGCCAGAAACAGAGAAATCACAGAAAAACTTTCCTGTAGTTTCCCAGAGTACCTTGCTTTGATACGCTTTAATTTCTTCATATGTGTGGATCTGCCATGCCAGCTGGTGTAGCTCCTCCATGGTGTACTGACATGTCTCCAGATGGGACTTAATGATGTTCTGCGCAATTCGATCTATGAGAAAGAATATCAGTTTGAGGGTTTGTGAATAAAATCCCACGCTGCGGAAAGAAACCTGCTGTTAATGTGTTTCCTGTAGGAATGCCTTTTGGAGCTACTCCAATTGTATGAGCATGTCTTTAACATTACTATCTATTTAAAAATCTCCAGACAAACTCTTTACTGCTTTTTTTCAATTTTCAGTCTTTTTATCAAAATTAACTGCCTTTTCCTCCTCTTTTTGGTCACAAAACTGGGGTCTTAAAGTTTTAAAATGTTCAAATAGATATTTATTTTAAAAATAAATACAAATTACCATGTACCATGTTTCTTGATTTGGGGCCTGAAAGTCCACTCACAGTCTTGTAACACTTGTCACACTGTAACAGTCAGTGTGAACTCCAAAAACTTTAAAATATTTGGAAAATCACTAGATCCCCAGTGTTTATCTCAGAAAGGAGGAATTGAAATATAAATGTTTTGCTTGTATTTTAAAAAGGGAGGATTAAACAATAATCTAAAAAAATAGTTTTCTATAGAGGAAAGAGAAGAGAATGGGGGCACAGGGATAGAAGCCAGACTTCTCTGATGGTATTGTTTTTGTAGATGTTACTTTGGAACCACGTAGATATCTTCCATAAATAATGTGAGAGGGAGATGAAATGATATGGACTCATGAGGTGATAATTTTGAAGCTGGGTCATGAGGGCCCTTATATTCTTCTTTCAAATTTTTCATAAGATAAAATTTTTCCCTGAAAAAGTTAAAAAAGAGGAAATGGTTTTACTCATTAAAAAAGTAGAAATAAACACAATCAATTTGGGGGGGCCATTTATTCCAAATGTGTTGTATTTAGTATTGTATCTTAAATATCGATTATTTTGGGTTTCGAGGTATGGAAGTTGAGTAATAGAACCAGACATAAGAGCTCTCCTTAACAACCTGCAGGGAGTGCCCCGAAGTGGGATAGAGCTGGCAGAAGGTCCCCTCATAATCCCCCCTCTGCTATTTGAACATGTGAAGGTGACATCTTGGAATTCTGTACTTAGGAATTCTGTAAGTGGGATATGAGTAGAATGAAGATGACCAAATTTTCTGCCTGGTAACTGTTCTTGGCTCATATAGAAATGGAGTTTTTCTTGTGTTTCAGGTGGTGCCAGTTTAAATGCAATTTCTGTTCTTTCTAAATAGCAATATTTCATTTCTCCAGGGTAACTCTCAAAGCAGTACTCAGGTCCCGTTTTCTTTTTGTACCTTGCTAAGCTTCTGGTATATATGGAGTGAAATAAATTGAGTTTTAGTAACGTAGAGAATAAAAAATGTAAGCTTAAGCTTCTAATGCACCTTCGAAATAAAAAAATCTCGTATATCCATTGCCTGGCACATTATAAACACTGAATAAATGGTAGCCACGATTGTCATTATTAGGACATTCTACATAGTTTTTCATCAGGGAAGGAATCTGACCACCCAGTGGAGATGAAACGGAGCTATTTAATTTTGGAATCGGTGCTACTGAAGGAAGATATTTCGATATTTATTCAAGTTGTTCAATCAGAACTATAAACTGATGGATGTAGAAGGTGCTACAAAACGCTAACTTACGATTATGGCTATGCTCTACTGGATTCAGCATTGAGCATTTCTAGACTTTCATTGCTTATCATGTTATAAAAATCCTTTCTTTAAAAAATCCTATATTCAAAGATTTATTGAACGTCCTCCTATGTTGTAAAAAAGGGCAGGAAATATTCTATGCATCATATTAAAGTAGATTGGTATGTCATGCTTCATCATTTTTCAATTTCATTTGGGCAGTCTAATTACTTAGACTCTTAAAAGAACATATCTATTCCTCAGTAGGTATATAATGAAAACATAAGATTTTTATGGCTCTATAGTTTTCAAACCTTTATCTTCTTGGTGTAGTATGTTTTCATTTTCAAAGATATACTGATTTGTCAGTAATTTACAGGCTTCAGGGTTTATAAACAAAATTATAATTGCACTCAAAATTGCACTATGAAAAACTTTTTACCTGTTCCTTTACAATATCTCCTGAGAATTGCTGGCCAAGGTTTAAGAATTCCCTGGCCTTCTGCCACCAAAGTTTAGGGTTCTTTGGGGTATGAGGAGTGGGCATAATAAACATGTGGGCAGATTAAGCAAAATTGAAAGTTAAATCCACATGGATGCTTTAGGACTCAGCTCAGATGGCCATTCCTCGAGAAGGTTTCCCTGCTTCCCAGTGTCCCACGTAGAAGGGCCAGCTGCCATTACACTTTAATTCCATCCCCCAGCTGAACCTTTATTCCAGTCAGACTCCCACTGTGCTTATTTGAATGGATGTTTCTATACCCTTCAAGATTGTGAGTTCTTCAAGAGATGGACTGCAGAACCCAGCACAGTGCCTTCATATATTCATTCACATGTTCACAAATACTTTTTGAGAAGCTATTATATACCAAGTTAAGGTACAGAGTTTAAAAAAGGACATTTTCTTTTTTTAACAGGATCTTATAATAATATCATGTCATATCATGACGTAACAAATGCCCTGAGTTATTGTGGAAGCCCAAAGAAGAAAGTAACTAACTCAGTCAGAGGGAGGCAGAAAACTATCCACAGAGAAGATACCTGTTGACCTGGGTCTGAGCAGGAATTTGTCACATGAAGAGAAAGACGGACATCAGATAGAGGGGATGATGGAAAGGCACAGAGAGAAAACTAGCTCTGAGCTAGAAAACTGCTGACATTAAATGGTACATCTTTACAATCCTTACCTTTTACAAACAATTTCCCTTTGAGGAAAAAAGTGAGGTTCAGAAAGAGTGAGTGACTTTAGACCCATTTTTACAGAGCTAACAAATGGCGTTGAAATCAGCTCTGTCTTTCCCAGCAAAAAGTCTGTAGTGTTTGCAATACAGAGTGCATTGAAGAGATGGGGACAAAGAGACTAGAGATAGACACTGTGACTGGAGATGGAACAGCTGCATAAGCATGGCCATGGAGTTTGGATTTTACCTTGTAGGCGATTAAGAGCTAGTGGAAGCCGCGAAGCAGGAGAGTGACATGGTCAGTTTTTTGTTTTAAAAGGGTGATACTGGCCACGGCAAAGCAGATGAGATGGCATTAAGGAGTAAGTGAGATTAATCAGGCTGTTGTGAAAAATACAGACAAGATATGAGGAGCTTCTAGAACAGGTGAGAATGACAGAGTCAGAGTGGAGGGGCCAGATGCAGGACAATTCTGAAGGAGGATGCATAGGACCAGCAGGGTGTGTGTGTGTGTGTGTGTGTGTGTGTGTGTGTGTGTGTGTGTGTGTGTGTGTGTGTGTGTGTGTGTGTGTGTGTGTGTGTGTGTGTGTGTGTGTGTGTGTGTGTGTGTGTGTGTGTGTGTGTATTAAATATAGTAGGTACTCAGCCAATGTTGAGTTAGTAAAGATAATGTTGAAAATATCCATCCATCCATTCGTCCCCTCGTTTTCTGCTTTAGTTGACAAAGGATTTTAGAAAGCTAAGACTGACCCTTTGTTTGATGATCTTAAAGCCTAAGCACTCATGATGGCTTTAACATTAAACATGGGCAATTATTTCCCATACCCTTGTGGTGAGAAGTAAAAGGTAAATCTCTTTTTGACATAAGACATATATCAATGAAAGCTAAGACACAGCCGCAGCAGTAGCAGGAGCGATCCTTCTCCACTTCCTTTCACGGGTCTGCAGTGCAAAGGTGAGCCACGTGCAAAAACCGGCTTGACCCTCTCAAGGCTCAGGCTGGGGAGGGGGGGTGTCAATAAACCACACGGTAAAGCTAGACTTGGTCCCTTGGGAGCGAGGCCTGAAGGCTCATTCTGTCGATTAGAAAGATGCATGAACATCAGAGGAGATGGTCTGCTTGGACTGAGAGTCTGCAGTTGTGAAAAGGGGAGAAGGATTTAAAAAGAAGGGACAAAAGGGAGAGACAATGAATACAGTATGCAGAGTTCCTGCTGGGAGCCAAAGGAACTTTCAAGAGTCCTTGCCTGGAAAAATAGAAAAGGTAATAGTAAACGCTGTCATCTCTAGGGACCAACCACATGAGAAAGTCCAGACAAAAAGACTGAGGTAAAAGAGCAGGGGATCTGGAATCTTTCTGGGCAATCGCACACCCTTCATCCGTTTCCCTGATTTGGATTGCTGTTGCTTCTCAGAGCCCAGTTTCGGATCCTTTAACCAGCTTGGGCTGCAGAAAGCACATGTTGAAGAAGGAGTCAGCACGCACTGTGCTGGGATGATGGGTGCAACAGAAATATGACTGAATAATGACTGAATGATGGGATATTCTACCACCTTCAGAGGTGATGCCCATGGACTCTACACTCTCCTTTTCCTGAGACCAGGGATGAGGCTAGAGATTTCTTAAGTGGACCTGAAAATGCAGCTATTATCTTCTCAGTAGTTAAGATTCTGTATGTATCAGTGAGACAGAGCTTTGTCCATTTCACTAAGAGTATGTGGGCTGTTTGATAGTTAATAAAACAACAACAAGGAATGAGAAGAACAATTTTATATGCTCAGTCCAGTCATTCCTTTTCAGTCATGATGAGGGGAAATGTAAACACTGATGCTGGCAAGGGAAAACTGGGTGTGTAATTATAGGTTAAGAGTAAGTCCATGATCCTCATTTTCTATTTGTTAATTTCATGAAAAATATCCTGCTCTCACTTTGTCTTGCATCTCTTTTTTTCCCCCAAAAATTGCTGTTTTATTTTTAGACTTTGACCCTTATACTATTCTTGAAGGAAGGCTTATTGGAGCCCAAGACTTATAACTAATTAATAGAATTTGTAACTTCATGTATTAAGTAACTTTATGAGATAGAAATGACAACATGTGATTCAAATGAAAGAATAATCCTAGAAATTTTAAAATAATTGATATAGAGATATGTTTTTGGCATAGGTTGTGGTGATGGTTTCATGAGTGTATACTTATCGCCAAACCCATTAAGTTGTAGACATTAAATACAGACAGATTTTTGTATGTCGATGATATCTCAATAAAGAGGTTTAAAAAATAATTGATACAGGCAAATATACTTTATCATTTTTGATGAAAAATATTGAAAAATATTGCTAAAATTGTTACACTTCCCTAGAAGCTTTAGGGGTAGTCTTAAATCCACTTATGACAGGCAATAAGAAGAGAGAAATTAAATTTTTGAAGGGAAAACTAGAATAAAATTGATGGTAATTCTCAATAGTGTGTGCAAAAATTGTAGAACCCTGGGGCTGGAACTAACCTCCTTCCTTCATTTCCAAATGGACTGTATCTAAATAATTCCAGAAATTAGTTGGGTCTCCTGTCTCTCTCTGCAACTTTGGCTCCCTCCCCACACTGTGATTCATCAATCATCACTGTGATCTGTGGAATAAATCAAAGAAGTAGGAAGGAAGTCCCTCCTTAAGGTATTCACAGGTGGTTGAGATGTGCATGATATGTGTAAATATTAATACTATTTTGTGTAAATTAATTGTGTAAAAATAATATTTTGAAGTAATATTAAAGAAATAAATGAAAAATAAATTTTGTTAAGTATTAATTCATATAGAAAAGCAAAGTCTGGAAAGAAGTCATCTAAATTGCCTAGTACTATGTAGAAAAAAGGCTACATCTGCTTATTTTGGTGAAAAGTAAGTAAACTGACAAGTAAGGTGACAATTTCTTGTTTATAACTGTAATGTTATAAAATGTGGACCAGCTTGCAGCTACTAAAATAGCAAGTGACCTTCTGCAGCTCTGATTTCAACCACTCAGCGGGTTTTTTCCACCAAAGGGGCTTATTTTAGCTCTCACTAGACATTTCAGCAAATGGCGCTCTCCAAAGGCTACAGTGTCTCAGACACGGATTGCACGGGTGGTTTCATTAGAATCCCACATCCTGGGAGCGGGGAAAGTTGAGTATATCTTTAAAAACTGCTGCTTTCAGTGTTATTACCAAGAGCACCCGTGGCCCAACTGTATCAAGGCGAGAAAGCTGAGACTCAAAGCTATATATAGCACTAGAGGGGGCTGCATCTGAAGTCCCTAATTCTTTCTCCTCCCCCTCCTTTTTTTTTTTTTCTTCATGAGAAAGGACGGATTCTTCTTGGTGAACTATACCCCCTATTCATTTTCCTCCATAAGGGATTTTTTTTTTTTTAAACTTGGAAGTATTCTTCTTATAATACTATATCTCAGCCTCAATCAAAATGATTAATGAATTTTTAATTTATCACTTGCCTTAAGGATCTAGAGAACTGCTCAATTCTCTGTTTAGTTTATACTACTAGTGTGAAAGGGAAATTCTTAGGGGATTCGCTTTGAATTAATGGCAGGATATCTCTATGGACTTGCTCAAGGCAAGTTTTAAGTGCCTGCATTAGGTTTTCAGAATATCAAGATTCCTCAGAATCCACACTCTGAGGCAGTAACTCTAATATATTAGAACAATTGGTTTAAAGGTGAAACATTTAACCAAGTGTGCGTTTTGTCTTTTTGACAACACACTATCAGTTTTATACGTTTTTGGTCCTTAAATAGAACAAGTCTGCTGGTTAGTGTGTAATAGATGACTGTCAGAGAGGACAATGTTACTTTCGAGACCTTTCTGATTTTTCTAATCTCTATTTAGAGATGATGATTTTTGGGGGCATAAATAGAATTGTGCTACCAGCATAAAAACGTCAATATTTAAGCTTAAAATAGCCATCTATTAGTTATCCATAGCCTCAATAGGGAGGTAATATTTTCAGCATTTAAGTTCTTCAAATTTTTTAAAGAAGAATTTAGGGGCATAAATAACCCATAACTTATTTGTTGGCTCAGTTTCAATGTCCAACCACTCATTACTCTTTTACCAGTGAATTAGGAAAGCTTCTGATCTCTCCTTTTCAAACAAATTCTATTGCCAATTATTACATCAGAGAATGGCATAACTGAGTTTTACTTCATGTAGATCTGAACCAAAATGTTGTTAAAGTGCTTCAGAAAAATATATTAACAAAATATAAGATTGTTACTAACTATAAAAATGATGAAAATGTGATAAAACACAACTCAATAAAATATGAACACAGAGAAAAACAGTGAAAAAAAAACAGATTAATACTACAAGTAATAATATCTGGGAAAGGACTGAATGAACAGATTAATAAATAAAATGGTTAAAATTTTATCAAATTTCAGGAAGTTCAGGTGAGAGTACTGTAATAGGAAGTAAGAAAACTGAAACTAAAGCAGAAAGAAAAACTGAAAGAAACCATAGGGCATTTGTATTTAAGCAGAGTATATCCAAAGGAAAAAACATCATACACAGCAAAACAAATTAACTATCTACGAGGGTGCCTTCTTAATAATTTAATAATGGAAAGCTGTCTTGGATCACAAGTATTTTGTTTCATTGCAATAGTGCATGTCTAGTTTTGGGGAAATTACAGTTGCCTTTCTTCAAACTAGCTAAGAAAATTAAGAATATAGTATAAAAACATTACCTTTTGAAGCTAACTTTCATAGTAAAAGATCTCCTTCACAGAACAATCAGAAAAGATCAACGTACTTCAACGCCCTAGAATTGGTGAGTTTTAAGGAAAGCAGCTTGTAGGATGGAGGAAGCCAATATGAATCCATTGAGCCTTTTATTTCACGCCCTTTGGGAAGTCACTTAACATTTTAAAGTCTTAGTTTCTTTGGGTTTGATTTTCTATCCATAGAAAGATTTGGCAGCAGTGATATTTTCTAAGGGCTGTGTAAAAGCATGGCGACTTGAGTCCTTATAAGGGGCTAAATAGGAATTTCTCTTTCTTTTGACTCACGAGGGAGAAGTCTTGCAGAGTTACAGAAGGTGGGAGTACAGCTCACAGTCTTAAAAGTACTTGAAGTGTCTTAGAACAAACAAAAACAAGATAATCTAGAGCCCATGAAAATATTTCCCTACTCTCTTTTAAAAAGTACACCTCCTTGGGCTTCCCTGGTGGCGCAGTGGTTGAGAGTCCGCCTGCCGATGCAGGGGACACGGGTTCGTGCCCCGGTCGGGGAAGATCCGACATGCCGCGGAGCGGCTGGGCCCGTGAGCCATGGCCGCTGAGCCTGCGCGTCCGGAGCCTGTGCTCCGCAACGGGAGAGGCCACAACAGTGAGAGGCCCGCGTACAGCAAAAAAATAAATAAATAAATAAATAAAATAAAATAAAAATAAAAAGTACACCTCCACACATTACCCAAAGGACACTTAGCAGGTCACAGATGATGAAAACCTAATTACGGAAATTGCTCACGGCCATCATTAGGACTGACCTTTACTATTTGGATTTTGTTGACATATGGATTGACCGTTAATTTAAACAGAAGCAATCCCTCCCCAACCTTACCCCCCTTTGGAAATGTAGCCAATATAATTCTGACCTTTAGGAAGAACTAATTCAGGAGAAATCTTTGGAGGCAATTTTTACATTTTCAAACATTTAATCTAAATTTTTTAAAGTAATGATTGCTTAAATAATACATTTAATTGACTAATGCTTTAAAATAAGTGTTTTCTAAATAGTCTAGCACCAAATGTTCCTGGAGCAAACCTGTCTGAAAACCAAACAGCAGTTCCACAATAGTCTGCATAAATAGGGCTCAGATTTAAATAATAAATTTCTTCTCAGTAGTAAGGATATATCGTCATATATCCTTATCTATAGCTTACATCCTAAAATAAAATAAACAAAAAGTCTTGCCAGCTAGAAACATTTCCAACAGGTTTCCCCACATTTGTAAATATCACAGAAATAAATCCTGTACTGGTTGGCAGAGAGAGCCTGTTAAGTTGGTTGTATACCATGGTAATGAAAACCAAAGTGTATCAAGTTCCATCAACCTGGCCATCAATTGACATTTCTGTGTCCCATAGCCTATGTGGCATTTTAACCCCACCCAGCTCTTCCCAAAATAGGTGCTTGAAAATGTGGCTAAAGCAGTACCTATTCACCCCAGGCAGGGGAAAAGTGATTCAGAGCTCTTTCTAAGAGTTAAGTGTCAAGCTTGCAATGCGGGAAATACTAGTCAACAGTGGGGGCTGTTTCAGAGATTGTCTTATAAGCATAAACATTCCTTCCTTCAATAAGTCATAGGTAGAATCTCATGAAATCTCCTTCCCTCTTCCTTACTGCAGAATATTTCATATCTACTATGGCTTTTGAAACTGAGTGCATAAATTGGAATTGGTTTTCCAATAGCTTTTTTTTTTTTTTTTTTTGGTTGGTGGATTTTAGAATCTTCTTAGGAAGTTCTGAATTCTGAGTCAAAAATTAATCCCAAACTAGTATCTCCAGGGGAAGTCTACTGAGGAAGATCAGTTTTGCATAATTTCAACTCAAAATAGAAAAGGTGATTTAAAAGATTTACCTAATCCAGTGAATGCTAGCACATAAGGAAAGCTGTACTGACAGAGGTACAAGCACATAGTGGTTAATCTGCATACAGGTACTATAAATAGATATGCAGGTTTATAAGTACTTCAGCTGAGCATATATGTGTGTATTACTTATAGTGTAAATAATGTTTATATATGTTTAGAGCCTTGCTGGTCACAAAGTACTTTTGTATACATTATGCCATTTATTCCAGTTGTGGAGAATCATTGCACTGAGCACGACAGTAGAGTGACTACAACATATTACTAGGTGAGTTAAGACATCTTTTTCAGGTTGTTAAAGGATATCTAGAAAGATACAGATTTGAATGACTCTAGGGAAGAACTATAGTGTCCTCTGTCCCAGGATGCTCCAGAATAATTCATGGCCGTGGACTAGTTAATACTATAGTTGTGACCATGGTAAAGATCTTTTTTTTTTTTTTGAGATAGAAGACAGGATTCTGGAAATAAGCAGCCTCTTGGGATGTAGTCTATGGAAAGCAGAGAACAAGGTAGTATGAAAATTTCAGAGGAGTCAGGTAAATCCCTCTCAAGTGACCAAGGTGATGTGGGTAGGCCTGGGGCTCAGTCAAGACCATATCTTTATTGTTCTGTCCCCCTTTTTCTTTCAAGAGGGGTTTGGGGAGGTGGTCAGGTTGAAGTGGGCCAGAGAGGACAGGTCGATTTGCCCTGAAGTATCCATACAGCAGCTCACTCTTTACTTTGTACATGAACTAGGGATGGTTTGAGATTGGCCACCAGCCTCTCATTGATCAGCTCCTGGCTGTCCTTGATGTTCATTTTTTTTTTTAGGAGTGTGGATGAAGAGAAGAGGCTGGTGCACACTTCTGATGTGACTGTGGTTATTAACTTTATAGTTGACAGGGTCATTCCACCCCATGGAAATTCCCGAGTGTGGTCCTACTCCTTGAGACAGCTGTTTCAGCATCGGTCAGGATTGCCTAGTTGCCTGTAAGTCCCCTCCCCTCCTCTCCACTACCCTACCCTTCTCCTTGGGAAGTGGCTGGAACAAAGGGAATATTTGTGCACATGGCCAAAGCTCCCACCAGGAGTTGGGAGAACCATAATCCTTCAAAGTCACTGAGCCCATCTGCCTTATTTTTCAGATGAAGAGACAGAGCTCCAGAAAGCTGAACTAATTTTGAACAAGTTCACATGGCTAGTATGTGAACTAGCCATCAGGAGTCCCAATTTCAATGTCCCTTCCCTAAACTGCCTGCATAGGACCTGTGTTTGGGTGAAGGTGACAGGGGTGTCAGATGACAATGGAAGTTCACAAGATGTCTTCCCTCAAGGCAAGAAAGAAAGAACTAAGACACTGGATTTTCATGTCCCTTACTGCTTGAATGCTTTTTCTCATTAGTTCAGTCTACTTTCGTTCATTTTAATGACTTACTAGGTACTTGCTCCTAAATTGAATGCCTACCTGTATTTGATAAAGGTGCCACCAGAGGACATAGGAAATACATAGCTGGAGTTAAATTCTATTCTCTGTACCATTTCTGAATGAGTAGTTGAATATGCTTAATAGGTTTAGGCAGTTGTAAAATATTTACCTGTAAAAGCCTATATCATTGAAGCTGCTGTCTTATGACCATAGCACCTGCTTGGGGTTCTTAAAAAATAACAACTGAAACACCATGAACTTTTACAGAATTTCCGCCAATAAAACATCACTAGAAATACCTTCTATGTGTCCATGTAGCCTTGATGAAAAAAATAGTACATTACAGGGATTAGATCACCTTTAGGCCAATCCCTTTTTGTAATCTCCTCTATTAATACTCAGCTTCTGTAATAGATGAATTTGCTAAAAAAAAAAAGAGGTTTATTTCTATTTTTGATGTTTAAAATTCCAGGCTCCATAAATAGACCACAAAAGGAATATGAAAGTAAATCTACATTGAAGATTACACAGGAGGGGTCAATGAATTCATTGATTTCATTGTCTTTATCTGGAGAGAAAATTACTGAACAGCAAACTCAGATAATGTTTGTAAAAGGCAATCTATCCCCTTAGCACTGAAACTAATTTGATGGATTTTTTCCCTGTTTTTAAAAGCATGTTGTTTGGCTGTTTGAATTGTCTTGTTGTCTGGTACCTCATGGATACACTGTCAATCATCTTTGAGCTTAAATAAGCTTTCATTAAGAGTATTAGTCCTGCAGAATCCTCCAACCCATCTGAGGGCTATAGTGGGGGAGCAAAAACACGACCTTCCATTTTCTCTCTCTGCTTGTTTGCCAGTCTTCCTATAGCCAGCTTCCTTTCCCTGCCACCAACCACTGCAAAATTTTATTTGCAAAGATATAACACCTCCACCATGCCAGCTTGAAGTAAAATTCCTGCTAAACCCAGTTAAACCTGATGCCTAAATATTAATTTGCAGCTTACTTTTGCCCTTCTCTTATTTTATGGTGTTTTGTCCTATGGAATTTTGAGAAACCCAAGCATATTATTCTGGAAATGTTTCATGCTTTCCTCCTTGCTTACCCACATTTTCTTTTCAAGTCCCAAGACTACGGGAGTAAAACATTCCTGAAAAGAGCTGTGGCACAGAGTAAGCAATACCCCCCATCTTCTTCACCTGCAGAAGAGTTTGTGGTATCGTCATGCTCGGGATTTAGAATACATGGCGTTGAACTGCAGTTATTTATTTTCATGCCTGCCTCCTAGACGGTGAGGACAGAAACCGTGTTCTCCTTGCCTTGAGTGCCTGGCACACACTACCAAACGTAAAATAGCCGGCTAGTGGGAAGCAGCCGCATAGCACAGGGAGATCAGCTCGGTGCTTTGTTACCACCTAGAGGGGTGGGATAGGGATGGTGGGAGGGAGACGCAAGAGGGAGGAGATATGGGGATATATGTATATGTATAGCTGATTCACTTTGTTACAAAGCAGAAACTAACACACCATTGTAAAGCAATTATACTCCAATAAACATGTTAAAAAAAAAAGAATATGTTTTTGAAAGAATGCCTGGAAGTGTAGAGTAGTAGAATGAGCTACATAAGAACTTAAGCTTTACCACATAACTAACTCTGTGCCTGGGAAAATCACTCACTCTTTCTGACCCTTAATTTCTTCATCTGCGCAATGGGATGATTTCTTCACTTCCCACCTGAAGGCACTGGTAGGAGGCTTAAATTGGCTAATGTGCATGAAGGCATTTTCTGTTTCCGTCTATCCATAAGGTATTATTATTAGGGTTCCTGAACCTAGAAGTCTGTAGTTCCTTTGGTGCACTTTTAGAAAGACAATGGTTTTTCAGGAGGAATATTCCTGACTCGTAACACTCAACTAATTGACTTTTGGGGATCTGCATGCTGTTGCTAGTATTGTTTTACGGTTCTTAAACATGCATTTTTATTAAAATTTCAAAACTGTAAGACTGTATTCTGTATGGGCTAATCCAAAAACTGTGTTTTTTTGTTTTTTTGGTTTTTTTAATCTGCTTTTACAATGGCCCAATCAGAATCATGATCTGGTTGTACAATTTCATTGTTCTCTCAGAAACGAGAGGAAGCAGATCAGTACTTCTAGCAGCCAAGAGTGATGTTAAAAAATTCTCTCGTGTGATATAGCCTCAATTCACACAGTCAGAATGTGGCTAAAATCACATTTTCTTTTTTAAAAGGTTTTATTTTATTTTTTTGGTCACACAGTGTGGCTTGCGGGATCTTAGTTCCCTGACCAGGGATTGAACCTGGGCTCTGGCAGAGAAAGCACCAAGTGCTAACCACTGACTGCCAGGGAATTCCCCACATTTTCTATATTTGTCAGCACAGGCTTCTTTCTATGACAAATTGTCACCAGCCAGATTAGTATAGATCCTTGTTAATCAACTCAAGTCAAAATGTCAGCGTGCACCCTCTGTAAGCTCCTTTGTAGCGCCCAGTAGGACGTCAGGTAGGCAGCAAACACCAAGCAAGTCTTGTTGTGGGAATGCCATTAACTTGGGAGGGGCGGGAAGAAACATAGTTAAAATAGTTTTTAACTATTTTAACTAATATAGTTTTGATGTTACTTTGACCTGGGTTCACATGCTTACTTTGCTTTTAACAAGTTTCGTAACTTCTGAGCCTCAATGTTTTCATCTCTAAAATGGTTATACGAATACTTACATAACAGGCATAATAGGGTTGTTATAAGAGTTGAATATTGCTAGGCACCATGAGGGGCTCAATAACAGGTAATTAGGTAATGACCAAGAATGTTATTAAGTAATAATGAGATTAATACCATTATAATATCAATTATATTGATAATAATAACGATGAGGCTTCTGCATGACAGAAGCTGTTCTAAGAATTTTCAAATATTAACTCATTTAATCCACACACACAGGTAGGGATTATTATTATCTCAGGTTTACAACTGAGACTCAGGTTGGGTAAACTGCCTGAGGGAAAAGGAACAATGAGGTTTTGAACTCAGGCAGTCCGACTCCAGAACCAAAGTTCTTAACTGCTGTACTACACCACTGATGCCCTCCTGCCCAATTAGACTGTTATGCATTCAGTGCTTTAGTGAAATGAGTGGCAGTTTTTTGGATCGTGCAGGAAAGCATAGTGCATCACACTGTTGTGGCTCCGTTCGACACTCGAAGGAGTTTGTGTCCACTAGATGGCATTGCCGTTTTAACGAAATGGGAACCAAGGCAATACTTAGGCTTAGGAGCCTGCTAAATTTGAGAGCACTAGGAGAACAACCTAATTGCATCCCTAAAAGTCTGATGGAAGAAATCTCCAAAATTTAAGGCAGATCTAGAGATCTCTAAAGACTAATAGTATCTTGAAATAAGTAAGAAAAATAAATGCTAGTTCATTTTGGGGTCAATGTCTGTGTAGAAAATCTGGATGAATTTGGAGTTTCTCTAGTTCATAGAGGAATAGACTCAAGGCCAGGAGGAGAATGACCTGGGTAGGGTTACTTGAACTTCATGTTTCTGGCTGTAGTTTTTTTTTCTGTAATACCTCCTACTGATTCTAAATCACAAAGAAATTGTGATTTCTGCATTCTTAGAAGTCTTTCCTTTTTGGGTATGGATCAGATCATCCAACAATTGTTTTTGTTTCAGTATGTTTTAAACACGTGTTCCCAATCAATAGCAAACTCAGGAACTTAGATACTAAGTAGGATAAAAGCAAAAAATGGTGCCTATTTCCTTTTCCTTTTAACATGTCCCTTTGGAAAGACCTAGTGACTCCACTTAAACAGATTGTCCCCTATTGATTGACAATGCAGTTTGTGAATATTAAGCCCATAGCAAGTAGCAGGATAATGGATAAGCACAAGGACTGCAGAATCAGACAGCCTGGAATGGAAGTTGCCTCTATCATTTAGTAACCAAAGGACCCTGGGCAGGTCATGAGACATCTCTGAGCCTCTGTTTCCACATCTGTAAAATGGGAGTAATAGTCTTACTTATCATATAAGATGCTTGTGAAAATTAAATGTGTGTGAAGTGCCTGTGACACAGTCACAGGTTAAGGAGAGCAACATAATGAATATTTTTGTTATTAGAGCTGATGTGTAGTTTTCTATGTCTCTCAGTTGTGGATGTCGTCACAGGTGTTATGTCAACCACTTCTTTACTCCCTGCCACAGGCTGAATTGCTAAGAGAGAAAAATAGCGTTTCGGGTTTTATAACTGTGTCACGTCACTTCTTCCTCAACCAGATGGTAGAAGTAGCCAAGATACATATGGCGTGTCCTTCGTTATGTGTTCACATCAACTTTATTTAAAACACTCGTAGGCTTTAGGCTCCTACTCACAGTTTAGACAGAGAAGGTGATTGAACACGTGGTGGGCAAGTGAGAACAGCTCAGAGTTACTGAGCACTTGCGGAGTGCCAAACATGGCTCTGTTTTACAAGTATTGACTCATTTAATTCTTACAACAACGGTGTGATCTGTGAGCTAATGTTTTTTGAGAAAAAAAGAACACCGAAAAACAGGATGAGCAAACCAGGATTGAGAGACTTGCTTCAGCTCAAATAACAGGCCACGGATCCAGGATTTGAATTCAGGTAGCCTGGTGCGTAACCACTCTTTTCTGCCACCTCTCAGGGCAAGATGGCAGTCTCAAAGACTCCCGAGCTCCACACTGCTTTCCCTGTGCACTAAGTACTGCGTGAAGCCTGCTGTAGCCACTGCCTGCTAGCTCCTCCGGGCTACTGTTAACATACAGCTCTGTTACCCAGGAGGGTAATGTGTTAAACCTACATCCATATTTTTATGGCAATTAGTTAATAAAATCAACTGATTAGACGGTTAACAGACTCCTAAGCTTAACAGGGTAAAACAAAGCGGCGACAGGTCAGAAGAGAGAGTGCACTCTTGAAGACCACTCCTTAAAGAAGGATGTTGCAGAAGCAGGAGGGTCTGCAACCGATGCAACCGTGCCTGGGACTTGCCCTGCTCAGAGGGGCTTATTTGTTGCCCTTCTGTAATATTCCAGACTACACTTATTTTACTGCCAGTAATTCAGACTCTATTCCCACGTAGAATTCTTGAATTCAGATTTACAAGAGGCTTAGAGGTCTTCTGGTCTACCCCTCTGCCTTTACACAGAAGGAAACTGAGGTTTGTCCCCAGTTATCTTAGATGGAGAGTTGGAGCCCTGTTCATTCAGTTACTACATACTGCTTCTATATCCCTTAGCTATTTCACTTTTAATAGCATCACTTTGAACACTTGCTGAAATTTTCTTGTTTATACCAATAACACTTTTCCTTCAGTGATGAACCCAAATTCAACAGATAGCATCTGTTCCTTACAGATCGCATCTTTCTATTCATGATTTTTTTCCTTCTTCCTTTGCTTGAAATAAACTTGTATGGGCCATGGGAACAGTGACAGTTATTAGACTATATTTTAAAATCCATTAGTTTCCTCACTAGAAGCCATAAATGCAAGTAATTCAACTTAGACCTAAGAAAATGATCTTACTAAACAGGACCAAGGCGATTTCAAAGTAGAATTTCCAAAAATGAGCCGGAAGGAGATTTCCACTTACCGATTTCAGTCATGGTTATCCCTGGTGCTAACTGCCCGTTGTTGAAAGAACTATAGGTAAACAAGTTGGGTACGGATGTGAGGTCATAGATAGGTTCTTGCTTTATCTGTTTGATTCCAGTCACGTCAAGTCCTGACTGATCAGGGGACGGCTGGCCGGAATCCACGTTGTAATAACCCTCGGACTTGGGCAGGTCCATGACGTGTCCGTTGGCGTAAGTGCCACTGGCCTCGTTGCTCAGGTTGCTGAGGCCATTGCTGATGCTGCTGCTGTACACCCTGGCGAGGGCTTCCGCCTCCCCACTCTGCTGCTGCCGCTGCTCCTGCAGCCGCTGCTGGTGCTTCTGCACCTCAGCATACAGGCTGTCCCTCTGCTTCTTGGACATCCTCCCAAACTTCACAGCTGGGTGGGAGACAAAAGCAGAAAACAGCACTTGAGGTTCTCATTCGCATTAACCACCTTAAGTCCAAGGGCTCATGGATGGCTGTCCCCTCAACATAAAATGCACCAAGTCCCAGTACCACAGCCCAAGAGTCCATTCGCTTGCACTCCACATTTGATAAAAGGTTATACTCACGGGTGTCTGTACTGGTTTATGTGCATAGTGAGAACTAAATCTAAGCTAGGAAGAAAGGTACAAACTTATAGATGTATTTCTCATTGACACAAAGTTAGGAGGCATATTTCCTCATTCTTTCTTACTTGCAGGGAAAAAAAAAGAATTCACAAAAACCCAAAACTACCACATAGTACCTATTCAAATGTAGACCAACACTCATTATTAGCTTCCCTCCTGAGCATTACGGTTTCTAGATTGCCAGATAGGACCCTATTATTTCACTATTTTCTAAATAGCACGTTGGGTAAGACCAAGGATGTGAAGCAGGGTGAGAAACACAATTTCAAGGAAACCACATCATTTACCTTCGATTGGATTTGGGGATCAAATGAAAACAATCTTTGGAAAATAGCAATTTCGTGAATACGATACCCAGCAAGTGAGACAACAGTAACCCTTCCTTTCTTATTCTACCGTCCCCAAGTTTTATACTGCCCCCCTCTTCTGGAAAAATCCTTAACCATCCTGAGGAAGAAGGAGAAAGAGGCTCTGTCAGTGGTCATAGAGTAGTACAAAGATGCTTTGATCTGAATTCATTGTTTCTTATAGAGCTTAACCTCCTGAACTGTTGTGGATCGAGACATTTTTCCTCACATGCTGTCAACTCCCGTTTAAGGCTGTGAACGTCCGGAGTCGAGGGGCCACCTTATCTGAATCATCAAGCATGATGCCCGTTCGGCTCATGTTAATGGTAGGGACTATGGTAAACTTACAGGTTCCCTTTTGAGATTCTGCTTTCTTTTCTTTTGTGACACTGTTCCCGTCACCGGCTGGTGGTGGGAGCTCAGAGAATGTGGGAAGAAGAGAATGGAGAGTAGAAATAGGTCCAATTTCTGGATTCAGTCAGTAGAGTTGATGAGAATAACTTCTGAGAATGACTAAATGGTGAAGTGCTTAAGAACTCTCCAGCACCAAGGGCCCACAGAAGAGATTCTTGTTGTGAAACAGCTGCCATTTTACCCCCCGATATTCCTCCAATATTTATTTTCTCTTTCCAGTGGTTATAGAGCTACCAAAGTTTATCTGAGCATAGGCTGTTCAGAATGGAGACCACATTTCCCAACCTCCCTCACTGCCAGATGTGTCTCTGTGATGAAGTTCTGGATAACAGGGAGTAAATGGAAGCGCTGCATACAGGTGTGTGTCCTGAGGCTCGCCATTCTCCTTTCTGCCTGCTGGATTGTGGATGTGAGGGATGGATTCAGAGCAGCCCAAACTCTTCCTATCTCCTTAATCTTGAAAAACCCGTGTTCTGGTTTTCTGACACTGCCTAAGTAGGAAAACCAAGTGGCGATTATCCACTAATTTTTCTGAATAAAGACAAGTAATCGGGTTAATCCAGACCAAACTCCCCATGCCACCTCAGCTGTCATTTTTATAGGTATTTTTTAAAATGATTTTGTTCATTTCTTTTTTTTCTATTTTTTTAACATCTTTATTGGAGTATAATTGCTTTACAATGGTGTGTCAGTTTCTGCTTTATAATAAAGCGAAGCAGCTGTACATATACATATATACCCATATCTCTTCCCTCTTGCGTCTCCCTCCCACCCTCCCTATCCCACCCCTCTAGGTGGACACAAAGCACCGAGCTGATCTCCCTGTGCTATGTGGCTATGGATAAAGAAGATGTGGCACATATATAGAATGGAATATAACTCAGCTATAAAAAGAAATGAAATTGAGTTATTTGTAGTGAGGTGGATGGACCTAGAGTCTGTCATACAGAGTGAAGTAAGTCAGAAAGAGAAAAACAAATACCTATGCTAACACATATGTATGGAATTTATAGGGTTTTGAATCATTGTGTTTAACTTTGTAGAGACAGGGCATTAAATTCTGTTTCTCAGAGACAAATATATTTGCTTCCTAACTGCAGTGGTATTTTCAGCTTGTCCATGGACAGAATTCTGTAGTTGCTTTTAGAGAAAGCTTTCTATCTTTATCATTCCAAATAATTTACTCTATATCATTCTCTAGGGGGAAAAAAACCCTTTTAGTATACGAAAAAACTAAATCATGGTAAGAAATTCAGAAAAAACTTTTTCCCCCCAAGAAATGTCACATGCTTCTCCATTCGCTCACCCCCTTTGCATTCCTGTAGATTCGGAACAGCTCTTTGTGACAGAGATAGAGAGGTGAATCCAAAATCTATGTCTACTGCTGTAGGTTAAGATTTTTGTTTTGGCTGGAGTAGACCTACTTTCTGCCTTACTTTAGTAGAATAGTTTTGCATTTATTCATTTAAAATTTATAGGGAGAAAAAATTAAGAACGAGGAACTCTTCTGACATGGAGACAAAAATGTAGTGGCTCTTTTTAAACCTTTTTCCAAACCTAAACCTTGCTTTAGATTTCTGTACACTTTAGGTGAAATACACATTGTAGCAGGTTGACTGCGTTAGTAACCCTGATGCTTCTTGCCTATTTGCCTGCTCTACCCCATGTAAACTTGCAGTGCCCTTTCATTCTGTGCCGGCATCCTGCTCCATCCCCTTGACTCAGGGTCATGTGATCTGCTCTGCAGCAATGGGATATTGACATATGTGGCACAAACAGAGGCTTAAAAAGTGCTTGTGTGATTGAGTGCCCCACCATGAAAAGGACATGCCTACACTAGTTTGCTGAAGGATAAGATATGTGAAACAGAGCAGAACCATCTCAGGCAAGGCCAACTACAAACAGGAGAGCTGTAGAACTGACCTGTAGCTGACAGCAGATACGGAAACGAGCCCAGTCAAGACCCTATACTGAACAATTTTAGGTTCAGAATTCTGCTGTTAACCATAAGACCTCACAATCAAAGCTAACAGTGTCAAATAAGTATGCTGCCAAGCTCTTTGCCCTGTAAACACCCGAAAACCCACTCAATGGTGAATAGTTAGGCCTCTTCCAAAAAAAATTGACTTATCAAGTCACTGAGCAATTTAAATATTTTCAAAGAAAAAACTTAAAGCTCCACAACATTTTGGAATTATCAGGCTTCATCCTAAATCAAGGACTTTGCTGACAATGGCTATAATACTATTTTAGAATCAATTTTCCATTCATTTCAGAAACACTGATGAGCCAGTGTTTCAGTTTTATGCCCCTTCCTGTAATAAAAGTGGTGACATATTTGGGAAAAAAATTATAGTACTTGGCAAAATAAAGCTACTGAACTTTCCTGATATAAAAATAATTTCTTGTCACTATTTGTAAATACATTTATTGTATTCATGGGCCTATGTTTTCAATTTCATTTAATTTAATTTGTTTATTATACAGCAGGTTCTTATTACTTATCTATTTTACACATGTTAGTGTATACATGTCAATCCCAATCTCCCAGTTCATCCCAGCCCCCACCCCCGCTTTCCCCCCTTGGTGTTCACACGTTTGTTCTCTACATCTGTGTCTCTATTTCTACCTTGCAAACCGGTTCATCTGTACCATTTTTCTAGATTCCACATATATGCGTTAATATGTGATATTCGTTTTTCTCTTTCTGACTTAACTTCATTCTGTATGACAGTCTCTAGGTCCATCCACGTCTCTACAAATGACTTCATGGGCCTATTTTAACAAAGGCTATATTACTATTATATTTTCAAGTATTTGCATTCTTCTTACCACTACCCATTAATCAGAATGGCACATAGTTTACGTGTTTGACCCTCTCAAACTTGAATTATTCTGTTAATGAGATTCACTTGAGTACGGAGACAGCCTCTTGTTAAACTGCTAGCTCTCAAAGAAACTAGCACAATTTGTATACATTGCAAGTGCTTTATAAATATTCAGTGATGATAGTATTTGCTCATGATATGCTCTTAACCCTCATTTTGATCCCACACTAGCAAAGAACCATTTTACGCAAAAGTATTGGAAATCGTTTCATATCTATATGAATTGTGGGATTCTAAATGGAATGGAAGTTTTTGGAGTAACTATACAGCAAAGATGATGCTTCTTCAAAGATTTCTGCTTCCTACCACATGACAACTAGACACATGTTTTTGGTATCAAGAGGAACCCCGTTGTAGAACTATCATCTATGACTTTCCATAGTCCTTTTGGAAATTATTTTATCTTACTATCTTTGGCTGTAAAATGCTTTATGTTTATATCTCACTACTTATCAAGGAAACTAGTCTTAATTTAACTTTAAAATTTCAAGGCTATGCCTTTTTATAGTGCTTTAAGATTTGTAGAAAAAAATCGGATTCAGTCTACCCAACCCTATTCATTAATTTTAAAACATTCTCTCTCTTCCCCTTCACTTCTCCAACAGAACTTCCTGTGATTATGGAATATTCCCTGCACTTTCCAATATGGTAGCCACAAGGCACATGTGGCTTTGAGCACTTGAAATATAGCTAGTGTGACTGAAGAACTAAATTTTAAATTTTATTTAATTGTAATAAATCTAAACTTAAATTTAAATAGCAACACGTGGATACCACACTGGACCATGCCATTCTGGATAACAAGAAGCTAAATCTGTGACACCTGCCCGTGTAGGGCAGCTTCCATTTTTTCATAGAGGCATGTCACTTAGGAGGACACATACTTCATTATTGCAAGGTGAGTATAATGCTTTTTCTTTGAGGTGCAATATCTTCCTATTGATGCCAAAATATTTTCTGTTTTTTTTTTTTTTTGGTAGTGCTAATACACCTGACACTGAAGATTCCGGCAACTAACATTTGTGAAGGGTCCAGTTAAAAAAAGAAATAAATACAATAGTGGAGAAGATTCAGTGCACATATGTATGCCGTCACTTCACACACACGTATACATGCAATACCTTCACCTTTTTATACACATAAACACATGTGTATGTATTCCAAGTGGATTTGACTTTTGATTCTTTGCCAATGCTAAATTCGAACAAATTTGTTACTGCTGAGTTTGTTGTCTACTCATATATCTCCCATGACTAATACGCCACTATAGAAGCTGAAATTCAGGAGAGAATGAAAGTCCAGCAGAGTCAACAGTTATATCAAGCCATCTACTAGCAGTCATATTGTTTTAGTGACCAGATATGGTGAAGTAAATATTCTTGGAGCCAGGCATAACTGACAGAAAACAAATGCAAATATTAAAATGAAGATGCTACTTTATGTCTGAGGGAAGCTGGGTGATGTGTATATAGAAGTTAGGTGTGAGGGCATCTTACCTTGGCTACTGGTACTACTGCTAAAGCACTTTGAAAATATCTGCTTCATCAGTAGAAGGTAGGTATAATAAATTAGTGGCAGGACACATACTACCTCTTATTCTTGAGCCCTTACTAGACATAGCTAATTAACCATAACCTCAGGGCTTCATAATCCTTTGATACCACATACTAGGCATTACTTATCAATAGGAGATAAAACCTGTTTAGCTTCCCAGGTATTAGTGTGACTTATTTAGTTTAAAGTACCCTATATATTCAAGGCTTATAACAAACTTCCTCTATATAAAGAGTAAAGAAGAATTTGTTTTCCCATAGACAGAATCACGTTTTTCTTCTGCTGAAGCCTCTTCTCCTCATTCCCAGCCACTACTATCACTCCTGAGCATTTCTCCTCGCCATTAATCTGACACAAGCCATGCTAAGGAGGCATTTTGAAAGATGTCCCTGGAAGCCTCAAGATTGTCTCTGGACCTAAAATTAAGATGGATCATTATCCTTAATCCTCAGCATCCTTAGATACTATCTTGCTTTTTCTTGCACAGAAGTTTATGCTGTAGTAAATTTCTTCCCCCTTGAGAATAGACGGCGGCTCTATCCATAAACGATCCCCACATCCCCACCCCCGCCCCGACAATATATTTCTTTTATGTCATGAGATTCAGACAACCTCTTAGATTTTGTGGGCTGACGTCACTGAATCTGCCTTGGACCATATGCCCATCCCTTGCTCATGATTCTGTTCACCAGCACAGACCCACGTGATCTCTCTTTCCAAATAGATACTTCCTTTTATTGTAGGAAGAAGCAACAAAGGCAAATACTCAATGGCTTAGTCTCTCTGTAGAATTATTAATGAAACTTTTCAGATACTGTCAATTATTATGCTGCCTCCATATTACAGAAATGAAGTACAAAATTATCAACTCGAATTCCCACAGAATTTCACTAAAGAAATTCTGAAAACCATTTAATCTCCACCCTCCACTTTCTTCACTTTAGTTATGTGCAAGTACACAGGGCTACAAATTTACCCTACGAGTAAATGTATGTGATTCGCAAATCTAGAAAAACAAACAAACAAAATCAGCTAATACACAGAAAAGTTTTGGAAACCTACATCTTGTAGCTTTAGAAGCTACCTATAAACTGGAAGGCTCAACGTCAGATTCTTTTTATTTTGGGGGTTAAATATATCTCACTGGTATACTTTTGTGCAAGACAAGTTTATGTGGGTTGGAAATTAGAGAAATGGTAAACAGAAATTCAAGATGCAACTATCTGGAGAATGCAAGCTAAGAAGTAAACAGTGTATATGTTTAGAGACCATCTATGCAGAGCTAAATTTATCCAAATGACTAAAAGGCCCGCATTTAATTCAATAACTCATAAAATCCCTTTATACCAAGAGATAGTGCATGCCAATTATCTATATTTCTTTAAAATCTAGAAGTATTTCTTTTTTTTTTTTTTTTTTCTTTTTTGGTCCACACTGCCTTGAACTTCATTCCAGGGAGTGTGACCAGAGACACAGAATCCACAGTGATTCACGTAAAGAGAATGACTATCAGGGGCTTTGTCTGTGTCTCAGGCTCTAGGTAAAAGAGAATTCCATGATTCATTCAACAAACACTTAGGTGCCTGCTTTTAACCAGACCCTGAGGGGACAGTGGGAACAAGACAGAAACGGCCCCAGGACACAGGGCTGCTCATAACCCAGTACAGGAGTGCTACGGCCAACATCAGTGGGGAAAGAATCCGTTTGGATGAAAACTTAAAAATGGACACAAAGCTAGATGAAATTCTTTGTGTGAGTTTATTTGTCCTCTTTCATTAATCTAAGAAGTTCAGTTGGGGTGCCAAGTCACCCATTTGGATTGGGCGTGAGGTGGACTACACACTTGAGTCTATTCTGAAAGGGACACCATCTACAGAACCCTTCTAAGACGTGGAGCTCTGCTACAGCCTTTCTGATCTTCATCATGCCTCTGAATAGTCCACATCCATTAATTAAGCTTCTGGGCTTCCTCCAGAAGCAAGGTCTGTTCCTTAGCATCTCCACATACCAAGCAACCTGTGCACCAGTCAGACTTACCCAGTGACCAAGGGGTCCAGGTCTGCCTGGGACTTTCCAGTTTTAGCTCAGAAAATCTCACATCCCAGGAAGTCCCTCATTCACAGGCAAACTTGGACAAGTGGTCACCTTTAGATCTAGGACTATGTGGCTTTCATCTAACCTAGTTAGCACAGGTTGCTCCACGAGCTACAGAAAAGTCTTTCCTTTCTTCCTATGTTATAGGCAATACTATATATTTATTTGCTCTTACTTTTCCTCTTAATACACTGCCAGCATGTGGTTTTCTTTTCTTCTTATCCCTTTGTCTAGAATTCTTCCAGCAGCTTAAACAGACTCCAGCAAAGCATCCATTTGATGCATGCATAAGATTCAAGCCATTTCTGTTTAATCATGTCACTGCCCTAGAGTGACATATACGTGGTAACCAGCATATTATTTATACTTCCTGGCTCTGAAATTGTTTTTAATGGAAAATTCTTTTTCAGTTATCCAGCCTTGCAATTAAATAATTTTGAATGAAAAAAAGAAAAGCATACATTTGAAAGCCTTCTTTTTTCTTTTACATCTTTACTGGAGTATAATTGCTTTACAATGTTGTGTTAGTTTCTGCTTTATAACAAAGTGAATCAGCTATACGTACACATATATCCTCATATCTCCTCCCTCTTGCATCTCCCTCCCACCCTCCCTATCCCACCCCTCTAGGTGGTCACAAAGCACTGAGCTGATCTCCCCATGCTATGCGGCTGCTTCCCACTAGCTCTCTATTTTGAAAGCCTTTAAGTCAGAAGTAGGAAGGCGATGCCTTACCATCTCTCGACATTCCTAGGGCAAGACACTTCTGCAGTCGGCAGTGTTGGCAACGGTTTCTGTTGGTTCTGTCAATTAAACAGTTTCTCTGCCTCGGGCAGGAGTAAGAGGCATTGTTCTGCTGGCTCCTTCTAAAGAATCCCTAGAGGGAGAAAGAGAATGGGAGGGAGATAAATTTATAAGAAGCGACCATTAACAGAGATGATAGCTACATTTTCTACAGTGAATGTCGTTAACTGAGTTCACTTTTTAAAATTCTTTGGCTACCTCTCCTTGGACTGCTTACAGATGTTTCTACTGGGGAAAATTTGGACTCTCTGCAGAGATATGAAGGTATCATTCATTCATTCATTCAATCAATGTGTACTAAAGACATCTGTGATGTTCTATGCAAAGTAAAATAGAATAGAGTTCCTGCCCCCAGAGAGCAGTGGGAAGGGAGTGGCAGAGGAGAGTGTCACGTATGACAAAACTTCATGGGGACAGTAACACAGGAGTGTGTCAAGTGCTGTGGGAGTGAGAAACTCTGGGTACTGAGTAGTGTGGGTTCCATATGCGCCACTATCTTCCTAGTTTCGAAGATGCATTTTTATCCATTTGGAAATTTTTGTATTTGGCCAGAATGTATCTGGAAGGTTGTTTTTCTAAGCAGTGATGTACCTTAGAGTCAACCACATCTTTGAATAAAGGAAATATGGTATAAAAACTGCTCAGTAGAAAACAGACAATAAGTAAAAGCTGAATGAATGCTCTCTGCTTGGCCTCAGGCTGTAGCGATCTAGGAGGTCTTCATGCAAGTACGTTTAGGTCCTTCTGGTACAAAATGAACTGCCTTGGACCATACATCACCCTTATAAATAAACCCACAGCTGAGTCGATTATTTTTTTAATTCTTTGGATACCGCCCACCTTAGTTCTCTTACCAAAAATCCTACTGGGGTAAATAAACATTTTCTCCAGAGATATGAAAGTATCCTTCACCCATTCATTCACCTATTTAATTAGTTTCCCTCATCACTCCTTGTCCTTGAATTACAATACAGCAAAAGCGCAAAGTGCTACAAACAAAGCAGTGATCTACAAATAGATTTACCAAGAGAAATTTTAGGAAAAGATATCCTGTACTATCATCTCTCGGAAGGAGGAAGCCTAGAAAAGGTCCAGGATGGTCATGCAATGCCCATCTCGCTGAGAGGCCTGGAAGCGGTCACTTGACTTCTGTCAAACAGTTTCCTCAACTATCAATGGGAGGATAGTGCAGGGCTGGGACTAGGGTGAGACGGGTGAGGCAATCACATTGGTCACACATTTAAGGGTTGCCAAAAGATGTGGTACTCAGGATAAACATTTTAACACTGATTTTACATGTTACAAATCAACATTAATGCAAACTCCCCAAAAGTTTACATAAAAACAGAATTAAAATTATCAATTTTCCTTTTGCCTCAGGCTTCCATATGGCTTGGCAAGGCACTGTAACAGAGAGCTTGGCCAACCTTATGAAAAGCCTCAGAAAGGGATGAGTGGCCAAGTACCTCCTTAGAGAGGAGTGCCAGTTGGTTTTGTGGCTGTAATCCTCAAGCCATTCAACAACAAGAGCTAGTTTTGCCCCCACAGATCCATGCGTATTATTTATTTAATGAACCAGTGGTGGCAAAACAAGATATCCAATTGGCCAGTTTGTATGAACTCATGGAGCCCTTAAACAAGAGATCCCATCTAAGCCCCCAGAGGTTGAAATGATGTACTTCATATACTGTGAAAGCTGTCAGAAGGCATAACTTCAGCTCATCGGTCTTGATTGAAGATGACTTGGAATTTACATTTTACAAGAGAATTGTGTGGTTTTTACCTATGGATACTCTTAAGTGCCACTTAGCAAAGGAGTTGACAGAAGAGACTTTTTTGAAGTCACAGCTACAGCCCTAATTTAAGGCCAATTTGACATTAATTGTGAGACATTTCTTGCTTATCTGTTGCTCATTACTGCAAATGAGGTTTCTGGCATGAAAAAGAGATTTCGTTTTAAATTTTTATTGGATGAAAAGGAACTTGCATAAGTGCACAAGCGGAAATGATGTTATTTAAAATGGGTGGTTTATGTTGATCTGAAAACAGTATTATGAAAATTCAGAGGTTGATACTAAATGTGCTGACATTGATATCTTAGTCTGAGCAGAATTTCTTGAGTTTGCTATTTGGAGAAAAATGTAGCATATTTACAGATGTGGGTTTTTCCATGAAATAAAAAGAAGTTGTGTGGTGTACAGTATCATTTTGACTAAAACCTCAGAATATGCTTCAAAATGACAGCATAAGTTCTTTGATCCTGGATTGCTTCTTTAAATAGAAAAGATGACAGGAGCCTAAATACTCGTTCTTGACTATTGACCTGTTGGAATATATTTGTTCAGTAGTTAAATCTTTTTTGGAAATCACTGCTTAAAATGTTTAGTTCCTTAACATGACCATAGCCTCATATTTTGAAAACAGACATTTTCTAAATACAGCTTTATACAATGAAACACAAAACATTTCCACTTTGACACTGAGCTACAAAACATTTTTTCATGGGTACTGTGTAAACTAGACCAGAGCTCTTAAACTTGCATAATAAACCAACACGGTGGAAGTGATTTCACTGGAGAGGTGTCTGATTCCAAAATTATTAGTATTTAGGGGAATTCCCTGATGGTCCAGTTGCTAAGACTCTGTGTTTCCACTGCAGGGGGCATGGGTTCAACCCCTGGTTGGGGGAATAAATCCTGCACGCCACGTGGCATGGCCAAAAAAATAAAAATAAGTTAAGAAAAAGAAAACAAAATTATTAGTGTTTATGAAGAAAACTGTTTGTCTATCTGCCCAGAGGAAGTAATAACTTATTCTAGAAGGGTAAAAAATTGCTGATTCGTAATTTTGCTTTAACGTGTCTTGTGATAAGTTGAAAAATTTGCATTAAGGTGAATAACATGCAATTCTTAATTATAGGTCTGCAGAAGAACAGAATACAAGGCACATCTCATGATGTTCAAAGATGGATTACTGCTAATCACCTCTAAAGCCAGTCAGTATGTTAATGGGTTAGGACATTTCATGTTATTCTGCCCCCTCTGCATCCCTCCCCTACTTTATTCTCATTTAGTCCTTTTTCTTTTCTTCCCTCCAGTTTCAATTCCAGGAATCATAATTTTTGAGACTATTATGAAGACACTGCCAATTTTTCACATAGCATGACTATCTGAGTTACAGTACGTTTTGTTTCATTTATATCTGAATGTCTTATAAGCTTAAAGTTGGTTCTTAGAATTTTTGATTGTGCCGCATCTCCTTCAGTTTACTGACCTTAAATTAATGATTCACTTTGCTTGCATCTTTGATCAAAAATATAATTGCTTTTGCCAATAACTTTGCCAGTCTATCGCTTTCCCCTCCTGGACTATGTCTGCATTTCATTTGTTCTGGTTACATACTGCCCTTTAAAATTGCAGAACTGTTTTCATTTCCCCCTTGATATTTAGTCTCTCACCCTTTCTTTCCTTCTAAGGATTAAATTTAAACATTTACTCTTAAGTTTCAAATTTCTCTTATTTCAGATTAAGTCTATGTTAACTGCTATTCCTCCAGCTTTGTGTTTTAAAAATCAACTTGCTCATAGGAATTAGTCTGTCTTTGGAAGAATTGGTTGGATTTGTTGTGGAGGAGAACACTAGACTGAGAATGAAAAACAGAGAAAGAAACATGCTTTTGGCCATGTTCTTTCACTAACTAGATTAGTGACATGGGCCATATGACATAATCTCGTTTAGACCTCAGGATCTCATTGATGAAGTTGGGGCAGATGATTTTTAACTGATCAGAGATTATCTGCTCCACTTTTAACATTCCATGCTTCCAGTTTTCTTTTATTTTTCTGGAACATGAGAATAAAGGATGGTCACATGCATATTGCAACTGCTATCTCGACGGCTTTCTCAAGCAAATAAATAAATACATGGCCATTAGCTTATAATCTTTATTTTAACCTTTCATATTGATATAAATGTGATGGAGTTTACTGGACACAAAACTGTTAAAACAGTAAATCAGTATTTATAGCTCTGTAAATGTGAATAATTGAAGCTTTTAAATGTTAATCCATTTTTAAGCACCTGCTGATGAGTTAGACAATGACAAAAACGTAAAAGGCCAAAGAACAGAAAATCAACCCACCCACCCACCAAGCAAGAATTCCTCAGTGTCAGCAGCAGGCACAAGAATCCTTTAGCAGGCCTTTCAAAAGGTGTCACCTCTTGCACTGTGAAGTACACAGATGCCTGAGGCAAACGTGGATGCTGTTGGCAGTACTGAGTTAAAGTCCCATACCTTGCAGCCTTCACACGTGATGACTCCGTAGTGGATCCCAGAGGATTTATCGCCACAAATTTTGCATGGTATCACTTCAATTTGTGCTGAAAGGGGAAAACAGACATTTTTGAGCTTATGGAGTTGTTTTCTTTTCGCCCTCCGATCTCCCTTCCCACCTCTCCCCGCCATGGCTCAGTGTTTGAAGACACTAGGATGGGGGTGGGGCTGTGAGATCACCCACTTCTATTTGAACGGCCCCCAGCTGCTTCTTCTAAGTAAAGGGCATCCATTTACCATTGTTTGTTTTATTTTCCTCAAACTAAAAAATATAACCAGGGACCAGAAGCTTTCTAAACTTTGGCTTTCACTGTTTTCTCCTTTTTTTGAACTTGACCTTCATGTAGTGTGACTTAAAAATCCCTTGAACCTGTGGCTTTGGTTTTCTTATTTTGCACTTCAAACATTAAGTCACTGAGAATGATCACATTGCCTTATTTCAATATTATTTTACATAAGTAAATAAGGGAAACTGGAAGGGGTGGAGGTGACTTTATACATTAAGTGGTTGGATGATTACTTGTGAAAATGGCAATGATGAATCAGTTCAATATTTATTAAGCATCTATATATCCACTAAAATAATAAAGGTTGTTGACACAAGATAAGATATACTAATGACACTAATAATTTAATAAAACTAAATGAATACATGGCGATATCAGGGGAAAAATAATAAAGCATATGGGTACTATTACTTCAATAGGAACTGAAATAACTTCATTGGAGATGAAGACATTCTGATTTTGAATATTGTGTAGGAAGTACAAGGCAAAAGGCATTTCTGCAAGCAGAATGGAATGAAGGAGGCCCCGGATGATTGTGGCTTGTGATCGCTGAGACAAGCAACTTGGTTCTAATGGAAACTTGGGCCATGTGGTTGGATAGAGGGAATGATGTCAGATTATCAAGATCTTGGGAGTTAGGCAGAGGAATTTTCACCTGACATCACTGGCCATAAGGAATCAAAGAAGTGAATGAAGAAATGATGAAAGTGATGGTTTGGGTAATTTAGAAAGGTGAGTTTGGCAGGTTAACCAGACACAAATGGAAACTAACTAAAAGACTATTCCTAACCTGGGTGTTAGGAGCTGAAGGTGTGAGTTACATCGGTGGCAGGATAAATGGAGAGGAAGAAGCAAACAGAAAGACAGCTCAATGGAAGAGGTAAGAAGATAAAAGAAAGAAAGGATACAGAGGTGGAAATTGATGAAGAATCAAAGGTGACTTCTAGCTTCCCAGCCTTGGGTGTAAGATTAAATAGTAGGTTTGACATACATGGTTGGTTGGTAAGCTAACTCCTTTGTGGAATATGGTGAGGCACAGGATTTCCATTTTGCACGTGTGCAATTTGGTGTCATGTCTTGTAGACACCCGTGTATAGAATCTCTTGGAAAGATGATTTTAAGCCATCAGCTTTGAGGTTATGGATGAATCCATGATATAAACTTTATTTAGAATGTAGTAATTCCTACGTCACTGATAGTATTCTCAGTGTTGTTAAAATTATACACAGTAGGAAGATCTGCTATTCCTTCTCCCAATTTAAAATAATTATGCAAAATATGCTTCAAAATGCTTTATACATCAATCTGCCACTTGGATGCTTTTCTACAGTTTCTCACCCTTGAATATACAAAACAAATAAATGCAAGACATAACCCTCTTTTTATTGTTTTCATTAAAAAACTAATACTTAGCTTTAGGGGAGCACATTAAATTTTGTTTAAATTAAATATTTCGCAGTAAGTTCAAATCATCTTTATAAGCAAAAAATTCAGTTATGTCCCTATTTTTCATATGAGAAAACTGAGGATACAGGTGGTTAATGACGCCTTTGAGGTGACTCGGGAAATGATGATGGGAAATTAGCTGATTTTCCTGAGCTTTCATTCAGTAACGGTTTCTCTGCTTCTCACAAAGATAAAATACAAATACAATTTTGAATTCCTATATTATTCCAATAGCACCAGTTAAAGAGATAATGATAAAAATATCAGGAGAAGAGACAAATTCAACTAAAATACTTATTAGAATAAGTGTTTCTATTTGCTTCTGATTTTATGTATGAACTAGGATTTGTCTTCAAAATTGTGGGATATGAAAAAAATGTGAGATTTGATGTCACTCTATTCTGTTCTGTCACCCTGGATTCCAGTACGTTATCTGTTAATGATTGGGCCCATGACCAAGAAAAAAATCTCTGATCTTGTTTTCTGGTTTGTAAAGCTTAGCTGACAAACTTCATAGAGGTGTGAGGATTAAATGAGATATTTTATGTGGAAGTACCCTGAAAAGAGTAAAGAGCTACAAAATGTCAATCTTCATCATCACCATCAAAAACATCATTATTTCTGATGTTTTTGGACAAAAAATATGACAAGCCACATTATTATTCCTTTATTAAAAAATCTAATCATTAAAAAACCCAAACAAATGACACTATAAGCTTTTTGTACCAGGTTTTGTCTTTTTTTTTTTTTTTTCCAGTGTAACCTTTCCAACTGTGGATTTTTTACAATGATTGCAAAATTGACTAAAAATCCCAGGTATCCATTGTACAGTTGTTAGGTTTATATGATATTAAGTCAGAGGTGCTCTTTGCATAAATTACTCCCCAGGGAGTAACTTACACATGGGGAGAATCTGCTTCAATAAGTTCTTAATTATAAAATGATCTAAGTCTAAAGGAAATGAAAATAGAGGTAATTTGCCCCCTGGGGTGTGAGAAGATGTTCTGGAAAGCCACAAAGGTTATCTTACACAACTTCGGAAATACAAATGGGATAAGGAATGATTCGATAGAGCATCTGCATATTTATACATATTTATAATTCTAGCTCAACATGTAATCCTGAAGAACCATAAACATTTTAACGGTATCTTTAAAGAGAAAGAAGTCACTTAAAAGTGTGTATGTGTAAGCCTGTTGTGTGGGAAGGGGTTATCAGTTTGGAAAATCTATGATCATTTTTACCTACTATGGCAGAATAGATCATCTGAGGTTTATTATAGGTGAATATAAATTTAAATAATTTAAAGTACGAATCCTTTTCCTTTTCTCTCGTTTAAAATAAACTGCTTCTGAGCTACAGATTCACAGTTTACACTATGTATTTTATAAAGCACATCTTCAAGGCAGGGTATTTCAGACACTAATTACGACAACACATCACATTATTGCTCCAATGTTTGCCATTTCTAAATGTCTTGCCATTACACCAGTCATTGTTTCCTGTGCGATTGTCTTTCGGTGACTGCAGATCTAGAGACAAGCTATTTATCGTGGCTTCAAACTGAACATCTAGGGAGGATTTGGTGGCTTGGACCTCACCAGCTGTGACAATGAAGGTGCTAGAGGCTGAGGAGGGAGTTCAACTTCCATACTTTTGCTGGACTCATAGATTAATTCAACAATAGCCTCTGTGAGACGAATTTAAACGGGCTGCAGTGCCCTGAGAGATGGCTTGAGATGTGCTCATTTATCAGGTTTTCAATTTCTTATATCGTCCTTTCTCTTACATTTTTCTATTGGTAAGCCTTTGTGGAGACTGTAGTTAATTTTTATTTACCAATTAAATTTTTTTGTTTATAAAAGCAATCATATATTGTTTATTTGGAAATGATATTCTTATAGCATCAAAGAGTGTCAGGGAAGATTTAAAATAATTTGATGTTTTACTTCATATTAGAATAATTCATGAAGCACAACTAACTTAATATCCCCTGATTTGGCAGGCAGGTCCTATTCAACGATTGCAGGGTAGTAATCCAAATTTGTCTCCCTCTTTGAAGACGGCAGTTCTCACCCTGGAGTACTCCTGAAGGCCCTTCCTTGCTGAGGGGCCCTTAACACAGCATCACACAAAGCCACCATGCTTTTCATTCTCCCTGCTTCTCAAAATATACATATCTTTAGTTCTACTCCTTCAGAAGCCCCAGCTGTGACACCAGGTATCAAGGTTAAATAAACTAATCCGGGCTAATGCGTTAACTAGAAAATGAATCACTTTGATTCATCAAAATACCTTAACTGTTAAAAGCATCCGTAAGGAATGGTAGTAATAATGGACCTTTTACGTACTTTCTGGTTGGTGGAAACATTTTTGACTGTGTGAGCTCCTGTGGCTCTCCTTTCTTACCATTCCAACTCTTATACCTCAGCCCGGCCATTTTTATATTCTGGCCATTTTAAATCCATTGAGGACAGAGTCCAGGTCATACTTCTTTTAAAATATTTTCTATGGAGCCTGAAAGAGAATTCTTATAACTCCTTAAAGCAATAGTCCTAATTTTTTTTCCTTCAGTAAAACCAAAAGATTTGACACTCCCTTTTATGAAAGAGGCTTTAAGTAATACTGATTTTCCATATTTGGGGTGAGGAGAAGAAATCAAAATCTCAAGGCTGGAGTGGATATGTATTTTGAAAAAGGCCCCCTGGTGATCCTGATATGATAAAAGGCTCGCATTGAGAATTAAATGAATCAAATTATTAACAAGGAATTCTCTGTAGCACGTAAGCCACCTGCAAAGGAAATAAGATCCTGGGATAAGGCCAGAATCTGAAAATACTAAGGAGTGACCAGTAGTTCTCTCTATATTTCCTGGCTTTTGTTTGGGGGCTATACTTGCAGCATCTTTTGTTTTCTTAAGGGAAATATGAAGCATCTACCCATAACCAGGATAACTCCCATTCCTGGACACTGGGTTTGCCTGCCAGTTCCTCCTTCCCAGAATTTTACAGTTATGCTAAAAGTGGGCAGTGCGGGAAGAACTCTTAATGTCTGAGTGAAGCACAATTTGCATATGTAAAAGTTTCCAATACAGATGACTATTTTGGTTAAAAATCTTTTTGCAGATGGTCTCAGTAGCCCAAGTTGTATCTCCTACTTAGATTGTATCTCATGTATCATTTGTGGCAAATCTGAATTAAAATCCCTGTTTGTACTCTTTTCCTCTCTCATTGGCAGATTAAGTATCTACCTCTATTAGGTACAAAACTTTATGATATCACATAGCAACAGCCCCAAAAGATGAAGCAGGTATTCCTGAAATCTGGTTCCACTGTAACTTTGATTTATCAGAAAATAGCTCCAAGATTGGGGTGGGATGAAAGTGTGGAAAAATGAGACCCTCAGGAAAAAAGTAAAAGTCTTTGAGCCTTTGCCCTTGTACCATGTTATGCGGTTAATTTGAAAAGATTCCAGATATTGGATCAGGTTTGTGTTCTCGTTTATCTCATCAGGGCACAGAGTATCTTAATCCCAGCATCCTGCTTAAATACCAAATATAGTGCATGAAATTCAGTGTACTCTAATTCCTACTGGAATGCCCTCACATCTATCAGTATTTGGGGTCACTCTTTCTTCTCAAGCTCTTCTCTGTAGTATTCAGGGTGGTGGTCTGTGTGAACTTTCTGTTCTATTCAGTTGATAGACAGCTTCTGAATGATCTAAAGATACCACTTATTTTTATATCACTATAATTCCCTACACTGTATATCATTGGAAACTACAGTAAGAAAAAAAAAATTACTATCATAAGATAATGGCAAAAAATGATTTTTTCCAAAGGCATAATTGGTAGGATTATCATGAAGGGAGTTGATTTATCTTTTGCATATTAGCATTTACCCCTAAAGAGTTGCTTGCTTACTCTGACTCCCCAGAAGAGTGAAACAACAAAGAATGAGACCAACGAAGACCAACAGAGAACAAGGACAGAAATTAGTATTATCATTAGTAGCATTACTGATAATAAGTTAAATATCCCCCTTGGAAGCAAAGCAAATCACTTTTGTAAGTCGTGGTGGTTTTAAACTCATAATTTTTGAATTAATTCCCATTAAGTACATCTTGTCCTGTCAAAGTGTTAATTATAATGAGATAATGTGTGTGTAGGACCTGACATCATTCAGGTTGAAAGCAGTTAATGTCTCCCATGACCACTCACAGTGTGGTCTGTAGACCAGTTGCATCGGCAGGACCTGTGAGCATGTTAGAAATGCAGACTATCAAGACTTGCCCAAGCCAACTGCATCAGAATTTGCTTTGAAACAAGCTCCCAGGGCAGTATTCAAATTTGATAAGAAATGTTCTATGATGTCCAGGTAATTACAGTTTTAGCTACTATGAGAATTGATGGAATTTTTAATTTCGCTAGCATTACGGGAAATAAAAAACTTTACAGGATTCTGGAAAAGCAGATTCTGCTATTGTCTTTTAGGCATTTCTCTTTTGTTCAAAAGGCAGTAAGACAATTGAAGGGTTAGTTATAAAAAAAACTCTGGTCATTAATTGCCAAGGCAGAAGAAAGAGAAGCCAGGGTATTCCCAGAAACATCTTGCGTTACTGTAATGAACATCCAGTGTACCGGTTTCCTTTGCAGATTTAATGGCTGTCAGCTGTGCCTACATCTTCTTCATGTTACAACACTGCATGGCAGTGTGTCCCCCCTCTTCTGTGGACTCCCTCTTGGGGTTCTGGATGCTAGCTCACTCTCTGGATCCTCAGTGTGAAAAAGCCTCTCTTGAGAAGATTAAAAAACAGTTTTTCTATTTTAGAAATGGAATTGCACCAAGTTTTCTTCTTTTGTTAAATCTAAGAAGGTCAAACAGTGTTTGAAACAGAAATGAACTCATTTCAGCTAGCCATGGTAATTCTGGAAATGAAACATTTGGAATGCTGCCCCGTCTCACGGAAGCCGATTAGTTAACATAGAGTTCAATAGTCATGATGGATACTCATCACATTCCTCTCCTCTATCATAGTGCTGTCTTGAGATCTGCTACTCAAAGTGTGGTCCCTGACCATCACACTGACATGGCTTCGGTGCTTGATAGAAATGTGGGCACTTAGGTCCTACCCTAGACCAACATAATCAGAATCTGCACTGTAAGAGAACCTCTGTGATGCAGAGTAAAATTTGAGAAGTTCTGGAAGAGAGAAAGGAAAGACCTTCTACAATTTAACTCTCAGGGTATCTGCCCTCAAGCTCCAACTCTCTGTGAAGACAACTTTATATAAGAAAAAAAGACATGCATCCTCTTTGATAGCTAATTCTTCCAGTTATAAAAAGAAGAAAACAGCAGTTGTTGTGCTGCAGTGAAAAAACTTGTCTCTCTTTAGTTCCTTAATTTGTTTCTGAACCCCTTTCTCTAGTCTCCATTTAGCTGAAAACTTCAATAGGAAATTCAAGTTTATGCAGCACCACCTTCACTGAAGGAGGGCAGGGATGGAGAAACTCCACACATCAGGTCACACAGATGATTCAGAGTGACCAGGCAGAGTTAATTCTCTGGAGAAAAAATCAAGAGCAAAAAAGCCTCTTTTTAGAAGATGAAAAAATACAGCTTTTCTATGTTAAAAATCTAATTGCATTAAGAGAATGAAGAGACAAGTCACAGACTGAGAGAAAATATTGTAAAACACATATCTGATAAAGGACTTCTATGCAAAATATTCAAAGAGCTCTTAGACTTCAAAAACTGGGCAAAAGATCAAAACTGACACCTCACCAAAGAAGATATATGGACAGAAAATAAGTATATGAAAAGATGCTCAATGTCATATTATATTAGGGAATTACAAATTAAAACAACACACTTGTTAGAATGACTGAAATCTAAAAAAAACTGACAATACCAAATGCTGGCGAGGATGCAGAACAAAGGGAATTCGTTGCTGGTGGGAATGCAAAATAGTACAGCCCCTTTGGAAGACAGTTTAGCAGTTTCTTACACAGCCACATGGTGTTACCATATGACTCGGCAATTGTGCTGCTACGTATTTACCAAGTGAGCTGAAAACTTATGTCTACACAAAAACCTGCAAATGGATGTTTATGGCAAGTTTATTCATAATCACCCCAAACTGGAAACAAACAAGACATCCTTCAATAAGTGAGTGGCTAAACCCACTATGGCACATCCAGACAATGGGATATTATTCAGTGCTGAAAAGAAATGGGCTATCAAGCCATGACAAGATATGGAGGAACCTTATATATATATGTTGCTAAGTGAAAGAAGACAGTCTGAACAGTCTACACACGGTATGATTCCAACTATAGCACAGTCTGGAAACGGCAAAACTCTGGAGTCAGTAAAAAAAAAAAAAAACAAAAAAAACAGTGGTTGTCCCAGGTTTGGGGGATAAATAGGTGAAACACAGAGAATTGTTAGGGTAGTGAAACTGTGCTGTATGATACTGTAATGATGGATACATGTCTATGCATTTGTCGAAACTCATAGAAATTCACAGAGCAGTACCACACAAAGAGTGAACCTTAATGTAAACTATGGACTATAGTAAATAATAATGTGTCAGTATTGGTTCATTAATATATCACACTAATGCAAGCTATTAATAATAGAGGAAATTGTAGGTGAGAGGGTGGGTGGATATACGGAACTCTGCTCACTTATTCTGTAAATCTAACACTGTACTAAAAATTCTATTAACTATTAGAAATAATTGAATTACTCAAAGTGCTTCTTTTGATGGAGGTAGTGAAAATCCTCTGAGAAAGCCCCAGCAAAGGCAATTGAGCAAGCATTTGTTTCTTTTAGGCCACAGATATATGCAAAACCAAGTTTCTGTCTCCAAAGTGAATACAATGATTGTACAACCCCACACAGGTCTACATAACGTCAACACAGGGCAGACTGAGATGAATGCTAAACTAAACCTGGAAGAAGTACATTGATTTCAACTAGGGAAAGCTGGCAAGATTTGATGGACGAGGTGGCTTTTGAGCTGGGTCGTAGAAAGTAAACAGGGTAGTTAATGGGGTTAAATGAAAAATAAATAGCAGAATTCTTTTAGAGTTATCAAACAATCATGCTTTTATCTGTAGTCACATATATCATATTGAACCATATGAATTTGCCACTCTTTTGTGCAAGGAGATAGTCAACGTTGGTGATTTCATGTGGTTCAACCCAGTTTCACTGTTCACTGTGCTCTAAGAAGTGGTTCCTATGTTACATTCTTTTCAAGAATACTTGAAAAGGCCAATTAACAGGGACATGGCTGAGAAATATAAAAATAAAGCCACTAAATTATATATTTGAAGGTAAACAATTCAAAGGTTGAAACAGGAAGACTAATTAACACTCCCCCGTCCCCCATACACACCAAGAAAACCCTAAGCAACTGAAGTGTGGGGTGGAAAGGACACAGTACTATTTCTCACTCTTTCCATTGATAGATGTGGTAGAGACCATTCCTGAAGTTCTCAGAAGTTTTTCAGAGAACTTGAAACTAAGAAAAAAAAAAAAGTCTCTTCCTGCTTAGTGGTAAAGAAAGACCAAATCTCTTGAAGTGTGTTAAAAAAGAGACAAACCAAGACTACAGGGGCAAAGGTGAGGACATAGTCTAAAATACAGTGATCAGAATCCAATTTCAATGCCTTCGTTCTTGAAAAGAGAAACCTTGTGAAATAAACGTGGCATCTCATCTTTGCATGAGATACTTGGTGGATTCTTGTGCCACGTGAGGACAACGTCCATATAAGATCAGAATGTTGGCACCATATTAACATTTTTCTTCCTAATGTAATAAGAGCTTGATTTAACTGGCTCATAATGTCCTACAGTCTGCTTGGATGGTCAAAAACTGAACAGTATTATAATTTACCCCTCTTACATATTTACAAACACTTATGTTTTTTTTTTAAACATGCCCTTAGCCATGGATGCAGCAAATAACTACATAAACAAACTTTAGAACATAGGTGAGATATTTACACCAGTTTTGTGTGTGTCAGAGAGAGAGAGAGAGAGAGAGAGAGAGAGAGAGAGAGAGAGAATGAAATGGAAAAAGAACAGTCACTACCATTAGCCCCAAAGACTTTCTTTGCCATCAGAGGGTTGACGTAGGGAAAAATTCATTTGAATGGGCACTCCAACATGACATGAGGGATCTTTCACTTATGGGAGAACACCTGGATACCAGTGATCATTCTATAAGAACTCAGATTTTAGGAACTCATTTTTTGGATTAACTGCAAGAAATTTGATTTTGTTTTTAACATAGACAATGCTACAATAGAAAAATATATTGTAAGTTTCTGCATTGAGAATTACATTTCTATATCATTTATGTTCTAGCAAACTTGCAACTCAGTCTCCATTGTTTCTGAATTGAATTTTGAAAAGAAATTATAGAATTGAAAAAACAATCGTAATTTTTATTTCATCTCTAGAGACAAGAACAAGTTCAGAGGTTGGAGAAAGACACATTTGGGTTTAGTTCATCCTTATATAGACAGCCTTTTTCAAAAAAGGAGACACTTAGAATTTAAACGAATGTATTCTCACCTGTATGCAGCACCAGAAATTATTTTAGGGGTAAAATGATAACTTGGGATGTCACTCCAGTAAGCCCCTTCTTATAATTTCACCCTATTCCAAACATCACACAGGCCCTATATCAAGGTAGGCAAAGGCTTAGCCACTCAACAAATATAGAATTAGGAGTGCCTAGCTCCCTTGAAGACTAAAGTGCCTTTCTGCTGATACTGCACACTTTCCCTAAAGAGATTACCAGCATAATCCTAAATATTATAGGACCCAAGCTATCTTATTTTTGAGCTCATCAGATCCATCATGCTGCACGTAATCCCTAACAGCTTTATTCAGTGTTTACGTAAGCTGGTGAGGGAGTTCTGTGAACAACGATGACCAAGTACTAAGAACAGATACCCTGATTTTCAAATTCATTTCCACAAGTTTCGTCTGAACTGTTTTTCTACAAGCAGCAAATTCATAATCATTGCTTGATAGTTTATAACAACATTTGCATGGAGATGTTTATGGCTGCTCCATTCGTTAGCTGTGTTTCTTATACATTAATTTCTACCAAAGGCATTTTGATGCTACCAGGTGGTCTAAATTGGTAGGAAAAAGTGGAGCTTTTCTGAGTATTTTCTTTAGAGGCTTGAATTACTTCAAAGCAGCAGAAATATTTATTTTGGGGGAAATAATAGAGGAAAAAGACTGGTGAAAACCAGTTGCTAAGCACAACACTAAAATTTCTACCGTAGTAACTTGAAAAAAAGCTGCAGCTTTAATCTGGAATATTCCTTTTAATTCCACTAAAATTTAAGAGGAAAGTAAAATATCTGGTTGTCTTTAAAATGTAAAGGCACATTTGTTCATACAGTTCATTTAAAAAATGAGGTGTGTGTGTGTGTATGCGCACACACACGTATAAGCTCCTAAAATTAAAGTGTTCTATGTAACTTTACAATAGAAGACAAATTCATGTTTGTTTGTTTTTTTAACACCAAATCAAGGGAGAAAGGGACATTTAAGTTTACCTGTCAGCCTGTGCTAATTGTAATTCAGACCCAAAGAGGATTAAGTACATAGACATTAATACGTCCAGTGTTATTAATTTCTAAACAACAATACAACAATATCCTGAGTAAGTCTGTCAATAGGAAGGATAAATCGTTGTTTAAAGATTCCATTGATGTCAGAACTGCAATCTGCTGGTAATGGCTTATTTCATGAATAAAGTCTTTAAATATATATATTCTGGAATCAGTGAATAATTGCCTTGAAACAATAGCTATTCTTTTCTAAAAATACAGGCACTAGGAAGCTCTAGCATTGTGGAAAAATGTACTTCTGAGTTAATATAATATTTTAGGAGTTTTAATTTGCTTAGTAACTTTTTTTGAACAATTTTTAGGCTTATATGATTTGAAACGAACAATTATATCAATTTACATGTTAATATTTCCAACTGTTGTTCTAGTACTAACAAAAAAAATCATGCACCATCTTGACCTGAAATATTTTTAAAGTGAATGCTCAAAAATCTCTCTATGCTATGAGATAATGTGTGTTTAGGGAACTATGTACTACTTTACTTACAAAAAATTTAGAAGAAAAACCCAAACATAATTCACCTGTTAATAATCATTCAACCAAATAGAATCTCTTTTGAAAACAGATTTCTTACATATGAGAAAGTACCTGCCATAATATATTGATAAACCAATTTAAAAAAAAAAAAATTTAAAAATTAGAAAAGTAAAATGATCTTAACAATAGTAATGACAATGGCTAAAATCAAAGCGACAAAATTGTGACATGGATGTTCACACTGTTAACCTCATGTTAGTGTAATGGGCAGATGACCACATGAATTCAGTCTCAAAACTTATGTGTTTGATAATTTGCTCTAGGATATAATAATATTTATATATAAATATGTTCTCCAGTGTAAAATAAAGCCTGAGTGACTTATTTATTACATACATGCTCAAGTCAGAAAATATTTTATTGTTCCCGCACTTAGCCATCACTTTATTTTGCCGAGAGCTTATAAACGCTTACTGTCTTGCCTGAAGGATAGTTCGTACAGCTAAGTGTCAGAAGAAAGAAGAAAATGCAAAACTCACCAGTGGCCTCAGCTTTGGTTTTGAGCTCATCCTCACACATTTTCACGTAGCAATTAAAAGTCTAATCGAAAAATATTGCACTTTTCATTAGAGGTCTAACGCGACTGTCCCTATGTTACCCTACAATGAGAATCCCAACAGACTGCATTAATGAGATTAAATGAAAGAGGAGTTAAAGGCATCACCTGTTCTGTTTCATTAAGTGAGGGTGAAGGACTGCCCAGGCGAGGAAGGCAGGAGGGAGAACACTGGTTTTTCTTTCTTTTCTTTCTTTTTTTTTTTGCGGTACGCGGGCCTCTCACTGTTGTGGCCTCTCGCGTTGCGGAGCACAGGCTCCAGACGCGCAGGCTCAGCGGCCATGGCTCACGGGTCCAGCCGCTCCGCGGCATGTGGGATCTTCCCGGACCGGGGCACGAACCCGTGTCCCCTGCATCGGCAGGCGGACTCTCAACCACTGCGCCACCAGGGAAGCCCTGGTTTTTCTTTTTGATACAAAGGAATGCAGCACTTGCTAGATCACAATCAGCAGTTTTAAAACGTCATTTTCTCCCACCAGAAGTGTATAGATACCTACAATTTCTGCACTTCACTTCTCCTTTGTTTTCATCCCTTTGGAAACAGATCCAATAGGCATATGCCACATAACTGAAGTTATTTCTGATTATCAAAGTATAACATAAATTTCCGTCATATTAACTTGCTCCAATTGTTTTGGACCCTCCAGTTGTTTGGGAGGGAGGATGGCATAAAGGTATTCCATATTTCTGTTTTCCCAAATATTGCATTGTAGTTGTCTATGCCCATGAGTATTTTACAGGCAGAGAAAATATGCACCCCTTACAGCAGAGGTGGCAACAAAGCCTGGGAACCAGTTTGGGGACTTCAGTCTCCCAGCATGCCTCAGTACTCCCACTTGTAAAATAAGAACGATGAAGACACAGACAGAATTTCTTTGTATTTTTTTAACTTTTCTTTTTGGCTGCGCATGGGCTTTCTCTAGTTGTGGCGAGCGGGCCCTAGGTGCACAGGCTTCAGTAGCTGCAGCATGCAGGCTCAGTAGTTGCGGCACGCAGGACCTAGAGTGTGTGGGCTTCCATAGTTGTGGTGCATGGGCTCAGTAGTTGTGGCTTGCGGGCTCTAGAGCACAGGCTCAGTAGTTGTAGCGCACGGGCTTAGTTGCTCCGCGGCATGTGGGATCTTCCCGGACCAGGGATCGAACCCGTGTCCCCTGCATTGGCAGGAGGATTCTTAATGACTGCGCCACCAGGGAAGTCCCCAGACAGAATTTCTGATCTTCAAGCCTTGTCACAAGGAAGGATAAATATATGAGTTTGTAAAAATTGCTTTGACTTCCACAGAAAAGTGCACGATCTTTACTTGAGAGCAATATGCTCACATGAGTGTCAGCTTTATGTAACTTCCACTTAGAGTTAGTAAATTGTTTCAGTGATGAATCTCAAACCTTTCTCTTCACCCCTCACCTCCCCCTACCACTTTCGACAGCTCTCATTTTTTTTCCCTAATCACTTGTCACAAATGGTTTCTTGATCTCCTTCCCTTCTGTTCCTCTTTTCATTTAAGTATCTTGGCTTTTTCCTGGCCCACACTGTATGGGAAGAAAGGCAAGGGGTGGAGAGGTGCTTAGAGGAGGCTGGGTAAACCCCTTAAATATTATTGTCAGTATAGTAGAGCTGAGCCCAGTGGTTCCCAGCTCTGGAGGCCCACTGGAATGATCTGGAGAATTAAAAAATATTGAGACCTAGGGATTTCTCTCTTACTTCCCGTTGATTTGTTTAGAGCAGGGCCAAGGCATGTGGAGTTTTTAAACGTTGCCAACATGATTCCAATGGGCAGCTGGGACCGAAGACCCCTGAAATGTTTCTCAGAATCACCAGAGCCATAGATTCCTGACCCCCACCAACTACTGAGTCAGAATCTTCTGAGGAGAGCTTGAAGTGAGAAGCGAGAGTAATAAGCACTCAGGTATTTGCTATAATTAGATAAATCTGGCAAAAACTCAAGGACAGAAGCTTGGAGTTTGAATTAGATTTGAATTAGAACACCTGGTTTGGGATTCTTGGGTAAGTTACTAAACTTTTTCTGTGCCTCAGGTTACATATCTCTAACATAAGATCATAACATCTGCCCACTTGAGTTGTATGAGGAGGAAATGTGAAAGCCCTTAGCACCGTGTCTGGTACATATTGGAAATTCAGCAAATATACTTGAAAATGAATCTTCTTGTCTTTGCTTATCTCCGAGACATGCATTTTGGCTGTTGACTCTGGTTATTATTTGTTCATTTAGCCAATACATATTAATTAATAATTAATATTATTTGTACTAGACACTGGGAAACAAATAAGATGGAGTTTGCACTCCAGTGTGTATTTAAAACCTATGAATTTAGGGTCTTCCCTGGCAGTCCAGTGGTTAAGACTCCACGCTCCCAGTGCAGCAGGCACGGGTTTGATCCCTGGTGGGAAACTAAGATCCCACATGCCACATGGTGTGGCCAAAAAAAAAAAAAAAGAGAAAGGAAAGAACAACAACAAAAAACAACCTTGGATTTAATCCTATTTAAATTCTTCCATTATAATTGTCATTTTCTATATAATAGCAGGAATAATACTTTTAGAAGAGCTGTTGGTAATGAGGATAGGTAAGAAAGCTATTTAAAACCATTTTTTTTTTAAGTCAGAAAGTAAACAGACTTGGGGGATACCAAATGTTTCATGTGTTACCATTTGAATGGGAAGGCTGAATTGTTCTCTGTGAACTACTTAAAGGTTAGTAAACGCTACCTTGCGTGGAACGAAATTTATAGGCACAATTCGTATGATGCTGGAAGCCAAATCCTGGGTTAGAAACTTATACCTCCTCATGCCTCCTGAGCCTTGAAAAAAAATCCAGCTCCTGCTCTGGAGAGCCAGGAAATTGGTACCAAAGAACGCTGAAACAGACTCAATGGCACCTTGATGCACAGAGCATGCCCATGTCCCACAAACAAAGGGCAGGATTGGAGATAGAAGCATGTGCACGAGGGGGGAATCCAGCCTGAATACGGGGTGTATGGTCAGGAAGGAAAGGAAGAAATGGTTGGAATTTACCTAGAGTTATAGTGTTATCACAACGCTCTCCTTATCAAAAACTTTCCAGCCCTCCAGGGTCCACAAGACAAACCCATTCTCCTCTTTGGTCTGGCTTTTTGCAGCCTGGGTCAGCCCTGTCTTCAGGTACTTACCCTATGATCCAGGGCCAAATCCATCCATCTACCTTGAAAGTCGGCCCCAAATTCCTCACTTCTCTGCCTTTTCCATGACGCTCCTCTCTCCTCCTCGACCCTGCTGAGGGCCTCTCTCCACTGTGCTCCAACTACCCACATCTGACCTATTCTTGAAGACCTAGCTCAACGCCCATCACCTCTGAAAAGCATCCCCTGCCCACTCCAATCATGGTGATTACCCTAGTAATCTCTAGTGTCTCTGCCACTCATTTGGTCCTGGTGTTCTTCATTAATCCTGTTTATATGTTCACCTTTCACCTTGACTGTAAGCTCCTTAGGGATGAAACCCTCTCTTTGTGTTTCTCTCAACGTCTCGTAGAGATTCAATAAAATGTATGGAGTCGGTTAGTGGGTGAGTGTACTGCTGCTGACTGACTGTGGCACTGGGGGACCAGATATAATTCTCACCGCCTACTCCCACCATTGCCTTTAACTCATGTTTCACTTTGATAGCTCATCTTTGGGGCATGTTGACTTATATGCTTGCTGCTACTTAGCAGAGATGAGAGCAGGTTAAGAAAAAAATCTCTTACCTCTTTTTGCCCTTTATTTAATCATAATTGGTTCTTAGTGTAGGAACAAGGAGGTTGGACCAAAAAACTTCTCTTGATTTCCTGTTCTCCTCTAATCTGCTACCTTTCCCTTCGTCCCCTATGTCAGGCATTTAATTGCCACTTTGGAGTTTTCTCCCATTGGTTTAGGTCCCTTCTTTGTCCTGTTTGGATTTCTTTTTCTCTGGTTAGGAGTATTAGCACTGGAGGCAAGAGGGTGTTGATCTCTCCCCCTGGATGGCTCTCCCTTCACCCCACTCCACTGTAGGCAGCAACTATTATACACTTGTCATACCAATGTGGTACTTAGACTGTCCCTGGTATGAAAAGACATTAAGCTAGTGGGACAGAAAAGTACTTTAAAAAAAAATCCCCTAAGATTCAGGGGAAAAATGAGAGATGAAGCTTCTTAAACAAAAGATGTGTCATAAAAGAGAAAGAGCTTGATTTTATAAAAAACTGTCCCTCTTTAGCACTGGGGTTCTCAAATTATAGTTCCCCAGAACATCAGGATTAACAGCATCACCTGGGAACTTGTTAGAAATGCAAATTCTCAGACCCCACCCAAGACGTATTGACTCAGAACCTCTGATGTGGGTGTGTGGGAGGGGGTCCAGCCATCTGTGTCCTCACGGCCCTACAGGTGGCTCTGATCACGCTCGTGTTTCAGAGCCACTGGTTTACAGCGTGGGTTTTCCAATCAGGAGGAGCTAGAGTTAACTGGCAGCTCTGTCACATACTGCTGGTGTGCTCTGGACAAGTTATTTAATCTTCTGATGCCTCAGTTTCATCATTTGTAAAAATGGCCATAAGAACATCTACCTGATAGAAGTATTGAAGAATTTAAAGTATGATAATTCCTGTAAAGTATTCAGCTCTGTCCTAGGCACAAAATAAGCATTCAGTGACTGTGGGCCATTACTGTATTACTTTAGTGGAGACTAGAAAGTGTTCCGTACTTTAAATATCTCTGCTATTTTTCTTTATACGTTTCTCAAAACAACTTGGCTGCATGTTAAAAATCATTTGAGGAACTTTAAAAAAAAATCTGATTCCCAGGAGATTTACTGCAGACCAATTTAGTAGGAAGTTTTGGATGTGAGACGAGACATTTTTATTTTACAGAAGATGCGAAGATAATTTTGATGTAATTTAGATAACATAATGCTGTTATATATTAAAATCAACATTGCCATGAAAAAGTGGTGTAAGATTAAATACAGGTAAGAATTAATCATCAGTAATGTCAGATGTCATATTCATTATTTCCATGATTCTGCCCCAATTCAATGGCAATAAAGTACAAAGAAATGCTGAAGGTAGGTCCTACAGCAGGGTTCCCAACCTTGCCATTATTGACATTTGGGGCTGGATAATTTCTTTTTCTGGGAGCTGTTCTGTGCACTGTAAACATCCTTGGCCTCTATCCACTAGAAGCCAGTATCACCCTATAGCTGTGACAACCAAAAAGGTTTCCAAATATTGCCAACTATCTCCTGGGGACAAAATAGCCCCCAGTTGACAACTGTAGTTGTTTTAGAGTTTCAGTGTCTGGATACAAATCTAGGCTTTACTATTTAACAGCTATCTGATTAGAGCAAGGTATTTATCCCCTCTGAGTCTCGGTTTACACTCCTGCGAAATGGAGGTAATAATAGTATCCACCTCGTGAGTTCTGTTATGCTGTTTGAAAAATAAAAGAGAAAATGCATAGAAAGCACCAAGAACAGTATCTGAAGCATGGTAAATGCTATGGACTGAATGTTCGTGTCTTCCCAAATTCATATGTTGAGATCCTATCTCTCAATATGATGGTATTAAGAGGTGGGGCCTTTGGGGGTGATTAAGTTATGAGGATGGAGCCCTCATCAATGGGATTAGTGCCGTTATAAAAAAATTCCCAGAGAGCTCTTTCACTCTCTTTTCACCATGTGAGGATACTATGGGAAGTTGGCAGTCTGGAACATGGAAGAGGGAACCCAATCTGATCTTAGACTTCCAGCTTCTAGAACTTCTAGAGAAACAAATTTCTGTTGTTTATCATCCACCTGGTCAATCAGTCTATGGTACTTTGTTACAGCAGCCTGAACAGAGTAAAACAATACATATTCAGTAAGTATCAGCTATCATGTATATATATATATATATATAGCCTTATCTTGATTCCAAACCACTCGGAAAACACTTCTGCTAAAGTCTTTGCATAGAATTTGTGTATCCATTCATCAGTTTATCCTCTGAGTAATGAATCAGAATGACTAAATACTCATATACATCTTAGGGTCTACAGTGGGTGTAGAGGCAGAGGAGCAGGGTGTGTCGGAATCATCAGAACAGGGTTCTATTTCCACCCTTTTCTAGTGATGCACTTTTAGGGAGTGGCTTAATCTCTCAGCACCACTGTTTCCTCATTTATAAAGCAGGGAAAATAATTACTATTTCATGTATTTGTTGTAAAAATTATATTAGATAACATATGGGAGAGCATATAAGCCAGCATCTTGGTATACAGAAGGCACTTAATAAACATTTAATTCCCTTAAAATCACAGCTGGTGAGAGCATAGTAGGAAGCAAGGTGGAATCCCTATCTTCATGGCTGTGGACTTTGAATGGCATCATTTTATCTAAATTCATGAGCAGTGAAAAGGGTTTCTCCAGTCATGTTAACATTTTGTTCTGTAAAAATTGCATTTGCTTCAGGTTTCCGAGGGGTACTTAGTAAAATTAAATATATATTTTAATCTTTAATTTTGTTTTGTTTTTTTTTTTGGCCTTGCTGTGGCATGCAGGATCTTGGTTCCCCAAACAGGGATTGAACCTGCACCCCCTGCAGTTGAAGCATGGAGTCTTAACCACTGGACTGCCAGGAAAGTCCCTAAATATATATTTTCATTTAGTCAAAACTATACATTCTTCAGAAGGCTGAACGAATTAATCTACTGATGGTTTTGTAAATGCATCATTTATGCTATTGCTCAACAGCAAAATTGTAAACATCCTTGGCCTCTACCCATTAGATGCCACCATCACCCCCTAATTGTGACAACCAAAAAGGTTTCCAGATATTGTCAAATATTCCCTGGGGAATACTTATCTTGTATAATCCATTTAAGAAACTTTAGCCATTTAATATTGTTGCAGTATAGAGTAGTGGTTAGTGCCTTAATCAGTAGCTAAATTATTCTGCTAACTGAGATAGCAAACATTTTAACTTTGGTTCAAACCCATATTATAAAAACCATTTACATTTCCAAGCATTTTCTCCTCAGTGCTCTTACTTATTTTCCATTCAAGGGAAGGTTATATAGACAATATAACCTTGAGACTAGCAATACTCTTACTGGATGACATTAGTAATAGAACCCCAAATTCAAATGGCAGAAATCCTGAGCCCTGGTTGCTCATTTACTAATACATTCCTAAGCTTCCTTCCAACACATCAGGTTTTAAACGTTAAGAAAATTAACAACCAAAACTTCCCAGTATCAAGTAAAATTAGATTCCTTTCATTACATGGTTATTATATTGATAAAATATGTAAGGTAGACTTTGGGGAACAAGTAATTATATTCATTAAAAATGCGGAATATTTTTCAAAAGACTTTATATTTTTAAATTAGTTTTAAGTTTACAACAAAATTGAGAGGAAGCTAGAAATTTTCCATATACAGCCTGCTCACACATATGTGTAGCCTCTCCCATTATCAACACCACTCACCAGAATGGTACTTTTTTTTTTTTTTTTTAACAAGGATGAACCTATATTGACACACCACAATCACCCAAAGTCCATAGTTTACGTTAGGGTTCACTCTTGGTGTCGTATGTTCTATAGGTTTGCACAAATGTGTAATGACAGGTACTTATCATTATAATCTCATACAGAATATTTTCACTGCCCTAAAATCCTCTGTGCTCTGTGCATTCATCTCCCACACTTCCACTTCTCTCAGCAACCACTAATATTTTTATTGTCTCCATTATCTTGCCTTTAATATTTTTTACATTAAGCAAACAATATCTAATTCAATAGAAATCAAAGCTATTTAAGAGTTGAGATCTGAACATTAGGAAAGGCTGAAATCCAATTCCTTCTTGAATCTTGATGTTCGTTTATTCAGCAAATATGTTTGTTGAGTGCACAAACTATTCTAGTAACTTAGTTAAATACCTTCCTTTATGGAACTTCCAGTACGAAAGCTCACTACGCAGGAAGAGTAAGAGACTTCCCTCGTTCTCATTTAGCATCTGTTTGGTTACATTCAATGATGGGAGGTTCAGCACTTTGCAAGACAGCCAATTTCACTATTGCATTCTCCTCCTGATCAATCGATTATGATTTCCTCCATATCTGTGGTATGCCCACAAGCCTTGCTGAAATAAAAATAGGATGTCTGTGTTGTTCCATTGGAGGTATCAGTATATTAAACACTATCAAAAAGTGCTATGAGGTTAGTTTGTCACTGTTTATTATCTGATGTGCACAAGATGACTGCCAGTGACACAACCTTACCTCCCTGGTCCCATGACTCTAGTCTATAATTTGTTCTAAGGTCTTGCTGTTAGAAATATGCATATATATATTTATATACATACGTATATTTATCTAGTATATTTATCTAGTATAAATACTTGTCTATATATAATTTATATTTCTCTGCCTGCTTTTCAATGTGGGGTATTTTACTTATTTCTAATCTTCTGGAAGCTTTCCAGTTCACCAGGAATCATCAAAGAAGAAACACATCTGTTATCTGCAATATATCATTCATCTGGAGACTTCTGCAATTACTTAAAGTGGCAAGCTTCACCTCATACCCCCTATTCAGTGGTGAACTTCAATTCTGCCTTAATGACTCTTGTTCTACCTTATGGTATGAAAGTATTTCTCCTGAGTGGTGGAAGCACCAGTCTTAAAAATATGCAAAGAAATCGATACCATAAGAATGTTTCCCAAGGTATCTTAACTTGGAAGTTGACTTCCGATAAGCTCCCTCATAAGCCTGTATATGATGAAGACTACTGTTATCTGGTGCCATGGGAGACAGCAGTAATTTTGCACGGTGCTGAATATGCAACACCACATGATGAACTTTGATTGCTTTAATCCAGGACACAAGGCTGTAAGATGCTGCACCTGAGACCCACATCACTCTATACTGCCGCGTGAGCTTCACCCATGCTAGCTCAGAGTCTTCTAGCAAAACCATTCCCACCACTCAAAAGTCTTGTCTTCCTCCATTGTGGTCATCAAGTAAAAAGAATAATTTCTTCCTTTTATAACCATCAGTGATTTTTAACCCTAGATCTCTGTCATTCATTGCTATGGCTTAGATTCTATTCTTCTTTTTTCTTTCTGTACACAGGCACCAACAACATATACCAATTTACATAAGAACCAGGCAATTCTGTCAGAAAGAATTCACGTATAGTCATTAATGCTAATCCAACTCAGTTTTGCTCCAAAGTCAGCAACAGAGTTGAGTTTCTCATCTTGTATCTTCTAAGGCACATCTTTACCAAGAGACAACTTAACTACCAGAGACAGTCAATTAACTTAAAAATGTGGAAAGTCCAAAAATGGTAGCATTATCTCTGTGTGCATCTGAGTTTGCATTAGTAGAAAGAAATTTGTCCCTGACGTATCTTACAAGGTAGAACCGTGCATGGTTCTTTTCCCTCACTTACCCTGGGACATCTTACGGCATCGTACAGCCAACCAAAATCATGAATATTTTACTGCACAGAGTGAGAAACAAATGAAGAATGTAAAACCACATATACAGATCATGCAGCCAAACTAAGTGTGGATTTAGCATCCTTGAAGAGCAAAAATCTTTCATTTCTAACTCAAAATTGAAAACAGGCGTTTACTCTGATCAAAAGTTGAAAGCAGAAAATCCAGAGAAGCAACCGAAGTAAACGCAACAAGCCATTCGTTGTTTTCATTTTGGGGATCCTCCAGGGTCCATAGAATTAAACAGTAATGACAGCTAGCACGGACTGAGAACTTCATGTGGGCTAGGCACCACGTTAAGAACTTTCAGTACATCATTTATTGATCACAACTCTGGGAGGTAGGTGTTAATATTCTCGAGTTAACTGGTTAAGAAACTGAGGCACAACTGGGAGGAGGAGTGGAACCTCGCAGTGGTGGTCTCAGTAAGAGCAGCATCGGCATCATCTCTGACTCCCCTGTCCTTGTTAGATATTCAAATTCTCTGGCCCACCTCAGATCTACTGAGGTGTGGTCCAGAGACTCTGAGAGTGAACATTATACCAATCTGTGTTTTAAGAAGCCCTCCAGGGATTCCCTGGTGGCGCAGTGGTTGAGAGTCCGCCTGCCGATGCAAGGGACACGGGTTCGTGCCCCGGTCCGGGAGGATCCCACATGCCACGGAGCGGCTGGGCCCGTGAGCCATGACCGCTGAGCCTGTGCGTCCGGAGCCTGTGCTCTGCAACGGGAGGGGCCACAGCAGTGAGGGGCCCGCGTACCGCAAAAAAAAAAAAAAAAGAAGCCCTCCAGTTGATTCTAATGACTGCTAAAGCCTGAGAATAAAGGCTTAGATTACCCAGTTTAATAATGGTGGATCCACATCTGTTTTGGCATTTAAGCCCATCCTCTAAATGACATACACATTATGTAGGCTTGTTCACAATGGTGAGTGATATTTAGGAGCACTTCAAGAAAGCCGTACTTTTTACTGTTATATTAAGTTTTGCTTGTTTTGTCTATTTGAAGAAGTCCTGAAGGCCTATGTTTCCAGGCCTGGTAGTTTCAGCACATGATCACTGCAAATCAATGATGAACTGCATATTACACAAGCCTTTCCCTCTCATTTCTAAGGAGCTGACTGACACTGGGTTATCTCCTTGCTAGGGGCATTCTGGTGCTCGCCATGGTGGACATACTGCCTATACTGTGGAAAATAGAGCATGTCACTGTTGTTGGGATTAAATCTCCTTAGAATGTTTTTTAGGGGTGAGACTTGGTCTACAGGAGATCACTGACCAGTAGTACCATAAGTTTTTGGTTCTAAAGCCTATCTACAATCCTCTTAATCCTCATGACATTTGATTACCTGTGATAAATCTGTGTGCCTGAATGAGAAAAGAACTGTCACTTATTTTCTCTTTCTGCCTTTTTCTCATGACATTAGGCTGGGTTGGCATTTCATCATTACTATTTTTACTCAGTATCATTAGTACTTTTGCTGTGCTTCATGCTGACTGTTACTTCAGGAGTGAATGAAAGATTTAAACTCCAGTCTCTCTGAAGAAAGAAAAAAGGAACAAAGAGAAATGCATGTTTATGATGGTCTCTCCCTTTGCTTCCTAGGATTAAAGGGTTACTGTATAAAACTTGGAGGTTTACCTTATTTTGTCAGAACAAAGGGTAAAATACTGAATGTGGATACAATTTAGCGAATGTAGTAGCATCTGCCCTTCCATCTTATTTATATTTTGTTTTTTATCCTTAATACTTATCAGGTGTTCAAATCGCTGTCTTAAGCACTATTAAGTGGTAAATTAAAGTTATTTTCAAACTGCTTGAAAAGCATTATCAAAATATTGCTGCTATGGAGGTCAACAAAACCCAGGGAATTTTCAGTAATAAATGTCATATCAAAGACTTAAAAGACTTCTTTTGTTACCCTATTTGAGCAATTTTTTTTTCTTGGGCTGAGATAAAATCGCCAAGTAGAAATAATTGCTGCTTCACACCACCACACTTACTAATAGATAATAACTGGATGATCTGAAGGAATCAACATTGAATTATTGTCATATGGTTGAAAATTAAGAACTGTATCCCATGGGCTGAAGAAGTTTTCAGATGAGTATGGTATGAATGCTGCGGGAATATTTCAATAAATAAAGGACAATAATATATATCTTTGACTCTGTGACAGAAATGCTTAGAGACTGAATAACCCAATTTGTCTATGCCCTTGCAGCTAATGGGTCCAAGAATAGTTAATGCTTGGAATCTAAAAATTATCTTTTGTTTGCTAAAGGCAGTTGATGGGTGATGTGTTGGAGTAGCAGCCGCCTTGGGTAGGTTTCAGAAAAGTGCTTATTCTGATTTTCTGAAGAGAGATTAAATGACTTTGCTGAGAAGTTTATATTGCTTAGGGTATGAAAAAGACAGAATGATTAGGATACATTAAAACAGGAAAGGATTCAAATAATATTTACTCACAAAATGAATCAATGTGAAAATGAAAACACAGCTAATCATCTGCATTGGATGTGTCCTGCCTTATTGGAGATTCTAGATCATAAGTTCAGAAAATAACAATAGGGCATTTTTTAAGAAAGGATCTTATGTAAATTATGGGAATATGAGAAAAACAAAATAACATTTTGTTCTTAAGCTCCCACTCCACGTATAGGAAAATAATACCAGCATGCTCTGCAGTTCATATGCAAACGAATAAACTCTTTGTAGTGGAATGAATGTTTGTGTCTCCCTAAAATTCGTATGTTGAAATCCTAACCCCTGATGTGATAGTATTAGGAGGTGGGGTCTTCAGGAGGTAATTAGGTCTTGAGAGTGGAGCCCTCCTGAGTGAGATTAGTGCCCTTATAAGAAGAGACCAGAGGGCTAGCTAGCTCTTTTTTTCTACCGCGTGAAGATACAGTGAGAAGCTGGCAGTCCGCAGCCCAAAAGAGCGCCCTCAACCAATAATGCTTGTGCCTTGATCTCAAAGTCCCAGCCTCAAGAACTGTGAGAAATAAATTTCTGTTGTTTTTAAACCACTCAGGGTATGGTATTTTGTTATAGTAGCCCAAATGGACTAGGACACTCCTCTCTCCCCTTCCATTTAGCATAATGGTTGAAACAGCAGTACTCAACGTTTTTTTATTGTAGCACACTTCAGCAAGGCAAAGACCTCGCAGTGCTCTCACCTGACCTGTTCCTACTTTCTAGTGGATTTCCAATTATCTGTGTGATTACCTATTGTGATGGTTGCTTTCATGTGTCAACTTCCCTGGGCTAAAAGATGCCCAGACAGCTGGTAAAACACTGTGTCTGAGAGTGTTTTTGAGGGTGTTTCTGGAAGATTAGCATTTGATTTAGTAGACTAAGTAAATAGGATATGCTATCACCAATGTGAGCAGGAATCATCCAATCTGTTGGGAGCCTGAATAGAACAAAAGGCAAGAAAGGGCGAATACCCTCTCTCTTCTTGAGCTGGGACATTCATCTTCTCCCGCCTCTCACGGCAGAGTTCTTGGTTTTTAGGCTTTGGATTCCAGGACTTACACCACTGGCCCTCCAGTTCTCAGGCCTTCGGCCTCAGAGTGGGAGTTATGCCATTGGCTGCCCTGGTTCTCCGGCCTTTGGCCTTGGACTGAATTATACCACAGGCTTGCCTGGTTCTCCAGCTTACAGATGGCACGCTGTGGGACTTCTCAGACTCCATGACAGTGTGAGCCAATTCCTATAATAAATCTCCTCTTTATATATCCAATTGGTCCTGTGTCTCTGGAGAACCCTGACTAATATACATAAAGTAGCAAATTCATCTGATCTTAGTCTGAAATCTTATGAAAATATAGAATAATAAACTAGAGCCATCTGTAAACTACATAATAACATGTTAATTTTAGTTTCTGAATATCAACACTTTAGTAACTCCTTGTAACCCACCAAGTAAGTTACTAGCGAACTTTGTCCTTAGTCTTATGTAAAAATGAAACTGTGTGGAATTGTCATTTGCCTATTACAAGCACTGTAAAATAGGGCATGTCATGTTTATTTCAAGGCTGATCTGGAGGAATTGATGGCCCTCTCAGTGGACTGAGCGTCACACTTTGAGAAATACTGGTTTGTGGCATGGGCTTTAGACCTGCACTCATGCTCTAGTCCACTTAAGAGATGCATACTTGGTCAAGATGATACACCTGTCTGCATCTAAGTTTCCCCATATATCAAACGAGTGTGATGATTCCTCATAGTGTTGCTGAAAGAATAAAATGAAATTCTGTTGTATGGTAATTGGCCCATGCTTGGCACATAAAAAGTGGTCAGCAAATGGTGGTCATTATGAAGCATGACAACTGCCTATCGCATAGCTGAGGTTGCTGCCCCTGAGCCAGAAAAGAGCCACAAACCCAGGCATGCTGTGTACCTGCATTGTCCTCATTACTAGAGGTTGAGAGTCCTCCCAGAGACCCACATATATGTTTTGGGGCTCAGTACTGAAACTCTTATGACTTGGCACATATGTCAAGAAGAGCTGTCCCACAGAGCATGCATTCTTACTTGCACAAGGGACCTCATCTCCCAAGCTAGTTCTCACTTATTCCCTATGATTCTGTGACAGGGAAAATTACACCTACCAATTAATTCAGCAATAAATTCTTATCAAATGCACACTCACTGCCCGGGCCACTGCTCATTTACACTCACAGTTATCCAGCTAACAAGTTGCCTGTTATTTCGGGAGATCGTTATAAACATTGTCATTTTTATACTAATTGTAACAGCAATAATAATCATAAATAATAATACTTTATATGACACATTTTTATGTACATTACCATGCACAGTTTAAAATTTGAAAATGTTCACCATTTATAAATGAAACCAATTTACATAGTGAAGAATTTCTTAATAAAACAGAAGGAAAGGTATTAAATAATCAGATACAAGGAAAGGAATTGCTGGCTAAACACTGGGGTTTTTCAGGAAAAAAAAAAGGTGCTATGTAATTCAAGCATCATTAATTTTTTTTCCACCCTGCATGTCTGGTTCAGTTCAGAAAAAATGGCTTAGAGACATAACAGTCTGCTAGTAAGGTCAGTCGCAAAGGATAGACCACCACTTGGCATGATCTGTATCCTGTCATTAGTGCTTTAGAACCAAATGCTGCATCAAACCTTTCTTAAGCACCACTCCACAAATTCTCTTCGCACCACAAGAACTTCCACCTGCGCTGTTTTTATTTAATATAATATGCAGTGCCAAAAGGCATCATTCATACATCTTTAAAAAATAGCCTTTGAAACAATACAAAATGCATTCATTTAGGCAGCTCTTTGAAAAATTATTGAGTGCTTAATATGTGCTGGATCCAGAAACTCGATAAATAGTTTATATAACAAGTTTTACATTTTATGATTTTTATCTGAGGAAAAAGTACAAAATCTCAACCAAAAAGCCATAGTGTAAGACATCTTAGTCTGTCTGGGGGGACAGTGGGTGAAGGTTGCTCTCCAGGGCTTGTGAAGCTTCCTCTAAGCACATGGAGGGTAGTGGTGCTGATGGAGGGCCAGGATGGAAGTTGGATGCCCTATGATGGGCTAGCTGGACCTCTGGCCTCAGCATGATGGAGAGCGGGAATAGTTGGTGCTGGGGCGGCCAGCAGACAGTTCTGCTGACCATGAGCTAAGTTCATGATCTAGTCTTGCTTTTAAGATGAGAATATGGTTCTTCCTTGTCACTGTGCCAAGACTGGAGGGTTACTTGGCTTGTTCTGCACATTTATACCAGAAGTATAGTCTTCTAGTGGCTATAGTCTAGGCTGAGAGAGAAGAAAACTAATTCATTCCCATTCACCCACCAAAGTGTAACAGGTTATTAGGAGTTTGGAGGGAAAGTGCCTGCCTAACTACAATTCCTTTCTTCTTTTGCTCTTAATCAGAATGTTTCTAAAGACAGGTGGGCAAATAGGATTGCTAGCAATGTCACATGGCATTAAGACCTTCTTCTACAATGAAAATTTTGGAAATCTCATAGGAAGCTTTATTGTAAGAACTGAGATACTTGGAGTTGAGTGCTACTTTCTTTTAAAGATACAAATTTAATATGAGTGCCCTCAAGGGAAAACAAACATTTTATCCACATATGTTAGAACTTGTATATGTATAAAATATCTCTGGCATGATAAACAAGAAACTGGTAATATAATACTGTTTATCTCTAAGGAGATGATTAGAGGTGAGAAGGGGATATTTAATTGAATACTTTTTGAACCATTAAAGTATTGTATGTGTATTATTCAAATATTCTCTATGCAAAATTAAATTAAATTAAAAAAAAATAAAAGTTCTTAAAATTTTCCCAAAGAAACATTACTTTTAGTGGATATGTAATACTTCCTCAAGTGGTTTGTCTTAATATATTCAATTTCATCATAAGTGTATATTTAAGTTGTTTCTAACATTCTTTTCTCTATTATAAAATGCACATCTGTTTACTTCTCTTAGATTCCTACAAAGATATAGCTAAGAAAAAGGGTGTAATTATTTTAAAGGTTCTTCGAAACATTGACATGTTATGAGCATGCCTTTCTCATTATACTCTTTCTGAAACTGATTATTATTATTTTCTCAAAATAGCAAAAGCTAAGTAAAAAATGGCCTCTTGATACCTCTATGTTATAATACAATAACATACTTAAACCACATTGGCTTCTACCTGCCACTTAACATGAATTTTTAGCCCTTATTTGTTTTGCATCTGCAGAATGAAAATTACCAAAAGCATTACTCTAAGAAAATTATAATTTTGAAGGGAAATCTGCTCAACCCTAGGTAGAAACAGTCTTTAGGGTTTCCCATGATTTTGGTAAAATCTGCACTATTTTAATTCTGTACTGGATGGACGATAGAGTTACGGTCAATGCAGAAGATATTTTATATAAAATAGGATTTGTACTTCAATATAAGACTTCAGGCTTCCCTAGTGGTGCAGTGGTTAAGAATCCACCTGCCAATGCAGGGGACATGGGTTCAAGCCCTGGTTCGGGAAGATCCCATATGCTGCAGAGCAGCTAAGCCCGTGTGCCACAACTACCGAGCCTGCGCTCTAGAGCCCATGAGCCACAAATGCTGAGCCTGCATGCCACAACTACTGAAGCCCGCGCACCTAGAGCCCATGCTCTGCAACAAGAGAAGCCGCCGCAATGAGAAGCCTGCGCACCGCAATGCAGAGTAGTCCCCGCTCGCAGCAACTAGAGAAAGCCCGTACACAGCAACGAAGACCCAACACAGCCAATAAATAAATAAATAAATAAATAAATAAATTTATATTAAAAATGATTTCAATTTATTAATGTTTCTAGTTCTGAAATTCATCTTGAAAATCTTTTACTATCTTGATATCTGACTCTATTTCAGTAAGAAAACTGTACCAAAGCCAGCATAAGACCCTCAACTTGGTTCACTTCATATTGCACCAAATGACAGGTCTGGGACCAGCGGTGGCTCAGAGGATTACCTGAAATGGTGACTACAGATGACAGGCCATGTGGCCCATTAGGGATCCGAGGGATACCCACTGCCCTCAGAAGGGACTTTGTGAAGGTTTCTACATCCTAAGTTTCAGCACTGTGGCCAAAGCGTCTCAGTGGTGAAATTAAGGTTTCCTTTTATTCACTTTGAATATGACCTTCACCTATAGATGAACAGACAGTTGTTCTCATAATTTGACTAAAGATAACAAGTCTGAAACTATCTCATTTCTGATCTGCCCTGAGTCAGAAATTTCCCCTTTGATCATTTACTCCTTTAAGACATTGCTATCTCTAAGGAATTACTTTTAAGAATAAAACCACCTCTAGGGGACCACTGCTCTTCTGAATGTGAGTTAGTTGTTCAGAGGTCAGAAGCTTAGCAAAGCTGAAGTAAGTGAAGGAGACATGGGATGGGTAAGTTTTAATGGAGAAGGGGAGAGGGGTATGTCTAGAGCTGCCCTGAGTGCCATTACTGGAAAGCAGTCTTTTTGAAGCAGTGGCAAAGTGTTGGCTATCTTAGGAGATGACATAAGACCAGGCAGAAGATGGCAGGATAAGAAGGGAAGTTAGACATTTGCTAAAGAAAATGTTCAACACCTCCACAATTTGTCTGGGGCGGGTCCTTGTCCTTAGTTGGTTCAAAACAGTTCTATAGCTAGCTGTTTCTAAAATAGCTTGGGTTTCTGGGGTGTTTGAAGTTTACCCCATGGTCTGGCTCAGTCGTTAGGACCCAAGATGAAGATCGGATATGATGCAGAGCCAGAGCATGGAGACAGAGTCCTGGCTCTGCTACAACTCAGCTTAATGACCTTGGGCATGTCATTGAATCTTAATCCTCAGCATAGTTAGTTATAGTACTTATAAAATAATTGGCAGTGAATTGTTACTTAAGTGAAATCATATATTTTAAAGTGTATTAAAAATGCTAAAATCCTCTGGAACTACAGAATGAGTATTATTGTTAGTTTCACTATTATTATTAATAATTTGCTAAGATTTTGCAAACTTCAGGGGCAGAGGGAAAGAGATGGAAGATAGGTTCATAATGTTAGACAGTGGGTTGTTTTTATTTATTCTTTTAATTGTGGTGACATGTACATAACATACTATTATTATTTTTAATAAATGTATTAATTTATTTTTGGCTGCGTTGGGTCTGTGTTGCTGCGCATGGGCTTTCTCTAGTTGTGGCGAGTGAGGGCTACTCTTCGTTGCGGTGCACGGGCTTCTCATTGCATTGCAGTGGCTTCTCTTGTTGTGGAGCACGGGCTCTATGCATGCAGGCTTCAGTAGTTGTGGTACGCGGGCTCAGTAGTCGTGGCTCATGGGCTCTAGAGCGCAGGCTCAGTAGTTGTGATGCACGGGCTTAGTTGCTCCGTGGCATGTGGGATCTTCCCGGACCAGGGATCGAACTCATGTCCCCTGCACTGGCAGGCGGATTCTTAACCACTGTGCCACCAGGGAAGTCCCAATAACATATTATTTTTAAGTGTAAAATTCTGTGGCATTAAGTACATTTACCTTGTTCTGGAACCATCACCACCATTCATCTCTAGAACTTTTTCTTTTTCCCACACTGAAGCCTGTACCCATTAAACACTAACTCCCCATTCCTCCCTCCCTCTAGTCTCTGGAAATCATTCTCTTTATCTCCATAAATTTGACCCAGCAATCCCACTACTGGTCATATACGCTGAGAAAACCATAATTCAAAAAGAGACATGTATTACAATGTTCATTGCAACACTATTTACAATAGCCAGGACATGGAACCAACCTAAATGTCCATCGACAGATGAATGGATAAAGAAGATGTGGCACATATATAAAATAGAATATTACTCAGCCATAAAAAGAAATGAAATTGAGTTATTTGTAGTGAGGTAGATGGACCTAGAGTCTGTCAGACAGAGTGAAGTAAGTCAGAAAGAGAAAAACAAATACCATATGCTAACACATATATAAGGAATCTAAAAAAAATAAAATAAATGGTACTGATGAACCTAGTGGCAGGGCAGCAATAAAGATGTAGACATAGAGAATGGACTTGAGGACACGGTGGGGAAGGGGGAAGCTGGGGTGAAGTGAGAGTAGCATTGACATATACACACTACCGAACGTAAAATAGTTTGCTAGTGGGAAGCAGCAGCATAGCACAGGGAGAGCAGCTTGGGGCTTTGCAATGACCTAGAGGGGTGGGATAGGGAGGGTGGGAGGGAGGCTCAAGAGGGAGGGGATATGGGGATATATATATATATGCATATGGCTGATTTGCTTTGTTGTACAACAGAAACTAACACAGTATTGTGAAGCAATTAGACTCCAATAAAGATCTATTTAAAACAATTGACAACCTTATACAAGTAGAATCATACACCATTTGTCCTTTTGTGACTGGCTTATTTCACTCAGCATAACGTTTTCAAGATCCATTCATGCTGCAGCATGTGTCAGAATTTCCTTCTTTTTTTATTTTTATTTTTATTTTGCGGTACGCGGGCCTCTCACTGTTGTGGCCTCTCCTGTTGCGGAGCACAGGCTCCGGACGCGCAGGCTCAGCGGCCATGGCTCACAGGCCCAGCCGCTCCGCGGCCTGTGGGATCCTCCCACACTGGGGCACGAACCCGCGTCCCCTGCATCGGCAGGCGGACTCTCAACCACTGCGCCACCAGGGAAGCCCTCCTTCTTTTTTTAAAGTTGAATATATTCCACTGTATGTATATACCACACTTTGTTTATCCATTCATCCACAGATGGACACTTGCATTGTTTCCACATTTTGGCTATTGTGAATAATGCTACAATGAACATGGGTATATTGTTTTAATTTTTAAAAATTTCATTTGTACATGGCAAAAGCAAATCCATGTTTTTGACCTTGGAGGCCATTTAATAAATAGTTGGCATTTCAATTCATGGCATTTTTGTGTCTGATAGAAAGGATGTTTAGAGTAGGGATGGAGGCCAGCGCTTTGCTATATACAACAAAAACAAGCCTGTTTCACTTGGTTTTGCAGGGATATGTTGAAGAAGTGCAGCCCAGTTAGAAAGTATATGGTATTGGTATGTGGGCCTGACATGTAGTCCTCTGTGGCTTAAGGAGATTCAATCATCATCTTTTTCTCTGAACTGCAGATGGAGAGTGGGCTGTCATTGCATTCCAAGGGAGATATTTGGCAGGTTTGCCCAATGTTGGAGGACAAGCAGAGAAGAAAGATTATCTCCTAGCAGTTAGTCTTCCAAGAACCACAGATTTTGGAGCCTTACAGGGCTTTTAGAGATCACTAACCTACCACACTCTCCTCTAACCCAGGATCCCAATTGATTGATGGGCAATTAATAGTCCAAGAGACTGAAGATAAGTTCTAGATCAGCACAGCCCAATAAAAATATAATGCAAACCACATGTATGATTTAACGTTTTTCTAGTAGCCCCATTGAAAAAGTAACAAGAAACAGGTGAAAACTACTTCAATAAATGTTTTAACCTAATATGTCCCCAATATTATCATGTAATCAACATAAAAATTACTAATGAGATACTTAACCTTTTTATCCACAGTAAATCTTTGAACGCCTATGTGTCAATTTGGATGTCAAATTTTCAATGGTTCAAGTAAAATATAGTCCTGCCAAAACTATATAGCTGTGATTAATGGAAAAATATTTTACACTGCTTTAATATTTAAACTTAAATTATAATGAATAAAAATTAAATATTCCATTTGTTAGGTGCATAATTCTAGTGCTTACCAGCCACATGCAGTGGTTACTGTATTGGATAGCACAGTTCTAGGTTATAGAATCAGGCTTGATATTTGTAGTTCTGTAATTAACCTGGTACCTGGCATATAGGAGGTACTCAGTAAATGTGTGTTGACTGAACTGAGACAAATTTGAGTACTCTAATTTATTAGTCAAGTACATTTTGCATGCCAGTTACCCTCCTGGTATTACTCCTACTTCTTATAGACCAGTGGTTTTCAAAAGTGTGGACCTATGACTGGAGCATCTGTCATCACCTGGAACTTGTTAGAAATGCAAATCTGAGGGACCCTTCGTAGATCTACTGAGTCAGAAACCCTGGGGGTAAGGCCCAGCAAACTGCATTTTAACAAGCTCTCCAAGTGATTCTGACGCATGCTGAAGTTTGAAAACTAACGCTATGGGGTCTAAAGGAGTCCCATTTTCCTCAGCTTTTCCTTGGGTTGGGGGGGATGCTAAGAGGGCAAGAGTTTCTAATTTTACTTTGTGACTGCCTGGAGGGGTGGGATAGGGAGGGTGGGAGGGAGGGAGACACAAGAGGGAAGAGATATGGGAACATATGTATATGTATAACTGATTCACTTTGTTATAAAGCAGAAACTAACACACCATTGTAAAGCAATTATACCCCAATAAACATGTTAAAAAAAAAGTTTCTAATTTTATAGTGCTGTCCAGTAGAACGTTCTGTGACAATGGAAATATTCTATATTTGTACCGTACAATATGGGCTTGAAATGTGATTAATGCAAATAAGGAATTAAGTTTTAAATTCTCTTTAGTTACCTTACCTTTAAATGCACACAGCCACATGTGGTTATCTCACACGCCTCTCTTACAAACAAGCATGGGGCTCAGTAACTGCAGGGACTGTTGATCCGAATCTGGAGTGAGCTCAGCGTTAACCTGGAGGTAGAATCTGATAGGCGACAGTCCTGTCTTCTCCAGGGCTACTCTCTCAGAACAGAGAGGAGACGGATTCACTGAACCGCTGTGTGCTTTAAGCCCAGGATTAGGGTAATTGAAACAACCTGTAGCCTACTGCCTGCTCAAGACCCAGGGACTTATTTTTCCAGGTCAGAAGTAGAACCATGAATTCTGACAAGCAGGCCATGACACACAATAATCATATTTTGCAATTAACAACTGCACAAGCTGTTCTCTTGCTTTGGCCCCTGAGTTATCATTACTGACAGTCTATTAATTTTTTAATGGTGCAGGCTATCTGGCTGTGCTTATCGTGACCTTTTTGGTTTGTTAGTTCTCTTTTCTGAAAAATGCTTTCTGGAACTGACAAATGTCTCTACTTTTGTCCTGGATCCTTTCTCTTTCCACAGTTCTTGACCAAATTACTATGATTTCCTTGTACTTTAAAAGTACAGAGGTTTTCCATAATGACACAGAGAAGAAGAAAATGACTGGGTTTCAAGGTACGAGGTGGAAAAACTCAGTGTCGTGACTCCTATTACGTAAAATGAGAGTGGATAAGAAGAAAAGTAACTTGCATTTTTTGTTCGGGTCATTACACCTTACTTAAAGCAACTCAAAACCCATGTTTCCCTGGACATGAATCATCTTTGATCATGTGATTGAAATGGGCTCTGTGGAGGTGGGATGTGGCACCTGATGAAATTTACCTGGCAAAACAGAGGGACAGCACAGCCCAGTGGTCCCCATCAGAACATGCTTTGTAATTTAGGTGCACCAAGAACGTAAGTGTGACCTTAAAACAACCCCAGGTGCTAAACCTGATCCCCATCTGCTTACTCTTCCCACAGAGAGGAGACTTACTTTGTACGTAGTTGTAAATGCTAGGACTTATATAATGACCATGCCATTTTTATTTGTAAGCGGAACCAAAAAACAACATATTATGCACAGAGGGTATCACATAAACTGGTAAACTGGCAAAAAAAATTCTGACTTTGATGAAAGGAAAGTGGTATAAAGCTGTTTTCAATATGTCTACCTGAAACCTTTCCAAACAATATTCCCTCTCTACCTCATCCATCTAACGCTTTAATTGACAGACAGTAAAGTCTGCTGGGAAAATAATGGTCTCTTAAATACCTGAGAATGAAAAGCAAATTAAGTTAGCACAGTGTAAAAGGCAAGTAATTACATAATGTCAATCCCGTTTTATACTGTTTAGTCTTAAACAGCATATAAAGAAAGAGTATGTTTAGAAGAGAAAAAATAAAACTACCTCTTTAGATGACTAATGCCCTGCTTATTTTGGTGAGCAATGAATGGGCTTCAGGGCAGCTTTTTCAAATGAGAGGCTGCCTGCACCCAAGGCTTCTCTTTCTCCAGCCTGTCCTCATTTGCACCAACCCATGACGGTGACCATCAGTATGAGCCAGGGAGTGTTTTTTGGTTCACAGGTGTGTTTCTAAATAGGAAAACCACCTGACTACATATGGAACAGAACAGAGTCCCAGAGAACCTTGTGTTGCTGGGAGAATGACCCAGCTGGTGAAGGTTCCTCAGCCTCTGGTTGTACCCAAGGCTGGCTTTGTGGCTTTAGGCTGGTTTTTATTCTTAGTACCTGGGTTTTATCAGCTACCAAAAAGGAACAGTCTCAGAGACTGGTGTGTAGAATAACCAATAGCAATGACAGGGAAGCCTCATAAATAAAAGGGCAGGACATCCTGGTATTGAGAAGGATGAAGGGAAGCTGAGAGGCTAAGTGGCACTTGGGGGATCGATGGACCAGTTTCCCTCAATCTCCAAGTCCTCCATCCCTCCCTCCCTTTCTTCCTTATTTCTTTTCTTCCTTCCTCCCTCCCTGTTTCTTGCCTTTTCTTCCTTTCTTTCCAAATGGAAATGCTAGTATTTTGTGCATATGTGTGTGTATGTGGGCATGTTCGTGTTCTTTGCAAAAACTTCACAGAATGCAGAGACGTAAAGAAGAAAGTAAAGATGCAAGTAATTCTATTTCCCAGAGAAAAAACACTGTTAAATACTTAGTGCATTTTTTATGGACTTTTTCCTGACATTTTCCCAGTTCTCTGTTTCTCTAGTATGTGGGTGTAACAACATGTTATTTTATATATATATATATATATATATATATATATTTGTATTAAATACACCAAATCAATATACATACTATGTGTTGATTGTATATATAATTTCCATGATACTTTACACTCAGAGGGCTTCCCTGGTGGCGCAGTGGTTGAGAGTCCGCCTGCCAATGCAGGGGACACAGGTTCGATCCCTGGTCCGGGAAGATCCCACATGCCGCGGAGCGGCTGGGCCCGTGAGCCATGGCCGCTGAGCCTGTGCGTCTGGAGCCTGTGCTCCGCAACGGGAGAGGCCACAACAGTGAGAGGCCCGCGTACCGCAAAAAAATATATATATATATATACACTCAGATATCCCTATTTTTTTTCTGTGAGAATTAATAGTTTCATATTTTGTTCACCTCAAGTAGATTTTCCCCTAGATTATCTCTATTTTTGAATATTCCTTAAGGAGCAGACAAACAAGGGTCATGGTCCTTTTGTCTGCAGATTCTTGGCGGCTTAATTGAAATAACACTCAAGAACTTAGAAATAAGGGTTGAAATATGAGAAGAATGTGCTGACAGCTCTGGATCCTCAGATGTGACGGGCAAATGCTATGTGATGTTCACAAATGTACGACTGGTGTGAAAGTCTCATTCATGCAAAAGGTAGAGAGTGGAAATTAGGGTCCATCAGACACAATGTTCCTTACTTCAATGTATTGTTATTACATCAAGTAAATTTTATCCTTTTAAAAACATACTAAAGCCTCACATATCCAGAATTTTATAGCTTGAGCCTTTGCAAATTCCCCTGAAGTGCTGGGTTACTCTTTCAAGCACCATGATTTTCCTACTGGAGACTCTTTGCATGGAGAACTTTCTAAAATATGTTACATAATTTTCATTTTTCTTTCTTTCTTTTTTCTTCCTGCTGTGACGCACATCTTGTGGGATCTTAGTTCCCCAACCAGGGATTAAACCCAGGCCCTCGGCAGTGAGAGCGTGGAGTCCTAACCACTGAACTGCCAGGGAATTTCCTTCATTTTTCTTTAAAATAGTGTTCTGAACATGATGTAACTTTCTGTGAAGACTCAGCTCCCTTTTAAGGTCCATTGCACTGGGGTAACATTTTAAGGCCCAGGTCTTACAAGGTGCATGGAAATGTTGTATCTACACAAAAATGGCTCCAGAGGGCTGTGCTTTCTGAGCTCTGTGTCTTCTATTTAATAGGTCTCTGTTCCTGCCTTTATGGACAATCTATTGCTCTTTTGGCTGGATCAGTGCATTTTCCTGTAGGAACAGTATTGACTGCCTTGTCCCTTCACTCCTTCTGTGGAGGACTTGGAAATCAGATAACCAAACTTGCTGGAATTGAGTGTACAGTAGAATAAAATAGATAAATAAAAATAGGCTCAGAATTAGGCTTATCCTGGTTCTACATGGAAGAATTATGAGCTTTAGTAATAAACTTGGTCACCTATTTTGATTATTTGGAGGTTCTATTCTTTTAATTAAAAAAATTGAGTCATAGTTATGTGCCTAAAACATGCAATCAATAAACATGTATTGAATTGAATTAAGCTAAATTTCTGATGTATATCAGGGGAAATGACATTGCCAGATAGCTGAGTTATGGATGGACAAAGGGCTATACTTGGTCACTGTAAGAAGCTGGGTAGACCTTTAAAGGTACCAGAGATAGAAAACTGCTGTGACTGTCGTCAGTTCAAGAAACAGCCTACAGACGCAAGGGAAACCTTCCTCAGGTTCAGCAAGCACCTCACAGACTTGTCACTACAGCATCCCCCAGTTTCCTCTCTCTCTTCACCCCTGAATTGTGTATTTTGGAACATCCTTGATAGTCTTTCAGTGCCTCCTGTCATCCCTTGCAGGTTTTGAGACATGTTCCTGACCATTACTATCCAGCCTTGGTCTGGTTTCTCAGATTACAAACAGGTAGTATCTGCTTTCCCCCTTGGGGCCCTCCCCTTTCACACTTTCACTAGCCCTTAAGTCACCTATCCCTAGGAAATTTGTTCAGGCAATGAGTAGTGAAAGACGAACGTTTTCTAGACACCCTTGGTTGTTTCTTACTCTCCAATTCTACAAATTCTACTGTAATGTCACAGGGATACTCCAAAGATCCTGGGGGTTGGAGGTGGCCACAGTGTGGGGACCTCCTAGGACAGGGCTTCCTAAGCTTTCATGTTCACACAAATCACGTTTTAAAATGCAGATTCTGGTTCAGTAGGTCTGGGATGGGGCTTGAGAGTCTGCATTTCTAATCACTTCTACTCTAGGTACTATACTCTCTCTAACAAGAAAATGAATCCTCGCCCTACCATTCCTCAAGTTTTGCATTCCTACTCTTTATCTTCCAGGGACGTGTGAACGCTGAAGCAGGAGATGGAAGGGCCCAGGGTAAGTGAATATATGGCTATGGTCACTTTCTGAACTATCAAAATCTGGGCCATTGTAGATAGTAATCCACTTCCTATTTTCTAAAACCAAACAGAAAACAAACCTAAAAAATGATACACTGTCAAAAGAAAAAAATCAACTATCATCTTACATCACACACACACACACACACACACACACACACACACACACACACACACCCTAAGCATTAGAAATGATGAGAAACATATTTGCTTAAATACAGGAGTTAGGGTCTCTTCTACATTAATAAATGAAATGTACTTAATCTATCTACTGGAATTCTGTGATGTAAACAATTTAATGTGAATATATTTGGCTTCCAGCTGTCAGTGAATTTTGGTAAATCCAGCTTTGAAAAAAACATGCTTTATATGAAAAACACTTTAAAATTCCATGAGAGCAACTATTTATTATCTCAACCATCACACTTTTGGGCAGTAAAATGAATAATCAGACTAGCCGTCAAGAATTTATGATCTAAGTCCATTTAGTATCAGCAATCCACATTAAATTAGAATTTTAGGGCTTGATTTTACATTATTTGCCATAAACCTGAAGTTTCATTTTCTTTGTAACTAGAGTGTGTATAATTTTTGTGTTCTCTTAAAACATTTCTAAAGCTAAGGGACTTCTTCATCTTAAAGAGAAAATTAGTAAGAAGGGCGTGGGGACTTCCCTGGTGGTCCAGTGGTCAAGACTCCATGCTCCCAATGCAGGGGGCCCAGGTTCGATCCTTGGTCAGGGAACTAGATCCCACATGCATGCCTCAACAAAGAAGCCCGCCTGTCGCAACTAAGGAGCTGGCGAGTTGCCACTAAGGAGCCTGCCTGCCACAACTAAGACCCGGCACAACCAAATAAAATAAAATAAATAAATAAATATTAAAACAAAAAGAAGGGCATGACGTTTTGCCTGTTCAATAAACATTGACACACAATGGAAAGCCATTTATTCACATGCCTACAATATCATGGTCCCAGCTGAAGATTGGGACCATTTTTTTTATGGTAGATATTTTTTTTTATTGGAGTATATTTGCTTTACAATATTGTGTTAGTTTACACTGTACAGCAAGGTGAATCAGCTATACGTGTACATATATCCCCCTTTTTGGATTTCCTTCTCATTTAGCTCACCAAAGAGCATTGAGTAGAGTTCCCTGTGCTATACAGTAGGTTCTCATTAGTTATCTATTTTACACACAGTATCAATAGTGTATATATGTCAATCCCAATCTCCCGATTCATCCTCCCCACCTTTCCCTTTTGGTATCCATACGTTTGTTCTCTACGTCTGTGTCTCTTATTTATGCTTTGTAAATAAGATCGTCCCAGGTGAAGATTGGGCCATTTTTTAAAGGCAATATAAGGGTAGTTGAATTTCAGAAGTTCAGTCTACATTAAAGTCCATTTTACCAGAACTGGATCCAGCTAGAAATTTCAGTGCTTTCTAGTGTTTGGTGGAAGGTGTCTTAATTGTTTCCCTGTTTCACTGCCATTCAGTTGGCTTTAGAATTTCCTTTAAAATACCCAAATCTTGGGCTTCCCTGGTGGCGCAGTGGTTGAGAGTCCGTCTGCTGATGCAGGGGACGCGGGTTCGCGCCCGATCTGGGAAGGTCCCACATGCCGCGGAGCGGCTGGGTCCGTAAGCCGTGGCCCTGAGCCTGCGCGTCCGGAGCCTGTGCTCTGCAACGGGAGAGGCCACAACAGTGAGAGGCCCGCGTACCGCAAAAAATAAAATAAAATACCCAAATCTCTCCAAATAGGAAGCTTTCTAAAGTGAAATTACAAGTAACTCCTGAAGAGCAATACTGTACTCTCCAAAATACCCTTTGGTGTCTTGTGAGGGACAGAATACAGAGCTGGATGGGCCAGAGGTCTCACACAACATGACAGCAAACCACGGACAGAGCTTACTGTGTGCCAAGTCAGTATGATTAGCATTTACAGGTGAGGAGATAGAAGATTATGGAGGCTAAGAAAATTTCCCAGAGTCACGTAACATGTAAGTGGTAGAATCAGGACTTGAACTAAGATCTAGCTGAGGTTCAAGCATTACAACTCCTAGACTAGTAGCAAATACTGTTATACGTAACTGATAAAATAATTAATATTACATTTTAGAAGGACTCGTAATTGATCCAAAAGTAATCAGTCGGCAACAAACATAGTTGAGTGCCTACTATGTGCCAGAGAGAAACCTAGGCGCTGAGGATAGAGTGGTGAATAAAAGAGATGTTTGTTCCAGTCCAGCAGGGACTCCTAGTACTAGGACTCCTTAGTACTCTTAGAACTAGTACTAGTGCTAGTACTACTACTTCTACTACTATCACTGCTACCACTACTTGGAGCTTACCGTGTCCCAGGCAGGATCTTAAGTGCTCTCACTTTATTGCCTCGTTGAGGCAGGTAATACTGTCAGCTTCAAGTTACAGATGAGGAAGCCGAGGTACAGAAATATTAGGTAACTTGCCCAAGATCACACAGGTAGTAAGTGGAGGAGGTGGAATTTGAATCTAGGCAGTCTGACACCAAAGTCCATGTTCTTAGCCACCATAGAAACCCAATCATTATAATGAATGAATGAATAGCAAGTGTGCAGAATACAGCCAAGAAGAACAGGGAGTGCATACCTGGAGACCCACTCTGGTCTGTGGGCTAGAAAATACTTGCAGAGAGTGCCTGCTCAGCAGGTCCCTGAGAGAGGAGAGAGTGGGATATATAGGAGGGCGTGTGAGAAGCCCCTCTGATGCCCTTGTCCTATGGTTTCTTCTTTTCCTTTAAAATTTGGTTTCATGGACGTGGAGATATAGAAGGAAAGCATGGGAAAGAAAACTAATATTTACTGAGTACTAGGCACTTTGCTAGATGCAGTCCATACAACAAATGATTTTTAATTCTCACAAATGTCCTGTGTGATAGGTCTTGACACCATTTTAAGAATAAAGAAATTGAGGCTCACAAAGTGATTGGTCCAAAGTCCCATAGCTAGTAAGTGACAAAATTAGGTTTTGTTTGTTTGTGTTTTTTTTTGTGGTACGCGGGCCTCTCACTGTTGTGGCTTCTCCCGTTGCGGAGCACAGGCTCCGGACGCGCAGGCTCAGCGGCCATGGCTCACGGGCCCAGCCGCTCCACGGCATGTGGGGTCATCCCGGACCGGGGCACGAACCCGTGTCCCCTGCATCGGCAGGCGGACTCTCAACCGCTGCACCACCAGGGAAGCCCCAAATTAGGTTTTGAATCCAGTCCTCATCTGGGCTTTATTACTGAGTGTGGGACCCTGTTTTGAAGAGAAAATTATAAGTCATGGGGTAAGAGGGGACCTGTGTAGTTATGTTCCAGTAATGGAAGAAACAGTAGAGAGACACAAAAACCCAGTTAAAATTAGGATCACAAATTCATCCGACTACTAAAATCCCCCACTTCCTTAATTTCAATTTCTGCCCTTCCTATTTGCAAAATTACTAAATCCTTACATTGAATCTAACTGTGGACAAATGATTCCAAGGAATATTCTGACCTCAAACATGGATAATTTTTAAAGGGATGTTTTTTTAAGATGCTCTATAATGAGATGTCCAATGAGTCCTGCCTGAACTACTCTGTGAATGTTAACACTATCTCATTTTAAAGAAAAATTATATGTAGAATAATTCATTTGCCAAGCAGGCACATAATGCCTTCATTTCATTCTGGGTTCCTCGTTTAGAAAAAAAAAATCTCATCTAATGGTCAGTGCCAAATCCAAAGGAAAACAAGAAGAAATAAGAAACGTTAACAGTGAAAGCAGGCCAGAGAAATATACAACTGTTTTCCTCAGAGGATTAAAAGATATCTTGCTTTGAATCACTCTGTACCCATACAACAAGGTAATACATGTACTTTAGCTGACTAAACAAGATTCCATTGATAGCTTAAAAGCTCTGAGTGTTCTTATGTAATGAATATACTATTTCATGTACTAATGGCCCAAAAAGAATGAGAAATGTTTTTTATCTTTCCTTCAGAAGAAAAGTTAACTGAATGATGAATTAAGAGTATAATACCCTTGTTCTAAATCAAAGAATGTCCAACCATAATGAATGATGATCTATAATAATATTACATTGTTTATAATGCATTCATTAGGATTAGAGGTGAACTCATTTCCACCACTAGCCTTGGATCTTAAAAGCATTATTTTATGTGTAGATAAAAAGTGGGTATTGATTTCTTTTGAGGTAAATATCAAAATTTATTAACATGAGTTTGCCAAGGTCAATATTTTCCTTATAGAGCAATATATCTATATGTTTATTGAAGCACGGCATCAATTTTTGTACTGTTATACATATCTGGATGCCTTATAGTTGTAGAATATCAGAGTCAGGAGGAAGCTTAGCCCAAATCCCTCATGTTCCAGGTGAAGAAATTGATTCTTACTGAAAGGGAGGGATTTGTCCTAATTACCTCACTCACCCCACATCATGCTGGTGAAAAAGCATGCCTACTTAGATCTAGTCCCATATTTTTGCCACTGTATCCTCCTGCTTTCCTTGAATATTTTGAAAGTTGTCTTCTAAATCCAAAGAAGCCTCATTTTCAATAAAATTTCTACGAGCAACATAGAATCCTGTAACCTAAGAGCCCTGCGTGAAAGGGGGGAAATGATAAGAACTAGTGACAACTTATGCAGAATTATACTAGAATAATTTTTCAAAAGAAAAGGCCCAGTGATTGAACAGAATTCTAATGTTAGCAGCAATGGCACCCAAAGTTTCACATCTCTCTATATCCACACATTTGGGGAGTGTCTCCCACAATGACTCTAGTCTTGCCCATGTCACTTGCTTTGGCCAATGGGACAAGAGCAAACCTGACAGAAGTAGAGGCTTGACATGTGTTGGGACTTGCTCTCTATTGCTGAATTTTGGAACCCTAAGACCACAGGTGAAGGAGCCCAGGCTAGCCTATACTGGAGGATGAGTCATGACAGCTGAGGCCCCTTTGACCGCCCATCTTCCCAAATGCCAGACATGTAAGGCTCTCCAGGACCAGTCATTCCCAGTTGAATTGTCAGCTGACTTTAGAGATCAGCTAAACTGGCTCAGACAAAAACAACCACCCAGCTGACCCACGGAATGGGCAGTAAGGCTAACTGACATACTCAGTTATCTATTATGATGGAGTTAAAGCATATATGACTGAAAAGCACAGAAAGCAACAATAACACATAAAGTAGGCAAGTGGCTCATTCCAAGTTCATCCATGTAGTCTGGCAATTCTTGAATCATTCCAAAAATGAAAACCATTCAAATTCTCTCATTTTCAGAGGTGATAGAAGTTCTCATGTAACAGTAACTTTTAATATAGAATTTGGTCTATCCCACTGGGAAGTGGTCAGGAGAGAGCTGATATGAGTTTTATCTGATTTGGGCATTAAAGCTCTGACCAGTGCAAACCCAAATCCTGAAACCACCCATTCAGAGCACCATGAATCAACCGAGGCTAAACTCCTTCAACGATTTGATCTTTATTAATTTAAAAGTATTCCTATCATTTATCACACCACTGTCAGCTTAGATGAAGTTGTTGATAAGTTTATTGATGGGGAATGCGAAACCCAAAGTTAAACAATCTGCTCCTCAAGGTATTAGCAGCTAATGTTGGTACCAAGAAAATGGACACATTGGTTAGAAGCCCACTGGATGCTAGATAAGACTTTTAATACAGAGCAATAGATAAAGAAACAGAATAATGCATCTTCACTGACGTAGGTAGGAGAGGGCTATGCTGTTAATTCCATGATTAATCCAAAGTTAAAAATTTTGTTTACTCTGACCAGTCTCTTGAGTGACGTTAGTACATATTATTAGAGTTTCTCTCACAATCTCTGCTCTAAATTTGAGTACGTCGCAAAACATAAATAAAAACATTTGCCAGATGCAGATAAAAGATTCCAAATTTGTCCATGTGGAGTGGTATAACACAGGAGCAGGAATAATTATTTCTAAAATAAAATATTAGGAAAATGCAAACGTATCACACAAACACACACACTCATACACATGCAATTTTATTTTCCCTGAATCACTAATACAAATAAAAATAAGTGAAATATATTTCTCTACAATATAAATTATTTTGTTAGTTCTAGAATTTCATATGCCATTGGCATCTGTGTATCATTGACACTTTGGTAAATTACGGACCTCTTCAGTGGTAATATCCTCTGTGAAAAAGCGTGCTGTGTCTGTAGGGCGGGGAGGGAATGAGGATTTTTAGGGCAGTGAAAATACTCTGTATGGCATTATAGTGATGAATACATGTCATTATACATTTGTCCAAACTCATAGAGTGTACAACACCAAGAGTGAACCCTCAGGTAATCTATGGACTTTGGGTGATTATGATGTGTCAATGTAGGTTCTTCCTTGGTAAAACATGTAACATTCTGGGGAGTGATGCTGATAATGGGGGAGGCTAGGCATGTGTGTGGGAAGAGGGTGTTTGGGAAATCTCTGTACCTTCCTTTCAATTTTATTATAAACCTAAAAGTGTTCTAAAAATAGTTTTTTTTAAAATAAAGAGTAATGTGTAGATTTTTTTTTTGAAAGTCGAGTGCTCACAAACTTCCATAGAGTGATAATATACACAAACCTAAAAGTATTAGTTGAAAGCTGACCGTGAATAGCTTCTTAAGGGGGTGGGGCTGGAAGAAGAAAGCACTAACTGACGGTATAGAACTCATGAGGCGATTCTTCACGGTCTCATGGTTAGGACAAGCAAAGGGTAGTCTATAGCTGTCAGCGGCATTCCCTCTAACACTTAGAATTCAGAGAGAGCAAAGAGGCTTACCAACATTACTGAAAGGCAAGAGATCTTCAGTGTGATAAACCCCAAATGCTTTATGATCTGGTTGAAAAAATCCTAGAGCAGACACTTGCTTATAGTCTTTATAAAAGCTCTGTATAGAATATGGTTATTCAACCTTTGGAGAATGCCATTCACTTTTGTATTGTCATATATTACTCTTTTGGTTCCTGGTATTTTTTGAAATTAGGCTAAGAAGAGTGGTTTCCAAAATCTGGAATAAACAGACATGCTTAGGGTAGGCAGGTTTTCAGATCCATCCTAAGTTGTACTTTGGGAATCTGTTGATAGGGAGGATTCACAGCTACAAGGCACTGAATAAAGCGTCTACATTTATCTGTACAAGATAATATTTGTTCAGCCTTCAGGTAACACTTTGTGCATATACAGGTTGGATGACTGCCATTCTTACCCTGAGGGTCTCTGATTGGGCCATTGCATTAGCACTGAGATTGAAAGGGGAATAGGAATCTAGTCCACCAGAGCCCTGGGTGTATCATCATTTTCAACATGAAACACTTTATGTATGGCTGTTTCATATGCAACAACCTAGCTTCACATCCATTGGTAGCCAGTCCCAGTGAAAGCAGCTTTCTGGCGATCTCACTTTGAAGACAGCCCCCAGACTAATTCTGCTTCTGCTTTCCTTTTGCTTAAAGCTCCATTATTTTGAAGGTCTGTGACAACAGTCACTGAAGAGAGAATTAGAACTGTTGCAGAGCACGTGTCTCCATTACCAAGGAACAATGACTTTAAACGGAATAAACTAATGTCTAGCTGAGTGTGTCCTTAATGGCTTCTGTCCTCTGTGATACTGAGCTGACATGAAGAACAGTAGACTCTTGAATCAATAGACAACCTTTCCAATGCAATGAATGGCACCGTGAAAGTCCCAGCCTGCTCTCTTTAGAGCCTAGCACACTATGCTTCCCAGAGAAATAATAAGAAATCAACATTTAAGTGAGTGCTTACTATATGCCAATCATTGTACCAAGTAAGTCATTGTTTAATTTATTATCTCATTTAATCCTCACAATAACCCTTTAAGTGGTTATATTTCCCTAAACCTATTTTGCGTGAGGACACTGAGACATAGAGAAGAGAAATATCTTGCCTAAGATCACATAGCCAGTACAACCCCAGGCAGACTGACTCCAGAGAAACTCTCCACCACTCCGTCATACTGTCTATAGGGCTGCTGAAATGACACAGCAGTATTTTCTTAAAAGTAAGACAAAACTTATATAAATAGTAAGATTGCACAGAAGATGGGAATAAACTTCTGTATGATTCACTACACTGAGCCTACCAGTAATAGCTCATTTAATGCTATTAGTGGTTTATAACTCTTCGTCTGCCCAGCCAGAGTCTCAAGGTTGGAGAGAGTGTTTATGGCCATCGAGACTGGCACAAAGAGGGACAGCACAAGCTAAGTCCTTCAAAACGCCTCGTCACCATCATAAGAGTCCTCACAGGTAAGTTTCAATTGGAATCAGCTCTCCACAAAGACAACATTTGCAATGCCGTCAAACTTGAGCAGTGCCATCAAAGTTCTCAACCCGTTTCCTAGTGAGTTTATTTTCTGGCTGGGCAAACCCTAAATTCTGCCTCACCGAAGGAAGTGACATCTTTAACTTGTAGACTGCTCACCAGAACTAACATAGAGCATATTTCGATTCGGCCATCAGAGTCTCAAAAAGCAGAGAGGTTTAGAGCTAAAGAGTATTTGCTCCTTAGATGTTATACCTCAGCCATAGGCCAATGTCCTCACATTCAGGAAGGGTGAAGCTGGTTTGTGGTTTGAATTGCTTGTCTTCTGTAACTGACAGATCATTAACCTGGGGGTAAATTTTGGAATTCTATTTGACTAGACAAAACAATTATTTGGCAGATAAGTGATTATCTGTAGAATTAGTAAATCGAATAAAATAGATAATAAATATTTGGAAATGTAAGCAATTCCAGGACTCTGTACAGAAAACATGAATAGATCCACAGAGACTGTCAGGATGTTCGGGGAAGACAGTTGGGGCATGTGCAGCTTTGGGAATTGCCTGCATGGGTGCAAGCTAGTTCTTTAGTCCATAAGCTGCTTTATTAGCCATCTACTGAGGCAACAGTAAATTTCTAAAGAGAAACATTGGCACGAGCCCTAGATGCACATCTATGGATTGGAAAGTAGGTTTGTGTCTGTTCTTGAAGTGGTAAGCCTTGCAGACTTTGGGGGAAAGAGGATGGGTAGAGGGAGCTAGAGATGCATTCTCTACCCCTCATTTGTGCACATTAGGGCCCAGCCATGTGTCACACAGCTGCTTATGCATGAATAGAGCCCTTCGGACATACAAACCCAGGCAGAGATATAAGCAAGAGAGCCATAGTAGTACAAGGTCTTAAGTCTCCTCTTGAAGATATAGCAGCTCTCATTTTTCTATAATTTCAAAGCAAATGTTGACACCTACTAAATGAGTGGGTCTTTCTTTTTTTCCCCCAAAGATAAACTACTCAGGTCCTACAACTGTTTATACTGTATTATGTATATAAGGACCTCAGGAGATTACAAGCTCAAGTACCGTCTGAGGCTTGGGTAGGTAACATACATGGTTAAAGGGAGATGAGCACAAGACAGTAGGGCGTGGTGGGGACTGTGGTGAACTAGTAAGCACATGCTCTGTCCAAAGGAGCAGCTGCTGCTGACTGTTGCTAGGTAGGACTATAGACACAAGAGGCAACCCAGGATTCTGTGTGATACCTTCTAATTTTTGAATGTTGGTAACTGATTCAGTTGTTTTAAAACCACTATAGGGGTGAAACAAAACAATATTGTTGGGGGTATCTGTCAAGCAGGCTGCCAATTTGTAACCTTTGTAGGGTTCTCTTCAATTTAATAATTTGCTAACATTTTCAAGCGGCACTGGCATTCCTTACCTGTCATTATTAGGGCATGGGCTCTGAGCCATTTTTCTAATATCAGTGACAACTTCCACTGGTCCATTTACCCTTTTGGCTAAGTTCTTTTTTGTACACATAACAAAAGCCAGCTGGAAACTGATTTTAGAAAACAAGTAGGGAGTAAATTAACCCAGATGGCTAACAGGCTCATAATTTTAACCCTAAATCCTGGTCGTATTAATGGCATGGCCTAACAACCTAAGCAAACCAGTCATAAACTTTTCCCATTCTACTTAAAATGTAATGCTATTTTGGGTGTTATTTCTTCGGACGGAATGCAATATTTCATCCGTGCTGGGAAGTTCAAGGGGAGATGTAAATAGACACTGAATAGATGATAGAGTATTTATATTGTCACCACGAATCCAAGGAATCCGATTTTTTTCTTTGAACTGATTGCTATGGGTGAGAATTCTTTGTTTCACTTCATGAGTACAGACTTTAAGAACTAAAATAACAATGCTATTTTTTAAAATGTAAAATAACAATCTACACATGTGTAACGTGTACAGCAGGCGTCTTTGAGTCTTTAAAGCTTTAGAGAAATACTGCCATAAAATATATAATCAAATGGTCCATCAGAGGAATGTCCCATGTTCTAATGCGTACCAGTAGCCATGAATTCAGGATCAAATGATGTTTGTCTCTCAGGGGCATCCCTTCATTCAGAGAATTTCGCTGCGAGTTACACAGACTGGGGCCTTTGAATAGATGAATAGAGATGCACTTTAAGGGAGAGTGGGGGCTTCCCTGGTGGCGCAGTGGTTGAGAGCCCGCCTGCCGATGCAGGGGACACGGGTTCGTGCCCCGGTCCGGAAAGATCCCACATGCCGCGGAGCGGCTGGGCCCGTGAGCCATGGCCGCTGAGTCTGTGCGTCCGGAGCCTGTGCTCTGCAACGGGAGAGGCCGCAACAGTGAGAGGCCCACGTACCGCAAAAAAAAAAAAAAAAAAGGGAGAGTGGAATATTTGAAGAGTAGTATGTGAGCTCACATTGTATTGTTAATGCCTCTTGCTCCTTTGCACTTTGGCTTGAGGCCTGCAAACTTTTCCCTTTCAAGTAGATATTTCTTGTCATTCTGGTGACGTTGTAAAGGCAATCAATTTATTGCCGGCAAACCTCACTTGCTAACGGGAACCTTCCTTTGATCTTAAGTTCCTGGGATAAAAGATAAGAAAACAAAACAAATCTGGTTTCCCTAGTAAATCACCTCTTCTCAGCTCTATCTTGAAACTAGTCTTAGTTTTATTAATCAGCTGATGGAGTGGAGCACATAGAAAATGTTTGTTTACAGCTCAAGAAAGAGTAGACCTCCTGGATCCTATTGCATTGTCCCCGCCTTTGGCCATGATCCATTTTTCTTTTGATTGAAGTATAGTTGATTTATATGGCATGGTAACATTTTAAATGCCTGAGACTGCATAAGCCTTTACTCTGGATCTTTAAGAAGGAATGAGCTGAAGTTCTTAAGATGCTGGTGAATTTTCATGAGGGAAGACAGAAGCTAGTAATACATCCTTACTTCCACTTAGGGACCCAGAGGAGTTATGTAGGTTCTCTGGGGTTCTGTGCTACAAAGGTCAGGGACTTGAGCCTTTAGGCTAGAGGGAAGGAGTGAGATGTTCAGCTACCTGAACATCTGGCTCCTTTCCACAGCCTGATGGAGCAAAACTTCATTCACATCTGGAGATTCAATGGAGTATTTGATTCTGAAAGAGCCATGACTTTCCCTACTTATCTGTGGACTTACTAAAGGAATTTTCCTCTCTACTACTTTTGCTGTCATAGAAATTCCCATTATGCAGTCAAAGTAACTGAGGCATGATTTATTTCAGTGACTTCCCCAAGGTAATGTGATATCCTTATAAATCACTGGTACCTAGAGTGTTCTTGCCACCTTCCTGAGCTGATTCTGGGAACCGTCTGGGACCAGCAGTTTCCTTGAGTCCCCAGAGGATATAACCATCCTTGATTTACCATCCTTGATGGATACATTTTGGTGGCTTTAATTCCTTTCTTGGAAAAATAGTATATTCCTTAAAAATTATTATAGAATTCTTTTGGAGGAGCAGCAGTAACAGGTAAGACAAGTGACATTCCCTTTCTAATCTCCCCACAGCCACCATGCATTAGACTTCAGTGCTGGTTTTACACTGTTTTCTAGGCAATAATTCTTGGAAAGATGATTCTGGATCCCAACCAAGGGGCAAGATCAGTGAAATAAGTCAGAAAAAGACAAATACTGTATGATCTCACTTACATATGGAATCTAAAATAGCCGAGCTCATAGGAGCAGAGTAGAATGGTGGTTGTCAGTGGCTGGGGAGTTGGAGACATGCAGGAGATGTTGCTCAAAGGGTACAAACTTCTAGTTCTAAGATGGATAAGTTCTGGGGATGTAATGCACAGCGTGATGGCTATAATTAATAATACTGTATTGTACACTCAAAAGTTGCTAACAGAATAGATCTTAAACAGTCTCACCATAACAACAACAAAATAGTAATTATGTGAGGTAAAGGATGTGTTAACTAACCGTATTGTAATAATTTTACAATTTATATGTGTATGAAATCACCACACTGTACACCTTAAACCTGCACAATGATATGCGTCACTTATATCTCAAAACTGGGAGGAAAAAGGAGCAAGATCACCAGAATAATTTCACTTTTTTGAATATTCATGCAAATCTTGGCAACACGTGACACTGGCTTAGCATATTAGCATAGAAAAAATTCACGTGTATTTCATGCATTTTTTGGAGACTCTTTTGTGTCACAGGGAAGTTTATCTTAAATTGATGATTTCCTTATCCCTTCGGTTACACTCTTGTTGAGGCTTACTACATCTGTGCCATTTCCAAATTTCACTTCCTAAATAAAAGCCTTTTAAGGTTATTCTGAAATGCCTTCCAATGTTCCTCGGGCAAATGAGTCTACCCAAAGGGACTGCCCACGGACAGAAGCGAGCCAGGGCTGACTGACACAAGTTGAAATCAAAATCTAGCACTTTCAAATTCTTACAGGTGGTGTCTTATAAAATACTCTTTTCCACTTCAGTGAATGTGACATGTTAGGAAAAGTGCTTCTCAGGTTCAGGATTGCAATTTACATTCTCAGGCAAACGAATCTACTTTTCTGTCTCCCATTTACCATCAACATTCTAATCTAGTGCCTTAATTCAACTCTTGTACATGGCCACATTATAGCTTTTAATAAGAAAAGAAGTGGCCCACCCCTCAGAGTTCAGTTAGCTGTGCTGTGATTTAGGGAGGAAAGCCCTTGGGAATTCAACCTTTAACAATGCTAAAAGATGCTGGCAGTAGCCTAAAACAGACAAACCAAAGGAAGAAAGAAACTAGAGAAGAAAAAAGGTAAAGTATACTCTGCCATGTGTAAATCATTATTTTAATGTTTAAATAAATAAACAGTAGTTTTGCTAGTGCTCGACATTTTACAGCTATTTAGTTTTAAGTTCCATGCTTGATTTGCTAAAAGTCAAAATTGAAAATTCCTTATAAAACTAAAGTATTATGTACTAAATGTAAATTGTTGTTTCTTAATCTAGTGAGGAAATAGTGGAATAAGCATTAGAAAAATCACAAAAAGATAACTTGATCAGCTAAAAATATTCATATTCTATATAACATGTATATATTTATATATAGAAAATGAACACAGTGTATAAACTGGCTTGTTGGGAAGAGGTATTCATCTTCTCATTTATATAAAATCAAGGTCAGGGATTGCTCTCTTTTCACATGCAGATAATCGCTGACTGCTGAGCTGAAGCTGGGCAGGGCCGGCAGAAGGAAAGGGAGGAGGACACGCTCAAACACAACATCAACTGGCCCGGGACCTGACTGGCGATCAGAACTTGTGCAAATGAGTTAGCTGGCCTTATAGGAAAGAGAGAACCCCAGTCGTGATTTTAACCATAATAGTGTTCACATGGAAACAGTGTAGAAGGACTAAGGGCTTGTCCCATTTCAGCTAAGTCAATGGTATATGGCATTAATATGGTATCTTTAAGAGAATCTACTACTTTAAGTAAACTTTTAATATTCAAAATTAAATCTTTTTACTGCGCTTTATGGCACAAACAATTTTAAGAATCCATTCGCAAGACACCTGTATCACCTGGTTCTCATAACTGGCTTACTTCCCGGAGTCTTTCATGCCCTGGACCTGAACATACTTCACTGAACCACATAATGTGGTGAAAGGATCATCCCCAAAGAATACGTTCAGTTTGGGTCTTAATTGTGTTCTCCGTAAACTGTTACTGTCCTCTTTCTCATGTGAGCATCTGATGGCCTATTTATAACCTACACTTTTCCTGTTTTTCCTAGAACCCCTATTTTTATTTTATGATCTTGGTGGTCACGGGAATCAAAGCTAAACATTTAGAAAGAGAATTGCTCTTGGCTGACCCCTACTGGCCTAGACTTTCAGTACAGAAAAACAACAAGTGTATTTTTAAAAAATGCCCCCGGAAGGAAGGCAGAGTACTTGGTTCCAATTTTATCTTCATCACTTGTAGATGTATTGATCTTGAACAAGCCATATACCCTCCCAGGTCCTGAATTTCCTTATCTGTTTGATGGGAGAGTGGGTATGGATTAATACCTTCTCTGGCCAGGCCAGATAATATTTCGGGATTTCTAAGATTCTTTGGAGTCTGGGGAGCTGTGGAGCCATCCCCAAGGAGGGTTACTAGGTTCCCTTTAGTCCAGGGACCAAATTGAAGAGAAATAAATTATTGCTTGTCACTATAAATTAATGAATCAGCTACCAAGTGACAGGCACCTGATGCAGGTTCTCAGTCAGTTCTCACAGCAAACCTACAGTGTTATGACTCTCATTTTACAGAGTTGGAAACTGGCGACCAGTAAGGCTAAATAACTGGAAAGTAGGAGAGCTGGAACTTAAACCAGGTTGTCTGGTTAATGAGTCTGCTCAATTTCACTTCGTATCCAGAACGGGTATCACCCTCTAATAACTTCCCCTGAGGAAGTGTTTGCTCTTGGTTCTCTACAACAGAAATAAACAAACTACTCTGCCTATTGACTTGCATGTTCACCTGAAGACTCACGCCCTGTGAAGCCTGCTATTACTCTCTAAAGCAAATGTAGCATGAGGAGAAAAAAAAAAACCCAGGAGGTTTCCTAAAAGCAGGCTGATGGTCACCCTGCATCTAAGCTCCCGATTCTAATTTAAGGCAGTAATAATTTTGAAGGCAAGGGAAAAGACACAAATCCATTTAAAAAGGAGATGGGACTCTTCTACAGAACCATTGTGACATTAGTGAAGAAACTAAATCCAGTTGATGGAGTCAATTGTACAGGAAAAAACTGAAGAACATAGAAACAAACCAGCAAAATTCAATTATTTCAGTACATAATATACACAGACCACAGAGACACACATACATGTAGCCTTTCTTGTAACATGTATGCACCAGAAACGTCTGTGGCACTAGCCTGGGAGGTGGTAAGATGTGGTTGATAAGAGCATAGATTCTGCATCTAGACCACCTGGACATAGAAACTGACTTCTCGCATTATAGGTTATGTGACCAGAGACGATCACATTAGTGAGACTAATCACATAGCTTTAGTGTGCCTCAGTTTCCCCCCGGGTTGGTTATGAGTATTAAGACATATAAAGCACTTGCTAGTACAAGGCATGTAGTAAGCACTAGTTAAATGTTAGCTATTATTATTATATACGAATGTTCTTATTAAAAGGCTTTTGGAATCCTACCAGTATGAAACTAAAAACAGGCTTTCAAAAAAACATTTTCTCAGCCTGTCAATTGCTTCCACTGGCAGGTTCAAAAAAATAGACACTGATTAAAATTTTCAATTTAAAATGAAGCTACACAGACAGACGGGCAGTTTTCCAAAACGAAATCCAGAGGTTTCCTTGCTAGACTTAAAAAAATATGTTTGTATTATAATATGGTGACACATACAAGGACAATTCCATTTTCTCCCTCCTACTGAGCTTTCTTTTGTCCACTATGAAATCTTGAATTCCCTGTAAGTCCCTTTCTCCTTAAGCTTGGCTAATGCTCTGGTCTGCCACTGTTGCCCTTATCCCCACTTCTATGATGTTTCCATACTTCAGGGCGGGCCACAGACTGGCTGGCATACAACTGGGAATTCCTGCGAGGCTCGCCAAGTTAATGGTGATTAGCTGTTACAGACAGGAGCCGAGACCGGTGTAGATGGTCCCAAACAATGGAGTCTAACATGCATCCACAAGAGCTTTCATCTTGAGAACATAACCTCTTGTGAGATATAACCAGAAGTCTCAAGGTAATTGCATTTTACTGGAATCAAACTTAACAAGTATTTTATAATTAAAGATCATGCTGGTTTCCTTTACTATCACCTGCAACTTAATCACATACTTGAAGCTTCCCACAAATCGTGAGGCTGTTTAATATTTATCAAACATCCACAATTACCTTTACATTTTGTTTCTCTGGAAACACACTCCTTTGGTTTCGCTTTTAGGGACCTTGAAGTAGACCATTATTTCATTAAGAATGGAGGCAGAGAAATCGTATTATTATTAATAACACAAGCTTACATTTCACAGTGTCTTTTCATTTACAAAGTGCTGTCACATACATTATCTCATTTGATTCTCACAAAAGTCTGTGTCCAATTTGTCCCTCCTACTCTGTGGAATATAATATTCCCTATACCATTCTGAAGGGAGACTGCTCTTTATGCCTCCCCCTTCTGACTTTTAACGTGTGCAAAACTTCAGGCTGCACATCCCAAATTTTAAGAGAGGAAACTGTGTAACTTTTTTTCTGTGTCAACTGCCTTGTGAGCTGGGGCAGTCAGATCTTTAAAAACTGGGCCTTTTGGAACAGTTAGCCTATTCCTGGGTGAATGTCCAGACATGTACAACGGCTTTGGAAGCCTGGAACAGTGAATAAAGTTACCATTGATGGCACATTTTGCAAGCCATCTGTAAGAGCACAGACTTTGGTGTCAGGCAGATGGATTCAAATCATCCTGGCTCTACTACTTATGACACTACCCTGTGGACTTTGAAAAAGTTTCTCACCTTCTCTGGTTAAGGGAGTAGCAGTGCTAAGCAAGTGCCGCGTGAATATACAATCTGTTTCAAGGTAAAGGAGTGTGCCTGCTAAGAAAACAGCCCGACAAGTCCTCCAACTGCCTCTTCCAGGAGGACGTGTCCCCTGAGAAATTCTAGAACTGCCACTGAGCCTCGGGATCGTTAGTAAAATGAGGGGAATAATACCTATTTTACAGGGTAATTTTAAAGAGCGAACATGGTGATTGTTTTAGAGTAGAGGCATAAAGAAGGTGATCTTGCAGTTGTTATTAACAGAGAGGCACTTCTGCACCAGTCCAGATATTTGAGGTGTCCACACCATTTTCCATAGGGTTCAGTCAACTTCTACAAGGATCAGGACACACTTAGAGTAATATGAATTTGTTTCAGTTCTTTACTTGGTATTCCTTCTGAACAAATACTCCTTTGCCCCCCAACTCGTGCCAGGCTTCAGTCCTGGATGAGCTTAATACTAAGCGTGATTGGCACCAGTATATGAGGGGAATTCTCCCTAACATGAAAACTCCTTTCTAGAGCACTGCTCCCTATCTTTTTCTTTGTTTATAATCTCAAAAGTCACTAGAATTGGAAGATTTCTTCTTTTCTTGATAATGTCAGAATCACCTCACTGTAGGCTTGGATTCTCAACTGTATGGCTACTTTGGGGCTTTTTTGTGGTGTTTCCAAGTTCCAGTTTTACATGATAAGTTTATCTATCAGTGTAGACGATCCAGGAAGGCTTAAGCTTTTGCCCAATTCTGACTTTGTAAGGCTTTGTTCTTTTACAATAATCTGGTTGCACTATCACGTGGACCATGCTATATGCCTAAAGACTAAACAAACATGGATGTTCTCACCAGAGACCATGCTTTATTGTATTTCCTTTTTGGGGCTCTTTAATGCTACTTTATGCAGTTGTTATTAACAGTATATTTAAATGAATAGAAAAAACGATATTAGCAGAAAATATCTATGAGATAAAAGGGAGAAGATAATTTGAGGTTAAACATTCAAGGAAACCACCTTGAAGTATTAAAATGAGATAACAATACGGCAGGATATTGGCTTCTTCTCTCATAAACTCATTCTCTACATTAAGATCATGCTTTATTTATTCAACATTGTGTTTACAGAGGACTCCTAAACCTGGCTCAGTGCTAGGACCGTTTGCTGATAGCAAAGCAGGAGGTGTATACCGCCTGCCCCCTTCTGGGGGAGGGGGTACGTATGAAATGAGCTTGCCAGACGATCAGGGAAGAAACAATGGGGAGGTAGTCAATCAAAGCCATGGCTATCTAGAATGGACATCGTCTTCGTCTTGCTGGGGTGGTGCAGGTATCATAATGGCTCCTCTGTTCCTTTAAAATGCTGCTCAGATAATGGCCTGGCCTCCCACGCATTCCGAGAGGGTGCCTCTAGCTTTACTGAAACCCTATCCTGACCACAGACCTTATTTCCCCTTGCAGCTTTGATACCCTGTCCAGCCAACTTATCCTCTAGGGACGCAGTCGCTGTTTCTTTCGATTCGCGCCACAGTGGTTTTCGAAATTGCTTTGAGAGCACCTGAGGACAGATGTCCCCCTGCCCTCCCTAACCCTTCCCTCTCATCACACACAGATAGTGTCAGGGGGTTCATTAGTGAAGTTCTCTAACATTCATCTATGGAGACAAGCTGACAGTTAGCTGTGGTGCTGAAAAGCCACCAAAAGGAGTTGGAAACTCGACTGTAACCTGGACATTTTTTGCCAAGTGCTTTGTCCTTGCTACTTTCTGAGGTGGTGTGAGTCATTAGCAAGCCCATGCTAATTGAATTTGATTTAATGTCAACACTGTCACAGTCACATACAGTACACCAATAAAATCCCAACCCTGTTTGCTGCAATCATTAGGCCCAGTTTTTCTCACAACAAAAGCTCAGCCTTTGGTTGAAGGTTGTCACATGAAGCTCAGAGAATACAGTGTTTTCCTGGCCTTCCGTGGAATAAATTCAAGCGCGGAAGTCATCATTTAGAGTGGAACCAAAATTGAACGGGAAAATCCACTTGTACAAATGACACTCACAAGTGGCTGACTGGCCCCTCGTCGGTGTCTGACGTGGGACCCCTTTAAAACAGTTACAGATCACGCTTGAATTCTTTACAAGATGTACCAGTTAATTAAATGTCCAAAATGGCACTACACACTCTCTTCAAAAAAGTAAGACCAATAGAGTTAAGCTGTGGAAAAAGCACATTTAAAAACTTGCCAATCTTTTCAGCAACCGAAATACATGTGAAACTTTCGTTACATTTATTTCACATTATATGTTTTACAGGTTGGGAAAGTGGGGCTTCTGACTGAATTACCAAAATAATTTAATACCAAAGAGGTGAGATCTTGGTAACCTACAATCAAAAGATTCTGAAGCGTGAAAATTACTCCTTCGAATTCAGCTACAATTTGCTAATTTTTGAATAGTCATTTGATAAGCAGTTTCCTCACATTCTAGAAGTTCTTGTCCTTTGTGCCACGTACATGAATGAGAAAATTGAGAATGTATTTTAGAAAGTGGCACTGGAACTTTTTTGAACTTAACATCGTCATGTCACACCTGGATGAGAAAACATATGAGGTAATTAAGTGAAACCTACTGAGAAAAAAGAGGATTTCAGCTGAATTTAGCTAATTAGTCCCAAGATTGGCCCCAAGTGCAGAAGGAAAAATATTCCAAGGGGTTTTTCCTTACTGGTTTTAATTTAGCTCTGGGCAATGGCAGTGTGATTCTGTTGGTTTTGTATCTCATTGCCCTCAAGATCACCCTTTTTTCCTCCTGTGACCTGCGCTTAAAGGATGATACCATCGCCTCATCAATTGCCAATGCCACTAGTTCAATAACCGGCTATCACTGTAGGGCATCTTTCTTGATGAGCAGCAACTACACGTCTTGGCTCTCTCCAAAAATAGCCTGCATTGCAGTCCCTGGCACATCCTAGATTTCCTCAGTCATCTAGGCTCAGGAAAAAGACTTTTCATCCCTGTGCTTTCTTTAAGACACTTTTGTAGTCAACTAAAGACTGCATTTCCCGCGACTTTGGTCTTGAGACACAACTGACATTAACGCTTTCTTTAATACCGGCGCTCATCACTCCCATTTTCCTTTAAAACCGGCGACAATCACCTATATAAGTAAATATTATCTGTGCTTCCCCATCCCGTTGAATTTAGCAGCTTGAATTTTAAAAAGAGAGAGAGAGAGAGAGAGAGAGAAAGGGAGTTTTTCATTTAGGATCGTATAGCACAATAAGAGTTCCTCCAGGGAACCTGCTTTCATTGAACCCTGGCAAAAGTTGCAAATTGATACCTCTGATGGAGATATGGTAGAACTTAGAGATCCTTCCCCAGGTAGGGAGAGAAGGATCCCCAGAGGGCTCTGTATTGTGCAACATACTGGTAGGTGGGAACCAGGTAAGAGCCACAGGTGGGAGGGAGAGGTACAGAGCTGGGGACGACTGTGAATGTTAACTAAAGGAACCATCACTTCCTAGCTCTGCTGGAGGAAGATGGCTCAGTGAGTACTTACTACACCTGTGAGACAGGGGGCTGGGCTTCAGCCTTGCCTTTCCTCCAGGAGAACAGAGGGCTACAACAATGTCTGCAACCTCCCATTGCATCAAACTACAGGAGCATGACACTGAAAGGTAGAGACCAGCACTCTCATTTAAGGAATTTTTAAGTTCAAAGTTTAAACAAAAATCACTTTTTTTCTATTATGAACTGAAAAGGGAATTATGACAAAACACTTCTAAACTTTGGGAGATGATAGGTGCTCTACACAAACAATAATATTCAATTAAAATATCATAGGTAATTTAAGCAAAAAAAGATACAAATTTAGTTTTCTAATGCTTTTAATAATGGTGGCATTTTTTTCAAGTAAAAATGTGAGACAGTGAATAAAGAATTCTACCCTTTTTTGAAGAGAACAACTATTCGTCCACTCTAGTAATTAAAAATGTCATTTTTGTTTAATGGAAAGGAGCAAATGCCGTAGTAAAGAAATATTGCCCCAGTGTACTCTGCACGTGGTACTGTAACTCATCAGTTCTCACAATTATTTGCATACCACGTTATTCTAAAAGAAGTGCATAATCTAAGAGAGAGATTATTAGTCATGATATAGGTGAAGTACTTCGTTTCAAATTTCATTTAGGCTATATATATTTAAAGTCTTTTATTTTGCTGAAAAGTAGTTTTTTCCAGCTCTACTGAAGTTTAACTGATGAATAAAATTGTAAGATTATTTAAAGTGTACAACATGAAATTTGCTAAGTAATTTAACTGCTTTTAGGAAACTCTAATTTTGCTGTCGATACCAAGATCAACCACACGATGTCACCAGTAACTACAGTACTGTACTGACTTGCCTTGGGGAAGAACTTTAATGCATGCATTTCCCTATAGGTTAAATTATTTTCTATTTTGTTCATGAATTTTCTTTCTATCCATCAATCTAAAAAACATTTATTATTACTTTATTATTATATTATTATTTATTATTCATTTATACCTATAGTATGATTCCCAGCATGTACACATTTCTAAGTTTATTTTTAAAATATTAGTAAAAAATTTAAAATATTCTTTCCAAAGATCCATTTACTTATTAACCTTCACATATGTTATGGTGATGTAATTCGAAGGGAGAATAAGAGTTAAGCAAAGAATATATATTGAACACTATTTATTAACACTTTGGTGAGTTACAGAAATAGGCACATTTACGACACACACACACAATACATGGGCTATGTATAGTACACTGTAGACCCAATTAATACTGCCTTCTAGAAATCTGTTATGTGAAAGTTAGAAAGGATAGGATACTCTTGCCCCTCAAAATTGTACCAGTCATATTTAATGTTTATTACATAAATACTCATTTTTGGCAAAACACCAGGTTAAAGTGTTTTAAATGTTAAAACAACATTTAAAACAACATAAAATAACATTTCACCTTTGTTCATGAAGACAAAGTCAGTCTTTTCTACCTCCAGTTCTTTTCACAAATATATTCTGAATATACAAGGTTAAAAAAATAAACATATTGTGCTGGTAAGACCAACTTTTTCCTTGAAATAGTTTATCATAATATTATGATTAATTATGCAAATATGCTGGAGGCTTTTTTATGGGCATATCAGCCAAATTCAAATACATTAATGATGACAAATACATATTCATTTCCACATTCAGCACATATAGGCCTGTATACAGAATTCTATTAATTTAACAAATAATGGCATGTAATGACACATTAAGAAGTGAGAAAGTGTGGAGCAAAGCTATTTGACAGACGCTCATGTAGAAATTCTTTTTATTAGAAATAACCCTAATTTCTAAGGAATTATATTTATTTTGTTGATTATTCGCTATGTCATTACCAAAAAATATTCCAGGGAAGAAAGGATTTTAGTATACAAGATTGACATAGTATTTATTATTAGCTAAAAAATATCAACTGAAGTTTTATATTATTGGAATGTATATGCTGCTGCCTTTTAAGGTGTGGGGGAGAGGGAGTGAGAATAAAAAAAGATAATCTTAATCAAATACTTTAATGAGATCTGAGAAAGGAGTAAAAATTTCAAATGTTTCCAAATATTTGGCAGAGAAGACATATAGCTGAAGTTTTGATCGAATATGCTGGAGGTTTGGCTTTATTTATATCCATCCAAAAAAAAGAAATTTGCATTTGTATTATCGTTGTCAAAGAGCTATATTTGTGCAAAATGTAGTATATAGTTTTCTTTTTTATCTGTTCCCTGAGGTATTTAAAAATTATTTATAAACAAAAATGTCAACATTTCTTAATTTTGTACATCATTTTTGAGGCCTGCAAGTTGTTTCCAGGATGAGTGGAGGCTCACAAAAACAGCACACGTTTTACCATTGAGGTAAAGTATCTGTGGTGACTGGTCTCTCCATGCTATTTCAATGCAACACATCAAATTTATGAAATAATCTTATCCCCAGACACCATAAACTATAGTTATTACCTTTTTTTTTCTGTGCAATAAACACTCTCCAATTGGCCCTATTTTTAAAACTATCATAATAAACTTTAGCAAAATCAGCAGCAAAATTTCTAATAAACCTTGACTATGACTACTCCATATACACATTCCTAACACCTTCGAATACAGTCCTTTTAACAACAAAATAAAAAAATTAATTTCATATACTTATAAAAACGAAGAAAAATAAATATGAACTTTATAAGCCAATGCTTGAAATAATGGCAAATATGTCATTGTATTCATTAATAAAACCAAGAAAAATGGGACAATAATAATAATTTCACTTTATTGTGGTCCATTAAATTTTTTTCCACTTGTGTGTTGTGATTGAAGTAGATTTATGTGTGCTTTATTCATGCAATAACATCTCAATAGTTTATACTCATTCCAAGAATGTCTTCAGCTAACAAAAATCTTTAACATTGATAAATCCAATAGAATGTCTCTAGCTCGGGGTATATCTCTGATGTGTTCTTAGAAGAGTATTTCTTTTTTTCACTATTTGGTAAAAGATGAGAGGTTTTCATAGCTGGAGAACTGCAATACTATAAATATCCAGAGGAAACTGCAAATTATTTACATATATGTTTAGATTTAGAACTATGATTTTAGATATAGATTTTAGGTGTTCATGCACTCTAGGTGAAAATGCTAATTCAAATCACTCTAACATTTTAAACACAACTTTCCAGTTTTTTTTTTTTTAATAAGTGATTGCTACTCATAGTCATATTTATTTTGCTAATTTTTACCATTATTAAGTGATGTCCCTCTAGCCCCAATGTAATGACCTAAAAACAAAATCACAATAATTTTGTTGGGTTCCTATTTGCAGAAAATTTACATAAATACATGCTACAGGCCAATATGGAAACAGAATACTTTTCGCCTGAATCAAGCAGCTTTGGGCAGTGCTGTCCAGTGCTGAATTTTATTTTATTTTGTTTTATTCAGCAAAACTGCAGACTGTTAATATGTGAAAAGTGTCATATGAGTTTGGAATAGCTGGACTCTATTTAGAGTATTGAGAGCAGGAAGAAATGGAAAATACTTAATGGAAATTATGTGTTAGATTATTAAACAGGAGAATTTGTACCTTTAAAGTATAGATTTATGATTAATGAACGCATGGAAATCTTCTGCGTTGTTAAGATCCTGGGTTGTAAAAATAAAATGACACTAAGCTTAAAAGCTTTATGACAAGTCATCTGACAGTTCTTGATATTTGTTCTGTGATTGGCCAAAATGTGTTTTCTTTCATGACACTCCATTCCAAAGGAAGCACAGATACTTGCAATACGTTTGAATAAAAGCACCCATTCACTCAAGGATAGGGATATGCTGTTTCAGAGTATTGAAAATAGGACTGCTGAGTCTTTATATTTTATGAGAGGTGTTGTTTTCTTTAAGACTGGCAGCAAACTTTCAGAAAGAGGGGGAGTTATGGTACTGAATTAAATTGGATATGTGTCACTGCTTTGGAAAAGATGGTACACATCAAAACTATTTTCTGTGGAGACCTTCATCATCATTTCCCCCGCACATTTCTCATGTTCCTGTTCCTGAGAGCCAACATATTGGGGAAATCTACTTTTCATTCCTTGCTATTACCTGCTCTGACTTCTTCCCCTTTTAACCTCTTGGTTATGACAGCTCAGTTACTAAGAAAATGTTAGGGTCCAATTCAATTTTGTTTCGGACTAATCTCTGCTTTGGAATCTACCCAGCTTTCCTGGGACTTGAGGGTCTCCTCAAATAAAGGAAATCCCTTGTCCCAAATGAGGCAGGTAAGTAACAGCTTTTGGAAAACCGAAAGTAACCCACAGACTCACCCCTTCACGCAGAAACTTCTGGATTATTTTGGGTTCCACATAGAAAGATAATTCATATCAAGTGACAACATCAATATGGATGAATTACTGAAATACTAATGACTTCTCTGATTTCATTGGGGTTGTTAACCTTATATCTTCCCCACTTCCTCCAGTTAACTTAGGAAGCCTTAAAGACTTATAGAAGATGAAGATTTGAGGGGGGGTTTCAAGGAACGATGGTAGAGATATAAAACTGTTGATAGTATAGAGAAGATAACAAAACTAATACTACTAATAAAATAATGGAAAATGACATAAAATGTTCTTAAAACATGACAAGAAATGCACATGCCTAGCAACAGCTGTATGAAGTAGGATTATTTTGAGATTCTAACTTAGAAAGTTTAGATTTCATAAAGGTGGGAAAAGTTGAAGAGCCATAAAAGCTTTTGATGAAAGACATTAATGAAGAGAATATTTTGGCTAATGCATTTCCCCGGTCTTGAATTTTACCATTTCCTCACTCTTCAATGTTTGAAGTGATAGGGGTTGGTAAAGGACAGAAAAGAAGGGATGCAGATTTACCCCTGGGTAGGATACTACTCCACCTTCCTCAACAGATAAATACACAGATGGCTACGGTCTTTTTCATTAATGCTTGTCAGTGCTTGAGAGCAAGATTACGACACATGAAGTATTTTTACAGAACTTTTTTAACAGGGAATTTTAGGATTGGAGATCATCAGAACATTTTATTCAAAGAGCACTTGTTAGTAATCAGGGAAGTTTCATTCAAATTAAGCAATTCTGATATTCGAGTAAGAGAACGTCATGTAGGGGACTGTGACTTATGTCTAAGTATAAAGGATAAAACTAGGAGATCTCCCAGATAGAATGTCTGTAGGTCAATCATATATAACCCAAAAGACTTATTTGGCCAACATGCAAGCAGAAAAGCTCAAATGCAAATTATGAAAGGGCTTCCCTGGTGGCGCAGTGGTTAAGAATCAGCCTGCCAATGCAGGGGACACGGGTTCGAGCCCTGGTCCTGGAAGATCCCACATGCCGCCAAGCAACTAAGCCTGTGCGCCACAACTACTGAGCCTGCGCTCTAGAACCTGTGAGCCACAACTACCGAAGTCTGCACCTAGAGCCTGTGCTCTGCAACAAGAGAACGCACCGCAACGAGAAGCCCGTGCACCGCAACTAGAGAAAGCCTGTGTGCAGCTATGAAGACCCAACGCAGCCAAAAATAAAATAAATAAAATAAATTTACATTAAAAAAACACTGCAACAAAATATTTGAGTTTTCAACAATGAGAATAAATTTTAAAAATATGAAAAAGATGACGCTTTTTAAGGAAAGTCATGTTTAAAGATATTAAGACAAGTTTTCACATGCCACTTATTGAAGAAATGTAATCTTCATCTTACTTGACTTCACATTCTCTAAATTTAACTGTTTAGAAGTCATGTGAATGCCCACAAAGTGGAGTGTCTTAAAATAAACAAAATCACACTGATCTCGGAGATACAGATTGCTTATGATGAAGTCTGATGCTGATATTAGCCTGCTAAAGTGAAAACTGGGCAATGAACAGTGACCAAATTCATCATTTATGTGATTTTAATCAATATTTTGATTTTGTTGTGGATATGTCTCAACAGTTCATTCTTCTCCCACCCAAGGTTGTTAAATGTTAAACCAAAGAAGGAACAGTTAAGGGAAACCTGTTGGTTTTCTCTAGTACTTCTCAAGCAGTAATTTTATTTGTACAACTTTTTTTTTTTTTTCGGTACGCGGGCCTCTCACTGTTGTGGCTTCTCCCATTGTGGAGCACAGGCTCTGGACGCGCAGGCCCAGCGGCCATGGCTCACGGGCCCAGCCGCTCCGCGGCACGTGGCATCTTCCAGGACCGGGGCACGAACTCGTGTCCCCTGCATCGGCAGGCGGACTCCCAACCACTGCGCCACCAGGGAAGCCCTATACAACTTCTTGAAAAAATGGATTTTGCAGGGGAAGCTCTCTTCTGAGTGAATATATTGTGGTGTCTTTGCAAATGGTGGGTGTTTTCAGCTGAGAGTTATGCTGATATCTGGTATTTATGTCATTAGGTCCTGGATACCTGATTCAAGTAACACAAAATAGGAACCACTATGGAAAGAGATTTATCAGTAACATAGGAAATTTTAAAGAGCTGTCTTATTTTCTTGCCCTGTATCTGGTAAGTGCCCATTACGTTAAAGATACATGCTTTATGAGAATCACCACTGCTTGAAGATGCTAGTGAACCAATGTTAACACACTGAGAATATGTAAGTAGAAAGATGTCCTGAATGTTTGCTGCCAACCAGAAAGCCACCAATCCAAGCCTAAGCTCCTGGTATCTTTACACTCTTAAAAAAAAAAAAAAGGTGGGCTTCCCTGGTGGTGAAGTGGTTGTGAGTCCGCCTGCCGATGCAAGGGACACGGGGTCGTGCCCTGGTCCGGGAAGATCCCACGTGCCGCAGAGCGGCTGGGCCCGTAAGCCATGGCCGCTGAGCCTGCGCGTCCGGAGCCTGTGCCCCGCAACGGGAGAGGCCACAACAGTGAGAGGCCCGGGTACCGCAAAAAAAAAAAAAAAGGCACTAGAACTGAGATTGAGGTCCTTTTATTCGCCACATATCAGTGCTTTGTCTCATCCAATTTTTAAAAATCTTCTTTCCATTTCTAAGTTCTCCTATTGAATCCTGATGGATGCTATTTTTTAAAGAGAAATGATACATAAAAAACATGTTTACATTCATTCTATCTGCCTTTCACCAACCAAATATCTACTGACTTAAAAGAACTGTAGTCAACTATACAAAGTAATGACAACAGAAATGCAAAATGGCAAGGAAAACAGAGAAAACAAGAGACAGACCAATCTAAAAGAGTTCAGTTCTTTTCAGTAGTATCCCTAAATGAGAGAAAATTTAGCTATTTATGATTTGTGCAACTCAGAAGTAGTAATATGGTAGATGCAAGAAAAACACACTACATGAGAAAATGGTTTCTTTGGAAAACAATTCTAATAAAGAGGCACAGGCAATGTCACTGAACATGAGGCATAAACACAGATTATTATGCTTCATTTATTTTGCTCTAAGTTAACTAATTGCGGCTAAGTTCATAGCCCTACACCTATCATATAGCATGATAATCACCTTTGCAACTACACCGTGAAGGAGAGGGACAGATGCTAGGATGCTGACTTTACAGAGACTCAGAGGGGCTAAGCATTTGGCCTGAGATGACACGGCCAGAAAGAGGTTATGCTAGCAATTGAGTACAGGTTTTCTGATTCATAGATTAGAATTCTTTGTATTTTATTGCACAGAACATGATGCATTGTAGCTTTATGGTCTGTGTTGATTCTGAGGAAGAATGAGAAATAGGAGTTTTAAATTCTGGAGTGGCTATTCTCTATTTGCCTATCAGATCCATTTCTCTGCTTGTCTTTGCCTTGTTTGGGACACAGCAGTCTTCCTCATCTTCTGTCTTCTCCTTGTATTCAGCCATTGGGAGGCACCTTGCTCTGGCACGGCTTTGGCAGTGTCTCTCTTCCCCTACGACGACTGCTTTTCTCAAGTGCCTCCCACTCCACTCCAATCCCCACAAGGTTCTAGCTGTAGCTCATAACAGACTCCCCCAGGGGCATAACCACTTCCTCTCTTGCTAGTTGTAAATGCCTCTGCATCCCTTGCTGGTTTCGTTAACCCTGCCCTTACCTGTGTACATTGTCTCTTCATTACTTCAAGACACATCACTGTCAAAAATGCACGACTTCAATCTAATCATGAGGAAACATCTGACAAAACCAAATTGAGGGACCTTCTACGAAATAACTGGCCTTTACACTTCAAAATGTCAATGCCGCGAAAGAAAAAAAAAGCAGATTGGGGGAAATATTCACGATTAAAGGAGACTAAAGAGACATGACAACTAAATGCACTGTGGGATCCTGGATGGGACTCCAGAGGAGATTTTTATTTTTTTTGCCATAAGAACATTACTGGGAAAATAGGTGAAATATAAATAAGGTCTGTGCATTAGGTAATGGTAACCTATCATTGTTAATTTCTTGATTTTGATGAGTTTACTGTGGTTATATGAGATAATGTACTTATTGTTAGTAAATGCACATTGAAATATTTAGGGAAGTAGAGGAACATTATGTTTTCACCTGACTTTCAAATGGAATAGGGAAAATCAGTAATGCATATGTATATATATACACACACACACACACACACACACATATATATATATATATATACACACACACAGAGAGAGAGAGAGAGAGGATAGAAAAGCAAATGTGATGAAGTGTTCATTGGGAAATCTGGATGAAGTGTACATTAGGAGTATTTTGTACTATTCTTGCAACTTTTCAGTAAATCAGATTTTTTTTCAAAATAAAAAATAACTTTTAAAATCAGGTTTCATTTCAAGAATTTTAGCTGAGTGTACATTCTCATTCCTTCCAGGACCCTCACTGATAAGGATTCTAATCTCCATGTTAACTGCTGTCTACTAAGAAATGATGATCCCACCATTCAACCTTTCATTGCTTCAGAGCCACATGAGCATCATGGTAAAGGGGTGGTGAGAAGAAAAGATGGCCACCTAGCTCATCAGGTCTAAGAGGGGGTAAACCAGCAGGAGAGTGGTCGAGGTACTTCCCAAAGCATTCAGAGCCCTATCTCTGCTCTCAGATAGGATTCACAAACAAATGGAAATCTACAAATTTCTTGATATTCATGGCGTAAAGTGTATCATGTGATGTCATGTATTATGTACGTAAAAATTTATTCACACACACACATAAAAGATTGCAGGGGTCACGGCACATAATGAAGTCTTTTGCTTAAGTTCCTACTCCACTGGATCTAACTTTGAGATACCAAGAGTAATATTTTAGCAGATCCTTATAGATAAGATATGGAGTCATACCTAACATATAATTGGGTGTACAACAGGATTGCAGTTGTTTGGACACAGTAGGTTTCACTGGCTCAAGGATAGCAGAGTCAAGATTACTAGTGATTGGAAGATATCGCCTTAACCAAATGATCCAGGAGAACACAATCAGCAATATGACATACTGACATCATGCACCAGCCTCTGGTATAATAAACTGATGATGACACAACATCACTTTTGTGATATTCTGGCCAAAAATGCATATCATCAATCTATTCATGAAGAAGCATCAGTAAACCCAAGTTGAGTGGCATTCTACATAATACCTGACCAGCAATCATCAAAAGTGTTAAGGTCACAAACGACAAGAAAGACTAAGAGACTATCACAGAATAGAGGCACATCAACAAAATGAAATGTGGGATTCTGGATAGGATCCTGGAAGAGAAAAAGGACAATAGAGGAAAAGTCTGTGAAATTTGAATAAGGTCTGTAATGTAGTTAATAGTATTGTATCAATGTTAATTTCCTGGTTTTGATCACAATACTCTACTTATATAAATTGTTAACATTAGAGGAAGTTGGGTAAAGGGTGTATGTGAATTTTCTGTATTATTTTTGCACCTTTCTGTAAGTCTAAAATGATTTCAAATTAGAAAAGGAAATAGTACCAGGAATTCATTCTTCCTAATAAAACTATTACAATTCTATCTTGAGTGTTTCCAATTTTGTGCACAAACATGGCACGTTAAGTCTAAAATATTATTTTATACCAGACATAAAAGGTTTCAGATTTTAAACTCATACTCACTTAGTTGGTTGTTACAGACAGAAGTCAAAGCATGATTCTTTAGGCTCATAGTGTTCATGTGAAAATAAAATATTTACTTTTAGCACCTCTCAAGGGAATGTGGTACTTTATTCACTGTTTCACCTGATATTTCATTCCTCTTTTTGATTGCCATTTAGAACAAGAGATAGAAAGACATACAATGCTGGGAGGGGTAATTTGAGCAAAAATAGTCTATTTCTCACATTTCTGGAAAAGACTCAATGAAGGCATCCCAGGGAGTTGGAGATTTCCACTTCCGTAATTTGACTCTAGTGTTTCTTCTTCTGGTTCCATCCGTCGGAAGTATGTAGAAGAGCATGGTTTATTCTCTTATACAAGAATGGAAAGGAAATCGCATCTATTGTAGGCAACATCGTCTTTAATTTGACTCAGGGGCTGATGTATAATAGCTTCATATATCTGCTCCACAGGTTGAAAGCTAAGACCATTGCCTCATACTGGATTTCAGGCCTAATCCTGATAACAGATGTATTTTCAGACAGCATCATGGCAAACGGTGCACATTTCCGTGGCTCTGAGAGGATCATGTAAGAGAAACTGAAGACTGCATGTAGGAAGGAATCATTTATGTGTCTTACTTTTGATTTTTAGTGGGGCAAGTAATTTAAAAATTATAGGTGAGTTTTGGTAATCATTGATACCATCTTAGCAATATTGAAACATTTTAGGTTAAATTCACATATTATTAGACACATTTCAAAAAGATGACCAAGATCTTTTGAATCTACTTTAAGATTTACATATATATATATACATACATATATATATATGTATATATATATTCTTAAATCTATGAATAAACAATCCTAATCATAATTTCCCCCCTAATATTTTCAGTCCAATAAACTGCTTTGGAGTTGACTGTGATCAAGGCATAGCAATTGTTAATATTGTTAATATGTGGAGCCACAGTGTTCTTTGACATGCTTTGTATAGGATAACATTCTTATGTTGCTAGAAAATTTAAGGGATTGTGTCACAATCCTTTACACTGTACCTTGGATTCTGAGTGCTTTCATTACCATACTCACAAGTACACAATAGATTAACAATATCTTGCACTTGAAGTTGGTAGAATTTGAACTTGGTAGACTAGCCTGTAAGGGAAATAGCCAAAGGATACTTCTAGAGATGGATTTTTACTCTTAAATGACACACCATGAGGTTCCCATATGTCAGTGAAGAATAGTGAATAGAAATGGGTGAACTGTAGAGGACACGAATGCTCCAATTCTCAACATTTTTCAAATACTTCTGCTATAATTTTCTTTGAGATACGTGAATTTCGAGCAGGATTCACTCCATATGACAATCCAATATTAATACATTCAAATGGGATTTTGTGAATGGTTTGCAATGTGGTTGTATGTAATTTACACGGAATTCTTAAATCTTTCCTTAGTGTCCCTGAAAGTCCCAACTTAGCCGCTTCCTGTACGATCTTGAACAATGCCTCTAAAGAAGCAGGTCTTGGTTTCCTCATAAACAAGGTAAGATAATAGTATTACAACCACTTTATGGAAATGTTATGAATATTTCAATATTGCTATCAAGGTGCATTAATCTCTTTAGTGGGAAAATGACACAGAAAACCAGAATATTACTATTATTATCCCATCTAGCCTGAGCGAACTTTAGCCCAAAGGTCCTGTTTTTGTATATATAAGTCCAATCTGAAAGATCTAGATTTGTTTTTAAATTTTAACAACTTTCTACTCTATCAATAATGTGCAAAGTCAAAGGTGAAACTGTGGCTATACTAAACATAAAATAAATAACTCACAGAGAGAAAAGGAGCCAAGGAAAGATGGTGGCCAAGGATATTGGGAACAGGTTTCATGGGCCACAGGTAGGCGGGCTGGCACCCAGTGACTCCACACAATACCAGCATCATTTTCACATTCGGGCAGGAGCAGCTCTGAAGTGTCAGCCTATCATTAATTTCTGCACCTTGGATCTGGGGAACCCATGTCTGAAGACTTATGCTGTCTCTTTCAGGGTTTTAGAAGCCACTACTTGGTGTTCTGGTATAGAAGGTAAATAAAATGGTTTGTTCAAAATATACAGATATGCAGAAAATGTGGTTTATAGAGATCCTGTGCCTTGTGTTTTTCAACATAGTAGTAATTTCATATATTCTGACCCACTAAGCCCATGGTGGTTATCAAATCCCATGCCCTGAATTTGGAAAATATGACTACCAAATATTACATTTTAAAGTTGACAACCATGCTCCAATTCAAGAAGCTGAAGTCTTAAATTAAATGGGTCAGTCACACTCTCCCCAAAATTTTCTTTTAATAATTGTTACTAATAATGACCACTTACATGTGTCTGCTTTTAGTGAACTTCCTCCAAGGGGACAGCAGACAAGTGCTCAGATCCTTTCTAGAGCTAAAGTCTCAGAATAACTGGCAAGTAACAAGTCTTTGTTTTCTAGTGGAGTACAGTTGACACATAGCATTATATTAGTTTCAGGTGCATAACACAATGCATAACATAACTGGAAGTTTGTACCTTTTGACCCCCTTCACCCATTTTGCCTGCCTCCACACCCTACCTCTGGCCACCATCACTCTGTCCGCTGTACCTATGAGTTTGTTTTTTTGTCTGTTTCATTTTGCTTTAGATTCCACATATAAGTGAGATCATATGGTATTTGTCTGTCTCTATCTTTCTAGAGCTCAACTCCCTGGATAACTGGCAAGTACCAGTCTTAAGCCTTACGTAAAACTACATTACAACTCAGACTTGCACAGCTCCTGAAGAGAAGTGTGGCTTGCAGATTCTAGTTGTTTCCCCTTCTATTACTTTTCAGCACTACGTTCTTACCTACTTCAATTGTATTGCCATGGTATTTTCACAGTCTATCTCCCTCAGCAGACTGGGAACCCTGGAGGTCATGTATGCCTATCCATTCACTCCATACGAGGGTGTACTGAGTGAGGGAATGAAGGCAGCTTATGATAAAAAGTGAATCTTCTTATCAATGCTGAATAGCACTTCCCAGCTCTCACAGTCATCTGCTCCTGCATAGGCTCAACTGGATATCCTTTGAATCTGTATGTAGGCACACAAACTGGCTGCAGCTACCTGAGGAGCGGCCACAAAAGAAAAGGTAGCTTTGTGGGATGTTATAATTCAAAGGGAATATAACATTAATCAAGATGTCCACATTATATGAAAAATAAACTAGTTAAAAATAGCAATTATGTAAATATTAAGGAAAATATGTACCCCTTGATAAAAGAGTAGAAGCATGTCTGATCAACTGCCAACAATAGTTTGCTCTGGAGGGTGAAACTAGGTGAGGATAGGTCATTTTTATTTTGTTTGAGTTTTAATATTTTTAAAACTTTGTATAATGGTTATCACATCTTAAGTTCTAGAAACTTAAAGTTTATAGGAAAGTATAACACGGACCAATAAATGTTACTAATATGAGTAATCTGAAAGAGATCAAGCATGGTGTTTTCTTCTTGTTGATAAATCAACACCAAAACTAAAAATAAGAAGCAAGAGCGAATTCTGGTCTCTATGCGTCTGTGTTGCAATTTGTACACTAAAGCTACTTGAGTCGTGAGGGATGTCACAAAGAGTTCTCTGGCATTACCATAATTAAGGACAAAGTTCTAGAAGGCTGTCTTAACAATGATAGTGGGACCTTCTGTCAAAGCACAATCCTTTCCTTAGTACAAATCACATATATCGGGTGTATTCATATATCTGAAAACATTAGTGTATATTAGATGGGATGTTTTCAACGGCAAGTTACAGAAACCTTGTCTTAAATTGGCTGAAACAGTTAAAAATTTAACTAAGTCACTTAAAACATCCAAAGGCAGGCCAAGTGCAAGGCACAATACCATTAGGATTGAGGCTGTTCTCTTGGCATTGGCCTCCTCTGTGTGGAAGGCTTGTTTCTCAAGTTGGTGTTCCGAATGGTTTCAAGATGGCTGCCAGCAGCAACTGGGGCCACCTGCCTCCTTACTCATGTCTGGGGAAGGACAAGAGAACCTCTCCCCCATGTATGGGATAAAAGTCCTTCCTAACAGTTTATTTGGGCCAGTAATGATGTTAGAGAGCGCCCTGTGATGACTGGCTTAAGCCTAGTTTCTGGGGCCAAACTTGGGCAAAGGGGAGGGGTTTGTTTGATTGATTTAGACTCTGGATGCGAATAAGATCAACTATGCTTGAGTCTTCTGTACTAATGGGGTAAGAGTTTGTCCCTAGGGGGGAAAAAAGGAGAGTAGGCCGGGGTTCTAGCAGACAGAAGAAAAGGGGGCAATGGGTAGGCAAGGAACAGTATCTACTACATGGTAGTATAGTCATGGTAGAAAAAAAAAATCAAGATATGAGTCAGAACTCCCCAAAATCCATTCCAGGTTTTGGCATTAACAAACCATCTGACTGGAAGAAAGTCACAGAATTTCTGGGTTTCAGCTATTGTAGCAATAGCAATCTGTTGCAAAAATATTTCTACGGCCCCATTCAGCTCCATTATCAGATTGTTACTCATTCTGATTCCCTCCCTTCCCCCAACCTGGCCGCATGCTCTCCACCACACAAAGCACCCACTACAGCATATAGGCAAATACTTTTAACGGAATGACTTTCCTGGTGATTTTTTTTCCATTTATCTCATGGCAGATCAGCCAATTGCTATGACCCAGCAAAGCAAAACAGTGTGTGGTGCAATTATCTGGGAAATATAAGACCATCTATGCCATCAGATAATGCAGGGAAGGGTGGGCTTTGTTTCCTGAACAACCTGCCTGGTCACCGTGATGTTCCCCAAATCCTCAAATAAATGGACAGGCCTCCACTTTTCTTAGGCTACATAACTCCAGCTCTTTGTGAATCAGGATCAAACTCCTTGCTGTGGAGATAAGATCATTTATGCCACATTTTAAAAGCAAGAGTTCCTTTTGAAAGGCTCATTTTACTCTTTTAGTGCCATATGACACTCTTTTAATAACCCAGAGGGCCCTAAGACCTACAGCAGAGGCCCTTGTGTTTCTACAATAGCATATACCAATAAAATAAGTATAAGATATAAGTGAATTGAATTCATATAATGCTTCTGTCTTCCCACAGATAGTTTCAGGAACTTACAGAAATCATTTCAACAAAAGCCTTCACATTGATGACTCTACATATATGTTTAAATTTCTAAGAATAATTAGTTTTTATCTGTATAAAAATTACAAGGGCAGAAAGTAATAAGACCACCAATTTGTAATGGAAAATCTGATCTCAATGAAAGTGAATTAAAAACTTGCAAATACACACAAATAAAGAGCCATTGACATTTTATGACTCAAGTAATAAAAAAAAAATCACCGAATACATTAAAAAAATGCAAACACACAATGCCTAAATTGTGGAATCAGGTGTAAGAGCTTGTGTGGTGACTTCTCTTGAGAAATTTCTGCTGGGCTTACAGATGCTAATACCTCCTTATTTTCCCACGCTGACATCATATGCAAACTACCATGTCAAGAACACATTTGCAGAATACATAAGTAGTGGAATGAAACATTATTAGTTCTTATTTGCAGTTGCTGCCAACCCCTGAGTCCAAGCTCTAATTGGAATTACAGTGAATTTGAAAGCTGTGTCCACTCCAGGACCTGAATAACATACACAGAGCTGCCATCCAAGACCCAAATTCTTTCAAAATACATACTTCTAGAAACTCAAAGTTAAATAACAACCCCCTGCTTCATGACTTGACAGACACAGAGTTCTAAAGAAATTTTAACAGTTGTGAGTTCAAGTCTTTGCTAAATCATGTCTGGACCTTTTTAAGCAATAACAGATTTAAAATGGAAACGTATAATATACTTGTATTTATTAAGGTATTATTTTTCTTCGATCAAAAGTAATTTTTAAAAAGCCGCTGGTTTCTGGATTCGTCTCCATGAGCAAGCTCCCACTTTAAACGTTTCCTGATTACTGGCTGCTTCTCAGGCTAATAAAAGCCGCTAAATCACTGCTAGGACAAAGGTCCCCACTGTGGTGCATAAAAAAGAAGATTTACAGTCATATGCTATGCTGAACAGCCTTGTCAGGGCAACACAGTGCCCTGCGTCTGTGACAGGCTAAAACAAACCACACGCCAGATCTGATTTCAAACTTACATAAGAGGCCAGCGAGGCTGTAGCCTCAGTGCTTAGGAGAATAAACTGGATTGGGAAGAGGCCATGAGGGAGGATGAGTGGGGACCAAGCTGTACAATTAGCATGTGCCTAGTTTTAATGACTGATTTCCTCAGATAGCCAATTCCCAATGTCAATTTGCTCCTTTGCCCATTTTTCTGTCAAACTCCGTCTTTGCTCACCTCTTTTGCACACAGACACACTCGCTATCACACCTGCCACAAACACCACCCGACCACTGGGGTAACTGTATCGTATTTGGCTATATTAACGACTATAGAAAGGAGATGCCAGGTAAAGTTCTAGGATGACAAGATCTCTTTTTAGTGGGGACTGAATTCGTAATACCATCTTACTAGCAAAGAAAGCAGGGGGTACACTGCTATGGCCTTGTGCTACCAAATAGTCACTGGTCATCTGAATTTTCAGGCTAGTATTTCAACTATCTTTCCACTTCTACTGGGACCTTTGTATTAATTCATTCCTCAACAAACAAACAAACAGAAAGCTTGTATTGAAGCTATGATCAGATAAATGCTTGTGAAAACAGAGAGTGGATTACTATTCTTTTTTTTTTTTTTTTAAAGTTATTCAAATTGCATCTGGAAGAGGCTGGACTTCAGGTAGCTCTACACTCCCTTCTAAGGTTTAGCCGAGGCTAAACAGGGCTGGCTGTGCCTGCTCATTATTTATGCAGCTTCCAAACAACAAATGCCTGCAACTGTCCAAAAAGAAATGAAAGAGCCCAGGTGCTTCAGTGAAACATACCTTTCCCTGATGTAGGATAGGAGGACACACACAAAAAGCAATGACGATTGGGCCCAACCTGAGCTTCTTGGGTTGCAACTGTAGAGAAAGGAAGGAAGTCCAGTTCAAAATGCAAATGCACCGCACGAGGCGTCAGGAGGCCCAGGTTCTAGTGCTGGTTTAGATGCTAACAAGCTGGGTCATCTCGAGCAAATCACTTAACTTCTCTGGTTCTCACTTGCCTCACTTTTGCAATAAAGAATTTGATCCGGATCAGCAGTTCTCAAACTTAAGCACAGGTCAAGATGGATAACCTACAGGTCTTACATTAAGCACAAATTGCTGGGCCTTATCTCCAAGGTTTCTGATTCAGCAAGTCTCGGGGTGTGTGTGTGGGGGTGTGCCTGGGAATTTGCATTTCTAACAATTTCCCAGGTGATGCCAATGTTTTGGGACAGAGAACCACTCTTGAGAACTACTGAACTAGATGATTCCAAAGGATCTGCAAGTTCTGAAGGGCTACACGTCATTTTACGGTAGCTCTAAGCAGCTGCGTGTTGTTTGTGCCTGGGTCAAGAGAACTAAGGAGTGGTCATAACTCAGCCTCCTGTGCTTTTAGTAGAAAATCACAAGATTCCAGTTTTCATTGAAATCATTTGCTTGATAATTAAAACAGAAGGTGATGACAAGTGTCCCCTTGAAAGTGCAAGATGAATGTTTTAAAAAAATTGGCAATGTATCCATCATAGCTGTACAAATTGACTTTCAAAGACACAGCTGGAAACTCATTAGTTGATAAATTCATGTTGATAGACTCTGTGCTCTCTCTTTTTATCTATTTCTTGCATTTAAAATCATGTCTGTTACAGACATTTCAACATAGTGATTATAGTTAATAATACTGCATTATATACTTAAAAGTTGCTAAGAGAGTAGATCTTAAATATTCTCACCATGGAAAAATAGTGATTAAGTGATGTGATGCAGGTGCTAGCTAGTGCTATAGTGGTAATCATTTTACGATATAGAAGTGTATCAAATCAACATGTTGATTTGTATGATGTTGCACAATTGTGCACAAACTTGCCCAGTGTCAATTATATCTCAATAAAGCTGGAAAAGATAAAGATAATAAAATAATAATAAAATAAAATCATGTTCGGTACATAAATTTGATAATCACCGTTGAATGGGACTGTAGTTCTTGGTAAATAAGTGCTGGTCTGTGTAGCTGCTGGTAAATCATGTGACGTTAATTCTGGTTCTAGATCTCTTATTGACAAAATGTGACCATAGAGAAGTCATTTCACTACTCTGGGTCTCAAAATTCTCATCTGTCAAATAAGAACATTCTTGCCTAGAATGAACAACATTTGTTTATGATTCTGGATTTCCACATATGTAAGTACATGAAATGTAGATCTGTTTCAGAACCGAAATATAAATGAAAAAAGAGACAAACTACATAAGTTCCATCTGGTAGCTGTAGATTCAGGGATAAAAAAATAATTGTTTAAGCCATTTTCTCTCACCAGGACTACCCAAAATTGCTTCTGCTTCTGCTCCCTACCCCTCTGTAAAATCCTCCAACAGCTTCTTGCTTCTCTCAGAATAAAGTCCAAATTCCATATTCAGGTTCCTACCCTTCACCAACTCCATCTGCTTTACATCGTGTTCCCATGGCTTCCTAAACTCTACGGTGACCTTCTTTCTGATCCTTGAACTTGCCAAGTTGGTTTCCTCCTCAGGGCCTTTGTACCAACAGCACCTTCTGTCTGAAATGCTCTCTGGGTTGAGTCCTTCCTTTGATTCAGATCTTTGGAGAGACTGTCCATGACTGCCCAATCATATCATCTCACGTCAATTGTACAGCACTTGTTACTGGCTATTTTTCTTGTTGGATATTTATATCTTCATTATCTGTGTCTGTAACCATCTCCTCTGGAAAATGTAAGTTCTGTGATGGTGGGAATCCTCTCTCTATAATGGTCACCCTCTCCTTAGAGCCTAGCAGGGTGCATGGTGCATGACAGATGCTCAATATATTCATGGATAAATGATATTAGAAACATGATATAGGAGAAATTCTTTTGCTCTGTATAGAAACGTGAGCCTACATTAACCTAGCTAAACATGTGTGTATTGAATATACTACATGCTAGGCACTTTTCTAAGTGCCTTATTTATTAATACATCATCATATTTCACATTTTACAAATGAGGAAATTGAAGCAGAGAGAAGTTAACTGACTTGCTTAAAGTCAGAAAGCCAGTAAGTACATGGTCAGGATTCAGACCCAGGTTGTCTGTTTTCAGAATAAGTGCTCTTAACCATTATGATATGGGTAGTAAGATGAGGCTCTTAAGATAAGTTCCTCCCTCACCGCCCCCCCCTCAAATCCATGCCAAATGACTAACCCATTTATGCTTAATCACTTCCACTGATGAGATTCGCACTACTTCAGAATCAGCCCATACTGAAAGCACTGATTTCCGCCTTATTCTGTGATCCCAAATTTCTCCCAATGTTTCCTCCAGCCCTTGGTCCCAGTTCTACTTCTTGAGGCCTATAGAACAAGTTTAATCTCTCTTCCACATGGCAATCCTTCAAGTTTTGGAAGCTACTTAGCATTGCCTCCACAAATCCTTTTTTTTGCTAATCTGACCATCCCTTGTTCTTCCAATGGCCTCCTGCATAGTGGGACTTTGGCCCTTTTACTACACTAGTTGCTCTTCTAGTTTATATCCTCTAAAAATTTGGTCCCAGCATTGAATACATTATTTTCCTTATGGTCTGGTCAACATAAAAGAGTGAACAAAGTTTCTCCATCATTATTAATAATTCCATTAATGAATGTTATTAACAGAATTTATAAATGGAGATTAACAGAAAAAATAATAACTTCATTGACAGCCAAAACACTTAGTGATTCCAACTTTCATTTGAAAAATTTAATTCACTTGAAATTTCTATTTTGTAATGTGGCAAATTCTCTTTTCTTTATTGTGTAACTTTGTGTTAAGACTATACTTTAGTTTTTAAGTAAAATTAATTTCTCAAGCATGTTAGTCATTGAAAAGTGGCTCACATGACAAGATTTCCTCTTCTAAAATAGTGTTGCCTCAAACTATGGGTCACTATCTATCAGTGGGTTGTAAAATCTTCTCAGTGGGTCATATGTTTTGTCTCAAGTTAAAAACTTATTATGAGGAATGTCAAAAATATAGAATAGTGGACAAAAATAACATAATGAACCAACATGTGCATACCCCCCAGCTTCAACAATGATCATTTTATGGCCAATCTCATCTCATTTTATACCTCACCTAATCTCTCTCCAACTGAATTACTGTGAAACAAATTCCATGCATCATATAATTTCATCTAAAAATAAGAAAATATAAGCACTCTTTATTTATACAAGTACAAAATTATTATCAAATCTAAAAATAAATTCCTCAGTGTCATCACAGTCATTATTCAAATTTCCAATATTCTCACAAATATATTCTCTGTACAACCAACATTTAAAAAATTGAAAATAAAATATCAGAGTACAGCACACATAGTAAAGGTAAGCACTATTTTATGACACTTCAGTTTCATCTGTTTGCATAGTTGTGTGTGTGTGTGTGTGTGTGTGTGTGTGTGTGTGTGTGTGTGTGTATACTGGGTCATGAAGAAAAATTTTTTAACAGTTGGTCCTGGTCAAAAAAGTTTAAAAAGGCAGCTCTAGATATGTAGCAACATTATTTACCAATATGCTAAAATCTCTTACTGAGCATAGTTCTTACACATGCTTATCTTGCAGGAATGAGCCCTGGACTCTGCTGTTCACTTGCTTTGTAATTGTGGACAAATTGTTGCACATTAGTTACCTCATCTGGAAAATAAGTGGGTGGAACTAGCTCAAGTTTTCCAAATTGTGATGCTCAGAACAATGGCTCCACTGGGTGTAGTATAAAGGTTTGGAAAATGCCATACACCATTCCCTCAACTTGAAGATTCATAATGCATATTAGCATTTAAGAAGACCCACAAAGAACAGAATCCTATTCTTTTAATATTTAAACCTGTTTTTTTCTCAGGACTTTTTTTTTTTTTTTTCCATGACACTAATCAATGTCCTTGGGTTATCTAGTAAAGCCCCTTCCGGTTCTAATGTTCTACATAATTCTGTTGCCTAACCTTATGTGATACTGAAAAGTTAATGTTCTTATACAGGAAAGGCATTGCTTTCATTGGAGAAAGATACCTGTGAAGAAAACAAACTGCATAGCCCTGAACTTGGTTGTGAGATTTATACCTCAAAGAGACAATTGCTTTCTTCCAGAGTTGCACCATGGATTATCCTGTGGATTGAGACAGTAATCAGGGCTTGGGGACATCCAACTGATGGTGATTGTTGCTGTGTGCCCTGGAGCGTCCAACAGACAGCCTGCCCACACTGCCATGCTGTCGCTGCTTGCAGAGTCTGCTGCTAACTCCAATTGTCAGGCTTGTGCTTCATCCAAAGTTTGTTTTGTAACAACCCTGTCAGGTTTACTGCATCCAGGCTGGCTTGTTTGCCTGCTCTGGCTTCCCAGAGATTCCATTCTGGAAACAGTACTTTAATATGCCTTTAACAGTATTCTATCTTCCTAGGCTACAACTGGGCCACCCCGTGGCCAGTATGTACTTCAAGAAACAGAAAAAGAGAAAAAGTTTAATTTTAAATGTATTTTGAATAACAGCCAAGTTCTGCGCACAAAAAACTCTTCGGTAGATCTATCAAATCAATTAAAAAATATGCATGTTGTGAAAAGCACTCCACAGTAAACTTCTGAAAATCAAACAACAGGTAACCACTAACACTTTTTTTCAGGACAAACTTTTTGTGTTGCAATTCCTCTGAGAGATATTTATATACACGATGGATACTCCTAAGAGTAAACCAAACTAAATTATCTACTCTAAGTCTCTAATTACATTGTATACTTTTAGATGTGGAAAGTTTCAACAATGTGAAAATAAATTTAATTTGCCTCAGTGCGCATGCTTTATCTCTAGATCAGCATTGTACAACAGAATTGTATACAAGCCACGCATGTAATTCAAAATTTTCTAGTAGTCACATTTAACAACAAGGAGAAGGAAACAGGTGAAATTTGAATAATATATTTAATTTCACCCAACATAGCCAAAATAGCATCATTTTAACATGCAAGCAACGTGAAATTTATTAATGAATTTATTTATGAGATAATTTACATTTTTGGGGTAGTCTTCAAAATCCATGTGCATCTTAGACGTGTAGAACATGTCAATTTGTACCGGCCACATTTAAGTGCTCAACAGCCACATGTGGGAGTGGCTGCCATGTTGGACAGTGCAGCTCTAAATGTTCATAGAAGAGATAACGTCTAACAGGTATTTATTCTTTAGGCTGCCCTTTAGATTTTGCTGTTTATGACCAGCATATGGGATTGCCCCGACAATTGCTTTCTTCCAGAGTAGTTATATAAGAAGAGAAGAGAAAACAATTTGAAGTGACAGCCTTTTCTGTCAAATGCACTATCAAGTGGTAATTGAAAGGTGGAAGGGACCAAAGTTAGCATTGCCCAATTAAGAGGAAATTGCAGAGAGCTAGAAATAAAAACTACTTCTCTTCCATTAGAAACTAGTAGAAAAGTAGTTCTCAACCCTGGCTAGGCAAAAAGACCACTGGTGGAGCTTTCAAAATTTACAGTTACCCAAGCCCTACCCCTGATCTGGAGTGGTTAGGGCTGGAAAAGGGTATATTTCTCAAAAGTGAGTTCTGTTCTTTACTGCCATCTAGATGGGTCATTCTAAGTACTTTTCTTTTTATCATGTTTTAAAAGCATATATTTTTTTTCTACTTGGAAAAAATACTCAAGATCAAAAACAAATTCTACCTTTAAAACATCAAAGGAATTAACAGTGGGAAGATACAAAATATTTCAAAATACTTAAGAAAATATTGATAACTGTGTGTTTTGAATTGGCGGTTATATAACAAATCGGTGAAATTACTTAGTGTGGCCAGAAGGGAAGGGAATTAGAAACAGCACATGCTCTTACAGTGGAGGATCAGACAAACAGTCTTAAAGGATGTGGATGAGAATGTGAACATGCACAACTTCAAAAGTCTTTAAATACTGAAGCCATTTAGTCCAGTATTCCCATTTTGGTGTAGTCAAAGACTTAAAGAATTTGAGATTTAAATAAAGGACTGATGTAGCACTATAAACAACAGATTTTATTTGAAAGAACATGAATATTTAATAATGGTGCAATTATTAAACAAATATGATGTCTCTATTATCCATAGTATGGGCTATGATGCAAGTTTACGAAAAATAACTAAGATCATGGAAAAAATCCTTAGAATATTTTAAATGGAAAAGTAGGATAGTGAATAGGATACTAAATTTGTTTACAGTATAATCTCAAGTTTAAAAAAACAAACTATATAACATATGCATAGAAAAGAAGGGTGGAAGAAATTGCACCAATATAAAATTCACCAAGGTGTTCATTCATTTTTGTTAATTTTTTCTTCGAATGTTTCTGCATTGTCCACATTCTCTGCAATGACTAGTTATTACTTTTAAAGTTGACATTACTTTCAGGGTAGCTGCCATGTGCCGCTCCAGGGAGCAGGGGGCCACAGTGTCAATGGCAGCCCCAGAGTGGTGCAGTGCACCGTTTGTATAGCTGTAAGCAGCAGCTCAGATTATGTTGTAAATCCACTTATTCTAAAAAAAATAAAGTGCAAAATAGGAAACACTAAAAAGAATTAATCTGGACAAAAAATACTGAATTCCGTGGGATAAAGAAAATCTTTTCTAACCAGAAAGCTCATTTCCAGTATATGGTTTCCCTGTGTTATCCTGGAATTACATATTTTTTACACTTCTCAGCCAACAGAAATTGCTGTTTCAGTGAAGCTGAAATTGTGAAAATACTTTCTAGATATAAAAAGACAAAACTAACCTGTTATCTTCATAAAGGTAATACCATTTAGTGCAAAAAGTAACGTCTGGGAGTAGAGAAGGTGACGGCAAGAAAAGTCACAATAACAACAGCTAACTCATACACAACAGCTGATTGCCCCCTCCTCCAACCCTCTCTACCATGGTCATCCCATTATTGGTAATGCTATTGCCCTGGGTGTTCACGCTAAGTAAATAAGGAGTCATCCTTGCCTGATCTCTCACAGACTACATGCAATCCACCAGCAATTCTCTTGGTTCTTTCTTTAAAAAGTATATTGGACACTCAACATTAAAAAAAAATTAAGCCATTTTCAAAGCTACATTTTTGGTCCAAGTCACTCTACTTTGTAACCTGGATTATTAAACTAGCCTGCTAGCTGGTCCCCCTGCTTCCTTACTTGCCTTCTTTCAGCCTATTCTCAGCATCCAGAGGGATGCTTTTAAAATGTAGGTCAGATCATATCAACTCTCTGCACCACCCTGGAATGGATTCCCATTTTACACAAGATAAAACTAAGTCCTGTACAATGGTGTACAAAGTCCTATGTAATCCTGGATTATAGGAATCACTGCCTCTCCTCCCCCTATTAATTCTTCGACCTTATCTCCTTGCTCACTGCTGTTCATTTAACACATCAGGTGTTCTCTCACCTCAGGGCTTTTGCTATCCTTTCTGCTGGGATGTTTTTCAGCAGATATCCACATCCCTCGCTCCCTCACCAACTGGAGATCTTGGCACAAATTTCACCATTTCAGTGAGGCCTCCCTGACCATCCTATTTAAAATCACAAGCCTCTAGGGTCTACTATGAGAGTTTCCCACATCAGCTGTGACAAACCTTTTCTAATCTTGGTTCTTCCCTCCTAATCTTATCTCCTTCACTGTCAGCAGAGGATCTTTTGTCCTTTGTTAACTGACAGGTTTGTGTTTAAAAAATGATTAAAGAAGACAAGTTAGGTGATACAAACAAACTTTACTTAATACTTCATGAAGCGGATGGTCTCCATTTGGTCTCCATTTGCAAGATGGGCCAGAAGGCAGGAGGCTTTTATAGGATAAAGAATAAAGAACAAGGAAGAGAAAAATAGAAAATATCTGATTGGCTGAGGCCTCAGAGTCAACCTCGTTTGGGGTGAGAAGGAACAAGGAACTAAGTATAGAGCCCAGAGTGTTTGGGATTAGCTGACTGGATATACTGAGTTTCTGGTTAAGGGGAACATTTACAGGGTCATGAAAGTTATCAGGGTTTTGGATTGCTGACCTGGTACCCCTGGCATGAGCGGCTCCATCTTGGGTCTAGAAATTTATTTCAACATTTGTAATTTTTAAAGCTTAGCTAACCTATCTTCTTGCCTCTGTTACCTCTAAATCTTAATATGCCTCACCTACCCTTCTTCTTTCTATTCTTCTTTCTTCCAAGGAAGATAAAAACTTCTTATTTAAAGCCATGCTCTGTGCCCATGCTCAAATTCCATCTCTTCCTCCCTTCCTCTGGGCCATGTCTCACAGGGATCTCCTCTCATATGTATTTTCTTATGGTTTTCATCCTTTCTACCAACCTACACACATACATAGATCTCTCCTCTTAAAATAAACCAAGACTATCCAACAAATTTTAATCCTGATATTCTTCTTTCCTTACTCTCATTGTCAAAATTCTCAGAACATAGCCTTTTCCTCTATTTTTATCACCACTAATTCACTCACAAGAGATTTAGGTCCAATCCTAAACCATCTGAATCTGAATCTGAATCTCTAGGTGTGGGTTCTGATTACATGCATTAAACAAAAACAACAACCACCATCAACAAATCCACAGGTGATTCAAATGCACAGCTGGGCTGAGAACCACTGTCTCAGCTCCTAGCGGTTTGTCTGTTGTGTCTCAGAATACTTTCCCTCCAGGCTTGTCAGTGATTAACCTTCTAATCACTAAAGGCAGTAGTTTTTTCTCAGCTCTCTTCTTCCCTGAAACTTGCATCAATTTATGATGCCACTGATTATGCCCTCTTTCTAACCACTCCCCCACTTTTTTTTCACTTGCTTCTGTGACAGACTACTACACTATTTCTTTTCTTTCTTGCTGCATCCTTTGTTAGCACCTCTTCCTCCTGCCTCCTAAATGAAGACAATCCTGCACGGTTCCTACCTCGGCCTTCATCTCCTATCTCACTATATCCTTTATCAGAAATAGCAGCTGCTTCAGCAATTTCAACAATGACTGCCCTGAATATGATTCCTCAGACTCGCATATCTCGCCTTCTAGGCGTAAACCCAACTTTCTACCATTTTCTCACTGTAACATCAAATCTACCATATCTAAAATCAAACCCATTGTTGTTCTCCATAGTCCCAGTTTGAAACTTATAAGTCATTTTTAAACTACTCTATCCAGGTCGTCTCCAATAATCAGAGGCCAAAGGCCACATTTTCTCCTTCTGCCATGTCTTTGTGTCTGTCTTTTTTTTTCCTGTAAGTAGGAAAATTCTCATTACTACCATTCTCCTGGATTAATACAACAACCTGTAAATATCTTTCTGTTCCTAGTTCCTCTCTCTTTTTTTTAATGTCTTTACGTTCTCTTAGATGAATATGTCTGAAACAAAATATTGAATCTGCCATTCAATATTTGAATCTGATTTAAAGCTCTACCGATAATCTATTTATCATTGGTTCATGCTAATGATAATACACATATAACCCCTGAAAAAAAATGATTTTCAGGTAAAATACAAGTAACTAAACTCTAATTTCCATATTGCAGGTTGTTTATTCTCATGTTCATTGTAAATCTCCAAAAAGGATGTATGAAGTGTTTCAAAACACTTGAGCTGGGAACTTTCTTCTCTTTAGAGGAACTGCCCAGCTTAACCAGACTATTTTTCTACAACTTCTCATCCACCTTCTCATCTCTCTGCCTTTACCCTAGCTTGTTCCTCTTCTTAAGGGTACTTTACCTCTTTCTCTGATTTTCAAAGGGTTTTCTCAGACATTATCATTTTACAAAACCTCTCCTGATCACCTAAATTGGAGAATTGGATTTGTCTATCTACTGGAACAGAGAATGACTTAGTCATGATCGTGTTAGATATATTGACTGTGAACACTGACTTGGGTTGTTTCAAAGAGTCCACTGGGCTAGATTTCCTTTTTGTATAAAATAATGGAGAGATTGGATGGGTGCAAAAGTCACTACAGTATTACTCCTAGTAGAAGGAGAAGAGGAGAATTCACATTTTGTGGAGTACATCATAATTTCCAAAGAATTTTTAGTACATTTCCACATTTAAGTGTCACAATCTCCTGTACGGCTAATCCCAGTTTCAAGATGAAGTGAATAAGTTTCTGAGGGGTGAAATGCTGCCCACCCTCCACTCTCCCCATTGCATACAACTAGTCAGTGGCCATGCTGAATGCCACTTCTAAAGATCTGTTTTCAAAGTTTATATTTATTCCACTGAATGATGGGGAACTAGCTGTGACGTCTGCCATCCTTCTGCAGACTGGGGTGGACTCAGCTGATGGAGCTGGCTGGGTCGGGGGAGCCTTCCACCCTCGGGACCCCTGTGCACATTGAAGAGAGAGGCATCTCTGTACCTGTTCCTGCCAAGATGTGCATGGTAAAAAAAAACCCAGGGGAGGGCTGACGGTGATATGGCCCCGAGTCAAGGACTTCCATGAGCTACTGTATTGCATGAGAGCTTGTTGAGGCAGAGGCTGGAGGGAGCAGAGTAAGCATGGAGGGAGGTGGGAGAATAGGCTCGGGCCCTGAAGATGAGTGGTAATTTACCCCAGAACTAGGCCTCAAAGTCAGGACCACTCCCACAGTGTCTGTATTTATTTACTTATTTAGACCCACAGGATGCAAATTGGAAAATTATAATGCAATCAAGGGAGCACATCTCTTCCCCCATCTTTCGCTTTAACAATTTACAGGACTGAAACTGAAGAACAGTCTTTATGTGTGTCTGTGTGTGTATGTGTGAAGAAAAAAGGGCTTGCTGTACAGGTGTGGGCCTTTTCAGCCTCCCTCACGTGACCAGATAGCAATCAACATCAATAGCTGTGTCCTCAAATCAGAAGGATAATGATAGAGAATGGAGCAAATAGAGGCACCAAGGTAAATGGCAAGCCTGAGAGTGTTTGGAGGAGGTGGGGGCAGAGGCCTAGTAATGAAGACAAAATAAGAAAAGTGAAAAGGTATTGTGTCCGCTGACAGTACATTTCACTGGCTCTTCTCCACCAAAGAGAGACACTAGCACAATATCCTGAAAGATTCCATCCAATTTAAGCCCTAGGTCAAGGGATTGGCAACAAAATCCTCTAGCAGTTTGAGTCTAGCTTCAAGGTGCTCTATTCAATTGCAAGCTCACATCACATCCTAGTTTATACATATAGATGAAACTAGGCTTCATATTATATGCATTTAGCTGAGACTGTGTTTCTCAGTAATTTCCTTTCATGCTCTGATGAAGTGATATTAATTTTCTTTGCATTACTACAAAGGAAAACATCTCCCAACTCTCTTTTAAAGATCATTGATAGAGGATTATATTAGCTTTTTTTAAATTAATTAATTAATTTTTTTTAACATCTTTATTGAAGTATAATTGCTTTACAAGCGATTAGGGAGATACTATCTACAGACTCGATTTGTTTTTATTTGAACATATATACATTATTTCAACAGTTCCAACTCCTTTGGCTTGCTCTTCCATCAATGTAAGGTTTTTATTTTTTAATTAAAATTCCTTGGACTTCTGAATCAATATATTTTTTATCTCTACAAGTTTTTTTTTCAAATATGCTCAGTCTTATTTATTGTCTCTCATTGATTACTCACATATTATATAACACTTTTTATTTTCTGAAATATAGTTAACACACTGAGTTTATATTTTGGGTCTTATAATTCTGATATCTGAAGTCTCCGTGAATATAGTTTTTCTGTCTAGTGTTTCTGTCAGAGTATCTTATTTCCTTCAGCGTTCTGGTTATTTTTGATTTTTAACTTACATTCCTTAGAACTTTGTGTGAATTCTTTGAGGTCTGGACTGAAGTTTCATTTTCCAGAGAGGATTTCATTTGCTTCTATTAGGTACCTGAGGGTACTACTAATTATTTAAAATACATTTTTGGATTAGATTGGGCTTCCCTTCAACCCCCATGTAAGCAGTATAAATTTGGGCTGCAAATCTACACGAGGACTATTTTATGGTTATTAATTCTCAAGAAAGATATTGTTGCCTCTAATGTCAAGGTTGAGGCATTCCTGGCTCTTCCTAATTTTATGTGGGGGTCTCATTAGACTCCCCATTTGGGGAAGGTCCTAAGATCATGATACTGTCTTTTGAACTCCCCACCTACCCCCTTATAGGCATCAAAATGGAAGCCTATGAAGGGTGGCAGATGGCTTGGGGATGAAAGACAACTTACATGCTTCCTTCCCTCTCTTGTTCTTGATTAGGTATGTTTGTAAGTTTATTGAAGGGAAAGCATATTTTTCCACACAAAACTTTATATTTAAACTTCGAAAATCTCTCTGACAATTTAAACACACTCCAAAATGATAACAACCCCTTTCCTAGAACACCTCCAAAATGATATATTTGTGAGGTTGTTCATTGAGCATTGTTTGTAAAAGCAAAAGACTGGAAGCATCTCAAATGATCAATGAAGGAATAACTGAACCAAGTATGGTACATCTATTCGATAGAATACTATGCAGCTGTAAAAATGAACAGATAAGCGATCTGGTAGTATAGAGAAAGTTCTCTGTACTAATCACAAAATACTTTAAGATATATTAAGTGAAAAAAAGCTAAGTTACAAAATAGTGTATATTACATTCTACCTTTTGTACAGTAAAGGAGGAAATTACTAATATATTTTCTTATTTGCTGTATGTATTGACTTATTTACTTAACAAACATGCACCTAACACTTTCATTTGTCAGGAACTCTTCTAGGTATTTTTAAGAATATCAAACCAATTCATCCTCATTTAAGACCCTTTAGGCAGATACTACTAACCCCACTTTTGCAGATGAAGAAATTGAAACATAGAGAGGTTAAATAACATGCCCAATGTCACACAGCTAGGAAATAGAAGGATACACAATAGCCGCAGATGATAAGCTGGAGGAGGCAGGATGGGGCACAGTGGGAGCAGATGCGGCAGAGGTAGGAGAAAGAGGTCTCAGTGGGTATCCTCTTACATTTTTTTCAAACTGTGTTGATGAATTATATATTCAAACAAACAATGATATAATTTTTAAAAGTATCCAACATTTTTAGTTGTTTATAGTGGAAGGTATTTAGTTGCCATATTGCTGGAAGAAGAAATTCCAAGGGTAGTTTGTAAATCCTTTTTATTCCAGCCTTCCCTTTCTGACATCTAGATGAAAAAAATCTTCTTATTTAAATAAAACACTCTTTCCTTTACCATTTTATTTTTTTTAAGATTTTTCTTTTTTTTGATGTGGATCGTTTTTAAAGTCTTTATTGAATTTGTTACAATATTGCCTCTGTTTTATGTTTTGTTTTTTTGGCCGAGAGGCACGTGGGATCTTAGATCCCTGACGAGGGATCGAACCTGCAGCCCCTGCATTGGAAGGGGAAGTCTTAACCACTGGACCACCAGGGAAGTCCCTCCTTTACCGTTTTAAATTAGAAAATGATGATTGCTTTTGTGTCTGGGAGATGATTTAAGGGCTGAAACAAGAAGCAAAGTTACTTTGTTTTTGTAAAAAACTTTTTTTTTTTTTGAGGGGTTGCGTGGATAGATGATCTGATTATTTAACCAGAAAACTTAAGATTTTTCTGGCATTGTGCTTGAAATGGTATATTATTTTAACCCACACATGGAATTCATGGTAAAAGGTGGCTCCATCCCACTACCCCTGGTTTCCTTTACCCTGCTTTATTTTATTCCTTTACCCTGCTTTATTTTAGTTCATTGCATTTATCAATAAATGCCATTTGTATTATTTTTGTTGTCATGTTTATTTGTTCACGGTCTGTCTCCCTTACTGAACTAATGAATAACATGCTTTGTGAGGGTGAGGACCTTGACTGGCTTATTGATGCTGTAGCCCAGTACACTTAGAAACAGTGGCTCCCTTTCAATAAATATTAATTGAAGTTATTAATAGAAAGTCCCAGTTTAAGCTCTCTATATAAATATATACATTCAAAGTGAGCAGGGTTTTGTTTTGTTTTTTTGTTTTTACATTGTTTTCTGTTTCTTTTATTCTCATCCAAACCACAACCAATCTTGGAATGCTGCGCATTCGTTTTCATGGCATTATGGAGTTAGTTTCTCTAAGGACATTGCATTTCAAGGGGTGTTACAAAGAGAAACCAGCAACCTCTAAATGAAATCTAATGCAAAACTAGAACTTTAAGAATCAATGGATGTGGGCTTCCCTGGTGGCGCAGTGGTTGAGAGTCCGCCTCCCGATGCAGGGGACACGGGGTTCGTGCCCCGGTCCGGGAAGATCCCACATGCAGCGGAGAGGCTGGGCCCGTGAGCCATGGCCGCTGAGCCTGCGCGTCCGGAGCCTGTGCTCCGCAACGGGAGAGGCGACAACAGTGAGAGGCCCACGTACCGCAAAAAAAAAAAAAAAAAAAAAAAAAAAAAGAATAAATGTATGTGGTTATCTGTGATGTTTGCTTATATTTTTCTGCTGTAGGTCTTAATTGATTGCATACTTTCATAGATACTGACAACATATGAAACGTATTCCTGGATACCATTCTACAGAATTTGTTGTACAATTTGACTTGATCTTTCTCATCTTACAGGAAAAGTAATTTTAGTTCAGTATTTATTTTTATATTTCTATATAATCATGAGTTGGGGACGAGAGTGTAGCTCAGAATTTTATTTTTGTGTTTTATTGCAATACAATCCATTAGTAAAGACAGTTCAGGAATAAAAACAATAGCAGCCACCATTATCTTCGTTGAGGTGGTTATTATTATCTCTGCTTTATAGATTAAGGAGTTGGGGATCAGGGTTGGGTAAATTGTCCAAGGTCATCAGTCAAGCTGGGATTTAAACGCAGTTTGACTGACTCCAAAGTCCATACTCTTAATCACGACTGGATTACTTCCTTTTTAACTATTTAACTTTTCCTTTTAACCCTGTTTATTTTTTATGTTTGCATCCTTGTCTTCTATTGTAAGCTACTCAAAAATTATTTTATTAAGTACATTGCACATAATAAATACATACATACATTTATAAGTGCCTCCGAAAGTCCTATTTTATTTGCATACTAATTGAATAATTAATAATTATTAATAAATAATTGAAGTACACAGTATTTATAATAGTATTGCTGAAGCCAAACACTAACAGAGGAAGCACTTTCACAATAAATTATACCAAATAGATGGTCTCTTGAAAGTGTTTTCCCTGCTTTCCAAATCCTAGAGTTTTGTTTTCTTTTATTCATCTTTAATTGAGAGGGTGAACACTGTGCAAATGCAGATAAATTTCTCCAGTGATAACATTTCTTTTCACTAATTAAAATTATCCAAGTGTTCTTCTTGAGAACAAGAATATTGTGTATTTCACTAGTTAACAAAAATCTTATTATTTCCATGTCTGTACTGCTAAAACTCATCAAATGACTTTTAAAACTTCAAATGGCATGAAACTAGTCAGCAATGAAGGTCTTTGAAAATGTTTCATTTTGAGCTAATGAATAAAATGCTTACTTTTGAAGAAGGATGAATAAAGTTAAAATGTCATTCTTGTTTTTAAGAAAACAAACACCTGCTTGAAGATTTCTTATATTTAACCAGAGTCAAGGGTTTCATGTGGAGGAAACAAATTAGCCTTTTCAAGTTTTAGGAGACTCTATGGGGACATTCTTTTGCGTAGACAAAAGTAAGAGGAAAAAAAATAAACCCTTTAAGAACTAGAAAGCCACGTGCAGAAAAATGTCTGTAATTTCAGAGGCTTAAAACATTAATGCTTCATTCGCCTCTGTTTGCTACATAAGTAAGAGAATGTACAGTCTTTATTCTTCACATCCCCTAAGCAAAAACAGATTTTTGTGCCAGAAAGCATGCGGAAGAGGTAATGATGAAGGAGGCATTGCGGTGTTCTAGAAAACAATAGAATAGATTAGGAGAATAAAGATCTGCATTCTTCTTTCACCTCTGTTCCTAACTGGTTCTATAGCTTAAGTCATTTAACCTCCTGGGGCTCAGTTTCCTTATTTGTAAAATGGGTCTTTTACCTGTCTTGTATCTCCCAATGCTTCTGGGAATCAATTCAAATAAGTAAACTGTATGTACAAAGGATAGAAGTTCCATATCAATATAACAGAGAATTCTTCCTTATGTGGGTCATGGGGATGTTCACACATTTTAGGAAAGCTTAAAAATTCTTTTTCTATGCAAGTTAAAAGCTTTTTGCATGGCAGATATTAAACAGCCATCTTTATCACTGTCCTACCAGGTGACCTTGGGCTAGTTAGTCAGCTGATATTTCCTCTTTGTAGTTTTTACATCTTAAGAATTTCAGGGTTTTTTTCTTTTTCATGCTATGGGAACAATTTTATAAATGACTCCAGCTACACAATCCGTTTTTGGAATCTTGAAGTTACTGATGTAGTCTTATTACTACTGCAGGATGATCAGAGTGAGCAACTGGATTGAAATGATAGTCAACTGGATTTGCTACAGAAAGTGAGAGAAAGGGAGATTTTGAGTTGTTTATAATCTTAACTGACCAAACATTTGAACAAATCATATTTTAATGTACCCCAAAGAGGTGAAGGATTTCAGGTTATGTATTTTCAAGAACTTAGATGAACTCAAAGAATTAGTCTGCTAACTGAGTGTCCTCTCTGTATATTATCCTATAGAAATATGTCAGAGTTAAAATAATTTCCCTAATCGCCTCTTCCTCTTTTACCTCCTCTTACTTTTCTCCCCCTCCTCCTTCATCATCATCATCATCATCATCATCATCAAATACTGAATTCCTACTCAGTTTCAATGTAGTGTCTTAGTTCCTTTTAAGCACAGTAACCATAACAGCTGACTCCCCCCTTTTTCTAAACCTAAAGACAAGGTGTTATTTTAACCATCTAAACTGGAATAAACCTGAATAAGGTCTTGTCTTCTCTTAGTGGAAGTAAATTTAATGGAAGAATTTAATACTTTATGTAAGCAGAGAAATTTGTTATATTTTATGAGACTGTGCAGTAAATTTATTTTTTAGATATAGTTTTCTTCTTTTGCTTCCTTTTGAGATAATCAACAACAATCCTAAAATCTTACAGTATTTATTTATCAAGTCATTTGTTTTTAGATTTAGTTGCTTATAAATGACTAATGTTAAAGTACATTTAATCCGTGCACCTCCTATCTATAAATTCCAACATACACACATTATTAATAGATTTCTTTTATTAGCAAGTTACTGCCTTCTGAATTTGGATAGCTCAGGAGAATGATTTCCACCTCATCCTTTGAAACATTTCCGACACAGCCAGGCATTTAATTTTGTGAATGTGTTTACCATAAAACAACAAAGGGCGTTTCTCTAAAATCCATGTAAATACGAAAGCCACTTTTCAAAGTTCATTAGTGGAGAGATAAAAGTAGGAGGTTTTGATTTCATGAGAGTAAACAGAAGCCTCTGGAGAGTACATTTCACTGGAAATAGGAGAGCAAAGACTGGAAATTTTATCCCAAGATTTTTTCATCTGTCATCCTAACCACAGCACTGGAATCCCAGCAACATGAACGCAGATCCTCGTTAGCCAGAGGCTCCCTTGATTTAGCCACTCTGAGTAACTTAGAAACAGGTGGGAAAAGAAATCTGGGTAGTCTACAGCCAACGGACAATGTAAATCCCTCTTCTGCAGCACAAAGATTTGTTTTTTCATCTCCTTTCTCTATGTATTTTAATAAAGTGAAGAGAACAATATGTCTCTTTTTGTAAGATGTACACACATGCACACATACTTCTATGTTGCTTTGGGAAAGACTGCCGTTTTTGTGTAAAATAACTGCATGTTTCACCTTGTTTTCCAGGGCTCCGAATTGCCAATCTTGTGATGCAGTCGCAACTTATGCGTGACTGACTGGTTACAGAGCCTGCTGATCTATACGGAGAGGTGAGAATTTGTCACCGTGTATAAGCAGAAAGATCAGTCAGATACAGTGATAGATCTGTTCTTTGCCTGGATTCGTCTGCTGCTATATTAGGGTAGCTCGGCAGCTGCCAAATCCAATTGTGAGCCTGGTTTTGTGGTTGAAAAAACCGAAAAAGAAGAAATGATGTCCTGACATAGCCACCATGGGGTACAGTAACAGCAGAGAGAAAATATTATTGTCATTATTACATCAAAATCTTCTCTGACTCCATATTCACCCCAGGGGGTGCAGCAGCTACTTCAGCATCTTTTCTCAGGCACCACAGGGAGAGTTTATATATTGGGGCTTTGGGGTTCAAGTTAGCATCTGGGGTAGAAGTGGGTGGACAGGGCCACACAGAACTCATTCTGACTTTTTCCAGGCCTGCTAATTAGAATTAGCATTTGTAATTAAAAATTAAGCCAGCACTCTGGTGCCAAGGGCAAAATATGGTCAAATGACCCTTACACAAGCTGTAATAGTGTGCTATGAAAATATGACAGATTTTGCAAAACTCATTAATGATGTTAAAGACAATGTGCTCATTAGATTGGAGGGTATAAAATGTGCACAGTAGCTTATCTGCCTTTGTGTTCATTCACTCAGCTGTGTTCATTACTATTCATGTGGATTAAAGAGAGGAAAAAGAAATAAGATCAAAGAAATAATATCAAGCCATTCTCAATCATATTTAACTGGTGCCCTTTGACAATCAACCTCTATTCAGCATTCCAAATCTGAGGGAAACTTCTTTCTTAGAATGCTCTTCACTCCCTAAGACAGTGCTCAAAGGCATGTTGTTTATTCTTTATCCCTTTATGAACCTGGCCATTTTAACAACAGGAAGAAAACAGCAAACACAGGAAAGGAATACTTATGAAATCGAAGGAGGAACTTCAACAGGAAAGTCACATTTAAATTCAGTCTGCAGGAGAACACCCAGAGGAGAAATGAATAATTTTGTCAACAGATCAGTAATGAGGGTGCCATAGTGGCCACTGACTTTTTGGATGGATGGGTGTTCTATCCACTACAGGACAAAACAATGAGTCAATGGCAAAGCGTCCATCTTTAATGGGCACTCTGCCAAACTCATTGGGCAACATTTTTTTTCAAGAATGTTATCACCTTCTAATTTTTTTTAGTAAGAAAACAAAAATCAGTATTCTTAAAAGTCTGAAATTTTGGCCGCAATGCACACATTAAAATTTTTTAAAACATTTCTCCAAGTTCCTCCTAATTGAAGAACCATAACCACTGTAGCTCATAGATATAATAACAAAGCCAATCTTGTAAGAGCTGGTGCCATTACCTTCCCGACTGACATTCAGCCCTGCAATCAATTTAAATAAGCTTGACAGGGCCATCCAGATTAAATGAATTGTTTGAAAGTTAGGGGGTGGATTTTTTAAAAAAAAATAAAACAACAAAATAATAAGCATCAGAGCTTGTTAACCCTTGGAGAACTGTGCTGTGATGAAAACAGGGATGCTGAAAGGACTCCACTAACATCTTATTGCCATTAGCACTATTCCAGGTGGAGATGTTGCTGTCACAGTCACTGTTAGTAATTTTTCAGGACATTTTACAGAACATTTCAAAAGTGCAGATCTCATCATATTCCCAGAGTGTGAACAGCTGAATAAGGACTCCTGTAGAACGATAAAGAAGAGTCCTGCAAAATTTTGCATAAATATGAGGAAAACCACAAGAACAAGATTTTGACGACGACTGGATCCTATCAGAGGAAAGCATCTATCATTTTGCCTCACGGGGAAATTGCATTTGTGAGATAATTCTATAAAGTTGATTAGAAAGACTCTGAACAACATGTGTGCAGAGCGGAGGTACCAAACTCAAATGGCTAGGCAGGTAGTGCAATAAGTGAGGCAAGTGCAGAGGGCCCCAGGAATAGAGAGTGAATGTCCATCTAAGGAGGGAAGCCACTCCTCTGTGCCAGTGGTCACCCTGTGAGAATGGTGGCCCAGAGCTCCTGACTTTTTAAAAGAGAAACTGGACACCTGGATTTTTCAGAAGTTTCCTGTTTTTAAAATAAGGACAGTTTATTCAAAATGCGCCCAAACCATAAACTAACAACAACAACAAACACCCAGTGAGATTGATCACACCAGCTGCCATTTGTATTTATGGAGTTTGTTATCATGCTATCCATGTTTATTGAGAGTCTCCTGAATATAAAGTTCAGTGTTGATGCTCTGAAGGACACTGTATATCTTGAAGGCAAGAATTTTACTCTTAAAGAGTATGATGTGTACCTGGGGAACCAAGTAATGAAAGCAGCCCTCCAACAGTCCTAGAAAAGTACAGTATAACATTGCACTCTTCCTTCTAATTAGTAATAATGAGTTCATTAGACTTTCTGAGGAGTAAATACCGAGAGGAGTGAATGAAACTGGAGAGAGAAAATAAAAACTAAGCTCAGAGTGATGTTTTGGGCAGAATATCAGACGTGATCACTGAAAAAGAGGGAAAAAATGGGGGAGGGAGAAGAACTGGTTAGATTTTTGAGTGATCTTCACAGATATACATTTCTAGCTAATGTGACTGCTGTTGAAATAGGATTGCATTTACATTTGTTCATTTCCCTTATGTGCAGAAAAGCACAGGAAAGAATTACAGAAATATTCAGGTTTTGATTCTTAGAAACTCATATTGACTGTAGAGGTCATGGATAGCTGATCAAGGATAGGTAAGGCTGAAAGAAAATTTCTGATTGCAAACAATTCTGCAGCATTATACGTTCTTTTATTTTTATTCAGTGTGACAGTGTGTCAGCTTAGATGAAAAGGAACACTGAAGGTTTTTCATGGGCTTCAAACATCACATAGCATTAATTCCAATGAAAAACTTTCAAGACATGACTTTAAATGGCAATAATTTTGACACCGTGAATTTCAAGACGAATTCATCACCCCTTCCATATAAACTGCACCCCATGTGCAAGAAGACTTAGCAGTTTTTATAAAAAATTCCCATGCAAGGTTTATCATGTTTACATTCAAATTTTAGTGGGGAAGGGTGGAGAGAGAAAAGCATTTCTGAGTTATATTTATTTATCTTTCAAAAAAAGATACCATAAAAGATGTAGGGCTTGTTATTTCTTTTGTATACTAAAGAAGCCAAATAACAATGAAACTTGCTCGTCATTCTATTTAAAGAAGGCAATTATGCAGTGGTTATACATATCTGTAGCTCAGATGTCTCAACCTAAGATGTCTGAGCCCTATATACTGATCTCATGACAGAACTGCATTTCACAGGAGGATAAAAATGGCATAAAACTACAATCTTGGTATTTCTGAAATGGGAACGCCATTCACTCAGGGAGAGACATTCAGTCTCCCCAGTACCTTCAGATCTTCTTTATATTTGGATGTAATATGTAGACAACTGGTAGCTTTGGGGACACTTTTGATTTGGCTGTGCATATGGCCCTAGTCTGAAGGTGGAGTCCTGCACCTATTAGAGCTGGCAGCTTCAGGGTTATGGCTACATCTCAAAAAGCAGAAAGCTTGAAACTAGCATTTAACCTTGATCAGTCATTGTCACTTTTAAGTAATCGGTGAAATCCCAGTGTTTAGGCTGTCAGTTTATACCTTCAACAAAGTGTGAGCTCATTTACGATGACTGACAACTCTGATTCAAAGTAAACGTCCTGCCCAGCAAAGTGTTCCCATGTACTGGGAGTCTCTTCATGAGATAAATAGTGTCTTTAAGGGAGCACTATTTTTATGTTGCAGGAGAAATGTTGAGATTAACAGTAGAATAGTCTAGTACCTTATGAAACAACAAAGAAAAAGGAAAGGTTATAAATAAATTGACTTCTGGGTTAAGAATCACATTTAATAAATGGGGATGATAAGAAGGAAGGTGTCATTTAAAAATGTCTCAAGTATTCACTGGGAAATGAACAATTAGTCCATGTTAGAAATAAAGCCATCTTGAGGCCAGGAAGAAGGGCTGACGGCCTTAATGTCTTCCTACAGGGAGGAGTGAGATAAAGGAAAATGAATGATTTCAGGCCACAAGCCATCGGTGTTTCTGTCTGACTGTGATTGCCAGCATAAATAGCATGGTTTGACAATTTCTCCTCTGCTTGGTCCAGCGTCCCTGGATCTACATGATAAGAAAGAAAAAATTTCCTCTTCAGGTGGCCATATGGCCAATTTTACCTGCAGAAAGCTATGAGATTTCATAGCAGCATCCACAACTTGGTTGGTGTTACCTTTAAAGATATGGGGTTCACTTTAATTGTTGGGGCTTTAGTTGGCTTCAAATTCAGGCTATATCTGGTGTGACAGTTTTGATTTTGCTAAACCCAAAGTAAAGATGGAGAATTTACAGTCAACTCTCAAAAGGAGTGAATAGAATCACGTTTTTTTCCCCAACTACTAAAATCTAATGAAGATAAGATTTTACTTCTATTTGGAAAATATTTTGGTTATGTGTATGACCTTTCATCATACTTGGGCTGGAATTTGGATATATCTTAGAGATTTGTAGAAACAGAAAGGGAAGATCAGTTTTCAGAAGAAACATGGAGTGCCTATAAGTTTGGGGTGAGAGACAGAATATTTACACTAAACTGTCGCCTAAGCATGCCATGAGTCTCATACACTTTCATCTGATACAGCTCTGAAGTGTTACTAAATTAAGATATACCAGTTTAATAATAAATCCTCATATTTAAAATAGAAACTAGGGAATTAGCTTTCATTCCTCTAGGTAATCATGCTCTTTTACATACTGAAATGTAATAATAAAACTTACAGTATCCAGCATTGAGTGCTCACTATGTACTAGGCACTATTCAAAACACTAAAAAATACTTTGTATTAGCTCTTTTAAATGCGTTTACTACTTTAATTCTCACAATAAGGCACTGAGCCAGGTGATATTATTATGCCCATTTTAAAGATGAGAAGTTGAAGCAAAGAAAGGCTTAACTGTCAAGGATTTAAATATTGGAGAAATATGCAGGGATTCTACAAGGAGCAGAGACAAAAGAGAGGTTTTTGTTTTTTATGGTTAACCACTAAACTGTTAAATGTGATCTTAGTGTTATATTTTTTCTAGCTTTGTATTACCTATTCTCAGCTTATTTATTCCTTATTTATCTCTTTATTCTTCTGTTCAATCCTCTTGCCACTACCAACTACCCTTCTTTCCTTTTTTCCTCATTTTTCCAATAAGAAAAATCAACTTTCAGAAGTCCTTAGGTTACAATATTTCTTCCTTTTATGAAGAAAATAAATATTATCATGTAAAAGTCCATGATTTCAAATTCTATGACAGCATGAAGAATTTTTTCTTAATTATGAAATATATGATACTTGCAAAAATACTTCCTCCATTTCTTAACCATCTTCATGGATAGAAAACATGGCAATTCCCCTGGAAAAAGTGGTCACGAAAAAGTGGTCAGTCAACACTTTGATGAAAGAAGCTTCATGAATTTGAATACTGCTGATCTAAATCCTAGCTCCAACACACTAAGTAGGTAACCTTGGGAATGGTATTTAACTTCTCTTAGACTCATAGCCTCACCTAAAACATGGCAGTAATAACTGTATCCACTTCATCTGATTGTTGTGAGGATGAAAGGAGATAAATGTAAATCTCCTAGCAGAATGCCTGGGATAGAGTAGGCACACAGCAAATGTTAGTATTCTCACCAGTGCAACAATACCTAGAACAAAGCACACAGAACTAGTACCTAGTAGCTCTTAGATCAATGTGAATGCAACATTACCTATGAAGAAGAAAATAATTTTAGTGATACTACATAAGAAGAACATATTACATTCAGAAGAAATAATTTTCAGTTTGTCCCTAAAAGGTATTGAAAGCCCAATTATACCCTCAGAGTATAAAACTGCTTCAGGTGTATCCACAGCCAATCCCTGTCTTGCTCTCTCATTTGTTCACAGTTTACAGGTGGAAAGAGTAAGAAGACATTGGCCTGGCACACTAAATCCTGCACTGAAACATCTAGGGCTGCAGCTTCCCCACTACCAGACACACATCTGTGCAAGGTGAGATTAGGAGACACTTGAGACATTGATGCCTGAGGCCTGCATTACTAACCATAATAAACATTTTTCTTTTTTCAGTAAAACAAATATGAAGGGAGCAGCTGCACTAGGAGAATAGGATTTTCACAGTTACTTCTAGTAATAACTGAGCTTTAAAAGTGTTCTCAACACTTGGACAATAAGGGACAGAGCCCACTCCCTTTATGTAGATTACAGTTTTACTCAAGCAGGGTAATTTCCTGCTCACCTTTTCCTTCAAGGTCTCTCTGTTACTTGCCCCAACAGAAAAATGATCTCTTGTTTTATGTCACTGAAGTTTAGGGAAAAGGAAGTGACAGATTTGGAGTGTCTTTTAAAAGCACATAGATAGTTTAAAAATATATTATAGCAAACTATATTTATGGTCATCTGTTGATAGTCTACATAGATCTCAGTCTTGGAAGAGTAGCTCTGAAACTCCATTTGGAAATCATGTGAAATTACGTCATCACTCACAACATGGTGTTAACAGCTATCTATCTTCAAGTGCATGAAGTCGACCAGTTACCCTATAAACATGCTGCTGGGGAGATATACACACAGAGAAATATTTTGGAAGAGTGAAAATATTCTTAGTCAAAGTCTGGCCTCGTTTGCAGCGACAAAATGGATTTGAAGGACAATTTCTAAACTCGTAAAAAATGCACATGATACGTTGTGCATTTGTATGAGTAGACTTGAACTCAGGCCTTGGAAATCTTAGACAAAGCTTGAGATTCTGCGGGCTCTGTTCTCTCTTCTGCAAAACCGGGGGGGAGGGGGTTGAACTAAATGACTGAGTTTGTGAATTCTAAAATCATTCTTGGCAATAATAAATGTGGCTATACTTTCATTATATAGACAGAAACATAGTGATTCTCTGCAATTTCTTATGCTAGCACCTCTATCTCTCTTCCTTGCTTTATTTTTCTTTGTAGAAATTACTACCATCACAAATACTATAGATTTTACTTAAAAAAATTGTCTGTCTCTCTCTTCTGGAATGTAGGTTTCATTAGGGCAGGGATTTTTGCTCTCTTTTGTTCACTGCTGTATTCCCAGATCTTGGAACAATGACTGGCACATAATAGATGCTTAGTAAATACTTATGAAATGAATGAGTCTTATAACTGTTCATAATTTAGCACCTTGTTTTTCATAGTAGCATACTGTAATCAAAGTTTCTCCTTGCCTTCTATCTAAAAAATGCTTGAGAATAAATTTCTAATTTAAAATTTGAATAATACTCAAAGTCCTTTCATACTGTATTACTAGCAACAAATAATGGTCAACTGCTATGCTTACGGTTTCTAGGTCCAAACTCTCCTGAGTTTTATGGTTAGCTTTAATTAATTAGAGTGTCTTTTCCAAATTGTGTTTTGTGAATAGCTGTAAATATGTCAACATGGAAATGGAATTTAGATCTTTAATCCCAGTCTTCCATTCAGTGAGGCTTATGTTTTTAAACTGCCCGGAAAGTCAACCATTCCAAGCTCTGCTTGAGCGTGTCAATGAACGAGCCCAACACAACTCTCTTGGACCATTATTCCTTATTACGAATGGAAATTTGCTTTCTAGGCACTTCAGCTCATCAGCCCTGGTTCTACCAGAGTGTCACAGAATGTCTCCTCTCTAACATTTAATCTTTACTTTGTCTTTTATTTGAAGGTGGGGGTTGATTGGTATTTGTTGTTGTTTACTGTCCAGTTTGATTTTGGGGTTTTAAAGCATACATTTCTGAAATAAATATTCTGAAATATATATATTTGCCTGCTTTTTCTTCTGATCAGTCATGAATCTCCCATCTTCGTCCTAAGTGTCTCTTTTTTATTATAGCAATTCTGAAATTAATTATAATTACATAATTTAAAAAACAGAAATCATGGCAGCAAGACCACAGATCATAGCTGCCATCTCATTGCATATCTAAGAAAATATACCTTCCCCAAATTTCTGGCACAGACTTTAATTTTTGATAATCATCAGGAAACATGTATTGGATGTCTCACATGTGCATCCTCAGTTGTATGAAAAAGTCATGAGAAATTCTGAGAAACAAGTGTTGGAAGAAAAGGACCCATGGAATTGTGGCAGCCTTGGTCTGCAGAGGTGAGAAAGCAGATGCACCATGCAGAAGAAACTGGAGCTCCCTGCAGGGATCACCATGGCAGACTGTCCAACTGAGTCTGAATAAGTCTTTATGCTTTTTTCTCTTTGGTCGCTTGAACTGAGAAATTAAAAGTAAGGTCTTTGTTTTCCTAAGGAGAAAGTGTGTGAGTTAACTAGAGTAATGAGTTGCAAGCCATAGTGTAGAATCATTTGGGGTCTTTGGTAAAGTGGATGGTTGTCAAGATATTGGGCCCCTAAGTTAGAGATTCTGATTCAGTAATCTGCACTTTAAATGAATTCCCTGGTAGTTCTGATGCAAGCCAGGAGCTGAACACAACTGGAGTGAGTCCAAGAATTAGGCAAGTCTATGATAGTCCATTTTGGTTTTCTTATTGTGAAAATGAGTAGGTGTGAAGTTGTAAATTAGATAGGAGCAAACTCTACTTTTTCTTAAAGTCACTGTACCACATCTTGTATTTTCTTACTAGTTCTTTTGCAAATTTTTTTTCTTTTACTTTTGAAAATTCAGTGATCAACTACAATTTGTTTGCAGTTATTTTCTCAATGTCTCTCAGCCCTAGGTCTGTACTGGAATCACCTGGGATACTTTTAGTTAGAGATTCTAATTTCGTTGCAGATTTCAAGAAGCAAAGGTGAACATTCATCAGGAAGCTGACAGAATGGGGATGGAAAGCAAAACAGTAGAATTCTGTATTTATTATAAAAGCTGAAAACAAGTATTCTTCAAATTTGCTCATCTTGCCATGGGAACATACGAACTGAAATCAGGGTTCCCACATACCTGCTCACTTGCTGTGTTGAGAGTGAGCATTCTAATGTGTGGGTACGGTATCCTCTTTTCCTTTTAAGAGGGACCCAGGAAGAAAATCCTGGCTAGTTTAATAAGATGGGAAATGCAAGATGGGAAACTAAAGATTATTTGACCAATTATAAAGATAAATCTCTAGCTTTCTCTAAGAAAGAATAAAAATAAAATTCTATCACCCTATTAGCCGACTTTATTAACTAGAGTATACAGCTGTTTGGTTTCCTACTGATTTCTAAAAAGGGATCTCAGAAACACGACTTCTCCCTGCCTTGATGTTAAAATTCCTTTCATATGGCATGCAAGCCTTTAGCTAGTAATGAAAAAATCAATATAACCTCCAAGTCTTGATAACTTCTACATTTTACTTACAAAGGATTTAATCAGTCACAGCAGGGATTATGGCACATAAGTACACTCTTTTTTCTCCACTCAGTGGACAAAAATGAAATATTGCTTGTTTTCTGAAAATCAGGAGTTTATCTTTTGTGTTTATTTACCAGCATTTGGGATGTAGATCACTAAGTACACTCAGCTTCAAGTGAAATTAAATATAACTTAATGAGTAATTTTTGAAAACCTTGTATACCTTTAGCTTTGCGCTACAGCAAATCCAAGGTAAAAAGTAATAATTTCTCTTTCTAAAAGTCTTCTTTATTATATGTAATCAGGACCAAAGATATATTTTCCGTGAAAAAATATTTTTGAGAGATCATTAGGTTTCTAGATGTGATCTTTGCAGGATATATAATACTATTTTTTTCTTTTCCATTGTTTGAATGTAAGATAAAGACAAATACTATAATTTTTTGAATTTGGCTTTCCATATTTGAGCTATGATGGTTGATCCAAGCTTCGATTACCAGACAAGGGAAGAATCAGTAGTGGTTAAAAGAAAGTATTTCCATTATGCAAGTAGAGATGAGACCACAAGAGTTGTTTGAGCAAACAGTAGAATAAATATTGAAACATCTTCTCCTATAAATTAGTTGAACGTTTTCATGCATGTATTCAAATCACCAGCTGATCTTATGGGAAGGAAATAAAAAGGTCAGCAAAAAACAAAGTTAATTAGTTTTTCATCAGAAGTCAAGACCTTTAAATTTCCTTCAAGATCTCTTAAGACTTAGTATCTAGGAGATGATAATGATATAGTTGTGGTATCAATTATTTCTAGCAAGTGTTTCCCCAATTTCGTTATCCACCACATCTAGTCAAACTCAATCCCTTTTCAGACATTGCTCTTGCTTGGGTGAGTTTTAACTCTTCCTCCCTCTGAAGGAAGCCCATCTTTCTTCAGGCCTTTCCAGACTCAAGGCAGATTAAGTTCCTTCCCCTATGACCTCTTAGCCCCATGTGTAAAACCTCACCATGGCATACCCACTGCAGTGTAATTACTGGCTGGCCGTATCTCTCACTCTCTGCCTATAACATGATCTTTACTTTATTCCTCTTTCTCCCTGAGAATCTAGCACAGGTCTTGGCATGTAATATTTGCTAAAATATTTGCAGTCGACCCAATGAATGAAATCATGACAATAATTTCCATGCTGTCAATTGAAAACTCTGGTGTGTAGTACCATTGAGTTATTCTCAAGAGTTTTTCTTAGCTCAGGAATTAAAGACTGAGTATAAACCCAAGCAGCCTCAGTTATATAATCAACTCATCAAAATTTTCTGCCGCACTAATACTGATTGTAGAAGGAAGATTCAACAGGAAACAAAAGATTACTTATTATTATTAAAAGAACGAAGTTTAAAAAGTGTTTGGTTTAACAGTCTCCTAGAAAGAGTCCAGTTGGAAAGCTAGTTTGGAAAACATCACAGGTGATTTTTTTGTTTTAACTTTTGATTATGGGGCACTAACAATAAGGCTGAAGATTTTATTTTGAACACTCTGGCTAGAGTTTTCTAGTTGTGAAAGGTTTATATATGTAAAACAACACAGATGTGTGACAAACATACTTTGCATCTGACCCAGTTTATGAAAGTATGAGAGGGAGATATTGAGATCGTTTCTCCCTTAGTCCAATAGCACTTGTGATAAACTTTTGCCAAAGGTAGAGGTAGAAAAGACGAAAAGGACTATGACAAAAGAGAGAAAAGGTATCAGTCCCAAGGGGGCAAGCTATGAGATGATGAAAAAACTGAGAAATGACAGGGAGCAAAAAGATATAAATATGTAAGAGAATGCAAAGGGAAAACATAGGATTTAGCAAATTACAAGGTTATTATAGAGAAGAAAATTTGACAGAATCAAAGCTAACAACCTGAGTCAAACCTCAAGAAGTATCTACCAAATGCTTACTGCTTGTTAAACACCTGAACTTAAATGGTATCATCTCTACCCTATAAATCAGCATGATGTGCTAGGTTAATAAGGATTAGAGATAGAGCTGAAAGCTAGAAAAGAGGTACTCACATGAATTTTGCATTCTCCCTTTTTTTTAGGTTAATAGTGATTTTCAGTGAAGCCCCTATTCATCAAAACATTTCCCTCCATTCTTTCGTTTATTATCTGGGTACAGTGGAAAGCCAAACAATGACTTCAGCTTACAGGTTGTTCCTTGTGAAAAATAGCCTACACAGATTCTGATTTATGTCGCTTCTCTTTTTGGTAACCAGTTTAAAGAACTGAATATCAGCACCATCCTCTAGGGAAGCAAGTCACAGACAATGCACTGCATTAAATGATTTATCTTAGCAAAATCAAAGAATTAGGCTTTATCCTTACTGAGGCAAACACCTGTCCACTGCTGTATTACCAGCTTGTGATCAGCCCTTGAGTTAATAATGTGAAATAAATTTCTCAGCCTTTATTTGGCCTATGTACAGATAACTCAGAAAATAATGCAATAAAATCACTGTACAGAATCAGTTTGCTCAGTATTTCCTAGAGAGAATGTGAATTCTAAGTTCTATTTTTTAATGCTTGTAAAATTTTGATGTCATTTACTTTGGACCTAAAAATACTTCATCTCAATTATTATATTAATGATGTATCAAGTAACAGGCTCAGTTGAAATCAACATGCCCAGGGAAATCAATAAGTTCAGCACAATGTAATTCTCGAAAGATTATCCATTTTTTAGAGAGCTGAAAATGTAAAATTGAAATTGAAGGCAAGCTGCTAAAATTCAGCAACTATAAATGTTCTCTGAAAAGAAAGTTATCTGTCCATCCATCCATCCATCCATCTACCCATTTACCCATCTTCTGCTTTGTGGCAAAATGGTCTTAAGTGACTGCTCAATAAATTTTTATTGAATGTATCAGTGGTGTGACAACAGAAAACAAAAGCCAGACAGGAATAGAATCAAGGTCTGTTGCAGCCAGGAGCAGGAATTGGGAGATATAGGAGGTAATACACAAGAAGCATATTTATGAAAGATTGGAGCATTGCAGCAATGTCGCTTTACCATCCTTATAATTTCATAGTAAACCAACCAAAGGGGGTTAACTGTACTTTAATACTATTACAGATAGGGAAACGAGGTACGGTTCCATTTCCTAGGTGCATTTATTCAACATTTGTGTCAGATACTATATTCTGCAATAGGGATAAAACGGTGAAAAATCAGCCTTGTGACAATCCAAGATTAGGGATAAACTGTAGAAACCTGGCTCTCGTGTCTTACCCATGTTACTGACTCAATAATTGGATGACATGATCATGAAGTTTCAGGAGATTCCTATGAAAAATTTCTAAAATAGACTATTGAAACCTGTGCTATTTAGTATGACAATATTGTCCATTAGTGAAACTTCAATTTGCTGTGAAGATTTCTTTTAAAGTTTCTGAAAAGGCTCACTTTTGTGTGTGTTCGGCATTTTTTTTGGATTAAATTTTAAAATCTGAATTTAATTTTGCACAGCAGAGTAAATTATGACCCCCTGATTTATCCAACAGAAGGCCATGGGCTAATCCTTTTGGATTACAGTAAAGGAAAAGGAACACTTTAGTTAATTATAGAATGAGTTTGCATGATTTATCATCCCTAGATCTGTTATGGAAAACTTTCAAGGGATTCAATATACATGTGGTTATTTTTCTGGATGATACTGTTGTTGTTACAGCTGGACTTTACCATCTGAATCATCTTGGGCTTATGATCAGACCCCTAAGTGAAACATTATTTTGAATAAATCATCTTCCCAGAATAAAAATAGGAGTTTCAGCTCAACCTTGGTGATTAATGCAGTGGTACAATCAAGTTTTTGTTAATGGCAGAATTTAGAAGCTGGGAAGTTTTTATGTTGATGTATTTTTCTAGCTGGTAGGAAATGCCACTTCATATGCAGTTGCCCAGTAAACTAAATATATGTTAGTCACATACAGGTCATTGCTTCCATTTAACACCTCGACCTGGTTAATTAAGCTGTTAAAGCACAGAATTTACCGTATATTTTGTATTCATATACAACAAGCCTAAATGGTGTGGTGCTGTAGTTAGTAAATAGACTAAAGAACGTGAAAGACTCTAGGGTCAGTGCTCATGCTTTAGCTTGTCATCAGACGAGATGCAAGATCAACAGAACAGAGAGGTTCATAGTATGCAGAAAAGCAAGCCAGCCCTAGAAATATGAGCAACATATTAAATGGAATGTAGCTAGTTAGGACCAACTTTTTAAAGTGCAAATATTGTGTATGCTTGCTGTCTGTCAGATAATAATAATACTGCTAATTAAGTACCTGCTAGATTTGATATTTATTGACTCATTTAATTCTTGTTCCTAATCCAATTTAATTCTTGTTCCTAATCCAATCCAATAGAAGACTGAGTAGGTCTCAGTCTTCTATTGGACAGGTGAGGAAATTGAGACTCAGAGGGGCAGAAAAATAATCCCAGTTGACTGGGGAAATAAGTACGGCAGAAAGACTCTTAATTTCAAAGCTCAATGTTTACAATTTTTCTTTTTCTTTTTAAAATCAGTCTGCCTTCCAGTACTACACTGCTACAGCCATCCACAAAAGTAATTTGGGCTCTTTGCACTAATAACTTTATGTTTGTGTGGCAAAATTGCTTGTGAACGACAATTTATTAGACTCTGTGGCTGTAGTGGATGAGAAGGAATAACAATGTCTAGGTTCTGGTCTGATCCTCCCACTGATTGCCTGGTTAAGCGGCTGACTTTTTTTTTTCTACAGCATTGGAAAAAATGTCTTTCTTCATCTGCTGTGAAATGCTTAAGGGCAGGCTTTTTTTCCCCTCTCTCCCTCTTTCTAAGTCCCTGTGTGCTATGTGTGGCAGTTAATAATAAGTAGGCCTTTCGCTGTTGAAGGATAATAAATAGGGTGCTATTGTACCTGCGTCTCAGAGGTATTTTAATTGATATGTAGTTAACAAAGGATGTGATGATGCTTTTGGAAATTTCTGAGAAACGTGAATAAAAAAATTATCAACGGGACAAACAGGCACAGCTTGTCAGGCATGTTTTTAATTTGCATTTATGTAACTTTCCTATTTCTGGGCATCCCTGTGAGGACACATTTAAAAAATTAAAAAGGAAAATTTACTTTTCCAAAATGTTTGCTGACCTTCACAGCACAAAAACCAATGAACCCGAGCTTCCGAGACGGCGGACTGTGGGGAATTGTAAAGATGATTCGGGCAGCACATTGTTCCACGGGAGGCGCTCAGGCTTTCCACTAACAGAAAAGTCTAAGTCAGCATTTACTTAGAAAATTTCTTTTAAAAGAGTTACAGAGGCAGTCCAGAAGTATCAATATTCCCTGTACAAACTCATATCTTTGTTCTGTTCTCTTGCTCTTGTGCCGTCTCTCTCTTTTTGAATTTTCTATAAAAGCTAAATTAGGTCTCAAGGGTTCTGCACCACTAAGCAAGGATCTCTTCTAGTCCATTGTGATGGAAGTAAATGTACTCAGGAGGGAGATGTACTTGAAGGAAAGGCTAAAGTATCTCCCTTCATTGAATTCCCCCGTCTCCCACACAAGCTACCCACCCTGACTTCTCTAAATACTTCCCGCATGCGTGCACACACACACACGCACATGCACACACTCCAACTAGCCCTCAGCAAAACTGTGCAGTAGGTAGGATATTTATCTTAATTCAGCACAACTTTTCTGTGCTCACCCCATCTTGACTCCATCTAGAGGGGATGGAGAGATCGTTCAAGTTTTCAGGCCCTTGAGGTCTTTCCTTAAATCCCTATGAAAACCTATTCTTAGAAAAGTATTTGGTAAACTCATTTACCAGGATACCAGTGTTCTTGAGGCTAAATTTCTCAGTGGTATACACCTTATAATAGACTTCAAGAACAATCAGACTCTTCTTTTGTTATTTGTGACCCTTACCATACTGAATATTGTTATTACTGGTACAGTGTAAGATATGGGACCATGTAAAAATTCACTATAATTCTAATTAGCTGGAGACCAGGCATAGGTTAGGAGACAGATCTGTTGGATTTCAGAATCACAAAGAACATCCCAATTCAGGATTCTGGATCACATGGTCCTGAAGTGGAATCCCAGCATGCATACCTCATATGTGTTTGGTTTAGGGAGGGCTACTTAAATCTATAAAAGCCTCTGATCCCTCAAGAAATAAAACAACTGAGAACAAACAATGATAACAATGTGACAAGGTATTATCCATGGATTTTAAACGCTGGAGGGACCCTGGAGACACTCTTATTTAGACATGAGGAGGCAGGGCCCAAGAAGTGACTTACCAAGGGTGCACAGTCAGGGGCAGCAAACTGCCTCCTGGATAAATTCTAGAACTCTTTGCACTGAATCCCCAGAAGACAGGCTGTCTTTTGTGAGACAGCAAATTGTCATTGTGTTGGATACTGCTTGCACGTGGGTGTGAGCCATACGTTCTCAAATTAGGACAGGTTGCTTCACGGCTAGGTGCGGTGTATGATTATTGGTGGCCATTTAAAAAATGCATGTTTACAGTAGAAAGACATGTTTTCAAGTGATTTTGAATGATCATCCTCTCATTCCCAATGTTCTGGTAATGGTGCTGAGGAGAGACGTTTTGATACTGTGTAAGAGGAAGATGAACCAGTTCACTTCCCCAGACCATTCACCTCGCTTTGGGTTGGCTAGGGTCAGGGGGGCATCTGAAGGTTGTGCACCCTAGGGAGGGCCTCTGAGACAGACAAGACAGACCAAGAGAAGGAAATCAGCTTGCAGCATCCTGTGGCCATAAGTGAGTGAGGGGGAGAAGGGAGAGCACATCTGTTAAAACCTGGATTCAAATCCCACTCTTCCAGGTGCTAACTGGGTGACCTTGTTATTTAACCTATGCTCCATTTTCTTCATCTGTGAAATGAGGATTAAAAACTACTACTAATTTCAAGGACTTATTCTGATGAGCAAGTGAGGTAATTAGTATAAAGTGCTCACAACAGTTCCTGGCACATAGTAAAGGATCAATAAGAATTAGCTATGATGATGATGATGAAGAAGAAATATAAATAAATGCCAGGGGAACATGAGCCTTATAACACACTTATAATACATGTTACACAATCACGTATCTTAAAATAATGGTATGGAAACTGCCCACTGTTTTTATGAGTACTAGGCTAGCTTTTTTTTTTTTTTTTTGCAATTAAAAATGTCCAGAAAGAAAATACTTTTTTTCCGGATTCAAATATAAGTTCATCAAATGCCTTTCAAACATTACAGCTTATATCTGTATCTATATCTATATATGTATGTATAAAACCTTGCATTCAGAAATAAGTTCTGCCTGAAAAAGCAGGTTTTGGACTGCTAACAAGGTGCTAATATCTGTACCATAACACGGTACTTTTCTGCCAACTGACTCAGTTTGTATTTAATTAGACCATAAGATGTTGGGCTGAGTATAGTACAAGTTACATAAGTTTCACAATTTAGATCTCTTGATGTCAGTAACTTCCAGTATGGCAGAAAACACCACTGAAATTATGACTCCCCTAATGGGAATCTTAAAAACAAAATGATGAGTACAAGCATTCATTTGTTTTAAGATGAAATAATGGAGAATTTGAGTTTTTTATTTTTTTAAGATTGTACATACATTTTGCAGGCGTGTATTTGAAAGTAGATTCAGATGCAATTTTTCAGGAGTTTTTTTCTAATGGAAAGCACAATTTTTACTGGGAAGAAGAGGAAAGGTCCAACTATTTTAGATACTTGGTGGGATCTTTAAAGGTTGCGTGTTAAGTATAACAAAATATTGGACTGCTCCCATTTAAAAAGTGGTGAGCTCCTTCATAAAGCCCCCCAAGAACAGATCAACCCTCCACGGCTATGAAAAAAGCACCATAGATATAATAACATTCAGTAAGATGGTATGCGGGGAAACATTGCAGTTTGTATCTGGTAATTGTTGTGTCTGTAAGTTTTTCAATGAGATCGTGCTAAACAAATATAAATAAACGTAAGGAAAAAAACCCCATCAAACCATCAAAACAATCTTTGAGTTTCTTCTCTGCAACTGGACGCAATGCTGTGCTCAGTTAATGTTTTGAAATCATGTTCACCAGGTGTATTAGGACCTCTTAGGTGAGAGTGAGGAAACTGACTATGAGGCAGGTTTTAGGGGGGCAACTGAGATGTTTGCTAAGCCTGCTGACCCTGGCATATGCCAGACCAAGTCTCCAGACCGCCTCTCTGCTTTCTGCTTGACTCCTCTTTTTCTCCAGTGACCCCTGAATCATCGAAAGATACATTTGAAACAAGGATTCGTCACAGACTTGGGTTTTCCAAATGTTTAAACATGGATCCGCAACATTCTCAACTCATCTTAGTACAACAAAACTCTTCATTTGGTATTTCAGCATCTCTCAATTCTTTCCTCTCTCTAACCAAATCTCTACTTCTTAATGAAAACTCTCTGGGAAGCCTGCTGTACTTGAAAAATTATACATATGCTATAGATGTTGATCTGAGATTCTCTGAGCCTCAGCTTTCTCATTTGCAAAATAGAGATAACAGCACTTCACTATTTTTGTGACAATAAAAATTCAAGATAATAATAAACCACTCAATGAGGACTAAATACCAAGGCACTATGCTAAGTACTTTATAATGTTAACTTATGTAATTCAACCCTTACAATAACCCCAAGAGGTAGGTATTCATCTTCATTTTACAAAATAATGTGAGGCTCAGAGAAGTTAAGTAACTTGCCCAAGGCCACACAGTAAGTAGTAGAGGTTGGACTGGAACCTGATTGTCCCACTTTAATGCCTGGGATTGTAAATTGCACCCTGTGAGGTCAAGGACCTAAGGCAGCATCTGACACATAGTGAGAGTAGAGTAAATGTTAGTTTCTTCTCTTACACTGTTTCATTTGGGGTGGTAGACACACACAATTTGTGCCTTACAATTCTATCCCCAAGCTTTAGTCTACTCTGTCCTTATACCAGAAGAGCTTCTTGTGATTCCTTACTGATAAAATTCTATGCAATTAGAAGGTTCTGTTCAGTGATTTCCCATAAAGTTCATCCTAATCACTGTAACACTGACCTCACTTCTGAACTCATCTGGCTTTCACCTGTTACAGGGGTCCTTTGGCAATGCCATACTGTTGTATTCTTAGTTAACAACTCACATCTGCCCTTTTGAAACCTCAGGGGTTCACTTCTCAAGAAAAGAGACAGCATTTTGCAATGGTTAAGAACACAGGCTCAGGAGGTAGCCCGCTTGGGTCTGAATCTCAGTTTTGCCATTTACTAGATGTGTGACTTGGGCAAATACTTAGCCTTTCTATAGCTCAGTTTCCTCATCTATCAAAAGAACCAAATAATAAACACTATTTTATTATAAAGTTGCTGTGAGGATTAACTAAGTTAATATTTGTTAGGAATTAGACAGTAACATGACACATAATAAGTGCTACATAGTATTTATTTTTTAAATAAATACACTTTCTTCATTGGATTGCCTCCAACAATTACATAATTCTCAGAATATACTAGATATGCAAAATATTGGTTTGTCATTTAGTTAATTGGTCATTTTTTGAGTTACCTTTCCTCATCCATAATTAATTTGAAGTTTCAATTACCTGTTATTCATGGATAAAGTATTGAGTTTGGAGTTGGGGATTCAAAGATGCCTGACACCAAAGGGTTAAAATATAGAGAAAATAAATATATAAGGTGTTATACTTAAATATTAATTGATGATTCAATTTGGCAATGTGTATAAATAATGTACTACAGACTCATTCTATTAAAATGTGGCCAACCTGCCTGGTACTGCATTGTATTTCAGCATATTTTTAATATACTATTATCTCCTTAAGGCTTGAATACTTTCACTCATTTAATCAACATTTATTGGATGTCAGATTTTGTGCTGGGTGATGGGAATACTAAGTTCAATAAGACATGGATCCTGTCCTCAGGGACTTGAGTCCAGAGTTGGGGTCAGCAAAACAACTGTCCACAAAAATCTAGCCCACCATCTGTTTTTGTAAATAAAGTTTCATTGGAACACAGCCATGATCATCCATTTATATACTGACTATGGCTGCTTTTGTGCCTCAATGTCAAAGATGAATAGTTGTGACAGAGATTGTGTGGGCCATAAAGTCTAAAATATTTACTATCTGGGGCTTTAAAGAAAAACTTTTCAGACCCCTGGTCTAGTAGAATGCACTGAAGTACCTCTTTTTTGAGTAGGGTATTCTTTCTATGTCATGGTCGTTGATTTTGAGGTTAGTGGTCATCCAGAACTTCTACAGAAAACTGGCACTTCAGAAACTTGGGTGGAATAAATAGTTGGTTACTGTCCAAAGACTCTCAGATATGATTGTGCCTAGATATTTAAGAAAAAGTTAATGGAGAACAGGTTATTGTTCTTGGTTCGTCTTAGAGTTTGAAATAGTTGTTGCCTAGGTACTCAGTCTAATGAAGTTCCTAAGCAATTATGATACCAGGTTAATATGGACCTGAAAAAAAGCATGGCAGAGCACCATAGACTAGGAATCATAGGGTCTGGAGCATTCCCCTTCACCCTAGAATTACTATAAAAGTAGACTATATAGTATATACTATATCACTGCAAGGTATGCAATTTCTGAGTCGTTTTAGATTTTATATTTTAAAATGAAATGATGAATTGCTCTTTAAATATATTAATGGAATCTAATAAATCTCAAAATGTTTTGATATCTGTATCATACATTTGAAAAGAAAATCATAAATAAGCTCTTCCTAGAAATTTTTCAATACATATTTTTCTTCTTAAATTCACACTTTCATTTCACTCTCCCCACAGAATTTTATTCTAATGTCAAAATTTTCATATTTGAAAGTGTTTTATTAATCACCTGGTAATACTCCTCTGTAACAACAACAACAACAACAACAAAAAATATATATATATATATTTAAATTTCACATTTTTCCTCTATGAACACAAGTTCTGAGTTTTAACTTTCCTTCTGGATTGATTTATTGTTATCATTGTTGCTAAATCACAGTCAATAAAAATTACACAATTATATTACAAATTTTATATTTACTAAACATAAAATTAAATATTTAAAGGAAATTCATCTCTTAATAAGCCAGATGAGGCTTTTTTTCCCTTCCAATTATTTCTGGTAACTATGCTTGTCTATTATTTACTACTAGAATGTAATGGGGTTTAGAATCACTTCTATTCCTATTTTTGTTTCTAGAAATATGTGTTGAAAACGTATTCACATAAATATGTAGGTGGAAGTGGAAAAAATGTTGCCAAAGCAGTTTAATCACTTCTTTAAACTCCTGAAATCTATGCCTCAAATCACATAGCATTCTATCATCAAAAACTATCTTTAATGATCTATAACTGACAATTTAGTTAAGTCTTCCTTCAATTTTGTTGGAAGCAAAGAAGTAGAAACTACCTGACTTGTAAAAGGATGTTTTGCCCTTTCATTAGAATTATTCATTTTCTCAGCATCAAAATCAAACTTTCAAATTGTTCCTTTGTTGTAGTGCAATGCAAGTTTTGCCATCTTGGGAACCATGCACATAATACAATTTGAAATGGGTGAGAGCTCAGTCTTTCTTTTGTGGAATGGAAGTGAGATCACTGTGAAAGCAGAGGAGGAAAAGAGGAGCCAGCTTTCTCAGAGGATACAGTAGGAAAACTGAGGATCTGTAAAGTGATTCCATTTAGAAAGCCTTCATGTGTTTCTCAATCTTAGCTCTATGGACATTTTGGCAGAATAATTCTTTGTTTTGGGGAGCTGTCCAGTACATTGTAGAATGTTTAGCAGCGTTCCTGACCTTTACCTACTGGAGGCCAGTAGCACCTCTTCAATTGTGACAATGAAAAATGGCCAAATATCTCCTGGGGGCAAAATTTCCACCTGTTTTGAACCACTGACCCAGGGGGATGAGTACACAGGAAAGAAGACTACCTTAGCAGGGAATATCATACTTGAATTCTGCCTTACAAGTACCAATGAGTTCCTAACGGTCTTAAAGGCAAATGGAGATTCTTCATCTATCTCAGAACATAGGAATATTTTAAAAATCTTCCCACAGCCCCACCAGTAGGTATGAATTCATCCTCCAGCGCTTATATTTTGAAACTTGAGTATATCTGTGTTGGTGTTCTTTAACATCTCTAGGGATTACAAAGCTCACCAGTGTTGTCAGGAGATATATATGGGTTAGTTTAATGAAGGTAAAATGAAGGCAAGTTGATTAATTTTTCAATATGAGTATCCTGATCTTTCCTTCAACATTTAAAGTAATATATTTCTCACATTAATATGAGCCTTCAGAGACAAAAAAAGCAATGTTATACTATTCTTTATAAGAATTTAATAAGGCAGAACCCTTTGTTTCCCAATGATGGAGAAAGGTTTTTAACTGCATATTATTATTATTATTTCCAGTACTTATTGTAAATTACAGCATATGGCTTTCAAGAAGACCAGACTCTAAGCTCTTTAGATGAAGGGACTGAATTCTAATCACCCTTGTATCTTCAACACTTAGGAGAGTGCCTGGTGCATAATAGGCCCTTGATAAATGTCTGGTGATGAATGAGTGAATAGTTGTACAAGTATTAAATAAGTTAATTTTCTCAGTGAGCCATTAAACTTTCAACCTTAACCCTATTATCATACGAGCTGACCTCAGGCAAATGCATGAGCTAAAATACAATGAGTCGTAGATAAAGGACAGCCTTACTGCTATGCCAGAGTAATTGAGCATTCACTGTGACACTTATCTACAGAGAATGTGTGGAAGTTTTTGAAAGTCCAGAAAAAGCAATAAGAAAATAATTACCTGATAACTTAATATCTAAAGGTAACTTTTGACATTTTTATACATTTGCTTTAATTTCTTTTTTATGCATTTTATATGATTTGGATCATATAGTATATGCAATTTTGCATTTTAACTTTTTATTTGTATTTAGGTTCAGTGATGTCAGGGATGATGTCTTTCTTGCTCACCATTTTATCCCTAGAACCTAAAATACATTGTCGAATACATACAAACATTTAATACTAGTGAAGTATATTAAACACGGTGACTACATACTAGTATAAGAATGAGTACATACTAAATGAAAGTGTGCTGGTAAAGAGCATTACAACAGAAGTTTCCCTATATTGTTGAAAATATCATAATGAGGCTATAACAAATCTTTAGGTACAAGACTTTAGGAATAAATTATTTTGACACTTTATTTCCTTTGGGAAAATTCCCAGAAAGTGAATTTCTGGGCCAAAGAGTATGATCATTTTAAGGGTTTAGGCTCAATGACTGTACCAATATAAACACACACTACACAATATGAGGGTGTCCAATTCATCACACCCTCTACAATTTGACAGGTGAAGATGCCACTAATATTGTTTTAATTCTTTAATAAGTGAAGTTGAGCTCTTTCTTTCCAATTGTTTGTTAGCCATTTATATTTCTTCTTTTTATAAAACAATTGTTTATGTTTTGTGGGCTGTTTTTAAGGTGTTGAAACTGCATTTTTAAACTGTTAAAAAAGCACTCTGTTTGGGGGTTTTCTTTGGCTTAGCTACCAGGGCACATTCTTATTTATAATATTTATAATGTCCTGCATTATCTCACAAGATGCTTTGTGCATCACCCAGACGGTGTCTACAGAAGCTCGCTGAGAACTATAGAGCACTCAACACAGGCAAGACAGTATTATAAATTTTACCTGTGATTACATTTGTAAAGAGATGAGACTGCATCTGTCAGCTCCTCCCAGGTTTACAGAATTCCCTTTAAAAATGTTTTCAGAATATTCCTTAAGAGCAGTTACAGTGCAAAGACTGACAGAACTAATGAGTATAAAGAAATATTCCACTATTTCTAAAAGAGCAAGCACAGAAAGTATTTTACATGAGGTAAAAAAAAGAGAATCACTTGAGATAAGTCTACAGTTTTTTCCAGTGTGATGTTATCAAACATACTAGATACTAGATGCAAGATGAAGACAACCCAGCGCAGACTCTGATGCAGTCCATTTTCTTTCTAATAGTATCTGTGGCCAAATTTAGTCGAGTTGTGGGAATCAGGACCATTATATAATAAGATCAATTTGAGTCCCGGAGAATAAACGGCAGGGTAGGGTTGGTGTTTCAAGCTATGTTTGTACAGCACAGCTTACACAAAAGAGGTCTGAAAAATCAGTAACAGTGGACTAATAAATATGCTTTTAAAGAAATGTGAATGAGCTTAATGTGAAAGCATAAAAATTAATCATATAAATGATAGCTCAATGTAAGGGATACTATGTTTCAGCCAAAATGCAAAACACATTAAATTGCAATATTGTTGCAGAGGAGCAGAACTCTACATTTATTCAGAATGAATGTCAAATTTAATTCTTTTTTTTTCTTTATATTGCTGGGCACAATTACACATGGCACTCTCTTAATGTTGTCAAGGTTTTTTCCTTAAGAAAATATTTTATGCTTGTACAAGACAGAGTTGGATAGGATAACAGGGCTTTGATATAAATGGTGTGCTGCTGAGACTTTCAATTCCAGCCAATCAATCAGACAAAATTAATTAAACTCAGATAAATGGTGGTATGCTTGGCTATTCAACCCATTACTGTGTTTGAAATGCTTATGGCCAAAGATAGATAACCCTCCTCTTTTTTTTTTTTTTTTTTTTTTTTGTGCGGTAGGCGGGCCTCTCACTGTTGTGGCCTCTCCCGTTGCGGAGCACAGGCTCCAGACGCGCAGGCTCAGCGGCCATGGCTCACGGGCCCAGCCGCTCCGGGGCATGTGGGATCCTCCAGGACCGGGGCACGAACCTGTGTCCCCTGCATCTGCTGGCGGACTCTCAACCACTGCGCCACCAGGGAAGCCCAATAACCCTCCTCTTAACAAACATAAAAACCAGAGGAGAGAATTGACAAGCTGAGGGACAAATGAGTGAATTAACAAACTATTAGGCAAGCGCATGTTGATTATTGAATAAAGAGGAATTTCATATTTAGACATAAACAGTCTTTAGAGCTACCCATAAAGTTGTTTCTTTCCTTAAATTAGAGGCAGCTAGGTTAGGATCTTAGTGGAGGAAACATCTATAAATATGTAATTTCACTAAAAATATGAAATCTCTGTCAATTTATGAAATTTAAATTTCATAAATTTAAATTTATGAAATTAAATTTCAGAATCTTCAAGGCAGTAATTATGTTCACAAAAATTTTTACTATATATACTTTGACTTTGCTATTATTTTTACTGGACAGTTTCCATTCAGAATCTGTAGATGTTTCCATAATACTTATTTTAATTTTTCCTGAGATTGGTAAATGTCATGATCATTATTTTAGGAGTGAAAACTGTGGAGAACTATGGCTTGTCCAAGAGGATCCTGTGATTGGATGAAATATATAGTTTTACTATATTAATATGTATTCTTTATACGGCCAAAACACTCATGAGAGTTTGGGTACCAAGTTTTATCTTGAGGGCCAATAGTGGTCAAATGGTAGTACAAGTTGCATCTGGACTTAGCAAGTATTAATGCCATAATTGATGAGTGATGTCTGCTGTGGGTACAGGGATGGTAAAAAAATAGTACAGCACAGCCTAAGAGAGAAAGCACAGAGTAATGAAAATAGAACTGGACTCAGAGTCAAAAGCCCTTGATTGAAGTCAAACTCTGGTCTCAACTTCTTTTAACAAATAATTATGGACAAATCATATATTTTCACATTTAGAAAAAGGGGTATAATCAACACTGGACATTTCAGAAATTCAAATGAAACAAAGATTATCTAAGGAATTCTTTAGGAATTTTATAAGAAAACCATTTTTGTTGTGCCTGAGACTGTTATCTTAGAGGGCATCGCTTCTTATACATTGTAAGTACTCAATAATCAGGATTTGTTGAATCATATTTAAACCGGATCCACTATTGGGAGTGTCACCAAAACTCTGTCATATTTTCTTTTACTTTTTGGTCATTGTATTATGATAAAAGAAAGTCTATCTCTGACTCTAAATCAACACTCATGTCAACCATGTTAGGTAGGTAACCTTTCAGAAATCATTAATGAAATTTCGGTGGAAAAAATTTCAGAATTAATTTATTTCAATACAAAATAACACTTTCTAAAACCAATCAAATAAACTTTAATTTATTGTGACACGGGTGGCAACCAGAAATGACTTTTAGTGATATTAGTTAACAGAACAAAATAAAACAAAAACACAATTGGAAGGGTATTAAGGCTACCTTATTAGCATTCTTATTATTGATATTTCTGAGCTGTCTTTGGAAAGATACTCCAAAAGCCCTGTTCCTTTGGTACTTAGCTTTTTTTTTTTTTCAGATAACAGGAATGAAAATATACATGCAAGGGTGAAAGTGCTTAGGATTGCCTTTTAAAAGTAGTCAGGATTTAAAAGAAAAAAACCAGAATATTGGGCCATTTGTTTTAAATTTAATTTTAGAGCAAACTGATGAATAGTATAGGACCCTAAAAATTTCTAAATGAATTTATCCAAAATATTAAAACAATTATTATCAAGAAGCACTGCACCTTAATGATACGATGTATTTTTCCTGAACAAATGTTCCTCTTTTCAAATCAGACTGTGTGGCATTTGCTCATATTCAACAACTGTGGAAATTTGGAACAAGGTTTCTTCTTAAAAAGAAAAAAAAGTCTAATCCCTTTGCTACGTGCCAGGAACAACTTATGTACAAGTTAACAGGAAATGCTGTATGTAATAATTTTATTATTTGACCCGACAATGATAAGGATAGCCAATTACTCATTAGAAACTGAACATGCCTGAGTTCTTTAAGCTTGCACATTACTGTTTGATTCTGGAATCTAGCAGCCAGCAGCTGCTGGATGGTAAACTATGACTGGAGTGTTCATTCTGGCTCAGGCTCTATAATGAAACTTTTACTTGGGCAACTTGGAATATGGGTTTTTATGCTAATCCAGTGTTACGGAACCCATATGAAGCACTTGTGCGATCCATTCCTTGGACACGTGAAATTAAACATATTTTAAATGTGGTTTGATAAATAGTTTCAATTATTTTCATTTCACTATTCAGGCAAATAAAAGTAGTGCTACTGTTTGAATTTCATATCCTCAGAATCAATTATAGGCAAGAACACATTCTGATCCTATTTAACAAGACAGTCTTTAAATAGCCTTTTTAAGGGAAAGATCAAATAGTGGTTTAGTGTTTACTTAATAAAAATATTTCCATAAAACCCAGAGTAAAAAAATCTAGATTCATATTACATATGGCATTCAAGTAAACCACTGTTCTCCAAAGGTTCAATCTATATTTACCACCAAGAAAAGCGCACTGGCCCAGGCATAACATGAAGTGGGTATATGTGTCCATTGTCATATAACATACGATGCCAGAGATGAGCCCCAGAGAAACCACAATAAGAAGTGAGGGAGGCAGATATAAGCTAAAATGTTCTTGGTTTTCAGAGTTCTCTAAAGGCTGCTTTTCCTTGATGTTGATTTTTGTGTTTTAACTAACTGCAGTTTCTGACCAATCTGATCATATCACTGTCCTTTTACACAACTGTCCTTTTATTACCACCTAAACTTACAGAAATTTGTTTTTAAGCGCAGATAAATGGTGTGACCCATCACATGACAGGCCAGATTTTATTCCAGAGTTAGGAATGGAATCACAGATTGTAATATCATTTCAATGCCATTTTTCAGAAAAATAACTCCCATTTCATACTTCTACTTGATACTAATCTTAGTTTTGTTTTTCTTTTGTTTTGTATTATATTCACCTTTTGAAATAGAAAGCACTGTCAACAAGTATACTTTTCAGTTTAACCTGATAAACTAACTAGGTCTGAAGCTGAGTACTGTATTGTGATGTCTAAATATAACGGTACAGATAAATTAAAATATTTTAAATATATTAAAAAAAAAGAAGCGAGGGAGGGAGTGTCCAGAAAACCATTTGCCTTATTTAATAACTGTTCAGTCAAAGCTCCTAAAAGTTAGAGGGGCCATTCTGTGCCCTCTCTTCCAACCTTTCACCTTTTTGGAAAAGCCTCAAAAAATGGGGTCAGTCAGCCACTTCTTGAATTCTTCCAGTTCCATGAAGTAAATAGATTAAGTACAGTAGCCATTATGTTATCAGGATATGTTGCAACAACAAAAAAGTACCATTCCTTAGTCTAATAAATTCCAATTGATAATCTGCACTTTAAAAAATGTATCTATTTTTCAAGACTGAAAACGTATGACTATGTGGTCTTGCTCACTGTATAGAAATTTGAAGATGAGGTTTATGCTAATGCGGAGGGTTATGATCAAGAGTGGCGATTTGGCTGCCTGGAAGTCTCAAATGGTGACATTCACCTTTGTGAATTCTCCCCAGTCTAGGGTCCGGTTTTCAGTTTTGTAGGCTCAGAAACTTGATCTCACCAGTGTTTCAGAGTAGATTAGACCTTAGTACGAGGATTCAAGTTAACTAAGCTCACAAGAGCTAATGTATAAGACCAGAAAGTCAAATTATCACTTCAAAATGAAGAGCCTACTTGTGAATTGCAGTAGATACTTTTTTAAAGCTTAATCAGCGATTTACCTATAGATAGATAGTGCTAGGACGGACATGGCCAATAGTTGTTTCTCACACTCACATTTCTGTTACTGCCTAGGAGTCCAGGATTTCTCCATCTTTAAATATGCTTAAGGGAGAGAATAACTCAAAAGTCAGCAAGACTATTATCTGTTGATTTTATAGTTTAATTTTCAGAGTTCAATCTTACATCCAAGTTCTTGAAATGGAAAAGTTTGAGGAATATCACTATTGCCCTCAGATACTGCCGACATGCCCTATTACTTCAATGGATTTTATTCTTCCTGATATCTAGTAATCTAAGATACTCTCTAGAGTAGATATCACTATTTTCAGGTAATGCCTTAAATGTTAAAGAAAATGAAGCTCAATATATATCAGCCATGTCCTTATTCCTTATTTTACAAAGATAAGAATTTCTCTTATAAAAACAAATGTATAAGAACATTGTATTTTTTTCCTAGTGATTCTTTTTTTGCAAGTTACATTCTTCCCCACTCTGATATTTGTCTAATTCTGTACATTTTCTTTTTGTAATTTAAGAATTACTTTAGAGTTTTCTTTTTTAAATTGTCACTTGTTATTATTTTACTAGTAAGAGTTTTATTTGGGAACAATACTACTAGTTATTCTACATCAGGATATGATCTTTTTGGAACAGTTCTACTTCCATAAACTAAATTTCACCTAGCACCTACTATAAAAGGCAAGTGTGAAATACAAGAAACAATAATTTAATAAACCTCATTTATGATGAATAAATTAACCAAAAGACAGATTTCTATGCATCCTTAGAGGCCCATCTCAAACATCACTTCCCCTGTGAGAGTTACTCTGATGTTCTGATAGCATCCCTACTGTATTCTGTTCTGCTCTCACTTTGATCATAGCTTTGACCTCACCAGTTGTCTAATGTTTTATCAACTTGGGCATCCTTAGGGCTCAGTTTTGCGCCTCACTTTGACTAGATGCTCAATAAATCATGGATAAATGAATGTGAGTCACATACATTTCTATTAGTATATACGTGGCTGCAGAAGATGAAATCTTTGTGTCTGTCCCTTTTAAAATTAAAACTGAAAATTGAAATATTCAGGAAGATGGTCTTGTTCCCATTCTTGAGAGGATATCTTAATTTGGACTCCTAGAAATGAGATGATCAATGAGGTTGACAAAGTTTTCAGAACAGGGGAGAATCAAGCTTGGCTGGTTCCAAATAGGGAGAGAAATTTGTATTTAAAAATGATATTTAAAAAAAACAGTCAGAAGATTAAAATAAAATAATATTCTACTTTTTATTGCAGCCAGTAATACTCATTTATTCCATGCTAAGTAATGATTAAAAATGCCAAGGCCTTTTAAAAAAGCTTTTGCTGTTTCTTTTTTAAAGGATAACTTGGTGCCCAAATTCAGCGAGGACCTTTTGTACTTCTAATTCAATATTAAAATGCTGTATATCTGCTATTGTCCCATGATTACAATATAATCCTAATAAAATGCAGGTAATGGTGTAAGAGTCTTTAAAGAAGGACGGTTTATTGGACAGTCATATGAAAATTTTTAAAAATATAATTTAAAATTGACTTGTCACAACATTCACTGGGAAAAAAGCTTTACTATGAAATAAAAATCTGTGTAAGTTTTCTTTAAGCATTCCAAATCTTTCATATGTCCCACGGTACCAGGATATTGGGTTTACATGAGTACAAAGCAATAAGCAGGCTAGTAACAAAAAACATAATTCGGTAATCAACCAGATTATTTGTCCCCTCCTCTGTCTTTTTTTTTTTTTTTTTTGCTGATGTCTGTAATTCCTCTGAATTTGAGAAATATAACCCAGGGCCACATGATATGAAAACTAATCACACACAAAAAATGACACCAATAAATACCCTTTTTAGTGAAGTCATTTACAAAGTCAGCATACCCACCCAGTTAATAAAATTTCACATGCAGAGGTGAACACGCTTAAGTCAAAGCAAATTACCTATGTTCTTTTATAAGAACAGGTTTTTGAACGAGTTTTTAGTTTCATGTTTTGGCAAAGGTAACATGTTTATTTTGACCTCTGTAGGAACATGCCTAAAGCCAAGAACATCCCAATTGAATTTAAAACAAAGTTTACCATAACGTTGTAATAATTATCATAAAGTAAATTCTATTTCTAATAGTTATAAAATAAGGACTAACCAAGAAAAATGCATATTACATTTAGTAGAAAACACTATATCTTTAAAGAGTTATTTTTAAATGTTTTAAATGCTTGCTATGCAAGGTATTACACAATGTAGATAAAATATACTTTGAATATTATTTTTAACTCCCCAGATAACCATTAATGAAATCGCACTTATTATTTGTTGCAGACAACAAATCTAGAACTTGAAATATTGATGGCCACATAGATATATATTAAAGGTGAACAGAGGAAGCCAAAATTCTAAGTGCCTTGCAATGCATAATAATTTTGTTTGTGACGCTACGATCTCAATATTTCCTTTCATAAGAACCCACTCCCCACTGCCATTAGTTAACCACATGGTTATTATATTTAGCTTGATTCTCTATAAATGCCGTTATAACACCTGTGGTTTCCCTCATTAAGAACTGAAATGGATGGGGTCAGGGGTTGAAAGGGCAGCATATGCGCTATGAAAGAACTAGTTAACATAGCCTATTATACTGGCGCACTGGTAAATCTCATTTCTATTCATCAGATGATTAGTTCAATCAATATTTATTCCTCTATGCTCCCTTTGTCTTTTGCTACAAAGGAGACATCCTTCAGATTCATGGCATAAGCCTTGTTATCTATGAATTTGTTGCCTAATTTGAGAGGGAATATTTTATTTACTTGGCAGTCCTAAATTCTTTGATTCCTTTTCCCTCTAATTATCATTAGGTAGTATAATGGAGTTTTGTGTAGATTATTTATAAATATTAAGAGTTTTTTTTTTGTTTGTTTTGTTTTATTTTGTTTTAATGTGACTAAAGTACCACATGTATTCATTTCTTCTTTTTGAAGGCTCTGGAAAGTTGCTTCTGTTTCTCTATATATGTTTGAATTTGGAAGTGTGGATTGTGAAAGCAAAGATAAGAATGATTTTCTCTCTCAAATATTCATTCTTCTTCTCTGAGTGGGTGGTTATAGGCACATACATATACATATTGTGTATCAGTGTGTATCAACAGACGCCTCCAAAGACTGCTATTATCTGCTAGGAATTCTGTTAAGTCACAGATTCTAGTCAAAGTAAGATAAATATTTGCACGAAGCTGTAATTGGAAGATGATTACAAAGTCACAGAAATAATACTTTATGTGTAGAGTGCTCATTTTATCAAACGTCATTATGCATTACATTACAAAAGATTTATTTCATCTGTCTACTTAATTTCTGTTCTTTATGTAAGAACGGTTGGAATAGTAAAACTATATCTAGAATTTTAAAAACCTTAATTATTAAGCAAAATTTCCATTCCTAATATTTACTTTTCTGTATATTTTAACATCACAATAAAATACTTCGTTAATGTCAATTACATAAAATTAATGGCAATATAATTTAAAGCCTGTTTTTGTCTTTGTGGAAGAGACACAGAAATGATTTAGTCTTAAGAAATTCTCATCATAATACTAGAATGATAAAAATATATATAATTTAAGTCATCTCAATCACTAATAAATTTGCACTAATAATGTATGTGTTCATAATTTTTGATATGTTTTAATCGGGCTAAAATTTGATGGTTTTAACTTTGGCATTAATTTTCCTATATCTTCATATACCTGTAAGGCTTAGATTTCTCCAAGGTACAGTGGCACTGATGTTACTGTTCACAATTTAAAACCTCACTTTATTTACAAATTCGCAGAACACCAGCAGACCCTCATATAAAGAATTTTAAAATTTAATAATTTACTAGAATATTTTTAACTCTGTATTAATTGAATGCTATAATATGTACTTTAAATAAGAGGTATGTTATTCATAGCAGTGAAAAAATCTAGTTAGTGCCTTGTGATTCACACTTTTATTTCTTAACACTATTGTATCAAAAAGTATAAAAACTACATAAAGCTGAAAAAAAGTTTTACTTGTCCTTTTATCTAGGAAAACTGCCTGTATTGAATCATTTAAAAATCCTAGTGACAAGTCTGCATATGCTACTTTTAGGGGGGAAAAAAAAAGTAGGAATTGTTACACAGCTGGAATGCCATGTTCATGAAGACCAACCCTGAAACTTAATATTTTTTTCATGCTGGAAAATTTTTGCTGCTGTAAAATTATGTTTCATGAGTATGAAACATGTAAATTTAAAATACAGTGTATTTGTATTGCATACACACATGAATAGTTGCTTTTATGGTTGTAAATAGTTTAGTGTCTAACAAATTGTTACCAAATTAACTAAATGTGGACATTTCTTTTGATTGAATATAAAATAAATGTGTTAGTTATGTTAAAGTTAAACTTCACATAAACCCCTTTAATAATGATGCAAGAAATCCTTTAAGATTTTTCTAAACAGTACAGCAAATTATACTGCTGTTGATGGAAAATCCAGGACTTGTGAGTTTTAAATGAACGCTACAAAGGAGTTTTAATCTTGTATCCCCCATGTTTATGAAGCCTGCTGCTCAAAGTTCTCCCTTTCTATTTCCATCCTGGTTTCCCAATTCCTGATGATCTGAAAATATAGAAAAGTTAAAAGCCTTAATGGTACTAATATGTATACCGGAAGTCCAGGATGTCACGCCCTTCTGTGTTAAAATACTTGTTACAAATTCACTCAGGATGTTGAGGGTGGGGGAGGAGAGAGTCCCAAGATGTAACCACCTAAGAAAAACAATTTTCTGGCTATATATTTTTTCAACAATACTTGAAATATAGCTTTAGGATTTTTCTTTGAACTGTTTGAATGTTTACTCTTCTTGGATTATAAAGACAGCTTACTGATAATTACTTAATGAACAATTACTAATGACTACTGACAGAGAGGTCCTTCCACCAATGATTTTAGTTGTGGGAGGTGGAATGTTGGTTAGAAATATTTAATTGGAATTTTTGGAAGAAATTAAGATCGAGAACAGGTTCAGGAAATTTAAAGGCCTGGCCTTCAGGACGTTCAGAGCTCCAGACTTCCCAAGGTTTGCCATACCTCTGAGAGCAAGCCGCTTCTTTTCTAAAGTTAGCAGTTCATAAAAATTAACTACCTGAAAATAATAGATGAAAACCGGACTTTAGAAAAGCCAAGCCCCATCCTTGTTTACAGCAAGGATAAAACCAGATTTCTAATCCGCCGGAGCCACAATCACCTATTGATTGCGACGACATCTGTGCCCCTGTTTTTGGAAGCAGGGTTTTCTGCGGAGGCAGGGTGAAAAATCCGACCATTTCGGTGCTCCTGTGTAATAAACAGCTAGCAGGCTTCCCAGGAAGGAGTCATGAAATCCACACCTCGGCTCAGTTGTTTCTCACCTATGGACGGACCCAATTAAAAGTCCTCCCTTCCGCATTCATAAGTTATCCTTTTCAATAATGCAATCTACGAAGTAGCATCTCTAGACCTCATGTGGTAGGTACTCTGTAGCAGACAAAGGGTGAAAGGCTTTGTGCGCCACCAAATACACCCTTCTCCGCCCCAGGCCAGCCCCGACTAAGCCGTAGCGCTGGGGACCGACTCAGTGCAGCCGTGGGGTAGGACAATGACCTAAGGATCAGAGCCTCTTAACCCCTTTCTCACCCCAGAGCTTCCCTCGGGATAAAGTCTCTTAACTATCCTAGACCTGGCGGGGGCGGGGTGGAGGCCGGCGGTCGGGGGTGGGTTTACTGTGTTGGTCCCCAGGGCGACCACTCGATCCTGGACCAACTTTGCATTGTGCCAAGTGCCCTGACCCAGTAGAGTTGCCAAATGCAAACCGTGGAGCCGAGGCTGAATAACAGACTGGGACCACCCGGGGATGGGGGACGTGTTTGTGTGCGCGCGCGTGTGTGCGTGCGCGCGTGTGTGGTGTAGGGGGAAAGGGAGTGGGCGCACTGTAAAGCTGAGTTCAAAAACTGCCCCCTCCCCCGATATAGACTGCTTAGTAGACCAGGCACAAGAGAAAGTTGATTCGTTTCCGCTCTCACTTCTCAAGTTCACACTCAAGTTCAACCCCTGACTCTCATAAGACGTCTGAGTAGCCTGGACCTTTTCTCCATCCTTATACAATCACCTCTGATGACGCGGAAGGGCACGGTCTGTAGGAAACGCGCAGAGATGGCAGAGGAGGGACAGTAAAGGGTCAAGAACGGAGAGCCCAGGAGGTAGAGAGGACTCCACCACCTTTTAAGGTTGATTTTTCTCCAGAGCGTTCCCCCGGGCCCCCTGAGAGCTGTCTTAAGTTAGAACCCTCTGGGGCTGCGGGGTGAGTTGTGGGGGGGGGGGAGAGTAAGCTTCCACTTCTTTCTCAAGGTAAGAGGCAGCACCCGGCGTCAAGCTTCTCGAGTCCCCGAAGTGGGCGCCTTGGCGAATCTGGACTGTCGCTGGCAAACTGCTCCTTCAGGAGCAGTGCGATCAAGCTACAACCCACTCTTGTCCCACACTTCTCTGTTTTCTACAGTTTAAGAGGAGAGTGAGTGGCTTTTGGCCCCAGGCCCTACTGCCGGGTTGGAACTGACGTGGCGCATGGTTTCAGACCTTCAGAATATAAGAACTCAGCCACGGGAGGAATATTGATTGGAAAGGGAGAAGTAGGGGTTGGACGAACTGGTTATCCCAGAGAGGAGCAGGGGAAACTGAAAGGAGAGAGGATGGTAGTGAGACGGGACAGAAAAACAAAAACAAAGACTAGGGCGTCCTTAACTTAAAGGTTCTGCACTCTCCAATTACCCAAGTATAGTTTCCTGAAAGAATTTGGGCAGTGGAGCATGTGACCAATCCCCCAACCGGGACACTAAACTGGCACCAGCTCGCACTCACGGGGCCCCCACTACCAGTATGCGGGTCAATCAAGACCATTTCACCAGGACGTCTCTGTCCCTTAGCTTCAGCTACCTCCCTCCCACCCACCTCCATGGATGGCCTCTCTGTTCCTCTTTCTCCTTCCCTTTCTTGCCACGTCCCAGCGCCTAGCTGGCTAACCCAGTCTCTGCTCTAGCGTCCAGGCTCGGGATTCACTTCGAGCGGAGCAGGGGGAACATGCCCGATACCGCATCCCGACGCTCCTCAAGAGGTACTGAGAATGTGGATGGGAGGTGAACACAGCCGAATGGAAGGCGATGAGTGTTTGCAGCCCAACTCTCCCAAGTTCTTCTTGGCCAGTCCACCTGTCACGCGGGCTCGGGGATGTAGGAAGGTCCGGAGCTGGCCGTTTCCACCTTTCTGTTGCCAGGACCCAGAGGGACAGAGGAGGAGGAGAGGAGAGCCCCCGCCCCCGCCCCACCGCAAGAAACGCAGAATGGCTAGAAAGAAACACTGGGGAGTGTGGGGCGGCGGGTGCTCCGAGGCTCGCACTTATCCCCATGGCACGCGGGCACCCGGCCCGCTCTCCTCCGAGAGAAGAGTGAAGTTGTGGCCAAGCAGACAGTGGAGGAAAGCGGCTCTGGGCACAGCGCGCAGGAAATGTGAAGGTCCTGGCACCGCAGGGGAGGAGACGGATCAAGTGATTCCCTAAAGCAGGCCAGGCCATCCGCCCGGGCAACCCAAAGTGCAGCCGGAACAAGTGTGTTGCCCCTGTCCCCGGCGCGTCACCCCACCGCCGCCAGTTAGCCCAGGGGACCTGCCAGCGCAGTCGCCGCTGGGGGTCCTGACCCGAAGGTTCACCCAGCACCACCTCCCGCAGCGGCCCTTTGACAAAGGAGCCTTCCCCGCCGCGGGTAGCGCGGGCTTTTATCCTCTGGAACTTTCTCCGCACAACTTTTTCAGGGTGGCGCTCGTCCCTGGGCCGCGCGGGCTCGGGCACGCGGACCTGGCCAGGGCGCAGCTCCGGCGCGAGGGACGCGCGCAGGGGACGAACCCGGAATCTGTGTCTTGTCCCACGACACCGCCCCCTCTGCCTACCACTCCCACGAAGGGACACTGTCCGCTGACCTGGACGCTGGTGGGCCTCGTAACCTGAAGAGTGTGTGTACCCGCCTGGCCGCCTGCCCGTGAGCCCCGCGCGCCTAACCCCGGCCGGCGACCGCCGCGCGCCCTGCGCTTCTAGCGGCTTCTGCCCAGAGGCATACTTCTCCCGGCTCTCCCTCCAACCGGCGTTCGCATCCGGACCCGAGAGTGACACCCCAAAATGGTACAGTACAACTCAAGGACTGGGAGGAAGCAACTAGCGTCGTCCCCCTCTCCAAAAAGCGCCCTCCCGTGTCCCTCCAGAACTCCTGAGAGGCATCAACACCTTCCCACAACTTTCTACGCCCAGGCCATTTGCAGCCCAACTGCGAACACGAACTCAGTAACTGCGCCCCGCCAACCTCTTTCCTCTTCGGCTGGGTGCGCTCCCCTCCCCCATCGCCCATCTGGCTGGAGTTGGCTGGACCGGGGAGACACGGTGCCTGCGGGCTCGCTTACCTCGCATGGTGTAGCCGCTCTCCCGCTCCGCGTAGTCATGAAGCTGCTCCCAGCCCGAACCCCGGAGAGCCCAAAAATCCCGCTCAGCACGAGTGAGGAAGGTAGTCGGCGAAGAGCTGCTCTGCCGAGAAAACCATCCCTTTAGGTGGACGCCGTGGCCGGAGGGTGACGTTTGCTGCCGCCGCTGCTATGTTAACAGTTTTGATGATGGTGGTGGTGACTGTTTTGATGGTTGTTTGGTTGTTTGTTTGTTTTCAGGAGGGGTGAAAAAAATGTGCTGGCTGGCTGGTGCCTGGGTTTTGTTTTGCTTTTGTTTTTCTTTTTTCTTTCTCTCCAATGTACTTGCTTTTTAAAAATGCCACCGCCTCCGGCTCAGAAGGTTTCTTTTGTGATCACTTGGACTGAGGAGGAGGAGGAAGGGCAGCAGCAGGAGGAGGAGTTGGTGGTGGTTTTGTTAGTTACAAAGAAGACGGAGAAGGAGCAAGGGGAAAAAAAGGAAACAGAAAGAAGAGGAAGAAAGGCGGTGTGGATGGCAGAGCATGTGCGTTTTCACATGACATCTGTGCCTGTTAGCGGATCCACAATGTGAATTTTCACTGTTCAGTTACAGGAAGGAAGGGAGCGAGAGAGAAAGAGAGAGGAGAGAGATGGAGAGAGAGAGCCGAGAAGAGGCTTATACGCGAGGGCGGGTTTGGCTGGGACTTCCAGGCCCCGCCTCCTGTCAGCGCCGCCGCCAATCAGCGCCTGGCAGTTCTTGGAGGGGCTGGGACCACGGGGGACAGGCTTGAAGGCGAAGGGCGGGGGATTAGGACACTGGAGCCGAAGGCGGCCGGGGCTGGAACTGGGCATTAGAGACTGTCCGAACTGGGCGGAGGAGGAGGAGAGGGACCGATAGAGTCGGGCAGATCTGCAGGTGACATTCACTTCCCATTCCAGGAGGAGGGAGGGGGCACTGACGAGTCCTTGGAAGGGAGGGACGCGGGGCTCTCCGGGTCCCTGGTTGCTTCCCTCTCTCGCAAAACCTGCGGGCCCCGAATAGTTAGTTGTGAATTTATGTCAGCTCTCCGCAGAGTCCATTTTCGGAAAACTTCGCGTGGCTGGCGGGGCTTTCCCCGGGCGGGACGCTTCAGTTTTAGTGGCAGAATAATGCAAATCAACTTTCATCACTTTGAGCACAACTAAAATGCCGTCCCATGCAAGTAGCCGTCCTCTTCCTTTAAAACCATCTTTTAGATGCTTCCTGCCCCAGTCCTAAAAACAAAATAAAACAATGAGATCTCTTTTGCTTTTTAAAATTATTTTACAAAGTTTTAATGCTTTCTTTTATCGAAGAAATTGATTTTATCAGCATTTGGAGTTGCTAATAAACTGGCATTGGGCCATAAGACTCAGTGATAACAGCCCCAATGGCAGTGTGGCTACCTTAGTGATGCAAGGTAAAGGGCTGGCTGAGGCTACAAGTTATGATTGTGTGGTGCTATTGATGAAGTAAGTTTCAGGGCTTTAGCGGGGAGGAACTGTTTATTCTAGTTGCTACTAGAAGACATTTGTCTATTTAGAGGGGTCTGGCAATTAAACGTAGGTAGTTATTGTATTCCTGAGGTGAAAACTGTCATCTATGACCGTTTATTTGTATTGTGGTAAAAATCTAATGCATATATCAAAACTGTTCCTTTTCAAGTCTCCTCCTCTCATTGGACATACTACATAGATGATCACATTTACTTCCCATAGGGAACTTTGTAAATACTTTAACTGGTCACCCTAACAGACAGAGAGGTGAAAACTTTTGCCTAATCTACCCAGTCTTAAGGCATTGAGGCTTCTACTCTATAGCATACCTGTTGGCAGAGCAGGCCTCATCATTGTTTAGATACCTGAATAATTTGATTTTTACTGGTATTTATTTATATTACATCATGTAACACAAAGTGCAATGTAGAATTGGCAATTATTTAGTTAATTAGATCACCCTACGCTGCCAAGTAGTCCCCCCCAGCCCCGATTAAATAAAAATGGATTACTTTCTGAATCTTCACTAGTGTTAAATTGACTTAGCCTTGCTGTATGCACTTCCATTTGCAAGCCAATGTGTAATTTAGGAAAATTTTAGTATTAAGAGTGAAAGTTGATTGAGTCTTTAATGAAATGAAATGAACAAAAGGAAGTTACTGTTCAGAATAGTTATTCCCTTATAAATATCTTTCCCCTAGATTTTGTAATTGACACAGTAGTTAACCTTTTAAGATAATATTTAAGCCTCCCTGGTTTTATCATTTTAATCAAGTAAAATATATTCATCATAACTACATTAAAGCTGAACTAAGTTATGCCTAATTTAGTTGCTTCATTAAAAATAACTGAATATAAAATAGTCAAGAAACAAATTGTGACTACATCATTTTAATTTTATGTGTTTCAAGCAGAGACACAGGAATATTGAAAATTCCAAAGCCTTTGTAAACATTATAATTATTATTGCTGTCATTATTTTAGATTTCTATGTCTCATTAAAGAGGAATTTCAAAGTTCAAGAATTTTAACTCTTTCATCTAGTCCTAAATTTCTAAACATTTACTGAACACTGAAATTTCCTTTTACTGCTATAATATCTGTAATTATTTTAAAAGATAGTCAAAATATATATTAAAAGTACTTTTTTCTCCTTCTACATATTTTTATATATCCTTTGCTTTGTGGGTTTAACCAAGCATACTTTTGCTTAGAACTATATCACATATTTATTAATCTCTCCTGAACACTTTTGAAAAAACTGTTAATTTGAAATAAAGATAATTATGTTACATTATTTTTTCAAAACTCTATGTATATTACATATATGGTCGTGCAAAGTATCTATTTTAGAGTGGAATAAATGTTGATCATTGGTTATAATGTGGTGATCTGGGACACTTTGGATCTTCCTAAAAATTAGAAAACCTAGTCTTGACTGTTTCTATTAACTTTCAAATTATTTCAACTGAATGGAACCTATTTATGTAAAATAAATATTCAGGATTTAAATTAAAGAAATCAGCATTTTTCAAGAAGTCACGAAATACTTATCTATAATCTTATGTTTTTGTAACCCATCTGCCAGCAAATATCCATATTTCAAGTGGCATAATAATAATACATTAATATAATATCCTTGATCACGTGAAGCTCAGTGTCAGTAATTTTATTTGAATAATTATGGAACTGTCTGGTTTCCTATAAGCTTGAAACTCTGCTTTTGGCTCTGGGCCTGAAGGATGTTCTTAGTTGACAGCTAAATTTTGATAAGTTTAAATGATAATCAGTAAGTCACACAGACTGACTGTATTCAGTCTCAAGAAATGATATAGTTTCACTCAGGCTTGCCTGCTTACCTGCTTTCCCCACATATCACTACCCCTAAGGTTAGGCTGTATGCCCATGGAGTAATAATGACGAGAAATATCCTGACAGACCCAAAGGTCTAATATGAGCCAACCACTTAGGGTGACCGTGGCATTTAGGATTACACTATTTCAATCCTAAAATGCTTGGAACAAAATAGGAAGGAATTGTTCATTATATTCTGAGCTGGTCAGTCTATATATAGAGACTATTTTATTTTTGTTTTGTTTTGTTTTTTTAAAGGTTTATTATTTATTTAATTTATTTTTGGCTGCATCGGGTCTTAGCTGTGGCATGCAGGCTTCTCTCTAGTTATGCCGTGCAGGTTTTCTCTTCTCTAGTTGTGGCACGCGGGCTCCAGGGCGCGTGGGCTCTCTAGTTGAGGTGTGAGCTCAGGAGTTGTGGTGTGAGGGCTTAGTTCCCCTGTGGCATGTGGGATTTTAGTTCCCTGACAAGGGATAGAAGCCGCATCCCCTGCACTGTAAAGCGGATTCTTTACCACTGGACCACCAGGGAAGTTCCAAAACTCTTTTAAATAACTCTGAATCTTGGGGGGATATTGGCAACACTGATATTACATTTAGAATGACTTAAAGATTGGGTGTTTTTAGCCCAGTTTAGGGAAGCTGTGTGGCTGTGAAAGTTGAAAGAGAGGTATAAAGCTGCCTTTAAATGTTGGAAAAGCCAGAAAAATATAAGAATTTTTAACGTTTGAACCTATTAAAAATGGAAAAAGTGAAGTACTGAATTCCCTGTTGCTGAAGGAATCTGAGAAAAGACTGAATGAAAGACTGGTAAAGATGCTCAAGTATACAGACTTTTCTACTAGGCTGAAAATTGTCCTGATTACCTCCAGTTTGTTCTGTAACTCTAAGTGTACTCACAGGTAGGCAGCAACCTCTGCCCCAGTAGCTGCAGCAGAGTTATGCTTCCCACTGAGAAGGTAGGCTCCTTGAGAGCAGGGGCCAGAATTTCCCTAAGGTTTGGAAGCGCTCCTGGTATTTTATAGGCGCTTGGTAATTACTGGTTGAATGAATCCTTTCTACTCTTTGTCCACTGGATGTGAACCAGAAATGTAGCAAAGACCTGAATAAGATCTCTTCTTTCTTAGTCTCTAGTGAATAGGAGAGAGAGAAGAAGAGGGAGAGAGGGGAAAGGGGAGAGATTTTTTTTTTTTTTCATTTTAAATTCTCCTAATTTGGGGAAGAAAAAAAATGATGTTTGAGTTTGGTTACATAATCATAAAAGCAAACAAAATCTAGTTATTTTCATATTTATTACTAATTTCAATTTTATTCCCAGATGGAGAGTCTTCATAATCTTTCAGTACTTTAAATTTTGCTTCATTTTTAAGTATGGATGTAAATTCAACAAGTTTTCAGAATGAAAAACAAAAGAGCAAATATTAAAAATGTTTAGCTGGGTCTTTCACAATAAATTGGAAAAAGTGTTAAGGACCAAAACAAAATGAACCCCAATACGTGAGGGTAAGAGGTAAGTTTAAAAAGGGACCAATATACAGGTCAGGAAAAAAAGCTAATATTTTTGGTTGAGTTTCATGATCTATCAGGCTATCTAATTTCTATTTCTTTTTTTTTTTTTTTTTTTTTTTTTTTTTTTTTTTTGCGATACGCGGGCCTCTCACCGTTGTGGCCTCTCCTGTTGCGGGGCACAGGCTCCGGACGCGCAGGCTCAGCGGCCATGGCTCACGGGCCCTGCCGCTCCGCGGCATGTGGGATCCTCCCGGACCAGGGCACGAACCCATGTCCCCTGCATCGGCAGGCGGACTCTCAACCACTGCGCCACCAGGGAAGCCCTACTCTAACATTTTAATAGTGGCTAACTGCAGGAATTTGAGAGAGACAAAATAACATTTTGTGTCATACATTTTGTACTGTGATTTATTTACAAGAAGCAGATAATACTCTGTGTGTGTGTGTGTGTCTTTGTGTGTAATGAAGAAGTTTTTTCAAGAGGACCGGAGGGGGGAAAAAGATGAGTACACGGAACTTCCTTTACCAAACTTGCTCTAAAGTCATTCCAATGAAAGCAGAATATTTTGGCACAGAAACAGATACATAATGGAGCGTTATCAGAGCATGCAGAAATTGATTTAAGACTATGAGGACTTTATATAAAAACCAAGGTAGAATTTCAGTTCAGATTGAAAAATATGATGCATTTTAATGTGATGGATAATGCCAGATTTCTCAGATCATATACAAAAATACATTTCAAATGAATTAAAGATTTAAATGACATATATAAGCAAATACATAAAATAACAGAATTATATTTTTGTATATACTTATATAATGTTTTGTATGGGGCAAACTTTTCTAAATTAGGAAACTCAGCTTTTATAAGGAAAAAATTAGATGTTTTTTCCTATACACAAATTAAGAAAATGAGTAATTTAAATGACAAAAGACCCCCAAAACAAAGTGAAAATACATACAATAGGCTGGAAAAAATATTGCTGCACAAATGATTAATAGTCTTTATAAACAAATGTATAGAAACTTACAAATGGATATGAATTAGACAAAAAACTCAAAACTGGAGTTGCTAGAGAATAAAGGGAAGCTGCTTAGCGGATTTTTTTTAACTTGATTTTCTTTGCTACAGGTGAACAATTTCTCTTTCATGTTTATATCTCAGTGCTGTTAGAAAGTCTGTTTCCAGATCACTTGACCATATTTAAAATGTCTTGTGTTTATTAAAATATGAATTAAAATGCAAATATAATATGTTATATAACTTCACCTTAGCTGTTGATGCACTACAAAATTCATCTTCAATTTGCTACTACTCTCTATATTCCTGCTTTATTAATCCAAGCCACTGTCCCTTTCCTACCTAGATGGGTACCATGTTCTCAGAATTTGTCTCTTTACCTCCATTTGTGCCCCTTAGTCCATCAATTTTCCATCTGGCATCTAGAGAGGACTTTTAAAAATGTAACTCAAACAATCAATATTCCCTTGGTAAGACATTTCAGTGTCTTCCAATTGCATTTAGGAAATAACCCATACTTCTTTCTTTGGTTTAGAAAGAGGGTGCATACATACATATTCTGGTTTGCCATGGCATCCTGCATAATTATCAGAAGTGCCCCCTTTCATTCTCAAAAGTGTTCCAGTCTGAGCAATATAAAATATAGTTACCCTAGTTATAAAGCTCTGCTGGCTTAAAGGTTACATTCTCAGAGAAATCCTCCTTCATCGTATCACTTAAAAGAGCCCTCACTGATAATTCTTTATCAGAGCATCTCTTTGTGGTCTTTAACGCACATAGCAAATTTATGATTATTTTCTTTTCTTCTCTTATTATTATCTAATGAAGGAAGTACATTAATTTATATTATTATTAGCCCCATGAAGCAGGGACTAAATCTCTGCTGTTTTTGTATTAGGTCATCAGGGCCTAGCACGTGCCTGACACTTAGCACATGCTTAAGAAACGTTTGTTCAATGAACCGATCCTTGGACTAATTATTGGGATTTTTTTTTTTCAGTTTTTAATTTAAAATTTATTATAATGGGGTCTGTGAAAAGGAGGGAGTGAAGGGTGGGGAACATGCAGGGACACAGGAACACGATGACATGGCCAGGGCCACAACTTCTGTCGTGGGGGTAGGGATGAAAAGAAAAGGCCAGGGCTGGAGCTGGGGTGGAAGAGGGAAGGGGGAGACATTGTGGCTGCATTCCCCCCACCCCCAGGAAGCATGTCTAGTCCCTGAATCTCCCCCATTTACCCTGGCCTCCTAAGATACCATCTCTTGTCCTGCCTCTGGCCCTAGTGGCTCCTTCTTTTGCTCCCTTTGACTTGTTTTCCTCCGACAGATTCTCAAGCAGGATGATGTTTAGGGCCTGATCCCAAACCACCCCGCCTTATGAAGGTACAACCTTTTCCTTCCCTGTTTCTGCCCCTTCTCAGATCTCACCTTTCCCCCTCTCTGGGACAGAATCTTTGATTTCCCTCCTTCCCCCTGGGAAAAGAAATTTAAAAAGGACCAACTCCCCAGCAATGTAAATAATACTTTTTTTTTTTCCTCTTTGAAAACTTGTTTGTTTCACACATTTGCTGTGATGCCTCCATGTTGCATTATGGCTGCATTTAAAAAATGCATGGAATATTAAGTTTTTCTTTTCAAGAAAATTGACATATATAGTGATGATTAAGGGTATCAATTCTGGAGTAAAATAAAACAACAACAAAAATAAACAAAAATTGTTTTCTGTTCCCAGATCTGCTGTTTTCAGTGTGAGTTGGTATTTAACCTGCCTGAAACTCACTTGAAAAAAATATATATAATAGGCCTATAAACAAACTCAAAAGAATAAAATGGGATATATTAACATAATGCTTCTCACATCATAATCATGCAAAAATCATCAACTATTGATACTTTTAAAAAAAAATTCCTTGTAGAAAAATTATTTTGTGACTTAGCAACAGTATATTTTTCAGTTCAGGTCAATTAGATTTTGTTTGCCCATAACACTTCCCAGCTATTTCTGAACAATCAATGAATGCACAAAATATAAACTAATTTAATATTTACCACATTATTTGTTATTTTCAATTTGATACTTCCCAACTGCTTTATGATACCTTTTTTTTCTCCTTCCTTATTTTGAATTAATAAATTCTGGAACATTTCATTTATTTTTCCTCTATTGGCATGCTTATTACACATCCTTTCACTATTCTTTTAGTAACTCCCACAAAGTGTAAACATGTGTTCTTGTATCATTAGAATGAATATAAGTTAGTTCTCTTACCACACTCCAGTCAATGCTGAGACTTTTGGACACTGAACTCTATTAACTGTCCTCAACCCTCCAGGTGCCATTAGTTATTATTGTCATGTATTTTAATTCTACATATATTTTAATACTCTTAAAATACTATTGTTATTTTGTATAGTCAGTATTCTTTCAGATTTGCCCCAAATTTAGCAAACATAATTTTTTCCTGCATTGCTGTGTTTCCCTTTGGGATAATTTTCCTTCTGCCTGAAGAACTACTTTTAGCATGCCCTTTCATGTAGGCTGCTTGATGAATGTGCTTAGTCTTTGATGATCCAGAAATTTCTATGTTGCTTCACGTTTGAAAGATATTTTCACTGGTTGCCAAATTTTTTTTCACACCATATTCATATCATTCCATTTTGTTCTGTCTTACATCTTTTCTGTTGAAGAGTTAGTTCTCAATCACGTGGTTATTCCTTGAAAAACAATGTACCCTTCTTTTTGGATCCTTTTTGTGATTTTCTCTGTCTTTGGTTTTCAGCTTTTTTACTGTGATGTATGTAGGTGTGGTTTTCTTTTCAATACCCCATCTGGGTTTGCAGCATCTCCTGAAACTATGGCTTGATATCTTTCATCAACTGGAAATTTTTTGACATTTATTCTTAAATATTGTTCTTGCCTCCTTCTGGAGGGAGATGATGCTATACATTTGTTAGAACTTTTGTTGCATCCCATATGTCCTTTTCACTCTTAAATGTATTTTTCTATTCTTTTTGCCCTTCAGGCTTCCATTAGGGTATTTTATACTTACCTAACTTCTAGTTCACTAATTCTTTCCTCAGCTATACCTGGTCTTCATGTTTGTTGTTAAACCTATCTACTGAGTTCTTTGTTTCAGTAATTGTATTTTTTTCAGTCCTTGAGTTTCTATTTGGTTCTTTTTTATAGGTTCCTGTTATCTGGTAAAGTCCTGCATCTTGTCATCTGTTTTCTTGAAATATGAATATATAGTTACTTTAAAGTCCATGTCTGATAATTCCAGTATCTGGGTCATCTGTTAGCTTTATATATTGTTATTTACTCTCCAGAATTTTAAAATTGAAATTCTGGACACAGTCTGTAATTATACAGTTTCTGGGCAGTCTAAATGCTACTTTTTATGGTGGTATTTATCTTTCTCTGTTTCAGAAAAGGTTAGAATGGACAAAGAAAACAGAAGTGATGATAATTTTGAAGACTTGAGTTTGAAAAAAAATTTTGTTGAAAGGCATGTACACAGACCAAATGACTCAGGGCATTTTCCATTAAGATTAAAGAACTTCCTGTGTGTTTCCACTTCCCAAATATCAAAATTGTTACTGATATATTGCTGCATGTTTACAATATCACTAAAAACACTACTCTGTTTACAACTTACTCACCAAAGTCATACCATTTCTCAATACAAAATGCTGTTTTTAATCTCTTCTATTGCTCAAAGGAGTAGACGGGAATTGCATTTTGCTTTTTAAGACGTGAGATCTCATCCTTGGTACTTACTACCACATTTCTTTCCTTGAAATAAAGAATATGCAGCTAACTACAGCTACTTTAGGGACCAAGATTACAATCACCACGCCCCTCCCTTAAAATGAATCCACATACATGCCACGGGATCTCCCAGTTTGAATGTCTGGCAGACCTGGGGCCTGACAGCATTCTGATAAATGATGCACATACATAATTTGAAAATCTAAAGTGCATGGCAGAGATCAGGAGATGTTTGTGTTAATGAAAGCATGATTTTCTGGATCAAAGCAGACAAGGGAGGCCTAATTCTCTCAGATGAGGAGGGCTGCAGAATCTGTTTAGTGAATGAAAAGAGAGGTTGATGCAAGATGAGCTCTTTAAATAAGGGCAAAGTACTTTATCAATCCAAACCAATTTTCGAAAAGTCCATCCTCCTCTCTGGAGGGATACTGGGAGTAAAGGCATGAAATCAATATGCTTTTTAAAAACTCGAGGAAAGTATATCTTAATTCCCAAGTGGTATGCTTACAACCTCAGTCAGCTGGTATGAAAATCTGGAAAAAAAATCTTTGTTTTATTTGAATGTAAATTTTGTTCACATCAACAGCCAGGACTTAGAGGAGAGAGAGAGAAAAATATATGAGTGTGAGATAGAAGGTGAAAATAAAGTGTGAGAAAAGAAATGAGAATTCAGGGATAAAAAAGTTTTGAGAGAATGGGGGAAGGTATACATGTGTCTTTAATAAAGTGATAACTAATAGTTATTCTGTATTTAGTGGAACATATTTCAGATTAGTCAGTCTGTGAAAAATAAGGAAAAGTTGGGCTGGAATAAAGATGGAGAACAGAAAAGGAAGAAGAAGGGAGGAAAGAATGGGAGGAGGGCAAGGGCAGTGGAAACTTTCATTGTTGGTTTAGCTGTGCTTATTGGCTTCTGTGAAGGGAAACTGATTACTTAGGACTGGAGTTGATTGCCTGGTTTCCTGAGGAGTAGTACCTGGGTTTTTGTTTGTTTGTTTGTATTTTGGCAATTCAGTACCAAAAATTTCCTCGCAATGGCCCCCCTAAGTTACCAGTCCCTATCTTTGACCACTTTGATCTACCATGGGAAAAGGGAGTGATGGGCTTTTCTGCTTACGTTTATATGCAACATGTAAATATGAAACTAATATTACAGGGCAATGTTCACAGTCCCCCAAAAAAAGTTTCACAAAGGACTTTGTTTTTCTTTACTGCAAACTAAAACATAGCCATTAATTAAGTTGTTTTATGAGCTTTTTTTTTCTTTTAGGTTTTGGTAAAGTTAATATTGTTCATTTGGAAATTACTTAAGCTTAATAATAAAATTAGTACTATGAGACAGCTACTATCTTAAAAAAAGACGAAAAAAATTTCAAACACCAGTGAGTTTACAGAACTTATGAAACATTCAAGTGAAACTTTTTTTTTTCATTTGACAGGTTTGTTACCACTCAGAGTGTAGTAGAAATAGAAAAAAAAAGTTGTTTTTTAGAAGAATTAATTTTTGCTGGTCACAAGTCTCAAAGCTCTATGTAATCAAGGTAGAGCAAAAAAGTATGGCATTGAATATAATTGATTATGTCATATTTTAACAATGTGCAGGTGTGTCCCCAGAGAAGGCTAGGATGATTTCATGTATTTAAACTCAAGGTAAGTTGATAAACAGTTGTAGGTATTTGCTTAGATCTCTTGCATCTGCTATCTTTGCTTCTGGGTATACTGGAAGGATATAAATGAAATGGTAAGTGGAGGGGTTCAGGGCAACAAGCTATGTGTTCTTCTCCCCACTCCAAGGAGTGGGTTGCATTCATTTCCTGTCCCAACAGATTTAGAAATGGAAGAACAAGTGTCCAGCAGAGGGTGCAGTGCTGGAGTCAGGAGGGCTGGACCTGGTTTAGCAACCACCTTAAACCTACTGGTTAGATGGAGCCAGAGAATCTGACTACACTGCGGTGATGATAATACTTAAAAGGTGCCAGCACCTTCCCTTACCTAGGGAGCTAACTGCAGACCACCAAATAAATATTTTAACTTCAAGCCCACTGAGCTCAAAATTAACTATACAAAACCAACCATACTCATCCGCCTTAACAGTTGTTATTTAATTAATTTTTAAAATTAAAGTAGAGCATGTATGAATGAAGAGCTATCAGGGAAATATCAATAAGCTATTAATTTTTCATAGTTGCCTTCAATCAAGGATAGTTTATTACCTTATATCTCATATTTCTCACATGTTACCTGTCTCTAGAGTCAATTTTTTTTTTTTCCTGATTCATTCTATGTTTGTTTCCTTTAAATGCTGAAATAGCTAGATCTTTAGCAACCTGCCTGCACGTTGATATTTTTGCCTTGGTAGGCTACCTCTTGTGGCAATAATAGATCCTTACATTAGCTCTCAGAAAGATCTACAGTCTCCAAAGAAGAACTTTTTTTCCCTAAAGGACTAAAGAACTTGGCAATGACAAAAGGATAGTAAATGGAAACATTAAGATACCTAAGGAAAAGGCAAAAAGGTTTTGATCTGTGGACTTTGATGAGTGGGCAATCTCAGTGCCTGTAAGGATCCCGGACTTGATAGAAAAATGTGGATCATGTAGTTACAAATGAATGAGATGAAACTCTAGGGAGGAAAAAAGGAATTATTTTTAAAAAGCAGACATTATGGGCTTCCCTGGTGGCGCAGTGGTTGAGAGTCCGCCTGCCGATGCAGGGGACACGGGTTCGTGCCCCGGTCCGGGAATATCCCACATGCCGTGGAGCGGCTGGGCCAGTGAGCTATGGCCGCTGAGCCTGCGCGTCCGGAGCCTGTGCTCTGCAACGGGAGAGGCCACAACAGTAAGAGGCCCGGGTACGGCAAAAAAAAAAAAAAAAAAAAAAGCAGACATTATGAAGCCATTACTATATTTACAGGTTTTTTCATTCATTAAAAAATTCAATGAATATAGATTTAAGTAAAATCTGCCATTTCATTCACCAATGTATTTCAACAGAGATCAAACCTTGAGTAAATTCTATTACAAAGACAATAAAAATTGCTAAAATTCAAATGTTTACTTAACTAGGAATGTTTCTATAAAATATTCTAAGATATACATAAGCCTGCAAAATCATTGCTCTATATAATTTTGCTTTTAAATTTATAAGAATATGACAAAAAATACTTTAAAATCAAAAAATTAAGCCAACTAAATAAAAAACAAAACTTGAATTTACTGGAAAGATGATTTCATGAACCACATTTAAATTATTATTTTTAACAGACTATTTTTTAGAGCAGTTTTAGGTTTACAGAAAAATGCGCAGATAGTACAGAGTTCTCATATGTCTCTCTTCCCCCATTCTCATAACAGTTTCTCCTTTTAATAATATCTTGCATTTGTGTGGTAATTTTTTTTAACAACTAATGAACCAATATTAATACATTATTATGAGCTAAAATCCATAGTTTACATTAGAGTTCCTCTTTGTGTTGTACACTCTATGGGTTTTAACAAATGTGTAATTACATGTATTCATTATTACAGAACAGTTGCACTATCCTAAAAATCATACAGAATAGTTTCATTATCCTAAAAATCCCCTGTGCACCACCTATTCATTTCTCTCTCCCTTTCCCCCCACTCTGAATCCATGGCAACCACTGACCACTTTACTTTGAGAATTTGAAGAAATGTCCACAGCCACCCCAACCTTCAGCAACCACCACCCCGATCAGTCAGCAGGCATCAACATCGAGGCAAGACCCACCACCAGCAAAAAGATTATTATGATGTGCTGAAGGCTCAGACGATGGTCTGCATTTTTTAGCAATAAAGTATTTTTAAATTAAGGTATATACATTTTTTCCTACACATAATGCTATTGCACATGTAGACTACAGAAAAGTATAAATGTAAGTTTTATATGCATTGGGAAACCAAAAACTTCATGTGACTCACTTGATCACAATATTCACTTTATTGCAGTGGTCAGGAACCAAACCTGCAGTATCTCCAAGGTATGCTGGATGTGAAAGCTCCCGATATTCAATTATGATGAGTCTTAATCTGTTTCTTGACACAACTCCTCTCACCCATTCCTCCCTGTTCATGGTTTACTGAAATTCTAATTGTCAAGGAAAGGCTATTCTGTGGTATATCAGCATGATCAGGATTCTGTGGGTTGTAAGTGATACAAGTATCACTCAAACATTCAAGAAAATAGCACTAGTTTGAGAAAAACAGAATTTAGTAGCTTATGGCCAGAATGAGTACAGTTGGGTTTAGGACCTCACATAATATCATTTCCATCTTTCAAATCTGCCTTATTATGTGTTAACTTCCTTTTCAGGTACCCAGGAGGTGGTAAAGATAGTCACCAGATATTCTTGCCTATGTTCTACCACCTGAGCGAACTCAATGCAAATAGAGTATCTCTTCTAACAGTTTAGCAAAAGTCCCAGATCTGACACCAGCTGGCTTGGCTTGCATCATGTTCCCAACCTTGAATCAGTGATGTGGGTCTGGAGTAGGTCCTTGTAGAACTTCAAGGGGGTGAAGGAATTGTGGAATTACCACTGGAATTATGTGGGAGGAGAATTTCACCAAATGAAAACTGGGTTTGGCAGGCAAAATAGCACAAGCATATGTATATTATACATTCCTGTAGGGACTCCTTTTGTAGCCCTTTCTAAGGAACAATGCAGAACAGAAGGACAGTAAAACAATCTCAGCTATTTCCATTTGCTCTCCCCTGAGAGGAGGAAGAACTCCTGAGCCAACTGCTGCTGCCACATGATTTATAGGGGAGCCACCCTTGTGGACAGAGAGTAGCTGTCACAGCCTGGTCCAATTCCACCTCATTTCCCTGAATTTCCACTTGGAACTCTATATAAGTAAGGATGGTGTTTGTAAATCACAGAAAGACCATTAACTGTGGATGAATTAAATAAGGAGGGTTTTTTTTGTTTTTGTTTGTTTCACATTATAAGAATGCCAGAGGTAAGCCAGCCAGTACAGTGTCTCCATGATTCCATCAGGAACATAGGTGTCTTTTATCTGTTCCCAGGAATTATAGGATACTATATAGTTTTTGTCCTCATGCTTTTTCCCTGGGGATCTCAAGATATTTTTTCTACCTTCTACATTACATCAGGAACAAGTGGAAAGAAGAGGGCAAAAGGTGCATGCCAGCTCACTGTCCTCTCTGAGAGAGAGAAAAGGGGCCCTTGGCAGGGAGGAACTGGCCTGGCGCTATCAATGGGCCTTGGTGTTGCTAGGAGCTGGCCTGGCACTCACAGCTAGGCCTTGGCAACCAAAGGCACAGCACTAGAGATACCAGAATTATAGACAGGGTTGAAGAGAAAAGGAGTGAAAATAAAACCTCTGACTATTCACAAGTTGGGCTAGACTTGACCTTCCTCCACAGTGTACTACCCAAGTGGACCACTGTAAATATGGCTGAAAAAATTAAATTAACTCTGTCTGGATTATGTAAATAGTCTCAGAGAAAGCAAACTGAGAGAGCAAATGGCAAAACTGTGAAATACAGTTATATTTGCAAACATGAGAACCTAGTTTTGACATTTTCTTAAATAACCAAGATTTATTCTTTAAAAATCTAAATAACACAAGTGATACATAAACACATATGCATTATGAAAAATTCAAATAATTTAAAGTGTAGAGGGTAAAAATTACAACCCCCTTTCCCTTCCTCCACAATCCTCTCCTTTCACCAGCAGGAACCACTGCTAAAATATTAGTGCATTTATTAGAAAACACTTCACTTTATATTTATACTCATAAATTTTAGACGTGAGATCAAGATGGCACAGTAAGAGGACGTGGCGCTCACCTCTCCCATGAACACATCAAAAATACATCTACGTATGGAACAATTCTCACGGAAAACCAACTGGAAACTGGCAGAAGGATTCCTGTACAACCAAGGCTGTAAGAAAGTTACATACGTAATTGAGGAGGAAGGGAAGAAAAGCGATCAGGTTGGGACCTGTGCCCCGGGACGGGAATCAGAGGAAAAGAGAAATTACACAAGTGAGCACTCGACCTGGGCAGTAAGTGGGTTGAGCCACAGAGTGGGCATCCCAGTCCTGGGGTCCTAGGTGTAGGGGATAAGCACCCTTGGCTGCTTGGAGAACTGCTGGGACAGACAGAAAAGCTAGAGAAGCCTAGACTCCATTCATCAGGTGCACTCGGGTGCTGGCTTGCCACCAGGCAGGGCAGAGAGAGGCCTGCCCTAATGGCTGCTGCCTTGTTGTGTTCCCCATCCCTAGCCGAGCAAACACGCTGGCCCTGCTCACTCTATGCCACAGCTTGGCACTGGACATGGGGCAGCCAGCACCTGAGAAAAGACTTAATCTAGGGACAGAGGCAACCCAGGGGCCCAGGGTGTAGCCCAGGTGGAGCAGTGGCAACCATTGTTGGCGCTGACTCAAACTGCATCACAGAAGCAGCCCAGACTTCTGATGGCAGCACAGCTGCTGGAATTCCCACAACTCCCTCGCTGTGCTCCCCAGGCCCAACTAATTGAACACTCCAGCCCTGCCTACTCCATGCCACAGCCTAGCACTAGATCTGGGTGAAGATGCAACCATGGGCTGCTTCTGAGTGGAGCCACAGACACCTACATAGGTGGAGCATCAGATCTGTGTAAGTGCAGGAGCCCCACTTGCTTCAGCACTCCCCTCCTTTGAGGCAAAGATCCCAGAGCAGGGAGGAGGGAAAACACACACTTAAAGAGAACAGACCCAGCTTGAGCCCATCCCTGGAGCCTGAGAGGGTGGTGACGGCCACTGAGAAGAGAGGAAATCACGCCTCACACCCTGTGCAGGCTTTAGCTCTTCCATTACGAGCCACACCACTTACCAGGGTGATAGCTGCCAGCACACCTTGAAGGAGGATGTGTCTGGCATCCACATCAAATCCAGCTCTCCCACTGAAGGCACTGGGCACGCACAGTCTGCACAGTGATGCTCCCACATAAGAACACTCCTTCAAGACCACAGTAGATAACCGTTTCAACCAAATTCATAGAGACAGAGAAAGTTAAGTGAAATAAAAAGGCAGAGGAACTACTCTCAATTGAAAGAGCAAAAGAAAACCCCTGAGAAAATAAATAATGAAACAGAAACACCAATCTACCAGATAAAGACTTCAAAACATTGGTAATAAAAATGCTAACCGAATTAGAGAAGAGAATTGATCCAAACACAAATTAGTTTAACAAGGAACTAGAAAATATAAAGAAGATCGAATCAAAAATACATAATTCAATATCTGAGATAAAAATCACTCTAGAAGCAATGAACAGCAGACTGTGACACAGAAGAATGCATACGTGACCTGGAAGATAGTATAATGGAAATCACCCAATCAGAACAGCAGACAGAAAGACTAAAGAAAAAAATATATATATGAATGCAACATACAAGAGCTCTTGGATAACATCAAACATGCCACCATTCACATTATAGGGGTTCTGGAAGGAGAAGAGAGAGAAGGGTATCAAAAACGTATTTGAAGAAACTATGGCTAAAAACTTCCCAGACCTAAAGAGGGAAACAGATATCCAGGTACAGGAGCACAGAGGGTCCCAAACGATCCCACACCAAGACATATCATAATTAAAATGGCAAAAGTTAAAAATAAAGAGAAAATTCTAAAGGCAGCAAGTTAAAAATAAAGAGAAAATTCTAAAGGCAGCAAGAGAAAAACAGAGTCTTATACAAGGGAATCTCCATAAGATTATCAGCTGATTTGTTTGCAGAAACTTTGCAGGCCATAAGAGAGTGGTATGATCTATTCAAAGTTCTGAAAGGGGAAAATCTGCAACCTAGGATACTCTACCCAGCAAGATAATCATTTAGAATAGAAGGAGAGAGAAAGAATTTCTCAGACAAGCAAAAACTAAAATAATTCATCAATAATAAACCTACCCTATAAGAAATGTTAAAGGATCTTCTCTAAATGGAAAAGAAGTAAGAATATACAGGAAAGGGAAAATCCCAACAGGAAAAGCAAATATATAGTAAGGATTGAAGATAACTTAATTAAGATCACTTAGATTAAAAGACAAAAAATTTAAAAGTAACTATAACTACAATAAACAGTAAAGGGATAAGCATGACGATGTAATATATGACATCAAAAACAAAATGTGGGGGAGGGGAGTAAAAAATGTAGATCTTTTAGAATGTGTTAGAACTTAAACAACTATCAGTTTAAATCAAGTTGATATTATTAGGGGTCAACATATATGAATCCCATGGTAACCACAAATCAAAAACCTGCATTAGATACACAACCAAACATAAAAAAGGAACTCAAGCACATTACAAAAGAAAATCATCAAACCACAATGGGAGAAACAAAAAGAAAAAGAAATAAACAGAGAAGAACTACAAAAACAACCGGAAAACAAGTAATAAAATGTTAATGAGTACCTACTTATTAAAAATCACTTTACATGTCAGTGGACTAAATGTTCCATTCAAAAGACATAGGGTGACTGATTGGTCAATATGCTGCCTACAAGAAACTCACTTCGGGGCTAAAGACACATGCAGACTGAAAGTGAGGGGATGGAAAAAGATATTTCATGCAAATGGAAACAAGAAAGTGGAGATAGCAATACTCATGTCAGACAAAATAGATTTTAAAACAAAGGCTATAACAAAAGACAAAGAAATTATGTAATGATATTAATTACATTACATTAATTATGTAATGATATTATGTAATGATAAAGGGATCAATACAAGAAGAGGATATTACATACTTTAACATATACGCACCCAAGAGAGGCGCACCTAAATATATAAAGCAAACACTAAGAGACATAAAGGCAGAAATTGACAATAATACATTAATAGCAGGAGACTTTAACATCCTATTGACATCAATGGACAGGTCATCCAGACAGAAAATAAATACAGCAACAGTGGCTTTAAATGAAACATAGACCTGTTGTACTTGATTGATATCTACAGGACATTACATCCCAAAACAGCAGAATACATATTCTTTTCAAGTGCACATGGAATGTTCTCGATCATGTACTAGGTCACAAGAAAAGCTTCAACAGATTAAAGAGGATAGAAGTTATATCAAGCATTTTTTTTCTGACCACAATGGTATAAAACCAGAAATCAACTACAGAAGGAAAAACAGGAACAGAACAAACACGTGGAGATTAAACAACATGCTACTAAAAATCCAGTGGGTAAATGATTAAATCAAATAGGAAATCAGAAAATATCTCAAGACAAATGAAAATGGAAACACAACTTTCCAAAACCTATGGAATGCAACAAAAGTGGGTCTAAGAGGGAAGTCCATAGTGATACACACCTTCCTCAAGAAACAAGAAAAATCTCAAATAAACAACCCAACCTACCACCTAAAAATTTGAAAAAGAAGAACAAAGCGCAAAGTCAGCAGAAGGAAGGAAATAATAAAGATCAGAGAGGAGATAAATACAATAGAGATAAAAAATAGAAAATAACAATGAAACCAAGAGCTAGTTTTTTGGAAAGGTAAACAAAATTGATAAATCTTTAACCAGCTCACCAAGAAGAAAAGACAGAGGACCCAAATAAAATAAGAAGTGAAAGAGGAGAAATAACAACTGATACTGTAGAGATACCAAATATCATACTCATAAATTTTATTTTCTTTTATATGTTTATATAAATGTGTCTGTGTATATATTATATTACATTATACACATATAATGTATATGATATTCTACAAATTGCTTTTTTTCCCATAGCAAGTAAAACTAATGGGTCTGAAGCTTAACATTTAACATTTGGGAGATATGGCCAGGCTCCAAAATGTCCTTCTCCAATTTCGATTACCACAAATAATCTATGAAAGTATTTATTTCCCTTATCCTCACCAACCTAGAGTCATTCTTCAGTTTTTAGCACTTGTAATCCACTGTTGTTTTAATTTGCATTTCTTTGATTGCTACTGATGTTGAAGAACTTTCTATGTGTTTATGGGCTTTCAGGAATTTTTGTTCTATATATCATTTATCTTTATCATTTCCTTGCTGACTTGTTGGGGCCCCTTTTATGGTATGGACATTAATCCTTTGTTACAAACAAATAAGTTGTAAACATTTTTTCTCTGTCTGCAGCATATCATTTAATCTATTTTGGTGTCTTTTTGGTAAGAGATTTTATTTTTATGTAATGACTGTAAAAAGATTGTCCTTTTAGCTTCTGGGTTTTGTGTCTTTTAATGAAGGTTTTCCTTATCCCCATGATTGTATGAATATTTTCTATTTTATTTTCATACTTTATAGTTTGACTTTGGCTTGGCTCAGAATCTGAACTCTTATTATTTGCTGTGGTGTAGGTAGGAATGTGATCTATCTTCCTAGGTGGTGTATGGAGTCAAAATGTGTGGGTTCATTTTCTAGCTCTGCTATTTGCTTGTAGTTCTAAATTACTAGACTCGGGGAATGAGAGGAAGATGGCGGAAGAGTAAGACGCAGAGATCACCTTCCTCCCCACAGATACACCAGAAATACATCTACACGTGGAACAACTCCTACAGAACACCTACTGAGCGCTGGCAGAAGACCTCAGACCTCCCAAAAGGCAAGAAACTCTCCACGTACCTGGGTAGGGCAAAAGAAAATAGAAAAAACAGAGATAGAAGAATAGGGACGGGACCTGCACCACTGGGAGGGATCTCTGAAGGAGGAAAAGTTTCCACACACTAGGAAGACCATTCACTGGAGGAGATGGGGGGGTGAGCGGGGGTGGGGGGGGGAAGCTTCGGAGCCACGGAGGAGAGCACAGCAACAGGGGTGCAGAGGGCAAAGCGGAGAGATTCCCACACAGGGGATCGGTGCCAACCAGCACTCACCAACCTGAGAGGCTTGTCTGTTCACCCGCCGGGACAGGTGGGGGCTGGGAGCTGAGGCTCGGGCTTCAGAGGTCAGATCCCAGGGAGAGGACTGGGGCTGGCAGCGTGAACACAGCCTGTAGGAGGCTAGTGCGCCACAGGTAGCCGGGAGGGGGTCCGGGAAAAAGTCTGGACTTGCCTAAGAGGCAAGAGACATTGTTTTGCAGTGCACGAGGAGAGGGGATTCAGAGCACCACCTAAACTAGCTCCAGAGACGGGCGCGAGCTGCAGCTATCAGTGCAGACCACAGACATGGGCATGAGATGCTAAGGCTGCTGCTGCAGCCACCAAGAAGCCTGTGTGCAAGCACAGGTCACCATCCACACCTCTCCTCCTGGGAGCCTGTGCAGCCTGCCACTGCCAGGGTCCCGTGATCCAGGGACAACTTTTCCGGGAGAACACACGGCACACCTCAGGCTGTTGCAACATCACACTGGCCTCTGTCGCTGCAGGCTCGCCTTGCACAAGGACGCAAAACCTATGGGTTGCAGCAAAAGCAGTTCTAAGAGGGAAGTTTATAGCAATACAATCCTACCTCAAGAAACATCTCAAGTAAACAACCTAACCTTACACCTAAAGGAATTAGAGAAAGATGAAAAACAAAAAACAAAAAAAACCATGCCAAAGTTAGCAGAAGGAAAGAAATCATAAAGATCAGATCAGAAATAATGGAAAAAGAAAGGAAGGAAACAATAGCTAAGATCAATAAAACTAAAAGCTGGTTCTTTGAGAAAATAAACAAAATTGATAAATCATTAGCCAGACTCATCAAGAAAAAAAGGGAGAAGACTCAAATCAACAGAATTAGAAATGGAAAAGGAGAAGTAACAACTGACACTGCAGAAATACAAAGGATCATGAGAGATTACTACAAGCAACTCTATGCGGATAAAATGGACAACCTGGAAGAAATGGACAAATTCTTAGGAAAGCACAACCTTCAGGGACTGAATCAGGAAGAAATAGAAGATATAAACAGACCAATCACAAGCACGGAAATTGAGACTGTGATTAAAAATCTTCCAACAAACAAAAGCCCAGGACCAGATGTCTTCACAGGTGAATTCCATAAAATATTCAGAGAAGAGCTAAAACCTATCCCTCTCAAACTCTTCCAAAATATAGCAGAGGGAGGAACACTCCCAAACTCATTCTACGAGGCCACCATCACCCTGATACCAAAACCAGACAAGATGTCACAAAGAAAGAAAACTACAGGCCCATATCACTGATGAACATAGATGCAAAAATCCTCAACAAAATACTAGCAAACAGAATCCAACTGCACATTAAAAGGATCATACACCATGATCAAGTGGGGTTTATTCCAGCAATGCAAGGATTCTTCAATATACACAAATCATTCAATGTGATAAGCCATATTAAAATATTGAAGGAGAAAAATCATACGATCATCTCAATAGATGTGGAAAAGGCTTTCGTCAAAATTCAACACCCATTTATGATAAAAACCCTACAGAAAGTAGGCATACAGTGAACTTACTTCAACATAAGGCCATATATGACAAACACACAGCCAACATCATTCTCAGTGGTGAAAAAACTGAAACCATTTCCTCTAAGATCAGGAAAAAGAAAAGGTTGTCCACTCTCACCACTATTATTCAACATAGCTGTGGAAGTTTTTGCCACAGCAATCAGAGAAGAAAAATAAATAAAAGGAATCCAAATCGGAAAAGAAGAAGCAAAGCTGTCACTGCTTGCAGATGACATGATATTATACATAGAGAACACTAAAGATGCTACCAGAACTACTAGAGCTAATCAATGAATTTGGGAAAGTAGCAGGATACAAAATTAATGCACAGAAATCTCTTGCATTCCTATACACTAAAGATGAAAAATCTGAAAGAGAAATTAAGGAAACACTCCCATTTACCACTGCAACAAAAAGAATAAAATACCTAGGAATAAACCCACCTAAGGAGACAAAAGACCTGTATGCAGAAAACCGTAAGACACTGATGAAAGAAATTAAAGATGATACAAACAGATGGAGAGATATACCATGTTCTTGGATTGGAATAATGAATATTGTGAAAATGACTATATTAACCAAAACAATCTACAGATTCAAGGCAATCCCTATCAAACTACCAATGGCATTTTTCACAGAACTAGAACAAAAAACTTCACAATTTGTATGGAAACACAAAAGACCCTGAATAGCCAAAGCAATCTTAAGAAAGAAACACAGAGCTGGAGCAATCAGGCTCCTGGACTTCAGACTATACTACAAAGCTACAATAATCAAGGCAGTATGGTACTTGCACAAAAACAGAAATATAGATCAGTGGAACAGCATAGAAAGCCCAGAGATAAACCCACACACCTATGGTCACCTTATTTTTGATAAAGGAGGCAAGAATATACAATGGAGAAAAGACAGCGCTTCAGTAAGTTGTTCTGTGAAAACTGGACAGCTACATGTAAAAGAATGAAATTAGAACACTTCCTAACACCATACAGAAAAATAAACTCAAAACGGATTTAAGACCTAAATGACCAGATACTGTAATACTCTTAGAGGAAAACATAGGCAGAACATTCTATGACATAAATCACAGCAAGATCCTTTTTGACCCACCTCCTAGAGAAATGGAAATAAAAATAAAGCTAAACAATGGGACCTAATGAAACTTAAAGGCTTTTGCACAGCAAAGGAAAATGTAAACAAGATGAAAAGCAACCCTCAGAATGGGAGAAAATATTTTCAAATGAAGCAAGTGACAAAGGATTAATCTCCAAAATTTACAAGCAGCTCACGCAGCTCAATATCAGAAAAACAAACAACCCAATCCAAAAATGGGCAGAAGACCTAAATAGACATTTCTCCAAAGAAGATATACAGATTACCAACAAACATATGACAGGATGCTCAATATCACTAATTATTAGAGAAATGCAAATCAAAACTACAATGAGGTACCACCTCACACCAGTCAGAATGGCCATCATCAAAAAATCTACAAACAGTAAATGCTGGAGAGGTTGTGGAGAAAAGGGAACCCTCTTGCACTGTTGGTGGGAATGTAAACTGATACAGCCACTATGGAGAACAGTATGGAGGTTCCTTAAAAGCTAAAAATAGAACTACCATATGACCCAGCAATCCCACTACTGGGCATGTACCCTGAGAAAACCATAATTCAAAAAGAGTCATGTACCATAATGTTCATTGCAGCTCTATTTACAATATCCAGGACATGGAAGCAACCTAAGTGTCAACTGACAGACGAATGGATAAAGAAGATGTGGCACATGTATACAATGGAATATTACTCAGCCATAAAAAGAAACGAAATTGAGTTATTTGTAGTGAGGTGGATGGACCTAGAGTCTGTCATACAGAGTGAAGTAAGTCAGAAAGAGAAAAACAAATACTGTATGCTAACACATAGGGGTAAGACAGGAATAAAGACACAGATGTAGAGAATGGACTTGAGGACACAGGGAGGAGGAAGGGTAAGCTGGGATGAAGTGAGAGAGTGGCATGGACTTATATATACTACCAAATGTAAAATAGATAGCTATTGGGAAGCAGCCGCATAGCACAAGGGGATTAGCTCGGTGCTTTGTGACCACCTAGAGGGGTGGGATAGGGAGGGTGCGAGGGAGACACAAGAAGAAGGAGATATGGGGATGTATGTATATGTATAGCTGATTCACTTTGTTAGAAAGCAGAAACTAACACACCAGTGTAAAGCAGTTCTACTCCAATAAACATGTTAAAAAAAGAGAGAGAGATAAAAGAAATGTAACCATGATATACTTGTATAGTGAAGTGCATTTTGTATCTTGAGATACTTAGAGTCCAAATAATGGGCACTTTATAGGGATAATTTAATTTAATCTGCTTTTAATGTTTTAACATCCCTATTATTTAACTTTTTATCACACTTGCCATGTAGTGGTGTGTTAACTTGTTTGTTCATATCCTTTGCTATATAGTATTCCATTAAATGAATATGTCACAATTTATATGACAATTTTGTTGATGGACATTAGGGCTGTTTTCCAATTGGGGCTATTATAAATCATGCAGTTATGAAATTATTGTTGCTGGACACATGTATGCATTTATATGGACATATATTTAGGAGTGGAATTGCTGTGTCATTAGATATGCTTACATTTAACCTTAGCATATACTGTCAAATTATTTTCCAATTGTATCATTTTATCTTCCATCAGCCTTTTATGATAGTTCCCAGTGCTTCTCCTCCTCAACAACACTTGGCATTGTCAATCTTCTTAATTTTATTTATTTTGATGGGGGTGTACTGTCATCTTTTTTATGGCTTTAATTTGTATTTCCATAATAACTACTAAAGTTACGCAGTCTTTCAAATATTTATAGGCTGTTTTTATATCCCCTTTTGTGAAGTACCTCTTCCAGTCTTTTGCTCACTTTTTCGTTTTGGTTGTTTGTCTTCTACTGAAGGATTTGTGGTTCTTTTTGCATTGTGGATACAAGCCTTTTCCTGGTGATGCAAATATCTTGTCCCATTCTGTATATAGGCTTGCCTATATACATTTTTTGTGTGACTTCTGGTAACCAGAAGTTCATAATCTTAATATGGGCCAATTTTCAAGATACTTCTTTAGATATAGTGATCATTGTATCATATTAGAAGAATCACTGCTTATCTTGAGATCATGAAGCTATTTTTATACATTATATTCTAGATGCTTTCCTGTTTTTTATGTTTAATTCTACAATTAATCTGAAATTGATTTTTATGTATGGTATGAAGAAGAGATCAAGTTTTTTTTTTTTCCCGTATGTATAGCCTATTGATCCAGCACCATTTATTGAAAAGACTGTTCTCCATTGCTCTCCAGTACCAATTTTATCACAATTCAAGCATCCATGTATGTATGCATCTGTTTCTGATCTCTGCTTTCTATTCTGTTATGGATTTAGCTGTCCTTGCACAAAATCGCACACTGTTAATTACTGTAGCTTTAAGAATAAGTCTTAATGCCTGCTGCAGCAATACTTACTTCTATTTTCTTCTTTTCAATTTGGACTTACCTATTCTTGGCTTTTTGCATTTACACACAAATTTTAGGATTCACTTGTCAACTTCCACACACAGTGACTGAATTGAATTTATAAATAAATTTGGTGAGAACTGGTATCTCTACACTATTGTTTTGTAATCCATGAACATGATATATTTCTCCATTTGCTAAGTTCTTCTTTAGCCTTTTAAAATAATGTTTTGTAGTTTTGTTAGAGGTATTCATGTTTGTTAGATTATTCCCAGATATTTAATATTTTCGATGCTACATTAAACGCTGTACTCATAAAATGTAATTTTCAAATTCTTTAGTTGGTACATAGGAATAAAGATGATTTTTGATATTGGCCTTGCACCCTAGAGACTTGCTAAACTCTTGTAACAATTCTAATAATTTTCTGTAGATTTCTTTAAATGTTCTACATAAACCATCAAACCGTTCGCAAATATTACAAATTTTCATTTCCAATTTCTTTAGCTTTATTTATTTATTTATTTACCTATTTTACTGGCCAGGGAAGTTAGAAGGAATATAAATATATATGATAGTAAATATTGTGCTTTTTCTATATACACACTTATATATTTATATATATAAAATATACAATAGCATATAATAAATGCTATATACACAGAATATATATATGTAAAATAGTAAATACTATGCTTTTTGTTTCTTTAACTCCATCTAATATGGCCTATGCCTATGATTTGCTTTGACTAATAGAATGTGACAAGAGTGACGGTGTGTACAATCCAAGGCTAGACTTACGAAATTTGCCAGAGTCAGCCATCATGCTATGAGCCAAACTGTGTGGAGAGTCCAAATGGAGGAGAACGGAGGCACTTTAGTCTGATCTTCCAGTCCATAACTACACTTTCTGCTAGCCATGTGAATGGGCTATCTTGAGCATGGTACATTGAGCATAATGACTACACTCCTAGCTGATACCATGGGGACAGAAGAACCATTCAACTTAGCTCAGCTTATATTGCAGAATTGTGAGAGATAATAAAAAGTTGTTTTTTCTTTAAACCACAAAGTTTCCATGTGGTTTGTAATATCGTATCATTTACCAAAACAGAAGTTGGCATTCAAGAACTGAGTGAATTCATAAATACATGAACTCTTCCCCCTCAACTCCCCCAGCACCACACACACACACACACACACCTTTTAAAAAGTAGTGATGAGATGATGTAATGGCGATTACCTGGATAAGTTTCTGACAAATTTTCATTATATTAAGAAGAAAAAAGTTAATTTTAGATTAATGAAAGAAGTAGTGGATGAAAATTAGCTGGATTATTGCAAAAGAACTGGAAACTCTTGGAAACACTCTGAACTCTCTAATGCAATTACCAATTATGTACTTCTCTGGACATGGGGCTACAAGGTAAATTTGGACTGAAACAAACATCTTTGTTATTTCTATAGAAAGGTAAGGTAAGTACTATTAGTGAATTAGGCTATGTATCTGGCACATAATATAAACTCAGTCAATTAACTTTTTTATTATAAGTTTATAATTTCTAACTTACAGAGAAGTTGCAAGACTAGTAAATAAAACTTCTTTTAACCCAGATTTCACCTATTGTTAATATTTTGTCCCATTAGCTTTATCATTGCATCCTTTCCCTCCTCCCCTTCTCTCTCTCTCTCTCCCTCTCTCTCTCTCTCTCACACGCACACACAAACATACAACACACAACACACACATACATAATATTATTTTTTCTGAACCACTTGAGTGTAAGTTGCATACATCATAGCTTTTTATCCCTAAATACTTCAAGTGTATCTTTTTAGAGATATTCTCTTTCATAACCACAGTGGACTTACTAGCTTCAGTAAATTCAATATTAATTCATTACTTTTATTTAATTACCATTTATGAAATAACAGAAAATATGTTGGTTTCTGCTCCCAGTTTTTGGCACACAGCTCCTAAAATCCTTGTTATTTCCTAAGTGATAAGAACAGTAGGAGCCTCTCTAGTTCCAATATTGGTCTTTTATCTCTGTTCCTGACACAGAGCTCCTGAAACACTTATAACTTCCTAGGTGATAGGACTGTCTTTTGTTCTAATGAGGTGATTCTGGATGGTCTCCTGGATGAGGGCTAATAACTGGAAAGACTAAGCAACGATTAGAAGCTAGGGATTTTCAACCCCACTCCCCATTCTCTTGAGAAGGGAGAAGGGCTGAAAATTGAGTTAAGGTTCGATTATGCCTATATGATGAACCTCTATAAAATCCCAAAAGTATGGGGTTTGGAGAGCTTCTGGGTTGGTGAACACATGCAGGTGCTGGGAGAGTGGCGTGACTGGATAGGGCATGGATGCTCTGCTCTCTTTCCCACATACCTTGCCCTACATGTCTCTTCCATCTGGCTGTTCATCTGTATCCTTTATCATACCTTTTAATAAACTGGTAAACCTAAGTAAGTGTCTCCCTGAGTTCTATGAGCCACTCTAGGAAACTAATTGGACCCAAGGAAGGGGGTCATTGGAACCTCCCAATCTATAACCAGTTGGTCAGAAGTCACAGCTTTGTGACTGGTATCTGAAGTGGCAGGGTGGGGGCAGCCTTGTAGGACTGAACCATTAACCTGTGGGAGCTGATGTTATCTCTGGGTAGATAGTGTCAGAATTGAGTTGAATTCTTGGACACCCTGCTGGTACCTGAGAATTTCTTGGTGGTATGGAGAAAAACCTCCACACATTTGGTGACCGGAAGTAAAGTGTTTTGTGTGAGTAGTAAAGGAGACTCATAGGAAAGAAAGACATAGTAAGGAAGACCTAGGTTTTTCTCTATACAGATGGTGGAAAACTGAGGTTTGTCCATTATGCCATTTTTGTTAACTTACTTTCAAGGACAGGATGCAGTCTAGGCTCATTTAATTATACCTTTAGTCTTCTTTAATACAGAAAATTTCCACAGCTTTTCTTTTCTCTATTAAAAATTTTATATTTTTGAAAAATAGTCCCCTTTTTTCCTTTTAAATAGACTGATGTCATTTGGGCTTTGTCTGATGTTTCATCATAGTTAGATTTATGTTCTATATTTCAAGCTAGAATAATGCACAAGTGATATTGTTAGCAATACTATCGATCCTTCAATTATTTCTTTATGTCTGTTCTCCTTGCTGGATAGTAATCACCAAGAGGGCAGTGACAATCTTCCTTCTATTTACATTTTTAACTCCAGAACTGACTACAGGGCCTAGCACATTATAGACCCTAAATAAATATTGGATGACTAACTGAGGTGACAAAATGCATTTTCACATAACTTTTCAGAGCCCTGCTTGAAACTGAGGTGCAACTCTGCACTGCTATGCTGGATTATCTTGTTGCTCCTAAATTAAAATGGGTCAGGACTGGGATCCCAGGCTCCTTCTATTGATCAAGAAGTAGAGCTAAGCTAGATTTACTTCTTTTTATAGCTTCTTCCATTTACTGTTGCAAGATGCACAATCTTCAGTGATAAGCAAGCATGGCCCATTCTGAGTGCCTTCCGTGTGAGAGAATGCATATTTCTCTTCGTTTTGCCAAAAAACCTGGAGGCATTTTTTCCCCTAAGACAGCAATGAATGCATATTAAACCAACTGTAATTGTCTGCTAAATATTATTTCATAAACAAGCAAACCAGAGCTACATTTTTCCAAGCCTTTAAAATACTTGGGATACTAAAAATATCCTGTCAACCTTGAGCACAAAGCTGTCAAGCCAGAAACATTAAGAATTTCTGAAAAAGAATTCAGAGGAGGTTGGTGGAGAAACATTGAAATTCATTGTGAATCTCATTTTTTAAGAATGAGGAGGCAGCTATAACATTGATGTGTATTTATCCTAAATGAAAAGAATGAATGAATTCTACTCACATTATAGGACACACAACTCAGTGATATTTTGTACATTACAGAATTTTCTCATTTTGCTTTTTAGGAGTGTTACCTGTGGTTGGTTTGTCAAACAGGTATATGTCATTAGATTGGTGAGATTAAAGCTTAAATATTTAAGAATAAGAATATATCTATATGTTTATTTACATTGAAGAAATGTTCCTAAATATGAAAATGTCTCAAAATATTTTGCAGAGTTTGACAATTTTTTAAAACACTCCCATTTGAAAAGTATCTACAGTAATGAACTGCTAGTCAAAACTAAAACTGAGAAAGAAAAAAACAGAAAGGAGAGGCAGGAATGCTCCTCACTGAAGAGCATTTTCCGCTGGGAAGTCCATTGGCATTCAGTTGTCTCATTTAATTTATCCCTCGTGTGATTCAACCATTATTTATGAGCTTCTTCTTGTTCTTAAAGAGCTCTGGGCTCTGCTTGCCAATGTTATGGCATATGATGAGGCAGGGGTGTGCGTGTGATAATGCATCGGTCCACACTGCTGGCATGTTTTCTATCTGAACTCATCAGCTGCCAAAAGGACGCAGAGCTCTCTCTTTAAAGATAAAACACTAACTGGGGTTTCAACATTGTGTGGGATTTGGCAGGCGTCACATGCTCCTGCATTATTTAGGTAGAATACAGTCCCTAAAATGTGCACAGTACATGTTCAATAAAAATCATTTGCATGGGATTTATACCAGTTTCTGTCTGGTAATATCTCTGCCACTTGCACTGAGAAAATGAAATCACAGAAATAGGCTGATTTAATTAATGGAGATGTTAAACATACAAGCGATTGAAGCATTTTCACACTTTTACTTTCAATCTAAGCTACCCTCCCATCTTCACCCCTAGGTTGAGTTAAATAATCCATTGTGGATCTGCCTTGCTTTCTGCTGAGTTAGAATTTTGGAATGAAATGCAAAAGCAATAGAAACGTCCCACTAGTTTCTGGATGAAAAAAAAAAAAAAGAGGGGGCAATGATTAACAGTGAAATCTACTGAAAAAATTTGGCTGACGAATGTTGCCAGCACTATCACACGTTTAAAACAAAATAAAACAAACTAGTAGCGTTGATTTAGAATACAACATGGAGGTAAATGGTCTTTAATGAAGTTAACAATGATTTTTATTATTAATAGCTGAATTTGACTCCATTTCAAACTAAGTAAGGACTCATCCCTTAATAAAGATTTCTTTCTCTGAAAATTATTGCTTCAGTTAGAAGGAATTGGTACTTAATAGCTTTTAATTAAAAGACCATGTCTAATGAGATTTTTTTTTTCTTTTCCGTGGGAAAAGTAGATCCCTAACGCTGAAAAATCTCTAATTGACCAGGTTTTGAGGATGCCAGTAAACAAACTGTTTAATAGACATGACTAAGCACATTGTGGTGAACTATTGATTCTGCCAGCCTAGAACTGTTCACTAAATTGTATTCTCAAACTAGATTGGCATAACGCAATAGATATAGCTATAATTGAAAAAGTTAATAAGCTCTTATTCATTTTTAAAAAAGGACTATGAATAACGGAACATGCATTTTAGTGTCACAGCAATGAGTCACAGCCATTATTGGACTGATCTAGATTAGTTTCCTAAGATACAGACTACATAGGGAGAAGGAGTTTGCATGCCTAAACACTTTTAAAGAAATATTAAAGGCTACAGTAACATTAGTAAAATTGGCAAATTTCCCCATCTCTTCAGAGGTTTGTTCCCCTTCCTTCTCACCATCCACAGCATTAATGTAAGATTATAACAAAGTTTTAAAACGAAAAATTCCATTTACCATCCACACACCTGACATCTACAACATGCAGGTCTTCCTTCAATCACTGAACTAAATGTGTGTTTCAAGCATATGTCAGTGATTTCAAGTTTGACTTATCTGCTTTTAGAGCTTCCAGTCAGCCAATTGGTCATTAAGATGAATGGTTTAAGGAACCTACACACAACTCCACATTTTAAAAGACTCTTTTAAGCTTATCTCTGTATTAATAATGTAATCTGAAATTTAGGCATTCCACCTGTGATCCTTGCTCCACTTTATGAAGTTGCATCAAAAGAATAACTAGTTATAATGAATAATATTAATAATAATGGTAATATCATCATTATTTTCAATTACTTAAATATGCTGTAAATATTTCAATAATAAGTCAATTGTCAGGGCTTTTTTACTGATTTTACCTTTAAAATGGGTAAGATTCCACATGATTTATAATTATTTGTTTTACAAAATATAATAATCGTTGCTATTAATACATCAAATATAAATTTTTGTTATGTATCAGCTCCGTTATATATATCCCTTTTGAACAGGATAAGGTATAAACACATGAATAAGTAAATTGTGAATAAAATTTTTCTTTCAAAAAACAGTTTATGTATTTTTAATTATTTTTGATGACACATTTCAAATGAGGAGCAAATCACAGAGAAGGGATGTAACAAACTCCTTTGTATCCAGTATTAGCAAATGTTAACTTTTGCCATATCAGCTTTAGCTATTTTTCAACTTGTCTCCAAATACCACTTTCTCCTTCAGATAACCACTGTCAGGAAGTTGGCGTGTGTCCTTCTTGACCGTGTTTTCTATTTTACTGCATATTTGTGTGCCCATAGTACTATATTGTACTATTTTGTTTTTAAATTTCATATAAATTGGTATTAGACCATATACATCATTCTTATTTAAATGTTTACTCTAATTTTTTAACTACACAATTAGCTATTAAATTTTCTAACAAGGTCCAAAATTATTCAATATCTCCATCCTTCTGAAAAATATAAGAAATGTTTCATGTTTTAACTACCCACTGAAAAATACACCACTTCTTGCTGTTTAGACTTTTTTCCACATCTTTCACAAGAATAAAATTTTTAGTTATAAATATATTTGTTCCTTTGAATGAATGTATGATTAAATTTACCAACATATTTTTAGCAGGTTCTGTGATTATACATTGTTCATTTAACTCCTTTGTGTTCATTTTTCACTCTGCTGATGAACATCCTTTATTGATTCTTTCAGAAAGTGTCTATGGATGACAAGATATTAATCTTTGCATCTCTGTAAAGATGAGCATTTATTTTAATTCTTCTTACACAGAAGTCCAAACTTATTTCCATTTTATCTATTATCATCTATGATATTCATGCCACATGTCTAGGGATAATTAACCCAATAATTCACAATATTTACACAAGAGGCAACTAGGTCATTGCAAACTTATAAAGCAAAACTGAAATGAAGTGAACAGAACTTCATATTACTTTCATTTTATTCAGTGGTAGAGAAATAGAGGTTATAAATGATATATTAATATTATTTTGTTTCATTATATTTGGTTCTAGTAAATCATAACTTCTGAACATAATCACTTTTTCTTCTTTGAAGTTCTCTATTAACCATGTGTAAAAATATTTCCATAAAGATGATAAAAAGAAGTGAAACGGAGTTGTTATATAGAAAAAAAATATATATATATATGCAGTTTGATTTACTACAAGTATGAATGGCTCTGGAGCAATCTTGTTCTTACCCTTTTACAAATCAAAGCTCTTTGAACATGAATTTTTGCAGAGCTTGCTTTCAGCACTAGATTTTTCTCTTTGTATTCTCTAAGAAGAATTTTTAGAAAATAGAATGTTATTTTCTCTTGGAAAGGTACATCACTACATGACATATTATTTAAATGTCCAAAATTTGTTCTTAGAAGGATTCATTTTGTTAGAACTGCGTTTTTGTGAAGAAAAAGGAAGTAAAAAAAGACATGTCCCTCATTCTGGACAACATCTACTAGCAACTTTAAATAAAGTATATATATTGAACCTTATCAACATGCCTTATTATTTGCAAAGTTGCCTTAAATTATATTAATAAGGGAGCTGGATTTCTCCAACACTGAGTATTCCCTTTTGTGGTGATAGTTCACTATAGACAAAAAAAAACTGCCTATATTAAAGAAACCATACTGTGATAACAACAACAACAAAAAAGATCACTCTTTGTAAAATCCTTTGAAACAGAGTTTTGCTTAACATAATTGCTTATAAAGATGGTGTGACTTTTCTGAAAACCTTCGTAAGTTTATTACCTTTACATTACATTATATTAAACATCCCATCACGCTTTGTGAAATCTATCAGTAAAATTGTGTCTTAAGTTCATGTTGTCAGAGCAATTCATTTTTTGGGGAATGCATGAACACTGAAATGTATTATGCCATTTAGAAAAATATGAAAGGAACGTGTACTGATAGGTTATTCCCCCACACTGTATATAATTCCAAGTCATTTTAAGACAAGGCTCACAGAAATAAAATGAATAAAGACCCAAGAATATCCTGGATAGGCTATACGTGCACAGCTTATTCTCAGAGGTGTATACAGATGCTATCATTATAATTGAATACTCTAGTGGATTTTTGGTAATGAAGAGGGGAAGTTGCATAACACTTAATAATTTAATCAATAAGACAAAGGCAACTAAGTCTTGGAAAAATGAAAAAGTAGAATTGGACCCTAAATATTGTTTCTTCAATCTAAGGCACAAAGACATTTTCTAGGGTATACATCACACTAAAATGGATGATAGATTGGGAGTGGCAAACTCTCAGCTTGGACCCGGTTGGGTTGGCAATGTAGACATGCTCATTAAACACACTAGAAGATATGACAGCTGCCTGGAAGGAGTCAAAATAGTAAAGTAGTGTTCCTTATTCCCTCTCAGTCACCTCACTCTCAACACTCCTGAAGGGAAGAGCTGTCCGTTCCTGCAACTCTCTAACCCTACCTGTTGAGTTCCTCAAAAATGCATTGGGCGTCTATAATGTTCCATGCATTTTGCTTGGTGCTGGAGTGCAGAGGATGGAAAGAGGAGCAACAGGAAAGCAGGTCTTGTCTTTTTAGTTGTTCACTGCTCTATCTCCAATGTTTAGTACAGTGCCTGGCACACATTAAGGACGGGGGGGGGGTGTTCAAGAAATATGTGTTCAAAAAATTAAGTTTAAGGAGGATTCAAGAAATGAAAGAAAGTACACTAAAAATAAATTTTTTGTTTCCTACCCTTGAGAGTTAGTGTCTGGCTTCCTTCCTCTCAAACCTGGGCTGGTCTTAGTGACTTGCTTGAACAATATGAAGATGGAACTGGTAGTCTGGGACTTCTGAAGGTAGATCATAACAAGCCATGCAGTTTCTCCTTGTGCCTGTTTGAACAACTATTCTGAAAGCCCTGAGACACCCTTGAAGAAGTCCTGTCATCCTGAGACCACTGTGAAGACAGGCCATTTGCAGGCTCTCCAGAGGTTGATATCAGCAGAACTAAGTCTTCTAAACAATCCCTCTAAGACACCAGACAAATGAAAGGCCAGCTTGGACTCTTCACACTAGCCCATCCACCGGCTGATACCAGCAAGACTTCAACTGATGGCACATAGAACAAGAAAATTGCCTAGATGAGCCCTGTCCAAATTCCTGACACATGATATTGTGAGACAATAAAATGGTTGTTATTTTAAGTTGCTAAATTTTGGTATGGTTTTTTATACAACAATAGATAACTGGAATGGTCCCCCAAAGATTACAGTTTAGGGTGGGAGTGAGGAAAGATAGAGGGTCTCAGAGCTTTAGAGGAATAAACAGATATTTACAATCCAAAGTATTGTGTTCCTAAGTCAGAGTTTTGCACAGTGGGCTACGCAAACCCCTCGGGGAGATGATGAACCCAGCTTAGGAGTCTGAATGTTTACTCCCTGAAAGAAATGAAGTCTAAGCTAATGCACCCCTTCTGAGCGAGAAATGAATGAAAACATGACATGTCACATGACAGTTTCTCCCCTTTGATTTAGATTGTTTAAACTATTTTTCAGAGCTTCTCTGAGGGATGTTGGACACTGGCTGTATCACACAAGGACATAAGGCAAGGAATATAGGAGTTGATTATCTAGAAATGACCCAGCGGCACAGAATGAGGCAAATCAAGGCTTCTCTTTCAGTGTTGGGTATCATGGAAGCTCTAGGTAGAGGAACAAATTTTTCTTACAGTATTTGGGGAACAGTATTTTGGGGCACTATCTGGAGTACTGCATAGCCCTTTCACAAGCTTGCTTTCTATTGTTCTCTTAAGTAAAAAGTTCATGGTTCACCTTTAGATAAGATATTCAGAGTTTGTGAATGTAGATGTACCTAAATTAGTAACTGGGCAAAAACTGAAGATTTTTAAACTAGTGTTTCTGAAAGATTACAGACATATTACAAATTAAATTCAAAGGTGGTTAGTCTGCTAACCATGGAGTGACCATAGGTCATAGAGTGACCTAGAATTTTAAACCGTGATCTATGCGGCATCTCCCACTTCCAAATTTACAAGAGTCTACATGTCTCACAATTCCTACTTGCCCTGTTGTAGTAAGTGCTCAGGTCACATTTTCATACAATTTAACAGCCCTGGAGATCCTCATACTCAGCTTCCAGTGGAGAATGAATGCTTTGCCTCTGGGCAGCAGTGGACTCTCCCTTGAACTATAAGTCCCTCGTGGGCTCCATTAGGCTTCAATGTGGATTTCCCCCCTGGAAACCCTGAAATTGTATTTATAATGATAGTATAAGAAGGAAATCTTATGTCTCTTCCTACAAATGAATACACTACTGTTCTCAGCTGTTGAGGAGTGATTGGGGACTAGCTACTCAGTCCTTCTCAAAGTTCAGACAGAATGATTGAGCTTCCTCTTCTGTATTGTTTAATTGTTCTCTTTTAGTTTTAGTCTGGCTAGAAATGGAGGTAAGTGGGGAGAATTTTTCAAACAGAGAATCAAAGTGAATATCATTATATGATTATGGCATTTGGCTGAATACTTAATTACTAAAAATGATTATTCTTGCATCTAACGTGATTGGAGGAGCTTTTAGTCTACAAGTACTAGAAGTGCTAAATCTAGAAGTACTAAGTTACTTGTAAGATGTGCCTGAAATGGGGAGTGGGGAAAAATAGTTTTCTTCTTCTGGGAATAAAAAAAAAAACTGGGCTTTCACAGATTGAGGCTGTTGACGCAGGAGAGAGCAAGAACTCTACCTTGGCTGCAGCTGAAGGCTGATGCAGGAGAGTAGAAGGACTTCACCCTCACTCAATAGGAAAGTGGGGAACATTTTGTGGAGGACTTAACGATGTCAGAATAGGAAGTCTGGAGGTTATTTCAAGGTATTTGGGAATAACGACATAAATTTGACTAAGGAATTAATAACATTAATGCACTATTTTAAGATCAACTTGAGAAGATATTTAACATATATTGAGCACTGGCTATATCCCAAATCGTTTTTATATACTATTTAATTTAACAACTCTATCAAAAAATATTAGTCCCTTTTTATAGATGAGGAAATTTAACTTTGGAAGGATGAACAAACTTGTCCAACATTACACACCTAGCAAGTGAAATAGTTAGAATTTGACCCCAATTTACCTAATTCCAAAGACCTTGCTCTTTCATGAAACTAGCCATGCTATCTAGGGATGAGCTAGTTAATTATACCAGAGTAGATTCAGTGGGAATGGCAAAGCAGTGACAAAAGTAAGAGATATTGGGAAATCAGACTCAAAAAGGCTTGAGACTTAGCAATGGATGCGGAAAGTGAGATAGAAAGAAGAGTGAAAACTAGTTTCTTCCCTAGGTGACAGGAAGAATATCATTACTAGGAAAGTTTTGAGTAACAGATTGAAAAGAACGTCACCCATAAACTCTTTTCTAGTCTTAAATCCTGTCTCTCCTGTGTGAGTTTGGATTTACACTGTCTGATTTTACTATAGTGGTAGTCTCACTTTGAAGTGGCGAGTACATAGTTAAGCTATTATACACTGGGAAGATAATTGGGAGGGAAGTTAATTCATTATATTTGATATGGCAAGATGGTGAGCTGGGGAAAACTAGGCCTGGATCAGGGATGCAACTAATAGGAGACATTCCAGTGAAGACCATCAATGACACCAGTCATGCTCAGAAAGAACAAGTGATCCAATGAAATTTTGGGTAAATACCAACTTTCATCTTGTGGTACCACAGGCCATCTGTCAAGCTCACCCATCGTTTTCTCTTCTGCTTCTCCATTCCTGACCTTTGTGCCCTGTGTGCTGCTATTTACACAGCTCTCCATTTCAGCATTACATTTGAACATGTATTTCCTCAACAGATCCTCAAGCTATAGCACCCCTTCTTTCATTAACATTTATGTAGAGAGAGCCCTGCATTGACTTAGCCATCATGTTAAAAGTAATTTTGCTAATCTTTATTATTGCATTTATGTTCCTAGAATACTTGAATTTTAATTGACCAGTGAGGTAATGACCCTTTCAAGCTAGCCCAATGAAATAAGCATACTCTCATGTAAATGGAATGCTATGATGCCTGGTGCCCCCAAGAAGAGTCTGAACCCGAAGATTCTCAACCAATCTCTCCATCACTAGAGAATGCTGCCTATGGTTTTAGTTCAACCAAGGGCTGGTCTTGGCCAGCACCTTACTAGAGCCTAAATCAGAGTGGCTACTTTCAAGGTTAGTTTATAATATAGTTCCAAAGTCTTCATTCATTTTTAACAACCTTAAGAAAAATAGAAGAATTTGAGATAAGATTCAAGTGGAAATTTATAAGAGAAATATAGAAAAATAATTATTGACTTAAATGTACCACTTATGGGCAAGTAGCTTAGAAGGTATAAAGAATCTTTGGGCTGTAAAAGTGAGGCAAGAGAAGGAAAAAATTGAAAGCAACAACAATACTTAAAACTCTGTGATGAAACAGATCTCCCTTGCTACAAACTCTGAGGTTGCCCCGACTTTTGGCTGATACACTCCTGCCAAGTGCTGCTCTGCAGGTAGCTAACCTATGCAGAGGAAATCATGTGACCTAATTAGTTTTTTCAGGGTATATTAAAAATCTGTAGAACTGGTATGAATTGTAAAAGGTAGATAAATGCAAATACTATATTAAAACATAAATTATTCTTGTACATTGTTCTACTTTTTCTCATGACTTATTCAAAATAGATTTCTACTGTATTTCAATTGCAACTACTACCCTAGACAACTTGCTCTCCATTTTCAGTCAAAAATCTTCCATTACTGAAAGCAAACTGAAATACATAACTTATTTATCCTCTTTGCTCCAGTTCCTTCATAAAAGCCATTTATCTCCACATGGTGACTTCTTAGTCTCTTAGTTTATGGCTTCAGGAGAGAGAAACAGAGGGAGAGGGAAAGGGAAAGTGTGTGTGTGTGTGTGTGTGTGTGTGTGCGTGTGTGTGTGTGTGCGTGTGTGCCTGTGCGTGCGCGTGCACACGCTGAGAATTAGGCCCTTTCATAAGGGAAGAAAACCATAAACATTGGAAAAATCTAGAAACAACATTCTCTTGAAATTAGTAATAATGAGCTCATTATTATCTGAATGACTGGGTTTTTTAAAGACCTTTTCAACGTACCTTTATCAAGGTACTACCTTATATCAAGGTACCCATATGAATTAAATTTAAAAACTTCTAACTTAAGAACTTTCTGTTAAAAACATACATAAAGACAACAGGAAATGGAAACAACCCCCATCTACCAGGTTATTAAGCTTTAAATAAAAATCAAAAAATTGTGTGTGAAAAAACAGGAGTATGAGGAGCATGGTATGTGGGGAGCCCAGCACTTTGGAACTGCTTCTTTTCTTTCTTTTTTTTTTTTTTTTTTGTGGTACACGGGCTTCTCCCGTTGCGGAGCACAGGCTCAGCGGCCATGGCTCACGGGCCCAGCCGCTCCGCGGCATGTGGGATCTTCCCGAACCGGGGCACGAACCCGCGTCCCCAACATCGGCAGGCGGACTACTCAACCACTGCGCCACCAGGGAAGCCCCTGCTTCCTTTCTTGTTTAGGCACTTATGCTGTTATCTTTCCTTGTCTGAACATGCTCCTAAGAAAAAAATCTAGCACTAATTCACACCATTAGAAAATGGCTGCCTCTTTACAGCTTTTCTTCTGATTAGTATATCTGCTTTATAACAGGGTTCACTCTTTCAAGCCATGTGGGTGAACCTTCCACAGAGGCATTTTCCAGCATCACTCAGCGGATGGAAGAGATCTTTTTGGGTAAGTAGTAAGGGGACTCGGGGATGTCACATCCTTGCACAAAGACTTCTGTGCCCCTCAGTGTGGGACAGGAAAGAGCTCCTGGATTGGGATAATGATTATGTTAGTGAAAATGTGTGGTCAGATGACTCAGGGAAATCTGTCCCTTCCTCTCATGTTCTGGCACTGAGGCATAAATTCCTCAGAATCCTGACACAATCCTGGGGACAAGAATGAGATTAAAATATCCTGCCAGCTTGTTTGGAAGGCAGCTTGAAATACAATAGAAATTGAGTTGAATTACAAGTCAAAAAGAATGAGTTTTTTGCATATTATACTCTTTGGTCTGAGACTCAGATTCTCTCTGTAGGATGCATTGTCTCATTCAAGGAGCTTATGTTCTAGGGTGTTTCAATATAAGGATTTTTAGAAGAAATAAACATTTATATCATTATTAGGAATCTGAATATAAGAAAACATATTTAATACATTCCTTACCAGTAACTTTCAGCATAAAAATTTCCATAGCATATATCTGTAAAAGCACACCTTTACCATCTGACTATTTACTTGGCAGAGAAGGGGCTCTGTAAAATGCATACACCTGATTTCACTAGAAGGGAGTTTTAGTTTCAGATACACTCAAATGTGTACCTTTTGATTTTTTGATGGTATAAATACATACCGGGCACTTGGGAGCTAATTAACCTAAAATCTGGTTATACTATTCATCAGCAGATGGGGCTTCAGTTTAACTTCACTGTAGAAAGAAAATATGGTGATATCTCAATTATCAAATCACCTAAGAAGTAAACTGCTTTGAGTATACACCTATCCCTTGTTTAATGACTTTAACTGTTTTCTGAAAAACCTACCACTAAGTAAAAAGCTGTTCAGTGACCAAAACCCCTATTAATTCTAATAGGGAAATTTATGAGCAGTTCCATCCCACACCACAAATAGAAACAAACAAACTTCATTGACCAATGGAAACAATTTTATGTAAGTAGGAAATAATCACTTAAGTGCAAATACATATAGTTTGTATCTTAAATGCAATGTATTATAATAACTAACCAAAGAAATGAGACTTCCAAGTGGTTGGTGGTAGGTGAGAAGAGGTGGAAAGGGTCATCCTTTGAAAGGGCATTTTTCTTTCTACATCGTTTTATTCACTATTTCTTCAGTCTGTTTGTGGGCTGGCTGATGGTTATTCTGCACTTAATGTGCACTTATGAATAATAGTGCACTTATGAATAATAGACAGAAGAAAACATCTGAATAATAGACAGAAGAAAACATCTTCTGTCTGAAATACCACATCTGAAAGTGTATTTATTTAATGAGTTTTGGGGTGAAAAAGTCATTGTACCAAAAATGAGTGAGATATAATAAGTGTGCTAGTGGCTTTTGAGAAAGTTCTTCCTCTATCTTCTGAAAGAGCTTTTGGAAATGACCCTCTCTCTCTTATGGGAATTACCGATAATGGCCATAAGTCCTAGAGCCACAATAGGCATTTCAGATACCAGTGTGAGGGTGAAGCTCACCTAGGAAGAAGACAAGACAAAAGCTCATGGAAGGATGAAGAGCCATTGGATTAAGGCAGTTTTGTATCAAATTACTTAGAGCTGAAGGCATTCAAATTCATACAAGTAAGATTCTGGTAGAGGAAACATATTGAGGGCAAATTTGAGGGATAAACAGTCCCACAGGAACACAGATCCTAACAGGAAAAGATACTCAATGCACTGTATCCTGTATGTCCAGATTGGATGGGCAGGCAAAAGGAGGAAGGGGAATGCTGGGAGCCAGACATAGGTAAATATTTGCTCTCCAAATGGTCATGGTCATTGTGGTTTACTTACTTAGGAGGGCTTACTCCTACATTGGGTCAGAGGTTTGACTGTTACTGCTCAGACCCTTTCTAAAGAAAAGAAATTGTAGTGAATTATTAAAAATGTGTCAATAATTTGAAAGTCGGTTGGGGTGAGTAGAATTGTCCCTGCTGTCTTAGGACTTTGGATAAACCAATAAGAATGTGATGGCTTCTGACTAGAGTTTTATCATCATTCCATGGATTAAGAAGCTGGTGAGTGGTGACATCAGAATTACCAAAAGAATCACTGTCTCCGAATATTCTCCTAGTTGAGTCTACCATATTGTGTGAAATTGGCACCAACAGATAGTTCATAAACAATTAGCATCTCGGTGGAAATGCAGAGTTGTTAATAGAGATAACACATTAAGCCCATAGTTTCAAACTGATCACTGAGGCCACGTAAGGCCTCACTGCAAATTCAAAGAGGTGCTCTGCAAGCTATTTTAAAATTCAGGAAAAATGCAGTAACATCTGCTGGACATAATGTGAACTACTAGCTCAAGGTAGTTAACATTTTCAACATCGATTGCTATGTTTCTTTCAATGAGAGTGGTACAGTTCAGTCCGATTCCACAATTTGAGAAGTTTGTGAACTGTCCAATAGGTGTTAAGTTTTTAGGACATAAATACTTACTAAGGTGCTTGAACCTAAGTATTTAATAAATAGAACTGTAAGGTATTTGTTTTGCAAGGATGCTGTGAAACAATTACTGAGACAATCAAGGATGCCAGCCAGGGCTTCCCTGGTGGCGCAGTGGTTGAGAGTCTGCCTGCCAATGCAGGAGACACGGGTTCGAGCCCTGGTCTGGGAAGATCCCACATGGCGCGGAGCAACTAGGCCCGTGAGCCACAGCTACTGAGCTGGCGCGTCTGGAGCCTGTGCTCCACAACAAGAGAGCCCGCGATAGTGAGAGGCCCGCGCACCGTGATGAAGAGTGGCCCCCGCTTGCCACAACTGGAGAAAGCCCTCGCACAGAAACGAAGACCCAACACAGCCATAAATAAATAAAAAAGGATGCCATAAACCAAGAAAATAGGGGACCCCCTATTATCACTTATTAATTATTTGATGATATTTTAACCACTTAGAGCCAATGAATATAGCCCAGGTTTTCATGAGGAAGAGGGAAGCAGAACTCCTCCTTAGCAAACGGGTGTGGGGTTTCGAAGAGGGCTTCCTGGAGAGCCATGAAAACTTCAGGTTCCAGAAGAGAATAGAGAGGCAAAAAAAGCAGAATGTGGTTAGTGATCAAAAATGACCTTTGTGATTTTATCCAGGGCCAGGTTGGCTACTGTGCTGATGACTCCAGGTCTTTTGTGATCTGGAACATATTTCTGAAGCTTGAATAAACTGGAAAGTCTTTAAACACAGAGTGAGGCAAATGGCCATTCTGTTTATTATATTCTATTTTTTTCTTTGGCATTAATTTCCCCAGCCTCAAAATTAGATATACCTTTAACATACTCTTATGCAATAGTCATTTTTTCTTTATAAAAGGAGGTCCAAGCCACTGAGATATTACCATAGAAAGCAGAATATGTCACTGATATTCAAATATCTACTGACTATGAGCTATCTCCTTTTCTCCATGTAAGTTATATTTATATCAGAGCATCATGATCCTATTCAACATGCCTTAAGTATTCCAAACTGGCCAGGCCCTGTCTGGGTTACCTGTTACAATAGAACTCCACTTTTCTCAGCCCCTTAATAGAAGTGAATACCACTTTCATGCACCAAATTTTAGGGTATAAGTATTCCCTGTGTTCAGGTTAAAAAACAGTAATTCCTACCCATGGCTTTGCTTAAACTCTACTATTTCATCCAGAATTATTGTATAGTTTAACGTTAAACAATAGAAGAACACTTGGGATTTCTTATCAACTTATCCAGACACTGATGGAAAGCATTCATAAACAGGAATTTTTTTCCCTGGATGGATTGAAGAAATTCTAGTGTGTCAAAAACTTTCCTTTAGATTATTCTCTTTTAAGTTATATCATCATTACTGGTTCATCTGCACTTTTTCTCTCCATATCTGTCAAACAACTGAAATGATTTTGTGGGATTTTTTTTTCTCCATGTTAAATATAGGCTTTTTTTTTTTTAATTCACTGCAATTGAGCATGTCATTTATCCTTCTGCCCATTTTTCTTATATTAAAAGGTCTCCTGCTGGAATTTAATTTCAAGTTAAATCTTTACCCCACCCTCAGGCTGTGAGACTGAATTAAATAAATCCCACTAAAAGTAATAAACCACTCTTAGCTGTGGTCTTGTGATATCAGTTGTCAGCCTGTCAGAGCAAATCTGAGTGTTAAATTCACTGCCTCTGCTAGTGAGGAAAGAATCAGAACACCAAAAAGCCCAGGATAGCAGAACTGCTGCAGTCACTTTAGTTTCATCTCAGCAGTAGTACTTAAGCATGCAAGAAAATATCTTTGAAGATGATTTTCTTGATGACAGTCTTTTAAAATTCATATTGATGGTAAAACATAAAGGCTCAGCTTTGGTTATTATACCTTATTTAGTGATGTTGCAAGCCTGTGAGATCTATTAACAAGAAGGTAGAATTCTTTTGGGAGAGGAGGGACAAAACAGGAGTATTATACTGTTGGGGATTGATGAATTTTAGAATTAAAGAGTTAGTTAGGGCTAGTGTCTAAATATAGAATTGAAAGGTGAACAATTTGAGATACGGAAGGAAAAAAGAATACACGTCATCAATTTCCTCTTATGAAAATTTGCACGGAGATTTTAATCCACAGAACACAGTGATGCCTCAGACTTCCAAATAAAATGCTCTAAAAAGGGGGAAATGACACCCTCCCTCGATGGACTCCCTTCAATACCCTGTCTGTGATGCAGGAACACTGGGAACGATACCAGTACCAGGCTGGATTTATGGGTGTGACTAATCAAAGGTGACAGCTGGCTTCAAATCTGTTGGCTTGTCATTTGGTGGACCGATTTACAAAATACTTGTTTACCCTTAAAGCACTGAGGTTGTCCAAAAAGAAAGGTCTTTTAAAAAAAATTTTTTTAACGTTAGTTTCTCCATATTAAATTTTGAAGAGTTAAAGTTTTATAAAAAGCCAAAAATCAATACTGTCAGTGATTTGTTGTTTTTAAAGAACAGGACAACAGCTCAGCAGATTAACTTCCTCCTCTCCATGGATAAGCACAATATTACCTTCTGCAGAGAGAGAGCTGTAGGATTCCCGAGGGTCGGGGAGCTGAACACAGACAATTCTCTGAACAGGATTTCAATAGAGAATTCAGGGATGATAGACATTTCCCAGTAATTATTAGAGTTGCAACTCTCATCTTTCCACAGATGTAGCATCTTCATCCAGTCAAGTGCTGGGCATATAGTTAACACTAATGCCTAGTAATTCCTCAAGCTCCTCCTTCCGACCTTTTAAAAACTCTTTTACTTCCTAATTTGAAAATGGAAATGGTTCTAGAGAAAGCATGACGTTGGAAATAGCTTTCTTTCCTTATTTTGAAGTAAATGTTGGTAGTCAAAAATTATGATACTTGATTAATTACACCTGAAAACACTGTACAAGCTCATATTCTTTTCTAACCTTACGAAGAGATTATTTTCAAAATACGGGAAAATAATTTTCAGGTTCTGATAGCAAAAAACCAATGCATCATATCAATGTCCATTACAGAACTGGACTTTTCAGATGGTGGAAAAATGCTTTCACTCCTGCAGTGAGGTTATTTAGCAGTAGTAATTTGAATTAAAGTCAATGGATTTTGTACTCTAAGGCTGGGCCTTCATTTTAAATCATTAGATTACATTTGTTACGATTTTTTTTTTGTATTTATAAACCTGATTGACATATTTTCACTTGAATTCTATTTGTTTATTTAGCAATTTATCATGAGAAAAGGATGGACTTTGTAACTGGAGATCTAGTTTGAAGTCTAACCACTCCACATACCAGCTGTTTAAACTCAGGCTACCTTTACTGTGCTGAGCCTCAGTTTACTCATATGCACAATGGGATCACAGTGCTTTCCTTATGGGATTGCTATGAGGATTAATAAAAATTATACATGAAGCAGCCGGCTCAGTCTTTCATGTGTCAGATGTTCCCTTCTGACTCTGAGTCTACAATAGGTTTTATTGCCTGTGATAATTCAAATATATCTATCTGAAATTCCTGTAACAAATGCTTTCCAAAAACTTAGAGTGTAGAGAATTTCACAGTCAGGGTATATAAATGATGATTTGAGTAAAAGGAGAGATCTCAAAAATGTTTTCCTGTCGAATAGTGAATTTGATATCATAAAACTCAATTTCAGTCTTAATGAATTTTCACAAGATCAGTTTTGCAGTTAAACAACGAATATAACATTTGCAATTTAATTCATTTATTTATTCAACAATGATGTACCACTAGCCCATTACATACTAGGATCTCTGCAAGGCCTAGGGGCCTACGAGTAAGCAAAATCACAGCCAAACGGCTTACAGTACGGTGGGGAAGGCAGACAAGGAACTTGAAAAACAACAGTGGTGATAACATATGGAAGCACATGGGGCTATGGGAACAATCAACAAATATCAACTACAGTCCACAGGAAAGTTCTACTTCTAAACTCCTGCTCTTACCTCACTCCATATTTATTATCACTTTCTATCCTTATACCTCGTTCCCAATTTATTTTTGATGAAATATTCCTCTTTGAGGAATATATGAAGACATTAGCACTTTCTAATGTTTTTGTGAGCTATTTGCTAACTTTACATTGACAGGGTTTAAGCTGAGCACTGTAACATGTAAGGCTATATGGTGGCTGTGTAGATCAGTTGTCTAGAGACCCGCGAAGCATAGAGTGCTAAGCTGTAAGTAATGCAAACCATCTTCTTGGCCAGTATCCACTTCTTTTGACGTGTATACACTGCTCAATAATCTGATTTTTTTTTTTTCTCTGTAAACTTGGAGATTCCTCAAGTATTTTAACTGTAAAATGATATCATATTTGGAAAACAGCAGTTAACAACACTAGGAACCCCATAATGAAGAAGAAGTTTCTTAGAGCCAAAATAATGACATGATGATAATAAAAATTACAAACATCTAGTATTTATTGAGCACTTACTATGTGGTGGGTCATTGTTCTAGAAGCTTACATCAACTCTTCAGATAGCAGTTATCAGGCACATTAGCAAAAGATTATAGGCCTTGGTCACAGGCTTCACCTTTGTGACAAGACAGACAAATTTTGCCTGGTATCATCAAAATTAGAAAAGCATACTGTTTGGAACCTAGAGGATAATCTGACTTTCTGGGCAAGAATTCTCATAATAGAGAGGAGAAGATGAAGGATGAGACAGCTAATGATTATATGCTCATCTATTGAGCCTCTGGGGCATGGTGAATAAATTTATTTCATAAACTTAAAAACATCCCTTTTTCTCATAAACTGTTTATTTTGCTGTTCATTTAATTCAGTATGGCCAAAAGGGATATGCCCGGCAATTTCTTGACTTCCCAAAATATATCTCCTTGATTTTATTCATTTTATAGGGAACCATAATTTTGATTTAGCATTTAAAAATCTATCTGCCACTTTGCAGGAACTGAGTCACACAGTACATTTAAAGGCTGATGTACTATTAATTTATAACAAAAAATATATTTATTCCTTTTGGATGATGACAGACATATGTTATGCCTATGTCTCTTTCTCAAGGTCCAGCCTAGTGCCATCCACATCGCTGATTTCTAACAAACATTCACTGATTGCTTGGTATGTGATTACAATAGAAAGAATTCACTCCAGTTAAATGCTAAGGAGACACCACATTCACATTTTCCTTTTCCACAAGTACCGATGTCTTCTGAAGATTAGAAAGTCTTTGCCTTAAAAAAAATTCCTTTTCTTCATATCAAATTGTAAGAATTTTTTTCTTTAATGTTTTGATGGCTCTGGGTACATATTTCAGTAATTCTAAATCAAACAATCACAGAGTATGAGAGCTGGAAGAAACTCTGCAGCACTGTGTCCGGGGATTACAAACTCAAATGCCTCCAAGGGTCAGGCAGGTAACATAAATACGTGAATCTGACTGGGCTTAAGGGAGGAGGAAAGTAAAGCCTGTAGCAAACTAGAGGTGGCAGAACTTGTCAAATTCAAACCCAATTCTGACCATAAAAAACAGGACTGGGGGCTATGTTTGGTCCACTAGCTACTATTTATAAACACTGAGGTTAATCCCTTAATTTTAACTATCAGTGCATTTAATCCTGCATTTCCCACTGTTGCAGGGAGTTGGAATAACGCCATATAGCTCAGGGTCAGAAAGAGGCATAGAAAGTACCCACTTAGCCTAACAACCTTAAATTGACTTGAAGTTAAATCACATGGCTAGTGTATTTAGACTTTGTGAATTATTATCTAAGTAAATACGCAGGGGCAGGGGAAAGAGCATTAAAATTACTTCCAATTGTGTTTTCTTGGTTTTTGAAATAAAGATGTAAAAATCTCTGGTGAATTTCTTTATGTGTCTTTCAGTGGCTTTGAAGCCAGATAAACAAAGGCCTACCTTTTATGAGCTGTGTCACCTTGAACAATCTGCTAAATTCACCAAGCTTCATTTTCCTTGACAGCACACCTGCTTTATTTACCATAAAGTTAGTTTTACCATAAAGTAAGTTAGTTAGTAAATAAGAAAATTTCTATAAAGTGCCAAGCACAAAGCTTGTTCATATTTGATGATTAGAAAATGTTTCCTACTTTCTATGCCCTCAATCTCTTCCTGTCTCCTTTCTCCCTGGATCTGGGCCTATAACTTCTTTAAACCAGTTGGTAATAAATTGGTCCCCATTCTATCTTTTCACTCCAGCTGAGACCATCAACAGTGTTGTGGTTTTTGTTTGTAATACATTGTTAGATGAATCTTTTTATATATAAAAAAAAATAAATGTAAACATTTTCTTTAAGGAGCTTCCTTGGAGATTTACACCTTATGGTTAAATAACAATTTGTATTTTTCAGAGCACATTATTATTATTTTTTTGTGTGGTTAATATATCTTTCCTCTTTGTACCTTTTCTTTCGAGAAAAATACAATGTTACAGAAGGCCTCCAAATGTTAGGGGGTCTTTAAATGTTCACTGTAGGAAATCTGGGTCTCTAAAATGAGCAGTGGTGATTTGACAGGGTAAGGAGCCACTCTCTTATTATTTGGACATGTTATCAGAATGGCTACAACCTACAGTCCCCACGGGATTCTCTGGAAAAGAAGCCCAACTAAGTGTTCTTTTTTACGACACCACAACTTTTTAGAATTTTTAAAGAAATTTAATAAATTTGGTCAATAGTTCTGTGCTGTTTTATCACTCACACACACAAAAAGTAAAAATGAAAATAGGCCTGCTAGAAGCTTAATTAGTTTAGATAGGCACTTTGGGTAGGTAGCATCCATGGGGCAGATTCCCTTTTTAGACTTAGGGAATAGGTTTTCTTTAGACATGAATTAACAGAGAGGGAAAGATGTGTCCTTTAGCAAGGAAGAGGAACCCAAATGCGTTTTCCCTACAAAACTATACTTCACTGAGAAATCAGCATATCAGCATTTGTTATGTACTTGGTATATTCCTCATTTCTCTGTAACCAGTAAATCTTGTGTCTAAAAAGGTTAAAAAGGTAACAGCTAAGGACACATTTGGTGACCTTGCTTACGCTAGTGATATTCATGTCACTTATCTACCATCTTAGGGGCTATCATCTATAGGCAGTCTCTGTTTTCTTCATAACTCCTGGCCACATATGATCCGCGTTTGTTTTTTGACAGTCGTTCAAAGGAAGGGTACAAATAACCTATAAAATGTCTTTTTTCCTTGATGAGTGCTAATTGCTCTTAATTTTGCTTTAATTTTCCGGTGGTTCAAAACTGTCCTTTTCGAATGGTATCTTGTATCATTTCTAAATCATTCAGTCACTTTATGTCGCTCCTTCTGTTATTTGTGATATTTCTACTGTTTTCTATTTGTTTGTCTGTGGCCTTACCACTCTTCATAATTCTTGATAGTGACAATTCTATTTTTTTTTTTTTTTTTTTTTTTTGCGGTACGCGGGCCTCTCACTGCTGTGGCCTCTCCCGTTGCGGAGCACAGGCTCCGGACGCGCAGGCTCAGCGGCCATGGCTCACTGGCCCAGCCGCTCCGTGGCATGTGGGATCTTCCCGGACCGGGGAACGAACCCACGTCCACAGCATGGGCAGGCGGATTCTCAACCACTGCGCCACCAGGGAAGCCCGATAGTGACAATTCTTTAATATTGACATAAGGAGTGGCCTCTCAGCTCCTTTGCCTCTTCACCTTCATTTGCTCTGGGTCCTTGTCATCCCCAACAACTGCATCGCTTATCATCTCCCTGTCAACTGATCAGCACTGGTGATTTGACATTTGTAACTGTTATCAGAATGGTTATAACCTAGAGCCCCAGCTGGATCCTCCAGAAAAGAAGCCCAGCCAAGTGTTCCGTTTCAAGACACCATAATTCTTACTCTCTCTCTGATCACCATGCTTCTCCTTCTGGCTCACACCCTCTGGTTTTCCACCTCCCCAGATTCTGCTCCACGATCCTCTTTGATTCCACCACCTTTTCACTGTGTCTCATCCCCATTCACATCCTCATTTCCTTGTATATCAGGTTACACTCCATGGACTATCAACATGCTCTTTCCCTTGTACGTATTTTCAACCACCTGGCCCCTCTCTTTCTTTATCACCCTCTTAACAGAACCCCAACCGTAGATAAACCCAACTGTGGTGGCCCAGTTGCTCTGCCTGTATAGCTGGACATAGCTGGGGAAAAGGACATACCTCCGCAGATCAATCTCACTTCAAATCCATGATTTCGAACTACAACTGGGCCTTATATAGCTCGGCAAGCCAACCTCACTTCCCTCATCAACTCACTTTTCCCTTCATAGATGACCACCCCATTTTTTTCTCCTTTCAAACTAACTGCATGGCCTCACTATCCTCATACTCAGCTGATGGCCTTGCTTCCTGTTCCAGTCAGAAAAGAACTTCTACAGGGCATCACTGCCCATTAAAAGTTTTTAAAGGAGCTAAAACTTTTTTCAGAACATTCCAAAATTATTAAATTCAGCCAAAGAGTGTCTTTGTCTCTATTTGATGTTTTCAAAGTACAAAAGTAATACATGTTTGTCATTACCAAGAAATTGGGTGCCTGGGACTTTCCTGGCTATAGCACTGAAAGTCTTATGTCCCAAGAAACTTCTCAGTCCTAGGCAGACTGGGACTGTATTTGTCACCTTATCAGGAAACAACACACTACAAAGGAAAATACAGTATAAATGAAAAACTAGTACTTTCACCTATTATTATTAGTAGGTAGTTAGGGCTACCTTCCAGTCCTTCAAAGCACTATGCTTATACCAATATATATAAGCATACATGCATCAAATATAGGTGGTTTGTTGTCTTTTGCTTTTACTAAAATAGAATCATACTATACACATTTCTTTGCAAACTAGCTTCTTTTTTCCTGATTAAAAATAAGGAAAAAATTTCCCTTTACAGGGCTTTGAGGTAACAAAACTGAATGTTGTATTTCAGCTCAACTGGGTCCAACCAGCTGAAGTTCCAGGATACTGGGCCTGAGTGGACCTAACTAAAGCCTCTTTCCTGACCAGGAAACAATGCGAAATGTGTAACCAACTGTATATGGTCCTATGGACTCATTTAGTCCTTCTCAGAGTTTAGTTTTCAATCCTGATCGGTATAACCACCATTAACACTACCTTTATATTAGAAAGTCCTGATTTTCTTCTTCAGACAACCACTCAGTAAATTTTATTCACTGTGGGGTGTTCCACTGGCTGACAAGGTGACTTCAGGCTTTTTTTTTTTTTTTTAAAGCTCGGATAGTCTTTGTTTTAAAATTTAATACCTAACAATATATAATGGATACACATATACATATACACATATACATATAATTTTACATACATAGATCATATCATGCATGGCTTTTGTTTGTTATTGTGGTTGTAGTGAAGTCTCTTTTTTTCTTATTTCTTGCCTCTCCCCAATAAGTTCTTACTTAGATTTCCTCTATTAACCTGTGGAATAGCATTTGTCATCTTCTCCATGCTTATAATATGTATATATGACTTGAATAATTGTGTATAATAAAAGGTGCATTTTGCTATTATTTACTTAATAGAAGTGGCATCATATTATACTTGGGAGGAAAAACCTTCAAAAATGGTTTGCAATGATCCCTTCCCCTGGTAGTCATACCCTTGGCTAATCCCTTGCCCTTGCATGTGGGTTGGAACTAGTGCTTTGCTTCTAATGAACCTGGCAAACATTACGGCATATCAATTCCAAGATTAGACCATAAAAGACTGATTTCTGTCTCACTGGCACACTCTCTTTTTTTTTTTTAATTTAATTTAATTTTTATACAGCAGGTTCTTATTAGTTACCTATTTTATACACATCAGTGTATACATGTCAATTCCAATCTCCCAATTCATCACACCACCCCACCACCACCACTTTCCCCCCTTGGTGTCCATAAGTTTGTTCTCTACATCTGTGGCATACTCTCTTGCTTTCCCATTTTGAAGAAGCTAGGTGCCATGTTGTGAGCTCCCTTCTGAAGAGGTTCAAGTGGCAAGAGACTGAGGGTGACCTTGGGTAACAGTGGGAAATTGAGGTTCTCAGTCCAACAGCCTGCAAGAAATTGAATCCTGCCAATAACTACTAAGTGGACTTAGAAGCAGATCCTACTCCATTTGAACCTTCAGATAATTGCAACCTGGGCCAAGGCCTCCATTGTAACCTTGTGAGAGACCTAGTGCAGAGGACCCTGTTAAGATATGCCTGGATTTTTTCTGGACCGAGAAAAGCTCTGAGTTAATAATTGCTGTTGCTTTAAACTACTAAGTTTTGGGGTATTTTGTTATACAGCAGTAGACAATAAATACTTTTCTCTAAATATTACTTTTCTCACCTAACAATACACCATGGAAGTCTGTTCAAATTAATTGATATAAGTTTGATGTATTCTAATTGTGGCATATTACCTGGTGGGGATTCATCATAATTCATGCAAATATTTCTTTATGGATAGTCATTAATGCCACTCTATTTATAATGGCTACTCTATTTATAATGATCAAACGTTTTAAATTAGGTAAATGTTTTGAAAATACAATTAGAGATTTATTATCTTATTTTCTATATTTCAGATGTTCATTTAGAAACTGGGAAAAACACAGAAGAAAGTATACTGAAGAAGTCAATTTTTCATACTATAAGAAAATGTGGATCAAAATATGATAAAAACAGTTTTAGAACAAAATATCATTATGTCAGAATTATACTGTTTTTTGTTTTGGAGGAAGCATCTGGACACTTTAAAAAATATGTAAAAATAAAAAGAAACATTTTATTTTAACTCAACTAACTATATGGATTCTCTTTAAATTCCCTCCAGAAGTACAAAATTAATAAAATTATTTAATCTTAGGATGGAAGGGATGTTAAAACTCACACAATGTAATCACTCATTTCATATTTTAACTCCCATTAAAACTTTATCATTGAAAGATATTTTAAACAGTAATTTATAATTTTACTAATAATACAAATATAAATATTTGTGTGAAAATGTAAATATTATGAATAAAACTGAAGTTCCACATCCTTTCCTCCCTCCCTGAGGGACCCATGGCTGTTGATTTGTATAACAATATGTAATATGGTGTATCTTCTGTATACTTTTGAAGGCCTTTAATTCATACAGATGTACGCATTTATATCTGTAGAAGCTATAAGTTATATCATATTGTATATATCATTCTACAAGGTGTTTCATCAAGTGGCATTTGAAAATATAATATTTTATTAAAGTATAGTTGACTTACAATGTTTAGTTTCTGGTGTAAAGTGATTCAGTTATACATATATACACATATTCTTTTTCAGATTCTTTTAAAACTGCCTTTTACAGTGCTTTATGATTGATGATTAAGCTTAAAGAATGGGGACTAATATATTTGTTTCATTTTTTGTTATTTTTATACTTACATTGAGTTAATTTTAATTTTTTTATTATATGAAATTAATATTGTTTTTTATTTTCACATTAATGAAATGATGTTAGTAGCTAAGCTGGCAAACAAAATTCCTTCCATTTAAAATATCTCTAAGTATTTTTCACCTAAGAAAACATTTTCAAACCATGTGAAGCTGAAACCTTGCCTGCAAACATTTCCACTGACAATCACTGTCTTAGTTTAAATAAGGGCTAGATATGTTTTTAACACTCAATGTCCTAATGCCCTTAAAACAATTTTTCTTTTCAGCTTCAATGGCAAAAACACATTTTAGAAAAGACTGTTAGTAAACATTTCAACCAAAACCACATTTGAACTGTTAAATTCCCTTGGTGAACCAGATGTTTTGCTTCACAAATGGTTTTTAGGTATGTCTTGGTTCCAACTCTATTTCTTCTGAAATATTACTGTGAGGATTTCATAAATTAAGAGCCCTTTTGGAAGATATTTACGGAGCACCTTCTTTGTGCTGACTGCCATGACAGGTACCGATTCAGTGACAAATAAATACTATACAGTCCCTGCCTTTAAGGAACATGTTACATATGGAAGAGAGAGAAAAATATTAGGTGATAAATCCAATATGATGTAGCATGTCAGAGTCAGTAATTCATTAGTTCATTCATTAGTCCATCCATGAATTCTTATTTGTGTAAACTCTTTCATGGGTCAGGCATTATCCTAGACATACTATAGCTCTGGCTTGTCTGAATTAAGAAGGGACATGCAAAAGGGCACAAAGAGTAGATGCCCAATCTCCACTGACAAGCGGAATCAGGACATGCTTTCTGAGAGGTGTCACATCAGTCAGGACTTGAAGGAAGGAAGGCCAGTCATTGCATAGGCAAAGAAAACCATTATCAGCAAACATGTGGCATCAAGAAAAGTACTGCCTGTTGGAGAAATACTGAAGCACATTTTGGTGGTGGCCATGGTGGGCATAGAAAACCAGCTGGGAGAAGTAGACAAAGACCAGGCCATGAAGGACCCTGCAGCCTATTTTTAGGACAATAAGAAGTCAAAAGCTTACACTACAATGTCCATGCTGAAGCTCAGCTGCTTACTAGTTCAGTGATAATAAATTTAGTCTTTTTATTTCCTTAATAACTCTTGAAAAAGAAAATCTGATAAATTTTCAATGGACTGGAAAAAGAATGTTCAGCAAATTTTTGCCCAGTAATATATTTGTGGTTAGGCACAATATGACTCACTGTGACATAAAAAAATTCAGATTAAAGTAGATCAAGCTTACACCCAACACTCTTGTTTATCCTATATCCTGGTGTGTGGCAAGGGTCTTAAATGCCATTTTAACAGTGTGAGAGTTTTCCACAATGCCTTTGATTTAGATCGACCAGCACTGGTTAAAGTGATCATGACTTTTTAAAACTACAGAGCTGTGAAGATTTAAAAACATTGTAAGGTGAGTCAAAATAGTGTACTAGAGTTTAGGGATCATCAATGTGATGTAAACACTCTATACTTTGGTCAGAATTTCACTGTTGAAAACTAACAGTAGAAATTTGGAAAAAACAAGTCTTCTGGGCCTTAGTTTCTATAAAACCGAGGGCATTGCGTAAAAATCTCTTTTAGTCTCTTCTAGTTATAAAATTTTACAAAGTCAGTTTGTGGTAAACATGTCCTTCTGAGTGACAAATATGTAGTAGCTCAGTTACTGGCACAATTGTTTAGTATCAGAATATCTTAATCAATTAATTTTATATTTACTAAGTGTCTACAATGTTGAAGTACTTATTATAGGTAATGGGAATATGAGGGCTGTGGTCATTGGTGCTAGTAATCAAATCATTCTGCCTCTCTGCACCTCATGGGTGCTTGAAAGGACTGGCACTATTTCTGGTCAATGGGTTGTCAGTGAAACTCATAAAAGTAATTTCTGGGCCATAGCAACTGAATGCCAGTTTACAATCTGCAAGTGCTCTTTTTCCTCTCCCAGGAAGATTATCAATGTTCCAGATAGTAGCTATTCTACCAGCCTGAGTCCTAGTGAACCATCAGCTGAGATGCTATGGATATACACAATGAGTGAGAAGTAAACTTTAATTGTTTTAAGCTAGGGAGATTTGAGGTTTGTGTGTCACTGAAGCCAAACTTAGCCTATCCTAACTGATGGAATGGGGAGCAAGACAAATAAAGCCCCTGTTCTCAAGGTGCTTACAGTCTAGTGGGAGATAATAAATAAATAAGTAGAAACAAATGAACAAGGTGATTTCAGATACAGAATGGCTGGGTTGATGGGGAGGAATACTGATTTAGGATAAGTGGTCATTGAAGGTCTCAGAGTAGATACTTGAACTGAGGCAAACTGACAAAGGATCAGACACCTGAAGATCTTTGGAAAGAGCATTCCAGACTCTGGAACAGCAAGTACAAAGGCCCTCAGGTGGGACAAGCTTAGTATGTTTGAAGAATAGAAAAAGGCCAGTGTGACTGGAGCCCAGAGATTGTGTAAGAATCGTAGAGGATACGGTTGGAAAGATAAGCAATGGACTTTCTCATCCCTGGTAGCACAGTAGATTTACCTGAAATACTTTAACAAAATACCAATACTAGGCCTGGCCCCAGAGATTCTGGAGTGGTAACAGGTCTCAGTATTTTTTTTGTTTTTTTTTTAACATTCTCTGTATGATTCTAATGTGTAACTTGGGTAAAGAATCCTTGATGTAGTCTTGCAGGTTATGGGTAAGATGGTTAGAATTTTACTCTAAATTATTGGAAAAGTTTTAGAGGCGACATAAACTTTTGTCTTATAAAATCACACTGTCTGCAATGTGGAGATATATTATAGAATGAATAAGAATGATTATTGAGGAAGCTATATCAGAAATTCCAAAGAGAGATAATAGTAGTTTGGATCAGGTATTAACAGTGGAGATGGAGAAAAATTATTAGATTCAGGATATACTTTGAAACTAATGCTAAATTTACTTACTAATGGATTGGATATATTTAAAGTGAACAAAGGGAGAAATAAATGATGACACCCAGATTTTTGAGTACAGCAACTGAGCTGAAAGTGGAACATTCATTAGCTTAAATGGGTAAGACTGGAACAGGAAATGGTTTGGTAAGTGGAGAGAAACAAAGAGTTCTTTTTAGGACTCGTTATATTAAAGTTGCAACTATTAAGCATTCAGTAGAGATATAAAGTAGACAGATATAATAGTTTGGAGATCATAGGAGAGATAAGGAATAAAGATATAAAGTTGGTGGTTATCAGCAAATAGCATTTAAAGCCAGAAGACTAGTGTAGTTACAGAAGAGAGCCAAGAACTGAGTCACTGGGCACTCCAACATTTAGAGGCTAAACAGACAAGGACAAACCAGAAAAGACTTAGAAAAAACAGTCAGTAAAGTAAAGAAAATATCAGTAGCATGTACTGTGATAATATGCCTGAGAAGAGTGTTTCAAGGAAATAGTAATTAACTTGTTGACTGCTACCATAAGGTGGAGTAAAAGGACAATGCTAGTAGCATACAAATCTAGTTCTCCTTTGTATTGCTCCTGATTCAATCAATTCAATTCAATTCAGTTTGGTATACATTTGAGCAAATGGTGTGGGTATAGTGTAGTGCTCTTCAAATATTTGGCTCAAGTACTTCATAAATAAATTTTGAAAAATAAGCACCCATGGCAAATTTCTATGTTGACATCTAAATATTTTCATAAGCTTAAATAATAGTTGCAAACGATATAATTTTCAAAACACTGTAAAAACTTATATTTAAAATAAAATTATTACCCCTCTTTTTAAATGTACCCAGTGGAATATGAACACCATAGCCTATCTATAATTTAAAACATACATGAACAAGGTCTTCTCTACCAGTTGGATTTTTAAAAAAATATCCTCTTTGAACATATGTTTATTTATTTATCTTTTTTTAACATCTTTACTGGAGTATAATTGCTTTACAATGATGTGTTAGTTTCTGCTGTATAATAAAGTGAATAAAATATACATATACATACATCCCCATATCTCCTCCCTCTTGCGTCTCCCCCTCCCAACCTCCCTATCCCACCCCTCTAGGGGGACACAAAGCACTGAGCTGATCTCCCTCTGCTATGCGGCTGCTTCCCACTAGCTATCTATTTCACATTTGGTAGTTTATATATGTCCATGCCACTCTCTCACATCGTACCAGCTTACCCTTCCCCCTCCCCGTGTACTCAAGTCCATTCTCTATGTGTGCGTCTTTATTCCTGTCCTGCCGCTAGGTTCTTAAGAACCATTTTTTTTTCTTTTTTTTTAGATTCTGTGTAAGCATATGGTATTTGTTTTTCTCTTTCTGACTTACTTCACTCTGTATGACAGTCTCTGGGTCCATCCACCTCACTACAAATAACTCAATTTTGTTTCTTTTTATGGCTGAGTAATATTCCATTGTATATATGTGCCACATCTTCTTTACCCATTCATCTGTCAATGGACACTTAGGTTGCTTCCATGTCCTGGCTATTGTAAATAGAGCTGCAATGAACATTGTGGTACATGACTCTTTGTAAATTATGGTTTTCTCAGGGTATATGCCCAGTAGCGGGATTGCTGGGTCGTATGGTAGTTCTATTTTTAGTTTTTTGAGGAAACTTCATACTGTTCTCTATAGTGGCTGTATCAATTTACATTCCCAACAACAGTACAAGAGGGTTCCCTTTTCTCCACATCCTCTCCAGCATTTATTGTTTGTAGATTTTTTGATGATGGCCATTCTGACTACTGTGAGGTGATACCTCATTGGAGTTCTGATTTGCATTTCTCTAGTGATTAGTGATCTTGAGCATACTTTCATGTGTTTGTTGGCAATCTGTGTATCTTCTCTGGAGAAATGTCTATTTAGGTTTTCTGCCCATCTTTGGATTGGGTTATTTTTTGATATTGAGCTGCATGAGCTGCTTGTATATTTTGGAGATTAATCCACTGTCAGTTGCTTCGTTTGCAAATATTTTCTCCCATTCTGAAGGTTGTCTTTTTCTCTTGTTTATGGTTTCCTATGTTGAGCAAAAGCTTTTAAGTTTCATTAGGTCCCATTTGTTTATTTTTGTTTTTATTTCCAATACTCTAGGTGGTGGATCAAAAAAGAATCTTGCTGTGATTTATGTCAAAGAGTGTTCTTCCTATGTTTTCCTTTAAGAGTTTTATAGTGTCCGGTCTTACATTTAGGTCTCTAATCCATTTTGAGTTTATTTTTGTGTATGGTGTTAGAGAGTGTTCTAATTTTGTTCTTTTGCATGTACCTGTCCAGTTTTCCCAGCACCACTTATTAAACAGACTGTCTTTTCTCCACTGTATATTCTTGCCTCCTTTGTCATAGATTAGTTGACCATAGGTGCGTGGGTTTATCTCTGGGCTTTCTGTCCTGTTCCATTGATTTATATTTCTGTTCTTGTGCCGTTACCATACTGTCTTGATTATGGTACCTTTGTAGTACAGTCTGAAGTCTGGGAGCCTTATTTCTCCAGCTCCGTTTTCCTTTCTCAAGATTGCTTTGGCTATTTGGGGTCTTTTGTGTTTCCATACAAATTGTGAAATTATTTGTTCTAGTTCTGTGAAAAAGGCCATTGGTAGTTTGATAGGGATTGCACTGAATCTGTAGATTGCTTTCAGTAGTATAGTCATTTTCACAATGTTGATTCTTCCAATCCAAGAACATGGTATATCTCTCCATCTGTTTGTACCATCTTTAATTTCTTTCATCAGCGTCTTGTAGTTTTCTGCATACAGGTCTTTTGTCTCCTTAGGTAGGTTTATTCCTCGATATTTTATTCCTTTTGTTGCAATGGTAAATGGGAGTGTTTCCTTAATTTCTCTTTCAGATTTTTCATCTTTAATGTATAGGAATGCAAGAGATTTCTGTGCATTAATTTTGTATCCTGCTACTTTCCTAAATTCATTGATTGGCTCTAGTAGTTTTCTGGGAGCATCTTTAGGATTCTCTATTTATAGTATCATGTCATCTGCAAACAGTGACAGTTTTACTTCCCCTTTTCTGATTTGGATTCTTTTTATTTCCTTTTCTTCTCTAATTGCTGTGGCTAAAATTTCCAAAACTATGTTGGATAATAGGGTGAGAGTGGGCAACCTTGTCTTGTTGCTGACCATAGTGGAAATGGTTTCAGTTTTTCACCATTGAGAACGATGTTGGCTGTGGGTTTGTCATATATGGCCTTTATTATGTTGAGGTAAGTTCCCTGTATGTCTATGTTCTGGAGGGCTTTATCATAAATGGGTGCTGAATTTGTCAAAAGCTTTTTCTGCATCTATTGAGATGATCATATGGTTTTTCTCGTTCAGTTTGTTAACATGGTTTATGACACTGATTGATTTGCGTATATTGAAGAATCCTTGCATTCCCAGGATAAACCCCACTTGATCATGGTGTATGATCCTTTTAATGTGCTGTTGGATTCTGTTTGCTAGTATTTTGTTGAGGATTTTTGCATCTATGTTCATCAGTGATATTTGCCTGTAGTTTTCTTTTTTTGTGGCATCTTTGTCTGATTTTGGTATCAGGGTGATGGTGGCCTCATAGAATGAGTTTGGGAGTGCTCCTCCCTCTGCTATATTTTGGAAGAGTTTGAGAAGGATAGGTGTTAGCTCTTCTCTAAACGTTTGATAGAATTTGCCTGTGAAGCTCCCAGTCCTGGGCTTCTGTTTGTTGGAAAATTTTTAATCACAGTTTCAATTTCAGTTCTTGTGGTTAGTCTGTTCATATTTTCTATTTCTTCCTGGTTCAGTCTCAGAAGGTTGTGCTTCTGTAAGAATTTGTCCATTTCTTCCAGGTTGTCTGTATTATTGGCATGTAGTTCCTTGTAGTAATCTCTCGTGAACCTTTGTATTTCTGCAGTGTCAGTTGTTACTTCTCCTTTTTCATTTCTAACACTACTGATTTGAGTCTTTTCCCTTTTTTTCTTTCTTTTGCGGTACGCGGGCCTCTCACTGTTGTGGCCTCTCCTGTTGTGGAGCACAGGCTCTGGATGTGCAGGCTCAGTGGCCATCTTCACAGCTCCGTGGCATGTGGGATCTTCCTGGACCGGGGCACAAACCCACGTCCCCTGCATTGACAGGCGGACTCTCAACCACTGCACCAGCAGGGAGGCCCCCCGTCCCTATTCTTTTGTCTCTGTTTTTCCTTTTTTCTTTTGCCCTACCCAGGTGCATATGGAGTTTCCTACCTTTGGGAAGTCTGAAGTCTTCTGCCAGCATTCAGTTGGTGTTCTGTAGGAGTTTTTCCACATGTGGATGTAGTTTTGATGTATTTGCAGGGAGGAAGGTGATCTCCACATCTTACTCCTCCTTCATCTTGAAGGCCCCCCATCTTTGAATATATGTTTAAATTCCACCTATTCCATTGAATCTTATGTTAATGTAATATGATTTTATGTGTGAAAGACTGCTGATCACCTGATCCTACACATATGCAATAACACTATAAAAATCCTTAAGTAAAATTACCTTGGTGACTTTAAGTTTTAAGACTATTTTTCTGAAGTGATTTCAGCAAAATGTCCAAGCTCTCCCATGTTCCCCCCTGACCCCCGAAACATCAAAAAACAAACAGAAACTATCAGAACCAATTTTATCAGAACTCTAGAAAATGGCTATAGTTTACAATAACCACGTGAATGCTGAATCAAGAAAGGGGTAGCTTCAAAGCACTAGGAAAGCTTTATGGTGTCTTTATTTGCCCTTGCCCACTCCCTAGCATGGCTGCAGTCTTGTAGAGGAAAGGCTGCATTCCCATTGTGGAACACTGGCTCTGGTTTTAAAGGGCACAAAGCAGACTTTATTTGCAAATGGTTATGTATGTCTCTTCTAACCTGTTTGGGGTCTGACTGAAGGACTAACTCATGATGCTTGTTTCTGTTTCACGTAACATGAAGCTTGGGCTAGAACAGTGGTGTGCATCAATCAAAGCTGCTGCAAGGTGAACTAACAACTGCAGATTCCTTAGGCAAAAGAATATGGCTGAAACATAAAATAAACCACCTAATGCCTGGGAGCAAAAGCTGGGGAGAGTTTCTTTGGAAAATTAGGACATTCAGACAACTATGTATATGTATATTTAGAAAGCCATGTGCATACCTAGGGCAAAGTGCATGTTCAGAAAAAGCCAGAGAAGACCCTAAGCTTTCACCTTGGGCTAATCCTTAGGCTCATGCAGGTGTGGCTAAGTGCTGAAGGCCCTGCCACAGAGACAATCTGCAAAGACTAGGAGAGAGTTTTATTGATTTTTTTGTGTTTTTTATTTGTTTGTTTGTTTTTTCTCTTGGCATTCAAGGAATTCTGTCAAAGAACTAGCTGAACACTAGTCAAAGAACAGAGACATCAGTGACCACAGATGACAAGGAATAGTGTCTTTGCAAAATTAGTTTGGAAAGCCACTAAGCCAATGAAGTACTAGAGCTTTCAACAACAACAATCCCCTCCCCCAAGGAAAGAAAAAAAGAAAGAAAGTGCTGGGGAAAAGGAAAAATCTGATTTCCAGAGTTATCACCTTATAATATTCAAATGTCTAGTTTTCAACAAAAATGCCAGGTATACAAACACAAAGGAATAGTCCACTGAAAGAAACAAAATAAAGTGATAGAAACCATCTATGGAGAAGTCCAGAAATTGGATTTAGCTAGACAAAGACTTTAAAACAACTATATTAAATATGATCTAAAAGTTAAAGGAAACCATGGACAAAGAACTAAAGGCAATCAGGAAAACTATGCATGAACAAAATGAGTATATCAGTAAAAAGACAGAAATTTTAAGAAGAAACCAAACAAAAATTCTGGAAATTACAACTGAAATGAAAAATTCACTAGAGGGTCACAACAGTATATCCAAGTAGGCAGAAGAAAGAAGTAGTGAACTTGAAGACAGGACAATTTAAGTTATCAAATCAGAGGAGAGAAAGAATAAAGAAAAGTAAACCAAGCCTAAGTGACCCGTGGGACACCATCAAACTCTCCAGCATATACATAATGGGAACCCTAGAAGGAGAAAAGAGAGAAAAGGCTAGAAAAAGTATTGGCAAAATAATGGCTTAAAGCTCCACAAATTTAATGAAATACATGAAACCACACATTTAAGAAGTTCAATGAAGTCCAACTAGAATAGACTCAAAGAGATTCTCACAGATACATTATAATCAAATTATCAAAAAATAAAAACCAAAATGTATATATATATATATATATATATACACTAAGGCACAGTATTCAGCCATAAAAAGAATGAAGCTCTGACACATGCTACAACATGGAGGAACTTTGAAATACCTTATGCTAAATGAAAAAGGTCAGACCGCAAAGGACAAATATTGTATAATTCTACTTATAAGAAATATCTGGACTAGGTAAATTTATACAGACAGAAAGTAAATTAGAGGTTACCAGGGGCTAGAGGAGGGAGAATGTAGAGTTACTGCTTAAAGGTTACAGAATTTTTGTTTAGGGTGATGAAAATTTTTGGAAATATATAAGGATGATGGTGGCACAATACTGTGAATTAATTAATGCCATTGAATCATTAAAAATGATTAAAATGGCAAATTTATGTTACATTTGTTTCATTACAATAAATTTTTAAAAGATTACTCCTCTGGATTGAGTTATCACTGCAGTTATTACTGGTATACAATTAATCACTATATACACGAATCTACATTATTACACATTTTAAATATAATCATTAAATATAAAATGTATATGCTGTTGGAAGTATATCTCTTAAAGAAATGTAGGGAAGTTTATTTTTCTAAAAAAATCATGCATCTATGGATGAATCTTATTTATTGCTAGAATGAGATAAAGTTCAGAATCCATTTTATTTCTATTTTACCTTTTATCTTAAGGTATGTGCTGAAAAAATTTATTGGCATAAATTTAAAAGATTAGGAAGGAAGAAGTTTTATAAGAGCATTTATAAGAGCAATGTTACACAACTCCTTGATTGATGTTGCTGTTGAAAAAGTGAATGAAAGTCATCTGGCTGCTCCAACCTTTCGCAAACTAAAGACAATGTTTTGAATTGTCTTTAGGATATTTTCCCCCAAGAACAATGTGTCAAAGTAAGACCAGGCATGGTTGAGAATTGCATCTTCCATTTGTAAAGGCAGAGACAGGTGATTGTGAAAGGGGAGGTGTGAAAAGAGAATCAATATAATACCTTAAACTTAGTCCCTTGGAAAGTCTTTGTCTACCTCCACAATCACAAGTACGTTTTATGCTTCTGATTTATCATAAAGAATATTAGGCCAAGATCAGGGGATTTGCCATCCATGTTAACCTTTATTACTGGGAAGCAGAGATGATAAAGATGTGTTTCAATAAAATTACCTGCTTAATATCATCCTAATTGATGTAATAAGCTAAATTTCATTGATGTTCTAATATAAGGTTTCAAGAGAAAGAACATTTAGAAAAGAAAGTAAAGAACAGAAAAACTGTAGTTAGAGGTTATCCGGGAAACCTTTTGTTTAATTTTAGTGCCTGTTTCCATTATACCTTCTCTGTAATTTACTCTTTCCTGCACTTTTTTTGCTTTGTTTTGTTTAGTGAATTGGTCCTTACAAGTCAATTACAAGTAAGATATTCATTGAGCTATTTCTTCCTGAATTAAATGCTTCTCAATAATAAAAAGTACATCAAATAAGGAATGCCCAGGTCAGTGTGGAAAACACAGGCAGTTGTTTTTTTTTTCAATTTTACAAAATCTCTGATTTAAGTTCTTTCAAAACCTCACAGAGGAAATGCCACTCTGCTAATAGTAGGAAAAGAACAGAGAAATGCCTCTTATGCTAGCATGCTTCCTTTGATCATGAGGAAACCGTAAGCTCATAAAACACTTTTGGCTGGTCAATGAGAATGCTTTGTAAAAAAAAGAAAAAAGTTAAATGAATACACTCATATAAATTCTTACATAGATTTTGGCCAATATTAGGGCCATTTAGGCTTTGTCTATATCAGACAAAGACCTGAAGAAAGATCCATATGATTTGAATTGGAAGGCTCATGATTATGACTGTTTCCACTACAGTCCTTTACAATTCAAGCTCCCTAGCAGAGAGAAAGATCTTGTAAAAATGTAGATTAGGTCCTTTGATTTATCTTATTTTGAACAATATTCTAATGGCTTTTCCTTGTACTAGAATAGATTAGGAACGACCTAGAAGGCTCCTGCCTATCACTTGACCTCATCTCAGAGCTTCCCATCTGGATCTTTGTACTCCAGTTGCTGTCCTTTCTATGTGTTTTCCCTAAACATGCTGACTTTATTCCCATCTGTTCAGGGCCTCTGCACACACATTCTTTCCGCCTGGAATGTTTTTTCTCCAGACCTTTGCCTGGCTGGTGCCTTTTCATCCTTCAGGTCCTGGTTTGAAAGTAGCTTTTTCAGAGACGCCTTTCCCAAACTGCACCTTTCTATATTCCCTTAATACTCTCTACCCTATTGCCTGTTAGAAAGGAGTTGTTTTCATAGCAGTCATCATTATTAGAAATTTTTTGTTTAAGCATTTGATTACTTATTCATTATTTGTCTCCTTCCCCTATGTTGTAACTTCATAAAAGGAAACCAATATTGTTTACTATTGTATTCTGGTCTTCTAGAACAGTAATAAATGTGTAATTGTTCACTATTGTATTCTGGTCTTCTAGAACAGTAATAAATGTGTAATAAACATTTGTTAATGGTGGACTAATTAAATTAATTTTCTGGTTTACCTATTTGTTAATGGTGGACTAATTAAATTAATTTTCTGGTTTACCTTTCAACTAGATTATTTCCTGCCAAATTCACCTAAAATAATTTTTTCTTTGCACTGTGCAGTTTGTTTTAAGCCTTAAAGAAACTGATTGATACGCACACAGCAAAATTCACTTGAATGATGTATTTGGCTCATTGGTATGCCACTACAGAAAATATCAGCTGGCTAATAGTTGGCAGCAAAAAACTGGGATCTGGAAGTTCACCACCATTTTTGCAACTAAAATGAGAAACCAATGTGTATTGCAAAATTGGGTTTTTACAGTCTGGATTTCCATTCTTTCTATCTGGATCTGCCAGATGATCTGAAAATCTTAGTAAATCACCGAGTTACGTTTTTCTTTTTTTTGTAACCTCCTGTTTGCATCACGCCCCACACCCACTGTCCTAGAATTTCCACTGTGGAAGGGGCAAAACTAGAAGCAATGCACTAATATGTGAATGGACGGGAAGCATCACCTCCTTCCTTGTCTATGCTTACTCAGAAGTACGTACACCAAAGTATGGGATTGCAGCTCTGGGCTAGGTTTGCTTATGCAGTCCTCATTTGGTTGTGATCAATTTATAGAGTTTTTCCACTGACAAGGTCAATCTCTCAAAAAGCAAGCCATGGTGCACTCATGTTTATCATGTATGCCTGTAAGAAACATTTTCCAATCATTGGCTGTGATGGTTAATTTTATGTGTCAACTTGACCAGACTCAGGGATGCTCAGATAGCTGCTAAAACATAATTTCTGAGTGTGCCTGTGAGGGTGTCTCCAGAGGAAATTAGCATTCAAGTCAGTAGGCTGAGTAAAGAAGATTGTCCTTACCAATGCAGATGGGCATCATCCAATCTGTTGAGGATTAGAACAAAAAAGCAGAATAGAACTAAAAGGTCGAGGAAGGGTGAATTCTTTCTCTCTACTTGGGCTGAGACATCTATCTTCTCCTACCCTCGGATATTGGTGCTCCTGGTTCCTAGGCTTTCTGACTCAGATCAGGACTTACGTTATTGGCTCCCTAATTCTCAGGCCATTGTATGGACTGAATTACACCACTGGCATACCTTGTTCTCCAGCTTCCAGATGGCAGATTGTAGAACTTCTTGGCCTCCATAACTATGTGATACAATTCCTATAATAAATCTCCTCATATATAGCTACACAACTATTTCTCTCTCTTTCTCTCTCTACATATAGATAGATAGATAGATAGACAGATAGACAGATAGATCTATCTATCTGCATCTTATCGGCTGTGTTTCCCTGGAAAATCCTGATTAATGCAGTGGTTATAACCAGGCTGTAGCTAAATTTTGTTCTCTATCAAGAATTATGAAACCCATTTAAGGCAACTATTGAACAAAACCAATTTAACAGCTGTCCATTCTAAAATCATTATTGTTTAAAACTGCAAAGTCACTACACCACAATTCAGCCAATTTGTAAGTATCACTATTTTTGAGTCATTGGCTGTCCAGTTTATTAAAATAATTAAATGTCAGTATTTACTGCATATTTCTTCTTCCTCATTCCATTACTTTCAATTTTAAGTTTCAAATAAGTGTTTACTTTTGAAGATGATGAGCATAATAGCAAACAATATTAGCGATCCCAGGATGTCCTTATTATTTGCCATTATTTTCTTTCAAAACTAATTAAATGGAAGTAGTATTTTAATCTTTTATTCACAGATAGCATTGTTGATACTGGGGGCATAATAAACGAAATATTTAAATTTTTCATTCAAACTCTAGGTCCAGGCCTTGGAAAATAAAGTTATGATAATATTAAAATAACTTTTATTTCCTTTTCCTTAAATAAGCGTTAATGCCCCCAACTTAAGGAATCTCCTCTTATACCATTTTGAAGGACAAAAAGATGAATCAATAGATTTTAATAAACAAATAGCAGTGTAAAACTCAATAATAAACTCACCTTAAAAACTACAGTATATATGAAAACTTTGAATAATATTCATATTTCAGGGAATGCAAATATGTGAAAGAAAGATTTAAGAGATCAAGCCAGGTAAAATTTTATAGATGTAAGTAAGAATTTGGTATATTTACAGAAATTTTATTTTGGAAAGAAAAGACAGCTGAAGAAAAACAATTACCTGTTGATAAGATATTTAAACCTATTATTATTATTTTAAACCTATTTTCATTTCAGGTCTTTATTTTCCCTATTGCTGGCTGCCTTAGCGATATTTTGCTTTCTGAAATCAGTACTGAAGGTTTAAAAGCCATGAGATATTTTCTTCTCATAGTCCAATAACAAACTTTTTTTCTCCTTTAATCCAAAGTAACTGACTCCAAGTCCTTGACCAACAAGATCTTTAAATGCTTCAACAAATCAGTATCTTCTATTTTCCCAACCAAAGGTTTTACAAGGACTGAGGACAAGCAGCAAGAATAACTGGATTGGGCTTCCCTGGTGGCGCAGTGGTTGGGGGTCCGCCTGCCGATGCAGGGGACACGGGTTCGTGCCCCGGTCCAGGAGGATCCCGCGTGCCAAGGAGCGGCTGGGCCCGTGGGCCGTGGCCGCTGGGCCTGCGTGTCCAGAGCCTGTGCTCCACGGTAGTGGGGGCCGCAGCAGTGAGAGGCCCGCGTACCGCAAAAAAAAAAAAAAAAAAAAAAGAATAACTGGCTTGCACTATTATTTTGTGTATATTGTGTGTGTGTACATAAAAGTGGTACAGTTTTTAAGCAGAAAAAAACGTTTTAAAAAATATGGCTAACAGAGACCCCAGGGCCTGACTCTGCCTACCAGCGGGCTGGCACCAGCATCAGGACACTTTGGGTCTCTCAGTCAGCTGCCCTGGGATCTGGCTGCAAAAATCAGCCAGCTGACACCAGCTCAGAAACATCCCAGACCCCAGAGACAGGCATGTCAGTAACTAGCCACATCCATGAGCAGTCTAACACCAGCCTTGGGACTCCTAGTCATGACCCCAGCTGTCAGCAAGCCAACGCTAGCTCTGGGACTTCCAACCCCACAGCCATCCATCCTGGGATTGTCTCTGCCCACCAGTGGGCCAGCACTGGCCCTGGGATCCTCCCTGGGTCAATGAAGCCAACAGTGTGACCTGGGCCTGCCCAGCAACAGGGCAACAAAAGGACCAGAACCCCTGGGCCATGCAGCCAACTGTGTCAGGACACTCCACACCTTCCGACAGCCAGCAGTCTCTGCACTAGGCAGGGCCTGGCAACCAACCAGAGCAGGGGTCAGCCAAGCCTACCAGCACACCCACAGTAGTTAGCCAACCACAACAGAAGGGCTCATAGAGCCCACACAGAGAGCACCACTGGAGCATATAGCTCTGGTGACCAGAGAGGAGTGCACTTTGGGGCCCCATAGAACATCTTTTGTAATAGGCCATTTCTCCAAGATCAGTAGACGTAAACAATCTACCAAATACATAACAATAAAACAGAGAGTAGGTAAAATGAAGCAACACAGGAATATGTTCCAAATAAAGGAACAAGATAAAACCTCAGAACAAAGTGAAGTGGAGGTAAGCAATCTACCCAGTAAAGAGTTTAAGATAATGATCATAAAGATGCTCAAAGAACTCAGGAGAAGAATGGATGAACACACTGAAAAGTTAGAGGTTTCTAACAAAGAGTTAGAAAATATAAAGAAGAACCAAATAGAGATGAAGGAAATAATAATTAAAATGAAAAATACACTAGAAGGAATCGACAATAGATTAGATGATACAGAGAAATAGATCAGTGAATTGGAAGACAGGGTATTGGAAATCACTCAAGATGAACAGAAAAAAGAAAAATGAGTTGAAAACATGAGGACAGCTTAACAGACCTCTGAGAGAACATCAAGAATACTAACGTTCATGTTATAGGGGTCCCAGAAGGAGAAGAGAGAAAGAAAAGGGCAGAGAACATACTTGATGACATAATAGCTGAAAATTTCCCTAATCTGGGAAGGAAAACAGATATCCAGGTCCAGGAAGTACAGAGAGTCCCAAACAAGACAAACCTAAAGATGACCACACCAAAACACATTGTAATTAAAATGGCAAAAATTAAAGAGAGAATATTAAAAGCAGCAAGGGAAACACAACATATAGGAGAACACCCTTAAGGTTATCAGTTGACTTTTCAGCAGAAACTCTGCAGGCCAGAATGAAGTGGAAGAATATATTCAAAGTGATGAAAGGAAACACCCAAACAACCAATAATACTCTACCTGGCAAGCCTATTATTCAGATTTGAAGAAGGAGAGACAAAGAGTTTCACAGGTAAGCAAAAGGTAAAAGAGTGCAGCACCACAAAACCAGGTTTACAAGAAATTTAAAGGGACTTCTCTAAGTGGAAAAGAAAAGTCCACAACTAGAAATTTGAAAATTACAAAAGGAAAAAAAAAATCTCAGCAGTAAAGGCAAATATACAGTAAAGGTAGTAGATTAACCATTTATAAGGCTAGTAGAAAGATTAAAAGACCTTAAAGGTTAAAATCATCTATATCCACAATAAGTAGTTAAGGGATACACAAAACAAAAATATGTAAAATATAATCTCAAAAATATTAAACACCTTATTAGGGTGGGGGGAGTAATGTGAAGACTTGTTAAAATGCTTTTGAACTTAAGAGATCAGCAACTTAAAATAATCATCTCTCTATATATATATGTATATATCTATCTGTCTCTCTCTCTCTCTCATGGTAACCACAAATGAAAAATCTATAATAGACACACACACAAAAGAGAAAGGAATCATAACATAACACTAAAGGTAGTCAAATCACAAGGGAAGAGAATAAAAGAAGAAAGGAACAAAAAAACCCTGCAAAACAACTCCAAAATAATGAACAAAAGGGCAATAAGTACATACCTTTCAATAACTACTTTAAAAGTAAGTGGGCTAAAGGTTCCAATCAAAAGACATAGAGTGACTGAATGGATTAAAAAACAAGACCCATATATACGCTGCCTACAACAGACACACTTCAGATTTAAAGACACACAGGCTCACAGTGAGGGGATGGAAAAAGGTATTCCACGCAAATGGAATCAAAAGAAAGTTGCAGTAAAATACGAATATCAGACAAAATATACTTTAAAAAAAAGAATGTAACAAGAGAAAAAGAAGGACATTACATAATAATCAAAGGATTAATCCAAGAAGAAGATATAACAATTATAAATGTATACACACCCAACACAGGAGCACCTAAATATATGATACAAATAGTAACAAACACAAAAGGAAAAATTGACAGCAACAGAATAATAGAAGGGTAACACCCCACTTACACCAATGAACAGATCATCCAGTCAGAAAGTCAATAAGGAAACACTGGCCTTAAACAACATATTAGACCAGATGGGCTTAATAGATATATATAGAAAATTCCACCCAAAAGCAGCAGAATACCTGAACCAAGACAGCGGAGTAGAAGGATGTGCTCTCACTCTCTCGTGAGAACACAAGAATCACAACTAGCTGCTGGATAATCATCGACAGGAAGACACTGGAACATACCACAAAAGATATCCCACATCCAAAGACAAAGGAGAAGCCAAAATGAGACAGTAGCAGGGGTGCAATCACAGTAAAATCAAATCCCATAACTGCTGGGTGGGTGACTCACAGACTGGAGAACACTTATACCACAAAAGTCCACCCACTGGAGTGAAGGTTCTGAGCCTCAAGTCAGGCTTCTGAACATGGGGGTCTGGCAACAGGAGGAGGAATTCCTAGAGAATCAGACTTTGAAGGCTACTGGGATTTGATTGCAGGATTTCAACAGGACTGGGGGAAACAGAGACTCCACTCTTAGAGGGAACACACAAAGTAGTATGCGCATCGGGACCCAGGGGAAGGAGCAGGGACCCCAGGGTAGAATGAACCAGACCTACCTGCTACTGTTGGAGGGTCTCCTGCAGAGGCAGGGGTGGCTGTGGCTCACCGTGAGGACAAGGACACTGGCAGCAGAGGTTCTGGGAAGTGCTTCTTGGTGTGAGCCCTCCCAGAGTCCACCATTAGCCCCATTAAAGAGCCCAGGTAGGCTTCAGTGTTGGGTCGCCTCAGGCCAAACAATCAACAGGGAGAGAACCCAACCCCACCTGTCAGCAGTCAATTGGATTAAGGTTTTACTGAGATCTGAACACCAGAGCAACAGCCAGCTCTACCCACCAACAGTCCCTCCCATCAGGAAACTTGCACAAGCCTCTTAGATAGCCTCATCCAGCAGAGGGCAGACAGCAGAAGCAAGAAGAACACAATCCTGCAGCCTATGCAACAAAACTCACATTCACAGAAAGATAGACAAGATGAAAAGGCAGAGGGCTATGTACGAGATGAAGGAACAAGATAAAACCCCAGAAAAACAACTAAATGAAGTGGAGATAGGCAACATTCCAGATAAAGAATTCAGAATAATGATAGTGAAGATGATCCAGAAACTCGGAAAAAGAATGGAGGCAAAGATCAAGAAGATGCAAGAAATGTTTAACAAAGACCTAGAAGAATTAAACAACAAACAAACAGAGATGAACAATACAATAACTTAAATGAAAACTGCACTAGAAGGAATCAATAGCAGAATAACTGAGGCAGAAGAATGGATAAATGACCTGGAACACAGAATGGTGTAATTTACTGCTGTGGAACAGTATAAAGAAAAAAGAATGAAAAGAAATGAAGACAGCCTAAGAGACCTCTGGGACAACATTTAACACAACAACATTCGCATTATAGAGGTCCTAGAAGGAGAAGGCAGAGAGAAAGGACCAGAGAAAATATTTGAAGAGATTACAGTCAAAAACTTCCCAAACATGGGAAAAAAAATAGCCACCAAGTCCAGAAAGCGCAGAGAGTCCCATACAGGATAAACCCAAGGAGAAATACACCAAGACACATACTAATCAAATTGGCAAAAATTAAAGACAATGAAAAATTATTGAAAGCAGCAAGGGAAAAACGACAAATAAACATACAAGGGAACCCTAATAAGGTTAACAGCTGATTTCTCAGCAGAAACTCTACAAGCCAGAAGGGAGTGGCATGATATACTTAAAGTGATGAAAGGGAAGAAACTACAACCACGATTACTCTACCCAGCAAGGATCTCATTCAGATTTGATGGAGAAATCAAAAGCTTTACAGACAAGCAAAAGCTAAGAGAATTCAGCACCACCAAACCAGCTCTACAAAAAATGCTAAAGGAACTTCTCTAAGTGGGAAACACAAGAGAAGAAAAGGACCTACAAACACAAACCCCCCAAAATTAAGAAAATTGTAATAGGAAATCACGTATCGATAATTACCTTAAACGTGAATGGATTAAATGCTCCAACCAAAAGAAACAGGCTTGCTGAATGGATACAAAAACAAGACCCATATATATGCTGTGTACAAGAGACCCACTTCAGACCTAGGGACACATAGAGACTGAAAGTGAGGGGATGGAAAAAGATATTCCATGCAAATGGAAATCAAAATAAAGTGGAGTAGCAATAGCTCATATCAGATAAAATAGACTTTAAAATAAAGAATGCTACAAGAGCCAAGGAAGGACACTACATAATGATCAAGGGATCAATCCAAGAAGAAGATATAACAATTATAAATATATATGCACCCAACATAGGAGCACCTAAATACATAAGGCAACTGCTAACAGCTATAAAAGAGGAAATCAACAGTAACACAATAATAGTGGAGGACTTTAACACCTCACTTACACAAATGGACAGATCATCCAAACAGAAAATTAATAAGAAAACACAAGATTTAAATGACACAATAGACCAGACAGATTTAATTGATATTTATAGGACATTCCATCCAAAAACAGCAGATTACACTTTCTTCTCAACTGCGCACAGAACATTCTCCAGGTTAGATCACACCCTGGGTCACAAATCAAGCCTCAGTAAACTTAAGAAAACTGAAATCATATCAAGCACCTTTTCTGAACACAACGCTATGAGATTAGAAATACACGGAAAAAAACGTAAAAATACAAACACATGGAGGATAACAATACATTAATAAATAACCAAGAGGTCACTGAAGAAATCAAAGAGGAAATCAAAAAATACCTAGAGACAAATGACAATGAAAACACGATGATCCAAAACCTATGGGATGCAACAAAAGCAGTTCTAAGAGAGAAGTTTATAGCTATATAAGCCTACCTCAAGAAACAAGAAAGATCTCAGATAAATAATCTAACCTTACACATAAAGGAATTAGAGAAAGAAGAACAAACAAAACCCAAAGTTAGCAGAAGGAAAGAAATCATAAAGATCAGAGCAGAAATAAATGAAACAGAAACAAAGAAACAATAGATCAATAAAAGTAAAAGCTGGTTCCTTGAGAAGATAAACAAAATTGATAACCCATTAGCCATACTCATCAAGAGAAAGAGGGAGAGGACTCAAATCAGTAAAATTAGAAATGAAAAAGGAGAAGTTACAACAGACAGCACAGAAATACAGAGCATCCTGAGATGACTACAACCAATTCTATGCCAATAAAATGGACAACCTGGAAGAAATGGACAAATTCTTAGAAAGGTATAACCTCCCAAGACTGAACCAGGAAGAAACAGAACATAAGAACAGACCTATCACAAGTAATGAAATTGAAACTGTGATTAAAAATCTTTCAAAAAACAAAAGTGCAGGACCAGATGGCTTCACAGGTAAATTCTATCAAACATTTAGAGAAGAGCTAACACCCATCCTTCTCAAACTCTTCCAAAAAATTGCAGAGGAAGAAATATTCCCAAACTCATTCTATGAGGCCAACATCACCCTGATACCAAAACCAGATAAAGATACTACAAAAAAAGAAAATTACAGACCAATATCACTGATGAATATAGATGCAAAAATCCTCAACAAAATACTAGCAAACAGAATCCAACTGCACATTAAAAGGATCATATACCATGATCAAGTGGGATTTATCCCAGGGATGCAAGGATTCTTCAATATACGCAAATCAATCAATGTGATACACTATATTAACAAATTGAAGAATAAAAACCATATGATCCTCTCCATAGATGCAGAAAAATCTTTTGACAAAATTCAACACCCATTTATGATAAAAACTCTCCAGAAAGTGGGCATAGAAGGAACCTACCTTAGCATAATAAAGGATATATATGACAAACCCACAGCAAACATCATTCTCAATGGTGAAAATCTGAAAGCATTTCCTCTAAGACCAGGAACAAGACAAGGATGTCCACTCTCACCACTATTATTCAATATAGTTTTGGAAGTCCTAGCCATGGCAAACAGAGAAGAAAAGAGAAATAAAAGGAATACAAATTGGAAAAGAAGTAAAACTGTCACTGTTTGCAAATGACATGATACTATACGTAGAGAATCCTAAAGATGCCACCAGAAAACTACTAGAGCTAATCTATGAATTTGGAAAATTTGCAGGATACAAAATTAATGCACAGAAATCTCTGGCATTCCTATATGCTAATGATGAAAAATCTGAAAGAGAAATTAAGGAAACACTCCCATTTATCATTGCAAAAAAAAGAATAAAATATGTAAGAATAAAACTACATAGGGAGACAGAAGACGTGTATGCGGAAAACTATAAGACACTGATGAAAGCAATTAAAGATGATATCAACAGATGGAGAGATATACCATGTTCTTGGATTGGAAGAATGAATATTGTGAAAATGACTATACTACCCAAAGCAATCTATAGATTCAGTGCAATCCCTATCAAATTACCAAGGACATTTTTTACACAACTAGAACAAAAAAGCTTAAAATGTGTATGGAGACACAAAAGACTGAAATACCCAAAGTAGTCTTGAGAGAAAAAGAGAGAGCTGGAGAAATCAGACTCCCTGACTTCAGACTATACTACAAAGCTACAGTAATCAAGCCAATATGGTACCGGCACCAAAGCAGAAACATAGATCAGTGGAACAAGATAGAAAGCCCAGAGATAAACCCACACACCTATGGTCAACTAATCTATGACAAAGGAGGCAAGGATATACCATGGAGAAAAGACAGTCTCTTCAATAAGTGGTGCTGGGAAAACTGGACAGCTACATGTAAAAGAATGAAATTAGAACACTCCCTAACGCCATACACAAAGATAAACTCAAAATGGATTAGAGACCTAAATGTAAGACCGGACACTATAAAACTCTAAGAGGAAAACATAGGAAGAACACTCTTTGACATAAATCACAGCAAGATCTTTTTTGATCCACCTCCTAGAGTAAAGGAAATAAAATTAAAAAAATAAAATAATGGAACTTAAGGAAACTTCAAAGCTTTTGAACAGCAAAGGAAACCATAAACAAGACGAAAAGACAATCCTCAGAATTCAAGAAAATATTTGCTAATGAATCAATGGACAAAGGATTAATCTCCAAAATATATAAACAGCTCATGCAGCTCAATATTAAAAAAAGAAACAACCCAATCCAAAAATGGGCAGAAGACCTAAATAGACATTTCTCTAAAGAAGACATACAGATGTCCAAGAGGCACATGAAAACCTGCTCAACATCACTAGTTATTAGTGAAATGCAAATCAAAACTACAATTAGGTATCACCTCACAACAGTTAGAATGGGCATCATCAGAAAATCTACAAACAACAAATGCTGAAGAGGGTGTGGAGAAAAGGGAACCCTCTTGCACTGCTGGTGGGAATGTAAATTGATACAGCCACTATGGAGAACAGTATGGAGGTTCCTTAAAAAGCTAAAAATGGAACTACCATATGACCCAGCAATCCCACTACTGGGCATATACCCAGAGAAAACCATAATGCAAAAAGACACATGCATCCCAATGTTCATTGCAGCACTATTTACAATAGCCAGGTCATGGAAGTAACGTAAATGCCCATTTAGACAGATGAATGGATAAAGAAGATGTGGTACACATATACAATGGAATATTACTCAGCCGTAAAAAGGAACGAAATTGGGTCATTTGTTGAGACATGGATGGATCTAGAGACTGCCATACAGAGTGCAGTAAGTCAGAAAGAGAAAAACAAATATAGTATATTAATGCATATATATGGAACCTAGAAAAATGGTACAGATGAACCAGTTTGCAGGGCAGAAATTGAGACACAGTTGTAGAGAAGAAACGTATGGACACCAAGGGGGGAAAGCGGTGGTGTGGTGGGGGTGGGGGTGTGATGAATTGGGTGATTGGTATTGGCGTGTATACACTGATGTGTATAAAACTGATGACTAACAAAAAAATAAATAAAATATAATTCAAAAATTCAAGAAAAAAATAAAAGAGATGTAGATTTTGCAGTGGGAATTAGTAGTAAAAATAGCAATTAAATCAAATTTGTTAATTATGTTAATAAATCTTCTATATCTTAAACAAAACAAAAGCAGCAGAATACACATTCTTTTCAAGTACACATGGAACATTCTCCAGGATAGATCACATGCTCAATCAAAAAACAGTCTCTGTGAATTTTAGAAGATTGAAATCAATTAAGCATTTTTTCTGCACAACATTGTGAGACTAGAAATCATCTACAAGAAAGACTGCAAAAAACACAAGTAAGTGAAACAATGCTACTAAACAATATGCTATTAAACAATTAATGGATCACTGAAGAAATCAAAGAGAAAATTTAAAAATTCCTGGAGACAAATGAAAATGAAAACAACCATCCAAAATCTACAGGATGCAGCAAAACAGTTCTAAGAGGGAAGATAATAGCAATAACAGCCTATCTCAGGAAAAGAAAAATCTCAAATAAATAACCTAACCTTTTACATAAAGGAATTAGGAAAAGAACAAAATACATCCAAAGTTAGTAGAAGGAAAGAAATAATGCAGATCAGAGCAGAAATAAATGAAATAGAGACTATAAATATAATAGAAAAGATCAATGCAACCAAAGGGTGATTCTTTGAAAAGACACAAAATTGATACACCTTTAGCCAGAGTCATCAAGAAAAAAAGAGAGAGGGCTGAAATTAATAAATTTGAAAATAAAAAATGAGAAGTTACAACTGACCCCACAGAAATACAAAGGATCATAAGAGATTAATATGAACTCTTATATATCAATAAAATAGACACCCTAGAAGAAATAAATAAATTCCTTGAAATGTACAATTTCCCAAGACTGGATCAGGAAGAAAGAGAAAATATGAACAGACCAATTACCAGTAATAAAATTGAATTGATAATAAAAAACGAAGTTCCAGGACGAGATGGTTTCATAGGTGAATTCTACCAAACATTTAAAGAAGAGTTAACCTATCCATCTCAAACTATTCCAAAAAATTGCAGAGGATGGAACACTTCTGAATTCATTTTACAAGTCCAGCATCACCCTAATACCAAAACCAAAGACACTACAAAAAAAAAAAAAATATAGGCCAATATCACTGATGAACATAGATGCAAAAATCCTAATAAAAAATTAGCAAGCCAACTTTGACAATACATTAAAAGAATCATACACCATAAGGTGAGATTTACCCCAGGGATGCAAGAATGGTTCAGTATCTTCAAATCAATCAATGTGATACACCACAGTAACAAATTGAAGAATAAAAATCATATTATCATCTCAATAGATGCAGAAAAAGCTTCTGACAAAATTCAACATCCATTTATGATAAAACTCTCAACGAAGTGGGTATAGAGGAACATACCTCAACATAATAAAGGCTACATATGACAAGCCCACAGCTAACATCAAACTCAATGATGAAAAGCTGAAAGCACTTACTCTAAAATCAGAAAGAAGACAAGGATTCTCTCTCAGCACTATTATTCAACATAGTATTGGAAGACCTAGCCACAGTATCAGACAAGAAAAAGAAATAAAAGGAATCCAAATTGGAAAAGAAGAAGTAAAGTGTCACATGATACTCTAATAGAAAATCCTAAAGATGGAACCAAAACACTACCAGAACTCATCAATGAATTTGGTAAAATTGCAAGATACAAAGGTAATACATGGAAATCTGCTGCATTTCTATACACTACCAGTGAACTATCAGCAAGAGAAATTAAGAAAACAATCCCATATACCATCGCACCAAGAAGAATAAAATACCTAGGGATAAACCTAAGTAAGGAGATCAAAGAACTGTACTCTAAAAGCATAAGACACTGATGAATGCAACTGAGGATGACATGAACAGATGGAAAGATATACCATGTTCATGGATTTGAAGACTTAATATTGTTAAAATGACCATACTACCCAAGGCAATCTACAGATTCAGTTCAATACCTATCAAAATACTAATGGCATCTTTCATAGAACTAGAAAAAATAATTCTAAAATGTATATGAATAGACAAAAGAGAAAGAACAAAACTGGAGGTATCACTCTCCCTGATTTCAAGCAATACTATAAAGCTACAATCATCAAAACAGTGTGGTTCTGCCACAAAAAAAGACACATAGATCAATGGAACAGAACAGAAAGCCCATAAATAAAATCAAACTTATATAGTCAGTTAATTTATGACAAAGGAGGCAAGAATATAAAATGGGGAAGAGACAGCTTCTTCAATAAATTGTGTTTAGAATACTGGACAGCTACATGCAAAAAACTCAAACTGGACTACTTTCTCACACCATATACAAAATAAACTCAAAGTGATTAAAGATGTAATCATAAAACCATAAAACTTCTTTAAGAAAAAAGAGGCAGTATGCTCCCTGACATTGGTTTTAGCAATATTTTTTTAGATATGTCTCCTCCAGCAAGGGAAACAAAAGCAAAAATAAACCAATGGGACTATAAAACTAAAAAGCTTTGGCACAGTGAAGAAATCTATCAACAAAATGAAAAGGCTGCCTACTGAATGGGATATGAGATTTGTAAATGATATATCTGATACTAAGGGGTTAATATACAAATATACAAAGAACTTACACAACTCAACATCAAAATATAAACCACCTGATTGAAAAATGGGCAGAGGACAAGAACTGACATTTTTCCAAAGAAGACATGCAGATGGCCAACAGGCACATGAAAAGATGCTCAACATCACTAATCGTCAGAGAAATTCAAATCAAAACCACAATGAGATATCACCTCACTCATGTCAGAATGGCTATTCTCTAAAAGGCAACAAATAAAAAGTGTTGGCCAAGATGTAAAGACAAAGGAACCCTCACGTACTGTTGGTTCAAACGTAAATTGGTGCAACCACTATGGAAAACAGTATGGAAGTTGCTCAAAAATTTGAAAATAGAACTCCATATTATCCAGCAATTTTCCTTCTGGGTATTTACCTAAAGAAAACTAAAACACTAATTTGCAAGGATATATGCACTCCTTTGTTCATTTTAGCATTATTTACAATAGCCAAGATATGGAAGCAACCTAAGTGCCCACTGATAGATGAATGGATAAAGAAGTGGTATGTACTTACAACGGAATACTCAACCATAAAAAATAAAATCTTGCCATTTACGACAACATGGATGAAACTAGAAAATATTATGCTAAATGAAATAAGTCAGATAGAGAAAGATAAATACTGTATGATTTCACTTATACGGGGAACCTAAAAAACCAAACATATGAACAAACATGACAAAACAGAAATGGAGTCATAGATACAGTGAATAAACAAGTGGTTGCCAGAGGGAAAGGGGGTTAAGGGGAGGAGAGAAATAGGTGAGGGAGATTAAGAAGGACTACAAACTTCTAGTTACAAAATAAAGGAGTCATAGGTATAAAATGTATTGTATGGGGAATATAGTAAATAACTGTGTAATATGTTTGTATGGTAACAGACAGTAACTAGACTTACTGTGGTGATCATTTTGAAATGCATAGAAATATTGTATTACTATGTTAAGTACCAGGAATTAACATAGTGTTGTAGGTAAATTACACTTCCAAAACTAACTAACTAATTAACTAACTAACTACTTCGTAGAAAAAGAGATCAAATTTTGATTACCAGAGGTGGGATGTGGGGGGAGGGGGAATTGAATGAAGGAACTTAAAAGGTACAAACCTTTAGTTACAAGATAAATAAGTACTAGGGATGTAATGTACTTACTGTGGTTATCATGTCAGGATTTATGTAAGTCAAATCACTTTGCTGTACACCTTAAACTTATATGGTGCTATATAAGCCATTTATATCTCAATAAAACTGGAAGAAATAAAAGAAAATTAAAAAATACGGCTAAAAGGAAAAGAAACAAAGTTTCTAGTAGTCCCAATCCAAAATAGTCCTCTCAGTAAGGGAAAATTGGTTGTATAAAAGCTCATAAGCATATACCATTAATCTGTTTTGTTTTCCCATTTAGATTATATGCTGCTTGAAGGAAGAAAACAATATTTATAACTTCACAGTGCTTTCTATAATGGTATAACACAATGCAATTTATTAAATATTTTTCTGAAGCAATATAGCAAACTGTCCACCATATTTGGTGTTACTTTTTCATAATATAGATTCGTCATGGGGATATAGCTACCAGGCTTGGGACTGCATTTCCCATCCTCCTTTGCAACTAGAAGGGACCATGTGACTATTTCTCACATTAGAATGTGTGTTCAAATGATTATCACTGCAGGGTTGAAGTGGTAAAGAAAGGAGTGTGTTTGCTCCATGCGCTCTCGCTTTCTGAGGACTCTGGATTCAGACTACGAGGCCCTAAGGAATGTGGAGACATGTAACAAAAGGAGCATGAGCCTGCCCTGTCACCACCAGGATCACTCACAATGAACTGTGAGGGAGCAATAAACTTTCATAACTCAATACTGATATTGAAAATTATATATATTGTTTTTATATAGAATTATATATATATAAGATTATATATACATGTATGTATATATATATATCTCAATAAAGATATTGAAAATTTGGGGTTATTTGTTATAGTGGCTAATAATCATCCAACGAATATAACACTCATTTTTCATTCATATGACCTGGAATCCCCCCTAATCCCCAGCAAATTTGAATTGCTCTCAACATAAAGCCTAATTCATGACTCCCCTGCTAACTTTGACTTTTATCCTTATTTCAAATTTCAACCTCTGATAGCTTAAATTCTAAACTCTGGCACCTTAAGTATCTAAGGTTTTGACAGGCCATGTGTTAACAAATCTAGTGGAATATTAGTTATATTGGCATTTTTATAATTTTCTTTTGGCATATCAAGACAGGACAATGCAAGACCACAATATTGTTGTCTTATTCTTGTGAAGTATTTCTGTAGATTGTTGCTCAGAGTGATTATAGACTTGATATTTTGGTTCATAACTACTCTGTGGCCTGTCATGACAGTCAGCAGCCTGCTCTTTGAGTTAGAAAAGTTATTGTCTTCTGTTTTTCCAGATTTTCTCTGTATTAGGAAAGCCATGGTATTTATAAACATGTCTGAATGAAAACCAAACCAAACCAAACAAATCAAAACAAATCATCCAAAACAGAAGGTTTTGTTTGGATGGTGAAAAAACTAAAAATCAAAGAGTAAATTACTTTAAATTGGTATCTTTCAACTATAATTTCACAACATTGTTGTTTGGAGCATTTTTATGTCATATTTTCAAACATATTTTCTTCTTTACAATGGTAAATAACGGTCATTTGGTCTTTTTCAAATCTGAGTTGTTTTGTGCAACAACACAACTGTTCATCACTGGACGTGTTACGAGAAAAGCCCAGAACAATTAAATCTACTTTATTTTAAACACTCTGTGCTTTTGCAACACTGCAAATAAAAACCATCTTCCAAACCTGCTCTGACAACTTCCATAATAGCTTGAAATTCTAAATTAAAAAATGTCAAACTATGCTATGTGCATAATTAAAATGATTTAAATATTTTCATCTTTTTATATGAAGGGGGTCTAAGCCATTTGCTACCCATCACATATCAATCAGAAACTATATCATTTATTCTGGTGACTGTCAGTTTAATCGAGAGCATAAATGATACTGTGCAGTGTAAGAGAGGAGAAGGTAGAAACCTAGGTTTGAGTTTCAGTCCTGACACTCAGTAGAGTCATGACCTTGAGGACGTTATCTGAACTTTCTGAATCAATTTTTTTTTACCTGTAAAATGGTGGATTAGAAATAATGCATATAAATAATGTCTGGCACATAGAGTTGCTCAGTCATGACCACAATGAACTCTTTTATCTCTTCATTACATATGTAACTCTTGCCATGTGAGAGATGCTTAAATTCCATAAATTTAATGATTTTCAAAAATGTTTTAGAATCAGAAAGAGTGACAGTGTCAGGAAGAATTTTTTATCAGCCAGCTTTTACCACAGTAATGCTATGTAACAAATGATCTCAAAATACAGTGACTGACAACAATGGGAATTTATTGTCATGCTCTGAGGTCTGCAGGTCAACAGGTAGATCTGATTTAGGATGGGTTCATCTGTGCAGGTCTGGCTTAGGTGGCAAGCTCCAGGCTGTGCATTAGGTTCACACGGGCTCAATGTGCCTTACATCTGGGGCCCAATTGAAAAGAGCAGCATCTAACTGGGGTGAGCTTTTCTCATGCTGGATCACCAAGCACAAGAAGCCAGACAAAACATTCTGGCACATCTGCTAATATTTCAATCAGTGAAGTGGGAAAGTATATAGTCAGCCCTAGGTATCTGTGGATGTGGAATCCATGAATACACAGGCCAATTATGTTGTGCCATTTTATAAAAGGGACCTCAGCATCCTCGAATTTTGGTATCCCTGCACAGGCCTGGACCCAATCCCCTGTGAATATGGAGGGACAAGTGTTCTCACAATGGCTTGGAAGTTGAGCAAATGTTTGTGGAACACTCAAAGTATCAGCTATCTCAGAGTACAGAGTTTAGAAGAAAGAATAAAATAGTTTTAGGTCATCAGAACAGAAGAATCAAACAGAGGGTGTTGCTAGACTTTAGTGACAGTTTAGAAGAAATAGAATGAGATGAGAAAGAGAAGGAAGAGAGAAAAAACGTTAAAGGCAGTTCTGAGAACGGATATGCAATAACACTAAAGAGACAAATTTATCCTCAAAAGAAATGATTTTAAAAGCAGCAGTTAGTTTTGAAAAGTAGCATATTTAGCTTCATCACAGGCAGAGCACAGTTATTAAAATGGGCTTATGTGTGTTCAGTATTCTGACTTATTCAGGCACAAGCCAGTTACTCTTGTATCATCTCTGAAAAATATATATTATTCTTGCAATAAAATGTAAGGTGAACTGAAAACCAGGAGAATGATTTGCTTAAACGAAATAAACTGTTTCCGCACAATGTTAAAACCAGTTTGTCAATGTCTATTTCTATGAAACAAATATACTAATATCTAATAACTCAATTAAAACAGATCTATCAGAATACTCATCTTTAATAAATTATTAGCTTTAGTTTCATTATTGTGTATGCTGTGTTTTTTTTAAAACAGTACTTTAAAAATATTTATTCATTCAGACTTTTCATAAGCTCAGTTTGAGTCTCCTGAATAGACTGGATGAATCTAATTTTATAAGAAAAAATTACAATTAACTTTCATTTAAGTGTTCAATCAACAAATTATCTAGATGCTGAAGATATACAGATGAATTAAAAACAAGAATCCCTGCCCTGAAGAAGTTCAGAAAAAATTAATATATGATTTTATACAATATGTTAGGAGTTACAGTTGGAGAATACACAAAATATACGAAGTCATTTGCAGTACATACACAGGAAGTGAAAGTATCATCAATATGGTGGTATTTGAGCTGATTTGTAAGGATCAGTATAGGTTGCTTAGGTAAGGGTTGGTAAGGGACATTCAGATAGAAGGAACAATGCATGTGGAAGGGCACAGAGACTGACAGATGATAGCAATTGTGGGAGATGAGTCATCCAGCGTGGCTGGAGCCGTATCCATTTTGCAGGGAAGTGGTAGGAGACATGGTTGGAAGCATAGTTTGGAGTCAGGATGAACAAACACATTAGTCATGCTGTTTGCCCTTCCTACGGCCCTTCATAGACTCTCAGCTGCCCCAAGATGACCAATCATTTCTAGGCTCACAAAAATTTGAAAACTGTTTCTGTTAGGAGTTAGAATTGAGAACACATGTAGGGAATCTTAGGACAGCCATTTGCTTTCATAAGCATGAAGAATCAGCAGAAAAAGTCAGTCTTCAGAGGGAGAATGAAATAGATATAGTGAGAAGAAGGGACAAAAGTCAATGTGGGTGTAGGAAATGAAAAAGAAAAGGCAGCTGCTTTGGATCATAATGCTTCCCAGACCCTCATTCTGGGAACCTGTGAGTCCAGCGGTACTTTTGGCCTTGAACTTCTGGAGAGTGTTCTTTGGTTAAGTTAGCTCACCTTTAATTAGATTCAACCAAATCTTCTTCTTAAGTCAATTTCAAACTTTGACAGGCGAGTGGTAGGAAAAAAATTAAATATTATAATTATAATAATATTATAATAATAATAATGATAACACACACTGTGTGTTACTGGGTATCAAGTTACCATGTGAGCATACTTTAAAGGTATTAACTCATGAATCCTCCAAATAATTGATGTGTCAGGTATTATTTATTACTAAACTCAATTTTTGTGAATGATTAGACTAAACTGAAATATGATTACTACCAGTCTAACCTAAAGTTGATGTGCCAATCAACACCAAACCCATTAGAAAGACTAATGTATTGGAAACAGGTAAGAGCCTCCAGTTAGGAGGCTGCTCTAACACAGGCAAGACGTGGGCTGGCATTGACTGAATGAGATGGACTGAGTGGACTGGGGTAGTGGTAGTGCGGATGGTGGGAAGATGACTGATTCAGGAGATACTTAGAAAATCAATCAATAGGACTAGGATGTGGAAAGAGGGAGAGCAGTCAAGGAGTTTTCCCAGATTTCTGGCTAGAATAAGAGGTAGGTGGTGGTGCTACCTTGTTGTCCTGAAAGAGTGGACACTTTAGTTGAGGGTCGAAGTGTCTGGATGCAACACTGCCTTTCTCACTGTAATCTCTTCAGGTCTGAGTCTGAGCCCCTCGCTGTGTCCACTACCTGTCTCCCTCCTCAGTTCACTGCAGTCTTTCCTCTCTCCACTTTACATCCCAGAATTTGGGAAGCTTATAGATTATAGATAGATCTAGATCTCTCTATCTATCTATCTACCTATCATCTATCAACTATCTATCTATCATCTATCTATTATCTATCATCTATCTATTATCTATCATCTATCATCAATCTATCATCTATCACCTATTATCTATCATCTATCTATCTATCATCTATCTGTTCTCCCACTCCTTTTCCTTCATCATCATAATCATCAATCTTCTCCAAAATCTATTACTGTATCTTCCCCTTTCCCCAGATACCCTGACAGTTAAAACTCAAAAAATATGGAGTTACACTTCATCCCACCCACTCTTTTCTGTCATTCTGTTTTGACATCCCTCATTGAGGCAGTGAAGAGAATGTTCCTACCTGAAAGGTGGAAAGGCCAAGAGGAAGGAGAAACTCGTGGAAACAAGTAACATAAGGCATACACTTTGTGTATGGCAAAATACAATCTTGCCACAATAGTTTCTTTGCCAGGGGTGTTGTGGAGAAGAGCTAATTGATGCTAGCATAAGTAACAAGTAAAGGGTGGAGAAGTAAATTAAAAGAAAGATAAATATACCTATTCTTTTAAGCAGTTTCCATTAAAAATGAATAGACAATAGGCCACAGTTAGAGCATGAAACTCAGTGAGGTCAAAGCTTTAGCTTGAGTGAAACTGGCAAAGATTAGGACACTGACTGCCCCTACATGCATTTCTTCCTGAAGCCCCATTTCCTGCTCCTTTATCACCTCTGCTTTTTCCTGACTCAGCTTCCCAACTCATACTCAGCTCTTGCACCCTCCATCCTAGTATCTTTTGTCAACATTGCCTCACCCTTTGTCCCACTGACTTAATTTTTAGGCTATGTTTAACATTTGCTCTCTATTGTCTTTTTTTTTTTTTTTTTTTGTAACTTATTCAGGTTTCTGGATTCTGTCCTGCTGTACCTTACTCTGTAGGTAAAATACAACAAAGCCTTCTAGAAAGTTATCCATTCATTTGTGGTGTCCATACCTTTTGATCCAAATTTATGGTGAATTGTGATTGTTTGGAATAGCTGTAAGTGCGGGCATTTTGGTTAACCTAAGCTTCTAGCTATTAGAGAGTTTTTCAATGGTCATCCCAGTCCTGCCTCCCTATAACCAAAAAATGACTCTTCCTTTGCCCCTAACATCCAACTAGGGTGACCAACCATCTTGGTTTGTGTAGGACTGTTCTAGTTTAAGCACTGAACCACTCACATCGTCAGAAACTCCTCAGTCCCAGGCCAACTGGGACAATATATTTGTCATCTCTCTTTTCCATGATCACAAAACCTAGTTAAGGGACTTATTTTTTCCCTTTTCTCTGGATTATTTCAATAGCCTCCTAACTGGTCTCCAGTCATTTCTTATTAAAATCTGAATTGTCTTTTAACACCAGATTAATTTTCCTACAGGGCTGTTTTGGTAATGTCATTGCCTTGTTCAAATACTTTCAATGTCTCCCTTTTGCCCATCAAATGAAACTTAAATGCCTTAGGCTGGTATTTGATGTCCTCCATAATCTTTCACCAGCCAACCTTTCTTGTTTTTCTGTTGATGACTCAGAAGTCACTTCAATATACTTTAGAACTTTGCAGTCATTATTATAAACAACTGTACTGTTTTTTTTTTTTTTTTTTGAAATACTGAAGTGACTCAGCACAGATTTCTAGTTGATAAAATCTGGATAAAGCAACTCTTCTGTATGTCTGTTCACATTTCTCTCTTTCCTAAATGCTTATGTTGAATTATAGAGTAGATCTTAAAAACAAATTTGTTTCTTTATAGGACAAGTTCAGTTTTGAACAGCTGTTACAGCACATACAATAGGAAAATAACCATAAAACAATCTGGAAGTTGACAATTTTTTAGTCAGCCATGATTTTTCTTCTAGTCATCCTTACTGATAAAAACTAAACCTGCTCTATAAATTATTATATTGTTATTTTCAAGGGGGTTCAATTAGTAATTACAACTTTTCTAAATTGTTTCATTGTTTCTTTTGTAGTTACAAAAAACTGACAGTCTTCAATTGTTTTATTTATTTAGCTTCATAGTCATTCTTTAATGCCTTAAGAAAATGTCCTCAGTGGGCCATAAAAACAATACCCTGTACATTTCCCTTCTCCATGGCTGATAAGATGGTCTTCTTCACATGGAAGAATAACTAAGAGTTTTCTTCATTTTTTTCTAAGCTTCTTTTTTTTTTTTTCCTGGGATTTTCAGGCTGTTTCTTTTCCTCATAGTTAGTTTTATTGATGGGTTTACTTTTGCCTGTTGAGGGGTTTTAGGGTATCTCTATTTATAATCCTTCAAGCTTGATCTAAACTCCTGAGGGGTTCTGCTTGTTCATCCACTGTTGCTCTCCTCCTTGTAAAGACTTTGGAGTAAATCCAGTATTGCCCTTCAAAGCAGGCAAGTGGCTATTAACAGTACTTGGTACTTGCTAATATGCATACTGTCATCCATCATCTCTTTGTCCTTTTGTTATTCAGATACCAACAATCTCAGCACTGGTCTCTGCTGTGACTTTTCCTCTATTTTAGGTGCATTTCTCATTAAGAACAAAAATGTGTAAACATCTTGTGCTTTAATATGAATTGACTGTTTAAAAAAAATTCTTAGGTTGGCATTGTGTTTCAAATGAAAATGTCTTTGAGTTATACATGCTTTCATTTTTTAAAGACTGCTTTATTAGAGTAAAAGTTTCTATCAGTTACCTACCTCTTTCCTATTTTCTTCAGTAATAACAACCTATAAATCCCTAGAACTAAATGTCACATATTGACATGGAATAGGGGCTTTTGAGTGTGTGACAGCTTTAAAACATGGTCACGAATGCGACACTTCTGCCATCAGGAGATGGGGTCTAGGTTCCCTCCCCTTGAATCTAGGCAGGCTTGTGACTCTTGACCAAGGTAGAAAGATTAAAATGACACTATGTGACTGCAAAGGCTAGGTTATAAAAGACCATGCAGCTTCTGTCTTGTTTCCTGGAACACTTGGAGCCTTGAGCCGTAATGCTAGATGTCTGATTATCCTGAAGAAGCCATGCTTTGAGGAAGCTCATGAGACATGGAAAGGCCACATTCAGGCATTCAAGTTGAGAATCCCCCAGCTAAGCCCAGTTTTTGAGTATTCCCTGACAAGGCACCAAATATGTGAGTGGATTGAATATACCGACTGCTCCCACACATGTACAGTCTTCCCCATTATCAGCATCACTCAACAGAATGGTGCATTTTTTCCCAAGGATGAACCCACAGTGACACATCATAATCACCCAAAGTCCATAGTTTACATTAGGATTCACGCATAGTATTATATTTATTTGGGGTCTATTTCTTGCCTCTCTAATCTGTTGTATTGATCTATTTGTCAAACCTTTTGCCAATACCACAGTGTCATAACTACTGTAGCTTTACAGTAAGTCTTTTTTTTTTTAATTGAAGTATAGTAGATTTACAATGTTGTGTAAGTTTTTACAGTGAGTCTTGAAGATGAATATAGCATCAGTCCTCCCACTTTATTCTTCTCCTTCAATGTTGTGCTGACGATTCTGTGTCTTTTAACTCTCCAGATAAACTTTAGAGTCAGTTTGTTGATATCCAGAAAATAATTTGCTGGGATTTTGACTGGGATTGCATTGAATTTATAGATCCAGTTGGGAAGAGCTGACATCTTTATAACATTGAGTCTTCCTATCCACGAACAAGAAATATTCCTCTATTTATTTAGCTATTCTTTGATCATCAAAATTTTGTAGTTTTCCTCACATAGGTCTTGTATACATTTAGTTAGATTCATACCTAAGTAATTCTTTTTTTGGTGCTAATGTAACTGGAACTGTGTTTTTAATATCAAATTCCACTTATTCATTTATGGCATATAGGAAAGCAATTTACCTTTGTACATTAACCTTGTATCCTGAAAAGTTGCTATAATTGCTTATTAGTTCCAGGAGATTTTTGGTCAATTCTTTCAGGTTTTCTACATAGATGGTCATGTCATCTGTGAATCAAGACAGTTCTATTACTTTCTTCCCAATCTGTACAACTTTTATTTCTTTTTCTTGCATTATTTTATTAGCAAGGACTTCTGTATAATGTTGAAAAAAAGTGGTGAGAAGGGACATCCTTGTCTCATACCTGATCTTAGTGGGAAAGCTTTGAGTTTCTCACCATTAAGTTTGACATTAGCTGTAGACTTTTTGTAGATAGTCTTTATCAAATTAAGTTCCTCTCTATTCCTAGTTAACTGAGAGCTTTTATCATAAATGGGTGTTGGATTTTGTCAAATGGGGTGTTTTTTATACAACAATACTTCTGAGTGTCAGATGTGATTAGATTATTTAATTTCTAATTTTCAGTTTCCTTATCTGTAAAAAGAAGACGATAATGATGCCTTTGTGGTTGACTTTTTTAAAATATAATTTTACAAGAGAATGCATGTAATAGTGCCTGAGGCATAAGGGCTCAGTAAATATTAGCCATTATTACTATTACAGGCAAAAATAATAAACATTCTTTTGCTTTTTAGTGAGACTAACGGTTGCTTTAAAAAATTATGGTAAAGTACATATAATATAAAATTTATCTTCCTAACCTTTTTTTCCATACACAGTTCAGTAGTATTACCAGTCTCCAGAATTCTTTTCATCTTACAAAACTGAAACTCTACACACATTAAACAATTCCCATTCTCCCTTTCCTCTAGCCCTTGGAAACCACCATTCTACCTTCTGTTTCTATGAGTTTTACTACTCTTGATATCTCTTATAAGTGGAATCATATAGTATTTGTCTTTTTGTGACTGGCTTATTTCACTTAGCATGATGTTCTTAAGGATCATTCATGTTGAAGCACGTGTCAGAATTTCCTTCCTTTCTAAGGCTAAATGTTATTCCGTTGTATGTTTATCCATTTATCCATTAATGCACACTTCGTTGCTTCTACCTTTTGGCTATTGGGAATAATGTTGCTATAAACATAGGTGTACAAATACATCTTTGAGACCTTGCTTTCAAATTCTTTGCGTACATATCATGAAGTAGAATTGCTATATCTTATGATACTTCTATTTTTTATTAACATCTTTATTGGCGTATAATTGCTTTACAATGTTGTGTTAGTTTCTGTTGTATAACAAAGTGAATCAGCTATATGTATGCATATATCCCCATATCTCCTCCCTCTTGCATCTCCCTCCTATGCTCCTTATCCCATCCCTCTAGGGGGTCGCAAAGCATCGAGCTGATCTCCCTGTGCTATGCAGTTGCTTCCCGCCAGCTATCTATTTCACATTTGGTAGTGTATATATGTCAATGTTACTCTCTCACTTCATCCCAGCTTACCCTTCCCCCTCCCCGTGTCCTCATGTCCATTCTCTAAGTCTGTGTCTTTATTCCTGTTCTGCCCCTAGGTTCATCAGAACCATTGTTGTTTTTAGATTCCATATATATGTGTTAGCATACGGTATTTGTTTTTCTCTTTCTGACTTACTTCACTCTGCATGACTGACTCTAGGTCCATCCATCTCACTATAAATAACTCAATTTCATTTATTTTTATGGCTGAGCAATATTCCATTGTATATATGTGCCACATCTTCTTTATCCATTCATCTGTTGATGGACACTTAGGTTGCTTCCATGTCCTAGCTGTTGTAAATAGAGCTGCAATGAACATTGTGGTACATGATTCTTTTTGAATTATGGTTTTCTCAGGGTATATGCCCAGTAGTGGGATTGTTGGGTAGTTCTATTTTTAGTTTCTTAGGGAACCTCCATACTGTTCTCCATAGTGGCTGTATCAATTTACATTACCACCAACAGTGCAAGAGTGTTCCCTTTTCTCCACACCCTCTCCAGCATTTATTGTTTCTAGATTTTTTGATGATGGCCATTCTGACCGATGCGATTGAGTAACCAACATACTTCTTTCTATAATGGCTGCAACATTTTATATTCCCACCAACAGTGCGCAAGGGTTCTAACTTCTTCATGTCCTCACCAACACTTGTTGTTTTCTGGGGGTTTTTTTTTTGGCTTGTTTTTGTTTTTTTTCTGGTGGTACCCATCCTAATGAGTGTAAGACAGTGTCTCTCATTGTGGTTTTGATTTGCATTTCCCTAATGATTATTGATGTTGAACATCTTTTCATGTGCTTATTGACCATTTGTATCAGTTCTGTGGAGAAATGTCTTTTCCAGTCTTCACCTATTTTTAATTTTACATATATATAATTAAATATATATTATATATATATAATGTTCCCTCTATATTCTGTATATTATCCCACTTATCAGATATATGATTTTCCGTTCTGTGGGTTGCCTTTTCACTGTTAACTGTGTAATGGTTGCTTTTTAGCAAGTATCTTGATATATTATTAATTCAGTCAGAATCAAGTTTTGAAAATGAATCATCATAAATGTAAATATAACAGTAGAATTAACATTGAATCAGGGATGATTCTCATTTTAAATCAGGCTTCACTTTGAGATTCATAGAATAGATGGTTTTGGTGAGACAATCAAGTAAGCAAAGGAATATTCCTTGCAAACATGACATATTTCCAGGAGTGAAGGATTCAGTTGTTGGGATTTTGTCAATCAGTGTCAACTCCCAGTGAAATGTATATTATCCATCAAATGCAGTAGTGGCACCCTCATTGTAACTCACAGAGTCCATTACACTGACTTCTACCCATCATGTCTTGCAACTTGTTGACTGAAAATCTCTGGAGTAACTGTTGAAGCTCTTGAGGTATATGCAGTAACTCAGTGCCATAGTTATTGATCTTATTATTTTGGCTTCAAGTATTTATATATAGCAGGATGATCCATTTTTATTTTCTTTTAAGGAGTTCAGTTTACTTTTCTTTGGTGTTGCCTTGTAATTACATACCTCAAAGTATGCTTTAATTGATCATTTGAAGTTTTTTCTGTCCAGGTATCTATAAATCTCCATTACGCTTTGTTTAGCACAGATGCCTTAAATAAAGATTTATGTTCAGTTCAGACTTCTGGTTAGGAAATAACTTCTGTTTCAGTGAGGTAGAAATCAGCATGAGCATTCTGTGTAGGATTTTAGAAAAATAACAGGAATTTCCTGTGGAAGTTTAAAAGTCACTAAAATTTAGGCAAAGTCTTGACCTTTTTACACATGAAATATAGTGAAGCAAGCTTAATATACACATTTTGGGGCACCGGTCAACAAAAAATATTACCAGAAATTTAAAATTTCATGCATTCTTCCATCTTCTAGAAGCAATTTGGTACCTGTCCTCCTGAACTTTTAAACCCTGGATAGATGAGAATGATTTGTAAGATTGTGATTAAAGTTCTTACATATATGTAACCCAATTCTTAGTAGGTTCAATTTAATTCCTTTCTCTGGACCTGTAACATTCTTAAAGATGCATTAATTATACATTTATCTTGAGAAACTACTAGAAAGATATTAGGATCAGATATTTGTATGTGGGAAAGAGAGGCAATTGGAGCCAAGAAACCTGGATCCTAGGTCTGCTCTGTCAGCAATTATCTCTGTGACTGTGGGCAGGTCACTCATACTTTCATGCTGTCATTTTCCTAATTAATCTCAGCTCATTTAAGCCTCTGATATTCTATTTTCCTATATGTATAAAAAAATTGTACAAAAACGTAGGGAAAATGCTTTTCCATTTATATGCACACACACACACAACCTTCCTATCTTAACTCACCTCCTGTCAATTAGTATCTCTGTCAACTCACCCTATTTTAAATAACAGTATAAAAGCGGTGCTTACTTGCTTAATTATTTACATATCACACTCAGAAGGCACATCATGATGAATCCATTATGGATGTAAAATGGACAGAGTGAATGTATTATGGATCCTGTCCCTGACGTTCATAATTTCTGATGCATACCTGTATTACTCTGGCAGGGCATCAAGTAATAGTCAAATGCATCAAAATAAGAAAAAAAGTAGTAATAGAAAAAAAGGGAAAGTTACGACTTATACTCCAGTTTGATGTGGATATTAATTTAATCATGACAAAGTGGTCTGTGGCAATTCTCTTTTTGTCATTAATATCTAGATAATATCCAGAAGAAAATGACCAGAAAGGCAAAAGTGTTGAGAATTACTGACATATGTGGAAAGGTTAAATTAATTAGGATGTTTAGCCTGGATTGAGGAGTCTTAGGGGAAACAGATGACTATATACTCATAATCAAAGTGGTACCATTTAGATTTAGGGGGTAAAACTGAGATCAGAAGGTGGACTTTTGGTAAATTCAGTGTAAATTTCATGGAAATGGAGTTTCACTCAATATGAGGAAAAAAGTTCTAACAATTTGAACAGTCTAATCATAGATTGGGTCGCCTTGTGAGACAGACCATTTCCATAATGGGCCTTGCTCAAGCAGAGGTCAGATCAGTAGACAAAGCTCAAGTGGCCTTCCAAGCAGATAACCTAAGTAAAATGTGTCAGTCGAGGGCTTCCCTGGTGGCGCAGTGGTTGAGAGTCTCCCTGCCAATGCAGAGGACATGGGTTCGAGCTGTGGTCTGGGATGATCCCACATGCCGTGGAGCAACTGGGCCCATGAACCACAATTACTGAGCCTGCGCGTCTGGAGCCTATGCTCCGCAGAGAACAAGAGAGGCAGCGATAGTGACAGGCCCATGCACCGCGATGAAGAGTGGCCCCCGCTTGCCACAACTAGAGAAAGCCCTGGCACAGAAAGGAAGACCCAACACAGCCATAAACAAATTAATTAATTTTTTAAAAAATGTGTCAGTCAGGGCAAATGAGCTGTGTGTATTCCATCTAAAGTTCCCCAGATCTTCTGATTTTTCTAAAGAGTCAGGAAATTGGGATTTCATGTTAGTTTCCTGATATATACATGTTGGCTTAAAATTTTTTTTAGACACTCTATGGACTAAACAAGATCCACCTGGTTTGAGCACAGTCTGATCCATCTAGCTGGACCTCTGAACTCTATTTCTGATACCTATTAGCCAACCACAGACTGGGTGTTTGGAAGGTCAAAACATGAAAAAGCTGGGGTATCAGGTCACCATACTTAAGGAATAAATAGTATTTACAATTAATGTAAAGTCGCTGTAGGTACTAAGTTATACATATGCATAACCATATAGGACTAAAGATTACCTCTCTCAACAAAATATGTTAATACAAGGAAAAGCACAAGGCTGCCAACATTTCCACAGCCAATGCTTTCAAAGTAAACTATGTAGAGATAGAATGGGAGGGAGAAAACTTCAAGTAGATTCTGTAGATCTGCGTAGTGCTTCAGGAAATGAAGCCTGAGGATTCAAGGCCACCAACTTGGATTAGCATAACTCAAGAATCAGCTGTTGGTGTTTTCCTGATTTCTTCACCCTTATGAGGTCTTTTACTGTTTATAATTCTTTAAATTATTTTAAAAGTAGGAAGTACTTTTTTCCCCACTATTTAAATAAAATGGCACTATCTCACTTCCCACTGGGAGTCCAGAGCCTTTTCTAAGATTTCCACAAATCCTCAGGGCTTGTTTTCTTAGTGCCCCTTTTTGTTCTGTGAACTTCCTCCTTTCACTTATATCTTGCATCCTTTTCTTAGGCCTGCATCAATACAAATTTGGATCAGACAGTGTGGAAGTATCAGGACAGATGCCATGTAAAGGTGGGAGAAGGGGAGTATAGCTGCTACTTAGTTCCAGCCAGTTGTTGAGATTCAGACCCCTTCTTTCCCATTGCATTATATACGAGGCAGTCTTTTTCATGGAGACTTGGAAGAGATAGAGGGAGATTATATCCAGAACAGTCTATAGCTTAATATTGAATATTATACCTCCCACAGCTTAAAAGTTCCCCAGGCCCCCAGTGGAAGTTTTTCATAGGCAATTTTCTTACCAGTTTGTGTCACAGATTTCTAACATCTTGCCTGCTTCTTCTCTCCACTTCTTCATAGCCTTTCTGCCCCAACCTCCATAACTCAATTTCATGCTTCTTCATGAAATCCAACTTCTTACCCCTTTGTTCAACTCCCTCTAGTACTACCTTTGCCTATCCAAAACCTTATTCTATTACTCTAAACAAAGGTCCTACACTCTAAGTCTAGGCCTTTCAATCACACATCATACTGGCAGGATCTTTGAAATGACTCTTTCCTGTCACAGGATCCTATTCTTGGGTATAAGCTCCTCCCACAGTGTCCATGTAAGTGAAAAGCAGGCATCCATAGGTTTATCTTTCTCCCTGCTATGAATTAAACTGTTCCTCTTAGACAGTAGGAATATAAAAAAGTCAGCTGGTTTTGCTCTAAGTTGTATTTTTTCTTTTTGTTTTCAATTATATGGAGATAGTATATATGATTCTATTTTACAAACACTTTGAAGCAAATGGGGATTTCTGCTGCCTGAAGTCTGCTGAAAGTGGATGGTTCAGAGTAAGCCTTGGAAAGACTGGATACTGGGGCTGGCAGGAGAAGGTCCAAAGGGAAAACTTCAGCAGCAGACATCATGGGAGAATGGGGAAGGAGAATACAGACTTCCAGGTCTAGTAGAATAATAGTTGCCAAAATTGTTGTAGAGGCTGGAGAAATCTTTCTCTTTTTCTCCCCATCTTTTTGCTTTAGCCCAAAGAGGGGAGACTCACTCATCCTTTTTCCTCCTCTATTTTTTTTATTATATATGTTGATCCAAATTACTATTAGATATCCCCAAATCATGGCAGGTTCCCTTTGGCTTGACTCTAGCTATTAGACCTTCCTGCGCACAACAGAAGTGAGCTTTCCTCTTGGCTCTCTATAAGTATTCTCTAAACCATTCACCTTATTAGTTCTCAAAAGCAACACCTGCACTTATTAGTTCCCATCCACTCTGCTGGACAAGCAGTGTGGATTTATCTGTGGTTCAGTGAAGCGACCTCTTGCCCCTGTGGGTGTCCCTCTTACAGAGAAATCATGAAAGCAACCGTCAGAGAAGGATAGTTTGTCTATTTTGGTGCTAGGCCATGTGGATTTGGGTGCCAGACCTTTACATGAGTAAACTAGAAATTCCAATTACCTACATTTGGGAACTTCAGAGATCCTAGGAACTATTCTGTATTGAGAGACAGAGTTATTGCTTCCATGGGATAATGAGTTTGGGTGCAGCACCTCCCCTTTCTCACCATCTCATTTTGAGAAGAAAAGGGAAAGCCCCTTTAATTTTCTCCTACATTGCCCTTCCTCCAACTCTGGTCCTAGTGGCTTCATTTTGCAGGTCAGTCAGAAGTATCTCTCAGGATCTCTTCTGGTAATTCTGCTCAGCATGTGACACAAGGTATCTGGTTCCTTATCCAAAGCTTCTGGTCCTACTAATTTTACTAGGTGGGGGTACCTGACACAAATTGGATCGGTACCTTTCCTTGAGAATTGGTCAGAAAAACAAGAGTCTACTTTATTCTATCTGTCCGTTAAAACTAATGAGATGTAAACCCACGAGATGTCACCATTAGCCTCTTTCAGCCATGTGGCCTAGGAAATCCAGAACCTTGTCTGAAGGAGGGGAGAAGAAGTCAGTCTGTTTTTAAAGAGGAGCAGAACTGAGAGAGACAGAGAGAGAATGAGGCCTGAGAGTGTTGGAGTTCCTGCTTCCAGACTTTTCTGTGGCCTGGCTGGGTTTCTATCTTGAGGACTGGACAGCCGTGAGACTGTCATTTTTTGGCCTAACCTGGTTTGTGATGGATTTCTGCTATCTGTAAGAAAGAATGCTGACAAAGACATTCTGCTTCCTCTAGTAGAAGTTGTCATATCCAAACAAAATGTTAAATTGAGTCACAAGAGACTTGTTTGTTTTTGTTTTTGCGGCACGCGGGCCTCTCACTGCTGTGGCCTCTCCTGTTGCAAAGCACAGGCTCCGGACGCGCAGGCTCAGTGGCCATGGCCCACGGGCCCAGCCGCTCCGTGGCATGTGGGATCTTCCCAGACCGGGACACGAACCTGTGTCCCCTACATCGGCAGGCAGACTCCCAACCACTGTGCCACCAGGGAAGCCCAAGAGACTTCTTTTTTGAAGTGAGTCTAGTGGAGGCCTTCAGAGTTTGTGTTATATTGAATTATTTAAGTTTTGCCTCTTTGTAGAGGTGGCATTATATGGTGGGGAGTCACCTGGAGACAGTTGGATCTGGGTTTCCAGCACAGCTCTGTTAACTGCAGGCTTTGGAAGTCTGAAATGCCATTCAAGTTTTCAAAGCCTCAGTTTCCTCATCTTTATTGAAGGAATATATAATTTATCATGCAGGGCTGTTTTAAGAATTGGCCATGAAAAAAAGTAACAGCATAGTCTGATTTTAATGTGTTCATATCATATTTTCTAATTTTGAAAAAGATATCACCCAAACATGATGTATATTTATAGTAAGATAAACATACCAAGCATAACAACAAACAAAAAAAGAGAGAATTATGCAAAAGAAGAAAAAAGAAACCATCAGAGCACAATATATTTTTCAGAAGTACATGTAGATATATGGAGAGAGACAGAGACAGAGACAGAGAGAGACAGACAGACAGAGAGATTAAAGAAATGGGTTCAAGTGATTGTGCAGTGTGGAGACCTAGGAAAGAGTTGCAGTTAGAGTCCAAAGGCAGTCTGCTGGCAGAATTTCCTCTTCTTCTAGAGAAGTCGCATTTTTTTCTACTAAGGCCTTCAACTGACTGAGTGAGGCCCACCCACATTAGGGAGGGCAATCTGTTTTACTCAAAGTCTACTGATTTAAATGTCAATCTCATCTAAAAAATATCTTCACAGAAACACAGAATGATGTTTGACTAAATATTTGGGTACTGTGGTCCAGCTAAGTTAACATATAAAATTAATCACCATACTAAGACTAATTTTACATTTAATTTTGAGTTTCCTAGTAGCCAAGGGAAAAAAAGAGGAACATATTTTTATGTAGTCCTTTTTTAAGAAAAACAATTTTCTTAGTAGAAACCATTTTTCCCCACACATTAATTTACAAATATGTAGCTACTTTTACTACTTTAGGGTTTGACTAAATCAACTTTGTAGATATTTTGAATTGGGAACCATGCCATCTCCTGCATCCAATCTGTCACCAAATCCTGTCATTTCTAACTCCAATATTCCTTAGAAATTGTGCACTTCATTCTCCCCTGTTGCCAGTGCCTTAGTACAATCTCTCATTGTTTCTCACATGGACCCTGGCAACATCTTCCAAATTTATCTCTGCTCCTGCTTTGGTCATTTCAACTACAGTCTGTATATTATCACCAGGCAGCCCCCTTTCAGGACAAAATTATTACATTACTTCATTGTTTAACAATTATCTCTCATGTCCCAATGTATAAAATCCAATGTTTCAGAATCACTCTTCTATATTCACCTTAGTCTTTGACCATATCAAATTATTTAGAATTTTTAGAAAATGCATTACTTCAGACATTTCTGCCTCTGCACATTGCTGTTTCCTCTGCTTGTAATGCTCTGTCCTCCTTATTAGCCTAGACAAATACCAATCATTCCTTAAGACTCAACTTAAAGGCCACCTCCTTTGTCGGACTTCCCTGACACACATAAACAAGCAGCCACTTCTCCCTCTTTCCCCAAGAGTGATGTAAACATTCCAGTTACACCTCTTTGGCTGTTGGAGTCTGAAACTAGACTGCAACATGAAAATCTTAAAGAGTTACAATCACCCTTGAAAATCCCTTAAATTGCCTGTCAAGTAGGGTATGTAAGTCTATACTAATGCCACAGTAGAGACTGACAAGCTATTACTCAGTGAGTCCTACACAGCATTTTTTTCTCAGATGTGGGAGCAGTACGCATTTTCATTAAGTACAGTAAAGCAGTTGGCTTGTATTTAGCTTATGTTTCATGATATGTCTATGTATATAAAGTGTCTTTAAAGTATCTTTAAAACTATACTTGTAAAATATTTTTAAACCTCCACACTGAGTGGCACACATTAGTGGAGCTGAGGCTAAGAAAACAATTGACTGCCATTTTCTGTCCCATGCACACCCTGGGGTACGTGCTCCTTGAAAGGAGCAGTGTGGGAATTACCTGCATGGTTTAAATTGTTACTTTCTCTTTTCTTTCTTTCTTTGCTTTTTCTCTCTCCCTCTCTCATGCCATGTTTCCATAGTTTAATTCAATCAGGTTAAACGATTATACTCTACCGTGTGTAACTTGATTGTACCCTATTAAGCTGAGTACAGCACCCAATCACATTGTGATGCAAATCTTTGTTTTGCTTTCTTTTAATCCCCAGTCCATACCAAGGTGGAAAGCTCCATGAGGGCAGACCTGTATTTTTTATTTCTGTTTCCCTTCCTAAAGGACATTAGGACTTCAATGGCCATTGCGTGAGTGGATGAGATCAGTTAATATAAGGCAAAGGACAAGGCTCTGCAATTCCCTTCAACTTTACTTATGAACTTTCTGTGTGATGAGGTAGAAATTTAACATCTCTGGCCATTTGTGATCAGGTTCCACCCAGGGTTAAAACTAGTATACTTGATATGCTTGTGAAAAATAATATAGGACAGTTAAAATACCGCAGAAACACTAAATAATAAAGTGACAAGCACAGTATGTCAGGGGACGCATGGTAATGCAACTATGTCTGTAAAACATTTACTGTATTTTGTCTCTAAAATGTACAACAACAACAACCCACCAAATGGTGGCATCTGTGCTTATTTCCTCCCTGGTCCTCGATATTTGGAATCTTTTCAATGTTCAATGCCCAAAAATGCAATAAATATTTTTACTTTGGTACATCTTTAACACTGGATTGGTACCAGCCAGAATTGTGGGGTTACTCACATCATGTGACTCTCCTACCACCATTCAATGTGTTTACAAGTGAAAACTGATAAAGTGAGCATCAAAGGCGGCCAGGGAGGGGGAATGCATGGGAAGAGGCAGCACAAAACGAATACTGAAGGCTAAGTATGGAAGACCCAAGAGGGCTCTATTTATAGGCGACCTTGTAAAAGTGGTGTGTGGGGTAGGAGGCAGCAATAGTAGGTATCCAGAAACTTAGATTTTGCAGGAAAGGCTGAAAGTTGTAGAGTTATAAGGGTTGGGAAAGGAATGAATACATAATACAGAGATCAGAATGTTCCTTATTTATCGCATCCTAGGAATGACTCTAATCCTAGGACCCTGAAAATCTTTAATATTTCACAAGGCATGACAGGGCATGATTTGATATTGTTAAACTCAAATTTATAAATAGGAGATAGTTTAGCTTAGGGTATTGTAAGATTATAAATTTATTAGCAAATTAACCAAATTGTCAAGTTCCTAAAGGCAGAGAAATGTGTAGAAAACAAACAAAACTGAAACAAAAGCAATCAGTATAAGTTACTTAACACATATTTAACAATCCATTGGAGGGAATCTATATCTGCTTGTAGTATCAGGGAGAATCCTTCTCTTCTGCAGTAATTGCTTTCTTAAGGAACCTATGGATAGTGTAACTGATCAGATTCCCTTTTCTCATTTGCTATTAGTAAGTTTAGAAGTAAATGTGGGATCCAACTGTAGCTAGTGTAATACTTTGCAGGATGGTAAACGTATTTTAGTCACATCCCTGGCTTCATCTTACATCTCGCTTATACATCTTACATCTACATCTTATGTTCTTTTTCACTTTCACTTTTAATTATGTTATAGATGCTTATATTCTCTTGAAAGCTTCTTTAAATACCTTCTCAAATAAGGAGAGGCAGGCATATAATTAATTACATAATTATAACAAATCCACTAGTATACATTGCTAGGTACCAAGAATCAATAGAATTACTCTTGCCCTCAAGAAGTTTACATCCAAGTGACGGACTTTATGAGGAACTGTGCCCTAAATAATCTTTTTAAAATACAAGTTTTAGAAGTAGATACATATGAGTAAACTCAACGGAAGGAGGGACACTTGATTCCACGATTAACTCTGTAGTTCTACTGTTGACTTTGTGTGGCCTCAGGCAAGATGGATAACCCTCTCCAAGCATCAATATTTTATTAGCAAAAGGTGGATTCATCTTGGGGCAGTCAAACACTCGGATAATGTAAAAGGATGAGAGGCGTGGTGTGTGATATTTGACTACTGTTATATAACATTTTATTGTAGTATCACTCCCCATAAAACTAGCAGAAATAAAAGGTCAATTTAAATCACAAACAAAAAGGAAAAGATGTGTTTTAAGTGAAATTCAGCACATTTTCAAAAGGCAAGTGCCATACTCCTGAGGCTACAGGTATGGTAGATGCTGTTTTCATTTTAAGCCTCTCCTTTCAGCAGTTTGAGACAAATATTTGGAATTGTATTTTTAGTGCAAGAAAGTAAATATTTTTGGAAAAAATACAAACATAAGCCTCTCTAGGGTTTTAAGGCTAGAAAGGAAGAAAACTGATGAGAGTAAAATTGGAAATATTCTCCATGGGCTACTTTTAAGTAAATTTTAGAGCAATCAAGAACAAAAATACCTGACATTTGCATCAAAATTATTGTCTCAAATATTTCCTTATTTTTTGTTTATTAATTTTTTATTCTCTTTTTTAACAGATATAAAACAGATGTAACCGGGTGCACTACTTTGTGGAAGATGGTGGTGAGATTATTTTGGAGGAGATAGAGAAGAAAAGAGGTAGAAGGTGTAGAAGTAGGCAGGTAAAATTAATATATTTAGGCTCAGTGACTTTCTGGAAAACCTTGGGCCGGAGATGACAGAACATAGTAGGCTCTGGAGTCAGATAGACCTGGGTGGATCCCAGATTACTTTGTGACGTTGGGCAAGTCCCTTAATTTCTCTTGGTCTTGGATTCCTTGCACATAATGGGCATAATAACAGCAGCCTTGTGAAAGAATAAAAAATGTGTGCAAAGTTTCTAACTCAGTGCCAGGCACAGATGGAAGCCAGATAGATGCCAACTAATAGGACATGGATGACTCATTCAAAATCTTTTATTTCTTTGACCTATTTGGGAGGAGAATAGAAATAATGGCTTTGCTCTATTATTTTGCTCCAATTGGGGGTGGAAGATTATTTCAGATAAAGTAATTTACTTGTCCTTAAACTACTGTACAAGGCCTACCTTTCTCCAGTTTTAACAAAGTGGCCCCCTCCATGTTTTCATTTGCCACTGAAATCTGCCTTGATCAATAGCTAGCTTCCATGAGGTCTGGGCTTATGTGCCTTCCTTATTTGTTTTCAGAGGGCAGGGACCGTGTTTTACAAAAATTTTATAGTAGCCAGCACAATATAATGCTAATTTTACTTTTTCTTCATGACATAATTTTTCTGATGCTACCATGTCAGGGCACCCAAAGACCAGCTTGATCTTCTACTCCTCTTCTGCTTTTATTTCTTGAACTGCTTGCCATTGGTGACTAGTAAAGCAAGCCAACACTTCTTGAACACATACTCTGTGCAAAGCATCTTGCACATGAAGGGGGAACAGCTCAGCCCCCAACCTCAGGTATGTAATAAATGAAACTTTCTTAAGTTTTCTGTAATTAAATTAATCTCTTCTTTGAACCTTCAGTTCACTAAATCATACCGGCTTAATATTAATCAAATTGGGGTTCTTTTTTCCCCCAGATTTTATGTGCCAGGAGTTGGAACAAATTCCTGGGCTCTTCATTTAACAATGCTGACATCTGCTGAAGTAACTTCATACAGGTCTGGTCCTGAGAATTTGGTCTATAGTTTATCAGTTGGACCTCTCTCATTCCTTCCTGCAAAACCTCTGAGTTCAAGTTCCTGGCATTCCCAGGCTGCCAGGACATATTCAACTGCTCCTCTACTGTTCCAGGGAAGGAGCTCTGCTTCCATGTGCATCTCAGGCACCTGGGCTGCTTCCTCTGCTGCCATTCAATCCTCAGGAACCAGACAGGGAAGGCTTAATTAAATCCATTTGTGAGGAAACTGAGTCTCAGAGGGGTTCAGGAACTTGCCCATTGCCATATATTTCACAAATAGAGGAACACATTTTTCAAAGCAAAGCTCAACTAATTTTATAATTAGAGTTCCTTTCACTATGCTGGGCTACCCCAGTGTTAAAGTATTAGGCCCTTCTAATTCCCATGCTAAAATCCATCACCTAGTACCAACTTTCAATAGATTAACTCATAATTCTAAGTTAAGTGTCACTTTGGAAAATAAAGACCAGAGCTTTGAAGTTAATGTTTTTCAAAATACAATCTACATCAGGATTACCCAGACTGCTTATTAAAAATGCCTATTCTTGGACCCAATCACAGACCTACAGAATCAGTATCTCTAGTAGCAGGGACATGGAATCTGTATTATTAATAAGCTCACCTCATAATTATTATCCATGCCAAAATCTGCAAACCATTGCTTTAACATGTGTAAACAAGTTTATCTTGATCTTGGTAAAGAGGATCAGAAAGATATGAAATATGAGGTGCTACAGTTTTTGAGTTGCTTTATCAGACTAGCTAACTATTAAAAACTTGGAGATGGGGAGGGAGGGAGACGCAAGAGGGAAGACATATGGGAACATATGTTTATGTATGACTGATTCACTTTGTTATAAAGCAGAAACTAACACACCATTGTAAAGCAATTATACCCCAATAAAGATGTTAAAAAAAAAAAAAAAAACTTGGAGATGGAGGAGTGACCTTGATACTGGGCAAAACAAAACAAAACAAAACAAAAAAAACTTGGAGATGGAGGAGTGACCTTGATACTGGGCAAAACAAAACAAAACAAAACAAAACCCCAAAGAAAACAGAGAAACCAAAGATGGGTTCCTGAGACAAATTTCCCCTCCTTCCTGGTTTTGCCTGCAGGCAACCCCGTGTGAGTGTGTATAAGCTGGTGAAAAAACTTACTTGGAATTTAAACCCAAAGTAACTTCTGGGTTAAGAACTATATTCCCAAATGAAATAACTCTGTTATTATTTTTAATTCCCCTTGCCCAAATACCCCAAGGCATTAAGCTGCTTCATATAGCAGTCTAGGTGCTAGTGCACTTTCAGAACCAAAGCAACTTTTCTATTTTTTTTTCACATCACAGTAAAAATGTGTTAGATGGGCTGAATGTCTGGTTTCAAAATTTCAGAAATTTGCACCTAAATTGCACCTGTAAAATATGTCCTCACACATGCAAGCAAGTCATTTTACTTGCAAATTATTGTTTTGCATATACAATTACTTGCTTGCATCTGGATATACACTTTGTGGGACAATTAAGTGTTTATGTTAGAAAATTAGATCACTAATCTTATGTTCATTTATATAAAACTTAGAACTTAAAACTTCCAGAATTTTTTTTAGGCAGAAGGATCAGTATATGCTGCATATGGCCTAAATGGGGCATGGGGGAGCATTGTTTTATACAGTCATTTGTTAATTTGACAAACATTTCCTAAATGCCTACTGTGGGTCAGGTGCTGTGCTAGATGCTGAGGTTACATTGTAACCTACATTGTAGGTTACAATGTAACCTACATTGTAGGTTACAATTCCAGAACATGGATATTAACATTGTGTCCAGTTGTGTTTAGAGAGACTAGCAGTTTGTCAGTATACTGTTTAATAACTCCAAAATGAGGAATTTTCATTATTTGTAATCATCTAAATCTCAAATTACTTCCCAGTATGTGCCATGCCAAGTTGAAAATTGATAATTGTCATTTATTCCTCACTATGTTCAGCTGATGGAGTGAGTAATAAAATGGGGAAACTATTTCTGAATCTATTTTGCTTTCTTTCTAATTCATGAAATCATTATGATACTTTTTGTGTTTTCTGTGGGATTGTTGGACTCTACAACCGACCATGTATGGATGACTCATAAAAGCATGATTTGGTTAAAATTAAAGGTTGAAAATAGTCTTTGAATGAACCCCCTTCTTATGGGATGATATATTGATACTTGGGCTTTGAAACAACTACAATGAGCCTTTTTCACTTCTCTCTGGGTATAAAACTATATTTTAAAGGGCTTAATTTGTTGGAGAAAGGACTTCAAGAGTGGAGAGATATTATTTTGCACACCTACCTGTTGCTTCATAAATAAAACTATATTAATACACATGCACATGTATGCATCTTGTGTCTATAAAGTCTGTAGAAAAACAATGGTCTGTAAAATACATTCAGTTCTCTCAGAACTTAGTAAGTTTATAGACATATTGAGCTGAAAGAACATTGAAAATATTTTGGTTCAGCTACCTTATTTTACAAATGAGTAAACCGAGGCTTGGGAAGATTAAATGGCTTTTAAAGATCATATAGAAGCTAAGGCAGAATAAAGACTAAAATCTGTTATATAGGCTTTCCTTATTTAGAAATAAAAACATTTTGTGAAGAAATGTAATGGGAGTCAACTAACATTATTTTTGTGGATCTTATGGTAATGCTGAATGTGGACCCTCTTTAGATAAATGTGGGAGGAAGACATAAATTATATGAAATCAGAGAAGAGTCAGGAAAGCAGAAGTCCATTCTCTTTCTAAACTAGTGTTCTTCCTAGTAACCACAAAGCTTGATACCCATCAAAGGCCAATAAAGAGGAGGATGTAGGGATGGTCAGGCAAGAAATAGGGACAGAGGTACCTAGGTAATTTATGTAAGTACACACTGTCCTTTGTTTGTTTGTTTGTTTTAATTAGGGTCCCAACAGGAAACAGATGTCAAGTAAAAATTAAGAAAGTTTATTTACACAGGATCCAATTACAGAAGGGTGAGCTTGATAGAAGAACTACAAATAGAGAAGTAATCCTAGGTTAGTAACCACGGAGCTGGTGCCACCTCTAGACCTGAAGGGATGAGGAAAGAGAATGGTTACTAGAACCTAGAAGGAGGGTATTTTTCAGAAAGGGCTGCCTTGAGAGGAGCAGTGACCATAGCAGAGAAACAGAGTCAGCCTGAGATGAGGAATCCAGGGGAACAAACACCTTGACGTTATTCTCTACTCACTTCTTATTTCTTGCTGGTGGGCCCATCGCCTAATTCTAACTGCAAGCCAGAGAGCAAAGAAGCCCACTTATGTCATCTATCAATGGGGAAGGAGCAGGGGAGATTGTGGGTCAGGATCTGGAGATGCAAACAGATGATGCAAAGTATACTCTTTCAAAAAGGATTTAAGCACTCTTTCAAGGATATACTGATATCACAAGATAACGTAAGTTAAACTATCATGAAAGAAAGAAAAGAACTGATGCCACTGAAGCCAAAGACTCATTTATTCAACTGCTCAAATCAGATGGAAATGTATTTATCTCTCCTATAATAGTTCTAGAGATCACGGTGATGGAAAGCAGGTAACAGCTCTGCTCCATGAGGACATCCACTGACTCAGTTTCATTCTTTTTGCACTGTTCAACACAACTGTGTTTGCATTTGAATCGGTAGAAAGGTCAAATTAGAAAGATCAAACCCTGTGGAGGGTAAGCAGTTTCCTCTTAAGGAAGTGACTAAGACATTGCACACATCACTTTCTGTGTTGGATACACATTTTCTGTACCTTCTCAGATTCTCTCAGTGTTAGACCCCTCTGTGACCCTCGGTTGTTTGCCTCACCTTGGCCACCAGTGGCCTGACTGGACTCAGGTCAAGTGATTGGGCACTGAGGCCTGACCAGTCTTTTGCCCAGCGAAAGCTGGGTCTTCTACTTGGCCCATCCGGGACAGTTCTATGCATTGAAAAGATGCAACTTTCAAGTGACTAGATGTGTGTTACTGAAACATCATGTGACATCTTGTATGCTTCACTTCCTTTTATCCTCATCCTTGATCCCCTGAATTTACAACTCTCCAAGAAGCATTCTCACGTCATCCTTGCTTAAGCCTTTGTGTTCTAGGGTTCCTGGAATAAGACACACCTATTCACATCTAGCTTATCAGTCCTGTTCCATGATGAAACTTGAAATAGAGAGGAATTTCTTTGAATATAAAAAATGAGAGAAACACGGATTTTGGGGAAGAGTGAGAAGTTTATGCCAAAGGGGAACAAAATTAAGTCAGAATAAGATCAACAAAAAAACTAAGACAAAATAAAATGAATATTACCCTTTACACATATAGAACTAGTGTTTGGTTTTAACTTTCATAGAAGCCGACATGAAAAATAAAACATTGTTCATTCCTGTGCTCATGATATCTAGGAGAGAGAGGAAACAAACTAGAATTCTTAGGAGAATTCCAAATTCTTGATATGAAACTCAATAAAATTTTCTTTCTGAGCCCTATATCTCAGAACACTATCAGAAGTAAATAAAAACATTTGAGTAATAGTGACTTTGTAGTGAAGATATTTGATTATCTCACTTAATACGAAGTCTGGAGGAAAGCATCTTAAGTTTTATTTGGCAGCCTTTCAATATCATTAAGAACCCAAATTCTTTTCATCCTTTGCACTCCCATCCTCAGTATATTGTCTTTGATCTTTTAGCTTGTCTTTTCTTGGTGACAAGAATCAAAGATAGAAAGTGGGGAAGCAAATGTAGGGCAAGAGATACGTTTCCTTTCATGTCTCTCAGGTTTTACAGGGATAAGGAGAGACGTTTCCTGAAATCCTCTCCCCAAACTTCCATTTATGTCACACTGGCCAGAACTGGGTAATCATGGCCACTGGAACCTGCAAGAGAGGTGGGGGGATGTTAAGCATCTGCTTTTTTGAACCTGGAAACCTGGCATAGAGAAAAGGGTTGAGAAAGGCTGATCCGAGAGGCAGTGAACAATGCTTTCATAGGTTCTCACAAAGAGAACAACTGGGACATAATGAATAATATCCTAGGTAACAAGTTACACTAAATACAAGTCATATTCTCTATGGCTATACTTGAGTGCTTTCCATTTATACTGATAGCATTATACTACCATACAACACAGTGCAAATAATTCCTCACGATGGGGACAGATAGGGTACAAATGGGTGTAGCCTAGCTTCATAGGCAACTGATCTGACTTGCATATTTTAGAATATGTGATATAGTGTTTGGACTGAATGTTCTGAAAATCTGTCCCTGGATTTTCTCTCTTAACTAGATATTCAAGGCTAACGTAGATAGCACTAAGCTCCAGATTATGCTCCATGGCAAACGCCTGAGAATGACTATATGATTTTGCTAATTGTATACTGACCCACCTATAAGTTAGGAGTAAGGTTACCTGTCTTTGGGAAAAAAACTAAGATACCTAATGGGGAATATATGCATGCTATCTCTGTTTGGATGTAATCTTAGCAGGTGGTCAGGATTCTGCTCAGAAAATTGTTTTGAATTGGCTTCCATGCCTGTACAAATGGGCAATAAAGCCACCCAAGATATACTCCATATTGTACTGCAGGAATAATTATACCTGAAGAATTTTAGGGCAGGTGAAATCACATGTTTGCCTGGACAGAAGTAAAATATTCATAAACTACCCATAAAATGCTAAGTGTTCAGTAGTGCTATTTCCTGGTGTACCCTCTAAGATATACTGTTAGTGAGTATGCATCAGAATAACTAAATGAGGTGATTCATTGTGTGGGGTTGTTATTTATATACTAATAAAAAGTAATAGAATGGTTTCCAAACATAACTGCTTCCGTTTTAGAATAATTTCTCTGTGCTTCTTTTTTGGCAATAATCAGCAAATAGGATTGGTGATTCAAGCCACTACTAGTATGAAATCATAAAATTATGCCATCTTCATATAAGAGAATCTTTGCCTTTTTCTTCCTAAAATGAGCTAACATTTATCAATTACCTACTTAAATCTCTCAACACCAATGAAGTAGACACTATCTTCAAAATGTTAAGTGACTTACAAAAGTTAAGTGATTTGTCCAAGTTATACAGCTGTAAGTGATGGATCTAGAATAACAGAGAGGGACCAGGATCATTAGGAAACAAGAAAGGCAACTGTCCAGAACCTCAGCTTTGCATAGACCTATGATCTCTGAGTTCAACGTCATACAGTGGGGAGGTACAAAGTGTCTATCATTTTCTCATGTGATGTCTACTTCATGAGACAAGGCCAAACGGCGTCATGAGGTGAAGGCTTCACAAGTATTTTCACAATCCAGCTCCATCTGCTCTGTGGTAAATGAAAACCCCACTCACATTCCAGCATTTGGTTGCTGGTGTTATTGTTATTTTCACCTTTCTCTTGTTTTTAAATGTGCCCTAGTGAAAAGTTGGATCAGGCACTGCTAATCAGATACAATTTTATTATTATTATTATTATTATTATTATTATTATTATTATTATTATTATTATTTTGACGGTACGCGGGCCTCTCACTGTTGTGGCCTCTCCCGCTGTGGAGCACAGGCTCCGGACACGCAGGCTCAGCGGTCATGGCTCATGGGCCCAGCCGCTCCGCGGCATGTGGGATCTTCCTGGACCGGGGCACGAACCCACGTCCCCTGCATTGGCAGGCGGACTCTCAACCACTGCGCCACCAGGGAAGCCCTCAGATACAATTTTAAATTGAAAGAATTATTTCATGGATTTTTAAAGTGCACTTACTTTTAATTATTTACTTTTCTCTATATTCTTAAATTCTTATCTCTATCCTCTAAGGCTATAATTCTAGTTTTATATCTTATCCTAATTTTCAGAACCCCTCCTCCCCACACACACACACCACAGGTGACAGAGCACGCAAGTACACACAATCATACACCATGCATACACATGATCACACACATCTGCTTTCTTTTTCATACCTAGCGGCAGTCATACAAAACTGGGCAGGAATTAGTGGCACAAAAATGGCTCCTAGAGGTGTAGTCTTTTGAAGTCAAATACCATGAGTGAGAGAGAAGCACGGAAAGCTATACTAGCAGTGCCTATAGAGAACTAAAGTTTTTCAAGTCTTCCATCAATTCAGAGTATCAGAGACACAGACCTGTCTGAGTTCAGTATTCATCTTCTGTTTGGCCATACAGTCCAAGGGACGGTGGTATTCTGCAGTTAGTATTGCCTGGTCTTAGCACCTTTTTCCCCTTAGCAGCTCAGAAGTCACTAGGTATCTACCCTAGATCCTCCAAATAAAGACTCTCCTTTGTCTCTCTCCATATAAGATTTGTTTCTGTTCAAAGTAGATGATGAGTATTAACAGGCACACCCAAGGAACACTTGTGAAAGCAACTTAACTTAGGCTGACAAGAATTGAAGAATAGAGCCCCAGGATAGAATGAATTGTGAACTATTCAAGTTAAAAAGGCACAATATCTCAGATTTACAATAGGAAGAAAGAAATATATATATACACGTGACGGAAGAGAACACAGGTAATGTGTAAGCCTGAGGACAAGAGCATGATCTCTTTATTTCCCCAATTAATAGTTTCTAGAGTTATTTCAAGTTTTACTGCCCCATAAGATTGTCTCATATATCTGAAGCGAAGCTGTCTTTTTCCTTTTTCTTGGAAGATTTACCTTTATATTCCCCAGGATTTAGTGAATGAGTTTTCACTTTGCTGACGAAAGCTGTACATCCAATACTCTAGCAGAGAGCAATGACAGTCTTGAAGCAAAATTACAGTCGAATAATTACATCCATCCAATTTAGCACAACACATGATGCTTTGTATATAGTGATGGTGATTTGGAAAACTGATATTGGAAATTAGAACAACACAATTTTCCCCAATAATTTTACATTTCAAATTATTTTATTTGGATTCTCAGGGCAAGTGTATTGAGAGAGTACTAAAGTAGTGCAAAGTCAGGGCAAAAGTTTTGGCAATAAAAAAAAATACTGAGTAAATTGTCCACTTTTTTTTTTTTGGTCTCTTAACAAAGATATCAAAAAATATATCATCCTTTCTCTGAAAGAGACACATATATAACCATAAAGCCAGATAGAAGTTCTCTAAGTTCTAGTTTAAAATGGTAGATACGAGCACAGAGATGAAATAGGATTTAATTCCGCCTAGCAGATAGGGTGGTAGAAAGTGCTTTGTAGATGAGGTAAAATCTGAGCTAGGCCTTAGAAGATAGTCAGTACTGGGACTTCTATCTAATGATGGTGAACTAGGTAATTTGAACCAATCTTGCCCTTAAGGACAACTTGAAAAGCTGCTCAAAATCTTTTAAAAGAGATCCTTAAATAAATCAGGGTGTTAAAAGAAAACTATGAAGACTTATCAAGTAGGATCTAGGGGAAGATAAAAGTCCAGGGAAGTAGCCATAGCATTTAAGTTTGCTTTCCCCAGGGGCCAAGAGACATGAAAATGCCTTATCTTAGTGTAGGAAGCCCAGTGGGCTGCACCCTAGGAGTAAAGGTGAACCAGCAAGCTGCTTCTGAATTTGTATAAAGATGATCCCAGAGTGTTAATGCCCATTAGCACCTGGCAGATGTAAAGATACACCTCTTTGGAGAAAGATAACATCATCCTAGTCCTCAAATTATTTCTATTAACAATTTGTAAATAAAATATTCAGTACAAAATAAAAGTGATTAGGCATTCAAGAAGATAAAATCGCATGAGCAAAAGCCATAATATACAACAGATGAGAGAAATAGTCTACAGAGTTATTAGATATAGACTTTAAAATAACAGTGCTTACTAAATTAAAGGAGATAAAGATTCAAACATTTAGCACAGAATCAAATGGAATTTCTTGAAATGAAAAATGTAATGATTCAAATTAAAAACTCAAAGGATTTAATAGTAAATTAGACTTAGCTGAACATAAGAAGAATGAGTCATCTGAAAGATAGGTCAGAAGAAAACTTCTAGACTGAGGCAATGAGACCACAGGATGGAAAATACAAAATATAAGGTGATATAGAAGGAAGGTATTTATATACATTATTTAGAGTTTAAGAAGGAGAGGAGAGAAAGAGAATGTGCGAGATGCATTTTTTGAAGAGGTAATGGCTAAAAATTTTCTAAAACCAATAACAAGTATCAAGGCTATGATTCAAGAAGACTTCTCCACAGAAAGAATGGAAGCCAGAAGACAACTGAATGATGCCTTTATATTACTAAAAGAAAATAATTTCCTATATAGAATTCTGTAATTAGTAAAAATATTCTTCAACAATGAAGCTGAAATAGAGACATTTCAAATATTTTATTTGTTCCAATGGGTTGAAGTAGATTTGTCACCTGCAGTCTTACAGTGAAGGAAATACTAAAGTGTCTGAAAGCAGAAGAAAAATTTAGCCAGAAGGAAGTGAAAAGATGTAATTAGAAATTAAGAGCAAAAAACCCCCACAAAACTGTACATTTATGGGCTAATCTAAATGAACATTGCCTGCATAAATAATATTATTACTATTATATTTACTATATCTTATAAGTATACATTATATAATTAATATATACTTATATGTTATATAATTAATATTATATATAAGTAACATATCATTAATATTATATGTTACTGATGTAATGAAAGTACACAAACACAATGGTATTTCATTCTGAAAAGGGATTAATGGAGTCAAAAATCCTTGCATTGACTAGATGGAGGGTCAAATGACTAGCTATCAGACTTAAGTCAAGAATACAACCAAATGTAATTGGATGAAATGCTCCAATTAAAGGACCAATGAGATCATACCGGAATTTTTAAAAAGCTTAACTCTATGTTGTTTATAAAAGACCTATCTAATACATAAGGATTTAGACAGTTTGAAAAGACAAGAGTGGGAAAAAGGACGTCTAAGAATTCATCAAACAAGGGTTGTGGATATATTTATAGCATTGTACAAAGACTACAATTCACATAGGAGCAAGGACAAGGTAAGAACCCTTTGTTAGCAACACTGTCTTTTGTGTGTGGGGGTCAGAAATGAAAGAGGACTGATAACATCAATATATTAAGAAATCTTGTCCCTGATATATTTATGATTGAGACAAAAAAGGAGGAAGGCTTCCTATGATAAAATTGGAATTTCAAGTGTTTAATTAGTAGAATTATAACAAATTCCACATGGCCAGTCCAGATCTGAGGACCAGTGATACTGGTGTCACTTATAGTTTCTGTACTTGGGGAAACACATTCATAGCCATAGACCAATTGCTGAGTTCTTCCATAAGTAAGCACAAGGAAATGTTTATGGTTGTAGTCAATACGACTATTGTAATTATAATTCATTTGGTCAAAATTCATTTAATTAAGTGCAAATAATATCTGAAATTAAATAGTAGCTCAAGAGGGTAATTTATATTCAACTAGACCCACAAAAGTTGTCATGAGCAACAATTAATGGACTTCACTCTTCGTTTATGTAAAGAATGATTTGAAAAAAAAAAACTTTAGTTTCCATCTAATTCTCCGCCCACAAGCTTGAATCTGCCCACAAATATAAAATGTTTAATCTATAATATGTAGCAATTTTATGAACTGTTTTTTAATCCCAAAGGCTATACAGTTGTAGACCTAATCCTTCACTTTTTATACATTTCTTTTAAAAAATGTTCTCTTCTTGGTCACAATTTTAATTTAAGCAATATTGCATACTCTTCTTATATGGTTAAATTCATATCCATGAAGCATTTTAACTCCTGGGGTGAACAGTATTAGCTGGTGTAGTACATATACTTAATGAGACAATGATTCAGTTAATTATCTGTAAGAAACTCAGAACCAATATAGTAAGACCTATTTATAAGGAAGCTACTACATATATATTTATATTAGTCTCTGCAGTGTGACTAACATTGGAAATTCATTGTGCTTGTGAAGAAAAACAGTTTAGAGACCTCTGCCAAGTAGGATTTACTTTTCTGATCAATCAATGAAATTTTCATCCAGGAATCTTTAGTCGTAGGAAGTAGTAAGTACAGGAGGGAAACAAAGGAGATGAGAGAAATTTTCTCTCCTAGAGAGGCTCGCAATTCTGGGCGGGTTTGGGAGAAGCGAGCCAAAAGAAGGAAAGATTCAATATAGAACTTAAAAATAATAAATTAAAGTGAGTAACTCATTTGAAATAGAAGATGATTTATTTTGGTTAAATGTATTTAGAAAGTTAATGCAAATTTAAGACAGGCTCAGTGAACTCTGGAGAAAATATATGATAATGATATTTTTTTTTCAGTGTGTAGGAGCAAACTAACAAACTGAAAAACTTATTTTTCTTCAGAAGTACTACTATAATCTGTAGTGGGTGAGTTATTGTGACAGCAATTACAAATTGCTCAGGGGACTACAGATCTTAGAGATCTTTAGAAATTACCTGGAGGGGCAAGGGGGGCTCCAGGAAGAGCCACTAAGCTTCCTCACTGTGTCAATTCAAAATCTACAAAAATATGGCTTCTCACTTTCAAAGTCTTGAGTAGCAGGACAGACATCGTAGAAGCACACTTCCACCTTCCACAATGATGGAAATGTACAGAGCAAAGTGGAAATGAAACCAAGCTGTAGGTGCACTGATACTAGCAACTGTGCTGGACAGCACTCCTAGCCCGCTCAACAGCTGATGCTCTTAATCCGCAGATCTTTGGAGAAATGACCACTTCAGCAAATCACTTTTGAGTTTTAAAGTGGTAAACTTATTTGTAAAAGGAGAAGAGGTTAACTATTTAGCCAAATTCAGCCATCAGTGATTTGGGAGAAGAAGCCTATATCTTTATTCTAAAGGCATTTGACCTATCCAGCCAGTTTGTTTTATACTTAATGATGGTATTAAGGATTTGAATGAATGGTTATTGCCACACTATATGGGTATAAAATTAAGGGTGAAGAAAATGGAAAACATACATCTTTTCAGGGTCAAGGCTTGATGAATTTTCTTTGCTCTTGATTTGGGGACATTTATGATCTAAAATTCTCTTTGCTCATGAAGTGTTTCACATTACTGATAGTCCCTGCCTGCTGGAGCTTTTACTCCTGAAAACATTACTAACTGGTAAGTGGCTGATACTTTTGTTTGTAATTTTAATCACTTTAGCAAATATAAATAGGTGACTCAACCTCTTAACAAAGCACATTTGAGAATCCTGTGGAACACAATCCTGTCTTTATGTTATCTCTTACCTCAGCACCCTTTGTGGGGGAGGCCAGGAAGAGAAGGCTAACACACATCCCAGTCAACCCCACATGATTATTTGCCCAACAGAGATGTAAATGGATTAGTATAATATGTTCTACTGTATCCATGGTAATCTTCTAGACTATCATTTCTAGGTTTTGCATAGGCTACAGCAGGTGACAGGGGTTCACATGTTTTTTCTTGCAGGGGGAAGGGGGGAGGAACTATAACCCAATGTCAGTCACAACAGAAATCTAATAGTTGAGAAAGATTCTAGCCCTTAACAACCAGGAAGAAACACATAAATCCTCACTGTGAATCAAACATGACTCAAATCATGATAAGGACTGGTTACTTTATTAGCTTACTAGAGAAATGGCATAATTCAGAGAGCTCTCGCTGAGTATCTGATCACAGATCCCACATACTCACGCTACAGTTTCATATTGATGAGGTCTTTGATTCTCACAGATAAGCAGGTGGGTATTACCATGGTTCATTTTATAGATGAGGAAATCAAGGCACAGGGCCATTAAATAAGTTATTTAAAGTCACATAGCTAATTAGTATCAGATTGGAGCCTCTTCACCATCAGACTTGGGCTCTTAATAGCAAAAATTTTCAAATTAGAAATCGACATCCTAATTTGTACCCTATGCAAAGACAGTGAAAAATATTATTAATGACTTCAGCAGAGAGTGTGATAGAAGCTGGATAATATAAATGCTTAAATATAAGTCTATCCTACCTAATTCAGATCTTCTGTCAGGACTATTTTGAACAATATATTCATTTGCCCCCAAACATATGGTAGAAGGCAGCAGTGTGGCAGCTCCAGCTTTCAGAACTGCAGAACACTGAACTCAGGTTAAAAAGATATTGTCCATTCAAATCAAATGATAGGTACTTACTGTTTCATTTTCACTTTTTAAAAAACAGCTTTGAATGGGTAACCTAAGTCCTTATCAGAACATTTTCTGCTCTAGATGAAATCCTTGGTGGGGAAGATGAAGTTAAGTTTAACTTGTGTGAGTCAATGCCATGCTTAAGTGATTGCGAATATATGTGTTTTGATCATGTCTACTTGCTAAATAATGTAAGTTTCATTTAACTTAAAGTATCTTCTCCAGAGTACTGATTCTATCGATTGTGTGATTCAAGAAAATCACTTAATCTCAGTGGGCCTCAGTTTCCTCATAAAAATCAAGTGCCGGCTTAGATGATTTACAAATTTGAATTTTGTACCAAGCTTGACAAAGAACAGAATCCTCTAGTTTTTCTGTAAAATGTGATTTCATTTTCTTTATTTCTTGTAGGAGGAGAGGTGGGAAAAACTGTCACAGAAGTACTTAATGAATAATGTATCCTTTCTCCACTCTCATATTTTCAAATAACAACTAGAATATTCTTCTTCATTCCGTCTGACCCTAGGCTAGTTTGCTGTTGTCACTTGTTTCCTAAATACAACCATTACAATGGTTTTGTTGCTGTTTGTTGGTTCTAGACAAGGTAAAAGTAAACCTTGCCAAGAAATTTTCAGACATATGCCATAAACTTTAAGCCTAACAATTGTATCTTTATTTTATCCTTAGGAAAGAGAGAGGAGAGACAAGGAAGAAAAAGAGTTTTTCCAAATATGTGATGCTTAATAAGATGTTTATATTTTCCCTCTCATCACGTTAATTGTTTTTAATTTTTCTAGCTATCTTGGCATTCATGTCATATGGAAAACTGAAGGAGCAGAGGGAGACATTTATTTCCAGAATAGGTCAGAGAGCATAATCAGAGGACAGAACTAGTAAGTAATCAAGCATGCGGTACACACTTTCATTAAGGCTCATGTGTTACAAAACCACAATATTTTAATTTTCTGCTTCCTGCTGTTTAGGCTGAAGAGGTTCTGTTAGGGTTTATTTCAGTTATATTTTGCAAAGGATAAAAGTGTGACATTTTCAGTCTTATTAGAGGTGCAATGTTTTATTCTAAGGTTCATCTTCACTTACACGAAAGGAAAAAGCTCCTCGTGATGGTTAAATAATAAAGAAGGCTGATTGCTTACAGAGTCAAGTAACAAGACTCGATCGTGTGCCATGATCCAATCTCTCCTTAAATCTTGAAATTCTTATCCAACTTAATGGTGGCACCTGCTGGGAGAGGAAAATTTCCATGGCCCATCGTTGTAACAACCCCAAATCTCATGGAAAGAAGCCAGGAGAAGAATTTAAATGAGTGTAATCCTCTAGGAAAGATACACTTAGAAAATTTCTCTTAATGGGAACTTTGTTTGCTGACAGTGAATAGTCTACCCAGATAACACCAACAACATCTGCTGCTGTTGGTAAGAACTGACCTCTTAATCATGAGCTACTCACATCAGAATGACTGCGGGCTATTGGAACAGCACGAGTTTTCCTCAAGAAGCCTGTCTCAACAATATCATGCAGACTGAATGCCAAAATAATATTTTACCTTTTGTTTTAAATGCAATTTGCTAAGACAAGGTAAAGGGAACACATAGAACGGGGAAGAACAACAGATCAATCAGGTGAGATGAAGGCGATCTGATTTGTTTGGCATCTGCTCTGGAAGAGTGATGCTCTGGCATGCTTTTATTTCAACTTATATTTGTCAATTTGAGGGAATCATCTCTTTTTTTTTTCTCTTCAGTAAGTCCATCTTTACTGTGACTGTATCAGCTGTTTGTTTTGATTATAGGATGTAGGGATATCAGTTTTCTGACCAAAATGTCTGTGGAGAAAGGAAGGATGTGGGGGCAGGGAACCACTACACTTTACAGGTTAAAGGTCCTTACCTTTAAATCTCTGTCTTGGGCCATTGATGTGATAGAATATGACTTATACGTCATATAGTTGGGGATTTTTGGCTGTTCTGTTTGTGTGATCCATAGTAGTTCACTTTGTTGTTAGTCTGTTGTCATTTAAGGTAAAGCAGCAAAGTAAAAACATCTTTCTGTTGATCCTCATGGCTAACTTGGAAACTGCATCTCCTGGCCCAGTTTTTTAGGTTCTTTTATGTTATCTAATTCTAGAGTACAATCAAAGAATTTGAAGGGACCTTAAAGGTCATCTAGTCTAATTCTATCCTTTCACAATATTCCTGGCAGAAAATCATCATTCTTGCTTATATATTTCTAGTTACTGTGTAAAAGGTTTCCAACAGTGATGATAGGGAAAAGCCAAAATCTGCCTCTAGGTAGTTTCTACAGTGAAAGAAAAAAACTGAATATCTGTTCTACAGATCATCCCTTCAGATAAGTGGAGAATAACAAAACAAAACAAGAGAAAACTTAACTATTGCATTCTTCCCACACTTGAGCCATCTTTTCAGGACTATTAAGAGGTAATTCCTCATGTGATGATGTCCTCGATGTCCTATGTTTCTAGATCCCTCACTGTCCTGCTTCTTTCCTGTGGACATAACCTAGGGTAGCTAGGTTTACTTTAAAGTGTATTACGTGCAGAATAGAATAGAACATAATAGAACAGAACAGAGCTGACAGAACTAAATGATTTCAGAACTGAAAGTAATATCCAAATTTTTAAAAAGTAGAAATGGGACCCAGAGCAGTTCAGCGAGTTGTCCAGTGTCACACAAATGGGTCTTCTCTTTCCCAAAACAATTCTCTTTTCAGTCATTTTCCCTAAACTCAGCATTTTATTAACTAGATATAATATTTCGGACACTGTCTGATCAGCCCAGACCTCAGGAACATATGCATTTGCTTTTTAACAACCCTATTATTTGGTTGTTTGTTTTATATTATTTACATGGTAGTTAAATCAGGTCCTATACAATTATGTTTTCCCTTATGTTTTGTCTTTTAAGGTTTAACAATGGGCAAGATTCTCAAGATTTTTTTGAATCCTTTCCTCCCATCAGTATACCATCTATCCTTTTTGACTTGTGCAACTGTTAATTGTCAGAATGTTTTCTATGTCCTTGTTCAGATTATTATTAGAAATATTCAACAGGATGGAGGCAAACAAACAAACAAGCAAAAACAAAAACATAAAGTGCAACTCTGTACCATGACACTGGACTCTAGTTCTAGACTGACAATTCACTAACCAAGATGTTTTGAAACCATTTGTCAACTGTGTATGTTTATGCTTAACTGTATACTTACCCACGTTATGGTTTTCCTTCTTGTCTACAAACATTCTGTGAAGGCCTATTCAATGCCCCACTGGAAGTAAGACGTTGTCTAAGATCCGATAACTTTATCTGAAAAGGAAAATAGGTAACTATGAAATGATTTATTCTTATATTCCTCAATATCACTTAGAGAGCTCCTCTTTCTTTTCTATGAGCTCACAAATCTCTTTAGTAACTTACTCTAGAATTTTGCCGGGAATTGATGAAAAATTCATAAATCCTTGGTATCATTTTTAAAAAATTTTTGAAAATCATGACTTTTTCTTAGACCTCACCTATTCATGAATTCTCAGAATATTACAGTGTTTAGGGGGATAACTTGGCATATAATTGTACTGAGCCTAACTTTGACCTATTTAAAGTTCTTTTACAAACCAATCCTTGGTTTCGGTTTCCTGTTATTGATGCATGCTCTGCCATTTTTAAGATTTTAAAAAATTAAACACTGACTAAATAAAAAGAACATTTATAAAATATATGTCATGTATGGAGAAAAGGATATATAAATACCCAGGTACAAACACACATTTTAATAATTAGAACATTTCCATTTACTGTGAAGTCCTTTGGGTGTTCTTTCCTAACTACATCTCTTTCCCTCCACAGTCAGAAAAAAAGTGCTGTGCTAATTCCCCCTTGCTTTTCTTTTGCAGATGTGATGCTGTTTTTCACAAGCTCTCACTCATGGTGCTTTCCTACTCCACTTAGCGCCGATATGCAATTTTCCTTGCAGCCCCTCATTTGGTGGGGTACCGGTGGCCATATATATATATATATATATATATATATATATATATTACGGTTTTGCTGAGGGCTATGAACTTTAGGAATTCAAATTTAAGTGGGTGTGTATATCTCTTATTTTGACTTCCCACCTTGGTACCCTGTCTTTATCTACTTTACTCCCATGCCTTGAGGACTGTGAAAAAGTTCACTGGAGCTCAGCAAATGCCTCCACTTCAGCCAGCAGGTGGGCTTCTGTGGGATTTGCTCATCTCTCTGGGTTCATATTTGTTCTTAGTTTTTGACCTCTGTGTAGATCTTTTTTCCAGGTCAGTGGTACATTTATAAATATATGTTTCTGTGTCTTATCCAATGTAGGTCATTTTCAGCAGAAGCATTGATCAGGAAATGAAAGGGTGCTCTACACTTTTCAGTTTGAGGTAATTCTTGATGGAGAAAGCATAATGAAAACAGGAGTTGAATAAATAATTCTATTATTAATATCACACCGTTGTGGCCCTATCTTCTGCTTTCAACATGGTTATTGTCTTAGGATTTTTTCCCCAGTCTTTGTTTATTTGCTGCTTCTACTTTTGCATGTATCCTCAGTTCTGATCTGCTATATTTGTTTTCAATCTGATCTTACAATTCCTCTCTTGTTTTGGATGGAATCATAACTATCTTTGCAAAGATGCAACAGTCTTAGAATCAGAAACTTAGAAAATTTCTTTCTAAGAACTTGCATAGAATTAGTTTTTCTCTTTTCTTTTTTTTTCTGTTTTATGGACTCTCCTTAACTTATGACTCTCTTTCTTTACGAGAATATATTGATCCCATATATTGTGGGACTTGAAAAGCCATAAAGCTTTCTCTGGCACATTATATAGCTATACAGAACACAGGTTCTGTTCTTTGAAACCAGTGATTGTTCATTGTCTTGGGGAGTACTTCTCAACTGCCAAAGGATATCAACCAGTTTAACAGTACAATATAGTACAATATAGGTAACTAAACTCGTTCAGCTTATTAATGTACAGTCTGATTTCATTTGGAACATTTAGAAAAAGACTTGGGTTGATCTACTCGAGGCTCTTTCTTATAAAAAATAAATGGCTGTTGGTGATTCCCCAGTTCTTAGTATCCTGCAAAAACTAGATGGGATCAGTGGCACAGTAAGCAGTTGAATACTGCTTTGGTATGAAGGAAATGATTTTTGGTGTATTTCACCTAATTCAGATTCTGAATATCACTGGAACACCTATGAAGAATGGGAGAAGTTAAAGAACTAGGAAAAACCTATTATTCATCATACAGTGATCTTTTATAATCACCTCAAATCTTTAGAGTGTTGGTTTTGAGCAAAAATTTACAATTTGGTGATGACTGATCTGGAACTTAGAACATGGCATTTAGACTGATTCATCATTTTAGCAACTATCTCTAGTTTCAAAACATTTACTATTTATTACCCAATCAATTGACACTATATAAGACTTAAAGGAGAGTTGAATTACTGCTGTTTGCAAATGTTATCTTCATAAACTATATTAAACCTAAAATTCGATTAACTTTAATGCTTATAAAACTAGATGCAGTAAACAGAACTTTCATAGATATATTTTATATTTGTGAATACATGACTTTTATGTAATTTCCACTCTTTCTTACTTTTTATAATTGTGAAATTACATTTCTTTTAAGCTGAAAGAGTTTGCTGATCGTTTAGCTTTCCAAATCTTGGTCACTATGACTTGAAATTACAGGTAAACTGGCACCTGGATTTTCTGATGTGTGTAATTTATGGACTACAGATAATCTTGACTTCCTTGTAAATATTATTAACTTTGGTAAAATGTCAGTGACCTTAGAGGAGGTTATATACCTTGGGAGTATGGAAACCCCTAAGATTCTGCCCCTGAACTTAAAGAAAGTTAGAGTCTAACAAGGGAAAAATAAATGTACACAAATGAATGATGCAAGGAACAAATGGGGCTCAGGTAAGAACAAGGACACTTATTGAATCTCAGAGTTCCAAACTGAAACAACTGTGTTATGGTTTGGATTGCTTTATAGTCCAATTCCCAGTCCCAGTGTGGTGACTTTCCTTGATAGACTAGTTCAAGAGAGTGAGCCAGATGGAGTGACCATGGTAAATTATCTTCCAGTTGTATAGGAGATTTCGACATATTTGTTGGAAGGGTAGAGGAGAAGGAAAGAAAGAAATAATACTTAAAATCTGGCCTTTGTTGAGACTTCAGTAGAACATAAAACATCCTTCAAGGGCTAAATGGTAAAGGAGCCATGCTTCCTCTCCTCTTCAGTCATTAGCTTTGTCTGGACTCCTGGTTTTCATAGATAAGGACAAAATCACTATCGGTACAGCCAGTCTAGTCTGCATGTATATCCTGTATACTTACTAACTTCCATTAATGACAGGAATCGTGAGTTAAAACAAATAGACTGCTACAAATATGCAGCAGCATAAATATTTAACATTATTATATTTTCAGTGTAGCCAAACTTTTAATCTTTGCAAATTACAGTGAATAGGAACTTGAGAGAATTGTGTCTAACAGAAATATGACTTTCAAAGAGAACAAAAGAGGTGTTCTGATTGCAGCTAGAAAGACTTTTAATACTTATTTTTTTTAATTGATGAATTTATATTGACACATAATAATCACCCAAAGGCCATAGTTTACATTAGAGTTCACTTTTGGTTTTGTACATGCTATGGGTTTGAACAAATGTATGATGACATGTAGCCATCATCATGGTATCATACAGAGTACTTCCACTGCCCTAAAAACCCTTTGTTCCATCTATTCATCTCTCCCTCTACAAATCTTTTCACATCTCCATAGTTTTGCTTTTTCAGAAAGTCATACAGTTGGAATCCTACAGTATGTATCATTTTTATATTGGCTTCTTTCACTAAGTAGTATGCTTTCCAGGTTCCTCTATGTTTTTTTCATGGCTTGATAGCTCATTTATTTTTAGCACTGAATAATATTCCATTGTCTAGATGTACCACAGTTAATTTATGAATTCACCTACCGAAGCACATCTTGGTTGCTTCCAAGTTTTGGTAATTATGAACAAGGCTGATATAAACATTTGTGTACAGGTTTTTGTGTGGACATGTTTTCACCTCATTTGGGTAGATACCAAGGAGCACAACTGCTGGATCATATGGTAAGAGTATGTTTAGTTTTGTAAGAAGCTGCCAAACTATATTCCAAAGTGGCTATATCTGCATTCCCACTAGCAAAGTATGAGCATTTCTGTTGCTCCATATACTCGTTAGCATTTGCTGTTGTCAGCGTTCCAGATTTTGGACATCCTAATAGGTTTGTAGTCATACCTCATTGTCTTAATTTGTCCCTGGTGACATATGATGTGAGACATCTTTTTATATACTTATTTACCATCTTATTTATCTTCTTTGGTGAGGTGTCTGTTCAAAGTCTTTGGCCCATTGTTTAGTTGAGTTGTTTGTTTTCTTATTATTGAGTTTAAGTGTTCTTTGCACATTTTGGATGGATCCCTTATCAGATGCCTTTGGTAAATATTTCCTCCCAGTCTGTGGCTTGTCTTCTCATTCTCTTGACATTGTCTTTCGTGGAGAAGTGTTTTTTTTTTGTTGTTTGTTTGTTTGTTTAATTTTAATGAAGTCTAGCTTATCAAATATCTCTTCCATGGATCGTGAATTTGGTGTTGTATCTAAGAAGGCATTACCATACCCAAAATCACTGAGGTTTTTTTCCTATGTTACCTCATAGAAGTTTTATGGTTTTGTGCTTTACATTTAGGTCTATGATCCATTTTGAGTTAATTTTTGTGAAGAGTGTTAGGTCTATGTTTACATTCAGTTTTTTACCTGTGGATGTCCAGTTGTTTTAACATCATTTGTTAAAGACACTACTTTGCTCCATTGTATTGTCTTTGCTCCTTTGTCAAAATTCAGTTGATTTTATTTATGTAGGTCTATTTTTTGGCTTTCTATTCTGTTCCGTTAATCTGTTTGTCAGTTCCTTTGCCAATAATATACTGTATTGATTACTAACACCTGAAGAAAAGTCTTAAAGATGGATAGCATTAGCTCTCCAATTTTGTTCTTTTTCATTATTGTGTGCTCTTCTGGGTCTTTTACATCTACTTATAAACATCAGAATTAGTTTATTTATATCCACAAAATAAATACACTGGGATTTTGATTGTGATTGCTTTGAATCTATTAAGCCAGTTAGGAAGATCTGACATCCGGACGATATTGAGTCTTCCTGTTTATGAACAAGTAACGCCTCTCCATTTGTTTAGTTCTTCTTTGACTTTACTCATCAGAATTTTGTAGTTTTTCTCATGTAGATCTTGTACATATTTTGTTAGATTTTTAAAAATAATTTATTTATTTTTGGCTGCATTGGGTCTTTGTTGCTGCACGTGGGCTTTCTCTAGTTGCGAGCGGGGGCTACTCTTTGTTGCGATGGGCTGCTCGTTGCGGTGGCTTCTCTTGTTGTGGAGCACAGGCTCTAGGCTCGCGGGCTCAGTAGTTGTGACGCACGAGCTTAGTTGTTCCGTGGCATGTGGGATCTTCCCAGACCAGAGCTCAAACCCGTGTCCCCTGCATTGGCAGGTGGATACTTAACCACTGCACCACCAGGGAGGCCCTCCATATTTTGTTAGATTTATACCTAAGTATTTTATTTGTTTGGGTGCTAATACAAATGGTATTTTAAATATCAAATTCTACTTGTTTACTGCTGGCATATAGAAAACAGATTGATTTTCTACATTAACCTTGTATCCTACAAACTTGCTATAATCATTTATTAGTACTAGGGATTTTTTTGTTGACTCTTGGATTTTCCACATAGATGATCGTGTAATCTAAGAATAAAGACAATTTCATTACTTCCTTCCTAAACTTTATGCCATTTTTTTTCCTTATCATGCCTTATGGCATTAGTAAGAATTTCTAATATGATGCTGACAAGAGTGGGAAGGAAACATCCTTTCCCTGTACCTGATTTTAGTGTAAAAGCTTTGAGTGTCTCACTAAGTATGAAGTTAGTTGTAGGTTTTTTGTAGATAGTCTTTCTCAAGTTGAGAAAGTTCTCCTCTATTCCTAGCTTACTGAGAATTTTTATCATGAACGGGTGTTTGCAATACTTAATTTTTGATGATTGTGGAACATTAGGTGTTACAGTTAACATCTTTATTAACCTGATAAGTAGAAAGATTACCCAGTGTGTTATATAATTTACATAATTATTAATGAAATAATAAATCTATTGGGCGTTTGCTTTTCTTAAGCAAAAATAAATCTATTGCTTGTTCATATACTTGATTTATTTCCTTTTGTGGATGGTCACATTTTCCTTGTTGATTGTTAAAACAGTCATCAGCTTTTGCCCATGATGAAATAAGAGGGTCTTGACTTACTCTCCCTCCATAAGCAACTAGATAACTGAACGAAGTTCTTAAAACAACTATCATCAGGGACTTTCCTGGTGGCACAGTGGTTAAGAATATGCCTGCCAATGCAGGGGACACGGGTTCAATCCCTGGTCCGGGAAGATCCCACATACCGCAGAGCAACTAAGCCCGCATGCCACAACTACTAAGCCTGTGCTCTAGAGCACATGAGCCACAACTACTGAGCCTGCGTGCCCTAGAGCCCTTGTGCTGCAACCACTGAGTCCATGTGCCACAACTACTGAAGCCCACATGCTCTAGGGCCTGTGTGCCACAACTACTGAGACTGCATGCTGCAACCACTGAAGCCCATGCGCCTAGAGCCCATGCTCTGCAACAAGAGAAGCCACCGCAATGAGAAGCCCACACACCACAATGAAGAGCAGCCCCTGCTTGCCACAACTAGAAAAGCCTGTGCATAACAATCAAGACCCAACACAGCCAGAAAAACAACAACAGCAATAAAAAAACCAAAAACTATTATCGGATATTAGATAGTTGTGATCCCTAGGATAAGGGAACAAGTGAGGTGAACCTATGATTGCCTTGACTTTCAGTCTAGTGGCCTAGGCCCTGTTCTAGAGAAGGAAATTCCAAACTGAGCATGGCAGTCTTGCTAAGTTGAAGAGACTGGAATTGAGGATGGTTGAGAGGTTAGAAACAGAAGTTTTGGAGAGGAAGAAGATACTGAATAAAAGGAACTTCAGTAATCCACTTAAAGATCTTTTATCCAGTCTCTGCTGAATACAAATTTGTACATGGGTAGGATAAAACTTTATGAAGCTGGACAAAGAATGACAGGGAAACTACAAGTTTAACAATTCTTAGAACTCATATAGAGTGGGATGATGGTTATTCTTCAGCCATCTTGAGTAGAGAGTCCTCATTTTATACCTAGAGAACTAAGTAATTACCTCAATAGAGTTAAACTTTAACAGTAGGGCTCAATTACCCCTAGAACAAAGGTTACTTCAAATGATCCTAAGTAAGCTTAAAAATAAACCTGAAAAAGATCAAAGTAATCTGTAAGCAATTTTTCTGCCGTCTGAAACAAATTTCAACTGTGTTTACACAAAGAAAACAAAATTCAACACAGAGCATGATTGCAAATCCTAGCATCCAATGAAAAATTATTAGATATGTGAAAAAGCAGCTAGTAGAAAAATCAGTCAATATAAAGAGACCCAGAAATGACAGAAGTATTAGAATTAATAGACAAAGACCTTAAAATGTCTACTAAAAATATGCTTGTATGCACAAATGTTTAAAAGAAAATATTTTAAAAAATGAGAAACAAAATGAAATACATAGGGCTTCCCTGGTGGCGCAGTGGTTTAGAGCCTGCCTGCCAATGCAGGGGACACGGGTTCAAGCCCTGGTGCGGGAGGATCCCACATGCCGTGGAGCAACTGGGCCCGTGAGCCACAACTACTGAGCCTGTGTTCTGCAACGAGAGGCCATGACAGTGAGAGGCCCGCGTACCATGATGAAGAGTGGCCCCCGCTCGCTGCAACTGGAGAAAGCCGTCGCACAGAAACGAAGACCCAACACAGCCAAACATAAATAAATAAATTTATTTTTAAGAAAATGAAATACATAAAAAGAATCCAATGAAACCTCTAGAAATTACAAAGAAAAAAGTAATTTGAAATGACAATTTTTCTGAATGGGGATAATAACAGATTAGATATTATAGAGGAACAACATCAATGAACTTGAAGACAGAGCAATAGAAACTCCAAATTGAAGCACACACAGGAAAAGACTAAAATATTTGACAGAGCCCAGTGACCTGTTGGGCCACGTGTAGAAGATATACTTGGAACTGGAGTCTCATAAGGAGAAAGGAGAACAAAAAAGGTATAAAAAAGTAGTTGAGGAAATAATGGCTAAAAAGCTTTCCAAATTTGATAAAAACTATAAATTGACAATTTAAAAACTACAACAAACCTCAGGCAGGATTAAATACAAAGAAAACACCCACTAAGGAACATCAAATAAATTTCAAAGAGCCAAAAGGAAAGAAAAAATAATTGGGGGTGAGTGGGTGAGGGAAAATACTCTATGTACAGAGGAACACATGTAAGAATGACTGAATATTTATTGTCAGAAACTCAAATCCAGAAGTAAATGTGACATCTTTAAAATGTTAAAAGATAAACTTGCCAACCTAGCATTCTATATTCAGGGAAAATGTCATTCAAAACTAATGACAGTAGGAGTGATGTCAGCAAGATGGTGTAATAGGAACCCCTGGGCCAGAGAGACATTGAGTAAATAACAATATATGGTCCAAAATGCCTTTATTAAAACTCAAAAAACCAGTTAAGAAGTTACAGTACTCCAGGCAAGCACAAGCCAAGAACAGCTGCATTAAAACAGATAAGAAAAGTTGTTGTGTTTTACCCTCGATAACTCTTTTTCCAGAAAACACAGTTTAGTGCAATCAGGAGAAAACAGAAACTTGCTGCTTTTCCTTTGAGAAGGAAAGAGAAGAGTGGAACATACATTTGATATTCCAACTTTTTGAGGAACTGGTTTCTGTCATGCCTGACTCAGAATGTTAATGAAGAACTGGTGTATTTGTATGCCTGGGGCCACTAAGAATAAGGGAGAGCTTAGCAGTTTGATTCAGCAACAGAGAACCTGTAGTACCACAGACAGACACTAGAGGAATCAAGAGAATAAATGCTAAAAAAAGAAACTGGCAAACCTCTTTAATTGAGAAATAATATAGAAACCAAGAAAGGATACATCCCTAAAAAAGGTTGGAAAGTTCCTCCAAATGCTTAGCTGGGCAGACAAAACCAGTACAGAGGTGGCTGTTTTTTCAAATGTCCAAATTCCAGCAACAAAACAAAACAAAACCAAACCAAACTAACAAATAAAAAACAAGGCATAGAAAGAAACAGGGAAACATAGTCCAATCAAAAGAACAAAGTAAGTGTCTAGAAACTTACCCTAAAGAAACAGAGATCTATGAATTACCTGAAAAATAATTGAAAATAGCCATCTTAAAGAAGCTTGATGAGCTAGAAGAGAGCAGAGAGACAACTTTAAAAAAAAACCTGCAAAACACAATTGAGAATATCAAGTAAGAGAAAGAAATTATAAACAAGAAACAAACATATTCTGGAGCTGAAGAATACAATAATTGAACTGAAAAATTCACTAGAGGGGGTCAACAACAGACTTGGTCAATCAGAAGAAATAATCAGTGAACTACGTCATTTGAAATTACTGAGTCAGAGGAACAAAAAGGATGAATAAAGGTGAAGAAAGCCTACAGGACTTACAGGCCACAATAAAGTGGAGCAATATACTCATCATGGGAGTTCCAGAAGAAAAAGAAGAGAGAAGAATGGGTAGAGAGCTTATTTGAAGAAATAATGGTTGAAAACTTCCAAAAGGACATTCAAATTCATAAACCTCAGTAAACTCCACTTAGGATGAACCCAAAGAGACACACACTGAGACATATTATAATCATACTGTCAAAGACAAAGAATCAAACTTGAAATCAGCAAGAGTAAAGAAACTCATTGTGCATGGGAGCCCCTGTAAGACTATAAACAGATTTCTTAGTAGAAACTTTTCAAGCTAGAGGTTAATGGGATGATGTATTCACTGTACTGAAAGAAAGAAACTGACAATCATTAATACTATATCCTTCAAAACTGTCCTTCAAAAATAAAGAAAAAATAAAAACTTTCCCAGATAAATAAAAGCTGAGGGAGTTCATCACCAGTAGAGCTGCTTCAAGAAATGCTAAAGGGAGTCCTTCAAGTTGAAATAAAAGATGTTGGATAGCAAAATGAAAGCATAAAAAATGCTCTCTGGTAAAGGTAAATATATAAACAAATACAGAACATTGTAATGGTGATACACAAATCACTTTTAATCTGGTAGAGAATTTAAAAGGTACAAGCATAAAAAATAACTATAACTATGAAACTATGTTAATAGATACACAATGTGACAGGATGTAACTTGTGACACGGATAACATAAACTGGGGCAGGTGATGTAAAGGTATAGAATGTTTTGTATGTGATTGAAGTTGTTGTTATCAGTTTAAAATAGATTATTATCACTACAAGATGTTTTATGTAATCTCCATGATAATCACAAGGAACACATCCATAGAAGATACACAAAAGAAAATATGAAAGAAATCAAGCATGTTGCTACCAAAAAATCAGCAAAACACAAAGGAAGGCAAAAAAGACAAAATTTGCTACAAGACAGATAGAAAACAATTTAAAAATGGCAATAGTAAATGCTTCCATATCAGTAATTACTTTAAATGGTTAAACTCCCCACTCAAAAGACACAGAGTGGCTGAATAAATAAAAAATAAGATCCAACTCTACAGTCTCCACAAGAGATTCATTTTAATATAAGAAAGAACATAGGGTAAAAATGAAAGGGGTGAAAAAGATATTACATGCAAATAATAACCAAAAGAGAACAAGGATGATCATACTTTTATCAGACAAAATAGACTTTAAATCAAAAACTGTCACAAGAGACAAAAAAGACATTATATAATGATAAAAGGGTCAATTCACCAGGTAGGTATAACAATTATAATATATATGCATCTAACATCAGAGGATCCAAATATGTGAACCAAACATTTACAGAATTTAAGCGAGAAACAGACAATAACACATTAAGAGTTCAATACCCCACTTTCAATAATAGATAAAACAACCAGACTGAATAGAAGGAAAGAGAGAAGTTAACACTGTATAACAATTGGACCTAAAAGACATATAGAGAACACTCCCCTCAACAACAGCAGAATATATATTCTTCTGAAGTACACATGGAACATTCTCCAGGACATTAAAACTGATGTCACAGAGTAAAAGAGATCATAAGAGACTACTGTGAACAACAAATGCCATGAACTACTATATACCAACAAATAGGATAATCTAGAAGAACTGAATAAATTTTTAGAAATATACACCTACCAAGAATGAATCACGAAGAAATTAAAAAAAAAAAAAAAAAAAAGAACAGAACTATCACTAGTAAGGAGATTGAATCAGTAATCAAAAAAATCTCCCAACAAAGAAAAGCCCAGTAAAGATGGCCTCACTGGAAAATTATACCAAACATTTAAAGAAGGATGAACACAAATCCTTCTCAAATTCTCCCCCAAAAATCAAAAATGAGGGAACATTTCCAAGCTTATTCTATGAGGCCAGCATTACCAATACAAAATTGATATAAAGATACTCAAAAAGAAAATGACAGCCCAATATCTCTGATGAATACTGATGCAAAAATCTTCAACTAAATACTAGCAAACTGCATTTTAAAATTCAACAGTACATAAAAGGATTATTTACCATAAGCAGTAGAATTTATTCCTGGAATTTAAGGATAGTTCAATATATGAAAATCAATCAATGTAATGCACCACATTAACAGAAGGAAGGGCCATAACAACAGTATCATGTCAATTGATGCAGACATGAAAAAGCATTTGAAAAAAATTCAACACTATTTCATAATAGAAACACTTAATAAACCATGAATAAAAGGAAATTACCTCAACACAATAAAGGTCATATAAGAAAAGCCCACAGCTAACATTACATTCAATGATAAAAAATTGAAAGCTTTTCCTCTAAGATCAGGAAAAGGAATGCCCACTTTTGCTGCTTCTATTCAACATAGTACTGGAAGCCCTAGCCAGAGAAATATATCCAAAAAAAATTGCTATAAATAAATAAAAAGCATCCAGATTGAAAAGGAAGAGGTAAAATTACCTTTGTTCACAGATGAAATGATCTTTTATGTAGAAAACCATAAATATCCCTATAATTGTTCATGGTAGTGTCTTATGATCCTTTTCATTCTGTGGCATCAGTTTTAATCTCTCCTCCTTATTTTATTAATTTGAATCTCCTCTTTTTATTTCTTAGCTAGTCTAGCTAAGGGTTTGCCAATTTTGATGATAATTTTTTAGAAAACAACTCAGCTTTGTTGATTTTTTCTATCCTTTATTTCATTTATTTCTGCTCTAATCTTTATTATTTCCCTCCTTCTGATAACTTTGGGTTTAGTTTGATCTTTTTTTTCTAGTTCCTTGAGGGGTTGATTTGAGAGATTTCCTAAAACAAAAACAAAAACGAAACCAAAAAAAACCCTGGTAAAAGTAATAAACAAATTCAGCAGTTTCAGGATACAAAATCAACATACAAAAACCAGTTGTATTTCTATACACTACAATTAGACAATCTGAAAAGAAAACTAAGAAAGCAATCCCATGTACAGGAGCATCAAAAAGATTAAAATACTTAGGAATAAACTTAATCAAGGAGGTGAAAGACTTGTACACTGAAATATGCAAAACATTGCTGGAAGAAATTGAAGAAGACACAAAGAAATGGAAAGACTTCCCATGTTCATGGATTGGAGGACTTGATATTGTTAATATGGCCATAATACATACAAAGTGATCTACAGATTCAAGGCAATGTCTATCAAAATCCTCATGGCATTTTTTTACAGAAATATAAAGAACATTCTAAAATTCGAATGGAATTTCAGAGGATCCCAAATTGCCTGAACAATCTTGAGAAAGAAAAACAAAGCTGAAGTCCTCACAATTTTTGATTTCAAATCATATTACACAGCTACACTAACCTAATCAGTATAGTACTGGCATAAAGACAGACATACAGACCAGTGGAACAGAATAGAGAGCACAGAAATAATCCCTTGCACATATGGTCAAACATGTGAATACACAATGGAAAAAGGGTGGTCTCTTTAACATATGGTACTGGGAACACTGGATATCCACATGCAAAAGAATGAAGTTGGACTCTAACCTTAAACTATATAGAGAAATTAACTCAGAATGGATTAAAGACCCAAAAGTAAGACCTGAAACTACAAAAATCCTAGAAGAAAACAGAGGTAAATCTTCACAACACTGGGTTTGGCAATGATGTCTTAAACATGATACCAAAAGCACATACAACAAAAATAAATAATGTGGATGACATCAAACTTATAAACTCCTGTGCAGTAAAGAAAACAATGAACAGAGTGAAAAGGCACCCTATGGAATTAGGAAAAAATATTTGCAAATCATATATCTGATAAGGGATTAGGAAGACATACAACGGCAAATAAGCACATTAAATGATGCTCAACATCACTAAACATCAGGGAAATGTAAATTAAATGATATATGATATATATCAATGATATATCAACTCACAATGATATATCAACTCAAACCCATTAGGATGGCCACTATGAAAAGAAAAGAAAAGAAGAGAAGAGAAAAGAAAAGAAAAAAGAAGTGTTCACTACAATATAGAGAAATTAGAAACCTTGTGCACTATCAGTGAGAATGTTAAATGGTGCAGCTATGGAAAAGAGTATGGAAGTTCCTCCAAACATTAAGAATAGAATTACTATATGATCCAGCAATTTCACTTCTGGGTATATATTAAAAGAACTGAAAACAAAATCTGGAAGAGCTATTTGCACAACCACGTTCATTGAGGCATTATTCACACTAGCTAAGAGGTAGAAGCAACCTAGATATCAATCGTCAGATGAACAGATAAAGAAGATGTGGTGTATACATATAACAGAATATTATTCAGTCTTTAAAAAAAGAAGGAAATTCTGTTATATGCAGCAACGTGGATGAACTTTGAGGACATTATGTTAAGTGAAATAAGCCTGTCACTATGAGACTGTAGGATTTCACTTATATAATAAGGTTAACTAAAGTAGTCACAATCCCTTAGAAACAGAAATAATAATGGTGCTTGTCAGACTCTGGTGTGAGGGGGAAAAGGGAGTTGTACAATGAATGTAGAGTTTCAGTTTTTCAAGACAAAAAAGTTCTACAGAGCTGTTGCACAACAATGTTCACATAGTTTACTATACTGTACACTTTAAAATGGGTAAGATGGTAAATTTTATATTGTATGTTTCTTATCACAATAAAAAGATGACAATAAAAAGACTATTTTTAGAAAAACAAGAACTGTGCAAATTTACTGCTAGTGTCTGCAGGAAGAGTAAATGTTAAATCATACTAGGTTGAAATTGGATCTATATAAAATAATCCAAGAACACTGTACATAGAAATAAGCAAAATAAAATATATAAAATTATTTTTATAATTTTAAAATAGTTTCCAGATCCTTGAGTACTTCATGTGTCATGACTAGACAGAGTATATCCTAAGATTGTTTTAACATTCATAAAATAAATCAATGTAATTCACCATATTAACAGAAAAAAAGGATAGAAACCATATGCTTATTCAAATAGATGAAGGAAAAGTATCTGAAAAAACTTAACATTCGTTAGTAATAAAACCTCTCAGTCGACTAGAATTAAGGGAGAACTTTCTCACCTTTATAAGGGGCATCTAAAATTTTACAGCTAACATCACACTTAACGGTGAGATACTGAACACTTTTTCCCTAAGACTGAGAACAAGGCAAGGATATTCCCTCTTCTTTATAATCTTGTATTGAATATTATTCTACGAAATCTATAAAAACTTACTGAAACTAATAAGTGAATTGTGCAAGCCTGCAGACACAAGGTCAATTATATAAAAATTAATTGGATACTAGCAAAAAACAATTGGAAATTAAAATTCAAAAATTTTCATTTACAATGCAAAAATTGAAATCATAGGAATAAATTTAACAAAGTATGTGCCACACCTCTACACTGAAAAGTATTGCTGAGAGAAATGAAAGAAGTCTAAATAGATGGAGATATTTACCTTATTAATGGATCAGAAAACTCAACATAGTTAAAATGCCAATCTATAGATTCAATACAATCTAAATCAAAATCTCAGGTTTTTTAAAAAAAATCATATGACGAAAATCTGATCCTAAAATTTATGTTAAAAAGTCAAAGGATCCGAGACAGCCCAACTAATTTTGAAAAGAACACATTTGGATTTCAAGACTTACTATAAAACTACAGTAGTGGTTTTGGTATTGGCATAATTAAGAAAATGAAAAGACAATCCCCAGACTGGGAGAAAATATTATGTATATACTGACACAGGAGTTCTATCCAGAATACACAGAAGATCCCTGACTTACGAGGGACCCACTTAGGAGTTTTTCAACTTTATGATGGTGCAAAAGCAATACACATTCCTTAGAAAGCGTACTTTGATTTTGATCTTTTCCCGAGCTAGCAGTACACAGTACAATACTCTCTCATAATGTTGGGCGGCGACAGTGAGCCTGCACTTACAACCATTCTGTATCCATACAACCATTCTGTGTTTAACTTTCAGTACAGTATTCAGTTACTTGAGCTATTCAACATTTTAATATAAAATAGGCTTTGTGTTAGATGATTTTGCCCAACTGTAGGCTAATTTAAGTGTTCTTAGTATATGTTTAAGGTAGGCTAGGCTAAGCTATGAAGTTCGATAGGTTAGGTGTATTAAATGAATTTCTGACATGATATTTTCAACTTACAATGGGTTTCTTGGGATGTAATCCCACTGTAAGTTGAGAAGATGTGTATAAAGAACACTTGCAACTCAGCAACAAAACAAATCACCCAGTAAAATAATAGGCAAAATATTTGAATAAGCGCTTCACAAAAAGATATATGAATGGCCAATAAGCACATAAAATATGCTCAACATCATTAGTTATCAGGAAAATACAAAATAAAACCACAATGAGATAACACTAAGCACCCATTAGAATGATCAAAATTAGAAACACTGACAATACCAAGTGTTGGCAAGTAAGTGTAATAACTGGAACTCTCAGACTTTGCTGGTGGAAATGTCCAGTGGTGGAATAACTTCGTTAAACTGTTTGGACATTCCTTATAAAGTTGAACATACTCCTAGCATATCACTTAACCTTTCTACTCCCCAGGTATTTACCTAAAATAAATGAAAATATATGTCCACACAGAGAATTGTACAGGAATCTTTCTAATGGATTTCTTCATAATAACTAAAAACTTCAAACGACCCAAACTGATTATCATCAAGATAGATAAACAAACCATGATATAATAGTGAAATACTATCTGCAACAAAAAGAAATGAACTACTGATACATGCAACAACATGGATGAATCTCAAAAACGTTAAGTTAAAAAGCCAGACACAAAAGAGTACGTACTACATGAATCCATTTACATGTACATCTAGAAAAGATTAATCTGATTTACAGTAACAGAAAGCAGATAAGTAGTTGCTTGGGGCCTGGGTGAAGGGCTGATGTCAGGTTCGGGAAATAACTAACTGAGAATGGGCACAAGAAAACTCTCTGGAATAATGGAAGCATCTTGAAAATGGTGGTGGTTACAGGTTTACAGCTGACAAAACCCATCAGACTATACACTTAAAACTGGAGCATGTAGTATATACCTCAACAAAGCTGACTTCTAAAAAAAGGATAATCTTTCCTCTAGTCATTTGTTTGTGGTAATTTTGGCATACAGAAATTTAAATTTTTACACAGTCAAAATATATCAATCTTTCTCTTCACTGTTTTTGAATTTTGTGTCATGTCTAGGAAAACTTTCCTTGAATATTTCATAGAGAGGCCACTTGACAGAATGTTTTATAATGGAGATTCTGATATCAGATAGCCATCAAGAGACTATTCACACTTGAGCAAATTAATCTCTATTTTATAATTTTCTCATTTAAAAATCTGTAGATAATTACAGTTTCTGCATTAAATGGTAGACAGTGACAAAATGTAGGTAAAATAGAATACTAACAGATATATTGAAAGGCTTAATTAACACTAGCTATTTTTATTACCATATTTTCATAGAGTTTATTATTTGAACTATTAGACAAATTAAGAGCAGTACAGAGATTATAATGAACACCTGTGTAGACACTATGCAGTTCTGTCAAATCTCCATTAACATTCTGACAAATTTGTTTCAGATGTCCTTCCTTCAAGGGCGACTGGATTCCTCTTTGTAGTCTTTGATTCCAGTCTTTCCCCAACTTACACATAATCACTTTCCTGAAATTGCTGTGTATTTTTCTTGTCCACATAGTAAAGTTATACTATATATTTTTACATTTATAAAAATATAAATTATTTGAATTTTCAATTTTACATAAATGGCACAATGTATGCATTGTTATACAACTTAATTTTCTTAATCAACTAATACAGTTGAGATTTATCTATGTTTTTACATGTCAGAATATTTCTACATTTTTATTTTTCACATCTATGTTTTAACCTATCTGGATTTTATTTTGATGCAAATTATGATGTAGGCTTGGAATTCACTGCTTTTGTTAATGGTTAGCTGGTTTCAAAACCACACGTGTAATTTTTCTGCCCCACATATTTGAAATTATGCTTTTTATTGTTGTTATTTAAATTTTCTTCTCCCAATTTTATTGAGATATAATTGACACAAAGCACTGTATAAGTTTAAGGTGTATAATGATTTGACTTATATACATCCTGAGATGATTGCCACAATAGGTTTAATGAACATCCATCATCTCATATGGATACAAAATTTAAAAAAAATTTTTTTTTTACTTCTGATGAGAACTCAGGATTTACTCTCTTAACAGCTTTCACATGTAACATGCAGCAGTGTTAATTCTATTAATCATGTTGTACATTACATCCCTAGTACTTATTTATTTTATAATTGGAAGTTCTAACCTTTGGACCACCTTCATCCAATTCCTCCTCCTCACCCCCCACCCCCTGCCTCTGGTAACCACAAATATGATCTCTTTTTCTATGAGTCTGTCTGTTTGTTTGGTTGGCTTTTTTTTGAGGTATAATTTACCTACAACACTATGTTAGTGCCTGGTGTACAACATAGTGATTCAATAATTCTACACATTACAAAATGATAACCCTGATAAGTCTGGTTACCATCTGTCACCATACAAAGATACTACATTGTTATTGACTATATTCCCCACTCTGTACGTTTTATCCCTGTGACTCATTTATTTCATAACTGGAAGTCTGTTCCTCTTAACCTCCCTCACCTATTTCTCTCACCACTGCCCCCCACCCCAGCAATCACCTGTTTGTTCTCTGTATCTGTGACTATGTTTCTGTTTTGTTATGTCTGTTTTGTTTTTTAGATTTCACGTATAAGTAAAATCATACAGTATTTGTCTTTCTGTGTCTGACTTACTTTACTTAGCATCATACCTTCTAGGTCTATCCATGTTGTTGCAAATGGCAAGATTTCATTCCGTTTTATAGCTGAGTAATATTCCATTGTATATATACATCTTCTTTATCCATTTATCTATTGATGGGCACTTAGGTTGCTTCCATATCTTGGATATTGTGCATAATGCTGCAGTGAACATAAGGGTGCATATATCTTTTCAAATTAGTGTTTTTGTTTTCTTTGGAAAAATACCCAGAAGTAGAATTATGCCATTTTGTATTCTACTATACTTAATATGTTTAAAATGTATTAAACATATTTGGGTATGTGTCTTGATTTTTCTTTTGTTACTTTGATCTGTATCTTGGATTCCATGTCACTACCACATATTTCAAATATTTTAGCTTTTTATATAATTATTGCAGCTTATATATATATGTGTGTGTGTGTGTGTGTACATATATATAAATATGTATATAATCATAATGCTGTAAATGATGTTTGTTTTTAACTTTTAGATTTACATTGTACAAAGCATGGAAGACAATTATTGTTACAGAACAGATATAAACATTATGAATCATGACAATTTAAAAATAATATTATAAGTAACACTTTTGGAGAAAGGGAAGAGAGAAGCCTGGTGGAAGAAAGTTTAAAGGTGCTAAAATCTTAGTCTTTCCAAGTGGGGAGCCAGTAGGTCCTGTCTAAGCTTACTAAATAAAGTAGTACAGGTCCAAATTTATTTTTTAAGTGTAAACATCAGTGATAAACAAAAGTTGGGAGGTACAGACATAATGTAAATGTACTAGAAGTTTTATCTTTTAAAGGATTGTCAGTAGATAGTATTCAAATTGACAAATCATGATATAAGAGCACCTATAAATTACTTAAATTATATTGGAAACTGCCAGAAGATCTAGAAATAGAATTTATTAATAGTAATTAGCCCTAGAGAATGGATTAGTGATTGGGGAAGAAACTTTATGCTTTATACCCTCACATGTATTACTTTCACCATAAAAATAATTTAAGAAGTTAATTGTCTCCAGAGTATATCACTGGAGTTTGGATAAATTATGCCAACTGTATGCCACAAGGCAAAGGCAGATGATCCAGGCACTGATGTGGGACTCTTTAGAATCTCAAGTCCCCAAACTAACCATTCTAAGGAATTAGGAATTGTTGGATCTTGAAAGGTTTACAGGAAAAATTGCTCTGTAAGTAATTAATAATCAAAGTCCTAGCACCAATTTCGAAAGAGTCAATTTTCAAGCTATTTATTACTAGGATGTTCCATTTCATTTTTCTGGCAATATTAAGAGAAGATTCTCTGGATATATGTCTTTTCCTCTGGTTATGCAGGCTGAGAAGAAGCCAGCTAGAGTAGGTGTGTCCTATGTATTTTTTAAATGGGGTCAGTTTTAGTTTGTTAGATGTTCTTAGGAATATTTGACTTTCTTAGAAGACAAGGTCTTCAGTGAAGATGCTGATTTCATTTCAAATTATAGTCTCCCAAGAAAGTCTTAATTAGGGAATGTCAACACTGATTCATGAACATCTTTTATCTGTTATCCAAATGCCATCCTTGAAATTAGAGGTATAGCAAGGCAAGTTGTTGAAACTTCAAGGCTACCTTGATAATTCTCTTGATATTATGCCAATTTCCTCTTGTTTTATCCTCTCTAGGTTATTACTAAAAGTGAATTACTCCTTTAGGAAAACCATTACCCTACTGAAACATTCATATGACTGTACATCCACCCATTTTCAAAAGTAATTTCTTCTCTGGCCCTTTACTCGTTGTGAGGTGGGACTCCAAAGTGACATTCTACCTTCCACAAAACTAAATTCTTGATCTAGTAATTTTCTGACTCTTCTTTCTCTTACTGAAAATCCTTAGGAAATCTATATTTTCTCACTTAAGCTCTACTGCTAATGCCTTGGTCTAGAACGCCTGTAAATTCATCTTCTATCAGCAATTGGTTGGTTACCTTCTATTTTGGCCCAGTTGATCTGCCAGATTGGGACACACCACACAGGGTGCTCTCAGGGCTATAAGAAGCAATGGCCCTGGTTGATGATGAGCCCAAAAGTAAGAGCTATGAAAGGATATTTTTAGATCCGATAGAATCCCTTAGATCATGCTCCATGGTGACCAAGGATTATTTTAGAAAAATGGCTCATGAGGGTAGAAAGAAAGCAATTTTATGTATTATATTTGTGAGAAATTTTAGAATTCTATGCTTGTAGACAAATATTAGTTTATTTTTAAGGGTTTAGGACTTTTCTCTTTCTGGCCCTTGGTGGGGAAAGGAGTAGGAGTAGAGTCAGGAAGGTACTTTGGTGAATTGGCCAAATCTACTCTTTAAGGTTCAGGGGAACTGCTGTCAAGCTGCCCAACTCAAATGATGAGAGCTATTTTATTTTGTTTTTTATATAATTCCCTGGCAAGCAGAATATGATATCTGTCTTAACACTTATATTCTCCCTGCCAAAAGCGCAGGCAGTATGTTTGGACATATGGTCTCATTTTTATGATCTTTTAACCTTTATTTATTCTACATACCCTATGGCAGAGGTAATCACTTGTGGGACTTGAATTGCCAGGAAAAGTTCCCATCTGGAGCCTCTGAAAAAGAAGAGAATTGCTTCCACGAGGGAAAAAATAAATAAATAAATAAAGATAGATGGTATCATTTAAATGCAATAATTTCAGTTCCATTCTTGATGATCTTAACCTAGTGATATAATATGTGGGGGAGAAAATCTATGGGAAATTTTCCCTTTGTCTCTTCTCTGGGGTTTAGCACTATAAAAAACAATGTAGTAATCAACTGGTGCTGCCCACCAATCTTGGTTAGAAAGTTTGTTTTTTATTTTTTGGAGCAAGGCATGATTTTATTATTTAAACATTATTTTTCATGTATCCTATTATTACACTGTCATGTTTTGGGTTTTTTAAAATTTTATTGGAGTATAGTTGATTTACAATGCTGTGCTAGTTTCACGTGTACAGCAAAGTGAATCAGTTATACATATACATATATCCACTCTTTTTTAAAAAATATTACTCAGCCATAAAAATATTACTCAGTGAAGTAAGTCAGACATAGAAAGTATTTTTTTAAAGCTTGGTCATAGAAATGTTGAATTGTTTTTTCACAAGTGGCTGATGCATCAGTTAGGATTATGTTTGCCACAAATAGTAGTGAACTCTGAATAACAAGGGCTTAAACCTGACAGTTCCTCCAGAGTTATATACGTCAGACCTGTGTGATAACAATATTATTTAGACACAGGCTTCTTCAATGTCTCTGCTTCCCTATTACTAAGGTGTTGCCTTTGTCTAAAAGAGCTTCCATAGTTCCAGTCATTACATCTGAATCCCAGGCAGTAGGGTGGAGGTTGGTGAAGGTTGAGTGGTATGAGTTAACTTGTCCAGGGAAGAGCTCTTGCAGTAAAATGTTGAATAAAAATGGTCACAGAGGTCATCTTTACCTCATTTCCAATCTTGGGAAATGTTTCAATATTTCATAACTATATATTATGGTTATGGCAGTTTTAAAATTTAAAAATCAGATTAAGGAAGTTATCTTTTATTCTGAATTGCTAATTTAAAAACTATGAATTGTTGAATTTTATCACGTGCATTTTTTGCATTTATTGAGATGTCCAATAGTTCTTATATATTGAGTTATGTGGTGAAATACATTGTTTTTTTGAATATTAAGTCAATCTTACATTTATGGAATAAATACAGCTTAGTCATTATTTTAATATACAACTGGATCCAATTTGCTGATATATCTGTATTTACGAGAAAAACTTGCCTATAGTTATCCTTTTTTATTATATACTTAGCAGATTTTATTATATTGGTTTCATAGAATGAATTGGGAAGTGAACACTATTTTTCTTTGTTAGAAGAATTCTGTAAGATTGATATTATTTCTATTTTCTACATTTAGAAGAATTTACTGCTGAAACCATCTGTAGGCTCTTTCATTTTGGGTATTGGTAACTTTTGCCTTCTTTTTCTTCATCAGTATTGCTAGAGATTTATTAACTTTGTAAGTCTTTTCATAGACAAAATTTGGCTTTATTGGTTTTTCTATACTGTACATTTGTTTTCTATTTCATTATTTTTACTCTTATCTTCATTACTTAATTCCTCCTATGTAATTTGGGTTTTATTTACTATTATTGTTGTAATTTTGGAGACTGCTATTTAGATAATTTATTTTTAGTTTTATTCTTGTCTAATACATGCATTTAAGACTACAAACCCCCTTCTAAGCCATGCTTTTGTTTCACCCCACAGATTTTGATATGTTATACTGTCATTATCATTCAGTTAAAATATTTTATAATTTATGTTGTGATCTCTTCTTTGACCCATGGATTAGTTAGAAATCCATATATTTGGGTATTTTCTAGTTATCTTTTTTTTTATGTCTAGCTTAATTTCACTGTGGTCAGGCAACATAATATATATTATTTTAATCTTTTAAAATTTGGTTAGACTTGCTTTGTGGACCAACATATGGTCAAACTAGTTCACAAAAATAAATATGCAGTTGTGTGAAGCATTCCATATATGTCCATACATGTTAATGAGCTGAATTTAAATTGTTCATATCGTCTATATCCTGACTGATTTTATGTCTACTTGGTTTCTCAGTTATTAAGAAAGGTGAATTAAAGTTTTCCACTATGATTGTGTATCTCTCTAGTTTTCCTTTTAGTTATGTCATTTTTTGCTTTTTGGTGCACATTAAACTTAGCATTTTTAACTTCCTTAGACTTGGCCTTTTATCATTATAAAATACTTCTCCATTTCTCTAGTAATGCTTCTTGCATCAAAGTCTACATTAACTCATATTAGTATAGTTACATTGGTTTTCTTTTTGTGTAGTGTTTGCATGGCATATCTTTTTCCATTCTTTTACTTTCAATCTTTCTGTCTTAATATATTTAAGGTTTGTCTGTTGTAAACAGATATAGTCATGTTTTATTTTCTACCTTAGCCTTACAACCTAAATCCTCTAATTAAAGTGTTTAATTTATAAGCATAATTATAAAAATACAATTATTCCAGGTACAGAATTATATCAAATATTAATATTTGCTTCCTTAATATCCTGCAAGTTTTTATTCACTTCACATTTAAATAGTGTTTTTACAAAGAACAGAGCTTTATGCCAGCAATTATTTTCTTTCAACATTTAAAAGATACAACTCACTTATGTTCTGCTTCCATTGTTTTTGATATAAGAGATCAGCTACAGCTTTATTATTTCTTTCTTTGAAGGTAATATGTTTTCTTACTGTGGCAACTTTTCTCCTTTTATGTGATTTTCAAGAGTTTTATTATGTTGTCCCTAGTTGTGATTTTCTTTTCATTTATCCTGTTTGGAGTTTGGTTATGTCTTAATTCTTTCACAAGTTCTGGACTATTCCTGTTTATTATTTCTTCAAATATGCTTCTGTCTCTTATTTTCTCTCCTTATATTCTGTATTTCCAATTACACATATCTTAGAACTTTTCACCATATTCCATATCTCACTTACGTTCTCTTTACATGTATTCTATACCTTTTGCTCTCTATGCTTTAGCTTGGTTATTTTCTAATATTCTGCCTTCTAACTACAAACTTCCTTTTCTGATGTGTCCCTTTTGTTATTAAGCCCATCTATTTATTTCTTAAATTCAGTTGTTGGGTTTATATTTGATTTCTTGTATAGCATACCGTTGCTTATGAATTTTTGCATCTTGTTTACGTTCTTGTACATATTAATCACATTTAAGGTCTATGATTCAAAACTCTGATATATGAATTGTGTATGGGTCTATTTGTATTGTCTATTTTTTCTCTTGGTCTTTTGTTTTAATATGCCTGGTAAGTTTTTATTAAATACTGGATATTTTGTATAAAAATTATAGTAGTTCTGAATGATAATTTTTCCTTTAGAGAGTAGTCACCCTATCCTCTCATAGAGAGCTTAAATAAGGTCAGAACACTATTTTATTCGGAGACTGAGCTGAGTAGAGGCTGAGTTATAGTCTTTATAAGCTTTCATCTACCTCTGGTCTGTTTCTATCCCTAAGATGTAGTCTTCTTGAATTCCAAACATTGGGATTGGTGTGTTTAATAGGGTCTCTATACTCAAGTCTAGTTATTATTAGTAGTATTTCTCCTCATCACTGTGAGACTGCTGAAATTTATCTTTGCTTTTCAGAGGCTTTCTATCTGGCTTCTTAGCCTCCTCCCTAATGCAGCTAAAGAATTCAACAAATATTCAAGCGAAACATTGTTGAATGCTGAGCTCAATTCACTGCATCTGCCATCTCTTGTGAATTTTTTGCTCTATACATGCTAGTTTCTGTGAAAAGCCCTAAACTTTATGTTTTATCTCCATGGTCTTGTGAGAATGTCAAAGCTCTTCTGGATTTTCTGCCTCTTAGCTGTGCCCTGCTTCCCAGATTCCCAGCCTCTCTCATCTGCACCAAAAGTATAGAAATGCCTTTAGCAGAAAAGTAGATCACAGAACATATTAGCTCACCTCTCTGTCATTCAACTATTTCCTTCTCTCTGAAATGTGTACCACTTAAGTACTGGCTTTTGGGAAAGCTCTCTGATGCTTTCAAACAGGGTTTTTTGTTTTTTTGTTTCTTAATTCAGATTTTTAAAATATTTACAATTAACGTATTGGTCTGTCAAAGAGCTATGGTATCTCATCTGGGAATAAAGTCCCCTCTCCTTAAAAATTAATATTATATTAATCTTTTTGGAAGACTGAAATAATGAAGAAAGCAACCAGAAGTTAGAAATATTTTACTCGTGGGAAAATTGAGGTTAAATAAAATATTTATGGAGAGCTTACTAAGAACAAAGCATGGAACTATGCTTTAGATGATGTAGTAATTATAATAATTACTTATAGTACTAATAATAAAAGGCATAATAAAACCTTTTATCTGATAGAGCTTATAATTTTATAGGAAACAAAATTAACCCACTGAATTTTTAGAGAAAAATGTCAGAGTACAGTCATACACAATAAACTATATTTATATTCTAGTTCAGGAGTTGGTATACTATAGCCAGAGGGAGAAATTTGTCCCACAGGCTGTTTTTGTAAGTAAAGTTTTATTGGAACATGACCACAATCATTCCTTTAAATATTGCTATAACAGCAGAGTAGTGGCAACAGAGATTGTGTGGCCTGCAAAGCCAAAAGTATTTATTAAATTACTATAAAACAGAAATCATTTGCTAACTCTTTTCTTAACTTCAGTATTATTATGGGTCATCATTTGTTCTCTTGCAGGCCACATAATTTTAGTTGATGGAAAATTCCAAAATATCTCCCCAAATTAAATCATTTCCTTCTTTTGTGGCTATTTTAAAACCATTTATCCTTAACGGTTCCGGTGTGAGGACTTCAATTCTGTGGTTGTAATCTTGAATTATTACTGTTACTTGGACTGAACCTACAACAGAATTCATTTTGTTTGCCACTGACAAGGTCTTCTGTCTCCTGTACAAAATTCTTGTGACTTTTGTTATTGCATCTTTTCCTATCCTGGATACCATTTATCTGGCTGAGATTATAATTGAAAACAAAAACAAAAACAAAAAACATTTTGAACTGTTGCCAGTTTTGCAGTCAGGAGGCTCAATAGGGGAAAACAGTCATTTTCATGTCGGGAGACTTGCCATGAGGCATTTTACTTCTCAAGGACCATCTCTTAGGGAATATTGGGCTAAGTGGAGTATTCCCAGGAGAAAGAGTGGGCTCAGAACAGCTGACTATAATCTATGTATTTGTCAGCTTAGAGTTCTCAGTGAGGACAGATTTTCACACCCTTATTCTTTCCTTTCTGGCATCTTCTCTCCCACACCCCCACACTCCTTCATTTTCATGGTGCTCCTATAGTGGTAGCACTCTCTGTTCCCTTCCATCCCCATCCCCTTCTCCCAATTTTAAGAGAATTTAAAAAGTGCTGGCTCCTTGATTTGAATTGCTCTTTGGGGCTTCAATCTGTCATGTTTTGTAGTAACTGGTACTCATTTTGGTTCTTTGTGTAAATAACTGCTGAAGCCATTAACAGAAGATTAATTGTTGCCAGTTTCATGACTCTTGGAATAAATAGAAAGTCCATGGACTGAGATTGAAGAGGCAACAGAATAGCCTTGGAAATGTAAAGGACAGATTTACAGAATATATTTTTGAGGTGCCAATGTCATACTTAAATAGATGCAGCGTGAATTCCTAAAGTTCCCACCCTGAAGTTCCTCAAATGACATAAAAATACATGAATTAATGGAGAAGCAGAAACCTAAAACCAAAGGAGGAAATTCACCTTCAAGTCAGGAGTTCTCATTAGTGAATGCGATAACACATTTGAGGTAATTGGGGGAAAAAAATTTAGTTTGTCAACAAATTACCTCATCAGCATACCAGTCTTGATGGATTCCCCCACTAACTGGCCAAGCTGGTTGTTTAAATTATGATGTGAAGTTAAAATGCCAATTCTTGTCAGTCTTCCACCTGATGTACTCAATACATACAGGAGGTTACTGTGGTATCTCTTGATGTTTCTTTGTGGGTGAATTCATCAGGCAGTATTGGTCACCCCCAAAAACCTCAAATGTGATTCATCAGCTGAAATTCTAATTGATGATATTGTCAACACTCACTGTAGTCAATTATGCAAAACCACAGGGTCAGGTTAATTGAAGGGGCTTATTGATGACATCACTGCAGTCCAGCATGGTGATGTTTCACACTAATCCACGAGGAGTAAATACCTACATAAAGGAGATCACCACACTGGGCAGTCCAGAGTAGCGCTAGCCACGGCCAAAGTCTTCATAAATAAAAAGCAGGTATGGCCCATCACAGGTGATCGGAGCCATTGATTGACAATCCATGTGATAGACAAGTTCCTCTCGACAATTGAATGACTTCTTATTTCTATTAGATGTGGAGGACTTATAATCTGGGCTTAAACTTGGACATCTGTTTTATCTAAAGAACCATTTTGTTGACCTTATATTGTTTTCCTTTCTCACTAAAATGCTGTGACTTGAATGGAAGGCAGTGTTTGAAACAGCTATTGATAGGTTTTTAGGGAAAAAAGCATCTAATTACTAGCGGGAAAATCCCTCTAGCTCTCCTCTATTTTTGAAAGATAAATGAAGGGACTGTAGATGTTTAACTCCAATTACATTTCTATTTAGTTCACGTTATTGAGGTTGATTTGTATGTAACCACAGTGAATTGTTCATGTCCAGAATCAGGGTTTTTTTCTTGTAATTGTAAGAGACCACAGAGGCATTTACACCTGCTAACCATAGGTTTTCATTAAGATGATTGATTGCTTGCATTGATTTATTTGATATGTAGGCATTCCTGTGGTGTGAGTTTTCACTTTAAAATGTACACAGTTCATCATTTGGGCTCTTCTCTTGCATTGCCATTAAAGAAATTTTGAGCATGTATTCTTCCAAAAGGCTTTCCTTGATTAGGTAAAAATGGATTGCCTTTGAAGGAATAAGATATGAATCACTGAACGCTTTTCTGGGTTGGAGTGGTGGAGGGGATACAATGAAAATTATTATTCTTAACATATAGATGTCTTTTTGACTTGATATCTGTGGTTGCCAGTTTATTTAGATATCTGCTCCTATGGTTTAAAGCAGATTTAAAATCAGAGGGATGTTCAAGGTTTAACACTAAAAAGGATAGAACCAATTCACATTGGTTCTTCCTAGGCCCCGGATTACATTCTGAAACTCCTTTTTGCTATCATAAATAAAGTAATTGAAACAAATCAGTCCCTGCTTCCTAGGAAATCCCAAATCTTTACTAGGTTTGTAATCTAGTAAATTGGAATTGTAAACTAGATTTGTAATCTAGTAAATTATAATTTGGAAGCAAAAGGAACTTACATACTTACAGGGAGTTGTATTGTGTCCCCCCCAAAAGACATAACCATGTCCTAACCCAAGTACCTATGAATGTGACTTTATTTGAAAATGGGGTCCTTGCAGATGTAATTAAGTCATGTATCTGGAGATGAGATCATTTTGGATTTAAGAAGGGCCCTAAATCCAATGATTGGTATTCTTATAAGAGAGGGAGATTTGACACACACAAAGAAAAGAAGGTCATGTGAAGATGGAGGCAGAGATTGAGTTATGTTGCTACATGCCAGGATGCCTGGAATGAGGAACTAGAATGCCAGGAGGCACCAGAAGCTGCAAGAAGTAAGGAAAATTCTCCCCTAGGGCCTTTAGAGGAAGTGTGGCCCTACCAACACCTTGATTTTGGACTTCTGGCTTCCAGATAGCGAGAGACTAAATTTCTGTTGTTCTAATCACCAAGTTTGTGGTGATTTGTTGCAGTAGTACTAGAAAATGAATATAATATCCATATTGTAGTCTGTGTGAATAGCTCCCCTAGATTTGTGCCTTGTGCCACCTGCACTACTTGACCAGATAGCCTTGACCTTCATGCTTAGAAAATACCAGCTGCAAAATTTACTACCAAATGTTGGCATTAGTGTCACTTGATTCATGGAATCTCTATGTTATACTTTATTTATTTTTAAATCTTAGTCAAGAAATTACAAATCCCTGTAAAGCTTTCCTAGTTAAATTTCAATCAAATTCGTCTTGAGATCTGGGCATTTTACTTAGATTACCTAATAGCTCCTTTAGCTTTTATACAATGCTTACAAATTTAGCATTTCATATAACTGTATTTTTGATTGTTCTGCACACAAAGCCAGTATACACAATAATAAAATGAAAACACATACAGGTTAAGCCTCTTGCCCTTAAATAAAGAATGATAGGGACTCAGGAAGAGAACTCTCTTCTCAGAACTCTTACTGTCAGTATACTCAGGTGAGCACTTGGCTATACAAACATGGGTTTCACCTCAAACTATTTCTTGGGTGTAAATCTTATCTCAACTATGACATAAACTTTCTGAAAGCAGCAACTGCCTTAAACCCTTTACATGACCATTGCCGTCCCAGGGTTCTTCCTGGTGTAGTTGCTCAATAAATGCTAATCCAACTAAATTGATCTGTGGGCTTCTGATGCAGAGCTCAGTACTTTAAATCATTTCCAGAAATTCCTACAGGATGTAAGAATGTATGAGGATGAAAAATCATCAAATCCTTCCCTCCAACATGTATTACTTAATAGACTCTCAAGTTTTGGAGAAAAGAAATTAAATGTTATACGGAGAAAAGATTTTATAAACTGTAATCAATTGTTTAGGAGGGTACTAACCTGAGAAAAGAAATCCAAATAACCTGTTCCTAGAGGAAGGTAACTTTAGAAGCTAAATTTGTGATAAAGGATTTTTTTTTTTTGCAGGGGGAGATAGGAAAGAAATGGTAACTATTACTATTTTGTAATAGTTACAAAATAGTTCTGTAGATTGAAAATTGGGCAGCTCTTTTAATTTGCAGGAGTGGAGGGTATGGGTAACTTTAATCCAGTGGGGGAGGGGGCAAGCATGGATTGGTCACTCTGTATTGAACCTGAGTATTTCTTATTTTAATTGACAACATTCACATCTTTGAGCTTCTCATTTAGACTTTGATAAAATCAACTTGCAGAGGCAGATGGCAGGCTGTTATTTTTAATTCACAAGCCATGTTAAATGTATGCCATATGTTACAGAACTTTTCAGGCTCAGCCTTTTGAGTGCTACCACAATAAACTCACCAACTTACAGAAAAGGAAATCTGACAGGAAGAATTATGCACTTGCGGGTTACATTTTTGAAAACTGAAGTCAGTTACTTGTCTCTTTGCCTGATTTAAGGAGGGGTGTGTGGGGAAGAAAAACCTCTCAGCAAAAATGAGAAACCACACATTGAAATGGTAATATCTGTGTAAAAAAGAAGTGGGATTAGTGGGATCTGATTGTTGCTTTGTACTCATAAGTGATATGTCGCATCAACAGTACAACACTTCTTGCAAAGAATATATGAGGCAGCCCATTATAATCCATAAAGGGACTGAAACTTGAGTTCTAATTTGTATATTGCTAACAATCCTCAGCAGGGGACTCATTTCTCTGGCCCTCAGTAGCTCATATGTCAAATAAAAAAAGGTGAATTAGATAATTTCTAAAGCCCCTTCCAGAACTTATATAGTACAAATCACAACCTACCCTCATGGTTACTCATGGTTAATCACAGCCGTCTTTATAGGGGTCATATTATAGAATACTGCTCCTTTTTAAAGAAATTCTTCACTTGTCAAGACTCCTAAATTTCATGGGCATTTTACAAATTACCTTTAATGAAGATCAACATGGTTGTTACAAAAAGCTTTTGTTGAGTTACTTTTATGGCATCCACTTATTTGTTCATCTCTATATCCAAGACGATCTCTGCCCATTCTAGGTTTAATATCTGAGACACTATACTGGTAATTGAGATACAGCAAAGCTTTTGGCCACCTGCCTCTGTTCCTCTGGATACAAGTCAGTTCCCAGAGACACAATTCTAGATACCTGACCAGAATGTGGGGAACTCAGGGATCATTATCCAATGATGAGAAATTTTGTATCTATTTGTTGCAAGATTTAATATGAATATTAACATTCATATTATATGTCTATTAAAATGAGTTTCAAGTTCTAAATTTCCTTTTTATTCCTTAAGTAGAACAGGAAATGCCTTCTGCTCCAAGAGCAAGAGGTAAAGGGAAATGCCAGATAACACCATAAATACTTGAACTAGCTGGTTGGGGGTCTAGGAGATAGAGAACAGAGAATGCTTTTTATGAAAAACACAAAACAAGGCTGTAACTTTCAACGAATAATTTATACGATGCTCTTCCTGCCTTCTCACAAGTTCCTTATCGTTTTATTCTGTTCTTACTCTTGGAACCGTGAATATAACAACCATGTTCAGTAGGAAGCACAAGAGGTAAGTCAAGGTTTACCTGGTGTGTCTTGGGTGGGGTAGAGGAAGATAGGAGAGTGCCTATTGCTGAAATCTCAAATTCTTCCATAAAGCATTTATCTGTTTGAATTAAGCTGCATCCTCTGTTAAAGGTGGGAATTGCACTGGAAATGTACCCCCTTTCATAACTCAGAATCACCTTTGTATAACATTCAGGCTCTTTCCTTATTGTAACTTCCTGGTTTCTATCCCAAGCTGGTATGCTAATGTAGCAGCTCCCTGAGATGGTTTTCTTGCTCCTACCTGGTTTGACTTTTGCCACTGCAAACAGCATGGAAGGAGAGCTTTCCCTTACTTCTACACCCCTACCTGCACTGCTCTCCTTCCCTTTCACACTGGTGTGTACACACACATGCCCAAAGCTGTGGTAGGCATCTCCTTTTACTGTTACCATTGTTGCCTGCCCCTGTACAAAATGCACTTCCCTAGGCACATTACTTTCATACCCACCTATACATGTTTGTCTTTCCCAGCCTTCTGAACCTGAATTCCTTGAGGGCAGGGGCCCTGCCCTATTTATCTTTATTTTCCCAACATCTAGCTGAACCTGGTACATAGGAAGGACACAAATAGATGTTTGCTGGGTAAAAAAGATGAATGAAAGTGCAATAAAGTATAATTTAATAAACATCTTAGCTAGTTAAGTCAAGAAATGCCTCAATTTCTAGGTCATTTATTCATTCAGTCATTCATTAGACAACCGTTTCACAAATTATTTTATGGAAGAGGTTGACATTACTATACAGAGTTTGCTATTTGTGTATGTGTGAATGCATGTAAATCCACACATGTATATTCAGAATGAAATTAACTATTAACTTGGAAATTATTCATTTCCTAGTGTTAGTTTAATCATTCCCACTAATCTTTTTGTTGCCTTCAAAGTTTCTAGAACATTTTTATATATAGATATCTGGTCAAAGTGTGCTGCACTCACTGCCAACTGTAGTTGAGATTTGAGAGTCCAGAATAGATGGACCAGATGGGCAGCTTCCCTCACAGCAGAGTTTCCCAAAGTGCACTCAGCAGATACTTGTTTCATGGGGTGTTAAATGGGATGTTACTAGGTGTTATGAGCAAAGGAACAGAGATAGAGATAGAAATTGAGAGAGTGAGAGAGAAATTGAGAGAGATTTATATACTCACATGTATTCAAATATATAAATATATATGAATATAAAAATATATTTCACATAATACATAATGATATATTTGGATTTAATGAAGTTAAATAGATTTATTACTTCAAGATTTTTAAGAAACTTTAGTTCACTAATGTGCTTTGAAAATAAATAATAAACAGAAATTACATATATATTAATATTTAGCATTTCTCAAATACATTCTTGTCATGAAAGTTAAAAATTTTAAAGCATTTTCAATAACTTTTGGCCCTATAAAACTCTAGGAAATTGCTAGATTATTACATCACAGCTGAAGGGCAGACTCCTGACTGATTGTGCCACATTTTATGAATTCATAGGTTTATGTGGATAAGACATTTGTGAGATCTCAGCTTGTCCTGAATTCTGGTATACATGTCTTTCTAATTTTTCTGGATTTGATTTGATGTCTAGCTTTTGGACACAATACTAACTGTTTCCATTCATCGCCTTGATCACCATAATTCCCTGCTCTTTATTAGGCAGAATCCCATTAGGAAATCAGAAATGTCTCAAGATATTTCAAGCAGAAAAGACTTAATTCAGGGAATTGCTTAAAAGGTTTTGGAAAAATCTTGGAAAGCACATAGAAGTAGAGGAGGACTGGAGAAAACAAAAGAAGTGTTTCTGCATTTTTAAATTCAAGATCTGAAGCAGCTAAATAATCCTAGGCTGGAGCCACCCTGTCCTTCAGGGTGCTGGGTTGCTGGAGGCGCTGCTGTAATTGGACCCACAATGATGTTACTGAATTGGACTTATCCAGGAAGCCAGATGCCCACTGCTGCTGCTGAGCTGCCACCAACAGAGCTAGAGCCCACAGTCACCTAGAGTAACTGTCAGGTGCCAATCAATGCTACTGCTGCTACTGAAGAGGTGGCCAGAAGAAGAAAAAAATAGCATCTCCTTTCTCCCTAATTTCAAAATCTCCTACTTTTGCTTTCCATTGACAGACCTATCAGGAACTCAACTGGCAAGGGGGTTTTAGAAATGTGGCATGCAGGCTTTCAATCCTGGTGGGATGGGGGAGATTACAGAAAGGCAAGTGTGGGGATGAAAGCAGCAGACACTCTTGAGCACTGTCCACTTCTTTGGGTACTTGACATCCATAAATGCCTTTCTATTCATACTTAAGCTTTCACACAAGAACAAGAAGCATTGAACCTCTACTTAACAAGACGTACTATCACTTTTACCAATAGAGACCCTACATTGAAACATTGGTAAAAATCTTTGACTTCATAAAATTACGTATTACACTGCCCCCGTGTAAAAGCCTCTGCTGATCTTCATAGCTTACATTCTAAGTTCATCATTGTAATCATTTCCTTACCAATTTTCTCTACTTCCCAGCCTTTCTCTATTCTCCTTGACAAACCTCAATCCTATATGAACCCCAATCAGCTAATTTTTTCCAAAGCTGCTCCTTTTACAGGCAAGCCTGAAAAAATCATGTAAACTAGTTGACTTGTATCAAAATAAGTTAAAATCACCAGCGTCCAGTGAGTATTCAGTACTGCCCAGGACTTCTCCAATAAGCTTGTCCTCTACTCTGTGCAATGATTATTTCAGAATCTCTGCTCCCTTTCCCACATTCATACCATGATATTTGGAAAAAGAAACCAATAGCTGTGAGCTTGATCATCTTCCCAAGAGAAAATCTTAAATGAATCTGCATCTTTATCTCACTGACCTTTCATCCCTTTGCCACAAGAAAGAAAATGTCCTTCATCCCCTTGAAGCTAATGCCTTCTGGAACCTAACATCTCTCAGTTTCTCAAGATCTCTGCTCTAAAAAAAAAAAAAAAATCACACCATTATTTCAATATCTGCCTCTGCATTATTCCCATCACCAGATAAACCTGATCTAGAATTTTAAATCACAAAACAAAGTCAAACAACACTCCATTGTCTTTCTTTACTTTTTATTTATTTCTCTGTTACATTTCAGAAGATGGCTAATTGCTCTGCCTCTTCTTCCTCATTTTCCAGTGACTCTTCTTTGTACCCAAGTTTGGCTTCTGTTATCAACACCCTATTCAGACTGCTCAGGTCAGGTAACTACATTTAAGGAAAATGGTGGACACTTTCATGCTCATTTTACTTGGCCCAGTTGACTACTTTCTCCATCTTGAATTGACTTTTTATTTTATTGATTGTTTCTCAATACAGTCTCTCTCTGAAAAAGTACTTCTCTGTGTTGATGATCTTTAGGCCCATATCTTAGGAGGATGTTCTCTTTCTTTATACTCTCTTCCTAAATGACTTCATTAATTCCCAAGGCTCTTGATGACTCTAAAATCCCATCTCCAGCCGAGAGCATGTCTCTGAGCTCCAATCTTGTATACATAACTAAATTCTTCAAAACTTCACTTAAATATCTCTCAGGCATCTCAAATTAAACATCTCTAAAGTTGAATCCGTTGCTTTCTCTTCTAAATCATTTTCTTCCACAGCCTTCCCCATCTCAGAAAATGATCCTATCTATGTGCAAAACCAGACATTTGGAAATTATCCTTCATTATTCTTTCTTTTATCTTCCTCATTCATTTCACCAGTATGATCTGTGAATTACACAGGAATCTACTTCTTTCCATCTTCACTGTTACCCAACTTGTCCAAGGCTCTCAATTAGACTAAAATCCACCATCTTACCATGCTCTACAAGGCAGAGCATGATATAGTCTTGATATATCTCTCTAACTTCATCTCCAGTCCTACTCTCCTCCTCATATACTGCCTTCCAGGACCCAAATACAAATACCTTCGGTTCCTCAAATACATCAACCTCTTCTCTGCTTTAGGATCTTTTGTACTTGTGCCTTCTCTTCCTGGAGCTCCCTTCCTCCACTACTTCAGATGGTGGCATTTTCTTGTTCTTCATAATGGTAAATGATGTTTCCCCATTGCCCTACTTAGCTCCTACCAGTACCCTCTTAACAGCATTTATTTCACTTTCATTTTAGTACCAATTTTAGTCTGTAATTATCTAGTTTTGGTTTTATTGATTTATTGCATCCCTTTCTAGGTTGTAAGCTCCATAAGGCAGAAACCTTGTCAATTCCATCTAGTAAGTCTAGTAGTAACTGGCACATCATAGGTACTCAACAGAATTTGCTGAAAAAATGAAAGCATGGAGACTGATACCTAAATGGAATTGTAGGAGGATCTTGGTAAAGGAGTGTGATTGTTTGAGTTTCACCTGTTGAGATCTAACAAGAAGCCTAGATAGAGAATTGTTTGGTTTGGAGGATTAACTAGAGAGAAGCAAGATTTATCCACTAAAATTTGGACATAAAACCATTTGTGACCAGTATCAAGCCTGTCCTCATAGAAGAAGAAGGTGTTTGTCAGCCCAGTGATGAAGAGGCTCTGAAGGTAATTGTGGGCCAAAGCTTCAGAGGTATACCATCATGAAATTGCTGGCAAGTGTCTATTTGGATAATTATTATTATAATAATAATTATTATTATTATAGTTTCTCTTAAAATGCCTTGGCTTTTGCATGTAGTTTTATTTATACGCACAGAATTCTGTTTTTGCATCACTTTGTCTTGTAACAGAGGGCTAGAATGTTTGATGTTACTAAAAGCATGGGGAGAAATCAAGACAAATTCCATTTTGAATTGTCTGTTTCTCTTTTCTCATGAAGTGGAAACTGAATAGAAAAAAGGATGCTTGAGAGGTAACAAAATACATTATTCGTCTTGGCCTGACAATTCTTGGGGCTGGCTAGAGGTTGGGTACTGTTCTTCTGTTAACATGAGAAGAGAAAGGACTGTATGAAAACTTTCCCTTTGCTTTATTCTATCAATACTCGTCAGTTTCCATGGAAATAAGAGCTGAAAGGCCAGTGAGAGAGTGAGTTCTTCCTGGCACACTTTGGCTGCTTACAGTCAAGGGCTTGTAGGAAGTGTCAACTACCAATTTAAACAAAATTTAACTTTTAGTATTTTGCCCATTCTTTTTTAACGGTGCAGTTTTCCTCATATCATTAAAAAGAAAGAGAAATAGGAAATAAAAGATAAGAAACAAAATTTATACAGGGTCTTTCCATAACTGTTATTTGAGTACACCTGTTTGGTTCTGTACATCTACACTATATTCCTTTAAAACCAAAGGGGCTTGCTTGGGTTTTGCTTTTGGGGATTGTCAGAAAAGGGTGAAGAATTTGGAAGACTGATTTACGTTTTGCAGTCAGTTTTAAGAGTGATGAGAACCACTCCTACCATCTCCTCCACACCTCCCCAAGAGATAGAATGAGTGGCAGTTTGAAATATAAAAAGGAAAGAAGGCCAAATTTTGGACAAATCAGTGGTCTTGCAGGAAGAAAGAATGAGCAGAGAATGGGATGAGAAATGATCCTGGAGGTATGAACACAGTGAGGCCCATTCATCCTCTACTATTTATTGCACTTATTCTTTACATCGTAACTTTTATATTTTCTCTTGAGAGTCTTTGCTAAGTGTGAACCTGAAAACTCTTAGAAGGTACTATTCAGAGGAAATGGGACCTGGTTTCAAATGATCAGAGTACAGTTTATCCATGTCTTATTATTTTTTCTCATTTATTTGTTTCCCTAATTGAGGCTCAACATTGACACCTGGAATTGAAGATCACTGCATTTTTCCCTATGGATGAAACTTTTATAATTATTAACTTACAACCAACCAGGAATGTTTGGAGACTATCGTAACTATCTCAAGCATAGCTTTTTTTCATCTCAATTACTAATTCTGAGTCCCTTCTTTTTCTACAGTACTGTGTGGAACACAGAGTTTGGGTCAGAACGCTAAATGCAGACAACAAGTGGCTGTACGAATGTAGCCAGAATTTGGCTCTGAGTTTCTTAGCATTCAGAGTAATTGGTATTAAAAGACACAGTTCTAAAGAGTAAAGACTGCCAGTTGCTCGGAAGCAGTAGTTGTTGGGTTTTTTGGATTTGTTTTTTTTTGGGGGGTACTAGGAACCCAGAGCAGTGTCTCCTAGGGATTTTTACACAAACTATACACTCTGTAATAGACACAAATATATCTGCACTACCCTTTCTATAATATACTGGGCAAGGAGTTGTATGTGCTGAATCTTCAATACATTTTGGCCACATCATGCTAAAGTTAAGGCTGAGTAATGCCATATATATGGAGGGCCAAAGAATGTGGTCCAAAAATACTCGATTGATCTAAAAATAAAAATATATAATACCTAGGAGAGTGCATAATATATTAGAAACACTATAATACCAGAAAGAAAAAGTAATTATCTTCTGTTCCACTAGAAGGTGGTCAAATAGTAACTTGGGCTATATTTTTAGCCTTTTTTTTTTTGGCAAACTTGAGGCAATATTGACTCCTCGTTGTTTGAGAAACTAACAAAATAAAAGGATTTTTATTGTAAAATTAGTTTATAATTGCCTTATTTAAGAAAACAAATAGAAACATCACTAGAAGGACCATTTTCTGGCTCCAATGGTAATGCACTTCAAAACACAACACATATACACACTCACAGCCACAAAGAATTGCCAATTGATGCTCAACTAAATATTTTATTTTTAGATTATAATTGAGGAAATTTGATTTACAACTTAAACAACTAATATTTTTAAAAAAGAATTATTTTTCTCCACGTAATTTTGGTAAAGAACAGAATTCCCTTTATTAATGAAATATAGCTGGAAACTCATCCATTTTCTCTTCTATAATGGAAATGTATTTCAGTCTCTATAAATCTCACATAGCCCTTAAAAATGATGAAAATGGATTGACTATATTATAATATTTGTAGGAATCGATTTGAGAAGGTCTTCTTTGCAAAACTTCTGTTAAAAGATGCTGGGCTTCCTAAGGGTACTTATATCCATCTTAACTTGGGTTGCAACACACCATCTTAGGTATTATTAAGGCTTTATTCACTAGATCAAAATATAATTGAGCCAAATGTAAAATTTTTACACTTAGCTCATATTAAGGATTTCCTCTTGTCATTGAACATCATTACATAGCACTGATTTTCCATCTTACCCAATTTTAGTAAAAATTTAATACTAATGGTACAGCTTAGAGTTTGGTTATCTCAAAGTGATAGTATAGTTAGGTATCCCAGATATATCTAAATTCTCTTTCTTGTGAGATTTCTAAGGTAGTTGTACATATAAGTGATAATGTGAATGGTGGTAAAGGTATCATTCATTCAAAACTTTTCATTGAATGTCTGCTTCATGTCAGGCACTGATTTTGCAAAGAACAGAAGTGACATATACACACTAATATGTATAAAATGGATAATTAATAAGAACTTGCTGTAAAAAAAATTAAATTAAAAAAATTTTTAAAAAGCAAAAAAGAAAGTGTTAATACGGGGAAAAAAAGTGACAGAAATTCCCATTACAAAGTTTACATTTTAGTAAGCAAATCAATAAAACATGGAACATGTTAGACTGACTTAAAAAAAACAAAAAAATCTAGACTATTTCTTAAATTTCTTATCCCAAAGCAGACTCTGTGTTAGAACTAGATCGAGCATGTGACTTAGGCTCTTCTTTTATCCTTCCTTTCACCGTACCCCCATCTGGCCACTGTGCTCACAGTGGTGAATGCACCCCACCCACAGTACAGGAGAGAGGAAAGGCAGAGAAGTTTTACGGCAGTGATTTTGCCCACCATTAAACAGGCCCTCTGGTGTCAAAATTGGACCAATCAAATTTTTAACTCCTTAGGACAGGACTGCTGTATTGGAGAGGTGGGAGACAGTCTGGGTAAGAAGTTATTTGAGGAGAGGAAATACCCCTCACCCTTTCCATGCTGCACAAGAACCCATGCATTGCCATTCTTGTGCAAAGACTTCTTATTTGTGTAAACAAAAGCAGTCCTCCTGTTTGGGCCACGGACACACACAGAACTAGTACCTACAGTCTAGTAGTGTTCACTGGCTTCATTATATGGAAATATGACAAACCAAAATACTGATGCCCACTACCAAGGATAGCTTGTCTATGCTCTGTATCAAGAGAACCTCCCTTCAGTGCACTCTCACAGCTGGGATTTTTCTTTTTAATTTTTATAGTCAATTTATTATTATTAATAAGGAGTAATGAGGATAAGGTTTTTATCCCTCTAAGATTAGAGTCAGGTAAAAATTTCTTAGTGTACATGGTAATTATTTTAGGAATATATAATTTCTCTTAAATTGGCTGCTCCCAGTGCACTGATTCAGATGGCACTAACTCATCCGCAAATAGAATCATTAGAAGCCAAGCCAAACAGGCAGCTGATCTGCCTTGTATAGTATATGGAGGCTGCTTCAGGAGTTCTCTGTCTCTCTCTGTCTCTGTCTCTCTCTCTCCCACACTTCTTGCTCTCTTGCTCTCTCATTAATTGCGTTTTCAGGGCTGCTGCAGCAGGTAGGGCATTTTTTATTCTCATCTCATTAATCACTTGTGGGTTGCTGAGCAGAGCTCTATTAATACTTGGTCAAAAGACAGGATAATCCATAACATCTTCTTGCAGCAACAAAGCCAGCTGTGGAGCCAATGTGTTACTATGTAACCAGGCTGAAGTAATTTATGCAAACTAACATGAGGCATCTCTAAAGGAAACCTGCTTGCTCAAACCAGGAGAGAGATGATTACTTTAACCCCTGCCTGCATGACTGGCCCTCTGCAGAACTGTAACATGATTAAAGTTGGCTTTTGCACTCCTAACATTTCTGCTATGTATCTTCTCTCTTTTCTACCTCTTCTGACACTACAGGATCCTAGGATTCCTCCAGAACCCGGCTCTACCCTGCCCTTATCCCACTAACTGCTCTCTCAAATTTCTGATTCAGACTTTTTAAAAAAAAAATGTAATACTCCTTCTACAGTTCTTTTTAACTGTGGTTAAATTTTCAGTTAAGATGTTGGAATCTGAAGGTGAAATCAGATTAGTGTTATTTGAAACTCCTGAAAAGTCATATAGGCTACTGCTTTTCAACCAGTTGAGCACCAAAATCTTCCATGACCCTCACAAAAAGCTGTATGTATCGTGTTAGCTAATGCATTTTATCATTTTTTAAAAAAAACACAGACATAATATAACTGCAAAATGGATTATCTGATGCAAGAGATCAACATTTCAGCCAAAAGCAAAAGCATCCTGTCACTTAAGCTAATTTTTACAAACTTCTTCGGGGAAGTAGAAGGACACACTGGATCTGAATGTTGAAAATTTCCTGGAGATCAACATGACTAGCTTCATGGATCTCTACAATAGATGGTAGCTTATAGCTGAGCCCGGACTTCACACTCCCCAAAGAACCAAAGGTGCAACTGTAACAAGGAAGGGCTTTCATTTTGGAAAGTTGGACAAATGATGTTTTATGTTGTTACTAAAGGAACTGTGACTGAGGAATTAAGAGACTCATAAGGATCAAGGTTTAAGATTGGGTTATAGTGACTGGAGTAGCTAGAGTCCAGTTAGAGCAAGTTCCAGGGATATATACATATTTGCACATTTAAAAAAATTAAATATTGAATAGAATTTGAATACGACTATCACATGGTTAGGAAGTCAAAAGAAGTAACTGCTGAATACTGACTGGCATCAGTGTTTCTGTAGTTCCTCTTATTAAAGCTACGCTATAGCATATTTGTTGTAAAACCTGCATCCAAACTAAGGCCGTGGTTTCCCATTGAAATTCACTATACTTGGTATGCTTAATCTTTGGGGTGCCATAGACTACTGTAGCACCTTGGTGAAGCCCAAGAATCCTCCAATACTGCTGTGATTTTATTGCTTCTCACAGGCTTAACTGAAGGAAATAACTTTATTTTCACTAGAGGCTAGTGAAAATAAGAATGTAATTTTTCCCCATCTAAGTATCTGGACTCCCTAAATTCTATCTTAGGTTAAGAACCTCTGCAAGTGTGATCCATTTTTGTGAGTTATTCAGGCACAGTGAAAACTGGGTATGCATTAAGTTGCACACAGAAAGATAATGCTGAAGATTTTTTAAGCTATTTAATCCACCCCATGACTGCATAACTAGAGACACAGAGAAGCAGCTCTCTAATGCTTCCTCTGCCTTTGCAGTCCTGATTCCCACTCTGTATTCTGACTTGTCCTGGATCTAGCTGATTTGGACTCCTTTGTTCTTTTTACAGTTAACATATGACCACTGTCCCTCAGGTTTGGTATCCTATAATGATTTCTTTGTTAAAAAAATATATCCCTTCCCTTTGTGATCTCTGTTTCCCTTTGACTTCCCTGCATGTCGACATTTAGTCTGTCTCTGGACCACTTACCATGGATCTACCTCCCATGAACGGCCCATCTCCAACCCCACAGAGGAATTTGGACAAATGAGAAGAGAGGCAGTTTCTTATATTAATTAGGGGAACTAGAAGCTTAATGAAAATTTGACACAGTACTTTGCCTTTTGCTATGACTTTCTTTTTGGCAGACAGAGTTAAGCAGTGAATAATTTTAACTATATCATGGGTTGATGAAATTTACAATACCATGTTTGCTTATATTTTGGAATGCAATAGAGAGTTCCTAATGCAGTACAGGTCATCATCTCCATTTAACTTTCTGCAGTGGCTCCTAATAACTAGGATATAGCAATAAACCAAAGACTAGCACCCTGAAGTGATCTGGCTCCATGTTGCACTTAGTTGACAGATAATATGAGTTAGTTTATTTACTTATGAGATAACAGATCCCCCCCCACCTTCCCTGATGAATCAAATTTACTTCCTTAAACATAGTCTATGTGTCTCTCTAAGTTTTCCAAAAATTTATTTAGGATAATACACATATTAGTTGATTACACTGGATTTATAACTAACCTGGTTTAGGTGGTAGAACCTCTATAATCCACAGCAATTTGTAACACGCTTTGTAATTGAATAACAATCTTCTGCATTATTTAGATGCACAGTGACCAAACCAATGATGATAAATGTCCTATTACACTCTAGGCTTATCTGTCTGAAGTTGCATGAGAATGATAAGAAAGCACATAGGGAAGGGGGACATGATGGACTTGGAAACTGTACCATAGGTAAAATGTTTGAGGGAATTGGGGTGTTTATCTTAGGACATTATAGTCATATTTAAGAATCAGAATAACTGTCTTGAAAGTGGGGTTCAATCTTGAAGGAGCCATTGCAGAAATTTAAATGAGGATGATGATGTGAACTGTATTAGGAGGTCTCTACTGCATTCTAAAATACAAGCAAACATGGTGTTGAAAATTGCATCAACCCATGATATAGTTAAAATTATTCACTGTTTAACTCTATTTGTCTTGAGTAGAGGACAGAACAGAACCAGAACCACTGAGCAAAAGTTAAGAAAGGTATATTTTAGCTTAACATAGGAAAGAGATTTCTATTATTTCTATTTATTAGATCTTTAAACAAATAAGCAAAACAAAAACAGAAGGCAATGACGTCTTAATTCTTCAAAGTGTCTGGGGTTGGGAGAAGTTGGAGGGGTGAGAGGGAGAGTGAGTAAGAGCCTCTTTCTGCCTAGATGCTGGAGGAGTCTTTGTGTCATGGATAGGAATGGGGTGGAGGAGTAGATAGTTTCCAAGGAACCATCCAACTCTTGTAATTTATGATTCTGTGATCTGAGCGGGAGTCATGGGATGAAGCCTTCATTCTACAGGTGACTTAATGATGTACACAGACATTCTAGTTTGTTCTTCATATTTATGGCATCTGTGTGTCTACTCTCCTATGCACACCTTGCTGTTGGCCATAGCTGCGACTGTCATTAACATAGACTAGTATTTTATTTCTGCAAGTCTAGCAAAAAAAAGGAGGACATATTAGATGTTTATGCTATTTGCATCCATGGTAAAAGCGTCTCCTTCAACTCCTAGCTCACAGAATCAGGGATTCATAATCTTTTTTTTTTACTTTACAGGACAGTCTGGATATCTCATAGAAATTATGAATGCTATTCCCATAAAAATGTACACATTCACCAGTACACAATTTTTGCACACAATTCTAGCGGTATGTGCACCCTCTGAAGCCAAACTGTAGAATCCTAATTAAGAACCTCAGTGTTAGAGATTTTTGGCTGTTTTATTTCAATGAAATGAGCACCAGCAATAAACAATAGCACAGCTTGAGTTTCTTCACTTGCTCCATGTAGTTTATCTGCTCTACAATGCAGCAGGGACCTCAGGTGGTGATCTAGATCATTCCTGTGCTACTTTTTCAGCGGGATTTAGTAGGACTGTACATGTGCTTCCCAGAATACTGTATTGGCAAAACTCCCAGAATCTTAAAGAAGATTCCATGATTTAATGCACTTTATTAACTGTAAAAGATTGTTTTCTTTGCTTTGTTTTGTTTTCAGCTAAAGGAGTCCTTTAGTTGTCTTGTAAAGCATAACTGTCTCAGTTTGAAAGCACATCACTAGACCAGGTACAAGTAAGTTAGTTGGAAAGTGCAACAAATATTGGTAGAGGAAAGGGAAGTGATACAGGGAAGAAAATAAAGTCAGAGAGTCTGTGGCCAAGCCAGCAAACCTGTGGACAACAGGAGCTAACCACATCCCCCTCAAGTCCACCATGTTGGGAAACTCTGGGAACCTTTGTAGAATACATGTTTCAGAGTTCTCCTACCTAAAAGACGAGAAAGCTGGTGTATATGGAACACAATGCACATCAGTCATTCTTTGAGGGCTGCTGGAGGTGGGTAGGTAGTACTTCTGGCTTACTAATCAGGTAGCAAAGAGGGTCTCAGTGGCCAGAAAAAGTTCTTCTGGATAATAAATTTAGGCACTGGAGTTGGGAAGTCATACTGGTCTTTCCTGAAGTGGTGAGGTGGGTGTGGATATGGGTGTGGCACCTGGAGCACCTCCTGCAAGAGGTTTTTTTGGCCTTGTGCTTGAAGAGTTTTTTCAATGCATGTTGGAACAAACTTAATAGTATGTAGAATAAAATGAGTTTGTTAGTCTGATTAAACAATACAATTTTTTTTTAAAAATTCCTTCTTTCCTAAAAGTACCTACTATTGTGACTAGGACTAACTATATTGTTGCTTTATTTTAGTGGAGGTAAACTGGTTTGAAAGATATCTGCAACTCATTTTTTCTCATAAGTTCAACTTGTGTTAAATATTCTTCCAGAGTTTCTACTTTTAGAAAACATCATGGCTATCAGTTTTATGTTCCTCTATTCTTTTGATATATCCTAAGAAAGGAATACTTTTGTCCTCAAGGCAGGATGAACTTTGGTTATAAAATGAGTTGGGAAGCGTTCCCTCCTTTTCTACTTTTTGGAAAGTCTGTAAAGATACAGCATTAATTCTTTAGATTTTCCTTTGAAATTCATCATCGAAGCCACCTAGGCCTGGGATTTTCTTTGTGGGTTTTTTATTGATTACTAATTCAGCCTCTCTTCTGTTGTTTAGGTCCATTCAGATTATCTATTTCTTCCTGAGTTAGCTTTAGTAGTTTGTATCTTTATAACAGTTTGTCCACTTCATCTAAAGTTATCTAATTATTTGGCATACAATTATTCACCGTATTTATTTATAATCCTTTTTTGCTTTTTGATAAGGTCAGTAGTAATGTCACCTCTCATTTCTGTTTCTAGTAATTCGAGTTTGTTCTCCCTCTCCCTCTTCCTTCCTCCCTCCTTCTCCCCCTCCTGCCCTCACGTCCTTTCTCTCTCCCTCCCCCATTCTGTCAATCTAACTAAAAAGTCAATTTTGTTGATATTTTTAAAAAATCCCAGTTTTTGGCTTCATTGATTTTTTCAAATATTTTCTCTATTTCATTAATTTCCACTTTAATCTTTATTATGTCTTTCCCTCACTTGCTTTAGATTTAGTGCACTCTTCTTTTTCCCATGTTAATTTAAGTTATTGATTTAAAATCTTTCTTTTTTCTCAATATAGATATTTACAGCCATAAATTCCCTTTAAGCACTGTTTTAGCTGCATCTCATAATTTTTGGTTTTTATTTTCATTCCTCTCAAAATATTTTCTGGTTTACTTTTTATTTTTTGACTCATTGATTATGTGTGTTGTTCAATTTCTACTTATTTGTTAGTTTTCTAAAATTTTTAATGCTTTTGTTTTTTAATTTCATTCCATCGTGGTCAGAGAATATACTTTGTATTTTTTCTATCTTTTTAAGTTCATTAAGGTTTGTTTTATGGTCTAGCATTTCTTAGAGACTGTTTCATGTGCTCTTGAGAAAAATGCATACTCTGTTGTATTGGGTACAGTGTTCTATAGATGTCTGTTTACTTTAGTTGGCTTTCAGTGTTGTTCAAGTCTTCTTTTTCCTTGTTGTTCTTTTGTCTAGCTGTTCTATTTATTATTGAAAGTGAAAATCATCCATTACTGATTTAAATTTTTTTTCTTAAAATATTCCCAGTTCTATTATTTGAGTTGTGATCATAAAATTTGGCTGTAATTTCTCAGGGGATAAAACAATATTAATTAATTCAAAAGTGACTCTTGAACCTTGGTATTCCCATGTTCAAAATGGAATAGTAATCTTTGCACTGCTTATTTTAAATGGATGATATTTGGATTACACCTGAAAATATATATAAAACCATTTTGTAATTACATAGACTGCCACACCAGTGGTTATCAACTGGAGGCAATTTTGTCTCATAAGTGACATTTGGCAATGTTTGAAGACATTTTTGATCATCACAACTTGGGAGGTGCTACCGGCATCTAGTGGGTGGAGGCCAGGGTTGCTCTTAAATATCTTACAAGGTACAGGACAGCCCTTTTCAACACAGCATTATCTGGTCCAAAATGTCAATAGTGCCACTTGCTAGGAAACCCTGTGCTATACATGGGTGATCCAGGTATCGCAAAATAAAGGCTTAGAGAAGATATAAGTGGTATTTATAAAATCATGGAGAGTATGATAAGGGAATATTAAACTTAGTTTCAAACCATGAATGTCTTAAAGAAGGATATTTCCACTTGACCTCAAAAAAATGTTGAAAAATATATATACTGAGAAAAAATACATATATTAGGTTTTACCTTATACCTGTAATCATAATTAAATGACTTATGTATGCACAATAAAACTTACAGGTCCTCCATTTTCCCAGAATAACTAGTAAAAAAAAAACACTGGGGGAAAAAGAAGGCATGGATTTAGATCCCTTATAGTAAAAACATGTATAAAATTATAAGTAAAAATAAAGATTAACAAGTACATTAAAATAAAATATAAGACCTCTTTGTTTGGAGAGATGAAGAATTCTCTGCTCAAATCAGGGGATTCTGTTACAAAGAGGAAAATGGATATATTGGCAACCTGAAGAGTAGAGCTTGACTAGTTCAAAAAGGCATTTGAACAGGCATCTAAAGCAAACACAATGGGGAAGATATTTGAAAAAGATAACGTCTGCCATGCCATTCTACCAATCATACTTCCTAAAAATAACCACGATTAACATTTTGTCTTTCTAGGAAAAAAATGGATCTAGTTTAAAAAACTAGTAAATTCACTGAACTTAAAAATACAATTTATATGGGTTTTGTGAGTTCAGGGGAAGATATTTCCATAGTTTATTAAAGGAAACCTGGGATGTTTTGGATGAGGCTTTTGACTTTTTAATTATGATACATCAAAAAGAAACTCTGATCTACACAATATTTTTATCAGTTACATTCCCAGAAGCAGAATGGAGTTCGAAGCAAGTATATGGCATTTGGATGTCATTATTACTCTGATTATTCTGGTATCTCTGAGTTTATAATGTGTATCCTCAAATATAATTCACTCCTGTACCTATTCTGAGAGGACATAAACACAACCACAGGAAAATGGCAATTTCAATTACTAAACCATATCTCTGGTATATTCATTTCAGTTAAATTTCAAACTTAGCTAAGTCTTTCAGGAGCTTTAATGTTTTCAAAAGCTCCTTAGAAAATCTTTCAGGCAAAGGAGAGAGTCACACATTCCAAAGCTGAGCAGTCAATGAAAATGCAGATAATAAGAATTTAGCAAACCATTTGCATGCAGCTGCTTCATTCCTTAGAGAATAATTTTTTCCTACAAGTGGACCTCTTTCTTTTTGGGCTGCATTTTACTGCAGAACATCTCAGGAATAGGCATCATTGATAAGATTTTCAGTACAATGCACCATCCTTGGAACTTTTCAAATAGCTCACCCTCAGTCTTCATGTGATAAAGATCCATGACTTTCATGGGATTCTTTTTTATGATAGGCCACTAATCACTCTTGATCCTATGATAAATTTAAATACTAACTAATCCACTTTGAATAGGGATTAAGCTTCAGTGTAGGAGGAAAGGGTTCATTAGAATTCATTACATCAATTTGTAATCTGAATGATGCACCTTCTAAATAAGGTACTGCAATTTCTAGTGATTGTTAACTGGGAGCCTAAACATCCTCATTATTATTTAATGAAAAGAGTGATAAAATCTATAATAATTGAGGGAATGCTTGTGCGCTCCCCTCCTCCCTTAGCTTCTTGAAATATCTAGCAGTTATTATTTTTAAGACAAACAATGTCAAGATAGAATAATCACCATGGTAGAAGGAAAAATATAACAAACTCAAATTTCTTATGTCAAGGATAATTTGATGTGCATGAAAAATGGAATACATACTGCAGACTTCCTTATTTTGATGTATGCTTTATTCTTGGTGAACTCATTGTTATCAAATTATTTTACAAATTTGGGATGGAAATCAGATCAGATAATCATCTATCACTGTCTTATATTTTCCATGTTTGGAATGATAACATCTAACATTACTGAGCTAAAGTTCAATAATAGCTTTCATACCTGAGTAATATTTCATTCCAAATAATTGTCACTATAGTGCAATAATTTAAATTTTGATCTTAGAATATTTAAGCCATGAAATCAAAAGGAATTAGACATTTCTCTTTCTCACTTAAAAAAAGATATTTCTGTTAGTAGTCAGTCATTTGAGAACTGAATAAAAAACATGAAATTTCTGGGGTCTCGGTGCCTATGAAAGTATTTCACTCAACTTGAAAAATTAAATCATGATCTTTAATGCAGTGAATTGTCTTAAATTTTAATTTTATACTACACAGGGTATCATCAAAGTTGATGTTCAGTATTTTTATTCTGCTGAATGTTGTAACTCATTAAAAGTGATTTTTGTTATCAAGATTGATAGTGAAATAATTGGGAATAACTGCACCGTACTTGACATATGCTAGGCACCATGCTAGTGCTCTATGCAATGAATTCATTTAGTCCTCACAACAGCCTTGTAATGCAGTCATATTAGCAATCTCATTTTATAGGTGAGGAACATGAGACTCAGAGAGTTAAAAAAAACTTGCCCAAGGTCACACAGAGAGTTAATAGTGGTTCTGGGATTCAAACTTAGCTAATGTGGCACTAGAGTTCATGCTTGTAAATATTTACTCCACTACACTGCCTTATTGATGCTCTACATCTCAGTGATTGTGCTCTCCCAAGGATCCATTTCCTATACATATGGACATGTTTTCTGACTTCCATAATGGGATAATCTAGTTCCTCTTCAGCTCATGATTGAATTCTTTTTAATCATGTGTCTTGAAAGGAGCCCAGTCCATTCTCATAATCCTAAAGCTGGTATCAATGAAAAATGCCATCATTGCAGGTAATTCCCAGAAAATTTCTTTAAATCTTCTATTTATTGTCTTACTCTTCACTTTGCTTTTTTCACCAGTTAGGTCCTGACCTCCTAACACGATGTGAACATGAACATCATTCTCACATCATGAACTTGGTGATAGATTCTGACTTCTCTGATTTTTGTCCCGAGTTCCTCCATAGACCATAGCTTGTATACTCATCTCTTCATTTTCTGCTCCTGGTCCTATACAGTATTTTTTTTTTTTTTTGAGTCCTCGTGCGATTTTTTTTTTTTTTATTCAAACAGAAAGTCACAAAAATTATAATCATCCTCATCAGTTCACTCAGTCCCATGTAATTAATTTTCTTTTTCATCTTCTTACTTAAAGGTTTTCAAAATAGAGAGCTAGTGGGAAGCAGCCACGTAGCATGGGGAGATCAGCTCAGTGCTTTGTGACCACCTAGAGGGGTGGGATAGGGAGGGTGGGAGGGAGATGCAAGAGGGAGGGGATATGGGGATATATGTATACGTATAGCTGATTCACTTTGTTATACAACAGAAAGTAACACAACATTGTAAAGCAATTATACTCCAGTAAAGAGTATATAACATATAAGATTTTTAGAAATTTCATGTAACGTCTGAAACATTTATATTAACATATTTCCATACAAATAACCCAAAGAAAGTTTAGTATTAGTTGTTTTTTTTGTTTCTTTTTTTATACTGCAGGTTCTTATTAGTCATCCATTTTATACACATCAGTGTATACATGTCAATCCCAATCGCCCAATTCAACACACCACCATCCCCACTCCACCGCGGTTTTCCCCCCTTGCGTGTCCATACATTTGCTCTCTACAACTGTGTCTCAACATCTGCCCTGCAAACCGGTTCATCTGTACCATTTTTCTAGGTTCCACATACATGCGTTAATATACGATATTTGTTTTTCTCCTTCTGACTTACTTCACTCTGTCCTATACAGTATTTTTATTCCCCATATCTTCCTTGGTTTATTTTATACATATGTTAATCAAGACTGAAATTTCAGTGCCTTAACAATAAAGGCCCTCCTCCTTCTTTCAGCCTTGCTATCAGGAGCAGGTGGTTTCCAAGGTCTCCATGATAGCGGAAGATAGGGATGATGGAACAAGCTGACTCTTAACTGTCTTAGCCCCAAAGTGGCACATGTTCTGGTCAGAGCTAGTCTATGGTCCCAACTTAATTGCAAGGGAGACTGGGAAACATAGGGGAGCACATGGAATATGTGGTGAGCTTTAATAATCCTTCCTAGAATACATTAAGATCTCAAAAGGCTTTATATATAACTTACAAAATTGTCTTTTGGTTTTATCCTGAGAACGAGTTTATGACCTGCTTAAGAGGACCATATATTATTAAAAGTCCAGAAAACTGTAATATTCTTTAATGGTAATATTATAATGATATTTTGCTATACTAGTAATGTACATTAGAGACTTCAAGTGCCACTTGGTTTTAAGTCCATGAGCAGAGAAAGAAAAAAAAAATTAAGAAAAAAAAAATCTCTACGGTGTTGCAAATCCTCTCTCAATTTCTCTTGCCTATTGTCCATAAATTTGATAAAGTGGTATGTATATCAGTCAAGATAATTCTCGTAAGAGTATTTTACAGATGAAAACAACAAAACTATGTTATTGTCTTGGGGTTGTGGGGGATCTCTTGTTTATAGGATTCTAAGGTGGACAAGCTGTATCGAATTGTCTAAGCTTACGTAACTGTTTTCCAAAGAAGAATGAAAGAAACACTTCAGTTTGGAAGCCCTTTGTAAAAAAGTAAAATTATTAATATGCACATACGTTTGCATCATTGTAAGATAATGAGAGTGAACATTTATATAAGGAAAACTGAGGTTACTTCCCTTGAGAGAATAAATAATGTCCTTGTGAAAAACGTTTGACCCTAGAGAGGAACAAAACTAAATTTTTTTTTTTTTAATCTTTACTGGAGTATAATTGCTTTACAATGGTCTGTTAGTTTCTGCTTTATAACAAAGTGAATCAGTTATACATATACATATGCTCCCATATCTCTTCCTTCTTGTGTCTCCCTCCCTCCCACCCTCCCTATCCCACCCCTCTAGGTGGTCACAAAGCACCAAGCTGATCTCCCTGTGCTATGCGGCTGCTTCCCACTAGCTATCTATTTTACATTTGGTAGTGTATATATGTCCATGTCACTCTCTCACTTCGTCCCAGCTTACCCTTCCCACTCCCCATATCCTCAAGTCCATTCTCTAAGTCTGCATCTTTATTCCTATCCTGCCCCTAGGTTCTTCTGAACCATTTTTTCTTTTCTTTAGATTTCATATATATGTGTTAGCATATGGTATTTGTTTCTCTCTTTCTGACTTACTTCACTCTGTATGACAGACTCTAGGTCCATCCACCTCACTACAAATAACTCAATTACGTTTCTTTTTATGGCTGAGTAATATTCCATTGTATATATGTGCCACATCTTCTTTATCCATTCATCTGTCAATGGACACTTAGGTTGCTTCCATGTCCTGGCTATTGTAAATAGTGCTGCAATGAACATTGTGATACATGACTCTTTCTGAATTATGGTTTTCTCAGGGTATATGCCCAGTAGTGGGATTGCTGGGTCATATGGTAGTTCCATTTTTAGCTTTTTAAGGAACCTCCATACTGTTCTCCATAGTGGCTGTATCAATTTACATTCCCACCAACAATGCAAGAGGGTTCCCTTTTCTCCACACCCTCTCCAGCATTTATTGTTTGTAGATTTTTTGATGATGGCCATTCTGACTGGTGTGAGGTGGTACCTCATTGTAGTTTTGATTTGCATTTCTCTAATGATCAGTGACGTTGAACATCCTTTCATGTGTTTGTTGGCAATCTGTATATCTTCTTTGGAGAAATGTCTATTTAGGTCTTCTGCACATTTTTGGATTGGGTTGTTTGTTTTTTTGATATTGAGCTACATGAGCTGCTTGTATATTTTGGAGATTAATCCTTTGTCAGTTGCTTCATTTGAAAACATTTTCTCCCATTCTGAGGGTTTTTTTTCCATCTTGTTTATGGTTTCCTTTGCTGTGCAAAAGTTTTTAAGCTTCATTAGGTCCCATTTGTTTACTTTTGTTTTTATTTCCATTTCTCTAGGAGGTGGGTCAAAAAGGATCTTGCTGTGATTTATGTCATAGAGTGCTCTTCCTATGTTTTCCTCTAAGAGTTTCATAGTGTCTGGCCTTACATTTAGGTCTTTAATCCATTTTGAGTTTATTTTTGTGTATAGTGTTAGGGAGCTTTCTAATTTCATTCTTCTACATGTAGCTGTCCAGTTTTCCCAGCACCACTTATTGAAGAGGCTGTCTTTTCTCCATTGTATATTCTTGCCTCCTTTATCAAAGATAAGGTGACCATATGTGCATGGGTTTATCTCTGGGCTTTCTATCCTGTTCCATTGATTGATATTTCTGTTTTTGTGCCAGTACCATATTGTCTTGATTATTGTAGCTTTGTAGTATAGTCTGAAGTCAGGGAGCATGATTCTTCCAGCTCCGTTTTTCTTTCTCAGGATTGCTTTGGCTATTCAGGGTCTTTTGTGTTTCCATACAAATTGTGAATTTTTTTGTTCTATTTCTGTGAAAAATGCCATTGGTAGTTTGATAGGGATTGCACTGAATCTGTAGATTGCTTTGGGTAGTACAGTCATTTTCACAGTATTGATTCTTCCAATCCAAGAACATGGTATATCTCTCCATCTGTTTGTACCATCTTTAATTTCTTTCATCAGCGTCTTGTAGTTTTCTGCATACAGGTCTTTTGTGTCCTTAGGTAGGTTTATTCCTAGGTATTTTATTCTTTTTGTTGCAATGGTAAATGGGAGTGTTTCCTTAATTTCTCTTTCAGATTTTTCATCATTAATTTATAGGAATGCAAGAGATTTCTGTGCATTAATTTTGTATCCTGCTACTTTACTAAATTCATTGATTAGCTCTAGTAGTTTTCTGGTAGCATCTTTAGGATTCTCTATGTATAGTATCATGTCATCTGCAAACAGTGACAGTTTTACTTCTTTTCTGATTTGGATTCCTTTTATTTCTTTTTCTTCTCTGATTGCTGTGCCTAAAACTTCGACAACTATGTTGAATAATAGTGGTGAGAGTGGGCAACCTTGTCTTATTCCTGATTTTAGAGGAAATGGTTTCAGTTTTTCACCACTGAGCATGATATTGGCCGTGGGTTTGTCATATATGGCCTTTATTATGTTGAGGTAAATTCCCTGTATGCCTACTTTCTAGAGGGTTTTATCATAAATGGGTGTTGAATTTTGTCAAAAGCCTTTTCTGCAACTATTGAGATCATCTATGGTTTTTCTCCTTCCGTTTGTTAATATGGTGTATCACAATGATTGATTTGCGTATATTGAAGAAACCTTGCATTCACGGGATAAACATCACTTGATGTATGATCCTTTCAATGTGCTGTTGAATTATGTTTGCTAGTATTTTGTTGAGGATTTTTGCATCTACGTTCATCAGTGATATTGGCCTGTAGTTTTCTTTTTTTGTGACATTTTTGTCTGGTTTTGGTATCAGCGTGATGGTGGACTTGTAGAATGAGTTTAAAATTTTTTTTAACTTGTTAATAGACACCTGTCTTATAGATCTCCAGCTTGAAACTTCCTTTATATCGTCTCTGAATGTCTAAAACCTTCACATAGTTACTTTGATCTGAAGTTCTCAAATTTATATTGACCTATATTTTAGATTTTCAGATTTAATGATATCACTAGCCAAGAGTATGATTTCTATTCTTGTCACCACATCAAGTGAAACAGTAATAATGGATACTGGATAGGAAAACAAATAATGTAATTATGGATTACTGGCACTTGATATAAGGAAGCAAACTCAAATTGGTCAATTACTTGTCCATATTTCTTCAAATCATATGATCTGCTTGTAGAACAATTTTAATGAATCAATATTTGCAAAACTCCTAGAAGAATGACTACTTTAATATAAGAAAAATATCAACATAATAATAATAAGCTTCCGATTTTTAAAATTTTTCCTTCGTTTTGATTTTCTTCTTTTATATTTAATATTTTTAAGATGAATTTTTGATAGTGACGTTATCCATTGTGGGCTTTAATTTTGGTTTTAGCTACTGTTGATAGAATGTATAATGTGTTTATGGAAAGTAGGTTTTACACATAACCAATCATTATGCTAATTACATATGCTGTTTTATTTTACTGAGAAATTAGGAACAATATAATGTTTGCCACATTTTTTCTATCATTGGTAGACTAAGCTTAAGCTATTAATGCTTTTTAAAAGTCTGCATCAAAATATTATTGTGAAAATTAAAGAGGGTGGCAAGATTACATTTTTGCCACTAATTATGCAAATGAGCCCAGCAGGAGACAGCTTACCCAAAGTCAGGCATTCCATGGATTCACACTGACCTTCCCTCAAGAACTTCAAGGGCTGAATGCAAATACCTTCACTGCCCTGAAATTTGTCTCAGTCAAATCCTCTCTTTCAAACCCTGCACAATAGAAGTCCTGGGTCCCCACCAAGTCCTTGTTTACATACTTAAGCAGATTTTCTTTCCTTTCTTTCCCTTTGGAAAAAAATTGGCCCTGCCTTTTGGTATCTATGTTACCCATCCCTGTGCAGAGGCTGGTGATCTTTCTGGTTGAAAGTTAGTGAGGATACTACTTTGTATAGAAAATGACAGATACAGCACTAAATTATCAGGCATAAAATGGCTATGGATCTTCTCCATTAACTACAATACAGGGGTAATTTTCAAATCACCAGAAAGGAAAATCTTGTTGACTGTGATTTAGCAATTTATGGATACTTATTTAGGTTGATTAATATCAGAAAGACAGACTCTTTAGAACATGACCAGTGTCAAGATCAGAGGTTGCAAACTGATGGCCTGTAGATACGCTTTATTTGGCTAGAAGCTGTGCTTTGACCACATCCACATGTTTGGTTTTGCCTTGTTTTAAAATATTAGTTGCCTACATTAAAAACAAAAAATTTTTTGTTTGCTGCCTGTTCCCAACTCTCAACTGTTTTGTCAGACCTGCTTCTCTCACTGACATGATCAGGCTACCTCTGTAGCACAGAGATTTGTGATCCCATAAAACAAGTTATTCTTATTCTAAGGTAGTCTTATTATACTTACATCAGAGTTACCTGGGGTGCTCACTGAATTTGCAGATTTCTGGCCTCAAATTTCTAGGCCTTTATTGAATTTGAATCTTTGTTATCAGAGTGGAAAATCTGCATGTGGACAAGTTCCCCAGAGGCATCCAAGGTATATCAAAATTTGCAAACCACTAATAGAGATCCCTGGGTATTTACTAGAGATGCATATGTAAATCTCTCAGCGATTGCCTTTACAAACTATACAGCCCAGATTCCTTACCCAATGCTCTTTTTACTCCCATTTTCCTACTGCATTGTTAAATTTTTAAATAGATAAATAAATAAATATATATATATATCTCATCACTCAGGAGAAGGAATTGTCCCTATAAATACAGGATTTAGACAAAGACAATTTTTAACATGTTTTTCCCCTAAGTGTTCTCTCTTGGTAGAGAAGATACATCCATTTGCTGCATTCTTGGGCAAACAAGATCTAGAAAGGGTGGAGTTGCTGGGCATTCCCCATGTATTCCTGAACTTTTTTTATCTCCTTCTTTTTTTCCCAGTATTAGCTTTGTATCTTTCCCTGTTGGGAAATTAGTGTGTTTGCTTGTCTTATAATTTAGAGCAGTTCTACATTAGCTTATACTAAATTTCTTACAAGACACAGAAGTCATTTTTATTTGGCCTTTTTGTTCTTTTTCCTTTGTCTAACAAGATTAAATGCTAGAAAAAGCTTTGCTCACCATGTGGAACTGCACTTTTTAAAAGCTAGATATTGAAGGTTATATAATTATTGTGTTTCACTTTTCACTTAGGTGACCAAGAATTTCAAAATCAAATTTATAACTCAAATTTAATAATTGTATAGATCTCTGTAGCTACAGTATTTGCATTTTAGCTTCAATATTTGGAATCATTTATTCTGATCTTTAATGTATTATGTATTTCAAAGGGTCAGTTCAAAAGACTTTGAATGAAATTAGGCGTCCAAATGCAAATAAACTATATTAAGAAGCCTGACTGATTTTCTTCAAGCAAATATAAGGTTTTAAGCTAATGGACATCTTTATAATTCATTTAAACTCATGGTCTTTTTTGAATACCAACCAATCATCATTCTAAGTAAATAAATTTTTAAAATCAAAGTTCAATTACGTATTGTGAAATGCACTGATCTAAAGTGTATATAGTTCCATGTGTGTTGACAAATGCACATATTATATATTTAACTCATAACACTATCAAGAAACAAAATATCAATATTTCCATCATCCCAGAAAGCTCCCTCATTACCCTTCCCAGTTAATCTCCAGCCCCTAGAAATAATTATTTTTAAAATTCTGTTAAAAAATAAAATTCAACTGAGGAAATTTGAAAGATCTTAGTGCCTTTTCAGCAATTCATGAATCAGGCAGCAGCCAATCTAGCAGATAGAAAGGAGCTCTGAGGAGCTGTACAGAATGAAAGACTTTTATAGGGAGAAGGGAGCAGGAACAAGGAAGTTATACTAAACAAAAAAGCAGCTTGGTTATTGCAAGGCCACTTTCCTTTAGGGAATGGCAAGGATCTATCAGGCAGATCACCTCACTAGTGCTGATCAGGTGACTCCTGATTGACTGGTTTAAGATTCCATTTCCAGGAAAGCTGAAACTATAATTACGTTAGTTCTCAGTTTGGTGATGTGGGGTTTAGGATAAATAACTCCATTTTGGGTCTGTTGTCTTGTTTTTTACAATTCCCCCTTTTGATCAGACTCTCAGTCTGAGAGATGTGATCAAAATTTAATATATTAATGCTATTCCAAGCTTAACTCTCTGGAGTTCTCCCATTTTTTTTTTTTCTTTTTTCTGAATCTTTTTGTGGTATTTACAGGTCATGATATTGGGTTCACATTCTTTAAGTCAGCCTTTCTTTTTGATCCTTTTCTGACATTCTAGTCTTAGGGAGATCACTTGCTTTGTGGTGGTGGTTGTGAACATGTATTTAAAGGTTTTGAGAGCATATAGCACACCAGGGAGACTACTATGATTATTATAATGAGCGTGATAATTCCTAATGTCTGGCGTTCACTTCAGAGCCATGGTCCCTAAGACCCAAACCAATCAGAATCAAATAAGTCAAAGAAAAACCCTATTGAAGGAATCACTTTCTTAAGCCAAACGGCTTGTTCAGTGATCTTATGTAACTGACTTTTAGCTTCCCCAGAAATGTCAATCCAAGTGCAGCAAGCAGTGTTGGCCATAGCACAAACATCTCAATGCTCTGCTAAAAGATAATCCTATTATCAAGAACAATTTCAGCCAGAGAGTCTAGGGATTTCTGTTGAGCAGTTATTGCTTTAGCAACAGGTTCTGCAATATCTTCAAGAGTTGAGATATTCCTGATCATAGCCTCATTTGCATTTACTTCTAGCCAGGGGAGTAGGGATCTGCCAGTGGAGGCAAATTTTGAATCATGAATGTCTCCAGATAATTCCAGTTTGAGTCTGTGGCTCAGGACTGGAAACGTGACAGCCACAGGGGCCAGTAGAACTTAAGGGTCTGTAGACTGCGTACGTAGTTTTTTCTGGTTACTCTTGCCTTGTGTACCTTTCTTTGTACAGAGCCCGGATGCAAGTTTCCCTGAGTTTAGAGCTGTTAATCAGAGGCAGGAAAATGGACCCACAGGGTTAGGGAGCTTCACACAATAAAGGGATGAGTTTGTTCCAGAGAAACTAAGGCATTGTAAATCAGGGATCAGTTTGAGATGGGAAGAACTACAGGATCACCAACATCATGGCAAATCCAACAGTTATTTGGAGGCTGGATATACGTGAACAATGGCTTTATCTTTCCAGGACTAAACAAGGCAAAAGGTGAATAAAAGAATCAAAAAGAACTTCACAGTGTAAGAATTAGGAAAAGGATGGACAGAGAGGGAAGGAGGAATGGAAAGAAATGTTCTTGATCCAACACCTTTGGAGGAAGCAGTCTACCTTAATGTTGGCTACTTTGCTTCCTAGTCAATTTGATTTTGAAGTCCTGAGCTTTTGCCCAGAACCAGATGTCAGGTGGAGCCTTCTTCAGTTGTGAAATATGACACCTTGTAATTTGGCAGCAGTGTCAGTGGTCAAGAGTACTTGGTAGAGTCCTTTCCATGAATCTCACTTTTGCAAAAGCATAAGAATAAAACAACAACTGTATGTAAATGACAAAAGACTTTAAAATGTCCATTGTTAAAGATATGATGAGAGTTCATTATAACGAAATTGACAAGGAAATTCGGTCATTTCTGTGATATACAACACTTTAAGATAATAAATGGAATTATGACTGATAACATCAGAGTTCTAGGAATTTCATAACACATATGTTAAACACATGCCTCCATATAAATATAACCTAAGAAGGTTTAGCATCACTTCTTACTGGATATTTTTTCTCATGTAATTTAACATATCAAATAAAGCTAATTAGGTTAACATTTTACCATGTGAGAGACAAAACTTTTGACATTTTCCAGGGGCCCTCTGGGAAATCTCAAAGTTATTTATTCTGAGGTCAAAAAGACTCCATTTAGAATTTGATTTAGGGAAGTTGTCAAAACATCTAAGGGTCTGAACATTTGACAAAATCGGATTACAGATCATTATGGAATCATACCTTAACCAAAGTGATAGTAGAAGATATTAAAGGCAAATATAGAAGGTTACATAGTTGTTAGTAAAACTTGGCTCTTTTAATATTGAGAAGACTGGGTTTCCTTAAGTCATTAAAGATGATAAAGACAATGTGAAGTACAGTAAATTATTTTACTAAGTCAACGTGAAGTACAGTAATTTTGCTAAGATGCCAAATCTTTGCCGTCCAGGCAGATTACTTAAAAGGTAAAGATACATTCACAACTGCTTATCAAAAGCAGACCAAAAGTCCAATATAACTTTGTCCTTTTAGCAGACTGAAAACCAAATTCTAATTTTGCACCAGTGTATTTTTGATATCAAAACTCATTAAAAATAAATAAATCCATTCCAATCTTAGCCAGCTTAATCACACATAAAATTTCCTTCCCAAGATTGCTTTTCCACAAACCTTACACAACTTTTTAATATCTATTCAGATTTTGCCCTATTTTTGCTGTTGTTGTTGTTATTGTTGCTGTTACTTTTCATTCTGGAATAACCAGTAATTTTATGTTCTTTGCCTACTTTTCATACACAGATTTTTCTTTTCACCCAGACAAAAACAGAGATTTTAAACTTTTTGTATTAAAAATTTAGCTGTCAGGTCCAGTGATACAAAACCCACTAGTCTATAAATAATAGTTAAATCCATATTTTGTTTCTGGCAGTTGAAATAAGTTAAGCTTACCTGTTCAGATGGCTAAAGCTTTCTACTAATATTTAGGGATAAGATACTTAAGATTTTTCATATGCCTAGTTTCCAAATAGACTTTACTCCTTTTTTTTTCCTTCTGATAAAAATTACTTCCCTGAAGTTTGCATTTCAAAGATATGGTCTAGATAAGAGCTCCTGGAGTAGACCAGCTAGAACATTTACATTTCAAAGGCACAGGAACAGAATGCAAGATCCTCCAAGAAGGACTTTTGTTTCCTAAGGCCAGAATTTTACAATACCTACAAACCTTTTGAGAAAAATAGGGGAGGTTCTGGGATTGGTAAAAAGGATAAGTGGGCTTTGAATTGCTTCTAAAGCTGCATTTCTGTTCTTGCAAAGATTCAATATATAAGACTAGGACAGTGTTTTTAATTCCTCAAAGAATTGGATTGTAACCTAAAAGACATCATAGGCTGACCCACCCATCCAACTGCATTATCTTCAGTTTGCTTCTTTATATCAGGAAGAAGGTCTTCAACTAAGATGGAAATAAAAAGATTCCTATGTTCTAGACTTAGAGCTGTTTGTCTTTGGAATACTTTTCTTTCCCTCTTGGTACACAGTTTTGTTTAGTTTAGGGGAGGAGGGCTTAAAAAAAGTTCTTATTGGGCTCTGAATACCAGCTTCCAATTTGGCCAGCTTCTGGCCATAGAGTTAGTTTAAAAAAAATTCCTTTCACATATCTTGTCAGGTTCATCTGGGACAAACAGTAAATATTCCTGGCAGTACTGAACAACCCCTAGACTCAAGAGGCATCCCCAAAAGACTAAAAAGGATATTACCCTCCCAAGACCCAGGGACACTTCTAACGATAGCCCAAAGAAAGAAAAAACTTAAGACAATTCCCCTCAAAACTGGCAATAGTTGGTAGGGCCCTAGTAAGAAATGGAGTGCAGTCTACATTTTTGTCCAGCTATATCTAGCCACAAGCAGGGTGCAACCCACATTTCTGTCCAGCCATAGTTTTGGTGCCCCTGACCTTACGGTTGCCAAGCCAAGTGCTCAGGGTACAAAACAAGACAAACAAGAAGGCCAAGGCTGCCCCTGGGAGGGAAAGGATAAGTAACAGATGGGTCTGGATTTGGAAAGAAAAGGACATGAAATTTTACCTTCCTCTCTCAAGTGGGTGCTACACACAGAGATCTGGGAGAGCTGACTCTGATAAGAATTCCCAGGGTCTTATCTGCAAACTTCGGAGTGAATGCAGTTTAAAGTAGAGAGTGTAGCTTTGTATCTGCTAGAATTTGGCAAGATTTTCTGTTAATTTTAATTTTAGTTTCCCTTTGGCTGAGAATAATTGGTAGTGGTTTATTGGAGAATGCCCTGAAAGGGATCCTCCTTCAAGGATAAATATGGAGGTGTCTGTAAGGTTACTAACTCGGCAAAATTTTGTTTATGGCTTTGTAGTTGCTTCAGAGTGGAAAGGTAATTCAGAGAGAGGATTAGTGGACTCTGAATACTCAGGTAAAGGAGGACAGAGGGGAGTAGTATGAATCATGTCAGTCTTAGTCTTTTGTTTTAAGTACCTGTTGTGTCTTTAATTTTCATTAGCCTTTTAAAATAAATCTTTCAATGAAGGTATTTTGGAATCTTGAAGGCTTTTGGAGGCTTCTGCATGCCAATTAAAATAGGTATCCCATTCTACTTCTTTTCATTTCTGAGCCCTTGGATACAAGTGCACTTCTTAAATGAATAATCTTTTCTAATTGGAATGTTCCCCATAATGGCAATTGTAATTCGATGTTGTCTTAGTGAGATTTTTCCCTTATTGTGGATATCTACAGCTTCTGGGACCATAGTTCCTAGATATAAAATAAGCTGTTGTGCTGGAAGGTGGTGTGCTCAGTTCTTTGAAACTTGAGGATCCCATTTCTTTAGCTAAGCCTTAGGTCTCTGGGAACCAAATTAATACCTAAGAAGGATGTGCTACTGGACTGAGGATTTTGTGGCTTTTTAATAGTGTACTACATTGCACAGAAATTTTCTTGAGCTGGGTGGGTGACTTAGCAGCAATCTAACCCATTCCATGACCAACTTATCCTAGTTCATTAGTCTTAAGAGTTAGATGGTGAGAACTCCAACAGCTTTTAGGTTCTTGACCCCTGCCCAGCAACTTTGTGGCTTTGGCTTCCAAGGTTCTCATTAACAATGAGTCTATTATTCCTTTACCTTATGTGCATAATAACAGAAACCAACAATAACCAAGGAAACAAAATGAGCAATAACTAAAGAGACAGTACTGTGGACTGACCAAGAGAAAGTCTTAGGTGCACACTACCAGCAGTTCCCAAAATTAACAGACTGAATCAGCAGACCCCATTAAATGGGGACTGTAGGCTGAACCAAGGGCTATGGATTCAGGTTCCAGGTGGAACTGTCTTCCAGCTCAAGCTGACCTGCTAAGTCTGGACTGGGACCGTGGACTAACAGAGGGCCAAGGACTGATGCTCTGTTATAGCCTCCAGTCAGTCTAGACTGACCCAACAACCCTAGACTGGAAAGCCAATTATATTGCAAGATCAACACAAAGAGAGTGGAGCTCAGATCTGAGAGCAACTTACCCATGGCCCTTGGAAATGATGAGAAAGAGACCTCAAAGTGTTTGCATGTACCAATACCTATGTTTGTCATTGTCATCTGAAGCCATCAGATGTCTCCTTTGGGTCCCATTACTGCCACCAAATTGTTAAAAAACAAAATTCAACTGAGTAAATTTTAAAGATATTATTGGCTTTATTCAATGACTCATGAATTGCAGCATTCACTCTAATAGATAGAAAGGAGCTGAGGGGAGCTATACAAAATAAAAGACTGTTATAGGCAAAAGGGAGCAGAACAAGGAAGTTTCACTAGACAAAAATCGGTTACTGCAAGGTCACTTTTTAGGGGATGGCACAGGTCTCTCTGACAGATAACCTAACTAGTGTTGATCAGGCAATTCCTGATTAACTGGTTTAAGATTCTATTTCTTGGAGGGCCAAAAATCTTAGTAGGTTAGGTCTTGATTTGGTACTGTGGGGCTTAGCATAAGCAACTCCATTTTGGGCCTGTTGTCTTGTTTTTAACAATACTTATTATCATAGTTTAGTTTTGTCTGTTCTAGCTCTTCCTATAGATGGAACTATAAAGTATGTACTGTTTTATATGAAGCTTTTTTCACTCAGCAAAATGTTTTGTGTGACTTATCCATGTAATTGCATATATCAGTAGAGTGTTTGTTTTCATTGCTTAGTAGTTTGTGCACTAATTGTTACAGTAATTGTTTGTCAGTTCTCCTATTGATGGAAACCAGGCTGGTTCCAGTTTTTGGTTACTAAACAAAAACAGAAGTTGCTGTGAACATTCTTATACAAGGATTTTGTGAATATCTGTTTTCATTTATCTAGATCAGGGGTCCCTAACCCCTGGGCCAAGGACCGTACCCATCCCCGGCCTGTTAGGAAGCGGGCTGCACAGCAGGAGGTGAGCAGTGGGAGAGTGAGCGAAGCTTCATCTGCCGCTCCCCATCGCTCCCCATCGCTCACATTACCGCCTGAACCATCCCTCTACCCCCTCCCCGGTCTGTGGAAAACTGTCTTCCACAAAACTGGTCCCTGGTTCCAAAAAGGTTGGGGACTGCTGGTCTAGATAAATATCTAGGAGTAAAATTACCAGCTCACAAGGTAGACGTTGAACTTTCTAAGAAAGTGCTGGATTCCAAAGCAAGTTTACTGTTTTACCCACTCATCAAAAATATGTGAGTTTGTATTTTTTTTTGTTTTTTTTGTGTTTTTTTTTTGCGGTAGGCGGGCCTCTCCCGTTCCGGAGCGCAGGCTCTGGACGCGCAGGCCCAGCGGCCATGGCTCACGGGCCTAGCTGCTCCGTGGCATGGGGGATCTTCCCAGACCGGGGCATGAACCCGTGTCCCCTGCATTGGCAGATGGACTCTCAACCACTGCGCCACCAGGGAAGCCCTGGTTGCTCCACATCTTTACCAACATTTAGTGTTGCCTTTTTCTTTTTAGCTAGTGGTACTAGAGTAGCATCTCATTAATTTGAATTTCCATGGTGACAAATGATGTTGACCACTTTTTCATATGTGTATTGTCCATTCACATACCTTACTTTGTAGAGTGTCTATTCAAACCATTTTCCCATTTTGTATGTGTGTGTTGGGTGAAAGGGTTATTCTTCGCATGTTCTAGAGTCAAGTCAGATATATGGAACATGAATATTTTCTCCCATTGTACAGTTCGTACATTTTCTCAGTATTTTATGTCTTTTGATGAACAGAAGTTTTTAATTTTGAAGAATTCAAATTTATCATTTCTTTTCTTTATGATTAGCATTTTCTGTTTCTTCTTTAAGAAATCTTTGCCAAGAAGTCATTGGAGGCATGTTTTTAAAAAAGACAGTTAATTTAGGAAAAAAATGGGCAAAAGATTTGAGGAAGAATTCACAGAGGAGGAAATACTAATAGCTAATAAATATAAGAAAAGAGGCTCACATACAAAAGACAGAAGGACAATGCATATTTAAGTGGTATATCATTTCACACCCACCAGATTTGCAAAAAGTAAAATACCCAGAAGTAAAAGCATTGATGAGGATGCAGAATCTCATATACTACTGGTGGGAATATAAAATAATACGGTTACTTTGTAAAGCAATTTTGCTGGACTTATTATGGTGAATACTTTCTTATTATCCCTCCAGCTCCACTTTCTATCTTTCTTTGCTCAGCTTTTTGCCCTACGAGGCTGATCTTATATCGATTGAAAGGCTCCCTGGTTCTTTGGCTTCTAGTTCGGTTCAATTGGAGAATGGAGGATGAGAGGGAAGTGAGTTCATGGTATTTATTTTCTCGCCCCTTTTACTTGTATTTATCATACCCTATCCCTTAAACCACAGATCCTGTCAGAGAGCTCTCTCCATGGAGTAACATTTCCCAGATCGTTGTAACTGCTTCCTCCCCTCACTATTTGAGGCTTAAGAGTGGTGATATCTTTCTGCTGTAGCTAATCCCAGAGTACTGCACTATTTCTTACATTCCTAAGCCTTGACAATGCATATTAAATATGTTTTAAATTCAATTCTCCTTAAATTTACCAGTCTGAATGTGCTATCTAATTCTTGCTAGGATCCCAAGGGATATCCCTGGTAAAGTTGAATAGGTATATACCTGTGATTCAGCAGTAACAATTATTAGATGTACAACTTTGAGCTACTCTTGAATATTTGCTCAATCAGTTATACATGAATGTTTATTGAAACATTATTGTAAAAGCAAAAATAAAAAGTTAAATTATCTAAGTGTCCAATAAACAGGATAATGGATCAATATGCTGAAGTATAATAATACAGTGTAACATTATACAGCAGTGAAAATGAAAAAAGGTAGAGCCATTGTACCAACATGGATAAAACTCAAAAAACACTTTTTTAATTTAAGGTTACATACATATATATAATAAGAATAAAAATATACACGAGAATAATAAACCCAAAATTCAGGAAAGTAGTCATCTCTAGGAAAGAAGAGTGGGATTGTTTAGGGATCCATAAAGGTCTTCACTTCAGGTGAAATGATGTTTTATTTTTTTGTGGCGGTAGAGGATGTGTAAGTTTTCATTATATTATTACCTTAAAAAATTTTAATACCAGAAAAAGTTGATAATTTAAAAGCCTTTTTAAAGAGGAGAGGTATAACCAATCTACAAAAAAAGGAGCATGACCTCTGTTCATGATATTTCAAATTTGCCTTGAGTTGTTCTGTCCTTACCTTTGTCCCCACAGAAAATGTTACTACAGCCCTGTAAAATCCTGCTTAATTATCTAAGGATAAGGCCATCTGGTGATAACCTATATACCCTTTTGCAACATTTGTGCAGTTTTGGTTAGAGTGGAAATCCGTCATCTTTCAGCTATTTGTTCTGGACACTGGAACAAGTATGGATTTAAAGGAGAGCCTGTTGCCAACTTCTTGCTAGAATCCAGCTGGGGACATTTTTAGTGTTGCATTAAGACAAGATACCAAGAGACCCTGATAAGGGCACTCCATGGGGACAAACATCTCCACTCCCCGAATTCTTCAGGATAATGCCCTTGCATTCATTTTAGGATTATTATGGAGATGGCAGGGCAATATGAAAAATTTTGCAATATGGAGAAGGAGTGTAACATCTACTTAAGCTTTGTCCAGATTTATTCTTTAAGCTGTCATGTTGTACTCCTAAGACACAAATAGGCTACATCAGATCCTTAAGTTTTCCTAAGAAATGTCAGTTTTTTTTTTTTAAACCACGTTAACTAAGAGATGCTGGAAGGGATATAGTATCCTCATGGTGGTAACAATTAGAATATTGTATCACAAAATAAAATGTTTATTCTTATTGGTAGCATTGGAATGCATACATACCTTGCCTGAGTTTGAGCCCTTATTCTGCTAATTACTAGCTGGAAGATCTTAAGGAAGTTACTGAACTTCTCTGTGCCTCAATTCCATCATTTGTCAGATGGGAAAAATAATGGTACCAACATCACAGAGTTGCTGTGAGGGTTATGCAATCACTTAAAACAGTCAAGACATGCTACTACCATGCAACCCAGAAATTGCACTCCTAGGCATTTATCCCAGAGAAATGGAAACTTAAGTTCATACTAAAACCTATACACAGATGTTCATAGAAATTTTACCGATAGTGGCCCCAAATAAAAACAACTTTGTTTTAAAATGTAGATTTTGTTATTATTCAGGTACGGTGAGGCCAACAGATTAGGAGATAAATGCCAATGAAAAGACAGTTTGTTACTCACACTTCCCAAGACGTGGCACACTGTGCCGCGCAAGTACGCCTTTGCTGCCAGCAGTATCAGATCGTATCGCACGTGGTCTCCTCCACCCAGGAGAATATCCAGGTGGTTAGGTCAGTCCATGCACCCCCAGGCATGGGGGGGGTCCCCGATGCCCAAAGCCTGCTAACCCCGTGCCTAAGGGTACTGAGCATGCACGTGCCACGCAGTTCAGGGCAGCCAGGGATTTGGAAAGAGTTCGAAAGTCCTGAGGGGCTGGACCACTGGCGCGGGCTTCTGGGGATCCAAGGTCTCTAATTCCAAGCCCAAAAATAACCAATGAAGCCTATTCCGCCTGAGGGCAGATTTGGAGGGAACTTGAAAATCTTGCTCCCGCCGCATAGGGCAGGGCGGCCGGGGTATCTGTCAAGAAGAGGTACCTGGGAGGCCTGCTGGCGGGAATGGCGGCCGTGAGCCTGGCGCAGAAGAGTGAACTGCGCATGCGGATCCCGCGCAGCTCTCCGAAAGACGGAAATGTGGGCCAACCGGGAACCCGTACCCATCCAGGACCCGGCTGTGAAGACGCCAGGTCGCTCTTGCGGGCGCTTGGGAGAAGCTGGGCAGTGTCGCAGACCGCGCTTGCACCACGGCTCCTGTTCACCCTGACTCCTGCTCTCACGGGAGCTTTTTTTTTTTTTTTGTCTTTAGCGGTAGGCAGGCCTCTCACTGTTGTGGCCTCTCCCGTTGCGGAGCACAGGCTCCGGACGCGCAGGCTCAGCGGCTATGGCTCACGGGCCCAGCCGCTCCGCGGCATGTGGGATCTTCCCGGACCGGGGCACGAACCCGTGTCCCCAGCATCGGCAGACGGACTCTCAGCCACTGCGCCACCAGGGAAGCCCCTCACGGGAACTTTTGAAGCCTTGCTTGGTAGGACGGGGTGTCCTGGAATGAGAGACTCCTGGGACCCCTGGTTCCTGTAGAGGCCCAGGTTCCCATAAACAGCGCGGCCGAATAATGACTGTTGCCACCTTTGCAGTAGCAGTATCTGATTTTATTCAGCGGGTGCCCCACCCCACCCCACCCCACCCCCGCCCCACGAAGATATCCGGGTGGTCTGGCCGGGCCATGAACCCACAGGCCTGCAGGGCCAGTGCTGACCAAGGCCTGCTGAATAGGTGCGTATTTCGCATGTGTGCCTTGGGGTTCCGGGTAGCCGGGGGGGTCATTGAGAGGCAGGATCACTGGCTCACAGGTGGTGAGAGGCAGCTTCGTTGGTTCAGGCTCCTGGGGTTTGTCAGGGGGCAGAAAGCGTGGGAAGAAGATAAGAGCAAGGGTCTTTATTGTGGTTTCTGCAGAAGGAACTGGAGAGACAGGGCAGACAGGTTTAGGATTGGCTAATTTGAATAATTTCATTGGGCTTTGGGATGTTGGGACTGCCCTGAATCGTTTGGGACCTGGCCTTGGAGTACTAACGACAGCGGAATATTGGCTTTTGCCTAATAGAGGAATTATGCATGTGGGGGTAAGGACAGGTGCATGTTTACTATCTCTAGGAATTGGCTAACCCTGCGGATTGGGGAGCAGTTTCCCCAGGGTCAGTAAGGCCGCAGATGCCAAAGCAGTATAATAGAAGACATGCTTAAACAAACTCAGGTGATTAAACAGACTGTGATAAACCATGGAATACTTCTAGCAATATAAAAGAATGAACTGTTTGATGCATGAGCAACTTGGATGAATCTCACAGGACACATGGGATAGGGTGGTGGTGATGGTGTGTGTGTCTGTTAAAGGTCAACACCAGGGACGCTTGTGATGATGGAAAAGTACTGTACCTTGACTAGATCAAAGTTAATATCCTAGTTGTGACATTGTACTGTAGTTTTGCAAGGTGTTAACATTGTGTACGACTCGACGGGTAATAGGATCATTAAAAACAAAAAGCCTGGCACATAGTTAGAGCTCTTCAAATATTAGTTATTTTTAATATTATTTGCTCTATGATACTAGTAAATCTGTTACAGAATGCATTAGAGTTGATTGATTCAGTAATTCAAACATTAGTTTAGCAATATTTATTGATTCTTACACAGGTAAGGTCCCATAGAATAGGGTTATAAAGACATGACTCCTGTTCTCATGTAACTCTAATACAACAAAGAAAAGAAGTGCTAATTATTATAATAGGAATCATAGTGGAGTACTTTAAAGCAAGATTTAGAGCCAGGAAGACTTGTGTTGAATTTCCTCAACTATCTGCATTTTCTCAAACAAGTTATTTCTTTCTGTTGCTTCGTCTATTAAATAAATGATGAAAATAATTTCTCTTCTTAGTATTGTTATGAAGTTTAAATGAGGTACTACTTTCATATTGTAATAGATGTCAATTTTGCACCTATAACTGGGCTCTGTACAAGATACTGGGCATCCAACAGTGCTTAAGAAAATTATGTCATTCATGAAGTTTATTGTCTTGTGGAGTCTTTGAACTCTCAGAGGGAATTGCTAAGGAATTGAATGCTTTCACTGCAAGGCTGTGGGCTTTTAGAAAACAGTGATACATCTCTGTTTTGAGATAAATGCAAGCACCTAATGTGCTTTTGCTGCTGTCTGTGCTTTATAATGTTTTCTTTATTACTAAAAATGTGTATGTAAACTGAACTGTGTACTTTCATTATAATTTCATTAATGCTTTATCTTTATGTACATTTAATCTTTGATGGGCAGCAGGGCTTATGTAATCACTTACTTAGCAAGTGATCAATAAATAATAGCATGCAAAAGAGAGAAAGAGAAAGAGATACATAGAATATTGGGAATAGAAATGATTTCGTTTAGAAAAAGCTTTTTGAAGAAAGTGAAATTTGAGCTGGACCTTAAAATAATAGGTAATATTCTAAGCACAACTCAGATCACATCTAACTGAAGAAATTTAGCACACATAATGTCCTCAAAAAGGGATTTATGCATTAAAAAAGAAAAGAGTTTTGCTTTTCTTAAAGATAAAAGAATTTGAAATGAATGGGGAAAATTGAGTAGCATTCTTCATACTTCTTCACTCGTTTTACCTATAAATGGTACCCTAAAAATCTGCATGCAATGTTGGCTTCTGAGGCTAGGAGATAATTCAGCTGGGCTGAGTTCTCTAAGTCTTTGATATGAATATACTGAAGGAATACAATAATTTTCTATAAACACATTGTATGAAGTATCTTGCTGCTCAGTGATAATGAGATGGGCTTTAAGGTTGAGACCACAATAACTCATGCCAGCCACTCTATTTTATTTAGTAATATTTCCCAGAAAACAGCAGTTCAAACAATCAGTGTTTAGCTTTATCCTTTAGAAGATTTGAGGCTGATTGTTATCTTTATCCTGAGGAAATCCTTATAACTGTTAATTTGTGTGAAGAATTATGCAAAATAATTGAAAGGAATTGTAATTGTTAGACCTGGAAGGTAGCTATAAATTTCTTCTAGATGATTAATGGTCTTCTCATTAGCTTTATATTTAACATTACCTGATGTCTGAGTTCTTTCTTTTTCAATACACAAAAATGCTTTGAGAGTATGTTTAAAAGTTCTATTTCTCCAAACATTTTTGTTTTCTTTTACATATCATTTTATTTATAGAATATTTATTGAATGTCCATTTGTGTCTACCCAGGAGTATAATGCAGTTTTATGGCAAGTTGAAAACCAAGGCAGCTCTTAAGGTTCTCAACACACTCGATAGGAAAAGGAATGTTGTCACAGAGGGAATTTAGGAACCTAGAGAGGAGGGGAGGATTTGAGGCTTTGACAATAGATGAGTTCCCCTGAAGGGATGACCACCACCCATTTAACAGCTCAATTACCTGTTCTGCATGTGGCTGGGCCTTCTGGAGTTTCTGATAAAGATGATGAGAAATGATTATCTTCAGCTTAGCTGTAATACAAAAGTCTATTAAGTATCAGATGCAAAACACAAAAGTCCTTTGAATAGACCATTTTTTTTCTCACTTGGCATATGATTTGCTTGAGTCTTTTTTTAATTAAACTTCTACTCCAAAAAAAGACATTTTTTCTTGGAAAATATTTTTGGAAACAGTTTTTATCTCAGGGAGAAAGGTATGGGATAAGTTTTTGTATTCAGTCAGCTACTTAAAAATAGAAGGTGAATATCTTTTTTTTTTTTAAGCAGATACCTATTTAAAGCTACTCCGTTATAAAAAATATCAACATTGTGTATATAATTATGATAATGTACTTATTATGTATTGTTACAATGATTTGTTTCTATTTTTTAATTTCACTGACACTTATTTAGAGGCATTTTAAAAACAGACACATGGTTTAGAAAATCTTGTAGTAGGAAATGTGTTATTTACAATACATAAAATATATATTAAGTACCTTGAAATATGCTGAAATATTTTTTAGAGATTGTTTTATTAGACCTTTATTTGTTTAAATATCTTTAGTCCAAAGAAAGAACTAGAAAACTAATCCCTCTGAGATTAAATTGAACATCTGGGGCTTGTGGAATGCTGAGAACAGAGTTAAGTTTCAGAACATAAAATTTATTTGTCTCTCTTTCATGTTTGTTGCTGTTCTGTTATTTAAAATGTTTCTGTAACTACTACATTCTGCTTACCTGGCACTGGCAGAAACGGTGCTGCACTCATGTGTAAGTGAACCCCTGTGTGTAACAAAGTATGAAAAGAGAATGAACAAACCCTTCTTCACATTACACAGAATCTTGCCTTGTTTGAAAGAAGAGGAACTTATCCATATTATGTCTGAAATACCACAAGGTTCTGTCTCACCCGTAAATTATAGAGTTTTAAAACATAATAATAATATGTTCCCTCTCTCTCTCTCTCTCTCTCTCTCTCTCTCTTTCTCTTTCTCCCTCTCTCTCTCTCTCTCTCTATATATATATATATATAGCAAGCCCTCACTCTGAGGCAGACATTTTAATGCACATTTTAGAAATGAGGAAACTGAGACTAAGAGAATTTAAGTAATTTGCACAAAATCGTAACATGCTGAGTAGTAATAAAGACTTGAACCCAAACCAAAGCTGATGCCCTGCCCACCAATTCTGTTACTGTTGCCTCTCTTGTTGGAGTCTTTGGAAAAATTGTAGAACCGTTTCCATTTTTCAAACTAGAACCTATATACATCTTGCAGCTTCATTGTCATGCTACTGATGAAATGGCTCTCACACACACAGAAGGATGGCAGAGCGGCTACCCAGCCAAGTTGGGCGTGATTGCCACCTGTTCATTTCAGGCAATGGTTGGAAAGGTTGGAATGGTTAGACTCATAGAAACCTGGGCCCCCTTCTTAAACGGAGTCCTGTTGTTTCAGGTCATTTACATTCATGCAGCACTTCAGGACTCTTCTCAGCAAACTGCCAGGGCTCTGCTGTGGGAATCTCCTTGGTATGCAGGCACAGACGAAGCCCCTTGAAGATGGCTGGTGCCCCAGGTAGGAAGATGACCCAAGTGAGTTCTTTGACTCTTGAGAGATGAGCTCAGTTATAAGAGGAAAGTGTGTTCTGAGACTTGAAACAGAGGAAGGAGAAAGTGAGTAAAATTGGATTTAAATGGAAATCTGATGTTCATTTGAATTTGTTCCAGTTATGCTTGGAATGCCTGATGCATTTGAATTTTCAAGTTTAGAACAGTATTATGTGAAAATGCCTCGATAATTCCAGAAAAGAATATGTCTAAGGAGAACGAGGAAGTAAAGGTGTCTTTTATTACTTTCAGCTTTTCCTTAAATCCATTTAATTATAACAGTAGCTTACATCTTTAATAGCTTTCAGGGCACTTTGTGATATGTAACTTTATTTTATATTCTCACAATAGATCTTTATTGTAGGCCACACAATTAGTATCTTCTCCGTTTTGCTGATAAAAAAACTGAGAGACAGAAAGATTATATAAATATATTATTACCATTATTACTGGTGGTGAGTCAGTTAAACAATAAAGTTGATTATTTTTAAAAAGTATATCTATATCTGTCTATAATTATACCTTAACATTTTATTTCAACTTTAAATATATGAGTGTACAACTTGACATGGGCTAAGGCCTTTTATTTGCATATCTTTTTGATGAATTGAAGTTCTCTAAGATTTCTTTTTCTTACATAAATCACACCCATATTGAATCATATATAATTTCTAGGGCTTTTTTGGGGGGGGGGTGTTAACTACTTAAAAACATTTTTTAAAACAATGAGTGCAGCTTCCTTTTATATTTTTATAGCTGTTTTACAAATATTTTATTGTCATCAAATCTGGCATTTTTTGTTGTAACTTGCCTTTACTGAATCTTACTAAAACCTTCAATAGCATTTTCATAGTGATATATCTATTTTCAGATCCATTGTCTATTGGTGTATAAATATTTACTGAAGTTGTATAATTAAAACAAGTGCAACAGACATACACAGGTTTGGGAACAAGCACAACTGATTCTTATTAAATATACAACACAAGTGTGGGCAAAAGTACGTAGTTGCACTTGTGAATAGTCTGCTAGCTGTGAGCCATTCATTGTACCAAAGAATACGGATTTTTTGGAGATGGAAAGATGAATCTCAATTTATTTTGATTATAAAGAGCAATTGAGAAGGAATAATCTTGAATGTAGGCAACGATTTAGCTAGGGTCTATTCACCATAATGTCTACTTATTAAACCAGTATTTTTTTAAAGTACCAATTATGTATCAGATATACAATTCTAAGAGCTGAGGACATGCTTATGAAATAGAGTCCATAGTTCTGGGAGAAGGACATTAAACAAATTAAATGTGTGAGGTGGTGATAAGTCTATGGAAAAGATACTTTGGGGTTTGAGACAGAGACTGTGATTTCAAGGCCTCACTGAGAAGTCGTTATTTCAGTAAAGATGTGAAAGAGGGGAGAGAGTGAATATACTTTAACGCTGCTAACACAAACGAAATGTGGTGGAGTTCAAAGGAGACAGTTTTTATTTAGCTAAGTTTGTGAATGGGGGGACCAGCTGAGGAACAGCAAGTATAGAGCTCCTGAAGTGGCAGAGCAGGTGTATTTGAGGGATAGCAAGGAGGCCAGTGTGTCTGAAGCAGGGTGCGGGGTGGGAAATAATAAATTGGACCAGAAAAAAATGAGGGGTATGGGGAGGAGTGCTGTTGGAAACAGAGTCACCTAGTTTTGTATTAGGACTTTGGTTTTTGCTCTGAGTAAAACAGAAAGACATCGGATGATTTGAGTGGGTGGGGGACATGATCTGACGGGTGACAGGATCCTGTGTGCTCAGTTGAGAACATCCTAAAGACCAAGAGTGAAAACACTCAGACCAGTTGGTAGACTACTGCAGAAGTCCATGTGAGAGACCATGATGACATCCACAATTTTAAGCAATGGAATTAGCAGTGAAGGTGGAGAATTATTTATATTATTGTTAAAAATAAGACAGTAGGCCCAAAATGGAGTGCTTAGGCTAAATCGCATGTCACTAAACTGAGACAACTTAATTTAATTACAGTTTCTGCTCTTCCAGAAATGGAATCTTAAACCAGTCAATCAGCAATCAGCTGATTACTAGTTAGGCAGTCCACCTGATAGACCCCTGCCATCCTCTAAAGGAAAGTGACCTTGCAGTAACCAACTGTCTTTTTTCTTTTTAGTATAACTTCCTTGTTTCTGCTCCCTTCTGCCTAAAAAAGTCTTTCATTTTGTACAGCTACTTAGAGCTCCTTTCTTTCTGCTAGATTGGATGTTGCCTGATTCATGAGTTTTTAAATTAAAGCCAAGAAGATCTTGAGAATTTACTCAGTTGAATTTTGTTTTTCAACATTATTAAAAAACGTTTGAAGGTAGCAGGAAAGATGAAGACAGAAAAATTAAAACAATCAAAATATTTAAGAGTAGAAGATTGTCTAAATTATGTTGTAGCCATATAATGTATATTATATAAAATGTATGTTATATACAGAAAAAAGATCATAGTGACACATTCAGTCATGATACATGGTAGTATTAGGTAAATGCTGTAGGTTGTAGTATAGACAAATTATGTTTTCACACATATACAATGTGAATCTATGTTATACATACGAGGCAAAAAAGACAGGAAGAATATATAATATATACATGGATTATGGATGTTTTGAAATGTTCTTATTTTTGCTTCCCTGCATTAAAATTTTTTTAATGAAAACATGCTAGATATATTAGTTCATTAATTTCTTTATTCAATCTTTATTTTGAGAAGGGATTATCTTTAATATTCTGCTGTTGGCTTTGAAAAGCATTCAAAAATGAGTGAGACGTAATTCTTGTCATCAGTCTTCAGAATTTTGTAGGTGAAGAAAAAAAATACAGGTGCACATACCAGTATATCAAGAAACTATACCAATGCAACTAGAGAAGCACAAACAAAATACTATGAACATTTATGAGGTGACAAATATTTAGCTGTCAGCATTTGAGTTGGGCTGTGAAATATCACGGAGGTGTTTTGACAATTTGTGGAATGGCATTCTCAGCTGAGGGAACAGAATTAGCAGAATTATAGAGGCAGGGATGTATGTACCATGTTAGAGAAATTGAGTATGTAGTATGGTTAGAGTGTAAAGGAAGCACATATGGAAAAGTATATAAGTATAGTATAAGGAAGTATGTAAGTATAGTTGAATAGAATCAGACATGAAAAATGGCAGACTGAATGTGATAGAAAATTGTTGGTCATTGAAGAGCTGTATATATGTGCTGTGTTTATAGATGAAACACATTTGCATAAATTTATATTCATATATTAGCCAATATCTATATTCAGGTTGCTTGGATTATTAATATTAGACTTGTGCCACAAAATTGAAATGTAATGAAAAGAAAAAGGTACCCTTACAACTTCCCTCCCTTCCAGAAATATGTACTGATTTATTTTGGGCTCTAATAATACAAATATGCTATAAATATTTATTTGTGGATTGAAAATTTTACTCTAGGCCTTCACATACTAAATTTCTTGTAAGCTGAAGCAAGAAGAATCTAGTTCATTTTATGTGAAGTTTATTTGGAAGAATGAAAAGAATTTTTGCCTTCCAGAAGAACTCAGTAGTGACGTCTATGGAGAGATACTGGGCATCTCCTTCAAATTTTTCGTGACTTAAGGCTATGGAATGGAGCCAAAGCCAGCATTATGGCTGCCCTTTGTCACATTGCTGCAGTTTGTAAGTTTTCATTAGTCAACAGCACTTTGGAAGGTCTGATTACTTACTTGTGAACATTTGCTCTTGGCTGTAAACTGGTAAATAAACAAAGGCTTTGCATGAGAGAGCAGTGACATTTGGGTAATTCTAGGGGAAAAAAAGTCAATTTGAGCACTTGGTTATAAAGAGAGGAAACCAAGATGTTACATTTTGCAGTCATTTGTCCCTCCCATTTGTAACTGACAGATTGGATTTAACACATGGAAACTGGAAGACTACTTGTCTTTAAAAATGGTCTAATTACATTTGGAACTTAAGGGGAAATAGAAGATTCCAGGATATTTTTGTTTTGAATTTGAAATTGGGGACAGTGCATGCACAGTTGTTTGTTTTCACACTTTATAGGAGTGAATCACACCATGTCGACCGTGAGATTTAATTATGTATTTAGCAGAGAAGCTGGAGATGTGCCAGTGCAATAGCTAGCTGCTGGAATAGCCTGTGCACAGCCCCTTCCAGTTTCCAGACACTCCAAACCTTTCCTAATAGCACATTTGACATAGGAGATGGAATGGTGTTGATGAGATGCATCAAATCTCAGTGGAATTGTGTCTGCTTGGAAACAAAATGCTGATGTCAAAGAAGGACATTTTTATAACGGGGAGCAAAGCTGCTGAATCTCTGGGCATTGGGTCTAACTTCAATTGAGGCAATCCGAGCAAAACATGTCATCTCTGCCTGTTCCCATTGTTCTTTTCATCTATAGGTCAGTACATGAACTGTCTTCTATCCTAAACCTTGACACACACACAGAGAACTTGTAATATTTAGACCTTGGGGACCAAGGGGTGAATTGAAACTTGAATTATTTTATTTAAAAATTTACCATTGTTTTAATGAGTCTTCGTTAATACTCAATTCAAAACAGGATTGGCTGAAAAAATTCTTAGGTTGATATGTGTTCAAGTATTTTTCTGATAACAGCTAACTAAATAGGTTAACTTATTCATTAAGGATTCACGAAGGATACTTAAATAAACTAAAAGGGAATAAGTAAGGCTGTAACAATTTTGCCATAAAATATATTTCCTTCTTAGATGTGTTTAATCCAGAGTTTTCATTCATTTCAAGGTTCTTGAAAGTAGCTAGGAACATTCACGGTTCTTAATACGTCAAAAGCCTAACAAAAGTCATACATTTCATTAGCATTAGAGAACTGTAAAGCTAATGAAATATTTTTTTTCTTGTTTGCTATAATTGTATCGCTCTGGCTGATTGACTATGGAATTTTAGAGTTTCATTGTGGAGGAAAGTAATAAAAAACAAACCTTTCATGGTAAAAAAGCTAGGATCTGAAGACACAACCTCTAACATTTATGTTCTTATGATTATTTCTGTCTGCATTTTTTCCATGTTCTCAAATAGGGATGGGAATTCTACATAAAAGCAACATAATGACTTTGGGCATAGACTCAGAAGTGAAGAATGCTAATTCCTTCTGATTTATAGTAAATTCTATTTGTAAACAACATTTAATCTTTTGATCCTTGGCCCCTTTGTGTATAGTTGTTGGATTCATTCTCCTATAGTCTAGGTTGTTGTTTGTGGGGTTGTCGGAATTTAGTCTCAGTGAATCTTTGGATGGGCAGTGATATAGGTGTATTTTTAATAAGATGATCAATAAAACTTGTTTTCAGTAACTTCCAGTGAGTAGAGCGAAACTGCTTGTGATTGGGAATGATGCTTTCTTTGCATTGGTAATGTTAAAGGGGCACCTTCAAAAATTGACTGGCCAGTTTGCTGAAGCAGGGCTGTTACTTGATGAATTAAAAAGTATTTGGTTCCCCTGCTGACACTCGACTATAAAAGTTTTTTAAAGATGAGTCCTTGAAAATACATAAAACTAGTTTAAAAAAAAAAGGAACAAAGCAGTTCATTCATGGCCACAGGTGGAATTATGCCTCCATAGTTACAGGCAGGGCAGCAGCACTCAGCTGTGAACCCCCTTCAAAGAACTCCCTGCCTCAGCTGAAGAATGCTGACCTGTCCAAGGTCACGCCCCTTTCCAGCACTGAATGTTGGTAGGGTGTGACAAGGGGACAGTTATAAAGACATGGCCTCTCATCCCAACTTGGGACAGCTTCAGAATTAATTCTGTCTTCAGAACCCCCATGAATTTGGCTGAGGCTTTCACTGAGACCACATCACAATTCAGCTTTTCCCTCTACTCAGCCCTGCCTCTTTCCCTTCCCTTCCACAGGTGTTGGTCACAAAGCATTCCCCAACATCCTTCTGCACACTAATTCCTTCTGAGTCTGTTTCCCAGGAAACCTAACCTACAACAGCCTCAGTGTGTATAAAAGAAAGAGCTACTCCTGGCTGCTTTTATGTCCCATGTGTACAGTCTGGTGCCTGTAGCATACCCTGACTCAGGAGGTGTGGTGGCCAGCCTCCCTCCTTATACTCAGTCTGGGTTGTCCTTCTGACTACATCTAGCCACATATCCTAAATCAATCTCTTCAGACTTAAGAAACCCTACACATTCATATATTCCATTCTAACTACCTTGAAGAACATCCCCTTCCCTCTCTACCCATGAAAATGAATTGTGTATTCAGGTCCAAAGCCTGTGAAATGATTTCAGCTGAACTTAAGCCATGACCAATAGCTAATAGCCTCACCATGGTCTTTTCAGGCTAAGCACCGTACTTTGAGTATCTAAATTCACCCATAAGTAACATTATACACCTTATTCTGTTTTCCAGAAGGTGTTTCTTTGGATCCCAGATGTTGAAAGCATCATCATGTTAGGAGCCAGGAAATGTTTTGTCATTTCTGTTATGTGTGAAAAATAATATTTAAAATATTTCTCTGAATTTGTTATTTTCCATCTTTGCAGTTTTTATCATTTGTAAGCTCATATTGGTGTTGCTGTGTATGTTTTTGGTGTGCCTGATTAAACCTGTTATTGTGATTTTATTTTGACACTCTTGGTGTGAATTTTTAGGAAACACCTGTCTAAAGAATAAGGTAGAGCTCATCCCACAGGACTGAGCCAGCCATCTCTGCCAGGCATAGTAGAGTTCTAGCTTCTGTGTATTCAGACCAAATGGTGCCTGAACCAGTTTAATTTAATTTACTTATCATTTCACTTTGGAGAGAATTCACAGTACAAAGATACATTCACAAAGAGACCATTTCTGCCAAACCAAAAACCAATTTCAAAGTGTTTCTGGAATGTGTAAATATTGATTATTGAGTCAGAACTTTCTCTCAGTTTAGCAGTTTTTCCATTATACCTTTAGATCACTAACACAGAACTTGGTTAACTATGAATCTAGCTAATGAGTGATGTCTGCATAATGTGAAAATGTTAATCCATACCTGCAAATATCTTTTCTTAGTTGGCTATGATTTGTAAATACTGGAGAAAATGAGTTTTTATCTCTGGAAATGATCTATCTTCATAAGTACTCTTTCTCTATTTTCTTGGCATTTATACATGCATGCTCACATATCTTCCTGTTAAAAAATAATAGTAATTAGTAGAAGGGGTAACCCTCAATCTATACACTAAAGTATCCACACAGTGTTCCATGTCTTCATTTTTCAGTGAGTGAACTCAAAGCCAAATTCTGAGAACCTTTCCTGCTATGATGATGGGAAGATTGAGTTTTTTCATAGTGTTTCACTGTCTTCTCTGAGTTGGGATATGAATCTAGGGACTTTTTCAGAGGTAAAGTATTAGAAAGGAGGCTCCCTGCTTGTCATCATGGGACATCTGTGTTATGGACTGAATATTTGTATCTCCCCCAAATTCATATGTTGAGGCCTAACCCCCAATGGTGATGGTATTTGGAGGTGGGGCCTTTGGGAGATAAATGGGTTAGATGAGATCACAAGGGTGGCCTGGATGATAGGAGTTGTGTCATATAAAAAATGGAAGAGAGATGAGAGCTGTTTATCTCTCTTTCTCTGTCATGTAAGGACACATCAAGAAGGGGGTGCCCACAAGCCAGAAAGAGAATCTCTCACTAGGAACTGACTCTGTTAGCACTTTAATCTTGCACTTCTCAGCCTTCAGCACTGTGAAAAATAACTGTCTGTTGTTTAAGCCACTCAGTCTATAGTATTTTCTTATAGCATCTTTAGCTACCTAATACAATCTGTCTACACTGATGGCTATGAGATGATCCTTGCTCCTGTCCACATGGCCTCATCAAGCCTGACACTTTTCTGTTCTTCCTGTGCCATGTTTGTGACTTGGAAATCTCTGCCAGGCTGTCTGTAGTATCACTTATTTGAAGCATCATGCAGCATCTCTCTCAAGTCTTGTTACCTCTTTACAAGCAGCATACAGGTTCTCTTTCTCTAGAGATGGGTATGCCTACTCTATTTCTACTGGACTCCCTGCCTCTATTCCTAGTACTTCAATGTTCCTTAATGGTGTGTGCATTTAAGGGGAAATCTCCAGACCGACTTGTAGGTAGGCAATTTCTGTATTCACTAGTCCTTGAGATACAGAAATCCTATAATTTCCTCAAGAGCAGATTACTCGCTTTAAAAAAATAATAATAATGCAGTCAGGGGAGGAAGGACTGCATAGACTTTAGTATCTCAAAATATTTTTTAACCACAAATCTTAGCAGTCATTTATTGACAGGCGTTTTCATTTTAGACAGGTAAAGAAAGGAGGAGGCAATGTGCCTTGTGCAGAATTTGTCACCAGCCAGCGGAGGGAGCTTCTGAAGTTTCAGTGCAGGTGTAGCAGGCATGGGTACCGGTGATCAAAGATGGTTTGTCTTAGCAATAACAAGATATGCAGATGCTTAGTGATGGGGAACCAAAGGTCTTTCTTCTAACACCTATGTTTAAATCCTTATTAGCAGTGAAATCTGGGCATGCCACTTAACGTCTCTGTTCTTCAGCTTCCTAATCTGTAAAATGGGCAGGTGATTTTTAAAGTACATAACACAGTTTCTGACACACATTATTTTTACTTAAGTGATTGTTCATGACAGTGATTATTGAAGAAAATACCAGGACCTTTGGAATTGTGGGTTACTCTCTCATCTTCTCCCCCTGGCAGGAAAGAATGGGGAGGAAAAATATTAAATTGACAGCATATTTGTCTAAATGGAATGGAATTAAAACCAGAAGGAACTAAATTTACTTTGAATTGGTAAGATTAAGTTTCCTGACATCAGAGAAAATGGGTGTCTATAAATCCAGTTTTCACAAGTGGGTCAAAGTGTCTATAAATTCATATCTTGCTTTGATAATTAGATAATTACCTTTTAAAAATAACATGTGGTTTATAATGCATCAGACACAAATGCAGGATTTATTGGCAAGAACTAATTGATTCTAATTAGTTTGATACCTAATTTGGTTTTATGTTTCTCTCTACATTTTACCTCCAAATTGAAGACTTTTACTTTAACAGCTCATACAGCATAATCTGTTAAACATTTCTGGAAAAAGAAATATATCTTTCCCTTTGAAAGTTATTCATTCCAATCATAAAATGCCACAGGCTTTTTCCTCCCCCCACCTTACCCTGCCCCCATTCAGAATTCTGTGGGGAAAGAAATGGTAGGGAGAGGAAAGTCCTTTAAGACTTCTCCCTTTAAGAAATGAGACTCTCTTTTCCCTAATTTAATTAAAATAAACATGACTTGAGAAAGAACAAAAAAATACCTGCAGGTTTAATTCTAGTTTCTCTCCATCTGTTAGACCCATATTTTCTGAAATGACCTAGCAGCTGTGCTGCAAAGACACCCCGCACTAATATTCTCTTTTATACATGTCTAAGACTAAAGCTTTAGTAAATATTTCAGAATTTTATTTATACCAGATATAGTCACCTTTTAAAAATGCCACTGAAAGCTCTGTGTTTTCCTTTGAAGGTGGCATGTTGGTAATTGAAAGTGAGTCCTCTAGCTACGTTGCTGACCTCTGAGAAGATTTGGGAGAGTCTTCTGGTTGAGAACTAAATATCAAATTGTACCAGGAGGATCACTTTTCAGAGTGACTCACAGTGGGCCATGGTCTGCTATTCTGAGCAGTGGCCAGCATGCATTTTATATATTCTCAATAAAAGGGATCACAGGATTATAAAACAAAGCAAAAGTAACTTGGTGGTGATACCTGGATACAAAATGGTGCTTTATTTATTCATTTAGCCATTCAACTATTTACTCAGCACCTATAATGCTATGCACTATTGGAGGAGCAGGGGCCACTTATTTAGATGCAGATCTTGCTCTCAGGTACCTTAATGCTTAAAGAAGCCCTTAATAAGGATGACATAATGTGTCACCTGAGAGGAAGGAGCCAGAGGATTACTCCTTAAAGAGGGTGAGTGAGAGGGGAGGTTGTGTGGTTCTCCAAGCCTCCATGGAAGACTCAACTTTTAAGTCCGAGCCTTGAAAGATAGATGGAATTTTATAATGTGTTTATAAAATACATGTTTTTTAAGGGGAGTGAACAGTATAGGTACATTCAAAGGAGTCAGTAAGGTAGAGGGTACATGCAGGGAGAGTGAGTGGTGCAAATGAAATAAAAGATGATTAATAATATTTATTACAGTTGATACTAATTTATTAAGGAGCTTTCACATTCTAGAGGGATTCTTAAAACTTTTCTGGGAGTATACTAATAGCCAGGAGGAACTTGGTAGTGTAGCCAGAGATGGCCAACTGCAGGATTTAAATTTCTTTAAAGTCTGACCTTTTTTTCCTAGTAATTCATACAAAGTTTGCATTTTATTCCATAATACAAGTACATTTGTTTCAATATAAAATATGTCTCAAATTGTTTTCAGGGAGATGCCACTGTCCTGTGGCTGCACTTATGCCTTGGCATGGTGAGTGGCTCATAGTCTTGGATGTATGAGCCTGAGTTTGAGAGGCATGGGCACAGACTCACTCAGATATGAGCAGCAGAAAACAAGAGGGGAAAGAAAGATTAACACCACATTGTGGTTGGCCTTGAGTGAGCAGTTCTAGGCTTAAGTACTTGGAAGGAATTCTTTAGGTGACAGGGAAATGATAGAAGTTTTAAATCAGGTAGTTGTGAGACTCCAGCTTACACTGGACAAGCAGGCTTGACTTGGTAGCATATTTAAGATAGATTAGGGGTGAAGAAGAAGGGAAACGATAGAGGGAGGCCAGTTAGTAGTTTCGGTGAAATTTAGAGTCATGGCAGAGATGCAGTAACAGAAGAGAAGAAAGTCAGCCTAGACACTGAACAAATGGAACTTGAAAATTGATTGGATGTTGGTGGACAATGGTGAGAGGAACATGAGGTTTTCTTGATTCTGGGTGTAATTGTGAGGTCACCAAAAGTTCCATTAAAAGACATAGGAAATCTAAGGACCAGAGGAGCAAATTTGAAAGTAAAGGGTGGTAAGTTCTGCTTGAAACACAGAGTTTGAGATAGCCAAGAATCATTCTAGTAATCTGTCCTACAGAAGCATGGATAGTTTTTTTTTAGTCTCCATTTATCTCATTAGGGTGCATACATTTCCAGTAAAATCATGATGATATATCAACATTTTAAACATATTTATTTATGTGGTTGTTATCAATTGTTTATTACTAATACAATGATAATTTAATCTAGTTTTTTTTATTATTAGAGATTTAGGCCTCAGGGAATAAAATAAACTTTAAATTCCAATTAATAAACACAACGCATTTTTGGTGCAGAGAAGCATGATAAGAGATCAATAAAACACTTTAAAGGATAAAATATGTTTTATTAGAATAAAATTATATGAGAGAAGTATAATGAAAATATGAATTCAAGGAGAAAAGGAAAAGATAAAATGCCAAATGTTTATATTCATTCACCTTGTTTATGTAGGTTTAAAATAGATGATTGTATATATCAAATATGTATGTAGTTTCCATTGGATACAGTGAAAGTAATGAGATTTTTATTTTGAAGTATCAATATTTACAATATGCTGGAAATTACATGCTTTTCAGTTATTTAAACTTCTAATGAAAAATTTTAGTTATCAACTTAGAAAACATAGGAGGGGTAGATAGTTATTCAAAATTATTTTAGGGATACATGAGCAATAAAAACTTTGAAGAGCACTGCTCTGGCATATTTTGGAAAATGATAGGTTTGTCACACAGCTATTCTCACATCATCTCTCTGGATCCTGTTCTTCTGATTTTTTTTCTTCTTGACGCTCTTCACTCTGTTTAGATAATGTCTCACTCTGTGGCTGGTGTCAGCATGGAGCCTGTGGCTGGCGGTTCCCCTGACAGCAGTATTGCCAACCCTGAAAGGCCTCTAGGGTCGGGGATGAGCACGGTTCTGGCGAAACACTGAACGTCTACCAGGACTCTTCCTGGGACAAAAATCCTGACTCGGTTTCATCCTAGCTGTGTGACCTTGGGCACGTCACCCAGCCTCTCTGAAACTCATCTGTAAATAATTGATGGAGTTGCTGTAGGGTTAAGTGAGATCATGTCTATGGATTACTTTGCCCTGTTTGGTACACAGAAAGAACTCAAGAAACAGTAGTTTTTCTCAGGGCAGCTAGTCCCTTCAGGAACAGGCGAGTTCATAGAGCTATATCAGTTTCTGCTCACCTTTGTTCTTTAAAGCAAGACAAATTTCTCCTGAAGTAAGTAGCTAAAACGGTAAGTGACAGTAAAATGTTAAAACGGGTACTTATGATTCTGCTGCTCACCAACTGTTAAGTACCTTTTTGATTATTAGGGTATTTCTGTACTTGTGAGTCGGAGCCCCCTAATTAAGAAGCCAGAAAACACTCTAGCAGGTAGGACATGAGTATGTCACAAAACAGTTGCATTTACCCAAGACTTGGGTTGGGAGGCGAGTAAATGTGACTCCATTTTCTAGGGGAGGTTTTTGCAGTGGCATGAAACGTTTGTGCCTGGTTTTAAATCTCTGGTGTAGAAGTGGTACTGGTGACCATAGTGATGGGAGTGGAGTCACAATCCTGGTGGCCAGATAAATTTCAGCATCTAGTTCATGATGGCAGCAGAAGCAGATGATCATCAGACTGGTTCCAAACAATTTATACATCTTTCCTAGGAGCTTCACTTCTTATCTGAAACTCCAGTCTTCTCATCTATCCTGTGAGCCTCTAATATTCTTTCAGCTGACTTCTTTGTCTGCTTACCCAGCCTATACTGCTCAGACTGAAGCAGACATACAACAGGTGGTTTTACATGGCAGGCTTCTAAAGGAACAAGCCACCTATATGTTAACATCAATAATAGCTTAATCTAATCACCATCTTCCTCAGACTGTTTTAGAATCTTTTTTTATAACATCGCATCCTCCACACATAGTTCCAGCTTGTTGGTGTCTGCAAAGCTCTAGGCTCTGTGCTATACAAGGAGTTACATTCTTCTGATCTTTCAAAGCAGTTCTCAACTTTTTATCTGCTGCCAACAACTAGACCAGTATGAAATCACACCCATGATAGCCGCTATGTTGATGGGGTGGGAGTGGGATCGGAGTTGGGTGGGGCACTGAAAATTGAAGAAACTGGGGTAAATGAGAACATCCAGTGGGTGAATGTTGTTTGAAAAAGCCTAGAGCAAAATATGATTTACCGTCGTGTACCCTTCACTCTGTCCGTCTGATTCTGGCAGCACTAATCTAGAGTTGAGATCTGTTTTGTAAGAGCTAATCAAAATGACAGGCTGTAAATAGTAGAGGATGATATTTGCATCCCCCTTTTCATACGTAGATGTAGAAAAGGACCGATACATCCAGGGAATGTGAGCCCCTGAGAGTGGCTTGTCCTGTAATCCATCCATCCTTGGAAAACAACATGAGGTAAAACTTGGAGACAAAAAAGGCTAAATGTTTTGGTTAGCAGGTATGAAATTATGTTGTGTAAACCACTTTATTTGTGTGTGTTTTTAATGGGTGTGGTGTTTAATGTAGGCAATATTTCTGATTCCTCTTCACTCCTTCATTGATCAGAATATTGCTGATACCACATGCTGCATATACCTTTTAAAAAGACTTCTTCAATTACAGTGATAAGTGTAATATAATTTTCTTTAAATTTGCTCTGATATACTAGTTAATGAATAAACACATTGCAGCCTCTTTGTGAAAGATGAGGGCAGAGTAAATGAGGCCTGCTGTTTCAGAGGGCTTCAGATTTTATCTCTAATACTCAAGATTTCGAACTTGAATATTACATTAACCTTAGATATGCTAGTAATCAAGTGTGGCCAGACAGCTGTCTCCTGATTACATATCTGAGAAGATAAATGTGGTATTTATGCCAGTCAAAGTCAGCTTCAGTTCACTTGTTGACTAGTCCCAAGCTTAATAGAGGGTTCTGCAAACAGAAGAAGCTTAAGAGATGTCAGATGGAAATGAAAGCAATATTTACCCCCCAGCCATCTTCAGGCTAGAGATGCACAGTCCCTCAATACATTCGTTAAATGTGAGAAAGTCTGCAAAAACTTGGCAGGTTTACTGATATGTCATAACTTATGTAAGAATTGTCTGGTCTATGAAAAAAAGTCTCTCTCTTTTTTTAATTGTGAAAACAATGTCACAACATTACAGGGAGTTTGGCAAATAGAGGGGAAGATATCAATCATAATCCCAATGTTCAAACATTAAAGCAAGTACAATATTTGTGGGTTCTTTTCCTTTTGTTTTTCATTTAAATGGTAAGTTTTCCATTATTGCAATCATAATGTCCTCATAACAACTTTGTTCCTTCTTATGAAAGTCAGCTTAAGAGGAATTTTTATGTTTTGCTATGTTGACTCATAATTATCCATTTTTAAAAGTTGCATAGTTTTCAGTGAGGTAGATATACTATAATTTATTTAACTAGTCTCTTACCTGTGGGCATCTCATTTACATTTTTTAAAATTAATTATGTGTTTGCATTTATTTGTAACATCTACTCAATTCAGTGCTAAATTCCATGAGGGCAGAGACCTTGTCTTTTCTGGTCATTGTTGTACATCTGATACCTAGCACCGTGCCTGGCCCAGAGTAGATCTCATTTATTTATTTTTTTTTACTTCTTTATTGGAGTATAATTGCTTTACAATGGTGTGTTAGTTTCTGCTTTATAACAAAGTGAATCAGTTATACATATACATATGTTCCCATATCTCTTCCCTCTTGGTCTCCCTCCCTCCCACCCTCCCTATCCCACCCCTCTAGGTGGTCACAAAGCACCGAGTTGATCTCCCTGTGCTATGCGGCTGCTTCCCACTAGCTATCTGTTTTACGTTTGGTAGTGTATATATGTCCATGCCACTCTCTCGCTTTGTCACAGCTTACCTTTCCCCCACCCTATATCCTCAAGTCCATTCTCTAGTAGGTCTGTGTCTTTATTCCTGTCTTCTCATTTACTTTTAACATTTTGAATTATGCAGTGTGTCGCAATGAATATCTTTCGATCATTGTGTTTTCCATATTTTGGGTAATTTCTTAAAGATAAGTTCTTAGATAATATAATGGCATGCCCCCTTCCCCTTTAATTGGTGATGTTGGTAAAACCAATTACATGGGATGTTGGAGGATAAAAGCTAGTCTTCTTCAGTGGGTTGAGGAGTGAATGGGCGTGAAAAACTGGAAAATTTTTCTGCTGATTGTAAAAACTATTTTCAAGAAAAAATTGAAGTTATAGGGACAAAAAGGAATGGCTGAAATAATGAAGTCCTAAAAAGGCAGGAAGATATGGGGTCCAGAACATCAAAGGTCCGTGGAAAATTAGCAGTGGCAGAGGGAATATGCTATCCCCTATATGTGAGGGAAAGCACAGTTGTAGGTGTGGATGCAAGTAAGCCTTTTGGTTTGGTGGCAAGAAACTGAGGGAATCCGTAAGTGATAACAGAGGTCATCTGCTGACAGAATATAGAGTATGTCTAAAATAGCCATTATTAAGAATGAAAGATAATTGACAGGTCATAATAGCTGGCAATTTCTTCTGTGCACTCACTATGTGCTTGCTGATGTGCTAAGTGCTTGATATGTACTGTTACATAATATTTGTATACTTTTCCACCAATCCTCAGCAGCACAAGTGTAGGCAGACATTTATTCAAGTCTGTGTGTTTGTCACGTGGATGCAATGGAAGGGCATTGCTAAAAGGGAATTGATGATGCGGCATGAGAGAGGTTGAGGAGAAAGATCATACATCTCAGCTAGATAGGAGAAGTTGTAAAAGAGCATACACCGTGTGGTGCTAAGGGCAAATTTACACCAAAGCACTGGCTGAATGGACCATAAATAAAAGGATAATTTATGGGGCCAAATCTTCAATCATGTTTTACGTTAACAGAAGATACCTGACTCTGGCATTGCTGGTTTATTACCCCACTAGGTGGGCAGTACACTCTTTATAAATAAACTTCCAAGAATATATGGGTGGAAAGCCAAGTGGAAAAATACATTGAGTTTGAATGTCTTGACTGGTCATCATAGGAAGGGCCATATAATTGTCATTAGCCTCATCATATTGCATAATGGTTACTGCACAGGCTTCAGGGCTAGGCTGCTTGAGGTAGATCTTTTATCTGCCACTTACCAGCTGATAACCTTCCACCAGTGTTTCTATGGCTCAGTTTACTCATCTGTAAAATGGGGATGATAATGGTATATGCTTCATAAGTTTGTTATGAGGATTATGAAGACAAAACGTGTAAGGCACTTAGAGAAGCTAAGTTTGGACGAGCTGTCACCATGTTTATTATTATAACTACCACTGTCTGAGACTCCTAAGTGCTAGCAATATGCTAAGTACATTATTACTTTAGCTCATTTAATTCTCACAAAATTTTTCCCCATTTTACAGATGAAAGAATTGAGACTTAAATTAAGTCACTTGCCTAACGTCATCCCAGTTTGTAAATGGCAAGAGCTGGGATTCAAATCCAAGACTGCTTGAACCCAAAGTCTTAGACAACTTTCTTGAGTGTATGAATACTATAATGTTTGGTTTTGTTTTGTTTCTTCTCTCTAAAAAGATGTTAAAAAAAATAAAGTTTGTTTTGGGAGCTATAGTAGGTAGTAGTTAGTGGCTCATCCATATTCCCTCAAATTTCTTTACCATTTTCTGCCCATTAGCCCCTGATATGTTTTCTCTCACTATAGCCAACGTCAGTGTCCCTTTGGCAGAGGGTTGCCTTCAGGCTGCTGAAACCAGTAGTACATATATAGGCTCATGTAAGTCCTAAAATAAACAAAATCACCAGGAGGACTTGTTAAAAATAGATTGCTGGCCCTGTCTACAGAGTCTATGATTTAATCTGCCTGGAGCGGGTTCCTAGATTTCCATTTCTAATGAGTTTCCAGATCTGGGAATCACACTTTGAGAATCATTGTCTTAGAGTCTCCATTTTAATCATTCATGAGTGTTCAACATTACTATGAAAACAAACATCGTTGTATTGTTTAAAAGAATAAAAAACTCATTTAAAACTATATTTTGAGTGCATAAGCCCAGTCTATTCTCTTAGTGTTTTTTTGTTTCATCTTTTCCTACATTTTTTGGTATTTTGGATTGTTTGTTTTTCCTTTTTCTCAATTGTTGGTTTGATCAAGATGCTGTTTATTCACATTTTCCCCTTTTAATTTGGAGGGTTTACTGTCTGTATGTTTTCACTTCAGTAATGGTCACCACTGATCTCTTAACAAGGTGAGATAATTCTGCAATAAGTTCTGCACAATATACAGACTTCTCCCCATCCAAGAATACCATACTTCTAGTACCCTGCTCCTCCAGCTTCTTCCCTCCTCTCCTCTCTTCCCCCAGCCCTGTGATATCTTTGGAATGCTTCCACCTTTCTTCTCTCCCAACCCGCCTTCAAGTACTAAAATAGTTTCTTAGTTATAAGAATTTCAGAAATGACATTGTGTACTTCCACATGGGAGTGGCAGTAGCAGATATTTGGAGGAAGTAAGTCCCATGGCTTTTTCATTAAATCACAGCATTGAGATTTCTTCTCTTCCTTCTCCCTCTTCACCTGCTCCTCCTCTCCCTCCTCCTCCTTTAATTAAAGGCTCACCTTGAGCTTCATTGTCTCAAATGAGCTTGATCTTGGCTGTGGGATGTTCTCTGCAGGGGTGTGCCAGCAGCAGCAGGGGTGGTAAAATTCCCAACCACGGAAGCATCCAGGAGGCTGGCTGTTGTTCCACCTATTTCTGTACTTGTTTGGAAAGCTAACTAAAGGAGAGCTACAGAACTATGTGTGTGTATACACACACACATACATCAAATGCTTTATTTTAGGAAGGTGAATGATTTCCAGTGACCTGTGTCTACCCTGTGTTGTGCCCTGACACTTAGCCACCCCTGCTTCTTGGTGTCCCTGCAGTTGGTCCTTGATCCCCTAGGCTTCCCTGAGACCTCAGGGTCCTCAACAAAGCACAGGAATGTGTCTGGTTGCACCTGAAGGAACATGTGGTTACCCTGCTGTTCTCTGCATAGACAGAGCATGCTATCCCCTAGTAAAGTAAAAAGAACTTTCAAGGCAAGACTGGATTCAGCTGTTATCCATTTGTTTCTGGGCCCTGTGGTCAGGTTACATCATTCTCTTTACCCCAGTGAGGTGTGCCCTCTAGTTGCTGGGAGACACTGCCATATTTGCTTGTGCAATTTAAACATGTTTCCTAATTTTCTTTTAAAGTTTCAATTTGAAGGGTTTGCTGACTCTGCCACCTTTTTCTCCTACTAGACATCCTTGAGGTATGTCTCTGATGCTGTAATATGAGCTTTGTTGAGTGTAGGGTTTATGAATATGAAAAGTGGGAAATTTGCATGATTATAGTGCATTCTTCATTGAAATTCTCTTTTGTTTGAGCACAAAGCCTCTATCAGTGTATGAAACACTTAATTAATGAACCCTATTTGTTGAAAAAGAAGTGAAATAAAAGAACCTAAGTGAGATTGTAACTTTTCGAAGTGTTTTATAGTTTAGCAGCCAGTTTATTTTTGAAATGGAGTGTCAACACAACATGATTTTAAGATTCCTGATTGTCATCTCTTTTGGAATTTTGGACAACACTTTTTTTTTCAAAATTGAAATATAGTTGATTTACAATATTGTGTTAGTTTCGAGTGTATAGTAAAGTGATTCAGTTATATAGATATGTATATATGTATACTCAGATTATTTTCCATTATAGGTTATAACAAGATACTGAATGTAGTTCCCTGTACTATATCTATTGTTTGTATATTTTATGTATTGTGGTGTGTATCTGTTAATCCCATACTACTAATTTATCCCTCCCCCACTCCCGTTCCCCTTTGGTAACCATAAGCTTGTTTTCTATGTCTGTGAGCCTGTTTCTGTTGTGTAAATAAGTTCCTTTATGTCATTTCTTAGATTCCACATATAAGTGATAGCATATGATATTTGTCTAGGACAATACTTCTTTAGTTTGAGTATTTAAAATTGTTTTTAAACATAAACTTTTGATTATAGTTTTCCTTTTTTAAAATATGAAATATCTCGAAAGGCACAAGGCCCTCAGTGATGAGTTTTAAGTTCACCCTGATGAGATGAGGTAAGGTATAGAAATTCGAGAAGAAACAGATGATGTCACTTTAAAATAAAAAGAGGTAATTATCTTTCTGAATATTGATATCCACATGAGAAAATTCAGTTTAGTGTGAATGTTTTTCTTAAAAAAGTTAAAATAAATAGCAAAAGAAGGAGAGAGAGAATGACAGAAAGAGAGAGAGAGAGAGAGAGAAACAGAGACAGAGAGGAAGATAGGGAGACTCTTCCTACCGCATTTGCCCTTTTACCTCTGGGGAAGAGAAATCCAACTCAGAAAACTCCTGGTACCATTTTTCTGGCCCTATTCTGTTTAAGTGGTGCACTTTTCCAAAATGTGTCTGTTAAAATAACAACCTCATCGTGTTATGTAAAATAGAAAGTGCATTGGACCTGAGAACAGAGGATCTTTAAACTGAAGAGTAGTAGCCTGAAGATCTAGTCCTTGACGCGAAGACTTCTTAGTTAGTTGACTTTGGGAAAGTCAATTAACCATTCTGAATCCCACTTTCCTCTTTTTCATGAGGTTGTTGTGAGGATCAAAGATGATGGGCATGCAACATCTTTTTCTGCTTTATTTTTTAACTCTTTCCAGAACTATAAAGTACTGTGTATATCCAAGGCATTCTTTCATTTCTCCAAATATTTATCCAGGGTCAGGGAGCTTTTTAGTTTTAAATGATGCATGTAGTCCTATGGAAACACATTCAGAATGAACTTACAATTAATTAGTTGTCTGACTACAGTGATAACTGAAAACACCCAAATTTAAATCTTTCAGAAAGACAAAAAACATCTAATATGTTCACAGAGCTAAACCCACAGGTCCCTGACAAGGTGGAATTATGGCTGCAGGCCCTCCACAAATGCTCTTGACTAATTGCCATATGCATAGGTACCCCTGTAGCTTTCTCTAAGTCCTACCATTGCAAGTGACATCCTCTGCTTGAACTCCATCTACAGCTGACACATATTCTAGCTTTAAAGACAACAGCCACCTGTTCTATTTTCCCCATCTGAAGGTCTTATTATTACATACCTCAACAAAGCAAGAAAATTTAGCCAACTCTAAATTTGTGATGGGACTCAAAGGAAACAATATGCCCAGAACAGGCCTAGAATTTGGATTTTTATCTTATTCACACAACATTTGTGAGGGATAGAACAAATTATCAGTCTTTATCATTTGAACTGAGGAGAAGGTTATGAAATTGAGAAGAGATGGGGAATACCTGACATTTTTACTGAAACAGTGAATAGGCAGAGTTTGCAGATATTTTAATCTTGTTCTATCTCTGAGGCCTTGTGACCTTTGAGAAGAAACATGTGACTCAGCCCAGAGCAAAATGGAAAAAGCAAAGCAACAAGAAACTCTTAAGTGGGTAGAGACTGTAGTTAGCCTAAAGCATTTTGGTTTTCCTTGATAGTACATTCTAGTTCTCAAACTAGTTTTCTCTGAAAAACAAAAAGAAATAAAAAACACTGAAACCTCTCCAGCTATGACCTGCCAAATCAACTTTCTTAAGTTTCTTAATATTATACTTTCTTATAGGTTATATGCTGAAAATAGAAGATAGGAAACCTCCTCTGACATATTACTTTTAATAAAGTGATTAGCTTTAGTAGGCTCATGATTTGTCACTAGAATTTTATTTCTTGTTAGATTAACTATCAAGCATTATGATTCGAACAGCTATCAGGCTGCTGTCAAAACTTGAAATACTCTTACTAAATTCATTTTTAAAATATGTATCTCATCAAAAGGATAAAATAAATCATATAAAGTTTGTGTGTAAAAAGAATTGTTCAGAATTTAAGCAACATCATATTTATGCTTCAGCATTTGTCCTGAAACAATTCTAAAATATCATTTTTTTTTCCTGTGATAGTCCAAAAATATAATTTAGACATTCTTTTTCTGGTCTATGTTATAAGTTGATTATATGCTAACCTCACTTAAAAGGTGATTTAAGACATATTGAGGCCTTAGACAGGAATGTGGTTCTGTCATCCCAATTCTAGGTTTTATTATTGTCACCCTGAAACAGTTACAGGCTAGCTTTTATACTAAGCATGGAGTCCCCATTTCCTCAGGGTACTGTTCTTTCAGACTCATACTTGCTGCTTAAAGTGTGGGCACCCTGTTAGAAATGTGGAATCTTGAGCACTGCCAAATCAGGACCTGAATTTTAGCAAGGTTTCCAGGTGATTCACATCTAGTTTGAGAAGTTCTGCACTAAGAGAAGTTTGCTTGGGTTTCTGATTTTTAACTGATGAATTTATTTCTACCAATGGCCCTAAGAAGAAAGAAGCATTCAGTTTCTTTCTTCAAGCATGTACGGAGAGTTCTGGATTCCCTATATCAGAAACAGGGCTCTGCTTTGTGACTGCAGCCTGTTACATGCAGTGATCCTGTGCCCTGGACATCCTCCCCAAGTGGGCATCGAAGCCTCAGTCTCATGAACTTTCTACACTCTTATGAGCCCCTTGACTTTGCTAAACAAAATAATCTGATTTTGTGTTCTTTCTTCACTTCTGGCAGCTTTCTATATATCAACATTTTCTAGGTTTTTTAAAATGGTGATTTTGTTTTTTAGCATTTATGGGTTTTTGGAAAGGAGGGGTGGAATTGTGGGAAGTAGGAAGGGTCAGCAAAATAGAGAAAGACCATAGCTATTAATTGTGATAAAATAAATAAGTAATATAAGCTTAATTATGGCTGTTAGTAAAATTAAAGTGTGTAGAAGTACTGTAAAATTAACAGAGGGAAGAGGAAGGAAGAGGAAATGAAGAAAAAGTTGACTAAGCTGACAAAAGCAAGGAAGGGTAAAGAAAGGACACTAATGGTATGTTAAATAATAAGTAAATGTGTTAAAACAGTAAATAAGATGGAGTGAATAATACCTTGTATGTTAGTTATATCAGCAAATTTACATGCATTTCTATATCAAATAAATAATCAACAGTGGTGTAAAAAAGAAAATTCAATATTTTGTTTTTTTAAGAAAGACACTAAATCAAAGTGGCAGAGAAAGGTTTAAAATATTAAAAATTGATAAAGATATAACAGGCAAATGTAAAAGTAAAAAGGAAGGAAGGAAAGAATTCAGACAAAGCAGGCCTCAAGATTAAAATCATTAAAGAGGGCTGCTGAAATAGACTTCAGGCAGACCTTCAGTTTGGTTTGACTGAGGGATGTTACACCTCGGAAACTGATCTTCGCTCTACTTATCTCTCCCCAAACACTGAGGGATATGTTAAGGCTGTTTTGTACCAGTTGCTTGTATCTGGTGAGCAGGCAGGAAGAGAGCCAGGTTTTCTAAGCCTGGATGGCCAGGCTTAGAAACTTCTCTCTTAAAAACAGAGGAATGCTCACTCCATGCAGGTGATATTCACAGAAACTATATGTCCCCGTAGGCACATGAAGACCTTGGGGATTGGGGGGATGCTATGGTTGCTCCTGCTTCATGTAACTACCTCCATAAATTTCCATATTCTTTGTCAAAAAGGTACTTTACATGCTCTTATTCTGTGTGATGGAGTTCTTCAGTCAACTGCATCACTATGTCATTTGCATTAAAAAGATATAAGAAAATAAAATGAGATGATATTAACTAACACCAAATATTTCTATCAAATAATATAAAGGAAATAAACTCAATTTCTAAAATAATATTATTTTTAAAAATTTCTCATTTAATTACAAATACAACCCAACAAGATACAGTACATGAGAAATGAAAAAATACAGGTCACATGAGACTTTAATTTACTTTTCTCAGTTGATGAATAATCAAGTAAAGAAAGAAAAATGGAAACCCTTCTAATTTAACTAATAAGGCAGATCAGTGACTCTATCTTTTTATAGGAAAAATAAAACCCTGCCCTAGAAATTAGAGAACAAACTAAAAAAATCCTTTTAAACAACTTTTATGCCACAGAAGAAATAAAGTTATAAAATATTGCAAAAACAAAATGACAAAGCACCATGTATCAGAACCTAAGAGGAATCCCTGAAATAGGGCTCAGTCATACCCATAGCTTTTATATAGCTATATTATTAAGACCTAATGAATAAAAAATTGATTATAGCCACCTCAAAATGTTAAAAGTCTTTAGGAAGCAGAAGTCAATGGACTAATGTATAGGGAAAACAAGAACTATTATGTGGGGCTTCCCTGGTGGTGCAGTGGTTGAGGGTCCGCCTGCCAATGCAGGGTACATGGGTTCGTGCCCCGGTCCAGGAGGATCCCACATGCCGCAGGGCGGCTGGGCCCGTGGGCCATGGCCGCTGGGCCTGCACGTCCAGAGCCTGTGCTCCACAGCGGGAGAGGCCGCAGCGATGAGAGGCCCACGTACCGCAGGAGAAAAAAAAAAACAAAAAACTATTATGTGAACCCAGGAATAAATTCTTTTTTAAAAGTTAAAAATAAACAGATTTGCTTTAAGGACCAAAGATGAAAAAAAGCATAGTGAAGAGTTTTAAGATATGATGAGCATGGAATTAAGATAACACTTTGGTTAATTCTCTGCAAATACATTTTTTTAATCTGAAAGAAATTGATGATATAATAAATTAATGGTGATGATGATAATTTACCAAAACTAACCTTGATGTAAAATCAAAGTAAATCATTTACCATAGAAAAACATTGATAAAGTAAAAAATTAATAACGTTTTCAAAGGGCTACTTCTTTCAATAAAGCATTAGACCATAGAGTTTAATCAGTGAATCCTACCAAGTCATTAACAAATACAGAACTCCAATGTTATTTAAGTTGTTCCAGAGCATAGAGCATGAAAAAATGATTCAAAGTCTGCTTTTTTTCAAAATCTTTTTATGCAATCAATATAACCTTGAAACTGAAACTGGACAGTAAAAGCTATAGACCAATCTCACTTATGAAAAGTTAATGCAGACACCTAAATAAAATATTAGCAAGTTGACATGTGACATCCATGTCAGTAATTTAAAGATGGGTAAATATTTTGAAACCTATTAGGGAAATTAACTAGAGCAATAAATCAGAGAAGTAGAATTCTGCAATTAAGATTACTTTCATAGATGTTGAAAATATATTGAATTAAATTTAATATGTATCCATCATAAAAACTTTTTATAAAACATGAATAAGTAGACTTTTAATGAATGTGTGTGTGTGTGTGTATGTGTGTGTGTGTGTGTGTATGTGTGTGTGCGTTTCTGTCCAGCAACAAGCTCACTGTCAAATCACTAGAATTATTACTATTCTAGTCAGAAATAAGTATTCAAGTAATGGTGAGTTTGATTATTTGGACAAAATATACAGCTGAAAAACAACTAGAGTGAACAGAAAATATTAAAAATGATTTAACACGTTAAAAATGTTCCAAGAGAGTGATGAATTTCTAGAAAATATTCTGAGGGAGTGTCTAAACTCAGAGAGGTAAGTGAATCTATTTCCCACAGCTAGAGTAAGTGTCAGAGCAGAGATTTAATTCAGCATTCTGAATTCAGAGGTTCTGCCATTTGCCATTTTACAATACTATTTAAATATGCTAGGAATTCATGCCTCCTTTGTCATAGATTAGGTGAACATAGGTGTATGGGTTTGTCTCTGGGCTTTCTATCCTTTTCTACTGGTCTATATTTCTGTTGTTGTGCCGCTACCATACTGTCTTGATACTGTAGCTTTGTAGTATAGTCTGAAGTCAGGGAGCCTGATTCCTCCAGCTCCGTTCTTCTTTCTCAAGATTGCTTTGGCTATTTGGGGTCTTTTGTGTTTCCATACAAATTGTAAAACTTTCTGCTCCAGTTCTGTGAAAAATGCCATTGGTAATTTAATAGGGATTGCATTGAATCTGTAGATTGCTTTGGGTAGTAGAGTCATTTTCACAGTATTGATTCTTCCAGTCCAAGAACGTGGTATATCTCTCCATCTTCCTGTGTTGTCTTTGATTTCCTTCATCGGTTTCTTATAGTTTTCTGAAAAGACAGCCTCTTCTGTAAATGGTGCTGAGAAAACTGGACAGTTACATGTAAAAGAATAAATTAGAACACTCCCTGATACCATACACAGAAGTAAACTCAGAATGGATTAAAGACGTGAATGTAAGGCCAGACACTATAAAACTCTTAGAGGAAGACATAGGCAGAACACTCTTTGCCATAAATTGCAGCAAGATCTTTTTTGACCCACCTCCTAGAGTAATGAAAATAAAAACAAAAATAAATAGGACCCAATTAAACTTAAAAGCTTTTGCACAGCAGAGGAAACCATAAACAAGATGGAAAGACAACCGTCAGAGTGGGAGAAAATATTTGCAGACAAAGCAACTGACAAAGGATTAATCTCCAGAATATACAAACAGCTCATGCAGCTCAATATCAAAAAAACAAACAACACAGTCAAGAAATGGGCGGAAGACCTAAATAGACATTTCTCCAAAGAAGACATACAGTTGGCCAACAAACACATGAAAAGATGCTCAACATCACTAATTATTAGAGAAATGCAAATCAAAACTACAATGAGGTATCACCTCACACCGGTCAGAATGGCCATCATCAAAAAATCTACAAACAATAAATGCTGGAGAGGGTATGGAGAAAACGGAAGTCTCTTGCACTGTTGGTGGGAATGTAAATTGATACAGCCAGTATGGAGGTTCCTTTAAAAACTACAGATAGAACTACCATATGACCCAGCAATCCCACTACTGGGTATATAACTAGAGAAAACCATAATTCAAAAAGGACACATATGCACCCCAGTGTTCATAGCAGCACTATTTTTTTTTTTTTTTTTTTTTTGCGGTATGCGGGCCTCTCACTGTTGCAGCCTCTCCCGTTGCGGAGCACAGGCTCCGGACGCGCAGGCTCAGCGGCCATGGCCCACGGGTCCAGCCGCTTCACGGCATGTGGGATCCTCCTGCACTGGGGCACGAACCCGTGTCCCCTGCATCGGCAGGCGGACTCTCAACCACTGCGCCACCAGGGAAGCCCCCACAGCAGCACTACATGTAAGCAACATAAATGTCTATCAACAGAGGAATGGATAAAGAAGATGTGGTACATATATACAATGGAATATTACTCAGCCATAAAAAGGAATGAAATTTGGTCCTTTGTAGAGACATGGGTGGATCTAGAGAGTGTCACACAGAGTGAAGTAAGTCAGAAAGCGAAAAACAATATTGCATATATTTGGAATCTAGAAAAATGGTATAGATGATCTTATTTGCAAAGCAGAAATAGAGACACAGATGTAGAGAATAAACATATGGATACCAAGGGGGAAAGGGGGGAGTGGGATGAATTGGGAGATTGGGATTGACATATATACACTATTGATACTATGTATAAAATAGATAACTAATGAGAACCTACTGTATAGCTCAGGGAACTGTACTCAATGATCTTTGGTGAACTAAATGTGAAGGAAATCCAAAAAAGAGGAGGTATATGTATACATATAGCTGATTCACTTTGCGGTACTAACACAGCATTGTAAAGCAACTATACTGCAATAAAAATAATAAATAAATAAATAGATAGATAGGTAGATAAATAGATAGATATGCCAGGAATTCAAATAGCAAAAGGAGGCACACAGGGGGAAGTAGCTTCCTTTCAGTTCTTCTCAGAGGCAACCAGTGTTTGCAAATTCTAGTGTGTCCTTTAAAAAAAAAAATATTTGCTTAATCAGCATAAATGTATATTCATTTATCTATCTATATTTACCAATTAATTGTCTCTCTTTTTATATTAGGCAGGAAACAGAATGCATAAAGGAGAGGATACATTTGAATATGTAATCAAGACAATTGTCTTGATTAAAGATACTGTTTTATAAAGTGAAAGTGAACTGGAAACAATGAATTGCATATGAAATGCATATGATAGACACAATGTAAATATCTTTATTATACAAAGAACTGCTATAAATTAATAATTGGGGGAGGAAAGCAATAGAATGATGGACAAATATATGTCAAAACAATTCAGAATAAATGAAAATCCCCAAGAGATGTATGTATAAAGATGATTTTTGCAGTGGCTAAAAGCTGGAAGCAACTTGAATCATTGGCCTGCTATTAAACATATAACTACTTAAAAAAAAAATAAAACAGTGAGTTAAAGCTAGGTGTTTTGAACTGGAAGAATGTTCACATTATACTATTAAATGACAAAAGCAATTAGAATAATGTGCTTTGGGTGATTTCAATTTTGTTTATAAAATCTCAACTCTATAAACTCAAAGATTTATGTATTGTATATATGTGTATGTGTGTGTGTGTTTGTTTATATGAGTGCAGAAGATTGCAAACTAGGCTGCTATCAGGAATTACTTGTCACTGTGGTAGGAGAAGGAGGAGGTCAGTGATTAGAAGGAGAAAGCAACATGAGAATAATTTTACAGCATGCATATCTTGTTTCACTAACTACAATGATCTTTTATTTATTTCTAAATATACATATATTAAAGAAAAATGAAATGAATGCCCTTATTTTAGAAGAGTTTGATTAGTGAATTGCAGATAAACTGAGTACACAATTAAGATAAATTGGAGGACTTTTTTGAGGAAAATATGCAGCTGTAAAAAATGAATTATCTACACAGATGAACTAGTGAAAGCAAAGTGGAAAACCAGGGGCTTCCCTGGTGGCGCAGTGGTTGAGAGTCCGCCTGCCGATGCAGGGGACACGGGTTCATGCCCCGGCCTGGGAAGATCCCACATGCCGCAGAGCGGCTGGGCCCGTGAGCCATGGCCGCTGGGCCTGCGCGTCCGGAGCCTGTGCTCTGCAGCGGGAGAGGCCACAACGGTGAGCGGCCCGCGTACCGCAAAAAAAAAAAAAAAGTGGAAAACCAACAATATGCCACATTAAGATGCAACAAAAGATTAAACAAATTTAGATTTTTTTGCTCATTCAAAATTAATAATTTATGACAATTTGTACATTCAGGTTAGTAGGCTTTATTAATTTTTTCTATTTATGAGTGTTTCTGTAAACCTGTGAAATTACAGTGATCCAGATGACCTTATGCCATTACTGTGTTGAAAAATACACTTACTTTCTAGGCATCGAATTTTAGTAGACCATTTAATTAAACAGGTATGAAAGAAGAGTGGCCCTGGAACAGTTGTGAAAACCCAAACAAACTGGGAGTCTGACAGGGCCTGCAGCATTGCTTCCTTCTCGTACACAGTTAGCTTATTAGGTTCCCTAATATCCCTAAGGAAATAAAGTCAGGTATAATCATACAAATAAAAACAACAAACAAGCACACAAATTCCAGGTGGATTACATATTTAAATGTAATACAAATCAACAGCAAATGAACAACTAAAATCCCAAACCCACTAAAATAATCATAACAACAAAAACAAATGCAAAAATAAGTAAATATACTTATTACTCTGCACTTACCATTACTGTCCTTTCTCTAAGAACTACTTTCTCGAAGTAGTGAATTTTAGCCTCTGACTTAATTAAACACCAATTATTGAAGGTTCTAGCCAAGGCAATTAGGGAAGAAAAAGTAATAAAACAATCTAGATTGGAAAGGAAGAAGTAAATCTATCTCTGTTTGCAGATGATGTGATCTTATATATAGAAAATCCTAAGAAATCCACCAAAAGCTATTAGAACTCATAAATGAATTCAGCCAGGTTTTAAGATACAAGATGACTAAACAAAAATCGATTGGATTTTTGTACACTATCAATGAACATTCCAAAAATGAAATTGAGAAGACAGTTCCATTTATAATTGTATTAAAAGAATGAAATATTTAGGTACAAATTTATGCAAGATTTGTGCATTGAAAACTGTGAAATATTGTTGAAATGAATTAAAGAAGATCTAAATAAATGATAGACATTCTGTGTTCATGAATCGGAAGATTTAATATTAAGATGCCTATATCTCCAAATCAATCTACACATTTAATGCCAGCCCTAATAAAATTCCAGCTGGTTTTCTTACAGAAATCGACAGGCTGATCCTAAAATTCACAAAATGGAAATTTAAGAGACCGAGAATAACTCAAACAGTTTTGAAAAGAACGATGTTGGAGGACCCATACTTCCTAAATTCAAAACTTAATAAAAATCTACAGTAATCTAGTTAGTATACTACTGGCATGAAAAGAGACATATAGATCAATAGAGTTGAGAGGAAATAAAACCATAAATTTATGGTGAATTGATTTTTGACAAGGGTGCCAAGATAATATAGTGAAGAAAAATTGTCTTTTCAACAAATAGAGCAGGGAAAACTAGATATCCACATGCAAAATAATGAATTTGGACACCTATCTCAAGTCATACATGGAAGTTAACTCAAAATATAAATGTAAAGCCTAGAACGATGAAACGCTTAGAAAAGAACCTAAGTAAATCTTCTGACTTTGAGTTCGGCAGTGGTTTCTTAGATTCAACTCCAAAAGCGTAAGCAACAAAAGAAAAAATAATTTGGACTACATCAAAATAGTTCTCAACTGCAAAAATAATTTGCTGTAACTTTTTGTGCTGCAAATGATGCCATAAAGAAAGTAAAAAAGCAACTGATAGAACATATTTACAAATATATCCGATAAGGGAATTTACAAAAAAAAAATTAAAAAACTCTTACAGCTAAATTAAGAAAAAAGACAAATAACCCAGTTAACAAATAGCCAAAGCATCTGAATAGATGTGTCTCCAGAGAAGAAATAGAAATCGCCAATAAGCACGTGAAAAGATGCTCAACATTATTAAGAAATGCAAATCAAAATCACACTGATGTACTATTTTACACACACTAGGATGGCTATAATAAAAAGACAGACAATAACAAATGTTGTAGAGGGTGTGGAGAAATTGGAACCCTCATTCATTGCTGTTGCAATGTAAAATGATGTAGCTTACTGAAAAAGTCTGGAAGTTCCTCAGAAGCTTAATAGATTTACCATATGACCCAGCAGTTCTGCTCCAAGATATATACTCAAGACAAACAAAAACATATGTCCACACAGAAACTTATACCTGAATATTCATAGCAGCATTATTCATAATAATCAAAAAGTTGAAACAACTCAAATGTCCATCGCCTGTTGACTGGGTAAACAAAAGTGGAATGGAAAATTACTACAGAATATTCAACCACAGAAAGAATATGAAGTACTGGTACATACTGCAACTTGAAACCTTTTTTTTTGAAGCAACTAGTGCTCGTTTTTTTTTTTTTAATGAATTTATTTATTTTTGGCTGTTTTGGGTCTTTGTTGCTGTGCGTGGGTTTTCTCTAGTCGTGACGAGTGGGGGCTACTCTTCCTTGCGGTGCACGTGTTCTCATTGCGATGGCTTCTCTTGTTGGGGAGCACAGGCTCTAGGCACGTGGGCTTCAGTAGTTGCGGCTCGTGGGCTCTAGAGCACAGGCTCAGTAGTTGTGGTGCACGAGCTTAGTTGCTCCACGGCATGCAACTTGAAACCTTGAAAGTATTATGCTAAGTGAAAGAAACCAGTCCTTAAATACCACATGTTGTGTGATTCCATCTATATGAAATGTCCAGAACAGGCAAATCCATAGAGACAGAAAATTGATTAGCGATTGCCTAGAGCCAGGAGTGAGGGTTTGTCAGAAGGCAGTGGAGAGTGATTGCTAACGTTCTTTCTTTTTTCAGTGACAATAGTGTTCTAAATCGAGTGTCCCCAGCCTTTTTGGCACCAGGGCCCGGTTTCATGGAAGACAGCTTTCCCATGGGAGGTGGGAGAGAGCGGATGGTTTAGGCGATAATGCGAGCGATGGGGAGTGATGGGGAGCGGCAAATGGTTCGCTGGCTTGCCCGCTGCTCACCTCCTGCTATGCGGCCTGGTTCCTAACAGGCTGTGGACCAGTACCAGTCCGTGGCCTGGGGGTTGGGGATCCCTGTTCTAAATTAGATTATAATGATGGTTGCATGACCCTATAAATGTGAAAAAAATTATACATTTTAAATGGGTGAATTGTATGGTATATGAATTATGTATCAATAAAGCTGTTAAAACAGACCCAAAACAAAATAAAACAAAGCCACCGATTGTTGAAGGCTTTAAGTCAAGAACTAACTGTACTCTTTTGTAGAGAACTGCCTCTGGAGGAATGACAATTTTACAACTTTCTAGGACCCATTAGAAAAAATAGATGATAGCTCTTCACCCTTGTATAATGTTCTATATTTCTAAAACATGCTTGCTTGTATGCTATCTGAGTTAATTCTTCTAATAATACTGTAATGGAACATATCCATCATTATAGTCTGCACTGGAAGGTGAGTAAACACAAGTCTAGAGAATTAAGTGGTTTTCCTAAAGTCATATCTCTAGCAGAAGGAAAATCTAAGTCCAATGTTCTTCCACCATTTCTGGCTAACTTAGATTTCTCCCAAAATGATTGCCAGCCAAGACATTTGCTTGCTGTACCCACCAAGGTCAAAACCCCCAGTCTGAGCATGTTTGAAATCTTTACTTGGTTCATTTTTTTTTTCTTTCTGTTGAGAGGAATGTCTTTCTTTTCTACACTCAGATTTTCTCATTGGGTATTTTGTTGTTGTTTCCTTTAATTTGACTTAATACCAGAAAAAATATCACAAACTAACTTAACATACATAGAAAAGATACTTGCATTCATCTCACTCTCAAAAAATTTAGAATAAAATATATAGATTCCTACTAATCAATGAGTGATAAACAGTGATAATGAGCAACTATATGAATAGGCAATTAACAAATATAATGCATGAATAGAGAAAAATGTATGAAAAGAATAATAATCACAGATACGTAGATTTTGGTAGTTTTAAAGTATGACTGCAATTTTTTGAACATTCTTTGAATCCAGAATTTGGTTCTGTGTTCCCTTAACTTGAATCTGGGTGGGCCTGTGATGGCTTCAACCAATAAAAAATATGACAGAGTTGACATTCTATTATATCTGAGCCTAGATCATAAAAAGCCATACATATTCACCTTTGATCACTTGAATTCTTGCTCTTGAAGCCCTGAGTTCCGGGTTTGACTTCCCTGAGGCTGCTGTGTTGTTGGAACCTTGTATAGGTCACATGTAAGTGCTCTGGTCTTCAAGCCTCACTTGTTCATCTTCCCCAACTGTTTAAGTCTTCCTATTTGAAGTCACAGGTGGTAAGGTGGAAATACAATCCATCCCTTTTTTTCTCTGTCTGAATTCCTCATCCATGGGAATAGTGAACATACTAAACTGGTGGTTTTCTTATTACCATTAAGTTTTGGGGTAGTTGGTTACACAGCAAAAAAAAAAATTGGGAACATAGTTTTCATTGGATATTAAACCTATGTTTAGTGAACACAAATTTGATTCATGCAAGTAAAATGTAATAAGTAGAATTAGGTGAGTATAGAATCTAAGATTCCATGGGAAATAAAATCTAGAAGAGGGTCTCAGAAAAGAGAGTCATTAGAAACATAAGCATCAGGTGCAAGCAAAAGAAGAATCTTTCTTGTGAACTCATATGAATCCCCAGCACAGGATCCCATACCCTGTGAGGCTGGAAACCTGTCTCTGTGCTCAATAACGTGGCGTATTTTGGCAGTGATGGGTGTGACCATCTGACTGAGTTGAAATGTGATAGGGCAGAAGGGTTAGCAGTTCCAAACATTTGTTTCTCTCAGGGGCTCCAATTTTTCAGTCTATGAAACTTGGCAAGGTTCCCATTTCTTGATTTTTTTCTTTTTTAAAAAAACTCCCCTTCTCCCTTGCCAACTTGCATTGCATGGCAACTGGGAAAATGCCTGATCACATAAGGAAAATTCTGATTGAGGCCAAGCAGTGTACGAAGCCATAGTTCAACTTTGAGCTTTGCCTCTGACCCAGATACATACAACCTAGGGACTTAAAAACCACATGTGGCAGTTATATGTGGGAACAGGATGGAACTGACATTCTGCCTCTGTGTAGAAAGAGAGGAGAGATGAAGGTGCCGACAAAGAAGAGTACACTTCTTAAGTTTCAGACTATTCAGCCAGCTGAACTCCATTAAAATTGGTGCCACAGGGTAAAGTAATGGCCACATATTGGCATTTCAGAGGTCCCTTACATTATGGCTTTGTGTACCACAGACATCATTTGAAGTGTAGCAAAATGCAAATCCATCGAATAGTAAGGCTCATCATAAGAGCACTATATATGAACAACTCTCTTTGCATTCAGAATTTATTCTAAAATTACCAGGTTGTCATATGTGTGTTACTCTGGCTCATTTCATTTGACTCGAGGAAAAGAATTAAAAACAAACCATTATTCTGAAATTACCAGGTTGTCATATGTGTGTTACCCTAGCTCATGCCATTTTACTAGAGGTAAAGAATTAAAAGCAAACCATGGAGATATTATTTTATTCCAACTCTAACTGCTGAACACTGTTCTCACAGAAAAAAAAAGCACAGGTAGCAAAACTTCATCTTCCCCAAATACACTTCAATACGTTTTAAGTGTAAAAACCTAATTTAAAATAATGTCAGCATCTTTGGGCTGTAGAATATGAGGCTCAGCATCTTTAAATTATTTAAGAGGTCCACAGAGAACCAGTTATGCTTATAATGTCAGATTTACTCAAAGAAAGGGGAGAGCAAAGCAAAGTGTTGAATAAGGGTTTCCTATGCAGTTTCATTGAGTTATTTCTACATTCAGTAATTGCAATAGTAGTCCTACCAAACATTAAAACAAAACAAGATATGCATGTACATAACGTTATGAGATCTATTTAGTGTATTAGTTTTGTGGTTTTAAAACAAATATTTGTGTTCTAGTGCTACTACTTCTCTTTTTGGCTTTTATTTACTTACAATAAAGTCTATCAAAAACATACTAAAAAAATAATGCCTCTGCCCCTATAAAACTTGTCATTATTTCCTTTAAATAAGAGACGAGTAATCTCTAAATATATATGGTATATAGCTAGCTGCTTTGATTTCCTCTTTTCCAGTGGTCTGGTGTGGAAAAAAAAGCCTCTTTTTTCCTTAAGGCAAAGCATATTATATAAATAATTTTAGCAGCATATTAATCTATAAAAGTTTGTTTATCATACAAAAGAAAAATCAGTAAAATATATAGTGTAATGCTCAGAGGACTCTTTGGATGTCTGGAGTGATAAGAAAAGACACAGAATTTTTGAAACTAGACTCTCTATCCAAAATGAATATGGTGACATGGTGAGAGCTTATTAATTATATATATTTAATATAAAATATATATAATTATATATTCGATATATTATATATAATTATTTTATATAATTATAATTTAATATATAATTATATATATTAAATATATATTTGATATATTATTTGATATAATAATATATCAATATATTAATTACTAGAGTTTTCCATAAAGGCTTCATAGTATTTTAGAGTTCATTATCAGGAGTTCAGTAGATGTGAGCATTATCAGGAGTTCAGTAGATGTGTGCATTAATTACTGACACTAGTTAATGGACACATTTCCATGTTAAGGCCACAGGTACTTATTTACAGACAGACAGCCTTCACTGGGGTCGGTCAGAGAGATCTGCCAAATTCACGGAACTATTAGGCTAACCCAAAAGAACGGTCATATCAATACCTTTTGTAGTTTGCCTGATAATGATCTAAATTTACAGTTATTCTAGGAGCTAAGAAAGAGCAGACAGGTCTCTGATAACACAGACATGCATTTGCTCCTTTTCTATACATTTCTGAGTTCTTTTTTTTTTTTTATTTTTTGCGGTACCCGGGCCTCTCACTGTTGTGGCCTCTCCCGTTGCGGAGCAGAGGCTCCGGACGCGCAGGCTCAGCGGCCATGGCTCATGGGCCCAGCCACTCCGCGGCATGTGGGATCTTCCCAGACCGGGACACAAAGCCGTGTCCCCTGCATCGGCAGGCGGACTCTCAACAACTGCGCCACCAGGGAAGCCCCATTTCTGAGTTCTTTAAACAGACTTTCACAAAGGTATTTTCTACCAGACTAATGGCTTGGTATTGTTCAACAAAGAGATAACTTGTATTTGAGTGGTCTGCATTCTAAGGATGTAGGTGATATAGGACATGTTCATTTTTTTTGTTTTTGCCGTACGCGGGCCTCTGCCGCCGCGGAGCACAGGCTCCGCACGCGCAGGCCTAGCGGCCACGGCTCATGAGCCTAGCCGCTCCGCGGCACGTGGGATCCTCTGGGACCGGGGCACGAACCTGCATCGCCCGCATCGGCAGGCGGACTCTCAACCACTGCGCCACCAGGGGAGTCCGAGGACATGTTCCTTTTTATACTGGATAAGCTTCCTTATCCTCCAGGGAACTCTGCCTGGAACATGACAAGCTTCAGGGGAAAACCACACAGGCTTTGCTAAAATTATTTTTCTCTTTGGGAAAATTTCAGACTTCCTTTCTGAACTTATGATCCCCTTTCATACTCTACTTTCACTCATGGTTTATCAGGAATTATGGAGTTGCCTAGGTTGCTGTATGAAAATTTATCCTGTAACTCTCACCTCTTATCTCCAGGCCTGACCTTTTCTCGTATTCCTCATCCTCATTGAAAAGAGGTCCAGTGCTCATCCCTGCCTCATTCCTTGAGTGACCCCTGATCCACTGTTGCCCTGATCTGAGATCTGTTTTTTTCCCTTACTTCACTTATGTCACTGGGATTTTTCTGGCCCACAATTTTTCCTTAATTTTTATTTATAATTTATACTTCTTATACTTTAAAATTCTCTTTAAAATGCTGTAATAGTAATTAGCTAAATGAAAGTTAAAAGATTAAAAATTATGTAAAAGATTTAAGAGAAAACAAATATAGAGAGGAAAAGGAATTATGAGACATTTCTGTAATTAAGCCTGAAATTTAATCTGTTTCCTGGAAGCCAAAGTAAAGAGGGAAAGATGGCAGTTTACCTAGTTATCAATGTCTGATAAATGGAAGAAGACTGACTCTTCAGTAGAGAGAAACTTCTTTGGCATTAAATTCTACGGGGAAAAATCTAACATTTGGACTTTTATATTAAAGGGCATTTAATAAAGTCATGGCAGTATATTTAGCAGTTTTATAGCAGTTGCAGAGATATCCCTGTATGGCTCTTTATTAGAGCAAACACTGATATAAAATGAAATCATAGTAGTAAAGACACTTCTACAGGGACTGAGATAATACAGTTCAGTCATGTTTCTTTCTGATGACCTAATTTGATAGAATAATAAAATGTAGATAACAGAGAGAAGTGATTCATAATCTGGGTGGGTAGGGGGGATGAGGCATATATCAGTATTATCTTGTAATCATTTTAAAACTACACACACTGCCCTTAAGCTGAGAATTTGTTCTCAGTTTTTTTCTATATATACTCATAATTTATATAAGCCAGTGACACCCATGTTTTTTATGTCTAACCCATACCTTTCTCCAAAACTTATATATCCAACTACCAGTTCAGCATCTCTACTTGTATATTTAATCAACATTTCTCAATACATGACAAGTCCATCCACCTAATTCTTCAGGGCAAAAACCTTGGAATAGCCAGACTCCTGTCTCTCATGACCCCCAACTTCCTTATATAATCCATCAGTAAATTCTATTGGTTTTACCTATCATCAAAATATATCTAGAATCTGAACCAATTACTGATGTGAAAATTCTCATCAGATCCACCATTATCTCTTGCATAGATTAGTGTCATAGCCTTTTATCAAGTCCCCTGTTTCTATCCTCACCATAGTTTATAACCAAGTAAGATGTAGATATTTGCTGCAAACAGAATTTTAGGAATCTTGGAAGAGTCCCCATATGTAATGTGATCAAAATGTATTCATTACTTTTCATATGTTAATTAAGAAGAAGAAGCATTCTATGTTATAGCTGAAATAAAGTTTTACTGTGTCTTCATTTCTATGGTTGGCCAAATAAAGCATAAATTTAAAAATTATGAAGGTAATTCAATTTCTTCTGCTTTATAAGACACTTTCAGATAAGTATTCAGTTAATTCAAAGTTCAAACTCTCCATAAGGAGTGGTTTTTTTCACACACTCTTTGAAGTCTGCATCTCCCTTCTCCTTGCAAGGAGCCTCTTTACTGTCAGGGTTACAAAAGGGACTCCAGAACTTCATTTGCTTCTAGTGAGTTCCTCATAGTTCTTCCTTCCCACCAATGCTCCCTGACTTGCTGGTATCTCCTGAAACCAAGATAGATGTCCTTGCTTGCACCAGTCAAGCAACATAAGACCATGTCACTGAAGACCATTCTTACACCCCAAACTGATGTCCATATAAGGCTCATTATATACTCTTTTCTGATAGCATTTCTCACTCCTCTTCAATTTCTGAAAAACTTCTCTGTCCCTAGAACTGATACCTCCTATCATCAAAATCCTTTAGATACTCAATCTCTTCTCTGCATTTTGTTTGTTTATCTCTGTTTTCCTCTAAGTGAAATTAACTCTTGTTTAGAGGACAGTGTTCTCTTGCAGTGTTCTCTATGATGCCTTTTGCAGTTGTTGATACTCATGTTATTTCTTATCACTGTTGAAGATATTGGTAGTTTCATTGTCAGTGTTGCCAATACTATTCTTGTTATAATTTTTGCTAATTTTAATGTCCATGTATACTCTCTCCATACCTTACTCTTTCAATTTGTTTACCTGTCCTTCAGCAGTAGATCTTGTACTATACCCCATGTCATTCACTAATCACTCCTGCGATAGACTCTAGACCTTATCATTACTAATAACAACAAATCTTCCATAATGTCAACTTCAAATATGCTACTCTCTAAGGGCTATACCCTATCTTTCTGGCTCACTCTCTCTCTAGGTCTTCCACCTTATCAAGATATATAACCTAATGTATTATTTCATTTTCATTCTTCTTACTATCCCTTGTTTACTGCCCAGTTTTCAGTTACTTCCTTTCCACTCTTAATTCCATGATCTTTCATTTTAATCCCTTACGTGGATACACCCTTAAGTGTTTGCTCTGTCATGGTTCGTGGTACTTATTTGGCAAAACATCAAACCCTATTTAATAAACCTTCTGACCACTCTATGTATACATCTGCACAGCCAAATTTTGCTGGGGAAAAACACACAACCATGCTGTCAAGGCTTTAATTCATGGCCACAAATCTCACCTAGCCTGTGAATTGCCCTGAAATCATGATGCATTGCCCTGGTTTGCTCATGTCTGCAAATGACAATGTCATACTGTTTTCTCTTCTTAAACCTTGAACACCTCCTCTCATTTCTCACTCAGCTAAAGACACTGCTACTTATTTTTCTGAAAGAAAATAGGAGCTATTCACAAGAAAGCCTCCACAAATGCTCACCACCACATTTGTCATCTACTTGCCTCTTTGCCCATCTATTCCACCTTTCTTCTATCGTGTGTGAATTCACTGTGTTCCTCCCTAAGATTAATCCCTCTTCTTGTCCACTAGATATCATCTCCCTTCACCTACTCTAAATACATCACTTTTGAAATTCTCTCTATCTCTCCTTTGTTATCATGTTTTTCACTTTACTGGATCATTTCCATCAATACCAAATATATATTACTCCATTTTGAAAAGAAAATAATAGTTTTTTGCCTCACATTAATCTCTGGCTAGCTCCTCATTTCTTTATTCTGCTTTGCATCAAATACCAAAAGAAAAGTCATCAATACTTTATTTTCAGCTCCTCCCCCATTCATTGTTTTTAATTCACATCAGTCGCAATATTTGCCCTACCTCACCTTAAAAAATGCTCTTAATGGTGGCTTCTTCTTTGCTGAATGTAGTAGTCACTAACCTGTCTTCATCTAACTCAATCTGACTCTCTTCTATTTGAAGCATTTTCTTTTATTGGATTTTAGGACATTCTCATGGTTTTTCTTGCCCTCATTGATCATACCTTTGGATGTCTTTCACTCTTTTCTCATTTTCTCAAACTCTAAATAAAAGAATTTTCAGTTTTCATACTTCTGTTCTTTAAGTTCACTCATCTCCTTGGGGATGCTATTCAGTCTCATCACTTCCAAATTTATATCTTATGTTGTGGCCTCAGACCTGAATTCTGGACTTGAGTATACTGTCCCCTTTGAGACAAATTCACTTGGTTGTGACATTATGATATAATCTGAAATATAGATTTGGGGCTTTGTCCCTGGCTCCTGGCCAGAGCTCCTAAAACATTTGTAATTTCCTGAGCAATAAAGGTAATAGGAGCATCTTTTGTTCTAATATTTTGTCTTTGACCCTGGTCCTTGATACATAGCTCTTAAACTCCTTAGCATTTCTTGGGTGACAGGAGCATCTTTTGCTGTAATATGGTGACTCTTGGTGGGCTCCTGGATGTGGGCTGCTCACCAGAAAGACCAAGCCATGATTAGAACCTTGGAACATACAGCCTTGCCCCCCAGTAACGAAATTGAATCAGTAATAAGAAAACTCCTAAAGAACAAAAGTTCAGGACCAGATGACTTCACAGATGAATTCTGCCAAACATTTGGAGAAGAGTTAACACCTATTCTTCTCAATCTATTCCAAAAAATTGAAGAGGAAGGAATGCTTCCAAATTCGTTCTACAGGGCCAACATCACCCTCATGCCAAAGCCAGACAAAGTATCACTGATCAACTTAGATGTAAAAATCCTCAACAAAATATTAGCAAAATGAATTCAACATGTTAAAAGTATCATACACCATGATCAAGTGGCATTTATCCCAGGGATGCAGGGAAGGTTTAATATATGCAAATCAATCAGTGTGATATACCACATAAACATATTGAAGAATAAAAATCATATGATAGTCTTAATAGAAGCAGAAAAAGCTTTTGACAGAATTGGACATCCATTTATTTAAAAAAAACTCTCAAAAAAGTAGGTATAGAGGAGGTGCACTTCAACATAATAAAGACCATATATGACAAACCTACAGCCAACATTATACTCAGTGGCGAAAAGCTGAAAGCATTTCCTCTAAGATCAGGAACAAGACAAGGATGCTCACTCTCACCAGTTTTATTCAACATAGTATTGGAAGTCCTAGCCGTAGCAGTCAAGACAATGAAAAGAAACAAAAGGAATCCAAATTGGAAAGGAAGAAGTAAAACTGTCACTGTTCACAGATGACATGATATTATATAAAGGAGATCCTAAACATGCTACCCCAAAACTATTAGAACTAATAAATGAATTCAGTAAAGCTGCAGGATACAAAATTAATATATAGAAATCTGTTGCATTTCTATGCAGTAACAATGAACTATCAGAAAGTGAAATTAAGAAAACAATCCCTTTTAAAATTGTATCAAAAAGGATAAAATACCTAGGACTAAATCTAACCAAGGAGGTAAAATACCTGTACTTGGGAAAGTCTAAGACACTGATGAAAGAAATTGAAGATGACACAAACAAATGGAAATACAGACTGTGCTTATGGATTGGAATAATGAATATTGTTAAAATGGCCATACTCCCCAAAGTAGTCTACAGAGTTGATGCAATCCCTATCAAAATACCAATGGCATTTTTCACAGAATTGGAACAAATAATTCTAAAATTTATATAGACAAAAGGCCCCACATAGCCAAAACAGTCTTGAGAAAGAAGAATAAAGTTGGTTGTATCACACTCCCTGATCCAACTATACTACAAATCTGCAGTAATAAAAGCAGTATGGTACTGGCACAAAAATAGACACATAGATCAATGGAACAGAATAGAGAGCCCAGAAATAAACTCACAGTTCTATGGTCAATAATCTATGACACAGGAGACAAGAATATACAATGGGGATGTCTCTTCAGGCAAGGGAATTGAAAGCAGTAATAAACAAATGGGGCTACATCAAACTAAAAAGTTTTTGCACAGTGAAGGAAGCTATCAACAAAATGAAAAGGCTGCCTACGAAATGCGAGAAGATATTTGGAAATGATGCATCTGACAAGAGGTTGATATCCAAAATATACAAAGAACTCATATAACTCACCATCCGCCCCCCCCTAAAAAAAACCAAACCAACAAACAACCCTCTTAAAAAATGGGCAGAGTATCTGCATAGACATTTTTCCAGAGAAGACATACAGATGGCCAATAGGCATATGAGAAGATGCTCAACATCACTAATCATCAGGGAAATGCAAATCAAAAAACACAATGAGATATTCCCTCACACCTGCCAGAACGACTGTTACCAAAAAGACAACAACTAGTAAATGTTGGTGAGGATGTGGAGAAAAGGGGCCCCTTGTGCACTGTTGGTGGGAATGTAAATTGATATAGCCACTGTGGAAAACAGTATGGAGGTTCCTCGAAAAATTATAAATAGAACTACCATATGATCCAGCAATTCTACTGGGTATTTTTCTGAAGAAAACAAAAACATTAAGTCGAAAAGGTATATGCACCCCTATGTTCATTGCAGCATTATTTACAATAGCTAAGATATGGAAGAAACCTAAGTATCCATTGATAGATGAATGGATAAAGAAGATATAAGTATGATGGAATATTACTCAGCCATAAGTAAGAACGAAATCTTGCCATTTATGACATGGATGGACCTAGAGGGTATTAGGCTAAGTGAAAGAAGTCAGACAGAGGAAGACAAATACCAAATGATTTCACCTGTATGTGCAACTTAAAAAACAAAACATACATAACAAAACAGAATCAGATTCATAGATACAGAGAACAAACTGGTAGTTGCCAGAGGGGAGGAGAGTGGGAGGATGAGTGAAATAGGTGAGGGATATTAAGAGGTACAAACTTCCAGTCGTAAAATAAGTCACGGGAAGTAATGTACAGCATAGGGAGTATAGTCAATAATGTTGTTATAATTTTATTTGGTGACAGATGGTAACTAGACTTATTGTGGTGATCATTTTGTGATGTATAAAACTATTGAATCACTATGTTGTGTACCTAAAACATATTATAGGTCAATTATATTTCAATAGAAAAATAGAAGGGAAGAAGAGGACTTATTTATTTATTTATTTTGCGTTGCGCAGGCCTCTCACTGCTGTGGCCTCTCCCGCTGCGAAGCACAGGCTCCAGACGCGCAGGCCTAGCGGCCATGGCCCATGGGCCCAGCCACTCCGCGGCATGTGGGATCCTCCTGGACCGGGGCACGAACCCGCGTCCCCTGCATCGGCAGGCGGACTCTCAACCACTGTGCCACCAGGGAAACCCAGGACTTAGTTTTTAATTACTGAGCATCATTCTTTTGTATTGTCATTCTCAATCCCTTTCTTTTGCACACTCCGTATTTAGTCCATCAGTAAATCCTCTTACTCTTACCTTCACATTATATACTCATAAAAGAGCCCTCAGTTTCCCTCAGAAGTTGTAGATGCTGTGGTGCACTGACCCGTTTCTCGCTTGAGGACAGTGGCAAGCATTGCTTTACTGCTGGGAATTCTGGCTGCTGATGGTTTGTAAGAATTGCCCTTGATTGAAGGGAGTTGCCTCATCCAAGTATACCAGCTTTTGGGAACAGCCAGCCTTCAGTGATTGGTAGATATGGAAAGAGAGAGACAGAGGGAAAGAGCGAGAGAGAAAGATAAAGAGAAAGAGAAAGAAAGGGGGATTGATTTATCATAAGAGAGTTGATTTATCATAAGCTGAGGATGCTGGACTGAATTCAAGACAACTCTTAAGAACCATTCGTGGTCCCCAAGCTCCACATAATATTGAATAAGGTCACTATTGCTGCTGTGTCAGTTTTGGGCTTCTCCCTCTGTCCAGTTCTGCTTCCCTCAGTCCCTTACACGTGATCCAGAGAGCACTGCTTGACATATCTCTGGCACGCAAACCTGTACTTCAGAGTCTGTATTTCTAAGAACTCATAAGACAGATGTGGACTTCTATGACATCCTAACCTACTAAAAAGTCTAACTTTTTTTTCTGAACCATTTCAAAGTAAGTTGGCAACCTGATGCCTATTATCCGCAAAAACTTCATTGTTTATATCTGACAAACAAGGCTATTTTCCCACATAACCATAATATATAATCATAAAAATCAAGAAGTTCACATTAACTGTAAGTTTTAGATGCCATTCAAGTTTCACAATTATCTCAGTAATGTCTTGTGTAACAAAAGGGTTCCGTTCTTTTCACAAGCTGCACTTCGTAGTCCTGACTCTATAGTCTCTTTTATCTGGGAATAGTTCCTCACGTCATTTCCTGATTTTTGCATTAGTTTACTATTGCTGCTGTAACAAATCATCACACACTGAGTAGCTTAAAGCAACATGAATTTACTCTCTTACAGTTCTGGAAGTCAGAATCCTGAAATCAAAACGTCAGCAGGGCTGGAGGCTTCCAGGGGAGAATCTGTTTCCTTGACTTTTCCAGCTTCTCGTGGCCACCTGTGTTCCTTCGCTTATGGCCCTTTCCTCTATCTTTAACATGCATCACCCCTATCTCTGCTGCTGTCGTCATATCACCTTCTCCTCTGAGTCCAATTCCTCAGTTCCTTCTTAGAAGGATTGTTGTGATTACATTGGGCCCATAGGATAATCCAGGACAATTATTCCCATTTCAAGATCCTTAACTTAATCACTTTTGCCATGTAAGGTAACATCCACAGGATCCAGGGATTAGGATGTGGACATATTTGAGGGACTTTATTCAGCCTACTACAGCTTTCTTATGTTGAGACTTTTAAAGGGTATATATAGGCCAGTTATTTTTGTAGAATGACTTCAATTTGGATTTGTTTGATATTTCCTCATTGCATCCTGTCAGGTATATACATTATTTTGATTTGTTCTAGTGATCTGTTAAATTTAATCTCTAATTTAAGGCGGTGTCTGTGAGGCTTCCTCACTGTATAGTTGCACATTTTCCCCTTGTGATTAATATTTTTTTGGCAAGGCACTTTGAGACTATGTAAGTATCCTATTTTTCACCTAACTTTATTTATATAGATAGGTAGATATAAATAGAGATACTGATCTATCCATCTATCTAGATCTATCTGTCTTTCTCTCTATATCAGCATGGACTCATAAATTCCTGTTTTATGAAATGTGTAATAAACTGTTAATATAATTATTTTAATTTCATGCTTTTCAAGTCATTTCCAAATTCTGGGAGCTGTTTCAAGCTGGCTTTTGCTTTTATTCATTTTGTTGATGAATTAATTTTATTATTTGATTGCTTACTGTCTGGCACAATAAGATATTCCAGACTTATGTTATATTTTCCTGCTCCAGACCTAGAAGCAGCCACTTCCAAGGAGTCCTGGTTCCTTTCAATGGAGATTGGCATTTAGAACCTAAGACCGGGCACTAGCCATGCTCATGTGTTAGAATTTCACTCTTCCTACGCCTTCTCAGTAGATAAAGATAGGAAATATGTGTACACACACATTCACATTTATACTTATTTTGAATTTATCTATTTGTATTGAAATTAGTGGTTCACACAGATATTTCTATTTCAAGTCCAATTCTATAGAGTTTTATCTAGCTTCTTCTTTTCCATCTTTGTAACTCTTTTTTTCTGCAAGAAACCTGGCTGCCACTGTTCTCAATATATTTATTTGTTCAGCTCCCCTATGATAGTGAATTTTTCTATTAACAGCTTGTGCACATTTTTCTGCTTATTTTTTTTATTGTTATACACAAATTCTTCCTATGTTTGAGGTACTAATTTTCTGGATTATGTGCATGGCAAATATTTTCTCCGAATCTCTCTGGCTTTTCTTGGTTTTGGTGTCTTTTACTTACATTTTTTTTTAATTCAGTGAAATAAAATTTACCAGTCCCTTTTTATTTATTTATTTTTATTTATTTTTTTTTTTTGCGGGCCACTGTTGTGGCCTCTCCCGTTGTGGGGCACAGGCTCCGGACGCGCAGGCTCAGCGGCCATAGCTCACTGGCCCAGCCGCTCCGCGGCGTGTGGGATCTTCCCGGACCGGGGCACGAACCCGTGTCCCCTGCATCAGCAGGCGGACTCTGAACCACTACGCCACCAGGGAAGCCCACCAGTCCCTTTGTAAAACAAACAAAACAAAACTAGCATCTTTTTCTTTTTTTTACTGGGGTAAAATAGTACATAACAAAATTTACCATTTTAATCATTTTAAGTGTACAGTTCAGTGGCATTCAGTATATTCACATTGTTATGTGACCATCACTGCTCTCCATCCACAGAACTTTTTTGTCTTGCCAAACCTAAACCCATTAAACATTAACTCCCCATTCCCTCTTCTCCAAGCCGCTGGTCCTCACTATTCTACTTTCTGTCTCTATGAATTTGACTGCTCTAGGTACCTCCTCTAAGTGGACTAATACAATGTTTGTCCTTTTGTGACTGGCTTATTTCACTTAACAAAATGTCTTTAAGTTTCATCCATTTTGTAGCATGTATCAAAATCTTATTCCTTTTTATTAAGGCTGAATAATATTCCATTGTATGTACAGTTGACTCTTGAAAAACATGGTTGAACTGCATGGTTCCACTTACAAGCAGATTTTTTTTTCAGTAAATATAGTACCTGTATTTTCATTTTATAGATCTTTAAGTATAGGGAAAACTTTACGTTTGATTAGGGATCACAATATGTGATATCAAAAGAACTAGGGTTTGAGTCCTGATTCTATCCAAACTGTTCCAGCTTCCTTCCCTTGGGTGAGTCGTTTATCAATTCCTTTGCTATTGGGGCAGAGATAGCAGTACACAGATTTTTGACTCCACAGGGGTCAGCACCCCTATCCCCCACATTGTTCAAGGGTTAACTGTATACATTACATTTTTAAAATCCATTTATCTGTCAATGGACATTTGGATTGTTTCCACCTTTTGGCTATTGTGGATAATTCTGCTGTGAACATTGGTCGTTGGTACACAAATATTTGTTTGAGTCCCTGCTTTCACTTCTTTGAATTTTTACCTAGAGGTTAAATTCACTGGATCATATGGTAATTTTATTTTAAATTTTTGGGGGAACGACCATACTGTTTTCCACACTGGCTGTATCATTTTACCTTCTTACCAGCAATGCACAAGAGTTATAATTTCTCCATATCCTTCCCAGCATTTGTTATTTTCTGTTTTTAAAATAATAGCCCTCTTAATGGATGTAAAGTGGTATTTCATTGTGGTTTTGACTTGCATTTCCCTAATGATTAGTGATGTTGAGCATTTTTTCATGTGCTGATTGGCCCTTTGTATATCTTTGAAGAAATTTCTGTTCAGATCCTTTGCCCATTAAAAAAATTGTGTTGTTTGCAAGATTAGCATCTTAACATAGAATCACTGGGACTCTTTAGTCTATTTTAATCATCTCCATCACTTGGACAATAGTATATCTGGCTTGCTACTAATAGCAGAGGGGTTAGAGAGGAAGGAAAAAAAAAAGACATATACTGAAATAAAAAATATTTCAAAATGTGTTTTTAAAATATGAAATTCGGGCTTCCCTGGTGACGCAGTGGTTAAGAACCTGCCTGCCAATGCAGGGGACACGGGTTCGAGCCCTGGTCCAGGAAGATCCCACATGCCGCGGAGCAGCTAAGCCTGTGTGCCACAACTACTGAGCCTGTGCTCTAGAGCCTGCAAGCCACAACTACTGAAGCCTGCGTACCTAGAGCCCATGCTCCACAACAAGAGAAGCCACCGCAATGAGGCCCATGCACTGCAACGAAGAGTAGCCCCTGCTTGCTGCAACTAGAGAAAGCCTGTGCACAGCAATGAAGACCCAACGCAGCCAAAAATAATAAATAAAAATAAAATTAATTAAAAATAAATAAAATATTTGACTCTTTAGAAAAGCAAAAGAGCAATTCTGTTTGGGAATAAATGCCATTGTAGTTAACAAGTGTATATTTAACAACTTCTGTGTGTTAGGCATTATTCTAGACACTGGAAGGAGTATTTGACCATAAACAAAAAATGTTTAGGTGAAAACATTATCAGCTATTCGGTAGCAGGAGACAGAAGCACACTTTTAAAATATTGTATGTTTATCTTCTATGCAATTGCATAATGTGATATATATACACATTGGTGTAAATAATATACCCCAAGGCATTGTTCCCAGTCAAAACTTAAATGACTACTTAATGACCTTTTTTATTTAGAGTGCATGAGTGAAGTACTTACTTGGTTTAGGAGAAATAAAAAGTAGATTGGTGCTAAAATTTGAAGTTTGACATTGTTCTAGAACAGAAAAATTTCAGGTATTTCTCATAGAAACTGGCCCTTTGAGTTTTCCAAATACTTCTATGCTGGGGCATTCAGAATAAATGAAGATATGTTCAGGAAAGAGTTCATTTCTTCACCTCTAATATTTGTGAATACTATCAGCATATCAGAGAGAAAATCCAGAGAGTTGAGTAAAACAACACAAAAAAAATTAATGAGAAATTCATATATGGACAGTTATTTTCATGCATTCATATTTTTCTATATCCATTTCAATATTTCCACTATGTTTTCTTCCTTGCTAGTGATCTGTGTCTGTAAGGTTATAGATTAGAACACAACTAGAGACTTACTTTGCTAATGATGGCAGTTTTTCATTTGGGAGAAACACAAAAAAAAGATATTTAAAAAATACTTGTGTCTTTGCACTCTGGGCTCCTTATGATATAATCAATATGGAGACACAAAAAGTCGCAGTAAGGTAAAGTTAAAAAAAAATTGTCCATCTTGGCCAAGAAGCACATGAAAAACTGCTCAACATCACTAATTATTAGAGAAATGCAAATCAAAACTACAATGAGATATCACCTGACACCAGTTAGAATGGGCATCATCAGAAAATCTACAAACAACAAATACTGGAGATGGTGTGGAGAAAAGGGAACCCTCTTGCACTTTTGGTGGGAATGTAAATTCATACAGCCACTATGGAGAACAGTATGGAGGTTCTTTAAAAAACTAAAAATAAAATTACCATATGACCCAGCAGTCCCACTACTGGGCATACACCCAGAGAAAACCATAATTCAAAAAGACACATGCACCCCAATGTTCATTGCAGCACTATTTACAGTAGCCAGGTCATGGAAGCAACCTAAATGCCCATCGACAGATGAATGAATGAAGAAGATGTGGTACATATATGCAATGGAATATTACTCAGCCATAAAAAGGAACGACATTGGGTCATTTGTGGATGGATCTAGAGGCTGTCATACAGAGAGAAGTAATTCAGAAAGAGAAAAACAAATATCATATATTAACACGTATATGAGGAACCTAGAAAAATAGTACAGATGAACCGGTTTGCAGGGCAGAAATAGAGACACAGATGTAGAGAACAAACATATGGACACCAAGGGGGGAAAGTGGTGAGGGTGGTGGTGGTGGTGGGATGAATTGGGAGATTGAGATTGACATATATACACTAATATGTATAAAATAGATAACTAATAAGAACCTGCTGTGTAAAAAATAAATAAAAATTTTAAAAAATTGTCCATCTTGTCCAATTATCTACGTGCAATAGATGAATGTCACTCTTGATATTAAATATGATAATGTCTAGAGATTCCAAATGCATCAAGCACAAGAGACAGATCATGCCTAATGGTCGTCTCAGAGACCTGTCCTTCTTCCTTTTGTAATATTTTCTTAGGGCACTTTTAGTTTGGTTAAAGAAGACCAAGCTTGGGTTTATTCCTAGTTCCTCAAGCTTGAGTTCATTCCTAGTTTCTGCATCTTCTTTATCAAAAGTTATTTAACTCCTTTCCAACTATCTCCTTATTTTGGCACCTTAATTGTTTAAGTGTGGGGCTCATAGCAAAAACTAGGAGAATGAGTGTGTCTGTGTTTCATCAAGTGCTTACTATGTTGATGGAATTTCACATTAAATGAGCGTAAAAATTAATCATGTTGGTGTATGGTGTTAAATAACTATTCATATTCATTTTTTAGACAGTCCAATACTAAAGGGGTATGTTATTCAGTCAGAGTGTAATTAAGAAAACTTTATAATAAACACCTTACTGAGTAAGAAAAAGGCCACATCATTGCAACTGCTGCTACAAAACCAGCTGGTACCAAAGAGCTTTGCTGCAGGGCATTTCTACCTTAAGTTCTCTTAAGAGCTTGATAGGATTTAGTTCCTCTCTTCCAAGAATTTGCTGTTCGCAAAATCAGCTTCAGAGGGAAGGATAGATGGTGTCTGAGTTGAAAGAAAGGTAGATTTTTGGAATTGGTAAGCCTACTTTTTTTTTTTTTTTTTTGGTTAACCTATTTTTGAGAGTATGATTGGTCCATTTTAGTAGTTACTGCTTTTTAATGTCAACAAGCATTTGGCTTCAGTAAAGTCAGGGAACTTTCTTTCCCTCATATGGCACAGCTCTCTACTACCAGGGCAAACTGTGTTTCTTTCAGTATCTAGCACAAGAGCTTCAGAAAAACTTTTGATTTGATCCGATTACATTTATTTACTTTATTATTTCTGAAGGCTTGTAAGGTATTCTAATCTTTTTCTTAGTATGTATGTGAACAGTAGTCACTAAGCATGGAAAGAGGATCAGTGATCTAAAATAACTACCAGTTCTGTATGTACATCAGATTCAAATCTATTGTGAATTAGATTTTCCAAATTGGTCACCGTGCTCTTACGTAAGAGGCAATACAAGAATCACCATTAGTCTCTTGCAAATTGAATAAACGTGAAACATTCAAATAATACTTTACCTTCTTAACTTTTTCTAGGTTCCCATATAATTCCACACCTCTTGATCAATATAGTGACTTATTCAGTTATTCATTATTCCCTCAAAAATATTTACTCAACATTTACTCTGTAATAGGCACTGCCCTAGAAGTGAACCAAAGGAAGTACAGCACCTGACTTCATGGAGCTTAAACTTATGTTACCCATTTTTGGATTGGGTTTGTTGTTTTTTTGATCTTCAGCTGCATGAGCTGCTTGTATATTTTGGAAATTAATCCTTTGTCAGTTGCTTCATTTGCAAATATTCTCTCCCATTCTGATGGTTGTCTTTTTGTCTTGTTTATGGTTTCCCTTGCTGTGCAAAAGCTTTTAAGTTTCATTAGGTCCCATTTGTTTATTTTTGTTTTTATTTCCATTTCTCTAGGAGATGGGTCAAAAAGGATCTTGCTGTGATTTATGTCATTGAGTGCTCTGCCTGTGTTTTCCTTTACGAGTTTTATGGTGTCTGGCCTTACATTTAGGTCTTTATTCCATTTTGAGATTATTTTTGTATATGGTGTCAGGGAGTGTTCTAATTTCATTCTTTTACATTCTTTTTACATGTAGCTGTCCAGTTTTCCCAACACCACTTATTGAAGAGGCTGTCTTTTCTCCATTTTATATTCTTGCCTCCTTTATCAAAAATAAGGTGACTATATGTGTGTGGGTTTATTTCTGGGCTTCCTATCCAGTTCCATTGATCTATAGTTCTGTTTTTATGCCAGTACCGTACTGTCTTGATTACTGTAGCTTACTGTAGCTTTGTAGTATAGTCTGAAGTCAGGGACTCTGATTCCTCCAGCTCAGTTTTTCTTTCTCAAGATTGCTTTGGCTATTCGGGGTCTTTTGTGTTTCAACACAGATTGTGAATTTTTTTGTTCTAGTTCTGTGAAAAATGCCATTGGTTGTTTGATAGAGATTGCATTGAATCTGTAGATTGCTTTGGGTAGTACAGTCATTTTCACAATGTTGATTTATCCCCTCCAAGAACATGATATATCTCTCCATCTATTTATATCATCTGTAATTTATCAGTGTCTTATAGTTTTCTGCATACAGGTATTTTGTCTACCTAGGTAGGTTTATTCCTAGGTGTTTTATTCTTTTTGTTGCAATGGTAAATGGGAGTGTTTCCTTAATTTCACTTTCAGATTTTTCATCATTAGTGTATAGGAATGCAAGAGATTCCTGTGCATTAATTTTGATTCTGCTACATTACCAAATTCATTGATTAGCACTAGTAGTTTTCTGGTGGCATCTTTAGGATTCTCTATGTATAGTATCATGTCATTTACAAACAGTGACAGTTTTACTTCCTCTTTTCCAATTTGTATTCCTTTTATTTCATTTTCTTCTCTGATTACTGTGGCTAGGACTTGCAAAACTATCGTGAATAATAGTGGTGAGAGTGGACATCCTTGTCTTGTTCCTGATCTTAGAGGAAATGCTTTCAGTTTTTCACCATTGACAATGATGTTTGCTGTGGGTTTGTCATATATGGCCTTTATTATGTTGAGGTAGGTTCCCTCTATGCCCACTCTCTGGGGAGGTTTTATCATAAATCAGTGTTGAATTATGTCAAAAGCTTCTTCTGCATCTGTTGAGTTGATCATATGGTTTTTATTTGTACATTTGTTAATATGGTGTATCACATTGATTGATTTGCATATATTGAAGAATGCTTGCTTCCCTGGGATAAATCCCACTTGCTCATGGTATATGATCCTTCTATTGTGTTGTTGGATTCTGTTTGCTAGTATTTTGTTGAGGATTTTTGCAGGTATATTTATGAGTGATATTTGTCTGTAAGTTTCTTTTTTTGTAGTATCTTCATCTGGTTTTGGTAACAGTGTGATGGTTGCCTCATTGAATGAGTTTGGGAGTGTTCTTTCCTCTGCAATTTTTTGGAAGAGTTTGAGAAGGATGGGTGTTAGCTCTTCTCTTAATGCTTGATAGAATTCACCTGTGAAGTTGTTTGATCCTGGACTTCTATTTGTTGGAAGATTTTTAATCAGTTTCAATTTCATTACTTTTGATTGGTCTGATCATATTTTCTGTTTCTTCCTGGTTCAGTCTTGGAAGGTTATACCTTCCTAAGAATTTGTCCATTTCTTCCAGGTTGTCCCTTTTAGTAGCATAGAGTTGCTTGTAGTAGTCTCTTAGGATGCTTTGTGTTTTTGTGGTGTCTGTTGTAACTTCTCCGTTTTCATTTCTAAAATTATTGATTTGAGTCCTCTCCCTCTTTTTCTTTTTGAGTCTGGCTAATGGTTTATCAATTTTGTTTATCTTCACAGAGAACCAGCTTTTAGTTTTATTGATCTTTGCTATTGTTTTCTTTGTTTCTATTTCATTTATTTCTGCTCTGATGTTTATGATTTCTTTCCTGCTGCTAACTTTAGTTTTTCTTTGTTCTTCTTTCTCTGGTTCCTTTAGGTGTAAAGTTAGATTGTTTATTTGACATTTTTCTTGTTTCTTGAGGTAGGTTTTATTGCTAATAACTTCCCTCTTTGAACTACTTTTGGTGCATTCCATAGGTTTTGGATCGTCGTGTTTTCATTGTCCTTTCTCTCTAGGTATTTTTTATTTCCTCTTTGATTTCTTCAGTCATCTCCTGTTTATTTAGTAAAATATTGTTTAGCCTCCATGTATTTGTGTATTTTATGTTTTTTCCCCTGTAATTGATTTCTAATCTCCTAGCGTTGTTGTCAGAAAAGATGTTTGATATGATTTCAGTTTTCTTCAGTTTACTGTGGCTTAATTTTTGACCCAAGATATGATCTATCCTGGAGAATGTTCCTTGTGCACTTGAGGGGAAACTGTAATCTGCTGTTTTGGGATGGAATGTCCTATAAATATCAATTAAATCTACCTGGTCTGTTGTGTCATTTAAAGCTTGTGTTTCCTTATTAATTTTCTGTTTGGATGATCTGTCCATTGGTGTAAATAAGGTGTTAAAGTCCCCCACTATTATTGTGTTACTTTTGATTTCCTCTTTTATAACTGTTATCAGTTGCCTTGTGTATTTAGGTGCTCCTATGTTGGGTGTATATATGTTTATAATTGTTATATCTTCTTCTTGGATTGATCCCTTGACCATTATGTAGTGTCCTTCCTTGTCTCTTGTAACATTCTTTATTTTAAAGTCTATTTTATCTGATATGAGTATTGCTCCTCCAGCTTTGTTTTGATTTCCATTTGCATGGAGTATCTTTTGCCATCCCCTCACTTTCAGTCTGTATGTTTCCCTAGATCTGAAGTGGGTCTCTTGTAAGCAGCATATATATGGGTCTTGTTTTTTGTATCCATTCAGTGAGCCTGTGTCTTTTAGTTGGAGCCTATAATCCACTCATGTTTAAGGTAGTTATCCATATGTATGTTCCTATTACCATTTTCTTAATCGTTTTGGTTTTTTGTAGGTTCTTTTCTTCTCTTGTGTTTCCCAGTTAGAGAAGTTCCTTTAGCATTTGTTGTAGAGTTGGTTTGGTGGTGCTGAATTCTTTTAGATTTTGCTTGTCTGTAAAGCTTTTGATTTCTCCATCGAATCTGAATGAGATCCTTGCTGGGTAGAGTAATCTTGGTTGTAGGTTCTTCCCTTTCATCACTTTAAATATGTCATGCCACTGCCTTCTGGCTTGTAGCGTTTCTGCTGAGACATCAGCTATTAACCTTGTGGGAGTTCCCTTGTATGTTGTCATTTTTGCCTTGCTGCTTTCAGTAATTTTTCTTTGTCTTTAATTTTTGCCAATTTGATTACTATGTATCTTGGTGTGTTTCTCCTTGGGTTTATCTTGTATGGGACTCTCATGCAGAAAATTTGTTTTTAAATGAAGACAAATTGATTTTGATTGTATTGCAGACTGCTTTATTAGTAGTTAAGAAGCAATATTAATTAGGATATTTAGTTAATGCTGTAATTTGTTTTTTTTTAATTTAAATATGATCTTGGTTCCAAGTTCTATATGGAAACACAAATATTTTTTTTTTCTATTTTTCCCAGTTGAAGGAACTAATACTCTACAGACTACTCTGCTGAAAAGAAAATGTAGAGGACGTTTCCTATCACCGTATATTTATATAGTAATTTTATAACATATGGTAGGCAGAACAATGACTCTCACAAATGTCCATGAATTAATCCATGGCATCTGAGTATGTTACTTTATATGGCAAAAGAGACTTTGCAGATGTGGTTAAGGTTAAGAACCTCTAGATGGGATATTATCTTCGATTATCTGGGTGAGCTCAGTCTAATCATTTGAGTCCTTAAAAGTGGAGCACCTTTTCCAACTGTGGTCAGAGAGAATGTGAGCCTAGAAGAAAGGACAGAAAGATGCTACAGTGCTGACATTGAAGATGGATGAAGGGGCCACAAGCCAAGGAATGCAGGCAACTCTAGGAACTGGAAAAGGCAAGGGAAAAGAGGCTGTCATAGAGCCTGCAGAAGTGAATACAGGCCTACCAACATCTTGATTTTAGCCCTGTGAGAACGATGTCAGGCTTCTAACTTAGAGAACTATATGATAGAATATTTATATTGTTTTAAGTTACTAAGTTGTTTTAATTTGGCATATCAGCAATAGAAAACGAATACACATCACATTGCACATTTTTTACTTATTCAGTTGCACTACTCTGCATTGAAACATACACAGTGGGAATGTTATAATTTTTTTATAAAGATAGCAAATGTCATTCATATCATTTTCTTCCCAGGAGAACACCCACATGTGTGCACACACCCACACACACACACACACACACAAAGTCATCTTAAATTTTTTTTTTTAGTTAGAAGTTAAATATATGTTTGTTTACCAATGAGAAAATTAGTAAAAGGAAACCTCAAGTAAAATTGGAGTTGGGAAGTCCTACCACTTCCCCAAATAGGAGAATGTCAATTACAGACCCCATCAGGAGCAAATGCAACTTAACACTTTTAAATAGGAAGTACAACTTCTTTACTGTTCCAGCAGGAGGAAGGAAGATTTTCTTCCTCCTCAGCAATAAGACCAGCCAGTGGAAATGCTGCAACTCAGCCAATGAGAAGCCACTGTCACCTGAACTCTTACTTTTCTCCAGTGAACTTTCTTTTTTCTCTTGCTGATCAATTCTTTGTCCCATCCTTCTTTCTATAAAAGCCTTCTGTTTTGTACAGTCCCTTGGAGTATCTCTCTGGTTGTTAGATGAGATGCTGCCCAATTCATGAATCATTTAATAAAGCCAATTAGATCTTCAAATTTACTGAGTTCAATTTAGTTTTTTAACACCAAATATGGCAATTTTATTCATGCAATTCACAAAATAGTAACAGTTGTTAGAATCTCAGAATTAGATTTTCAATGTAGTAGTCAATAAGAACAACTTTGGTTAAATTATTGCTTTTCAAATGATACTTAATGAAGTTTTTATTGAAATATCTAGTAAGCATCATTAAATTTTTATAACAAAACAAGTCTTCCAATTAATACTCTTACATGGACAGATAATCATGGGTTAGAGGGAAAATTCTTACTAATAAACTAGGAAGAATTCCTGTAATCCAGAGAAAACAAAGTATATATTTGGCTAAATATGGGTGATAAAATGTGAATTCTGGGTGTGTTGCCTAATGGCCCTAAGAACATTTGAAATAAACTTAAAGGATTATGGTGGAGAGAGTGGTACAGAGGAGGGATTGGTGCAGGATCCAAAGTTATAGTCTGCAACGTTCAGGGCAAAGGAAGACAGATGCAACCCAAAGACCAACCCAACCATCACTCCAGTGGAGGCCTTTTGTACTGGGCTGTGTAGGATTATCCATCCATTTGGCCTCTAATGTTACTACTGGGATACAATTAATTAGATCTGGAATCACCTTGATAGACACAGATACTACTCTACTTGGAGTATTAGGCACAAGTCTACCAAGGAGTTTTTGATTTAATATGGGATTTCCCATCCTCTATGAGCTCTGGTGGTATGATGGTTAATTCTGTATGTCAATTTGACTGGGCCACCAGGTGTCCAGATATTTGGTAAACATTCTATGTCCGAGAGGGTGTTTCTGGATGAGATTAACACTTGAATCAGTAAACTGAGTAAAGCAGATTGGTGGGCTTTATCCAATCCCTTAGAAACCTGAATAGAATAAAAAGACTGACCCTCCCCAAAATAAGAGGGAAGTCCTCCTGCCTGACTGTTTTAAGCTGGGACATTGTTCTTTTTTGGCCTTCAGACTCGAACTGAAACATCACTTCTTCTTGGGTCTTGAGCTAGCTGGCTTTCAGAGTGTTATTTACACCATTGGCTCTCCTGAGTCTCCAGCTTGCTCACTGCAGATCTTAGGAATTGTCAGCCTCCATAATCAATCACGTGAGCCAGGTCCTTAATAATAAATTTCATTCTCTCTCTCTTTTTCTCCCTGTGTGTGTGTGTATACACATTCAACACACACACACACACACACACACACACACACACACACACACACACACACACACACACACATAGGTCTTATTGGTTCTGTTTCTCCAGAGAACCCTGACTAATACAGATGGGTGAAAAATCGTGATGACCGTTCCTTGTTCTCAGTTGCTAACAGTTATTTGGTCTCTTGGTCATGAAAGCCCTACTCCTCGTGGGCCCACGCAACACCTAGAGCTAGGCAAGGCTTATGCCAGTGGGAATTACGATACATTTCCAGTGGATAAATGAATTCTTCAATAAAAAAATATTTCAGAGTCCATTCACAGTGATGACAGTAAACAGTTTATTTCAATGTAGCACTTTCAGAAAGAGGAATAATTTGGTATAGTCAGGCATGAAAATTTTGACCATGACACTCTTTTCCTGTCTTAATGTCATGTCCAAAAGGACATTTAAAAAGAAAAAGTTTTAATAATGGTAATATATAGATCAGTTTCACAATTGACAGATAATTTCAAAGCAAAATAGCTATACTTATGAACTAACTTTTTTTTTTTTTTTTTGCGGTACGCGGGCCTCTCACTGCTGTGGCCTCTCCCGTTGCGGAGCACAGGCTCCGGACGCGCAGGCTCAGCGGCCATGGCTCACAGGCCCAGCCACTCTGCGGCATGTGGGATCTTCCTGGACCGGGGCACGAACCCGTGTCCCCTGCATCGGCAGGCAGAATCTCAACCACTGCGCCACCAGGGAAGCCCTGAGCTAACATTTTGAAATGTCAAGTATGGTTTAATAAATAACCCTGATTTCACATATCTTATATCCCCAATACTTTTATAACAATTTGCAGTAGATAAAACAGATATTGTTAGTAATTATAGAAATGAGGAGACTGAGGTCAGCAAGATTTAAAGTTTGGCCAAGTGTATACTACTACTAAAGGTCGTGGCTGGGTTTAGAAACAAGAACTTTCTGATTTCTATTTCAGGGTTCATTTCTTATATTACTATTGTTGCTCTATGCAATTAAATGATAGAAGTTTCAAGAGCAGCACTCTACATCCAAGGAAGGAGACTGAAGTTCAAATGTAACCCATTTTCATAACAAATGAGCTTTTTCTATTAGTGTCTCCATTTTACAAGCATAATTCTACCTCAGAGTCCTAAGCCAATGGATTGGCCCCTGAGATAGCTTTCATTACATACCTGCCAAGCATAAGACCTAACTAACCCTCTGCGAAAAGTAACTCCTCTTAGAATATGAGATCTATTGTCCGCAAACATCCATGAAAGAAAAAAGAAGCCCTTTTTCCTGTTGTCTCAGTGGTTTTGAAGACACAGATCAGAACCATACATCATGTGAAGCCTGCCTCCAAAGCAGCCCAACACTGGAGTTCATGGGCATTAATACTCCATTTGTTTCCAAATACGGAACATTTAACAGTGTGATGGGATGGTGTTACATATGTACACAAACCTGTGGCAGCAAATCAACTATGCACAGCTAGTCTGGTCTAATTTTAGAGCTCTGGAGTCTCATGCATGGCCTTCTAGAAAAATTCCCCATATCGGGATACAATGTGAGTGGAGAAAACAACAATAACATGTGATACAGTGTTTTAACTTCTAAAAAAAATTGTAAACTATAGCCATGAATATATGAACTGAGAGGGATTCACTATGGAATAGCATTCTGGACAGGTTAGATTTTTCCTCTCCTTTCCGCATTTTAAATTGCTTTGTCCTTAGGGAATAAATAATTCTGTAGCAGAAACTTCACTGATCATTCTATAACCAAAGGAATCTTTTATTTTTTTTGCCATTAAGTCATATCACAAGGTCAAGCCAACCTACTTTAGCTTCATTTCTTTAGGTTTTCTAACTAAGTTTCCCTAAACAAGGGATCTATGTTATACACTTAGGTTGTCATATATATTTTGAAATTGTGAACAACGCTGTTAATATTTCAAATAGGTAGTTTAGTAATACAGGAATTTATGCTGACATTAAAAGCCATCCTGAATTGCTGCTTGGGATATTTTAAGAATCTCTCTATTACTAACGTGACAAATGATGACTTTAATGGCATCATAAACCAGAAATATGAAAGCATTATTAAAAAACTGCTTCATAAAAGAGTTATCAAGTAACTATCAGTTAAGTTGTTTAGACATGATGAAATTTCAGTCTTAACACACTGGACCACTACAGATGCACTGAACTAGCAATATTATAAAATGTGGAGGTAATGAATATTATTGCTTCAGAAATTGTCTTTGCTAATCTTACTCTGAATAAATTGTGTTGGTTAGGGAAATCCTTATACCTTATGAGACCAATTCACATTTAAAAGCTATTTTATTATTATGAAGCATTTGTTCAATTCATTGCCCAGACGTATAGTTCACATGCAGAAACTACATTACTTACTTTGGCTTAAATATTGAAATAGTGCACTTATATTCTCCTATATTTTAAAGATATGGGGCTCTGCCCTAAAAGGCATCATTCCATTAATTATTCAAGCTCTGTGTGGTGGTTAAACATTTATGTCCCGTACACATTTTATCTTCTACCCTTTTTTCCCCTTATAATTAATGGGTCTATAAGACACTTGGTGTGATATGAGCTGATTTTTTAAGTTCTAATAGGATATATTTTATTGCAATAGCCTTCATCTTTGCAGAAATATAGCAACAAATCTGTGCGAATATACAAGTGAAAATGAAATGTCTTTAGAAATCCCATGCTATCTACGGATGGGTTTACTTAAGAGAAGGATTCTCATTGTTCTCTCAAAAGCCACATGTTTGCACATATATGTCACGAAAATAGACCGAGACATTCATGTGATCACAAGGATGATCAGATATTCTGGATCTTCAAATTATGAAATTGTATTATTACATTATTGACTTTTGCAAAAATACCACTTGGTATTCTAAATAGGTTTATTCTATAACATTTTCACATCTACATTCTTGAGAGAAAACCCACGGGAAAATAGAATATTATAAGGAATGAATCATGTGTAACATAGAATGAGCATACAAAGATTGTGATAGAGACAGACAATGTTTCCATGGCCCTAGTGGGATGTGACCCAAAGCAGGCATTGAAGTTATAGCAATGATAGGGTCCTCTCTAGCAGCAGTTGTTAAATTTGATCATGCATCAGAATCACCTGGTGGGCTTACTAAAACACACATTTCTGGGCCTACCCTCAGAGTTTCTGATTCAGTAGGTCTGGGGTAGAACGTAAGAGTTTGCATTTCCAAGTTCCCGGGTGATGTTGATGCTGCTAGTCTGGGGACCACAGTTTGATAATCACCTCTTTATAGGTTCTGTATGACTATATTATCAGAATTATGTCAATTTTGTTTTCTGCTAATGATTTCAATAGAGTATAGGAAAATTGATAATTATTAAGACTCAGTTACTAAACTTGAAATTCAGAGGCTAATTTGATTTCCGTGCACAACTATAAGGCACATGTAATCATCAGTGGTTTTGTTTGTTCTTTGGTTTGTTCTTAGCCCACCTATAAAGCAGCACTCAGTACTTCATTGTATACTCAGAAAAGCAACTCAACTCTACCCTAATTAAACAATGTAGATTTTTATAAAACAACATTTGTCATAATTTCTGATTATAAAGTTAATGCATTTTCACTGGAGAGAATTTAAGCAGAAAAGAATAAATATGAAAATAAATGCAGCCATATTATCAATATCCAGAGATAATCACTGATAATTTGTTGTGGCAATGGAGGTAGATTCTACTTAACATTTAATGGAGAAGTAGAAAAGAGAATTTAACTTAACACCTTCAAACAAAAATTCCTATTTGGCAATAACCATTGATCCCAATCATTGCTTCCCATTTTGTCTGCCAGCTGCTGATCTTCCCCTCTTTCAATTCTTCTCTAAACTGTTCCCCACCCAAACAGACTCAAGAAGCTTTCCTCTGCCTCTCTGTATTTCCCTTTCTTTCTCTTATGCAGAGCAATTCTCCTCTGTTCCTGACCTTCAAGTCCTGAACTCTCATACCCATGGCATCTTCCTGAAAAGGGCTCTTCAGTTACAAGGATCTGCTCTCTTAGAAATAGTGGGGAATATAAATATATCTTTTAGTTTCTGCTGCAAATAACATTCCTTTTAGTCATATAATTATCCATTTGTGTGTACAGTGAAAATCTAGAATCTTGAAAAGTTCAGGTGTTGTATTATTACTTTTTTTATTGCTGCGTAATGTGTTACCACAAAATTAACAGACTAAACGGCACAACTTGATTATCTCACAGTTTCTTTAGGTTAGATCTGGACACAGTCTGGCTGGATTCTCTGCTCAGGGTCTCTACAGGTGTTATGTGTGGAATCATATCCTCTAAAGACATACGTTGAAATCCTATTACCTGGTACCTGTGTATGCATTTCTTATTTGGAAATAGGGTCTTTGCAGATGTAATCAAGTTAAGATGAGGTCATTAGGATGAGCCCTAAACCGACATGACTGATGTCCTTATAAGAAAGGGAAAATGCCATATTAAGACAGAAGCACACAGAGAGAATGACATGTCATGACAGAAGCAGAACTTGGAGTGATGCAGCTGCAAGCCAAGGAATGCCAAGGGTCAATAGCTACCACCAGAGGGTAGGAAGAAACAAGGCAGGATTTTATCCAGACTCTTAGAAGGAGCATGGCCCTGATGACACCTTGATTTCAAACTCTTATCCTCTAGAACTGTAAGAGAATACATTCTGTTCGTTTTAGCCACACAGTTGGGGGTACTTTACTTTAGCAGCCCTAGGAAACGAATTCAGCAGGCTAAAATCAAGGTGTTGGTGGACCTATGGTTCTCATCTAGAGCTCAGAGTTCTCTTCCAAGATCCTCTTCCAAGAACTGGCAGAATTCAGTTCCTAGCAGCCATAAGGACTGAGGTCTCTGTTGTCTTGCTGGCCATCACCTGAGCTCCTAGATGGCTCTAGCAGTTCCTTGTCACTTGGTCACCATGGGCAGTTGAAACCATGTTATGTTGGATTTCTTTCAGGCCTGCCTGAGTGCAAATTCTTGTTTTCCTCTTCTGCCCACAGCCAGAGAAAACTCTGCTTTTAAAGGGCTCCTGTGTTTAGGCCAGGCTGGTCTACCTGAACAGGATAATCTCTTTATTATAAGATCAACTGATTTTAGACCTTAATTATAGCTACAAAATGCCTTCAGAGAAGTACCTAGATTAGCAATTGAATGAATACCTGGGAGAAAGTATGCTTACCTCTGGGGCTGAGAGTCTTGGTGGGAAAGGCCAGCTTAGAAATCTTTCTACTATAGGTGCAGTGTTTCTCATATATACTGAAAAAGGTAACTGGACATTACTCAAATAGTCATTTTATTTTAGTTCTCCACATCCACAGTGGAAATTGTCTCTGCTGTGAATAAATGTAACCCATTTAATAAAAAGAATCACCCTAGCTATATTCCAATGAGCATGAAATAAATGGTCTTTATTTTTCTATAGGGATTTACTGTACGATATTAATTAGTAATCAAATTATAACTTAGTTTCCCCAAGTGAATAAAGCAGATACTTTCGAGGCACGGGCGAGTTAAGCCCTGACTCACCTTTTCTATTATAACTGGTTTATGTTACATAAGCTTTTGTTATATGCTGGGATATTATAATATGTATAAAGTTTTATCTCTGGAATTGTGACTATAACAATGTAGTGTATGCTCTCTTAATTAACTTCCAGGTAACTAATCTACTGGATTGAGCAATGCTTTCTCATCCTCCTGTGATATATAGATTATGGCCTATGACTCACTGAGTTCTTGCATCTTGTAGGCACTTTCTAGGACATCTCCATACATCTAAAGTTTAATTGTATGCTTACCAAGAGCCAGTGGTTTAGCCTCACTCTTTTTCAGTGGTTGTACTTATTGTTGTGCTCATATTATTTAATTTACTATTTCATAAATGGATCAAATAGAGGTGTGGAGAGAAAGAGAGTTGCTTCTTAGAAAACAGGTGACTATTTTGGAAAGACTTGATAAAGGTAAGTTGCTAAAAATGCAGTTAACTGTGGATGAAACAAGTATAAAATAGTTGAGAAAAAAATCTTACAAATCTAAAATTGTTTACTCATACTGCTTTACAAGCGAAGACAGTGTTCAAAATATTTAACCAGCGGGGCATTAGTAATAATCATTTAGAATAGTTCTACTTATTATAGAGGCTGTTCACAGCTTTTGAATACTCATTCCCCTTCAAAAAAAGCTGATCCCAGGGGCTTCCCTGGTGGCGCAGTGGTTGAGAGTCCGCCTGCCGATGCAGGGGACATGGGTTCGTGCCCCTGTCCGGGAGGATCCCACGTGCCGCGGGGCGGCTGGGCCTGTGAGCCATGGCCGCTGAGCCTGCGCGTCCGGAGCCTGTGCTCCGCAACGGGAGAGGCCACAGCAATGAGAGGCCTGCGTACCGCAAAAAAAAAAAAAAAAAAAAAAAAAAAAAAAAAAAAATGATCCTGGATCCTGAAAGTCATGGAAGATGTATTGTGGGTGGGCCCTTATTATAAAAGAAGAAGAAAAAAGCTTTGGCACTTCATCAAAAGGGTGGCAATCACATGTACATTTTTTATGTTTTAAGTTGAAATGTTTAAGATATTTGGGTATATATGAACTACTTTTATGAGTCCTTAGTTTAAGCAACTTTCTAATTATACCTGGACTAGCCCTAATTTTCCTAGTAAGAGTGTTCTTTTCTGTGTTGTTGTTCTAGTTTATCCCATTTTTACCATAAGAATGAGATATTTTATAAAGAAATATGTATTTCAAGAGAAAAGTGATGTGATAAAAAATTGGTCAGTATTTTCAGGCCAGTTTCTCTAATAGGCCCTTAAATTTCCTATGAAGTGGGACAGAAATTAAAGGGAGGGGTTGGACCTCTGTCTCACTTGAATTTAAGGCTTAGTTAGCTGAGCTTTGGTAATGAGTGTGGAGGAATAATCTTGATGCTGATTTCCCTCTCTGCCATATCCTTTGTCTCTCTCATTGTTGCCTAATTCATTTGAAGTTGTTTACTTCATGTGCTGACAGACTGCAGAGACTGATGGCAACAGTTTAAAATTCTCTCTTATCTATTTGAAATTTCTTGTTAGCATTCCTACCTGGTTTCTATCGGTGTATGAAAACAAAAAAGAATCAGATACAAACAGAGCATTAAACAGTGCCTTCTGCCTCCCAGGTTCGTTTAATATCTCCCATACACCGGAGTTAATAATTCACACTCTGCAGAACCCCAGCACGTCTCTATTAGACTTGATGTCCTCTATTAATGTGAGCACACATCCAGTACAGAGCCATGATGTTGAGGATAGTAGGAAGGGCAGGGGCATGTGCTAAAAGTGCCCCTCTAGACAAGTTTGCCCATTCAAAACAGGTCTCAATAAAGCTAAATTCTATTAAATAGTATTTGGCTTAAACGGGCCTAACTATAGAATTCCTACAAAACTGGAGAATTGCAGAGCCCACCGTTCTTTTCTTGCATAAACAATTCTCCCTTTCCAGCGGGAATGGAAGCAAATCTTTTTTTCTACTTCTCATCACTCCTCAGCTTGCCATTAACAAAGGAGCTGACACTATATATTGTAAGAGGAATAGTATACAAATGGGAGTAATCGGCTTGGGGCCTATAGGTCAGGCAAGAGGCAATCTGATGTTTTATTTAAATGTTTTTATAAAAGGACTGTAAGAAGAACCTGGAGAGTGTAATGTATTATAGAGTTTGAAGTGGTAAAGTAAGGAAAAAGAAGGCCATATCCAGGAGATAGCCCAGAGCTTTTTAAAAAATCTCTCATTTTCTATTTCTGATTTTTGATATATTTTATAATCACCATCAAAGCTAGTCTTGAGAACTGTATGTCTGGAGAAATAGGTAAGCCTCTATAAATATGTTTCAGCTATATTTCTAGATGTAAAAACTGTTACACAAACCAAAATTTCATGTATGTACACAGTCAGGTTAATTATCTGGGTTGTTCATGTATAAATTTGTCCTCACAAAGGGAAAAGTAATATAGAATTCGTGACAACAGTTATCAGATTTATTTTTAAGGGGCTTTCAACACATTATCAGCCCTCATGATATAGCCAGTTTTCCTAATTATTAGGTGAAATTTGCTCACAAAAAAATTTTGTGCATATCATACAACCCTTAGAATTGTGGACATACGTTAAAATAACTGTAACTTGGAACCATGATTCACAAGAAAACATGAAATCTCATTAAGGAAAGTAAAAGGAAAAAAGAAAAGAGCATTCTTTGTCAAAGCTATATCCTAGCTGAGAGAACAACATGGGGAAACCAAACCAAATTGGATAAAATAAGTTTTATCTGTGGAAATCAGGAAATCCATTACAGGGCTAGAGAATAGGGTTTATTAAATGATCTTTAAAATTGTAAATTTTTAAGCTCAAGTTTCCTGACATTGAATAAAGGAGGGGATGGAAGAGAATATAGAAAAGATCACTTTTGGTAACAGTGGCTATCAACCTAATGATTTCAGCAGGAGGTCAAATATGGTAAACATAACTGTATTAAAACATTCCCCTCTTCCCACCCAGATTCTTTGTGTAATGCATATTTTGGATTTCAGATACTGATAGTGTGGCATAACCCAGGACTGAAAAGGAAATACCCATTTTCATGTATCTCCTATGCTGGAAAACAGTAGACAGTTAAGAGAACAAACTCAATATGTGATCAGCAGTAAATTGTATTACTTGTTAGCTTCCTTAGAGAGAATAGTTAGAAAAGTGTGAAGTTAAATTTTGGTGTTATTGCCTTTGTGGGAAAATTAGTAGTGACAATTACTATTATTTGTATTACAAATGACAATCTCTTGTTAAGCAAAGTAATTAACCATGACCTTCGCCCTTAACACAAATCATGATTTAATCAACTAAATGTATTTTATGTTTACCAATCTACTTAACAGTGAAGTGATTGTTAATATTTATTTGGGAGCTTACTGTGTGCCAAGCATCTTCTATTGCTATATATGTATTAACTTACTTAATTCATAAAAAATCACCCCCATTTTACAGATGAAGAAAATGAGGCCTTGAAAGTTGAAGTACATTTCCCAGCTAGTAAAGGGTGAAAACAAAAGCTGAGCCCTGGTAGTCCCACTGTAGAGCTCAATTATCATTCTAGAGCTCATATAACCAGTACTTTTATTCTGGTTTTTGAAATATATGATAGCTGAAATATTATCATAAATTTGTGACATTATGGAATTACCTAAAACAGAAATGTGAAACTCTAAAATGAATCTTGTATTCATTTGTTTAATCATTCATTTTTTTGTTCCAACCAAAAAACTCAATTTGTGTTTCATACTAGGTGCTGGGAATATAAAGATGATTAAGACGTGATCCCTTCTCTTAGAAAAGTTCTTGTATTAATGGAGAAAATAGGATCAAAATGAATACTTGCCACATAAATATATGTTTTAGTGAGATGCTGGGTATATTCACAGAATTCTTGAAAATACAACTCTGGATACCTATTCCATTCTGAGGGGCTAGGAAGGGAAAGATATTAGAAAAATGTTTCTCAGGGTAGGTGATGCTTGAGTCAAATTTTAAAGGATGCAATGTGAGGGGATGGTATTGTGGGAGTGGTTGATTTGGATTAGATGTCACTTTTTAGGAAATGGGGAGCTGGTGGTGTTGGCTTTCTTAGGGGAAGGTAACATTATTAAAGAGAAGAGAATCTCAGGCTTCCCTGGTGGCTCAGTGGTTGAGAATCCGTCTGCCACTGCAGGGGACATGGGTTCGAGCCCTTGTCCAGGAAGATCCTACATGCCTCAGAGCAGCTAAGCCCATGCGCCACAACTATGGAGCCTGTGCTCTAGAGCCCTCAAGCCGCAACTACTGAGCCTGTGTGCCACAACTACTGAAGCCCACGCGCCTAGAGCCTATGCTCTGCAACAACAGAAGCCACTGCAGTGAGAAGCCTGTGCAATGCAACGAAGTAGCCCCTGCTCGTTGCAACTAGAGAAAGCCTGCATGCAGCAATGAAGACTCAACACAGCCAAAAATAAACAAACGAACAAACAAATACATTTAAATAAATAAATAAACAAAGAGAATAAAATCTCAACTTAAGTCCATAGAATGGGGCAAAATAAGCCTATGCTGTTTAGTGGAAATTAGGTGAATTAATAACAGTGCTACCCTTCTTCAACAAATAATTACACAGTGATGAAAAATTTATACAGTGAGTAAATAGTGGGCACTTTTGGTATTTTGAATTTCAGGTTAAAGTAATTCATTCAGCATAATGGAAAGACAATACAGTAAGTCCCCTACACACAAACCTTCAAGTTGCGAACTTTCAAAGCTGCAAACTTGCGTTCACACGTCCAATCACGTAAGTTAGTTTATGTGTGTGGCATACATTGTCACGTGTGTGCATCCTCTACAAGTGGTTGTGCTTTTGTGTACTTTACTGTACAGTACTGTATAGAGTATAGTATTACAGTATCTTTATGTCAAGCACAGGATGTCCAGAAGCAAGCGTAAGAGCACCAGTGATGTAGCTGGTACTGCTAAGAAGCACCAGCTGTTGTACTGTACTACTGTACTTTTCAAGGTACTGTGCAGTAAGATTACAAATTTTTTCTTTGTTTTTTATGTATTATTTGTGTGAAAAGTATTATAAACCTATTACAGTACAGTACTATATAGCCGACTGTGTTAGTTGGGTACCTAGGCTAACTTCGTTGGACTTAACGAACAAATTAGACTTACAAATGTGCTCTGTGAACGGAACTCGTTCATATGTAGAGGGCTTACTGTAATCAGTTTTTAGTTTGAATCATGACTCTATCACTAATTACTGAACTTGGGCAATTTTTTCCTTCATGAGCATCAGTGCATGCATTTATAATATGGAAAAACATGATGACTTTCTGTGTAATTTTAAGATTTTTGAGGAACTGATAGATAAGGGATGAGTTATATACTTGGCACATAATAGGTACTCAGAAACTGATAGTTATTGTCATTAGTTTGTTAAATATTTGTTTAACATCTACTGTAAGAGTCGTGTTTGGTGTTTGCTCTGTGGAATATAAACAATAGCATGCTGGAACTGTATTATACGTGGTCTCAGGCCTAACTGTTAAAACTTCAAAAGTGAGTTGTTAAGCACAACCATCTTGGACATCAGTCATGAGGGGAGGACTTATATCATGGAAATTGTGTGTACTACCATTCAGGGCTTTCTTTCCCCAGAGAGCCGGTTGATAATGCCTGAGCTGAATTTTTTTTCTTTTAACATCTTTATTGGAGTATAATTGCTTTACAATGTTGTGTTAGTTTCTGCTCTATAACACAGTGGATTAACTATATGCATACGTATACCCCCTTATCCCCTCCCTCTTGTGTCTCCCTCCCACCCTCCTTATCCCACACCTCTAGGTGGTTGCAAAACACCAAGCTGATCTCCCTGTGCCATGCAGCTGCTTCCCACCAGCTATCCATTTTACATTTGGTAGTGTATGTATGTCAGTGTTACTCTCTCACGTCGTCCCAGCTCACACTTCTCCCTCCCCGTGTCCTCAAGTCCATTCTTTATGTGTGTCTCTTTATTCCTGGCCTGCCCCTAGGTTCATCAGAACCAGTTTTTTTTTTAGATTCCATATATATATGTTAGCAAACGGTATTTGTTTTTCTCTTTCTGACTTCATTCTCTGTGACCGACTCTAGGTCCATTCACGTCACTACTAATAACTCAATTTTGTTTCTTCTTATGGCTAAGTAATATTCCATTGTATATATGTGCCACATCTTCTTTATCCATTCCTCTGTCGATGGACACTTAGGTTGCTTCCATGTCCTGGCACTGTAAATAGTGCTGCAATGAACATTGGGGTGCATGTGGCTTTGTGAATTATGGTTTTCTTTGGGTATATGCCCAGTAGTGGGATTGCTGGTTCGTATGGTAATTCTGTTTTTAGGTTTTTAAGGAAACTCCATACTGTTCTCCATAGTGGCTGTTTGAATTTACATTCCCACCAAAAGTGCAAGAGGGTTCCCTTTTCTCCACACCGTCTCCAGCATTTGTTGTTTGTAAATTTTCTGATGATTCCCATTCTAACTGGTGTGAGGTGATACCTCATTGTAGTTTTGATTTGCATTTCTCTAATAATTAGTGATGTTGAGCAGGTTTTCATGTGCCTCTTGGCCATCTGTATGTCTTTTTTTTTTTTACATCTTTATTGGAGTATAATTGCTTTACAATGGTGTGTTAGTGTCTGCTTTATAACAAAGTAAATCAGTTATACATATACATATGTTCCCATATCTCTTCCCTCTTGCGTCCCCCTCCCTCCCACCCTCCCTATCCCAACCCCCGAGGCGGTAACAAAGCACCGAGCTGATATCCCTGTGCTATGCGGCTGCTTCCCAGTAGCTATCTACCTTAGAGAAATGTCTATTTAGGTCTTCTGCCCATTTTTTGATTGAGTTGTTTCTTTTTTTAATATTGAGCTGCATGAGCTGTTTATATATTTTGGAGATAAATCCTTTGTCCATTGATTCATTTGTAAATATTTTCTCTGATTCTGAGGGTTGTCTTTTCATCTTGTTTATGGTTTCCTTTGCTTTGCAAAAGCTTTTAAGTTTCATTAGGTCCCATTTGCTTATTTTTGTTTTTCTTTCCATTACTCTAGGAGGTAGATCAAAAAAGATCTTGCTGTAATTTATGTCAAAGAGGGTTCTTCCTATATTTTCCTCTAAGAGTTTTACAATGTCTGGTCTTACATTTAGGTCTCTAATCCACTTTGAGTTTATTGTTGTGTATGGTGTTAGGGAGTTTTCTAATTTCATTCTTCTACATGTAGTTTTCCAGTTTTCCCAGCATCACTTATTGAAGAGACTGTCTTTCCTCCATTGTATATCCTTGCCTCCTTTGTCACAGATTAGTTGACCATAGGTGTGTGGGTTTATCTCTGGGCTTTCTATCCTGTTCCATTGATCTGTATTTCTGTTTTTGTGCCAGTACCATATTGTCTTGATTACTGTCGCTTTGTAGTATAGTCTGAAGTCAGGGAATCTGATTCCTCCAGCTCTGTTTTTCTCCCTCAAGACTATTTTGGCTATTCGGACTCTCTTGTGTCTCCATACAAATTTTAAGATTTTTTTTGTTCTAGTTCTGTAAAAAATGCCATTGGTAATTTGGTAGGGATTGTATTGAATCTGTAGATTGCTTTGGGTAGTATAGTCATTTTCACAATATTGATTCTTCCAATCCAAGAACATGGTATATCTCTCAATCTGTTGGTATCATCTTTAATTTCTTTCAACAGTGTCTTTTAGTTTTCTGCATACAGGTCTTTTGTCTCCCTAAGTAGGTTTATTCCTAGGTATTTTATTCTTTTTGTTGCAGTGGTAAATGTGAGTGTTTCCTTAATTTCTCTTTCAGATTTATCATCATTAGTGTATAGGAATGCAAGAGATTTCTGTGCATTAATTTTGTATCCTGCAACTTTACCAGATTCATTGATTAGCTCTAGTAGTTTTCTGGTGGCATATTTAGGATTCTCTATGTATAGTATCATGTCACCTGTAAAGAGTGACAGTTTTACTTCTTCTTTTCCAATTTGTATTCATTTCATTTATTTTTTTTCTCTGATTGCTGTGGCTAGGACTTCCAAAACTATGTAGATTAATAGTGGTGAGAGTGGACATCTTGTCTTGTTCCTGATCTTAGAGGAAATGCTTTCAGTTTTTCACCATTGACAATGATGTTTCCTGTGGGTTTGTTTTATATGGCCTTTATTATGTTGAGCTAGGTTCCTTCTATGCCCTCTTTCTGGAGAGTTTTTATTATAAATGGGTGTTGAATTTTGTCAAAAGCTTTTTCTTCACCTACTGAGATGATCATATCGTTTTTATTCTTCAGTTTGTCAATATGGTGTATCACATTGATGGATTTCCGTATATTGAAGAATCCTTGCATCTCTTGGATAAATCCTGCTTGATCATGGTGTATGATCCTTTAAATGTGTTGTTGGATTCTGTTTGCTAGTATTTTGTTGAGGATTTTTGTATCTATATTCATCAGTGATATTGTTCTGTAATTTTCTTTTTTTGTAGTATCTTTGTCTGGTTTTGGTATCAGGGTGATGTTGGCCTCATAGAATGAGTTTGGGAGTGTTCCTTCCTCTGCAATTTTTTTTGAAGAGTTTGAGAAGGATGGGTGTTAGCTCTTCTCTAAATGGTTGAAAGAATTCACCTGTGAAGCCATCTGTTCCTGGAGTTTTGTTTGTTGGAAGTTTTTTTTTTTTGTGGTACGTGGGCCTCTCACTGTTGTGGCCTCTCCCGTTGCAGAACACAGGCTCCAGATGAGCAGGCTCAGTGGCAATGCCTCATGGGCCCAGCCACTCCATGGCATGTGGGATCTTCCCGGACTGGGGCACGAACCCGTGTCCCCTGCATCGGCAGGCGGACTCTCAACCACTGCGCCACCAGCGAAGCACTGTTGGAAGATTTTTAATCACAGTTTCAATTTCATTACTTTTGATTGGTCTGATCATATTTTCTGTTTCTTCCTGGTTCAATCTTGGAAGGTTATACCTTTCTAAGAATTTGACCAGTTCTTCCAGGTTTTCCATTTTGTTGGCATAGAGTTGTTTGTAATAGTCTCTTAGGATGCTTTGTATTTCTGTGGTGTCTGTTGTAACTTCTCCTTTTTCATTTCTAACTTTATTGATTTGAGTCCTTTCCCTCTTTTTCTTGATGAGTCTGGCTAATGGTTTATCAATTTTGTTTATCTTCTCAAAGAACCAGCTTTTAGTTTTATTGTTCTTTGCTATTGTTTTCTTTGTTCCTATTTCATTTATTTCTGCTCTTATCTTTATGATTTCTCTCCTTCTGCTAACTTTAGGTTTTGTTTATTCTTCTTTCTCTAGTTACTTTAGGTGTAAAGTTAGATTGTTTATTTGAGATTTTTCTTGTGGCTTGAGGTAGGCTTCTATAGCTTTAAACTTCCCTCTTAGAACTGCTTTTGGTGCATCCCATAGGTTTTGGATCGTCGTGTTTTCATTAGCCTTTGTCTCTAGGTAATTTTTCATTTCCTCTCTGATTTCTTCAGTGATCTCTTGGTTATTTACTAACGTATTGTTTAGCCTTCATATGTTTGTGTCTTTTTACTTTTTTTTCCCTGTAATTGATTTCTTATGTCCTAACGTTGTGGTCAGAAAGGATTCTTGATATGATTTCAGTTTTCCTCAATTTACTGAGGCTTGATTTGTGACCCAAGATATGATCTCTCCTGGAGAATGTTCCATGTGCACTTGTGTATAAAGTGGAATTTGCTGGTTTGGGATGGAATGTCCTATAAATATCAATTAAATCTACATGGTCTATTGTGTCATTTAAAGCTTGTGTTTCCTTATTAACTTTCTGTTTGGATGATCTGTCCATTGGTGTAAATAAGGTGTTAAAGTCTCCCACTATTATTGTGTTACTGTTGATTTCCTCTTTTATAGCTGTTAGCAGTTGCCTTATGTATTTAGGTGCTCCTATGTTGGGTGCATATATGTTTATAATGGTTATATCTTCTTGGATGGATCCCTTGATCATTATGTAGTGTCCTTCCTTGTCTCTTGTGACATTATTTTAAAGTCTGTTTTATCTGATGTGAGTATTGCTACTCCAGCTTTGTTTTGATTTCTATTTGCATGGAATATCTTTTTCCATTCCCTCAGTTTCAGTCTGAATGTGTCCCTAGGTCTGAAGTGGGTCTCTTGTTCACAGCATATATATGGGTCTTTTTTTGTATCCATTCAGCAAGCCTGTGTCTTTTGCCTGGAGCATTTAATCCATTCACGTTTAAGATAATTATCAATAGGTATGTTCCTGTTACCATTTTCTTAATTGTTATGCATTTGTTTTTGTAGGTACTTTCCTTCTCTTTTATTTCCCACTTAGAGAAGTTCCTTCAGCATTTGTTGTAAAGCTGGTTTGGTGGTGCTGAATTCTCTTAGCTTTTGCTTTTCTGTAAAGTTTTTGATTTCTCCATCGAAACTGAATGAGATCCTTGCTGGGTAGAGTAATCCTGGTTGTAGTTTCTTCCCTTTTATCACTTTAAGTATATTATCCCACTGCCTTCTGGCTTGTAGAGTTTCTGCTGAGAAATCAGCTATTAACCTTATGAGAGTTCCCTCGTATGTTAGGGGAACTCTGTTATTTGTTATAAATCTGTTATTTGTTGTATGTTATTTGTCGTTTATCCCTTGCTGCTTTCAATAATTTTTCTTTGTCTTTAGTTTTTACAAATTTGATTACTGTGTGTCTCAGCGTGTTTCTCCTTGAGTTTATCTTGTATGGGACTCTCTGCACTTCCTGGACTTGGGTGGCTATTTCTTTTCCCATGTTAGGGAAGTTTTCCACTATAATCTCTTCAAATATTTTCGGGGCCTTTCTCTCCCTCTTCTCCTTCTGGGACCCCTATAATGCGAATGTTGTTGCATTTAATGTTGTCCCAGAGGTCTCTTATTCTGTCTTTGTTTCTTTTCATTCTTTTTTCCTTATTCTGTTCCACAACACTGAATTCCACCATTCTGTCTTCCAGTTCACTTATCCGTTCTTCTGCCTCAGTTATTCTGCTATTGATTCCTTCTAGTGTATTTTTCATTTCAGTTATTTTGTTGTTCATCTCTGTTTGTTTTTTCTTTAATTCTTCTAGATCTTTGTTAAATATTTCTTGCATCTTCTCGACTTTTTTCTCCATTCTTTTTCCGAGGTCCTGGATCATCTTCACTATCGTTATTCTGAGTTCTTTTTCTGGAAGGTTGCCTATCTCCACTTCATTTAGTTGTTTTTCTGGGGTTTTATCTTGTTCCTTCATCTGATACATAGTCCTCTGTCTTTTCATGTTGCCTATCTTTCTGCGAATGTTGTTTTTATTCCATAGGCTACAGAATTGTAGTTTTTCTTATGTTGTCTGCCCTCTCCGTGACTCTTTTTGGATTATGGTTTTCTCAGGGTATATGACCAGTAGTGGCATTGCTGGGTCATATGGTAGTTCCATTTTTAGTTTTTTAAGGAACCTCCCTACTGTTCTCCATAATGGCAGTATCAGTTTACATTCCCACCAACAGTGCAAGAGGGTTCCCTTTTCTCCACACCCTCTCCAGCATTTATTGTTTGTAGATTTTGTGATAATGGCCATTCTGACTGGTGTGAGGTGACACTTCATTGTAACTTTAATTTGCATTTCTTTATTGATAAGTGTTGTTGAGCATCCTGTCATGTGTTTGTTGGCAATCTGTATATCTTCTCTGGAGAAATGTCTGTTTAGATCTTCTGCCCAGTTTTGGATTGGGTTGTTTGTTTTTTTGATATTGAGCTGCATGATCTGCTTACATATTTTAGAGATTAATCTTTTGCATTTTCTTCATTTGCAAATATTTCTCTCATTCTGAGGATTGTCTTTTCCTCTTGTCTGTGGTTTCCTTTGCTGGGCAAAAGCTTTTAAGTTTCATTGAGTCCCATTTGTTTATTTTTGTTTTTATTTCCATTTCTCTAGGAGGTGGGTCAAAAAGGATCTTGCTGTGATTTATGTCATTGAGTGATCTGCCTATGTTTTCCTCTCAGAGTTTGGTAGTGTCTGGCCTTACATTTATGTCTTTAATCCATTTTGAGTTTATTTTTGTATACGGTGTTAAGGAGTTTTCTAATTTCATTCTTTTACATGTAGGTGTCCATTTTTCCCAGTACCACTTATTGAAGAAGCCATCTTTTCTCCATTATATATCCTTGCCTCCTTTATCAAAAATAAGGTGACATGTGTGTGCATTTATCTCTGGACTTTCTATCCTGTTCAGTTGATCTATATTTCTGTTTTTGTGCCAGAACCATACTGTCTTGATTACTGTAGCTTTGTAGTATAGTCTGAAGGCAGGGAGACTGATTCCTCCAGCTCCGTATTTCTTTCTCAAGATTGCTTTGGTTATTCGGGGTGTTTTGTGTTTCCATACCAATTGTGAAATTTTTTGTTCTAGTTCTGTGAAAAATGCCTTTGGTAGTTTGATAGGGATTGCATTGAATCTGTAGATTGTTTTGGGTAGTATAATCATTTTCACAGTGTTGATTCTTCCAATCCAAGAACATGATATATCTCTCCTTGTGTTTGTCTTATCTTTAATTTCTTTCATCAGTGTCTTATAGTTTTCTGCATACAGGTCTTTTGTCTCCTTAGGTAGGTTTATTCCTAGGTATTTTATTCTTTTTGTTGCAGTGGTAAATGGGAGTGTTTCCTTAATTTCTCTTTCAGATTTTCATCATTAGTTTATAGGAATGCAAGAGGTTTCTGTGCATTAATTTTGTATCCTGCTACTTTCCCAAATTCATTGATTAGCTCTAGTAGTTTTCTGGTAGCATCTTTAGGATCCTCTATGTATAGTATCATGTCATCTGCAAACAGTGAGAGCTTTACTTCCTCTATTCCGATATGGATTTCTTTTCTGTCTTTTTCTTCTCTGATTGCTGTGGCTAAAACTTCTAAAACAATGTTGAATAATAGTGGTCAGAGTGGGCACCCTTGTCTTGTTCCTGAGCTTAGTGGAAATGGTTTCAGTTTTTCATATTTGAGGCCGATGTTGGCTGTGAGTTTGTCATATATGGCCTTCGTTACGTTGAGGTAAGTTCCCTCAATGCCTACTTTCTGGAGGGTTTTTATCATAAATGGATGTTGAATTTTCTGGAAAGCTTTTTCTGCATCTGTTGAGATGATCATATGGTTTTTATTCTTCAATTTGCTAATATGGTGTAGCACATTGATAGATTTGCATATATTGAAGAATCCTTGCATTCCTAGGATAAACCCCACTTGATCATGGTGTGTGATCCTTTTAATGTACTCTTGGATTCTGCTTGCTAGTATTTTGTTGAGGAATTTTGCGTGTATGTTCATCAGTGATATTGGCCTGTAGTTTTCTTGTGACATGTTTTTCTGGTTTTGGTATCAGGGTGATGGTGGCCTCGTAGAATGAGTTTGGGAGTGCTCCTCCCTCTGCTATACTTTGGAAGAGTTTGAGAAGAATAGGTGTTAGCTCTTCTCCAAATGTTTGATAGAATTCACCTCTGAAGCCATCTTGTATTGAGCTTTTGTTTGTTGGAAGATTTTTAATCACTGTTTCAATTTTAGTGCTCGTTATTGGTCTGTGTATATTTTCTATTTCTTCCTGGTTCAGTCTCGGAAGGTTGTGCATTTCTAAGAATTTGTCCATTTCATCCAGGTTGTCCATTTTATTGGCATAGAGTTGCTTGTAGTAATCTCTCATGATCCTTGGTATTTCTGCAGTGTCACTTTTATATCTCCTTTTGTATTTCTAATTCTATTGATTTGAGTCTTCTCCCTTTTTTTCTTTATGAGTCTGGCTAATGATTTACTAATTTTGTTTATCTCTCAAAGAACCAACTTTTTGTTTTATTGATCTTTGCTATTGTTTCCTTCATTTCTTTTTCATTTATTTCTGGTCTCATCTTTATGATTTCTTTCCTTCTGCTAACTTTGAGGGAATTTTGTTCCTCTTTCTCTAATTGCTTTAGGTGTAAGGTTAGGTTTTTTATTTGAAATGTTTGTTTCTTAAGTTAGGATTGTATTGCTGTAAACTTCCTTGTTAGAACTGCTTTTGCTGCATCCCATAGGTTTTGTGTTTTCGTGTTTTCATTGTCATTTGTTTCTAAGTATTTTTTTGTTTTCTCTTTGGTTTCTTCAGTGATTTATTGGTTATTAAGTAGTGTATTGTTTAGCCACCATGTGTTTGTATTTTTTACAGTATTTTTCCTATAATTGATATCTAGTCTCTTAGCATTGTGGTTAGAAAAGATACTTGATAAGATTTCAATATTCTTAAATTTACCAAGGCTTTAATTGTGACCCAAGATATAATCTATCCTGGAGAATATTCCATGAGCACTTGAGAAGAAAGTGTATTCTGTTGTTTTTGGATGGAATGTCCAATACATATCAATATAGTCCATCTTGTTTAATGTATAATTTAAAGCTTGTGTTTCCTTATTTATTTTCAGTTTGGATGAGCTGTCTGTTGGTGAAAATGGGGTGTTAAAGTCCCCTACTATGATTGTGTTACTGTCGATTTCCCCTTTTATGGCTGTTAGTATTTGCCTTACGTATTGAGGTGCTCCTGTGTTGGGTGCAGATATTTACAATTGTTATATCTTCTTCTTCGATTGATCCCTTGAAAATTATGTAGTGTCTTTCTTTGTCTCTTGTCATAGTATTTGTTTTAAAGTCTATTTTGTCTGATACGAGAATTGGTAGTCCAGCTTTCTTTTGATTTCCATTTGCATGAAATATCTTTTTCCATCCCCTCACTTTCAGTCTGTATGTGTCCCTAGGTCTGAAGTGGGTGTCTTGTAGGCAACATATATACGGGTCTTGTTTTTGTATCCATTCAGACAGTCTGTGTCTTTTGGTTGGAGCATTTAATCCATTTACATTTAAGGGAATTATCAATATGTATGTTCCTATTACCATGTTCCTAATTGTTTTGGGTTTGTTATTGTAGGTCTTTTCCTTCTCTTGTGTTTCCTGCCTAGAGACATTCCTTTAGCATTTGTTGTCAAGCTGGTTTTGTGGTGCTGAATTCTCTTAGCTTTTACTTGTTTGTAAATGTTTTAATTTCTCTGTCAATTCTGAATGAGATCCTTGCTGGGTAGAATAATCTTGGTTGTAGGTTTTTCCCTTTCATCACTTTAAATATGTCCTCCCAGTCCCTCTGGCTTGCAGAGTTTCTGCTGAAAGATCAGTTATTAACCTTATGAAGATTCCCTTGTATGTTATTTGTTGTTTTTCCCTTGCTCCTTTTAATAATTTTCTTTGTATTTAATTTTTGGTAGTTTGATTCATATGTGTCTTGGCATATTTCTCTTTGGGTTTATCCTGTATGGTACTCTCTATACTTCCTGGACTTGATTGGCTATATCCTTTCTCATGTTAGGGAAGTTTTCGACTATAATCTCTTCAAATATTTTTTCAGACCCTTTCTTTTGCTCTTCTTCTTCTGCTACCCCTGTAATTTGAATGTTGGTGCATTTAACATTGTCCCAGAGGCCTCTGAAACTGTCCTGAAATCTTTTCATTATTCTTTGTTTAGTGTGGTCCCATGCCGTTATTTTCACCATTTTCTTTTCCAGCTCACTTATCTGTTCTTCTGCCTCAGTTATTCTACTATTGATTCCTTGTAGAGTATTTTTAATTTCAGTAATTGTGTTGTTCATCATTGTTTGTTTACTCTTTAGTTCTAGATCCTTGTTAAATGTTTCTTGTATTTTCTCCATCCCTTTCTGAGATTTTCATCATCTTTACTATCATTACTCTGAGTTCTTTTTCAGGTAGTTTGCCTATTCTTCATTTATTTGGTCTTGTAGGTTTTTACCCTGCTCTTTCGTCTGTAGCATACTTTTTTTGTCATTTCATTGTTTTTTTTTTTTGATTGATGGTGCTGTATTCCTGTCTTACTGGTTGTTTGGCCCGAGACCTCCAGCACTGGATAGAGCTGGGTCTAGGTGCTGAGAAGAGGACCTCCGGGAGGCCTCAATCCAATTGGTATTCCCTCGCATCTGAGTTTCTCTGTTAGTCCAGCGGTTTGGACTCAGAGCTCCCACCATAGGAGCTCGGGCCTGACATCCAGCCTGGGAACCAAGATCCTGCAAGTTTTGTGGCGTGTTAAAAAAAAAAAAAAAGAAAGAGAAAAAGAAAGAAAGAAAGAAAAGGAAGGAGCAGTACAATATCAAAGAATAAAAAACAAAGTAAAATTAGATAAAAAATATATTAGGACAGAAAAAAGAAAAAAAAACGAGGGGGAGCAAGCCGAAAGAGAACAATAACAAAGTATAAAGAATAAAATAAAATTAGAAAAATAAAAGTTTTATTAGGAAAAATAAAAATGTAAAAGAATCAGCAACAATGAATCAACAAGGTAAAACAGAACCCCAATCTAAAAGAGGAAATAAGAAAAAAAATAAGAAGAGCCTTGACTATGGGGCCAGAGTTTAGGTGGGGGTGGAACTTAGGCAGAAATGAGGTTTAGGGTGGGGTGGGACCTAGGCATGGGGGGGGGTATGACATTCAGGCATGGGGTGGGGCCTCTGCTTAGGACCTGCATGGAAGGGGAGAGGCAGCACGTGGAAAGGAGGCCCTCTGGAATGTGGAGTTCCGGAGTTTGGAGGTAGGACGCTGAGTGAGGGTGTGTGGGTGGGATTTAGGCCCAGCATGTTGGAGGGGCCTCCAAGTGTAGAGGCAGGGCCCTGGGTGGGGTTGTAGGGCTTGGGCTTGGTTTCTGTGCAGCAGGAGGGAGGCTCCGAGGGCAGAGAATTAGGCCCGGGAGCCCAACAGGCTTCCCCAGTGCCTAAGTGGACAGGGAAAGCACAGGCCACGTTCCCTTCCATTCTTTTGTGCCCCTCCCCCACTGTCTTCCCCAGGGTCTCCCCCATATCCGCTGGACTCCTAACTATGGGGGGTTCCGCTTGATGTAGGAACTCTTCCCGTCCCCAGCCATCCCTCAGGGGCGCCAGTCCTGTCCCACCTCCACTTATCCTCCCCCTTCACTCCCCCCATGCCCCACGTCCTACCCAGTCACTGGGGGTTCCTTCTGTCCCCTTAGGTGTCTGTGATCCCCCACTGGTGCCTGGTAGGTGCCCTAGTTGTGAAGAGACACAAATTCCCTGTCCTCCTAGTATGCCATTTTGACTCCGCGCCCTGAGCTGAATTTTAAAGGGTGAAATGTTGAGAGTGGAATTGAGGGAGAAGTAATGTTGATTGCACTTAGACATCATCCAGTTGGACATGAAAACACCACTGGACATAAATACATATAAAACATATCCCTATGCTTACTTATATACAGATGATATCTTTATTTCTTTGTTGGGTAATTTTTATCTACTCTGCTTGGCTCAGAACAAACTATCCAGTGTCTCCCTATTTTATGCAGATTAAAGTCAACATTTTCAGTGGCCTAGAAGACTCTCAAAATGCATTCCCTTATCACCTCTAAGGTCTCATGTCCTACTACTCTCTATTGATTCTTATACCACTACAGTCAAACAAATAGGATATTTCCACTCAGGCCCTTTGGCTGGCTTATCCCTCTACTGGAAAACCCTTCCTTCAGGTATGTGCTTTGCTTCCTTTCTCACTTCTTCAAGTCTTTGCTCAAATGTGACCTATTACAGCTGGCAGATCCTTATCTCTTTGTATAAAAATTGCAACCCCCTCCCTTAGAATTTACAATCTCTTTTCCACTCTCCATTTTTTCATAACATTTATCATCTTCTAACATAATATATGATTTATTTATTTACTTGTGGTGTTTGTCTCCCCCATTAGGATGTAAATACTATGAGGGCAGGGATTTTTATGTGTTTATTCACTGGCTTACCAGAGACACCTAGAACTACCTATTGTATCCAATGAATATTTGTTGACTCAATGAATGTTGTCTCTCTCTCTCTCTATATATATACACACACACACACACACACACACACACACACACACACACACACACACACACACACAGTGCAGGACAAGAGTTTTGATGGTTAGGATGGCTTTCAAACAAAAGAACTAGAATTGCCCAATCCTGTCCTTTAAATAACCTCCCATCATGGTAGCTATACACAAAAATGAGAATGAGAGTACCTTGTATGGTTGAAACTGGTATAAAGCATATAGATTAACCTCAGACCTCAACCTCCTTTCTCTAAACCCACATGCAAACCCAGGCATTTTACCTTTTGTGGTTGAGCTGTATGGTAGGAACTTGAAGCACGAACAAGCACATACGGAGAGAGAGACAGGGAGAGAGAGAGAGTGCTCTCAGAACTGTGTAGTCAATCTTCAAGATAACCCTATTGATCCCTGCCTCCTAAAATTCATAACCTTGTCTACTTCCTTCCCACATTGTACCAAGCTTGGTTTGTGTGACCAATAAATATAGCAGAAGTGATGGTAAGGCACTTCCAAGATTAAGTTATAAAAGACACTGCAGCTTCCATCTTGGTCACACTGTATCTTAGATCACTCACTTTGGGGAATCCAGGTGTTGTTGCGTAGGCCTGTGGAGAGACCTATATAATGAGGAACTGAGACCTCCTGATGATAGCCATGTGAGGGAGCTTGGAAGTGGATACCCCCCAGTGCAGTCAAGCCTTCAGATGACTGAAGCTCTGTTGTACTTCTTGACTGCAACCTCATGAGAGACTCTGAGCCATAAACTTCACCTGAGCTGCAACCAGGCTCTCAGCTCTCAGAATCTGTATGAGATAAATATTTGCTGTTTTAAGCTGTCAACTTTTGGGGAGATTTGTTACATCACAATATACATCTAATGAAGACACCATCTTCATAGCAACAACAAGAAGAGGCAGAAAAAAAGGACCTGCTTAAGTGGTCCAGTGAATGTCATAAATTTTACCATCTCTTCCTATTGGAGAGACTATTAAATGAGGGAATGTAGGCATAGAAGGAGATATTTCTTACCTCCTCCCTCCCTATATATATCAGACATATGAGTTTGTTAATCTTAACTCATTCCAGGTACTATGGACTATAATACCTTGGGTGTGAATGTCATGCCTCCCATCCTCTTTTTAATATGTTGTGTAGTTTAAACAGTTTTGGTAAGATGAGCTCTTTAAATATCTTTTGAATGAATGAGGAATGAATGAAACTGTCAGTTTCATGTTCAGTTAATCAGTCTTTTGGTTTTATTGAAGACTGAGCTGAGGAGGGTGCATAAAATTAGAGACTTCTTGTTGACATATTACAGGTAAAAGGACTGCATTCTTGTAAACGAGAAGGCTAGGCAGTGAAGGTAGAGGTAGTGCCACAGAGTCAACTGCCAATTACCAAAAGTAGGAGAGGGGAGCATAAGCACAGATAATAGAAAATGTCATATAATCTGCCTGGGAAGGTCTTTCGTGCTAGAGTTGCAGCTGAGTCTCAAATTTCAAATACTATGAGAGAGCACTAGAAAACAGTGTCTTAAGAGATGTCTAAGGTGAAGTTAATGAGTATGGATGGTTTCATCTACTTTGATGACCTTTTGCCTCTCTCTCTCTCTCTCTTTTTTTTTTTTTTTTTTTCATCACTGGACAAGAGTGGGCAACAGTGAGATTGCTGGCAATTAAGATAACATATTCCTGACTGAGCAGACACCAGAAATCTCGATGGAAGAGGGAAAAAGTTCTATAGAAAAAAACAAAGTGAAGAAAATTAGGACATTGGACTGGAGAATGTTGCAGATGGCAAAGGCAGTGAACTTTTTCATTTTGAAATGTCTACCGCCCTTAAGAGTTTACTGATAGTTTACAGTTGATCCCAGTCCCAATAAATCTGATAGCATCCAATTAAATGTGCAGAATTTTTACTTCCATTTTATTCCTCATCTGGGATTTAAATGTCAAGAAGGAATAAAAAGTACAAATACAAGGATGACAGAGAAATATAGGTTAAGTGGGAAACAGCTGTTGAGTTTCTGTTTGCTAGACCATCTTAGTATTTCATTAGATGTTTTATTGTAGAGGAATTTTCCTTAATTTTATTATTCAAACTTCTTGGATAATAAAATATTTTTATTTCATTTTAAGAAAAATATTCTTAAAATGTTTTTCCTATGTCTGTCAATCAGTTTAAATTGTGCCTCAATATGGAATATGAAGCAACATGAAGCTAAAGGAGTTTACACTCTGAACCAAACTGTTCCTCAGATAAGCCACACTCCAGGGTCTGATACCCCATCTACGGTAGCCTATATTTTGGTGGCAATAATGTCTGCTGTCTCAGAGCAACAATTCTCATAAGTTGGTATAAAATTATCCTTTTATGCTGAGTCTTCCAAGTGGTCACCACTCCTTGTGGCAGTCTGTTATGTTTGACAGCAGTGGTATGTCCATCTTTTGCAAAGAGCAGTTGTAACCATGTCAAAAACCTAGGATCAGTTTAATGAAGATTCTCCTACCTTGGGCATTTTTTCTCTGCATCCCTGGGTATTGTAATATGGGAGAATTAAATATAGTGTTTATTATTTTCCCTTGAAATGCTGACACCATGCTTATGTAGGCCATTGACCATTATGAAAGGGACCAGAAGGGTGGTCAGGTTTTATCTGAACCCACCAGATAATCTTGCTCCAAGGTCCAGTAGTGCCCAGAGATCATGGTGTTACTGTAACATTGATCATATTATCAGAGAAGAGATAAGGCACACCTCAATCAGTCTAGCATAAGATATTTTACAGATTCTCAAAGACTCGCACCATTTCTTGATTTATCCAAGTTGATAGTTCACTTTTGGGATTGTCATTGGGAGTAGACATGACAGGAGAATTGCTGTTATTCTGATGTGGAGCCAGGAAATATACTGAAGTTGAGAGTAAAATACAGGCAATAAAGATAGTACATTGTTAACACGGGAAGCCTACAAAAAGAGGAAAGAAAGGCAGTATTAAAGAAAGCATGCATCATACACATTTGTGTAAAAACATGTTGATGTTTGTGCATATGCAAAAATCTACAATTCTTATGAATAGTAACTACATACATGTCATATTCAGTGTCAACTTTAGCAAAACAGGCTGAATTTTTTCCTGTTCATTGCATACTTTTGTGTTATTGGTTGAAGGATCATTTGAAAATTTTATGCTTAGCTGAATCATAGGAAAACATGTCACATCTATGAATTTTATAAGCTAGAAGATAGGATATGGCCCATCGTGACATCTAGGAATCTCAGTTTAGTTCTCTTCATGTAAACCCTGAAGTGTTAAAGTTCTCTAGTGTACCTCTAAGGGCAGTCTGTATGGGTCTCTGGGGGTTGGTTGATGATTCAAGAATGGTCAGTGTGTCCAGACTGTTGATATTTATGAAGTAGACACTATATTGCACCTCTCAGTGTATCCAGAATTGCCACTGTGTCCAGAATGATCACAGTGTTCGGGCAATCAGCATGTTTTTTGACTGTCTTATTAGAGGGTTTAGTATTTCTCAAACAGGTCAGTGTTGTCTAGAGTGAGGGGTAATGTCCATATATGTATCCAGGTTGACCTTAGGATGACTCAGGTTGTGTGGCTGGAGTTCAAACTCTTCCTAAGCTGATATTGGCCATATCTGTGACTGTTTTTAATGTCTCCTCATGACCTGGATAAAAGTCTTGCTTCTCAAGTTAAGCTTGAGGCCTGAGGGTAGCTGTCTTGATACTGGGGCTGTGATGGATGCTAGGGGGAAGGGATGAGACCCATGCGGACTTGTTCTGGGATTTGAGTCCCATTGCCCAGCAACATCAGCTCTGGTCCCTTAAAGGAATTACCTCCACGACGATTTTGAGTTGTCGTAGCAGTAAATAATTTCAGTGCAGAGACACTTGTTACTCAGAACCTGAAGAAGAATCTTGGCCTATATTGATCTAATAAAGTTAGGGGCTTACTCTCTTCCTACCTGGGAAGCCAAAAAGCTCTACATTTCTTCCCTACCTGGGAAGCCAAAAAGCTCTACATTTCATCTTTCTTTAACTTCACCAAAGCCACTTTTTTTCAGTTCAATTTGGTAGTAAATATTTACAAAAAAAAATTCAGAGTGAAAGGATATGATTTTATGATTCGCTAAATCTTTTTATCAACTTTGAGGCAACAGTATCCCTATCAAAACCCTTTTTTTTTTTTTTTTGCGGTACGCGGGCCTCTCACTGTTGTGGCCTCTCCCATTGTGGAGCACAGGCTCCGGACGCTCAGACTCAGCGGCCATGGCTCACAGGCACAGCCACTCCGTGGCATGTGGAATCTTCCCGGACCGGGGCACGAACCTGTGTCCCCTGCATCGGCAGGCGGACTCTCAACCACTGCGCCACCAGGGAAGCCCTGTTTTTTGAAAAATAAAAATCAGACCCATCATCATAAACATTACCACCTATATGGCTTCAGAGATGCTATCTGGAAATCACTGAAGAAATACATTACTATGTCATGTAAGTTGGCTCATTTTCTATTGCAGAAGTTTGTCTAAGCTAATGGTTTTTAAATTGTGGCTTGTGAGTTTTAGAAATATTGCAAAAAACGAACTGAGGCTGCTGTAGAGGAGGGAAGTGTTATGAGTTAAGTTTTTTACTACATTTGTCTGCATATCCATCCTGACTTCAAACTCCTTTCTTCAGTCAGAACACCTACACTTTTATACAAGACTTTTGTAAGTTTTTATTAAATAAAAGATTCCTGGCTTTAAACACACATTCACATCATAGTTCCGTAGGACTTATAAGGATACTGAATCACATGCAAATACTGTGTGTTTTACACACACAATACAACCACACACACTTTTGTCACTCTTGTAAAGTGCACACCAGTGCCTGCTAATTAGAGATCTAAGAACTTTATAGGTCTCTATATTTTAACACTCACTACTCTGTGACCAAAAGGAAGCATAACATTTCAAAATATTTGGGAATCGCACATATTTAAAATTATTTTACATTTCTTTACCACAGTATTCTTTCATTTAATTTTAAAATATGCCATGTTTCTTTCCTTTCTTCAATTTTTAAAAATTTTTGGTGATTAAATAATATCTTAAAATAGAAACTATGGGAATTTAGAGCAAAATTACTATTCCCTTTTCCCATTTCCACTACTTCAATAAAATAAGAGGAATGCCGGTGATTGCAATAATCTGATTGGGAATTTAAATGCAAAGAAAATCAGAAAATTCTAAATTGTGGTTCCCACAGCAGTTATAAAAAGACACTCAACTGACTGCATATTTATATTAAGATATAAAACTTAACAACTTCCCCAGTTATACAAATGCTATATAAAAACAAAGGGGTGGAATTATGGTTGCTATGGGAATCACAACTCTGAACCTACTGACTTTTGGAAGTTTAAATATACTGACATAGAATTTCACACTGAATATTACATAGGTACAGCAACATGCACGGGATTAGAGGCAAACATGTGGCAAATGACATGAAATGCAATAATGAAAGAAAATGTCACTCTAGTGCCTAAATGTCTCCTATTTATGGATCAGTCCCTCTCATTTCGATAATACATTGCCTCTAAAGACAGAGCAGAATATCTCTAGGTTATGCTTTGTGAAGTGATGGTATATAATGCTTATCTTTCCTCTTTAGTGATGGCTTAGCTCCTCTTAAATATAATGGAGAGAGTATGGGCATTGGAAACAGAGAGAGACTTCAGTATGAATATTAAGTTGGCAACTTACTAGCCAAATAACTTTTTATTCTCTTTTCCAGAAATCAGGGTCATAATTCTTATTTTATAAACTTTTTATGAAACAAAAATGGAATAAGATAAACGAAATCTCAAGCCAAGACAGGCAATTAATATGTGGAATCCTAGTTTTTAAGACTCAACACATTTCACTAGAAGGCATTTGTTATTTCAGGAATCTATTTAAAATTTTTGAGAATTGCTAGCTGCTGTAGGAGATTTAAAAAAGGGTAATACTCATCTTCGACCTTATGGAAATAATTTTCTAGTTAGGTGGGTAAAATAGATAAGATTTGCATACAGTTTATAATTTACAAAATACTTAAATGTATATGATTTTTGAAAATCATGCAAAAAGAACTGATTGCCTTCTTTGAGCTATACCTAATTTGCATTCTTTTACGTATTATAAGCAACAGGTAAGAAATTTCGGGAAAACAGATAACAATTACAATCATGCAGTTCTTTACATCTTTTTATCCAAAACAATATTAAACAACAGTCATGTGCTACTTGCACTGGTTTCAGCCTTCTGCTTGGTGACTTCATTTTTTCCCCTAAAGGCCTCAGCAGGTCTCAGATTTTCTCTTTTTTGGTGGTGGAGGTAGATAGAAGATGCTTTTCCCCAGAACCGGGAGTCTGCTTAAAAGAGGAGAGCTAATTTAATCATTCATTAACAGTGATATTATCTCATTCTCGGTGTAGAAATGCAGCGTTGTGATCCAGTCATAACTTCAGTAATGCATCTGAGGTAGTCTCATGGGTAGTGTCTTCTCTTCAGTTATTACTAGGGCCACAATGATTTGGACACAACTGTCTTGCAGTAATTTAAAAAATCTTACATGTTCATTATAACGTCTATAACACCTCTTCTGAAAAGAAAAATTAGATCATGGTGTTACTTGACTAATGCTATAGTTCATTAATTTAAGTTATTTCCCCCAGTGTTTTAACTCTATTAGAAAAGCTTCAATCCTATAAAGTGAAATTTAACTAAGCGTCTTGTAGAATACCTGTTATGCTTTGTTGAAAACTATGTACCCATGATAAGGGTCCTATAAAACCTTTGAAGAAACTAAGGGTCAGAGGCTATTAAGATAAAATGCCCTAGATCAGAGTTTCTCAAATTTTGACATCAAACCACAGTAGGAAATACATTTTACATTATGACACAGAGCACATCCCTCCATACTTACACAACTGAAAAGGTTTCAAAAAACAACTCACATTTGCTACACGTGTACTCTGATCTATTTTATTTTTTCCAAAAATTTCTAGTTGCAATCCACTGAATTGATTTCATGACCTACTAAATTAGGCCTTCTATTCATAGTTTGAAAAAACCTAGAACACATTATCAAATAAAGTGGCAGAACCTGGATAGCAAACCAAGTTCTCTGAATAACTGTCTGTCTATCTATCTATCTATCTGTCCATCTATCTTCTATCTATCTATCTGGTAGATATATGACCTTGAGTAAGTTATTTTCCTCTGTGTCTCAGTTTATTTTTAATTTGGAAAACAGGAAAATTATTAGTACCTTCTCGTAAACTGCAAGTGAATGTATGTAAAATTGTTTGAGCAGTGCCTGGCACATGGTAAATGCTATACAGAGTGGTTATTAGCTCTTACTATTATTAACAAATACCGAATGCTCACAGTGTGCCATGTGAATGCCATGGGAGCTAAGAAGAAATAAAAGATATTTTTCCCTAAGGTGCTGACAATATATTATGGTGTAAAGTTAGGAAAGTAAGTAATTTTGTCATATCGTATGAGTTTTACCATAGACATAAGATCAATTTACTGTGGTGATAACTACCTCTCCAGAGCCACACACATATACTGCGGTTGCTTAGATTCTCTTTGGAGATTCCCTAACTCTCAAGTATCTCAGAGTCTCCAAGAAGGAGTACTCTGAATTCACACATTAGTTAAAGTCTCCCCTTCTCTCAGCTGTTTCTCCAGTGCTACACTGATGCTCTAGCTTCTACTTATGCAGATGCCCCCATTCTCCACCAGACCATCCTATTTGTCATTTCATTCTGAGCAATCTCCGCCTGCCACTACTGCCGCCCTGATGCTCAGCTCAGTAACTCTTCAGTGCAAGCTGAGGGGCAGCCTGTACTACCATGCTTCTGGTCCCTCCAGTTCATCCCAGCTCTTGCTGCTCTTGGAGTGCTAGGCAGTCTTTCTGAAGTGATTCCCCTTTGTATCTTAAAAAGGACCCATATCAGGATTACTTGAGCATTGATTTATTCCAGAAGTTTGTGTCTAGCATGGTTTAGTTTTCTCCAAAGCTGTTTTCTTCCAAGGTGCTGATGTGCCTTTGAGTTTTACCCAGAATGCTTGATTCTTCCTGATTCTCAACTTTTGTTGCTAAGGGAGATCATCATGCCAGATTCTGTACTCCCTTATGACACATCCTTTCTCAGAGACTTGATAGTGCCCCCATGCAATTTAGCTTCTGAATGACTCCTTCAGTTTTCTAGGCATTCATGAATATATCTGAATCTCAAGTATGATACTGTATGAGTTACTTTCCAAAAGGACTTTTAAAACTAGTGGTATGCTGGCAAATGTGTAACAACCAGCAGTCTGGGGTGGGGGAGCCCTGATTTGTAGCATTTGCTGATTTCCCTGGTGTAAATGCTCCCAGCGTGGCCAGTTTCTGGGTTCTAATGTGTATGTGGAATTGGGAAGCGATGCTTACAGTCAGCTCTCTTGAACTAATATGAGCTAACTCCAGCACACCATTCCTTGTACTCTGTGATGAACCATGAATATAAACAGTTATCTGGGTGATTGAAGTGTTGTAATACTCCATGGACCAAATATATCTGAGTCTATACCAGGTCACTCTGTTACATACATATGCACATACATATGCACATACACTGACGGGCACACACATAGTGACACATGGCAGTAAATAAGAACTGAATCAGTGGCACAGAAAATAAATTAGATTTTCCTCTGCTGTACTACTAGAGCACCTTGTGTGTATGTCTGTTTCAATCCTTTGTTCTATATCACACTCATTTGTTTCCATACATGCCTGCCCAGCTGGAGTTTTAATTATTTTAAATAGTTTTAGTGAGCTATAATTCACATACTATATAGTTCTCCCATTTAAGTTGTATAATTTAATGGCTTTTGTATATTCACAGACTTGTGCAACTATCACTACAGTCAATTTAAGAACACTTTTATCACCTCAGAAAGAAACCCCATACCCATTAGTAGTTACCCCACATACCCACTCTCCCTTCTCCCCCCGCCCATCTTAATCAATCAATAATCTATTTTCTGTCTCTATAGATTTGCCTATTCTGGACATTTCATATAAGTGGAATCATGTGGTCTTGCGTGACAGGGGCCTCTTTCACTTTAGCATAATATTTTTAAGATTCACCCATGTTTTAGCATGTTTCAGTACTTCATTTTCTTTTAGTGCTGAATGAGATTGTACTGTATGGATAGATCACATTTTATTTATCATTCACCAGTTGATGACAATTGAGTTATTCCCACTTTCTGCTATTATGAATAATGCTGCTGTGAACATTTGTGCCAGTATTTGTGTGGACATGTATTTTATTTCTTTTGGGAATTTACCCAAGAGTGGAATTTCTGGGTCATATGATAACTCTAAGTTTAACATTTTGAGAAACTGTCAAACAATCTTTTAAAGCAGCTGCAACGTTCATTCCCTCCTGCAGTGTATGACGGTTCCAATTTCTCATATTCTCACCATTACTTATTATTATCTTTTTGTGGTTATAGCCAGCCTAGTGGGTATGAAGTAGTATTTCCCTAATGGTTAGTAATGCTGAACATCTTTTCATGTGCCTATTTGTATGTCTTCCTTGGAGAAATGTCTATTTGGATCTTTTGCTCATTTTAAAAATTGATGTATTTATCATTTCATTAAGTTTGAGTTCTTTATACATCCTGGAAACAAATCCCTTATCAGATCTATAATTTGCACATATTTTCTTGATTCTGTAGGTTTTCTTTTCACTTTCTTAATAGTGTCACTTTCAAGCAAAAACATTTTGATGAATTATAATTTGTTTTTTTCTTTTGTTGCTTGTGCTTTTGGTGTCATGTTTAAAAAGCTTTACCAAATCCAAGATCATAAAGATATACTTCTGTGTTTCTTATAAGAGTTTTATAGTTTTATTTCTTACATTTAGTTCTGTGATCCATTTTGTGCATGTCCAATTTTCGTGTATCATGTAAGGAAGGGTGTATTTTCTTAAAACCATGGATTCTGTGATGAAATTCCAGGATAAAGAGTTTGGCCTTAATCTTAAAGAAAATGAAGCACAATCTCCCCTCTCTATGCAAATTAACCACTGATTTTCCATTAAAAAATTAAAAGAAAAAAGACATCAACCATTGTGAAATTTATTTTGGCGATTACACGTTTTCTTTATTTGAGTATCTATCAGTTAAAATTCTGATTTCATCAAAGCTTCATTTTTTTTTTAATGTCTCACTAGCAAACCTTACTTGCTTAATGGACCCAAAACTGTAGAAGTATTTTTATTTTTTTGACAAGTAATTAAATTTCTAACAATGTTCTGGATCAAACAGTTTACACTGAATTAATAATCTGATTTTTAGCTGCAATTATTTGTGTAAACAGTTTCCTTTTCTCCCCAAGGTTGTAAGTATCTTTATAAAAATAGATAGAAGGAAAGAGGAAAGGGGAGGGTAACCCCCCACAACTCCAGAAAAAAGAGAAATCTACTGAAGTTAAAATTAAAAGAAGGTGTTTGATATGATAAATAATGATGTGATAATGGGTTTCTGTGGGATAGAGAAATAGAATCCACAATGAGAAGGAGGACCTCAGTTGAGAGCTGGTAGGTGGATCGACTATGAACTGAAAGTCTGACTTACCTTCTCTACTTTTTCACAAACATTACTAGCATTTGGCAAGAGTATCTATAAGTCTTCTTGTATGTGTGGATTTCTCAAAAGTGACAGGTCATCTGGGAGGCTAAAGGTAATACTGTAGAGTCTAAATTATAGGCTAATTATACTTCTATATTTTTCTCAGTAGTTCATTGTGAATCTTCTACGCAGGTGATGATGAAATGCTATCAGGAAAAGACTCTCCTCTATGTAAAACAGGTACGGCTGCCAGGCAGGGACTTTTTAAAAAGGGCTGTGCTGAGCATAGCAGGTTGTTCATGATGGAAAGGAAGGAGGCTTACCACACATGTATATAGCTCATAAGTTTATTAAATATCACAGCATTGCTGTATTGTAAGTTTTTAAGGGGCAGTGGCACAGAGACCCTTTTCATCACTAATGAGGATTCCAACCTGACTGATTTGACCTAATCATTAGGAGAAAATAATAGATCTGTCTCTTAAATTACTAGATACCTTTGATGATTGCTCAGCAGCATACAGACTAAAGCAGAGCCCAGCATGGGTTTTATCATTTACCTAATCCATTTTAGACCAAAATATGTCAGAGAGAATATAGACGACATTAAACTATTTAGAGTTACCAAGCTATAAATATTTGTCAAATATGATTTTTCTAGCTTTAAGCTACGCTTTCCTTTTAACTTCTAAAATTATTTTTATAATATTTTTTCTCATATATTGTAACTTTAACACACAGTGTTTAAGAAAAACAGGTTAAGAACCATCAATTTACTAAGTTTCTACCTTGGAATACTCTATAATTAAATCAGACCACTACTTCAGAGTAGATAACTAAATCTTTAAAAGGGGGAAATACATAGATTTTTAAATTTAGGAAATGTGTTAATCTACTGCATTGATTTTATCCTCATCACAATTAAATTAATTCTCTGTGTCACCATTTATCATCTCAGAAGTTTGCCCCTGTACTATAACCATATGAGTTATTCCTACAAAAGCATGTCAGAATAATTCACACTTGCTTCTTCTTTAATAATATCCTCTACAAGTTATCAAGTCTCATAAGAAAAGTTCCAGTCTATTATGTTTTATTTGTATGGAGTATTAACACAGTGTATTAAATACAATGTAGAAATTAAGTTGTGTGAACTTTTACCTTAGCTTTTACCTTAGCTTTTTAAAAGATTTGTTTAATGAAATATGATATACATAAATCATAAGCCTAATAAATTATCACAGAGTGAATTCAGCACTAAAATCACTCCCAGGTCAAAAAATGAGATTATTACTGGAACCTAGGAGTCATTGTGGTGATCCAATTCGATCACAACCTCTTCTGTCATTGCCCAAGGTAACCGCTATCTCAACTTCTAGAACTATAGTTTAGTTTTGTCTTTTCCTGAACTTTATACAAATGAAATCATACAGTAGTATGCATCCTTTTGTACTGGATTTCTTTCATTCAACAATATATTTGTAAAACTAATCCATGGTTTTATGTGTGGATATAGTTAGCTCATTTTGATTGCCGTGGACTATTCCACTGCATGAATATGAATATAGTACATTTTATTTATACTTCATACTTTGATGAATATGTGAGATGTTTCAAGTTCTGAATATTCTTGAATATTTTGGTACACATGTACACACATTTCTTTGGGTATATATCTAGGAATGGGATTTTTGGGCCATGGTATGTGCATATATTCAGTTTTACCAGATACTACCAAACTGATTTTCAATTATACTAATTCTTCCTGGAGTGGCTTTTTAAATAATTTTAATATGTAACATTAGCAGTTTGAAATTAAAATGTTATTAACTCTTCTTTAGGATTAAACTTCTATTTTCATAAGAAGTCTTTAGGTGGGAAATACTTATAGGTTAAAAATAGTTAAAATTTTGAAATAACATACACTTGAGAGTCTGAACAAGTATGTGAACAATAAGATGAATTTATGATTCTTTCCCTGTAATTTTGTAAGCTATTTGAGGCCTAATATGCTGGGATTCTATAGATCCTTTTAATATATTTATACTTCAATTCTATTACTTGAAAGTTTATTAACAATAATCATTGTCTCATAGGGTTATTACGACAAATAAATGAGGTAGTGCATCAGAAACTTGACACATAGTAAATGCACGGTAATTAACAGTTATTATTTAGCAATACATCTGAACTTAGGTCTTTATATCTAGTTTTAATACCTAAACAATATTTTCTAGAATAACCAATTTAAGTTATGTGATGGTGGAAAAATGAAAAACAGAAACATCCCCTGAACTCCTGGGTTTGGGAGACATTTAATATTGTTACATGGGAAGTATCACAATGCAGTTCATCTCATACATTAACCAGGAAGTGATTCTATTCGTAGAAGGCAGTACAATCTTTTTCTCCCTCTCTTTCTTTGTCTTTTTCAGGGCTGTATTAGATTTTTATGTGAGACTTAGACACTTTTGCCTTCAGAGATCTCTTTCTCCATTAAAAAATAACTAAAAACCATACGACCCAGCAATCCCACTACTGGGCATATACCCTGAGGAAACCATAATTCAAAAAGAGTCATGTACCACAATGTTCATTGCAGCTCTGTTTACAATAGCAAGGACATAGAAGCAACCTAAGTGTCCATCGACAGATGAATGGATAAAGAAGATGTGGCACATATATACAATGAAATATTACTCAGCCATAAAAGGAAAGAAATTGAGTTATTTGTAGTGAGGTGGATGGACCTAGAGTCTGTCATACAGAGTGAAGTAAGTCGGAAAGAGAAAAACAAATACCTCATGTTAACACATATATATGGAATCTAAAAAAAAAAAAAAGGTCATGAAGAACCTAGGGGCAGGACAGGAGTAAAGACACAGACCTACTAGAGAATGGACTTGAGGACACAGGGAGGGGGAAGGGTAAGCTGGGACAAAGCAAGAGAGTGGCATGGACATATATACACTACCAAATGTTAAACCTGTAGCTAGTTGGAAGCAGGGAGATCAGCTCGGTGCTTTGTGACCACCTAGAGGGGTGGGATAGGGAGGGTGAGAGGGAGGGAGATGCAAGAGGGAAGAGATATGGGGATATATGTATAGTATAGATGATTCACTTTGTTAAAAAGCAGAAACTAACATACCATTGTAACATACCATTGTAAAGCAATTATAATCCAATAAAGATGTTAAAAAAAGAATATGACAGTGCCAGTATAAAGATAAATAATATTATATAGTAAAACATTTTCTTTAAAGCAGAAGTTCATTTTTTCCCAATTTTAAAGGAAATTAAAACATTTTCTTGGACTTCTAAATGTATCCTGGATTCTAGGCGCTGTCTACTGTGCCTAATATCTGATCTTTTCCTCTTCCTCTTCCTCTTCCTTTCTCTGTATTTTTCTCTCTTGCTTCAGATTCATATCATAGCATCTTCTCAGGTTAGAAGGTAATAAGACTTCACAGCCATTCTGCTTTAAAGTAAAGTAGGCAGCCAGCATTTTGCAGTGCACATTAGACAGGAAAAAAACTCACTTAAAAAACTAAATACACACAATGGAACACAGAGAAGGGGCTCCTAATGGAAGGGCAAATTACTTGAGTTTTAAAGAGACTAGGAAACATTACACTGACTGGGCACATAAAATAAATTCTCAAAAGATGAAACTAGATAAGCCATAAATGATAAATCTGTATCTATGCAAACACACATACCATTTTCTCTATCATATATTCTTCTGAGCCTCCATTATACTCACTGATATTTTTTTAATCTCTTCTACTTGATATTTTAAAATCCAGTGAAATATCAATCAATGAATTCTGAATGGCTGCTCATATAATTTTGTCATTTCTTCACAATAATCATGAATAATGAACTCCCACGGTCCCTGTTTAAACTAACCCTGAGCCACTCCTATTTTCTCTAACCTTTTTAAATGGTTAGCCTAATGGGCCATTTGCACCATTTTGGCATGGTGGACATTCTCCATACTCTTCCTTAATACTCATGAAGTTAATTCTAGTTAATAAATCCTGACAGACTCCCTGAGAGGAAGGAACATGACATGATAATTCCAATTTTAAGTGCCCCTATATCTTGTAGTCCTGGACCATATTTCTATAGAAGGCTTTTGCTTATTTAAATATTTTTCTTATAATCATTTTTTGTGTTAGCAAGGTTTCTGATCCACATTGCTTCATTAAAATAAATGATTTGATGATCAAAGCAGCTTAAGATTCATATTCTGTGCTAATTAACAGATTCTTCTAATTGTTAGAAGGCTCCTGATGTCTTTCTAATTCTTTCAACTCATTACTGTTTTTTTTTTTTTACTGAAGTTACAGCTCTTAAAGGAATAGTAACAGATACCATGAAACTTCCTTTCTGCATATACACACTGCCTCAAAATACATTAATTTGTGAAAGCAGGCCAATAATTTAAAATCTGTTAATTGATGTGCTTTCCTTCCAGAACGAAGTGAAATATCTTTCCTATTTTCCATTTCTACTTTCCCATCTGGGATACTAAAATGCATTTTTAAAAGATTACTTTTAGTTGAAAGTAATGTAGCAAAACATACTTTAAAATTACTATATGCTTCCACTCGAATATATTTTAGTTACATCAGTAGATCAGGTCTCAATTCTCTGGATTTATACTACTACAGAGAGGATTAAGGGGGAGGGATATACTTTTATTATGAAAATATTCATTCTTTTATATGATTACTAACAGAGTTCATAATGTGTCAGTTTATGCTTGAATCATTATGAAGTGATGTTTTTGCCAATTGTGTGGATAGATTCTCTGCCTGCAAGGACTGATGATTGAAGACAGACAACTTTGATATTAGACAAAGGTGATGAACATTTGAAAAATACAATAGTAACTATATACATAAAAAACGAAGTACATATAAAAATACCATCCAAAGTAAATATAGTTTGATAAGAGAAGAGTAAAAGGAAAGTAAATGAATGAAGTTGCTAGATATTTATTCATTGCGTTTTGAGGCTGACCAGATAGCACAGCCCTTGTAAAGGCTGTTTTATTTATTTGATTGATAGCCATTAAGTAACTTATGGGATTTACTTAAACCATATATGCTAATTTCAAGAAGAAGACATTTAAGTCTCAACATGTTCCCACTAATATTAAATTCCAATTAATCCTGAATATGAATTGCCAAAAAGTTAGCTTTGCTGTGCTGTATTATATGAGGAAGAATGATAACAATTTAGACTATCACTTAACAGTTTATAAAATGGTTTCGCATATGCTGTCTCATTGAATATGCTCAGCAATCCTGAGAAATAGACATCTTTTTTTTTTTTTACATCTTTATTGGAGTATAATTGCTTTACAATGGTGTGTTAGTTTCTGCTTTATAACAAAGTGAATCAGTTATACATATACATATGTTCCCATATCTCTTCCCTCTTGCATCTCCCTCCCTCCCACCCTCCCTATCCCACCCCTCTAGGTGGTCACAAAGCACCGAGCTGATCTCCCTGTGCTATGCAGCTGCTTCTCACTAGCTATCTATTTTACATTTGGTAGTGTATACATGCCATGCCACTCTCTCGCTTTGTCACAGCTTACCCTTCCCCCTCCCCATATCCTCAAGTCCATTCTCTAGTAGGTCTTTGTCTTTATTCCTGTCTTACCCCTACGTTCTTCATGACATTTTTTTTCTTAAATTCCATATATATGTGTTAGCATACGGTATTTGTCTTTCCTTTTCTGACTTCACTCCGTATGACAGACTCTAGGTCCATCCACCTCATTACAAATAGCTCAATTTCGAGAAATAGACATCTTTGACTCTATATTACAAATGGAAAAACAGTAGAAATTAAGTGACTGGCTTAAAACACACAGAGAATAAATTCTAAATGAGAAATAATGCATAATATCTTTTTTTAACTCCAAACCTCAAATACTCAGAAAAAAGTAGTTTGACAAATAAGTGATTATCGAGAATTAGTCAAGCAAGTAATTTTGATATGCCTAGGAAAAATGTACAAATAGGTATGTAAAAATGATTCATTTATAAGAAGAGAGTTAACGTTACAATAAAACATAAAAGTTCTATGGTACACGAACAGATTAATACAAGGTTTGGGGTTTTTTTGTTTTTGTTTTTGTTTATTGTTGACAAATCAGTCAATGAAGGGAGAGGGGAGGATAAAAAAAAATTCCAATAATCCATGTTTCTTAAAACCCTGCAATTTCATAAAACAAATAAGCTCTAAGCATTCCAACAGCCGTGGGAAAGAGGAAAAACCAAAGGTTTGGGAATTAGTAGAATGAAGCATGTCACCTTGTCTCTAGAAACAGTTATTTTGTTGGTCTTGAGATCTGAAATTTACTATATAGTATTTGTATAAGGAGCATTGTGTGGTCAAATATATTATACTCTTGACTGAGTAAGAAAAACTAATTCAGGGAAATTTTTTACATAATGAATTCTTATATTCCACTGGAATGCCCATTTAAAACTGATCCTTATATACATACACCTATTATCAACTCCCATGGAAAAAAATAATACAATAAAATATAGAAAGTGATGTGAGGTAAATGTGTAAGTTTCTGTTGAACCTCCCTAACGTGGAATTATATCATGGTAAATCTTGAGAAATTAGTATCAATCTTATCCCTGGCTCAGACCTTTCTCTCTCAAATACCAGCAATCTCAGCAAGACTTTTGATAAATGCCTTCTGTCTGTGCAGGTGCCTCTCTCCAAGTTAAGAAACTTTCCCTTATTCTAGCATCTTTTTTTTTCTTTTCTTTTTTACATCTTTATTGGAGTATAATTGCTTTACGATGGTGTGTTAGTTTCTGCTTTATAACAAAGTGAATCAGTTATACATATACATATGTTCCCATAACTCTTCCGTCTCCCTCCCTCCCATCCTCCCTATCCCACCCCTCTAGGTGGTCACAAAGCACCGAGCTGATCTCCCTGTGCTATGCGGCGGCTTCCCACTAGCTATCTATTTTACGTTTGGTAGTGTATATATGTCCATGCCACTCTCTTGCTTTGTCACAGCTTACCCTTCCCCCTCCCCATATCCTCAAGTCCATTCTCTAGTAGGTCTGTGTTTTTATTCCTGTCTTACCCCTAGGTTCTTCATGACATTTTTTTGTTTCCTTAAATTCCATATATATGTGTTAGCATACGGTATTTGTCTTTCTCTTTCTGACTTCACTCTGTATGACAGACTCTAGGTCCATCCACCTCACTACAAATAGCTCAATTTCATTTCTTTTTATGGCTGAGTAATATTCCATTGTATATATGTGCCACATCTTCTTTATCCATTCATCTGATGATGGGCACTTAGGTTGTTTCCATCTCCAGGCTATTGTAAATAGAGCTGCAATGAACATTTTGGTACATAACTCTTTTTGAATTATGGTTTTCTCAGAGTATATGCCCAGTAGTGGGATTGCTGGGTCATATCGTAGTTCTATTTTTAGTTTTTTAAGGAACCTCCATACTGTTCTCCATAGTGGCTGTAACAATTCACATTCCCACCAGTAGTGCAAGAGTGTACCCTTTTCTCCACACCCTCTCCAGCATTTATTGTTTGTAGATTTTTTGATGATGGCCATTCTGACTGGTGTAAGATGATATCTCATTGTAGTTTTGATTTGCATTTCTCTAATGATTAATGATGTTGAGCATTCTTTCATGTGTTTGTTGGCAATCTGTATATCTTCTTTGGAGAAATGTCTATTTAGGTGTTCTGCCCATTTTTGGATTGGGTTGTTTGTTTTTTTGCTATTGAGCTGCATGAGCTGCTTATAAATTTTGGAGATTAATCCTTTGTCAGTTGCTTCATTTGGAAATATTTTCTCCCAGTCTGAGGGTTTTCTTTTTGTCTTGTTTATGGTTTCCTTTGCTGTGCAAAAGCTTTTAAGTTTCATTAGGTCCCATTTGTTTATTTTTGTTTTTATTTCCATTTCTCTAGGAGATGGGTCAAAAACGATCTTGCTGTGATTTATGTCATAGAGTGTTCAGCCTATGTTTTCCTCTACGAGTTTGATAGTTTCTGGCCTTACATTTAGGTCTTTAATCCAATTTCAGCTTACTTTTGTGTATGGTGTTAGGGAGTGATCTAATCTCATACTTTTACATGCACCTGTCCAGTTTTCCACTGTACATTTCCACTGTACATTCCTGCCTTCTTTATCAAAGATAAGGTGACCATATGTGCGTTGGTTTATCTCTGGGCTTTCTATCCTGTTCCATTGATCTATCTTTCTGTTTTTGTGCCAGTACCATACTATCTTGATTACTGTAGCTTTGTCGCATAGTCTGAAGTCAGGGAGCCTGATTCCTCCAGCTCCCTTTTTCATTCTCAAGATTGCTTTGGCTATTCGGGGTCTTTTGTGTTTCCATACAAATTGTGAAATTTTTTGTTCTAGTTCTGTGAAAAATGCCAGTGGTAGTTTGATAGGGATTGCATTGAATCTGTAGATTGCTTTGGGTAGTAGAGTCATTTTCACGATGTTCATTGTTCGAATCCAAGAACATGGTATGTCTCTCCATCTATTTGTATCATCTTTAATTTCTTTCATCAGTATCTTATAATTTTCTGCATACAGGTCTTTTGTCTCCTTAGCTAGGTTTATTCCTAGGTATTTTATTCTTTTTGTTGCAGTGGTAAATGGGAGTGTTTTCTTGATTTCACTTTCAGATTTTTCATCATCAGTGTATAGGAATGCAAGAGATTTCTGTGCATTAATTTTGTATCCTGCTACTTTCCCAAATTCACTGATTAGCTCTAGTAGTTTTCTGGTAGCATCTTTAGGATTCTCTATGTATTGTATGTCACCTGCAAACAGTGACAGCTTTACTTCTTCTTTTCCAATTTGGATTCCTTTTATTTCCTTTTCTTCTCTGATTGCTGTGGCGAAAACTTCCAAAACTATGTTGAATAAGAGTGGTGAGAGTGGACAACCTTGTCTTGTTCCTGATCTTAGTGGAAATGCTTTCAGTTTTTCACCATTGAGGACAATGTTGGCTGTGGGTTTGTCATATATGGCCTTTATTATGTTGAGGAAAGTTCCCTCTATGCCTACTTTCTACAGGGTTTTTTCATAAATTGGTGTTGAATTTTGTCGAAAGCTTTCTCTGCATCTATTGAGATGATCATATGGTTTTTCTCCTTCAGTTTGTCAATATGGTGTATCACATTGATTAATTTGCGTATATTGAAGAATCCTTGCATTCCTGGAATAAACCCCACTTGATCATGGTGTATGATCCTTTTAATGTGCTGTTGGATTCTGTTTGCTAGTATTTTGTTGAGGATTTTTGCATCTATGTTCATCAGTGATATGGGCCTGTAGTTTTCTTTCTTTGTGACATCATTGTCTGGTTTTGGTATCAGGATGATGGTGGCCTCGTAGAATGAGTTTGGGAGTGTTCCTCCCTCTGCTATATTTTGGAAGAGTTTGAGAAGGATAGGTGTTAGCTCTTCTCTAAATGTTTGATAGAATTCGCCTGTGAAGCCATCTGGTCCTGGGCTTTTGTTTGTTGGAAGATTTTTAATCACAGTTTCAATTTCATTACTTGTGATTGGTGTGTTCATATTTTCTATTTCTTCCTGATTCAGTCTTGGCAGGTTGTGCATTTCTAAGAATTTGTCCATTTCTTCCAGGTTGTCCATTTTATTGGCATAGAGTTGCTTGTAGTTATTCTAGCATCTTTATACCCTGATGCTGTCTCTTGCTTACCCTCAGCCTCCTTCCCCAAAGGCTACCCATTACTGGGGACATCTCATGCAGAACTTTAGTTGCTGGTCTGTATTTAGAACTCATCTATCTATCCCTCTGTTAAAAACTTTACCTCAGTAATTAATTATAGGGTCTAATGAGCACTTTTGCATACTTTAACTGCAGTAAATGAATTTCCATTTGCTATTTTCACTGTAGGTTAGGTGCTGTAAAATACATACCTATAGATACTAGGCAGGTAATATAAATGAAGAAAGGAGGAAAGATATGGAAATTACAGTGGTGGAATTACAGCAAATATGAGATCATAAGTCTTCCCTTGAAGAGTACATGTTCCACCTGGAAGGAGGAACAGTCACCACCCTACTTCAATCAGTTGTTAACATGTGGGACTTTGGGTACGATTTGGCTGGAGTGCTTGCTAATACTTAGCTTGTTAGCATATCATGTAAACTATGTATGTCTTCATGCTCAGAGACCTTCCCAGTAACTTCACATAATATGTTACTGATTCAGTACAAAGTTTGCATTTTTTTAAATCTACTGTATCAAGCAATATCTAATGAGCTTTCCTAATAGAAAATGACACTAAGTTAGAGAAATAAGACTTCAGCCAGTTAAGAGAGCATATCATTTGATCATTGAAACTAAAATGGAAGTATCTACTCCACTGAGTAGTTGGAAGGATTATGTACGTGATATAAATGAAATTGTTTGCAAATTAAAAAAAATAACATGTTTCCAATTGTACTGAATTTGAATGAATGCTTTTAATTATTATTCAGAGATTTTTTCAAACTTTTGAGTTATCCAGGTTATATTAACTTGTAATATTTAGTGGAACAGAAAACTCCCAACAATTTTGGGTAAGGTTTTACTATGCTTAATACTTCGGCTTCCCTTAAAAATACAATTTTTATTTGTTCACAAATTTCCTTCAGACTGTTTTACCTTAAGTACAGTAGGAGATAAGTCTGATCCCTGTGTTATTTGCCTATATATTTAATTTAGTGATTATTCTTAGATATTTAAAAGTTGTTGGTTTCTAGATCCTGATAGGTTCTGTGTGTTCAGGCTGCTTCCTTCTTGGCTTAAAAATTACATATTCTTTCTTGATGCTATCTGGGAGTATATTCCTGGGAACTAAATCTAATTGTCATGTTACTCAAAGATACACATGTAAAAAGAAAACGAGCAGGAAGGATATGCATTGTATTTTTAAAGGATTATCTATAGAGATTCAGCTTCATTCTATTTTAGGTCACTATAGTGTGGAAAGTTATCTACATTAACTTATTTCTCTTTACAGTTCTCTGAGAGGCTTGTGAACGAGATTTCTCTTTACATTTCTCTGAGAGGCCTATGAATGAGCCTTGCTAAAATTTCCACTGCTCCAACTTTTTAACTGCTGTTATTGACTTGCACAATGCAATCTGAAATCTTTGTTGTTATTCTCTTTCTGCAGAAAACGTGTGCTAATATCCAGTCATAAATTTAGCTTCATGACTTTGAGTACTAACATAGCAGGGCTTTCTGAAGAAATACTTAAAATATAGACACATTTTTTTAGACAATTAAATACTCATCCACGTATGCCTAGATACACAGGAAGGTTTTTCTCTCTGTGGTTGATTGTTACTTAGGCACTCCCCAAATAAACTATGCCTCTGAGTATGCATGCCTTTATGTATAAGGTCCCCTCCCCTTGATTGCGGGCTGACCCTCTGATGTGCTTCAACCAAAAAAAAAAAATGTGACAAAAGCAACTATTTGTCAGTTCTATACCTATGCCTTAAGAAGACCTGGAAATGTTTATTTTTGTGCTGTGATGATAGCTAGCTTTTAATGCTTAAATATGATTGATGTACAAGGTATATAATGTGTGAAAGATGGTAGTAGGTGTGTAATGTGTGGGAGACTGTAGTTGGCTAAGATAAGATAGGTCAGTGGGAAAATTTGGTGTCGCAAGTCAGAGATGGAGCAGGGGTTATTTTAGGTTACATAAATATAAGAAAATCAGGCATTTTGGCTCATACAGATAGAGCTTGATATTATTATAAGCAATATCTTCCCCTGAACAATACACTTCTGTCAGGAATCAATCAACAACTTTCTAAAATTTCAAATTTTATTGGAGAGATTTTTTATTTTTTTTGATTTTTATTTATTATTATTTTTTGCAGTATGTGGGCCTCTCACTGTTGTGGCCTCTCCCGTTGCAGAGCACAGGCTCCAGATGCGCAGGCTCAGCGGCCATGGCTCACGGGCCTAGCCGCTCCGTGGCATGTGGGATCTTCCCAGACCAGGGCACAAACCCATGTCCCCTGCATCAGCAGGCGGACTCTCAACCACTGTGCCACCAGGGAAGCCCCAGAGAGATTTTTTAAAAATCAGATTTAAACTCATGTTCAGCTTACTGATGACTTGTTGATGCATCATGCCTTGACTAAGAGTGGTGGAAGGAAGAGGAAAAACAGAAAAATTTGTTTTGTTACTATAAGTTCTACAGAGAGGTCTTCCTTCTAATCATTTCCCAGTTCTAGAGTGTGTATTAGACAGAATTCAAGGATGATGCTAAGAGCCCACTCACAATTTCTCCTATGTGAGATAATGGTACAGTGTTGAGGGACATTCATAAGGAGAATTTTGCAGATTCTTGTAAATATCTTAATTCCAGGGGACAAAGAAATATAGGTAAATGTAGATTTTGAGATAGGGCCACTCCAAATAGTTCGTGTTGTGGGGTTTTGGGGCACTGTTTTTCAACACTCAGTCCCAAGATCATCTACACCTAAAGTTCTTGATCATGAATATTCTCTAGTTCCACCTAGTTATTCTGCTTTAGAAGCTTTGGGAGAGGAAGAGAGAAAAGAGAAGAGAAAAGAGGAGAGAAGAGAAAAAGAGAGGGACAGAATATCATTTAAAGCAGAATTTTAATAAAAATTAAATGTGATGAGAAGGGTCAGGTTTTGTTGATAAAGGGACACTCTGTAATACAGTTTTTTAGGAGAAAAACATTGATTAACGCAGTAACAGAGAGAGGAATCCGCTCTGAGAGATAAAGCAGAGGATGGAACACCAGTGGAACTGTTCTAAATAAAATGAAATTTGTCAGAAACAACAGTAGTGTCCATGACACATCGAATGTTTCAAAATAAATAAAGATCAGGATTTTTAAAATAAGATAGTAAAGTTGAATGTACGGATGGATATGTGAATTCCCTACCCTACAAATTGAAAATATCCCCAGTAATTTAAACAGAAGTTCTCAGTGTGTGTTCTGTGGATCCTTGAGCATTCCCAAGGACTTTCAGAGTATCCAGGACATTCAAATTGTTTTCATAATAATAGTAAAGTGTTATTTATCTTCTTTCTCTTTGGACATTTACACTAATGATGGATAAAACTGACACCTTAAATAAATAAAGGCAGTGGTACCAAACTGTACAAATATAGTCATTTTATTCTTTACCATAGTGCATTCAAAGGGGAAAAAAACCCACTGAAGAATGGTAGTCATCTCAAGAAAAACACTTTGTAATTGTTTGAGTTGCACTCAGAACTAGCCAATTTTGTTTTTCTTTTTTTTTTTTTTTTTGTGGAACTTTTTTTTTTTATACTTGAAAGAAAAACTGATAGGAAACTATGAATTTTTCTGACTTGAGTATTTGGCAGATGTTTTATTGAAAATAAATAAAATGAACCTGACAATATTTTTGCCAAGTTAAATTTCAAGATTGTAAGGAAAAATTAGGATTTCAGGAAACTTCTATTCATCACTCTGCACTTGATAGCTTCCTAGACTTTTCGGATGAGATCAGTGATGGTATTAGTGAATGTGATTTTTTTTGTTGTATTTTTCAAGTAAAAACCGCATAATGCAATGAATCAGTATTTTCTAAGTGATCAATACATGATGTTACAAAATCATGTACTCAAAGAGCAAGATTGACCCTTGGATTTTAACATAACAGAGTGTGAAAGATTAGTTAATGTAGTTTCAGATTCCAAATTGCACACATTGTAACTCACCTTTAAGCAATTTCTCTTTGAGAAACTTGTCCAGTTTTGGTGTATTAACAAATAAAAATATTCACGATCATCTGAGAATTCTACTAAGATACTCCTTCCTATTCCAATAAAATAGCTGCATGAGGCGAAGCTGGATTTTCTTCACATACTTCAACCAAAACTTCTTACGAGAGATAAAAAACAGAAGCGTATATAAGAACGACCCCACCTTCTACTAAATTTGAAATTAAGAAGCTTTGCAAAAATGTAAAACAATGCTATTCTATTTTTTATGAAAAATATTTTATATTAACACACAATAGGTTTATTGCTATATTTCTCAGTTTTACCTTCTAATTCAGTAAGTATTGATAGATATAACTCATAAAAATAAAAGCTCTTTATGTTTTTTTATGATTTGAGAGAGTATAAGGAGAGGTCTTGAGACCAGATATCTGTGAACTGGAAAGCCAAAATTATATGGACCTCATCCTATGACCACAGTGTAATAAGAGTACCAAGTAGTTAAAAAAATACATTAAATAAAGGAGAATAAATCCAACTACTTTGAAGTTAAAAATTCCTGTATTCACCTAGCCCAATTTTGAGTAAAATTGGAAATGAAAATTCAGGGCTGAACAAACTTTAGAAAGAGCAATGATGAATGCCCTGTATTCTTTGCTGGGATATGTCCAATGAGGGGGTTCAGAGGGAGATTCAGAGCCTGAAGTGTTGTCATTATTAATTATGTAATGAACATATATGAAGTAAAAAGTAAAATGAATGGAAAAAAGCCCGAGAGAAACAAAGGAGAGTATAAATAAAAATGAAAGTAGAGCTGAATAACTTATAAATCAGAAAAAAATTACAGATACATAGAAACATGTTTGTTTTAGAAAAAATGATAGACAAATTCTAGCAAATATATTCAAGAAATAGGGAGGAATGCATTGATACAAATGGAAATAACGGCTCTCTCCTCAGAGCTCTTGCTGGTTTTCTGTCCACCTGGCTAGATTTTTAGAAGCTCACTGGCATAACTGATGTCTGTTTCATCTCATCAATTGCCTACTTATAGTAAATGCAAAATAAAGAGTTTTTGTTTTTCTTTGTTCTTTATTAGAGTAGAAATAAACTGGCCTTAGGGAAGCTGTGAATAAGGTGAGGTGACTTTCTATGCTCACCTTCTTGTGCCCCCTCAACCTCTTTCCCCTCTTCCCTCTTAATCCTCATCATCACTTCAGACTTTTCTTTCTTATGGGGATTTAAAATATTAAAACCCACTTAAGTACATTGTCCATCCAGAGATATTAAAATTTTAAAAGAAATAAACCACTATGCTAGAAAGGTAAAGCTTGGAATATAAATACAAAGTTTTATCCAGAGTATATACTCTAAATGTGGATTAAGTTTTTCAAATGATAAAATTTTAATTTATATGATTTATTAGAAAAAAGTGTTTTTTTGTGTGTGTGTTTACTTTGTGAGGAGGGGAACATTCAGAATCTGTTTTTCTCCAGTAATTCTTATATATGTCAGTCCTATTTTCTGCCTAGATTTAATCCCTGTTCTGAGGTAGAATAAGAGGTGCGATAAGTCCTTCAAAACAGTCCGTATATTCATATTTCCTTTCCTTTCATCTGGTCAGTTGTGCTGGATACTTCCCACTTGTCCCTCTATCCTTCTCTACCTTTCTTTGTGCCTGGAGGATGATCTCTGTAGATAGTATTAAGGAATCCCCTTGCCTTTTGACATCCAGTTGGATATGGTCAGTGGATTTGCAGGATAGGAAAAATGCATGATTGTGATATTTACTCCTCTGAATTCTTTGTCAGGTTGCTATGGCCTGGCTCCATCACTCTACTGAAGGTCATAGCCAATCTTCTCCTTCTTCCTTATAGCAGCTTGTTGTGGGTTCCAGTAACTATTTTCCTTTCTTGTCCCTTTTTGGCAGTTCGGTGGTAAAGACTCCCTAATGTTGCTAGACTTGGGCTAGTGTGCCATCTTTTGTTGGTTTCTTTTTTAATACTCTCCCTGACTTTGTAAAAAGTCCCTTTGTTAAACTCTACTCAATTAAACTGCTTCAGCGTGTCATCTCTTTTCAACGAAGACCATAGCCAAAATATCAAATACCGAATCTCTCAACTAGAGTGCATGTTCTTCAGTTCTTTACCAAGTTATTTATGATGTATATAACAGCAACAACAGCAGCAACAGTACCGATCGTATTAGCTAGCATTTATTGAATCAGTGTGCCTGGCACTGTTTTAAGAAGTTCACATGCATTTATTAATTTAAGACTCATAATTTTCTTATAAAGTTAGGTACTATAATTAACCCCATTTTGCAAAGTTGTAAATTGAAGCACAGTGATTAAACTACAGCTAGAAAGTGCTGACAACCTTCTCACACTTTAAACATTCTCATCCCTCATTTATTATGCCTATAACTATGTTCCTATACTTGTTGCCTCTAAACAATGGCAATCATGCATTCTCGATGAGTTTCTCATTGGCATTTTACTCTTTTAACAATTTAGCTGATTGTTTACAGTGAAGTAAATTGTACACCTTTGTAAAACTTTATACAAATACCTTTATAAATATTAAAAATATACATTATTCAGCCTGACTCCTTACTCTGTTACTTGATACTTTACAAAATGTGACCAACAAGATTATTATCTTGGGAATCTGTTGTTCTTGCCCTAGGGCCTCTTCCCTCCATGCAGTAGATCCTCAGCTCATTAATGAACACTCCATTTCCCTCTTTTGTCTCCCTTGTATGCATAAATCTAAAAAGGATAAGCCAAGCAAGTTAATCTAAGCTGTTTTTTTGTTTTTTTAACCACAGATACTACTTTACTATTAAAAATGGAAGTTTTTCAATAAGGTAAAATCAATCTACTTAACTCATCTGACCTTATTAAAGATATCACAAATGGTTAATTTATTGCTGAAAAAGGGTCTACTTTTTTTTCCATCAACCTATCATATCTATGTCTTGTTTACTTTGTTAATGTATTATAGAGGAGTGAGTTATGATGAAGACTTAAATTCCCCCTGTCAGGGCTTCCCTGGTGGCACAGTGGTTGAGAATCTGCCTGCCAATGCAGGGGACACGGGTTCGAGCCCTGGTCTGGGAAGATCCCACATGCCACGGAGCAACTAGGGCCTGTGAGCCACAACTACTGAGCCTGCACGTCTGGAGCTTGTGCTCCGCAACAAGAGAGGCCGTGACAGTGAGAGGCCCGCACACCACGATGAAGAGTGGCCCCCGCTCGCCGCAACTAGAGAAAGCTCACGCACAGAAAGGAAGACCCAACACAGCCATAAATAAATAAATAAATAAAATAAAATAAAATAAAAAATTCCCCCTGTCACATATTTGGTAAGAGTCAAAAGCAATGTCTTACTAGCTCGTGAGTCACCCAGGTATTCCTTCAAAAGTAAAGGCATAAATGCAAATTAAATACAAACCACCCAGGGAAGATCCTATAGGAATGCATATACAATAACTAAAAAAAAAATAGTCAAGGAGTAACAAAAACAAAGTTGATACCATGTAAGTATCAATGATCAAAAGGGAGGACTATCATCTGTGAAAATCAGGCTTTAAAATACCTTCTGCTCTCAACACCAAGAGAAGGGATGGAGTACTGCAGGATTTATTGCAGGTGAGAGGAAGGCATAATGTTACAGCAGGCCCCAGAACGTAGGCAGTCTTGCTGCTCTTCTCAAATCCCGTCACGTGGATTCCTGCCTTTTTGCTTAGGGCAGTTTTGCTTTCAACCTTTTCTTGGAGTCATTTGACTTTTACCTTGAGTGCTTCCTCATCATAGTAGGACTCAAGAATGACATCATAAAATATTCGTGCTAGGAAATATCTTGGAGATCCTTTAAATCCTCAATGTATAGCTGAGGATGTTGAAACTCAGAGAGACTGGATATCCTTCCAAGGTCATAGTAATCCTTGGTGGCAAAACTGGATCATTTAACTTGAAATTGAGCCACCTCCCTCTCCCCAACACATACATTCTTCTACTTAGAAGCGATAGGTTCACTCTCTGAGAATTTCTGTGATCACACATTATTTATAGTCTACCCAGACTACAAAATTTGCTGGGAAATGTGTGTCTTATTAGTAATATATTCTCCAGCCTTGCCAATTCTACACTTCTACTTTCTCTGTTGTATCCACTCTGCCTCCCCATACTCTGGCTTGCTAGATCCTATTCCATATGGGATACTTGGCTTTTTGGCCCCAGACTCAGCAACCTTAACTCTTTTTTTTTTAAGGTATTTACCAGCATTTATTCATCGGAGAGGGAATGAAAGTGGTGGGATGGAACATGCCACAACTTTCAGACAAGTATACAACATATGAAGTGTTTAGTATAAACGTACAATTTCTACACGAAGGCATCCTTTTCCAATTAATGTAATAATGAACAAAAAGTCTTGAAAATGCATTTCTTGAAAATATATTTCTTAGGGACTATAAATTTAAAAAGCAGGGAAAAAGAATACATATGGAAAAGAATCTGAAAAAGAATATATATATAACTGAATCACTTTGCTGTACAACTGAAACCAACAGAACACTGTAAATCAACTATACTTCAATAATAATAATAATAAAAGGACACATGGAATTACAGGGACAGAAAGAGTTCCTTTACAGAGAGAAGCATTTATGTACCTTTGCTTCCAACCCCGAGTTATTCTAATTAATTTGGAACAAAATCTGCATTATTCTACTATATTTAATATAATGATCTAGTTACATTAAAGGTATAGAGAAGTGATCTATATCATTATAATTTAGTTAATATTAATACCAGCCCTTTATTTATTTATAATTAATTTTTATTGGAGTATAGTTTCTTTACAATGTTGTATTAGTTTCTACTGTACAGTAAAATGAATCAGCTATACATATACATATAGCCCCTCTTTTTTGGAATTTTTTCCCATTTAGGTCACCACAGAGTATTGAGGTCCCTGTGCTATAAGTAGGTTCTCATTAGTTATCTATTTTATACACAGTATCGATAGTGTATATATGTCAATCCCAGTCTCCCAATTCCTCCCACCCCCCCCCCTTGGTATCCATACATTTGCTCTCTCTGTCTGTCTCTATTTCTGCTTTGCAAATAGGATCATGTATACCATATTTCTTGATTCCACATATATGCATTAGTGTATGATATTTGTTTTTCTCTTTCTTACTTACTTCACTCTGTATGACACTCTCTAGGTCCATCCACATCTCTACAAATGACCCAATTTCGTTCCATTTTATGGCTGAGTAATATTTCATTGTATATATATACCACTTCTTTATCCATTCCTCTGTTCATGGACATTTAGGTTGCTTCCATGTCCTGGCTATTGTAAACAGTGCTGCTATGAACATTGGGGTGCATATGTCTTCTTGAATTATGATTCTCTCTGGGTATATGCCAAGTATTGGGATTGCTGGGTCATACGGTAGTTCTATTTTTAGTTTTTTAAGGAACCTCCATACTGTTCTCCATAGTGGCTGTGTCAATTTACATTCCCTTTTCTCCACACACTGTTCAGCATTTATTGTTTGTAGATTTTTTGGTGATGGCCATTCTGACCGGTGTAAGGTAATACCTCATTGTAGTTTTGAGTTACATTTCTCTAATAATTAGTGATGTTGAGCATCTTTTCATGTGCCTCTTGGCCATCTGTATGTCTTCTTTGGAGAAATGTCTGTTTAGGTCTTCTGACCATTTTTTGATTGGGTTGTTTGTTTTTTTGATATTGAGCTGCATGAGCTGTTTGTATATTTTGGAGATTAATCCTTTGTTAGTTGCTTCGTTAGCAAATATTTTCTCCCATTTTGAGGGTTGTCTCTTCGTCTTGTTTATGGTTTCCTTTGCTGTGCAAAAGCTTTTAAGTTTCATTAGGTCCTATTTGTGTATTTTTGCTTTTATTCTCATAACTCTAGGAGGTGAGTCATAAAAGATCTTGCTGCGATTTATGTCAGAGTGTTCTGCCTGTGTTTTCCTCTAAGAGTTTTATAGTGTTTGGCCTTACATTTAGGTCTTTAATCCTTTTTTTTTTTTTTTAACATCTTTATTGGGGTATAATTGCTTTACAATGGTGTGTTAGTTTCCGCCCCACAACAAAGTGAATCAGCCATACATATACATATGTTCCCATATCTCTTCCCTCTTGTGTCTCCCTCCCTCCCACCCTCCCTATCCCACCCCTCCAGGCTGTCACAAAGCACCAAGCCAATATCCCTGTGCCATGCGGCTGCTTCCAACTAGCTATCTACCTTACTACATTTGTTAGTGTGTATATGTCCATGACTCTCTCTCGCCCTGTCACAGCTCACCCTTCCCCCTCCCCATAACCTCAAGTCCGTTCTCTAGGAGGTCTGCGTCTTTATTCCTGCCTTACCCCTAGGTTCTTCATGACATTTTTTTTTTCTTAAATTCCATATATATGTGTTAGCATACGGTATTTGTCTTTTTCTTTCTGACTTACTTCACTCTGTATGACAGACTCTAGGTCTATCCACCTCATTACAAATAGCTCAATTTCGTTTCTTTTTATGGCTGAGTAATATTCCATTGTATATATGTGCCACATCTTCTTTATCCATTCATCCGATGATGGGCACTTAGGTTGTTTCCATCTCCGGGCTATTGTAAATAGAGCTGCAATGAACATTTTGGTACATGACTCTTTTTGAATTTCGGTTTTCTCAGGGTATATGCCCAGTAGTGGGATTGCTGGGTCATATGGTAGTTCTATTTGTAGCTTTTTAAGGAACCTCCATACTGTTCTCCATAGTGGCTGAACCAATTCACATTCCCACTAGCAGTGCAAGAGTGTTCCCTTTTCTCCACACCCTCTCCAGCATTTATTGTTTGTAGATTTTTTGATGATGGCCATTCTGACTGGTGTAAGATGATATCTCATTGTAGTTTTGATTTGCATTTCTCTAATGATTAATGATGTTGAGCATTCTTTCATGTGTTTGTTGGCAGTCTGTATATCTTCTTTGGAGAAATGTCTATTTAGGTCTTCTGCACATTTTTGGATTGGGTTGTTTGTTTTTTTGTTATTGAGCTGCATGAGCTGCTTGTAAATTTTGGAGATTAATCCTTTGTTGGTTACTTTATTTGCAAATATTTTCTCCCATTCTGAGGGTTGTCTTTTGGTCTTGTTTATGGTTTCCTTTGCTGTGCAAAAGCTTTTAAGTTTCATTAGGTCCCATTTGTTTATTTTTGTTTTTATTTCCATTACTCTAGGAGGTGGGTCAGAAAGGATCTTGCTGTGATTTATGTCATAGAGTGTTCTGCCTATGTTTTCCTCTAAGAGTTTGATAGTTTCTGGCCTTATATTTAGGTCTTTAATCCATTTTGAGCTTATTTTTGTGTATGGTGTTAGGGAGTGATCTAATCTCATACTTTTACATGTACCTGTCCAGTTTTCCCAGCTTTAATCCTTTTTGAGTTTATTTTTGTGTATGGAGTTAGGGAGTGTTGTAGTTTCATTCTTTTACATGTAGCTGTCCAGTTTTCCCAGCACCACTTATTGAAGAGGCTGTCTTTTCTCCATTCTGTATTCTTGCCTCCTTTGTCATAGATTAGGTGACCACACGTGCGTGGGTTTATCTCTGACCTTTCTACCGTGTTCCACTGATCTATATTTCTGTTTTTGTGCCAGTACCATACTGTCTTGATTACTGTAGCTTTGTAGTATAGTCTGAAGTCAGGGAGCCTGATTCCTCCAGCTCCATTTTTCTTTCTCAAGATTACATTGGCTATTTGAGGTATTTTGTGTTTCCTTACAAATCATAAAATTTTTTGTGCTACTTCTGTGAAAAATGCCATTGGTAATTTGATAGGGCTTACATTGAATCTGTAGATTGCTTTGGGTAATATAGTCATTTTCACAGTGTTGTTTCTTCCAATCCAAGAACCTGATATATCTCTCCATCTGTTTGTATCATCTTTAATTTCTTTCATCAGTATCTCATAGTTTTCTGCGTACAGGTCTTTTGCCTTCTTAGGTAGGTTTATTCCTAGGTATTTATTCTTTTTGTTGCAATGATAAATGATTGTTTCCTTAATTTCTCTTTCGGATCTTTCGACATTAGTGTATAGTAATACAAGAGATTCCTGTGTATTAATTTTGTATCCTGTGATATTACTAAATTCATCGTTTAGCTCTAGTAGTTTTCTGGTGGCATGTTTAGGATTTTCTCATAATTCATTTTCAGTTTCAAACATACAGTTGTCTAAAATTCAATTATGTGTTTTAGTTAATGCAAATGTTGGTTTTTCTTAATGTTTTGAAGGAGGCCTGGCTTTGGATGTCTGAGGTCAGTTATTCTAAGTTTTCCTGGTTTCTCTCTTCTCACCAGAGAAGAATGCAACCTGAGTCCTGATATGTAATTACTCTAAACTCATTTAACTTGTTTTCATCTACTCTACTTCAGTTATGACCTGTGTGGTTACTTTAACTATATAAACATAGTAAGGTACACTAATTTTTTTTAAAACTGTATCTTTTATATAATAATGAAAAAATACACAATGGCTCCTTTTCCATATTTCTGATGAATTTTGCTTCTCTTCTCAGTTTTCATGAATTGTTTCAGTTTATATATCTATTCTTTCCTTGCATACCAAACCTGCTACAAACCAGAATTAATTTTCCATCATTATTAACTTCCTAGATTTCAAAGCTTATAAACTTGATGTATCTTCTGTTGTGGCTATCATCTCAGCAACCTTAATTCTTTCTCCCATAGTTCTCATGTTAGTCTTTTTGACACTGTCATCCTCATAGGTTCTCAGTAGACATTTACGGAACTGAGTATAGATGGATGTTATCCAAGACTTTGATGGTAGTTGGACTGGTGTGTAGTCCCACTGGATAGTAGTAGAGTGCTTTATGGAATAGTCACTGGTAGTAAATATATCAGTTATACCCCCAACAGTCCATGTTCATCAGCACTCAGATTCTTTGTACCCGATACTCCCTCTGGCATGAACATTCCTCTCTTTTTCTCTGCCTAGCAATTCTTACGTAGCCTACATTATCCATATCAAATATCAGTACCTTTTGAAAATTTCTCTTTGCTTTCAGAAGAGAAGTGTTTTACTATGAGATTGGTTGAGATGGAAAGAAAAACAACCATGTGGTTGATGTTGCGGAAGAATTTTGGGGTCTTGGAAATTGATAGTGGGGGAGAGGGAAGTTTTGGTGATTTCTATTGGAAAACAGTGAGACTGCTTGTCATAGGCAGATTGATTTTTAAAGATATTTTGAAATTTATTAACAATGTACTTCTCAAGAGGTAGTGTCTGCAGATTCAAAATGTGTCTCTACTTCAACTATGTACCCTTCCACCACTAATGCTCAGTACATAGCAGATGTCCCATATATATGATGGAAAAGACATATTAAGTAACTATCCAACTACTTTATTGAAATTCCAACTGACATATTAGAATTCCAACTGAAATCATTGAAATTCTTCTTGACTTTCCCTCTTGAACATAGTTCCTGATTTTAGTCAAAATTGAGTATTCTTTTCAAATGATTATCCATGTAGTATTTGAAATAAATCTGGCCCTCGTATAAGAGTTATGCCCCAAAGTTAGACTAAAGCTCAGAACTTCAAAGAAAATATACTCTTTTAGGCAATAGAGGAAAATAGATATTTTACTAAGGATTTCATACACGAGAAAGAGAATAGAGGCCATATTCTTCAGCTCAATATTTCACCTTCCTAGCCTTGGATAATTCCCATCCAACATCATTTTAATGGTCTCTCCTCTTAATCAAAAGCCACCATATTTTGTTTCTTTTCAGCCTCCCCACAACTGACCCTGTTCAGCCTCCAGTCTCACTGATGTCAGCTATCCCATTCTGTGTCCTTCTAGATGTCACCATTTCTCATTCAGAACAGTTTTACTTCCTCAGCTTCTCTAATTTTATATTCACATATCAATTAATTAATATTATCTTCCACAGTGCAGAATGTATTGAAATTGTTCTTAGCTAAAAATTCCTCTTTAGACATCAGAATCTACTTGTTAAAGACATATTGAGGATGTATAATTTTTTTCCCTAATAATTTTTTTCTGTCACATATAGCACAGAGACTTAAAGGATTTAAAATATGCTGGTTTAAATGCAAATAAAGAACCAAATATTTGTTTTTTTTCCATTTCAAACTCTGAAACTGCTGAAGTCTGAAGAAATCTATATCATAAATATTAGAAAGTTCACACTTCTCAATCCATTCTAGGAAAATCACATGTAAGCTAACTTGATGAAAAAGAGAAGAAAGGTGAACCTTAGTTTTTGCATGTTTTCAAAATTTTCTTCTTAAAAAAAAGATATCTCAATTGGAGAGTAGTCATGAAAAACAAACAAAAATCTTGTCAGCGTTTGAACACATATCTTTGAGAAGTAACTCTAAGGACTTTCCTTAATAGAACTAGATTAATGTATTAAATACAGTCATAAAGATTTCCTTGTATATGCTTTTTGAAAGCCTTTCACTATTTTCTAAGGAAGAGTATTTATAAGTGCCCATTGGAGTTAGCCAAATTGGACTGAAGTGTGGTTGGCTTGGAATAAATCACAATGACTCTAATTCAGTTGTAAAGCACATTTGAAGTAGGTCTATGGGCTTTCTGTTTGAATCTAGCTTGCTTATTGACCAATTCCAGCCAAAGATAACATCTTTTTTTCCCCCTTCAACTCTATAGGGCACATTTCCATGATAATAACAATTCTCTGTTCTTGGAAAGTGTGGAGTGGACCAGCTTGCTCACCACTTGGAAAAATGCCCAATTGTGAGACTCTCCGTAAACCGGCCCTACCTTTATGCCTAACCTTGAGTAGTTTGACAATGACTTAGCATTATAGAAGAGGAACATTTAAAGGCATTTTTAGCATGTATATTGTGTAATGATTTCACTATATCAGCAATTTACAATTCTGATGTAGCCTTTTATTTTTATGGAGAACCAATTAAAAATAGCTTTGATACTGTGTGGCTCAGTACAGGGCTTTATCTGTCTGGATTATCATTTTCCCTGTAGACATATTTGCTTTTGATCTTTTTTTTCCCTCTCTAGGTTTTACTTTTTGATTAATAGTATACCAAGAAGAATTAAGGTGAATCTATAGGCCAACTGATAATCTTATTACTAAAAATATTTTTTAAATGGTATTGTGCTTCAGTGATTGTCCTGTTTCCAGCCTCCTTATTCAGCATAAGAAAGGAACAAGGGGAAGAAAGTTTGCATTGAGGATTTTCTGCCAACCACTGTTAGGCACTTTTATACAGATCATTCAATTTTTTGGAAAAAATGCATTCTTACCTCTTGTTTTACAGATGAATACCAAGTAGATTAATTTACTCAAGGTGATAGAAATACCAAATCATAATTTCAAAGTGCATGCATTTTCCACTTGACCATGAAAAACTGTTTACACATGTAAGCCTTTTCCTTCATAAAGTATTGCCTGAAGATGTCATGCTTTTTTATTCTATCCAATTTATTATACATTCTACAAAAAAAGAGGGAGAGAGAGCATTTCTTATTGCCTGCTCTGCGCCATTCATGATTCTGAGTTTTATTATATAATTAATTAGGCACATGCACGCTGGCCACCTATAGTGGAGCCAGGCACTACATCGGTCATTTTGATATTGACCCCATGTCAGATCATTGAGACCTCAGACAGCTTCAAGATGGGCATTCGTCTCAAAGTCAAGAAAATAGATAGGAAACATGAATTAACTGACACAATTTCATTGCGCTAAGAGGTGGCAATACCTGCAGTCACACTTAGATGTTCACATCCACTGCAGTCCATGTTCTTGCTGCCACCGAGACTCCCCCATTTTCAGAACGATTAAAGCCCATGACCTCTCCCGGACACAAATGGATGTGGCCCTCTTGTGAGCTGCCAGTTCTAACTTTGTATCTGGATGTGAAAAGTTTATAAGAAAGAAGTCTTTTTACCCTCTAGACTCTTTCCTTTACCACAGGCCGTGTCTGCAGAGATATTGAGCTTAAATTTCTTCCAGGGAAAGTTTCTGTCTCCCACAAGAGCAACTTGAACCCTTGTTTAAAGGTACCTGTATGCTTTTAGCTGAGAACAGCTCTTCTCTATTTGTGAAGGCCTTCCTCAGCAATGCAGATTATGTTGTCAGTGTGGAGATATGCATGGAGCAGTGGGGGAGCAAGGGGAAACTTGCTCAGTCAGCGTAGGTGTTAGAATCACTTCTAGCAAATCATGGGTTAACAAAGTTAGACGTGTATTGTCTCCACACCCATGTTGATGTCTCCAGAAATATTTTATCTCTTGGACTAGGAAGGTGAAAGAATCAGTGGTCTGATGCAGTGGCATACCAAGGCAGAGAAGGGAGAGGCAATGAGAGCAGTCCATCCCAGGTGCTGGAAATGAGAAACTGTATCGCCTGTTGAAAAATTAAAGACAGTAAATTTGACTTAAAAAGTCAGACTGCTTTCTGTTCACCGTGCACCAGCAATTCTAAACAGCGGGAGGGATAAAATGTCTCCCCACCAGTGCAGACCACTCCTACCCTTAGTAAGCCAGTGGAGGTGCAGACCTTCATTTTTCTCCAACCCAATTACAAACACCATTCAAACCAAAGTCCTCCACAGGCCTGGGATGAAGAAGCCTGGTCTAATGTTAGTGAATATTTAGCTGTTGTCTCCTTTGGACTCTATATATCAAAGGATTCATGCAAAAGTGTTACCAAAATAGCCCATGATAAATGGGATCTTAATGATGATAAACAGCCCTCCTTCCTCAACACATTGTCCCTTACATGCACTTTATAGGGAAACTCTGCTTTTACACTCATTATCTTATTTTGTCCTTGTAACATCTCAGAAGAAGAAGTGCTGTAATAATCAGACAAATTTATTATTTCCCCACACCGGCCAGTCAGACACACTTTGAAGGGCTGGTCCTTTTCTAACCTCTGGATGAAACCTAGAGTAGGCCCCACAGATTTCCTTGTTACTCATAAATTTTTAAAAATTCTAATTACTGTTAGTTATAATATGGTCTCACTTATGTCAAGTTCAGTGTCATAATCCAGACTTCTCAGATTAAAGCAGAATACCAGTCCTGGGAAAGGTGAAAATAGCTTGTGTTGTTCTTAATTCTCAGTCTAGAGTTTACTCAGTCAGTTGGCTCAAGTCATTTCCATTGTTGAAGAAGAGAGGGAGTTGAGGAAACAGGAAGGAGCTTACATGCCTGGCCAGGTACCCGACTGATATTGATTTCCTCTGGTCATGGCAGATGCTTAAAGCTCATTCTTTCTCTCATAGGGCACTTTCATAGGTGCTTCACAGTCCCTCTAACTTGGAAAATTATCACCTTCAGTTCATATGAAGGAGGTGAGTATTTCCACTCCAACTGATTCTTTATCATTCCATTCTTGCATCTAGGTGTTCAGTATATACAACCTGACATTTTTTGCTGAGGTCTGTTCACTCCAGTACCTTTTTGGTTGTGTTCTAAAGAGTTTAGTAACTGGCTACCTTTGATTCACCATCAGCCTGTAGCTGCCTGAACAAATCCAACTACAGTCCTTTGCACTTATGATCTATCAGGCAGGAGCAAGATACCAGTCCATAATATCCCCCCAAATTATAGGGCACACATAGCACACCCACTCTATAGTCTCCTTGAAGCCCTTCTCACTAACCTTGAGGTAAAACTAAAGTATCCCACCCTACTCTCCATGGGAGTGGAGGAAATCCTCTCATATTAACAACTGCCCCTAAGGAAACCCTCCCTCTAATCTCCATCTCCCCCTGTGGTGGCCAACTTTAATCCTTCTATACCTTAAAGTCATTGGTAAAGATTACACAAGGGCAGATGGATTGCCCTACTGCTTTAAGTCCCATCTAGATGTTTTAGCATCTTTGAAAGGTTAGGAGTCTTGGGGCCTCAGTGTTAACCAAGCCTGAAAAAAAATCCGTTTTAACATATGGTGACAATGATTATACACATTTTACATTAAAAGACAAACAACAAACAAACAAAATCAGAGGCTCAGAGAGTTTGTCATTAGGTCTAATAATTGATGTGCAGCTAAGGAAGGGCAGACTTATCACTGGATTCCCAGGCCATTGTTAGCTTCACCAGACCTCACTGTGTCAGTAGCAACATGACAGCCCACACTACAAATTTAACGCATGAAGAAATACAAATTCAAATTTAGAGTGAAATCTCCAAGCCTGCTTAGTTTTAAAATTCAGACCACTGACTTAAAAATGGCTTAATGTTAAATTAACTTAAAAGTAACTACATGGAGGTCACAAACTCAAACATCCCAGGTTGATGTCTTTCTATTTCAGACATCTATCCAACAGAAGAAACCACTACGCTCCAACTTCACAAGGTCATGGAAGATTGTCAGTTTAAAGTTTCTGAGTATTTGAATTCTTTGGAGATCATAATAACAGATCTCAGTATTAGTTTACAGATTGTTTTAGAGGCATATTTTTAATCACGCACTGCATTTTTATTGGGACTGTGAGAATGTGAGCCGGAAGAGTTAGAGATTTCACAGCACTCTGAGGAAGGAAAGAACTATAGCTCCTGTGTCCTGACCCGTATTTCCTCTCTCAATAAAGTAAGCTCTTATTTCCCAGGCTAATGGGAACTATTATGCGTGTATACTTGCTCACTTTTAAGAGTCCTGTGTGTCAGTCACTTTAGATATGGATTCTGAAGATAGAATGGATAGATGATAGATGGATCATGGTTCCTTTGATTACAGAGTCATTGCAGTATGAGTAGTTAATTCATTACTTCATAAAGCTCTCCGAGATGACTGAATTGTAGAAGGCAGCCTAAACTAGAAACAGTCTCTCCCAGTTTGGTCTTTTGCCACTTCTCTTTTCATAGTTGCCACAAGAGACTAGCAGTGTACCATCATACATGATTTTTTGTTCCAAATGCTTACAGTCTCAAAAATGAATGACCTATTAGGCAAAGCCTTGAACTGAAACAAAACCAGTCAAAATAATGCAGAACACATTGCTGGAAGGATAAGATGAGATCCTTCCCTGACTTCCTTAACAGGATGTGGTAAACACCTTCCAAATTCTTGTATTTTTAACTTACAAAAAGAAAACAATTAAAAGAATTTAAAAAGGGGGGGAGAGAAGCATTTTGCTGAAAAGCAAAGTTTAATAGAAAGTGTAATAAAAAAGAAATAAGCACAAAATCAAGGAAGTATAAAATTCAAATGCATTTTCTTGTACATTTAGGTTTCTTCTACAGGAGCCTATTAAAATTAGTATTCATATCTATGGGATAGGGATTCTATTATTAAAACAACTGAAGACTTTTAATATTATAAATATGTATGACTATGTGAAACCATAAGAAGTATATTCTGCTCAAAGTTCTACTAATACTGAATATGTTAATGAAAATGCGTTTTTATACAAGTGGTGTAAGTTATCCCCTTTAAAATTAGATAAAAACTATTTAGAAATAATTATGAGTATGTGTTCATTAGATTGGAGTTGGAAGACTGCAGGATAAGGGCATTGGTTCAAATCCTTCATCTACCTCCATGCACTCAATTCCACAATAATGCTCCTAAGCATATTATGGCAATTGAATCTCAATATTTAGAGAATTCTAATTCATTTCTACTCCTCCTTCACAAAACTGAGCCATTCTTGGAAAGTACTTTTTTTTTTTAAGTATAGCTTTTTTTTCTTCTACTTGGCCAGTGGTCCAACCTTCTGGGTCTCAACTCCCCAGCCAGGGCCAGTCAGTAGGCTAGCCTTTTCTAGTTGATAGAAGTGTTGCTCAGATTGTAGTATGTACTTAATAGAGGCCTAGCTTTATCCTTGCTTTAAGTTAATCACAAACAATGCTCCTCTCTGTCCTTACCAGCAAGCCTCCTGTGAGTCCACTACAATTTGTCAGTATAGTCTGTGTAAATAACAAATTTGCTCAGATCTTATTTGACCAAGAGCTGCACTAACACTGATTACTAGAGGTGCAATTACATCTTTATTGCATTTAAATGTATTTCATTTAAAAATGCTCTTTCTCTTCAGAATGTCTCTTTTTCTTTTCTCCCTCACTGTCCACATTTCTGTACAACACTGATCCTTACTTCCCTCTGCCAGATCCTGATGCCAGTGTCAGTGAAGGATGGACCATGTATGACAGAGATTGTATGTATTCAGTACAGATATAATTACTGAGTTGTAATATATTTATACTTCTGAAAAATAAACATATTGCATACCTCTATATCTATGTATATCCATTATCTATCTATCTGTCTATCTATCTGTCTAGTTATTGAAACACATATTTCAGTCTATACACTATTTGGATAACTGTTTCTGGACCTGAAGTACTACAGTTGTTCATTTCTAAAGAAAAGAATACTGCTTAGACACTACCATATTTTGTGTGGAGAACAAATTTTTTGTTTTTTAAAAAAAAATTATTCTAAAAAGACCACATAGAAGTCTAAGCTGAGCATTTTCTAACCTGTGGTATTAATCTGAGGATGGAAGAGGATGCGTGTGGGAATGACAATTTCAGATATCTTAAGTTAACCTTTATCCTCCCTGACAATAATGAATTAGGTTTTTCTAGAGATGTCTGCCTTTCTGTGCATATCAGAATATTAGAATTTGTGTTGGGGAAGGATGTGCAGGGCATTTGATAGTTTGGAGCAAACCTCCCCAGATGATTTGGATACAACTCTTCCCTTGCCTCTGGTCTGTGAAGACCAGCAATCTGGGTTTTGCATTGGGAAACTCTATACAATTTTGAATTTTATGTGGCTCCAGTGCATACAAAATCATCAGCTATGTTTGGGAATGTGGAAATGGGGAAGGGAGAAGAGGAAAGGATATTCTTGCTCCATTCTGTCCATCCTTATGCCCTTAGCTTCAAGGTTTTTTCTTCAAATTAATAGTATCTTTTTTTTTTTTTTTTTTTTTTATTGCGGTATGTGGGCTTCTCACTGTTGTGGCCTCTCCTGTTGCAGAGCACAGGCTCCGGACACGCAGGCTCAGCGGCCATGGCTCACCGGCCCAGCCGCTCCGCGGCATGTGGGATCTTCCCGGACCGGGGCACGAACCCGTGTCCCCTGCATCGGCAGGCGGACTCTCAACCACTGCGCCACCAGGGAAGCCCGTGAATAGTATCTTTTTGACCTAACAGGGATTAGATTCTCTCTCCCACTCTCCTTAATTTCCTGCTGATCTCTGTCATTTTTCTGTGACCATTTTAAAGAGGATAGTTTTAAAACTATTAATTTGTACAACTTTTGCCAGCCATTATGTTAGAAATTTATTTATTGGAGTATAGTTATTAGTAAAAGCAGGGGCCAAGAAGAAATAAACAACTCATTTAACTCAGAATACTGTATAGAAAATGCATTGGCTAAAAATATTTGCTATATTATGAGGTAATGCCTGTGACTGAAAGAGTTCAATACTGTTTTCAAATGCTAGCTCTCATTTGGCTAACCACATACAATAGTTCTCAAGGTAAATGGAACATTGGGTTGGATGTAATATTTAATTCTACTAAATATGTTTACTCAGATTTGCTCTATTCAATTTTCTGTTGTATTAGTTATCTACTACTACGCAACAATATTTCCCAAAGCTTAGTACCGTAAAGCAACAATTTTTCTTTCATCTCAGAGAGTTTTTCTAAGGGTCAAGAATTTAAGAATAGCTAAGACAATTGGTTTTGGCCCAGGGTCTCATGAGGTTCTATTCAACCTGTTGGCTTGAACAGAAGTCATCTGAAAGTTTGTCCAATGCTGGAGTATCTGCCTCCAAGCTTACTTTGGCTGTTGGCAGGTGGTCTCAGTTCCTTGCCATGTGAGTCTCTCTGTAGGGCTGATTATAACATAGCATCTGGCTTCCCTCAGAGTGAAGCATTTGAAAGAGAATGACACCAGACTGTCTTTTATGATCTAGTCTCGGAGTCACACACTGTCACCTTCACCTTATATTCATTGTAAGTAAACAGTTAAAGCAATCTACACTTGACTAGAGTAGGCAGAGACTATTAGGGGCCATCTAAGTGGCTGCCTACCACAGCCTTCCATCTGGCCTCAGTGACTCACATTCATCCCACAGGCAAAATATTGTTACACCTTCCCAAAGCCCCCCCCCCCCCATGTCATCTCATCAGCATCAGCTCAGAGAACAAGATCTTGTCATCTAAACCAGATCCAAATGAGAATAAGTCTCCTCTTGTGAACTAAAGAAGGCAGTTTGCTACCCTATATGTCCCCAACATGGTAAGCGTTTTAAGGTATAGAATCACTGCCATAGGCACTCCCATTCATAATGGAAGGCGAGGGGGAAAGCTGTACACAAGAATCTTTGGACTGTAGCAGTTCTCTCATGCTTCTCTGGAGTTGTTCTCCATCATTCTTAATTTGGGACTATTGGCTCATTCCCTACCCACCTGAGTCATTTTTCTTCTTCCATGAAAGGTAGCATATATCTACAGCTGAACAATTTCTTAGCTTCCTTTCTGCCAGTACTATTTTGGGAGTCCAACAGCCTTTTCTCAATTTATACTGTCTCTATTCCTTACAGTCCAAATTGGCAGGTTTTCCATTGATATAATTCTTTTAAAAAGTTTGAGTCTTCTGTGAATCTTATTTGGGTCCAGCACTTTAGATGGAAACCATATCCTCAAATTTCTTAGAGATAAACCCGTCTCTGCCTTGGGCTTCTGCTGAAGGACAATACCTTTAAAACCAAGCTTCCTAAATCTTGATTGAGCAGATCTGTTAGTTATACCCTTGAAATATTTAGAGGGCTTCTTATTTAAAAGAATAGAGTCTAAGATACCCCCTTCGATATTTCTGAAGTCTTAACGAAGGATTCTATAGTCACAACCAGTGTCGTCTTTAGACCATGATGTCCTGAGAGTTCCCTGAGTTTGACCTCTGCTCAGAAGCCCTTTCTTAATTTTAGCATTGTTTACCATCTGGAGAGACCGAGAATTTTCAAAACCAGCCAGTGCTGCTTCTTTTTGTTTAATAGACCTTCCTTTAGCTTATGTATTGCCTCTCACATTTCACTATTAGCAGCAAGAAGAAACCAGATGGTAACATCAACACTGTCTGGTGGAAGTCTCCTTAGCAAGATCATCTACCCCCAGTTCAATGTTCAAAATTCTATGAACAGTTGTATCCAAGGCACTTTAAGCTTTTATAAACCCTCTTTTCAAAATCTTTCCAGCTTCTGACCAGTGCTTGGTTCAAAGCCACTTCCATATATATATATATATATATATATATATATTTTTTTTTTTTTTCTCAGCATCATTGGGTACCAAGAGCTGTATTTATAATCTATCACCATATAACAAATTAACCTAACATTTAGCAGCGTAAAAACACAAGAATTTATTTTTTAATGAAGTCTGTGAGTGTAAGGAATCCATGATGGCTTAACTGAGTGGTTCTGCTTTAGGGTATCTCATGAAGTTGCACCCAAGATGTTGGTTGGGGCTTCAGGCACTTGAAACTTTTCCTGGGGCTGGAGAATCTTAATTCCAAGCCCACTCAAATGGTTGTTGGCAAAAGTTCTCAGCTCCTTGTCACATGGATCTCTCCATAAGGCAGTACATGACATGGCAGCTGGCTTCCTGCAGAAGACATGATCAAGGAGCAAATGAGAGTTATACCACACTGCCTCCTACGACCTATTTTCTGGGTCACTTTGACTTTTTCTGTTTGTCATAAATGGATCAATAAGTCAAGCACACATTCAATAGGAGAAGATTACACAGAACATAAATATCAGAAGACAAGGATCACTGAGCTCAATCTTAGAGGCTGGCTATCTCAATTGCAATACAAACTTTCAGTTTACTTGAGGAAACTGGTTTATTCTTACATTGATTTGTTAACGTGATTTATAGTCAAGACTTTATGTAGCATATAGAGTACCTCAGAATGAAAATAGAATTAGTAGATTGGTGCAAATATGTGGCATCACTTCTACACCTACGTTTGATTTTGAGGTATAGAAATAACTCATACAGATCTTCCTTGACTTACGATAGGGGGTTCCATCCCCATAAACCCATTGTAAGTTAAAAATATTGTAAGTCAAAAATGCATTTAACCCACTTAACCTACTGAACATCATAGCTTATCCTAGTCTACCTTAAATGTGCTCACAACCCTTCTATTAGCGTACAATTGGGCAAAATCATCTAATATTAATACAAAGCCTATTTTATAATACAGAGTGGAGTATCTCATGTAATTTATTGAATACAATACTAAAAGTGAAATACAGAATAGTTTTGAGTGTATCAGTTGCTTACCCTTGTGATAGCGTGACTGACTAGGAGCTGTGACTTGATGCCACTGCTCAGCATCACGAGAGTATCATACCGCATATCACTAGCCTGGGAAAAGATCAAAATTCAAAATTCGATGTATAATATGATTTCTACTGAAAGCAAATCACTTTCCTACCATCATAAAGTTAAAAAGAAATTGTGAGTCAACGCATCAGTAAGTCGGGGGCTTATTTGATAGTGCTGCAAAGTTTTCAGAATTCTTGTATCCAGTACCTCATTTGATCATTGCAATAAGACCATGAGGTGGAGTGGGTAAGTATCATTACTTATTTTCAGATGAGAAAAACACCCAGGACACTATTTTTTCTAGTGGTGTGGAATAGAACCCAAATCTTAGAGATTCATCCCCCTAAGATAGTAAACATTAATACAAGCCTATATGCATTTCTGCTGTTCCAACACCACATTCTATCCAAACTGGGGTGAACAATCTGAAAATTAAAGGGGGCTAATGAACTTCTAACAAGAACTTCATTCTTTTCTTTGTGGATCAGTAATTTTCCACATACCACTTCTTCTTTACCCATTTATCTGTTGATGGGCACTTGGGTAGCTTGGCTGTTGTAATTAGTACTGCTGTAAACATTGGGATGTATGTATCTTTTCAAATTAGTGTTTTCATTTTTTCCAGATGTATACTCAGGAGTGGAATTACTGGATCATATGGTTCTAAATCTAAAGTTAAAATCTAAATTTTAACTTTCTTGAGGAACTTCCAAGCTGTTTTCCATAGTGGCTGCACCAATTTACATTCCCACCAACAGTGTACAAGGGTTCACTTTTCTCTACATCCTCTCCAACATTTGTTATTTGTAGACTTTTTGATGTTAACCATTCCGACAGGTATGAGGAGAGATCTCGTTGTTTTGATTTGCATTTCTCTAATCATTAGTGATTTTGAGCATCTTTTCTTGTGCCTCTTAGCCATCCGTAAGTCTTCTTCGGAAAAATGTCTATTCAGGATTTTGCTCATTTTTTGATTGAGTTGGTGAGCTGTTTATATATTTTGTATATTAACCCATTGTCAATCATATCATTTGCAAATATTTTCTCCCATTCTGTAGGTTGTCTTTTCGTTTTGTGGATGGTTTCCTTTGCTCTGCAAAAGCTTTTAAGTTTAATTAGGTCCTATTTGTTTATTTTTGCTTTTGTTTCCTTTGTTTTAGGAGACAAATCCAAAAAAAATATTGCTGCAATTTATGTCAAAGAGTGTTCTGCCTCTGTTTTCCTCTAGGAGTTTTATAGTATCCGGTCTTACATTTGGGTCTTTAGTCCATTTTGAGTTTATTTTTTTATATGGTGTTAGAGAATGTTCCATGTGTCTGCTTTGTGCCAGTACCATACTGTTTTGATTACTGTAGCTTTGTTGTATAGCCTGAAGTCAGGGAGCATGATTCCTCCAGCCCTGTTCTTCTTTCTCAAGATTGTTTTGACTATTTGAGTTATTCTCTGGTTCCATATAAATTTTGAAATTATTTGTTCTAGTTCTGTGAAAAATGCCATGGGTATTTGGATAGCGATTTCATTAAATCTGTAGATTGCTTTAGGTAGTATAACCATTTTAACAATATTAAGTCTTCCAGTCCAAGAGCATGGGATATCTTTCCATTTCTTTGTGTCATCAATTTCCTTTACCAGTGTTTTATAGTTTTCAGAGTATAGGTCTTTCACTTCCTTAGTTAAGTTTATTTGTAAGTATTTTATTCTTTTTGATGCGATTTTAAATGGGATTTTTTAAACTTTCTCTTTCTGATAGCTTATTATTAGTGTATAGAAAAGCAACAGATTTCTGTATATTAGTCTTGTAGCCTGAGACTTTGCAGAATTCATTTATTAGTTCTAATAATTTTTGGATGGAGACTTTAGAGTTTTCTATATAAAATACCATGTCATCTGCAAATAGTGACAGTTTTACTTCTTCCCTTCCAATTTGGATGGCTTTTATTTCTTTTTCTTGTCTGATTGCTGTGGCTAGGACTTCCAATTCTATGTTAAATAAAAGTGATGAGAGTGGACATCCTTGCCTTGTTCCTGAATTTAGAGGAAAGGATTTCAGCTTTTCACCACTGAGTATGATGTTAGCTATGGGTTTGTCACAAATGGCCTTTTTTATGTTGAGATATGTTCCCTCTAAACACACTTTGATGAAAGTTTTTACCATGAATGGATGTTGCATTTTGCCAAAGGCTTTTTCTGCATCTGTTGAGGTGATCATATGATTTTTATGCTTCCTTTTGTTAATGTGATGTGTCATGTTGATTGATTTGTGAATGTTGAACCATCCTTGTATCCTTGGAATAAATCCCACTTGATCATGGTGTATGATCCTTTTTTATATATTGTTGGATTCAGTTTGCTAATATTCTTTTGAGGATTTTTGCATTTATATTCATCAAAGATATTGGCCTATAATTTTCCTTTTTGTGTAGTATCTTTGTCTGGATTTGGTATCAGGGCAATCATGGCCTTGTAGAATGAATTTGGGAAGGTTCCATTGTCTTCAATTTTTTGGAATAGTTTTTCTTTATATGTTTGATAGACTTCCCCTGTGAAGCTGTTAGGTCCTGGACTTTTGTTTGCCAGGAGGCTTTTTTTGTTTTGTTTTGTTTTTGTTTTTTTTAAATTACAAATTCAGTTTCACTGCTAGTGATCAGTCCATTCAAATTGTCTGCTTCTTCTTGATTCAGTCCTGGCAGATTATATGTTTTTAGAAATTTGTCCATTTCTTCTAGGCTGTCCAGTTTGTTGGCATGTAACTGTTTATAGTATTCTCATGATTTTTTTTGTATCTCTGTGGTATCAGTTTTTATCTCTCCTCTTTCATTTCTTATTTTGTTTATTTGGGTCCTCTATCTTTTCTTCTTGGTGAGCCTGGCTAAAGGTTTATCAATTTTGTTTCTCTTTTCAAAAAATGGATTCTTGGTTTCATTGATGTTTTCTATTTTTTTAATCTCTATTTTATTTATTTTCTCTCTGATCTTTATTATTCCTTCCTTCTACTGACTTTGGGTTTTGTTTGTTCTTCTTTTCCTGATTTAAGTGGTAGGTTACATTGTTTATTTGAGATTTTGATTGTTTATTGGAGAATGCCTGCATCACTATATACTTACTTCTTAGAACTGCTTTTTGCTGTATGCATAGATTTTGAAGTGTTGTGTTTCCATTTTCATTTATCTTGAGGTATTTTCTGACTTTTTCTTTGGTTTCTTCATTGACCCATTGGATTTTTAGAAGCATATTGTTCATTCTCCATGTGTTTATTCTTTTTCCATTTTTTTCTTTCTGTAGTTGATTTCTCGTTTTATACCATTGTGATAGGAAAAAATTCTTGACATAATTTCTATCCTCTTAAATTTGTTGAGACTTGTTTTGTGGTCTAACCTGTAATCTATATTGGAGAATGATCCATGTGCACTTGAAAAGAATGTATTCTGCTGGTTTTGGATGTAATGTCCTGTAGATATCTATTAAGTCTAACTGATCCATTGTGTCATTTAAGACCACTGCTGCCTTATTGATTTTCTGTCTGGATGATCTGTCCATTGATGTCAGCATGATGTTAACATCCCTTATTATATTATTGTCAATTTCTCCCTTTATGTCTGTTAATGTTTGCTTTATAGATTTAGGTGCTCCGGTATTTGGTACGTATATGTTAATGAGTGTAATATTAGTTTCTTGTATTGATCCCTTTAGTATTATATAATGCCCTCTTTTGTGTTAGTTTGAAAGTCTGTTTTGTCTGATTTGAGTATTGCTGCACCTGATTTCTTGTTTCCATTTGTAAGAAATATCTTTTTTTCCATCCCCTCACTTTCAGTCTGTGTGTGTCTTTTGCTCTGAAGTGAGTCTCTTGTAGGCAACATATTGAAGGGCCTTGCATTTTTATGCAATCATCCACCCTATGTCTTTTGATTGGAGCATTTAGTCCATTGACATTTAAAGTAATTTTTCATCGATATGTACTTATTGCCATTTTATTACTTGTTTTCCAGTTGTTTTTGCAGTACTTCTCAGTTCATTTCTTCTTTTTGTTTCTACCCTTGTGGTTTAATGATTTTCTTTAGTATTATGCTTGTGTTCCTTTCTTTATGGTTTTTGTGTATCTATTTTAGGTTTCTGATTTGTGGTATAGGGTTCATACATGTTGATCTATAGTTATATCTATTTGTTTTAAACTGGTAGTCATTTAATTTCAAACACATTCTACGAGATATAAATTTTTTACTCCCCTCCCCCACATTTTGTTTTTGATGTCATATTTTACATCTTTATGCGTATCCCTTAATTGTTTACTGTGGTTATAGTTGCTTCTACAAATTTTGTCTTTTAATATACATATTGGTTTATTTAAGTGGTTGATCCCCAATCCTTACTATATATTTGCTTTTTCTAGGAGCATTTTTCCTTTCCTATTGATTCTTCTTTTCTATTTAGAGAAGACCCTTCAACATTTCTTTCAGGGTAGGTTTAGTATTGATGAATTCCTTAAGGTTTTGCTTGTCTGAGAAGTTCTTTCTCTTTCCTTCCATTCTAAATGATAATCTTGCTGGGTACAGTATCCTAAGTTGCAGATTTTTCCCTTTCATCACTTTGCATATGTCATGCCATTCCCTTCTGGCCTGTAAAGTTTCTGCAGAGAAGTCAGCTAATAGCCTTATGAGGATTCCCTTGTATATGAGTCTTTGTTTTTCTTTTGCTACCTTTAGAATTCTCTATCTTTAACTTTTGCCATTTTAATTATGACATGTCTTTGTGTTGATTTGCTGGGGTTCATCTTGTTTCAGACCCTTTATGCTTTCTGTACATGGGTGTCTGTTTCCTTCTTCAGATTTGGTAATTTTTCAGCCATAATTTCCTCAAATACATTTTTGATCCCCTTCTCTCTTTCTTCTCTTTCTGGAATCTCTATAATGCAAATGTTGGAATGTTAATGTTATCCCAGAGATCTCTTAAATTGCTTTCATTATTTTAAAATTTGGTTTTTCTTTCTGCTGTTCCGATTGGGTGATTTCCATTATGCTATCTTCCAGATCACTTATGTGTTCTCCTATATCACTTAGTCTGCTATTCATTCATTCCAGTGTGTTTTTTATTTCAACTGTTGAATTATTCATTTCTGATTGGGTCTTTTTAAAATATTTTCTAGTTCCTTTTAAAAAGTGTTCAGTGTTTATATCTTTTCCCTAATTCAGTTAACATTTTTATTACTAATGTTTTGAATTTTTAATCTGGTGAATTGTTTATTTGTTTTATTATTTTTTTCAGGACTTTTCTTTTGCTCTTTCAATTGAGAGTAGTTTCTCTGCGTTTTCAGTTTGCTTAACTTTCTCTGCCTCCATGAATTTGTGTGAATTACTTCACAACAGTTACCTATTGTGGTCTTGAAGGGGTGTATTTATGTGGGAGCATCCCTATGAGGACTGCATGTGCCCACTGCCTTTGGTGAGAGAGGTGGATATAATGCAGATGCCAGTTACATCTTTCCTCAGGGTTTGCTGGAAGCTATCACCTTGGTAGGGGGTGGGTCTAGAGATGGAGGGGCTGGATCTGGTGCTGAATATGAGGTGGTACTTCAGTTCTGTTCAGTGGCCATCACCACCCTGTCAGGGACAGGGTTTGATCCCTAGTTGCTGGAGCAGAATCCCTGAGGGTCGGGCTTGAGTTGGCTCTGTTCCCTTTAAGTGTGTGTGTTTTCCCTCTCCCCATATCAGGACCTTTGCCCCAGAGGAGGGGAGTGTTGAAGCAAGTGGAGCCTCTGTGCGGACAGAGGTCCAGTGTGCTGCCTGTGTAGGTGTCAACGGCTCTGCCCAGATGCAGCCTTGGATGTGAGCCCCCTTTGACTCTTACATCTGATCACTTCCCTCGGCCACTCCTGAAGGGCTGTCAGGGACCTCCATGGACTCTTGGCATGTTTAGGGAGGTTAGCTGTGACAGAATGGCCACTGTCAGAGATCTGGGCGGCTTCTGAGGCACTGCCTGAGTAAACACCAATGATGGCTGCCACTACTCTATCTGGCCTCTGCTTTGGGACCAGTTCACCTCTGTATCCCATGGTCAAGTTTTTTCCCGGTCCTGGTTGCTCCAGATCCTTTTCCACACTGTGGCATGGAGTGAGCAAGGCCAGAGCATTCGCTTGGCTTGGCCTGGGATGTGGGGCAAGCCAGTCACAGGAAACCTGGCAGCCGCTAGAGCAGATCTCTCCCTGCCCTGCCTTGGGGTCTAGTCAGCCCGAGTATGCTCATCATGAGCGGAGTCCAGGCTTCTCCAGCCTTCCTATCTGACTCGGCGGTTCTCCAACCAGCCAAAGGGGCTTGTTTCCTCCATATAGGGCCCCAGGACTGGGATACCCCCTCTGTGACTCAATCTACTCACTCCCCAAGGGGGCGGATCCACTCTTGTAATCTCTCTTTTCCTCTGAGTCCCCTCTCAGAGGCACAGGTCCTGACCTGATCAGTTTTCTTCCCTTCTTACCCAATTACGTATTTATCTATCTATCTTCCTTTCAGCCTTGGTTGTGTAGTAATCCTTCTGCCAGTTTCCAGTTAGTTTTCACTGAGGATTATTCCTCACGTAGATGTACTTTTGATGTGTTCTTTGGGGGAGGTGAGCTCCATGTCCTCTTACTCTACCATCTTGATCTCTAAATGCCCCCTTTTTAAATTTAGCTCATTATTTTTAAAAGTTGAAGTATGGTTGATTTACAATATTGCGTTAGTTTCAGGTATACAGCAAAGTAACTCAGTTGTATATATATAGTTTTCCATTATAGATTATTAAAGATATTGAATATAGTTTATAGTTTCCTGTGCTATACAATAAATCCTTATTGTTTATCTATTTTATGTATAGTAATTTGTATCTGTTAATTCCATACTCCTAATTTTTCCTCCTACTCCCTTTTGCCTTTGGTAACCATAAACTTGTTTTCTATCTCTGTGTCACTCACTACCTTTTTAAAAAATGTTCCCTAAATCAGTGGTTCTCACTATGGAGTGTCTTCGTTAATATACGAAAGGGAGTTTATTACTACCATTAATATAATTATCGGGCCTTTTAGATATGAATTTTAAATAAATTATGGGAGGTTCAAGATTATTTCTATAATAACAGTACTTTGATTTATTGGCATTCTGATACAGATAGATTAGATAGATAGATAGAGTTCAAATTAGAATTAGAGTAGTTTATACTATGAAAATCACATGTACTTTGCAGACTGTATTATTTACACTACCATTCATAACAAGTGGTCGTTACTAATACAGTATCAGTTAAATGCATAAAGCTAAGTTCAAGAATAATAAAAAATTATCCCTCAAAACTCCTTAAGTAACCAATAAAGTACATTAAGTATGCCATACACAAATCTTTATTGAGTCTAACAAAGTTAGTTTTTCCTTTATTGTAAGAAATAGATTCCTGGTTCTAACTTGTGTGTGTGTGTGTGTACAACTGACCAGAGGAATCTTCTTTAGCCTTATGAGAAGCTCACAGTAAGAGTTGGAGGTTGCAGAGTGGCAGGGTGGGTGGGGTGGTGGTAGTCAAGTCACAGGTGCATCTGGACAGCAAATTCATACTTCTTCACTGAGGCCTGCATGGGCCAAATGCAGGCAGAAATCTTAACACTGTATTTTGTGTTTTGCTTTATTTTTGTCTCTCTTTTTTGGTTTTGCTGAGCGATAGTTATATCAGCATATGTTCACTGAACATATGATGTCGATGCTTAGTATCATTAGCTGTGGTGTTGATTGCAAATATTACAGTTTTTAAATTCAGTGAAAAACCATTTTCACGTTTTCTTAATATATGAGTAAGTCCATAGAAGATGTGGCAAGCCTGTGAACATTACCTGTTACATGTGTGGCTGCAGTAGAAAACAACTGCTGGTACTCTTAGGTACTGCTGGTACTACAAGAAGTTACCCTTGACTTTGATGGTGTAGTCCTTGGGAAATAAGTTTCCTCATGTGGCATATGTTTCAGGCAGAAAAAAAAGGTTGTTGTAAAGGGATGCAGAGAAAGGTCTCTGAATATAGCTAATGCCATATTACCCATTTATCCTGAAGCCATATTACCTGAATTTTCTCCATTAGGCATGTATCCCAGTTTTGGTGTAGACTTCGCTAACATAGGGTGGTGACAGACCTCAGTTTGGTAGAGCAGGCTCTGAATGTACAGTCCTCATTCCTGTCATATCCCAGAGAGGGCTGTTGTCAAAACACCAACTCTTGAGGTAAGATTTCTCTTCTGGTACTTAACAGCTTTTATGTATGTATGTATGTATTTAGTGGCCACACCATGCAGCATGTGGGATCCTAGTTCCCTGCCCAGGGATAGAACCTGTGACCCCTGCAGTGGAAGCATGGAGTTTTAACCAGTGGACCACCAGGGAAGTCCCTGGTACTTAAAAGTTTTAAACTATTGCTTTCAAATGCAAGGGGGAAAAGGATGTTTCTTCAGCATTAGTTTTTTTTTTTTTTTTTTTTTTTGGCCACACTGTGCAGAATGTGGGACTTAGTTCCCTGACCAGGGATAGAACTCATGCCCCCTGCCGTGGAAGCACAGAGTCTTAACCACTGGACTGCCAGGAGGACTGCCATGGAAGCCCCAGCATTAGCTTTTATTGTGTATACTCCTTTCTTCTAAGCAATGAGTTATGTTGAAATTGTCATGATTAGTGAGCAATAAAATGGACAGAAAAGCTGCTTTACTAAAATACTAAGTTAAATCTTCATATAATTTTAAAACCCTCACTCTAAAGAGAATTTCGTTGAACTGAGAGTTTGTGCTCCAGGAGATGCAAGCAGCTGAGTATCCGTGCATGTAAAATTCTTAGGGTAAGAAGAAGAGAGTAGATTCACCTGAGAAATGCATCATGACTTTACCTTTTATATTTTATGTCTCTAGTTTGTTTCAAATGCACATATCCATCTCATATTTTAGTTTTTATAATAAGTTTTCTTATGTTATATACATACAGTACAATAATATATTTTATATATTATATATTGGTGTTTTATAAATTTAAATATGTAAATCTATGTGTAATATATACTATATATCTAGTTATTTTAATATATTAAGTTGTTAAATAAGATACCTCGCAAATATATATGTTTAAACACATATTAGGTAACATTTATAAAACATATCAAATTGTATTTTACTTTTCCATATTTTAAATAATATTCCAAGTGTATTTAAAAATATCCATATAATTTTATATATGGTATATATCAATATATATTAAAGATGATATATAATATATTTGGTATATAACATAAAACAATCAAATATTAGATATATCATTTAATTCATATTTAAATGTTACATTTAAATATGTAAATGCATATTTAATTTTATTCATATTAGATATTTATTACATGTTTTATATATATAGTCATGAAAGTGTTAAAAAATGCAATAAATTAAAATGTTTCAAAAAGTATACATGATTTAAGTAAATACGTATAGCTCTTCTATCTTTTCTATAAGTTTTAAATTCTTTGGGTTTCATTTATTTAATCTAGTTTTTACAAAATTTTACTAAGAAAATATTATCTTTTTCACAAGTATCGTTTCCTTGTGTTGGTTTCTTTGCTTTGTTTTCCTCTCAGTTAAGGACTAAGTTACTGAATTTCCCACAGTGTTTTATGGAGAAAATTACTTGTTTATGTTTTTATTATTTTTAAGAGGAACTTCATGTGCTAAATGCTGGGTTAAATTAAGCTCTACTGGCTTCTTTATTTCAGGACTTCCCAGAGATTTTGCTAACTAATGTGCATTATGAATTACAAAATGGGAGTTACAGCATTTTGAAATTTTTGGAACTGAGAACATCCTCTCATTTTACTCCTCTTTTTTCCAGGAGTGTTTTTTAGTATTAGTCTTCCATGGAAAACATTATTCTTCTTTCAAAGTTTGTTTACTCACAGCATTCTGAGCTCCTCAACTTGAGATATTTGAAAATTCTATTACAGATTGAGCATATTTCAGAATCACTTGATGTATGTCAACATCAGCGCTATATGTCCCTTCCACAAAGCTTATACTCAAAGCTGTATAATGGTGTAATGAAATACAAGTAGTTATAGTAAAACTTTACATAGTATTCATTCCAAAAATTATCTATTTAAATCTCCTTTAGGTAAGATTAGTGTTAGTGTCTGTGTTATATCAATATGAGAAGTTAGGTGATTTGTTCAGAGTCACAGCTAGAAAGTGGCAGAGCCAGGATGTGAACTCAGATGTTGTGTTTCCATGTTCAGTGATCAGTCCACTTATAGAATACATTTAAATGTGTTACATAAAGCACATATGCCCATATGTATTTTGCCTACTTTCTCATTGTTCCTGATTATTTTTGTGAGGTAAGATGTCAAAAATATTTTAATGAAATTGACATCATAAAAAATACTGCTTTCAGATATGCTTAACAAAAATGCCACATTTGTTTAGTAATTTTGTCTTGCATTTATATAGCAGATTTCTAGGATTGCACTTCATTCACTACTGAAATATAATTTTCTGGTGTTAAATAGAGCAACAGGTCAAAAACACATACAGTCTCATAACATGACTGTTGACAGGGTGTGAGAAAAATAAACTCACAAAAAAGAAACTCTAAAAAAATTCTACAAATGCCAGTTAGAATGGAAGCAGCACTGGTAAAAGAAAATGTAACATGTCTTGAGGCATTGCCAAGCTATACATTTTTCATTCAACAAACTTGACGTAGCCTTCTCAAAGTCAGCAAAATTCTATAACAGAGTAGGTTTAGAACTGTGAGTTAGACTCATTGTTTGAGGCCAGTAGTACACTAATACCAAAACCAGAAATTGAAAGAGATGAATGTCTCCTATGAGATTAATTTTTTAAAAATCAGTAAAATATTAGGAAATTGAATCCAGCAAAGTATAAAAAGACTTTCACATCAAGACCAAGGGAGATTTATCCCAGGTATGCAAGGATGTGGCAGTGTTCAAAAGTTAACCAGTGTAGTCCAGCATTTCAATAGGCTAAAGAAGAAAAATTATATGATCATAGCAATTGATACAAAAAAATAATTTGACAAAATTCAACATCCATTCATGATGAAAACTCTCAGTAAAGTAGAAATAAAGGACTTCCTCAAATTGATTAAAAGATGTTAGAAATCTGAAGTTAATACCATACTTAATGTTGAAATACTGAAAGCTTTCCCCTTAACATGAGGAAGAAGACAAGGATGTCCACATTTACCACACTTAACTGACATAGTACTAGAAATTATAGTCAACACAATAAGAAAAGGAAGTAAGAGGCAGATTGGAAAGGAAGAAATAAAATTGTGCCAGTTTATAGGTGCCATGATTATCTATACAGACAATTTGAAAGAATCTACAAAAGAATTCCTAGAACTAATATCTGAGTTCAGCAAGATTGGTTCCAGAAGGACGAACACTGCATGATTCCCCTTATATGAGGCATCTAAAATAATCAAACACATAGAAGTAGACAGTAGAATGGTGTTTACCAGAGTACGGGAGGGAGGAAGATATAGGAAGTTGTTCAAAGGGTGTAAAGTTAGAGTTATACAAAATGAGTAAGTTCTAGAGATCTGCTGTACAACATAGTGCCTGTAGATAACAATGAGGTATTGTGCACTTAAAATTTTGTTAAGAAGGTAGACTTCCTGATAAGTGTTTTTACCACAGATCAAACAAACAAACAAACAGAAAACAAAGGGACACAAGGAAACTTTTGGAGGTGAAGGTTATGTTTATTACCTTGATTGCAGTGATGGTAACATGAGTGTATGCATATGTCCAAACAAATCAGATTGTATACATTCATTATGTGCAAATGTTTTTTTCCAATTATACCTCAATAAAGCTGGAAAAAATACCCTTAAAGCCAGTGCAAAAAGTATTGATTGCATTTCTACATAGTAACAATGAACATTGTTAATTCGGTTTATAACTGAAGTTAAAAATACATGTGCTCCAAAGAAAGTGATGTACTTTAATTAGGTCTAACAAAACAGGTACAGAATCTCTATTCTGAAAATTACAAAAAGCTCATGAGAGAAACTAAAGTCTGAAATAGAGAGACATAATGGGCTTGAAAACTCAATATTAGTAAAGATTAATAAAGTGCAAAAGCAATTCAGTGGAAGAACAGCCTTTTAACAAATGGTACTGGAGCAATTGGACGACCATAGGGAGAAAAAAAATTTACAAAGATAACTTGATCTAAACCTCACATTTTACACAAAAATTAACTCCAAATGGATCACAGACTTAAATGAAAATGTAAAACTACAAAACTTTTAGAAGGAAACATAGGAGAAAATCTTTGAGACCTAGGACTAGGTAAATAGTTCTTAAACTTGACACCAAAAACTTGATACTCAAAGGGGAAAATTAATAAATTGGACCTCACAAAAATTACAAGCTTCTACTTTTTGTAAGGATGAACAACAACCTAGAGAGACTGGGTAAAAATATTTTCAATCCACGTGTCTTGACAAAGACTTGCATGTAGAATATAATGAACTCTCAAAACTCAACAATTAGAAAAATCCAGTTAGAAAATGGTCAACAGTCTTAGACAGGCATTTCACTGAAGAAGATATACAGATGACAAATAAGCACATGAAAAGAAGCTCAACATAATTAGTTAATAGGGAAATTAAAATTAAAACCAAAATGAGAGTTTAGGTGTAGTGATAATCTTACCTAGTGCTGGTGATATTAGAATGGCTAAAATTATTTTTAAAATAAAAAGTATTAATAACATTAAATGCGGGTGAGGATGCTGAAAAACTGAAACCTTCGTACATCACTGGCAAGAATTTAAGATGGTACAGCCACACTGTAAAATAGTTTGGCAGTTTCCTATAAAACTAAACATGCAAATTCTATACAATCCAGCAATTACACACTTGGGAATTTATCCCACAGAATGAAAACTTATGTTCATACAAAAACCTGTATACAAATGTTTATGGCAGCTTTATTTGGAATAGCCAAAAATTGGAAACACAAATGTTCTTTACTGGATGAATGATTAAAGAAAATGTGGTGCATACATACGCTGGAATACTACTCAGCAATAAAAACAAAGAGATTAGTGATGTATTCAACAACTTGGATGGATCTGCAAAGAATTATGCTGAGTGAAAAAGCCAATTATAAAAGGTTACATACTGTATTGTTACATTTACATAACATTTTTGAAATAAAACAAAATTATGGAGATGAAGGAGAGATTAATGGTTTCCAGAGGTTAGGGATGAGATGGGGACACACACTGTGAGTTTTGCGTATTAAAGCAAGAATGAAATAATATTTTTTCCCTTTCGCATTGCGAAGATTAAAAACCCTTTCATATTGAGTGTTGGCAAGGGCATATTGAATAGACATACTACTGAGGTGAATAAATCAATGCGATCACTTTTAGAGGGGGCAGTGTTTAGCTTTACTGAAACACTGTGGCCCTGGAAAATAATGATGGTCAAAAAATCCTCTTGCCACCCTTTTGCATTCCCAGAAACGGCTTATTGCAAAGACCCACTCTTCCCCACATGACTTAGACAAGACTGGAAGGTGACCACTTTGTTTACTTATTGTAGGACACAGATCCTCCGAATTCTTGTTTTTATGGTCTCTTAATTGAGTAGCTGGACTGTTTGTACCCACTGGCCAGTCTGTACAAAATACCTGCTAACTCAGCTTGACCATACTTTAGTCAGGCTGCCTTCCCTCTCCAGGCCCCTGAACTTTGGCCCACTCTTCAACACTGGACTACACAGAACCACCTATCCTTAATGCCTCTCTCAAGAATCATCTGACCTCAGGGAAAACCATTTCCTGATCAACTGTCCCATTACATCACCTGCTAAGCCCACTCCCCAGCATCCGGTTCTTAATAGTTTTGTTTATTCCTCTCTATAAAGTAAAAACCCTTTTCTGCCTGACTTTGAGATGTTGGCAGTTCTTACAGTCATAGTGATCTCCTACTGCAATAGGCCCCTTCACTCTGTTGCAGTAGTCTTTTTGATTAGGGCCTCTCCTTACTTATGTTAGGGTTTGTTTTTATTTGACAGAGGGAATTTTAGCAATGTCTACAAAAACTTAAAATGGGTATACTCTTTTACTTAGTAACTCCTCTCTAGGATTGTTTTTACAAAAATACTCATCCAAGTATGCCAAAAAAATGTGTGTCAAGAACATTCACTCCAGTCTTACTTAAAATAGTAAAACAAACACAAAATAACACATTTAGGAAAAATCTAAATACTTATCAACAAGGAACACCTAAATAAATCATGTCATCTGTACATTAGAATGCCATGAGGTTGTAAAAATAAAAATTGTTACTTCTGATTATGTTGATATGGGAAGATGACTATGAACTTGTGTTTAAAAAAGAACAAATTATATAACAATATTGCATGATTCCACTTGTCCAAATTTCTACGTATATGCAGATCTATAGATTATAGACATGAATATCTATATACATCTATTTATCTATCTATCTAGAGAGAGAGAGAGAGACAGAGACAGAAAGAGAGAGACATTTGGAATGTATATACCTAGGAATTTTTTCTGGAACTATATAATCCCATAACAGTTACCAACTGAAAGCAGAATTTAGAGGAAGGAAGGAAGATGCTTTTAGTAGTTTTCTTTATACGCATCTCTTTCTCTGTTTGGATGTTTTACAATACACACATATATGTATGTTTATATAGTTAATTTTTATTTTAAAATATCATATAACAGTGGTATTTTTTTCTGTGTACAGTTCTGTGAATTTTGACATATGTCTAGATTCATGTAACCAATCTGTGCTATACAATATATCCTTATTGACCATACATATTTTTTACAATCCATGATCTAATTAAAATACCATAGACTATGTGGCCATTAATATTTTCATGAGACATTTTGTTCTTAAGGATGTTCATGTCCTGGGGGACTGTGAATTCTTCAGGACATTTGAAACACTTAATTCTGGATACAGAAGGGCTGCCAGGAAGGCAGGAAGTTAAATTAAAATATTTACATAATATTACTTGAGGTGTTGACATTCTGTGGGTTCTATATTGAAAAACATGCTGAGATTTTAGCAATTTGGGACTGGCAGAGAGGAGTGATTCAGAGCTCCCCTCTCTAAAGTCAAGTTACAGTAATAAGAACAAAAACTTAGAAGCAAAAACTGAGCTTAGTAAGGGCAGCTGGGTGGCCTAATGTTCAAGTGCATTGCACACTCAGGCAGAATTGTGCAAAGATCTGGGGTGAACGTGGGGGAGAGTTCAAATCCAATATTTGGAGAACTACTGTAAGAGTTTCCCAGCAGCTCTCTTACTTGGCAGATAGGCAGGGCATCAGCAAGCAGTCCTGTATTTTTTTATCCGTAAAAAAACTGTAAAAAACTGTATTTTTTGTCTGTAAACTCATTAGAGGCTTTTGTTTGTCTTCGCAAAATAACTTTTCTCATTGTACTTCATGTATACGTATTTAAGGTCTGGATGTTCTTTCTTTTAGCTCAGTGGATCTTCAACTTCTTTCTGACAACGATTCATTCATTTATTTATTCATTAATTTATTCAAAATTATTTCCTAAGTGCTTACTGTATTTAAGGTATGCACCAGTGAGCAAAACAGACAAGAAACCTCACTCTTAAGGAATAAAAATCCAGTATGTGAAGAGAGACCAAACACATTTTATACAGTGATAAATGCTAGGCAGAGGTGACATGACAGAGAGTAATCTGGTGTCACTTGTCAGTTAGGTGGTCAAGGAAGGTTGCTCTAAATAGGATGAGTGAATTAAGATCTGAATTACTAGGAGAAGCTCTAGGAGTACTGAGGTGAAAAACATCACGACATGGCAGAACAGCTGGTACGGAGGCCCTGATGTGGTGTGAGCTGGCTAGGAGAGGGGGAAAGAAGACCAGTGTGGGTAACAGACTAGGCAAGCTGGCAGTATGATGTAGAAGTATGTGTTGTACTTGAAGTGTGCTGGGGAATTTAAAAGAAGATTTTTAAATAGGGGGGTGATCTTATTTGATTTATGTCTTCCAGAGATCAGTTTGGATCCTGTGTAGGGGAAGCAGAGGAAGCAAGGGGACCAGTATGGAAGAAGATATCCCAGTGGTCTAGAGGAGAGATGATGTAGCCTTGAACTAGGTAGTAGTAGAGAAGGAAAGATATGGTCAAAATTGGGATGTGGTGAAGGTGTTAGAAATTAGAGATTTTTTCCTCCCTTATGTTTCTATCTAGGCATTCTATAACTTAGATGCTCACCTTATTTTATGCATGGCTGTTGAAACTGGAGACAACACAGGTTTGGATCATTTGTTCTGCCTAGTGCCATATGTTGGAAAAATGAGATGTATTTGGAAATCTTTCAACCCTAATTGAATTGTAAAATGTCAGAGACTCACAATAAGTATATAAAGGTAACAGCCGGGACCCTCCCCTCCATGGGTAAACATCAGAAGCTTCGCTCTTCTGGACCCTCAGTTAATAAAAGTCCTCCTTAGTAAAGGGTGAGGGTTGTTGTAGTGATATGCGGATGAGCTCAATTAAAAGAAGATGTGGAATCAATAGATATACCAATAAAATATTTGTAAAATGTTTCTTCTCTGACTTGGGTATTAGATACCCCTACATGTCTGATTAGCAGTCCAACTCAATGATCCTATGAGCTTCTTTTGCTACTGTCTTAATTTCAATAATCTGGGACATTAGGGAGAATGCACATATTAAAGAAGGGGATAAAGGGCTTATCATAATGGTAACATACTTTGGAACATTTCTTCATACATTAGGGGCCTCTAACTAATAAGTAAGAGAGAGAGGGAAGAATCCAACCCAGAAATGGAGAATGGACAGGAATTAGGAAGGGTACTCAGAGTTTAACTAGAGTAGACTAGGGATGGAGAGTTAAACAACGTAACTGACACACACAAGAAGAGTTAAATGAAACTAATATAGGGGAAATGAAGAATTTTGAACTGGTGGATTTTCCCAGATGATGGGCTATACCTGCTATACAATATCTGAGTCTGATTGGCAGAGAGACTGGCTTTGAAGCATGGCTGGTGTTTCCTGTGAAAAATTTATTGCTGAGACATCAGACCCTGCATCTGGTAAGGATGATTTAGTTTTGTTTTAAAAATCCCTTCTTCTTTACTGGCAAATAATGAAGCTTGAGGATGGTAGCTGTTTAAGGTTACTTAGGAAGTGGGCAGGATTATTTCTGCAAGAGGTAGGGCATCAGATCCCCAGCTGAGAGGAGGATAGAGACAGAAGATACAAGGTATCTTCTGGGCAGGGGACACTGACTCTGAGACGTGACTACGTGATCTCTGTCTTGACCCTTGAGTCTGAGAAGTCTTCCCTGGAGGGAAGGCAGTAGAGAAGGAATCCCCTGCCTCATTGGAATCACCTCATTCCACTTTTCCCCCCAAGTCCATAGAAAAGAAGGGGTACAGTGGGGTAAGATTTTGGAGAATCTCCCCAGCTTTTCTGTTGTGAGCTGGAGTTTACCGTTTTTCCTCAGACCTTTAAGAGAAGAACTGCAGATTCTTATAGCAGCTTGTTCTCTGTATCCCTTCCCATTACTTTGTAGAAAAAGGAAATAAGTTATTCCTTACAGGAAAAAGTAAACTGCCTTCATTTATAGCCTACTTTCAGGAATGAAAAGCCTCATGGGGAGAGAATTCTTCAAGGAAACAATCATTACTGCTGTGTCATCTTTCTAAAATTAATTATAGCATGGCTATAATAACTGCATTTCCCTTCATCTTCACTACCTTTTTCAGCTTAACAAAAAGACCAGATGTTACTAAATGGCGATCTTCTTCGTAGTACAATGCTGTGGTCTCTAGGGTTTAAGGCTCATATGCAGGCCTTTCCATAGTCACATGCCTAGGGAATGAGGCTGTGTTTGGGGTTAGTAAATACAAAGACCTTAATTTTATTTAGCATTTCCTCAGTAATAGCTCTGCATTCATTAATGGCACCTTGGGTCCCTTGGGATAGTCACACATTAAACCAGAAATACACAAATTGTCACAACTGCAAAAGCAAGAGAAGATTTTAACTCCTGAGTAACCATCATTTTTTCACGGAAAGGAGTTATCTGATGTACAGTTAAAAACTATAATTTTGAATTGGAACCAAAGTTAATTTTATTTTTTTCAGAAATACAGGCACTCTTAAATAGTATTTAAATGTACCTTTTCTGTTTATTAAGAGTCGTTTAGATCAATATAATTAGATAAATGTGAAGTCACCTGGCATTGTGCTTATAATATAATTGGCCCCCAAATAAATGTCAGGGATTAGTATTCATGGTGATCCCATCTTTGACCTTGGTATACATTAGAATTATACCAAGTAGAGGAAGTGGAAAGATTCTTTAGATTGGAAAATATATTTGACAGTGTCTAATTTTTATATTCTCATATAGAAGAAAATGAGTCCCAGAGAAGGCAAATAGTTAGGGAACTCATACAGTTAGGGCTGACACAGGAGGAACTAACGGATATCAGAGCCAGAAGATGGCAGCTTGAATCTTTTGTTTGCTTCACATCCACTGTGTTGACTTTGGGCAAATTAGTGAACTACTTTTAGTTTCAGTGTAAAATGAGTATATTAATACATGGCTCATTGAGTTTTTGTTTGGAAGTCAAATGAAATGTTTTGTAGAAAATTATTTTATGAACTACAGAAAACTAAAACATGCTTACTATTATTAAAGGAAGGAAAAAATAACACATATTGGGCTTTTTATAATCATATAACATTACAGGGGCTTTTTCTGAGAGCTTTGCATAGCCAAACCATGTTTTATGAAGATTGCATTATTTTCTTATTTTCACACTGAGAAAACAGAGGCTTAGAATAGTGAGCCTCTGGCCCAAGGTCACAATTAATGAATGGTAGAACGAAACCTCAAGCTTGGATTCAGCTCTTGTCTCCTCCCTCATTATTATCCTTTCCCAGTTGGTTCTCCTAACGTAAACCCTCCCTTTGATCCGTTTCACTGGGATATCCATTTTAAAGATGTTTTAATAAAGCTGATAAAAAATGAGGAGTTTAGTGTTTAGCTTTTATTTTCACTTAGAAAGTAAATATTCCTTTTAACTAGTGAGACCGCTATTATGGGAGAAAGTGCCAAAGAAGACCTTCGACAGAGACAGTATTGGTTGTTCAGGGAATAAGTGGCCTGTCTGTACCACCATGCAAAATATGTCTGAAAGAGTGCCTTCAAACATTAATTCCAAACAAACATATTCTTCTCAGGTAGGTCTTTTTTTACACCACCATGTGGGTGGTGTAAGTGACATCTGTAGACATTAGATGTTTTGTCTGACTTCTTAGTCCTTGAACATATATATAATGTTCGCAGACAGTGGCCCAATCTTCCCCCCACCGCACCCCTCAGAAGAGATTTGGCAATTTGGTTGTCACAACCTAAGAATGGGATTGCAACTGGCACCTAGTGGGTAGAGGCCATTGATGTTGCTGAATATCCTGTAATGCACAGAAAAGCCCCACACAGCAAAGAATTATCTGGCCTGAAATGTCAATTTTTAAAAAAATAATACTTTTCATTAGAATAGGGTTACATCATTTTCAAAACATTTTCATATACATTACCTTATTGATCCCTACAAAATCACTGTGGGGTAGAACTGTTTCTTTCTAATTATAGACAAGGGAATTGACGTTTGAAGGGTCTAAGCAATTTTACCAAGGCCATGTGACTAGGAAAAAGAAGGTGTTAGAGCATGAAAATTCATCTTCTGTCTCTTCACATCCTACCTTCCATATTTTTCCTTTAAATCTTGTGGTCAAATATGGATACTCCAGTCTCCTTCTCCTCATGCCTAGCATGGTACTGCCTACCCACTAGAGCTTCAAACATATGTAATGATCGATTGAGTAATTGTAAAGGACCTCAAGGACAATTACCCATATTATTCCATTCTAGTTTTTATAAGAAATGTCAGCTCAGACCCTTGGGTAATATTGCTGTGTAAGTTTCACATGCATTTTGTTTCTTATAAGTAAACATTGTTTTATTTCTGTTTGCATGATTTTGCTCCATTGGAAATCTTAGACTATGTCAAAGTGCAAAAGCCTAAAACTTCCAGCTAGCAACAGTATATCTGCCTCTTTAGCTGAGATATTCACATAGGAAAATGCAGGCAGAAGCAGGAGGGGGAACCAGCTTTTTGAGTGACAGCACATTTCAATAGCAGGTAAAGGACAAATGAAACAGAACTGGGGACAATGTACTTAAAAACAACAACAATGTAATTATAACAACAATTACAACAAAAACAGTAATGTGTATGGTCTTCTGCCAGGATTTCCACGCAAAAACTAATTTATTAAGGTGGTATTTTAACAATGCACAACAATAGTAAGGCTGGCTTAGTTTTATATTTAGCTCAAGAAGCAATTTAAGTCAGAAAGAAAAAGAACACTCAGTCTGCACATGATGGACAAACTGCAAGATGTTCAACACATTTGTTTAGCAGACAGTAGAAACAATCCACCTGCAAATTTGAAACTTTCTCCATCCTTGGGTTGAAATTTTGTAAAATGAAAGCCATCAGTTAATTTGGTCATTTCAGTGGGGAAAGAAATAAATCCGTACTTATTTGGCAATATGTCAAAATATGTTCTGAGGGAGGAAAAAAACACTCTTAAACTGATGATTTTGGCTGAAATTTTAACTTTTTAATTGGTGCTTCTGTTCTGAGGCAAGCTTTTTTTTTTTTTTTTAGCATTCTTTACCTTCGTCCATATTTATAGCTTCATTTTACTCTCATATTTTATCTCACAAAAAATTCTAGTTACTGGTACCAACTAGTACATTTACCCATTTTTCAACCTTATGTTTAAGTGTGTATTGAAAATTTTTCTTAAAATTGAGAACAAAATTAACCATGTTTATTTGCTGTGAGTGTTGGATATTTAACATTGAAATATTGAATAGAAGATGAGAAACAGATTTGTGGTCAACATGAGAGATCATGAGCTCAGGTTTTGTTTAATTTCCACTTTAGTTTTGTACTTTCTCAATATTTATAAAAATATAGGAGAAAATAGGATTTTGGGGGAAAACTTTCTTCATCAAAACAACATCGTCTTTTATAATTAAAAATATTTAGTGCTGCTCTGTCATAAGATGAATGAAAATTTTCCTTCTCCCTCTTCGTCTTGCCTTTTATGATCTAATAATCTTAAAAATATATCTCAGCTTTGGTTTAAATAAATCAGTGGCATTTGATTAAAACTATCTGACATGGTGAAGTAATGCTGTCTCTTCATTGTTACTTTAAAGCTGATGATGTACTTGTTCACATGGAACGTCTTAAATCAAAACCAATTTTTCTCTGAACAATGTTACTTACTCTTTCTTCCTTTCTCTTCCCTCTGCACACTCCAGCTCAGACTCCTAGAAAGCAAGAGGCTTACCTCTCTTCAAGAAAGGGCCCTGTCCTTCAACTTACATGTGAACTCATACAACCTTATTTCGTAAGGGATATCTTTCCATTGAGGTTATTTTATAAGGCTAAGAAAATTCTGAGATCATACTTGATTCTCATTTTACACTCTGTGTTATACTTTAAATTACATTAAATAAAAAGACATGAACATAATTTCAGAGAACGAGAGTGGGGGAAATATTTCCCAATTGCTTGATTTCAAAGGATTGTACTGATTACTCTCATTCTGCCATGTTGAGAGTTACTGAAATGTTGACACAGTGCTGTCTTATTACTCACTAAGAAGACAAAACTGTTTGATTGTGTCTTGTAGCATCTCTTTTTCATACCCCATTCCACTCTTGCCTGCCTTCCAGCAGTTGCTTGTAGCATCATCTTTTTTCCACACGGGCCAGGCCAGCTGATGTGTGCTGCTTGAGTGCTGATGAGCAGGGTAGCGGCACCTCCTGGGTAGTGACCTTGTCATGTGACATGCAGCACAGCTATATGACGCTAGGCAACAGAAACGGCAGTCCAACCAAGCTTGCAGCCATCCAGAATGGCCTGATTCATTTTGATCAGAGAATCAAGATGACTTGCAGACTAAGAGAAAGAGCTCTAACCTGAAGGACAGTCTTGCTATTAACATTCTATAAGGTGACACATACTGTATTTGTATACTCACATGCATGTGAGAAAAAAAATACACAGTTGTCATCTCACTGCCAGTTTTAAATAGAAAAAAAGATGCATGAATATCTGTATTTATGAATGTCTTTCATTTTCCCTGAGGCAGTTAAAGGATTTTGTAACTTATAGACTATTTATTCTTACAAGTAACATGGCGTCTTTAATGTGGGGGGCAGAGCTATCAGCTCCTTTAGATACCCAGGAAAAATTAGGACTTGTTCCTGGATTAAAAAATAGATACATCTCATGCTTCAAATTTACAACCATACATTTTCATCAAAAGTTTTCAAGAAATAAAGAATTAGGGGAAAAAATACAGGAAAAAAACTTTTTTATTAATAAAAGAGTAGACGTAAGCTTGAGAAAGTAAAAATCCTACGTAAGGATTCTATACTTACTTTTAGCTTTATTTCCTGTCCTTTTGTTTGCAATGGTATACATTATTTTTGTTGTTGTTTTATAGGATTTAATTATTTCCCTTTTAAGATATCTGTGTAAGGATCTTTCTTCTCCCTCCTCCTTCCCTCCCTTCCTCCCTCCCTCCTTCCTCCCTCCCTCCCTCCCTTCCTTCCTTCCTTTCTTCCTTCCTTCCTTCCTTAATCAGTTTTGATGATCTTCTAAATTTATCTTAGACTGGAAATAAGGCCACTCAATTTGCATATACTGTCTTTGAGATAGTGAAGAGAGGACAGGAAAGCACTATTTTGTATGTCTTGAGTTTAAAACTTCAGTTTAACTTAAATGATTACAGCTATAAAATCGAAGTATAATAATCACATTTTTTTTTTCAGTTTAAAAAGGTCTTAGTCTAGTTATACAATGAATTAATTTCCTTATCTGAATTCTAGCCCATCAGGTTAGGTACTCCATTGTCTTACCGCTTTATTAACGGATAATTGCATACCTGCTTCATCTTTGACGTCTTAGTATGCAGGACACATTCTCTTAAAACAACTCAAGCTTTCTCCCTATCTTCCAAGCACTGCCATTTGGGAAAAATGTATTATCCAAGTTGGCAATGCCTGTATTAATCTTGAGATTCTTCCAGGTTTATTTAAAGTGCTTACTTTTAGGTGTTCTGATATTTAATGTTTCATGAATCCACAGAAGTTAATTGCAAAGACAAATGGGGGTAGGGTGTATAGTGCTGTAGGTGAAAGGCTATGCCTTAATTTGGCAAAGTGACTTTAAATTAGGTTTCAATCTCAATTGGTTCCCCATTATTTTGCTCCATTAATGTGGTTTTAGAGAAAACTTTCGAACGCCGACCCCTGAAAAATCTTCCATAGCCATTGGATTGTTTTCTTAACAGAAAATGAGAGAAGAAAAATGTCAGGAAGAGCAGGAATTATCGTAACCTTGTACTACACTGATCAGAACCCCACTCTAAGTCAATGATGATAAAACTTGCCAGAATAACCCAATGACTCGTTTTTGCAGAATGTTAATCTTCAGGATCAGGCTCAAGAACAGCAAGAGGATTAAAGACATGTCCTCCTAATGAGAGTCAGTGTCCTTATAATGAGAGTCAGCATTGAGGCCGTCCACATTTCACTGACACAAGTCAGTGAAAACATTCAGAAGACATTCAATTACTTTAGAAGTCACTTTAATATCAGAAATTATGAAGAAATATTCCATCGTGATAGTTTTTTCTGTTACTTCCATCTGCTTCTAATTTTTAACTCTTACCAACTTATAAAGAGCTTCTTTCAATAAAGACACTTGACCAGTGTGCTTTTCCTTATGGAGAATAGATATATTAATTGTATGAACAGTCAATTTGCATAGATTCAGATTATTCAGCACATGCCTTTTCTTTTTGTCATATTAACCAAACAAATTATGTTGAGAAGGAAGAGAGTCATTCTTGAAAATCATCAACTGTCAATAAATTCTCACCTAAAATAGAAATAGAGTCAAACCAAAATTTTTAGTGTGGATATTGTTTAAAAATAAGCACTTTTGTCATCAGTTAACAGAACAGTTAATTTATTTGTTGGGGGGAGTAGGACACAACATGATTAATTAGCTTAATGTATGTGTGCTGCATGCAAATACAGACACTGGTGCCAAATTATGCATGCTTCGTGTTCACTGGGTTGAGCAGGAAAATACAGTCTGGAAGCACACAGATTTCTACTGAGTCCTTCCTTTATTCTCAAGGGACTAATTCTCATATCAACCACACAGCATTTTATTTTTATCATTGAAACTGGGAAACAAGTTGGCAAAATTGTCTGAATTTTAATTAAGCTGTTTAAAAACATTTCCTCACAGCCCACTTTAAATGTATTAATATGCCTAAAATGTACAGTATATTTAAGCAATATTAGTTTGGTGGGACTATAATAGCCATCCTCCTCTTATATTAAAAAAAAATTTAAAAGTTAAAATCAGCAACAACAATACTGTATGTACTTGGGGGAAATTGCACTTCCTGTTACTGAGTTGAGTCAAGAGGAAAACATTGGTGACATTTAAGAAAATAGGATTTTATATACTCTGCATTTTAAATAACATGATTAAGGTAACTGAAAAGAGGTGTCCAAGTTGGGAGAATAGCAGGAACACAACACAGTGTTTTTCTAGGAACTGAGGTGCATTCTGGGTTGGGGGTTGATAAACTAACAAAAGTATAGCCTATTAATTCTAATTCTAATGTGTTTTAAGGCCTGACTCTACTCTGGTGTGTTACACTGCAATTCTGGATTTATTACTACTACATAATTGTAATTATAGTAATTTTGTACTATTACCTTTGCTTTCAGTCTCCCCTTTTCTGTCTGCCTCTCTCTCTTAAAACCTCCCTCAGAGGCATTAAAGCAAGGAAGCTAATAATAAAAAAAAAAAATGACTGGATGCTGTAACACAGATGCCACCTGACAGGTCTGAAAGCCTTGGTCACATATAGACCACTGGACTGTGTGGCTTTTCTGATATGCAATAGCTATGACAATTTGTTCTGAGTTACCTTGAACTATATTAGTCTGCCGATGAACTGAAGAAATGGAAAAAACAGTTCATTGTTTTGTGAACATTATGTTTGTGGAACCCCATTTAAAAGAAAGGAAATTCTTCCCTGATATCTAAGAGAGTTATCTACAAATAGTTTATAAATATATATCAGTCAGAAGGTGTAGAGTCAAAGGGAAATGCTTATAACAGCCTCTGCCAAAGATTCTTAATGCAAAGCATAGGAATCTTCCTGTAATGTCATAATTATCAGCTGGAAGCCCTCCATACAAAATGTAAAAATAACCATGTGCCATCTGGTAATTGGTTTTCCCAGCAAATACATATGCAAAAGGGAATCAAGAGCAACAACAAAATTGAAAATCCAGTGCACAGGAATGCTGTATGACGGCTGGAGTTTTAATAAGCCACTTGCTGTGAAATCAGTTTTACAGTGCCATAGCATGATGATATAAAGCATTATAAGGTATATACATAAACATGAAAGTTCCATTATATTTATGGATATGGGCAAAGCAACAGCACTTACCATTTGGGCTTCCCGTATTGAGAGACATCGTTCTTAGGAGATTTTTACCTGTAGTTAAATAGTAGCTAATGAAAGTGAGCTAAAATCACCATGACATTTAGTCACTACTGAAGTTTATTTCCCCAGGTTTACCTCTCATGACTGAGTTTATGGCTGCATTGTTTTCTATTATGAAGAAGTTGAAGTCCCTTTACAAAATAGCACGTAGATTTTCATAATGCTATTAGTGGTATAAAAAAAAGGGTCTATCAGTGTGAAACTGTTCAATTCTATGTTAAAATTGTTGGGTCAGTATGGAAACGTGTAATTACTTTGATATAATGCGTTGGCTTAGTCTTTTTGTAACCTTGTACTTGGCTGTTCTTGCCCTTTAAATCATTCTCTATGAAATGTTTCGCTTCCCGCCATGGCAAACAAGAAGAAGCTGTAGCAAAGGAAAACATATGGGTAGCTACAAATTCATCACTGGCATCATTCAGCAAAAATCTTCATAATTTACAACATTAGGAGCAATGGCAACACTGGACTGTGGCATAAGGTGTCTTCCTTTACATATCTCAAAACATTTCTTAATCGCCATTTAATTCAATTCCATTCATATTATTTTGGGGAGCAAGGGGATTAAAGATGGCTTTCCAGTGAATTCCTTATAAAATGCCAAGTTCATCCTCTCCTTCCCTGTTCCATCATCCTCAGAGAGTGAATCACTGTTATTTGTTCTCACGGTAAGACTCAAGTCTTTCATCCCAACTTCACGTGTCCAAAGTTTGATACTAAAAGAATCAAAGGAAACTGAGCTTTTAGGGCATACAGATAACTGCAAAGATTCTGGGGCTGCTGAATGAGCTCTAGCAGTGTTCTCAGATTTACATTTTGTTCTGAAATAGATAAGTGGAAAATGTTTAATACTAAAATTCTTGAGTCCACTTTGTAGTATTTTTAATTATTTAGTGTATACTTAAGACCAGTTCAATTTTTTTAACCTCATATCGCAAGATGTGGTCAGAAATAGGTATATTGTCAGTTTGGTGTATGTGAGGCTGGACTTATTTTTGAGATGGCCATGCAGCACTTGAGTTTAGTATTTGTTTCATTGCTTGGACAGAGGACAGGACCCCTGATTTGACTTACTGAGAAGCTGAAGGAAGAAGAGGCAGAATTAACTTGTGCATTGACACAAAGGTAATACATTATACAACTTAGTAACTAGGAATGAATGAAACTCCAGCCCCATGGTAAGGAAGAAGGCAAGTGAATTTGTATTGCAGTGTAATGTTTAAGAGTGTATCCTTTGGGTTCAGTCTCAGGCCTGCCACTATTAACTCTATGACCTTAGGTGATTCCCTTCACTTCTCTAAGCCTAGTTGTCTTCATCTGCAAACTGCTGCTAGTAGAAATTCAATAGCATGGGAAAGGAGGTGGTGTGAGGTAATGGCCAAGAGAGGCATGTCTGGAGTAATACTGCCTGGGTTTGTATCCCAGCTTTAAGGTTTACAACTGTGTCACCTTGGACAAGTTTTTCAACAATCTTCTGCCCCTGTTTTTTCATCCATAAATGATCTGTGTATCAGAAATGGAAACCTTAAGCAGTTTTTGTGAGTTGTGTGTAAACTGCTTAGAATAGTGTCTGTCACTTCATGTGATCAGTAGACAAACTATTGCTATCCTTATCATGAACTTAAAATGATGTGCTTAGGTGTCAAGATGAGTAAATAAAGTAAAAATTGAATAGCGTGAAACTATCGTTTAACATTTTAAATTGCCTGTGAAGTACTGTGTGTGTGCTTCTGTGTATACAGCTCTGTGCAGAAGTACGTATATATAAATGTACAGAGTAAGTTTGGTTTATCAGAGGGCATATATGCAAAGTATAACTTACGTTAAATTCTATAAAAGAGTGGGAAAAGAGAAAATAAAGACCATATATCTTTGGCAAAGAGTTGCGTGCCATGAATAAGTTAAATGCATGAATGATATTAATCACTGTTCTTATGCATAGATTTAACTTAAGAATTAAATGAAATAATATCTGTAGTGCCTGTCTCATAGTGCCTGGCATATTGAAAGGGTTAATGAAATGCTGACCACTATTCATAGCATCTTCATTATTATTTGCATTTAGTTACATTGCAGTGAAGATAACTTCTTTGGTGAATTGCCAATCAAAAGTCAGATCCCATCCTTAAGCTGTCTTTAGGGAAGTGCTCAGATAGGCTTCTTCTGTCTTCTTCAGGCAGCAATCACTGTCCCCTTTTCTAACCAATCTGGTAGTAGCCATGGGAAAGGACATGAAGTCAGGCTTAATGGAAGCGTCTTGCCTGCTTTGAGAGTTTTCTGCTTTCCTTTCTTCATGTGAGTGAGAAAATGTTGATGGTCTACTGTGGAACAAGAAGAGACTTTCCTTGCTATTTATTCTTTTTATTTCAGTGTCTTGCCATAGTGCCATATTTAAGATCCACTGATAAGAGTCCCCAAAGTCACACTTTTGTCATGAGTCTGAGGTAGGCAGTGACAACTTCTATTTGCCTGTTGAAGCTGGTTCTAATGTATCAATAGAAATGCATTTATACATTTTGATATAGACAAGGGAAAGTGACACACCTATCCCTTGACTGGATAACCTTGTACCAAAGGGTAGAATTTCTATATTACTGTAATTTTTTTTTAAAAGTTAGATGCACCAGAAACTATACTATTACTGAAATTTTACTAAACTAGAAGTACTTCCCTAATTTTTATTATGCTTTTCTACTTCCTAAGTGTTTTATTCAATATAAGTTGTTTTCTTTTCAAATTTAACACACACACTATACCAAATTCAATATTTGTTTCTTGAGAAGAGCAAAATAAGTGGTGATATATGGAAGATGGTTATCTCCCAGCTAACTTTATGCATTTCTTCCAAGTCTTCTCAGAGGCAAGCACATTCCTCGACAGTACTGCAGGCAGAAGTACACGAATATGGTTACTGAGATTGATTTGTAGGAAAAATGAAGGGAGCTTGTTGTTATAAAGTGAGAAAGAGACTTCTGGCTACTACTCAGTTGTTTTATGCACCTCACACTGTTAGCCTGTTTGGTAGGAAAGGATTCTAGTTCCTTTGCTTAGCAATAGCAAAAAGCCCCAATCACTGGAAGGAATAAGAAATAAGATTTAGATTTTTCAGCATTACAAATCCATATGAAGTTCTGCCAATACAGGCTTTAACTTACTCATGGTTCTATCCTCAGAATATGATCCTATCTAAGATCTGTGAATAACAGAATGAATGCACAGAATTTGTAATTTATTCTAAACATTACAAATTTTGTTTTAAAAGAGGAGACAGAGCAAAAAAGTATCTTTCAGTGTTCGAATATTCGTTTATTATTTTTTAGAAGACAAAAAGTGTTAACCATTTTGTATTGCAGTAATAGAATGATTCCAATTTTGTGTATGAAACTTCATTTATGCTATCAAATGAATGAGCCAAATTAGATGATTACCAAAAATTGTAACAGTTACATGAAAAAATTCATTTTATATGACAAAACATTTTAGGACGATGAAAGGACTATTAGTCAAGAAAGAGTTACTTTATTGAAAAAGAACTCTTGAGGCCTTGCAACTCTACTCATTTGAACACTGAAAGAAGAGTACAGGCTCATAGTAGAAATAACCATTTAATTTATCAATTTTCCCAGAAGTGGCCTTCTGTGGCAGAATATAAGAATTTATCTTCTTTAAATTAATGAAGTTTTGTTTTTTGTAGGATATATTTAAACTCTAACCTTCCATTTGCACTATGAGAATAATACTCAGGTGTCACAATTGTTTTCAACAGGAAAGTTGTACTTCTGATAATTCATATTCTTTTGGTATCTTCAGTTTTGACATAGAAGTAATTACAAAAACCATAATAATGAAAAAAAGAATAGTTTCCATTCACTGAATGATTACACTGTTAGCACTTTGGCTAGCTTATTATAATCTCTTATTCTTATTGCTTAAAATGAAGAAAAGTGTTTTATTTTCTTCTCTGTAAATCAGCTTCCTGCTAAGTTATTATATGCACTTGTATAGATGTTCAATATGTTCATTTTGGGGAATAATTCAATTAAATGAATATTCTGTCTTAAAACAAGCACACTAAAAATCCATGAACCTTTACCCTATTTACCATTTGGTTATGTCCTGGTAAATAATTTGGAATATTGAACTGGGTAAATTGAATGCAAAGGCAAAATTGGAAGCTCAAGAAAATAAACAATGTATTTTTAAAAATTTAGTTGAAAGCAAGATAAATGAGAGAGGTGGTTTATTGGTTTGCTTAAGGACTGGTGTTTCCATTTTACCCAACCTTAATAAAGCTGTGGATTTATACACAGGAGTTTTGTGTACGATGGTAAACACTAGTGTTGATGCTTTAAATTTCATAAGGCATAAAAGGCATATAAATAAATGGTAGGAACTATCATATGAAAGCAGAAGAACTTGGGAATTATTTTTATCTTTTTTTTTTTTTAACTAAAAAACCCTGGTTTACCCATTCCTCCTACCCCGCCCCAACCCCTCCTCTGGCAACCACCAATTTGTTCTCTGTATCTATGAGCTTTTGTTTATTTGTTTGTTTTTAAGATCCACATGCAAGAGATCATCTGGTAATTGTCTTTCTCTGACTTATTTCATTTAGCATAATGCCCTCCAGGGTTATCCATGTTGTAGCAAATGACAAGGTTTCATTCTTTTTTATGGCTAAATAATATTCCATTGTGTATGGAGATATATCTATCTATCTCACATCTTCTTTATCCTTTCAGCTGTCGATGGACACTTAGGTTGCTTCCATACTCTGGCTATTGTAAATAATGCTGCAATGAACATGGAAGTGCAGATAATCTTTTTGAGTTAGTGTCCTTGTTTTCCTTAGATAAATACCCAGAAGTGGAACTACTGGATCATATGGTATGATGGATGTGGGGAAAGGGTTCTAACTTACATTCCCACCAGTAATACGTGAGGGTTCCCTTTTCCCCACATCCTCACCAAAGCTTGTTATTTCTTTTCATTTGATAATAGTCATTCTAGCAGGTGTGAGGTGATATCTCACTGTGCTTTGGAATTGCATTTCTGGGCTCTCTATTCTAGTCCATTCATTTATGTGTCTCTTTTTATGCTAACACCATACTGTTTTAATTACTATAACTTTATAATATATTTTGAAAGCAGAGTGCAATGCCTCCAGTTTTGTTCTTCTTTCTCAAAATTGTTTTGGCTATTCAGGGTCACTTATGGTTCCATACAAATTTTAGGATTGTTTGTGTTACTTCTGTGAAAAATGCCTTTGGGATATTGATGGGGATTGCATTGAATTTGTATATTGTTTTGGGTACTATGGACATTTTAACAATGTTAATTCTTCCAGTCCATGGGCAAAGAATATCTTTCCATTTATTTGTGTCTTCTTCAATTTATTTTATTAACATCTTGCAGTTTTCAATAAACAAGTCTTTCATCTCCTTGGCTAAATTTATTCCTAGGTATTTTATTCTTTCTGATCCAATTGCAAATGAGATTGTTTTCTTAATTTTTCTCTTTGGTATTTTATTATTAGTGTATCAAAACAACAGATTTCTGCATATTGATTTTACGTCCTGTAACTTTACTGAATTTATTAGTTCTAACAGTTTTTAATGAAATCTTAAAGTTTTCTCTATACAGTATACTATCTGCAAATAGTGACAGTTTTACTTCTCCCTTTCCAATCTGGATGCTTTTTGTTTCTTTTTCTTGCCTAATTGCACTAGCTAGGACTTCCAATGCTATGCTGAATAGAAGTGAGAAGAGGGGGTACCATTGTCTTGTTCCTAGTCTTAGAGGAAAAGCTTTCAGCTTTTCACCATTGAGTATGATGTTAGCTGTGGGGTTGTCATATATGCCCTTTATTATGTTGAGGTGTCTTCCCTCTATACCTGTTTTGTTGAGAGTTTTTAATCACAAAAGGATGTTCAGTTTTGTTGAATGCTTTTTCTGCATCTATGGAGATGATCATATGATTTTATCCTTCATTTTATTAATTTGAAGTATCACATTGACTGGTTTGTGGCAGTTGAATCATACTTGCCTCGTATCCTTGATATAAATCCCACTTGATAATGGTGTATGAGCCTTTATATATATTGCTGAATTCAGTTTGCTAATATTTTGTTGAGGATTTTTGCATCTATTCATCGGGGATATTGGCCTGTAATTTTCTTTTTTCATGATATCTTTGGTTTGGGTATGAGGGTAAAGTTGGCCTTATAAAATGAGTTTGGAAGTGTTTCCTTCTCTTCTGTTTTTTGGAAGAGTGTTAGAAGGATTAGTATTCTTTTTTGAATGTTTGGAAGAATTCACCAGTGAAGCAATCTGGTTCTGAACTTTTGTTTGTTGAGAGGTTTTGATTACTGGTTCAATCTCTTTACTGGTAACTGGCCTATTCAGATTTTCTATTTCATCGTGATTCAGTCTTTGATAGTTTGTATGTTTCTATAAATTTATCCATTTCTTCTGGGTTGTCCAATTTGTTGCCTTTTTTTTTCTTTCTTTTTTTTTTTTTTGTGGTACGCGGGCCTCTCACTGTTGTGGCCTCTCCCGTTGCAGAGCACAGGCTCTGGACGTGCAGGCTCAGCGGCCATGACTCACGGGCCCAGCCGCTCCACAGCATGTGGGATCTTCCCGGACCGGGGCACGAACCCGCGTCCCCTGCATCGGCAGGTGGACTCTCAACCACTGTGCCACCAGGGAAGCCCTGTTGTCATGTTTATATGTAGATTTATGTGTAGGAATTTGGTGTAGAATGGTAAGCGCTAGAGTTGATGCTTTAAGTTTTTAAGGCATAAAAAGCCTATAAATAAATAGTAAGACCTATCATAATATACCATAAGCAGCCTGTATATAAATACAAACTTTTTTAAAAAGATAATTTTGGGAGTCTGATTGGTAATGTAATCAAGTGAATTAGGATCTTTATGGATGGAATTGAAAAAGATAGCACTTCTTTTTTTGAAAAAAATTATTGATATATAGTTGATTTATTGATACAATGTTGTGTTAGTTTCAGTGATTCGTTTATACGTACGTACATATATATACATACATATATATACACATATATACACACACACACACACATACACACACACATATATATATTCTTTTTCAGATTCTTTTCCCTCAGAGGTTATTACAAAATACTGAGTAAAGTTCCCGGTGCTATACGGTAGGTAAGATAGCACTTCTTAATATTGCTCCTTATTTCTAATCCAACTAACCATCTGATGATATTGTCTTTACATTTATTGAAATATACCACAGATCAGTGTACCAATGACCACTTCTTTCTATTTAAACAACAGATGGAATGTTGGGATTGAAACCAGACTTGGGCATTCTGTTTTCATATGGCAGTTCCTGGTATTTATCTATAAAATATGACAACAAACCATTCTGTTAAGTTACTTACAGGCATCATCAATATTCAGTTAAATCACCAGGAGGGGATGAAGGGCCAAAGAGAAAAGAACAAAGTGTAGGGTACAATATTTAAGCAATCAAAAATGAGGAAAAATATGTTGTTGCTCAGTATACCACTGTAGCCAAATAAATATGTTTACATTGAATTATATACCTTTGTGTTCCTGGTTGTAGTATCATATGACTAGAAAATAATCTCTTTAAAAACAAGTGGCAAAAAAATGTATTCCTGTTGAGAGCTAATGCAGAATTTCCGCTTGATTTGTTTTTTCATTTTAATGTGAAAAAATAATCATAGTGTCTGTATTATAATATTTTTTTGTAATATTCTTTGATGTATCTTTGAAGAGATAGTGATGGAAGTCTGTATTTTGTTTACCGGATTCAAAAATTTAGAAGTGTTCCAAATATAGCCTTGACTTCCCACTTTGTTACAAGATTTCTAATATTCTTACTAAAATGATGTTTTAACAGATATACCCTCAGATAGTTTATTCCAGTGAGAGTTAAGAAATGAGAGAGGCCATGCAGGTGTAATGTGTTTCTTCAGTCTCTCAGAAGACTGAAGCGAGTTGTGTCTTCAAGGTATTGGGGGTGGTCTGCATTTTCTTAATGCATTTTCAAGTGAATTTTGAGAACATGAGTCTATTTTAGACATTTTAAACCTAGTCTGTTGGTTTGCTTCTCTCTAAATTGCTCTGCATATGTAAGCAAATAGCATGTGAGTTTTCTTGATTCGATAAAGAAAGTACCACTCTAAAAAGCAAACAGCATTACAGGGCATAGGTACAAATACCTGGGTCCTCTCTCCTTGGCCTCTTAGAATGTAAGGTCACCTGACAACAGCAACAACAGCCGTAACAATAAGGTTATCTAACATTTATGAAGCATTTTCTGTGTATCAGGAACCACTAAAATCATTATTTCTGTCTCATTGTATCTACTCTTCACAACAATCTTAAAAGGAAGAACAGTTAGCTAAGGCAGAGAAAGTCACAGGAAGTTGTCCAAGGTCACAGAGCTAACAAGTGGTTGAGCCCCAACTTGATTCTAGTCTGGCTCCAGATCCCATGTTCTTGATCATACCTACAAACACACATTTAATTCAAGTTATTTACAGTCTGTCTTTATTCCTCTATACAAAGGAACATGCATGAGCATACACACAAACCTTGTATAATTTACAGAAATAAACAAGAGTAAATGAAAGGCAGACTCCAATTTATGAATGGATTATATTCATGTACAAGTCAATTATTTTAACCTGATCTTCTCCCCTAAGCAGTTAGTGTAGATTCCCAGGCAGATAGCAAAAGCTTATTTAGAATGTGTTATACCTAAAACACAGCACCCTTAATACTGTGCTAATGGTGTTATAGATTTTACCCACCTCGTATTCCCATGTTACTTGTAAGAGCTTCAGAAATTCAAATGTCCTCCAACCATTTTGGTGGGATTGGGACTTCCCTTCATCTTTTACCAGTGTCCCTTGCCTCTATCTGCTGGAAAATGGGAGTGAAGACTGTCTGAGCTATAGACCATTGGTGATGCTTTGGGGCAGGGGCTCCAGGAGGGTCTGGGTTAAAATAGTTAAAAGTCCTAAACTTTGGAGTCAGACAGGTGAACATGGTCTTTCTGAGAAATGTGCTTTCAAATGTTGCTTACCCCTACTTCTTGCCTTCTTAATCTCTTTTAGTCTCATTTCATTTTTTTGTAGAATGGCAACAGCAATAGTATTTATTTCATAAATCTGTTGTGAAGATTAAGTTAGGATTATGTATATAAAGAGCATTACATGCCGATAGAACATTCAGCAGTTACTATGGAAATGAGCTGGGAGACAGGACTCCCTTCTGGAATGCATTTCTGGGTATGCTTTACCTTTCAGAATGGTCTTCAATCTTACAACTCTTTTATTTTTTCCAAGACATGAGGATTAGTTGAAAAACATCAATATAAAATATAAAAATGATTTATATTAATCTGATGGTAACTTAACTCTAGTTGAGGAGGTGGAGAATTAATGTGCCTTGAGAATTTCATAAGCTAACCGATTAATAGGCAAATAACTAACCAGGAGTAGTGTGCCCTGAACATTATATAATGAACTCTTTTACCATTGTATATTATGAGAAAATTATTTTTGACATATTTATAGGTTATTAAAGAACCCATTGAAGAATCTATTAAAGTATTTAAAATAGTGCTTGAATTACATAATAGGGTACTGAGAGAGTTTTTTCCTATCATCGTAGAATCTAGGGTAGACTCAAAGTTAATAACAGGAAGGGCCAAGGTTTCCACCAGTGAGATCTGTATGTTTGTGGGAGATGGTCCAAGTGATTCATTTATAAAGATTGATATACTCTTTGCTAGTTGGACGTCTTCTAGGTAGTAGAGCTGTTTATATTCCCCTGTGCATATTTGAGTAGAAAAAAAAGAGAAAGGAAAGTTGGTGGGTCACAAATAGGACATAGCTGTGGAATAGCCTGTATCCTCAAGGTTCTGTGTAATGAAGATAGTTGAATTCCCATGGAAAAAATGGATACTTAGGGAGGAACGTGGGATGGAAATGTCTTGCTAGATTCCATCCAAGATGTCTTTCCACCAGGGGATGATAGCTCGGCAGTAAGAGGCTACAGCACCTTCTGCTGGTGGATGGAGGTTGGAAGTTGTAGGCTATGGAGGAGGATAAACCAGAGCTGGACCTCCCAAATTAAGAAACTATTCAAGATCCCACTAGAAACAACTTATGTGCTTCACAAGAGCCACTCAGAGAGTGTTGCTGGCCAGCTAAAGAAACAGAGAGACTAAACAAGAAAAGAGTTCCAATTCTGGCCTTCCTCCCTGCCTCAGCATATTTGAAGAGCTAAACAGAACTTTGAAACTGATATGAGATTAGAAGTTTTTAATCTGGATGTATTACTCATTTTAATAATTGGAGCTGGCCACAAAGTTAGGGTTCCTGGCTTGACACTGTTAAGGAATAGAAAAGAGGTAGTCACAAAGCAGAGTTGATGACAAAGACTGAAATAAAAATCATTTTATATTTAGTCATACCTCAATATCTATGGGGGGATTGCCAGGGGGATTGGTTCCAGGGGAACTGCCAGGGGGATTGCCCCCACCCAACCCTGCCTCCCCGCGAATATTGAAATCTGCAGATTCTCCAGTCCCTTATATAAAATGGCTTAGTACAGTCGCCCCCTCCACATCGGCAGGTTCAGCATCCACGGATATGAAGGCCTGGCTATATAACCTCCTGAGTTAAATTTCACAACTAAACTGTCATTCTTCAAAAGAGAGTGTAGAGATTAAAAGTAAGCTGTGCTAATTTGTGTTATTGATAAAGAAAGGGAAGTGTTCTTTGCTGTTTTTCTTTACTTGGAGCAGTGAATATAAAACGTTCAGTTCTGAGCATCATGTTTTAACAGAAACCTGAGTATCCAGAATGGTTGAAATGTGGAAATCCCGACAGAAAGAATAATGAAAACTCTGAGAAGATAGAAAGTTACAAACATTTTCACTTATTTAGAAAGGATCATCATTTATTCGCCTGATTGTTTCTGAGGCCACAAATTAAACCAGTAATGAGATGTTACATAAAACTAGATTATGACTTGGTATATGGAAGAAATTTATTGAAATTAAGAAATTAAGAAAGCTACTTTTTCCAAGTGTAACTTCCATGCATGCTTACCGTAGAAAAATTGGAAAATACAAAATAATAAAAAAGTAAATAAAAATTCATAAGCAGAATTCTGTCCTCACCAGATTGAAGACAGAAATGTATGATATAAATCTATTCTGGGTTAGGATAAATTTCTCCCCCTGCAATGGGGAGATCCATGTTTGGCATAAAAGAAAAGGCTAATTTGGAGACAGACATTTATAATAAGTAGGAAGTTTGACAATATAAATGTTTAACTTCCTTTTGGAATCCTAAAGCCTGTGATTATAAAATATAAAACTGTGTCTAATTTTTTTACATGCTTTACATACATATTTTTGTGTGGCTAGTTGACATGGTTTTGGAATGAAACATTCATGAAACATTGACACCTTTAGAAACATCACATGAATTAATTTCAGACAACATTGTTTAAAGTGCCCATCAAAATATTCAGGGTTTACGACTGATAACCAGTTGGTTGTCATGTAACATACTACTTAATATTCAGGTGATGTAAGGTAAAATTCTGTTAATTCACATGTTCTTGAGTGTTTTTAAAGATTTTAGGTAAAACTAGAAAACTTCAGCTAACATATATAGGGAGGTTTCTGATGAGGAACTAGTGAAAGGCGATTGATTGCCTTACAAGTGAAAATGGAAGTTATACGTAAGGTTGTTATACGTAAGGTTGCCAGATAAAGTATGGGGTGCCAAATTAACCTTGAATCAGTTAAAACAAGACATAATTCTTTTCTAAATATGTCCAAAATATTTCATGGGACATACTTATACATAATTTATCTGAAATGCAAATACAAGCGGGTAGCCTGTGTTTTCATATACTGAATCTAGAAACCCTCCTTGCCTTTGAAAATAGCAAAAAGATTACCAATATTGTCCCATGTGTCACCTTCTATAAATTATAATCAGAACAATACACAACAATGCCAGTAAGAATGTAAGAAAAACTTCTTAGGTCAATATTTTTATAATGCTAAAGATGAAGAAAGAGGTAACTAATGGTTATAATCCAATATCTGACTCCTTTGAACACTGTCACTGACCTTTTTGATTTATTTAATGAATAAATATTTTGCTCCATTTTCTATAGACTTTCACTTTGATTTTAAATGTAATACAACAAAGACATTCAGCTGACTAGAATGCAAGATGGCCTTTTCCTCATTTTTAAAAGAAAATTCATTTAGGTTTAAATTTATTTTGAATTACTACCCATTTTCTAAGACCTAACTTCATTTAAATTGAGAATAAGTGCGTTTCAATATTATCCAATAATAGGAACAGGTGGCACCTCTGTCTCTAAAATTTGCTTCTTTTGGGTCTCACAGAAGACTTTCCCTTGATTTGTAATAGAAACGTATGGTGAACATTCTGGTTTATTTTTCTTATCTCCTAGACAGCTTTTACCTCTCATGTTCACATAGCAGGTACCATATAGCATTTGTCCATCTGGGGGCAAAATCCTGCCTTCTGCCCCAAACTACTCATTGCATTCATACTCCCAACTTAACCCCAGCACTTCCAGAAATCAAGGCATTCTGTTAGGTGGATCCTCTTGGACATGCAACTTATGGCATGTAAATTTTAATCAATTCAGAAAACTTGATATATCAGTTTGCTAGGGCTCCCTTAACGAAGTACTACAGACTGTGTGACTTAAAAAACAAAAATTTATTTTCTTACAGTTCTGGAGACTGAAAGTCTGAGACAAAGTGTTGGCAAGGCTAGTTCCTTTTGAGGGCTATGACGGAAAGATCTGTTCCTTGGCATGTAGATTGCCATCTTCTCCCTGAGTTTCCACATATCATTTTTCTTTACATGCCTGTATCCAGATTTCCTCTTTTTATGAGAACACTGGTCATATTGGGGAAGAGCTCACCCTAATGACCTCATTTTAACTTAAAATAAGACCTTTAAAGACCTTATCTTCAAACACAGTTATATTCTGAGATAGTGGGGGTTAGGACTTCAACGCAAGAATTTTATGGGGACACAGTTCAGCCCATAACATCTGATAACATAAAAACACTTATAAAATTACTTTAAAATAATGAAGCAAGGGGAAGGGGGGTTCACAGACTAAAGCCTAAAAAGTGAGTCAAACAAACAGGCAGAATGGCTTAGATAAACAAGGGCGTGGAGGGAACCATAATGTTTGGTTAGTATCAGAGTAACAAAGGCATTATTACTTGTTCACATCTCCTTCCTTTCTCTTGCGGATTATTCCCCATATTAAAATCTAGCCCTCCAGGGACATCTGTCCCCTGAGCTATAGCTCCTATTACTCCTGCTCATATCTTAATCCTGCTTCTGCTGCCTCCTCAAGTTTGAGAAAAGTGCATTTATCAAGGGGAGTGTTTAAGAACCTAAGTGGTTCTAGGTATCTTAAGAATGCAGAAGCGGGCTTCCCTGGTGGCGCAGTGGTTGAGAGTCCGCCTGCCGATGCAGGGGACACAGGTTCGTGCCCCGGTCCGGGAAGATCCCACATGCCGCAGAGCGGCTGGGCCTGTGAACCATGGCCGCTGAGCCTGCGTGTCCAGAGCCTGTGCTCTGCAACGGAAGAGGCCACAACAGTGAGAGGCCTGCGTCCTGCACAAAAAAAAAAAAAAAAAAAAAGAATGCAGAGGGCACTCAGTATTGTCTCTCCATTGATGAGAGAAGTGTGGATTCAGTGTTGTCAATTTTGAGCCAGTGAAAATGAAGCCCCGTTTTTTTTAACACCTTTTTTTCTCTATTTTTTTCTTTTTTTTGGCTGCATCAGGTCATTGAGGCATGCAGGATCTTTCGTTGCGGCACACGGTCTCTTTGTTGTGGCACTCGGGCTTCTTTCTAGTTGTAGCATGAGGGTTTTCTCTTCTGTAGTTGAGGTGCGCGGGGTCCAGGGCGCATGGGCTCTGTAGTTTGCAGCACGTGGGCTCTTTCATTGAGGCGTGAGAGCACAGTAGTGTGCACGCAGGCTTACTCGCCGCACAACATGTAGGATCTTAGTTCCCCGACCAGGGATCGAACCCACGTACCCTGCATTGGAAGGCGGATTCTTTACCACTGGATCACTAGGGATGTCTCGAAACATGATTAAGCTATTGAAAAATTCATAGCACATAGCACAGTATTTACAGATTTATAAAATCTAACTTTTCTTCCTACTTTAATTAGTACATCTGTCTTTATGTGAATAATTTTCTTGGGCTTTATCTAATACCACTGTATCCATTAAAAATTAATAGAGTTTGCCTTTATTGGCTCTCAAGGCTATATATTTTGCTTTGTGAAACAAATGGTGATATACTGAAAGTAAAAAGGAATGGACCACACTTTTAGGAACTGAAGAATATTCCCTGTTGTTTTTGTATCTGTAGCATTTTAAGGGAAAGTTGAAATTTTGGATTAGCTGCTGATAAGCATAAGATAACACTCTATGAGGGAAGAAGTCTTCTGCTTTCTACAGTTTTTTCCTGGTATACCGCATGTAGATACACTTAAGTAAGCACTTAGAAGTGTGTTTAGGAAACCACTTCTGTTGCAAGGGCTTCTGATAAGATGGAGAGAGTTTCAAAGTAATATATGTGGGCTACAAAGTACTGAATTAAGAAATGCCATTCTAGAGCAACTTGCTATTAAAAAACTATTCTGTAAATTTGTGGCTTTTCAAAACAGGATGTAGGAAACATTATTTTTCTTTAGGAATATATATATGTATTCATGTATATACACATATAGTCATTTCTATGTATATTCCTAAAGAGAAATTAATAAATTTAGAAATATATTTTATATGACACATTCTTTGTATTTCATAAATGTACATATATACATTTAATAATGTATTATATATAAATATATTTATACATTCCTGAAGAATTGTTTCAAGTTTTTCTACATAAAAAACTGAAAATAAAATGAAATTTTACAGGTTCAGAGCTGCATCTCAACTTCCACCATTTTTCTAAAAATAAGCCCTTTTCTTGTGGTGGAACACACTTTTTTTTAAAGGTGATATTAAAACAACTAATTATATCAGTATACAAATATTGTTTGAAAAGTCAACCTTTGAATTTTGACCTTTTTTTTTTTTAAAAGTTAAGACTATTTTACTTTTTCCCAGTGATAAAAGTTACATGCTCTAAGTAGAGAAATGTAAAAAGTACATGAAAGAAAAGGAAAAACTCAGTTTTATTACTCACAGATAATAATTTTGATACATTTTTCACTATTGAATAATATTTTTAGTGAAAATACAGCCAAAATATTTCATGCAGCTCTTGCTCTTTGTAGTAAAAGAAAAAAGTAAAAGGATCTAGGGCCATAAATAGGAAACAGCTATTAGCAAATTTATTAATGTCTAGTGTCCTATTTGTTGTTTTACCATGAAGAATCATTATTGGCTTAGCTTAGAATCTGGGCTTTGATGAGAAATTCATTACATGAAATACTGGGAGTATAGCTATGTTTGCTTGTGAAATTACACTGGCCCATGGAATTCAAGTAGAGAATCATTACCAGTAAGTAGAAGTAACTAGAGAGGACCAGGGGAACCTATAGTTTAAACAAGTAACAATAATCAAGGCAGAGTTAATCACTCCATTATTAATTTTCAGAGAAAGAGAACTGAGCTCTTCTTGCTAAGTTAAACAAGGGGTAATGAATGGGAGCCAATACAAGTTAAGGAAAATAAAACAGAACTCTCAAAAGAGAGAACGTTTAGGACTCAGAATAAGATTTCAGGTGTTTGAAGTGGGGGCCGATTAAATAATTAAGAATGTCTAGAGCACGGAAGATCAGAATAAACTTTCTCATCTACGTCTGAAAAAACAACAGATATTTAGGATCCAAAGGACAAAAGGCTGGAGAGCCTTAAAGACAGTTACACTTTACATGTCTTCTGTCCCACTGGACTCTCACTCACAGGCTCTACCCATCTATGCCTTACAAGGTTTTATTATTTTCTAACACTTCCACTCTACCGGAGTAACTCTTCAGTGCAGCTCAGGGACCTACTTCACTGTTAATCTCTACCTGTACATAGACTTTTCTAGAGGATAACATTATTTTTATCTTACCTTGTCCACCTTTCTTCTTCCATCACTGTATAGCAAAGGTAAATCTAAACATTTTCAGGCTAACATTAGCCAAATATATTACTGTACTATCATTAAATAGAGAAGACACAGGTTTGTTTGAAAAGCATGTAGAATATAAGAAGCTGATAGAGGGCTATAATTAAGATTACTGTGATGATGCAATGGAGTTTGATTCGGATTTGGAGAAAAGAGAATATGCCAACGTGAAGGAAATTAATGAGGTGGTTTAGAGTTTTTCCAGTCCTTTTTCTTGAGATTCTATTTCTTCTTAAATGGATCCACTTCTTTTTTCTTTTCTTTTTTTTTTTAGTAGAACAGCTTATGTTGTTTTTCTCAATATCCAGTGGTATATATCATCTGAGTAACAAAAATTGGGAACTCAATTTTTTTTCAACACATTAGACAAGACTAGATCCTTACCCTGACTACTGGGAGCTGAGGAAGATTGTTTTGTGAAACAAATGGTGATATACTGAAAGTAAAAAGGAATGGACCACACTTTTAGGAACTGAAGAATATTCCCTGTTGTTTTTGTATCTGTAGCATTTTAAGGGAAAGTTGAAATTTTGGATTAGCTGCTGATAAGCATAAGATAACACTCTATGAGGGAAGAAGTCTTCTGCTTTTTACAGTTTTTTCCTGGTATACCGCATGTAGATACACTTAAGTAAGTACTTAGAAGTGTGTTTAGGAAACCACTTCTGTTGCAAGGCCTTATTAATACCAGAGGTTAGCAAACTACAGTCTGTGAGCTGGCTGCTTATTTTTGGAAATAAAATTTATTTTAACACAGTCACACTCATTCATTTTTGAATTGTCTACAGCTGCTTTTGTGTTACAAAGGCAGAATTGGACAGTTGTGACAAAGACCAAAAGGCCTGCGAGCCAAATATGTTTACTTTCTAATTCTGTACAGAAAAATTTTCCTGACTTCTGTTCTAGACCAGTACTGTACAGTAGAACTTTCAGTGATGGTGGAAATGTTCTATGTCTGTGCTGTTCAGTACAGTAGCCACTAGCCACATGAAGCTATTTAAATTTAAGTTTAAATTAATTAAAATTAAATTAAATTAAAACTTAGTCACAGGTGGCTAGTAAGGCTAAGAAACCATATTTGAAATTGAATTTTACTTTAATTTAAAGTTGAATATAAATAGCTGCATGTGGTTAGTGGCTACCATCTTGCTCAGGATGGTTCTAAACTTAGGTAATTGCTTACCAAAATTATTTATTAACAAAGCTTGGTTGTGGTTTATGTTGAACAGGTCCTTTGTATATTTATATGGTAAAATCAACATAAGAAATACTATTACAATTAGTCCTCTTCTTACTGTAAATCCCTAGAATGGGAGTATCTTGGATAGGTAAAAATGAATTTTTTTCCACCTATTTATCCTTTGGTTTAGCCTACCAAGAATTCATATGTACTTACATGCGAGAAGGCTCAAAGTATATCTTGCCTTTGTTATCACTTATATCAACTTTGAGTTGGCCTTTTCTACTATAAGCATTTGAGTATATAGTAGAAAGCATAAAAGTCCCTATGCAATTTCCCATAAACTTCATCATATAAGTATTGATATAAATTATTTTCAATTTTAAATATTTACAATTTTTCATTATAATTTTCCCTTTGACCTTTGAGTTGTTTGGAAGTATGTTCTGTAAATTTCCAAACAGATTGTGTTTTCCAAGCTTTTTTTTTTAACATCTTTATTGGAATATAATTGCTTTACAATGGTGTGTTAGTTTCTGCTTTATAACACAGTGAATCACCTATACATAAACATATATCCCCACATCTCCTCCCTCTTGCATCTCCCTCCCACCCTCCCTACCCCACCCCTCTCCTCTAGGTGGTCCTAAAGCACTGAGCTGATCTCCCTGTGCTATGTGGCCGCTTCCCAGTAGCTATCTGTTTACATTTGGTAGAGTATATATGTCCATGCCAGTCTCTCACTTTGTCCCAGCTTACCCTTCCCCCTCCCCATGTCCTCAAGTCCATTTTCCACGTCTGCATCTGTAAAGTCCATTCTCTACATCTAGGTCTTTGTTCCTGTCCTGCCCCTAGGTTCTTTAGAACCTTTTTTTTTTTCCTTTTTTAGATTCCATATATATGTATTAGCATACGGTGTTTGTTTTTGTCTTTCTGACTTACTTCACTCTGTATGACAGACTCTATGTCCATCTACCTCACTACAAATAATCAATTTTGTTTCTTTTTATGGCCGAGTAATATTTCATTGTATATATGTGTCACATCTTATTTATCCATTCATCTGTTGATGGACATTAAGGTTGCTTCCATGTCCTGGATATTGTAAATAGAGCTGCAGTGAACATTATGGTACATGACTCTTTTTGAATTATAGTTTTCTCAGGGTATATGCCCAGTAGTGGGATTGCTGGGTCATATTGTAGTTCTATTGTTAGTGTTTTAAGAACCTCCATACTGTTCTCCATAGTGGCTGTATCAGTTTACATTTTCACCAACAGTGCAGGAGGGTTGCCTTTTCTCCACAACCTCTCCAGAATTTATTGTTTGTAGATTTTTTGATGGTGGTCATTCTGATTGGTGTGAAGTGATACTTCATTATCGTTTTGATTTGCATTTCTCTAATGATTAGTGATGTTGAGCATCCTTTCATGTGTTTGTTGCCAATCTGTATATCTTCTTTGGAGCAATGTCTGTTTAGGTCTTCTGGCCGTTTTGGGGTTAGGTTGTTTGTTTTTTTGATACTGAGCTGCATGAGCTGCTTGTAAATTTTGGAGATTAATCCTTTGTTAGTTGCTTCATTTGCAAGTATTTTCTCCCATTCTGAGGGTTGTCTTTTCATCTTGTTTATGGTATCCTTTGCTGTGCAAAAGCTTTTAAGTTTCATTAGGTCCCATTTGTTTATTTTTGTTTATATTTACATTTCTCTAGGAGGTGGGTCAAAGAGGATCTTGCTGTGATTTATGTCATCGAGTGTTCTGCCTATGTTTTCCTCTAAGAGTTTGATAGTGTCTGGCCTTACATTAAGGTCTTTAATTCATTTTGAGTTTAGTTTTGTGTATGGTGTTAGGGAGGGTTCTAATTTCATTCTTTTACATGTAGCTGTTCAGTTTTCCCAGCACCACTTATTGAAGAGGCTGACTTTTCTCCATTGTATATTCTTGCCTCCTTTATCAAAAATAAGGTGACCATAGGTGTGTGGGTTTACCTCTGAGCTTTCTATCCTGTTCCATTGATCTATTATTTCTATTTTTGTGCCAGTACGATACTGTCTTGATTACTATACCTTTGTAGTATAGTCTGAAGTCAGGGAGCCTGATTCCTCCAGCTCCGGTTTTCTTTCTCAAGATTGCTTTGGCTATTCGGGGTCTTTTGTGTTTCCATACAAATTGTGAAATTTTTTGATCTAGTTCTGTAAAAAATGCCAGTGGTAGTTTGATAGGGATTGCATTGAATCTGTAGATTGCTTTGGGTAGTATAGTCATTTTCACAACGTTGACGTTTCCAATCCAAGAACATGGTATACCTCTCCGTCTGTTTGTATATTTAATTTCTTTCATCAGTAACAAATTCTTAGAAAGGCACAACCTTCCGAGACTTAACCAGGAAGAAATAGAAAATATAAACATAGCAATCAGAAGCACTGAAATTGAGACTGTGATTAAAAATCTTCCAACAAACAAAAGCCCAGGACCAGATGGCTTCACAGGCAAATTCTGTCAAACATTTAGAGAAGAGCTATCACCTATCCGTCTCAAACTCTTCCAAAATATAGCAGAGGGAGGAACACTCCCAAACTCATTCTATGAGGCCACCATCACCATGATACCAAAACCAGGCAAAGATGTCACAAATAAACTACAGACCAATATCACTGATGAACATAGATGCAAAAATCCTCAACAAAATGCTAGCAAACAAAATCTAACAGCACATTAATAGGTCATACACCATGATCAAGTGGGGTTTATCCCAGGAATGCAAGGATTCTTCAATATACGCAAATCAATGAATGTGATACACCATATTAACAAATTGAAGGAGAAAAACCATGTGATCATCTCAATAAATGCAGAAAAAGCTTTCGACAAATTTCAACACCCATTTGTGATAAAAACCCTCCAGAAAGTAGGCATAGAGGGAACTTACCTCAACATAATAAAGGCCATATATGACAAACACACAGCCAACATTGTTCTCAGTGGTGAAAAACTGAAATGATTTCCTCTAAGATCAGGAACAAGACAAGGTTTTCCACTCTCACCACTATTATTCTACATTGTTGTGGAGGTTTTAGCCACAGCAATCAGAGAAGAAAAAGAAATAAAAGGAATCCAAATCGGAAAAGAAGTAAAGCTGTCACCATTTGCAGATGACATGATATGCTACATAGAGAATCCTAAAGATGCTACCAGAAAACTACTAGAGCTAATCAATGAATTTGGTAAAGTAGCAGGATACAAAATTAATGCACAGAAGTCTCTTGCATTCATATACACTAATGGTGAAAAATCTTAAAGAGAAAGTAGGGAAACACTCCCATTTACCATTGCAACACGAAGAATAAAATACTTCGGAATAAACCTACCTAAGGAGACAAAAGACCTGTATGCAGAAAAGTATAAGACACTGATGAAAGAAATTAAAGATGATACAAACAGATGGAAAGTTTTTTTTTTCTGAATAAATCTAAATTGCCTTCTGGTCAGAAACTCGTTTGAAATTTTGAGACAAAATTTCCTCTGAAATTTGTTAACGATAGCTTTAAATCCTAGCACATGGTCAATTTTTGCAACTGTCCTTGGAGATAATGTTTATTCTCCAACTGATAAGTTCAGTACTTATTATGTGCATATTGGCTTTTAAATTCTTTGCTTCAAATCATATCATGGTTTTTTGGTTAACTTGCTCTTTGGTTTACTTAGAGATATATGCTTAAAATTTTCACAAGGACTGTGGCTTTGTCAGTTTAGCTTTAGTGTTATGTTAAAATTTTGTTATACATTTTGGAGTTATGCTATTAGTTAAATAAAAGTTCATAATTGCCACATTATCCTGTTGATTTGCAATCTTCATGCATTGCCTTTTATTATTTTTACCTGAAATTGTACTTTTTTCTAGTGACATCTAAAGAACTGTAATAGCTTTCTTTTGGATAGATATTTCCTATATCTTTTTTAGTCCTTTGAATTTCAAATTTTCCTCTTCATTAATTTTGTATCATAGCATACACAGTATATGCTAAGATATTTTTTTTAATTTCAATCTAAAAATCTGTTTTTAAACTGAAGACTTTAGTCCATTTACATTTAATGGATAATTGGACTGATTTCTCCTATAGTATTACATACTTTCAACTAATTATGTTCTTTTTCTTCTATTTTTTTCACCAAGTCTTGACTTTATTTTTTCATTTCATTTTTTCCTGCTTATCTGGAAGTAAGGGCATGCTATTAATTTATGGCTTGTTTATTTTTTACATATATACTCAAATAAACAAAACCTAAAGTTAAACAATGTCTCTATCCTTTTATTGAAAACCAAAGATCTTAGAATTCTTTAATGCCTATTCCTGCCTGTCATATTAAATACTATTATATGCTCTTATTACAAGTGTATTTCAAGTAGAGTTTTATCCTGATTTTTAACACCTAATATATATTAAACATTCTTCTTATTATTATTTTCTTATTGGAGTCAGTGTTTGTTTAGATTTACCCTATATTAACCAAAGTCTTTGTTTAATATTCTTTTCTATCAGGCATCCAATTCCTGGACTGAAGTATATTCTTTAGTCTTTATTTTTGTCCTTACTGTAAGATTAATTTTCTTTGTATAGCATTCTATATTTATAAATATTTTCTCTCATCACATGGAAGCTATTATTCCGTTGTATTCCGGTTTTAATTATTGTTACTGAAATATCTGTCATCTGTCAAATTACTGTTCCTTTGTAGGTGATCACTCATTTCTCTTTGGCTGGCTTGAAGAAATTTTTTCCTTGGTCATAAGTAATGTGTTTTCTTGTGATTTCTTGGACATCTTAGAGCTAAGATTGTTTTCTTTTAACGATTAAAAAAAAATAGCCCCTTTCTCTTTGAATAGAGGCTCTTCCTGCTTCTTTCTTTTTTCTCATTGAAATTTTACTTAAGTATCTGATGTTTCTTTTTTCATCATCTCTGTCTCTTAACTTCCCTTTATATTCCATCTCTTTGTGTTGCATGCTGGGTAGTTTCTTTTACTCTCTCTTCCAATTAGCTAATTCTTTCTTTAGATGAGTTTAATTGTGTTTAATTGAGGAGTCAGCAAACTTTTTCTTCAAGGGCCCGGTTATAAATCTTCTGGGCTTTTGGGCGATATGGTTTCTGTGGCAATCATTTTATTCTTCCATTGGAGCATGAAAGCCACTAGAGGCAATACATAAACAAGTTGGCCTGACTGCATTCCAATAAAATTTATTTACCAAAACAATCAGCTGGCCCATGGACCATAGTTTGTTGACTCCAACTGTAGTCTATCAATTGAGTTTTTAAATTTTTCTCCAGTTTTAGAAGTACCATTTGCTTCTTTTTTTTCAAACCTTCTTTTATATTTCTAATAGTCTCTTGTAACTTGTTCATATTGTCAATCATTTTTTTTATATTTTAAGCATATTAAATGCAATTATTTTATATCCTATTTTCTGACAATTATATCTTAATTTTCTTTAAATATTTTTTTTCTACTGATTGTTGTTTCTACTGACTTACATTCATAGTTCCTTGCTCACTTGTGTGCTTTGTGATTTTTACTGTGTTTCTCATTTTATCCCCTAAGATTTAATAGGAACTGGAATAAAATTATATCATTCCACAGAAGATTAAGGTTTTCTTCTAGATTCTCAAGAGAGTACCAATCTGGAAACATTTTAAATTTCTCCTAAGAAGTTGATTTTACCACACATGGTTACTTTTAATTCAGACTGAACACATGTATCATTTGTGGTTACTAAACCACAGGAAATATGATTTTTCCACATTTCATCGCAAACCTCCTATAGTGGCCATGAAAATGTCCCACTCATATATCCTACTGCAGGGAACATAATTGATTTATGGCCCTTCAGTGTCTGAGCACAGTGTGAATACTAATGCAAGCCTATTTATGCAAGATATGGGACCCCTTCAACTGGTGACTTTGGTTCTAGGATTCTCCATTGGCCTGGCCAAAACTGTCTTGTACTGTGCTTTAGTCTAAAACTCTTCCTACCTAATCCTCATACCTCATCTCCTCTGCACCCATGTTACACCTATGTCATTCTGAAGCCTCTCCATGCCTCCCCTGGCTTCCATCATTTTATCCCTAAGGGGTATTTCTTCCATTATACCTCATGCACATCTGATCCTGCCTTGGCATCTACTTGTCAATGGCAAGTACTTCTCTCAACTAACATACTCTCATATTTTTGTCATGCAAAAATAGGACCCCAGATTATTTTATAAATAAATAAATAAATATTTATGTAGTTATAGCAGTTATAGATGTATAACTACTTAGTTATTCAGTTGGCTAGGGATAAGGTATCATTAAATCAGACTGTTTTCAAAAGAGGATGTTAATCTAACCTAACTCAATATAGAGTAATATAGACAATATAGAATAGCTATTATCTAGAACTGATTCTGTTTTCTTATACCCATCAAATTTAGTTGATTGCCCAGGGAGTATAAAATTTAATTGTTCCTCTAGAAGCATTAAAATGTGGCTTATATTAAACTATATTAGCCATCTGCTGCATATATGGACCTCATTTTTATCTCTCTCCATTCATCAAATGCCACCACATCCTTTCCCACCACTTTTATTACTCTTTTCTGAATTGTGCTTTGGCATATATTGAGGAATCTTTAAAAATTTTTCATATAAAATGTGTCCTTGTATTTAAGAAATGTAGCTGTTGAAGATGTTCTTGGATTTATAACAGAGTATCACAGATGACCCAAAGGCAAATTTTTTCTCGTCCCAATTTTCAGATTAGCAGTTCTCTTAAGAAACTAATTTTTTATGTCTAATGCATATACTGAGTTATGGAACTGGTCATATTTCTAGTTTTACACTGCCTGCTGAAAGATTTTGAAGCTTACCTATAAATTTTGTATATTAATCAAACTTCTGGTTTTATTTTATTTGTCATTTTACTTTACTTTCCCCATATGTCCTCTATGTATGAATGTATGTATGTTCTTATATATTGCTGAGCAATACTACAGGGGATGGCTGTAAGTCAATTTGTTTATTTATTCACCTGTCGTGGACATTTTTTAACCTAACACTGTATGTATTCATTTATTTTACAGTATTTTTCCTGGCAAAATTTCTGATCTAAAGTCTGCCATTTTTTTCAGTTGACATTATTCCATAAATATTTATCTGTATGGTTCTATAGTCTTCACGTTATAATTATTACCTTTATGGTTGGATAATATTCCTTCAAATGCATACACTATAATTTACTTTTATTATTTACTTTAATGTGGCAGAGTCAAAAATATTAAGCATAAATATCCAAAAGCTTTCCCCTTCTCTGTTTTTCTCTGATAATTTTGTTAGATGACTTTTGAATCTTTCTGTGGCTATTTGGGTATATGGTGAGGGGGTAGCTGGGACAGGTGAGAGAGTAGAATTAGAAAGAGAAAGGAAAGTGAAATGGGAGAATTGTCCAAGACTAGAGTTTTATCAAGGGAAAGAGACAGGAAATACTGAGCGTAGCGGCCTATGGTATGAAATTTGGGAAGATTTGTTGTTTGTTATGTAGGATAATTCCTTCTTCGTCACTCCTCGAGAATACATTCAGAACAATATACATGATTCATCAAAGCCTTTGTAATCCAATCTAAGTTTCTTTAGGAAATTAAAAAATACCTAATGGAAACACAGTTATATAGTTTTTCCCCCCTATTATCTTGCAACTATAAGCTTTAACAAAAGTAATGATATGTTTTTAATACTTTTATTTGTGCCTTAGGTAATAAAGTTGAAAACACTATTTGAAAGTTGAATTTGAAGAAATTTGGTATGGTTACATTATCTGAAAGAGAGAAATTGAAAATGACCTAATCAATAATGGTATAGAGATAAATCTAATAGGGATAAATTTAATATATTCAGAAACAGGAACAACCAAAAGAGTCACTGAATAAAATGGAGAGATACTGTTTAGATAAATGTACTGTGCAAATTATCTGACATGCAATTATAAAGCAATATGCTTTTAAGAATAATAGTAAATATCAGGGCATAGCTAATTTATATGTAACATTTTTACATTCTATATGTTTTTAAATCTGCAGTTTAAAAGGAAGAGATAATGAGGAAAAAAGCAAAAAAATAGTGATCATTTGAAATATATAACTTGCAGAGAGCCAGAAAAGTTTAAAGAATTTTCAGTAAGTGCTTACAGTCATGCCTTATTTTAACAGGTGAGGATTGTTTTCAGAGATCTCTAATCAATCCAAGGGCAGATGTAGACAAACATGCTTAAATATTAGCAACAGAGACTGGAGTTAAGAGATGGAATCTATTTTTGGCTACAGGTGTGATCAAGATGGAAGTGGGCCTGGAAGAAAAGATCATGGACTCTGTATGCCTGGGGATATTTTAAATGTAAAGAGCCATAGCTTCCTTGGATGGTAAAGCATAGCCTGCCAGCAAAGATAGGTCCACATCAGATGATCTTCTAGGTCCCTAGCAGCTTTAGAACTCTCCAGCTCATTTCAGTGATTAAGTTAAAATTGAAATAATATTTATATTAATTCTGATTAAGCAATTAGTTGGCAGGTTCAGAACAAGTATATTTATGATCAGTGAAGGTAGAGCAGGTCAGTATTCTTAGCACTTCCAAGTTTCCAGCATTCTCAGACACAGAATTGGTATATATGTATCTTGATCCTTCCTTTACTGTTTAATGAAATAATCTAGGAATATATAATGTATTTACAAGTATGAACATCCTCATTTAAAATCCTAGCCAGGTTGGTTATAAACTCATCTAGTCCCAGTCCTTATTACCAGGAAGGTGGTTACTAAACGCTTAACATTGTAGTAATGACTAAGGCACTTTGGAGAAAAAGATTGGGGTGATAATATTTTACTTTTTACTGTATATACTGCTTCAATTCTTTACTTTTATAAAGAGCAACAATCATAATTTTTAATAAGGATGAAATTAAACTGTAAAATAAAAACAAAGTCAGGCATTTAGCATTAAGTGACTGGCAGTAAGTGTTTTCTATACTTACGTGACTAGAAGCGTATAATTCTATGCTGGTTGGTATCCAGTATTTCTTAACTCTGTAAATAACGGCTATGTTTCTACACATTGTTAGTATAGTTATTTAGTATAACTATTCTGTGTATAGTTAGTATACACAGAAGAGGTGCTTACTTGTTTGATAAATGAAAAAAAATTTTGTTTCATTAAACATGTACTTACCAAATTAGCATAAAACATACAAACACACTCAAAAACACATGCTTGCTCTGACAGCTGATAGCTTGAAATCAATGATATTTATTTCTGTTTTCATGGTTGCCGATCAATTTCCAGCGTTCCCTTTTTCAAAATGTGAACTTTTATATACATTAATATGTATAAAATAGATAACTAATAAGAACCTGCTGTATAAAAAATAAATAAATAAAATTTTAAAATTAAAAAAAAAAATGTGAACTTTGACATCAGTTAGACCCAACCCTTAATTGTACTTCTTCAATTTAAGAGCCCGTAAGTTTTTAGCAACTGAGCTGCCTAGATTAGCTAAGTATGACAGCAGATTTCATATTAATCCAAGAGTTTAAAAACTAAGCATGGATCAGTGTTTTCCAGAAACCAGTGACACCCTTTTGCAATTCAGTTTTCCAACTGATACGGAGTGACTATTGCAGATAATGTTTCTGCATTTAAACCCATAAGAATTATTGTGAAAGCAAGTGGAACTCATGAGAGACCAGGGGGTTAGAGAGAAGGAACCCTTGCAGTGAAAGGAATCAAGGATTGTCTTTAGAACCCATGCTACCTGAGCAACCAGGTCAAAAAAGCTTCCTCTAATGAAGATCCATCCATTACCATGACATGCAAGCTCTGGCCGTAGATCACTTTCATGGTCTCCAAAGAAGCTGAGCAGTTATCAGTAACATTCAGAAATCCACTGGAAAGTCATTCATTTCACTTTATGGTCCTAATTAGCCATTTGTATAGTTCTATAATTAAATATGTTCCTTTCTCATCAAGTTTTTCACTTTAGTAATGATACCACTGTGCCACAAACAGGCCCCATGCTGCTGGGTTTGGGACTTATTCATAGCATTTAATTGGTCACCCAGTGGTTAGCCAATAACCCCTTCTATGGGAAGCAACACTCTGAATGCTGTTAATGGGCTGGAGGCACAGTGATTGCCTCCTGGTACCCAGCAGTACTGGGAATAAAGCAATTTCCTCCACTGTGTTGTGTGCCCAATAGCTAATCCTCTGCACTCCTGAAATGCACAGTATTTGGTTATAAGTATTTGTGCTGGCTTACTTACCGCTGGGTTTTTAATAGGCAGTGATTCTTCAATGCTCCTTCAGTGAAGATACAGTCTGCTTGCTGACTGCTAATTAAAACAAGTTTACTCTCTAAGACAGCAACTAAAAGGTAGCAAGGTCATCTTACTTATTAATGCAGTAACCTTTTATGTAACAATGTTGATACACTACTCATATGTGCACATTTTGTAAACTGGCAAGTCTATTATTGATTGCTTCAAAAGAACAAAAATTGAGCTACTGACTAGTCTGCTTTCCTTTGAAGTGAAATTGTTAAAATTCCTGAGTCCAGGCCTCTGTTATACAGTTGAAACATAAGGCTTGCTGCAGGATTCTATTTACAATATTTGAGCTTCTGAAAACAAAAAGAAAAATGTCGACTGTACTAACCGTAAATGTTCAAGCCATTAAAGTAATACTTGGCTTTGTTTCTCATGTGTTTTGTTTTAATTATACTTTGATGTATGAAAGGGCATTATAGAGGCTCCAACTTAGAAAGTAAAGTGATCGGTAGATGGCACTTCCTAACCGCCTGTTCAGTGTAAATACATATAATTAAGTCTTAGAAATGGGGTTCTGAGAAATAAAATAAAATAAAAATCGAGTGGCTCATAACAAGACAAAGACAATCATATTTTTGCTTCTATAGTGCCCAGATATTTTTATGTCACATTTCATTGAGATCTCAGGAAAAAAATTCTAATTTGCAAAATTTTTGATGTGTGCTTCTTCCTTAACATCCCAGACATTCATCTCCAGTTATGACAAAGAAAACAATGCAGTATACTCTGTTAGACAATATGGTACCTCTTCCTGCCTTAGGCACTTTTCAGAGAGCCAGGAGTGTCAAAGTGAATTATTCAGGGCTCTCAAAGTTACTCTGCGTCAAAATTAAACATTATTGCTTTAGAAAATATACTTCTAATTCTCAAGCACAAACAAAAAAATTAGAAATAATTTTAAAATTCTCCACTCACAACCAGAAAGGGAAGAAACATTTTAAAGACAAAATAGGAAAAAACAGTGTTGTCTCCTGGGGCAAGGTGACATCACATGCAATTTGTCTCTAGTGTGTAAAGCAAAATACATTTTAGAGGGTTTTATTTACTTATTCATTTTTATTTATTTATTTATTTATGGCTGCACTGGGTCTTCATTGCTGTGCATGCGCTTTCTCTAGTTGCGGCAAGTGGGGGCTACTGTTCTTTGAGGTGCATGGGCTTCTCACTGCGGTGACTTATTGTGGAACACAGGCTCTAGGTGTGTAGGCTTCAGTAGTTGCAGCACGTGGGCTCAGTAGTTGCAGCATGCAGGCCCTAGAGCGCACGGGCTTCAGTAGTTGTGACATGTGGGCTCAGTAGTTGTGGCTCGCAGGCTTTAGAGCACAGGCTCAGTAGTTGTGGTGCACGGGCTTAGTTGCTCCGCGGCCTGTCAGATCTTCCTGGACCAGGGATCGAACCCATGTCCCCTGCATTGTCAGGCAGATTCTTAACCACTGGACCACCAGGGAAGTCCTTAGAGGGTTTTAATATCAAGAGTTTAAATGCCATTTGGGAGTTAGGGTGTCCTGTATTATAAACTTTGTAAAAGATGTTCATATGTAGCTGTAATTACGCAGGTACAAGTGCCTATAGTCAACAAAGAAAACTTCACTTAAGTATTTTTCATATATATAGTGGTAAATCAATAGTATTTCCCTATTGCTTCTGAAATAATAGACAAACAACATGGATATACATTCAAGTTGTGTAATAAATTATTTAAACTGAAGTATAATAAATGTGTTCTAAAACCAACAGCCAATAAATTATCTTTAAAATTCCTATTTGATGATACTTCTTCAGACCATTCATTGAGTTATAGTAGAAACAACTTATATTTAGTTCAGATTCAATGAATGTGTATGTATACATACACACGTGTATACACACATACATAAATCTTCATTAGTAGTGATGATTCATTGATAGTGAGAAAATAACAACAAAATACTTGTAAGTTGGACATCTCTTTCTGCCATTAGCAAGTTACCTGACCTTAGACATATTATTTTCTCTCTTTAGTCTTCGTTTGCTCATATGGAAAATAATAGTAGATCTATATTATACATAGATATATCTGCTATTAGTCATTATCTCCTAAAATATTTTGAAATGATTATTCATCTATATCCATATCTCTATCCTTGCATTATATGTGTGATGTATGATACATACACCTACATATTCATAAACTCTGACTTGTCTGATTTATTTGTGATAATGATAATTCTGAAAGTATTATTTTTCTAGTATTTTGTGCACTAGAACACTAAATGCTAAGGTTGGGAAATAGTCTAGTGTAGAGAGTAAGAGTAGAAGCTCCATAGTCAGGCTTTCTGAGTCAGTCATCCACTGTCCGTGTTATACTGGACAGTAGACTTAACTTGTACGTACCATGGTTTCCTTATTTTTACAACAGAGGAAATCATAATATCTACCTCATAGAGTTACTGGGAGAACTAAATGAGATAATGTACAAAGTTCTTGTAATAGAGTGCTGGAACATTACAAAGACTCAATAAATATTAGCTACCATTATCATTATATGCAGAAATCTAATTTGATTCTTGCCACAACCCTTGATAGAGTCATTCATTTTTTCATCAAATGTATGTATATTTTATATATACAAATGCAATTTTTAGTATCATATATATATATATATATATATGATACCATAAAATGTAGTGGTGTATACAGACAAACAATGTAGTAAGTATCATTTCTGTCCTCACAGGCTTTAAAATCTTTGAGGCCATTAAATTTGAGTAAATGTGCAAACAAACAAATTATTACTGCAGATGTGATCACAGTAATAAGGGAAGGAAGCTCACACTGCTAACAATATGCAGAGATTGGATTTGAACCTGAGCTCTGGGACAAGAGATATTATGTATGTGACTGCTCTGTGGTAAGCATCACCAATGAGTGATGGATGCTGGACTGCATCAGCATTCATGCTGTGTGTAAAATACTGTAGGGAGTAGACTCAGCTTCAGCAGGATACAGGCAGTTACTTCCAGCGCACAGGTAAAGGGAGAGCAGGAGAGGGAGAGAAAAGCAATGAAGAACATGTAAGAGAAAGACAGTTTCTAAGTACAACACTTCAGATGTGCTGAGCCTAGATTCATTCATAGGAGCCATTTGAAGTTCAAGGCATCAGCAGCAAATAAGAACTAGAATAAGGAAGAAAAGTGGAAGAATGAGGAAGAAAAGGAGGGGATCGAAGGGCAGGAGGAGGAGGAGAGAAGGAAAGGGAGAGCCTTTACAATAGGATTGTATAAAGAAGAGAATAAGAAAACAAGTGGGAAAATAATTAAGAAAAAGTTTTTTTTTATGATTTAATATCTCATTAACAACCATAGGAAGGCAAAAGAAGAGAAAAAATTAATAACAGTAGAATTTGTGAGGAGAAGATTTAATTTTCTTTCACAGGGAAAAGCACTTTCCCAACAAGATATTATGTTGTAGGATTCCTGATTCAGGTGGGAAGATAAGTCAAAGGGATATATTTGAGTTTATTCAAATATCAAGAGTTAGGGATCCCATGTTGTGTTTCAGGTCACCAGAAGGACCGACTTTATTTGGTGATTGCATAAGAGATGAAAAACCAAAACTACTTAAAGAACTTGGAGATAATTCCACTTTGCAGGCTAAATGATCTGTGAATTTTATCCAGGTATGATCTGGTTCCTAAAGATGCTGTTGTGAACTTACAATGCCAAGAACAGACATATTGGACTTTAAAGGACAGTCATAACATTGAGAGATACCTGAGGCAAGAGGGAATGAGCTTACATTACTCTCAGAATTTTCTCATTTATGGTCAGAGAAGATTATGATTGGGACCTGAGACAGTCAAAGACATTCTATTAGAAGATTTAAGAAATAATGTGTCTATAATGTGTTACCAGGAGCAGTGTTGTGGATGTGAAGAAATAAGATTAAAAATAATACATTTTATTATGATAAAATATCTCACTTTTTAGGAATCTGTTCCACTTTATTAATTTACCTCTTGAGCACCTTACATACCTATAAGCATTCAACAAACATTTACTTTTGTATTTATTCATTCACATTTTAAAATTTACTGTTTTTAATGCTTCCTGATAGATTCAGTTGCTGAAGGCATGAATACATTTGACATTTTGCTGAGACATACAATTTAACCATAGGTACTGCCAGGCTGTTGTGTGGACAGTCACTGTCTAAGGAGTGAGTACTCCTATTTGGCTGCCTTTAATACACACTTCAAAATGGCTTAGCTGTTGGTTATTATCCTTGCCACTACTGTGCTGCAATTTCTGAGATTTAAATCCTGTTTCCTTTTGTAAATTGGCTCCAGAAAGAAAGAAAGTCAACATCTAGTATGATAGGCGTATTCATAGACTTGTGCAATAGTCTAATAGGTCTTCTGACATAGGCCTTGGGAAACCATAGATTCACTGAAAAAATGCATTTTTGTGTTTATAAGAACAGCAGTAGTTACTCTGATGGGAGCATGGAGAAATGCTCCATTAACATGTCCAGAGGAGGCAGAGAAAGCTTAATTAAAGACATAACTCTTGAGCTGAGATGTGAGGGTTGAGTAGAAAAGAGGGCTGTATCTTCTGGCTGGAATGCATTGTGTACCCTTTATATGCTCAAGTATGGTGGCCTACACCAGCATAGTGGTAGTGGCGATTGAAATGTTTGGGCAGACATGAACTATTTCAGAGGTGGAAATGGCAGTGCTAGATGATTGAATATGGTGGCAGTGGGAAATGAAGGGTCTAAGAGGACACCCAAATTAGGCTTAGGCAATTGGTTCATTAGGGATATAGGAAACAGAGATATAGGGAATAACGGAGAAAAGACAAGTCAGATGGAAAATCAGTATGTTTAAAATGAGGATAATGATAACACTTATAGTTTGTCATGAGCAGTAAATGAGTTAATAAATATGGAACACATAGAACAATGTTTATGCATTGTAATTACTTAATAAATGTTAACAGTTATCATTAAGAGACATAATAAGTAAATTAATGTATAACAAATGGATAGACTCTCAGGGCAAATAAATAACATGCCACACACTGAAAAAATTTCCACAGTAACATAAGGAAATAAAAGTGTACTGCTTAATTAAGTGATCGCTATAATTAATGTAATGTGAAATATTGAGTCAAAGTTGTAAGGAGATGCTCAGAAGTGAAATCTGTTTAGTTAGGCTGGTGGGACTAAGAGAAATTTTTCACATTAAATTTTTTTTCTCTGGAAACATTAGAATTGAGTCCTGTAAACTTTGAGGTGAAAATGGGTACTATATGCAAATTGCTCATGAGGCATACTGTATTAAAAGAGATGCTAAATTAAAAAACAGGAAGGGGAACGATTGAGTTTGTATCAGGTCAAAGAAATTCTATGAAATTCTCTGACTGTAAGAGCAATGGTTTTACAAAGAGATGGTGCTAGGATTGGGATGAGGGATGGGAGGAAAGCTAGGAAAAGAACAAGGGACCAAACGAGAAACAGCATGGAGAAGTTGGCTGTCACAGGAGAAAGGAGAAGGAGAAGACACGGAAAACAAGGCTTTGCTTAAGAATATAAAAGATAAGTGGAGCTCCAAAACTCATGGAGAAAATGGGGCCAGTGTTTCTAAACAAACACCAAAAGAAGGAGGGGAAGTGGTGAAAAAATGTAATCAACCAGACCTAATGTGAGGAAAAGGGATGGAAGTGTGTAATGTACGAAAGAATTGATGAAATAATTGAAATCACACAAATATTGAGATAGCAGTTTAAAATGAAAAAAAATGACTATATAGGAAAAAAGGGTTTTACTTATGGTACATTCTGAAAAACTGAAGTTAGGTATACTTTAGCATAAAATATTTGGCTTGTTTTAGATATTAGAGAAACATATACTGCAAGTCTTAGAGCTGAGATTGGGGGATTTTGCATCAGTTAACAGTGGATGGGAGTCATACAAGAATGATATTTATGTTAATACATATAAGATAAATTAGTGAAACATTCTGAGTATGTTGGAATGCATGAGATCATATATAAGACTTCGGAAAGTTTTAAAAATGAAATATATAACAATCTTAAAAAATCCCCAAAGGAATGTAAAAGATAAAATCATTTAAATTTATGCTGATACTTTGCACATAACATGAAGGATAATATTGGAAAGGGATTTCAGTGTTCATAGAAAACATGCAAGTAGATGAAAATTTTAACCTAAACTTATCTCTAAAACCAAATATTTAATTGGCATATAGAAATGGAGATACAGAATCACTTACTTAAATACATATGCTAACAGTTTTTGAGTATTTAATCAAAAGGGGTAGAAATACCTCAGCAAACTTTTTAAAAAAGGTGCAAATAAAAATCACTTTGATATCTTCTTCTGGTGATTCTATGGTATTAGACAAAAATAATCACCCACCAAAGTGAGTAATTTGGCAGCTGTGTATAGAGTATGAGTAAATCCCTATTAAAATAGAAATAAATGGAATATTAAGAATGATCAAGTATATGGGAGCTAGTCCCTCTCCAAGATGTCAGAGAAGTTTGAGGGATCATTAGTAATGATGGAAAGAAAGCTTGTGAAAGGAGAGGTAAGTCTGAAGAATTTAAAGACCTAATTAAGTATTCCCAGTTGCAAAAGTGTTAACAGAGTGCTTAGTTAAAATAAAAGCAAATAAGATAAAAAAAATAATAGTAAAACAGAAAATTTAATAAATTTATTTAGATGATATAAGGATGGATATAATAGAGGGGGAAAATGTTAGGAATGAATCCAAGTATTTTCAGCTTAATTCACAGAGTTTTCCAGAAAAATAAAAAGTAGTGAATATAGACTTAGAAAAAAAAGTGTTTTAAGATGGTTTGGAAGGAGAAACTGTAGATAATAAATAAGGTGTTTGCAGAATTATCTTAAAAGCAAGGGAAATATATCAGTTTCCAAGAAAATTAAAATGAGTGATTTAAGGGAAGGTATCAAGATTCAAAACAAGGTGTCTGGTCTTGGTTGGACAGTGCTTCAGGGTTAACAGCTCTACTTACTGCATTTTTCAAGACTTCTGAGTGTAAAGGAGACCTTAGCAAAGGGTTAGACTTGAAAGGTAGGTGTTCCTAATACAACATTATTTTAAGGATGTTGAATTTTATGGGAATAACACTGTAATATCACTGAAGATTTTGGGCAAGAGGGTGACACACTCATTTGTGTTATAGAAAACACCCTCTTGACATCTTGTTTTAGCAAGGTAGTGGAATAAATTATCTAAAATCTTTCTCACTACAAATATCTAAAATTTCTGGGTTAAAAGCTAATAAGAATTATTTTTAATGTGTAAGAGCATTCTCCTTTGCAAGAAAGAAAGAGGAAAAACTCACATGAAGGAAACAGACTAAAAGTTAGAGGCGTAAACATTCAAACTGTCATTACAGATATCCCGAGAAGATTTATTTTCCCTGATTCCGCAAGAGCTCTGTTTAATTCCTACTCTTGGGCAGGGAAAGTGGCTGAGGGTCTGTACGAGGCAGAGACTTAGAAGTCATCAGCATAAAGCAAGGCCTTTGGGAAAAAAAGCCATACTCTCCTATAAAGGGTGACCAAGACACATTCCACTATTGGCACGGGGAAAAGACAGTGAAGTTTGATTCACACTGACTTGAGGTTAAAAAAAAATATCAAAGTGTTCTCTAAAAATGTAAACTCCAATTCTGTTTTTTCCATTTGTGTGTGGTCCACATTTATTCTACTTGTATGGTTCAGACAATATCAAACTGAAAAAAATAATACGAAACTTGGTCTCAAGGTTGTGATTCATTCAGGTTCTGTCAGAGAAAATACAAACTGTTTTAGGAAAAACTCTCACAAACAATGCCCTACAGGATACATATTATAAATCATATTACCCAAATTTAAAAATACTCAAATTACAGTCCACCAAAAGCATGATTTTAGGGGGGAAAAAAGGAAAAATTACAATTGGAGAACTCCAGCTACTAAGAAAATATTTTTAAAAAGTTATATAACAAATATGTCTAAAATGATAGTTGAAGTAATTGAAGTTCAAAGAAAATAATAACACAATGTGGGGAAAACAGTAGCATGTTGAGATAATTTAAATAACTTTAGAACTGAAAAATATAGTAATTGTAATTAATATAATAAGTGTTACATGGAAGTTTAGATGCAGATGAAGAGAAAATGAATAAATAGAAATATTGTTGGGAGATTACCCAAAGTGCAACACAGAGACAAAGACATGAAAATTATGAAACAGAGGTTAGATAATTCAAAAAGAGTCATGTATCACAATGTTCATTGCAGCACTACTTACAATAGCCAGGACACAGAAGCAACCTAAGCGTCCGTCAACAGGTGAATGGATAAAGAAGATGTGGCACATATACACAATGGAATATTAGCCATAAAAAGCAACGAAATTGAGTTATTTGTACTGAGGTGGATGGACCTAGAGTTTGTCATACAGAGTAAAGTAAGTCAGAAAGAGAAAAATAAATACCATATGCTAACACATTTATATGGAATCTAAAAAAAAAAAAGGTTCTGAAGAACCTAGGGGCAGGACAGGAATAAAGATGCAGATGGAGAGAATGGACTTGAGGACACAGGGAGGGGGAAGGGTAAACTGGGACGAAGTGAGAGAGTGACATTGACATATATACACTACCAAATGTAAAATAGATAGCTGGTGGGAAGCAGCCGCATAGTACAGGGAGATCAGCTCCGTGCTTTGTGTCCACCTAGAGGGGTGGGACAGGGAGGTTGGGAGGGAGACACAAGAGGGAGGGGATATGGGGATATATGTATACGTATAGCTAATTCACTTTGTTATACAGCAGAAACTAACACAACAATGTAAAGCAATTAGACTTCAGTAAAGATGTTAGAAAATAAAATCAGAGAACCTTGGAAGTAAATAAATAAATAAAACAGAGGTTAGGAAAAATAAGAGTAAGCTAAGCAAGTCTAATGTGCATCTAAGAAGCGTGATAATAGGAAGAACAGAGAAAATATGTTTAGAGATAATGATTAAAAGTTTATCAGAATTTATGAAAGACTCCAAACTTCAGGAAGTAAAACTAGTTGACAGAAAGAAAAACAAAATGATTCCACACCTAGACACATGGTAGTGAAATTGTAGATTTCCAAAAACAGATTCTTAAAAGCTACTAAAAAAGCAAAGACCAAGTACCTACAATGGAAGAATAATTAGCCTGAAATGGCCTTCTGAAAAGTAAAAATAGGGATCAGATGACATTGGATTATCTTCATAGTGCTGAAGAGAATTTTGTTAAACTAAAACTGTATACCCACCTAAAAATAAGGAAAGAAAATTAAATATATTTTCATACAAAACTAAGGAAACTTACCATTGAAAGATCTTCAAGGGAAAAAATTGAAAGGGTTTATTTTAGGAAGAGGTAAATTAAACTCAGAAGGATTAATATGCAAGATGAAATGGCATATTTGTAGACAACTCAAAGTACTTATGATGTAAAATAGTGATGATAAAATAATAATAGTAGCAACTTTTTTGAGGTAGAAATAAAGATAAAACTAAGAATATTGTAGACAATGGTATTATGTTCATTAAGGATGATCCAGTTTTGTTTGGGAGGAAGATAGAAAAACTGACTATGTTAGATTTTGTTATGTAAAATATTTAAGTAAATTTTAAGGACAATACCTAAAATATAGAAATATCATGTACAAACTTCAAAATTGTAAATAAGGAAAAGAGAAAATGAAGGATAACTTCGTGGAAACAATAGAAGTCAAGAAAGAAAAACCAAAGAAGATGCATCAAAATGAGCAATCACAAAATAGGAGGATAAAAATAAAATCAGAGTAGTAATTGCAAAATTTTAAAAGATTAAATTCACCACTTAAAAGAGAGACTATTCTAATTGTTAAAAAAAATAATAGTAACAGCACTTGGCTCTATGTTCCTACTAAAGACATATGTAAAAGATGACAAGGGAGGTGGAAAAATAGTAGGAAAAGATATAACAGTTCAGATTTTACAGTTTCACTTTCTCTGTGATTCTTTCACTTCTAGTGCCCTGAATTTTCAGATACTCATGTCCCCAAATTTGGTCTCTGATACCTCAAGCTGGTAAGGCTTCCATTCTCTGCTGACAGCTAAGTGCAGTTTGGGGAAGACGTTGAGTCAAAAGCATAGCAAACTTGCAGATCTTATTAGGAGCAGTTCTGTCTTTCAAGGGTACTCTGCCAATTTCAGTCCCCTTCACCTCTGACTGATTTTCTTGTAGTCTACCTAGAATCTACAATGATTAGCTGTCAGTCGGTGGTTGGGGAAAAAATACACTCAGAATTTGGATTGCAGTCCTTTTATGGTTGTCTCATTTCCAGCATTCCTTTTTATTTCCAGCTGCTCTGCTGTTCTGAATTATAATGTCTGCCACCTGAAACCAGTAAGATTGCAGTTCTCCACTTCCAGACCTAAAAAATGGAGTGTCCTCTAAGCAAGAAAATCAACATCTTTTAGGGTTAAATGCAGTGAAGTAGGAATTTTTTAGAAGTATAACTCTACTCAGGTTTCTGGCTGCCTGTAGTATTTTCCATTGCCTTCAAATAGTTGTTTTTAGTATTTTTGTTCAATTTTATAATTGTTTTCTGTAGGAGGAATCATTTAGAATGTTCACACCATCATTTCTAGAACTTCTACCTCATTTTGTTTTTTGCTTATTTTTAGTTATTAAAAATTTGTGAAAATGAATACATATTAATTTTATATTAAGATAAAGGCCATTATTCAAGTTATCAAATTAGAGCATTGGTTTTTAGTGTGAGGTGCTTTCACAGATTTGGTCCCAGAGTATTCTCAAATCCAAGAGTCCTGTCTAGGTGAGTGGTGGCAGTTGAGGAGGTAGATGGAGTAATTGTTTACAAATCTCTTTGCTGGAGAAATAAGCTAATTGTATTTTCTTCTTGAATTTTAAAATACTGACCACATTGCTGTAGAGCTGTTGTGATACACTGATAATTTGGGTATTAATGGATAAATCATATATTTCATTGAATGAGTGTAGCTCATTTATTTTTTTAGATTGTCAACATATTTCCCACAAATATTTTTATGGTGTCAGATCCAACCCTTTTTGAGTTCCTACCAAGAGATATTTTTACCTAAAGCCTCAAATAACTTAAATATAGGATATGTGTGTGTGTGTTTGAGTGTGTTGTGGAGTCACATTTTGCTTCTAGAATTCAGACATACTACTATAATAGTATCAACTGAAGAAAATAGTCAAAAATTGATGCAAAAGTTGTATGGTTAATTGTATGTATGTAAATGTATGGTTAATTTATGCTTCTAGTAATACTGGGTGTAAAATGTACAATAAATATAAGGATTTATTAAAGAAAACCTGGCTCTGGGTCCTGTTTGGAGCATGTGCTTTGAACTATTTTTATTTTTTCTTTTCAGTAAATGATAAAACAAATATCTGTATTTATGAATTTCCTGAACATTAAGTTTCAAATTTTGGGCCCAGTGAGTAAAAGTTGTTGTGACCATATAGAACCCATGCATGGTGATAATTTCTATTACTCTGGCTGCTGGAAACATTTGGTAATCTCAAAATAGCACAATGTCTTTAATACTGTGGAATAAAACATATATCAGGACAATATAGGGTGCAATATGATTAGGTTGCAAATTTCAATCTTTATATTTTTTATATGCTTCTCAATTTTAATAGCATATACACTGAGGATTTTATATGTAAATTTTCAATCAGTCGCTTCCTTTTCAAATAATTTAGATTTACGCATCAAAAATATTTATAGTTGGTTAGTAAAGGTGTTACTGTACCGTGTGAATAGAATCTATTTTAGTGTTTTACATCTGTATTCTTCTTTAAAATGAATTATAGCAAATAAAAGAAAGTGTTCATATGTTCACTTTCCTATTACTACTGAAAGAAATTTATCATAATATTCATCTTTACTCAGAATATATCAAAATATATAGAATTTTCATCTTGCAATATTTTTGTTTTCAATGAATATCAAAATAAATGTTTTAAAGTTTTTGAAAATACTGTGGAGACATCACAGTATTTACTCTGCCCAGTGTTGTTTAAATTGATGCTTCCTTATTATAGACTATTTATAAATTATATTGTGTTCAGGGAGCTAAAGGACATCAAAACCCCATTTTTTCTCTTTAAAATTCATCTTGGATTCTTGCCATAACTATATAATACAAAATTTTAAGTGATCTGATCAAAGTTTAATGCAAAATTATTGCTCAGAATGATTAAATGCATGGTACTGAAGCATAATGAAAGCTAGTGAAGAGAAGAAAACCAAAACTGGCAGAGATATTATAGGAAGTTGGTGAAATTATTGTAGTAAGAGAATTATTTCTTTTGCACTTGTGGCTTTCCATAATGTTTTATAAAAAAAATAATAAAGTGGCTGTGAAAATTAAGTGTGGGGTTCAAAATATCTTGAATGTTAGATTCAAAGAATTCTGCTTTAGGCAGTTGACTTGTTTGCTTCCTAATTACTGATTTTCTGAGGCTTTTCATTCATTTCCAAGTTCATAATAAAAATGCAATAAATCATTGAAGGAAAACCTTGGTTACAAAATGTATATATTTTACACCATCAGAATTCTCAAGATTTCTTAATGAACTTAAAAGCTCTCTCTTCTCATTATTTTCACTTGGCTCTGAGTCTTTTACAGGGGTAAAGTTGAGGTGTGTTTCAACAAAGATATAGATTAAGGTAAAAGAAATCTAGAGGATAAATAGCAGAAGGGTGAGGCTTTAGAAAGGAGTATGAGGCTAAAATAGATGGTTACCAAAAATAGATTAGAACAGAGAGATGGCAACATTAACAGAGAAATAAAGAAAGAGAAAATGAAAAGTAAAAAACAAAACTGAAAGGGAATGGCAAAAAGAAAGCAAGAATGTAGTAATCAGAGGGTTTAGGAAAAAGGCAATATAAGATGTGTTCATATGTTAGATATAAATAACTTATTGAAAAATTCTTGTCTTTTAAAATGAAATGAAATGTATTACTACCTAGCACTTAAAAAATTTCCTTGACCTTTTTTTTTTGCGGTACGTGGGCCTCTCACTGCTGCAGCCTCTCCCGTTGCGGAGCACAGGCTCTGGACGCGCAGGCCTAGCGGCCATGGCTCACAGGCCTATCCGCTCTGTGGCATGTGGGATCTTCCCCGACCCAGGCACGAACCCGTGTCCCCTGTATCGGCAGGCGGACGCTCAACCACTGCGCCACCAGGGAAGCCCTCCTTGACCTTCTGTTAATAGAAATGTAGACATGCAGCAATAAAAAACAGTAAAGTTATCTTCTATTGAATTTTATAGATTTCTAATGTCTGGTAGTTCTATTTTTCTGAAATTATATGTAAAGTAATATGCATATTATTCTCGAAAAATTAGTAAATTAATTAGTACTACCTTGAAACTTAATAGTAGTATATAAAAACCCTTCCCCTAAATTATTTAGGATTATAATATGGGTTAAGAGTAACGTCTCATTTTATTAATATATTATTCCACATACTATATTAATTATCTGGAATAATATATTAATTATTAATATAATATATAATAATATATTATTAATATATTATTGACTTTCTGCAAAATTATGTCCACAACTACCTCTCAAATAACATGAAATACAAATATATACTTTAATTCAGTTCTTTTTTTTTATATTACAGGCAATTAGCACTTATTCCCAAAGGAATAATTTTAAAAGAGCTGTTCTATGATTTGTGTTCATCCATTAATATGCACTGGTATTGCTACCAATTATATTACATTTTTTCAGCTTTATAGCGATATAGTTGACAATTAAATTTGTAAGATACTTAAAGTATACAATGTGATGGAGCCCAAAGGCTCCATCTCCAAATACCATAACACTGGGATTAGGATTTCAACATATGAATTTGGGGGTGGAGTACACAAATATATAAACCATTGCAGTAAATATTCCAGTTTTAACACTAAATCCTAATGACCAATATGTTTTTATTACTGATATGGTTATACTGATTATTCATCACTGGATATCAGAAGTGATATTTAAAACAGGAATTCAGTTCAGCAGTACAGACTTCAAATAGTTAAGAACAAAGCCAAGGCCAAAAAGTAGATGTTAGACAAACATCAAAACGAAATCCAAAATTCAGAACATCCCCTAACTTAGCCATTTGATAGAATAAAAAATCCTTATACATTTTAGCTTAATGCCTTCCTAGAAATTATTTTTTCTGTGTTTATATAACCTATTTTAAACATGATTTCTAAGGTATTTTAACAATGAGATCGTAATGATAATTAATGTTATAGGACTACAGATTCATTCTTTCATCCCCAAATTTTGTACTATGATGGTGATTTTGGCTTTGGTCTCTGCTTCAGCTAAGGATTTATTTTACTACTTGTCTAACCAGCATTTGGCAAAAATGTATGAAATGTATTTTCAGGCTAACTTAGACCCTGGGAGCTCCACAGTAATGGTATCATCTCTCTATCTATGTATCTATTTTTTTTTTTTTTTTTTACTTCCCTTGATGAATTCTAGAGGATGCTAGTAATAGGGTGCAAGGTTTGCACCGTAATTCCTAAGCTCATTTTAATAATCCTTTGAGAAGGATCAGTGCTGAACATTTTAAGAGTCAGAATGTATGTGGCTATTAGCATTCACAGGGTTGAGGCTAAAGGATTAGATTAAATTTTATTTGCTCATCAGTTCACAATGAGCAGTCAAACAAATAAATAAAACAAAATACTAAGCTGAGAGAAACTAAGTCGTATATGCCAGGATGCTTGAAGTATTCAGAGAATTTTTCCAGAATACACTGAGATTCTCAATGTGGTGTAGACTGCAGCCATAAGAGAAGATATGTATTTTGGACTCATGAAATGGTGAAACTTTACATATTTCAAAAGTATGATCTTAATGTTATTCTTCACGGACCAAGCACGTGTGACTCTTAGATTTTAGTGAATATTCCTGAAAGGAAAAATAAATAAAATGCTATTACTTTATCAAGATATCAATGCCAGGGATCATTGTTGAGACCTGCCTTTCTGGATTCTAACATTATCATGTCATAGTGGCCCTGACATGCACAGTTAAACCGTGGGTACCTCAATAGCCTACTGGTCTTACTGCACGCTTTTTCATGTCCATGGAAAAAAGTCAGGTAGGAAAAAATAGCAAATGCGTGACATACTCTCATTTAAGAAGCAGAGCTATAAGGAGAAGGTAGTCGAATGTTCTGTGGAAAGGAATTTCCTTCTTGGGTCTTCATTTTGGAGAAAACCAGTGCTTGCGTATCCTGCTCATGAATGTGGTGCATTTGAAAACAAATGTGAAATGTAATGACATTATAAAGCACCTTGAAAGGAAATTGTTTTGCCTAAAGAAGTTTACAAATAGGAGAAGCATTAATTAGTAAGAAGGCAGGGCAATGCAGCAGAGGGCCTCAGGAGAGACCTCTCACCCCATAAGCCAAGGAACACATCACCTCGCTGCTTTCATTTCAGGAAAAGATGGCTAAATTTTCATCGCTGAAGGGTAGTCAGGCTAAAGGGTCTATGGTTGGGTTGTATGCATGAAATACCTCTGAGCTGAATTCTTAAATTCTAGAAAATGAGGTTGCCGAATACATACACAAACACACATGTACAAACGCACATAAATACTATATGTATGTGTATACAAAATCAGTATTGCAGAGAACCAGTGTATTTGAAGGCTGAAATTTTTAACAATATGTATATTTTTTCTCATATGCAGAATATTAGGGTTGTTGAGATTTACCTCCTTGGTTTTGACCTGTCTTTTATTTTGCAGCCAGGTACGCAGCCCCCATCATCTATAGAATAAAATAAAATTTCTTAATGTGACAATGTCCATGTTTCACCCCCTACCTTATCTTGCAAACTTCATCTAGACGTATCTTAATGTTTTTGTTCTTATCTCTCCCTTAGACTTAACTGTCTGCCTCATCCTTTCCACTGATTTATAGACTGTCTATAAGTCCTTCAAGATTCAAGACAAAAGTCTCTTCCTGTAAGAAACATTCCAAAATACCTCCAATCATAAATGAATACTCTTTCTTTTGCCAAATTAACAATTAGTGCCTTTTTTTCTGCCCTGTGCTCTACTGGGACAGGAATCATCTGTGTTTCAAGGTCAAATGACACTGCTGCAGTTACCCCAGTTAAGATGACTGTTGTCTATTTCTGGTATGCATGGTTATTCCTAACTAGCTCTTTTGGATGGAATCTTGCTCCTTCTAACAATTCATTTTCTACCCCCGTAGTTCTCCGTTGTTAGTCTATAGCACAGGATATAATTCAAACTATCCATAGGCTGTGTCACCAGATTTTAATGAATATGTGAGTTTTATTTTAACTAGAGCTTTATAAATAAAGTGTTAAAATAGTTTGACAAGATGCTGAGCAGGGTAGGACACATAAAACTGGGGTGTAGCTCGCTCCAAGTCATAATATAATGTGGAATTTATACCAGAGGAAAATCTAGTGTATACTAAAACATGTAAAAACACTTTGTCTTTGATGAAGCAGGAGAACTAAGATTATTAAACAGAGACACAGAAATGAAGCACAGCCGATGAATCAAATTCAGTCTGGATGCTTTTCTACACACCATAAATCATTGTTATACTACCCTAATGTCAGAGTCATAATTGTTACTCAGTTGTTTGTTTTGGTTTTCAGACTTACACTGCCTTCATGTGTGTCTCTTAACATTTTTGATATATGTCCAAAATCCCCCATTCTCAATTCTGAATTCAAAATGCTCTGACACCAAATGTTTCATCTTAATTCTTTTAGTGACAAACCTGATCTGAACTAATTAGTTTCATTTAAGATGAAACTTACACATTTTGATGGAGGAGATATTTTCATGTATTTGATTGTAGTGTGTTGCTTCATATCCCTCTGAGGGGTCTTATATAATATCCAGGGCATTTACCTTATTACTTTTCCAGAAGTCCAACATATTCTGAATTCTAAATCACATCTGGTCCTAAGGGTTTCAGTTAAGAGATTGTGGCCTTGTATTTAAAGTTTGTCTCTCAAAACAAATGTTCAGAATGGCTGATATATAGTGTTTTCCAAAAGGCAAATCTGACTCTGCCTCTCTGCTCCTTTCAACTCTTAGTATCTCTTCGTTGTCCTCAAGATTCAGGCTTCTCAATCCAGCACATGTGGTCCTTTATGATTTTGCCTCTGTTAACATCTCCATCCTCCACTCCTGCTCCAGTCACACTGAAGCTTTCAGAAATTGCCCATGTTCTTTCGTAACTACTGCTTTCCACATGTTTATTTCTCAGCCTGATGTATTTTTTCCATTCTACCCAGTTTATTAACTCCTACTAAGTCTTGTGTTATTGGTTTAGTTTACTTACCCCTTAAGACTTGACTTGTTGTCACTCTTACGGGCTCCCATTTTATATTGCATTTTCTCCAGCTGTAGCATTATTCTATGCTTTATTCTAATTTCCTATTAACTATACCCTACTTACTCCTGTTTTGTTGTATCTTTAAAGGATGAGATCTTGGTGGCCTCATTGTATTCTTAGTTATTAGTGGAATGGACAAACAATAAATATTTGTTTAATAAATGCATTAAAAAATGAATAAAACATAGTAGTCTTTAGTTGAATGAAGCTCTGAGGAGAGAGAATATTTGTTGATTTTTGATGATGTATGTTGATATATATATATAGAGAACTTTTATAATTTAGCATGATCAATGAGTACGATGTTTTTACCTAAAATTTCAAATGATCCAGTCTGGATCCAAAAAGAAAGAAAAGTTGAAGAACTGATCCAGATTAAAAGACACTAAATAGATGTGACAAATAAATATTGCACATAGTCTTAGATTTGATTCTAGACCTGGAAAAAATAGCTATAAAGCATTATTAGGAAAATTTTTAACATTTAAATATGGGGTATGGATTAGATAATCATATCAATATCAAATTTCCTGATTTTGTTAACTGAACTGTGAATGAATCATATTCTAAAATTCCTGTATTAAAATTATTGGTGAGCACATGAAATAAAAGCACCAGATACTGTTGATGAAAAAACCTCACGTGCTTTATAAATCAGGAATGCAGATGATGACATTGACATTTGATTAGGAAAACTAATGCCTGACAGTTTTTTCATAGTCATAGTTTAATCCTTTCCTATTTTAATCAAATGGAATTTTCAAATTGGTTTATTATTTATTAGTTACTGATAATTTATTCATTTATCTCCAAGTTTTTTACGGGAGTATGAACAGGAAGACAGTACTGATTAGAAATCTGTTATAATAGCTTCAAAGATAAGTGTGAGAAAAGAGACACATTTTTTAGAGGCAAATCATTTTCTTGGGTATTCTTTTAATTAGATAGAATTTCAAACTTCAGTTTGTAATAATAGTAAAGAGTAAAAGGAACTTCACTCTACTTTTTACCCAGGTTCACTAATTGTTTCATTTATATATACACACATCCACACATATTGTTTTTTTCTGAACCATTTGAAAGTAAGTTGGAGACACCATGCCTCTTTAACCCTAAATAATTTTAAGTGAACTTCCTGTGAACAAGGATATTTTCTCACATAACTACAGTTAGTTTAACAAAATCAGGAAATTTGATATTGATATGTTATGATTATCTAATCCATACTCCGTATTTAAAAGTTAAAAATTATCCTAATAATGCTTTATAGCTATTTTTTCCAGGTCTAGGACCAAATTTAAGATTATGTGCAATATTTACTTGTCACATCTATTTAGTGTCTTTTAATCTGGATCAGTTCTTCAACTTTTCTTTCTATTTGGACCTTGAGATTTTGAAGAGTAAAATCCATTTATTTTGTAGAATATCCCTCAATTTGGGTTCCTCTGATGTTTCCTTATGATTAGATTTATGTTAGGTAATTTTGGCAGGAATATCATAGGTGTGGTGTTGTCTCTTTCTCAATACATCATATCCATAGACATATGACATGGGTTTGTTTGAATATTGACAAGGCTTTACTTATTAGTTAAGTAATTTCTCTATCCAGTAAACATTTCTGTAGACCTATCCAGTTTGAGTAACTATGCACTTTTCTGTTTTTAATATATTCAGCATTTGGTCTAATCACATTTCAGGTGAGATTATGAATAATTGGAAAAAAGAAAAGACATAGGCCCTACTTTTAAGGAGTTTCATATATCAATACAAAGAGACAAAAATATAAAAGCAAAAAATTTGAATAGAATTCAATAACTATGTTAAACCTATATTCTTAAAGCTTTCCTAATGGCTCTTTTAAAAGAGTTTTCTTCCTGCTCTGCCCATCCATAGTAGCATAATGTCACAGGGACACTGCATGATTTGACTTCTGAAGTGCACTCTAATCTGTAAGCAATGACAACTTAAACACAATACATTCACTCTTGTCATATTCGTTAAGTGAGGATGATAATAGTGTCCTTACTAAATAGGTCCTTACCGATAGATTAAATGACAACATATTTGTGAAAACATTTGGTAATCTGTAAATTCTACACTGACCTAAGATGGTATTATTTATTTTGGTAACTATAATAGAGAAGGCACAAAATTTGTAGTCAGTGGTCAAACAACACAGTCAATGGTACTAAATTCTCCATAGGATAGTGATAAGGATCAACTCATAATATTTGTGAAAGTATGGTTAAACTGATGCACTTACATATACAGACATCTTTATGGTAATTCTGTTGACTTGTCAATATACAAGCTTCAGTCAATTTTGTTATTTTTGAGAAGAAACTATGTCATTTTTCTTTGTATGTCCTTCAGGGTGCTTTTCAGTGTATTGTACTGAGTAACTTTGTTGATGTTATTGATTACGTGTTCAAAATATTATGAGCTATAATAGTTGTGTACATTTAAATCTCATATTGACAAAATACTTTTTAAATGTTTCTAGACCTTAACTTATGGCATAGTTCAATACTCTCATTAATGTGTTGGGACACAAAATGGTTGGATGCATGTAGGTAGAGGGTCAGTAAATGAGTGGAAGACCTGGCTTCCTATCTGCTATGTGGTCTTACAGAAGTCATTTTTTCCTTTCTTTACATTATGTTATATGTTCCCTTAAAAAAATTCTCAAATGCTCTCCCGTGTCTCAATTTTTGCCTCTGCCTTAAATGAATTCAAGAAAATGAACATCCTGGAAATATGTTTAAAATATATGGTATTAACTTAGAAACTTAGTAAGAAGACAAATGAAAGCAAGTAAACTGGCACATAACTGTTTCTGTCATTTTACAAATTCATAAACAATAGTTAAGATGAAAATGTTACATTCTCCAGCCTGTTTGCATTAGTCATCTTTTCATCTTTTCCCACTGATTCTTTTTTGGTCTTTCAAATAATAGTTACCCATGTGTCATTGAAAGGATCTGAAATGTTCATAAATGATGGTAAATGGTCTCCACTAACTGTGACCACATCCAATTTAGCCTTGAGTAAGAGCATTTTAACTTTGGCACACATTGAACACTATTTCCTGTTAGCTTCAAAGAGCACACTTAAACCCAATTCCTTTAGATAGTTTCTTCAGCTTTCTTGGCTTCTGAAGAGAGTACAATTTGTTGATGACTCTGCCCATGACTAGACACATGACACAGACACATGCCCATGACACAGACACATCCAGTGTCTGTGTTCTCAAAGATAGCATTTTAGGTGCCTGAGTTTTTGGTAATTACACATAATAATCTTGTCTGAGTAATTTCTCAGTAGCACTAAAGCACAGTCTATGTGATCTGTATCCCTTTATAAGGACTAATTTCTCCAGTCAGTCCCCTCTAGGCCAGTAGTACATGGTAAGAATTATTAAACCACCATTATTGCAACCATAAGATGATTTAAGAAAGTGACCAACAGGGTAAAAAGCCAAATAATCTCATGCCCAGGCAGTAGTGAAGGGTCTGAGTGATATCCAGGGATAAAGGAATGTATAACTTGAGATGAATTTTCTTTATTGAGTAAAAACTATACTTAACACTGAAGAACATGCTAGCATACAGTTATTATTTACATTTGCTTGGACAGGAAGACAAACCATTGTGCTATGTGTTAAATATACCAAGAGGTCTTAAGTGAGTAATGCCCTCCAAATTCAAGAAACCTATAATGCTGGAGAGGGAATTAGCCAATAACACACACACACACACACACACACACACACACACACAGCCAGTAATATAGCCTATAGTCAGAATTGGGGTTATTTAGTTTAAATAAGTGTAGAGAGGTGATGCCTGCGTAGAGGGATAAGAATGGCTTCATGGACTGGGTGGCATCTGAGATGTGTCTGAAAGGATAGTGTTATTGACTCTATTTATTGAGCAAGACTCTAACATGTACTAGGCTATGCATATATTTTCTCTCTAATAATTATAATTATACTGATAAGAAGATTGTTATTATTTCTATTTTATAGGTGAAGAAACCTATTCAGATAGTACAATTTAGTGCTTCTCAGGCTTGAGCATGCATCAGAATTACATGGTATGCTTGTTAAAACACAAATTTCTGGGCTCCACTCCCAGAGATTTTTTATTTGGTAGGTCTGAGGTGCAGCTGGAGATTTTACATTTCTACCACGTTCTCTCGTGATGCTGATGTTGCTAAGTCTGGGACAACACTTCGGGAAGGACTGGATTAAGTGATTTGACCCAGGTCTCACATGGTTAGTATGCAGCAGAGTTAGGACTTGAATCACAGGTCTGTCTTCCTGTGTCAAAAGGCTGCATTTATTCTTGCCATTGAACCTATGCATCCTCCAAGTCTATTTAATGAATGAATGAACGCATTTGGTAAGTTAGTTCACTTTATCCATTACTCTTCTTCTCTTGTTTCTTTCTCTACATTAATGCAACATATTTTTTTTTTCCTGTCACTTAGGGAAATCATTTACTTGTTTGCAGTTATACATGTTCTAGAACAGATCAGAGAATTAATGATTAATTAATTAATTAATGATTACCATTTAAACTATAAATTAATTTTTGGAAACATCTATATTTAGTATCAATAAAGACACCCATTTTAATCCTACTGTGTACCCTACGTTTGTACTGTGCTTTGTTAAGGTTTACAAACTCCTGTATATTTGCACTAACTTCTTTGATCCTCATGGCAACTCTGTGTCCAGTTGGCAGGGCACGTTTTACATTGCTGTAACCCTGTAACATAGGAAGCCCAGGCTCAGAGGAGGAAGTAACTTCTTCAAGGTTCCTGGGCTGGTCGGCCTTCTGAATTTCCACGTAGTAACGTAACTCTCACCAGCAGAAAAGGACTCAAATGCATTTTAAAGACAAATTTAAAGAAATAAGGCTTTGTGACAGCAGATTGGTTTTTATTTAGAGTACAGTTATCTTTAATTGCTGAAATAATGATTTTCTACTCAAGAACAGAGAACTTGAGTTTTCAGTAGTGGAAGAAGAGGAAATAAAATGTTCAGTTCTAGTTGTATTGCTAACATTAATACAGAGGGTTAAATATGATTATGTTAAATTTCACAGTCTTTTACATCAAGAGGGACCTCTGTTTTGTGTACATAAGGTAAAGAAAGGCAAAGGAAATTTAGTATTAATTCCACTTTCTCAGCATATGTATATCTCTAATAATTCCACTTTTGTTAACTAGAGATTCACTGGGTCTCTTGCCCAGAATGATGATGATTATTACTCTTTTGTAAAAGGATCTGTAACACAAATATCCTGAAAGATGGTTCTTTTCACTTACATTGGGCAGGAAAACTTTTTACTACATGCAGAGCTTCAGCAGTACTGAGTTGGTAAAGTGATATTCCTTCCTTCATATAGTAATTGAAGAAATTTCTGATGTAGAGACTTCCTAGACTTAACTAGATTACCCTAGGGCACTTAGGGAAAGAAGTCCCTAATGGAGCTGAGATCCTAAAAGTAGAACAAAAATTCCACAGTCAAGAGGGACCTCTGTTTTGTGCCTGAGGTCCATTCAAATTGAAATCCATGCGGCACCTCTTTTACACTTATAAAAGCCAAGCTTTTTGAATATACTTTACTTTTCATATTTGCCTCTGAGGGACTATCACAAAATGAACCAAATGTTTAACATGGCAAATTATGTTACTTATATAATAGGATTCCTGAAAACCTGCAGCACTAGCTATTGAAGGAAATCACAGAGAAGGGGGACACTGCTGTAGAGTGTGTCACTGAAGTTTTCTAGCCAGAGCTTTGGGGAAGCAACAACAGTGGCATATCAAGTTCTTACTGCTTTGTAGCAAAGGCAGGTTAACTCAGTGTAGGAAAGGAGGTCAGGCTTTTTCTGTGACAAACAAAGTTGAAAGCAACAAAGGCCTTGCAAGTGGTGGTCCCAAGCACTAACCAAAGAACAAGCTTCTGTGTACTCTGTGGAGAGGTCTGGGGTCACACGTTGGCTCTTTTAGCAACCTCCTGCATGGAGGAAAGAGCATGGGCACAGACTTCATCTTCAAATACAGGGCTGATGACACACATCGCCCAGTCCTGCTTCTCACACTTGAACAGATGACAGGATTTGCCTTTCTCTTTTCACCAAGTTGTTGATCTCCTATGAGTAGCTCGGTGAGAGGCATCCTTTTGTTCTATACTGGGGTGAAAATACATGACTATTTCTGAGCTTAGAGCATCCTAAAGAGAAAAGTGCATCCCAAACCTAAATTTCAACTCATTTTGTATCTGGAATTAAGGTGTTTAAATAACACAGACATACAGTCATGCAAAGATTCATTCTACTGAAGTTCAGTGAGACTCTAATGACAACAGTTTCACATCTTAATAACTGCAGTTGCACAACACAGAGGCTTAGTATTTCATTTTCCCTCAATTAGCCTTCCTGAAAGATACTGAATATTCAGCATAATTATTTTAGGGCCAAAAAAATTGCCTTTAGTGCTAATGGTAATGGCACCCTATGGCTAATCACTTTTGGTGATAAGTTCTGAAAGAGTTTGGTGTTTTGTATTTTTCATTTACAGTACACTTAGGAATCTAGAGTTAATAAAGTAAACTGCATATAAGATAGTTAAAGGAAAGTGTCAGAAGTTCAGAGTATAAGTTCTTGTAGTTTTTATTTTTAAAATGTGGTTATCCTAAAGAAGCAATGGTTTACATTTGCTTTATTATTATTATTTTTTAATGTTTGCTGCATATTGCCTATCCTAGGCACTGCTGGAAAAATAAAACTCTGTGATCCCTGACATGAAGGAGCTTACCATCTAGTTAAAAATACTAACGATCAGCTTTGTGGTACAGAGACTTTGCCCAGATAAATGCCTGGGCAAAACGGTGTTGCATGAATGAATGGATGGATAAATGAATATTTTAAAAAATAACTTAAAAGACCTAAAGGAGTAAATACAACCATTGGCAAATAAAATGGTTGCACCAATAAACATTACAGCCATTGTGCCACCAATGTTAGAGAGAGAAGAGAGCAACATGAATTCAAATGGTTAAAGCAGGCCTCTTTGAGCCTCAAATTCCTTATCAGTAAAAATGCCTATTTATATCAGCTCAATTAAGTGAATTAACTGTGATTGTCTGTGGAAACACTTTGTAAACCACAAATCTGTGTTCAATAAAAGGACATTGTATTTCATAAGGAAAAGTGGAATTTAACCTCAAAGTATGGTCATAATTTGGCTGGCCAGGAATGCAGTAAATATACATTTCTATGACTGTAGAAAAGAGGAAGGCACACCTAGGAGGCAGCAAAAGACATACACACACAGCAAAAGTATACCTAACTAGATTTATATATGGAATATAGGATTGGTACTGGAAAGATAAATTGGAGTTAGAGGGGCAGATTTGGGGATTTTTGTCTTAGAGAAGAGTCTCAGTGAAGAGTTTCAAATTGGCAGATAGCATGATGAACATGGTGTTTTAACAGTGTAATTTGAAGGATGGTGAATAGGCAGAATTGCAAATAAGAAGAGCTTAAAGTCTGGGAAGCCACTGGCAGGGTATCAGTTCAGTCTAGATGATATTCACCTGGAACATGGTGGACAGGACTTGAAGCCATGAAGAGATAATCCCTGATGGTGGTCAATAAATTCATTAACATAAGATATAATATGCAGAAGATATAAAAATCTCATCTCAGGCAATGTTTCTTAATATTTCAATAATTATGATTCTTTGATAAACATATAATTCTCAAGACTCCATTCTACTCAGTATAGATAGGCATCCCTTGTGGACTGTTTACTCTCTTCCCATTACAGCCAATCTAAATGACTGCAGTTCAACATTATTATCAAGTACTTATAGGAGGTGTTTAATATTAATTGGTTCAAAAATTTCAGATCAACTGGTGTTCAGGCCTAATTGAAAAAAAAATGGTGGACAAAAGTCCTCACTGGGTTGTCTCTAATAATATATAGTCTAAAGAAGTTTTCTATTAAATGTAAGATATGGAAAATAAAATGAACTTACCCTGTTTCTTAGCATGCAAATGTCACTAAGTGATAGATGAAATATCTGTAATTAACAATAGGAAATGATTTTTTTCTAACAATTTAAAACTTTTTTTTCTATTTTTTATTCAGGAAGATTAATCACATGCAAATTCAGTTATCAGCACTTTTTCTGTGAGGAAAAAAATCCTTGAAAATGTGACCACTATCAGACCTTTGTCATATTTTTATTTCTGAAAACCTAGAGGAATAATGTAGAATAATATATATGTATATGCAAATTTTATCAAGTTGATTGACTGAACTTGATTAAGAAAGGCATGTGATTTGAACTATGTGTCTGGTATCTTTGAGATTATATGCTATAGGCCTTAAAAAAAAGTAAGAGGAAAGTACAGAATAATAGCATACAGAAACTGATGGAGAATAAATGTTATGAGTTTATGGTACAGATCATCTCATATGAATTTGGATGACTTCCTTCTAATACTTATTATAAAATACGAAACGTATAAATATAATACATAAAAATTATGAGGAACAAGAGAAAAGTAGACTTTAAACTTAGACATCTGCTGGAAGTCTTACTTTTTTTTTTTGCGGTACGCGGGCCTCTCACTGTTGTGGCCACTCCTGTTGCGGAGCACAGGATCCGGACACACAGACTCCGCGGCCATGGCTCACGGGCCCAGCTGCTCCGTGACATGTGGGATCTTCCCAGGCCGGGGCACGAACCCGTGTCCTCTACACCGGCAGGCAGACTCTCAACCACTGTGCCACCAGGGAAGCCCCTGGAAGTCTTACCTTTTAAAGCTGTCTTACTTAAAAAGAGAAGAGGCAGTATTCAGCAATTGCCTTCTGACATTTTCCTTTTTCAAAATTTTAGGCAGCAAATGAGGAGAGCCTGTAGTTAATTATTTCAAAAGAAGATAATTTGTCAATAATTAAAGCTGTTAGAAATATTAAAAGAAATTGGACATCTTTTTAGAGTTTAATGAGCCAAGGAAGGAAAGTATTGTGTAGGTGTAATTGATTAGCTAGTCAGCTGCTAACTATTAGAAAGTGCTATCTGTTTGACAATGAATTTTCTACTTGGCTGGCGGACACCCTCTATGAGATGGTATCTTACCTGGAAAATGGAGATGATAATAGTAATTATTGTATAAAATCTGCACCTACCTCCTGGATCTGAGCCCCTACACATTGGAGTGCCTTCACTGAAGTTTTCTAGATCCCCTTCTGTGCCTGGGACCAGCCAGCAGTGCCACACATGGAGAATGGCCTGACTCAATCACCTGTGTGTCATGGGCACTGAAAGTGCCATCTTCGTAATTTTTGAGTTCTCCTTTGGTACCTGGGAGTAGGCAGGGTTGGCAATACCTCATGAGAGGGTGTCCTGGACCTACTGTAGTCCCACTCCCTTCCCTTCTTCTCTTCTACCACTCATCTGTGTCAGTCCATTTGGGCTGCTATAACAAAATACCACAGACTGGATGGCCTATAAACAGCAGACATTTATCGCTCACAGTTGTGGTGGCTGGAAGTCCAAGATCAGCATGCCAGCATGGTTGCTTCCAGGTTGCAGACTTCTCATTGTATCCTCACACGACAGAGGAGGCTAGAACTCTCTCTGGAACCTCTTCTATAAGAGCACTAATCCTATTTATGAGGGCTCTATTCTCATGATATAATCACCTACCAAAGGCCGCATCTACTAATACCACCATTTGGGGGAGTTAGGATTTCAACATATGCATTTTGAGGGGACACAAACATTCCAAACACCACTGGTGGGGTTGCCCAGATGTCCCAAGAATTTCCAGGACACATAGCTATGGGGTCATTTTGGGCCCTATACTTGGGCCCTAGTTCTCAGAAGGCATCCTAGCAAACAAATCACTGTTTCATAGTATCACTTGAAATTGGGCTGTTAGAAAGCTGCATACACACTGATTTTTGTTATTCAAATTATTTATACAGGCATACCTCATTCTATTGTGCCATGCATTACTGCACTTCGCAGATACTGCACTTTTTACAAATTAAAGGTTTGTGACGATCCTCTGTTGAGCAAGTCTATCAGTGCTGTTTCTCCAACAGCATTTGCTCACTTCATGTCTCTGTGGCACATTTTGATAATTTTCACAATATTCACAATATTTCAAACTTTTTCATTATTATTATATTTGTTATGGTGATCTGTGATCGGCCATCTTTGATGTTACTATGATAATTGTTTTAGGGGCACAACAAACTGCCCATATAACATGGCAAACTTAACTGATAAATGTCATATGTATTCTGACTATTCCACTGACCAGCCATTCCTCTATCTCTCTCCCTCTCCTCTGTCTTCCTTGTTCCCTGAGACACAAAAGTATTGAAATTAGGCCTATTAATAACCCTCAATGGCTTCTAAGTGTTCAAGTGAAAGGAAGAGTTGCATGTGTCTCATTTTAAATCAAAAGCTAGAAATGATTAAGCTCAGTGAGGAAGGCATGTCAAAAGCCAAGAGGCTGAAAGCTGGGCCTCTTGCACCAAACAGTTAGCCAAGTTGTGAATGTAAAGGGAAAATTTCAAAGAAATTAAACGTGCTACTCCAGAGAACACACAAATGATAGAATGATAAGAAAGTGAAACAGTCTTATGGTTGACATGGAGAGAGTTTGAGTGGTCTGGATAGATCAAACCAGCCACAGCATTCCCTTAAGCCAAAGCCTAATCCAGAGTAAGACCCTAAGTCTGTTAAATTCTATAAAGGTTGAGAGAGGTGAGGAAGCTGCAGAAGAAAAGTCCGAAGTTAGTAGAAGCTGGTTCATGAGGTTTAAAGAAAGAAGCCACCTCCATAACATAAAAGTGCAAGTGCTAATGTAGAAGCTGCAGCAAGTCATCTAGAAGATCCAGCTAAGATAATTAATGAAGGTGGCTCCAATAAACAACAGGTTTTCAATGTACATGAAGCCTCACACTAGAAGAAGATGCCATCTAGAACCTTTTTAGCTAGAGAGGAGAAGTCAATGCCTGGCTTCAAACTTCGAAAGACAGTCTGACTCTCTTGTTAGGGGATAATGCAGCTGGTGACTTTAAGTTGAAGCCAATACTCATTTACCATTTTGAAAATCATAGGACCCTTAAGAATTATACTCAGTCTACTGTGCCTGTGCTCTATAAATGGAACAACAAAGCCTGGATGACAGCACATCTGTTTACCACATGGTTTACTGAATATTTCAAGCCCACTGTTAAGACCCACTGTTCAGAAAAAAAAAAAATGTATTTCAAAATATTACTGCTGACTGACAATGCGCCTGGTCACCTAAGAGCTCTAATGGAGATGTACAAGATTAATGTTGCTTTCATGCCTACTAACAGAACATCTGTTTTGCAGCTCATGAATCAAGGAGTAATTTTGACTTTCAAGTCTAGTTATTTAAGAAAAACATTTCTTAAGGCTATAGCTGCATATATAGTGATATCTCTGATGGATCAGGGCAAAGTCAACTAAAAACCTTCTGGAAAGGATTTTCCATTCTAGATGCCATTAAGAATATTTGTGATTTGTGGGAAGAGGGCAAAATATCAACATTAACAGGAATTCGAAAGAAGTTGGTTTCAGCCCTCATGGATGACTTTGAGGGGTTAAAGTCTTCAGTGCATATGTGATGGAAATAGCAAGAGAACTAGAATTAGAAGTGGAGTCTGATGATATAACTGAATTGATGCAATCTCATGATAAACTTGAACAGAGGAGTTGCTTCATATGAATGAGCAAAGAAAGTGGTTTCTTGAGATGGAAGCTACTCATGATGAAGATGCTGTGAACATTGTTAAAATGACAACAATAGTACATAAAGGTAGTTGATAAAGCAGCAGCAGGGTTTGAGAGGACTGACTTCAATTTTGAAAGAAGTTCTACTGTGGGTAAAATGCTATCAAACAGCATTGCATGTTACAGAGAAATCATTCGTGAAAAGAAGAGTTAATTGATGCAGCCAACTGCATTGTTGTTTTATTTTAAGAAATTGCCAAAGCCATCCCAGCCTTCAGCCATCACCACTACCCTGATCAATCAGCAGCCATCTAGACAAGACCCTCCACCAGCAAAAAAGATTATAACTCACTGAAGGCTCAATGATGGTTTGCATTTTTTAGCGATAAAGTATTTTTAAAATAAGGTATATACATTGGTTTTTTAAGACATACACTGCACACTTAATAGACTAATATAGTGTAAATGTAATTTTTATATGCACTAGGAAACCAAAAAATTCATGTGACTCAATTTATTGTGATATTCATTTTATTGCAGTAGTTTGGAACCAAACTCGCAACATCTACAAGGTATGCTTGTATACCCAGGAGTTGTCCATGAAATGTTTACATAAAATCTCCAAAAAACCTGTTAGCCACTTTATTATTATTATTCATAGATATAATTTTAAAATCATCTAGAATATTGGTTTAATGACTTTCTGTTATAATAGTCATATGTGAAATTTAAAACCCTTGTGATTGACATCAGGCAGCCAACTATAATTTCCTGGGAAAGCATTTGAAAAAATGACATTTTAGTGCCATAAGGAGGTAAAGATGATGCCGCAGAAAAGTCACATTCCTTTAAATTAAATATATTTTGCTTCATGAAAAACTCGATATTTTGCCTCTTTTTTTCCCACAGTTCACCAGGAACTAGCAAAATCTGTCATGGCCTAACATACCTGCTCTTGGTGAAGCCTAATCTAAAGAAAGTGTCCAGAGCCATAGGGAAAATGCATTCTCAGAGAGGAGGGAAGCACAGAACTGACATCTGTATAGAAGCAGAACTACGCACACACCTTAGCCCTTGAACATGATGTAGAATTTGCACTTTTTCCTCTTTGCACAAAGCAACCACCAAATACCCTCCACCCCTCTCTTGCTTCCTTCCTGCTTATTACCCTCTTCCAACAACAAAGAAACATATACACAATTTCAGAGGTCATAATAATAGAAAACAGCCTTGTGTAATTGTGAGAACCTGGGGACTCCAGGAATACAATATATCAGGGCTATTCTGTTTGGGGTCAGGAGTCAAAGAATGAGAACGGATTTTAGTAGAGGAGGTAATTTCCTCTACTGAATAACAAGTGTGCTGAAAATGAGTCATATTTGAAAAGGAAAGAATGACTAGAAATGAATATACTAGTCTATTGTTAAATTAAATTAGTAATAAAACAGCAAGGAGAATTTGTCCATAGAATTTCCTGAAACATATACATAAATCAAAACTAGGTTATATTGTTACTAAATCTCAGATCATTCAATTTTCTATCTTATTATATGATGGTGGTCAATGGGTTTTTAAAAACATGTTTCATTTTTCTGTTTTTTATTTGAGATTTCAGTTTTAAAGTATGTTGAAAGGAAAAACTACTTAGTGAAAGACATATGAAATAGGCAGATTGGAGTTAGGAGTGATCAGTCTCTCCAGTGCTCTCAATGAAGGGAAAATTGCATACAAGATTAACAAAACTATGAATATCTTTATATTCATTGGAAAGTTTAGAGGAAAGGGATGGAGAGATCTGTATTTAAAATAGCACCAGTCTAGAACTCTGGAGGCTACAAAAAATGACCAGAAATGTGATATTGGATAACACATAAGTCCATCTGTGCACCAATCTCATAATTTATAGAATAAAGTGATTAAAGTAAATTATCGCTTGGATCTTTTTCAGTTGTAAGACTTTATGCTTTAAGATCTTAATTTATATCACTCTAGCAGGTAAGATATGATGTTCTGGAAAGAAATAATAAATTTGGGGAGATAAATTATATCATTACATTAATGTACCAAGTTTAGCAACTTTTTCCACTGTATTTAAACAAAACTTGTAAGTAATAAGAGTATATTTTGTAAGAAAGAATATATAAAACAACTTTGAGTGTAAGGGTTTCCTTCACAACATATTTTATTTAACTTCTTAGTTAAAAGCCTATATTATATGTATATACACACACACGTACAGTCTCATCCAATCTGTTAGAATTTGGAATAGTGTGTCTACGGTTGCTTTAAAATTACAAAAATGTGAACTAAGAGGGAAAACTCATCAGTTCAAAAAACATACATTGTTTTTAAAAGGACAGTATACATAGCAGAATTGATTAAACCATGGAAAGAAAAATGTTATGGGAATTAAAGTTGAGTGAAAAATCAGTGGGATAGAATACTTGACCTCACTGGTACTATATCAAAAGGAGCTAAATTAGAGATAATGTAATTTAAAAGTCTACAGAGTTTATTGGATGCTTTCCAAATTGCACAGGTGTGGTCTTTTGGACTCAGAAAGGTACTATGTTGGCAATGCAGAGAAACAGGTGGAAAAAATAACCTATCTTAGGATAATGTGTGAAGACTAGAAAATATTGATGGCACATTGATATGGTTAATAGGATGTAGAATTATTAGAAGGAAAAAAATTGGCACAGTTAGTACTCAAAACAGGAACAGCTGAAAGAACTACTGAAGGAGCAGTTGGTGAGAAGAGAGAATAGACACTGTCTTAGAAACCTGGGTCAGATAGAATCTGTCAGAAAATTTGGAAATTTACTATTTCCGTGGTTTCTAAGAAAAGAATAAAATTTACATTCCTTTAGCCAACAAGTTATATTTTCCAAAACGTATTCATTAATCTTATTTTATTTCACAAGTATTAAATATTAATATTAAGGTGTAACTCAATAACAAAGATTTAAGGAGAGTAAAAATAAATTTATTTTTAATAAAAAGTTAAAAATAATTAAAGATATGCTTACTACCAAAAGTATATAGAGAACAAGGTTTAAGAAAATATATATTAATATCTTCAAAAATATTTTTTGAACACCACCAATATGAAGATACTTTTCATGTCAATGGGAAAATAGCCATACACAAACAAAAACAAAAACAAATAGCAGACAGAAATTTGTAACTCTCAAAGAGAAACTGTACATTATCCTCATGGCCAAGGAATTTTTCTAAAAAACTGATCATATAATGAGCCAAAAAAGAAAACATTACTAACGTGGAATTAGTAGCATTGCATAATGATTAGTCTTAATTTCTATTTTTGAATAGTATCATTGAATAAATGAACAAATAACTCAATAATTTCTTGGTTCTTCATGATAAAAATCAGAAACACTTAGTGCCTGGAAAATAGATTATAAATAAATTCTGGATCAAAAATAAGGTAAAAAAAACCTTGAAAATTATTTAGAATTAATGAAGAGAAATTACTGGGACACAACTGTACTTCAGAAGACAATAGCAGGTCTTCAGTACTCCTAAAACTAACAAGAAAGAATGATACTAAATAAGATTATAATTAAAATCTAGAGGAAAAAGTAAAAACAGGATGAAACAAGGCAGAAGGAAGAAATGCATAAGAATAAAGCTGAAATTATAAAACAGAATAATAGGCAAGAAGGATAAATAAGATAAAAAGTGATTCTAAGGATAGATTGCTAAAATGGAAAAATTTTTGGTGAGTCTGATATTAAAAAAAGAGATAAATATAATAAAAATATTGCAACCCTTAAGAATGATGGAAAACATATAACCATAAACAGAGATGATTAAAATTTTATGTGCATCTTTCCAGTATTAATTTTAATACCTAATGTGAAAGGATAGTTTTCTGGCAATATATAAACTAATAAAATTGACTCGAAGAACCAAATAACCGTAGAGAATTTGGAAAACTAAAGACTGCAATTAAAAATCTGCCACGTTTACATGGTTTTATCACAATATTTTCTCTAACTTTTAAAGTGCAGATAATCTCTTTGCAAAAACTATCCCAGAAAATATAAAATTTAAAAAGATTTTATCAGTTTGTTTTATGAAGCTGTTATGCTTTTACATGAAAACTTGGGAAAATAATAGAAAAAGGTAAATTATAATTAAGTAATATTAGTAATAAATGCTAGAATTTTAATTAGATAATAATATAATGAATATAGCAATATGTTAAAAGATTAACATACCAGTACTAAGTAGGATTTCCTTGAAAAATGGAATGACAGTGAAGACCATAAAATCCATCAATGTAATTCATAAAACCAACAATAGAAGCTTAAATAAAATTTAATAATACTTAGCAAAAATTCCAAATAAAACTTCTATGTAAAATAGGCGTAGATGGAAACTAATGTGTTAAAGAGTATCTCAGCTAGAAAACTGCATTGAAGAGTGAAATAATAAGCCTAGTTCCTCTGTATTTGGACGTACGTTACCACTGCTATTATTGAACACCATTCTGGAAGCACTAACTAATGAAACAAGACAAGAAAATGAAGTAATACCTTATAAATATTGAAAATAAAGAAGTGAAAAAGTGTACATTTTAAAGGATATGTTTGCTTACCTATAAAGCATGCAAGATGAGTAAAAACAAGATAGGATTACTCAATTAATCAGTTGATTATGTATAAGGTAAAATTTAGCAACGATTTGTTCAAAATAAAATAAAACAAATATTAGTTTAATAATAAAAACACTGCAAACTGATAAGAAACAATTTAAAAAGAAAAATTCAGATCATAAGAAAATCTCTAAAGTTTTTCTGAAGTACAAAAGCTAAATGTAGCAAATGAAGAGAGACTATTACAAAATGTTATGTTGTACCTAAAATGTAAATACTATCAATTTACTCTTCGTTAAAATCAAAATGAAAAAATTTAACAAAAATTCTACACAATAATATTGATTGGGAAGAAAAACATTTCAGAAGAAAGTCTGAGAATGGCAAAGCTTTAGGAGGAATTGCATAATTATTATATATGAAGTTTTAAAATATCATAGTTATTAAAAGAAATTGACATATACATATAAATTTAGAAAGAAAATATTTATTTTTAATAAAGTACTAATAAAAGTGGCTCTCTATTCTTAAGAAAATACCTATTGAGCTCTAATTTATGTAGTGGGCAAATACAAATTTTACATGGATAAATATCTACAGGGAAGAATATAATGAAACCTTAACATATAAAGACAAATAAATGATTTGTAAGCAACACAATTGAAAGAATCATCATAGTATACCAATTATGTGAGAAACCTTATTATTTTTTAAATAGAAAGAGAACCATATCATCCAGTTTCCTGTAGATAAATGGGCACATTCAAGTAATACACATAAGAAGAAAGTAAAATGATCAATTAACATATATTCTGGTTTATAAAAAAGGAACTAAAATAGTAATACAACCAAATAATGATGTCACCTTCACCTACTCATTAGATTGGCAAATATTTAAATGAAGATTTCAAATTAAGTGTTGGAAAAGGGGTAAGGATGTTGGTACTTCATTACGTTATTTGTTAAAGGCTGAATAGTTACAATATTTTATGAAAATAATCTGGCAGTTTCATTTTAGTGAATATTCTGCAAAATTTTTGACCTAGGATCTCACTCTGAAGAAATTATTCTACAGAGAAAATAGCACTAGGATGTATAGTGATTTTATATATAAACACATAATACATATATAAGTAAAAAAAATTGTATCACATCACTGTTGTAGCTGAGATGTAGAAATTACATGACTTTTTCAATATACATAATTATGGTAGTATGGAGTAAAATGCAACAAGAAAAAAGTGATATATATGTGTGTATATGTATATAGTGAACTGAAAGTTATTGTCACTAATCTTCTATTAATACATTTGTTTAAAAAAAACTATTATGTAACTGCTTCTTTGATTTTTTGATATCTTTATTTTACAATTCTTCAATAATGCTCTAAAAATCCAATACTTATTTATATGTTGGTACCTTTGAGATATAATTCTTCTGTGTCTAATTTGTACAAACAAAAAGATATGCCTTTCCTACATGAATCACTACCTTCAAATATATGAAACAGAGTGAAAGAACTAACTAATTTTGATGGCAAACTTGAGAGCTGTTTTCATGAAACAGGTGTTTGATCTGTAGGTAATTTATAAAGAAAACATTATTGAAGATAAACTGCTCATTCTTTCCCTTCAATAATGACTGTGATCTGAAGCAGAAATGAACAGTTTTGTTGCACTTAAACATTGATGAACACTATATTATTTCTCACTTTTCTCTGGTCATATTGTGCAATTCCCCATCTTTAACTACCAATTACATTCGGATAAACCCAGGTCTGTGTCTCCAGTCTGGACCTTGCGCTGCAGCTACAGGCTAATATCCAGCTGTACACAGTGAATATCTAATGTCTCACAGACCTCTCAATTTCAACATAACCAAAGCTGAACTGATGGGGAGGGGGAATTCTGTGAAGGATTTAAGGCTGGGCTTGTAAATTCATATTTGATATTTGGTAGCTGTGTGATCTTGGGCAATTTATTTAATGTCTTGTTAGTTTTTCTTATGTGAGTGTTAATAGCTATCTCATAGAAGATTAAATTATATTTGTGTATAAGGAAATCTCTAAACATGCCTCAAGAGGAGGAGAAATTTTTGGCCCTTTGCCATCTGACAGTGCTTCCTTCTTCTGTGAATAGATGGGCTTGAGAAGCTATTACTGGGAAATATTTTTCTGTTATATGTAAATATAACATATTTATTCCATTTCCATGAGATAATATATATTTTATTCAAAAGTGCAGAGAATAAAGGCAATAGATCTTATATGGTCTTTATAGAGTTTAAGATGTTATGAGAATTTTTGTGTGCTTGATACTTTATATTATTTCTATAAGAGAAGACAGAATGCTCTAACTTAAAGTACCATAATTGAATAAATGAAAATTGTAATTGGATGTGAATAATTGTCAGTCTTCTCAGGCCTTGTCAAAGAAGGTGGCACACTTTCAGGGAACAAAATTGACTATGGATGGATGACTTTCTTCTCTCTTCCCTAAGATGTGTGGGTGGTGGAGTTGGGGGGCTATGGGCATGGAGGGGGTCTCTCATTCTGTCTGGGCCTTTGAAACGATTCAAAAATTCATCATTATTTAACATTATCTTATTTAAAAGTAAAGGAACTTTGTTGAAAGGCACTTCTGGTATCTCTTTTCTGGAGTTTTAATTAATTTTGCAGGGCCTCCTAAGGAATAGAGACTCTCCACCCTGATCTGTGCTTGAAATTTGCCTTAATGTAATTTGTTTTACATTTAGCATGGTGCTAAGTGCAAAATAAATTCTCAGTAAACAATAGATATCATTGTATTCAGGAATTGTTCTGCCTCTCCTAACACATGGACCACTATTCTTACCTCAGTGAAAAATATTACCATATATTCCTTCCCATGTATGAAACCTGAAAAATGATCTTACCCTTATAGTCTTCTCTTTTACCATCATCATCTCTTCATCATGTCCTGTCAATTTTACCTCCTGGTTGACACTTATTTTGAGTCTCCTCCTCTACCTTTTCATCATTGCTGCCATAATTGGCACCTTCACTGCTTTCCTCCTAAACTTTGCAATAACCCACCCACTTCCAATTTTGTACTATTCTATTCTCTATACTGTTGACAATATTAACCTTAAAAATGTTTAAATCTGATAAAATGCCAGTCCTAGAATCCTCCTTTCCAGATTGAAGTTATACATTGAATCTCAAAAGTTTTCAAAGATATTATTATTTCTCCAGTTACATTTTCAAGATTCATTGTGCTCAGAATTTCTTTCACCTCACCAGCTATTCTATTACCACTCAGCAATATTAACAACTTATAATTCCCTAAATAACTCTTATTATTTCATGTTTCTGTGCCTCCTTATATATGGTTCATACTGCCTGAAACAACAACAAACATTATCCTATGGTCTTGCTTAGTTTTAGTTAGCATGGATTCATTCCATGTGGATTGAGCACCTTTTGTCCTGAAAGGTGAGATGTAGGAGGAGCAGACATTATCCTCACATAAGTCATAGTTCATTCAGACTGATGGGGTAAAAAGACTTGAATGATTAACTTAGCTCTAATCTAGTGATTAAAGTATATGTTTTTGGTTATATGGTCTTCCCATAAGTCATGGTTTTTAAAGTACCAAACACAAACATTTTTACAGGTATAACTCCTCAGCAGCTTGCCCATCTGCAATACCATTCCTGGATCTCTGACAGCCGCAAGTCCCAAAACCCCTCTTTTTAATTCTTGGAATTCATCCTATCTCCTGTTAATTTTCTATTCACGTAGCCTGACCCACAGCCACCATAACAGAGGCAGGAAGAATCCTCTGATACCTGGGTTTGTCTTTAGTGGGAAAGGGTATTCGTTTCATCATGGGCAGGACCATTCATCCTGGATTAGTGAGGAGAAAAATCAAAATTGCAATTTTCTGATGTGGTATCTTAGAAGCTTCATTCAAGGACACTGAACGGAACAGAAGGTTACCAAAGCAAAGAAGATCAAAGAAGTACCAGGATCAGGAAGCAGAAAACAGTTTATTTTATAACTGTAAAGAAGCCTTAATATTTGTCTATTCTTATAAATTTATATTTTTCTTGATTTTTACATATATATACATACATAGTTTTATCTAAAATATATCAAATATTTAACAGCGCTACTTATAATGTATTCTAATTAATTAAAAAAAAAAGACCTAGTATTATTACCTGAAGTAAATCCTGAAAGAAGAGCACTGTAATTCTACACTGAAATTGCAATCATTAATTTGGTCTGCAAAGTAATAGGGCACCAGGCATGCGAGTCAGAGTATAGCAGAATATCAGGGCCAAATCAGGACAATGGAAATGAATGTATCAGTAGTACTCAGAAGATTTGGTGTGTCAAGCTGAACAGAAGATAGATTTTTCTCATTCAGAGCTACGTTGCTGCGGATTCAAGCAAGAGATTTAGTAGTGGGAAAGAGAATAAGCCTATCTGAATAGCTTTATGTTGGAAAGGATGATGTGACTAGGGAAGTAAACAGGTCAGAACTTGACCTTGGATTTTGTTTTAGGGAAAAGAGAAGAATTTGATATTGCCTCTGATAAAAATAATATTTGAGCAGCTGTAGAAGATTTTTTGGGAGTAAACCTAGATTTTTGTGTTTGTCCTCCTGAATTTGTTGTGTATTTAGAACTTACAAATTGAAATACCTAAGCTGGTGAGAAAGTCCAAAAAATTTGGAGGCAAAAAAAAACAAAACACGAAGAGAGGTCTGAAATCTTTCTGTACTAAGTAATAAGAGAAATTATGAAAGAAACAAAAGTAGCCTCCAGTCTTGTGTAAATGTAAGTGCATCAGGATTATATTTCTAACTTTTTTGCGGGGGGAGTTATCAGTCACATATAGCCTGCACATAAGGAAGAGACCCAGAGGTATTTATCTGAAATGTGAGATCTTTGCTATTAAATGTCAATCCACCCAAAGTAGGACCTTGCAGGCCCTGAAGGGTTAACACTCCTCCCAAAGGATCTTATATCCAGAGCCTGGTACAGGAGGGAATAGAGCTCAATTTCTAATATGATTCAGTCTAAAGATAATTAGAAGGCTTAGTTCAGTCCCTAAAACCCTTCCAGAATTCACGTGAGTTTGCTGGAGCACTAATGGACTTTGCCTCGTCATGAATTCCAGCTTGAACTTGCTTATTCTGAGTTATTTTAGTATTCACCAAAGAGAAGTTAGTGTAAAATTTTACTGCTTGGATTTCTTCTGTCTCTGGAACACAGGGAGTGACTGATGATCTAGGTAGTGATTCCGCCCCCAGTTAGCCACATTGGGGTCAGCCCCCTAGATTTCCCTGAAGAGCAGCAAAATACTAATGAAAATAAGGTTTGAAAATAGGGCAAGAGAGAAAATAAAAAGAAACACACTCAAATATTGATAGTTTAATTACTTTTTTATAGAAACCTGAGAGACAAATAACTACCAGTCAAAAACTTATTCTTAATTTTATAAATGTTGGCATAAGAGAAACTCTTATTTTATCTGTCTCCCCTCTCTCCTTTTATAAGGGAGATTCTATGAAGTTCAGTGCCAACAGCAGAAAAAAAAACAAAAGGTATAAACTAGATTTCTTGACCTTTTTGTCAAGACCACACTGTTGAGTAATATTCACTGATAGCACAATATTCAACTCCAGTTAGCCCTCTCAATTTAACTAGATGCATAGATACATTGTCCTTGGGGAAGCCATTTTCCCTTGCAGAGCCTCAGTTTTCTCATAACTAAAACTGGCATAAGAACATTGCCTGCTTTACTTATTGGTCAAGATTATTATGCAGTTTAAATAACAGCTATATGTATGTATTTATATATATATAATGTAATTGGCCTATATTAGAGTTACTATAATCTTCAAGTTTTTAAAAAATCGTTTTTAAGATTGAGGGTACAGATAAAAAGTTATGATTTAATTTCTTTTCTCAAGGATTTACCTCATCATTGTGATGTGTTTGCACTGAAGAGAAAGGGAGAATAATTAAGTTCTTTCATGTTGGAAATGTGGGCTGCCCTGGGAACAACAGTGACTTTGGGCAGAGATTCTCAAAGTGTGGCTTCCTAAGACACTTTCAGGAGTTTGTGAGATCAAAACAATTTTCATAATAATGGTAAGCCGTTACTTGTTCTTTTTATTTTATTCTCTCATGAACATATAGTGTAGTCTTCCAGAGACTACATGTCATGTGATATCACAATAATTTCAGTACAGAAGGAAATTTCAGAATCCAGCTGTCTTCTAATAAGCCAGGCATTAAACAACGTTTTAAAAATGTAAAGCAATGCCATTATTCTCAAATTGTTATAGGATATTGGAAGATAGTTATTCTTCAAAAAAAAACGATGTTTGTGTTAACATGTAAGAGACATTGTTATTTTAAACTAAATAAATAATTTTTAAATTTCTGTTTTAAATTATAATATAGTAAATTTTCATATATATAGCCAATGTAAACAAAAACTCTTAGGAGTTCTCACTAACTCTCAGAGAGTAAAAACTTCCTGAGGGCCAAAACTATGAAGAACCACTGACTTAGAAGTTAGCAGAGGATGGTCAGTGGATTGATAATGAGTAATTATGTTAATAAATAAAATGTTTATATCATTTTAGTAATTACAAAGTGCTTTTCACCTCTTTCAATGATTTGAATCCATGCTATTTTGGTTATTTTGGTTATTTAGGTTAGTGATCCTTCCTATCATTTCTCTAATCTTCCCTTGTCTTCAGTTCTCAACTCTGTGTCGTACTGAAGGCATTGGTAAGGACAGTTTTCTCTGCCAAGTTCTTAACATTAGATCGGTGGAACAGTGAAGTCGAATTCTAAAAATAAGAGTCAAGAGACATGCAAAGAGTAGGTCTTTACTTCAGGCTCAGTTTCCTTTTGTGAGCCAGAGCAGCCTTCTTCAGGTGAAATCTGGAGGGTTGCACTCTTTGGTCAGCTTCTGCACCTGCTCCTCCATAGGTACTGAAGGTTTATCTTTCTTGAGGCTATTCATGGAGTTCTCCTGCCAGACTCTCCAAGACTTGAATCACTGAGGAGTCCATTTCTTTTCTTTTATTCCATTATTTCTAGCTTTTTTAAACCCCTTGTTGCAAGCTGTATCTCACTTTCTGTCTGTCCTGTTCTGAGTTGTCAATATTTCTGTTTAATCCCCTATCCTGAGTTTTGTTTTATTTCAATTCATTTCTTATTTATTTATTTATTCAACGCATGGGGAGTTTTATATTTATGTGAAGGAGGGGAAGAGTAAGAGGAGGAGAAGAAAATTTCTTGCCCTGCTGTATGTACATATGTATGTATGCATGTATGTACATGCTCAGACCCGATAGGAGAGAAATGAGTACATGCCAGGTGTAAGGGGAAGGAAAAAATGCCATCCAGAGAAAATAAGTTCAGATGGAAAGACTTTCTGGAAATTTAGATATGCTTTTTCTCTCAATTACCCAACTAAACTAAGAATCTAAACTCAGATGAAAAGTTACTGTATTTTAAATGACATCTCCTAGAAAGCTCAAAAGTTTGTGGACTTCATTAAGTCCCATTTTTAAATTTTTGTTTTTATTTCCATTTCTCTAGGAGGTGGGTCAAAAAGGATCTTGCTGTGATTTATGTCATTGAGTGTTCTCCCTATGTTTTCCTCTAAGACTTTTATAGTGTCTGGCCTTACATTTAGGTCTTTAATCGATTTTGAGTTTATTTTTGTGTATGGTGTTAGGGAGTGTCCTAATTTCATTCTTTTACATGTACCTGTCCACTTTACCCAGCCCCACTTATTGAACAGGCTGTCTTTACTCCATTGTATATGCTTGCCTCCTTTATCAAAAATAAGTTGACCATATGTGTGTGGGTTTATCTCTGGGATTCCTATCCTGTTCCATTGATATATATTTTTGTTTTTGTGCCAGTACCATACTGTCTTAATTACTGTAGCTTTGTAGTATACTCTGAAGTCAGGGAACCTGTTTCCTCCAGCTGCATTTTTCTTTCTCACGATTGCTTTGGCTGTTCAGGGTCTTTTGTGTTTCCATACAAATTGTTAATTTTTTTGTTCTAGTTCTGTGAAAAATGCCAGTGGTAGTTTGATAGGGATTGCACTGAATCTGTAGATTGCTTTGGGTAGTATAGTCATTTTCACAATATTGATTCTTCCAATCCAAGAACATGGTATATCTCTCCATCTGTTGGTATCATCTTTAATTTCTTTCATCAGTGTCTTTTAGTTTTCTGCGTACAGGTCTTTTGTCCCCATAGGTAGGTTTATTCCTAGGTATTTTATTCTTTTTTGTTGTAATGGTAAATGGGAGTGTTTCCTTAATTTCTGTTTCAGATTTTTCGTTGTTAGTGTATAGGAATGCAAGAGATTTCTGAGGATTAATTTTGTATCCTGCTGCTTTACCAAATTCATTGATTAGCTCTTGTCGTTTTCTGGTAGAATCTTTAGTATCATGTCATCTGCAAACAGTGACAGCTTTACTTCTTTTCTGATTTGGATTGCTTTTATTTCTTTGTCTTCTCTGATTGTTGTGGCTAAAAGTTCCAAAACTATGTTGAATAATAGTGGTGGGAGTGGCCAACCTCGTCTTCTTTCCAGTCTTAGTGGAAATGGTTTCAGTTTTTCACGGTTGAGATTGTCATATATGGCCTTTATTATGTTGAGGTAAGTTCCCTCTGTGCCTACTTTGTGGAGGGTTTTTATCATAAATGGGTGTTGAATTTTGTCAGAAGCTTTTTCTGCATCTATTGAGATGATCATATTGATTTTACCCTTCAATTTGTTAATATGGTGTATCACATTGATTTATTTGCATATATTAAAGAATCCTTGCATTCCTGGGACAAACCCCACTTGATCATGATGTATGATCCTTTTAATGTGCTGTTGGATTCTGTTTGCTAGTATTCTGTTGAGGATTTTTGTGTCTATGTTCATCAGTGATATTGGCCTGTAGTTTTCTTTCTTTGTGACATCTTTTCTGGTTTTGGTATCAGGATGATGGTGGTCTCGTAGAATGAGTTCGGGAGTGTTCTTACCTCTGCTATATTTTGGAAGAGTTTGTGAAGGACAGGTGTTAGCTCTTCTCTTAATGTTTGATAGAATTCTCCTCTGGAGCCATCTGGTCCTGGGCTTTTGTTTGTTGGAAAATTTTTAATCACAGTCTCAATTTCAGTGCTTGTGATTGGTCTGTTTATATTTTCTATTTCTTTCTGTTTCAATATCAGAAGGTTGTGCTTTTCTAAGAATTTGTCCATTTCTTCCAGGGTGTCCATTTTATTGACATAGACTTTCTTGTAGTAATCTCTCATGATCCTTTGTATTTCTGCAGTGTCAGTTGTTATTCCTCCTTTTTCATTTCTATTTCTATTGATTTGAGCCTTCTCCCTTTTTTTCTTGATGAGATTGGTTAATGGTTTATCAATTTTGTTTATCTTGTCAACGAACCAGCTTTTAGTTTTATTAATCTTTGCTATTGTTTCCTTCATTTCTTTTTCATTTATTTCTGATCTGACCTTTATGATTTCTTTCCTTCTGCCAACTTTGGGGTTTTTTTGTTCTTCTTTCTCTAATTGCTTTAAGTGTAAGTTTAGGTTGTTTATTTGCAATGTTTCTTGTTTCTTGTTGTAGGATTGTATTGGTGTAAACTTCCCTCTTAGAAGTGATTTTGCTGCATTGCATAGGTTTTGGGTTGTCATGTTTTCATTGTCATTTGCTTCTAGGTATTTTTTATTTCCTCTTTGATTTCTTCAGTGATCTCTTGGTTATTTACTAGTGTATTGTTTGGCCTGCATGTGTTTGTGTTTTTTACAGATTTTTTTCCCTGTAATTGATATCTAGTCTCACAGTTTTGTGGTCAGAAAAGATACCTGATACAATTTCAATTTTCTTAAATTTACCAAGACTTGATCTGAGACCCAAGATATGACCTACCCTGGAGAATGTTCCATGAGCACTTGAGAAGAAAGTGTATTCTGTTGTGTTTGGATGGAATGTCCTATAAATATCAATTAAGTCCATCTTGTTTAGTGTATCATTTAAAGCTTGTGTTTCCTTATTTATTTTCCTTTTGGATGATCTGTTCATTGGTGAGAGTGGGGTGTTAAAAATCCCCTCCTATGATTGTGTTAATGTCGATTTCCCATTTTTTGGCTGTTAGCATTTGCCTTATATATTGAGGTGCCCCTATGTTGGGTGCATAAATATTTACAATTGTTATGTCTTCTTCTTGGATTGATTCCTTGATCATTATGTAGTGTTCTTCTTTGTCTCTTGTAATAGTCTTTATTTTAATGTCTATTTTATCTGATATGAGAATTGCTGCTCTAGCTTTCTTTTGATTTCCATTTGCATGGAATTTCTTTTTCCATCGCCTCACTATCAGTCTGTATGTGTCTGTAGTTCTGAAGTGGATCTCTTGTAGACAGCATATACAGGTCTTGTTTTTGTATACATTCAGGCAGTCTGTGTCTTTTTGTTGGAGCATTTAATCCATTTACATTTAAGGTAGTTATCAATATGTATGTTCCTATTACCGTTTTCTTAATTGTTTTGGGTTTGTTATTGTAGGTCTTTTCCTTCTCTTGTGTTTCCTGCCTAGAGAAGTTCCTTTAGCATTCGTTATAAAGCTAGCTTTCTGGTACTGAATTCTCTTAGCTTTTGCTTGCCTGTAAATGTTTTAATTTCTCTGTCGAATCTGAATGAGACCCTTGCTGGGTAGAGTAATCTTGGTTTTAGGTTTTTCCCTTTCATCACTTTAAATATGTCCTGCCACTCCCTTCTGGCTTTCAGAGTTTCCGCTGTAAGTTCAGCTGTTAACCTTATGGGAATTCCCTTGTATGTTATTTTTCCCTTTCTGCTTTTAATATTTTTTTCTTTGTATTTAATTTTTGGTAGTTTGATTAATATGTGTCTTGGTGTGTTTCTCCTTGGATGCATGCTGTATGGGACTCTCTGCACTTCCCGTACTTGGTTAACTGTTTCCTTTCCCATATTAGGGAAGTTTTCAACTATAATCTTTTTAAATATTTACTCAGTCCCTTTTTTTTTCTCTTCTTCTGGGACCCCTATAATTCAAATGTTGTTGCATTTAATGTTGTCCCACAGGTCTCTGAGACTGTCCTCAATTCTTTTCATTCTTTTTTCTTTATTCTGCTCTACAGTAGTTATTTCCACTATTTTATCTTCCAGGTCACTTATCTGTTCTTCTGCCTCAGTTATTCTGGTATTGATTCCTTGTAGAGAATTTTAAATTTCATTTATTGTGTTGTTCATCATTGTTTGCTTGCTCCTTAGTTCTTCTAGGTCCCTTTTAAACATTTCTTGTATTTTCTCCATTCTGTTATCAAGATTTTTGGATCATCTTTACTGTCATTACTCTGAATATTTTTCAGGTAGACTGCCTATTTCCCCTTCATTTGTTTGGTCTGGTTGGTTTTTACCTTAGTGCTTTATCTGCTGTGTGTTTCTCTGTCTTCTCAGTTTGCTTGTGTTTGTGGTCTCCTTTTCACAGGCTGCAGGTTTATAGTTCCCGTTGTTTTTGGTGTCTGCCCCCAGTGGCTAAGGTTGATTCAGTCGGTTGTGTAGCCTTCCTAGTAGAGAACTGGTGCCTGTGTTCTGGTGGATGAGGCTAGATCTTTCTTTCTGGTGTTCAGGACCCTGTCCAGTTGTGTGTTTTGGGGCGTTGTGATCTTATTATGATTTTAGTCAGCCTCTCTTCTATGGGTGGGGTTGTGTTCCTGTCTTGCTAGTTGTTTGACATGGGGTGTCCAGCACTGTAGCTTGCTGGTTATTGAGTGGAGCTGGGTCTTAGCATTGAGATGGAGATCTCTGGGAGAGCTTTCGTTGTTTGATATACATGGAGCCGGGAGGTCTCTGGTGGACCAATGTCCTGACCTTGGCTCCGAGGCACTGACCTGACCCATGGCTGGAGCACCAAGACCCTGTCAGCCTCACAGCTCAGAAGACAAGGGAGAATAAAAGAAAGAAAGAAAGAAAAAAATAAAATAGTTATTAAAATAAAAAAATAATCATTAAAAATAAGAAAATTGAAAAGTAATTTTAAAAAAGAAAGAAGAGGGCTTCCCTGGTGGCGCAGTCGTTGAGAGTCCTCCTGCCGATGCAGGGGACACAGGTTTGTGCCCTGGTCCGGGAAGATCCCACATGCCACAGAGCGGCTGGGCCTGTGAGCCATGGCCACTGAGCCTGTGCGTCCGGAGCCTGTGCTCCGCAACAGGAGAGGCCACGACAGTGAAAGGCCCGTGTACCGCCAAAAAAAAAAAAAAAAAAAAAGAAGAGAGCAAGCAAAGCAAAACACAAATTCAGCAGTGATAACAAGCGCTAAAAACTGTACTAAAAAAGAACAAAAAACGGACTGACAGAACCCTAGGACAAATGGTAAAAGCCAAGCTGTACAGACAAAATCACACAAAGAAGCATACACATACACACTCACAAAAAGTGAAAAAGGAAAAAAATACATACATATATATTTTTTGGTCCCAAAGTCCACCACCTCAATTTTCGGATAATTCATTGTCTATTCAGGTATTCCACAGATTCAGGGTACATCAAGTTGATTGTGGAGATTTAATCCGCTGCTCCTGAGGCTGCTGGTAGAAATTTCCCTTTTTCTTCTTTGTTTGCACAGCTCCTGGGGTTCAGCTTTGGATTTGGCCCTGCCTCTGCATGTAGGTCACCTGAGGGCATCTGTTTTTAGCTCAGACAGGACAGGGTTAAAGTAGCAGCTCATTAGGGTGCTCTGGCTCACTCAGGTCGGGGGGAGGGATGGGTAAGGTATATGGGGTGAGGCTGCCGAGGCAGAGGCCAGAGTGACATTGCATCAGCCTGAGGTGCACCGTGTGTTCTCCCAGGGTAGCTGTCCCTGGATCACGGGACCCTGGCAAGGCGGGCTGCACAGGCTCCCGGGAGGGGAGGTGTGGATAGTGACCTGTGCTTGTGCACAGGCTTCTTGGTGGCTGCAGCAGTAGCCTTAGCATTTCGTGCCCGTCTCTGGTATCCACGCTGATAGCCGCGGCTCGCGCCCGTCTCTGGAGCTCATTTAGGCAGTGCTCTGAATCCCCTCTCCTTGCACACCCCGAAACAATGGTCTCTTGCCTCTTAGGCTGGTCCAGAGTTTTTCCCAAACTCCATCCCAGCTACCTGTGGCGCACTAGCCCCCTTCAGGCTGTGTTCACGCAGCAAACCCCAGTCTTCTCCCTGGGATCTGACCTCTGGAGCCCGAGCCTCAGCTCTCAGCCCCCATCCTTCCTGGCCGGCGGTTGAGCAGAGAAGCCTCTCGGGCTGGTGAGTGATGGTCGACACTGGTCCTCTGTGTGGGAATCTCTCCGCTTTGCCCTCTGCACCCCTCTTGCTGTGCTCTCCTCTGTGGCTCTGAAGCTTCCCTCTGCCACTCCCCCCATCTCCACCAGTGAAGGGCCTTCCTAGTGTGTGGAAAGTTTTCCTCCTTCACAACTGCCTCCCAGAGGTGCAGGTCCCGTCCCTATTCTTTTGTCTCTGTGTTTTCTTTTTTGTTTTGCCCTACCCAGGTAATGGGAAGTTTCTTGCCTTTTGGGAAGTCTGAGGCTTTCTGCCAGCATTCAGTAGGTGTTCTGTAGGAGTTGTTCCACATGTAGATGTATTTTGATGTATTTGTGGGGAAGAAGTTTATCTCCACGTCTTACTCTTCCGCCATCTTAAAGGTCCTCCCTGTCATATTTTCTTTCACAGTATTTTAGTGTTTAACCCTATAATTATATAAAAGCATAATTCCATTAATTACTTTGTAGGTTTGTGAATTTTGTTTTTACTTTCAGCAGCGTACTATCACTATGTCCAATCTTTGACTCCCAGTTTTTCTTAGTGTAATATTTCTTACCATAACTTCTCTTTTTATTAGTATTAAACTTAAGCAGATATTTACTAACATTGGCTCAGAAATGCTTTGCGTTCTTTCATGGCTGGCTGTATTCTGTCCCTTAAAAAGAGTTCATGGGAACATTGTTCCCTCAGTTCTTAACGTGTGTACTTAAGACTGTTTGTTCCTTTTGTATTAGAATGAAAATTTAGCCAAGAAGAGAATTCTTCTTTTTTTTTCTTTAAAATTGTAGGTATTGCCTCACTGACTTCTAGTTTTTAACGTTGCTCTTGTTAAGTCACAGGACAGACTGATTTTTATCTTATAAATGCCTTTATTGTTATTATATTTAGAATCCTTGAAATATAAAACTTTCTTTCATTGAAGTATGACAAATTTAGTAGGCTAGGGGAAAATTCATTAGTCTGATCATTCTGGATTAATTTTCTGAGTGTCATGGTGACCTCTTCAATATATAATCAATTCTTCTTTTAAAGACCTTTTTTTTTTTCCTGACCAGGGATTGATCCCGGGCGCATGGCTGTGAAACCACCAAGTCCTAACCATTGGACTGTCAGGGAATTCCATCTTTAAATACTTGCTCATTTATATTATTCCCATTTTTTTTCATGGATTCCAATTATACATTTAAAGAATCTCTTTTGGCATCTTTCATACCTATCATTTTCTCTAATTTATTTATTTACTTACATCACTTCCTATTTATTTATTTATTATTAGTAGTATTTTTTAAATATTTTTATTGGAATATAATTGCTTTACAATATTGTGTTAGCTTCTGCTGTATAACAAAGTGAATCAGCTATACGTATACATATATCCCCATATCCGTTCCCTCTTGCATCTCCCCCCCATCTTCCCTATCCCACCCCTCTAGGGGGTCACAAAGTACTGAGCTGATCTCCCTGTGCTATGCAGCTGCTTCCCACTAGCTATTTTCTCTAATTTTTAAATTCTCTATTTTTGTTCCATTTTCAAAACCTGATTTCTTTATTGTTCTCTGTGTTATTCATTGTATTGTTAGCACTATACTTTTGCTTTTACCAGTTAAATCTTCAAATGTGACATTTCATTTTTCCATTTCTCAAGGTCTACTAAATTATATTTTGAATCATTATGTTGTGTTTTATCTCTTCCTTGAGTTTTTTTAATTCTGATTTCTGTTTTTCTTCCATAGTGACTATCATTATTATTATAAATTATTTAAGTTTTCTCCACAGCATGGCAACACTTTTCTCTGAGAATTCTACACTAAGCATTTGCTTTTTTCTTTTTTTATTAAAAAAAAATTCCTGCTGAAGGAATTAAGTTTTCTTACACAAGACGTTTTGAAGGGTATTTGTGTACGCAGAGACTAGGGACAAATTCTAAGCCAATGAAATTTTCTTTGAGACCTGGGTTACTGTGTTGCTTCTTTTAGTCTTTCCTTCTCCTTTAACCATGAAGATGGGGAGCTGAAGATGTATTTTTTTGTACATTTTTTTAAATTAATAAACTATTTTTAGGTTCACAGCAAAATGGAGCAGACACTGCAAGGAGTTCCATATATTCCCTGTCCCCACACCTGCACAGCCTCTCCTACCACTGTCAGCATCCCCCACTAGAATGGTGCATTTGTTACCATTGATGACCCACATTAGCACATCATTATCATCCAAACTCTGTGGTTTACATTAGGGTTCACTCTTGGTGTTGTACATTTTATGAGTTTTGACAAATGAATAATAACATATATCCATCATTTTAGTATCATACAGAATAGTTTTAGCACCCTAAAAATCCTCTGTGCTCTGCCTATTCATCTTTACGTCTCTCCAACCCCTGGTAACCACTGATCTTTTTACTGTCTCCATAGTTTTGCCTTTTCAGATTGGCTCCTTTCACTTAGCAATATGCATTTAGGTTACTCCATGTTTTTTCATGGCTTGATAGTTCACTTCTTTTTGGCACTGAATAATATTCCACTCTCCGGATGTACCACAGTTTATTTATTCATTCACCTAACGAAGGACATCTTGGTTGCTTCTAAGTTTTGCCAATTTTGAATAAAGCTCCTACATACATCCATGTCCATGTTTTTGTGTGAACATAACTTCTTAACTCCTTTGGGTGAAGACCAAGGAATGCAAGTACAGAAATGATAATAAGAGTATGTATAGTTTTCTAAGGAACTGCCAAACTGGCTTCCAAAGTGGCTGAAAAATTACAAGCTCAATCAAAAAAAAAGAAAAACCTATCAAAATGTATTTGTAAAATATAGAATAGTATTTATTATTCAAAGGAAAATAACATTTATTCATATTCATCCTATTTTCTTCAAATAGAAAGCTAAATTATTTATCCTGCATACTCAATCTGTGGGGGAAATTAATTTGAAAATTGGAGAACATAGAGACACAAACATTTAGTTCCATTTTAAGGGTAATTTATTTGTAGAGATTTAGCTTTTCCAAACATTAGTATTAATCTTTTTATATTTGAAAAGTACTTCATCATTTTTTATAACTTATTTCTCATCTGAAACATATGGACCACCCAAAAAAACAACTGAAAAAAACTACTCCCCTTATTTTCGGTTTTGTTTGTGCCAGTTCTGCAATTAATTTTGTAAAGCTAGCAAGGCTCCTATAATTCTATTAGGCATATAATATTTGTATTAAACCCCTCCACATTTAATAATGTCAAAATTCCATTGAAATGTTTAACTCTTACTTACTCTTATGGCGCCAATCCAATGCAAAACATGCAAACTTAAATAAATGGAGAGGAATGAAACTAACCTTTTAAAATACCATTTATATGCCAGGCATTCTTCTTGCCTGCAAATACTGTATTTCCTTCTTCCAACAATTCTGCAGGGTAAGGATTGTAACCCTATTTTGTAAGTGAGAAAATAAAAGTTCAGAGTATTTGGTAAAACTAAAACTGTCTGACTTCAATGGGTGGTCTTTCTTATTACTTCAATATACTGTATTCCCAACAGCAATAAAACACACTCCAAATTCCTTCACTAACTAGGAACATCAAACAAAATGACCCTGAAATATGTGTCTGAAACATTTTGTGTTCACTAATCGGTGGTAGTGTCCAGCAATGGGTGAAACATGGTCTTTTAACCAAGGTGAACACTGGTTATGAAACAGGATCTGCCTCTTACAAGAAGTATGTATGACTTTATTTCCTCTTCTACAAAATGCAGGTAGTAATAACTACCTTGAAGTGTTTTTATGAAAATTGCCAACAATTCATTTTAATCATGTAACATTTTTCTTGAAACACTATGGTTTAAATAAATGCTATCTTGTAATATATTATAAGAAATTATACCAGTTTCAACTGTACCAATTTTTATTTGTCCTATGCTACTAATCTAATTTGTCTGGCTGCTAAAATGCAAAGGTGTTGTACAAATATGAAGGTAGTTAGATTTTAGTAATTCTAACTTCATCAAAAAAGTAAAGCAAGGGGTCATTTTTTTCCCCAAGAACAGTTCTTTTTCCATTTTCTTTTTTCTCCCCTGCCTATTTGCTTGAAGTCAAAAGGAGGGAGAACCGGTGAACTCATAACTATGCTCTGTGTCCCTCTTTTTGAATTTATTAATTTCTCTTTTAGCTATTTTATAAAATGGGATTTCATGATATTTTGTTTGAATAAAGAGCTCCTTAGCCAACAGACAAACAACAAACATAGTCTTTCTCAAACCTTCCTAGCTTATGGATACATAAAATTAGGTCCAGGGAAAATGGAGCACAAATGTAGAAAATATGGACCCAAGGTCATAACAGAATCAGGTCTAAGATGTACTTATGTCTAGGGAATTTCAGTGGTATTTTAGTCAAAATTTCTATTTATTAATTTAATTAACTTTTTGAATTTTATTTAAATTTTTTTTATACAGCAGATCATTATTAGTCATCAATTTTATACACATCAGTGTATACATATCAATCCCAAACGCCCAATTCATCACACCAGCATCCCCACCCCACCGCCGCTTCCCCCTTGGTGTCCATATGTTTGTTCTCTACATCTGTGTCTCACTTTCTCCCCTACAAACCAGTTCATCTGTACCATTTCTCTAGGTTCCACATGTATGTGTTAATATGCGATATTTGTTTTTATCTTTCTGACTTACTTCACTCTGTATGACAGTCTCTAGATCCATCCACGTCTCTACAAATGACCCAGTTTCATTCCTTTTTATGGCTGAGTAATATTCCTTTGTATATATGTACCCCATCTTCTCTATCCATTCATCTGTTGATGGGCATTTAGGGTACTTCCATGACCTGACTATTGTAAGTAGTGCTGCAATGAACATTGGGGTGCATGTGTCTTTTTGAACTATGGTTTTCTCTGGGTATATGCCCAGTAGTGGGATTGCTGAGTCATATGGTAATTGTATTTTTAGTTTTTTAAGGAACCTCCGTACTGTTTTCCATAGTGGCTGTATCAATTTACATTCCCACCAACAGTGCAAGAGGGTTCCCTTTTCTCCACACCCTCTCTAGCATTTGTTGTTTGTAGATTTTCTGATGATGCCCATTCTAACTGGTGTGAGGTGATACCTCATTGTAGTTTTGATTTGCATTTCTCTAATAATTAGTGATGTTGAGCAGCTTTTCATGTGCTTCTTGGCCATCTGTATGTCTTCTTTGGAGAAATGTCTACTTAGGTCTTCTGCCCATTTTTGGATTGGGTGGTTTGTTTTTTTAATATTGAGCTGCATGAGCTGTTTATATATTTTGAAGAATAATCCTTTGTCTGTTGATTCATTTCCAAATATTTTCTCCCATTCTGAGGGTTGTCTTTTCATCTTGTTTATGGTTTCCTTTGCTGTGCAAAAGCTTTTAAGTTTCATTAGGTCACATTTGTTTACTTTTGTTTTTATTTCCATTACTCTAAGAGGTGGATCAAAAAAGATCTTGCTGTGATTTATGTCATAGAGTGTTCTTCCTATGTTTTCCTCTAAGAGTTTTATAGTGTCTGGTCTTACATTTAGGTCTCTAATCCATTTTGAGTTTATTTTTGTGTATGGTGTTAGGGAGTGTTCTAATTTCATTCTTTTACAGGTAGCTGTCCAGTTTTCCTGGCACCACTTATTGTCTTTTCTCCATTGTATATCCTTGCCTCCTTTGTCATAGATTAGTTGACCATAGGTGAGTGGGTTTATCTCTGGGCTTTCTATCTTGTTCCATTGATCTGTGTTTCTGTTTTTGTGCCAGTACCATATTGTCTTGATTACTGTAGCTTTGTAGTATAGTCTGAAGTCAGGGAGTCTGATTCCTCCAGCTCCGTTTATTTCCCTCAAGACTGCTTTGGGTATTTGGGGTCTTTTTTGTCTCCATACACATTTTAAGATTTTTTGTTCTAGTTCCGTAAAAAATGCCATTGGTAATTTGATAGGGATTTCATTGAATCTGTAGATTGCTTTGGGTAGTATAGTCATTTTCAAAATGTTGATTCTTCCAATCCAAGAACATGGTGTATCTCTCCATCTGTTGGTATCATCTTTAATTTCTTTCATCAGTGTCATAGTTTTCTGCATACAGGTCTTTTGTCTCCCTAGGTAGGATTATTCCTAGGTATTTTATTCTTTTTGTTGCAATGGTAAATGGGAGTGTTTCCTTAATTTCTCTTTCAGATTTTTCATCATTAGTATATAGGAATGCAAGAGATTTCTGTGCATTAATTTTGTATCCTGCAACTCTACCAAATTAATTGATTAGCTCTAGTAGTTTTCTGGTGGCATTTTTAGGATTCTCTATGTATAGTATCATGTCATCAGCAAACAGTGACAGTTTTACTTCTTGTTTTCCAATTTGTATTCCTTTTATTTCTTTTTCTTCTCTGATTGCCATGTCTAGGACTTCCAAAACTATGTTGAATAATAGTGGTGAGAGTGGACATCCTTTTCTCATTCCTGATCTTAGAGGAAATGCTTTCAGTTTTCCTACATTGAGAATGATGTTTGCTGTGGGTGTTTCGTACATGGCTTTTATTATGTTGAGGTAGGTTCCCTCTATGCCCACTTTCTGGAGAGTTTTTATCATAAATGTGTGTTGAATTTTGTCAAAAGCTTTTACTAAATCTATTGAGATGATCATATGGTTTTTATTCTTCAATTTGTTAATATGGTGTATCACATTGATTGATTTGTGTATATTGAAGAATGCTTGCATCCCTGGGATAAATCCCACTTGATCATGGTGCATGATCCTTTTATCCCTGGGATACATCCCACTTGATCATGGTGTATGATCCTTTTAATGTGTTGTTGGATTCTGTTTGCTAGTATTTGGTTGAGGAATTTTGCATCTATATTCATCAGTGATATTGGTCTGTAATTTTCTTTTTTTGTAGTATCTTTGTCTGGTTTTGCTATCAGGGTGATGGTGGCCTCACAGAATGAGTTTGGGGGTGGTCCTTCCTCTGCAATTTTTGGATGAGTTTGAGAAGGATGGGTGTTAGCTGTTCTGTAAATGGTTGATAGAATTCACATGTGAAGCCATCTGGTCCTGGACGTTTGTTTGTTGGAAGATTTTTAATCACAGTTTCAATTTCATTACTTGTGATTGGTCTGTTCATATTTTCTGTTTCTTCCTGGTTCAGTCTTGGAAGGTTATACCTTTCTAAGAATTTGTCCATTTCTTCCAGGTTGTCCATTTTATTGGCATAGAGTTGCTTGCAGTAGTCTCTTATGACGCTTTGTATTTCCATGGTTTCCACTGTAACTTCTTCATTCCTAATTTTATTGATTTGAGTCCTCTCCCTCTTTTTCTTGATGAGTCTGGCTAATGGTTTATCCATTTTGTTTATCTTCTCAAAGAACCACCTTTTAGTTTTATTGATCTTTGCTATTGTTTTCTTTGTTTCTATTTCATTTATTTCTGCTCTGATCTTTATGATTTCTTTCCTTCTGCTAAGTTTGGGTTTTGTTTGTTCTTCTTCCTCTAGTTCCTCTAGGAACAAGGTTAGATTGTTTACTTGAGATTTTACTTGTTTTTTGAGGTAGGCTTGTATAGCTATAAACTTCCCTCTTAGAACTGCTTTTGCGGCATCCTATAGGTTTTGGATCGTCGTGTTTTCATTGTCATTTGTCTCTAGGTGTATTTTAATTTCCTCTTTGATTTCTTCAGTGATCTCTTGGTTATTTAGTAACGTATTGTTTAGCCTCCATGTTTTTGTGCTTTTTACATTGTTTTCCCTGTAATTGATTTCTGATCTCATAGCGTTGTGGTCGGAAAAGATGCTTGATATGATTTCAGTATTCTTAATTTTACTGAGGCTTCATTTGTCACCCAAGATGTGATCTATCCTGGAGAATGTTCTGTGTGCACTTGAGAAGAAAATGTAATCTGCTGTTTTTGGATGGAATATCCTGTAAATATCAATTCAATCTATCTGGTCTAATGTGTCATTTAATGCTTGTGATTCCTTATTCATTTTCTGTGTGGATGATCTGTCCATTGGTGTAAGTGAATTGTTAAAGTCCCTCACTGTTATTGTGTTATTGTCAGTTTCCTCTTTTATAGCTGTTAGCAGTGGCCTTATGTTTTGAGGTGCTCCTATGTTGGGTGTATATATATGTATAATTGTTATATCTTCCTCTTGGATTGAACGCTTGATCATCATGTAGTGTCCTTCCTTGTCTCTTGTAACATTCTTTATTTTAAAGTCTATTTTATCTGATGTGAGTATTGCTACTCCAGCTTTCTTTTGATTTCCATTTCATGGAATATCTTTTTCCATCCCCTCACTTTCAGTCTGTATGTGTCCTTACATCTGAAGTGGGTCTCTTGTAGACAGCATATATATGGGCTTGTTTTGTATCCATTCAGTGAGCCTGTGTCTTTTGGTTGGAGCATTTAATCCATTCACATTTAAGGTAATTATCGATATGTATGTTCCTATTAGTATTTTCTTAATTGTTTTTGGTTTGTTTTTGTAGGTCCTTTTCTTCTCTTGTGTTTCCCACTTAGAGAACTTCCTTTAGCATTTGTTGTAAAGCTGGTTTGGTGGTGCTGAATTCTCTTAGCTTTGCTTGTCTGTAAAGCTTTTGATTTCTCCGTTGAATGTGAATGAGATCCTTGCTGGGTAGTGTATTCTTGTTTGTATGTTCTTCCCTTTCATCACTTTAACTATATCTTGCCACTCCCTTCTGGCTTGTAGAGTTTCTGCTGAGAAATCAGCTGTTAACCTTATGGGAGTTCCCTTGTATGTTATTTGTCATTTTTCCCTTGTTGCTTTCAATAATTTTTCTTTGTCTTTAATTTTTGTCAATTTGAATTCTGTGTATCTCGGTGTGTTTCTCCTTGGGTTTATCCTCCCTGGGACTCTCTGAACTTCCTTGACTTCGCTGGCTATTTCCTTTCCTATGTTTAGAGAAGTGTTAGACTGTAAGTTCTTCAAATATTTTCTCGGGTCCTTTCTCTCTCTCTTCTCTTCTGGGACCCATATAATGTGAATGTTGGTGCATTTAATATTGTCCCACAGGTCTCTTAGGCCATCTTCTTTTCTTTCATTAATTTTTATTCTGTTCTGTGGCAGTGAATTCTACCATCCTGTATTCCAGGTCACTTATCCATTCTTCTGCCTCAGTTATTCTGCTATTGATTCCTTCTAGTGTATTTTCATTTCAGTTATTGTATTTTTCATCTTTGTTTGTTTATTCTTTAATTCTTCTAGGTGTTTATTCTTTTATTCCTCTAGGTCTTTGTTAAACATTTCTTGCATCTTCTCGATCTTTGCCTCCATTTGACTCCATTTGACTCCAAGGTCCAGGATCATCTTCACTGTCATTATTCTGAATTCTTTTTCTAGAAGGTTGCCTATCTCCACTTCGTTTAGTTGTTTTTCTGGGGTTTTATCTTGTTCTTTCATCTGGTACATAGCTCTCTGCCTTTTCATTTTGTCTGTCTTTCTGTGAATGTGGTCTTTGTTCCACAGGCTGCAGTATTGTAGTTCTTCTTGCTTCTGCTATCTGCCCTCTAGTGGATGAGGGTATCTAAGAGGTTTGTGCAAGTTTCCTGATGGGAGGGACTGTTGGTGGGTAGAGCTGACTGGTGCTCTGGTTGGCAGAGCTCAGTAAAACTTTAATCCATTCGACTGCTCATGGGTGGAGCTGGGTTCCCTCCCTGTTGGTTATTTGGCCTGAGGCAACCCAACACTAGAACCTACCTGGGCTCTTTGGTGGTGCTAATGGCAGACTCTGGGAAGGCTTACACCAAGGAGTACTTCGCAGAACTTCTGCTGCCAGTGTCCTTGTCCCCACAGTGAGCCACAACCACCGCCTGCCTCTGCAGGAGACCCTCCAACACTAGCAGGCAGGTCTGGTGCAGTCTCCCTTGGGCTCAGTGCTCCTTCTCCTGGGTCCCGATTTGCACACTACTCTGTGTGTGCCCTCCAAGAGTGGAGTCTCTTTCATTCTGTCGAAGTCCTGCAATCAAATCCCCTAGCCTTCAAAGTCTGATTCTCTAGGAATTCCTCCTCCCGTTGCCAGACCCCCAGGTTGGGAACCTGACGTGGGGCTCAGAACCTTCACTCCAGTGGGGGGACTTCTGTGGTATAAGTGTTCTATAGTCTGTGAGTCACCCACCCAGCAGTTATGGGATTTGATTTTTCTGTGATTGCACCCCTCCTACAATCTCATCGTGGCTTCTTCTTTGTCTTTGGATGTGGGGTATATTTTTGGTGAGTTCCAGTGTCTTCCTGTCGATGATTGTCCAGCAGCTAGTTGTGATTCTGGTTTTCTCGCAAGAGGGATTGAGAGCACGTCCTTCTATCTGCCATCTTGTTTCCTAATCTAATCCAAATTTATAATACAGAGTTTGATCAGTTACTAGATAAGAGGCTTGAATGCAAAATAAGTTGTATCTCCTGCTTACCCCCTAAAATGTTCCCTACAATAACTGAAATTCCGGAAATTTGACATTTATGTATGTGAACAACCCTTCTTTGAAAATTCAAATCCTCTGTAAGGATAACCAAAGTTGTAATCATAATTGTAAAATTAATATCAGATTGTTTTCCTTCTACAACCACTCTGGAGGAAATGGATCTTCAATTGAATAAGGTCTGAAGAGGTAAAGATAAATTTGAAGTACATAGAACTGGTGTAGAAGACAAGCTTAGATGGGGCCTTACATTGAGAAGCTCTAGAACAGTAGAGAGCATCCAGTGATACTAGGACCTTTGTCTAGGTTTGAGGAAAGATGCCAAATAGCAGAGGGAAAAATCAAAGATGAGATTCTTTCACTTGTAGCTCTGCTTTAGGTACACATGGGTTGTAGTGAATTAGAGAAGTGCTTTCCTGGAAAGTGTGTTAGACTCAGTTCTTGGGTACAACCTCCAGAGAATATGATTTTGTAGATGATATGAATGACCATGCTTTGAGTTCCAGTGAATTAGAACATAGGCAGAAAACTCGAGAATTGTGGGTCTCAAACCTGCATGTACGTTAGAATCACCCAGGGAGCTTAGAAAACTTCTTCTGACCACTTCCTCAGAGATTCTGACTTAATTGTTCATGATGGATAAAGGGAATTCATACTTTGAAAAGTTCTATCAGGTGATTAGCATGTGAACCAAGTTTGAAAACTACTGGAAGGACAACACCAGAAGGGCACATAGTGTTTCAATATAAATGACTGCAGTTGGCCCTTTAGAGTGAAACTAACTGTAGAGTGCTAACAGGCAAGCAGTCACTATCCTGTTACAGCTGATTATTTCTATGAGGGTAGGCGGACTCTGTGCTGATCTTTATGTTGTTTTGAAAGAAGATTAAAATAAAATATTTTGAGAAATCTCTAAATATTCACATATTGACAACCATTTCAAATAAACTTTAAACTACCATATGGGTAAAAGATAAAATGTTTATGACCAAATATAGCCCACAGGACACAGGTTGTAAACTTTTGATTCAGAGAATTTCCAAGCAAATTGTCTGTTGGTTCTAATTAGTGTACAGATAGGGTGTGGGTTTTTCATGTAGAATGACATCTAGCTCTTAAAAACAAATTGGAGTTACAATTATGTTGAAAGAATGATCTCTTCTGTATTTGGTTGAAGGAGGTAACCCGAATTAAAATGGCTTGAAAATGTTAAATAACTACCCAAATATGATGAATTATTATTATTTTGAAATAAGAGGTTCCAAGATTTGAAAAGTATTTGAAAATAAAATTTATTGTTTTGGGCTCTAACAATGTCTCACCAGTATAGATAAAGCTTTATTAAATTGGATCATTCAACAACTTATTTTGCCTTTATATCTATCCAGAATTTTAGATTGCACTCTAACTGTAGGATATATTCTGTCCCACAACTAATCAATTCATAGATAACTGTGTCCTAAAATACTATACATTTCATAATTATAAAAATTTCATGCTGTGTGTGTTTAAATTTGCAGTGCTATAAATGATGATAACTCAACTAAAATATTATTAAAATTAAATATGTAAAGTTAAAAAGAACTCTAAACAAAACATTTTGTTTATACTGTTAGAGCATCTGTTAGTCTAACAGACCCTTCTGTGTAATTATTGATGAGGTCTATATAACAGCTCTCTTACTGCTAAATTAACTGGATTTTTAAAAAAATACAGCAAATCTGTAATTGAAATATGTTTCAGAATTTTCACACACATGTGATGCAAAATGAATGTATCATTCAAACATAGGCGTAAAATGAAGATGAATCAGAAATCATTCCATACCATAATGAATACATCAAAAAATGTCTTCTTCCTTTTTACCTAGCATCACATTATGATTCTAATACAGTAGGTGAAATGGAGACTCAAGTATTTCCAAGGTGGAAGGGCTATAAAATGATTTTACATAACATTAACACACATTTTATACTATTTTTATACATTTTACATATCCTCTAGATCCCTTGGTTTTAACAGGGATGTTATAACAGAGACTCCATTTCTTCAATCAGCAACATATGACCCTATCAGTTACCATACTTCTGTGTACATTCTCAAAATGCAAATCAAAACAAAAAGGAAGCTGCAACTGCCAACAGTGACTTACAGCAGGGGTCAAAAAGTCAAATGCGTACAGGGGACAAGCAGGTGACTTAAATGAGGAGAGCAGGCCAGAAATACATGCCCTGTCTATAGGTAGAGTAGCTCTTCAGATATAGCTAATGGCTGTCATGAACAATTGTAGGTCCTGTGTTGTAACAGATTGTTCAACAGAAGCCAGAAATCTGGATTTTTTCAGGGAAAATATTCTGCTTTTTAAATATTTCCAATCTGTAGAAATGCCTTTATGACATTGTATAAACCAAACAAAGTATCTCTGTGCAACATCAATCTCTGGCATAAAGGGGTAGAGATGACAACTAAGGAAACTGAGATAAAATTCTTAACCATGGTTGTATTACAGAAAACACATATTGGACAAGTCGTACACATACAAATGCCTGTGTGCACAGACACAACTTCCTCACTGAAAATTTGCCAGCAGAAGGTTGTTAAATGTAAATGAGTATAAGGGGCTGGACGCTGTGATAATAAGGAACTTTTCATTCATTCATTCATTCATTCATTCATTCATTCATTCTGCAAATATTTACCAGGCCCTGTTCTAGGTGCTAGGAATATAGTACTAAAAACATGGTCTTTTTCCCTTGGAGTTTATACCCCAGGGAGGATATAGCCAAATAAATACATATTTGATATGTGTTAAAACTAAAGCATCATGCAGTACGTGCTATCAAAAATATTTAGCTATGTAAGTTATAGGATTGTCACTTGGAAGGTTTATGAAAAAGAATGTTTAGTTCTTCTTCTACTTATTCTGTAAAGAAAAAAAGAAAAAGAGTTCTTAATTATTTTAGCTCGTTTATTTCATGGGTAAAAAACAGACATTATTAAATCATACAGACAAAGTAGAATGGGGAGTTATTGTTTAATGTCTAGGATTTCAATTTTCCAAGATGAAAAAAGTTCTTGACATGGATAATGGTAATGATTATACAACAACATAAATGTGCTTAAACCCACTAAACTGCAAATTTAAAAAATGGTTAAGATGGTAAATTTTATGTTATATGTATTTTACCACAATAAAAAAATTGGGGAACAAAGTAAAAAAAACAGGTGAGGGCCAGAATTTGGCCTTCGGGCTGTAGTTTACTGACCCCTGACTTATTGTATACCCATCTGGGTTATCTTATTCTTATCTGGCATTGCTTTTGAGCTACCTTACAGTCTGTAAGTTGCAGATAACTGATAGTAATGCAAAATAATTATTTTCTAAACATGGAAAATAAATTATGTCCAGTGGAGATTCAGTTGATTTCCTTCTCCCCCATGGACAAAATCATTTTCATGTCCATTTGCAAGTTTAATTTCAATATTCCTTTACTTCCTGTAAATTTGCATTTCTCTAACTTTTCATTTGAACTGCTTATAACATCTAAAACAGGTACCTCACATAATCAGTTAAAATCTTTAATACGTGGGGGTTTTTTAATAGCTGTATGTCTTATGATTTTACCTTCTTTTGGAAAATTATCCATTAATAGTGTGCATATTGTTGATACCTGTTTCTTTGAAGTGGAAGGAGTTGTGTTGCTATCAAATTATATAATTATGTGGTTGTTCATTATAATTTCTTTCCAGGAATATTTGTTGAATGAACCATTTTATCCAAAAAATAAGATTGTGTTTTCACTTAAAAATAGACTAAAAATAGACAATTTTTTTTTTTTAAATGTGTGTTGTATATGGAAGTGAAAAAATCCCAAATGAGGTATCTATCTAGTCATTCATTCCCTGTCTCCCTCAAAAGAACTTGTTTTTTTTCCCTCTTCAAAGATAGGATCTAATCACCAAATTACCTTATGTACCCTAAGTCTGTGTTATTTGTGTGATTCTCAGTTGATGTAACATCAAGTATTGAAAAGTCCTCTGAAGAAGACTAAAATAAGAGTAGCATTGTGACAGTGACAATCAGTGACAGTTTGGAGTAGCACTGCTAACTTTAATGGAGGTCTTCTTGTTTGCCAGCAGACAACATCCATTTCGGTTCCCACTTAGGAATACATTATACCTTACTGAACCTTATTAAATGAAGAAAAACATGACTAAGGGAAGAGAAGCTTTTCAAAATTATACGGCAGTACAGAGCAAGTTCTCATTCAAAGACTGTTATTTAATTTTCCATTTATATCAGTCTAGGTTCAACATATAGCAGATACACTTCACCCTAGCTAGTTGATGCAGAAAGAAAAATACTAAATGGAAATAAATGGATTTCAGATTTGTTAGAAGGCTGAAGAAACAAGGTTTAGGCTGACTGTGGAGGTTGGTTTCTCAAAGCCACGCCATATAACTGAGGCTCCAAGGGAGTTGATGATCTTGCCAACGTCAGTAAGATGCCTACATAATTGGAAACCTCAGCTGCAGCTTCTGGCTCCAGACAAGTCAGCATCTGATAAAACCCAATCAGCAAATTGGAAACCTCAAGGCCTGCTTCTTTCTTTCCTTACTTACTTCAGTTCCTCTTGTCTGCAGGTGCTTCTGATTTGTGTAATCTCAACCACAAACCTAGAGCTAAGGAATTCTGGGAAATGTAGCTTGTGACTCTCCATCTCTGCGATACAGGAAATCACCAGGAAGACACCAGAATATATGCTGAGTGAGTTAATGTATCTAACTTCTCCCCCAAATTATTGACTCAGAATGGTGCTTATTCCAAATCCTCCTATCCTTTAACTGTTCTGCAAAGGTAAGGCTGAGGGTAATGCGAGTTGGGAGATGTCCACCCTCCTGAGCCGCTGCCTCCTGGCTCTTTTAATGATCGAATGTGTTGTTTATAGTTTGGGGTTTTTCAGGACTTATGAATAAAGCTGGTATAAACATTCAAATACAGGATTTTGTGAGAACATGAGGCTTTATTTCTCTCAGACAAATACGTAGGAATGGTATGCTGAGATGTGTGGAAAGTGTATGTTTATTAGAAGCTGCTAAACTGTTTTCTAATGTGACTATACTGTATTGCTTTCCAACCAGTAGGCTAATGACAAAGAATATTGCTTCATTCTTCTTACAGTTATTTTTTGTAGTAAATGAGAGTTCCAGATATTGTGTAACATCATCAGAACTTAATATTGCTATAACAATTTTGGTTTTGGTTTAGCCTTTCTAATAGGCGCACAGTAGTAACTGATTGTGGTTTTAATTTGCAGTTGCCTTTAATTAGTGATGAATGATGTTGGGCATGTTTTCATTTCTTGCCATCCATACGTTTGTTTTGGTAGAACGCTTTGTTTTTCTAATTAATGAGTTGTGAGGGTCCTTGATATAGACTGAATACACGTGTTTTTATTTTTTTAGAATTGAATATATTTTTCTTTTTTTCGAATTTTTGAATTTTATTTATATTTTTACACAGCAGGTTCTTATTATCTATTTTATACATATTAGTGTATGTATGTCAATCCCAGTCTCTCAATTCATCCCACAACCACCACAACCCCCCTCCACTTTCCCGCCTTGGTGTCCATACGTTAGTTCTCTACATCTGTGTCTCAATTTCTGCCCTGCAAACCGGTTCATCTGTACCATTTTTCTAGGTTCCACATATATGCGTTAATATACGATATTTGTTTTTCTCTTTCTGACTTACTTCACTCCTTATGACAGTCTCTAGATCCATCCACGTCTTTACAAATGACCCAGTTTCATTCCTTTTTATGGCTGAGTAATATTCCATTGTATATATGTACCCCATCTTCTCTATCCATTCATCTGTTGATGGGCGCTTAAGGTGCTTCCATGACCTGACTATTGTAAATAGTGCTGCAATGAACTTTGGGGTGCATGTGTCTTTTTGAACTATGGTTTTCTCTGGGTATATGCCCAGTAGTGGGATTGCTGAGTCATATGGTAATTGTATTTTTAGTTTTTTAAGGAACCTCCATACTGTTTTCCATAGTGGCTGTATCAATTTACATTCCCACCAACAGTGCAAGAGGGTTCCCTTTTCTCCACACCCTCTCCAGCATTTGTTGTTTGTAGATTTTCTGATGATGCCCATTCTAAGTGTTGTGAGGTAATACCTCATTGTTTTTCCTCATTTTTAATTGAAGTAAAGATGAATACAATATTATATGTTACAGGCATACAATACAGTGATTTACAGTTTTTAAAGAATATATTTCACTTATTATAAAACATTTGCTATATTTCCTGCATTGTACAATATATCCTTATAGCTTATTTCATATCTAATAGTTTGTACCTCTTAATCCCCTACCCTTACATTGCCCCTCCCCCCTTCCCTCTCCTCACTGGTAACCACTACTTTGTTCTCTATATCTGTGAGTCTACTTCTCTTTTTTTGAATACAGGTGTTTTTTAAGATATGTGCCTTGCAAAAATCACAGTCTGTGTCTTGTCTATACATATGTATACATAGAATAAAAAACACAAAACCCCAAAGAACAAACAAAAAAAAGAGCAGGTATTAAGATAATACTCATATACTCTCTGCAGTTTCCCTAATATCAGCATCCTGCATCATTAATGTAGTATATTTGTTACAATAAATGAACCAGTCTTGATGCATTATTATTATCTAAATTCCGTAGTTTAAATTAAAGTTCACTCTCTGTGTTATATAGTTCTATGGGTTTAGGCAAATGAACAATATCACATATCCATCATTACAGTATCATACAGACTAGTTTCACTGCTCTCAAAGTCCCCTGTGCTTCATTTATTCATACCACCCTCAAAACCCCTGAGCCCCTGGCGAACACTGAGCTTTTTGCTGTCCTCTATAGTTTTGCCTTTTGCAAATGCATGCAGATTTTTCAAGACAGGTGAGACCACAAACTACCAGCTGTAACCTTTTCAGATTGGCTTCTTTCACTTAACAGTATGTATCAAGGGTGAGGTGGAAGAGCACAGATGTGGGAATCCTCTTACTGTCAAAGGAGCTCTGAACAAAAGGTTCCTGTAGTTTTATGGACCTGGGGTCGAGTGGGGAGCGAGAGGGAGGAGGGCTAGGAGTGGAAAAGTACTGAGTCAGAGTAGAGAAAGAGTTTTTAAGTTACCTCCTGTGCTCCCATAAAGGTGTTTTGGCTGAGGTACCTGAGGAAGGCATTGGCCCAAAGTTCCAGATAAAGAGACCTTCAGAATGCAGGCACCTGGGCTAGGAATGCAAATATCCATAAGGACGTGGCTGCCCAGGAGAGTCTAAATCCTTGACTACGGCTCCCTTTAAAGATGGTAGTGAATGGTTGGGGAAGGGAAGTTCTCCTCTGTGTGGCCTGTCAGGTAAAGCCTCTGTCATTGTCTGTGGTTGGGCTTGAAAAAAAATCACCCGTGGGTTTTTTAGTCAAGAGCCAGTGTCTTCAGTAGATTTTATTGTTGTTTCAATATGCAATACCCTGATGACATGTAATGTCGAGCATCTTTTCACATATATATTTCCCACCTGTAAATCTTTGGTTAGGTGTCTGTTCAGATCTTTTGTCCTTTTTTAAATTGAGCTGTTTTTCTTATTATTGAGTTTAAAAAGTCTGTGTATTTGTATATTTTTGATACAAGTTCTTTATCAGATATGTGTTTTACAGACATTTCCTCCTAGTCTATGGCTTGTCTTCTCATTCTCTTAACAGAGTTTTGGCAGAACAGAATTTTTAAAAATTTCACTCAAGTTCAACTTACAGATTTTTTTTATTTCATGGATTGTGCTTTTGGTGTTGTAACTAAAATCTTTTCTCCAAACCCAGGGTTACATAGAATTTTTCCAAAATTGTTATAGTTTGTATTTTACCATTAAGTATATGATTCATTTGAGTTAATTTTTGTAGATGGTATAATAAGGTCTTTGTCTCTCTCAGCAGAAATGTGTACTTTTCCTCATATTGATCTTGTACATATTTTCTTAAATTTATGCTTAAGGTTTTGAATTTTAGAAGATGCTAATGGAATTGTTCCATTTTTTCTAAGTTTTATTTCTGAGCAAAGAGTTGTTCATAATATTTTCTTATTACTCTTTTAATGTCCATGGGATCACTAGTGATGACCCCTCCTTCATTTCTGATATTAGCAGTTTGTTTCTTGTTTTTCTCATAGTTACCCTGGCTAGAAGTTTATCAATTTATTGATCCTTTTAAAGGTTAAGTTTTTGGTTTCATTGGTTTTCTCTGTTGATTTACTGTTTTCAATTTCATTGGCTCTGTGCTAATTTTATTTTCTGTTTGCTTTAGTCGTAATTTTAATATTTTTTTCTCTAGATTCCTAAGGTGAACACTTAGATTATTGATTTTAGGTCTCCTCTTTTCTAATATATGTATTCAATGCTATATACTTCCTTCTAGTTCACTGCTTTCACTGCTTCCATAAATGTTGGTAATTTGTATTTTCATTTTATTTTAGTTAAAATATATTTAAATTTTTCCCATCTTTTAATTTTGACCCATGTGGTACTTAGAAGTGTTTCGTTTAATGTCCAAATATTTGGGGATTTTTTTGGCCATCTTTCTGTTATTGATTTCTAATTTAATTCATTGCCGGCTGAGAATATACTTTGTATAATTTCTGTTGTTTTAAATTTGTTAAGATGTATTTTATCACGAGTCTCTATTACTCCTTCACCTTTGAAGGATAATTTCACTGAATACCGAATTCTAGGTTGGTAGGTTTTACTTTGGTGCATATGCTATGTGAGCGTGGGAAGAATGTGTGTGTTTTCTGCTGCTATTGCAGTAAACATGCTTGACCTATGGTCTGGAGGGAGACATTGTCTCTATCTTCCAATGATAATTGCCGTATAAAGATTCTTGAGAAGATTGTGCCGAAAAAGTAATCAGTGCCTCATTCCAAGACAGGCAGAAATACTGGGAGAAATCCAAATGCAAAAATTACAAATGCACCCTCTTTAATAGAGTACTATTCAAGTTAGCTATTTTATTTTGAGTGAGCTTTGGTAGTTGCATTTTTAAAGAAAATTATCTATTTCATATAATTGAATAAACTCAATTATATGAATTGTTGAATTACTGGGTATAGAGCGTTTTTTGTAACATTCCTTTTTTATTCTTTAAAGTCTATATAGACTTGGTAATATTTTCTCTTTATTATTCCTGTTACCAGTAATTTGTATTTTCTCCTTTTATTTGTTAGTCAGTTTGGTTTGATATTAATCAATTATAATAATCCTTTCAAAATACTAGCTTTTAGTTTCATTGATATTATCTATTAATTTTTGGCTTTGTAATTCCATTGACTTCTCTTTTTGTTTTTGCTATTTCCTTCTGTATGCTTTCTTTGTGTTTAATTTGCTCTTTATAGATTCTTTTTTAATTTTTAATTTTAAAAAATTTTATTTATTTTTGGCCATGTTGGGTCATCATTGCTGCACGCAGGCTTTCTCTAGTTGTGGTGAGAGGAGGCTACTCTTCGTTGTGGTGCACGGGCTTCTCCTTGAGGTGGCTTCTCTTGTTTCAGAGCACGGGCTCTAGGTGTGCAGGCTTCAGTAGTTGTCACATGCAGGCTCGTGGGTCAGTAGTTGTGGCACGCAGGCTCTACAGTGCAGGCTCAGTAGTGTGAACTGAGTGTCCCCTGCATTGGCAGGCAGATTCTTATCCACTGCGCCACCAGGGAAGTCCCTAGATTCTTTTTTTTTTAATATTTATATATTGGCCATGAAGCATGCAGGATCTTAGTTCCCCAGCGAGGGATCGAAGCCGTGCCCCCAGCATTGGGAGCATGGAGTCAGCCACTGCACCACCAGGGAAGTCCTTATAGGTTCTTAAAGTGGATCATTGATTTGAGACCTTTTTTTCTAATAAAAAGATACATACCATAAATTTCTAAGCACTCAACAAATTTTGTTATATTTTATTTTAGCTGCACTCAACAAATTTTGTTATATTTTATTTTCATTTTTATTCAGTTAAAAATGTTTTTTAATTTCCCTTGACCCATGAAGTCCTTCCTCTTTGAACCATAAGTTATTTATATTCCAAACAGTTCTATGATAAGCCTTCCCATTTTGTGTTTTATTTCTTTTAACTTGCCATTTGTATTTTTGATTCCCTTACTTCATTCTTGGTAAATTGTTTAGATATATCATCCAGATTTCTAATTCTTTCTTTAGCTAATCTATTACAATTTTTATTTTATCAGTTATATTTTTTAATTATGGAAATTATTCTCAACTATGTTATTTTTCATGGTTAATTATTCTCACCATTTCTATAATTCATATCATTATTTCTTTAAACATTTCATATAATTCTGCTTTCTGTATAGGATAATGACAATTGGCAAGTCTTTAGTGACCCAATATTATGCTGTTTGTTTGTCTTGACTTTCAGTAGTTTCTTTCTCCTCAGTCTGGTGATGATTTGTGTGTGTGCACTTGTGTGTTTGTGTGATCATTCAGGATTTTAATCGCTGGAAGTTCTGTTGCTTACCTTTAGGGACACTTTAGAAAGAGAGTTTGACTTTGCTTTAAGGCCCCAACTACTTTTTATTCTTTTCTTTTTTTTTTTTTTTTTGAGGCCCATCCCAATTCTTGGTCCTGGGTGTTCCTACTCTGCCTCCAGGTCATAGACATCTGGGCTTCTGGCCAACATTATACCCCCTACCCCCACCCATATAGAGCGTGGTATTCTTATTTGTTTTTTTAGAAGATATGGGGAAACCAGCAGTGCCACCAAGAGTGTGTCCAATCTGGAAATCTGCTTGTTGTGGATCAGGGGTAGTTATTCACAGACTTGCAAACATAAATAATACCAGTTAGTGTAATCTTTATGTACTAATTGCTAAAGTTCAAAATATGATAAAGTTTAAGTTAAGAAATTTCTTAACTAGTCTTCTTACTATTGGGCTATATCTTTCACCTGAATACAAATGAGAAAATTTATTTTGTTCTATCCCTAACTAAAATCTATATTAATTCTCCCTTGCTTGCAGAATAAAAATCAAGCTCTTCAGTATAACCTTCAAGTCCTCTCTTTATCTTTTTCCAGTCTGTCTTCTTCCACTTTTCTATATAAACTTGTTGCACCAGAACATCTAGGCTCTACTTAATATGCTGTAATCTTTCAACAACTATTGTTTTTGATGTTTCCTCTGTCTGTGCGGCCCTTCTGTTGAAATTCAGATATATTTGTTTCATCGCTCAAAATCCTGCACAAGTATTTGCACTATTATGAAGGCTTATCTAAGTTTCCCTCTATAAGAAGAATAAATGCTATCCTTCCCTCTTCTTCCATATACTCAGAGCCATTTTTTATGCCCTGTTATAGTTCATGGTTTTATTTTTTATGTACCTATTTTGACTTACTGATGATATAGTCTTAAGAAGTGGGAGAGTGTTCTCTGTATCCTCAGGGCATAGCAATCAGTGTATGCAGGTGTGTAAACCAAATACTAAGGTATAGTTGTTGACAGTGTATATCTAGACAGAAACAGCACATTACATGGAAATATTCTATAATTGGTGTAAAAAAATCCATTTTGAGTTCTATATATTACCACTTACTCTCTGTCTTTGGCCAAATCTAAATATTGACCATGTTAAAGTTGACTTTTGTCATCTACAGATAAATACTTGCTTCCATTGAAATATACATTAGGTATATAGCATCTTTCTACACTGAGAAGCATTATGATAAATAGCTCTAAGAAACTGAATTGGCATCTAATGAAGGGTGTCTTTGAGGTTGGTGTTTACTGCTTTATTTACTCTCCTATTGTAGAAGAAGGGAAGAAAATTATCTTTTTTAATTAAAATAATTCATTAATCCTGCATAACTATTTTGTTATTATCCCTTATATCATCAGAATCATATGTTAATTGTGTTTCCCTCTGTTTTATTTTCTAGACGTTCCTTTCTGAAATGTGTGACTAATTTCTGGTAGGCGTATTGGACTTTCTGACATGGATTTATTAACTTTACCCTTATATTAATATATTTTTATTTATTTTCCTCTTGATTTTATGCTTACAGTAATCGTGGTCATCATGTTATAATTGTATACATTATTACAAATACTTCTCAGTCAGTGGTCCCCAACCTTTTTGCACCAGGGACCAGTTTCGTGGAAGAAAATTTTTGCACGGAAGCAGGGGCAGTGGGGATGGTTCAGGCGGTAATGCGAGCGATGGGGAGCTATGGCGAGCAGCAGATGAAATTTCTCTTGCTCTCCCACCACTCACCTCCTGCTGTGCGGCCCAGTTCCTAGCAGGCCACGGACTGATACTGGTCCCTGGCTCGGCGTTGGGGACCCCTGCTCTAAATAATGTTTGGAATTATGAAACTTTATCAAACAGTAAATGAATCAGTCCTTTTGGCTTACTCATATAGTTGTTAGGAGAAGCAAATTAGTTGGTGTAAGTGAAAATACATTGTAAGTTACTAAGCATTTTGTTTTTACAAACAATTATTATTTGATCCCATAAGTTAATGGTAGTACATCATCTTTAATGGTTTATAAGCAAATTAGAGTCAAATAGGGAATTATCTAACCAATAATTTATATATGCAGTCTCTTTCAGAACTAATAAATTATTGAATAATTTTAATTAGGCAACTTCTCAGAGTGCTGAACATTATTATCATTACTAATAAAAATCTGTTCATTTATCTAATACCAAATCTATGCCTATAATAAAAGTCTGTGGATAACTTTTAAAAATTCTTCTTCCTTCCCAAAAGTGATACGTTGAGGTTTTTATACAGGATCCTTAACTACCCTGGTGGAGTGTAAATAGCATGGATTATCATCTTGCTAAAATTAGACCAAGTTGAAATCATAGTTCCCTCAACTATGAGATCCAGAAAATGTACCAATCACTAGATTGCAGGAAGTATTAAATCACATAATATGTTCATACTAGACATTCATTAAATATTAGTGCTGTTTTCTTCTTCCTTTAGCTAAATTAGGAATTACATGAACTAGTAGAATTTACAGTGGCACCCTGTTAATTGTTGTTTGTTTTCTGTAGGACCTCAAATAACATTGGGCTCAAAAATCTGTCATTTTATTGATTTGTGCAAGTGTTCCATCCTCAATTTGCCTAATCCTCAAAATATTCTCTTCCTCTATGCTCTCTCAATTTTCTTCCACCTTAGAGGAAAAGAAAGTGATTGGCTTAATTTATATTTTGGTGTAAAAGACTGTGTTCCTTACCCTGCATGGGAATGTTCATATTTTTTAAAAGGAAAGGTTTTATATTAAAGAGATCTTTAGTACTTAGATGATAAAATAGGTTTGGTGACTCTGAACCAGTGAATTACCAGCTGGACCTAGAGCAGGGGAGACGCACACACACACTCACTCTCACACATTTTTTTTCCTCTGACAAGGAGATAATCTGAATGTTTAATGATAATAGAGGTCAGGCCAGAGAAAGATCAATGTAATTATTTTAAAAATTAACAAAAGTTTTCTTTTCCCCTCTGGAATTTTAGATGATGCATTTTATCCATGTAGATAAAAATGGGAAATCAGATAGAAAAAAATTACTTCTTTATATGATGACATTAAAAAATTCTAGATGTACAAATTAAAACATGCCTAAATCAGTTGTACATTTATCTCAAGTACAGATATGTATAGTAGCCACTATCATTTTAGAATGTGCACTTTTATTCTTTGACATGGATACACAGCAGTTCAATAAAACTGCATAATTTATTTCATCAGAGATTTTCTGTCTTTGCCTCTTGGCTAAATTGAAGGTAAATTGAATTTTTCAAATTATACAATGGGTATTCTCACAAGGATATTTAAAATTTTTTGGCTAACCAAAATTCAGTTACTAGATAGAAAATTTACATGAAATCATTCTGTGGCTGCTTTCTCAGTATTATAGAATGGTATACAATCATCTCTAAAATAGTTCTTTTCTATTTTAATTATGCTACTTAAATATTATGTCTTCAGCTTTCAATGTCAATTAAGCATTACTGTATGTGCGTATAAATTTTAATGTCTAATTAAATTTCGATGTTGAAAACTGTTATTCAATTCTGAGATCTATGAATCAACAAGAACTTGCTAACAGTGCCAAAAAAGAAAATAATAGAATCATTAATAGTAGAATCATTAATATAGATGTAAATGCTTGTTTGTACACATATTCAAATATATTCAACTAACATTTTTTCTTGTAAGCCTCATAGATCCAAAGTATTGTTTTTCTCACTTTGATGCATTACGGAAGTTGTTCTTAACTGGGGCGGTGTGGGGGGGTTGCATTTTGCTCCCAAGGGTACATTTGGCAATGTCTGGAGGCTTTTTTCATTGTTACAACTGAGGTGGGAGGTGCTACTGGCATCTCATGGCTGGAGGACAGGGATGTTGCTGAACATCTTAGAATATACAGTACACCCCCTCTTCCCCAACAAGAAATTATCCAGTCCAAAATGTTAGTATTTCGAGGATTGAGAAACACTGCCTTACAGTCTATTATGTAAGATGATATAGATACATTAGTAACTACAGTTAAATTAACAATAACTAGCTGATTCTAGGCATCATGAGGAGTATTCTGTTCAATATTTAGCTCTTCTAATTTAATTTTCACACAATCCAAGGACTGTTATTATCATTTTATAGACATATGAGGAAATCTAATATATCTCATATAGAAAGTAATAATTGTCAATCACTTAATTCAAAACCAATATTATACTAATAACAAAACTACTGGAATTTCAACCACACACTACAAGTGATGGTAATGTCACACTTATCTTGCTTCTCTTGGTACCAGATATAAATAATATATTGGGCAAATAATTTACCAACTAGCTGTGTTTCAGACAGGGAAGGAAAGGATCACAGATTTTAATGTCTAAATAAATTTTGATGTTCAAAACTTCATTATTCAATTCTGAGATCTATGAATCAATAAGAACTTGCTAACAGTGCCAAAAAAGATAATAGTATTAGTAGAATCCTTAATATAGTGATTCCAAGTCCCTAAGGATCATTATTAGGCTAGAAAGCAGTTAACTTTTTGAGCATTTACTTTGTTTTGTCTACTTTTTAATGCGTTTTGTAAATACTATCTTATTTAATTGTAGCCAGTATCCTGTGAAATAGATATTATACTGATTACATTTCATACTGGAAAAAAAGCTTAAGAAATATGGCAGAATATCACAGAGTCAATAGAAGACTGGGTTTATATCCTAAATGTGTCTGGCTACAAAGCAATGCTGTTTCTGACACTATGTGATCTCTTCCTAGTTTTACTTAGAGATGAGATATTTTGCTGTCTGGGCCAGTAGAAAATAACCCAGATTAGTAATGATTACAAACTTAAAACAATGTATAAGTAATTCCCAAGGGCTAGTATATAAATTATAAGTTTTGAAGGCTAAGTGCCAACATTATTAAGATGTTGTACCTGTTAGGAATGGCTTTGACTGCGATTAATAGAAAACCTTACTAATAGTGTCCTAACCAATCCCTATTCCTCCCATAAAGAGAAAACATGAGGTAGGTCTTCTCATCATAGTAGGAGTGTTTCAGTGAAGTCTGGGTCCTTGGTTAGGACCTCTTTTATTCTCCTGGACTTTTTCTCATGGTCACAATTTGTTTGGAGCAGCTCCAAGCATTATTTTGTCACACTACGGAGAACAAGGAAGAGAGAAGCAGAAAGGGCTTTACTTTCACGATACTTTGGCCGGCAGATGGGGGTGGTGGGGAGATATAAGAAAAAAAAGCTTTTCCAGAAGCTCTAAGTAGACTTGCTTTACATTTTATTGGTCAGAACTAGATCACACAGTCACCTCTAGTTGCAAAGGGGGTTAATTTTTCTTTCCATTCTTTTAAGAACCAGGTTGGAAAATCTCTTAATGAGCCAATGAAAAGTGGCACTACAGATTTTGTAGTTAACAAAGCAATTTCACGTTTTGTCTCATTTGCTGTATCTATAATAAAAAATAACAACAGAATGCTATATAAATATCCTAAAAGTAATGCATTTATTAGTTAACAGCAACATTGTTGAAGATTATTTGACCATATATATGAGGGTTTATTTATGGTTTCTCCATTTCATTGCTCTATTTGTCTTTATGCCATAACCACACTGCTATGAATACTGTAACTTTGTAGTATGTTTATAAATCAGGAAATGTGAATCCTTCAACTTTGTTGTCCTTTAACAAAATTTTATGGCATTTAGATTCCCTTGAAATTCAATATGAATTTTATGATGGATTTTTTTAATTCTGTAAAAAAAGGCTATTGGAATTTTGATAGAAATTGTGGGGCATGTGTAGATCACTTGGGTACTATGAACATCATAACAATCTTATATTTTTTAATACATGAACACTGGATGTCTTTCCATCTACTTGTGTCTTTAATTTCTTTCAGCAATGTTTTATAGTTTTCAGTGTACAAGTCTCTCACCTCCTTGGTTGAGATTATTTCTGTATGTTTTATTCTTTTTGATGCTATATAAATGGAATTGTTTTCTTAACATCCTTTTTGGACTATGTGCTGTTAGTGTACAGAACCACAACTGATTTTTTTTGTGTGAATTTTTTATATTGCAGCTTTACTGAATTTAGTTATCAGTCTAACAGGTTTTTTTGTTTTTGTTTTTGGTGTGTGTGTGTGTGTGTGTGGATGGAATGTTTAGGGTTTTCTACATAAAGATAATGTCAACTGTAAATTACCTTACTTTTCAGTATGGCTGCTTTTTATTTCTATTCTTGCTTAATTTACCTGGCTAAGATTGCTAATACTATGTTGAGTAGAATTGGTGAGAGTGGGCATTCTTGCCCCGTTCATGGTCTTAGAGGAAAAGCTTTCCTTCTATCACCATTGAGCTGGATGTTTCTTGTGAGGTTTTCATAAATGGCCTTTATTATATTGAAGTAGTTTCCTACTATACCCAGATTACTAAATGTTTATCATGAAAGTGTATGTCATTTTGTCAAATGCTTTTTTTGCACCAGTTGAAATGATTATGTGGTTTTTTCCTTCTTTTTGTTAATGTGATGTATTCCATTAATCGATTTTCATATGTGGAACCATTCTTTCATTCCAGGATTAAATTACACTTCATGGTGTTTAATACTTATAATGTGCTGCTGAATTCAATTCCCTAGTTTCTTCTTTTAGGGTTTTTGCATCACAATTCATCAAGGATATTGGTCTATAGTTTTCTTATAGTGTCTTTATCCATCTTTGGTAAAAGAATAATGCTGGTCTCATAGAATCTAGAGGTTGGAAATACTCCCTCGAATTTTTTGAAGAAATTTGAGAAAGAATTATATTAACCCTTCTTTAAATGTTTGGTAGAATTCTCCAGTGAAGCCATCTTTCCTGGGCTATTCTTTATTGGGAGGTTTTTGATTACTGATTCAATCTCCTTACTAGTTATTGGTCTATTTATATTTTCTTTTTCCATGTGATTCAGTCTTTGTAGGTTGTATGTTTCTAGGAATTCATCCATTTCTTCTAGATCATCCAGTTGTTGGCATGCAGTTGTTCATAGTGTCCCCTTATAATTTTTTTTATTTCTATGGCATTGGTTGTAATGTCATCTTTAATTTCTGATTTTAGTAATTTGACCCTTCTCTCTTTTTTTCTTTTTTTGCGGTACACGGGCCTCTCACTGTTGTGGCCTCTCCCGTTGCAGCGCGCAGGCTCCAGACGCGCAGGCTCAGCGGCTATGGCTCACGGGCCCAGCCGCTCCGCAGCATGTGGCACCTTCCCGGACCGGGGCATGAACCCATGTCCCCTGCATCGGCAGGCGGACTCTCAACCACTGCGCCACCAGGGAAGCCCTCTCTTTTTTTCTTGATTAATCTAGCTAAGGGTTTGACAATTTTGTTGATCATTTCTGCTCTTTTATCTCTTCTCTAATCTTTTTTATTTCTTCTTTCTGTGAGCTTTGGGACTAGTTTGTTCTTTTCCTAGTTTCTTGAGGCATAAAGTTAGGTTTTGGGTTTGAAATATTTCTTCTTTTTTAATGTATGCATTTACAGCTATAAACTTCCCTGTTATCACTGCTTTAGTGTGTCCCTTAAGTTTTGGTATGTGTGTTTTCATTTTCATTTGTCTCAGATATTTTTTCTAATTTCCCTGGTAACTTCTTTGGCCCATTGGTTGTTTAACAGTGTGTATTTTAATTCGAGATATTTGTTGATTTTCCAGTTTTCATCGTGCTGCTGATTTCTAGTTTTATTCTATTTTAATTAGAAAAGACATTTCATAAACGTTCAGTTTTCTTGAATTTGCTAAGACTTGTTTTGTGACCTAACATGTGTTCTATCATTGAAAAGGTTCTTTGTGTACTTAAGAAGAATGTATATTCTGCTGTTGTTGAGTGGAGTGTTCTGTATTTGCCTGTTACCTCTGGTTGGTCCATAGTGCTGTTGAAGTCTTCTATTTCATTATTGATACCCTTTCTGATTGTTCTATTCATTATCGAAAGTAAGCTAATGAATTTTCTTACTTTTATTGTGTTGCTGTCTATTTCTCCACTCAAGTCTGTCAAAATTTGCTTCGTATATTTAGGAGCTTTCAGTTTTAGAGCATAAATATTTATAATTATTTTATCTTCCTGGTGAATTGATCCTTTTATCATTATATAATGTCTTTCCTTGTCTCTTACAATATTTTCTGAACTAAAATCTATTTTGACTGATATTAGTAGAGTCATCCTTGCTCTCTTTTGGCTATTTTGCATGGAATATCTTTTTCCATCCTTTCACTTTTAGCTTATGTGGGTCGTTAGATCTAATATGAGTATCTCACAGGTAGCATATAGTTGGATCTTTTTTTAAAAAAATCCATTCAGCCAATATATGTCTTTCGATTGGGGAGTTTTATCGAAATTACTCTTTGGGAAGGACTTACTATTGTTATTGTAATTCTGTAAATTGTTTTCTGTACGTCTTATAGCTTCTTTTCTCCTCCTTTTCTCTCTTGCTTCTTTCCTTTCTGTTTCATTGATTTTTTTATATGATATATTTTAATTTTCTTATTATTTTCTCTTGTGTATAGTCTATAGATATTTTATTTTGGTTACCATTGCAATTCTATAAAACATCTTAAAGCTATAGCATTCTGTTTTAAACTGATAACAACTTAACTTCAGTTGCGTATAAAACTATGTTTATAGCTGCATTTCCTTTATTTTATTGATGTCCTAAATTACACTGTATACTTTGTATATTCATTAAGATAGATGTATAGTTATTTTAAAAGTTTTTTGTCATTTATATTCTATACATCAAAATTTCAATAGCACAGGTTATGTTTGTCTGTATCTATCTTTGCCAGAGAACTTATATTTTTATATGCCTTTGTGTTGCTGTCTACCATTCTTTTATTTCAACTTGAAGAATTTCCTTTAACATTTCTTGTGTAGCAGGTCTAGTGGTGAAGTACAACTTCAGCTTTTCTTTATTTGCAGAAGTTTTCATTCCTTCTTCATTTTTGAAGGATAATTTTGCCAGATACAGTATTCTTGGCTGCCTTTTTTTTTTTCTTTCAGAAATTTGAATATATCATTCTACTCCTTTCTGGCCTGTACAAGCTTCCTTGTATGTGATGAATTACTTTTATCTTGCTGCTTTCAAGAGTCTCTCTTTGTCTTTGAAAGTACAGTTTGATTATAATATGTCTTGATAGGATTCTCTTTGGATTAATCTAGTTGGAGTTCTTGCTCTTAAATCTGTATGTCCATTTAGCTTTCAGACTTGGCATGTTTTCAGCCATTGTTTTTTCAGATATGCTCTCTGCCTCTTTCTCGTTCTTTCTCTTCTCCTTAAGGTATTCCCATAATACATATCTTGATCTATCTGCTAGTATCTCATAAGTCCCTTAGGCTCTTTTCTTTGCTTTTCCTTATTGTTTTTTCTTTTTGCTCCTCTGACTGGATGACTTCAAATAACCTGTCTTCAAGTTCCCTAGTTCTTTCTTCTGCTTACCAAATCTGCTGTTGAAACCTACTAATTAATTTTTAAGTTCAATTATTTTATTTTGAGATCCAGAATTTTTGTTCTTTTCCACAGTTTCTATCACTTTGTTTTATCCTCATTTTGTTCATGCACAATTTTCCTGATTTTGTTTAGTTGTTTATCTGTTTTATTTTAGCTCACTGAGCATCTTTTTTACACTTATTTTAAGTTTTTGCCAGGCAGCAAAGTATGGTTGCTCTACAATATTGTATAAGTTACAGGTGTACAATATAGTGATTCACAGTTTTTAAAGGTTATACCCCATTTATAGTCATAAAATATTGACTATATTCCCTGTGTTCCACAGTATATCCTTGTAGGTTATCTTATACCTAATAGTCTGTACCTCTTACTCCTCTACCCTTATATTGCCCCTCCCCAATTCTCTTTCTTTACTGGTAACCACTAGTTTGTACTCTATATCTGTGAGTCTGCTTCTTTTTGTTATATTCACTAGTTTGCTATATTTTTTAGATTCCACATATAAGTGATATCATGTAGTATTTGTCTTTCTCTGTCTGACTTATTTCACTTAGCATAATGTCCATCCATGTTGATGCAAATGGCAAAATTTTGTTCTTTTTTTATGGCTGAGTAGTATTCCATTGTGTATATATACCAAATCTTTATCCGTTCATCTGTTGATGGATACTTAGGTTGCTTCCATATCTTGGCAATTGTAAATAATGCTGCTATGAACACCGGGGTGCATGTATCTTTTAAAATTAGTGTTTTTGTTGTTTTGTTTTTTTGATATATACCCAGGAGCAGAACTGCTTTGTCATATGGTCATTCTATTTTTAGTTTTTTGAGAAACCTTCATACTATTTTCCACAGTGGCTGCACCAATTTATATTCTCAGCAGTAGTGTACAAGTGTTCCCTTTTCTTCACATCCTTGCCAATGTTTGTTATATGTGTTCTTTTTGATGACAGACATTCTGACAGGTGTGAGGTGATATCTCATTGTGGTTAATGGAAACTAATTAAACTTAAACGCTTTTGCACAGCAAAGGAAACCATCAACAAAATGAAAAGACAACCTACTGAATGGGAGAAAATATTTGCAAATGATATGACTGATAAGGGATTAATATACAACATTATAAATAGCTCATACGATGCAACATCAAAAAAAAAAAAAGAAAGAACCTGATTAAAAAATGGACAGAAGAACTGAATAGACATGTTTTTCAAAGAGGATATACAGATGACTAAGAGGCACATGAAAAGATGCTCAACATTGCTAATCATCAGGGAAATGAAAATCAGATCTGTATTTCTTTAGTCAGTTTCTGGAGTTTTATTTTGTTCCTTTCCTAGGCTTGTTCCTTTATTTCTTTGTATGCCTTATAATTTTTTGCTAGGATTTGAGCATTTGGAAAAAACCACCTCTCCTAATCTTCTTATACTGGCTTCATATAGGGGAAGACCTTCATTAATCATTTCAACCTACAGCTGGCCTGTAAGTTCTTGGATCTCTCAAACCTCTTCTGATCTCTTGTTCCCTCTGACATTGGCTTGCAGAACTTCAGCTCTAATATGCTGCATACCTCTGTTTTCTGCAGCTTTTAAAGTCTGGCAATGGTCCTGTCAGTGCTCTGTGTCAAGTGAGACTGAAATCCATCTCTCAGGCAGCCCCCAGACAAGCCAGAACATTGAACACATGGTCCACTTTTTTGTTTCCATCCTAGGGGAGAAACCCTGTATGGGTGATTTCCTCTCAGTAGCTTAATGCTTTGCTGCATAAGGGAAGAACAGTGGACAAGGACAATAAACTCCACAAATTTTCCTACCTTTGTCACTAGAATCCTATATTGGTTTTATAGTGGTCTGAGTGCTATAGCTTGAGTGGTTTCTAGAGTTCTCACAGAAGTATTCTGGTCTATACATACATTGTTGTTAACTTGGTTTCTTTGTGGGGGAAGGAGGGCCTGTGTCTTCCTAGTTCACCATCTTGACCTAAACTGGATTCCACATATTTTAATGATAATTCTCTTCAAGTAATGAAGCTCACTTACATTCCTTGCTCATTCTTAGCCTCTCCAATTTCACTGTTGTTTCCTCTGGGATAAGGCATCTGAGGGTGACTTTCTCTTTGGATTCAGTTCCAGAATCAGTCCGTTCAAAGTCACAGTCTCTTGATTCATGAACCAAAAGGGACCTTCTCATTTTGTGATACCTTTTTGTAAATGTGCACCTTCATTTGACTCACCAAGTAACATATCACAAACAACCAGTTAAAAGGAGGAATAAGTGAGTCCACATGAATAAGTGAATACACAGGATTTGGTATATTTTCAGGCTATCCTGACTACTATTGCCATTAGAAGGTGCATTAGTAGGATTCTCTGAGAGCTGTAAGGTCAGGATCAAATGATGCTACACCCTTCCCTATCCTCCACTTCTTCTCATAGCAATGTAGAGATTCTTTACATAAAAGATACATATGGCCAGTTCTTCTAAGGGCTGGTCATACTAAGTTCACAGTAATAAAAGGAAATACTCATTAGACATATGTATTCTACATTAGCAGAAAGCTGATGTCAAAATGCTCTGAGAAAATGTGGGTGTGGTTGATAATCACAGCCTCTAATTTTCAAGAGAGATTAAAACATGTAAATATAAGAGTAAATTTTAATCTTAAAGGGAAAACACCTCTAAAAAAACAAAGCATTGAAACTTTGAAAGTAATTCCTGAAAGAGCTCAGAATATAGCATTGCATAGAAGAATAGAAGGGAGAGAGATACATACTTGAGGTTCTTTAGAAATAATGGCAAGTGGCTGTTAAAATATTCTCGAGAAGAAAGAGTCCATTATCAGTTGAACAATGTAATAATGGAGGTAATAATAACAGTTTTAGAGTTCTACGCATAGGAAGAAAATAAATCTCCAAAACAGCAGATGTAATCTAGCTACTAACAAAGAGGTATCGTAATGATCATAAGAGATGGAAAGAACTACTTCTACTTTGCTTCTATGCATTTTTTAGAAGATAATGATCTTTTAAACTGCAGCATTAAAGCCAACATGGCTAATCATCACCCTTGGACCAAAGAGAGGAGGAAACATTTTCATAGTGATCACCATTTGTTGAGTGCCTACTCTGTGTCAGGAAATATCCTTAGCAATTTACATAAATTCTCCCTAACCTAAGAACCCTATGAGATAGGTATTATTTTCTGGATTTATAATTGAAAAAACTAATGCTAGACAGATAAAATTAAATGCTCATGGTCACACAAAAGTAGCTTGTATAGAATTGAAAATCCATGTCTGTCCACAATACTAGGCTGTGTAGGAAGTTATTAAGACAATTATAATATGATTGCAAAAGCACTTTTTGTGGTGGGTCAGATAAAACAAAGAATGAGAAATTTGCTAGACAGTTGGATATGGGCTAACACATTTGTTTTTAAAGAAATAGCAAATTTGATTCTGGTAACCCACAATTGGTAACTTTGACTTTTGTGCATGGCACAAACAGATGATTTTGAACAATTTTGGGGGGTGAAGGGGGGAAGTGATAGTCACTGGATGCAACCATCAGTTTATTTAGAGTAATTAAGACCAAATTCACCTGTCTTTGGTTTGTTTTTTTCCATTTGTTTAAACAAACCATATCATTCATAGTAAAAGCTTTATTTTTTTGAATAAAGTTAAAATGGTAAATATTGTTCAAGGTGAATATTGTTCAAGGTGAATATTGTTTTCATGGTTTGTTTTACATATAAAAGATTATATTAAAATTATTTTAACTAAATTTATTCAGTCTTTTTTTTTTTTTTTTTTTTTTTTTTTTGCGGTACACGGGCCCCTCACTGTTGTGGCCTCTCCCGTTGTGGAGCACAGGCTCCGGACGCACAGGCTCAGCAACCATGGCTCACAGGCCCAGCCGCTCTGCAGCATGTGGGATCTTCCCGGACCGGGGCACGAACCCGTGTCCCCTGCATCGGCAAGCAGACTCTCAGCCACTGTGCCACCAGGGAAACACTATTCAGTCTTTTTTAGGATGAATTAACAGATGTAGGATTGCTGTTCAAAAGTATATGCATGTTTAAAACTAAAACTAAACTAAAAATATATGCACATTTAAAACCTTAATAAATACTGTTAACTTTCTTATCCCAATGGTTTATTTTTAGCACCGATATTAAATAACAGTTTCTGATTTTCTGTCCTTTGATAACTTTGGGCTACTTTTACTTTTTGCTAAAGTTGTATTAGACAACTTATACCTCAATTTTTTTTTAATTTGAATTTCTTTGATTAATAGATTAAGTATTTTTTATATTTATTTTTTATTTTCATTTCAAATTGCATACTTATGTCCTTTGCCTATTTTTTTAGTGTAGTGTCATTTTTTAATTCTTCGCACTTGCTATTTACATAGGAAAGGTATTAAAACTCATGTAAAATTTTGCAAATGTTGCACCTGAGTTATTAAATTTTTGAATTATTATTTCAAAGTAATGTGTTTTTATGTCTACCTCCTTACTTTACTCAGCAAGCAGTTGCACCTATTTAGGTTTTGTTAACAGATGTTATCAATCCTATGAAAGAGTATTTAATGGCACACATAGCATTTTCATGAGACAAAAGAAAAAAAAACTGGAGATATTGTTTACATGACTAAATCAGGGTTCAAAACCGTATCTCACCAGATTGAAACTGTTATCCAAGATATACAGGATCCATTTAACAGAAAGGGTTATGAGTTTTCCCTTATAGACTCAAAATATATGCTCAATCTTTGCATAAATATACATTTGGGGTGACAGATTAACAGCAGTTCTGGAAAAAAAACCATTTCATTTTCATAGTGCGTGATGCTTTCTAAAAGAAAATAAAGGCAATGGAGAGTGCCTTTTTAAAAGCAGGGCATGCATTACACAAAGATAAAATAGGTATGCAGTTGTACACATTGACAAGACCACTTTTGGAATATTTCATTCAGTTCTGAGACTTGTGTTTTAAGAAAGACCATGAGAAACTATGGGAAGTCTTCTTGAGTGCATTTTTTAGGAGTTGAGGATATAAGGGGATGAAAAGAGTGGGAGGTCTAGAATCTGCATCATGCAACTGTAATACTAAAGGCAAAAATCACATTAAACAAAACAAACATGAATGAGCTGTCCCTCAGTGTGCAAATAGTCTGTGCTTTAATGTTTTTGGAGATTTCTGAGTTGAAGTTCATGTTGAGCTAGATCAGCTCTCACTAAGAAATTCTAATCAGTTATTTGCCCTTTTGAGAAATCAAATGGACAAAATAGGATAAAATGTTTCCATTATCTGACAAAATAAATGATTTCAAATAGTGTAACATATTTCAAAATAGAATAAAATATATCCATCATCTTTTATTGAGCTATGAAAACAAAGACTAAGAAGCCCTCCAAGAAAATTAAGAAGGATAACAATATAACTGTACAGGTAGGAAGGTAATGTAAAAACTTGAAATCAGAGAATCAAAAGATCATATAAAAATATAACTCAAAAAAGGAAGAAAAAATATAACTCAAGAGAAAACATAGTCTGTAAAATTTAGAGTCACAGAAACCAATTTTGAAAACATTGGCTCTGAACTTGAATGACAAAATGTGATAAATTGGCAGTTTACAATTTATAAAAAATTTTAATTTTACAGCATCAAACTTAAAAGTTATAACATCTATATTAGAATTAAGTTTATTTTTGCTTAGTTCATTTTTCCAATTAGATCCCGGTACTAGTTATGTTGATGTATATTTTATTACTTCATACATCTCACACATAAATGTATTGAAGTTATTATGTGTGTTACATCAAAATTGGCCTTTCGGAGTTTTCTAAAAGCAATGATTCTGTGACAACCGGACGTTTATTTTCAATTACAGGAAATTTGTAGAAAGACCACTCTGAACTTTGTAGACTTAGATAGAAAAGAGACTAGAAATGTGTGTATATGTCTGTGTGTGTGCGCACATTTTTTATTTCACCCGTCAGTAGTTACCCAGCATCACTTTGATTCTTTCTTCTTCATGTTGAAACACAGCTCAAAGCACCAAACCCATTCTCCAGTGATTGGGACAAAAGTAGGTTAGTAGAGTGGGTTGCTAGGAGACCAATGTCAGCGTCATCTATGACCTTGCAGGATGTAAAAAATAAGTATGGATTTATCGAACTCAGTGGCACATTGTTTAAGTCCTCTGCTCTGGCTGTCTTATTTCATTTCTGTCTACCTCAGTGTTTTCCTCTTTCTCTTTTCTCTCCTTTTCACTAACACAAACGTGAACATATAGAGCCATACAACTTCCTTTCTTGATACCTCCTAATTCCTCAAAGTTATTACTATGCTTCATTTAACCACAGCATTGTCTCTTAGCTAACAACGCCCTCCAATAGCAGCGTCAGCAAGTTCTGATCCTTTTAAAAGGCTGATTCTTCATACCATTGCTGTAAGAAATATAGAAATCAGTTCTACTGGGAACAACATTATGAAAAATGTATAAACATCACAAAGTAATTTTGCTGTCACATTCAAAATGTTTTCTCAAAGTTGCATCCACAGTTTTCACAGTTGAGGTGGCTTAGGTTAAATAATCTCATGCAGGGGAGAACTCTAACATTCTTGTCATCTTCTTGGCATATCTTTTTTTGAAATTGTTTGCAATATGGATTTCCCAGAGAAAAAAGTACCAGTAGAGAAAGTTAAATTAAAAAAACAATTCTCAAATCCCAAACCATTTTTGTTTTCGTATTTATAGATCTTCATTTTAAAGAATTATAAATTATATTATAAATAAATGATGTGGGAGGTGGGATGAGGAGGTGTGTGTGCACGCACGCGTGTGTATACATGATTCTTTTCTCCATAGGTTGGAATCTTAATTGTAAGGTGTATGAGAATGCAGCCCTCATTCCATTTATAGCAAAAGTCCTGTAGACTTTTAGACTACAGGACTTTTAGACTTGCTATTATATTTGTATAGTTTAATCAGGAACAAAACTGAAATAAATATGGATGTACAGATATATCCTACCAGTACAAATATTTAGACTTTTACTAACTATTGAATAGAAAAAATTATTTCAATTAAGCTAACTTATAATGTATTTCCAAAATCAATTGAACAGCTGTTATTAATACAGAGCCGGGTTACTCAAATGAATTGTAAAGCTTTATGTCAGAGTGTGAATGTGTTGTGATTGCACAGAGAGAATCTTATGCAAATCTTAATATATGTGATGGACTAGATAATGGAATTTGAAATAAATTCTTGGTTTTTTTTAAAGTCTTAATAACGATCAGAAAATAGTTGCTGAAAGTCGCTGTGTACATACTTTAATGTCTAAAACAGAAAATAGAATTTACCAAATTCCTAAAATTTGAGAGGACAGAAAAATGTTCATAGAGGACCAACTATTACTCTACCAGTATGTAAACTAGTCCTTGGAAATGCATGTCTTATTTTTTCTGTTCTTAAGGCATTAATGATTTTCATAATCACTGATATATCATTTAGACAGCAAAGTTGTACTGTTCTATATAAACATATAGTGATTTTTCCATGAGTTTGCCAAGAGGTATTTAGAGATTAATGGAAGGAATGGATACTTAGAGAATACTAATACATTAACTAAAAATGGTGAGGTCTAAGAGCTAAAACAAAAACCTTTGTATGGTATATATTAAAATTCAAATAAGAGAAGTTAGGAAGAATTTTTTTAAAAAGGTATTGGAAGCAGCTCATGGATTTTTTAAGCGTAATCATCAAGTTGTTACTTGTGAAAATTATGAACCAGAAAATGGCTAAGACCACTCTAGAATTGTGGGAGCAAGTTCTAGGGCAAAGAACAAATGTGTGATTAGAATGAAGAGAATAAGAATTAGGCAGATGAAGTAGGGGAAGAATGAAGAGTCAAGTATTGGGTGCAACATCAGTGGCAAAGCATTTTGCCAAGTAATCTTATCATCTCTGAGAATATGTATGCCTTCCTTACTTCCACAAGTCACTAGTGGAGGAAATACAAATTGTATTTCAATATCATACAAATACAATGTGGAAATCAATACCACATGCAATAAATACAAATTTTATTTCAATTAAAATGATGCATACCTTTGATATTCCATTTATTCATTAACCAAAGAAACACTTGAATCCCTGTGATGTGCTAAATCTTTTTACATCTGATCTCTGAGCCTAATTGAGACAGTTATGTAAAAATACAATACAAATTACAATACAGAGTAATAAAAAAATTACAATAAAGGTAATAAAAAAAAGTGCTAACAAGTGTAAGAAAGATTGCTGTGATGGCAGGGTGGATTTGCATGTAATTGGCATATATGTTATTATTAGAGTGGTCCCAGGATACGTTTGAGATATTCCATAGAAACTAATGTGGTACATGGGATTTTGCACATTGTAAAATTCTGCAAATGGTGATTTGGTTCTAGTGACTCATTCATTTTCCGAAATGAAAACTGAAAATGATCCTAGAAGACCTACAGTTACATTAAAAACCATATCTGCTCCAAAAATCTTGATTTTCCCCTCATAATTCAATAATGGAAATTTCAACATAATTAGAATTATTATAAAATGATTGTATTTCTGACCAAGCATTAACACACACAAAATCAGTCAGAGGTATTATTAAGAAAAGAAAATTCCATAGCTGCAAATTTTTATCAAACATCCATAAGCACTCAGTATAGCAAAATTCTACTCTAAGTTTCACCTTGAATGCATGTACATACTTTACACATTGATTCAACGAGTCCCAGAAGTCTCAAGGGGTATGCAGAACATAAAACACAACTGTTCTATTTCCGATTTTTATCTCTAATATGCAAATTAAACTGAAATTATGTGAATAATGACTTAATATTCCTTTTGTTTTCTTGAGGTTTGGAAAGAATTTTTGGAAAAAATGCTGGGCTGCCATGGGTGCAGAGAGCTAAATGGAGAATTTTCCCCCTCTTAATATATTTTCATTAGCAACTAATCATTCAAATATATTTTTCTGGTATAAGATACGAGTATGAAGTGTCATGGAGGATGCTCTCCCTTGATCGTGTTTTCTCGGTAGAAAATTATTTATAAAAGCAAAATCTGAGAGTAACAATTTTCCCCTTCATCCCTTCTGACTCACAGGTGCAGCTTCTTAGAATCAGAGTAAATAAAATAAATTAGGAAGAAATGTATGCTATTAATGCATTCTCCCATCATTCTCTGCTTTAGGACTGACTTAACACTTCGCAATTAACAGAGTTTTTTATACTTCTCTGGAAAGTCGTAAAGAACTACAGAATCAATAGGATGGGCATTTAAAATGAATTTTCAGAAAATTTCTGACAGAGTAGTATAATCTTTTTGTGAATCAGACCTGGTTTACTAAATGCTTGGAAAACTGACATAGGACACTAAACCAAGAATGTTTAGGTAAGTGGAAAGGTATAATTCAAGGCAGTAAAAGGAGGTGACCAGAGTATAAAGAGAATATCTACCAGTTTTGTACAGTTGTTTCTTGCTGAATTAGCAGACCCACAACTATCATCTCCTGTGTCTTCCTGATTGGTCTCTAGGTATGTCAACTCGTGGAAAGGCTGATGGTCTGCAATCTCAGAGCTAAAGTGGGTCTTGTATGTAATTGAAACATTTAAGGATGTCTTAAATGTCTACCTTTGAGCCTACAGGGAAAGCATATCAAATATAGGGAGGGTGTGGGATAGCCCCAGTGGTCTGGTTAACAAAACAAAGGACATTGTGGAAAGTTAGTCATCAGAGACCTCAAAAACTTTGTACAACACTGCATTACATACAACAGCCATTTTAACTTTAAAACTGCAGAATTAACAACCCTGGAAGGTTTAAGAAACTAAGAACACCCCCAAGGTAATAAGCAGAAATTCACAAGGGCCTCTTTGGGTGCCCTATTGATTCTGCTAATTCAACAAGGGATAATTGCAGAAAGTTACCAGAGACGTTTAAAACTCCCTAAAGCACCAGGTTTCTATCAAATACTGGCCTATGGGCAGAGGGTCTACAAAAGGCTCTTTCAGCTTGCACAGCAAAATGAGCACTGTAGTTTTAACCCTCAAAGTGCCATATGCAGCATCTTCGATTCCCCACAAAGGGAAAAAAATAATTGTACTTTTATACCAAGGAATATTTGCCTATAACGAATCTGCAAAGGGGTTATCTTGATATGTCTGTACTAATTCAAATAAGAGACAGTTATGCCACTCAATGATTCTTTGAAACATACACAACTGTAATTTTATCAGTGTATTCTGAAAATTAAAATTGAGTAGAGGTATTTGCCTATTTTTTTACTTACACGGGCTTGCAGTTCAAACATATTTTTAGTATATAAGAAGGTCTTATTTTTTTTCCTTTCTGAGTTTGCAAAGGACCTTTGTCAATGCTGATTTATTAATTTTTTTTCCTTATTGTTAGGGATTGGTGAGATTCTAATATTTATCCCCACTCTTGCCTTCTGAGCTCTAATCAAATTGAGAACAATTGCAAAAAATTAGATGAGAATTAAAATATAATACCTCTCTTAAAATTGTTAATATAATAGTAGAAAAATGTGAACTTTGAGAGCAAAATGAGACTTCCTAATTCATCCTGCTTTCCCAACTAGTCCTTGGGGCCTGTTTGTTAGGAGTGTTAGATGTTTTGAATAGTAAGCTACCTTTGCAACCCCATGGAGAATAATGACCTTTAATATACCCCAGCATACGGGAAGCTAGGGCTGAGAGAGTCTTGACCTTATTTGGATTAATGTGGGCTTCATTCATGACAGCAGGAATGGTGGGAGAGAATGCACATCACTGGTGGAAAAACCAATGACAGAGGGAGTGAGAAAAGAGAAAGAAAGCTGAGACTGAGAATGTGGGTCATCTGTGAGCTGTAACTTTTACCCCAGTACACCAATTAGTAAAGTCACTCTTCTTCCCGTGGGGAGGAGAGAGTAAGAAAGGAGAAAATGGTGGAATTTTCCTCCCCAGTACCTCACTGACAGGATGGAAGTGTTGACAAAGGTTCCTATTTCATGGGACAAGGCAGGAGTGTGGAAAAATGTTTCTTCCAGATCTTCTAAATCTAGATAAATGGGCTATTTAAAATCGGAAAGGGCTGGGGACTGTGCCTTTGGTTTAGTATGAAATCTGGCTCCTAGTGCCCTTCACATATAATTTAGATAGTACAATAATTAAAAAGAAAATCTTTAGGAAAAATAAGTCTTAAGCTTTTTATACACGCCAGTTTAAATTATGGGGTATTACCAGTCTTTATTGTCACACCAACCATTTTTTCCAGATTTTTTGACGAGTATATTTTAAGGCAAGCCCCTTAGTCTTAGGTATGACTTTATAAGAACAAAATAAAAATGAATAAAATTTAGCTTAAGGTATATAATATAATAACAACATATAAACTTGAAAATTACCTCAGAATAGGGACCAGTTATTGTAAGTTAAAGCTAACTTTATGTAACTATGTGCAAATACATTTATCTATTTAAGTCACCTGAGAAAAACCCATGAGAAAATCTTGGGTACATCTGAGTCTTATTGTATGGCTTAGTGAGGGACGTTAGCAAAAAAGGCTTAAAGTTTGAACATCTAAGTATTTTCTGTATTTTCAGAGACATGTGATCCGCAGAATTATGTTACCTTCCATGAGAGCTTTCAATCCCTAGTTGAGAAGGGAATGGTATCGTCTCACTTCAATTTCTTGTTTGCTGTCAATCAGTATATTAAATCAGCTTTTGTGACAAATTTACGCTATAAAACGCTCAACAACCAGTAACACCAAAGAAGTTGATGAAAATTGCTGTGCAACATTGCCTAGGTCAGCAACAACTCCTGGTGTTCTCTTCTTATTTTTGCATTAACTAAACCTTTATGTGCACACAGTTCTGTATACCTTCATGTAGTACTTGAATTTCTAGACAGGAAGAACTTAATTGGCCTCTTTTCTACCATAATTTATATATATATATATATATACACACATATATATATTTAATTTTAAAGAATTTTGAATTTTTTCTAAATAGGGAAAAGAAGCTATAAAAAAAAAGGTTGGTCTCTTTCTTGGGATTGAATTTAATGCATATGGAACAACATGATCCTTCCATAGTTTTGTTTATTTCTCTTCCTTTACCTATTATTAAATTTTGCTTAATGTTCTAGGGTTACCCAGGATATCTCTGTTAAAAATTAGTGTTTTCTTGCTATCTTCTACTTTGGTTTGTATTTTGTCTTTACTTTGATCCCATCACCTTGATTTACATTCTCCCTTTCTTAAAGTGATATGTAAAATAAGATACCATGACTAACAAAGATTGAGAATTCTGTCCCTAATATAATTATCCAATCAGAATAATATTATCCATTTCAACCCAATACTACCATTATTCAAGGAAAATTCACTTAATGCCACAAATTATTTCAAATGTTCTATAGCAGGGGTCCCCAACCCCCAGGCCACAGACCGGTAACCAGGCCGCATAGCAGGAGGTGAGTGGCGGGTGAGCAAGCGAAGCTTCATCTGTATTTACAGCCGCTCCCCATCGCTCGCATTACTCCCTGAGCTCCACCTCCTGTCAGATCAGTGGCGGCATTAGATTCTCATAGTACGAATGCTACTGTGAACTGCTCATGTGAGAGGTCTAGGTTGCGCGCTCCTTATGAGAATCTAATGCCTGATGATCTGAGGTGGAGCTGAGGCAGTGATGCTAGTGCTGGGGAGTGGCTGCAAATACAGATTATCATTAGCACAGAGTTTTGACTGCACAGAGACCATAATAAATCAATTGCTTGCAGACTCATATCAAAACCGTATCAGTGAGTGGCTAGTGACAGTTAAGCTGCATCTTATGGAGTAGACTGGACGTAAGGAACACACTTTGGGTGTCACTGTCTCCAGTCATCCCCAGATGTGACCATCTAGTTGCAGGAAAACAAACTCAGGGCTCCCACTGATTCTGCATTATGGTGAGTTGTATAATTATTTCATTATATATTACAATGTAATAATAATAGAAATAAAGTGCACAATAAGTGTAATGCACTTGAATCATCCCGAAATCATCCCCACCTCCTCCAGTCCATGGAAAAATTGTCTTCCACAAAACCAGTCCCTGGTGCCAAAAAGGTTGGGGACCACTGTTCTATAGTATATATGTATATGTACATGTATGTGTATCTGTATATATACAACATGCGTATGTACGTGTGTGTGTGTGGGGGGGGGTATACAGATTGACATAATGCATTTAGAACACTTATCCATCTACAATTTCTCTCACCATACCAATGACATGATTAGAAAGATTCTTTTCAAGAAATGATTCATGTCAGCTCTGAAAACCCTAATGGGTACTAGCAGTAGATGACATATTTTGGAAAATTTCTGAAAGGGAGAAAAGATAAGGCTGTACTGATGGCTATATGAGGGCAGAGGAAAGTACAGATTAAACATCCAGGTGAGAAGGCTACAAGCAGAAGTAAGCCACTGGTTCTGAAAATGCACCAAGTTCAGAGTGAGCACGTGCTACCGAAGTCATAGGGGGTTGTCTGGAGGGCAGCAATCAGAAGAGGTAATCGGAGGGCTGCCCAACATACACAGGGAGCGCTGGGAAGGTAAATCCTTCTAGTTTCTCACTCCATCATCCAAGTTTACAGGGCTCTGGGTGCAGCACTTGTTCTGACTTGAATAAGACAGAAGAAAGCTGCTTTCTAAAGAGAGTGGTGGGCATGTGATACGGATGTTAGGGTTGGAGGAAGAAGAGTGACAGTATTCAGTGTAGAAAGATAAATCAATAAAGGCAGCCTCACAGCTCCACGGAGAGGTAAAGCACAGCAAAGCTAATTCCCTTGGAGTGAAGTCCTTCTGAACTTTGGGAATTATAGGAGCCCTGAGCCCAGGGACTGCCTTCTCTCAGCCCTTGCTCCCTCCATAAAGGGAAGCCCGAGTTATGGTAGAAATCACTCTTATATGATGGCCTTCTTTTATGCCTTCTATTTGGTTGAAAGGTATTTTGAGTAAACAGTTGAAAGAGATAGATCTAAGGAAATAAAACAATTGACTGGAGGAAGTACAGAAAATGAATGAAAACAAAAGAACGTATTACAAATTACAATGAATATTCTTAGGGATAGTTAAGAGAATATTATATCCATAATACAAGACCAGGCTACCATGAATAAGGAGTGAGTGTAGAACAAGAAAAAATTCTTGCTAATTAAAAATATGATTGCCAAAGCAAGTAAACAATAAATACAAAGTCTGGTTGATATAATAGAAACTGAGGTCTATTGTAGAATAAATGAAGAAAGGAATCAGGGAATACATGAAGAAAAATCCACAATTAGATACATTATCCTGACCTTCAAGTATAAACAGATATTCCAAAATCTTCTAGAGAAGAAAATCAGATATCTAGAAAGACAAAATTTTTCACATTGGCATCAGACTTATAAGAGAGGTACTAAATGCTAGAAATAAATGAAGCAAGGAAAGTACTCAGTTTGAATCTGGAAACTATAAATCATTTATGAGGCCAAAAATTAGTATATATATTTTTTAATTAGGCAAAGACAGAACGTTTAGTCCTGTAAAAGATTACTTAAGATTCTGGTCCAGCAAAACAAAAACAAGAGAAGCCCAACAAAAAGGAAAATATCAGATCCAAAGCAATAGAGGTAACCCAGAATTTTATTTGAAAAAAATTCCAGAAAGGCAGATGTGCAACTGACACAGACTTTTATCTGCCCAATTTAGACCAGGAAGTAGAAAGAGCTTTTTAAAGGATACTGTTTTGGACCCAGGTTTGAGGAGGAGTGTTAGGGTGTGGCAATCAAGAGACTTAGAAGCCCTTAATAAGAAGATGAAACTGTGGTTCTTTTCTGTTCAGAGAAAATAAAAAAGTAATTCGATCTTCCAGGAAAAGAGAAACAAGAACATCATGATTCAAAGATGAAACTAAACTGTGATATGAGGCAATGTAAGGAAAAGAAATCTGTTTGACCTTAATGCTTGAAAGATTCTATGTTAACTGGCATCTATTTGTAAACCTAGAATTATGTCTCTTTCTGAGCCCATTCACTCTAATTGACTCTGTTTTTAAAAAAATATTTATTTATTTGGTTGCACTGGGTCTTACTTGCATCAGGTGGGCTTCTTTGTTGTGGCATGTGAACTCTTGGTTGCGGCATGCATGTAGCATCTAGTTCCCCGACCAGGGATGGAACCCGGGCCCCCCGCATTGGGAGCGCGGAGTCCCATCCCCTGCGCCACCTCTAATTGACTTCTTAGTGACCAACATTTATATCACCAAATGTAAATAACTCATGATTTTCAATGTTTTCAAATTACCTTAGAAAAATTCCAGAAGATTTAATGGTCCTGTTTTGAACTTTGGCAAGATAAAAGAGTTCATAGAAATTGAGAGTGAGGGAAGAAGTGAAAGCAGAAAAAATATAAAAATCTGGAGGTAGATGAGTGAAAGGGAAATTAAAGGTATCTAAAGGGGTAATAATTATGTCTTACAGCTAGAAATCAAAAGATATTGTCTAAAATTTATCAACCAATCAATAAATGTTAAGACCCTTGCTTAGAATTATAATAATGACCATCAAAACAAAACGTAAAGAGTTAAAAGTGGTTACATCTCAAGAATAGTAAAGGAAGTAGGGAGTGGGGTGAAAATAAATATTTTACTCTCTTAAAAAAACAAATTAGGGCCTCCCTGGTGGTGCAGTGGTTGAGAGTCCGCCTGCCGATGCAGGGGACACGGGTTTGTGTCCGGGAAGATCCCACATGCCGCGGAGTGGCTGGGCCCGTGAGCCATGGCCGCTGAGCCTGCGCGTCTGGAGCCTGTGCTCCGCAACGGGAGAGGCCACAACAGTGAGAGGCCCGCGTACCGGAAAAAAAAAAAAAAAAAAAAAAAATATATATATATATATATATATATATATATATATCTGTTTTGATGTATAAATATGGGTTGTAAACAGATATGAAGGAGTCCCAATAGGTCAGTGTTAAAAGTCCTATATCAAGGATGTTTTCAAATCTAAGTAACAGTAACACTGACTCATAATGGCTTAAAGTGTAAAAAACATTATCTCGAATATCTTAAAGTCTATAGGGAGGGTGGCTATCAGGAAAGGCACCTTATGTAGTTGATTGGCTGTTTTAGGTTGTTTTAGCATCAGTGATATCATGGGTGTTATGCTTTCTTTACATTCAATTATTGTAACATTCTCAGTAGTTTGGATTTGGCCTCAGGACTCATACAGTTACAAAATGGCTGTAGGAGTTCTAGGCATCCTATCCAAAATGTCAGGGACATAAGAAAACGAGGTAATTCTTATTCTCATAATTCCGTTTCAGGAGTGAGAAAATCTTTCCCAGAAGTTTCCCCTTTATCTCATTGGCCAGAATTTGGTCACATAACCTTCTCTAAACTAATCAATAGCAGAGACAATATTAACATGATTTATTTAGCAAACTTATGAGCTGCAACAGGAGCTAAGAAAAAAATCCATTTCCCCTTGATCCATATAAACATTGAGTGGATCATTTAATAGAACCATTATTCTGGTAGGAATAAAAACAAGTAAATGGATGCTGGGTAGGCAAACAACTGTGACCACAAGAGGGCTACAAGGGGAATTATTGATGCAGTGGAGGCTGGTGGTGAGCAAACCTTACTTTTAGTTCATACTACCAAATCACCTCTGAATCTGCATCTGAATTTCCTCACCTGAGAGATTAGAGTGATGACCTAGGTTAGTAGTTCTAATGAATCAGAATCACCTAGAAGGTCCATTATAATACAGATTACTAGGCACCATCCTCAGATATTCTGATTCAGTAAATCTAGGTGTTGCTAAAAAAATTTGCCTTTCTAACTATTTCCCAGGTGATGCTGGTGCGCTGGTCTGGGAACTGTACATTGAGAACCATTGACCTAGCTGATGATTTTCATGGAGACTCATATTGGTATCCCTGGTGCCTGAAATAGTGACCGAAAATAGTAAGTATAAATTTTTTTTAAAGTATTAAATGCGTTTACTCTAACATTCAATAAGTCTTAGCTTTTCTTTGGGTCTAGATTTATCACAATTACAAAGTCTATTCTTCATTCCAATTAAGAATTTGCTGTTACCTACACCCCCTGAATGCACATATATTAGAACATAATTTAATGTTAATTAATTCCTTGGTTTGATATCTCTCGTCATTTGCCTGCATGCACTATGCAGGTGTATTACACCAGTATGTCTGATTTGTTTTTTAATGTTTTGGAAATCAAGCACTTAATACTAACAAAATTCTATACCGGAGTTATTCCAATGCTCTTTTGTGGTGACCAACATGTAGCCAAAATCCCATAACTATGCTCCAGGCGGTGACCGACATGTAGCCAAAATCCCATAACTATGCTCCAGGCTTCATACTGTGGGGAATCATTTCCTAAGCCTATTTGACTACAGAACACATTTAAACATTGGCAGACTATCAAGCAAAGCTCATGAGATGTAATGTCCATTTGGATTAAAATGGACAACAAAAATGATCTCACAGATGAATTATTTGCTATAAGAAATAACTGAACCCTGATTTATATGCTTTTTAAGAAACATTATAAACAACAAATTAGAACAATTAAGTCATTGTCATTATGAATAAAAAGGACAAAATAAAGTGAAATAATTCACTGTATATGTTGGTATGAAGCATAACACAGAGAACATTTTAATGAGACCAGTGTTTTTGAGTCATCACTTACTTTTATACTGAATAGTATGAATACTTTCACTAAATTAAGCTTTTATTCTGGGTAGAATTTTGAGTATTTTGATATGATATCTTTCAATTTTAATGCTGTATGACAATCCTGTTTGCACAGGTCTGTTGCATTAAAAATAATATGATGAACTGAATTTCAGCAATTAAAGACTCTTGAATTAAGATATTCCAAAAATTATTTCATTGATTTCTATTAGATCACTCATCTTCTAATATTTTAAAAATCAAAAGCTTCAATTTTTAATTTTCCCTTTGATTTATTGTGACTAATCCCAAGAAACCACTTATTGTTTAAAACTTTTTTCTTTCAACAGTAGGTATATGTGTTTTAAAAATATTAGAATTTGAATAATATTGAATAACAAACATGTTGAAATTACAACCTATCTACATATATGTCTTAAGACATACTAAAGACATATGTACATAGATTATATGAAGACATACTAAGATAAAGTAGATAGATAGGTAGAGATAGATAGATAGGTAGATAGCTAGATGACATATTAACCAAGTCAAGTTAGAACAACCTTGTGGTGGGAGCTTAGGAGTTTGAAAGAACTTTTATCTGGGAATTAACAATCTGCTTGAAAAATCTGTAGCTAGGTTGTACATGAAAAGCACCCATTCCCTGATTTTATTCCTTTCTTCTTCGTCTGAAACTTTCCTTTGTGTAATGTTTGCTGTACCTCAAATTGGCTATTTCTCTCTTTCCTTGGTCTCATTTTTGTGCTCATGTATAAAAACTTCCCATGGAATGCTTTCCCTAAACCTCCTTCCATGAAAATTATTCTGTCTACTGCTGAAATACTTAGAACTTCACTGTGTATAGTGGCAGCCACTATCCACATGTGGCTGTTTACGTATAAATAAAATAAAATTTCATTTCTTCAGTTGCACTAACTATATTTCAAGTGTTCAGTATTTACATGTGTTTAATGCTGACAGCATTGGACATAAGTACAAATATCAAATATTTCTATCATCACAAAAACTTCAGTCGAAAGCACTGACTTACAGTCTGATGTGTAATTTAGTATCTCTCTTCTAGTTTGTAACAGTTCTCAATATTTTGTCTTCTGCATCCTTAGGAATTCATAACGGTGTTTGCCACCTCATAGGTGCTCAATACTTGGGAATTCATTATATTTTCTCAAGTGCAATTGAGTATGATCTATCCTCCAAATTATAATTACTCAGTAAATACTCAATCTTTTTTTTTTTTTTTTTGGTTTCTTCCTCTTGGAGAAAAAAATAGAGAACCTCTAATTTCCATATGTCAAGAAATATTTCCATGTCAGATAAAAGGCAGATATGCTCAATTAATTAAATTGCAATCCTTTTCTTATCTAATTAATCAATCCAACATGAATAAAGTTGATCTTTTGCTTTAATAAGATTAGGTGTAATATTGATTTTGGAAAGTTATTGCCTCCTCAAATGCTCCTCTTACCATGGTGGATTGGCTTACACCCTTAGGGAGACAGTAGTAATATGCTAAATTTCATAAAATTCCAGGTAAGACGATTAAGTTTGCTTTTGTTTGTTTGCTACTTTACTAGGAAAATATAAGGTGAACCCCAAGGGAAATAATAAACCCCAAGTGATACCTGGTGGTCCTGAAGCTACTTTCATTTTATTGCTTCTTCTGTCGTATGCTCAGCTTCCAAGACATTGAAAGAGACAGGGAAAAAAATTGGTTTCGGTGGCACGTATGTGTTTGGGGAAAAATGGAGATTTCATATTACAATGAGACACAATGAGTAGTGAGTATAATAGAGTGATTTTTTAAAACATCCATTTTAGAAAAAATATTTATTTGAATTTGGGTAATGACATTAAAACAGAAGTTTCTAAGTGTATTATAAGGGAAACTGTACCCTTGCTGATGACAAATATTCAAAATGACAAACCGAGGTGAGAAAGTGACATGTTCACCTCTAGCATGATTTACTGTTTGGCTAAGAGGTTTTCAACAGAATGTAAAGATATTTACAATTCGAGCAGGTAACTATACAAAGTGATGCAAAGTTTTGAAAGGATCAAGTGCTTACCCTGTTCTCATTTATAGTGCAAAATATACCTACACAAATAATTTTTCCCCTTTTCCTTGTTAATCTTCCCATTAGTCTGCATTCTAGAAATATCTGCCTTTTAATAGCCCTCTCTAATGGTAATAGCTGTGTTTTAGTCAATTTTAAAGAGAAGTTCAACCAAACTGCAAAAACTAGCCTACATAACCACCACATCACATAACAAAGTACCTTAGATAAAGACCCTCAGATTTTATATTAACTGTTATGTGAATGCATAAAAGACACAGAGAAACTTTGCTACCACTGGTGATTTTTTCCTATGAGTGACAGGGAAGTATTAACATACCTACTGCTTATATCTGCTCATTAAGGCACTGCTAGTCTAACCACATATGGTATCCTCCATAATTTATCATAATATGTAGAAGTGTTACCTTCAGGCAACTGATATTATGAGAAACAATTAAATAAAACGCTATGGTACTATCTCTGTGGGTAGAAAACAACTCAGGAATTCAAATATCTGCCCCACCCAGAGGGCAGCCCGAATCTGCCTATCCATACTCATGGCTGAATTTATAGGGTTTTTCTTTTAAGTTGTAAATTTCACTTGCAATGGGATGGATGTGAATGCAGTGACCTAGCCCTCTACTCATCAATAAAGATTTTTCTGCATCTTTCTCTTTCTGAAATGTTATTCCTAAGGTATGTATTTCCATACGAATCAACCCTGTAAGGCTATGGAACCAAGACAGACACAGCAGGAACATTTCTTTCCTTGTGTGCTTCCATTTTTGAAGCTGACATTAAGTAACACTACCTGGAATAATGAGGGAAAGCTGCATTGGCTTTTGTAGCCCAGAAAAGTGGCAATGATAGAGGAAAAGTCAAAGCATAATGATCACAAAGTGAATTAAAAAATAAAAGTAAACAACATTAATTATGAATAGTGACTGGTGAGTTGAAGATTCAGTGTGATATTTATTGAAGACTGCTGTTTTAATCAAAAAGAGGAAGATTTTGACAGTCACTTTGGGTTTCAACTTCATAGTATTTACTGGGTGAAATTTGCCAGCCATCATTCTCGTGTGAATGTTCTATTATTATTACTTTGTCTGGGATTTTTCTCCTAAAGGAACCTGTGCAGAATTCTCTGACCTGTGCATATTGAAAGAGTTTAAGTTAAATTCCTTCTGCACCTCAAATCATTTTCTATCTTCATGGTCATTCAGGAGCTATTACTACGTCCCTAAAGTCCACCAGTGTTGAAGTTTCTCTTAGCCTGTTCTCCTGCATAACAGTAAGCGTCACAGGAAGATTGAAGCATGAGAACTATTATTTGAGAAATTCAGCTAAGCCCTGGAATCTGGGCCAGTGCATATAATTGAGACCACATTTAAATTTCTTTGATATTTCTTTATAGAAAAGTATAATGCCCTAAAGGGGAAACGTATTTCATCTTAGTTACATTAGCTTTGTTAAATAAGCAAATAACCACTTACCTGTAAGCAAAAGAAATGGACAAAATGTAAGCCACTGGCTTTATCCTCTTTGCATTCTGAATAAGCAATTGCTTTTCTACAGAATTATTTTCAATCAGCAATTAGTCATTCTGAATAAATATTTGGTAAAGAAGCCATAAGAAACAATTCAGCTTTCCTAAAAATAATTGACTATTGTCTGTTTGCTCTTGAAACATTTTCCTTGGCTTACTTTGATTGGTTAAGATGGGCAAAGACAAGAACAACATAAATCCACCATTTTCCTGTTTACTGAATTGTGGACATGCATGGCCTGTAATAGAGTTATAATGGTCATAAAGTTCATTACACAGATTTTAGAGTGGGGAGGACTTGTGAATTCTGTATCTGAATTTGCTAATCCTAGTGTTTACAACATGCAGGGAATTAATTTAAAGGGTCTTCAGCTTCTCTCTTTGAGAATACAGTTTGCACACTAACATATGCAGACACACATGGAAACTATACCATAAGAGAACACAGCTCCACGGAGTCAGTCTGACAGAAGCATCTTTGCCCTCACAATCAGAAATATACCAGCATTGAAGGAGTAGAAAGGTGGGTCATGATACAAAGTGACTATAATGAAAAAGATGAGTATAAAACAGGTGCATGGTACTCCTCTAAGTTGTTCTGAAAAAAATAGTAATTTAAAAAATTTCTTGTAGATTCTATGACAGGCTTGTGTAAAGTTTCCATAGCACATATTGGAGAGTCACGAATGATACGTTCATTCATTTGGCAAGTTATTTATTTATTTAATGTCCAACTTGTTCAAAAGAATATTTATGATAATAAAACTAAATCCAATGAAATTTTTTTTGAAAAGTGAAAAGATTAGCAAATGAAAAGGTAAGGGAAAAAGAGTAAGATAAAGATAGGCTAAAGTAATATCAAAAATGGAAGCTGCAGCTAGTGGGTGACCAATTTGTTTCTGAGATTTTTGGTAGTCAATGAAAACAGAGAAATATAAATCAAACATTCTTATAATCCATACATTAAAAAAAAAATCAGAACATTACCAAAGATGAAGTGCAACCATGTTGTGAAGATTTAGACCTAAGAAAAGTTTATCCAATGGATCATAATAAAAATAGTACTTTATAAAATAATCATTGATGCCTTTGGTGGTAGGGGGTTCCTTACAGCAAATACAGTGAATTACATCAGGCTATGACCTGTTAGGCTCCTAGGCTGAGGATGTCATGCCTAAAACACAACTTATTGAAACCAGTTCTATTATGAACCAAAAAGAAGAGGAAGAGGAGGAGGGGGAAGAGAAGGAGGAGAAGGGGCAGGAGGAAGGGGAAAGGGAGGAGAAAGAAGAGGACAAGGTGGGCTTCCCTAGTGGCGCAGTGGTTGAGAGTCCACCTGCCGATGCAGGGGACACAGGTTCGTGCCCCGGTCTGTGAGGATCCCACATGCCGCGGAGCGGCTGGGCCCGTGAGCCATGGCCGCTGAGCCTGCGCGTCCGGAGCCTGTGCTCCGCAACGGGAGAGGCCGCAACAGTGAAAGGCCCGCGTGCCGCAAAAAAAAGAAGAGGGCAAGGAAGAGGAGGAGAAGAAATGGTTCACAAAATGCCACCTGCATATCTTCTTCTGTGCACAGTGAAAGGATTCAGGCATTCACATGCATGCGTGCACACATATAATTCATTGTGAAATTAAAATGCATAATCATGCAGTAAATCTACTTAGGAAAAGACATATGTAAAGATCCCTATCTATAGTAACAGTATTCAGCCAATTTTTGTCTTATACATGATGGGACATGACCAAGAATAATGCATAATGATTATAGGAGATACAGTTCTCCAGATGTTACTGACAGAAGAGCAGAGAATGTTAGCACCCAATGGAGCCCATGAAAGGCTACCCTGCATTGTTTTCTACTACTCTAGTCCTAGCCTATGTAATGAGGATTTTAGGATCTTTGTGGTTAGTTGATGGGTGTTTTGGGAAGTTTAGCACATCTTCCAACTCAGTATAGGAATTCTTTTTACAGTCTTCAACAGTGCCTTCTTGAGCACATTCACTTCACCTTTTTTTTTTTTTTCAGTGCCAGTATTCACTATATTTTCCCTGGAAACAGAGAGAGAAAGGGAAAAGAGGCAGCATGTGTGTTACAAAATGATGGCAAATGGTAAAGGAAGTCCCCATCACGGCAAAAGCAACCATTACATAAACTCCCCAGTGATAGGGTCACCAAAGCCCAATGGGGACTCAGTCCCCATTCCTGCAGTTCAGGAATGGCAGGAAGGGGTAAGGCAAAGAACAGATATGTACACAGTTTTCCAACCCTTCCTCCCCATAAATTCAAGATTTCACACAAAGCTTTTATTTCTAGCAGTAAACATGGAGTTGTATTCATCTGTCTTCTGTTAAACCATCTTGTGGCCACTTTGACATAAGTTTATTGCGCCTGCATAAAAGTTCCTGAGTGACGTGGATATATACTTCTCTCTTTATTGGTCTCCTGACCTCAATTTCTTTATGAAAGGCCTGCTTATTGCTTCTGTCTACCCTAGGATTTGAGATTAAAGTAGGTTTGGTCCATCCAGTGTGAGTATTATGGCATGAATCACATAAAGGAATACTCTTGATCCAGAAAGTTGGGAACAAGGAATAGAGTGTTCCTAGATTTTTCAGAATTTTTATGCAAATTGCTTAAGAGTTGTGGAGACGCCCCACAAGTTAAATGTGTATGTGCATGGGTGTGTGGGCTTTTGGGGGATGTATGAAAGCAGGGGTATGGTGGAAGTCAGTTTTTTAGGACAGAAGATCTGGTCCAAAGTAGAAAATAGGAGAAGGGGAAGACAAGAGTTAGGATGGCTCAAGGTCCCTACTTTGAGAAGAAGGGCATCCAGTCTTATATTTCAGATTCTTTCATCCTGGTTTAGAATTTCTGTCAAAGATGTTTTGGCTATTTTTCTCTTGCTTACAAAAAGAAGTTTGTAAACAATAAATCCCCAGAAGAACATGGAGAAAGACCAACACATTATATTTACACAAACTAGGCCACTTGGCAATCACCACATCAGTGACATGGAGTTCTTACAAGCCCCAACAAGTTCTACAACTAGAGGAGTGAAGCTGTTGGGGGAGATAAGAGCCCAGGATCAGACACACAGCACCTAAATTGTTCTCTTGCATTCATCCTATTTTGACACAGTGAGGTCTGCGGTGATCCACAGCACGTAAACGAAACTCCTTTTTCTGTTTTAGCTACCGCAGCACTATTAATTACTGATCCTGGGTAAAACACTGGCTCCAGGCACCACACACAAAAAACCCTCATTTATGGGTCGGTCTGGAAGCCAAGGAGGAAAAGCTTAGAATTTTTAAAGGTTAATTTTTAGTCCTCACTTCATGTATCTATCCCTGGCCAGCACAAGGTGTGTATAGAGGTATCGTTCTTAAAACCTATCCATACAAATTCACATATTTTTTAGCAAAACACACATACACCCTGTTGTACATGGTACGCCCAGCAGCTCAATACAGTGAAAGATGGATCTGGTATGTAAAGTGAGTCCCATGCTCTGGGATTAGAGGTCTGGAACAGTTTTCTGCTTAATCAGCCTCAGACCTCGGATACCTGTATAAAGTGAACTGAAAGCAGGTATTCATATATTAAAAAAAAGAATGCTCAGAATAATTTTCGACTCATTGTCTGAATCGTCCTTACAAACTTAGACAACCAAGCATTTTGGTAATTACTTAGTTCTCCATCTTAGTTTATAGGTGTAGACATAGCTTTGAGAAACACTTTTTGAAATTTTATATCATTCATGTAGCAAAATAAAACCCTATAAAAGGTTTGTGCGATTAGAAGGGAACTCTGTAATTGATTGTGTGAGAAAGGATCTTCTTGAAGTTTCATGCATTTTCATAGAACATGCCAGCAGAACCTTGGCCTAAAATGTGAGAGGAGAGAAAATGATGGACATTGCATTGGGAAGAGTTGCAATAATAACCCCTGTGCAGCCTCCTTATACTTTAGTGGAAGTGAAATATCATTAAGCTTTAGCACTGAAAAGAGAAAATGTAAAATTGGGGGAAAAATAACAAGTGGATTGATGAAACAAGTCAAAAATTTGCTATTTTACCAGGAAATTGAGGTGAGAGAATGTTTGTATTTCTGATTTCAGGTAACAAGCATCTATGTCTGGCGCTTTTTCTCCACAAGGCCAGTACATTTTAGTTAAGTTAATTTAAAATGTTATTCTCTTACTAGGTGCCTTGAATTAAGTAAGTCTGTATTTACTACTTGAAAGATACAATAGTAAAGTGAAATTTCCTCTACTCCTCGAGGTGAATATCTGCAAACTTGGTGTCACTTTTATTTTGGGAAAGAAATATTGGATTAAGCAAATTATGGTGTTCACTGAACTGATACATGTCAGGGGGAGGAGTTCAGAAATGTTTAGCAGAAGGAAGGAAAAGTTAGGCTTTGGGAATCCCCTTGATTTTAATGTGAGTGAAGGGATCCCACTTTCTGATAGTTTAAAATTAAATTATTTTACCTCTTCTTGTTCTATTCTTTAGGCATCTGTGCCTTCAAAAAATGTTAGAATTAAATAATAAGTATTTAAAATTTCCAAGCAGCATATGTAAACTATCTTTGCAAACCTGTCTGTGCTTAGAGATTTTGGTCAGTTACCTGAAAGAGTCAAAGCAACTTCTTCAAATGTTTAACTAACTTTGGGAAAATAGCTTGGTTGGTAGGACACTTTATCTTTGAATGTTTTAGCTAAAAACTCATTTCTGACCCTACCCAGGTAAGGACATGTAGAGATATTTCACAAGATACAATATTTAAGTAAGATTGCAGTTGCCAAAAGATAAAGCATGAAATTTACTAAAACGTGCAATATGATGATGTTTGCATAAAATTCTGACATTGTAGCACATTCTCTGAAAGCTCAGAGTTGCTTTTGTGAAAGGAGAACTAAAAGCATTTTTCGCCAATTCATATAAAGTCTTCAAGTATGCACATATTATAATTAAAGCTAGTGATGAGGAGGTGACAAATAATGGTTTTGTAAACAGCTTGATGCATCTTAAAAGCAACTGTTTGGAGACCAAAAGCATAGAGAAATGCAAAATAATAATCATTGCCCAGGTTTCAAAATTTTTGAGTTTTACTCATACAAAAGGATGTGGTCTGCCTGAAAGGTCTGTTGAATTAATGGAAAAAGGAAAGACAGCTAAACATAGAGAAATTTGAGCCATTTGGAGTTTATACATCATGGTTGGCAGCATGGATTATACTGATTTCAGTAGAAGAAATTGATATAATGAACTTTTTTTTAAAGTAAGATTTTAATTCAAATTGTCATCATAAGTGAGTTTCACAGAACTGGCAGGTTAGAAAAAATAATATATATTCCTTGGTTTGCACCTTGGTAGGGTCTTTGCTTATTTTTTATATGTATATTTTATGTTTGTTAATTTTTTATACTTTTATGCTTAAAACATTAAAACACTTTAATAGTCACACCTCTGAGCAATCAAGATCTTAGTTTGACAGCCAACCTTCGTATTACAAAAAGATGAGTGACATGCAGGTAAATATAAGTTTAGGTTTTAGTAAACCCAAGTTTTATTTTTAAGGAACAAAACAATTCTTGAGCAGCTGCACATCTCTCACTTGGCACTGAATTTTGTTATCGATTATTCCAAGGCACATGGTCTCCTGCAGCGTTCCTCTTTCATCAGCTTGTGCTCTGGAAATGTGGCTTCTCAAGCCACAGGGTGAGTACATGGAAGTCTGAGGACCCAGGTGGCAACTAGGCACCCCAGACAACTCACACACAAAGTGGCACCTGGGTCCTTCAATTGCCAAGCTCTCTTTTTTCCTTTTCCCTGTTTGAGTGACCAGAGGACTTGGCAGCCCTTGCCCTCTATAGCCCTTTAGGATTGTTCTTCAGCAGGAAACATCTGCGACTGGGTCTGGCTCCTGCTGGCTCTGATACAGGCTATTCTATAACCAGAGCTGTTGTAAAGTCATCTGATTGGGCTGATGCTAAGTCATCAAAGGAAAAGAAATATAAGTTGATGCTTATATTTTATTTTAAATCATTTTAGATATGACTTCACTAAAAGGCACAGAAGACATCCTTCTTTGACATCATTTTTCCTTTTAGTATTTATTATGTACATTCCAAATAACACTATATAGTCCATGCACTATGCTAGGCACCTCTGGATATTATTACTAATCCTCATAGAAAACATTCAAGTTAGGCAGATTTCTTCCCATTTTTCACAAATGGCAGCAGTTAAGTGCTTATTCAAGGGGACATTGAGCAGAGTTCGGTCTCTAACACAGGCCTCTCTGACTCCATTAGCCCATATGCTACTTCTGACTATTCATGTAGAGGCCATATTACTACGCTAACATGGCTCTGTCTGCCAGCTCTCAGCCAAAGAAGCACATGGCGTTCCCAGTGGCAAGAACATGGAAAACCATCGCTAGCTCTATCCTAGCATTTTAAGAAGTGTGAGTCTCTCGTTTCTTTACAATAGATTGGTTCTGCTGCCGTACACAGGAAAGCATACATTTTTCATTTCCCTCTTTTCTGTGTTATTGATTCCATTTACCTCCTTCCTATCCTTTGTGCCACAATTAGCATACATTTAACGTCTACATATTTTATTAGCTCCACAAAATAGTATCCTCTTTCAGCAGACAAATATCCTTTAAAAAATCAAGAAAAATGGTCACATACCATAAATAAATATAATGTACATAATTTTAATATATTTATATAGTATAATTAACATATTTGTTTGTTTTATATATATATATATATATGTATATATATATATATACCATTCCCCAGACTCTTCAGTCTTCCAGAACAGTCTAAGGCCTGTTGTTTGTATCATTTTTCTTTCAGTCTAGAGAAATTCCTTTAGTATTTCTTTTTGTGTGGGTGTGCTAATTAAAAACCAAACCTCTTAAATTTTATTCATCTGAGTATCATCATTTTGCCTTTATCTCTGATAAAAAAATTTTCTGGTTGTAGAATTTTTGGTGGACATATTTGTCTTCTAGCACTTTAAAATTGCTATTCCATTGCTTTCTGACATCCATTGTGTCTGATGACAAGTTAGTCATAATTCACATAAATATTGTCCTGTGTATAGTGTATTACTTTTCTTGAGATGCTTTTATGACGTTCTATCTTTGTTTCTCAGTAGTATGACCATGGTACGATTAGTTGTAGTTATTCCATGTTATTTTTACTGTTACTTTTTATTTGTATTTTGAAAATATTACCAAATGGCTCAGACTTTTTTAATCCCTCTACTTGCTATCTTTTCCACTGCTATTCATTCTGTCTTTCTTGTTCTTTCTCCTTCACGCCACATCTCCTGGACTCATTTGCCTTTCCTACTTTATACTGTTTCCTCTCATTAACCATATATCTTGGTCTTACATTCCTGTGTTTGATACTTCTCAGTTATGCTCTCTGTTTGGCAGATTATACCTCCACACCATTGTGTAATCTGAGGACCCTCTGGCTATGAATACTTTACAGAGTAGTTGTACAAATTGTGAAGATTAGTGATATGTGGCCACATGTGTTTCTGAAGTTGAGCAAGTGGTTTTCCTCTTAGACACTTTAAAGACCTACAGATAATTGCTTTATTAACTTGGCATTTATTAAAATTTTTTTTGTTTATGTAATGTCTATTTTTTGCCAGATAGAGGTACCCTGGAACACAGGGATGAGTAGCTCAATCTCTCAAGAACCTTACATTCAATTTGGACAGAAAGAGCAGGAGGCAAACATTACAATCTAATGTTATAAACTCTCGAAGAGAGTTTAAACAAAGCAGTATGATAAGGAGCAACTTACTTGTGACTGAAAATTCCATGTGGGAGTACATCATTTTCCAAAGAGATACCATTTGTGCTAAGTCTTGAAAAACGGAGTTGGAGTTCAGCAGATGGAGAAGTGGGTGAGGATTTCAGAGGCAAAAGAAAGAGAATGTTAAAAGATATGAAGACCTGAAACATAATGTTATTATTTGACAAAATCGATAGTGCATTTGTTGAATGGATCCTGGACACTTCGGTTGCTTCCATATTTGGCTATTGTAAATAATGCTGCTGTGAACATTGGTGTGCATGTATCTTTTCCAGTTAGTATTTTCGATTTTTTCGGATATAAATCCAGGAGTGGAATTGCTGGATCATATGATAGTTCTCTCTTTATTTTTTGGAGGAACCTCTGTACTGTTTTCCATAGTGGCTGCACCAATTTACCTTCCCACCAACAGTGTACAAGGATTCCCTTTTCTCCACATCCTCTCCAACATTTTTTATTTGTAGACTTTTTTTTTTTTTTTTTTTTTTTTTTTTTTTGCCACATGGTGCGGCATGTGGGATATTAGTTCCTTGACCAGGGGTTTAATTTACGCCCCCTGCAGTGGAAGTGTGGAGTCTTAACCATTGGGCCACTGGGGAGTCCCTATTTGTGGACTTTTTGATGTTAGTCATTCTGACAGGTGTGAGGTGATATCTCATTGTTGTTTTGATTTTCATTTCTCTCATCATTAGTGATGTTGAGTATCTTTCCTCTTAGCCATCTGTATGTCTTCTTTGGAAAAATGTCTGTTCAGGTCTTTGGCCCATTTTTTAAATCAGGTTCTTTGCTTTTTTGATATTCAGTTGTATGAGCTGTTTATATATTTTGGATATTAACCACTTATCAGTCATATCACTTGCAAATATTTTCTCCCATTCAGTAGGCTGTCTTTTCATTTTGTCAATTGTTTTCTTTGCTGTGCAAAATATTTTACATTTAATTAGGTCTCATTTGTTTATTTTTACTTTTATTTCTTTTGTTTTAGGAGACAAATCCAAGAAATTTTGCTATAATTTATGTCAGAGTGTTAATGTCTGTGTTCTCTGTTCTAGGAGTTATGGTTTCAGGTCTTCAGTTTAGATATTTCATTCATTTTGAGTTTATTTTTGTGTGTATTGTGTGTAAGTATCCTAATCTCATTCTTTTAAATGTAGCTGTCCAGTTTTTCCAACACTTCTTATTGAGAGACTGTCTTTTCTCTGCTCTATATTCTTGCCTTCTTTGTTGTAGATTAATTGACTGTAGGTGTGTGGGTTTATTTATGAGCTCTCTATTCTGTTCCATTGATCTATGTGTCTGTTTTTGTGTTAGTACCATGTTGTTTTGAATACTGTAGCTTTGTAATGTAATCTGAAGTCAGGGAGCATGATACCTCCAGCTTTGTTCTTTTTTCTTTTTTTTTGTGGTACGCGGGCCTCTCACTGTTGTGGCCTCTTCCATTGCGGAGCACAGGCTCCGGACGCGCAGGCTCAGCGGCCATGGCTCATGGGCCCAGCTGCTCCGTGGCATGTGGGATCTTCCCGGACCAGACCACGAACCCGTGTCCCCTGCATCGGCAGGAGGACTCTCAACCACTGCACCACCAGGGAAGCCCCAGCTTTGTTCTTTTTTTTTCAAGAATGCTTTGACAATTTGGGGTCTTTTTTGGTTCCATATAAATATTAGGATTATTTGTCCTAGTTCTGTGAAAAGTGTCTTGGGTACTTTGATAAGGATTGTATTAAATCTGTAGATTTCTTTGGGTAGTAAGGACATTTTAACAATATTATTTCTTCCGATGAAAGAATATCTTTTCATTTCTTTGTATCATCTTGAATTGAGAAATAATATATTTACCCTATGCCAGAGTATCAACCCACAGATCATGCACTGATTATAAATGCTAACATGTACCCTTTTGCAACAGAGATCTGGTGCTTAACAGGTTCACCAAATAAAAAGTTTTGTCATCACTTGTTGTGGTACAACTTTATATGGCACATTTGAAATACACAGTATAACTAGAAAGTATTCTAGCCAGAAATGGTTAATATGAATCTAATTATATATTTAGATCTAACTTTCAGTTTACAGAAAATTCAGGAGAGAGGAATGTATTGAGAGGAAACAATAAGCCAAATTCAAAATGCATAACATTCCACAAGAAAACTAGCTTGGATTCTTTAAAGTCAATATCACTAAACATATTCTAAATTAAATGGAACTAAAAAAAAATGATTGAAGGTAGTCATTATGTGAATCTTGATTTGGATTCTGGATTTAAAAGCCAAAACATGTAGCTTTCCCTGTCCTTTGCCATGTGAGGATGCAAGGAGAAGTTGGCATTTGCAACCCAGAAGAAGGTTCTCACCAGGACTCGACCATGTTGCTACCCTGATCTTAGAATTCTAGCTTCAAAAACTGTGAGAAATAAATATCTGTTATTTATGGGCCAAAAAACAAAATCCCAAACAAAACATTTATAAAAGACATTTTGAGGACAATCTGGGAAGTTAGAATACGGAATTGATATTAGATATTATGGAGTTATTGCTGCTTTTTTAGGTATGAAAATGACATGTGTTATGTAAGAGAATGTACTTATAAGCTGATACTTGAAGAATCATTTGGCAATGAAATTATCTATCTGGAACTCACTTCCAAATGGTTCAGCCTAAATAAAATAGGTTAATTGTTAAATCTGAGTGAAGGGCATATGGTGTTCCTTTTTAAACTATTTTTTTAATTGTTCTGTAGATTTGAATATTTTATAATTAAAAGGTATGGGGACAAAGTTTTCACCTTAAATATGAATCTTTCAAGTTTGAAGTGCTTACTACAGCATTTTTTCATACCTTTCAAGACTTATTCTCTGTCTGGTTGATATTCAGCTGCCATTATCATTTTTCTCTTTTCAATTTTTTATTGATATATAGTTGACATACCACAATGCCATCTTTTAAAAGTGTACAATCAGTGATTCTTAGTATATTCCCAAGGTTGTGTGACTATCACAACTGCAGTAAGTCCCCTACACATGAACCTCCAAGTTGAGAACTTTCAAATATGCAAACGTGTATTCACAAGTCCAATCGTGTAAGTTAGTTCATGTGTCTGGAGTACGTTGTCACGTGCGTGCCTCCTCTACAAGTGGTTGTGCCTTTGTGTACTTTACTGTACAGTACTGTGTAGAGTACAGTAGTACGGTATCTTTATTTCAAGCCCAGCCTGTCTGGAAGCAAGCATAAAAGCAGCAGTGATGTAGCTGGTATTGCTAAGAAGAGATACACGACTCAGGAAATGTCAAGGGGATTTTCTTTATTTGAGGAGGCACAGTTAGTTTTTGAGGCACAGGACCCAAATGTAGAACTGTACACGAAGGTTGAAGCGGCCATTCAGAATGCAATCCAGTGCTACCGTGTCATCTATGATGAGACAAAAAAAAAAAAAAGAGCTACTACCCAGACATCACTGGATCGTTTCTTCAAGAGGGTAGATAGAATTCAACCCAGCGATGAACCAGAACCTGTGCCATCACCGTCAGGTGTGAGTGAAATTGCAGCTTGCCCTCTGTCTCCTATTGCTAACAATCCTTCAGCTCTACCATCTCCCACCTCCTCTCCCTCCTCTGCTCAGTAACTCTTCTTGCCTGTTCACTCGATGCCAGACCCTGTATGCCAGCTGTTGTACTGTACTACTGAACGTTTCAAGCTACTGTACTGTAAGATTAAAAACGTTTTCTTTAGATTTTGTTTGTTTATTTTTTATGTACTATTTGTGTGAAAAGTATTATGAACCTATTACAGTATAGTAGTATATAGCTGATTGTGTTAGTAGGGTACCTAGGCTGACTTGTTGGACTTATGAACATGCTCTCAGATAGAACCTGTTCGTATGTAGGGGGCTTTCTATATTTAATTCCAGAGTATTTTACCCTCAAAAGAAACTCCTTGTCGATTAGCAGTTACTTCCTATTTGTACATCCACACAGCCCCTGGAAACCTCTAATCTACTTACTATCTCTATAGATTTTCTGTTCTCGACATTTCAAAGACATGGAATCATACACATAGGTGGCTTGTTTTGTTTGGCTTTTTATTTTTTATTTTTCAGAGTTAATTAATTAATTAATTTTAACGTCTTTATTGGAGTAAAGTTGCTTTACATTGTTGTGTTACTTTCTGCTGTATAACAAAGTGAATCAGCTATATGTATACATATATCCCCATATACCCTCCCTCTAGAGCCTCCCTCCCACCCTCCCTATCCCACCCCTCTAGGTGGACACAAAGCATGGAGCTGATCTCCCTGTACTATGCGGCTACTTCCCACTAGCTATCTGTTTTACGCTTGGTAGTGTATATATGTCCATGCCACTCTCTCACTTCGTCCAGCTTACCCTTCTCCCTCCCCTTGTCATCAAGTCCATTCTCTACGTCTGTGTCTTTATTCCTGTCCTGCCTCTAGGTTCATCAGAACCATTTTTTTAATTTAAGATTCCATATGTATGTTAGCATTACAGTATTTGTTCCTCTATTTCTGACCTACTTCACTCTGTATGACAGACCTAGATCCATCCACCTCACTACAAATAACTCAATTTCGTTGCTTTTTATGGCTGAGTAATATTCCACTGTATATATGTGCCACATCTTCTTTATCCATTCATCTGTTGATGGACACTTAGGTTGCTTCCATGTCCTGGCTATTGTGAAGAGTACTGCAATGAACATTGTGGTATATGACTCTTTTTGAATTATGGTTTTCTCAAGGTATATGCCCAGGAGTGGCGTTGCTGGGTCATATGGTAATTCTGTTTTTAGTTTTTTAGGGAACCTCCATACTGTTATCAATAGTGGCTGTGTCAATTGACATTCCCACCGACAGTGCAAGAGGGTTCCCTTTTCTCCACACCCTCTCCAACATTTATTGTTTGTAGATTTTCTGATGATGCCCATTCTGACCAGTGTGAGGTGATACCTCATTGTAATTTTGATTTGCATTTCTCTAATGATTAGTCATGTTGAGCATCCTTTCATATGTTTATTGGCAATCTATATATCTTCTTTGGAGAAATGTCTATTTAGGTCTTCTGCCCATTTTTGGATTGGGTTCTTTTTTTTTTTTTTTTTTTTTTTTTTTGATTTTGAGCTGCTTGAGCCACTTGTATGTTTTGGAGATTAATCCATGGTCAGTTGCTTCATTTGCAAATATTTTCTCCCATTCTGAGGGTTGTCTTTTCATCTTGTTTATGGTATCCTTTGCTGTGCAAAAGCTTTTAAGTTTCATTAGGTCTCATTTGTTTATTCTTGTTTTTATTTCCATTGCTCTAGGAGGTGGGCCAAAAAGGATCTTGCTATGATTTATGTCATAGAGTGTTCTGCCTATGTTTTCCTCTAAGAGTTTTATAGTGTCTGGCCTTATATTTAGGTCTTTAATCCATTTTGAGTTTATTTTTGTATATGGTGTTAGGGAGTGTCCTAATTTCATTCTTTTACATGTACCTGTCCAGTTTTCCCAGCACCACTTATTGAAGGGGCTGTTTTTTCTCCATTGTATATTCTTGCCTCCTTTATCAAAGATAAGGTGACCATATGTGTGTGGCTTTGTCTCTTTGCTTCCTATCCTGTTCCATTGATCTGTATTTCTGTTTTTGTGCTGGTACCCTACTGTCTTGATTACTGTAGCTTTGTAGTATAGTCTGAAGTCAGGGAACCTGATTCCTCCAGCTCTGCTTTTCTTTCTCAAGATTGCTTTGGCTATTTGGGGTCTTCTGTGTTTCCATACAAATTGTGCAATTTTTTGTTCTAGTTCTGTGAAAAATGCCATTGGTAGTTTGGTAGGGATTGCACTGAATCTGTAGATTGCTTTGGGTAGTATAGTAATTTTCACAGTGTTGATACTTCTAATCCAAGAACATGGTATATCTCTCGATTTGTTTGTATCAACTTTAATTTCTTTCATCAGTGTCACATAGTTTTCTGCATACAAGTCTTTTGTCTCCTTAAATTGTTTTATTCCTAGGTATTTTATTCTTTTTGTTGCAGTGGAAAATGGGAGTGTTTCCTTAATTTCTCTTTCAGATTTCTCATTGATAGTGTATAGGAATGCAAGAGATTTCTGTGCATTGATTTTGTATCCTGCTACTTTCCCAAATTCATTGATTGGCTCCAGTAGTTTTATGGTAGCATCCTTAGGATTCTCTATGTATAGTATCATGTCATCTGCAAACTGAGTATTTTACTTCTTCTGTTCTGATTTGGATTCCTTTTATTTCTTTTTCTTCTCTGATTGCTGTTGCTAAAACTTCCAAAACTATTTTGAATAACAGTGGTGAGAGTTTGCAACCTCATCTTCTTCCTGTTCTTAGCGGAAATGGTTTCAGTTTTTCACCATCGAGAACGAGGTTGGCTGTCGGTTTGTCATATATGACATTTATTATTTTGAGGTAGGTTCCCTCTATGCATACTTTCTAGAGTGTTTTTATCATAAATGGGTGTTCAATTTTGTCGAAAGCTTTTTCTGCATCTATTGAGATGACCATATGGTTTTTATCCTTCAGTTTGTTAATATGGTGTATCACACTGAGTATTTTGCATATATTGAAGAATCCTTGCATTCCTGGGATAAACCACACTTGATAATGGTGTATGTTCCTTTTAATGGGCTGTTGGATTCTGTTTGCTAGTATTTTGTTGAGGATTTTTGCGCCTATATTCATCAGTGATATTGGCCTGTAGTTTCTTTTTTTGTGACATCTTTGTCTGGTTTTGGTGTCATGGTGGTGGTGGCCTTGTAGAATGAGTTTGTGAGTGTTCCTCCCTCTGATATATTTTGGAAGAGTTTGAGAAGGATAGGTGTTAGCTCTTCTCTAAATGTTTGATAGAATTCTCCTGTGAAGCCGTCTGGTCCTGGGCTTTTGTTTGTTGGAAGATTTTTAATCACAGTTTCAATTTTATTGCTTGTTATTGGTCTGTTTATATTTTCTGTTTCTTCCTGGTTCAGTCTTTGGAGGTTGTACTTTTCAAAGAATTTTTCCATTTCTTCCAGGTTGTCCATTTTATTGGCATAGAGTTGCTTGGAGTAGTCTCTCATGATCCTTTGTATTTCTGCAGTGTCAGTTGTGACTTCTCCTTTTTCATTTCTAATTCTGTTGATCTGAGACCTCTCCCTTTTTTTCCTGATCAGTCTGGCTAATGGTTTATATATTATGTTTATCTTCTCAAAGAACTAGGTTTTAGTTTTATCGGTCTTTGCTATCGTTTCCTTCATTTATTTCTGATCTGATCTTTATGATTTCTTTCCTTCTGCTAACCTTGGGGTTATTTTTTTCTTGTTCTCCTTCTTTCTCTAATTGCTTTAGGTATAAGGTTAGGTTGTTTATTTGAGATTTTTCCTGTTTCCTGAGGTAGCATTATATTACTATAAACTTCCATCTTAGAACTGCTTTTGCTTCATCCCATATGTTTTGGGTCATCGTGTTTTCATTGTCATTTGTTTCTAGGTGTTTTTTGATTTCCTCTTTGATTTATTCACTGATCTCTTGGTTATTAGTAGCGTATTGTATAGCCCTCATATGTGTGTATTTTTTGCAGTTTTTTCCCTGTAATTGATACCTAGTCTCAGCATTGTGGTCAGAAAAGATACTTGATATGATTTCAATTTTCTTAAATTTACCATGGCTTGATTTGTGACCCAAGATATGATGTATCCTGGAGAATGTTCCATGAGCACTTGAGAAGAAAGTGTATTCTGTTGTTTTTGGAAGCAGTGTCCTATAAATATCAGTTAAGTCCATCTTGTCTAATGTGTGATTTAAAGCTTGTGTTTCCTTATTTATTTTCATTTTGGATGATCTGTCCATTGGTGAAAGTGGGGTGTTAAAACTCCCCTACTATGACTGTGTTACTATCGATTTCCCCTTTTATGGCTGTTAGCATTTGCCTTATGTATTGAGGTGCTCCTATGTTGGGTGCATAAATATTTACTGTTATATCTTCTTCTTGGATTGATCCCATGATCATTATATAGTGTCCTTCTTTGTCTCTTAGAATAGTCTTTATTTTAAAGTCTATTTTGTCTGATACGAAAATTGCTACTCCAACTCTCTTTTGATTTCCATTTGTATGGAATATCTTTTTCCATCCCCTCACTTTCACTGTATGTGTCCCTCAGTCTGAAGTGGGTCTCTTGTAGATAGCGTATATATGGGTCTTGTTTTTGTATCCATTCAGTCAGTCTGTGCCTTTGGTTGGAGCATTTAATCCATTTACATTTTAGGTAATTTTCGATATGTATGTTCCTATTACCATTTCCTTAATTGTTTTGGGTTTTTTATTGTAGCTCTTTTCCTTCTCTGTGTTTCCTGCCTAGAGAAGTTCCTTTAGCATTTGTTGTAATGCTGGTTTGGTGGTGCTGAATTCTCTTAGCTTTTGCTTGAATGTAAAGGTTTTAATTTCTCCATTCAATCTGAATGCGAATCTTGCTGGGTAGTGTAATGTTGGTTGTAGGTTTTTCCCTTTCACCACTTTAAATTTGTCCTGCCACACCTTTCTGGCCTACAGAGTTTCTGCTGAAAGATCAGCTGTTAACCTTATGGGCATTCCCTTGTATGTTATTTGTTGCTTTTCCCTTACTGCTTTTAATATTTTTTCTTCCTATGTAATTTTTGAAAGTTTGATTAATATGTATCTTGGCATGTTTCTCCTTGGATCTATCCTTCCTGTGACTCTGCTCTTCCTGGACTTGGGTGGCTATTTCCTTTCCCATCCTAGGGAAGTTTTCAACTATAATCTCTTCAAATATTTTCTCACACCCTTTCTTTTTCTCTTCTTCTTCTGGGGTCCCTATAATTCAAATGTTGGTACATTTAATGTTGTCCCAGAGGTCTCTGAGACTGTTGTCATTTCTTTTCATTCTTTTTTCTTTATTCTGCTCTGTGTTAGTTATTTCCACTATTTTATCTTTCAGGTTACTTATCCGTTCTTCTGCCTCAGTTATTCCGCTATTGATTCCTTCTAGAGAATTTTTAATTTCATTTATTGTGTTGTTCATCATTGTTTATTTGCTCTTTAGGTCTTGCAGGTCCTTGTTAAACATTTCTTGTATTTTCTCCATTCTATTTCCAAGATTGGGATATCTTTACTATCATTATGGTGAATTCTTTTTCAGGTAGACTGCCTATTTCCTCTTCATTTGTCTGGTCTCGTGGGTTTTTACCTTCCTCCTTCAACTTCTGTGTATTTCTCTGTCTTCTCATTTTGTTTAATTTACTATGTTTGGGGCCTTCTTTTTGCAGGCTGCAGGTTTGTAGTTCCTGTTATTTTTGGTGTCTGCCCCCAGTGGGTGAGGTTGGTTCAGTGGTTTGTGTAGGCTTCCTGGTGGAGGGGACTGGTGCCTGTGTTCTGGAGGGTGAGACTAGATCTTGTCTTTCTGTTGGGCAGGGCCGCATCCAGTAGTGGGTTTTGGGGTGTCTGTGAACTTAGTATGATTTTAGGCTGCCTCTCTGCTAATGGGTGGGGTTGTGTTCCTGTCTTACTAGTTGTTTGGCTTGGGGCGTCCAGCACTGGAGCTTACTGGCTGTTGGGTGGAGCTGGGTCTTAGCGTTGAGAGACATCTCTGGGAGACTCCGCCGATTGATATTATGTGGGGTTGGGAGGTCTCTGGTGGTCCAATGTCTTGAACTTGGCTCTGCCACCTCAGAGGTTCAGGCCTGATACCAGCCCAGAGCACCAAGACCATGTCAGCCATACGGCTCAGAAGAAAAGGGAGAAAAAAAGAAAGAAAAAAACAATAAAAATTTTTTTAAAAAACTTTTAACTTAAAAAAATAATAATTTAAAAAAAAAGAGAGCAACCAAGCCAATAAAGAAATACACCAATTACAACAAGCGCTAAAAACTAAAGTAAAATAACCATGAAAATCAGTCGCAGACAGCAAACCCCAAGTCTACAGTTGTTCCCAAAGTCCACCGCCTCAATTTTGGGATGGTTCATTGTCTATTCAGGTATTCCACAGATGCAGTTTACCTCAAGTTGATTGTGGGGATTTAATCCGCTGCTCCTGAGGCTGCACAGAGAAATTTCCCTTTCTCTTCTTTGTTCGCACAGCTCCTGGGGTTCAGCTTTGGTTTTGGCCCTGACTCTGAGTGTAGGCTGCCCTCAGGCACCTGTTCCCCATCCAGACAGGAGGGGGTTAAAGAAGCGCCTGATTAAGGGGCTCTGGCTCACACAGGCCAGGGGGAGGGTGGGGTACGGTAGTTATAGTTGGAAAGTGGGGCAAGCCTGTGATGGCAGAGGCCGGTGTGATGGTGCAGCTGCCTGAGGCACACTGTGTGTTCTCCCGGGGAAGTTGTCCCTGGATCACAGGAACCTGGCAGTGGCGGGCTGCACAGGCTCTGGGGTGAGGGTGGTGGGGTCTGTGGATAGTGACCTGTGCTTGCACACAGGATTCTTTGTGGCTGCAGCAGCAGCAGCGTTAGCATTTCATGCCTGTCTCTGGTGTTAGAGCTGATAGCCGTGGCTCATGCCCGTCTCTGGAGCTCATTTAGGCTGTGCTCTGCCTCCTGTAGGCAGATGGGGAAGGAATCCCCTCTCCTCGTGCACCCCGAAACAATGGTCTCTTGCCTCTTAGGCAGTTCCAGATTTTTTCCTGGACTCCCTCCCGGCTAAATGTGGCGCACTAGCCCACTCAGGCTGTCTTCACACAGCCAACCCCAGTCCTCTCCCTGGGATCTGACCTCTGAAGCCTGAGCCTCAGCTCCCAGCCCCCACCCGCCCTGGTGAGTGAGCAGACGAGCCTCTCGGGCTGGTGAGTGCCGGTCGGCACCAATCCTCTGTGCGGGAATCTCTCCACTTTGCCCTCTGCATCCCTGTTGCTGCGCTGTCCTCCGTGGCTCCGAAGCTTCCCCCCCAACCACCCCACATCCCCGCCAGTGAAGAGGCTTCCTAGTGTGTGGAAACTTTTCCTCCTTCACAGCTCCCTCCCAGAGATGCAGGTCCCATCCTTATTCTTTTTTTTTTTTTTTTTTTTTTTTTGCGGTACGCGGGCTTCTCACTGTTGTGGCCTCTCCCTTTGCGGAGCACAGGCTCCAGATGCGCAGCCTCAGCGGCCATGGCTCACGGGCCCAGCCGCTCCGCGGCATGTGGGATCCTCCCAGACCGGGGCACGAACCCGCGTCCCCTGCATCGGCAGGCAAACTCAACCACTGCGCCACCAGGGAAGCCCCCCATCCTTATTCTTTTGTTTCTGTTTTTTCTTTTTTCTTTTGCCCTACCCAGGTACCTGGGGATTTTCTTGCCTTTTGGGAAGTCTGAGGTCTTTTGCCAGAGTTCAATAGGTGTTCTGTAGGAACTGTTCCACTTGTAGATGTATTATTTGATGTATTTGTGGGGAGGAAGGTGATCTCCATGTCTTACTCCTCTGCCATCTTGAAGGTCCCCCTGTTTGGCTTTTTAAACTTAGTGTTACAATTTCAAGATTCAGCGTATTATAGCATGTTTCAGTATTTCATTCCTTTCTATGGCTGAATAATATGCCATTGTATGGACATACCACATTTTATTTATGCATTCATCACTTATTGGACATTCCAGTTGTTTACAATTTTTGGCTGTTATGATAATGCTGCTAGAGTCATTTTTGCATAAGTTTATGTAAACGTATGTTTTCCGTTTTCTTGCGTATATACCTAGGAATGGAATTGTTGGGTCATTTGGTAACTGTTTGACCTTTTGAGGAACTGCCCAACTTTTTTCCAAAAGAGCTGCATCATTTTACATTCCCACCAGCAATATATGAGGATTCTAATTTCTTTACTTCTTCGCCAACATTTGCTATTGTTCATCTCTTTTTCTTTTTAAAATTTTTGTTGAAGTAAGCCATTGTGCGATTTTGTTTTCCAAATATAGTGTATGGGTGATAATACCTCAATGCTTGTCAGAAAATATTTTTACTTTTTCTCAACACAGGTAGATCTAGATATAGGAGTGTTCAAAATAATTTTTGATCAGAATTTTTAAAGCACCATCTTCTAGTCTTCAGTATGGATATAAAATTAAGGTAAGTCTCATCACTTTTCTGGCAGTACGTGTGTATATATGAGTTTGCATGTGTATGCACATGCATGTGCCTGTGTCCACATATGTATTTGTTTCTCTTTAGAAGCTTTCAGAATATTCTCTTTATACTTGCACTTTTAAAATTGCATGAGGTTGTGTCTTACTATGAGTCTTCTTTATTTATCTTTCTTGGCCTTCAGTAGGCTTTTTCCATTTCAGAACTTTCCATTTAAAAATGAAAACTCAGGATAATATTGTTCTATCAAGTTTTGTTTGTTTCTTCCTTCCCGTTGTGACTCTTTGAGGAACTCCTATTAGGTAGAACTTGAAGTTCAAAATCTGATGTCCATGTGTCTACTGTTCCCCTTGTATTTTCTTTACATTCCTTTTTTAATATAATTTAGGAATAGATTTTTTCAGTTTTTCTTCCTGATTATAGGTTAATCTTTAGACTAACAACTTATTTTTCTACCTTCAAATGAATCTGTTATTCAATACCTATATTTTTAATATCAGATATTATTTCTTCTTGTTTTCATTACAACTTTTGTATTCTTTATGAAGATAAAAGCTTCTTATTAGAATATATTCTAAAGTTCTATTTTTTTATGTATTTTTCCTCTAGGCTAAATTATGTATTTTTCCTCTGGCTAAATTATGTATTTTTCCTCTAGGCTAAATTTTTTTGTTTGGCCATCTTTTTCATCCCTGCTATGAGATTCCTGAAATATTTGGTCATCTGAGGTTCTTGTTTCATAGGTTGATAATTACACTCAGCTGAAATGGAATTCCTCTGTAGAAGCATGATTCTGATGAGCAGGGCATTCACAGACAGGATTTTTTTTTGAATTCCATGAACATGAAGCTGACAGGCAAAGGGGCCAAAGTAAAGAGAAATATAAACTGACTCCTGGGCATAGCTTCGTTTTTTTTCTCGAGTGTTTAAGACAAGTTTCTAAATTAAGCTAGGAGCTGGACGGTCTAGCGTGACCTCAGTGGGGATGACTCACCTCTCCTCTGTGTGGTCGCCCATCCTTCAGTAGGTGTTTTTGGGATTATTCTCATGGAGGAGGCAGTGTTCTAAGAGTGAAAGCAGAAGCACGCAAGACCCTTTGAGACCTAGGCTTGAAATGAGCACTCTGCCCTTTCTAGCATATTCTTTTGGTCAAAGTAAATCAGAAGACCAGACAAGATTAAACAGTAAAGATACAGACTTCATATCTTGATGAGAGCAGTAAAAAGGTCTTATTAAAAGGGGTATGAATAGAAGGATGAATGAAAAACTGGGGCCATTTTTGTAATCAAGCTACCACACAATTTTCCAGAAGTTCCTCAAATTTCCCTCCCTACTCTTGTCACTGTGCTAATTATTTATCTATTTCCCCTGGGTTGCATGCCCACCCTTTAGAATCCTTTTTTCTTATGTTGGAGATGAAACTCTGCAACTAAATATTTTATACATTTTACAGTCAGCTGGCTTCTAATGAGGTTCTGCAAATGGGGAGCAAAGGAAGGAGAGTGGAAGGCAGAAGGAGGGGAGAAACTTGCTTTTTGTTTTCAGCTCTGAGCAGTTTCCCTCCAGCAGGGACAATGGACAGCTATAGGCTCTAACTTCGTAGTTTCTTTGCACTCCTAGCCCCAGTCATTCCCTGTTCCCTCAGAAGTATCAGCAGTGAGCAGTAAGTCATGTACCCCTCAGTGAGTGGAGCTTTAGCTCCACAGTACTCATCTCCAAATAACAGTCATGCAGGGGCTGGGGGGGCGTGTTTCTTCTCCAGTCTCCTAGGTCTTAATAACTTTACCTCTTTTTCCTTTTTATGTTCTCAGCCCTAGGAATTTTAACTGCTTCCTGCAGTTACTAATACCTGTGTTAGCTCAGAATTCTTTTAGCTCTTTCTGTCTTCCAACACCTGTATAACAAATTACCTATGTTATCTATTAAAATAGCCCATATGGCTTCCATTTCTTGATGTAACTCTAAGAGACACAGTCACTCTCTTGTTTTCCAGAATTTTGGTTTCATTTGTTTTTTTGTATTTTTTTCAGTAATTTTTATAAGATTTTCAAAGGAGCAATAGATGCAAAGGCTCAGAGCACTATATTATTATTATTTTAGTAAGAGCATTTAACATGAGACTTACTCTCTTAATAAATGTTTAAGTGTACAATCCAGCAATCCCACTTCTGGATATGTATACAAAATAATTGAGATCAGGCTCTTGAAGAGGTATTTGTACTTTCATGTTCATCACAGAATTATTCACAGAAACTAAAACATGGAAGCAACCTAAATGTCCACTGACGGATGCATAAGCAGTATCGGTATATACATGCAATGGAATATTATTCAGCCTTAAAAAGGAAGGAAATTTTGACATGCTGCACAATGGATGATACTTGAGGACATTATGCTAACTGAAATAAGCCAGTCACAAAAAAGACAAATATTGTATGATTTTGCTTATATGAGATACTTAGAATAGGCAAAATCATACAGACAAAAAGTTGAATGGTGGTTGTTAGGAACTGAGGAGGCTTTTGTTGATCTGTGGCAGCCCCCTCCACAGACCCCCAAGGCAGCTTAAGACACCTCAGGCACATGGAACTCCAAAGAAGATATTTTATAAATGCTGATTTAAGTGAAAAATAGTTAGAATATTTTGCAATTTCTTGTATAATCCTTAAGTGAAGCCAAGAAAGGAAAACTTGGATGTACTGGATGAAAATGAGAGGTTGACACTGACCTCAGAAAGTATAAGATTGTAAAAGTCTAACTGTGAAAAATCCAAAAGGTAGGTGATTATAGCACAGCATGATGAGTACTAAAATTGTGGTAAACACATTTCTCTGATAGTTTATAGAATAAGGAAAACCAGATTGACTGGTTATTTTTGTAGTACTTTGTATACCAAGGTCATTTAGCACTGGCAAGGGTGAACATGCACCTTCAGTGACCGAAACCCTCACGTTCACTTGCCTCCTCTCTGTAAGTCAACTCAAATTAAAAGATTTTCCTCCTAAATGCAAAAATGCCCAGAAGGGAACCATTGATTAAGAGATATGGATCAACACAGTCAAACCATCTTCTACTTAAACTTACAAAAGCCCCAAAGTCAGACTGGACTTAGTGTTAGAACAGTAAATTCATACTGCCAATCTCATTCTGACATTTGGACAATCCTAGTATCACCATTTTAATGGCTAATGGTATATGCTGCTAATAACCTAATGACTGATGTCATGCATGAATACTCTGGAGAGGAATGTATAGCCTCATTTTCAATTGTTACAGAACAAGAAAGCAATTTTTAAATCTATTTTTTCCTTGCAATGATATAAATTTTTTATTATTATCATGTGACTATTTCTCACCATGATCAGTCATTCATATATAGTTAGTGATTTACTATATGGAAAGAGGAAAGGAAACTGATTATTCATTTTTTTAAGTCCTAGATTAAGACCTCCAATGCAAGTGCCTACTGAGTTATAGATTAGTACTATGATAATTGTCCAATGGCTAAAGTCAGTCATATGCGGGAATTAAAGATGCCATTTGAAAACATGCCTATTACTGCTCCCAACCTGCTTTGATACATCCCGTATTAACACTGCTTTGAAGCAAGAAAAGGATCTACTTTGAAGTGACTGGTTTAAAAAGTCTCAGTATTCTAAATTAGAACATTATTTTGTAGTCTGATCTGTCTTAATAAATCTCTCAGTATGAAAATTTCTAAGATGGAATTCTTCCTCCTCTTTAAAAAAGCCTTTAAAGAAGTTTCCAATGAAATATCAAGCAGGATATGTTATGCTTTATGAGTGGATAAACCATTGTTTAATAAGTACAGAACTGATGATTTAATATGAATACACAGTAATATAAAGTTAAGAATAGAGACTTTTAAAAAATATATACCCTAAGGTATGTATTACTGCAAAAAAATAATATAAAAAATGTACGTCCTACTATACATCTGGTAAGATATCTTGTTGCAAGTAGGAATGAGTAGCACTTTCCTATTTTGGCAAACAGGCTAGACATATTGTTTTAAAAACAATAAAACAGCAAAACTTATTCACATGGATTTCTTGTTACAATATGCTCTTGCATTATTGAGATATAACTTAAATTCAACAAAATGCACAGATTTTACATGCACTATTTTATGAATTTTGACAAATATATATTCATGGTTAACCCACACCCCTATCAAGATATAGAACATTTCTTCATTTCACAATGTTCCCTCATGCCATATTTAGTCAATTCCTGTTCCTCTTTCTCCCTCAGTACCAAAGGCATCTTGATTTCTATGACCATAGATTTGTTTTACCTGATCTAGATTTTTATATAAATGGAATCATTTGTATTGGTTTCTTTAGTATAACAAACTGTTTTTGATATTTATCTGTTGTAACACATTAATAATTTATTCATTTTTATTTCCAAGTAGTATTCTATTTTACAGATGTACCATAATTTGTCTGTTCTGTCAGTAGACAATTTTTGCATAGTTTATTCACTCAGGAATTACCAAATCCATGCTCCTAGTGGTGGGGGCAGCTGGTGGTAGTTCAGTTTGAGAAAGGGCCGCAGTACCAGATTTGCCAGATGATGGTCTTTTGCCCCAAGTTACACGTCACATAAAAACTATGGAAATGGCAGAATTGAGATTCAAGTGGGGACTAGACCAGAAAAAAGAAGTGACACATGACATTAAAATAAAGAATACAGCCACTAGTAAATAGAATGAGCCCAGTATCTTCAACAGAGGCCAAAGAGCAAAGAGTTGCCATGGGAAAATGACAGGCTTAGAGCCAGTGAAAGATTAGTCCTGGGCAAATGCTAGTGACAGTCAATACTGTCTAGATTCTGGACTTTTCTTGTTCAGCATCGTTTGTGGGGGAAGTGTAGCTGCTTATATGGTACCATGTATGGTCCATTTACGATCAGAACAATTCAATATTTATTTTTGATCGTAAAAGTAAAAAAGAAAGCAAAGAGAACTTACACGTAGAATAGACAGTTTAAAAGTGGAAATGAGGATCCATCATACACTGGTATAATAACTAATAATATTTTGATCTACTGTCACATAATCCAGAACAGGTTATTATCTTGAAATGGACTAGCATCCCTATTCCTGAACATTACAACCAGGAATATTGTTAATTTAAACATTCTTTTTTCATTTGAATTCATAGTGAGGATTTCAATGTAATATAATCCTCATTTCAGAAGTGTTTTTATTTAAGCTTCTTTTCTTGCAAGGGGCAGAAGCCCAGTGAGGACAGATCAATTAAAAAGAGGAGTTTGGAAAAGGATACCTGTGGAAGGATAGGGAGTGTGGAATCTTCGAAAAATCTAAATGGCTGAGAAGGTTCTCCTCTTTGAGTTCACTCATACATATTGCTCTCAAAATACTTCTTACATTTATGAAATTATTTACCATTGCAATGTATCATAGGATCATTAGCAGTACTTATTATATCTTATTAGTATTTAGCAGAGTACAGTACCTGATGTCTGGTAAGCACTCTGTAAATTTGTTAAAGTGAATTGACCTGTTTGCTCTTTCTGGAATTTTTTTTTTCATTTTGTCTGTTAAAATCCACTTGATTCTTGACTCATCTCAAAATTATCTTTCTCCATGGAAATTACATTGACTATTTAGAGTTATTTCTTTCTTATTTTGTGCCATACACTGTATATTACTCTTACTACCCTTAAAACTACGTGTTGTGACTATTTATTTACATGTCTGTCTCTTCTAATAGACTGTGATCTCCTTGAGGAAAGAGTGTTCTTCTTCCTTCCCTTTTCCCCATTTAAGACAGGGTGGGTAGACACTGGTTAAATACATTATTCATTTCATCACTCAGTATTTGACAATTATTTCTTGAGCATTTACCGTATGTCATGTGCTGTTTTAACCACGGTGAATTCAGTGGTGAACAAAATATATAAATCGCTTGACCTCATGTAACTTGCATTCCCGTATAGGAGCCAAACAATAAACAAATAAGACAGTGTAATATCATGTGGTAGTAAGAAGAAAATAAAGATAGGTAAAGGGGTGGAGGTATTTAGGTAGGGTGATCATGGAGGCCTCTCTAATTTGTTGACAGTTAACTAGTGATCTGAGTATAGTTAGAAATCAAACTTTGAGAACATCTGTTGATAGAACATTCCATTTTGAGGAAACAGCAAGCAGAGGTCAGAGAAAGAAATGTGTTTGATGTAGTTTTGAAAGTGGCCAGTGTATCTGGAATAGAAGAAGTGAGCAGAGCTTAGAGAAGAAAACTGAGGCCAGATCTTCTAGACCATAGTAAGAAATTTGGATTTTAAAATGCTCAGAATAAATGAAAGAAGGAACGGACATTATATTCTCCTGAGTCCGTTCTAAAATATGTAATAGCTCGTGACTATTACATAATGTGACTATTTTTCAAGTGTAACATATTTAAGATTTTCTAATAAACACTGACCTCAAGAGCAGTTATTTTGGAATGAAGGGAACTATTTCAATGATATTCTCACTGTTCAAGACATTTTGGAGGCCCAGCCCCTAGGTCAGTCCCGGGGGCTCAGGTCTTGAGTGCATTCCCTGCCTGGCTCCAGGCTCCATGCCGCGTCCTGGTCAGCATCTGTGTCCCTCTTCCCGGGTGCTGCACCCGCAGGCTGAGAGATCCTTGAATACTCCTAGAACAAAGGCTGGGTCCAGAATATTATCAGAGCTTTTCTTGCAGACTCGGCTACAGTTCAGTGAAAAGATGCAGGTGGCACAACTAATGTATGTTATTTCTTTGAGTGGATCTTCATTATTATGTAGAAATTACAAGACTTTCAAAATGGAAGCTCCTGATAACATCATAAGAGGAGCTCACACCTCCTTCAATTGACAATATGGCTGACAGGGTCTTGGTGCTCTGGCCGGGTGTCAGGCCTGAGCCTCTGAGGTGGGAGAGCCGAGTTCAGGACATTGGACCACCAGAGACCTCCTGGCCCGATGTAATATCAACTGGTGAAAGCTCTCCCTGAGATCTTCATCTCAACACTAAGACCCAACTCCACTCAAGGACCAGCAAGCTCCAGTACTGGACACCCCATGCCAAACAACTAGCAAGACAGGAACACAACCCCACCCATTAGCAGAGAGGCTGCCTAAAATCTAAGTAGGTTCACAGACACCCCAAAACAAAACACCAGACGCAGTCCTGCCCACCAGAAAAAAAAGATCCATCCTCATCCACCATAACACAGGCACCAGTCCCCTCCACAAGGAAACCTACACAACCCACTGAAGCAATATTACCCACTGGGAGCAGACACCAAAGACAACAGGAACTACAAACCTGCAGCCTGTGAAAAGGAGACCCCAAACAAAGTAAGTTAAGTAAAATGAGAAGACACAGAAATATGCAGCAGGTGAAGGAGCAAGGTAAAAACCTACCAGACCAAACAAATGAAGATGAAATAGGCATTCTTCTCTGAAAAAGAATTCAGAGTAATGATAGTAAAGATGATCCAAAAAATTTGTAAACAGAATGGAGAAAATACAAGAAACGTTTAACAAGGACCTAGAAGAACTAAAGAGCAAACAAACAATGATGAACAACACAATAAATGAAATTAAAAATTCTCTAGAAGGAATCAATAGTGGAATAACTGAGGCAGAAGAACGGGTAAGGTACCTGGAAAATAAAACAGTGGAAATAACCACTGCAGAGCAGAATAAAGAAAAAAGAATGAAAAGAATTGAGGAGAGGCTCAGACAACATTAAACACACCAAGATTTGAATTATAGGAGTCCCAGAAGAAGAGAAAAAGAGAGGGACAGAGAAAATATTTGAAGAGATTATAGTTGAAAGCTCCCCAAATATGGGAAAGGAAATAGTCAAGTCAAGGAAGTGCAGAGAGTCACAGGAAGGATAAATCCAAGGAGAAACATTCCAAGATATATATTAATCAAACTATCAAAAATTAAATACAAAGAAAAAATATTAAAAGCAGCAAAGGAAAAACAATAAATAACATACAAGGGTATCCCCGTAAGGTTAGCAGCTGAACATTCAGCAGAAACTGTGGAAGCCAGAAGGGTGTGACAGGACATATTTAAAGTGATGAAAGGGAAAAACCTATAACGAAGATTGCTTTACCCAGCAAGGATCTCATTCAGATTCGAAGGAGAAATTAGAACCTTTACAGATAACCAAAAGCTAAGAGAATTCAGACCCACCAAACCAGCTTTACAACAAATGCTAGAGGAACTTCTCTTGGCAGGAAACACAAGAGAAGGAAAAGACCTACAATAACAAACCAAAGACAATTAGAAAATGGTAATAGGAACATACATATTGATAATTACCTTAAATGTAAATGGATTAAATGCTCCTACCAAAAGATATAGACTGACTGAATGGATACAAAAACAAGACCCGTATATATGCTGTCTGCAAGAGACCCACTTCAGACCTAGGGACACATACAGACTGAAAGTGAGGGGATGCAAAAAGATATTCCATAATGGAAATCAAGAGAAAGCTGGAGTAGCAATTCTCATATCAGACAAAATAGACTTTAAAATAAAGACAATTACAAGTGACAAAGAAGGACACTACATAATGATCAAGGGATTAATCCAAGAAGAAGAAATAACAATGGTAAATATATATGCACCCAACATAGGAGCACCTCATTACATAAGGCAAATGCTAACAGCCATAAAAGGGGAAATTGACAGTAACACAATCATAGTAGGGGACTTTTAACACCCCAGTTTCACCAGTGGATAGATCATCCAAAATAAAAATAAATAAGGAAACACAGCTTTAAATGACACATTGAACAAGATGGACTTGATTGATATTTATAGAACATTCGATCCAAAAACAACAGAATACACTTTCTTCTCAAGTGCTCATGCAACATTCTCCAGGATATATCATATCTTGGGTCACAAATCAAGCCTTGGGAAATTTAATAAAATTGAAATCGTATCAAGTGTCTTTTCTGACCACAATGCTATGAAACTAGATATCAATTACAGGAAACTATCTGTTAAAAATACAAACACATGAAGACTAAACAATACACTATTTAATAACCAAGAGGTCACTGAAGAAATGAAAGAGAAAATAAAAAAATACCTAGAAACAAAGGACAATGAAAACACAACGCCCCAAAACCTGTGGGATGCAGCAAAAGCAGTTCTAAGAGGGAAGTTTATAGCAATACAATCCTACCTCAAGAAACAAGAAACATCTCAAATAAACAACCTAACCTTACACCTAAAGCAATTAGAGAAAGAAAAACAACAACAAAAAACCCCAAAGTTAGCAGAAGGAAAGAAATCATAAAGATCAGATCAGAAATAAATGAAAAAGAAATGAAGGAAACAGTAGCAAAGATCAGTAAAACTAAAAGCTGGTTCTTTGAGAAGGTAAACGAAACTGATAAACCATTAGCCAGATTCATCAAGAAAAAAAGGGAGAAAACTCAAATCAACAAATTTGGAAATGAAAAAGGAGAAGTAACAACTGACACTGAAGAAATACAAAGGATCCTGAGGGATTACTACAAGCAGCTATATGCCAATAAAATGGACAATCTGGAAGAAATGGACAAATTCTTAGAAAAGCACAACTTCTGAGACTGAACCAGGAAGAAATAGAAAATATAACAGACCGATAACAAGCACTAAAATTGAAACTGTGATTAAAAATCTTCCAACAAACAAAAGCCCAGGACCAGATGGCTTCACAGGGGAATTCTATCAAACATTTAGAGAAGGGCTAACACTTACCCTTCTCAAACTCTTCCAAAATATATCAGAGGGAGGAACACTCCCAAACTCATTCTATGAGGCCACCATCACTGTGATACCGAAACCAAAGATGTCACAAAAAAAGAAAACTGCAAGCCAATATCACTGATGAATATAGATGCAAAAATCCTCAACAAAATACTAGCAAACAGAATCCAACTGCACATTAAAGGATCACATACCATGGTCAAGTGGGGTTTATCCCAGGAATGCAAGGATTCTTCATGATACACAAAGCACTCAGTGTGATACACCATATTAACAAACTGAAGGATGAAAACCATATGATCATCTCAATAGACACAGAAAATGATTTTGACAAAATCCAACACCCATTTATGATAAAAACTCTCCAGAAAGTATGCATAGAGGGAACTTACCTCAACATATTAAAGGCCATATATGACAACCACACAGCCAACCTCATTCTCAATGGTGAAAAATTGAAACCATTTCCACTAAGATCAGGAACAAGACAAGGTTGCAAACTCTCACCACTATTATTCAACATCGTTTTAGAAGTTTTAGCCACAACAATCAGAGAAGAAAAAGAATTAAAAGGAATCCAAATCAGAAAAGATGAAGTAAAACTGTCACTGTTTGCAGATGTCTTGATACTCTACATAGAGAATCCTAAAGATGCTACCAGAAAACTACTAGAGCTAATCAATGAATCTGGTAAAGTAGCACGATACAAAATTAATGCACAAAAATCTCTTGCATTCATATACACTAACGACAAGAAATCTGAAAGAGAAATTAAGGAAACACTCCCATTTACCCTTGCAACAAAAAGAATAAAAAAAAAAAATCTAAGGAGACAAAAGACCTGTATACAGATAACTATGACACTGATGAAAGAAATTAAAGATGATACAAACAGATCAAGAGATATACCATGTTCTTAGATTGGAAAAATTAACATTGTAAAAAAGACTATACTACTCAAAGCAATCTGCAGATTCAATGCAATCCCTATCAAACTACCAATGGCATTTTTCACAGAACTAGAACAAAAAAAAAAATCACAATTTGTATGGAACACACAAGGCCCCGAATAGCCAAAGCAATCTTGAGAAAGAAAACCGGAGCTGGAGGAACCAGGCTCCCTAACTTCAGACTATACTACAAAGCTACAGTAATCAAGACAGTAGGGTACTGACACTAAAACAAATGTAGATCAATGGAACAGGATAGAAAGCCCAGAGATATACCCATGTACATATGGTCACCTTATCTTTGATAAAGTAGGCAAGAATATACAATGGAGAAAAGTCAGCATCTTCAATAAGTGGTGCTGGAAAAACTGGACAGCTACATGTAAAAGAATGAAATTAAAACACTCCCTAAATCCATACACAAAAATAAACTCAAAATGGATTAAAGACCTAAATGTAAGGCGAGACACTGTAAAACTCTTAGAGGAAAACATAGGAAGAACACTCTATGACATAAATCACAGCAAGATCCTTTTAGACCCAGCTCCTAGAGAAATGGAAATAAAAACAAAAATAAACAAATGGGACCTAAGGAAACTTAAAAGCTTTTGCACAACAAAGGAAACCATGAACAAGACCAAAAGACAACCCTCAGAATGGGAGAAAATATTTGCAAGTGAAGCAGCCGACAAAGGGTAAATCTCCAAAATATACAAGCAGCTCATGCAGCTCAATATGAAAAAAACAAACAACCCAATCCAAAAATGGGTAGAAGACCTAAATAGACATTTCTCCAAAAAAGATATACAGACTGCCAACAAACACATGAAAGAATGCTCAGCATCACTATTCATTAGAGAAATGCAAATCAAAACTACAATGAGATATCACCTCACACCAGTCAGAATGGCCATGATCAAAAAAATCTACAAGCAATAAATGCCGGAGAGGGTGTTGAGAAAAGGGAACCCTCCTGCAGTGTTGGGAGGAATGTAAATTGATACACCCTCTATGGAGAACAGTATGGAGCGTGCTTAAAAAACTAAAAATAGAACTACCATACAACCCAGCAATCCCACTACTGGGCATATACCCTGAGAAAACCATAATTCAAAAAGATACATGTACCACAATGTTCATTGCAGAACTATTTACAATAGCCAGGACATGGAAGCAACCTAAGTGTCCATTGACAGATGAATGTATAAAGAAGATGTGGCACATATATACAATGGAATATTAGCCATAAAAAGAATGGAAATTGAGTTATTTGTAGTGAGGTGGATGGACCTAGAGCCTGTCATACAGAGTAAAGTTAAGTCAGAAAGAGAAAAACAAATGCTATATGCTAGCACATATATATGGAATCTAAAAAAAAAAAAGTTTTGAAGAACCTAGGCGTAGAGCAGGGTTAAAGATGCAGACGTAGAGAATGGAATTTAGGACATGGGGAGGGGGAAGGGTAAGCAGGGACGAAGTGAGAGAGTGGCATGGACCTATATACACTACCAAATATAAAAGATAGCTAATGGGAAGCAGCCGCATAGCACAGGGAGATCAGCTCGTGCTTTGTGACCACCTAGGGGGGAGGGACAGGGAGGGTGAGAGGGAGACGCAAGAGGGAGGGGATATGGGGATATCTGTATACGTATAGCTGATTTACTTTTTTATGCAGCAGCAACTAACACAACAATGTAAAGTAATTATACTCCAGGAAAGATGTTAAAAAATAAAAAAGACATTTTGGAGAGTATCTCTCATGTTAATGCCTTCAAGATTCCATGGTGCTTTTTTTAAAAATATCTCAGATAGATGGTAAGATCATGATTTTGAAGTTGTATTTGTTTTTTGGAAACAGACATTAGCCTTTGAGAGCCAAGTTTACTGAATAAAATGGGTAAAAATTCAAGTAGCATGGCTTTGACTCCAATGAAATTTCTTTAGTGTAATGAGGCTAAATATGAGCATTTTAAAAGCTGGCTCAAAAACAAATTTCAAAAGAAAATGGCCCCCCTTTAAAAAAAATAATGACAGTTTTCTTGCTTTGGAGGTGAGAGCGTTCACTGTAAAATCTGTGGCGCATTTGCTGAAGCAAAAGTTGATGTTGTTATTTGAAAAATCACAACTCCTATTGCCAGTAACTCCTTTAAAAATTGGATTACTAGGTAGGTGTGTAAGATGCAGTGAGAGAGCATATTCTTATTATACTGTACTTTAAAATAGAGGAAAAAGCTGTTTAAATCAACCATAATCACAAAGGAAGAAGGACTTAGACAAAAATCATTGTTTTTTCCCCACCATCTTTGACCTACCCTTAGGTGTGAAAAGTACAATTTTTTTTTGGATTTAGTGTGTGGTGATTTTAGGACTTAAATTATTAGTGGTCAATTTGCTATATTTTTTAAGTATTTATATTAGATCAGAGAAAAGTTGGATTGTATTATGAGGAACATTTTAAATGATCAAATTGCCTTTAAGAATTATTTTTTTCTCATTGGAGAAGTCATAGCTCCATACTTTCTGAGCAAGGGCTGATTTTTCCTTCGCAGTCATTTGTCTCTTTATGAACTTGGTTTAAAAAGCAGGGGTAAGGTTCCACATCTAGCATTAACTTTGCTGACAGTGTGAACTGATAGAAACATCAAGCAGCTAAGGAAAGAATACTACAATCGCTTTCATTGTGTGAAAACAGTCTCCATTATTACTCTAAATGGCAATTCCTGTGTTGATACTTTTATATTATGAATAAATGGTTTTTAAAATTGCCTCTTGATACTTAATATAAGTGACTCTGAAGACAGAGAAAAAGTTAATATTTTAATTTTGTTTCATTATAAAACACAAACAAAAATTGTATCATTCCTTAGATGAGTGAAATTGGCCCTCGGGCTCTAAATTCACCAGCAAGTTCTTGAGCATCAGGAATATGGATATACTAGATTATCTAACAATCCAAGCTGTGTCAAAACAAGACTATTCTATGGGACTGGTATAGATTTTTGTTTTCATAAATGGAGTGTTTGTACTACCATCTCTCTGAGATTTCCTGTAGACACTTCGAATTTTTTCTGTACTTTGTTATTTAAAAGGGGTATCTTCCTACCAGATATAAATATACTGGTCACTTTTAATAGGTTGTTTGTTTTTAGAAGTCTCAGAGTTTCCTTTTATCTCTACTTTCTCATATAGTAAAGGTCAATACTTTCAAATTTTCATATATATGAGATCTTAGCTAGGATGTATTTATATATCCTTGGTCGGATTGTGAAGTAATTAGCATTGCCCTTATGCCATTCTCTTCCTGGATGTACACATGGAATTTAACTTTGCACTGCCGTGCTCATTGGCTCTAGTGGAATGAATGTTGTAAGAGTTCTTAATCTTTACTATAGGGCGTGTTACTAAGTGTGATCTTGGCAATCACTGAATAATTTGACATATTTGGAAGAAGAAGCTAATTGCACATATGAAACTAAGCCAACTCAATCATATTCATATTTTAAAAATACTTCACATATAACCTGCTACATTAAAAAGTCTGCATTTTACATTAAAACCCTGCCTTAGAAAATCAGTATTCATTTCAGCTCTATATTAGAACTGATACTAGCTATGGTATCTTAACTTATGTGGTCCACAATAAGAACAATATAATCTATCTATCTATCTGTCAATTGATCATCTAGTCATTATATATTTATCATCTATTTTTTCATCTCTTCATTTAACAGACATTTATTATGGAGGCACTATATCTGGTGCTAAGAATGTAAAATTAAACATCATTTTCTTCTTGTCTTGGAGAATCTTATATTCTGGTCAGGGAGACTTGCATAAAAATGTTTTTAAATATAAAAAATAAGATTTAGAACCTAGTTATGTGGTAGCATAAGAAGCAGTGACTAACTGCCTAGTAGAATGAGGAAACACTTCACAGAAGACATGGCATTCAAGCTGGCTCTGTAAGTGTGAGTAAGAGTTTACTAGGGCATTCCAGGAATATAAACAAGAGTTGCGAGAAAGAATATGGCCAAATTATAGAGAAAATATTGGGGTAGTATATAGAAAAATGGAGCAGAATCTAGGTATAGAAGTAGGGGCAATGTTATAAAGGGCCTTGTGTGATGAACTAATCCTGACCATAGTAATAAGTCAGTCATTTAATGAGCTCCCCAAAGTAAAACAAATTAAACATATTACTTCTCATATTCAAAATAGTTCTTCAAGCTAATTATAAATATGCCCAATATACAAATGAGGAAAATAAGACTCAGTACAATGCCAAATATCCTAAAGCTAGTATGGAACAAAGACAGGATTCAAATCTAGTTCTATATGATTCCGGAGTCCTTATTTTCAGAATATTCTAACTCCCATGGGTCTTATGGAAGATGGGAAGTTATAGTAGGAGATTAAGTGAATTATGTCATGGAAATGATAACAATAAAAAGTCAAAGAAATCACTGAGCAGGCTCTTACAATAATTCAAAGATCTGGTAATCTCTTCTGATGAACTAATGAAGAGATTAAGAGTATGAGTGAGGGAGATTGGAAATATTTTAGAGGAAAATTAATGGGATTTCATGATCGTATGGCTATAGAAGGTGAGAGAAGGAAAGCCAGGAACAGCTTCAAGGCTTTTAGGTTAGTCTGTGGCACAGATGCCATTTCATTGCTATTAGAGACCCACCCAGATCCCTTTGGCATTCACCTCTACACTCTGAAGGTGCTTCCCGGGATACCTACAACTCTGTGCTCTTTTGTCTGAATGCAAGAAGAAGCATGTTTGTCTCACTTTGAGGGAAAGTTGAAGTGCCAGAGCCTCAAGAAAACAGCTCTCAACCAGTGTCAATAAAGGAATTGGTGGATTAGTATCCCAGTTTCTTTGTGCCTTGTCTTTCAGTGGTTCCTTGGCATGTGATACACTAGATCCCAGAGTTTCCCAGTGGAACTGAGCTCCAGTTACTGGCAGTGGTTAACTGGCTTGATAGAAAGCCCTTTATTGGCTATCTTCCCCTCCTTGCCTAATTTCTCCATCCTTTCTGGTATTTCTTGGCATCACCTCTCAAGTAAACTACTGCACCACTTGAATCTTTGTTCCATTGTCTGCTTCTGGAGCAACCCAAATTAAGACACACACGTGTCAATGTCTGCAAAGGGAGGGAAAGACAACTAAGAAGAAGGAGAACCTGAAGTACAGGAAAATAAGGAGATCAGTCTAGGTTTGGTTGACATCCTATTCACAAATGGAGTGCTTAGGATTAGAGAGGAGCAATGCCTATTCCTCTGGGACAGAAAAGGAAGGGGAGTGAAGGGAGGTGGTAAGTGGAACTATAAATAGATCACATTTGTGGATTTTCTTTTCTCTGTGAATAAGAAAAGTCTATCTGCCAAGTGTGAGAGGGGAGCAAATTAGTTGGGGTTTTTTGGAGAAACTTGAGTGGACTCTCTGGCTATGGAGAGAGAATAATTGGGTGTGTTGATGGAGGCAGGTCAAACTAATATTAGGAAGATTTTTAAATAATAAATTAATCCTTGTCTTTTTGTCTTACTTTCAGTTAGATTGCCTTTATATTCCAATTTAGCAGAATTTAATTTCACAGTACTAAATTAAACATTTCTAATGTAAATTACCTCATTCTCAAGGACTTCATTGACTTTCTTTTTAATGTGATATGAATTTATTATATTATTTAAAATTTTTATAGAAGTATTTCATGTAAATAATATTGAGTTAAATAATATATATATAAGCTTACAAATGAATGTATCTGCACTTCCCAGTGGCAGCCAGTTACAAATGTTGTAGTTATTACTTCTGGATTTTACCTACATATTTCTAAATGATATGAGTATATTTCTACCTATAGATTCCTTAGTTATAGACATTACCCATGTACTTTATATTATAAATGAAGATTTTTAGCTACCTTACACTTCTTCCTCCCTTCCTTACCTGCCATTATCACTATGTACTGATTTTTTTGGTTAAGTCCCTATTAGCTCATTTCAGTTTTAGAACTCTGTTAGTATTGATTACTGTTGAGCTATAATTCTATACTATATTTACAATTACTATTTATTTTCTTTTACAACTTTCATTTTTTCTGAAGTTAATAATTGTGTCAATATTTTATCTACAAAAAATTTTAATACCTGATTAAAACATCTCAGTACAAATTTTTACTTGACCAAACCTGAACCTGGAGCTATACTTACTGGCGTCCTCTAGTGGCTTCTCTAAGATGGTCCAGTTGATCCATACATCAGCTTACAGTTGTCATCCTGGGTCTTTATGTGGCTTTTGTCAGTAAATCCTCTTCCTTTCTCCAGTGGTAAATTCTCTGCTCTCTGGGTCCTATGTCTTGTTCTTTCTTGGTTTGGGGGGATGTATATTTCCCAAAAAGCTCTGAAAATGCATGAATGGAAAGTCTTTTATTTGAGACTATGCATAAATTAAAATGCCTTAATTTTTGGCTCATCCTTGATTAATTATCTAGATAGAAAATTCTCTATTGGTATGATTTTTGACTCAGCAGTCAAAATATATTGCTTTGTTATCTTCTATTTTACTTTTTGCTATTGAAAAATTCAATATTACTATGTTTTTTATTTATTTAAAATTTTTATTGAAGTATAGTTGACATATGTTAATTTGAGAACTTAAATATCACTGATTCTTATCCTTTGTTTATGACAAATTGTTTCTCTTTATCAGTGGCATTTTAGTATTTTGATATTTTGCTTTGCAGATTCTTTTTTTCTCAATAGCTCTTTGTTTTTCTCTGATGTGCCTTTTTGTATGGTGTCCTGTTCTTGTTTCATAGATGCAATATGCAAAATCTACGCTAGCTCCTTGAGTATATTATTTAAATTTTAGACCTAGTTTCTTCTTCCTTAATTGTTTTATTTTTCGCTGACTTTTTTTTTTTTTTCAGGAGTGAAGTAGGGTTTTCTTTGTTTTGGTCTCTACCTTCATATTAAAAGCTGTTCTCAGTGTCTTGTGTATACTCCATTGACATTTCAGAGTGATATAACAAATTCTCTGCGTGTTGTGACAGAGTTATGGTAATGGCTTGCTGGTTAACTGAACTAACAGTTTGAAATCTGACTAGATGGCCAGCTATCTATATTTTGAAGTCTGACTAGATGACCAGCTATCTATTTGGGGAATGCACAGATGTCAGAATTTTAGGTCTTTCTCTGAAGTGATTTCTTTTTCTCTGGAGAATCCACCTGTCTCTTGCCTAGGGAAGTGTTTTGGAGCTCTATGAAGGAAGAGAACTAGATGTTTCATGACTTAGTGTGTAGAATTTCTCTTAATTCTCTTGTTTTTTATATAATACCTCACCATCAGCCACCTCTGTGCCTGGAGTTCCAATGTTCAGAACTGTTTGGTTCAATTTCAACAGGATAATTACATTTCTGACCTCTAAACTGGAAATGAACATTTCTCCAACTGCATAAGCTTGTAGGTGGGGGCTGAAGATTAGCTCATGATGTTACAGACATTAATATATCCGATTTCCACTCATCTTACCCTTCCCTCTGTTGGTGATGCCACTAGTTTCTGAGTAATGTTTGGGAGCAAAGTCATCTCTATCTTGTCAGTACCCACCTGACTTCAAACATGAACGTTAAATATGTCTCTCTTCTGTGAGTTTTTCAGTTTGCCTTCTCTTTTCAACATTATATGTTATGATTTAGGTTAAATATATTTTCTACTTTACATTTCATATTTTTCTTGATATTTCAGGTTATTTTTAAGTGGATGAGACAAGGAAAATGTCTCTATAATGTTATCTTGTCTTAATTTTATCCACTAGTTGTCAATATCCTGCAGAGACATATAAACATCACTGTAGTTAACTAAATATACCATCCTCAAACAGGGTTGATGTGATGGACTTAGAATTTTGACATTAATAAGGAAAGAAATTCAAGTTTCAGTTTCAAAGAGACATACTTCATGTGGGAATCATTCTGGGGTGTTGGTAAAAGAATAAAATAATTATCATAGCATTTCCAGAACTCCTTACAGAGACTGGCAAGAAAGAGGTTATAGTGTTTCAGGTGTGAATTCCTCTGTTTACTGGCCATTTCTCTTTGGTCCAGTATTTAAAATTACTTGAATATTTTTATCAGGTGCACTAGGAGACCAACATAGTGAAAGTGGCATCCAGCATTTTCATTAACACCCATTATTTGCCAAGTCACAGAGTTCAGTTTTATTAACTTCTGTCCAAATGAAATTTGCATATAAAGCTGTTTTCATTTGAATTCAAACATTGCTTGTTCTATACACTAACCTAAACTAAAAGATAGAAAAGAATGTTTTCTTTTCCAGGGTCTGTTGTTTTCTTTAAAAAGAAAACAAACAAAAAAAACCAACTATGAAACAACTGCCAAAAATAAAGATAAAATTATTTTTCAAATATACATATTAAGATTTGGTATATGGTTAAACCAATTAAGACAAGAAAGATACTGACTATCAAAAATTATCTAATATTTGTGCACAATGCATATGTTTTGGCTTGTAAAGTAAGAAAAAGCTTTTTTTACAAGATTATAGCATACTATAATAGTGTAATTACATGTATTTACACTAATTATACACTTATATGTAATTATGCTAATTATGTAAATACATGACATTTGATAAAATATTACTTTGAAATTCAACTCAATAAAAGCAGAACGAACTGGCTGGTAGAACAGTGTGCCAATAATGAAGGAAGGAAAATGAAAAGTCTTAAATAAATGATATCTATATTTTTTCTCTAAAAAGCTCTAATTCTAAAATTTAACAATACAGCAGAGAGTCATTGGCAATAGATTTGAAGTTGAGATACTTATTTTTTTGTTTAAGAAGATTTCTTTTTTTTCTCACAGCTTCAGGTTTGAGATTTTATGAAAACAATAATTGTGATTAGTTATTTTAAAGAAACTTAAATGTAAATATAAGTGAGAATGTAAACCAGTTCTTAGTCTAAATGAGTAACAATGACTAGACTGTTACACTTCAACATCTGAAAAGACAGGAAGGACATCCTCTCACACATCAGTCTTTCCCTGATACCTAGTTTACCCATTCACTGTCTCCACCTTGGAGGGAAGGAAGAACAGGATATAAATAATTCTGATTGGGTCTCAGGTGGCTAACTTCACCCAAGGTTGAAAACATATTTATATGTTACCCAATCTTCTGAATAATGTTCCTACCTACCATCCATTTTCAAAATTTGGAGATTAAAACAATGATGAAGACTAGGACAAGGCCCTCATTCTATTACGGATAGCTCAGGATATTCAAAACCTTTCTCTGTTCCCACAGTTGTTATTCTCTGAGGGTACTGGCAATGAGGAAGCTTCATCAGAAACCAGATTCAGAGCTGTGGTTATTCAGGGTAGGGACAAACATTCTAGGCCCTCATACTATAGTCTGATTTCATTTTATTCAACCAATCATTAATAAGCCTTTACTATGTGAAAAGTAGAAGCTCTACCATAAAAAGATCTTCTAGGGTAATATTGATGAAAAAAAAAATCAGCAACTACAATTGTAAGAATAAATAGCTCAGATCAAGACCCATAAGGGTGATAAAATTAAATTGCTAAAATCCCAAATGTTTCTAAACATTTTTTCTGCCTAAACCATCTAAATAATGCAACACGTTAGCATTTGCGAAAGTTTATCCGTGCTGCTGTCTTTTCAGTCTGATACATAATCTGCAAGGGGCAGGGGGATTCCCACTACTCTGAATAGATTTATTATTATTTTTTAATTGGATGTTGTTGTTATTGCTACTATTACTATTATATCATTTTTTTTTACTTAGAAACTTGTTCCAGAACTGAGAAAATTTTGGTGCTTTGGACTAATTGTGTTGCAGGCAGAACATTTATGTTATAGACAAATGGAAATGTGGGAGCTAGCAGGCTGGTTGTGAAATGATAAGTTTTGTGAGAGCACCTTGATTACTGCATAAGCTATTTGAATACCTAATTACGGGCATTTGAATCTGTTAACCTCCTTTTAAAATTTATTTATTTAATTCCCGAAATTGAACCCCAAAATGAGGGCTTGGGTCTCTGTCTCCCTGAGAAAAGTCTGGTGGGGTTATATACATTTTATATGTTTCACTTTAAGTTTTAAGGAAGGACATGGAAACTGATTTATACCTGAATATAAGCAAATGTTAAAAATAGCAGCATCAATGTGTGTTTAATCAGTATGTTTAAGAACTATTCTAATATCTGTTCATCAGATATTTGGAACAGCAGTTTGATAATCAAAATGCTAATCTAATCTGCACAGACCATTTGTAATCTGGTTGTGCTTGTAATAAATAAATCTTGAGGGCTAATATGTATTCCTTACGTTGCTGTTGTTTGGATAGAAAGAAAAGAGCCTCTAAATTCTCTTACAAAACCAAATAACCCATCTTCTTCTTGTTTGTTTTCCTTTCTCATAAATCCTACCAAACAGATGTGTACCCTTGTTGTCAGCTGTATTTGTCACTGTACAGGCTGTCTCTTGCCAGCTTGTCAACATGTTGTTAGGCATGATTCATTGTGTGCTATCAGTCCTGTAGTTTCTGTACAAAGAAGCAAATCTGACTTTTGGGCCTGAATAAAGAAGTCATCAGGGTAGTAATCAGTGATGTACAGAACTTATCTAGTCCAATGGAGCTTGACGCCTTCTAGATCATCCTTTGGTGAGTCAGTGATCCAAGCTTGAACAATATTGAATGAAGAAGGAAAAATAGGCATTGAAGTATTTTTCAGATTTAAAAAAAAAAAGTAAAATAAATGCATTGATATTCAGGGTACTCTTTAATAGAACGGTTAGACTTTTTAAATGTCCTTTATTATGGTGGAATTGAATCTCCTGGGGCTATCAGAATGCTGAACTATTGCCCAATTACCACATCATGAAACTGCTCATAGAAGATGATACACAGGACTGGAATAAATTGAGATTTCAAACTTTGTGTCACTTCGTAAACCTAGCTCAAGCTGAACTCATCAACATAATCTAGTTCACCTAATGAGGATGATTTATACTAGAGCAAAGTCATGTTGGCTCCAGAGGTGGTGACCAAGGATGGGGTAGAAAGACACTGGGGGGCAAAGATATAAAGCACACTGAAATCTCATTAATGCAGAAATGATCTCATTATGAACTTTTGGCATTGGCCGCTCGATTAGAAATTTTCAGTTATTCACTTGAGAGTTTTGAGTTGTTTTTCTTATTCTCTAAAGCATCTAAAACCTTGTACTAATAAAACGGTTTTTAAAATATAAGAGAATGTGACATAAGATTGTTCTTCTTACTGTGATTTTAGCTGAAAGTGAAACATCAATGATCAATCATAGGGAACTGACATTAGTATTCTTGCCTGGAAAAGTTCCTGCTAATTTAGAAGAAATAATTACTCTAAAAATAAATAAAACTAGTCATGAAGAAGAATTACCACTTGCAAGAATACCTTTTTATGTATATTATATATGTATATACACACACTTGTCACCTTTGTTCATAAATCTTTATCTTACATTAATTCCCAAATAATTATTTTTTACTGAATGTGTGCCAGACACTATTCTAGGTATTAAAGACATAGCAAAAAAGAAGGTAGACATGGTTTCTTCCCTCAAGAAACTTACTTAGTGTTAAGGGAAACATTTACATGATATTTGACATAACTTATTCATTTTATATATTTTTGCTCTGTATATTATATGGAATTTGTATATATCAGGTTATTTCTAGTTTAAATATGCTTATTGTATTGAAGATGCAGAGTGGTCATCTGCCCTGTAGCACTAAGACATGTCATATTCACGTACTGTGAATGTCCAACAGAAAACAGTGATTTGTATGAAATGGGCTCATATAATAAGATCAGTGTCCTCAGATTTCAGGTTGCCCTTCTTTCCATCATGATATCAAGGTCTTATAAGCCAGTGTTACATCCATACTTTGAATGTAGGGAAAGCAACTCTGCAAATACAGATTTTATTTTTATTTTATGAATGTCTATGATGATGGCAAAAAGTCATTTTTGAATCTGGCAAAGACTATATGACAAGATTATTTAATCTTTTATGACAATCAGCTCTTTCACTGAACATCCCCCCTGACATTTACTTCCAGACTTGAAACTGAAATCGTTCAGTATCTTCTGAGCTGTTCTTTTGTTTTCTCTAATCACTGTACTGTCTCCATAATGAGTAGAGTCAGGCTCTAAGACTTCATCTAGTTCATCTAGTCCAACAGAGACTTGATTCTCATGGATAAAACAACGAATGATGTTGAGGCTTAACTATAAATGCCGCCATTGATGAGGAGTCCTCATCTCTCATAGGAGCCCATTTCCATCTCTGGACAGAGCTAAAACTTTCTTTCTTGTATTCAGCTGAAATCTCTCCTCTTGTAGCTTCCATCCATTTTTCCCAGAATTGTTTATTGAAACCTCTTAGAATAGGTATAAACCATTTCCCTCTGATGAATGCTATTTAGAAAGCCACATGATCTTCTCTTTCATAGCAATTATTATAACTAGCAACTAACTAATTACATATGAAGTTATTGACTAAAGGTCTCTCTCCTCCAGTTTTGTCTTTTTTTTTTTTTTTTTTTTTTTTTTTTTGCGGTACGCGGGCCTCTCACTGTTGTGGCCTCTCCCGTTGCGGAGCACAGGCTCCGGATGCGCAGGCTCAGCGGCCATGGCTCACGGGCCCAGCCGCTGCTCCGCGGCATGTGGGATCTTCCCGGACCAGGGCACGAACCCGTGCCCCCTGAATTGGCAGGCGGACTCTCAACCACTGCGCCACCAGGGAAGCCCCAGTTTTGTCTCTTTTTCAGCACTTTATCAGCATTAGCACAGTACCTGGTACAAAGAAACTCTCAGTAAATATTTGTTGAACGAATGTGTGTGAATGACTTAATATTCTAGACTATCTTGTCTTGTGTATTAGGTAGGGTAAACCAGAAGCAGTACCTATAATGAAAATGTGTTGGAAGTGACTTATTAAGGGAGTGATCCAGGGAAAAATGGTAAAAGTGAGGGAAGTTGGACAAGGGTATAGGAAGCCAATTAAGGATGAGATCTTGGGCAAGTTCTTCTAGAAGGGGCAGCTTCAGCCTGACCCTGCAGGGCATCTTTACAGTGTAAGTTATGCCAAGAATTGTGCATCCTGAAGCAAAGAGAGCTGACCTTTCGTGACCTTGGCTGTGTCAGTAATTAGTTAAGGGCCAGCACTCCAGGGGACAGTAGAGTCCCAGGCAACTGCAGCTCTCTAAGCTTTAGGAGCAAAGGGCAACCTGGTTCCATAGCTTTAGGCCCACCTGCTGAAGGAAAGCCACAGGTATTGGGTGTTTAAAGCTAAAGCACAGAGAAGTTGAGAGGTAGGAGTATATGCAAAAAGATAAAAATGATCCCAGGGAAATCTAGGTGGAATATCTTATCACAATCTGCTCTTGAATATTCTTCATAAATTCAACATTCCAGTGCCCTTGATCATTTCATATTATGTATTTAATTCACTCCCAACAGACCCTCTTCTTAAGGAGCTTAATTTGGTTACAGTTTAATCTCGATCAAATAGAAAAACAAAAGTTAGCTTGAATTCTGCATGATCTGACCAAATTCTAGGCAAAATCCTATTATCCTGTATCTCAAAAATTGCTTCATTCAAATACAACTATATGTGAAAATTCAAACTTTAGCTTCTTTCCTGAAAGGAAAGTGAGACATGAATAGGGCTCTGAGATAAAGACTCAAGATGAGGGCTCAAAACAAAACTGAGCAGAAACTAAGGACATGGAAATGCACTGTGAGAAATTTTGTAACAAAAATACTAGGCTGCTGGGGAATAGGACTCAAAGAAAGAAAAACGGGGGAACAAAGAAGTGGTCTGAAAAGCCATTTCAACTCCCATGATTATAAGGTTCACGTAAATGAAGTTTCAATCTACTGATCCCAAAACGGCCTGTGGTAAATTTGAAAATAAATCCAGAAATTGAAAGAAAAGAAAAGAAAACAAAACAAAACAATTACCACAGAAAACTTGACAGTTCTCACTAATTTGCTGCTTTGGAAAAAAAAGAAGTTTAAAATGCCTGGCAGTTCCAGATAAAGTGCTATTGTTTCTAATATGGTACTTCAGATAATACAGACTGGGCTTCAATTCTACCTAAAACTTTCTCAGTTCCTTCTCTATCACTCTTCAGACTGTGAAGCCAAATTCTTCAAGGGACTAAAGAAGGCCAAGTGATAAGGGAAACGTTGCAGGGGATTTTGAAGTGAGGATAGATGTAAGGATTTAGGGCTTCTTATTCCCAACATCAGATCTGCCTTTCTTGATGTATTTCTGGATTTTAGTTTAGGGGTCTGACTGAGACTTGAAAAAAAAGATAGAAAGACAGATGTGAAAAATAATGAAAGTAGCTCTCTAAACTTTTTATTCGCCCCTAAGGGGAAAAATTATTTCAGGATTACTCAGTATTGAGAGCAGAAGATTCAGAAGAATGACTATTTTATTTTGCTCTTTCCTTTTCTATGACATTGTGAGTCCAATGGAGACATATTCTGAACTAAGAAAACAAAGGCCTACTGATGATTAATGGACGGTTTACCCCAGATATGCATACTTGGTGAAGCTTCTCCAAGTAGCAATGCATTTTCATTGCTACATTCAGTTGTTCAATTTTCTCAAAAAATAAACAAGAATTTTTCATTAGGAACAATTATTTAGTCAGTGTCATTAAAAATAGTATCAAGAAGATGTTTCCATGTGAATTGTATTATCTTGTAAAATGTTTATGTGTACATACACACACATAATTTTTTTCTCTTTTTTTTTTTTTTTGGAAATATGTGGGCCTCTCACTGTTGTGGCCTCTCCCATTGCGGAGCACAGGCTCCGGACGCACAGGTTAAACGGCCATGGCTCATGGGCCTAGCCGCTCCGTGGAATCTTCCCAGACCAGGGCACGAACCCATGTCCCCTGCATCGGCAGGCAGACTCTCAACCACTGCGCCACCAGGGAAGCCCTTTTTCTCTTTTTTAAATCAAACATTTTATATTGATTCTTGTTTGCCTGACATGGTTGTGAGCATTTTACCTAAATTAACTGATTAAGTGTTTATATGAAATACTCATAAAGGTGTTAAGCAGCTGACCCATCGTCACACATTTAGCAAGTGTTGAAGCTGGGATTTGGACCTGAGCATTCTGGCTCTAGAGTCATTGCTCTTAATTATCATGCTGTTCTACTCTCAGTATTATATTTTAAAATGTCCCTGATAAATACACTACATTATCAGTCATATCAAACCAACAGTGAATTTGGAGAGTAATTACTCCTTTACTTGCCTCTTCTTTTGCCCAAAGTGACAACTAATATTTTCAAGTTAGTTATCTAGACTCAAAAATAAGTTGCAAATGAGAAACATGTGGAAATATTGCAGAAACCAGTTTTTGAAGGTTAAAAAAAAACCCTCCAGATGAATTAGCTTAAAGTTCTCATCTTATTAGGGGGTGAGAGGTAAGTGAAATGGATAAAGGCAATCAAAAAGTACAAACTTCCAAAATAAGAAAAAAGTCATGGGGATATAATGTACATCATGATGTCTATATTTAATAATGCTGTATTGCATATTTGAAAGTTGCTAAGAGAATAGTAGATCTTAAAAGTTCTCATCACAAGAAAACACATTTATAACCGTGTATGGTAATGGGTGTTAACTAGATTATTGTGGTGATCCTTCCACAAAATATACAAATATTGAATCATTATGTTGTACACCTGCAGCTAATATAATGCTGTATGTCATTTATACCTCACACGAAAGTTCTCATTGTATATATCAGCAAGATGTAGGTCCAGAAAAATGAAATGGAAGTTTATTATTAATGGGACAGACTATAAGAACTGAGTCTCTTGGCTTCCAAGTGGCTGCTGTGTTTCACTCCTTCTCAAAACCATGGCAAATCACAAAGAAAAACACAAATAGGGATAAACAATTCAAACTATAATCTGATCTCCAAAAGGTTGCTTTTTAAATTACTATCTTTATTCTTAAGTATCACTGTCTAGTTTGAACTGTGCCTTCTTCATCATTTTCAACTCCGAAATTGAGTCAGTAATCCTAGTCTCTCACATATTTACTTATTTTTAAGCTGTATTTGATGTGCTTTGTAAATAAGTTTAGGTATGTGGTATGGTATCCACTTCCAGGTAGGATAGTGTGGCCTCTGAAACCTCAGTGGTCCAATTGAGCACAAGTGGAAAAGCTGGAAGAAAATTTTAAAAAACTAATGGCACCAAAAAGCTGTTCAAGTAATGAGGACCAGAGATTTTTCCAGAACAGAAGATTACTGCTAGGGTGTCATGGGGTGGGATATCCACAAAATGTTGGTGGGTTCATGGGGCTGGAGTGACAAAATTGGTAATTTAGAGGGCTCAAACAAACAGCAGTGTTTTGCCCTTGATGCATTTGCCAGATTTTGAAGCTGCATGAAGTGGGAATCTGGAAAGCTTAGCAGTAAATCTTTGAGAAGCAGAGTAGAGGATAGAGTGCTGGGAAGGCAATGTCGCCATAATGAAAAGGCCCCACAGAATGGGAGAAAATATTCGCAATACGTATAGTTCACAAAGTACTTGTACCAAACTACATATTAACTCCTACCAATCAAGATGTAAAAGACAGACAATGCAAAAGTTTAAAAACTCATAAAGAAAAGAACCTCCAAAGGCAAATAAATTAAAACCACAATTTAATTCAGTGCTACTATACTTAACCAGAATGACTAAAATGGAGGGAAATATCAAGGATTAGCAAGAATATGAAGCCACTGAGACACTCATCTACTGCTGTGTGGAGTGTAAATTGGTACAACACGATAGAAAGATGTTGGCATTATCTTGTAAATCTCTTTAAATGGCTGTGTTTATTTTGTAAAAATTCATTGACCTGTATACTTATATTTTATGCCATTTTCAATCTATATTGTATTTCAATTAAAACATTACAAAATATGAAGTAAGTGTGTAGGGAAAGATAGGTAAGCCTGTCATCATATATTACCCAATAATAGAGTCATTGCTGTATTCAATAATGAATTACTTGACAACATATTTCTTGGAATCCTCGACCATATTTAGAGTACAAATATTAATATAACCTGTTGGATTAAAACTATTCAACCTAAATTAGTCATGATTGTTGCTAAAATGTCACTATCACATGTATTGATTTTGATTGATAAAACTTGGCCTGTGATTTCTCACTGATGAAAGACAGTTTTAACAAAGATTGCAAATATCCCTTTAAAAATCACCTTGGCCAGGCACAGTAGACCTTTGCCATATGTGGCTTTAATATCCATAGTTGCAGTCACTAGAAATATTCCCTGAAGGTCAGTGACACATATTGATTTATAATTTTGTTGAGACAGAGATTTGAACCTTCTTGGCCACACATTGATTTATAATTTTGTTGAGACAGATTTGAACCTTCTTGGCCTGATGTGCCAGTCACTCAAACACAGAGTGTGCCTCTTGGTGTGTTTGTTCTCTCCTTAACATTATCCAGCTTTGATAGCGCAAGGTGGTTTTGTGTGTATTCAGATACTCTCCATAACATGTAAATTACTTATAAACCTTTCTCATCGCAATAGCACAGTTTGCAATGGTATACTTAGTGAATTCGTTGATTAATGCCTATCTTCCCCATTAACTTCCATGAAGACAGGCATAGTGTCTTCTGGTTTTAATTGACAAGTTTATCATTAATGACTAGCAGAATGTCTGGTTCATTGATTAATGAATGGGTGAATTATGTGCTAAAGAGCAGTTCTCAAATTTGGGGCTACTCAAAGATTTCAGCATTTAGTTATTGAAAAAAATTAGATATTTCAATATTAGATATCCAAAAAGATCTACTGTTGATTTGGTAGCACGACAGTAGTAAAAACTGATAGCCACTAGACATCTTACCTTCCTTGGACTAGGAATCCAGATCATTTCTAAAGAGTTAAGAAAGGGGTCTGAGCTAAATTCAAATTCAGCAAATTATTCAATATATATGATATTATGCTTTTTTGTGCCAGTAGTTTAAAAGAAAAACTTTAGTATGTAATATATAACTGTAAGCTTTTAATAAGCTCATAGTTAGTTAATACAGAATTAGTATACAATGTGTCTATCTTATCTACATACATCCCTGTGACCTTCACTAGTGAGTCCTGGTTCACCAGGAGCCATTTGGGTAAGATCGCCAAGATGACTTGTCTAGTTGTTTGACATATCAAGAACTGCCTTTTTACTGTGGGTCTTGCTAAACTTCTCACTTCCAAAGTAATTCTCCTTAGAGTATGGTACCTGGCCATCATCCCCTAGGAAATTTTTAGAAATAGAAATGAAATTCATGGGCCCCACTCCCAGGAACTCTGGGGATAGGACTCTGTTTTAACAAGACCTCTAGGTAAGAGAAGTACTAATCTAAAGAAACTTGGTTCTATGAATTCCTGCTCAGATGATGACTATATGTTTGGTTTTACTAGATGATGTAAAGATTTTTTAAAACATATTAGCAGTAACCATTTCATACAGATAGTGTGATTTTCTTTAGGAGTTTTTATTGCCCCACAAAGAGCTTTGCTGATGTGGAATAGAAATAAGCAAGCTACCAGTGTAGAATACTCTTGATATCTTTGAGTCATATCCCATCCCTGTTGTTCACCTCCTGAGATTGATTTCCTAATCTCTATCTAAAATGACCCCTCAGAGGCTAGTGATCACACCTGCAACTATGAATCACCCACATGAAAAATTCCTATGACCAGGCCACACCCTATACCATTCAGAATCTCAGGGACTTGGGTTAGAGTGGGAAGGGAGAGGTGAAGGGCTGGTAATGTTAAATCTCTCTAGGTAGTTTCAGTAAGACACCAAGTTTAAGGACCAAAGAACTGGTTTTCATAGTGTGATATTCAGACCAGCAGCATTAATATCATGTAAGAGCATGCTAGAAAAGCAAACTATAACATCCCACGAAATGTGTGTTGTCACACCCCGAAGACTTACTAAATCAAAAACTCTGGGAATACCCCATCTCACTCCCTCGCCTGCTGTGTTTTAACAAGCCCTCCACGTATTTTGATCCACTCTCAAGTTTGAGAATCACTAAATTACAGTATCTCACATCTTATGCTCAATATGGAATAAACTATGAGATGGCAAAGGCATAATTAAAGGACTTGAACTTTGTAAGGTAAACTACTAAGTATTTTCAGGGTAAATAAAGATCTCTAGATATGAAATTTTTACCATTGTCACCATCAGTAACTGGCAGTCATTAAATGTGCTCACTTCTCATCAAATGCTTGTTGACTTGAAAGGCTCCTTAGAGATGAACTCTTAGGGAAAGTTCCTTCACAGAGAACCTCCATTGGAAAGTACTGACCTGAAGTCTCTCTACTATAGAAAAACTGGTTGCTGAAGGAAAACATGCGCTATTTATAGTCATGTGTATAATTCATTAACTTTGGAAACTCATCTCAATTGCAGCATCTGGTGTCAATGAGCTCTTACAACAGGATTAGCCACCTTGCCGCTGAGCTTCTCAGGAGGAACCCAGGACATATATGAAAGTGTTCATGTAATGAATCTCTAGTGCCTTTCTACTTCTGCTCACTGAGAGTGCGGAGGGCTTACACTAAGGGGTCTGTGAGGTTAAATAAGTTCCAGCCCTCTAGCAATTGGAAAGCTATTAGAATTCAGAGATAAAATTGTAATAATAACTATTTGTTGGAAAACTCAAATCTCATTACAATAAATCATTTTAAAACTAAAATTCCTGTGTAACAAATACTTTGCAAACTAAAAGTTCGTAGTCTGACTGGTATTTTATCTACTTTATTAACACATTAACTTAAAAAACAAATATTTATCAAGCACATATACATACTTATATACATGTTTATTATATGCACACATATACATATATGTGTGTGCCTATACATATAGGGGTGTGTGTGTGTATATATATATATATATAATCTCCTAAACTATAACATGTATATGCAATTTAAATGGAGTCTCTTATGTTGGAGAGATTAATTCCGTCCAGCAACTTTAAAGGAAACTGTTTGACTAAGGAGATATTTGCTTTGGGTTTTGAATCATGTGATAATGTGGAAAGGAAAAAGATATGAAGTGAGACAGGGAGATAAAACAATATGGAGTACGTTACAGAATAGTTAAAAAAAAAAAAAAAAAGTTTGGCAGTGTATTTGGGGCCAGTATCACGGAAGGATTTAATGACCAGGTCAAAGACCTTGTACTTCGTTCTATATGCAGAGAAGAGACATTAATTTTTTTTCAACAGGGAATTACTATGATCAGAAATACTCTTCAGGAATACTGTTGTGAAAGAATCTTGTAATTAGAGAAATGTTATAGTAAGAATGAAGAGAGAAATGGATTCATAGAGATCAGTTAAAGAAGTTGAAAGGTAAAAAGGACTTGAACTTGAGTAATAGTTTTGAATGGTGAGAATGAGTTAGAGATTTTAACAAGATGGAATGACTAGAAATGGGAAACCAGGGTGTTGTTATGGGGCAAGAACGATGGGTAAGTCTCAGATATTCTGAAAGCTAAATGGAACAGTACAAGAAGCACAGAAAGGTGAAGTCAGCTTGAGAAGGCAGGCTGTGAGCAGCATTCGGGTAATGAATTTGAAGTGCTGATGGGATAAGTTGAAAGTGGAATGCTGAAATTCAGGGTGGATTAGATTTGTGTTATCTGTTTAGATTTTGTTTACATGACGGTAATTGTTGAGTCCATGGGTTTGCCAGAGTGCCAAAGGCAGGTTTGAAAGCTCCTATTTTTTTTTTTTTTACATCTTTATTGGAGTATAATTGCTTTACAATGGTGTGTTAGTTTCTGCTTTATAACAAAGTGAATCGGTTATACATAGACATATGTTCTCATATCTCTTCCCTCTTGCGTCTCCCTCCCTCCCACCCCTGTAGGTGATCACAAAGCACGGAGCTGATCTCCCTGTGCTATCGGCTGCTTCCCACTAGCTATCTATTTTACGTTTGGTAGTGTATATATGTCCATGCCACTCTCTCGCTTTGTCACAGCTTACCCTTCCCCCTCCCCATATCCTCAAGTCCGTTCTCTAGTAGGTCTGTGTCTTTATTCCTGTCTCACCCCTGGGTTCTTCGATAAAGAAGATGTGGCACATGTATACAATGGAATATTACACAGCCATAAAAAGAAACAAAATTGAGCTATTTGTAATGAGTTGGATGGACCTAGAGTCTGTAATACAGAGTGAAGTAAGTCAGAAAGAGAAAGACAAATACTGTATGCTAACACATATATATGGAATTTAAGAAAGCTCCTATTTTTAAGATACTGAAAGAATATGAGGCAGCCAATGAGATGGATAAAAGCTGATCAAAAAGGGAAAGAAGAAAGTAGTTGGGGAATCCAGGGTCAGTGGGACAAAGTAAGAGACAGATTCTAATATCAAGGTGATAGTAAATAGGAAAAAATGCTGAAGTCACGATTGGGAAGAGTTGTAAAAGAAGATCATTGGATTTCTGAAGTCATCGGCAGACTTCACAAAGGTTTCACATGGAGTAGTGAAGCCAAAAGACAAATGACCGGGAGCTGAGCTATCTGTAGGTTAAAAAAAGGGAGCTTAGAGCATAGTTTTAAGAAGTTTGGTGGGGGAAAGATTTAAAAAATGAAAAAGAATAAATGAAAAAATAATTCTATGGTAGAGATTTTGTGGGCTTTTAAAATTTGTTGCTTTTCTTTATTTTATCAATAATGATTGTAACAATTATTGTAATGCTGTGTCATTCAGGAGATGTTTATTAAGAGGTAATAATATACAATTCACAAAGATCAGAAACACTACTGAATGCGATGGCTGATATTATACGTACCATAGGCTAAAAAAAATAAAAGTACAGTAAATGACGTTATTGGGGTCAACTGACAATATTAGAATAAAAATAGTAAAGTAGGTAAATGTCATGTCAATTTTAAATTTACTGAAGTTGGTAAGTATATTGTAGTAATGTAAGAGTAATTCCTTATTCTTCAGGAACATCCCAGAAATACTTACGGGTAAAGGGCCGTGATGTATATACAGTTTTACTCCAAAATGTCTCTGAGAAAAATATTTTATATTTTCATTTTTGTATTTTATATGCTTTATATATTCCATATATTTATTTTATTTGAGAGAGAAAGAGAGCAAGACTGAGAGCAAATGATAAAGCAAATGGAGGAAAATGTTTCTAATAGGTCGTAAGTAAAGGTATTCTTTGTACTGTTCTTATTCTCGCAATTTTGCCCGCAAATTGAAATTATTTTCAAGTGAAAAGATAAAACATACAAAAGAACCCAAACTGTGTGGTTGAAATTCAAGACTCAAAGCCAAAGTGAGTTAACTAGTGTGCTTAAAACACTTCCTTCAATCAGTACTGTTAAACTGTTCATTCTTCTCCCACCTCAGAAGGTCATTTGTTCCCGAAAAATCTCTTGAATGACATATACTCTTAAGTAAAAAATGTCATTATAGTTTTTTTCAATGAAGACAGTTTTTAATGTGTTCTGGAACTCACAAATTGACATCCATTATAGTAAGTGACACACATGAGAGCAATTTGATAATCAATAACTGTTATTATAATATCTTAATGAAGTCATTTTCCTCTCATTAATTTTGTTATCTCTGTTTATCAGCTCTCTTAAAGCCCCTTATTAGTTATTACACATAAATTTGATTGACAAGTTAACATAATATAGGGTACGATACCGGATATATCATTGCCACAAAATAGCAATTCATGAGTTCTCTAAGAGAACTGAATGCGATATATGCAGCTATTGAACAGCAAGGCAACTCTAGACTCAAGGAGTTCAACCGCTCCATTAAGTGTGACAAAAGGCCTAGTAGAAAGTGCAAGTGATATATGGAACTTCTTGTTAAGTCAAATTCTTTTACCTCCAATAGGTATGCTGTGGGACCTGACTTTATGCATTTATTTACATGTTCTAAAATAATTTACATTAATGTATTTTCCAAAAATAAAATAAAGATATCAATTTACAATGAATATACATAGACATATCCCGTGTTAATGTTGAAAGCAGGAAATATAACAAGGCATGGCATTATCAGCTAAAACGTTTTTCTTTCTTGTTTGTTCATCTTGCTCTCTCATTAACAATGGTTAGTAGATATGTTTTCAGTGGTATATCACCGGCTCTCCCTTCCACATTAGCTATGAGCAGCCCAGTGTATTTAGAAATGGATGATGAGTGTGGGAGAGAGTGTAAGAATATTTAGCACATAATCTTATAAAACAAATTAACTGCAGTTTATGATAACAAAATCATAAACACTACATAATATATCCATTTCTAGATGAATATTATCATTGACTCATAGACTCTTAGAATGCAAAGTGCTTAGAATGTAAAATGTACTCTTGCACATTTCTAGCAACTCACTAATTCATAAGGCAAAATATTTTATAACTGGAATGATCTTACAGCTTTAGCTAAGAACCAAAAATATTCGATTGTAACTTCTCAATTGGTGTTAACTCTTCTCTCTCCTCCACATGTCAAAGCCTCACATATTTCATGACAACTTTTAGGGAATTGATATTCCCCTAAAATTACATTTTCTCATCCAGGCTATACATGTCTAGTTTCTTGAACATTTTTTTATTATATAATATCATAATATCAAAACTCCAATATGAGCCTGGAATATTACTCTGTATATCCCTTTGAAGATAGGTTATATATAGAAATAAGTACACAATTTTAGGGCAAACTGATCATCAAAAAAATAAATGTTTTCAATTTAAAACTTTTCAACACCATGTTTTGCATCTTTTCCATACAAAAGTTAAATATTATCAAATCAATTATCAAATAATTATCAAATTAAGGAAATTAATTTAGAGCATTTCCCCAATCTAACAGTCTACCAGCATTTTGTTTTTCAACTTAGAGTAATTATTGTATAAACTATAATACATTTAACATTTGATATATATAATTATGAAATATTTCAAATCTACAGAGAAGTTCAGAAAAAAATTTAATGAATATTTGTATAACTACCATCAAGATTTAACAAATGTTAAATGTTCTGATTGTTTTTCTGAAAATAAAACAACACAGATACAAGAGGAGCCCCCTTTATAACCCTTTCTGATCCCATTGGCTTTCTTCTCTTCTTTGTTGCATGAGGTAACCACTATCTCTCTGTGTTGTTAAACTTTTACTACATGCACTTATGTCCATATATAGTAAACAGTACCTATATGTTTTAGCTAATATTTTTAGCTCCCATTGTATCATTGGCACAGTTTTCTTTCTCATCTTTCCTTTTCAGATTCTTCTTTTAAAATGGAATTACTTCTCAACTTTGTCACCTGTAGTGTAAACCTTAATAACAGAAAATGATCATTATTGGTGACTAAATTCTATCCACACCTATGTATCCATATGCCTATTTCTCCATGGAGAGCATTTTGTTGAGAGTATTGAATGGCAAGGAACGACTCATTTGTTTGTGTATCTTTTGTTTTACACAAGTTAGGTATTTTGAAATGTTGATTGGAAGTGCAATTTATAGTACAGCCTTTGCTGTACTAAGAACTGATTTGAAGCAGGCAGTCCAGAATTACTTCTTCACAGTAAACTGCAAGCATAATTGTTTTGTATTGTGGAGAAAAACTCTACAGTGGCAGCAACTTCCATATTTAGGCATTACATTATGTCTGAACCCTTTTGACAGCAATGGATTCTAAATACACAAGTCCCAGATATCCATTTCTCCTCCATTTGATTTGTTCAGTTTTCATTATATTCCTCATGTTAAAGTTTATTTAAAATATTAATTATAGGTCTGGCAAGGATGGTAGAGAAAAGAATCATGTGTGAAGAAGATGAGTCAGGATGAGAAAAAAAGGAAATGGATAAAGTAATGTGGATAAAATTTAATAAAAAAAGAGGACTGATGTTTCTTTGGAAAATGAGTCTGAGCCAGTTCCAAAAAAATGTCTTGTGAAGTTTGCTGGGCTGCCTCTGTCCTTCTTTGGAGGGTAACTAGCTTTCATTTTTTATTTAATTGTTCAGAACGTAGCAGTGTGATAAAAGTTTTTTATGGAAATTTCTCGCAGCAACACAATCAATCATATTTCCAACTCATGTGCTGTCTTGAGCCCCTGAGCCTCAAAGACTTTTTTTCTGGGGAGCTTACTTGTTAAATTAGCACTGATCAAAGGCTAAAACATTTATCATGCTTATTAGTGAATAAACCTAGCAGCAGGTATCCCAAGTGAGGAAGCAAATCCTCATTTCCTGCAAGAATGAATTGGAAATTATCCAAACTGCTTGCAAACATTTTTCAGGAGTGACGAATTGTCAAAAAGAAAGCAGCTGCTAGATGTGGCAGCAACCAGGGTTAGGGGGAAAAAGAGCATCTTTCCGAGGTATCTTCAAAGCAGCCCAGGGGGATATTCTGCAGTTTGATTTCCTCTAATTGCCTTTGAAATCCTGCAATAGCTGACCTTACCAATAAGCTCCAAAATAACACCCCAACTAAGACAATTTCAAAATCGCAAATTTCTCACCTTTGGTCTTTGTACTCCTTGTTGTTGTTATTGTTGTTTATGAGAACACAAATTGACAAGTACCCAAATTGATAGAATTTTGTTTCCGTTTATTGCAAAATGATGCCCAGTGCTGGTTTTACAGGAACTACTCTCTTATTAGCATAATTTAATCAGTTGGCAGATGTAACAATGAAAAGAAATATGCACTACAAATCTTTTTCTCCAGTTTTAAACTTAGTTAATAAAAATTAAAAATATTAAAATCATTGGCACACTTAGCTGTTACATCACATTTTAACCAGTTAGAAAACTTTACTCAGGCAACTGTGAATGAACGAATGAAGTGTTTCAAGCTCAAATTAATATAATACAAGCATATATGTTACAAAATGCATGGGACTGAAATCCAGCATCATTTCTTTTATTTCAAAGCTGATGGCTTTGCAAATGCATTCCCTTTGTTTCTGAGAATTATGATAAATTGTATGCTACTTGTGAAGATTACTCAAGAACAAGATAGAATCTTTCCTTTGCAAATACAACCAGATTGCCCTTAGGAAAGGAGGTAATACCTTATATTTTTGGCAGACTTAAAAAATCAGATCCAATGTGACTATTTGGGGTCAGATAAATGTGGTGATAACATGGGTTGGTATCATAACTATAACTGCATGATGGGGAACAATGTGGAACGGTGAGGAGGTACTTACAAAGAATTATAAATGATCAGGTACCATTTACACTTGCTTCATTTAAGTTAAAATGAAAAGGCGATTTATTGCTTCCCACACTTCTTCTTCCAATGAAAGAGTCTAACCATCCTTTGAATAATTATAGGCAACCCAGTTTACAAAGGGCATGTACCTCAGTCTTTCATCTGATTTGAAAAGCCAATTAGAACCTTCTGTTAATCCTAGAGCCTCTGATCCCTTTTCAGTCTGGATTCAGGCACACTGCGTGTCTTTCTTTCCCTGTTTGGTTATAATTGCACTCATACTACTAAATCTAGTTGGAAGCAAAAAGGAGTCAGAAAGTAAGACCTATTCCTGGGCCAGAGGACTCTCTCTCTACCCCCTCTAAACAGGATTTCACGTTTCACAGCTTAGAAAAATATCTAGAACTACATCTCTAGCTTTCTTATAAATGCATACATTATCTATTTTCCCCAGAGCGTTGGACTTGGGTCATAAAGAAGACTTTTTACTTAAAGCTTACTCTACAAGCGTAGGCTACTCTACCCTTTGCAGAGTCTCTTGACCCTGTTAAGTGTCTCTCAGATTTACCCTTTCTTTTCTATCTGTACTGCTGCCCTTCTAATCTAGGTCCTCATTATTTCATACCTGCATTCCTGTTGTAGGCTTTGTGTTGTGTTTATGCCCTCTCTAGTTTCCCACTCTGGGATAATATTGCTAAATAAATTTTTAATGTAAGATCTTATACAGGAACACAAGGGGGTTTTCTCTTTCTGCCACTTAAGCACCTGTAAGTTCATGTTCACCTCACATGGTCCAGGTCACTTCTCTTTGTCCTCATCATGGGTTCTTTGTTCCAGCCTTAAATTATTCGCTCCTCTGCAAGTGTCACTTGACTCATTTAGCAAGTATACATTGAGCACATACTATGTGTATATCTGTGCACTTGTTTGCTTATTCTGTTAAGTATTTGCTGTTTCCCTCTCAGACCTCCTATATCCCTTAGATCAAAACTCTTACCCAGTATGAGACTTCTCCATTTACTGCGATCCATCACAATTTCTCTCTTCACTAATATTCTCTTGTCCCTCAAGGCAGTGCATTTGGTTGAAGCTAACATTTGTAATTACTTGTTTAATATCTTATTCTCTACAACTTAAATGAAAACTACTTAATGGTAGGGATTATATTTATGCTGAAAATTTTTAGATATTTTGTTGATTGTTTATGTATTCTTCTATTGTCTTTCATTTTACTAAGTGCCCAGGTGTTCAATAAAATCATGCTAATTGATTGGTGAATATGAAGAATATCAAATAATCCACAGAACATATTGGGCTAAGAATCACTCATTCATATAGTTGGAAGAAGTATTAGAGTTGTCTAGTCTATATTCTCATCTGATGTTTGAATTCTTCAATAACATCTCTGAAAATAACCATACAACGCATCATTTTCGTTTCATCTATATAAGCTATGCTGTTCCAAATCTCCATTAATGCAAATGCTGGCATTTTTCTCTCTGTCTTCTTGATCCCTAGTCTACTTCTCAAATGGTACAAAACAAAGGCAAAAATGGAGGTATTGTTAATTTGACACCTCAAATCCTCATATTACCTGTCTTAGAGAATTTATATTAGTACCAAAAGTACTAAATACAATGGGATTTTTAAAGCCTATATTTTGTAAACCCTATAATTATATTACTTTTACACATATACATTAGACCCAAGCATTTTTTGTTTCTCACAGTAATAGCTATAATAAATTAAGGCCCCCATTTGAAACATAACAACTATCGGTATTTCCAATAAAAATGTGACAATGTAAGAAAAATAATGTTCACATTTGTTTCCTGTACACTTAGTGTTCAGCTCTTCTTTGGCTATGAAATAAAATTGTAGATTATTAAGTTTGGATGTAGCTTAATTTCTTCAAATATATAGTCATTGTTTTGAGTCACCATAGTTTGCACATTAAAAATGGAGGCAAGAGCATGATCATGCAGGACAAGTACATCCCCCGAAGTCAGAACAAGGAAAATAAATCAAATGCGTTGACCCTATCCCCAGGTTTGAGTGACTACCCTCAGTATTCTCATTGTGCTTAGTGCTTATGACTGGGAAGTAACTTCTAATACTATATTTTAATTGTCTGCTGTATATTGGAATAATAGTTCTTAGGGGTTAGAAATCTGTAATATCTCTCTTCATCTGTGTCTGACCAAGCCCTTAGAAGCCAATCAATATATAATTATTCAATTGGTTAATGCCTATTTGAAAAATCTATGGTGGGGCAAGAGTATCTTTCTTCAACATATGCATTTCCTTTCCTGAGCTCTTGAGCACTCAAGTTTTTGCTGTTTCTGCTGCTCAGCTTCTCAAGCCCTTGGCTCTAAAGCTGGAAGGTGAAAAGGTCCTTAGTATTTAGTTTAACTTTCATGTTTACAGATATGAAAATGTTGGACTGGAGCTGTTTAGTAATTGGATGAAAGCCAAACAAATTGAGACGCAGTAGAGAATAGCTAAGATGCCCTATAATATAGTGGATAAAAGCAAGGGCTCCACACCAGACTAGCTGTGTTCAAATCCCAGGGTTTCTACTTACTAAGTATGTGCTTCCCGGCATTTCAGTTTCCCTGAATACAAAACAGATATGCTGTCAACATCAAATAATTTAACATACCTACAAGGAACCTAGAATGGTGTCTGGTATTTACATAGTAAATGCCAGTAAGCGTTAACTTAAATAAAGTTTACCCTTGGAGAACTGATTATCAGGATAAAAGTCAGGTAGGATTTATGCACCTTTGATTTACTATTTCCTTTATCATTCAAAAGAGATCCATAATACACTTTTGAGACATGTCACATGTTATGTATGTGTGTGTGTGTAAATTTTTCAAAAGCAGCATTGGAAAGTATTTTGTCCTTCCTGTAGTAATTGAAATAATCAAAGAAAAGTTTTCTATTAATAATAACAGTATGTGTCCAAAACATAATAAATATCAAAATTTTAGCAATAAAAACAAACAGTGGATGTGAAATACAGGATATGAAATACAGTAAAAATGAGGAAAATGCATTAATCCTTTCTCTGTGTGAAGTTAAATAAGATGTTTGGGCGTAGTGTGTGGATACAAGCTGAAAGGTAACATTGGTACAAGGAGGGAGGGGTAGGAGGGAGGAAAGTCAGAGACTCCATGAAAGAAAGGCCATTTCCTGGCTGCAAAATTGGTACACTGGTGACCTCACTAAAGAACCAGCTCTGGATAATTAGGTTCCCATTGAAGATGAACTATCTTTCCTCCTGTAAAGTCTCTCTCTCGCTCGCTCTTTCTCTCTCTCTCTCTCTCTCTCTCTCACACACACACACACACACACACACACACACACACACACACACAATCCCAGGGACTTTCTGCAATCTTGATGATGATTTTTAGCTATTCTAGTAATTATTTTATTTGCCATACCTTCTGATAGTAAAGTGTACCAACATTGGGGGACTCTCATATTTTTATTTACAGTACTCTTATTTAGAAATATTTCCAGCAAAATTAATTCTAATGCAAACTTTGAATTATGAATCACATATGTCTAGGAGTGAAAAGGCCAAGACAGCAGTGATATGCATGTTAAAACATATTTACCTGTATTTATGTTATTTTCCTTTAAATTTTCATTCTAAATCCTTTATACATGAAAGAAAGCTATTTCCTTTTTATTTTAAAAAAAGTGGCATGAATCATCTATTTAATATATCCCCAGCACAACATGAAATACTGTACCACATGTGGCATATGTTTAGGAGAAACACACCATGATTTCTATCCCAGTTATTCACTGCTAGTGAATTATCCCTGTGCTGAAAGACAAACAAACCAAGGCATTAAGAGCCTACAGAAAATAGATTTTTGTAAAGTGGTGGTCAGGAAATGAAAGCGGATTTGGATAAGTAAAGTGAATTTGATATGTGGATAGGTATATTGATTTGAAATAGTAATAACTAAAATGCACGTGTTCTGTTTCATGCTAGTGCCTAGTAAACTCTCCACTTTGACATATTTATTCCTATCCCACAGCTTCAAATGTTGGTAAAAAAAAATACAACATGTTATCTCTACAATCTCTTTTGAGTGGTAAAAAACATATGAGCTATCCAGTTTCACTGATCGTTTAGTTTCAATACAAGGAACTAGAATAAAGTAATTTCACAAAGTATAGAATAACTTTACATAAACTCAAGCTGTGAACTAAATAACGCTAATAGCAAAAGTGCCCAAATTTTAGATTGTGACTCATTGCCTGCTCCCATATTTGACTCCACAAAACTAAATCTAAAATATCACTAATTGGAAATCCCACTGTTATTTCATATACCACTAACAACGGAAAAACATCATTGATTAGATTTCATATAGTACTTTCTTATAACTAAGAATTTTTATTTATACTTATTGAAGGACCCATTTCACATTCAGTTAGCCATAAGTATTTATTTTGAGCATATATAAAAGAGGTGAGCAAAATAAATTGGTTAAGAGATTTAACTTATTCACATTCAGAATCTCTTTTCTGTTGAGAATACTGCTGTCCACTTTTTTCCATACAGTGTCATCTTCTGTCCCATCAAGGACAGTTTTTGAAATATTTCAGAAAGAATTAAATGCCATCAAGTGAGGGCTCTGAAACCAACTTTGTAGTTATCTGAAGCTGGGCGGGCAACTTTTGACTCCACCTTTAGCAACAGTGACAAACACCTCTGATTCACCCGTTCCCAACCCTTCCCTCCAAACCGTCTGGTTTCTAGGGGATAAAATAATGCTTCACAATTGTCTCTGAGATTTTCTTTCAAGCCACTTACACTTATTCTGCAAGTTTTGATGTGGCTGTTTTATTTTTACTGAAGGACAGACAATGGCAATCAGTAATATCAATGGTATGTTATATCCAGATATTAGAAATATTAACATATTAAAAAGATATGTATCTTAGAATTGGTGGGTGTATGATTATGCTCTAGTTGAAAACTACTGCAGTTAGTGGGGTGTGAATGTAAAAGCCTCACAAAGCATTTATTCTTTGGCTGACTGATCATAATATAATATATTTAGAATATGTAATCCTTAACTATTTCTTTTTTTTTTTCTAAATTTTTATTTATTTTTGGTTGCACTGGGTCTTTGTTGCTGTGCACGGGCTTTCTTTAGTTGCAGCGAGTGAGGGCTACTCTTTGTTGCAGTGCACGGTCTTCTCATTGCAGTGGCTTCACTTGTTGCAGAGCACGGGCTCTAGGTGCATGGGCTCAGTAGTTGTAGCTCGAGGGCTCTAGAATGAAGGCTCAGTAGCTGTGGTGCACGGGCTTAGTTGCTCCGTGGCATGTGAGATCTTCCTGGACCAGGGCTCGAACCTGTGTCCCCTGCATTGGCAGGCAGATTCTTAACCACTGTGCTACTAGGGAAGTCCCCTTAACTATTTCTTCATTCGTTTGAACCAGGAACATTTAATGATCACCTACTATGTTTCTGTGTTATGAAAGAGGTAAAAGTCATAGTCTGTCTTCCTGAAGAGTTCCAGCATAGTGGTAGAGAAAGACAGTTTTAACAAAATCACAACTCAAAAGGATAAGCACTTTGCCAGGTAAATTCAGGTTTTATGAACACCACTTTGAGAGACACCTAATCCAGCCCGTGGAGAAGAGGGTCAGAGAATGTTTTCTGAAAGGAACAAAACCTTAACTGAGGCAAAGTAAAACTTTCTTGATTAATCAAAGGTGGAGGAATCAGTGAAGTGAGCTGTGTAGGAAGAAGCATGAGCCTGTATGAGCATATGCGAAGATATGAACATGAGTAAAAAGCATGGTGAGGGCTTCCCTGGTGGCGCAGTGGTTGAGAGTCCACCTGCCTATGCAGGGGACACGGGTTCGTGCCCCGGTCCGGGAAGATCCCGCATGCCGCGGAGCGGCTGGGCCCGTGAGCCATGGCCGCTGAGCCTGCGCGTCCGGAGCCTGTGCTCTGCAACAGGAGAGGCCACAACAGTGAGAGGCCCGCGTACTGCAAAAAAAAAAAAAAAAAAAAAAAAAAAAAGCATGGTGAGTTCCAGGAACTGTAAGTACAGTAGTTTGAGCAGGTTGGAGAGTAGGGTCTTTGTGAGGTTTGATGGATATTAAGGTTAGAGGGGCAGACCTCAGGACACAGGTCACTAAATGTCTTTTTGGTAAGCCATGGAGTATAAACTTTACCAAAGAGCAACCAGTAGTTTTTGAAGAATTTTAAAGAGGAATTTGATCTACGTTTTATAAAAATTCACACTTTATAAACCCAATAGGTTAACAAAGTGAGGGAGAGAACAAGTGATGTCAAGAATTTGGCTAGTGTTCCCAAGTTCCTTGGACTCAGCTTTACTCAGTTCACTCTTTTCCAACTTGTAGATCAAAATGTTGCTTTGTACATAACTATGAGTTTGGCTGATTAGAGAACTAGAGAACATTTAGATCCACGATTAAAGGAGCCTTTATCTAGTCTGGTGATTTTCAAGCTCACTAGACTTTATTCAAGTGAAATCTTACTTAAAGGCAAATATGTTAATGGGATTTTTTTTTTTTTTTAAGACTTTGATATATTAGTTGTTGTGGAGGTTAGAAATCTCAAACCTAGCTGCTCAGGAGAACTCTTGCACCAGTTTGAAATCCCATCTTCAAATCCTGGGTTTAGTCTGCACTCTGTCCTCCAAAGCTATCTGCTCAAGGTTGATGGAGTTAATCTCTATATTTGGAAAGTTAAGTGAAAGAATCTCACAACCTGTTTCTCCTGAAAAATGAAGTCCTTGAGATTCTTCCTGTATAAATGCAGAATACATCAACCTTGTTACTGTTTCTGTTTTGTTTTTATTTCAGGTGAATCTTTGTGGGTTTTTGTCTACTACTCAAATAATCTGAATGTACTTTTCCATATCACATCTTTCCGTGGGTATACTGAAACGGAATGTTTACAAGATAGAGAAAAGGGCTATTAAATTTGCCCTTTTCTGTGTGTGTGTGTGTGTGTGTGTGTGTTCATGTACACATATGTTTGGTTACTGAATGGAGGTGGTAAGGGGTATTGATGGTGAGGAGATTAAGGAAAACTAATCCATTTTTTCCCAAATCACCTAGGAAATTACACTAACGTGGCTGTATTTATGATCCCCAGTGTAATGGCTCAACTAAATGAAATAGTCCATCCTCACCCACATTTAGTCAATTTGGTATAGATACAATAAGCATCTACTTGTTTGAATATTGGCAGAAAAGAAATGAATTTCATTTAAATAACTTCTAATTTAAAATAGTTAAATATTAACATTAAAAGCCACTTGAATCTTTTTTTTCTATTTTAAAAATTAAGCCCCACTGAAAATTACTTGGTTTATATGAAGTTTACCCGAGTGCTAAAGGGATTCTTTTAACTATAGTTAAGTAAAACAGAATTATGGTTGAAGATAAGCTGGAGGCAAAGAATTAATGAAAAAACTATCCTGTTCTGAGACCTAGAAAATTAGGAGCTATAAAATGGGTATTATATTTAGCAGTGTTAAAATTATTTAGGGGGCTTCCCTGGTGGCGCAGTGGTTGAGAGTCCGCCTGCTGATGCAGGGGACACGGGTTTGTGCCCCAGTCCGGGAAGATCCCACATGCCACGGAGCAGCTGGGCCCGTGAGCCATGGCCGCTGAGCCTGCGTATCCAGAGCCTGTGCTCCGCACCAGTGAGAGGCCCGCGTAACGCCAAAAAAAAAAAAAAAAAAAATTATTTAGAGTTTGTGGGCTTGGGGATTTCCATAGGTCTTAATATAGCTAGCTTAATATTAACCTTGAAAAACAATGCACAAGAGTAAAAAAGAAAAAAGGAAAATATGTTGTATTTTAAACTTAAATAGTGCATGTGAAAATATCTAGTTAGGTTTTATTGTGTGTGTGATAGAGAGTAATTTTAGTAATAATTGTAGCTTCCATTGTGGCCTTTTAAGCAGAAACACATAAGAACACAAAACATAACATACACTAGTGAAAACGCATTCGTTGTGTATTGAGAAGATAAACCTGAAGAGTTTGACTTTAAAAAAAATAATCAGATACATGTTAAATTCAGTAGCTTTCTATTTTCACTCATTTGTGCTTAGTGTTTTCTGGGTAAAAACATACCTTTTCCTAAAGGCATAGACAATTCCGTTGGTATTTTAACATACTCAATTTTTAAATATGTTGGAGGTGACATTAGCCTGATTTCCTCCACTGCTGCTACACAAAACCGGCAGAACTGCTTGTCCAGCTGGAAGTGCTCAGGAGAAGATAGAAGTTTTCTCCTTCTAGAGCTATCAGCTCTAACACCTGTCAGCTTAGGACTCAAAAGCGACCATAGATAAAACTTTCAAATATTTTTTTTCCAACTGCAGTAACTAAATATAACTTAACTGTTATATTTATGATTCATGCATGAAATAGAACATGCATTTGTAAAAAACAAAATGAAGACACTCTTCATGATACATTATTATGTGAAGAAAGCAAGGTGATGAACAAAGTCGAAACAATCCTACATGTACTATACGAAAGTAAAATAGTTTATACTGTGTTTACTCCTACATGCATAAAATATTCTCAAAAAGCCGTGGAGGAATTGGAAACACTCCCCTCCCCCATCCCAATCCTTGAAGGGGGATGGACACTGGGTGATAGGAGCAGAGGGGAACTTTTTACTATATACTCTTTTGCACCTTAAAAAAAATTTTAAATGACCATGACAATGATATCGATTAAAGCTGTTGGTCTGAGAATATAGTGAGGAGGTCTCAAAGTCATACAGAAAGAAGTCAGTCTGATAGCAAAACAGAGAAGGACCAGAGGCAAAAATTAAGAGCATGAGTGTATTGTTAAAGAATTGAAGAGCCAGAGATATATTTGCAAGGGATGGAAAATAAGACTAGTAAGAGAAAAAATGATTCAGGGTTCCTTGTATCTATACTTTGTGACTCTAACAGGGACATTAAAAGTAATAACAAAACAAAATCCACTATGGGCCAGATATTTTACGTCCTATTAGATTTATCCCTCATAGCAATTCCTTTGAGGTTTATGCACTGTTTACTTTGCAGGTATTTCAACGGAAGAGTTTGATAAGCACTTTCATCATCATGCCAGGTTAGAACAAACAGTTCACCCTTATTTTTAACCCTTCTATTGCCATGAGCAAGAGGTGATCAAAGCTTTGATCCTACTGTTTATTATTGAATCCACAGCACCTGTCTGGCATATTTAGCAAGTGGTTAATAAGCATTTATTTAAGAAACAAATGGCATCTTATTTGGGTCCACCTTCTGCTCAACCTTCTTTTCTGATTTACTACCCTCAGAATCACCTTTTGAAAATGCAGTTCTAATCAGGGCATTTCTATGCACTAAGACCCTGTTACATGTACTTACTTTGTGCTGGGAACTGTGTTAGATGATCTAGCAGTCTTTATCTTACTTACACATCACAGTAATTTTTGGAGATAGATATTATGGTGAGGGTCGTTTAAGAGATAAGCCTGTGAGAGATTATTTTACCAAATTCACATGCCTAATGGCAAAGACAGATTGAACTAAATTTCTTTGACTAAAGCTTATTCATTTTTCTCTGTTTTGCAAGTGTTACTCTGTTTTTTTGTTTTTTGTTTTTTTTTTTTTGCTTGTTTGTTTGTTTTTTTGCGGTACACGGGCCTCTCACTGTTGCGGCCTCTTCCGTTGCGGAGCGCAGGCTCAGTGGCCATGGCTCACGGGCCCAGCCGCTCGGCGGCATGTGGGATCTTACCGGACCGGGGCACGAACCCGCGTCCCCTGCATTGGCAGGCAGACTCTCAACCACTGCGCCACCAGGGCAGCCCTTCCTCGTATTATTAAAGTTACTATTTGAAGAGCACATGTTGTGGTAAAGACTCTCACTGTACTAGGCGCTTTCCATATACAATATCGTTTAATCCTTGTAACATGTTTCTATTATATAGCTGAAGATGCTGGCATTCACCTGGTTAAGTAATTTGCCTGTGTTTACATAGCTAATAAGTGATTACAATCACATAGGTCTGACCCGGATATTTATTATTTTACCACTTTATCACCACAGTAGTAGTTTGTTGAAAGAATAAATGGATGGATACATGTCTGAATGTCAGATTGTCTATTTCTCCAAAAACCTACTGGCCCAAAGCACTGTGTTCTTCTTAGTGGAGAAGTCAGAGGGAGGAAAACAGAGTGTGAATAAATCCTGTAGCTGTGCCAGACAGAAAGGAAAGAAAGAAATGCAGAGGCAGACATGTCCTTCAAGTGCTTAAGACTCACAAATGTGTGTTTGTCAAGAGGGTCCCTCAGTAAAAGAAGGAGAGCATTATAACCAGAGAGAAATTGGTTTTCTTCAGTTTAGTCCCTTGAATAAACTTTGGAAACTTTTAATCAATTCTCTTAAATTTTAGGCTACTATGATTTTTTTCTCTGTAACCCTTTAACTTGAAGAATTCAGAGATGGGGGCACAGAAAGATAGATTTTAAGGAAACTTCAGGGTCATTTTAATTTTGTTCAGCCCAGTATACCCAATACACTCTCTGTTAGGGCACAGAATCTGCTTTTGGCTAGAGATTCTTTTTTCTTGAAATAAAAAGAAGAGGATAAAACAGGCTCAGAGAGTATTTAACTATATCCCATATGGGAAGGTCCAGTGGTTATCTACAAATTTCAACCCAACAAACTTGAATGCTTTCTTTAGTCATCCCAGAAAATCAGAAAACTAGGAGAGATTTTAAATAAGCATTAGGCATATTATTTATATATTGTATATTTCCTTAATTCTTCAGTTGGATCCCAACATTAAAGAAGAACTTTACACAGGTGAATGCCTTCAAGAGGGTAAAGTACCTGCTGACAGGTAGATGTCACAATATTGTAGCTTTCATATGCAAATTGGAACTACTGAGCTGGGTTCTCATCAGCGACTCACAACCTGAAATGCACACTTAAAAGAAATTAAAATGTTTTAACAATAAAATATGAGAATATTAATATCCAGTTCACTTTGATGTGACAGAATATAAAGTCAGCAGCAATTTCTCTAATGGGGCTGTTGCTCCCCCTTTTCCCAGTAATTGATTTTAATGTCAAATAAAAGATCAACATTTTGTCAGCCAGGACTTGAGGCTACATATTGCACTTGAGCATGTTTTGAGCTAAGGTGTAAATCTTAGATTGGGTTGAATGGTCATGTTTTCCAGATAGTCATGGACCGCAAGTCAGATGCTTCACTTAGAAAAAGATTTATTTGAACCGTGTAGCAAGTAGACATTGATAAATAAACTTATCTTCCTAAGGGAGAATAATTGCTAGGAACATGAGTTTCCACATGAGGCATGGGCTCAATTACTACATTTATTTATGTAATCAGGGAAAGTTCTTGATGTATTCCAGCTAGAGACAGCATATATACACTAACCTTGTGCTTTACCATCTCTCAGTGGCAACAGTGGGATTTTAAATAAGTGCTGGAGAACAAAGTTGATAATTTTTTTGCATCAAGCTTTCATCTAAGGTTGTGTATTAGTCTCCAGTCCTCTCCATAATTCAGGAATTAGAATTAGTCAGGACCCTCATATCCTAAACAGAAAGTTTGGTCTTCTAAAACTATTCAAAAGCAAACTTACTCTTCAAAAATTTGGATGTATGTTCAGGTGAGAGAGGGGTGCTATCCTAACTCCATCACTTACTGTGTGAAGCTGGGCAAATGACTTGCAATTTCTCAGCATCTCATTGCCATTGCTTAAAAATTTGAGATAATAATAGGACCTACCTCATAAATTCACTGTGATGATTAAATGAGTTAATCTTAGAATTGTTTCTGGAACGTGGTAGGTGCTACTAGTGTATGTTGTTGTCCTTTATTTACTAAATTGCTTCTTTAGAAGAAAGTAGATTTCTGAGTTCTAAGTTCTATCTGAAAAGTCAAGATTTTAGGATTAAGATTAAAAGTTCACAAATTACGGCTTCCCTGGTGGCGCAGTGGTTGAGAGTCCGCCTGCTGATGCAGGGGACACAGGTTCGTGCCCCGGTCTGGGAGGATCCCACATGCCGCGGAGCGGCTAGGCCCTTGAGCCACGGCCGCTGAGCCTGTGCGTCCGGAGCCTGTGCTCCGGCCGCAACAGTGAGAGGCCCGTGTACCGCAAAAAAAAAAAAAAAAAAAAAAAAAAAAAACACAAAAGTTCACAAATTAACTTTTGAAAATAATCAAATCCAGTATACATGGGATTGGCATTCATTCACTCATCAATTATTGATATGTACTGAACTGTGAGTGAATAAACATAGATCTCCAATTTATGAATAAACCAATAATTGAAAAAACTAAAAGATTTGGATACTAACACACATTCTATCATCAAATGATAATTTTAATATAAAAAAGTTAGTTTAGATATAATTCAAACCAAACTTAGTAATTAACAAAAATAGTAGCAGCTTCAAATAGGCAAAATAAATCTTCAGGATTTGAAATTCAGTATTATTTTATTATTGCTAGTGTGCATAGCTTTTTTATTAACTGTTATTGAAATATAGTTGATTTTACAATGTTGTGTTAGTTTCATGTGTACAGCAAAGTGATTCAGTTATAAATATATATATATATATTGTTTTTTAGAAGAGGGAAAGGGATAAATTAGGAGTTTGGGATGAAAATATACATACTACTATATATAAAATAGATAACCAACAAGGACCTACTGTACAGCTTAGGGAACTATACTCAATATCTTGTAATAATATATAATGGAAGAGAATGAAAGTGTGCATAGTTTAATTCAAGCCCCGCTTTAAGTTTTGTTTACATCTTGTTCTTCAGGAAACTAAATTTATTGAACGCAGAATAAGTTTCAGAAATTGTGCTAAACATTTTTACATAGGTTATCCCAACTAATTATCACAAAACCCTATAAAGTAGATATCTTTTTGTTATCATATAGGTAAGGACATTGAGACTTGACAAGATTAAGTACTTTCCAAAATTTATAGAGTTTAGTAAATGGCGGCTTTGAGCTGTGCTTCAAACCCGTTTTCTTTCGAGACACCACTTTGCATATTAAGGGAAGCATAGGGGTAGAAAACAGAGGTTATTTTTCTAGTCCGGTCATATCCAGGCAAGTTCTAGGAAGTAACAGGGGTAATTCTTAGGAAAGTAGGATATGTGAAACATCGTGATTTAAAATTCAGCTCTTTACTAAATGGGATTAGTAATCACATTCAGCCAGTATATAGGTTTGCAGTCATTCAGTGTATGCTTAGTTATCTTTGTGTGTGCAGGTAGGGGGAATTGATGTAAAAGTAGAACTAAGGGGAGATCTGTTTTGCTCTAGAAAACAACAAATTAATCATCTTGCCAAATATAGCCCTTAGTTCTCATGCAGAACACAATTGAGAAAATCAATTGCCTAGAACACAGAAAGGATTCAGAGTGAGGCTCAGGAAGAGATTCTTCACCGACATTGTCATTCCCATAACCTGGAACAAAATAGTTGACCAGACTTATTGCTTTGAAAGGGCAATATACTTGTTAACAGAAATAAAGTGTTAGTGGCTTGGAAATGGAATGGAGGTAAATCCTCCATTACTGCAATCGAATTCACTGGAATTACTGCACATGAATACTTTACAAGGTGTGTATGATATGTGGGTTTGTTTGATTTAGCCTTAATCAAACAAGGTTGGTTCAGATACCAGCAAGAATTGAAGATATACATGAGAACCCTACTGTCTATCATTATAATTTTATAAATTTCGGCTTCGAGACTGTCAAAAGGTTTACTAGTTTTTCTTTCTGAAGAACTTTGCCTAGTAATTTTTATAGAGAGATGCACTGAAGCTTATCTGCTTATTGCTGTAAGATTCTGTTTCTCAGAGTAGGCAAACACCCTTATAAAATGCTGGGTTTCTTTCCCTTCACTTGTTTGTTTGTTTTGTCTTTTCTTCCCTCAGGTATAGCTTTGCCTGTGTATTTTATGTCTTAAAATTAAGTCTACTTATTTGGGGTCATCAATAATAGCTGATATTTCTTTTATGTTATGCTCACCTAATCAACACAGCTCTCATTATTGAAAGATGGCAACGTAAATGAAGGAACTCCATCTCCACTTTCCTCAGAAGTAGTTGAAGTGAAAAATAATAGAAAAATTAAGAGGAAATTTTTATAAATATTGACCTCTCTAGTTTGAGATCATTTGCTACCACTCTTAAAGATAGTTGCAGGTGTAATTCTAAGTGCAGACATAACCAAAATGAACATATAGTCAGTGATTGCTTTGTTTTGACTGTAGGGCATATTTCCAAGAATTTTATAAAGCCAATTCTTTTTTATTTTTTAAATTGGGGTATAGTTGCTTTACAATGTTGTGTTATTTCTGCTGTACAGCAAAGTGTATCAGCTATATGTATACATATATCCCCTCTTTTTTCAAATTCCTTTGCATTTAGGTTGCCACAGAGAATTAAGTAGAGCTCCCTGTGTTATAGAGTAGGTTCTCATTAGTTATCTATATTACATGTATTAGTGGATATATGTCAATCCCAGTCTCCCAATTCATCCCCCGTCCCCTTTCCCGCCTTGGTGTCCATATGTTTGTTCTCTACGTCTGTGTCTCTATTTCTGCCTTGAAAACAGGTTCATCTGTACCATTTTTCTAGATTCCACATATATGTGTTAATATACGATATTTGTTTTTGACTGACTTCACTCTGTATGACAGTCTCTAGGTCCATCCACATCTCTACAAATGACCCAGTTTTGTTCCTCTTTATGGCTGAGTAATATTCCATTGTATATATGTACCACACTTTCTTTATCCATTCCTCTGTTGATGGACATTTAGGTTGCTTCCATGACCTGTATTGTAAATAGTGCTGCAATGAACATTGGGGTGCATGTGTCTTTTTGAACTATGGTTTTCTCTGGGTATACCCAATAGTGGGATTGCTGGGTCATATGGTAATTCTATTTTTAGATTTTTAAGGAACCTCCATACTGTTCTCCACAGTGGCTGTATCAATTTACATTCCCACTACAGTGCAAGCGGGTTCCCTTTTCTCCACACCTTCTCCAGCATTTATTTTTTGTAGATTTTTTTTTCTGTATAGTACATAGTTGTAATTTTATTTACTTTTTTTTTCTTTTTTCACATTACAAAAAAAATTATTGGGTTATATAAAAGGGTTATAACAATTCTACTTCACTTTGCTGTATGGTAGAAATGAATACAACATTGTAAAACAACTATACCCCAATAAAAAAAATTTTTTTTTAAAAAGGGTTACAACATCTTAACACTCTTAACAGGGGGAAAAATTAAAAACACAGTTATTTCAAGCATTGTGAATTAAGTATCAAGCACAAATTAAGATGAAGCAAATCTGAAATTGTAATCTTAAAGTTTTTTCCTTGTTCGTTTTTTTTTTTATTAGCATCTTTTTGGAGTATAATTGCTTTACAATGGTGTGTCAGCTTCTGCTTTATAACAAAGTGAGTCAGTTATACATATACACATGTTCCCATATCTCTTCCCTCTTGCGTCTCCCTCCCTCCCATCCTCCCTATCCCACCCCTCTAGGCGGTCACAAAGCACCGAGCTGATCTCCCTGTGCTATGCGGCTGCTTCCCACTAGCTATCTATTTTATGTTTGTTAGTGTATATATATACGTAGATTTTTTGATGATGCCCATTCTGACCAGTGTGATGTGATACCTCATTTTAGTTTTGGTTTGCATTGCTCTAATAATTAGTGATGTTGAACATCTTTTCATGTGCCTCTTGGCCAGCTGTATGTCTTCTTTGGAGAAATGGCTATTTAGGTATTCCACCCATTTTTTGATTGGGTGGTTTGGTTTTTTGATATTGAGCTGAATGAGCTGTTTGTATCTTTTGGAGATTAATCCCTTGTCCGTTGCTTCATTTGCAAATATCTTCTCCCATTATGAGGGTTGTCTTTTCGTCTTGTTTATGGTTTCCTTTGCTGTGCAAAAGCACAATAGGTAGTGCTAGTAGCTGAACAGGTCTCTTTGTTTATTTTTGTCTTTATTTTCATTACTCTAAAAGGTGGGTCAAAAAAGATCTTGCTGTGATTTATGTCAAAGAGTGTTCTTCCTATGTTTTCCTCTAAGAGTTTTATAGTATCCGGTCTTACATTTAGGTCTTTAATCCATTTTGAATTTATTTTTGTGTATGGGGTCAGGGAGTGTTCTAATTCCATTCTTTTACATATAGCTGTCCAGTTTTCCCAGAATCACTTATTGAAGAGACTGTCTTTTGGCCATTGTATAGTCTTGCCTCCTTTGTCATAGATTACATAATCATAGGTGCATGGGTTTATCTCTGGACTTTCTATCCTGTTCCATTGATCTATATTACTGTTTTTGTGCCAGAACCATACTGTCTTGATTATTGTAGCTTTGTAGTATAGTCTGAAGTCAGGTTAGCCTGATTCCTTCAGCCCAGTTTTTCTTTCTCAAGATTGTTTTGGCTAGGGCTTCCCTGGTGGTGCAGTGGTTGAGAATCTGCCTGCTAATGCAGGGGACACAGATTCGAGCCCTGGTCTGGGAAGATCCCACATGCCATGGAGCAGCTAGGCCTGTGAGCCACAACTACTGAGCCTGCGCATCTGGAGCCTGTGCTCCGCAACAAGAGAGGCCGCAACAGTGAGAGGCCCGCGCACCGCGATGAAGAGTGGCCCCCGCTTGCCACAACTAGAGAGAGCCCTCACACAGAAACGAAGACCCAACACAGGCAAAAATAAAAATAAATAAATTAAAAGAAGACTCAACATTAAAAAAAAAAAAAAAGATTGTTTTGGCTAGTAGGGGTTTTTTGTGTTTCCAAACAAATTTTAAGAATTTTTCTTCTAGTTCTGTGAAAAGTTCCATTGGTAATTTGATAGGGATTGCACTGAATCTGTAGATTGCTTTGGGTAGTATAGTCATTTGCACAATATTGATTCTTCCAATTCAAAGACATGATATATCTCTCCATCTGTTTGTGTCATGTTTCATTTATTTCTTCAGTGTGCTGTAGTTTTCTGAGTACAGGTCTTTTACCTCCTTAGGTAGGTTTATTCCTAGGTATTTTACTCTTTTTGTTGCAGTGGTGAATGGGATTGTTTCCTTAATTTCTCTTTCTGATCTTTGGTCATTAGTATATAGGAATGCAAGAGATTTCTGTGCATTAATTTTGTATCCTGCAACTTTACCAAATTCATTGATTAGCTCTAGTAGTTCTCTGGTGGCATTTTTAGGATTCTCTATGTATAGTATCATGTCATCTGCAAACAGTGACAGTTTTACTTCTTCTTTTCCAATTTGTATTCCTCTTATTTCTTTATCTTCTCTGATTGCCGTGGCTAGGACTTCCAAAACTATGTTGAATAATAGTGGTGAGAGTGGACATCCTCGTCTCCTTCCTGATCCTAAAGGAAATGCTTTCAGTTTTTCACCATTGAGAATGAATGTTGCTGTGGGTTTGTCATATATGGCCTTTATTATGTTGAGATAGGTTTCCTCTATGCCTACTTTCTGGAGAGTTTTTATCATAAATGGGTGTTGAATTTTGTCAAAAGCTTTTTGGGCATCTATTGAGATAATCATATGGTTTTTATTCTTCAATTTGTTAATATTGTGTATCACATTGACTGATTTGTGTATATTGAAGAATCCTTGCATCCCTGAGATAAATCCGACTTGATCATGGTGTATGATCCCTTTAATGTGTTGTTGGATTCTGTTTGCTAGTATTTTGTTGAGGAATTTTGCATCTATATTCATCAGTGATATTGTTCTGTAATTTTCTTTTTTTGTAGTATCTTTGTCTGGCTTTGGTATCAGGGTGACGGTGGCCTCACAGAATGAGTTTGGGAGTGTTCCTTCCTCTACAATTTTTGGAGGAGGTTGAGAAGGATGGGTGTTAGCTGTTCTGTAAATGGTTGATAGAATTCACCTGTGAAGCCATCTAGTCCTGGACGTTTGTTTGTTGGAAGGTTTTGTTTTTGGTTTTTTTTTTGGCGGTACACGGACCGTACCTATGGAGGCGCAGGCTCAGCGGCCATGGCTCACGGGCCCAGCTACTCCGCGGCATGTGGGATCTTCCCGGACCGGGGCATGAACGTATATCCCCTACATCGGCAGGCGGACTCTCAACCACTGCGCCACCTGGGAAGCCCTTGTTGGAAGATTTTAATCAGTTTCAATTTCATTACTTGTGATTGGTGTGTTCATATTTTCTGTTTCTTTCTGGTTCAGTCTTGGAAGGTTATACCTTTCTAAGAATTTGACCATTTTTTCCAGGTTCTCCATTTTATTGGCATAGAGTTGCTTGTAGTAGTCTCTTAGGATACTTTGTATTTCTGCAGTGTCTGTTGTTACTTCTCCTTTTTCATTTCTAATTTTATTGATTTGAGTCCTCTCCCTCTTTTTCTTGATGAGTCTGGCTAATGGTTTATCGATTTTGTTTATCTTCTCAAAGAACCAGCTTTTAGTTTTATTGATCTTTGCTATTGTTTTCTTTGTTTCTATTTCATTTATTTCTGCTGTGATCTTTATGATTTCTTTCCTTCTGCTAACTTTGGGTTCTGTTTGTTCCTCTTTCTCTAGTTCCTTTAAGTGTAAGGTTAGATTGTTTACTTGAGACTTTACTTGTTTCTTGAGGTAGGCTTGTATAGTTATAAACTTCCCTCTTAGAACTGCTTTTGTGGCATCCCATAGGTTTTGGATCGTCGTGTTTTCATTGTCATTTGTCTCTAGGTATTTTTTTATTTCCTCTTTGATTTCTTCAGTGATCTCTTGGTTATTTAGTAACGTATTGTTTAGCCTCCATATGTTTGTGTTTTTTACGGTTTTTTTCCCTGAAATTCATTTCTAATCTCATAGTGTTGTGGTCAGAACAGATGCTTGATATGATTTCAATTTTCTTAAATTTACTGAGGCTTGATTTGTGACCCAAGATGTGATCTATCCTGGAGAATGTTCCATGCGCACTTGAGAAGAAAGTGTAATCTGTTTTTGGATGGAATGTCCTATAAATATCAATTAAATCTATCTTGTTTATTGTGTCATTTAAAGCTTCTGTTTCCTTATTTATTTTCATTTTGGATGATCGGTCCATTGTTGTAAGTGAGGTGTTAAAGTCCCCCACTATTATTGTGTTACTGTTGATTTCGTCTTTTATAGCTGTTAGCAGTTTCCTTATGTATTGAGGTGCTCCTATGTTGGGTGCATATATATTTATAATATATCTTCTTCTTGGTTTGATCCCCTAATCATTATGTACTGTCCTTCCTTGTCTCTTGTAACATTCTTCATTTTTATTTATTTATTTTTTTCGGTATGCGGTCCTCTCACCGTTGTGGCCTCTCCCGTTGCGGAGCACAGGCTCCGGATGCGCAGGCTCAGCGGCCATGGCTCCACGGGCCCAGCCGCTCCGCGGCATGTAGGATCTTCCCGGACCGGGGCACGAACCCATGTCCTCTGCATCGGCAGGCGGACTCTTAACCACTGTGCCACCAGGGAAGCCCAACATTCTTTATTTTAAAGTCTGTTTTATCTGATATGAGTATAGCTACTCCAGCTTTCTTTTGATTTTGCTTTGCATGGAATATCTTTTTCCATCTCCTCACTTTCAGTCTGTATGTGTCCCTAGGTCTGAAGTGGGTCTCTTGTAGACAGCATATAGATGGGTCTTGTGTTTGTATCCATTCAGCATGCCTGTGACTTTTGGTTGGAGCATTTAATCCAGTCACGTTTAAGGTAATTATTGATATGTATGTTCCTATGACCTTTTTCATAATTGTTTTGGGTTTGTTTTTGTAGGTCCTTTTCTTCTCTTGTGTTTCCCACTTAGAGAAGTTCCTTTAGCATTTGTTGCAGAGCTGGTTTGGTGGTGCTGAATACTCTTAGCTTTTGCTTGTCTCTAAAACTTTTGATTTCTCCATCGAACCTGAATGAGATCCTTGCCGGGTAGAGTAATCTTGGTTGTAGGTTCTTCCCTTTCATCACTTTAATATCATGCCACTCCCTTCTGGCTTGTAGAGTTTCTGCTGAGAAATCAGCTGTTAACCTTATGGGAGTTCCCTTGTATGTTATTTGTCGTTTTTGCCTTGCTGCTTTCAATAATTTTTCTTTGTCTTAATTTTTGCCAATTTGATTACTGTGTGTCTCAGCGTGTTTCTCTTGGGTTTATCCTGTATGGGACTCGCTGTGCTGCCTGAACTTGAATGGCTCTTTCCCCTCCCATGTTAGGGAAGTTTTTGACTATAATCTCTTCAAACATCTCGGGTCCTTTCTCTCTCTCTTCTCCTTCTGTGACCCCTATAATGGGAATGGTGTTGCATTTAATGTTGTCCCAGAGGTCTCTTAGGCCATCTTCATTTCTTTTCATTCTTTTTTCTTTATTCTGTTCTGCAGCAGTGAACGTCACCATTCTGTCTTCCAGGTCACTTATATGTTCTTCTGCCTCAGTTATTCTGCTATTGATTCCTTCTAGTGTAGCTTTCATTTCAGTTATTGTATTTCTTTGTCTCTCTTTCTTTGTTCTTTAATTCTTCTAGATCTTTGTTAAACATTTCTTGCATCTTCTCGATCTTTGCCTCCATTCTTTTTCCGAGGTCCTGGATCATCCTCACTATCATTATTCTGAATTCTTTATCTGGAATGTTGCCTATCTCCACTTCATTTAGTTGTTTTTCTGGGGTTTTATCTTGTTCCTTCATCTGGTACATAGCCCTCTGCCTTTTCATCTTGTCTGTCTTTCTGTGAATGTGGTTTTTGTTCCACAGGCTGCAGGATTGTAGTTCTTCTTGCTTCTGCTGTCTGCCCTCGGGTGGATGAGGCTATCTAAGAGACTTGATGGGAGGGACTGGTGGAGGGTAGAGCTGACTGTTGCTCTGGTGAGCAGAGCTCAGTAAAACTTTAATCCACTTGACTGTTAATCGGTGGGGCTGGGTTCCCTCCCTGTTGGTGGTTTGGCCTGAGGTAACCCAACACTGGAGCCTACCTGGCCTCTTTGGTGGGGCTAATGACAGAGTCTGGTAGGGCTCACGCCATGGAGTACTTCCCAGAACATCTGCTGCCAGTGTCCCCCACCTCTGCAGGAGACCCTCCAACACTAGCAGGTAGGTCTGGTTCAGTCTCCCCTGGGGTCACTGCTCCTTCCCCTCGGTCCCGATGTGCATACTACTTTGTGTGTGCCCTCCAAGAGTGGAGTCTCTTTTTCCCCCAGTCCTGTTGAAGTCCTGCAATCAATTCCCACTAGGCTTCAAAGTCTCATTCTCTAGGAATTCCTCCTCCCGTTGCCGGACCCATCAGGTTCCTGATGGGAACCCTCCCGTTCCCATCAGGTTGGGAACCTGATGTGGGGCTCAGAACCTTCACTCCAGTGGGTGGACTTATTGGTATAAGTGTTCTCCAGTCTATGAGTCACCCACGCAGCAGTTATGGGATTTGATTTTACTGTGATTGCACCCGTCCTACCGTCTCACTGTGGCTTCTCCTTTGTCTTTGGATGTGGGGTATCTTTTTTGGTGAGTTCCAGGGTCTTCCTGTTGATGATTGTCCAGCAGCTACTTGTGATTCTGGTGTTCTTGCAAGGGGGAGTGAGCGCACGTCCTTCTACTCTACCATCTTGGTTCCTCCTGTATGATCATTTTAATGTGGTGTTGGATTCTGTTTTCTAGTATTTTGTTGAGGATTTTTGTGTCTGTATTCATAACTGATATTGGTCTGTAATTTTCTTTTTTGGGGATATCTTTGTCAGGTTTTGGTATCAGGGTGATGGTGGCCTCGTAGAATGAGTTTGGGAGTATTACTTCCTGTGGAATTTTTTGAAAGGGTTTGAGAAGAATGAGTGTGAGCTCTTCTATGAATGTTTGATAGAATTCACTTGTGAGCCACCTGGTCCTGGACTTTTGTTTGTTGGAAGATTTTTAATCACAGTTTCAATTTCATTGCTTATGATTGGTCAGTTCATAATTTTCCATTTCTTCCTGGTTCAGTCTTGGAAGGTTATACCTTTCTAAGAATTTGTCCATTTCTTCCAGGTTGTCCATTTTATTGGCATAGAGTTGCTTGTAGTAGTCTCTTAGGATGCTTTGTATTTCTGCAGTGTCTGTTGTAACGTCTCCTTTTTCATTTCTAATTTTATTGATTTGAGTCCTCTCCCTCTTTTTCTTGATGAGTCTGGCTAATGGTTTATCCATTTTGTTTATCTTCTCAAAGTACCAGCTTTTAGTTTTATTGATCTTTGCTATTGTTTTCTTTGTTTCTATTTAATATATTTCTGCTGTGATCTTTATGATTTCTTTTCTTCTACTAACTTTGGGTTTTGTTTGTTCTTCTTTCTCTAGTTCCTTTAGGTGTAACGTTAGGTTGTTTATTTGAGATTTTACTTGTTTCTTCAGGTACATTTTATTGCTATAAAGTTCCCTCTTAGAACTGCTCTTGCTTCATCCCATAGGTTTTGGGTTGTTGTGTTTTTGTTGTCATTTGTCTCTAGGTATTTTTTGATTTCCTCTCTGATTTCTTCAGTGATCTCTTGGTTATTTATTAGCGTATTTTTTAGCCTCCATGTGTTTGTGTTTTTTACAGTTTTTTTCCTGTAATTGGTTTCTAATCTCATAGTGCTGTGGTCAGAAAAGATGCTTGATACGATTTCAATTTTCTTAAATTTACCAAGGCTTGGTTTGTGACCCTAGATGTGATCTATCCTGGAGAATGTTCCGAGTGCACTTCAGAAGGAAGTGTAATCTGCTGCTTTTGGATGGAATGTCCTATAAATATCAATTAAATCTATCTGGTCTATTGTGTCATTTGAAGCTTGTATTTCCTTATTAATTGTCTCTCTGGATGATCTGCTCATTGGTGTAAGTGAGGTTTTCAAAGTCTCCCAGTATTATTATGTTACTGTCAATTTCCCCTTTATGCCTGTTAGCATTTGCCTTATGTGTTGAGGTGCTCTTGTGTTGGGTGCAGAGATATTTATAATTGTTGTATCTTCTTCTTGGATTGATCCCTCGATCATTATGTAGTGTCCTTCCTTGTCTCTTGTAACAGTCTTTATTTTAAATTCTATTTTATCTGATATGAGTATTGCTACTCCAACTTTCTTTGGATTTCCATTTGCATGGAATATCTTTTTTCCATCCCCTCACTTTCTATCTGTATGTGTCCCTAAGTCTGAAGTGAGTTTCTTGTAGACAGTTTATATATGGGTCTTTTTTTTTGTATCCATTCAGTCAGTCTGTGTCTTTTGGTTGGGGCATTTAATCCATTTACATTCAAGGTTGTTATTTATATGTATGTTCCTGTTACCATTTTCTTAATTGTTTTAGGTTTGCTTTTGTGGGTCTTTTTCTTCTCTTGTGTTTCCCACTTAGAGAAGTTCCTTTAGTGTTTGTTGCAGAGCTTGTTTGGTGGTGCAGAATTCTCTTACCTCTTGCTTGTCTGTAAAGCTTTTGATTTCTCCGTCGAATCTGAATGAGATCTTTGCTGGGTAGAGTAACTTGATTGTAGGTTTTTCCCTTTCATCACTTTAAATATATCCTGCCACTCCCTTCTGTCCTGCAGAGTTTCTATTGAAAAATCAGCTGATAAGCTTATGGGGTTTCGCCTGTACATTATTTGTTGCTTTTCCCTTGCTGCTTTTAAATTTTTTCTTTGTATTTAATTTTTTAAAGTGTGATTAACTTGTGTCTCGGCATGTTTCTCCTTGGGTTTATCCTGTATGAGGCTTTGCACTTCCTGGACTTGATTGACTATTTCCTTTCCCATGTTAGGGAAGTTTTCGACTATAATCTCTTCAAATATTTTCTCAGACCATTTCTCTTTCTCTTCTTCTTCTGCAACCCCTCTAATTTGAATGCTGTTGCCTTCAATGTTGTCCCAGAGGTCTCTGAGACTGTCCTCAATTTTTTTCATTCTTTTTTGTTTATTCTGCTTCCTGGCAGTTATTGCCAACATTCTATCTTCCAGTTCACTTATCCGTGCTTCTGCCTCAGTTATTCTGCTATTGATTCCTTCTAGAGTATTTTTAATTTCAGTTAATCCTGTTTTTCGTCACTGTTTGTTTGTACTTTAGTTCTACGTCCTTGTTAAACGTTTCTTGTGTTTTCTCCATTATATTTCTGAAATTTTGGATCATCTTTATTATCATTACTCTGACTTGTTTTTCAGGTAGATTGCCTATTTCTTCTTCATTTATTTGGTCTTGTGGGTTTTTACCTTGCTCCTTCATCTGCATCATATTTCTCTGTCTTCTCATTTTGCTTAACTTACTGTGTTTGGGGTCTCCTTTCCACAGGTTGCAGGGTTGTAGTTACTCTTGCTTCTGGTGTCTGCCCCCATTGGGCAAGGTCTGGTCCAGTGGCTTGTGTAAGCTTCCTCATGGGCGGGGACTTGGTCCCTGCGTTTTGGTGGTTGGAGCTGGATATTGTCCCTCTGATGGACAGGGCCACATCAAGTCGTGTGTTTTGTGGTGTGTGTGAGCTTAGTATGACTTTAGGCAGCCTTTCTGCTGTTGTTTGGGGTTGTGTTCCTGTGTTGCTCATTCTTTGGCATGAGGCATCCAACACTGGAGTTTCCTGGTCTTTGGGTGGAGCCAAGTCTTGGTGTTGAGACGGTGACCTCTGGGAGAGCTCATGCTGATTAATATACCCTGGGGCTTTACCAAGATGCAGGGTTTACCAAGCCAAATGTGGGGATTTAATCCACTGCTCCTGCACTGCATGGAGGGATTTCCCTTCTTCTTCTTTGGTCATATCACGCCTGGGGCTCAGCTTTGGTTGTGGGCCACCCTCAGGTGTCTGTTCCCTGCCCAACGGAGAGGGGGCGACAGCAGCAGCTGATTAGGGCACACTTACTCAGGCCAGGGAAAGGATGGATATGGAAGCCACAACTGGGATGCGCAGGGAGTGCCTGCAGCGGCAGAGGCTGGCAGGAAGTTGCAACAGCCTGGGCCATACTGTGCACTCCCCCTGGGGAAGTTGGCCTTGGACCGTGGGACCCTCGGCAGTGGCGGGCTACGCAGGCTCCTAGGAAGGTTTGGGCAGTGACCTGTGCTTGCTCACAGTACCCTTGGTGGCAGGGGCGGCATCAGTAGTGGTTTGCGCCCGCCTCTGTGGTCTTAGATAGCAGCTGCGGCTCACATTTGCCCCCGGAGCTCACGTTGGCAGTGTTGTGCTGCCTGTGGTCACATGGAGAAAGAAGCTCCTGTGGCCGGCCTGCCCCTCTCCTTGCACATCCCCCATCAATAGTCCCTTGCCTCTCTGGTGGGCCCAGGCTTCTTCCTGGACTCCCTCAGCTGTGGCGCACTAGCCCCCTCAGGTTGTCTTCACGCAGCCAACCCGTCCTCTCCCTGGCAACCAGACCCCCCACCCGCCCCAGCAGGCGAGCAGACAGGCATCTCAGGCTAGGGAGTGCCGGTTGGCACCGACCCTGTGTGCAGGACTCTGTCCACTTTGCCGTCCACACACCTGTTGCTGTGCTCTCCTCCATAGCTCTGAAGCTCCCCCATTCCCCATCCACGCCAGTGAAGGGGCTTCCTAGTGTGCATAAACTTTTCCTCCTTCACGGCTCCCTCCCAGAGGCACAGGCCCCATCCCAATTCCTTTGTCTTGCTTTTTCTTTTTTCTTTTGCCCTACCCAGTTACGTGGAGATTGTCTTGCCTCTTTGGAAGTCTGATGTCTTCTGCCAGCATCAATAGATGTTCTGTGGGAGTCCTTCCACATGTAGATGTATTTTTGATGTATCTATGGGGTGAAGGTGAGCTCCACGTCTTACTCCCCCACCATCTTGAAGATTCTGAAGCCAATTCTTGACATGAGATGGGCTTTTCTAATTCATCACTGAAATAATAAATAAAGAATCTGGATCTAACCACTTGAATGGAGGTCAGGATAAAAGATTGGTTGCAGAAATTGGCCTCCTGTAGAATTTGGATAGTATTCAAAAGAATATCTGCAATTGGGGCTTCCCTGTTGGCGCAGTGGTTGAGAGTCCGCCTGCCGATGCAGGGGACACGGGTTTGTGCCCCGGTCCGGGATGATCCCACATGCCGCGGAGTGGCTGGGCCCGTGAGCCATGGCCGCTGAGCCTGCGCGTCCGGAGCCTGTGCCCCACAACGGGAGAGGCTGCAGCAGTGAGAGACCCACGTACCGCAAAAAAAAAAAAAAAAAAAAAAAGAATATCTGCAATCTGTATGTTTCCCTTCTCTTTTGTGCTGCTGGGTTATTTGAAAGTAACACGAAAGCATATCATCTGGCCACAGAACTTTAGATTTGAGATGAGAATTCTAGTACCACATAGTTGATCAGACTGTCAGGATCCACAAAAGTATTTACTCCTTGTTTTGTGCAAGTTAAATATCAAGAGATAGTCATCTCACTTCAGAATGAATGATTAGAATATAAAATAATGAAATCTATAAAGAAAGTACAATATAAAAGATGTAAATAAATATAGCACTCAAAATATAAGGAAAAACAAACTTTTAAGTAGGATATGTTATATATGTCATGTTTTTCAGATAGTATTATCTCCTTAGTTTACTTAATTAAATTAAAGAAAACATTGAGAGATAAAAGACTGAGTAAGATTATAGAATGAAACTAAAAGTGATCATCAGAAAGAGTTTAAGAAAGAACCTAGAGAAATACATGTAGCCATAGTAGAATTAGGATGACATTACTCAAAATCAAGAATCTGCATTGAAGAAAACTGAATCAGAGAGCAGAGACCAAGCAAGAAGTTATTCCAAAACATAAAAGGGAAAGACAAACAAAGGCTAAATGTCAGAGAGAATAAAACCTGACAACAGCCAAGAAAAAACCAAATACATCTAATGTTATTCCTAACGAAGTCACTAGAACAAATGGACGTGAATCCGTGGTTAGTTATAATGGAAGAAAACTTTTCTGACTTATGGAATTATAGAACTGCATGTAAAATAGGTTCCTGGTGAATTGAGAAGAGATGAACAAGTGATAAATACCATGGCACAACCTAGTGATATATTTGAATGTAAAGAATGAGTTAAAAATTCCTTAAACATCCAGAGGAAAATGGAATAACAATTTTTAAAAAAGAAGACAACTTTGTGCCTAGCAAAAAATAATGGAGCAACCTTTATAGAATTTGAACAAAACAAAGATGGTAATTTCTAAATATTTTACTTATAGAAGTCGATTATTCACTTTTGACCCCCAGATATGCACAGAACATATCCTAGGTAATTAAAAATATACTCCAAGTGAAAAGTGAGTACAAATAAAAAGGCAAATGAAGAATTATATGAAAGATGGAAAAATTATGAAAGAAATAGAAGTAACCATCTAAATATGGAATAAAATCTGAATAACTTGTACATATGTACCAAAACAATAAAAATGTCAACAGTAATTTCTGGAAATTAAGATATATAATAAAAAAATTATTTCACAATAAAACTGAAGATAAAGCTATGAGATATATCAATAAAAACTGTAAGGTCAGGATTAAATAGTAAGTAAAAGTGGTTTGATTGCCTAACTTTACATAGACCAGAGTTGAAAGGAGCTTACTTACCATTTATGTTAATGAAAATAGAAGAATTTTGGTCTAATGATTTTCTTTAAATCTACAGGCCTTTATTACTAGAATTTAAAGCAGGTTGCAGGCCTTTCAAATGACTAGCTTAAGAACAAGAAACCAGAGTTTTTGTTGCACAACATAGAAAGCAGGGGAAAAAGGTGAAGCAAAAAAAATGTAAAAATATAAAATAAGATAACCTGCAAAATAGGATGATAAAAATAAAACTAGTGTATTCAATGTAACAATACAAAAATGAATTTGTTCTTCTAAAAGACTAAGAGTATCAAATTGGGTCAGAAATAAAATCCAACTGTACTAATTACAGGAAAGTTACTTAAAATTAAGGTTTTTTTAAGAATTTTTTTTAAGTGTGGGCAAAATATATTGTATAAAGGAAAACAAGATTGGTAATTTTAATATCAGAGAAAGATTATAAACAAAAGCCTTGCATCAAGAGTAAAAAATGTGAGGTCATCAAAGATGCAGACTTTTATGTATCTTAAATATAGGTATACATTTTAAAGAAACAATTTTATTTCTAAGAATTTGCCCCTTTTCAGTTCTGTATCCTTTTAGAATTATAAGTGGTGAACATGTATGTCTGTATGTATTCATTATACATTTACAATTTTCAAAAAGTGTTAGTGTCATAAATATCCAACAGTAGAGAATTGATTATACATCCATATCTTGGACTATTCTAGTTGTCAATTAAAATGTGAGAAAGGTTAATATTTAATGTTACTGTAAAATATTTATTATTTCTAAGACACTAAGATATATTTATTATAACTTAGTGTGTGTGTGTATATATATACTATCATGGCTAATTTAATTTTTTCCTTGGTGGTGTTTTCCAGGGTTCTTTTAAAATGTTTTGCTTTGAGCATATTAAAAACAGAAATATACAATATTAAATATGTTCATGTATATCATATATTCTTAGCCCTTGTCTAGTCCTAGAAGTGTATCCTAAGGAAACAATTTAAAAGAAAGAAAAATCTTATATGCCAGTAGATACTCATTTCAACAGTATTTATACTGTTTGTAAAATATAAACATTTAAATGTAAAATAAATAATGGTAAAATCAATTTTAGTAAGCTGTTCAGTTATATGTTTTGAGCTACATAGGTAAATTATTCTAAAAACTAGTAACTGTATGAAATATATTTATGATATAGTATAGTACTAAATGTAACAGAATGAAAAAAATATATGCATACTATAATTCTGACTCTGTAAAAATGTTGGGGGAATTATAATAAGTGAACATGTAAAGGCAAGCATGATTATCATGATGGAATGATTATTTTTGTCTTTTAAATTAGAAACTTTTAAACAAAAAACCCAAAAATAATTGAATGTGTTATTTTATAGTTTAAAAGTTATAGAAGCTTCAAAAGTGATTAGGCTTTTTGTATGTGTGTTTAGAATTCTGAAGTAATAAGCACTATAGCCTCTAATAGTGAAGCCAATCACAATGAAAGAGAACCCACAATCATTTTTCCTTTCCACGTGTTAGAATGTTCGGCTAGTTACCTAAAATGACGATACCTTAAAGAAATAAACACTCCCAATTTTAGTGCTTACAAACTCAGAATCTTATCCATACATTAGTTATTCATGGTAATTAATACCAGAATTATGGGTAGAAAACTTTTTAATCAGCTGTTGAATTTTCTTTTTTCTATATTTCTCTCAATGTCGGTAAGCTGAAAATGGCCTGTATTTTATGCTAGACAGTGTGAGGTTCAAATCAGCCTCCACTATTTACTATTGATATAGCCTTGGGAAAGTTTATAAATTTCTGTGCATCTCAGGTTCAACATCTGCAACATGGGACATTTTCCTACCTTACTAGGCACTGTGTATATAAAATATGTACTTTATGCAAAAGTATCTGGTATACTGCAGGATCCATGATAGTTCCTTTGAAATATTAACAGCTTTAGTGGCCAAACACAAGGGAATGCTGCAAACAGTAGTCCTTCTCTGTCACTTTTTACTTTTTCCATTAAACTGTATGTGAATGAATTGAGTCCTTGATCCTCTGACAATATAGAAATGGCTGAGGAGGGAGATCATTTCCGGGAATAGACATATTTCCCTGCTGGGATAAGCTGACAAGGAGGATGAAAGGTCATTCTAGAAAAACAATCCAAATGAGTTCTTACTATCTAAGATGTCCCAAAAGGATTCTATAGGAAATGAAAGTAAAAGTGACAGAAAGAGCAATGGTGTTAATACGTTTCTAAAGTAAAAGGCGTATGTTCCTAATGTGTGTAAAATGGATACTTTGTATACACTGTCTAGCCCTCTGGTGGCATTCAATAAGTGCTTAGTAATGGCAAAGATAATGTGATTATTTTTCCCCTCTGCCCTTTCAAGAGCCCTCTGAAGTAAGGCAGTCTATAATCTATTAATACCTCCAGGAGACTGTGTCAAGTAGCATTACCTGGACTAAGGAAAGACATGCTAGCAAGATCAAGGGCATGGATGGTTACCATTGTGCTTAGGTATTTTGTCCTACAAATTCTGAATTCAGTGAGGCCTCTTGTCACACAATCACCTAGAGAAAAAGGCACTGGAGAAATAGAAGTGAGCAATTAAAATCCCGTTTGCTGCCCTAGGCTTGTTTTGAGTTCATTGTTCAGCACATGAGCTAGTTCAAGAGTTTCACTTTCAGCAGTTCATTTGATTGAACTTGGGACCAATAAAAGCAAGAGGCCAGATAAAACAGTAGGAAATACCTATGGCTTGAGAACATAGCTAAGACTGGCAATGATAGAAAATAATCTATAAAGTGACAGCTACTAGATTGCTTTATTTCCAAAAATTTTAGATTGTGGGAAGGTAATAAGGTTTAACTTTTGCCCCTCTTCATTACCTGGGCTATTTGAATGAGTAAGTTCTTGATACATGGTAGTTCCAAGAGTCAGCACTGTCTTTTCTTCCTTTCTTTCAAGCAGTGGTCTTGATAAATTGATCCTAGATGAATATTCTGACAATCCTTCATGTTTAGTTTGGTACCCAATAAACATGGTGATCTCCTAACTTTCAGATGTGCCATCTATTTTTTAAAAATAGGAATAAATAGATCTGCTTTGAGAAAGTTATAAGGGACTAAGATGTAGCATCTCACACAACTTTATGGTGGTTCAGAAGACCTATAACGCTTAAAATTTTGGTGAGATAGGAAATATGGGGAGACTATGTATAAAAGAGAAGACTTTAGATATTTCTAATTTCATGCTATTGGGTGAGTTTGTGAGAATAGATATCCTTGTTAGATAACTTTTTTAGTATGATTCCTGACTTGGTTTCTTGACTTCTTATGATAGTGTGTTCTTAAGTACAGTGCATGAATTTATTTTAAGCATAAAGGATGGCTATGGTCGCCAGCTTTGGGAATATCCCCAGTGACACTTCACTTCTTGGCATTCATATCTCGATAAAATCCACCAGAATTTTGAAGAAATGACAGCATATGACTTCCAAAGTTAGGTACTAAGAAGACACTGAGACTTCCATTTTGCTCTGTCTTGAATCACTCACTCTGGGGGAAGCTAGCTGCCATGTGGTCAGGACACTCAAGCAGCCCAATGCAGAGGTCCACATGGCAAGAGATTGAGGCAGCCTGATAACAAGTGAGTGAGTCAGCTGGAAGTATATCCTCTAGTCCCAGTCAAGCTTTCAGAAGAATGTAGTACCAGCCAACATCTTGACAGCAACCTCCTGAGAGACCCTTACCCCAAACCACCCAACTAAGCCTCTCTAAAATTCCTGACCTGCAGAAAAAGTGAAATAACAAACATTTGTTATTTCAAGCCACTAGTTTCTGGATTACACAGAAATAGATAAATTCAGTTGCTAATAGGAATTATACTATCATTTACTGAGAATAATTGTAGTTACTTTGAAAATACTTTCATACATTCAAGTCTCCTAGCTTTATTTTTAATATGCTCTATACTTTTTTGCAAGACTCCTTTTCCTGGTGTTCCTTTCTACAGGGATGCTCTTGCATCCTTTGTACTTGTCAAAATTCTACCTATCCTTCTAAGCTTGCTAAAATTCCAAATTTCTTCTCCATGTGACCATCTGCTTCCGTCAGAAGCAAGCTCATTCCTCAAAACTCTCACAGTGCTTCACTTGTACATATCTTATAACACATCATGCATTGTAGTATTCTTCCTTCTTGTCTTAACAATATCCAGATTAGTATTCTTGAGACCTTGGGCCTATATCTCATTGGTCTTTTATGCATCATGGTTACTAGTCTTGAGATTGCTATAGTATAAAACGTAGACTCTGAGATGAGAACAAGCCAACTAAAGCAGGGTTAAAATCCTTATTTACATCTTGAAATGTGAGTTGCTTCATCTATGAAATGAGTTTAAGAGCAATGAGCCCTCAGAGTTATCATGAAAACGTAATGGCGTAATTTAGGAAAAGTACCTGGTATAGTGTTAGCATAGTATAAGTACTTAAAAATAATTATAACATTATGCCATTTTTATTTTCTGTTCACATTATATATAACAATATTTAATATATATTGACTATTACATGTCAATCTGTGTTTTAAGCTTTTCATATTGATTACCTTATTGAATCCTCCCATAAACTTTATGCACTGTCACACTCTTAAGTGAAGAAACCAGAGCATAGAGAAGATAGAAAGCTTCTGTATCATAAAACTGATGTCATAAAACTGGTTAAGTGACAGTCTGTATTAATAACAGCTGTTCTGAGCCTAGAGTTCAGTGCCAAACCAATTTAATATATTGCCCTGTCTATAAATATGAGTTGAATATGTGAACTTAGTGGACACATCAAAGAAGTGTGATTTACTTGGATATGTTCGTTTTTGTGAATCAGTTGCACTCCATATAAAAACAAAACATATGAGGGTGGGATATAGACATCTCTTATGCGTTTCTCTTAGGATAACTCACTCCTTTGCACATTTAGAGCAGACTGATAGAGATTCACAGGGAACAAGGATGGTCCTTGATTATGTAGGAAATTGATTTGTATTGCAAAGTATGAAACTGTTCCATCTACTCCATCAATGGAACTCATCAGAAATGGAGTTGAGGACTGTGCCACAGCAATGAAGGGCATGTGATAAAGTTGTGTTGAGAATTCATTTGTAAAACAGGAATAATAATAGCAACCCTATATGGATTATTATGAAGAGTAATTGACTAATCTTTCAAAAGCTTCTTACACAGTCCTAGGCTCACTCAATAAATGTTAATCCTCTTATTTCCACAGTACCAGTGGGCTTCTTCAGGATAGGATAGGTTGTGTTTTAGTAACAAGAAACTCCAAAAAGCTCAGTGACATAAAAATAATAAAGGCTTATTTTTGCCTCACACAAAGTCCTTTACAAGCTTAAGTGACTTGCTAAGTCAGCTGTCTATGTGGTCATTTAGTATTGCCCTCCATATTAACATATGCTTTCAAGGTTGCAGAGGTAAAGGAAGAAAAGTCTAACACCAGCAATTGAATGCTTTCACCTAGAAGCAACACTTGCCACTTTCACTTTAATCCCATTAGTCAAAACAAGGCATATGACCATACTTACAAGAATCAGGCATCCTTGAAAGTACAATACCTTTAAGTACCGTGAAGGCAGAGAACCAAAAATAATAGTAATCAGCTTTATCACTACTGCATAATTATTGTTTTATTTATACTTATCCATAGGATGATTTGCTCTATCATTGACTCAAGATCATAATGGTTAGGCTTTAGCTAATACTGATGTAAGTCACATTTTACCATACAGAGGAAAAGGTTGTTAATTGTGTGTTTTGCTAATTAGAAAGTGGATCATTTACCATACGTTGTTGTTTTCATGAGTGAAAATTTACCTACAGTTTGTGTGTAAATATATGTATGTGTGTGCATGCATGCAATGCTCTTTTATTTCACAAAGAAAAATGTCAAAGTGATGGATGAGCTTCTAAAGTCTCTGTTTCTAGCTCCATAGTATTAATAGCTGTCCTTTCAAAGAGAGAAAAAACTTTCAAAGTCATATACAGAAATTTTCTTGCTAAATATCCATTGAAATCAGTTGGGATATCGCAGATATTCCTTTTATACTGGACCAAATCTTCGCTCTTTTGCTTTGCTATATTGTATGAAACTAACTGGAGAAGAAATTTGACATATTACATAATTGTCATATAAAATAAAAATGAAAACATGATCTTCTATAGAGTTTAACCTCGAATACAAGTTGGCTTTACTATGGCTTCAAACAAGTAAACATATAACTGCATATTAGTAAATTGACATATTTAGAGCATGGGATTTACAACATGGGTTTCATGGGATCTTTCATATCTTCTTTTACTCCTAAAAGCTATAATATTGCATTGGAATAAGCACTAGGAAAGGAATATCATATAACCAACTAGTATATCCTCAACCAATGCTATTCTCTATTGTTCCCAAAGAAGTATATTTTTCTCAGCTCTTGAAAAGCCAAACCATCTCTTGTCCTTCATGTTGCTTTAACATTTGAATAATGATGTATGACTCGGGTAAAATAAAGACAAATGCAAGCACACATTTAAAAGTATGAGATGATTTCAATTTGTTTGTATTTTATCTAGATAAAACATTACGTTTTATTTAGGTATATTTTTTCTTTAGATGACATTAATGTCTTTTAAGAGTCCCAAGCAAATATCTTTTTTTCATTTCTCAAGTAATAAGTAAAGTAAATAGCACTGTGTATATTATATATATTCACATACTAGTAATTGTATCAAATAACTACCTTATTAAAAACAGCAGATAACTTATAGTTATAAAAGAGGTCAGTGTACTGTACATCCATTATGCATGAATTACTAGTTTCCAAATAATATATAGTCATTAGGAGCAATATGAAAACTTGACAAATTAAACTCTACTAATAGATATTAATAGCAACCCATTGTGAGTTACTGATGCTAATTTTAAAACGTTGTGGCTTTGGAACAGATTTTTTTTTTAAAGAATATTTTCAACACCCTGGTGTAAAGCTTCTGTGGGGTTATTTGACAGATGTCCTGTGAGTTCCTTCAAAGCAGGGGATAAAAGTATAGTGCTCCAAACAAGAAAGTGTGAGCAGAATGGCTTTTGGGCATGTGGGTGGAGAGGCTGGCACTTTCTCAGTTCAATTAAATGGAATTTTAAATTGTGAATTTGCATAGAGCTGAAAAAAGACAGCCATGTGGAAGTTTGTTTTCATTCTTAAAGTGAATTCTCCTCTGCCCTTGATACACTCGTGTAGTGCTCAGAGCTGGTAATGTAGAATCTTCCTATAATGTGAGATGTTGGGACACATATGTTCACGTGGAGGAAACTGAGGTATAGAGTAGCTAAAACCAATTTGCTTCAACATGACAGGATTGACTTTCTAAAATACATGAATTTTCTCATGATGCATGGTAATTAAATATAAATGATCTTAGCTGATGATTTTAGCTCTAGTCAAGATGGAGTAAGCACATTCCACCAGATCTCTTCCACTAATTACAACTAAAACTTCATCTGAACACAACATATAACTCAACTCTCAGAAGACTCTAATAGGGGAAAAGGAGAAGGTGGACTGGATAGGGATGCCCCAGTGAAGACCACCTAAGGAAGGATATATACGTCCTGGCCTGGGTAATAAAGTAACTTGCAATTCAGAAATGTCAATGAGCATAGACTAAAACAAAACAAAGCAGCCCCAAGAAAAGCCCAGTCTCTCTGGCCAGAGGACTAAAAACAGAGTAGTCCCAAAAGAAAGAAACTTTTTTGACTATATAGCCACTGTGGAAAAAGTTGGGGCAGTTTCTTATGAAACTAAACATACTTTTATTATATAATTCAGCATTCCTACTCCTGGATATTTACTCTAAAGTAATGAAAACTGTTCATACATCAAAAAAACTCAACACCATTTAAAGTTAGTAGTTTTATTTGTAATCAGTAAAAACTAAGTACCTATAGCTAAAAATATAAATGATTCTGTGATGTTATTTTTACGTGATAGTATATTTTGCCTTTACTTTTTCATGGATCATTGGTTTCAACCATTTAATATATCTGAAATCTCATAGATGATTTTATTTTGCTGGTGTATGAATAAGGAACATTACTGGAAAGTCAGTGCTCAAGCCACTAAATAAAAATGAGGGAAAGGAAACATTGAAACTAAGGTATTAGAATTTAACTAAAGTTATAATCCACCTTTTATATTTTGGCCATCAATATCAATGTCCAGGACTATCCTTTGGGATGATGATATAAAATTTATAGTGCCATAAAAGTGTATTTTTTTGCATGTATCTTTTTAATGGAGTTCAAGAATATGCCAATTTAAAAGGCATATTGGCAATAGTGAATTGTTTATCCAAAGCTTCAATACTAGTACCTTTATGAAAGGCCTGGCAAAAACATGGCTAAAAGAAACTCAGCTATGAGGAACATTGTCACAAGGAATTATTTCTTTATAAAATAGCACTTAAGTGTTTTCTAAAAGTATCCGCTCACTATTTATAAGGACATCTCACCTCTTTTGTTATCTTAGTGTTGCTAGTTTCAAACTGATAAGATTGTTTAGTTACTGTATCCAAGGGATGAGGCTAGGTCCTGCCAGACATACTAAGAAATAACAGCTACTGTTGGGTAGCTCTTTGCTCAAGGATTTTTACATTTTGAATAGATAGATGAGCACCTAGTAAGTTACTGGGACTAAGCATATGCTTAAATATATATTATTGACCTTGTTTTCTTAGCATTTAGGAAGGAATTTGGTGCGCTGTAACTGTTCAACGTGATTTTTTAATTGTATTATAAAAGCAGGTGGTCCCATAATTTAAAGGATTATATCAATGAAGAATGGAATGATTTTAGAGTGTTAAAGAACAACAACACTGCAGTCAAAGACACTTTCTGAAGGTGAAGAGCTTGAAAAGGTCACCACTCCAATGAATGTATAATATTTGGATAGTTTGTTAAAGTAACAGCCTTATTACATTATGGCTGTACCTTGCAGTATGTGATGGTACATTTTTCAACTTTAAAATATCGATCTATTATAACCTGAGATTGAAATCTTTATCACCTTTTCAGTCAAAGTCAAATAAATAACAGCTATGGATGAAATGCCAGAAGTTTACAAAAATTAAGGCTTAAGCTAGAGATATTTCTAACTTTTCTCAGAATCTCAGTTTGGAGCTAAAAATAAATATACTATTGTTACATTCTTTTAAAAAAATGATTTTATATGCACAGAAAATTATCTGGATCCAAATGGCTCAGAAGTTTTGGGTTTTCCTGTGAGCCTTCCTGTGAGTTAAGTTAGTTCAATGGGAAGGTAATTCAAGCCAAGGGAATAGAGACAGTGCTATAGAGATCATTGCATTCATTTGACAGTTATTATCTGCTAGTTCCTACACAGGGCTATTGGAAACAAATCATTAAGCTGCAACTACAGATAATTTGAAATTAATTTAAAAATAAGCCAGGAAGCCATAATTCTGGCCTATCTCTGACACTCATTTATCTTACCAGGGTTTCTAAGGTAGTTGCTACATACTTCTCACCAAGTTTGTACAACAGGATATCATCAATGTAACGCACCAGTATGATATCCTGTGGACTTCAAGCAGTTTGTAACTCTGAAAATTAGAGTATGACAGGACTGAAGAGCTTGTTTGACATTGAAAGTTCTAACTAATGCCACAAGACAAGGAAAGGAAATAAAAGGTATACAGATTGGGAAGGAAGACATGAAACTTACTTTGTTCACAGATGACATGATCTCTATGTTGAAAAATCTCAAAAAAATCAATAAAAAACAAAAACAAGAGGGAGGGAGATGCAAGAGGGAAGAGATGCGGGTACATATGTATATGTATAACTGATTCACTTTGTTATAAAGCAGAAACTAACACACCATTGTAAAGCCATTATACTCCAATAAAGATGTAAAAAAAAAAAACAAAGAAAAACAAAACCAAAAATAAATCATGGAGTTAATAAGTTATTACAGCAAGTTTGCAGGATAAAAGATTAATATGCAAATGTCAATTACTTTCCTATATACCAGCAATGAACAAGTGGAATTTGAAATTAAAAACATAACATGTTTTACATTAGCACCCAAAAAAATTTTTAATGCTTAGGTATAAATCTAACAAAATATGTGTAAGATTTACATGAGAAAAACTACAAAGCCCTGATGAGTGAAATCAAAGAAGAAATAAATAAATGGAGAGACGTTCTATGTGTGTGCATCAGAAGACCCAATATTGTCAAGATACCAACCTTAATTTAAAAAAACAAACCTTATAGAAAGTATTTGCAAGTTACTAATTGCTATAATTGTTTACCCCAGTGGACACACACATATCTCTTACTGCTATGATGTTATTTAGTTTATATCATTAGAACTCCCACCTTGCCCCATTTCCTAATCCCATGAACTACTCACCCTCTACTTAGACATTTCCAAGGTCTAAGCTCCTGCCATATGACTCTAACCCCTTTACAGGGTGCCATGGGAAGTGTGGTCAGTTTTCTTCTCGGACTGCTTTATCCTGTGAGGAGGAGTCACTTAGAGTCTGGTGAATACATTAGCCGTCTTACTCGTTCTAATTGAAGATTGCCTTAATGCAAAGTTGGTTGGGAAGGATCTGGAAAGTCACTGGATATGAATAGCATTCTTAGTCCATACTTATCTTTTCCCCCTGTCATACCTCAGGAGGTATTTGTACATTATCTTTGCATACTACAACTTCACTTGGGCTTTGCATAAAAATGTGACCAATCCATGTTTGTTAAATTAATAGAAACTCTAAAATATGTAGGATGTTAAATTAATAGAAACTCTCAAATATGTAGGACCCCAAACAAATACCGTGGAGGTGTGGCCTAAATTTGGCAAACTCTAATTAGGTGCAGACCACAAAAAGTGAACAGCTTATTCCTTTGCCCAAATCTAGAGTGCACTTTGATTGGATGCTATTGTGCTCTGGTAGACTAATGGTTTAATATGAAATATCATAGGCACATGCTAAATCTTCATTTGTGCCTAAACATTTTGCTCCTAGTTTCTTCTTGAGAATAGTAAAACCCTCAGGTTTGTCTGATTCATTTGTTGTCTCCATTTTGAAGAACAGTGTTTTATTTTTTTCATCTAAAAGTTAAATATATACTCTTGAACTCGTAGTCCCCAATAATGTAATATGAGCTGTGCTTCTTAGCTCCAAAATTGTTTAGTCATTTACAAAGTCATCCTAGAAAAAATTGTTTTCTTGCCTTGAAAATACTGGGTAGTCATATTGGGCTACTTGAGATATACATAGAAAAAAGATAATCTCAGTAAAAAGAAATAATAAATGATGTGATTTTCCAGTATATTTTCAGTGACCATTCCTTAACTAGTTCCTTGATTTGTTTAAAATAGGGTGAAAGACTTCATGGGGGAGGATACATTAACATTAAAACTGCTCCCATATTTTATTTTAGTTTTTGATTTTTCAAATTGTTTATTTAATTTTATTCTATTTTAAATTTTATTTATTTTTTCACACAGATTCTTATTAGTTATCCATTTTATACATATTAGTGTATATATGTCAATTCCAATCTCCACCTGCCCACCACACCCCACCCACCGCTTTCTTCTCTTGGTGTCCATATGTTTCTTCTCTACATTTGTGTCTCTATTTCTGCGTTACAGACTGGTTCATCTGTACCATTTTTCTAGATTCCACATATATGCATTTATATACGATATTTCCTCTCTGACTTACTACACTCTGTATGACAGTCTCTAGGTCCATCCACGTCTCTACAAATGACCCAGTTTCATTCCTTTTCATGGCTGAGTAATATTCCATTGTATATATGTACCCCATCTTCTTTATCCATTTGTCTGTCGATGGGCATTTAGGTTCCTTCCATGACCTGGCTATTGTAAATAGTGCTGCAGTGAACATTGGGATGCATGAGTCTTTTTGAATTATGGTTTGCTCTGGGTATATGCCCAATAGTGGGATTGCTAGGTCATATGGTAATTGTATTTTTAGTTTTTTAAGGAACCTCCATACTGTTTTCCATAGTGGCTGTATCAATTTACATTCCCACCAACAGTGCAAGAGGGTTCCCTTTTCTCCACACCCTCTGCAGCATTTGTTGTTTGTAGATTTTCTGATGATGCCCATTCTAACTGGTGTGAGGTGATACCTCATTGTAGTTTTGATTTGCATTTCTCTAATAATTAGTGATGTTGAGCAGCTTTTCATGTGCTTCTTGGCCATCTGTATGTCTTCTTTGGAGAAATGTCTACTTAGGTCTTCTGCCCATTTTTGGATTGGGTTGTTTGTTTTTTTAATATTGAGCTGCATGAGCTGTTTATATATTTTGAAGAATAATCCTTTGTCTGTTGATTCATTTCCAAATATTTTCTCCCATTCTGAGGGTTGTCTTTTCATCTTGTTTATGGTTTCCTTTGCTGTGCAAAAGCTTTTAAGTTTCATTAGGTCACATTTGTTTACTTTTGTTTTTATTTCCATTACTCTAAGAGGTGCATCAAAAAAGATCTTGCTGTGATTTATGTCATGGAGTGTTCTTCCTATGTTTTCCTCTAAGAGTTTTATAGTGTCCGGTCTTACATTTAGGTCTCTAATCCATTTTGAGTTTATTTTTGTGTATGGTGTTAGAGAGTGTTCTAATTTCATTCTTTTACATGTAGCTGTCCAGTTTTCACAGCACCACTTATTGAAGAGACTGTCTTTACTCCATTATATATCCTTGCCTCCTTTGTCATAGATTAGTTGACCATAGGTTCGTGGGTTTATCCCTGGGCTTTCTATCTTGTTCCATTGATCTATAGTTTTGTTTTCGTGCCAGTACCATATTGTCTGGATTACTGTAGCTTGGTAGTATGGTCTGAAGTCAGGGAGTCTGATTCCTCCAGATCTGTTTTTTTTTTCCTCACGATTGTTTTGGCTATTTGGGGTCTTTTGTGTATCCATAGAAATTTTAATTTTTTGTTCTAGTTATATAAAAAATGCCATTGGTAATTTGATAGGGATTGCATTGAATCTGTAGATTGCTTGGGTAGTATAGTCATTTTCACAGTATTGATTCTTCCAATCCAAGAACATGGTATATCTCTCCATCTGTTTGTGTCATCTTTGATTTCTTTCATCAGTGTCTTATAGGTTTCTGAGTAGAGGTCTTTTACCTGCTTAGGTAGGTTTATTCCTAGGTATTTTATTCTTTTTGTTGCAGTGGTGAATGGGATTGTTTCCTTAATTTCTCTTTCTGATCTTTCACTGTTAGTGTATAGGAATGCAAATGATTTCTGTGCATTAATTTTGTATCCTGCAGCTTTTCCAATATCGTTGATTACCTCTAGTAGTTTTCTGGTGGCATCTTTAGGATTCCCTATGTATAGTATCATGTCATCTGCAAACAGTGACAGTTTTACTTCTTCTTTTCCAGTTTGTATTCCTTTATTTCTTTTTCTCTGATTGCCATGGCTAGGACTTTCAAAACTATGTTGAATAGTAGTGGCAAAAGTGGACATCTTTGTCTTGTTTCTGATCTGAGAGGAAATGCTTTCAGTTTTTCACCATTGAGAACAACAGTGTTGGCTGTGGGTTTGTCATATATGGGCTTTATTATGTTGAGGTAGGTTCCCTCTATGCCCACTTTCTGGAGAGTTTTTATCATAAATGGTGTTGAATTTTGTCAAAGGCTTTTTCTGCATCTACTGAGATGATCATATTGTTTTTATTCTTCAGTTTGTTAATATGGTGTATCACATTGATTGATTTGCTTATGTTGAAGAATCCTTGCATCCCTGGGATAAATCCCACTTGATCATAGTGTATGGTCCTTTTAATGTGTGGTTGGATTCTGTTTGTCAGTATTTTGTTGAGGATCTTTGCATCTATATTCATCAGTGATATTGGTCTGTAATTTTCTTTTATTGTAGTATTTTTGTCTGGTTTTGGTATCAGGGTGTTGGTGGCCTCATAGAATGAGTTTTGCAGTATTCCTTCCTCTGCACTTTTTTGCAAGAGTTTGAGAGGGATGGGTGTTAGCTCATCTCTAAATGTTTGATAGAATTCAACTGTGAAGCCATCTGGTCCTGAAGTTTTGTTTGTTGGAATATTTTTAATCACAGTTTCAATTTCATTACTTGTGATTGATTTGTTCATATTTTCTATTTCTTCCTGGTTCAGTCTTGGAAGGTTATACCTTTCTAAGAATTGGTCCATTTCTTCCAGGTTCTCCATTTTATTGGCATAGAGTTTCTTGTAGTAGTCTCTTATGATGCGTTGTATTTCTGCGGTGTCCATTGTAAGGTCTCCTTTTTCATTTCTAATTTTATTGATTTGATAAAATTCAATAAAATTCAACTCTTTTTCATGATGAGTCGGCTAAAGGTTTATCAATTTTGTTTATCTTCTCAAAGAACCAGCTTTTAATTTTATTGATCTTTGCTATTGTTTTCTTTGTTTCTATTTCATTTATTTCTGCTCTGATATTTATGATTTCTTTCCTTTTACTAACTTTGGGTTTTGTTTGTTCTTCTTTCTCTAGTTCTTTTACGTGTAAGGTTAGGTTGTTTATTTGAAATTTTTTCTTTTTCTTAAGGTAGGCTTTTATTGCTATAAACTTCCCTCTTAGAACTGCTTTTGCTGCATCCCATAGGTTTTGGATCATCATGTTTTCATTGTCATTTGTCTCTAGGTATTTTTTGATTTCCTCTTTGATTTCTTCAGTGATCTCTTGGTTATTGAGTAATGTGTTGTTTAGCCCCCATGTGTTTGTGTTTTTTACATTTTTTTACTTGTAATTGATTTCTAATCTCATAGTGTTGTGGTCAGAAAAGACCTTGATATGCTTTCATGCTTGATATGATTTTAATTTTCTTAATTTTACTGAGGCTTGATTTGTGACCCAGAATGTGATCTGTCCTGGAGAATGTTCTCTGCGCACTTGAGAAGAAAGTGTAATTTGCTGTTTTGGGATAGAATGTCCTATAAATATCAATTAAATCTACCTGGTCTACTGTGTCATTTAAAGCTTGTGTTTTCTTATTAATTTTCTGTTTGGATGTTCTTTCCATTGGTGTAAGTGAGGTGTTAAAAGTCCCCCACTATTATTGTGTTACTGTCAGTTTCCTCTTTTATAGCTGTTATCATTTGCCTTATGTATTGAGGTGCTCCTATGTTGGGTGCATATATATATATAATTGTTATATCTTCTTCTTGGAGTGATCCCTTGATCATTTTGTAGTGTCCTTCCTTGTCTCTTATAACATTCTTTATTTTAAAGTTTATTTTATCTGATATGAGTATTACTACTCCACCTTTCTTTTGATTTCCTTTTGCATGGAATATCTTTTTCTATCCCCTCACTTTCAGTCTGTATGTGTCCCTAGGTCTGAAGTGGGTCTCTTGTAGACAGCATATATATGGGTCTTGTTTTTGTATCCATTCAGCAAGCCTGTGTCTTTTGTTGGAGCATTTAATCCATTCACATTTAAGGTAATTATCAATATGTATGTTCCTAATACCATATTCTTAATTGTTTGGGGTTTGTTTTTGTGGGTCTTTTTCTTCTCTGTGTCTCCCGCTTAGTGAAGTTCCTCTAGCATTTGTTGTAGAGCCGGTTTGGTGCTGCTGATTTCTCTTAGCTTTTGCTTGTCTGTAAAGCTTTTGATTTCTCATAGAATCTGAATGAGATTCTTGCTGGGCAGAGTAATCTTGGTTGTAGGTTCTTCCCTTTCATCACTTTAAATATATCACAGACTGACAGACAGAACGAAAAGGTAGAGGATTATGTACCAGATGAGGAACAAGATAAAACCTGAGAAGCACAACTAAATGAAGTGGAGATAGGCAACCTTCCAGAAAAAGAATTCAGAATAATGATAGTGAAGACGACCCAGGACCTCAGAAAAAGGATGAAGGAAAAGTCTGAGAAGATGCAAGAAATGTTTAACACAGACATAGAAGAATTAAAGAAGAAACAAACAGAGATGAACAGAACAATAACTAGAATGAAAAATAAACTAGAAGGAATCAATAGCAGAATAACTGAAGCAGAAGAATGGATAAGGGACCTGGAAGACAGAATGGTGGAATTCACTGCCATGGAACAGATTAAAGAAAAAGAAGGAAAAGAAATAAAGACACTCTAAGAGACCACTGGGACAACATTAAACGTACCAACATTCTCATTATAGGGGTCCCAAAAGGAGAAGAGAGAGAAAGGATCCGAGAAAATATTTTAAGAGATTATAGTAAAAAACTTCCCTAACATGGGAAAGGAAATAGCCACCCAAGTCCAGGAAGCACAGAGAGTCCCAGGCAGGATAAACCCAAGGAGAAACACACTGAGACACACAGTAATCAAATTGACAAATTAAAGACAAAGAAAAATTATTAAGAGCAACAGGGAAAAATGACAAATAACATAGAAGGGAACTCCCATAAGGTTAACAGCTGATATCTCAGCAGAAACTCTACAAGGCAGAAGGGAGTGCCACTTCCAACTTTTCACCCTCACATTGGACATTTCCAATCAGTGTTCCCACCTCTGCCTCAAATTTAGGATTTATTATCTTTATCTAACCAGCACAAACTGTTCTCATAATTTCTACTAATAACAATCATTTAGTCATCAGTTATCTAAGCTTAAAAACTTGAAACAACTTTTCCTCCACATCTGATCACTCTCAATTCTCTGTTAGTCTTTACTACCCTCTGATTTTCAGATTGATTTCTTACTTTCTAATCTCAGGACTGTTATTCTCACTCTGATTTCTCAACTCCTGTCTGAACCTTATATTATCATTTCTATAATCAATCTGCATATCACTATGATATTAAAATCCTCAGTTTTACATCCCATTCCATGTTCAGAAACTTTTGAGGAACCCCATAACTTAATGGGAAGAAACCAAATACTTTACCTTACCAGTTATAGGCTATGTGTCCCTTACTCTCATTTCTCTCTATGGAAAACCTTTCTACCACCAGGAAGGCTAATTTTCTCACTGTCTCCTAAACACTGTCTATATAGCTTCTACCATTTCTCTTTTCTTCTGATCTATTTCCACCCTGGTTTCCAATACAAATAGAAGTATGTAAATCATGTTTATGTTCCTGTAAACAAATCATCATGTTATTCTGCTGTTGACTTACAAATTTTATCCTAGTAATAGCATCAGTAATAGCTAGTTTTAGTATATCACTTAATTAGATTATAGGAAATTATACTTTAGATAAAGGAGATAATTATCCATTTTACATATAAAAACAAATGAAGATCAGTGATGTTCAGTAAATTTCCCAAAGTCACACAACCAAGAAACATTTTTTGACCTAATGGTTCTTTCTTTTCAATTATATTCCCACTATCATATCAGTTGCATTTAATGCCATTTATATCTGTTGGTACTTGGGAATGCCCCTCAATTCACAACCTGTCTCACTAGTGTGAGACAGGGGAAATGTGTTTTTCCACATAACTAATTTATAAAAGGATTAGTACAGAATTGTGGTTAAGAACTACAGCCTTGGGACCAAATAACCCTGGATTTAAATCTCAGCTGTATCACCTACTTGCCATGTAAACTTGGATAATTTACTCAATATTGCTAAGCTTCGGTTTCTTTGTCTCTAAAATGGTAACGCTGATGGTGCCTACTTCATAGCACTGGATTATAATGTGTTCAATCAAATGATACATCAAAACACTTATCGTAGTGCTTGCCATCTAATAAGTGCTGTTATTATTACTGTTTGCAACTGGCAATGGGGAGAGTGATTTTGAGAGTGAAATCTATTTCCCAGAGATATCTGTGATCCAGAGGCATTTAGATATTTAAAACCACAGATGATGTGTAATACAGTGGAACAAATACATGATGATGGAATTTTAGTCACTCTAGTCAACCAGGGTGGCAATTTTTGTTAAAGCTGTCTTTTTGTTAGATTTAAATTCTATCTAAGTGTATTGTGTTAACTGAGTTAACTGCATTCTCGTTGTATATGGATTTAAATTCTATCTAAGTGTATTATGTTAATTGAGTTAACTGTATTCTCATTGTATATGTCCAATTAGGCCATATGGGATGATTAATTTTATGTGTCAACTTGACTGGGCCATAGTATGCTGTGATATTTGCCAGATATTATTCTGGGTATGTCTGTGAGGGTGTTTCTGAATGAGATTAACATTTGAATCAGTAGACTGAGTAAAGCAGATTGCCCTCCCTAATGTGGGTGGCCTCATCCAGTCAACTGATGGATGACCTAAATTGAACATCTACATAGAACAAATGAAGACTAAAATAAAACAAAAAGGCTGAGTAAGAGGGAGCTTTGCCTGCCTGACTGAGCTCGGACTTTCGTCTTCTCCTCTTCTCAAACTATAACTCACATTAGCAGCTCTCCTGGGTCTCCAAATTGCCAACTGCAGATTTGGGGACTTCTCAGCTTCTATAATTGTGCGAGCCAATTCAGTCCCTCCCCTCTCTCACCTGTTTCATATTAACATAGTGCTAGATATTACTAGAAAGGAATCTATAGGAGAGTATGTGACCCTAAGATGTACCTGTCACATAAGAGGTACTCAATACGTTCTGTTACATGAATGAGCAAAAGGGCCTCATATAAGCAGAGATTAAAATAAAAACAAAAACAAAAACACCTGAGCACCAAGAACAGAGCCACCTTCTGAATCATCAGTACCAAAGGCAAACATTGTATAGGGAAAAAATAAGGCCAAAAATCTAGCTCAACTCAGAAGTCAGAAAGACTCTCTTTTGAGGTTTGGAGCCTTCATCCCTATGACAACTATAGGAGAAAGGAACTAGGAAAAGAAAAGGGGACATTCTCAAACTCTAAAAAATCATGCTGTGCTTTGAATGATTATTTTTCTAACGGCATCTCCTGTTACAGCTCTATCAGGAACTTCTTTAGAAGAGGCTCATGTGTCAAAATGAACTCTTTTATTTCTTGGCTATTTTGTAATTTTATTCAATATTAGCTTCATTTCATAAATTCTGTAAATTCAAATAAAATATGAATTTTACAAGTCAAGGAAACATGGCCTAAATATCAGCATCTTCCCAAAGTAAGGGACAATTAATAAAAGCACTTAGCTTGAAATCTTAAGTTCTGGTATAAGATCTGTTTATAGGATCTGTATTTTTGAGTGGATTCATTTAAGTCTTTTTTTTTTTTTCTAACCTCCAGGAAGGTAAGCTGCAATTCCTAAAGTTAAAATAATGCAAAGAGCAGTTTTCTTGACATTTTCAAGGAGGTATTGGGCTATTCTGATGGCACTTTGGAGTTGTGTGTGAATACTCCCATTGACCAATTCATGAAGTGATACTAAATCCAGATAAATCAGTTCAGGAAACCTGCTTGCCAGATGCTTAAAGAGCTTATGTGGCTTTGACTTGCCTGGGGAAGCAGAAGAAAAACAGAAACAAAGTAGTCAAAAATCCTATCTCTAAACAGCCAAGAACATTCCATTCATTAGAGGCCAAAACTTGGGAGGCCTTTTGTTTTAGTACTTGTAAATTGTCTTACAGTGCTGAGGTCATTTTTTTTTTTTTTTTTTTGGTTTAGTTGTTCAGGACACTGTCCTTGTTTTATCTCTTTTTAAAATAAACAAGCAGCCATGTCTTAACATAATAAAAAACAAAATTCTAAGAGATTTTTGTGTTGGTATTGCCATTTTACATTGTGCCTCTGTAAACTGTCCTTGGATAGCTAAATTCATCTAAGGTCACTTATTTCTTACATATCAAGTGTTATCACTGTAATTTATGTGGCATGTGGCCCTTGAGTTTTGTTTTCTTTGCATTCGAAATGTATACAGTAATGAATTTTGCATACTTTTCTTGGTAGATTGATGTTTCCTTTGAATATCTGTAGAAGGCTAAGAAGTGGTTCTCAACCCTCCCAGCCCCAATGTGGAAAACATTTTTATTAGGGACAGATTGTTAATGCCAGCATTGGCAGGGTTTGAGAGTCTCTTCTGGATTTGTATAAAAAACATGGGAAGGTGGATACTCTCCTGGACATTCATAAGGTCATTCTTTCAAAATAACTTATCATATACCTACTTTCAACCAAGAATGACCTATATGTATGGCTGTTTTATAGCTAGTTTTAATGCATTAAGTATATGGGAAGTCTTGGGAATAGTTCTAATAATAATTGTAGGAATAAGAACATGAGCTATAAATGTATACTCTAGACGCTAACTATGCTGTTGTGGTAAGATAAATGTCTTCCTTATATCTGGGCATTTTCTCCTTCAATGATGACCTGTTCCAGATAAAACTACTGAGGATCTGTATCAGGAAACAGTGATCAACTCTATTTATTATCTAACTGTTCTCTGGGAGTAGGATGTCTTCTCTACATGCAAACAGATAATAAGAAAGTGAAAAAAGAGTGAAATTATACGTAAGAATTTTCAGTCAGCAGCTCCCTAAAAAAGGCACAATTTGGTAACACAATGAAGTATTATGGCATTATTCACTTGACAAATGTTTACTGAGAAATCAGTATGTGTTGGTATTGGGAATACAGAAGTATGTTTTTCAGGTCCAATTTCATGTATGAGTTTCAGGCAACCTAACATTACAGTAACTTGAGATAGATGTTTCCTTCTATCTCACATAAAAATCTCAGCTTTTTCTATCTTGCTATTCTGTTATTGTGAGCACATGACTCCTGGCAAAAACTTCACCCATAATAACAGTATTTTGGCCAGCATGAAGAAGGAAAAAATGAAGGAAGGATAACCCTCCTCCCCTATCATCACCTTTAGGAACACTTTTCATATACACAGAGTATTTTTACTTATATCTCACCAGCCAGAATTAAATCATATGGCAATGACAAGTCTAAGGAGGGCTGGGAAATGCTGTTATTTCTAAGTGTTTATGTTTATAGCTAATATTTCATAAAACCTTTGAAGAGGTCAGACTTTCACAGATGCTCATGTAAATCAGGCAAATGGGTTTTTTGTTGATATATGAGCAAGAAATCTAAAGAGAAAGGGGAACATTAAATGACTGTAGTACAATATATTTTGGCAGTTCGATTCAGGGGTGATTGTAGGAGAGTGAAGGATGCTAGTGCAGTAGCATTCTCCTTCCAGATGTTCATCCTCTGGAGCTTATCTTCTCTGTCGAAAACTTGGTGAATTCTTGGAGGTGTGAGTTTAGTTGGAGAGCATATTCTTGACTGACAATAACATTATGGTCCACTGAAGGACTGAGGTGAATATCTACAGGGAGATCTAAGAAGCTAATCGACTTAGAGATCAGTTTCTTAAAGAGAATAGAGCTTCTAGCTCTTTTAGTTAAACCCTAATCTACATATTAGAGATTTTTGATTTAGTTAGTCAATACTTTGAGTCAGTGCAAAGCAATATGTCATCCCTTGTATTTCAAGATGAGTATGAATTAAAGACACACAAAAATTGGGGGTTCTAAACTGAGATGTTACTTACATAAATCACAATTTAAAACCAAGTTCAAATGTGTCTTTATTCGTTGGGAACCTTGCCATTTTCAAAAAATGAAATCAACTCCATTTAAGTGATAATGTATATATATCAAAGCTCTAGTATACATTTAAATTTTTATTTCACATGTTCTCCACATGAGCAGAGGAAATACTTTTACTCATCAAATCTGTGTTTAAATAATGTTTAATGTAATCAAATATTAAGGAACTATTACAGAATTTAAACTCTATTTACCTAGCACCTAGCCATATGTATATACTACATTGAGGGTTAGAAACATAAATTGAAATAAACCATACTCTATGCCCTAATAAAGCTTACAGTTAAGTTGAACAAAAGGCAAGAAAGATCCAGGATAACTAATAATATAACGCAGTACAAGCTAAATGCCAAACTAATGAAATACATAATAAATGAGGTCTGTAGGAATCCAGAGGAAGAAAAAAATTACTTTAAGCTGAGGTAGCAGAGGTTCAGACAGAAAGTTTATATTGACAGATTTATTAAAATGTGGGTAGAATTAAAATAATTTTTAAAGTATGTGGTCATTTGAAAGCAAAAGAAAAATTTTGTTAAACACTTTGGATATAATTGGTCTCTAGGTACAGTGCTTGAAATCATGTTTATTTTTGAGGCAAACTTATATTCCAGATCTTTTGCAAATATGCAATGATGTGGAAGTTACAAAACTCAGGATCAACTGAATGTGCAGTTTCCATGTTGACTGTTGCTGCAATGAAGGGCCCAGGTTATGATCCTCATAAATACACCACTGTTTGTGTGGTGTGTGATACACTGGGAGTGTCTTTGTCACTGCACCAGGTACCTAGTACCTAGTGCATAGTATCTAGCAAGGATTCTTGGTTTAATTATGAAGCTTAATTAACAGGAAAGAAAATATAATAAATAATAAATCACTCCCTGGAAAATGAAACTGATGAACCGATCCCTAAATATACCAATTCCTATTGTTTTGCCCTCTGTTTTACCTTGCTTGCATTGGCTGAATATAGGTTGGTTTATTTCTCCCTGGACCCACTGCAAGAGAATGGATATGTTCTGCTTACTATTCTGTGCAGTCTGTAACCCATTCTTTGGTCTCTGCCGTGATCCTAGATGTGTGTTTTTCTCTTTGGATTGCCTTGATATGTGCTGATCATAGGTAGAAGAACAAGAACAACTTTTTCAAAGAGAAATCCTTACTTTCAATTTCATGGTGACATCCTGTCTCTATAGTATCATTTCTAGCCCTATTAAAATCTCTTATTCTATAATTAAACCATAAGCTCCTCCTTTATAGTGCTTCTGGTATCACATTAAGTCTACGTTATCGGTTCTACTGTGGTTAATTGTATGCTGAGTCATACTAAGTATATAAACATTATCAACTAAGAAACTGTATAAGTTCTTTAATGCTTTTCGTTGTTAGATCCTGGAAAAGCAGAGATCTCTTCTGCAGCAATAAATTTGGTCTAGGCAAATTTGGTCTACATTTTCACAATCAGCATACCTGATTTTCCAGAATGGATTGATCCTTCTTGATCAGGAAAATGAAAGGTGTTTTGTTTTGTTTTATTTTGCTTTTTGATTCAAAACATACATACTGACATACTACAGTAATTTCAATATGTGATATGTCAAACTACATGGAAATTTCCAGTAATAAGTAGACTAAAGATTGCATTGAGAGTCTTAATACAGTGACACAGTGTGTGGAATAACGTATATAGAACTGCAAATAATTATGTTAAATTCATAGGTGAGGTCTGATATAACTTTTAATTTGACCACCCAAGGTGGTATAAGTATCTTCAAAGCATAAATCCTCATAGTGATCACAAACAAAGCATAGAAATAAACAAGGCTTTTTTCTAAATGTGTATTCACTTTTAACAGACAAAGTTTATGTAAATTAGGTACTAAAATGAAGAAAAGAAGCTAATATTTGAAGTATGAACCTTTAATGTTGAATTATACATTTGTGTTTAATATTTTGAAATTCATATAATTTGTTTTATTCTGTCGCCCTTTTACCAGCAAAATCATCCCTTACTTTCAGCTTCTGACTGATCTTATCAGCCATCTTGATTTAAATTTTAACTTAAGTTTATTAATGATGATGAAGAAGGTATAAAAAAGTGAAATCATAAAACACTGGGATCTAAAACAGCGTGTACATTTCCATGGCATGGTAAAAACAAAATCACAGAGATATTGACATACACCTCATAGCATATGGTTGAATCTATGGTTGGCTGGGTTCTTGAACTGGAAGCAGCAGGCTGAGATAATAGGCTTTTGCGGTGTAAAAGAGGTAAACATGAGATGGGAGAATGGAGCCATCCTGGCTGCTTTACCTTTGGAACTAGAATGCAGCTTTCTCACTCAAGGAAATTAGCTAAGTAGCCTGTTTCCCTACTAGGCAGAAAGCTACAAACCTGAGGAGCTAAGCGAATAAAGAAACATCTCCACATACAGGAAATTATTTGCTGACCAAATTGCTAGTCTTCAAGATCACCTCAGTGTAAAAGCCAATATGTAGGATCATTCTGGAAAGTGGAAGGAGAGAAAGTGGCAAGTCGAGGTACTGGAAAAAAAAAAAAAAACTAGACTAGATGGGGTGAACACAAAGCACATAGAAGGGGAAGGAAAGGGGAAGGGAAATATATATATATATATACATAATTATAATGTAATTTATATATATCACTCAAATTGAACAAGCAAATTGTAATTCTAAAACATGAGAAAATGTAATGCTTTCAAATTCATTTATGAAGTCAGTTCTCAGAACATGAACTTAATTCAGATGGATTTAGTTTTACAGAATAATTTAGAATATTTTAAAATAAGTACATATAGAATGTTCAATAAAATAAACAAATGAATTGCAACTATGAAAATTATGAAACATAATCAGGCCTAAGCAAAAATAACCTAAATCAAGGAAGCAAATAGAAATTCTGAAAATTAAGTTTATATTCAATTACATTTTTTAAAAGACTATTAAAGGTATAATTTTTTGATTCTGAAAGACAAATTAATAAATTGGAGATTATCCAAAACAAACATAGAGAAATAAAGGGAAACAAAATGTGAAAGAATAATTATAGAGAAGATGTTGAGAAGTTTTAAAATGCATGGACTAGGTTGCAATTCCAAAAAACCAGAATGTAGGAAATAAGAATATTTCAAAAGATATATTAGAATTTTCCACATTTTTCTAGAATTAAAAAGCACTTGAGTTCTAGTTTCAAAAGTACATATTCTCAATAGAATCAAATAGAGAGTTCAGATGTATACCCACACATATATGGACAATTGATTTTCAAATGTTGCCAAAGTAATTCTGTAGAAAAAGTTAGTTTTTTTAACAATTGATGCTGGAACAACAGGGTATCATATGGGAAAAAATGAACCTCAGTCCTTACCCAATACCATATAAAAAAATTAACTTGCAATGGATTATAGCCAAAATCATAAAAGATAAAGCTATAATAATTCTAGAAGAAAAAAATAGCATTTTAATTTCCCTCCTCAAACTAATGATCTTAGACTGCATTAAACATCATTTCAAACCTTCCCATCATGTTATCGTGGGTTAACATTTTAGTTTTATATTTTACATGAAATATATACATAAAAGTTATCAGTACTTTCACAATCAATATTTAATTATTTTAAATCAAAATTTCATACTCACAAAAGAAAATGTAATAGAATTGGTGAGGAGTTAAAAATTGTACTAAAACCTTAAAATTATATTAAAGGGAAGTAGAAAAATAACTATATATGGTAAATAATTTATGAATAAATAACAATAATTACTGAAACAAATAATAAATTTTGAAAAAGAGTAACTGTACCTGTGGAAATTTCAGATTTCACTAAGAACAACCGGTAAGGTATCAGCGTAAGGAAAACATTCTGGAGCCCTCATCTTTCATGTAGGTGACTCAGAATATAACTTTACATATAAATTTCTGATAATCATAAAACCATATGTACAATAATGTACAATAATAAAACTTATAAGCATATGTAGAAGTAAATTAGAACTAATATCTTTGAATTGCTAAGACAAAGGAATCAACAAGAAGTCATTAAACAAAGGCATGGAGAAATATGATAGAAGTTGTCAGTTATGATAATAAACATAACTGGTTTAAACTTATCTACTAAAACAGAAAGTCTTGCCAATTGTCTTACAAAACAAAATCTAATTACATGCTGACTGCAGTAGATACCTAAAACAAAATGAGGTTGAAAATTAAAAACTAGGCAAAAAAAAAGTTGAAAATGAAACACTAAGCAAAATTACATTAGGCAAAAGTAAAATATGCAGAAATGGAATATTAATATTAGTTGAACTTAAAGCAAAATAGCCTCAAAAATATTTTTAAAATCATCATATATTGATAATACTTATAATTCCTAATATGATAGTTTTTCATGTTAGAGATCCCAATTTTTTTTTTTTTTGGACATCAGGAGTATACTAATGTGCAAATTTGACAAGTCCCTGCTCTTACTGAAATAATATTCTAATAAAGAAGATAAAAGAAAATTTAATAATAAATACTTAAATTTCTTCTGTAAGGTAAAATCTGTAAGCAAAATAAAACATGTGAGTCAGGGGCAAAATTAAGGGGTACTGCATTAGGAAAGGTAATCTTATGGACTGTCTGAGAAAAGCACATTTTTGCTGAGACCTAAGTGATGATGGGAAGGAGCCAGTTGTATGAAGATTAGGGAAAGAATCGTCCCAGTGGGGAGATTACAAAGTGAAAACTCCCTGAGGTCAGTGCAGAGAGAGTAAAGATGGGAGTGCTAGAAGATGAGACAAGATGGATAAACAGGTACCAGATATAGCACAGGGCAAGACAAAATGTTTGGATGTATACTGAATGTAATGGGAAACCATTGGAGGGTGTTTGGTAGGGGTGATGTGTAAAAAAATGGATAAAAAATCAAAATGAGGGAAAACTGGGATATCATACAGGAGGATTTTGCAGAGATGCTAGAGAGAGATAATGGTGACTTGGTTCAAGGTCAACTATAATGGCTGAAGAAGGAACATTAGAAAAAGATATATGCAGGCAGACTGGGGACATTTTCTGGTGGTAGAACTGACAGTGTCATGTTGGTTGACAGAATGTGGGTGGGGAAAGCGGAGGATAGGAATCAAGGATGACATTTAGGTTGAATAAAGAAGAATTCTCTTCTGGACATGTACATTGGCGTTTGCTGATTGATAATCCCAGTGGAGATATCAAATAGATTTGAGAGACTCAGTGAAGAGATCAAGACCAAAGATATAAATATAGGGGTCATATGCATACTGATTTTATTTGAAGTCCTAGTATTACTGGTTCAGAGGAATTCAGGTAGGAGCAGAGAAAGTGAGAGAGCGAGAGAGACAGAAAAAGACCTAAGACTTTACCATGAAACAAATATGAAGAGATTTGGCTAAAGACAAAAAAACAGAGGAGAACATGTTGCAATGGGTGTATCAAGAAGGAAATTAATACATAGTCGAAAAAGGAAATAATATAAATAAAATTAAGTTGCACTTATTGGCACACAATAGCCAGAAAATGCCGAGAGAAAAATTATAGTTTTGTGTGAAAATCTTCATAGAGCTAATTGTACATGCCATTTACTTTGATCATAATTATTACTTAGCTATGAAATGTGTCAACAAAAAATAAGCACATTGCCTGAAAAAATACAAATAATCCCAAATAAGCTCTATTAGTTGACTAAAATTATTGTTTTTAGCTAATAAAAAATGCAGTAATACAACTTATCAGAATTCAAGGACTACCACAAAAGGTGTACTCAAGAGATGTACATATATTTTATTAATAGAACGAATAAAAATGTAGACTGTGCTTTTGATTAAATGATAAATAATAAAAAACAACAAAGAAGTGAAAAATACATATATTTAATGGTTCTGATGCTATAAAATACCAAAAAGCGGTCCATTATGTGACTTTTTAAAATATCAGCAACAGAAATACATTAGATAAAATTCTGGGAATCTATTCTTAGAAAATTAAAAACATTTATAATAATTTATATTAAAATATTTGGAAAATTATAAATGGTTATTTGAAATACCTTATTACAAATAGCTGAAGAAAATAGATTAAATATAATATGGAAACACATTTATTAAGTAAGCAAATACTGTTAGTGACGGTATTTAGTATTCTTTTTTGTTTTTTTTTAACATCTTTATTGGAGTATAATTGCTTTACAATGGTGTGCTAGTTTCTGCTTTATAACAAAGTGAATCAGTTATACATATACATATATCCCCATATCTCTTCCCTCTTGCGTCTCCCTCCCTCCCACCCTCCCTATCCCACCCCTCTAGGTGGTCACAAAGCACCGAGCTGATCTCCCTGTGCTATGTGGCTGCTTCCCACTAGCTATCAGTTTTACACGGGGAGGGGGAAGGGTAAGCTGGAAAGCGAGAGAGTGTCATGGACATATATACACTACCAAAGGTATTTAGTATTCTTAAGGCAGCTACTCTCAAATACTGGTAGTCATGTAAGTAGATAAGATTTTTCTGGACTATAAGTTTACAATATGTATGAAAAACTCCAAATATTATATGATAAGCTTCAATTCAAAAGTCATGTTCATCTAGGCAGCAGAACAATTCAAATAAGTCTATTATTATTATTGTATTATTCATCACACTGACAAACTAAAGCACCACTTAAAGTTACCAGAGTTAAGTGGTTAATTTCACTATGGTATATCTGCTTTTATTAATAAAAAAGTTTTTAAAATTATTTAAATAAATAAACTATAATAAACAGAGTACTAAGTTTTATACTATTGTTTAGTTAAGTGAAAATAACTCAAATATTAACTGTCATGTAAAGTGCATATACCATGCATATACCATACCAATACTCAAATCATCATATGTCCTAATTAAAGGAAATATGCCAAAATGCCAGTAACTGTTTTCTTTGCATGATAAATTTATGGATGATATTTATGTAGTTCTTCTTATCACTCTTTATTTTCTAAACATTTCACAAAGCATATATCTTTAAATTTAGAAATGCATAACAAACACAATGCTTAAAGATTTTTGACAGAAGAGAAATGAGTTGGATTTTGGAAGAGTGAACCAGTACGTGAAGTTCAATAACTTTATGAGGAAGAAAATAAATTTATTATGATCTATGTAAGATTTTAAAGGCACTGAAGCTCCTCATTTCAATGGATCTTTGAAGGTAAAATGTTGGAGCAGTGTTTTAACATTTTCTCCCATGACACTGATAATGATCTCACAAAGTTGTTTATAATCATTTTATTGCATTCATCAGCTAAGACTAATTATAACTCAGATGAAAATCATCCTTGCAGAGTGCATTCTAAATATTAATAAACATAAATAATGCAAGTTTACTATTAAAGCAATTCAAAACAACAAACAGAACCCACAGGGAGTTCCTTAAAATTAATCTGGTTCCACATAAATTCTGTCTTAAAATGTTCAAAGCAACAATATCCCATATCACAGGATATATTAACTTTCTCCTTTCTTTTTGTTCTGTTTTCTAATTTTATAGGATAAAGTAATAGATGTGAGTGGTTGGCAGGTCAGGAAGCCTTTAGTGGTAACTTCTAATAAGGAAAATGGAACTAATTTAAATATGAATCGGCTAAGAAAAAAACTGAGAACCAGCTACTCCTGATATTGCTTTTTTAAAATTCTGAAATGTTGTTCTGACCCTTTTCCTTTATTTTTTGGACTGTCAAAGATTGACAAGTATCAAGGATTTGAAACATATTTGTAACGTCAAATATCTATTTAAAATAGTTTTCAAATCTCAGATAAACTGACATGTTCATATTTAAAACTTGTAGCTTTTAACAGCATCTTCTATTAAATTTTAAGCAATCTTCATTTTGATTGTTTTGCAATTGAAAATATGATATCACACAACTCAAATGATTGGCTTTATGACCTTGGGCATATTAATTAACATCTTAGAGTTGCCATCTGATAATTGATGATAAGTTTTTCTCCCTCACAAAGTTGTTATTAGAATGAAAGGAGATATGATATGTAAAGCACAGAACACAAACCTTATTAGTGTCTATTCCTATTATTACTGTCATATTTTCTTTCTGGCTCTGCGTGCCATTATAGTTCATTGCCGTTGCTTCCTGTCTTATAGGAATCATTGAATTTGAAGAGACATGATGATACCAGTTTAAACTCTGCCACTTAGTGTGTCATTTAACTTTTCTCAATCTTACTCTCTTCATTTGTTGAATGGCATTAGAAATACTGCCAGATGTAACATGTAGTTACAAATACCTACTCCAGGTATATTGTAGAGGTTCAAGTAAAACAATGTGAAAATAATTGTAAACTCTAAAGTGCTATTCAAAGGATAACTCAGATTATAAATTATGCATGTTCATGTTACTATCAAAGTTATACAATGCCAAATTAGTTACAGTCTGACATGCAAAGAGCAAATTTCTAAACATTGAATATCACAATATTTACTGTTGCTTTAACATATTATAAAGATAACTTCTTAGAATTTTTGTAGTGCTTGTGTTTACATTAAAAAAAAACACAAATTGAAAAAGAAAACCATGATACTTTCTCAAAGTTTCTTTTTGTCATCTAGAACTGTTGGTATTATGTTTCCTTGGATAATGTCAAAAAGTTTACTTTGATTAAGAAATTTCTAACTGACAAAATACAAGAAATCTTAACACTCTCTACTTTGATATTCTTTGCCACAAATCTTTTTATTCTAGTTTCTATCATTTCTTCCCTTCTCTATAAAAAGAAATATGTTTTATCTTAAAAGGAAAAAGCTTAATAAATATGACTAAAATTAGTACCCTGTGAAAGTTAAAAGCATTTCAAGTTCAATAAAGTTAATGGATAAAGAAAATCTCTATACAGAAAGTTTGACTTAAAACATTTGTTGGGCTTCCCTGGTGGCACAGTGGTTCAGGGTCCTCCTGCCGATGCAGGGGACACGGGTTCGTGCCCTGGCCAGGAAGATCCCACATGCCACAGAGCGGCTGGGCCCGTGAGTCATGGCCGCTGAGCCTGCGCGTCTGGAGCCTGTGCTCCGCAACGGGAGAGGCCACAACAGTGAGAGGCCCGCGTACTGCAAAACAAAAACAAAAAAAAATAAAAATAAAACATTTGTTGCATTTAATGCCTTAGATTAAAGCTTGCATGTGGCTGACGCTTAGCAAACTTCAAAATCACAATGTTGTTGAGAACTAAACTACTAAACAAGGTCGTATTTCAAGTGACAAGGAAAAATATCTAGATTCAATGTTTATATACTTGCTTAAATCATTCATAAATCCCACTTGTACTTGCCTAGCGAAAAACATAAGCATAACCAACTTATATGATTTTATTTAATCATTAGTATTACTAAAATTCCTAAGGTTATCTCCTCCTCCTTTATTTTTGCAGATTTTTCTACTGACGGGTTTAATAAGGGAGAATGAATGGCCCCTATGACCAGTCTACACTGAGAACAAGTCACCAGTAAGTGATGAAATTGAGAAGTTTTGTCCTTTGTCCTCTCAGATCCAGACAATTGTACAGGTGAGTTATACTAAAACCTAAAGGAGCAGATGAACTCTCTTCTATACAGACTCTTTCATGAAATAGCTCCCAAACTCCTAATATGTGTCTAAAATAAGTGTGATGATCATACTAGACAAGAATAATATGATAAAGGAAAATCAGAGTCAATCTCACTTATGAACATAATAAATAAGATCCTAAGTGATGAAAACAATACGTGATGATGAAGTAAGTTTTATCATAGAAAGGCAAGGTTTAATTGATTAACTTAGTTCACACCTTAGCCGTTTCCGAGAGTATAACACTAATACTCTTCACAACACACTGCATGTCATTCATGAAAATTACCTTTCTTTTCCTCTGTGTTTCCTTCTTTTCTCTTTTCACTTCCCTCTAACCTCAGCCTCTCCTCAGTGCCCTAGCAAATACTCTGAACTTCTCATATGCCTAGGTTAACTCAGCCTCCTGTCTCAGTGTAAAGATATCTTGGAAAACATTCAGACTTACATATTACATTCATAGGAACATTTATATTTTAGAGACCCATATAAGATTAAGGCAATAAGTTTGAGTTACAGAGTGTCAGGCAGCAGCAAGAACCATTTTGGAGTTGACGTGGGGGTAATTTTCTTCATATCTGTACAAATTTATCAAAGGGTTAACCACGGTTCTTCCCATGGGAAAGGTCATGGAAGTCCTCACAACTACACACAGGCTGAATTGCTCTTTGCGGCTGATTCCCTTTGCCTCCAGAGCACGATAACTTCTCTTCTTTGACTTCTCCCATCTCATGTAATGTTGATGTGTGTTTTTCAACCCTTCACTAGTAATGGTTAGATCATTTAGCCTTGTACTTTAATCTGCCCTTAGGTTATGTCTTTCAATTTTTTTCATGCAGGAAACTCTTCCTTAGTATACCGAAGGGATTCTACTTACCATGCTCTGGTTCAAAATTCAATATCAGAGATAATTTCTTCTAATAAATGTATTTCTCTTCTCAATTTACATAGAGTTTCCAAAAAAATTAGACATTTTGATTACTATTACATAATGACTACTATACCTTTTATATCTACTAAAAGTACTTACAAATTAAAATAAAATAAAGAGGAAGATATTTTTAAATTAAAAAAAGGAATTAGTGAGGGTAGGTGCTGTCAAATATTTGGAATGACTAAAATCAAGCATGGAATTTGACAACCAAGGCAAAATGGAAACATATTACAGGATTAAATTTTCTACCCCTACCCCATGAATGCCATGAATCTCTCAACTGAGATTTCTTTTTATTTTTCATATATAAAGGATACAGTTATACAAAAGACAGGAAGAGAGTCATAAAATAAATTTATTTCTATTGCTCCCATCCTTAAGGGTATCTTTTTGAAGTAGGGCTGCAAAAGAGAATATGTACAGAGTGATTTCCCTCTAGATAGAGAAAATAATGGAAGAATAGTATAACCATTCCTGCATTTCCATCATTCTGTTCCACCCAACAATGAGGAAATGTTGCACTGGAGATATATTTGCTATAACAAATCTAGATAAATTTGTATATTTGCTCAAGATGTAATATATTCCTAAATTTTTTAACACAAAGATAATGAAACTGGAAGAAACTTGAAAGATCCAATAGTTTTTCTTAGGGTTGAACTGTTCAGAACAGATAGTTATCTTTTTTGTTTTTAAGAATTTACACAGCTATCTATGACGTGATTTTATAACCTGGGTGGTCAAGAATGAGCTAAACCATTCTCAGTTAATAAGAAAAGTACAAAAATAAACCAAAAAGGCTAAAATATCAAAATGTTCTGTTAGATAATATTTGAAACAGATTTTCACCAGAGGATTTTGTAAGTGATTAGGTGTACATATGATTAGAAGCACAATTTCTCAAATGCAATCAGATGTTATAGCATTTCCTAAGGTATTTCATAGATTTTTGCTAAAAAATAAATTAATAATTTTTAAAAATTAAAAAAATTTCCTTACTAAGAGTCTTTACAGTGATTATAAACATTCATTTAAAGATCCAAAAGAAGAATAACTCATATAAGTATATCCTGGACATCTTTGTTCTTTTTTTTTTTTTTCATTGTGAAATCTTGATAAAGCCCTATAGGGTAAAGATATGGATATCTCTGTCTGTGGCCCTTCCTTTGTTTCTGGGATGACTTACAGTGTTTCCACACAGTATGATAGAAATAATGGAGTACAACTTCTGAGGCAGGTTCATAAAAAGCAATGTAGCTTCTTCCTCTGTGAGTGTGTGTGTGTGTGTGTGTGTGTGTGTGTGTTTCTGAGCTACCATGCAGAAGTCTAAGTATTCTGAAGCCACCATGCTATGAGAAAGACAAGCCATATGGAAAATCCACGTAGGAACTCTGGCTGGCAGTCCTAGTTTTAGATTCATCACTTTCTAGGTACCAGATGTGTGAATGAATGAGCCTTCAGATGGTTCTAGTCTCCAGCTGCTGAGTTACAACCAGCCTTTAGGTCTTCCCAGCTGAGTACATAGACATCATGGAGACCCAGAGAAACTATGAACACAAAATCATTGTTTTAAACTAAGTTAAGTTAAGTTTTGGGGTAATTTTTTGAATGAAAAAATAGTAACTGGAATATAGCTGATGATGAACAATAGAATATATTTATAAAGGTTAAGTAATTATTTTTTAAAAACAAAGCAGAATATAAGGTCATGATTTATTTCTTAAAGAGAAATATTAAATTTTTAATGAAAAAAGTGGATCTAATTTTCAGATTCTACCAAACAAAATTATCCTTATTTTTTCGCTCTTAGGTAGTAGTCAAAACTGTGGTCAATACTGTTTCTTTCTGGGTGTTAAATCCATGGTATAAAACTATGATGTGGAAAATTCTCAACAGCATTATTCTAACCCTGCATATTAAACATCTATTTTGAATGAACTGAATTTTTAGAGTTGAGATAAACTTAAATTTTTTGGTAAGTTTTGTGATTATTTGCCTTACAAATATATTTCAGATATATGATATTTTTTATATATTACTTAAATAAGTATTTGTCATTAAAGCAGAATTCTGCTTCCACACACACAAAACAGTTAGAGAGCCAAGAAGAGAGATCTCAAAAAGTTAGTTGAATGGTGCACACATTTGTTATGGTATTAAATTTTTAAATTAAAATATTTTTCAATCACTTTTTCCAACCATAATTTATAATACTACCATTATCCTTTGATTATCTATGTGTGAATCTGTGTATTCTTTTTGCTTTACATTCAGAGAAAGAATATTCATTGACTTATAAAATAAACTAGAATTTTGAAAAAGGAATATATCATTAATGTAATTACTTAACTATTAATATTTTAAATCACTGCATTTTTTTTCCCTTTCGGAAATAAGTACATCTTTCCATGTGGATAGAATAAACTAACAATGACCAAAAGCAATACTGCAAACTTTAAGCCCCTTCTCTCCTACATAATTTCCTTTCTTTTCTCTGTTTTTTATTCATAGGAAAATTGCTTAAAAGATTTTGGAATTCAGGTTTGAACAGCATTAAAAATAATAACATTTATTAGAGATTTTATTCAACCTTTCCAACTTCCAGTGTTTCTACAGAAAATCTATTCACATTTTTTATTGGAATTTCTGAGTTTTTTGCTCTAGCTTGGGAAGTAAGATAGCAGCATTTGTCTGCTTATATGGGACCTTTCCTTATATTGTAAAATTTAAAACATAGTAATTTATTCTCATGCTTGACAAATCTTAACGAGTAAGCTATAAATGTGGATCCAAATGAATAGATACTGAGGTAAAAGACACACACACACACACACACACACACACACACACACACACACACACACACACACACACACACACACACCTGCCCTTACACCAAAATTTACTAAGATTAACTATTTCTTAACTTCATTCTTCTTTACTTTGGTAATTAAGGAAGCACCTAGATTATTCTTTTGGAGGGGTGGCTAAGTCTTGTTTTACAAGATGTTGTCTTTTCAAGGGAATTGACTCATATTTGTATCTATTTTCATAGAGTCAGAGAACTGTTACCTGGAAGGGAACATATAGGTATTGTGTTATAACATTCATTTAGTTTGGAAAGCCTCATGCACAAGTCACATGGTTGGGTAATGACAGTGTGAATCTGGGAATGGTTCCCTAACCCACCAATTGGGTGATTTTTCCATTAACTTATTTACAAACTTTTCCAACTGAATTAAATTTTGACAAAAGCACTTCATAGAAGAGTTTCCTATTTGTGCCTCATTATGAAACCTTCAGAAGAAAACCAAACTAAACCTCCCAAGAAAAAATAAACAATCGGATGAACAAAACAAATGAATAGGCAGGTTAACCATAAACATAACTACAGACCAGAATTAGGGGGATAAAGGGGGAAAAAACCCTTGAACTTCTGCCTTATTTTTCTTTGAAGAAGATTAAATTTTCCACAGAAAACTAAAAGTGTGATAGATTATTTTTTTTAAGTGCAGTACAGCCTTCGTTCTGCTGTAAAATTCTCAATGACCTGTAGAATCAAATGCTTTTTTGGAACCTAACTTTTGATCATCTATACAATTAGTGTGGGAATCAGATTAGCCACAAGATCCCTTTCAACTCTAAAAAATATTACTTATAAAACAATTAGCAAAAACAAAAGCAAAACAAAACAAAAAATCTACATTTTTTCATTATAGTTTGTCAAATATTTGCCAAATGGACAGTCACAAAATGTCATTCTCAGATATTACAGCAATGGCTATTTTCAGGAGCATAAAGTATAGGAGGTTACATGAAATAAAACAAATACTAGCACTACTTAATATTGAAGATAGAGTGATCATTAAACCAAAAAAGAGATTTGGATAATCACCTTACTTTTAGATCTCAATCACTCATAAATTTATTTTTGAAATTACCCCCATCATTGACATTTTCTTTCTCAGTAAAATAAATATATATAGGAATTATATGTGTTATGAATTATACATATATATGTATATGAATTAGCTTATACCATTATGATGGCTACAGAGTCCCATAATCTGCCATTTGCAAGCTGAAGACCCAGGAGAGCCATTGATGTAGTTCCAATTCAAGTCCTAAGGCCTGAGAACCAGGAAAACTGATGGTTTAAGTTCCAGTCTGAGTGGAGGAGAAAACCAATGTCCCAGCTACAAAACAGTATAAGTGGAAGAGAAAAACTCAATGTCCCAGGCAAAGAAAGTGAATTCTCCCCTACCTTGCCTTTGTTCTATTCAGGTCTCCAACAGATTGTATACAACCCACTCACCTGGGAGCTGACAATCTGCTTTACTTAGTCTGCCAATTCAAAGGTTAATCTCATCCAGAAACACCCTTGAACCATACCCAAAATAATAACCAAATATCTGGTTACTCTGTGACCCAGTCAAGTTGACACATAAAATTGACCATCACAAGCCCACCTCCTGTCAATATGGCACCCACTGCATCTCTTTAAACCATATTAAATTCCAATAAAGATGATAACAAGGTCTTAATTCCTCCTAACGTGACACTACTGTCCTTCACACAACTGAAAACCCACAAACCCCTCCCCCAGAAGAGAAGTTTAAGACCTTGTGTGATATTTACTCTTTTCCTTGATATCCTGTAACTTAAATACTATAATCTAAAATTAACAATACTTAAATATTATGGAAAGTCAATACATGATATTATAATAATTAGTTAATTATTAATTATTAGTCAGTTCATCTTACTTTACATAAGAGGGAGAAAAACAGATATTTGCATAATATAGTAATATATATGAAAATGACATATCTCTAATAGATGTAATTATATAATATCAATATATTTATTATAATATCTTTATATTATAGTTTATATCACATTTATATAGAATTAATAGATATTAATCACATGCATTAAAATATCTATATATGAAAACATTTATAATGCAATAAGTAGGAATTCTGATAACAATTAAGGTCCTTATTTCTATAACTGGTCATGTGGTTGTAGCTGGTGTTTATAACTACCTTCTTCTACTACCCGTTCTGTATTCCCTTTGCCTTCAGCAAACCCATCAGCTAGTTGTTTACTTGGTAAAGTGACCCAAATCTTCATTTCTGAAGGGTCCTGCCTACACTGAGTTGTTATAATTTTCCCTTAACTTTAAATACATGTCATGATAATACTAAGAGATACCCTGTGGGAACTTCTGTATTCCAGATATACTCTTCCTTACCTCCATTGGAAAGTAGCAGTCCAGTTTCCCCTTGGTAGTTAGGATCAGTCAGCCCATCCAGGACAGGAACTCCCTTCTTTGCCTACTGATGCAGAGGCATGAGGATTACCTTTTGCTCCTGTCCTTCAGGGATGTCCCAGAAAGGGTCTATAGTGCTTGCTACAGTTGTCCAGCATTGTGCAGGTGGTGCCTGCATATCATGAAAGCCATCTGTAGATCAGGCCTGAGTCTTCTCTTCCTCTGCCACCTGATTGTAGAGAACTCCCCAATAGGCCATAGATGCAGGCTGGGAGAGAGAAGGCACTGTAGCAAGTGTGGAGACCATGGGCGTTTGGGCCATTTCATGTAATTTACTTGTACCTTTGGGGCCTGCTTGAACCTGATCACATATGTACACTTCCACTTGATAATGGAGTGTTGCTGTGCATGCCCAACTTTATGACTTGGTGGGTCAGATAATGACCAGTTCATGTGGGCAGCTCATGTCACATGGAAATTTAGTGGCCCATGTTTAAGCATTCAGTCTCTTCTAGTGCCCAGTAGCAGGCCAAGAGCTGTTTCTCAAAAAGAACATTAGTTACCTGCACTGGATTGTAGGGCTTTGCTCCAAAATTTCAAGGGCCTATTCTGCAATTCACCTGGAGGGCCTGCCCAGGGCTCCAAACAACATCTCTAATCTGCTGTTGACACTTCAAGCACCATTGTATCTGCTGGATCATACGGCCCAAATGACAAAGCAGCTTGCACAGTGATTTGAACCTGTCTCAAAGTCTTCTCCTTTTCTGGGCTGTACTCAAACCTAGTAGCTTTTCAGATCAGTGGTACATGGGCCAGGATAAACACCCAAATGAGGAGTATGTTGCCTCCAAAATTCAGATGCCCACTAGACATTGTGCTTGTATTTTGGTTGTAGAAAGGGCCAGATGCAACAACTTATCCTTCACCTTGGACTTGGAATATTTCAACATGCCCCGTGTGGTAACAGTCAGTGGATCCAAATAGTGGTGCACCCTTTTGACTAAGCTTAAACTCTCCATTTGACACCCTCTCCATCATTAGCACAATGTATATGTGAGTCCTTATATGTGAGTCCTTTCAACCAGCTACCTGTCATTTATACCTTCCAGGTACTTAAAATGTATATTTGCAACCAAGTCTAAACCTATAAGGATTAAAAAAAAAAAAGTCTTTCTACCTGCCCCAGAATTGGTTTAGTCACCTTTTCTGCAGTGAAATTAATCCTAAGCATTATTCCATAATTAGTTTCTCTCTTTAATTTCACTGTCCATCTATGCCTAGAAAAAATGATAATGGCTCCCTTACTAAAGGAGATTCCTGTTGATGGCTGCATCCTAAAACTACAAGACAAAGATGAAGCTTTGAAACGGATGCATTTAATCTTCATTAGAGTCTTGACAAGCCCTCTCTCATGAAGAAGTTCTCTTCATGCTTTAGGGAAGGGGGCATATTTTTTAAATTCTTCTATTTATACTCAAGATACCTTATAAATGTAATTCAATTTACTTACCTCAATAGTAGTAATTATGAATAATATGCTTTAAAGTTTATTAAGTTTTATCTAAATTTAATTATATTCTCAGTAAAGAGATGCCAGACTAACAGCATTTTTGTTTCCATATCATACATTCAGAATTGCAGTACCAGTCAGAATAAAGCCTGCACATAACTCATGTTTGATTTAAGTTAAGAAGGCTGAATACATGGATGCAAATGAGACAAGGAGGAGAAAGTGATGTTAGGCAGAGGTAGAAGTGTGTGCACAGCATGGTGATGTGGAAGCGTGTGTTGTGTCTGAGAAACAGAAAGTACTTCAGTTATGGCTGAATTAGAAGGTAATAGGGAGAGTGATGGAAGCTATGAATGTTTGGTGAGTAAACAGAAAGGGCACAGAGACATAGCCACTATCAAAATAAGCCTAGCATCCTATTCATGATACAAGACACTATCTTTAAAGCTTGGTGGTAAAGGTTGGCAAAGTTGGGTTTATGGTGTAGTAACATAATAAGAATTGTGTTAAAAGGAGTTTATGCTCTAAGCAATATGTGTTATGGACTACAGAGCAAAGCACCTGGATTCATGATGTAGAGTAATTAGTTAATTAATTTTAATATTGTAGACAAGGCATAATATGTGTGTTATATAAGGATTTAGGAATGGGACCAAAGTGTACAAGAGAGTTTAAACAGATATTTTACAGGTAAAATTGACTCACTGGATATGGAAAGCTCAGAAATGGCAAACAAAATTGATCAACTGGATGAGAAAAGGGGAATGAGTCAAAAAAAAAACCCAAAGTCCTAGCTTAAGCAAGTGCATTCATTGGATCAGCCCTGAAATAATCTGCATGATCTCTTTTAAGCCTTCACACACAAACACACACACATGCAAAATCTGACACGCAAATAAGCTTGGCATCTTCCTTTCTAAAAGCTTACTTTGATACTTCAGTATTTCAATCTATGTTTGTTAATAGAAAAATGCCCCAATCCCCATCCAAAATGATACTAGGAATCTGTCTCAGAATAAGTTAGGAACATGGATGGATTGATTCCCCCTAAAATACCAGTTTAGCCAATTGCTGCTTTTGCCTCCAACCCTTGCCCATCTTGCTCATTATCTGTGTGAGATTCAATTGAATTACAAGCTTTCTTTGACCAGTGAATAAATGATGAGAAATTTTGAGTGGCATCCTTTCATTTACATAGAAACTATAAATCAGAGTCAAACAAAGCAACCTTTTGAATCATCAGAGTCACTGACAATATACCCACATGTCTCATCATCAAAGAACCAGCCTTTTGGTTCTCTTTTATTGACTGTATCTCATATATTAGAGGTAAAAATCCATTGAAGATTATGGCCAGAATATTAAGATGAGAATGAAGTACTCCATGGAACAAACATATATTATATCCACATAAAAATAAGCATTTGATAATAAAAAGAACTTAAATCTGGAGCTCAAAAACAACAAAGGTTTTGATTTCAATCTGAGAATCATGTTCATATAGATGGCAGTGAAAGCCAGGGTTGTGCTTGAGATTTTCCAAGGATATAACCAGTAAAAGGAGAGAGACAGACTAGACAGACAGACACTAAGGATAGGCTTGTGTAGTTTAAGCTTTGAAGGAATATATGAAGGAGTGAGAACAATTCTGAGGAGACTGAAGATGGAAAGGAGAAAAATTGTCCCAGAAGCCCAACAAGGAGAAACTTTCAAGGGATGAGTGATATACTGTACATAATAGCATATGAAGTTAAAAGAAGAGTTCTTTAAGTGATCCACTAAAAGTGACAACTGGAGACCATTGGTAGTCTTATCACAAAGACGAACAGTGTAGGAGAAACCATTTGAAGATGTCTTGGAGAGTGTTTTTCTGCTTTTTGTAAATATGTTGTTTGATATGATTCAATGAAAGGATTATGTGGATTATAAAAACGTAAAAGTTTGGTAGTGTATGTATGTCCATGCCACTCTCTCACTTCGTCCCAGCTTACCCTTCCCCCTCCCCGTGTCCTCAAGTCCATTCTCTACGTCTTCGTCTTTATTCCTGTCCTGCCCTTAGGTTCTTCAGAACCATTTTTTTTTTTTTAGATTCCATATATATGTGTTAGCATACGGTATTTGTTTTTTTTCTTTCTGACTTAGTGGGAAGCAGCCGCATAGCACAGAGAGATCAGCTTGGTGCTTTGTGACCACCTAGAGGGGTGGGATAGGGAGGGTGGGAGGGAGACGCAAGAGGGAGGAGATTTGGGGATATATGTATACGTATAGCTGATTCACTTTGTTATAAAGCAGAAACTAACACACCATTGTAAAGCAATTATACTCCAATAAAGATGTTAAAAAAAAAAGTAAAAGTTAATACAAAGTAAATTAGGAAGTTTCTTATAAAGTTTAATTTATACTTCTACCCTATATCTGAGTAATTTCACTCCTAGGTGTTTGTCCAAAAAAAGAAAAACATATTTCCACAAAAAAGCTGTGATCATGAATGTTCATAGTAACTTTATTCTTAATAGCTAAAACTGAAAACAGCCCAGGTTTCAGTCAACTGGAGAAACAAATTGTGGTATATTTACATGACAGAATAGTACACAGCAATAAAAAAAGAACAAAGTACTGATACATGCAATAGCATGGCTAAATTTCAAAAATGTAATATGAAGTGAAAATAGCCAGACACGAAACAGCAGCTATTGTATGTTTTCATTTATGTGAATTTTTGCAATAGGAAAACCAAATGATCATGACAGAAATAAGAATAGTGTTTGCTTCTGAGGTGGTGAGGGACTGACTAAAATGGGAACTTTCCAAGGATGGAATTATTCTGTATTTTGTTAGGAGTGTGGGTTAATACAGTTGTATGCATTTGTGAAAACTCATAGAATTGTACACTTAACATTTCATTGTATGTAGATTGTTCTTTTAATCAAAGGGAAAAATAAACCAAATGTTGATGGGAAGAATACACATGGAAAATGATATTATAGAAGTTTATCTGGATTGAGAAGGGTAAAGAGAGATATCTAGAGATGAGAGACAAGGCTGAGGGAAAATCGCTTTAAAATAGTATTAAAACCATGGAACTTGAACATGCTAATATAAAAAAATGAGCAAGAGAGAAGAAAATGTCAGTTTTAAAGAGAGGGCATTGATAGAGAATATCCCAGAGCAGGCAGAAGGGAATTGGATTAAAATTACCAAACATGTTTTACTTTTCTGCTCTGCAAGGCCACAAAAGAGACAGAGCAGGCTCAGATTTAGGGACCTAGTCCAATTAATTTATAGTGGGTTACATAACCAGTCATGAGAAGAGACTAAAGATAAAAATTTCATTATTTGGGTCCCACATAGTCCTCACAAGGATAAGAGTACCTCTGGGGCCTCTGTAATTGACTTCTAACAAGACAGATTATTTTGATCATGTTACAGACTTGTATCTGAAATGGACTCTATCCTGAGCTACTTTTTTGGTAAGGACTAAGCAATGGCAATGCTCATCTAAAATTGTTTTTATAGAGGGAAAAGTCAAGCACTGCCAGAAATTTTGAACAGGAATTACAGTGGACTGTGAAGCCTGATGCAAACCAAAACTGCAAGGTGCATTTGGAAAGAGCTGATGGATCAGAGTATGAAATGTTAACTTAAGCGTGAGCCATTTCATCTTATTGAGTTTAATGAAAAAGTGCTTGGGTATCTGTAAAACAACAGAAAATAAATGGGAAATATCTAGACAATCAGTGAGTCATTTTGGCAAAGTCACATCATAGCCCCACAAACTTTGGAACCTAATAGAATATGTTGACCAAAATTATTAGTGAGAAATGAATGGGTAGAAAGCATTTCATGTATGTTTGCGCAGTGCTATTTGAAATTTGAGAATGTCTGAAAATGACTAGAAAATCTCAAAGAACGATACTGGTTTAAATAATGATGATAGCTCCAACACTCCAAAAACAATGCTCTGAAGTGGCTTCCTTGAAAATTACTTACATTTGAAACTATGGATTAGGAGACTTCAGTAAACAGACTAACTGGAAACCATCTGAGAGGAGAGTGGAAGTTAGAAATATGCTCAAAAACACAAAAATATAATAGGAAGAAAACTTGCATGCTTATATTGAACATTTGGTTTCATTAGGAACAAATGTCTCTGCATTGTTATTTTAAAATTCTAGCTGTGTTTTGTTGCGTAAAATTCCACTTTTTAATTACTTATTTAAATTTTATTATTTCAAAAAAATTCATTTCCACTCAGAATAAACATTGAAATTCTATAGAATCTTTATATCGTTTTTTCCTATTATCTGTGACATATCAAGCTGTTTTTTATACATATCTAAATAATACAATGATGCAGGATTTTATTTTTTTAGTAGAGGATACCATGTTATGTAAAGAACCAAGCCACTATGAATCTAGGAGGTCGTCTTAGTCTGCCAGGGCTACCATAACAAAATACCACATACTGGGTGGCTCAAACAACAGAAATATATTTCTCACAGTTCTGGAGGTTGCAAGTCCAAGATCGAGGTGTCAGTGAGTTTGGTTTCTCCTCAGGCCTGTCTCCTTGACTTGTAGACAAGCACCTTCTCACTGTGGCCTCACATGGTGTTTTCTCTGTGTGCCTGAAACCCTGGTATCTTTTCTCTTCTTCTAAGGCTACCAGTCCTTTGGGTTAGGGCCCCACCCTATGTCTTCACTTAACCTTAATACCTCTTGATAGGCTCTGTGTCCAAACACAGTCACATTGGGCATTAGGGTTTCTACATATGAATTTGGGAGGGGAATACAACTGAGTTCATAACAGGGGTTATATCAGGTCCAATATTTGAGGGGGCCTCTGAGACAACAACTGGGTAGTGACTAGGGAAGGTTAAGTGATAGATAATCCAGCTAATATTAAGAAAATATCTTGGTTATAGACATGTAGGATTAGCAAATCTGTTTTTATCAGGATGTCTTCTCACCCCTCACCCCATGAAAGTGAACCATGTCAGACTACTTATTTCTTCTTACCCTGGAGAGTTGACCTTTGTGATTTCTCTAGATGAAATTATATGAATATGAACTTTCATAACTTAAGTGCCTCCTACTTAGGGAGGGAAGTTTTCATTAAGTGTGATAGCCAATCCTGCATATTTTGCCTTGGTGCCTTTTGGACTGTCAGCTCCTGATAGAATTGGGAGTGCCTTACAACTGTGATATTGTGGGTTAGAAGTGACAATCCAGTTGATACCTATAATTAGATTGAGATTTTTTTTTCAGCACCAGCTGGTAAACCCATATACTCTGCCAGTTCCAACCTCCTTAGTAGTTTCTACTAGCAAAACTAAACTGGTTGAAAAAGGGCAGAGGAGGAAAGAAAAATCCAAATTGCTCTGGCTTGAGATCTGAATGGAAGGTGAAGTGTATCCTACTCTTTGATAGGGTTGACTTTAAAGCAAGGTTTCTCAACCTTGTGGCACTGGGGCCAGATAACTGTTTGTTGTAGGGGGCAGTTCTACGTATTGTAAGATGCTTAGCAGTATCCCTGGCCTCTACTCACCAAATGCCAGTAGCATCTTCAGCCGTGACAAATAAAAATGTCTCCAGACATTGCTAGAATATGCAGCAAAAAAATATGCAGGACTGTCTATTCCCTTGGGGAACAAAATTGCCCCCAGTTGAGAAGCACTGCTCTAAAGGAAAGGAGAGAAATTGAATGGTATCACGAGAGGGGTTGGATGTCCTGTGAGGTTTTATTTTTTTCAAATGGGTTTGCTTTGCTTTAGGATGGAAGATGCTTTGGAATATTTGAAGTTAGCAAAGTAACTTCTAATTATCCATTATCTCCTTGCTCTCCTGAGACCTCACTTAAATGACAGTGATAGATAGTAAAGACTCAAAAGGGATACAACTGAAAAAGACAAAGGAAATACTGGCATAGACATGAACAGATGAACAATTCAGTGGTTTTTTTTTTTTAAGCCAGAAAGGAGATGGAGTGATTACTGAATTAGTAGATAAGAGGAAGCCATAGCAAATGTCCACAAAGATATGACCACCTCACCACTATATACCTAAAAGGTCAAGGTGCCTCAGAAGGTATGTGTGATACACAGAAATAAATGTCAGAGAATTGATTGAAAGTTTGTATTTGGAGTGGTTGGGTTTCCAAGTCCCCTTTGCACTTTTACTCAACCAGGAGGCTACTTACCAAGTTCCAAACCGGAGATTGGAGTCCTTCCCTTACTCCCAGAGCAAATGAATGAATTGGAACAGCTCTAGATTTTAACATATGAGGCTTAGCAGAAGTCTCATATTTGCAAACAGAGGGATTCATAATAGTATTCATGCTCTATGTTGGAATCATGTTATCTTCTTCATCTGACACCTAAGAATACTTTGTTTGGCATTCATCTCCGTAGGCAGAAATTTGGACAATTTTGATACCAATTTCATTAGTCAAATTGTTGTAAAGTTAGACTGAAAAAGTGTATAATTGTTCAAAAACAATAAAAGTTATTTCTCACTTATGGAAATAGTTCAAAAGCATCTGGGGTCAGTGGTCTGCTCTGTTCTACATAGTAAACTCCAAAGATGTAAGATTTTAAAAGGAGAGTATCATATGAATACAAGGAGAGGTTCAGAACAAGGAGAACAAGGACAAGTTCAGAAAGAAGGTAGAACAAGTTTAGAATCCTTGAAGTGGAAACAAGAATGGTGTTTTCAAGGAGCAAAAAGTGAGAGAGAGTAAGAGTAATGAGTGGTTATTGAGGAAGGCAAGGAATGCTTTCTCCCTATCATAAGGAGCTTGTGTTTCAACCTAAATATGGTAGAGAAACACTAAACGGTTTTGAGCAGTGTTGTGAAATAGTCTGGTTTATCTCTTACAGGATGATTGTGGCTACTACAGTGGGGCAAATGTAGAATAAGTAGGAATAAATGAGAACTTGACAGTAATCTGAAACAGAGCTAACAGAGATTTGGGCTAAAGTCATGGTGGACATGTTAAGGAAAGTTTAAAATTGGTATTTACTTTTGAAGGCAGGATTTGTTACTGAATATGGGGAAGAAAGAGAGAGAAGATTCAAGAATGTATAGCTTAGGTTTATGACCTGAACATCTGGTAGAACAGAAGCATATTTTACTGAAGTGGGAAATTGAGGGTTTGGCTAAGGCTAGAGATACTACACAGTTGGGAGGCTTTAGCATAATGATAGTTATGTGAAACAACAGATCTGGATAAATTGACAAAGGAGATAATTACTTTGAGGGAAAAAGAAAAAAACTTTGGGACACTTTGATATTCATTGGTCCAGACATGATGCAGGAACCCTCAATGTTGACTTCAGGGAAGAAACAGGAGGCAAGAAGAAAACTAGAAGCATCTCAGAATCTAAGTTAAAAAAAAATTGTCAAGAAAGAAGGAGTTTTCAACTGTGTAAGAATTTGTGTAAGATATGGATAGACAATGTTTACGATCTGGCAGTGTTTTGCTACAAAGGAGTTCAGTGGAAAGAGGTAGCTAGAGGGATATGTGGAATCAAGGGAAGGTCTGTATACAAGAGAGGAGGGATCCAGGGGAAGAATTAGTTTTATGTAAGAATGGAGACAGGGCTTCCCTGGTGGCGCAGTGGTTGAGAGTCCACCTGCCGATGCAGGGGACACGAGTTCGTGCCCCGGTCCGGGAAGATCCCACATGCCGCGGAGCGACTGGGCCCGTGAGCCATGGCCGCTGAGCCTGCGCGTCCGGAGCCTGTGCTCTGCAACGGGAGAGGCCACAACAGTGAAAGGCCCGCACACCGCAAAAAAAAAAAAAAAAAGAATGGAGACAAATCATGTAGTTTCAAATAACAGTGAGAATATGATTTTTATTTCCTTTTTTGCTTATATTTTGCAGTTGTATCTCAGGTGAATAGATGGGCTAATCATTAATGGTGGTTTATGCCACATTTTCATTGTTGGTCCATGTGTAACCATCTTTTAATTTTTGTTGTTAAACAATTAAATAAAGCAATTGAGAGGAAGAGATTGAACCTAGCAAACAGAGCATCTGAGGAAATTTCCAGGCTTAGAGAGCTAAAATCTAGTTTAAAGCAGAAAGAAGACTCTAAGAAAAATTGCCATGGGAAAATGGAATTGATAGATTATCTGATATGTTTATATGTCTTTTAGATTGTTCCCATCAAAGATGCCCTCCCATTGTACTTTTAATACACTTTGTTTGCATTTCAAAGCAAGAAAGCAGTTTACCTCTATTAGTAAGTTTGGATTCTGAATGATATTGTCTCCATCTTCTGATAAATTATATTTTTAACTCATTGACAGGTGAAGGAGATGTCTTTAGAAAATGCTATTGGTTATCACTTTGGGATAAATGTCAGGTCTGTAGTGTTTGGATGCCAAACAACTGTACTGCATTTATTAATGTTCCATGGATAATTCCCTGATATAATCAATCCCCAATTTAGTATAAGAGCCTCAGGGGAAAAGTGAGCTCTATATAGGAATGTATTTTCATAGGTGAATTTGCTTAGTTGCAATTAAAATAGTTAACGTGAAGATATATCAAAAAGGCATCCATAGATTAAAAAGCGTTTCCAACACACTGGTGAGGAACTCTGAAAAATAAATCAAATATAGGAATTTAGGAAGTGACCTTAAACTTCCCTAGGTTAGAAAAAAATGTAAACTTGTGACATATAATTGTAGAAAGCCTTGGACAGGTTAGAAGTGATTATGGCTTTTGTCACTCATGGAATTCCTTACATGTAAGTTCAGAAATTTAAATCTATACTGAAATTTGGTGACAAAAATGATCAAAATTTGGTGACAGAATGATCAAAATTTAACCTCTTTTCTCAGTCCCTGAATGTATTACCAGTGAGTGTTGAGCCAAGCCAAATTATAATTGAAGGTACTTGAGCAAAGAGAGCTTTTAAATGAAACTCATGTATTTAGTTAGCTATTTTATTTTAGGAACTCAGAAAATTACAAATAATGTTTAGAGCCCGTATTGTGTTATTTATCATGTGAACAAAAACACTGAAGCTCCTCTCATACTAATGTTGATGTGTGTGTAAATAATAATAATAACAATAAATAATACAATTTTGTTGAGTCTCTAGACATTTGGCATCATGTAAACAGCGGCAGACCTCAAAAGAATAGAATAGGGAAGCATTACACTGAGTTTTGGTCATCTGTTTTAAATAACTTATAATTTAATTTGACTTAACGAAAACAATATTTCAATCATGTCATGGGCAACGAAAAGAGAAATGCAACACAGATTGCCATCAATGTAATTCTAGATAATGGTTAAGACACATAAAATTCTTAACTATAGAAGAATTAAGAGTATAGAAATAATAGAAATCACAAAGAGGCAATACATGTGCAAAACATGATTTTTCAAATCTCTCCACTTTGCTGATGTTTTGGTATGTGTATGATGTTCTCCCCAAGCCCTCTTTCTCTGTCTCAAAAATGTGACTCTATCTACCTTTAATAAATTGTTTCTTTTGCTTTCACTCTATTGAACTGGTCTATATATTTTTGGGTGAACCTACAACATATGTACATCTGGGTGTATAATATTAATGTGTCAATCATCTACCTTTTAAAAAATTGACAAATGTTATAATTATAATCGTAATATTGATAATGCAAAATTAATATCATATTTAAGTTGCCAAAGATGTTTGTTATAATACTGTATAAACAGAAAATCTAAGAACAGTACACATGTAACAACACATTTTATGTGTAGTTTTATTTCTTATGGAAAGAGGTGAGACTCATTTTTGAAAAAGTAAATAGATAGTACCTTTCATATAGTATTGGTAAGTCATTTAAAACAGTGCATTTGGAAGACAATGCATCTACTAACAACCAAATATGAAATAATGGCAGGTTGCAGTGTCTTTTTTTGTAAAAAATATTTCTTGACTCCAGTTGTAAAATATTGGTTCATTAAACAATGTATTAAAAGATTTCACTAGTAAAATAGGCTACTAGAAGACAGATAAAAAGTAAATATGATCTCTTCTTTGAGATTCATCCACCTCTCCCTAAATTTATTTTAATGCAACAAATATAATTAAGTGCTTGCAGAAAGTTGGTCTTAGTTGATCTTCTCCTCTATATTTGCAATAAAAACAATTCAGCTTGTGGAGCTGAATAGTTGGAGATGCTTGTGGAAAGAACAGCAGCACTGTAAACTCTAGCAAGGTGGCATGCTTCAAATGGTCAGTGTAGTGGTTCTCAATGTTGGCTGCACATTAGAGTTGGCTGCACCTGGTGTGATTTGTAAAGACCAGTTGCCTGGGTTCCACCCCCAGAGATGCTGATTTAATTGGACTGGGAACTGGCCAAGACAAATATGCCTTGAGTGCTGGCTTAGTCACTAGCAAATAGCTGCTTTTAGTAAGCCCACATTTTCAAGTAAAAAAGAGAATTAAAAAAGAGTAAAGAAACCTAAATCATAAAGAACTGGGAAACTCACAACATGGTTTAACAAAGGTGAACAGAGTTTAGTATACAGGCCTAATCTTTTTTATTTAGATAAATATGTAAATTTATAAAAAGAAAACCATATCTCCTTTATACTGTTTGTCAAAATGATCACATCTAAGGTTTTATAATAGGTAAGAAATTTATGTAGACGTCAAATTCAAAACTTCCCAAATAGTCTCTTTCAAAGATTTGGTTAAATTATGATTTTATTTTGCTTCCTTAAATACTTTACCTGCTCCAAAAACCAACTACTTGAGCTGACCCAATTCTCTTGCCATAATTTTACCTTTTTCCATGTAGTTATCTTTGAAGTTAATTGTAGAGATGAGTCCCAGAATCTTTACTGAACTGTTTCCCCACTTTGCCCATCAAATGAGGTTCAGTTACACTCAACAGGAGGAATAGGTATGGGTGTAGTTTGGTACTCAAGCAAACAATATTTACTACATCAGTTGCTCCCTTGGCTTGGGCAAATGGTGAGCAAAAGTATGCAGAAGAGCTATAAGCTTTCAGTGAACTGGGAGGTCTTGCATTTGCTCAGTCACCTTGTCATTTACCTGTTTTTTGAGTCACTATATGATGATAATGTGTTTAAAGAGCCATGCCTCTAACCTTTCTCTCTAAATCACAGATTCTCAACAGGGTAGAGATGGGGGTGTATCTATCAGAATCACCTAAAGATGTTTTTTAAAAAGTACTAATTCTACTGCCCTCTTAAGTGAACACCTGCTTTATATTTAAATATGTCACCCTTATTCTCAGGCAGCTAAATTATAAGGTAAGAAGATAACAACTCTATTATGACACAAAACACACTATGAATTCTGGTGACCAGCTTTTTGAATGTGAACTCTGAAAGCATTTTCCTGTATAACAAATAGGTTTGGGAGTTAGATAAGATCTATATTCTTTCTAATCGTGCTATGACCTCGTGAACCCCAGTTCTTTATTTCATTAATGGAGAAAACAGTATCTACATTTTAGGAATATTTTAAGAACTGAATAAACAACATGTATAAAATGTTAGGTCCAACACAGTTACTTTGTATATATTAGTTCTCATCTCTTCTACTTCCTACAGAATTCTAGAGAATTTTATAGGGAAGACCCTAAACCTGGACATGAGTGGAATAGGATCTACCATGGATGCTAGAGTCTTACAGGAAAGCAGAATCGTACAGGTTGGGAGGACTGCTTTAGAGATCATTGGCGATTAGTCCCATTTCCGAGAGTAGGGGGTAAGAGCATAGTTTGAATGAGAGCTCAGGCCTATTGTCTGTTATGCCATTTAGGAAGAGTGTCCTTGACCTGATATACTTTCATCCTTCATAAGTTTTAGGGATTTATTGAGTTGTTGGAAAAGCATTACCATGTCTGAGTCTATCACCTCTCCTAAATTCAGCCAAAACGTCACATTAGAGAAGCTGATCTGGACATAGGTTAGTACAAAGATGTTTTCATGACCATAGATTCAAGATGTGACTAATCAAGATGTGACTAACCTGTGGTTGGTTCCTTTCAGTGTTGGTGATTTCTTTTTTAAATTCTAACAGAGAAAAAAATTTGCATAGAAGTAATAGGATTACTCTAAAATTTCTGAAAACCTTACTTCTTTAGAATTATAGACATGCAAAAGAAAAATAATTACCAACATATGACCAAGAAGTAACTATCTTATTTGTATACTTGTTTCTAGTCTTTTTGAAGAGATAGATACATAGATTCATAGACATAAATATATCTAAAGTCCCCTTTACTGCCACCCTAAATCCAAATATCCTTCCCTTTTATGAAGGAATCCTTACTGTGAGTTTAATTTAAACCCTTCCAATCCATTTTTAAGTGTTATATACATACATATTTTACATGTATATTGTATGTGTGTACTCATAATTTTATTGTTTTTTGTGTTTGCACATTCATAGTACGTAAATAGCTTCAACCTTCGTCTATCATCCCACGTATTAATTTTTAAGTCGATATTCCACCTTGAAATTTTTCTTTTATATGGGTTGAATTGATTGTTTGCATATGCTGTATACTATTCCATTTTACATGTACTAAATTTTATATATTTAGCTAATGATGAGAATTTAACTTGTTTATTCTCAAAGATTATATTCCAAGTTACATCCTTATATAATACAGGTCTCTTTGTTCACATGTGAGAGAATTTCTCAATAATGTAAAGCCAGAAATAGAATTGGTAGGTCATTCAAAGAGCTATGAACTCTATGTAATTACTTCATTGTCCTTAAAAACCTGTTGCAAATAGATTTGAATTATGCTTCTTTGTAATAGGTATAAGTTAGATTTCTATCTTACTGAATTTAGTAAAATGTCACCCAAAGATTCCTGTGGATACTAGCATGTACTTCGGAAATAATGGGAATCATTTTGAATCTTCACTAAGTTTTCTAGTTCAGTTCTTGTATAATTTCTTGACTTTATTTCTATCAATGATGGTGCGTCCTTATACATTAATTTTGGAAAGCAATACAAATAACTATGTCTCAGGGTTAAGTATGTGAGACTTTCCAGCCTATTTTAAACTAGAGATTGAAAATAAGAACAGATTAATGCTTCTAAACATGCTTATAAGCCTAGAATATTGAAGAAAATTAAACTCCATCTTTATTCATTTTAGAAATAATTAAGCTTTACATCTTAGTTAAAATATTAAAATAAAGTTATACCAAGCCCTAGTCTACTCATTATCCTTAATATTTAATATTTTAGAGTGTCTTTATCCCATTCGGTCTTCAAGCCACTAAGGACATACTGCATTCAACTACCATGCCAAGGCCTGAGTAGCCAGTAGAAATATTCCTAGGACCTGGTCATTGACCTGAAGGAAGCTTATTGTTAAAGGGAGAAGAAAGATAACATTTATAAATAAAGCCAGGGAAGAAATAAGGATAACGTAAAAAAAAAAAAAAAGACTTCTTGTGGGTAGAGGTTGAAATTATCCTGGAACAAGCAAGAGCAGTGGGAGCCATGCAACAATCAATCCCACACGGTCATTTTACAGGTGAGGTCCTTAATCTCTAACAGATGCAAAAGCTAGTATTCAAGTCTCCTATCATGTGTGATAGGGATAAGGTCAAAGTGCCTGGTAGACCACAAATTAGTTCAAGGCTGCCAATTTTCAGTTTGGCATTCGGGGGAATGAGGCACAACGATGATGATAGAAAACTAAATATGTTTTAGTGGTTTCCCCTGTGGAATCCAAAGGAGATTTAAATAATTTTTTAACATCTAATCTAGCTGCCTGTTTTTGGAAACTTAAAGCAATTCATTTCTGTACTTTTCTGTTCTTGTATTCGAAAATTTTAAACAGTTTTCTGTTTAAACAGTAGATCATATCAATTGAAATGAATCAAATTATAAGGGCATGAAGGTTTCCATAGGCTTTCTGTCATCCAGATCACCAGATTACATTTCATGAAATAAGATGGCTCTTTATCTTAATACTCCAGATGCTATAGAATGGTATTTGTCCCCATATACCAGGTGGATTGGTAGTTACTCTGCTAGTGCAAATGTATTTGCATTAAACTATCATCAAAGAAAGAAAAGGTACAACTTATTTCATGTGTCCATGAACACCTATGGAGGACCATATGACAGTTTTGAATACCAAATGAAGTCATTTTGAACCATAATATTTTAATGAATAGCAAGTGATTCTATAACAAGAAGACCCTAAGCATTCTTGTGACCAATTCTGTCACAGTTCCATGAGTGTTTACCAACAGTATCTGTAAGTTACATGCCATAGAGCAAATATTGTGATTTTCAAAGTAGATTATGAGATATAGTTCCATGCTGTGAGATTGTAACTGCCAAGTTAGTATTTCTGTGTGCATTTGATTCATACTCTAGGAAACAAAGTACATTTATATAGCAGGATTGAGTAGAAAGAACATATCCCAATATTTCCATAGCTATGACAACAACGCAATGTAATTTTACATTGCCTGATGCCTCTATCCTATCAGCCATTGTGTGCTGTTGTTTTATTTTAAATGCCATGTATTTTTCTACTTTTCTTTCCTTAGTTTCAAAATAAGTTGATAGAAAAACAATGGAGTTAATATTTTTATGAGTTGAGAAAGTGCAGGATATAAAAGTAAGTGAAAATTTGGGGGATTGTCTAAGTGATGAAAAAAGTAAGCATAAAATATTTAGTAGAGAAGCACACAAATGATGGAAACTTAAGTAGGAAGGGCAGTAAGACAAGAATATGTGAATGGAGTTTCAAAGAGTAAACTGTTACAGAAGAAGCCAGAGAAATACTGTAGCTACCTCAGCTTGGTTATCCTTAGTCATCAAAACAAATAAGATAATGGTCATAAAGATAGTTTGAAAAATAGAAAGCAGTAACTTTCTGTAGGTTGATACTATGATAATTACCAAATACTGCTTCAAGTAAGAAATATACCAATCTTTCACCTAAACAACATATTAGAGCCAACCCTAGGCTTTAAACTTACGAAATTCTGTACCTTGTTCTTAACAGTCTTCCTTATTCATTTTAGTTTCACAGTATACAAGAACTCGGCTTCCAGTTTTCCTTCCTAGTACAAAGATGCTGATTGGGAGAATTAAATGAGGAAATATTCAGGAACTCAGCATAATGTATATAAAGATAACTCACTGACACATAGTTGTGTGACACATACACAGTTACTTAATTCAGGTTGACTATAATCTTGTAAATTATATCATGGAATGATAAGGTCAGTATAATGAAGTCATATGAGCAGAATATGGTAGTTTGGAATAACCTGGGTTACCATGATATAATTTCATTACTTTGGTCAAGTTACTGAATTTGTAGGGAGAGGGTGTTAGCTACCTCAAGTGTAATATTAACATGTTATTCTAAAAAGGTTGAATAACAGGCAACCTATAAACTTTATCATGCCTAAAGATAGCTTCATTTTTTGCTTTGTTTTGTTTAGCACTCACAATGTTTAATGTTTAAATTAATTGCCAATTTTAAAAATGTAAGTGATTTCACACAGATTCAAAATTTCTATCAAAAGAATTGGATGATCAGGCCACACTGAGCTGGCATTTCTGTATGGCAACAATTAACTAGAGGTTGCCCCTTCAGAAGAGGCATGAACTCTCCTGTTTGCCATATTCTCTACTTTGCCATTTTGTAGGGCCTATTGTCTCACATTTACCTGCTGTTTACATCTGAGCCCTCTACCTCTTAAATTTGCTTCTCTTGGTCTTAATGATGTCTGAAGTTTCTATGAATGCTAGCACTCTTTGCTTAATAACTATCCACTCAAATGGCTATATTAAATGTTTGGTTATTAAAGTCCATGGAAAATATTAAATTTATTATTTTAATGCTTTATTTTTACCATTCAGGCAAGGATAATAAGTTACTCTAGTAAAGTTGGTAATACCATGACAAAAAATTAACTGAAGAATTTAAACTGTACTGAATCTCAAGTTTACTAGCATGTTAAAAGCATGATGATTTTCAAGTTATTTTGCAGTTTGCATCATATGCAATGGTGACAGTATTGTTTAATACCACCTGACAAAGTATCCATTATTGGTAAAATGGACTTTCTACCTGGATCTTATGTGCCAACAAAGGGCCTGCCCAAGCAAGAAATCCATAAATTTAGACTTTATCAGCAGCACCCAGTTGCCACAAAGACATAAGACGATGCCAAAGAGACCAGAGAATATAAGAATATACGCCAAATTTGGTTGGCTAACGTGCTGTTTGCAAGGAAAAGTATTAAGGTTTTCAGTCTTGTAAATCTCAGTCTAGAAAATCCCATTATGATGTTACCTCTTGAGAATTCTGTTGTATGGCATATAACCAAGTGAGAAAAGTGTCATGAAGTACTAGATTTTGGTGATGGAAGGCAAGAGACAGACATTTAAATCATTAAATTTAGTGCACAAACAAATAACATCTATTTTAGCACTAAAATATCAAGTCAAATATTTGGTATCTTCGTTTGGATGGAATAGTGTACATTACAATAATGACTTTTCAGTTTCTGTTCTATCTATCTATCTATCTATCTGAAACATTTTATTTAGAATGGAGGCAAACAACCTCTAAGGAATTGCATTCGTATTTGTTCATATCAACAAATGAAATTAGAACACTAAAAAAGAGGAATAAAACGCACGTGAGGTTTTTGCTCAGCATATACCCATGAGGATATTGTTGGTTTTGTTTTAAAATCATGTTTTATGGTCTTTATTCAACCAGGTAAAGGATATCAGAATCAACTATCCTGCTGAGTCAGGGACAAAGTGAAAATCAAGGTCGTTTTTCAACCTGTGTTTACTAGAATGTCAGTGACTCTTCTGCTTTGACACAAAGCAGTCAGAGCTTTAGTGCACAGCCTGGGATCACGGGCACCCACTCAATAACCTCCAGGCTGCTGTCTAGAAAGCAGTCTCTCTTTACCCTGTTTGCAGTCAATATAACCCGTGAGCAATTTTTAATTAAAAAATGAAATAGTTAAATCTAAATCACTCTCAACTCTTTTTTTTATGCCAAAAATGATTTAAAGTCTGGAAATAAAAAAGGCACATTTTTATTCTCTCCAAAAGTTAGGATTTATTCATAAGTAAATAATGTCCTGGCTATTTATTTGTAGACACTAACAATCTGTACTTTAAGGTCAGATAATAATAGTAATTGTGAACATCTCTTGAACATTTGTTGTGTGTCAGGCTCTATTTTAAGGACTTAAGATACATAGGCAAAATGTTTATTTAAATATAATAAGCTTATATATATGTATATATATAATCTTTAAAACAATGCTTAGATGTAGTCACAATTAAAATATCCATTTTGCACATCAGAGTAGCATATAATAGAGAAGTTTCCATAACTTGCTCAAGTCTTAGAGCTGCTAATTGTGGAATTAAGCTGCCGATCCTGTGTTAGGCTAGAAGCAAGCCTTCTCCACTACGCCACATTGCCTCTTCATTTCCCCAAGAACAAAAATTACTGAAACACTAATTAATGAGCTCAGGTGAGCAGTGTAAAGAACAGCCCAAAGCCACCTTTGGGAATATGTGTTACATTTAGGATCCCACAACAATTTGCATTGTTTTCTTTTCTTTTTTCCAGAGGAAAAGTCATTTGTAAATTCTTCCTGTCAGCGTGCTTTTGCGTTTTAGGTCACAGGTTGTAGTGTACCACAGAGTTAAAAAGTCAACTCTAAATTTTCAGTTGTTACATTTAAATGTATCCATTCTGAATTCCACTGGAATCCCTGCCTAGTAGTGAATTATAGGGGAGCTTTTTCCTATAGGGGGAAAAATCCACCTCAACCTTGATTAGTATAGTGTTTCCTGTTCACTTTTTTTCAGGGTTTCCACAGTAGAATACATCAGGGAAAGGAATATTTTGTCCCAATCCTCATTTCCATTCAAAACTTCTAACACATAATAACACCAAAGTTTAATGATTCTGAAATAAAGTTACCACTAAGAGGGATTATAGTGGGTCAAATCACAGCTTCTAAAGTTAGACTACTTAGGTTGGGACTTTGCTTAACTCCCCAAGGTGCCTCACCTACAGCAAACTGTATAATGTCTCTGTGCCTCAGTTTCCTTATCTATAAAATAGTAGCACTAGTTTTTGCCCCTAAAGGTTCTTAGGAGCTAATCCACGTACGGTATTCCAGTACTTAGTAATAAGCTCTCTATTATTGTTCATTGTTATCATCAACAACATCATCATCCAGTTCTTTTCCCTCCCTTTACACTCGTATTATCCATTCTTCTTCCAAAGTCAGAAAGTAACCTCAAAAATTATTGTATTCAGCCTATTTAATATAAAAGAATAGTCTGATATCAAAATTTCTATTATTTTTTCAAAAAATATTATAATTGTTTACAAAAATCTTTAACACTGATAGTCTATTTGTAGGATGCCCTTGCCTTTGAATTTAGGAATTAAATCTGTCCTCCAAACTGATAATAGAGTTTTTAAAATGGCGGAGTGGGGATCCATTCACTGTAACTCATTTTGTGTTTAACACAAATATGTGTTTCTTAGAAGAAAACATATCTCTTAGAACTTCCATCATTTGAGAGGTTTGAACTGCATTAATAAGAGCTGACATATTAATTAATTCAACCCTCGGCTCTTTCTTTTAACTCCTGGCATACAAAGCTTAAGACATAAGTTGGTTTCTAAGTTGTCAGTCCAGTTTAAGAATCCTTTGTTTAACAGTCAAAACTCTGGCATCAACTTCTGGGTATTTATGTTTGGATCATATCAAACTAGTGAACTGCTGATAGGATTGTGGGCTTGCTCAGATGCCAACCCATGATAAGCTATTTGCCTGTTACCCTATCCTGCAAATGTGGTGTGTTAAGTGCTTTCTGATGTTTTAAAGTTGATCAGTTTCATTTCTTACAAGAAAAATTAGAGAAATAAAATTAGACTAGTGGTGAGTTTAATATTTGCAAATCCAGATTTGACCCTATTTGGCATTTGATTTATAAAAAGCAACAAGAGAAAAGGAATCTGGTGGATAGATAATTAAGTAGATTTTTTTACATATACTGTTCCCTATCTCAGAGAACGGTAACACCATTCATTCATGTTACCAAGTTAGAACACAAGGCGTCTAATACTTTTTCCTCACTAATCCACCAACAAGTTCTAACAATTTTACATCCTAATTATCTTCATAATTTCACCTCCTCGTCATTGGCACTAGTACCATCTTGTTTCACAGCATCATCACCTCATACCTGGACCCTTGTGAAAGCCTCCTAAAGGTCTCCCCAAAGTCACTGTTCTCCCTCATAATCAGTTCTCTCCAGGGTAGCCAATTATCTTTACAGAACACATCTGTTTATAACACTCTCACCTCCAATTCAGTTCTCTTCAGACCCACCTCCCATACTGCTCCTATCCCTGCATTAAACCCTTTAGCAGTGCCTTAAAACCTGCTCCATACCCACATTTTCCTTGGCCTCTCTACTCCGATTAGATTGCCCTGTCAGGACTTCAGAGTTTTTATGTTGCTTCCTTTCACAGGGTCCTAGTGCAAGCTGGCTTCTTTGCCAGGAGCACACCCTCCCTCTTCCCTGCCTAGTAAACTCCTAACCACTCATTAGACCTAAGCTCCATCATCACTTCCTCAAGGATACCCTCCCTGGCCAATTTTGATGAAATCAATCCCATTGTTAAATGTTCTTACAGCATCATGAGTTTCTACATTAGAGTGTTTAACATGTTCAGTAGTTACACTTATTCACTGAATTAAGTGACTATTTCAATAATATCATCTTCCACTAGACTGCTGGTTCTTTGAAGGCAAGAACTAAGGTACTATTTATGCTTTTTGTTCACCTCTTCTGCCATTGTTCCACACAGTACCTGATACAAAATACAAATTCAATGACTGTGTTTTAATTGAATGAATAAATTTTAAAATGATTTTTTTGACTATATGTAGCTCTCAGGTTAGACTTGTTAGCATAAAAAATGATAATTTATCCACCTCCTTACTACTAGAAAATGTAAAGTATACTTATCTTTATATTTCTTCCATTTAGGAGGGGGTTTACACTTTATTCATCCTTGAATCTCATCACTTAGAGTAGTGCCTCCCACATGGTAGGCACTAAAGATATAGGTGAATAAGCAAATGGTGTTGCATGAACTTCATAATTTTTTAAGAACAATATTAAAATAACACTTTATAATTGTTTATGCCAGTTATTGAAGGATCTTACTAATTCTTCTGCCATCTAAGAGAAACCCTGAACATACTCTGCAAAGATTTACCCTCCAGGAGCTGCTATCCTGATTTCAGGGAAGGGAGCAATGTGAAACAATGGCTGAAATCCAAGTTGGTGATAGCTCTAATTGGACCACATAATCAGTCAATTACATAACCATGAAAGGCATGCAATGTTTCTAAATCTGTAATTGCAATGTATTCATTGCAATTGGATCCAGAGGAAATTGAAACTGCAGTGCTACTTGTTGAGAGGCAGAAGTTATGAGAAAAACTACCTGGAACATTCTTTAAAGAATATGCTTAATTTATGAGTGTTCCAAAATTTAATTCTCAATCAGACTGTAATATATAATCATAAGAAAGAAAGGTACAGGTAGAAGCATGGTCAGAGATGAGGTAGATCTTCATCCTGAAGGCAATAGGGAGTCGTGGAAAGAGAAAACAGGAGTGAGGCATGCCCACAATTACCTTTCGGAGAGACAATCCAGGTACCAGAGTAGAGAATGTATCAGAGGAAGCTCAGAATAATTAATATTTTTTAAATGTCCAGGCTACCCAAAGTTATCTACAGATTTAATGCAATCCCTATCAAAGTTCAAATGTCATTTTTCACAAAAATATTTTAAAAATCTTAAAATCTGTAGGGAACCACAAAGACCCTGAGTAGCCAAAGCACTCTTGAGAAACAACAAAGCTTGGAGACATCAGACTTCCTCATTTCAAATTATATAACAAAACTATAGTAATAAAAAAAGCATGGTATTAGCATCAAAACAGACAAATAGATCAATGGAACAGAATAGAGAGCTCAGAAATAAACATATGCATACATGGTCAATACATTTTTGACAAGGGAGCTAAGAATATACAATGGGAAAAGGATAGTCTCTTCAATAGTGTTGGGAAAACTGGAGCCCTATATTATACCATAGACAAAAATCAAGTCAAAATGGATTAAAGACTTGAACATAAAATCTAAAACTGTAAAATTCCTAGAAGAAAACATAGGGGGTAAGCTCCCTGACATTCACCTTCACAATGTTTAATTTGCTTTTGACATCAAAAGCAAAGCAACAAAAGCAAAATTTAAAAAAAGCAAAAAATAAACAAGTGAGACTATATCAAATGAAAAAACTTCTGCACAACAAAGGAAACCAACAACAAAATGAAAAGACAGCCTAGGGAACGGGAAAAAGTATTTGCAAACTTTATATCAGATAAGGAGTTAATTTTTAAAATATACAAGGAACTCATGCTACTCGATAGCAAAAAAACAAACAACCATTAAAAAGTAAGCAGAGCTCTTGAATAGACATTTTCCAAAGAAAACACAAATGGCTAACAGGTACATGAAAAGTGCTCATCATCACTAATCATCAGGGTAATCAAAGTCAAAACCACAATTTCACACCTTTTAGGATGTCTGTTATCTAAATCAAGAGATAAAAATGTTAGAGAGGAGGTGGAATAAAGGGTACCCTGTACACTGTTGGTGGAAATATAAACGCATATAGTCACTATGAAAAACAGTACGGAGGTTCCTCAAGAAAGTAAAAGTAGAACTACCATATGATCCGGTAATCCTACTTCTGAGTATATATCCAAAGGAAACAAAACCATTATCTGGAAGAGATATCTGTACTTCCACGTTCATTGCAGCATTATTGACAATAGCTGAGGTATAGATACAACCCAAGTATAAGTCAACAAATAAATGGATAAAGAAAATTTTATATAATTATAATATGTAATTGAATATTATTTAGTCTTTATAAAAGGAAATTCTGTCATTTACAACATGGATGAATCTGGAGGGCTTATGTTAACTGAAATAAGCCAGACAGAGAAAGACAAATACTGCATCACTTACAAGTGGAATCTGAAAAAGAAATGTCAAACTCATAGAAACAGAGTAGAAAAGTGGTTGCCAGGACCTGGGGGTGGGGGAAATAGGGAGAGGTTGGTAAAAGGGTACAAACTTTCAGCTATAAGATGAATAAGGTATGAAGCTCTAATGCATAACCTGGTAACTATAGCTGATAACACTGTATTATATAATTTAAATTTCCTGAGAGAATAGACTGTAAATGTTCTCATCAAAAATAAAATTAAATTAAAAAGTAAATATATGAGGTAATGGATTTGTCAATTAACTTGATGGGGGGGGAATTCTTTCACAATGTATACCTGTATCAAATCATCATGTTGTACACTTTCAATATTTTAAGATTTTATTTCTCAATTATGCATCAATAAAGTAGGAGGAAAAAATAAGCTCAATTTGGAGAAGGTAGATGAGCCTATTTTATTAATCCAAGGAGATAAATGATGAGGACCAGATAAGGATTTTGAGTTGGGTGAATGGGTTCAAGTAATCTTTAAGTGACACAACTGAACTGATAGAACATGGTTTGTGATTGAACGTGTAGCTTTCTGCCTTGGCAGTGGGGTGGACTGAGGCATCCTTCACTTGTATGTAAATTGAGGAGGAAGAAAGCTTGAATAAGAGATGTGGTTTGGGATGTGTTCTGCTTGAGATGCCTGTATAAAGATAGACTTGTTTTCTCCTCCAACATCTCATATTTACACATCTTATAGAAATGACCACCTTTTATTGTAACTGTTATTCATTAATTAGCCTTCTTCACTAAACTGAATTCTTTGAAGAACTTAATTCCTTGTTTTCCAAGTGGGTAGCTCAGTTCCTCACATATGGTAGGCGTTCAGTAAATATTTTTTAAAGGACCGAATGAATGCCATTCTTTGAATGAATGATATAGAATGCAGAAATGAAATTATGAAGCTTAATAGAGACATTAGGGCTAGAAATAGTTTATTGTTCTTGTCTATTGTTCTAAGTCATCAGCAGATAAATGATTCATTAAAGGCAGTTGTGAAAGTTTAGGGAATTTTTCAGAAATGGAAAAGGAAATATTTGAGTTGGAGAAATAAAGAGCCAAAAAACAATAATTGGGAAACTTGGATTGAGAATGTTAATTGGAACAGTCAGCTGAAAAAGAAAATCACAAATAAGTTTATAGCCACTTCAAACTGTACGTTAATTTAAAAATAGACCGTTTGAAGTAGGGCCAAATCTTTTTATTCTGAATCTTTCTTTTTCTCACCTAAACTACACTTATAAGGACAATGTTTATCATTTCCAAATTTGATTTTGTTAAAGTAAGAAAATTTAAATATTCTGAAGCAGTCTAAGTGGAAAATTAACAATTCTTTATATTCTCCCCCAAAGTTTCATCACAGTTCTTGTCCTTACGCAGTTTGACACATGGGTTTTTTTTTGTTGTTCTCATTTCTACCTTAATTTTCAAAGCAAGTATCATTGATACACACGCACACACAATCATGTGTTTTTTGAGGTATTATTTAATAAAATTATATAATTACTAAGAAAATGACACTGACTTAAGTTGGTTACAAACACAACTGAAGCTTTAGCAAGCATTCAACCCAATTTGTGAAAGCAGAAATGTGCAGGTGTGTTAGAAACGTGCTCACTTGCCTGCCAGCAGTAAGATCCAGTTGTGCTAAGAAAATGGAAAATTTGGATAATTCAGGCCACTAAAGTAGATATTGTTTAAAAGAGCTTCTACTGTATTTTTAAAGTGTTATTTGATTGACCTTAAACAGCAGAAGTGAAATTAAAACACATGTTTTTGGCAGAGGAGAAAGAAAGCCAGTAGCTATAATGAGATGAGAAAATGGAAATAACATTTCATGAGCTATTCAATGGGGTCTTCTTAATGCAGACCAGAATATACAAATAATAGACTTCTCTAAACTTTTTATTTTGTGTGCTTATGGCCAAAAATTCAAAATAATGTTTAAAAAATTAAAATTCTTCTTCCTCCCCACCCCATATCCCATTTCCCAGAGCTCACTAATTATTTTAATCCTTTTGGAAATGGTTACTTGCACGAGCCTATTTGTATGTGTATCTATGTCTCCCTATATCTCTGTATGTCTCTTTTTCAATCAAAATTTTATATGGGCAGTCTCTATGAAGATAGATAAGTTGTTGGTAGTTACATAGATCTTCTTTCTTACAGCTATATAGAACTCCACTGTTTAGATATAGCATAATTCTTTTAACCAGTTTCCCATTGATAGAGAACATTTCTGTTTTCAATGGACAGTTCTGGTTTATGTGTGATGTCCTTGCATTATTGTTAACAGCTCTTCCATTCATCCTCACAATTGTCCCAGTTCAGATGATAAATTGTATGGTCACCTACCTACAAATAAATGTTTAGTTTATTTCCATTTTTTATTACCCACATATTGAAATTAAAATATTTGTTCATAAACCTTTCACACTTGTGGGAATATTTCTGAGTGTAAAGAATTATAATTGGAATTGCTGGTTCAGAGAGTCTGTGCCCTTTTAATTTTGAAAAATATTACCAAATGACCTTTCAAGAAGTTTGTACCAATATATACTCCTTCTAAGAGCAAACATATAAATCCCAGAAGAATCTGAATTAAATATAAGTTCGTTACCAATTCCTTCCTGACCTGGCACTTTCCCATTTCTCTGATCTCATAAATAGTGTCCTTCCTATTATCCATTTTACTATAACCACACTATTGTCAATAGGCAAAAAATACCCCTACCTCCGGACATTTGTACTTGCTGTCTTAATTGCTTGCGATACTCTGCCCCATATTCATATATAACTTTCTCCCCCATTTCATTTAGGCTTCTGTTTCAGTAGAGGTATGCCCTGACCACCTTATGAGAAAACATTGCTCTGTTAACCACTACCTAGCCTTTGACTCAGATTTATTTCTTTTTATTAATATCTGACATGTTGTTATGTGTTTCTTTCCCCTCTCCTTTCTAAAGTGTTAACTTCTTGAGTCAGAGACACCTCCAATCTTGGTTCCTGCTGTTTTCTCATTGCCTAGAAATGTGCCTGGCATATGAAGGAAACTCAGTAAATATGTGTTATCAAATGAATGAATCAAAATATAAGAGAATGTTTGTTTCCCACACTGGGTGTCATCAAACATTATCTTCTTTTGCCAATTTGATAACAATGGTATCTTGTAATTTTAACTTTCTTATCTTTAATTGTGAATAGATTGTACAATTTAGTATCTTATTAGCAATTTTTAATTTATTTTGTTCTGTGAGTTTTCTCTACATGTCTTTTGTTAGCCAGTCCACTTGAGTTAGTGATCAACATTTAAAATGGGACTAGGAAACATGGTTGTGTGTTTTCTCCACTGCATTAATTGTCTGGGTGCAGAAATGCAATAGACAGTGTTGGGTATAATCTCGTAGACAAATATAATGCAGGGAAAGCAAGGTAAGTGCATCCAGTGAAGTGGCCATGATGGTGAATGTAGAATATTTTCTAGGTAAAGATGCAAGTGAGAAATTTGGAGGAGAGAGTTTGAACACAGAAAAGTTGTAACATCAATTGATTTTAGGTCTCAGTAGAGTCAGATAATTGTTCCAATTTTTTCAGAGGTTCTGCTGAGAAATCAAATAAAACCATCAAGATACTTCTATTAAAAACTACCAATATAAAGATTCAGCTTTACCGATGGGTGGTGTGTTTTTAGAGAAGTTCAAACAATCGAAAGATTAATCTGGAACTACTGAGTAAAATAAATATTCATAACCCCTATGATCTAGTGGCTAGCTCTATATTAGAGTAAAATGCTCAACATAGTTTGTGGTGGCAGGTAGTTGTGGGCAATCTGAGAGAGTGGATAGGTAAATTCAAAGGTGAAATATGGTGGATGCACATCGGGTTGTATATTATGTGCCAGTTAACAGCAATGGTTTACAATTATTGTGCTGTTATATAACTCATCCTTCAACTCTACATTCATGCTACAGTTTACTCTGTGATGCTAGAGCTGGGATGCTACAAACTGCTTTTCCTTGAAAGGTATCTTTCTTTCTTAGATTCTGCCAAAAGGAGGCGCTAGTAGAAATAATTAGGCAGGGATCAAAGGAGGATGGAAACTTTTACCTGATCCTGTTTTCTTGATTTTCCTATATTTGTCAGAGTTACTCCAACAGCCCCAGTTGGGTCAGCCTCCAGCTTTTGACAGCAGCCTCAGTACCTGAGCCCTCCCAGATTTGTCAGCAGTGGCTCTGTGACACCCCCCACCCCCAAGAGGTCTAAGCACCAGCTCCATGAAATCCTTTCCTCTAAGCTCCTAGTTTTCTTTCCCCTTTTGTCGCTCCAGCCCTAAGTTTCATAGCTTCTTACATGTGGGTTACCTTATACATGAATTGCTCTTATATATGGGTTACCTCTGCTTTGTCTCTCTGTGTGTTTTTAGCTCTCCAAAAGTGTTGCAGCTAACTCTTTTTATTATATCCCCGCTACGTGCAATGATTCCCATAGTATTTCCTGTAATAAATATATATTCAAAACAGTGCTGACTCTGAATTTGGCTACTATGGGTACCTCATCTGAGTGGAATCATACAATAGCAATGTGAATGTACTCAATGCCACTGAATTGTATACTTAAAAGTGGTTAAAAGGGTAAATTTTATATTATGTATATTTTACCACAATAAAAAAAACAATGCTGAGGCGGGGGAAAAAAGAAACAAACTGAAATCTCAACATAATATATATCTTTAAGTTAAAAATAAACTATGAAAAATAACTCTATGTGATTCTCCCTAAACATTTGCATTAGGGCAGTTTCTCAGCCACAGCACTATTGACATTTGAGCCAGATAATTTTCTGTTGTGGAGGGATAGGGGGATGTCCTGTGCTTTACTGGAGGCTTAGCAGGAGCCCTAGCCTCTCCCTGCTAGATGCCAGAAGCACCTCCACCCAGCTGTGACAACCAAAAATGTTCCCAAACATTGTTGAATGTCTTCTGAAGGACAAAGTCGCCCCCCTTCCCCAGTGATTTGGAAGCACTGCATTAGGGAATGACAACAAATTGTCTAATTTGTGAGTTTGGGGAAAATCCATCTGCTTCTACCTTTTCTTCTTTGGGTTCTATTTGCTTTCAGAGAGTATGTGCTCTGGCCCATTCTCAAAGTCATGGTAAGTTTAGTGGTGAAAACTTTTCTTTCAAAGCCTGTGGATTCTCAGTGCTAACTATGGGTCAATATTAGGCAGTTCATCATTTGTACGTACTTGAGCAGCATTCCCCAACTCTCTCAGATACTTTTATTTCAATATGTCTGACTCCTCTATCTATCAGTATTATTTGTTAGCTCCTTCAAACCTCAGCCAGTTCACTGAGCTGGGCAGCATGAGATATGAGCCAGATGTGGATTGAGGTATTTCTGCTCCACGGCTGAATTATCCTTTTCAATGTACCCTCGTAATGATAAAGTGTCCCAGGGGTCTTTGATTGGTCCTGCTATTTTGTGTCTTCATTCATTGCTTATATGTTCTCATGTGGGCTCACACCTTTTAATGCCATCTCTTTGATGAATCCCATTATTTCTCTGCTAAACTCTTATTATCTACTCAAAATATTTACTTGGTTATCTAATAGGTATATCAAGTACTACATCTCTGAAAATAAGTTTCTTATTTTCATCCCACCAGCTCTGTCATCCAACCTGCTCTTCTTGTAGTATGCCCTGTTGTAGAAAATGGAAGGTCCATTTTCTTCATTGCTTAGGCCAGAACTTTAATTCTTCTTTTTCTTTCATCCTCCACAGCAGAATATTAGAATATTCTGTTCTCTTATCTTCAAATATATCCAGAAATTTTACCACTTTTCATCACCCTTACTATGACTACCTTGATCCAAGCCACCAAGTCCCTTACAAATCCCTTACATACCTTTGAGTATTCCTTGCCTCATCACATTCTATCTTCCACACCAAATTCTGTATGGTTCACTTAAAATGTAAGTCTCACTGTGACTTTTATATGCTCGAACTTTCCAATAGCTTCACATTCTAGCTTCACTCTATGTAACAGCCAGAGCCCTCCCTGTGGTCTACACGGCTCTGTGTGATATGCCTTCTCTCCATCTCTTCAGTCTCAACTACTTCTTGTCACTCCTCTCCAGCCGTTCACTCTGGTCCTTTGTACTTTCTGTTTCCTATGCCTTGAATGAACTCTTCCCAGACAAACACAAGGTACTTTCTCTTTCTTCCTTCAAGTCTCTGTTCAAATGTCACTTCAACAAAGGAATCTTCCTTGAATACTTTATTAAGTAACTTTCCCACCTTCTCCCTCTCTGCTGCTTCCCTCTTTTTGTTCCACTAATCATAGCCTAACATATTGCACATTTATAACTTTATAGGTGTATGTTATTTTTCTCCTACAACATTCACATTTCATGAAGGCAGGAATGGTGTTTTATTTACTCTTTGATACCTGGTGCTGTAACAGTGCCTGCCATGGGCTCCCAGCTCATATTTGGTAAAATAGTAAATAACTGGACTTCTCAAAATGTGTTGAACAACATAGATAGACTTAATTTGAGATGGGAAATAGATTAGGGAATAGAAATTCAGCCGAGGGTAGAGTGGCCTTGTAGTTAATTTAATAAAAGTGCTCTTTTGACCTATTTCCAAGCCATCCAGCAGCAAAATCAAACTTATTTAATAGTGGGCCCAAGAGTATACATACAGAAGCAGTGCTTGGGACTATAAGAACAGTCTGATGAAGTAGATACAGGACTGCACAAATAGGCTGCTGATTGCCTCCCCACATGGTGATGATCAAACTTTTGGTTAGCCATAGAGTTAAGAAGTAAAACAAATATAAAGCTGGAGAAATTAGGAATGGGGGACCCACTTTCCTCCGGCTTTATGCTTCCGTGTAGAAACTAACTCCCTGTGTTGCTTTAGGCCTCCTTACCTGCACCTCTCCAAGGGAGAAGATGTGAATGATCTCATGGGTGTAGCTTAGACAATTTCCTGCTGCTTTTTCTTTGGGAACTCAGGGAGTCAGAGCTTTGACCTCCTTCTAGATCTTTTGGTAAGCCTAGCAGTAAAAGCTCCACCCTTAGCAGGAAAGGACTGTGTTTTTCTGAGGGTAGATATGTCTTTCTCAGGGATGTACTATTAGTAAATCCATATGGATAACAATCCTTAAGCCATATGTTCAGATTAGCCATAATCAGTAGTAAAGGTGCTGCTTGGATCTCATTGACCTGTTTGAACATTTGTCATTCTCAGTTGATGCAGAAATCAGGCAAGAGGGAGAAATGTGTGATGCATTAGCTCCTTCATTCCAGCTACTTCATACTTTTGCCTCTTTAGAAATGGATTAGCTGTCTGTATCTTGCAGGTTTGTTAAGAACATTTAAGTTGATATATGTAGGAGTACTCAAAGCTGGTGTGAGAAATTCAGAACATTTTTCTTCAAAGGAAGTTAGGAATATCCCCTTTTCAGTCTGTGAGTACCATATCAGCCCGGGCATGCTGCACACAGCACAGTCACAATGTCCAGTCCTAACCTGTGAGAGCCTTCCTGAATCCCACAAGTTTTAATGATGCATGCAAACTTCTATGATGCCCGGTTCCTATCATATAGAGCTTTAAAATGAGTGAATGTAGATTAGTTCACTAAAAACAAACTTATAACTTTGCATACTGAGGTCATTTAATCAATAATAAATTATTGTTATCAGCTAAAGGACTTCATCAGAATAAAAGTGACACTGCATTCACAACAGTAAGGCACCACTCCACTATGTCTGTAGGTTAAGTAATTGTCATCCTTTGAAAAGTCTGAATAAAAAAGGAACAAACTGTTACTTCAAGATAGGTAAGGGGGGCTTCACTTCTGCCCGCAGCTGCATCTTCAGCACATCAGTGGAGGCGCTGCCCGTTGCTAACCACCAGTCCTCACAGGAGGCGCTGCTGGAGGGCCGCTCCAGTACCTTCTGAGCCCTGACGGCACCCCCAGGTTGGCCCCTTCAGCGGGTGCAGTGGCAGGGGGCAAAGTGGCCCCCTGGAGGCACTGTGCCCCTCCAGCCAGCCAGACTCGCTGGTGTGGGTCATTTTGATCCAAACCTTCCTGTAAAAGGCCCATTAAGCCGAGGGGTTTAGAGGATGCACTTCGCTGGCCCTGGAGCCCACAAGACCTGTGAGGTCGTGGCTACTGCCCCCAAGGGCCAGGCGCAGCTGCCCCAACCCGAGGGCGTCCTGCCTGGTACCCAGCTCCATGGCCTGAGGTTCCTGCCAGCCCCCAGGCCCAGGAGTGGATGTGGCCTAGCCCACTGGGCCGTGAGGAGGCAGGTGGCCCCTGTGCCCACACCCACGCGCATGCCGTGCCAGAGGCCGCCACACCGATAGGAAGAGGAACTGTTCCCGCCGCCCCTGAGCAGAACTGGGCCGTTTCAGAAGAGCTTTTTCCTGGGTGCCAGCTTCCTCCTCCAATGCTGGAATGCGTGTCCGACTTTTTGTGCTGTGGTTTTGATTCCTGGATACTTTTTTCATCTACCTGGATTACACAGCAAAAGAAAGCTACTTTTTGTTGTTGTTCTGTTCTTACCAACATGGTCGAATTAAAGCTGAGATTTGAAACAATCTTTGAAGGATTGCAAAACGTCATGAAAAGCAATGGGTGTAATGCCCCATGTTAAGAGAAAACAAAGGAAAGGCTACTCATCTCCACAGGGACCATGCATGACAGATGTTATTCGAAAAGTGAGAAGCTGTCATGAACATAGGACTCAGAGACATTGCCTGATCAGGGTCACCAGAGATGTTGTTTTATACATCATCCACTGCCCACTTTAGGAGTATCCATGAAGAAGCTTTTTTCAGAATAATGTTCTTTCTGCCATGATGGTTTATTTCATCCTTGTCATATTTGGAATCTCATTTTGATTCACATGTATGTCCATCTTATTTTGGCTTTCCCAAGAAACACCCTCTGAGACAAGGATTAGAGTAAAACTGGCAAAGAAGTGGTGAGGTAATATAGAAAATGGAAGTAGACGAAAAATCCACCATAGCAAGCTACTGAAACTTAATCTCACAGAGAGACTCTGGGAAATGATAAAAACACATGCCTTAAGCCCAAAGAGAGCCATATGGCTGACAGGGTCTTCGTGCTCTGGCCGGGTGTCAGGCCTGTGCTTCTGAGGTGGAAGAGCCACGTTCAGGACATTGGTCCACCAGAGACCTCCCAGCCCCACATAATATCAAACAGCGAAATCTCTTCCAGAGATCTCCATCTCAACGCTAAGAGCCAGCTTCACTCAACGACCAGCAAGCTACAGTGCTGGACACCCTATGCCAAACAACTAGCAAGACAGGAACACAACCCCACCCATCAGCAGAGAGGCTGCCTAAAATCATACTAAGGTCACAGACACCCCAAAACACACCACTGGACGCAGACCTGCCCACCAGAAAGACAAAATCCAGCCTCATCCACCAGAACACAGGCACCAGGCCCCTCCACCAGGAAGCCTACACAACCCACTGAACCAAACTTAGCCACTGAGGGCAGACACCAAAACAACGGGAACTGTGAACCTGCAGCTTGTGAAAAGGAGACCCCTAAACACAGTAAGTTAAGCAAAGTGAGAAGACACAGAAACACACAGTAGATGAAGGAGCAAGGTAAAAACCCACCAAACCGAACAAATGACGAGGAAATAGGCAGTCTACCTGAAAAAGAATTCAGAGTAATGATAGTAAAGATGATCCAAAATCTTGGAAATAGAATGGAGAATATACAAGAAACGTTTAACAAAGACCTAGAAGAACTAAAGAGCAAGCAAATAATGATGAACAATACAATAAATGAAATTAAAAATTCTCTAGAAGGAATCAATAGCAGAATAACTGATGCAGAAGAACGGATAAGTGACCTGGAAGATAAAATACTGGAAATAAATACCACAGAGCAGAATACAGAAAAAGAATGAACAGAATTGAGGACAGTCTCAGAGACCTCTGAGACAACATTGAATGCACCACATTCGAGTTACATGGGTCCCAGAAGAGGAAGATAAAAAGAAAGGGACTGAGAAAATATTTGAAGAGATTATAGTTGAAAACTTCCCTAATATGGGAAAGGAAATAGTCAATCAAGTCCAGGAAGTACAGAGAATCCCATACAGGAGAAATCCAAGGAGAAACCCGCCAAGACACATATTAATTAAACTACCAAAAATTAAACACAAAGAAAATATATTAAAAGCAGCAAGGGAAAAACAACAAATAACATACAAGGGAATCCCCAAAAGTTTAACAGCTGATCTTTTACCCGAAACCCTGCAAGCCAGAAGGGTGTGGCAGGGCATATTTAAAGTGATGAAAGGGAAAAACCTACAGCCAAGATTACTCTACCCAGCAAGGATCTCATTCAGATTTGATGGAGAAATTAAAACCTTTACAGACAAGCAAAAGCTAAGACAGTTCAGCACCACCAAACCAGTTTTACAACAAATGCTAAAGGAACTTCTCTAGGCAGGAAACACAAGAGAAGAAAAGACCTACAATAACAAACCCAAAACAATTAAGAAAATGGGAATAGGAACATACATATCGATAACTACCTTAAATGTAAATGGATCAAATGCTCCAACATAAGGACAAAGGCTGGCTGAATGGATACAAAAATAAGTCCTGTATATATGCTGTCTATAAGAGTCCCACTTCAGACCTAGGGACACATACAGACTGAAAGTGAGGGGATGGAAAAAGATATTCCATGCAAATGGAACTCAAAAGAAAGCTGGAGTAGCAATATTCATATCAGATGAAATAAACTTTAAAATAAAGAATGTTACAAGAGACAAGGAAGGACACTACATAATGATCAAGGAATCAATCCAGTAGGAAGATACAATGATTATACATATATATGCACCCAACATAGGAGCACCTCAATACATAAGGCAACTGCTAACAGCTATAAAAGAGGAAATCGACAGTAACACAAAATAGTATGGAACTTTAACATCCCACTTTCTCCAATGGACAGGTCATCCAAATTGCAAATAAATAAGGAAACACAAACTTTAAATGATACATTAAGCAAGATGGACTTAATCGACATTTATAGGAGATTCCATCCAAAAACAACAAAATACACTTTCTTCTCAAGTGCTCATGGAACATTCTCCAGGGTAGATCATATCTTGGGTCACAAATCAAGTCTTGGGAAATTTAAGAAAATTGAAATCGTATAAAGTGTCTTTTCCGACCACATTGCTATGAGACTAGATATCAATTACTGGAAACAATCTGTAAAAAATACAAACACATGGAGGCTAAACAATACACTACTGAATAGCCAAGAGATCACTGAAGAATTCAAAGAAGAAATTAAAAAATACCTAGAAACAAATGACAATGAAAACTCGATGACCCCAAACCTATGGGATGCAGCAAAAGTAGTTCTAAGAGGGAAGATTATATCAGTGCAATCCTACCTCAAGAAACAAGAACCATCTCAAATAAACAACCTAACCTCACACAAAAAGCAATTAGAGAAAGAAGAACAAAAAAACCCCAAAGTTAGCAGAAGGAAAGAAATCATAAAGATCAGATCAGAAATAAATGAAAAAGAAATGAAGGAAACAATAGCAAAGATCATTAAAACTAAAAGCTGGTTCTTTGAAAAGATAAACAAAATTGATAAACCATTAGCCAGACTCATCAAGAAAAAAAGGGAGAAGACTCAAATCAACAGAATTAGTAATGGAAAAGCAGAAGTAACAAATGACACTGCAGAAATTCAAAGGATCATGAGAGATTACTACAAGCAACTCTATGCCAATAAAATGGACAACCTGGAAGACATGGACAAATTCTTAGAAAAGCACCACCTTCAGGGACTGAACCAGGAAGAAATAGAAAATATAAACAGACCAAATTACAAGCACTGAAAATGAAACTGTGATTAAAAATCTTCCAAAAAACAAAAGCCCAGGACTGGATGGCTTCACAGGCGAATTCTATCAAACATTTAGAGAAGAGTGACTACCTATTCTTCTCAAACTCTTCCAAAGTATAGCAGAGGGAGGAGCAATCCCAAACGGATTCGACAAAACCACCATCACCCTGATACAAAACCAGACAAAAATGTCACAAAGAAAGAAAACTATAGGCCAATATCACTGATGAACATAGATGCAAAAAAGCTCAACAAAATACTAAAAAACAGAATCCAACAGCACATTAAAGGATCATACACCATGATCAAGTAGGGTTTATCACAGGAATGCAAGGATTCTTCAATATATGGAAATCAATCGATGTGATACACCATAATAAATTGAAAAATAAAAACCATATGATCATCTCAATAGATGCAGAAAAAGCATTGCACAAAATTCAACACCCATTTATGATAAAAACGCTACAGAAAGTACACATGGAGGGAACTTACCTCAACACAGTAAAGGCCATATATGACAAACCAACAGCCAACATCGTTGTCAATGGTGAAAAACTGAAACCATGTCCTCTAAGATCAGGAACAAGACAAGGTTGCCCCTCTCACCACTATTATTCAACATAGTTTTGGAAGTTTTAGCCACAGCAATCAGAGAAGAAAAAGAATTAAAAGGAATCCAAATCAGAAAAGATGAAGTAAAACTGTCACTGTTTGCAAATGTCTTGATACTCTACATAGAGAATCCTAAAGATGCTACCAGAAAACTACTAGAGCTAATCAATGAATCTGGTAAAGTACCACGATACAAAATTAATGCACAAAAATCTCTTGCATTCCTATACACTAATAATGAAAAATCTAAAAGATAAATTTAGGAAACACTCCCATTTACCATTGCAACAGAAAGAATAAAATAGGAATAAACCTACCTAAGGAGACAAAAGACCTGTATGCAGAAAACTATAAGACACTGCTGAAAGAAATTAAAGATGATAGAAACAAATGGAGAGATATACCATGTTCTTGGAGTGGAAGAATAATTATTGTGAAAATGACTATACTACCCAAAGCAATCTACAGATTCAATGCAATCCTATCAAGCTACCAATGGCATTTTTCACAGAACTAGAAAAAAAATTTCACTGTTTGTACAGAAACACAAAAGACCCCGAATTGCCAAAGCAATCTTGAGAAAGAAAAACAGAGCTGGAGGAATCAGGCTCCCTGACTTCAGACTATACTACAAAGCTTCAGTAATCAAGACAGTATGGTACTGGCACGAAAAACAGAAATATAGATCTATGGAACAGGATAGAAAGCCCAGAGATAAACCCACACGCATATGATCCCCTTATTTTTAATAAAGGAGGCAAGTGTATACAATGGAGAAAAGACAGCCTCTTCAATAAGTGGTGCTGGGAAAACTGGACAGCTACATGTCAAAGAATGAAATTAGAACTCTCCCTAACACCATACACAAAAATAAACTCAAAATGGATTAAAGATGTAAATGTAAGGCGAGACACTGTGAAACTCTTAGAGGAAAACATAGGCAGAACACTCTATGACATAAATCACAGCAAGATCCTTTTTGGCCCACCTCCTAGGGAAATGGAAATAAAAACAAAAATAAACAAATGGGACCTGATGAGACTTAAAAGCTTCTGTACAGCAAAGGAAACCATAAACAGACAAAAAGACAACCCTCAGAATGGGAGAAAATATTTGCAAATGAAGCAAGTGACAAAGGATTAATCTCCAAAATATACAAGCAGCTCATGCAGCTCAATATCAAAAAAAACAAATAATCTAATGCAAACATGGGCAAGAGACCTAAATAGAGATTTCTCCAAAGAAGATGCACAGATTGCCAACAAACACATGAAAGGATGCTCAACATCACTATTCATTAGAGAAGTGCAAATCAAAGCTACAATGAGGTATCACCTCACACCAGTCAGAATTTCCATCCTCAAAAATTCTACAAACAATAAATGCTGGAGAGGGTGTGGAGAAAAGGGAACCCTCTTGCACTGTTGGTGGGAATGTAAATTGATACAGCCACTATGGAGAACAGTATGGAGTTTCCTTAAAAAACTAAAAATAGAACTACCATATGACCCAGCAATCCCACTACTGGGCATATACCCTGAGAAAACCACAATTCAAAGAGTCATGTACCACTATGTTCACTGCAGCTCTGTTTACAATAGCCAGGACATGGAAGCAACCTAAGTGTCCATCAGCAGATGAATGGATAAAGAAGATGTGGCACATATATACAATGGAATATTACTCAGCCATTAAAAGAAACGAAATTGAGTTATTTGTAGTGAGGTGGATGGACCTAGAGTCCGTCATACAGAGTGAAGTCAGTCAGAAAGAGATAAACAAATACTGTATGCTAACACATATATGTGGAATCTAAAAAAAAAAAAAAAAAGGTTCTGAAGAACCTAGGGGCAGGACAGGAGTAAAGACACAGATGTAGAGAATGGACTTGAAGACATGGGGAGGGGAGGGGTAAGCTGGGACGAAGTGAGAGAGTGGCATGGACATATATACTCTACAAAACGTAAAATAGCTAGTGAGAAGCAGCCGTATAGCACCGGGAGATCAGCTCGGTGCTTTGTGACCACCTAGAGGGGTGGGTTAGGGAGGATGGCAGGGAGACACAAGAGGGAGGAGATCTGGGGATTTTGTATATGTATAGCTGATTCACTTTGGTTTTTTTTTTTTTTTTTTGAAGATTATTGAGATTTAATTGCCAAATAACATTGTGTACTTTAAGATGTACAATGTGGAGATTTGATACATGTATATATTGTGAAATGACTCCCACAATAATTTAGTTAATATATCTATCACCTCACATAGTTATCTCTGTTTTCCATGATGATAACTTGTAATGTCTACCCTCTTAGCATGTTTCAAGTATATAGTATTTTTTTATCATTATTACTTTTATTATCACTATTATTATCATTTTCACATCTTTCAGATCTCTCATATCTAATAATTTTTTAGTGCTATTTTTTTTTTTACATCTTTATTGGAGTATAATTGCTTTACAATGGTGTGTTAGTTTCTGCTTTATAACAAAGTGTGATTCACTTTGTTTTAAGTATGACCACATGTATGACCTTCTAGAAAAGGTAACAGAAAGATCAGAGATTAGGTGATAGGGTCAGATCAGGCACTAAGCTGCAAAGAGTCACACGGAAATTTTTTATGATGTTGGAAATGTTTGTGGCTTCATTATGGTGGTGGTTACATGATCATATATGATTATTAAAATTCACCTGCAATGGGAAATTTATTGTATGTAAATTTTACCTCAATAAATGTGTACAAATATATAGAATTAGAAGTTACAAAGAAGGAAGTAAGAGAAATGTTTAAAGAACAAGAGTATGAAAAAAAAAAAAAAAAAAAAAGGTAGGGCTTCCCGGGTGGCGCAGTGGTTGAGAGTCCGCCTGCCGATGCAGGGGACGCTGGTTCGTGCCCCGGTCCGGGAAGTTCCCACATGCCGCGGAGCGGCGGGGCCCGTGAGCCATGGCCGCTGAGCCTGCGCGTCCAGAGCCTGTGCTCCGCAACGGGAGAGGCCACAACAGTGAGAAGCCCGCGTACCGCAAAAAAAAAAAAAAAAAAAAAGAGTATGTATTTTTGCAATGTATATAGAAAAGGAATATTGAAGCCACAGAATACAGTGGGGTGTAAACAAAAACTTTTTATTTTTCTTCAACTACTGCCTTCAAATATTCTCTCTCAATTATCCCTCACTCTCTCTTTAATTACTTCTTGAGCCTATCCTATTGTTTTCAGGCTTCTTTCATTTGTGGGAATACTTTCATTTTTATAATTTAGATGCACTTTAAATATTAAAGACCCAAGATTTTCAAATTTAATTTTGAATTTCACATTCAGTTCAACCTCTTTCCCTCTCCCTCTGCTTAGGTTTGACATGTGGCTAAGACACCCATAATAGGGAAGGGTTTAAAACGAGTATTTAACTCTATTTTCCTTCCTCACTCTGCCTCTCCCTCTCACTCTTCTGCTTTTCTCTTCTTTCTTTTATATATCGAGGTTAAGGAAGAGAAATAGGAGAAAAATAGCAAAATGATATATTATTTCACTGCTGGTTTCTTCTACGTGGAACAGTCTTGAATGATCACCTGAGGTTTTCTCATGGGTCACACATCCCTGATGTGCAGTGCACTTTCTGCCTGATGTATCGGTACACCCTTAGCTTCTATTCCCAGGGGTCTATTCATTACTTTGTACTACTCGTATCCCCTTACCTACAGGCTACCCTCCAATGCAGAGTTCTTTCACAATGGCTTACAGCCTGGCTAACCTCCATGGCCTTCATTCAAACCCATGGGAAATTCACTCATCTTTGTCCCACGAATGGTGGGTGTATGTATTTTGCTTCTCACTGGTTTCCCAAATCTCTCTGCTGTTGCTCACTGTTCCAACCAACATTCTGCCTTCAAAATTCTGGTAGGAACCAGGCACATGCCCCCAAAGTCCAGGGTTAAAGAGGAGGGCCAAACATACCATTTTTTATTAATAAATTCTCTAACTTCACTTTCTTCAGCTCAAATGGAAGACCCAGTGCAGCCTGACTGATTCAGCTGCTTGGCGAGCATTGAACCAGGGTATGAGATGTTTATGCAGTTACCTCCACGTCTGCAAGCACCTCTTCGAGTGAATGTAGTAGGCTGGGGAGGGGTCAAACACTTGCCTTTCTTCTCTACTAGAAAGGGAAGAGAAAAAGCATTTTCTCTCTAAGCCTATAATTTGCTTTCCTAAAGGCTCAAGACCACTGATGAGTTGGTGATCTCAGGAACATCTTATCTACCTTTGAGAAGCCCTGTAAGTCTTACTAAAGCTCTGCAGTCTGGAAGCTCCTTAGCTGCTATGTAGCATTGTTTGCTATCAAGTCAGTATCCCCCCACCTCTTGTTACATTCACCCTTAGGTTTGAAGGAAGAAATCTGGGAAGCATATTTCCCAGAATCCTTTGTCAGCACAGTGTGAGTCTGACTCTGCCAATAAGAGTTATTCACAGGAGTTTAAGAAAACTGAAGAGAGAGAAAACCATCGTTCTCTGATGAGAGCTTCTGGGTAGGTATGGTATGTGGGTCTTGGCAGGTGGCAGATGAGAGGTTTTCAGACACCTGCAGGCATCCTACTCCTCCTTTTGGTGCTTTAGGCAGATGGAGTCTTTGATGGCATTTTCCCTGCAATCCTTGCCCTCCCAAATTTGGTGAAAACAAACAGTGACCTTCTTGAATATTGTTCTCCCAGCCATTCTGATAGTTGTGAAGTCTGTGAAAACTCTTAAATTTCTTTCTACTCCGAATTCCTAGAGTGGCTTTTTCTTCCCTGCCCTGTACTAATTGATGCAGCAACTCTCTTTAAAATGTAGAGGCACCTGTCTCCTATTTTTCTCTGTTTAGGAACTCAACCTGAAATTCTCAGACAGTGGCATCTGGTTACATAGCCTGAGGGAAAATCAAGACTTTATAATCCTGATTATCAGTTACAGACAACAAAGATATGGATAAAAAGCATCAATAGAATCAGGGCAGTGTCCTGTTGTGGGATCTGGCCGGAATATTTCACTATAATAGAACCCTTTGTTTAGGGGAATGAAGATTGAATCAAAACTCTTGGGCATCCATTGGTATTTCCCACCTTAACTCAGTTGAGTTATGTATGTTAATAATACTGTTTACTCAACTTTGCTTCCTCTGTAGTCATAACTAGACAGCTTAGGTAATAGGAGCTTAGCTTAGGGATAAGTAAGAAAGTGAAGGAAGCATTTTTTTCAGAGGGCTTCATGAGAAACAAGAACATCATTCAGAATATCTGCACAATCACCTAGTTAGGAAGCATAAAATATTTGAGTGTCATTCAGGGCACGTGTCACTCTGGTAGTCCAACAGCAGGCTAACGGCCCAGCATTCATACGAGTAGTTGTCTCCTCAGAAGCAGGCTTCTGTTGTTCTACCTGGCAGGCTCTGGTTCTTTCTGGCTGTCTTTTCCCTTATCTACCTCATTTCCCTCTCTACTCCCCTCTTTACATCATGACTTTTGCCTACTGCCTTCTTCTTTTTTTTTTTTTGCTATACGCTGATTGTTTCCACAGAGCTCTCCCTTCAACTGGAAAAAAAGAGAAGTTAAGATTGGTTCAGTTGGTAACTTTTCAGTGTAAAGAATTTGGGAGCAGATCATGCCCTATCACCACAGCGGCTGATGGTTGGCATAGAGTTAGTTGCTTTCAGTCAGTCCTCAAGCCTCATCGACTTATCTGTCCAGGGAAGTAGGTCCATGAGGCAACAACCACAGCAACTTAGGGTATGAAGCAATCTAGGGATTATTCAGAAGGGTACTTTGGGTATGGCTGACTAAAAGTTGAAAACCAATAAATTCTCTAAGATAGAAAGCAACTACATCTCTAAAGCATCTTCTATGACAAGATTATTTAACTAGTAATCATAGAAACAAACAAGCCATAGTTCTTGATACTCAGAAAACGTCAATTGCATGATGTCTCATTTATTTAAAAAGAGGCTTTTGGGAAAAAAAAGAAAACAATGGCTGGCAAGTTTATTTGACATAATAGCTGATTTCAGAAATATAAACATGTTAAAAAATAAAGGCCTTAGGATTGAATAAATACGATTATTCTGTACTGGATTTGGTTCTATATCAATCTGAACCAAAAGAGGAGACCCCATGGAAAACTGGCTCACTGTTGTTTCCACCACAGCTCCACAGATCACATCATTGGTTCCACTGGATCCAGTGAGGGGAAATGAGCAAAATGTGGTCATGGATATTGTAAAGTATAAGTCAATTAACATTTTTACAACAAATGTAAAACAATACTGTAATAGCAGATTGTCCCCTTCGATGTCATAATTCTGAAAACTTAATAAAAGGGTGCATGGTCATAGAAAGCAAATTATTGCTGATTGTAGAGGACACGGAAGAACATCCATCAGTCCAACTTAACTTACATTTATCCCTACTTGTTTTTCTACACAAGTAGAAAGAATCTAAATATAAGAGGACATATAGTTCTCTAAGATTATTAAATATAAGAAAAATACAATATTGAGCTAAATTAAGAGTTATAAGCCATTAATTTAAGACATTCCAATAAAAGCTTGTTTTTATTTTTGCATGTTCACTATTGTAAAATAAAAAAATAATAACAATGTAGTGAAAGGCTCTGAAATGTCTTCATTCAACATAAGGAGGCTTGGGAAGTTTTCTTCTTCTGTCACTTGAAAAGATGGTCGTTAGTAGGTCAGGCCCCTCTCTGCTGGAGCCCAGTGTAAGCTTTCTGTCTGTAGTTAAAATGACCATGCCTGTTCCACACTACTTCTTGACTTTTGTCCCTTCTCTTCCTTGACAGTCAAAACAGAACAACCTAGAGAAAGTTTTGCTCATGCCTTTAGACCTCTGTATGTTAGAAAATGTTTATTTTTATAAGTAAACAATGCGACATTTATAAGCAATTACTAATGGTTATTATGTAAAGCGATTCATGTGCTGACTAGCTTTATATCACCTCCTTTAAAACTCTTCTTATTTCTATTTTGGATCTAACAATTAAAAATTGCTTTTTAATAAGGGTAGTAGCAACAGTAATATAACATTTATGGAGGGCTTCTTATATGACAAACACTATGATAAGAAATTTACAAGTATTATTCCTTTTCACAGAAGAGGGAGCTAAGACTTAGAGATTTATGTAAATTGCATGTGATCATTCAGATAATAAGTGAGACATCTAGGTTCTGAATATAAAAAAGACTGACTCTAAGCTGTCATTCTGTGTCATACACACTTTTCTAACAAAGTACCAGATTTGGTTGTTTTGGTTCATTGCTTGTCTATCTTGGTAAAAGTTATTATTATTTGTAAGTAATTGTACTTTGGAAAATATCCCAACCAAATATGTCCAATTTTTTAATAGTTCTACTTTAAAATACAATTGATCATTTTTAGGTTAGCTAAATGTAAATTATTTATTCAGACTCTTTTCTGTTTTTAGTAAGTAGCACACAAGACATTGAGTATTCATTTGTTTTCTATTTCCAAAACACATATTGAAAATAATATTATATAAGGAACATTAGCTGCACATCATTCCTTTCATAACATGCATTTCTCTTTTTACCCATAATATATTTTTAAGAAATGTTTGTTAAAATAAAACCCAATTTTTTTTTCTGCTGGTCTTAAATTTCTGAATAAAGTTGTCAATGATTATTAAAATCTCATTATTGTAACAACAGTTTCAACAGTCTACATTCTTTGATACCTTAAAAAGCACATACAAGGCTTCCCTGGTGGCACAGTGGTTAAGAATCTGCCTGCCAATGCAGGGCACACGGGTTCGAGCCCTGGTCTGGGAAGATCCCACATACTGCGGAGCAAATAAGCCCGTGCACCACATCTACTGAGCCTGTGCTCTAGAGCCCACGAGCCACAACTACTGAGCCCGTGAGCCTAGAGCCCATGCTCCACAAGAGAAGCCACCGCAGTGAGAAGAGTAGCCCCTGCTTACCGCAACTAGAGAAAGCCTGCGCGCAACAATGAAGATCCAACGCAGCCAAAAATAAATAAATATTTTTAAAAAGCACATACGTTATTTGATTCAGTTAAAATATTTATTAATATCCCTCTCTTCAATTGTCTCCCCTGCCCCTGTACCTTCCTGACATAAAATATAATTTTTATTGTTTTTATATTTATATTTTCTCATATTTTATCTTTCACTCTAGTGGTGGTCTCAATGAGCCCAAACAATTTGAAATCATACTTTTAAATGATAATAGCAACATAGTGCCCACATTATGCTTTTTACTATGGTATGTTCTAAGATTAAAGAAACTAAGAAGTTATTTATATACATCAATTTTTTTCTTTTCTATACATTTATTTCGTTTTATTTTGAGATAGTTTTCAAGTCTACAGAATAGTTGATAAATAACACAATAAAACATACTCCTTATACAGATTCATCACTTGTTAAAACCTTGTCACCGTTGCTCCTATCTTTCTTTCTTTCTTTTTTTTTTTTTTTTTTTTTTTTGCATTACTTGGGCCTCTCACTGTTGTGGCCTCTCCCGTTGCGGAGCACAGGCTCCGGACGCGCAGGCTCAGCGGCCATGGCTCACGGGCCCAGCCGCTCCGCGGCATGTGGGATCTTCCCAGACCGGGGCACGAACCCGTGTCCCCTGCATCGGCAGGCGGACTCTCAACCACTGCGCCACCAGGGAAGCCCTGCTCCTATCTTTCCATCTTTCTTTCTCCTTTCTTTCTTTTTCTCTTTTCCCTTTTTCTTCCTTCCTTTCTTCCTTCTTTCCTTTTCTTTCCTCTTTTGTTCTTTCTTTCTCTTCTCTTCCTCCTCCCATCCCCACTCCACCTCCTCCTTTTCTTTCTTCTCTCTCTCTCCCCTCCCCCACACCCCCCTGCCAAAAGACACTAGTAGGCTGAGGCAGTATAACCCTTCACATCTAAATACTTTAGCATGCTTCTTCTTAAAGCAAGGGCATTCTCCTGCAAAACCATGTCAATACTACCTAAGAAAACCAACACTAATTTAATAGCATTGACCAAATATAGATCATGCTCAAATGTCCTCAGTTGTTCCCAAAATGTCCTTTAGAGGGGACGGTTGTTTTTTCGATTCAGGAACCAAGCAAGGTTTACGTAGTACATTTGGCTGCTGTGTGTCTTAAGTCACCTACCTCATTTCTTTTTTTTTTTTTTTTTTTTTGCGGTACGCGGGCCTCTCACCGTTGTGGCCTCTCCCGTTGCAGAGCACAGGCTCCAGACGCGCAGGCTCAGCGGCCATGGCTCACAGGCCCAACCGCTCCGCGGCACGTGGGATTTTCCCAGACCAGGGCACGAACCCGTGTCCCCTGCATCGGCAGGCGGACTCTCAACCACTGCGCCACCAGGGAAGCCCTCCTCTCATTTCTTCATTGTATTTATTTATTAGAATGGTGTGGTCAAATAGCCCTGCAGATCATCCCATACCCAGATTCTTCTGACTGCTTCCTCAGAATAAAACTCAGGTGAAAGTTATGAAAGCAACTTCAAACCACAAGATTATGATGTGCCCTTGGGAGGCATATCAAGTGAGGCCATCTCACCATTGACAATGCCAATTTTAACCACTTGACTAAGATAGGGACAGCCAGACCGCTCCATTTTAAAAGAATACTTTCTGATTCAATGCTTCCCTTCACTCAGCAGCTTTCACACTCATTGTTGATCAAGTCTGCATCTATTGTGTTGCTAGAGTGGTAGTCAGTTTTCATTATTCCCCTTGTTTTTATTACCTGGCATTCTTCCTTAAAGGAGAGCTTTCTTTTTTTGTTTTTTTTCTTTCTGGCCAGGAAGGTTTTCTACATTCTCTTTGAACTTTCTTTGTCCTGTAAATCCCCCATTTTTCTCCATGAGACCTGACTTCTTTTTAGAGGGAAATGTCTTTTGTAATGGGAGTTAAATGTGCTCTTTGCTTTTGAAATGTCACTATTTCTGTGTAGTTTCAATGTACAGGGCAAGAAAACATATGTGTGGTGTTTGTTTTTTAAGGTTTTTTACCTTTCCTTTAAAAAATACATCAAATATTCTGTGAGAACAATATAACATTATTTACACGAAACTTTTTAAAAGTTCCTTTACAAAGATGGTACACTTAAGGAAGTATCTTCCCTAATATGTTAATAATTGACTAATAGCATTTAAAAAATGATAAATCCATGGGTGATAACTGAATCCAAATACTAACATTGTCCACTTGAACTTGAAATGCTTAGGATGTCTTTCCAGTAACAAATGATTTCACATACAATATTAAACGTGCCCTTCCATTAAGCATTTGTCTTTAAAAGCAAATTCATACTCACCGCATCGTCTCTCACTCTCTGCTCTAATTTAATTCAGACTACTTATGATTATTGTGAGCAATTATTTCTTAACAGTTTCTTTCTAAATCCCATATGGTAATGATTAAAACTTGAAAGCTTTAAAATAAAAAAAATGCAAAAAGAAATATTTTAAATAAGTTTAAGAAGCCTGCTTTGGGCTCTGGTTGTCTCTTTATGCTCCATCAGGCCCCCATGCAAAGTTCCCCCATGGACTCATTTCCTTCTCAAATGAGTGAAAAATTCTTTTTATTCCCTTCAGCTCCTCTTGAAAAGAAAGGCTTTATTTAAAATAATTGATTTATTTTTGAGGCTACAAAATGCTGATGTTTAGACACACATTCGACACAAGTGATGTATTATTCCTAACTTATATTTCAGTTGTTTATAAGCTGATAAGTTTTGAATCATTCCAACTGTCATTTCACCTTTACGCTGTTGCCTCATATTCTAATGTGAAATCTTTCAAGATGGGAGGCCTGAAGCTGCAAGGAACATTTATCATAAAAAATTAAAAACCATAACATACAACCTATTGATTCAGTTGATTTTCAAAAATTGTGCTCTTCATGAAATTGCCTCAGGGTGTAAGCTCAGAATTAAAATAACAATTATAAAATCCCCAAGCTGAGTAAAACCAAAGCAGTCTAGTTGAAAATATTTATACAAATCCATTTTCCCCAGAAAAGCATAGAAAGTGAAAAAAAACATAGAAGTAAAAAAAAAAAATTCTGTTTTAAAGAATTAATTTTTCAGAATGAAGTTCAATTAGTTAACTCTTTTAAAGCATATATTTCCCATAAAACAGAAAGGGAGGAAACTGATGAAAGACAAAAATGGATGGAAACCTTGCTACAGATCCTGATGGTTTCTATAGCGGCTGCAATCTTCCGACAAGGAATTTGAATTTTTTCACTACAGGGTTGCAAGGAATGACAGTGATCTTAAAGGAATTGCGCACTGTTTCCATTTTAAAACTTGGCTAGCTAATTAGGCAAAATTATAGTTGTATTAAATGTGCATCTGTTACTATGCTCTGTCTTTAATGTTGGGTGTAAATATTTCAGGATCCAATGATTGGTAACTACTTAGATTGGACTCTAAATTTGTAAATGAGAAGCTTTGATTGTGTCAAAAACATATGAATTAATTTTAATTGGAAAGCTTAAAATGATGTTTATTTTAAAAATTAAAATAGATATATTCTGGTTTTGTTAGAATAATTTTTCTAACCATATATAACTACAAGTATTGACATTTTGTGGAAAATTATTAAGTGATGAAAATAAATAGAACTAGTGCTAGGTATGATGAGGTTAACAAATAGTTCCATTTAAGATTTAAGAAAATGTTTATAAAAGTACTACACAAATTTATTATTTTCTCCTTTTACTATTAAGATCTAGTTCAATAATATTACTATAAATATAATATGTGTCTTTTTAGCCTTGAAGTTGTTTAAAGTTTTACTTGTCTTATATTTGTAAATGATCAACTTTTGTAAATATTTGAAAATAATTTTTTTCTAAATTTTTAGAAGTTATATTTCAAAGCATGACTATTAGTATAACATTACTAATTTCATTATCTACAGAATTCTACATTTTGTCAATGATCAGTCATGGTATGAGTTATAAATATTTCCAGAGATTGGGTTTCAGCATCAATTCCTAACTCCCATCCTTAGAATAAAAAACCCAGAAATATTAAAAATCAATAATTTTTTGACCCATCATTGAACAAAGATCACAGGGCAAGCTGAAACCCCCAAATTTAGAGAAACAGTCACATCCAGAAAGACTTAGCTCCAGAGATTTGCTTACCTGGAGAACAAAATATGAGAATCCTTAAACTAGTAGGAACATTTAAATGGTAATCTTGAGGAACTGCTGGAGGCAGAGTGCAGGCTAGCTGGAAAGTGAGAAACTCTTGGGGACTGCAATCATAAGAGGGGCCCACACTTATTCATACCTTTACTTCAGGAACCCACCAAATTCTCCTGGTGAGGACATGAGAGAGATTCCTTGATGGTGCTAGCTGGGAAATTGGGCGAATAGCCATCTTGAAACCCATCCAGAATCTTAACAAATGCCTAATATCTAGGGAAAAAGGATTCATAAGGAGACAATTCTGAAAACTTTTCCCAGTTGAAGGAAGGGAATATAGAGGCATGGAATATACAAGATGAATCATTGAGTGGTTTGTCATGCCAAAATGTAAGACAGTACTCAAAAAACAAAAAAAAAAACAGTGAGGATATGTCAAAGGTCACAGGAACCAACTGAAAAAACTCAATGGTTCTAAACTGGAACAATTTGAGTAATAAAATAAATATGGTAGCTTTGGATTCTAGCCCAAAGTATAAAATAAATATCTGTATGCTGGACTGATATAAATAAATGATTAAATAAAAAGATACATGAGAAAGAGAGACAAATTTCCAATGCAGAAGAATTACAAATAAATTATGTAGCTACTGTCTTCCCAAGGAGGTGGAGGATAAAGTCTCACCCCTCATGTGTGACCCTGATCAACATGGGTTTGAACTGCACAATTCCAATTATATATGGATTTTTTTCAATATTAAATATAATGTTTCTACATGATCCAAAGTTGGTTGAATTCTTAGATGCAGAGCCATAGATAAGGAGGAACTGCTGTTATGGAGGAACCACAAATACAGAGAGCCAACTGTAAGTTATAGGCAGATTTTCGACTGTGCTAAGGACCAGCAGCTCTTATCCCCACATTATTCAAGAGTTAACTGTAGTAACTTCCTACTAATGAGTATATCATGGAAAGAAAGAAGAAAACTTTCAAGTGGAAAAAAAAAACCAACAAACACTACCTCTGCCAGGAGAAAAAGATTAATATCAGGGATAAAGTCATGTTAATAGCATGTACCCTTGATACGATGTGATGAGAATGGCAATTTACGTCTTTGGTCTTCCTTACCAAATCCATAAACACTGTGGAACCATGAGAAAAACATAAAACAAGCCCAAACTGAAGGACATTTTATGATATACTTGATGACTACTCCTCAACACTATCAAAGTAATCAAATAAAAAAGGAAAGTCTAAGAAACATAATCTAGAGAAGCCTGAGGAAACTAAATATAATGTGATATCCTGGATGCAGTCATGGAACAGAGAAAGGACATGAGGCAAAAGCTAAGGAAATTTGAATAAAATATCAACCTTAGTTAATAATAATGCTTCATTAGTTGTGAGAAGTGTAATGGTAATTTCAACAATAGAGAACCTGAGTGTGAGGTATACAAGGAGTCTAATATTTCTGCAACTCCTAAACTTTCCTAAAATAAAAAAAGTATATTTAAAAGTTGTTTCTATCTGATTTTCTTTTCTGTAGTTTTTGTTAAATGCTGTTCACTTGCTTTATTAATATTTTCATTGTAGATTCTAACCTGTATCAACTTAAATTTCCTAATTTGTGTTTATTGGTATTATGACATTGAATTCAAATTTGTCTTTATCTTTAATCTTTCTTCATTTGACTTAGTCTTAGAGAATTCGTTTAAGTTTAGTGTTCACTAAATATCTCACAATAATGGTATTTTTTAACATCTTAATGTAATAGACATTGTACAAAACAGAAACTCTGTCCTTTGTTAGAATGATTAGTAGCAATTTACCGACCAAGAACAATAATGCTTAAAATTGTTTTAGAGGCTCTTTTTACATTGAGACAAACATAAGAATATAGAATTACATAAAAGAAATACATGAAGGCATTATGTACCCTTAAGAAAGAAGGCTTTTCTATTCTTCGTTATTTTTCTGATATTGCTCATTAGATTTGAGAATCCCAGTCTGTTCTTAACCTGAGAGCATAGTTCCTAAAATCCTTAATTTTCTAATGATATTTTTTATCATAAAGTTTTTGTGGTTAGAAAGTATCTTCATTTCATGGAATTACCATGGTCTAAGTAGTTTTAAAATATTGTAACAAAAGGACTAGTAGCTATTTCTTCATTTTTCAGGGAAAAAAAATGTAGAAACTGGACGAGTATCAAAATCACCAAATTCACAATCATGCAAAGCACAACAAAATTCCATCACTCTAGACATAAATGTCACATGCTATGGTTGTAAATATTTGGTTAAACCAAATCAAAATTATTCATGAAAAACATTTTAGGATGATCTTGGAGAACCTAAGCAAATTTTTTTTAAAAAACTCAAAAAACATCTTTTCATTTAATAAAAGTATTTAGAACACATAAAACAAGGCAATATTCATTCTTTTTTCCCATCTTCTGGTACGGGATCCGTTGGTGGCTCCTCCACGGTTGCGCTGTTGCTCTCCAAGCCCGTGTTACTATCACTGGTCCCTTCCTCTGCCAGACTGTCCACCCCCTCCTGCCCGCTCTCCTCGTCCTCAGGAGTAGATGTGCCTTCTTTACCATTCTGTTGACTTTCTGTCGTTTCTTCAAGGAGTGTCTCCTCTGTGTCCTTCAGGACGCTCTTGTCTTTTTTTCTTCGGTCTTATTAGCTGCTGGCTCCTCAGGAACACTACTGCTCTGGCTGTGCTCAGCTTGCGCTGCTGCCTCTTTCTCCCTTTCTTCCTGCTTTTTGTGAGCCTGTTCCTCAGCCTGTGCAATTTCAGCTGCAGATTTTTCCATATCCACTTCTACTTTCAACCACACAAGCTTTTAAGTTCATTGTTAAATGAATCTGTGCTTTCCAGGAATTTCCTCTTCTTTTCTTGGTGTCACTCCTCTATTTGAAGAAGTTCAGCTTCTAGTTTTCACTGATGAACCATTAAGGACTGGACCTGTCATTTGAGGACCTGCATTCTAGCTGTTATGACAACTGACCAAACGTCTGGCACCACACTCTCACTTAGGATTTCACGGATGAGGCGGTGGTTTCTGTGGAAACGGGCTATAGCTGTTTGCTTCATTGAAAAGCCATCATCATAATTATCGAATCTTCAGCAGCCTGAATGCTCATGTAAGATTTTCCTTTCTTCATGCGAGACTGTCTCTGTCAACTTTCTTCCTCTAAAGCAGCTTCTGCACAACTTTTTGCACTTAATCCAGTATATCCTGTGGGCTTGCATAGCATCTTGTCTTGAACTGGATATCTACTTGCTTCATGTGTGTTCCTTAACTACTTAACCAATAAGATAGAGTGGGTTTGATATCTACATTTTTTAATTCGCACACATCACATTATAAACTATTACATATTCAGTATAGGTTTGCAAAATAGTCGTAAAGCTGAATTCAAGGGTAATATCATATTACATAAATAACATAATATCACATTTATTTCTAAAATGCTGTTACTTGCTTGTATCAGAGCTACTAATAAAAATTTTGAAGTGACTGCAGTGAAATTTCTGATAGTTCTTTTTCCTACATAAACTCTTTGATAAATTTATTAATGAACCATGAAATGTCCAAAAAGCAGATCTTCCAAAAGACAAGTAGCAAGCAAAGCCTGTATAATCTACAAACTAGGTAAACAGTTGTAAATAACTACATGTAAAGCCTTCATACTCGACTGTAATAATCATAGATGCCTTTATTAAAATACCTTTTTAATGATCAATTTATGTTGTCTGAGACTATATGGAAACACATGCATAGTACTAAAATAAATTTCTAACCAGCTTCCCTTCCAAAGCCAGTCTGCATGTTGCTGCCACATTGCTCTTCTTTAAAAAGCCTCCATCATTAGTGAACATAAATCAATTGAGAGATTGCCATGTTCAAGCACTGTGTCAGGGCTTAAGGGAAATAAAACGTGTATTAATACATAGTTCTTACCTTTATTAAAATAATTCAGTATTCTCAGGTTTGCAATTTTCTAGTTAACTCTCAGTTCCTTGTCTGTAAAGTGGTGACTCTAATAGTACCTACCTGACTACCTCATTTATTCATTCATTCATGCACTCAAATCATTCTTTTTTTTTCCATAGCACTAGTATATTCTGGGCACTGTTTTCTTACTCTGAGTATAACAGTAACTAAGACACATAAAATTCTTGACATTGTGAAACTTCTAGTGAATGAAACAGACAATATTCAAATAAATAACTATAAAATACAATTTTGGGTAGAGATAAATTCTAGGAGAAAAATAAAGTCAGGCAAACAACTAGATATTAAATACGAATGGGGGACTGTTTTTGAAAGGGTAGTTAAGAAGGCCTGTCTAAATAATACCTAAGTAAAATGAAGAAGCAAGCAATGATCACCTGTGTGTGAGGAACATTTCAGGAAGAACTAACAGGATGCAATGGCTCTGAGATAGAAATAAGCTCAGTATGGTATATTTTTGCTTGAGGAATAAAATGGAAAGTCAAGACAGCAGGAATGAAATGAATGAAAGTGGGGAGAGTGGGAGATGAACCTGGATTCATGGCCAGAGCCAGCTCATAGAAGCCTTAAGGGCCATGGTTAGAGATTTGGACCTTACTAGAAAGTCTCAGAAGAGCTTCAAGAGGAAACAATTTCATGATTTCACTTTTTGGTTTTTTAAAGATAATTATTGTTGATATGTATAGCACAAGCTGTAGATGGTGTGTATATAGCACAAGCCATAGGTAGTGTATCACCTGGAGTTCTTGCTGGACACAATGCCACACTCAATTTTGTTACTTCGTGGAAAGCTTAATAAAAGGACTGTTAATAAAGATAACAAATTAGTAAACTATAGAGCAATAACATAGGGCCAATACTTGGGAGCTTTTACCACTATTGGACCCAGAAGCACAGAGGAGTGGAGCAGTTAGTGAAATGGGGAAAGAAAGAGCTGTGTGAAGAGGAGTGTCTGATAAAAATTAAGACCTTAAATTCGGGGACTGGTCAACCTCAAGTCACTCTGCATGGAAAGGTCTTGTTCTTAACTCTTGCTGTTGCCCCACCCACACACTCACCATTGGCCAAAACCAAATGCAATCTAGAATCAAGACTGAATCTAGATTCAGTCTGTTCAGGTCAGCTTAGAGAGGTTGAGAATGGTGGTGAGTGGAAGATGGAAGCTTTTCAGTACTGGAGCAGGATTGAAAGAAGAGGACCTGTTTACAAAAACTTGATAAGTTCTAGGCAAGATTTTGTTGTGGCTTCGAAAAACCTGGTAAGAATCTAGGTGGTAAGAAGTGGTGAGACACTGTGATGGTACAAGCAGAACTTACTGATGGTAAATGTGAAAGAAAGAGGAATCAAGGTTCATTGCTGGTTTTCAGTTTGAACTACTGGACAGATTGCATGCTGTTTGGTGATATGGTAAGAGAGAAGGTATAGGAATGTACTTCGATAGGGGAGACAAAGAGAGGATCTCCTTTGAATAGTTTAACTTTAAATTAGACATCCAAATGGAGGTTCTGAGCAGGTGGTTGAATATTTTAGTCCATAGCTCAGCAGAGAGATTGGAGTTGGATATGTAAATCTTCGAGTCACAAGTACATAGATAGTATTTAAAACTATCGCAGTGAGTATAAATAAAGAAGAGCAAGAGTCCAAGGTTGGGACATTACAAGAATTAGGGATTGAGACGAGGTAAAAAAAAATTTGAAAAAGAAACTGAGAAAGAATATACATGATATGGGAGGAAAATCAGGTCCCAGAGCCAGAAAGTAAAGAGCTTCAAGAAAGAATTGTTTTTAAAAGTAAAGAGAACAGGCCTAAAATACAATTGGCATGACAAAGAAAAAAAAAAAGTCACCTACTATCATTATCGCAAAGCTCACATTTTGGATTTAGCTAAATTATTTTTAATCCAGTTTCTGGTCTTTGGTATATGCTTCACCTGGGGCTATTTTCTAACCATCAGTTTCTTCAGTAGCATAATAGTGGAGGCTTGGGTGTAAATTCTTTACTCTTGGATTTTAGCAAAGTAAAATAAGATTGTGAGTGTAAATGTATTAGATGAGTTTTATAAAAAAATTTCCAAAGAATTCAGAAAAAGTACAACTTATATCTGATTTGGGAATTAAGAACAAATTTATCATAGAAATTGCCTTTGGGATGAAAAGTGATTCAAATTTTGCTAAGCAGTGGGGAAAACAAAGAATTTTGAGCATAGGAAAAAATATGAGCAAAGACCCAGCAATTATAAAGTATGGGTCTCATTTGGAAGAATGGCAAGTTGTGATGTTTTCTGGAAATTAGGTGTGAACAGTGAATAAGCCTGGGGCCATCTGTTGGGAAAAATCATAAATGACAGGCTAAGGGATTTGGATTTTGTATTGCATACAATAGAAAAACCATGCATGGTTATTGAGTAGGTGATTACTGGTCGGACTGGGCTTCAAAGATTAATATAGCTGTGATGAGTAGGAAATATTGGAATAAGGAATGGTAGGTGTTTCATTGGATTTACAGTTAAAGTTTTAAGCATTTTCTTCATTTATTTTGGAAAAATAAGTGACATATACTTAGCACATTTCACTGGGCATATGAGTGAATGTTAAATATCCAGCCTCATTTTTCTGTGTAGGCAAGAGAGGATCTCAAGTCCAGGCTTTTTCTAGCCTTTGTTATGAAAGTTCCTCATTACCTGATGGAATCAGAATGCTAGAGATTGCCCATATTCATGAGTGCCTGACAAGGTATTCAAGAAAAAATTTATCATTTTTGTTTGAATAGGGTGAAGCCAGCACCATAGTAATGTGTTAATATGTAGTAAGAGGTGAAGTAACTCATTTTCAAGAGAGTGGTGATCATGTTGCTAATTGTCCAAAAACATAATATTGTACTCCACGAATCTAGCTAAGCCATTGCCCTTGATATAAGGCTGATATACTGGAATAAACCACCTATTCGAAAGGCAACTTTTGTGCTGCCATAGATGAGGAAATGCTAGGAAAATCATTTGTCTTAATATGGGCTCGTTTGCTCATCCATACAGAATGAATTAGATTAGTGTCTTTATTATAGACTCTCAATACAATATGTTATAATTTTTTTTGGATCCGTGTTTCTCAGTCTTAACCATGCAATCCTTTTAAAATACAAAATCTAGAGCTATTATTGGCACTAGTATCCTGCAAATACATTTTATGAAATATTGCTGTAGGCATTTGTCAAGGCCAGATGGAACAAGGAAAGTACACGGGCCTTATACTGATTTTATATCCTGGCTCTACCATTTATCAGATAATTAGCTGTGACCTCCTGACTTAATCTATATGACATTCCATTTGCTCATCTGTAATATGTTGACTAATGTTATCCATTCTGCAAAGCATCTTAAAAATCAGACTTAATGTACTAAAATCACTGCCTGATACTCACGTGGTTGTTGTACCAAGCAGTCAATAAAGGGTGGCTATTTTATTATTATTGTTATTATATTAATATAATATAATAACTCAAGCTTAAGTGCATTGATTTCAATCAAGTGGATTGATTTCAACCATAATATGGAAGATTAAAGATTAAAGATTTATTCATGAATTTTTTACATCTTTATTGAAATACAATTCATATACCACAAAATGTGCCATTCAAAAGGTACTGTTCCATGGGTTTAGTACAGTCATAGATTTAGGCAAACATCACTACATCTAAGTTTTGAACATATTCATTATTCCAGAAAAACAACCCTGTATCTCTTAGCAGTCACCACCCATTTCCTCCCAATACCACCCCAACCCTAGTCAACTATGAGTTTACTTTCTGTCTTTATAGATTTGCCTATTCTAGATATTTCATTTAAATGGAATTATAAAATACACAATGTTTTGTTACTAGTTTCTTTCACTTATCACAATACTTTCAAGATTCACCCATGTTGTAGTATGTATCAGTACTTTGTCATTTTTTATTTGTGATATATTCCATTGTGTGGATGTACCACTTAATGTTTACACATTTATCAGTTGATGGACATTTGTCTTGTTTCTATTTCTTAGATATTATAAGTAAGTCTGTGAACTATCATGCTCAAGTATTGTGTGGAATAATTTTTTATTCTGCTTGGTCACATATTTGAGAATACAGTTGGGGTCACATGTTATTTCTGTATTTAACATTTTGAAGAAAGGTTTTCAAGTCATCACCTCATTTTACGTTCCTACCAGCAGTGTATGTGCTAACTTCTCCACATCCTCTCTAACATTTGTTACTGTCTGTTTTTTATTATAACCATCCTAGTCAATGTGAATTAGTATATCACTGTAATTTCAATTTCTATTTCCCTACTAACTAATGGTGTTAAATAACTTTTCACGTGCTTATGGGCCATCTGAATATATTCTTTGGAAAAATATCTATTTGAAGCTTTAGCCCATTTTAAAACTGTGGTAGTTTTCTTTTTATTATTGATTTGTAAGAGTTCCTTATACATTTTGGATGCAAGTCCCTTGTTAGATATTTTCTCCCATTCTATGGTTTGTATTTTCACTTTTTTTATGGTGTCCTTTGAAACATGAAAGTTTTTAATTTTGATGAACCCAATTTACTTATTTTTCCTCTTGTCATTTGTGCTTTTGTGTCCTAAGATACCATTACTTATCCCAAGGTTATAATGAATTATGCATATGTTTTCTTCCAAGAATATAGTTTAAGTGGTAAATTTAGTATATAATCCAGTTTGAGTTAACTTTTTTATACTGTGGGAGATAAATGTCAATCAGATTCATTCATTTTCATGAAGATATCTAGCTGACCCTGCACCATTTTTTGAAAAGACTTTTCTTTCCCTATTTGATAGTCTTGACATTGTTGAAAATCAGTTGATGATAAATGTAAGGATTATTTCTGGACTTTCAATTTTATTCCATTGGTCCATGTCTGTCCTTGTATCAGTACCATGCTGTCTTGATTACTATAGTTTTTAAACTAAGTTTTGAAATCAAGAAGGCTGAGTTTTCCAATTTTGTTCTTTTTCAAGATTGTTTTGACTATCCTGGCCCCTTGAATTCCCATGTGAATTTTAGGATCAACATGTCTATTTCCATAAAAAATAAACCAGTTGGGATTTTAAAAGGCTTTTTATTGAACCTGTAGATCAACTGGAGTATTATCATGTTAATAATATTAAGTTTTCTGATCCATGAGCATAGGATGTCTTTCATTTATTTTAATTGTTAAAAATATTTTTCAACAGTGTCTTGTAGTTTTCAGCATGTAAGTCTTGTGCTTCTTTGATTAAATTGATTCCTACATCGTTTCTGATGCTATTTTACATGAATTCTGTTCTTAAGTTTGTTTTTGGATTACCTACTTGTAGTGTATAGAAATATATTGATTTTTTTATGTTGATCTAGTATCCTACAAAACTGCTCACCTTTTTATTTATGTGTAGATTTCTTTCTCTTTCTTTCTTTCTTTCTTTCTTTCTTTCTTTCTTTCTTTCTTTCTTTCTTTCTTTCTTTCATCTATCTATCTTTCTGTTTTTTCTGTGATGTCTTTGTCTGGTTTGGATGTCAGGGTCATACTGACCTCATACAATACTTTGAGAAGTTTAAAAGAGTTTGTGAAAAATTAATATTAGTTCTCCTTTAAATGTTTGGTAGAATTCATTGGTAAAGCCATCTGGTCCTGAGTTTTTCTTTTAGGAAATATTTTAAATACTAATTCAATCTCTTTACTTATTACAGATCTACCAGATGTCTTTCTAGAAATTTTTTTCATCTGAGTTATCTAATTTGTTGGCATATAGTTGTTCATTGTACGTCTTACAATTGTTTTTTAATCTCTGTAAGCCTGTTCATGATGCCCCCATTCTCATTTCTGATTTGAATAACTTGCATCTTCTCCCTTCTGTTCTTGAGTAGTCTAGTGGAAGGTAACTTCGCCTATCTTTTTAAATAGGCAATTTTTAGATTTGTTGATTTTCTCTATTGTTTTCTATTCTCCATTTTGTTGATTTCTGTTCTAATCTTTATTATTCACTTTTTTCTCTTTGTTTTCCATTCAGTTTGCTCTTATTATTCTAGTTTCTTAAATTGGAAAGTTATTGATATGAGACCTTTCTTTTTTTTTTTAAATATAGGTGGTAAAAACTGTGAATTTCCATCTAAAACACTCCTTTAGCTGCATCTCATCAGCTTTGGTAAAGTTGTGTTTTTGTTTTCATTCTTCTCAAAGTATTTTCTATTTTCCTTGTGATTTCCTTCTTGACTGATTGCTTATTTGATAGTGTATGGTGTAATATCCACATATTTGTGAATTTTCATGATTTCATAAAAATTTAATAATTGCTGATTTCCATTCAATTTCCTTGTGGTCATAAAACATACTTTAAAAAATAAAACATAACTTTTTATCATTTCAAACAAATGTATTGACATTTGTTTTATGGCATAACATACGATCTATATGCTGGATAATATTTCATGTACACTTGAAAAGAATGTGCATTCTACTATTTTTGGATAGGGTGTTCTGTAAATGTCTATTAGGTCTAGTTATTGTGATTTTCAATTCTTTTATATCTTGTTGAGCTTTTGCTAGTTTTAACCTTTATAGAAAGTGTTGTATTGAAATCTCCAATTATTATTGTCTATTTCTCCGTCAATTCTGTCTGTTTTTACTTAATGTAATTTGGAGAGCTGTTTCTAGGTAGACACATAATTGTCATAATCCTTTTGTCCTTATGAAAAGTCTCTCTTTACCTGCAGAAACACTTTGTTTTAAAGTGTATTTTGTGTGAATTAATATAGCCACTCCAGCTCTCTTTTGGTTATCATCTTAGTCTATTCAGGCTGCTGTAACAAAATATCATAGACTGAGTTGCTTATAAACAACAGAAAATTTATTTCTCACAGTTTGGAGACTAGAAGTCTGAGTTCAGCATTTCAGCATGGTCAGGTGAGGGCTGTCTTCCAGGTTGCAGACTTCTCATTGCATTCTCACATGGAGAAAGGGGCTAAGGATCTCTCTGGAGCCTCTTTCATAAAGCACTAATCCCATTCATGAGGGTTCCATTCTCATGAATAAAACACCTCCCAAATGCTTCACCTACTAATACCATCACCTTTGGAAGTTAGGACTTTACCATATGAATCTGAGGGGGATGCAAACATTTAGACCATGGCAGTTACTACTTGGATAGTATATTTCTTTCATTTTTTCACTTTCAAGCAATGTGTCTTTTAATATAGTGTATTTTGGCCTTTTTTCCCCTCATTTCATCAATCTCTGTCTTTTGATTGGAGTGTTTAATTCATTTACATTTAATGTAATTACTGAAATGATAGTATTTATGTCAGGCATCATGCTATTTGTATTCTGTATGTTCTATATGGCTTTTGTTCATCTATTCCTTGATTATTATAAATTTAGTATTAAATAGATACTTTTTCATGTATCATTTAAATTTCTATATATCATTTAAATTTCCACATGTGTGTTTTTTTAATTATTTATTTTCTCGGTGGCTGATCTGTAGATTACAATTAGCATCTGAATTTATAATAGTCTAGTTCAGATCAATACTAACTTAATTTCAATAGTATACAAGACTTTGACCCAATATACTTTTCTTCCCTCTCCCCTTCTTTGTATTATTATTGTCATGCAAATTATATCCTAATATATTATAAGCCCCTGAATACAGTGTTATAATTATTGTTTTATGTAGTCATTTTTTAATCAGATAGGAGAATACAAAAGTTACAAACAAAAGTATGTTTGTACTCTCTTTTTGTATTTACCTATATAGTTACCTTTTATGAGTGTTCATTATTTCTTTGTGTGAATTTTAGTTACTATGTAGTTTCCTTAGATTTCAACCTGTTATTTCATGGAAGTCTGTTAGCAAACAAATTCGCTTAAGTTTTTGCTAATCTAGAAATGTCTTTATTCCTTTTTCATTTATGAAGGATAGTTTTGCTGGATATAGAATTCTTGGTTGACAGTCTTTTAATTTCTAAACTTCGATGTGTTATCCTATTATCTTCTGGCCTCCATGGTTTCTGATGGGAAGTCAGGTGTTAACCTTACTGAGAGTTTCTTATATATAATAAGGTATATTCTTCTCTTGCTGCTCTCCTAAGTTTCTGTTTTTCTTTGAATTTTGTCAGTTTGACTATGATAAGTCTAGGTATGAAGCTCTTTGAGTTTATGCTACTTGGAGTTCATGGAGCTTCTTAAATGTAGATTCACACCTTTCATCAAATTTGGGAAGTTTTTGGCCATTATTTCTTCAAATATTCTCTCAGTTCCTTTTTCTCTGTCTGTTGTTATATGTGTTAGTATGTTTGACAGTGTCACACATCACTGAGACCCTGTTCAGGTCACCTCACTTCTTTCCTTTCTGCTCCTCAGACTGCATAATCTCTGCTGACATCTTTTGAAGTTCACTGATTCTTTCTTTTGGCAGATCAAATATGTTGTTGAGAATCCTTATTTCAAATTTCAACTATTGTACTTTTAACTCCAAATTTCTTTTTGGTTTCATTTTATAATTTCTATCACTTTATTGATATTCTCTATTTGATGGCAGGTTGTTATTATACTTTCTTTGCTTTTTAAAATATGATATTTTTTAGTTCTTTGAACATATTTATGGTGGTTCATTTAAAGCCTTTAACTACTACCTTCAAAATCCAGCCCTTCTCATAAAAATTTTCCATTGTCTACTTTTACTTTTTCTTTTTTTTTTATATGGCATACTTTCCAATTATTTTGTATGACTTATATTTGACATTGAAAACTGGTTATTTTAGATAATATAATGTAACTTTGGTTTCAGATTCTTCCTCATTCCCCAGAGGTTTTGGGGGGGGGGGTTGACGCTATTTATGTTGTTGTTTTTGTTTGTTTTGTCATTGTTTTGTTGTTGCTGCTTTTTAAATAACTTTCTCAGACTAGATCTGTAGATTTTTATATTCCCTGTGTTGTGTTGTGCAGTCACTGCAATCTACTAGATTTTTTTTAAGTTCTTGTTTTAATTTTAAGCCTAACTTCCTAAATTCAGCCCAGGGTCAGTATAATTTAGGCAGTGGTTGGTCAGAAGATTTTCCAAATCAGATTCTCAGAAACAGTCAGTGATTGATCAGAAGATTTTCTAAAATACCTTACCTTTATTTCTTTCACTCTCTGTCAAAAGAATTTGTATGAGAAGGTATGATTTAAACTTCAGGCAGTTTATAATACAGCTTTAACTTTCACTTCCTGCTTACATAGGGCCTCAACACCTCAACGTCTGCTAGAGATGTGTGGGGCTTTCTATTTTTCCCAAGTCTGTCCTGGGCATTTACCTAGCCTTGTGCACGTATGCTGCCTTTAAGATTCCTGTGGGAGTTTTTCAAAGTTCCCTGTGATCATTTCATTCAGAAATTCCTGGCAAAGATCTTGTTTGATTGCCTGAGATCACAGTCTTAGACACCAGTGATATTGCCAGCAAAATTACATTGTTTTGGTAATATCCTTGACATAGAACTTTGATGAGCTCTGAATTAAATCAAATAGCCATAACACCCCAGAAGGGATATTTTCCAGGGAGCTTCAAATTTGGGCACAATATTGACTGTGCTTCTGGGGATGTTACATTTAACAGAATTACAGAATGGTTCAGTGGGTCAGTCCTTTCTGTTGGCTGAAAGAAAACTGTTTTTTGGGGAGGTAGGTTGTTTGCTTATTTTATGATTACTGTGTCACTATGCTAGGGAAAGAGGAAGTTAAAGCATCACAGATCCTGCTGTGCTACTAAGGTTGGCAGTTGCTCTTTGATAGAAGATTTCCAGTTTGTTCTGTAGTTTTGGGTAATTTCCAGAGTTCTGAAATAACTTTAGGGCTTTTGCTAGTATTTTCATTGTTTTTTGTGGGAGAACTATGACTGAGGTCCTCACTTCACCATTCCCAAAGTTGATCCTCCATGAATTGCTTTTAAACGTCTGTTCTCATTTTCTTAGAAACTTTCACATTATTATTTTACCTTGCTGTATATATGGGTAAAACTCTCCACCTTGTGTAGATTTTGTCTTACTTCTGGCACTGACAGCATGTAGGTGGTACAAAAAAGACCTTGTATACCTTCCCTCTCATCTCATACCCTGACATGTGAAATCAGGCAAAAATGACATCTAGACTAAAGAAGAATAGAATCATAAATGTATTTAAGTTGTTGGAGTACATACATATGTATTTTTTCAAGTTTTGAGTATAATATTAATGATCACTATAATATAATGTGAAAGAAAAAAGATTCTCATATGTTCAAATATTATGACCATATCTACCTTGTTACACTAAACAAATTACAAATGACATGTGTAGGAGAAGGAAAAAAAAAGATTTCATGCTGAATAGATGTGCTGGTGTTTTATCTAGGGTTCCTGTACAATACGGAATATTTCATGCTAAGTAAGACTGGTCTTTTGGAAATAGGATGTTTGGTAGCCCTAAAGGGCCTTTCCTTGTGGCAGCAGTCACATGCAGGTCAAATTGCTCAAATTATAATTTTCCTTTCAGCCAAGGAAAAATGACATAAGAGATTGGAGAACACTCCATTCCTCACTGGGCCCTGAGTGGTACTTACCTAATGGTCTCATATATGCAGATTAGCATGTGATTAAGAAGAAAGGGGTTGGATTTGAACTGTAGAGCCCATCTTCATTTTTTATGGAAACAATATAAACCAATAGTGTATTAGCTTATTATTAATATATCTTTATGAAACAAGTTTGAAATATGCTTATTAATAAAGGTTTATACTTTGATATTATGTTTTTCTTCCTTTTATGTGGTAGTAGTAAGTCATTCTGCTGATTAGTTCATTTGTGTAAAATACTTAAAACTAAATAGTCATGATCAAGTGCTAAATAATTCATAGTATATACTGACTCACACTTGTCTAATACAAAATTTAAGAATATTCACCCCCAAAATGTTTGGCTTACCAAGCTTAATGATGTAAAATTAATGAGTTCTTATAATACCAAGTCCCCATAAAAATAATTTAGTTATTATTAGAAAAAATTTGCATATATTAAGTATATAAGATGAGAAAAGAAAACCTAGAAAGGAGTGGTAGTATATACTTATAAAATTCCATAGATATAGATGTCACAAAATGGTAAGATAAAAAATATTTCAGAAATTAATAGAATATATTATAAAATATAAATTTAGTTTGTTGAATTGATCCAAAATCATGCAGACAAAGCATTTAAATTATGTAAAGTATAAATTCATTTCAGTTAATCTTTTTTAAAATCTGTCTAATGGTTTGATAATCTGCACTTGTTGGACTTAATCAGATCAGGCATCTGTTCTTCTTAAAGGAAATGGCCCTTTCATACTGAGATTTACAGTCTCTTAGCTATGCCTTTAAGAGGACTCAGACATCATAAATGTTCTTCTGTAGTCTCTGTCAAAATCCATCTGGACAATGGATGAGTCTTAGCCATCAATTAAACCTTTATGTAATCATTTCATATAAAAGCTGTGTAGTTATAACTTCTTTATTTTGTGTGTCCTGGAAGTATCTTTCATAAATCCTGCTTTTAGCACTCCTCTTAAAGGCATATCTTCCTCCTTACCTAGCTTATCAGGATCTGTCTTTGCCAAGAATGTTTTTCACTTTTGTGTTCTGTGTTTTAGTTCTGTATTAATTAGGATCGGTAAATTATTCTGCTGTAGCAAACAATCTTACATTTTAGTAACTTAAAACTACAAATGTATATTTTCCCCATTAAGTTATATATCCATTGTAGGTGAACAGAAGGATCTGCTCACTAAAATCATTCAAGGATCAAGGATATCAGGGACTCTCTTGAATGCAGCTAGTCACGGTAACAAATGGAAACAGAGATCTCTGGAATGTCTCGCACAGGCAAATAAATACTCAACCAAAAGAAGCACACCTCCTTTCCACTCCCAACTCCTTGTTTAGCACTGATGCTAAGGAGTAGTGAATAAGTGCAATCCTGTGACATACCATGAAAATAGAGCTTGAAATGTTGGGGGGCAGAGGGAGAGCAGGATTGGGGTGTACCAGAGTCTCTCTTCACAACTGCAATATACGCAAGCATCAATTTGGAGAAAAGCTACATCATTTAGAAAAAACACAGGTTACTCCGGACATGTGTGTTTTAAATTTACTAAATCACTTATAAATCTTTTATGTTCTTATTATGTACTTACGAACTTTTTCAACTCTTAGGTGAGATTATTACCTTTAATCAGAAGCTATTTGAACTGTGTGCAGTATATCCCTAGATTTTCAGGTGAAAATATGCCAAGGGAGCACTGTTTTTAGTTCAGGGTATCAGTATAATGTGTCTTGTAGAATCACAACTCTTTAATGGAATGTGAATTGTGGGTAGGGAAATAATATGTATAGCTAGCAAATAAAGGGGAAAATGGATTTTAAATTATATTGGGAAAATAAGAGAGAGCCAAAGGAATTTGGTTATCTAATAAATGAGGATGTCCTGGGAAAATGAGAGGTCATTAAATCTAACTTTGGCAAAAAAAAAAGAAAAAAAACAGATATAGTTCACTTTCTGTATCACTTTAACACAAACAGTGCAGTGAAACTGTACTATAAAGCTTATTATTACACTATAATGAGCCAAAATTATATTCTGATCAAGTTTCTTGAATAGTATATCATAAATTTTAGTGTGATAGGGTCACTTAAGCCTTAAAATACGTCATCATTGAAGAAAGAGCAGGTCATGGACCTATTCAACATTAATTCCAAATTCTTCCACACTTCAGCCACTCTATCCAAAGCCTTACAGAGGTAAAAAATCATGTAGTCACTATCAGGGTGTATGTATATATAATATATGCAATATATAATATATAAATTTCCAAATTATGATATGCCTAATCATCCTGGAGATGAACTTTCGTTAGTATGTACACAATGAAGTTCTTTATGTAGAAATTGAAGAAATAGTGAGGAAAGGAGGAAAAAATAAATAAAATTTAGTGTTTTCATGTCAACCGTCTCTGCAATCACTAACCATAATGGAGAATCATACTCCCAATTATTGTGATAAATCTACTTTACCTTTATAACCATAGCAACATTATCTCCCCATAACAGGGAAGAATTTTCATTTTCATGCCTGTAAGGGTAAGGATGACAAAGTGGTGAGAAGGGAGAGTTTTGCTCAGCTTTGATCTTGACAGTGCTAAGCAGAATCTATTGGAAAGTGGACGTAAATAATGCTGTGCTATCATCACTGCTGATCTGGGAATTGAAAGTGCAACACTTGTTGCTCCCTTAGCCTCCCTTTAGAATAATAGCTTTGGTCTTTTCAAAGCCAAAGGAAACCTAGCTGCAAATACTATAAGACATTTTCCTCTAGAAATCTGCTTAATATTAAGGGACAGGATTCTGTTTATATGTGAGCAATTGGCTATATCCAGCAAAAATATTACAGATTACCTTATGACCTTAATAGAAGATCTGTACTTTTTGTCATTAATTATTTTGTGAGTTCTACTGTAGTCAAGTAACTGCACTATAAAATTTATGACATGATGCTATAGAATGTAGAGAAATAATTAGACAGTAGAAGAACTGTAATGATTACATACTGATAAACACACAAACACCCAATACATCAGTCTGGGTCCCACAGTAAGCACATGGCACTCTTAATATAGAAAATTTTATTTACAAAGAGATTAATTGCAAAGGGCAGGCATTGGAAAGCTACAAGGTCTGGTCAGTGTTCAGTGACCTGAGCCTTCCACCCCCAGCCCTGTGGAGAAGATAGACCTGAACAGTCAGCAGCTTTGAGGAAAACAGTGAACCTTGGTTGAGGGAGTGAGCCAATCTGACCCAATCTATTTGGAAGGAAGGCGGAGAATACTCTGCCTTCTCTGCTCTCCTCCAGTACCCCGTACTTCTGCCAAGCAGCCACAGCCCCTACCCCCAACTTTGGCCCAACCTGAAGAGAGTATAGGAGAACTCAATTGTACCTGGTGGACATACACACATTCTAACACATACTCAGTCACACACACAAACATACAAATTTATACAATCCCTCCCTCTGTCCTTCCCTCCCTCCCTCCCTCGCTTCCTTCCTTCCTTCCTTCCTTCCTGTCTTTCTCTCTCTCTCTCTCTCTCCCCTCTTTAATTATATATTTGTTGAAGTGAGCTTTGGTGTAGTAAAAATGTGAACTTGGATAAGTCACTGAAATCCTCTGTCTCTAGATTCAACAGCTGTAAACAGGAATAATCACACCCAATTCACAGAAATTTTACGACCTTAATGGCAAATACATAGATATGATATTTACCTAGAATACATATTGTAGCAGAGGCCACATAAATAACTGTTCCGAATAGATAAGAAGTGACTGTGAAAAAAGTATTTCACTAAGATACTTCTTATTCCATCTTGCCCCCTAGATCAACTAACACATTGTGTAGCCTTAGTAACTACTGCATAACAGCTGAATGAATTCATTCTTCATTACATTTTAAACTTACAATACCTATCCTTCCTTTCTTCCCTAGCCCTCAATATTTTTGAATGCTAGTGTTAAATTTTAATCAGGCTTCTTACATTTGGCAAGTTCTTTTCCTCATATCCCTACTTGAAAAAGCTGACAATGAAGAAATCAAAGCCATGCATGGAGAATTTGAAGATAAAGACTTGACACTGACTTCAAGAAATTCAGAGATCATTGAAGGAGACAAACAAGTGGATAGACCCTTGCAACTCAGTGACTAGGCTTCTAGGATAGGGAAGAAGAATAATTTTGTTAAAAAGTAGAACCCTGGAGTCAGATTGCTTGGGTTTTAACTCCTGACCCAAATGGAAGCTGTAAGATTTGGGGTTAACGTACTTGACCACTTGATGCTTCAGTTTTTTCATCTTTAAAATGGGAATATTAAGTGAGCAGTATATGATTACTGTTACTACTAGTAGTAGTACTTTTACCTGTTATATGATACTGATAATAATGAAGGTGGCAAAATATGGCAAGAGGGAACAAGGAAGTAGAGTCTTAAAGCCATGAATTAGCAAGCAGTCTGATAAGCAGTCTAAAGATTGAAGAGAAATTCAAAAAAGGAAGACAAGCCAGAAGCCATGGTGGGGAGACAGCTATTCCAGGAACAACAAATCATTTTGTAAGGGTACACACTATGGTCAGGTGCAGGGACACAAGGTAAGAAGTTGCTGGAGAGGCAGGGGGGAAATAGGCAATGAAAGATTTTGTGTCATGCTAAGAATCATGACTTTCATTCTGAAGTCTGCAGGATGTTGTGGGAAGACTTTAAGGGAGGTAGAGACATAATGAGTCCTACATTCTAGAGAGATCCCTTGGGCAAATGTGCCAAGAAGAGATTCAAGGTGACTGAAGAAAGATAAAATAAAGGAAGTAGAAAGTTCAGGGCAGAGTTGATAAGTAGAATCATAGTAATTGGAGAGAAGAGAAAGAAATTCAGGACCTCAGATTTGTGTTATGCACAACAGTGACTGGTGGTTTTAACAGGAAGGCGACTACAGGAGGGGCATTTAATTTAAATTTGATTATTGTCATTTCAGTGGAGCTTGAGGTGCCTGAGAGATATGGTGAAATGTTGGGTGGTTGATTGTCTTCACATATGCGGAGCTCTAGTGAGGGACGACAGTAAAGTTAAACTATGCTAGAACTTTGGTGAATACTTACATTTAAGAGGTAAGGTGTAAAACTGGGAAGGAATTATTAGAAGTATAAGAGAGATTATTAGAGATACAGCAAGGGAAGTCTTCAAGACTTTCCAAAAGAAGGAGATGGATAGAAATATCAAAAGAATCAAGTAAGATAAGGATTTAGAACTGCATTTCTAAGAGTCAGGAGTATGTCACCTCAGAGCCGGAATTATGGCTGTGGAGAAAGATATCAGAGAGAAATCTCTCATCCTTGTGAAGATGTATCCTGGACCTCTAAATGCACTGTGGAAGATTTGGGGTTGGTGATCACAAATTGCTTTTATTTGTTGCAAATAATCTATCTCAAGAAAACCAATTTTTTTAAATCTCATGCTTGAAGTAGTAACGATGAAATGCTGTAACAAATTGTCTCATTTTACATACATGATTAAAGAAATAACAAAAAACAAAAATCATTTATAATATACTCTCTTGATGTAGTTATAATCATTGTGTCACTTCACCAATAAGAAAACCTAGAAACTTTAAGCTACATATCCAAAATCACATATAAAGGATGAAGCCAGAACAGAAACCCCAGTACAGTTGGCCTTCCATGTCCATGGATGCAGAACCTGTGGATACGGAGGGCCAACTGTACTATGCCTTTTTATATAAGGGACTTGAGCATCTGCAGATTTTGGTAGGGAGTTCCTGCAATCAATTTCCTACGCATACTGAGGAATGTCTGTATATTTAACTATAGTTTATCTAAGTATAGTATGCTATACTATGTTAAAAAATAGAGAAATTATTGTTGCTTTTATTTATGTTATTTTAACAATGATATGATATCTGATGTATGTATAAAATATTCTGAACTTTCGAATAATTTCAAAAACACTTTAGAGAAGTATTTTTCATGTAATTTCTGAGGTGACCAAGAAGATTCAACTAGAATTATTTGTAAAATATAGGATTTCATAAGCACATCATAATATCAGGTGATGATCCTCAAGTGTTTATAGAGAAAGACTTATGGCTATGTGTGGGAAGGGAAATTGTATATAACACATGTTCTGCCCTACTCTACAGTCTTGGCCTAGCAGAGGGTGAAGGTTTGGATCCAGGGGTTAGTCATGTACTCAAATATTAACAATTCAATCTAATTTAAGTTTAAATTTTAGAATCTCATCCAGTTCTAAAATTATAATTTCATGGTTTTCTAACTAGAAAATGTCTACTGCAGACTATTTGATACTTAATAAAACAGATATTTTGGTAAAGGGGAGGTAAATTTTACAAGCTATCCGGAGTATGTATTAAATCTTATGCCACATTCTTAATGTTTACTGAAGTATATGAAAGGCACATTTGTTGATGTAGGCTACTAGTTCTCTCTTTCCTTATTTGTCCATCCCATTTGTATCCCATTGTATGTCCATTACAGACATACATTTTTTAAAAAACCAAAATCCAGTACTTTTTATTCATTCATCCATTTGTTAATCTTGTTGAATGCTCGTTTTATGCTAGATAAGAGGAGTATAGCAATGACTAGACCCACAGATGGGCTTTTGAAACACCAAGGATAAATCCCTGTCCATAGTTCTTAGCAGGCAATGTGGGGATGACTGATATCTTTCACTTAGTAACTCAACTTCCTGCATCATGCCCTTGGATGATATAAAGAACTTTTAGTCCTGTTGAGTCCAGACATAACCTCAGAACTGTTCGCAAAACAATGCCCCAAGCATCCAGTCTCAATTGATTAGAGTTGTCACATGAGATGAAATCTATTTGTCATTATTGGGCATATGAACAGTATTATCCTGTTGGAAAGAAGAAAATAGGCAGAATGCAGCAATAGCTCATCCCAAAAGCAATATTAAACCGATATGACACTGAAAGGAATATGATACAAACCTTGAGATGTAAGTTTTACTTGATTTTTACCTTTCAAAAGATTGATCAGTTTTCTAAGAATCTTGTAAACTACTCTGTAAAATACTTAACTCGCTTAAATATAGTTATATCCCACTATGCTTAACTCAGGTTTGTTGTTGCTATGGTTTTAAATGATTCTGTTGTAGTGCTTTGTTTGGGGTATTTTTGTTTGTTTGCTTTTTGTTTTGTTGTTATTCTTGTTCACATTTCAGGAATTAGAGATCAAGCTTTCAAAAGACTTAAAATAAATTTAAATATGTAAGGGAAAACCACATGATCAAGATATACTTTTAACTGTTTATAAAAGTAGGACAAACGTGGCCAGTGCTGTTTCCTGCAAATAGAGAGGTTTAAGGAAACACAGGTTATACTCAGGATATATGGTCTCATGAACACTCATCCTCCAAAGTGTGTATCCAGAACTAGATAACATGAAAAAATTTTATACTTGTCTCTTCATCACATGGTTGTGGATATTCCATTATTTGCTCTAATGCTCCAATACACTGAGACCTTCAGTGTACTCTGCCCCATTATTAGCATATTTTAATTCCTCGGCCTATTAGATGTACACATGTGTTTCTCTTGTTCCTCTAATAGAGACATTGAGCTACTTTAGTAGATATGAGCTACTGTAATCCAGACGGTGTTAAATAAAGCAGGGTGAAACAGATACGATGCTTTTAGAATAATTGACCATGAGAATGCTTTTGAGAGCTTGGCCTGATCATGAGAAATGCTTTGGACTTCCCTAACCCATGGACATTGAGTGATGGGTCAAGAAAATTTCACTTTGAATGCAAAAGACTAGGACACAGATGAGAAGTCATCTGAATTTCACAGGAGACACATTGGAAAGAGGGTTCCTATGGGGTATAAGTGTCATTTTAAGAGAGGGGGAAACAGGGGTAATAGTAACACAGAATACTTCGATGTATAAGCCACTGGGAATATCTAATGAAAGAACCATGGGTTTGTTGAAATCAGAGTTAATCGGAAGCTCGCTTTACTTCGGCCCTCAATGCCATGAAAGGAGAAGGATATTCAGAGACCTAACACCTTATATCTTTAATGGCCCCTCACCTCCTCTACAAACAACACTAACATCTTCACTCACGCTGGGCCAGTAAGAGAAGGTCTTATGCTGAAATATCTGTCAGTCCTCCAAAAATTAGCTCACGAGTAAAGAGGGTTGGAATACAAATTAAATTATACTAATTTTGTTAATGTTCTTTACCTACCAGCAAGATACAAATATACTGTGCTTTGCTGATTACTACTCTGCAAATTTTAAACTGTGGATTTTTTTTAACACCTTCATGATATTCACAAACAATTTTAGCCATTTAATTAAGATGTGATTCCCCACATGTGGTGATAATTAAAGTGTGGTAGATTAAAGATGGCCACAGGTTCTTTGATGCTCCACCCATGCAGAGGTGTGGTCTGTGTCCCTCTCCCTTGTCTTGATTCTGGGAGATCTCTGTGACTGCTCTGAACAATTAGATTCAGCAGAAATGGTGTTGTGCCAGTTCCTGGGTTTAGCAATGCTCATGTTTAGGATACTCCCTGTCAGAACACAGCTGCCATGCTGGAAGAAGCCCTGGCCACATGGAAAGACCACATATTGGTGCTCCAGTGATCAGCCCCAAATAGGAGCCTAGCCAAAAGCCAGCATCAACTGTCAGTCATGTAGGGGAGATGTTTTGGACTTCAATTCAGTCAAGCCTTAAAATGACCACAAGATCAGCCTACATCGTCCTTCAACTGCATGGTAGACCCCAAGAAAGAACTTCTCAGTTGAGCTGATTCAACTCACAGAATTGTGTGGGGTAATACATTATTGTTATACAACTACGTTCTGTTCTTTTTAAAATTAGTTTTACACAGCAATAGACAGCTAGAACTTAAACTAAAAATTAAACAGCAGAGTAATCAAAGTTTCATTAAATCAATTTTTTTCTTTCCTTGATTTTCTATAAGCAGAGTAATAGCTGTGTTCAGCAATATTGTGGTAACTGTCACAGTGTTGATATTCCCAATAGTTAGATCTGCAAAATGATGATGAAATAGGAGCATATTCTTATTTAGATACTAAAAAGGACATTGTAGAGTTGAAGAGAAATGACTGCCAGATTTGCCTCCCTCTTGCCTTTTCCCCTCCCCCAAACACACAGATAAACTCAGCCAGGAAACTAAAGGCAATGGAATGTAACTGGCAGTGGTAATGCTGATATATTCTTTTTTGTGCCAAAGCAGTCTCTTGGCTATATCCACAGCACTGTTGCCCAAACAGAGGATCTTCTGTTTTAGGGCTGAGCATGGCAAGAATTCCAGTCCTTTGCCTTCTTCTTTTACCATTTAAATTAGTAGAAAACAGTTCCATATTTTGCTTTCTAAATAATTTTGCATGAATGGAAATAGTACCTGTATTTACAACTTACAAGAGATAATCTGTCCCTGAAATGTTTGCTACAATTGGCAGTTATATATCATTCTGGGACACTGGATTTAAACACCCTGGGCTTCTTACTAAAGTGCTCATTGTTTTCATTAATGCCTTCACCCTTTGGGGCCTTGCTTTCTTCTCAATGGTGTTTAGGACACTAATGCACCATGTGCTAATATCAGAACCCTTGGTGCTCAGAAGCATAAAGCACAAATAACAGGCTGAATCAGTACCGATCTTGGAAAACACAGTCTGCTTAGACAGAAGTCTAGGAGAGAAAATTCGTAAGAATGAAGAAATCAGACAGCTTCATGGAGAGTATCTCAGTGGGAAAACCACTGGGGAAACACAGGAAAGTTGAAAGCAGATGATGGCAGGGTCTATTTTTCCACAGAGATATTGAGAGAAAGTTTGAGAGTACACTGAATGAAGACTGCCTAGATGTGGAAGAATACCCTTCCTCTTTGGAGAGCCCTTTCAGCTCTATTTTTCTTTGGACTGTGAACCAAGTATATTTTTTTCCTTCATCACCACTAGTAGAAACCAAAAATACATTCTGTTCACATAGGCTAATAAAAAAATAGACTTCTTTCTGCCTCATATTTGTTGAAACTTCATCTGTATTTACTAATAGAAGTTATTCAATGCCTGTCACGTCTAACTTCAATTTAACCTCAACTCAAATCTTCTGAATAGGAATTTCAGGCAACTTCAAGTAAATTGACGTAAACACAAAGGAGGAAAAGGGAAATAGAATGACATTGATAATATTAATATATTCTATTACTAGCATAAAATTTGGCTATGTATGTCCAGAGAGGGTAGGAAAAAGGAAAATTTAAGAGAAAGCATAACTCTCATCTTATAAAAGAGATGTACTTTTGACAGTGCAGATATACTTTTATTTGGTGTAACATGTTCAATGTTGTCAATTACATGGGACTTTGAGTGACATAATAGGCAATATATTCACATCAGTTTATATTAAATGCAGAAGCAATTTTTTATACTTTTATAGAACTGGATAGAAGGAATGCTGAGGTGAGAGAAATGATATGAATTTGGCTTCAAATAAACTATTCAAATTTTGGCTGTCTTACTTTCTACTTGTCTGAACTTCGTCAAGTGACATCTCAACATTTGGAAATTATTATTTTTATTATAATCAGTACCGTAACTTGTATTTTCTAATCAGTGCAAACTTATTATTATGAATAAATATTTGGAGATTTTCAAAAATAAATATTGTAAATTTATTATGGGCAAAGATTGAGAACCTCATTTTTAATTTTGAACAAAATCAAGTTGTCATATTCATTACTCTTAATTATTCACAATAACTTCTTCAGAGTCATCAGTGTGTAACATAATCCATTTTGTGTCATTTTTGTGTTTTAGTTAGTCCCAATATAGATTTATCAGTGTAATCATTCTATAAGTATCTTAAATGATAAGTATATATTTGTCACTCGCTTCCTAGTCTGGATTAGAATTTAATCTATCATTTTGACAGATGGCCCTTCTGTAGGTAGTTTAAATTACAAAAGATCTTTAACAAAACTCTCTCTTTTCAATTGAATTATTGTCTGCTTTACAGCAGGAACCATGTCTGATATTTTCTCATTACTCTTCAGGCTGCCTAAGAAAGGATTAAGTACAAGATTAGTGATGAATAAATACTCGGTGATTTATTGTAACAAGGATGTAAGACTGGTAATTTTCACTCTTTTCTTCACTGAAACTCAGACTTTATAACTCTAGAAAAGACTGATCATTGGTCCTTGAATTGATTGTAATATTAGCACTGATGAGACATGGAGATAGAATTTAGTAGACATGACAGTTCTCTGGTCTTTCAAGTCAAAGGTAAAGAGAAGCAAAGTTTTCACTATGAAAAAAAATATAGTTATAATTAATGCTTTATGAAACTAAATTTAATTTGAAGAAGCAAAATCCTTTGGCCAGGTCATTTCTGTTGGAATAAATTTGACACAGAGAATATCTCAATTTAATTAAAACTAATATAAGGAAAAACTGGCCTAATACGAATTCTCTGATCTAGACATGGTTCAGAATTCCTGGAATTACTCTATGAGTGAGATACATTTGTTTTTAATCACACAATTGAAAATTATACATACACATACAAATATGCAGTTTTGTTTCTTATTTTGTTGAGGTGAGATGGTCATAAAAATGGGTTCATACTATAGATATTGTTTTACAGTTTACTTTTTGACTTTATAATATGTCGTAGAAATATTTCTATGTAAATATATAGAGATACATCCTCATTCTCTTTTTCTAATTATAGAGTTCAAATGTAAAAGTTAATAATCTTAAAAGTATGACAATGTAATTTCATTTCTAAAATGAAATTGAGTTATTTGTAGTGAGGTGGATGGACCTAGAGCCTGTCATACAGAGTGAAGTAAGTCAGAAAGAGAAAAACAAATACCGTATGCTAACACATATATATGGAATCTGTAAAAAAAAAAAAAAAAAAAGAAAAGGTTCTGAAGAACCTAGGGGCAGGACAGGAATAAAGACGCAGATGTAGAGAATAGACTTGAGAAAAAATAAAAATAAAGTAAAATGAAAATACATGTGAAGCCAACCCATCAGATGGATCAATATTAAGATATTACTAACAACCCAAATAACCCTATCATGTCTCTCTCAGTCAATATACCCCAAAGGTAACTATCATTCTGACTTTAATCATCATAGTTTATTTTTCCTGCTTTTAAAAATGGATTCATTACACATGTACACTTTCGTTTCCAAATTCTTTTGTTCAGCATTATTTTGTGATATTATCCATATTGTGAGAAATAGCTTTTTCATTCTGCTGTAATATTTCTTTATATGAACATTTATATGGATATTTATGCTATTTACAGTTTTGGCTATTATAGATGAAGCTAATATGAATATTTCTATACATGTTTTCAGTAGACAAAAGTACTCATTTCATTTGAATATTTACGTAGGAGTAAAATTGGTAGGTCATTGGATAAGCATATTTTTAGCTTGGGAGGTACTGCCAAAATGTTTTCCAAGGCAATTGTACTAATTTATACTCTGTCATAGTAGACTCGAGCTCCAGGGGCTCATTAAACTAAATATTATTTCATTAAAAAAAAAAGTGTGGTCATTCTAGTGAGAATGCAGTAATATTTTACATGGCTTTGATTTTAATGTCTCTGGAGTCTTATGATATTAATCACATTTTCCTTTTTATATTGCCTGTTGGAAATCCTCTTTGTAAAGGACTTTTTTCCAATATTTTCTCTCTCTCTCTGTCTCTCTCTTTTTTTTTTAAACAGCTATCTGTCATTTCCTTAGTGATTTCTGGGAGGTGTCACTCATTCTATATGAGTCATTCTTAGATATATATATTCTTTTTTATTTTCTTTATACTCTCTCAGTTCTTCTTTAAGGATTAAATTTTTTCTTTTTACTATTTTAGTAATAATATTTTTGTTAAAGAAATATTTGCCTACTTCAAGGTCATGAAGATATTTTTTCATGTCATCTTCTAGAAACTGCATTGTTTAAACTTTCACTGTTAGGTCTCTGTTCCATCTGGGGTAGATATTTGAGCATAGTTCAGTTTTACCCATAATAACATTCAAATGATCACCTCACTTTTGTAAACTGCTCCTTAGTATTCCATAGCAAGGATCTACATTAGTTTGTATATCTCTTCCTCACCTAATGGACATTTAATTCCACTGTTTGCTAATGCAAACATTATGGAAATAAATAGCCTTGTTCATGGCTCTGTGTCCTTGTTTGTATTCCTCTAAAGCAGATGTGGAAAAGTGGAAATGGTAATTCAAACTTAAGCACTTTCAAATTTTTAATACATCATATCAAGGCGACCTCTTAAAATGTTGTTTATACATTGCACTATCATTGGCAATGCATGAGCATGTTCTGTTGCTATCTCTTAGGACTTCACTAGAACATGGCCCTTTCTTGGAACTTTCTTCCCTAAATTTTTCTCTATGTTGTCTTTTATTTTTCAGAGAAAATATATTTTAAAGATGACACGTTTTTTCTGATTTTCCCAAATACCTTTCTACTAACAGGGAGGAATAAGTGTACGGATACTATAAACAAGATTATGTTCAAAAATCATGGTGGATCCTAATAAGTTTAGACTTTTTTTTTAGACTTTTGTATATATAAATATTTACATTAAAATATTTTGGGAGCAAAGTGCCAGAGAAAATTAAGTACACACCATTCTTGTTTTCAGAGAGATGTTTCTGGGAGATATCATCGTTGAAAGTCAGCTCACTAATCTGAATATGGATTCTTTTACACAGGACATTTGCCCGGTATGTGGCAAGTTGTGCACTTATAGTGCTTTGCATGTTAAACACACTCAAGTATTCATTTATTTATTAAAATGTCTTACCGTGTGCCTACAGAGGGCTTCCCTTTTCTGGTAAGAAAGTGGCAGAGGCCTACATTTAAAACTCACTACCCAGCTTTTGAAAATCAAATGAAACCATCAATGCTCAAAAATTGCAGAATATCTAGCAAACAGAGAATATAATATGTTTTAATGTACATTTAAAGATGGAGGAAACTATCACCACTAACAGAACCAGCACTTGAGCCCATCTCATAAATGGAGAGTTAGGAGAATATTACATGGAAAAGAGGAGAGGGCAGTCAGGGCCCAGCAATGGTGGAAAACAAATGAAACCATCTCCAGAAAGAAAGTGTCCCATCTGAAATGCAGCAGAGCACTGGTTTCCAGGGATCTAAGGGGCTGGGGGGCTTGCAAGTGAAGAAAAGGCAGCTTTTGGAAAGCATTACCATGAAGCATCCTATGAAGAGTGGTAAAAGGACAAATAGAAATAAGTTTGGGAAATAAAGCGTCCTACAAAAACAACAAAACAAACAAATAAAAGATTAAGGGGCTGCTGCAACTCTTAAAAAAAAAGTGGCATCTGTCCAAAAATGCGATTTGCTGTACCAACAGAACAGGGCATATTTGAAGCTAGAAACTTGAAAACCACTTAAACCTTTCCCCTGTCTTCAAGGAATCACCTGTTTTCACTGATGCAAGAAAATCCAAATACTGTGTAATGAAAAGAAAATTGTGGGCAGCATTCATACAAAGCAAGTATAAAATGAAAGTAGATGATATAAATTAAGTTTGATATCAATATTTTTTCTTAAATCAAGAATTCATTCTTATACTCCATTCAAATCCAGTAATACAGGGCTCTTCCTCACCTCCCTCCATTCCATATTTGTATCTCCCTTCTCCCATGATGAATACCCTACTGTCCCCCAAAACCATAAATATGTTTATTCATTGACTCTATCATTTTAAGTAGGGACGTAGAACTGAAATACTATCTCTCTGCTCCACCATTCATACGTTATTACCTCTCAAATAATCAGACCAGATCTGATACATTCCTGAGCACAATCCTACCTAGTTTAGTATAAAATTGTACTTATAGGATTAACAAGAACCAACGACTAAGTAAAAAGTGTGTTGCCATGCTAGGTTACGTAAAGTAGAATTTCTAACCATTTTTTCAACCTAGGCCTATGTAACAATAATATCTGTATATATTAATAATTATTATTGTGACTCACCATTCTTGCTAAATATAGGTTAGGAGCTTTGGCATAGAGAAGAGTGTGTACTGTTCACAGCTATTCATCATTAACTATAGCTTCACCATTTTTTCTTCCCCTTATATTTAATGCAAGTGAATGAAAATGATATTTTTTTCAGCGGTAGTCTTCATTCCACTGTAATTTGCATTTAAAAGATCAAAACAAACTTAAATTTAAAAAAAGATCAAAACAAACATTAATTATTTATGTAGACATTTTATTGAAGTATACAGGTATGCAGAAACTTACAAAGATCACAAATGAACAGCTGGATGAATTTTCACAAGCTAAACACATCTGAGTAACTGACATCTGACTCAAGAAAGAACATCAGAAAAACAGAAAAAAACTCTCATGCCACTTTTCATTCATGAGTAACCACAATCCTGAATTGTAATACTATCCATTAGTTTTTTCTTGTTTTGAAATTTATATAACTATATAATATGAACTCTTGGTGTCTGCCTCCTTTTTCAGTGTCATATTTGGATATAAGCAGTTTTAGTTTGTTCATTCTCAGTATTATATAGTTAACCATTATTTGAACAAACCAAAAACAATATTTATATTTTCAATTTTTGATTGGCAATTGATTTCCAGTTTTTTCTTATTATGAATATAAGAATATAAATATGTGTGTAATGTATTTTGGTGACCATATATTTGCATTTATATTGCGTATATATACCTAGAATTAGATTTTGGGGGTAAATTATCATTTATATTAGATTTGGTACATACTGCCAAGTGGTTATCCAAAATGGGCCCAGCAGTTTATACTTTTACCAGGAATGTATGAAAGACCTGTTACCTCCTCCTCTTCCAAATTCTTCTCTAATCTTGGTTTGTTCTTTCTCTCATTCTTTCTTTTTTTTTTTTTAACTTTGTACTTTATTCTTTCTCCCTGCCCACTCCACAGTTTTTCTCCCTCCCCCCTCTTTCTCCCTTCCTCTCTCTCCCTCTCTCTTCCTCCCTTCTTCTCTCCTTCCCTCTTTCTCCTTTCTTATTTTGTCATTTTGGTTTTAGCCTTTCTGTTGCTGTGCTTTAGTATCTGATTATGTTTTACATTTGCACCTATCTAAAGAATAATTATGTTGAGTACCTTTTCATATGTTATTGGTCATGTGGATCCCTGCCTTTGCAACATGCCTGTGAGAAACATTTTGTCACCTTTTTTCTTGGACTGAATTTTTTCTTATTATTTTTTATGAGTTCTTTATACATTCTAGACATAGCATAAAACAACTGCCTTATCCCATGCTGTGGCTTGCCTTGTTACTGCATTAATGGTGTTATTTGCTGACCAATATTTCTTATCCTTGTTATAGTCTGGTATATCAATCCTCTTCAATTAGTGCTTTTTATGTCCTAGTTAAGAAATATTTATGGATTTCAATATCATAAAGCTATTCTCCCTTGTTTTCTTGCAAAAACTTTATTGCTTTTGTCTTTGTATTTGTACATATACTTCTGGAAGTTTTTCTGTCTATGATAACAGGTGGGGTAAATTTCATTTTGTTTTCATATGGATATCTGTTTGAGCTGTACTGATTATTGAAAATATTTTTTTCTCACTGCATTAGATTATCAGGTTTGTCACACACAGTTTGTCGTATGCATAGACTGCTGTTTCTGGATTCTCTATTTTGTATTGGGGTGGCCAGTAAGTTCTTTCGGGTTTTTCCATAAGATGTTATGGAAAAACCCAAACAAACTTTTTGGCCAACTCAATACTATTGGTTTATTTATCTTTTCTTCCTCTAATACTATATCATTTTAATTAGTAAGGCTTTTAATATATCTTGATTTCTGGTAGTGTAATTCCTTCAGCCTTGTTCTTTTTCAAGATTGTTATTCTTTGAAACATCTTGTCTGTTTATACACACACACACACAAACAAGCAAACACAACTGCTGGGATTTTTAGTAAAATAGAATTTTCAAATCCATTTGGGTAAAATTGAAATTTTTACCAAATTATGTCTTTCAACTAAGCACGTTATGATGTCTCACTCCATTTTTCTGTGTCTTAATTAATGATTTGTAAATCTCATTGTAGAGTTCTTTCAGGTCTGATAGATATATTCCTAAATTTCTGATGAATATTGATGCTATTAAAACTGTATCATATTTTCATATGTAATTTTCTAGTTGTTTAATGCTTGCATTATAATACAATTTATCTTTGCGGATAACCATTTTATATCAAAATATTATATCTGATTATGAAATCAACTTCCAACGTGGTAGAATGAGGAGCTTGAAAGTTGTAACGGTGGAAAAAAATGTAAAATACGACCATTTCAGTGCTCAGGAATTCAAAAGTAGATAATCAAGAAAGAAGCATTTATTAATGAAAATGACTAAATTTCAAGTAAAAACAGCATAGTCCATGATCTTTTTGCCCAAAGCTTCTCCCATTTCCCCCAGCTTGGTCTGCATAGTCGTACAACCATGATGGGGCAGGTTGTGAATATAACCTGTGAATATAAGCTGTGCCACCAAAGGGGGCACGCTTAGTTTGGATTGTGTCATTTGAAGTGACAACATCCATGATAAGGGAACAAGGAGGGCCAGTGGTTTGTATCTTGAGATCACAGGCCTGCTTGATGGAAATAAGAAACCTGTGCACTAGCGAAGGAGAACAGGGAGGTGAGGTAGTCACACATCCCAGGTTGACCAGAGGCTGTGTATGTGTGCTACATAAACTGTGTGCGTGTGCCAACCACCTGCACATCCCTGGCAGGAGAAGCCTGTAATGACCAGGGGGAGCTGTCACAGAGCCCATCTGAAACAGAAAGCAGACTTAAAAATGGCCTGAAGTTTGAATGTGCTCCCTGGCCCCAGCACACATCCTTCAGCACATAGTGGAAGACTTACTGGCTTGTAGTGTTTGAGCCCAATCTTTGGCTGAAAAATAAGCTATGTAACCACAAGCTTGACCTTTAGGGAGTCAGGCTTGAAATCAAAAAAGAAAAAAAGAAAAGAAAGAAGAAGAAAACTAAGCAGAGGCATCAGCATCTGCACATTGTTCAAGAAACAGACTTCACAGATTTACTCCTGCTGTAAAACCTGTACAAAATGCATGGAGTGGCGTTTGAGGGCTCTGGAAAGTAATCATACCAAGTAAATTGAGGAAGAAGACCATAATGTAAAGCATCATTGACCTAATGGTGAGATTGCTTGCTGTTGTTTCCCTCCAATATTTCTGGCCCGTGCAGAAGTGGGCACTGGGTAGCATACAGAGAGGGCTCTAGGAGAAGCCCTCCAGTTCTGGCTCAGAGTGAGAAGGAGCGCGCTCATCACGCTCCGAGAGAGTGAGGCACCTTCTCTCCTTTTTCTCATATTTTCCTTCCACTACCTCATGTCTGAAGCCATTCCACAGTAGCACTGGCAGCAGCAGCCACAGGAGCCCAGAGGAGCCCAAACTCTAAAACAGGAACATCTTCCACTCCCATTGGTAGATCTGTGTTCTAAGGATGGTGGGATCAGCCCCCATTGCTTTTTCTCTCTCTCTCTGTCTTTTCCCACTGCTTGACTTTCATTTTCATCCTTGTAATGATACCCTTCACTCTTACAATGTGGTCTAATTTTCCCTCTTCTAGTAAAAGAAAGGACAAAAAATATATGACATATATCGTATGATTCTATTACACAAAGTTCAAAACAGACAAGTGTTTAGGGAAGCATTTGGAGGTGATCAAAACTATTTTAAAAAGCATGGAACTAATTACCATACACATCAGGGTAGAACATAATGGGAAGGAACAGGGTCATCATAGAGTGAGCTCAGTGAAAAGGCGAAAATGGGTGAGTAGCTCCGGGGGCATAAACTGCATATCTAACCAAAACCCCAAATCTGGAAGCACAGATAATGTTTGTCTTCTACACTTGGTGTTTCAACACAGTATACAGTGGAGACCTGACACTGAATACACATTACATATGTAGAGAGAATAAAACTCCTTCCTCTACATTGTACGTATCTGTATTAAAGGTTTTTATTCATGTCAAGTAATTTATCCTGGTTCTGTGATACTCTTGGGATCTAAAATGCCACCTTGCTTTAGTCTCTGTGCACAACTATTGGCTTTGTAAATACTGACCCACCAGTATACATCTGCTCTCAGTTTACAAGGCATTCTCACTGTGCCTTTTCACTTTGAATTATTGTGCTTTAACTTCTCAGCATATATAAGTTACATTACACTTAGCCGCATCTTCTTAGCCCTCTTCCTCAGTTTCACCTCTTGGTGAGACACTGAGTATCCTTTGTGAGACTTTAAGTATCTTCATTTTCTGCCATTACCTCCTCCAGTTTCTTTAGTGCTGCTTTTAGATATAAAAATTTTAAAAGAAATCTATTAATAGCTACCACTTATCAAGTGCTTACTATAAATTTTATATACATCATCTCATGTAATACTTAAAATAAAAGAGGTTAATGTTTCACAGATTTAAAGAATTGAGATTCAAAGAAGTTGAATAACTTGGCCACCATCAGAGAGGTAATATGACATACTTAAATTTTAGATCTCTCTCATTCATTCATTCATCCATTCAGTATCTGATCTTGGCTAGCACTCATGCCAGTTGTTTGTTTGTGACACGCTGGCAATGGGAGATAGCCAGAGTCCTCTCCCTCATGGAGTTGACAACTATATGACAACTAATGTATATAGAAACAAACAACACCCAAATAAATGCATAATTACAGATTCTGTCTATATGCTACAGTGAATGGAAATCATCTGTAGTAGAGGCTGCTGATTGACTTGTGCAGCGACTGACATGTCTAGAATAACCCTTTGCTTTATACAACATAACCTTCATATTCACAGTGATGTAGCATCTGTTGAGGTGGGACAAGCATTTCTGAAAATTAGTTTTAGAATGATTCTACCAGAGCTCCACCTCACAGGATGAGGTTTAATTAGTACTCAGTAACATCAGTCAGAACTTCAGTCATCCACAGACATAACACTGGTCCTCAGTATAATGAACAGGCTTGAAGGGGACTTCAGAGGCTGAGTTCTGAGAGGCTGTTCATAAAAAATTGATTTAATTGATTCTTCATGTTTATGTTCTAAGACAGTGGTTCCCAGCTTTTCCCAGTAAGAGGACCTTTTTAATTTTATACATATCCACACATAATAAGAAATGTATTTTTGATAATTTTGGATTGGGAAAATCCAAGTCTAAAAGCTTTCACAGTATCAGAAACAATAAAATTAGTTTGCATTTTATTAATTAGTAAAGCATCTTGATATATTTAAAAACTAATAGTATGTATGTTTGGCCTCCAAGTACTATTTTACTAACTTTACTAGAGGGTTAGGAGCTATGTCCCCAAACTATGGGTTCAAAATGCCTTGGCTACATTAGTTGCTAGTTGTGTGACCTGAGCATGATTACTTAACCTCTATATGCCTCAGTATCTAGACAATGATAATATCAAAAACAACTATAATAAAGTATATACCTCAAAGAATTTTTTAAAGGCTTCATGGTGTATGTGTGTGTGTGTGTGTGTATGTATGTATGTGTGTGTGCATGTGCACTACGCCAGCATATGTGAAACTTTTAAATGAAGTAAGTTATACACACAAAGAAATCCAAACAATATTTCATTCAGTTTGATGAATTTTTACAAACTGAACCCTCTTCTGTAACTGGTATCCCTGTCAAAGAAGCAGACCTCGTCAGCACTCAATAAAGCATCCTCTTGGCCCCTTCCAGTCACTGTCCCTTCCCAAGGTAGCCACTGCCCTGACTTCTAATAGCAGAGATTAGTTTTGTCTTGTTTCATACATTGTGAAAATGGCACCGCATACGTATCTGACTCATTCCTTCAACATTAAGCTTACGATGTCCAACCATAATTTTAAGTGTATTATACACTGGATATCCTCATTGCTCTATAGTATTCCATTGTTTGAACCTTGCGGAACTTTTTATAGAAGAAAACGATGTAAATTGCCTAAAGTGCTTATAAGAAAGCCTGGCTAAAAATGCTCACTACATTTTACTGGCAGTAACCTGATGATAGGAGCTTTTCAATACATCAGCCCACAGGCAAATGAAGGTACGATGTCATCATTATCTGTGCTCTGCACAAGCAGAGATGACACGTGGAAAGCAGCATGGTGTCCCTGTTAAGGGACACAAATTAACCCTTATTTAACCTCTCTAAGCTTCAGTGTCCATATCTTTATTTTCTTTTTTATGCAGCAGTTTCTTATTAGCTATCCATTTTATACATATTAGTGTACATATGTAAATCCCAATCTCCCAATTGATCACACCACCACCCCCTGCCACTTTCCCCCCCTTGGTGTCCATACATCTGTTCTCTACATCTGTGTCTCTATTTCTGCCCTGCAAACCCATTCGTCTGTACCATTTTTCTAGGTTCCACATATACGCGTTAGTATATGATATTTGTTTTCCTCTTTCTGACTTGCTTCTCTCTGTATGACAGTCTCTGGATCCATCCACGTCTCTACAACTGACCCACTTTCGTTCCTTTTTATGGCTGAGTAATATTCCATTGTATATATGTACCACATCTTCTTTATCTATTTGTCTGTTGATGGGCATTTACGTTGCTTCCATGACCTGACTATCGTAAATAGTGCTGCAATCAACATTGGGGTGCATGTGTCTTTTTGAATTCTGGTTTTCACTGGGTATATGCCCAGTAGTGGGATTGCTGGGTCATATGATAATTCTATTTTTAGTTTTTTAAGGAACCTCCATACTGTTCTCCATAGTGGCTGTACCAAATTACATTCCTAACAATAGGACAAGAGGATTCCCTTTTCTCCAAACCCTCTCCAGCATTTGTTGTTTGTAGATTTCTGATGATGCCCATTCTAACTGGTGTGAGGTGATACCTAATTGTAGTTTTGATTTGCATTTCTCTAATAATTAGTGATATTGAGCAGGTTTTCATATGCTTCTTGGCCACCTGTATATCTTCTTTGGAGAAATGTCTATTTAGGTCTTCTGCCCATTTATTTATTGGGTTGTTTGTTTCCTTAATATTGAGTTACATGAGTTGTTTATATATTTTGGAGAATAATCCTTGTCCTTTGATACGTTTGCAAATATTTTCTCCCATTCTGAGGGTTGCCTTTCATCTTGTTTTAGTTTCCTTTGCTTTGCAAAAGCTTTTAAGTTTCATTAGGTCCCATTTGTTTATTTTTGTTTTTATTTCCGTTGCTCCAGGAGGTAGACCAAAAACGATCTTGCTGTGATTTATGTCAAAGAGTGTTCCTCCTATGTCTCCCTATAAGTTTTTATGGTGTCCAGTCTTACATTTCGGTCTCTAATCCATTTTGAGTTTATTTTTCTGTAGGGTGTTAGGGTGTGTTCTATTTTCATTTTCTTTTAATGTAGCTCTCCAGTTTTCCCAGCACGAGTTATTGAAAATACTATCTTTTCTCCATTGTATATCCTTGCCTCATTTGTCATATTAGTTGACCATAGGTGTGTGGGTTTATCTCTGGGCTTTCTATCCTGTTCCATTGATCTATATTTCTGTTTTTGTGCCAGTACCATATTGTCTTGATTACTATAGCTTTATAAGTATAGTCTGAAGTCAGGGAATCGGATTCTTCCAGCTCTGAATTTTTTTTTCTTTTCTCAAGATTGCTTTGGCTAATCAGAGTCTTTTTTATCTCCATAGATATTTTAAGATTTTTTGATCTAGTTCTGTAAGAAATGCCACTGGCAATTTGAGAGGGATTTCATTGAATCTGTAGATTGCTTTGGGTAGTATAATCATTTTCACAATACTGATTCTCCCAATCCAAGAACATGGTATATCTCTCATCTGTTTGTACCATCTTTAATTTCTTTCATCAGTGTCTTATAGTTTTCTGCATACAAGTCTTTTGTCTCCCTAGGTAGGTTTATTCCTAGGTATTTTATGCTTTTTGTTGCAATGGTAAATTGGAGTGTTTCCTTAATTTCTCTTTCAGGTTTTTCGTCATTAATGCATAGGAATGCAAGAGATTTCTGTGCATTAGTTTTGTATCCTGCAACTTTACCAAATTCACTGATTAGCTCTAGTAGTTTTCCGATGGCATCTTTAGGATTCTCTATGTATAGTATCATGTCATCTGCAAACAGTGACAGTTTTACTTCTTCTTTTCCAATTTGTATTCCTTTTATTTCTTTTTCTTCTCTGATTGCCGTGGCTAGGACTTCCAAAACTATGTTGAATAAGTGTGGCGAGAGTGGACATTCTTGTCTTCTTTCTGATCTTAGAGGAAATGCTTTCAGTTTTTCACCATTGAGAATGATGTTTGGTGTGGGTTTGTCATATATGGCCTTTATTATGCTGAGGTAGGTTCCCTCTATGCCCACTATCTGGAGAGTTTTTTCATAAACGGGTGTTGAATTTTGTCAAAAGCTTTTTCTGCATCTATTGAGATGATCATATGGTTTTTATTCTTCAGTTTGTTAATATGGTGTATCACATTGATTGATTTGCATATATTGAAGAATCCTTGCATCCCTGGGATAAATCCCACTTGATCATGGTGTATGATCCTTTTAATGTGTTGTTGGATTCTGTTTGCTAGTATTTTGAGGATTTTTGTATCTATATTCATCAGTGATATTGGTCTGTAATTTTCTTTTTTTTGTAGTATCTTTGTCTGGTTTTGGTATCAGGGTGATGGTGGCCTCATAGAATGAGTTTGGGAGTGTTCCTTCCTCTGCAATTTTTTGGAAGAGTTTGAGAAGGATGGGTGTTAGCTCTTCTCTAAATGTTTGAGAGAATTCACCTGTGAAGCCATCTTGTCCTGGAGTTTTGTTTGTTGGAAGATTTTTAATCACAGTTTCAATTTCATTACTTGTGATTGGTCTGATCATATTTTCTATTTCTTCCTGGTTCAGTCTTGGAAGGTTATACCTTTCTAAGAATTTGTCCATTTCTTCCAGGTTGTCCATTTTATTGGCATAGAGTTGCTTGTAGTAGCCTCTTAGGATGCTTTGTTTTTCTGCGGTGTCTGTTGTAACGTCTCCTTTTTCATTTCTAATTTTATTGATTTGAGTCCTCTCCATCTTTTTCTTGATGAGTCTGGCTAATGGTTTATCCATTTTGTTTATCTTCTCAAAGAACCAGCTTTTAGTTTTATTGATCTTTGCTATTGTTTTCTTTGTTTCTATTTCATATACCTCTGCTCTGATCTTTATGATTGCTTTCCTTCTACTAAATTTGGGTTTTGTTTCTTTTTTCTCTAGTTCCTTTATGTGTAAGGTTAGATTGTTTATTTCAGATTTTTCTTGTTTCTTGAAGTAGGCTTCTATTGCTATAAACTTCCCTCTTAGAACTGCTTTTGCTGCAACCCATAGGTTTTGGATCGTCGTGTTTTCGTTGTAATTTGTCTCTAGGTAGTTTTTGATTTCCTCTTTGATTTCTTCATTGATCTCTTGGTTATTTATTAATGTAGTGTTTAGCTTCCATGTGTTTGCATTTTTTACGTTATTTTTCCTTTAATTTATTTCTAATCTCATAGTGTTGTGGTCAGAAAAGATGCTTGATATGATTTCAGTCTTCTTTAATTTACTGAGGCTTGATTTGGGACCCAAGATGTGATCTATCCTGGAGAATGTTTGGTGTGCACTTGAGAAGAAACTGTAATCTGCTGTTTTTGGATGGAATGTCCTATAAATATCAATTAAATCTATCTGGTCTATTGTGTCATTTAAAGTTTGTGTTTCCTTATTAATTTTCTGTTTGGATGATCTGTCCATTGGTGTAAGTGAGGTGTTAAAGCACCCCACTATTACTGTGTTACTGTCGATTTCCTCTTTTATAGCTGTTAGCAGTTGCCTTATGTATTGTGGTGCTCCTATGTTGGGTGCATATATATTTATAATTGTTATATCTTCCTATTGGATTGAACCCTTGATCATCATGTAGTGTCCTTCCTTGTCTCTTTTAACATTCTTTATTTTAAAGTCTATTTTATCTGATATGAGTATTGCTACTCCAGCTTTCTTTCGCTTTCCATTTGCATGGAATATCTTTTTCCATCCCCTCACTTTCAGTCTGTACGTGTCCCTAGGTCTGAAGTGGGTCTCTTGTAGACAGCCTATATATGGGTCTTGTTTTTGTTTACTTTCAGCCAGTCTGTGTCTTTTGGTTGGAGCATTTAATCCATTGACGCTTAAGGTAATTATCGATATGTATGTTCCTATTACCATTTTCTTAATTGTTATGGGTTTGTTTTTGTAGGTCCTTTTCTTCTCTTGTGTTTCCCACTTAGAGAGGTTCCTTTAGCATTTGTTGTAGAGCTGGTTTGGTGGTGCTGAATTCTCTTAGCTTTTGCTTGTCTGTAAAGCTTTTGATTTCTCCATGGAATCTGCATGAGATCCTTGCCGGGTAGAGTAATCTTGGTTGTACGTTCTTCCCTTTCATCACTTTAAGTCTATCATGCCACTCCCTTCTGGCTTGTAGAGTTTCTGCTGAGAAATCAGCTGTTAACCTTATGGGAGCTCCCTTGTATGTTATTTGTCGTTTTTCCCTTGTTGCTTTCAGTAATTTTTCTTTGTCTTTGATTTTTGTCAATTTGCTTACAATGGGTCTCAGCATGTTTCTCCTTGGATTTATCCTGCCTGGGGCTCTCTGCGCTTCCTGGACTTGGGTGGCTATTTCCTTTCCATGTTAGGGAAGTTTTCGACTATAAGCTCTTCAAACATCTCAGGTCCTTTCTCTCTCTCTTCTTCTTCTGGGACCCCTATAATGGGCATGGTGTTGCATTTAACGTTGTCCCAGAGATCTCTTAGGCCTTCTTCATTTCTTTTCATTCTTTTTTCTTTATTCTGTTCCATGGCAGTGAATGTCGCCATTTTGTCTTCCAGGTCACTTATCCGTTCTTCTGCCTCAGTTATTCTGCTATTGATTCCTTCTACTGTATTTTTCATTTCGGTTATTGTATTGTTCATCTCTGTTTGTTTGTTCTTTAATTCTTCTCGGTGTTTGTTCTTTATTACTTCTAGGTCTTTGTTAAACATTTCTTGCATCTTCTCAATCTTTGCCTCCATTCTTTTTCCAAGGTCCTGGATCAACTTCACTATCATTATACTGAATTCTTTTTCTGGGAGGTTGCCTATCTCCACCTCACTCAGTTGTTTTTCTGGGATTTTATCTTGTTCCTTCATCTGGTACATAGACCTCTGCCTTTTCATCTTGTCTATGTTTCTGTGATTGTGGTTTTCGTTCCACAGGCTGCAGGATTGTAGTTCTTCTTGCTTCTCTCAGTGTCCATATCGTTAATGTGGGGATAATAACAGCACCTCTCTCGAGGAGTTGTGTCACTTATATCACATAATAAATGTAAAATGCTTTTCACTAAGTATTGTATAAACTTTACTGAAATCATAATTGTACTTCTATATGTTAATACTGTATATATCATATGACATGTTTCATTTTATATACATATAAAAATAGTTAAATTAAATATACCTTACATAAATTTCAGTATATGAACAAAATATTTAGAAATTAAGTATTATTAAATTTATATAACTGTATATCATATGGGTTATATTAATATTAGTATAGTTAATGTAATAAGAACTATTAATATATCAGTATGTACATATTCCATTTGAACATAATTTGTGTCTAACTCATCACAACTCCTGGCTTGTGCAGATGTGACCTCAATACATGAGACTGTAGTATTATGTTCCTCAGTGTTTACTGAGGAGTAGCTAGAAGAACCACTGCAAGGCCCTGTGAGGGGGTACATTAGGTCACTCCCTTTTGACTATTCTGAGTGCAGAGAATGCAGCCCATATGCTCACTGGAGCATGCCCTGGGCACCCACTAGTAAAGTTAGTGTTTTTAATTAGGTCTGCATCCCCAGAATCTGCTCCCCAGATGCTGTGCATCATTGACTACTCAGGTTCCAGGGTGGAAGTGCAATTAGAGACCATAGTCCAAGTGGGCCCAGGTCTTCCTAATTCACCTACCAGAGATACTAAAAGAAAGAGGAAATATTTGATATCTCCTGAGACTAGAAAGATGCCTGTAATTTTGTGATGATCAAGAAGAAAGTGGTTGGAAGACTGGATGAATGTGTGATGGTATCAGTGTGGTCTAAACAGTGAAAATGTACATCTTTCTACACTTTGCCTGGAGGCCAAGGGCCTTCCAGGCATCATTGTTCCCAAGGCCCCTTCATCTTTAATGTAGGGATTCTAAGACTGAAGTGAGGAGCTGGTGGCATAGTTGGATACTGACTCTTAGGATTCCTGAAGGTATTTACAGAAGAGGCCTTTAGGAAAAGAAGGGATTTCCTGACTTTACAGGAAGCATTTTCTGTGAGTTTTAATAAAGTTATTCATGGATGACTCTGCCTGTGACTTTCCCTTCTTTGTTGTGTTAAAACTTTCTTCAGTGAACTTGAAATTGTCAAATCAGTCACTTTTGTGGTGATTTGTGTGTTTGGAGGAGGAGAAGAGATGAAAATGGAGGATGTTAGGTGTTCAAATTTCCAGCTTTTGGTTTGGGCTTAAGATTAAATATAAGACTAAACATTTCCCCAAAACTAATAGGATAACCTTGACATAAGAATCATTAACAAATGGTAGTTGTTGTTTTTTTTTTTTTCTCAAAATGAGATATGTGTTGTGAATTAAAATGTTGATTGTGTAAGCCTTATTAAAATAGCCACTGGTCATTGAATGAGCCAGATGTTTTAGATGTCATTTTCAGATCCTCATGATAACCCTAAGAAGTTATTTTCTAAGTCCATGATGAGCAAAAAGACTCAGAAAGTTTACTTTATTTAAGATTTACTGAATATTAGAGTCTTGGCTGAACCATTTTTATTTCACCTTCCAGGAGGTACGTACTTCTCAGGAAGATTGAGGAGGGAATGAGAGTTTCTAAATCATCTAGTCCTGCACATCAAAAGATGATTTGGGCTCATATTTGGAAACAGGTAAGAAAGGAGTTAGAAGGTGACCTTTAGTTACAATATCTAACACACCAATATACACACAGGAAACAGACATGATCCCCGATTTTTTTTGTTTTATGATTCCATGTGGATTTTTGAGGAATGAAACTTTTGAAATCATCAGATCTCCATAACTAAATTCAAGGAATGATTATAAAGATAAATTTAACTTGAAAAAAAGTTTGATCATTTGTGCAAATCCCTGGATGCTCTCTAGACAAATCTTACATTCATCACCACAGATACAGCAACTATTCTGAGTCTCCACACCTAATTGCATGTTTGTACTCTATTCCTGTTTCCGTTTAGAAAGAGAAATCAGTCATGCCCAGAATTACCGTAAAGCATATACAAGTGTTAAGTTTATAGTTTAAACAAAATGATTTATACTTCCCTTTTTATAAAGAAAGAAAAAAAGCTATGCTTTCATGCTACTTTGGAGAAAAAGGAAGAGATTCAAGAAAACAAAACAATAACCAAAAAAAGTCAATCAAGTAACAATGTAAGAAATATAAGAAAATAAGAAATGTAAGAATATAAGAAAGCAATAAAAGATGACATATATTTATAAGTTGTAGAGTGATAAGGAGATCTGTGTATTCAGAGGAAAGTATATAGCTGGATAAGATTGGAAAGCTTCAACAATTTTACATAAAATAGTGCTTGATATGCTAGATGTGCAAAATATGAAATGAATTGAAATCAAGTAAAATAAAAATTACAAAGATAGAGGAGTGGGGAAATATCATGTGGGTTTATCTGGTAGTAGCTGTCCATCTGGTTGAATTGGACTTGTTTAAACACTGACTAAGGCTGACATATAGGGAAGAAGTTACTGTGAAGTATTGGGTTGGCCAAAAGGTTCGTTTGTTTTTTTTCCATAAGATGGCTCTCATAGCACTTAGCTGTCTTTAACTTCATTCAAAACAATTTTGTCAGATTGTATTGTGACAGCTGTCATATCAGCATGCATTTTAAAAAAGACTTATCAAAATTGGTGAATTTTTGTGTATCCATTTTAATATTGAAGAGAGAAGGAAAAAGCAACGTTTTCGGCACATTATGCTTTATTATTTCAAGAAAGGTAAAAATGCAATGGAAACGCAAAACAAAGATTTGTGCAGTGTATGGAGAAGGTGCTGTGACTGATCAAATGTGTCAAAAGTGGCTTGCGAAGTTTTGTGCTGGAGATTTCTCACTGGATGATGCTCCACACTCAGGTGGAACAGTTGAAGTTGATACTGATGAAATCAAGACATTCACTGAGAACAATCAACATTACACCATGCGGGAGATAACTGACATACTCAGAATTCCAAATCAAGCGTTGAAAATCATTTGCACCAGCTTGGTTATGTGAATTGCTTTAATGTTTGGGTTCCACATAAGTTAAGCAAAATAAACCTTCTTGACTCTATTTCTGCATGTGATTCTCTATTTAAACATAATGAAAGTGTTCTGTTTTTTTGTTTGTTTGGTTTTATTTATTTATTTATTTATTTATGGCTGCATTGGGTCTTCGTTGCTGTGTGTGGGTTCTCATTGCAGTGGCTTCTGTTGTTGCAGAGCACAGGCTCTAGATGCATGGGCTTCAGTAACTGTGGTTAGAAGGATCTAGGACACAGGCTCAGTAGTTGTGGCACACGGGCTTAGTTGCGCCGCGGCATGTGGGATCTTCCTGGACCAGGGATTGAACCCGTGTCTCCTGCATTGGCAGGCAGATTCTTAACCACTGCGCCACCAGGGAAGCCCAAATGTTCTGTTTTTAAAACAAATTGTGATGGGCGATGAAAAGTGGATACTGTACGATAAAGTGGAATGGAAACAATTGTGGGGCAGGCGAAATGAACCACTACCAACCACACCAAAGGCAGGTGTTCATCCAAAGAAGGTGATATTGTGTATATGGTGGGATTGGAAGGGAGTCCTCTATTATGAACTCCTTTCGGAAAACCAACCAGTTAATTCCAACAAGGACTACACCCAAGTAGACCAACTGAAAGCATCCCTCAATGAAAAGTTCCCAAAATTAGTCAAGAAAAAAATGCATAATCTTCCATCAGTGTAACGCAAGACTACATATTTCTTTGATGACCAGGCAAAAACTGTTACAGCTTGGCTGGGAACTTCTGATTCATCCTCTGTATTCACCAGACATTGCATCTTTGGATTTCCATTTATTTAGGTCTTTACATAATTCTCTTAAAGGAAAAAATTTCAACTCCTTGGAAGACTGTAAAAGACACCTGGAACAGTTCTTTGCTCAAAAAGATAAAGTTTTGGGACGATGGTATTATGAAGTTGCCTGAAAAATGGCAGAAGGTAATGGAACAGAAGGGTGAAAACGGAGATAGCCTCATCCACCAGAGGGCAGATAGCAGAAGCAAGAAGAATTACAATCCTGCAGCCTGTGGAACGAAAACCACAATCACAGAAACATAGACAAGATGAAAAGGCAGAGGTTTATTCCAAGGAATTTTACTCTTTTTGTTGCAGTGGTGAATGGGAGTGTTTCCTTAATTTCTTTTTCTTTTTAATTAATTAATTTATTTTTAATTTTTTTTATACAGCAGGTTCTTATTAGTCATCCATTTTATATACATCAGTGTATACATGTCAATCCCAATCTCCCAATTCATCACACCACCACCACCACCCACCACAGCTTTCTCTCCTTAATTTCTCTTAGAGATGTTTCATCATTAGTATATAGGAATGCAAGAGATTTCTGTGCATTTATTTTGTATCCTTCTAATTACCAAATTCATTGAGTACCTGTAGTAGTTTTCTGGTAGCATCTTTAGGATTCTCTATGTATAGTATCATGTCATCTTCAAACAGTGACAGTTTTACTTCTTCTTTTCTGATTTGCATTCCTTTTATTTCTTTTTTTCTCTGCTTCCTGTGGGTAAAACTTCCAAAACTATGTTGAATTATAGCAGTGAGAGTGGGCAACCTTGTCTTCTTCCTGATTTCAGAGGAAATGCTTTTGGTTTTTCACCATTGAGAATGACGTTTGCTCTGGGTTTGTTATATATGGCCTTTATCATGTTGAGGTAGGTTCCCTCAGTGGCTACTTTCTGGAGAGTTTTTACCATAAATGGACATTGAATTTGGTCAAAAGCTTTATCTGCAGGTATTGAAATTATCATATGGTTTTTATTCTTCAGCTTGTTAATATGGTGTATAACGTTGATTGATTTGCGTATATTGAAGAATCCTTACATTCCTGGGATAAACCCCACTTGATCATGGTGTATGATCCTTTTAATGTGCTGTTGGATTCTGTTTGCTAGTATTTTGTTGAGGATTTTTGCATCTATGTTCATCATTGATATTGGCCTATAGTTTTCTTTCTTTGTGACATCTTTGTCTGGTTTTGGTATCAGGGTGATGGTGGCCTTGTAGAATGAGTTTGGGACTGTTCATCCCTCTGCTGTATTTTGGAAGAGTTTGAGAAGGATAGATGTTAGCTCTTCTCTAAATGTTTGATAGAATTCGCCTGTGAAAGCATCTCGTCCTGGGCTTTTGTTTTTTGGAAGATTTTTCATCACAGTCTCAATTTCAGTGCTTGTGATTGGTCTATTTATATTTTCTATTTCTTCCTGGTTCAGTTTCGGAAGATTGTGCTTTTCTAAGAATTTTTCCATTTTTTCCAGGTTATCCATTTTATTGGCATATAGTTCCTTGCAGTAATCTCTCATGATCCTTTGTATTTCTGCAGTGTCAGTTGTCACTTCTCCTTTTTCGTTTCTAATTCTATTGATTTGAGTCTTCCCCCTGTTTTTCCTGATGAGTCTGGCTAACAGCTTATCAAATATTTTTATCTTCTCAAAGAACCAGCTTTTAGTTTTATTCATCTTTGCTATTGTTTCCTTCATTTCTTTTTCATTTATTTCTGATCTGATCTTTATGATTTCTTTCCTTCTGCTAACTTTGGGGGTTTTTTGTTCTTCTTTCTCTAACTGTTTTAGGTGTAGGGTTAGGTTGTTTGAGATTTTTCTTCTTTCTTGGGGTAGGATTGTATTGCTATAAACTCACCACTTAGAACTACTTTTGCTGCATCCCATAGGTTTTGGGTTGTCGTGTCTCCATTGTCAGTTGTTTCTAGATATTTTTTTATTTCCTCTTTGATTTCTTCAGTGATCTCTTGGTTATTTAGTAGTGTATTGTTTTGCCTCCATATCTTTGTATTTTTTACAGATTTTTTCTTGTAATTGATATCTAGTGTCATAGTATTGTCATCGGAAAAGGTACTTGATACGATATCAATTTTCTTAAATTTACCAAGAATTGATTTGTGACCCAAGATATGATCTATCCTGGAGAATGTTCCATGAGCACTTGAGAAGAAAGTGTATTCTGTTGTTTTTGGATGGAATGTCCTATAAATATCAATTAAGTCCATCTTGTTTAATGTATCATTTAAACCTTGTGTTTCCTTATTTATATTCAGTTTGGATGATCTGTCCGTTGGTGACAGTAGGGTGTTAAAGTCCCCTACAATGATTGTGTTACTGTCGATTTCCCTTTTTATGGCTGTTAGCCTTTGCCTTATGTATTGAGATGCTCCTACGTTGGGTGCATAAATATTTACAATTGTTATATCTTGTTCTTGGATTAATCCCTTGATCATTATGTAGTGTCCTTCTTTGTCTCTTGTAATAGTCTTTATTTTAAAGTCTCTTTTGTCTAATATGAGAATTGCTACTCCAGCTTTCTTTTGATTTCCATTTGCATGGAATATCTTTTTCCATCCCTCACTTTCAATCTATATGTGTCCCTACGTCTGAAGTGGGTCTCTTGTAGACAGCATATATACGCATATTGTTTTTGTATCCATTCAGCCAGTCCGTGTCTTATGTTTCGAGCATTTAATCCATTTACATTTAAGGTAATTATCAATACTTGTGTTCCTATTACCATTTTCTTAATTGTTTTGGATTTCTTATTGTAGGTCTTTTCCTTTTCTTGTGCTTCCTGCCTAGAGAAGTTCCTTTAGTATTTGTTGTAAAGCTGTTTTGGTGGTGCTGAATTGCCTTAAATTTTGGTTGTCTGTAAAGCTTTTAATTTCTCTGTCAAATCTGAATGAGATCCTTACTGGGTAGAGTAATCTTGGTTGTAGGTTTTTGCCTTTCATCACTTTAAATATGCCCTGCCACTCCCTTCTGGCTTGCAGAGTTTCTGCTGAAAGATCAGCTGTTAACCTTATGGGCATTCCATTGTATGTTATTTGTTGCATTTCCCCTTTGCTGCTTTAAAATTTTTTTTTTTGTATTAAATTTTTGATAGTTTGATTAATATGTGTCTTGGAGTGTTTCTCCTTGGATTTATCCTGTATGGGACTCCCTGCACTTCCTGGACTTGATTGACTATTTCCTTTCCCATGTTAGGGAAATCTTCAACTATGATATCTTCAAACATTTTCTCACACCCTTTGTTTTTCTCTTCTTCTTCTAGGACCCCTGTAGTTCAAATGTTGGTGCATTTAATGTTGTTCCAAAGGTCTCTGAGACTGTTCTCAAGTCTTTTCATTCTTTTTTCTTTATTCTGCTATGCGGTAGTTATTTCCACTATTTTATCTTCCCGGTCACTTATCTGTTCTTCTGCCTCAGTTATTTTGCTATTGCTTCCTTCTATAGAATTTTTATTTTCATTTATTGTGTTGTTTATCATTGTTTGCTCTTTAGTTCTTCTAGGTCCTTGTTAAACATTTCTTGTATTTTCTCCATTCTGTTTCCAAGATTTTGGGTCATGTTTACTATCATTACTGTGAATTCTTTTTCAGGTAGACTGCCTATTTCCTCATCATTTGTTTGTCTAGTGGTTGCTCTTCATGTGCTGCATATTTCTCTGTCTTCTCATTTTGTTTAACTTACTGAGTTTTGGGTCTCCATTTTGCAGCCTGCAGGTTCCTATTTCCCTTTGTTTTTGTTGTCTGCCCCCAATGAGTGTGGTTGGTTCAGTGGGTTGTGTAGTCTTCCTGGTTGAAGGAACTGGTGCCTGTGTTCTGGTGAGTGGGTCTGGATCTTGTCTTTCTGGTGGACAGGGCCATGTCTGGTGGTGCGTTTTGGGGTGTCTGTGAACTTAGTATGATTTTAGGCAGCCTCTCTGCTAATGGATACTGTTGTGTTCCTGTCATACTATTTGTTTGGAATGGGGCATCCAGCACTGGAGCTTTCTGGCCATTGGGTGGGGCTGGGTCTTTGTGTTGAGACAGAGATCTCTGGGAGAGCTTTCGTCATTTGATATTATGTGGAGACAGGAGGTCTCTGGTGGGCCTGTGTGCTTAACTCGGCTCTCCCACCTAAGAGGCTCAGGCCTGACACCAGGCCAGAGCACCAAGACCCTGTCAGCCACATGGCTCAGAAGAAAAAGAGAAATAAAAAAAAATTTTAATAAATAAATATTAAAATAAAAAGGTTTAAAAATAATAATTTAAAAAAAGAAGAGAGCAACCAAACCAATTAACAAATCCACCAATGATAACAAGTGCTAAAAACTATACCAAGATAAGCATAAAAATCAGAAACAAATCAGTTGCAGACAGCAAACTCCAAGTCTACAGTTGCTCCCAAAGTCCACCACCTGAATTTTGGGATCATTTGTTGTCTATTCAAGTATTCTCCAGATGCATGGTACCTCAAGTTGATTTGGGGGATTTAATCCAATGCTCCCGAGGCAGCACAGAGAAATTTCCCTTCTCTTCTTTGTTCTCAGAGCTCCTGGGGTTCAGCTTTGGTTTTGGCCCCACCTCTGCGTGTAGGTCGCCCTCAGGCATCTGTTCCCACCCAGACAGGATAGGGTTAAAGCAGCAGCTGATTAGGGCACTCTTGCTCTTTCAGGCCGGGGTGGGGGGGGTACAGTAGTTATAGTTGGAATGTGGGGCTAGACAGCGGCAGCAGAGGCTGGCATGTTGTTGCAACAGCCTGAGGCGCACCATGTGTTCTCCCAGGGAAATTGTTCCTGGATCACAGTACCCTGGCCGTGGTGGGCTGCACAGACTCCCAGGGGTTTGTGGATAGTGACCTGTGCTTGTACACAGGTTTCTTGGTGGCTGCAGCAGGAGCAACGTTTAGCATTTTATGCCCGTCTCTGGGGTCTGAGCTGATAGCCGTGGCTTGTGCCCGTCTGTGGAGCTCATTTAGGCGGTGCTCTGCCTCCTGTGGGCAAACAGGGAAGGAATCCCCTCTCCTCGTGCACCCCGAAACAATGGTCTCTTGCCTCTTAGGCAGGTCCAGACTTTTTCCCGGACTCTCTCCCAGCTAGCTGTGGTGCACTAGCCCCCTTCAGGCTGTGTTCACGCAGCCAAACCCCAGTTCTCTCCCTGGGATCTGACCTCCCACGCCCGAGTCTCAGCTCCCAGCCCTCACCCGCCCTGGAGGGTGAGCAGACAAGCCTCTCAGGCCAGTGAGTGCTGGTCAGCACCGATCCTCTGTGTGGGAATCTCTCCGCTTTGCCCTCTGCACCCCTGTTGCTGCGCTCTCCTCCATAGCTCTGAAGCTTCCCCCCACCACCCCTGTCTCTGCCAGTGAAGGGGCTTCCTAGTGTGTGGAAACCTTTCCTTCTTCACAGCTCCCTTTCAGAGGTACAGGTCTCATCTCTCTTCTTTTGTCTCTGTTTTTTCTTTTTCTTTCGCCCTTTCCAGGTACATGGGGATTTTCTTGCCTTTTGGGAAGTCTGAGGTCTTCTGCCAGCATTCAGTAGGTGTTCTGTAGGAGTTGTTCCACATGTAGATTATTTTTGATGTATTTGTGGGGAGGAAGGTGATCTCTATGTCTTACTCCTCCACCATCGTGAAGGTCCCTCGTTGGTTTTTAAGGCACTAATATTACAAAAATACCTGTAGCCTTGAAAAAAGATGTTATAAAAAGATGATGGTAATTTTCTAAGAACTGAAATAACTTGATCTATATTTCAATGCAATCCCAATCAAAATCCCAAAAAGCTATTCTGGGGATATTTACGAAGTTATTCTAAAGTTTATATGGAGAAACAAAGGACCCAGAAAAGCCAATAAATATTAAAGAACAAAACTGGGAATTGACACTACCTGACTTCAAGACTTACAATAAAGTTATAGTAAGCAAGACAGTGTAGTGTAGATAAAAGAAGAGACAAATAGATCAATGGAACAGAATAGAGAGCTCAGAATAGACCCTCTTTAAATATAGTCAACTGATATTTGGCAAACGAGCATGTATAACACAATGGAGCAAATATTGTCTAAACACAGCCCTTACCCCTGCACAAAAAGTAACTCAAAATGGATCACAGATCTAAATGTAAAATGCAAAACTACAGTTTCTTAGAAGATAACAAATGAGAAGCCCTAGGTGACCTTGGGTATGGAGATGACTTTTTAGATACAACACCAAAGGCAAATAAATGAAAAGCTAGACTTCACTGAGATTAAAAATTTTAATCTGCAAAAGATAATGTCAAAAGAATGAGAAGACAAGCCACAGACCGGGAGGAAATATTTGCAAAAGCCACATCTGATAAAGGACTGTTACCCAAAATATACAAAGGACTCTTAAAATTTAATAAGAAAAAACCAAATAACACAATTTAAAAACTGGCCAAAGACTTTGACACCTCACCAAAGAAGATATACAGATGGCAAATAAGCATATGAAAAGTTCCTCCACATTATGTCTCAAGAAAATACAAATTAAAGCAACAGTGAGATGCTACTACACCCTGTTAGAATGGACAAAATCTGGAACACTGATAACACCAAACACAGATGAGGATGTGGAAAAACAGGAACTCTCATTCACTGCAGGTAGGAATGCAAAATAGTACAATCACTTTGGAAGACAATTTGGTAGTTTCTTACAAAACCAAAAATATTCTTACAATACAAGCTAGCTGTTGTTCTTCTCAGTATTTAGTCAAAGGAATTGAAAACTTAGGTCCACCCAAAAACCTGCAACACAAATTCTTATAGCAGCGTTATTCATAATTGCCAAAACTTGGCAGCAACCAAGTTGTCCTCCATTTGATAAATTAATTGTGGAACTTCCAGAGAATGGATTATTATTCAGTGCTAAAAAGAAATGAGCTATCAAGCCATTTAAAAACATGGTGGAAACTTAAATGCATATTACAAAGTGAAGGAAGCCAATCTGAAAAGGCTGCATACTGCAGGATTCTAACTATAGGATATTCTGGAAAAGCGAAACTATGAAGACAGTGAAAAATATGTGTTGCCAAGGTTTGGATTGGTGGGGAGAGATGAGTAGGTGGAAGGCAGAAGATTTTTGAGCAGTGGAAATACTCTGTATGATATCATAATGATGGATACATGCCTTTTTTACATTTGTCCAAACCCATAGAATATACAGTACCAAGAGTGAACCCTGAAGTAAACTGTGGACTTTGGGTGATTATGATTTGTCAGTGTAGGTTTATCAGCTGTGGCAAATGTACTTCCTGGTGAAGGATGTTGATAATGGGGGAGGTTATACATGTGTAGGGGCAGGAGATATATCGAAAATCTCTATACCTTCCTCCTAATTTTGCTGTGAATCTAAAACTACTTTTAAAACATAAAATCTTAAAAATAAAGTTATCTCTACATTCTAACATGAATAGAGGAGGCACAGATTGATGCCTATCCATTGGAGTAGAGGAACAGCTAGTTATAAAAGCCACTATTAAAAATTAAATTATAGAAATTCATAAGTAAACACATTAAAACAAAGGTAAAAAACCTGGAAATTTGATAATTATGATATGGTAACTAGAAATCAGATTTTCCCCTTTACTCATGGTTTACTGTTATTTTTTTCTTTTAGAATTTGTGACAAACGTGCTTTTTTTTAACATTTTTATTGGAGTATAACTGCTTTACAGTGGTGTGTTAGTTTCTGCTTTATAACAAAGTGAATCAGCCATACATATACATATATCCCCATATCTCCTCCCTCTTGCATCTCCCTCCCATCCTCCCTATCCCACCCCTATATAGGTGGTCACAAAGCATCGAGCTGATCTCCCTGTGCTATGCAGCTGCTTCCCACTAGCTATTGGTTTTACATTTGGTAGTGTATATATGCCCATGCCACTCTCTCACTTTGTCCCAGCTTACCCTTCCCCCTCCCCGTGTCCTCAGTCCATTCTCTAGTAGATCTGCGTCTTTATTCCCGTCCTGCCCCTAGGTTCTTCATTACCTTTTTTTGTTTTTTTTAGATTCCATATATATGTGTTAGCATATGGTATTTGTTTTTCTCTTTCTGACCTACTTCACTCTGTATGACAGACTCTAGGTCCATCCACCTCACTACAAATAACTCAATTTCATTTCTTTTTATGGCTGAGTAATATTCCATTGTATATACATGCAACATCTTCTTTATCCATTTATCTGTCGATGGGCACTTAGGTTGGTTCCATGTCCTGGCTATTGTAAATAGAGCTGCAATGAATATTGTGGTACATGACTCTTTTTGAATTATGGTTTTCTCAGGGTATATGCCCAGTAGTGGGATTGCTGGGTTATATGGTAGTTCTAATTCTAGTTTTTTAAGGAACCTCCATACTGTTCTCCATAGTGGCTGTATCAATTTACATTCCCACCAACAGTGTATGAGGATTCCCTTTTCTCCACATCCTCTCCAGCATTTATTGTTTGTAGATTTTTTGATGATGGCCATTCTGACTGGTGTGACATGATACCTCATTGTAGCTTTGATTTGCATTTCTCTAATGATTAGTGATGTTGAGCATTCTTTCATGTGATTTTTGGCAATCTGTATATCTTCTTTGGAGAAATGTCTATTTAGGTCTTCTGCCCATTTTTGGATTACGTTGTTTGTTTTTTTGATATTGAGCTGCATGAGCTGCTTGTATATTTTGGAGATTAGTCCTTTGTCAGTTGCTTCATTTACAAATATTTTCTCCCATTCTGAGGGTTGTCTTTTCATTTTGTTTATGGTTTCCTTTGCTGTGCAAAAGCTTTTGAGTTTCATTAGGTCCCATTTGTTCATTTTTGTTTTTATTTCCATTTCTCTAGGAGGTGAGTCAAAAAGGATCTTGCTGTGATTTGTGTCATAGAGTGTTCTTCCTATGTTTTCCTCTAAGAGTTTGATAGTGTCTGGCCTTACATTTAGGTCTTTAATCCATTTTGAGTTTATTTTTGTGTATGGTGTTAGGGAGAGTTCTAATTTCATTCTTTTACATATAGCTGTCCAGTGGTTTACTATTTTTTGATTGCTAAAAGCTTTAGTTGTTTATTTTTTTGGTGACTTTTCCAAACTATTTTTGAAAGAAGCATATTTTTAAATTTTATTTTTTAATTTTAGCTTTATTGAGGTATAAATGATGTACAAAATTATAAGATATTCAAAGTTACATCATGTTGATTTGATATACATATTTATTGTGAAAGGAATCCCTCCCACTAGTTAATTTACACATCCAGAAAGGACTGTATTTCTTATTGTGTATTGTCACTAAGTCTCTTCCTTTAGCTTGTATTCAGCTAATATTTTTATAGTAACTTCCTTAAATGCCAAGAACAGGGAAACAAAAAATAAAACAAAGGAAAAATGTCTCCTATTCTTTGCAGACTGGTTCAGTTTGAAACAACACTTAGTCAGCCTTGCACTAAGTCTGTAGAAGAGCCAGAGGATCTTAGGCTTAGGATCTCTTGGGTCTTCTCTGGGTATGCATGTGGCTTTATAAACTCCCTAGTATACATGGGAGCTTTTGATTGTCCTAATTTACCAAAGACTCTCTCCCTAGCTTTTCCTCTGAGGCTTTAGATAGTTTATGTATACCTCAATAGTAATCATTTGCCCCAGGGGGCTACAGGTTGTTAGCTTTATAATGTTTTCTAGTGATTCCTGTCACTTTTCGATTCTTAGTTGGGTTGTCATTAGACAAAACAGAGATGAGTGCCTTGTATCAGTCCTTCAGGTTGCCCTAAGTTCATAACAGATATACACAATACTTGATGAATAAGGTCATCTCTGCCCCACCAGAACCAAGGACCAGGTTCTCATACTGGGAATATGGCTGCTGTCTTCAGGACTCCCACTGAGCCAGACAGCGGGGAGGGCAAGGGAAAGAAGTCACAGATAGATGAGAACAGGCAGGGTTGAAATATTTGGATTATTAACATGAAACATTTGTGCTTTACTCAAGCAGCTGGCATCATCTCACCTTGAATGTTTATACACTAAAGTTTACTTATATAGCTGTAAGTTCTTTTTTAACTATCATAGTGAGATTTACTGGGAAAAGTCAATACATGATACAAAATTGAGATCTTTTATTTACTTTAAAACAAAGATGAGGGGAAAAACCTAAGGGAATTCCACTTTGGCAATTTACCCTCAGTTGATTTGAGTCTTTTAGCTCCTTGTTTTCTTTTTCTTTTTAATTTTTTTCTGACAACATACGTGAGTAAACATTCTTGATTTATTAAAATGGAACCATATTATATAATAATTCCTGTAATTAGGAGATTATGTTATTCTTAAAGCAATTAGTGTTAGAATATTTTAAACTGATCCCATGCCCAAACTACAAACATTCTAAAAATTATACTCAATTGATAGACAGTTCTCAAATCTTCTTCACTTATTTGGGTAACAATTGTTGATCTTTTTCAGGTTATTTATATTTGTCTCTAAGGATAATTTAACTCTAGTTGAGCTGCTTTCATTCCTAATTAAAATGCTGTAAAACTTAACTATAACTCATTTTTCAATTTTTGGATAGAAATATGAAGAGAATACTTGTAAGCATATATACCAATTCTAGAAGTATGGTGTGAAAATGAGGACATTTCATTTGTGTCTCTCCATAAACAGCTATTATAGCCTTATAATCATTCTGCTTTTGAAGTTCTCAGCTAGTATTCATGAATCCATTATTTCATCCAAATATTTTTAAGTGTCTACCATGCACCTGGCATTTCACTATACAGTGGCTATATAAAGACAAGTCAATCAAGGCTTATCCCTTTATTCAGTATAAAAATCTTTATTTATTATTTAATACCACTACTAGAACGTTTGTAGGAGTAGTTTCCAAACAGAACGATAACAATTTCAAGTAGTACAAAATAGGGATATGTTTTGATCCCCCCTCCCCTATATTTAATTTGTGACAATGATTTTCTACTACTTTTCAGTGAGCCATATATAATTTTTAAGTCAAATGTGAGTACTTTTCTGTGATAGAATGTTTTTATTAGCAAGTACTAAGAGTAATCTCAACAAATCAGTAGTTCTTCTATTTAATTATTGCCAGGATAAATGGTTTAAGAATGATTACTGAAAAAAAAAAGATTTGGGGCAGGTATTAAACAAAATTCCATAGAGGGAAACATGTATCACATGTGTTTCAAGAAGAGATAAAATCATTCAGTTCCCTAAGTAGTAAAATTGAGAGCTAATTCATCTTCAAATATTTGACTGTGAGATCTAAGTTTGTGGTAGAGAACTGGTCTGAAAATGTTGTGCACTAAACTTAATAGGCTGGTTTTCATGAAGTTTCAGTTGTATGACCATGTTGAGGTAGGTAAGAATTGATTTCTTAAGTAAGATTTTGGCTAATTGGTTCTTTCTTGGCCCATATACATTTAGGACAGCGATGATTATCCCTTCAGTCATGTGCTTTATTCAAGCTCATTATTTTTCACTACTGGTCATCAACTGAATCTCATGCTTAGGATTGTAGTCAACAGTGAAACAAACAAACAAAAAACTAATACAATGTTACATTAAACACAGTTAAACAGGTTGCTCAAAGAAGGGTATTTCAAATCCCCAAATATGCTAATGCGGACTCTGCAGCCTGAAAAAAGGATATAAAAGTCTAAGTGTCACAAACCAATTTGTGTGACCCATGGTATAATACTAGTGTTCTGTATATTACACTCTGGAAGGAGTTCTAGATGTTCTAAATTATTCCTTTAGACAAAATCAGAATGACATTCCTGGACCCCATTAATTTGAAGGTCATCAAATATACTTTTACTCAATTACACATCAGTATCCTTATAACTTACTCTCCAAAGGATTTTGGAATCGCTAAAAGTTAATATTCACTTGCTAAAAATGTCAGGCACTGAGCTAAGTACTACACTAAACTAACCAATTTTTTCCTCCAAAGAGCCTTGTAAAATCTGTGCCACTTTTCCCCACTTTACAGATGAAGCAATGAACTCTTAGTTGATTAAGTAGTTCAGTAGGTCTAAAGCCAGGATTCAGTCCTAAATAACATGATTTCATGCATTCTCTCTTAACCATGCAGAGCATGTGTTATGGAAAAAAAAAAAACTGGGATATCAAAGACATCATTCTCTTTATAAAAACACATGGGAGAAATTGACACAGGTCTCATTTTGAGGAAAAGTTGTGTTTCCCTTAAACAACTTGTTTGCTGGATGCTGTGAACCTAGTAACTCTTCACTTTTCCTTTGTGTTTTGATGAAAACACAATCCTCACTATCAAATTTGGAATCTACATTTATTATCTATATATTGTAAGATAATATAGCTTTCCAAGTTATAATCTTACCTTTATTAATTTTCTCACATACTCTTAATCCCAATTTTCTCAATATTTGTTCTCTTCTTTATTTAAATGTATTTTGCTAAAAACTTCAAATCTTAGATTAAAAAACAAGCTATAAAGAAATACATACATTCATACAGGTAATTGAAATTCATGTTTGCCTTCTTTGTTATACTAAAACTCAAAATAGAAAGTATAAAATGAATTTACTTAAATCTTCACAAAAAATTCATTGGGAATATGAGCATTCAACTCGATTTTTATTTGAAAAATATTTAGACTCTTAAGAGAATGTGGTATGCTATGTGCATTTTTAACATTTACAGTTGCAAGCTTCTCACATTGGGTAAACCAGCTGATCACTTATAAAGACAAATGCAAAATCTGGGACATTTTGTGTTAAAAATACTTTTGTAAAAGCTTCTTTTACCTGCTAATGATGTGTATGCCCAATAATTGCAAACAATTGCTGCTAACCCCTATGATTTCAAAGACAGAGACAAAAATGTCAGAGAACACAACAATCGTTTCAAATGAAAATGTCAAGATATCCATTAGAGAGGCATCAGAGACACATGATAAATGTGAAAAGGTCAGCGTTCTACAATACTGTCATTGAATGTAATGCTGCTTTTCTTTAACTTCTGAAGAGGTACATATTATTTACACAACTTGAAACATGCTCCAAAAGCAGACATTATAAAATATGACTCATAAGTCATGGTAGATTGGCGATCACACCACATTACAGAGCCCACTATTTACTCATAAGTAAGCCTCCCATATGCAAGGTCACAAACTAAATCACCATGGATAAGAATTTGATATAAGGAATTAATGTTTTCCTTTGGGATGACTAGGGCTTGTTTTGTTCTAGGTGTATAACCAGCTAAATCCCCTGGTCCTGCATTGCCATGACTTTCATCACCTACAGCAATAGTAAGCTTGCCTCGCCTCACTTAACATGTTTGTGTCTCTAAAATGTCAGAGAAATATTGAGCTCTAACACCCTAAGTTCAGTATTACTGCTTCCAAACTGATATTATAGTCTGCCTTATTGTTTACTATAATCAGTGAATGCTTTGCACATTGTGAAAAAATTGGCTTAAAGAATTAAGATGTTGAAAAGAGCTAATCTAGTCTCCTCACCAACTGGTTTTAAGGGTAAGAAACTCATTTTCTTAAATGGTAATAACTGAAAGGAAGAAAAGAAATTGAGGGTTTTTTTTTCCTAAGAATATTTATTTTACTTATTTTATTTATTATTATTTTTTTTGCGGTACGTGAGCCTCTCACTATTGTGGCCTCTCCTGTTGCGGAGCACAGGCTTCAGATGCGCAGGCTCAGTGGCCATGGCTCACGGGCCTAGCCGCTCCGCGGCATGTGGGATCTTCCCAGACAAGAGCACGAACCCGTGTCGCCTGCATTGGCAGGTGGACTCTCAACCACTGCTCCACCAGGGAAGCCCAATTTATTTTTTTTTTAATTCCTATATTCTTTCATTTATTTTTTAACATCTTTATTGGAGTATAATTGCTTTACAGTGGTGTGTTAGTTTCTGCTTTATAACAAAGTGAATCAGCTATACATATACATATATCACCATATCTCCTCCCTCTTGCCTCTCCCTCCCACCCTCCCTATCCCACCCTTCTAGGTGGTCGCAAAGCACCGAGCTGATCTCCCTGTGCTATGCAGCTGCTTCCCACTAGCTATCTATTTTACATTTGGTAGTGTATGTGTGTCCAAGCCACTCTCTCACTTCATCCCAGCTTACCCTTCCCACTCCCCGTGTCCTCAAGTCCATTCCCTACATCTACATCTTTATTCCTGTCCTGCCCCTAGGTTCTTCAGAACCTTTTTTTTTTTTTATAGATTCCATATATATGTCTTAGCATACAGTATTTGTTTTTCTCTTTCTGACTTACTTCACTGTATAACAGACTCTGTGTCCATCCACCTCACTACAAATAACTCAATTTCATTTCTTTTTATGGCTGAGTAATATTCCATTGTATATACGTGCAACATCTTCTTTATCCATTTATCTGTCGATGGGCACTTAGGTTAGTTCCACGTCCTGGCTATCGTAAATAGAGCTGCAATGAATATTGTGGTACATGACTTATTTTGAATTATGGTTTTCTCAGGGTATATGCCCAGTAGTGGGATTGCTGGGTCGTATGGTAGTTCTAATTTTAGTTTTTTAAGGAACCTCCATACTGTTCTCCATAGTGGCTGTATCAATTTACTTTCCCCCCAGCAGTGCAAGAGGGTTCCTTTTTCTCCACACCCTCTCCAGCATTTATTGTTTGTAGATTTTTTGATGATGGCCATTCTGACTGATGTAATGTGATACCTCATTGTAGCTTTGATTTGCATTTCTCTAATGATCAGTGATGTTGAGCATCCTTTCATGTGTTTTTTGGCAATCTGTATATCTTTGGAGAATTGTCTATTTAGGTCTTCTGCCCATTTTTGGATTGGGTTGTTTGTTTTTTTGATATTGAGCTACATGAGCTGATTGTAAATTTTGGAGGTTAATTCTTTGTCAGTTGCTTCATTTGCAAATATTTTCTCCCATTCTGAGGGTTGTCTTTTCGTCTGTTTATAGTTTCCTTTGCTGTACAAAAGCTTTTCAGTCTCATTAGGTCCCATTTGTTTATTTTTGGTTTTATTTCCATTTCTCTAGGAGGTGGGTCAAAAAGGATCTTGCTGTGATTTATGTCATAGAGTATTCTGCCTGTGTTTTAATCTAAGAGTTTTATAGTGTCTGGCCTTACATTTAGGTCTTTACTCCATTTTGAGTTTATTTTTGTATACAGTGTTAGGGAGTGTTCTAATTTCATTCTTTTACATGTAGCTGTCAAGTTTTCCCAGCACCACTTATTGAAGAAGCTGTCTTTTCTCCATTGTATATTCTTGCCTTCCATGTCAAAGATAAGGTGACCATATGTGTGTGGGTTTATCTCTTTGCTTTCTATCCTGTTCAATTGATCTATATTTCTGTTTTTTTGCCAGTACCATACTGTCTTGATTACTGTAGCTTTGTAGTGGAGTCTGAAGTCTGGGAGTCTCATTCCTCAGGCTCCATTTTTCTTTCTCAAGATTGCTTTGGCTATTCGGGGTCTTTTATTTTTCCATACAAAATGTGTAATTTTTTGTTCTAGTTCTGTGAAAAATGCCATTGGTAGTTTGATAGGGATGGCATTGAATCTGTAGATTGCTTTGAGTAGTGTAGTCATTTTTACAATGTTAATTCTTCCAATCCGGGAACATAGTATATCTCTCCAGCTGTTTGTATCGTCTTTAATTTGTTTCATCATTGTCTTATAGTTTTCTGCATATAGGTCTTTTGTCTCCTTAGATAGGTTTATCCCTAGGTATTTTATTCTTTGTGTTGCAATGGTGGATGGGATTGTTTTCTTCATTTCTGTTTCAGATATTTCAATGTTAGTGTATAAGAATGCAAGAGATTTCTGTGCATTAAATTTGTATCCTGCTACTTTACCAAATTCTTGATTAGCTCTAGTAGTTTTCTGGTAGCATCTTTAGGATTCTCTATTTATAGTATCATGTCATCTGCAAACAGTGACAGCTCTACTTTTCTTTTTCAATTTGGATTCCTTTTATTTCTGATTCTTCTCTGATTGCTGTGGGTAAAACTTCCAAAACTATGTTGAATAAGAGTGGTGAGAGTGGACAACCTTGTCTTGTTCCTGATCTTAGAGGAAATGGTTTCAGTTTTTCACCATTGAGAACGATGTTGGCTGTGGGTTTGTCATATATGGCCTTTGTTATGTTGAGGTAAGTTCCCTCTATGCCTACTTTCTGGAAGGTTTTTATCATAAATGTGTGTTGAATTTTGTCGAAAGCTTTTTCTGCATCTATTGAAATTATCATATGGTTTTTCTCCTTCAGTTTGTTAATATGGTTTATCACATTGATTGATTTGTGTATATTGAAGAATCCTTGCATTTTGGAATAAACTCCACTTTTTCATTGTGTATGATCCTTTTAATGTGCTGTTGGATTCTGTTTGCTAGTATTTTGTTGAGGATTTTTGCATCTATGTTCATCATTGATATTGGCCTATAGTTCTCTTTCTTTGTGACATCTTTGTCTGGTTTTGGTATCATGGTGATGGTGGCCTCGTAGAATGAGTTTGGGACGATTTGCCCCTGTGCTGTATTTTGGAAGAGTTTGAGAAGCATAGGTGTTAGCTCTTCTCTAAATGTTTGATAGAATTCGTCTGTGAAGACATCTCGTCCTGGGCTTTTGTTTTTTGGAAGATTTTTCATCACAGTCTCAATTTCAGTGCTTGTGATTGGTCTATTTATATTTTCTATTTCTTCCTGATTCAGTCTGGGAAGGTTGTGCTTTTCTAAGAATTTGTCCATGTCTTCCAGGTTGTCCATTTTATTGGCATAGAGTTCCGTGCGGTAATCTCTCACGATCCTTTGTATTTCTGCAGTGTCAGTTGTCACTTCTCCTTTTTCATTTCTAATTCTATTGATTTGAGTCTTCCCCCTGTTTTTCCTGATGAGTCTGGCTAACAGCTTATCAAATATTTTTATCTTCTCAAAGAACCAGCTTTTAGTTTTATTCATCTTTGCTATTGTTTCCTTCATTTCTTTTTCATTTATTTCTGATCTGATCTTTATGATTTCTTTCCTTCTGCTAACTTTGGGGTTTTTTTGTTTTTCTTTCTCTAACTGTTTTAGGTGTAAGGTTAGGTTGTTTGAGATTTTCCTTCTTTCTTGGGGTAGGATTGTATTGCTATAAACTCACCACTTAGAACTACTTTTGCTGCATCCCATAGGTTTTGGGTCATCGTGTTTTCATTGTCAGTTGTTTCTAGATATTTTTTTATTTCCTCTTTGATTTCTTCAGTGATCTCTTGGTTATTTAGTAGTGTATTGCTTAGACTCCATGTGTTTGTATTTTTTACAGATTTTTTTCTTGGAATTGATATCTAGTGTCATAGCATTGTGGTTGGAAAAGGTACTTGATATGATTTCAATTTTCTTAAATTTACCAAGGCTTGATTTGTGACCCAAGATATGATCTATCCTAGAGAATGTTCCATGAGCACTTGAAAGGAAAGTGTATTCTGTTGTTTCTGGATGGAATGTCCTATAAATATCAATCAAGTCCATCTTGTTTAATGTGTCATTTAAAACTGTGTTTCCTTATTTATTTTCATTTTGTATGATCTATCCTTTGGTGAAACTGGGGTGTTAAAAGTCCCCTACTATGATTGTGTTACTGTCCATTTCCCCTTTTGTGGCTGTTAGCATTTGCCTTATGTATTGATATGTGCCTATGTTGGGTGCTTAAATATTTACAATTTTTATATTTTGTTCTTGGATTGATCCCTTGATCATTATGTAGTGTCCTTCTTTGTCTCTTGTAATAGTCTTTATTTTAAAGTATCTTTTGTCTGATATCATATGAGAATTGCTACTCCAGCTCTCTTTTGATTTCCATTTGCATGGAATATCTTTTTCCATCCCCTCACTTTCAGTCTGTATGTGTCCCTTGGTCTGAAATGGGTCTCTTGTAGACAGCCTATATATGCGTGTTGTTTTTGTATCCATTCAGTCAGTCCGTGTCTTATGGTTGGAGCATTTAATCCTTTTACATTTAAGGTAGTTATTGATATGTATGTTCCTATTCCCATTTTCTTAATTGTTTTGGATTTACTACTGTAGGTCTTTTCCTTCTCTTGTGTTTCCTGCCTAGAGAAGTTCCTTTAGCATTGGTTGTAGAGCTGGTTTGGTGGTGCTGAATTCCCTTAAATTTTGGTTGTCTGTAAAGCTTTTAATTTCTCCGTTGAATCTGAATGAGATCCTTTCTGGGTAGAGTAATCTTGGTTGTAGGTTTTTCCCTTTCATCACTTTAAATATGTCCTGCCACTCCTTTCTGGCTTGCAGAGTTTCTGCTGAAAGATCAGCTGTTACTCTTGTGGGGATTCCCTTGTATGTTATTAGTTTTTTTTTTCCTTGCTGCTTTTAATATTTTTTCTTTGCATTTAATTTTTGATAGTTTGATTAATGTGTGTCTTGTCGTGTTTCTCCTTGGATTTATCCTGTATGGGACTTTCTGCACTTCCGGGACTTGATTGACTATTTCCTTCCCCATGTTAGGGAAGTTTTCAACTATAATCTCTTCAAATATTTTCTCAGTCCCTGTGTTTTACTCTTCTTCTTCTGGGACCCCTATAATTTAATGTTGGTGTGTTATAGTTGTCCCAGAGGTCTCTGAGACTATTCTCAATCTTTTCATCCTTTTTTTATTTGTTCTGCTCTGTGGTAGTTCTTTCCACTATTTTATCTTCCAGGTCACTTATCCGTTCTTCTGCCTCAGTTATTCTGCTATTGATTCCTTCTAGAGAATTTTTAATTTCATTTATTGTGGTGTTCATCATTGTTTGTTTGCTCTTTAGTTCTTCTAGTTCCTTGTTAAACATTTCTTTTATTTTCTCTATTCTATTTCCAAAGATTTTGGATCATCTTTACTATCATTACTCTGAATTATTTTTCAGGTAGACTGCCTATTTCCTCCTCAGTTGTTTGGTCTGGTGGGTTTTTGCCTTGCTCCTTCATCTCCTGTGTGTTTCTCTGTCTTCTCATTTTGCTTAACTTACTGTGTTTGGGGTCTCGTTTTCGCAAGCTGCAGGTTCATAGTTCCCATTTTGTTTTGGTATCTGCCCCCAGTGTCTAAGTTTGGTTCAGTGAGTCATGTAGGCTTCCTGTTGGAGGCGACTGGTGCCTGTGTACTGGTGGTCGAGGCTGGATCTTGTCTTTCTGATGGGCATGGCCACATCCGGTGGTGTGTTTTGTGGTGTCTGTGACCTTATTATGATTTTAGGCAGCCTCTCTGCTGATGGGTGGGGTTGTGTTCCTGTTTTGCTAGTTGTTTGGCATAGGGTGTCCAGCACTGTAGCTTGCTGGTTGTTGAGTGGAAATGGGTCTTAGCATTGAAATGGAGATCTCTGGGAGAGCTTTGGCCATTTGATACTACATGGAGCTGGGAGGTCTCTGGTGGACCAATGTACTGAACTCGGCTCTACCACCTCAGAGGCACAGGCCTGACACCCAGCCAGAGCACCAAGACCCTGTCAGCCACACAGTTCAGAAGAAAAGGGAGAAAAAGAAAGAAAGAAAAAAAATAGTAATAAAGTTATTAAAATGAAAAAAATTATTAACAATAAAAAAATTAAAAAGTCATAAAAAGAAAGAAAGAAGAGAGCAACCAAACCAATAAACAGCACCACCAATGATAACAAGCACTAAAAACTGTACTAAGAAAACAGACAGACAGAGCCCTAGGACAAATGGTGAAAGCAAAGCTATTCAGAGAAAATCGCACAAAGAAGCATTCACATACACACTCACAAAAAGAGAAAAAGGAAAAAAATATATATCTCTTTTGGGAAGTCTGAGGTCTTCTGCCAGCGTTCAGTAGGTGTTCTGTAGGAGTTGTATTTGTATGTAGATGTATTTCTGATGTATTTGTGGGGAGGAAGGTGATCTCAACGTCTTACTCCTCTGCCATCTTGAAAGTCTCCCGAAGGTTTCTTATAGTTGTATTATTTTTATAGAAATCAAGTCTTTAGCATTCCTTCTCTTCTAATTAGCTCTACAAGCATATTATAAATGACCACTATTAGGATATCAGCATGGAGCATGTTTTGGTGGTAATAACAAACAAACAAAAAACACTAGTCTTTTTTTTTTCTCTAAGCATTGAAAGAGAAAAAATTATATAGCTGCCAAGTTTTATTCTGTTCCTTTCAACTGGGGATAAATGCAAAATAAAGTTATTTTTGAACTTAAATCCAATCAATTTCAATACAAAATAAATGAAAATGGGAAACTCTTTAGTCTCAAATAGTGAGTATTCATCATTAATTTGGTTATTATACTGCATGTGTGTTTTCATACTCAAGTTTAATTATATATAGATGTAGATATATACCTGCAATATTAACACTAGTTATAATGTAATTGTGTAAATTATATTTATATTACCTAATCTTTGATATTAAAACATAGAGAATATTTTGGTGTGCTGGGTATTTCCATATATGAAAATTTCTTCTCAAGGGCATGATTTATTTTTCTGTCATTTTAATACATTTAATATTAAACTCTGTAAACTTAGTGAGGTTTTTTAGAGTCTGTCTCAGATTTTTCATGTGTAAAATGAGGCTATTATGAGTACCTATATCAAAGGATTGCAATGAAATATAATACATGGACAGCATTTAATACTGTGGTGGCACTCAAGTGCTTAGTACATAATAGCTTTTATTATTGTCACTGTGTTTGCTGTTAAGTGAGAGGTACTAAAATTGAGTGAATTATCAGATATATGGAAATCAGATGATTTGCTCCCTGATAGAGTCTTACAGTTCATCCCTAAATTCATTGGGTCACCATGGCCCAGGATTTGGTTCTCAGCTTATAGCTCTCAATTTCAGTTTGTTTTAGTTTGGTTTGGTTTGGGTTTGGTTTCCAAAATAAGATTTAAATTCTAGAAGCCAGAATCAATTAACCAAACTTCACAAAGCGCTGATTTAAATAAAAGAATCTCTAATTACTTAAAATGGCAGGCAAGTCAAAGGATCACTGGCATCAGTTGTTTCCTGTGTGCACTCACGTCTTATGGATAACATGGCCTGTAAGATCAACACATGGATCAGAAACACCCTAGTTAACACAGAGATGGGTCATTTAGAATTTGGGCTTTTTAAAAATACAGTTCTTTTAAGCTGGAACATCTAGATAAATTGATTCCCTTTATTCTTTGCATTGAAGAGGGTTCTTATAACACAAATGTGAATGTATCATGTCCAGAGCGGAATATACTCTTTTTCCTGCATAGCATTAAATGTTGGATAAATATTACCACAGTTTTTCTAGTCAATGTTCCAGTCCCCTGCTGTCATTTAGTAGCATCAAAAACATCACTACCTCTTGACAGACTATGGTAGGCAGAATAATTGCCTCCTAAAGATGTCTACATCTCAATCCCCAGGACCTGTGAATATGTTATCTTAAATGACTAACAGGACTTTGTAAATGTGATTGAATTAAGGACCTTGAGATGGGGAGATTATCCTGGAGTATCTGGGTGGGATCAATGTAATCAAAGGGTCCTTTAGTGATACATGTCCACAATGGTATATGACTCCACCATGTAAAAGAATGAAATAATGCCATTTGCAGGCACATAGAGAAACCATATGAAGTAAAGTAATCAGAAACACAAAGGCCAATATTATATGATATCACTTTTAGGTGGAATCTAAAAATAAACACCATTGAAATAATTGAGAAAACATAAACAGACTCAGGAACTTAATGAAAAAAAAAAAGCTAACTGCTGGCTCTGAAAATGAGGGAAGGGGCCATGAGCAAAAAATGCAGGCTGTCTCTAAAAGCTTGAAAAGACAAATTAACAGATTCTCCCTTGAGCCTCCAGAAGGAACACAGCCCTGCATTGAGTTTAACCAGTGGGATTTATTTCAGACTTCTGACTTCCAGAGCTGTAAGAAAACAAATTTGCGTTATTTTATGTCACTAAGTTTTTGGTAACTTATTACAGCAATTATAGGAAAGTAACACACAGGAAAAGAAGTGAGTCCTCTGTTCAGTAATGCTCCAGTGGCTTTCCATCTAATCCAAGGTAAAAGTGAAAACCCTCTTTACGGTGGCTTAAAGGACCTAGATGGGCATGCCTGCTCCCTCCCTCATATCTCTTACCTCTTTACAATTCTTGTCCCCTTGTTTTCTCTTCTCCAGATCAACTGCCCTCTTCATTTTCCTCTCATATGCCAGGTGCACTTCAGTCCTGTCTATTCTTCTATCTAAACAGATCTTATTCCAGCTGCCTATATGCTTCATACCCTCAATTATTTCCAGTTGTATCACAATCACAGAGAGGAATTTTCTGACCATCCTGAGTGGGCCATAACCTATCACGGGTAAAAGAATCATAATCCACTGCTGCTTCTTAACACTCCGAATTCTCCCTCTGTTCTTTCCTTTTCTCAATAGAGCTTATTGTATTCTAGCATAGTAATTTGTTTATTTAGTTTGAGTATTTAATGGCTAAAAGCTCTAAGGGGGCAAGGGGGTTTGTATATTTTATTTAATGGCGTGTCTCTTGGCACATAATAGGTACTCAGTAAATATGTGTTGAATAAATGAAATAACACGCTAGGTTAGAGTTTTTACATGAATAATTACATTAAATTGCAATTTTTCAAGACAAAACTGACCCACATATCTTGATTGAGATGTTGGAAATAACATAATCTTATTAGCATCATGTTTTTAACCAGTTTATCTTTAATAACAAAAATAAATTTTAAATAACCCTTTCTTATATTAAATTCTTTAATCCTTATAGTAGATCTTTAAAGTGGGTATTATTTTCTCCTCCATTTTATTGTTTAGTAAATTCACTTCCAAAAAGGTAAGTAGCAGAGTATTATCTTAAACCAGGTCGGCTTTTCCAATGGCCTCTGCTCTTCCTTCATCAGATATCTCTTCATTTATGTTAACCCAGCATCTGGCTAATCTTATCCATTCTATTGTGCCTTTACTAGCATCAATTTTCCTTCTAACCAGGGAAATTTTCATGAGTTTCTAACAAATTAAGGGGTGTTTATGTACTACCAACATCAAGGGTAATGACACAGCCAAGCAAATTGGAGATTTTTACCCAGAAGAAATGAAAACATCTGTCCATTCCAAAGCATGTACATGGCAACCCAAATGCCCATCAGCTGGTGAGTGGGTGAGCACATTGTAATATATCCATATAAAGGAATACTATTCAGTAAAGGGAATGGACTACTGAAACATTTTACAATATGCATTAATCTCAGAAGATTATGCTATGTGAAGTAAACTAGATTTAATAGGCTATATATTGTATGTTTTCCATTTAGATGACATTTTTGGAAAAGGTGAAACTATGAGAACAAAAAACATAAATGATAGCTGGGGACTAGGGTTGGTGTATCTATTTTTCCTTTTAAATTTATTGAGATACTATTGACATACAGCATTGTATAAGTTTAAGGTGTACAGCATAATGATTCTACTTATATTGTGAAATGATTACCACAATAAGTTTGGTAAACATCTATTATCTCATATAGATACAAAATAAAAGAAAAAAGAAAAAATATTTTTCTTATGATGAGAACTCAGAATTTACTCTCTTAATAACTTTCATATATAACCTACAGCAGTGTTAATTATATTTATCATGTCGTGCATAACATCCCTAGTAATTATTTGTCTTATAACTGGAAGTGTTTATACTTTTGACTGCCTTTATCCAGTACCACCCCCCTTGTACCCCAAATCTGATCTCTTTTTCTATGAGTTTGTTTGTCTGTTTGTTTTTGAAGTGTAATTGACCTCCAACACTATATGAGTTCCTGGTGTACAAATAATGATTCAATATTTCTATACCTTTCAAAAAGTTCACCACAATAAGTCTAGTAACCACCTGTCACCATACAAAATATTATATTATTGTCGACTATATTCCCCACACTGTACATTTCTTACGGGTGACTCATTTATTTTGTAACTGGAAGTTTCTACCTCTTAATCTTCCTCACCTATATCTCTGATCTCTTCACCTCCTTCGCCTCTGGCAACCACCTTTTTGTTATATCTTGGCTGTGATGGAGATCACATGACTGATTAAGTTTGCCAGAAATCATAGAATTGTACTCCTAAAAGGGTGAATTTTACTGTATGTAAATTTTACCTCAATAAATGAAAACAAATAAAAGTAAAAGTAATATGTATAGTTGGAATTTGAACTAAGACTAATACTAGATATTTTATGCTGTAATTCTCCCATGCCACTCAATTTTTACTTAAAACATTTCTTTATAAGTAATCTCTCTCCATTTCAAGGTTTTGTTTTGTATTGTTTTTACTCTAAGAAATTTTTTATGATTGCATTTGGTGTGAATTCTGGAAGGTGTAGTTAGTGTTTATAGATTAACTTAGTTCACATACTTACTTTAAGAAAATCTATATTTTAGCTCTTGCTAATGTTTGTCACCATGGGAGAGTCAACCATACTCCCTATACATCAGGTTGTTAATTGGTAAAAGGAGAATATTAAACTATATTTCTAGGATTTCTTGTGTATTTCTACATTTCTTATAGAAGCACCTTTGTTGTTTGACAGAACACTTAATTTATAGTTTCCCTTTGTAATATGCTAAAGTATTAGTGATGGTTAATTTTATGTGCCAATTTACTGGGCTACAAGGTATCCAGATATTTGATAAAACATTTTTCTGGATAGAGTTAGGGTGTTTCTGGGTGAGATTATTCTTTTAATTGGTAGACTGATTAAAGTAGATTGTCCCCCTCAATGTGGGTAATCCTTATCCAATCCATAGAAGGCCTGAATAGAATAAAAGCCTGAGTAAGAAAGAATTCTTTCTCTCTGTCTATCTGAGCTTGGACATCAGTCCTTTCTTGTCTTCAGATTCAGACTCGCAATGGAATTTCACAATCAGCTTTCCTGGTTCTCAGGTCTTCAGATTTGAACTGGAATTATACCATGGGCTCTCTTGGGTCTCCTGCTTGCCAACTGCAGATCTTGGGACTTTTCAGTCTCCATAATTGCATGAACCAATTCCTTATAGTAAATTCTCTTCTCTGTCTCTCTCTCTCTTAGTCTCTCTTTCTGTCTCTCCCTCAATAGATGATAGATAGATAGATAGATAGATAGATAGATAGATAGATAGATAGATATGATAGGTAAGGTAGATGGATGTTATGTATTGATATTGTGAAAAGAACTGTGTCAAGAATGGCTGAGATGTGACCTGAGAATCTCCATGTTTGCTGCCCTTGCTGGATTTTTGCTGAACATTCTAAATTAAAACTGCTAAATAGTTACTGAGTTGCTAAAAGAAAAGGATAATGTTGAGAACTGGATTTTTCTGAACTAAAGAAAACATACTTTTTCCTAGTAATGAATGTGATGCTTGCCGTAATCCAATTGTATGCATAAAACAGTTTTACCCTCCAATCCAAATTCTTGGTAAACAGCTTGTGTAAGCTTGCATTAACTTCCCCTTTTTCCTATAAAATCCACTGTCCATTTTCCACCAGTTGGACAGTATTCTGAGTTCCTCCAGAATCTGTGGTCCCTAAATTGCAATTCTAAGACCCCAAATAAACTGCTTTTTTGCCTCTTTACCATTTGCGGCCCTTTTCGGTTAACATTTTTGGTGTCAGAAGTGGAATCCAAAGCTGGCTTCTACCCATGTCTGAAATCACAGTGGATTCAAACAAGATACCTATGTAAACTCCTTGTGCTTTGTCACCTCCCTAGTGGCTCCGAGGTCTGGGAGGTAAGTCCTCTTGGTCCCAAAACTTCCTCCTTGTGTGAGGTTCAGACCTTTATTCTGGATGTCTTTTTTTTTTTTTTTTTTTTTTGCGGTACGCGGGCCTCTCACTGTTATGGCCTCTCCGTTGCGGAGCACAGGCTCCGGACGCGCAGGCTCAGCGGCCATGGCTCACGGGCCCAGCCGCTCTGCGGCATGTGGGATCTTCCCGGACCGGGGCACGAACCCATGTCCTCTACATCGGCAGGCGGACTCTCAACCACTGCGCCACCAGGGAAGCCCTCTGGATGGCTTTTGTTCGACTGATTGCTTCAGGGCTTGCTTCCTTTTGGTAAGGCACTATAATAGGACATTCACAGCCTAAGACTGTTGTGAGGGAGTATTCTACCCTGTCAGGGGCTCCTGCTAGATACATGCACAAGAAGTATGGGGCTGTCTCTTGCGCTTACCTAGGTAAATGGCAGTGGTATACCAGAGATGACATAAAATTGACCTGGCCAGTGAGGAACTTTTGAAATTCCAAAATTGATTCTTTTGCTCACACAATTAGAAGCTAAAGGGTCTAAAACAATGCAAATAGAGTGAGAAGCATATTTCAGTTGGTACACTGAAGCCTCCCACTGAGCTTATGAAACCCAAAGGTTTTGCAAATCTAAAATTTCTTCACTTCAGGATACTGTTTCGAAGCACACTGCTGCAAATAAGAATTTATGCTGTCATCTAAATACTCCAGAAAAGGCTCAAGAAGCCTTTTCCTCTCCTTCTTCTCCTTTACCTTCTGCTTACCCAGAACTTGCTGAGCTGTCATTCTGTTCTGATTCTCCTATTTCTCCTCCAGAATCCTTACCCCCACCTACTAGCTCTCTTGTAAAAAAAATCTTTCCTTTTGCCACTAATTTGGACCCTGATGGCACTCGCTAACTGGTAAACTATGGGCCTTGGTCCCCTGCAGAATTATGGGCCATAGCTAAGGAATTTCCCAAGGTCACTAGTACCCCTCCACTTTGCAGAAGAATTTAACCTTGTGATACAAACTTATGATCCAGGCTTCTCTGATTTGTATCAACTAACTCACATCTTAGTCAGAGAAAGCCAAGCCAGATACAGGCAGACTACCACTGTCTGACTTCACCCTTTAGATGATATGGAGTATCATATCAGTATGGAGGTTCCTTAGAAAACTAAAAATAAAACTACCATACGACCCAACAATCCCACTACTGGGCATATACCCTGAGAAAACCATAAATCAAAAAGAGTCATGTACCACAATGTTCATTGCAGCCCTATTTACAATAGCCAGGACATGGAAGCAACCTAAGTGTCCATCGACAGATGAATGGATAAAGAAGACGTGGCACATATATACAATGGAATATTACTCAGCCATAAAAAGAAACGAAATTGAGTTATTTGTAGTGAGGTGGATGGACCTAGGGTCTGTCATATAGGGTGAAGTAAGTCAGAAAGAGAAAAACAAATACCGTATGCTAACACATATATATGGAATCTAAAAAAAAAAAGGTCATGAAGAACCCAGGCGCAAGACGGGAATAAAGACGCAGACCTACTAGAGAATGGACTTGAGGACACTGGGAGGGGGAAGGGTAAGCTGGGACAAAGTGAGAGAGTGGTAGTGTATATATGGACATATAAACACTACCAAATGTAAAGTAGATAGCTAGTGGGAAGCAGTCGCATAGCACAGGGAGATCATCTAGGTGCTTTGTGACCAGCTACAAGGGTGGAAAGGAGGGAGACACAAGAGGGAAGAGATATGGGGATATATGTATAACTGATTCACTTTGTTATAAAGGAGAAACTAACACACCATTGTAAAGCAATTATACTCCAATAAAAACATTAAAAAAATTTTTTTATATAGGAAATGTTCATTGCTTATATATAGAAATGCAGTTGATTTTTTGTTTAACACCTTTGTATCTTGCAACATTGCTAAATTCAATTATTAGTCTAATGGATTTTTTGTAAATTCCTTAGGGTTTTGTACATACATTATCACGTTGTCTGCAAATAATGGAAGTTTTACTTCTTCTATTCCAATCTGTAAAACTTTTTTTCTTGATTTATAGTACTTTAAAGGATCTCCAGAACAATGTTAAACAGAAGTAATAAGAGCAGATATCTTTACCTTTTTCCTAATCTTTTGGTTAAAAAGTATTAAGTTTTTCATTTGAGAATGATGAAGGTGTAATTTTTTTTGTAGATGCTCTTAATTCTTTATTCATGTTCCTTCTTGACTCTAAAGCCCATGTTATTTTTCACACAGCCATTCAGCTTTAAATGTATGCTTTTTTGTATGCATGGTAAAACACTTGGAAGTAACATACCATTATATTAATAATGGATATCTCTAGATGGTAAAAATTTTAATATTTTTATTTTATCCTTCTTCCTTTCTATATGTTTCAATTTTAATAATAAGCGTGCATTACTTTACTAATCCATATATATGCACACATGTACACACACACTAAATATTATTTTAAAATGCAGTTTATTTTCTCATCATTACAAATCACATATAGATAATAAATACATACCATTATCAAAAGCCAAACAAGTCCTTACATACCAAGCCCTAAAAGTCCACTCAGAAACAAAGATATTTAAAATTTCCTCATAAAAAAAAAATGAGTCCTGAAATATGTTTTAAATACTAAAAATAAAAATTACTAATTGGATCCCCATTATTATCCCAGACTGGACACCTCTGTTTTAGACTCTTGAATTAAATGTGGTTTCTTTAGCTTTTAACAAATTCATTTTTAATCTGACCCATAATTTCTTTTTATGAAATATTTTTTGAAGACACAGCTATTCTTTATTATTATGTCAAACAATTATTTACCACAACCCATCTTGACATTTTTTGTCCTCAAATATTATTTGAATATTTCTATTTCCGTTGCCATTTTCACAGTGAAGCCACTATCATCCCTCACCTGGACGGATTACTTAGTTTCTTAACTATTATTCCCACTTTTACTCTCTGCTCACCCTGTTTCAGGCTCTCATTATGCAGTATCTGGGAGTCAGTTATTTAAGCTACCACTCTCATACTTAAAGGCTGGCAGTCGCTCCATATTACATTAAGAATAAAATCCAAACCATTAAATATAACTTACAAGGACCTGTATGATCCAGCCATTAGACATAGCACCAATCTCAATTTGAGGTCTTTTTTTCCCCTTTCTCTTCTCCAGCTGTGCTGGTCTTTGATAATTTCAATATTGTTAAATTCTTTCCTGCTTCAGTGTTCTCTGAACACGTGTATTTGCTTCTGCCTTTAATGATGCTCAGACTCCAGGCTCTTTGTTTGACTGGTTCTTTCTCAAATTTCAGGCCTTACTGCCTTAATAAGGCTTTCCCTTGACCACGCTTTCTCATATTATCATCTTCAAGCTACATCACACATAGCAATTTTATGTTTATTTCCTTATTTGTTAACTTTCCTATCCCTCTAAAACAGAGATTATTGAGGATTGACACCATACATTTTGATTTACCAATGTATATAAAGCATGTGGCACAGGGCTGCCATTTTATACAGGTCTATATTATAAAATGTAATTGGTGCTCCTGTAGGGCAACTTTAGCACTTAGGTTGTGTGTGTGTGTGTGTGTGAGTGTGTGTGTGTGTGTGTGTGTGTGTGTGTGTGCAACCATGTATGTGTATACTTACATTCATACATATGCATGTATATACATATATGATTCTTAATACATTTGTGTTGAACTCCATTTAATGATTAATTCAATAGTAACATATACAATTAATTCCTACAGTTCCTAACTTACAAATAACTACATAGCCTTATCATCAGCCCATATAAATAGAACATGGTTTGTAAGCAGCAGGGTTATGTTGGTGGTATCTGTTGTTTTTGAGTTTTAGGAAGAGTACCACTTTTTTTATCCTGCCAATTATAGGAAATATTTTGTACCTAGAAAACTAAGGTTCACAAATTCAAGATTTATTGATCTCCAGAAACATTTCATCAAAATGCCTGATATATCATCTGCCCTATCATCTGGTTTGAAACCATGACATCAAAACAGGGCCTTTCCTCAGATGTATATTCACTCTGTTCCAGAATCAAGATTCTCCTATTAAGCCAAGGTAGAGGGTTCTTTGAACTAGAAGATTTGAGGGTCATTTATACATACTGAAGGATATGTAATCTATTTTCAGAACTATCAGACATTGTCACCTAATCCTACAGGCATGAAGGAGCATAGAGAGACTAACTGTTGGTTTACTTGACTAAAACTATGAATACAGACAAAGAACAGCCATTTTGGAAGCTGATCCTTAGATATTGAAATATATTGAATGTATTGAAATATGTTGAATGTATTGAATATAGCCCAAGTGAAAGATCAGCCAGTTATAAAAATACTGTTTCTTTACAAACTCTTTGCAAACTGTATTCCGCACAGTGTTCTTTCAGTGAATGGAGTGCTACCTATTCTGCAATGCATGCAGTAAAGTTTTTAACAAGATTGTAATAAAGATGTTTCCAGGAAGCTAAAACAAAACACTGTTTACTAATGTTTTATAAACTTATTCATTATCAATTCACAATAAAACGTGAAAAAATCAGGATATTAATTTCTCTGGTTCTGTTGGACTTATTAAAATTGATAGGTACATACACAGACACTGTGAAAGCCAAAGATGACATCTAGGAATTACAGTTGTTCATTTTCATTACAAGATAATCAATAACTATTGTCATGGGGTCAAAGGAGATCCTTTTATCTCTACTGCCTGACCACAGGACACACTCAGCATTATATTCCTTTGAATCACTTATTTCTTCTGAATTTCCTACCAGTTCAAGCAATTGTCAAGCTTCTCTATGAAATGCTGTCTCTACAAAGATTTTTCTAATAGAAGATATGCAATCAGCAGTTAGGTCTTCATTGCTAATGGTTCTATTGTCTGAGAGACAGGAACAATGGGGGATCCAAGTCTAGGACACTTTCTCACATTTAGGATACTAAGAATATCTGAAACCTTGAAATGGGTTCTGAGTTACATCATCAAATTTTATAAATTCAGGGTATAATGTTTTATTAGTGACTAAAAGGGGAGGGAACAGTTATTGCTGTGGTAGATTCCTAGTAAGTCCTCAGATAATTCTAGACAAGGAAGATTCAATAAACTCAGTGGCTTTGTTTGCCTATTTAAAAATAGTAAACAAGTAATAAATGTTTTAGATGTGCCCAGCGCTGTTCTAAGTATTTAGATACAGCTGTATGCCTCATTTATATGTTGTATATTTTAATCCTCACAACAGACCTCTTTTATGTGTAAGAAAACTGAGGCCCAGGAAGTTATATAATTTGTTCAATACGCAGTTAACAAGTGGTAGTATGGTATTCAAGCCTAGGAAATGTGAGCCTACCTATGGTCATTTTGTATAATATAAAAATGTACATGTTCAAAGACCTGGGTAGATGAAGATAATAACAGTAACTTCTAACTCAGTATTCTTCAAGTGTGGAAGAGTAGTTAGAGATAAAACCCGTAGATACAGAAAATGAACATCTTTCTACTGAATTTCTGTGATCTTTATTCTTAACTAGCTTCTCAACAGTGAAGAGATACTGTACCATGTAACATGAAAAGAGGGGATTGTTGAGGAAACTTAAGGTAGAATTGCTGGTGGCATCTATGCTTTTTCTGGCTCCTTCCTACTTATAACCTTTTGTGCTGGTCATGGCCTTTTTCGGAGTTGTTAAACTGTATACTTGCAGTATGACTTTGCCAAATGATTATCATTTTCCTTTGCTAAAATCTTCTCCTTTCATATTGTACTCATAAAATGCAGTTAGATGTATGAGTAAAGTGTAGAGAGAAGCAAAGAAAAATGGAGGGTAAAAAAAGAGAGCAAATAAAAGTGAAAGAGCATAGTAAAATAAAAAATGGGAAGAAAGGGTAATTAAAAATGCTCTACAATTAAACAACCTTCAGGGTATACCTAAAGTAAAATAAAATTCATATATATTGAACTTATTACAACATGTCAAACTTTATTGTTCATAGCAGGAATCAACAAAATTTTTCCTGCAAAGGACCAGATAGTAAATAGTAAATATTTTAGGCTTCACTGACCATGCAGTCTCTATTGCAACTACCTCACTCTGCTGCTGCAGTGTGAATGCAGCCATAAATACTACATAAACAATGGTCATATATCAATGAAACTTTCCCCAAAGTAGGTGGGGCAAAAAAAAAAAAAAAGCAGACAAAGGAGATAAAGATGGTTAAAGTATTAGTAGGCCCAGAAAATTTAAACAAAAAACAAATCATAGCAGGCAGCAGTCTAAATTTGGACTGCTGACTGCCGTCTGCTGATCCTTGGTCAAAATAAATAGGTCATCTGAAAGAACAAGTGGACTTATCAAAGAAGAAGTCTATACTGACCTATCTCTATCCAATTTTATATTATACTCAGAGGATGTCATTTGAAATGCAATATATAAATATGTCTAGTTTTAAGTTAATACATGCATTAAAATTATTTTCTTTCAACTCTAAAAAGTTTGTATTTTACAAGTATGATATAATTAAATGGGAAATATTAAGATAGGAAACTTCTATGTAAATGAAAAATCACATATTTTATATTTTATTTATACCATATTTATTAGAAGCCCAATTCTTTACATAAATAGTTCATCCAAATTCAAATGCCTATTGTTATTACTGATTATGCTTTTTATAATATTTTATTGGCTTAACTTACATATTCAAGAATAATGATAATATGGTAAATGTGGGTTAGCTTTAAAATATTGATTTTTCTTTCTGTCTGTTTAAAACTATTTTAAAATATCTTTTCCCCTTGGTAATATTAAGTACTTAAACAAGAAATTTAATATGATGTCCTAGGTAATTAATGAGACAGAATCATAGAAGTATACAACCACTTATTTTTCTAACCTATGTATTTTTTTTAATTTCTCAATAAGAAATTAAGTAGCATGTTTAATCAGTTTTAAAACATGGGACAAGCAAATGAATTATCATTATTTTACCCTCTACTTTGATGCACTAAGTGGTTATTTTTGCTTAATTTCTTTTTATAAATTCACAGATGTTTTGATCTAAAATACCAAGCATTGAAGATTGAATGGCAATGCTACTGAGTATGCGTTTTAGGTTTTTAGGATTTTTCCCCTTCTTGATCCCTTAGTAAGTCCAGAGCAAGCACTTCTATTCAGAGGGCAAGCGTTGGAGCAGGCTACTGTACACCAAAAGAACCACTATTTTACATTCAATTCCAGTTTTAGAACAGTGTTCTCTCGTCCTGGGTGAAGAGTTAGGTGAGTCAATACACACAGTGCTTTAGTAAGATTCTGAATTGAAATTCAGAATTAAAATACTGCATATTGAAATCCTAATACCCAGGAGCAATTTGGAGCAGTCTGTTTTGTAATGTAGTATCTTTTGAGTTCACCTTGTATTTAGAATGTTTTTACTTTTCCCCAGATGTCTTTCATGCCATTTGGCCCATGGCCTCTTCTGGAGCAGTGGAAATTGTAAAATGGCAAATGGCTTCCGCATATGATTACCATCTTCTTTTGCTAAAAATAATCTCATTCTGTGCTCCTAAAACAGAGTTAGGTCCATGATGTATCATTGTTTTGATAAAAATGTATCACATGACAAATCTAATAGAATAACAGCAGCTTTCTGTAGTGTTCTTTTAAGAAGGATTTTAACAGGAAACCTATCAGAGTAATCGAGAAACTATGCCAGTACCAGTTGGTGATATTTGCCACAAACTAGTGTCAGCAAACATACCATATATTTACTCCCTAATATCTGTGTGTATAACTCTAAGCATTATAATTACACTATTATTTTTATTTTCTTTTTTAGCTTTATTGAGGTATAATTGACAAATAAAATTGTAAGATATGTAAAGTATACTTCATGATGATTTGATACACATATACACTGTAAAAAGATTAGTCCCATCTAGTTAACATCCATCACCTCACATGTTTATCTTTTTTGTGTGTGTGAGAACATTTAAGTTCTATTCTCTTAGCAAATTTCAATTATACTATATAGAGTTATCAACTACAGTCATCATAGTAATACAATACTCAGACCTTACTCATCTTATACCTGAAAGTTTCTACCTTTTGACCAAACTCTCCCTATTTCCCCCACCCCCAGCTCCTGGCAACCACTTTTCTGCTGTTTTTATAAGTTTCACATTTTTTTTCATATTCCACATAGAACTGATACCATGCAGTATTTGTCTTCTCTGTCTGCCTTATTTCTTAGCATACTGCCCTCAAGATACATCTACGTTGTGGCATGAGGAGGATTTCCTTCTTTCTTATGGTTGTAGAATATTCCATTGCATATCACATCTTATTCATCTGTTAATGAACATTTCGATTGATTCTTTATCTTGGCTATTGTAAATAATGCTGCAATGAACATGGAGTGCAGATATCTCCATGATATAGTGATTTGGGTCTATATACCCAAAATTAGGATGGCTGGATCATATGGTAGTTCTATTTTTAATTTCTTGAAGAACCTCCATACTGTTTCCCTAGTGGCTGTACCAATTTACATTCTCACCAATGGTGCATGAAGATTCTCTTTTCTCCACATTCTCGTCAGAACTTATCTCTTCTTTTTGATCACAGTCCTTCTAACAGATATGAGGTGATATATCTCACTGTAGTTTTGATTTGCAATTCCCTGATGATTAGTGATGGTGAGCACTTTCTCATATACATATGGGCTATGTATTTCTTCTATGAAAATGTCTATTCAGGTTCTCTGCCCATTTGTAATTGGATGATGATAATGATGACTATTGCTATTGAGCTGTATGAGTTCCTTATATATTTTGGATATTAACCCCTAATCAGATGTGTGGTTTGCAAATACTTTCTCCCATTCTCTAGGTTGCCTTTTCATTTTGTTGATGATTTATTTTGTTATGTAGGAGCTTTTTAGTTTGATATAATCCTCCTTACCTATTTTGCTTTTTTGTTGCTTGTGCTTTTGGTGTCATATCCAAAAAATCATTGCTAAAGCCAATGTCAGGGAGGTTTTTCACTGTGTTTTCTTACAAAAGTTTTATGACTTCAGATGTTACATTTGTGTCTTTAATTGATTTTTGTGAGTGGTGTAAGGTAGATGTCCAGTTTTATTTTTTACTATTTATTTATTTACTCTTGGCAGCACTGTGCAGCTTGCAGAATCTCATTTCCCCCTACCAGGGATCAGACCCGGGCCACAGCAGTGAAAGTTTGAAATCCTAACCACTAGGCCACCAGGAAACTCCAGTTTTATTCTTTTACATGTGGTTACCCAGTTTTCTTAGAACCATTTATCAAAGAGACTATATTTGCCCAATGTATATTATTGACTCATTTGTCATAAATTAATTGACAAAATATGCATAGATTCATTTCTGGGTTCTCTATTTTGTTCCATTAATCTGTGTGTCTGTTTTTATGCTGGTACCACACTTCTTTCGATTACTATAGTTTGTAGTAGAGTTTGAAATCAGGAAAAGTGATGCCTCCGGATATGTTCTTTGTAAAGATTGCTTTGGCTGTTAAGAATCTTTTTTTAGTTCTGTATAAACTTTAGGCTTCTTTTTTCTATCTCTCTGAAAAAAGCCATTGATATCTTGACAGGGATTGCATTGAATCTGTAGATCGTTTTGTGTAGTATGGACATTTTAACAATATCAATTCTAATCCATGAGCATGAAATTTCTTTCTATTTACTTGTGTCTTCTTCAGTTTCTTTCATCAGTGTCTTAACAGTGTGTGTGTCCTTATAGTTGAAGTGAGTCTCTTGTGGGCAGCATATAGTTGGGTTTTGTTTTTGTATCCCTTCAGTCACTCTGTGTCTTTTGATTGGAGAATTTAGCCCATTTTCATTTAAATTAATTATTGATAGTTATGTACTTATTGCCATTTTGTTAATTGTTTTATGGCTTTTTTGTAATTCCTTTCTTTCTTTCTTTCTTTGTGAATTGATGATTTCCTGTAGTGATGTGCTTAGATTCCTTTCTCTTTATCTTCTGTGTATCTATTATGTTTTTGCTTTGTGGTTACTGTGAGGCATACATAAAACTTCATTATAACAGTCTTTGTTAAGCTGACAACAACTTAACTTTGAACACATAATAAAGGTCTACATTCTTCTCTCCTCCCAACATTTTATGTTTTTGATGTCACAGTTTGTATCTTTTTACCTTGTTTATCCATTAACAAATTATTGTAGTCATAGCTGTTTTTAATACTTTTGTCTTTTAATCTTCATACCAGAGTTGTAAGTGATTTACCCACCACCATTGCAATATTAGAGTATTCTGAATTTAACTATATATTTACCTTTACCAGTGAGATTTATATTTTCATATGTTTACCTGTAATGAATTAGTGTCCTCTTGTTTTGGCTTGAATAATGCCCCATTAACATTTCTTTAAGACCTGTTTAGTGGTGATGAATTCCTTCATCTTTGCTCCCCTGGAAAATTCTTTCTCTCCTTCAGTTATAAAGGACAACTTTGCCAGATATAGTGCTCTTGGTTGGCAGTTTTTTCTTTTAGCACTGAATATTTCATGCAACTCCCTTCTGGCCTGGAAAATTTCTGCAGAAAAATATGATGATAGTTTTATGAGAGGTTCCTTTCCTTGTAACAGGTTGCCTTTCTTTTGCTTTAAACTTCTCGCTTTGTCTTTAACTTTTGACATTTTAATTATAACATGATTTGGTGTGGATACTTTGGGTTGATGTTATTTTGAATTCTCTGGGCTTCCTGGATCTGGGTGTCTGTTTCTTTCCCCATGTTACAGACATATTCAGCCATTATTTCTATGAATAAGTTTTATACCCTTTTCTCTCTCTCCTCTCCTTCCAGGTTCCTCTAGAAACTGTATATTGGTCCACTTGGTGGTGTCCCGTAAATTCCTTATGCTATATTGATTCTTGTTTCTTTTTGCCCCTCTGATTGGATAAATTCCACTGTCCTGTCTTGCAGTTCACACATGCTTTATTCTACTTCATCCAGTCAGCTCTTGAACCCCTCTATTGAATTTTTCAGTTCATTTATTGTATTTGTCAGCTCTGTGATTTCTCTTTGGTACTTTCTTATGTATTCCCTGTTGCATTTCTCACTCTCTTCCTGCATTTTTTCTTCTGACCTCCATGAACAACTTTATGATCATTATTTTGAACTTTTTATCATGTAAATTACTTACCTCCATTTCATTAAGCTCTGTTTCTGGGGTTTTATCTTGTTCTTTCGTTTGGAACATGTTCCTATTTCTTCATTTTTCTTTACTTTCTGTGTTGATTTCTGCATATTAGATAAAACAACCATCTCTCCCAATCTTGAGTGGAGTGGTCTTGTGTAGGATATGAAACTTATCAATAAGCTTAGCCTGAGCTTTTGGTTGCCTCTCAAATCTTTGTGTTTGTCCAAGCTGCCTTCATTGTTCTTAGTAGCTCCCAGTAGTTGAGGTTTTGCCAAGATTTGCCAGGGTCCCAAGGGAGAGAAATCACAGTGAGCACCTAGATGCAGGCTGATTGGAAGACAGGTCATCAGGCAGCAGCTGGAAATGTATGTAGTCTCCCTTTCCAGGGATAAACTGGGAAATAAGCTTTTTTGCCTGCTCTGTCTGTGCTGAGCCCAAGTATATAGCTGGGGGTTGGAGGGGAGGTGTGATTTTGGTCCCATTAATAACTGCTTCTGTGTTTGCTACAGTCCTGTGGGACTCATAAATGCAAGACCTGTTGTCTATCAAGCCAGGAGATCCAGGAACCCATCCTTTGGGTAGCAGTCACAAAAGCTGGGGCACCACACATATATACAAGCCCCTTCCAGGGAGACATTGGTGATTTGGAGCGGGGGAGTGAGAAGGCAGAGGTGGTGTCTGCTGGCTACTCTGGTCTACGGGGAGGACTACAGTCAGCCCCTACACAAACTTAACTTTCTTACTTGAGCTTAACTCTCTATTTACGAAGTTTTTGTCCTTCCTATCAATCATTGTTAAATGTCTTCTCCACAAAATTATTAATTTCAGCATATGTTTTAGTTTGCCAGAAAATGTTTGTTTTTAAATAACTTTTTTTTGTATTTTCTAAGAAAATACATAGATGATAGGTTTTCTGATTTCTTTTTTAAACTTCAGAATGCCCATAAATTCCTTTTCCACATGAATTACAATATTTTAATTTTAAAATCCTTGGCTATATAAAATTTTTCCTTCAAAACTTCATAATTTCTGTTCTATTGTCATTTAGATATTTTTCTTCCTTAATGTTTATTCTTTGTGCTGGATTATGTCTTAGGCATACATAAGCCAGAGTGGCAATGCCTCCAGGTTTTTGCAATAAGTTGACTGACTGTCTTGTCGTCAAAATGTCCAACAGTAAAATAAGTTATTTCCTTTTTCCTTGTTTTGATATGTTTCATGTTTATTTATTTTTCCTTAGTATAAAATTGAAAGAGTTTGTGTCAGAAATTATTAAGCAGGACTAATAGTAAGCTTAGACCTATGCAAGTTTATTTTACTTATGCTATTATCAGGTGGTAGCAATGAATTCCATAATCTTACAGTCAATGAATAATAAAATTTAGAACTAGATGACGCTTTAGAAATTACTAGTTTACCACTCCTTTCTTAGACATGAGTAAACTGAAGCCCAGAGAGGTGTCACAAAGAAGTTCATAGAGCTGTTTGTCAGTAATATCAAGAGTAAAATTTATATCCTTTTTTCTTCTAGTATTTTAGCATGAACAAGAAAACACTTACCTGACTATTCCATTTATAGTTTCCTACTTATTCATTTCTGTCTGAATCTCTCTGCTTTTCTCATGGCACATTTCTAGAACTTTGAAATTCAATAGTGAGCCTGGCCTCTGATCACCCTGCTTGAGGAACTGTCAGACATAACTGTCCAAAAGGACCTTTTCTTTTTAGAATGAGGTATAAATACCCCCATCTGATTTATGCACAAGATTTACTTCTCTATTCAAAAAGACCATTTTGTTTTGTTTTTGTTGTTCTATGTTTTCAAAATTCTGTGTGGCCAGTGGAATTAGTTTTGCCTATGAGAAAAATTGGTACTTGTTTTTCATTATTATACTTTATTCTGTTCATTTATTCTATAGCTTGGTGTAAGATCTATTTTATTTTTTAAAGTACAGTACAATTTAAAACATGTTTTATTCTGGGTTTCAATTTGGTGGATTACGTTTTATTTTTTGTTATTTATTCCACATGTTTGTAATCATTGAGACTTAAATCATTAACTGCTATTTTGTAAGAGTAATTTGATGTCTAATCATTCTTTTAATCCACTTAAAATAATTTTTTAAACTTTTTTTATAAAAATGGGAAATCATGTTGATGACAAAAAACAAATAAAAATAAATCTGTCTCACTTTAGTTAAATTCAGTAGCTTTTTTTAAAATAAATCCTGTTTTATAAACTTTTGTGCCTTGTATCAATACATCTAGATCACAATGAATTCTTGGCAAATGATACTATAAAATTTAGAGTAAAATGGAAGTAAGTGATTCAAGTGATGACAGATAGATAGTAAATTGATATAGATATTAATTTATTGACTGTTATAATTTGTATTTCAAAAGTGGGATTGCTTGCTTCCTCATTAATGTGCTTTTTTTTTTTGCAACCACCTTCACCCACGCATTTAGCAAAGCCAAGTAACTTATTTTAGTTTTCATTAAAGGTTATATTAAATTACCAAATACCATATAATAGGCAGCCAGGATAAATTACTAGACTTTTACTCTGTTCATTTTCCCAGTAAAGAGATTAGCAGGATTTGTTGCAAATAAATACAGAGTTATCATTTCCTTAAAACAGAAAATCATCAAGGTCCCTGCTACTCAGCGTGTGGTTCAGTAACCAGAAGCTTGACATCAAACATATAGAAACACACAGAAAATATATAAAATCTCCCATATATCCACCACCAAGAATTAACAAATGGTTATATTTGCTTCAAGTATTATTTTTTTTTAATAAAACATTACAGATATAGCTGAAGTCTTTTGAACCTCCTGGTCCTTTTAACTTCTGTGTCTCCATATCCTATATTGAAGTCTCTTAACATAGTTCTTTTTTTTTTTTTTTGAAAGATGTTGGGGGTAGGAGTTTATTAATTAATTTATTTATTTTTGCTGTGTTGGGTCTTCATTTCTGTGCAAGGACTTTCTCTAGTTGTGGCAAGCGGGGCCCAGTCTTCATCGTGGTGTGTGGGCCTCTCACTATCGCGGCCTCTCCTGTTGCGGAGCACAGGCTCCAGAAGCACAGGCTCAGTAGTTGTGGCGCACAGGCTTAGTTGCTCTGCGGCATGTGGGATCTTCCCAGACGAGGGCTCAAACCCGTGTCCCCTGCATGAGCAGGCAGATTCTCAACCACTGCGCCAGCAGGGAAGCCCCATAGTTCATTTCTGAAATTACATATGTATGTTGATAGTCAATATGTAGTACTGTTTCCTATGTTTTAAATGTTTTATATAAATAATGTGATACTTACAATTCTATGACTTCTTGTTTCACTCAACATTTGTTTTGAAATTACCCATTAAGATATGTTTCTATATTTAAAATTGTTTTCCTCTATAAGTTTTAAAGTTTTGCTAGTCACATTTATGATTTAGTCTATCTAGAATTCATTTGTGTTTCTGTAACCCAATATAGAAAAAAATTGATTTAAATCTTTATAAAAATCCCTTTGCCTTAATCTTTGAAATCTCCTTGGCTTTCATATATATATATATATATATATATATATATATGTATATGTGTGCATATATATATATATGTGTGTGTGTGTGTGCATATATATATATATATATATTTACTCCTTACATTTTTTTCTGTTAAGAAGAGTTAAATCTTATAGAAATTTTGTAAAGATCCATGAAAAATCCTTTGAGATTTTCTATAAAATTGAATTAAATGTACAGATTGGAGTAAAACTAATAGTTTTATAATACTATATAGTACTGTCACTTCTATTTATAAACATAGTGCATCTATTCATGCATTTTTTCACACGCTTCAAAAAAGTTTTCTATTTTTGTCCATTAAATTTCTTGTGCTACTTTTGTACATTTAATCTCAGATAACATACATATTGTTGCTATTTTGAATAAGATTTTACTTTATGTGTGCAGATATAGACATAGAAATAGACATACAAACATAGATATAGATTGCGTGTGTGTGTATGCATGTATGTGTCCAGCAGTTATGCTGAGTTCTCTTCTTTGTCTGTGTATGTACAATCTTGTCCTCTGTGCACGCACACACACACACACACACACACACACACACCAAAAAACCACAACAACTTCTATGCCTTTTTTCCATCTTATGCCTCTTATTTTATTTTATTATATTTTAATTTTATTTATTTTTGGCATTACTGAATTGGCTAGGACTTCCAGTACTTAAGTAATAGCAGGCAACCTTGTGTTTCAGTGATTTCAGTGGGAATATTTCAAAAGCTTCATACATTAACATTTTTTATAGTTTTTTGTTGTTGTTGTTTACATAAGACATACCTTTTACCTATAAGGGAGTTCCATCCTATCTGTAGTTTTTTGTTTGTTTTTGTTTTTGTTTTGTGGTACGCGGGCCTTTCACTGTTGTGGCCTCTCCCGTTGCGGAGCACAGGCTCCGGACGCGTAGGCTCAGTGGCCATGGCTCACGGGCCCAGCCGCTCCGCGGCATGTGGGATCTTCCCGGACCGGGGCACGAACCCATGTCCCCTGCATCAGCAGGCGGACTCTCAACCACTGCGCCACCAGGGAAGCCCGTCCTATCTGTAGTTTGCTAAGTTATGTTTAAAATCATAAATAGTTGTTGAATTCTATGTTGTTTCTACCTGTTCTAAGTCTATTTTTCTCATATACTTTGTTGTTTGGGTAAAGTATATTAATAAGTGTACTTGTGTTAAAATCCCATTGCATTCTTGGGATAAGCTTTTTTTTTTTTAATTTTGATGAATTTGTTGCATTTATTATAATGCATTTTATATGCATTACTAGGGAAAGATCTGTTTATATTCCATTTAGATGTTAACCATTTTATACAATAATGAGATTGGTTTATAATTTTTATTTTATTTTATTGTTCTTCCCTATTTTGGCATTGATACTGTACTAGCTTCATAAAACAAACACAGTAGTTTTCACTACTTTTTCTATTTTTAACACAGTTTGCATAAGTTATGAATCATATGAACTGTATAGTGAGATATACCTCATTTAAAAGAATACCTGAGCCATATATAAAAGACTTTACCTTTTAAATGCCAAAGTGAGAAATTACGAGATTTAATTCCTCCCTACTTCTCTTCAGATTACCTGTAAACTGAAAGCTACTCAAGAAAAGGTTTTGTGTAATTCATCATTTTTTTCCAATACCTAGAAGGCATTATGTATTCAAAAAATAGTTTTGATAAATAAATGAAAAACGCTAAGTGTTACCTATTAGAGGTAATGGGACTTACTTTGCAAGAATATTGAGAATATTAAATGTGTGATTATGTGTAAAGCATCTACATAGTACCTGGAATGTGTGTTTATATTCAGGACCAACTCCTTGTTGCATAAAAGATACTGAGCATTTAAACTCTAGAACAAGTTTTTTCACACTTTTGTGTGCTTAAGGACCATGTGAGGAGATCGCCTTCAATGAATATTCCCAAATAAACCAATTCAAGTGAATAGTCCAGAAATCTCTTAAACAAGCATAATAGGTGATCTAGATGCATAAAGAACATGGACTATACTTTAGAAAATACAGCCGTAGAAAAACATTGTTAACTAGAGTGAATTGTTTACAGTTCAAGCAGTTGACACTTGACATAATTTTAAAAGCAATAGCAGTTAGAAATTTTAAAAGCATAATATTTAAAAAGCATATTGCAGTATGTGTTCTTAAGTAGATAAGAACCCCATGGAGCTCGACGAAAAGTTACTGAATTATTCCTGTTGATGAGTGACTATCTGGTAATGGGGTTTAAGAACTAGTCCTCTCTCCATTAAATAATAATGCATTATCATTACATTCATCCTCCTTTCCTCCTACACCACCTACACCTGATGGGGTAATCACTTTTCTCATAGCTACAGTACACAAAACGCTCTTCAGAACGTGGTTTAGAAAATTCATAAGAAGGGACTGGCCCTCTTCTCATGTCTACCATTTACACCTAAAACAAGAGCTTCATAAGAAGGGACTTGCCCTCCTCTCACGTCTACCATTTACACCTAAAATAAGAGCTTGTGAAGTTGTAGAATATGTGAGCTTCATGCAGAGTACAGTCTGAAGCTTAGTATTCACTTTCTGAAGTCCAAAAATGCTTTTCCTTCAAAGAGCTCCAGGCACTGAACAATTTGCTTTCAGAGTGTAGAAATCACTTTTCCAATGAAGATTTCTAAATGCCCTTTGAGTATGTGAGAGTGGGAGCGCAGAGAATAAAGAAGAGTGAGAATATGCTGGGGAATGGAAAGGTAGAGAAAGGAAACAATTACAGTTGCAAATGACTGAAAGCATTATGAATTGCCTAATGACTTCATTTTGGGGGTTAATGGGAGCTTTGGTTGTGGTGCTGAAAGTAGAAGGATGCCTGGTACCATGAGACTTTTCAGACTCGTAACTTATACTTAGCTGTGCTGCTTTCCTTAACACCACTCTGGTGGTCTCTTCTCTGTCTTCTCCCCAGTTATTACAATATCAAATTTCTCACATCTGGACACAAGCTAGGAATCTTTGTTTGCAAAGCCCTCTATTAAGGTGAAACTTCTAGTTCCAATGAAATAGGAAATAAATAGATGTATCTATTCTGCATATGTTATAAACCTGACAGATGAATAGTGCATTTCTTGTGCAGTAGCTCAAAAGTGGGCTTTTCATGTAAACTCAAGTCACTTCCTTAAATTTTGGGGTCATTTCAGTCTTACAAGCTATGCTTTACTTTAGGAATCACAGGTATTGTTGAGGTTTGTAAAAATTAACTCTGATGAGATTGGGAAAATACTATTAGTTTTTATATAACCATTCTTTACTACAACTTTCACCTTCTGACTTAAAACATATGCTCCTTTTGAAAATGTTCATTAACCTTTCACATGATGTATAACTAGCTTTATCACAGTAGATAAAAAAAAAATCCCACTTAGAGTTTTGAAAGAGAGACCCAGTGGGAAATACACAAATGGTAAACTCTACCGAAGGACACAAAAAGGCCCATAAAACATCAGAAGGGTTATAGAGGTCTATGGATTTTAATTGCTGTGTGCCATTGGGCCTCTACAAAGCAATCAAGCAGGCAATCTCCAAAGACAGTCCTGCCATAATACATTTAACAATAGAGTTCTCACCCCATCGGCAGACTAGGGTTTATGAAGGTCCCAATAGCAATTAATGACCTTGTATGCTGAGAGAGAAAGAGAGAGAGACAGAGAGAGTTAAACTGGCTCTCTTTTTGATGCATAATGTAAGTATAGAAATGATAATTTTCAAGAGGAGGGAAGTAAAAGTTAGAGTAAGGGATATAATAACCTTTGTAAGTGCTCTTTATATTTTCTTTCTTTCACCTTCCCCCAAAGGTAGAGAGAATTACTGAAAATAAGGGTTGCCACCCAAATGGGTTGCTACTTAAAAGATGGTTTTACTTTGTTCGTATAGTGGGGTGGGGAGAGTAAAATTGATAGATTTATTTGCTGTTGACCATAACACAGTATTTCAATTATTTGAATATAAAAGGATAATAATTGTAAACTTTAAGATGTTCCTAATATCCATTATACATTGATCCCAACTCACTGAAACTAGCTAATATTCTTTATACTACATTGCATACCTGCTATGTATGTATCATGCACTGCACATGATTTTATTTAATACTAAAATGTAAGTGTTATATTCTTTAACTGATGGAGTAGAGCAGGTAGAACGATGGCTCAAGGCCAGACTTCTAGTAAGTGACTACACTGGGATTCAAATCTAAGACCCTGAAATCAGTGTCTTTCTACTACTTATTTACCACTGGAGTCATTAATACATAGCTGTGTTGTGGGAAGTCTCCTGCTTTTCAACAAATTCCTCCCAGCTCTGGCCTAGGTTTCTGGAAGAATTGGAGAGTATTTAGATATGATAGATGTTTCCTTCCTATCTGCCTTGAAATGCCTACTAAGCAGGGACTTGGTACTATATTTGGAGAATCTTCCCTACAAGTCAGCAGAGACTGTAAATAGTCTGAAAGCCTTCTGCCCAATATCCCGGTGCCTTATATTGACTATACCTATTGGCTTCCAGAGAACATTGTTCAGTAGTGTCCTCATTTAATTTCCATTATCTGTAGCCATTTTGCCACACTGGCACTTTGATTCAGTTACCCCAGGGTAGAGTTTCTGTCTGTTACCTCCTATAGTGGGCCCTGGGAGAGGGCAGGTCTGAATCAAAGTTCCAAACCAAAAAAAAAAAAAAAAAAAAAAAAAACTTGTGAATTGCATTTATAGCCCCTTCAAATTATTAAAATTTAGAACTTTCCCCCATCCCTTGCTTTTTGGGGTTGGACTTTGGTTTACTCTATACACATTTAATATTGAATTCAGAGTACAGTCTTTCGCCCCCTCACCACAAGCCTGGGCTTAATGGAAGATAAAGTCTATCTCAGTTTGTCTCAGACATTACTTTTAACAGTCATCATTTAATTCTCCCTTTTTTCCTCCAACATAACTTATGTCAACTAGAGAACAATTTGTGTTGAAGGGGTAATATTATGACAATGCAAATACTTCCTTTAAAACTAACCAAGAAAAAATGTTTTAAAAAGGATATTATTCTCACATAAAACATTATTTACCCTATATTTTTTGTGTAATTGATGTCTTAGTCCCACAGGATGGCTCTCACATGAAGAGGGAGAAACTCGGATAATAGCAATAATAATAGCCCTCTTTTATTTAGTACCTGATAGGAATAAGGCTCTTATAAGAAGGCTTTTATTTTTACTTAACCAGTGTTTAAAGAGAACTTTATAGTTTCCAAAGATAATTTCACAGAAACAACATCATAACTATATATATATATATTTTGTTGTTGTTGTTGTTTTTGTTGTACGCGGGCCTCTCACTGTTGTGGCCTCTCCCATTGCGGAGCACAGGCTCCGGACGCGCAGGCTCAGCGGCCCTGGCTCACAGGCCCAGCCGCTCTGCGGCATGTGCGATCTTCCCGGACCAGGGCACGAACCCGTGTCCCCTGCATCGGCAGGCGGACTCTCAACCACTGTGCCACCAGGGAAGCCCTATATTTTTAATGTAAATAGTTCTATCCACCACATTTGAATTTATGCCTGAAATTGAAAACAATTGTTTTGAACCCTAACACTTAATTTGGTGACCCAACACAGAAGAATATATAATACCTTGATGTAAATAAAACCATGTTTCTTTGATTTTTTCATGTGTAAACCTCCAAACTTTCCAAAGGCCTAACTCATTTTGAATAAAAGCTAGTTCTCGGGCTTCCCTGGTGGCGCAGTGGTTGAGAGTCCGCCTGCTGATGCAGGGGACACGGGTCCGTGCCCTGGTCCGGGAGGATCCCACATGCCGCGGAGTGGCTGGGCCCGTGAGCCATGGCCGCTGAGCCTTGCGCGTCCGGAGCCTGTGCTCCGCAACGGGAGAGGCCCGCGTACCGCAAAAAAAAAAAAAAGCTAGTTCTCAAACTGGCCCCAGACAACATCCAAGGCCCGCTTCTGTTTTCTCTCTGATCTGTCCTCCTAACTCGCTCCAGCTTCCCCAACTCTAGCCACACAGGCTTCTGCTCATTCTGGAACAGACAAGGATTCCAATAACTCAACGCCTTTTCCTTGCTCTGAATTCTCCCTGGAGGCTTCTTCTTCCAGCTGTCTTCCTGGATGTCTCCCTTAATGCCAAAACTTTGCAGATATGTCACCTTCTCAGTGAGGCCTTTTTTGATATTCCAATTTGTAATGCCTCCCCCAATCCCACACTTCATACCAGTCTTTTCTGATTTGTGTTTCATTTTAGCCAATTTATCATTCTCTGCCATATATTTTACTACTTTATTTAATTTTTCCCCAGCTTTATTGAGATACAATTGACATATAGCATGGTGTAAGTTTAAAATGTACAATGTGATGATTTAGTATACATACGTATTGTGAAATGATTACAGCAATAAAGTTAGTTAACACACACATCACCTCACATAGTTATCTTTTTTTTTTCATTTTTCCTTTTTGCAGTGAAAACATTTGGCAACTTTCAAGTACACAATCCAGTATTGTTAACTATAGTCACTATACTGCACCTTACATCCCAGAACTTATTCATCTGCTAACTGGAAACTTACACTCTTTGACCAACCACTCCCCATTTCCACCACCTTCCCCCTAGCCTCTGGCAACCACCAATCTAGTCCCTGCTTCTATGAGTTTAGCTTTTTTTGATTCCACATATAATTGAGATCATACAATACTTATCTTTTTCTGTCTGATTTATTTCACTTAGCATAATGCTCTCAGGGTACACCCATGTCACAAATAGCAGGATTCTCTTCTAACGTATGGCTGAGTAATGTTACACTATAAATTGTAATATAGTAAAATGGGTTGTTTAGGTCACTTAGGCTGTTTTCATTTCTTGGCTATTAGGAATAATGCTACAGTGAACATGGAATGTATATACCTCTTAAATAGTGATTTCATTTCCTTTGGCTATATACCCAGAAGTGGGATTGCTAGATCATATGGTAGTTCTATTTTTAATTTCTCAAAGAACCTCCATACTGTTTTCCATAATGGCTGTGCCAATTTACATTCCCACCATCATTGCATGAGGATTCCCTTTATTCCACATTCTCAACAACTCTTGTTATCTCTTTTTGATCACAGCCATTCTAACAGGTGTGAGGTGATACCTCATTGTAGTTTTGATTTGCAATTCCCAGATGATTATTGAGCACATTTTCATATACTTGTTGGCCATTTGTATGTCTTTGGAAAATGTCTATTCATGTCCTCTGCCCAATTTTGAATCAGATTATTTACTTATTTGCTATTGAGTTGTGTGAGTTCCTCATATATTTTGGATATTAAGCCCTTATAAAATATGTGATTTACAAATACTTTCTCTCATTCCATAGGTTGCCTTTTAATTTTGTTGATGGTTTCCTTTGCTGTGCAGAAGCTATTTATTTATTTATTATTAATTAATTAATTAATTTATTTATTATTGGCTGCATTGGGTCTTCATTGCTGTGCGTGGGCTTGCTCTAGTTGCCGCGAGCAGGGGCTACTCTTCATTGTGGTGCATGGGCTTCTCCTTGCAGTGGCTTCTCTCGTTGCAGAGTACGGGCTCTAGGCGCATAGGCTTCAGTAGTTGTGGCTCGCGGGCTCTAGAGTGCAGGCTCAGTAGATGTGGCACAAGGGCTTAGTTGCTCCGCAACAGGTGGGATCTTCCCGGCCCAGGACTCAAACCCACGTCCGCTCCATTGGCAGGCGGATTCTCAACCATTGTACCACCAGGGAAGTCCCGAAGCTTTTTAGTTTGATATAGCCCCACTTATCTGTTTTGCTTTTGTTGCTTGTGCTTTTGGTATCATATCCAAAAAATTATTGCCAAAACCAATGTCAAGAGATTTTTTCCTATGATTTTTTTGCAGGATTGTTATGGTTGCAGGTCTTACATTTAAGTCTATAATGCATTTTGAGTTAATTTTTGTGAGTGGCATAAGGTAGACATCCAGTTTTATTCTTTTTGCATGTTGTTTTCCAGTTTTCCCAGCATCATGTATTGTAGAGACAATCTTTTCCTTGTTGAGTATCCTTGGCTCCTTGTCATATATTAGTTGACCATATATGTGTGGGTTTATTTTGGGGCTCTCAATTTTGTTGCATTGAACACATTGTCTATATATCTGTTTTTATGCCAGTACCATACTGTTTTGATTACTATAGCTTTTTTAATATAGTTTGAAATCAGAAAGTGTGATGCCTCCTGCTTTTTTCTTCTTTCTCAGAATTGATTTAACAATCTGGGGTGTTTTGTGTTTCCATACAGATTTCAAGATTGTTTGTTCTATTTCTGTGAAAAATGCCATTGGAACATTTTTTTCCCAAGACTTAGTTTTATTTTTTTTTAGTTATGTTCTTGTCATTTTTTGTCCATTCTTTTTATTTTATTAGCGATAATATTTAATTATATATATATTGTCTTCTGTATTCAATTTCAGTTTCATTACATAGGAAATATTCTGTCTATGTCACTTTCCCTTTTTCTTCCGCCTTATACCTTCACAACTGTTCTCCAGTGTGTTTATTTTTATTTTTTAATTTTTATTGCAATATAGTTGGTTTCCCTCTTTTTCAGATTTCCTTCCCATTTAGGTCACCACAGAGCATTGAGTAGAGTTCCCTGTGCTATACAGTAGGTTCTCATTAGTTATCTACTTTATACATAGTATCAATAGTGTATATATGTCAATCCCCATCTCCCAATTCATCCCACCCCTGCCATTGGAACTTTGATCGAGATTACATTGCATCTATAGATGGTTTTAGGTAGTATGGACATTTTAACAGTGTTAATTCTTCAGATCCATGAACAAGGAATATCCTTCCATTTATGTGTGTCAGTGTACAGATCTTTCACCTCCTTAATTAAATTTATTTCTAGGTATTTTATTCGTTTTAACACAATTGTAAATGGGATTGTTATTTCTTTTTCAGATAGTTTGTTTTTAGTGTATAGAAATGCAAGTAAATTTTATGGTTAATTTTGTATCCTGCAACTGTACTAAATTTGTTAATGAGTTTTAACAGTTTTTTGGTGGTGTTTATAGGGTTTTCTCTATATATGATCATATCATCTGCAAACAGAGACAATTTTACTTCTTACTTTCCAATATGGATGCTTGTTATTTCTTTTTCTTGCCTAATTGCTCTGGCTAGGACATCCAGTACTATGTTGAATAGAAGTATTGACAGTGGATACCCTTGTGTTTTTCCTGATCTTTGAGCAAAAGCTTTCAGCCTTTCACTGTTAAGTATGATGTTAGCTGCAAGTTTGTCATATATGGCCTTTATTCTGTTGAAGTACATTCCTTCTATACCCACTTTATCAAGAGTTTTTTCATGAAGGGATACTGAACTTTGTCAAATGCTCCTTCTACATCTGTTGAGATGATCATATGAATTTTATCCTTCATTCTATAAACATGATGTATCGTGTTTATTGATTTGCATATGGGAACCATTCCTACATGCCTGGAATAGATCCCACTTGATCATGATATAGGATCTTTTTAATGTTCTGTTGAATTCAGTTTGCTACAATTTTGCTAAGAATTTTTGCATTTATATTCATCAGGTATGTTGGCCTGTAGTTTTCTTGTAGTGTCCTTAGGTGTTAGGGTAATGCTGGCTTTATATAATGAGTTTGGGAGTGTGTCCTCTTCAATTTTTTTGGAAGAGTTTGAGAATGATTGGTAAAATTATTTAAATGTTTGGTAGAATTTACCAGTGAAACCATCTGGCTCTAAAATTTTCTTTGTTGAGGTATTTTTGCTTACTGATTTAAGCTCCTTTGTCATTATTGGTCTGTTTTGTTTGTTTAATTAATATCTCCCTATACATAAATTCCTTGAAGACTGGGATTTGGGGCTCTTTTATTTACTACTGTATTTCCTATACCTAGAAAAATGATGGCAGATAGTAGGATAAGTAATAATTAAATAACAATAAATAATTGTTAAGAGAATGAATGACTGAATGAATGAACAGCCTGGTTCAGCGCAGGAGTTGTCTTTAAAGAAGCAGAGTTCAAACAGGTCAAAATGAACTCCACTTTTCAACTGCATCTCTAGAAGCCTAGAAAGGACATTCAATTTCTGACATTTGGCAATACTTCATCCTTTTTTACTCACTCCCAATTCTCAATCACACCTGCTTCCCAAACCTTCTGTTACCAGTTCCCCACCAATCACAAAATTCCTGTCCCTAGCCTACTGCTTGTCCTTCCCACCCTTCCCTCTTGTTCTTCTATCCCTCCCTCTTTGTGATTTAGCATGATAAAAATAAAGTAAAATCAAGCTGGCAATGGCTGGCCTATCTATAATGGAGGGGATCAGGGAAAAGGAAATTGAAATCCTTTTTAGCAATGAGAGGAGAGAAATGATTGGGCAATACTCAAACAATAAAAATTTATAAGCTTTCAAAATTTGTCAGTGTTTCTGAATTTGTGGCTCATTTTAAAATTAACTTCAAAAGAAAACTTGTACCTTGACAGGGAGAGGAGTATGTTGTGACTCAATTGTCAGTGCCTGTCTGTGTGTGCTTAGCCATATTAGAAATGTATCTGTTCATCCAGTAATCACCTCAGTAGTGCTATTTACATTAGTAATATCACAAGCTGTTAATTTTTTAACAGGATTCATAAGTTTAAATTGTCTTCAAATATGTTAAATTATGACAGTCTTGAAATGAACTTTCTGTATCAAAAGAAGAGCAGTAGAATGGAGTTTCAAAATGTACATTTATGAATGAAGCTAGTATCTGTCGCTGATGGAAACAGGACACGTTCACATTTGTTGCAAGCTTTTCAGACCTTTCAGGGGAAGGTGGCTACAGATGTAGCTGTGTTTCATTTTGTTATCAAGACACATGAAACCAGCATTTTTGCCTACCATATATTGAGTAATAAAATTAAGATAGAAAAGTTTACATATTGCTCAGTGAATATTATTGAGTCCAAATAGGTTTGTGTGTGGTGGTGGTGGGGGCTTACTCAGGTCTTTCTAATGACTGTCTTTCAGGCACCAAAAACCTATCACTCCAAATGATCCAACATTGATGTAAAACTGAAGTTCAGGGATATATTATTCAATTAAGGAAAACAAAATAACTCTGCAATTAACAAAATAGGAAATGCAGTCAAAACCCTGGCATATGCTATTAAATTTTACAGGATCTGATAACACTAGACTATGCCACATACTAAAATATGTCATAAAGTTTTACCACAATCCTAAAGATACCGAAGAAATGAAGTTAAGCAAAGACTGTGAGCAGTGGGCTATCATATGACTGTGCCAGACCCAGTAGTTAAAATTTTTCAGAAGAATCTGTATAAACTGACGGTAAAGAGGCCTCAGACTCACACTTATTGTAATAGAAAAATAATATTTTATAATTATACAGCCAACAGTGTGCTATAGTTGATTATAATTGGTATTTAAAGAGGTGTTTCCCCACCCCCAGGGTGGGAAATGCTTTTATTAAACTTCTGACAATTTTGAAGCAACTATAATAATAGGAATAATGGTATTTGTAAAAATAAGTAAATAACCCAAAGTCTTTTCCTCTGCCTCATCCTCTTTCTCTTTCCACTTAGTAAATGTTGGAATACCCCATGGCTCAATCCTCAGTCCTGTTCTGTCTTCTTTCTGTACTTACTCCTCACATGATCTCATTCAATCCTATGGCTTTAATTATTTCTGTATTATTCAGGATGAGGTAGGCTAAGCTACAATAAGAAATAACACCTGTATTTTGGGAGACTATAACAGGAAAGTTGATTTATCACTCATGCTTTGTCATTGTGAGTCAGTTGGGAGTTATGTTACACGTTGTCTTCGTTTTGGGACCCAGACAGACGGAGCAGGCACCATCTGTAAAACCGTCAGTAGACAATGGCGGAAAAAAGAGTTCTCGAGGCCCTCATACTGAAGTCGAATGGTCAAGCCTAGAATAGCTTCGTCTCAAAGCTATTTTCAAGGCCTCAACTAACCATAAGGGATCTAAGAAATGCAATTTTACAATATGCCTGGAAAGCAGAGGCCTGGAAGTATCTGATACCACATCATCTCTTTCTTCCTGATGACTCAGTAAATACAATAAGGGTTCAGTAAACCCTTCACTGAACACAGTACTCATGTATCCAACTGCTAAATCCATATTCTAATTTGAAGGCTTAAGAGCATCTCAAATTTGACATGTCCAAAGAAGAGGGATTCATTCCATAGGCCTATAAGCACTCCTGCTCCAAGCTTCCCTATCTCAGCAAATCATTTACCATCATTTACCTGTTTACTCAGGCCCCAAACCTTGGAGTTATTTTTGACCCTTCTCTTTCTTTTAGTCACATATTCAATCTGCCATCAATTTTCTTTATCTCAACCTTCACAATATCCAAAAGCAACCACTTCTTACTGCATTGCCTTCCATCTAGTCCAAGCCACTACTTTCTCTTACTACTTGGACCACTGAAATGGTCTCCTAATTGATCTCCCCGTTTTTCCTAAAAATTATTACCCATACAGCAACTAAATGACCCTTTTAAATCATAAATAATATTATTTCATATGCTGTTTTTATAACTCCAATTGTTTCCAATCACATTTATGTTAAATTTCAAATGGTCTGTTAGGCCCTACATAATATGACACATACTAAAGTCTATTCACCACACAGTGGCCAGAATAATCCTTTTAACATGTAGTTCTTATCATGACACATTCTCTCTCAAAGTACTCAGACTGTTTCCCGTTACACTTAGATAAAATCCAAAGTTCCTATTATGGCCTTAAATTTTCTTGTCATCTTGACTCTTGTTCTCTCTACAACATGATCTTACCATTCCTTTCCTCACTAACTTCTTTACTGTTTTTCAAACTTCCCATAAACATACTTACCTAACATCTTTGCCTTTGTTTTTCTGTTGGTCTGGAGCTCTCTCACCTAATCATCTACTTGTCTTGCTCCCTCATTTCACTGTGTTTACTACTGAAATATCACCCATCACAGAAACCTTCCTGCCCTGACTGCCATCTAAAATAGCATTCCTCCTCTCCTTCCCCACCCCCTTATCCTGCTTCATTTTTCAAATGCCAAAAACCATGGTTTTTGAATAAGATTTAAGGCAAAACAGGAGATCATGAGGAAAATAAAAGAATAGCTCTGGGCTTCCCTGGTGGCGCAGTGGTTGAGAGTCCACCTGCCGATGCAGGGGACACGGGTTCGTACCCCGGTCCGGGAAGATCCCACATGCTGTGGAAAGGCTGGGCCCGTGAGCCATGGCCGCTGAGCCTGCGCATCCGGAGCCTGTGCTCCGCAATGGGAGAGGCCGCGACAGTGAGAGGCCCGCGTACTGCAAAAAAAAAAAAAAAAAAAGAATAGCTCTTTTGCAAATAAAGTAAAAATCCGATGCTATTTTTATCAAAAGGGTAAAGGATGCCCCATTCCTTGCTTTTATGCTTCATTAAGGACATCTCTGAGGCTGCCAGGGATTTTTAGGCCCATGATTTGGGTATTCCTTTAATATGACCAATTTCCCTTTTCTTTATCAGAAACCTTCTAAAAAGAGCAAGCAGTCTTGCCTTATTGTCTCTGATCTCCTCTCCTTTGATCCTATAGAAACACTATTGCTGTGTGTTTGTTCCACTCCCAGTTCTGCTCACATTGCCCTGGTGAAAGTCAGTGCCTATTGAATGAATCATTAAATGGGACAGGAAGTGTTATAAAGTTCCTTTTTAACAAACACTTTTCCAAAAGAACCGGAACTTTTTTTCTAATCAAATATAAGAGAATAAGAGAACAAATTTTAATCACTGCTACAGTGGTTTCCTCACAGACTTAAAGAGATATTTCCAGAAAAATCCAATTTGATTTGCATTCAAATTTCTTTTCCCTCAAGCTTATACTGCATAAACTTCAGTTTGGATTAATGTGATCTCCTTTACATAAAAGCCTTCTTCTTTTACATAACACTTCAAAATTATCATGCTATTAATAACCTCAGAATATGTTGATGAGGATATGATGAGCACAAGAAACATTATATAAAATTTTCAGTAGATCTACATAGAGATTTTTGTAAATGAGACAGTGTGAACTTTGAAGACAACCATAAAGGTGGTGAGGCATCAAGGAGAGTACTTCAAAGTCTTGAAATTAAAGTTATCATCAAGTTCAGTAATTTCCAGAATTATTTAACCATTCTTTTTTTAAATATTTTAAAAATATTTAACCAATATTTTTATTTAAATAATTAAAATAATTTTTAATTATTTAACCAATCACAGTATCACAGAACCAAACAGAAGAGATTTGAACAACTAAGGAGTAATGGGCTGAGGTCATATCCTAAAGGAGCCTTAATTCCTTCCTTTAACCGAAGCTGCTAACCAATAGGATTATTATATAGTTGACTGATTTGTTCAGATAGCGTTTATTTATTACTTTTGAGTAATCATTAAAACATTTAATAATTAAAACATTAAAAAACATTATTTATTATTCTATCAAGTGGCAAGTGTTAGGTAAGCATTGAAAATATAGAAAATAAAAGCATAGTCCCAAGTCTCATTGTTTTGAATATATATATATATATATATGTATTCATGACATAATTTGTTCATGAAGCAGAATTACTAAAATCCAGGTTTTCCTAGAAAATATATAGTGTATGGTATCTGAAAGCTTAGTGGACACCTTATTTTAGCTGACAGACTTAACAACCAGAAAGTTAGTAATAGTAAGCAATAATTATGATGATAGGAATAGCTAATATTCATACCTCATCAGTGTCTTTGTAGAGTGTTTTATCAGTAAAAAAAAACAGTTAATATACTTGTGAAAACAAGTATAAGCTAATATAGTCCCAGATCCTTCAAATACAAAACCTAACTTTAATGAAATATCTGCTGTGACTTTGAGTTTCCTTTTCTCATTGTATTTTACTGGCAGTATGCTTCTCTTAGGCTGTTCAGCAGAGTGGTTAACAATGAGAACTTTGGAGCCAAACTGCTTGAGTTTTTTGCCCTGGCTCTACCACTAGATGTTTGATTTTGGAAAAATTACTTAGGCACTCTGTGCTTTACTTTTTCACTTATATAATGGGATAATGATAGAATTTGTAGGGGATCCAAATTGGTTCTGCAAATTGTGTCTGTTTGTCATGAGGAATAATTTAGGCTGATTATTTTTAAGAAACAGAAAACTCAAGAAGTCTTTCTTTTTACGTTAGCTGCCTAAAAATTCAGGTAAAGGGCCTTTTCCCGGAGTAGAGCTATCACCAGAGATATCTGGAGAGAATATGGGCTAGATGTGGTGGGGGAAACTCTGTAGGGCCTAGAGATTAAAGTCCACTCTGTGTCCTGTTGTCCCTGAATGGCCTAGCAAACATTTATTTACCAGACATTTGCTTTTCAATCTTCAGGTGAATTGCCTTCCTTTCTGTTGAAATTCCAACCCATTACCCCCAACATTCTTGTCTTTAGCTAAAGATGGTATTTAGGATGAGGCTTCAGCCATTTTGGTGAGTTACTCAGTTTTCCTGGGTCTCTCCCATGTACACATGTTATTAAACTTTTGTTTGATTTTATCCTGTTAATCTGTATTATGTCAATTTAATTCTTAGACCAGCTAGAACTTAGAAGGGTAGAGGAAAATTTCTTCCTCCCCAACAAACTTATCTCAAGGGGTTGTTATGTTACAGAACCAAAACATGGGTCCGTTGGCCCAAGCACAATCTGACTGACATCTGACACCAGTTTGTGCTGAAGGAAAGTGCAGCGTTTATTGTAAGGTGCCATAGAAGGAGTCCAGGCCAGCTAATGCTCAAAAAGCTCCAACTCCCCGATGGGTTTCAGCAAAGCATTTTTAAAGGCAAGGCAAAGGAGGGGAGTCCCAGGGTATGTGATCACCTCCTATACAAGTCTCAGATTGGTTGATGGTAAGGTGAAGTAAAAAGGTGAGAAGTTGTTGCAAGTATTTTCTGGTTTTGGGAGGGGATGTGTTAATTTATTCCAGCTAGTGAGGATCCCAGCATCTGCAGAACAACTAAGGGAATGTGTATCGGAATCTGTCATCTTTAGAGAGGAGCTAAAGCAGAGGATATGAGGGAAGGGTCTGTCCCAGGAAGGCCTCCTAGGATTCTGCTCTGTTACAGTTATAAGGAGTAAATGAATTAACAGTCTATAAAGCAATTAGAAAGAATGAAATCTAGTAATATCTAGTAAATGTTATCTACTATTATTACTTTCATTATATAATAAGTTTGAAGCAGTTAAACACCATAAAACATTATTTGTCATTTTATTAATTCTTGTACTGTCAGAAATGTTATGCTAGCTTTCTCATTCTTACATGATTATTTTTACTTCTAAACTTGAATTTTTGGCAACATTATAAATCCATTACTCAGTTTCAAATTCTTCTGGGGATTGGTGTACACATCCAGTATTTTGGTTCCATATTATAAGAATATGTTGACGTGAATACATTCCTATATCTTATCTTGTATTTATTTACAAAGATAATCTATTCCCCTATTTTGACTCTTAAAGTAAAATAAAATACTAACTTATCCATCTAGGTAACAGCCATTTTCCTCTGCTCTCTTTTTATCCTCCCTTTTCTCATGATTAAACTCACATGGAACATCTATGAATTTTGGAAACATCAATTTTCTTGTTGTACTAAACAACATTTCAATATTTTATTTATCATATTACTGAAATTTTAAATGTTATTCCCTTATAGTTTTTAGAATTTCTCTCCACAAACAAAGCAATGTCTTCTACTATGTATGTGTGTGTATATATACGTATATATATATACACACACACACACACACACACACACACACACACACACATATATATAAAATAGAACATGAACCAAAACTTCAGAGGCACATTTAACTGACTTTAATATAAACATGAGTATATTGAAGAATCTTACATTTGAGACCATGTTTTAGTCATCATATATCATTGTGCTTTAAGTTTTTACTAAAAAGTAATATAGGAAAATATATTGCTCAGGTGAAAAACAGAACAAAGAGGTAGAGTGAGTCAATTTAGCTCACTTAGAAAGCTGGTCAGAAGTTTACAAGTAAAAGGTAAGGTTTCTAACTCAGTTATCTGGTCTTTTCTACAGACAGTAGTCAAATATTACAATTGGAGTCTGGTTCCGACATTAGCAAATTTGGTGAAAACCAAGTACAGGTGAAATTATCTTCGAAAATTCTCTAAATTATCCATAAATTACAGGACAGTGTACATGATTCTGTATGCACAACCCTGTAGATATATCTATCAGTTTGTTAGAACTTTAAACTGAAGCAACAAGTAGAGCAGATGAGATAGCAGGGTGAATTATGAGACTGGCCAGCCTATAGGACTGGAAAAAAAATAGATGAAAAATAAATGAAAGCATAGTATGATACTTCAGTGAAGTATTGTATTGAAGCTATAATAGACTCTAGGGTGGAAATTAGAAAATCTGATAAAAGACTTTATTAGGGGAGGCTGTGCTGTGAGTCCCTAGCACTTGGAATGGGCTACCTGTTCAGTAAAGGGTCTTCAGTGAGATTCCTCAAAGAATTTAATCTGCATCCTCTTCAGTATGAGGGACAGAAGCAAGCAATGCTTGTCTCATGCAGAGATGTCTAAATGGCCAGAGACAGGTTGGCTAATGACCAACATGCAAGTCAAAGGAGGCGGTTGCACCCAGCTTGACCTGCATTTTCAGATTTTTTTTGATTAAAGCATGTATTAGTGTTTCCTTTGGACCAGGAGTGGACCACAAGCAGTAGAGGTTTAGCAAGGGAATTGTATTATGTTCTGCCCTGTGGATGTGCCTGTTCTCTAGCAGATACCAGATCCTTAGCTTCCTAGTAGCTTTGGAATATTTAAGGTGAGAAAGCGGAATTATGGACGATACCCAGCAATGGGAATAGGACATTCTAGACAATTCATGAGCGATCCATGGCATGTTTTTCAGACCGCAAATTTTGTCAGATGTAATAGAAAGTTCATGTAAAAAAAAGTTCTATAATGGAATAGATTTGGAAAAAAAATAGTTACTAAATCCTCTTCTTGATATTTACAACGTATATTAGTATATTCAAGATTCTGAAAAGTCTTGCAGTAAACACAGTTTAATTTTGTTTAACCCATCATTTACAAATTATTTCTTTGAATATAACCTTGTCTATGTACTGTGAAATACAACTCATATTTGTAAGAACACCAAATAATTGAATGTTAAGCATGCAGAACTAAATAATAAACCATTAGTAAAAAGGAACAGGAAAAGTCTCCTGCTAGAGGTGTTTTGCATCAGATTTTGAAGGACTGAAAATTAAAAAGGATTCCAGACACAGAAATGCTAACATGCCAATTCAGTACATTTTTGAGATTTTTTTTTTTCCTCCGAGAAATGTAAAGACAGATTGAGGAAAATGATGTAAAAATAAGAGAGACAGAGAGAAAGAGAAGTGGATGGAAGAGAACCTATAAAATATGAAACTTTTCACTTATTTCGTATTTCATTACTATGTTCCTGTCGTATATAATAATATAATTCACTGACAAGTAACACAACCAAGGTTAGTATTGTGTTCCTTAGTTATAGTACCTATGATGGAAACAAATCAATTGAATTGGAAAATGCTTTTCCCCTACTCATCTGGAGATCTTTCATGTATTTAGAGACGACAAAGTGGTTTTATTGACATAGACCAGGGTTTCTAAATCTCAGCAGTATTAACATTTTGGGCCAGATAATTCTGTGTTTTGGTGTCTATCTTGTGTACTTGGGGATATTTAGCAGCATTCCTGGCCTCTACCCACTAGATTTCAGTAGGTCCACTTCCCTCCCCAGACATGTATGTACCCTGGGGGACAAAATTGCCCCTGTTTGAGAACCACTGGCCTAAACTATCGATAATTTTTTTTAAAAAATGTGAAGCTCATGGTAGAATCTTAGACTCTATTCCTCAATTCCCTATTCTTGGAGTGATTCCAGGTAATATTTGCACATTTTAACGATTCTGGATTTGACTAACTTAAATAATTAAAAGCTAGAGCCGACACTGAAAATATATTTTCCCAAAATGAACAATGCAAGCCTGCCATCTATTTAAGAAAGCATGTTTGTAGTTATGGCACATGTCCTCTTTCATTGTTACATAATAGGCTTATTCTTTGAATTGTGCTAAAGATTTAACACCACAGTTTCTCATGCACAATATCAGATGCCAGGGATTCCTTGTTCCTTTTGAACACACATAAGAAAATCAAAGTTTCCGAGATAAAATGAGACGTCTCTACAGTGTTATCTTCCTACTTGCTATTCTTCACTGACAAGACTAAACAGAGCACTAAATGAATTGCAGCTATTAATTTCTTTATGAAGGAATAACACTGTAATAAGATCTGCATAGCTTTATCATCTGAGATTCCTGTTTTTCTTACATGTTCATATGCATGTACTCAAAATCCCTCATTTGGAAATGCTCATAAAAGAAGTAACAAATCCATCTCTACATCAAGAATGAAATACGTAAAACCATCTTGGTTCCTTTTCTTCTTTTTCTTTTATGCACTGATATAAACATTATTATTTGGGTATCTGCATATGCCTCTGAAATCCTGTGCAACTGTTCAAATGTTGAAATTAAATGAAATAATCATTCTTGCTTTAAAAAAAAAGTAAAAAAACCTTTAGACCAAATGTGATGCATTATATTGACATAATAAATGTGGACATTAATTAAAGAGCAGCAGAATCCAGCAGAGAAGTTTGCCCTCCATCTGCTTGACTTGAGGTAATAACAATGTTCTGTTAACCCAAACTGACAGATTTTCTAGGGTTTGACTTCGTCTCTGAAGTTGCTGCTCCTGGTATGAATCACCATATGTGTGACATCATCCGTAGCATGCCGTGTGGAGTAAAATTAACTGCTTATTTATTTATTGCTGTTGCTTCCATTTTTTTCATTCTATCTTTATCTTGAGCTCTGTGTTACGTGCAACCCTTTGCACTTGTGTTAGGTTACTGCCCCTCCGCTTTCCAGTACAAAGTGCTTAGGCCCAATAAGAAGCCCTGAATTCTGATTGCTCATATACGCCAAAAGGAAATTACATAAAGCCACATCATACCCACACTGAGAAAGAGCTAAACTAGTAAAAGTGAAATACGGCATACTAATTATTAGGGTTATTATCCAAGCCAGATATGAAAGCAGAAGTATGTTAAACCCATCACACATTCTGTACAAAAAAGAAAAGAACTTACAGAATTTCCTAAATAATAAATGAGTGGCATGGGGGATCTTGTCCCAGAACGGAAACTTAAATCTTTGAATCTGTTCATATCCAGTATATATTAGTTAACCAAGGGACTGTTTTCCTCTTCCATCTCATTACAGATCAAACATCAAAAGCTTTCCACTAGAAGCAGGCACCCAGGAGGCATTTTGCTTTGTCACAATACAGTCTTCACAGCCTCCCTGATAGGAGCGCGAACTCTCTTGGTAGTCTTAAAGAACAACAGTGCAGTTATTTGTTGTGCTTCTTCCTCTCCTCCCCTGGAATTGTTGCTTCACTGTAATAAGTAACATTCCTTCCAATTATCCAAGCTCCTCAAGTCCACAGAGCTGACCCCCATGACTTTAGAACAGGCTCACTGTTTAGAGTCATTAATCCGAGATTATAAACATGGAGGGAGATTCATGAGAAAGGGATGAACTCATGGTTCCTGAAGAAAGACAATGGCATGCAGTGTTTTTTCAGAGGCTCTGTGTGTGTGTGTGTGTGTGTGTGTCTGTGTCTGTGTCTGTGTCTGTGTCTGTGTCTGTCTGTTTTGACTTTAAATCCTTCCTCTTTCCTGAGAGGATTTTTTCCCCTCATCCTTTGAACTGCCATTATCCTCTGCTTGTTCTTAGCTGGAGTGGTCAGCAATATCTCTCACAGCTGGTATGTTGGGAATGGTTTAGTTTTTCTCTATGTATTTGGACAGCAGATTCCAAAAGGCAACACCCTACCCTGATGGAGCAGTGTAAAAAATTGGGCAGATCAGATTTGCAAGCTTTCTATCCGCTAGCCAATGCCAGGATTTAATTGCGAATTGCTCACCTTTCCTATAAACCCATCTGTTTTTTTTTAATTAAATATGATAATAAAGCACCATTGGTGACTCTGTGTAAGTCAGAACCCCTGAGATACAGTTATATGAATTTAAGGCATTACACTGATTCTAGAGATCATCCTGAAGGTTTTGATGTTCTCTGGTCTTTCTTCTTGAGTTCTACAAAGCTTTTTTTTTTTTTTTTTTTTTAAATCTCTGGAGGAAAAGAAGGAACTACATATAATAGACACCTATATTCTATACTGTTCTGTTTATAAGCTAATGTAGTAATTAGGAACCTTGAACTCATTTTTGTGAACTTGATATGTATCCAAGTCTTTCATCTTCACTAGAGATCTGATTAAATCTTCTGAGATCTTTTTGGAAGCTGAAGAGAAATAGCATCCTGAATCTGCATGATTTCAATACTACATTACATAGGAAATTAAAACATTCTTTTTGTTGCTGGAATTGGCTTTAGAACAAGCAGCATGTGTCCCCCTTGGTCTGGAGCTCTGATGTCAATGTGAGCTAAAATATTCTTCCATCCATTTCCAACCTCGGCTGCTTTTGCTACTTCCTTATGAAAATTATACATACACTTTGCAGATGAAGAAAGGAATTAGTGATGCTCTCTCATTTCCTGTCTTCCCACAGATGGTGATAAATTCTAATTCAGACTCCATTAAACCTGAGTAGAGAAACCCAGCAGGTGGCTATACTAATGGAAAATCCTGGCTTTAGAATAATGGGAATTACAACCGACAGCTCTTCTACACCACAAAAAAGATGATGTATCCTTATTGACAGTGTCGCATTTGAGTCCAGAAGGCTGATCTGATAGTTCATTCCTGGCACAACGGAAGCTAAAAGCCCCCTGGGTGTTTTCTTGGCCACACCACTGTAATTTTTGTCATATGAACTTTCTATTACAATTCATTTTACAAATCTCATATACGTTGAAGAGAGTAAGAGGAATGCAAGGGAGGGGAAGGAAAGAGAGGACCTTTATTTTGCCTACAGGCATACTTTTATTCTTTTTTTCTTGGTTTAAAGGACAAATAAAGGTTGACATACAACAGTATTTCCAGCCAATTCAGTATTTTTAATGCTGACATACTTGGCCCAGGTTCTTTTAGTGATCCTAGACAAGCTCATCTGGGGGAGGTTCTGTTTGAAAGATGCATAGATTGCCCTGGAAGTGCAATGCCTGATATCGCACTAGAATTCTTGCAGGAATCTTTCATTTGTATGTATTTTTATCCCCTTTTCTTTTAGCACCACCTTAATTTTTAAACTGTAACACAGTATTTGCAAAAAAAAGATTTGGTCACACTGATCTGAAAAAGCATCCACGTATTCAAATATTTAGAACCTCATATTTTCAATAAGCCTTCAAGTCTCTGAAAATATAGCAAGGAGTTATCAAAATATTTCATTGTTTTCACCATCTGTCAGCTGTTTAAAAATATTAATATTAATAATCATACTTTGCACTTACTCAATATGGCAGGTTTCCTTTCTAGAACTGTTAGTACTTTGCAAAATTGAACTGAGTCATTGACGCTTTTTCCCCACAAACACCCTTCTGGGTAAAAAAACTAAATGTGCGGAAAATATTCAAAAGACAGGTAAAGTTTGGAAATGGGCTGGAGAAGTTAACTTTTAATTCAATGCAGAATTTTGTTTCTTCAGCCAATTAATCTCATTCACTTTTCATTTTGCAACTTGTGTGGAAGTTTTGTTTTAACCAGTTAAAGAGCTTGGTCATCCTGTGTTCATTACCCACAAGTTCAAAGCTTATAAACTGGCCTGTAACTGAAAAAGAGACCTACCAGCTTAGAGATTTGTGGCTCAAGGAAGAGGTCTTAGGACCTTAGAGAAGAGGAATACAGACGTGATGAGACCAAAACAGAGAGGGACTTGTACTATTATCACTTTCTTAACAAGCATGAACTGGAAATTGACATAAGTACATCCCTGTCACAAATGTGTATGTGTGGGTATCTTTTAATACACATATATGTATAGAATTCTCACTACGTATAGGCATAATCATTTTTAATTAGCTTCTCTTTGTTATGATGTTCTTAATTAAAAAACTGCCCCAGATATGTTTTATGTGGATATCCCCAGCTGAAAGGCAGACCGTGACTCCCTATCAAATTGAAGAAGGGGCAAGCCACTGCAAGAGAGCAATTCACAATGGATGTTACGACAAGAACAATTATTTGTATCTGACCAAATTAGAAATACAAAATACCACATCAGAAGAGTTATGAAATATTTTCCCTTTAAATGGTTTCATCATGTAAAAGCACTAATCCCAATGCACAGATTTGTCAGCAAAATCAAGGAAGACTCAGATGTAGTCACGATGTAAATGTAAGAGACTTTTGAGTTCCCTATTCTTATTTTAGAGTCTACCACTGTTGCCTACAGGCATAAATTGCTAGGAAAACAGACATGGAGACCTAAAATGCCTGACGATATAAAAATATTATCATTTTGCATTTTTAAAATTGTAGTAACATTTATTGACTGTTTAGCATGTGCTGGGCTCTGTTCATTATATTATTTAAGATTTGAAATACTCTTTTACAATAGTATCCCTATTTTACAGAAAAATAAACAGAAACGTTTCCAATTTAGTTCATCTTACCACAGTCATTTTGCTTGAAAGGGAGTATGCTGGAGTTTGAATTCATGTCTTGCTGTCTCAAAAAAAAAACAAACTGAAATCTCAATTGTGTAATGTAGTGGATCTCAAAGTGTGGTTCTTGAACATGCAACATCAGCATTACCTGAAAACTTGTTAGAAACACAATTCTCAGGCCCCAACTCAGACTTATTAAATCAAAAATTCTGGGGCTAGGACCCAGAAATCTGTGTTTTTGAAAGTCCTGCAGGGAATTCTGATGCACACTCATGTTTAAGAATCACAGTTGTGTGTTGGTGAGGAAGTGGAATAAATGAACCCTTGTACACTGATGATGGGAAAGTAAATTGGGACAGCCATTGTGGAAAACAGTATGGAGGGTTCTCGAAAATTAAAAATAGAACTATCACATGATCCAGCAATCCAACTTCTGAGTATATATCGGAGGGAAATTAAATCAGTATCTCATAGAAATATCTGCACTCCCATGTTCATTACAGCGTTAATCACAATACTATATATAGGCTGTTGTGATTTGTGCAAACAGGTTGTTCAATACTTTTAGAGAAGAGCAATTCATTTTGGCCTGGGATTAAAGGCTAAAATATCTCTCTGCAGGTGGGAGTTGGGAAGGGATTGGTACTAATCAAGGCACTTGGTCAACTCTTTAGTCAATTCCTTCCCTTTAGTCTGTTACTCACCCTTGGCCCTCATTGTACCTGCTAACTCCTGAGACCAGGGCCTCACTAGGGTGCTAACCAGCAGACTGATTCCCAGATCTCCCCAGTCCCCTGAAACTTTCTGGGCTGAGGCTTTCTGAACTCATTTCATTCTTCAATGTGTTCCTAGCTACTTTCTGTCATGTAGAAATTTATTGAAATATTTAATTTTTTACTCTTATCCAATTACACCCCCTGGCTCTCTTCACTGTTATGATTGTATTTATTTATGGAATTTTATACTTGTATTTCAGTGATGCGTATGGAAAGCAGGGCAGAAAATATGGAGTGATCTGGGACTAGAATTGGGAAAACTGTGGACTGTTACTAATAGAGAAGAGATACCCGTAGTGTACTGAATGTAAAAGTGGACTTCAAGTCAGAAGAGGTAAGATTTAAAAATAAACTGATTTTGCAACTTACTGTTTATAACTTAAAATGATAATAATGCTTATTATAAATCTTAACTTGAGAGGAGCAAGAAAATATTTATTTTCTAATATTCTCAATTTGAATTTTTAGTTCTTGAACTTTAACCAATTATATGTGTGAGAAAACTTACCATAACTCTCTCCAAAAAGCCAACAGAAAAAGTATTTTAAGGTATAGCTACTTAAGCTATACATCAAGACAAATTAGTGAGTTACATTAAGTCATTTAAATGGTGGTAATTAGCATTATAATAAAATGAAATAAACCAGACTGTAATAGAAAATAAAATATCAGCATATCTAAGTAGCAGTTCTAGACTTATACTAAATGTGAACTGATAACAAAGTTTGATCATTTCATTGTATTTTTCCATTATATTTTTCTGCCTTTATTAAGCCATATTTTATCCCAAAAAAGGAGCAAATTTTAAAACATTCAAATTAAAATGTGAAATTCTTAGAATGATAATCTTCATGACATAAACACAGTATATTGTGTGTTCTCAGGAAAAGGTAACATAAATCTATATAGAGTTTATGTGAGGATCTTAAAGGCAGGCTGGCTTCACATCACATTAGTTAGCTTAGAAAATCTTTATTATTTCTTAAGGATTCTAGCTGCTGTCCTGAAATAATATGTATATATGTTCTTGTAAATTTATCAAACAAATACAGTTTTGACTTCGGAACTACTTTTATTCTCCAGAAAAATTTTGTAGATCTATGTTTTAAAAACTACAGTAAGGGCTTCCCTGGTGGCGCAGTGGTTGAGAATCCGCTTGCCGATGAAGGGGACACGGGTTCGTGCCCCAGTCCGGGAAGATCCCACATGCCGCGGAAAGGCTGGGCCTGTGAGCTATGGCCGCTGAGCCTGTGCGTCCGGAGCCTGTGCGTCCGGAGCCTGTGCTCCGCAACGGGAGAGGCCACAACAATGAGAGGCCCGCATACCGCAAAAAAAAAAGAAAAGAAAAAGAAAACTACAGTAAGCCTTTGAAAGAGAATAGAGTTATTTGGTACCTCTATTTAGCCATAAAAACCTTGATCCTAATTATGGACAAGAGTAATCTCTAGTAGCTTACTATTAAAGAATAAACCTTTTTTTTAAATCACAGTGAAGCAATCTTAGACTAGACGATCCTGATTAAAGAATATGAAAGGAAATACTGTGCATTGATATATTCCTATTTTAATTTCTAAAATTCATTAAAATATTTTAAGTATATTTTACTTTTACATAAGCCAAAGTGTGGTTCTATTTTTCATGAAGTCTCCTGTGCCTTTAATGGATATAATCATGTATTTTTCACCAAAAAATTTTTGTTAAATGTATTTTCCTGAAATTCATAGGAAATCACCAAAATATTCAAGACCGAGAATGGCAACATTAGGTCTATATTTTATAAAGTTAGTTTTGTAGCAGTGTGGAAAATGTAGTGGAAGAAGGGAAGAAAGGGGAAAGTAGACTACTTAGGAAGTTGCATTAATTCAGGAGAGATGATGGTATGAATTAGGTCAGTAGCAGTGGTGATGTGAAAAAAAATGAATTCTAGAGAGTTTTATTTTAAGACTTGGAGGAACAAGTATGGGAATCCCAAGTCTTCAGCCCTAGTTGGGATAAGAATAATGAAGGAAGAAGTTGATGGGAATCTCCAGTATGAAATTAGGAAGGGTTGAAATCTCATCAGTCAGAGGTCTCCAGAGAAACAGAGATAATAGAATGGATGGACAGATAGATAGATGGTAGGTAGGTAGGTAGATAGATAGATAGATAGATAGATAGATAGATAGATTTTAAGGAATTGACTCACATGATTTTAGAGGCTGACAAGTACAAAAGTTTCAGTATAAGCCAGCAGGCTGGAGATTCAGGGAGAAGTTGGTGAAGTTCAAGTCCAGAGATAGCCTGGAGACAAAGTTTCCTCTCCCTCAAGAGACCTCTATCTGTTTTCTCTTAAGGCCTTTATATTGGATAAAGTCCACCCATAATATAGAATAAAACTTTGCTTTACTCAAAGTTTACTGATTTACATATTAATCTCATCTAAAAAATATCTTCACAGAGATACTCAATTTGGTATTTGACCAAATATCTGGGTACTGTGGCCTAGCCAAGTTGACACATAAAATTAACCATCACCAATTAGAAATAATGTTTATTATCAGGCAAGTAAATCTGTGTAATAACTGTGATTGTCGGTAGGTAAAAGAAGAGAATATAAGTTCCCTACTGAAGAGAATTGGTAAAATATGGAGTCTATAATTGACAGAGGAGTGTCAAGCACAGACTGATTTTCTTTACCTCCATTCTTCCTGAACTTTTATTCTCACCGCCAACACTTTCCAGGCTTATTTCAGTCCTCAAAAAAACCCTAAACAGGCAGGAGGCATTGTAATTACTTTTTCCATGCTCTCCCTTCCCTTCCTCTTCAACAGGATTTATTTAGAATAAAGTCATCTTCTAGGACAATGACCAGTATATAATCAGAATTACAAGAGACTTGTGCTCCTGTAATCATACTGACATTCTGCCTGGATGCCCTGTATTGAGATGTGGAATTGAAACCAATATTCTCTTCAGGCTCAACACATACATTAGCCAACTTCTGTGTCCCTTACCATACATAAGTCTGAAGTCAGAAGTTCTTAAATGGGAGATTTCCTGCTCTTGAGGAATACAGAGTCAAGGTCATTCAGACACAAAAAAGGAACATGTGTGTATCAAATATTTTTGGAAAATATATAAATATCAATATAGTAAAAGGAATTCACTGAGTCTCCACACAGAATCAGTTATATGAAAGAAACCAGCAATTTCTTCATTTTCAAGAGAGAAAAAAAATAAAAACAAAACTTCTTGTTCAACAAGAAAAAAAAGCACCTTTTCTTCATAACAATTCCAAGAAAAATTCTGAATGTTATAGAAAACCATTCCTAGCATAGTAATTCACAGGTGCTCTAGAACCAGAAACCCCAGTTTCCTACCTCTACCAGTTACTAACTCTATGCCTTTGTTCAAGTTACTCAACTTGTTTGTATTTCAATTTCCTTGACTACAAAATAGGAATAAAATATTACTGAGAAAAGAGAAAAGTAGCTTCTACCAGTTGGTAGCTAGCTTGTTGCTAGGCCTGCACTCACAGCTAGGCTGGGTGTTCTCCCACTGAACAAAACAATGCCAGACATCACCACCATCAGATGGTCATTCTGCGACCAACATCACTCATAACCATGTCTGAGCAGAAAAAAAAATATGATCACTGAGTAAACCACAAAAATTACTAAATCCCCCTCTCACAGATAACGTGAGAAATGCCTGCTTCTTTATCCATTTTACCTTAGCCCCATTTCATTTTTAACATGTTCTTCATACAAATTAATAGATACAATCATAGAATCCCCCCTCCTTCCTGATAATACTCAATTCAGAGCAAACTCTTACTTATATGAATTCTCTCTAAAATTACCCAACCAAGACCAAACTTTCTAAATCACTTCTAATACCTTCTTGCTGAGGTGGACCATGGTTTTCAATGTTGTGCAGTTTTATTTATGGAAGCACGTTAATAATATCCATTTTTTTCAATATCAGGTATGTTTTTCTTGGCCTTTGCAGGGCATGGGACTGCTATAAGTAGCAAATTGATTGATGTATATAAATCATTTAAAACAGTATCTGGCATATAGTAACATTAAGCCATTATTATTTTTAAATACAAACAAAATGCCCCTAGGAATGTTAAGACTCCTGTATAGGTATTTTTCTTTTATACATTTAACAAATATTTATTTATTAGGCTCCTACTACACTTCAGACATATTGCTATATATGTGAGTACAAAGTGAAATTGTGCCTACCTTTAATATTTAAGTTAGATCATAGCCTCCTGTGGATTTCCAAGGCTATTTAAATTGTCTAAATAACCCCTTTTGCAATCTGTCCAATTGCACATAATGTATTACTCAGCCTTCTTTACCTTCATATCTCTATATTTCCACTAGCACAGGGCTGTTTTCCATGATAATCACCATGAAAGCTTTTGGGATAATAGAAGAGAATGACATCTCCAAATATGATGGTACCTAAAATGAATAACCAAGGATGATCCTTATCAGGGATTACTGAAAGGTAAGCAGATGACACATTTCTGGTTTACCATAGCTGACTATATTCCAGTCCACTGGGTATAATTATAAAGAGCCCATTTTCACCTTCAAACATATCTTGGTTCAGATGATATATATTTCCCCTACATAGTGGCCATCATTCTGTTTGGTGTCCCATCATGTAATTGCTGCCCATTCTTCCATCTCTGCTCTCTCTTCCATTAGAGGCACCACAAATGACATTGTAAAAGCAAGCAGTCACTCTTTTATATTTTATTTAAAACCATTTTATTTCATGTCAATCTGACTTATTGAAAAAATGTTTTACACACAAAGGAATGGTTATCTTTCTGGGATAATTATTTTTTGCTATATCCTGGAATAGCTGGTTTAAATGGCAGCTATTTTTTTAAAGATAATTTTAATTTTTTACTAAATATATTTGTTTTAATCATACCATAACACTGTTTTATAAGTTTTTATTCAATAATATGATTTTGGCATATTTTTATGTTGATAATATAGTAAAGATACATACTATATATATTATTATTTCTTGGCTATGTAATAGTCTACTATGACACTGTAGCAAATTTAATAATTTATCAAGTTTTACTATTTCAAGTAATACTTCATTGATCATATTTCTACAAATATCTTTATATTAGGCAAAACTATGGAGACAGTAAAAAGATCAGTGGTTGCCAGAGGTTTGGGGGAGAAGGATGAATAGATGGAGCCCAGAGAATTTTTAGAGCACTAAAAATATTCTGTATGATACCACATTGATGCATACATGTTATCATGCATTTGTCCAAACTCGTAGAATGTACACCACCAGGAGTAAACTGTAAGGTAAACTACGGATTTGGGGTGATTATGATATTTCAGTGTAAGTTCATCATTTGTAAAAAATGTACCCTCCGGTGAGGGATGCTGACAATGGGGGAAGCTATGAATATGCAGGGATTATAGGGGAAATCTCTGTACCTGCCTCTTAATTTTGCTGTGAACCTAAAACTGTTCTAAAAAAAAATCTAAGGCTTCGGGCTTCCCTGGTGGCGCAGTGGTTGAGAGTCTGCTTGCCGATGCAGGGGACACGGGTTCGTGCCCCGGTCTGGGAAGATCCCACATGCCGCGGAGCGGCTGGGCCCGTGAGCCATGGCCACTGAGCCTGCGCGTCCGGAGCCTGTGCTCCGCAATGGGAGAGGTCACAACAGTGAGAGGCCCGCGTACAGAAAAAAAAAACCAACTAAGGCTTAAAAAAAAAAAACACATGGACGCGGACAAAATATTTGCAAAACATATATTTGATATATTACTTGTATCCAGAATATATATTAAAAATCACAGAATTCAATAATAAAACAACCCAATTTTTAAAAGAGCCAAAAGATTTGAAAAGATATTTCACAAAAGAAAAGAGCCAAATGACAAAACAAGCACATGAAAAGGTGTTCAATGTCATTACTCATTAGGGAAATAAAAATTACAACAATGAGATTCCACTACACACCTGTTAAAATGGCTGGTGAGGATGCGAAGCAACTGGAACTCGCATTCATTGCCTGTGGGAGTGTAAAATATTACATTCACTTTGGAAAACAGTCTGGCAGTTTCTGACAAAATGAGACATACAGAACAAATATATTTATGACTCAACAATCTTACTCCTAGGTATTTATGCAAGAGAAGCAAAAATCCATGTCCACATAAATACCTTATATGAATGGTTATAAAGACTTAATTATTATTGTTATAAACTGGACACAACCCATGTGCCATTACATGTGAGTGAATAAACAAATTGAGGTGCTTCTGTACAATGGAATACTGCTGATCAATTTCTCCCTCAATAAAAAGGAATTAACATGCAAAAATGAAGACAAATCTTAAAGTATTATGCTAAGTGAGAGAAGTCCACACAAAAGGCTGTATTTTGTATGATTCCATACTTACCACATTCTAACAAACTCAAACTTATAGGGACAGAGGTCAGATCAGTAGACGCCAGGATCTGTGGGTGGGGAAAGCAGATTGATTATAAACAGTAAAGAGGGAGTGTTTATGGTGGTGAAAATATTTTGTATGTTGATTGTGGTTGTGGTACAAACTTAAGTATGTTTGTCAAAACTCATTGTGTCTTTTAATGTACCTAAATTATAACTAAAAAAACTAGATTATTATCTTGGTACGGAAGATACTGACTTTGTAACCGTAGACGAGTTTCTTAACTTTGAAATATTGGTGTACCTCTCCTTATATTGGAAATGATAGTAGCGCATACAAAGCGTTTGGCACAGAACCGCCTTGTGAGTGTTGGTTACTCTGAAACGGGTACAGATGATCATTATCCCACATAGCGAGAGGAGTGGGAAGTAGTAATGGGATAGAGGTAGTGGGTACAAATGGAACTCTTCTGTAAGATGAACAGGAAAAACCCATGCACCCCACCACTTCCGGAGCCAAGTTTATCTTATCAAATAGAGCTGAATAGAAGATTCTCACAGCTTATGGAAAGTAATTTAAAAAGTTTCATTGCCAACACAGGAAAAACATAAACTATAAATATATGTGTGTGTATCATGTACAGTTTCTTAATTGGAGTGTGAATGCAGTAGAAAGAGGGTATGAGTAATAGGTGGCTTAAGCCAAATTTAGTTTAGTCATATCCTTGTTCTGCCAATATACCTCAAGCTTAAATGGTATCGCTGAAGCTGTTTCAGACTTGAATTGCTCCAAAGCATTATCTTTGTGCCAACTGGGCTGAAATCTGGTAGTAGCTCACTTCTGCAGCCAGATAGGCAGTATTTTTATGTTTTATTTATTTACAGCATCGCTTAAGCCATGCATAACTTTATATGCACTTATAAAGCTAAACTCACAGACAGTTTGTGAAGCAAACTTATGCTGAGAAGTAAGCAGTTTACAATATGAAATATATTTTTGTATAGGGAAAGGTTGGGGATTGCATGGTTAATTAAGCAATCAGCCCCAATAAGCTATCTGATTGCTGCATAGAACTACTAACACTAGAGGTCTTAACCACTTTTTGTGACTTTTTATGAGCAAATTTGTTTCAAATTTGACTCTGTGATTTGATAAGCCTATCTCCCCCCTGCACCTAAGTAATTGGTGAATATATCCTCTTTCTTTCCCAGGATCTAATAACAGAAAAGAAATTCTAGTTGTTGATCACCTGCTCAAGAAACAGGTCTGGGGTATAGATCGTCTTCCAAACCCATGGTTTTTATTTGTTTGTTTTTCCATTATATCTTGCCACCTTTCTTTAATATACTTCTTCTGTTTGGGAGAGGAGTAGGGGATGTTTGAGTGATGGTTATAGTCATTTTTAAAAATCCAGTGATTTGATTGTTTAAATACTACACGTGTCTACCATAAATACATATACAAATATGTGTTTATAAATTAACATTTAATGACAATTAAGAGCCCGAGTGCCTGTGGTATGCCCACTCTTCTCCATAAATCATAAATAACTTGACCTAAGGGCTAAGCATTGGTTGATTTGAAATTTCATGTTAAGAATAACTTCTCGTTGAGAATCAATCAAAAGTGAACTCACACAGTTCTGAGATTCTGATGCATTCCAAAAGAGAGACATTATTCAAGTTATAAAAATAAGCTATCAATATTTTAAGTAGTTTTAATTATGAAAGCAACATAACCACATTGTAGAGGAAACAGTTACCCATAATTTCATTCTCCTAAGAAAACTATTATTGTTTTCTAGCCTTCTTAATATTAATGTAACTTTTACAGAGTAGTTGCTCTTAGAAAACAGGACATGCCGGAATTTCAAAAGGCGTGGTTGGCAAACAATAACCAAAGTTACAGATTTGGTCAGTCAGCTGCCTGTTTTTGTACACGCAAGTTAAGGATGGTTTTTATGATTTTAAATGGTTGAAAATCAAAAGAAGAAGTAATATTTCATGGTTTGAAAATAACATGAAATTCAAGTTTCAGTGTCAACAGATAGAAATTTGTTGGAATACAGCCATGCTGATTTATTTATGTATTGTCTAGGGCTGCTTTCGAGCTACACAGGGCCAGAACAAGGTTAAGGCAAGTAGGCGCTCACTTTGGGCACAGAATTTAAAGAGGTACTCAGAAACGCAATGAGAAAGATAAATGCCAAAACCTGCTTGGTATCATTTAGGCCCTAGTGCTGCATTTATATTTCTACCAAGAATTGCTTCTTTAGTATAAAACACAGATCAATAAAATTTTGTGAGAAAGATGTTCTGTGCCACCTCTCTTTGTCAATCAGAAGAGAGGAAATAAACCAAATGAAATATATTTGATTAATAATATGGTAGGCATGAACTCTTCTCATCCTTACTATGGTTTTTTAAAAAAAAAAACAGGAGGAGGAGGTAGTGGAGGAGGATGAAGAGGGGGAAGGCAAGGAGGAAAAGAGGGGGAGGGAGAGGAGGGAGAGGAAAAGGACCAATTGTGACCTGAGACCTAGATGAAATTCCATGTACAAGACTGACTCTGTCTAATATGATGCCAAACAAGATGCAAGGATGGGGGGAACATAGATTTAAAAAGACAACCATTCATCCAGATGTTATCAAACCTTGTTTTAAAAAATAATTACTTGTCATTTCATGTTTGGTACTGGGTTACCCTGCACCATAATTTCATTGTGAGGAAGTTTAAGATGTCAGGCACCAAGCCTTAGATATTATCTAAATTCTTAACAGGAGAAAAATAGACTCTCCCAAGGGTCAGTCTACATTTTTCAGTCATTTTCAAGAGCCATTTGCCTAATAATGGTTGCTAAGATATTAAACCAAATTCTAAGTATTGGAGATGAAATGCCAATACACTGAATATCAGAGGGAATTTTTAAAACGTGATTTGTACAGATTATTTTTGAAATTCTTACTTGTTTTTCTGAACTCTGATTTTTTTCACACGTCAGTTTTTATAAGCAATTTGCTTCTAAACACTCTTAAGAAGTGATGAACAGATAGTTTTTTATACTTATTCAAAAACTCTTTGATGCTAATTTGTCAGAAGTGATTTATTACTGTTGAGAATCTTGGGGAAAATGCTTTAAAGGGACACACTCAGGATTTCCTGCACCTGAGGAGTCACTCTGCTTTTCAAAGGTTGTGTCCTGTATCAAGGATACAGGTGTTTATTACCTGTGCAAAGTTGCATTTTACCTGCTTTTCTAAATATTGTGATAAGAACATCTGAAGTTTTAATTTTGTTATAATTGATACATGAAGTTTAAAAATTAAACTCCCAAATATTTAGAGAGACATCACAAAGATATTTGATTAGACAGGTTTGCAACAATTAAGGAAGGGACATTTTTGAAGACTGTTGTATGGTCATTAAAGCATTAGATGATAACGATACTTTTTTCCTGCCCTTATGGTTAAGACTGGTGATTTGAAATTTATTTGTGCTTTTTTTTTAATATATAAATTTATTTTATTTATTTGTTTTTGGCTGCATTGGGTCTTCGTTGCTGTGTGCGGGCTTTCCCTAGTTGTGGCGAGCGGGGACTGCTCTTCACTGTGGTTCTCGGGCTTCTCATTGCAGTGGCTTCTCTTGTTGCGGAGCATGGGCTCTAGGCACGTGGGCTTCAGTAGTTGTGGCTTGTGGGCTCTAGAGTACAGGCTCAGTAGTTGTGGCGCATGGGCTTAGTTGCTCCGAGGCATGTGGGATCTTCCTGGACCAGGGCTTGAACCCGTGTCCCCTGAATTGGCAAGCGGATTCTTAACCACTGCACTACCAGGGAAGCCCTATTTGTACTTTTTTAATTTGTTTTTTTTTAAACCATCAGTTGTTCAGCATAGCGAGATTTATAAACACTGTCAATTACATTTTGATTAATCAACTCAACTGTTAGTATGGCATCTTATAGAACTTCTACCTTTAAAGTCTATCACTAGCAGGTCAGCCTTTATGAAAACAAAATACTTAAATTCCAGGATTGTGAAATTACAGTAATTTGAATAATGTGTCGTTTAACATTGTAAAATTACTTGAGTATATAATATGTATATATCATAAGAAAAATACAGCATCTTTGTTGGGTAAAGTGATTACCAAGTACTCAGCGGCTGATTCACCCTTTTTGCTATGTGTATGCAGTGAATTGCATATAGTACTTATTTAATGAATATTTGTTAAATAAATGAACTCAGTAAATTGAACAAACACTGATAAAATTATGTTAACACATGCTATCATTGTGGACCTTGTCAAAGTCTCATTAAGCATTTTAAAACTTAAGACTAGAGTCTTCAAGTCTTAGTTTTAATAAAGACTAGAGTCTATGTTAAAAATGTGTCTATATTGATAGAAAGATAAATAGATATGGATATAGAAAGTTTATAATATCTCTGTAAGTAAACTTAGGTCCATGACTAAAGGATCAGAAGGGTTTTCTTTTTTTTTTAAAGCTTTCTGTCTAAGGGGGAATATAACAATCTGTCTTTTCTATTTCAATGATAATTTGAATTCAGAGTAAAATTTAAAAGGAAATATCTTAAGGACTAAATGACTGTCTATTGTATTGAGGGTCACCACTCTGCTTGGTTGTGGATGAAATGTAGTCTCTGTTCTGTGGTTATATTAAAGACGTGAATAGCTTTCACGAGTAATGTCTGCTCCACGCAAATCATAGTCTAAACATGGTCCCATTGGTAATTCTGGAAAAACAAAGGTTTGACCAATGAGTAACATTTATTGAGTACTAAAAGAAGAAATCTATATGAGGCGCTTGAAAATCTTAAATAGATTTAATGCTACCTATTCCATTAGGAATATTTTCTCTTAGGTCAGAGGCATGACAAAAACCTGGAAATACAAAGAGTTTACTTTAAAGAATCCAAAAGATCCATTTTAATGAAGTACTCAAAGTGCTGAAAACAAAAACAAAAACATTCATCTGGGAGTCAGTTGATGTAGCTTTTGTCTCAGCTGTGCTAACAACTGGCTGTGTGACCCTGAACAAGTCACTTAATCTTGTTGGCCCTTAATTTTTCATCTTTTAAATGAAAGAAGTTACAGAGGGATTTGATAATCCTAAACCCTGAGTCTAAATCCCAGTGAATTCTACAGAAAGAAATCAAGTCAGGGGAGTACGCAGGAGGCATCTGAGTTGTTTGTAATGAAAGAAGTCGGCCATCAAAAGTTGGAATGCAAGAAAGGCAGAGGGTCCACACGCCACACACTGTTTTCTGCCCCAAGGAAATCTACCTTCTATCACACAATTTGTCAGCTCAATTCTTCTGGTTTTCCTGATTCTTATCCACAGGACACTGCAATCACTTGCTAGTTTGTGTGTATTTGCTCAGAGTAATCATTTTACATCCAGGACTTATAGTGTGGTCCTAGGAAGTAACAGCCTTTCAGCTGCAGGAAGGAAGAGGATCAGTCTGAGCATTCTTGAGGAAGATTGCAAAACTGCTTTTAGTTCACATAGTGTATTTCTAGTCTGGGATTTCTTTTAATGGGGAAAAAGCAATTTTTAAAAGGAGAAAGTTGGATGGTTCCTAAAGCAACATTCAAAGCAATTAAATGGCGCTTTTTAAGCAACATGATCTTTTTCACTCTATCTCCTCTTTAGCCTTAAGTAAAAACCAAAAGAGACCTTTGAAAACTGATGATTTCTTTTACATTTAATATGTGATCTTTTCATGTTTCTGCTGTTGTGTGCTTTTGAGCTGTCTAACAACTAGAGCTATGTAGCCAGAAGAAGGGCAGACTTGTCTTATATCCTGTGAAGAGGTGACTACCTGAAGTGTGAGAATGAAAGAAAACATAAGAATTCTATGAAAGGTTTTACTACAGAGAATATGGGGCCAAGACCTTCATCTAACCCTGGATACACATTATTCTTAATAATGCATACCGGTATCTTTTTTTTTTTTTTTGGTCGACTTTAAGTAGTGAGCTTATGAAAACTGACAATATTTTACAGAAACAGATTTTTTTAAAAAAGCATAGTTCTGTTTCCTGTATCTTTCACAGTTCTTTAATTTGAGACATATCACTTTTATCTCGTCTTGCTCTAACACCAGATTTGGTTTAATTAAATTTATGTCAAATGAACACATGAAACGAAAGGAAAATCAGAAAGCCTGCAGTTGCCCATTAGTGAGTCAGTGACTGCAGTGAACGGCTTTTGAAGCCTGGCTTACTGCCAGGACAAGCTTGCAATGATGCTCGGAGACACCCATGATGCTTTGAAGGGAAGGACTTAGCTGACCTGAGCCTGCTCAATGGAATCAGTCAAAATCCTCATGGGCTAGATATAAAATCTATAAGTCTTCTGTCTTCAACCATTTACCTGTCAAAGGAAAAGAGTAGAGGGTATAAAACCACAATCCATATAGAAAATTAATTGTACTAGACCCATGTATTATTATTATTAATTATTAATTAAGGGGGATGATTTTGTTTGCCTGTTTTGAAAGCAACATGCCAAGCCTGTTGAAAGGTAGTGCCAAACTGTCAATCTCTGAAGCTACTCTATCGAAACAATCTTCAACTTAAGGCTCTCCTAATTGAAATATCTGTCAGCTAGTCAAATAATATATGCTGTTAGAGAATATAAAAAGCATAACCTCTGGGAGCTAATATTTAGAGCTTTACGAATGTATCACTGCTAAAGCACCTAAGTTTAAAAATAAATGAAGCCCCAAATGTTTTGACACTCCTGCTAAAATGCAAGGTAAAATACCACATCTCGTATTGTTTCTGATACCACATGATCTTTGTGCTTTTATACCTAAATACATTTAATACATCCAGCTTTGGCACCTCCATGTGAAAATGTATTGAATGACTCTACCAATCAGAAGTAGTGTTTTTATTCTTCTTTTGTATTCAGACTTTTTCTCGAGGGATATATATTACTACGTTTATTCTTATTGCTTATTGGAAACTGATCCAGAGGTTCGTTTGCATTTTATATTTTGATATTTTAGACATTAAACTCTTTACACAAGCTTTCAACAATAAAATAAATGAATCATTACATATCAGCAGGGTGCACTGAATGTTAGTAAAACAGGATATATAACAGCAAGCCTGGTAAACACCTAGAAATGCGAAGGGACCAAGGAAGGCAAGAGAGGGCTTTTAGTGTCTTAAAAAGAATTCAAAAAAAGAAAGGACTAAATGGTCCCAAAGTCAAATCAATATTATCTGAGGTGCTTCAACAATCTAGCAATACCAAGAATCATCAATGTACTTGTTCAATTTCTTATTTACTCAGTTTTCCTGATTTCCCACAGTTGCACTGTCTATTTTCTACTTACATATGACTTGCTTTTTTTTTTCTATTTCATTTATAACTGAAAATAAAAGTACGTATACATATATCCCCATATCTCCTCCCTCTTGCATCTCCTCCCACCCTCCCTATCCCACCCCTCTAGGTGGTCACAAAGCACCGAACTGATCTCCCTGTGCTATGTGGCTGCTTCCCACTAGCTACCTATGTTACATTTGGTAGTGTGTGTATGTCCATGTCACTCTCTCACTTCCTCCCAGCTTACCCTTCCCCCTCCCCATGTCCTCAAGTCCATTCTCTACATCTGTGTCTTTATTGCTGTCCTGCCCCTAGGTTCATCAGAACCCTTTTTTTTTTTTTTAGATTCCATACATATGTGTTAGCATACGGTATTTGTTTTTCTCCTTCTGACTTACTTCACTCTGTATGACAGACTCTAGGTCCATCCACCTCACTACAAATAAATCAATTTTGTTGATTTTTATGGCTTAGGACACTTAGGTTGGACACTTAGGTTGCTTCCATGTCCTGGCTATTGTAAATGGACACTTAGGTTGCTTCCATGTCCTGGCTATTGTAAATAGTGCTGCAATGAACATTGGGGTGCATGTGTCTTTTTGAATTATGGTTTTCTCAGGGTATATGCCCAGTAGTGGGATTGCTGGGTCGTATGGTAGTTCTATTTTTAGTTTTTACGGAACCTCCATACTGTTCTCCATAGTGGCTGTATCACTTTACATTCCCACCAACAGTACAAGAGGGTTCCAAGGGTTGCATTGGAACAAGGTTCCTTTCACAGATCTGCTGTGTCTAGGTATTTTCTAAAGTGTGTGTCTGCGTTGAAACACCACACTAACAACTGCCTTTGGTAGAATATCGTTTTGAGAAGAGAAATTGTTTCTGCCTAGAGCTGAATAAGAGACATCACTTCTTGGCCAATAACAAAGTCCTTAATTTTGTGGAATTTGTGAAATATGTTCAGCTGGATTCTTCCACTTGCCTCTAGTCGGGTATTAGTGGTCTTTTCATTTTCACGAGATCAAATAAGATATGAAAATACTCAGTGTTTTCAAATTCCATAAGATATAGTACAATCCTAGTAATATAAGAAAAAAGATGGGTTTAATTTGCATTCACACCACCTCTGATGAGGTTAAAAATATAAGTTTATATTCAAATAATTCACTTCTTAAAAATCATGCCTTTGTTCTCAACATACATTTAACATTTAAAATATTTTATAACACCAACGCATGTTTCTCTGAATAACTTCAATTATAATTTAAAAGGAAGAATTTCATGTTTATAAAACAATCTTCAACTATTCAATATGAATTCAGAATTCTTGATGCCATACAGATTTTTTCTTTATGAGATATTTGTCAATTTCTTCAATTATGTGTTAAGCAAAGAATAAATTAAATTATCTGTTACCAATTGCACATGATCATAGTAAATGAGAATAATCTAAATGCTTTATCCAAGAGCTATTTAATAATAAAAGTTTTAGGAAATTGAATATATTTGTGAACACGGTAAGCAATGGTCCTGTTTGCTTGTGTTTGATTGTGTTAAGATATTATTAGATGTCTACCTTGTTTTATTCCTGGAAACTTTTTGAAGGGTACAGGAGAAAAATCAGTAAGCATTCAAAACTATCCTAGAGAACTGCTCACAAATGTTTATTCCCTCTTGCAAAATATTTGCCCAATAAGCTCTTTTAAACCTACATAATGACCACAGTATTCAGGCAAACTTCTATTTTGAATTATTCTAGTAATTGTGTAGTGCAGCTGTTCCCCTGGCACTACCGACCTATTGTCTTTACTCCACATTTTAAAACCAAATCGCCAGAAGTGTCTGAAAGACTGTACTTCAAGGAAAAAAAAAAAAGCACTTCAGGGCCAAGCTTTGCTAACACACTGAGCACTAGGAGATGAATCAGGGGCATAACAGGATGCTGAAGACACCTTCGCACTGAAATCAAAGGCATGCCATGAGGAGTCAACATTTTGCCTGAAGTTGCTCTCTCTGGCTCTCCCCTTGCCTGTAATGAAATAGCTAAAAGGACATTTGGGACAATCCTGCGCCAAACAGAGCTGTCTTAGATCCACCTAAAGAATCATTGCCAAAAGAAAGAATGATTCTGAAAAGTATCTTAATCCAATTCTCGATATTTATCCACAGAGAAGAAAATGTATGGTAAGGCATGGTTCACCTTACTGGGAGTAGAATTCGAGGTTCAATCAGTTGGTCTTGAATAGTCTGCAATAAATTACCACCTATTTGAACTCTGCCTTCATTTTGATCCAGTCAGTGCTAGTGTAAGAGTGAGTTTCAGAAAGATGCATATTCCCAAGTTGTGTCTTTTCTGATTTCCTCATTTACTCAAAGTGGAAGTTTTTGGATGAAATGCTGAGAGAGAAAAAGAGGAACAAACCTTTTAAAAGTGATCCAAGAAGACATCCACATGTTACTACCAACAGTAGGACTCTCTGACAGGAAGGTGTTTTGTCAGATGCTTGTCTAGCTCAAAGTAAAGATTAATACAGGCCTGATATTCTGATTATGTCAATGCCTGGCAAAGTGTCTTCATATCACTTCCAAAGGAAAGAAAATTGCTCACAAGTACCATTTACACATTTACATTCCTACAGGAAACAAATGGATCAATAAATGGATATAAAGCATTTGGAGTATTGGGGAAACCAAACTTTATACACAGATTTTTTGTCACATAACCAATTGCATCCCTTTTAAGTTTTTAGTTTTAGACAGACGCTAAATCGCAGATTCCAGGCACCTTTTCAATAAAGGATTCTTTTTAAGAATTAAAAGCATATAGCCTGTTTTAATGTTATCCTCAAAATAAATAAATCAATAAATAAATGTGTATTTTCTTTCTTAGGTGCCATTGAGAACAGATGGTTAAGGGTTAAGAAAATGAATTTTAAATATAATGTTAGAAATGTGATCATCCTTCATGTAAAATACAAAATATTTAAATGGAGCAAGGTGTATTATTTATGGAATTCAAACTTAAAAGAAAGCATTTTTACTCAGGTTGAAGGTAGTATATTTTTTCATAACTGCAACGGTCTACAGGAGAGCACATTATCACTTCTGGTTTTTTAGAACAATAGCTCGTTTTATCTGTTGTCAGCACTGGTACATAAAATGCTTGTAGTCATATTTTAGAAATCACACAGAGTTCTGTCTTTGAGTTCTGTCCTTACAAATCCCCCAGTTCTAACAATATCATCATAGAATATGAAAATGTTCACAGTAAAGGGACACACAAGTTTCAAGGTTCCAGTCAAACTGATTATACAAAGTGATAACACTAGTGTTGTCCCAACATAAAAACTGACAAGTCAAAAGGGGAAATAATGTGCGTTTTCCCTGGCAAATGATAAACATTCAGTGCAGCAGGGCAGCTGCAGTCCCGAGATCAGAGCCATTATGGGAAGAAAGGATTTTGATGAAGACCGTTAACTTTGCACAGAAGCAAATCTGAAAGAAACAATACGGGAGGATGTGCCCAATGCACATCTAAAATATTAATTAATACACCTCCGAAAAGATGAGTGTTACGAAGACAGGGTGAATTCAGGGACTGAGTTCAACATTCACCCATGGATGGTGATGGGTGCAAAAAGGAAGGCAGCGCTGAAGTAACTTACAGTTTGCAATTCAGCTGCCACGTGGAAGTCTGCAATAGGTATAAGCAAAATACACTGTGAAGAATATGTGGCTCAATATTATACAGCAAATTCAAACTTTACAACTGCTTATGCATAATTAACTATCTGGGACTAGCCTGCTCTGGTGCACCACTTTACAGAGTAGTAAAATATTAAACTAAAAATACAGACTCCTAGGTAACTGTGATCACAGAAAACTCTATCTTCCTTTGCAGGCTTATTATTTCCTGAAGCTGTGCCTGACAGCTTCTATGAACACACATTTTTGCATATATTTTGTTTATGTGCAAGCCTTGGCATTTCAGCCATCTCCTGCTGAGGCCCCTTCCTACCATATGCTTCTGTTTTTCTTCATTAGGTGATGTGATCCCTTTTGACTGTTGCATGCACGTGAAAGGACAGTGGGCTTGGTGGGGAGAAGAAACCCTGCTTTAAGAGAGTACACGTCAGTTGGCCTTCAGCTGTTTGGAGCTGATTGCATCTGACAAGTGTTGTAGCCTCTCGTCGTAATGGATGTCTCTGCTTTAGCAGAGAAGAGGTGAAAAGGATGTAATTCCCAGTGAAAGAAAGCAACATGAACTATTATTTAATTACTGCCTAATATAAAACTCCCTAGGAGTCCCTGTTGATTTATAGTTCTAGCTTCTTCCTTTTTTTATTAATGAACAATCTAGTCTTTTAATGCAGTGCATTTAAGTCTCACCTGTTATTGATAGGGACTTTCCCAAACCAACAAGGCAAATAATCCACTTTAATACTCTAAGCATGGATGCTTCTAAGTGGTTTATTTTCTTACATATAGAAACTGCTCTTTCACCCTGTTTAAAACAAAAACAAAAACAGAAACAGAAAACTGCCCTAGTGTTATCCAGGTTTATTTCTTTCACTGGTTGAGGATTTGGTTGCACATTTTGATTACTCTGCATGCTGACCTTTTCAACTCTCTGGATTCTAAGAATCAATTAAAATCCTCTTCTCTCCCTCCCCCCTTCAGTTCTCACACCAATAGGATGCTGAGTTAAGGAGACATAGTTTTTATTTTGTTTTTTAACCACATACAATTTCTGGATATGCTGAAGCTGGTGTTTGTCAGCAATCCACCTTCTACACAGAATTTGTTGCCTTCCCAGGGAACTTCAACTTCAAAATCTGAGAGAAAGTAGTAATGCAAATCTGTTGTTCATTGTCAAATTACAGGAAACTTTTGTAATCAAGTCCTTTCTCTTCATTTATTTTATTGGGAAAGTAGTACAAGCAAAGCGATAGTCATACAATGTTTTGGATTAAATTCTATTTACATAGTAAATAAACTTTAATAAAGTTGCATGGTTGTTGAAAAAATATTGAGCCGATTTAAGTAGTAGAAGGCTTCTGTTCACATATTAAATACATAATAATATTGTATAGTTTTTCCCTTTAATATATAGTTTGTAAGAATTTTATTGGTGAAGTTTTTTATGTTTTCTGTTTTTTTGCTACTGCTTATACTTGCTTTATCCAGTTTTGGCAAAGTACCATTCTTGTCCTACCTATGACATAGTAGCTTATATCATTCATGCAAATTCTTTAACCAATATTTCACAAAAGACCACATATTAACTTTGAGGAAACACTTTGTGTTTGTGCCAAAACCACACAAACACTGAAGAAAACACTTTATATTATATAGTCCATGTTTGTAGTCAATGACTTTTAGCTTATATTAATTTTAAGCATCCTTTTTTCATTCTACTGTATTTATATGTAGCCTGGTAAAACTTTGGAAATTGTGATTTCCTTTTAAAGGTAGCCAATTTGCTGATTTGGATATTGTCAGAAGAAAGTTCGTATAATGATGCTAGATTCTGATACTTTTTTACTTTACAGTTTTGTTTTCCTGAGAAATAATCACATCAAATAATTTATCTAAGTATATATAAAAGAGAAACGGATACTCTACAAATGACAACGATACAATTTTATGTTAAAAGTTTGCATTCAGGGTTTTTCCAGAGCTAAATCCCTAGTCTTTTACACAGATTCTAATGTTGATCTTTACAGTCATGTAAAATATATTTTTATCCAATGACTGTCATTAACATAGACAGTATAGAGAGGGTTAAGTTTTCAATCATGGGTGTGGGTGCTATTGCTTGTTTGCTTTGGAATATTTTATTACATTAGAACGAAGTGTGAGTGTATAATTTTATAAATGACCTATTTCTTTTCAGTTTATGTGTGTTGATATAAATCATATATTGATAATTTTGGAGAAGGAAAGGCTATTTATGTGGTATTTTTCAAAATGAAATAGTAGCTATGTCAAATTGAACATTTCGACTCCTGATATAAAACTTAATAGTTTAAAACCACATGCTAAAAATTGTGAGTAGAATTCACCACATATTGTGAAAGTAAAATTTTATTTTTAACTCTGCAGTAAAGAATACTTTCTCTCTTTATCATTAATATTGCTGTGTGTAAATTTACTCAAGAAGCCACACACAAATATCTTTTCTTGTGTTTTTTTCTCAAGAGAAGATAAAAAAACTAAAACTTAATTCCAATGTTTTGAATATAAAATCAATTAAGTTTCATATAGTTCCCAATCATAATACATTAACGGTTCTTCTTCTTTTCTTTACAAGTGTTTGTGGGAGGGAAAGCAAAAACATGATTACGTGAAAAGTAACTGTCTTCAAGTCTCACTGGACAAAAAAATTGTCATTCACAATGAGGAACTGGGAGACTTTATGCTGTAGTGCAGCAGAGAGCAAAAACTGCTGATTAAGTTCAATATGTAAACTCCATCAATAATTGAGCTATAACAAAACATTTTTCCAAGATAAGTTTCTTAATGTTAATTAATCTGGTTGGTGAACATGAGATAGAATATTTAATGATACTGGTAGAATATTTAATGATACTGCATTTGCTATACAACTGATCATCTTCCACTCTGAGGATTTTTTTTTTTTTTTTGCATGATTTATGGGATTTTATATGTTTAAAAGAGAAGTAAATAATGAAAATTTTCTGTGAGAATGAGTATATAAATACTTAAATCTTGTACCTTTGCTAATGCAGAAGCAAGTTTAGTGCTGAGTCTGAAGTAAGAAGTTTCCCTTAGATGACTGGAAATGTTAATATCCTTTTTGGCTTTTTTACTGAAAGAAAAAAACACAACACATGCATTCCAAAATAGGGTTAATGCAACTGCATTTTAATAGGCTGCCTTTGGCCCTGACGGTAAAACCCTCACTTTTAATAAGACAGTTCTAAGAAGGAAATTATTACAGAAGAAAATCAAAACCTCTTATAAGGTAAAATATTTTTAAATGGTTTCTTCTCTCATCCTCATAAACAACAAGATAACCGACACATAAAATTTTAGGAAAGTAGATCAATTAAACTAGATTTTGAGTCTAGGGAGAAGATTTCATCCACAGGGTTCAGGACGAATTTTGTAGTCATATTTACTCAACTTGGTAAAACACTTGACATTATTTTAATTTCTTCAAAGCAAGTTCAGACTTCTCCGTGACCATTGTATAAATGATGCAAAGACTCATCTGAGTTCAAACATATAGCACTTGTGTAATTATTAAAGCGTCTTCATGAAACTCACAAAAATATCTCTCTATCATCTCTGCAAAGAGATTTGTAGATAAAAAGAATTTTGTACCCCACGGAATTAAAAGAACATTTAACAAAGTAAAAATATATTTTCTACAGATGTGTCAAATGGGTTTTGAGTAGCAGCTAAAATAAAATCTGAGGTCTTCAAATTTCTGTTTCAATTTGATCTAATAAACCAGAAGGAGTACTGCTGCCCACAAATTCTTCTGGCATCAATTTTCTCCAGTTATGCAACATGCATTGAAAGTCCATGGGTGGAGGAGTAGTGGTCATTTTGAGAGGGAGTCCCTACCCCAACATATAGATACTTTACAAATCAACAATTGAAGTTAGGAACTGTATGCATTGAAGACTCAGTCCCAAATCCAAAGGAAAACCGTTGAGGTTTACAAACTACTTTTCTTAATCATCAAAAGTACAGGGGGTGGTATTCTTACTTCATTTGTGGGTCCACTCCAACTCCAAGCAGATCTGAAACCATTACAACGCATGGCAGTTGGTCGATAGTGTGGAAAAACCTCATTTACTGACTGGCCAGACAGTTTTAAAACCTTCAGATTTTTCTGAGTCTAGGTTATTAACTGTCTGACTGTAATCACATCTTCACCATAGGGAGCTTCAAAAGCTTTTCATTTGCATTGAATCAGTTGCCTTCCTCCCCGTCTTTTTTCCCCCTGGAAATAAGCTTAAATAATTCAACAAACTACACACATGGCTAGTGATTATTGAACCATCTGAAACACTCGAGGCAAATGGACCATTATGTGGTGGGAATTAAAACTTTCCTCACAGTCGTTAGGAGAGTATGTATTCATATATAGCAAATATTTGTATCTGCAGCACTTCTATACTCCCCATTCTCCTAAAATAATGTGAAAACACCTACAATTGTGCCATAGCTTTTATTCACGAGTGCTGGTTTGGGAGGTTATTAGGTCAGATAAAGAGCCTTTTAGTGTGCATATATATTTAACACTTTGTCCAAATGAGGAAACTAAGTTACTTTAAAAGACAATACAATGTGACTTTTAACAGTCACACTACAGATGGATGAGAATGAACAAATTGCATTATTTTAGTCCTAAATTCTCACAATACCTGGATCACAATATGATTAAGTATGTTTGGCTCCTGGACTTGACTTAGCCTTAATTATAAACACTTATATTTTGTTAGGTCTGTATGTAAAAGTACTTCTGGATATTTTGCATTTACAGCCACGCAAACTTTTGAATTATCCCAAATCTGGAGGAATATTTTATAATTCATCTTGCCATCTGTTTCTGTAGATATTTGATGAATTCAGATAAAAATCCTAGGCATTGTCAGCCTAAGATAGAAACTAGGATTTTATGCTGGATTTTAACAAATTAAAAAAATTTTTTCAAAAGACATAAATAATTTTTATTGATATAGTGCTTTTATTTTTCAAAGCAGATAGCAATTTAAAAAACAAAGAATAAAAGGTAGAAAAAACCACATATTATCATGACAGCAATAAATCTACAATGTAAAATATAGAACATTGAGTAATTGTCACTGACTGCAGAGTGGAAAATTTATTGGGAAGAGAGTTTTTTTTTCTTTAAACATTAACTTTGAAGTCTTAAAGAATGAGTCATACTTCGTTTCATAAGACTAACACAAATATTTTTTTATTAAAGCACTTGCTATCAGGTGTTATATATGTGCTGACATTCTCCAACGTTAAGGGTGTGTCTATGCTAACAGTCTCAAAGAAGTATCTTTTGTGATTATATACCATATGCACAGATAGATATACATATATATAATAACTTCCATCTTTGTGATTTATTTTAATATTTATATAGCTTTGCACCTGCTTTCCAATAGTATACAGCCTTTGTCAAACTTCTAATACATTTGTCTAAATTATGATTTATATAAAAGTATATGATGCAACGAAAACTCACGTGTGTGTAATGAATGATCAGTGACACCACATGTTCTTCTAATTCTTGTGTCTTTGATCCTCTGTATACTTTTCCGTAATTCTCTATCACAGAATGAAACCTGATTCACATCCACCTCTTAATGGATATTTGTTGTTGACTCTAAATTTAAAATGAATTAGTAGAAATTATGAATATTAATATAAGCAACTATCTATAAAACTCAAGTGATTTTGATTTCATAAAAGTGAAAAAACAGGGATAATAGTATAATGGTACCAGTCTACCAGGATTATTCTATAATAATCCTTAATATGTTTAATAATAGACTTGAATTTGAATTCAACATGTTTGAGAGAGAGTTCTTCACTTCAGAAATATTGTAATAAACAGGGCAATAAGCCCTCAAAATAATCATATCATTCAACATATCCACTAACATAAGTAAATATCTTAGTCTATAACTGGTGAAATATATTTCTAAAATCAGAAATAATATGAGTAACTACTGAGAGTACTTCCTCCTCTAGGGCTTTGGCAGTTTGACAACTTTGAGAGCAGAAAGTATTCAGGGTCGAATCTTTCAGAATGCTTGGGTGCAGAGGTGAGTCTTGAATTTAGACTTCTTAGAATGCTGAATCTAAATACTTAGGCAGAATTAAGAAAATTCAAACTGAAAATATGGTGAATTAGAGGATTAGTCTTACTCAACAAAACAAATCTCTGTTTGGTAGGCATTAGGTTTAGCAAGATTTCTTTCCCCTACATATTCCTTGTTCTATTCAAATTAATATTCTAGTTTTAACTTGGGATATTACTTATGTAGTTTCATAAAGAAGAGTTAATCAGATTGAAAGTAAAATCAACCTGATTAATTACTTTTTTAAACTAAAACAGATTTCTAGTGGTCTACATCAGTTTCTGCTGCTTTACTTTTTGGTATTATCTGTTCAACTAGATTTTATTACATCTCCAACTTTTAATACTGAAATGCCTCTCAAATCTTCACAGCATGTCAGAGTATAGTTCTTTTTTAAAAACCTGCAATTAAAACATCTTCTCTGCAAATATTTTCACGTGCCTTCTAATTATTTGCCCCCCATGACTGTAAAAGATTAATTTGTTTTGAGTTGTTCGAAACGTGAATCGTGTTTTTCATGGAAAGGACAATTTCCAAATAACATAACCTTCACAATACTCACTTACATACTCTATTAAAGGGTGAACATTAATTATGCTTCAAAAATATATTATGAATAAACATGCAGAAATATTTATAATTCCTTTAGGAAGAACATTGTATTTCTTTTCAAAACCAAATGTAGATGTTATATAAGAAACTTTTATTCATTTAGTTGGTCAGTTAACGTGTGCTGATTGAGTTTGTGCTAGATACTATTCCAAATACAGGAGGTACCCAAGGGTATAAAACCTCTCATTGGCCCCTGCCCTAAGAAGCTTAGTAGAGGAGACAGAAATATTCACTTCACAACACAGAGAAAATTCAGCTTTGAAAAGTGCTGTGAAAAAGGTATATACTGCAAAGAGTGCCTATGAAAGGAGAGTTAACCTGAGGAAGTGATACTTTGAGATCTGAAGAATGAGTTAGAATAACTAGATGAAAAGGGAGGAAAGAAAGGTCCAGGCAGAGACATGAGGGTGTGTGAAAAGGAACATGGTAAATAAAGGGACCAAGAGAAAATCATTTTGATTGAAATTCAGAGTGAAGAGAATAGGGTAGAAGATATAGCCAGAGAGGTGGATAGAGACAGACCATGCTAGCTTTCATAGTTCCTGTAAAAATTCATTTACTGAATTCATATCAACAACAATAGACAGTGAAAGTAGAGTTTAATTTAGGAAACAAAATGATGAAGTTGTGTTTGAGAAGATTCCTCCAGCATTAAAGAATGGAGGTGGAGATGTGTCAGAATTAATTTTGGTACAACTTGGCAATTGTGGTTTGCAAAATTCTAAGAAGGCACCCAAGGTCCTCACTCCCTTATGTATTATATATATCCTGTATAATACTCTCTCCTTGAATTTGAGTAAGACTGATGAATATGATGGAACTTAACTCCCTTGATTGTGTTGTTATATGACGAAGGTGAACGGATTCTGCAGTTTTAATTAAGCAGTAAGACTTTGAGATCAACAAAGGAGACGTCATCCTGGCCCTGACCTAATCATGCGAGTCCTCTTAAAAAAGCCCTTTAAAAAGGGTCCAGTCTTTTCCTGGAAGAGAGATTCAAAGCAGGAAAGAATATCCTGATGACCTTGAAGAAGCAAACATCCATATCGTGAACTGCCTATGGAGATAGCCACGCGGCAAGAACCTGAGAACATTCCCTGGCCAACAGCAAGTGAGATAATGGAGTCCTCATTCCTGTAGTCACAGGGAACTGAATTCTGCTAGAAACCTGAATTAAGGTTGAAATAAGACCCCAAGCTCAAGATGAGAACACAGCCTGACTAACGCCTTGATTTGAACCTTGTGAGACATTGAGCAAAGGGCCCTGTTTTAAGCTGCTAATTTTGGGAAAACTAATGCATCAATTCTTCAAGAGACCATCTGAAAGATAATGGTACATTGGCCTAAGATAATGGTATCAGAGAGAATTAGACATATTTGAGAGAAATTTAGGAAACAGAATCATTAGTACTTGATATATATTGGGTATAAAGTGTGAAGAAGGATTGTCAAGGATGCCATCAAACGTTCTAGTTTTATCAGTTGGATCCATGATGGTACCAATCACTGAAATTAGGAACTCCCAAAGAGTGGCTAATGGTGAGTTTGGATTTCAGGATTTTAAGGGTTATATGCCTTTGAAACATTTGAGAGTAAATGTTCCAAAGTGGCTATGAAAAATAAATGACATATCATAGTATTTGGCCCAGAGTAAGCATTAATGAGGAAAGTGAGCAGCCAGAGGTTTTAAGACATTAGAGGGGATTTGAAATTGTTGGTGAAGGTGTGAATGTGAGTTGACCAGTAAAACAGTAATAGAATTAATGGTACTTTGAGCATCATTTGAGATTGGTGATTAGGAATTTATGGTGGAGTTAATAAGGCTCTTTTGAGACTCCCACTAAGGTGTTCTATGTGAGTTCTGGGAAAGTGGACAGTGGGGTTCATTCTGAGTTGAAGTTTTGCCAGATGAATAGGATAAAAGGAAAGTGGAGGAAAAGCCCTAACGTGAATGGGGAGGAAAAGTAAAAAAACAGGTAAAAAGAAAAAAAAAATGTGGTGAAGAGGTGAGGCTGAATTATCTAAAGAAAAACAAATAAACACAGGTCAGTAGAATTAGACAGATAACTAAATACCCTGAAATGCATTTGATATGTAACTCATTTGGTTTTGAATTTGTCATCTATTACAATGATTTTCTTAGAAAATCCACAGAAAAGTATCAATGTCATATTTAAAGGAAACATTTTATGAAATTATTTAATTCTACCCCTTTCCTCTTGAAAATTAAAAGACAAAAAAACAGGCAGCCAGATATTAGATAAAATAAAAAAGCATTCTGTGTAAATTCTATATTTTGTTTATATATCAAACAACTTTCATGAACTTGCATGCAGATAATACAAAGAATAATCATTAACAGATTGTTCTCTGAAGCATGGCTATCTGAGTTTGAATGTATACGCTAAAGGTGTGACCTTATGCAAGTTACTTATTTGAATTTCCATTCCATCATCTCTAAAGTGGGGATAATAATAGTAGATAATTATTGCAGTTTTTATGATGATTAAAAGATAGAATGCACTTAGCACAAAACTTGACAGCCAGTAACCATGAAACAAAGCTACATGTTGTTAAATTTAACTTGCTTTAACTGTACAAAGTTCATGAGTTTAGCAAGTAAATAGTAAAATGATGGAATAGAATGCTAGAACAAAAAATAAGATATTATTGGGAAAATATATTATGTAGAATGACTAGTCTAAAATATAAAAATTTCCAAATGTCTGGAGTCCCAATATGAATTGGCACAGTCATTGTATGTAGGTATTTACACAGTAGATGTTCAATAAATCTTTAGTAAATGAATAAGGAGGAGAATACTATGCTGATTATTATTATACAAAAATAACCAGTTAACATTTAAGCAATTACCATATTACATGTAATTATGTGGACCATTAAAAAATTACAACATGAGTCAGGTGTTCTTTAAGTATGAATATGTCCTCCATTATAGTGGGAAACAAAAAATATACAAACAAATAAATAAATAAATAAACAAAGCAAAGAAAACCAGAATCACTTCTTTTCTTTAATAATTGGCCAGTTAGAAGTTGCTCTCTTGCATGTTGCACACAGAATAATTAGAGTGTTAAGCCATTTGAGTTTGTTAGTGTAATTGAGTAAATCACAACAATAATTCACAGGGCACAAGGGCTACAAAATTAGTTTTTCACCCAGTGCTCCTTTAATAGCACCCGTAGGGCCTGATTTCTGATTTTTTATTTGTTTCCTGTGTGCACCTGTTTAGCTGTTAGATTTCTTCCCTCCCCTGTTACAACCTCTTGCTCCGTTTCACATTTCTAGAGGACTGCACACACAGCAATATTGTAAATCAAAGAAGTGCAGGGGACAAAGAGGAAAAAAGAGTTCTCAAGAGAGGGAAAGGTGAAAGAGACACTGGATACCAAGCACATAAAGTAATTTAATGTGCTACGTTATTGTAAAAAGAAAATCTTCTGAAAATATGCCATTTTTTGTAAGTATGTTTCGGCAAATTTTAATTTGACATTTTTTAAATAAAAAATTAAATGTGTGCTTACCACTGAACGAGATGTGTAACAATAATCTGTTTTCTCTTTCTTCCAAATCTCTTGCAATAACTTTTCCTGTGCCATAAGCAATTAGTCATATCCAGTGTATTCTAACATGTGACATTTACATTGTAACATTAGGTTATGGTATGCAATTGGCTCATTTTTTTTTTTCCTTGAGACATCTTGGTGAGAAGTTATCTTGATTTGTTTCATCCAGAACAACTTGCTGTAATACCATCCTATTGACCTAGGATAATCTCAACTCATAAAATCCTCTGGAAAACAGGAAGTGAGATCAGACTACTGGTCAACTAGAGCCTAATGAGGTTCTGGATGGAAAATATAAAGTCTAGAAATGCTGATTAGGTTGAACATGCTGGAGTTCCTTCAAATTTTTAATTTCTTTGAAACTACTTTCCATACTTACTAATTTATTATTCAGAAGTTATATAATACATAATGGAAAATTAGCCTTAATGAACATTTTATTTGGAGGATTGAGAGTCTTGCCCAGGTCAAAAACAAGTAACTAAGCAAACAGCATCATGTCGAAAAGTTTTCCATATCTACATATGATATTAAGGCATTTAAGACTGAGTAAATTATAACTGGAGTTAACCATTAAGATGAATAGCTAAAATGATATTAATTTTTCCCTTGTTCTTGGTTTTGAGTTGATTTGACACCAGGTGTATCCAGAATCAAATTTGTGTCTACACTTAAGTAGAATTAAAAAAAAAAAATAGCATTGAATCCTATGCTCTTCACAAGCAAGTTGTCCTAAGAAAGCAGAGGGATTTTTAATTCATTGATTGGCTTTTGCTTTAAATTCTGTCTTATATTCTACCACACATCCCTTGTGTTATCTTTATCAGAGAGAGCAGGGAACATGGCAACCTGAAAATGAAGCACAGACTTCATTTTATCCAACTCTGTGATTTACTTCTAGTGATTTTTTTTAATCATTTATTTTTGAACAGATTATTTTATTGATAACTGGCAACCTGTATTCATATTTTATTTACAAAATACGTGATCAAATAAGCTCTTCTATTTGGGTCACTAAAGTAAATATCTAGGTAAAATTGTAGAACATTGTGAAAACTTGACAGCTCTCTGGAGGCTCCAAAAAGCTAATGGTTGTGTCTGGTTCATCTAACAATAAAAAAAACCTCTTTGTCTAAATGATTTTAAAGGATTGGTTCAACACAGTTCTTGACATATAATAAATACTAAATTAATGTTTGAAGAACTTAGATTTTAATAGAGGAGGGAGGGCTCATGGACTGTTAAGGAGGATGACTTCCAGTTTTCTTTCTCTTTATAGAGCAGTGTAGATTAGATTGGACAAGTTATTTAATCTTTTCATGCATCAGTTTTCTCATCTATAAAATAGTGTTAAAAGTAATAGTAATAGTAGTAAATAACTCATTAAATACACATACACATGTATATTCTAATACAGTAAAAGATAGTTCTGTTGCTTTGTATGAGGAGAGCATGGTGGTTAATCAGATAAGCTCTGACAGATAAGCTCTGAAACCCTATTGACTCATTCACGTTCCATCTCAGTAACTTAGTACATAATGATTATTGGGAGAGCTACATGTCTTAGTCTGTTTGGGCCGCTCCAACAAAATATGACAGACTGGGAGGCTTATAAACAACAGAAATGTATTTCTCACATTTCTGGGGTCTGGGAAGTCCAAGATCTAGGCACTAGTATAATTGTATTCTGGGTGAGGGCTCTCTTCCTGGTTCATAGTCAGCACCTTATTTCTGTGTCCTCACACGGTGAATGGGGCGAGGGAGCTCTGTGGGGTCTTGTGTATAAGAGCATTAATCCCATCATGAGGGCTCCACCCTCATAACCTAAACACTCTTCTAATACCATTACATTGGGCATTAGGGTATCAACATATGAATTTTGAGGGGACATAAACATTCAGACCATAACTATCTTCAATCCAAACCACAGTTTCTTCATATGGAAACTGCATAGTAATATACTTATTTCATAGAGTTGTAAGAAGTCAATATGGAAAATTGATAAAGCACTCCATAGAATGTTTGGTACATTTTAAGTACTCAAATACTGATTGTAATTATTATAGGTGTTTTTTGTTCGTTTTTTTGCGGTACGCGGGCCTCTCACTGTTGTGGCCTCTCCCGTTGCGGAGCACAGGCTCCAGACGCGCAGGCTCAGCGGCCATGGCTCACGGGCCCAGCCGCTCCGCGGCACGTGGGATCTTCCCGGACCGGGGCACGAACCCGTGTCCCCTGCATCGGCAGGCGGACTCTCAACCACTGCGCCACCAGGGAAGCCCTATTATAGTATTTTTATATCACATTGGTAATAAATGCTCCAGTTATTCTTAATATTTGCTCATTAATTGATTTTTGGAAGTTTGGTCTTATTTCCTTCTTTTGTCATTTGAAAATGAAATGTTATTCTCAGTCTAACCTTAGAAACACAAAAAAGTAGTTTCCTAGCCATAATCAACCCAATGGCCTAAAACAATTCACTTGTGTTTCTGTTTTTGGCATCTAAATCTTTAAGATAAATAGTATTTTCAAGATAATTTGAAATTCTTGTTTGTGCTGGAAACTAGTATCCAAAGTATTTGTTACCACATAAGAAGCCAAAGGAAACAGCAAGTGAGTATAACAGGCAGTCAGTTTACCAAATAATCAGCTTGAATAAGCAACATGTACATTAGTTAATGGGTCAGGCTGCAGGGATTAGAATCCTAGCTTCACTTCTAATTATTTGTGTGACTTTTTAGGGAAAAGAAAGTTCTATACTTTAAAAAATAATACTTTGAAAGAAAACAACAATTATGTCAATGGAGTTTTGTTTTATAATTATAGACAATAAAAAAATTCAGTTCATTACTAACAACTCATTGAAAAGGAGCTTTTGTGAATATTCAGTTTATCCAGAATATCACATATTTATCACATATCACAAACCAGTAGGCCTTGCTAAGCAACAGCTGTACTGAGGTGTTTTGCACATCTGTTGTAAATGATAGCATATTTGGCTGATGGCTTCAATTTTGAAACCATAGAATAGACTTTTTAAAATATGATTTTTTAAAATAAAATAGAACACGGGCAAATTAGTTTTGTTTACCAACCTTTCCAAAATTTTAATTATTAATATTACAATATGGTAAGATTGGATGCTATTCTTTTGCTCAAATACCAATGTATTATTGCTTTTCTATTTATAGTGGTAGCCATTTGTAATAATATAGTGTTTATCACACTATCAATATATTGGAAAAATCCTCAGAAGTTATCTTTTTTTCGTTTTTTTAAGCTAGTGAAAAATATGGAAAGTGACCTGAGTCCTGAATTTACATTTTTCTCCTGCAATACTTTCACACCAGCATCACAGTCAACTAAGCCAGGCAACAGTACTGTACATCACACCAGTTATGAATTTTGATACTACAGAATAATTACCAAGGAGGACAATGGTGCATGCAAATCTGGTATAGATCTTTTAAATATTGACAGACAGAAGTTTATTGCTGCAATTTGAAATTTCCACTTGTTTTATAGCCAAAATGGAAATGTTCCATTTTGACAAAATATCAGAACATTTGAGAACAAATGCACCCCACCACTGAGAGCAAATCTTCATCATTCTGTAAACATAAGAAAAAAAATGTTGATGAACATTATTGGCTAGATTTTGAGTCCTATAACATGTAGAGTTGCCTCTTAAAATTTTCTCAAGCCACATAATGATATTAGAACACAGTAATCTCTTTGAAGTCTAAGAGGCTAGAACGCTTGGATTTATATGAAAGAATAGTTTATGATCTACACCATCAGTGCTATTTAAATTGATTTTTTTTTTTTTTTTTTTTTTTTTTTGCGGTACGCGGGCCTCTCACTGTTGTGGCCCCTCCCATTGCGGAGCACAGGCTCCGGACGCACAGGCTCAGCGGCCGTGGCTCACGGGCCCAACCGCTCCGCGGCATGTGGGATCCTCCCGGACCGGGGCACGAACCCGTGTCCCGTGCATCGGCAGGCGGGCTCTCAACCACTGCGCCACCAGGGAAGCCCTTAAATTGATTTTTTTAAAGTGATCTTTGTATTAGGAAAAATAAATAAAACAACAAACATTTGTAACAACCAAACCAAACCGAAGTGAACAAAAACACAAAGCAAAACAGTTTAGGTAGTTTGAGCAGTTATCCCAGAATCAGAAGGTTCAGATTCTAATCTCAGTCCTGATGAAAACTCAAGACCTGAAACAGGGGATTGGTTTGGGTCATCACCATAGGTTTTCTGGTAATAAGAAGAAAGGAAGAAGGAGGGAAGGGGGGTGGAGGACAGAATAAAAATATTAAAATTGACATAATCAGAATACTTGGTTATAGGCCAGAGCATAAAGAATCTTTGGGCTCCCAAAAGTAAACATAGAAACAAAAGCAAAACAAAGAAATATAAAATCAACAAAACAAAACAGCAACCACTGTCTAATGAAAACAACAACAAAAACCCAAGACAACAACAACATATGTGAAAAGAATAAGTGACAGTGCATGATTTTTTTAAATGTGATAAAACAGTGAAAAATTATTGATTTGAAGTTTTTGTTGTTGTTTTCATTAGAAACTGTAATGGATTCAGGATGGATCTCTGGGTTGACCAATGTGGGAAAGACATTTTAATAATGTGTTATATTTAGACAACATGGTGTAAATGGATTTTGTGAAGTTGTGTAGTCCCAGGTTAAAATATTGAATGTCTAATACTATATGTCTTATCTCAGGGATTAAAGTGGAGATCATACTACCACCACCATCATAGGGGTGACCAACTGAGGAAATGAGTGAGAAAATGCTCAGCATAACATGTAGCTCAAAGCAGGCACTCAATACATATTAAAACTCCATTAGTACCATTGACAATTTTAACAGTACAGCAATTTGGAAATTAAATAATCTAATAAACAGTGTTCTTCACTCAGATAAATTTCATCTAAATTATGAGACTGTAGTGTTATTTAGTGTGATAAATAATGAAAATATTCATAATTTCAAAGGAAGGGAATAAAGAAAAGCATGGAAGTGCAGAAACGCATAATTTCCAGGTCATACAGAGTATGACCAAAAAGGGAAGATTCCTTGTACAGCTAGGAAAAAAATCTGCATTACTTAATAGAGCAGGGAACCAATTAAGAACAGTCCCCTATCCAGTTTAATTAGGCTAACTACAGGTAAGGGAATCCTATGGTACAGGGAGGAGCATTAGGTGGTGAATTCTCACTGCATTTCTTTCATCTATGAGCCCTCTACTGTGACAGTGTTAAAGATATGTAGTGCTTGACTTTCACCCAGGATTGCCCTCTTAATGTGAAACTTAAATGAACACTTTCACATTACTAGAAAGGGAACTCTAGGTATATCCCAGTATCGTAAAGGAAGTAACAAATTACTTGTTCTCTTATTTTTTTCCCTAAATTACCACCAGATCATAGCATATTGACACCTAATTTCAGCTTTAGTAAATTAATATCTTGCAAAAATTCTGTATGCTTCACGAAAAGCACGTTAATCAGGCAGTGTTGAGAACTAACTAAAATACTACTGAAAGGTGAAATCAGAAGGTAAAAAGAATAGCTAGTTTTTTCTGTGTGGTTATTTAGCTCCAACTTTGACTTATTCTTAATTTGTTCTACTTTTAGTGTTTCAAAAAGACATTCTAGATAAAAACTGGATCTTGTTTGTTTTCCCCTTCACATACTGGTTTTATTAATGAAGGAGTAATAAAACTCCACAAGGGGGCAAGAAAGTAAACAAACAACAAAAAAAAATGAGATGTCTTCTAGCCTGGTCAAAACATACACACACACACACACACACACACACACACACACACACACATGAACATATAAGAACTAACTCTGCAAATTCAACTTGTTTCAGTGAAAGCAGAGTTGGTTAGGTTAGAAGACGGGTTATTTGCCTGATGTTAAGTAGAGATGCTAGTGTCAAACAAATATATGAAAACTTACGATCTGGGAAGAAGGTACTGTTTGTCTTCAGTAGTTTCAACTCACGTCGATTTTTCTAATTCTTAATTAGAAATTAATTCATGTAGATTTTTCTGTTTTTTTAAATTGATTTGCCCATCTTTAAATGTGACATTTTAATAGGAAGAAACTCTTTTCTAGATCTCTGAGTAGAGTGCTGAAGCTACTGAGATTTCAGGGGCAGAAAAAAAAGACACTGCAGGAATTGAGAAATTTTGCTGTGGGAAGTATCAGTGTGAAAGGTGGAAAATTCTCAGGTCATGTTTTTGCTGATACTCTGCTCTTTAAGCAATATTTCGTCCCTTTCCTCAGAGCATACAGCTGAAACACAGTAAAAATAAACTATATACCAAGACTATCAGGGGAAATAATTACAAGTTAATGTTAAACAATATTCCAAATCATAACATATGCATATATGTGTGTGTATACATATATATATATATATATCTTCTTAAAAATAATCTATGTCTACAGCTTTACCTATAGCTACTGTTTACCTCCTTAAAACATCTCTTTGGTTTTTGTGAATATGCAGTAAGGAAAAGATCATGATAATGCTAACAAAGATAGAAAAAGAAAGTATCTTGGAATTTAGGATCTAGTAAGTTAAATCAGAAGAGGGGGGGAAAGTATCAGACCTGCTCCTTGGCTTCTGAATGCTTATTTTCACCTGACCACATAAACTGACATTCTCTTGGCACTCTTTTCTTTTAACCAGACCACTTCAGTGAGCCTTACTTTCCATAGCAGTTAGCATTTCACTGGTTAAATAAATTTTCCACTGATTTCAGAATGAAAAACACATTTAGAATTAAATTTTGTGATTCCTGCCTAAATATGAATGCACAATTTCAACGTCAAGGCAATAAGGGATTATGACTTTATAATCTCTCAAGTATTCTGATCTGAATCTGAAACATCTTTGTATCTCAGAGTACAACAGTGAATGACATTCCACAGTTAGACAGTAAACATAATACAGTAATACACATATTACTTCATGTAAGCATATTTTAAATGCATTCATTTAAAGCAATTTAGCTTTTCATGTTATTTTGAGTGAGGAGAGCAATATTGCTGATATCCATTCATAAATTTATTCAAAAAACATTCATTGAGCACCCACCCACTTTGTGTACTTGAAATATGCTAAGCATTTTGGAAGGATGCAGAAAACATAAGACATATTTGTTTCCCAAGAAGAAACAGAAATTTTGCACATCATTACTGAGTGATCCAGGGCAAACATAAGACCACAATTTGTATGATTTGTCTAGTAATATACAGTCAGGTGTCTGGGCTTTTCTATAGTGCATACCAAATGGGAAATCTGAGTTATATTCTCAGTCAGATGTAATTGTCCAATTGACTCCTCTAATGCAAATGTCGGAAGGTCTCCAGTTGTGAATTATATTTACACCATTTTAAACACACATACAAATTACTAACAATATGGGTTGTGAATTTTTATTGGAAGAAAATCATAATCTGTAATACAACATAAACCAAATTTTGTAGAAAAAGTGATAAATGGATTTTCTTACAATATTGTAATTATTGTTAGCAAAATTACTTTCATGGTATAATGTGAAATTTAGAAGGGTCGTCATGCATCTGAAACACACAAAACAAAACATAAAAATTTATTTATAAAATAAAAAGAGAAGGGGAAATTGTATTACTAGGGAAGTGTACAGTCCTACTGCAGGGAACATTGCAAACCTATCATCTACATTGTCATAATAATAGGCCTTTTAAATTTTAATAAAAAAGACTTGGAGGCGCATAAACAACGTTCAACATTTAAGGAGCATGGTAAATCAGATTGTGTTCCTTTTGAAAGGCTTTATGACGCAGTTATTTATTCAGCAAAACAAAACTGTTCCCTGTGTCCGTTAACGAGCCTGGCTTTGTGCTACACAGACTTCCGCGGGGCTGACTCCTGTTTGGAACCATTTCACACTAATTAGAAATAAGAGAAAAGGCAGTGTTTATAAGCACAACAGTTCTGGGCCTCTTTGAACAGCTCTCTTCCAAAATTAACTCGGTTGTAACCCTGCGTGAATAATAGCTTTGCGGCAACAGTTTAGAGAAATATATTGTTAATAATTGCCATCTTGCTGAGCAAAATGCTAGGGCAAATTTTACATAACAGCACAAGACAAAATAAAAAGGTGGGTTTGTGAAGCTTTGAAAGACACAGTTTGCTGTTCAGTTTGATTTCTAAGACTCTTCTCATAATGATTTGGAAGAACATCACAAACAGATAAGAAATAAAAACGAGTGACAATTTTTAAAAAGTATATTTAAGATATTAATTATTTGTATTGATACCAGTTTTTAGAGTTAACTAAATAGGCAGTTTCTTTTTCAAATAGCACATATAAAGGAAAAAGCATTGCATTTTAGTTTGATACAAATAAATCACCATAGAAAAACATAGGTAGTATTTATAGTTAATAAGTAGCAGAAAATTTTACAAGGTTTCTGAAGTAAAGTATGCCTTAAAATTCATGTAAGTTTGTGCATAGCACAGAGATAGAACGGAACAATTTCTTTTTTTTTTTTTTTTTGAGAAAGAGAAATGTAAGAACAGAATCTAGGGCTTTACTTAGCATCAAAAAATATCAGGTAAAAGCAAAGAAAACACAGAAAATTACAAGAGGGGTATCACTCTTTGAAACAAATCATCCCATATGCACACTGGTTTCCCTTATGAAGCCAGGTTTCTAATAATTACTTGTTTGGACTATGCATGGTACTATATAAATTTTCCTATCCCCCAAAATCATCCTTCAAAAAAACAAAATATCTATAAAAGAGATGAAAATTGGCAATATAATTAGAAACCCTGCACAGGAGCCTCAAACTAACGGCCTGTTTGCTGCAGAGTCATCTAATTCAGATGACTCTGCAGAGAGAGAGAAATTGGGTCCTGACTGCTAATACAGCTGTGAATTGAACAAGATCAACAATACACATAGGCTGTTTGCCACAGAATCTTCCATCCTTTTAATCAAATAACTTTTTTTCATGACAACTGAGTTCCAAGTTCTCGATATACAAAGATGAATAAGTATAATCCCTGCCCTCAAGCAGCAGACGTTTTGTTAAAAAAAACAATGAGGACAGTGACCAATTTGTACAGTGTACTGTGGGAGCACAAAGGAAATCAACTCTGGAAGTGGAGGGAAGGTAGAACAGCATTAGGAAAAGGTTCATGGAGAAGGTTAAACTTGAGATGAATCTGGAGAAAAATAAATAAATAAATAAATAATATATATATATGCATATTATGTTACATATATATTTCTAAAAGTTATTTCAAAACTGGCCTTATTCCCTAAGAAATTTCAACAAAAGGATGATAAAAGTAGGATATAAGTGAACCAGAAACAAAAGAATACCTTGATAAGGAAGAGGTATTGTGTTTTTTCTCCACATTTATTTCTTACTGTAAACATTATCAAATTTCCAAATTCAATTTAGTTCAGCAGATAGCTGTTGATAATCTTGTCAGTGCTTTATACTATTGGAAAGTTATATAAAATGTATTGGAAATTGAACCTAAAAGCTTATAATTAAATCACAAAGATAAACAACCAAATGCATGCTAAATAGAGGAAGATTTAAAAGACTGGGAAAGTGCAAATGAAGGAAAATTTTAACTAGGGTCAAGGTATTATTAAGAAAATGTCAAGATTCAATTTACCAAATAATTGAAGTATAAGTATATTTAAATGCACAAAGATAAAAATTTTTTAAAGGAAAAGAAAAGGCCTTTGGGAGAACCCTGTAAATATTTTCACAAGCATAGAAAGGCATCACAGTTGGAGGTCAGTAAGTAAGAAAGAGAAGAAGGTATGAATCATGAAAGTCACCTAGGTGGGAGGAAGGTGCATTCAAACATTAGCATTGACAGAGTTTCACCCAAGAGATTCTGATGTATTTTGCCTGGGATGAGATCATAGCATTAATTTTTTTTTTCTTTAAATCCTCCATGTGACCCTAATGTATAGCCAGGATTTGAAAGCAAGTTGACTGTTATTGCACCCCATCCTAAAAATGTTAAGAGAAAATCTGTTTCCCTAAAACAATACAATTTATAAACACTTGAGATACATTTAAAGTGAATTTATTAAAAACGTGTTGAAAAATTACAAACATCATTACTCCCTTTGTACCATCCCATTAAGATAAAAAATATTTTGTATAAGATTTTAATACAGTGAAAGGGTTCCTTTTTAGAGGTTTGTCTCTTAATTCCTCTTTTTGCAAACTTCAAATACTGCATTTACGGTATACACTGCCTAGAACTTAACAGTATTCAAAGTAACAAAAAACTTTTTGTAAAAGAACAATGTTTTCTATTAACACGTTTCACTCTAATTTTCATGATATTGTAATTATGTTGGCAATTTATTTGGATTGATGAGTTTCAACTCAATTAAATGCTCCTATTATGAAGCAGGGAGTTGAACCAAATGACTAAAGATTCCTCCAACTCTAAATTTTTCAGGGCTAAGAGTCTCATTCAGGCTCTGGTATATAGAGAAGCAACCAAGTAGAGGCCATAATTGAGGTTCATTAACAGAGATTTGCAAATTTAAGGCAAAGAAACCCTTATCTTGACCCTTAAACCTTAACAGCACATCTCACACTTACAAAACTAGGTCAGAGCTCTTTAAAAGAAGCCTATAGGTTTCCCTGCCATTTTAACAAGTCCATGATAATCCCATTCTTATACTAACGAAAAAGACAAAGATTTGAAAATGCTGGAAGGCAGGTCAGTACATCTGAACACATTAAAACTGTCAAAAAAGGTGTCTTTCAAACTTAGTACCAGGTTAGTGAAGGGAAAGTCTACATTATTTAGTATCCAAAAGGCAAGGCCATTCTTAGCTGTTTACTAAGGAAGGCAGAGTTGCCAGGTGGCGGGTGTGCAAACTCTGGAGGCAGATTACCTGGGTTCAGGTTTTACCCTCTCCCTTACTAACGGACACCTTGAGCAGGGACGTTTAACACCTGCAAGTCGGGGTTCATAAAAAGCACCATATAGGGCTTCCCTGGTGGCGCAGTGGTTGAGAGTTCGCCTGCCGATGCAGGGGACACGGCTTCGTGCCCCGGTCCGGGAAGATCCCACATGCCGCAGAGCGGCTGGGCCCATGAGCCATGGCCGCTGAGCCTGCGCATCCGGAGCCTGTGCTCCACAACGGGAGAGGCCACAACAGTGAGAGGCCCACATACCGGAAAAAAAAGAAAAAAAGTGTATAGTTCTAGCTAGAATCTAAGGGCTTCTAATATAAAATTTGTAAATATTTAGAACAGTACCTGACAAAAAATAGGTATTTGACAAATGGTAACAAGAATGAAGATAATGATGATGATAAAGAAGTGCCTTTCAGCCCCATAATTTCATTCCACCTTCAACTTAAATTGTATTCCTAAACTTTTTTCTTTATGTTGCTATACAGATGTCCATAAACAGTTGTTGGGGAATAAAAATGAGTTCATAATTTACCAAACATTCAGACAATCAAAATTATATTTTTCCATGTTGTTCATGGTTCCTCACGATCCTCTCTCACAATTAGAAACTCTCTGTTGTTTTATCTTTCTATTTTCCTTTTTCATTTCTCCTCTCTACACTAATCCCCCACACTCCTAGAATTAGCTTCTAGATGGATAAATGTGACTACTATTACAGAATTAATTGTATTGTGATCAATGAATGGCATTTCAATTAGTGAAGACCTAGAGAGAACCATGTATCTGATTCCGAAAAGACAATGAATTAAAACAATGAGTACAAATGATTTTTATCAATTTTTCACATTTTAATAACTTTTATTGTTTAGTAGTTTTAAGACGCATAAGAATTTCAAAAATTTTTAGAGTTCCCTTGTGCCTATCATCCAACTTCCCCCAATGATAACATCTCACATAGCCATAGTACATTGCAAAAGACTTTTTCAAATAAGTCTTACTTTTTTATTTATTTTATTTGGATTTAACAGATTGGTCTTCAAAAGAGTTTTAAAGTAGGAATGGATTCAGTTATTTTTAAACTGAGTATCTCCCAAAAAAGAGTGAAAAGCCTCAAAATATTTTTGACACTATGTCCTTCATTTCTTTGAGCAACCAGTGAATGAATGTGTCAAATACGGCCATGGAATGTGTTCTTTACCAATTCTGGAAGGCTAAAGAAGGGTGTCTAAGAACAACCAGTATAATCAATTGCTGATTAGTTCAGCCCATATGCCTATAACCTTGAAAATATTCCTGCCTTAACAGTGATGGTGGCATTATAATAGAGATAACTGCAGCATTTCCTAAGTCTAAGGACTAAACAAATTGCCTTTAGAAATAAACCCCCAAAATTTCCTGTCTTGAATAAAGTTTGGTAGATTGCTGTATTCTCTTACCACCCCTCCTTTTAATATATAATGATTGAAGGAAAATGTGAAATACAGGAAATAGTCACAAGAAAGACTTGGCATAAGCCAGTAGCTCTATCCTTTATGTATTAAAGCACACGTACTGTTTATAATTTTTAAAAATTAAAGCAAAGTCACAGTGTAATGACAAAAGCATGAGGTTGGGAGTCAAGCCTGAAATAAAAACTCCAGATTACAGCTTATTAGCTGTATGACTTTGAGCATATGACTAAATTTTACCTTTATAAAATGAGAGTAATAACAACCATCTCGTATTGCTATTGTAGAGGTGAAATAAGAAGGAATTATAAGTGTCTAGCACATACTACGGCTGCTGTGTGGAGTGCACTACACAGCTCCAGGGGTTGTACAACATGACTCAGTCCCTAATATCACAGTCCTGGCTTATAGTTCTGCTTAAAAATTGAAATAATAATTGTAACTTATTATTAAAGATGATAATATGGATAATAATAGTATATATCTTAATATACAGGATACATTACTGAGTGCCTTTTTAAAACTGCATAAACGTTTTATAATACCAGTACTTAGAAGAATAACTTGGTTGGAAAATTGGAAATAATATATTTAGGACAAGTTGAGGACAGCAAAGGGTAAATTCCTGTGAAAAAAATGAACATGAATGAATGGTTATTCTTTGTAACTCTGCGGTTAAGGGTAGCAGATAGTCACATTTAAGGACAGGGGCATACATCAGAATAAGAGTTGGACACTAACATCAGATAGAGGCTGGGAGAGATAGGTCATGAGGTCCCAAAGAAGCTACATTTAGGGCACTAGATCAAATGGATACCAAAATTAGGGCAAAGCTCCAGGCAAAAGACAGTTTAAAACTGCCAGTGTTTAGAGTACTGAAATCAGTCATTTAAAAGCTGTGAAGTCATTGGGTTAAAAAGGGTATTCCGTTTGAAGCAGAAATAGTAGCCCAAAGCTACTGGTCGTACCACCAGGATGTAAAGGGCCCTCAGGAAGTAGCCTGAGATGAGGCAATAATAGTGAACTATGTGGTTTCCTAAGCAATTGACTTCCATCCTCTGTAAGCAGTTTACCTTTGTGCTGAGGAAATACAAAATTCATAACCAATAACTCTATTCCTAATTCAGAGAATGGAGAGATCAGCACAATTCCATACTACAGCTAAATAAATGACCTGAGTGTGTAAATTGATTGTCCAAAGAATAGCTCCAACTTTTGACAAAGCAGGTAAACATATTCTTTCAAGTTTTCCCATCTTGGTCTAATTTATTTCTCGTTCCAATGTTTTATGCATGCTACAACTTCATTGTGACTATATTCTGTAAATTTTGTCAACATCTCTATGAAATCGTAAAAGTTATAAATAACCAAAATATAAACAAGATGTATATACTAAAATTTGCACATCTAAATGGAAATTTCCATTATGAAAAAGAGCTTAGTCTTGGGCTCATAAAGAGAACAAATATCTGAATTATAATCAAGTCCATATGATGTATCACAAATGATATGCCCGTATTTATCATGTATCTATATTTTGGAATATAGCTATCAAAGACTATTAATTTATCCATATAGTCCTTTTCTAAAAGAATCACATAAAATGTAGATCAATTATTTTTCTGCCAACTCTATAAAATGCCTTGTCTAAGCTAATTATTTCTATTCCTTTACTGCACATTAGTTCATTATATCATTTGAAATCCAGTTTCTGCTGTAGAAATTATTTTAAGACCACTATTTCCCATTCTTTCTTGGCTGAATACATTTTGCTCAGAATAAAAGTCATAGAAAAAAGTCCTTGGCTGCATAAAAGTCCTTTGTTGGTGCTTTTGAACTCCCTGGTCGTGGACTACAAAGAGTCCAGCGCTCTGCCTCTCACCCCTGTAGAACAGAAACGTCGCCTTTGTGGATCTTGATATACAGGATACATTACTGAGTGCCTTTAAAAGCTTTGTGAACCTTGATGGAAATCAGAGGTGAAAATGACAGTTCAAATGTCTGGTCTGGGTTTAAGAGATCCATGGTAATATATTTTTCTTCATAACAGATGCAGATAAAATAGTGAGAGTTGTTCTACCAGTAAAAGCAGGCTCAGACTTACGGTCACCACTCTTTGTACTCCCCAAAGCTATAGCCCAGTGGACTTGGGAAGCAGACTCACTGCTAGGGGTACTGCTAGGAACACAGAAACATTATTATGCCTATCAGGATTGGATAAGATTTGGATCATCAATGTCTTTAAGTTCTGAAATGAATTTTGGATTGAAGTCACTTATTTAAAAGTACAGACCCTATTTAAGTCTGGTTGAATTATTCCTACTAATCATGAAGATTTTTGAATTACTAGTATTTAAGCCAATGCCTAGGTTAAGAAAGGTGCCCAGCAAATGTCTGTTTCTTTGAAAATGAGATTAGTTTGGATTTGTATGAGTCAGGGTTCATTCAGGGAAGCAGAGGTACAAGGAGTATTATGTGAATGGATAATTGATTGTATAGATTAGCCAGTCTTTAAAATGTGCGAGAAGCTGGGAAATAATGTAGAGAGGGAGGAAGTCAGAAGATCATGGAAAGAATCCATAATCATTCCTACTGAAGTCTTGCGTGACTGAATAAGTCAGAACTTACAGGGAAATCTGAGGAGCTAAGCACATCCAGCCTTCAAAATGGTACTGTAAAGGGGTATTTATTGTAAGATATCTGGGAAGCCATTTTCTGTGTGCAACTGCCATCTCTGTGACTCCACAGGGGAGTATCTCTTGCTGGGCCTGGGACCCTGGTAGTCAGCAGGGCTATCAGTCAGGAAGAAGAGCTGGAGGTACAGCAGAGAAGTATGAGGGCAATCTGGGACCACCAGGGACTTCTGTGTCTGCTTGTCACTCAAATAACCCCTGAACTTCTCTTAGTAATGGCCTTCAGTTCCTTCCACCTTCACATCTCATATGGGCTCCTCTGTTGGTCAGCTCTAATCCTAAACCTTAAGGGTGGGTAAATCTGAAAAATGTAGTTTCCATTTTAACTAAGTTGACATTAGCACTGGTCAGCCCAAGGGTTTTCTTTCCAATAGATACAAAAATAACTGTATTGTTAAAACTGTACATTAAAGTAATAAGAAGAAGAAAGCTTAAGAATCTTCTGTATGCCTCCATGGTTTATTCACTTGACAAAACAAACAAAACACAAGCTATATAATACTATATCCTCTTAAATAGAGCTTATATTCACAGATAGAATGTAAGTTTGGTAGCATATCTTTGTGTAGAACACTAAGAAAAATCTGCTCTAAAAATGGACCATTTTACAAGGACCTACTGTATAGCACAGGGAACTCTGCTCAATATTCTGTAATGATCTAATTGAGAAAAGAATTTGAAAAAGAATAGATACATGTATATGTATAACTGAATCACTTTGTTGTACATCTGAAACTAACAGAACACTGTTAATCAACTATACTCTAATATAAAATAAAAAGTTAAAAAAATGAAGTAGATGGAAAGGTAAAAATTTTAAAAATTAAAATAAAAAAAGGGATTTTAAAAAATGGGCCATCTTATTTGGGTATATAGCCTTAGTGAGATGAAATTTATATTTTCAAACAGTGTATAAATCCCTGTGTAGAATTTAAAACAATAGTTATCTGAAATTAATTGTGCTCTTGAACATTTATTTCCACTGACGACAGAATTATGTCTTACTAATTTACAGTAACTTACTGGTTTAAGTCTCCGTATTTGGTAAAATGCAAAGAGGAAAAAATAGTATTCTCCCATCCAGTTTGCATACTCTGCTGGAAGTGATTTTTCAAAAGCCTTATGGGGCGGATTTGGAACACATAGGTGGAGTGGTGTCTGATCTATATGATAGGCTCTGTTCTTTCTGGTCACTGTTCAGGAATAACTTGTTTTTCTTGGTCCTTGCTTTGTGCTGCATACACTCAATACTCATAGCTTAGCCATGGTCTTCAGTTGTCTGATACGTAAAAATGTGCCATTCTCGTTCCAATCTTCACACTTCTGCTAGCCTTTTTAGTAATGCAGTATCCCTTGAGAGGCTGAAAAATGTTGGCCACCAGCTTTCTCTGTCTTGGGAAATTCAAGGACTCTTAGCTGCTTTCTTCAATCTATTCTGCACTCTGTGAGAAAACTCTCATGCACATTTACCTGGGTACCCACTTGAGCCTGTGATAACTGACAATGTGTTTTTCTTAAAAAGCAGGGCTTGAGCCAGAGGTTAAATTCAAGTACTTTATTTAGGAGTGCAGTCCAGAATGTAGGAACCTGGGACAGAAGGAGCAAAGTAGGGAGCCATTATAAAGAATCCTTATTACACTGGCCAATGGAATAATCAGCCACCTCTACAGGCAACTGGATGCTTTATCCTATTGACTGTCTGAAATGTATCTTCAGAGGTTTCTTGCCTAGAGAAAGATTATCAGTCAGCTCCCTCATTTAATGATTGAGAGATGCCCTGTAAGGTATTTACTCCTCTCCACTTCTGGATTACACATATGTAAGTGCCCAGTCCTGGAACAGGAAATGAGAGGTGCATAGCCCAAGTCCACACTAAAGCACTGTGACATTTCATTGTGTGAAGCTGACTGGATACAATAAACGGGTCAGCACAGCAGAAGTTGTAATAAGACTGGGAGAGAGTGTTTGAGCGAAAGTTCAAGAAGTATGCATCCAATACAGTCAACTCAAATCCTTGCACTACTCAAATCCCATGTGCCCTTCATTAAATTCAATTCATCTAAATCCCTTTCAAGGTAATATGCAGGAATCTTTTTACATATATTCAATTTGAGGGCAATAAAACAAGCTATAGTCCCAGCCACTGTAGCTTAATTGATTCAAAACCTTAATTGCTATTTTTCGTTTTCTTTCTCAACCAGCCACAATGGGCATTCTTCATCTCCAGCAAGTGCTTTGGTAGATATGTAGCCCATGAACAATGATGTGGCTTAGACCTCTATCCATAAGGGGTCTGAACTTCTAGTTTAACTTGCCCTTCTTGGGAATATTACCCATATACCATTATCATTAGACAAAAATATTCAGATCATCCAGGGAATCACCTAGGTTTCAGACATATTTCTTCTTGCCCATAGTATATAACATATCCATAGCTTTTTATAGTAGTCAGCTTATCATCCCTAATTTTGCCTCCTGTTCCAATGGCACTAAGTGTCAAAGCAATTAGACAGTAGTTAGAGCTTCAAGTCAGTGAAAATTTTATTGTGTGTCCTCTGGTAGATGTGTTCCTCTTCCCCACTGCACTCTCTCCTTTCTCCCCCAACCCAAACAAAACAAACAACAAATAAACCAAGCTATATATCTAGTAGCAGATTCTAGAGTTGAGTGTTATAGAGGACATATGATACAAGTGGTTCCTTGGAAGTGATGATGAGAGGGTGAGAGAAGCCTCCCTCATTCCTACCTCATTGTTTCTAGATCCATGTTCTAGTTATTAGAGAAAGGACACTGTACATTGGCCGTTAGTTCAACACAAGTACTACATCCTGGAGGACAGGACAGCAAGCCTGTATGATGTTATTCCCAAGCTGGCACCTTAGCTTAGCTTATTTCTCTCATTCTTTTAGGCTAGATGATTCCAAATAGTGAGGTATAAAGACCAGTTGATTCCACTTTTAGGCACCCATTGTCATGTCTTTGCCATAAATGGGGCCCCTGGTTTGAGGCAATGTTAAGCAGGATATTTTAGTTGCCACTATATCAGGCATTATGAGAGTTTTAGATGATGGTTCTGATAGAATCACTATGAGCAGAGAAAGCAAATCCATGTCTGGAGTAGGTGGATATTTTGGAGTAATAGATATGTTCTAACATTAGAAAATGTTGATTGTACAACTCAGTAAATGTATTAAAAACCTTTAAATTGTACACTTAAAATGAGTAAATTTTGCAGTATAAATTAAAGATTCCCAGATCAGTGTAGCTTCTGTCTGGCACAACTCTTTTGTCACCATAACAAATGATGAAGGATAGATGCCCTTCAAGAAGGGGAAGATTTTCATATAGCACAGTAAGTAAGGCTAGGCTTCAATGACAAAGAGGTCACAATGGCTGTGCTCCACAGGGTCATTCTGGGATCTGCTTTCCCTCTAAGTTCTTTCTTTGCATCTCCTGTAGTTTGTGGTCCTTTGTACAATAGAAGCCTTCATGTCCAGGCCCCAGCTGACATAGACCTTTCATAATGTATTGGTGAGAACATGGTCACATGGTCTGTCCTAATTGCAAGGAAGGCTGGGAAATGCAGTACAGCTGGTCAGTGATGGAACCAGCATGGATGGGAGTGAGAAGGGATTCTGGTGGAGAGGTTGCAATCTGCACCACAGTGGTTAAAAGTAGGAATTTGTCAGTCAAGCAGTCAGTTTTCCTCTAGCCTTACCTTTTTCCAGCTGAATAACAAAAAGCAAGTCAAGACAATTTCCACATTTGAAAAAGGAAGCTTATGAAAAAAAACACGCAACAGCAAAAGATGAATGTGTCTGATGTCCTAATAGTTTTGTTATATTGCTCTTCTGCTAAAGAATTTATAATAGATTCTTCTTGCCCTAAGTAATATACTTTGGGTTTTCAGGATACTTCATAATCTGAAAATTGGACTCAATCTACCTAAATTAATTAAACAAAACAGATTAAATTTTATTCCAAAATAAAGTTTACCCTCCATAGACATACCATTTTATCTGCCTTTACTCATGTTTCTCTCAGCCTAGAATAATACTCTTTCACTCCAATAATGAAAATCAAAACTTTTTCTTTAAGAAGCATTCAGTCCCATCTCCCCTATTATACATTTACCAACTACTCTAGGCCGATTTGATATTTATTCCCTTACAACTAAATGTTTACACTATTTTCAAAATAAAAATATCAAGATATTTTTATATTTGTGGCAGTTTCTGCTCCTGAGTCTCTGCTTTGGTAAGCCTCAACTCTGTGTTTACCTGTCTCTCCAATCTTGACAGCAGTGGTTTGCCCTATGTCCTCCCCTTTCTTATAGATCCAAGAAGATTTGTTGATTTTTCATAGTGTTTAGCTTTTTACTTGTTTTTAGGATGAGTGGTGACTTCCTAGCTTCTGACATGAGGAGCCATAAGAACTTGTGTTAGTTCTAGAATCCTATTTTATGATCTGTCGCCTGTCCCATGCTTTGCCCAATGCCTATAAATATTTGTTGAGTGAATACACTATAAGCATAAGCATACAAGCTTTATTTTACACACCTTTTCTATCTTGCCCAGAGTTGGTTGTATATCTTAAGTTAAGAGTTTGGGCTCTGGGGCTGTAATACCCTGAAAGCAATTAGCATACCTAGCATCTACACCTTCGTTTCTAAATATCTTTTCCAAATAAAAGTAATCAGTGCACCTTGGAGAAACAGCTGAATCCAAGGCTGGGTTTGAGGAAGTATAGAGTGAAGCTGGACCATCTTTTTATATTAGAAAGTAAGACAGCACTTATTTTCTTGAAATGGCAGGCCTGTCAAAAATTGTAGTCCCTTGAAGGGACTCACAGTGGCCAAATATTGGAAAGTTTGAGCACTTAAAATAAGTAATGACAAAAATTAATTTTAAACCATTGTATAAAACAAGAATCCTTGAGTCCATACTGATAATTTATATGTGAAAAAGAGAATGTTCCTTTCATAAAGAATGTCAATTAGTAAATGTACAAGAAATAATACAAGGTCACCTTTTTTGAAACAATTCTATGAAATAAATGTAATAATTTATTGAAGTAGGGATCACCAAAGGGTGCAAAGATAATCAAAAATTAGGTGAGTTTCAAAAAGAAACAGAATAATTTTATATATTATTTATTAATTACAAATGGGAATATGGTAACTTTATAGTGAAAAAACATGATAAAAACCAAGTTAACCAAGTGATCAAAGTACACATGACATATAATGCTCAAACTAGCATCTGGATCCCCCTAATAATGATACACTGAGGAGGACACAGCATCACTTAGGGAGTATTCCTACCAAAAATAGATAAGCTGAATATAATCATTAGGAAACATTAGAAAACCCCAATGAGACATTCTACAAAACAATGTGCCTGTACTTTTCAAAATATTTGTATCATAAACTCTTCCAGATTAAAGAACAATAAAGAAACACAACATGTAACTGCTATGTGTGGCACTATATTGGATCATAGCTCAGTGAAAATTATAATAGCTATAACTGACAGTAATGGGACAATAAATGAATTTCAGCATTATTGCATATTAAATAATAGTATTGTATAAACGTAAAATGTCCTGAATTTGATAATTGTACTGTGTTTTTGTAAAAAAATTATTGTTGCCCTTGTTCTTAAGAAAAACACAAAGTATTTAGGGGTAAAGTCAATGAAATAAGGTAAATGTGGCAAAAAAGTTGATTGACCTGGATGTAAGCACTTCGTTATTCTTTAAATTCTTCCATTAACTTCAGATTACTTTAAAGTAATTTCATTTAAAAAACTTTTTAAATGAGTAGGGAAATTATAGAATTTTTATTCTTACTGGTTTAGATTTATAACCTACTCTACAACATATGACTAACTGTGTGCCTTTGGGCAAATTGCTTAATATATCCAAGCCCTATTTTCTCATTTATAAATAAGATGATAGTAGTACTTATCTTGTAGCATTGTACAAAGAAAGACTTGAAGAAGTATTTTTAAATTGTTAGCAAAGTGCCTGGCAGTAAACACATAAAAATGTCAGCTATAATTATTATGCTATAATAATAATAATAATAAGGCATTTTCTCATTATAGCTCAAATTCTATTATCTATTCAGTGTGAGACTTTAAGCAGTTCTTAGAAATACATCCCTTAAAGATTCAGTTTCATAATTTAACTATGCCTAGCGATATCAGCCAACGAGTGGCAGATTTAAAAGTTAGGTTTGGGGCTTCCCTGGTGGCGCAATGGTTGAGAGTCCGCCTGCCGATGCAGGGGACACGGGTTCGTGCCCCAGTCCGGGAGGATCCCACATGCCATGGAGCGGCTGGGCCCGTGAGCCATGGCCGCTGAGCCTGCGCGTCCGGAGCCTGTGCTCCGCAGCGGAAGAGGCCACAACAGTGAGAGGCCCGCGTACCGCAAAAAAAAAAAAAAAAAAAAAAAAGTTAGGTTTGTCAGATATTCATAAACATTTGATTATTGGGTCAAATCTACATTCATTTCTGATCATATCCAATTTTCTCCAATGAATGAGCCCCTGAGTATATGACTTTTAGAGTAATGCCTTTCCCAGATATCTGTGATTAATAAATTACCTTGGCTTCATAATCTATGATGTGAAAATACCAATATTTCATGTTTTATTTATCTATGCATATGAAACTGGCCTAATTTGATATCCACAATTGAATTGAAATTAAAATATGTTAATTTTATTTGGAGAAAAAGCTATCCAAATCTTTTGCCCATTTTAAAATGTGTTCTCTTTTTATTATTGAGTTGCAAGAATTCTTTATATATTCTGAATACTAGACCTTTATCAGATATATGATTTTCAAATATTTTCTTTCATTCTGTGGATTATTTTTCACTTTATTTTTTTATTGATGTATAGTTGATGCACAATATTATATAAGTTACAGGTATACAATATAGTGATTCACAATTTTTAAAGGTTATATTCCATTTATAGTTATTATAAAATATTGGCTATAAATGGTCAGTAAGATACAATGTGGTGCTTAACATTATTAGTCATTAGGAAAATGCAAATTAAAACCACCGTGAGATACCACTTCACACCTACTAGGATGACTATAACAAGTGTTGGTGAGCATGTTTGAAAAATTGGAACCCTCATACATTGTTGGTGGGAGTGTAAAATGGTACAACCACTTTGGAAAACAGTCTGGCAGTTCTTTGAAAGTTAAACATAAAGTTACCATATGACCTAGCAATTCCACTCCAAAGTACATACCCAAGAAAATTGAAAACACATGTCCATGCAAAAACTTGTACATGGATATTCATAAAAGCTAAAAAGTGGGAATAACCCAAATGTCTATCTACTGATGAATACAGTGTGGTTTATCCACAGAATGGAATATTATTTGGCCATAAAAAGGAATGAAGTACTGTTGCATGCCACAACATGGGTGAAAGAAGCTATAAAAGAAGGCCACATGATTCTATTTATATAAAATGTCCAGAACAGGAAAATCTTTAGAGATAGAAAGTATATTAGTGGCTCTCAAGGGCTAGGGAGAAGGGACAATGGAGATTGACTACTAATGGTTAGTTACCAGGGTCTCACTTTGCGGTGATGAAAATGTTCTGGAATTAGTGGTGATAGTTGCACAACTCTGTTTAGTGATACTAAAACCACTGAATTATAGACTTTAAAAGAGTGAACTTCATGTTGTATGAATTATATCTCAATAAAGCTGTTACTTTTTTAAAAAGCTAAAAATATATTAATTTTATATGCCCACAAATAAATTTTATTTCTATAGTTAATATTGTAGTATGCTGAAATAATAATGAAATTGAATCTTATGCTATTCAAATCAAAACAAACATTGTTTTATTAAAATATGGGGAAATAAATTACATGGACCATTAGCAATTATCTTTAAATAGTTATAAGCACATTATTTTAGGGATTGTAGTTTAACTGAAGGATATTTTGATTTTGTATAATATTAAACAGATTTTTAATGTATACCATTAAATAGATGTATAATAAAGGTAAAAATTATAAGGTGAGAAAATACTATCCATAGACTGTCAATATATAGTTACTTAAATGTAATGACAGGGAGACGCAAGAGGGAACAGATATGGGAACATATGTATATGTATAATTGATTTACTTTGTTATAAAGCAGAAACTAACACACCATTGTAAAGCAATCATACTCCAATAAAGATGTTAAAAAAAAATGTAATGACAGTGGAAGATTATTGTAAATATGATTTGAAAATTACTAGAAACTATTTTATTAGAGAAATAACTTTATTTTATCATAAATTTAAGATAATTTTAATTATTGCTATGATTTTAAACCTAAAGAACTTGTTTATTTAATTGTTAATTTTCCCCTTAGGTCTTTAATTTTGGATATGTGCCTAAGTGAAGTATTGTGTGGGTACAAATCCCTTCATACAGCTAAATTCTCGACCTTCTCTGATTACAACTATCATGTAAGTAGTGATGCAAATGGAATAGAGCTTGTCTATGCTTCTAATATCTATTCATTTATTGTGGAATGGAATATAGTGATCATTTGATTTAGTACCTTTTTTTTGAGGATACTGGTGTAGATGGTCTGATTACAAGTCAAGATATATAAGCAGTTAGTATGGCTTTTCTTTTTTTAATTTATTTTATTTTTGGCTGCATTGGGTCTTCATTGCTGAGCACAGGCTTTGTCTAGTTGCAGCGAGGGGGGGCTACTCTTTGTTGCGGTGCGCGGGCTTTTCATTGCGATGGATCCTCTTGTTGCGGAGCACAGGCTCTAGGCGCACAGGCTTCAGTAGTTGTGGCTCGTGGGCTCTAGAGTTCAAGCTCAGTAGTTGTGGTGCACAGGCTTAGCTGCTCCACGGCATGTGGGATCTTCCCGGACCAGGGCTCGAACCCGTGTCCCCTGCATTTGCAAGTGGATTCTTAACCACTGTATCACCAGGGAAGCCCCTAGTATGGCTCTTCTAACGTCTTAGCTCACGAATTATTCTCCAAGTGACAATAACCTTTGATGATAAGTGATCATTTATTTGATCATATTTTTCCAGCATTATAATTGAAGACAATCACAGTACTTGCTTTATGTATTGTGAGAAATAAATGAAATAACGAATCTTAAACAATAATGACAATTTCTAGAAGATAGTAAGTATTCAGTAAACTGTAATGAAAATATTGAGGATGGTGATCATAACAGTGCTATAGATGAATATTATGATACTGTTCTAAGACCTTTGAGCTAGTTGGTGTATGTTTATCAGCTGTAGTGAGTTGATTCTGTTTACCTTACAGAGAGCATTGTATTAAAGAAATTTTGCTGCAAAAAAAGAAAATTGTGTTATTAAAATAAATGTTATTAGGTTAAGGCTTTAACTCAGAAAATTGTGGTGTGGATCAAAATTGTATAATGTGTTAGTGATCTGGCACTAAAGAAACAAAAGATAGTGTTAAATAGGAATGCTAAATTTATTCTAAGTATGGCATTCCTCTCTACCTAAAGAATATGAGAAGAGTTTAGAGATAGCAGACTATGTAAATCGTTCTTTATGCATTCCATTACATGTCCAGAAGACATTCCATTGGAAATACATTCTAAGAAAAGCTCTGTTTTAAGAAAAGAAAACTTGTGTTCCATTGGAATAAGTTATCAGACATCAATTTGGAATTCGAGTAATGTCCATTCTTTGTGTAATTATATGTATTTATTATATTGAATATCAGCATTTTAATTTATATTTCAAAATGTTCATTGATAATTAGTCAATAATAGAAGCTAAAAGTAATTTAGTATCTGTCCTAACCTTTAGTCACATATTTAAAGTACAGTTATATTCAGTGTTTTCATTGATCATTAGGCTAAAAAACTTGAATCATTTTACTTTACTTCATTCACTTATAGTTCTAATTTTTTGAAAAAAGAAGTTGAGTCTAGTTTTTAAGTAAGTTCTATTCCTTTTTTAAACTTACTTTTCCGAAATTATGAACAATTTTTGAATAAACAGGTCATTTTTAATTTTCATTAAAATGAGTTCCAGGACTACATTAATCTTACTTTGTATTTAAATGAGTAGAATTTGTGAAAATGGAATTAAGATGTTTTAACTTATCATGAAATTATGTGTGGTTTTTACGAAAACATCAACTATTTCCAGAGTCCAAACCAATTTATTATAAAGTCCATGTACATAAACTGAATAATCAGAAACATAAAAGGAAAAGGCTTTGTAGGCTAGGTGGATAGTTCGATGATAACACATCAAAAAGCTAATAAACACACACTGTTAGGTCCTTCGGAGAGCTATTAGGACAGGAAAACATTGGAAGTTTCCTAAAACTATCTGATCTCAGTATTTAAAGAATTGAACAAGTTGTTTTTTGTTCATTGTTGTTCATAAACAACTTTATGTTGTTACTTGTTAATTGATTGAAACCAGTGGGTGGGCCCTAGATCCTGACAGTAAAGTGTCAAAAAATCTGGAGAAATCTAGAAAAGGAATAAACAGCTTCAGGATAGCTGGGACTAATTCTGTTAAATAGAAATATGTTGAATATGAGAATAAACATCTACTCCATATATACCACACCTCCTAGTGTAAGAATAAATCGAGCCATTTCCTTTATTTTCACTGTACTTTTTTTTAAGGGTTAATAAAACCCTAAAGATATTCTTATTGTTTGATACACTGTGGATTGCAATGAAAGCTCAATGTGAGTATCTAAACTGCAGTTTTTCAAAATGATTACCACACGCAGAGTAGCAGTTGTAATATTTCTATTTTCTTTGCCATTAGTCTAGAAACAGTAAAGATCCTGCTGACATTCATATAAGAGATGTGGACAAACCGGAGAAAAGATCAAGATCCCCTTTGGTAAAACAAGATGAACGTCCCCACACTGTATAGTAGATGAGGAGCACAATTTTGTATAGCTTGATAAAGAAAGGATCATAGGAGAAGTACAGAGAGGTTTTGATCTCCAGACTCAAATCCTTAATTTTGCTGTATGTAATGTGTTCTTCACATTTCAAATACAATGCCTTTGTATGAAACATGGACAACACCTCACTTTTGAAAGATATATCAAATTGTATGAAATAACAATATAGGTTAGTGAGCATTCCTTAGATCAACAGAGAAACTGACGTTTTGTAAGCTAATGCTTGATTGGAACACGGTGAAAAAATTTTAATCTACTTTTTGAAAAACCAATCTATATAACTTACAATATTAAGAACAAATGTATCAATAAGTTTGTTTATAAATCTCTTTAACCTCAGATATACTTATCCATTCTAAGTACGATGCATGGACACACTGCTATATATATATATTTTTTAAGAGTTCTATGATTGGGAAGAAATTTCAGACTTCTAATGGTATTCCAAAGAGACTATGGAACAAATACATTTGAGCTCCAATTTATCAGCTCTTATTTGCATATATACGTATTATAAAGTTGCTGTTGTTGCATGCCATCAAAATGGTCTTATGTAATGGACTCCTAATGCATCTGTATTTCCATTCTATTCTTTGAATCTGGCTTAAAAATGACTATGGGAGAGGGTAGTCTCTAGGACTTTGGCTTCCTTTAGAAATTTAATGTATGAGTCTTGTTGCTTTCTTTTTTTTTCTTTATTTACATGTCTATGTCCTATAAATTGCATTCTTGTATTAATAATTATTACAGTCAGATAGCCTTCAAAAATTCAGAGAAATATGAAAATAAAATAAAAATTTCTAGTAATCATTAACAACCACCCAGAGATAATCATTTTTTAATGCTTTGGTGAATCTCCTTCAATATTTTTTCTCAGGTCATATACTACTATAAGATTGGGAAGACACTGTATGTGTAATTTTGCATCTTGTTTATTGATATCTTTATTTTCATTTGGTGTTTCATTTCAGTGTTCTAACAATCCTTTCAAAATATTTCCTATGGCTGCAAAATTATCCTTTATGTTGTCATAATGTTATCTATTTTTGACATTAGGTTATTTCCAGTATTTTTTAAAATTATTTATTTATTTTTGGCTGCGTTGGGTCTTCATTGCTGCGTGCGAGCTTTCTCTAGTTGTGGTGAGTGGGGGCTACTCTTCACTGTGGTGCACGGGCTTCTCATGGTGGTGGCTTCTCTTTGTTGTGGAGCATGGGCTCTAGGCGTGCAGGCTTCAGTAGTTGTGGCATGCGGGCTCTAGAGCGTAGGCTCAGTAGTTGTGGTGCACGGGCTTAGTTGCTCCGCAGCATGTGGGATCTTCCCGGACCAGGGTCAAACCTGTGTCCCCTGCACTGGCAGGTGGATTCTTAACCACTGTGGCAGCAGGAAAGTCCTCCAGTATTTTTCTTCTATGATAAGTAATAGTTTGGCAAACATTTTTATTCATAAGGCCCCTAACATTTTTTAAAGGATGGTACTATACATGAAATTGGTCAACTGAAAGGAATGGAGTTTTATCAACAAGTGAAGCAAACTTTCAACAGAGATACCATGTTAGATAAACCATCCTAGTAAGGTTTCTCCATTGTTAACCCTTTGTCAATATTTTTGTTATTGTGTTCTGGACCACCTTTATTTCTTCTTAACCTCTTCCTGGAGATGAGATGCCTAAAACAAATTTCTGTGTTCTAAAAGACCGACACACAATAAATATGAATCCTCGCTTTGACCATTAGAATATAAGGGATTTAGGTAACACATTTCCAAACCAGCTAGACTTATCATATCTTGACTCAAATGATGAGGCCTCTGAGATTTGGTTGCTTCTTGAACAGATATCAATTAGCCCTGCAGCTTTTGTGGGTATCTTGCTCTTGAGTCTACTATGTGGCCTAGGATTTTTTCCCCAATGAATTTTCCAAGTTGGATAAATCAAAATGAAGTTTTAAACGTATATCAGACTTCCTCGGGCCTCATTATTGCTTTTCCAATCTTGGGCATGTGTGCAATATTTCCCAGCTTAGCAGGGTCTGTGACTTTAATTAGCATGATGTTTACTTCCTCATTCCCATCATTAATGAGCCTGTTTCAAAGAACTGGACTCACCACTAACCCTTGTAGCAGTCCTCTAGACACCTCTTCCCTCCCAGAAAAGCTGCCATTTATTATGAGCCCTTTTATTTGATACTTCAACCAATTTTTATTCCATGTAAAAGTGTTCATATCCAAGCTAATTTAAACTAATTCTTTGAGTAAAATTTTTATAAGATACGCTATCCTTTTGCTTTGCTGGAATCAAGATATACCACATCTATTGCTGCTTTCATCTATTAATCTCAAAACTTGATCCACGAGGAAAAAAGAGCAATTAAATTTGCCTGCATGATTTTTTTTCTTTGTAAAATCATACTGCTTGCTTTTCATAATTCATTTATCCTCTAGATGTCTTCCAATATTTATCTTAGGATTTGTTTCTTTATTTTACTAAGAGTTGAGATGACTGCTGCTCTCCTTTTAAGAAAACAGAGCCTTGTTTGCTCATAGCTTTTCTCTTTTATAGTCTCAAGTTACCTGTGAAAATAAACAAAGCTGTGCTTATCATTGGGAAGCAAGCTCACTGAACAGATTATGTCTCCCTATTTTGTCTTAAAAATGTGGCATGAAAAAGAAAATATATATATACACATTTATGTATTTATATATATATATTTATGTATGTATGTATTTATCAACATACTGGACTGTATAGTAGAAAAACAAAATGGTTGATTTCTGAAATGACCCTGTCTTCTCTGTGTTTAACAAGATCTTCACTGCATACTGATTGCTTCAACTCCCTACCTAAGCTTTATTTATTTATTTATTTATTTATTTATTTATTTATCTTCTGTTAAAGACAATTTTAGAAAGCAGGTCAATATCCTAGTCATTTCAAAGTCTTTGTGGATTTCATTATTTTCTCCTCATTAATTAGTATGTGTGTGTATATATATATATTTATATATAAAATCCTTATTTATTTCTTTGAAAACCCCTTTGGATATTATTAACATATCATTTCTTTTTCTTTTTTATATTTTTTTCTGAGGTATTCATTTCATGAAAAAGTTTATCTCATTATTTGTATTTTTTTAAGTTTGGGTTCCATTGATCTTTCCTTCAGCAACTGTAGTTTATCTTCATTTCTACACTTCACCCCTGAAATAACATTATTTATGTTCATTGTTGGTATACTTAATTTACAGCATTTGGAAATATTAAATCTCTTCTTGAATCCATTAATTCATTTCTATTTTCCCTTAGCAATAATTAGCACATATCAAGTCTCTATAAGTTTTCAGAGTGAGTGAGATACAAATCCCCTTTACACATTCCCCATTTCTAGACAGGCTAAGTCAAGATTGGATGATTTCAAATCTAAGAGTGGGGGCAACTTTTTAAAAAAGTGAATAGTTACAAAGTTATTGCAAGATTCCTGGCAAGAGTGAATACAAGCTAAATTTTGTAAAGCAGAATTGGAATAGAGAGGAGGGGGTAGATGTTAAAGGTAACAGTCGTTGGCAACTGAGAATATTCAGGAAGCTGGGTTTCCTTCTTGCTGTCATTCCTCTTTCTGTCGTGGTAGGTTAAATCAGTGCTTTTCAAAATTATTGTGCACATTACTTACCTGGAGATCCTGTTAAAATAAAAATCTGACTCATTAGATCAGGCCAAGCCTGAGATTCTGCATTATGTACTAGCCCTTTTTTTTTTTTTTTGCGGTGGGGCTTCTCACCGCTGTGGCCTCTCCCGTTGCGGAGCGCAGGCTCCGAACACCCAGGCTCAGCGGCCATGGCTCACAGGCCCAGCCGCTCCGCGGCTTATGGGATCTTCCCGGACCAGGACACGAACCCACGTCCCCTGCATCGGCAGGCAGACTCTCAACCACTGCGCCAACAGGGAAGTCCCGTACTAGCCCTTTTTTGATGCCAATGCTGATAATACTGGTTCTCAAGTCACACATTGAGTAGCAAGTGACGAAATGACTATCTGAAATATCTGAGGAAGGACAAGCTATTCTACACTCACTCTAAGGAAGAACACTTTCTAAACCATTTACAATCAAAACATACCTATTTTCTGTTCCATTTCTTAAGAATCTAACATAATGACATACAGATAATGAATGACAATATTTTAAAGTACCATCCTTAACAAATAACATATTTACACCCACAGTACATTTCTGTGAGAAAGAATCCCTTTTCTTATAGAACCTTCAGACACTGAGATAGAATTTTCAAATCAATCCAAAGAGGCTGCCACCAAATATAGGATTTGTCATGTTGGATGTCCCATTGGAGAAATTTAAATTCCTCATGAAATAACATAGGAGCCTAGTTAGGGTTGTGTTCTTAGATGTGAGAAGAAAGATTAAAACCAATTTATTAAGGTGTGATTGACGTATAAAAAGCTGAACATTTAATATTTACAACTCTATGAGTTTGGGGATAAGTGTATACCATGAAACCCTCACCAACCACCAAAGCTGTCGACATATCTATCACATTCCAAAGTTTCCTATCATATTATTATTATTATTGTTATTTTTTGTGTGTGTGAGAATACTTAACACAAGATCTACCCTCTTAGCAAATTTAAGCATATGAAGAGTATTGTTAACTATAGGCACCCCAGCCCCTGAAAACCACCATTTTTACTCTCTATAAGTTCAGGGTTTTTTTAGATTCCACATATAAGTGAAATCATATAGTATTTGTCTTTTCTTGTCTGATATTTCAATTATTGCACTTGCCCTAAGGCCCATGCGTGTTGTCACAAATGTCAGGATTTTCTTCTCTTTTTCTGTGACTGAATAGTATTCTATGGTGTACATAAATATACAATAGAATACATATATTTGTGTGTATGTATGTGTGTGTGTGTATATATGTATATATGTACATATATACATTTTCTTTGTCCATTCAACTGTTGATGGTCACTTAGGTTGTTTCTGTGTCTTGGCTATTGTGAATAATGCTGTGGTGAACATGAGAGTGAAGTATCTCTTAAAGATAATGATTACATTTCCTTTGGATATATACCCATAAATTGAAATACTGGATCATATGGTAGTTCTATTTTTAATTTTTTGAAGAACTTCCATACTGTTTTCCATAGTGGCTGCACCAGTTTACATTCCTACCAACAATGTACAAATTTTCTCTTTTCTCCACATCTTCACTGACATTTGTTATCTCTTATATTTGATAATTGTCATTCTAACTGTGTGCAGTGATATCTCATTGTAGTTTTCATTTGCATTTTCTGATGGTTAATGATGTTGAACACATTTTCAGGTACCTTTTGGTCATTTGTATGGCTTTTTTGGAGATATACACTAATCCCTTATCAGATATGGTTTACAAATTTCTTTTCCCTTTCCATAGGTTGCTTTGTATTTTGTTGATTGTATTTTTGCTATGCAGAAGCCTTTTAGTTTGATGTAATCCTACTTGTTTATTTTTTATTTTTGCCTGTGCTTTTGGTGTAATATCCAAAAATATTGCCAAGAACTAATATTAGTTAGTTTAACTAATATTAACTAAAAGCTTACCTAATATTAAGATTTTCCTTATATTTTCTTCTAGGAGTTTTACAGTTTCAGGTCTTATGTTTAAGTCTTTAATCCATTTTGAGTTCATTTTTGTGCATGGTGTTAGATAAGGGTCAAACTTCATTTTTTTTTTTTTTTTTTTTTTTTGCGGTATGCGGGCCTCTCACTGTTGTGGCCTCTCCCGTTGCGGAGCACAGGCTCCGGATGTGCAGGCTCAGCGGCCATGGCTCACGGGCCCAGCCACTTCGCGGCATGTGGGATCTTCCCGGACCAGGGCACGAACCCGTGTCCCCTGCATCGGCAGGCGGACTCTCAACCACTGCACCACCAGGGAAGCCCAAACTTCATTTTTTTGAATATGGATATCCAGTTTTCCCACCACCATTTATTGAACAGATAATCCTTTCCTGATTGTGTATTCTTGGTGCTCTTGTCAAAAATTGGTTGACTGTATATGCATAGGTTTATTTCTGTGCTCTCTATTATGTTCCATTGGTATGTATCCAGAGAATGTTTAAGGGCCTCTTTTTTCCTTGTGCTCCATATATATATAAAACACACATATATATAAATATTATATATATAAAACAGGGACAAATACTTAATATATATGTATATTAAATATATAATATTTAAATATTTGTATAAAGTATATATTTATATATTATAATTATACCTTACTTGTACATTTTATTGAAATATAATTTGTATGGAATAAACTATGTCAGCACAAGCTCTATCAGTGCAATGCTGGCTTCATAAATTGAGTAGGGAAGTGTTTCCTCCTCATCTATGTTGAAATGTTTTGCTGTTATCTCTTCTTGAAATATTTGGTAGACTCTCAGTTATAGAGTTCTCTTTGGGAAAGTTTTTAATAATAAATTGAATGCATTCAATAACTATAGGGAAATTTAGGTTATTTCTTCCAGAATTAAGATTGGTAGTTTATGTTTTTAAGGAATTTCAATATTTCATCTAAATTGCCAAATTAACTGGCATAAAGTTGTCCATGCTAGTCTTTTATTAACTTTTGAACATTTATAAATCAGCAGTGATTAACTCTCTTACATGCCTAATTCCTGATAATTATTATTTGCATTACACATTTGTTTCCCAACAATAGTACAAGTGGGTTCCCTTTTCTCCACACCCTCTCCAGCATTTGTTGTTTGTAGATTTTCTGATGATGCCCATTCTAACTGGTGTGAGGTGTTACCTCATTGTAGTTTTGATTTTCATTTCTCTAATAATTCGTGATGTTGAGGAGGTTTTCATGTGCTTATTAGCCATCTGTATGTCTTCTTTAGAGAAATGTCTACTTAGGTCTTCTGCCAATTTTTGGATTGGGTTGTTTGTTTTTTTAATATTGAGCTGCATGAGCTGTTTATGTATTTTGGAGATTAACCCTTTGTCTGTTGATTTGTTTGCAAATATTTTCTCCCATTCTGAGGGTTGTCTTTTCGTCTTGTTTGTAGTCTCCTTTGCAGTGCAACAGCTTTGAAGTCTCATTAGGTCCCATTTGTTTATTTTTATTTTTATTTCCATTGCTCTAGGAGGTGGATCAAAAAAGATCTTGCTGTGATTTATGTCAAAGAGCGTTCTTAACTATGTTTTCCTCTAAGAATTTTATAGTGTCCGGTCATACATTTAGGTCTCTAATCCATTTTGAGTTTATTTTTGTGTATGGTGTTAGGGGGTATTCTAATTTCATTCTTTTACTTATAGCTGTCCAGTTTTCCCAGCACCACTTATTGAAGAGACTGTCTTTTCTTCATTGTATATCCTTTCCTCCTTTGTCATAGATTAGTTGACTGTAGGTGCGTGAGTTTCTCTCTGGGCTTTCTATCCTGTTCCGTTGATCTATATGTCTGTTTTTGTGCCAGTGCCATATTGTCTTGATTAGTGTAGCTTTGTAGTATAGTCTGAAGTCAGGGAGTCTGATTCCTCCAGCTCCATTTTTTTCCCTCAAGACTGCTTTGGGCACTCGGGGTCTTTTGTGTCTCTATACAAATTTTAAGATCTTTTGCTCTAGTTCTGTAAAAAATGCCACTGTAATTTGATAGGGGTTGCATTGAATCTGTAGGTTGCTTTGGGTAGTGTAGTCATTTCACAATATTGATTCTTTGAATTCAAGAACATGGTACATCTCTCCATCTGCTTGTGTCATCTTTGATTTCTTTCTCAGTGTCTTATAGGTTTCTGAGTACAGGTATTTTACCTCCTTAGGTAGGTTTATTCCTAGGTATTTTATTCTTTTTGTTGCAGTGGTGAATGGGATTGTTTCCTTAATTTCTCTTTCTGATCTTTCTTTGTTAATGTATAGGAATGAAAGAGATTTCTGTGCATTAATTTTGTATCCTGAAACTTTACCAAATTCATTGATTAGCTCTAGTAGGTTTCTGGTGGCATCTTTAGGATTCTCTATGTATAGTATCATGTCATCTGCAAACAGTGGCAGTTTTAACTCTTCTTTTCCAATTTGTATTTCTTTTTCTTCTCTGATTGCTGTGGCTAGGACTTCCAAAACTTTGTTGAATAATAGTGGTGAGAGTGGACATCCTTGTCTTATTCCTGATCTGAGAGGAAATGCTTTCAGTTTTTCACCATTGAGAATGATGTTTGCTATGGGTTTGTCATATATGGCTTTTATTATGTTGAGGTAGGTTCCCTCTATGCCCACTTTCTGGAGAGTTTTTATCATAAATGGATGTTGAATTTTGTCAAAAGCTTTTTCTGCATCTATTGAGATGATCATATGGTTTCTATTCTTCAATTTGTTAATGTGGTGTATCACATTGATTGATTTGCGTATATTGAAGAATCCTTGCATCCCTGGGATAAATCCCACTTGATCATGGTGTGTGATCCTTTTAATGTGTTGTTGGATTCTGTTTGCTAGTATTTTGTTGAGGATTTTTGTATCTATATTCATCAGTGATATTGGTCTGTAATTTTCTTTTTTTTGTGGTATCTTTGTCTGGTTTTGGTGTCAGGGTGATGGTGGCCTCATAGAATGAGTTTGGGAGTGTTCCTTCCTCTGGAACTTTTTGGAAGAGTTTGAGAAGGATGAGTGTTAGATCTTCTCTAAATTTTTGATAGAATTCACCTGTGAAGGCATCTGGTCCTGGACTTTTGTTTATTGGAAGTTTTTTTTTTTTTTTTTTTTTTTGCGGTACACAGGCCTCTCACTGTTGTGGCCTCTCCTGTTGCAGAGCATAGGCTCCAGACGTGCAGGCTCAGCGACCATGGCTCATGGGCCTAGCCGCTCTGCGGCATGTGGGATCTTCCCAGACCAGGGAACAAACCCATGTCCCCTGCATCGGCAGGCAGACTCTCAACCTCTGCGCCACCAGGGAAGCCCTGTTGGAAGATTTTTAATCACAGTTTCAATTTCATCACTTGTGATTGGTATGTTCGTATTTTCTATTTCTTCCTGGTTCTGTCTTGGAAGGTTATACCTTTCTAAGAATTTGTCCATTTCTTCCAGGTTGTCCATTTTTTTTGGCATACAGTTGCTTGTAGTAGTCTCTTATGACGCTTTGTATTTCCACAGTGTCCATTGTAACTTCTCCTTCTTCATTTCTGATTTTATTGATTTGTGTCCTCTCCCTCTTTCTCTTGATGAGTCTGGCTAAAGGTTTATCAATTTTGTTTATCTTCTCAAAGAACCAGCTTTTAGTTTTATTGATCATTGCTACTGTTTTCTTTGTTTCTATTTCATTTATTTCTGCTCTGATCTTTATGATGTCTTTCCTTCTACTAACTTTGGGTTTTGTTTGTTCTTCTTTCTCTAGTTCTTTCTTTAGGTGTAACGTTAGATTCTTTATTTGAGATTTTTCTTCTTTCTTGAGGTAGGCTTGTATTGCTATGAACTTCCCCTTAGAACTGCTTTTGCTGCATCCCATAGGTTTTGGATCATCGTGTTTTCATTGTAATTTGTCTCTAGGTATTTTTTGATTTCCTCTTTGATTTCTTCAGTGATCTCCTGGTTATTTAGTAAGGTATTGTTTAGCCTCCACGTGTTTGTGTTTTTTACGTTGTTTTCCCTGTAATTGATTTCTAATCTCCTAGCGTTGTGATCGGAAAAGATGCTTGATATGATTTCAGTCCTCTTCATTTTACCAAGGCTTGATTTGTGACCCAAGATGTGATCTATCCTGAAGAATGTTCCGTGTGAACTTGAGAAGGTAGTGTAATCTGCTGTTCTTGGATGGAATATCCTGTAAATATCAATTACATCTATGTGGTCTATTGTGTCATTTAAAGCTTGTGTTTCCTTATTAATTTTTTGTCTGGATGATCTGTCCATTGGTGTAAGTGAGTTGTTCAAGTCCCTTACTATTACTGTGTTACTGTCGATTTCCTCTTTTATAGCTGTTAGCAGTTGCCTTATGTATTGAGGTGCTCCTATGTTGGGTGCATATATATGTATAATTGTTATATCCTCCTCTTGGATTGATCCCTTGATCACTATGTAATGTCCTTCCTTGTTTCTTGTAGCATTCTTTATTTTAAAGTCTATTTTATCTGATATGAGTATTACTACTCCAGTTTTCTTTTGATTTCCATTTGCATGGAATATCTTTTTCCATCCCCTCACTTTCAGTCTGTATGTGTCCCTAGGTCTGAAGTGGGTCTCTTGTAGACAGCATATAGATGGGTCTTGTTTTTTTATCCATTCAGCGAGCCTGTGTCTTTTGGTTGGAGCATTTAATCCATTCACGTTTAAGGTAATTATCGATATGTATGTTCCTGTTACCATTTTCTTAATTGTTATAGGTTTCTTTTCGTAGGTCCTTTTCTTCTCTTGTGTTTCCCACGTAGAGAAGTTCCTTTAGCATTTGTTGTAGAGCTGGTTTGGTGGTGCTGAATTCTCTTAGCGTTTGCTTATCTGGAAAGCTTTTGATATCTCCATGGAATCTGCATGAGATCCTTGCTGGGTAGAGTATCCCTGGTTGTAGGTTCTTCCCTTTCCTCACTTTAACTATATCTTGCCACTCCCTTCTGGCTTGTAGAGTTTCTGCTGAGAAATCAGCTGTTAACCTTATGGGAGTTCCCTTGTATGTTATTTGTCGTTTTTTTCCTCATTGCTTTCAATAATTTTTCTTTGTCTTTAATTTTTGTCAGTTTGAATCCTTTGTGTCTCGGCATGTTTCTCCTTGGGTTTATTCTGTCTGGGGGTCTCTGCGCTTCCTGGACTTGGGTGGCTATTTCCTTTCCCATGTTAGGGAAGTTTTCTACTATAATTTCAAATATTTTCTTAGGTCCTTTCTCTCTCTCTTCTCCTTCTGGGACCCCTATAATGTGAATGTTGGTGTGTTTAATGTTGTCCCAGAGGTCTCTTAGGCTGTCTTCATTTCTTTTCATTCTTTTTTCTTTATTATGTTCTGTGGCAGTGAACTCTACCATTCTGTCTTCCAGGTCACTTATCCATTCTTCTGCCTCCGTTATTCTGCTGTTGATTCCTCTAGTGTATTTTTCATTTCAGTTATTGTATTGTTCATCTCTGTTTTTTGTTCTTTAATTCTTCTAGGTGTTTGTTAAACATTTCTTGCATCTTCTCAATGTTTGCCTCCATTCTTTTTCTGAGGTCCTGGATCATCTTCACTATCATTATTCTGCATTCTTTTTCTGGCAGGTTGCCTATCTCCACTTCATTTAGTTGTTTTTCTTGATCCTTCATCTGGTACAAAGTCCTCTGCCTTTTCACTTTGTCTTTCTGTGAATGTGGTTTTCCTTCCACAGGCTTCAGAATTGTAGTTCTTCTTTCTTCTGCTGTCTGACTTCTGGTGGATGAGGCTATCTAAGATGTGCAAGCTTCCTGATGGGCGGGACTTGTGGTGGGTAGAGCTGAGTGTTGCTCTATTGGACAGAGCTCAGTAAAACTTTAATCCTCTTGTCTGCTGATGGGTGGGGCTGGGTTCCCTCCCTGTTGGTTGTTTGGCTTGAGGCGGCCCAGCACTGGAGGCTATAGGCTCTTTGGTGGGGCTAACGGCAGACTCTGGGAGGGCTCATGCCAAGGAGTACTTCCCAGAACTTCTGCTGCCAATGTCCTTGTCCCCATGGTGAGCCACACACCCCCACACCCCCACCCCACCTCTACAGAAGACTCTCCAACACTAGCAGGTAGGTGTGGTTCAGTCTCCTATGGGGTCACTGCTCCTTCCCCTGGGTCCCAATGTGCACACTACTTTGTGTGTGCCCTCCAAGAGTGGAGTCTCTGTTTCCCACAGTCCTGTCAAATCCTACAATCAAATCCCATAGGCTTCAAAGTTTGATTCTCTAGGAATTCCTTCCCCCATTGCTGGACCCCCAGGTTGGGAAGCCTGACGTGGGGCTCAGAACCTTCACTCCAGTGGGTGGACTTTTGTGGTATAATTATTCTCCAGTTTGTGATTCACCCACCCAGCAATTATAGGATTTGATTTTATTGTGATTTCACTCCTCCTACTATGTCATTGTGGCTTCTCCTTTGTCTTTGGATGTGGGGTATCTTTTTTGGTGAGTTCCGGTGTCTTCCTGTCGATGATTGTTCAGCAGTTAGTTGTGATTCCAGTACTCTCAGAAGAGGGAGTGAGCGCACATCCTTCTACTCCGCCATCTTGAACCAATCTCTACCCTATATTTTTTAATATGCTTTAATTTTTTTTCTATATACTCACTTATTTTTTATCCTATGGACTCATTTGGATCTGTCTTGGTGTGTTAGAATCTCCTCTTTCTAGTGTACTCCTTTTAATTGCTCCTTGTATCTCCTATAGTTTCTTTTCATGTGGATACGTGTTCTGCACTCCCTTTCTTTGTATTGTCAATGCAATTTCTTTAATCAACAAGCTGTTTCTCATGGATTAAAGATTACAATATCTTCTGATTTTTGACAGTCTTTTAGTTCTGCCATATCCTTAGTTTCTACCTTTTTCTCCCTTCCAGCCCTTTTTCCCAATAAGTGTCCAAGAAGCATCTCCACTTTCTGTGACAAACACTTGTCTCTCAGAACTGGTACCATCCCAGGACTCCCACCTCTGTTCCCTTGCACTGTCAACCCCTTTCATTCTGGTTCACCAGTAGCCAGTGTTTTCATGTGAATATTTTGTTAATAGAGTCATACTTCCTCTTTCTTGGAATGGTTGTAACCTTACCCCATCATTCCCTGACCCCTTTCTGAACCATCACATTCTATTCTCAGTGCCATTCTGAGTTTACTGGAATTAATGTTCATTTTGCTATTTAGGTGAAATTTGATGTTCATAGTATTCTTTGTTTCCTAATTATGTTTTAAGCATAGGTTACAAATAGTTTTATTTAGTCATTTTGTTGATTTGATTTTTGTTTTGGGGGGTTTTTTTTTAGAATGTATGGAAAGATTCCACTTTAGAGGCCATGATTATCTGATGGGTACCTAAACATTTCTAAATTCCTTATTGCATTGCTCTGTAAAATAATTATCCTATTTTCTCACAGTATCTGTGTTACACAGGTACAGCTTAAGACCTCTGGTTTAAGGTCTGTCAGGAGTTTGCAGCAGATCGGAGCTGCAATTTCATCTGAAGGTTTGAAAGGAAACAATCTGTTTCCAATCTCACACACATGGTTCTTCACAGGCTGTTTTCCTGAAGGCCTCAGTTACTCACTGGCTGTTGCCTGAAGGCTCTCTTTCCTCCTTGTCAGTGAGCCTGTCTGTGATGTGGCTCATATCATGCCAATTGGTTTACCTCTGTGTGAGCAAGCAAGAGAGCAAGAAAAGTCACTTGAAACAGAAGCCACAGTCTTTTTATAATCTACTCTAGAAGCAACATTGTATCACTTCTGCCACATTCTGTTTACTAGAAATCATTCACTAAATCTGGCTCCTACTCAAGAGGAAGGGATTAAACAAAGTTGTGAATGTCAGTAGGCAGAGATTGCTACAGGTCATCTCAAAGTCTACCCACCACAAATATTTTATTAAGAAATATTTTCCTGCTTGCTGCTCTTCTCACCAAAAGGGCTTAGAAGCAATTATACATGAGTGCAATGAGTACTTCTGATGCCTATTGTATGTGTCTAAATACCACTCCTTAGTAAAGGAAAATAGAGCTTGTTAGAGAAATTGCTTGTTCCAAATCTCAGGCAGGGGAAGTACAAAGTGATCCTGAAACACCTTTTTTTTTTTTTTGAGAAAAAAACAGAACAAAACCAAAATTAATTAGGACACATCAAAAGAACAAACTAACCAACCTGAAAAGCTCCCACTGGCCAAATTTGGGACAAAAGGAATACTGGTTTTAATAGATTTTACAATATTGAATTTTTAAAAATTCTTTGAGTTTATAGTAATACTACACAGTCAGAAGGGGAAGAGGAAGGAGGACTAGCTCTCCTTAGATAGATATGAATAAATAAACAAATAAATAAATAGATATATCTGCATAAATATATATATATAAATATATATTTGTGTGTGTGTATTCACATATGTACTTACATAGAAACACAAACATATACATCTAAGGAGATATGGTCCTTGTACTATTCTCTTAACTTTTTAATAGTTATGAATATTTCAAAAATAAAAAGTTAGAGGTGGAGAAAATAAAACTTTAAAACTCTTAGAAGAAAATGTAGAATCATAGGGTCACAAAGAAAAATGCTAATCATAACTGAAAAAATAGATTAATTTGACTAATTTGATTATATTAAAACAAAGAACTGCTGTTAATCAAAAATACGTTAAAGAAAGTAATACTAGAGTACAGATTGGGAGTGGATAATTGAAACAGTTGTAACTGAAAAAGGATAACTATCCCAAATATGTAAAGAACTTATACACACCCAAAGAGGGGGCGGGAAACTGATTAAATAAAATATAAGAGGCTCATGCCTAGGACTTTTCCCTGCTGGAATGTACTTTGGTTTCGGAGTAACAGAGAATGCTTACAAAGTATGACTTAAATATTATCTCAGAGGAAACCCTTTAGGTTTGAAGTTTCTTAATTTTTATATTCTATTTGTTATGTAGATGGAGAATTTATATTACTAACATCAACTCTCCAGCCAACTGCATTTAATAAATCTAAAAATTACCAGTAATTTACAATAACATCCTAATCAGACCAGGTATACTCTGATAAAACATTGCTACATATGAACTCTCATGAGAAAATGCCAATGACATTTTACAATGATGTCTAGTGGAGATCAACAAGACCTCAGGTGCCCAGAGAAGGAGAGAATATGTTACAAACCCACTGTTAGCTTTTTCCTTCCAATATAGAATGGAAGGGAAAGTCCTTCTAATAAAGTAAATTTAACTAACATCTCCTATAGCAAGGAGGGAAAATAAAAAGACTGCCAAACCCTCAAGAACAATAATGGTCTCCCATTTCCTTATATTCTCAATTCCCATCCAGTTCTTGGCACTCATGGGAGTTCCATCAATACTTATTAACAAGGTAAAACATTGAAGAGATGTATGAATGAACTATATATGACTCTTTCCAGGTAATAGAACAGTGCTACCTCACTCTGAAATATTGTAAACAGCTTTCTCTGGTCTTCAGTATGGTGAGTCTAAAGCAAATTTTCATGTAGGGATACAGTAAGTCAAGGGGATTGTAATACTTCTGCTTTAGAATAACTGAGAATTTGCTTTAGAGAAGGTTTTTTATGTTTGTTTGCTTTTTAAAATAAATCTAATCATATTTCATATGTAAGTTTTCATTTTGCCTACTCACTCTCCAGTCATCTGTCTATACTTTTGGAAACAGGGGTATTAAACAGGCTGAATATTACTCTGTTTGTACAAAATGTGGTCTAAAATGTGGATCCTATAATTAATTAATATTAACCCAAAATGTGGTCTAAAATGTGGATCCTATAATTAATTAATATTAACCCAAAATGTGGATCCTATAATTAATTAATATTAACCCAAAATATTAACCCAAAATGTTTGCATTACAAACATCCTCTGTAGAATTAGATCTGTTCTCTAAAATTTTTCCAGGTAAAATTAGACAGTTTTGCCAACCATCATTCTATTCCTAAAAAGAAACGATATTTTTTCCTTGTAAGGTATGAGTTGGAGAATTTGGGAATTGATCAAGGAAACAATCTTACCATGAGGTGACAGTGACATGTACAAGCTTTATTTGAGTAACACTGACAGGTTTGAAGGCAGGGGAAGTCCCTCAGAGCAGGAGATCCTCCAAGGCTATGGCCTTGGGTCCACTATACAGAAGGGGAGGAGAACAAGGAAACTCCTATGGGAGAGGGGGATTGGAGAGGGGAATTACCTGTCTAGGTGGTGTCACTCAGCTACACTGTGGGGAATCTCTGGGTCAGAAAGGGCAGTTGTGTCTTGTTTTGTTTTTTTGTTTGTTTTGGTTTTGGTTTTGTTTTTTTAGTAGACCCATGGTTTTATCTGTGGCTATCAGCTATTAAGTTCAGTTTCCTGGGGTATGTATGCAGCAGGTTACAAATGGCTGTAAATCTGCTTTTTGAGGCTGTATTTAAAACAATTGAATGTGTAAAAAGTTGAGTTTGGCTTTGGCAGGCTTTTGAGCTCATTGCTCTCACCCTGCTTTGAAGAAATAAACAACATAGGGCCAATACAGAGGCCATTTTTGGCTGCCTTATGTAACAGTCTTCCAACAACATCAAGATGTGAAGAGTAAGATTTCTCACATGTTATAACCTATTAACATAGAAAAATGTATTCCATCCAGCTTTGTACTAGCAGCAGCTCTTACCAGGCCTATTCCTACTGTTGGCAGGAGTTGGGAAAAGGATACAGATGGAGGCTTCTGGCCTGCAGTCTGTTACCCTTATCTTTAGACCTTGTCTGCATATGGGGGGACTGCAGAGATTCCAAAATGCACATCCAAGATTTTTCACAGTAACTACCCCTCCCAAAAAGCCATGACTTGGCCACCTTCAGGCATAAAGATAATGCACATTGCTTCCCTGTCAGCCCTAAGAAGGACAGAGTTGATTACATGGTTCTGGAATGGGCTCAGAATTGTTTGGACAAGGAATTAAGCCTTCTGGGTACCCAGATTTTATGGTCTGGAAGGGGGAGGCACATTTCTTTGGGCCCTCAAATTCCTTGCCCCTTGGTGTACTAGCAAAGGGGCCCCTTCTTCCTGTGTCTAGGGATAACACTATCTTTCAGAGCACTTACCACACAGAGACCTCAATGAGTAATTATTGAACAAACAAGTATGTTGGTGATCAAGGGAATGAAGAAATACATAAGCAAGAAGCATAAGGATAGTTGGTTGAAAGCAGTGATCCTGTTTCATAAAGCATCATAAAAAATACAGTTTAACAATTAGTGGGCACGGGGCACAGTAGGAAGATTCAGGTACATGGCTTTCTTTCCCCTGCAGCAATAGTGCTGGCCATTCTCTGGCGATGAAAGTCACATTAGATAAATCAATGATCCATCATCCCATTGTAAATCACAAGTTCTAGAGTGCTATATTAAGAAATCGATCCCTCCACCCTGAAATATCTCTCTAATACATACAGATTATCATTTCTTTGTCTATGTCATAGTCTTCCAGCATTATGTATATGTTTACAGGTTATTATTATTCAATAACTCTGTCTTCAGCACACAGGACTAAAGGATTAAAGGTCTTGATAGATGAAGACTAAATATAAATGTTAACACAATTGATTTTTCACTTTGCAAAACTTGTCTGGAAAAGAGTGAAACATTTTACTGGGGAAGAAGTTGGACATTCTTTCTTTGGGAAAATGCTTCCACTAAAATAACCATTTGTAGTCTGACAGTACTTTGAAAAAAGAGGCACACAACTAAGACAACCATTTAATAGCAAAGAAAACTTGAATTTTGTGTCTGAGAGGGCATGGGTGCCTTAATGATTTCCTTATGAGTCTTTAAAATGGAGTTTTTAAATTTCCGGGGAAATGGCATTTTGCAAATATTAGGTTGGAAGCTTCACTGGCTCTCTGAGGTTAAATATCTGTCTCCATTTGACTTATAAATAGGGAACTTAAGTTTTAAGGAAGTTGAACTACATGAAAAATCTATTAATGGAAGACTCACCAGGAAGAGAGGGACAGGAGCGAGATATGCAGGATTCTCTTTTGAGAGAGAAACAGAAGAAGGATGATGAGATAAGCACAAGCAGAGAGAGGTCATGAGAATAGCAATGGGTCTTTCTGACAGGGAAGAAATGCAAATATGAGAATATTTATTATGCTTATATATGCTAGGACCTACATTTATCATTTAATCCTCCATCAGTTCTTTAAGGTGTGGATATTAGAGTCATTTTAAAATTGAGGAAATTTATACTCAATAAGATTGTATAATTTGTTCAAGATTATTCATCCAGATCTGACTCAAAAATCTTTACACTTTCAACGTGTCAAGGGAGGGAATTTTGGTATATTCAACAGTGGCACATCTGCTTTGTTTTGTTTTTCCTGTTCTTAAACCATATTATTGGGGCTGCCATGACTCAGAGCTCCAGCTAGTTACCGTAGGAACCTGCAAATCTCCCAGACACTGTTCCCCACATTTTACTCTGGTGAATTCCATTGGTCCAGGCAACTATGGTTCTGAGACAGGTCAAGAGATAAGCCGACACTCATGTTGAATATTTTGAAATTTTCATTCTATCATTTCTCCAAATGTATGTTTATTATATTTCCCATGCTCTTTGATTCCCACTTCATTGATGTTTTTCTCTTCTTCTGTTCTTATGCCAGTTTTCTATGCTTTCATTGTAATAATGACAGTAATCAGCCTTAAATGTGTATCCTACTTGAAACATGCAAAGCACTTCAATACATATGACATTTGATTGATGCATATTCAGTAGCCAATTTATATGCAAAGGGAGAAAATGAAGCTCAGAAAGGTTAAGTGACTTGTCCAAAGTCATTCAAGTAGGAAGTGGCAGAACCAGGGCTGATCCCACTTTTCCTGATTCTCACTCTCCATCGTTGCCTTTTCATGTACCTGAGGCTTAAATCAGGCCCTTCAGAGTTCCTTAATCCCACTAAAACTATGGAAGTGACTGAAATACCCTGAAGCATCTGATCCACCTCATACACCTGGTGGGGTTAAAAGCAAAACAAACTAAAAACAACATTAACAAAATCAGATATGTTTTTAGCTGTGTATAATAACCAGATGAAAGGCTCAAATTTCTGCAAGAAAATTTAAAGAGTACTCTCACCCAAGGCCCATTATAACCTCAGTGGATACTGAATGATCACATCTGGTTACTCTGGTGGGCAGAAATTTTCTGAGGAAAAAAAAAAAATCCTTTTTTAAGTAATTTTAAAGAATTTGTCTTTGAAAGTATTTTAAATAATTTGAAAAATCATTTAGTATAGATTTTATATTATAGTCCAACACGAATCTCAGCATATTTCATTTCTAAAATATGATGGAAGCTAATTCCTGAGTGTCCTCTCAGGTTCAAAGTAGTTTATAAAATTGAATGTCAATAATAAAGTAAAAAACTCACCATTCCATGGGCTTCCCTGGTGGCGCAGTGGTTGAGAGTCCGCCTGCTGATGCAGGGGACACGGGTTCGTGCCCCGGTCCGGGAAGATCCCACATGCCGCGGAGCGGCTGGGCCCGTGAGCCATGGCCGCTGAGCCTGCGAGTCTGGAGCCTGTGCTCCACAACCAGAGAGGCCACAGCAGTGAGAGGCCCGCGTACTGCAAAAAAAAACATAAAAACAAACAAAAGAAACCTCACCATTCCAGATCCTAACCAAAAGCCAACCACAGCAACATACCCTAAAAGTAATAAAACAATTATATAAGTAAAACTATTTTTAACATTTTCATGCTATTTCACAAATTAAAAAAAAAAATTAGAGACATTACTTTGAATTAATCATTGCCTTCTCCAGTGATCCTCAACGATTCTCTTTATAACCCAAAATTTTCCAAAATTCCAGTAAAACAGAAATGAAGTTAACACCACAATCAAATCATAGTATTCAACTTTGCTGCTGTAAACATATTTATACTTAACTTAAAATCTTATTATACTGTACATATTTTATCCTATACTGTGAACTTAATTCATCTTATCTAGTCCTTTTTTGTCTTTCTAAACCCTTGAGTCATAGTAAACATTTAAGCTATCTTGTAAGGGAGTTACCTGAACCAGCTAGATTTAACTCTTAGCAGCAGTCAGGAGACTAGCCTACTCCTTCTCACCCTCCTCCCCACAAATGGTCCCTGATCAAGATACGTATGTGTTTGAGTGTCTTACCATTTATAAATGTGATCTTCTACCAAGACCACTAAAACTTTCTCCATATCAGCAATAAGTCTTTTTCTCTTTCTTATCATTCATGTGTTTAATGGAGTAGCAATTTTCATTTCCTTCAAGAATTTTTCCTTTGCATTTATTCACAACTTGGCTGTTTGGTGCAAGAGGCCTAGCTTTCGACCTGTCTCAGCTTTCGACATGCCTTCTTCACTAAGCTTAATTATTTCTAGCTTTTGTTTTAAAGTGAGAGACGTGCAACTCTTCCTTTCAATTGAACACTTAGAGGCCATTGTAAGGTTATTACCTGGCCTAATTTCAATACGGTTGTGTCTCAGGGAACAGGGAGGGTCAAGACAGGGAGAGAGATGGGAACAACCAGTTGGTGGAACAGTCAGAACACACACAACATTTATCAATTAAGTTTGCCATCTCATGTGGGCATGGTTTGTGGCACCCCAAAACAATTACAGTAGTAACATCAAAAATTACAGATCACAGGTCATCATAACAAATATAATAATAATGGAAAAGTTTGAAATACTGTGAGAATTACCAAAATGTGACACAGGGAAATGAAGTGAGCAAATTCTGTTGGAAAAATGGCACCAATATACTTGCTTGACCCAGGGTTGTCACAAACCTTCAATTTGTAAAACCGCAATATCTGCAAAGCACAGTAAAGTGAAGTGCAGTAGAACAAGGTGTGCCTGTAATCCTCTTTCTTTTCCAGAGTATCAGCCCTACTATTTATAGGAAACCATCTGATACCCCACATATGCTAGCAAACATGTATTTTCAGCTATTCATTTGAGGCTGGAGGGGAGGGAGGAGGTAGTGACAAATATTTGTACCATGCCTGTAATAAACCAGGCATTTTACCAAGCATAAGGGGATGCATAGGAGATGCATGGACTGACCTATACCCTCTTGGAAATTTGACTTTAGTCAGGAAATGAAAAAACAGACATACAGTAACACAGAGTGTTATCAGCAATATGGCAGGGAAGAACTGAGTGCTCTGAGAGCCTATTGAAGAAGCTAGACTAGAGAGTCAGAGGAGTTATCAAAAGTAACATAAAGGCTGGGAACAGAAGGATGACCTGTGAGGAATGAGAGGCAGCATGTTCCAGGCAGAAGAAGAAACACTTAAACCGCCACCAAAACATACAGCCTTCAACACTGCACTATTAAATTAAGTTCTGCTCTGGCTCCCTTAGGTGATACCTGGTTTGAAGTTCTGACTTGCTTGTTAAGTGGCAGTGAAGGCAAATTGCTTCCCCTTTCAAGATTCCCAGATCACCACGAGCACACCACCATGTTAACAGGCAATACCAATCTCTATGCTGCTCTAATGCTCTGAACCCCTCCAGGTATCACAGTGTGTTTTGGGCAGAGATGAGAAGTTTAGCAAGAAAGTCACCTAACTAAAATCATGACGTTGACAGGATCATCTGGTTTACTCTGGCAAATACTACATTAAGTTACTGGTAACAATGTAAAACTCAGCAGTGGTTGAATGTTCACCTATATTCTGATTTTCCTCTGGCCCTCTGAAAATAGCATACCTGATATTTTTCACCCGTGTCTCTTTTTCATCTGTAGATATCAGGTATCTGATTTCTTGAGATTCTTAGAATGGAAAGGTAGACAAGGTTATGCTTTGAAGCAACGTGAATTTATATTCTGATATTATTTCTTTAAACATATATTTGTACTGAGTTTTGATATCAATTATATAGCTCAGAAAATTACAGTGTCAAATATGAGTACATATCTTGTAAAAGAAGTATGCACTTGTGTTTACTACATATCCTGTACATAATATGCTTGATTATTGAAAAAAAATCTATAAATAGCAAGGTCTCATTTTTTTTCAGTAATGGAACATTCCTGAAAATGATACTTCCAGGCTAATAAATGTTATCGACACCAAACGATATAGCAGGAAACTCACATAGAATCTGATGCTTGTGTTTCCAAAAGACATTGCTCAGCTCATGACATGTTCTGTACTAAGACCGAGGTACAGGCAGCCTACCTGAAAAAGAGTCTCTGAAATTTAATGCCCATACCATTTCTTATGGGCTTGGTTTGCCAGCCATTTATAATTCCATTTATTGCTTCCTTAATTGCCTGGGCATGACCTTATATTTTGTAACCTTTTCTTTTTTCTCTTTAGGGCTTTAAATGATTTGCACATATCATCTTTAATTAACACCTTAGTGTGACATCAGCAAAATAGAGAGGATGGATAGCACAATCCACAAAACATTACCCTTGCAACTACATTTCTAGTACTTTGGAAAACACATTAGCAGGACACACTTGGCTTTAAGCTTATCTTGGCGATCTTTTCTAGGAGTGTGATTCTAGTACTCAAATCAGCTAGTGTAACAAATCAACGAACAAGGATATTTAACTTCAACCCAAAATTTAGCAAATGAGGTTCACATTGGGAACACTTTTCTTTTAAAAAAAATTATTTTATTTTATTTATTTATTTTTGGCTGCGTTGCGTCTTCGTTGCTGTGTGCGGGCTTTCTCTAGTTGCGGCAAGCGGGGGCTACTCTTCGTTGCGGTGCACGGGCTTCTCATTGCAGTGGCTTCTCTTGTTGCAGAGCACAGGCTCTAGGCACGTGGGCTTCAGTAGTTGTGGCACGTGGGCTCAGTAGTTGTGGCACACGGGCTTAGTTGCTCTGCAGCATGTGGGATCTTCCCGGACCAGGGCTTGAACCCGTGTCCCCTGCATTGGCAGGTGGATTCTTATCCACTACGCCTGCAGGGAAGCCGGGGAACACTTTTCTTTATATGAGTCTCATTAGGAAGAGGTGAAAGTAGTGTTGAGAAAATATAACCTGTTGTGTATCTTGGAGATAATTGAGATAGCAGATATTATCATCATATACCTTTAGACCTCCTAGCAAACTTAGATTTCACAAGACCAGTCCTCTCTTGGTGTCGAGGACCCTGAAGCCTGATAGCTTTCTCAGCATCACAGTTTCTAACTGTAGTTGAGACAACTCAGGCATTCCAACTGCTGGTCCCATGTGTTTTCTACTTCATCAAACTCTTTTCTTTCAGACCCTGATTTAATATAATTAAGGCAGTTGTAAAAAATGTATTATTGGAAAACACATAGACCAGTGGTGGGGGGAGGGGAAAATGGCACTGCTTTGTTATGAGAGAGGGTTACTGAATGATTATGCTCTTTTATTGTATGTAAACCAGGAGAAAAGGAGGCAGTTCCAGTGACTGAACAGTTAAGAAATATTAAAGATAACTTAGAGCACTTGGCTCTCTTATCCCTTGTCAGTTGCTTAAATCCCCTCTATTAATCCCATCTAAATAATTCTATTATAGAATTAATACACAGTCATCCAAATTATACTTGAATACCTCTGGTGATGGAGAATATACTATTTCAGAGTCATGCATTTCATCTGACTTAACCCAAGTCAATTTCCTTGCTAGTTCTTTCCTTGCAGAAGCAGACTTGTAGATTGGATAATGAAATTATGACAACCGTTTGATGTGTAGATTTATTTACTCTTCTACAATGGGAGAATACATCAGAATCAGATATAAGGGCAAAGAATTTACTATCCTTTACAATGAAGCACGCAAACCCAAAAAGGGAATTAAAATGATCTTCAACGTTTCAACTGTTAAGCATGGCAATTGCATTAGGTACTTTATCAGTCTTGCATGATAACCTGGAAAAAATATATATATGATCAAATTTAGCAAGAAGTTAATAGTAGCAGCAGAAATTTGGATCTATAGCTAAGGCTCTTTCCTTACATTACAGTGTCACATACCTTTAATAGTTTGGGACCAAAAAAAAAATTTCTTCAATATAAGAAAAATTCAAGGGTATTACTTACCTTCTAGTAAAGCAGTCATTTATCTTAGACTGTTCAATGGTAGAATAAGTTATTCTACAGAAAGTACAGATGGATGAGTGATAAGTGCTAGTGTAAATGAAAAACATCTCAAGGCAAAAATGCAGAAACCATACATAATAGAAAAGGATGTTTATGCATCACAATCAATGGCCTTGTCTTGAATTCTGCGTCTCAAAGAGAAGCGTTCCTAGCAGAGTCTTCATCCAGAGACCATCTTTTGTCTATTGTCACTGCTAAACTTTCCATGGGTAAGGAGTCAAATTTAACATTGAGTGAATCAGATTTTACTCTTTAACTAATACTAATACATACAGTATCATTAATACAAAGGCTTCAAGTATTTTCTACTAATACTCTTTATAGAACTATTACTTTTTAATTTTAACTTATTCCCCAAATTGTATTGTTTTCTATGTCTAAATATGAACACACACGTAGAAAGATAGGGACACCTGTTTCATGTATACGTTTGTGCACGTGTATATATGGTGATACATAACACTTCAGTATCATTAATTCACTGTACTGTGCAGTGTACTATAATGGGCTATGGTTCTTGTATTTAGAGAATTAGCCATCATGCCTAAAACCAAGCAATTTTTTTAAAAAAAAACCTAAACATCAACCCTAGCCCCCCTCCAAAAAAAATAGGATGTGCAAGGATTTTGATAAGCAAAGCCAATTTAAGAGTGTTTTTTGCACCCCACAACTACAGGTAGAGCAAAACCACTCATGATTAACTCCTGTAGTATACTAGAGCTCACTCATACCAGCTTACAGAGATTACTGTTACATTCTCAGAAATTTGGGGAGCTGGTGTGAAATACGGCCATTATTAAAAAGTAAACTGAAATTTATGATTAAATAATATATTAAAAACAAAGGTAATAACTCAAAACTCATAATTTCCTATTTATTTTGCTACATTGTACTATTATCAGTATCAGCTTGAGGTGATTTATGTCTATTATACCTGCATGGTGGAAACACTATACAATGGGGCATGCCATTATAGGTCTCTTCCCAATACTTCTTTTACTGACCTCAGTTGGTACCTTAAAATCAACCATGGTGGGGATAGTTTCAGCACGGAAATTAACTCAAGCTGCAATGCAGGGTTTTTTGTCCCTCTCCATCCCAGAGGTTCCTGTTGCTAAACATTTATCAGCACTCCACTGATTAACTCAGAACATGGACGAAATGTAGTCCAGTGACTCACAGCACAGGCCTCAGCTCTGCCCTAGGCCATTAATATCTGTGTGCTCTTGGACAGTTTTTCTTAATGTGTGGTTGCCTCAGTCTTTTCATCTGTAAGATGGTTTTCAAATATCTCTTAAGCACTTGACTTTGTCTGGATTGGAACTTTAAGTGACCAGTAAATGCTAATTATAATCACTATCAGCCTCGAGATACAGCAGTGAATTATAGAATGGGCTGTAGTGGATTTAGTTTTACATTCAAGAAATCTGGCAAAATAGACAAATCATGTTTTTTTTTATAATTCAGTTATTTCTTTATATAAAACTATATGCCTTAGCAGCCAAAATATAGGGAGAAGTTAGTTGCACTACTTGAAATAATTATAGACAGTAAGGTTTTTATACTTGTAGAAATCTCACATTTGCTTTCCTAATATTTAATTCCATATTCATAGTTATCTTTTTATTTTGTAAACACCTTGTATAAACCACTTAAATATATAGTATTAAGTTAACCAAATATCCAGTATGAGCCAGTAGAAAGTTTTTGGCACCAGTACTTTATAGAACTAAAGTTTCATATTGATTCTATCTTGGGCTTCCCTGGTGGCGCAGTGGTTGAGAATCTGCCTGCTAATGCAGGGGACACGGGTTCGAGCCCTGGTCTGGGAGGATCCCACATGCCGCGGAGCAACTAGGCCCATGAGCCACAACTACTGAGACTGCGCGTCTGGAGCCTGTGCTTCGCAACAAGAGAGGCCGAAATAGTGAGAGGCCCGCGCACTGCGATGAAGAGTGGCCCCCGCTTGCCACAACTAGAGAAAGCCCTTGCACAGAAACGAAGACCCAACACAGCCAAAAATAAATAAATAAACAAATGTAGGGTTTAAAAAAAAGAAAAGAAAAAGAACCTCATGTCCTAGCCTTTTTTTTTTTAATGCTGTCACCTGTGTGTGCATCTCCAATAGTTTGGTTTGCCTCTTTTAAAACTTTATATGAAAAGAAACAAGCTGAACATGTTATTTTCTGTTTTCCTTTATTCATTTAATAATATGTATGTTATATTCATCCATATTGTTGTATGTATATGTCATTCATTCATTTTTATTACTTTATAGCCTACTATTTTACAGTATACCACAATTTAATACTACTGACTGGCATCTGTACGGTTTTCAGTTTGTGATAACAAACAATGCTGCCATAAACTTTCCTGATCATGTATCTTGGTACATATGAATCCTCACACCTCTAAATCAGTAGTTCTCAAATTCCAGCATGAATCAGAATCACCTTTATAGGGCTTGTTAAAATAGATTGCTAGACCCCATTCCCAGAAATTGTTTCAGTAGTTCTGGAGTGAGGCCAAGAATTTGCATTTCTAACAGGTTACCTGTTGATGCTAATTCTGTGAGAACTACTGCCCTATACAGTTAAGGCCTCATTTATTTAGGTCATCTTTAATGTATAACAATAAATCCCTAATTATTTTGCACACATTTGTTATATTTTTTCCTAGATAGTTGATAGATATGTCGCTCTTAATAATTGTAAATGCTATCAAATTTAATTTTCTGTTTGTTTCTGGTGTGTAGGAAAATAAATGCTATATAGATATTTTATAAATATAAATATATTTAATTATAATATTTATATATAACTCTACATATAAATTTTGTATCCAACTACCTTATTAAACTCTCATTAATTTTAATTCATTTACTGTAGATTCTTTAATATTTTTAACATACCAACTATATCATCTGGACATAAAGACATTTTTGTTTCTTTTAATCACTTATACAGTTTTTCCCTTGATTGTACTGACTCTAACATCCAATAATATGTTGAGTGGACATGGTTATAACAGACATTATGGTTTTGCTCCTCAAGAAGAACAATATTTATGTTTAACAATTAAGTATGATGTTTATAGAAGGTTTGGGGTTTTTTTTTTTCCATTTTTCTTTCTGGTTGGTTGGTTGGTTTATTTTTGTAGGTACTTTTTTTAGATTGAGGGAGTACATTTCAATTTTGATTTTCTACTGATTTTTTAAAACTATGAATTGATGTTGAATTTGATCAAGTGCTTTTTTGCAGCTCTTATGATGATAATATTTATATTATACTTTTTATTTTTAGTTTATTTAAGGCAGTGAAATACACTGGTTTATTTTTAATGTCAAATCAAGCTTGATGACCAGATTTATATATCTATCATTTACCTATCTATTTATCTATCTTTCTACCTATAGGCACACATACACAGTTCAGATTCAATTGACTAGTATATCAATGATAGTACATCTCAGTTCAGGAATGAGTAAATTTGGTCAACAATTCTTATTTTAAACATTTGTGAGATTTTTGTATCAAGGATATGCAGGTGCAGTGAAAAGTAAGTTGGGGAACTTTTGGATTCTATCCTTTGGAAAACTTTAGTAAGACTGGAAATATATTTTCCTTAATGCTTGGTTGATTTCTCAAAAAAGGGACATTAGTGTGTGTGTGTATGTGTGTGTGTGTTCTTGTGTGTTTATGTGTGTGTGTATTCAAAGGTTTTTATCCCAACACTTTAATTATAATAAATGTCAAACACATAGGAAGAATTTTGCAATGGACACCCTCCTACCTTTAAAATATCATCATGCTTTCTCTAATACATACTTTTTCATCTATTGTTATTGAAAGATATTTAATACTGATTAAATTTTAAATGACTTTGAACTATTCAGGTTTTCTAATTTTCTAAAGTTAGATTTGGTAAATTACAGGTTTGGGAAAACTTATTCATTTTATTTAAAACCTTCAAAAATTTTGGTAAAACTTGCTTATAATAATATCCTCATTATCTGTTTAATGTCTATAGCATCTGTAGCATCTGTACTAATGTTTCCTTTTTCATTATTGATGTGATTTGTAATTATTCCTGCTCTTTCTTTCTCAGTCTCTCCAGAGTTTTCTCAGTTGTGTTATTTGTTTAAAAGAACCATAATTTGGCACTCCAGAGCTACTCAAACAGAAATTTTGGGGTGGGATCCAGCAATGTTTTTTAACAAGCCCTATACAAGTGATCATACACAGTTGATCATTTTTTACTATATATTTCTTTATTTCATTTATTATGTTAACTTTTCTCAACTTTTATTTGGATTTATTTTGCTCATCTTTTTCTAACTTCCTGAAACAAATTCTGAGCCCATCAATTTTCAACCATTCTTTTTTTCTTTCATATGCATTTAAGGCTGTAGATTTCTCTATATATTGCTTTGCCTGCATCATACCCTTTTGAATAGTTTTTATTATCTTTAGCTGCAAAATATTTTCTATTTTTCACTAACATTCATTCCTAGATACATTGGAGTGTTTGCTTGTTTGATTTTTAAAACTTTTTATTTTGAAATGATTATAGATTCACAGGAAGTTGCAAAGAAAGTAGAGACATACCATGTACCCTTCACCCAGTTCTCTCAATGATCATATCTTATGTAACTTTGGTACCATATGAAAACCAGGAAATTGACATTGATACAATACGTGTGATTAGTTCTATGCTCTTTTTATCCCATGTCTATCCATATCTATATCTACATCTATTTGTATAAATACCACTATAGTGAAGATACAGGAATATTCCTTCAAAAAAAGGATCTCCCTAGCTCTACTCCTTTATAGGCATACCCACCCCTAGTCCCCCACCATCTGTAACCCTGACAACCACTGATCTGTTTTCCATCTCTAATTTTGTATTTTGATAATGTTACATAAAGGGAACGATACAATATGTGACCTTTTGAGATTAACATTCTTCTTCCTCAACATAATGCCCTGCGATCCATCCGAGTTGTTGCATGTATCAATAGTTTGTTCCTTTGTATTACTGAATAGTATCCCCTGGTATGGATGTACCATAGTTTGTTTAACCATTAGTCTGTTAAGAGATTGTATTCCAGACAGTTTGGGTATTATGTTCTGAGACTCTGGCTCTTATTTCAATCTTTTGTTTTAGCAGACACCTTCTGATACTATAATACTGAGAGAAAGGGGTGGGGCAACCTTCCCAATCACAGGAGGGGTGGATATTCAAGTTCCTTACTTAGCCTCCTTTGAGTCTGCTGGGGCAAGAGTTGCAGAGTTCCCCATAAAACTTCTGCTTACACCACCCTAGCTGGGGAGGGCACTTCATTACTGTTCCTGACATGATCAGAACTGACACCACCATGTTTGTGTTGGGGGGCAGCAGAGGTAGTGTCTTACATCCAGGCTGGGATGAAAGTCTTACATCCCCACTGGGCCTTTTATGATCACTCTGAAGGAAGGAAAGGGATGCCATATTATAGCGGGACAGGGTAAAAATCTAGGTTCCTCACTTGGCCTTAGCTGTGGGGGTGGGTGTAGAATCCATGGTATTTCCAAGAGTAGGGCAATTGTCTAAAACTTTTCTATCTTGTTAGCCTTTCCCTTTTCCTGGCCCTTTGGCTAAGGAGAGCAGGCTTTCCCTGAAGTTTGTCTGTGGCTCTTTGTGTTTCCAGATTTCCAGTTTTTCCAGCATCTAATCTTGGATATATTAGACAAAAAAATCCCAGGAAATCCACTGCCAGGTCATTCTTCAGGTTTCAAGGTTCTTAACTAGTTTACCTTCTCCCTACCTTTCAGAGTTTTCTTAAGTTTGTTTTATATTAACAATGTCCATAGATTTTGGTTGTACTAGTAGGAGAAATGAGGAAAAGTGTACTCAGTCTATTTTGTCCTGGAAATGAAAGTTCAAATACAGTGTTTTATAAAATGTATTTCTTGCCTTTACAAGGGTAATAAGACAAAAAGAGAAATAAAAAGCATGTAGACTGCGGGTGGGGGGGGAGATAAAAAGAAACAAAACTGCTCCTATCCACAGACAACACGATCATCTAAATAGAAAACCCACAAGCATCTATAAGCAATTATAGAACTAATGGGTTTAGCAAGGTCCTAAGTTACAAGGTCAACACATGGAAAACTAATCTTATTTCCATGCACTAGCTATGCAAACTTAGAATATAAAAACTGTTTTTAAAAAAAGAAAATCCATAAAATACCATAAAAACACAATAATCTCCAAAAATTGAAATACTTAGCTATAAATATAACAAACCAAGAGTAGGACCTATATGTTGAAAACTAAAAAATGTGATGAATGAAATAAATGAAGTTCTAAATACATGACCAGCCCTACCATTTTCATTGATTGACTCAACTTATTAAAGATGCTAATTTTTTCCACATTGTTCTATACATTTTAATGCAATTCCTATCAAAATCCATGCAAGATTTTTTTCAGATATAAACCAGCTAACTCTAAAATTTATAAGGAAAAGCAAAGGAACTAGAATAGCTTAAAGAATTCTGAAAGACAAGAATAAATTTGGAGGAATTACACTGCCAATTTTAAGACTTACTATAAATCTACAGTAATTAAGTCAGTATGGTATTGATGAAACAGACACATAGATAAAGGAATAGAACAGAGAATCTAGAAATAGATCCACATAAATATGACCAATTGATTTTTAACAAAGGTTCAAGAGCAATTCAATGAATAAAGGCTAATCTTTTCAGCAAGTTGTACAGAAACAACTAGAGATTCATAGGCTAAGGAAATGAACCTTGTTATAAATTTTACACCTTATACAGAAATTAACTCAAAATGAATCATGTATCTAAATATAAAAATATAAAACTTAGAAGGGACATGGGAGAAAATCTATGTGACCTTGGGTTTGGTGATGAGTTCTTAGACATAATACCAAAAGCATAATTCATGAAAGACAAAAATGATAAATTGGACTTCACCAGAAAAAAATCACTATGAAAGAGGTTGCTAAGAGAATGAAATGGCAAGCCACAAAATGAGAGAAAATATTTTTATATTACATATCCATGAAGAACAGGTATCCAGAGTAAATAAAGTACACTTAAAGTTCAAAAATAAGAAAACACAATCCAGTTTAAAAATTAACAAAAGGCAGGAACAGCCACTTCACCAAAGAAGATATGAGAATGACAAAGATATTCAACATTAATGGTCATCAGGGAAATGCAAAATGAAACCGTGATTAGATTCCACTACACAACTATTTGAATAGCTTAAACAAACAAAGGAACAAAGTTCTGGTTAGTATTAAGAGCAACCGGAACTCTCACAACATTGCTGGTGGGAATACAAAAAGGCTTGGAATTTCTGAGAATGTTAAACATACATTTCCGTGTATGACCCAGCGGTCTCACTCCTGAGTATCTACTCTAGAGAAATAAAAACTTATGTTTATGCAATAACCTGAACACCAATATTCGTAGTGGCTCTATTGATAATTGAGAAAAACTATCAGCAGCTCAAATGTCCTTCAAGGAATGACTAGAAAACAAATTATGGTTTGTTTATCTATATAATGGAGTACTATTCAATAAGAAAAAGGGATGAACTTTTGAAATATGCAAGACTTTGGATATATCTCAAATCTTTATTCTGAGTAAAAGAAGTCAGTTTCAAAAGATGTGATTCCATTATTATAGCATTCTAGAAAAGTCAGATCTATAGGGATACAGAAGTGATCAGTGATTGCCAGGGATCATGAGAAATATCTATCCTTTTAATTTCTACTATTCTGTTTTAAATGTCTTGCTTAAATAGCATATATCTGAGTTTTATTTTATTTCCAATCTGCTAATCTTGTCATTTAACTGAACAATTTAGACTTTTACAGTGTAATTTCTAATACACTTAACTCATACCTGCCTACCTATATTTTATGTGTATTACTACATCTGTTCTAGTTTGCTTTTCTAGTTTTTTTTTACACTTCCTGAGGTTATGTGCAGTTGTATTTTTTTTAACATCTTTATTGGAGTATAATTGCTTTACAATGGTATGTTAGTTTCTGCTTTACAACAAAATGAGTCAGTTATATATATACATTTGTTCCCAAATCTCTTCCCTCTTGCAACTCCCTCCCTCCCACCCTCCCTGTCCCACCTCTCCAGGCGATCACAAAGCACGGAGCTGATCTCCCTGTGCTATGCGGCTGCTTCCCACTACCTATCTATTTTACATTTGGTAGTGTATATATGTCCATGCCACTCTCTCACTTTCTCCCAGCTTACCCTTCCCCCTCCCGAAATCCTCAAGTCCATTCTCTAGTAGGTCTGTGTCTTTATTCCCATCTTACCCCTAGGTTCTTCATGACATTTTTTTTTTCTTAAATTCCATATATATGTGTTAGCATACGGTGTTTGTCTCTCTCTTTCTGACTTACTTCACTCTGTATGACAGACTCTAGGTCTATCCACCTCATTACAAAGAGCTCAATTTCGTTTCTTTTTATGGCTGAGTAATATTCCATTGTATATATGTGCCACATCTTCTTTATCCATTAATCCAATGATGGACATTTATGTTGTTTCCATCTGTGGGCTATTGTAAATAGTGCTGCAATGAACATTTTGGTACATGACTCTTTTTGAATTATGGTTTTCTCAGGGTATATGCCCAGTAGTGGGATTGTTGGGGCATATGGTAGTTCTATTTGTAGTTTTTTAAGGAACCTCCATACTGTTCTCCACAGTGTCTGTATCAATTTACATTCCCACCAACAGTGCAAGAGGGTTCCCTTTTCTCCACACCCTCTCCAGAATTTATTGTTTCTAGACTTTTTGATGATGGCCATTCTGACTGGTGTGAGATGATATCTCATTGTACTTTTGATTTGCATTTCTCTAACGATTAGTGATGTTGAGCATTTTGGATTGGGTTGTTTGTTTTTTTCTTATTAAGCTGCATGAGCTGCTTATAAATTTTGGAGATTAATCATTTGTCAGCTTCATTTGCAAATATTTTCTCCCATTCTGAGGGTTGTCTTTTGGTCTTGTTTATGGTTTCCCCTGCTATGCAAAAGCTTTGAAGTTTCCTTAGGTCCTATTTGTTTATTTTTGTTTTTGTTTCCATTTCTCTAGGAGGTGGGTCAAAAAGGATCTTGCTGTGATTTATGTCATAGAGTGTCCTGCCTATGTTTTCCTCTAAGAGTTTGATAGTTTCTGGCCTTACATTTAGGTCTTTAATCCATTTTGAGCTTATTTTTGTGTATGGTGTTAGGGAGTGATCTAATCTCATACTTTTACATGCACCTGTCTGGTTTTCCCAGCACCACTTATTGAAGAGGCTGTTCTTTCTCCACTGTACATTCCTGCCTCCTTTATCAAAGATAAGGTGACCATATGTGCATGGGTTTATCTCTGGGCTTTCTATCCTGTTCCATTGATCTTTCTGTTTTTGTGCCAGTACCATACTGTCTTGATTACTGTAGCTTTGTAGTAAAGTCTGAAGTCAGGGAGCCTGATTCCTCCAGCTCCGTTTTTCGTTCTCAAGATTGCTTTGGCTATTTGGGGTCTTTTGTGTTTCCATACAAATTGTGAAATTTTTTGTTCTAGTTCTGTGAAAAATTGCAGTGGTATTTTGATAGGGATTGCATTGAATCTGTAGATTGCTTCGGGTAGTAGAGTCATTTTCACAATGTAGATTCTTCCAATCCAAGAACATGGTATATCTCTCCATCTATTTGTATCATCCTTAATTTCTTTCATCAGTGTCTTATAATTTTCTGCATACAGGTCTTTTGTCTCCTAAGGTAGGTTTATTCCTAGATATTTTATTCCTTTTGTTGCAGTGGTAAATGGGAGTGTTTTCTTGATTTCACGTTCAGATTTTTCATCATTAATGTATAGGAATGCCAGAGATTTCTGTGCATTAATTTTGTATCCTGCCACTTTACCAAATTCATTGATTAGCTCTAGTAGTTTTCTGGTAGCATCTTTAGGATTCTCTATGTATAGTATCGTGTCATCTGCAAACAGTGACAGCTTTACGTCTTCTTTTCCGATCTGGATTCCTTTTATTTCCTTTTCTTCTCTGATTGCTGTGGATAAAACTACCAAAACTGTGTTGAATAAGAGTGGTGAGAGTGGGCAACCTTGTCTTGTTCCTGATCTTAGTGGAAATGCTTTCAGTTTTTCACCATTGAGGACGATGTTGGCTGTGGGTTTGTCATATATGGCCTTTATTATGTTGAGGAAAGTTCCCTCTATGCCTACTTTCTGCAGGGTTTTTATCATAAATGGGTGTTGAATTTTGTCAAAAGCTTTCTCTGCATCAATTGAGATGATCATATGGTTTTTCTCCTTCAGTTTGTTAATATGGTGTATCACGTTGATTTATTTGCGTATATTGAAGAATCCTTGCATTCCTGGAATAAACCCCACTTGATCATGGTGTATGATCCGTTTAATGTGCTGTTGGATTCTGTTTGCTAGTATTTTGTTGAGGATTTTTACATCTATGTTCATCAGTGATATTGGCCTGTAGTTTTCTTTCTTTGTGATAGTCTTCTCTGGTTTTGGTATCAGGGTGATGGTGGCCTCGTAGAATGAGTTTGGGAGTCTTCCTCCCTCTGCTATATTTTGGAAGAGTTTGAGAAGGATAGGTGTTAGCTCTTCTCTAAATGTTTGATAGAATTCACCTGTGAAGCTATCCGGTCCTCGGCTTTTGTTTCTTGGAAGATTTTTAATCACAGTTTCAATTTCAGTGCTTGTGATTGGTCTGTTCATATTTTCTATTTCTTCCTGATTCAGTCTTGGCAGGTTGTGCATTTCTAAGAATTTGTCCATTTCTTCCAGTTTGTCCATTTTATTGGCATAGAGCTGCTTGTAGTAATCTCTCATGATCTTTTGTATTTCTGCAGTGTCAGTTGTTACTTCTCCTTTTTCATTTCTAATTCTATTGATTTGAGTCTTCTCCTTTTTTTTCCTGATGAGTCTGGCTAATGGTTTATCAATTTTGTTTATCTTCTCAAAGGACCAGCTTTTAGTTTTATTGATCTTTGCTATTGTTCCCTTCATTTCTTTTTCATTTATTTCTGATCTGATTTTTATGATTTCTTTCCTTCTGCTAACTTTGGGTTTTTTTTGTTCTTCTTTCTCTAATTGCTTTAGGTGCAAGTTTAGGTTGTTTATTCGAGATGTTTCCTGTTTCTTAAGGTAGGATTGTATTGCTATAAACTTCCCTCTTAGAACTGCTTTTGCTGCATCCCATACGTTTTGGGTCATTGTGTCTCCATTGTCATTTGTTTCCAGGTATTTTTCGATTTTCTCTTTGATTTCTTCAGTGATCACTTCGTTATTAAGTAGTGTGTTGTTTAGCCTCCATGTGTTTGTATTTTTTACAGATCTCTTCCTGTAATGGATATCTAGTCTCATAGCATTGTGGTCGGAAAAGATACTTGATACAATTTCAATTTTCTTAAATTTACCAAGGCTTGATTTTTGACCCAAGATATGATCTGTCCTGGAGAATGTTCCATGAGCACTAGGGAAAAATGTGTATTCTGTTGTTTTTGGATGGAATGTCCTATAAATATCAATTAAGTCCATCTTGTTTAATGTATCATTTAAAGCTTGTGTTTCCTTATTTATTTTCATTTTGGATGATCTGTCCATTGGTGAAAGTGGGGTGTTAGAGTCTCCTACTATGAATGTGTTACTGTCGATTTCCCCTTTTATGGCTGTTAGTATTTGCCTTATGTATTGAGGTGCTCCTATGTTGGGTGCATAAATATTTACAATTGTTATGTCTTCTTCTTGGATCGAACCCTTGATCATTATGTAGTGTCCTTCTTTGTCTCTTGTAATAGTCTTTATTTTTAAGTCTATTTTGTCTGATATGAGATTTGCTACTCCAGCTTTCTTTTGGTTTCCATTTGCATGAAATATCTTTTTCCATCCCCTCACTTTCAGTCTCTATGTGTCTCTAGGTCTGAAGTGGTCTCTTGTAGACAGCATATATATGGGTCTTATTTTTGTATCCATTCAGCCAATCTGTGTCTTTTGGTGGGAGCATTTAGTCCATTTACATTTAAGGTAATTATCGATATGTATGTTCCTATTCCCATTTTCTTAATTGTTTTGGGTTCGTTATTGTAGGTCTTTTCCTTCTCTTGTGTTTCTTGCCTAGAGAAGTTCCTTTAGCAGTTGTTGTAGAGCTGGTTTGGTGGTGCTCAACTCTCTCAGCTTTTGCTTGTGTGTAAAGGTTTTAATTTCTCCATCAAATCTGAATGAGATACTTGCTGGGTAGAGTAGTCTTGGCTGCAGGTTTTTCTCCTTCATCACTTTAAATATGTCCTGCCAGTCCCTTCTGGCTTGCAGAGTTTCTGCTGAAAGATCAGCTGTTAACCTTATGGGGATTCCCTTGTGTGTTATTTGTTGTTTTTCCCTTGCTGCTTTTAATATGTTTTCTTTGTATTTAATTTTTGACAGTTTGATTAATATGTGTCTTGGAGTGTTTCTCCTTGGATTTATCCTGTATGGGACTCTCTGTGCTTCCTGGACTTGATTAAGTATTTCCTTTCCCATATTAGGGAAGTTTTCAACTATAATCTCTTCAAATATTTTCTCAGTCCCTTTCTTTTTCTCTTCTTCTACTGGAACCCCTATAATTCGAATGTTGGTGCATTTAATGTTGTCCCAGAGGTCTCTGAGACTGTCCTCAGTTCTTTTCATTTTTTTTTTCTTTATTCTGCTCTGCAGTAGTTTTTTCCACTATGTTATCTTCCAGGTCACTAATCCGTTCTTCTGCCTCTGTTATTCTGCTATTGATCCCATCTAGAGTATTTTTAATTTCATTTATTGTGTTGTTCATCATTGTTTGTTTCGTCTTTAGTTCTTCTAGGTCTTTGTTAAATGTTTCTTGCATTTTGTCTATTCTATTTCCAAGATTTTTGATCATCTTTACTATCATTATTCTGAATTCTTTTTCAGGTAGACTGCCTATTTCCTCTTCATTTGTTAGGTCTGGTGGGTTTTTATCTTGCTCCTTCATCTGCTGTGTGTTTTTCTGTCTTCCCATTTTGCTTATCTTACTGTGTTTGGGGTCTCCTTTTTGCAGGCTGCAGGTTCGTAGTTCCCGTTGTTTTTGGTGTCTGTCCCCAGCGGCTAAGGTTGGTTCAGTGGGTTGTGTAGGCTTCCTGGTGGAGGGGACTAGTGCCTGTGTTCAGGTGGATGAGGCTGGATCTTGTCTTTCTGATGGGCAGGTCCACGTCTGGTGGTGTGTTTTGGGGTGTCTGTGGACTTATTATGATTTTAGGCAGCCTCTCTGCTAATGGGTGGGGTTGTGTTCCTGTCTTACTAGTTGTTTGGCATAGGATGTTCAGCACTGTAGCTTGCTGGTCGTTGAGTGAAGCTGGGTGCTGGTGTTGAGATGGAGATCTCTGGGAGATTTTCACTGTTTGATATTATGTGGAGCTGGGAGGTTTCTTGTGGACCAGTGTTCTGAAGTTGGCTCTCCCACCTCCGAGGCACAGCACTGACTCCTGGCTGCAGCACCAAGAGCCTTTCATCCACATGGCTCATAATAAAAGGGAGAAAAAGTGGAAAGAAAGAATTAGTAGAAGAAGAAAGAAAGAAAGAAAGAAAGAGAGAGAGAGGGAGGGAGGGAGGGAGGAAGGAGGAAAGAAAGAAAGGAGGGAGGGAGGGAGGAAGGAAGGAAGGAGGGAGGGAAGGAAAAAAAGAAAGAAGATAAAGTAAAATAAAATAGAGTAAGATAAAATATAATAAAGTTATTAAAATAAAAAATAATTATTAAGAGAACAAAAACAACAACAAAAAAAACGGACGGATAGAGCCCTAGGGAAATGGTGGAAGCAAAGCTATACAGACAAAATCTCACATAGAAGCATACACACTCACAAAAAGAGGAAAAGGGGAAAAAAATCATAAATCTTGCTCTCAAAGTCCACCTCCTTAATTTGGGATGATTCGTTGTCTAAAGGAGGGAAGGTAGGAAAGAAAGAACGAAGATAAAGTAAAATAAAATAAAGTTCTTAAAATAAAAAGTAGTTATTAAGAAAAAAATTTTAAAAAAAAACGGACGGATAGAACCCTCGGACAAATGGTGGAAGCAAAGCTATACAGACAAAATCTCACACAGAAGCATACACATACACCCTCACAAAAAAAGGAAAAGGGGAAAAAATCATAAATCTTGCTCTCAAAGTCCACCTCCTTAATTTGGGATGATTCGTTGTCTATTCATGTTTTCCACTGATGCAGGGTACATCAAGTTGATTGTGGAGCTTTAATCCGCTGCTCCTGAAGCTGCTGGGAGAGATTTCCCTTTCTCTTCTTTGTTCTCACAGCTCCCAGGGCTCAGCTTTGGATTTGGCCCCGCCTCTGCGTGTAGGTCGCTGGAGGGCGTCTGTTTTTCCGCTCAGACAGGACGGGGTTAAAGGAGCCGCTGATTCGGGAGCTCTGGCTCACTCAGGCCTGGGGGAGGGAGGGGCACGGCGTGCGGGGCGGGCCTGCGGCGGCAGAGGCCGGCATAACGTTGCACCAGCCTGAGGCACGCCATGCGTTCTCCCGGGTGAGTTATCCCTGGAGTGCTGGAGGGCGTCTGTTTTTCGCTCAGACAGGAAGGGGTTAAAGGAGCCGCTGATTCGGGAGCTCTGGCTCACTCAGGCGGGGGGGGGGGGGGGGGGGGGGGGGCGGCACGGAGGGCGGGGCGGGCCTGCGACGGCAGAGGCCGGCGTGACGTTGCACCAGCCTGAGGCGCGCCGTGTGTTCTCCCGGGTGAATTGTCCCTGGATCCCGGGACCCTGGCGGTGGCGGGCTGCACAGGCTCCCCTGAAGGGGGGGTGTTGATAGTGACCAGTGCTCGCACACAGGCTTCTTGGTGGCGGCAGCAGCAGCCTTAGCGTCTCATGCCCGTCTCTGGGGTCCGCGCTTTTAGCCGCGGCTGGCGCCCGTCTCTGGAGCTCCTTTAAGCAGCGTTCTTAATCCCCTCTCCTGGCGCACCAGGTACGTGGGGGGTTTCTTGCCTTTTGGGAGATCTGAGGTCTTCTGCCAGCGTTCAGTAGGTGTTCTGTAGGAGTTGTTCCACGTGTAGATGTATTTCTGGTGTATCTGTGGGGAGGAAGGTGGTCTCCGCGTCTTCCTCTTCCGCCATCTTCCCGGAAGCCCCCTATGTCTGCTTTTCTATTAATTCATATTTATGATTGTTATAGTTCCATTTTCCTTCTTTCATTTGGAATTTATATATTCTCTATCTGCTATTTTAGTGATTACCTTTTCAATATGTAATTAAATTTTCTAAATCATAGTCCATTCAGGCTGCTGTAACAAAATACATCACACCAGGTAGCTTATGAACAATAGAAGTTTATTTCTCACACTTCTGGGAGGCTGGAAGTCTGAGATTAAAGTGTCAGCATGGTCAGGTTCTGTGTCTGGAGAAAACCTGCTTCCCAACTGATAAATGGATGGCTGCCTTTTTGCTGTAACCTCACATGGCAGAAGGAGCAAGGGAACTTTCTCTGGGTCTCTTTTAGAAGGTCACTAATCCCATCCATGAAGACTGTGCCTCATGACCTAATCATCTCCCAAAGGCCCCACCCCACCTCCCAGTACTGTCACATCAGGCACGAAATTTCAACATATAAATTTTGGGGGGACACAAACATTCAGGCCATAGCAAATACACATATTCTTTGACCCAGCATCTTATTATTCATAATTTATTTCCAGGAATAAGGACAAATATATAATAATAAAGTCTTCATCACAGTACTGTTTAATGGGCTGAAAATTTGAAAAAAAAGTTTATCTGATATCAGGTGGTTAGTTAAATAAAAGTTCACAAAGAAATCATGTTCATCCATTTTAAATTATATTTTTAAAGGATAAATAATGAAATAACTTACCACAATACAGCATTAACAGAAAAAGGAAAGGAAAACAGTAAATTTCACAGCATGTGGATGCATAATCATGTGTGTATATATGCATATGTGAATTTACCTATGTGTATATGTTAATTTACATATGTGTATATGTTAATTTAAAATATAAAGATCATAGGAAAACTATTGCTAACAGTAGTTGTAGCATGGTTTTAAGATCAAGAGTGACAAAGTTTCTTCTGTTTACCAGCATTTAATACATTTTATATGAGAATGTATTTTGTAATAACAGAAACAATCAAAAAAACACTTTTAGGAAATACAGACCACAGAATAGTGTTAACAGTAAGAATTTAACTGAAAAATTTAATTCTATCTCTGCTATGATTATAGCAATCTAGAAATTACATATGTATTTGAAAAATATCTAAAGGATGCAGGAAAATTAAAAGTTAATTTAATATGATCTTCAATTGTGTTACTTTTTTTTTTTTTTGCAAAAATAATTACCTTTCCTAAAAATTAAAGTAAAAAGCACAAACTTCACTGACAGAGACTGTGATGACAGCCTGAGCAATAGAAGGGGAAATTGTATGGATCCAGTATAATACAACTTCAAATATAGAGTTTCTCACTGCCCATATCCAGTTGTGTTTGTCAGATACAAACTGTTATTTCTATCATTAGCCAACAAGTAAATCCCTGATAAATGAGCATGCCAGAGGGTGCCCTTTCAGTCATCTTCGGCTCAGCCCTGCCATTAATCTCAGGAAAGACTTTTCTGTGATCTGCAGCCCTGCTCATATGCTGTAACCTTGGGCTACAGCCTGACATTGGACTAAGAACAAGGAATTGAGGTTCCCTCATTGACTCTGACTTCAGGCTGACACAACTTTTGTGAATCATTTCACCTGCTACTGTGTCACAAATTGCTTTAATGTCATAAGCACTTACACACACCACACACACACACACACACACACACACACACACACACACACACACACACACACACACACACACACACACACACACACACACACACACACGTAAACATGCCCGAATCATTCTCGGCATAGAATGAATGAAAGCCTTGGGAAATGGGTGTGGCATGAAACAATGTTCTTTGGTTACTTTTGTGCTTTTGACCTTGTCCTGAGAGATGGTGGTGTGAAAGTAGACTACTTCTAACTTGATTCATCTGAATGTTAAAATGAAAAAAAAGAGTTTGTTTATAGATTACCAGTTTATCCTCAGAATTGCCAGTGTATTATCTAGAAGCAGTATACAATAATTTTTCAGTAGAAATTATTTGAGAAAAAATGTTGCCCATCTGTGAATTCTATGCATTTCTTACCTGGTGAAAAATTACTTAAACAAGCACAAAACTATACACCTTCTGCAAGGAGCCACCACTGATTTCCCAGCTCCTGGCATTCATTCCTTTGTATAATTCTCTCCCCGTGGTGGTTAGATTTAGGTGTCAACTTGCCTAAGCTATGGTACTCCATTATTTAGTCAAACATTAATCTAGGTGTTGCCGTTAGGGTATTTTGTAAATGTGGTTAACATCTATAATCAGTTGACTTTGAATAAAGGAGATTACCTTCAAAAATGTGGGTGAGCCTTATCTAATCAGATGAAGGTTTTGAGCTAAAAAACTGAGAATTCCCAGAGAAGAAGAAATTCTGTCTGAAGACTGAAGTGTCAACTCCTAACTGAGTTTTCAGCTTGCTAGCCTGCCCTGTAGATTTCAGACTTGCCATCCCCCACAATCATATGAAACAATTCCTTAAAGTAAATTTCTTCTCTCTATATATGTCCTATTGGTTCTGTCTCTCTGGAGAACTCTAATACAGAGTGTATATAAAAGTATTTTTTACCTTTAATAATGGTATTATAACACATAAACAGTATCCCAAGTCTTGTTTACTAATTGATAATGTGGTTTAGATAACTTTTTGTACATCAGAGTGGACAAATCTACCTTATTATTTTTACAGATGTTCAGTGGCCATCACATTTACAAACTCATGATCCATAAGCATGAATAAAAAGATAGGTGTAGTAAGTTTTCCAGATTTTCATTTTCAATCTTAATTATGAATTAATTAATCCAGTGCAGAGTTGAAAGTTTGGGGATAGTATGTTTAAAGTTGTAAAATGGCTAACATGGAATAATTAAACTTGGATCATGCTCTCTGTGTTTCAGCTCCCCCAGAAAAAAATGGAAGTCGGGTATTCTGGGGAGAGTCAAGATTTCATTTTTTCCCTCTGTTGTGACCTAGCTTTGAATCATGTCCCAGGAGTTGTCTGGCTCAGAGGGTGTTCTTTGCTTTGCAAATATTTGCTTTGGCTTCCCAAAGCTGCAGTTTTATTCACAAGATCTATACTCTTATGCTGTTGAGACCCAACATAAGACTTTGTGGAAATCATTTATATTTTCTCTTTCTCTTAATATTGTTATACAAAGGTAAAAGTCATTTTCATAAAATATTTTTAACTTAGAGAAATGTGTTACAGTTGGGATAAAATGAAACAAAACAAAAATGATCTTGGATAATCAAGAAGTACTTAGTTTAAGGAATGGAGCATAAGATGGTAACATTTAAGGCTTGAGAAAGTTACATAAAAGTTTTTTAAAAATGGGCATCTTCCAAGATATAAATTTGTTACAACTTGACACTAGGACTAGCCTATCGTGGATGTAGTGCTATGATCATACTATTGTCTTTCTTACCAAGAGATCCCATTTTTGTTTTTTAATTTCAGAGTAGGAACGGCTGCCATATGTGAAATATACTTTCTTGAGTGTTCTGATACTATTTGTTAAAAAAGGAAATACAAAACTGAACAACAAAATATACATGCTACTGGCCTTCTGCACTGGGTACAAGACAGGACCCTTGGGTTTCTCTATAATATGGCTTTGTGATGGTGGCAAAGTGAGGCAGACCAATTCTCTTTGTCTGAAAATCTGAAACTCAGTAACTCCAGCCTCTCAGTTCTGTAGCTTTTTCTTGGCAGTATGAATCTTACTTGTGAATTCAAAATGGCAAAGAGGATTAGTACATGTAAGTGTAAATTCCCAAGTGTAAGGTTAAAGCCAGCAGGGGCTTTCTGCAAGTGATTGAGCAAGGCGCTGCCCATAAGGAGGCAAATCAGTCAAGAAGTTGATTTCATGAATGGGTAGCAACAATGTAGATCAAATTAGAAAGATGAAGGATAAACTTAAAAAGAGAAAATAGTAACAGAGTTTGTGGACAGGACATGAAAGAACAGAAGACTTGCAGAGTAGTCATTTTGATGGTTCAGAAATTTGTCAACAAACTAAGTTGAGTGAATTTTCACTAAAGTGTGAATGACTCAAAAGACAAATTCCATAGGAATTTTTAAAACTAAAGGGAATGAGAGGTGTTGGAGAAGATCTAAAGGTCTAAAACCTTGTGATTCTGCCTTGCTACTACGTTGACTCAGGCATCCAGAAGCAGATGGCCAGCACATATTTTGAGCTGAAAGGTCATGAATTTACCTACTTAGCCAAGAGATAAGTAATAAGTCACTGCATCCAGGCTCCCACAAGCCAATATCATCTGCTGTCCAGAAGATAGCACAATAACACTATTTTGAGAATAGGGATTCTGGATCAATTTGATTTATTGTCATCTCTAGATAAGTATGATAATCTACATTTATAAAGATAAATAATAAAATAATGAGCTGGATATATATATACATATGTGTGTGTGTGCATATATATATATATATTCATGCTCCTTCCACTGCACCATGTTACTCTTACACTCTCAAGCAACAGAAAAGAGAAAAAATATGGAATATTTTTGCAATAAGGCACAGAGCTTCTCTTTAACATTCTGAGAGCAGTCTTTATGTTGGACACAATTTATATACACCTGAGAGCCCAGTAATATACCTTCAAAGACATGAGAAATGCACATTTGACTATTTATGCCAAAAAACAGGATAGAAGATTTGCAGACAAAAACTCAGTTACGTGAGAAAAGTCCATACTAGAACAATATTCCTCCGCTCTGTGAGTTGATAAAAGAAAGTCACTGAGCTTTACATTATTGACCGCACATGATCAGTGTGATTTTAAGGACACACTTCAACTCGACAAGGTTAATTTTTTTCAGACATGTATGTATGAATATACATACTTGTCTATGCACGTGTATGCATATAATTTGTACCTATTTATCTGTGTATTCACATAGTACATGTAGATATATGTTTATATGCCTGATATGTTAATCAGTATTACCTGAACTAACATTCTGACTCTTAGAACAGTGGATCTTAAATATTCAAGTACATACGATTTAACCAAAAAGCATTTTTAAAAGCAGATATTATTTAGTAGGTGGATTATATTTCACCCAGAAAAACCATCTTCGTTTCCTAAATTGTTCCTGAAGTTGATAAAGGGGCATTTCCTAGATTACACATAAACAAATAACCAGTCACATCCAAGACAGAAATTTCTCCAAAGCAAGGAAACATCAAAAAAAAAAAATAAATCCAAGTGAAACATTATATACAGATACTGATTTATTTTAACATGTTAGAATGGAATGAAAACCTTTAGAGTACCCTACAAAACTGTCACTTCTTATCCCAGTTGCCCCGTAGAAATTCAGCACTGCAGGTTAGCCGTTGTGCTTATTCTCCACATGAATACTGCCATGACTTAGAAAATTAAGCACTTGGTTTAATTGTATAAACTCTTCAAAGACTATTAGAGTGCTCTCTAGCATGAAAGTTCTTAATTTCAAAGTTCATACATTTTAAAATTTGCTTTCATAACCATATCACCTGAGTCTTAAACAACTTTGTGAAGATAGCAGATAGGGATCATTATTAATATTTTGAAGAGGAAAATAAAAATCAAGGCATATGTCTATGAAGATACATACTTAAAAACGTGAAGTTTAGAATTTGTTTCATGTGTTATTGAATCCATTTTTTTCCAATGGATTGTGCAAAAGTTTTTCTCAAAATCTTTGGCATTTATAGTTGTCAGAATAATACTTGAAGCAATAAAAACAACCTTCAAGCACAGAAAATTAATTTTTACCAACTTTCAAATTAATATAAAATGATATTAAGTTCATAAATGGGTCTTTTAGGGACAAAAGTTATACCAAATTTCTCAGTTAATGAATTTATTGTTCTTTACAGAAAGACTGAGTTTAGCATATTCCTTTACCATAAACTGGTAAATATCCACAAATAATGTTGATTCATTCTAAAAGTATTGACAAAACAAAGATCCTAGCTTGTTGCACATGTACTTAATTCTGTAATCATTGCTTTCTGCCCATCCAATAATTATTTGTTTATTCATTAACTCTTCTTAATTGATTATCCAGAAGGAAACAATGGACTACTTACTTATACATTTTCAGATAATTTGAGACTTTATTTTTTGCTCTCACTCGGGATTCTGGAGAGGTGGAAGAACTTTATTTTACTCCTGTCAATTTCAATTTCAATCTATCCCTGACAACATACAGTCACTAGAGATCTTAACTAAATTAAATACCTGGGTGAGTTCGATTGAAAATGATGTTAATATCTTCATTGTATTTAAATCACAAATATAGAAACTTTGGTACTATATATAACAAAAAGGGCTTAGACAGTAGTAACAAACAAAATGACTAAAAACCAATATATTATGAGGCGTTATAAAGTTTAGCCTAAATAGCATACCATGAAGCTGGGAAAAAAAACACTTTATCACATGAAAGGATCTCTAAAAGAAATATATACTTTGATACTAACACCTCACCTTCTACACATACATATCAATGACTAGTCAACAGAGTATTAGTTTTAAAAAGTAATGATTAAATAGTGGACCCTATATACAGCAGAAAAGATAGGAGGAAAACATTTGCTTAATTATAATAGAGGGCACTCAATGCTTAAACAACAGACTCAGTTAATATAAATTAAGGTATATGTTCAATTATTCATGTATTTTTCAGTAGTATTTGTCATCTACTAAGTGTTATGTACTCTGCCCACCCATGCTAAAATATTTGAATGAGTTATGGTCCTGGACTTGAGGGTCTCAGAGGCTAGCCAGGGCAAAGTTAAAAACAACAACAGCAACCAAAAAAACATCTAGCCACAATAAAAAGAGGAGACACATATGAAATGGCCCCAGCAAAATGGATACTGAGGAACAGTCAGAACTAGAAACTTAACGATAAAAACTGCATCAGGGGCTGGCATTAAAAAAAAAATGAAACTGAGCTTCCCTGGTGGCGCAGTGTTTGAGAGTCCGCCTGCCGATGCAGGGGACACAGGTTTGCGCCCCGGTCCGGGAAGATCCCACATGCCGCGGAGCGGCTGGGCCTGTGAGCCATGGCCGCTAAGCCTGCGCGTCCGGAGCCTGTACTCCGCAACGGGAGAGGCCACGGCAGTGAGAGGCCCGCGTACCGCCAAAAAAAAAAAAAAGAAAAAAAGAAACTTAGACAGTTGAGTGGAACTTGATCAGAGGGGCATAGGCAACAATTCTGTCATTACAGTATGCATGTTTGAAAAGTTGAAAAGAGAGAATTATTAGGAAAGAAAGGATAACAGGCAAGTCCATGGTTGTGGATTAAGGATCAGAGAATTTAGGTAAAGAAGATATTGTGTCAAAGAAGTAACAGAGATAGGACGTTGCAACACAATGCCATAGGTGAACAAAGGAATCCTTTCATCCTGCACTGGAGTCATGTCCATTAACTAACATCCCTCTATTACAGAATTCTTCTCCTAAACATGAAAGTGTTCATATGTCCATGTATATATTAAAGTTCATATTATTACTCACTGTAAAACCTGGGAACAGCTCATATGCGTCAACATGGAATAGATAAATAAGCTGCATTATATTCATTCAAGAGAATATTGTATTTCCTTATAATTTATGTTATTACTTATGTAGTAAGTTCCACAGCTAAGATTCAAACCGAGGCAGTCTTGCTTCCAGCCTGAACTCTTAGCCATCACTACACCAAATCTCTGAAAGCATCCTCAATTCATATCGTGATTCTGGAGAACACTCTGCAAAATCTTTCTTATGTGTCTCCATCCAACCTCTTCCTGTCACCTGCCCAGTGGGAACCAGACTGAATCAATGAACTGAATCCTGGAAGACTGCTTCCTGTGATGTACTTCTATGTCTTTCACAAAACTCCTAAGTTCTTAAATCTGGGAGTATACATAGGGATGAGAGTGTTAATTATTAACTACCCTCCTCCACCAGAACTTACCACTCTTTAGCAAAAGCATCCCTTCCAACTGTTTTCTCATACAACCACAGTGGCTGGGAATACAAGAAAAGCTGCATGTGATATGAAATCATATCCCATCTAAATGTCTCTCTTTTCCTGATTCTTTAAGTAAACCCAAAGTATATATAGTCAATATATTACAAAAGTAAAAGGTGGATATTTCTGGTTGATTACAATTCCCTGGATTTGCCTCAGTTTCTTTGTACCCACTCTGCTTGCTCTTACTCTCAAACAGTCTTGTTTCTATTCCAGAATCTTGTGTCTGCTACTCAACCTCTGGTCCTGTAGCTGTACTATTGCAACAGTCCTTTTATAGCTCACAGTGGCTTCTGATGTTATGTCAGAAACTGTAGAAATGGATGAAAATTTACATCATTGACCTCTATTACATTGTCTTCTTCACCTTTGTATTTTGACATTTCAAACTAGTTCATAAATGCTTTCCCCTTGGATCAAAATTTAACCAGAATATGAGCCATGAGATTTTTTCCAGGACATTAGGTGCTCTGTCTCAGTGAAAACTTTGAGAGGCTCCTGAAGAGTTTTTCATCAGCCTCAAGACTGCAGCTTCTCTGGATCTCATTCAGTGGGTTCTCGTGATCACTAGGTTGGTACAGTCTCTTGAGCATTTATGGCATCTTCAAGTTTGAAAGGTTATATTTTTTAATATTTTTGAGAGAATATGATCACATAGATGAAAAACATAGATGTTTTTCCCACGTTCTTTTACATACTAGGGTTTTCTGGCTGGCATTTCCTGCCAAAAAGATACAACACTTGTCCTAAGCCTGAATAACACTTAATAGCATCTCTCAATACTACTCTTCTTGGTGATGGTTATAATACAGGTGGAATGCTATTCCTGTGGCTATAGGCTTGGGTCTGTATGACTTTTAAATTGTCAGTCCCAAGTCATATAAATTGTAATCTCAACATTCTCAATTCTCATATTGATGTTCTTTGCAACAGATTCAATATTATCTTTGTATTATCTTTGTAGTGTTTTACTGGGGAGAGAATGTCTAACCTTTCCTATGCTTTTCAAATTTAACCTGATACACGACAATGTATTTAATAATCAAACCTCAACCAGGGAGACAAAATGGATCAGTTACTGTGCTCCTCGTTGACACCCAGCTCTCATCCCCACTGTCACAGAGATCTGCATGACTTTGAGAATTTCCAATACTCAGTGACCTACTTTCCTGGGTTTACTACTCAGACTTGGCCATTCTAGTGGCTTAATTCTTTGACTGGAATATACTGAGACTTCTGCCTTTGCAATTCCTAACTACCTCAAGTAGATCACCCAAGAACCTACACTCGGGCATAGACTACTTCACTGAGAAGTATTTAAATAATTAAGTAGTATATAGACAAGCTATCCCAGTGGCTGAGAGCATGCATATGACAAAATTTCATCAATCATGCCTACTACAACAACAAAGCCATCACTTGCCATATCAAGGGTCATGAGTGTAAATGTTCCTGCTATCAAAAGGGAATAGGAAAGACTGGATGGACTCATTTTGGACTTCCTGTACTGTCTAATTACCGCATTTTGTATCAGTACAAAGGGGTGTTAGTTTTCTAGGGCTGCCTTAACGAAGTACCACAAATTGCATGGCTTAAACAAGAGAATGTGCTATCTCACAGTTCTGGCTTGAAGTCTGAAATCAAGGTGTTGGCAGGATTGGTTCCTTCTGAGGTCCGTGAACAAAGAGTCTGTTCTAGGCCTCTCTCCTTTGCTTATTGATGGTCATCTTCTCCCCGTGTCTCTCCATATCATCTTGCCTCTATGTGTGTTGGTCTCTGTGTAAATTTCCCCTTTTTATATGGACACCATTTATGTTGGATTTGGGTCCACCCTAATGACCTCAATTTAACTTGATTAATTCTGCAAAGACCCTACCTCCAAATCGAGTCACATACTGAGGTCCCGGGCATTATGACTCCAAGTTTTTTGGGGTGGGAGAAGGACACAATTCAACCCATAACAAAGAATATGAACAATTTAAGCAGACATTTTTCCCCTCCATATGCACACACAGTCTATGGCTGTTAAGAAAAATATTGATACTTCTCTTGAGTTAGTTGGGTCAATCATTTACCTCATCTCCAGGTCAGAGATTTAATCTGTGTTAAGATGTACAGATAAGCTAGGGAAGTATTTTCCTGATTGACATAAAAAATAGAAAAATTATACACTCGTCAGAATTATTTGACATTATGTACCTGGTGTTTTAAAAGAGCATAAGACTCTAGGCTGATATTTGGAATCCTTTGCTCCAACTAGATGATAGAAGTCTAGAAGATATTCTCAATTAAGATTATTCCTGTACATTTTTACCTAATAGCACTACTACTATCTGATTCTGGTGTTACAACTCACGTTTCTTCTTCTCTCCCTCTTCATATACTGAAGAAATATAGTCTAGAGCCTTCAGCAGCAGAAATATATACATATAGAAATTAAAATATAACTAAGTATCTAAACTATTATTTTACTTTTTGTATTACCCTAATTGTTTGATATTTTAATAAAGATAGCATTTAGAAACTAAATTTGAAATAGAAATTATACTAAACTCCACTGTGCACTGAGAACTGAAGAGCGTAGCCAGTCAACTTCTACCTCCTTTGCACTGAATCCAGATGTCTTCTTGCTATTCACCTTAGTCTTGAAGAACGATTTGCTTTATGCCAATGCTTCGCAACTTTGTTTCGTGCCTCCTTGCCTTTCGTGTTCTTAGTACGTAATCATCAGTCACATTAATAGAATAGGGACGCATGCCCCAAGGAGCAGTTGAGAATCACTGATCAGTATAGTGATAGTAGCATCTCATGTGGATCTAAATATTAACTGTTATCTGGATGAGGGAAGCACAATAATCAAAATTTCCTTCTGTTTATATTTCAGGGCTGTGTCAGATTATTTACCCCTTGATTCTGAAAAATGATTTGAAGTAGCCTATACAATGAAATCATTTCAACAATATAAAGGTAGCCAAAGGAAATTGGAATAAAAAAAAAGTAAGGTTAGCAAAACAAATATTCCCCAATTTATCTATAGTTTAAATCAATATTAATCAACTCCACAGAAGACACTTTATAGAAATTGAAAAGTACATTCTAAATACATGTGGAAACGTGAAGAGCTTAGAATAGCCAAAATAATTTTGAAAAATAAGAGCAAATTTGGAGGATCTGCACCACTTAAATTCAAGATTCATTATAAAGGTCAGTAATCCTGACAATTGAGCCTTGGCATAAAGGTAAGACATAAGTGAATGGAAAAAAATAGAGAGACCAGAAATAGAACCACGTACACCTAGCCAACTGCCGTTTGACATAGTCAATGGGTAAAGATAATCTTTTCAACAAATTGTACTAGAACTATGGGATATTTATTGTGCATCTAATATGTGCTAGGTACTGTTTTGAGTGAGGATAGAGCAGCAAAGAGACAGTTCCTGGTTTCGTAAACTTTATATTTTTGTGTAGAAGAGAAGCAGCAAGTAAGTAAACAAGGAAATGCATTATATAATTTTAGGTATTAAATTCCATGAAAAAAATAAATTAGGTTAAAAACAATAATGCATCAAGTGAATTATAAAGATTTTCCTTTGTAAGTAAACTGTGTTCATGATGTTCTATATGCCTACTATGGAAATGAAGTTGCACACAGGCAAAATTCCATGTGGAAAATAAAAATGTAAAATGATTAAGTGAAAACAAAACCCTGAAGTAAGTAAGCTACTGAAGTAGATTGGGTTAACTATGTAATTTTGACTTAAAAGGCCAGATCTTCAGACACTCAGACAATTTTGAAATATAAGAGAAAGAGATAATGCTTAAGTCAAGTATATTGGCATGGTGATGACAAAAACCTAAGTTCCCCTCTCCCTCGACACACACACACACACGCACACACACATACACACACACACACACACACATACACAGAGGCAGAATTTTGATGAGTCACATGTATGAAATTACCAGTGAAAATAGGCCAGTGATGAGATTCATTGAAAAAGTTTGTTTTTGTTCTAGAGATTTAGAAAATTCTGTGAATAATAAATATGAAATCTACTTTTTTATCATGTTGATTAGAATTTTTAAATTAATATCTTTTCAGAGTATAAGGGAAAAAGTGAATTAATTAATGAAACAAATGAACCAATAAAAAACCAATTGAATACATTTAGGACTACTAATTTATTCTAGGCGTGGGTAAAACACATTTGCAGATGTTATTTCAGTTAATATTATAAATAGGAGAAAAGGGGAAAACAATGGCACATATCAGTGACATAACATGTAAATTTTTTTTTCATTCAGGAATTTTATATTTCATAGGATTCTCTGACATCACACACTCCCCACTGTCTTTATTTATTTTTATTTATTGTGAATTTTATTTTATTTATTTTTTATACAGCAGGTTCATATTAGTTATCCATTTTATACATATTATTGTATATATGTCAATCCCAATCTCCCAACTCATCACACCACCATCCACCACCACCCCCGCCACTTACCCACCTTGGTGTCCATACATTTGTTCTCTACATCTGTGTCTCAATTTCTGCCCTGCAAACTGGTTCATCTGTACCATTTTTCTAGGTTACACATATATGAATTAATGTAAGATACTTGTTTTCCTCTTTCTGACTTGATTCACTCTGTATGACAGTCTCTAGATCCATCCACATCTCTACAAATGACCCAATTTCCTTCCTTTTTATGGCTGAGTTATATTCCATTGTATATATGTACCACATCTTCTTTATCCATTCATCTGTTGACAGGCATTTAGGTTGCTTCCATGACCTGGCTATTGTAAATAGTGCTGCAGTGACCATTGGGGTGCCTTTGTCTTTTTGAATTATGGTTTTCTCTGGGTATATGCCCAGTAGTGGGATTGCTGGGTCATAGGGTAATTCTATTTTTAGTTTTTTAAGGAACTTCCATACTGTTCTCCATAGTGGCTGTATCAATTTACATTCCCACCAGTAGTGTAAGAGTGTTCCCTTTTCTCCACACCCTCTTCAGCATTTGTTGTTTGTAGAGTTTCTGATGATGCCCATTCTAACTGGTGTGAGGTGATACCTCTTTGTAGTTTTGATTTACATTTCTCTAATCATTAGTGAGGTTGAGCAGGTTTTCATGTGCATCTTGACCATCTGTATGTCTTCTTTGGTGAAATGTCTATTTAAGTCTTCTGCCCATTTTTGGATTGGGTTGTTTGTTTTTTTTAATATTGAACTGCATGAGCTGTTTATATATTTTGGAGATTAACCCTTTGTCCGTTGAGTCCTTTGCAAATATATTCTCCCATTCTGAAGGTTGTCTTTTCATCTTGTTTATGGTTTCCTTTGCTGTGCAAAAGATTTTAAGTTTCATTAGGTCCCATTTGTTTATTTTCCTTTTTATTTCCATTACTATAGGAGGTGGATCAAAAACGACCTTGCTGTGATTTATGTCAAAAAGTTGTTCTTCCTATGTTTTCATCTAAGAGTTTTATAGTGTCCAGTCGTACATTTAGGTCTCTAATCCATTTTGAGTTTATTTTTGTGTATGGTGTTAGGGAGTGTTCTACTTACATTCCTTTTATGTGTAGCTGTCCAGTTTTCCCAGCACCACTTATTGAAGAGACTGTCTTTTCTCCATCGTATATCCTTTGTCATAGATTAGTTTACCATAGGTACGTGGGTTTATCTCTGGGCTTTCTGTCCTGTTCCATTGATCTATATGTCTGTTTTTGTGCCAGTACCATACTGTCTTGATTAGTGTAGCTTTGTAGTATAGTCTGAAGTCAGGGAGTCTGATTCCTCCAGCTCCGTTTTTTTCCCTCAAGACTTCTTTGGGTATTTGGGGTCTTTTGTGTCTCCATACAAATTTTAAGACTTTTTTGTTCTAGTTCTGTAAAAAATGCCATTGGTAATTTGATAGGGATTACATTGAATCTGTAGATTGCTTTGGGTATTATAGTCATTTTCAGAATATTGATTCTTCCAATCCAGGAACATAGTATATCTCTCCATCTGTTTGTATCGTCTTTAATTTCTTTCATCAGTGTCTTATAGTTTCCTGCATACAGGTCTTTTGTCTCCCTAGGTAGGTTTATTCCTAGGTATTTTATTCTTTTGTTGCAATGGTAAATAAGAGTGTTTCTGTAATTTCTCTTTCACAGCTTTCATCATTAGTGTATAGGAATGCAAGAGATTTCTGTGCATTAATTTTGTATCCTAAAACTTTACCAAATTCATTGATTAGCTCTAGTAGGTTTCTGGTGACATCTTTAGCATTCTCTATGTATAGTATCCTGTCATCTGCAAACAGTGACAGTTTTAACTCTTCTTTTCCAATTTGTGTTCCTTTTATTTCTTTTTTTTCTCTGATTTCTGTGGCTAGGACTTGCAAAACTACGTTGAATAATAGTGGTGAGAGAGGACATCCTTGTCTTGTTCCTGATCAGATAGGAAATGCTTTCAGTTTTTCACCATTGAGAATGATGTTTGCTGTGGGTCTGTCATACATGGCCTTTATTATGTTGAGATAGGTTCCCTCTATGCCCACTTTCTGGAGAGTTTTTATCATAAATGGGTGTTGAATTTTGTCAAAAGCTCTCTGTACATCTATTGAGATGATCATATGGTTTTTATTCTTCAATTTGTTAATATTGTGTATCACATTGATTTGTGTATATTGAAGAATCCTTGCATCCCTGGGATAAATCCCACTTGATCATGGTGTATGATCCTTTAAATGTGTTGTTGGATTCTGTTTGCTAGTATTTTGTTGAGGATTTTTGCATCTATATTCATCAGTGATATCAGTCTGTAATTTTCTTTTTTTGTAATTTTCTTTGGATGGTGTTGGTATCAGGGTGATTGGGTCTCATACAATGAGTTTGGGAGCGTTCTTTCCTCTGGAATTTTTGGAAGAGTTTGAGAAGGATGGGTGTTAGCTCTTCTCTAAATGTTTGATAGAATTCACCTGTGAAGCCATCTGATCCTGGACTTTTGTTTGTTGGAAGATTTTTAATCACAGTTTCAAATTTCATTACTTGTGATTGGCCTGTTCATATTTTCTATTTCTTCCTGGTTCAGTCTTGGAAGGTTATACCTTTCTAAGAATTGGTCCATTTCTTCCAGCTTGTCCATTTTATTGGCAAAGAGTTGCTTGTAGTAGTCTCTTAGGATGCTTTGTATTTCTGTCGTGTCTGTTGTAACTTCTCCTTTTTCATATATAATTTTATTGATTTGAGTCCTCTCCATCTTTTTCTTGATGAGTCTGGCTAATGGTTTATCAATTTTGTTTATCTTCTCAAAAAGCCAGCTTTTAGTTTTATTGATCTTTGCTATTGTTTTCTTTGTTTCTATTTCATTTATTTCTGCTCTGATCTTTATGATTTCTTTCATTTTACTAACTTTGGGTTTTGTTTGTTTTTCTTTCTCTAGTTCCTTTAGGTGTAAAGTTAGATTTTTTACTTGAGATTTTTCTCGTTTCCTGAGGTAGGCTTGTATTGCTATAAACTTCCCTCTTAGAACTGTTTTTCTGCATCCCATAGGTTTTGGATCATCGTCTTTTCGTTGTAATTTGCCTCTAGGTATTTTTTGATCTTCTCTTTGATTTCTTCAGTGATCTCTTGGTTATTTAGTAACGTATTGTTTAGCCTCCATGTGTTTTTGTTTTTGATGTTTTTTTTCCCTGTAACTGACTTCTAATCTCATAGCGTTGTGGTCAGAAAAGATGCTTGATATTATTTCAATTTTCTTAAAATTACTGAGGCTTGATTTGTGACCCAAGATGTGATCTATCCTGGAGAATGTTCGGTGTGCACTTGAGAAGAAAGTGTAATCTGCTGTTTTTGGATGGAATGTCCTATAAATATCCATTAATTCTATCTGGCCTATTGTGTCATTTAAAGCTTGTGTTTCCTTATTAATTTTCTTTTTGGATGATCTGTCCGTTGGTGTAAGTGAGGTTGTAAGTCCCCCACTCTTACTGTGTTACTGTCAATTTCCTTTTTTATAGCTGTTAGCAGTTTCCTTATGTATTGAGGTGCTCCTATGTTGGGTGCATATATATTTATAATTGTTATATCTTCTTCTTGGATTGATCCCTTGATCATTATGTAGTGTCCTCCCTTGTTTCTTGTTCTTTATTTTAAAGTCTATTTTATCTGATATGAGTATTGCTACTCCAGCTTTCTTTTGATTTCCATTTGCATGGAATATCTTTTTCCATCCCCTCACTTTCAGTCTCTATGTGTCCCTAGGTCTGAAGTGGGTTTCTTGTGGACAACATATATATGGGTCTTGTTTTTGTATCCATTCAGCCAGCCTGTGTCTTTTGGTTGGAGTATTTAATCCATTCATGTTTAAGATAATTATCAATATGTATGTTCCTATTACTGTTTTCTTAATTGTTATGGGTTTGTTTTTGTCGGTCCTTTTCTTCTCTTGTGTTTGCTGCCTAGAGAAGTTCCTTTAGCATTTGTTGTAGAGCTGGTTTGGTGGTGCTGAATTCTCTTAGCTTTTGCTTGTCTGTAAAGCTTTTAATTTCTCCGTGGAATCTGAATGAGATCCTTGCTGGGTAGAGTAATCTTGGTTGTGGTTTCTTCCCTTTCATCACTTTAAATATATCCTGCCACCCCCTTCTGGCTTGTAGAGTTTCTGCTGAGAAATCAGCTGTTAACCTTATTGGAGTTCCCTTGTATGTTATTTGTCGTTTTTCCCCTGTTGATTTCAATAATTTTTCTTTGTCTTTAATTTTTGTCAATTTGATTGCTATGTGTCTTTGCCTGTTTCTCCTTGGGTTTACCCTGCCTGGGACTCTCTGCAATTCCTGGACTTGGGTGGCTATTTCCTTTCCTGTGTTAGGGAAGTTTTCAACTATAATCTCTTCAAATATTTTCTTGGGTCCTTTCTCTCTCTCTCCTTCTTCTGGGACCCCTATAATGCAAATGTTGTTGTGTGTAATGTTGTCTCAGATATCTCTTAGTCTGTCTTCGTTTCTTTTCATTCTTTTTTCTTTATTCTGTTCCGCAGCAGTGAATTGCACTATTCTGTCTTCCAGGTCACTTATCCGTTCTTCTGCCTCAGTTATTCTTCTGTTGTTTCCTTCTAGTGTATTTTTCATTTCAGTTATTGTATTGTTCATCTCTGTTTGTTTGTTCTTAATTCTTCTAGGTCTTTGTTAAACATTTCTTGCATCTTCTCGATCTCTGCCTCCATTCTTTTTCCAAAGTCCTGGATCATCTTCACTATCATTATTCTGCATTCTTTTTCTGGAATGTTGCCTGTCTCCACTTCATTTAGTTGTTTTTCTGGGGTTTTATCTTGTTCCTTCATCTGGTACATAGCTCTCTGCCTTTTCATCTTGTCTATCTTATTGTGAATGTGGTTTTTGTTCCACAGGATGCAGGATTGTAGTTCTTCTTGCTTCTGCTGTCTGCCCTCTAACAAGTAAAGTTTTGTGAATGTAAACATTTCTTCCATTTATTCTTCATGGAAAAAATACAGAGAAACTCTGATTGTTTGTAAGTGATTTTTTGTTTCTATAAATGTGTCCTACTGGGAGGATGGGGACATGGGACCCAAATCTTATTCCCCGAGCTTGTGATTGCTTATAAGTTCTTACAGACTTTTCCTTTTTAACCATTTTTTTTTGTTTTATTGAATAAAAACAGATTTTATATTGAAAAACGCAAGGTTTACACAGAAAAAATAACATGCGGTATCAATTGGAAGAGTGAAGAATTGAAATATTCATTGTAAATCTTTATGATTTACTTGGACATATCCTTGTAATCATATAAACCCCCAAGGTAGGCTAGAAACTGGATCAGAGCTTGGTATAATGTTCTGAATTTTGGTTGCAGAAATTAAGGGTAAAACATTTGTCTCCATGGGGACAGATCTATTACTGCACTTTTCAAAATGTCAAGGTTACATTTGAAAAGTAGTTGCAATTTTCTCTCTTTTTATAAAGATAATTCCCTGTTTGGACTTCACACATAAAAATCTGTGATTTAAAAATATTTGTCTTCACAGTATTAAATTAATAATCCCAACCTAACATGGCTTAGGGTACAACATATGTGTTTCTTAATCTCCAGCTTCCAGGAAAACGTAGTGTTGTTAATTATTTAGTAATATTTTGTCCTTTGACCTCTGAGTTTTATAGGAGGTCATAGTTTGTATCAGAACCATTGTCAAATGAGAAATATCTTTTGGAAATATTAATCCATAGAAAAAGGAAAGCACATTCCTATATGTTTCCCTTTAATATCACAGAAAACATGATGTCTTTGTTTTTTTATGTTAAAATATTTTTAAAAATTATTGCTGTCACCCTATATCTGATAAGTTTATTTTTACCAAAGAATTTACATTTGTGTGTACTTTATATGCCTTAAGTAAATCCTAATTAAGAATGTAATGAGTAGAGCTAAGCATTGCAATTTATCTTTATTAAATCACCAAACTTAATTGTGGTACAAATGTTAAAATTATTAGTAGCTCTTTGGAGGTAGATATTTGATAGTAATATTTCATGAGATGGAATGGTAAATATGAAATAAAATTCTCATAAAGAATTTTAAAGAGTACAGGCCTTTCACCTCGGTTAAATTTATTCCTAGATATTTTATTCTTTTTGATTTGATTGTAATGGGATTTTTTTCCTGATTTCTCTTTCTGATAGTTCAATATTAGTGTATAGAAATGCAACAGATTTCTGTACATTAATCTTGTCTCCTGCAACTTTACCGAATTTATTTATTAGTTCTAATAGTTTTTTGGAGACTTTAGGGTTTTCTATATATAGTTGGTCATCTGTAAATGGTGACAGGTTTACTTCTTCCCTTCCCATTTGGATGCCTTTCACTTCTTTTTCTTATCTGGTTGTTGTGGCTAGGACTTCCAATACTGTGTTAAATAGAAGTGGCAAGAATGAGCATCTGAAAAGTGTAAGACATTGATGAAGGAAATTGAAGATCATACAAATAAATGAAAAGTTATTCCATGTTCATGGATTTGAAAAATTAATGTTGTTAAAATGTCCATACTACCCAAAGCAATCTACAGATTGAATGCAATCCCTATCAAAATACCAATGAACATTTTTCACAGAACTAGAACAAATAATCCTAAAATTTATATGGAATCACAAAAAGACCCCAAATCACTCAAGCAATCTTGAGAAAAAAGAAGAAAGGTATTATGAAGGTTTTGTGCTCCCTGACTTCACACTATAATACAAAGCTACAGTAATTAAGATGGCATGGTACTAGACGCTAACAGACACCTAGATCAATGGAACAGAATAAAGAGTGCAGAAATAAACCCACACACGTAGTCAATTTATCTACAAGAAAGGAAGCAAGAATATACAATAGGGAAAAGACAGTTTCTTTAACAAATGGTGTTGGGAAAACTGGACAACTACATGAACCTAGATCATTTTCTCACACTATACACAAAAATAAACTCAAAACAGATTAAAGTCCTGAATATAAGACCTCAAACCAGGGCTTCCCTGGTGGCACAGTGGTTGAGAGTCTGCCTGCCGATGCAGGGGACACGGGTTCGTGCCCTGGTCTGGGAAAATCCCACATGCCGCGGAGCGGCTGGGCCCGTCAGCCATGGCTGCTGAGCCTGCGCGTCCGGAGCCTGTGCTCCGCAACGGGAGAGGCCACAACAGTGAGAGGCCCGCGTACTGCAAAAAAAAAAAGACCTGAAACCATAAAACTTAGAGGAAAACATAGACAGTATGCTCTTTGACATTTGTCTCAGCAATATTTTTTGGATCTGTCTCCACAGGCAAGGGACACAAAAGCAAAAACAAACAAATGGAACCTAATCAACGTGAAAAGCTTTTTTATAGTGAAGGAAACCATCAACAAAATGAAAAGGCAACCTACTGAATGGGGGAAGATATTTGCAAACAATATGTCTGATAAGGGATTAATATCCAAAATATATACAAAACTCATGCAGCTCAATATCAAAAGACACAGCTGAATTTAAAAATGGGTAGAAGACCCGAATAGGCATTTTTCCAAGGAGACACAGAGAAATTTGTATCCTGATTTCAAAAAAGTTAAAATGTGAAAGAGAAAATGTACCTTAGCACTGAGAAAATATCCTATTTCTATTTTTGGTATTAAAGATTACATCATCAACTTGGCTTAATATAATCTCTCACAATGTAATACAAAGCAAATAATTTGTTATTATCTACAGAGTTCTTCAATATGATAATTAACAAGATATGTCATAATATTTTTAGCCAAGTCTCATAATATATAAGAAATGAAAATATTTAAATTAATTTGGAAATTTTAAATTTAATTTAATTAACAAATCAACATCAAAAAACAAACAACACAATTTTAAAATGGGCAGAATAACTGAATAGACATTTTTCTTAAGAAGAAATGCAGGTAGCCAATAGTCATATTAAAAGATGCTCAACATCACTAATCTTCAGAGAAATGCAAATCAAAACCAAAAGATATCACCTCACGTGTCAGAATGGCTGTTGTCAAAAAGAACACAAATAAATGTTCGCAAGAATATGGAGAAGAGGGAACCCTCGTACACTGCTGGTGGGAATGTAAGTTGGTACAGCCACTGTGGAAAACAATGTGGAGGTTTCTCAAGAAACTAAAAATAGACCTACCATAAGACCCAGCAATTCCACTTCTGGGTATATATCCAAAAAAACCAAAAACACTAATTTGAAGATATATGCACTCTAATGTTCATAGCAGCGTTATTCACAATAGCCAAGATATGGAAGCAACCTAAGTGTCCATCAATGGGTGAATGGATAAAGATGTTGTATATTTATCTAATGGAGTAAATATTACTCAGCCATAAAAGAGAATGAAATGTTGCCATTTGTGACAACATAGATGGATATGGAGGGTGTTATGTTGAGAGAAATAAGTGAGACAGAGAAAGACAAATTCTGCATTTTTCACCTACATGTGGAATCTAAAAAATAAACAAATGTAACAAAACAGAAACGACTCACAGATACAGAGAACAAACTAGTGGTTACTAGAGAGGAGAGGGGTGAGAGGAGGGACAAATAAGGAGACTAAAAGCTACAAACTACTAGATATAAAATAAATAATTTACAAGGATGTAATATACAGCAGAGGGAATGTAGTCAATATTTTACAGTAACTTTGTAGAGAGTGCAATCTCTAAAATTACTGAATTACTCTGTTGTACACCTGAGATTAATATAGTAAGTCAACTATGTTTCAGTGGAAAAAAATTTGAAGAAAATTCTTTAATTTTAATTTATTTATTAGAATCTTAACAAATATTTTTTAAAGTCTAAGGAAATTCTGGTAGATGGCCAGTTGTAAAAGATCAGTAACTAGAAGCATTAAACTAAAATTCCTATCACCATCCTAAGAATCAAGAGGATATATGGGGGCTTCCCTGGTGGCACAGTGGCTGGGAGTCCACCTGCCGATGCAGGGGACACGGGTTCGTGCCCCAGTCCGGGAAGATCCCACATGCCGCTGAGCGGCTGGGCCCGTGAGCCATGGCCGCTGAGCCTGCGCGTCTAGAGCCTGTGCTCCGCAACGGGAGAGTCCACAGCAGTGAGAGGCCCGCGTACCGCAAAAAAAAAAAAAAATATATATATATAGACAGGATTTAAGTATATTGTGGACGTCAGAGGATTATTTGCCTTTATTTTGGGCAACTCTTTTTAGTCTATTAACATTTTTATAGAAAAACACATGAAATATGGCCTTTCTTTGCAGAAATTAAACAGTATATCTTTATGAGAAACATTTAAGACATGAAATGTTTTAAGAAATATTTAGTTATATGAAATATTAAATATTTCAACTAAATATTACAAAATATCTTCTATATGTCAAAAACAGGCATTTGCACATGGGTTGTCTTATGTAATCTTCACAGTAACCTTATTTCAATTTTAAAATGAGATTAGGCTTATGGAGACTAAGGATCTTGTTCAGAATCACTCAGGTAATTGATGGTCAATTTAAACTTTTAATTAAGATCTTCTACTGCAAGTCTAGTGCTATTTCACTACCTGGTGCTAACTCTAAATAAGTATTGCTTCATTTGGACATTCAATAAATCTTTTATTTGTTCAGCAAATATTTATTAAATTCCTAATGTCTTAAGCTCTATGTTACATAGGGGAGATATAAAGGTTACCTTGAGTGAACTCAAGTAAATCTTCTTCTATATGGAACATGTTGTTTATCTCTGGCTGCTTTCAAAATGTTCTATTTATCATTAGTTTTCATCAGTTTGTTGTGCCTTGATCCTTTTTTTTTTTTTAATCATGCTTGGGTTCCAATGATATTTTTGATTCTTTAAATTTATGTGTCTCAGCAAATTAGAGAAGTTTTAAGCCATATTTCTTCATACATTTATTTTGTCCCTTCATGTTTTTCTCTCCTGGAACTACAATTACCATATGTTAGATTATTTTAGACTTTTGCACCTTGAGTCTCTTCATTTTTTTTTAATCATTTTATCATCTCTGTTATCCAATATAGGTAATTTATAATATATTGATTTATCTTAAAGTTTATTCACTCTATCTTCAGAGCTTCCCAATATGTTGTTAATCCCATTAGGTAAAATTTTTATTTCAGATATTTGTATATTCCACTTTTCAATTTCTTATTTGTTCTTCTTTCATACCTTCTATTCCTTTGCTGAGATTTCCTATCTTTTCTTTCATTATCAACATATTTTGATGTCCTTGAAGATAGTTACAGTATCTGCTTTAAAATCTGTTCTGCTAATTCTGACATCTTCATCATCTCTAGTTTTGTCTCCATTGATTGATTTTTTTTTTTTTCTTGAGTGTGGCACTTTTCTGTTTGTTTGAAATTTGAGTAGTTTGGATTTGTGTCCAAACTACACAAAGTATATTGTAAATTATACTTGTACAGATTCTAGATTATGTTATATTCCTCCAAAGAATATTGATTATTTTTTAAGCAGGCAGTCATTTTACAGAATTCACACTAGTTTTTTCTGTGTGATGCATGACAGCTGAAATCTCATTTCTCTTTTTAGCCTTAGCATGTCTGCTTGCAGTCTTATCCATGGATTTTGGTTAGAGTTCAACCAGATATTTAGACATACCATGGTGTTTCAACCTTATCTTTCTTTTTAGAGAACTTCTTCCCAACCCACTTCACCCCCTCTTAACTTTTCAGCTGTGTAGTTGTCCCAAACACTGGCCTTTGGCTTATCAGTCCAGTAAGAAAGTCTTCTCCCTTTCATAGTTTAGATGCACCACGTTGCACTATTGGTGTTGGCCCTCAGGCTAAAATTGGTGAAACCAGGAAACTTACCCATTATAATACTCTTCTACCAAGTGTTGAAACTCACCTAAAATGCCTACCTAATTTTCTCAGTCTCCAGTGACCTTAGTTATTTCTTTTTACATATTCCCCTTTAGTTTATAGCTGTTATTTGTGGAAGTATTGATCCAATAAGAGCTAATCAACCATTACCCAAAGAAAAACCTAAGAACATTAGATTATTTCTTTTGTAATGTAAATATTTAAAAGCTATACACTTCTCTGTGAAGATTGTTTTAGCTAAATCTCACACATTTTGACCTGGCAAGTTTTTATATTCATTCAGTTAAAAATATTTTCTAATATGCTCTATGATTTCTTCTTAACTTTTCTTTTTAAGTTATTTAGAAGTGTTTAATTCTCAAACTGTTGGAGATTTTTCAAATATCTTTATATTGTGCATTTCTATTTAATTCCATTGTGGTCAGGTAACATTGTCTGGTTTTCATCTATTTAAATTTATTCCCAATGTGGCCTCAATTAGTGAACATTCTATGTCCACTTAAATAGAATATGTATTTTGTTGTTATTGAGTATAATGCTCTAAAGTGTCAATTTGATTAATAGTTTTGCTCAAGTCTTCAATATTCTTACTGATTTTTATTTAATATTTCTAAAATTTAACAAAAGAGGTCTATTGAAATCTCACTGTGACGGCAGGTCTGCTGGCAACAAATTCCTTTAATTTTTGTTCATCTGAGAAAATCTTTGTTGTTCACTTTTGAAAGATATTTTGTAGGGTACAGAATTATAGGTTGGTAGGCTTTTTTTCTCAATACTTTAAATATTTCACTATGCTCTCTTGTTTCGTGGTTTCTGAGAAGTTGAAGGTAATTCTTTGCTCTTCTATAGGTAAGATGTCTTTTTTCCTTTGGCTTCTTTCGGGATTTTTAAAATATATCTTTGATATTTTGTCATTTGACTAGAATATGCCTGGGTGTAATTTTTGGCATCTGTCCTGCTTCACATTCTTTGAGCTTCTTAGATCTGTGATTTCGTGTCTGACGTTAATTGGGGGAAATTCTCAGTCATTATCGTTTCAAATATTTCTTCAGTTTCTCTCTCTTCTCCTTCTGGTATTCCCATTACTCGTATGTTACACCTCTTGTAGTTGCTCCACAGTCCATGGATATTCTGTTTGTTTGCTTGTTTTCTAGTATTTTTCTCTTCACTTTTCAGTTTTGGAGGTTTCTATTGAGATATCCACAAGCTCAGATATCCTCTTGCCTCAGCTGTGTTCATTCTTCTGATAAGCTCATCAAAGGCACTCTTCTGTCATATTGTTTTTTATCTCTAGCATTTCTTTTTGATTTTTTCTTAGAATTTCCATCTCTCTGTTTACATTGTCCACCTGTTCTTTTTTTAAAATATTTATTTATTTATTTATTTGGTTGCACTGGGTCTTAGTTGTAGCTCCAGGGCTCCTTAGTTATGGCTCCAGGGCTCTTTAGTTGTGGTGTGCAAACTCTTAGTTGCAGCATGTATATGGGATATAGTTCCCTGACCAGGGATTGAACCCAGGCCCCCTGCATTGGGAGCATGGAGTCTTAGCCACTTAGTGCCACAGGGAAGTCCCATCCATCTGTTCTTGCATGTTTTTTACCTATGGATAGAGCCTCTAGCATGTTAATTATAGTTGTCTTAAATTCCCAGTCTGATAATTCCAACATCTCTGCCATGACTGGTTATGATACTTGCTCTGTCCCTTCAAATTATGTTTTCACCTTTTGGTATCCCTTGTAATTTTTTCTAGATAGCTATCCATGATGCAGCAGGTAAAAGGAACTGCTGTGAATAGATCTTTAGTAATGTGGTGGTAAGATACGCAGAGAGGGAAAATGCTCTGTAGTCCTATAATTAGGTCCCAATCCTTTAGTGAGCCTATGCCTCTGGACTGTGAACTTCACAAGTTTTTCTCAGAGTTTTTTTCACCACGTAGTAGGAGAGGATGACTAGAGTTAGCTGTGTGTGGGTATTTCCCATCCCCAGGTTAGCTAGGCTCTGTTAATACGCAGGCAGCTTGGGCTTTAGTTAGCTGGTTTCTCTTGAGGGCAGGACCTATTAAGAAGAACAGAGTGTTCTGGAATATTTCAAAATGGTTCCTTTCCCTACATCCCACCCACTCTGGCAAAAACACAAGGGGAATCTTCTCTGATATTTGCTGTGGAATTCTGGTCAATCTCACAAAATTGTGGGGACCCCCCCCATAACTATTCTCCTGAAGATTTAAACTCTCATACTTGTCCACGCTGAGCCTCTAGCAATTCCTCAATTACAGTTTAGATTTTCCTACCACAGGCCTAGTTCCTGCGGCCACTCCACTTCTGAATCTCTGCTCCAGTGATCCGTGACTCCCTGTATCTACCTGTCTGTCTCTCCAATCTTTACAGCAGGGTTTGCTCTGTGTCCTCCCCTCTCTTATGGATCCAAGAAGATTTGTTGATTTTTCAGTCTGTTCAGCTTTTTATTTGTTGTAAGGAGCAGCTTCTGAGCTACTTATATGCAGAACTGGAAACCAGAAGTCCACTTAGTTTTTTGTATAGAATAATTCAGAAAACACAGAAATCATCTGTAAGTTTGTCAAAATTATATGGAGCCACTAATAGAAGAAAACTACTTGAATGAATATTCTGTGAATCATATAAAACAATTAACCAACATACTAAATTTCCATCAAGCTTTCTGGTGCTTTAACCAGGGAAATTACATTGCTATATATTTAATAAAGAAATTTAGACACATTGCCTTTAAGATCTGGAATGAGACAAAGATTCTGCTATTACAAATACTTATTAACCTTTGACCAGGGGTCTTGGCTAGCATTATAAGATAAGAAAACAACGCTTACCAAAACAAGGGGCTCTGCGTCACTGTGACTGCTCAAAGTGCATCCAGGTATCTAAGACGTGGCTTTTCTCCTTGTCAAAGGTAAACTTAACGCCTAATATCATTCCTTCATGTCTAGTTTCAGATGATGATGATGATCCTTTATAGACAAATCTTATATCCAAAAACCTCTGAAAACTGAACTCTTTTTGGAACTGCAATTGGTGGTCAAATCCTGTCCCAACCAGAATTTTTTTTGTCATCAACACCTAAAATGAACTCATAAGAAGCTATTTATATTCTTTATTCCACTTAGTATTAAAATTGTTAAATTTTGCTGCAGAAATATTCATGTGGACTTCCCCAGAACCCATGAGGTTTTTTATGTGACATATAATATATGATCCTTCTTACTTCAAATTCTGAATTCCATGGTACCTATGACTCTGAGGGTTTGTAAAGAACTTGTTAAAGCAAACACTTAACAATAATATATTTTATTATATAATCCTCACAACAGTACTATGAAGTAGATACTAATATTATTCTTATTTAATAAATGAGAAAAGTGAGTAGCAGAGAGGTTAAGAAAACTAAGCTAAGGTCACACAGCTTGTAAGCAGCAGAACTGGAGTTTAACTAAGGCACCCTGGATCCAAAGCTCACACTTTTTACTGCTTTTCACTGTTTTTTTTGTTTGTTTTTTTTTTTACTGCTTTTCACTGTTCTTTCAATAACCGGGGAGGGGGGGGCAGATACTTTTTTGTTGACCCTACTCAAACTAAGATAAACTGCACCTTCCCCCTTTTCATTAAATTGAAAGAGAACTGTATAATCTTATTTAAATATTGGAATCTATACCATGTTACTAAAATGTGAAGACCCGTTTCTAATCCTCATTCTCATCTGTCCCAACTGTTCTGCTCTGTTTTCAATATTGAATATTGTTTTCCAATTGAAACTTTTTTCTTTTTTATATCCCTGAGCTGGTTTTGTCCTCTTTCTATCCCTCTGTGAATATTCCATCTTTCTGTTTTGTTTTGTTGCTTTCTCTTATACCTCACAAAATCTAAGTATTCACTAAAACAGTGCTCGTACTTCTTGAATTTTATTTTCACACTCTCTCTCAGTAAAGTTTAACTCAGTTTCTGGTTTGGATGCAAAGGAACTCCATTGTGAAAAAGTCTAGATGTCTCTTTCCTCATTACCTGACAAGCTCTGTGACTTGTCTGTGCTTTATGTCTGAGAGCCAGGATGAAGGAGACCATAGAATACTCCATGGCATCTGGAAATATACAGGCTCACCTTCTTCTTAATGACACTAATGCAAATTTCACCAGCTCTTAACTTATCTAAGAGTTCTAAGAATGTACTTCTTCAGCCCATTGAAAAGATTTTTGGAAGTCAGAAAATCATAAGGAATCACAAACAGATCTAATTCACAGGATGTTGGTATTTAAGGTTGACCCACTTGATTGTAAGTTCTTGGCAGGCAGGTACTGCTTACTGTTCTAGCCTGAGCATTTATTTCTTTCTTTAAGAAACAAAACAGTATCCTGGACATCACAATGCTAACAAAATTTATATTATTCCAAATTAAATACATTAGTCTAAGACAGAAGGTGATCAGAATACATGTCAGTTGGATCCCTGACAAGAGAAAAACTGCAGAAAAGTTTATCAAATGTTTGTATTCTAATTTTAGCCCTCAAGCAATCCATTAGTAAATGAAGCACAAAACACTTCCTTTATGTCTAGTTTGTTTATTTACATTTTTTATTTGTAAAATAAGAGAAATCTGCCAAATTTCCAGCATCTAAAGTGAGGTTCTGCACATGATAAATGTTATTCAAGATATATAAATATATAAAAAAATATACATATGATCATTTTAGAGTGGCTAAACTATATCACAAGTAGGAAAAATATGCAATATATTATATATATATATATATTATATATACACATACCTATTAACTGGTTTCAATAAAAGCATCATATGTGTATAAATATATATAGAAAAGAATAAATTCCTAGAAGGAAAGCAAATTTGTTATAAATTAAATAGTTAACAAAGTTCAATGAAAGAATTTTCAAAGTAATGAAAATCAAAAATAAACAGAACAATTTATATGGCCAGGTGAATAAGATTACCACCAAAGGCAGGAAGGCTATTAGTGCATAACTATGCCATAAATAAAAATTAAGTTTCAGTACAGAAGTACAGCTTAATTCACATTTTGAAAGCAAAGAGCATCATAAAATTCCATTAGCACATGGAAACAATTGTATCCTTGCATCATTTTTGATCTGAATATGTGTTCTGATTATTTGTTGTTTTTATTTTTAGCAAAAGTGAGGTTTATAGAGTTTAAACTCAGACATAGGGAATTTTAGTATTAGCTTTTCCTATACAGTTCAGCATAAAGTCACATAGATTAATAATCTATGAAGACCTATTACTTTACCTTTTTGAACAGATTGCTTCTCACAAGTGAGAGTTTTGAGTAGGTACCACTTTGTCTTGCATTTCTTTCTTTTTACAGTTTGTGAATATATAATATAGTTGCATGGTTCAGAATTCACAGTGATATAAAAAGGTATACACACAATAGCAAGTTCACAACTTTTCTTGAACCCATTGGAGTGCTGAGGTTTCAAGCCAGCTAACTGGCCCAAAAATCTAAAAAAATTCTGGAGCTTGCAGGAAAACTTATGATATGAGCAGTGGCTTACCAAGATGGGATGCAGCTGGACAAGAAGGGTTAAGCTGGAGTTGTGGTCCAACCAGCAGAGATTGAATGTGCACTGGCAAGGGGGTGAAGGCCATGGGAACTGCAAATACTGGAGGAGTCTGCCAACTGAGGACTCAGAAAATTTTGACAGATTTCAGAGAAAATCTCCCTTGTGATGCAGAACTGAAGGAGGAAAACAGCAGCTGCTATGGGAGCATCACAAAGCTCAACTGAGTTATTTCTTCTCTATCTTCCCTACAAAACCAGAAACCTTACCCTGTGCCTGAGGCAGGCAGGGGAGGGGAGAAGATGAGCACCCCCTGGTGCTCTTAGGGCTCTAGTGATAACCCATTGCAGCTAGGGGAAGGAAACAGGAAAAAAAGAAACTTCAAACCCTGGAAGAAGGACATAAAGATGTACTGGACTCAGAACTATAAAGCAAGTTACAGGACTGAGAACCAGGGACACAGTGCCTAAAACAAGACTTAATCAAGAACAGCCATGCCCTGCCCAAAGCACACACCCCAGGAAAAGAAATATCAAGTAACAGTTTCCCAAAAGCAGATCTTCACAGAGGCCCAATGTAGAGAGAAGACCAAAAGATTAGCATGGAATAGGCATTGAACTAAAAAACCCTCTGCAAGCCCCTACCCTAAACATAAATATCATTAAACATATATGAGACCTATGGTACCCTGAGAGTAACCATAGCAACAAGCCTGAAAACCAGGTTTTAATAGGTGAAATAAATTTCTTCCCCCCAAAGTCCTAGCAGAAAGAAAATCATGCCTATTTCCAAGCATAAAAACTATTTACCTTAATCTCTTCTGACTTACACAAGATATTTATCTTCCACGAATAAATTAGGATGCATACAAAAAGGCAAGAATAACAAAGTACATTCCTAAGAAACAGAGCAATCATTAGAACACTTACATGACACAGATGTTGGAAGTATCTGAGAAGGAATTTAAAATACATATGATTAATATGTAAAAGGCTGTAAGGGGAAAAGTGGACAACGTGCAAGATAGGTGGTCAAATTCAGCAGAGAGATGGAAATTATAAAAAAGAGTTAAATAGAAACACCAAAAATCCAAAACACAGTGACAGAGATGAAAAGAATATCTTCAACAGGCTTAATAGCAAAATGGGCACAGCCAAGGAAAGAATCTGAATACTTGAAGATAGGTCTACAGAAATCACCCAAGGTGGAATGCAGACTATGACTAAGGAACCTACAGATGAGTGAAATGAACAACTGAAGTAAGTGAGGAAAAAAAAGCCGACCTAAGTAACTCTGGAAAAGTGTTTTGACTGAATAATTTAAGGCTTAAGACACAACAGATTGTAAAGAAACATTGTAGTCTAGTTGGGAAACTTGTTTTACACACTTATGGGACATGTTATCAAACTGCTTTATATGAATACTAGGCTTGAACAAGTAAATAAATTGCAGATTTCTCACTGTTGGAGGAAAATGGAGGTGCATGTCAAGAGGACACAGAATCCACATTTTAAAAGAGCTCTCAATGACCAAGGCTGAAATAATTTGAGCAAAAAAATAAATCATAGTAGTATTGGATTTTAACCCCAAAATAAAATAAATATCCATAAATCTGAAGACTTCAGGTTTCAGCCCAATATGTAAACTGGTTGGAAATCATTACTCTTGCCCTTACAATAAGAAAAATGCTAGAGAAATGGAAAATCAGTAACTTTCTCAGACCCATCAGAGGACTAAGTTCACAGGACAAACTGCATTCCTAAAGCCCAGAGAGTTAAAGTACTTGATGTTTGCTTACCTGAAGCAGAAACTGTCAGTCAAAGATCCCTTATCTAGTAAGAATTAGGAATTGCCAATGATATACAATGGAGAAAAGACAGCATCTTCAGTAAGTGATGCTGGGAAAACTGGACAGCTACATGTAGAAGAATGAAATTAGAACACTTCCTAACACCATACACAAAAATAAACTCAAAATGGATTAAAGACCTAAATGTAAGACCAGACACTATAAAACTGTCAGAGGAAAACATAGGAAGAACACTCTTTGACATAAATCATAGCAAGATCTTTTCTGACCCACCTCCTAGAGTAATGGAAATAAAAACAAAAATAAACAAATGGGACCTAATGAAACTTACAAGCTTTTGCACAGCAAAGGAAACTATAAACAAGATGAAAAGACAACCCTCATAATGGAGAAAATATTTGCAAACGAATCAGTGTACAAAGGACTAATCTCCAAAATATATAAACAGCTCATGCAGCTCAATACTAAAAAAATGAACAACCCAATCCAAAAATGGGCAGAAGACCTAAATAGACGTTTCACCAAAGAAGACATGCAGATGACCAAGAAGCACATGAAAAGCTGCTCAACATCACTAATTAATAGAGAAATGGAAATAAAAACTACGAGGTATCACCTCACACTGGTTAGAATGGGCATCATGAGAAAATCTGCAAACAACAAATGCTGGAGAGGGTGTGGAGAAAAGGGAACCCTCTTGCACTGTTGGTGGGAATGTAAACTGATACAGCCACTGTGGAGAACAGTATGGAGTTTCCTTAAAAAACTAAACATAGAATTACCATATGATCCAGCAATCCCACTGCTGGGCGTATACCCAGAGAAACCATAATTCAAAAAGACACATGAACCCCAATGTTCATTGCAGCACTATTTACAGTAGCTAGTTCATGGAAGTAGCCTAAATGCCCATTCACAGACGAATGGATAAAGAAGATGTGGTACATATATACAATGGAATATTACTTAGCCACAAAAAAGAATGAAATTGGGTCGTTTGTAGAGGCATGGATGGACCTAGAGACTGTCATACAGAGTGAAGTAAGTCAGAAAGAGAAAAACAAATATCGTATATTAACACATATATATAGAATCTAGGAAAATAGTACAGATGAACCGGTTTGCAAGGCAAAAACAGAGACATAGATGTGGAGATCAAATGTATGGACACCAAGGGGGGAAAGCAGTGGGGGTGGTGATGGGATGAATAGGTAGATTGGGATTGACATATATACTCTAATAGGTTTAAAATAGATAACTAATAAGAACCTGCTGTATAAAAAATAAAATAAAATTTAAAAATAAATAAATTTTAAAAATAAAGAATTAGGAATTGCCAGAGGCTGCAGAGGGGACCCCCAACTGTCACAGCTTTTCCTCCAGGAATACCAACAGGTTTTTGTTGGAAGAGCTAAGAAAGCTCCTCAAGTGACTCTGACAGGGAGAAGAAAAAAGTAGCCACTGTGAAGCCCTCCCAGATGCTTCTCTCTAAATAAAGACCTAATCTCCAGGATAAAGGACATCACCAGAGGGCAATACTGAGAACTTATCTCAGCTTGGAGAAAGGAAATCCACCTTAACTCTAGCTTGATCCTAACTTCCCATCTCACCTAAGGGAGGAAAAAAGCCACAGTTTACATGGAAGATGGCTTCAAGGAAATATGCTGGAAACACTGGGATTGAAGAGGGAATTGGGGGCCAGGAGAGACGAAAGCTGTACTCCTGGAAGAGGAGCAGAAATACTTCATAGGCCAAACTCCTGAAACACAGGCCCATTAAAAGACTGAGGCTTAATATGGAGGTTAAACACACCCTCTTTTTCACCATCACCTGTCACAACACTGACAAACATCCAGAAATAATGAAAGGGGATTAAAGCTGAAAAACTTTAAGGCACAAACAATCTCTAAAGACGAGTACACAAGGAAACTGAAAGCCAAGAGGGGAGAAAAAACAAGATCACCAGAGTAAGTCAAAGCCTCTAGTGCCTATAACTAAAATAAACATTAAAGTTACCCCAACTCTTAGCCAAATTAACATAAATCTCATACTGATGGCCTATTTACCTCAGTAGCTATTACCCTATGCAATATGTCTGATCTCAACAAAATTTACCTGGCATGCCAAAAGGCAAAAATAAATACCATCTAAAGAGACAAAGCAAATATCAGAAACAGACGCAAATATAAAAAAGATGTTGGAATTATTTCACAGGAAATTTTAGGTAACAATGACTAATATGATAAAGACTTTCAAGGAAAAAGTAGACAACACGCAAGACCAGATGGAATGCCAGCTGAAAAATGGAAACTTAATTTAAAAAAATAAAAAGGAAATGCTAGAAGTAAAAATGCAGTATTTAAAATGAAGACTGCCTTTGATGGGCACATCAGTAGATTGACATGGCTGAGGAAAAAATCAGTGAGATTGAACATAAGTAAATAGCAACTTCTCAAATTGAAATGCAAAGAGGAAAATGAAAGGCACAGGATAGAACAGAACAGAACAGAATAGCATAGAACAGAATATCTAAAAACTGTGGAGCAAGACCACAAGCTGCAACAGGCATATAATTGGAGTATCAGAAAGAACAGAACAAGAGAACAGAGCAGATGGAATATTTGCAGAAATAATAGCTGAGAACTTTTGAAATTAGTGATGGATACCAAACCACAGAACCAGGAAGTTTACATAACAGCAACAGGGTAATAACTCAAAACACTACACAGACAAATCATAGCCAAACTGCAGAAAACCAAAGATAAAGAGAAAATATTGACGGAATCCAGGAATTGGAGAACACTTTCCATACAGAGGAACAAGGAGAGAATTACAGCAGACTTCTCATTGTTTTTAAATAAATGCAAACAAGAAAAGAGTGAAATGAAAAGGTCTATGACCTTCTATCTGCAAGCTGGAAATCCAGTGGTTGTAATTCAGTCCAAGTCCAAAAGATTGAGAACCAGAAGTGCTAATGTCTGAGGGCAGGAGAAGATAGATTTCCCAGCTTAAGCAAAGAGGGCAAACTTGCTCTTCCTCTGCCTTTCTGTTGTGTTCAGGCACTCAAAAGATTGGATGATGCCCACCTGCATTGGTGAGGGTGAGCTTCTTTACTCAGTCTACCAATTCAAATGCTAATCTGTTCCAGAAACTCCCTCACAGGCACACTCACAAATAATGTCCTAACAGCTCACTAGACATTGCTTAGTTCAGTGAAGCTGACACATAAAACGCTCTCACACCCAGGGTAGTGGTCTGGGCCCTTCATTTTTTCAGGACTAGCAGGAGTCTCCCTCCTTTCCAATTATGAAAAATGCTCGCAGCTCCCTTGCTGCATTTGTCCCCCCAGCCTACCCTCACTCCAAAGCCTCAGGATTCTCTCCTCCTCATGCTTCCCACCTGCAAAAGATTCCACTGACACAGGCTTTTAAAAGTAAAGATTTAAAAACCAGTAAGGGAGCTTCCCTGGTGGCGCAGTGGTTGAGAATCTGCCTGCCAATACAGGGGACACGGGTTCGTGCCCCGGTCCGGGAACATCCCACATGCCGCAGAGCAGCTAGGCCCGTGAGCCACGGCTGCTGAGCCTGCGGTCCGGAGCCTGTGCTCTGCAACAGGAGAGGCCACAACAGTGAGAGGCCCGCATACCGCAAAAAATAAAATAAAAATAAAAACCAGTAAGGAAACATGTCTTCAAGGGACACTACAAGGCAATCCAGCTACCCATACAAAGACATAAAAGAAGATTTTTAGAGAAAGGGAAAAGATAAAAATAGAGGGAAACAAAAAACCCCAATAAATATTTCAATAAACTACCCTGCCGTATTTTTACCAAAGATCAAACTCTTGTTTCAAGTACTACAGAAGACCGCCAAATAGGGATAAAACGTAGCCATTTTTGTGGTTCTTAAACTACCAAGATGGAGCATATTTCGTTTGTCAGGTCACCTCTGAACAATTATCTTTCTTGTGACTGGAAAGAACACTCTGATAAACTACATTTTGGAGGGAGGGTGGAGAGCAATGATTCAAACTCAAAAGCCATCATATAGTAACAAGAAACTACCTTCAAAGAATAGATGCAGTTACCTATAGGGAGTATGTTTTATTTGGTGTCAAAGTAGGGATAACTCTTAACTTGATTAAATATCAATCAGTGATGCTTTACAACTCAAGGTAAAAAGCAGTCATACTGAAGAAATATTTATGTATCCTTTTCCAGAGACCGAAGATAAATTTAAAGTCTCCTTTTACACAAGGCTTTACTAACTTTTCATTTAACATTTTAGAAATGTTACAATTTAATTTTTTAATACATTTTAAATCATTATAGTAACCTAATTTGTATCTGTAAATACTTCAGTGACGTCACTGTAATTATTTAATAGTGTGAAAAGTCACAATTTTAGGTTGGTTTTCTACATATGTATTTTTTTAAGTATTGAGAACACAATAAAAAATTTGCGATTAGTTTCATAGAGATATAGAACTATTAGATTTTTCTGATAGGGAAATCAGACACTCATGGTTCTCTTTTAAGTTCCTCCTTCTCCCTATTTCGTTTGTTTTTCTCCAGGTTGTATTTTTTAATGGCTGAAGAAGTGGGGAGAGCAGGCATAGTGGAGAGGGAGTGAAGAAGTGTCTGTGAAGGGGGAGACTTCATTGTACAGAATGGTCATTAACTGTGATGCAAACGCCAATGTTTCCATGGAAACCTCTGTCCACTACAGAATATACTAGAGCAATTTTTGAACCATTTGTCCATTTGATTAATTATGTCTTTGTGCCAAAGGCAGCTTGGCTTGATTGTCTCATCATGTATTAGAGAAGCTACTGCTCTAACAAATGGGCCTATTGTTTTGGGCCTATTCATCTTAGTGCATCCCTGCGAGCTGATAGACATTTCAACAAAATGACTGTCCCTTAATGAGCTGCAGCCTGTCAGAATTGTTTAGGGCTTCCTGTGAGGCGCAGACCATGGTCATGACAGCCTCAGTTATTATGACAATGAGTAGGATGTCTGTAAAAGAGTCTATATAAATACAATGACCCTCGTTTTGAAATAACATAGTTGCTTTTTAATTATCAAACTTATGTATATTATAGTCACAGAACACTCCTGAATTTTGTTCCAACATAAGTTATAGAGTTTTCTGACAAACTAAGTGAACATGACCACCAAATTAAAAAGCGTAAAACATTTTTCTTAATTTGATAGGATTGTTCTTGATTTCTAGTTATCCGAAAAAATATTATGCAATCACGGAAACTAGCTAATGGCAGCAAAACCAACATTTTTCATATATTTTCTTATATTCTGATGATATTCATGCTGAGATTTTAGCACTCTAAAACGAGTAAAAGCTAATTTTACTTGAATAAATATTCTTCAAAAAAAAGCAAAACAAATACTTAAAAAAAAAAACTTGAGGAGGACCCATAATATTTAAAAAGAAGTAAATATATATCTTAGTAAATGAGACAAATATGACATTTCTAGCACCCCTGACTATGTGTGAGGTGGTAGAATAATAACCTACTCTGGGTTAAGAGTATGCACCTGTTGATTTGCTCTGAAGACTTGGGAGTATTGTAACCCCAAAGTCCAAGGGTCTTTCACAGAGGTCAGTACTTAATAATGATGTGTTTTCCTGTCCACAGTAAATTGTAATAATTCTACTAAAAAAGAAGGAACATATTGGCAATTTTGATTTCATGTTTGCTCAAAGCAAGAGCAAATTCTCCCTCAGAACAGATGAATGCACTTTCTAAGAGGGATGGTGTGCCAGTCACAGCCAGAGTCAACACGCCGGAAACATCCCCTTTGCCAAAAGTTAATTATGACACTTGAGAAAAGCTTCCTGTATGTTTTTAAATTGTGTATTTCAGTTTTACTTCTCTAGCTCTTCTGTGCAGGGAACAGTGATGGAGCATCATTGTGTATGGTCTATGCTTTCTTTCACTATTTCTCCATACAAAGTCAATGATTAAGTTGTGTCCCTAAAATTCACAGATGGAAATCACCATTCTGTAGCTACCAACAGCGACACTTAATCAGTTAATAACTGAGGATTAAACTTAATTCAGATTAATTTGTATTAGTATAGAGTTTGTAAATCAATTGCTTTCATATTAATTTACATGTTGTCTAGACATGACATCATGTTGATTCTTTGTGTAGTTCAACTACTAATTACAGACTTTGAGGGTAACAAATGCAAACTTTTTGTTTAAAGCTCTAAACACAAATCAAGGCTGGAGTGGTGGTCCAGTTTGTTTTAGGTGAGGATTTTTTTTAAGCTAGGTACAAAACTACATGTTAAAGTCTGGAATGAAAAAAATTTAATCTGTTTAACATGGAAATGGCTTCTGATAAAGATAAAAAGTGATAGATGTAATTGCTGATGAGATAAATTTTAGAAAAGGAAGAAAATTGTTAAAAATTAGACCAATACCCCCAAAACTCAATTGATATGTAAGAGACTGAAACATTATTAAAATGATTAGTACTTACAGATTTCAGTTTGCATTTCTGTCTGTTCCATTCAGAGGCTAAACCTTTACATAATGAAGTAACTGTTCTGTGGAAAGCATTTATTTAATTCTGATAATTCATTTAATTCTATGTTTTGAACTTCTCAGAGTTTAATGGTCTTAATTTTCTCAATAGAGTAGGCAGCAGTGGTAAAAAGTAAACAACCTAAAATAAATAGGAAACATTTCCTTCATTTCTCTCCAGGATCCAAAAATGAAATTGGTGGCCTATGTTCAAGTTGGAGAAACATTATCAAATTTCATTCATTTTCTAGTTCATAAATTTTCCTTAAAAACCAAATCTACTAAAGAAGCCTAACCCTTAATTGTGTTTTCCTTATTTGGATTTTATTTGGATTTTAAAATGGACAAGTCCAGCAGAATTAATCATTATTTTCACTTTTAATTTTCCTGAATTGGCTTAGGAAATGAGCTTCCCCATTTTCAGAATGTATATTACAATTACCTGGTTTCTTTCTTTATATGCCTGTCAGTTATATATTATGCAGTTTATAACCCCATTTTTATTGGGGTATCCATTTTATCCCTCCAAAAATAGTATTACTTACATGGTCATGAGAAAGTCATTACAGGAAGAGAAAAAGACTCGATGTTACGTCAAAGTGATTCATGTAGTTGCTGTTCTTGGATGGGTAGGAAGGATAAAATGCCAATGATATGCTACCTTTGTTATATGTATATTACCCTTAAAGCATGACATTTCTACTCTGCTAAGTAATTCTACTGTTTTCTGTAATTTATATGGAAGACTGTCCCTACCATTAAAATGCTGGAAATTTTAATCTTCATGGAGCTATCTTTAAATGTTAATAAGCATTAATATCATAAGCATTATTCTATTTATATATCTATACACCACTGGAGACACCAACTATCACCTTTGCCCCTGAATAAATCTTACTTTGGAAGAGTTTTCATGAAGTTTCATTTCCAAAATACCACCTCTTAAAATTTGTAAATAATTTTAAACTTAAACCTAAAGAAAAGTTACAAATATAATACAAGGGAATTTCCATATACGCTTCACCAGGATTTCATCAGGATCCTTTTAATGATATCATTTTACATTTAAGTTGTTTGTTGGCTCGCTCTCTCTTTATCTCACTTTCTTACCTTGTATAAATGTACATATATATGTGTATGTATAATCTGAAGTAGCTCTTTAATGAAAAGAATTCTTTAAGACTCCAAGGGGACACCACTTAAGTCATGATTTTCCTATTCCTTTGAACATTATCTAAAACAAACATATATTTTTCTTATTTGCCTTAGATAAATGATGTAGCATATTAAATAATTTTGTTCCCCAGCTTGGACTTATGCCCAATAAATAGGCATACAGATTACAATGAGTATTTATAAATGTGATTTCTAAATATGTTCAGATCACACCAAGAATCTGAGTTGCTGTTTGGAAGCAATTGTACAAGAAGAGAAAAATGGATATTCCAGAGTTGGGCAGAACAGTTTTATTTGCACAATATACCTTTGGCCCAGAATAATGTTTAGCTGAAAGGAAAAATACCAGTCTTTACTTCCAGGCATACAACTCAAGAGAATGTTATGACTTCAGTCAAAAGAAAGGAAGCTAAGTTAGATTGTCAGAGTTTAAAGCTATGGGATGAAAGATTTCTTTGGAGGATGGGAAGCAGCAGAATTTAATCCCCATATCAATATTTCTTAAAGTTGTATTTTATAACCTTTCATTGTTCTCAACCACATCTAGAAAGGCATGCAGAAATAATCAATTATCAGGTAAGCCTTACAGCTAATCATAAACAGGCTTGGATTACAAAGGAAGCTCAAATTCCCAAAGACAGTCTAACCTTTCCATACACCTCTCGTTGGATGGCTTTTCAGTTCTTAGGAAGTTGGCCTTGGAATGTGTCTTTAAAATTATCTTGGCTTCATCTATCTTTCTTTTTCTCCCCCCCACCATGAGTCTCTCTCTCTCTAGTCTACCACCACGACCCTCTTTTTATTAAGGCTCAGCAACTCATCTTAAGGCTTGACCCTGGAACTATCTTAAACAACAACAGTAAAGGGATCTAAATAATCTATTCTTTTAACTTCAAGTCATTGTAACATTAAATATCCTACATAAATAAAGTTCAATATGCTAGGAACAAAACAGACGAAGATAACTGGAAACTCTGAAGTGCAATGTCTTTTTTTTTTTTTTTTTGCTGTACGCGGGCCTCTCACTGTTGTGGCCTCTCCCGTTATGGAACACAGGCTCCGGACGCGCAAGCTCAGCGGCCATGGCTCACGGGCCCAGCCGCTCCGCGGCATGTGGGATCCTCCCGGACCGGGGCACGAACCCGTGTCGCCTGCATCGGCAGGTGAACTCTCAACCACTGCGCCACCAGGGAAGCCCAGAATTGCCATGTCTTTTGTTAGCACTCTCATATCATGTTCTCATGAAACCTGTTGGAATAAGACCAATAAGATGACAATAAAGGATTCAATATGGAGTAATTGTTAGAGTCCTTACGATTTTATGTAGAAAATTATGTCATCTGCAAGTAAGGTCAGATTTATTTCTTTCTTCTCTGTTTTTATGCCTTTTATTTCCATTTTCATGCCTTATAGTACTTGTTAGAACTTCCAGCACTATGTTGAATGAGAGTGATGAGAGTAGACATCTTTGCCTAGTTCCCAATCTTAGGAAAAAAGTAATCACCCTTTTACTATTAAGGATAATGATAGCTGTGTTCTTTTTTTAGATCAATTGAGGGATTTACCCTCTATTCCTACTTTTCTGAGAGCTTTTATCATGAATGAGTATTAAACTTTGTCAACTTTTTTTTCTGGATTGAATATGATGATGCAATTATTCTTCTTTAGCCTGTTAATATGGTGGATTATATTGATTGATTTTAAAATATTGAACTAGACTGGTATCCCAGGATACTTGGTCATGGTGTATAATATTTTTATATTTTGCTTATTTCTATGTGCTAATATTCTAAAGACTTTTGTGTCTATATTTAGGAGAGCTATTGATCTTTTTCTTTCTTTCTTTCTTTTTTTCTGGGTTGGGGCAATGGAGGGAAGGTACTTTATCTCATTTTGGTATCAGGGAACCAAGCTTCCTAAATGAATAGAGGAGTGTTCCCTTCTCTTCTCTTTTCTACAGAGAGATTATAGAATTGGTGTTAATTCTTCTTTAATGTTTGTAGGATTTTCCAGTGAAATCACCTGGACCCTGACATTTCTTTTCTAAAAGTTTTAAAATTACAAGTTAAATTTCCTTAGTAGTCATAGGGATATTCATTTTATCTAATTCATATCAGGTGGGTTGTGATTATTTGTGTTCTTTGAGGAATTGGTCTGTTTTCTGTAAGTAGAATTATGTGCATTATGTAAGTAGAATTCTTTGGAGCATGTCCTTATTATCCTTTTGAAGTCCACAGCATCTGTAATAATATCCCATATAATTTCTGATATTTAATGTGTGTCATCTCTATTTTTTCTTTGTCAGTGTTGCTAGAGATTTGTCAATTTTATTAGACTTTACAAAGAACCAGCTCATAGTTTCATTGATTTTCTCTACTGTGTTCCTGTTTTTAATTTAATTGACTTCTTTTTATCATTTCCTTTTTCTGTGTTCATCAGGTTTATTTTGCCTTCTTTTTCTCTGTTTTGAGGTAGATGCTTAGATTGTTATATTAAGACTTTTGTTCTTTTCTAATGAATGCATTTAGTGCTATAAAATTTTCCTCTCAGCTCTGCTTTAGCTGTGATCCATAAAATTTGATACGTTCACCAAACATGGTATGAAATGTTTGATATTTCATTAAGTTTAATGTATTTTTCATTTCTTCTAAGGCTTCTTTTTTTATTCTTGGATTACTTAAAAGTATGTGATTTAATTTTCAAGTGTTTGAAGATTTTCTTTTTATTTTTCTATTATTGATTTCTAGTTTGATTCCATTGTGGTCAGAGTACACACTCTGTATAAGTTCAAGTTTTAAAGTTTGTTGAGGTTCATTTTATGGCCCAAGATATGGTCTGTCTTGGTATATGTTCCATGAGCATGTGAAAAGAATGTGTTTTCTACTGTTATTGGGACTTTTAATGTTCTATAAATGTCAATAAGATCCTGTTGATTGATAGTGTTGTTTAGCTCTTCTAAATAGTTGCTGATTTTCTTTCTAGTTGAAATTTTGAAAGGGGTGTTGAAGTCTCCAATTATAATAGTGAATTTGTTCATTTTTTCTTTCAGTTCTCTCAGCTTTTGTTTTACATATTTTGCAACTTATTAGCAGTTTGGTACATACACAATTATGATGGCTGTGTTTTCTGGGTGGAGTGGATTGACCCTTTCATCATCATATAATGTTCTTCTCTGTCTCTGGTAATTTTCTTTGCTCTGAAGTCTACATTATCTGATATTAATGCGGCCATTCTTGCTTTCTTTTGATAAATGTTTGCATTGAATATCTTTCTTCCATCATTTTACTTTCAGCCAGTCTATACTATTGTACTTGAAGTGATATTCAAGGGCATGGAAGGTTCTTCATTACTGCTGGGTGGGGTGGGAATTTCATATCCTCTTTGGGCTCCAGTGGCATCATGGTGAGAATGGCCATGGTAAACATTCCAACTCTCCTCTAGGCCTCCTTTTGACACTACTTTAGTGGAGAGGGAGCATGGCGGTCACTTTGTTGCCATCTAGCAGAGATGAAATTCTGTATTTGGCACTCTGACATCATCCCAGTGGAGATGTTGAGTTGCCTCATGGCAACCTTGCAGGTGTGGAAGTTGAGGTTCCTCAGTCAGCCTTTCCTGGTGTCATTGGAATGAGGCCACAGTTTTTTCTGTGGTGTTCAGCTGAAGTAAAGCAGTTACTGTCTAAAAGTTCTGTCTTACTAGGCTGCTCCTTTAATGAAGGAGAGCAAGCTTTTGTTGTAAATTTTTTTGTCAGTGCTCTTTGTTGCCTGTTTCTTCAGGTTCAGGTCTGGGATATATGAGATGAAAAGAAAACCCAGGGTACTAACCACTGTTTTTCCTTAGTTTCTGAGGTGCCTGAAAAACTTATCACCTTCTCTCCATGTTTCAGAGTCTTCTTATGTTTGTTTTATGTAGTATGTCCTGACTTTTAGTTGAACTTCGCGATAAAAATTTTAAAAGTATACCTACTCTATCTACCAAGAAGTAGAAGTCTCTGGTACAAAATTTAAAGAATATGAGCCTAAAATATATAATTTGTTAAATTTTTTAATATTCTAACCAGAGATAAATACATAAATATAAGCTAGACCTGGATGTCTCTTGAACCCCAGTCAATTATTTGTCAGGTTTTAAATAATAAAGATTGTCTTTGATAGATATATAATAATGGGCATTATAATATCTAAATTCTTAGTCAATAAACCCAAATCTCAGTGGCTTACAAGAGCAAACTTCTGTCTCTCTTACAAAATGGTTCTCATGTCTTTGGTTCTACTCAAACTGTGTTAGACTTAGGTTTTCTGATTTGGGACTGTGGATCTGCTCCTCATGTTTCTCCACTCTGGGTTCAAGGCTAAAGGAGCAACCTCTCAGTATATGCTACTCTTTCATGGCAAGGGCGAGAATAAGAAATTGACAGACATACACGATGACTATTAAAGCTTCTGCTCAGAACTGGTACACTGCTCCTTTTGCTTATATTTTAGTGGGAAAGTAAGTCACATGACCAAACCTAAAACCAACTGGGTGGAGAAGTATACTACTTACATAGGAGGCAGGCAAATTGATTTGGTATACATTCTGAAATATAGACTGTCAAAAAAATATTTTCTATTAAAGATGCTAACCTCATCTAGGCAAAAAATAGCTCTATAAAACGTTGTGAAATTTTTCACATATGCTTTAAAAGGTAAAAAAAAGCTAGTAATTAACCTAAAATGGTGTGTCAACTTAAATTTTCAAAATAAATATTATAAAAGCTGTCTTCAGGCTCGTACTTTTCAGCCTACTAATGTTTACTTTGCATTCCGTAATCTCCATTAGAATATAGGTACATCTATAAGAGACAGATATATATCTAGATATATCCTATTGTTTCATGAAATCTTGTATTAAGGCCAGACGCAGAATAATTCATAAAATGATAGCAAGAGAAAAAAAAAAGGATTTTTAGGCAGCTGGAGTGAGAAGAAAAATTAGAAAGAAAATGTTCTCTACTGGGAACTATTTTAAGTAAAGAATCTGGGGCAAAATTTTACATAGCTTCTTTGTTCTAAATGAGAGAATTGATTCTTATCCCCACAAATTCAATAGTGAGCTCACATGAGTTCCACATAAAGGATTTCAACATAAAGGAAGCCATACAGTGTAGTGAGAAGTAAATTAGTTTGTGTTGCTTACCTTTGTTTAGTTACATATCGTGATATTTTCTGATAATTGCACATGGATTATACTAGTTATCTAGCCTGATACAAAACCAACTCAAATAAATAGAACTCAATATTACTTAATACTTTCTGTATTCAATGCTCTGTAGACAGTAATTGAAAAGAAAAACACCTAACAGGTAATCATAAATTGGCATATAGTAGACCTGCAAAAAGAGTTAACAAATTTATATCTTGTTTAATTAATCTGATAGAGAAGATGAGACAGATGTCCAAATAGATAAAATGTTAGTCAATCTATTACATCTATACTGGAGATATGGGAAGTATTAATGAAGCTCCAAGCAGGAGAGATTATATGCTTTCGGGGGAGAGGAATATATGGGAAATAGGAAACAAGGGGGATTTGACACAGGCTTTAAAGTTTAGGGACAATGCTAGCAGTTAAATGTGGGAAATAAGTAGAAGGAGGATTTAAGATGGTGGTGTAGGAAGATCCTGAACGCACCTCCTCCCACAGACACAACAAGTCTACAACAACATATGGAATAATTCCCTCCAAAAAGGACCTGAAAACTGAATGAACAGAACCTCCAAAACAAAGGATAAAAGAATAGCACTGAGATGGGTAGGATATGGGCTTGCCAAGGAAAAACCCACACCCCTGCTGTGGCAATCCACAGTCAGGAGGGATCACAAAGGTATGGATCTTTTCCCTGAGGAGCAAGGGATTTGAACTCCACATCAGGCACCCCAGTCCCTAGATCCTGCACAGGAGAGATGAGCTCCCAAGACCACTGACTTTGAAAAACCAATGGGGAATATGCCCAGGAAAACTATAGAACTGCAGGGAAGAGAAAACCCACTCTTAAAGGGCTCATAAGCAGACTCTCACAACCCAAAATCCAACACAGAAACATCTGATTGAAAAATGCATGGACAATAGGTGAAAGGACCCTGCTAATCTTGAGGCGTCTGCCAGAGAGGCAGAAAACAATTGAGACACTCCTTGGGGACTGAGTCACTGTCAGGTGCTATTTATGCAATCTCAGGCTACCTTACTCATACTGGCATAGGAGGGGACTGTTTTGGAATCCTCTGCTTTTGGCACCAGTGGGCATACCGTGCTGAGAGACCCCCCACCGCTGCACTTTAGCTGGACCTCACAGCTGGCCCAGTGATAGCCCTGCCCAACAGGGCTGACCTGATGGCATCCCCCACCAGGTCCTATAGCCAGCCAGGGCCCAACCCTCCCCATAAGTGCCCCACAGCAGCTGCATCTCCACCACAACAGGAGGGCACAAGCAACTCACATAGGGGACACCTCTTGAGTGCCTGGCTCTGGTAGCCAGGCAGATTGTACTCCTGAGCCCCACAGTTTGTCCCCTAAATAAGGCCACTTCTTCAAGACTGGGAGAGATAGGTGATATACTTAATACATGGAAACAAAAGCAGAGAATTAGGCAAAATGAGGAGACAAAGGAATATGTTCCAACTGAAAGAACAAGGCAAAACTTCACAAAAAGAACTAAACAAAACGGAGATAAGCAATCTACCTGACATAGAGTTTGCAGTAACAGTCATCAAGATGCTCACCAAATTCAAGAGAGGAATGGATGAACACAGTGAGATTTTCAATAAAGCGGCAGAAAATGTGAGAAAGTACCAAACAGAAGTTATAACTGAACTGAAGAATAAAATGCTGGAGGGGTTCAACAGCAGACTGGATGAGGTAGAAGAATGAATCGGTGATCTGGAAGACAAAACAATGGAACTCACCCAAACAGAACAGAAAATTAAAAAAGAATTTAAAAAGGGGAAGATCCTTAAGCGACTTTTGGGACAATATCCACAGAATAAGACTTGCACTGTAGGGGTCCCCAAAGAAGAAGAAAGAGAGAAAGGCCAGAAAAAATGTTTGAAGAAATAGTAGATGAAAATATCCCTAATCTGGGGAAGAAAATAGACATCTAGGTACAGGAAGACCAGAAAGTTCCAAATAAAGTGAACCCAAAGAGACACACTCTAAGACATATTATAATTAAAATGATAAAATGGCTTCATTGGTGAATTCTCCAAAACATTCAGAAAAGAGCTAATACCTATCTTTCTCAAACTCTTCCAAAAAACTGAAGAGGAAGGAAACCTTCCAAACACATTTTATGAAACCAACATTACCCTGATTAAAACAAAAACAGACAAGGACACCACACACACACACACACACACAAATTACAGACCAATATCCTTGATGAATATAGATGCAAAATCCTCAACAAAATATTAGCAAACCAAATTTAACAAAACACTGAAAGGATTATACACGACAATCAAATGGGATTTATTGCAGGAATGCAACGATGGGTCAACATCTGCATATCAATCAACATGTTACATTAACACAATGAAGTACAAAAATCATATGATCATTTTATTAGATGCAGAAAAAGCATTTGACAAAATTCAACATCCATTTATGATAAAAACTCTCAACAAAGTGGGTATAGAGGAAACATACCTCAACATAATAACAAACCACAGCTAACATCATACTCAACAGTGAAAAGCTGGAATTTTTTACTCTAAGATCAGGAACAAGACAAGAATGACCACTATTGCCACTTTTATTCAACATAGTATTGGAAGTCCTACCAACAGAAATTAGGCAAGAAAAGAAACAAAAGGCATCCAAATTGGAAAAGAAGTAAAACTGTCACTATTTGCAGATGACATGATACTATATATAAAGAAACATAAAGACTCCACCGCAAAATTGTTAGTACTAATAAATGAATTCAGTAAAGTTCCAGGATACAAAATCAATATACAGAAATCTTTGACATTTCTATACACTAATAACAAACCACCAGAATTAAGAAAACATTCCCATTTATAATTGCATTATAAAGAATAATATGCCTAGGAATGAACTTAATCAAGGAGGTGAAGGACCTGTGCACTGAAAATTATAAGACATTGATGAAAGAAACTGAAGAAGACACAAATAAATGGAGAGCTATTCCATGTTTATGGATTGGAAAAATTAATATTGTTAAAATGTCCATACTACCCAAGGCAATCTACAGAATCAGTGCAATTCCTATCAAAATTCCAATGGCATATTTCACAGAGCTAGAACAAATGGTTCTAAAATTTGTGTGGAATCACAAAATATCCTGAATAGCCAAAACAATCTTGAGAAAGAACAAAGCTGGAGGTATCATGCTCCCTGATTTCATGCTGTACTACCAAGCTATAGTAATCAACATAGTATGGTACTGGAACATAAACAGACACACAAATCAATGGAACAGACTAGAGATCCTAGAAATAACCTCACATGTACATGGACAATTAAAACAAATGAGCAAAGAATATACAATGAATAAAAGATAGTCTCTTCAATAAATGGTGCTGGGAAAACTAGATAGCCACATGAGGAAAAATAAAAAAGAAACTAGACTCCTATCTTACACCATACACAACAACTAACTCAAAATGGATTAGAGACTTGAATGTAAGACCTGATACCACAAAATTCCTAGATGAAATCATAGGCAGTAACTTAGTTGACATCAGACCTGATGACTTTTTTGTGGCTCTGACTCCAAAGGCAAAGGAAACAAAAGCAAATGGGACTATATCAAACCAAAAAGTTTCTGCACAGAGAAGGAAACCAATATCAAAATGAAAAGGTAACCTACTGAATGGGAGAAGAAATTTTCAAATCATATGTTTGATAAGGTGTCAATATTCAAAATATATAAAGAACTCATACAACTCACAAGGAAAAAAAAAAAAACTGGTTTTAAAAGTGGGCAAAGGATCTGAACAGACATTTTCCAAAGAGGACACACAGATGGTCAACAGGTACGTGAAAAGATGTTCAAAAGCACAAATTATTAGGAAAATGCAAATCAGAACTACAATGAGATATCACCTCACACCTGTTAGAATGACTACTATTGAGAAGAAAAGAAATAAAATTATTAGGAAAATGCAAATCAGAACTACAATGAGATATCACCTCACACCTGTTAGAATGACTACTATTGAGAAGAAAAGAAATAGCAAATGTTGGAGAGCTTGTGGAGAAAAAGGAGCCCTCATACACTGTTGTTAGGACTGTAATAGTGCATCCAGTATGAAAAACAGTGTGGAGATTGTCGAAAAATTAAGAATAGAACTACCATATGCCCCAACTATTCCACTTCTAGATATTTATCTGAAAAACACAAAAACACTAATTCAAAAAGATATATGCTCCTCTGTGTTCAGTGCAGCTTTATTTATAATAACCAAGATATGGAAGCAGCCTAAGTGTCCATCAACGGATCAATGGATAAACTTGTGGTCTTTATACAATGGAATACTACTCAGCCATAAAAAAGATGAAATCCTGCCATCTGTGACAACATGGATGGAACTTGAAGGTATTATGCTAAGTGAAGTAAGTCAAAAAAGACAAATATTGTATGATTTCACTCATGTGGAATCTTAAAAAACAAAATAAATAAAACAAACAAAAACAAACTCTTAGATACAGAGAACAAATTAGTGTTTACCAGAGGGGAAGTGGCTTGGGGAATGGGTGAAGTGGATAATAAGGATCAACTATATGTTGATGGATGGCAACTAGACTGGAGGTGGTGGTCACTTTCTAGTGTATACAGAGGTATAATTATGATGCTGTACACCTGAAACTTATACAATAAAAAATAATGTGGGAGATAAGTAAGAAGAAGCAAGACTATAAGTGAAAGATACTAATATGAGTGTAGTTACAATAGAAGGAGGCAACAAGACTGACAGGGAGACTAGGTCTCTGTATTAGTCATCTTGGACTGCCATAGCAAAATACCACAGACTGAGTGGCTTAAACAACAAAAATTAATTTTTTCACAGTTCTGAAGGCTAGAAATGCAAGATAGAGTTTGCCACCACATTTGGTTTCTGATGAAGCCTCTTTCCCTGGCTTGTTAATGGCTACCTTTTTCCTGTGTCCTTACATGATCTTTCCTCTGTGTGCATGTGAAGAGAGAGAGCAGCTCTGGTGTCCCTTTCTTTTTGTGTAAGGATACCAGTCTTACAGGATTAGGCCTCAAATGTTAGGACATCATTTAACCTTAATTACCTCCTTTAAGGTCCTCTCTATAAATACAGTCACTTTGGGCTTAGGGCTTCAACATATGAATTTTAAAGGCACACAATTCAGTTCATAACAGTCTCCAAAGTGGAAATTTTTCAATGCAGGTAGAGAATTTGGAACTTAGTTTAGTTAGAATTACGAAGCCATTGACACAAAAATTTGGATTGGGAGATTGACATCTGAAACTTTCATACAGTTTTCCTTACAATCAATAGAACTTCTTGATTGCCTTCCAGTAGCCTGGAGCCAAATATGGCATGGCCTATTGTTAAGATTCAAAAGTAATGATTATGCAGATATCTATGGAGTTTCATTTGAGAACAAGAAATAAATGAATTCTAAAGGACTCTTCCTTTGTGATAGCATATAAGTATAAATAAACTACATTTATTTAAACTCACGTACTCATTCCAATCAAAACATTTGGCATTATAAGATTTTTGCCAACACGAATCTGAACTATAGTCCTACATATCTGCACAAACTCAGAGCTTCTATAAAATACTTGAAGCTAAATAATCCATTTTAACGAGACATGTTTTATTTTATACTTATTATAAAAATGTGAGTATCAATCAAAAAAATAAGAGTTTCTGCCTTTGCTGACTGAATACAATTTTAGGTTGGTTATTTTACTGCTTTATAAATCATTAAAAGCTTTTGTCATTTCATTCTTTTTTTTTTAATTTCTTTTTTTTTGTTTTCCTTTTTTTTTTACATCTTTATTGGAGTATAATTGCTTTAAAATGGTGTGTTAGTTTCTGCTTTATAACAAAGTGAATCAGTTATACATATACATATGTTCCCATATTTCTTCTCTCTGGCGTCTCCCTGCCTCCCACCCTCCCTATCCCACCCCTCTAGGTGGTCACAAAGCACTGAGTTGATCTCCCTATGCTATGCAGCTCCTTCCCACCAGCTATCTATTTTACGTTTAGTAGGGTATATATGTCCATGCCACTCTCTTACTTTGTCACAGCTTACCCTTCCCCCTCCCCATATCCTCAAGTCCATTCTCTAGTAGGTCTGTGTCTTTATTCCTGTCTTACCCCTAGGTGCTTCATGACATTTTTTTTTTCTTAAATTCCATATATATGTGTTAGCATACGGTATTTGTCTTTCTCTTTCTGACTTCACTCTGTATGACAGACTCTAGGTCCATCCACCTCATTACAAATAGCTCAATTTTGTTTCTTTTTATAGTTGAGCAATATTCCATTGTACATATCTGCCACATCTTCTTTATCCATTCATCCGATGATGGACATTAGGTTCTTTCCATCTCCTGGCTATTGTAAATAGAGCTGCAATGAACATTTTGGTACATGACTCTTTTTGAATTATGGTTTTCTCAGCACCACTTATTGAAGAGGCTGTCCTTTCTCCACTGTACATTCCTGCCTCCTTTATCAAAGATAAGGTGACCCTATGTGCGTGGGTTTATCTCTGGGCTTTCTGTCCTGTTCCATTTACCTATATTTCTGTTTCTGTGCCAGTACCATACTGTCTTGATTACTGTAGCTTTGTAGTATAGTCTGAAGTCAGGGAGCCTGATTCCTCCAGCTCCGTTTTTCGTTCTCAAGATTGCTTTGGCTATTCGGGGTCTTTTGTGTTTCCATACAAATTGTGAAATTTTTTGTTCTAGTTCTGTCAAAAATGCCAGTGGTAGTTTGATAGGGATTGCATTGAATCTGTAGATTGCTTTGCGTAGTAGAGTCATTTTCACAATGTAGATTCTTCCAATCCAAGAACATGGTATATCTCTCCATCTATTTGTATCATCTTTAATTTCTTTCATCAGTGTCTTATAATTTTCTGCATACAGGTCTTTTGTCTCCTAAGGTAGGTTTATCCCTATTTTATTCTTTTTGTTGCAGTGGTAAATGGGAGTGTTTTCTTGATTTCACTTTCAGATTTTTCATCATTAGTGTATAGGAATGCCAGAGATTTCTGTGCATTAATTTTGTATCCTGCTACTTTACCAACTTCATTGATTAGCTCTAGTAGTTTTCTGGTAGCATCTTTAGGATCCTCTATGTATAGTATCATGTCATCTGCAAGCAGTGACAGCTTTACTTCTTCTTTTCCGATTTGGATTCCTTTTATTTCCTTTTCTTCTCTGATTGCTGTGGATAAAACTACCAAAACTGTGTTGAATAAGAGTGGTGAGAGTGGGCAACCTTGTCTTGCTCCTGATCTTTGTGGAAATGCTTTCAGTTTTTCACCATTGAGGACGATGTTGGCTTTATTGTCATATATAGCCTTTATTATGTTAAGGAAAGTTCCCTCTATGCCTACTTTCTTCAGGGTTTTTATCATAAATGTGTGTTGAATTTTGTCAAAAGCTTTCTCTGCATCTATTGAGATGACCATATGGTTCTTCTCCTTCAGTTTGTTAATATGGTGTATCACATTGATTTATTTGCGTATATTGAAGAATCCTTGCATTCCTGGAATAAACCCCACTTGATCATGGTGTATGATCCTTTTAATGTGTTGTTGGATTCTGTTTGCTAGTATTTTGTTGAGGATTTTTGCATCTATGTTCATCAGTGATATTGGCCTGTAGTTTTCTTTTTTTGTGACCTCTGTGTCTGGTTTTGGTGTCAGGGAGATGGTGCCCTCGTAGAATGTGTTTGGGAGTGTTCCTCCCTCTGCTGTATTTTGGAAGAGTTTGAGAAGGATAGGTGTTAGCTCTTCTCTAAATGTTGGATAGAATTCGCCTTGAAGCCATCTGGTCCTAGGCTTTTGTTTGTTGGAAGATTTTTAATCACAGTTTCAATTTCAGTGCTGTGATTGGTCTGTTCATATTTTCTATTTCTTCCTGATTCTGTCTTGGCAGGTTGTGCATTTCTAAGAATTTGTCCATTTCTTCCAGGTTGTGCATTTTATTGGCATAGAGTTGCTTGTAGTAATCTCTCATGATCTTTTGTATTTCTGCAGTGTCAGTTGTTACTTCTTTTTCATATCTAATTCTATGGATTTGAGTCTTGTCCCTTTTTTCCTTGATGAGTCTGGCTAATGGTTTATCAATTTTGTTTATCTTCTCATTTTGCTTATCTTACTGTGTTTGGGGTCTCCTTTTTGCAGTCTGCAGGTTCGTAGTTCCCGTTGTTTTTGGTGTCTGTCCCCAGTGGCTAAGGTTGGTTCAGTGGGTTGTGTAGGCTTCCTGGTGGAGGGGACTAGTGCCTGTGTTCAGGTGGATGAGGCTGGATCTTGTCTTTCTGGTGGGCAGGTCCACGTCTGGTGGTGTGTTTTGGGGTGTCTGTGGACTTATTATGATTTTAGGCAGCCTCTCTGCTAATGGGTGGGGCTGTGTTCCTGTCTTGCTAGTTGTTTGGCATAGGATGTCCAGCACTGTAGCTTGCTGGTCGTTGAGTGAAGCTGGATGCTGGTGTTGAGATGGATATCTCTGGGAGATTTTTCGCCATTTGATATTACGTGGAGCTGGGAGGTCTCTTGTGGACCAGTGTTCTGAAGTTGGCTCTCCCACCTCCGAGGCATAGCACTGACTCCTGGCTGCAGCACCAAGAGCCTTTCATCCACACGGCTCAGAATAAAAGGGAGAAAAAGTAGAAAGAAAGAAAGAAAGAAAGAAAGAGGATGAAAGAAAAATAAAGTAAGGTAAAATAAAAGAATTAAAATAGTTATTAAGAAAAAAAATTTTTTAAAGTTAAAAAAAAATGAACGGATAGAACCCTAGGACAAATGGTGAAAGCAAAGCTATACAGACAAAATCTCACAGAGAAGCATACACATACACACTCACAAAAAGAGGAAAAGGGGAAAAAACAATAAATCTTGCTCTCAATGTCCATCTCCTCAATATGGGATGATTCATTGTCTATTCAGGTATTCCACAGATGCAGGGTACATCAAGTTGATTGTGGAGCTTTAATCCGCTGCTCCTGAGGCTGCTGGGAGAGAGTTCCCTTTCTCTTCTTTGTTCGCACAGCTCCCGTGGTTCAGCTTTGGATTTGACCCCGCCTCTGCGTGTAGGTCGCCGGAGGGCGTCTGTTCTTTGCTCAGACAGGACGGGGTTAAAGGAGCCACTGATTCGGGGGCTTTCGCTCACTCAGCCCGGGGGGAGGGAGGGGTACGGAGTGCGGGGCGAGCCTGCGGTGGCAGAGGCCGGCATGACGTTGCACCAGCCTGAGGCGCGCGCTGTTTGTTCTCCCGGGTGAGTTGTCCCTGGATCCCGGGACCCTGGCAGTGGCGGGCTGCACAGGCTCCCCGGAAGGTGGGTGTGGATAGTGACCTGTGCTCGCACACAGGCTTCTTGGTGGCGGCAGCAGCAGCCTTAGCGTCTCATGCCTGTCTCTGGGGTCCGCGCTTTTAGCCGCGGCTTGCGCGGCTGGAGCTCCTTTAAGCAGCGCTTTTAATCCCCTCTCCTCGCGCACCAGGAAACGAAGAGGGAAGAAAACGTCTCTTGCCTCTTTGGCAGGTGCAGACTTTTCCCCGGACTCCCTCCCGGCCAGCTGTGGCGCATTAACCCCCTGCAGGCTGTGTTCACGCCGCCAACCCCAGTCCTCTCCCTGCGCTGCAACCGAAGCCCGAGCTTCAGTTCCCAGCCCCCGCCCGCCCCGGAGGGTGAGCAGACAAGCCTTTCTGGCGGGTGAGGGCCGGTCGGCCCGATCCTCTGTGAGGGATTCTCCCCGCTTTGCCTTCCGCACCCCTGTTGCTGCGCTCTCCTCCGTGGCCCGGAAGCTTTCCCCCTCAACCACCCGCAGTCTCTGCCCACGAAGGGTCTTAATAATGTTTGGAAACCTTTCTTCCACAGCTCCCTCCCACTGGTGCAGGTCCCGTCCCTATTCTTTTGTCTCTGTTTTTTTCTTTTATCTTTTGCCCTACGCAGGTACGTGGGGAGTTTCTTGCCTTTTGGGAGGTCTGAGGTCTTCTGCCAGCGTTCAGTAGGTGTTCTGCAGTAGTTGTTCCACGTGTACATGTATTTCTGATGTATCTGTGGGGAGGAAGATGATCTCCGCGTCTCTTACTCTTCCGCCATCTTCCCCCTCTCATTTCATTCATTTTTGGCTAGAGAGAATTAGACATGATTTATGGAAATTTAAAATAAGGCAATGAGAAGTGGAAAGATAAAAACACAATGTCATTAATTCACAGCTTAAAAATTCTGTCACCGAAAGGGGAAAAATATTTTGAGAATTTTTTCTCATAATTTCCCATATTGCCTACATAATCGGAATTTATCACATAATTAAATATTATCTGGCTTTATCTTTGTCAACTCAGTGTTTATGCTTTTAATTTTTACTTAATTGGGTATGTTTTCCCATCTATTACAATAGATAAGTTACAAAGACATTTTTTAAGTCTTTTCTATCAAAGTTTGTTAAAGAAAATGCAAAAGTAATTCATACTAGCCGTGATTTTTTAAAACCCTAAAAAGAATGTTTTTTTAATTTATCATTTCAGACTGAAGATTGAAGAGTAGCAAAGGATATTTTGTCATGTGTGATAGTAATGCACCTGATTTCTGAGTAAAACATGGCAATGTAAGGATATTCATTCTGTCAACAACAATGCAGAAGACTCATTTGATTCTCAGGTAAGGGAATAACATAATTTGTGCTAACCCTGGTTTATCACTTTTAGTGGGCTTCCAAAAGTCGATATTACATTGAGTGGTAAAAAGTCTCATTGAGTGGTAAAAAGTCTCATTTGAATGAAAATGAACAAGTTTATTGTGAAAATATATAGTTGCAGTGTTTTGTAATCTTCCTAATAATAAACAAGAACATTTGGTGAGAAGGTGTATATTAAAAATCCAGGGAAGATAATATTTTTTAAAGTTAAACTGTCTCTTTATGTTCTCTGTTTTTATACCTTTAATTTGTTTGCGTAACAAGGAAAGGCTGATGATAATTATCAGGTAGAGCAGAACCTGTCATAGGAAAGTAAATATGCCTAGCCTGAACTATATTGAAAGAGTGATGAGAATTTGCCTAGAGGCCTAGGAAGTAACTTGATTTTTTTTGTTTTGTTTTCTTTTCTAACCTTGGGGAATGATTCATGGGGAGAAAAGGGGAGGTGCAGAAACAGAATAGGGAAACTTTGACAAACTAGTGTTAATGAAAAAAATAATCAGTTGATTTAAGAAAGAAATGGAAATTTTTAGTTGAGCCAAATTTGAGGATTATAACCCGGGAAGAGTATCTCAGAAAGCTCTAAGAATTGCTCCACCCCTTAGAATTCAAGGCACAGTTATGTAAGTTTTTTGAGACAGAGGGCGGTACATCAAATGATGTATTATTGACAGTTTACGTAATCCAGATCTAAGTGTCATCGTGGTAGGTCATGTGACCCCTTACAAGATCAAGAAGGAATGCTATCTTTTCAGAAGTTGTCTTGTTGATGCTAGGAGAATGTTGCACTTTACGGTTGTGCAGGCATTCCTGCTGCTGGGGGAGGTTTGGGCGATGCATAATACAGATACACAATGCACAGTGGGGGGAGAGAGGAGGCCAAAGGGCAGAGAAGAATTTTTTATGTTTAAATTTTTCTTGCCTTGTCATAAAATATGAATTTTACTTCACACCAGACAATTGAAGAGAGAGTAGAAGGGATCAAGTACTGTTTTACCATCTCAGTCACTAAGACCAGTAGCCTCACCTGATTACAATTTTCTGCTCTTTTCTTCTCTATCCCAAACTTACAAATGAGAAAACAAAGGCTCAGGCAGATGAAGTTAGTTTAGTAAGATCGTTTAATTTCTGCATGGTCAAGATGTGTTTTTCATTATAGCTTGCCAAGCAATTTTTAATCTGACATGATAGTTATACGACAAAAAGTATTTATTTTCATGAAGAAGATACTTTTACCATGTAACATTTTAACTTCTAAAAATGTATTATTTACTTTGCTCTCTGATTTTAGAACTTCTAATTTTAACTGAATATAAAAAGAAAAATAGAAAAAGAATAACCATTTAAATGGACCTGTCAAACTATTACATGAATATGTACAGTGTACCATGTTTCATGCATTATATTATAATGATATATAATTATGTCAGGTATAATTTATTATATTAAATAAGTTTGTCTATACAAAATGTTACCTGAAATCTGGGTCCATCTCTTGGTGGGTGTCGAGCCAAAAGATGCAACCAAGCCAAAGAGCAGGAAGAGGAAGAATTTATTACTTGCAGTAAGTAAGGAGAACACCAAGGATCTTTCCCAAAGCAGCATCTCCCCGAACTGCAAAATTTTGGAATTTTTAAGCTAAGTGTACATGCATACTTATAAAGGGGCTTGGGCATTGTATGCATGTTCATGAAGGGGCTTAAGCAGAGAAAAATTCAGCATAGAATTGGGGCAAAGGTGGACAGAGTCCAAACTTCAGTTGACTGAAGTCAGAAATGGTCATCATCATTCTATCTTCCACCTGGTTGGGGGTCTTAGTTCCTGCAGAACTCAAAGATATGTATCAGATTGTTATGTATACCCCTTGAGGAGGAACTAGGAATGTTTTATCACTGAACTGTTGTTTCTCAACTGCTTTTCTTTTGTTCCTGCTTTCCCTCACTTCTGTTAAGATCATTAATTACTGAGACCCGTTCAAGGGCAAGCACTGTGGCCAAGCTTAGATCACAAAATGCCTTGAGACAAAAATGGTTTCTCTTATGTCAAGAAAGCCCATGTGTGGTCTTTCTCTGGGGACCCACTACCCTGTCTGCTTACAATACCTCAAAGGGAAGAAGGTGAAATTAGAGTTTTAGATGCTGGATTCCTAGGGTGACTTTGAGAGAGACTGGTCAGATTGTGTAACCTAGGGAGTTGCTGGAACTGTTGGAGGTCTTTATCTTTAGGATTTATGAATCCATGTGGAATGATTGTTTATCAGTTTACCTGTGGTTTTTATCTAAACTAGAAGGGTCTAAATAAACCAGTGCTAAAAGAATGAGAGTTTAGATGGTGTGTGATAAACATAATTTCCAGGATTTACAGGAATTGGGCTACTGCCCACTTTTTGACCTTTATGGTCAGCCTTGGAACTGTCATGGCGCCTGTGGGTGTGTCATTTAGCTGATGTGTTACAGTGAGCGTATACTGAGGCTCAAGGTCTAATGGAAATTGACTCGACCACCATCTTGGACCTATTTGGTTCTAATCAGTTTATGTCATGTCCTTGGGCTATGTTATTCTTTTAAAGGTTGTGCCCTGCCCCTTCTCTCCTGTTTCAGTATCTCTTCCTCTTTTTTTAAGTCTCTTATCTCTATTGGATAGGGCCTCACTCTTATGATATTTAACCTTTATCACCTCCTTACATGCCCTGTCTCCAAATACAGTCATGTTGGGGGTTAAGACTTCAACACAGAAATTTGGAGGGGACACAGTTCAGCTGAGCACTAGTAAACCCCAAATAAATAATTTACTTTCAATAAAACATTATATTCTGTATAAAGAATACAAACGCTTTGTTACTTTTATCTCATGAAAAAATTAATCTACATAAAATGGAGGAAATTCCATTGTCTTCATAGTGCAGCCCTTTCCCTTTCCATTGAAAAGAGGTCCTCTATGAGGATAGTGAGAAATCCCTTGAACTGGACTGATAAAATCTGCCTCTTCTCTGTTTCATTTCCACCTCTGACCTCTTCATAGATTATCTTGGTAGGATGCCTGATGGGGTTGGCTTTGAGTGATATGACCTTCAGTACTTCCTTAAATATGAACATAAAAAGGATCAGCTTCTAGCAGTTTAAAGTGAAGTCAAGCAAACTACCAAAAAAAAGACAGTTTAACTTAAAATTTTACTCAACAGTTTACTCAAAATTTCTAGGTTTTTTTTAAGACTTACCACAGCCTAATTTAAATGAACAGATTCCTGCATTGTTCACTTTCAATTAGCTAATTATTGGCTAGAAACAAGTTTCCTGGCTTTCATCCCTTTTCAAATAATGTAAAAGCTCCAATATGGGAAGATATGAATGGCTTACTTAATTTCCAAAATCATTATTTCATTTATTTTATTCAGTATAGTTGGGCTTACTTTGAATAAGCTTAAAAATCTAGTTTATTGCTTTTACATGCAGCTGTATTTTTTTAAAAACTTAGTTTATGTTGTGGTTTTATTAATTTGATTTTTAGTTTTCTTGTCATAAATAGGAATTCTCTAAATACTGATATATAATCTTTCTACTTGATCCAAAATAGGTTAAAACAAAACAAAACAACAGTCATCTTTTAATTTCCACTGCTATAACAAGGGGCATATTTTAATTTATGCTTTTTTTTTCTTTCTTATAAGTGGAATTATTTCTTGTAATGTTTTAGCAAGGAACACGTTTCTCTCATCCATCACTTTCTGTTTCCTAATTGCGGGAGCCCATCCCAACCCCTTCCCTTTAGACAATCCTGATTAACAACTTAGTGTATGTCCATGTGTATTTTTCTCCACAGTTTAATAATCTTTATAGATCATATATAATAATATAATACTCATATACACATATTCAGAGTTGGGTTTTTCATACTGCTTTTACTTTTGTTTTTCATTACCCTGAGCAATTCTGCCATATATATCTTTATGTATAAGCTCTTACAAATTGTTTTTTGTTTGCTCGTTTGCTTGTTTTCTTGCCTCTACAGAATAGCTTTCTAGGAAGGGAATAGCTTTTTAAAAATTTTAGTAGATATTATCAGATTCTCATATTACATATCAATATAGAGAGTTCTGGAACAGAAGGCTAAAAAGGTAAATCGCATTACAGTTCAACGAGCAATCTAAGACAGTACCTTATACCGCATATCCATACCAGCATTAGGTTTTAGAGCATTTTAAAATGTTCTCGGGTTAAATCGTTGTTGTATTGAATTCTATTTCCCTGGTAATTAGTGAATTTCCTTTTTCCCAAGTGTATTAGTCATTTGGATTTGCTTTTGGTACATTGTGTATTCATATCTTCTGTCCATTTTTATATTGTATGTTTTGTCTTTTTTCTTGTCAATTTGTAAAAACTCTTTATGTGTTTCTGAAACTTGTTGCCTGCTATTTGCATTGCCATTTTTTTCAGATATATCATGTGTCTGTTGATCTTGCATGTTATTTTGTTTTTGCCCTACAAATGGCTTAAATTTTATTTAGCAAAACTCTGAGTTTCTAGATACTCTAGGTTTCTAATATTATACATTAACTATCTAGGTTTTCTTGCAGTATTGTAAGAAAAGATTTGGCGTTTATATTCAACTAGTGTTAATTTTTGTAAATGGTGTGAGACGAGATCTGTTTTAAATTTTTTCCAGGTTGATACACTGCTGTTTCAGCACTGCTTCTTAAATAAATAGCCCATACTTTTTCTCATTGAATGCATCTATACAGTTGTATTAACTTCATTATTTTGATAAGGTATTCAATATAATATAGCATCCAAAAACACAGTGTTTAAAGCTGTTTTTTCAAGAAGTATTTGTTTATTTAAGGTTGCTTGTCCTCTATCGTACTAATGCAAGTTGGTATGTGTGCAGATGGGATTCATAAATTCTCTCTCCTTGCCATATGAGTACAATTCTTCTGAATTTGATGTGTATAGTAAACAAACTTAGTATTTCTACCAAGCCAGTATTTCAGCCCTTGTCAACCATAAAATCATTCATTTTCACAAGCATTTTAGTTATTTTTGTCACATATATACATATATGAGGATATATATCTTTATGCATATGTGTATATTATGTAAACATACACATTTTGGTATATTGGATTGACCAAAAAGTTCATTCAGGGTTGTACATGTTATGGAAAAACCCAAATGAACTTTTTGGCCAACCCAATATTTGTGTGCGTGTGTGTTAGATATACTGTGTCTCCCAAGACTAGGTACAAATGAGATTTGTGATGCTTTGACTCATATACAATATGTACTCCTACTAATTCTATGGGTAAAGCAGGAAGAAAGAACGTTTAGGAAGGCTGTATGTGTCATACATTAAACCTTTGAATTTAGATATTTAGATAGTCTGGGTTTAGATCTATGTTGTGCTACTTAATGAGCTGTGTGATCTTAGGCTCCTTAACTGCATTACATCTAAATTTTCTCATCTGTAAAAAAGAGATAACAAGTATTGAATAAGTGTGCGTTAAAAATTTAATAAAATATCTGGCTTCTATTAGTTGTTCAATATATAGTATTTCCTTTTTCTCCCTTTTGTTCCAGAGTATATTCAGTAATCTATAAAATTAGAAGAGGGATATAACCCCAAATCTCTCTTCTACTTAACTCTTTCACTCTAAACAGTTGATTCTGTTTCTCTGTTTACTTGTTTTGTCCAAAGTGAGAAAGATCAAGAAATACATAGAAGGTCTGTGATTTGGTTTCATTACTACTTTAATGCATTTATACCTTTCAGTGTCTATTTGTCTTCTTTGCTTCCTGAGTACCCAGTCTCTACTTCTTCCCACCTGCCAATGGCAGCACTTTGGACTCTGGTCAAGCCCATTCTCATTTACTCCTCTCAAATTCCTCATGTCCTAATAGTTTCCTACGTGTTTTCGTATCAAAATGTAGGTTGATACATAATTTTACACTCATTTAAAATTTTCACAATCATCCTGAGAAGTAAGTATTATTATTATATCACTGTTACAAAAGAGACTATATGACTGGTCCAAGATCACCAAACCAAAAAATAGCAAAGCCAGGATATAAACAAAGACTTTCTGATTACAAATTACATGTACTTTCTGCTGTCCCTTATTCGTATATGACTATTCAGCATATGTCTGAGTTAAGATGATAATAATTAAGAATCAATTAATGCAGAATTTTCCAAAATTTAACTGATTTGAGTCAACATTTAATAGATTTATTTGGTCACAGAAATAAATGTGTGTGCATGAGTATAAATCAATTACTTTACATCTCAACAAATACTTTTAAGATGTTACCCCTAATAAAAAAAATTATATTTCAAAAAGAGGTCAAATAGGTTTAAATGTAGAAATATTTCAAATGGCACAAGAGAGTGAGAAACTAGAGTAAAAACTATAGGTTAGAATTGCTATTTATGGAAGTAACACCTTTACCAGGGCCACCTGTAGCTCTCAAAATGTCACTGGTCCTGGTAATTTGACATCTCAGATAGTCCCTCACTTTACGATTCCACGTACTCAAATATAAGATACTACATTTATCTTATACAGAATAGCATGCACTCTTCTATGGCAAAGTATCATGAAAATGCATATTTTTATTAGAGTTGCCAAATTTAGCAAATAAAAATACAGAGTGCCCAATTAAATTTAAATTTCAGAGAAACAACAAATATTATTTTTAATATAAGGATGTGCTGTGCAATATTTGGGACACACTTATAATAATGAGTATTCATTTTTTTTTATTTGAATTCAAATTTAACTGGGCATCTTATGCTTTATCTGGCAACTCCAATTTCTATATATCTATAGTAATACTACAGCTAAAAACAATACTCATATTGATGTTCAAAACAATAGCAACCACTAACATCTAAACAGGACCATCACATTGCAGAAACCTATTTTTTAAATTGTGGTAAAACACACATAACATAAAATTTATCATCTTAACCATTTTTAAGTATATAGTTCCGTAGTGTTAAGTATATTCACATTGTTGTACAATCAATCTCCAGAACCCTTCTCAACTTGCAAAAGTGAAATTCTGTTCCCATTGAGCAACTCACCATTCCTGCCTTCATCCAGCCCCTGTCAACCACCTGTCTACTTTCTGTCTTTTATTTGATCACTTTAGGTACCTCATATAAGTGGAATCATACAGTATTTGCCTTTTTGTGACTAGCTTATTTCACTTAGCATAGTCTTCTCAGTGTTCATCCATGTTGTATTATGTGTCAGAATTTCCTGAGTTTTTAAAGGCTGAATAATATTCCATTTTTACTTATCCATTCATCTGTCGAGGGACACATGGGTTGCTTCCACTTTTTGGCTATTGTGGACATTGCTATAGGGTTGGTGTCTTAGTCCCTTCAGGCTGCTATAACAAAATACCATAGACCCGGTAGCCTAAAAACAACAAAAATATATTTTTCACAGTTCTGGAGGTGGGAAGTCTGAGCTCAGGGTACCAGCATGGTCACGCGAGGGCCCTCTTCCAAGTTGCAGACTTTTCATCATGTTCTCATGTGATGAAAGAAGCTGGGGAGCTCTGTGAGGTCTCTTTTATCAGATGACTAATCCCATTCATGAGGATTCTACTGTCAACCTATTTATCTCCCAAAGGCCCCAGCTTCTAACACCATCACACTAGGCATTAGGATTCTAACAGGTGAATACTGGAATGACACAAAAATTCAAACCATACTGATTGCTTTTTTCTGAGGCTGTTCTCCTTGGCTTGTAGATGGCCATCTTCTCCCTGTGTCTTCACATGATCTTTCCTCTGAGTAGATAGGTGTCCTAATTTCCTCTTTGCACCAGTCATACTAGATTAGGGTCAAACTGATTTTAATTTAATTGCCACTTGAAAGACCCTATATCCAAATATAATCACATTCTAAGGTCCTGGAAGTTAGGAATTCAACATATGAATTTGGAGAAACACAACTTAGTCCATAATTGGTGGAATTGCTGGATCATATAGTAGTTATATTTTTAAATTTTTGAAGAAACTCCATATACTTTCATAGCAGCTGCACCATTTTTCATTCCCACCAACAGTGCACAAGGGTTCCCTTTTCTCTACATCTTTGACAACACTTGTTATATTTGGTTTTTAATAGTAGGCATCCTAATGGGTGCGAGGTGGTATCTCTTTGTGGTTTTGATTTGCATTTTCCTAATGTTGAGCACCTCTTTATGAACTGGTAGGCCATGTGTATCTCCTCTTTGCAGAAATATTTAATCAAGTCCTTTGTCCATTTTTTAATTGGATTCTTTTGTTGTTGAGTTGTAGGATTTCTTTCTGTATTCCAGATATTGACTCTTATCAGATAAGTGATATGGAAATATTTTCTTTCATTCTGTAGGTTACCTTTTCACTCCACTGATTGCATCCTTTGAGGCACAAAAATTTTTACATTGATGTAATCTAATTTATCTATTTTAACTTTTGTTGCCTATGTTTTTGGTGTCATATCAAAGAAGCCATTTCAATGTCCAACGTCATGAAGTTTTTCCCCTATGTTTTCTTCTAAAAGTTTATAATTTTAGCTCTTATATTTAGGCCTTTGAACCATTTTGAGTTAATTTTTGTATATGATGTAAGGTAAGTGTCCAACTTCATTCTTTTGTATGGGAATATTCAGTTTCCCTAACACTATTTGTTGAAAAGACTTTCATTTCCCTTTGAATGGTCTTGGCACTTTTATCAAAGATCATTTGACCTTATAAAGGAGAATGTATTTCTGGGCTCTCTTTTCTATTCCATTGATCTATATGTGTATCTTTACTCCAGTGCCATACTGGTTTGATTACTATAGCTTTGTAATAAGTTTTGAAATCAGGAAGTGTGAGCATTTCAACTTCGTTCTTTTTTCAAGATTTGTTAGTTATTTGAGGTCCCTTGAGATTCCATTGAATTTGGGGATAGATATTTCTATTTCTGCAAAAAAAATACCATGGTATTTTGATAGAGATTGCATAAGTCTATTTTTTTGATGGATAGTTATTCTATTCTTTATTTTCCAATATACTTCCTAGAAATTAGAGTCATTTCTAATTTTATTAGTTTGGATATTATTTCTCAGTGGCAGGTAGAATGAGAAAGACATTACCATGCAGCAAGAAGTAGCACTTCTGAGAAGGATAGCATAAAGAGAGAAATAAAAGACTTGGTATACAAGTTACAAAAGTTAGGAAAAAGTGGGTATAAATGTGTATAGTTTGCTCAGGCTGCCATTACAAAATATCACAGAAGTGGTGGCTTAAACAACGGAAGTATATCTTCTCACATTTCTAGAGAGTACAGGTGCAAGATCAAGGCATCTTCAGGGCTGGTTTCTGGTGAGGTCTCTCTTCCCAATTTGCATCTTGCTGTGTCTTCACATGGCCTCTCCTCTGTGCTTAAAGAAAGAGATGGTGAGTTCACTCGTGTCTCTTCTTATAGGGACCCCAGTCCTATTGGATTAAAGCTCCATATGACCTCATTTAACCTTATGATCTCATTTAACCTTAATTACTTCCTTAAAGACCTTATCTTGAATTATAGTCACATTGGGTTTTGGGCTTCAACATATGAGTTTGAGGGTTGGGGGAATTCAGTTCATAATAACATGGATTGGAAAATAGGGAATAAGAATTGTATGTCACTAACAGATAGTGACAGCCTCTTGTTGAATGGCCACCTGTGCTGTTTTGGACAGAACTGGCAAAGTAGAGGCATAATAGATTTCCCGGGTCTAATATTAAATTAAGAGAGTTCATACAATGTCCAAAGTTGTGAAAAACTAACCTTTTGTGAATGAAAAGACTACCTTCACTCATTCAATGGCATTTTAAAAATTACACACAATCATTCTTTACTTTTTGAAAATAAACAAGTAGGATGAAAACATTTATATATCCAGACATTCAGTTTACATTTTGAAGAGTGGATTCTAAGGCACTGAGTGAGATTACGGTAATACTTTTCATTTCCTTCAATTTAAATAAATTTTAAATTATTGTAATTTAATTTAATAAAGCTTCCTGAAAAATAAAAAACACTGAGTCTTTATTAATATTGCAGTGAAAAACTGTAAGCCAGTGTATAAATCACCTGGATGCCAGAGTGATGATTTATTTTTAAAATAAAATTTCTCTAGCCTCTCCATAATCTCTTCCAAAAAACTAAAGCAAAAGTTTAAAACAATTAGAAGAACTACTTAGAATTTTGGAGTGACACTATATATGAATGAAATTTCAAAATTCTTATTTAAACACAAATTGACATTTTTACCATGATAAAATATGAGACTACATTCTAGAAAAATAACTGTCTTCTAAAATTATATCAAATAGCTGTGTTATTTCAAGCAACACCGCATAAGTCGGGACTCTTCACAGGTTTTCAAACAGCCTTTAAAACCACCATTTTCTTCACCAAGATTATGAATTTAAAATAGTATTTACCAATTCTTTCTTAAATAATACTAAGTTCACCATATCACAATTTATTATGTAGTTATCTAATTACTTACTGTATTCTTATTTATTCTTTTTAAAACATTAACAGCTTGAGTTGAAACCATTCCCAACTATTATTTGGAAATTATGTCTGCTTGAAGTCAAGTGATTCACTATTTGGAGTGACAATAGTTTTGAAAACTCACTGATAGTAAGTTCCAGCTTCACTACTTTTAGAGGCAAGTTAATTTCCATCTATTTCACTGCCAGAGGTAGCAAATTTTAGGCAAGGGCAGCTGACTTTCAAGTAGGACATTGTATAACAAGAGTATTAGCATAAGAAGATGGTGGATTATAAACATAATGTGAATTAAGACCTGGGAGATGTTCCAAATCTATCACTTCCAATGTATGTGACTTTGGGGAAATATTTTAAATTTATTATCCTTGATTTTTCTTTTAACTATTAAAATGGAAATGGTGAAATAAAATTAAATAAATAAAATCAAATTTTAAAATGATGGTAATATTTTCCTATATATTCAAAGAGATGTTGTAAGGACCAAATGGCTGTGAAAATGCCTAGAATAGAGAATTTAAAATAGAATTTATTGAAGAATGTTATATAAAAACTTTACATGTGCTTTAAAGACACATGGAGTTATAGTTCTAATTTTTGGTTAAGATAATTTTTGTTCCTAGAACAATATTTTGATATATATGAGAAGCCAGTAAGTTTCATCTGGCATGCAGAAATGATGTCTTTTTCAGTTTTGCCAAATGTTCAGTATTTAAAAATCTGATATTCCTTCATATCAATCGTCCAATGTTCAGCAATTCATCCTCATAATTATATATATATTATATATATATATATATAGTGGTGTACTATATACCACTGGGTAAGAACGATATGGAAATGGCCAGAGTTACCACCTCCCTTTGATTTAATCTTAAATAAACATATTAGTTGCAGAAAACTAGGACTATACTTTATCGTATTTTTTTTAAATAACAAAAATATATACCAGAAAACAGAAAAACCTGCATTCTTATCTCCCTTCTGTGACTCACCCTTCCTGTATGACTTTGGACTGCTCGTCTGACCTTTTAGATACTTGGCAAGTCTATTCAAAAATGGGAGAATATATCATGATTCATATCTCAAAAGAAACAGTATTCTCTTAAGCTTCCTTCAAACATTAAGATGCTTAAAATCAGTATAAAACATCTGTCTAAAACGTCTACATATTTCAAAAGAAAGTTTTCTACAAATTTAATTCCTTACTTCTTGTATTAAAAAGAGGCTATATTATTAAAGAAGAGGTATTCTTGTGTTACATATTCATAAAACAAGTAATTTCTCTACTGCCTGTGGTACATCAGCCATAAGGAAATACAATATTATTAACATAAAGAAAATTAAAAATAAGCAAAAAGTGCATTTGAAATTAGTTTATTTGATTACACATTAAACCTGAGAACTATCTGACAAGTGAGTTTACAAAATGAGATTAGCTCTGTTCCAGTGACATGTAATTTTGATAAAGTAAGTGATTAAGTTCCTTATATTTAGTGGAAGGGAAACTGTTCTGAAAGTAGTAGGTGGGATCGTTGTAATTCACACAAATTATTTTGTTTATAATAAAATGAAGCTGAAGCAAGATAAGGCTGAATCAGTTACCAACATATGTTCTCGCATCTCTTGGGCAGTCATTTCTGGAGGGTGATTAGCAAAATGGAAAGTTTTCATTTGAATTGGCCAAGTTTCTAAAACTGGATCATGAACATACGTGGTCAAATGACAGTCCCCTGCGATCAGGAATCATTTATTCCAATTTTACATTAGCTAGTATCTTAACAAAGTTGCATGTTTGATCTGCAGTTTGCATTTTTCCAGAATTATTATCAAAATGGTAATACCAGGGGAATAAGCTTACATAATTAGTATTCTGACTTCGGCATTGTAAGAAAAACAAGTTGTGGAGAAAAGCAAAAAATGGAAAGACATGATATTTTGCCTGATTTTTGCCATTTCTATCTGTGTGAAAAATTTGTCCTCTCATTCTCATATGATTAATGACTAAATCTTTTTTGGGCCCTTCAACTCCTCATTTTGTGAGCCTTGGTATTATCACCTCTGAAATGAGGAAACTCATTTTTGGATTATTGTGAAAAGCAAATGAGCTAATAAATGTTACATGCTTAGCACAGTACCTAACTCGTTATTTCTCGAAAAAGGTTAAAAATTAGTATTAATAGCAGGCACTCAGTAAACATCAGTTCTCTTCAAAACCCTTATTACCTAATCCCCCAAATTTTAGTTTCTCTTCTTTACATTATATTAAATATTATATCAGCATCCTCTAAATTTACCAGCGATCAGTACATACCATGGTACTTTAATTTTGCCATGATCCTATTATTTTAAAGAATCCCAAGAATGTCTGGAGGACACCAAAATTCTATTAATTAAATGAGGAATGAACCATGAACTAAAGAAGATGAATCTATAAGATTAAAGGAATAGATGTTACACTAAAAAAAAAAAAAAAGTCAGAAGTTGAAATAAGCTGTCTTTCAGCCTTTGAAGTGGCCTTTCTTAAAAACTAGTTATTGGCTATTTTGTCCTATATAGGTGTTTTCACACCTGAGGTCTCATAAAGGATATCTCATTTATCAAGTATAAACATAAGTGTCTGATAAGTTGTTTTTAAACCTGCTTTGATGAGGTGGAGACTGGAGAGTCACACACACAAAAGAAATGTGGAATTTTTTGTCTTAGTCTATAATTGTAAAGAAAATCTGTAAGTTATACACAAAACCATTTTCCCAGTTACATAGTTAAAAATGGCTGCTTTGGCTCCGGCTTCAAGAAAAAAAAAATCCTAAATAGTCTTGTTGGTCATTAGTACCCTATGCATCTCTGCTTGAAGTCCTTTTAGGGGTTTCCACCTCAGGACGGAGGATGAAAGAGTGAGCATATTCATATCTCTAACCTTCCACCAAAAGTCTTCCAGAATTACAGAAAATATACCTACCCCTCCAAGGAAAACAGCAACAACAAAACCTTATCAGTTCCATAAAGAAGAAAAGGAAAAAGCCTTGGAATAGAATATTTGAGAAAATGCCAAATAATAGGTTAGAACTAATAGACAACAGAATAGAGGCAAAGTAAATACAAAAGATGACTACACACTGCAGCATTTGATGATGCCATTAGCATCATCAGAATGAACCTATCTGAATGAGGGTGTAGAGGCCTGAGATCAAGGTGAACTGATCTGCTGTGTTAACTCCAGAGCAGCCATCAGATTCTGGAGAACAAGGAGAAAACATCAGGCAGGTGACTAAATATACCTGTTGCCTCAGTTTCCAGGGAATAATTTTATCTACCTCTGGAGTTACGGTTAGTGTAAGTGAGTTAGTAGGCATAAAGTAGTTATTATTGTTATTATTATTGTTATCTTAGATACAAGGCTTTTCCTGCTGTGTTTCTTAACTTTCTAAGTAGTTAATATTTTAGTCAGGGTAGTTATTTATTTCTATTTCATTGGAAAATGATAAGAATATAGAAATACTATTAAATTTTATAAACCACCATTTACATATTAAAAGTGTATGCTATCTGCTTGAGTGATAATGTCTATTAAATACATTTTATTAATCAACATTTTCATTTTTTGGTCTAGCTTATGGGTGTTAATGCTATCACAATATGGTTTTTTTTCCTTTAATTTCTATTACAGTATAGTTGAGTTACAATGTTGTGTGTGTTTCTGCTGTACAGCAAAATGAATCAGTTATACACAGACATATATCCACTCTTTTTAAGATTCTTTTCCCATATAGGCCATTACAGAGTTTGAGTAGAGTTCCTCATGCTATACAGTAGGTCCTTATTAGTTATCTATTTTATATACAGTGGTGTGTATATGTCAATCCCAATCTCACAATTTATCCCTCCCCTGCTTTTTCCCCCTGGTAACCATAAGTTTCTTTACTACATCTGTGACTCTGTTTCTGTTTTGTAAGTTCATTTGTATCATTTTTTTAGATTCCACATATAAGAGATAATCATATGATATTGTCTTTCTCTGTCTGACTTACTTCACTCAGTATGACAATCTCTGGGTCTATCCATGTTACTGCAAATGGCATTACTTCATTCTTCTTTATGGCTGCATGATATTCCATTGTATATAAGTACCACATCTTCTTTATCCATTCATCTGTCAATGGACATTTAGGTTGCTTCCATCTCTTGGCTATTGTAAATACGTAGTGCTGCTATGAACCCTGGGCTGCATGTATCTTTTTGAATTATAGTTTTGTCCTGGTATGTGCCCAGGAGTGGGATTGCTGGATCATATGGTAGTTCTATTTTTAGTTTTTTAAGGAACCTCCTTACTGTTCTCCATAATTGTTGTACCAGTTTACATTCCCACCAACAGTGTAGGAGGGTTCCCTTTTCTCCACACCCTCTCTAGCATTTATTGTTTGTAGACTTTTTCATCATGGCCATTCTAACCAGTGTGAGGTGATACCTTATTGTAGTTTTGATCTGCATTTCTCTGATAATTAGTGATGTTGAGCATATTTTCATGTAATGCTATCACAACATGTTTTAATTTGCACTTCCATGATCATGAATGATGTGCATCTTTTCATGTGCTTATTGGCCAATGGTCATTCTCTCTGGGATATTTTTGTTCAAATCTTTAAATTGTTTTTGAGTTACTTATCTGTCTCTTATTGATTCATAGAAGTTCCATATACCTTTTACATGCAACTACTTAGTGGTATATAGATACAAACTTTCATGATTTTATTCGTGCCATTTGGTCGGCAAAAAATTTCTTATTTTTAATTAATAGAGTACAACTTATCAATCTCTTATTTTATATTCAATGTTTTTGTGTCCTGTTCAAGAAATCTTTACCCTCTTCCTCAAGATCATAAAGATACTCTCCTATTTTATCTTCTAAAAATGTATTATGATATCTTTCATATTTAGTCTACATCAATCTAGAATTGACTTTTATGCCCTTTGTTCCATATGGATATTCAACTCAAGTAACACTACTTCTTTAAACTTGCCCTTTCCTTGTTTTCTTTGATCATTGCAATGATCTTTCTGTAATAACTCAAGGCCCAGTATATTCTCTCTTTCTCTCTCTCTCTAACTTTGTTCTTCAAGATTTCCCAGGCTATTCCTGGTCCTTTGCATTTCCATATAAATTTAAAAATCAGCCTGTAAATTTACGCACAACACACACACACACACGCAATTACTAGAATTTAAACTAGAATTGCATTGAATCAATAAATCAATTTACGGGAAATTAAAAATTATACAAGACTGATTTTTCAAATCTATGGACATGGTATATTAACATTCCATTTATTTAGGTCTTAAATTCCTCTCAGTAATGTTTTATAGTTTTCTGTGTAGAGATTTTGAAGGTCTTTTGAAAGATTAATTCCTAATTTTTGTTTGCTATCATAAAAAATAATGTTTTAGGGCTTCCCTGGTGGCGCAGTGGTTGAGAGTCCGCCTGCCGATGCAGGGGACAGGGGTTCGTGCCCCGGTCCGGGAGGATCCCACATGCCGCGGAGCGGCTGGGCCCGTGAACCATGGCCGCTGAGCCTGCGCGTCCGGAGCCTGTGCTCCACAACGGGAGAGGCCACAACAGTGAGAGGCCCGCGTACCGCAAAAAATAATAATAATAATAATGTTTTAAATCTTTATTTGTGGGACTTTCCTGGTGGTGCAGTGGTTAAGAATCCGCCTGCCAATGCAGGGGACATGGGTTCAAGCCCTGATCCGGGAAGATCCCACATGCCTCAGAGCAACTAAGCCCATGCGCCACAACTACTGAGCCTGTGCTCTAGAGTCCGCATGCCACAACTACTGAGCCCACATGCCACAACTACTGAAGCCCGTGCTCCTAGTGCCCGTGCTCCACAACAAAGAGAAGCCACTGCAATGAGAAGTCCGTGTACCACAATGAAGAGTAACCCCCACTTGCAGCAACTACAGAAAGCTCATGCGCAGCAATGAAGACCCAGCGCAGCCAAAAAAAATAAATAAATCTCTATTTGTTAGAAGTTCATTGGAATTCGAACTGATTTTTTCTTAATTTTTAACTCATATCCTATGACCTTTATTAATTCACTTATTGATTCTAATATTTTGTACATTCTTTTTTTTTTTTTTTTTTTTGTGGTACGCGGGCCTCTCACCGCTGTGGCCTCTCCCGTTGCGGAGCGCAGGCTCAGCAGCCATGGCTCACGGGCCCAGCCACTCCGCCGCATGTGGGATCTTCCAGGACCGGGGCACGTACCCATGTCCCCTGCATCGGCAGGCGGACTCCCAACCACTGCACCACCAGGGAAGCCCTGTACATTCTTTTAGATTATTTTTCTACACAAATTTTACCTATTTTGTCTAATTGTTTTGTCTTTTATTTCTCTTTCATGACTTGTACTGGCTAGAACTGCCACTTCTAGGTTTGTAGATTAGATACTCAATTTTACAAAACTCCATTTCTGAATAGACGAACATATTATGTTTCTCTTGTAAGCAGTATATTATTGTGTGTGTGTATATGTGTGTACTTATGCAATCTAACACATTTAGTCTTTTAATTGAAGTATTTAATCCATTTACATTTTATGAAATTACTGAAACATTACAATTTTATCTATCATTTTGCAATTTTTTTCTATCTGTTCCACCATAGATATCCCTCTTATTTTATATCCTTTTTTAAAAATAAATTTTCTTTTATATCTTTAAAATGCTGAAAAAGGTACAATCAACCTAGAAATTTCTGGTCACCTAAAGTACATTCAAATTTGAAAAATAAATTAAACATATTTTGAGACATACAAAGAATAATAATTTAGCTTTTATAGATCCTATTTAAAAACACTAAAGGATATACCTTAACAAAAAGAAACATGAATTCAGAAGGAGTGGGTTGAAAATGACCTTGATCAGCACAGAATCAGATTAAATACTGAAAAAAATGTTAACTATTTTTGAAAGATGGACTAAAACTCTAGATGAAAATAACCTTCATAGAGATTCATGGAGGCAGAGGTAGAATTGTTCATTATACATTGAAAGCATGCTAATAACCTTGTATGGGGAGAAAGGAAGACTGAGATCCTGAACAAACAAAATATGTGTTACTAATAAAAAATGTTTTAAAACACATACATAAACAAGTAATCAGAATTTGAAAATAAAAGAAACATAAAAAATTTAATTCAGTAGAAAGCAAGAAAAAGGAAGGAAAAAATGGATAATATTTAATACTCCAAATATGACATAAAGCAAGGATAATTATATTGTTTATCAAAATTAATATAAACATATTAAACTCATCAATTATGAAAAATCATGACACCATAGGCTTAAAGAAGAACTAAACAAGATGTCACTGTACACTGCTTACAAGAGACACACCTAAAGGAAAACGGCACAGAACATTTTTAAATGAGAAGATTAAAAAGTACACCAGAAATCAATTGAAGTAATGCTAATATAAGACAAAAATAAAATTTAGTAAGAAATAATTTTTAGGAATAAAGGCTAAAATCATATTAGGATAAAATGGATAATCATTTTAAAAGGTGGACCCATGAATCTAACAGAGTATACTCAAATTATACTATAAAAATGAATGAAATTATAAAAGCATACAAGAAAAAAATTTAACATATCTTTGTTAAACATCTCAACTCAATCAGACAGATGAAAATAAAAAATAGAAGAATGCTCATCTGTAATAGTGCTTTATTATTAAAGGTCATTATAAGTTTGATCACTTTATAGTACTCATAACTAGATAATATTAAAAATTATAAGAAAATCAATAAAGACATTTTATAAATAAATGCAGTCAAATAGTATACAATGATATATTTCTATTTCTAGAAAATCTTCACATCAAGAAAAAAATTTAAAACTTATGACAGAGAGATAAGATGTTTCTTTCAAAGGCAGAAAATGTTTTAGAGTCTACAGAGCTTCACACTTATACTAATTATTTTTCAAGTAGAAATTTTAATTGATATTTTTTAAGTATATAAAGTTTGGAACTACTTACCAAGAAAAAGTTATGTATAAAAATGGAAAAAAAAATAACACAAATTTATTTAGCTAATCCTGGACACTGTGTAAATCCTGTGTAAAACTTAGATTAAATAAGTTTCTTGACCATCTTTATCATAATAGAGTATATGATAATAAAAGTACAATAAGGAAATGAAGCAAAATCAAAATAACCTATAACAAAAATTTACAACCACCCAACAATAATTAGAAACAGTTGCATGTTTAAGGATGTACCTTGTCAGACCTAGTAATTGCACCCCAGTATTTTCTGTGTGACAGTAACTTTTATATAGTGGCTAATCCAAAATCGAAGTTATGTTATATGCAATAGCAGTCTATATAATGTTTCTTAACTTATGAATGACAGAACTTCTGATTGATGTCATAAATAACTCATGTGGGGGATTCTGCTTCTATCCTTGTGGTTGCATCCCCCAATGTTCATATGTTGTAGTACTAAACCCCAGTAACCCAGAATGTGACCTTATTTGCCAGTAGGGTTTTTGCAGATGTAACTAGTTAATATGAGGTCATACTTGAGTAGGATGGGCCCCTAATCCAATATGACTGATGCCCTTATAGAAAGAGAAAATTTGGATACAGCGATGTGCCGAGAGAGAATGCCATATGATGATTGGAGTTAGGCTGCCCAAAACAAGGAACTACCAGAGACTAGGAGAGAGGCCTGGAACAGATTCTTCTCTAGTGCCTTCTAAGGCAGCATGGCCCAGTCAATACCTTGAGTTCAGTCTTCTAGCCTCCAGAACTATGAGACAATAAATTTCTGTTATCTAAACCACTTGGTTTGTGGTATTTTGTTATAACAGCCCTAGAAAACTAACACAAACCTTGATAGACTGAAAGGGACTAACCTTACAATCCTGCCATAAATAAGTAGAAAATTGGAAAATGTATCCAACCATTTAAAACATTGAAAAGTGATATTTTATCATAAAATAAAGGTTACTCTACAACTTCCCTGAACAAGTTTAAAAACAATCTTAGAAAGAGTCAAAATTATCTTTGAGTATCTTGCTGCCTGTGCCATGGTCAATGATAGAAATAAAATAGCAACCTAGAAATTACTCAACTAAGCCAAAGATAGGCAGTTAAAAAGGAAAGAAGGAGCAGATGGGAAAAATAGAAAACAACTACCAAGACAGTAGGCTTAAACTCAAACATTTCAATAATTACATTAAAAATAAACTATTTAACATCCTATTTAAAAGATCCAAATATGTTTGTGAGAAATAACCTTTAAATATAAGGATATAGATGATAATATAGATTATACTAAAGTAAAAGTATGGAAAAGGCCATACCAAGCAAACACTAATCATAAAAAGCTGAATTTAATATATAGTGGTAGTTGACATTATAAAGATAACAAATATAATTACCAGAGAGAAAGAAGGACAATTCATAATGATAAAAGAATCAATTTATAAAGAAAATATGGAAATTCTAAAGTTGTATGCATCTGATTAGAGAGCTTCAGAATACATGAAGCAAAAACATAATGAAAATGAATTAGACAAATCCACTATTATACTTGGAGCATTCAACACTGATCTAATAATTAATGGAACAAACAGAAAAACTGAAAGTAAATAAGCCTAAAAATCCATTCAACCTACTTGACCTAATTGGCATTTATTGAACACAATGCCCAACAACAGAAGAATACACAAGTGCATAGGAAACAGTCATTGAGATAAACCATATGCAGGGCCATAAAACAAGTCTCAATATATGTTTTTAACATGGCTCATATAGAATATTTTCTTTGACTGAAAACAGTATTAAACTAAGAACCAGTCATAGAAAAATATCTAGAAAAATAGTAAGTATTTGAAATGTAAGTAACACAATTCTAAATAAACCATGGTTCAAAAAATATAAGGAAAATTTTAAAATATTTTGAATTGGATAAAAATGTAAGTATGACACCAAAATTTATGGTTTAGGAAGGATAATGTCACGGAAATGGTGGAGTAGAGTTATCCAAGAAGCATTTCCTCACTGAAGCAACTATTAAGAAGGCACAAATTGACAAGATCAACTTTTTTGGAACTCTGGAATCTAATAAAAATTATAGCAACAAGGTGCAGGATTCAAAATCAACATGTAAAAGTCTGTTGTGTTTCTATACACTAACAATGAACCATCTGAAGAACAAATAGGTCATCAATCCCATTTACAATAGCACCAAAAAGAAAAAAGTACTTATGAATAAACTTAACTAGTTAGCTGAAAGACTTCTACACTGAAAACGGCAAAACATTGTAAAAGAAATGAAAGAAGACACAAACACATAGAAAGATATCCCCATCCATGGATTAGAAGACTTAATATTATTACAATATCCATACTACTCAAAGTGACCTATAGATTTAATGCAATCCCCATCAACAACGTAATTGCATTTTTTACAGAAATAGGAAAAAATTCTACAATTTTTATGGAACCACAAAAGGCCATGGTTGGCCAAATTAATCCTGAGAAAGAACAAAGCTGGAGGCATAATATTTTCTGATTTCAAAATATATTATAAAACTACAGTAATCAAAACAATGCTGGCATAAAGACAGACAAATAGTTTCTGTAGCATCAGTTCTGATTTTATTTCTCTCTTTTCTGATTTTATTTGTTCTTCTGATTTTATTTATTTGCACCTTCTCTCTCTTCTTTTTTCTCAGTCTAGCTAAGTATTTCTCAATTTTATCTCTGTAGAGAGAATCAACAAAACCAAAGTTTGGCTCTTTGAAACAATCAACAAAATTCATAAACTATTACATAGACCAACCAAGTGAAAACAGAAGGGTCAAATTACTACAATCAGAAATTAAAGTGATGACATTAATACAGACTTTAGAGAAATAAAATGTGTATAAGAGAATGCTATGAATAATTATACACCAATAAATTTGATGACATAGGTGAAATGAACAATTTCCTAGGAACACACAAATTACCTAAACTGACTCAAGATGAAATAGTAAATCAGAACAGACATAACAAATAAGGAGATGAATTAGCAGTTAAAACCTCTAAACAGAAGAAAACTGGGGAGCATCTTCAATGGTGAATCGGAAGACTCAATAATATTAAGATGTCGACTCTATTTGCATTTATCTATAGATTCAATAAAGTTTCAGTAAAAATTCGAACAGGCATTTTTCTTCTAGAAAGTCCTAAGCTGATTATAAAATTCATGGGGAAATTTATTTTTCCAGTTTTATTGGGCTATAATTGATATATATATATGTATATATATATATATATATAAAACATTGTGTATTTTTAAGGTATACAACTTGTTGACTTGATACTTATATTTCGGAATGATTACTACCATACCATTGGCTAACATCTCATTCATATTACATAATTACAGTTTCTTTTTGTGGTGAAAACATTTAGTATCTACTGTCTTAGTAACTTTCAAGTATATAATACAGTATTATTAACTATAATCACTATGCTGTACATTAGATACCCAGAGCTTCTGCTTCTTATAACTAGAAGTTTGTACACTTTCACCAATATCTCTCCATTTCTCCTACCCCACCATTCAACTCCGTTTCTACTTAACATAATACCTCAAGGTCCATCCACATTGTTGCAAATGGCAGGATTTCATTTCTTTCTTCATGACTGAATAATATTTATATATTTATGACATGACATATTTACATCTTCTTTATTCCTTCATTCATTGATGAACACTTGTTTGTTTCCACCTCTTGGCTGTTGTGAATAATGCTGCAGTGAACATGGAGTGCAGGTATTTCTTCAAGATCCTGATTTCATTTCTATTGGATATATACCCAGAAATAGGATTGCTGGGTCATATGGTAGTTCTATTTTTAATTTTTAGGAACATCCATACTTTTTTCCATAGTGGCTACAATGATTTACATTCCCACCAAGAGTGTTCAAGAGTTTCCTTTTCTCCACATCCTCACCAAAACTTGTAATATTGTCTTTTTGATGATAACCATTCTAACAGGTGTGAGGTGATATCTGGTGATTTTGATTTGCATTTCCCTGATGATTAGTGATGTTTAGCACCTTTTATTTACCTGTTGGCCACCGTATGTCTTTTTTGGGGGAAAAAAAAAGGTTCCTCTGCTCAATTTTTAATCAGATATTTTGTTGTTGTTTTGCTATTGTTATATGAGATTTCGTATATTTTGGATATTAACCCCTTATCAGATATATGATTTGCAGATATTTTCTTCTATTCCATAGGTTGCCTTTTTATGTTTTTCTTATTTCTTTTGCTGATCAGGAGCATCTTAGTTTGGTATAGTCCTATTTGTAGATTTTTGCTTTTGTTGCATTTGCTTTTGGTGTCATATCCAAAAAACTGTTGCCAAGACCAATGCCAAGGAGCATTTTTCCTGTGTTTTCTTCTAGGAGTTTTATCGTTTCAGGTGTTATGTTTAAGTCTTTAATTCATTTTGAGTTAATTTTTGTGAGTGGTATAAGATAAGGGTCTGTTAATAGCCTCACAGACTACCTAGTTGTGTAATATACTGCAAGGTATTTTCCCACTCAGGACCACATTTTTCTCGTTTGTCTGTCTCCAAATCATCTTCAAATATCTGTGTATCTGTATTTTTTTTCATTTTAATAACATGTAAAGTAAAACATTAACAGAATAGAATATGCATTTTTGCTCCTATATTGAATATCATTCTATTTAGCAACTGTTAACTCTTTCTTCTTTTAATCAGCCATCTTGATCTCCTTATTCACAAAACACCAGATATTTTCATCTGTTGTAACCTCATTACTGGTAACTACATAATAGATATTCTAACACATGTCTCTGTAAAACGATTATAAACTTTCCACATGGGGGTTACAGTAAAATTTGTATGTGAGATAATGAAAAAGATAAATGTTTCCTGTTTCTGTTTTGATTTTTATCTATTTTTCCTTCTATTTTCCTGATTGATTACTTAGTGCCCACGTTCTTGATTATCAGAAACACAACAAAATATTTGCAGCACATTGCTTATATTCTAAGCAAGACATTATTCAACATTCAAAATTTTAAGAAAATTTTAAGGAAATGCACTTGCATTTACTGATCTCCTTTCTATCAGTGTGAGATATCCTGATTACAAATAAGGTGAACCACTTATTTTGTGCAGGTGGAAATGGGCACACACTTTCATTATCTCGAGATGTTGTTTTGATTTTTTAAAGAAAATATAACATTTATATTTCATTCTAAATTCCACGGAACATTATTTACTGGGGGTTTTTTTGTTTTGTTTTTTAAAGAACAATTAGTTTAAGACAGGACTTATATTAGAAATAATGCTCTGGCAAAGATAGTTTCCCCTGTAGGGTCAGGTGTTCATCAACTCTGTGACATTTAATGGAGAGATTCTATTTTGGGGGGGAGGTACAGTTCAAGACATAAGTTTTCCAAATGTGTACTTTGAGGCATACTGGCCTAGAACATAGAAAACTGAAGGTCAAATTCTAGAATACTGCCTCAAGAAAAGATCCTGCATCCAGAGTTTTAGTAACTGTCAGTGACAGAGGAAGTGTGTCCTCTAATGCAAGGAACAAGAATGTTTAGCCCTCACCACATCCTATCTGAAACACCACTCAACACTCTCCTATTTTATCCAATTCTGCACTTACAGGGAAATTTTTTATTAGCATTTCAGGAATGCTGTTATTGGAAAGGTGTTACTTCAGGTGAATTACAGCCACTAGATTTAATTAATATATGTCTTGTACATTAAGGTATTAGCAGGGTAGCTTGTAATCTTTGATGTCTCATGAATTTGATCTATGTGAGTCAGCCTCTTCCAGGCTTTGAGAAATCTGTCACCCTTGAGACACTGATAAGACTGAGAGGACTTATTATAAGCAACTATGCAGTGTTTTACCTGCATCTCCTTGTTTCCCATTTTTTACCTATCTGCCCTTTACTCAATTCTCTTTGGAAAGTTAACAGTATATGACCTAAGAAAATATTTAGCTGAGGCTTGGAACTTAGTTATATATGACATTTTCCAACTATGGGTTAGCTTGTTCTACTTACAAAGGGAAAAATCTTTTATGAATGGTTCTAAAAAGTGTAAGTATATTTCCAAGGAAACTGGAAATTGCATGAGCCATTCTTGCTGTTTAGATAGATGAAATCATATTTATGTCATTAGAATGTGAATTATTTTCCCAGCTGCCCAGAAAAATAATATGATTTAAAGACATTTAATTAGCACATTTCTTTTGTCAACTCACTAGGGGGACAGGGACCCAATTTTTGAGATAAAAATAATCTGTTGAAGAAATATGGTTCTCTGAATAAGACCGTTAGTGCAGTGCTTCTACAGAACATAGATTTTTTTTTTTTTTTAATGTCTGAGTTATAGACTCCTGGAAAAAGAATTTAGAGTGGAAATGCTGACACAACTTTAGCTCCTGTAAGGTGGTATGAACTCGAGCTATAATAATTAAGCAATTAGGCATGACAGAGAGTGCGAGTTTCCTGAGATAATCACACCCCTGGGGCATTGCAAGTCATGATCCAAAGATAAGTGTTTTTAATCTCCCAAGGGTGTGATTATCAAATGAGAACCACACCCTCTGGAGAAGACTTATGACTCATAAAAAATCTTTACTGTAACGGAAAAAGTCATTATGCTGCTGTATGCAGATGAAGCTAGCCATAGAGACTGCAACGTGTTTGCCACCAATTAATTAAGAATTGCAGGGACTTCCCTGGTGGTGCAGTGCATAAGAATCCACCTGCCAACGCAGGGACATGGGTTCGATCCCTGGCCCGAGAAGATCCCACATGCCGCGGAGCAACTAAGCCCGTGTGCCACAACTACTGAGCCTGCTTTCTAGAGCCCGCGAGCCGCAACTACTGAGCCCATGTTCCACAACTACTGAGGCCTGTGTGCTGTAGGGCCCATGTGCCGCAACTACTGAAGCCCACGCGCCTAGAGCCCGTGCTCTGCTACAGGAGAAGCCACCGCAATGATAAGCCTGCACACTGCAACGAAGAGTAGGCCCCCCGCTCGCTACTAGAGAAAACCCACATGCAGCAATGAAGACCCAACTCAGCCAAAAAAATAATAATAATAAATAAATTAAATAATAAAAGAATTGCAAAATGTACACCACTTTAATGGTATTGAGTATTGATCCCAGGGACTGATTTGTTTTCTCATGATTATTAAAATACAATGATAAGGGCTTTCCACTTCTCAATTTCAGAAAAAAAAGATTGATTAAACGAGTCATAAAGATCATATTGCCAAGTCTTCCTGTTGACTAGGTCTTATCAAGTATATACTAAGATAGAGTCTGTCATTACCCAAATTACTCACTTTGAAGTAACTTGGTTACTTTAGAATAATCAACATCTTTATATAGGAGTATTTTGTATCTTAGCATCCATTCATCATTCATTCATTCATTCATTTCATTCCAGTACCTAATAAGCACACAGGAAGCAGCTATGCTAAAGCTATAAAGAAACTAAAGACCTATGTTCTGATTATGGAATACAGGCACGTAAATTATTAGTGAAGAGAGTGCCATCATGGTGGTGACTGAAATGTGCTAAGGGAGCAAAGAAGAAAGTAATCTCAGCTGGGGAAGAATAAGGCTTCATAGATAGAAAATATTTCATCTGGATAAAAATTATTGTAGCTACTACTTGTTGAGCATTTACTGTGTTATCAGGAATTCTGATCATTTTACTTTCATAATCTCATTTTAATGTTCACAACAGCTGTGTTGAGGTGGATGGTATTTTTCTCATGTCACAGATGTAGAAACTAATTCTCAGAGTGGTTATGTGCCAAGCTCAATGTCAGATAGCTAGAGCTAGAAAAATGGGGTTGCCTCTAGAACATGTACTATTAACCAGTGGGCTCTACTGCAAAATGTAGCTGCATCCTTGTTTATTTGAGTCCATACGAAGTGAAGCATTCCAGGAAGAGGCAATCAGCAATCTAAAATGGGGAGACTCATAAGGGCACAGCATATTCCTTAAACATTTTCGGCAGCTGGAGTCTATGATGCATGGGTGGAGAGAGGATAGAAGAGGCTGGAAAATTCAGAATTCAAGTTTGCATTAAATTGGGTCCAAGTCACAGAAGAGCTTCAATGCTTTGCTAAGCAGTTTGCAAGACTGTCCCGAACGACTCCACCTCATTGATTTCAAGGTCAGTCAGACTGGTCAACAAGGCAGTAAGGATTCCTTCTCTCACTTTTAGCTACCAAGGTCAGAAACATTTCCTAGGAATCCATGATTATGACAGCCATTATAAAAGAGTTATGAGTCAGACAGGTCCAGTATTTGCCCTTTATAAAAATAATTTCCGATTGTAGTTTTGCAAAGCCCACGTTGGACATCTTCAAATTTTTCAAAAGAAGTAGAGGCAGTGGGAAAACAAAACTAATTTTGATTTGAAAGCTAAGCATAAGTGGCATTATACCTTCAGGATGCAGAAACTGTTGCTCTAGAACCTAATTATTATAAAAACCCTGTGAGAGCCAGGCTTGTAGCCAGGCGGAGAACTACGGAAATAAGCATAGAAAAAAAACATATATAAATAAACAAGAACTGGCATTTGCAAGGCACCAGAGTCTCTGAGAGATATGAAGCTGTATTAACACAAGGAATCTTCCTTTGAGGACTTTGTGATCTGTTTGGGAGACAATACATGAAAAGATTTCTGGCAAAAGAGTGATAAATTACACAGTTTTATATCATTGACTATTCCTTGGAGTTTAGATGGAAAACTACTGGTTGACTGGTTTTTGAAGTAGTAGAAATTTAATAGTAAATGTAGTAGAAATCTTTTATTTGATGTCTAACATGGACCTTCACTTACTATAACTTGGATAGCACTGTATTTTGAGTCATGCATGATTTTAATTCTGCTTCACACCTGTCACCTGTATGATCTTCTACCCATTTTTTTTTTTTTTTTTTTGCGGTACGCGGGCCTCTCACTGTTGTGGCCTCTCCCATTGCGGAGCACAGGCTGCGGACGCGCAGGCTCAGCAGCCATGGCTCACGGGCCCAGCCGCTCCGCGGTATGTGGGATCCTCCCGGACCGGGGCACGAACCCGTGTCCCCTGCATCGGCAGGCGGACTCCCAACCACTGCGCCACCAGGGAAGCCCAATCTACCCATTTTTTGACTTCTGAATTTCACTATTCATTATGCAATATATAGTCAATAGTTTCCAAATCACAGGATGGCTGAGAACATATGAAATAGTGTATAGACTTTAGTGTCCAGCACATGAGAAGCCTTCATGAAACATAGGTATAATGACGATGATCATGATGACAGTTATGTGACAGTTACTGTGCTAGATACTAGAGACTTGCAGATGAGTGAGAAATAATCATTCCTCTGAATTTGGTAATGGTTTCCCACTGTTGCTAGTTCATGTGTGCTTCAGTATCCTTTGTTGTTCTGTTTACATCTTGACAAATAGACACTTTGTTAATTGTTTAATTACTTTAGAATGTGACTTCTGTTTCCTGCTGGGACTCCCTAATATGGTTCAATATAAAGTGCACCTTAAAAACTTTAATATATTTTATATATAAAAATAGTGTTCTTGATTGTTTATATTTATTAAAATAGCCACTTTAGGATGATATGTGACGCTTATCCTGGGAAGTTTATTTCCCTGGCACACATAAATGGACTGCAGGAGATTGTCTGTTCCCCTGGCTGTCAGATTCCACAGATGGTCCTAAGTAAGCTGAATAGAGGAGGTTCCCCCATGGGAGCGTCAAAGACTACCTTCATGTTTGCAGAAGCAACTCCCAGGACATGTTTTGGTTCTCCTTCACGGAGCCTTTCTTCTCCATCTGTGGCAATGGACATAGAGTTAACATTTTGAAGGAGAGACCTTTCATTCAGATCTTAACCTTATCGCTGGCCCCATGACAAATTCCTGAAAATATTAGCTCTGCTTACTCAAGTGAAATCTGCCCATGATTTTTCTCTGTTCTTTGTATGTCTGCTACTTGTGTTTCTTCCGTGCTTTCTCAATTAAACGTCCCCGAAAAGAAGATATGACAAGGCCAATTATTAATAACAGATTACCTTAAAAGTAACATTGAAGAAGCTCCAGAAAATTTATTTATTTGAACTCTTGGAGTTCTCACGAAGTCACTGGGTATCACTTTAACAGACAAGTTTTTGGAAAGACAATATAAAGAATGTGCACGTCATGAGCAGGTTACTTAGCCAGTCTGCAATGTGATTTATTCCTGTATAAAATGAAAAGACTACTTAACTCACAGGTTGCTGAGATATTGAACAGAAAAACAAACAAGTAAAGGACATATCAACATGTCGGCACTGAATAGTTCAACAATTTAGAGGTGTTATGATTATAATTTCAATGAAATAATCTTTCATAGGGAGTCTTCTTGGATGTATTTTAATTAAACTGTTGCTGTCTCAATCATTGGGTTGGTGAGCTGAAGGATAGCTCCAGTTCATATGAATTGCTAGCTTTAAATGATTCATAGGAATGTATCACTCACTCTTTTAAGGACTTTACTTTTATTATCCACTGATAAAAAAAAAAGTTTGAGGTAGGTTGTGTTACTCCCATTTTATACATAAGGAAACAGACACAAAGAGGTTAAGTGACTTACCTGTGTTCACGTGGCTAGTAAGAATAAAGGTGGGATTTGACTCCCGGCAGGCTGACTTCAGAGCCTGAGTTCTTAACCAGTCGGATTTCTGCTTCCCAAGACCTCTGGAGGTCTTTTGAGAAGCAGGAGTTGATATACTGCCTAAGAACAATGGACACTGGGTCAAAATTACCAAAGTGAAAAATATAGCTACTTAAGATCTTTTCTAGAATAAGACAGATGAGAACATTAATTATTAATATCTGTTCTTGGGTAAATAGACATCATTATGTAGTGGTTCTTAACTGCTTCTTTAGTACAAAGTACAAAGCACATAATAAGAAAACTTCTTTTTTCAGATATGATATTAGGAAGGCCGTGAGAAATAGCATATATTCAAAGGAATTTCAAATTCCTTCCAATTGCTTAATTAAAGATGAGGTTTTTCTTATCTATTTTATGATAAGGAAGTGTGATTGGAGGATGGAAAACGACAAATGATTCTGTGGAAGATTGTGGAATCTGACCTTGCATATCTTTTCAATCTATTTCCTTTTTTAACTTGCCCAGATATGGATAAAATGTAAGCATAAGACTGCAATTTCTCAGACTTAGAAATAAATTAATACTAAAAATAGAGAATTAAGGATGTCTGAAAAACATATGGGTTAAATGTCTTATAGCTATTTTCTCTTGATAGCTAGGAGGACACAAATACATTTTGTCTTTTGTTTTTATTTTAAAGTCAGTGGGTAAAAATAGAGAATACTAAACACAGTATAGATTGAGTGAATAAAAAGAAGTTATCTTATAAAAGGAATACTTTTTGATATTTAAACAGTATAGATGAGTTGAATGTGAAAGAGTGATTTCCAGAAGCTAGGGGGAAAGGAGCCTGAGAAGTGACTGCTAATGGGAGCAGTGTTTCTTTTTGGAGTGAGGAAAATATTCTGGAATTAGATAATAATGATGGTTGCACAACCTTATGCATACACTAAAACAAACACTGAATTGTACACTTTAAAAGGGTAAACTTTATGCAAAGGTTATGTGAACTGTATCTCAATTTTTTAAGCAATGCCAAAAAATCTATTGCTTTTGAGCCCTTAGATGTGAAAGGCACAACAGGTCACAGGAATAGAATTTGCAGCTGGAATCAATAAAGGAAACTTACCAAAACAAAAGCTCATGAAGCCCAATAAATTAATATAATACAATTAATGTGGCTACTCATGATTCAAGGACAATCTACTCAAACTGACCACATTTTCCAAAACAACAACCAAAAAGAGGTCAGTCTAACCAAGTACAATGATTGCCCTGGTTCTTTAAGTACAGCATGATAACTGGAAATACAATTGGATATCCAGCTGTCAAAATAGGAATATCGAGATTTCAAGGGCTTAGGGACACAGCAGGGCAGAATGTTTAGAACATAACTATTCTGGAGTATCTGAAGTTATGGATTCATGTCTCTGTTAGAATTCTTCATTAGCTGAAAGCAACTACAACTAAATACAGCAAAAACAAACAAAAGGATAAAATAAAAACATGAAAGAGCAAACAATATTAAAAGAGAAGCTGAAAAATTAGGCCTCAGGAAAGAGGAACCAGGGACACCCTCCGGAGTATGTGTCCTGAGAAGTAATGGAGGGTTTTCTACAAGGAATTACCATGGACATAGCTCAGATCCAATCACTCCTCTGTCTTGTGTCATTCTGCTTAAGAACTGTATTTTCGGAAAAAAAGAGCGTTTGACCATCATTTAGTTGTAGAGAAGGCGGAAAATAACCTGGATTGACAGCCCCACCTTGACTGTATAGAGTGGAAGAGTCATTTGCCAAAGAACTCTTACCAAATGAACAAATTTTTCTGGGAACAGGAAACAGGTCATCCAAAACAACCAGAGCCACCAATCTTCAACTAGTTCTACATATATTACCAATACAGGATAGAAGTTAAGAGCTAACCTGTTTACATTCAAATTCTGGCCCCTTCTTGTATTAGCCATGTCATTGTGGATAAATTATTTAACTTCTTTGTATTTCAGTTTCTTCATTTGTCAAATCAGGGTAATAATATTACTCATCTCTTAGGGTTCAAACTTAGCCCAATATCAGGTACCCAGTAAGGAATTTATACTTCATATTTGTTATTATCATTGATGATATATAAATAATATACATAGAACATAAATATATCTATTACAAAGTACCTATTTAAAAGTTTAGAAGATTGTGGAATAGTCATTCCTTGTCAATAGATGATAATAAATCAGAGAAATATAATTATATTTATTTAAAAAGAGTAGTAATTTTGCCCTAAGTCAGATTGTGTCACTACTACTCAATTTATGCAAATTAGCCAACATTTCTTGTTGTTTTATGGAGAAGCAATATTTAAATTTATTCTTTTTTTTCCCTTTGGAGAAAGGCCGTAACTAAATTCAAAGTATTTACCTTTTTATTTATTTTGTGAGCTGATGTTGATTTAGTCCAGAAGACAAACTTCATAGCATAAGCGTTTACACAATCATCTATATCCCAAAGAATGCCATATATATATATATTATACATTATAAGATTTAGTTGGGACTTACTGTATTAGCCTAGTAACAATAGGAATCCATAATTTCACTGGAGTCATTAATCATTCCTGCTCTTTTAACAATAAACTCAACAGAATGGATTGTCATATAGGAGTCAATTTTCAAATAAACGTGATTAAATAAACAACACGAAAACAAGCAAAACACAGTAGACAACCTGTATTTTTCAGTAAATTTATTCTGTTGGCTTATTCTTTGTAAGTTCAGTGGAAACTTTACTTCTGTTCTTGAGAACATCGTCTCCTTTGGTGGCTTCCAAATTCTTAGCCACAGCTGAAGGTTGTAAGTGCTCTTGCAGAAACAAAATCGATCACCTAGCTCTAGATTTAGAGGACTAGCAAAAATATGGCCATATCCCCATTTTCTGACTCTTCCCCATTGTACCCACAGAGACAGTCAACACCTCCAGCTACTGTCTCCCTCCCATTCAGAAAGGCAGCATTTGGAGGAGCTGCAATGGAGTGGCTTTAATTGAACTACTTGCAACAGTCAGTGTTTAGTTACAGAAACAGAACCACCAGGAGTATTCTAGAGTGGGAATTTATTATAAAAATTGGTTCTTACACAAAGAAAAATACAAGTCTGCAAACCAGCCCCAGCACTGGGAAACGAAATGAAGCAGACTGAATCCATGGAGAGAAACGGGTTTTCCCAAACACTTATACACAAATAAACCTTCAATCATTAAAAAAATTTGACATGTATTCTAAAATTAAAGGTTAATTTTAAAATAGAAGCTAGTGGCTCTGAAAAACAATAATAATTGAACAAAATTGTTTAAAAAAGTTATAAATAGGTGGTGATTAAAATTCAAAGCTGAACATTTCTCCTAACTTTTGGCACTAAGAATAAATCTGAGGAATGCTGTTTTTCCCAGTCTTCACTAGCTGACAGGTACAAACGGAGAGATGCAATAGTAATAAGAATCTGGCTCTTGATAACATCCTCCCAAATCACTCATGCAGTCCTCCACAAAGCCTGATGTTCTTCAGTAGGCTCTTGGGTATATACAGAAAGCTTCCCCCAGGTGCTGCTGCTTCTCTGACACTTGTACACTGGACTTTGTTGTGTCTGACTAGCATTGGCCATCTTCCTCTAGGTGTCTGGATAGATTACCACATCCAGTGGGCTCCCCCAGCTGCTGCACCCGAAAGAAGCCATCTCAGGTGCTCTAAAGGGAAATGAGAAAACCCTCCTCACTCCTATTTTGCCTTTATGGTGGTTCCCAAGCAGGGATGACTATGTCCTCAGTGTTCCTTGTGAAAACTTGACTTTCTTGCTCCTATCCATATTTCTCTCTCCTAACTGCTCAGATACCAGAAAAAGGGGACAGATTTGGGAAGAGACCACATATTGTCCTCTTCATTCCATACTCCTGGCACCCCCTCTGCTAATGATGCTTAATTCTCTGAAGCAGCACAATCCAGTAGAAGTGGAATGTGGGAGATGTAGTTTGAAATTTTTGTTTTTAAACTGTTCAGTTTTCCCTAAAAATGTAAAGAGGAACAGATGAAATTAATTTTGATAATGCATTTTATTTAATCCATTATATCCAAAGTATTATTTAAAATATAAAAATTATTAATGATATATTTTACTTTTTTTTTTTTTTTTACTAAATCTTTGAAATCCAGTATCTGTTTTATACTATCAGCACATCTCAATGTGGACCAGCTACATTTCAAGTGCTCAATAGCCATAAATGACAACTTGTACCATACTGGACAGTGCAGCTCTAAAGAGCCAGGAACCTCATCCCACCTTAGGTAGATGCTAAAAAAATATTATTTTCCCATCAAAACTATGATTTACATAGGTTGAAATAGCTGAACAATTTCTTGGAAAATAACAGTAAATAATTATCACTTCATGTAACTTTTACTCTTTAGATAAATGGATATTTCACTGTCTCACTCTTTTACTATCATCTTTGATATCCATAATTAATATTAATATATTAAATTCAAGGTTCCAGAGTCATAAGACAGAGACAGCTTTAGCTCTAAGAAGTAGCTTCGTCCCTTGGTGATTTTCTTTGAAGAGTAGAATTGAAAGTTCTTCCTACTCAAAATTTCTCATCAATAAATATGTCAAAAATGACAATATCTACTGTGTGCAAAAATGTTATTTCACGAGAAGTGGCTTCACTGACCAATCTCAAAATGTGGATACCTACGTTTTATTTGTAGACACTTATAGTTTGCTCTGTATGAGCTTAACCATTCATTTAAATTCCCAAACTTATGGCTAGCTGAGAACTAAGTTTTTCTTTGAAGAAGTTTCAAAGATGAAAAAGAATTATAAATTAAATAAAGAAGTGAGGCCTTTAAAGGCACACTTTTAGCACAACCTTACAACTATGCCTGTTGCCAGTAGGTCATGCTGAATGAACATTAATGATTCTACCCAATGCTTGTGTATAAGTTACAGATGGTAGAGTGAAGGGAAGTTGTCAATTCAAAGACAGAACTTCAGACTCTACAATAAGTGATTCTTGAAGTGACTTATATTTGGCTTTTCAATCCCTCATTCATTTTATTTAAGGAAGATGAAATCTCTGCCCTTAGCCATTTAGCACTTGTTCAGAGCATTATGTAGAAGAATTTGTGGAAAGCAGCAAGAGATGCCTTCCCTGGCCATATGATCTGGACCTTAAAATTCAATCTAGAGAAATAAGGATCCAGAGAAGTTTAATTCATTTCCTATTCATATGTGGTTTACTTGCATCCTGCAAAAAAAAAGAAGACTTACACTGCTAGCTCCTTTTGCACTAAGGAGCAGAACATTTGCATCTTTGCAGATGATTTAACGATCACTAAGCAGCAGGAAAGAGTGCTCACCTCAGCAGAAGATGGGAATGCAAAAGCTAGGTACCATCACTGGAACGCAGCTGGGTGGTCAGGACATTGGCCAGTAATTACTATCCAGTGCAAGAGAATGAATTCTAAATGAGAGAATGAAAAGACCAAGGCCTTGGGGACTGGATTTTCAGACACAATTAACATAAATTGAGAGACAGGTTTGGTTTGGCCCTAAATACAGGAGGAGACATATTTCTAAGCTTTTGCTGTGTGAACCCTAAAATATCTGCAAAAACACTTGGATTCATTTTCTCCCAATTCTTTCACAACTGTAGTCTGCTACTATTGCTATTGTTAATAATAACAACAGTAATATTTTCCATAGTACCTTTCTCCTGAAGTCTTTAGGACATCAAGCAAGAGCTTCCAAATTCTATGAATAATATGTACGTAATAAGCATGGCAAAATGTCAAATTAGTGAAAAAGAATAACGTGTTATTTTGTGATAGGAAACAAGGGAGAAAGAGATGATTTAGAACAAAGCAAAATAGAACTAGCAAAAGGAGAAATTATGTGCTGAAAGTAAGTAAACATAGCAGACAAATCCACCTTCCTTTGGCCAAACTTTTCTGGAAAAATGAGGACATGTTACATGTTAGTCATATATGAAAGCCATCACAGAAGACCTTCAGAATTAAAAGATGTAACTGCTTTTATTTCCTCTTATTTCAAGCTCTAAACTAGGCCAAGTATTAAAGACACCATAACCATAAGGTAAACTGGGAAGGAACTGAGTACTAGAACTTTTCACATGAAGATGAAACAGAGGTCTAAAAAAAGATAAGACAGATGGAAAGACAACATTTCTTTGAAGAAAGTCATTGCAGCTTGTATTAGGTAGTGTTTGCCTCAACCACGTGAGACTGACTATTAAGATGCTACCTGTTTTGTCCTTGTCTTTTAGATTTATGAGATTTATTATGTGCTGGATTATAATAGGCAACATTCATTGGATGGCTACTCGATGGCAGGCATTTTTCTAAGTACTTTACATGGGTTATAAATTTAATATCACAGCTTCATGGGATAAGTGGCGTTATTATCCAGCCCATTTTTTAGATGAGAAAGCTCAGGCACTGAGTTACCCAACACCATATTCTAGCAAGTTCTACAGCTGGAACTGGAGTCTAAACAGTCTGACTCCAGGGTCCACTTTTAAACTACTACACTATATTTATCAAAGTTTTAGTGAAGTTTCCAGGTACTGAGGAACTGATAGTTTGACATAGCTTTTTACAGATGCTGCATTAGAGGAAACGAGTTAAAAGTCTGTGCTAGTCTCTATCTCAAAGAAATAAAACTCTACCTACTATCAAGACCAAGTTACATCCCAGTTTCATTCCTCCCCATAGAACCTTTGCCAGTGTTTGCTCCTTCTTTTCCATCTACTTTGAATCCCGCTTCACTTCACAGTATGTCTACTACATTCATATGAACTCTTGATATTATTCAATTGTATTGAGTCATATTAAGTCCTAATGGTACACTGAACATATGATACTTCTAAAAAAAATAAAACCGTGATTTCCAAAAGCAAGCAGAAATCATATGTAATAACATGTACAATAATGTAAAGTCTTACATAAACACCTGTATTGAGATTTTATGCTGTGACATCAAATGAGAAAGAACATAACTCACATAAGGTTTGCCCAAGTATTGCGCCATTGAACCCAGCCTACATCAATTTATTTTCACATTCCAAATTGTCTTATTGTTGAGCTAAAATAATTATCATCTAAGAGACGAGAAAAGTCTAATAGAAGTTTGGAACTCTCACAATCAATACTGGTTGGCATAAAGTCCCACTGGGGAACAATGAAAAATGTACTTGCTAGATTTCTAACAATAGGTCAGGTTATTGCCATGGTATTTCTGACTAATGCGGGTGCTTCTGAATTGTGCATTGAAATATATGCTGTTCTTTTTATAGCACAGTTGTTTTTGTTTCTCTGTTTTTTTTCAATTTATTTGGGAAGAATAGGAATTACAATTAACAGCTTGCAGCCTATGTTTTGATTTCCTTTTTCTGGGTAAGCTTCTTCATTAACAACAATTTAAATGAATGTGCTGCCTTCTTACTGTACCAAGGTTTTCTGTTTGGTCCAACTGTATAGAAATATAATACAAGAAATCAAGGACAGGAAGAGTTGGGATAAATATCTTTCCAAATTTACTTAAAGCTACCTAAAAGTTGTGATTAAATATTAGCAAAGAGAATGTTAGAATGTACCTGTCTACATCATGAAAATATTAAATACAAAGATTTGGGGGTTAACTCTTGTCTCTTTCAGAAATACAGGCCAAAAGGAAATGGATTAGTGAGGCAATAAATGGCTTGAAACGTTTTTACTTTTCTTTAGGCAATGTGAAGTCACTAAAGGGTTTTAAACAGGGGAATCTGGGTCATAAGTTAATTTTGGATAATTCACTTTGGTGGAAGATGGATTGCAGAAAGCCAACAACATGGTAACAAGTTAGTATGCAGTTGTATTAGTCCAGTCATTCTCAGTGGGGGGTGATTTTGCCCCACGGGGGACAATTATCAATATCTAGACACATTTTTCGTTTACACAACTGGCCATGGGGGATGCTGCTAGCATCTGTTGGGTAGAGGCCAGAGATGCTTCCAAACATACTACAGTGCATGGACAGCCTGCCACAGCAAAGAATTATTCAGGCCAAAATGTCAATAGTGTCGAGGTTGAGAAAGTCCATATTAGTCCATGCAAGAAATAATAAGAGTCTGACCTGAAGATGTGAAATGTAGAAACACATATTTTTAGGATATATAAGCAATCAAACCAGTGACTAATTAAACATTGTTAGTGAGAGAAATTAAGTGGTCTTATAATGGATATTAGAATGGGTATTGGGAGGCCGTGTGGGTAAATGGTACTTACTTGCAAAAGAACAAGAAAGGTAGAATCAGAAGAGGGAGTTGCAGTAGTAAGTGGTAGGTTGGGAACAGAACATTGAATTTGAGGTGCTTGTGAGCATTAAATTTACAAGTCTGAAAATCAGAATAGAAGTCTATATTGAAGATACAGATTAGGAAGATATCAACAGATGGCAGTCGGAGTTGTGGGAATAGATAAGATGCCAATGAGAAAGGGCGTGGGAGTGGAAAGATAAAAAATATTGAGGAAGGGTGGAATAGAAAGGCATGGTTAAAAACTGCGAAGCCACAGTTGGAGATCTGGAAGGAGGACGTATTCAGTTAGTACAGCTCTGCTAGCCAGGAATAGCTCCAACTTTAAGCAACCGTGGCCTTCCTTATACTCCTGTACTCTTAATAATTATTAACCACACAGGAATTCACTTTATGTGAAAGGGGGAAGCTGAGGGATGTAGAACTGCTATTAGATGGACATTTAAAAATAAATAAATATTCCAGAGAAACAAATATGAAAATCCTTTAATAAAAGAAAACACTTGCTACTGAAACTTAAGCAACAACTTCTAGCTGGCAATAAAAAATTTTTGATTAATTATAACTTGTAATACAGACTTGATAAAGTTTCATGATTGAATGTTAGGTTTTAATAACTTTTTAAAAAAGCCAGCCCCTGTTTTTAGAAATGTTAACTTACTCTAAGAGAAATCTCCATAAATTATTGCAGAAAAGACAGAGAGTCTGATAGAGTATTCAAATACTATTCTGTAACTCTGACCCCAAATTAATATTCCACTTGCTTTAGCAAAATAGTCAGGAAGTAAGTAAGAATATGACAACATATCTTGAATTAACATACCTTGAAATAATAAATATCATGGTAAAAGACTGATCTCAACCAGTAAGAAATAAGTACAAGTTGTGTTTATCTTCTGTCACAGATATTCTCTATTTCTTAGTAACACTGATTTTACCTAAATTTATTCTCTAATAAGTCATACAGTGATACTTATTAACCATAAGCAGGTTAGCATTATTATATATAACTCAGATAAAAAACAATTAGCATCAAATTTGTTATTTTGGGCATCACACCCTAGCACATATTCTGTATGCCCACTCTTGCTTCCAAATTCTAAAATGTGAGTTTAAATAATTGAGTTTGATCCTTAGTGATAAAAGCAGAAAATAACCAATGTCAAAGTACATTTTTAAATGTATCAAGTAAAAAATGGGTATGACCCATGAGCTTTGTTCCAAAGTTTTGCATAATTGTTTATATGACAGCCATGCCTTGATCGTCACTGAAATGGGTAGAGTAGGAGAGGCTCCATGTAGATAATAATTCAATGGACAGAGGATGGTACAAGTCATAAGAGCATTACTCTATTATTACTTCACCTTACCTTCAAATTTTATTTTCCAAGTACTCTAATACTGTCATTTCAGGAATATTTTAAGGCACTTAAATCTCTCTACTGGTTGTTGCCACCCACTGACAAAACCTGAAGCAGCTACCTTTAACATGGTTCTGTCTCACTTGCCCCAAGGAGCTAGTTCATTTCACCTACTCTATTCATCAGCCTGGAGGATTAATGGAATAATGCTTATAAATCAATATGAAAAGCCTGATAGACACTCTGTACACCACTACCTTTATTAAAGAAAGACCATTTTCACGAATAACTATAGAGATGAGGAAAACCTTACATGTATATTTGGTGTTCTGAAATCACAATAAAGCACCTAATATAGAGGAAATTGACATAAATTTCAAAAGCAGCAGTGTTAAGATCTATTCTATGAGTTCAAACACAATAAGTAATGAGGATACATTATTATTGCCACTGGATGATAATCCTCAAAATTCTACAAAATAAATGATTCTTCTTGCCACCCAGGATTAGTTTTTCATTTTAAAGAACAAAAATAACCCCATATAAAGCAGCTTCTATAAATCAAGGGTTTAAGGAAATTGGATGTACCCCATAACAGAGAATATGTTATGTTAATTAGACAGTACACTCATTTAGTAGTAGCATTGATAATAATTGTAATACAATAGGGGTCTTAAAATAAAAAGAATAGAAAACCGGTTAGCTTTAAAGTTAGACAAGTAAGTGCTCCTAAGAGAAAGGAAAAAAAAAATCTCAAGATAAAATTTAACATGTTGGTGGTTGGAGGGTGAGACAAATAGGTGAAGGGGGTCAAAAGGTACAAATTTCTAGTTATAAAATAAGTAAGTCATGAACATGTAACATACAGCATGGCGACTATAGGTAATAATGCTGTGTTGTATATTTGAAAGTTGCGAAGAGAGTATACCTTAAAAGTGCTCATCACAAGAAAAAAACTATGGTGACAGATGTTGACTAGACTTATTGTAGTGATTATTTAACAATATATACAAATATTGAATCATTGTTGTACATGTTGTACACCTGAAGCTAATAATAATGTTGTATGTCAGGTATACCTCAACTAAAAAAAGAGGGAAAAATGCCTTTCCTTGGAATTGACTATGATTCCAAAAATCTAGATTTTTCTTCCTTGGCTGAGTATGTCAATCACCAACGACACCTGCATTTGTTACAGAATAGAAAGCCCAAAAAACAAAAAAGAACTAATGCTTATGTAGGTGTTGTAGTGCTGCTACAGTCCACCTCCAAATTCACCAGTTTTATTTCTGCCAGGCTGTCTGCTTATCCTCTAGATGGCTGTTGAATATTAATATTATTTTGAAATAATTATGGCAGAACTTTAAAAAAATCAATACTTTAATAAACTGAAGAAACTTTCTACAGAAAGTTATGAAATGTAAGATATAAAAACTGCAATAACTATCATAAAGCATAGTAGCAATGAACATAAATTCTAAAACCAGACTGTCTGAATTCAATTCTTGGCTCCACCAGTTAGTTATGTGTGACCTTGGGCAAGTTACATAACTTTTCTGGCTCTGTTTCCTTATCTATAAAATAAGAATATCAGTATACTTGCATACTTTCTGTAGAAGGAAAGAAGACAGAAAAGAAAAAGAAATATTGAACCAAAAAAGGATTTTCTGAAAAGAATCAAAGCAGAGGGCTCCCCGGGTGGCGCAGTGGTTGAGAGTTCGCCTGCCGATGCAGGGGACACGGGTTCGTGCCCCGGTCCGGGAGGATCCCACATGCCGCAGAGCGGCTGGGCCCGTGAGCCGTGGCCGCTGAGCCTGCGCGTCCGGAGCCTGTGCTCGGCAGCGGGAGAGGCCACGGCAGTGGGAAGCCCGCGTACCGGAAAAAAAAAAAAAAAAAGCAGATACAATGCAAAATTGTAGTTAAAATTATTCTGATGTACATAAAACTTACTGAGATAGTAAATAGCATTTAGAAACTTAATTTTTGGAAAATATACTTTTATTTTTTTTATTGGAATATAATTGCTTTACAATGGTGTGTTAGTTTCTGCTTTATAACAAAGTGAATCAGTTATACATATACATATGTTCCCATATCTCTTCTCTCTTGCATCTCCCTCCCTCCCACCCTCCCTATCCCACCCCTCTAGGTGGTCACAAAGCACCGAGCAGATCTCCCTGTGCTTTGCGGCTGCTTCCCACTAGCTATCTATTTTACGTTTGATAGTGTATATATGTCCATGCCACTCTCTCACTTTGTCCCAGCTTACCCTTCCCCCTCCCCATATCCTCAAGCCATTCTCTAGTAGGTCTGTATCTTTATTCCCGTCTTACCCCTAGGTTCTTCATGACATTTTTTTTTCTTAGATTCCATATATATGTGTTAGCATATGGTATTTGCAAATGATTTTTAGGAACTTTTATCTGTCTTTATTGTTTGATTCTGAAAATTCTCCATCATATTTTTTTCCAGGAGGATCTGCTTTAATCATTTTAATTCATTTATTTTTTTTTAAATTCTATATAAATGAATAATACAGAAATCATATTACATACAAATTATTTAGAACATGACATTTTAGAAAAATGTTATGATCAAACATCCATAATTTACCTAGCCATTCCCCCTTTATTAGCGATTTGTTTGAAAATTTTGCTATTATACATAATTCCTCATTGGCTGCATTTCAGATTATTCCCTCTTTGAATTTCTGGAATAGAATTTATTGGATTCAATTTTAAGATGACTGTTTTTAATCTGCCTTGCACAGATCATAAAGCTGATTTTCAAAACGTATGGACTGGCCCCAGTGAGTACCAGTTTCACTGTTCAGCCTACAGAATCTCACTTCCTTGATAGATGCTTACAGATAACTTAAATGCCGTGTCCCTCTACAAAAGAGAATTATCTCTCTTTGCAGTTGACTTTATAGTTCTCTTTTGTGCAGCATACTCATACATGGAAAAAATTCCTTTGTGGGAGATGATTTCATTGCTAAATCTTCTTAAGTATTACCCGTATATACCACTCTGTAGAAAGAGAGAGAAAGAGATTTTGATTGTGTAGGTATTTCTTCACCATATCATAAACTGCTCACCTCATAACTGTCCAGTGAAACCCAATGATAACATCAGGTTTGTTGTATTTCCAGATAAGTGGCTCAAAGAGGAGAACCTATAGAGCATGCCATACTTGAGGACATAAATTCTCCTAGAAGTGATTGTAAGGAGAAATATTGAGTTCTATTATTCAAAAACATTGCTACAAATCTTCAGGAAGAAAAAGCAGATAGAAGCAGATTTGTTACATTCATTTTAAAATAATTTTAGGAATTTCTTTGTAAGTTACTTTTATTGCAATAGTAACATTATTAAGCTCCCATTATATTCTGTCTAGCGCTGTTCTTCCTTTTTAGTTTCCTCTTTAATTTCCTATCCTGTGACTTTCACATGCATGGTTGTTCTAGTCCCTTGGGCCAAGTCTTATTTTTTAAACTGAGAGTGATAAGAGCAAATACTCAGGTAGAAGTTGCTGATCTAAGTGTTTTGGGAGTATTAACTAATTTAATTATTAAAACAATACAAGTACTGAGCAGTACTCAGGGACAGACTGAAACGTTAGATACATGAAAAATATTTTTTTGAAAAACTCAAATAAAATGTCAAGAGATTAAAACTACAAGGTCCGAAATGTAAAGTAACACTGGAAGAGAAGAACAGCAGATTACACACTGCAGGGGAAAAAAAGTGAATTTACAGAGCACTGGAAACTATCCAAAATGAAAAGCAGAAGAAAAATGATGGAAAAAAGAATAAACAGGGTATCCGTGAGCTGTGGGATAATTTCAAATAGCCTAATGTACATGTAATTAGAGTCTCTGAGGAGGGGTAGGTCAAGGAGGAGACTGAAAAAAAGTATGTGAACTACAGCTGTTATTTAATGGCCCAAAAATCTGAAAAAAAAAAAAAGAGAGATATTCTATTTTCAGCCTCAGAATTTCCATTTTATTCTTTTTTATATCTTCCACTTCTCTCCATATTATATAGTACTTAATCCTTGAACATGTTTATAATAGGTAGTTTAAAATTGTTGCTGCTAATTTTATCATCCCCATCATTTATGTCTGTTTTTATTGTTTGATTTTTATCCTGATAATGGGGCACGTTCTTCTTGCCTCTTTGCATCCTTATCATTTCATTGGATTGCAGACATTGTAATATTATATTATTGCATGTATGGCATGTGTTGCTTTCTTTCTGAGAATATTGACATTTATTTGGCAGACAGTTAAGTAATTTGGATCAGCCTAATATTTTTGAGGCCGACTTTTTACTTTGTGGTGGTTGCCTTGGTATAGCTTTACTCCAGGGCTACTGTCGTCCTACTGCTAAAGTATTACTCTTCAGGAAGCCATTTTGAAGGCCCTGAGTATTCAGCAAGATGTCTCCCACCTGCCTTGTTGTAACTTACATTAATATATCCCTCAGTCCTGTGTAGGCTCTGGTAACTGTTCACCTTATGCGTATTTGGTGATTCTTTACCAGCCTGATGGAATTTTATTCTATGCCTGTTCAGATTAATATTCAGCAACAGACTCAACTTGACTTCTATGCTGATTGCTGAAGCTACTTCCTGTGTATCTGTCTTCTCTTTTCATACTCTGTCCCACAAATTCCAGCCACCTTAGCTTCCCTAAGCTCTGACTTCCATCATCTCATTTCAGCAAGACTGATGTGCTCTACGTGAGAGTCCCATCTTGGGTCATGATCTAGAATATGCCTCCAGGCAGAAAGCCAGGGAAATCATAGTGCCCGTCTTGTTCATTTCCTCTTCTCAAGGATAGCAGCCCTAGGCTGCCTATTGCCAGTATCTGAAAACAGACCTTTCCTATATTTTATGTAGTTTTCTAGTTGTTTGTGATAGGAGGGCACGTCCAGGACCAGTTACTCTCATAGAAAGAAACAGAATTCGGAATTGCTTTTTATAAACTTATTCTTATAAACAGAAATAAAGGAAAAATTGCAATTTTTTGGATACAAATGGCAAATAGTAGCAGCTGCAGATATATCAGCTAATTGTTTTATGAATGATCTTATGAAAAATAAAATACTGTGTCACTAAAATTTCAAGAGAATATGTTCTGCTGACAAGGAGAAATGATAGCACCATTTTGTTTTCATTCTAAATAACCTTTTATGATGCCTTGATTGTTCTCACTCCCTCCCTCTCTTTTGGTATTTTCAAAAATATCCACAATATAATCGTCTATTACTTCCTATGTAGATGGGGAGGGGTGTGAAGGGAAAAGATGCAATAAGGTAAGGAAAACTGACAACTTCTAACACCTAAATTTGAGAAAAATAAATGAGTCAAGTACCAGGACCATGGATAGCAACTCTAGTCTTTGTAATTCACCTGCACCCTGAATATTGTAGTCAGACAATAAATAGAGTCTCTTTCTCCTAGATGTCCGCCCCATTACTCACCTAACAACAACTTGTAAAAGAGGGACTGTGGTAATAACCATAGTTTACTGTTTGTAGTTTGTTATTAAAAATAATAATAGTAAGACAGATGCCTTAGTACTGGAATCTGAATTTTAGGTAGAGAAGAACCAGCAGACATTCTTCCTTGATATAGAGAATACCTATTTAGGCAGCTTATGCTTTCTTTGCTCACCATTAGGGTTTAAGGTAGTATGAGTTCTGTAAGTTTAACAATTACAAAAAGAAATTTTGATTTTCTTTTTCACTTGCATTTTCATTAAAGATAGTGGGGTTTTTTTTAAACATCTTTATTGGAGTATAATTGCTTTACAATGCTGTGTTAGTTTCTGCTGTATGACAAAGTGAATCAGCTATACGTATACATATATCCCCATATCTCCTCCCTCTTGCGTCTCCCTCCCACCCTCCCTATCCCACCCCTCTAGGTGGTCACAAAGCACCGAGCTGATCTCCGCGTGCTATGCTGCTGCTTCCCACTAAGATAGTGGTTTTGAACCCTGGCTACACGTTAGAATTACCTGTGGATTTTTGAAAATACATGTATTTCCTTACCTTTCCTTTTTGGAGATTCTGATTTCATTGAGCTGGGGTGAGGCTCAGGTATAGGTATTTGTTTTAATCCTCAGGTGAGTCTAAAAAGCACATGGGTTTGAGAGCTACCTGATGTGTGCTCCAAGAACCACCAGCACTGGCATCATCTGGGAGCTGTTCTGAAATGCAGAATCTCAGGCCCTGACCAAGATCTACCAAATCTATATTTTAGCACCTAGATGATTCATATGCACATTTAAGTTTCAGAACATTCTTTGTTGACACAGATATATTTCTTGCCTTCAAGTAATTCTGAATGTAAATTGTAGAGCATTTAGACCTGTGATAATCCCAGATTAGGCCCAGGATCACAATCAGATGCTCTTTTTTAAAAAATGCAAATTCCTAGGCTGCAATCCAACCCTGTTCAACCAGCTCCTCCAAGCACGAAGCATGAAGTTTGGGCATCTGTGTGCTTATTATATGTTCCAGGTGGTTCTGAAAATTAGAGAAGTTTGGGAAATAATGTAAAATAAGGACCACAGTTTTCAACATTTCGCTTCTACCCAAAGTCCTAACCAGGCAAAGAACAAATGCTGTTATGAAACTAATAAATAATGGTAGATACATACTTGTTCTTACACAGAATTCCAGAGCATTGTGACAAAAACAATTTGATATAAATTTCATAGTTTTCTGTTAAAGTAAGTTTTATGCTTCAGATATTTTTGCTGTGGCTACAATGAGGAAAAGTATACATACCTGGCCATTTAAAGGTTCTGTCAGTTTAGAATTTTAGGCCATTTCTGTGCAATGCAGGGGGCAGTCTAATAGAGGCTGCAGAGTGAAATGGGCAGTCTGACATGAAACTGTGGAAGAAAACTGACAGATATAGTGAGTGTAAGAATGGCGTAATGCTGAATAGGCTGTTTTGTAACAGAAAAAAGAGAGCATTTCAAAACTAGTTAACTTAGTTATGAGACTTTAGGTCAAAAACTTATAAGTATTTGTGAATACTTTTAACACTGTAGAGACTGTCAAAAATTTATCACATGGTTAAATCACAGGTGTTTGAATCATGGAGTCTGAGAAAATTTCTAGCTTAGGAAATGGAAGTAAATAAAAATACACCAAAATACAGATTTTTTTTTCTATACAAATATAAGTTTTTATAAAAGTTTTTAGCATTTCTTATTAAACTATACATTTATAAATGGTTAGAAGTCATGAAAACTCTACTTTGTTACGTCTCCATATTCAGTGTATCCAGACACAAAGAATGAGATTGGAGTTAAGGAAACCTGACATTGAGTTCCAGCAAAGATACTTAATATGTGCTGTTTGTCAGGCCACTTGATATTTCTGAGGCCCAGTTTTCTCATCTCTAAAATGGAAATAATAGTACCTCTCTTGTTAGGACAGCCATATGTCTCAGACCTTCTCTCACTCGTGGACACAAGCCTGATTATGGAAAAACCTTTAATTAGAATCTCAAAATTAGTGTAAAGCCCTCACAGATTAATGCAATTACACATCACAGATAAATGTTACTGCCTTGGTTCCTAAATTAATAAAGTCATAAAAAATTAGATACTACATCCTGGAGAGATAATGCTCAAGTGAAGTCAAAAGCACATTAATCTCATGACATTTGGCATTTGCGAAACACATACAGTTTGGGGTATGTTATGGTAATGTACTAAAAAAGTCAAGTTAGTACTTAGCTGGATTTTTATGCTGCTAAGCCTTTTAGATATTTTTTCACAGTAGCATATTTTGTTTGCTATTGATTCCCTCAGTTATTCGTTCAACAGATGCTTTTTTGAGACCATACTATGTGTCAGACACTATACAAGATGTGAAAGATTCAATGGTCAGAAGAACATTTAGGTGGGGTGAACAAGCAACAAATGAACAAATAATGTAACCCACTATGATGATGTTTAATAATAACGTAAGATGATATATCGTATACCATTATAGATTGTATTACATGTTGTGAAGAAAATAAAGTGATTAGCTGGTGAGTAACTATACTGTCATCGTAGGTAGGACTGTTCAGGGAGATATTTCTGGGCCAGTAGCATTTGAACTTCCCTAATATGAAAGAGAAAACATGTCAGCCATGAAGATACACACCAAGAAAGCATTCTTAGGTGGGAGTTGAAGTCCTGTGAAGTTGGAATATAACTAGGCAGGGGGAGAATGGCATGAATTGAGGTTGGAGAATTAAGATAGATACCCAATATGCAGGGCCTTGTAGGCTATGGAAAGTAGTTTGGATTTTTATCTAAAAGCAACAGGAAGCCATTAAAGGGTTTTAAGTGATAGGCAATATTTATAAAGTAAAAGACTGGAAGTAGTCCAAATGTCCACAAATAGATGACTGGTTGAATAAATTATGGTATATCCACAAAATGTACCTCTAAACAGGAATAAGAAACATCTCTCTAATGGCTATGTATCTAGCATACACCATGAAGTAAAAAAAGTAAGGTGAAGACAGGTATATACAATACGCTATCATTCATCTTCAAGAAGGGGGAAAACATGAATATACAGGCATGTACACAAATATGCCTATAATGAAAAAGGAAGATAAACCAAAACTAGTTTTAAAAAATAGGTTACATAGAAGGGGAGGAGGAGACTAGGGTGAAGTGGATTAGATTGGAAGTGAGACTTCTCTCTATTCTGTAGTTTTGATTTTGGAATTGTGTAAATGTTTTTATAGTAATACAACATAACAGATGTAAACAGAAAGAAATCCTTAAGAATTGAAAGCAAAATAAAACAAATGAAAAGAACTGCATATCAGGGGCTGCACCGCACAAATGGGCATTATATCAAGTAATTTTAAGCCTGATCTTAGCCAGAAGTCTGAGAAGCAATTATATCAAGTGATTTTAAAACACAGTAATTTATATTATACGTCTTATACGTCTCCAGTGGGATATAGCCTAAGGAGAAAAACACTCAAAGATCTTAAACCATTTTTAGTAATTATATTGTTATTCTGTAACTATAAGGAGAAAAACACTCAAAGATCTTAAACCATTTTTAGTAATTATATTGTTATTCTGTAACTATTTGTGTCTCTCTATATTTGACAAACAAATCATTTAAACACACATATTAGGATGAGCAAAAATGCTTGTGCTACTGTTGTTAGGATCCAAGACATTCACTATAAGAGAAAAGATATGCAAACGTAAGACTAATAAAGTCAAATTAATATTGGAGTTGGAGATTTGAATATGAGCTCATGGTGTATTTTACCTTCAACTTTTTCTAAGATCTGTCCAATGAGAAAGTCTAGAAACAATGATCAACACAGTAGCCATGAGCATCACTAGCGCTTAAATTAGATTCTTTAAATATCATTTCTCCTAAAGGAACCAAAGTTTTTGAAAAATTGGATGCTTCCAGGTGTGGGGCAAGAAATGTACAAGGAAAGCATAGAAGACTTTATCTTACCAGAAAGGGTGGAAGCATTTAGGTCATGTCATCAAAACTCTGGATTCAATCTGAAGTGGTTCAACTGGCCAAAAGACAATTTAAACAACAGCAATAATAAGTAATTAAAATAAAATAAATGTTAAAATCTATGATTTCATAATAATACCCAGTAAGAAAAAAATGTATCAGTCACCTTGTAGGATGCTAGAAAACAAAGCCATTCTTCTAAAAACCTGTAAATAAGGGAAAAGATTTCCCAGTTATCCTGTATTTCCTGTACAAATTCACCTCCACATTAACAGCTTAGATAATGAGAGAAAATTAGTATTTATAGATGTATCCCAGCAAATAAATGAAAAAATAGTGTAAAATTAGCATATAACCATTTTGCAACCCTTAATAAATAGTAGATTTAGTTTACAATCATCAGCAATAGCTAAAACTACTAATTTAATTATAGGTGGAGACCATTATTATGAATGTACCAGGCTGACAAAACCTTAACCTACTGATCACTTTTAACATCTCAAAAACAGTGACAGAGTGTGGCTTTTGATGTGTTGTACTAGGAAATACAAATATCATCCATGAACTATTCTTGCCACAACATGAACCAGAAATCCTAGTCCCTAATCTAACTACCAGGTTTCAGAAAACATATGAGTCAAAGAAAAATGGTAAAAGATGCCATTATAGAGGACATGGAATCACAAAAGTTTAGAGTGAGGGACACTACAGATCAAATGAAAATATAATTAAAACAAGTGATAATTGGGCTTCCCTGTTGGCGCAGTGGTTGAGAGTCCGCCTGCCGATGCAGGGGACATGGGTTTGTGCCCCGGTCTGGGAAGATCCCACGTGCCGCGGAGCGGCTGGGCCCGTGAGCCATGGCCGCTGAGCCTGTGCATCCCGAGCCTGTGCTCTGCAGTGGGAGAGACCGCAACAGTGAGAGGCCCACGTACTGCAAAAAAAAAAAAAAAAAAGTGATAATTGATGATAATGGATTATTGAATCCGGATTCATTGTACTATTCTCTCTACTTTTGAATATGTTTGACATTTTTCAATAATGACATTTAAAAGAAAAAATAAGAGGCATGTGAAGCTCTCACTTACATTTAGGAAATTTAGCAGAGGGGCATAGGTGAAAGCAGTAGACCAGTTAGGAGGTTTCTGTAGTGAGGCAGAAGAGAGATGATGGTGGTTGATACTAAAAAGTGCAGTGAAGATTGAGAACTGAAAGGATTTGATATATTTAGAAGAAGGAGAGTCAGTAGTACTTCTAATTGATTGGATTGGGGGTTGAAGGAAAGAAAGTCATCAAGAATACCTCCCAGGACTTCTGTTGGAAATCTGGGTCAATGGTGATGTCTTTTGCCAAGATTGAGAAGACTGGGAAATGGTGGATAGCCACATGGAAGGGTGAGGTAAGAAGTAATCAAGAGTTCCGTTTGGCGCATTTTAAGTCTGAGACATCTATTACACATTCTTGATTGTAAATAAAAACAAATCAGAACAAAGAAGTCTCTTAGAATGTGACTAGGTAATTATTATGCTTTGATAACTTGATAGAAAGGCTGAACGTTGACAGAAGTAGTTCCCATTGGGGTACATATTTATTTATATCCAGGTTATCTGAAGTCTTAGCCAACTAATCTAAAAACATTGAGCATTGAGTTTCCCTTATATTTTCTGAATTCAGCGAGAACTGATTAACCCATTTAGAAAGAGCTGAACCTATCTTTATATGTAGCTAATTATGTTCTAATGCATACATTCAGCAATGCCATGAGGCTGTCCATCTGCAAACTGCCAGAAATAAGCTGTCCAAATTCAGAGAATGTCTTATTTTAAGGCTTAAAAATGACACTGATTTAAAGATTGCTTTTGCTGATTTGATAAACTGTAAGTTGAAATAATTACATTAATGTAGCACATTGTCATGCCAACAATTTTTCTAAAAAGATAAAAGAAAAAACATAGTTGCCTTTAACCTGTATGTGTTAACAGAATAAAGCATGGTTTTGAAAGTCAATTTCTGACCACCTTCAAAGTGCTACACTAGAAAAAAGTGAGTGGAAAAGAAAGTGTTAAGTGTTAACCTCCCCTAGGTGAATGATACCTTCTAGGACAATGTATAAGGTAAGAGATTCCAAGGATTGGGAAAGAAATGCCATTTTTAGGTGGTCTACTGCAGTTGTGTCTTTACCAAGAGTGGGTAAAAATAGCAAAGAAATAAGGACACAGTTCAAAAGTTAGTAGGATAGTCAATCCATACAAATGACCCACTTGGGAGGTGAGACTGCACTGCAGACGGGGAAGAATCATCAATGAAGAGCCCAGGAAACAGGGAGAAGCACAAGGCCCTGAAGCAAGGCAGAAGAGAACTAATTTTGAGAGTTTCAAGCTCTTTCCAGGGGAGTTCTTTGACAGGAGGCTTAGCCTGGTCCCTCAAGGGGCTAAAGGGTATCAGATGCTACTCCCCGCCACAAGTCTTCTGCCTTCAGGATGGGCCCTTTTGTCTTTTCCTAGTGTTTCCAAAATGGAGAAATATATAGATGGTTTCGTTCTTTCTCAACTTTGACCACAGCTTTAATCTCGACTTCATTAGAACACCATCTATGTGTCATCACCACAACCAGCAGTAATAAGAAAAATAATTCCTACAGTAGTAAATCCTTGCTTAACAGATTTTTATTTTAAAATAGGCTTGACTTTTTTTTTTCATTTTAAAGAAAAGTTTTTGGCAACAGGTAGATCACACCTGAATCTGTTGGGTTCTATATTTTTAAACAGTTCTGACATATTTTTTTTCTTTTTATAACACATGCTGAGTGGGAATGGATCATGGCCAGTCCTAAAATACGGAGTGGGCAGCTCTTGGAATTTCAAAGGCAGTACAGTCATAGCAAGGTTTCTAATAGGATGAATATAAATTAAGAGAAATATTTTATTTATTATTTTTAAAGTTTTATTTACAGAAAGACTTAAGTAGACATAAGTAAATCAAAATGGGAAATGTTTCTGGTTTAAACAAACATTAGAATTTAAAACAACAAAAATTTTCTAACTTATAAAACAACTCAACCTAAAGTTACTCAATGAGAATTTAATAATCGACAATAGTTTTTCTTTGAAAAAACTCATGAGTTATAGTGGTTCACAGTACAAAGTAAGTGACAGGCCAAGATACAAAATAGCTTTATTTTGAATTTTCTGGTCCTTGTCAAGTTATTCTTGATTACATCTGAATCACTAAAGCTTAGAATATTTTTTTAATGCTGATATGTGATGTCCCTAGTCCCTGAGTGATACCTGGCAAGAAAATATGCCTAATATTCATAAATCAGAGCCATGGCGTTTCAAAAAAGAAAAAGAAATGGAAAGGGAAATTTTGCTGTTTTTAAGGACATTAATGTTGTTGGGTGGGTATTTGATGGCCCAGAAAGGGGTGGTGAGTTTCTAGGACTTTTGGCCTTGAATAGAAGACCCTTGGGTTACCTGAACTGACAAACTAATGCTAAAACAATTCTTTTAAACAAACCATCATGAACCTCACACGAAAGGTAAAAACCCATCACAGTGCAGCTCCACAAACAGCCTGGTGTTGTCAAATTGCAGGTAACCTCGGCAAGGTTTTTAGTCCTCTAATGCTTTCGCTTCCACACGAGGGACTGTAAAAATAGGAGCTCTTGGATGCATTAGAGGAGACCTTTCTCCTCTCACTGAACAACACTTTATTTTGCTTCATTCAGTGATCCAAGCATTGCCACTTTACTCCCGTCACAGTGTTTTCTATATTAACACTATTTTTTTTCAGATGCATCCATCTAGACCATCCAAATCTGTACATATTAACATTGCTGAGCAGCAACTCTGGGAGGATGTTCACCCTGACCTTTCCTTTTCCTGACACAGTCTCCATCACAGTTTCCATTTCCAGGTTTATTTTTGATATCATAGATGTTGCTATAACAGCCAACAGCCTTGCCTTTAGGTTTCTCTTCTCAACTCTAGAAATAATTCCTCCTCTAACAATTGATGGAGTGAAAAACCTGTGAGAATTACAGGCGTCAGTGCACTGGAAATTTTCTCTGCTTATTGTATTGCACAAGTACTGAAAGATCAAAATATAGGTTTACGAACAAAACTATATTGGCTAAAACCCAGCGCTTTCTACAAAATTCTAGCTTTCCTTTTTTCCCTTTCTCTTACACATACCCAAAATTACATACATAGATAATTTTATACTTCATTAAGAAGTGTTTCTCTATAAAATTTCCTTTATTCAGTAGCACACAGTAAAAAGAACTTGGTGGAAAAAACCCTGGAAATAACCTAAATATCCATCCACAGTAGACTGCGTAAATGAACTGTTACATTCATACATAAAATACTATACAATATGAAAACATAATGTGCTACATTTTCTTTTAATAAAACATATATTAACTAAAATAAACCAAAGGAGCAGAGTTGAATGTATAATGTAAGTGTTTATATACAGTCTGCCATATGAATTAGAAGTATTTAAACAGATACATAAGAAACTATTCAGTTGCCTTTAGGAAGCAGATATAGGGAACATTAGTTATAGGTGAGTTGAGCTCTTTTATTTCAATTCTGTCTGCCTCTTTTTAGTTTTGTTTGCCATATTCATATATTACTTGTATTAGACATGTTAAAAAGAAGGCTTACCTGAAGACAGGAATAAAGACACAGACCTACTGGAGAACGCACTTGAGGATATGGGGAGGGGGAAGGGTGAGCTGTGACAAAGCAAGAGAGAGGCATGGACATATATACACTACCAAACGTTAAGGTAGATAGCTAGTGGGAAGCAGGCGCATAGCACAGGGAGATCAGCTCGGCGCTTTGTGACCGCCTGGAGGGGTGGGATAGGGAGGGTGGGAGGGAGGGAGACGCAAGAGGGAAGAGATATGGGAACATGTATAACTGATTCACTTTGTTATAAAGCAGAAACTAACACAGCATTGTAAAGCAATCATACCCCAATAAAGATGTTAAAAAAAAAAAAAAAGAAGGCTTACCTGGATTTTTTTGAACATTCCAACTGACATCCAGTTCAATTCCATGATTACTGAAAAAAATGGAGGCACATACATTATATAGTGTGGTGTTGTGGAAGGAAACTCCAGAACTTTAGATTTTATTGAACATGTCATTTTATGACCATGTGTAAATCACTCATCTGCTGATACCTGATTTGCCTCATCTGTAAAATGTGAAAAAGTAGCTCCATCTACCACAACTTTCATTTACCACTCAGTGTTGTGATGGAAATAAAATGAAGTCCCTTGTGAATCTTGCAGGGCTACCGTATACAGGTGTGAAATTTTGTAATAGAGATCATGTTCACTTTCAGATCTCACATTAATTGAATCTGACTTTATCCCAGGAATTTCACATTTGTTCTTACTTGGTATTTTTCAGTGGGAAGCTATATTCCACTAACATCTGAGTAGTAAGAAGAACCATGATCACGATAGTATATGCCTAATCTAAAATTGCAAATTCTGGTAACAGGTACATAAATGAATAAACTGTATTAATTTAAAAATGTAGTTAATAGATACATGACATTGTAATAAATTCACTCGTAAATTTTTCTGCTTACCTACCTATAATAATAACAAAAGTTGTTGTTTACTAAATACGAAGCATGGTCCAGAAACTTAATGATGTTATATTTGTTACTTATTTCTCAGACCACATTTTTAGGTAATTATTACTAGTATCATTGTTTGGGTAAACAAAGTAAGAGTGAATAATGTTAATTTCCTTGTCCTGGGTCACACAAGTAGTGACTGAAGTCTGATTATGACTCAAATCTGTCCAAATATCTTTTCCCATCCTAAACTATCAGGCTTAAACCAAATTTCAACCCACATCCATCTCTCCACCTCCCATTATCTTAAGCGACACCACCAACTATAATGTCTACTCTGACGACTGTGATCTTTTTTTTAGTGGGACCATAAGTAGAAAATTCTACCTTTATGGAAATCTGGTAGTTCTTTTAAGGAATATTATTCATACTCTATGAGCCAAACTTTTATGAATTTACCACATGTTTGTAACCAAACTTTCAGAGATGGGGACATGACTTTATACTCAGAGGTGCTCATTTTGCCATCATAGCAATTCATGTGTCTAACTCAAGTGTCTAACACAAATATCTAAATATATAATACATCTTGGTATTGAAGTACATATGGAATGATAGGCAGCTTTTAAAAAATCATTCTTTTGTAAAACTTTGAGTGATATTGAAAAAAGTTTATCACAATGCAATGTAAAGTTGGAAATACATGTGTGTATAAAATAGAAAAAGATGACTGCTAGGAAAATCATCAAATTATAAGCATGTAAGTAGTGGTTGTTTCTGTTTTCTTCTTAATATTGTGGTATGTATTTAATATTTACAAAAATAAGAATACATTATTTTTATAATTTAAAGGGTTTTTAAAAAATTAAGATAAATAATATCTAATTATACCAAATCTTTCATTCTTAAGTTGCTTCATTCTCTTTAAGCTTGAGACTCTAAGCATATGACTATGCCACCACCTCTAATAGACAAAATGAAACGAAAACAAAGTTTTATGTGTAAAATCTTTGTCTTATATTGCTTAACTGTTGGTACCCTTGATTCTTAAAGACTAGAGATTTCTGATGTTACATTTCTTTTATAAATATTTCTAAGAACCATAATACTCATTGAATGTTGGAACAATATCTCTAAATGCCTAAGGTAACTTCCATTTTTTAAAACATGAACTACAGTTGTTCATTTTATTAAACTTGACTCTATTTCCAGACCTTTGCTATGCTGCAATAAACTCATTTTTGTGTCTTTGAGCACACATGCAAGTAAACCTAAAACATACAACACCTTGCTCCACCATTGCTGGATCAAAAGGTGTGGTCGGTTTTAAAGTTCAGACACTGCTAAGGTATTATCCAAAGGTAATGCACCTGTATATATACTTGTATATACATATATAATTTTTTTTCAACCCTTTAAAAATGTAAAAAAAAAAAATCTGAGCTCATTAGTCAAACACAGTATGTTTTGGGTAGATCCCCTTTAGACCTAGAAGTAACACGTCACTTCTGCTCTTGATGTCTTGGTGAGAACTGGTCACATCACCCCTGCTAGATGTGGGAGGACTAGGAAATGTGGTGGACTTGTACGCTCATTAAGAGAATGGGGTTGATCCAAATCTGATCAGTCCTGCCATCAGCACCATCTCCTTAGGATTTGCTTAGAATTCTTTTTGACCTTGGTTTAGGATAGGATCCCTCGTTATTAAAGACATGCTATCTGGGGCTCCTGACATCCATAATACTTTTCTTGCTACCACTAATTAGTGAAAGGGGAAATGATTTACTGGCAACCTAGAGAGAATTAGTATAATCCAAGAGTTTAACCAGGTTTCATGTTCAATTTCTCACTTACTTCAGTGATTGAAGGAAGAGGGTGAATGAATAAATCATTTCAAGAATCCACAAGTATTAATTCATGTCCAAGAGGGCAACAGCAGTGTTTCCTGCCAGGTGTGAGGAGGGATTCTAGTTGGAGTGTCAGGGAATCAGGCTGATTAAGCAGCTTTGAACTTCTATTCTCTTTCTGCATCTAAGAACCTGAGGAGACTGAACAGATTTTGTAAAACTGTGGCAAATAAATCCTCACCTACTTCTGAATTCAGCAGATATCAAGGTTAAGTGAAAAACAGAACAATTCTAGATAATCATTTCAATAAATTTGAAGGGATGAATTTCTATAATAAAAAAAACAGCTGAACTTTTCATAAATAAATTCATAATTATTCTAAAGGAATTAGTAAAAAATTAAATGCCTGTTTATTTCTGTTTAGTCACATCTTCATAATTTCAACAGTGAAAGTAATTTTATAGAATAGTATTGGGACAGTTACCAGAGGGGAAAGTATTTGGAGAAACTGAAAATCACTCTATGTTTGTTGTTCTAAAAAAATGTCATTTTTTTCTCCCAGGGGAACACATTTTTGCTGTTTTTTGCTATGCTGTCACAAGGTACTTTGTACTTACCCTGCAATCCTCAGTAAATGCCAACTGAATGACCTCTGAGGGAGATGACTTTAATTCCACCTCTGTTTCTAATTTCCTCACCAGCCAATTCTTGATAGAAAGTCTGAGCTTTAATGATACAGGACAATAGAGACAGTTAACATTATACTGCCTTCCATAGAGAAATGGGGGGAAATTATTTTTAAGAACAACATAGTGCAGTTTCTTAGGGCTGCATCTTTGCTATACTTTGCTTGCTTTGAGACGGTGAGCCTAAACCAGCATAACTTTTTTAAGAAAGTTCTGGATGACTGAACTCATATTTCTCCATACAGCTTGCCATCTGTCCTTTTATAATTCTTTTTGTTTTTAATTTGGTTACATCCTCAGAAAATCCTAAGATTTCCATGTGAAAGTTATGCCATAAAAGATGCTGTTTGAGGGCAGGGACTGACTATGGCATGCATTTGTAATGCTAACATTTTCTAGTGCTGTGGTTTTCACACAACGAAGGCATAATATTTAGAATGAGGACAGTTTCTTTTCTCATACAAGAGGCTTTGGATTGAATCAGTGCACATGGTTATTGTGCTGCAGTAAGTATCTTTCCCATTCCAAAATTCTTCGCTCTCACCCTTTACCTCTCTGGGAACATAACACATGCTCACCTACCCATCCAGCTGAATAAAAAACGTACTTCTCTTTTGAGTGAAGAATTTAAAGTTGTAAAATGAAAATTTCCAAGGGTTCCATCTTCCTCTGAAATCGCACTGTCCCTAATCATACATGTTTTTATGAGCTTTAATACTGTACGTTGGATTTTTATGCCCCATCTTCTTCCAGTTGATCACAAACTCCTTAAGAGAACAAGCATTTATCAGTCTGTTTTTTCCAGAGCACCCAGCAGAAATCCTTGCACATAATAAATATCCAATAAGTATGTGTTGAATATAAAAGTAAAGGGCAAACATTTTTCCTTATTTCCCAAACTAGAGATTCAAATAGTTGAATGATTGTTTGAGGAACGTCCAAAAACTAAGGTAAACAGGCTTTTTTTTCTTGGACATGATCATTGTGAACAAAAATGAAAGTACTATTCTAAAGATTAGATAATACCTTACTTTCTAGTTCAAATATCCAAGGCCTTAAAAGAAGCTGTTTTATGAAAATGGTGCATGCTCTATCTTCTGTTGCTGATCACTTTTCCCTCACATTTCCCACAAATATTTACAGAATTTAAAATGATGAATAAATGAATGTCAAATTAAAAAAATCTCTTCTAGGCCTTCTCCACCTTGAGAAGCTGGATCACAAGCGCTAAAGCCATTTCTGCTTCCCTGTGTACGTGTTCCTGGCTGGTTAGATGCCTGATAAAGTACAGTAAGCCCTTATCCTCAGAAGGTGCATTGCTCAAAACCTGATGTGAGTGAAATACGCCAGACAGACAAAGTCAAAGACTCATGGTATCACTTATATGTTGAATCTGGAAAAAAAAAAAAAAAATCAAACTCATAGAAATAAAGAGTAGAAAAGTGGTCACCGGGGACTGGGCAGGGGTGTGGGGAGCATGGGGGAGGATGGTAAAAGGGTACAAACTTTCAGCTATGAGATGAATAAGGTTGGAAGGTTGTAGGATCTAATGTAACATGGTGACTACAGTTCATAACAGTGTATTATATAATGTACGTTTGCTAAGAGAGTAGAAATGAAATGTTCTCACCAAAAAAAAAAAAAATCCAAAAAACCAAATGCATAGATATATACATATATATGTGTAAATAGATAGATAGATATACCTCAGTAAAGCTAGAAAAGAAAACTTCATGTATACAGACCATAAAAGTCACTGAAACAAGATGTCATCATGGGAAAAAAACAGTAAAACTTGTCTCTTTTCAGTTCAATGGTCCACGTTCAAATATTATCCGCACAAGATTTCCCATCTCACTGCCTGGGAGGTATTTGAAGTTCAAAGATACCAAAAATGTGACAAAACAGAAAACACCTCTAAAACAGAAACACAGCAGAATTAGTTGGTGTTTTCTGGATGAGTCAGTAAGTTTCAGACTTTCTTTACATTTATTTAATTTGTTGGCAATTCAGTTTTTTTGTTTTATTCATATTTTAATTTAATTTATTTATTTGTTTATTTTTGGCTGCATTGGGTCTTCGCTGCTGCTCGCGGGCTTTTCTCTAGTTGCGGTGAGCGGAGACTACTCTTCGTTGAGGTATGCGGGCTTCTCAGTGTGGTGGCTTCTCTTGTTGCAGACCATGAGCTCTAGGCGCACGGGCTTCAGTAGTTGTGGCTCACGGGCTCTAGAGCACAGGCTCAGTATTTGTGGCTCACAGGCTTACTTGCGCCACAGCATGTGGGATCTTCCCAGACCAGGACTCGAACCAGTGTCCCCTGCATTGGCAGGCAGATTCTTAACCACTGCACCACCAGAAGTCCTTGTTTGTTTTTTATGATTTGCATTTCTCTGCACAGAGATAAGGAAAGCAAGCAAAATAACTTTGCTAATTCTAATCATGAAGTCACATCATTTTTTTCATGATTTTAAGCGGTCTGGAGATGGCAGTTAAACCCTATATGACTTTGATACCTTAAAATATAGCAACTATGTCTTTGAGAACCTTGAGGAACTACCAAACTTATGAACGTTACAAACTACCAACGTTATGTAAAGAGGTTGATTAAGACTTAATAAGTCTTACTATTATGTTCCTGTCTCAAGGCAAAGTCATCAGTTAGAGAACTCTGCTCAGATATCACTATAATTATAATTTTTGTGAATTAATTTATATCTACATAATACCTATTCCTTGGACTTACTGGTATCTAAGAATGATGACATGGGACAAAGACAGACTCTCTGGACACTTCTTTCCATATATATTGACAGTGTTCAAGGAGTATTTGAAGGACTTCACTGGTGGTGCAGTCATTAAGAATCCGCCTGCCAATGCAGGGGACACACGTACGAGCCCTGGTCTGGGAAGATCCCACATGCCGCGGAGCAACTAAACCTGTACATCACAACTACTGAGCCTGCACTCTAGAGCCCGTGAGCCACAACTACTGAGCCCATGTGCCACAACTACTGAAGCCTGAGTGCCTAGAGCTTGTGCTCCGCAACAAGAGGAGCCACCGCAGTGAGAAGCCCACGCACCACAATGCAGTGTAGCCCCTGCTTGCCACAACGAAGACCCAACACAGCCAAAAATAAGTAATAAATAAATAAATTTATTTTTTTTTAAAAAAGTGTTTGAGATTAGCCATTGCTTGCATCTTTCCCATGAAACACTGCTTAATGATGGCTTTAGTATGCTTCTACGAGCTTGTCAAGAATCTGAACTTAGGACAGTATTGAGCTTTCTACAAGCTGTTCTTGTCTATTATTTATATTCTAAATGGGTATTTTTTCAATGAATTCTTAATTTCTGAAATGTCTAAAGATTTGAAAATTACAGGTTTTACCTCAGCAAACAGTTCTTTCCATAGACAGATGAAAATATACTGACACGGAGACAGGAAATAGTTTCTAAATGGTCAGGATCTGACTGCATATTTGCAAGTGAGTATTCTAGTGAATCGTGTGACATCAACATTCCTTATGTCTACATGGAATAAAGACCTTCATCGTATTCTCAGAGACACAAACTCCTTCCACCTTTTTAAACCCCTGTAGCACACGAAGCTTTCTGTTCAAGGCTTCTATTTAAAGTCTTTTCTTCATTATGTTCCTACAGGGATTTCAAGGGTTGCTTCTAGATCTCTTTCTTTCTACTTCAGTTTTGAAAAAATTCTACTGGGGTTTCTATTTTTATGTTACTTCACCAGATGTCCAAACCATTTAAGACATGGCCTCTAAATCCTTGACAGCTATTTGAGGGTGTTAGTATGTTCTCAATTCATTTCGGGTTTTGTCTGAGCTTGTCTTGCATTTTGCTGTGGAAAGAATAAAACAAACATCTAAGGGGGGGGGGGTCAACTGGGTGCCAGTCACAGTGCTAAGCACTGGGGGACAATAATAATAAGACCTGTTCCTGCTTAAGAACTCAGACAAATAGAAGAGGGTATAATTTGTTACCATTTTTTATAAAGTCTAAGAAATTGACCTCTACAGTTTGCACTAACTCTCTTCTATCCTTTTTGAATTTCTGCTAGTCCATTCAGTACCAGTGACTGAATTCTATAGTTGTACATTCAGTATTTTTATTTTTATTGAATATCTTAGGATGAATAAGACCTTGTAACTCCTTTTACCCCACTTGCCTCTTACCAAGGCCTCTGACAAACTTAGTGTCCTGTCTTGTAGCCAGTACTCTTAACTAAGCATATCCATCAAGGCTCTAATCTAATACTTAACCAAGCTGATGGGCTATTTACTACCACTTTTCTACCAAATTTAATGTCATCGGTAAATATATGTATGCCTCTTTCCTAATCCTGGTCTGATTGCGGTAATTTGTTCAGACTGATAAACACAAAACTGTAAAAATGTTAAAAGTTGCTAATTTGCTTTTCCTGTCACAAGGATTCAGAACAAGTGATTTCATGTTTACCTTAGGGTTTTAGGCTAATTATCACAAACAAAGGAATGCCATCATCTTGGATTGGATTTCACCAGTCAACCTACTCATTTTCAAGAAGTAAGTATATTTATAAACTTTTATAAATATGTAACTCTGACATGTAAGCTGAGTATATAGTTGAAATAACTGATGATACTAGAGTAGCTACAAAGGATATTCATAAGGAAAAGTGTTGTATATATAATAAGAATTATTAATACTACTACTAATAATAATTACAACTATCATTGAGTTTTTAATGTATGTCAGATTCTAAGGTAGGCACTTTGTCTAACTAAAGACTTTTAGTTGGGTTTGACAAAAGACAAAAGTCTGAAACGTAAGAGTCTATGAAAGCAGAGAAGAGTCACGGTAGAACCTGCAACCTGTGCAGTCACTCAGGCGCCCCCCTAGGTTTAATGCTTTTCAGGAGCCATGATGAAACTCTGAATAATTTTATCTTTTAACTAATGTTTGGTAAGTGAAGTCCAGTGGGAAAATGTAGCATGTATATGAGCAGAGAAGATAAACGCTGTCTTTCCTTTCTGTCTCATTCACATATAACCTTTGCAAGGCCCAGTGAGTACAGAATCCAAGTGAATCCACGATGTATTTGAGTTTAGTGGGACTCAAGGTCCCACACAATACAAGTGTACTTCTCTAAGACTAAGGGAGACACTGACAGCCCATGAGAGCCCGTGCTTTTTGCCAAACTAGAACTTGCTTCACGTGCAGGGAAAAAGGCAGTGGCATTCTAAGAAACACAAACTACCAAGGAACCCTACTGTATCCTTTCTTACTCATGATACCTTCCTATATTTGCCCATCACTTAACACTGATAAGGATGAAAAGGAAGAAAGGGGAAAGGTAGAGCAACCATACTTTTTCTTTCAATCCTTCCTTACTCATCAGTAAGCCAAAGGTAAATGGCATTGATAGAATGTGTGCTTATCAAAAAATGAAACAAAAAGTTGCATTAGTTTTGTCCAGCATTTCTACTCTTCTGGTGTAAGCATATACAAGATATGCAATACAAATTGTGTAATTTCATTAATAATGCACACAAGTGAAATGCTCTTATATTATCATTTAAAACTGGCATTGTGAACAATACAAAGATGAACGTTAAAATTCACGTTAATATTTTAACTTTTTTTTCTTTACTTGGAGTGATATTGAATAGCAAATAAAAACATTATGGAAAGTCTAAAGGCAGACTGAGGAAGAAAAGAAAAAACATAGTTTAGTACTTTTAGTGATGTTTTTCTTGCTTTTTTAACATGGAACCCACATTTTCATTCTGTACAGGACCTCACAAATTATGTAGCTGGCCCTGCCAGTGGTGATGACGGCACTCTCCTTGTCAGGAACCCAGGTTCCTTCTATCCTGTTACTCCATGATTTGTGGCCTCTGCTGTATTGGTCCAAGATGCAGCATCTATTTCACAGCACATATGATGGCAAAACAGATGAAGGCAAAGAGAACATATGCTTTCTCTTTTGGTAAGTTTAAGAAAAATGCCACATGATTTTTCTGCCTTCTTTCGTAAATCAGAATGTAATCATAAGCACAAATACTGCAAGGGAAGCTGGGAAAAGGAAGTCTTTGGTGACCATGTGTTAAGCTAAAATTTGAGGTTCTATTATTAAAGAAAAAGAAGAGAATGGATGTTGGGACACAACTAGCTGTATCTACCACACATGCAAAGGAAAAAAAAAAAGAGCCTATGAAGAATTACCAGTAGAAAGGCTGCAGGAGGCTGGGAATATTGTGAAAGTTGTGCTGTGAGAAAAAGAATGTCTATCAAAAAGATAGAGAAATGGAGAGAGAGATACTAGATCAGTAATTATATATATTAGATAAAATAACAGAAGTAAAAGGGTATTAATTATTTGAAGAGAATTATAAAAAGAAGCCTAGGGCTTCCCTGGTGGCGCAGTGGTTGAGAGTACGCCTGCTGATGCAGGGGACATGGGTTCGTGCCCCGGTCTGGGAAGATCCCACATGCCGCGGAGCAGCTGGGCCCGTGAGCCATGGCCGCTGAGCCTGCGCGTCTGGAGCCTGTGCTCCGCAACGGGAGAGGCCACAACAGTGAGAGGCCTGCGTACCGCAAAAAAAAAAAAAAAAAGAAGCCTACACTGTGGATTCACAAAGACCGAAAAACGTGGATTTCATCACTGTTTATGTGATTTGGGCAAATTACTTTAGTTATTTAAATTATTAATTCCTACTTCATAGCATTTCTTCTAAGGATAATCAATATGTCTAAAGTGCCTAACAGATGTATATCAGATACTAATTCAATTTTTATTTTACTTCATTTTCATTTTAAAAACAAAAACCTCTTTATTATTTTTATTAATTATACTATGCTTTTTAAACCATGGCAGACACTTTAGTTTTGCATAAAGTATTTTTTTTTGCAGTATGCAGGCCTCTCACTGCTATATAAGTTTATAGTTTACAGTTTAACTATATAAACTATAAACTATATAGTTTATAGTTATAAACTATACCAAGGAGAGACTAATAGTCTTGAGATAATTTTTTCACATTTAAATTGATCATTTAGATGGTCACACCTAGCATCTTTGAATAATCCCTCTATTATATTAAGTAACTTACACCTCTGTTGCTAACCTGCTACTATTCAGATATTTTGAATTCATTTTATGTTTTATCCTCTATGTCCAGTGTAATGCCATGTATAATTGGTACGTCATATTGTACAAAATCTTATAAATACGTTTAATAAAAGCCTGAACTTGAAGCATCTCAGCATTCTGAAGAACTAAATATTTAACTAGGTCTGTATTATTACCCCCATTTTATAGATGGAATCATAGGTACAAATGTATTAAATAATTTGCTAGAGAATGTAGATTTAGTCAATAGCAGAAATAAATTGTAATACTCAGAATTTGCATTAGGAGAAAAAGTTCAGCAGAAATTTCTGCTACATCTGTATTCTACATAGAAAGCTAAATTGAAATTATTACTGCTCTCATGATTAATATTCATTCCATATCAAAATATGCTAGGTATTATAATATACATGAAACGAGATAAAACCCCCTAACCCCAGCCCAACTATATATCTAACCCTCCCAACTTATTACTAGTACATCCAAATGGGTGTTTTATCACCTTAATTATTTTTAAGAAATGACATCAGTAGCAAAGAATCTTGTGAGTTTAATTGCTAAAGATAATAAATCTCATATTCACCCAAGTAGTATTAACCTTTTCTCCTATTATAAAAATAAAGTCAATATTTGAAAATGCATGATATGCCCCAAAAAAGAACTAAGGACATTATCTAAAAATTGGACAGCCCTATTAGTCATTAATTTGGGGTTTTACACACCAAGAGTAAACTTCAGTCATAATTTTTAAAATGTATTCTTATCCTGTATGGATGAGGCACCATGCTAGCTACATTGCATTCACTGTAAACAATCATCACAAAACTCCTGTGAAGTATATATTATCTGGTATATACATGTGGGGAAGAGCAGACTCTGAAAGGTAAGGAAATATGCCTAAAGACACATAGTTTGAGGGAAAATGGCATAGCTGGTTTTTAATTCAAGTAATTTCAGTTCTTTCTATTCCAACACAATTACTCTCATATATATATATATTTATGTATGTATGGTTTTTTCTTGTTTTGTTTTTTTTTTTTTTGCGGTACGTGGGCCTCTCACTCTTGTGGCCTCTCCCGTTGCAGAGCACAGGCTCAGCGGCCATGGCTCACGGGCCCAGCCGCTCCACGGCATGTGGGATCTTCCCAGACCGGGGCATGAACCCGTGTCCCCTGGATCAGCAGGCGGACTCTCAACCACTGCGCCACCAGGGAAGCCCTACTCTCATATTTTTGTATAATTTATGACTAGTCTGAAAATAAAATATGCTTAAAATCCAAATATATTTGTACACTGTCCATTTCTAGTTTAGTTGTTAATATTATTAAAATAACATATATTTGGATGTAGTTTTAAAATATTGTTTTCAACTGACAAATTATTTTCTCTTTTTCTGCTTTTTGTGGATTATTATTTTCTGTAAATTCCCTTTCATTTACCTTCCATTGGTTTGCAAGTTATACACTTGTTTGCCTCTTTTTAGTGGTTATCCCAAAATGTTTTAAATATACATGTTGTAGTCTAAGTTAAAAGCTAATCAGTGTCTCTTTAGCTGCTCTATGACTATACCAGGATTTATTTAATGGTCTTATAATGATTAACTTTAGATTATTTATTAATTACCTTTAGTATTTACCCAATATTCCTCTTTGACCAGTATGTTAAATGTTCTAATCTCAAGCTTCCCAGAAAATTCTGTATTACCATTAATTGTGGAATAATTCCACACATATACATACAGCGCTGCTCAACATCAGCCTGAAGAAAGTAACTGGTAGAAGGTAACAGTCTCATGAATTGTTCCTTCCCCAGTTCTGCAGAGGTTGTTCGATGCTGTGTAGCAGACTTTCTTAGATATCTGAAAAAGGAGATAGTCCATTCTCCATCATGCCTAATAACACTCTCAGACTCATGGCCCAGAGGCCAAATTTGTTTGAGCAGCACAAGTTTTAAAAATTGAGTCAATATTAAACTTAGGAAACTTTCACATAAAATTTTGCTTCCCTTGAAATAACTGGTGGGCAAACATTTGATTTAACTAATTTTATATGGGACTACACATACTATTGTATGACTGTTTTTTTTTTTCTTTTCTGAATCTCCTCATGATGTTTTTACCCAGCTCTCTGGGGTCTTTTCTTATTGATGGCTTAGAGCTCTTGATATAGAAAATATTTGCTTTCTAGTCTTTTACTTTGTGAATATCTTTCCCATTTTTTTCTTTGAATTCTGTCTTCATTATTCAACTGTGGTTTTAATTTGCATGTAGTTAAATTTTTTTAAGTTTAGATTCTGAATTTCATGGCATCGTTATCCCATCGTGGACTCAGGATTAAGAACACATCCATTCATATTCTCCTCTTGCATTTTTATGATTTCATTTTTGGAGTTAACCTAATCTTTAACATAAAGAGGGAGGTAGAGAACTGAATTATCTACCCCCCAATAGTCAACTAATTTTTTTTTTCTTTAGCGGCTATAGGGACATTTGTATTAATAATATGTATTGAATAATTCATTTTTCCCCATTGATTTGAAATGACATTTCTATGGGTTTCTTAACTCTATCTTCTATTCTTTTAATCTATCTTACTATCTCTATACCAGTATCATATTCTTTTAACTCATATCTTTAAATTGTGTCAAATATCTAATATGGGCAACTACTCATTTACATGGTTCTTTCTCAAGATTTTCTGTGTATTCTTCTACATGAAATGATATGTCATTTTATCAAGCTTCATATTAAAAACAAATAAGCAAAAAAACAAAAAAAAACAAATAAGCAAACAACAGGAACAACAAGTAGTGCCCTGACTGTGATTATAGTAAATGTATCAAATAACTTAACATGCAGAAATATCTTTAAACTCTTGATACTTAATGTTTTTTCCTCATTTATCTGATATATTTACTGCAATCCCCAAAAAAAGGCACCATAGCTTCAAGGGAAACCAGTGGTTTGAGAAGGATGTGAATGAAACAAGTCTTGTTATTTGAAGACAGCTAAGATGTACCATAAATACAGTACTAATTTCTTAACAGTATGTTTTTTAAAAATTCTTATTTTTTAATATCAAGACATTATCCCTATTTCCTAGATCCACTGAGTTTGTATCTGTGAAACTAGGGAATTTACCCCCAAAGTTTTGGGTCTCCATAGGGAGTATATCTGTCTCAGAACTCATTAATCTGCCTCAGACTTCTCAACACCAGGCTTTCCTGCTCCATAATCCTGCCAGTCTCTTTTGTGGCTGGAATTTAGACTCTGGTTAGAGTGATGAAACTTACGAGTCCTAGTAGAGGCAGGTGGATGCTAGCATTACATATGTTGTTCCAATGGAGGGATCTGAGACATTTTTATACTTTGAATTTCCTGTAGCCAGGGAGGTATATATGTTCCTGCACAGACAAAGCATGCTTTAGGAAAATCCCTTAAAGGCATTTATGAGTGTATGCTAGAAATATTAGGAATCTTCTATCTTTATATGTGCTGTGCAAAGTTAGAAAGTAGTTGCATTTTTATAATAAAGTGTAATCTCATTAACAGTTAAAACTGTAACTTTGTGTTCCATTCTGTTTTCAACAAAAGAGTCAAACAGAATAGTTACCAAGATTATCCATTTTTGCTCAACATCACCCCATGTATTCTACTCATATTTTCCTGATTTAAAACAGTTACTGAGGGCTTCCCTGGTGGCACAGTGGTTGATAGTCCGCCTGCCGAGGCAGGGGACACGGGTTCGTGCCCTGGTCCAGGAGGATCCCACGTGCCGCGGAGCGGCTGGGCCTGTGAGCCATGGCCGCTGGGCCTGCGCTCCAGAGCCTGTGCTCCACAACAGGAGAGGCCACAGCAGTGAGAGGCCCGCGTACCAGGAAAAAAAAAAAAAAAAACAGTTACTGAAAGAGACCCCCAGAGAGACTGTATTTCATTGTGAAAATATTTGATTCTATTTCTTTAGCACTTTAAAATACTTTGACACATCTTGTAATTCCACCTTAAAATATTTGCATTTGGATCAGCACATAATACAATGCATAATTTTTCTCCCTGCCTACTAAGATAGGCTCTGTAAAAGAAAATATACATTATATGCCTCTAAACCTTTATGAAATCAAAGTAAACATTTGTATATGAAATTTCACTTCTCAAACATGTGGACACGAAGGGGGTTTTAAAAGCAATCATAAATGCCTGAGTCAGGAAGAAAACAAACGTTCTTTTCTTGAGGAAGTGGTAAGTCAAGGGATTAATCCTCACCTCTAGGTCACCAGGTTGAATCCAATCCAGATGGACATTGATTGGAAGTTGCTGCCATCTGACAGCTACATGGTGACCTATGTGCATTGAGTTGCTGGTTATAATCTTAATAAAGAAGAGGCAACATCCTAAAAGCTGCCACTATAATTAGAATTAATTGGTATCCTTCTTAGCAGCATTGGCAGAATATTGGGTTAAAATGGAATCCTTTCATTCTCTCAACCTAACTGCATGGAGAAAAATGAGGGAAGTGGAAGGTGCCATCCTCTATTATGAAAGCAACAGAAGGCCAAAAAATGAAGGAAACCACGGTCTCTCTGAGCCTGCAAACATCCATTAATTCATCAAATCTTGGGCCACATGCCATAGTCATGAGAGAAAGAGAAAACAGAAAAATGAAGCAGTTGCAGGCTCTGTTTTTTGAGGGTTGATAATCTAGTAGGAGAGATAAAACAAGTACAGAGACAACTATAGAACAAGGGAGAAAGATATATGTGCCATAAAAGAGAAGAAGTAAAATGCTCTTCCCAGCACCCAGAGGAGGGAGTGATAACTTATATTTGTGAGTTGTAAGGTGGGGGATTTAGGCAGACAGAGAAGTAAAGGGGAACACAAAAATGAAGAAATCCATTTTTATTCGCCCTTCTCATAAACCAACAATTCATTCAACTCGTTAATTCTTACTTTTCGTGCTATTAAGCTCATGTCCTCAGAAAACACTATATCACTGCATTTGAAATGCTATTTTAAAAGTATACCTCACATTATTAATTATGGACGTCTAAAAATAAAATGTAAATCTCACTGATACTTTCATTCCACATGATCTTACAAAAAGAAACCAGTTCACATAGAAGCCAGATTCTAGCAAATATAAAATGATAATCTAAGACCCTATACCTAAAATATACATGACAAAATGGACATATATGAAATATAATAAAAGTAATTTCACTCATCACTTAATTTTAGCAATGATATTTTGAAAAAATACTACTGTGTTGTAAAGAGATCAAAATGATGGTTCATTTACATTATGTGCTACTCAAAACACTGTCATTAGCTGGGTGACTTTTCCTCACCAAACTGAATCAAGTAATATATTTCAGTTTGGAATAAGAACTAAATATTAGTTTTTAAAAGAGTATAGAAGATAACTTAAATGATTTTTTGTAATCAAAGTACAAAGACATTATCTATTTAATAAACAATTAACATAAGATCTAAATAGAGTTAACAAAATGCCTTGAGGCAAATATAAGCTCTCTTTCTGTAGATAATTAATTTGTCTCCTAGATAAGAAGTTGGACTCTACTTCCACTGTGCAACTAAATTAATATGTAGCCAGAGGCAAGAGATCTAACCTCTCAGAGATTCAGATTTTCATCTGTAAAATCAGGTGAAGAAGAATTATACCATAACAGCAGCTTTTAAAATTTGCTAAAGAAGTAGAATTCATCTTTTTCACAAAAAACTATAATTTAAACCCCATAGATATACTTAAGATAAACATGAATTGTCAGTAGTTTAAAGGAACAAAGGTTTGTTCTAGGTCCCGCATTGTCCCTAAAGTACACTAGCATATATAAAATCACTGCTCAAGATGATATTGAGATGTTAAAAGGAAAATCAGGAGCTTCCGGGAAGATGGCGGAGGAGTAGGACACGGAGATTGCCTTCCTCCCCACAGATACACCAGAAATATACACGTGGAGCAACTCCTGCAGAGAACCTACTGAACGCTGGCAGAAGACCTCAAACCTCCCTAAAGGCAAGAAACCCCCCACGTACCTAGGTAGGGAAAAAGAAAAAAGAATAAACAGAGACAAAAGGATAGGGACAGGACCTGCACCAGTGGGAGGGAGCTGTGAAGGAGGAAAGGTTTCCACACACTAGGAAGCCCCTTCGCAGGCAAAGACTGCGGGTTGTGGAGGGGGAAAGCTTCAGAGCCGCGAAGAAGAGCACAGCAACGTAAGTGCGGGGGGCAAAGCAGGGAGATTCCCACAAAGAGGATTGGGGCCGACTGGCACTCACCAGCCTGAGAGGCTTGTCTGCTCACCCGCTGGGGTGGGCAGTGGCTGGGAGCCAAGGCTCGGGCTTCGTTCGGACCCCAGGGAGAGAACTGGGGTTGGCGGCGTGAACACAGCCTGCAGGGGGTTACTGCACCACAACTAGCAGGGAGGGAGTCCGGGGAAAAGTCTGGACCTGCCGAAGAGGCAAGAGACATTTTCTTCCCTCTTTGTTTCCTGGTGCGCGAGGAGAGGGGATTAAGAACTGTGCTTAAAGGAGCTCCAGAAACAGAAGCGAGCCGCAGCTAACAGCGTGGACCCCAGAGACGGGCATTAGACGCTAAAGCTGCTACTGCTGCCACCAAGAAGCCTGTGCGCAAGCACAGGTCACTACCCACACCCCCCTTCCGGGGAGCCTGTGCAGCCCGCCACTCACAGGGTCCCGGGATCCAGGGACAACAACCACGGGACAACGCACAGCGTGCCTCAGGCTGGTGCAACGTCACGCCGGCCTCTGCCCGCACTCCGTACCCCTCCTGCACCCCCAGGCTGAGTGAGCCAAAGCCCCCGAATCAGCTGCTCCGTGAACCTCATCCTGTCTGAGCAAAGAACAGACGCCCTTCGGCGACCTACACGCAGAGGCAGGGCCAAATCCAAAGCTGAGCCCCTGGGACCTATAAGAACAAAGAAGAGAAAGGGAAATCTCTCCCAGCAGCCTCAGAAGCAATGGATTAAAGCTCCACAATCAACTTGATTTACCCTGTATCTGTGGAATATATGAATATACAACGAATCATCCCATATTGAGGAGATGGACATTGAGAGCAAGATTTATGATTTTTTCCCCTTTTCCTCTTTTTGTGAGTGTGTATGCTTCTGTGTGACATTTTGTCTGTATAGCTTTGCTTCCACCATTTGTCCTAGGGTTCTATCCATCCGTTTTTTTTCTTTTTCTCTTAATAATTACTTTTTTATTTTAATGACTTTATATTTTATTTTATCTTTCTTTTTTACCTTCCTTCCCTCCTTGCTTCCTTCCTTACTCCCTCCCTCGCTCCCTTCGTCCCTTCTTTCTTTCTTGTTCTACTAATTCGTTCTTTCTACTTTTTCTCCCTTTTATACTGAGCCGTGTGGATGAAAGGCTCTTGGTGCTGCAGCCAGGAGTCAGTGCTGTGCCTCTGAGGTGGGAGAGCCAACTTCAGTACACTGGTCCACAAGAGACCTCCCAGCTCCACGTAATATCAAATGGCAAAAATCTCCCAGAGGTCTCCATCTCAACACCAGCACCCAGCTTCACTCAACGACCAGCAAGCTACAGTGCTGAACATCGTATGCCAAACAACTAGCAAGACAGGAAAACAACCCCACCCATTAGCAGAGAGGCTGCCTAAAATCATAATAAGTCCACAAACAGCCCAAAACACACCACCAGACGTGGACCTGCCCACCAGAAACACAAGATCCAGCCTCATCTACCCGTACACAGGCACTAGTCCCCTCCACCAGGAAGCCTACACAACCCACTGAACCAGCCTTAACCACTGGGAACAGACACCAAAAACAACGGGAACTACGAACCTGCAGACTGCAAAAAGGAGACCCCAAACACAGTAAGATAAGCAAAATGAGAAGACAGAAAAACACACAGCAGATGAAGGAGCAAGATAAAAACCCACCAGACCTAACAAATGAAGAGGAAATAGGCAGTCTACCTGAAAAAGGATTCAGAATAATGATAGTAAAGATGATCCAAAATCTTGGAAATAGAATAGACAAAATGCAAGAAACATTTAACAAGGACGTAGAAGAACTAAAGATGAAACAAACAATGATGAACAACACAATAAATGAAAAACACTGTAGATGGGATCAATAGCAGAATAACTGAGGCAGAAGAACGGATAAGTGACCTGGAAGATAACATAGTGGAAATAACTACTGCAGAGCAGAATAAAGAAAAAAGAATGAAAAGAACTGAGGACAGTCTCAGAGACCTCTGGGACAACATTAAACACACCAACATTCGAATTATAGGGGTTCCAGTAGAAGAAGAGAAAAAGAAAGGAACTGAGAAAATATTTGAGGACATTATAGTTGAAAACTTCCCTAATATGGGAAAGGAAATACTTAAGTCCAGGAAGCACAGAGTCCCATACAGGATAAATCCAAGGAGAAATACGCCAAGACACATATTAATCAAACTGTCAAAAATTAAATACAGAGAAAACATATTAAAAGCAGCAAGGGAAAAATAACACACAAGGGAATCCCCATAAGGTTAACAGCTGATCTTTCAGCAGAAACTCTGCAAGCCAGAAGGGACTGGCAGGACATATTTAAAGTGATGAAGGAGAAAAACCTGCAGCCAAGACTACTCTACCCAGCAAGGATCTCATTCAGATTTGATGGAGAAATTAAAACCTTTACACACAAGCAAAAGCTGAGAGAGTTCAGCACCACCAAACCAGCTCTACAACAACTGCTAAAGGAACTTCTCTTGGCAAGAAACACAAGAGAAGGAAAAGACCTACAATAACGAACACAAAACAATTGAGAAAATGGGAATAGGAACATACATATCGATAATTACCTTAAATGTAAATGGACTAAATGCTCCCACCAAAAGACACAGGTTGGCTGAATGAATACAAAAACAAGACCCATATATTTGCTGTCTACAAGAGACCCACTTCAGACCTAGAGACACATACAGACTGAAAGTGAGGGGATGGAAAAAGATATTTCATGTAAATGGAAACCAAAAGAAAGCTGAAGTAGCAATTCTCATATCAGACAAAATAGACTTTAAAGTAAAGACTATTAGAAGAGACAAAGAAGGACACTACATAATGATCAAGGAATCGATCCAAGAAGATATAACAACTGTAAATATTTATGCACCCAACATAGAAGCACCTCAATACATAAGGCAAATACTAACAGCCATAAAAGGGGAAATCGACAGTAACACATTCATAGTAGGGGACTTTAACACCCCACTTTCACCAATGGACAGATCATCCAAAATGAAAATAAATAAGAAAACACAAGCTTTAAATGATACATTAAACAAGATGGACTTAATTGATATTTATAGGACATTCCATCCAAAAACAACAGAATACACATTTTTCTCTAGTGCTCATGGAACATTCTGCAGGATCATATCTTGGGTCACAACTCAAGCCCTGGTAAATTTAATAAAATTGAAATTGTATCAAGTATTTTTTCCGACCACAACGCTATGAGACTAGATATCAATTACAGGAGAGGACCTGTAAAAAATACAAACACATGGAGGCTAAATAGTACACTACTTAATAAGGAAGTGATCACTGAAGAAATCAAAGAGGAAATCAAAGAATACCTAGAAACAAATGACAATGGAGACACGACGACCCAAAACCTATGGGATGCAGCAAAAGCAGTTCTAAGAGGGAACTTTATAGCAATACAAGCCCACCTTAAGAAACAGGAAACATCTCGAATAAACAACCTAATCTTGCACCTAAAGCAATTAGAGAAAGAAGAACAAAGAAACCCCAAAGTTAGAAGGAAAGAAATCAAAAAAATCAGATCAGAAATAAATGAAAAAGAAATGAAGGAAACGATAGCAAAGATCAATAAAACTAAAAGCTGGTTCTTTGAGAAGATAAACAAAATTGATAAACCATTAGCCAGACTCATCAAGGAAAAAAGGGACAAGACTCAAATCCATAGAATTAGATATGAAAAAGGAGAAGTAACAAATGACACTGCAGAAATACAAAAGATCATGAGAGATTACTACATGCAACTCTATGCCAATAAAATGGACAACCTGGAAGAAATGGACAAATTCTTAGAAATGCACAACCTGCCAAGACTGAATCAGGAAGAAATAGAAAATATGAACAGACCAATCACAAGCACTGAAATTGAAACTGTGATTAAAAATCTTCCAACAAACAAAAGCCCAGGACCAGATGGCTTCACAGGCGAATTCTATCAAACATTTAGAGAAGAGCTAACACCTATCCTTCTCAAACTCTTCCAAAATGTAGCAGAGGGAGGAACACTCCCAAATTATTCTACGAGGCCACCATCACCTTGATACCAAAACCAGACAAGGATATAAAGAAAGAAAACTACAGGCCTATATCAGTGATGAACATAGATGCAAAAATCCTCAACAAAATACTAGCAAACAGAATCCAACAGCACATTGAAAGGATCATACACCATGATCAAGTGAGGTTTATTCCAGGAATGCAAGGATTCTTCAATATATGCAAATCAATCAATGTGATAAACCATATTAACAAATTGAAGGAGAAAAACCATATGATCATCTCAATTGATGCAGAGAAAGCTTTCGACAAAATTCAACACCCATTTATGATAAAAACCCTGCAGAAAGTAGGCATAGATGGAACTTTCCTCAACATAATAAAGGCCATATATGACAAGCCCACAGCCAACATCATCCTCAATGGTGAAAAACTGAAACCATTTCCACTAAGATCAGGAGCAAGACAAGGTTGCCCACTCTCACCACTCTTATTCAACATAGTTTTGGAAGTTTTAGCCACAGCAATCAGAGAAGAAAAGGAAATAAAAGGAATCCAAATCGGAAAAGAAGAAGTAAAGCTGTCACTGTTTGCAGATGACATGATACTATACATAGAGAATCCTAAAGATGCTACCAGAAAACTACTAGAGCTAATCAATGAAGTTGGTAAAGCTGCAGGATACAAAATTAATGCACAGAAATCTCTGGCATTCCTATACACTAATGATGAAAAATCTGAACGTGAAATCAAGAAAACACTCCCATTTACCATTGCAACAAATAGAATAAAATATCTAGGAATAAACCTACCTTAGGAGACAAAAGACCTGTATGCAGAAAATTATAAGACACTGATGAAAGAAATTAAAGATGATACAAATAGATGGAGGGATATACCATGTTCTTGGATTGGAAGAATCAGCACTGTGAAAATGACTCTACTACCCAAAGCAATCTACAGATTCAATGCAATCCCTATCAAACTACCACTGGCATTTTTCACAGAACTAGAGCAAAAAATTTCACAATTTGTATGGAAACACAAAAGACCCCGAATAGCCAAAGCAATCTTGAGAAAGAAAAACGGAGCTGGAGGAATCAGGCTCCCTGACTTTAGACTATACTACAAAGCTACAGTAACCAAGACAGTATGGTACTGGCACAAAAACAGAAAGATAGATCGATGGAACAGGATAGAAAGCCCAGAGATAAACCCATGCACATATGGTCACCTTATCTTTGGTAAACGAGGCAGGAATGTACAGTGGAGAAAGGACAGTCTCTTCAATAAGTGGTGCTGGGAAAACTGGACAGGTACATGTAAAAGTATGAGATTAGATCACTCCCTAACACCATACACAAAAATAAGCTCAAAATGGATTAAAGACCCAAATGTAAGGCCAGAAACTATCAAACTCTTAGAGAAAAACATAGGCAGGACACTCTATGACATAAATCACAGCAAGATCCTTTTTGACCCAACTCCTAGAGAAATGGAAATAAAAACAAAAAATAAACAAATGGGACCTAATGAAACTTCAAAGCTTTTGCACAGCAAAGGAAACCATAAACAAGACCAAAAGACAACCCTCAGAATGGGAGAAAATATTTGCAAATGAAGCAACTGACAAAGGATTAATCTCCAAAATTTATAAGCAGCTCATGCAGCTCAGTAAGAAAAAAACAAACAACCTAATCCAAAAATGGGCAGAAGACCTAAATAGACATTTCTCCAAAGAAGATATACAGACTGCCCACAAACACATGAAAGAATGCTCAACATCACTAATCATTAGAGAAATGCAAATCAAAACTACAATGAGATATCTCACACCAGTCAGAATGGCCATCATCAAAAAATCTAGAAACAATAAATGCTGGAGAGGGTGTGGAGAAAAGGGAACCCTTTTGCACTGTTGGTGGGAATGTAAATTGATACAGCCACTGTGGAGAACAGTATGCAGGTGCCTTAAAAAACTACAAATAGAACTACCATATGACCCAGCAATCCCACTACTGGGCATATACCCTGAGAAAACCATAATTCAAAAAGAGTCATGTACCAAAATGTTCATTGCAGCTCTATTTACAATAGCCCGGAGATGGAAACAACCTAAGTGTCCATCATCGGAGGAATGGATAAAGAAGATGTGGCACATATATACAATGGAATATTACTCAGCCATGAAAAGAAACGAAATTGAGCTCTTTGTAATGAGGTGGATAGACCTAGAGTCTGTCATACAGAGTGAAGTTTGTCAGAGAGAGACAAATACCGTATGCTAACACATATATATGGAAATCAAAAAAAAAAAAAAACTGTCATGAAGAACCTAGGGGTAAGACAGGAATAAAGATACAGACCTACTAGAGAATGGACTTAAGGATATGGGGAGGCGGAAGGGTAAGGTGTGACAAAGCAAGAGAGAGGCATGGACATATATACACTACCAAACGTAAGGTAGATTGCTAGTGGGAAGCAGCCGCATAGCACAGGGAGATCAGCTTGGTGCTTTGTGACCGCCTGGAGGGGTGGGATAGGGAGGGTGGGAGGGAGGGAGACACAAGAGGGAAGAGGTATGGGAACATATGTACAACTGATTCAGTTTGTTATAAAGCAGAAACTAACACACCATTGTAAAGCAATTATACTACAATAAAGATGTTAAAAAAAAAAGGAAAATCATATTTAGTCAATAATAACAGAGCCAGGAATTATAGGAGAAAATGGATCATTTGAGCTGAATAGTGCAGCTTACTTAGCAGGCTTTTTGGGAGATTTAATTAAATAATACATGCAAAATACCTAGCATGGTGTTTGGCAAATTGGTGGATGGTCAGTAAACAATTGATTCTTCTCTCCCTTCTTCTGAATATACACCTCAATCCTATCACTTCTCTGTACTATCATAATTTATGCAAGATTTTCTACTTGTAAATAACAACAGCTTTCAGTGAAAAGAGTAAATCATGTATTCTCAAAGGAAGCAGTATTGCCCCCACAAAGGGCAAAATTTGCTTCTTCATGGGTGAAAACGAACTTATGATCAAGGTACTAGCAGATTCTGCATACAGTGTGAGTCCGCTTCCTGCTTCACAGATGGCCATTTTTTCACTGTTTCCTCACACAGCAGAAGGGGCAAGTCACTGGAGACTTTTTCCACTCATGAAGGCTCCAACCTCATGACCTATTCACTTCCCAAACTCTCCCTCCAGATATCATCACACTGGGGATTAGGTTTCAACATATGAATTTTGGGGGGGACACAAACATTCAGTCTATAGGTGTCAGGCAGGACAAACTCCTCAAGTCACAACATTGTCAACAACAATGACGATTTCTATCTACACAAGTCCATGTGGGAGACCTAAAGAAAATTTTGGTATACCCTCTAGGAATATAATATTTTCCTTTTTTCTTACTCTTGAATGAATTGCTGTAGGAATTTTTTTTGTGCGGTAAACCCCTGAGAGAGCGTTCACATTAAAATTAAAAAGTCACTTGATTGATTTAAAAAATAATTATCAGACTTAAACAAAACATATGATCAAACTTCACACTACATAACCATATTATAAATGCTCCCATGTATGGGTGTACCTACAATAATGAATCACCCTTGAGCAGCATTTTAAAAATTCATGCCTTCTCTCAAATTATTTAGGGAGCTTTAAAATGAAAAACTAGTGAATGATGACAGCAATGTCATCCACTTCATTATTTTATATGGGTACCATTTTAGCTATACACAACACTAAAGATCTTACTTGTTTCGAGATACAATCACTAGTTGAAGGAGATAAGGCTCACTGGACAGTAAATATGGACTTAAAAATGGAAACATGGGGAACAGGAAATATATCTTAGGCCTCCCCAAATTCTTTGAACCAATCTAGAAGATAGTTCTTCTACACTATGGATTATGAAATAAGGCTGAAAGAAGTAGATGAATGAGTTTATTGCCTCTCAAAATATAAAATGAAGTAGCAACCTGAAATGAGAAAGTGACAGCAGATGGTTGCAAATACAGAAAGAAAAATATCCCAAACTGGTGGGGCATAAATCCCTTAAAGGGGACAAAGAAAAACATAGGAATAAGTCTCATTTGCTTTTCCATCTCATAATAATGTTCCATTCATTTTTTCTACTAATCTAAAATGTGATGAGATTTGAGTGAAGCAATACCCAACATATTAAATGTATGCTTCCAACATTTTTTCTTGATCTTTGTTACTGGAAAGGTAGCAAGCTTCCCTAAAGAAAATATAGAGAAAAATTACTTCTGTACCAGCCATCATTACCTAATGGTGGATAAATCTTCTGTCTAGATATACAATTTATTGGATGTACAGAAAAGTGGAATAGGTTTACTCATAGGTGAAATCATGAATATTGACACTGATCTATGATGTGCACCTGGCATGATCCTCATAGGCCTCTCCTTCTGGAATGGCAAATCATAAGTTTGTCCTATAATTTATAAGAGGCCAATTACTTCCCATCCTGTCAGTACCATTAGCTCAGTATGTGATACACGGCATATACTGTACATTGACAATCAGCTTTCTGAGCACAAGGGGTCTGTGAAACGTACCTAGCAAATAAAGCTGATTTTAAGACTCTATCAGCCGTTAACCCGTGGCCTATGCTCTGTCCCTTTTTCATTAAATATTCAACTTTTTCACAAGAAATTCTATGTCTGTATTCTCGACTAAGACCAAAGCTGACTATGCTTGTCTCATTACTCTCTTCACTATAATGAACAAAATAGAAACGAACAGTACTAAGTCTATATCCCTTCCCAACCCCAGTCTTTGTTGAAGTTACAGCAGAAGCTGTAACTACCCACTGACTTAAAAGGAATGAAGGTGTTTTTCCATCAGCAATTTGCTCCACAACAATTCTGCACTTTCATTGTACATTGGCCCTCTCACTTATGTCCAACAAGATAGGAGCAACTCTATTCTGACAGTATCTTTTTTGTGCATGCATGTTTGAATGGTGACACTTAAGGATAATTTAAGCTCCAACTGTGTTTTGTTTTGTTTTGTTTTTTGCAGTACGCGGGCCTCTCACTGTTGTGGCCTCTCCCATTGCGGAGCACAGGCTCTGGACGCACAGGCTCAGCGGCCATGGCTCACGGGCCCAGCTGCTCCGCGGCATGTGGGATCCTCCCGGACCGGGGCACGAACCCGTGTCCCCTGCATCGGCAGGCAGACTCTCAACCACTGCACCACCAGGGAAGCCCCAACTGTGTTTTCTAATCATTCTTGGTCTACTTATAAACTGTATGAACTTGGAAACAGTATTCGATTCTTTCTGTCAATTTCTTCATCAATGTACTGATAATACTGGGGAATAAACTTTTAAAAACTCAGCTCTAAACTCAAGTTTAATGAGAACTTTATGTACAATTGCGGAAACACTGGAAATTAGTGAGGAAGAAGGGATTATTAAATAAATGGAATTTACATAACTGGCATTTGATAAGAAAAAGATGTGCCTTACAGCAATAATAATTAGAATAATCATAATGTGGTAGATATTTTTGGAGCAGAATAAACATTCAATAAACATTGGAAGTTTGGTGTTTGTTACGATTTTCATATATAGAAATGAATAGTAATTTGGCATTAATAACTATTCCTAGAACGATCATGTAGGAAAAATAAGATTACTTATACTTCTTTCTATTGTTGCTTACTAACTGTGAGAAAAGTAACTCCATTTTCATTGAAGTGACATAGCATTTGAGCAAAACAAAGTATCTTTTTATGAAAGATTTTTACTTCTAGAATTTTGATGTGTATTGAGTTCATACGAATGTGTTCCTTGGAGAGGAATATTGAGCTATATAGTCCACTAGCATCTCAAGAAAAAGGGAAATTCACATAGTACAATAAATACTAAATAGATCAATATATGTAAATACTGATATTTTTTCATTTTTTGTCGGAAGGTTTCAGCTCAAAAACTGTAAAAATGAACAACATTGCAAAATTGAAATTGTGTCATACTAAAAAGAATCCATGGATCAAGGTGTGGTACTTCTAAATATAAGATTAAAACCCTAATAAGTGGTCAAATAGCTTCAAAGAATAATTTAATAAAAGTAGCCTGAATTATATCATATTTTATCATGGCTCACAAATTCACAGCAGTGAAAGATACTCTAGAAATGTACACTAGGAATGTTTACCACGTCATCTATTCCAACACTCTCATTTTCTGCCTTAGCAACCTGAGACACAGACTAAGGTTACAAAATTAGCAAATAGCAGAAATGGAATCATAACATTGTTCCCTACTAATTTCATCAAATTAGAGAATCATGAAAATTATGGCTCTTAACCTGGCTTGATAATGGTAGTGAAATTTTTTACATTTTTTTTTGACTGCCAAAATGAAATATTTGGAAGTTGTAATCCAAAATGAAATATTTGGAAGTGAAGATCATATCCAAGGTGATGGTCACCTTCAGGTAATCCCAGAATAGCCACCACAAACACAGGTAATTGTCACTACATTGGAATACATAAATTAATAAATCTCCAAAGGGGTATATAAAGATTGTGCCCCTGTTTCTTCTATAAAATATCTTTTTCTATGTCCTACAGTCAGAAAGGGTCCTAGAAGGCTAACAGAACACCATTCAGCCAACTTTCTTAATACTTACCAATAGTCTCCTGGGAATAGTAGTTAAATACTACAGTTTCCAGACATAATGCAGGCTTTTAGGTCTTTAGAAGATTATAGATGTTCTGTTTAATCTGGAAGCAAAAGCAAGTGGTTACAGTGGTACTTCCATTTCCTCTGCTTAAACAGCACAAAACTGTTCAGATTTGAAATTAGTCTAAATAGGACAAGCTAATCGAACCTAAACTGGAAACCTCACAGACGCGCAAATATCGTCATCAGTGGGCAGACCTAAAATCTGGCACTTGAATTCCACTCTCTCACAACATGAACAGTTGGATAAAGAACTAAGAGATCATATTAAGAAGTACATTATTTAAATGAAACTGCTACCATAGTCCTCTCAGTCTGTAGCAACAATGAAAGTTATAAAAATGCTGCATCATCTTTTTTTTTCTTTTGGTCACTTTTACCAGTGTCCATTAATTTTCATTCTAAAAACCAAATTGCAAAAAAAAAATGCAAATAGTGAATTCCAGAAATATATATATTTCTTGGGAATAAAAGGGTATCTGTTTCTCATTCTCCAAAGTCAATTTTGGAATCCAAAGTTATTATGGCGTAGTGACAATAGGTATCTTTATAATAGCAAGGCTATAATAATACAGAAACCTATAGAGACAATTGGAAAACTACTGTGATTAACAAGTGTTATTGGAATGTCGTTGTCAGTGAAATACTATTTCCTATCATAGTTGCAGGCCCTGATAGTTCATATAGAATCATGTTATAGGCATTATGGAAGGTAGAGAAATAAGTAAGCTATAACACCAAGCCTTAAATAAAATCTAGAAATTTCATAGCTCCTGATTAAAATGAAAAAACAAAAATAACTAAATATCTGCTTAATTCTTACCCAACTATATTTGTTGTTTTATCTTAACTAGAATAAAAAAACGTTTTCCTCCATAAAGAAGAGTTGAAGATGGCTATTAGCTAAAAATTTAATCCAGGAATTACAAATCATCTGCCAAAACTGCACATAGCTCTTTGTGTAGAAAAGGGAGTTGGTATCTGACTCCAGAATGTGTCCCTTTTTTATTCTTGGCCAATCAAAGAGGCACAAAGTGTCTGAGACAGAAAAAAAAAAAAAAAAGGAAAAGAATTAACAGTGTTCTGCATGATAATGCCAAAATCGGACTTCATTGTGAAAGTGGCCGCCTTGTAAATTATGGAGGCAAAAAGGAATATATTTCTCTTCCTCCAGTGGGTTTAGAATGTACTGTCTCTGAGAATAAATGTTTATTATTTGGGAAATGTGTCTTGGTGTAAGATTTAGCAGTTACCTTGTACATAGTTGACAAATAAATAAGCATGTCTGAAACTCACGCTGTTGGTAAAAACTCTAAGAGGAGTTGACTTGCAGTGCCCACACATACCCTGCACTATTTCATGAAAGGTGCTTATGTCCCCAGGCTGTCCCTAGAGTGCCAGAGCACTACTAACTGAATAACTTGGAGAAACGTACTACATCTTGATGGTAGGTGTACGAAGAGAGCAGGGTTGCTTACTAAAGGAAGAACAATCTTGATTATAAAGGGTGAAGTTTCCCCAAAGGAAGATAATAATAACAATTACAAAGCTCAGGGCAACTCATGAAGAAAGGGAAGCTTTTACTATTTGTTGTCATTGTCATTTTTGTTTTTTAAATGCATACCTGAGTAAAGGAGAGTAAAGTTATCAAGTGAGGTATATCTGTGAGTGGACACTTCTATGAGATTATGAAAATGCTTTTCTCTTAAGTTATTGAGAAAGTCCTATTTAGGATATAGTTTATAGTTTCCTTCCCTATATTGTGTTTCTTTTTTATTGAAGTTTGGATTTTATTTAAACTCATACTACTTTAGTTGTACTTCTATAAAGAGAAAATAGACATGGAAGTGTAAAAGAAAAATTGCACTGGACTGGTTAAACAGAAGGACTTTATTCAAGATTATTGCAGTAGGGGAGAAAGACTACTGAAATAGGGGCGAGAGGTTGAACTCAACTCCGTTGAAACAAAAGGCAGGAGAGTTTTGAAGCACTGGGTGAGCTAGTGGAAAAGTGCTGGAGGACGTTGGTTGGGAGGTTGGTCAATGCGATCAGGCCATCAGTGTTTGATAACTCGTGGTCATTGAAGTTAGATTCCTACCCTCCCACAGAGACTGGCACACAGCGGCACTGCCTTTCTTGATTACATTTCAAAGAAATGGCCCCCAGGTCCTCGAGAAAAACATTCCTGGGTTGTAGAGGATTTACATCTCAAAGGAGCAGAGAAAGAATTTACAATTGCAAGTTTTCTAAAGTGCTCTAAGTAAAGGGAGATCAGGTGCCTAGAGTTAAAAAGAAATCTTTCTAAAGTTGAGTCAAGCTGAGGAGAACCTTAAGGCCATCTCATCAGAAGTAAAGGGAGGTGTGACACACCTTTACATACCTCTTCTTTTTTGAGGTGATTGAATCCAGGAGTTGCAGACAGAAACTAGCATCAAGGTGAGCTTGTCATAATGAGGCTGAAAGGAAGAAAGTACCAGAGGATTATGAAGTAATATTTCATTTGTACCCTAGAAGAAGTATAAAATAAATTCTCTTCTTTCTGAATATTATCTAGCAGGCATTAACTCTTGGAAAGGATATGAAAGAAGGCTGAGAGTTAGGCTATAACAAAATGCCTATCTTTTTCTGATAATGGAAATAACAGTGGTGTGCTACAGAGAGAAGGGGGTCTCTCCCAACAGAGAGGAATATTTATTTTATCATGAAATTATTTACATATATTGGCCTATGGTTATAATAAAAAGTAGACAAATTTTTTTTTTTTTTTTTTTTGCGGTACGCGGGCCTCTCACTGTTGTGGCCTCTCCTGTTGCGGAGCACAGGCTCCGGGTGCGCAGGCTCAGCGGCCATGGCTCACGGGCCCAGCCGCTCCGCGGCATTTGGGATCTTTCCAGACCGGGGCACGAACCCGCGTCCCCTGCATCAGCAGGTGGACTCTCAACCACTGCGCCACTAGGGAAGCCCAAAAGCAGACAAACTTTTGGTTGGTTTTATTACTGTATTGAAATTATCTGCAGATGTGCATTCCTTACTACCTGCACCAGAGACAGACTGCCCCACTCTTGGTTCCTTACCGAGAAATAACACAGTCATTTACTCAAGAAATAGTTATTGAGGTTCTAATAAAGGTTGATCCCTGTGTTGAATAGAAAGGATGAAAAAATGACCATGAGAAACACTCCTCAGTAAGCTAACTGCATGAAGGATTACAGAAGAGGTAAAGGGTGGTTACAGTTCAGTACGGTAAGTGCTGTGATGAGCACTCTTGTTACCAAGTCCAAGCTCGTTCTGCTTGCTGCATGACAGGCCAATAAAATGGGAGACCAGGTGCTGGGGCAAGGAATAATGACTTGACTTGGAAAGCCAGGAGTCTGAGAAGATGGCAGACTGATGTCCAGAGAACCGTCTTACTGGGGTCTGGATGCTCATTTCTTTTATAGAATAAAGAGCGGGGGAGGTGGAGAGGTAATGTAAAAAGGCCATAAGTTGCTGCAGATATCTCCTGGTTTCAGCCAGGCTCTGGGATGGGATGTGTTAATCTCTTCTTTCCTGCAGCCTTTCACAGGTGGGCTGGGTCAGGATATTTCCTGTGATCTGAACAAAGGTGCTTTAGTTTTACGTTCAGGCATGGAGGGCAGGGTTCTCGGAGATAGGACATTATGTTAACTTTAAGCTATAAGAAACATCCCTTTAGAGATTAACATGTAGCAAAAGCAATAGAATACAAAGGTTAAAGTAAAAGAAACAGATCTAATATAGAGTCAGATTTGTAATTCCCTATTACACTCTGGGAGTACACAAAAAGAGAAGATATCCTGAAAGAAGTAATGTTTATTTCCAGGCACAAAAGATGAGTAGAAGGTAGGCATTTGCAAGAAATGGTACACATTCTCCAAAAACCATAATATCAAAAAAAAGAAAGTAAATAAAACCACCCACAACCAATGTTGTTTACATATAAGTGGGAGAAAATATGTAAAGCAAGCAGAGCCAGATTTGGAGTCTATGTAAGAGCAGAGAGACAGGTCAAGATGGCCCAGGCAACATGAGAGAGTATCAGGATGAAGCCCGGGTGAAACACAGACGAGATTATTCTCAGAAGAGAATTTATCCCCACTCCCAGTATAGAAACCTGCACTGAGAATAGATCTGAGATCTAATAGATCAGGGCAGTAGGAGGAAAGGGCTTGAACATGTGTACAACCAGACATGGCCGTCTTAGGAGAGGCACCTCTTTTGAAAGAGAGGGAACTTGGAAATGGAGAGGTATCCCCAAGAAGTTCACTGGTGAAGAGAAAGGAGGAAGCATGATCTGAAAATTGAGTAATACATTAAGCAAAAGAGCATCACAGATTTAAAAGAAATAGCAACATACCACCCTTCACCAAAAATCAAGTTCTATCTATCCAAGTCACTGCACTAACTGTACCAACAGTGGGTGCCCTTGAGCTAAGTTAGCTACCAAAAACCCATCATCCTTCTCACCGCCTGCAGAAACACCGGTTACTTGTGCCCAAGAAATGTATTAAACATTTTAAATGAACATAAAAGTTTAGCAGATGCTTTTTTACCCTCTTGTTACAAGGTATCTGGAACCTTGTGTAAATTTATCTCAGGTACACAGATAGGGGATTCATGGATAAAACCCCCTGTATAGTAACTGTTTACCTCAACAAATATTCTTTTAAGCAAGTGAACTCTGTCAATAAATGTGACAATAATATATTGTTACAAATGATAGTTGATAGATCAGTTATAAAGCTCTTGAAATATTTTTTAAAAAAAAAAACTTTCAAAAATGAAGTCTCCAGGTCCATTTGGTTTCACTGAATAGTTCTACCAAACTTTTAAAGAAGAATTAACACCAGTTCTACACAATTTCTCCTACAAAAACAGAAAGGGAAGACTCCTATTCCTTTTATAAAGCCTGTTTTACTCTGGTTTCAAAGACAGAACAGGCTGGTTCCGGGAAGATGGAGGAAGAGTAAGACACGGAGATCACCTTTCTCCCCACAGATACACCAGAAATACAGCTACACGTGGAACAACTCCTACAGAACACCTACTGAACGCTGGCAAAAGACCTCAGACCTCCCAAAAGACAAGAAACCCCCCATGTACCTGGGTAGGGAAAAAGAAAAAAGAATAAACAGAGACAAAAGGATAGGGACGGGACCTGCACCAGTGGGAGGGAGCTGTGAAGGAGGAAGGTTCCCACACACTAGAAGCCCCTTCGCAGGTGGAGACTGTGGGTGGTGGAGGGGCAAACTTCGGGGCCGCGGACGAGAGCACAGCAACAGGGGTGCGGAGGGCAAAGCGAAGAGATTCCCACACAGAGGATCGGTGCCAACCGGCACTCACCAGCCCGGGAGGCTTGTCTGCTCACCGGCCAGGGCGGGCGGGGCTGGGAGCTGAGGATCGGGCTTTGGTCAGAGCGCAGGGAGAGGGCTGGGGTTGCCGGCGTGAACACAGCCTGAAGGGGGCTAGTGCATCACGGCTGGCCGAAGAATCAAGAGACTTTTTATTCCCTCTTTGTTTCCTGGTGCGTGAGGAGACGGGATTAAGAGCACTGCCTAAGGACCTCCAGAGATGGCTAAAAGCGCGGACAGACCCCCAGAGACAGGCATGAGACGCTAAGGCTGCTGCTGCCGCCACCAAGAAGCCTGTGTGCGAGCACAGGTCACTCTCCACAGCCCACTTCCTGGGAGCCTGTGCAGCCCGCCACTGCCAGGGTCCCGGGATCCAGAGACAACTCCCCCGGGAGAACACACGGCGCGGCTCAGGCTGATGCAACGTCACGCCGGCCTCTGCCACCGCAGGCTAGCCCCGCACTCCGTGCCGCCCCCTCCCCCCCGGCCTGAGCGAGCCACAGCTCCCGAATCAGCGGCTCCTTTAACCCCGTCCTGTCTGAGCGAAGAACAGACGCCCTCCGGCGACCTACACGCAGAGGCGGGGCCAAATCCAAAGCTGAGCCCCTGGGAGCTGTGAGAACAAAGAAGAGAAAGGGAAATCTCTCCCAGCAGCCTCAGAAGCAGCGGATTAAAGCTCCACAATCAACTTGATGTACCCTGCATCTGTGGAATACATGAATAGACAACGAGTCATCCCAAATTAAGGAGGTGGGCTTCGAGAGCAAGATCTATGATTTTTTCCCCTTTTCCTTTTTTTGTGAGTATGTGTATGCTTCTGTGTGAGATTTTGTCTGTATAGCTTTGCTTCCGCCATTTCTCCGAGGGTTCTATCCATCCGTTGTTTTTTTTCTCTTATTATTTTTTTATTTTAATAACTTTATTATATATTATCTTGCTTTATTTTATTTTACTTTATCTTCTTTCTTTCTTTTCTTCCTTCCATCCCTTCTTCCTTCCTTCCTCCCTCCCTCCCTCCTTCCTTTCTTTCTTTCTTTCTACTCCTAATTTTTTCTTTCTACTTTTTCACCGTTTTATTCTGAGCCGTGTGGATGAAAGGCCCTTGGTGCTGCAACGAGGAGACAGTGCTGTGCCTCTGAGGTGGGAGAGCCAACTTCAGGACACTGGTTCACAAGAGACCTCCCAGCTCCACATAATATCAAACGGCGAAAATCTCCCAGAGATCTCCATCTCAACACCAGCACCCAGCTTCACTCAATGACCAGCAAGCTACAGTGCTGGACATCGTATGCCAAACAACTAGCAAGACAGGAACACAACCCCAACCATTAGGAGAGAGGCTGACTAAAATCATGAGTCCACAGACACCCCAAAACACACCACCAGACGTGGACCTGCCCACCAGAAAGACAAGATCCAGCCTCATCCACCAGAACACAGGCACTAGTTCCCTCCACCAGCAAGCCTACACAACCCACTGAACCAACCTTAGGCACTGGGGACAGACACCAAAAACAACGGGAACTACGAACCTGCAGACTGCAAAAAGGAGACCCCAAACACAGTAAGATAAGCAAAATGAGAAGACAGAAAAACACACAGCAGATGAAGGAGCAAGATAAAAACCCACCAGACCTAACAAATCAAGAGGAAATAGGCAGTCTACCTGAAAAAGAATTCAGAATAATGATAGTAAGATGATCCATAATCTTGGAAATAGAATAGACAAAATGCAAGAAACATTTAACAAGGACGTAGAAGAACTAAAGATGAAACAAACAATGATGAACAACACAATAAATGAAATTAAAAATACTCTAGATGGGATTAATAGCAGAATAACTGAGGCAGAAGACTGGATAAGTGACCTGGAAGATAAAATAGTGGAAATAACTACTGCAGAGCAGAATAAAGAAAAAAGAATGAAAAGAACTGAGGACAGTCTCAGAGATCTCTGGGACAACACTAAACGCACCAACATTCGCATTATAGGGGTTCCAGTAGAAGAAGAGAAAAAGAAAGGGACTGAGAAAGTATTTGAAGAGATTATAGTTGAAAACTTCCCTAATATGGGAAAGGAAATAGTTAATCAAGTCCAGGAAGCACAAAGAGTCCCATACAGGATAAATCCAAGGAGAAATACGCCAAGACACATATTAATCAAACTGTCAAAAAGTAAATACAAAGAAAACATATTAAAAGCAGCAAGGGAAAAACAACAAATAACACACAAGGGAATCCCCATAAGGTTAACAGCTGATCTTTCAGCAGAAACTCTGCAAGCCAGAAGGGACTGGCAGGACATATTTAAAGTGATGAAGGAGAAAAACCTGCAACCAAGACTACTCTACCCAGCAAGGATCTCATTCAGATTTGATGAAGAAATTAAAACCTTTACACACAAGCAAAAGCTGAGAGAGTTCAGCACTACCAAACCAGCTCTACGACAACTGCTAAAGGAAATTCTCTTGGCAAGAAACACAAGAGAAGGAAAAGACCTACAATAACGAACCCAAAACACTTAAGAAAATGGGAATAGGAACATACATATCGATAATTACCTTAAATGTAAATGGACTAAATGCTCCCACCAAAAGACACAGGTTGGCTGAATGGATACAAAAACAAGACCCATATATTTGCTGTCTACAAGAAACCCACTTCAGACCTAGAAAGACATAGAGATTGAAAGTAAGGGGATGGAAAAAGATATTTCATGCAAATGGAAACCAAAAGAAAGCTGGAGTAGCAAATCTCATATCAGACAAAATAAACTTTAAAATAAAGACTATTAAAAGAGACAAAGAAGGACACTACATAATGATCAAGGGATCGATCCAAGAAGAAGATATAACAATTGTAGGGCTTCCCTGGTGGCGCAGTCATTGGGAGTCCGCCTGCCGATGCGAGGAGCGTGGGTTCGTGCCCCAGTCCGGGAGGATCCCACAGGCTGCGGAGCGGCTGGGCCTGTGAGCCATGGCCACTGGGCCTGCGCGTCCAGAGCCTGTGCTCCGCAGCGGGAGAGGCCACAACAGGGAGAGGCCCGCACAAAAGAGAAAAAAAAAAATATATATATATATATATGTGTATATATATATATATATATGTGTGTGTGTGTATATATATATATGTGTGTGTATATATATATATATATATATATATATATGAAACAATTGTAAATATTTATGCACCCAACATAGGAGCACCTCAATACATAAGGCAAATACTAACAGCCATAAAAGGGAAAATCGACAGTAACACATTCATAGTAGGGGACTTTAACACCCCACTTTCACCAATGGACAGATCATCCAAAATGAAAATAAATAAGGAAACACAAGCTTTAAATGATACATTAAACAAGATGGACTTAATTGATATTTATAGGACATTCCATCCAAAAACAACAGAATACACATTTTTCTCAAGTGCTCATGGAACATTCTCCAGGACAGATCATATCTTGGGTCACAAATCAAGCCTTGGTAAATTTAAGAAAACTGAAATTGTATCAAGTATCTTTTCCGACCACAACGCTATGAGACTAGATATCCATTACAGGAAAAGATCTGTAAAAAATACAAACACATGGAGGCTAAACAATATACTACTAAAAAACAAAGTGATCACTGAAGAAATCAAAGAGGAAATCAAAAAATACCTAGAGACAAATGACAATGGAGACACGACAACCCAAAATCTATGGGATGCAGCAAAAGCAGTTCTAAGAGGGAAATTTATAGCAATACAATCCTACCTTAAGAAACAGGAAACATCTCGAATAAACAACCTAACCTTGCACCTAAAGCAATTAGAGAAAGAAGAACAAAAAAACCCCAAAGTTAGCAGAAGGAAACAAATAATAAAAATCAAATCAGAAATAAATGAAAAAGAAATGAAGGAAACGATAGCAAAGATCAATAAAAGTAAAAGCTTGTTCTTTGAGAAGATAAACAAAATTGATAAACCATTAGCCAGACTCATCAAGGAAAAAAGGGACAAGACTCAAATCAATAGAATTAGAAAAGAAAAAGGAGAAGTAACAACTGACATTGCAGAAATACAAAGGATCATGAGAGATTACTACAAGCAACTCTATTCCAATAAAATGGACAACCTGGAAGAAATGGACAAATTCTTAGAAATGCACAACCTGCCAAGACTGAATCAGGAAGAAATACAAAATATGAACAGACCAATCACAAGCACTGAAATTGAAACTGTGATTAAAAATCTTCCAACAAACAAAAGCCCAGGACCAGATGGCTTCACAGGTGAATTCTATCAAACATTTAGAGAAGAGCTAACACCTATCCTTCTCAAACTCTTCCAAAATATAGCAGAGGGAGGAACACTCCCAAACTCATTCTACGAGGCCACCATCACCCTGATACCAAAACCAGACAAGGATATCACAAAGAAAACTACAGGCCCATATCACTGATGAACATAGATGCAAAAATCCTCAACAAAATACTAGCAAACAGAATCCAACAGCACATTAAAAGGATCATACACCATGATCAAGTGAGGTTTATTCCAGGAATGCAAGGATTCTTCAATATACACAAATCAATCAACGTGATACACCATATTAACAAACTGAAAGGAGAAAAACCATATGATCATTTCAATTGATGCAGAGAAAGCTTTTGACAAAATTCAACACCAATTTATGATAAAAACCCTGCAGTGGGCTTCCCTGGTGGCGCAGTGGTTGAGAGTCCGCCTGCCGATGCAGGGAACACGGGTTCGTGCCCCAGTCCGGGAGGATCCCACATGCCGCGGAGCGGCTGGGCCTGTGAGCCATGGCCGCTGAGCCTGCGCGTCCGGAGCCTGTGCTCCGCAACGGGAGAGGCCACAGCAGCGAGAGGCCCACGTACCGCAAAAAAAAAAAAAAAAAAAAAATCAAAAACCCTGCAGTAAGTAGGCATAGAGGGAACTTTCCTCAACATAATAAAGGCCATATATGACAAACCCACAGCCAACATCATCCTCAATGGTGAAAAACTGAAACCATTTCCACTAAGATCAGGAAGAAGACAACGTTGCCCACTCTCACCACGCTTATTCAATATAGTTTTGGAAGTTTTAGCCACAGCAATCAGAGAAGAAAAGGAAATAAAAGGAATCCAAATCGGAAAAGAAGAAGTAAACCTGTCACTGTTTGCAGATGACATGATACTATACATAGAGGATCCTAAAGATGCTACCAGAAAACTACTAGAGCTAATCAATGAAGTTGGTAAAGTTGCAGGATACAACATTAATGCACAGAAATCTCTTGCATTCCTATACACTAATGATGGAAAATCTGAACGTGAAATCAAGAAAACCCTCCCATTTACCACTGCAACAAAAAGAATAAAATATCTAGGAATAAACCTACCTTAGGAGACAAAAGACCTGTATGCAGAAAATTATAAGACACTGATGAAAGAAATTAAAGATGATACAAATAGATGGAGAGATATACCATGTTCTTGGATTGGAAGAATCAACATTGTGAAAATGACTCTACTACCCAACGCAATCTACAGATTCAATGCAATCCCTATCAAACTACCACTGGCATTTTTCACAGAACTAGAACAAAAAATTGCACAATTTGTATGGAAACACAAAAGACCCCGAATAGCCAAAGCAATCTTGAGAACGAAAAACGGAGCTGGAGGAATCAGGCTCCCTCACTTCAGACTATACTACAAAGCTACAGTAATCAAGACAGTATGGTACTGGCACAAAAACAGATGGATCGATGGAACAGGATAGAAAGCCCAGAGATAAACCCACGCACATAGGGTCACCTTATCTTTGATAAAGGAGGCAGGAATGTACAGTGGAGAAAGGACAGCCTCTTCAAAAGTGGTGCTGGGAAAACTGGACAGGTACATTTAAAAGTATGAGATTAGATCACTCCCTAACACCATACACAAAAATAAGCTCAAAATGGATTAAAGACTTAAATATAAGGCCAGAAACTATCCAACTCTTAGAGGAAAACATAGGCAGGGCACTCTATGACATAAGTCACAGCAAGACCCTTTTTGACCCACCTCCTAGAGAAATGGAAATAAAAACAAAAATAAACAAATGGGACCTAATGAAACTTAAAAGCTGTTGCACTGCAAAGGAAACCATAAACAAGACCAAAAGACAACCCTCAGAATGGGAGAAAATATTTGCAAATGAAGCAACTGACAAAGGATTAATTTCCAAAATTTACAAGCAGCTCATGCAGCTCAATAACAAAAAATCAAACAACCCAATCCAAAAATGGGCAGAAGACCTAAATAGACATTTCTCCAAAGAAGATATACAGACTGCCAACAAACCCATGAATGAATGCTCAACATCATTAATCATTAGAGAAATGCAAATCAAAACTACAATGAGATATCATCTCACACCAGTCAGAATGGCCATCATCAAAAAAATCTAAAAACAATAAATGCTGGAGAGGGTGTGGAGAAAAGGGAACACTCCTGCACTGCTGGTGGGAATGTGAATTGTTACTGCCACTGTGGAGAACAGTATGGAAGTTCCTTAAAAAACTACAAATAGAACTACCATATGACCCAGCAATCCCACTACTGGGCATATACCCTGAGAAAACCATAATTCAAAAAGAGTCATGTACCAAAATGTTCACTGCAGCTCTATTTACAATAGCCCGGATATGGAAACAACCTAAGTGCCCATCATCGGATGAATGGATAAAGAAGACGTGGCACATATATACAATGGAATATTACTCAGCCATGAAAAGAAACGAAATTGAGCTCTTTGTAATGAGGTGGATAGACCTAGAGTCTGTTATAGAGAGTGAAGTAAGTCAGAAAGAGAAAGACAAATACTGTATGCTAACACATATATATGGAATTTAAGAGGAAAAAAATGTCATGAAGAACCTAGGGGTAAGACAGGAATAAAGACACAGACCTACTGGAGAACGGACTTGAGGATATGGGATGGGGAAAGGGTAAGGTGTTACAAAGCGAGAGAGAGGCATGGACATATATACACTACCAAACGTAAGGTAGATTGCTAGTGGGAAGCAGCCGCATAGCACAGGGAGATCAGTTTGGTGCTTTGTGACCGCCTGGAGGGGTGGGATAGGGAGGGTGGGAGGGAGGGAGACGCAAGAGGGAAGAGATATGGGAACATATGTATATGTATAACTGATTCACTTTTTTATAAAGCAGAAACTAACACACCATTGTAAAGCAATTACACCCTAATAAAGATGTTAAAAAAAAAAAAAGAAATGAATGCTTTTCCTCTTGACCTCAAGTTTACTGACTCCCTGGTTTTGTTTGTTTTAGGAACAGACACAATGGACTAATTTCTCGGAAAATACAAACTACCAAAATTCACCCAAGATGAAATAGATAATTCGAATAGCCCTTTACTATTAAAGAAATTGAGTTCATAATTTTAAACCTCCCAAAAGAAGTCTTCAGAAGTTCCATTTACTGCTTTAACTAGTCATCAACCTGCTGTTTCCTGCCTTAGCACTCAGTTCACTTCCACCGTAACACACGTCATAGTTTGTAATTATGCCTTTTTTTTTTGTTTGTTTTGTTTAAGTCTTTAAAGTCTCCCTTCCATTGGAGCGCCAACACCGTAAGGACAGGGAAAAGAAGCTACTGGTTTTGGTTTTTTCATTATTAAAACCAAATAATCAGCACCTAGAACGGCATAGAAGAAAGAGCAGATGAGATGCAGTGAAGAAGTTAGAACTTGCAGTGAAAATTTTCAGGTTTTTCTACCATATTACTCTTGGAACCTGTAAATAATCCATCAAGAGACTGCCTCTTTATTATTTATGCTTAATCTCTCACTTGTCAAACTGATTCTTTTTCATCTCCCCTCTTTCCATTTACCATTGAGGGGACTATGCAGAAGACACAGAAGAATTCAGCCCTACGTCCTAAGAGTTAGTGGTGTGCGGAAGCCCACTCCCACCAGCCTGCTAGAGGGCATTGTTTGTTTCTCTTAACTCTTCCTTCAGTGACATCACGTTGGTAGCTTCTAATTGGCCATGGTGGGAGTATTTATACCACAGAAATTAATAAACACTATAAATCAGGGCTTTTTTTCCTCTAAAGAACTAGTTGTTAAAATTTACCAGCATACCACTGAAACTTCTGGTCTGTAGCTAAGAAATTAAATACAAATTATTACATGAAACAGATTTGAAAGTGAAGCAGGAATAGGTTAGAGAAGAGTGGAAGAAAAATTTAATAATAATTGAGCTCCCATATATTTTCTAATTTAAACCTCTCAATAACCCTGATAAATAGATATTATTGTTATTATTCCTAAGTAGATTTTGGGAATCTAAGACTCAAAGGAGATAGTATTTTAAGATTTTAACATGGTAGATTATGGAGTTAAAATTTAAAGTCAAGTCTTTCTCCCATGCCTTTGATCTTTCCATATATTATGCTTACTAATAAACAATAACAACAACAACAACACTCTTTGCTATTTGAAAATACTTAAGAGATACAAGCCTCCGGATTTACCTTTTCAAAAATCAGATTCAGAAATGTTAAAGGAATTCATTCAATAGTGATAAAGTGAACCATTTACAGATACCAAATGCATACTTTTTTGTTATTCATTATTATAAATTAAAGGATAAACAAATCTCTGAATCTAATTTGGAAGTTTTAGATACATTTTTTTTTTCTTTTTCAAAAAACTTTCTTTTCTTTTCTTGTTTTCTTCATCTTAACAGCAAAATAGTCCCATAAAGCAAACTTTTTTTTTTTTTTGCCTGTGCTGCCCAGCTTGTGAGATCTTTGTTACCAGACCAGGGATTGAACCAGGCATTCAGCAGTGAAAGAGCAGAGTCCTAACCACTGGACTGTCGGGGAATTCCCCGTAAAGGAAACTTGATTTGAGGTTTGAAGATGTATAGGTGGTATTGAAACATGATTCAAAAGTTTCACAATTCAGAGAAATGCAGACCTTGACAGAAATAAATAAGAACACTTAAGTTAGAAGAGTCAAACCAAACCACAGAATCTTAACAGAATAACAAAAATTAGATAAAGGCTAAACTGAGGCCATTGGCCCCATTAATGAACTTTGATATCTCAGTCTAAAATACATGATTTAAAGTAATCAATCATAAAATACATATTGAAAACTACAATATAGTCAGATAGAAAGCTATCTAGTAAGAACATGTAAAATATCAATAACTTGGCAGTTATATATGAAGGGAGATACTTACAGGGTACTGACCATATTTCATGGAGTTTAATTGACCCACCACAAAGTTGGAGCTTCAGGGTGTTATCTACAGAGCAAAAAAAAAAAAGTTCAATACGTTTCAAACATTGTGATGGATGCCAGTAGATAGCAGAAATATAAACCTGTTATTTCAGCCCATTCATTTTCTTTAAAATGTGGCAATATTAAACTGAATGAAAAAAATCATAACAGAATTTCTAAAATTCTTCTACAATAAGACAGGTTTAGCAAAGATAATCCTCCAATAAATAATCTCAAAGAAGAAAGGCTGAACTACTTACAATAGCCAAGGCATGGAAACAACCTAAATGTCCATCAACAGATGAATGGGTAAAGAAAATATGATATGTATATATATACATATATATACTTTAGAATATTACTCAGCCATAAAAAAGAATTAAATAATTCCATTTGCAGCAACATGGATGGACCTAGAGATTATCATACCAAGTGAAGTAAGCCAGACAAAGACAAATATCATATATCACGTATATGTGGAATCTAAAAAAAATGATACAAATGAACTTATTTACAAAACAGAAATAGACCCACAGACATCGAAAACAAACTTACGTTGCAAAAGGGGAAAGTGGGAGGGGAGGGATAAATTAGGAGTTCAGAATTAACATATACACACTACTATATATAAAATAGATAACCAACAAGGACCAACTGTATAGCATATGGAAGAATACTCAATATTTTATAATGATCTATATGGAAAAGAATCTAAAAAAGAATATTTATATTTATAACTGAATCACTGTGCTGTACACCTGAAACTAACAAACACAACATTGTAAATCAACTATACTTCAATAAAAAAATTAACTAAAAAAAAAAAGGACTGAACTATCACATCAATGAATGGAGCTGCTTAAATGATGAACAATTTAAAAAGTGTAGTCCACAGGGATAAGAAGGTTTAGTAGACCATTCACAAGCCGAAAGAATTCTGTTAAGAATGTTAGAGCAAGCCAGGCAGTAGATGAGCATCTTTTTAATGGGAAATCTCAACCAAGTAACATAAACTATTGATCAGATGGCAAACTGATCTGAAGGAAAATCATTTCTATATATCTTACTCCTTGCATAAATTCAATACTGAAAAATATCAAAGCAACTAAGCTTACTGGCATATGTAAGTGGTAAAAGAATAAAACAACTTGGGCCAATATGCCAGTTTTAAGCATCGCTCCACTTAAAATCCATTCTTCAACTCTTCAATACCTAATCACTGTACAAAGGGGTAATAATTTGTGTTGCCAAACAATGATGCTTATGATCCAAAGAAATTTAAGCTGATATCCCAAGGTACCCTTATAAATACCTTGTTCCTTCTGTTTCCTAAAATAACTTAATATTCAAACAAGTTCAATTTAGCCAGGCAAAACTTGTACTAGCCAAATATTTTTTTTAAAAAACACTCAGCATATGGAAAATTAATTTGAATTTGAGAGAGATAGTGACAGTTGCTGTGTTTGTAGATTTATCAGTAGTACACAGCACAATAAACCATCCAAACCTATATGCCAAATTCTCTGATATGAATGACAATCATTTAGTAGCGTTAACCTAAAGATTTTTTTAAACCAAGAGTAGGGTAATAACTTGCGCTGTTTTTTAAGTGAAGAAAAAAAGATTGTAGCAATCTATGGTCTTTCCCTCTTTTCTTGTTCTTTTTTTTAATTCTCCTCTCTCTCTCACTCTCACTCTCATTCCTTTTTATAACTGAATTCTGAAATAGCAGAATGTTCAGAGCAGAATTTAGATGCTCATTTACATACATTTGCATCACGAGGAAGAATTTCACTATCAAATCAACAAATTAATACAATATTCTTCCTATATTGTATGCTGCAATAAGAGCCTATACTGTAAGATTAAAAGAAATATACTAGTAAGGGTCACTGAATAGAGTCACTGACAAATCAGTTAAAACTTAACTTTTGGGACTTCCCTGGTGGTGCACTGGTTAAGAGTCTCCCTGCCAATGCACGGGACACGGGTTCAATCCCTGGTCTCGGAAAATCCCACATGCCGCGGAGCAACTAAGCCCGTGCACCGCAACTACTAAGCCCGTGTGCCACAACTACTGAGCCTGCGCGCTAGAGCCCACAAGCCACAACTACTGAACCCGTGCGCCACAACTACTGAGCCTGTGTGCTAGAGCCTACACGCCGCAACTACTGAGCCTGCGCACTGCAACTACTGAAGCCCACGTGCCTAGAGCCTATGCTCAGCAGCAAGAGAAGCTACCGCAATGAGAAGCCCGTGCATGACAATGAAGAGTAGCCCCCACCCCCCCCACCCCCCCCACCCCGCTCGCTGCAACTAGAGAAAGCCCACATGCAGCAACAAAGACCCAATGCAGCCTAAAAAAAACACCTAACTCTGTGATGAGGCATCATAGGACATTTGCTTTTAAAAAGAACAAAACTAAACTAAACTTTTATTAGATCCAAATGAAATCCTGTTTCCTCAGGTATAACGCATTGTTTGGTGAGAGTTTTAACCCAATGTCAGATAAGTTTAACAAGATGGAATTCTCAGGACAGAGAGAGAATCCAGCATTAAGGGAAACTCTGACAAACTTATGTGTGCTTCTGTTTTTACAGAGTATATCTGCAGAGTATGAAAATAAATTGCAGACCAAAAGAATATCTTATGCTTTACAGGCTCTGAAATGGTCCTTTCTTTACTCCTCAGGAAATAATCCTAAATGATGCCTTTATGCCATACTAGTACATTAAATGCAAAGATATTTTGTAGTAGTAGTAAGAAATTCGTAGAAATCAAACTGATGATTTGCTGCAACTCAATTCAGTTGTTAGTCCAAATGACAGACTAAAAACAACATGCCATTAAATTGCTGGGACAACTATTAAAGGGCTCTGGATTTTAAATTTTAATGCCAATTTTGAAATGCAGTTGATGAGGATTTTCTTCAAATCACACAATAAACCCGGTTTCATTAGTCTTGTAACTTTTCTAGAGGAGGAGGGGCAGAAAGAGGAGAGGAAAGGGAACGGAAACCTTGCCTGGAACATACAAATGGACTTTGGGGGACATTCTGTGAGTTCAGAAAGCAAGAATCATAGATTCACAAAGCCCTGACCCAGCAAGGAAAATAGCACTTCCCTGGAAGAAGTGAAGTATTTGCAACGCAGCAGGTAAAATAGAATGTCTCCTTTGTCTAACTGCATGGGTCTGTGGGTAATAGATGATTGACCAAGTATCCATGCTCCACCGTATTTCTCACTGTCCCTAGCCCCTCTCACTGTTAGTTGGAGGTCACACAACTAGTGCAGGATAAGGGTAGATGAAAGGAAATGATGTACGAGGCTTCCAGGCTGGAGCAATTAAGAACTAGTGTGCTTTCCCCATTGACTTCTTCCCTTCAGTAGCAAGGAAAGAGGGAAGCTCCCGCTTTGCATGTTTCTAGTGGTGTGACTACAAGAGGGAGAAGGGCTGCTCAGCCACATCCCAGTCTAATCGGAGAGAAAATTATATGTTTATTATGTTAAGCCACTGAGATTTCTGGGTTTATTTCTTGCCACATCATATACTAGTCTAGCCTAACTAATACAGCCTGAAAAATTAGAAACCGTTGATATGAATCAGTTCACAAATTCAGATGTTTAAGAAATAGATCTTTATTTTCTATAGTTTTATTTTCCATAGCTTAATTTATGTTCAAGCCCCCTGCCCATCACGCTAGGCATGTAAGAAACTTGAATACCAGTCTTTCTTGAGGTTCATCCCCTCCTTCCCTCCTTGCTACCTCTGTCCAAGGCCTCTATTTAAGCTACTTGGGCTTGCAGAGGGTATTCAGAAGGCACATACATCCTGAGTCCTTTATCACCCCATGCTGTGTCACAGGGGCCAACCTCAAAGCCAACAACCTTTTAGGTCCACATGTTCCCTCCCTATCTAGTATTTCTTTATTTGTTTGGCCACATTTGACTCTCCCTTTTAGGCTGCCCCGATCCTTTGCCAGAACAGTCTGCCCACGGACCCTCTGACAGTGATAGGATTCCGTCTTTGGCATCATGGCATGTCCCCGACATGGCTGTCAGTCCCACGTGCATGCCTCCTCTCCTTGTCTCTCCTACTTTCCTCCACACAGCTTGGGAGGCATTTATTCTTTGTCCAGGAAAAGTTACTGTCCTTTCATAACTGAATGAAACACATTATCCATTCCCCAAACTATTTCTCTACACTACTCTAGGACTTACAATTTTGAAATCAGAAACAGAGCCAACTGCTTGAAAGCAGGGAATGGAAAAGGGTAGAAATAGCAGCTGAGGGAAAAAAATAAACAAACATAGATTAGGATTTCTAAAAATGCTATGTTGCTAAACAGTTCATGAATTACTTCATTTTTCTTATTTCCTAGAAGGGATTTTTATGTTAAGTGCATATATTGACGTGCATTTTGGCCTTAATATGTGTTTGTCTTATTCTCACTCATGCTTTTCACCCTCTTACATCCAGCCAAATTAATTATTTTATTGTTTCATATAAATGCCCCCTGAAAATCACCTTGATCTTTGGTTGTGTTGCCCCTTTCCCATTCCAAATATATCTGTATTCCAAGGCCTAACTCAAAGGCCATTATCTACTAAAGACCTTCCCTGATATTCTCTAATAGAAACAGCCCACCTTTTGGAACAGAGCACTTTGTGTTTCGAGTGTGTGTCAAACTGAGTGACACTAAGCAAATTACTTCCTAACCCCTCATTTGTAAAAGATGGATAATAAATGTCTACTCTATGACATTGTTGACAGGATTAAATAAATAGGGACTTATTGTTTAGACAGTCCTGGGCTACAGTAGGCATTCAATAAATGGCAGCCATTAACATAATGATATTAACAATATGAAATAATGTTTTATGATATTTATCTTTTAATTTTTCTTATGGTAAGGTTTCACCTTTTGATCATACTCTTGAAGAATTTACTCTATCTAGGAATATATGTTGCCATGATTCAACATAGCAATCCATAACTGGTTATTTATTGAATAAATGAATCAATGAATGAATAAATCAAGAGGATAATTCAGTGATGGGGTTTAGCTCCGTGCTATGGTGTGACTCAAAGTAACAGAATTTAGGTCTCTATCCATTGCTCCTCTGAAGTAGCCCCTTTCCAAAAGCATGATTAGCCACCAACATATTCACTGCCTCTAATCACTGAATAATCCTACTTGCCAAAAAGTCTACATTTTTGCATGAAACCAGCCACCACCCTGAGGTGTTCAATTATCTTCTTCTCTGACCACTCACCATCAAGAATCCAAACCTCAGAGATCCCCTTCACCCTGTTCTATGCACCCCCTAATATGACCTCACCAGCCATTTATTCTCCAGCTCCCAAGGCTGTTGGCTATGTTTTTGAAACTCTGAAGATATTAACAGTAAGGGTGCCTATATTCTCAACCTGTTCTCTAAATAGTTTCTTTACCTTCTGGTTTTGACAGAAATGTGACTGTCCCCTGAGTAGAGGGACCTTACATACCCTTTAGGTAAAGGTGGGTTTTTTTCCTTATCCATACGTCATGTAGTTCAGGGAGATAAGAGGAATATCTTTTTATTAGGTGACCATTTAAAATTAGAACATTTTTAAAAATAAAGAGAGGTACTAAAAATCATACCAAGATAATAGGCACATGGGCTTCCCTGGTGGCACAGTGGTTGAGAGTCTGCCTGCCGATGCAGGGGACACGGGTTCGTGCCCCGGTCCGGGAAGATCCCACATGCCGCAGAGCGGCTGGGCCCGTGAACCATGGCCGCTGAGCCTGTGCGTCCGGAGCATGTGCTCCGCAACAGGAGAGGCCACAACACTGAGAGCACCACGTACCGCAAAAAAAAAAAAAAAAAAAAGATAATAGGCATAAAGTAGGACTGTCTTGGGTAGTTATCCACCATTGTCACTTTCAAACTATTTCTCTCCTCAGCCTTCAATAATTTTGTTTTCTCTGATACATGTGTCATGTTTTGACAACCCTCTACCTCTCCTAGGTTTTCTCTTTCTTGAAACTACCAGTTTCTCTTCCTTGTATTAAGCCCTGCAACATAATTCCTGATTCATTCAGCAGCTCTCTCACTACCTTCTTTTCCTCCATGACTCCTGTCAAAATCACAACACCCTGAATTCCAACTTCCTTGACATTCTTATCTCCACTGATCCTTTTCTTCAGTTCAACCTTACCGTGCCACTCACATGAGCAGATACTAGACCTAGGATTCACCAATAACACACATCAGCTACAAGTATGGGTATGAGTTTCCAACATTCCATTACCCTCCTCTCCTTTCAGATCACTTACACTAGTATTCCTAGTCCAGAAATGATCTCCTTTTGTGAGAAGTAGAATCCACTTCTTCACTATCCAACAACCTATTCTTATTTATACTTCTCTCCTATCTATACTGGCTCCAAGGTCTAGCGTTTTATCCACTCTTTCACAAGGCATGCTTAACCAACTCAACCCTTATTTCCCTCCATTGTATATACCTAGAAAATCCCCAACTCAGATTAAATTATAAAAATCTATTACTGTGCTCAAGATACTGAATATAGCCTTAGGAAATCGAAAACAAATTATGCTGATAGGTCTTCCTTCAAATTTATGACTGAAAAACTCAAATGGACATCCGAACTTTCATTGTCCTGAAACCGTATAACCCAGATTGGGACTTGAACCCACGGTCTTTTAACATCTTTATTGGAGTATAATTGCTTTACATTGTTGTGTTAGTTTCTACTGTATAACAAAGTGAATCAGCTATGCATATACATATATCCCCATATCCCCTCCCTCTTGTGTCTCCCTCCCACCCTCCCTATCCCACCCCTCTAGGTGGTCACAAAGCACTGAGCTGATCTCCCTGTGCTATGCGGCTGCTTCCCACTAGCTATCTATTTTACTTTTGGTAGTGTATATATGTCCATGCCACTCTCTCACTTTCTCCCAGCTTACCCTTCCCCCTCCCCGTGTCCTCAAGTCCATTCTCTACGTCTGCATCTTTATTCCTGTCCTGCCCCTAGGTTCTTCAGAACCATTTTTTTTCTTAGATTCCATATATATGTGTTAGCATACAGTATTTGTTTTGCTCCTTCTGACTTACTTCACTCTGTATGACAGACTCTAGGTCCATCCACCTCACTACAAATAATTCAATTTCGTTTCTTTTTATGGCTGAGTAATATTCCATTGTATATATGTGCCACATCTTCTTTATCCATTCATCTGTTGATGGACACTTAGGTTGCTTCCATGTCCTGGCTATTGTCAATACTGCTGCAGTGAACATTGTGGTACATGACTCTTTATGAATTATGGTTTTCTCAGAGTATATGCTCAGTAGTGGGATTGCTGGGTCATATGGTAGTTCTATTTTTAATTTTTAAGGAACCTCCATATTGTTCTCCATAGCGGCTGTATCAATTTACATTCCCACCAAGAGTGCAAGAGGGTTCCCTTTTCTCCACACCCTCTCCAGGATTTATTGTTTGTAGATTTTTTGATGATGGCCATTCTGACTGGTGTGAGGTGATACCTCATTGTAGTTTTAATTTGCATTTCTCTAATGATTAGTGATGTTGAGCATCCTTTCATGTGTTTCTTGGCCATCTGTATATCTTCTTTGGAGAAATGTCTATTTAGGCCTTCTGCCTATTTTTGGATTGGGTTCTTTGTTTTTTTTTGATATTGAGCTGCATGAGCTGCTTGTATATTTTGGAGATTAGTCCTTTGTCACTTGCTTCATTTGCAAATATTTCTCCCATTCTGAGGGTTGTCTTTTTGTCTTGTTTATGGTTTCCTTTGCTGAACCCACAGTCTTTTAACTGAGATCACACACCCAGTCTCAAGACTTAATGAAGCTCAGGTTCTTGATGTCTCATAGCAGAAAGAATTCAGTGAGAGACAAAGTGATAGGTAAGAAGTGGATTTATTTAGAGAGAAACACACTCCACAGAGTATGGGCCATCTCAGAAGGTGACAGGTGCCAAAATATGGTGTGGTTAGTTTCTATGGGCTGGGTAATTTTATCGGCTAATGCATAGGAGGATTATTCCAACTATTTGGGGGAAGGGGCAGGGATTTCCCAGAACTGGGCTACCGCCCACTTTTTGGCCTTTTCTGGTTAGCCTCAGAACTATCATGGCACTGATGAGTGTGTCATTTAGCATGCTGATGTGTTACAATGAGCGTATAATAAGGCTCAAGGTACACCAGCAGTCAAATCTTCTGCCATCTTGGACCTAGTTGGTTCTAACCAGTTTTTGTCATGTCCCATGGTTATGTCATTCTCTTAAAGGTTGTGCCCTGCCCTCTTCCCTCCTGTTTCAGTCCTATAATATATCCTGGGTAGTTCTCACTCTTTATCGTGACTATTTTACACTCTCTCCTCTAATCTAGCATAATTCTATAACTGACTCCTAGGCAACAAATGACCTAGCCATAAATCTCATACAGAAAATCTATCCAATACTTCATTTTTTTCTTTACTAATTACCTTAACCTACCTGATAGTTCTACGTATTTTTCCTTCTGTTAAAATTGAAAAATCCTGCTGACATTTTCTAATGCCACTCTTTTTTATTGTAATAGTTTCCTTTCATAACTGGTTTGTCAGGACACCCCCAGTTTCTGTTTCTGGATCCTTGACTTTTGTGCCTGTTGTAAACACTGAAACATTGACGGACTCCTTTTTCTGCGCTCGCTACCTCCATCTATAATCTATACCCTCCCTCAAAGTGATCTCATTCAGTCTCTACATTGAGAACTTGGAAATTTTTCTCTCTAAAATCACTTCTGCTTCCATATTCGTATCATATCATCTCCATAAATTCAATGCTTATTCCTTACTTTGCAATATAAATTTGCAATATAAATCTTCATTTGGCATTAATGTCATTGAAAACTTAAAATAGTCAAACAGAACTATTGATTCTTTTTGCTCATGAGTATATACCATCCCATTCTCAAGTCTTCATTGTTACTGAATCAGCTCCCAACCTGTTTCTCAGCCAGAAACCTAGAGTCATCTTTGATTACTTTCTTCACACTCTATTTATATCCAACCCACCAATAATTCTGCCTAATGTATCTTCAAAATATAACTCTTCTCTGACTGTATCTCTTTATTTCTACCACTAACTCTTGCCTGAAATTACTAAAACAACCTTCTAACTGATTGTCATCCTGATGGCAATTGTGACACTCTCTATCCATCCTAATGGCAGCCAGAGTGATTTTTCACTCACCAACACGGAGCCATGTAAAGCCTTCCAATTTCAATTAAAATAAAATCCAAATTGCTTTCTCATCTATCTGGGTAGTTCGGTTTACCTACATATACCAACTGTGCCGCTTCCAAAATGGCAATATTTCTGTCAGCTTAAAAGTGAAGCTCTTTCCTTTCCCTCACTGTTCCTTCTTCTGACATTTCTCCAAAATGTCCTTTCATAGCTGGCTCTTTTTCATCATTCAAGTCTCATCTCAATTCAAATGTTACCACTTCAGAGAGGTCCTCCCTGACCATCAGCTTCCTCTTGTCTCGCTATCACATTTCCCTGTTTTGTTTGCTTCATCAAACTTGTTAATATGTCATTTATTATATATATTTATCCATTTTTCCTGGTTTTTTTTTTCCTATCTCCCCTACTCTAGCAGAGGCAAGGACTCTATTTTGACTGTTTACTTTTTCTATCTCCTATACCTAAAAGAATGTGTGTTACATAGACAGTGCTTCAGAAATTGTTTTTGGTGTTAGAATTTTCTTAACCAGCTCAAAGGGATGGTTTCAATGGATATGTAAGATAGTGATACCCAAAGTAACAAAATTAACAAAAAAAAAATCTCAAAATTCAGGCAAGTGAACATATGGGGAAAGGCTTGAGCCATTAAACTACAATTTTCCTCATTTGGAGACAAATGTATCAGCAGAATATTAAGAAAAGAAATAATATCTAGAAGGCATGTGTATTTTATAGGCATAGAGGTCCATGAACAAGCAACCCAATCTCTCTAATTTTCACTCTTCTCACCTTTCAATCATTTAACAAATACCATTGAGTATATATATATGTGTCCGGTACTGTTATAGTTGATGTAGCCTTAAAAGTAGATTAAAAAGAAAAGCCCACAAACCCCTGCCTTTGTAGAACTTACATTCTACCTTTGATTATTGTCTAAGTGACTGGAATGTAACATCCAAGAGAGCAAGAATTTCATCTCTTTGTGTCCCAGCTGTTCCCAGCAACCGACATAAAGTAAGTGCTCAGTAAAATTCATTAAAGAATAAATACACTGTTGTTGTAAGGTAACAATAAAGTAAGGCAGGTAGACTGCTGAACCTGGTGCCTGTATATTTTATGAATTTAATATACATTTTGACTAAGCAGAATAATGGTAAACACTCACTACTTCCTCTTACCTCCTCAGCAACTGAATGCAAGATGCTACTCAATTATTTTAAGAGATGCTATTTCTTTTGCTTCCAAATTATATCAGTGTCACGAAAATAAATTTTTACATCATAAACACGTGAAAAGTTTTAGAAAGATTTTCACAGCTTGCTCTCCAGAACTATCTACACCTCAGTTCTACCCATACTTGCCCAAACGATGCAGCACGCCACTTTTAATTAATGCCGAGAGTTAAATGCCACTTGTATAAACTCTCTAACCTGTTGTTTAGAGCACTTGGGACCCCTGGAACAAATGAACTCCTGCCTATAGCAGCCAGTAGGAAATGCGCTCTCCACCTCCCCATGAGGGACAGCTCAGTTCTTCGCCTCTGTAAACTGAGCCCACTGAGTGACAAATCAGAACAGCTACTTCAGAGTTGGCTAAATCACTGCCTTTATGGCAGCAAGCACCACAGTGCACATAAAAGAAATAACTTTTCCTGGACATTAACTACAGTAGAATTCTCTCCAAGTTCTTTTCCTGAGAGCAAGAAAGAAACAACGCAAAAGATTAGCCTAGTCGCAGAAAGAGCAGTCAAAGACTCTGGCAACAGGGCTCCCTCTCACAGGTGGAAATCTTGCGTTATCCCTCCTTCAGGAGCCCCTCTCGCGTCAGTGCACACGCTGTGAGTCCCAGAACTATTTCGCTGGCTATGTTTGGCTGATTGGTTATTTCACTCTCTTTTTGCTCTACTCATCTTATTCTGTATACCCCTGTGAGGTGAAAAAAATCCACATAGAACCAGACCATCACATAGAACTAGACCATCTTACAGGACTCATTATTTAATTTTCTCTTTCTGAATAATTCATAACGCCTTTCCTGTGAGGTTGCCACACACCCCGGTTTCACACACACAATGTCTTCCTTCTGTGGAACACAGAACAAGAGAGCTCTGGGTTCTGATCACCTCTTGACTCAGGGATGGATGCCAGGTGTGAGTGTTTATTACCAAAATCTTCTGCTTCATTCAGGATGGTCTACTCATTGCCTTGCAATCATTCCACACTTATTTCTCCCTCTGCACCGCTGCCCCTGCCTTACCTGGACTATTTATCTCCCTCTGCCCTCCCTGCGCAATTCAAGTCCTACCCGCTGCTTAAGTCTACCGAGGCACTCTCTTATTCTCATAACTCTTCCAGTGATTCATCTACCCACTTATTTGTCTTAATCTCATATCACCATGCTATATTCTTATATCCTTGTTACTAGTTTTTAACTAAGTATCCAAATAGGTATGTGTCCCATATTTCCAATAACCTAGTGTACTAGTCGGGGCTCTCCAGAACAACACAACCAGCTGTGTGTGTGTGTGTGTGTGTGTGTGTGTGTGTGTGTGTGTGTGTGTGTGTGTGTTTGTAGATATATGTTAAGACTCCATGCTTCCACTGCAGGGGGCGTGGGTCCCATCCCAGGGTGCTGCCAAAAAAAAAAAAAGTCAGTGTGTTGAATGTATGTATGGATGGCCATTTGGGATTAATAAACCAAATTCCTACAGAGTTGGACACGTAGCCATCCTTTGAGCTTCATCTTCCATCACCCTTTCCTCACTTTGTGCTCCCCAGTCGTTTCACACGCCATGCTTCTTCCTGAGAAGGGCTTTTGAACGTGCTGTATCTATGGTTCAGATGCCCTTTCCTTTCCACCTAACTCCGACTCATCCTTCGTTCAATTGTAACTTTCCCAAGGAAACCTTTCCAAGCCCTCCACACTATTTTAGTTTTCCCAATCCTGTGTTCTCATAGTACAGAATATGTTTGGTAGCACTTAGTAAAGTAACTTTCACAGTTATTTATTTTACATTATTTGATTAATGTCTGTCTTCTATACTTCACTGTAAATTTCATGAGAACACAGACTATGTCCATTTTTGCTCACATTTCTATCCCTAGATTCTAGTAGTGTCTGGTACATAGGAAGTAATCAATACATTTTTGTTAATCTTACTACATTTTTATTAAAATGAATTAATAGGCAAGGAGATTAATATTGCTTCCCTTATAGAATACTTCCTAAAAGGCAGATGGCAGCTACACAATGCTAAAACAACCAGGTGAAAACAGGAGCAAAATCAAGCTATAATTAATTCTGTACATACAAGGCTAAATCATCAGTCTATCATCTGTCTGAACTGCCTATGTTGTTACAGACATGGTCAGAACAGTAACTTTACTGGTCTTCTAATATCAGATAAAGACAACTCTGCCATTAATTAACACATGTGCAGAGTATGTTATTTGAAGTGAGAGACAGAGAGAACGAGATCTTAAATTTAAAGTCGTTGACCACAGATATAGTTTCCAGGCATCAGTTGCTCACTGACATATAATTCATAATGTATGAACAAGTAAATATTTGGAGTCAAAATGTTTATCACTTCCAAGGTTGGATATTGTAATTAAGATTCCCACTCAAAAAAAAAATTAACTCTGAATACTTCAAACTCTTTGCATAAATCATCCCTAGAAATGTTTACTCTAGACAAAAGTTTTCTACCAGTTTCAACATGGCTGTCAGTATAATTTTTGACCTTTATCAAGATTGCTGCCTTTCTCTATTTTTCACCTACTTAGAATTGAAAATACAAAGATTTGCCTGCTTCAAACCTACCCAGTTTTGATAATTTCAAAATTATCAAATGTCCTACTTGAACATTCTGATAATCCCTTTCATCCCAATGTTTTGTTCCCTTACTCAGATTTTATTTTTAAGTAGCTATTTTATTGTTTATTTATTTAACCTGTGTGTCTTTATTTCTTCATTTGTTAAGTAGGAACAATAAGAGTATATAACCCACAAGGCTATTCTGAGAATCAAGTAAAACTCTGTACCTAAAAGCTCCTTGTTAACTAAACAGTACTTTTAAAATTGAGATATAACCTACATATAATGCTATGTTGGCTTTAGGTGTACAACATAATGATTTACTATTTGTATATATCATGAAATGATCACCACGGTAACATCCATCACCACATAGTTACAAATTTTTTTTCTTGTGATGAGAAACATAAGTAAATAGTACTTTTAAAGTAGCTATGCAGTTATTACAAATTGAAATTTTAAATAATCCGTTTGATATGTAATTGTCCACTCAAATAGCTATAGATGTGCCTGTATAGCAACAATATTAAAAACTGTTATGCCTAAATTATCAGGCAATGTATACATATACACAACCCCTACACATAACCCCTATATCCTACACCAGTCTTCATCTTAATACAGTCTGTTCTGCCCCAATGAGTATTTCTTTAAAACAAGTTAATGTACAGCCGATCAATAATAGAGGACTGAGGTCAACTTAACACACAAGTTGACTTGATCCCTATGCTACCTTCCTGAGCACATTAATAGCTTGCTCCAGTAATAATAACTGCAGCTGAAGGCAATGGATACTAACACGCTTAAATAGGGAGATGGACTGGAGGAACACAATGCTGTGTAAACGTCCTAAAACTAATCAGTTTAGCAAACATAGAGTAAAAACAAGTGTGTTTTTATTGTTGCACACACATTGCTAACTAGAGGATTCCTTCATATATCCCCCAAATCTAAACTCACCTCTGTTTCACCTAGGCTCAGTAATACTTTTTAACTTCTACTCAATTTAATGAATCCCTTCAGCAAACCCAGTTAGTAATTCTGCAGCTTTGGTGATAACAGCCATGCAGTTTAGTACTAAAAGCATCCGTTTGTTCAGAAACAAACGGATTTGAGAGCAAATTCTGGTCCTACCATTTGACCAGTCCTGAGTGAATCTCTAACGTCTAGAAACACCGTTTGTTAATCTGGATAACAGAGCTAATAATATTAACCTGCTTCTGATTCACCCTGAGGACTAAATGACATAATTCTTATAAAATACTATGCATCGTTAAGTTCTGCATTTAAACTATAGTTGAGACAGAGTAAATATTAATAGTGTGTGTAGTCATTTCGCTGCCAGTTAGTTGATTTACAGTTTCCTGCTCTTTGGCTTTTTCTATACAACATAAAGTATTTGTGTGTTTTTAGGTTGTGAAAATTATTGCCCCACCCCGTGTGAACAAGATTCAGCACACTGATTTTCATTCTAATTAAATAAAAAGTTTGACCTCAATTATCTGCATATTATCTGCGTTTTAAAAATGAAAGTATTGCCTGATAGGGATTGCTGTTCTAGATAATTATCTCAGCTCTTTACTTCACATTTGGGTTTAGCCTTAACACCTCAACCTTCCTTGCTATACTATGTCCTTAATTGTGACTATATTCAAACATTTATTACTGATATTAAAAGCACCAAAGTGCAGATATTACCTTCAAGGAGATTCCAAAGCATGTCCCAAAACTGATGCTTAGATCTAAACCACTCAGTATGTTTGGCAAAATACTCACAACACAGCTGTTTTTGGAATAAGTGCCCCTCTCCATCCTAGTTAATTGAAAACAACTCTAAATTGCCCTCCTGAGCATAAAGAACCAGGGATTAAGATATAGTAGAGGAAAAGTATCAGGGTTTTAAAGACTTATATAAACAACACAGTTGTTTGAGCAGGTGACAAATAAATTCAAGCTCCCCAGGACACACTTGTTTAGGATTTTCCCAATTAGGCATTTTATTTGATCTTCGGTCTGGGTGAGCCACAATTCTCTAGAATTGAAGAGGAGATTAATGGACCAGAGACAATGGCTAATTCATCTCCAGGGTTTTGTTTATTGCTTGTCTTTGCTAATTTAATACTGTTATTTCCAAACTTAAATAAATCAAAATGAGAATTGGGCTAGGGCAGCACGTCTTGATGGGCTACACAATCACTGGGTGATTCTTCACCCCCTTCACCTTTACCTTAGGTTTCTTCACTTGAAAATAATTCTCCCTTTTTGGAGAGGCGTAAATACTAGGGGAATAACACTTTGCATATTATCTCGATTAAGTCTGCTCATTGGTGGCAGGGAGGATGGAGAATAACTTAGCATATTTACAAAGAGACTGAAGACCCAGAAATTTCAAAAGGGTTTCAGTTGGGGGACCTGATTGCTCACAATTGCTTAGAGGAGAATGAATACCAATATGGGGCACAGATAAAAGAAAAAGCGTGTGTTTCTTAATGATGGCTCTAGAATCTAAAATGAAGCAGAGCAGGTTGGGAAGTCCTACAGCAATTTTATTTTATCTTTTTAAGGTATCTCATATCTGTGGACTAACAAACTTTGTTTTCTATTCTTGCATGACTTCACCTTTGAATCTGGGAAATTGACTTTGTAAGTGCAGCTTCAATAGAAGAGAAATGAGGCTTCTTCTACCTTGTTGAAAAAAAATAAAATAACTTTTTTATTCTACCTCAAATAAAAAGACATTAGCTAATTCTTTGACTATCAGCAACCTAACTAAGCAATACAAAGAAAATACATATTTAAAGAAAAGGAAAGACACACGTAAAAGCTTTAACTCCTAGTCCTTCACCTTTTTTGACCAGAGTGTGAATTCTGGGCTAGGATGTTGCCAGCTGAACAGCTGAACATCTAGTAATCTCAGGGTATCACACTTTTAGATCCATTTGAATTAGTCAAAAACATTTTTTTTCAAGCTAATCAACTCCTTAAAAAACTTCTTAGCCACCAAGCAATGTCTTCAAGCAATATGGAAATTTATGGCAATGTCCTTATAATTCTAACTCATGAACATTGTCCCTTGTCATGCACAAATAATAGGATCTAAGCTAAGTTTTTTCTTTTAAACATCTAGCAAGTGCCTTTACTTGCTTGTCCACATAGTCTAATGGTTATGCAATAATTGAAAGTAATTTAAAAGCAGTCCATCTCCATTGAAAGAAAACACAATGATGATAATTAAAGTTTATTAGGTTTGTAAAAAACCTAACAGATTTTCTTGTCTAAAAGCACTTTAAAAAATGTGTAAATGTGTTTCACCGGGCTTCCCTGGTGGCACAGCGGTTGAGAGTCCGCCTGCTGATGCAAGGGACACGGGTTTGTGCCCCGGTCCGGGACGATCCCACATGCCGCGGAGCGCCTGGGCCCATGAGCCATGGCCACTGAGCCTGCGCGTCCGGAGCCTGTGCTCCGCAACGGGAGCGGCCACAACAGTGTGAGGCCCACGTACTGCAAAAAAAAAAAAAAAAAAAAAAGAGTTTACCCTAACATATGAGGAAGGGAGAACCAGCTCCCCACAGCCACATAGAAATCCATAGTAAGTCTCATCTTCTTTTTAGTATTTTATGCAAAGATTCTCATACAATCTTACTTGTAAAATTTGTATCTTTCTTTTCTTTTTTCTTTCATGTTATCTAACCACGGGAGAACAGTCGGAATTGAATGTTCCTTTGCGATGCTCTATCCTGAGTGTACCAAGTAGGTAGTAGGTACCTGTCTGTACCAAGTAGGTAACATCTTGATGACAAAGAACTGTGATTTGATTAATTTTCTCTCAGTCCTGTTTCTCTTTTATAATCTTAACTTTCAGCTGAGTTCCTGTTTTTAAAATTTCCATTCTCAGGCAACATTCACACTTTATGAAAATAGCCATGCTTTCCAAGGGCTAATTGAAACTCTACAGCTTGTATTACATCTTTTACCAAAATGATTATTTTATTTCAGAACCAAGCCATAGGGAATTTCAAAGTTATCAATTTTCCCAACTAAATAAAGCTTATGAACACTCATTAAAACGCCTCCCTTCTTCTATACACAAGTGTTTATTGCATACTTGATAAATTACAGATTATTATGGTGGTAGATACAAACTGTGTGGAAGACATGAATCAGATATTGAAACTTCCCTATTTGGGATTTAGTAAAGATGATATAATCTTTACACAAATAATTAAAATAGAAAGCAGAAATATCCACGCATTTTGAAAGGCACAGAAAATATTATGGGACTTCAGAATAAAAGTATTTAACATATTTGGAATACTTACTACATGCCAGGCAATATTCTAAAGGCTTTACTTGCATTAATTTTTTTAATCCGCACAACAACCATATGAGTATTATTATTTTTATCCACTGTTTGCTGATGAGGAAATTGAGAAACAAATAAATAGTGGATCTTGGATTTTAACTGAGGCACAGCAAAACTATGTAAGGAACTAACATAATGTATTGTCTTCCTTACAATAATGAAATATTATAGCTGTTCTAGTCATAAATAAAACCAAAGAAAGCTGTTGGTACTTCATCCACACTTTTGTATACATTATGTTTTCAGATAAACTATAAAATCACAAGGAAGTCTTTTCCTCTCTTGGAGTACCTGGGAAGTGAAATACAGTTACTATCATTGTATGTAGTCAACAGCAATTCTTTTATAATCTAATGAAAGATCTACAGCATTTGAATGCACACGAAACACTTTAGAAATTGATATTAGCAGGGAAATTGAAAGGGAAAAAATCTGTTATAGTTTGTAGGAAAACAATGGCAAATATCTAATGGGTTGCAGCATGAAAAACACATGCATTTCTGGAGAAAAATCACTGCCCAAGTGATGTGTAAATACATAAACAGAATAGGATAAAAATTATATTAAAAGTAGGAACACATGAAGAAACATAAATCTAAGAAGGAGCATTTGAAACTCTCTCTGCCAAGATTTTGCTTTCTGTGGGAAAGTCATTCTTTAGCAACTAACCATGGCTCATACACGGAAAGAATTGAGAAGTACACTCATTTTGACCAACCATAACACTACAGGTAACCAACTATCTCCACAAACAAAAGTATGAGTTTTCAGAATTGCCATTTTGTTATCCCTTTCTTCATTTATTTGCATATTCTTTCCAAGATCTCTCTTAATAATACTCAAGATGGAAATGCTGTCAACTGTTAATTATATTACTGGCAACGGATCAGACTTAAATAATTTAGTAAGTTCCACCTTTCAAACAATAACTGAAGAAATGTTGGCTCAGAAAGAGTGTCTTTTCTTTCTAAGGCCACACAATCAGGAACTGACTAGGTCTATGAATTGACTAACATTTTATTTATATTTAAAGAAACAGATGCCTTGAGTAAGGACTTTACTATTCTATCACTCTTCACAGAATCTCGATAGAAACTACTGCTCCAACATCTATTTTTGATTCCTGCTGTTTCTGAAACTTAGACAGTTAAGCAGGAATCATGGTTTGTAAAATAGAATTTTGGCTAAAATGCATTTGTTCATTCAACAAAACGCACGATTTGTGCTAGGCACTGAGAAAACAAATATGAAATCATGAAACAGCACATTCAAACTGAGCAAAAGAGAAGAAATTGATTAAGGACAAAGGATGATGTAGTGGCCCACAGTTAGTAGCTGCGGGGTGCTCTTTCCAGCCCTAGCCTGAAGGGCCAGAATCTAGAGAGCCCTAAACAGAATGGGCAATCCTTCAAGAGCCAGGGAATCAACACCACTCTTAACTCCATCTCCACCCTGTGATCTCCTGCTGGTACCTCCTGCCAGTTGAACCCAGGCTGAAGCCCCCTAGAGCACAGAGCAGAATGGCAAAGATAAAGATTGGACCTGAAGAAGCTAAGGAAAGATATCTAGCACAGACATTCTACACCTTTCTTTAAGTAGCTTACTGGATAATGGAAAAAGACAGACATATAAACAAATTAAGACAGTGAAGTATTATTGGTTCTATAGTAGCTGAACAGTATACTCGAGGCTCTAGGAAGCACTCAGTCCTCACATTGTCTTCTGTCGATCCACGTAATACATAACCACAAACCAAAGATATTGACAGTAATGGGAAGGACCCAGTGAAGAGTGAATGAAAGAAGAGCAATAATAAAGAAGAAAGCTAAGAACACAGGAAAATGTAATGTTTGGCTTCCACATGGAAAAACCCATCGGGGTAATAAAAGTCTCCCCTAAAATTCAGAGCAAACAATATTCAGTTACTGACACCTCAGTCTAGGGCAGAATATCCATACTTGCCCACAAAGAAATCACTGATCAACAGAATCATTAACATTCAGAATGTTGGAAGGGATCTTAAGAAAAATCTTTTCTTTCTTCCTTCCTTTCATCCTTTTTTTTCTTCTCACTTGGATTTGGAACATTTACTATGTAGTGTGCTCTTTATAAGGAACTGGGAATAAAGTGTCAAGCAAAGTAGACACACTCTACGATATCATAAAACTTATATTCTACTGAGCATGGCTGACCTGAACCAAATAAACATAAATATAAAGTACAATGTGGTTGGACTTCCATGGTGGTCCAGTGGTTAAGACTCCCTGATTCCACTGCAGGGGACTTGGGTTTGATCCCTGGTTGGGGAACTAAGATCCCGCATGCTGCGTGGCTCAGCCAAAAAAAAAAAAAAAAACAATGTGGTTAATCCTATAATGGAAAATTAGGGAGCAACCAGAAACTGTGTAAGAGAGAATCATCAACTTCGTCTAGGGGTAGGAAGTAGGATCAGGAAAAATTTCCCTGAGATAGCAGTGTCTGAGCTGAGAATTAATGCGGTGAAGTGGTGAGGAAGAAGAAATGAAAATCAACCCTACATTTAAGCCTAAAGAATTTCAAAATCTGAACATTTCTATGAAATACTAGGGAATATTGATATCAGAAATACATTTAAGATAACTATATATAAATACATGAATGTACTTACCTCTACATATAAGTTTTTCTATTGGGAAAATTGAAAACACTAGTCAATTTATAGAAATAAAGAAGCTGGAGAAAAAGGGAAAGAAGCACAGTGAGAGATACTTTAAAGATATTTGTAATATTTTCTAGAGATATCCAAGCCACAATACTAAAGCAAGTGGAAGATTTTTATTTCAGTCAGAAATTGAAGCAATTAGTAAAAGTGTGAAATCCATAATCATTTGTTGGGCTGCTTTTAAAAGTGTTTATCATCACATTTAGTAAATTTCACTATCATAATTGACCATATTCTTCTCTCCACATGGCAGGAAGAAGCACACATGCTCCTTACTGATGCCACTAGAAGACACATGCATTGAACCCCAGGAGCAAAATTTAACGTTAATGCATATATAGGAAAATCACTTTACTCATAACTATGCACGAGTATAATTACTGAACAACGATGAAATGGCATGCAATTAAGTGGAATACCCAGGGATCAGCCAGGGCGTAGTTACAGAATAGAGACCAAAGGAATAGCTGTTTAGGGGATAGCAAAATCATCCAAGAACAATGTTCCCTTTCCCTCTCCTGTTGACTTCTCAGAGGAGGCTGGGAATGTATCCTAGTGGCTTCAGATGAAGAACTACTGTTCTCCCAAACAACCCTCTGTCTTCTCCTTCTGCTTACATCCAGATTCTCTCTAGTAGTAGACGTTTAAGGATAAGAAAAAAAAAAAATCAACATAACAAAAATATAGGCTGGATTTGTTACAGCTCCTGAAAGTTTTATCTTGGTCATCACCATACAAGAGATTAGGTCTAAAATCACCAACACCTTAGAAATTGACACAATGACATTATGTGTGATTACACAGCTGTGCTATAAGAATGGCAATCATATGTCCCAGTTTTCCCAAAACAATCTCAGTTTGTGCCTATTGCCTCAGTGGAATTATTAATAGTATCCACTATTAATACTATTAATAGTATAAAAGGTACCTATTTAGATGATAAATTAGACAGTCACCCTATCAATAAGAAGGGTATAAGGATAGCATGCTGGGAAAATATGCTATTTGAGTACATCACTGTATTCAAGGGAATAAAATTAAATTATAATTAATGAGTCTACATTTTCTCTGTGCACTGCTTGGTAGCAAATATGAATGCCACAAAGAGACTTATTGGACTAAAAATTTGATACAACCTTTTATAAATTATGTATATCGAATAAAATCCCACTCTTACTTTGGGACAGTAACAAACTTTTCTCCAGCAGCTTGAGAGGTGAGTGCCATTTTCCAAACATTTTTAATCAAGAATTTAACCTGTATCAAATCAGTTGTGATCACTGCACAATTCAGTTCCATCATTACACCGATCTTTATATGCATTGACTTATTTTCCCTCAGGGGTCAAAGATACTCTCACAGTATGCTAACATATGACAAGGAAGGTGTATGACCTTCTTATCCCAGTGCTATCTGGTATAGCGTGCCCTACACTTCTTTACTCCATGACACCTGAACGTACTTACTGGAATTCATGGGCATTTTAATCAAATAACCATGGAAGAAGAAAACATTATAGCTCACCTCACTAATTGACTTTTTGTATAGACTATGCTTGATTTTTGTCTTAATATACTTTTTTAAACTTTTAATTTCTGCAGTGAAATTTTTGTGAAGACACTGTGTTATTCATATAAGATTTCCCTTGAGAGCTGAGGCCGTATGGGTATAATTCTTAGCATAAAGTAGAAGGGAAGCACAATTTGAATAAAAAGTTACTGAATAAACTTTCAGATCTATCCATTCTTTGTCTTGGAAACCATCACATCTATTCTTCTCTACCAAACACTGGTCAGGAGATTCAAGGTTGCAACTGAAGCTTATTATAAAAGAGGATATCTGAAATGCTTTCTACCTATAGCTTAAGAAATAGTAGTTGATACTGGGCATATACTCTGAGAAAACCAGAATTCAAAGAGAGTCATGTACCAAAATGTTCATTGCAGCTCTATTTACAATAGCCCAGAGATGGAAACAACCTAAGTGCCCATCATTGGATGAATGGATAAAGAAGATGTGGCACATATATACAATGGAATATTACTCAGCCATAAAAAGAAACAAAATTGAGCTCTTTGTAATGAGGTGGATAGACCTAGAGTCTGTCATACAGAGTGAAGTAAGTCAGAAAGAGAAAGACAAATACCGTATGCTAACACATATATATGGAATTTAAGAAAAAAAAAATGTCATGAAGAACCTAGGGGTAAGACAGGAATAAAGACACAGACCTACTAGAGAATGGACTTGAGGATATGGGGAGGGGGAAGGGTGAGCTGTGACAAAGCGAAAGAGTGGCATGGACATATATACACTACCAAACGTAAGGTAGATAGCTAGTGGGAAGCAGCCGCATGGCACAGGGAGATCAGCTCGGTGCTTTGTGACCGCCTGGAGGGGTGGGATAGGGAGGGTGGGAGGGAAGGAGACGCAAGAGGAAAGAGATATGGGAACATATGTATATGTATAACTGATTCACTTTGTTATAAAGCAGAGACTAAACACACCATTGTAAAGTAATTATACCCCAATAAAGATGTTAAAAAAAAAAAAAAGGTGCTGTGAACACAAGCCAGCAGGTAGAAATGATAGCCACACCCTTACCCTAGATTAGAGGTTTAAAAATGCCACTAGTCTTCACACTGGACAAGAGGTTGTCCAGTGAGTTTAGAATCTAAGAAGTTTCAAGGAAGTTAGTTTCCCTTTGAGTTAGGTCATAAGTCCCCTCTGTGATTGCTGTACAGGAATACATAGCTCTTTGTAATGTTTTTTGGAAATTGAGATTATCAAGATACCAATGTCCTGCCAGATTAAGAGTATATTGTAGAGCTGAACTTTGAGTTACTGTGCAATTTTTTTTTTCTTTCATGCTGTGATTTGTAATATGTTTGGTGAGAATCCTTGGGATTAAAGTTTTGGTTCCAAAAGGAAAAAAGAAAAAAAAAGGATCCACCTGCCAATGCAGGGGACACGGGTTCGAGCCCTGGTCCGGGAAGATCCCATGTGCCACAGATCAACTAAGCCCGTGGGCCACAACTACTGAGCCTGCGCTCTAGATCCTGGGAGCCACAACTACTGAGCCCCCATGCCACAACTACAGAAGCCCGCACGTCTAGAGCCCGTGCTCCGAAACAAAAGAAGCCACCGTAATGAGAAGCATGTGCCCGCAACGAAGAGGAGCTCCTGCTCGCCGCAACTAGAGAAAGCCCGTGTGCAGCAATGAAGACCCAACGCAACAACAACAAAAAAAAAAGACGATACTGGCCAGGTGATCAAGAGTAAGATCGTTTGTCACAAGTCTCGTTGATGGTGTGTATCCTTGATGTGACCTGAGGAGAATGGCATTTTTATCTCTGTCTGGATCTTCCACCCCAAACCCCATAACTCCAGACCAACCATAAGAAAAACATCAGAAAACCAACAGACAAACAAATTGAGGGACAAATACCTAACCAGTCCTCCTCAAAACTTTCAAGGTATCAAAACCCAGGGACGTCTGAGAAATGTCACAGCCCAGAGGAGACTGGGACAGAAAAAGGATGTTAGGGGAAAACTAGGGAAATTCTAATAAAGTGTGGACTTTAGTTAAAAAAAAAAAAAAAGAAATAGTAGTTGAATCCTATACAGCAGTCATGCATCAGGAGATCAAATTCAACATGGTGATCTAAGAGGGGAAGAAAAGCATGTGATTTATTTAAGTAATATATTATTAAAATCTATGTTTATTTCACCAGAGAAATCAATGGATCGGATGTAAACAGAAAGAATGAACTAAGTTTCTGATGAAAATAAACCAAGAACAGAGTAAGACAACAAAGGTATAGCTAAAACTCCCATCATGGAGGGTTACATTTATTTCTAGATAAATACGCCATGCTCTTTGGATTTGACTCCAATACCTATTTACATAGATGGAAAAAGAGAACCAACCAAATGTCCCCCTTCGCCACTTCAAGGGGTAACTGCTGGGAAGAGGCAATTACAGTCAAATTGCTTACACCTTAAACCCCAGGTGCTCTAGACGGATGGACAACCCCTACAGTGTGAGTCTGCAGCTCTGAGACTCAGGGAAGTGGAGTAGGCAAAGTCATGACAGATGTGTTTTGTAAAAAAAGAAAGAAGACCTTCAAAGTTAGAAGACTAAATAAGGGCCTATGGGAGTGGGTGAGAGCCCTATTTCAACAACAAAAGTACATTTAAAAAAAAAATGCATTTGTCAAGGTAAAATGAAAATACAAAAGAAGGAAAAGATGTGGGAGAGGAGGAAGAGGATATAAATCAAAAGGATGAGTCACTGTATGTACAGGTTTCCCAGCTGGACTGAGCATTATATATTCAGAAAATATTCTTTGAGAAACTGTAATGCACAAGGCTCTATGCGGAGCCAAAGATGAGTCAGATACATAAGGACCTTGCCCTCATGGGTGAGCTTTGAAAAGGAAAAGGATAGCTAGCCTGTAAATAGACAACATGGAAATATAAATACTTGGTTGGACAACTTAAGAATAGAAATTGTCTTCAAGCAAATATGCAGTGTTTGAGAATTCTGGCATCATACTTGCTGAGTTTGGACTCCTGATTCTACCACTAAGTAGTTATGTGACCACGGGCAGGTATTTAAAACAATAAAATGAAAATGATGAGAATAATCTTCACATGATTAGGGTGAGGACTAAATTAAATAGTGCATATAAAGTATCTAGTGCTCTGAATTAGTATGAACATTCAAATAGAAAGTAGTTATATTATTTGTCCTGACTGTTCTTAGGGAACCCTGCTATCCCCTCAAGAGTGCTGGTTTTATTATCTGGAAAGACGAAGCTAATAATACCAACACATCTTACAGGATCCCAGTGTCAGGGAGGAAAAACAATTCTTCCTCTACCCTTCGAGATTCTTGGCTGAGATTCCCACGGTGATAAAAGGCAGATGGACAGGAGGAGAAAAACAAACAGAAGTTTAATAACATGTCTACTCCCTGTATACATTCAAGACACCAAGGAAAACTGACTAACTCCCCAAAATGGTCCAAGCTATCACCTTAAATACCATCTCCAGCTAAAGACAAAAGAAGATGTTGGGGGCTGGGGGAGCCAGTTATTAGAGGTTACCGGGAAAAGCACAGTTAAGGAGAGTAAGGTTGTAATGCAGATTGACGTCCATGCCTTCTCCACTGCTAAGAGTTTCTAGAGATTTGATCACCCTCCTCATCCTGGTAGAGAGGGAAACAACCTTACAAATGAAGATCTTCCTTATAAATGTCTCTTACAAGAGTAATTTCTACTCAGTTCTCAGAGCTTTTCCTGTGCCTGCAGTTTCTTAAAAATAACCAACTCAACATAATCCGTATGCCAACGAGGCATATTTTGGCAAATTCTGCTCCCCTTCACTAGGAAGGTAATAAGTGACGTATTGCAAATAATTGTTATGTTTGCACATTTCAGATGAGTTCCATTATCAATATGGAAAAACATATGCACATTAGATGAATTTTTTACTGATAAAACTTCCCCAATATTAGTTTTTATTGGGTAAAGGTTTTTCTCTACCAAGATCAAACCCATCTTGGATTTTTATAATAGGTTTTAGTTGTTTGCAAGGTTTCTATGCAAATCTCTACTGAGGAAATCCCAAACCAGCTATGAGCTGGTGTACCCTGCCCTTTAATTGATTTCCAGATAGAGAGCACTGCCCAGGGAGTCATGGAACACACACTCCTGTAGAGCCATTCTCCTTTATCTAGATTACCCTTGATGTGTTATCAGGAAACCCTGCAGTGCTCTCTCTCTTCAGGGGATCATTTTTTCCTTTGGGTGGATATGCCAGGGTTTTACAGATAACACAGTTGGGGGTTTTCATGGCCATACCTCTTATAATCACAAACTGAGAAGCAAAACCTCTCTGGCATCTAATTTAAGGCAGCCTCTTAAATTCTAGCAATATCCTATTCAATACAATATACGCTTTTAAATAAAGCACTTTTTTTTTTTCATTTTGTTTGTCAACACACTGTTTGATGCTGGGGATGATTTACTCAAGAGCAAACACTATCAGATACCTGCGGTTTCTCTGTATTACCTCAGGGGGGCTTCAAAACCCACCACCTCAGATCTCAGCACTTCAAAGAGTTTCCCCTGAAGCTGTGCTTACAGTATAAGCTAACAAACAAGGTCCTGCTTGCCTTCATACACCTTTTGCCACATCAAAATCCTAGCTGCACCAAAATAACAACTCTCTCTGCATCAGTTGGTGGTGGAGTTGGGGGTGCCTGCCATGCATTTTAACTTTTTAAAATCACAAACCACAAGCCAAGTGAAAAATTATCTAAGTGGACTTTTGCCAGATCTTCTAGCCAATACTTTTCTCTCCATAGGATATAGCTCCACCTTATGGCAGGAAATTATTTAAAGTGGAGACAGGATATGGAAGGCAAGAAGACAGCACACATTTAAATTTTATTTTTTCTCTAGAAGCATAGTTTTCCTTTCACTCCAACTGCAACTGCAGTTCTACATGCAGAAGAGGCAGCGAGACAGTCCTATCTGTCATCCTCGGGAGTCTGTAAACACCTGGCACTAAATCTACTTAATGACTGCTTTGAACACAGGAGTAGCTAAGGAGACGAAGGATGGGTTTATAAAGCTGCAAAAGAAAAAAAAAATCACGAACTGTGATATTCTGGTTAGTAGGACTGTATTAATTTTCTCTGTTACCTTATCACCTTATCTCTCCATTCACCTGTTTTTTTGTGTCTTAGCCATCCTTTAGGTTTGCTTGGTGCCAGTGTCTACAAGCTAACTCCTAGAAGCCAAGAACCACCTACTCCTGGCTTAAAAAGTGAGTCAAGTTTTATTTTAAACTTTTCAAACTCTACCATAAATACTTGCTATTCCTAGATCCCATTCCTTTACAGTAAGGTGACAGCTGGTTAATATTTGTTTTTCAAACTTTGTCATTGAGTGTACTGGGTACGTTTAGAAATATGTTAAAATGTCATAGGAAACTTTGAAGCTTTTTCACCTATATTTGAAATTTTGGAAAAGGGGATTAACTTTTACTGCCATCCTTTCCATGTGGCTGTAACTTTGTTAGGGAATAGAACATATTTTATCTAACTTAAAACCCACAGCTATCTTCCAAAATATTCACATTCCCAGTTTACTTGTAACATCAAGTGGTTCATCCAAGGGTAGGCAGCTAAGAAATCTTACTACAACACTACATCACGTTTTTCTACAACACCAATTGGCTGAGCCTTTGAAAACAGAGTTATATGGATGGTGAACATTTAGCATCTTTCAAATCCCACTGAATAGATAGCTACTTTGCCTATAAGCTTTTCCAAAACAATAAAGTGAGAAGGAATCTTAAACAGAACCTCACATATCTTACCCTAGCCCAGTAGTAAGCATTTATTGAATACCGGCTACAGGTAGGAAACTATACTAGGCGTTATAAGATTATAAACAGAAAAAGGATATTGCTTCTCTCCTCAGTGGTACTGATAGGGACAGAGAAAAGGGACAAAGTAGGTGATTAAATAGTTAATCCCACTAGGGGATTGTAAGTAGAAAAAATATGGGAGACTCCTGTAAGTTAATGATGACTCAAGAAAGCAGGTTTGCTTAACCACTAAACCAAGCAGGCTTGCTTAGCAACAAAACCATGCAACAGAAGCACAAGACATGCCCCAAAACAATAAAACAATGGTGGCATGAGACCCACATCCTGCCCAGTAAGCTCAGTATGTTAATGATCCCTGGGACATGCTCCCTGCACACATGAAAACAGTCATTTATGGACCTAGCCTGACCATGTAGGGACAAAAAACCCAACCTGGAGGAGAAGCTGATGATGAAAGTATGACGTCTACTCAAGAATGAGGAAGAAAGTCTTTTCCCCCTCCCCACTTTTCCTTTGATTATAAAACTGTAGCCCACTAAGTTCTTGGGTCGTGGCACCTGCTCGCCCACTGGCTTGCAAGCCTCACAATCATCCTATTCTGATAAATCACTTCTTATCTATCACTTTGCCTCTTGCTGAATTCTTTCTGCACTGAGACATGAAAGACCGGGGCTCCTCGGAGTCCCCTGGAAACAACACCTATCAGTTTCAGTACTAATGAAGTAACTCATTCAACACACATTGATTAACAACAGAAATGTTCCTGGCAATGGGAGAGAAGCTGAGGCTACCTCTGCAGGAGAAGGCAGATATGTAAACAACTGCTATTCAACTCAATAATAAGTATCACACTCACAGGAGAAAGGATTCAATACTTTGCAGGTGAAAGAAAAGGAAACAGGAGTTTTGAGGATGCTTCTTTGGGGAAGATTCACTGGAGATGGATCTTTAGGGTGAATCCCTCAGATGTTTTATTTCACATCACCTAGTATCAAATGAAACATGTTTCATTTCAATATAATGTTAAATGGGATTATATATATAAAATATACGGGCTTCCCTGGTGGCGCAGTGGTTGAGAGTCCACCTGCCGATGCAGGGGACGCAGGTTCGTGCCCTGGTCTGGGAAGATCCTACATTCCACGGAGCGGCTGGGCCCGTGAGCCATGGCCGCTGAGCCTGCACGTTCGGAGCCTGTGCTCCGCAACGGGAGAGGCCACAGCAGTGAGAGGCCCGCGTACCACAAAAAATAAATTAATTAATTAATTAAATAAAATATAATATACATATGTGTGTGTGTAATCTTATTTTTTCTGTGGTCACTACCTCAAAATAGCCAGATATATATTAGTATAGCACAAATTTTCATCTAAGTTGGAGAAAGTACAATATAGCTCCACTATGATTTCTGCAAATTCTCAGAGTGCTTACTACCATCTCCTGCTCAGCTGTGAATCTACGCTCCTGCCTCCACTCAAATAGTTCATTTTGGGGACTGTCTCACTATCTTGTGCTTGCTGCTCCTCTAAGATATAGAATCCAGTTTTTTCCCTTATTTCTATTGTATAAGTCACTCCCGTGAAGAATTTGTGAGTATATAATGTGCTTTGGGGAACAGAAGATAGGTTTGGGGAAATTAGAGGGAATTAGATAGACAGATGATGATGATGGTGATACATAGATGACAGATGATATAGACAGACATCATCTCACAAAAATGCAAAAACGCTGTAAATTGAATACTAGATATTTTGTAATTAAAGTTTTTCTGGGCCATTTCCAAAACAACCTCTAGCTTCCTACCAAACTGCTCAGACTTTTTCTTCTCACAACTTTCATCATCACCCACCAGAAATTCCAAATTTTTCTTTGCCTTTTTGCAGGAAAATATAACAATTACTCCAAACCCACACGGTCCATCTTTACTAATTCATCCTTATCGAATATTTTCAGGAGAGCAAAAGAGCCTTTATTTTATACAACCCATCAGCCTTATAAGACAGACATAGTTTTAAATAATAATGTTTATTTTCCTCAACTACATTTAAAGAGGTTTGTTAAGATAACAGGCCCAAAATGGAGTTCTTATGCTAAGCCCCACATCACCAAACTGAGACAAGTTAACTACAGTTTCAACTCGCCCAGAAAAGAAATCTTAAACCAGTCAATGAGGAATTGCGTGATTAACATTTGTTAGGCAGTTTGCCTGATGAACCTGTCATGCCCTACAAGGAAAAGAACCTTGCAATAACCAGTCTGTTTTTTTGCCTAGACAACTTCTTATCCCTGCTCCCTTCCACCCTAAGTCTTTCATTTTGTACAGCTCCTTGGAGCTCCTTTATGTCTGCTAGATTGGATGCTGCCCAATCATGAATCGCTGAATAAAGCCAAGAAGATCTCTAAAATTCACTCAATTGAATTCTGTTTTTAACAGGTCACAACAGTGCGTAACATAGCAATCCCTTAGTAAGTGATATTAATAAACTGGTAGTATAACACAGTTATGTAAGAATTACCATGATATAGTTGAGACATACATAATCAAATGGACATGAAAAAATTTATGTTATACATATGTCCTAGACAGACCTGCAATTTTAATTTTATTCACCAGAACTAATTTGTCTGGCTTAATTTGTACTTTTAATATTTAACATGATATTGAATATAGAACTTTGAATTATACAGTTGAATATCTTAGGTTCAAGAATGAAACGTAAACTGAGAGTGACTACTTGCTAGACACAATACAATAATAGCCCTTCAAAATTATCAACAGGTTAAATATTTTCATCCTGACAAGCTAATGCAATTACCAAAATAATTATCTATCCATTAACTATCTATCTCTAGATACTATAGAATAGGACTAAGAATAATATGGACTTTATCTTATTTAAAAGAACAAAGTAAACATTAGAAGGACACACTATTTCTCCTCTGTTCTGTCTTTTGTTTAGACCTTTGTTGACATCTTTATTTTCACCCTACTTATGTCTTAACTTGCATCTTATACAAATTTCATTCATGTTTTAGCATCCAAGTTCAAGGTCAACTCTACTTGTGAAGTCTTATTATTCCATATACATCATTCATCCCATCTTCTGAACAACTATAGTCCTGGTTTATGATGAAATTTGGTACTGAAGAAAATGCAATCCTGTATTACTAAAAATTGCCCCATATACTATAATTTTTTGGTTGTTACCAGTATGCAAACTCCAAGAGAGTATTTAACTTCTTTTATACCTACCTCTATAATACAGTCGGTCCCCTACATACAAACCTTCAAGTTGCGAACTTTCAAAGATGTGAACATGCGTTCTTATGTCCAATCACGTAAGTTAATTCATGTGTCTTGGAGTACATTGTCACATGTGTGCATACTCTACAAGTGGTTGTGCTTTTGTGTACTTTACTGTACAGTACTGTGTAGTATCTTTACTGGAGATACTGGAAGAGGATGAGAGCTATTACCCGGACATCACTGGACCATTTTTTCAAGAGGGTAGATTGAATTGAATACAGCAAGGAACCAGAACCTGTGCCATCAATGTCAGGCGTGAGTGAAACAGGAGCTTACCCTCCGTCTCCTATTGCTGACTATCCTCCAGTTCTACCGTCTCCCACCTCATCTCCCTCCTCCTGTCAGTAACTCTTCTTGCCAGTTCACTCGATGCCAGCCCCTGTATGCCAGCTGTTGTACTGTCCTACTATACTCTTCAAGGTACTGTACCGTAAGATTAAAAATGTTTACTTTTTGCATTTGTTTTTTATTTATTATTTGTGTGAAAAGTAGTATAAACCTATTACAGTACAGTACTATAGCCAATTGTGTTAGTTGGGTACCTAGGCTAACTTTGTTGGACTTATGAACAAATCAGACTTAAGAACGTGCTCTCGGAACGGAACTTGTTCCTATGTAGGAGACTTACTATACTGTTGGGCTGCACCCCACAGGCCTACAAGGCCTGCACTTGCCCAGCTTTAAGACTGAAGAAAGAGCCCTGAGTCAGCAACAGAGACATCAATGGCTTAATGGATGGGGGAGCATGTGTCTGAAGCAAGGTCCTGGAGCAACACCCCACCATTTGCAGTGCATGGCAGGCAGGACAGGGTGGCAGTCTTCACTCCCAGAGGGGGAAAGAGAGATTACCAGTTATAGAGGAATTGACATCAGGTGGGTTCATTAGTTACCAGGGAAACCAGCAGAGAGGCATGCCCCTCACTGCCCCTTGGATAAGAACAATCACCAGCTGGGGTCTGGGGCAAGTACTTAGGAAGGTTAGTCATGTGCTTAAGTGAAACAGGCACTGGTCGGCAGGGGATTTACAGAGAGCAAAAGAACAGCCATCTTGAGTGGCCTGACCGTACAGTCTACCCCTACGTGCCCTGTACGACCCTTACAATTTTGATCCACCCCTTTTCCGCGATATCCCTGGGGTCAGGTATGCAGAAGGCACCGAAACCAGATACCGCAAATACAATACAGGCAGGCCACCCCTGGTTTTCACAAACTCCGAGCCCCTCCATGGGGAGGGGAAAGCCCCGGCTCTAAAAGAAACATTCTGGTGGCCTAGCCAGGAGTGAGCAGTCACAGTACAGGTCTGCCATCCCATGTTATGTTGGGTGCCATCAGAGGTGGACCCATTAGGTCTTTCCAAGCAAAAAATAGTCCCACTATTTGGACCTGTATGTCCAGAGCCAGCCTATTCCATTCCACGCAGCATTGCCCAGGGGTGCTCACGGGCAGTCAGTTATACAGTAACGTTTACGTCAGAAGATGGCCCTTCTGACGTACTGGCATATGGGACCAGAAGATGGTGAGTCTTTTCCCGCATTGTCAGAAGTCCCCACATAGTCATATTAACTGGGTCGATTCTTCATGGAAGTCCAGAGGACAACAATGACATCTCGCTGTAGACCCAGCAGTTAGACTCATTTCACAGCGAGGCCCGTGTTGCTACTCAGTCCTCGGACAGATTTCCCTTTACTTGGGCTAGGCATGAAATGTAAGACATCTAACAGGCATAACACAGGGGAGATCACGACAATTAAGCAAAATATAAGCAGTAACCACATCTGAGATAATACCACACCCGCCTGTGGTTTTTGCCCTAGTCTGCAATACAGTTCAGAAAACTCAACTTTTCAAAAATACAAGAACGTGTCTAAAATCACATATACAACGGCCACCTAGTTTTACCTTGGATGTCTGAACCACAACTACTACATTTTGACTTTCAAATCCATTCCCTTCCTCAGTGGCCAAAGCAGATCTACAATGCATGTCTGAAAGACCACAAAACAGGCTGCTCTGGTCAGCAAAATTTGTTAAACCATATATAAGCCAGAATGACTTTCCCATACCTCAATACATATAGATTTTTTCCATCATTTCCCCTTTTGATAGCAAATCTTTCAGCAGAAATCATTGGTGATCAAAGTATCCATCCCTCAGTGCTGGGGTCTCCAGGTTCAGATCATGTCCCTCCATGTTAGGCCTCCTTTATATTCGCCTAGACATTCACCTTGGGGGAAAACTAATCAAATCTTGTGAACAGACTTAGAGGTATGTTAATGGGGAAACACCGTAGGCTATACATTTTCTCTTTAAAATTACCCTTAATCCACCAAACACAGCCAAATCAAGACTTATTTGTTTGCAAAACAAGTCTGGTCAATTGACCATAAAGGTTCCTCCAAACTGGCTGTGGTGGAAATCCTCAGAAGTCTCAGACTGAATTATCAAAAGGCCTCTCAAGGCCAGGAAAGCCATGCCAAAGGTCTGGCATCAGACTCACTGGATTTCTCTCTTCTAGAAGTCCCCAAAATATCGAGATTCCTGCACATGCCAGGAGACAGTCTTTCCCATTCGCCTGCTCAGAACCCAAGAGTCTCCAATTTCTGGAGGGAATAGGCAGAGAGAGAAAAAAAATATCTCACAGAGGTGTAATTTACCAAATTGCTGTAAGTCATAAGTAACTTGACAGGAAATGCTTCCCTATATTTGGAAAGCACAGATCGAAACTAGTAATATTCCAGACGAAAATCCATAAACACTATAACCGTATTCACCAGTTCACTCAGGAAACAATCCTCTTGTTAACTTTTTATAAAGTCATCAGGTTTTCCCTTGGATACTTTCATTTCTTACCCAGTTCCCCAGTATAATCTGAGATTTATCAAAGTACAACAGAGTACAACTGTCTATAAATGACAGAAAGACTTAAAAAGTCACGGTTAGGAGCTTCCCTGGTGGCGCAGTAGTTGAGAGTCCGCCTGCCGATGCAGGGGACACGGGTTCGTGCCCCGGTCTGGAAAGATCCCACATGCCACGGAGCGGCTGGGCCCGTGAGCCATGGCCGCTGAGCCTGCGCGTCCGGAGCCTGTGCTCCGCAACGGGAGAGGCCACAACAGTGAGAGGCCCGCGGTACCGCAAAAAAAAAGTCACGGTTAAACATTTGATCACAATGTAATTGACAAAAGAAACTTAGTTTCTGCTGTCACATGCAACATTTTAAGATAACTAGAATTATGACTGATTATAATCCTAACCCTTAAAAACCTTAAAGTCTGGCAAAAACTAAGAAGCAAGTAATTGTGCATTTCCTGATTGGAAACTTATGCTTTAGTGAACTTCCTCTTCTAAGAAGGCAAGGGTGGGTAAACTTAGACCCACCTAGCAATTAACGTCCCAATATTTTAATCTATTTGAAATGACCCAGATAGTCAATGAATTCTCACCATTTAATTTAGTGTCAAGTTACAAAAATCTGAAGGGACTATTTTAGATAGACATTCCCAAAACATAATTTTTCTATAAAGTTTACCTAAAAGCTCTTTTTTTCCCCCTTCACTCTTAGAGATCACACATGATTAAAGTTCCTGAGAGCCCAGGTAAGTCATTTACATCTCAAAGGCGCAAGAGAAACACCAGTTTCTTCTAGAGAGGAACCAATTAAACCAATTACAAAAGGCTCACTTGGATGCAGTAGCAGAGCCATTAGGGGCCATTGTTCTCCAGATCTCTTGGCGGCCCCCATTACGCAAGGATAGCCACCACAAGCCCCACATACTGGTGGACGGCCACCCTGGGACTTCCCCCGCAACTTTCAGGATCATCCCTGGAACTTCCGGGCCACAGGAGTTAGTGGACGGCCCTTGCAACATTCCATTCCCCGTCCGGTATTTCCCCACATCTCAGCGCTCACAGGAGCTTCCTCGGTCTCCTGGCTGCTCCTCCAATTAATGGGCTGCACCCCGCGGGCCTACAAGGCCTGTACTCGCCCAGCTTCAAGACCGAAGAAAGAGCCGGGGGTCAGCGACAAAGACATAACGGTTTAACCGATGGCGGAGCTTACTTGTCTGGAGCAAGGTCCTGGAGAGACACCCAACCGTGCGCGGCCGACACTGAGCAGGACGGAAGCAGGCTGCGCTTCCGGGTGGGGAGGGAGACGCTGGTTATAGGGGGACTGACGGCAGGTGGGCTCATTGGTTACCAGGGAAACCGGCAGAGGGCACGCCCCTCACTGACCCCTTGATAAGAACAATCCCCAGCTGGGGCCTGGGGCGAGTATGTAAAAAGGAGGTCAGTCAGGTGAGTAGAGTGTAGGTGAAGCAGGCACTGCTTGGACAGGTGACGTACAGAGAGCAAGAGAACAGCCATCTTGAGCGGCCTGTCCATACAAATACCTTGTTTGGCCTTGTGATTGATATCTAAACAGTACTAAGTGCACAATTTTTATGTACTTGATACATGTAATAAGAAAATCTTATAGCACAACTTTTGAAAATACCAATTTAGGGGATAGAAGAGAGGCTTTTTCTCGATATCTCCCGCAGTGTTTTGAGAAAGCATATGTTAAAACCGAAAACTGTCATGCAATAAGTTCCTAATATCCGTTTCTTGATTTTGAATTTGTACTTAGAGTTCTGTCATATTAGCCACGTATTTCCATAATGATCTGCCTATATAACCTTAGGGGTTCACTTACTGAACACCTGAGGAAGTTATTCTGTGTGTTCCTAGGACACAGCACTCCAGGGACAATCTTGCATGTTAGAGTCACTTTTCCAATTTCAAACGATGAAAGCAACATAAGTAAACAAAAAACAGGAGGACAAATCTGTAAAAATGATTAGAAAATGATAAGGAAAAATTCTTATAGTTGAATAAGTTAAGCAGTCTATCTCCATATTATGCTACTTTCTTAATTTAAGGAAACATTTATTCTGCAGTGTTTTAGTTAATTTTGTGCTTAATAGAGATGAAAAATTGGTATGCTTTAGTAGCTCCAGTCCTTCATGTCTCAGCACAGAAAGAATTCAGCAAGAGGCAAAGTGATAGATAAGAAGTGATTTATCAGAATAGGATGCTTGTGAGGCTTACAAGCGGGTGCATGAGAGAGTGTCACCCCAAGAACTTAGTGGGCTACAGTTTTATAATCAAAGGAAAAGTGGGAAGGGGGAGAAGACCACCTTCTTCCTCATTCTTTTTTTTTTTTTTTTGAGGTACATGGGCCTCTCACTGTTGTGGCCTCTCCCGTTCCGGAGCGGACCGGGGCACGAACCCGCATCCCCTGCATCGGCAGGCGGACTCTCAACCACTGCGCCACCAGGGAAGCCCCTAAGTTGTTTTTTTTTTAAATTTTTGTTGTAGCATAGTTGATTTACAATGTTGTGTTAGTTTCAGGTGTACAGCAAAGTGAATCAGTTATACATATACATATATCCACTCTTTTTTAGATTCTTTTCCCGTATAGGCCATTACAGAGTATTGAATAGAGTTCCCTGTGCTATACAGTAGGTCCTTATTAGTTGTCTATTTTATACATAGTAGTGTGTATAAGATTTTTGAGAAACCATGTTACTCTCATTACATATGGAAAGTTATTTTCTCCCAGCTTTAAGGTCCTAAGATGTAATGTAAGTACAATTCCAAAGTGGTTACAGGTCTTAACTATGGAGCGGTCTAAAATGGTTAGCCAATGCAAGCTCAATAAAGTAAATTTATTTAAAATTTGTTCTTAAGAGAAGGTCTTGTTCTGCATCAAGTCATTTACTTCCATAAATTCCTCAATTACAATTTCATCTGAAAGTATTCAATATGCAGTTTTCCATACCTTAGAAAGGATAACCTACCACTCTTGTAAAAATAAAGACCTAGTTGTTCATTTAATATGCTTTCAAACTTTGATATCTTTCTACTTGAGCAATTGAAGGTTTGTGTTCTCATTGTAATTCTTTATGTGAGGAGCAAGGAAATTTTAGACTTAACTCTTGAAGTATTGATTATTATTGAACTCTTTTTAATCTCATTGAAGAAACTCTGCTAAAAATAGCAGGACTCTTCAGACTTTTGATTAACTTTACATCTGCCATTGAGTCTATGGATATGTGTTTTTAAGCTCTGTGAGTCTAAGGTAAGTCTCCTGTTATTAATATGCTTGCAAAATCTATATCTGTGGTATCATTGCCAGAATCGAGCAAGACAGCAATTTAAATGTATAAGAGAAAAATGAGTCTTGGACTTTCTTTCTACTTTCAAGTTAGATATTTTTATATTCTTTGTAAAGGAATTGGATCATTGCCCACTTGCAAGAGTGAAGAGGAAAATAATTACCCTTCTCTATAATAAGGTCATGATTTTATTATCATGAATCATGACAGACCTTAGTTATCTATCAAGAAGAGGTGATTAACATTAATTATAGTGACACAGGTACTTATTATTTTAGCAGGGCTAAATAATTCTCCAATATTTAAGTGGTTAATATTAACTAACTTCATGCAGCAGAGTACTTAGCTCTGTTCTTGTCAATAATAATTTGAATTTTGTCAATGACATAAATATATTCAAAAGGCCACTATCTTGGGACTTCCCTGGCAGTCCAGTGGTTAAGATGTCGCACATCCACTGCAGGGGACGCAAGTTCGGTCCCTGGTTGGAGAACTAAGATCCCACATGCCGAGCATTGTGGCCAAAACTAAACTAAAATAAAAATTAAAAACAACAACAACAACAAAACCAAAAGGCCACTATCTTAATAACAATATGACCTGTGAGACTATTATAGAGGGTTTTTTAATGACTATTTTGGAAAATTAATATCATTTGCTCTGGTACTTTTCAGTAGTAGAATAAGTCTTACCATTTATTTTGTTTACAAAACAGTAGTTTTGCTCTTAATCAGCAGCATAGAATACTATTAGTATTAGCAATAATAACAGTTAATATTTACTGAACAATTACCATGTGCCAGACACCTTTCAATATATTATTTATTTTCAAGGCTATCTTTTGGGATAGGTATTATCTTTTGAGACAGAGATTATCATCCCCACAGATGAGCAAACTTGGACAAAAATTATTATCATAATTGGGAAGTGACAGTGCTACAATGCAAACCAGGGTTAGAAAAAATAATAGAGGAATAAATATCAATACTACCTATCCATTCTCTTCTGCCTAGTCTATGCTGTGTCTTTGAGTCAAATCAGGACCAAAAAAGCCTCATTTTAGTAGTATTATTAATTATTTTTTAGGCAGAGAATATTTCAGGAACACAAGATTGGATTCATCATAATCTTTGTTCATCATGAATTCTTATCATTAGTCTAGGCATGGCTCACTTTTTTTTAGTTAGTAAGTTGATTACTTTTTATAATATGGTAAACGCCCAACACCAACCACTCACTAGGACCTTGGTAAAAACCTACGTATAAATTTAAAATTAAAAAATAAATAGAACTGTAATAAGATCTTAACTTTTATTAATGGTTTCTCCACATTCATTTTAAAAATATTTTTAAACTGAGGTATACATTACTTACAGTAAAATGCACAGATCTAATCATAAATTTTGATAAGTTGAGTCAGATAAGTTTGGAAACAGGCATATAAGGGTTAAATTTATACCCTCAAAGCACAGGATATTTTTCAAAACAAAAAGTTGCTTTATGTTTTTTCTCAGTAAACGTCACCCCCCACCAAAGACACTACTGAACGGATTTCTATCACAACCACTTAGCTTTGGTTATACCTAAAACTTTAACAGGTGTGAAGACATATATCACTGTGGTTTTGATTTGCCTTTCCCTAAGGTGTTGTGCACCTTTTCATGTACCTGTGGGTCATTTGTATGTCTTCTTTGGGAAAAATAACTGTTGAGATCCTCTGCCTATTTTTTAATCAGATTTTTTTTTCTATCGAGATATATGAGTTCTTTACATAACGTTTCCCATGTTAACCACTTTTAATTATACAGTCCAGTAGTCTTAAGTGTATTCACATTGTTGTGAGGCAGATCTCCAGAACTTTTTCATCTTGAAAAACTGAAACTCTATACCCTTTAAACAACAACACTCCTTTTCCCCTTCCCTCCAGCCTCTGGTAACCACCATTCTACTTTCTGTTTCTATGCATTTGATTTCTTTAGATACCTCCTATAAGCAGAATCATACAGTATTTGTTTTTTTGTGGCTGGCTTATTTTACTTAGCATAATGTCCTCAGGGCTTCTCCGTGTAGTAGCATATGACAGGATTCCCTTCCCTTCTAAGGCTGAATAATATTCTGTTGTATAGATGTATTAGGTTTTGTTAAGCCATTCATCTGTCAGTGGATATTTGGGTTGCTACCACCTCTTGGCTTATTGTGAATAGTGCTGCTACAAACATGGGTGTGTGAATATCTCTTCAGGATCCTGATTTCAATTCTTCTGGGTAAGTACCCAGAAGGAGAATTGCTGGATCATATGACAGATCTATTTTTAATTTTTTTGAAGAAATTTTATACTCTTTTCCATAGTGATTATCTCATTTTACATTCCCACCAAGAGTGCACAACTGTTCCAATTTATCCACAGCCTCACCAATACTTGTTATTTTGGTGTTTTTTGTGGTTTGTTTGTTTGTTTGTTTGTTTTGTAGTAGTAGTCAGCCTAATGGGCATGAGGTGAGAAGTTTGTCAATCATATTGATCTTTAAAAAAAGAAAGTTTTTTTTATTTTTCAATTTAACTGATTTAAATCATACTCTGTATGATTTTTTCCCATTTATCTTATTAAAACATAATTTACATTCAGTGAAATTTATAAATTTAAGCATACAATTGTAGGCATTTTGACAAAAATATATATATATTTTTTATATATATATAAATATATATAAGTACCACCAAAATGAAGATATAGAGCAGAGGTCATCCAACTATGACCTGTGGACCAAATCTGGCCCATGGACTGCTTATGTTTGGCCCTTCAATTTTCTAATCTGTGCAAGAAATGTTATGTTCAGCTGCTAAAGAATTTTTTGAGGATGTATTATCTTTCTGTAGAGAAATAGAGCTTCTGGAACCCAGAAGAAAGGAAAAATGAATTTCTGTGAGGTAATCTACTTGTCAATGTCTTACAGAGGAAAGGGAAGGTTTGGGAATTACCTTCAGCTGTTTCCATTTCCCTGCGTCTTAGAGCTGGGTTTCTCAAACCAGAAGCCCAGCATATTTTTGTTTTAAAAAACAAAACAAGTGAAAATCTTGAACCTGTGCCCACAGCCAGCATGTACCCTTTTGAAAGCTACAGTATGTTTTGACTCACTGTTATAAAACGTCCTGAGACAGGAAACATTTAATCCAAAATGTAGTGCCTTTAAGGAAAATGCCCCTTGGAAGCAGGGAGTCCAACTGGGTATCAGTGTGAATATTGTCATTGTCGTTGGCAAGATCTTCAGACCCAATGGGTGGAGGTGACACGGACACAGAGTGCCTTTCCTCAGGAGTGCTGTTTAATAACACCCAAATACCTGAAACCTGATGTTGACAACGATGAGTATCTTCTTTTCTACCAGAATCCCCTGCTTTAATGAGAAGGAAGGAGATACCTTAAAATGAATGTGAGAATAGTGAAGTTAAATCTTAGTTAAAATGTTTTAATCATCAGACTGTGTGATAGAAATGAATGTGTTCACTCCAGAAAATATATAGCATTATCACAAAAGGCGTAAGGAAAAAGAAATGAATATGCTTGAGGGAAAATCTGCAAAGCCATAGAGGCTTTGTGTATGTGTGTGTGTGTCGGGGGAGTGATGGAAGGGGGCAGTTCTGGCAAAGGCACAATGCAAAAATATCACACTTACATTAAACTGAACCCAGAAGTTGAAATTCACATTCACTCTGAGTTGCCATTTTGCTGTTTTCGGGGTCCACACTGCAAGATCATGCTAAAGGATTACCAAGAGGCAGTGGAAGGAAGATTTGGAGTTCAAGAGACCTGAGATCTTGTTTGGGAACTTAGGTGTCCCTAGCTCAGTTACTTAATTCTTTTCTGATTCTTACATCTGACTTCCTGAAAATGGGTATATAATGATAATTGTATCTCTCGTGGATTTTATGAAGTGTCCATAAAATGAAATATGGTCATGGTTATACAATGATAATGTAAATTTTTTAGCAATACAAATGTTAGTAACTCTTGTTTACATGTATGCAATACTGAACTTTAGAGAATTAGCCCTGTTAGATTCAGCACACAGTGAATTCCACAACAAAAGCAAATTATTTTAATTTCCAGTTCACAGGTAATTTTTAAATAAACTATTTTAGTTTTTTAGTATTATTATGATTTTTCACAATAAAGAGTCTGCTTTACATAATTTATTGAAAGTTCTACCCTTAATCTACCATTCAACATAATCTTCTACCCCTTTCCCTCTAACTCCTAGAGTTGGGTATATCTTACAGGATTACTTTAATTTGTCTCATAAGAATATTGTGGAAGACCTATATAATAAAGGGCTTTTTAAATTCTGATTTGAAGCGTAATGAACAAAGTTTGAAGATGATCAGATTCATGAATTTTCTTATGGGCTTCAAGGTACAAATTAATACTAACCTTGATCAATGGAACAATATTTCTTTCTCTCACATATATCCTTCCCCGATCTCCCTACATCCACCAAAGGCCTGACTTTCAAGGTTTTTCCTGTTGACTCTGGCAAAATGAACATGGAGTTCAGCGATTCATTACATGAAGTTTCAGAAAAAGTCTTCTGACCTAACGTATCAAAGAAAAGAATCTGGCAACCCAAAAGTCACCCAGCAGAAGGCAGCATTATCTTTACAAACTATAGCTGTGCTTAGGTGTGTTTGATAAAGTTGTTTGGTTATCATTTTTACAAAATAGAGAACCTCACCAGTTCCTCTAGGGTTCTCAAGTGAGAGATACCCTCGGCCCATATTGCTTCTACACCGTGCAACTAATCTTTGACGACACAGAATGACATTTTACCAATTGCAATAACACCTGGTAAATGCCTCCTGTCGATAGTAGTACTGTGTTTTAATGAACAAATAAATGGCTTATCTGCCCTTCTTGGCAAGAAACCCCAGCTATTGAGGCGAAGCACCAGCTCTCCCTGTGTTACTTGGGCTAATTGACTCTTTGGATGAAGTTAAATCTCACTTATCCCCAGTGGGATGTATGTTTGCCAGTAATCAATAGCTCAACAAGATCCACATGGCAGGTAATTAAGTGGAAAGTAATTAATACCCATCAAAGGTTTTATTAACTGTTTGTCATTCCTTCACTCAAAAGTCCCACCGTACTGTAAATAAGAGGGAAAGAGGCAAGAAGAGAAGGCAGGGAAGAAACTAGCTTTGATTTCGAAGAAGTCAAAGAATTGCAATTTTCTTCCTGGGTTAATTCCATTTTGAGGCTAGGAACTGCTCTCCAAGTTATCATTTTATTGGTTTGTTCTCTTTGTTCCATTTTTGCAAGGACTCAAGTAAAAACAGGATCTCAAATATATGCACTATTGTAGAAAAACGGTCTTATTCTGATATTATGAAGAAAAGGGAAAAAAATAAGATGCCACAATATTAGGGACCTTTGTGTTGAAGAAATTGAGAACTGATAGGCTAAATTTGGGGCAAGAACTTCTACTTAAAAGAGAAAACAGTTATCTTGGTGAATAGAATGCTCTAAATATCATTAATTATTTTTGTTACTATCTTGGATTCTTTATATTTCTTATAAAATATTTAACTTTAATTTTTATTGAGAATAAATTCTGCCTCCCAAACCTCAGCTACATCAAGAAGGATTTTACATTTAAAAAGGATTATCCTTTTTAAAATCTGCCTTTTGTGCCAATACCTTTTGGAAGATACATTCAGAAGACTTTTCCTTATGCTGTTGCTTTTTGTTCGTCTTTTGATCTAAGAAAGGAATTGAGTCAGTTCCCAAAGAAGCCCTCACTGTAGGTAGGACTCTTGAATAAGGCAGGAAATTGGTATGGGAATGATGCATAAATTAATAAGACACAAAACAAATCAATCCACTGGGGGAGGCAGTACTTCATTTATTGGGAAATTTCTCACCTATTGACCTGGTAAGGTTCAGGGTTTTAAGGCTTGGATCATTATATTTTCAACCTCATTTATAGTTTAAAAAATGCAGTGGCATATGTTAATGATAGGGGTCTGGAGAAGAGATTGTTCCCAACTTAGATCTTTATTACCAAACCTCTATAATATCATATAAGAATGCCTTTCTTATAATTATTGAGACCTCAAAACAGTTCTTTGGAAGTAATGAAGGCACACATGTTCAGGATGACAAAGGCTACTGAACATATGAATACTTGACCAAGTGTTACTTGCATATTTTACTCTATTAAAACAATTGTATGCTTATAGAATTTTTATAGTGCCAAACTAAAAAAAAATGTTTTTCCTTTAAATAGAACACTATTTTATTCACGAAACTGAGTATTTTAATTGTACGTCTAGGGTCATAACTGAAAAATAGGCATGTCTATCCTTGTAAAATTGCTCTAGAAAGAGAGCTAAACCTATAGATGCTTTGAGAACTACCTAATTTCTGTGTATTACCTTTATGCTCAGAAAAATATGCATTATTTAACTTAATTTAATGTTATTTATATTAATATTATTCAAAGTTTTTACAGATATTCATACATCTATTACATCTATATACTATATACCAGTGAATAATGTGATCCTATTAAAAATGCTTTAGGCAACAAATATAATTTTCCCCTTTTTGCTTAATTTCTCCGCTTAACTCCCAGAGTACTTATTATCTTATTGCAAGTACTTGTATATATCCAATTACATGCATAAATATACATATATACATGCATAAATTCACGTAAACATACCAACAATGTTGAACTTTATCTGAGTCCTATGCTCCCGAGAAGCAATAGTGGTTAGGAAGTGGCTCTTTTACTTTCTGCATTTCCATAGAGGAAGGCTCTGAACAGGTCAGGTCAGATGTTGACTGGCCAAGATTCTCATGTTGTACTGGATCTGTACATGAATTTGCTTTTAGCAGCATGAAATTCCAGCAACTGGACAAATGACTAGGAAATGACTGAAAAATGACTAGGAAACCCATCACAGAGAAAGGAAATTCAGCTGAACGGGCAGGGTTTCAAGAACACGCAAGAGGTTGAACTCAGACAAGAGGATTGTTAAATGTCTTTAAGAAAAGGAAACATTAACTTACTTGCTGATTTCTATTAATATGGCAGAAAATATATCAGTAGAAAGTTAAGTCAGCAGCGAGAAGGTAACATATTAAAAGGAAAAATAATTTAGATTCTGGATGACTGATTCATGAATCATAATCATCACGACAACATCATTTCAGCTACTATTTTTCACATGGTTATTACTCTGAATCTAGAATTCATTCCTTTAATAAATCTTCAAGGGGTTGTTATTATTAACCCCACTTTTCAGCTAAAAATACTGAGGCTTGGAAAGACGAAGAAACTTTCCTGAGTTCACAGAGCTAGTAAGTGGCAGAGCCTGGATTCAAAGTCAGGCCTTTAATCATTAGTCAAAGCCTAAAAAGAAGCAAATTCTTACATATGGATTTCCACAATTAAATAATTTTAAGGATCGCAAGTAAATCCAATGCCCAATATTCCAACATCTGACTTCTGATAGGAAGAAGGGAAAAGATCCTGCTACCTTGGTTTAATTGTAAGCAACTACCTATACAAAGAGAGTATTCCACTGAACTACTGATACTGCATGCTACATAGTTTTAAAGAGGAACGTGATTCCTAATACACCCAGCACGGGTGCCACTCTATAATTACACTGCTAGCAGCCCTGTAATGAGGACTTTCTTTTTCCCCTCCAATCAATATAAATGCCTATCAATGTAAAATAGCCACACAGCTTTCTACAATCTGGAGAGTAAAAAGCAATCCCAGGCTGACATAGTATGTATAATCTAAGCGTATTGCTTTTTTCAATATGCATTACTGGTATTATTTAACATGCATTGAGGGTGGCCAGCATGCAGGAATAATTAGAACAATGGGCACCTCAAAGGGAACACATAGATGTCTTGCTGTACTGATAATGAAAGGTGCTATCAGAGGCAAATCACACCCAATTAAGACATAAAAAGGAGACATTATTAGTGCTTAATTCTGACTGTGTCAAGAATCTCTGTTTGCCTTCCTTTATTGCTGATAACAACATTGTCTTGACCTTACTGCAAAATTAATGGTAGGCATTTCATTGTGTTATATTCACTGTAACCTACTAGAAATTTGTGTGTGTGTATGTGTGTATTTTTTTACGTGCTTTGTGATTTGTGTTTTTATATGACATATCACTTAGCCTTAACTTTGTTCATAATTCTTTAAAAAATGCAAAGCCTCAGAGCCAAACCAGATAAAAAAATCTCTGTTCACAACATTCAAAACTATTCAAGACCAGCTTAATTTAAATTTGCATGAGCTATGTAGACCCATGAGCTGGGTCTCCATCTGGTTTCTGTTTTTTTAATTTTATATACTTTACTGTACATATCTGAAGACAATACTTTAAGAGATATTGTCTTGTGTTGTGTGTAATCCTTGTACCTCTCCTCCAGAGGAATTGATGGTAATCCTTAAGCAGTGTGGTTAGATGGCCTTTGTCTTTTTTTACTGAAGTATAGTTGATGTACAATATTATATGTTACAGTTATATAATACAGTGATTCACAATTTTTAAAGTTTATACTCTATAGTTATTACAAAATATTGGCTATATTCCTTGTATTGTATATCCTTGTATCTTATTTTATACAGAATAGTTTGTACCTCTTAATCCCCTATCCCTACATTGCCCCTTCCCCCTTCCCTCTCACCACAAGTAATCATTATTTTTTTCTCTATATCTGTAAGTCTGCTTCTTTTTTTTATATTCACTAGTTTGTTGTATTTTTTAGATTCTACATGTAAGTGATATCATACAGTATTTATCTTCCTCTGACTTATTTCACTTAGCATAATACCCTCCAAGTCCATCCACATTGTTGTAAATGGCAAAATTTCATTCTTTTTAATGGCTGAGTAGTATTCCATTATATATATATATATACACACACATACATGTGTACATATATGTGTGTATATATATATACACACACACACATATATACACATATATACCACAACTGCTTTATCCATTCATCTGTTTATGGACAGATTGCTTCCATATCTTGGCAATTGTAACTAATGCTGCTATGAACATTGGGATGCATATACCTTTTCAAATTAGTGTTTTTGTTTCTTTTGGATATATATCCAGGAGTGGAATGGTCATATGGTAGTTCTATTTTTAGTTTTTTTGAGAAACCTCCATACTGTTTTCCACAGTGACTGCACCAATTTACATTCCCACCAACAGTGTACAAGGATTCTCTTTTCTTCACATCCTTACCAACATTTATTGTTTGTGTTCTTTTTGAAGATAGCCATTCTGACAGGTGTGAGGTGACATCTCCTTGTAGTTTTGATTTGCATTTCCCTGATGATTAGTGATGCTGAGCATCTTTTCATGTGCCTGTTGGCCATCTGCATTTCCTGTTTGGAAAAACGTCTATTTAGTTCTTGTGCCCATTTTTTTAATTGGGTGGGTTGTTTGTTTTATGTTGATTTGTATGAGCTGTTTATATATTTTGGATATCGACCCCTTATAGGTCATATAATTTGCAAATTATACTCCCATTCTGTGGGTGATCTCTTCATTTTGTTGATGGTTTCCTTTGTTGTGCAAAAGTTTTTAAGTTTAATTAAGTCCCATTTGTTTATTTTTGCTTTTATTTCCTTTGCTTTAGGAGACAGATCCAAAAAATACTGCCAGGATTTGTCAAAGAGTGTTCTGCCTATGTTTTCCTCCAGGAGTTTTATGGTTTCTGGTCTTACATAGATGGCCTCTTTCTCAATCTTCCCTGGCAGCTGTTCTGAGGCCCTCTGTTCTGGTCCCACACCATCTCTTTGTGCCTGTATGTATGGTTCCTGCTGCAGGACTCTTACTCAGTTTTAGTTTTCACTTGAAAACTTCCTGAAAGGACAATCTTTAATTTTGAGCCTGTTTTTGTTAATGTTGGGAATGTCTATGTAGTCATGCAAAACCTGTATTCTCTGTAGTGACTTGTGTTGTTTCTGTTTTACTTTGGTATGTGAGAGGGTCATGATGATCTTTGGAGGCAACAAAACTCTTCCTGTTTGAAATCTAAAATAAAAACTGATCTTCCATCATAGTTGTGTCATGACACTTTCTGTGTAACACCATTCATGTTCTATAGGCCACAGGAGCTTGGTATTGGTAATGTGTATGAAAGTATAAAGGATATATTCAATTCAATTCAGCAAATACATGTTGAGTATTTAGTACAAGGCAAACCTATGTAAGCTGGTTTCTCAGCAGCAAAAGAATTCATAAACTGATCCACCAAAAACTCATACCCATGATGACTCATGCTACAGAACAATTCTGAAGAGGATACTGATGAAACATGAGAGTCCACAGGATCCTCCCACACATGTTCTAAGAGAAGAGAGAGGCACGTTGCTCTTCTGATAATTTTACCTCTTCAAGCGTTACACTTTTCACAGTCAGCATAGAAGGACAAACAAAATATAATCAGGCCCTATTATCTTCACTGTTGAGTAACACGATACTTCACTGCTCTCTACATAAGTATTGTCAGCTGATGCTAAAAAGAGGAGGGTTATGTATGGCCAGTAAAGGGACTTACTAGGGCTGAGTCCTCTCTGAGGGCCAAATAAAGAAATAGTGCCTTTTGTTTTGCCTCAGTGTTCTCTCAACCTCCTAAATAAAGTGTTCCCTGATAGCATGAAGAAGGTATGAGTATAGATTGGAACAAAGGGACCATATCAAGGACTATCTCCATCTCTTGGGCCAGTGACATACACTGTGAGCTGGAATCTTACCAGTTCCTGGGTTCCTTTATCACCCAGCAGAAGAGTTTAGCGCCCATGCTAAATACTCATGAAAATAGGAATTCAATATGGTTGAATTCAGATGACAGATCAATTTCTAAATTCACAGAGACAATGGGATTGTTACATTTTAATATCCCTTCCATTTTGAACATTGACTAAGGTATTCTTTTCTGGTCCTATATTATACATACTACTTTCTACAAGCAATTATACTCCAAAAAAACTTAGTCTTTTTTTTTTAATTGGAGTGTAGTTGCTTTACATTGCTGTGTCAGTTTCTGCTGTACAGCAAAGTGAACCGGCCATACATATACATATATCCCCTCTTTTGGATTTCCTTCCCATTTAGGTCACCACAGAGCACCGAGTAGAGTTCCCTGTGCTATACAGTAGGTTTTCATTAGTTATCTATTTTATACAGAGTAGTGTATATATGTCAGTCACAATCTCCCATTTCATCCCACCCCCCTCCCCTTTCCCCCTTGGTAATCGTATGTTTGTTCTCTACATCTGTGAAAATTAGTCATTTTTTATGTGCAGTATTATGCACATGGATGCTAACTAATTACTTTTTTTTTTTTCTTTTTGCAGTTCGCGGCCCTCTCACTGTTGTGGCCTCTCCCTTTGCGGAGCACAGGCTCCAGACGCACAGGCTCAGCGGCCATGGCTCACAGCCCCAGCCGCTCTGCGGCATTGCGGGATCTTCCCGGACCGGGGTACGAACCCGCGTCCACTGCATTGGCAGGCGGACTCTCAACCACTGCGCCACCAGGAAAGCCCCTAATTACTTTTTAAAAGAAGTTTTCGGTCTAGCCTGGAATTTCTTCCTTCGTATTTCCCCAGATCAGGAATGGCAGTTACTTGGTATATATGCTGATTCTCTGCCTTCCCCAACCATGAAGACATGACTAATTAATTACTGCTTGCATTCCTGTTGAGTCTCAGAATCCTTCTCAACAGAGCTCCTCTCCAGCCCCACAATCAGTCAGAGTTGTCCTGGGAAATTAAAAAACGTTTTGCTATCCCTGGCATAGATAATTACAGAAACAATATTTTGGGCTTCATCCCTTACATTCTTCTCTGCCTGGTGTACTTATTGGCTTGTGGCTATGTTTGTATGAAATCGTTTTTTCTTGAATTATGCTTTTCTGACTTTGACCTGATGTCTTTTCTTACAATTTTATATTTTATTTTATTACGACTTTAACCAGAGTATGAATCAAATGTACCTCAGTATTAATAACTGCCCATTGATTTTCCCTCACTCACTTCAGGAAATGTCTTTACTTCTGCCATTATGATACTGTGGGCAATCAGAACAGGCCTCCCCAAGATGCACCACTTTGGCATGTGGATTATTTTGAGCTAAAGGCAATGGAGACCCAGTGAACTCAAGAAAAACTGCTGCCCCTCCTTTAACTACTTAGAAAAAATTTAAACTGGGGATTTTTCTCAGAAAAAGAGTTATTTCCAGAGATAATTTTTTTATCTAAGTGACCCCATCTATATGGCAGGGTGAACAGCTAATTACCAAACATCTGCTCTTCTTATCATCCTGTGAATGACCCTCCTGTCCTTGGAAGCCCCAGGCCCCTATTCCATTCCTTAGCTCACGATGGCATATAGACCTCATTTTACCTTTGTCTTTGAACCTCTCATGTGTGTGGGTCTCTGACCCTCTCATGTATATGAGATTCCTGTACATATGAAATTAAATCTGATCTCCTGTGAATCTTTCTCCTGTCAATTTAATTCTTAGATCAGCCAGAAGAACCTAGAAAGGTAAAAGAAAAGAATTAATCATTTCAATTTTTATTGTGACTAAAAGTATGGGCCCTGGAGCCAGACAGCCTGTCTTATGTGGCCTTCCTTTGGTTTCCTTACCTGAAACCTCCTACAGCTGCTATGAGGATTAAATGAGTTAACGCATACAAAGCACTTAGTACAGTGCCTGCCACATAGTATGTGTCTAATACATGTTAGCTGCTAGCAGTGCTTGTAATATTAGCCATTTTTGTTGACCCAGCCTAGGTGGATTTACTCTTTTTTATCTGCACATTCTCAATATGCAAGATCTAATCTCTTAATTAACTTTTGCTCATGGAACCCAAGGTTCACAATTATATAAGTGGGGCACACTAATAACAACAATAGCAATGGCATAAACTTCACTGTCTCATTCACCTGCTTCCTTGGAGGCATATCTTTTTGAAAGTGCTGTCAAGTGATCTTCCATCTCAGTGCCCTCATACTCATTTCTTCTCTTCTACATTCCCTTTTTCAAATCAATCCATGCACGTCGACTTGCTGGAGAGTACACAACAATTTACTAGCTAACATACACATGAATTAATTCAGATATTGTACACATGCCATAAAAACAATTTAGTGTTTACTGCCCTCAAAGCTATTAGCATCAAGAAGTAGAGAAATAGGGCTTCCCTGGTGGCGCAGTGGTTGGGAGTCCACCTGCCGATGCGGGGGATGCAGGTTCGTGCCCTGTTCCGGGAGGATCCCACGTGCCACGGAGCGGCTGGGCCCGTGGACCATGGCCACTGAGCCGGCGCGTCCGGAGCCTGTGCTTCGCGACAGGGGAGGCCACAGCAGTGAGAGGCCCGCCTACTGCAAAAAAAAAAAAAAAAAAAGAAGTAGAGAAATAGAAACTTCCCTATTTCTTCTTCCTTCTTCTTTAACCGCATCTCTCTGTCTACCAACCTCCAGGACTTTCTCCCAACATGCAAGGAGTAGGCCCACCATGCACATCTTCGTCTTTACACTTCCAATCATCCCCAGTGTCTGAAACACTTGCAAAATGCAAATTTATAACCCTGTAACATCCTAGCTGCGCAGTTCCTCGATATTAACAAAACCTATTTGCATTCCTCCTTTATACATCTAGGTGTGGCCATATCCCACCTCCTGCCTGTTTTGGATCTAATCCACCCTCAAGACCTCAAACCGAGAAATCCTTTTTTTTTTTTTTTTTTTTTTTTTTAATCCTCTTTCTTGAGCAGCTGTTATCCTTCCACTCCCCTCACTTTGTTTTATGACATACTAACTTGGGTTATAATTATATTTATCACTTATCTTCTCTAATATATTGTAGGTTTTTTGACAGAAAAAAGTCATTTGTTTTCTATGTACCAGCAGTGCCTTGTTCATAGGAAGTGGCATTTTAATGTATGTGGAATAAATCACCATGTTGGATAATTATATAAAGATGTACCCCTCCATGTTCCTTAAATGCTACCCTGGGGCTTATTTGCATGATCTGCCCCTAACAAAACATGCTGCACCTAGTTTTCATAAAATAAATCCATGCCATTTGATCACAGACTTGCACTTTACCAGTGGTGTGTTTTGTAGGAAAGTTGTTTAATCTCTTAGAGCCTCATTTCTCATTTATATAGAAGAGAGAGTCTTTCTGGTATTGTTATGAAGTGATAATAATGAAAAGCACCAAGTACAGACGTACAGCTGTCATCCCTCTTTGGTATATGATGTCCCTTCTCAAAAATTTGAATACACTGAATACATTTTAATACATGAAAGATTATTTATCCCCACATACTGGAAAAAGAGTAAACATTTTTTGATAATGCCTAGTTTTTATGAGAGTATAAGGAAACAGGTATATGCTTATAAATGCTGGCATAAGTATAAATTAGCGTAAGCTTTGGGAAAAGCCATTCGGCAGTGAGAGAAAGGAAGACAAGAAAAACAGAGTCCAGAAGGAGGGAGATGGAAAAGGAAAATCACAGGATATAAAGGAAGAGAGAGATCAAAAAAGGTTGGGGAGTGAGAGGAAATAGGAAAAAATTGTTGAGGTAGATAAAGAGAGTGGAAAGAGAAAAAAGAGAGGACAGCAAAATAGGCTTGACGCCCTAGATAAGTAAAAGGCTTCCAGGTAGAGAAATAGGTGAGCCCAGGAGTACTGACCACAGCACCAGTGCTCAGCAGTTGCTTCTCCCTTTCCACCCCTCTCATGTGCTTCTGCTCTGCTCTTTTCCCTGCGGCCACCATCTGGCCCTGATCCCAGAGAGGAGAGGACATACTGTCACTCTCTAACAAAGTCTTTCGTCCTAGGCTTTGCTCTCTCTGGTCACATCTAATATTCTTCATATTCTTTTGATGGTTACATGTGAAATGTAGGATCAATAGGAATTTGATCACAGACTACACGAACATCAGAAAGCAGAACAGGAATAATGTATACTATTTTCTCATTCATTCCACATGGCAACTCTCAGTGTATGTGTGATATTGTGATTTCTGATAAGAAATATATAGATTTGCTTTTCATCCCCATTCCTGGCACAGAACTCCTTGGAATTTCCTAAGTGATGGGGGAGGTGGGGGGAGTCTCTTTTATTATGTTAATGAGGTGACTTTTGGACGCCACCTAAAGATTAGGGGCGAGCCAGCCCTGAGATTAGAGGGTTGGAACTTTCAGTACCACCCCGGATCTCCAGAGGAGGGAACAGGGCCTACAGGTTGAATGGATCTCCAGTAGCCAATTATTTACTCAATCATGTTTATGTAATGAAGCTCCTATAAAAAACCTGGAAGGACTGGGTTCAGAGAGCTTCCAGGTTGTTGAACACGTTGAGATTTGGGGAGAGTGTCACACCTGGAGACGGCTTGGAACTGCTGCACCCTTTCCGCATATGTCTCCTTATGCATTTCTTCCATCTGGACGTTACTGAATTATATCCTCTTATAATAAACCTGTAACCTATAAGTAAAATATTTCTCTGAGTTCTGTGAGCCACTTTAGCAAATTAATTGAACCCAGGGAGGAGGTCATGGGAACCTTGGATGTATAAGCAGTAGATCAGAAGTACAGTTAACAACCGGGGCTTGTGACTGGTGTCTGAAGTGTGTGTGGCAAGGAGGGACAGTCTTGTGGGACTGATCCCTTGACCTGTGGAACCCTATGCTGTCCCTGGGTAGATAGTGTCAGAATTTGGTTGAACTCTTGGGGAATTCATGCTGGCCTCCAGCTGGTGCTTGTTTGTGGTGTAGGGAATCCCCTTCTGCCCTCACACTTGGAATTGGTACCAGAAACTACTTAATGGGTAAATATTGGATGGCCTCATTTCTGCCACTCCCTTTATGGGTAGCTTTGACTCATTTGCCCCTAGGCGTCTCAGTTTTCTTTCAGTTGAAGGAATCAGCAGTTTCAGTTTGAAGTCTGAGTTTCCCAGAACCTGGAGAGTTCTGTGGCTCTTCAGTTAGAGACTAAAGTCAGTGATTCCCACAGAAGGTGAGGAAGCATCTGGCAGACAGGGCTCAACAAGGTGGCTCTGCTTTTTTACATTCCATGTACGACTTCTACTGGGGAAGAGTTTGCATTCTCTAAACCCTCACATACTGAGTGATCACAGGACAGTGTACTACTGGCCAGAGCACATGCTCATAATCCTGTCTCCTCTCACCGCCATATATTCGTGGCAAATCTTTTATGTATGTCCAAAGTTTGCCCAGCTCTCTACAGCTTGTAGGTCCTAATGGGTTCACACTGACTAAAAAATTACACACCTCCTTGGCAGATGTACTTACCCGCATAAGGATGGACCTCCAGCCCTTACAAGTCCCATTCCCCGAATTTCTCTTTGCATTCTCACTAATTATGCACTTGAGCTTTTCTGCCCCAGGCTAATCCCCTCCTTCATATCAGCTCCCTCTAAAGCCATCTGCGGTCAGCCATCAGCCCTGTTTGTGAGAATGTGGGACTCTCTCAGTGCTCCAGAACTTAACCATTGAGGAACCAAAGTAGAATCACATGCCCTACAACCCTGAGTGCCTGGAGTCACAAGATATTTCATACAGAAGAGAAGTTACTATTCTGTCCTTTCCTGTGATGCGTTTTGTCCTCTGTGACTAAAACTATACTTCTTGTGCTTCCAAGGTCTTCCCTTTCTGGGAATAGTTCTTTCCTTCTATTTCTGCCTGCATCCCCTTCTCTCCTCAGGGCTTAGGCACAAATCGTGTGAAGGTGATGGCATAGTACCAACTTCTGACCTAGAACCATGCTGGTTTTCTTACCCACCATGAAAGCAGTGCAAACCTTTTCCTCCCACCTCCCCAATCCCTTTTATTGCCCCCAGGGGACTTATCACATGAAAATGGTTGCTTTGGCCAACTTAATTTACCAAGCTCTCAGGTATTTCCAGACCCATGTGAATGAATCCCAGAAATGCCTGAATCCCAATTATATCCTAGCAACGAGCTTACAGATTCCCATTCCTTCAAGACCATGCTCTTTACAAGTTGGTGAAGGGTGAGTTTGATGGTGTTCTTTTCCCCATGATTGAATACATATACTTTAAAACCCATTAGAATCTTTTACAGAAGAAGTAGACAAAATCAATATGAGTTGGTGAGGTAGGCAAGGGCTGGATGAGCCTGAGAGAGTTTAGCTACATACACATAGATAGATACATACATACACATATCGATATGTGTATATACATATATAGATAGATACATATGTATGTATATAAGATTCCTTTTGTACATACATAAATAAACATCAGTGACATGTCCTATTCGAATACTTCTATTTACTGATACACCAAGGGAGTGGATGTGGAGCACTAATATAAGAAAGTATAAGAAGGTAAGAGCTTACTATAACAGAAAAGTAAAAGTCGGAACCATGACTCCCCAAAGAAAGAAAGAAAAACAAGCAAGTAAATCATGTCCCTAACTTCTCATTGGCTATAAAAAAGGCTTTAGACCCACTATTGCTGTTTCCCTGAAGCAAATATACTGATGTATATCATACACTTTGTGCACATTAAACCATTTCCTGGGTTTATCATCTCTCCTAGGATTATCTCATTTTTAATATTGTATGTGTTTTTAAAAACTGGATTATTTTGTTAATTTTATCAAATTATTTGTTAAATGAAATTTGCTGAATTTTATTGTGAAATATATAACAAACACAAATATATACATGTTTATATACAATCTATGTGTGTTTGTGTACACATCAAAAATTTTTTAATATTTTTAGAAGGATGAGATAAAGAGTGTTAACTTAGCAGAGGCATATATAACAAAACCAAAATAGCTTTTGCTGAATCCTTATCATTATTATCAAGAATGTCTAGGTGCTTAGAATTGAGCTATGCAAAACAACTAAAATGATTTCACATCATCTGAAAATTAAAAAAACATATGTTTAAGAATTAAATGCATATGGGAAAATGTGAGAATGAAGAAACAAAAAAATGAAAGAAATAAGGCACAATTCTAGAAACAGTGATGCTTACCAAATCCAGAAGTAAATCTATTATAATATTTTAAAGTATGCAAGTACAAGGAGAACTCATAGAACTCCAAGTCCAGTCTAAGTAATATTGGTCAAACAACAATTTTATGGTGTGGTCTAGAGGGCAGTCAGGTATGCAAGCCTACATCAATGTTTTAGAAAATAAGAGTTAAGGCCCTTACTGAGTCATGAAATCAATAACATATTAGAAACATTTTAAGTGGAATAGAACAAACCAAAACAGAAAAGAATAGAAACATGAAATAGAAAAGATAACATCTTTGTATTTTCCAAGGCAAGGGTGCTATTTCAAGAAACTTTGTTTCAGATATATATATACCTACAGGAAGACAGATATAAGATTTTGTTTTGTTTTGTTTTTTTCCTGTGGCTACCTACCATATGTTTTGACAGCTCCTACCTTTTACAGTGTGAGTGAAAAATAATTTGCATGACACCAATAAGGCGATGTTCTACTTTGAAAGTATTGCAAATGGTGACCTTTCTGCTAGTACAAATGGCAAAGCACTTCACAAGTAAAACCCTGTAGTCGAAATAATCAACATGAAGTGATGATGTAGGGAAAGAAAAGGAGGGGAGGCCAGAGCAGTGGGGAGTGGTTGGCAGTGATAAAGAGCCACTTCAATCTATCAAAGAAAAAAATGCAGCTATTAGATTAGCTACTGTCCACAACTAGTTGTTGCTTCTCCACTTGCACATCCCCTACACTGTTTTTCTTTTCAAACGTGTGAGCTCTCAGACAATACAGATTTTGACATTTCCCATAATATAGAATGGCTCAAAAATCATTACAATCAACAATCATTATAATCAACTGGGTGAAATGGCTGGAAAATGCTTAAATGCCTTTAGTGCCAGCTTCTCACTCACTGAAGCAGACCTCAGACCATCTCTCACCGCTGATTAGGCCACAGCTTAATGCATTGTAGCTGGGACTCTGATTTACTAGGAAAAAGGAAGAAAGGGAAAAAAGGAAAAAGTTGAATGTTTTAATATGGACTGAAAGGCTTCCCTCCTTCTTTCTATATTCTGTAACTTCCCACCACCCATATTTTCCTTCTGATTATGCTGACAAGATATTTTTTGGATTTTACATTAGGGCAAGTTTCTGTATGCATCCCGTGTGATTTCTCAATCTCAAGAGCACTAAGTTTGAGAAGGTTTTCCACACATGCGTGTGATTTAAGTATTTATTATGAAAATGAGATGTATACTCATCTCAAAGATCTGGAGAGACCACATCTCATAATGGAGGGAATCTTAGGCTGTGAGTCAGTTCACCTGGGATTTTCACCCAATCATGAAAGAGCTGTTTATATAAAATGGACACATTCTTGCGTCTCTCTGGGTTTAGTTTCTGTAAAACAAGTGAGGAACTTGGCTAAATGTTATTAGAGTTTCCTTTCATTCTAAAGCTCCTGGAATTTCTCCCTTAAACTATGGGATAAATACAAAAATTCTCACCATGTGTTTGTTTGTTTAAGCACTGAGCCATGATAATACCAACTAAATAAAATATACCTATATGGGCTTCCCTGGTGGCGCAGTGGTTGAGAGTCTGCCTGCCGATGCAGGGGACACAGGTTCGTGCCCCGATCCGGGAAGATCCCATATGCCGCAGAGCGGCTGGGCCCGTGAGCCATGGCTGCTGAGCCTGCGCGTCTGGAACCTGTACTCCGCAACGGGAGAGGCCACAACAGTGAGAGGCCCGTGTACCGCAAAAAAAAAAAAAAAAAAAATATATATATATATATATATACACACACCTATAGACAGCTAGTTAGTTGCAACCTCCTGTTAGTTACTAGTTGTTAAAAACCAGAACAATTCTAAGGAAACAATGTGATCCAAAAGAGGAGAAAAGTAAAAAGTAAAACCCATTTAAGATAACTACCAAGGAAAGGATCCATACAGATGTGCCTTTATGGAGAAGTAATAATAGTAGAAAACTCTATTCTGTTTATCCTCTGACTGGAGATAACCAACAATGCCTTAGTTGAACAGAGTCTACCCACCATAATTCTATTTGAAAGAATGACTGAGGAAGCTTGGGAAGAAAAGGTGATCCTAATGGAAGAAAAAATTACTCAGGCTTAACCTATAACATCTCCATATAAGCCCAACAGGAGAGAGGATGGGTGAACTGACTCACAGCCTAAGATCTGAGTTCTGGAAGGGCTCTTATTTTAACTTGTTCTCCAACTGAGGCTGTGGTGTGGGGTGAGGGACTAGGGAGGAGGAGAAAGCTAGCAATTACTTCGTTGGCAGCTTTAGCCCACACACTCCCCGGTGAGTACATCAAAACTGTAATGCAGATGACATTAAGTGGTACAAAGTTGAATATTGTTTTATTTTAATAGAAATATATTTAACATCTATAACTTGTATATAAAAACCTATGTATTTGAAAGATATTGTTGTCTAGGATGTTGAGAGAAACTAAGTAATTGATTTGAAGAAAATAGGCAGTCAACGGCAATCCTTGTGGTGTGCAGATATAGCAAACATCTTAAAGGTGACCCATGAATGGCCGAAGTGCGGCCATTGACTTTCTAACTTGTCAACTTCCTTTACTTTCTAACTTCCTGTCTCTGTGCATATGTTTGGATTTCGCCTATGCTTTCATTTCTGCTTCTTTTGAGGGCATTTGAGAAGACACATTTTAAAAGTTAAAGAATCAATTTAAAATACAAACCGCAGCTTCCTAGTTGTTTAAAGGGGGATTCCCCCACTTAGAACAAGGAAAAATAAGGCTATGCACAGTTCTTTAAGACCAGGGATTTTGGCAGAAATGGTGTGCTGCAGGCACTGTTGAAACAGATTGGTTATAGCACCATGTCTAATAATACCAAGGAAAGCAAAACTATGACAGGTGTCCAACTTGGCAGTCCTTCCCCCAGTAAGACCATTTAGTTTTTGGCAACCAAAAAATAAAGCTTCATCAGATATACATAAGAGATGATTCACAGCATCTAATCTCTAGACCTTACTTTCCTTACTCCCATGGAGACAGGAACGCCACAGCTCTTACCTGTAGAGACAGCATCACAGGGCGATGTTTTCAAAGCACTCTTCCTGGTCACTAACTCCTATAGATTGGAGAATTGTCCTGTTTCTTCAGTGGTAAGGAGTAACAATGTTAATACAGATGTTCTACATCAGGTGGAGATCAAGCCTTTCGACCCTTAGGTGATTTTAGGTGGAAAAATGTAAATTCTTAAGTACATCACTGTTACAGAGATTTATCAGTTTGAGCTATGGAAATTACGACAGATACTAAAATGTCTTTTTTTTTTCACTGAAAAATGGTCAGTCTTGAAAGAGACATTCTGTTGCTTCAGAGCTATAGTACAGAGCACTGGTTTTGGGGTCATATTTAACCTCCAGCTAGTTAGGTGTTTGGCCCTACGAATGATACTAAACTTCTCTAGGCTTCAGGTTGCCTCTGCAAAATAAAATAATAAAAATTTAAAAGGTGTGTGTAAATATTAAATGATATATATTAAGTGCTTAAAAAAGCAAACCACACATTTAAGATTAAAGGCATTATTTTTGCATTGATCTTATACATACAAGTTTCAAGGTCAATTTGGTACTGTAGCTAAAATCCAGAAATGTCAGATTTTCTCACCTAGCCATACTTTTATTAATGTCGTTCATTAAATTTCTACCTTATTGCTCTGTTTCACTCTGTATTATCTTCTCTTAAGACCCTGCAGTCGCTTGCATCATTCCCCTGCCCAGTGGAGGGTGTTGGCAGCCCAGGTTTTTGTTGTATTTCACTTTCAGAGGTGTGTCCTCAGACCCTTGAATGTGGCACTGCACTTCTTTTTTGTATTGTCACCTTTTTAAAAAGGCTGATTCATTTAGCTGTGCACCGGCATGTTGTTAGAAAGAGGCTCTCACAATCCACTTGGGAGAACAAATAAAATCTTCCATCCTCTGCTGATGCATAATCAATAAGGACCTGGGTGTTTCAGATTTTACTTATCTTATAGCTACCTCTGCAGCATAAAGGGAGATTAGAACACTCAAGGATTCTGTGGATATTCATAAACTTGGCTGAGGGATTTTGGTTTCTGACTTAATAGGCCCACAGTGAATATTTTTTATTGTTTTTCATCTACTGGGGATAAATTATCAATTTCCCTCAAGACATCCAATGTTAGCACCTGATTTACTCCTCAGTTAGCAGGTTCACATCCTTATCTCACTCCTGTTTCTAGCAGTGCTTCTGAGAGGATACAGAAACAGACATTTCCTGATTTGACAGTTGGTGAAAGGTACTGCAAACTTTTCACTATATTATTTTGTCTTTATCATTTAACAAAATAGGTAACTCAAATACTAACTGTATGAGTTTCCTAGGGCTGCCATAACAAAGTACCACAAAGTAAATGGCTTAAAGAACAACAATGTATTGTAATCCTGGAGATGGAAGTCCAAGATCACTGTGTTCACAGGGCCATGCTCCCTCAGAAGGCTCCAGGCAGGATTTGCTCCAGGCTTCTCTTCTAACTTCCGACGGTTCCGTATCTTGTGGCAGCATGACTCCAGTCTTCATTTGGTTTTCTCTCCATTTGAGTGTCTGTCCCTGTGTCCAAATTTCCCCTTTTAATAAGAATACCAGTCCTATTGGATTAAAGGCCACCCCTACACCGGTATGACCTCATGTTCACTAATTACATCTACAAAGGCTCTATTTCCAAATAAAGTCACAATTCAACCCATAACACAATTGAACATGTAAATTCATTTATGAATTAATTACTTTATTCTAAGACCTAGTCTATAATAAGAGCCTATTTTTTCAGATTGGTCTCTGGTAGATGAGCATATAGCATAGGACTCCCAGGGATTTCATTCAGGATGCCAAGTGATAGAGACACCTGGAAGAACACAGACGATATTTCTTGACCATGAGCTGACTGTACAAGGAGAAATAGCATCTATCTTTTCAATGCTGTGGCTGAGGTTCACAATGTACGACGTCCAAGCATTCCCAGCAAACGAGCAAAGCATGTAAGATTTTCATATGCAACACTGATTCACAACACAATAGCACATCTGCACTGTATAAAAAGTCTAGATAGACCACTTCATGAATTACACCTAAATTGAGGTGTAAAATTGTGAATATGTTAACTGCAATTCAGATACATTAATAATCTATTTTTAAGTCCTCTGATTCCTATTTCCTAAAAGAGTGAACTTGATATAGATGTCCATCTCTTTATCCAGCCACTCTAAATTCTTTAAACTTACAGGGGTGGGTCCTCACCATTTACATGGGCATAAGGAATTTAGTGAAAAGTGTGGGCGATGGATTTTTGGTGTGCCTTTTACCCACAGTAGCAGAGCTTTATCTGGGAGACAGTCACTTAAATAGTTCCTTTAAAGGACTATGGTTTACTGAAGATTATGTTTACGTGTAACAATGCTTAGCACACAGCTGGTGCTGAACAAAGTATTTGTTGAAGAAATAAAAATGATTTACCAAGAAATCAGTACTTATCCTACTTTAAATTTTTTCCATAAGCATTTATTCACCATGAACAAAGTTTGAACTGGAGACTAAAAGACAATAAAGGAGAGAAAAGGCAGAAGACAGAAGGGTGGGGAAAATGACAAAGAAAAAGAGGGAGAAAGAGAAAGGACATCATAGAGATTAAAGACTTCAGTTCCTCTGCTCTGTGCGCTACACCACTCGGCTCTTTCAGAACTCATCCTTATTAAAGTACACTGGTACTTCCAAACAGAACTTGGAATTTGAAATGGCTTTTAAAAATGCAACATATTCATTCAGTAGGAAATAAATGGTTTGTTAAGAGATTTTTTTAACAAAGTTTAAGAGGCTGAGTCATAGCAAGAAGTTCTAAATCCTATTGGCTTATTTTGATTGCATTTGCAAGTACTTCATGAAAATGTGCAAATCAGCCCATCTCAGCATTTCAGGCTTCCTGTTGATTGTGTGACAGAGTTGCCAGGCACATAACACATTTATTTTACAGCACTGCATGATGAACTCACAGTGTTTTACCTCCAGGACTGAAAGTCCTTAATTTGTTCTTTGAGGAACAGTCTGTTTTCATCAGGAGACACGCTTTGGTTGATCAAGCAATTCTACAGAGAGTGACATTAAAGAAAAAGGAGCTGGGGATAAGGGTTAGCAAGGAAGTATCTGCCCAGTGCCTGTGAAAACATAACAGTTCTTATTTTCCAATTAAACACATTTATTCATTTTTAAATGAAGTTTCCAGAATATGCCTACATCCAGCACAATAGCAATCTCCAGGGCAAAGAAAAAAATGAAACAAGACGCAGAGAACATTGATCAGTGAATCTGTACTGAATGCTCTGTTTAAGGGAAGTCATGTAAAAACATTGCACACAGCGTAACTCAAGGGACTCGGGTGGGTCTGAGTGTGAGATGAAATCTGATCTTAAAGGGCACAGTGGGGTCGCAAATGAAAGGCATTATAGAAATCTCTCCTACTCTGTGTGTGTGTGTGTGTGTGTGTGTGCGCACATACCTGTGTGTAGTTATTTATCATATATAAATAATTACCTTTAAATGAGAATTTAAACTTGAATCCCAAATTCAGCAGCCAACCATTCCTCTTCAGTTTCTTAAGTTGTAAAATTGAGCATGCCTGGTGCTTCCTGACTTCACAGAGCCTCAGTATTCGCATCTGTGCAATAGAGGGTATCTCTTTCTGTTCCACAGGACATTTCTGAAAGCCAAATTCAACAATACACATTAAAACAATTTGTAGATTGCCGCCTGCTGAACAAGTAATGATAGTAATAACTTTTATTTGTACACCTCTGAACTTTTTTAAAGCTCTTTACCATACATTATCTTCTTTTCTGTTCACAGCCACTCTGCAAGACAGACTTTACTGATCCTATTGAAAGGCAGTAAGATAAAGCTCCGAGAGGCTAATTGAGTATCTCAAAGTCACACAGCAAACGTGAGAGGTCACTTCATATTTCAAGAGCTGCACTTTTCCGCAACATGCATTTTTTTTAGCCATTTAATGAGCTGTTAGGTAATCTGCCTCAGCTTCACCTAACCCATTTTGCCTCTGACAGTGAACCAGCTCTGTACAAATGACCCACTGTCAGAGATGTTTAACTATACAATCTTTCTATTTAGTTAAAAACAAATATGCAGAGATACGGAGAAGGTAGACTAAAAAGTAGGAAAGTGGAGAAGGTGTTGAAGTTTAAAACAGAGCTCTTATCATGCTGGGTAATTGCTTTCTGTAGGGTTTTTTTTTAAGCAGAAATTATAGATCCATAATATGCTAATGAACATTCACGCTCACAGCATGCGCTGTAATGACTGGTGGAGAAGCACGCAGCTTCCATTCACTTCTGAACAGGCTGCCAGATGAAATCATACCTAGTTTCGAGCAATCATAGATTGAATAATATCAGTACCTTACTTTAAAATACGCACACACACCCACCACCACCATAAAATAATATCCTAAATTACAATAAAATAGAAATCTAATCAGAAAGGAAAAGGAACCTTTAGAGCAAATTGTGAAATGACCCTCAAATTAAGCATCTTATAAGGTTAAACAAAGCAGAATATGTTGGGGACCTGAGGGCAACCTCATTCTCATTCAAGTTTGCTGTCAATCGCAATTCTTAAAATGCCAGAACCTGAGAGACATAACATCAATAAAAAAATGTTGTAGTGATATTAAAAACAGGACAATCCTCTTACCGCTTTCTCTAGACCAGTACAACTTCTCACCTCTCAATATGGATCAGTTGGAGTGTGGGTGTGTTTTACGTATATGTGAATAGACTACCCAATCTAGCTCCTACCACCCATTCCCTCACAATAACATAGTTGCCAGCATCTCAGATCTCAGCACACTGGACTTAAATAATATACTAATTGTCTCGCCACATCATTTTGCTAACTGATAGGAAAAAACCCCATCAGTAAGCAGCTGATTGTTTTTATTATTCCTGTCTGTGCTGTGTGACTGCAGTATGGTACAGCCATGAATTCATGAGATGCTGTCACCTCTTTCTTCCTCCGTTTTCTGTACTTAGGACTAAAATGGATTTGGCTATTTGTCCTAATTTGAGTCTATATTGCCAGTGCCCTTCCTGAAGATAAAGTTCCTTCTGCTCTCTGTTCCCTCCTTCTGAAGAATTCCATGCAAGTTTGAGACAATACTTTCTCAGTCCCAGAAATATACATCTTATCTAGTTCCCCAATTTAAGGCAGTTTTATAATTATGTATGCATGGATGTACAAGTGAATGTACAGATATATGTCTCAGTTTGGGTTCCTCCAGAACCTTGAAATAAGGATTGAGCACAAATAGTTGGTTTGGAACATTATCCCAGGAAATATTAGTGAAGGAGGGCAGTCATAGGTTGTGTTAATTCTCCTTTCGCTTTGCAAGAGGGCAGACCTGGCTCCAACTATCAAAAACCTGCTGGGCAAAGACAAGCAGAGTGTGGCATGTAGAAGTCAGAACTCTATGCATTACATGGTAAAGCCCTGAGGAATATAACCGGGCACCAGCAGCATTTGCTTCCGGATAGATATAACCCCCAAATGGGATAATAATATAGAACACACATGTCAGGGTGCTGTTAGGATAAAATCAACACATATGTATAGACCACTAGGGTCTGTGTGTGATAAATATTCAATAGGCATGTTAAGCCTATGATTATGATTATGATATTATTTTATCAATTTGTCATGTCTTCATTTTTAGTCCGTTAGTTATAATTCATCTCTGTGCTTTTTTATATATTTCTTGCCTATTCCAGAAGTTATTTTAATGACTTACAATTATAAATTGTAAAAAATTTTAAATGTGACAAATAGAGAGATACAGTTGGAAATATAGACTGGAGCAATGAATGGGACTAAAAACACATATCACAGCGACCTACACATTTGTCATGACAGATATATTACATATATAAGCATATAGATATTTCTTTATAAGCCATTTAAAAGACAAAATCAGCAAGATTGCAAGCCAGAGCTAGTTTCTTATTAAATCTGAGCAAAGAGGCCAAGAAAGGATTGAGAATCTCTTCTGAAGTCAAGGGGGCTGGTTCAAGGTCCAAAGGTAACATAAGGAAAATATTGGCCACATAATCCATAAAAGTTGTATTCTTTTACCAGAGACATAGAACACATCAACATTTGATATGTTTGCCATTTATACAGAAATGCAGTGTGTGGATAGTCATGTGACATGTGTCCTGCTTCTGAAATCCCAAATAACTTTAGTCTGACGAAGGTAGGTCTGTTCTAATAGACTCATACAACCCATAGATGTTACCCATGGAAAAACTGCTCTCATCAGGTCACACACAAATATTAAAAGAAGAGGTAATTAGTGGTTCTCAAACTTTCTTGGTTCATGACACTGTTAATGTTTCATAATACTTCTTTGGCACCGAGACCAGAATTAATACTACACAGTTCCATGTATTAAGTAGTTAGCTCCAAGCAATTGAAAAAGTAGTTATGGTTTTAACAATGTAGTGATCATTTAAAAATACACATAAATTTAAATAAAAAATAATATTTTTATTTATCTCTTACCTAATACTTATAATGGAATCTACTTTCTGTTGGACACTGCATGCTAACCCTATTTGCAAATTCCAATCTTGCATTCCTTCAGCTAAGAATAATCTCTGGCTTCGGAGCCCGTGTTTCTTACCTGTGATGGCAAGTGAGAAGTCCCAGGGAATCAACGTCCCACAAGTGCATTCCCAACCACCCAGTGGTAAGAGTTGGTGTATAAATACTCCAGTTCCCTTAGCTATGAAGGGGCGTAACTCTGAGGTGTTTGTTCTAGTCTGTCTCCCTGAATTCCCTTAGGGCATTAAGCTTCAAGTTACCTACAGTGGGAGTTTGCATGATAATGTACCCTTTTAATGGCTGCCTTCCCTTCTGTTTTTCTAGTGTTTCCTGGAATCACCTCCTAATCAATACCCTTCTATACTCAAACCCTTCCTCGGGGTCTTTTCCTGGAGGAAATCAAACTAACATGAATTAATGACTCATCAGCCTTACACCACGTGCTAACAATTCTTTCCTTATAAAGTTTCTCACTTCTTTCCTTTGCTTTTTATCACAGATGTTAACCTGAAGTGTTATGTATATGACAGGCACAGTTAATCATTATATTCTCACAGTGCCTAATCCCACTAATATTCACTCAACTGAAATACATCAAGCACCCATGTTTTATATACTGTGCTCAGTGCTGGAAATACCAATATAAATAAACATAAATAGGACATACAATTCCTGCCTTCAAAAGTTTATAGTCTCCGGAGAAGAAAAACTTATGAACTGATGACTACTAATATTAAGTAAATGCTTGAAAACCCTTAATAAATAGTTCCTGAATACTTGAATAGACATCCTTCATGTCCCCATAATTTTCTTTATTTTAACTGTTGTCTTCTTCTTTATCTCTTCATACAGCATTGTCAGAAAAGAGCAAAAGCAGTGGGTATAGGTCATAAAGTCACATGTTAGGAAAATCCCCCTTTTTTGTTTCTGCAGTCAATGTAGGGTCTATTTGGTCCATTTGTTTAGACTAATGCATTGTGAGACCAAGATTATAAATCTCACTTTGGGCAGACATATGGAAAAGAAATCATGAAAGAATTAACACCAATCCATCACCACTGCTAAAGAAGCAGCTTAAAAATCACTCATGGTGGGATGATAGCATCATGCTTATTAGTAAAGGAGACTGAGTCATGAAAAAATCACGTGGAAATCTTCCCCCTTTCCCAAATTATCTCCACTCATTAATAATAAAGGTCCCTTGGGAAAGTCCTCTTCAGTGATCAGAGATCAGTAAAGTGCTACCTAGGTCCATATACATTAAGTTGAGCAGTCCTTTGCCAGATTACCCATGATTCCTCATATGGAATTAAGTTAAACATCTAGCTAGCTAGCTAGACATAAAGATATATATTGAAGGATATTATGAATTCTTAATTCCTTGCTCCCCATCAACAACAAAGATAAAATAAAATGACTTTAAAATAATTAGGAGTGGGCTTCCCTGGTGGCGCAGCAGTTGAGAGTCCACCTGCCGATGCAGGGGACACGGGTTCGTGCCCCGGTCCAGGAGGATCCCACATGCCGCGGAGCGGCTAGGCCCGTGAGCCATGGCCGCTGAGCCTGTGCGTCCGGAGCCTGTGCTCTGCAACGGGAGAGGCCACAACAGTGAAAAAAAATTAAAATAATAATAAAAAAATAATAATAATTAGGAGTTATTTTCAATTTAGCTATATTTTCACCAAAGGTCTAGATAGGTCTTGTTAGGGGAGTAGAAGGAAAATAAATATACTATTACATACAATATCATAAGGGAAGTTATATAGTGACCATGATCTCAACTAGTGATCACAATTTGAAGCCATCGAATATCAGGAGTTGGTAAAAGAGAGCAAAGAGGCTGCCGCAATGAGGGCTTGAAAGGAAGGCCATACTTCCCTTGAACAATGTAATACTCTGTTGGTCTGATACAGCCTGCAATTTATGCCCTGGAATTAGGCGCTGAAGGAAGGGAGACTTGAAACTCAACTCAGAGGTTTCTCGAATGAATCACTGATAAGGAGATACTGTGTTTATATGGTTGTGGTTGCCATGTTGCTATGGCTGCCCTGTCTAAACAAGGGACAAGGTAAACAGGAAGCTTTTCATTGCCCTTCCATCTCCTTCAGCTTCAGACAGCAAGGAAATTGAGTTATCTACACCCATGAAAGCTTTCACACAGACACATACACAGCACACACACACAGAGGCAAGAACATTTTAAACCCCTATAGTACCTATGTCCCTGACACTTTTCAAAGGCTGTCACTGGTTAAATACCACAGATTAACAAGTGGAGATGAAATTTGTATTACATCATATTCAATAACTATGCATCATTGCCAAGGACAAAAGGACAGGAATCTTTTTAGAAAAATACACTTTAATTTTTTTCTTAATTATTTGTAATGACCTTTTAGAAAATAGTAGTAAATTAACTGTGCCTTTCACCTCTTTGTTAGAATCAATATCCCAAACTCAGAAACACTACACATCTTACATTTTGTAGTATCTTCTGGTAGTACTTCTAAAAGGAAAGAGGTTTCGGGTTTTCTGTGTTTGTATAATTTGGGGGATTTTAAATGGGTGCATTGAAGCAGGGAGAATAAATAATAGGTTTAGCAAACCCTCCCTATTTTGAACTAACTAAAAGGGAACATCCTGAATTAATGACTATATTGAAGTCAATGCTATCTTTTTCCCTCCTGAGTATGTTCAGTACCTCACACTAGGCTAATAAAATGTTGCCTAGAAGTAGTCATTAGAGAAACTACTTTACTAAATAAGAATGTAAATAAGGATAAGTCACAATTTGTAGTGTATCGATTGTTTTAAGGGAATATTCCGAAGTACAATTTACATAAACCAATTAAAGGCAACCCTAACAAACTAGTTTACATGATAAAATCAATCCATGGGCTCTTATAACTAGAGAACTAATAGTCCAAGTGTTGTTAGACATTTACATAGCAAGCCTAATACAAATGTTTCATTTCATTAAACACTATACATCTACAATCTTGATATTACACCCATTTTACTTATATTGGCCAAAGAAAAGGAGCACTGACAATTCTCCATACACAGATATATACATATACCCATCCTTTGTTGATATTTAGCACAGGAGAAATAAAAACCTCATGCATATTTTGCTCTTGTTATCTAGGGCCTATAAGAATACCATAAAGGGTGAAAAGTAGAACATCTAGAAAAAAAACCTAACATACTGATCACAAATAAATGGCCCCTCTGGAAACAAAACAAAGATAAATAACAAAAATAGTCTTTTTATCTCCCAGGGAATAATAATTTAAAATACATTTTTAAGATGTAAAAATCATGATATCAAAGACCAAACCAAAAAAAAAAAAAAAAGAAAAAACTGTTGCAATTGATAGTTATGGTCAAATGCTGATGAATCAATTCAAGGTAAAGTAGAAATGAGAAGACAATTAAGACAGCATCTTTAAAAACACGATTCTACTAATCACACTAGGAGGCCAGACAGCAGGCAAATGCCAAGAAATACGGGTCTGATGTCTGCTCTTTCCCGGACATTTGTGTTCAAGAGTAATGTAATTTTTTAAATGTGAGAGATAACAGTGCCTAGTCAAAGAAAACAATACATTTTAGGTGTGTAAGGAAGACTTTTCCTTGACAGACAAGGATAGCAAACACTGTTACTGGACTGATTCAGGATAACTTACCACCAATTCTATAAAAAAGATAATTTTTAAAATCATACAAAAATATATAGTTCTTTATTTTAGTTTCAGCCAATCTCTATTCTCAGTTATCAATAAGGAAAACACATGAATTATTTTTGTCATTAGAAAACACTTAAATTTCCTCCACTGCTCCTTTTACTGTTTTTTTTTTTTTTTTTTTCGGCGGTACGCGGGCCTCTCACTGTTGTGGCCTCTCCCGTTGCGGAGCACACGCTCCGGACGCGCAGGCTCAGCGGCCACGGCTCGCGGGCTCAGCCGCTCCGCGGCATGTGGAATCCTCCCAGACCGGGGCACGAACCCGTGTCCCCTGTATCGGCAGGCGGACTCTCAACCACTGCGCCACCAGGGAAGTCCCCCTTTACTGTTTTAATTGGAATTTCAGAGGATCGTATGCAGCCTCCAAGCCAACATCAAAGATGCAAGAGGTGAAATGATTTGCTCGTCTCATAAATATTTGGCAACAAGGCTTCAACTAGAATTAGCTATCTTGATTGTATCTCTAAGAGAACTTAGTGAAGTGCATGTTTCTTTGGTGCAGAGATAGAACAATAGCTGACAGAGACAATAGCAGCTCATGTTTCCTTTCTTCTTCTCACCAATGTCACAGAATCATCAAGAGTTAAGTATCCTGACACAAACCACATTACAACAATCAGCTGCCCAACATGATGGGTCTTCTACTAAAATGGAGAGAGTCTGAAGAGAGTACATCTTGAGCCTTTCAGAGTAGTTAGTCCTTGGCTTCTCTGCTAGGATGGTAAAGGAGAGTCAGGCTTCATTAATGTCAACTCTGATAAAATTGCTGGGGACATGGGGACTTCAACTGTAGAGAAGTGGAGTAAGTTTACCAATTCTTTTCAAACCAACATCTAACAAAAACCAACATCTAATTTCTGAAAATATCACATATGGCATGTATCAACCTATGACGTGGCCAATAACAACAGATATAAATTTAACTTGGGAAATTAGATATGAAAGGCATACTAACTCATTAATAATGTGCATTATTCAACTCTAGAGACAATACATGAGTAATTAGGCATGACACAGTCAGTGGACAGTTTCGACCACCAGTGCTGTCATGATCAGGGGTGCAATGCAGGAATTTACCGTGGGGGAGATGGAGGTGTACCTTTTGAGTTGCTGGGGATGTGTTTGGCAAAGGTTTTCCAAGAGACTTGATAGTGAGAGGAGCCGCCTTGCCTACATGTCAAGATTACACAGGAATTAGGAGGCTGTAGCAGGGAAGAAATAGAGCTTTATTACTGTTGAGAGATATATTTTCATTGGAAGGGAAGTCAACAGTGGATAAATAATATTGTTTAAGAAGTAATAATGTTGTCACCTACTAGAACTGGTTATCATCCGTGGGCAATGCCCAGCACTGGGTAACATAGAGAATGATAGAAATGACAATTATAGTCCTTCCATCAAGAAACTTACAGGGCTTCCCTGGTGGCGCAGTGGTTGAGAGTCCACCTGCCGATGCAGGGGACACGGGTTCGTGCCCTGGTCCGGGAAGATCCCACGTGCTGCAGAGCAGCTGGGCCCGTGAGCCATGGCCGTTGAGCCTGCGGGTCCGGAGCCTGTGCTCCGCAACGGGAGACGCCACAACAGTGAGAGGCCCACGTACTGCCAAAAAAAAAAAAAAAAAGAAACTTACATTAGACACTCTTATATTAGAGATATCTGCAAACTAAAAGAGACGATAAGAATGCATAGCAGTATGCATAAGATATAGTTACCAAAAAATGTGCTGAAGATAATTATTGTTTAAAAAGGAAGTTTAGCATTCATAAGAGACAAGTCAAGAAAGGCTATAAGAAATTAAAATAAGAGCGGGCCAATTGAATTTCAAAGTGAAAAAGGAAAGACATGCATGCAAGGAGTGAGGTAAAAGTAGGTGTAGGTAGTAATGATCACACTCTTTCAGGAGGATGTTGAGTAAACAGATTGGACTGAAGCATTGGATTCTAGATTGTGGACTTCTTGACTGTCATGCTGAAAATGACATTATGTTCTAGAACAGTGGTATACGATAGAACTTTCTGTGATGAGAGACATGCTTTATATTGGTGCCGTCTGATGTTGTAGGAGTATGTGGCTATAGAACACTTGAAATGTGGCTAGTGTAACTGAGAAATGGAATCTTAATTTTATTTAATTTTAATTAATTAAAATTTAAATTTAAGTGGCCACATGAGGCTAGTGGTGTCAGTGTTAAACAGCACAGCTCTAGAGAGTAGGGAATCACTGCAGGTTTTAATGTAGGTTTTAAGCAGGGAATGACAAGATAAATATATTTTAGGCAGATTAATTTGGCAGCAGTGTTTAGGAAAGTCAGGGGAAGAATTAGTAGTTCTTCTGAGATTGCACTAAATTTATAAATCAATCTGGGAGAATTGACATCTTTAAAATATGTCTTCCAATCATGAACATGATGTATTCTTCCATTTATTTCGGTTTTTCAATTTCTAAATGTCTCTTAACAGGTTTTATAAACTTATGGGAACACCGTGCATAATAACAAAAGTGTGGAAACGACTCAAATGTTCATCAAAATATAATATGTGAGTAAAATATAACGTAATAGTCTACTGCAATAAAAATTAAAGAGCTATAGCTATATGCCACATTATGAATAATATTAGATAAATGAAGAGACAAAATGATATATATAGTATTACTCCATTCAAAAAGGGCACAATAACAGGCAAAGCAAAATATTATTTATATGCATAATAAAATCATAGAGAAAAACAAAGAAACGATCTACTATAAAAGTCAGAATAATGATTTCTTTGACATGGAAGGGATGCAGTTGCAACATAGGGAATCTCTAGGGTTATTATTAAACCGGTTATTTCTCAATCAAGGTGGTTTGTGTAATAGGGCAGTTGCATTGTATACATTTAGAGATAAGTAAAGACATAGTAGCCATACAGATGAAGTTATTATTTACAACAAAAACAAACGTTGCTCAAATGCTTTGCTGTTACTATCCACAAATTTTCTAGTTTTCTTTAATTCTATTACTTATACTGACATCAAAGCTATAAATACCTTGTTTATGCATTAAAAATCATAGAGTTAAAAAAATTTTGCTACATATTGATTATAATTTGTCCCACTTGACAGTCTTCCATTGTCCTATTTCACACTTGTATAAGTTCATATTGATGATGAATCTACTCTTATTGACTGGTATTAAAACTTCCAATAGTGATAAGATTCTGAAATCTGCTGAGCTGGCTGAGGCAAAAATAATGATAATCACAGAATACTTGACTATTAATTTTTTTAAAAATTCACTTCTCCCCTTCAAAACAAAACAAAACAAAATTAAGCCTTCAAAATAAGTATACATATTAAAAAATAAATAGAATGTTGATTTGAGTCAGTGTCCAGAGTTCCCTGTATTTTATAAATTTCTAAAGGATATAATCCACATGAAACTAACATTGGCATATGTCACCTGGATGGTTTAGGAAACAGTATAGCAAATGAAAGAGAGATTAAGATTTTTAAGGGTTATAGAATTTGAATACAATAATCTCAGGGGTAGAGGATTTAGAAGAGAAATCTTGCTTGCACTCGCTGAAATTTTCCTCTATTTGTTATTTAGTCACTTGCTGATTCCTTTAATAGCTTTTCAGTGGAAGAATTAAAAGAGAAGACTAGAGGATTGTTAGGGGAGTGACCAGAATGAGGGGGTGGGGTAGCTGCAGCGTCTTGGGAGAGAGGAGAGGATTCTGAAGAGGTGGGAAGAGAGTTATTAGACCCAACTATGGAAAGAAAATAAAAACATTCTGAATCCCGGAGGCCCGAGCAAAGGAAACCTTGGGGAGATTTTCTGGACCTGAAAAGGGATAGGGGCTGAGAAGCAAAGGCCGGGTGCAATTTCCTGACATGGAGGAAAATTGCAATAAGAGCCCACAAAACAATTAATCCTGAATGCTGAGAAATAGGTACACCAGAGGACTTGTCTTTGCTTTATTCTAGATTCTAGATGTGAGTTCATGGTCAGCAAAAGCATCTTTCTCCTCAGCCAGTAACAGCACACAGCTAACATATTTAACTCTTCTGTTTATATAGCTATAAATAGTTACATATATCTTTATATAGTTTCAAAAAACCTTACCTTTATTTCAAATGATGTTTTCACAAGAATCCACATTGTCTCCTGATTAACTCCTCTGCCACCATTAAGAAAAAAAAGTTATACCTATGAAGACTTCATGGTGTAAAATTTAAGTGGTGTGAAAAGAAAGTGGTGTAGATCGGCCCCTTTTGAAAGCTTCTCTCTCCTTTTTTTTTTTTTTGCCTTCATTAATGGGTTTAACATCATTAAATTGCAAAAGGCAGGACAGAAAGGTGATGTTTTGACAAAATGAGCTCGGTTGTTTGGAAGCGGCCCCTGAAGCAGTAGCTCTGAACTGGGGGCCTTGTGGATTTCTTCATAATGCAGAGAAAACTTCATGATATATTTAAATCCTTTTCCGCAAACATTTCCCTGATTTGTTGCCAAGCTGTCACTGAATTTAGTAATCCAGACAGATTACCAGAGGTTCTATTTTTAGGGTCCTTCTGTTACTGCGGCAGTTGCAGCTGATCGGATTACAGCTACATCCTACCCATGTAAAATGCATTGATGCTACAAGAGAAACCTGCACTCCACTCGCGTAATTACAATTACGGCTCATTGCTGGTTATTTCTCTGAGTTGATTTTGTAGCTGCATTGTGGCCAATCCATTATCAACTCATGAGATGGTGTGTTTTCTTTTAGTTTTGTTCTGTGCCTTTCAATACTAGCTTACTATTGTGTGTATGTGTGTTTTGTGGGGGGAGGGTGGGTGATGGAAAATGCATGCTGTGGGTCACAGAGGACATGTATAATTTCTGATTCTGAGGGCAGGAAAATGTGTAACGCAGACATTACTCTCTCCTATAGATGACAATATCTCCATCTAGTGGTCAAAATGAGCTTAACCATCATATTATCTTCATTGTCAGAGGAGGAAAGAGGCAAATTTGCCTCAGAAAGTGATTTGTATTTTACCTTTACCTAGAATATAAAATTTTTATTAAGAAGAATAGATGTTCATTAAGCCAAATTGGACCACTTCCTGCAGTCTTTGCAAGGGAAAAATAATTCCATTTACTTCAGGGAAAGTTTGGCCTCCAGAAACGACTCTCAATATCCAGGTGTACAAAGTTGTCAATAATCTCTTTCATGACTTTTTACAAGGCTTTGGAAGGGAGACGGTTACAAAGTGTAATGAAATAACAAGTTGAATTAATGTCACATGGAGTCTTGTATTTGGTCTAATAAGTAAGTTATCCAACAAATTTCTCATCTCCCCATATAACTATCTTTTATTAATTTCATAATATTTACACTCCAGTGAATTACTGTATATTATAAATATATAAGCAAGTAAATTACATTATTTTCTTGGAGGCATAAATGCTAAAGAAGAATGTTAAGATTTTCCCGTTCTGTAAGTTATTGCAACCTCAATTAAAAATCTCTTGTAATATAAAGTCAATAATTTAAGGCTGTCTTTTACAAATGTTCTTGATTATGTTATTGTTATTCACTTTTGCAATCTCAGGATTGCTTTTAATTAATCTTCCAACTCCTATGAAGTTACACAGCTTTTAGTAACAAATTCATTTACTTAAGTATAGTCCTCAGAGAACCAAGATGGTGAAGACGGCCGCTGAGCTTGCAGCAGAGCTCCACCAGGTGGCAGCACTCGTGTGGACATGTTTCAAATCCTGGTCTTTGTACTCAAATTCCCCCTTTTTTCGTGTGCCACAGGAAGTTGATCTCTCTAGAAATACTGAGTAGGGTAACCCAATGCAAAACCGTCAGATCTTTCAAGTCAGAATGCCAATTGATTTGTGTAAAATTGAGGATATTCCTTTCCTGAGTCTGTAATATCAGAGTACACAGAGATCAGAGACAGTTATGAAAATAAATACAAATACATGGGCATGTACATATGTCTATTTTCTAGTTCTGTGTGCTGAGCAGCCATAAAAACAATCACACTCCAGTAGCTATGCACATCTAGTGACCAGATCTTGGTTCCTAAAATCATTCTCCTTAAAAAGAAACGAGAAATGGAGAAATGAGTGATTCCAGAGCTCATTTAGGGAAGTGTAAGATGAGCCTAGAGCATATTTTTTAACCAGAAAATATGGAAGTTCTCAGATAATGATAAGGACATGTCAAAATGACAGAGTCCAGACTGAAGAGGCTCCCATGGTCCAACATCAGACAATATGTACATCAAAATAAATTATAGTATTAATAGATTATAAGAAATCAAGGTTATGAATGTCAAAGATAAACTGAGGAACTCTTCCAGAGCAAAGAAAACTAAAGAGACAGGACAACTAAACACAACGTGTGATTCTAGGTTGCACCTTGGACCAGATATTGGGTGTTGGGGGGAGGATGGCTATAAAAGACATTAGTAGGACAATTGCAAAATATAAAATAGGTCTGAAGATTAGACAGGAATATTGAATGTTAATTTCCTGATTTTGATACTTATGGTTTTGTGAGAAAATATTCTTGTTTTCAGGAAACATATGCTGAGATATTTAGTGGTAAAGCCTAAAAGTTGCTTTCAAATGAATCAGAAAAAAGTGTGTGTGTGTGTGTAAAGAGAGAGGACAGAAATGAGGTAAAATGTTATAACTGTGGGGACTGAGTAAAGTGTATATGTAAATTATTTGTACTATCCTTACAACTTTTCTATAAGTCTGACATTTTTCAAAATAAAGCAATTTAAAAATTTAGTGTCTAGAAAAATAATATTAACACAGTTCCTGGCACATAAAATCTTCATAAGTGTCAAGCTTAGAATTCATTATTTCCATAGAACACTGTGAATTAATCATGCAGTATGATGAAATAAAGTAATATGTCCCTGCCATTCAACATTTAATAATTCACAAGGTGAAAAATAAAGTATCCATATGTTATGTTTAAGTTAGAGGAGATACTTCTAAATGATGCTTACAGACTGTTAGTTTAAAAAACTGAAATGAGGGCAGTATTTTTCCTTCCTTCCTTATGATCTCCCTGAAATAATAGTAAATATACACAAGAAGAATAAATCACAGTGGTAAAAGAAAGAAAAGATGTCATCAACCAGCCACATAAAATGTTGCATTTCTGTAATACAGAAAACTGGTAAAATCCTATTGATGGATATATTAGAATAGAGAAAACGACTCAAAACATGTGCAGGGGAAACCTGAAAAAAGATAGGAACAATTTCTAATGAATCCCAAAGTGGCCAAGCTCAGCATTATCAAAAATGGGGAATGTAGGGGTGCAGAATTTGTCAGAGGAATTAGTAAAAGGCTGAGTATAGAATGGCTGAGCCTCTGTATGGTCGTGCTATAAACCCCCAAACAATGGCACAAAAGGAGAAGGTAATCTTGTGGATACCCTCTTGGGTGCAAATGAGTGAGAATGTCAACCATAAGGGAGAAGGCCAAGAGATTGCAGAGTTGTTGCCAGTTAACCTCTTGGCCAACCCTGGGGCCATATACCTCTAGGCTTTTTGTTATGAGCAGAAAATAAATTCTTAATTTTTTAAGCCATAATACATCAGGCTTTCTTTTATCTGGAGCCAAAAACATGCCAAAATTTATCCAACATTTAAATGTGCCAATGTAATCATTAGAAAAACTCACAATAATAATATATGTAATTGACAAGCATTTGAGGGAGTAGGTGGGGCTGGGAAGATGGAGTAAGAAAGATATCTTCATGTTTCGCAGGAGATGTTAACAGATACTTTCTAAAGTTTATAAATTAAGAAATAGATGTATAGGTTTGTAATACAAATTACTGAGTTAAAACATATTAAAAGATAAATATTCAAATGGATTTACCCATAGAAAGTGGTGCATTCTCAAACAACAGAAGAACAAATTAGGAGAAAAGACTTGACTCAAATGCCATCGTTTCAAATAAAAGCAAACAAAATTTTATATGTTAAGAATATGAGATGAGAGAAGATACCATATAAGGTGATATATCATTTTCTTGATTTAATAATGTAAGGTCGGATCTTAACAAATGGCACCGCAAAACAGAGGAAAGCTTCAAGTGAGCTTTATTAGGGAGCGCTCCCGGGCGACGTTCACTAGTCCGAGAAAGGGGCCAGAGAAGTCGCACCCGGGCGTGGGTTGGGCAAGATTTTATAGAGGAAGAAGGGAAAGGGGTGTGGCGAATCTGGGAGGGCGCAGGGTATTCCTTATTTGGTGGTCTTTTCGTGTATCCTGGGGGACTGTTAGTCCCGCCCCTCGAAAGGCGAGAAGGCTGGGCCGGGTGCAAAGCCCCCAGGTCAGTTTCTGGAACTGGGTGGTCTGGAGAGTTTCGGTCTGATGCAACCTGTGAATCTGATTGTGTTCCCCTGCCTCGGGGCAGTTGGCCTTACATCCCGACATCTTTGGTGTAATGGGGCGGGGCGGCGTTCTGATCTCTGGCTACTTCATGCAGAATGGGGGCGTTGAAAGGGGAGTCGGGCGACCAGAGGTACGAGGCTTAGGGGAGACCAGTGGGGGGTTCTGTAGGAAGCAAGGTGTAAGGACCGAGGAGCATTTGGTTTGTGGCCACCCGAGAGACTTCCTCCATGCGCCTGCGAAAGAACCTAAGAAAACAGGGAGCAAGCATGCTACGAAGAGGGTGCGGTCCGGGTTTGAAAGAGGGGTGTCAAAGAGACCCTCTCTCGGCGGGCTGAGGGCCTCTACGACTTGGGGTCAGGAGTGGGAAGGGGAGGTCCCGGTATCGGAGATAGGCAAGAGGGAGGCCGGGTTTAGGCGGGGGGAGAGGTCGAGGGAGATAGCAGGGTTTTCAAAGAACAGTAGGTGGAACTCCTGGATGCGGGAGGGAACCAGGAGGGAGAGAGACTTGTGGCCTAGGAGGTCGACCAGCCGGTGGGAGGAAAACACGGTTAGTGGGTGGGCCAGAGTCAGTTTCAGTGTTTGTTTGGTCAGTTCGGCTGCCGCTGCTAGGGCCCGAAGGCATGGTTGCCATCCCCGAATGGTTGGGTCTAGCTGTTTGGAGAGGTAAGCCACGGGGCGGTAGGAAGGCCCTATAGGCTAGGCAAGGAGTCCCGTGGCTATTCCGGCCCGTTCATCCACAAAAAGGTGAAAAGGTTGGTTTGGGTTGGGCAGAGAAAGGGGAGAAGATATCAGAGCGTTACGGAGGCTGAGAAAGGCCTGTCAAACGGCGGAAGGAGAGGTGAGAGGTACTTGAGGGGTTTCTTTAGCGGCTAGATATAAGGGTTTAGCGAGGAGAGCAAAGTTAGGGATCCAGACTACTGGGTGGAGAGGAATTATGGCCTCATTGATTAGTCGGAGGTCCTGGACCAGGCGATAATCCCCAGAGGCCTTGCGGACAGGCAGGATGGGGGTGTTGCAGGGAAAGTCAGTGGGGATAAGAAGTCCCTGGTTTAGGAGTCTGGTGATAATAGGTTGTAGGCCCGTAAGGTGAGTCTCAGAGATGGGAAATTGGGGCCTTGATGGAAATTTGGAGGGGTCCTTTAGGCGGATGAGAACGGGGGAATGGTGTGTTGCTATTATGTGCTTAGAAGTATTCCGGACTTGGGGATTGATTGGGTTCGGTGTGATTGGAAGAGGGGGATAGGAGGGGGAGGGTTCTAGAGACAGGCCGAGAAGAGGAAGCAGGAGTTGGGAGGAGGGGACCTTAGGGTCAAGTCTAACCAGCTGGAGGGAGGCCCCTAAGTGGAAAAGGACATCTCGGCCTAGCAAGGGAACTGGGCAGGATGGTATGAGTAAGAAGGAATGAGTAAAAGGGAGTCTTTCGATATGACATGGGAGTGGAGCGGTCTGGAGTGGGAAGGATGGTTTGCCATCAATACCCATGACCGAGATCTGGGAAGGAGAAACTGGCCCGGAATAAGTAGGCAGGACCGAATAGGTAGCCCCCGTGTCCACCAGAAATGAGATGGACTTACCCGCTACCTGTAGCGTTACCCTGGGCTTGGCGAGGGTGATGGGGGTCTTCGAGTCCGGGCGCCGTCAGTCGTCAGCCAATCCCAGCAGTTCGAGTGGTAATGCTGTTGGGTCGGCCTGCCCCCGCGTGGAGACGCTGAGGGAGGGCCAGTCGTAGGGCAGTCACTCTTCCAGTGGCCCGTTAGCCCGCAGCTGGGACAAGGCTTAGAAGGAGGTCGGGGATTGGGACATTGGCGAGCCCAGTGGCCTTCTTTTCCGCATTTGAAGCAGGCCCCCGGCGGGGTTGCATTTTGCGGACCCCGTGGCTGCTGTGATCCATGGGAGATGGCCGGCCTTAGGGCGGCTACAAGAGCTTGGGTTTGGAGGGCCACCTTCTGGTGCATCCGAGCCTGTCGGCTGGATTCTGCCAAATCCTCACGGCCATTGTAGACTTTAAAGGCCATCTTTACCAGATCTCGAATAGGGGTTTGAGGGCCGTCTTCTGCCCGTTTTAATTTCTTTCGGATGTCCGGGGCTTATTGGGTAATAAAATGGGTGGCTAGGACCGTTGCCCCTGCTGGGGTGTCGGGATCCAGCCGGGTGTAGAGAGTTAAGGCCTCTGTAAGGCGATTGAGAAAGATAGCTGGATTTTCGTTAGGTTCTTGGGTTATCTCTTTTAGTTTTTCAAAATTGACTACCTTATGAGCGGCGGCCTGCATGCCAGCCAGGCGGCATTGGATCATGAAGTCGCGTTTACGGCGGCCATCTTGGCCATCCTGATAAGTCCAGCCTGGATCGGTGCCAGGTACGGCAGTCCCTCCGACAGGCATGGAGTTGTCGGTAAGGTGAACCTGATCTGCAAGGTTTCGGGCAGCAGATTGAATTCTTTCCCTCTCGTCGGGGGTCAGAGTAGAAGATAGGACTAATCCTTCCGCTCCCGCTACCTCCCTCAGAGGGCAGAGGAGATTTGGATCTTGGGAGTCGTGAGGGCGTGTAAGCAAGGGGCGTGGGTGGAGAAATCGTTGAGGGAGGCGGGGGAGCGGTGGGAGGGGCCGGAGCGGGTTCGGGAGGAGGAGGGACCTCTTCACGGTAGGGTGGAGGTTGGAGGGGAGTTCTGAAGGGGGGAGTGGTAAGAGATTCGGGAGGGTCGGTTAGTGGGGAGGAATCCAAGGGGATTGAGGTTTTGGATGGAGGAGATGTTTGTTTGGCAAGGAGGATTTGAGAGGTAGAACGATTGACGCAAAGAAAGGGAGGGGAGGGAGCGCAAATACCAAAAAACCTGGACATAGGGGACCTCAGACCATTTGCCCGTCCTGCGGCAGTAATTATCTAGATCACGGAGGATGTTAAAATCGAAAGTCCCTTCAGGAAAATAGCGAGGGCTGTAAAATTGGCTAAGAGACACCCCAGGGGCGTCTTCGGATCTGGTTTCGATTGTGAGGTTCCCATGACCCCCACTCTGTCCCTGAGTGAATGGAGAGGGAGAGAGGCGTCCCTGGTCTCAGTCTCCAATTCACGGCAGGTCGGAGGGCGGTCAGGCGATGGGACGTCTCCACAGTTGCCCGAGGCCCGGAGAGAGGACGGAGGAGTCTCTGACGTGGCCGCGATTAAGGACAGGGAGTGCGGTGGGCAGGGACTCTGGGGGTCGGAGGGAACGAGGGGGACTTACCCCGCTTTCTGCCGGATCCGGTGGATGAGTAGAGGTCCCCTGGTTGTCTCCTGGGGGAGGCGAGGAGCGGCCCGTGCGGTAACCCGCGGGGCTTGGTACCCCTCCCGGGTTTCAGCACCAAATGTAAGGTCGGATCTTAACAAGCGGCACCGCGAAACAGAAGAAAGCTTCAAGTGAGCTTTATTAGAGAGCGCTCCCGGGCGAGGTTCACTGGTCCAAGAGAAAGGGGCCAGAGAAGTTGCACCTGGGCGAGGGGGTTGGGCAAGATTTTATAGGGGAAGAAGGGAAAGGGGTGTGGTGAATCTGGGAGGGCGCAGGGTATTCCTTATTTGGTGGTCTTTTCATGTATCCTGGGGGACCGTTAGTCCCGCCCCTCGAAAGGCGGGAAGGCTGGGCCGGGTGCAAAGTCCCCAGGTCAGTTTCTGGAACTGGGTGGTCCCGAATGTCTCCAGGTCAGTTTCTGGAACTGGGTGGTCCGGAGAGTTTAGGTCTGATGCAACCTGTGAATCTGATTGTGTCCCCTTGCCTCGGCCAGTTGGCCTTACAAATAACATGTGAATATTTATTTGTATAAGTTAAAAAGTACGTAAGTACGTACAACGATTATTTCCCATGTGTCTGTTTTGCAATTTTTTTCTCAAGAATGGACAAAAGAAAGTGAAAATATTTTTTTTTCCCCTCTGCACAGTTGAGAAAGAATAAAATGTTCACAGTGTAAGGAAAATAATTTACTCAGTCTTTGAGAATCGATTTTAAAGATCCCTGGAAAGAAGTAATTGAATGATTATCTGATTTCATATGCTGTCAATGGGTGCTTTTTTCTTCTCCCTCACATTTCCATTTTCAGTACTCTCTTTTCATTACTTCTCATTGTGTCAGGTACATACCCTCCGTTTGATGCTAATGGTCTTAAACATCTGAAAATCTTCCTTTAGAGTGTGACCTGACTTTAGGCAATCTACAGTAAATCCAAGAGTCCATTGACACAGCACCGAGAACAAGAAGCAAAGAGTATTTAAAAGCAACATCATTTATCCAAGGAACAGGAATGCTTTCTGCCAGCCTTCCGTTTTCAGATTACTAAATTCTAAATGGAGTTATTCATTCTTATGTGACAGTTTATGATGTTAATAGCCAGCAAAGTGCTTCTGCGAGTAAACATCACTGTTTTCTCTTGTGTGTTTGTTTCCTCCCTAGTGATAAGCATTGGCAGCAATCAGTGCCCTCACTACGTTTCTATTTGTTACCAGCACTGATGACTCTGGCAAAAGGTTGCTGTACCTTATCCCTTCTCTTGCAGACCCATTCACTTCTTTATCAGGACTAAAATTCACTTGCAGGTTGAAAGTGTGGAACTTTAGTTCCCCAGGGAACATCCAAGTGTTCAACAGGTCACTAGATGTGCAAGAGTAGATCTCTGGAGAATCAATCCCTAACACGTTAGACTTAAAGTTCATCAAAATACGAGTGAAGGATAAAAACATACATGTGGATGACATCGTGTGACCATTAGTGAGCCAAGTATACCACCTTGGGTAATACCAATGCTGCAGACTGAATGTTTGTGTCCCCCTCCCCCCGCCAAATTCCTACATCGAAAAGTAATCCCCACGGTGATGATATTAAGAGGTGGGGCCTTTGGGATGTGCTTAGGTTGTAAGGGCAGAGCCTTCATGAATGTGATTTAGTGTTCTTATAAAAGAGACCCCAGAGAGACCCTTTGCGCCTTCTGCCATGTGAGGTTACAGCAAAAAAGAGGACCTTAAAGGAACTAAGAAGAAGGTTCTCACCAGACACTAAATCTAGACTTCCTGCTTCCAGAACTGTGAAAGATAAATTACTGTTGTGTATATAACCCTCCTAGTCTATGGTGTTTTGTTATAGAGGCCCAAGGGACTAGGACAACCAATAGCACTTAAAGAGTAGGCAGAGGGCTTCCCTGGTGGCGCAGTGGTTGAGAGTCCGCCTGCTGATGCAGGGGACACGTGTTCGTGCCCCGGTACGGGAAGATCCCACATGCCGCGGAGCGGCTGGTCCCGTGAGCCATGGCCGCTGGGCCTGCGCGTCCGGAACCTGTGCTCCGCAACGGGAGAGGCCACAACAGTGAGAGGCCCGCGTACCGCAAAAAAAAAAAAAAAAAAAAAAGAGCAGGCAGAGGAAGAGGAACCCATGGAAAAGGAGGGATGGACAGAGAACCAGAAGGGACCAGAGGATTGAAGTCATGGGAGGAGGGGAAAGCATACAAGAGCGTGTCAAATGCAGCAAAGGAGCCCAGGAAAATAAGGACTAAAAATGGTTATTGTATTTATTGACAAAGTCACTGCTGGTGGGCCAGGGTCATTTCAGCAGAGTACTGAGGAATAAATGAGCAGGAAGCAGCACTACCAGCCGCCCAGGTGAACTCTTCTATGTAGTCTGGACAAGAAGGATTTATGTGATTTTTAAAAATTTCCACTCCATTAATCAAGTGCCATGTACAACTGACTTAGGGAAAATGGATAAGTTAGCTTTCTAACCCTTTACTTCAAATAAAAATATCAAACGTAATATACAAAATCACTATTGCTTCCCTGGTACACATATAGCTTTTTCCCACTGTTGATAATTCTTTTATATTCTTTGAAAAGTGATTTTCCATATTTTCCATGCCTGCAGCTTATGTCTCCTGGCTAGACTATAAATCCTGTGGAGAAATAGAACATGCTTTCTAGTTCTTTTACTTTTTTTTTTAACAGCTCTTTGTATATACAATCGGAGGGAAGTTTATAAAGTTGATCACTAGATGGCGGAAAAGATCAAAAGTTGAATGAAACCGGGGCAGAAAACTTCCAAGAGTAATAATTTTGAAATAAATTATGAATTTGCACATTTGAAATCAATTTAAAAGTTATATTGCCAAATACAATAGCTAATACATATCTGAAAAAGTATGCTGACATACTCTCTGTGCTTAAAAAGAGGGTTATCTTCGGGAAAACAATAGAATTATTGAAACCAAATTATTAAAAAACAGAACCTAGTAATGACATGCCTGTTTGTATGACAACTACGCCTCTACAACTCCCCAGAGACAAACTTACAAGCTTTTTACATTATATGAGAATCACGTCTAAAATATTAAAGCACAATTCTGTGCCTTCTGTCAGAAAACATGCATTCCCCAACGAGTAATTTCTTCATTTAGTATTTCAGCATTCTTCATTCCAATATTTTCTTCATTTTTCAGGAAAAATTGGAAAATACAAAAAATACAAAATAATATTAGGATGAAGCACAATAATTCTCACTATATTTAATTGCACTTTTGAAAAAAAATTAAAATAATTTCACAGTTCCTAATTTTTGTGCCAGCGTTTTATTTTAGAAAAGGTATAGAGACTTCCCTGGTGGTCCAGTGGTTAAGACTCCTCGCTTCCACTGCAGGGGGCATGGGTTCAACTCCTGGTTGGGGAAACAAGATCTTGCATGTCGGGTGGCATGGCCACAAAAAAAAAAATAATAAAGGTATGGTATTTGTTGCTATCTTTAAGCATAATTATCATTTTGCTTCTTTGCTTAATGTGAAGAGTTATGATAAAAACATTTTAGTTATATAGCCTTTGCCCTTGAAACAGCACCATTTTTGTCCTTTGATCAGAGATCAAGGGAGCCTTGACAACTACATGGACAGATTCACCTCCAAGAAAGATCACACAAGTAGGATGGTTTAGTGAATTCCCCAATGGATCAGAAAGGTCTCCTCTCAGCTCTGTTTTGATGTCATTTTTCACTAAACAGTCCCTGCAATGAGTCACCTAAGACTTAATTAGAGTGGGTAGCTTATGCTTATGGTGGCACCAGGTGCCAGGGACATATACTGGACCAGACACTATTTTTGTTTTTATTTTGTTTTAAGATAAAAGAGTCTTGACTCTTTTAAGTGAAGGTAGGAAAGAATCAATAAAGGGAAAGATTTAAAATACAAATAAACAAAAATCAGCCTCATGAAGTATAAATGCTTACCCACTGGGTACATTTATATGTTTTCTAAGCAATCCATCCAAACACAGAGAAGCAAGAGGAAACAATGGGTTAACTGTATCCATAAAAAACAAAAAAACAAAAAAACAAAACTTTACTGATTTTACTGCAGGGTTCTTTTAAACAGGCAGTCGAATTTGTGATTTTATATAAAAGTGGGGGTTTTGTGGTTTGATTTTTTATTTTTTTAGAAAAAGATACGAAACTCACTCCAAACATAAATTAATATTTACTTGTACATTTTAAAAGAAAATCTTAGAAAAACTATCATACATGACTAGGTCATAAATTTCATGTGTCCTAGCTTACATGTAGAGCAAACGTACAAACCTCTTATTTTGTCTTTGGTTAATTGGGTCTTTCTCCCATGCTCTCAAAGAGTGGAAGAAAAAATTAATCTTGAGCCCTATCGTGTTTAAAATCCAATAATGACTGTGCCTTTACGAACATATGGCTAGTATGTCACATCCTAAGTTAACCTCCAATGTCAAGTTCCCCCCGGGTAGGCAAGAGATATGAACCAGCAAACAGAAGGGCCAGGAGACACTGAGCCAGAGACCTCAATCCTTCCCTCGACAATGAAACCCTTCCCCATGGTACACTCCAAAAATTCTTAGAGAGTAGCCAAGGGAAGAAGAAGTGGAAGAGAAACTAAGAAAATATGCTCTTTTTTCTAGACAGAGGAAGATCTAAAAATAGATTATTAAATCAGAGCAAAATTCACACCAGATGGCACTAAAAGTTCATTTTTTTCTTCCTTAAACTGAGTATGAAGGTTTTTGAAGAAGAATCGATTTATTTTTAGACAACATAAAAGAGTTACATTCAGGGTTGGCTTCACGGATACACAACCTGTGCAGTCACATAGGGCCCTGCTCAGAAGACCCTACATTTGGTTCAATGGTCTGCTCTCAGTGTCTTGAAATTCTTAATAATTTTTGACAAGGACTCTTACATTTTCATTTTGCCATGTAGCCATGCTTGGTTATATTTTCTCTGCTCCTTCATATTATGATGCAACTTTAATTTTTTTTATCCCACTAGAGACAAACCAATAAGGATTTTTTCTTTCTTTTATTTGAAAATTAATGGAAAACTTGGTTTTTCTAGGACTATATAGAGAAGCCTTACGTGTGCTTTTCTGATGTTTTTCTTCTATGGTAATACATTTAGAAAGACTAAAGTAGAGATCTGAATATGGAGAATTAAAAAAAATGGTATACATGCTAGATACACCAGGATAAACATATTTAAAGTATAAAAGTTGAGACATTTGAAATTAATAGTTGGTTTGCATGCTGACAACACAAAATTTCCAGTGGTCACGATCTTCATGAAAATGGAACAGCAATAATTGCTTCCACTCAGAAGCAAGAGACTTGAAGTTTATTTCCGTTAGATTAGCCAAAACGAAACAGACTTCTTTCCAGATGGGCTCTTTGGTAGATGACTCAGCTTGGGACTAAGCCTGAATTTCTATGGACTCCTGTGGTGGGCCCAAAAAAAAGTAGAAAAGAAAAATTCCACCCACACAGTGAAATTTTTTTTTTTTTTTTTTTTTGCGGTACACGGACCTCTCACTGTTGTGGCCTCTCCCGTTGCGGAGCACAGGCTCCGGACGCGCAGGCTCAGTGGCCATGGCTCACGGGCCCAGCCGCCGCTCCGCGGCATGTGGGATCTTCCCGGACAGGGGCACGAACCCGTGTCCCCTGCATCGGCAGGCGGACTCTCAACCATTGCGCCACCAGGGAAGCCCCACAGTGAAATTCTTGATGTACAGATATGTTCAAGCCGTTTTCCTTTCCTTTCTCTCATACTAAGTCTTTTCCTTCTACTCCTGCTCCGTTTTCACAGGTATTTTTCCTCCTTTTACCTTGGACCCATTTGTAGTTCCATATTCACAGAAAAAGAGAGGCAATAAATAAGCCTTCCATTGCTTGAAAGGCTGACACTATTGAACTTAATAATCTACAGTGAGGCGAGAATATAAAGAATATAATCCATAACTTAGTTCACTCCATGCAAGAAATCTCATTTCATTTCTCTTTGCAATAGCTAGCTAGAAATGATCTGATATTTCTGATAGGATAGAGCATTTTATAATGCATTCTCATATTAAAGGAAGCTTTCTGTGGCAGAAATGCATGGTAAGCCCCTCATAGTAGCAGCAGCTACTGTGTATTAATATTTATTGGGTTATGTGGGCGCGATGCTGATTATCTCGTTTAGTTTTTATCACAACCATCAATATTCTCATTTTACAGATGAGCAAACTGAGACACAGGGAAGGTAGGAAACTTAGCCAGGCCTCACAGTCAGTGAGTGGTAGGGCTAGATTTGAATCAAGAAGCCTGATTAATTCTGAGTTATGATTGTGAAGACACTGACCTCCTGTGAATCAGTCTTCAGAGCCAAAAAAGCAAACAGTGATTATAATTGCAAAAGGATGCATTGTTTATACATCAAAGCTAAAGAAAGGATTTGGAAGGTGGGTCACTTTGGCTATTGAGTCAATATCCCAAGTTTCTACCACTGAAACTAAAGAAAGGTTCATTTCCACATGACTGCATTTTAGGTTTCCAGACACTGAAAAGGCATTTCTTTTCGTGTATTTCTGGCTCGGCCTGAAGCAGGTACACAAACCTCAGTACAAGGATATCTTTTCAGGCCATTCAATTTTTAAAAGTCATTTCAGTTTGGAGCTAAGAATTAGCTTAATCCTACTTTAATCACAACAAGATCTGTATCATCCATAGCAAAAGAAATGGATGAAAAATAAACACCATTCAATCATATTGACTGTTTGGCCTATCATTACCAATCACTTTAGTATTTGAAAGCATTGATTTTTTTTCCACTTTCTCTTAGGTGGTTTAATGGTAGCTGTCCCTCCAATTTCTTATGTACCTATTAAGTGTCAGTCACTTTAACTCCATTACGTCTAATCCATATAGCAATTCTGTGAGGCAGGAAGTAGCAGCAGCAGTATTAGTAGTAGCAGTACTTTTTTTTAACCGATGAAAAACTATAGCTTAGAAAAAGTAATTACTATTCTCAGGGTCACTTAATAAGTGGTAGAAATTTGATTAGAATTCGGATCCTTCTGGCTCCAAAGTCATTACCCTCTGTACCACTCTGCTGTCATATTATAATAAACCCTTAGCAAATATCCACAAATATCTTTTCTTGTCTCTCTTCTTTGCTAGTACTATTCCATGACTTTCACAAAGGAAAAAAAATCATTATTAATCTTTTGAACTATGAGGTAGTATGCCAATAAATTGAACATGCCTTGTAAACACTCCACAAAAATGTTTCCCAAAGTGGTTATCTATTTCTTGTATTAAAATAATCAGAACAGGAGAATCATGACTTTCTTTTTTAAAGCAATGACAACTTGTGAATCTGCATAGCCACTCCGTGGAGGAATTTTGCAAATGATGTTACATGGAATGCAATGACATGCTATTGTCCTACATGTGGCATATTTTCTTTCCCCAAAATGGCTGTCACAATATCTCTATTCTTCCCCCAAATCATCTGGGACCTTGCCACTTCCCCTTTTAAGAGATGAAGTGTAATTACTCTTCACTTGAATCTGAGCAGGCTTGTGACTCCTTGTAACCAAAATAATGTGGCAGGAGTAACGTGTGACTTCTGAGGCTAGGTTGTAGAAGATGTTGTAGCTTCTGCCTTGGGAGCTGGAACACTTTTGTTGGAGCCCTGAGCTGCCGTGTCAGTCGGCTTACTTTTCTAAGGATAACATGCTGTAAGGAAACTCAATCTAGTCTACTTGGAGAAGCCCTGAGATAAAGAGAGAGATGCCTGGCTAGCCCTCAGTTTTCCAGTTCCAGCTGACTACAACTGCAAGAGTTTCCTTTAGTCAGAACTGCCTAGCTAGGAAGAGAGAGGTTTGAAGGTAATTCCCTGCAGAGGTCTTCGTGAGAGCAGAGTAGTGGTCTCCTGATTAGGGTGTGGGAATACTAAGAAGGTTGCTGTACATTTTCCCTCCTGCTTTTCATCCCATCGTGGTTCCCAATTTTCTTGCCTATTTCTAAACCTGGACTCCCAGCCTGCTACCCATTCTCAGTCCCTTACTCCAACACACTCATCCTTTTATAAATTCCTCTTTCATAGGTTAGCCAATTATCTTGCTTTCAACCAAAGACCTAACTGATACTCCTATCATTCAAGCTCATTGGAGGCCTATTGCTTTATATTATCACATATACACATAATCATCCAGTTTTGTTTCTAAGCAAAAGAATTACTTTAGGGAACCTATGTGGTTCCCAAACATGATGAGCCTAGACACGATGTCTGGATCTCTAGCAGCCATTTTGAGACCATGAGATAACCAACATAAGGAACATTCCAAATGATCACAGGATTTCCTGGTAGCATTCAGTCTCTGGCCCAATGCCAGCAGCAGTCATCTCCTGGATTTCTTGTGAAAAAAAATTCTATTTATTTAGCCATTATTAGTCATCTTCTCTGTTAATTACGGAGGATCACAAAATTAATTGATACATACATAGAAACTATCCCTGTACATTCCATATGAGGCATATAAGAACAAAAAGAAGAGACAAAGAAAAAACTCAAAAAGAGTTCAAGGACTTAACCTAGACACTCTGGTGACAGGTGTTACTGAGGTGTGATACAGGAAATAAAGAGCAGAGGTGGGTCACTGTGATGGGTATTTTCTTTATTATTTAATGATAAGAAGCAAAACAAACAAATGAGGATAGATAAAACTAATAGAGAAGCAAGACTCAAGAAGCTTATGAGACATTTTAGCCATAGATGAAGTATGTAGAGCATATGTCTGCTGAGCTTAGATAGAAAGGGATGAAAGACCAATTATTAATACATGGGAGATGGAGAATTTTGCAGTGTTTAAATATTTTCTCTTTTGTACTGTTCCTAGATTTATACAGATTGTTGAAAATATTATTACTATTTTGTTTGAGAAAATTTTCATTGACAGTATGTAGTTTCTACTCCTCCACACAGAATTTACAAGTATTCTGTGTGTTTTAACAAAATCACTGTAAGTTTACAAAAACTCATGTATCAAGCAAGGAAGGGTGACTGAAAAGTTTTTTTCTGCAAATGCAAAATACTAGCTACCTTCTTTGTGTGTTTGTTCATTTATTTGTATTTACAAATTTAAGTACGTATTATCTAATAGGGTTTGGGTTAGGCATTAGAGAAACAGAAGTGAATAAAACTGTCTCTACCCTTCTGAAACCTAGGGAAGACTAAGGGCAAATGAACAGGCAATTATAATGAAGTATTATGGGAGTACAGGGGAGATTTTAGGTGTCAAAAGAAGACTTCAGAACTAATGTCTTATCATGTAGCTGAAGCTATGTTAAAAAGGTAAATATAGGGAATGGGGAACTTTCCTAGAGTTTAACCCTTTTAAGCACAATATTGTCAGAGGTTTAACTTACACCACAGTTTATCTGTTTATCTACAGGGAAGAAATTTCTTATGCTTAATTTCAATATCTTGTCATGGAACCTGAGACAGTTTTTTTCCTTCTTTTTCTCCTGGATTTGGACAATGAACACATTTATCTTTAATATATGATATTTACATCTCTTATTTTTCCTTTAAACCTGGCCATTAAAGGGAAATATGCCATCAAAAAAGAAAATAAAATTACCTTTCATGGCGTTGTTCATTAGAATCACACACACAAAAAATCACTGTACTTATTTATACACAACAGAGGACATTTTGATTTTTACTCTAATTAAAATAACATCTTTGTCAAAAGACCTGGTGTCTGAAGCAGGTTCTCATTCAGTCTCATTTCTTTCTTGGTCTTTCTTCCTATAGGTAGCTTTGGGGGTCAGAAGACCAGTGTTCAAATTTATGTTCATTCATTCACCTTGGGCAAGTCATGTGACCTTGGGAACTTTAGATTCCTCCTACATAAAAAGCACATGACCCTTTCCTCACAGGCTTGTTTGAAGACTAAATTAAAAAAAAATTCTTAAACATCTAAGAATAGTTCGTAAGAATGAGAAATTCTCAATAAATTTATTCATTCAATAATTCAACAGGATGAAGTACTACTAATCCTTCAAGTATTTTCCATTTTGTAGCTTTTCCCGATTTTGTTACTCTCTTATTTTACTAAAGTATTTCATATATGTCTGTATATAACCATTATTACTTTATACTATCATCTTTTGCATGATTCTTTCTTTCTGGATATATTATAAGCTTCAAAAAATTGAGAACTGTTTTTTTAATAGACTTTATTTTTTAGGAGAGTTTTAAGTTTACAGCAAAGTTGCACTGAGTTCCTATATACCCTTTCTCTCCCTATCTCACAGTTTTCCCTGTTGTTAACAGATTAGCGGGTACATTTGTTAAAATTGATCAACCGGGCTTCCCTGGTGGCGCAGTGGTTGAGAGTCCGCCTGCCGATGCCGGGCACACGGGTTCGTGCCCCGGCCCGGGAAGATCCCACATGCCGCGGAGCAGCTGGGCCCGTGAGCCCTGGCCGCTGAGCCTGCGCGTCCGGAGCCTGTGCTCCGCAACGGAGAGGCCACAACAGTGAGAGGCCTGCGTACCGCAAAAAACGAAAACAAAACAAACAAAAATTGATGAACCAATATTGACACCTTATTATTATCTAAAATCTATACTTAGGGTTCACTCTTTGTATGATAGAGCTCTATAGGTTTGACAAATGCATAATGCGTGCTTCCACCATTACAGTATTATACTCAATAGTTTTTGTTTGTTTGTTTGTTTGTTTTTGCGGTACGCGGGCCTCTCACTGTTGTGGCCTCTCCCGTTGTGGAGCACAGGCTCCGGACGCGCAGGCTCAGCGGCCACGGCTCACGGGCCCAGCCACTCCTTGGCATGTGGGATCTTCCCGGACCGGGGCACGAACCCGTGTCCCCTGCATCGGCAGGCGGACTCTCAACCACTGCGCCGCCAGGGAAGCCCCCTATACTCAATAGTTTAATTAACCTGAAAACGTCCTGTGCTTCACCTATTCATCTCTCCCTCCTTCTCCCTAACCTTTGACAACCACTCATCTTTTTAATATCTTCATAGTTTTGCCTTTTCCAGAACATCATATAGTTGGAATCATACAGCCAGTTTTCAGATTGTCTTCTTTCATTCAGCAATATGTGTTTAAGATTAATACTACCTTTTCCTCCATGTCTTGATAGCTCATTTCTTTTTATGGCTGAATAATATTCCACTGTGTATATGCTAGTTATCCATTAATCTTTTGAAAGACATCTTAGTTGCATCCAAATTTTGGAAAGTATGAATAAAGCTGCTATAAGCATTTGTGCGCAAGTTTTTGTGCAGACATAACTTTTCAACTCATTTGGGTAAATACCTAGCGATGTGATTGCTAAATTGTATAAGACTATCTTTAGCTTGTGAGAAACTGCCAAACTGTCTTCCAAAATGACTGTACTATTTTGCATTCTTTTTTTTTTTTTTGCGGTATGCGGGCCTCTCCCGTTGCGGAGCACAGGCTCCGGAAGGCAGGCTCAGCGGTCATGGCTCACGGGCCCAGCCGCTCCACGGCACGTGGGATCTTCCCGGACCGGGACACGAACCCGAGTCCCCTGCATCGGCAGGCGGACTCTCAACCACTGCGCCACCAGGGAAAACCTATTTTGCATTCTTATGAGCAATGAATGAGATATTTCTGTTACTCCACTTGGAATGGATTTTGGCCGTTCAAATAAATGTGTAGTGGTATTTCATTATTTTAATTTTCCATTCACTAATGACATATGATGCTGAGTGTCTTTTCATATGCTTATTTAGCATCTGTGTATCTTCTCTGGTGAAGTGCCTGTTGAGATCTTTTGCTCATTTTTAAATTAGGCTGTTTTCTTATGTTGAGTTTTAAGAGTTCTTTTGTGTGTTGTGGATACCAGTCTTTTATCAGATATTGTTTTTTCAAAGATTTTCTCCCAGTCTGTGGCTTGTTTTCTCATTTTCTTAACAGTATCTTTTACAGAGCAGAAGTTTTTAATTTTAATGAAGTCTAATCAATTTTTTCTTTCATGGATCATAGAGAGCTATATATTTTATCTTCTAAAATGTTTTTTTATATCTCTACTTACTACATACTCTCCTATTCAAGTGTGTATCCACTTACCTATTCTAGAGCCTAGAATTTAGTCGGGAGCCTCTCAAGTAGTTTTTGACAAAATAATTAGGCTAGCTAGCACCTTTGGAAAGTATCATCATACAGAGTCCTAGCTGGAAATGGCTGGCACACCAAGCTGGGAGTTTTGTGATAGTTTTAAATAAGGGACTATTTACAGAGGTGGGAGCAGGTTAAAGGAACCAACATGGAATGTTGCAGCACCCAAGGGTCAGCACCAGCAGGAATTCCAGGACCCAAGTGACAAGAAAGCAAAGTGTTGAGAGCTTGGCCAACCAAAAGATGTTATAATTGTAGAAGAACACACGTTAATAAATCTGTGTAGAATCAGGGAGGAGAGCAGAAGGATATCTCCTCCTGATCTCCCATCTTCTACCAGCTCCCCCAAAGGGCTGAATTCAGCCAGAAGTCAGAAGGTAAGAGAGCCTGCAGGGTAAAGTGTTCAGAAGTCATCTTCCAGAGGACAGCAGAAAAGAGCAGATAATGGACAGGGATGGTTAAGAGAGGCAAAGAAGAATAACTAGGTGAGGCAGTTTCTTTAAAATTAATTTGGAAGAGGAAGAGTGTGTATGCAGTCTTAACTGGCAGAAATATTTGTACCACCTTGACCTTGTTTAGAACAGTGATAACAAACATACCTGGATAAATCCATCCTGTCTCAATGAACCAGTCTCAGGTTCCCTCTCAGGTACTTCTCCTTCTCAATCCAGCACACAAGGAAGGTGTCATGTATAATAACAAAAGAACTAAAAAAATCAGTGCTGTAATAAGCAGCATATCTCAGTTTGGCCAGCCTCAGTTTGGCTAATACGTTATGGGCCAAGTCATCATGGTTGTTCCATAAGATGCGTGGGACAGGTGTCCATGGAGGAAAGTGAAGGACAGTAATTAAGGAAAATAAAGCTACAGTCAGGTGAATGAAGGTGAGAATAGTCAGAAATTCAAATACCCAACTCAATTCTTTTGGGAATGGATAAATTAAATTACCACCTATGTGGTAAGAATACTCTGAGAGGAAAATAACTGATTTTTTTTTTTTTTACGAATGTGCAAAAGCAATTTAATGGAAGAAAAACTACCTTTTCAACAAACGGTATGAGAGCAACTGGATAGTCATAAGCAAAAAAAAAAAAAAAAAATTTTGACCAAGGTATGATCTCACACTTTACATAAAAATTAATTCAAAATGGATCACAAACTGAAATGTAAAATGGAAAACTATAAAACTTTTAGGAAAGACAGAAGAAAATCTTCAGGACCAAAGGTTAGGCAAAGAGTCTGTAGATGTGACACCAAAAGCAAAATCAATGAAAGGAAAAATTGAAAAATAGAATCTCATTAAAACTTGAAATGTTTCTTCTGAGAAAGTCTTTCTCTATTAAGAAGATAAGAATACAAGCTATAGACTGAGAAAATATTTGCAAACCACATATTTGACAAAGGACTAATATGTAGAATACATAAGGAATTCTCAAAAGTCAACAATAAAAAATAAACAATGCCAAAATACAAAATAGTGACAATATCAAATGCTAGTGAGGTTGTGGAGAGGAGAAACTAGATTACTCATACATTTATGATGGGAAAGTAAAATGGTACAGCCACTCTGGAAAGCAGTTTGATCGTCTCTTAGAAAATATGCAACTACCATTTTTTAAAAAGTGAGGAATTTTTATTGCTGTTGCTATTTCATCTTTATACTGGTTCATGAAATATAGCAGAATATCCAATTGTTACAATGCTGATGCAATAAATCCATTATTATACAAAGATACTCTCTCAATAATCTGTACCCAAATGGTAACATGTATGAAGTTCATTTTCTAACTCTGTGAATACTTTATGTTGTTTAATATGTAAAATCTATTTCATTAGAGGATTATAATTTAGAATTCAGGCTCCTGTCCCTTGATATCAAACTAAACAACTGCATTACACACAAAGGAAAATCAGAATAGAAGAACCAATGACACACCAATTGTCCTGTAAAACCATTTTAATTTCTGTGACATAAACATCTTTCTCAAGCAATGTTACTAGAACAACCTCTTTATGGGGTTTTATAGTTTGGAGTAAATATATTTTTAAAAAACTTATCTCTATTATATAGAATTGAAATAAAAAATGATTTATAGGCTATACTTTTTAGGAAGGAGTTACTAGACTATATTCCTGTTGAAGAAACTTTCCTATTTAAATTTATGATATGGAATGGAAAGATATGGTTAATAAGTCTTCTGATCAAAAAGCTTGAGATCATCAAAGGAATGTTTAGTCTCCTGCACAGAGAGACACCAGGATTTTTTCATAATCTCCCTTGGTTTCATCCTGTTGATAAAAAATAAAGTATACTTAATGCTACCTGAAACCATAATCAATAGAAGGTATTTTTAAATTGTAGAATAATTACTGTATTAGACTTAACAGTTGTAGAACGTACATCACAGTACATCTATTTTCTAGGATCTTGGATAAGAATATCACTTATTTAATTAAATAATATAATTCATATAGCAGATAACTGATATTTTAATTATTATATGAAAAGCAATGGCTTTCAAAATTCAGATTGCAAACTTCTCTGAATTGATCATGTTATATATTAGAGCCATTATTTTCCAAGAATGAAATATCACACAGAATTAAGTATAACACAATATAATTTCATATCACCTCTGGCTTGCTCAACCAGAGTGAAAGTTATAAGCCCATGATATTCTCACTTTTTCTTGGTAGATTTTAGTTATCCAATATAAATGCCAAATTGAATTTAAACAGTCACTTATCTTTCATTAAGTTCAAAACCCCTTGACTTGTCTTTTTTTACTTCTTAACTTGAACATGTATTTTATATATTTCACATATGACAAAATTAAGGAAAAAGTTAGAATAAAATGTTTAAAATCCTCTGATCAGTATTCATTGATCATAAATCATTATATAAATCATAATATCTCTCTACTAAACTATTTTGATTGCTAAATGTATGTATGGGAAACTGTTTCCATGACTATAGAAAAATTTGCAGAGTCTTTCATTATAGAACTCACTAGTAGATTTTACCAGTGATAGTTCAGTTTACTTTAAATTATGTATCTTTTATAAAAATTTTTATATTTTGGCTGTACCACATGGCATGCAGGATCTTAGTTCCCTGACCAGGGATCGAACCCGCACCCCCTGCAGTAGGAATGCGGAGTCTTAACCACTGGACCGCCAGGGAAGTCCCTGTATCTTAATATAACAAATTAATCTTACATATGAAATTTACAGATACAATAAGTCAGCCTTTCTCTTTGAAGAAGCTGCAAAAGTATTGTCATTTGTGGGGTTAGCATTATGAAAATCACAACATACCAGGATGGCTTGGCAGAGAGAGATGCCATACAACTTCTGATAGCATGCTTTGATGTCATTCATGTCGATTTCAGAACGGGAAACCATAATCCTGATCAGTGTCTTATGACGAGTTCCAATACCCTGTCCAAAACAAATGATGGTAAGTGTCCCTCATGTTCAGAGCATACTCTTAATAAGGGAGGATGTGGGTTTGAATGTGAAGCTCTTTTGCTCACCTATATAGTTTCTATGGAGAAACTATCACCACATTAAAATACACACACACACTTTACACAAGTGGTAATAAAATGACACAAACCAAACTGTGATATCTGCAGCATATATACGAGCTTTCATAACCTTCTAATTGGTCTTCTACCACCCAGTCTTTCCTCTGTCTAAACTATTCAATAATTACAAATGAAGTAAACTTTCTAAATTATAAATCTGATCTTCCCATTCATCTATTTAAAACCCTTCAATGGCCTTCTGCTGCTTTTAGGATGAAAACCAATCATTTTATCTGGGCTTACCATGCCCTGCCTAATTCTACAACTTCTTCCACCATGCACCATCACTCTAATTATGTTTACTATCCTGAAAGAGACATGATATCTCCTCCTCCTGGACCAGTCTTGCTTTATCCCTTCATCTCGTCCACTTCTGCTCTCCTCTGGCTATTTCTTTTTCAAATATCAGGTCTTAGTTTAGCTGACAGCAAGGCTACATTGATTTCCAAAGTCTGGGGCACAGGCCCCTCTTCTGCTCTTTTACAATACTAGGTTTTCATTGTTACCCATCTAATTACCTCACTAGATAACAGCAGGCATGGGGTCAGGGACTGTACTGCCTACTACTGATACCTAGTAGCACAATGCCTATCACTTCATAGGGACTCTTTCCTATTAATTGAATAGTTAGATCGCTCTCCGAAGACTTCCTTATTTTGGAGTGACAAAGGAAAAAAAAAGACAATTTCATAACTTGTCACAATACAAGCATGGAGGTGACATCCTATATAATAAGATGCATGCTAAATGATAAAGTTAAAGTGAAGTGGTTAAGGTATCTCAAATACATCTTAATAACACCTTCCACTTCAGTGATCTTAGAACAAAATGTAAAAATCTTAGAATGACATATAAAGCAATGGCATGGAAGACAGAATAATAAAAAAGATAAATGAAGCTTAGAAAGGGGGAGATTGTGCAACTTACAACCTTAGCAGAAGTAGGTTACTAAAATCATACATTAAATGAGGAAGTATATCACCCTTCCTCTGCCAACTGAAGTTTTATTTAAATCATGAGTAATCTACAAATTACATTCAAGCTCACCTTACTATCTTACCTATAAAAGAATATAAAAAATCTAACAGAGAATTTTATTCTAATAAGGAAGTATATTACCTCTTGCATTGGATGGAAAAGTAATTCTTTTTAATGGAAAGATCTCAAAATAAGTGTAATTTTCAAACAATATGAGGTTTTCTGTTCTTCTTTCCATACACCATAATTTTTTTTCCCTAAGTCAATCACATATGTTGAAAGTTACCTTCATGGCCTGATGAAGCTTCTCAGCAAAGAACATTGATTTGCTTGTGGCACACTTCACTGCAAGAGAGGTATATTATAGTTGACATATTTACCACCAAAAAAAGAAAGATGCATGTGACAGAAGCAAGAATACAGAGTTTTGCAAGTAAGATTCTATTCTCCATCCCTGTTCCTTACCCCTCCTACCAATATGGGATATTTGGCTTATAAGAAGCTATTCTCTAGATGGTGACTTTGAATATTCTGTCCTCTGACAACATCACTTTTTTCCTATTATCTTAAATCTACCCAATAGCAACTTCAGTATTTCATGCTATCCTGAGTATACTCTTCATGGAAACAGGGAAGCTAGCAGGTGTTAAAGGTCATGCTGGCATGGAAGAAATAGTTCTGCATGTTGTAATAAGAAAAAAATTTTAAGTGGAACAAGACAGTCTTAAAATATAAGGCAGCTGCCAAATATAAAATACTAACAGATGTGTCAGTTGGTATGATTCTCTACCTTGACACTCAAAGTGTGGTCTATGGACCAAAAGAATTGGCATCAACTAAGAGCTTGTTAGAAATGCAGAATCCAGGCCCCACCCCAGACCTACTGAATTAGAATCTGCATTTTAACAATCTTCCCAAGGGATTCATATGCACATTAATGTTTGAGAAGCACTGCTTTAAAATGCAGGTTTCCAAACCTTGACTGGTCATCTGAATAAAATGGGAAACCTTTAAAATCCTTTTCTCCTGAAGACCTTTTCAGAAGCCACCAGGGACCTACTGAATCAAATCCTTTGGACTTGCCCAAGATTACTCAGTTAGCAAGTGACAGACCAGAATGTGGATCTGCATTTATTTAATTCCAAATCCTATGCTCTTAATGACCATTTTGAATTTCCTTTGTGCCATGCCCGGCCTGGTGTATTGCATGGTAGTATAAGTAAGGTGCTCAGTAAGTACTGTCCACCTGCCCATCTTTCTAAAAAAGGAAATAATATCTGTTACTACTAACAAGGCCATTGTATAACATTAGCTAAATATTTATTGCCGTTATCTTACATGTTGCCTCTATTTGAAATATAAATTACATCTGATTTTTTGTTTTGTTTTGTTATATTTTATTTTGTAAATTATGGGACAGCATTGACAATGCAATTTCAAGTTAGAAAACTCTTCCCCCTCCAGGACTACATACCAATAACTGTGAGGCATTTCTCGATGTCACCTTTCAGCTCCAGGTCCAGAACTTTGTTCATGTCATGCTTACTGAACTTGGAGTACTTCTGAAACACTGAATATTAAATTTAAACTAAGAGATGTACAAAACATCCTATTCTTTAGCAAACTTGAGCAAAATCAGGGCAACTGAGTCAAAGTATTCCTTAGGAGGACTGAACTTCAAAAAACACATTTTAAAGCTAATTATTCAACGGAGCATATTTTGGATACTTCATCTTCTCTGAGGAATGTAACTTCCATGGCTATTTTGGTGCTTCTGTATATTTTGGGGAAATTTTTGCAAATGTTGACATTTATTAGAAGTGGCATGTGATTGACATCCATAACACTACATCAGAGACAAGTGCCATAACAAATGGATCTTTCCTTATATAAAGATCTGTGTAGTAGATTTCTCTTAATTGTAACATTAGAAATCGGAGTGCTGTTATAAAAATAATAAACTTTAGGTAATCGTCATGACCTTCCCTTCGCCTTGACTTCCAGAAGTCAAGAGGTAAATCCTGTGATCAAAGGCAAGAACTCTTTTTTTGGTTTTTGTTTCTGCAGCATCTAGATACTCTTTTCTTCACTCAGCCATGAGTGAAGTTGTTGTTTTTCTTCATTGTATTTTCATTTGTTCTGTTGTATGTGTATATGTTGTCAGACCTATTCCAAATATTTTAGGGAAAGGAAATAGCAAAAATAACAAACTAATGTTCTACATGCCAAAGTCATAAATTGTGTTTCAAATACTATAAAATGGTGGTGGTACAAAGCTGGACAAATGCACAAATAGCAAGAAGGGGTCAGGAACACTGCATCCATTTGGTATCAGAGTGACAATGATTAAGATTTCTCTCTTTTCTTTCTCTTATTTGCCCTAAAAACCCCCTGCATCTTCTATAAACAATCGCAGGAAACATTTGTTTTATTCTTACCTCTGCGAAGATGGCAAGGGCTTCTGGTGGTAAGAATGGTGGTGAACACATTAACATCTGTCCCTTTTCTTTTTTCTCCTGCTTCATATAAGGCCTGTCAAGAAACACAAAAATAAACACTTGACTATCTGCTAACTTGCTATCTGCACAAGAATGTTAGATCTGTTCAAAGATTCTGGAGGCAGCAGCTGCTTTGTGTCCAATACAATCAGAGTAGGCAATGCTAAGATTATAAGTTCCTTAAAGATGGGAACCCTATTTTGTCAAGTATTTTCCACAGTATCTCTCAAGGTGCCTTGCGAACCCTAGAGACTGAATATATGTTTGCAGAATAAATGTTTGTTAAATAAAATTGCTTTAAGATTGCACTCTGTATCAAGGCAACTCCAAGGGACTGTTTAATTTTACTTTTAATTGTTCAAAGTAGTTTTCAGCAAATGGTACTGGTAAGTCAATAATTCAACCATTACCTAGATCTTGAATTTTGATGTTAGAATTTCTGTATTCAAATTCTGACTGTGCCACTTCATAGCTCTGCAATCTTAGATAAATAGTTTCACCTTATTAAACTACAGATTTTCCTCTTTTGCAAATGAAAAAGATAGTCCCTGCCTTATTGTCACAAACATGCTCTATTAACTTTGAAATGTTAATTACCATCCTCTTCCTGGGTCACACTAATCCATGTAGCTGCCATAAATATACATCTAAGAGCCCTGATAGCCTTAAAATGGAAAGCAAATTCAGAAATATCACAAGCAAATAAGAGTAATTTCTTACTATGGGCAACTATTCAAATGCTAACTTTGGTTCTTTGGTATGATTGCACAATTTCTATTAAAATGGTCAAATTTCCAACGGGCATAAGAAGTTATTCTGGACTTTCCAAGCAAAGATCTGATATATATGCATTCATTCAACAAAAGTTAATAAATGCTTATTATGTGCAGGATAATGTACTGGTACAGTGAGTGGAGGTGATCAAATAAGTTTCCATTCTTACTAATTCACTGTGATGAATTTGTAGAGAATACTATCTCATGAGGAAGGCATATGTAAATAATAGCTGTCTTTTTTTTTTTTTAACAAAAATTCCAGGCCCTAAAATGACACAGTTTTTCTAATGTTGCCAATGGATTGATGTATAAATAAAAAGCAACCTCGCTGAAACTATATATAACAATATGCTTGAAAGTATATAAATGTTATAATTTTTATAATTTTAATGTCATTACAATAATACTTTTACAATATAAACTTACACCTCTAAACCAATGTTCACTGTTAAAAGAATATTAGATGTGCTTATTCTTTCCACTTTACTTTCTTATACCTGGTAAAATAAAAATTCTGTTTCCTCAACAAAACAATTCTTGGGAATAACAAATCAAATTCTCCTTGTTCTCTCTCATTCCTCTCCAGCTTCATGAATAGTGAAATCTAATGAAAACATAAAGACCACATTTCCTCTCTTTGACCGCTTGAATGCAGGAAGGTAGGCATCATTCAGGGAATGGACATTAGGTACTATTGTCCTTTTGGAGGATTTCAGACTTGCTTTCACGTGGAGGCCCTCAAGTGGTACCTCACCTCAGGTAGGACCTATTTGAAGAAGGAAAGTGGATTCTAGGAGTATTTGTGTGTACTTGCTTACCCTGGCATCCGTATCAGCCAAGTCATCATCCACGGCAAGATCCTCACATCGTTCACCCTGAAAAATATCCCATTCTTTTGTAAGTGGTTTTCTAGCATGTAATCACATGATTTAGTTAATTCCCTTAAAATCAGATGAGTAATATTCTTTGTGGGAAAAGGAATGAATTGCTCATTTCTAGAGAGACGAAATCTAAGATTTTACTTTTCATAAAAGAAGAGGCATTTCCTGAACTATCTGAGTTATACCTTAGCAAGAGAAAGCAAAGCCTTCCGATACTCTCCAGATGTGTCTGAGGTGATGTCTTTAGCCAGATCTCTCTTCAGTTCTGAGAAATAAGAAAAGTATATTTTGTATTAAACTAGTGATAAGTAATGGTGATAATAATAATACCTGACATCTCTATATTGGCTCACAATTTGCAATGCCAAGTGTTCAATGACTTTTGGGACACATTTCAAATATTATCATTTTTTAATAAAAATAGAGGAATCAGAGCAAGCAAAATTTTTGATCATCAAATTTATTGCCTATAAGGCAACTAAAACAATTTGGATAATACTGTGAAAAGCTATAGCCCTAAAGCTTTTGCTAACGAGAATAAATTGCATAGGTGTACATTATTAAATAACCAATTCTGAAATAAAACATACCAGAATTTAAGCAATGAGATGAATAGAACAGTTATTTAAAAGAATAAACCAGAGGAACTTGCTTGAACACAGAGTATTTATTTACTTAAAAAATATCTTATACGTAATATATTTTAGTTATGCGTGTATATGTGTATGTATACCCGTCTACCTTAGATATAGATGTAAAACTTTTCTTTGTTAAACACCCATACTTAACTTGCAAAATTATGCCATATTGGCAAAAAATTAACTGAATTTGTAATTCACTAGAAGACAGAACAATTTAATAAGCTGTCATTGAACTATACATTGGGAATAATTTATGGATATTTACCTTTGTAAACTATGTTTTATCAAAGAAAAAAACTAATAATAATGCCCCTCTTGATGGTTTTCACTGATAAATGGATTTAAGATAAATATTGATAATGAGATATGAATTACAGAAAATGAGGTTAAAAGCTTCCTTATTCTGGTTCCTTTATTAGATTGCTGTGAAAATAATACACAAGGGCTATTGTATTCTCTATGTTTGGTATTAAAATCAAGCAGAAATATCCTCCGTGGTGCTACATATTAAGCTGGGAAAACAAAAAAGCTGGGGACTTAGGAAACTAGAAAAGGAAAATAGTAAAGGCCCAGCACTGCCCAGGACCCACTTGCAGATACTCTTTATAGTGTTGAGCATACCACTGAAATGAGATGTTTCACTAAATAGATAACATGAGCCACTGCTGGTCTTTCATCCCCATGGATCTATCTGGACGTTGAAGGTAAGTGAGTCATTTATACTCATAATGGTAAAGTTAGTTTCCATCAGAGAATTATAAGCACCAAGCTCTGTACTTTTTCAAGGACAAATGTTTGGGGTGTTTTGTTGTTATCTTTTCAAAATGGAAGACAACGGGACATTTTTATGAAATAAACCTCAGAAAGATAAGAAATGTTTTTAGGAAATTCTTTAAATTCAGTTCTTTGAATTGAGTTTTCCACTGCAATAATATGTGGCCATTTGTCCCAAAGGGACATTTTTTATTAAAGTGCAAACTTGATGAGGGCTGAGACAATTGTGTCCCTTATCTGAACCCCAGCAGCTCTAATGTGTCTGGTAACAGTACGTGCGTGTGGTAGACATGTGGTAAACAATGAAGAAATATGTCAATATGTAGTTTCCAAAGTCCCCATAATTAACATCCACGCTCAATTTTTTTTGGAAGTATATCAGATTTCCTTTCCGACTAAGGCACTTGGGTTGTTGGACATTAAAACTTACCTTCTTTATAGACTCTGTTAATTTCTTTGATTTCTTTGTTAGTTCTTGATGCCAAAATTTCATTCAGAGTGTCTTCATCAGTTCCAGCGCCCTGAATTGAAAAAGAAGAATAAAATGTAGAAAAATCTTCATTCAAGAATATCAACTAGTTTTTGCGTCCCAAAATTTGTTCGAATCTGACATTTAGTAAATTTCTCACAGTGTTTAGTAAATATCCACAATATTTAATAATTACAATAAGGTCTATCTATTATAGTACTCTAAAAACAAAATGAGTTTAAAGCAAATATTTTGGGCAAAAACGTAAAAAGAGAGATCTATGATATACAATAACATCATGAAGGTAGTGGAAATAACATAGTTGTTAACACCAACATTTATTTATTTATTCATTTTGTAACCACTGATTGATGGCCCTATAATAGTTGTTGAGAATACAGTAAGAGGCATCAGTGGATTAGACATTCTCTTGAGGAAAGGAGTTTTGCTTAAATTAGATGATTTACCCGCATGGCAGCACGGAGCTCATCAGCATCAAACTGGGCTGGAGTTTTCAACAGAGCCAAAGCAACTGTCTCAAGGTGACCTGTGAGGGCTTTCTTCAGAGCTTCATCCAGGGGCTATAACAAGGAGATGTTATAACCTTCTAGTAAATAACATGCAGGGTGATGACAGTAATGTGGTGTTACCTGATCTTTAGATAGTCTTACTGAGTCCTAAACCCAACCATTTTTTAGAGCTCCTTCCCTTTACATAGAAAAGGGTACTTGATATTTAATATCTTAGTCTTTTAGATCTAGAGTGATTAGAATGAAATTTACTGAATTCATTGATAAGTTTTTAAAGGACAGGGTTCTCAATCTTTTATACAGGGAAGAAATCACAAAGCTCTAAAGATAGGGGTTGTGTATTAACAGAAAGAGTAGTAAGAATACTTTAAAAATAATGTATTAATAACTTTTCCAACCATTGGGATTTGCACTGTTCAAATAAGCACTATAATCAGACATCTAATAGTTTTCTAACTGTACTCCTTAAAAAAATTGCCCATTTTTTGTATAAAAATATAAAGCTTACTTTTAAAATAGAATTATATGTATAAACTTTACATTCAGACATTAAACAGTTCAGTTTAAGTTTTAGCAGAAGACACATTTCAATCAGAACCTATTTCTTATTGCCAATAGTAATCTTGATGTCTGTTATGTTCAAGTTAAAGGCTTGTCTCCAATACAGAACACCACATGACATGTGCAAAGAATCAAGATGACAAAACAATATATAAAACCAGGAAATTTGCTAGAATTGATTACATTGCAACCAAGAGGATAAATACAGTAATCTTAGTTGTAATGGAAAAACAGTGGTTAGAGACTGACAGAACTAGGCAACTGTGCTTCAAAATCTATACTTAAACATAAATATGACTGAAATTAATTATCTCAATTAACCACTCCAACCTACCTTTCCTTTTTCCTGGAGATAGGCTGCTTTGATCTGCTGACGCTGGGCATTGTTTCTCTTAGTCAGAATTTCAATGATGGTTGCTTCATCCACACCTGGAAATAAAGGGCCCCTAGACTTCTAAAATCAATTTTCTTCATCATCAACAACATAAAATGGTTCATCATCAAGATGCTTCAAAGGGAGTTCTTAACAAAACTAAGAAGTACAAATTTTACCAGACTGGGATATGGATGCGATACTGCATATCAAATGGAAGCACTTGGGATGACATTCCATTCACTTGAATGAGAAAGGAGGAAGAAATTGTTCCTGGCCCTCAGTGTTGCAGTGTTTGTTTCCTAGATTAAACCCTAAATGTGAGCAGAGGTGTTGACTTCAGCATTGAGCCTGTTAGAAATGAGCTTTGTGAGCATATCTGTTGTAGAAGTAGATATTCTACCGATTTGACCAAAATTTCCCAAGCGCTGAGAAAGGAAATATATCTTCATTGACAAGGAAATCTTTTTATCTTCAAAACAAAAGACTCTTTAAATTGCACAGGTCTGTTTTTTAGTAGCCATTCTGAAATGTCTAGGAGGGAACTGTTTTGGGGAGACAGAATTACCTTTAGCTGTGATTGCTTTATGCAAGGCCTCAACATCTGAGGATGGATTAAAGCTAGGGTAGGGGCTCACTGATGACCCAGGACCACCTTTGGATCCTTTCACAGTTTTCTGTGGATGAGAGAGAAATAAATTACTGTCCATTCACTTACTTTAGTTTCTATTTTAATATTTAACTAAGTTCTTTTATTGTCACTTGACTTACAATGTATTCCTGCTCGTCATTGTCAATAAACCAGGCCTGCTTGAGAAATTCATTTACCATTGCCATTTTTGAAGGATCTGAAAAGAAAACAGGTCGATGCGTTTACAAACCACAAACCCACCACATATACACACCACTCCACCCCTTTACATACACAAGACGTAGAGCAGCCTTGCCTTTACTTTCCAGGATTATCTTTGGAGCATCATAAAATGCTAGATTTGGGTTTTTTTAAAAGAGAGTCTACTAGCCTTGAACAGAAACCCATAGCCTCAGAAACGTAGCTCTTCCTCAGCATATTCAGAACTCACTTTAGGGATCAGATGACTTCTATAAGTAAGCATATAGGCTGAAGACAGGAGCTGGTGTTTCACTTCACTGCTCTAAATTTACAGACCACCCACTGTATGCCAAGCACTGAGGGTGCAAAAAACATTGAAATATCCCTTGGCTCAAAGAACTTGAAGCCAGTGTGTGCTCTCCCTAAGAAAATTCAAAAGCTAAGAACAATTCTGAGAGGAAGTTCTTGGTGACCGGAGCCTCTCTTGAGAATAGTTGAGATTAGCAGAAAAGTTAAAGAGAACAAAACAGAGAGAAACTTGTCACTTTTGGGAAGTTGAAAGAAGTTTACTAGAGCAAGAAATGTTAACAGAAGCCCAAATTTAAAAGTTTAAATATATTTCCAAAGGTTTGGATAAACATTAATGGATTTTTTAAAGAGAAAGTTATATTTCAGAAAGGTCATCCTGTATCCTAGAGAATGGCTAGGAGATGTGCAAGAGGGAAGATTAGAGACCATTTAGTAAGTTGTGGGAGAATCTATGTAGGATTAATGAGGACTTAAAAGTAATGGGTAGAGAAGTAGCATAATACTGACATTTATAAGGTAAAATAATCTATGACTAATCTGTGGGAGTGGATTCAGACTCAAAACTCTATAGAAAGATAGTCAGGTGATATTTCTCCCTGAAATAATTCAGTTTTCTTTTCCATTCCGTGGTATAAAATTATTTCAGTACCTGGAGTAATCACTACATTCACATTTCTTCCTATTTGAGCTGTCTAAATACTAGTCCTACATGTGTTTTTTTTACCCAACATGAAAAACCCAGAAAAGGATTATTTTATAGCAGGTGCCTTGCTCTAACAGGATTCATTAGAGTGAAATTGCACCATGCATGCCCTCTTTTGGAAAACTCTATCTTAAAGAAAATTGCCTGACTTGCTGTCGTGGTTCAGCAATATTTTTATTTAATAAAACATGTATATTTTTAAAACCTGAAGTACGTTAAAAATTAATGCATTCTCTGAGTTATCTACAAAAGAAGCCATCAATGACCCTTTTTGTCTAGGGATTTTTTTTTTAGGAGCTCAAGCTCCAGGTCTACACTGATCTATCTCTCCATACCCTTTTGTTTATTTCTCTGGAGACAGCTATCATGAGTACATCTGAAGGAGGTTGGAAGGATAATCTTAGCAGTTTTAAATTCTTGCTATGAAGCTAAATGACTCATGAGGAGTAAAACCCATAACCTGATTCCTTAATGGCATGTTCAGACAAATTTCAGTCCACACCTGCTGAAAAATGGCTGTAGTTGCAAGTAATGAGATTAAATACGTGAGAGAATTAATATCCAAAGCAGAAACTATCTCCACTTAATTATCATGGGGATTGTTCAAATTACTGTTGTGTCATCTGTGAGAAGAACCAATATATTGCGCACTCACTTAAACTCTTCCCCTCAAGCAACTGATAAATTTAAAGTTATTTCCTGAGGTAAAGTCATGGTGTACAATTTTGCACAAGGTTTTAGTTCCTATTATACTATAATCTGGTGCAACTGCTGTTGGCACATGGAGTGTCATTTTCCTTTTGCTTAATTGGCATATCCAAAACTTCTTGCACTTTCTGGCAAGGTTTCAGGTATTTAAAATGTCCATTTTTATCATCTCATCCATGCCCTTTATGAAGTAGAATCCTCAAAATGAGTGATATGATCGGTCACTTAGCAAAGTACTTTCCCCTCAATTATAGAAATATGTGTTCCAATATTTCCACTCTTTTCAATTAGAAAAGAAAAACTTCAAAAGAAATCAAAGAAGAGATTAAGGATCTTGTCAAAAGTAATTTAAAAAATGAGCCTCACAACTTCAAAATAAATTTTATGTAAACTTTACTTCACAATTTTTTCACTTAAAAATGCTTACATAGGGCTTCCCTGGTGGCGCAGTGGTTGGGGGTCCGCCTGCCGATGCAGGGGACGCGGGTTCGTGCCCCGGTCTGGGAGGATCCCGCGTGCCGCGGAGCAGCTGGGCCCGAGGGGCGGCTGGGCCCGAGGGGCGTGGCCGCTGAGCCTGCGTGTCCGGAGCCTGTGCTCCGCGGCGGCAGAGGCCGCGGCGGTGAGAGGCTCGCGTACCGCAAAAAAAAAAAAAATAAAATAAAATAAAAAATGCTTACATAATGCATCAGTTTCTTAAAAAAAAAACTTGAGAAAGCCTAGAAAATGATATTGCTCTATTAATTACTTGATACAAAATAACAAAAACAACGGGGTTGAATAATTTGTTTGACACAAGAGTATCCATAGAGGAGACAGCTTTGTGACATAGCCTCTGTGTTCCTCGATTTTAGTCTGAAGCCATTTGGATGGCCTGAAGGTATGATCTGGAATATGGAAGCAACCTGAATAGAACCTACTCAGGAAAGCAATTAGAGGAAAACGGAATCTAAATTCAGCCAAACAAGATCCACTAGCTCTCAGCAAAGCTTAAAGACACAAGGATTGTGGCAGGAGGTACAAACCCTCAAGGAAGTAGTTTCGATCATGTACTGCTAGTTAAGTGCTCAAACGCAGCTACATGTTTTAACAGAACGTTGAATAGTTGCAACACACCTTACAAATACCACAGCAAAAATATTTTGCTCAGATTGTATTGCTAAACCATTCTGTGTGTTCAATACCTAACCTCTGTATGAAAACCAGCATTTTGTACTTGATTAAACCCATTCAGTAATTTGAAGGTAAGATCTCTTAACTATAAATAAATCACAAACATGCAAACATGTTTTATAGATTGCCACATGCTATACAAATATTTGTCATATATTTTTACTATTCAGAGAATGATCTAGTCTATGAAGTAAAATTGTACAGTAAAAAAAGAATTTAATAACCCTCTGAGTTCACAACAGGTTTTATTTTTTCCATCTTTCTTTTAAGTTGCAATGTTTAGAACATGTACTAGGTACTTAAGAGCTTATTTTATTAATTTTCCTTGGCTCAATATATATTTAATCTGGCTACCAATGAGCTCTGAAACCAAGTTTATCTCAGTCTTTAACATCATCTAATTTGAAGATGAAATTGACCATTTATACATAGGCTGACCTATATGGAAATTAATAATATTCCAGAGTTCTTCTAATTAATCATCTGTGAACATGCACTGCCTACCAATCTCATTTATCTATGAAAAAATGTGTAACTTTTTAGGGATTAACATTTTTTTGTATGTGTCATAAAAGAGCTCTCTTCCTCTCATTCAGCAATAAATTAAAGAAGGTAAATATGCACAAAAAGATGCTAGACAGAGAGGGAGCCATGCTTACTAAATGTAAGAGAAAGGTATTCCAGAAATGGTACATTAGCAATTGTACCAACTGGACAGTTTGAGAAAACTATGGCTTATTGTATGAAAGTTAATTTCCTGATTTTTTTAAACTGCACTATGGTTGAAGTATCTAGAGACATGGGGACATCATATCTGCAGTGTTCTTTCAAATGATACAGAAAAGAAAAACTGTATAGAGGGTGGAAGGGGGAAAAGGAAGAATTAATGAGAAAGCAAATGTGGTGAAAGGTTAACACTTGGGGAACCTGGGTAATAAGTATATGGTGATTCTGCGCAGTTTTCTTGCAACTCTTCTGAAGGTTTGAAATTATTACAGAAGAACAGTTTTTAATAACTTTAAAAACCACAATTTCTATCTCTGTCAGCTTCATGAAAGGCTACTTCCAGAATTTCTGACAGAGGAAACTGAGTTTTGTGGTCTATCATGCCTTCCTTGAGACAAGTGGGAAAGATCAGGGTTCTGCAAAGACAGCAGCAGAAATTTGATCCTTGCAGAGGACAGCATCATTATTCCCATTTTCTACCTGGGTAAACAAAGTGTAATTTCTTCTGGCAGTTTTCTAGATACTACTGGCAAGCATCAAGGCATACATAAATCCATGCCTTCTGATTCCAAAATATTGTATATGCTTTTAAACTAGTGACCAAAAAGATGATGACAAGATCAATGTTATTTTTAATAGCTTACACTTAAGAATCAAATTCATTCACAGTTAACCCATGGAGACTGTGGCAGGTTTCACCCCAGCCCGAGGGAGTTTATTCTTCAATACTTTGGCCTGTGCATAGTTTTTTCCTCGAATATATATTTCACAAGTCTTTCCCACACCTACTCGTTTGAGAAAACGCAATTAGTCTGTACAACGGCATGACTTACGAAGAGCCACTTTATGAAAGGTAGTCTCATGAATGTTTTGCTTCTAGACTTTTGAGTAAGGTGTTCCCTTTGCCTGGAATGCTGTTTCATCCTCCATGTCCAATTCCCTTTGCCTAAATGATGCTTCTTGGTGAGGACTCAGCCTACACCTCATGATATCCTCCAAGAGGCCTTCCTTGGTCCAGCACTGAGGTGAGTGACTGACCTTCTGTGTGCTCCCGAAGCATCCTGCCTTTACTCCTACACTTGTCCCTATTGTTCTGCATTATCACTTTCTATTTACTTATCTATATTTATAGCAGCATTCCATGGGGGCAGTGATAACCTACCATTCATTATGAACCTCTAATCCCTGGCAGAATGCTTTGTACTTAGTATGCTAATAAGCATTATTGAATGAACAAATATTGTATCAGTGCTAATTATTCAGGAAAAATATCTATACTAATTTAACAAATATTTTCTACCCACAACTATAGGATGTAAAAATAAGAATTGAGGAGCTCTGAGCCCTACTTTGACTCTCTTTAGCTGGCTGTTTGCCCTCAAGAAAACATTTAACTTCTCGGCAGTGGGGGAGAGGGCCTCCATTTATAAAAATAAGAGTGTTGAAATACACAGTAGCTAAGATTCATTATAGCTCTGAAGTGCCAGTCTTAAATTTCACCTCAAGCAGATGGAGGTGGAGAAAATTAGCATAATGAATGAAGGTATTATATAAATTGTATCTGTTCTGATCTTTCTGATAAAAATCTCTCCCATTTTAAGGAAAGAGGAAATCATTTACTGAAAAAACGGCTTTTGGTTTATCACTGAAAAATAATACGTCCATGGCTTTAAATATGTCATCAATTAATGGGTCTAGAGAGGATTAAAAACCAGCTCAGCAAGCTAACATCAATAGAAACCAATCTTTGCAGATCATTTGACTGAAAAAGTATTTAATAACCATGAAACTCTAGCTGGTTTCTTAATAATATTATTATTAACAGTTTTGTCAACATCCATCAAATGTCAGATATCTGCCAGATGTGGTTGAGCCTGGGGCTACAGGGTGGTTAACATAACTTCTGGAGAAGAGGCCACTTGGAAATTATGAAACCAGCATTTGACCACATTTGAATCGTTTTGCAATGTGCCTACCAAAATACATTCCTGCAAGCAGGGGAGAATATTACTTTTTCAAGGTCCATACATAATTTTAGACACAAACAAGGCAAGAAAAAGCACACCTTTTTTGATTAACTAGCACTAAAAATCATATGTTACGTCATTTAACTTAATATTCGGAATGAGCTAAGAAAAAATTCTTGAAGGAACATTTGTAATAAACAATAGCCAAATATATGGTGAGGATTCAAAATCTCTCACTTTTGCACATATATCCAACACCAGTAAAAACTCTACTTTAGATCTGCTTTTTGCTTTTCTAAGGAGTTTTATGGCCATTAGCTCATTCAGCAATCAAGATGCTACTAAGTGGAATATTTTTAGAGGGCCCTACAGGCATTCCCAAGAGATAACTTATCTGACACCACCCAGGAGGAAATACTTCCTTTCCCCTTAGGTTTTCAAATCAGGACTTGAAAAGCCTGTCTAAAACACAGAGACTACAGGAAAAAGAATGTGGCTACACCCTCTCTAAATGAAATGATTAGTAAGTGGATCCTCTAATTTACTTACACCGCATGAGTGAACATAACATTAATTTCAAAATGTTAATTACAAAAGCCATAATTGCCACTATGAGGTCTGAATCTATTTTTTTGTTTTGCTTTGTTTTGTTTTACAAAAGAAAAAATAAATTATTTAAGTCCTGCTATTTTGAGATAGCTCCCTGAAACCTATGTCTGGGTTCTTCTGGCCTGGCTCCCCACAGACACCACCATCCTTCATGATTTCCTTGTAAAGCATACACAGCTCGTGGAGACTCATAACTTGTAGGAAAAAACACATTCTTTCCTTCTTTTCCATGGTAACTCACCAACAGTACAATAAGCCAGTATTAAGCAAAGTTTCCTTGTTTTTAAAATTGTATTTCTTAAGTAAGTAAAAATAAAACATTACAATTTCTGATTCCTAAAATATAAATAGCCAGTGTAATTTTACATAAAGATTTATCAAAGGTGTAAGTGCAGCTAGCCATAAATTACACAGAAGTAACATTAAACACTGTAATGGGAAAAGTTTTCAAAACAGCCAAAACTACCTAAATGTAAAACCAAGACTTACCTTTTTTTTTTTTGCCTCCGTCCAAAGACCTAAAGAGAGATTCTTCTCTGAACGGCTCACGCTGGAAGTGGAACCTTGGGCTTCTGATTTTATAGAATTTGAAAGGAGACCACACCTAGCAACCAGAAGTTAGTAACGGGCTGCCTTTTGTTTGAAATACTGGGTTCAGTCTTGCTCAAAACAAAGTGAAGCAAGCCTTGCAAAATTACTCACGAAACCAACTCAGAGCTGACAGCACAAAAGAAAAAAAAAAAGAAGTACAGATTTTTTTCCCTCTTCAGTTTGCACTGTTTTTTTTACAGGGGAGTAGAACGCAAGAGATTTTCAAGTATGCAGTACTATCCGCCTCAATCCTGATACCAATGATTGGCATACTTTTTTAGTCAAATGAATTGTGAGATGAAAAATCATAAACTTTAAAACAAAATAAAACCCCCTTTGGTTAAGTCCCAGCTTCATCACTAATTACTATGTGATCTTGGGGACATATTTAACTTCCCTGAATTTGTTTCAACTTTTGTGAAATAGGGATAATATCTTCTAGGCTGCCTACTTACTAGAATTCTTATGACAATAAGAAATAATAATTAAGAAATTAAGAAATAATAGGGACTTCCCTAGTGGTAGAGTGGTTAAGAATCATCCTGCCAATGCAGGGACACGGGTTCGAGCCCTGGTCCGGGAAGATCCCACATGCCACGGAGCAACTAAGCTCCTGTACCACAACTACTGAGCCTGCACTCTAGAGCCCGCGAGCCACAACTACTGAAGCCCACAAGCCCTAGAGCCCGTGCTCCGCAACAAGAGAAGCCACCGCAATGAGAAGCCCGCGCACCGCAACAAAGAGTAGCCCCGCTCACCGCAACTAGAGAAAAGCCTGCAAGCAGCAAAGAAGACCCAACACAGCCAAAAATAAATACGTTTATTTTTAAAAATACAGTATATATTTGTAAATTTTAATGTTATGCAGTACTGGATAATCTTCTATTTCACCAGCATTTTTCCTGCCTTCAAAATAAAAGATGTTTTGTGCTTGCAGACATCTTGTTGATATAAATAAGAAATATAAAAGAAATAAAGCTCCAGGTTGTCTCAAAATTTCAAACAAAGTTAACCCTAGAAGTATGATCATTATGACATTCACAGAAAATATTGGCATTAGAGGAAGGCTTATGTACATTAATTTTTTATAGAATGTTATATATAAACTTTAATACAAATAGCTACTTGATATTCTAGAGGATTTTTTTTTTTTTTGCGGTACGTGGGCCTCTCACTGTTGTGGCCTTTCCCGTTGCGGAGCACAGGCTCCGGACACGCAGGCTCAGCGGCCACGGCTCACGGGCCCAGCCGCTCCGCGGCATGTGGGATCTTCGCGGACCGGGGCACGAACCCGCGTCCCCGGCATCGGTAGGTGGACTCTCAACCACTGCGCCACCAGGGAAGCCCCCCTCTCCCTTATTCTCGCTCACCCTTCTGTCGGTGCTTACCCCTGTGGGAGCACTTACCAAAGCAATTTAAAACTCTCCGTTTACTTGTATGTGCCCCCTCTAGACAGGCAGCTCCTTAAAAGTGGGAGCAGAGTCCCTCTGTCTGCATCCTCAGAGCCAAGCCAGAGAAGTGTCCGGCCCACAGCAGCTGCTCGATAAATATTTATTAAATGAAAGCAGTAATTAATTAGCCGCATACAACTATAGTGGAAAGAGATGGACCCCTCAAAGCATCAAACACAGAAAAGTACCTATCACCATAATCAGGCACAGAGTGGGTGTTCAACACAAATGTGTTAAATGGATCAGTTAGATATTTCATTAGCATGTATACAACCCATCGTCTTGTATTTCTGATACACACAGATTAAATGGGCTTTTGTGGTCTGGACGTCAGCCCCAGCTCTTAATAGGAAAAAGCCTTTCACGTTCCAAATAGCTTAAGAAGAAACCCCTGGAAGAGAACCTGTTGGTAAGCAGGGGCTGAGAGTACAACAGTGAAACACTGTTTATCAAATTTAGCTTCTACTAATCTACTTTAATTTCTTTTTGTTAAACCCGTAAGTGGATATCTACTTGTCTCTTTAATAAAATTACAAATATTTTCCCTCATTATTTTCTTCCTGTATTCTATCCTTCTTTCCTTTATCTTCATTTTTTTCTCTCAACTAAATGGATTCAATGTTTTAAGAGCTATTATAATACAATAAAGAGATGAACAGAATCATTGACCAAATAATTAGGACAAGGTAAAAAGCAAAGCAGTATATAGCATAAATAGAAACAATCCATATTTTTAAAATAAGATCCTAAACAATTGGGCTCTGTGCCCTTGGAACTACTTCATGCTGAGTTCTAGAACATACACTAAAAGTGATCAGGATGCAAGTTGGATTTAAGGGGGCTACCATTTCCAGCAACATGTTAAATAACCTGCATGTGAGATTCTGACCCTTACAGCACCCTAAGGGGAGCATTTGACTCTCCATACTCAAAAATTACCCACCTAATACACCAGGAATACAGACAGGCATATGCAAACACTTAAGGTCACTTCAGAGACACTGCATCTGTCATAGCCAAAAAAGCCAAAAGACAAACTAAGAAAACTGTGGTCTGCAGGTATGATGTTCAGTCAAGTCCATCCTCAACAGTAAAGCTTTTGTCACTTTCTGGAAGATGACTATGTAGGACAGTTTTTATTTCGGGAGGGGAGGGTTTTGAGGGTTTTCTTAAACAGCTTTGTACAGATATAATTCACATGACATATAATTCACCGATTTTAAGTGTGCAATTCAATGGTTTAAAGAGCTATGCAGCCATCACCACAATTTTAGAACATCTTCCCCCAATTTCTCCACATCCTCACTAACACTTGTTATTACCTGTCTTTTTTTTTTATTCAAACAGAAAGTCACAAAAATTATAATCATCCTCATCAGTTCACTCAGTCCCATGTAATTAATTTTTTTATCTTGATCTTTTGTTAGCACTTTTATGAATTCATCAATTTTCCATTAGAGTTCTGAAATGCTTATTCATTCAGTTCAGCAGTATAGTCAGTTACCAGAAACCTGTATTGTCAGAGTCTTTTCCATGAATTCCTCGAAGATGAAACCCTTTTATAGGAACATTTTTGCAGCATCACAGTACACCCAGAACTGTCTGTAAATGACAAAAGACTTAAAAATGACCACGGTTAAAGATTTGATGAAAGTTCATAATAATGCAATTGACAAGGAAATTTAGTTATTTCTGAGATATACATTTTAAAGTAATAACTAGAATTATGACTTATAACATTATGCCAGAACATATAATATTTTTAGAAATTTCATGTAACGTCTGAAACATTTATATTAACATATTTCCATACAAAAAACCCAAAGAAAGTTTAGTATTAGTTGTTTTGTTTGTTTGTTTGTTTTATTATAATGCAGGTTCTTATTACTCACCAATTTTATACGCATCAGTGTATACATGTCAATACCAATCACCCAATTCAGCACACCACCATCCCCACCCCACTGCGGTTTTACCCCCTTGGGTCCACACGTCTGTTCTCTACATCTGTGTCTCAACTTCTGCCCTACAAACCGGTTCATCTGTACCATTTTTCTAGGTTCCACTACATGCATTAATATACGATATTTATTTTTCTCTTTCTGACTTACTTCACTCTGTATAACAGTCTCTAGATCCATCCACGTCTCAACAAATGACTCAATTTCGTTCATTTTTATGGCTGAGTAATATTCCACTGTATATATGTACCAAATCTTCTTTATCTATTCATCTGTCGATGGGCATTTAGGTTGCTTCCATGACCTGGCTATTGTAAATAGTGCTGCAATGACTACTGAGGTGCATGTGTCTTTTTTTTTTTTTTTTTTTTGGTACGCAGGCCTCTCACTGTTGTGGCCTCTCCCGATGCGGAGCACAGGCTCCAGACGCGCAGGCTCAGCGGCCATGGCTCACGGGCCCAGCTGCTCCACGGCATGTGGGATCTTCCCGGACAAGGGCATGAACCCGTGTCCCCTGCATTGGCAGGCGGACTCTCAACCACTGCATCACCAGGGAAGCCCGCATGTGTCTTTTTGAATTGTGGTTTTCTCTGGGTATATGCCCAGTAGTGGGATTGCTGGATCATATGGTAATTCTATTTTTAGTTTTTTAAGAAACCTTCACATTGTTCTCCATAGTGGCTGTATCAGTTTACATTCCCACCAACAGTGCAAGAGGGTTCCCTTTTCTCCACACCCTCTCCAGCATTTGTTGTTTGTAGATTTTGTGATGATGCCCATTCTAACTGGTGTGAGGTGATACCCCATTGTAGTTTTGATTTCCATTTCTCTAATAATTAGTGATGTTGAGCAGCTTTTCATGTGCTTCTTGGCCATCTGTATATCTTCTTTGGAGAACTGTCTATTTAGGTCTTCTGACCATTTTTCAATTGGGTTGTTTTTTTAATATTGAGCTACATGAGCTGTTTATATTTTTTGGAGATTATTCCTTTGTCCGTTGATTCGTTTGCAAATGTTTTCCCTCATTCTGAGGGTTGTGTTTTCGTCTTGTTTATGGTTTCCTTTGCTGTGCAAAAGCTTTGAAGTTTCATTAGGTCCCATTTGTTTATTTTCCTTTTTATTTCCATTACTCTAGGAGGTGGATCAAAAAATATCTTGCTGTGATTTATGTCAAAGAGTGTTCTTCTTATGTTTTCCTCTAAGTTTTATAGTGTCCTGTCTTACATTTCGATCTTGAATCCATTTTGAGTTTATTTTTGTGTATGGTGTTAGGGAGTGTTCTAATTTCATCCTTTTCCATGTAGCTGTTCAGTTTTCCCAGCACCACTTATTGAAGAGACTGTCTTTTCTCCATTGTATACCTTTGCCTCCTTTGTCATAGATTAGTTGACCACAGGTGTGTGGGTTTATCTCTGGGCTTTCTATCTTGTTCCATTGATCTATGTTTCTGTTTCTATGCCAGTACCATATTGTCTTGATTATTGTACCTCTGTAGTATAGTCTGAAGTCAGGGAATCTGATTCCTCCAGCTCCGTCTTTTTCCCTCAAGACTGCTTTGGCTATTCGAGGTCTTTTTTGTCTCCATACAAATTTTAAGATGATTTGTTCTAGTTCCGTAAAAAATGCCATTGGTAATTTGATAGGGATTGCATTGAATCTGTAGATTACTTTGGGTAGTATAGTCATTTTCACAATATTGATTCTTCCAATCCAAGAACATGGGATATCTCTCCATCTGTTGGTATCATCTTTAATTTCTTTCATCAGTGTCTTATAGTTTTCTGCATACAGGTATTTTGTCTCCCTAGGTAGGTTTATTCCTATGTATTTTATTCTTTTTTTTTGCAGTGGTAAATGGGAGTGTTTCCATAATTTCTCTTTCAAATTTTTCATCATGAGTGTATAGGAATGCCAGAGATTTCTGTGCATTAATTTTGTATCCTGCAACTTTACCAAATTCATTGATTAGCTATAGTAGTTTTCTGGTGGCATTTTTAGGATTCTCTAGATATAGTATCATGTCATCTGCAAACAGTGACAGTTTTACTTCTTTTCCAATTTGTATTCCTTTTATTTCTTTTTCTTGTCTGATTGCCGTGGCTAGGACTTCCAAAACTACGTTGCATAATAGTGGTGAGAGTGGACATCCTTGTCTCTTTCCTGATCTTAGAGGAAATGCTTTCAGTTTTTCACCATTGAGAAGGATGTTTGCTGTGGGTTTGTCATATATGGCCTTTATTATGTTGAGGTAGGTTCTTGCTATGCCCACTTTCTGGAGAGTTTTTATCATAAATCGGTGTTGAATTTTGTCAAAAGCTTTTTCTGCATCTATTGAGATGATCACATGGTTTTTATTCTTCAGTTTGTTAATATGGTGTATCACATTGATTGATTTGTGTATATTGAAGAATGCTTGCATCCCTGGGATAAATCCCACTTAATCATGGTCTATGATCCTTTTAATGTGTTGTTGGATTCTGTTTGCCAGTATTTTGTTGAGGAATTTTGCATCTATATTCATCAGTGATATTGGTCTGTAATTTTCCTTTTTTTGTAGTATCTTTGTGTGGTTTTGGTATCAGGGTGATGGTGGCCTCATAGAATGAGTTTGGGAGTGTTCCTTCCTCTGCAATTTTTGGAAGGGTTTGAGAAGGATGGGTGTTAGCTCTTCTCTAAATGTTTGATAGAATTCTCCTGTGAAGCCATCTGGTCCTGGACTTTTGTTTGTTGGAAGATTATCAATTACAGTTTCAATTTCATTACCTGTGATTGGTGTGTTCATAATTTGTTTCTTCCTGGTTCAGTCTTGGAAGATTATACCTTTCTAAGAATTGGTCCACCTCTTCCAGGTTGTCCATTTTATTGGCATAGAGTTACTTGTAGTAGTCTCTTAGGATGCTTTCTATTTCTGCGATGTCTGTTGTAACTTCTCCTTTTTCATTTCTAATTTTATTGATTTGAGTCCTCTCCCTCTTTTTCTTGATGAGTCTGGCAATGGTTTATCAATTTTGTTTATCTTCTCAAAGAACCAGCTTTTAGTTTTATTAACCTTTGCTATTGTTTTCTTTGTTTCCATTTTATTTATTTCTGCTCTGATCTTTATGATTTCTTTCCTTCTGCTAAGTTTGGGTTTTGTTTGTTCTTTCTCTAATTGCTTTAGGTGTAAGGTTAGATTGTTTACTTGAGATTTTTCTTGTTTCCTGAGGTAGACCTGTATAGCTATAAACTTCTCTCTTAGAACTGCTTTTGCTGCATCCCATAGGTTTTGGATCGTCATGTTTTCATTGTCATTTGTCTCTAGGTATTTTTTGATTTCCTCTTTGATATCTTCAGTGATCTCTTGGTTATTTAGTAACGTATTGTTTAGCCTCCATGTGTTTGTGTTTTTTACGTTTTTTTCCCTGTAATTCATTTCTAATCTCATAGTGTTGTGGTCAGAAAAGATGCTTGATATGATTTCAATTTTCTTAAATTTACTGAGGCTTGATTTGTGACCCAAGATGTGATCTATCCTGGAGAATGTTCCTTGCACACTTGAGAAGAAAGTGTAATCTGCTGTTTCTGGATGGAATGTCCTATAAATATCAATTAAATCTATCTGGTCTATTGTGTCATTTAAAGCTTCTGTTTCCTTATTTATTTTCATTTTGGATGATCTGTCCATTGATGTAAATGAGGTGTTAAAGTCCCCCACTATTATTGTATTACTGTCGATTTCCTCTTTTATAGCTGTTAGCAGTTGCCTTATGTATTGAGGTGGTCCTATGTTGGGTGCATATATATTTATAATTGTTATATCTATTTCTTGGATTGATCCCTTGATCATTATGTAGTGTCCTTCCTTGTCTCTTGTAACATTCTTTATTTTAAAGTCTATTTTATCTGATATGAGTATTGCTACTCCAGCTTTCTTTTGATTTCCATTTTCATGGAATATCTTTTTCCATCCCCTCCTTTTCAGTCGGTATGTGCCCCTAGGTCTGAAGTGGGTCTCTTGTAGACAGCATATAGATGGGTCTTGTTTTTGTACCCATTCAGCAAGCCTGTGTCTTTTGGTTGGAGCATTTAATCCATTCACATTTAAGGTAATTAGTTATATGTATGTTCCTATGACTATTTTCTTAATTGTTTTGGGTTTGTTTTTGTAGGTCCTTTTCTTCTGTGTGTTTCCCACTTAGAAAAGTTCCTTTAGCATTTGTTGTAGAGCTGGTTTGGTGGCGCTGAATCCTCTTAGCTTTTGCTTGTCTGTAAAGGTTTTGATTTCTCTGTCAAATCTGAACGGAGATCCTTGCCAAGTAGAGTAATCTTGGTTGTACGTTCTTCCCTTTCATCACTTTAATTATATCATGCCACTCCCTTCTGGCTTGTAGAGTTTCTGCTGAGAAATCTGCTGTTAACCTTATGAGAGTTCCCTTTTATGTTATTTTTCGTTTTTCCCTTGCTGCTTTTAATAATTTTTCTTTGTCTTTAATTTTTTCCAATTTGATTACTATGTATCTCAGCCTGTTTCTCCTTGGATTTATCCTGTATGGGACTCACTGCACTTCCTGGACTTGGGTGGCTATTTCCTTTCCCATGTTAGGGAACTTTTTGACTATAATCTCTTCAAATATTTTCTTGGATCATTTCTCTCTCTCTTCTCCTTCTGGGACCCCTATAATGCAAATGTTGTTGCATTTAATGTTGTCCCAGAGGTCTCTTATGCTGTCTTCATTTCTTTTCATTCTTTTTTCTTTAATCTGTCCCACAGCAGTGAATTCCACCGTTCTGTCTTCCAGGTCACTTATCAGTTCTTCTGCCTCAGTTATTCTGCTATTGATTCATTCTACTGTAGTTTTCATTTCAGTTATTGAATTGTTCATGTCTGTTTGTTCTTTAATTCTTCTAGGTCTTTGCTAAACATTTCTTGCATCTTCTTGATCTTTGCCTCCATTCTTTTTCCGACGTCCTGGATCATCTTCACTATCATTATTGTGAATTCTTTTTCTGGAAGGTTGCCTATCTCCACTTCATTTAGTCGTTTTTCTGTGGTTTTATCTTGTTCCTTCATCTGGTACATAGACCTCTGCCTTTTCATCTTGTCTATCTTTCTGTGAATGTGGTTTTTGTTCCACAGGCTGCAGGATTGTAGTTCTTCTTGTTTCTGCTGTCTGCCTTCTGGTGGATGAGGCTATCTAAGAGGCTTGTGTAAGTTTCCTGATGAGAAGGATTGGTGGTGGTTAGAGCTGACTGTTGCTCTGGTGGGCAGAGCTCAGCTTGACTGTTGATGGGTGGGGCTGGGTTCCCTCCCTGTTGGTTGTTTGGCCTGAGGCAACAGTACACTGGAGCCTACCTGTGCTCTTTGGTGGGGCTAATGACAGACTCTGGGAGGACTCACGCCAAAGAGTACTTCCCAAAACTTCTGCTGCCAGTGTCCTTGTCCCCATGGTGAGCCACTGCCACCCCCCACCTCTTCCTCCAACACTAGCTGGCAGCTCTGGTTCAATCTCCCCTGGGGTCACTCCTCCTTTCCCTGGGTCCTGATGCGCACACTACTTTGTGTGTGCCCTCCAACAGTGGAGTCTCTGTTTCCCCAAGTCCTGTTGAAGTCCTGCAATCAATTCCCACTAGGCTTCAAAGTCTAGGAATTCTCTAAAAGTCTAGGATTCTCTAGGAATTCCTCCTTCCGTTGCTGGCTCCCCAGGTTGGGAAGCCTGACATGGGGCTCAGAACCTTCCCTCCAGTGGGTGGACTTCTGTGGTAGAAGTGTTCTCCATTCTGTGAGTCACCCTGTGAGTGACTCACTCTGTGAGTCACTTCTTTCTTAGACTCCAGTTCAAGTTTTTGGTCCATTTTTCTAATGGGTCATCTGCCTATTTCTCACTGATTTGTAGGAATTATTTATATATTCAGGTTCTTTACACAATGTTCACAAACAGGCAAAGCTTATCTATTTTAGTTTTTCGAAAATATTTTAAATTGAAATAAATTTACTTATACACACACACACACACACACCACCACCACCACCACCACCACCACCACCACCACATGCACAGAGTAATTGGTCTGACCTAAAGAGGTGGTTGCAATTCTCAGTCCTGGGAGGAACACGAGAGCTTTGGGTCTTCTAGGCCATACAGTGTGCTTGAATCTGCTCAGATGCCTCCATGTTAGCGTGGTCACTGAAGGGCATGACTTTCAGGGGCTGACTGCATAGGACATGGAAGAAGTCAGCACCAATTGCCATGGTCTCATGGCCTTACAGCAGGTCCCCACTATTGACCTGGTCATCAGCAATTGAGATCATTGGAATCAAGAACAATGTGGTGCCCATTCTCATTTCACTAGATTTCCCCAAACCTTGCATTCTGGTGTGACCCAAGCATAAGAGAGAAAGTGCTAAACATGCACTGATATTAAATTTACTGCTAGTCTCAGGGTGTAAATTTTGAGGTAAAAGTTAATCTAATTTATAACTTAAAGAAATATTATATTTCTCCTATCCTCATGTTGTAATTCCAATAGCTACCAAACAAAAAGAGCTAACATACTTGTACTAAGATCTTATATCTCTGCCTCTCTACATTTTCTTTTGTGGGTGAGAAATCGTAGATAAAACAGAAACTCAAATTCAATGGTGGCTTAGTATCTATTACTGTGTGACTTAGGAAAATGAGTGAATAATTTGGTGGGTCAATTCTTATACTCCTACTAGCAGGATCATGCTAGGATTAGTAACTTAATGTTTCACAAGTCTTTTTTATCCTTGAATATGGTATCCCCATTCCTCTCAATATTAGCCTAACAAAAGAGAATAAGATGGTCACATTGGCTATTGTAACTAATTTTACCCCAATAAATTTTCAAGAAATCTGGGGGGAGAAAAATTAAGATGTGTGTTAAGGTCAAGAGGTCAAAGTCTGCATTCTAGGTTCAAGGAGAGCAAAAGAGCTATTTAAATCCAAAGTTGTGAAATTTCGGGTTTCCTAATGACAGCTTAATTACAAAACATTTTGTACACAAATTCTCCTATAAACTTTAGTAATTTGTGCTATCATAATGATTTTTCTTTTATTCAATATGTCAACCTACTTGCAGCAAAACTTTCTAATGGAAAAGAAAAAATATATAAACTCATTGCATGATGATATTAGTTTGAGTAATAGATATTTATTCAAAAATCCAATTGGCAGGAACACTTTTTCACTGCTGGTAGGAATACAAAATGGCACTGCCCTTTGGAAGATAGCCTGACAGTTTCTTACAAAATTAAACATCGTCTTAGGATACAATTCAGTGATCGCACTCCTAGATACTTACTCTAATGAATTGGGAAAATTATTTTACCACAAAAATATGCACACAAATGATTGTAGCAGCTTTATTCATAATTGCCAAAAATTGATAGCAACCAAGATATCCTTTAAGAGCTGAATGGATAAACTGACCATTATACAACCATACAATAGAATTTTACTCAACAATAAAAAGAAATGTGTTCTCAAACCAGGAAATGACATGGAGGAATCTAAAATGTGTATTGCTAAATTAAATAAGGCAGTATGAAAAGGCAGTATACCGTATGATTTCAACTATATGACATTCTGTAAAGGCAAACTCTAGAGAGTGCAAAAACATCAGTGGTTGCCAGGAGTTTGGGGGAAGGGTAAGAGAATGAGTGGGTGGAGTGCAGGGGATTTTTAGGGCAGGGAAATTTTTCTGTACTATCATAATGTTATATACAAGGTATTTTGCATTTGGCAAAATCCATAGAACTGTACAGCATGAAGAGTGAGCCCTAATGTAAACTCTGGCATTAGTTAATAATAATGTATCAATAGTGGTTCACCAGTTATAATAAATGTACCACACCAATGCAAGATATTAATAATAGAGGAAACTGAGGCCAGGGGAAGAGGAATTTTATGGGAACTCTATACTTTCTGCTCAATTTTTCAGTAAACCTTAAACTGCACTAAAAACTAAATTCTATTAATTAAAAAGAAAAGCTCAGTTGACTATATAACAATAGAGTCACATCCTTAAATTGAGTAATGATGTTATTTTCAACTTCTATTTGAACTCAATAGATTAAGCAAGTAATTTAAAACAATTCTTCAAATGGAAACAATTAGAAAAACTGGATCCCCATTTCATACCATATTAAAAAATAATGTCCAGAGGGGTCTAAGATTTAAATGGAAGTAAATATACAAATAACATACATAATCTTTGGATTGGCAAACTGTTATCTATGCATGGAAATCTAATATGATTAACAGAGGGAGATTTTTAATACACACACATAAAAATGCACATGTGGAAAAATATAAACAAAATCAGTAGGTTCTCACTAAAAGTTCAAATTTTGTTTCCATGTATTAACAAGACTGATATCTATATTATACCAGGAGCTCTTATAAATTGTTGAGGAAAAAAGACAAGCAACCTGAAAAACAACAAAAATGAAGGGAAAATATGAATATTCAGAGAAGCAAATCCAAATAGCCAAACAGGAAAAGTTGTTCAAATGCACAGTAGTGAAGGAAATACTGTTCAAAAAACCGATGAATATCTATCTATCTATACATATCCATTAGACTGAAGATGGTTTAAAACTTTCTATAACATCTTAACTGGCGAGACTATTTGAAAAGGGATATACCCTCATACATTGCTGGTGCTCATTTGTTTGGAGAGCAATTTGACAATAACTATCAAAATAAAATAAATACAGAAGACGATATGTCAGAGTAGCAGGAAGCAAATGAAGAGAAAGTAATCTGGAAGAAACAACAGCAAGAGGAGAAATTATCAGGAAGGAAGATGTGGGTAATATTGCCAAAGCTACAGAATGGTCATTTTGAAGGAGGATTAAAAATGGGCCTTAAATTTGGTAATTAAGAGAGATGATGGCCTTCAGGATAAGAGTTTCAGAAGCAGAGTAGAGAGAAAGTGGTCTGAAAAGAGCATAGAAGCTGAGAATGTGAAGTGTAGGCAACTCTTAGACCTCACACTTTCATAAAATGGTGGGAAAATGAGAAGCAGCAACGTACTCATTGTGATGTATTTTTAAGTGGAATAGTAAATTATTAAATTAAAGAAATTAAAGAGAGTTGAAGATTAATTATTAAAGAAAGAGAGATGAAGATTAAAACCAAAACCAAAACCGAAAACAGGCTAGTTATTGTAATAAGCTTTCACAAGATTTGGGAGGACAGAAGAACCGGTACAGCAAAAGAATTACTACCCTTAGGGATGAGGGATAACCCTTCCACTAAGGATATTTTCATATCCTCCTTTCTAGTTGAAGATTTGATGGGAGGAAAGAGAACACCTAGTCCTCGGGTGGGACAACTAATTAGGAGGGGCAGAGATGGAAAATCAGTGGCAAGAAACCTCACCGATGTTCAAAGGGAAGAAAATATGAATACAAAAAAAAAGAATGCAGCCACCTACAAGCCAAGGAAAGCAGCCCGGAACAGGTTCTTCCCTGATGGCCCTTAGAAGGAACCATCCCTGCCAACACCTTGGTCTCAGGCTTCTAGTCTCCAGAAATGTGAGAAATTAAATATCTGTTGGTTAAACCACCCAGTCTATTTGGTACTTTGTCACAGCAGTCCTAGCAAACTATTACAGATTTATTATTTATCTAAGGACATCCTTGGTTAGATGGCCCACTAACAGTCCCCATATAATTAATAGTTTTTCCTCGTAGAGAATTAAATGAATTAGCCAATTTTGAGTGTTGATTATTGTTTTTTTTTTTATAGCTCCCACTAAATCTGTAGGCCCAGCTTTCAGAGATAATTTACACGTATATTATAATGGAGAGAAGACGTAATGTACGATGGATTTGTGTGCGAAATCTCTCTTTGTTCAAAAGGTATTCCTTCTTTCCTCCTCCTTATTCCTCTCCATTGACCTGGTCTGGATGATGTAGCAGAACTGGGACTAGATGTTCCCGTGGTTGTAGGAGAGGCAGTGGCTGGGTCCCAATGCCTCCCCCCACGGGTTGCCCTGTCAGCCCTGCAGAACTGTGGCTAAAGAGTACCAACAAATCCCTTGGTGTGCACCCCGCAGAAAGTGCAGGTCCTGCACTGCTTGCAGTTGAAAAGGAAATTTATCTCACCAGTGGAGAGTAAAAAACAAATTTTCTTTGCACAGTTTTGGATAGCGGTGGACATTAGAACAGCCTTTGACTGTTGTCTCTTAGTGTCCTGAAGTATTGATTATTATGAAGAATTTAAAAGCCATTTTGTCTAGAGTATATGGTTATCTGATTTCAACAAGGTCCTAAAGCAATTTTACTTTCCTCTTTCACTTTGCTATTGCAAGACAGATGTTACCGTAGTTTAACAGTAGAGTTTTGCCACGACATACCACATTTTTTTGACATGCATAACAGTGGCAGGGGATTTAAGACCAATTTTAATAACTGAAGGATTCAAAAATGTCTTTCAATGCCATAATTGTACAAAAATATTGGATGTGACCCCTGTGTAGCTAGCTGGTATATAAAAATCATTTTTTAAATTTTTATAAAAGATATTTTATAGTTTTTATACATCCCTACTACAAAAGGTTGTGAAATTGCCATAAAATAAGTATCAAAATATAAGGTAAAAAAGAGAGGAAAAGCTGCACACTTTTTATAACCAAGATCATCTTTAAGCTCAAAGCCAAACATGCAAATTCTAACATTTTCCCTAAATCTGCTACATAACCAGGAGTCTTTTGGAGAGACTAAAAATAAGCAAAATGTGAAAAAGAAACAATTCTAAATTCCATGCGTGATAGCCAGGTTCAGAAGAACCCCAAGAAATTTAAATTCAGCTAATGGGTTTATAGTAAGCAATCCAGAGAATTAAAGATCCTTAGGCAGTTCTTCCTTCCATTTGAAACTATATCCTGTTGCCTGGTTAAGGTTTTGCATTTTTTAGAGGCTGTGGCAGGTGCTTGCAATGTGCACATTTCAGTTTAATTTCCATCTGGGTGAACAAGAAGTCAGCTGCCTGGAGCTGAGGCATATTTACCGTGGACACAGGTAAATTTGCTCAAACTGCTCTAAGTGTAAAGAGAATAAAGGCTTAGTTGAGTAAAGAGAGAGCACAAAAACTCACTGGGATTAGAAATGATGGGTTAGACAAATATTCTTTGTAGCATTTGATATTTGCAATACGGAAATGAAATGCAGATCAGAAGAACTGACTCTTGGACCTCTTAAAACGCAGTGTCTCCTAAAGTTCCTTTAAACAAAAACATCTAAGTTACATTTCTATGTAGCTTGAGTGTACTAAGTTTACTATCACTATAAGGTATTTTTTAAAACTCTATAGATGGGGTTTTGTGAAAACTAGTACCGCATTGAAGAGAACTATTGTATCATGAATGTCACTACCATACAAGAGATTTGCTGAGAAGAATTAATGAAGAATCCATTTTGTGAACAAACCTGTTTTGCAGAAGGAGTCAGCGCAGTTCAGAATGTCTAACTGTGGTCTGATGAATCATGACTTTAAAATTTGCCACAGGGTGAGGAAGAGGGGGAGGGAGACTTGCCGGGGATTGCACGATACTGCCGAAACTTAAGTAAGGAAAAGAAAATGCCTTTCCTTTCCTTGAATTACTTGTATTTTTCTTTACGAGGCAATTCGAGTTTAATGTGACACATGCTTCAAACTGAAACATAAACTCTTAAAAATAAAAACAGAAGAAGTTTTTTTCAAGTTACTCATTTCACTTTAAGGAAAAATGGTAGAAAGGCCACATTTTTTTCCATGGGAGGGCACTCGGAAGTGCTTAAATACTTGTGTCTTGAAGAAGCTGCAGTGCTTAACAAATTACAGTAAAGTTATTTCAGCTACTGAAACATACTATTCTTTATTTCTGCTGGTCTCATGAAGGCTCAGAAAAGATTTTAAGACTGATTTCTAGGGCAAGGCATTCTCTGCCTTTGAGCTTCTCTCTGCGGAAATTCTATTCATATTTTAAGACACAGCTCAAAAGCCAATCCTCTATAGCATAACTTCAAATCTCTACAGAAAGGAGTGTTACTTCTCAAGAAAGCAAACAGCACATTGGTTGGATCTTGAATACAGAATCATTTCACTTGAATGTTTAGCGTACCTATTTTTATATTGTTGCTCTCCCCTACTAGATCAAGTTTCTGCAGGATGCACTCTTATTCGTTCTCTAATTGTCCACAGGGCTGTGCAAGTTGTAGGGGCACACACACTGAAAAGCAAACATTTATTCAATTATTTAGCAAAATAATTCAGCTCTACAGTCACTATGTGTGAGCTCTCCAACAAATGTTAGCAATCACATGTACTAGGTCCTCTTCTAAGCACTGGGGACTTGGTGAAAAACAAGACAAAAATCTATGACCCTCACAGAACTTACATTTTAATGACACAAGTTGTATTATGTCAGAGAACCCACTCCAAAAAAAACCCAAAAAACTTACACTTTTTGTCCCTATGGAATTTTTAAATAATCTACTCATTAGAGTGTAGACTTTGAAATTGCACTTTTGCCTTATGAGGTAATTGCAGCCAATAGATCATAAATGGAAGATTGTCTGATAGTTTAGGTCATTCTCTTATAATCATAGCCAATATCTTTGATTAAAAAAAAAAGAAGAAGAACCAGAGTAAGTTGATAACATAAGGCAGTAAAAATTTAACCTTTGAAAGCATCTAAATTCAATTCTCTGCCCCTTGTGGACATACTGTGAAGAAATCCCATCTATCCCTCCATAATATGGATCAGAAAGGGTTGTGAGAAAAAAGAACCTTGAAAAATCCAGGATTGGCATTGTGTCCAAAAGTGAAAGTCAAATTCAGGAGGAATAGCTTATCCCACATTGGCCAATAGAAGCAGGAACACACAGAGGAGGATCAGAAGACAAATCTACTCCAATAAAAATTAATTAAAAAAAAAAAAAAGACAAATCAACTAAAGCTAACTGTAGTAGCTCTCAACAGTAGAGGGGCAAAAGGCCAGACTGTTCAAAGTCTATGTAAAGGGCCAGAACAGGTCGGATGGTATTAAGGAATTACTAATACTTACTGAGCTTTTGCAGTGGGCTAGGTAATGGCAAGTAGGCTTTACTAGGGAGGAGGGTAGAGGACTAGATTCAAGACACAGAGAGAAGGTTTTGGCAAGTTAAGCCTTGTGGGAGTCTCAGCAACTCACCCGGGGAAGATAGCATTAGAAGTAAGGGAAGCTTTTCAACTAGCTTGTCATCATTGTACAAGTAAATTAACCTCTTCTTAATGTAAATAATATCTGTGGTATTGTTGATTTGTGCTGTCAAATGTAAGTTCCCTGGATTAGTCAGGATTGCTAATGCAGAAACTGAACTCCAACAAGCTCAGTCAGAAAGGGGGAAATAGAGGAGAACAGGACTAGAGGTCTTTTTTGTAACTCAAGTACAGATCTAGCCCTCAGACTCTTAGAGCTAGGAATTTGCATGTTGTTTGAAGTTTCTGTCTCTTTCTCTTATCTCTGCATTAATCAGACTAGTTTTTCTCCTAATGGTGGGAAACTTAACAGACAAAATTCTTGTCCTTCACACTTCTCATCACTTCTCTATCAGAGGAGCATTGCTCCTTCCCCTGTCTGGGAAAAAAAAAAATCCTGGAAGGGTTCCAATTGTCCTAGCTTGGCCGATACCTTATACCTTAAACCATCCACTGGGGACAGAGAGCTGATGTATTATGACTGGAGGACTTTACCAGAAATGGTTGGTTGGTTTTACACAAAAGAAGGTAGGGTTATTCTTAACATCAATAAGAATGTTTCTCAGAACAAGCAACAAATGTCTGCAACATTCTTTCAGGGACGGAATCCACTGTCTTCCTTAGTATCTCCACTTTTATTGCCTGGAAAGGTTTAAAATCCTTAACTTTCAGCCTACAATGCATTGCCTTTATTTTCCCCTTGGTATAGCTGGAAAAAAGTCATCTACATTCTATACAGTGATTTATGGATAATAGGAAATTTTAAAAGTAAGGAAAGGCTCGACTCTCCCAGACTACCAGGAATTCGGCCCACTGTTCTGGCAGCAACCCTTCCCTCTAATAAATTCTATCTTTACATTAAAAAAAAAAAAAAAAAGTAAGGAAAATTTTTGTACATTGCTTCCATCATGAACAACAGGCAAAGAATAAATTCTCCCTTTGGTACTGACTTAATGTGAAAAAACAATCAAATCCTACTTTCCGTATAAGTAGCATCAAAGTTAATCGGTTTAATTATTTATGCATTTGCTGTTTTTGCAAATGTGTTATAAATTTGTAACCACTTGCCATGAACAGATAAGGCCTACTTTCTTTTTACAATTGCCACAGAACCTCATTTCATCTATTCTTTATCGTAGTGAAATATTGTGAAGGTGGGGAAAATATAGTCCTTATCAATGTACAACCACCAACATGATCTTTTTGTTGTTTTTTCATTTTTGCTACTCTGATCACAAGCCTTTAGTTTATACAGTACATCACTATTTGCAAAGTCCCGTTATATGATTCTCTCATTTTATCGTGGTTGACTGCCATGTTCTTTCTTGGCTCAGCCCATTCCAATGTAACATAAAAAAGCCTTTGGGCTAGAGATTGACTGACTTTGAATAAGATGTGCATTGTCATTTAGGTATAGACAGAAATAAGATGAAGAGTAGAACTGAATTTTCATGACTTTTCATAAGATGTACATTCAACTGGATAGCCCTCAAAGGTAGCAAATTTGAGGTAATGAGAGCTTATTAAAAGTATGTTTTTTGTTGGGAATTTCATGACTGGTTTGTAAGGCTCCCAATTGCTGCCAGTTTACTGCTTAGCTAAGAGGTCCATTTGTAGTCAGGAGGACAAGAAGTATCCAATTAAGGTTTACAGTCTACCCCAAATTCTAGAAGATTCATTCTAAAGATGGAGACAAAGAGTACTTAGGAATGTCCACCATTTTGCACTTAGGAAAAGCACAACTTTTCATGTGGAATGTGAGATTTAGGTTCAGATCAGTTCTTAGAATACACACTAAGTCAAGGGTGAATTTCCCAAAGGTACTAATTCAAATCATTTTGTAGTTATAACTCTAAATAATGTATATGTCATTGATAGCTCCAGAAGAATGTTTGATTCAGGTTCTGGAGAATAGAAAGCAAATGCCCAAAGCCTTGGAAGATTGGTGTGCAATATAACATTTAAATTTCCTTTAAAAGAAAAAGTCTAAATCAAAAATATTTATTTTACTAAAAAAAGAAAGCAATCTTTTTATAAAGATTGGCACCTTGCTTTTCTTTTTTTATATATATTATTGAGAACATTAACCAACATCTCTCATTTTTAATCTTCTTTTTCTCCTAATGGTTGATATTTTCATGTTGCTTTTTTGATGCCTGAAGGTAATGATCTACTTTCATATACACTCAGAGATTATAATTGCACTATTATAAAGGAAAATGATGATTTCAGGTAGAACTCTGTGGAAGAAAATAGATGTGTGTGTATATATATATATATATAATATATATTCTGATATATGTATTCCATCAATGCTGAGAATACATATAAAATTATGTGAAGTGAAATAATACAATAATTTATATTTCTAATTGACAAGTTTAAACAACTGCCATGTTCATTAAGAGCCTGTTGTTGCCCTGGTTCTGTACCTGTCCTTCAAATGAAATCTTAGTTCACAGGCTCAGGGAGAAACTCTTTCCCTCAATATCATTTCTCGAGAAAAACACAGAACATGTTTTATAAAGTAAAAATGTAAGAGTTTCATCTCTGCTTTAATCTCTAAAAATACCTAAAAATGGGAAGATAATGCAATGGCTAAATATTATTTTTGTTTGCTTTATTTTATTTTGTTTCTTACCTTCTCCTCTGCAGTCAAGAGCTAAACCCTGAGGGCTTGCCTCTTCCTCTCCCATTCTATGTCCTCAGCTTCACATGTACCCTCAACCAAACAAGACTAATTTCTCTACCATTTCCCAAATAATCTCTGTTCCCACTTGCGCACATTTGCTCATCCTGTTCCCAGTAAAGACACTCCCTTTTTTTCCCATAAATCTTTGCATTCTTTAAAGTGCAGCTGCAACCTACAGTATGTACTCCTGAACTTTCCAATTCATTCCTTTGAGTAATCAAATTCTTGTTTACATTAGTACTTAATAGTTCCATAGTCTTAGAAACTTCTTTAGAGCACCCACTGAGTTTTTAATGCTTCTTTAATTTAAACCTTAAAAAGATCCTGTTAGAAATTGCTACCATCTCCATTTTTCTGTTGATAAAAATGAGGTGAGGTTCACAGAATTTCAGATTATTTTTTTCTCCTAAAGGAAAAGTGAATTAAGTGACAATATTTGAACTCAGGTCAGTTTGTTTAGGACTACAAATGACATTCTTGTCTACCACATAGAGCAGAGCTCAAAATATAGTAGGTGTTTGGATTAATTGTTTTTCATACATTCCCTTTTAGGATTAGAAGGAAACAATTAGTCTAATTATGACTTAAGAGGAACTGAACTCCTTTTTAATGAATTTGATGTGAATATATAGTTCCTTGTGTAGTTTTCTATGTAGTTATGTGTTTGATATCTATTTCCCCCAACAGACTATAAGTTCTTTGATTTATTTCTTATTAGTTCCATTCCCTAGCACAGTGCCTGAAACATAGTAGGCACTTAGTACTTGTTAAATGAATAATGAATGATGAGATATCTCTATATTAGAATGAGATCATTTGTCTGAGGAATTCTTTAATAATAAGGAATCAAATAGAACAATCTGGTTTACTTTCCATGACTGGGAAGCCGATATTCTTTTTTTTTTTTTTGCGGTACGCGGCCTCTCACTGTTGTGGCCTCTCCCGTTGCGGAGCACAGGCTCCGGACGCGCAGGCTCAGTGGCCATAGCTCACGGACCCAGCCGCTCCGCAGCATGTGGGATCTTCCCGGACCGGGGCACGAACCCGTGTCCCCTGCATCGGCAGGCAGACTCTCAACCACTGTGCCACCAGGGAAGCCCCCCGATAATATTCTTTTTTTTTTTTTAAGAAGATGTTGGGGATAGGAATTTTTATTAATTAATTAATTTATTTTTGCTGTATTGAGTCTTCGTTTCTGTGCGAGGGCTTTCTCTAGTTGTGGCAAGCTGGAGCCACTCTTCATTGCCGTGCGCGGGCCTCTCACTATCGCAGCCTCTCTTGTTGCGGAGCACAGGCTCCAGACACGCAGGCTCGGCAGCTGTGGCTCACGGGCCTAGTTGCTCCGCAGCATGTGGGATCTTCCCAGACTGGGGCTCGAACCCGTGTCCCCTGCATTGGCAGGCAGACTCTCAACCACTGTGCCACCAGGGAGGCCCTCGATAATCTTCTTTTAGGCTCAAAGGAAATCTACTAGCAGTGCTTGGACAGAATAAAGGTGAGCCAATACTGGCTGTTACATAATACAACACAGGTCCTGTGATTGAGCAACAGATATGGAAAATTTATATCTGTGAAATCAATTCTAGTTTCAGTTTCTGCATTATAACATTCTTTTTTCTCCCTTTCTTCATTTTAAAATGAAATTCTTTAGTTAATTAATGATATGATGACAGTAATGAAAAATGGCTTTCTTGTTTAATAACCCATTGTGGACACATTATTAACTAACAAAATTTGGAGTGACCAGAATGGGATTTAGAAGAATATCATTGTAAGGAAAAAAATATTTGGATATAATTTTTAAAAACAGGACTGGGAGGTAGAGGAGAGTGGAGAGGAACATTTTAAGGGTGAAACTAACTGAGAGAAGCGAGGATAAAAGAAGCACTGTTAATACCTGCCTGACTTGGATAAGTTCCCGAGTAAATAAATCCTTTACATGGGACCAGTGCAGAGTTATTTGAAACTGAGTAAGGAGGCAATTCAATTCATCATGGTAAACCTGAATTAAGACTCTTTGTTTCTTTAATGCTCTAGCTACTGCTGATATAAAGTACATCTCCAGCCAATCAACAGGCTTTACCTACCCATGATTCTGAACTCTGAAACAGAAAGCTTTACAGGGCATTGTGCCTGGGTGAGCAGGTGGGAAGGTAATGATGCAACTGTTTATTTATGGTTAACTAGCTGATTCCTTGTGGTTTAAGACTGAAACTCAACAGATTCCACCCTGTAGGACACACTCAGGCACATATTTGAGATTCTGGAGACAAGCTTAAGCTTTCCTCAAAAGAGCAAATGCAAACCAAGGAGTGTGGAGAGGGGTGTTGCAGCCCCAGTAGAAATGTTTTACCTCCTATAGCAATGCTTTATCATTTAAATTATAAAACTGAATTGGTTCTGTTCTGCTGTAATACAAATGTGTGTGTGTGTGTCTGCCTGTGTGTGCAACATTTACTCAATGTCAAGGTTCCTGAATTGCAGTAACTTAAATTTTCTCAATATTTTTGAACAGGTGATAATGGACAACATTTCATTTGGAAAAGTTTAAACACACTAGGAAAGTGGACTCTGCTATAGAATCTGACTCAAAGGGGACCACAGTCATCACGTTATATTCATCTTACTCTGATTCCTGCATAGAAGCTTCATTGGCACTTTGCTGAACAACACTGCGTAGATTTTTCCAAGAATAATAAGGCAAATATTGATTCAGAAAGGTACGTTTACTCATGGTCATTTTTCAATTTAAGGCCATTTTATTTAGAAAAATACATTAGAACTGTACTTACTAAGACCAGAAACATTAATAATTCACTATATTTATAAGACATCTCAGATAGAGTGCTTCAAACCACTTTATTGGTTTGAGTGGAATATTTAAAATACTTATAAATATGTATACTTTATATTATGTATACATTATATACTTATATATATAATGTTTGCTTATTTTTGAGTATAGATGATAAAGTTGTCTTCTTGCCAATAATCATGTTACTGTTCGAACGAAGTATATGATTGATCACCTGGAATTTTATCTTCTGACTGTCTGATTCTTGACAAAACCACCGTGCAGTCAGGGACATTAAAAAGTGGCTAGTGGGCTTCCCTGGTGGCGCAGTGGTTGAGAGTCCGCCTGCCGATGCAGGGGACATGGGTTCGTGCCCCGGTCCGGGAAGATCCCACATGCCGCGGAGCGGCTGGGCCCGTGAGCCATGGCCGCTGAGCCTGCGTGTCCGGAGCCTGTGCTCCGCAACGGGAGAGGCCACAACAGTGAGAGGCCCGCGTACCGCAAAAAAAAAAAAAAAAAGTGCCTAGTGTTTTCTTCTCAAATATGTAACTACAAAGTCTTTAAAATGAGAGATAGAAGTGAAGTCCTATCTGCTACATTCATGAGGGGTGAAACTTTCTATTGGTTTTACACTTTAGGGCTTACAAAACTTTTGTCACATGTATTTATTCCATCCTCACAATTATATTGTGGGAAAGGTAGGGCAGGTGATATTATCATTGTACATATTTCAAAACTGAAATGCACTGAAGTTGAGATTTAGTTAAAGTGAGTAATCAGTAAATAGGAGAGTGAGGAATCTAGACCTTATACTTTCTTTGAGTGCAGACCATGGTGCCCCCTTTAACTTAGACATTTGGAGGCATAAAATTATCTAAAGTTCTAAATTACAGATTGACATAAATTATAGAAAGAAAATTATTGCTTGACGGTAAAATCAAAACATAAGACCAGAATGTGAGGTTTGTAGTGACTACAAACCTACACATACACTTACCATTTAATACTGATAGAACCACAGGCATCCATTTTGTTTCCCCTCTTTAGGAGGGTGTGGGAACCTCAAAAGCACACCCATATTTCTAACTACTACATCATTATTTAATTTCCTGTACGATTCTTGAAAAACCAGGTCTTTGGGAGTTAGCACTCACCGTGTGTTCATACTCTTCAAAGTTTTCTTTCTTTTTGAAACTTGTTCTTCTCAGTCATTTTTCATGCTTGACACGAGACAAAGCTAGGTGATGAAATAATGAGATGGTTTGATTAATTCATTGTCTTTATAATGAATGGAATGCAATGCAAAGGCATCATGCATGCCTAGTTTTTGTCCGCTCAAAACCTTTTCTCTGGGTTGATTGCTCTTGAACTCTACTGTTTTTCATGATTTTCTTTGACTTAGTCTCTGAAGTTCTTTTATCCTTGAATTACCTCTTACCTTTCAGTTTTTATGTTGAAATCTTCTTTCATTATGTCTTTCCTTCTATTCCCTGAAATCACTGAAATACTTAGGTTCCAATTTTCTTAGAGTTCTTTAGAAAATAAATAGTTGACTCTCCAGACAACCTTATTTGTATTTTTGATTTCAAATAACTTATAATCCCTATAAAATTGCCAAGAATAAGTTTTATTGATTACAGGAAATGTAATACAAAATACCATTATTCCACCTTCAAAACAAACCAACTAGAAAACTACCAAAGCATGAACTAAGTCAAATACATAGATATCATGGTTTATTTTGATCTCACGTGTTGAAGAACAATCCAATTAAATAAACTTCAAAATACTCTGCCACTCTGTATGTGTGATGTATTTAAATAATTGATGGTACTATTGACTGGAATTCTTGTTTTATTCATCTTTCTAGAAATTTAGAAAATTTTATGATATAAAGTATTCCGCTTCCATCAATGACATGAATGATATAATTTGGGAGAAGTATTAAAAATTTCAACTTAAAGACCTTGCTAATTATTGAAGAGCAAAAGATAAATTATATCATTTTCATCATTCTCAAACTACCCATCTTAGATTTTAAAAAATATCATCAAGATGATGACTTTCCCACCCTCACCCCCCAAGAAAACCTTACACTTTCTACAGATTCTGGGCTACAAATATAGGAATGATTTTTAAGAAAACAAGTTTAGGAAACCTTGTATTTCTTCTTAAGGAAATAAATTTGGGAAAGAAAAAAATCAACCAGTCTACCATGAGTTCATCACTTTCAAATGAGAGGAGATTTGGAAACTTTTGATGGGACATCAGTAGATATTTTTCCCCTAACACTGTGGCCATTGGCTAATATTTCAGCACAATTTTGGGTAGAGGAGCAATGCAATTAAGAAATGTTCCAGGAAATATTCTGTGCTATTTCACATGATACATAGTTGATGCTAGGATGACATTACTTCTCTGAGAATATGACAAGACATATGAAAGACAGGGAGTATCAATCTAAAAGTACCTCTTGAAGGTATTTGGATTATGGATGGTTACCTCAGGTGTCAGGTACACAGAAAGCTACTTCGGTGAGCAAGAGGCAGAATGTATTCTACGTACAAATGCTGAGGCTTGCTACAACTGGTTCATCAGGGTGGGGCCATAAGAGTCAACCAAGGAAAAAACTACATCACACACAAAATGCAAACATCAAGCCAGTTGTTGGCCAGAGTCCTGACAGAGCCCTTAGTAAGATTATTAAGAAATAGATACCTTGGCTCACCACAGAGTATACAATGTGAATCACAAATGCTCATCAGGATAGCTAATTTTTATGGACACTTTGTGGGTCATTTATTACTGATAGAGTTCCAAGTATAAAGGCTATTCTATTTTTTACTATTTTCTTAATGGGATTGGAAAAACTCACACATCCAGTAACTAACTTTACCTGAAATCCAGTGTGATGAAACATTGAGTTATGAAGGTCTTTTAATTAAACTATTTTATTTAAGCTATAATTTAAAACATTAGATAAAAACTAGAAATAGTAAGGAAAACAAAAAGAATCTTTCACAAAAATAAAACCATAATCCAGTTTTACAGAATCAGTCATTACAAAGTAAATCTACACGTTACAGAATAAAGCAGTGGCATTAGGTGAAGCTTTAAAGCTAGAATTAATTAAACTACTTCCAATCATACCCATTTATTTTTCACTCTGTATTCCCTATATGTCTTATATGTAGAATCTGAACATTTTCCACAGAGAAATCCTCTTTTCCATCCAAAATCATCTTTCATCTTTTTTCTGCCTTCCAATTTTGCTTCAGCCCATCTTTTAAAGGCAAAAGATAATATTTATTGCACACATACACGCTGTAGAGCATTATGCAAAAACTTTGTACCATGTATTACCGGAGATAATTCTTGTAACAGTCAGTGAACCAGATACCATTATTATCCTTACCTTACAAGAGGCCTCACATTGGTTAGATAACTTGCCCACAGTCTATATGTGAGAGAACTTGAACTTAAACAGGGGGCAATTATTCTCTAAAGACCAGGCTCTGAAAAGCTATACCACAAGCAATCCAAGTGCAAGCCTCTTTCTTATAGAACTTTAATTTTAATTTGAATACAGTTTAGTGTTACATGAACTTCGAAAGTTATGAGAAAATGAACTAAGCCAGAGGAGTAAAACTTCGTTTCACACACACACACACACATTTTTTTTTGGTTTGCTTATTTGTTTTTTACCATTCTTAAAGAAGTTTTTGGAGGGAGTGACTTTATGTCATTTCTCTCATCTATAAAAGAGAGATGGTGTCAATGTCATTTATTTTTTTGTATCCATGGACGTGATGTGAAAAAATGGTGATGTATAGTTAAGAATGGAGGCGAGAGTATACAGTGGAGAAAAGACAGTTTCTTCAATAAGTGGTGCTGGGAAAACTGGACAGCTACATGTAAAAGAATGAATCTAGAACACTCCCTAACTCCATACACAAAAGTAAACTCAAAATGGATTAAAGACCTAAATGTAAGGCCAGACACTATAAAACTCTTAGAGGAAAACATAGGCAGAACACTCTATGACATACATCACAGCGAGATCCTTTTGACCCACCTCCTAGAGAAATGAAAACAAAACCCAAAATAAACAAATGGAACCTAATGAAACTTAAAAGCTTTTGAACAGCAAAGGAAACCATAAACAAGATGGAAAGACAACCCTCAGAATGGGAGAAAATTTTTGCTGACAAAGCAAATGACAAAGGATTAATCTCTAAAATGTAGAAGCAGCTCATGTAGCTCAATATCAAAAAACAAACAACCCAATGCAAAAATGGGAAAAAGACCTAAGACATTTCTCCAAAGAAGATACACAGACTGCCAACAAACACATGAAAGAATGCTCAACATCATTAATCATTAGAGAAATGCAAATTAAAACTACAATGAGATATCATCTCACACCAGTTAGAAAGGCCATCATCAAAAAATCTACAAACAATAAATGCTGGAGAGGGTGTGGAGAGAAGGGAACCCTCCTGCACTGTTGGTGAGAATGTAAATTGATACAGCCACTAAGGAGAACAGTATAGACGTTCCTTAAAAAACTAAAAATAGAACTACCATATGACCCAGCAATCCCACTACTGGGCATATACCCTGAGAAAACCACAATTCAAAAAGAGTCATGTACCAAAATATTCATTGCAGCTCCATTTACAATAGCCAGGACATGGAAGCAACCTAAGTGTCCATCAACAGATAAATGGAGAAAGAAGATGTGGCACATATACAATGGAATATTACTCAGCTATAAAAAGGAACGAAACTGAGTTATCTGTAGTGAGGTGGATGGACCTAGAGACTGTCCTACAGAGTGAAGTAAGTCAGAAAGAGAAAAACAAATACCATATGCTAACACATATATATGGAATCTGAAAAAAAAAATGGTCATGAAGAACCTAGGAGCAAGACGGGAATAAAGATGCAGACCTACTAGAGAATGGACTTGTGGATACGGGGAGGGGGAAGGGTAAGCTGGGACAAAGTGAGAGAGTGGCATAAACATACATACACTACCAAACGTAAAATAGATAGCTAGTGGGAAGTAACCACATAGCATAGGGAGATCAGCTTGGTGCTTTGTGACCACCTAGAGGGGTGGGATAGGGAGGGTGGGAGGGAGGGAGATGTAAGAGGGAAGAGTTATGGGGACATATGTATAACTGATTCACTTTGTTATAAAGCAGAAACTAACACACCATTGTAAAGCGATTATACTCCAATAAAGATGTTAAAAACAAAACAAAACAAAACTACAATGAGGTATCACCTCACACCAGTCAGAATGGCCATCATCAAAAAATCTACAAACAGGGCTTCCCTGGTGGCGCAGTGGTTGAGAGTCCGCCTGCCGATGCAGGGAATACGGGTTCTTGCCCCGGTCCTGGAAGATCCCACATGCCGCAGAGCGGCTGGTCCCGTGAGCCATGGCTGCTGAGCCTGCGCGTCCGGAGCCTGTGCTCCGCAACGGGAGAGGCCACAACAGTGAGAGGCCCAAGTACTGCAAAAAAAAAAAAAAAATCTACAAACAGTAAATGCTGCAGAGGGTGTGGAGAAAATGTAGCCCTCTTGCACTGTTGGTGGGAATGTAAACTGATACAGCCAGTATGCAGAACAGTATGGAGGTTCCTTAAAAAACTAAAAATAGAACTACCATATGACCCAGCAATCCTACTACTGGGCATATACCCTGAGAAAACCATAATTCAAAAAGAGTCATGTACCAAAATGTTCATTGCAGCACTCTTGACAATTGCGAGGACATGGAAGCGACTTAAGTGTCCATCGACAGATGAATGGAGAAAGAAGATGTGGCACATATATACAATGGAATATTGGTCGCCATAAAAAGAAACGAAATTGAGGTATTTGTAGTGAGGTGGCTGGACCTAGAGTCTGTCATACAGAGTGAAGTAAGTCAGAAAGAGAAAAACAAATACCGTATTCTAACACATATATATAGAATCTAAAAAAAAAAAAAAATGGTTCTGATGAACCTAGGGGCAGGACAGGAATAAAGATGCAGACGTAGAGAATGGACTTGGGGACACAGGGAGGGGGAACGGTAAGCTGGGATGAAGTGAGAGAGTAGCATTGACATATATACACTACCAAATGTAAAACAGCTAGCTAGTGGGAAGCAGCCACATAGCACAGGGAGATCAGCTCCGTGCTTTGTGACCACATAGAGGGGTGGGATAAGGAGGGAGACACAAAAGGGAGGGGATATGGGGATATGTGTATAAGTATAGCTGATTCACTTTGTTATACAGCAGAAACTAACAAAGCATTATAAAGCAATTACACTCCAATAAAGATGTTAAAAAAAAAAAAGAGGGTAAGATGATGAGAAACTTTGTAACATGAGAGCTAACAGCAGAGATTCTGGAATCTAATTATAGCAGAACAAATTTGATTTGCTACTGACTAGCTATATAACTTTTTAAAAGTTTCTTAATCTTTCTGTGCCTCAATTTCCCATCTGTAAAATATACATAACAATTAGTATTCCACATAGTTGCTAGTTGATTATATGAGGAAAATCTCTGTAGAAATCTTAGCACAGTATGTGATACATAGACATTTCTCAATAAAGATTTATTTTGTTCCTCACAACAAATAAACTAAAGACTAGACCATAAAAATAAGAACAAAGCTGGTCCTTAATTAGGCAAGATAATTTTCCAAGATAAAATGGAGTTTTAAAATGACAAGTTTAGGTTTTCTTTTGTAAATAGTTGCTTTACCATTCTGCATTTTTTCGGGATAAAAGTGAAGTTATTTTGCAGAATGAATTCATTTTTTGTACTTTTTTGATGTTCTCTGAACTTCTGTGTTTTTAAAGACACATGATCCAATTTTCCTAAGAGTTCATCACTTAAGGAAAATAGATTAGAAGAGATCTTAAAAAGCTGAAAGAAAACAGGTGAATTATCGATGATTGCATTTCTCCTGACTGTGTTTATGAGCTTCCATTCAGAACAAACAAAATGTTTATCATTTTATTATCAGAATACTACATGTCATAAAACAGGAATGAGGGGACTTTTATAAGCGATTTAATGAAAAGCTCTGAAGAAAAAGAAGCAGCATGTTAGAAAAAGATGCCAATGATGCTGTAGGAGCAGAAATATTACTGATACTAGAAACCAAGGAGGAGAGAAAGACATGGGCTTCTGAAGCTGTAATGTTTAATACTGGAAACTCAAGGAGATACAAAGCCCTATGGCCGAGTGCTAAGCCTGTCACAGCATGTTCTTCTTTTGAGTCTGTGTCTGTCAAGGCACTTCCTTAGCTGGTTGCTATAGAAATAATTATAGTACAGGACGTTGAGAATTCAAAGCAGATGGATGTTAAAGTAGAAATGCTGTCATCTTTGTGTGTTTGCTCTAATACCCTTAGGATTAAAAAGGAAATAAAATTAAAAGCAAAAAGCATCATTGCTTGAATTGAAAATTAAGAAATATGGGTTTCATAGCTTAATGAAGTATTTCATTTCAGCACAAAACAGTTAAGTGCGAGGTACTGGATGAAGTCCTCAGAGTAATCAACAAATGCTAACAAAAATGGGAACCAAGGGCTTCTGTCAAGTGGAAGAATATCTGATTTAATCAAGAAACTGAGGATAAGTATATTTTTGAAAGGATTATATCATCCTGTAAATGGTCTCTTTTTTAAGTTTGTGGTTATATGCTGGGATGTGACTACCTTGAAAAAAATACTCAAAAACTCAAAGCTCTTTTTTTGCTATCACCATATTAACTTTGAATCCTTCTTTCTTTTTAAATTTTTTCTTGCGAGATTTATCATATATAAAGAAGATTTTATAAGCTATAAATGTGTGCATGTGTATATTTGTGTGTGCATCTATAAAAGTAGATAGATAGATAGATGATAGGCAGATAGATAGATAGATAGGTATTATTTCTATTCTGTTCTATCTATCTTTTAGTCTTTCTCTTAACCAGTACCACAGTATCTTAATTTCTAAAATTGCATAACAAGTTTTGATATTGAATAGAGTGGTCCCAGCATCTTCTTCAAGTCTCTCTGGGCGAAGACACTTTGATAATTTTCAGCATTTAGGAAACAGTCACATTTCCCATTTTGGCACGATAATTTATGGAAGGATACAATGATAGCGATTGTGGCTTTGTAGTCAATATGAAGTAATAGATGACAGAGTTATAAAAGGGCCTAAGTTGTAAGACCACGTACCTGTTCTACAGCGGCTATTATTTCCTTTGACTCATCTGATGTTGAAAACATAATTCCAGCTTGAAAAAAAAAAACCCCTGAATTTAATCTACCTGAATACCCAGGTTAATCATTCCATATTAAATACTCCTATTTAAGTTTATCTCCAGGATTTCAAGTAATTCTGCCAATTAAGAATCTAAGATAAATGTATGGATGTAATAATATTTGCATTCTTCTAAGCAGTGATAAACAGCTCCATTTCTAGTTCAAAGAATGAAAGGGATTAAAATGCTAAATGGAAAATTCTAATTAAGATTTTGTTAAGCAAGAGAGCACTGTAATAAGTACTGGCATATAAGATTGATCCTGTTTGCAAGGGTCTAAGAATCGAGTTGGAAAAATGGACTTTTCTTTCTTTTTCTCTTTTTGATTGTGCTGCGCTGCTGGCGGGATCTTAGTTCCCTGACTAGGGATTGAATCCACGCTCTCGGCAGTGAAAGCACAGAGTCCTAACCACTCGATCGCCAGGGAATTCCCAGGACTTTTCTGTACGTATAAAAATTTCAACAACTAATCAAGGCTGAATATAGTAAATATTAAATGAACAGGATAGCTGTTTAGAGGAAGGGGAGACTACCAAGACATGGAGGTCATTGAGAGAGACTTTACTGAAGACTTAAAACAGGGTAGCACTCACACAGAGAAGGTGCAAAAGTGTATTCCGGACATGAGAGGCGTCATTAGCCAGTATAAAGAGACTAGAATGTACATAGTGGACTTGCTGACTAATTTCAAATTAGAAGTGAATTATATGCAAAATATGACAAATTAAATCGCAGAAAAGTCTACAGTATATACTTGTGGCATTGTAGGGCCCTTCTGTGGGTGTGAGGACTGGCTCAGTTTTTAAACTGGATGAGGAAGTGGTATTCCATGGGCACTGATGAAATCAGCCTTATGCCATCCAATTCTAATAATTTTTCATTATGTATATCGAGCCATGCTCTTGTCATCTGTCCATCTATTTTTCCTTTAGCAACATCTTGGCATATTAGCCATCACCATAGATCCCTAGTGGTTGAGTATTGCCACTTGACCTCTGCTATTCTGGAATCATATCATTCCCACTGACAGCAGGGAACCTGGTTCTCTAATAATATTGCCTATCATCAACCCTGGTGCAGTCACCACTGAGCTTGCCAGACATGCCAGTACCTCCATCACTAGCTTATTCTTCATAAGCTTAGTGATGAGAGCATTTTCTGGCCCTTCCAAAGAATGGTTAGCCAGCTGATGGGTTCTTAACCGTTATACAATAGAGCCATTCTAACAAGCTTACTTCCCTGAGCCTTTTGATTTCTTCCTCAAATCTCTGCCAGGGGAATTCTGTCATTTGCCCTTAATTTAATAGGAGCCTTTTGTCCCCGCAAGCCTCCAGTAACCATCCCAACAATATTTTAGGACCATTTCCAGGTGTTCTTGCCAGGGAGTTTTCAGTCATGGGAGAATGCTCCCTTATTGGACAGTTCTCCCTTACGGAGCTTATCTTTCACCATCCCTAACCCCTACCCAAATCCAATGCTATCAAGATCTACTTCCTGGCCTGCTCTCTCCCACCCCCACCCCGGATTTCTTTTGCTACAATTAATCGTGTCCTGAAGTTCCTTAGGTAAATAATTCCTTTTTGCCTCTAGCAAGGAAGTACTTCCCTAGTTGGCCCATGCTGAGACTTGTTAAAGAACTAGAGGACAAGGAGGGGGAGTGGGGTCAGATCTTGAAGAGAACAATTACTATCCTCCAAAGCATCCAACTCAGTTGAGGTTTTGGTATGGTCTTCAGGCAAGAGAAGGCTGCTATTTCTTCAGCAAAACAAAGTAGGCTGTGCTTGCAGGCCCAGGGGTTCAGAGGAATCAGGGGTCCCATGTTCTGAACACATCTACCCATATGTCTCCATTCAATGTCTTAGAACCCCACTCCTTTCCTATCAGGGCTTTGATTTTAGCATAAAAAACTTGCCAAGGCTGTGGATTCAGTAATCATTACTTGTCTACTATTTTTACAATAAAAAAGTGCTTATGAAATAATAGAAAATTTATATATTGTCTTCTGCCCCCAGTTCTTGGCACAGAGTTCCTAAAGCCTTGTAATTTCCTGAGTGAGAAGAGTATTAGGGGTATCTTTTGTTCTAATATTTGGCTTTTGACCCTTGTTCCTGACGTGGAACTCCTAAATCCCTTGGAATTTACTGGGTGATAGTAGTGTCCTTTGTTCTAATGAGGTGACCCTTGGTGGGCTCTTTGATGGGGGCTGGTCACCAAAAAGAACAAGCCATGATGAGAACCTTGGAATTTTTTAGCCCCACTACCCATTCTCCAGAGAGGGGAGAAGGGCTAGAAATGGAGTTTATGATCAATCATGCCTATACGATGAAGCCTCCATAAAGATCCCTATAGTATGGGGTTTGGAGAGCTTCCCAGCGGTCAAACACATGGAGTTGCTGGGAGAGTAACGTGATGTACCCAGAGAAGGCATGGAAGCTCTGCACTCCTTCCCATATACCTTGTCCTACACGTTTTTCATCTAGATGTTCATCTGCACCTTTTATCATATTCTTTATTATATAATAAACTATTAAGTATAAGTGTTTCCCTATGTTCTGTGAACTGCTTTGTGAGCAAATTATCAAATCCAAGGGGGAGGAGGCCATGGGAAGCTCTGATTTAGAGCCTAGTCAAATGGAAGTTGTGGGCAACTACTATGTGTGATTGGCATCTGAAGTGGGGAGAAGTCTTGTGGGACTGAACACTTACCTTGTAGGATCTGATGCCATCTCCAGGTAAACAGTGTCAGAACTGAGATAAATTGTATCACATCCAGCTGGTGTCAGAATTTCCTGGTGTGGAAAAACACCCACACATCTGGTGTTGGAAGTGTTGTGACTATGGTAGTAGTGTGAGAACAAAAGAGACACAGAGGAGGAAGAGTGAGTTTTTTCCATATAGTTCATCATCCAATCTTCAGTTCCATCTGCTTTCTAGCTACAGAAATAGCGGATCTCTTTAAATGCTTCCATGGAGGCTTTCTAACTTTCTTTCACACAGTACACCAGGTTGGTAATTGACAAATCCCTCCATATTTCTCAAATGCTTAGTATTGTGCAAGTCATTGCATCTCTTCTCACCTGTATCCCATCCCAACTCACCACTGGTGAAAATTATAGCAGTTATAATGCTAGAGTGAGTTGGAGGTTTTTAACACAGTTTATCTCTTACAATGGGATCTTTATTGCTATACAGCTGGCAAGTGATCTAATTCCAAAATCACATCCAAGAGTATGCTATCTGGGACCACTTCTGAAATTACTTATTTTCAGTTGGGTTTCTGCATTGGTTTCCTAGGGCTACCATAACAAAGTCTCACAAAGTTTGTGGCATAAAACAACAGAAATTTGTTGTCTTACACTTCCAGAGTTTAGAAATCCAAAACGAAAGTGTTGGCGGGGTTGGTTCCTTCTAGGCACTCTGAGGGAGAATCTGTTCCGTGCCTCTCTCTTGGCTTCTGGTGATTAATTAGAAATTTTTGGCATTCCTTGGTTTATAGATACATCACTCCAACCTCTACATCTGTCTTCACAGGCTGTTCTCTCCTTTTATTTCTGTGATCACATGACATTCTCCCTGTGTGTCTCTGTCTCTCTGTTCAAGTTTCCCTCTTCTTATAAGGACACCAGTCATATTGGATTTAGGACTAATACTGGACAGTATGGCATCGTCTTGACTTAAGCACACCTACAAAGACCCTATTTCCAAATAAGGTCACATTTACACATTAGGATTTCAACATATCTTTGGGGGAGTCAAAATTCAACTCATAACAGTCCCAAAGACAAAGAAAAATCCTGTCATGGGAATTTGTGTGTAAGTGATTTATTAGGATATATTCCCAAGAAAATACCGTAGGCGGGTGAGGAAATGGGAATGGTAAGGGAAGAAGACCAGTCAAGGATACGTTAATTAAGCCGCATTCAACTGAGGATAACTTTTGCTCACTCCAGTCATGGAGTTCTGGGGACAGTGTAGGCCACAACTCTGAATTGGTCCTCAGAGGCAAAGAAGTTAGATTATTCTCACCTCTGTACCCATTGGTTCAGAGCAATGGCTGGGGGAACATAAATTCCCAGGCATATTTCATTCCTGCTTGTATGGCAAAAGTGATTGTAACAGACTGAAGATAACTGTTATGGACTGAATTATGTCCCCCAAGACTCATATGTTTAAGTCTTAACACCCAGTAGCTCAGAATGTGACTGTATTTGAAGATAGGGTCTTTAAGGAGGTAATTAAAGTAAAATGAGATCATATGGGTAGACACTAATCCATTATGACCGATGTCCTTATAAGAAGAGATTAGTACACAGACAACACACAGAGGGACGACCATGTGAGGACACAGAAAGAAAGTGACCATCTACCAGGCAAGGAGAGAGGCCTCAGAAGAAGCCAAACCTGTCAACACCTTGGTCTTGGACTTCTAGCCTCCAGAACTGTGAGAAAATTAATTTCTGTTGTTTAAGCCACCCAGTCTGTGGTATTTTGTTATGGCAGCCTCAGAAAAGTAATACAGTAGCCATTGACAAACATACAGGTGCTGGTTTGCGAAAGTTGAGCTCATACTGGGGGCACGTGTGCATGGAGTGGAAGAAGAATCTGAGGGGATGTGGGAAGAGCACTCATGGTGTCTGCTCTGACCTTAACCCTTGAAACTCCCAGTAAACCATTTCAGGAATGTGTGCTTCTTGTCTCCACAATGTCAATCTGCTCTATTAGACATTCTGGTTTCCAGAAAGGATGTAATAAGGGTTCTACTGAAACCTGAAACTCAAACCTTGTCAGTGTAGGCTCTGAACAATTACCCAGGCTTGTTTTTATACAATGGAGACAGAAACAAGTATATATATGGACCTCAGGAGATTCCTTTAGATGCATCTTGATATTTCTACACCTGATGATAAAAATGAGCGGGTTAATGCAGCAACTGCAGTCGGATGAGTGCAAGGTACCGAGAGAGCATGGGCCATTCAAGGTTGAGGAAACGGGTCACTCCACAAAGTGATCAACCTAGACCAGGTACAATTTTAACCAAGCATGGGAACATCTTGAATACTTAATGGAGGAGTGAAAAGAGCCCTTAGTTGATTGGTTGGTATTGAAAACTCTGCTTAGTTCAGTATATCTAAATTCTATTTTCATATCTGCATACACAAGGGACTTACATCACAGTCCTAAAAAGTACAGTTCATAGCCAAGTTTGAGGAATTGTTGTATGTGGCTGGGGAAATATAGTAAACAATCGCACAAATGGCAGAACCTCTTTGCTTCTATAAAGGACTAGTTCTAAGACTCATGTTATCATCCATTAGGTTAAATCTGTTTTTATATGCGTTTATGTTTCCAAATCTAATCAGTACAATGTCTAATTGAAATGGCATTCTACAATATAATACAATATTAAGGTTGATCTTACTTTAGTCATTCCTAATCATAACTGTATTGTTTGCATAATTTTTATCTTTAGTTGGAGTTATAATTTTTTGTATTCATTTTCTACAGAAATAATTTACTGTGGATCTGTAACTCAAAAATTAGTATTTCAAATATTTTTCTTGTTACGTATTTAAAGAAAAAAATCACAATAATGATAATTCAACTCTCAAACATTTAAGAATAAAATGTAGAGATGCAGTTCTTATTTTAGAAAAAGGAGCAACATGATAAATGTGATATTACGATTTTTTTTTCCAATTAGGAATATTTTGTGTAATATATACATGTCAGGTTATTATAATTTTGATTCTGTCAAGCATAACAATGAATGTGAAATCACTTAGTAGAATTTTTAATAATGTAAATTAAAATTTTTGCATGTGACTCTAAGTGATATAAGAAAATTATAGGTTAACTGCAGGGATGAATCCATTTAGTCATTGTTTATAGTCATAGAATGGAAAATATTCCAAAAACAATTCAACCTATGATAGAATAATCTTCAACATTTTTCTCAGAGCCAAAATAAACATCTAAATAAATCTTGCATTATGTTCTATACGAATAATTATTTTGATATTAGTTTCACAAATGTTATTTTCACACCCAGTGTTAATTAACTTTTAAATCTACTAATTAAAACAGCAGAATCTGGGCTTCCCTGGTGGAGCAGTGGTTGAGAGTCCGCCTGCCGATGCAGGGGACATGGGTTTGTGCCCCGGTCCGGGAAGATCCCACATGCCGCGGAGCGGCTAGGCCCATGAGCCATGGCCGCTGAGCCTGCGCGTCCGGAGCCTGTGCTCCGCAATGGGAGAGGCCACAACAGTGAGAGGCCCGTGTACCGCAAACAAAAAACAAAAAAAAAGAGCAGAATCTCATGTTCTAATACAAATAGAGACAATTTTCTTCCCAGGGAACCAAGTTAAGTCAGTATTCAAACTTAGAAACAGAATATAGACAAAAATATTAACCTTCCATTTCAGCCAACCTCTAATTAACACATGCATGAAAAAGTAGATTAAACAAAATTCTTAAAACTGAATAACTCCATGCTTACAGATCATCAGCTCATGATGAAAAACAAAACAAAAATTGCTTAATTCTTGCATAATTGGACAAGTTAGGAACCAATGGTGGAAACATTTTATGAAAACACAAATCAGTACACATTCTAATATTATCTCAATTAAACCTACACTTACTCATGTCTCTACCATCCTCCTTGTTTCCTCTAACCTGCAGAACCTCTTCCTTATTCATCATCCCTTGCCCAGTGACTGAGAATAGTTAGCTGGAGGATATCCTACCTGCCTTCTCATCTCAACCAATATCAATCAAGCCAGGCAATATTTTAGGGACTGAAGATACAGGAGCGATCAGAAGTCCATATACCTGTCTTCATCAAGGTTATATTTTTACTCAAGTGATAGACATAAATGAATTAAAAATAAATAAGTAATGATCTTAAATCCTGAACCTTACTGTGCAAACTTGAGTTAGTTATTTAACCAGTTATTTAATCTACTAAGCCTCAGACTTTTTTTAACCTATAAAATGGGGATGATAATACTGCTTACCAGTGGCTGTGTGTGTATGAACATATATACAAGAGAATATATATAAAATATATATATATATTTATCTGCCTTAAGATAAAATTAGCTTTCTTTAAAAGAGAATTATAAATCCCAATCAGATTGAGCAAGGATCCTTGTGTAGACAGAAATCAAGCTCATGGAAGTAAGCATATACTTTAATCAGATCTTGTGCTATAAATTGCCTTTGTTGACATGATGGAATATAAAGAAAGATATAAATTATGGATGATCCAGTGAGCAAAGAACCTTGTTATTTGACTACTTGAGCTGAGGCATGAAGCCCAGAAAAGTGAGAAAGTTAAACATCAAATACAAATAATATTTTACTATAAGGCTGCTTTCTTAACCAGAGGAGTGCTGACTTAATTTGTGATATGATCTCTTCAGAACAAAAGAGATCACCCTGCCTCAAAATAACTTCCAGTGCCCAATATTCTACCAGTAGAAAGCCAAAAGAAGTGATTTTCTTAGTTCTCTTAATGGTTTTAGGTCAGTTTAGGTTTCAAGATATACACAGTTACTAAATAAAGTTGCTTTTTAGGTTACTGGACATGAAAGAGACAAGGAAGGGTCAAATGTCACTGAAGGTGGAGACGGAACGGTACAGAAGATGTACTGCCTACACTGAACTTTTGAAATAGATGATCCTGTTTTAGTATCTGGCAGTGACCTAATTTTTCAGTGGAATGTGTCATAACTTGCCCAACATGAGGCAGACTACCCGCAAGTTCCAAGAACCTGCCAGAGGGGCAGTCAGAGGGTATAGCTGAATCTCTACATAATTTGAAGGAGTACAAGAGCAGGCAAGAGTCGATTTGAAGCTGGGAGTGGCAGAACCAGGAAATAGAAGATGGGACTTGAGCAATGCACGTTGCCTCACCCATACAAATCAGACCTGCTGAGTCAAACCAGACTTGAGCAGTTATATGGTACCCTGGGAAAATGAAGAAAAGCCAGGGAAACAATTATGTTGAGGTAGGAAGAGAGAGTCACTAAAGCAGGCTGGAAAGGGAAACAACCTATGTCAAACCAGGAGAAATACTGATGGTCGCACAGTGGCAAAGAAAATGCATGAATAGGATCCACATGATCTTGTGTTAGACACTGCATTGCTCCATCCCACTCATATTCTTGCTTATTCCATACATAAAGGTCTTTAGCATACCTTCTGGAATTTTTGTAATTATGACATATTATTCATGCTGCCCTGATATCCCAGAGTTCACTGACCTAAGTAAGACCACAGGGAAAAGAATTAAGTAGTTCTTTCTTTGTATTCCTAAATCATGATGGCAACAGTCCCCTCATTTGATTGGTAGAACGTAATGACCACGAAAGTGTAATGTCATCTAAGGTGTCTCACACGCTTCCCAAGTCAGTTTTCAGCTACCATCAGGATACAGGGTCTGTGGCCATTGCTGTGCTGGAAGGGTGACCATGAGCTCACAAGAGCCAGCTGTGCACATTTCTCCCAAATCCATGTTTAGTGAATTTATGTTGATAGCTTTCAATTGGCTATGATGGAAAAGACTATAAACCAGGGCTTTTTAATCCTCCCTGGAGAGCTGGTTGTCAAATATTACCAGCACACCACCAGGTTTGCTCTGGTCTTTCTTTCCAACAGCTCTCATTTGTGGCTTAATTCCACTGCTCATGAAGCCATTTGGAAAAGCCCCACCATTGCCACCGCTTACCGTGAGTTCAATAGTAATGTCAATAGTATTGTTGCCAGATGCATCAAAGGCTTCCAATCTTGGGATTGCCAGAACATTCGTGGATTCCATGCAAAGATGGGAAGAAGAATCTCCTACCTCAACTCTTCATTTTTGTCACCTAGGCTCTAAAAACTCTTAGTATTCCCATGGTTTCTTGGTCTATTTTATTGACTTCTCTGTGGTGTCTCAAAATGAATCCAACAAACAGTGTAGGAGATAGATGGTATTCCAACCCTTCTCTGATTTGTTTCACCCCTTAAGGGCCTCATGCCAACTACCAAAATGTGGTTCTTCTTCCCCAAAGGCATATATATATATATATATATGAAACTCTGGGAAAGGAGAGAGAAGTAATGTTGTCTGATGACAGGAGGGGCAGATGGAGTCCAACTTAGCCAAAAAGTAAGCATGCCATTTAAACTTATTTTTTAAAGTCATGCACCAATTGTGCTATACATATCTCTTTTGCTCCATTTCCCAGATTAACTCTTCATGCTTTTTCACTCTGCTCTTTGTTGTGGGAAATTAATACATAGGGACTACCTCACTGGTTCCCTTTCCTCCTCACCTCCTGTTGAGTTTGGCCAAAGGAAGACACTAGCAGGAGATCTGAAGCTTGGATGGTCTTTTCTATATAGCTGCTCTCCCTAGGTTCTCATAACTGTTCTCTCCTGTGTCCCTTGTTCTAGGGTTAGAAACAGCTCCCTGCTGTTGCTAGTGTCAGGATACAGCACCATCCCTCACTGTTTTCCTAAAACCTCACCCTGTACCTTTTAAAAAAAATCCTTTCTATTAAAATCTCATCAATTATCCAGTTTGAGTATGCCATTCCTTATTCTGCTGGGATCCTGGCTGCTATGCCAATTAAACTGTCATAGCCCATGGAGTTTAATGTTCTTCTCACTAAAAGTATTTCTATTTGGTATATTAATAAATCATATACTTATGTTGTTTCAACTATAAAAAAACAAGAAACCTAAGAATCATTCTGCGAAAAGTAGTGGTTTACTTGACCTTAATTATTGTACATCTATCTCACCTATAATTTTATGAAATCTTGTCAGAGTTCAGTAATTTTTTTCTGAATGCATAATTTCACTTGACATACAAAGAGAAAAATCAAAGATAATGGAGGAACATTGAGGACACTGTAATATATGTAAAAATATTTTTGATGCATATTGGTGTAAGAAGAATACAGCAATTTTATCAGGGTATTAAATATACAGTGATGAATTGAAACAAATAGGTTCCACTCCACAAACACTCTTTCTAGGTTCAGTTACATTACGGTGAATATCTGGTGACATAATTTTGGTTTAAAGTAGGGAGGTGTTAGAAAATCTACTCTCATGTTAGCAGGATCTTGAGTTTCACATTATTTGGCTGAAGAGTTTCCGGAAAAATATTTCCCTACTCACTTATTCTCAGAAAACCAACAATTGGAATAATTCCAATCAGGAATTAACCAGGAAACATTTCAGACTCTAACCCTCTATGCTCCGGACCATCCTGAGTCAGTCATCCAGCTACAGTGCCTGCTCCAAGGCCAACGCAGTCTTGAGAGTGAGAAAGAGGACATCCTTGCCCAGACTTGCAACCAGAGACTAGGAGAAAGGTCATGTGACATGCCTGACTTGTGAAAATGGGGGAAGGAAATACTGGGTCATTTCATTGTTTCCCAATGACTGTATAGTTTGTACAGCCTATGTATTCAACTGGGTAAGCGTTATATTTCCTCTCCTTATGATATAATTTCTACTATCTTACCTAATGACTCTAAAAATGTGATCTTGTAGCTCCATATTTAAATTTAGTTAAAAAATAATGTGATTAAAATGGGGAATAAACCCAAATAAGAACAAAAAAGATAAAAAAGCAAGGCAGAAGACATTTCCAATCCAACTGCATTATTCAGGATGGGATAGGCTACATCGTATTAATAAAATGACCCCTGAAACCTCACCAGCTTAATATATAAAAGTGTATGTCTTGTTTACCCAAAGTCAGCTATAGTTTGATAGTTCTCCAGAGCAGTGCCCTTCCCAGTAGTCCCACAGATACCCAGGCTCTTTTCATCTTCTGGGGCCACCATCAGAAATTCTCGTTTTCCAGGGTGGCTATGTTGGGGGAAAAGAGAGCTGAGGATTGTCTAGACTCTCACTGCTGAGACTTAAAAGTCGCATGTGTTCTAAGGCACAGACCATAAAACTCATCAAATATTCCATGTGCTCTCTTACATCTTCCAGTCTCTATATAGTTAGTTCTGGACAATAAGACTACTTCCAGCCAATAGGCTATGAGCGGAAATGGCATGTCATCTCTGGAATGAGGCACTTAAGTTCTTCAAGCTTTCTCTCCCCCTGCCATGTGACTGCAGTTCCAAATGGTAGAGCTACAAGATTTAAAAGGAAAAAGAAAAAAAAAAAAAGAACCTGATCCCTAAGTCACTGTTTAGAAGGGAGCTGCCCTAGAGAGCTACTGGACCTACAGATGGCTTTGTGTAGGCAAGAGCAGAGTAAAGTTGTACGTGCTAAGCCTTAAGATTTGGAATTGCTTTCACAACATAACCCAGCCTATCTTTACTGATACCCCAGTGAAGATGAATACTTCAGAACTCAGCTCTTCAGTGGAGAAAGTTATAATGAGCTCGGTTTCCTAGAATCCTACTACTGTTGAAAGATGAATATTACAACTCAAAGTTAACAGCATTGCATGAACAGGGATAAAGTTATATGGCAAGAAATGCATCTATCCAGTTTAGAAGCAGTGATATATTTTAAATATAACAGCTAGTTCTCCCAAGAACAGATTTTATCTTACCCCTAACCATTTTTTTTTCACTTTCTTTTCAGAATCTAAAATAATCTGACTAAGGGTTTTTTAACTGATGGCCAACAAATGTTTTTATAACAGACCTGAGTGACCATTTCCTCACAGTAAAGGATAATAAATTTTCAGGCATCCAGTTCTCTTATTAAAATAGGTCTTCCCAATTGCCTTTTCTCACCTATCAAAAATAATTTCAAGTATTTTTTAATTGAGCATGATATAGATTACAGAAACTGTAGACTCATAATCTCACTCCCTATATAAAAGATACTATTAATATTTTTAATGTGTTGGCTTCAGATTTTTTTTTTATATTTGGAAGTAGAAAGGGCCTGACCCTCTCTAAAATTGGAAACAATTCATGTTAGATGGTCCTAAGAGAAACAAGGCTATAAAATTATTTTTACTAACTTTGCAGATTTTAGTTTAAATATAAGTTGTACATAGTTTGAAATTACTTAATGGGAAACAGACATCCTTGCTTCTTGGTTGGGCCAAACCTCATGACTGGGAAATGTACAGCCAGAGAAACCATGAAAGTACATTTTAAATTTTGCTTTGAGTTTTGAATCCTTTGGTTTCAGTCAAGGTATATGAAGTCAGGTTTATGACTAAGAAAGCCACTTCTTCCCTCTCATGCAATGAATCGGAGGCAATAGGCAGTTAGCTAGAGCTCAGCATATCAGAGAGAGAATTGCTAAGCGGTCAAATACTCTTTTTTTTTTACATCTTTATTGGAGTATAATTACTTTACAATGGTGTGTAAGTTTCTGCTTTATAACAAAGTGAATCAGTTATACATATACATATGTTCCCATATCTCTTCTCTCTTTTAAAGACAATAGCAGGAAACAAAATGTCCAAGTACTACTTTAAATTTATAGAACTATTATAAACCTAGGAATTTTTTTTAACACTCAAAACAACATAAAAAAGAAGTCTTAAAGATATCTCTTATAGAAGAAATGGAAAATCAGTCATGTTATGAAGTGATTAGTAATAAAAAATTTCTCCCCTTGCTTATAGTATTTCTTTAATAATTGATTTTATATATATTATTCTTTTAAACATGTCACCCTTTGTTATGGTACAGGAAAAAAAATTACAGGTGAATTTTCAGAATCTCTTGTATCTCTCACATACCAGGAGGATTTTTTTTTCTTTGTTTCCATAATCTGGGGCTTTGTTGGGCAGCCTGGAATAGGGGGTGAAGGACGAGACAGTAAGAACAGTAAACAGACCTAGAGTCTGTCATTCAGAGTGAAGTAAGTCAGAAAGAGAAAGACAAATACCGTATGCTAACACATATATATGGAATTTAAGAAAAAAAAAACGTCATGAAGAACCTAGGGGTAAGACAGGAATAAAGACACAAACCTACTAGAGAATGCACTTGAGGATTTAGGGAGGGGGAAGGGTGAGCTGTGACAAAGCAAGAGAGAGGCATGGACATATATACACTACCAAACGTAAAGTAGATAGCTAGTGGGAAGCAGCCGCATAGCACAGGGAGATCAGCTCGGTGCTTTGTGACCACCTAGAGGGGTGGGATAGGGAGGGTGGGAGGGAGGGAGCCGCAAGAGGGAAGAGTTACGGGAACATATGTATATGTATAACTGATTCACTTTGTTATAAAGCAGAAACTAACACACCATTGTAAAGCAATTATACCCCAATAAAGATGCTTAAAAAAAAAAGAACAGTAAGCTGAAACCCATTCGATTGATCTTCACTGCTCAGGGCTGGGAGTTATTCTTTTGTAAAGAAAGAGTGAAAGGGCAGAGACAGGAGTGACAAGAGGTTGGGTTAAAGGAAAATTTTTAAAGACTTTAGAAATAGAGGGAGAAGATTGGGATTAAGTTGCCATACTGTGATGAGTGGGTCTTTGGGGTGATTGAAAGATAGATGAAGAGGATTTTTATGTTGGGTTTTGTGTTATGAATGGAAATCTTCTTTTCCAGAGGATTCAGTAAAAATTAAAGAATCTCTTTCCCAATTAGAGATGATTTTTCTCAATAAAATGCTGAAATGGGCCAAAGAGTGACCAGCTTCATAGGTTGTTCTGACTTTTAACAAGGTATTTTAATTATCTAGAAAAAAAAAGTTAACCAGACATCATTTTGCTATACAAAGCCAATAAGAAAACAACAAATAATGATTGATCAATGTGGTCAATCACTTAAAGAAAATTCTCAAAATAACAGATCAGAACATATATTTCAGCGAGGAATGCTTCCACTTAGAAGTATCAGAAATGCTTCCACTTAGAAGTATCAGAAAGCATGTCTAACAGGAGCTTAACAATGGTGGGATGCTTTTCTTACATCACAAGAAATCTGAAAATAAGCCTCTGTTGGCATTTGTTCAGCAGCTCTATGATGGCAGACCTAACACCTCTGTTACTTTCTTTACTTTTCAAGATTGAAATGTGTCTGCCACTTAACAGTGGCAGGTCCTTGAGATGAGAGAAAAACTGGTTTGATCCTTCTAGCTTATGGCAAAGAAAGAGGATGACATAGGAAGTAGAGTGGCCCCAAAAAGGAGGCTTGGGGAAGACAGCAGAAAGGCTTTTGTGTAGTTCAGTGTTACCTACTTCAAGTTTGATTTCTAGGGGTGTCCCACAGAGAGCAATATTTTTGTTTTTTAATGATTCTCCTGTGACTATCCTCACTATTCAGATATTTCCCATTAGTCTGGTTAATACCAGATTGAAACCAGAGTCAGGAAATAAGGATGTATCTGGGCTCTGAGGCATAACTTACTCCTTCTATCCACCGTCTTCCTGAAGTAAAAATCGTTTCACAAAGCAGTATCGATATAAGCAATTTGGCATATATTTGTACCACTAAAAATCTCAGGTTCTTTAATTCTAAAAATGAGCTGCCTTTTGGATAGTAACAGAGGGGAAAGTTGTATCATCAAGGACTCTATTGGCTGTATGAAGTAGCTGGTATATTTTATAATCTTAAAATCTCTAACAACGTAAAGAAAAGGAAGGTTTTCTGTTTGTTTGTTTGGCTTTTTTTTTTGCGGTACGCGGGCCTCTCACTGTTGTGGCCTCTCCCGTTGCGGAGCACAGGCTCCGGACGCGCAGGCTCAGCGGCCATGGCTCACGGGCCTAGCCGCTCCGTGGCACGTGGGATCTTCCCAGACCAGGGCACAAACCTGTGTCCCCTGCATCGGCAGGCGGACTCTCAACCACTGCACCACCAGGGAAGCCCCGAAAAGGAAGTTTTGTAGGGAAAGCTAGAGTTTAATGTGGGTCACGACTCAAAACTTTTACATTTCCACCTGGATGGAGATTTGAAAACTTGACAGATTTCCATCAGAATAAAGTCAACATAACTTATGCCACCTACTTAAATGTGCCTTCAAGCATGTTTGAAATAATGCAATAGAGTATAGCTTCCAGCATCCCTCATTTTGTGCAGCACCACCTTTATGTGCTGTTTTGGTGGCTGGAGTGGCTCTAGTCAGCCCCTGTTCAATGAATATGAGCATCTTTTCTCTGAGACATTACAACCCTGGGCCATAATGAGGAAGTATTCATTAGAAGTGTTTTTATTTTCCTTACTGTGTGGGATTTATTACTGATCTCTCATTTAGGGTTGGTCTGAGAGTAGACTTTGATCACTTCCAGATACCTTCCCATGAACGTTTTTCACCTGAGTTTACTTGTCTCTTTTGAAGTTGAAGAGCTGGGAGTGCCCTGGATGGATAGATTTGGCATCAACAAAAAGCTGTTTTTTCAGGTGGCGCACTGTAAGGAAAGAAAAGAATACAACTGTGGAAAAAGGTATTTTGTTATACAATATGCAAATATTTATATTACCTTGTAGAACAGGTTTGATAAAACACACCCCAAACCAAGAAGAATAACATACACATAGCCTATTCTTCCTACTAATTCTAGCACCATAAAGAATGTGTTTCCATTTCCTTATCATTACAGAGGGTAAAAAAAAGTTTTTGGTGCTATACTGATAAAATTGAAAGATGACAAGAATTGCTATAATCCAAAAATGGTAAGAATAGGAATAAATCATATACAAAGAGGTGTTCTAATATATTAAGCCAACAGAATATAATGTTTTCCAAAAATGTATATATTCTTTTATTTATTATTGATAATGATGAGGATGAAGGTAATAATAATAGCTACTTTTTATTAAATGGCTTAATAAATATCTAATGACATGAATTTTATTTATTTTTTAAAACCACTTTATTTAGGTATGATCGTCATACAAAAAGCTGTAGATATTTAATGCATACAACTTGATGAGTTTGGGAATAAGTTTTCACTTGTGAAAACATCACCACAATCTATGCCATAAACATATCCATCACTATCCAAAGTTTCCTCATATAAATTTCAATTTTACATTAGCCCATTTAATCCCCACACCAACTTTAAGACATAGGCATTTCTTTTACTCTGAAAGGAGTGATAGTTTGCCTCAGGTCAAACTCATTGAATGTTGTAGAACTAGGAATGAAACTCAGGTTTTCAATACTTCAAAGTATAATTATTTAACACCTATTATTTTTTTTGTCTCTCAAACTTTAGAATGTATCCAAAGAAAATACTTAAAAAAAGAACAAATATGCATATATACCTGCATTTATATGTATATATATGCAGGCATATTTCAGCATTATTCATAATAGAAAAAATTTTGAAGTCATTAAAATTAATGAAGAGTGTATCAGTAAGTAAAAATGCTTATAGTAGGATGATGAATTTTAAAAGCTCATTGTAAAAAAGATAGGTGATCCACAGCAATAAACAATAACTCTACTTCTGTGGATAGAGATTTAGAGATGTATAAATAAAAGAAAAACATTTATGAGGGTGAAGTATATACAAGGCATTTTAAGATATCACACAGGGCTTTCACTGTTTTATATGTGGACAATGGATCAAAAATAGATATAAAGGCTAATTGTCTTCTTTTTCTTAGATGGACTGTTTATTTTTATTTATTTATTAAAATTTTATACAATTTTTAAAAGTTACTTTCCATTTACAGTTATTACCAAATATTGGCTACATTCTCTGTGTTGTACAATACAACCTGGAGCCTATCTCACACCCAGTAGTTTGTACTTCCCACTCCCCCACCCCTATATTGCCCCTCCTCCCTCCCCACTGATAACCACTAGTTTGTCTCTGTATCTGTGAGTTTGCTTCTTTTTTGTTAAATTCACTAGTTTGTTGTATTTTTTTAGATTCTACATATAAGCAATATCATAGAGTATTTATCTTTCTCTGACTTATTTCACTCAGCATAATGTCCTCCAAGTCCATCCATGTTGTTGCAAATGGCAAAATTTTCTTCTTTTTTATGGCTGAGTAGTATTCCATTGTGTGTGTGTGTGTGTGTGTGTGTGTGTGTGTATGTGTGTGTGTGTGCATGTACCACAGCTTTTTTATCCATTCATCTGTTGATGGACACTTAGGTTGCTTCCATGCCTTGGCAATTGTAAACAATGCTGCTATGAACATTGGGGTGCATATATCTTTTTGAATTAGTGCTTTTGTTCTTTTTCAGCTATATACCCAGGAGTAGGATTGTTGGGTCATATGGTAGTTCCATTTTTAGTTTTTTGAGAAACCTCCATACTATTTTTCACAGTGGCTGCACCGATTTACATTCCCACCAACAGTGTATGACGGTGCCCTTTTCTCCACATCCGCCCCAGTATTTGCTATTTATGTTCTTTTTGACAATAGCCATTCTGACAGATGTGAGGTGACATCTCATTGTGTTGTGATTTGCATTTCCCTGATGATTAGCGATGTTGAGTATCTTTTCATGTGCCTGTTGGCCATCTGCACTTCCTGTTCGGAAAAATGTCTATTCAGTTCTTCTGCCTGTTTTTTAATCAGGTTGTTTGTTTTTTTGATGTTGAATTATAAATTATATTTAAAATTTCCAAGTTAGTTTAAATATTTTCATTTCTTATATATTATGAGACTAATAAAAATATTACGACATATCTTATAAATTATCATATTGAAGATCTCTGATTGTAGATAACAATGAATTCTTTGCTTTGTATTACATTGTGAGAGAATATATTAAACGAAGTTGATGATGTAATCATTAATACTAAAAATAGAAATAAAATATTTTCTCAGTGCTAAGGTAGCTTTTCTCTTTCACATTTTAACTTTTTTGAAATTGGGATGCACCTTGTAATCTATGCAAATATTTAGTGCAGGTTATGAGACATAATTTTTTATAACATATGAAATATTATATCAAGTAAACCTTTGGTATATGTTAGACACTGTACTTGACTTAAAAATGGTATGAAGTGAGGCAAAGATCATCGGGTTTAGAGACATAACAAATTTCTACAACTAGACACATTAGTAACTAAGACTAAAAAGCAAAACCTTGAACTAGCTAATAACTTTTTTTATAAACAGGAATTTTGGGGAGGCTATAATTATAGCACATTGGTATGAGTAAAAACTCAAGGCAGGAATCTTTGTCTGGTTCATGGATATAGCCCTCAAATCTAGTGTAGCAGCTGGCATGACTCAAAGTGTAAATGTTGAGTGAATATTTGAGCTTCTCAGAATTTTACAAAGTTCTAAATATTTAAGTCAAATTAGGTAACAATGGCAAGTACAGATATATATCTTTTGTACCAGGCCAAGTTCTAGGTGCCCTTCTCATATGAACTCACTTATACTTGTCAACCTTATAAAGTAGGTGTTGTTTTTATTCCCATTTGATAGGTGAGGAACCAGAGGCTTTAAGCAACCTGCCCAAGGTCACACAGCTAGTAAATGTTGGAACTGGGATTTGAACTCAAGCCAGGTATCTCTGAGCTCTGTTCTCTTCAACAGTGCACTACACTGCCTCTGTAGGATTTTAAGGATTATCTAATCTATATTCAAACCTCACCTGAGGTCTCAAGCATTACTGACAAAATCTGTTAGATCAGATCTTTATTCTTTCAATTCCCAGTCTCATATTTCTGCCTACTACGTCAAAGGCGAGGCCGACAATCCAAGCATGGGGATTGGTGGTGGTGGTGGTCTTTGTGATTAAAGGTTAGGTGTTTTGCAGTTTTAAACAAATAATAAAATTACTATAATAGTATTTAACTATTTTTTGCTGCCCTGCGAGGCTTGAGGGATCTTAGTTCCCCAACCAGGGTCAAACCCGTATACCCTGCAGTGGAAGTGCAGGGTCTTAACCACTGGACTGCCAGGGAAGTCCCTGTTTGACATGATATGGCTCAGGTTAAGCAAAAGTTGTTGAACAAAAATCTTAGTATTGATTTGGAGGTTACATGGTAAAATTAGGACAAGATCCCACCTATAATAAACAAAATCAAAGTGTAGGAGTTGCCAATAATATTAATAATATCTTTAAGATAAGTTCATTATCATAGAATGAGTTTTTAGCAAATAATTATATCAATACACATACAAAAAACTTATGAATAATGACTCCATTTAAACAGAGCTTATGCTTCTGTTACATGTTTCTTATTAAAATGTATTTTGCATGCAATTTTAAAGAATTAAATGAAATTATTCAATAACTCACCTTCCTTTTTGATAGCAGAGTGTTAGCAAATAAGACCCAACTTAGCTTTTAAACAACATATACTGCTGGTTATCTTGATTAATAAAAGGTTTAGGTTTAAGGCATCTTTCTTTATACCTCAAAATGCAATTATAAGGCACTATAATTGTGTCAGAAATCGTAGTAAATGCAGAATCGATATCAAAGCCACAGCGGGGATATGTGGACAGATTCTGTTTATTCCCCAGTCAGCTTCTTAATGATTCAACCTCTTAATCTCTGTGCGTTTCCTGATATTCTAGACAGGTGACAAGACCACTACCTAAGGCTCCCAGAACATTCTGCTGTAGGCCAGGCCCAACCAGGTCAGAGAAGAATGGCAGGCTCTTCTTAACATAAAAATAACAGATTCTTTGAATGACATCAGCGCCTTTAGCACATGGTGAAATTAGGCAAGATTTTGTTCTCAAGTGCAGACCATGAGAATGAGGAAAAGGAAACTTATCTCTGAGAAGAGAATAATCCCACGTACTTGGCGGATACCAGCCACTGGGCAAACAGCTGATTGGAGGAGTAGTTTAGGAGAAGAGAAAATTACACGGGAATTAGAGTCAAAAACTTGGGTTCAAATGTCAAATTAACCACCTTTTAGTAGTGTGAGCCTGAAGAAGTCTCCCATCTTCCCTAGGTAATGATTCCTACACCAGTAAAATTTGATTAATAAAACCAACTGTGAAGATAATTTTTGAGAATTAAATAAGAATATGTCTAAGTGTTTAATATAGGGCCTGTATGTAGTAGATGATAAAAATTTTTAGATGAATCCTGAAAACATCATGTTAAATTTTTAAAAGTTGGTTTATATGTCATATAGGCCTTTCTTCTCCTACTTTTTAATTTTTCCATTTTTCTCTCAATTTTTGCAGATGACAAAGGATGTGCACCAAATGCAACATAAAGACAAATAATCAAACAAATGGGGCTTAGGAGAAAAGAAGAGAAGATGAAGGATGTACACATTTTCTATCATAGCTATGCTATGGTACGTAAGTGCTAATAATCTACCATTGACCTAATTTATTTTCTTGCATTATAACCCATTTTCTGTTAAAAAATTATAATAATATGCACTATCACATGTCTTATGGTACTCTTTCTAAGGTATTAATTTATCTGATTGATGTACTGACATATTTAGCAATCAAAATCTATAGTTTTTATTTTGAGAAAAGATACCACTGATGTACAGGTCCTCACAGAAAATGAATTTGCCTTTGCACCCTCATGCTGCAGAGGCAGGTGACAGCTCCCCCTACTGACCAACAGTGAAGAGGAAACTATGCACATCTGGTCATATGTGCATACGCTAAAAGCTACTAAGAACTTAATTTATGGGTCTATAGGTGGGAAGACATCTAGACAAATACACACACACATATGCATGCAAGCACACACACAAAAACGCTATCTGCATGCACGCACACACACAAAATTCACGTTTTCACTCCTGTCCCATATGCATAGGCTTGACAAACGCTGAGCATATGGAGAACCAGTTGACAGAATTGAACGGCATCTTCTTTTTGTGCATAGCAGGAGTGCAATCCAGGTGGAGTAATGTAGGCATTTAATAACAGCTATGTAAACCTGCATCCCAGGCACCAAGACATTATTTATTTATAAGTCATTTATGTTTAATGCCTCAGAGTCTGAATGCACAAACCATCTACCATTACAGAAGTACTGGTGGGCAATAAAATGCATTAGAGCTATGTACAATGCACAGTTTAGTATCAAAACCTTTCTACACTGTAGAGTTTTACAAAACTATTAATGACATCAAACACTAAGCACTTAAGACACCATTTTTTTTTTCTGCTACCACATTAGGAACATCAATGGACAGTCCATTTCAACTTGCATCATCCATCCATTTCTAGTATGAAATTAATTTTCTGCTTATACAATAAAGTTTATCTCCACAGTTCTCTTGATTTTGATCCACAGCAGCAAAGGCATGTACATCAGCAGATCAGTACATCAGACAGTATTTTAATTTCATCCAGTTATGAGGTACTCAGGAATCAATGATGCCTGCATTAACTATTTTTTTCATATTCTTTTATTAGTTTCTAACTGTGTCAGACTCTTTTTAATTTATTGAACTATTCAATCAATGTTCATTAGACGTCGACTCTGGGCCAGGCAGTATGCTAAGTGCTGGGTATGCAGCAATGAGCCAACCAAACAAAATCTCTTCCTTCATGGAGATTACATTCTAGTGGGGAGAAATGAATGTCCTCAGTAATTCACACTCAGTCTCTGTCTTCAGTGTATAAAATGTTTCATATAAGTAACAGTGAGTATTCATCATTCCCTTAATGAAGTTTGGAAATGTGAGTTTTGATTGTCTTATGATGGCCTAGACACTATAGTCGACCTGTTCTTTAATAAACTTCTGGCTCTATTTCTAGTTTGTTGCTGATGTTTTTAAATGGGCCCCAAAATGCTAATAGATGGACACCTTGTGAAAATCAGATATTGTGAAATAAAAAATGTGAAATCAGTGGTGCTTACGATATGGAACTCAGTGGGAGATGTGCGTGCATAAAAGAACTTACTACTATTTCTTTAAGACCTTGATCTTTTTCCAGTGTCCCAAAATATAAGCCATCTCTATCACTAAATTTATCATTCTTCTCATTTACAGGGAGTTACAGAAACGCTAAATAAAGCATGATTTGCAAAATCCCCATAAGCTTTGAAAGAGCAGGAAAGATCATCAAAACAAAAATGCCTGTGTACAGACCTGAGTGGGGTTCACGTTTAAGGTTACCTTCTGTTAAAGCTCTGTTTTTAAGCTACTCAGATTAGCTTGTTGAAGCCAAAAGATAACCTTTCAAGACTGATACGTTTATTAAGTCAAGACTTGGCCACAGAAGACAGTTGCGTTACCTTTTAGCTCCAGGCTGGTGTTGATTATCACTGGGCTGAAAAGTGACTTGCTAACCATGCCCAAGTGCAGGGGAAGCATGTGATCCAGAGTTCCCAGCTACTCTTCTTGTTCCTAATACCAGCACAGTGCGAGGTGGGTGGCCTTGACCATTACTGTCTCTCTCTACAGTAAGGGGTTTGTTGAAGTTTTATCCTGTAGAATGTGCCTGAGTAGTAAGGAGAAGAGATTACATTTAGTTAATGCACTTTTACGGATTCTTTCTCAGGTCTCTATAGAATGACCATGAGAGGAAAATAAAGATACCAAAGAAATATTTGAATCAGGTCATGACCAAGTAGTACAGAAGAACAAACACTGGTAAGGTCCAGTGAAGGTAATGTTGGAATGTAAACTGTTCCCTAGAAATGTAATTCTATATAAAATACTAAATAGACCTATAGAGATAATTCTAGCTAGTACTGGAGAGCAAACAGCTCCTTTTTAATATTAAACATCTTTCCTGCTATTATCCACACATTTCTTCTCTTCTTCCTTCTGCTGTTTGTATTCTTGGTTGGTAGAACGGAAATGGTTCAAAACTAGTTGCAGCCATCTTCTTTAAGTAAGGTAAAATGCAATGGATAAATTGCGCTAAAGAATAATGATTGGCCTGCAGTTACTCCACTTTTTTTTTTGTTTGCAGAAAACTACTGCAATCATGTATTTAATCATGTATTTACATTTTTAAAAGTCTGAAATGGAGTTGTAGATAATTTGTAGAATTCTGTATCCTTTCAAGTGTCAACGTTGATATTTGGTCCCTTGGAAGAGGAAACAGAGCTTTCACAGCCCCAACTCACTTTGGAAACTTCTTCACACTCTGAGACTTAGGACACACCATGAGAAACACGAGGGGAAAATTAGAAGGTTGGACCTCGGGGAATCGGCTGACTAGTTCTTGGTTTTCTCACCTGAGTCAGTACAAGAAGTTTTTCTCCTTAACTGTAATCTTAATTTAAAATGTTTCTCATACAATTACAAAATTAACAGTGTACTTGACTAAAAAGCAAAGTTATTTTTCTCTTGAGTTGCTTTTGAAACTTCAGTTTTGGGGAGTGAAGACTGTATTCATTTGCTATTGTAGTTTTAACAAATAACCACAAATTTAGTGGCTTAAAAATACACAAATTTATTACCTTATTCTGCTGGTCACAGGTCCCAAACAGCTCTCACTGGGCTAAAATAGAGGTGGGTAAGCTCTAGGGGAAAATTCATTTCCTGCTTTTTCCAGCTTCTAAAGCTGCCCGTATTGCTTGGTTTGTGCTTCTTCCGCCAACTTTTTTTTCTTTTGTCACCAAGTGTAAGCCTTTTATTTTAAATTTAGTATATGACAGGGATTCATTTTCTCTCCAGAAATGTGATGCTAAATATTGACCATTTAAAACCTAATAAGGGCTTCGCTGGTGGCGCAGTGGTTGAGAGTCCGCCTGCTGATGCAGGGGACACGGGTTCGTGCCCCGGTCTGGGAGGATCCCACATGCCGCGGAGCGGCTGGGCCCGTGAGCCATGGCCGCTGAGCCTGCGCGTCCGGAGCCTGTGCTCCGCAACGGGAGAGGCCACAGCAGTGAGAGGCCCGCGTACCGCAAAGAAACAAAAACAAAAACAAAAAAACAAAAAAACCTAATAAGATGCTGAGTGGGAAAGATTAATAATTCAAATAAATTAACATTGCAAATGTCTCTGAATGTTGCAGGCTGCCATCATAGCACGTATTTTATTTGACTCCATGGTACCATTACGCTAGCTGCTGCTCTAAATTCTTCCTCCATCTTTGAAGCCAGCAATATAGTATCTCTCTGACACTGCTTCTGTTGTCACATCTGTCACGTCTCTTGTCTCTGACTTTCCTCTTCTGCCTCTTTCTTCCACTTTTAAAAACCCTTATTAGGGGACTTCCCTGGCCATCCCGTGGTTAAGACTTTGCCTCCCAATAGGGGGTTGTGGGTTCAATCCCTGGTCGGGGAGCTAAGATCCCACATGGCTTGTGGCCAAAAAACCAAAACATTAAAAAAACAGAGGCAATATTGTACAAATTCAATAATGACTTTAAAAATGGTCCACACACACAAAAATCTTAAAGGGACTTCCCTGGTGGCGCAGTGGTTAAGAATCCCCCTGCATTGGCACGGGGTTTGATCCCTGGTCTGGGAAGATCAAACCATGGGTTTGATCCCTGGTCTGGGAAGATCCCACATGCCGCGGAGCAACTAAGCCCGTGAGCCACAACTACTGAGCCTGTGCTCTAGAGCCCATGTGCCACAACTACTGAAGCCCACATTCCTACAGCCCGTGCTCTGCAACAAGAGAAGCCACCGCAATGAGAAGCCTGCACACCACAAGGAAGAGTAGCCCCTGCTCGTCACAACTAGAGAAAGCCCACTCAGCAACGAAGACCCAACGTGGTCAAAAATAAATAAAATTAAAAATAAATAAAAATTTTAAAATGTTTTGAATTCAGAACACAATGATAAAGAAAAATTTATTTAAAAAAATCTTAAAAAAACAAACTCTTGTGATGGCATTAGATCCACACAGATAGTCCAGGAAAATCTCCTTAATTTAAGCAACTGATCAGCAACCTTAATTTTATCTGCAACTTTAGTTCTCCTTTGCCTTGAAACCTAACATATTCACAGGTCTGGGGGATTAGGACATCCAATGGGAGGACATCTTTCAGATGCCACTATTCTGCCTACCACAGAGACAGTAGGTGAGAAGTATTTAATTTCATAATAAAAAGTCAGTTGATAAACACATATAGTGAAACTTGAATTAAAACTTTTAACCTCACCTCCAGATTATGGGGTGATTTAATAGCTTACTTTGGTCACCTACTAACTGACCAAATACTACAGCTGAATGGATCATCTCTCTGTTAATTCACTCAATTTATATTCTAGCATTCAGACATAATTTTAATAATATTCTCTAGAAATTCACTTAAAAATTTTTGAGACTATAACTGATTTTGAAGTATCTTTTTTTTGTCTCAAAAACAATCATATATAAAGATAACAATGTTTAAATAACGGAAAATCCATTGTTCTGCCCTTCTCCTTTTAGCTTCTTCCAACGTATATAGGCTCTGATGAAGAAAAATGACAAATTTATGGAAAGAAAGAACATTTCCTTCAGCAAGCAAAGAAAATGGAAAAATAGGAGAGAGAAAAGGTAGGTTGAACAAGTGTACTTTACCATTCATAGTTTGGGCCTGATGGAGTTTCAGTTCGAAGCTTTTATTGTATCCTTGCTCTGTCATGGCTCAAAGTTTCATTTGCAGTTTTTGTGAATAATAACCCATCAGTTTTTCAATCACAATTTATGAAGCAAAGTGCTAGATTCTAGGATTGTAAAGAGGAACGAGACAGGGTGAAGGCATAAAGACATACAGTTTCAGTGCAGTAAGGGAAGTATGTTAAGAGAGATATTTGTGGATTATTTAAGGGAGCACTAAGAAAGTGTATCTAACACATCCTGGAGAAGAAAAACAAAGACAGATTCAGGAATAACTTCCAAGCAGATAAATGCCTGCACTGAGTACTAAAGCATACAGGGTAGAAGTGGAGCACACATTCCACGCTCAAGGAAAACCATGAAAAGAAATGTGAGGAAGCCCCTAGTGTAGCAGGAACTCTAAGCGTCTCCTTGTCACCATGGTCAACTTCTTTCCACTCTTCAAGATACACTTCACAAACCATCCCCTCTGAGAAATCATCCCTAACCAGCCTTATGTAATCAAAACTCATTACCATAGCTCCCTATTTACTTCTTTATTGGTATTTACTACAGTCTTTAATGCTGTTAATGCATGTGTTTAGCATTTTGCTTCTTTTCTCCCTCACTAGAATGTATAATAAACTCTACCAGACACTATCTCATCAGTGCATTTTTCTAAAGTTTTTCATTAATGAAATATCTGCAGTGATTTTAATGATAATTTCTTGTAAGTTTCTTCCTTATTCTTCCTCTTTCTTCAGCTGCCCATGAATTGCAAGAAATCAGAGTGGAGCTGGGAAAAAGTCCAGAAAAATCTGAAACTTGCACATGGCCATCCAAATGCAACAGTGTCCCCAGGGAAGATGATTTCCTAGGATTTGGATGTAGACACAGAACAAGAGAGTATAAACAAGCTTGGAAATGTAATCCTTTCTCATGGCTTTAGAATAACTAAAATAATTTTTAACAACATTAATTTGGTGACCTTCAAGTAAATATCCTTCCGATATTTAAATTTGTAATGCAAGACAGTGTATAAAAAAATTGAAAACATCATGTTGCTTGACATCCAGAAGGAATACATTTGAAGGCATTTATTTCATGGATACCCAAATGTATATATGCCATTTTCTTTTAGACGTCTACTTTTTTTTTTCTCTCAAAAGACTTTTAAAAAATCACAACGTTATGTTGAGAGGTAGGTTCTGGCTTTTAGGTAAAGTGCATTATCTAGCTAAGTGACTAAATTCATACTGTACCACAGTTGAGAATCTTCAAAACTATATCTTTAAAAGTGAAGATTTATTCTTTCTGACTTTTGTGGGAAACAGCCAGATGTGTATCTTTTAATTTAGAGTTCTAACAAATCACTGGTTATCTACCAAATCACAGGTTATAACTAAGACACACACACACACACACACACACACTACACACTACACACTCATGTCTTCCTAGGCTGGAAATAAGGATTTAGTTGTCTAAGATTATAGTTTTCATTTTCCTTTCTTTCCAGCATCTGGTAGCTTAGAGTCAGACACACAGCAGTTACATAAGGCAGACTCCCACTAGGCTCACAACCACAGCATCTAAATTATTTTTCAGGTAGAACAAGATGTTTCCTATACCTAAGTTCACATGAGAGATGTTTTCTTTTCACTTTTTTATTTAGAAAAAAATTGGTAAAATTTACATATAAGTAAGAAGCATATATCTCAAACAGACCTTCTTAGGATTAAAAGGAAAAGAAAAAAAACCCTTTTAGCTTACTAAGATACTTTTGTTGAAAAACAGAACACTGCCTTAGGTCTAAGAAAGAAATAAAAATAAACACACAATTATGTTTATTCCCGGTTGCACTGGACAAAATCAGAATGATAGAGCCAGCCAAGCCAGAGACAGTAATCTTCTTAATCAAGATTATTCTTTAAGACTACAGAAAAACTGGGAAGACAGTTCATTTGCATTCTTTTCTTTTTTCCCCCCCACAATGACTGGTGTTAAAATTGATCTTCAATTACTAATGTAATTATTCATTTTCAGTGGTGAAATGTAATCATTAGTTGTCTCACAAATTGCTATTAGTTCCCTTGCTATATTTAAATTTTTAAATTCATTTCAATATAATGAATATTTATTTTATTCTTACTATCACAAACATTTCAGATTTACTTCCTTGTCTACAATATTCCCATCTGTAAGCAACATCCTAGTTATAACCTTAACTGTTAAGAATGTTTATCCTGGAACTGTACATACTTATCTCTGATACAAGAGAGAACATGAAAAGAACTTTAAAAGAGGTAGAAGTTTTATAAAGTAATCACATAATAACTGAATAGTGTTTCCAAAAATATATATAGTATCCCACAAACGCATCTTCAAATAAATTAAATATTTCTCTGCTTTTTTAAACTTTATAGCACCTGATAAATCACCGTGGATTCCATAGGAAATATTTCAAGATGACTTGAAAATTAATGAGTTAGTAAGCTAGGTTCAAAGCTCAAGAAACCCATGAAAATGTTGAGGAACACTTAACTTTTGACTTTGCAAGCCTTGGAAGAGAATTTTATGACAAAAATTAAACTAAAATAGTATGCAATTATAAACATGAGTTTTAATTTAACTTATTTTTATCACCTCAAACTCATACTCTCATTCCACACTTCTTTAAAGCACTGATATTTCATGCCATCATAGCAAATTAAACAAGAGGATAGTTGGCTGAGATCATTTGAACTTAATGGTAACAAAATATCAACTGTAAATATAAATTTTGACTTAGAGGATATGTAAAAATATGACTCCCACTGGCTATAACATTAATTGCTGAAAAACTAGAACTTTTTAAGAGTTTATACAACTAAAATTTATAGTGATATACCCTTAACATTTAGACCATTATTTAAAATAATTAATTACATGTTCTTTATGGGAGAATGACTTTATTTCCAGAAGACAAATGGATAACTCAGTGGTAGATATGGTGTATATTTTTCTTTCATGATAATTGTGGATAGTCAAGATCCAGGGAAAGAATATAGTGGAAAAGTATCTTAGAATTATGATTGAAAATACAAAATTTTTAAAGACATTTTTAAGATTTAAAACACTACACATGATTACATATCCATTCATTCCACATTTATTTATTAAGTTAATGTTGGCTATCCTCTAGAGATACTTCAGTTAATAAAATGTTCTTTTTATACTTATCCATTCTGTTTCTTGCCCGTTTAGAGTACAGGTAGAAACTTTCTGTGAAACATATTTACAAATAGCCTTTAAAAGTCTGGTATTAAAAAAAACAAAACAAAAAAAACAAATAGCCTTTAAAAGTCTGGTATTGAGTTTTATAAGTTATTCTTTTTTGTGTGTGTGTGGTACGCGGGCCTCTCACTGTTGTGGCCTCTCCCGTTGCGGAGCACAGGCTCCGGACGCGCAGGCTCAGCGACCATGGCTCACGGGCCCAGCCGCTCCGCGGCATGTGGGATCTTCCCGGACCGGGCACGAACCCTCGTCCCCTGCATCGGCAGGCGGACTCTCAACCACTGCGCCACCAGGGAAGCCCTATAAGTTATTCTTAGAGCCGTTTTTCTCCACTCAAGTAAGCAGTCAGTTACTTGAAAAGACTTAACTGCAACAGCAACAAACCCCTTAATTTATACAGTTTTAAACAATTTCCCACAAATTTCTGGAACATTAAAAAAAATATTTTCAAAACACATATCTCAAAATTTAAAGTATATGTTATTTCATACAGGATTCTTTGCTTTTTATAAGTACATTTTATTGCTGCTTTTTAGCACATGATGACATAATACTGTTTGCTAATATATTCTATTTATTTGAAAGGATGCTCAGTAATGTGGTAAAAGGTAACATGGTGGTATTTTAATATAGACTTTTTCTTGTGCTGTTTACCATCATCAAGACTGTAGTTTATGTCTGTAGAGCAGTTGATTAGAACATTGGGTTAATCATATGTTTGATTTCTATGTGGGCTGCATGGTATAAATCCCTCACAACCTGGAAGAAATGGACAAATTCTTAGAAAGGTATAACCTTCCAAGACTGAACCAGGAAGAAACAGAAATTATGAACAGACCAATCACAGGTAATGAAATTGAAACTGTGATTGATAATCTTGTTTGTTCTTTAATTCTTCTAGGTCTTTGCTAAACATTTCTTGCATATTCTCAATCCTTGCCTCCATTGTTTTTCCGAGGTCCTGGATCATCTTCACTCTCATTATTCTGAGTTCTTTTTCTGGAAGGTTGACTGTCTCCACTTCATTTAGTTGTTTTTCTGGGGTTTTATCTTGTTCCTTCATCTGGTACATAGCCTTCTGCCTTTTCATCTTGTCTATCTTTCTATGAATGTGGTTTTTGTTCCACAGGCTGCAGGATTGTAGTTCTTCTTGCTTCTGCTGTCTGCCCTCTGGTGGATGAGGCTATCCAAGAGGCTTGTGCAAGTTTCCTGATGGGAGGGACTCTTAGCATCTTTATTGGAGTATAATTGCTTTACAATGGTGTGTTATTTTCTGCTTTATAACAAAGTGAATCAGTTTTACATATACATATATCCCCATATCTCTTCTTTCTTGTCATTGACCTTTAATTGAAGCACCTAATTAGCTTTCAAATGCTAAAGGCAAGAAAATGTTGATGTATTGGTATCTTAAACCTTGAAAGCCTAGTAAAAACTGATGCTGGAGTTATGATGGTCACTATCAACTTTATATATAAAGTATTTATAAAGTATCCTATTATTAATATGAATGTCTTAATAAACATTTAAATGTCACAATTCTGTTTTAAATTTTATGCCTGTTTTTCTTTTGTTTCCTTTTTTTCTTGTCAGTGGTTAAAGCTGCACAGCTTAATGCCAGGTTAATGATCAACTTTGTTCTCAGAGTTAGTATTTATAAATAATTATCTGAGTACAGGAGTGGTGAGGTATAGAGCCTGAATAATTTAAATGGTCGAAGCTTAGAGAACATCCATAGACAAAATGACACTTAATGGAAAATCTCAACAATAGGGCATACCTTAATATAAAACAATTGAATGATTTGTTAAAGGATAATACGTCTATATGTAATTTCAAAAATTATCCATTAAGTCGTAACAGAGAAAGCAGGCAGTTTTAGTACACAATACAAACTTTTACAGCCTTGAAAAAAGAAAACATAAAATTGGAGAAAAGGTTTTGAGTATTCACAAAATGTGAATAATATTTTGCTCAAAAAAGTCATGGAAATAAAAATTGTGTTACAACAGTGCAGAACTATATTGAAACAAAACACAGCAGTTCCCTCAAGTTACACGGGGTGAGTTACAAAAAAGACTTGGTGTTCCTATAACACATAGACATGCAAAAACCATTGTGTTGCACTAAACACACACAGTCCCAGCTCACTTGTTTGAATTTTGGGGGAGAGAATAAAAATGCATCAGTAAAGTCGCAGAATCATAGAATCTTGGAGCCATAATGAACTTCAAATGACATCTGATCCATTGACCCTCCTGATTCTTGAATCCTTCTCATAACTTCCCAGCCTATTGCCCATTTAAACTTTGTCCACGTGTCTGTTATGGTGGAAGAGAATAGTTGAATAGTGCTAAAGAGAAAGTTTAAAGTCTCTGTCAAAAAATGATCATATCTATTTTTATCAGGTCCATGTTATATACTGTGATATCCTAGCTGCATAGCAAAGAATCCACTACCTGCTCATGTACACAAAAAATGATCCTTAGATTTTTTTTTTTTTTTTTTTTTTTTTTGCGGTACGCGGGCCTCTCACCGTTGTGGCCTCTCCCGTTGCGGAGCACAGGCTACGGACGCGCAGGCTCAGCGGCCATGGCTCACAGGCCCAGCCGCTCCGCGGCATGCGGGATCTTCCCGGACCAGGGCACGAATCCGCGTCCCCTGCATCGGCAGGCGGACTCTCAACCACTGCGCCACCAGGGAAGCCCGATCCTTAGATGTTTGAGCACAAGAAAACAGATCATTGCATATGGGCGACGAACACCTGGTACCATAAAGCATTTGGAAGGATGTACCAGAGGATCTCGAAAGGTACTTTGAGATCTTATGAATTTATGAGACATATTCTTGGATTTTATTTTTTATATCAACCATTAGTTAATAAAATCACTGCTTTCAATGTGGAGTCATAGCTTTTAACCAATCCTACCTTATTGGAGATTTGGATAAAGAATACCACCTCATGAAACACCTGAAAGCAAAGCAAGGAGAAGAAAAATAGTTTGAGACCTCAGTTATATTCCTCTGCCTTTTAATATGCATTGCCAAATTTCCTACAAAATATCTTACTATATCTGTTTTGTTTCTATGTGAATATTAACTTTCTCAATGTTGTGATTTTATTTTTTAAAATCTATCATTTTAAACTCATGCCTAGTAAAAGAATCACCCTATCTTAATATGTCTAAAGACATGAAAGCATTGTATTATTTCCTAAGGAATAATGGGACCCCCAATTTTTTAAGCCATTTTACTTAACACAATATGTTACTGCTATTCAGGCTGCATTAATTCCAGTATCAAAATGTATTGCTGTAATTCTCAATGTTTTTATGACTTTCTAAACTGTGTAGTTGATCAATTTATGACAAATCTTTTCAGAAATCTTATGATGAACAAAACTCATGTGAATCCTCAAGACCTAAAGAAAGTAACACTGGATTGCTCTGAAATGACAAACTTCTCAAATTATTTATTACAAATAACTCGCCATTGCAGACAGGTGAGATTAATAACTAGTGACATTCGTGCACTTTCAAAACCCATACTGTTATATCTGTTTACACACTGGCCCATATGGGCTATTATGGAAAATAATTTTTTCCTAAATTTGCAAATTATTTAAAGAATAAAATTGCCTTTAAGTAAAGTTTTATCCATTCACAAATATGTATTGAATGTTTTACTATGACCAGATGCTATTTTCATTAATCAGCCTTATTGTGGTATAATTTCACTGAAATGAACTCTTCACTAAAATGAACTCAATAAGTGTATACTTAGTGAGTTTTAACAAATGTATATACCTGTGTAAGCAATCCATGATCAGGATATAAACATTTCATCACTCTAAAATGTTCCTTATCCCCATTTCCTCAAATCGGCAGCCTTTGATCTTTCTACCATACATCAGTCTTGCCTATTCTAGAATTTTATATAAGTGGAATTGTTCAGTAGGTACTGTTTTATATCCAGCTTTTTCATTTTTACTCAGCATAATGTTTTTGAGAATCACCCATATTTTTGTATTTCAGTAGTGCATTCCTTACTGTTGCTGAGTACTCCTACTGTATGGATAGGCCAGAATTTGTTTCCCTATTTACCTGTTGTTAGACTGTTTTGCCTGTTTCCAGTTTTAAGCTATTATGAACAAAGTGTTATGAATATTTATGACTATATCTTTATATGGACATACATTTTTATTTCTCTTGGGTAAATACATACAAGTAGAATTGCTAACTTGTGTTTAACTTCCAAATGTTGTTTTAAGCTCCAAAAATGCAGCCGTGGTGAAAAAAAATAGTCAAGATTTAATTCTCTCATCAAACTTATGTGCAGACTTAACTGGATTTACATAAAAATCATACAGCTTTGATATTTTAAAACTGAATTGAAATACAAGGTATATTAATTTTCTATTGCTTTATAACAAGTTACCACAAACTCAATTGGTTAAAACAACATATACTATCTCAGTTTCTGTGAGCCATGAGTCTAGATACAACTTAGCTTGGTCATCTGCTCAGGATCCCACAAAGTTGTAATTAAGATGTTGGTCAGGCTGTGTTTCTTTCTGGAGCTTGGAGTCCTCTTCTAAGTTCATGTGACTGTTGGCAGAAATTAGTTCCATGTGGTGTTAGGACTGAAGTCCCCATTTTCTTGCTGGCTGTTAGCCAGGAACCGAGCTCAACTATAAGAGGCTGCTTGCAGTTCCTTGCCATGTGGCCCTCTCACAGACCTCTCATAATAAAAATAAATCCAAATATATTAGTAATGAAAATACTTGTATATAAACTAAAATGGTTATGGTCATTCCCATTGCATTTGAGAGAAGAGCAAAACTTGTGTGACTTTATATTACTGGTGGCATTGTTAAATGCGACACACTTTGGTAGAAGGAAATTTGGCAAATTGACACAGCAATTTGACAACCACTCTGATAGTTTTTTAATAGAAAAATCAGAGAAAGCCATGATTGCAATGCATTATTTAAAATTCTAGAAAGGTGGGGAGGGAGGAAGTGAGGGAAGGAGGGAGGGAGGGAGAAGAGAAAAGCAGAAAGAAAGAAAGGCAAACAATTTAATGCTCAGAAATATAGGGGGATGTTAACATAAATTATGATATGGTCATTTGCTAAAATACTTTGCAAGCATTTGATACCTAAGAGACTATGTAACACTATGGCAAAAATTACAATCAAATAACAGAACTGTTTTATGAACACTATGATTACAATATATACAATATATGCATAGGAAAAAAATTTAAAACTATGTAAATGATTGTTTGGAGCCACGTAAATATGGGTGACTTTATAGTATTCCTTCCAAACTGTCTACAATGTAATTTAAATTTAAAGAAAGGGTTTCTTATTTCATAAATTGCCTCAGTGTAGTATACCTCAGAATCTTTCTGAAGATACATATTAGATGGTCTCTGTGTTTTTAGATTTGCTCAGGTATACATTTCACAAGTGGCCATCTAAAAATATCACAACTACATTTTAGGCTAACTTATAAACCTTTGCTCCCACACTGCATTTTCTTTTGTTCCTATCATGGAGAGGCTAAAGTATACAAAAGTCTGATCTGCCATTTCCACCAACTCTTCTGGAATAAACTCTTAATACTGCTTCATCTATTGTTATGATCTTGGGCAGAATACTTCGCTTTCTCTCTTTCTCTCTCTCTCTTTCTCTGTGTGTGTGTGTGTTTAATTAAATATGGGTAGAGGGTTGGCTATATGACTTCTGATCTCTTGGCTCTAATTATCTATAATTCCATCTCACTTGTTCCTTTCATTTTAGAATAGAGGCAAACAGAATGAATGCCAGTATAAATGCTGAATTATTCTATTTCAACCCTAATTTATATGGCTGGCAGAATCCTAGTGAGGATAACAGAGCTGAAAGAAACTTTAGACACGGTATAGCCCACCCTTCTCTCAAGGAAACTAAGCTCTAGTGCTCAAATTTTACTTATAAAGTTAATAATAAAACTGAGAGTAAAATCAAGTTTCTGGACCCTCTGTCCAGGAAATAAAATAATATCTACAAGGTGATTAGCAGAGTGGTTGGCTCATAGCCATGGTAATAATGTGTTTTTTTCCTGCTATACTACGCACAGTAGATATTCTGCTATGTATTCAGACAGGAAAAAGTGATTAAATGTTTTCAAATAGCTTTCTAAAGAAAAACATTAGAATTTCAAGGATGGGAACAGTATCACTATTTGCAAACAATTTCATGTTTTCCAGATAGTTAATTCAAAAAGCATTTATTAAGTTTCTACCATGTATAAGCCCCCTGCTATGCACTCTAAGCTGATAGAGATGAATGAAAATATGGACTCTGTCTTCAGAAAGGTAATAATAATGGAAAATCTTTTTTGCACATTTGCCGCATGAGAAGATGCCCTGTCAAAGAGTTTGTGTGCATACACATCATTCAGTTCTCACAGCATTGCTCTGAGTTATGTATTATTAGCATAATACATATGCTTTTTTTTCCAAGTGAGAAAATAGAGATTTGGGGCGGTTGTGCAGCCTCACAGCTAGTTAGTGGAAAAGTCGGGATTCAAAGGAGTCTAGGCATAGAAATGCTAAATATTAATGTTAATATTTAATATATAAAATAATGCCTTTCTGAATCTAATTTGCCATTAGTTATCACTTTAAGGTAAAGACCTGGCAAGAACCTTTTCTTTCCTCATCTTCAATCTGTCCACATGTCGTAAAAGTATTTGTTTGAGAAAACTGCGTATGAGAATTATATTGAAAAAGAATATTTCTAATAGGTAGAAGGAAATAAAGAACATTGAATACAGAAGCAACAGGAAATAAAAAGGTAGGGAGGAGAAAAAGCAAGAAAATGAAAGTTTGGGGAAAGAATCAGATTTGGGGGTTTAGTTTTTTGTAATTTGGGGCACTGCAAACTAATGCCCAGTAGGTGGTGCTAGAGTATATATATTCTAACATCCAGAAAGGCTGGCTGGGTCCCTTGCCTCCCACATACAAAAAGAAAACAAAACAGAAAAGCACACAACCAATCAAACATTGGGAATTGAGATTTGACTATTTGTTAGTGATGCCAACTTTAAATTAAATTATATTTTCAGTCATATAATGAAACAGGAGACTATTGGAAATGTGGTGCTGTTATGAAGAAGTGCTGGCACACCAACACACATGGCCATCCTTTATTCAGCGCTTTTCCTGTGAGGTTTTCTTCTGGTTTTCACAGATGTCTTCCGTGGCCCCTTCATAAGTACAAAGTCACTGGAACTTTAGAGATTCCCAGTTCCACACAGTAAATGTGATGTAAAAGGATATTTACAGAATGCTTACTTCCCTGACCTATTTCTCACACTGAAATAATGAGTGAGAAGAGTAAAATGTCAATATAATACGATTTTAGTTAAGAACACACTGACAGGTTAAAAAAGCAATCACAAAAATCCAACTTTTAAATTTCTCAATCAATTAACACATCCCCAAGAAACTAAAGCTAACAATCGTTCATTCCTGGCCCAGGTCAGCCTCCTACAAACACATGTTCATTGAAGTGTCATCTGTCTGTGAGCCCTTATGCTCCAAGATAGCTTTCTAGTATGTTGAGGAATGATTACTCCTCATTTTCAGTGCAACAATATCTTTAATTTAATTATAAATGAATATTTGACAAGCCTTTTATAAAAAGGAAACATATTTCCATTGGTCTCTTACCAAAAGCAACATTCATCTATTATTCCTGGCAAAGTCTTTCCACCTCAGTCTCATCTGCCCATGGGCAGTCAAGAGATGATTCCATTTCTTTAATGTCCTGAAGGGTACAGCTAGTGTAAAGCGTTTAGATAAACTGCAAGAGAATATAATGCATCCGCATATGTAGAATGACATAACTTTTAAATAAATGAGTGGTGACATTTTTAATTTAAGTTTCCTTCCTCCTTCTTGTTTCAGATCTCAGGAATAAAAAAATGGTGAGTGTAATCAGATTATAAAGGCTAGGCTACTGATGGAGGTTTAGGGCACTCCTTCAAACACTCACAAATTGAACGGCATGTTAGTGATGGGCCTTGCCTTCTTTTATCAGGTATTTCAGGTTATGAGGGGAGGGTACTCCTGCAAAAGTTGTGAGACAGTATAATTGATTGAGATATTAACTTGTGCTTTTTCCTTGATGCACTTTTTCCCACTCCCATCCACTCCAAGAAGGTAGTCAGTCCTTTCATGCTTTCTTGGCTTATACGAGGTTTTGCTGTAGGAATCAAAGGATAATTGTCTTCCTAGTACTTGAAAGGATTATGCCCAGGAAGGGAAAGGGAGCCAAGTATCTCCTGGAAAAGAGGAGGAAGAAGAGGATGTGCCCTCCAGAAGTTGAGGATGTGAAGGGAGATCTGGAAGTTCTCAATTGGAATCTGCAGCTGGCTTCCTCCCAGTATCCCAGGAAGTGAGAAGAGTTTTTGGTTAGGTGGGAATGGGATGGCTGCATGGTATGCTTGAGAGGCTGGAGTCTGGGCTCAGGTTCATAGCCTCTGCAAAATTTGCTGGGCTTCCAGATGGGACAGAAACCCAAGGCGCTCAGATTTCAGTAGCCTATATGAGCTAAGACAAGGCATCTAGAGGTAACCAAATGGGCACGAGACCAAAGGACTTCCCCCAATTGCTTTGCTTTTCATCAGATGGATGTGAGTGAGAGAGCACCTAAGTAGGTTCAAATTGAATTATTATGGGAGTGGAGCTCAGAGAAAGGTCCAAGTTTATTTTAAAAATACATGCTCTTTCTGAGATTTTGGACTAAGACATTTACAATTTAGTTCAAGTTTAGTTTCTCATTCTGAGAATTTTTTTTCCCCAGGAAATATCATTTTAACTAACTGTCCATCTCAGCCAAGGAAAATAGTGTTGGTTTCAAAGAAAATAAAAAATGTGAGGAGAGAGGAGGAAATTACTTGAGAACAACTTTTTCGTTTTTTAATGTTTTTGCCTGGGTAAATACATTAACTGGAGGATCAAATGACAAAATAAAAACTCAAGTAAATATCATTATAATGTAAGAAATCAATTCTTGTGATATGGGGATCAGAAGGGTGGAATCTGTAGATTTTAATAGCCTGTTACCTGCATGTGTACACTGCAACAAAAGAATCGTGTTTGGGCTTTCATAATGTGAATCAAGAGATACCCTCATGGCTGAGTTATCTAATGAAATTGAGAAGTTATCATTGGCAACATTAGGGTAACAAGGAGGTGACAGACATGAAACTAGCCAAGAGTTCATTCCGTTGTCTTTAAACCTGCCTTTTTCCAGTTCCTCAAACAAACAAGGTGTGTGCTAGCTTGTGGTTAGAATTCTCAGGGATAATTTTTCTTCTTTTATCCTACCTCAACTAGAGCTAAGACGAAAGAAGGCAAATACTTTCACCATTTCCATGTAATGGAAAGCAGCTTTTTCCCGCGAGATTTTGCCCTTTGAAGAATCCCAGCTTATGCCAGGGGTCCTACCTCCTACTCAGCTCTGGTCCCAAGCTTCATTTCCTGTCCCAAGGGCACATCTAGTACTCACTCACCCCCTCTTCATGGCTTTCTTTTCATTTCAGGTCTCTGCTTTCCCACCAAGCTTTAAAAAAGTGATAGTTAAATTGTATTGAAATTTTTCAATGTGCTTTACCAAAAAAGATTTTTCTGAATATCAAATCAGCTATCTTGACCCCATTTTCTATTAAATATATTTGAGTCAATTTTTTGCCCACATCAGTACACCAAAACTAATGTTAAAAGATAATTTTCAGACAAAGGTAAAAATCATGATTTTAACATAGATGAAAAATGGACGTGTGTTAAAGAAATTCTTTTATTCTTATGAATAGAACCAGGCCCATGCTATAACCGGTTCAAAGGAAAACTCAAAACAGTACAAATTCATATGGATTGAAGGAATATTGAAATGAATTGCAAATGGAGACAAAACTGTGGTTTTTCCAAGCCAATCAAGTCACTACCAAACTGGATAGAAAATGTTCATTAAATACTATCAGACAAGTCAGAATTTACTATCAGTTACCCACATTTACAAAGAGTTGCAAAATAGCTCAAAGGCAATGAACTGGGCTCCAATCTGATAACCCAGAAGGGTTGTCAGAAAAAGCATAGTTTCTATTGAAACACAAAATTTTTATCTACACTAATCTTGTCAAGGTCGTTAACGACCTCTACACTGAAAAATTTAACGTCATTTCTCAGAAATTATTTTGCTCTAGCTATTAACAGCTTTTGACATAACTAATGACTTCTTCCTTTTTGAAAAAAAATGTTTTTGCTGTCCCCTTTGTCTGTTCCTCTGGATTATTTTCATAAACTCTTCTCCATCTGTACTCATTGCCTAGGTGATTTCATCCAGTTCTGGGGGTTTAAATACCAGCTTTAGACTTAAAATTCCTAATACTATATCTTCAATCTTAACTTCTTCTGGGAAGTCTGGACACACTTTTAAAAAATTCACATTTACTGTCATGTTGCCATCTTAAAACTGTGTTATACAAAATTCTACTTCAATTTCTTTCTATCTATCTTTTTTTAACACATACACACACGCATGCACACACACACACACATGCACGCACACACACACGCACACACACACACACACACATACACACACACACACACTGATCCTCATGCAGTTCTAGTTACTCGAGCCAAGTGCATAGAGTCATCCTGGATATCTTCCATTTGTCTCTCCAGATTCATTCTCCACCCTTCCACACCCTGATGCATGACACTGAAAGCTGACCTGTAGGAGCTAAATCAAGGTTCTCCCTTGTCCTTTGTTTTGCAATTGGTTTTAGTCAATGGGAACCTTTGCTCCTGTGGAGGCAGGTCAAAGTACTGATTCCTTCATCTATATCCTCATGGGGCAATTTTGAGCTGGGTGTTTTCCTTAAGGCAAGTCTGCTAAAATTCCGCTTAACACAGGTTTTTATATTCATTCTTCAGGGCATTGTACTATTCCTTGTGTTCCTCTATACCCTGCTCACATCTTTCTAAATAATTCCTTTATTAAACACGTCGCTAGTTATCTTAATTAAATGTGCCATATCTTTTCTGATAGAACATTGATACAAGCCCTCTGTTTCACATCCAGCAAATTCTCTTCATCTATTTTCAAAATGTATCAAATTTGACCATGTCTCACTTAGTGTTCCCTGTCCAAGCACCTTCATCTCTCTTCTGTGTTACTGTAATAGCCGCTTCACTGAAAGCCCAGAAGAGGGTGCTATAGAAAATGTGTAACTTTTCTATATAAGAAATGTTATAAGAAAATGTATAATTTTGAAACAAAAAATTTATTTTTTCTACACTAATCTTGTCAAGGTCATTAATGACCTCCACGGTGAAAAATTTAATGTCATTTCTTAGCAACCATCTTGCAGGTGTGTAGTAGCTCTTTACACTTGCCCTTCTACAGTCTATTCTCATATACAAACAGAGCAATCTTCTAGAACAAATATCATATCCCTTATGATCAAGCCCCCCTCCACGTGCTGCCTGTTTCTCCTGGATCCTCAATCTACTCCAGCCGTTTAGATGTTCTTGCTACTTTTTAAATATGCTTAGCATACTTGTGTCTCAGAGTCTCTTAACTTGTCCAAAATGTGCTTTCCTTAGATATCCATTTAGTACTTACTTCACTACAACTCTTTGCATAAAGGTCACCTTATCAAAGGGAACTTTCCTCACTATCATATGAAAGGGGATCCTCACCCCTCCCCACCTGCATTCTCTATCCTTACTCTACTTCACATTAATTCATAGTACTTACCACCACTTGACATAATTTATATTTTGCTTATAGGTTTATTTGCTCTGTCCTTTTTGGAATCTAAGTTCCATGAGAGCAAGATCTTTGTTTTCTGGTGATGTTTATGCTGTGCCTAGAAAAGTGCCTGGATTATAGTCATACCCACTTAAACATATGTGGAGTGAAATGAAAGAATGAATAAGTGAATTATCAACTGATACAAAAGTTACGTTTTGAAACCCTGAGTGATAAGTGGTCATTCCAAATCCTATTTGAGCCTCAACTATTTTTCAACAGGAAGCAAAGGAGTTCCCTAAATATAATCTCAGACATGATCAAATATTTGAAAGCTGTTGACTGGCCTCAGTATGACTTTAAAGCTGAAACATAAACAAAATCAGAGTTGTGCGATGGGTTGTAAGGAAGCCAATAATGAAGAAACCAGCTTTCTGGATAAACAGGTGGGCACAAAAGAAACTTCAGAACATCATAGTGGGTTCAAGCTCTATTTTCTTCGAGTAAAAGAACATAATTAGGGCTTCCCTGGTGGCTCAGTGGTTGAGAGTCCACCTGCCGATGCAGGGGACACGGGCTCGTGCCCCGGTCTGGGAGGATCCCACATGCCGCGGAGCGGCTGGGCCCGTAAGCCATGGCTGCTGAGCCTGCGCGTCCGGAGCCTGTGCTTCGCAACGGGAGAGGCCACAACAGTGACAGGCCCGCGTACCACACACACACAAAAAAGAACATAATTATGCTACTTACAATTAACGTTTGTTTTTTAATTAATAAAAATGCCTTGAATAAAATAATGATTGTCAAATGAAGTTCTAAACTCTCCATTAGAAAGGAAATATTAATGTATCAAATTTATATTGTACAGGCAATAGAAGATAAGTGTCCTTCATCATCCTTTCACACAGCTGATTTGCTTTATTTTTACAGTTTTGTATTTGTAATCCCCCATACTTTTTATTGTATCAGTACCTCTTAAAACTGGGCTCTAAGGAAGCAATCTCAGTTTCATCCTACACAACTCTGGTAACATTTCAACACCTCTCTTAAGTTCAGCTCTACTACCATTAAATTATTTTTTTCCATGACAGTAGTAGAGTGTAACTTGGCAGTTTTCTGAAGATTCCCAGCAACAAAGTCATCTGGAAGAGTCAAGTTCAAATGTCTATACATACCTTATTTGATAAGCAAAGAAAAATAAGACCTACTTAAACTTGCTTAAATCAAATGGAAATAGGGGAAGCTTATTGGCTTGAGTAATTGAAAAGGACAAATGATAATGGTTTCAGATATGGCTTGTTCCAGAAATTCAAATAATAGCTCTAGTACTTACTATGTCTCCACCTCTAGATTCTATTTTCCTTCATGTTGAGTTGTTTCCCAGGTTCCTCATGACAAGATGTTTTTCATTTTGAGTATCTCCTTCTAGCAGCTCCTGAAAAAGTCCCAAGATTAACTCTGACTGGACACTTCATGAGACTCAATAACTTTTTCTCAGTCCTAACAATAATGTTTGAAACTAAAGTGAAAAATAATATACATGTATAATATGGACAAAACAATAAAATTCTTAGACCTAAGTATAGCAAGAATAGTTTAAGACATAAAAATTAAAATTTGAAATGCAAATGCAGGACATAAAACAACCAGAATAAGAACTGTCATAGAAATGTTGGTATTTCTAAAATTAATACATAAATTTTGCACAACTCAAATTATAATCTCAATGAGCTTTTCTGTGGAACTATATAAAATAATTCTGGAATATGTAATGCAAAAATAAATCTCTAAAAGTAGCCAAGAAATTTATGAATACTGAATAAGAACAAGTAAGGCAAAGTGAGAGAATTTCAGATACTAAGATAACTATAAAGTCACTGTAATCAAAAACATGTAATATTGGCACATAAATATATAAATATATTAGTCAGATATGGTCGAGCATCCACAGAAAGATAAGTATATATGTGGTTTTTATCTAACTTAGTGAGAAAGAGTGCCTAATTTAATAAATGCTGCTGATATGATTGATAATCCAGAATTGGATGCCTATCTTTTTTTTTTTTAAAGAAAAATATTGGAAGGAATGGTAGGAGGCTATTTGTATAAATTTGGGGTGGAGAAGGCTTTCCTAAGTATGATAGGAATCTCAAAAACCATAAAGAAAAAACTACATATATTTGGCTATTTTAAAATCACTTATGTTTTCATGGCAAAACTTACCATAAACAAAATGAAGAGGAAATTGAAAGCTAGGTCTGTAAATTAAGTATGGAAAAGGTTCTATTTTTCTTAGAAACTAGTTACTGAAGGATTGTTGCATATAAAATCCATGTGGAATTCATAAGATCACCTACTGTACATACAACAGAAAGAAATTTCAAACTTTCTCAAATTATTGACAGAATTTCACAGTCAAAACTTAAGTTTTATTGCCCAGAAATACCTTTCTAATCAAGGGAGACTTCTAGAAAAATATGAAAAATTACTCCAAGTCTTTATTTTAAAATAGGTAAATAATAGGCAGAATGGTATTAGTTGGATAATAGAGTGAAACAGAGCAAAACAAACACAAGGGCAATGGAAAACAATACGATCTCAAAATGTTCTCTTCTGGATTTTCTTTTCTTGTCAGAGAGACAAAATTTGGAAGGGTCAACAGACTTACACTTCTGACCAAAAAGGAATTCTAGGAATGTGAGTTGATAGAACATCCTGTTTTTTCAGTACCGACTCTTTCAGCGAAAAGTAGAATTCTGAAAAATATAAAAGGCATATGTTACAAAATAAACAGATATAAATAACCACTTCTAGATCACTCTGAAATTATAAACTAAACATAGACATTATAATAACTGAGATACATTTTAAAGGCAGAAATTGTTTTGATAAATGGGGGAAATCCTGTAAAATCTCTTCCCAAAGAAATTGGAAAAAGACAGTCTTGGCAAAAACTGCTTTCTCAGGAGGCCCTGGTAACTGTGAGCTAAGACCATTTGTGTTTGGGGGAGGGGGGCAGTGGCAGGGGGTTGGATGATCATTCACTTTTGAAAGACTTCAGTGGATGAAAGCACTCAATCTGTCCTAGATTCATTTCATTAAGAGAGAATGAACTAGCTAACATTGCCAAAATCAAGTTCACGTAAGGTAACAGGCCAGGGATTTATCTGACCATCTGTCTCTTTAATAAGGGTATGTTTGCCATCATTGTGGCTAAACCAAAAATACAGAAAATAAGACAGAAAATATCAACTGTTGAAAAGGATGTGGAACAACCAGAGAACTTTTTCAGCTTGCTGGTGGGAGTATAAATTGGTACAACCATGCTGAAATATTAGTTCGAATTTCTCAATTAAAAAAACAAATGCTTTATGACTCAGCAATTCCAGTCCTACATTTATATTCGCCAACGAAAAAGTTTACATATATTCACCAAAAACTGTGCACAGGAATGTTCATAGCAGCACTCTTCATAACGACCCAAAATAGAAATTACCCAAGTGGCTTCTATCAATAAAATACATTCATAAATTTTGGTATAGTCACCTAATGGAACAATCGATAGCAATGAACAATGAGAATGAATGAAATACAACTACACACAACTTGATTAATCTTTCAAATAGAACATGGATGAATCTTGCAAGCACAATGTGGTACAAAAGAAGTCAAGCACAAAAGGGCACATTTTGTTTCATTCCCTTAATGTACAATTCAAAAACAGACAAATTGAACTATGGCATTGGAAGTCAGGATAAGGGTTATCCTTGAGGCACAGAGATTGGAGACTAAGGAGGAATGAAAGGCTGGGGGGCTGTGGAATGCTGGTGGTGGTCAGTTTGTAAAAATTCACCAAGCTTTAAACTTACATTTTGTGCACTTTTCTGTATGGATACCTTAATAAAAATTTCCTCATCAAACTTGCGTTTGTTGTATAGAGCAAGAAGCAGTGGTGAGGAGAAGTGAGTAACTTAACTTTCTTTAAATGGGGGAAATTGTTTAAAAATCTTAACTAAAAAGCAAACAGCAGCTTTCCATATATAGAGTAACTGGGTTCGAATCTATCTTGCCCCCAAATCTGGGGAAAACACCACCTTTGATTCTTTTTTTAAAAAATTTCATTTATTTATTTATTTTTGGCTGTGTTGGGTCTTCGTTTCTGTTGCGAGGGCTTTTTCTAGTTGCGGCGAGTGGGGGCCACTCTTCACCGCGGTGCACGGGCCTTTCACTATCGCGGCCTCTCCCGTTGCGGAGCACAGGCTTCAGACGCGCAGGCTCAGCAATTGTGGCTCACGGGCTTAGTTGCTCCGCGGCATGCGGGATCCTCCCAGACCAGGGCTCGAACCCGTGTCCCCTGCACTGGCAGGCAGACTCTCAACCACTGTGCCACCGGGGAACCCCCCCACCACCTTTGATTCTTATTTCAAAACCCGAAGCTATTATTGCTCCTGCTCCAAAGAATAGTTTTCATATACTTGGCTTCATTTCCCAAATTTCTGAAACACGTAGAGTAAGAATATTGTTAACCAAAGAGATATCATCCTGTAAATCACTTCACGGCCCACAGCAGTTTTAACTTTGGAGAGCCTTTTCACACAGTACTATTCCCTGGCCCACAGAGGCCCAATGAAGTGCATTGTCAATAAACACTTGAATGGAAGTGATTCCTCTGAATACATGTTGAAGGCCTTTATGTTCCAGACACTAAGCTAAGCAAGCACTGCTAAGATGGTAGGTGACGTTCTGCCCTCCAGCTGTGTTAAACTCTCATCCCAAGGTGCTGAATTTCTAAACCGCTCTGTTCTCACCTACTGTGAGATGGTAAAACCTGTTGGCAATTCTAAATAGATAGATGAAAATCAAAGTGCCAAGCAGAATAGTGAGAGGCATGGTGAAACCCAGTGAGGACCACTGAGTATGGAATGCTAGGAAATAGTATAACATAGGCCAAGCTGGCACAAAGGAATCAAAGAATGAAGACTCCTTAGAAGAGTGACCAGCTGTGCAAAGAGGTAAGTTGGCAGAACCATACGAAGCTCCTTGATCAACAAAGGGCATTCAGCCTGTCAAGGACTCTTCACAAAAAGAGAAAGTTGCAAAGAAATTTTCAAACACACACCCCCATTGAATGCATGAAGAGGGAACGAGAAAGCTTGAATTTTTATGACTAGTCTTAGAAAGAACAATTAAGATATGTACATTTAACTATATCATTGTGTATATATATATATATATACACACACTTATATGCTATCTATGCACATACACACGCACACACACACACTTATCATTCACCTCTATCTTAAAGAGCTTCTGAAGTTATAGATCATATTTTAGTCATCTTTTATTATGCCTGGCATCTAAAGAGCCTAGCTTAAAGTAGGCACCTAAAAACACACATTAAAAACTAAATAAAGTTAGTTTATCTAGTTATGTAGGTGTGTAGAGCTTCTTAATTGATCAATGAATGATCCCAGACTTTTGAGGTTTTATACTAACAGTGTGTGTCTCTTTCTTTATTCTCAGATGCCAGCTTTTGTTTTAATTTAATTAATGCAAAACTTCTATAACCTGGTGTTTTAATTCACAGTTCATGCATCTAGTCTGAAGATTCATCCCCCTCTCTAGACCAAACACATGAATTTTGTGATAGGTACTTGCTACCCTGAAACCTTTCTTCACCCCTATGTGAATTCACAGAAGTAGAGGAAATTTATAATCTCAAATAAATGCAATACTATATTTAGAGCATAAGCTGAAATAGAAAAAAAATCATATTTTTGTTGGCATTCTATTTGCATGTCACATCTTACACTTTCCGTGTGTATATATACACAAAATAATTAATAGTTACATGCAATATTTCACATTAGCTTTTTAAAATATATCACCTCTCCATGCCAATAAATAAACCTCCACAATAATTCAGTAGCTAGAAATATTAACTGTTTGCATGCATGTTTCACACATTATTTAGTTTTAAATTTTAGTTTGGAATCAGAAATGAACAGGTCCAGTAGGCAGAAAATCAGTAAAGACAGTTGAACTTAATTCCACCATCAATCAACTAAATAGTAAAGGACATCTTGTAGACTTCTTCATCCCACAACAGCAGAATGCACATTCTTCTCAAGCTTATATGGAATATTCACAAAGATAGACCACATTCTGGGTCATATTAGAGGAAAATTTAGAACACTGAATACATATATTAGAAAAGAAAAAAGGATCTAAAATCAATAAACTAAGTTTCCACCTTAGAAAACTAGAAAAATAGGAGCAAACTAAATCCAAAGTAAGCCAAAGAAAAGCAATATAAATTAGAGGAGAAATTAATGGAATTGAATACAAGAAATTACTAGAGAGAAAATAAATGACACCAAAAGCTGGTTCTTTGAAAAGATCAATAAAATTGATAAACCTCTAGCTAAGCTAACTAAAAAGAGAAAGAGAGAGAGAGAAAGAAAGCACAAAATACAAAGCCTATGGGAATCTGGGGGCAGGGTAGGTAGAGGATCAGGGAACTGCTCTTGTCCACAGAGAGCAAAGAGAGCAGGGAACTGGTGCAGGATGAGGTGCTAGGAACAATCTAGTCCTAGGCTTAAGCAGTAGGGCATAGGACATAATTTTGTGTGTATGTTTATGTCATTCCTTCCAATATTCCCAAACCTCAAGTAAGCTTTTTTCAGAATTACTCCTAACTCTCAGTTAAGCCATTGAAAAATAAGTAAACTCCAACACCCATCCTTGGGTGTAAACATTACAGGGAGAAAGCAGTGACCCCTTCTCTCCATCAGAGTGTGCAGGAGAAGTGACAGATGCCATTAGACAACAAATGTGTCTGGTGAAGTTAATGAATGGTCAGCTGCCTATCTGTATGCATGTGTGTTGGCAAGATGAAGATGTTGGAGCGGGAGAAACATTGACTTTTCTGGAGCACATTTGAGATGTTACTTTTGGATAGTTTCCTAAGTGCTAGGACACACTTTGACAGTGGTCCTGTGGGGATGGGGGAAGGCTAATGATATCCAGCTGGGATCTGATGTCATAAAAATGTGAGTTAAAAAAAAAAAGAATTAAGGGTGTATTTGATGAGGTCTGGACCTTATAGCTTAAACAGGTGTGAGAACACTGAACAGATTTTGAGACTGAGGCAACAGGTAGAAATTAAAATAGGAGCAGAGATGCCAGAAATACTACCCATACTAGAAAATCTCGGATACTTCCTTTTGCTACTCCGTTAGATTCATTCATTTAATCATTGATTCATTCCTGCATTCACTGAACAACTAGTTATCGATTGTCTGCTATGTGCCTGAAACAGTGCTGGACACTGGAGGTACAATGGAAGCCAAGCAGACTTGGCCCTGCATTTGTGGAGCTTGCAGGGAGCTGGGGAGGTCAGCATTAAGGTAATGAATGAAGGCAGGTATTGAGGCAGGGATGGAGGATTGATCAGGAGTTCATCAAATGACTATAGCCCAGTGCATTACCCTTAGAAATAAATGTCAATATAAAGTCTGAAAAAGATAAAACTATATTTAGTAAATGCATTTTAAGACATCAGAAAGACAGTAATTAAGATCCATTCAAATGAGCATTCTGGAACTTAGTCATCACACTTAGCTGGAAAATTCATTCATGCAACATGCTTCCATCCACAGGGGTAGAGATAAAGGCAACAGTATTGCCTGTATGTGTGTAGTTTATGGTTGATGGGGCTTGATAGTGATGTTGAATTAAGGTAAACTATTCTCTGTAAATAACCTGAAGGATAGAAAAGACATATAAACTTTTATAATTTTTGTTTTAAGCTCTCCTACTGCTAAAAATGTGTGTCATAGAGAATCAGTTGCCTGCATCCTGCTTTTATTCTTATCTGAAGGGGAAGCCAACGGTGCATTCCTCATAGGGCATTTGTTTTTTATAGCCTGTTAAGCTGTAAAACACCTCCCTTTAGCTATTTCTGATTTAAGGTGTACATAGTACGGTGCCTTTTTTGTTGTTTAAAGTATGAACCTTGGATTTTGTGGGGACGTCCTGTGTGAATCTGAAACATCAAATCATGTGTCCACACACTTGGAAGCCTGGATCTGTAGATTTTACAGCCTAATTAATAATTATTTAGAGAGTAAAATCCCCAAAGACCCCTTCTACCTCTCAAAAATGGTTCTGATTTCTTATCCTGTCATGTGGGTTGATATCACATCTGAGGTATAGGTTTAACTGGGAAGGAATTAGAGAATTTCAATGTGGGAATATATAAATGTCTTTATAAATTTTGGTGCAAGTTTTCGTCTCTGAAAAACACTTGGGACCAGACACATTCTGTGCTCACTTGCATCATGCAGTGGATAGTTTCTAGTCTGACCTTCATCTTCATGGTGTTACCAAAAGCCCCAGGGGGCTGTAGCTACAAGGGGGGCACAGTGTGGTAAGCATCCATATGTACCTTTGTATAGCAGGATATCTAATATCTATTACTCTTTTTACTTCATGTATAATGGCTTTAAGCACTTCACTTGTCTTGGATTACCACTGATGCAGAAATTGCTCCATCGTCATAATGAATTCTGTGTGTAGTCTCCAGTTGATTATTTAGAGTGTTTATGTTATAAGTTATTTCAATATAAAATGTTGGTACACTGTGTTGCGTCTAATTATATTTCATAAAATAAATTATTTCCAGATAAGTAAATACATATAATTAAAAATAGCTCATCGTTACATATTAAATGAAAATGAAATTAAATGAAAAAGAAAAGTTATTTCTATTTTGCTTTTAAATGTTCTTTTCCCTGTCTTATTCTTATCCATGTTTCTAAAATTACATAAACTGCAAACTTATGAATTATACAAAAAGCCCAACAGTACACTAATCATGCCTTAGGAGCAGAGTTAAAGTGAAAATTAGCATTTTACAATACAATGTGTTAAAATAAATGTATAGAATCTTATTTGCTTACTGTTTAAAAAAAAAAACAAAATAAGAGTTTTAGAAAAACACAATTCCTTAAAGAAAATACCAGATAAACAGATAACAAGATTCCTATAGTGTTCCTGTCCTCCCCATTATTAGTGCATATACAGAAGATTTGATAGTTTTTTACAGAAAAAAATGTAAGGATAGTTTCAGTTTGACACACTGTCACGTGGATAATACAAATAATTTCAAAAGCTTTTACAAAAAAGGACAGGCAATCCAATTTGTTTATTCCCAAGGATTATGCTGAATTTATTTGTACTTGGAAAGAAAGACAAAGTCCTGACTTTAATCCTCAATGTCTGTCAGTTGTTTAACTTCTCGGCTTCCACTGCAACATCCTGGTCAAGATGGTCATCATCCAGATGGTCTTAGGTCATTATCCCTAAGTGCTCTCTCCATTTGAATTAGACTCCAGACATGCTCTCAACTTCCGCCTGGATTTCAAGCCCTTTATAATGCAACTCCCCTTAAAGCTTCAATCTGAAATTCTTAGTTTTTCACTGTCCATTTTATGTCCTTTATATGCCTTAGCTCATTAACAAGTTCAATTAAAGAAGCACATACTTAGTGCTGGGTACTATACTGAAAAACTTTTTAATTGCTGTCTTTTTTTTTCTCATAACATGTTATTATGGGCTGAATTGTATCTCCCCCCCACCCTGCCGCAAACTCATATGTTGAAATCCCAAACCCCAGTACCTCAGAATGTAACTGTATTGGGAGATAAGGTCTTTAAAGAGGTATTGGGTTGGCCAAAAAGTTCGTTTGGGTTTTCCAGTAACATCTTATGGAAAAACCCAAACGAACTCTTTGGCCAACCCAATAGTTAAGCTAAAATGAGGCTGTTAGGATGAGGCTTTAATCGAATATAACTGTTGTCCTTACAACAAAAAGGAGAGACACAGGGATGGGTGGCCATTGAGAGAAGGCCATGTGAGGACAGCCCATCTACAAACCCAGGAAAGAGCCTTCAGGAGGAACCAACACTGCTGACACCTTGATCTTACACTTCCAGCCTCCAGAACTGTGAGAAAACAAATTTCTGTTGTTAAAGCCACTCAGGCTGTGGTATTTTGTTATGGCAGCCCTTGCAAACTAATACACACGTATATCTAGTAGGTATCAAAAGGAATTAGTAACATTGTAAAAACACCAATTTGCTCTGAAGTTAAATTCATAATCCAGAAAACATAAGAGCAGACATAAAAATAGATTTTGAAGAAACCCACCCCCGCTTCAAGTCCCATTCCCTGCCTCTCTAAATCTGGCTCAGTCCACCTATTATCACCATGAATGTTCTCTGCTGCTCTGGGTGACTCTAGCTCCCTTCTTTGGACCTCTTGAATACCTAGTACCTAGTCCAGTGGAAAGAAATATATTTAAAGTCAGAACCTTGTTCTTATTCTGAACCCAATATTTAAAACAAATATCAGTACACCTGTCTATTGTAGCTGGCGTTAAGGGAAGGAAGATAGAACTCCTTTTCCTGCTCACTCCATCCAGCAGTCCTCGTTCCCTTCTTCCATATTCACAGTGACACAGTGACACCTGGGACACCATCACGTGAGACATGGGTTTAAAACCCCATACACTCAAAAATTAACTCCTACACTAGGATGGCATACAATGAACTGAACAGCACAGCATAGGGGTATGAATTCTAAATTTCTTGTTAAATGAATTTGAAGCCCATAATTTTTCTGAATTAAACAAGAAACCCTCCACCCAGTCTGAGAATCGATGAACAGGAACTACCTGTGCAGCGGGTCTCTACTTGAAGTTGGTATGGTGTTGGCTTCATGGCTAAGCCATACATGGGTGTCAGGTCAAGCTCGGCTTCTGGGCACTTCTCCAGCTTGAGCTGCTGCAGAACTGTGGTGAAGAAAATGAATATCTCATTTCGTGCAACATCTTCTCTGAGACACTTCCGGATTCCCATTCCAAAAGTCAACACCTTCTCAACGAAGTTCTATTCAGTTCCATGTTTTCATATAGAAATCTCTCAGGTCTAAATAAATTGGGATTATCCCAAATAGTTCTGTATAAAATAGACAAAAATAAAAAATTTTAAAGGAATCATTTTATCACTTTTACCTTTGTTGCCAACTTTTCCATAATAATTTTGTTTTGCATAAAGTGTTCTGTTCAAGTTCAGAACATCCTTTATAAATTATATATACATATATGTATATAGTTATGGAGCTATGTAATTATATAATTATTACAGGTATATATGTCATTCTTTCCTTTAATATGTTGACAGGTTTAGTTATCATAAAAATTTAATACAGGGCTTTCCTGGTGGTGCAGTGGTTGAGAGTCTGCCTGCTGATGCAGGGGACGTGGGTTCGTGCCCCTGTCCGGGAAGATACCACATGCCGTGGAGCAGCTGGGCCCGTGAGCCATGGCCGCTGAGCCTGCATGTCCGGAGCCTGTGCTCCACAATGGGAGAGGCAAAAAAAAAAAAATAATAATAAAATTTAATACAATTATTTTTCACTAAAATGACTTCTGGTTCATTAAGTAGTGAATAAAATACATGAAATGTATTTAAATTTTTATCTTAAATGAATAATTCCACAAAATTCTCATTAGAATATTCCAAAATTGTGGCATAAATAAGGTAATAAATATTCAATCTCCTTTGCTTTAAGCAAAATAAGCAGGAATGATGAGACTGAGACACACCTCTCACTCTGGTGCTCTCTCACTATGTTTAGGAAATAGCCTTCATACATCATCACAGGAGGAGCCAGGTCTCCTGAAAGCAGCTCTGATTGAGGGGGTTGCCCACAGTTCCCAAATTGTTGTGCATTTGGTTCTCTCTTCTCCCTCCACCTTTTTTTTGTTACAGGCACCACATCTGGCTCGTCTACGACAACTAATGTTTGTGAGTTGCCTACATCTTAAGCCATACATCAGGGACTCACTTGACTTCATAAAGAACTGGGTCTCTTTGCCTATAGATGTCACCCTCTGTCTAGGAGAAAAATTTGTTTTCTCTCTGCCCCAGAGGTCATGAACCTGGGGACTTACAAGTCATACTCAGTCCTCCAAGAAACTTCGTTTTGCTCTCATAATCTTTTAAAAATAGTTAATTGTTGCTGACATTTAAAACTCAGGAGATTCCACATGAAAATCTACATTTTCACGTTCTTTTTTTTTATAACTGAAAGAGCTGATAACAGTGGGACAATGCCCTGCTCGCCAACAGTTTACTGGGTTGAATTAGATGCAGCAGATGACCTCTTGCCACTGCTTCAACAAAGTACAATTCTTTCATTTTTGGTATTTTCCACTGCTCAGTGGGTGCTTGAGTTTGTGACCTTTTAGATTCAACATGAATAATTTTCCCATAATATCAAGTCCTGAATTACATACTCATTTACTTAAACAAGTGCCTCCATACAAACAGTATTTCTTTACCAGCACCTGTGTTAACTGAGTTTGTTTGATCATTACTCAATATTCAATACAATCACAAGTTCTTAGGATACTAGAACACTTGGGATACTTGGGGTTGTACCAACTGAAAATAAATGCCATTCAATTTACACTGACTGTATTTCTTCTTATAATGCGTTTAAAAATGCTTAGGTTTATCGAATATGATCACTGGGTGGAGAATGGATGTATCAATCTCTCTGACAATCAGTGTTCCAGTGGGACGGTCTGTGCAGTGTATTCTACCATTTTGCTAGTTACAGAGATTGTGAAGGTGCTGTTAGGTACACAGGATAATCACCTCCCTCCCTAAGAGCCTGAAGCCTAAGCCATCAGTCAGATGAGATGTTGGGTGAAGACGGAGAAGCTGTACAGAGTACTGTACATACAACCGGCTGAGTGTATAAGAACGCTATCTTGGGAATTCCCTGGCGGTCCAGTGGTTAGGACTTGGTGCTTTCACTGCCAAGGCCCAGGTTTGATCCCTGGTTGGGAACCAAGATCCCGCAAGCCGTGTGGTGGCCAAAGGGGGGGAAAAGAAAAGATTGCAATCTTTACCAGTTTACTGGCGACATCAAGCCCTCACCACATGGAGCATATAATTTCCATTAAACAAGATCTACATATTAAACAGGATTTACACTGGATGTGAGTCCTGCTTCTCTTACCTGCTGAACAAGTGATCGTAAGTAATTTGTTCAATCTGGCTGAAAGTTTCTTCATCAGTAAAATTGGGGTCATGCTAGCACCACTATATAGGATTACTGTTGAGGTCAGAGGAGATACATCTGAGCTTTTGTGCCCAGCACACAGTGGGAGTCTATAAAGATTAACTGTACTCACCGTTATTCCCACCAGTGCCATCACCACTCATCACCCTCACTTTTCACTGCCTGAGGTACCTTAGGCTCAGACTGCCCTTCCGTAGTTGATATGGGCAAGCCTCTAGTTGCATTTTATTCACAAATATTTACTGAGTGCCTACTATGTGCCAGGCACTGATCTAGGTACTGGGGTTGAGGAAAAAGCAAACAAACAAAAAGGGAGAGAAAAAACAAGTCCCTGCTTGGTGGCTTACACTCCAGTGGGGGGTTTCAGGCTGCTTTTCAAATATCAGCTGGTCATACACATGCAGAGGGTGAGCCCACGAAGTCCTTCGCTCACAACTCCCCCAGTGAGCCCACTTTTGAAATTCGATTTACCCTGAATGAATCTGTATTAAGATTTCATCCTTCCTATTATCTGTGAGGAAAGAAAACTGAATTTATTTCCAACTTCTTTCAAGAGAAACAGAGGGAATGAAGTTTGGTTAAGAAGAATGTAAATTTTTCCCAGATTAATAAATAGCAAACAAATAACCAAGCAAATTTTATCTCAGGAAATAATTTTGGTGGCTTCCTCATCATGATTTACTTGATACATGTTAATAAAGGTGCATGTTTTCCTGGGAATGAAATAACCATTCAGAGTAGTATCTGATGTAGTACTGTAGGAAAGAGAAAGGCAGCATTACAACGCATCCTGTAAATTCAAATAACCCATCCCTAAGCTGCCTCCCATGATGCATGGACTATTTTTTGTTAGTGTTATTTTTTACTGCAATAATGATGTGACATCTTTATAAATCTCCCTTTGTTCATTAATTGATATATCTTCTACCTATTGTCAAATCACTAATTTATTCTTTTTCTTGTATTTGTTAAGCAGGCATTGCTATGAGTTAAAATCTCTAGAAAATTATCTCAGTATTTCTATGACAGAGTTGGTCATAAGTAGACACATTTGAATACAACCAGAAACTATTAAGGACATTATAAAACATTTTCTTTGTACCCCATGTGTTTTTGGCTTCTATTAGTAGATTAGAAAAACAAAACATAACATCATTTAGTACTTGATGGGAGGAACTAGGAATTGGAATGGAACTGGAACTAGGAAATCTGAACTCTAGATACTGGTCTCAGTGAGATGTTGGGCAAATCTCATATCTACTCTATGGTTTCATTTCCTAGCTGTGAAATGATATTGGTTGTATTGGATGGTCTCTAAGCTGCTTCTAGAACAAGTATTCTATTTTTCTAGTCCCATACTCAGACTTCATTATGTATATTGTACATCTTTCCCTTTTATACCTCTGTAATTATGCACAGTTTAGATTAAGCCATGTTATATTTCCATATGGCACTCCCTAACTTCTGAGATGGCCCTCACACTCACTTCTCCCCAGAGAAGCAGTGACATTTCAATGTGATGAGTTTAAGAGCAGTCACTGGACACATTTGTCTTAGCCACTTCTGGGTTCTCTTTTCTGATGAGCCAACCTATAGAGAAGGTAATACATCTCATCTATAGTTATTAATGGGCTGAGCTGAAGAGCAGGTTTCGTGCAGAGGAGACTGCTGTCGTCCAACTTTGCCAGAGTCTGAGTGTAGAAGTATGTCTAATTCAGGTAAAAAGTATAAGTAAGCCTCCTTGGTCTAGCTGTAAGCCAAACTGTGCAAACTAGCTCTGATCATTAAAAAAGTTAATATCTGAAACTCTCTCTGACCTACTTTCATCTTGCAGCTGGTACTGAACTTTGGCAAATAATATGGGTATTCTTCATCGGGTGCCCTCAAAACCCAACAAAGGAGAAGGTCAAAAAAGGGATGGAGCCATTTGTTGGAAGGATTACCAGCTCCTGGTATAGCCACTTGCCTTTCTCAGTACATTCCTGTCCACACTCCCTCTGTGGATTCAGCTGCTCAAATTCTACTCTGCATAAAAACCACATGCTCCCACCCTATGGAAACCTAGCATGTAAAATTTGATTTCACTAATATTAAACTATGAGTGACTATATATTCTAAAGAAGGACTCAATGTATAAATTTATTCATTGTAGGGTCTCTCTTTCTAAATATATACTTCTGAAACTTCATATATAAAAATGCCTTTCCACATAACTTTTAAAGAGCACACATGCAATAAATATTTATTAGGGTACTGTTTGGTCTTTCGTGTATGTGTGTGCATAAGTTATATATAATAGCAAAACTTTTGCCCCCTTACCTAAGATTCTTCCATTTATCTTTTTAAAATTCATTTCATTTTAACCATTTTCTGCTCTTTAATCCCTTGTCCTTTTAAATGGAAAATGGTAAACATCCAAGTGGAGAACAGATTAATCCCAAACAACATATCAATATATAAGATGCCTTTTACGTTTGTGCTAAAATTCTTGGTTTATATCACACTACTCTCATTGGCCGATGCCTCTGATCTTTATAGTTGATATATTAGTTTATTTCTTCACTTCTAATAATATAATGAATACCTATTTCCTAAAATATATTTCTCCCTATTAGTGAGGCTCTCAGATGTGTTTTCACGATCCCAAAGATTATGATCACTTTCATTTCATCCCAAATAATGCCTGTAAACTTGGCAGGTCTCTCTGTTCCTGATTTCTTAGTAAAGCTTGTAGGTCGTACTCTTTTATGAAGCACCCAAAGTCACCCTACAGAAGCCTTTGGAACAGAAGAGCTGCATATTTAAATGTAGGATGCTTTTTATACACTTAAGTTAAAGATGAAGTCTACTTCAACCAGAAAGGGGATCTGAAGAAAAGGGATCACAGTGAATAGATAGCATCATGTGTGAATATGGAGAGCAAATGAGAGAGGCAAAATACAGGGGACTGAGTGGCTCACTGTCTGGGCTTGACTCTGCTCAGCTAGTGGTCTGGCCCTTGGAGATACCTGGGCTGAGGCACTGCATTCTGCTCTGCCGATTACCACATGTCGTGAGAGACATTCCCCCTCCTTCGCTGTATAAAGATGGGAAGAGAAAAAGCACGGAGAATTTAATTTTTTATTTTAGTTGTGTGGAATGGAAACAGTTCAAACCACCAGAACTTTGGTTGTTCACATACATATTTAATAAAGCCTATCTACTTAGTCTATACTTGCATGCATTTGGGATCTGGAGAATCTGGCATAAGGTTCAGTAAACTTTCAAATATCTATAAATGTAGACTCTGTTTAATCTGTTTGTGGCAACTAGCTTCCTCGGTCTACTGTTCAGTAAAATTCTTAGCTACTGAAAATGAAGCCACATCACATTAGCAGGCGGCTAACGCTACTCGTAAGGGGAAGTTAAGTGAGTTTGTACAACGCTTAATAGCCAAACATATATTGTGGTTGGATTATCAATTGTTCCAAATTTCTATATCCTCTCTCCCCTTAATTTTTAAATATAAGATGAAAGTTAATGGCATCATAGTTTAGTTATAAACAATATTCACAAAATTTGCCTTGCTCTATGTTAAAATTTCATTAAAGGTTTCAAAAGAAAATAAAATGATTTTAAATAATATTAAAATAACATTAACATACTATAGATTTTAAAGCACTTAAAGTATTCAGTCTAATGCCTGAGATTCCTCACTCCTCCCCACACCACCTTTGGGAGAGTTGTTGTCCCAAAGGAGCAGCATATCCTTACCAATGAAGAACAGTAAAAGGAAGAAAGGAGGCATGTCTGAATATTTCATTTATGAAAGCTTCTGTGGAGGGTAAAATTTTCCTGTCTTCAAACCTGGTTGATTTCATCCCAATGTTTCCATCTGGGTAAAAAAAAAGGTTTTTTAAAAAATTTAATTTAAAAATGAAAATATATTCTTATAAGAATTATACTTTTCATCTGAAAGCATGTTACCAATTTCTTCTTGAATTTTGGCTTGAATTTCTGGATAGTGTATCAAATAAAGAAAGCTCCAATATAGACATGTTGATATTGTTTCAAACTCTGAAAGAAAAAAGAGAGAAAAAGTGTCTTGGAAAAAAGTATTAGCAAAATTGGATCCTCAAGTTACTTTGTATTTGAATACTAAGAATCCAGGGAAAATAATCTAAATATGAATACCAATTAATAATACAATTATTATACATTAACGTTTATTTCAAAATATAGGCTTAACCTCTTACCCATTAGAACAGCCACTACCAATAAGCAGAAAACAGCAAATGTTGATGAGAATGTGGAAAAATTGGAACCCTAATGCATCGCTGGTAGAAATGTAAAATGGTGCAGTCACTATGGAAAACAATATAAAGGGTCCTCACAATATTTAAAAAAGAATTACCAAGTGATCCATTAATTCAAAAGAGCTGAAAGCATGGATTTAAAAAGATATATGTACCACCATGTCCATGGTAGCATTATTCACAATAGCCGAGAGGTGGAAACAACCCACATGTACATCGATGAATGAATGGATAAACAAAATGTGGTATATGCATGCAATGGAATATTATACAGCCTTAAAAAGAAGGAGATCCTGTCACTTGCTACAATATGGATGAACCTCAAGGACATTATGCTATACGAAACAAACCAGTCACAAAAGGAAAAATACTGTCTGATTTCATTCATATAAGGTATCTAAAGTAGTCAAAATCGTAAAAACATAAATTAGAAAGGTAGTTGCCTAGGGCTGGGAGTACAGAGGTGGGAAAATTGGGGTTTAATGGGCATAGAGTTATAATTTTTGCAAGATGAAAAAGTTCTAAAGATCTGTTACACAACAATGTGAATATACACAACACTACTGAATTGTACATGTAAAAATGTTTAATGTAGTAAATTTAATGTTACATGTTTGCAACCACAAGAAAAAATAAAATAAAAGTTTTAAATATATAGGTATTATCTATAAGGCAAATGAAAACACTGGAAATATTTCACTACAAAATAAACCATTGTTACAATGATAATGGCTATGATCTATGTATAATAATAATTAATATCATAAATCATACATAGCTATTGAATGCTTTTTCTGTTCTATGCTCATTTTATTGAAGAGAAAACTGTGCTACAAGGACATTATGAACCTTGCTCAAGGTGACAACTCAGAAGAGACAGAGTCAGGACTTAAACTTGGACTTATCTGGCTTCAAGGCCATAAGTTTGTATAAGTGCCTAATGGAAGGTTGAGTACATTCAATTTTTTTAAATACTGATTTTTAGTGTACTTGCTTTGTTTTAAAATTCATCCTTTAAACAACGTATCTTCACTTTTGATATTATCTATACATTGGTAAGATGTTTTTCATTATTGAAAATAAAAGCCAGAAACTCTATGTAAAACTTCATCTTTTTCTCAAGGATAACTTTATACTACATCAAAGAATGTGATCAGGGCTTCCCTGGTGGCGCAGTGGTTGAGAGTCCTCCTGCTGATGCAGGGGACGCGGGTTCATTTGCACCCAAATGTAGCTACAGAGCAAAGTAAAATCCTTCCCAATCATCTCTTCTCAAGACTTGGTTCTACATTTTTTGAATAGGGCAATCTCTTACAGTGAGCCAGTAGATTCAACAGTTCTCATGCCACAAAATTTCTAACATGACTTCACAGTGCAAGGAATTATCCTAAAAGTGAGTTGTCCAAATGCAGTTGCCAACAATGGTGTTTGTAGTAATGTGCAGTATGGTGTGAGAAAATGGACTTCTATTCAGAATATATTGACTCTATTCACTATCAAAAGACAAACGAAACAAGTCATGAATGCTGCACGAAAGACACTGATTTTGCACATTGTAGAGCCATGGACATTATATCCAAGACCTAGGTCTATCTGGATAAATAATAGGATTCATATTTGGATCATCATAAAATTTTCTGTTTATATCAAGGTTTAAGCAACCTATTATTTATCTTGGCAGATTATCTAACAATCGAGCTTATAATAAATTATTTTGGGAGAGACTGACTATAGCCAAAGGAGAAACTAAATTATCCCTATGATCAATTTGAAGAGTCAAATATGGAATATAAATGTTAATAATACAGCAGATCGGATGAAACAGTGTGCTCAAAAATTTTATCCACTAAAATATGTGGTTTAGGGCTTCCCTGGTGGCGCAGTGGTTGAGAGTCTGCCTGCCGATGCAGGGGACACGGATTCATGCCCCGGTCCGGGAAGATCCCACATGCCGTGGAGCGGCTGGGCCCGTGAGCCATGGCCGCTGAGCCTGCGCGTCCGGAGCGTGTGCTCTGCAACGGGAGAGGCCGCAGCAGTGAGAGGCCCGCGTACTGCAAAAAAATAAATAAATAAATAAAATAAAATATGTGGTTTAGCACTCACTATTTTCTTCTAATAAAGTATTCTATCATGTACCACTAGAGCAGAAGCAGACACATGTAGAAGTTTTTAAATTAATTTTCTTTATTACTCTTATTTGAATTCAAAATGAAATTATTTCAGCCAGGTTTGTTGCATTAATAAATGCTTAAATAAATAATGTGTTACACTGAATATTACTTATTTTTCACACATTTTATCTAAACTATGTTTAACTGGATTGTGCACATCTGGTGGCACTCTTCTATATTCTAATCATTTTAGTTATTTGCCGTAATTTTGTATTTGTTGATTACTTCAGGATCTCGGCGTACTGTATATTTCTGAAATAAATTTATTAGATATCTCATGGAATTCCAATGAAAATAAAGCCCACTTGTTGTGTTAATCACACCCATACACACCCAGTCTTTAGTACTCAGTGGTGTTCAGGCTTTAAAAGAATGTCCTCACAAATTCTAACGATAGTATTTAGCATCAGATAGCTGGCAGAAGAAATGCTAAGTACAGCATGATCAAATTCGTATGATAAATAACCCCTGCATCCATCAGATTTAAATCATGATCAAAATAATAAATATATATAAATGTGTGGGGAGGGGGAGCAGAGGGGAGCATGAGGAAAAATAATATAAACCCAAACAAATGCCTCTGTTTGCAAAGAAAATTCAGGAATACAAATACATAGATCCTAGAAAAAAGTGAACCCAATTGCCAATAACTATCGCATAAAGAAGAAATGAAAAAACAAGTCTGAAGAATATTCCACGTAAAATGAAACTACTAAAACACCTTTAGAATTTTGTTGTTACACTAAGGGAATTTTCTTTCTGCAGTCTAATATCTTACAGGAACTATAAGAAATTTGATAGTGTCAACACAAATAAAAAACAATCTATAATAGGTATAGAAGAGAGTTTTATTCAAACTAAACTGAGGACTATAGCCCAGGAGACACAGATTCAAGAAGCACTTGAATTGTGTTTCCCCAGAATACAAAATGGGGAAGGTTTGTATAGGCAAAAACTGCAAAGCTACATAGGTTGTCTGTCAAGAATTATGGTTGGAGCTGGCAAGAAGTAAGTGTGGTTGTTCAACAAGGGTTGGCTGGGGTCTGAAATGGTTGCTTAGTTACAAGGGGAAACCTTCTAACCATAATATTGCAGCTTGCAGCTACTAGCAGATATTGTTTTAAAAATGGCTGGTGTTATCCTTGAGTTTGATACAGCATAGAAAATTCAAGTTCTCAGTGATGCAGGGACGTGTCTGAAATCACATCCACAATGGCCATCCAGCTCCATCATGGTTGCCTGAACCACAGTTTTATATTTTGTCAGAACAAAGAACAAACATCAAACATGACAGGGGTACATTCCTTCAAGGTTTCAAAAAAGACAGGTTAGTATATTTACAGTGAGTCAGCATGACCTTGGTGTCTGAGAAGGAAACTTCATCTTCAAAGGAGTACTAGCATTGGTGTCATAGGAAGGGGGGATGACATATATATTATATCTATCTTCAAAGTAGACATTCCGAACAATCTGATAAATGCATTCTTCTTCTTTTTTTTTAATGGTTAAGCAGATGTACAGTGCATGTTTGACAGGCCATACTAGTTAGCATAAAGCTCAAGCCAAATCACGTATCCACCATGATGACTTCCCCACACCTCAATATGTGAAAATTTCTTCCATCAATAGGTAAAAGTGATTTAGAAAAAAACTATGAAATGTAAGAATGATAGTAGTGTGGTGGCAGTATAAACTGTCTTTCTGAAAAGGATTTTGGTAATCTGTATGAAAAACTCAAGAATCCTTTTATTAGGTGACCCAGAAATTCTGCTTCTTAACATAAGACCATTAATGAAAAAGGAGGGAAAACTGATGCACAAAGATAGTCATATTAGCATTGCCAATATCTGCATTACTGAGACAGCAGACTAGTAAAATGTAGGGGGTACTGGCCATGGAGTACTATGCAACCATTAAAGAAGCAAATTAGAAATACACCTGACAACCATGATTGAACCTTAAAAATAAAGGGCTTCATGAAAAAAGTTAGAAATAAGTTGAGATGTAAATAACAATGGTAATTTACATATATTAAAATTCATGATAATATTAGAATACACGCTAATACATGAAAATATAAAGCCCATTTTATAAGAATACATGAAACAAAAAAACAGCACTTAAACAAATTAAGAGTAAATGTCAATGGGTTGGGAAAGGTACTGGGAGTGGGATGTAGGGATCAAAGTAGTAAATGGCCGATATCAAAAGAGGGAAAGACTCTAAAATGTAAACAGTAGAAAACAGAAAATTGCAATTAATCTTGATTCACCTTAAATATATATATATATATATTTTTTGCGGTACGCGGGCCTCTCACTGTTGTGGCCTCTCCCGTTGTGGAGCACAGGCTCCGGACGCACAGGCTCAGCGGCCATGGCTCACGGGCCCAGCCGCTCCGCGGCACGTGGGATCTTCCCAGTCCGGGGCACGAACCCATGTCCCCTCCATCGGCAGGCGGACTCTCAACCACTGCGCCACCAGGGAAGCCCCACCTTAAATATTGATAAATACTTTCACATACCAGCTCCAAAGAGGTCATTCACAGTGCTTATGATTTCATCATCATTTAAGGTGGCTGTTTTGGTAGCAGCATATTTGTTGTGGCATGTATTAATCAGAGCATCAGTGCTATCTTGGATATAGTCCTGAGGATATAAACCTTAACATGATTAGTCATCCCTAACTACATTTTACAGCATATATGACTCTCATGCAAGAAAAGCCTTGAAATGAACTTGAAATGAACCCAATTAGCTTAGGAATATAAAGAATATAGGTAGATCATTTTAAACCTTGCAACCAGTTTTGCTTCTTAATGCTTAATCTTAAGGCAATGTTCAATCTTAAAAGAATGTAGAGGGCTTCCCTGGTGGCACAGTGGTTGAGAGTCTGCCTGCCGATACAGGGGACACGGGTTCATGCCCCGGTCCGGGAAGATCCCACATGCTGCGGAGCGGCTGCGCCCGTGAGCCATGGTCGCTGAGCCTGCGCGTCCGGAGCCTGTGCTCCGCAACGGGAGAGGCCACAACAGTGAGAGGCCGGCATACCTCAAAAAAGAAAAAAAAAAAAGAATGTAGAATAGAAAATCAAGGTACCAAACTCAAATTTCTTCTTAAAAGTTTTTTTCAATCAATAAAGAATATACCTATGTCTGGAAGCACACTTAGAAAAGTCAGAGGTTAACTTATTACAGGGAAATTGCTAAGCAATAAATACAATAAGAGGTTTTCAAACCTATTGTAAGGATTTTACTATAATCACCATGAAGAGGAAGTGGGGCTAGAGTAGGTTAGGGAGTAGGAAGCAAAATTTATGAATTTCACAAACTGTTTTACTTACTGTATCTGATCTAGAATTCCCTGCTGGTACCCTGAGACACATTGTTTTCTGCCTCTTCCTTCTAATCGGAGGGGACTTAAATCCTCACATCTCTTCATTTGCTCAATTACTCACATTTTCATGGTTTTTTTTTCCCGATGCCCTCCTCTCAGCAAATTGGTCCCCAAGAACTAGGATTCTTTCTAGTACATACATACTTCAAGAGAGAAATTTACTCTTTTGTGGACCATCAAATTGGGCCAAAAACATCTCAATGGCCTCATAAGAAGGTTTGCTTCTGTCACATGGATAACATTTCTACATGTGTTATGACCTCAAAGTTCATTTCTTCATAGGAAAGAAACTCAAGTAGGATATGAGGGTAAATTGGAAGGTTCCTATAGAATATTCTTTATAATTATTCAAAACACTTTCTGAAAAAAAATATGCTGATAATTTTAAGACCCGATAGTTTCAGATGAAAAATTAGAGAAACAAAATTATTGGGTCATTTCTTCAGGAGGCTCACCTACATGCTAGTCATCATTTATCAGTCAATTACAGATTCATAATTCAAGTATGTGCCTTATCAGCACAATAGGGAAATTTCTGATGTCTCAAAAAATTCAAAGCTCTTCTTATGGTCCCTACACGAGATCTAAGTAATACTGCCCTATAATTGCTCTGATTGGACCTCACATTTACCAACAGTTTGGGTAAGGTTCACTATGGAAAAATTACAGTGAAAGAACCAAAGAAGTACATAAAGTTGTCTGAGTTCTTAATGCATCTCACCCTTTTTTTTTTTTTCACTTCTCACCAAATCCCCAGTCCTGGCATGAATTTAAACCCTTACCTTATCATATGTTGTAAGATGATCTTGTACATGTAGAGCAATAAACTGATTCAGGGCCTGATAAAACTCCTGGGGAGAATTTATAATTCGCAGTGGAAGGTAGCAGAAACACAGTATGAAATCGGCAGGATTAGCAGCATTGGAGGCTTGAGTAAGTCATCATTCTTTTTTTTTTTTTTTTTATAAATTTATTTATTTATTTATTTTTGGCTGTGTTGGGTCTTCATTTCTGTGCGAGGGCTTTCTCTAGTTGTGGCAAGCGGGGGCCACTCTTCATAGCGGTGCGCGGGCCTCTCACTGTCGCGGCCTCTCTTGTTGCAGAGCACAGGCTCCAGACGCGCAGGCTCAGTAGCTGTGGCTCACGGGCTTAGTTGCTCCGCGGCATGTGGGATCCTCCCAGACCAGGGCTCGAACCCGTGTCCCCTGCATTGGCAGGCGGACTCTCAACCACTGCGCCACCAGGGAAGCCCCAAGTCATCATTCTCTTTAACTATTCTAAGAAACTCCTCATCACTGTGGTCACATCTCTTGCCCAAACAAAGGGCACAGACAACGTTGGCCACTGCACACGTAATAGCACCTCTGGGGTCAAAGCTGCCATTCTTGGAAGTCAAGTCTGCAGAGACTTTTACCAGCTCAGAAACTTCCTCAATGACATGTTTCTCAAGTAAGCAAAAGCAAGTGGAGGATTTTGCTTCTGCTTTAGAAAATGTTGTAAAGCATTGGAAGCAGTTTTCTTATGAAGCTTCCAACTCTCTCCATAATTGACTGAAAACCTAAGACTCTTTCCTTCTGCCAGGAAAGAAAATATATGCATGTTAGGTCGGCCTGAAAAATACTCTCCATCTTTTTTTTTTTTTTCCAGGTACGTGGGCCTCTCACTGCTGTGGCCTTTCCCGTTGCGGAGCACAGGCTCCGGACGCGCAGGCTCAGCGGCCATGGCTCACGGGCCCAAGCTGCCCCGCGGCATGTGGGATCTTCCCGGACTGGGGCACGAACCCGTGTCCCCTGCATCGGCAGGCGTACTCTCAACCACTGTGCCACCAGGGAAGCCCTCTCCAACTTTGAGTAGTACTTGTTTCACCATTTCCATCCCATTCACCACCAGGACAGGCACCATGCCAAGTCTGATGAGAAAGACATTTCCGTATTTCTTCCTCGTCTCCATGAATGTAAGGTAAGGATGGTCTCTAAGCTGAAGAAGATTTCCTATGATGGGGAAGGACCACGGGCCAGGAGGAGACACCCGCTTTCTCCCTTTGCTCCTTAGGGCTCTTACAAAAACAAAAAACATCCCCCAAGTTATGAGAGAAGTGGTCACCTCTCCAGGAGTGATTGCCATGCCGAGTATCATTTTCAGGAATAAAACACTAAAATAGAAATACGTAACCCTTATTTTTGCCATTCTAAGCATAGACTAAGAGTAATCTTTCTCCATGTAAACAGTTAAAAGAAAAGTACAGACCCTTTGTATTTAGTTAAAAGCTATTATTAAACAATGCACCAAGAGGGTAAAATTAAATTCTTGTAAAATGCACTGTACCTTTATCTCAATTCTATTACTTTCATGATTCTAACCACCAGACCAAATCCTTTCATGTCAGTTGTTGACACCCTATGGCGTCAGAAGAAGAGGACAACTCAATGTAGAAAGCAGCCTGGCGGGTAGGAAAGGGATTGAGGCTATGGAAGCTGAGTTCATACTCATTAGCCGCGGGATCTTCAATCTGTCACTTAATCTAAGTGTATGCCAGTTGTCTCATTTAAGTGTCCTACCTAACAGAATTAGTCATACATTCTTTCAGCAAATATTTATTGAACACCCCAGTGTCAGGCACTAAAAATACAAAACAGGGGCTTCCCTGGTGGTGCAGTGGTTGAGAGTCCGCCTGCCGATGCAGGGGACGCAGGTTCGTGCCCCGGCCCGGGAAGATCCCACATGCTGTGGAGCAGCTGGTCCTGTGAGCCATGGCCGCTGAGCCTGCGCGTCCGGAGCCTGTGCTCCGCAACGGGAGAGGCCACAACAGTGAGAGGGCCGCGTACCGAACAACAACCACAACAAAAAATACAAAACAAAATTTCATAGACTAATCAGGAAACTAGATAAACAAAAATAAGATTACAAAGTGAAAAGTGTATAGAGAACTGTGAATAGAGTGGTCTGTCATTGAGGATGAAATGAAATCATTATTAAAAAGTACTTGGTGAATTACAAGCCATTTAGTGGATATCTAGTTGGCTGACTGCCTAGTCTGTTCTTGAACTTCTCGTTCTGCTTGTAAAAGTGACTTTCTGAAGCAGTTCTACTGTTTTGAAACCTGCCCACATAGTCATGGATGACTGATCCAAGGATAAGCCCTTGACCCAAGATGAACCTTCCTTATGAATATGGAATTAGGGCTGTGAAAGTTCATCTTCTCATTGGGCAGCTAGATCTATAAGATATAAATCTGAAAATATGATTTGGGGACCTTTCACTTACTAGGAGGACCTAAGAAACTGTGAAAGCACGTCTGAAAAATAAATAAAGTAGAAAGGAAAAGAAACAGAGAGAGAGAGACCTCATGACCTTGCATTCACTGTTTCTAGTACCTTCCTGAGATCTTGTCCTTGGATTGAATTCTTTCCTGCTTAAACTAGCTAGAATTGGTTTCTGTTACTTGAAACCAAGGGAGTCCTACCCACCCCTCCTTCCCCCACCCCCGCAAAATAAAGTTTAATACACATGAAGAATATTTTTTGTTAGCTATTGCATTTTATAGTAACTATAGAAAGAATACAAAACTTTCTCTCCCTTGAAAGAATACAACTATATTTCACACTTCTCAAATTACTTCCTGAGACAAGTTAACATTGGTGGGCAGTATACTCATTTGCCAGTGTAAATATCCAGTTCTTTTTGAGTTTTTGAGTAGGCCAACACTTGATTTCATATATATATATATATATATATATATATATATATATATATATATATACACACACACACACACACACACATTCATATTGGGAAGCATTCTTGCAAGCAGCAATGAATTTGTTTTCCAGTTCAGAAGAAAATGATAGGGTGGTAAAAAGCACTACGCTTATGTTCTACTTTTAAAAAGCACCAAGGATCAAAGAAATGTGTATCTTATGGCCCCCTCTCTGAATACGCAAGAAAACCCTTGTCTTCTATTTTAGTTGATTGTTTTACCTTTCCAAGTTCACAGATAAAATGTGGCTAATTACACCAACTTGGTTGGCACTGTTTTCTAAGGAATTAACTTTGGAGTTAAAAGTGAAAGATCAACTTGTTTTTATAGGGGGAAAATTGTGCATTTAAACTAAAAAGAAAAACTGAGTCCCTAATCAATGCAACAGCTACAATTTGCAAAACTTCCCTTTTCTCTCAGTTCAGGAAGAAAACAGTGAGAATGTCATTGCACTGAGGCTTTGCAGCATACTGATTTTGCGAAACCTCTCTCGCTTCTATGACCATTTATTGCTCTCTTACCAGATGCCAGATCCAGAACTAAGCACTAAATCCACACTTTCAAAGCTCATACCTCTATGAGGTAAGGAATCATCCTGTTATGGGGAGGCTTCGCGAGATAAAGTCATTTTCCTCATTTATTTCCCATGGTTTTTGAGCTTAATAATGAATCACCAATTACTTCTAGCACTTGCCTTTTCATAAAATTCCATTTCTCTTGGGCATTCACCAAACTTCCAATTTGACAAATGCACATTGACAATTATCAGAGGCGTTTCCAAAGCAGACAACTAAATAGATGAGAAGTGAGTGGGTGTGGCTAGAAGTAGGTGCGGTTTGACTCCCACAAAGATGACTGGGTTTCCCCCGCCTACCTCTTTCCCTATTTAGATGTGGGAACTCTTTTAAATTATAGTGTCTTTTGGCCTCAGTTTTCTCATCTGTAAAATGGTCCCTCCAGACTAGTAGACTTTGAAAGCCAGCTCCAGCCTTCAGTAATCAAAGTTAGAAGGAAAAAGCAGGCAGAAGCCTGAGTGTGATGTCCAGGGTTAATTGCCTGGCTATATTGTGTTGCCAGAGTTTCCAGAGCAGTTAGCAGTTCCACAAATGTAAGTAACTGTGTGATCACCCTGGATTCTTTTTCATCTTGGGCCCTTCTAGTCTGTAATTAAATTCTCTTTGGCAGTTTACCAGACCCAGGCGCATTGCCAACTTTCCTGGCAACTTTCTTGGAAAGCTCTGAAGGCAAATTCTGTTCCTGTTGTTTTGGAGTGAGCTAGGGCTGAAACAGGGTATACAGCTCCCTAAGTGTGGGCTGCAGCATCGTCAAAAATTCAAGGTGAACTCTAACCCCTTAAGAGAAGAACCAGGTGAAAAAAGCACAAGTAGGTTGAAGGCTTTTGTTTTGGTTCTCAAACCTAGACACACACATCAGACCTCCCTCGGAAGCTGTGAAACCATTGTAATACCCACGTCCCAAACGGACCAGTTATCCAAATCTCTAGGGGTGGATGCATGTTAAAAAGCTCCTCAATATGACTAAGGGCCATTCCAAGTTGAGGACCTTTTTGGGGAGAAAACCACCTGCTATGAGATCAACAAATCCATTCAGCCAAATTACAATGAAGCTTGGAAGGCTCACCCGTGTCCAGAAATCTTGCAGTCAGTGCGAGGAATCTGGTGGAGGGATCTAACAGCAAAGAAGGTTTTCTAGAAAGTTGCGTGCATCCTAGGAAACAGGAACAGTGTGGTCACAGCAGCAGCAGGCCTGGGGAAAGCCTGGGAGAGAACATTCTGGGAATAGAGAATGAGGGGTGGACTTTGGACCTGTGTGGGGAGGAGTTTGGAGCTGGATTAGGGTATTTGAGAGCTAGAAAGAGGAATGGAGAGGCCTCTGCAGCCAGAATTGGGCCCTGGAAGCTGGGAAATTCCAGCATGAGTGGAGGGAGAGGGACCACATCTGGAGCTAGGCGTGGGAAGAAGACTGTAGGATGGAAATTGATCTTGGAAAAAAGCAGGGCGGGAAAGGGAGGCTGCAAAGACTAATCCTTTTAAAATTGCTGGTGACAAGCAGAATTAGGGTCGAAAGATAGGCAGCAAGGAAGCAAAGAGCAAGAAGGAAATGTACCGATGGTGCAGAGGTATTGCTTTGCTGTGAATTTCAGGAAAGCAGGGACATGCACGCAGCCCTCTGGGCAGCCAAGCACAGTGGCGGGAAGATGGACGAAATAAAAAATCCAGGAAACTCAGGTTGCCTTTGTCAGGAGGGTTTGGTAGCTTCTTGGGAGTCTTCATCAACCAGACAGATTTGTATTTCCACAACTAGAGCAGTTAATTCTGAGTATGATATTCACAGCTTTGATTTGAGACAATATTCTTACCTGCGTCAAGGCACTTTTGTTTGACCTGTGTAAACACCAATTTTTCTACCTCTACAGTGTGTGAAGTCTAGTTTTTCTACCTGTTATTAGGGAAATGCTGGGTGGTTTGGTGACATCATCCTTTCAAGGTGTCTGTAAGTTATTACATAATAAACTTTTCTTTAAAGCTTTGGAGTCTTTGGCTCCGTAATTATTCTAGGTTTCAACTCAGCTTTTAATGAGACTGTCCAAGAAGGATCGCTGGTAGCTGGTACTTTCTCACGTGGTAAAGAAAGCAAGCCCCCAAAAAGAGTGTTAAACCTCAGATATTTCCTCAGGGGTAACCTTCAGGCCCTGAACTACTGTGTCATATTCACAAAACATTGTGGATTTCTCAATATCAAAACTCTTGAAATCATACGGCCAAAAAAATCTGACTCCAAACCATAGGGACTTTCTGACCCAGGGGCAGAATTTTCCTAACCAGCATTTAGTCATTTCATACTTAGCTACTGAAAAAAAAATTTTTTTTTATTACTAATGTTTTTCTTTAAGTATTACCTTCTTAATACAACTAACTCCACATTGGATTAATGTATAGACATTACATAGCCACATCAAGTTCCTCGTGCATGTACCCATGTTATAGACAATTGATAATAATTGCTTGGCAATGTGTTATTTAAAAGCCTTGTTAGGAGAAGATAATGAGAATTTCCTTGCATTCCCATTGGTTAAGAGGAAAATCCGTTCCAAAATATTAATTGTGATATCTAATGTTTATTGTGTGCTTCCAAGGAATAAGCATTTGAAAGTACTTTACATATTATTTCAGTTATTTCTTATATCCAACTTCTAAAAGAACTGCTATTTTTTCCCTGTTTATCCCTGATAAATTTTGAGGCACCAAGAAATTAGAAAAATTGCTCAGGCTAACAGAATGTAAATGGTGTAAAAAAAGTTTTGAACTCAAGTAATATAACTCTAGTACTGTGCCCATAGCCTCTGATTATACCACCTTCTACTAGAGAATTCTTCAGCAGATGTATACGATGGAATATTAGTCAGCCATAAAAAGGAACGAAATTGAGTTATTTGTAGTGAGGTGGATGGACCTAGAGACTGCCCTACAGAGTGAAGTAAGTCAGAAAGAGAAAAACAAATACCGTATGCTAACACATATATATGGAATCTAAAAAAAAAAAATGGTTCTGAAGAACCTAGGGGCAGGACAGGAATAAAGACACAGACATAGAGAATGGACTTGAGGACATGGGGAGGGGGAAGGGTAAGCTGGGATGAAGTGAGAGAGTGGCATAGACATATATATACACTACCAAATGTAAAATAGATAGTTAGTGGGAAGCAGCCGCATAGCACAGGGAGATCAGCTCAGTGCTTTGTGTCCACCTAGAGGGGTGGGATAGGGAGCGTGGGAGGGAGACGCAAGAGGAAGGAGATATGGGGATGTATGTAAATGTATAGCTGATTCACTTTGTTATACAGCAGAAACTAACACACCATTGTAAAGCAATTATACTCCAATAAAGATGTTAAAAAAAAAAAAAGAAATCCTGGTATTTCTGGAACAGATATATTGTGTTGTAGCAAAAACATCTAACACCTATAATTTTTTGAGGATTATTTGGAATTTTACACAAATTGTCTCATTTAATCCTTAATAAGAGCTTTTTGAATTTGGTATAATTACACCCATTTAACTATGGTTCAGTGGTATTTTTTTCAAGGATAGTACAAAGAACTCCCATATAGTCTTCAAACAATCTCCTGAAATAGTAACACTTATTACATTATCTATCATTCTCTTTTTCTCTTCAATAACTACAATAGGAATAAAACCAGGAAATTAACGTTAATACACTAATATTATCATATTCAAATTGCCTGATAATGTTCTTTATAGCAGAAGAAAATATATTGTCTGTAGTTGCCATGTTGTTTTAAGCTCCTTCAACATAAGTCATTCCACAGTTTTCCACGACTTTAACACTTTAGAACAGTGCGGTCTAGTCTTTGCTAGAATGTTGTTAAATGTAAGTTTGTCTGATGTTTCCTTAGGACTATGTTCAAATTATGCATTTTTGCCTGAAAGGTCCAATGGTCATTTGTAGCACAATTAAAGTTACACAGCTAATTAAATTTGAGGCCAGGATTTGAATTTGAGTGAGAATCCAAAAGCTACATTCTCAACCTCCATTTGTAACATCATGAATAATTACAGAATTTCTCATACAATCTCTTTAGCAAAGGATAATGACCTCTATAAATATCACAAAGATTTACTCTTGCATCTGCCATATTACAAAATGTGAAGGCAGGAAAATCAAATGGTATGATGGTATAGAACCTATTACAGGAAGTACATGTTTATTATCTATTACTTGGGGAATGCTATTCAAAAATTTGGATTAATATAAAACTTTACTGTATTCTGTATGTCTTGGATTATCAAGTTTATGGTTCCTTACTTTACTTGCTTATTTGGCTTCTGTCTTCTTTTCTTATCCTAAAAAGTTGTTACATGGTAGAAAATGTCAGTGTAATTCTATAGTACTTCAATATACACTAGTCATTTTCTAAAAAACATAATATAAACATTATAAATAAACTGTACCACATTCCAGAAATTCAACTCCTAAAAGCTTTGTACACAGGTAATGATTTCTATATAATATCCTGCTCTTTTAATTATTTCAATATCCAACACGTTAGAAAAGTCGATAAAAAAATAGTAGCATGAGTCAATATTAATAAATAAACTTCCCTACTTCCAAAACGCTATACATCTTGGGCTAATTTTTCTAATGTCATTACTATGTTGTAAATTTAAGCAATACTCAATACTCAATTATCACTAACATTTTGGTCATGAGTATCTTTAAAAGCAAACAAGTTCTACAAATAAAAATTTAAATTTCCTGGCTACCCTTTATTTTAAAATTTCAGTTTATATACTCTTTCAAAATCACGATTAACTTGATTTCTATTAGTAAAAGTAAAAAGTCCCTGAAAACAAACATAGCTTCTCAATATAAACTGGTATTACATTTAAGAACACAAATAATTAAATGGTGTACTTCTATTAACTTAACAGTACCGTGTCTCAGATATCACCATACACTTTCAGAACCAAAGTCCTAGAAAATCCATGGCCCATTGAGAAGAAGTAATGACTGATACACAAGGACAAGTGACTATTTTATTTAATCCAGTGTTTTCAAGGATGTGGGTTTAGCTTATTAGTAGGTCATGACCAGTGTTTTAAAAAAACAAAATAAAACAATGGAGAATTTCTCAATATGTCATATGGTAAATGTAAATATTAATATGTGAAACTTTTGTTTTAGTATGTGTGCATCTTTTGTATAGTGTGTGGAAAGGAAAAATAGTTTATTTACTGTGACACAACCAAAGAAAGCTTGGAAGCCACTGGTTTAATCAGAATTCAAATCAACTCATTTTTCGCTGTTATTCCTATGAGTAACAAATGTGATGTATTTCATGCTTTATTAATTTTCTTTTGTCTTGCCTGTACTTGACATTTCTAGGGCCTTTTTCACAGCCCTTACCTACCCTCCCCCAGCAATTCACACAGATAAACACTTCACCTAGAAATGTTCCTCGCCTTCCACTCCAGCTTTCTCATAAAAATGAAAGCAGTTTCAGCCAGCACACCAGGTAGATACATATTGTAGATGTTAAGAGTTCTCTTCTTCCCATTGGCAATAATCTTTAGTCTCTTAACTGATGAAATTTGCCTCAACAAAATGTCAATTTGTCTAATTTGCTCACCCTTATATACTGAGTTCCTACTCCATGGTATGGGCTCTGTAAGTATTTATTAAATAAATAACTGAATGAGTTATTTATTAAATAAATAACTGAGTTATTTATTAAATAAATAACAGAATGAGTTATTCATTTAACTCACACAGACCTATGTGTGAGAGTGATCCTATCTACCAGTACACAGTGGCCTTTCTAAAACACCCCTCCCTACCAGACTGTTTAATCTGATTCTCACAGGACTCTTAAAGCATCCTCCTCTAGATTACACAATTAAAGGGGTAAGGGAGATAGAGGACTCTTTTTTTTTTTTTGTCTTTATCCTTTTTTTTTCAAACATCTTTATTGAAGTATAATTGCTTTACAGTGGTGTGTTAGTTTCTGCTTTATAACAAAGTGAATCAGCTATACATATATATACATCCCCATATCTCCTCCCTCTTGCGTCTCCCTCCCACCTTCCCTATTCCACCCCTCTAGGTGGACGCAAAGCACAGAGCTGGTCTCCCTGTGCTATGCGGCTGCTTCCCACTAGCTGTTTTACATTTGGTAGTGTATATATGTCCATACCACTCTCTCACTTCGTCCCAGTTTACCCTTCCCCCACCCCGCGTCCTCAAGTCCATTCTCTACGTCTGTGGAGGACTCTCTTCTTGATTGAGATTATAATAGGGCTGGCTGCAGATTAAATCCAGCCAGCTTGGAAGTCTGGGATTAGCAGATGCAAACTATTATATATAGAACGGATAAACGACAAGGTTCTACTGTATAGCACAGGGAACTATATTCAATACCCTGTGATAAACCATAATGGAAAAGAATATGAAAAAGAATATGTGTAACTGAATCACTTTGCTGTACAGCAGAAATTAACATAACATTGTAAATCAACTATACTTCAATAAAATAAATCAAAAAATAAATCCAGTCAGCAAAAATGGTTTATTTGGCCCACACATTTTAATCAATGTCCTACATTTAGATGGTAGAAATTCTCACATAAAAACTCAGCCTGTCTTGAAAGATCATAAGATCTGACGATGCCAGGTCTACAGTCGGCTGGAGCTGGGGTAGCTGATTCATTTTGATGAGTCACGTGTATACATCTTTTCTTCAGGTTTCCCTCCCTTAACAAGACTATGAGTTCCCCAGAATCCTCCTATCATGTTTTGTTTAGTCAGGACTCAATATGTAGCATGAAGGCATAAATTAGGAGTGGGTCACAGTGCTTAAGGTCAGTTTTGAAGACGGCTTATATAACTATAAGGTTCAGTTCTCTCCTCTCCTCCTCACAGCATCTAGAGTTCGTCCCACAGAAATCTAATCTTAGCTCATGGTTCAGCTCTCCTTTCTGCCATAAAGCTGAATCTGCAAGCCTGGCCTGCTTCTTGGATTCTAACCAGAAATCACTAACTGTCCCTCTCAGACTGTGTCATAAGCTTACTCTGTTATCCAGCCAAAACATACTTTCCAACCGATGGCCCTGATTTGTTTTAACGCTACCATCATCCTACCATGCACATAACCTTGAAGCCTCAGCAATTTTAACTTCCTTTTTCCTCCCTCGCCAGTCACATTCAGCGAGTTATCAAATCTAGTTTACTCATTCTTCAAAATATTGAATGTCTCTTTTTTTTCTCTTCTCCTTCCTCTGTTCAAGGTCAAGTTTCATCATCTTGATAAACACTTAATTGCTCTCCTTACCGCAAGCCTTTTGCCTTTCCATGTAGATTTATTTATAATAGCAATGAATATTTAGCCAGTGTCCACTGCTGTCTGAGGAGTTAGGGATACAGCAGTAAACAAAAGTGAGAGTTGTGGCTTTCATGGATTTGTAATCAGTGAGGGATACAGCAAACAAACAAACACGTATATAATCATATAATGTCAAATAGTAATACATTACATGAAAAAATAGCTCATATGAGGATAGGGAATAATGGATTAGAGAGGTACAACTTTAAAAAAAATAATTGTAATTCTTTTAATGTTTAAATTCATATGCAACTAAAGGACACTTATTGAATATAGTTTCCCATATTAAACTTCCTGAAACATGTCACATCATGGCACTTCTCTACGCAAACACATTTAACAGTTATTTATCTATAAAACAAGTGGGATATAGTCCAAAGTGGTTAGCTCAGGATTACTTAATCTGGTCCCAAATATTCTTTCTTGCCTTTAGTGGATAAACACAAAACTTGGTTAACTTCCTGGCTTTATGCTTTGCTACTTGATTGGCTTATTACCATCCTAAGCCTCTCTGAAGCACCCCTACCCTTCAGGTCCCAGTGCAAAAAAGCCCCTCTCCCTTCTCCCTGCTCTAGGTCACCCAGTATGACAGCAATCCACCACCTCATAATGAGCTGTCTCCTTGTGTTTATATTATATATTCCTAGGTGGATGGCATACTTTTGAAAGGTGACTGTATTATATTACTTTACACTCTTCTTAGTACTTTACAAAGTGGTTGGCAAACAAACACATGTTTGTTAAGTAAGTGTCGACCAACCAACTACATGAGTTGACCACAGTCAGCATCTGTGGCTCCAAGTGGGCACAGCCTCACATCATCTGCCCTTGGTGACATGAAGCCTATACCTGAGACAGAACCATCACTTGAAGTTTCCATTTGAATATGCCTTTTATTTTCCCCTTAAAAGCAGTATATCACTGTAATCCAAACAGATCTTACATCATTTTGTGTCTAGAATGAAAGGCCTTGCTTTATCAGGGTGTTAGCTCTCTACACTGGCCACAAGGGGGAGCAGCAGTTCTTTTCCAGGGACCAGAATGACTCCACACTTTTCATTCTTCTATAGTTAAGCCACCCCAATGTTCTGCTTTTGCCCATACTTGGTCCCATACATGTTTCTCTTTTTGCTTTTTCTCCTGAAGGTATTTCTCACAACCGAAAGGAAACTTCTTCTTCACCTTAAGAAATTTTATTTTAGTTTTCTTGATTCCATTTCTCTAGCTATTAAGAGTTTAATTTCCATTCGGATTCTTAATTCCTTACTTTCATAGAACTTCTCAGCACTTCTGGAAAATAGTTACTGTTGGAAACAACAATTCAAGGGCAAATGAAAAATTATCTTTCAATCAATATCTGACATGGACGACAGGTAGCATGTATTTTTGTCCCTCAGCTTACCTAAAGTATCGAGTGCAGATAGGTGTTTAATATTGACAAATAGGAAAAGCTCTTAAAGCGTCTTAAAACTGGATGTTCCAATACTCGACACATATACAATTCTAGAGTTAGCAGGAATATTAGAAATAAACTGGATCCAAACCTCATTACAAATAAGGACTTTAAATCATAGAAAAATCAAATGATGAGCTGAGCTAGTTCAAGAGCTCACTCCATGAAGCTCCGTTGTCCCTCTTTTGATCATAATGTAAAACCTGGTCTATAGTTTAAACATAGAGGTGAAATAGTTCTTTTACTAATCTGACAATATCATGCTAAGGATCATTATAAAAATGTTGCTTTGGGTTCTGAATACACAAAACACCTTACATCCACACATAGTGTGTTACCTTGCGGTTAAAGTTACTCAAGTAGATCTGTTGGTACTGGTTTGAGGTTCCAATTGAGTGAGGAAACCAAGATAAATAATATTAATAATAGAAATAATAACAATAATAATATTATGTAGTGTGATTTTTATAAAGAAAACTATATACGTAGATGCATGGATAAAGTTCTGTAAGTGTATACAGTCAAAATTGTTAACCCTGATACTTACTCTAGGGAGAGAGAAGGGAGCAGGTAAATGCCTTTCAGGGAGGCTTTCATTTTACACTGCATTTATTTGCATAATATTAGAGTTTTTGCAACAAGCATGTATAACTTCTGAGTTTATGAGCATTTAAAAGGGAAAAATTAAAAATATAAAAGGAAACACTGCATTAACATTATTATGAGAAGAAAATTTTACTTTTATGAAAGGCCATTGAATTTGATTAAAAAACAAAGACATCCTTTATTTTCCCACTGAAAACATAGTCAGTGATTAACCAGCATAATAATAAGAGCTCAAAATTCAGTCCTAATGGTGGCTCCATACTGAGTTACGACTAACAAAGAATGGACTTGTTTTGCAGGACTGATTAAAAAATTCTTAGGCGCTACTTCCTAGTACATCAACTACATTAAATCTCCTATTCACCACAGTGAATGTCTTGAAGCGGTAAAGACATCTAGGCTTTATTAGTGCTCAAAGTTCAGGGTCAGAATTTTTTCACCCTCCATTAATACTTGGCCAGTGAGAATGGCCAAGCCCTGGAAAGCTACTTCCAGGCAGCCCTCTATAGACGTCTTACTAGTGTCTCCTTATGTCCACTAATCCCCAGTCCGCTTTGTTTACTAAAATACAATTATGTTAATGAGTTTCTTTTATTTAAATATAGCTCCATAGTTTCTCCTTTCCTCAAATTAGGACGTAACAACATAAATTTTGAACCTCTTATATGTCTCTTGTCCTCTATATGATTTTGGAATCTTTTCTTAAAAGGAAACGTGTATCCATGCCCCTCCCCGACTCCTCACATTGCCATAATGGAAATGGTTCTCAGTCTCAACTCTCTGACTTAGAAGAGTATTAGAACAAATACTTCTAGCTCCTCTCTCTATCTGGCCATTTCTCTTTTGGATGAAGAAGTAGCTTATCAGAGTGGTGACTTCAGTTAGAATGTGGCCTTCATCTGTGCCATCTTTCTCTATTGGCTGAGATAATTGGTGTTGAAGGCCTTGTCCATGAGAGACTCCACCTCTTGTCTATTGTTCTTTTCCTTTTGGAGTGTTCTGTTCTCAAGTGGCACATACTTTCCTCCTCCAGCTCTTTTGTGTCCGTTTGGTACCTTCCTGTAGGGCATGTCTGCCATTCTCTAGATTGAGGAGATCAAATCCCAGTGAGAGGAAGCCCTACAATGCACTCAAGTTCAATATTTTAAGAATCTGATTCTGGACTTTGATCCCCACTTATCTCCTTGGGTTAGTTCCAAATTGTTTATAAACATAGGGGAAGATTTGTATGCATGCAACTCGTACTCTTCCCTGAGCTCCAGAACTGTATATCCACCTGTCTACTGTGTATCTTCTCTTGGGCATCTCAGAGTGACCTCAAAATTGAACACCCAAACTTAACTCATAGTCTTCTCGCTTGTGTAAAAATAAATTAACAAAATGCTGGTTCTCTTTGGAGCATCCCTTAGCTCAGCAAATGCCATTATCTTCTCTCTAGCTGTACAAGCCAGAAGCCAGAAGTCTTCCCTGATTTCTCTTCTCCATTTCACATATCCAATTCATCACATTTCCCTCCATCTCCACCACCTCCTCCCTATTCTTAAACAACCTCATCTCTCACCTGAACTACCACCATTGCCTCATAATTTGTCTACCCACATGTCCTCTGGGCTCTGTTCATTGAACTCACCATGTTATAGCCTGAGGCATTTTTTCCACGCCATTGATGGCATTCTATTTCTCTTTCAATAAAGACAAAACTCCTGGCAAAACCTGTTAACAGGGGTCAGCAAACTTTTTCCTCTAAGGGACTATATAATAAATATTTTAGGTTTTCCTGGCCATAGAGTCTCTGTTGCAACTTTTCAACACTGTTATTATAATGAAAAACAGCCACAAACAATAAACAAATAGGGGTCTGTGGTCCAATAAAACTTCACATATAATCAAGCAACAGGCTGGGTTTGACACACAGGCTCTAATTTGCCAGTCCTTGTCCTAAAGTGTTCTGCATATTGCACCCCTAATTACCTCTCTATTCTCTCATACAGAATATCCTACTGTTATTGCCATTCCAGTGCTTATTTCATGCTTTTATACTTAACATATTCTTTCCCACCACAAGGCTTTCACCGATGTCCTTCTCTCTGCCTGGGTTGTTCTTCCATCATCTCTTCACCTGGTTAGCTCTTATTCCTTCTTCAGATCTTGGCCCAAAGAAGCCACCTGTGGCCTCCCCGTCTTTGTAGAGTCTCTCAGAGCCTCCTAGATCCTTCCTCCAGAGCACTTGTCAAGGGCAATTCTTATTTCTGCAATTATCTGAGTAATGCTTGTTATCTCAACGTCAGATAACTTCCACTCCCTACCACCAACTGTGAGATCCAGAAAGGCAGGGATAGTATTTTCCTCTTGTTTATCATTGCATCCCTAGGCCCCGGTGCCCAGCACATAGTTAGCGCTCAGTAAATTCTTGCTGGTGGACTAAATAAGTGAATGGAGGCATGGATGAATTATTTCCACTCTCACCACCACTAGCTTCCAACATCCCATGGTGACCTGTGTCTATTTTCTCAAGTCCTCTCTTCATAAATTGTCTCTAGCAATGTCTCTCTCTCTCCCTCTTTCCATATCAATCTCCCTTTTTTCTGCACACTTGGAAGAATTTCTATTGCTGTTAATTTATCTCTCTGTCCTTTACATATATCTGTCTTTTCTGGTGAGTGTTCTTCTAGCTTTCCTTTGATCCCCAAATGCTCATGCCACAGATTTGTTAAATTTCTCCAGCCAAAAACCTCCCAGAACACATTTGTAGTATAACACGGTTGCTTTTATTCACTTGTTATAATGAGGAAGAACACGCCCTTTGAGAAACCTTGGAGGCATCTCAGTGAAAGGGTGTAAGAAGCGACTTAGAAGATTTGGACATACGTTTGGTGATCTTAGTAAGAGTTCAAGGAAGTAGGCCTTTTGCTCTGGATTGATTGCTGCTATCAAAAATTAAAGATAATTCTTTGGGCATCTTAAAAATTATTTTCTAGGCAGTAGAGAGGAATGGTGTACAGCTAAAACTGTAATTGGTCAAAAGGCAATAGTTACTCATAGTAGCCAGATAAGGGTAACATCTGGTCTTTTTTATCACTTGGGTAATGTCCTTGTTTTTGTCTAACACATAATTACAGGAGGTTCTTGTTTTTGCCTTGATCCAACAAAATCACAGTGTGGCCTTGTCTGGTTTTGGCATTCTCTGAAATTATTTCCATTCAATAAGAGAATACCATGGCTTAGCTGTGAGTGGCAGGCCAGCTCCTAGCAGCACAAGGCCTTCTTGTAGTGCCAGGGAGTCCTTGGCTTTCAGAAGCTGCTGATCTTTCTCTCGGAGTGAGTCCTCTGATGGAGGAGTGGGTATACATGAAGGGTGTCCACACATACGAAGGTTCTCTATGCCTCATTCTGTGCCTGGTAGTCTGTGCAGGCAGGCTGACCTTGGCTAGCATGGATTAGAATTTCAAGACTGAATACTTCTGTTTATCATTTTTCATTGTGTCCTAGTTGAAGAGTCACATTAAGTTATGAAGTTAGACAAATAAAATTCCTCACTTAATGAAAAATGCATGGAATCCTTTGGCCTGTGCTCACTATTATAATCACAGATAAGAATTTGAAAGTACAACAGCTCTCAATTATCTCTCTCCAGTACACAATTTTTAAAAAATCTCTTGAGTAATTTTGCAGATTGTCCATATGATATCGACTGAGAAGACAAACAACTGAATTTTGGAAAAGAGCCAGCCCACTAGCATTAATTATTGACTGCAGCCATTGGCCCTGGGTATGACATGTGAAAAGGATTTATGAAAAGAAGCCAAGTGTAAGGTGCAGCCTGAGGACTGTGATAAGGAAGGATCTGCATCCTGTATACAGAGTTTGAGGTTTCATATTAATATTAGATGGTTCTTGAAACAAGAGTTGCATAAGATTGCATTGGCTGATAGGAGTAGAAAACCTGATTCACCCAAATCCCTCTGAGATCAGTGAAGCACAAATTATGAAAGTTTCTGGAAGTCTCTGTTCAGTACATATTTCTGGGAGAAGAGTTTTGATCGTATCTGAAGTTATGCAAAGGCAGTTATCAAGGCTAAACAGAAGCAAAACACCAAGTCACTGGTTGGACATACAACTTCTTGGTTGGGGGAGGTGGTGTTGAATTTGAAATAACTTTGTAAATTTCAAGAACCACACACATATGATAAATTCATATTAGTATCATATTAATTATCATTCAATTATATTAAACAATCTACAGATGTGTAAATATTGGCCTGTGTGTGATTACCTGTAAAAGAGAACATTGAAAATGTGGGTCCTGATAGACTGCTTATGGTCTATCAGCTAATTTCCTGATAGACCATAAGCAGTCATGTTCTTCAGGGGGGTTAGGCTAGAATAGAATAGAATAATAATATAACATAATGCAATACAACACAGTACAATACAGTACAAATCTGCAACACTCTTTTTTTCTTTTAAGCTATTGAACTCAAAGTCTTCACTTTTCAAGTCTTGTATAAATTTTCAAAATGGAAATTCAGTATTACGGTATCAGATTAATTTACACTTTAGTATACAAATTGCTTTGTAAGAGACATTTGATGTTTAAGGAAACTTTTTAAGAATAAGCTTTTGTCAACACTATTTCTTTGAGGTAGAAAGTTGTATTTTGCCAAGAAAAACCAGAACTCAAATGTTGGCTTTATTCATATGACCTATAAAGCTGCCAAGCTGTGTTCTTCTGTCTTTAGAATTACACTTCTTTCAAGAAAATTTAAGTTAATGACTAAGTTGTAACATCCTTTTCTGTCTACTAAAACCTTAATTAGCAAAGCAATTCTCCATAATTAAACACTACAGTATGTTCTATCTTTAGAAGAACTGATAAACCTAAAAAATCATGCTCTAATATTTTTTAACCATTTTAAATTTCAAGTCAGGTATTTCATTGGCTTGTTAGATTTGAGTGCATAATTTATCCTTATTCTAATACACTTGTGTTTTGTTTTGTGTTTTTAGTTTGGAAACCTTTACATCATTTAAGAAACCAAAGCATTATTGAGCTCAACAACGAATGACGTTTACACTGAATATTTTGTGGCAGGCACACCTGAGAACATAGGATTCCTGATTTCCAGGCATGGGCAATTTCTACTGCTTTTCTGGCATTCCCCTCTCACTCACTGGCAACCCTGGTTGCTCTGGCCTCCCTCTCCTTGTTAACGTGAATTAGATAATGTGACATCCCAATCATGAATTTAGAAGCATTAATATTTTTAAAGTATAGTTGCCAAAATAAACTCCCCAAACCAGGAATGACTATTTATCAAAAATGATGATGATTCTTCCTCAGATATATAATTTTTTAAACCATATATATTTCTTTTATTTCTTACAGGGTATTAATTCCATATTTCAGAAGAAAAGAAAATAAGGGTTGATTAACTGCAAATTTCAAGTGCAAAACTTGCAATTTTGCCCATATTCTTGACTACAACTGTATCATGAAATGAAAATAATAATTTCCAAAGAAAAAGAAACAAGTGTTTAAAAGTAATAATAACCACAATGACAAATTTTGTAGAACCACATATATACATGCAGCACTAAGAGATATCTTTAGATCCCTTTTTTAGATGATTCCATCTATAATGGGACAAAAATACATAATAGCTACCAGAATACATGCTTCATTGTTTAAGACTTATTAAATCATTACAAGCAGATCTATGAATAAGGCATTGGAATCACATGAGGACATGAATCACTACGTCTTTAAATTTAAAATAAGATTAGGTTCTTATCCAAAGAATTAAATATATATATAGTATTTCATATACAGGAGATATATATATTATATATGTATATATATTTGCATAGAAATATACTATATATGTGTGTGCATATATATATACACACACATATATATACATATCCTACATGGAAATATATAGTTATCATAGAATATAAAACAGAGAGAATATCAAAAATTGTTACTAGAGACTAAGGAAGGACATTTTATCATGACAGAAAGGGTTAGAAAAAGTTAAGAACTGGAAGGAAATCAACCAATAATTTTTGAATGCTAAGAATGCAGAAAGATTTTTTCTTCTTAAGTATTTCTTGTGTTTCCCTATTTTTTAGAATCAGCTGGGTATTACTTTTAAATCATTAAAAATTCTTCCAGAAAAAGAAGCAAATAATTATTTGAGAGGATTAGCAATTTAAAATAGTAAATGTAACTCCTATATGATCTGAAAATTGCAACCCTTGTAATTTCAAGGTTAGTAGTCAGTTTAGCATTAAAATGGCATTAGTTCAGCATCTTAGTAACATAAATAATAATTTCGTAGAGACAGTAGTGAAACATTTCTATCAAATTAAAAAAATATATCAAATCATGTCTCAAATGACACAGGAACAAATCACTGGAGTATTGTATCATTTCCATAATTTGATGTAACAATAACAAATAGTAACATGTTAATAAAATTCACCTAACCTATGTAAACAATGCACACACCCATATTTATAATAAATAGACAAAATAACATAACTTATTGACATAAACAATTACAGTTATCTTAACAAGAATAATTAAAATTTGAGGGAGCTACCTTCTGAAAGACTAAAACCCCAAAGTATTTTCCACTTTAAAATTTGGGGTAGGTAACAGAGCTTCACTACTGGGTCTAAATCTATTTCCCAGTTAAGTTGACTCTAGCAATGGGCTTCTGTCCTCTGAATAAGGGTATGGGCTCCTAGTGTCTGCATATTGAGGTGATCCTCTCATTTCACTGGGAGTACCTACATGGGATGGAACAGAATACATTTTATCTCCTTGACTATATCTGATTTGGGAACCAGTGAGTTGAGGTACCAGGATCTGCATTGCAAAAGAAAGGCAAAACGGCTTGAAGACAATTTTACCCTCATTGGGGACTCTTTTGGGCTCCCTGAAAACTCCTCCTGAAATAGCTGACGCTGACTCAGTGGCTTTGGGGACATGCTTACTGTAGCCAACATTTTTTATGGCACTTGATTATGAGATCCTAGATTAGCTACATTACTTGTTGACACATGAACGTTTTCACTTTGACTTACCTAAATTCAAATTATAAACTTTCAGAAAGAGCACAGATGGCTTTAAGATTTAGCATTTTATATTTATAAGGAAAAAATATACTCTATTCTAATTTATTCTCTTACCACAAGAAAATCTATGTTTTGTGCTAAGCAATTCCACTTATATCTACATGAAATGTCCCTGTCATTTCTTTCAGTCTCCACCCCAGCTGTTCTCATCACTACCCACACTCAAAAAATCTCTCTTATATACATTTTTAGTCATATTTTCTGCTCTAGAAAGGAATGTGCAGTAATTCAAATAACACCTCAGCCTAGCATCGTAGCGTAATTGGCACAAGAGAGTGGGGAGGGGGGTAACTAAGAAAGAGAAAGAAGAAGTAGGAGGAGGAAGAGGGAGGGGGAGGAGAAGAAGAAGGAAAGAAAGAAAGAAAGGAGGAAAGAAGGAAAGAAACAGAGAGGGAGGGAGGAAAGGAGGGAAGGAAAAAGAAAGGGAATTTGCATCTGAATTGCCATTCGAGAAATTGCTTTTCTGATTGTGACAAATTATTTTCAAAGGGACTTATATACACAGTAATTATCATTAAGATTCAAACAATGTAATAAGAACAGAGTGAACATTTCTCCAAAATTTAGCTAACAACAAATGTTTGTAAAGAATCTAAAACAAAGATATTTATCACAGCATAATGTATTAATACAAATTATTTAACACATCCAAAAATGAGGGAATGATTTATGATATATTAGTATATCTATGCAGTACAGAGATATACTAAGACCTTATGTGGACAATAACATTGTGATTGCGGATTATTTAATGACAAATAAAGATGCTAACCGTATATTAGATTATTACACATAAAAGAGGAGTTTAAAAAATTGCCTGTAGAATATGACCCCAGTTTCTGCAAATATAAAGATGTGTGTGTGGACATAGAAAACAAACCTATGGTTACCAAAGGGGAAGGGGAGGAGGGATAAATTATGAATATGGGATCAACAGATACACACTACTATATATAAAATAGATAAACCACAAGGATTACCTGTGTATAGCACAGGTAACTATAGTCGATATCTTGAGAAGAATAGAAAAAAAATATATATATGTATAACCAAATCACTCTGCTGTACACATGAAACTAACACAGTATTGTAAATCAACTATACTTCAATTTTAAAAAATGTGTGTGTGTGTGTGTGTGTAATAAGAGCAAAAGATACACCAATTCTTTTTAAATTGTAGGATTATAAGATATTTTTATTATATTGTTTTACTGTTTTACTCAATAAATATGTACTGCTTTTTAATATGGAAAGTAAGCCAGTTCAAGTTACTTTTATACATGTTGTGCAGTAGACTAAGTTGACGATCAGTTTCGTGCTGCGCTGGTTATTAACCTACTGTATATCATCTCCAAACCCATTCTTCTATGCTCTGCTCTGTCATGCTGAGGTTTCAACTTTGCAAATAATCTTTCGGCTTTCTAGCAGGTTTCCTGTTAGATTCTACCAATGGGGGCACTCCTGGGAGACTGAGAGGCAAACACACAGAGAAGGGATATGCTCTTCCTATTTGCTTCTTTCTGTGGGTGTCATCCCAGCAATGGCCTGTCACAGCACAATTTGTTTCACTCGCGAGCTCATTTCAGCACTCCCAGAACAAGGCTCACCGCACCCCCTTGGTAGTACTAGCATAAAACGGGCCGTGTCCTCTCCCAACTACTAACCGCCCTTACTGAATCACTTCTAAAACTAACACGTTTGAGTGGAAGCAAAGCAAGAGAAGGCTCCCCTTCCCCATATCAACACCGAGCTCACACATTTGGCTGCACCCCGTGCAGTGAAGGCGGTGGGCACCCCGATGGCAGGGCGGGCGGCAGAGGTATGGGGTGGACGGCACCACTCTCGAGATTCACAGATGTGGCAGGCCCACCTGATTGGCAGGGCAGTCAATCGTCCTGTACAGCTGTTCTCTTTAAAAACACTTACGATACAGTAGAGTTCAAGTCCAGGAGTTGAAATGCACAGTAATTGAGGACAAAGGTTGGTGGCCTTGCCCAGGGCCTACTGGGACAGACCCTGTTTGAACTCTGCCTGGATTCTGACACCTGGGCAGCAGCCAGCTGGGGAGTCACAGGCCAGGGCTAGGAGTTCCACAACGGAGTACATGGGCTTTTTTTTGTTGGCCAGGTAGGGAAAAAGCTCATGATGTCCCGGAGGGAATCACTACTGTCCTATGCAATAGAACTGAAATCAGGGAGTAGTAAGAACATTCACATTGCTCTGGCTACACTGACCGTGAACTATTCTCTTTTCATAAAGACCATAACATTGAAGGGAAAGCTTAAGGCTTGTCAGTAATTAGCAAGTCTTGGAAGTTGTACAAGACCTGGCAGCTACTTTTAGACTTCTTGTGGCTCTTGGGACACTTATCAGTGATGATTCAAATGCAGTACAATTAGCCAAGTCTTTAGGCATTGATTTTCAAATAAAAAAATATGCCTCAGTATTAGAACCAGCTAAAATAAGGGGATGCTGTAGACTTACCCTAAATTTGCTGTAACAGTGGGGTAAGAGGCTGAGATTTTAAATTGACTAGTGTTTTTTTCCTTACATTTTACATGACTGAGTACAGATGATGAAAAGAATGCTGTGGATTAAGTAAAATTTCAGATCCTCTAAAGTGCGGGGGAAGGGAAAACAAAGGAGAAATAAAATTTTTGCACTGATGAACTGTGAAATTTTCCTGTATAATGTGGGTAGGTTTTTAAGAGTTTAGAAATAAATTAAGAATGAGCTGTGACCACCATCAGCAACAACAAGAAATGGGTGATTAAAAAAAAAGCAAGAGAAGGCTCTGCTGCAAGTCCAGTGGTCCTGCCTGGCCACTTGTAGACTCACAGTGGCAGATCCTAAGATCCTAAGAGTCTGGGTAAACAGGGGTGCTGCAAGGAGACTCCGGAAGGACCCAAGAGGAGGACCACCGTGAAGACCTCTAGGGCTCGGGAGCAAATCTATGCTCTCTCCGATACATTCTTTTCTTCTTTTGAGAAATGGTTCTTGGAGTGCTTTTTTTGTTTTTTGGTTTTTTTTGTGGTTTTTTTTTTTTTTTTGCGGTATGCGGGCCTCTCACTGTTGTGGCCTCTCCCGTTGCGGAGCACAGGCTCCGGACGCGCAGGCTCAGCGGCCATGGCTCACGGGCCCAGCCGCTCCGCGGCACGTGTGATCTTCCAGGACCGGGGTACAAACCCATGTCCCCTGCATCGGCAGGCGGACTCCCAACCACTGCGCCACCAGGGAAGCCCTTGAAGTGCTTTTGACCCTTAAAGAGACTGAAATCCTGACCATGGGACTGTCGACTGAAAAAAAAAATAATGCACAACCTAAAAGTTGAGAGTTATGTTTTATTTGGTGGACAAAACTGAGGACTTCAGTCGGGGATGCAGCCTCTCATATAGCTCTGAGGGATGGCTCAGACGAGGTAAGGGAGGAGCCGGGATACAGAGGAGTTTTTGCAACAAAGACCAGGTAGTCAGAACTTCAAAAGATTACTGTTAATTAATTAGAAAAATAGACATCTCGAGTTAATGAATTTAGCGCTTTTCTATGTATGGGAAGATGCAAAAGTCTGGGCTCACTGAGATCATTCATTTGATGTGCACCTCAGCTATCTGGGGCCAGTATCCTGTGTTTTCCCATCCTGAGTCTCCTTAGGGTGCACCATCGGGGGTGGCTGTAGCGGCTGAGGGCTTGATGGCTGCAATGTCCTTTGTTCACTGATATGACAGGTGACATTTTTTCACTCACAGGACACGAAAATGACCATCCAACCTGAACTGCCCCTCATGAACTAGGTATTACATGGTTCACCAAGCCAGGAGTTTGGGCAAGTAATTAATCATCAAGTGGATACTTGATGCACATGAGAAGGTGGCTTGAGGCCTTCACTTGTATTTTGATATACTTCTTTGATACCGACTCCTGCTCTGGTGTCTCTTCTGCTTTGATCCAAGAGATTTTCTTATGACGGAGGAAAACAACTTGAGCTGTTTCCAGATGGTTAGATCCTGAGGAAGGTGGCTCTAACACAATTTAGGCTCTAATGGACACCAGAAGTTTCATTAAACTGGAAGCTAAAACTATTGCCTGGTCACTTCGGGCTCCTTATGGCACTGAACTAACACTCAGAAAAGGAGGTAGCTGCACAGGCTGGGGAAGTTGGTGTCGATTATCAAAGGGACTTGAGTAGCTTCTAAACAGGAAGGGAAGTAGGGAGCACACTGACAGGATTCTCTGAGCACCTATTAATACTTTCATGTCCAATAATAGAAGTTAATAGAAAACTACAGCAACCATAAAAAGGCAGGTTACTGAGGATTCAGATCCTTCAGAAATAAAAACTGAGGTAAGCCCACTGGTAAAGAAACCCAGTCGTTCGAACGGAACATGAAAAAAGAAAGTGACAAATATTAACCATCAACTCATGATTAGTTTTATAAATAAGGACTATAGAAGGTATGCATGCTTTCTTCCTCGCTTGTTATGTGTATTCATATTTGTATTATTATATACTCATTCATTTATTTTTATCTTTTCTCTTTCTCTTATTATTTTATATAAGATTTATTTATCTACTACAATTTAGACTGCAGATTAGTCTCCAGGTGAGACTGTTACAGAATTTGAGGAGTAATTAACATCACTCAGCGATGGATACCATGACTCTTTCCAGAGATGAACACCCCAGTTGGGATTCTGTGTCTACCTTTTTCCAGAAAGAGGGGAGAGCAAAGGACTATCTTTCTAGGCAAAAGCATAGTTTTTGCTTTTTTGGAAATTCAAAAATGGGTATAATACAGAGTAGTCAACGAGTGAACAATGCCAGTTCATTAAGCTATTTCTTTTCAACTCCAGACTCTTTGCTCTGTACTCAGCTGAGACTGCAATCTGCACTTCCCCTTGGCCAGATTGAGTCTTTCTAGACGACCAGTATGAGGCACTAGAGGGAAAATGGAAGGCAGAATGAAGGAGGAAAGACAAGCTCATGCTATTTCCTTACTCTTCTTCAACATCTTCCTGCCAATAGCCTTTTTCCATGGCAGCAGCAGAAACAGCCCCTTAAGAGCACAAGACAAGCCAAACTCTCTCCCCAGCCGGCTAGATCTCAGCTCTGTAGACCCTCCTCCCAGGGCTTGGATAACCCACTCCAACAATTTCCTGTTTTCGCCCAGCCCTACAGGTGTAACTGCTTCCTGCAGTTGATTTCTCTGTTTCCTCAATGTTCCTCTTTTTACCTTTTTTAGTCATTCTCCATTTTCGAGTCTCTTTGTTAAAATAAGTACTGTGGTTTCTGATTCCCTGATAATCATCAGGTACTCTGTCTCAGATCCATTGTTTTACCTAGTCTTCACATCAACCCTGTCCAGAATATACTAGAATCCAGGGTACTGGGGCTAAGGAAACTGAAGTTAAGCTTTGTTTCTCTTTCTATGGTCACAAAGGAAATGACTGTCAAAACCTGGATTTGAACCCAGAACAGGCTAACCCAAATGTCCACCAACTGATGAATGGATACATAAAATTTGGTATAACCTACAATGGAATATTATTGAGTAATAAAAAAGGAATGGAGTATTTATGCATGCTACAACATGAATGAACCTTGAAATCATTATGTGAAAGAAGCCAGACCAAAAAGGCAACATACTGCATGATCTTGCTAGTGTGAAATGTCCACAATCGGAAAATCTTTAGAGATAGTAAATAGAATAGTGTTTGCCAGGGCCTGGGGTCAGAAGGAATTAGGAGTGACTGCTAATGAGTATGGGGTTTCGTTTTGGAATGATGAAAATCTTCTCATATTAGATAGTGGTGATGAATATACCAAAACCCACTGAATCATAAACTTGAAAAGGATGGATCGATTTTATGGTATGTAAATTTTATCTCAAGAAAACTGTTCCAAAAATTGTATTTAAAACCAAATAATGGGCTTCCCTGGTGGCGCAGTGGATGAGAGTCCGCCTGCCGATGCAGGGGACACGGGTTCGTGCCCTGGTCTGGGAAGATCCCACATGCCGCGGAGTGGCTGGGCCCGTGAGCCATGGCCGCTGAGCCTGCACGTTCAGAGCCTGTGCTCCATAACGGGAGAGGCCACAACAGTGAGAGGCCCGCGTACCACAAAAAACAAAACAAAACAAACCCAAATAATGAAACATGGGGATGAATAGCTTAATTAGTTTTACTCCAGGAAAATAATTATTTTATCTTTTTGTTAATCAGCCTGAAATGATTTCAGAGAATAGCATTTTGTGTGTAAACCACTATTTTGCATGTGTGCTTGTATGTGTTTTTTCCACGAAAGGCATTCACACAGAGAGAGGGCTTTAATTTTTCATGGTGTTGCCATGTTGATCTCTGAGATTTTGCACAGTATTTTTGATCCTGGACTAAAAAAAGAGAGTAGGAGGGCATTTCACAAAAGAGGAAGTATGAATGGCTAATAATATAAAAAAGATACTCTACTTCACTGAGAGAATGTAAATAAATTTAACAGTAAGCTATCACGTCACACCCTCAGACCGGCAAACACTGGAGTGGTAACAAGTGAGGAAGAGAACTCTCATACATTACTGGTGGAAGTATAAATAGTGACGGCCGTTTAGGAAAGCATTCTGGCACTCTATATTAAAATTAATAATCTGCATATCCTTTTATTCAGCAATCCCACTCCTTGTATTCTAGCCCATAGAAATAAAAGTACTAGTGCATACGGAATAGTAACAAAGATATATTTTACAGCTTCAGAAACAATTGAGGACTAATTTAATATGTTGTGATAGTTTCATACAATATTATTTAGCTATTAAAAGGAATGAATTAGATCTATATATATTTCCCTAGAAATATGTCCATGATATACAGCTAAGGGACAAAAACAAAATTCAGAGAAATATATGCACCATTCCAATTATGTAAAACAAATTGGCAAAATGTGTTTTATATGTGCCGTATGTTTTTGCATATATGCATGTATGATTCCATATACATGGGGAAAGGTACAGAAAGGTATAGAAATCATCTACACCAGGAGGTAGATAATTTTTTTTTTTTTTTTTTTTTTGCGGTACGCAGGCCTCTCACTGCTGTGGCCTCTCCCGTTGCGGAGCACAGGCTCCGGACGCGCAGGCTCAGCGGCCATGGCTCACGGGCCCAGCCGCTCTGCGGCATGTGGGATCTTCCTGTACCGGGGCACGAACCTGTGTCTCCTGCATCGGCAGGCGGACTCTCAACCACCGTGCCACCAGGGAAGCCCTGTAATTTTTGACTATATAGTTGGTGAAGAGGAGATGAGGTGGGGAGGGGAGAATGGAGTAGAGGGAGAGGAGATGTCAGTTCATAAAAACAACTGACCCAGCATGTATTATATTGTCCCATTTATGGCATTTTATATACAGAATAAATATCTGTGATTGCATGAAGATGAATAAATGAATTTAACCAAAACGACGCAAATGGATACATGAGGGTAGCAGGATCTCAGAGGATATTTTCATTTTTCCCTATAATTTATGGTATTCTTTAAAGTTTTACAAAGGTTATGTACTATTTACATAATCAGAAAAAGTGATAGCACTGTTTTCAATGGGGAAAATAGATAACATAAGCAATATTTTATTATTGTTATTTTTAAAGGCATTTAACCTGGAATACCTTTGTTAATTTGTAGGTTCAGAAATTAAAATACTTTGGAAAATATCTGGGATTGAATATTACCTTTGCTAGACTGGAAATAAAAGTTTCCATCTAATTAATAGTGTAAATCCCACATGAGGAAGAGATGTGTGTAACTCACAGACATTGGTTTTCAAAATCTCTAACCCTAGTTCTCCCGCGCAAGTCAAGGGTGTGGCATCATGAAAATGGAACCACTGAGATCCAGTATGCGGTTCTTGCTCTAGCATTCATGTCTTATGTGGTCTCAGGGGCTTCTCATTTCTGGGCCTGGAGTTTCTGATCTGTTAAGTGGCCCAGACTAGATTAGATGTTCTCCAATCTGATGGTCAACAGACTCCCACAGCGTGAGGTCCATACCAAGTATAATGAATCAGAATCTCTGGAGCTGGAGGTTAGAAGTCTATATTTTTAAAAATCCCTCAAGTCTGGAAGATTTGAGAACCACATGGAACACCATGTCACATCCAGCCACGACTGTTTTAAATATCTGCTGCATTTTTTTGCTGTTACTGCCACACCCTCTTAGTGTGGAAAACAAGTCATCTCCAATGATCTGTTGCTGCTTCGGTGACTGATGCTCATGACTGACTTGATGCTCCTGATATGTAATAGTTGCAGTGGTTTCTCAAGGTCTGGGGGAGGGAGGAGAGATGGCTTTTCTTTCTGTGTTGTGTGCAGCTAAGGTTGTTGAGATTGAGCAGGTACCGCCTGGACACAAGTGAATCCTTGCTGTCGTTTCCTTATCTTTGTGGTGAAAACTATGTCTGTCCTTCAGAAGTGATGAATTGGATTCTCTGGGTGTGTGCTGTATTAGTTGATCTAACTATTAATGAGATTTTTAATGTACAAATAAAATGTAGAAAACAAAAGGAGTGAAAATTTACATTTGTTACATATATTACATTCTGAAACATTATAAGTCAAATTAAACCACTTCTATTAAAAGTCTAAAGGATCTAGAACATTGTGTGTTTCAAAAAGGAAAAATGTGTCCTCTTCTTACTGCTCCATATACTCTAAATACCAAATAAAACAAAAGTACATTATGTATTTCAAATAGGGTGCTTTCTACTCTTCGATTTAGTGGAGAATGTTCACATAATAAATATCTTCTTTTGTTACTTTCTAATTCTCATAGAGTTGAAAATATAATGTGATCAGTTAAATATTCATTGGAACCCAGTGATGAACCCGTTAGAAAATTTATCTTTTCATATATTTTATACTTCTATGACACATTTCAATGTGTGAAAAATGAGAGGTACGTTGTATGTTAAAAAATTGCTATTATTTTAAAATTATATTGTTAAAACAGTGTGATATATTATGTGAGGTCTTAGTCCTTTCATTTTTTACTTATTAAATATCTTTAAGAACGTATTATGCCCCAAGCATTTTGCTAAGTGCTGAAAATTCAAGGATGAACAAAACATAGTTACCATTTCCCTAGATCCTGGATTTGGTTGGTACACTGTCATATAAACAAAGAACTGTGATAAAATGTAATGAAATGGCCACACATAAAGGCATACAAAAACTTTTACCTCATTTATAACTTCCCATTTTTCCCATTTCCCCTTAATATAATAAAGTACAATGATATATTTAAATGCTTTGTAAAGTTTGTATACTTCTAGCCACCAAATAGAATGTATTTTAATATCACTGTTGATCTTGTTTCCTATTTTAAGGAAAGGTAGCTTATAAAAATGGTATGAGTTGAATGTATTGCCTGCTAATTTTGAAATATTAGTGATTTTAAATGAAGAATAACATTTATAGAATCATATGTACATATTATATTTAATAATATGATCAAGGAATCATATATTATATTTAATAATATATTTAATAATATAATTATAAATGTTAAATTCCATTTTTTTTCTATTGGAAAGGCTTTTTAAAAAATGCTCTCTGTGGAATTTTCTCCTCTTTCTCACTCTTCTTTTATTTCCTTCTCTCCTCAGTGTCAGTCATAGTGTTAAAGCAAATGAGGTGTTAAAAGAAATTTAAAAAAAAATAGAAATAATAACAACAATAACAAAAAGGGAAAGAAAAGAAAGTCAGAAACACAACATTGAGAAAATGCATATTTAACCAAGCCTGGGAGATCAAGCCAGATAGCACTTGGTAAATACTCTTTGAAGACAGTAATGCTCAAAGGTTGTGTTTGCTGTTGTGCTTGAAGTTTGCTTTTCGTGGGATCAAAGACACCAGATGACCAGTAATCTCACTTGCCCTTTCTTTTTCTACTCTCTGTGGGCTCTGTACACACCTCCTTTCCCCTGCAACCTTGCTTGCCCCTGGCCATCTCCCAGCTCACTTGTTCTTCTAAAGATGTCTGGGATGGTTAGGATTCAGCAGGTCACACCTTAGCCTGTCAGGGCCTGGAGCCTCCTATGCCTAGCATTAGTTCATCACTTTATTTCCCCTCCAAAGGGCCCAGTGACAAGTCTGCCTTGTTAGACATAAATCTCAGTGAGCCCAAGGCAGCCAGCAGTCTCCCGTTTGGTTACCTGTCATATCTCCTTATGTTTTGGCAGTCTGAGACACCCGTAGTTCTCAACCTCAGCCAGGGCCATGCCAAGGAGGGCGGACATAGGATAGACAACTCCACTCAAGGGCCTTTAGATTTAATCTGCACAAGGTCACCATTTACAAACTGCATAGGGTTAGACACAAATCCATGGTAAATTTTTTAAAAGTTTTAGTTTTGTTTAATTCAACTTCCCAATCATTTATTAAAGCTATGCAAGCTGAGGGAAACTGCACATGACACGTAAGTTTTAAAAGTTTAACTTATCACTCATTACCAGTTTTGATCTTCACAACAACCTTGCGAGATAGATGGGTAAATATTCTTCCATTGCATTGCATTCCATTCATTTATTCATCTATTCATTCACTTAACTTTTTTTTTTTTTTTAAAGAATCTACTCTATTTGGTACTGCTCTTGGATTAGAGCTAAAATAAAAAGACTGATGAAATGTTGTCCTTACTTTCCAGAGACTACCTGTCTAGGAGAGGCACAGAATTAGGCAGATACTACATAGAGTAAATGCAATGACAGAGATAAGCAAAGGAGAGTATATCCAGTGAGGTGAGATAAGAGGGTATATACAAGGGCTGGATGCTCCAAGGAGGTGATGCCTGAGGTGAAGTATGAAGAGAAGTAAGAGTCTGCCAGGAAAACAAAAAACCCTGACATATTTTGCCCTTATTTTGTAATTTCATAAAACCCTTAGAGGTTCTTATTCATATCACTGCTTCTCTTCAGATGTTTCAATCCAGGTTTAATGTAGTTATGGGAACTAGGCAACGTCACTTAGCAAATAATTGGCAGAAATGGGACAAAGCAAACTCATTCTGTCTGATTCACATTTAGTGCTCTTTTCATGAAGCAATGTTATTTCCTTAGAAGGAGTTAATTCCTTTTTGAAGACAATATTGATAGTGGAGAAGAAGTGAATTATAAGATGAGATCACTTTAATTATAAGCCAGAGAGCCAAAATAAGTTTAAGAATTTAGTCTGAAATACTCCAATTTTCCAACTCCTCTGTACAAAATAAGTGGACAAAAATTTCCATTTATATTTTAAATTAGGTTTATGTGGTAAATATTTTGTAATTTTTGTGAAGCACAGACTACCATTTGAACTTTGCTAAATAAGAACAGAGTTCAATTTACAGTTAATTCCGTATTGAAGAAGTTGGTGGTTTTTTTTTTTCAAGAATCATCAGAGAACTTAAAAGCATACTCTTACCCAGCCAAAGAGAATGCTTAAAATCATTTTCCTGAATAATTAGAGAAAGTGAAATCAGGTAAAAGAATATAAATGCATTCCTCTTGTAGACTTTTCTGGAAAAACAGCAGGAGGAACATTACAAAAGATCACTAAGAAAAATTACACAATGGAAAACCACTAGATAAGAAATGCCAGCTCTGCCAAGATTTGCTGTGTGGTTCTGAGTACATCACTTTACCAAGGTGAGCCCTTCTGCTTTCTTTGGTGTAATGAAGAAAATGGTCCTATTTTGTTCCAATTTACAAGGTTCCGGTGCATAAATTAAATGATATATGGGGAATAATTTGAAACATAAAACACTATGCATAAAGTACTGAAAAGAAGAATGTATTTATTATTACAAATTAAATATTTTGTGCATATTAATAAAGAAGAAGGTTTGTATTAGCAGATCTTCAAGGGAAAGAGCTGATATAGACATCTTAGGAAAACCACGAGTCCTCTCCTGAGTAGATTGTAACGACTCTTGTTATGTTGCCTACAATTCATTTTAAATATCTAGGCATAGATAGTGTAATAAAGTGGGTATAATTTAACTATAATCTACATGCTAGAATGGATTATTAACATTGAAAGTATTCTAGTTAGGATAATTAGATAGCATTTGAAAGACTCTAATCAGGGTTGGGTATCTTCCAATAACAATGACTTCTAATTATGACATCCCCAACTGCAATAGAACAGAAGAGATACTTGAGATACTTTTCCCCCATTGTAAAGGTGATTTGAGAACTTGGTGAGCCAGCGCGCACTATCCTTCAAAGCATGCCCTAGTCCTAGGACTCCTGTTCTTTCCCAGGGCCCCAAAGCAACATAAAGGACTCACCTAATTTTAACCAGATGACTAGCTGATCCTCAAGACTACTGTCACATGGGCCTCCAAAGAACCTTTCATGAAAGGTCAATGACTGAAGGACAGAGAGCTAAAATTTCACCTAGTTTAAAGAACACGTTGTTTGAATGTTTTTGTACCTTCTTGGTAATAAATTTGTTTATGCCACCTGTGTCTGTGACTTGATTTTGTTATAATGTACCACTTGGCATGTTGCAAACTTGTTAAGGAGATTATTACTTGGAGAGCCACAATGTGAGTTCCTATTTTAAAGACTTCAAAGAATTTTTGAAGAATTAATGTGATTCCATCTTTTTTAATAAGAGACTCATGGAGCCTACTTTATCTCCCTTTTTACTTTGGTTTGCAGAAAACTCTAAGTTTGGTTTGATATTTGATTGGAAGTCCTCTGGGATGATCCAAACAGCCTACATTTTTGTTTTCTTCCTTTACGTGGTTTTGATTTTTTAAATTTTAGGCAAATTGCTCTACATTTTATTATTCTAATGGCTATTTATTTCATTTTTTATCTTAAGTCCTATATGTAAAAAGGATTAGAATTAAAAACATACTTACAAATAAATTTATCATATAATATGAATTTACAATATTATAAATCCATAATTTATAATTATGGACTGCTGTAAGAAAATCCTACAATAGTAAAAAAGATTACCTTTTCTCTACAAGCTTATTTTCACACTAAAAACTTAGAGAAATGACTGAACATTAGAAGCATCAGTATAAAAGTAAAATTTTTAATGAGTTGCAAATTATGGAAAAATAGAATGCTGTGCACATTTTTAATAAGGAATTTTATTAATGCACATCTATAATAAATGGCTTTCTCAAACAAAATTAGAATAAAAGTTCTTATTATACATCTTTTAAAATGTCTTTAATACTATGTTGTAATACTTAGTCTTTATAAATTTTCTAAACTTTGAAAAAACTTGCTAAGCAAGTTTTTAAATCAATAAATTATTTTTTAATTGATAAAATATTTTCCTATCCCAACCACTTCCACCCTTCTCAGCCCCAAGCTAATGATAAATGCAGAATCAAGTGCAAGAAGTGCAAGAAAAGACTTAATATCACTTTGAAACTTAGGCTATTGTCCTTTAGGTGCTGAAATTCTTTTTTTGTAGAAATTCAGGAGATTGCATCCAAGTGGGTTAAAGCCACTAACTGGTTAGCACTAACTTCCAATACCTGTGAAGTAGTTAGTGCCCAATTTGTTCCTTTAACATTATTTCCTTTGTACCCAAAATCTTTGAGGTTGGAAATTAGGATTAATTTCTTAATCTTCATGTTGTAGTACTTATCATCTCTCTCATTAGTCTAATTTGAGTTAATTAGAATCTGTATTACTTCTCAATCTGTGTTATAGTAGAACAATTGAAAAGAGAGGCACAGACACAATTATGTTTTTTTAATTGTCTGGAGGAGACAGAAAGCCAGTGGGGCTTCCCTTATTAGGTTAATATCTACCTGACTTCAAAATGTTCCAATGGTACAAATAGCAATGGGAGCCATTGCACTTTCCAAATTCCATCCCTCTTTCCCTTGCCCTACCCCTTACAATCCAATTAATTCAAAGGTGATGGAAGAAGAGAAATGTTCTACATGTCAAAATGACAATGTCCATTACATGATTTACAGAATGAGTAGTATGTGTGATAGTCTGGGGTGAATTCATGTTTCTACTTTTAAAATAAATTCCCTTTTTGTCATGTTTCATTAAATCCCCCTTCAAATCAGTATGGATGAAGCATGTGCCTAAATAATCTCTTTTGATGACAATAGCGGTTTGATAAAAATGAGATTGAAACAAATATAAAACGTTGTGAATCTATTACCTCCAATTCCTTGATAATCTGGCAGTTGTGGTGTGGTTTGATACCCCAAGATGAAACTTTGCTTTTGAGTATAGGTTATGAAGCCAACTTTTATTGTAAAGGTAAGACACTCCATTCTTCAAAATCTATGTGGTTTAGGCCTGGTCTGAATTTCAATGAACAAATGTGCTATTTATAAAAACATCAAAAGAAAGGCATATTATTTGATATAATTAAATATACATGCCAATTACTATAATCAAGTGAACTCTAAGGCTCCAATCCAATGACTGGAAATTAGTAACTGTTAAAAATATAATCAATATGAATGAGTCATTAATGTTTAACAAATAGAGGGTTTTTCTTAAAAAACACACAGGGACAAACAATATTCATTGTAAATGTAGAAAGATCTTAAATTTCACTCCTTAAGAAAATTCTAGTTGAAAATCACCAAGAGCCATTAGAACATGAATAAATGTAAAACAAATGAAAAACAGATTTTAAGGTACCAAGATCAGGTGGTAGGAAACAAAATAAATGTCAGCTACTTAAGAAATCTACATTGAATAAGAAACTACTAATACTCTTCCAAAAGGGATATTAAGGAATTATCTTAAAGATATTCTCCTCAGAGCCCTCTAGATTCATAAAAGCACAAGCTAAGTTGTTTTTTCCTTAGTTTAAGTAAAGTATATAGAGTGAAAACAGTGTTTATTATTAACTAAAAATAGATTTTAATTGACTCTAATGCAAAGTTGTTTCTCAAAGGTAGCTGTTATTTTCAGGAATATTTTCAAGGGAGAACTTTTTTTCCGTAGGCTCACTTAGATAAGTTGTGAGAACAAAAATTCTAATAAATAAATTAGATTTGGGGAACACTACCTAGCCACTACTTTTTTCACTCTTTTAAAACATATAAATTAAATAACAAAACATGATTAAATATTTTTATTAGAAAACAAAATTTTGATTGAATTTTAGAAGCCCAAAATATGGTTGAATTATTTCCTTTTATTATAACCTGTTTTTAGCCTATAAATGTTACATTAACTTTTAGTTGCAATGTATATGCCTATAGGGCTGCCTCACAAGTTATGAGTTGTAATTTTATTTGCAAAGGGAAAATGTGGTAATTCTGTGTTCTATTCCGATCCAAAGAGGAAATTCAATTCCATTTTCTCAGTTGTAAAATGAGGACAATACCTGCTTTACTTATCTCCTAGTATTACTATGAGAATACTGATAAAATATGTGTGAAAGCTGGGAGAATAATAAAACCTTTGGCAAATGAAAGGTGATACCAGAATTTTTACTGCATATCATGTAGAAATATCAATGCACTCTATCTGGATGATTGGAGCAGAAAATAATGTTCTGAGAGTGCTTTTTATAATATTGCAATATTACATCTTGATGCAAACATGCAGAGTTGGCTAGCCCACGTGCTGCTTTTGTGCTAACTAGGAAAAAAGAACCTCCTCCTCCAGACAAATGAATGCCCTTGCCAGGATGATGACTTGGTGAGTGGGGTACAGGTTGGGTTTACTTAGGAACCCTTGTGTTGTAAACAACGTTTATAACTGTACACTGTGACTCAGCAAACATGCTTTAATTTAAAAACTCAGATTTTCACTAAAATATCAATCTAATATGGGCTGTGAACATTTACTAACAACTGAAATGGTCTCACAACCAAGGGGAAAGTTATGTCATATGTGGTTAGATTAGCTGTGGCTATACAGAATGAATACTCTCTAAAATACATGTGGTAACAATGGCCACAAATTTCCTAAAGTGCAAAATTTAAGTTTTAACTTCTATTTACAGTGCAGATCAGGGCTGTTCCACTGAAAATACATGCAAGCTATATTTGTCATTTAAAATTGTCTAGTAGCCACATTAAAAAATATTAAAACAAGTATATTTAAAAATTTTCAGTATTATATTTTGTATAACCCAATATATCCAAAATATTGATCCAACATGTAAAAAATAGAGAATTCATTACTTTAGTTTTGTTTTTCTCCTTTATTTTCATACTAAGTCTTTACTAATCATCAGATGTGCTTTGGAATTTTTTAAGGGATGGCACCAGAAAATTTAACAATTTTTTTAAAATGATGTTCAAATATAGAAGTAAATAATTAATCAAATTCCAAAAAGTAATATTTTAACAAAATACATAGGTTTATATAAAAGATTTTGCAGAGTAATAAATGTCTACTTGGTTGAATATTAATTTCCTATACTTGCTTATTAACTTACTCTGTGGATTGTCATCTTTTTTCATAAAATGACTTTTATATCTGTAACAGTCACATTCATAATTTTCTGTCTAAAAGTTAACTCAAATGTTGCCTCAATTAAAACAAAGCATCTCCTCCCATGCATCTTCTAACTTAATTGAACTTTGTACTGTTTACTTTCAAGGAAGGAAGGGGAAAACTCAATTTATTTCTTACCCTTTCAGCATAGAAGAAGAATTTGGAGAATATGTTTGATGCTTTATATTACTATTTTTTTTTAAGTTGCAACTTGGAAAATGAAATTATGAACAAAATTCTCAATATTCACACTCAACTACTCACATTCCTAGTCCCTGGGACAATGCAAGAATTGCAAAGAGCTACCAAGCATTTAAAAAATTAATGTTTATTGCAAAGTTTTATTGCACGATTTTTTTCTACTTTTACATCCTTCTTATATGTTCTGGAGAATGTCCACTTTTTAGAGATATGTTTTATTATTCTGGTGGGGAAAAGATCCTTGAGGATGTGTTCTATTCTAATTATTTTGTACCACCTTAGACACCTTCAACTAATGATATGAAATTCTTGAATATATGTTCTCTATAGGAAAGCAAATTTGAATGTAATAATCTTCCCCTCTCCAAGTAAATGGATAAATATCATTCAGATTTTTTATGTGTTTTTGCTTAACTGACCTTGGAAGTTTTCATTAATTCCATTGTAAAAATATATGTTAAATCTGCACACCTAATAAACGTTTTAGAAATTAAATATTTTCATTTTTTATAATTCTATTTATTGAAAATATCTATATTTCAGTTTTCTAAAAGTATCCTGAAGTAACATCCTTGTATTTGACACTTTGATAAGATGAAAAAGACCGAAATTTTATAATAGACGATTGCATAAAATCATTTTCCTCAAAAGTGGTTATGGTGTTTTAAAATTACATACTGAAAAAAAAAATCACACAGCAAGACTTCATTGTTCTATATGAATTTACTACCCAAAACCAGTCAGTGAAAAAGTGTCCAAAATATTGGGAGCAATTAACCATTAAAATTTTAAGTCTTCCTTTACTGAATCTTTTCATTTTGCAAAATCTATTCAGTTGTATAAACAACTTTGTATCTGGACTTGACTTGTGATGAACTTGAATGACTTTTATGGGTACAAGACACAAACTGGTTCTACGTTCACAAATTGTTCTCCCTTCCGTTGAAAATTACACAGAGGGCTCATGTAATTTCCCTGAGAGAAAGCAAATGTCGTGTTATGTTCCTGTTCATGATGTCCTCTGAATAGAGAAGCATTGTAATATTTATTTCAGCAATGTAATTCATGTCACTATAAATATGCTGCACTGTCTAGTAACTCCATGGAGAGGCAATGAATTGCAGTGATAAAGCAGTGTTCTATGCAGAGAATAATGTGCAAATAAGAAAAGCATGCAGCCTTATTTCTAAAGGAAAACAGCTTTTACAAGACAAATCCCATTGCAGATAGTTTGTTAATACACCTGACAATTTTTATACTAACATTTTACTGTCTGTAATGCTGCTTATAATAAGTAATACAGCAGTTAGGGTATAGAAAAACACAGTTTCACATATTTTATTTTAACATCAGTAGTTTAAATGGACTTTTTGAGTTCCAGCATAGAAAAGGAAACTCCATCTTGATATTCTTTGCAAATCTGAGTTAACTAAATCTTTTTCATATTTTGGTGTGCCTACTGGAAAATGTTTTTCATCAATGCATAATGCCATATTTAGCCATATAAATGTGAACATTTATTCATATGCATCACAAAGAACATGTCTACTTCTGTTTAGGTGTAAAAAATATTCTAGTTAAAGCATAATAATTCTTCATGATCTTTACTTAAAAAATACACCCAACCATGTTCTTTTCTGAACATAAATCTGTTATGAGTTGTCACTTTGCATGTAAGGAAAGATCTACATATTTCTACCAGCAGGATGACTGCTGGTCAGCTTTACCCCTTTACATTTATGTATCATTTTGGATTTTTGAGCCCCAGGATATAGTATGAGCAAGGGCAAAGATGGAGAGCTGGAGAATGTACTTGGAATTTTTGGGAACATTGTTTATTTTTCCCCTAAACTACTCTGGGTTCTTTGCTTGCAAATGCTAGGCTTGTCTCTTTGTTGATGAAATCGAGAGACTGAAAATATTGGGAACTGGGTACAAATGTGTGCTTCTTCCTCCCTCCTTTCCTGCCTCGATGCCCAGTAAAGTACACCACTCCTGCAGTGTCATGTAAAGACCATAACATGTTCTGCCATCCCGCATTTCATGGTTAACACGTGCTTCCCTCCTAAGTAAAGAGAAACAGATTAGATTGGGAGATGTGTATTGATTGCAGTGGTCCTCAAAGCCTGTCCCATGCCAGAAGCATAAGAAATACCTGGGGACTTGGTAGGAAATACAAATTCTTGGGTCTCACCCCAACCTACTAAGTTAGAAACTCCAACTTGTGTTTTAACAAATCCTCCAGGTAATTCTGCGTTTTAACCACTGGCATAGTGAAAGGCAAAACACAATCGTCCAAAGTCACATAGCCAGAGGTAGAACCAAGAGACAAGAAAGCATGTGCCCTGACTCCCAGCTGAAATCCACTTGCCCAAGACTCTGTGTATGTATGACTATCAGGTTCCTCTTGCATTTGTCTTTAAGGATGACTTGGATAATCTTTGAAACAGAACTTTCCCAGGACTTTAATTGAAGGAATTAATGACAGTGTGGATTTTTTATATTTTAATACCACAAAAACTAAATGAGAATATTATGAGTAATGTATACTTTTATTAAATATTTCTTGACTTTGGTGATCCTATTGGAGATAATGGCTCTCTGATCAGACTTAACCATTTCTGTTTCTAGGAATATTCTCCTACAATTGGGAAACCGAATATTTCAAAGTGCTCAACAAAATCTTTGTGAAGTCTGCTTCAGTGCTTCTGTTTGTGAAGTGAATCTTTTGTAGGACAACATTGATGTATTAAACCACACTGATGTACTCAGATACCTTTCTTACTTTTCTTCATCTTGGTATCAGAAAATTCATCTGAAGTACACCAGTGAAATGGTATTCAGTTATCTTGGCGCTTTGAGACATTCTAATGCTTTAGTACTGTCTCATTTTATTAGTTTATAAATTTGTAAACACATAAATAAACTATTGGCATCATCATAATTGTTTTATTGTTTGCAGCTAAGATTTACTCTCCATCCCTCTAGTCATAAAACAGATTCTTTCTCAATTTACTTCTGGTAATATCTATGTATTTTCATTTTATATATTTAAAAATGTTAACCTGGCGGTCTATCTTACCCTTCAAAATATTTAGGGATCTAACAAACTCCATTATTTGGGGAAAGAATGAATCATCTTTCCTCTCAAAGTTAATATTTCACAAATGATCATAGCTTGGTATAAGCATGAAGTTTTCAAAGGGGGCTGCTACAGGAACTTTTTCATTACAATACAGCTTTAAAGACACTGTGTAATCTATTTCTAAAGTCACAAGTTGTGGAAAGAAGACAAGCTATCTGGAGTGATTATGCTTAACGGGTTTGGTTTCCCTATACCTCAGGTATTCCCACCCACCACCTCGAGGGAGACTTTATGTTAAATACAATGAAATTATCATCACTCAGGGGTTTGCCCTGCCAAATATAATCCAGGTAAAACACATTTGTAAGATGCAGCCAAGTATATAACTTAGTGCGCTTATGACGGGATTCCTTTCGGTCTGTAAATTGATAGGCACAGCCAGAGGGATTATGTAAATAATCAAGGGAATGAAATGCAATGCAGAGGGTGTAACTCTATCCCAGGCTGCAAAGCAAGAGGCAGCATGCACCTGACAGCTCGTTGGACTCAAGCGAGGTATCTAAAAATGGAAGCAGTTCCTTTTTATAGTCCTGTTACTCAAGGGGACCTACTCCACATTGTTATGTTAAGCAAATCTCTGCACACTTCTGATGCTACCTGGGAGGTTCTAAATTGTTCCATAGTTTGCTGCTCACAGCTTTCTTGGAGCAAACTTCAGGCTTCTGAATTCAGTGTGTACTGTCTTCATAATAATTTTTTAAAAAATCTGTTATGTGCCTAGTATACAAAAGGAATGGTTTCTTACATCACTATCCCCCTTCCCCAGGATCATGATAAATGTTCATTCATGTAATGAATAATTATTCATTGAATACACCAACTTTAAGCCATGTGCTATACTAGTGTCTGGGGACACAGTGCTAGCAAAACACAGCTGTGTAATATCCAAGTGGATCTCACAGATTCATAGACACCCTAGTGTGTGGTAAGTTCTATGGTTAAAAGGCATTGGGCGCTTTAAGAGCCCAAATAGTCTTAAGGGTTGAGGAAGGTTTCCCAGAATAAAGTCCGTGTATTACTAAGACCTGAAGTAGTAATTAATCAAGCAAAGAAAGAGAGCCGGAAGAGAGGAAATTATCATCGAAACATAACTTAGAGCACAATTTTATAATTATATGGCAACAAATCGCTAAGGTCATTAGGTCTAATAGCTGCCTTCAAAACAAACCAGGGTCTTAAAAGTCAAGAACATTTACCTAACCATTATTTCTCTAGTATTTTGCCAACTCACTGAGTGGACCTTTTCCTGCATTTTCTTGCCCTTATAAATAACCCCACAGCATAGTGTCTGGAATATTGTAGATGCTCAGTAAATATCTGATGAAGTATTATTTAAAATAATCTCCCCTTATATAGTCTAGTATGAATATAGGAAAACAATCAAATCTTTTTTCTAGAAAATTTCTGCATGTATCGTTAGCTTTCTCTTAAGGGTAAAAAGTTTCCCTTAGAAAACTCAGTCACACCGGTAATATCCTACCACTAAGCATTCAACCCCAGGGTGCTGGGGTGTGGAGCAGGGAGTGTTTTAAACAGTAACCTTTATCTTAAGTATGAACGTTAACATCAAACTAATTTAACCCCAGTCATCATATAATGACAAAGCACTTCGGACATGCCTTTCCCAGTGTTATACAGGAGAAAGTGTTTCACCATTAAGCAACTATTCCTTGTTATCATATATCACCACATTTATGGAATCAGTCCTCCTCTTTATCTGCCTCAAAATGCAGTGTCATTAATGTGATGCCTAATTGCAAAAATATATATCTACAGATTTACTGCTTACATATCAAATATGTAAAAATCAAGAGGCTGTCTGGGACTTCCCTGGTGGCACAGTGGTTAAAAATCTGCCTGCCAATGCAGGAGACATGGGTTCGATCCCTGGTCCGGGAAGATCCCACATGCTGCGGAGCAAGTAAGCCCGTGTGCCACATCTACTGTGCCTGCGCTCTAGAGCCCGCGAGCCACAACTATTAAGCCTGCGTGCCACAACTACTGAAGCCTGAGCACCTAGAGCCCGTGCTCTGCAACAAGAGAAGCCACTGCAATGAGAAGCCCTCGTACCGCAACAAAGAGTAGCCCCCGCTCACTGCCAACTAGAGAAATCCTGCGCACAGCAATGAAGACCCAACGCAGCCAAAAAAACCAAACAAAACAAAGAGGCTGTCTGCATCTTGACTTTGAAACCAAGATTGCTTCAGGGAAAGTTGAAAGTTGCTTAATACCAACTGCTTTCAGCAATACAAGCTGATGATTAAGGATTTAATCTGCAACCTGGTAGGAAAATGGGGATCTATTCGTCTATTCACATTATATTTAATGGAGAAAACTTTAGTCAGTAATTCCTTAAACACTTGCATAGAAAATTATTTTTTTTAAGTAGGGAAAACTCATGTTAATGTTTCATTTGCTCTCTTTAGATATGTCACTTGAGTCAGATTGTTATCATCCATGGCAAATCAGTACCTTAAAGAGCACCTTGGGAGTATAAAGTGCACATAGAATTATGCATGATGAAGACTGAAAGGAAGACCCATCTAGTCCAAAGCATTGTTTCCCAGCTGGAGACAGAGAGGACTTGAGAGCCCACGAGCCTGCACCTGTTCAGCGTCCCACTGCTGATTTTTGGAGGGCTGGAATGGGGGCTCTGGACTCCCAAATCAAATCAGGGTTATCTTCCCTTGATCCAGCATTTCAATTTTTTGTTTAAGATTTTCCCAGTTGGGGCGATTACTAGATTGTGAACTGTATCTCAATTCCATGTTAGGATTTTCCAAATTGGAGTGATTAATACATTGTGAACTTCTGAAGAAAAATTAAAAAGTCATTTGCAATGAATATCTTTACATTTTGATTACCTATTACAGTCATTGACCTCTGTGGAGGATAGTTTATTAACCTGTTTTTTGTTTCCCACTGCCAGTAATTAGCTAAAATTTCACAAATGCATGTGAATTTGATGTATGGTTTGTGTTCCCTAGTAGGTACACATACTCAAATTAACCCTTTTCTCGAAAGGTTTTGAGGATAATCCTTAAAGTAATCATTGACTAGCTTTTAAAGATTGTTTGGTTAGTTGGTAATTCCTGTGATATATTAACCCAGGTTGTCTATTCTGTCATTTCCTGACCTATAGAAGGTATCTAAATTAGGGACGAATTATTTTTTCTCTCAAAGCCTTTTTCTCTTAATAGAATGACTTGGTGCAGAACAGGCTCAGGCAATATAATTTATGGTACACAGTCTCCTAAAATATAGAGCAAAAACTAGGCCAACGGATCTTCTAACATCATACAGGAGCCTGGGAAAAAGATACCTAACAGTAGATCCTCTACTACATCACTATGAAGTACACAGGCGCAAAGAATTGAAAAGGGCTTGTGATTCTGAACTTGGGACTATTCCTAAGAAATCACAATTATACTGAGAATCCTCCTTATTAAGCACTCTCACCTTAAGACTGATGGACCCAAAGCATCATTATCCAACCACGCCATTACAGCCAGGTTTGGAAAGATATCTGAGAAGAGCACCCTGCTGATGATAACAGAGCCCTGGCATTCCTCCTTAAAAGTTGTTCTCTGACTTAGTCATGCTGCTTCTTTTTCAAGAATCTACTATTGTATGCCTATTGCCATGACAGTTATTTCTCAGAAATGATTTCTTTCAGCAACATTCATTTTTTTTCCCAGAAAATACTTATTGAGCTAATGTATGATGTGATAGGATATTTTTCATATATCATATTTAATATAGTATATATTTTATATCATATAGGGATAACTGAAAATTTTCTTGAAATAATACTGACCCTTACTACATGCAGTACACTCTAATATATTATATCCTATTGAATTTTATTTTTAAAAATTTTAACAGAGAAGTACAAATCTAACTCCATATTGGATCTATTCTTTTAGCTCTAACCTTTGTGCTCTGTTGCCTGTGCTTAGTTATAATGGCTTTGCACCTTTGTAGAAGAATGTTTGCCTGAAATAAACATGATAGCCCATCCTCAAGGCTCTGCCTCCCAGGCTTGACCTTTAGAGGTATAACACTTTTCATTCACACAGAGATTTAAAAAAATGCAGAACAGAGAATAGCGTTCGTCTTGCTAAGAGTTTACAGGAACATCGTGACTAGACCTACGTGGACAGCTGCAAGAGCAAAGGATTATCACAATCCCTTGGGGGTCTGGCCAGCACCAGGAAGTTTGCAACAGCCAACCACACCACCTCCCCTTTTAGTGTAAAAGAGGCATGAACTCTAACTCAGGTAAGATGGTTCTTTGGGACACTCGTCCATCATTTTCTCAGTCTGCTGGCTTTCTGAATAGTCTCCATTCCTTGTCCCAACACCTTGTTTCCTGACTTAGTGGCCTGTTGTGCGGCGAGCAGTACAAGCTTGGACTCGGTAATAAAAATGCTTATCTTAACCCACTAAATTGATATCATTTACATTTTAGTTGGACAATTAATTTGGCTTAGTATTTGATTTGTCATTTGAAAAGTACTGTTTCAAGCCATATTAAAATTGGAAAGCCATTTAAAAATGATTTGTAAGCCTTGAAAATGATTGGGGGATTCTGAAGCTGTTTAAGAGTTTTTAACAAAGAAATGGAGTGTGATCCTTTGGTATCTTATTTTATTTTGTGCTCAATTAACATTTTAATTAAGGGTAACAAACAATAATTAAACAGATGACATTTAAATTAATTTTCTCACTATAAATAGTCTGATGGAAAGTATTGTAAAATCTGATCTAAATATTTCTCATCACAAAAACAGTGACCTCAAACTACCTATGATCAGAAACATCACCCCACTTTTTTCCAGCTTTATTAAAATATAATTAACATATAACATTGTGTAAGTTTAAGATGTATGACATATTCATTTGATACATGAATATATTGCAAATGATTACCATTATAGTGTTAGCCAACACCTCCATCAAGTAATATAATTACCATTTCTTTTTTGTGTTGGGAGCATTTAAGATCTACTCTTATCAACTTTCAAGTATACGATACAATATAACTAACTATAGTCACTATGCTGTATATTAGGTCCCCAGAACTTATTCATCTTATAACTGGAAGTTTGTACTCTTTGACCAACATCTCCCCTCACCTCCCCGCTGGTCCCTGGTAACTACCATTCTAGTCTCTACTTCTCCTTTTGGTATTTTAAAAGAAAATTCTGCCTGTGCCATGGAGCATGACTTGGAGGGGATGGAGACATCCCAGGTGTCAACCATCTGTACAAGAGCCTGGAACTTCACTGAGTAGCAGAGGGGCATCTGCCTCTCCTTGTCATGACTTGGCCCAGATGTCCTGGGAACAATTGGAAGGCTAGGGTTTTAAGATGGTGATTTCCACGTGAGCAGCAGTCAGACCAAGAAAATAAGGAACTAAAGCAAGGGGATTATGAAATCAGTCCAGTCTTTTGGAGCTGGAGTTTAGAAACTTCAAGCTATAGAATCTACTTGCACGATAGCCATGTGTACTTTGTTATCCAAATTACTTAGTATTTTAGTCACTCATGTATTCATTCATTTAAGATGTATAAAACAATTACTATCTGTCAAGACTGTGTTAAGTGTCCGAGATTTAAGGAAATAAGGCTAGTTCCCGGTCTTAAAAGAGATCCACACATCTTTCTCTGGAAGAAAACAAATCTTATGTTTTCTGTATTTATTTCTCTTTTGCTCTTTCTACGTACTTATTAAAAGTCTGAAAATCTAGCCTGGCTTTGTTGTAGTGAGAGGAACCTATAGTATCAGGAAAAACCAGCGCCACTGGAAAGGGGAAACTTGAGAGAACAAATCTGGAGCCACTTGGTTCAAAATGGACCTCTCTATGGAGACTTTGCTTCCAGTAAAAAAAATCTTTTTGAGGTTCTGGATTTTGTTTGAGAGAGTTGGCATTCCCTTAATCCTACATTATAATCTTAGTATAAGCCTTTTCAAGCATGTTAACTATTAGGAAAATCAGTTGTTTATCACAAAGAACTGAAAGATGAATGAATGACACTCTCCATTATTCATCAACACGTCTCTCTAAATGTGTTTAAGCTATCAGCGAGTAATGCTGGCAACAGCTGAAACAGGCTTACAGAATACTAAGAGACAAAAGATAAAGATCTGAGCAGTAACACAGAACAGAGGTAGGGTTATTCCAAGCACACTTTCCCCCAAACTCCAGCACACACAATAACTCCCTCTGTGAGTAGCAGTCTTCCGTGGAAGATCAAAGAACTAACACTTGAGACTATATCAAGAAATCTAGTCGTTAAGGAGCCAAAAATGTAGATCAGAATCTTCTTTCAGATTAACTCAGGATATGAAGCAGAAGAAAATGGGCAAAATATCTTTCCAGTGAAGTGAGAAAGGAAAAAGTACAAGAAAAGAAAGCAGTAATCTATAGTTCAAAGCAGACCCCTAAAATATGGGACATTCAAATATTGTATCTATTTTGGGTCCCTGTAGACTGTCTCATCCCCCACCAAGTTGCTGATTATTTGTCCCACATTCCTGAAGATTATAAAAACACTATAGAAAATTTAAAGTGCTAACTGAAAAACAAGGAAGTTCTGAAAACTGTTCAATAATCTTGGTCATTATCACTGCAGGGAGACTGGATTCAATGGCAAACCATTCTTGGTTTCCCGTTTGGCCCAAATAATTGGAACTCAGTACTTTTACAGGCAGTTTATGGTACCTAGTGAATAGTTCTTTACTACTTCTTTAACTTGCAGAATAAAATGGTAAAATGCTCTTTGTGGCACTTTCCAGCCTTAAGACCTTGTATGTTCAAACCTTTTGAAAGGATACACCCACTTGATTATATATATATATAATAAAAGGAAAGATTTTGTCGGTAGAGAACACATCCTAACTGTGACATTCCTGATAGATGGCACCACAAAATGGGTCTCATAGACTTCTGAATCTATCTGTCTTGATGGATAATTTAATATGCTAAATAAAAGCCCCAATTGGGAATGTGACTTATACAACATCTGTTGACAAAGACCACTTTAACCTGAGAAAAATGCAGTTTTCCCTGGATTTAATCTACATGTAAGGTTTGACCTTTAATTTCTTGCACAGTGAGTCAGCATTATTTGGTGCTGCTAAGGAGTGTAAACTAATTTCCACACTTGCTGTTATGCAACCCATAGCTTTATCTTTTCCCTTTGCATTCTCATAACCTTGAATCTCATCACAATCCCAAAAGCACTTGTATACGGTCTTTTGTAAAAATGCATACACCCTGTGTGTACACCTGAGGTCTTGTTTATATTTGGTTACTGTGGTGGTAACCACAGAGCACTTTTGGGCTAGGTGTCGCTGTTTGCATAAAAACTCAAATTCAACCTTAACTTATATACCCCAGAACCTAGTAAACACAGTGAATTCCATGGTGCTCAATTATTTTATATGTAAACAGTGCCTCCTAGAATTCTATGACTTTTGTGGCCTTAGTGGAGATAATCACCTCTTTCATAAAGATTTGAGGGAGCCAGTGGGGGCTTGCTCTGAGAAAGAGGCCACATTGTGAAAAATTTCTGAATGTGCTTGATAATAATAGTTCAAGCCTTGCTAAAATGGTTGTCTTCTGTTCTCTAACAATTATTTTGTGGATATTCATGAGAGGAAAACATGAAAGAAATCAGAATGTTATTTAAAGCATATTATTTCACGAACATATAATACCCTAGTTTATCTAAAATGTGTGAGTCTTAAAACAGCAGTTCCTCTATTAGCAGGTCGAAATGTAGAGTATTGCATAGTAGCCAGGAGATCCAAGTCCAGAAGGAAATAGTTTTAATATACTGAATTATTCAAGCCTATAATCTCTTGGATTGTTTTGTAACATTTCACTCCACTATTTGGAAACGTTTCCAAACCACAGAATGTCTTCAGCATTGCAAATAAGTTACTATGCCAACATCTGCCACCCTGTTGAGCCGCATTATAAGATGAGTTCCCTTAGTACCAATTATTTTTTGAGGGACTAGATTCACTTGGTTGGAAACATCATGCTTTCAATAACCTTTTAACACAAAAACCTGCGATCTCATTGCATGCATGCTTTCAGTCAATCAGCATGTGTTTATTCAGACATTTCCTAGGAGGTACAGGACTGGGTATAGTACAGAGAGTAAAGACAATTAAGAAACAGCTCCTGTCCTCCAGGTGCCCAAAGTCTAGGGCAGAAAACAGATAGATAATCACAACCATAAAACAATATGATTCAGATAATAAGCAAGATCAGTGCAAAATGCTCTAGTAATAGAAGGATTAGCAACTGACTGGTGGAGCCTAGAAAGACTTGAAGAAGTAAAATTGAAGCTGGAAATTGAAGGTAATATTTAAGCCATTCAGAGAAGAGGAATTAAGACTTTCATGGTAGAGGGTGCAACGTTATAAATTATAGAAACTTAAAAGATTAAAATATATTAAGAATATTAAGGCAATGACGATTTATATGGCATGGATGATTTACAACTTGAAATATGTTAGAGAATGTATGGAAGATGACAGGGAAGGTAGGATGAGTCTTTAGTCTGGTGTACCTATGTACCAGGCAGGAAGGCTGGACGTCATCTCGTGAGAAACTGGAAGCCTTTGAAGGTTTTTTGAGCAGGGAACTAGAGACATCATTATAACTTTACTTTAAAAAGATAATTCTGGTGGCCATATTTAATGAACATCTATTAGTTTTCAGTCGGTCCTACCACCCTTAGTTTGGAATACTGCCCCTTCCTTGCTCCTTGTAATTTTGGTGGGGTAGGAAGCATGGGTTTCCACCTCTCCACCATGGGGTTGGGCACATGGCACAAGCTGGCTAATCAAACTGGCCCAGGAGTGAACCCTGACCCATAAGAGCTTAATATAAATCTTTGGGGGTGGGGTGGGTGGATGACATACATGCTAGTGGTCATCATGCTTTTTTCTCTGGAACTGCTACCTAAAAGACTTATTCATGTGAGCCTGTGGCTCCTTGGCTATCTTTGTCACTATGTGGACAGAACCTGACCAAGGAGGCCAACGGTGAAAAAAGCAGAGCTGAGGGATGGAAAGAGAGACAGAATTCTGATGGCATCATTTGAACACCTGTATCTAGCTATGCTTGAAACCAACTCTCTTCTTCAGTTTTCTTATTTAGTAAATTATATTTTGTTGTTTATTTCATAAACATAATTTCAATTTGGTTTCTGTATTTGTAGTTGAAAATGTTCTCACTAATGTAGAGGATAAAAGTCAGATAAAAGTGGAAGAAGAGAGATGTACTTATAGGAATTAAAGTAATCTACATGAGTGATGATAAGGGCCTGAACTAAGACAATGGAGCTAAAGAAGAGAGGCTATATCCAAATGTATGAATCCTGAATGGACGCGCTTCAGTGACTTATTAGATGTGTTACGGAGAAAGGGGAGAGGGAGAACGAAGACTGACAGATGTTATCTATGAAACACTCTCCACCATAATTTCTAAGCAAGTGATAGGTCCCATTCTTAACTAAAATGAATGATTGAAGAAGCAGGATATGCTTTAGTTTTCCTTGGGGTTCAGTCCAAGGAAATTTATATAGTTTATTGCACCCTGGTGAATAGCCAGTGTGAAGAAACAGAGGCTGTGTGTGCATTTCCTCCTCAGTACTCTGGGAGTCAGGTTCCAAGCTTAGTGTATTGTAATTAGCTAACATAGCACTTGATGTTCCTTCATCTAAAAGCTGGGCACTGTCAGATGTGACCTGCCAGCTAAGCTGAGTGCTACGAAAGGATGAGGATGACTCACTGTGCTCTGCTGCTATGCCTGCCACTGCTCTGAATGAGATAGAAACTTCAAACCCTCATCTTTGAAGCCAGTCTTTGCGGGTAACTCTTGAGCAGAGCTGTAATTCAATCTCTAGTTCCCAGAGGTATAAGCGATGTTGTTTCAGAGAGATGATGCCACTTCTGTGCCAAAATGCAGCTGGAAGAGGATCTTGTGTGATTTGTCCAATATGATGGAATGAAAAAAAAAAAAAACAGACTAAGTAGGCGCTTAGAATGTTAGTACTTTAAAAAAGAAATCAAGTTATACAGTATCTAGTCTAAATCTGTAACCTATAAAGAGCACATTCAAATTTTTATGTAAAGCACCAAGACTTCAATATAAAGAGAATGAGCAGGAGACCCACTCATGAAGAGACATGCACAATACACAGACTCAAGGAAACCTATTTAGCCTCACGGGCAATCCAATAAATGCTTACTGAAACTAAACCAAAGTACCTTTGCATTACTAATAACTTGGAGGCAGGAAATTAAAATGTTAAAATGAAATCATGATTTTGGAATTGAGTATGGCAATATTTAACTTATGGTATTTAAAACCATAAAATATCATTACTCTTACTCAATATTCCTACTCTTGGGATTATATCCTTAGGATATTATTCGGCAGAAGAAAAAGATATGCACATAAAATGTCCATTATAACATTCTCTGTAGTATCAATATATTGGAAAAAGCTTAACTGACCAATAACAGGGAATGGATAAACAAAAATGCTGCAAAAAGGTATATAGGCACAATGTTATAAAACAATGTGGAAATATTGAAAATAAGATAACTTCTGAAATAAAGAAGCAGTATTCGAAATTGAACATACACTATGTGAATGAAAAATGTATATTTGGACAAGGACTAAGTTGACTCAAAGAAAATGGAAACAAAGTAATGCATGTATTGAAACTTAATTTATGACTGAGATTAAAAGGACAAAAAAGGAGCTACTCAATAAATAATGCTGTATGACACACAGACAAAAATCAATTCCAGCTAGTTAAAAAACTTTAATGTGAAAGGTAAACTTTTCAAACTTTTAGAAGATAATCTAGGAGAATTTTTTTCTGGCTTCAGAACAAGGAATAACTCCTTAAATCATACATTAAAAGCATTTACCATAAAAGAAAAATGATACAATTGACTTCATGAAAATAAGAAACTTCTGTTCATCCAAAGACACCCTCAAAAGAGTAAAAATACAAGCCACAAATTGAGAGTAGATATATGTAACACATATAACCCACAAAGCCCTAGTATACAGACTACAGGAAGATTTTAAAATTGGGTGAAAGTCATGAATATATATGCTTCACAAATGAAGAAGTATGAGTAGCCATTAAACAAACTCATTAATAATCAAGCAATTTTACATTACAATCACACTGAGATATGCTTCATTCCAGCGTTGCTATATATAGCTGCATGGATCACCCACTGCTCAACTCCAGGGAGCACCATCCTTATGAACTCAAATATGAGTGTCATCCCCTTGAAGCTGTGGAATGCACTGGCTCTGTTTCACAACCGCTAAACTGGCAAAAAATCAAAAGTCTGCCACATCAGCAAGGATGTGAAACAATGAGAATCTCAGTTACTGCTTACTGACGTGTAAATTGGTTCAACCCCTTTGGAGAACAGCTTGTCATTATCTAGGACAATTAATGGCAGGTTTAGAGTAGGAATGGGAAAGAGTGTTGACCAGTGACAAACAGAGAAATGAGCAGATATTAAAAATAAAAATGTGAAATGGCTCTAATCCGGATACATTTTTTTCCCCAGATGTCTTTAGAAGCCTGGCAACAAAAGTGAGGAAAGCAGATCAAGACAGGATAAAAAACTGTCAAGATAGATGGGGCTAAAGGTCAGGAGGGCACAGATAGGGTGAAGTTGAAATAATTATCCAGGCTATCCTTGTTCGTATATAGACTAAGGCATAGGCCAGCATACTATGACCTGTGGACCAAATCCAGCTTGACTACCTTTTTTTGTAAATAAAGTTCTACTGAAACACAGTCACATCCTTTCATTTCTGTGTAATCTATAAGCTCCTTTTGCTCTACAACAGTGAAGGTGAATAGTTGTGCGGAAGCCTATGGCCTGTTAAGCCTAAAATATTTATTATCTCACCCTTACGGAAACATTTTGCTAACCCCTGGACCAAAACATTAGGAAAGTAAAAAAAAAAAAAAAAAAAATTAGAGTGCTTGGTAAAATTTTAATGAAACAATGAAAAGATTCTTGATCTCTATCATGGAAGAGAATTACAGAATTCATGTACATAAAGTTAAAGCCAAAATGCAAGATAACAAAGTCCAGAGTGTGCTCATGCCAGTGGTTGCCAATCTGATATCAAGTTGTGATTAAATTTAGCAGACTTTTTGATCTCTAGTAATCATAGTGGAAAATCTGGAACAGAAGGCCAAACACTCCCTATGAATTGACAAAATTCTACATCATGTGGATGTAGATATAACTGACTCAATTAAAAAGACCAAAAAATAAATGGTGAGAGATTGAGTTTTGCTACTAGAGTGTTTGGGTATTCAATTACTTTTGATGACTCCTGTAGTTATGACAATAGTTTACAACAGGGGTATCCACTCACAGATGTATTTGTCAGGGCAAGACTAAACAATTATAAATGATTTCCAAAAATCCAGATAAAAACTGTCCTTGTCCCTCTCCCATAAATGTTCCTATGAGTTCACTTCAGGTTTGCAGGGGAACCCTACTCCTTGAGGTCATTCATAAGCCATATTCCAAAAGTCATTGTCATGCTACCCCTTAGGCACTATCACCAGTTGACACTGTCACTGTCACTTTCACTCTGGTCAGGACTGAATTCCCACCTCATCTAGCTTCCTGCTGGTAGAAAAGGAAAGAGGAGATAGAAGAGGTATACTTGATGCCTGAAGTCCTAGACCAAAAACTGGCACATATAACTTCTGGAACTGTGCCATGCACTCACATGTCAGCCTCAAACCTATTATTATGGAAGATGAGAATAATGGATTTTGGAAGAGAAGTAGCAGCCTCTCTCTCTCTCTGTCAAGGAATAGTAGCTTTCTATCTAGTAGAAGAATGCCAGCCCAATTGATGCTAAGCAGAGATGTAAATAATATGATTCCAAATGTGGAGATGATAAGGTAACCTATTCATAATATTTGCTTGAAAAAAAATCCATAAAAATTCTTCAGGGTTTTCTACTTTTAAACTGCATTATGAGAGATATGCAGAGATCTTTTCTCTCTTTCGCTTGGGGATGAGAGGAGGAAATGTAATATTTTTCCAGGCACTGAAACTTCTATATATTTAGTTATTCAGAACATGAAAATAAAGTTGGCAGAAAGACAATGTGGTCACAGAACAAATTAACCTCAACCTAAGATAACAAAAACTGGCAATGCAAAGCTGCCACAAATTAAGAATACTGGCCCGGTGACATGGTCATGGTCTCCTTGCCTCTCAAGGCAAATAAACAAAGTTTCGTGGGAAGTATCCTCCTATACTAACAAAGAGGAACACCAAGTCTCTTGTTTTATTAACTGGGTTAACCACAGTCTCATGAATGGAAACTATGGTGCTGATGACTTTCTGAAGATTCTTTGAACCAGGTGTGCTGGTTGGGGACCCTGGTTCTTAACTATAATATGAATATTTTATCTATGGCAACTCACGTTGAGCCATTGCTCAGGTAATCTGGAAGCAATAAAACATTAGCTGTTCAGAGGATGAATACTGGGTGGTCTACACCCAAATCTAAGTACTTCTCTAACATCAATATCAATAATTTACAAAACTTTAAAAATGATTATGAAATATTTTATTATGTGCAAGGCACTTCCCTCTGAACCACATCTGATACAAAGCTGAGTGAGATGGGCCATTTCCTCAATTTATAAGCTGCTGGAAGAATGAGCAAGCATATGTATGGGAGCTAAATTAACAGATATATCAAGGTATTAACACATTTCTATAGGAGGTGGCAAGTCAAAGAAGGTAGGGACTAAATTGATTTGGAATGGTGAGTTGGGAAGGACTAGGAAGACAGTAGGACTCTGAGGATATTACTGACCTCACGAAACCTTGGTTTTTTCATCCATACAATGGGGAGAATAGTACTTTCAATCCAGATTTATAAAGCACTTAGAATTAGGTTCATAATAACTTCAGTTGTCATTGTTGCTGTTTTTGTTTCGGCTAATGTAATTTTCTGAAAGTTTGATTTTGAATAATGAACAGAATTCCAATAGTTTAAAATACTGGAGTGTAGAATTCTAGGCAGATGGGATGGAATCATCAGCTACTGGATACTTCATTGGTATGAATCCAGACTGCAATGGGATTTAGTATGGATTTACTAAGCAAAATGCCTTTCTAAGCCAGCTGCCTAAAAGAGACTTTGATACACCAAGGTTTCTGTGTCCTTGAGTCTACATTTACAAAGAAGGATTTAATTTACTCAGTTTTATGAATTTCCTATTTTACACTTTTGAGGGAGAATGCCACTAGTCTCTTTCTATATGTTGACTGGGGTAAAAGAACTTGTCCATGCACATATCAGTGATAGCCCATATATGGAGGTACATAAAAAAATATAAGGTCAGTCCTCACTCATATGGTAGTTGAAATTAAAAAGTTACATAATGTTAATTCTGATACCGTGTAATGGTACACTGGGGTCAAGTGGTAAGGAATGAATAACTTGCAATTCTATGGAACACAGTGGAATCTCTGTATGCTAGTACTTCTTTTTTTTTTTTTTTTTGCGGTACGCGGGCCTCTCACTGTTGTGGCCTCTCCCGTTGCGGAGCACAGGCTCCGGACGCGCAGGCTTAGCGGCCACGGCTCATGGGCCCAGCCGCTCCGCGGCATGTGGGATTCTCCCGGACCTGGGCACGAACCCTCGTCCCCTGCATCGGCGGGCGGACTCTCAACCACTGCGCCACCAGGGAAGCCCCAGGACTTTGAACTTTTGAAGTCCATTTTTTTTTGAGAAACAGTTTGCATCGCCCACATATAATGTTAGGAGATTATAATTGCTTAGGGAGTTCATGACTCTCTTACTTAAAAAATTAGTCTTCATACAGGAACATGGGGGAGAGAAGTGTGCCATTGCTTTTTTGCCTAGGAAAGCTGTATCCTGGGAGAAACAACCCCCAATGGTTTAGAGGGAAGCTTTGAAATCTGGGTTGAGGACAAATCATGACACTATTGCCTGAGGGAAACCATTTCCTATGTTCACACACCATTTATTTTTAAAATGTTTAAACTCCATATTCTAAATTGCTCTTCAGTGCTTTAAAGTCATAGTAGTCTGACTTCAGAGAGAAAAGAATCCTCGATTCTCAAACGCTTTCCAAAACTAATCAGAGCAACTTAGGAAAGATTTTAGATTAATACCGACTCTTGTTTTATTCTTTGAATGAGGGGGAACTTGAGGCAAATCATTCTTTATCCTTCAGAAACAACAAGAAAAATATACAAATTTATCCTTTTAGAATATTCTTGAAGTGTTATCCAATACATGCTAATCATTATTTATGTTGTCACAATATCTAAGAATTGAGACTGAAACAATAGGACATGGGAGCAAAATATTTTAAATGGCATGAAACTCATATTTCCCCAGGGCAGCCATTCCTGGGTCAGTTTGAAAGTAATAAAAACAGTTTCTCAGGCTTTTAGTATCCATGGTATTGCAAGGTCTACAGCCTCATCAAAGAATCATCCATTAACTGGTATAGTCCTTGGGTTGTCACATGTGGTCAGTAATAAGTTTCTATCTGCTTCCTCTTTATATTTTTAAAATAATTTATTGAGGTGAATTTTTACAACATGAAATTAACCATTTTAAAGGAAACAGTTCAGTGACATTTAGTCCATTCACATGTGGTGCAGCCACCACCCTTATCTAGTTCCAAAACATTTCCATCACTCCAAAGTAAAACTCCTTCCCCATTAATCAGTTTCTCCTCAGGCCCTGGCAACCACCAGTTCACATTCTGTCTCATCTGTTTCCCGTTTTGTGATCTATTCCTTTTAGCGAGTGTTCTTACCAGGCTTTTGCTGTCCATAAAGTCATCTGAGAGCACCTGGCTGCAGCCATTTACAGCTAAAGAAAAGCTGATCTTAGAGCCAAGGACACAATCTCTCTCTTGGTGGTCACTAAGCTGCCAATAACAACCCTCTGCTGCCTGAATGCCCTCCTATCTCCATGGCTACCCTACCTCCTGGGCATTGCATGGGCTCTACATCTCTGCTGCCATGACTGACATAGTGGAGTCTTCAAAAATACCAGTGATAATGTATTTTCTGGGTTCATTAATGTACCAAAGCCACTGTGGGAGAGTCTTTCTCTCTCTCTTAACTCTTGCATTTCTCTTTATCATGTGAGTAACAGATAAATTAAAAAACCCTGGAATTTCTTTGTGTCTGTGGGAGAATGACTTTTCATTAATTAACAGTTGTTTTTTTTTTTGCGGTACGCGGGCCTTTCACTGCTGTGGCCTCTCCTGTTGTGGAGCACAGGCTCCGGACGCGCAGGCTCAGCGGCCATGGCTCACAGGCCCAGCCGCTCTGCGGCATGTGGGATCTTCCCGGACCGGGGCACGAACCCATGTCCCCTGCATCGGCAGGCAGACTCTCAACCACTGTGCCACGAGGGAAGCCCCAATTAACAGTTTTTTATTAATTAATTTCAGCCTACTCTCTCCTTACATTATGATGAAAACCCATGTTTGGGAGAAGGGGTGCTGAGTTAGGAGCAAATCTCAATAGCAAATGGCAAGTTGTGATCAGATTCAACCCTCATCTCTGACAATCAAAGCATTACTATAGACCTCAGTTTGTTTCTCTGGTGCTATCCTCACTTAGAGTTATTCCCAGGAAGATCTTAGCCCTTCCTTTAAAAATGCTCCTGATGGGTCAATATGATCAGTATTCTGGACACATTCAAAATATCTCAACACTGGTAGATTTTAGCTTGAGTTTAGGTTCAACCTGGAACTCTAAGTACAAGTATTAAACTTAGTATTGGAGCGGTAACAAGCTAATATGATCTTGTATGATTTTGTAATTTTAATATAAATTGACTAAAATTTTCTATAAAAGGGAAAAACTGAAAAAAAAAAGCTCCAAATCAGGAAAGAGGTTTCTATACACATACACCTTTATGCTTGTAAGTAATAATAAACAATATATACCATATATAAGAGAGTATGAATATTTTCTTATATTGATTGCCATTTATTAAAAAAAGTTTCTCAAAATTATGTGCAAACAAAAAATGAGCAAGTGTAAAAATCTAGTAGTCTTATGAATGAACTAGTTTTTTTTTAAATGACTGTGCTCTTTTTGGAAAAATAATTTCCATTTCACTCATTATAGCAGGCTAGATCATGGGGAAATTCTCCTTCTAAAACACAACTGAAAATGCAAGATAAAAATATAATAAGTAACTGTCGAATGCATACTTGGCTCAATAAGAAAGTAAAAAAAAAAAATTCCAGAAGCCAAAAGAACAAAGAGGAAACTTAAAATTGAGAGGTAAACAAACTGTTCCTGCTCTTGAGAATGTGCTGCCTTGATAGCCAAAGGGTTTAATAGCCAAGTAAGGAGAGCAGTCAAGGTTGCAGGAAGAGGAGGTAGGAACTAAGACCCCACATGGTTGAATGGCTTACATTCACTAAAGAATGTAATAGAAAAATATGCCCTTTGAATCACTGGATGGGGAGGCAACAGCATGGTCAAACAGCTCCTTATTCTAGGCTGTGGGTGTAAAAAAAATTTCTTCCTTCTTTGAGATTTCATAAACAAAGGTGTTTACTCTTTGTCTGTGTTACATCACTTAGACTTGAAACTGCAGTTCCTCCCAAATGCTAATGAAAGGAATATCAGAAAGATAATAATAAAATGTTTCTTCTTCTCCTTACAATACAGAGGAGCAGGTACAATTTCATGTCTTAAGTTTAGTTCTGATAAAGTGGTAAATTGAGAACATTTACAAAAACATCTCAATATGATTCTCTTTCCCAGTATGGAGATTTGTATAAAAATGAATAATCCTGTTCTATTTCATAACACATTCTTGGAAGTGTTATTTATACAAATAAGCCTTTTAAGACATTCAGATTTTGGCGGTTGTTGCTGTGTTTTGTGAAATATAACCTCAACAAACTTCTACGTGTTTGCCCAAGAAGTACTATTTGAATTGACAGATTATTTGAGGTTTTGTTGTTAGTCCAGAAGAACTTTAAACTTTCCTTTTTTACCATTTGTTTATAAAGACACAATATATCTGTGATTCTGTTGAATTCTTCAGTTAAATGAAGGTTTGAGAATATTCATCTTATTTAAATCAACACAAGATAATACAAAAAAAAAAACCCATGATAATTTTAAAAAGAATCAAAACTCCAGAAAGAAAAAAACATAGTCATTGAAATTAAAAACTCAACTGATGCTCTAAACAACAGATTGAAAATAGCTGAATAGAGAGTAAGTAAAATAGAGTATACATTTGAGGAATTATCTAGGATGAAGCACAGAGAAATCAAGATATGGGGATTATGAAACAGATTTTCAAGAACACAGAGGTTAGAATGAGAAGGTACAATATATATCTAATAGAAATAAAGGTCATAGCAAATCTAAATATTTTTAAGAAGAAGATAGGATCATCATAAGTCTTCAATTATTTGAAAACAAAATTTTAAATCCAATGCCTAATACATAATGTCTAGCACAGTCAGAAGAAGAAAAGACAGCATGAACAAAAGCCAGAAGGATCAACAGACAAAATGGATTTCTCAATGCAGAGACTTAGGATATTGGAATTACCAGACACAGACTTTAAAAGATCTATATTTAAAAGACAAGACTAATAATTTCAGAAGAGATCCAAAAACTGAAAAAATAACAAAAAAATAATACTTGAACTAAAAATGGCCATTATCAAATGCCGCCTAGATGAATTATTTAATAGCAACTGGACACAGTTGAAGGAAGAATTAGTAAACTAGTTAGGATAGAAGAAAATCTCCATAGTGAAGCCTAGACAGACAAAATACTAACAAAAAATAGAGAAGAGTGAGTAAATGACTAAATAATAGAGACATGATCTAATAAAACATAGCTGGAGTCCCTGAAGGAGAAGAGAGAAGATTCAATGCAATCCCAATTAAAATCCCAGAAGGCATTTTTGTGGAAATTGGCAAACTGATTCTAAAATTCACATGGAAATAGAAAGGATCTAGAATAAACCGAAAAACTTTGAAAAACACAATATTGGAGGATGAACATTACCTTATTTCAAGATTCATTATAAAGTAACAGCTATTAAAACAGCGTGGTATTGATATAAACACAGACAAAGAGATTAATGGAATAATATAGAGTCCAGAAATAAACCTACATATACATGAACAATTGACTTTCCACAGAAGGCACAAAGGCAAGTTGGTAGAAAAAGAACAGTCTTTTCAACAAATGGTGTTGGAGCAATTGGATAGGTTGACACATAGCTGTTGAAAGTGGGTTTTTTCTTAATTTTCATTTTAATTATTACATTATCTGCAAGCATGTCCCACTTTATCAAGATATTTTTGTATCCTTTTTCTCTTTTATTGCTCAGTCTTTCAAATGCTCCATCTTCTATTTTTCAAAAAGTCAAGTTTTGGCTTTGTTGAATTTCTCTATTTTGCCTTTTAAAAAAAACTTAATTCATGCCTTTTTTACTCTTATTAGTTCCCTCTTTCTACTTTCTTTAGATATATACTGTTATGGATTTCCTACCTCCTTAAAATGTGCAGTTATTTCATTCATTTGAAGAATTTTTTCAATATAAGTTTCAGGAATAAAAATTTCCCTTGAAGTACTGTTTTTGCTGAGCCTAACAGATGTTAATATATGATAATTTTATTATCATACATTTTTAGATGTATCTATATTTTCACTCGCAATGCAAGTAATTAAATGCGAATCCAATTTAGCTTTAGTTCCAGTATGCAAAGGTTTTTTAATATTAGAAAAATCCATAAATGTACCTGACAACATACAGAATTAAAAAAAAATGAAAATCTAAGGTAATACAAAAAAATTATTTTATGAAATTCAACACATTCATAATAAAACAAAACCTCTAAATAAAGTAGGAATAAAAAGAACCTTCTTTAAACTAATAAAGAGTTTCTAAATGTAAACAAACAAACCACTATCAAAAATCAATCTAAACGGGAAAACATTTGAAATGCTACCTTTAAAATCAGGATATAGAGAAGGATGCCCACTAACATCACTTAAATTCTACAATGTGTTGGATGCTTTAGCCAGTGTAATACAAATTTGAAAATCAAGTACTCAAGAATAACTCTAACAAAATCTGTACAAATCTCAACACGGAATTTTTAAACTTTATTAGGAAATATTAAGGATTTGCTAAATACACTGGGGAACTATGCCATTTCATGGATAGAAATGTTTATACAATGAAGATGTCAATTCTTTCCAAATTCCAATCAATATCTCAACACATGGCTTTTCATGAAACATAAAGTAAAAAAGATTCTAAAATATACATGGAAGAGTATAAAGCCAAGAATAGCAGGTACTCTTCTAAAGAAAAAGAGCAGAGAGAATAATCTTTTTCTACTAATGGCAAAGCTAGACATACTAATTAAGACAATGTGGTATCAGTAGTTGGATGGGCAAAATGACCAGAGAAATAAAACAAAGAACTCCCCCGCAAAACACACATATATTTGTATAAAATGTTATTCTATGACAAGGTATCATGTCAAGTTATTGGAGAAAAGCAAGATGTTCAATAAAAGGAACTTGAAAAAATGCTTATCCACATAGAGAAGATTAATCAGTACTGCTACTCAATGCTCTGCTGGTAAACCAACTCTCTAAAAAAACAAAACAAAACAAAAAAAGGCCCTGATTTGCACTGGTTTGTAGCACTTGACAGTTCCCGTAATGCAAATACTCCACCCATGATTGAGTTTAAGTAACCAGTGTAAAGTCCCCTGACTCTCAAATTCCTGAAAGATTAACAGCCATGCTTCCTGAGCTAGGATGAGCCAGCTGCAACACCCCACTAACTTTACTTCACACCATACACAAAAATCATTCCCAAATAAGCTTCAAATGGAAAAATACAATTTAAAGTTCTTAGTAGGAAAAGATGACAGCGTATCTTTGGTCTGTGTTATTTGATTAGTTTTCTTTTAAAAAGCACAAAAAACAACATTGACTGTAAAAATAAAAGACTGATAAATTTAACTGCATTAAAATTAAGAATATTTTGATCATTAAAAATATACTGTATGTAAATTAAAATTTAGAGATTCAAAACTGAGAAAAGACATTAGTAATATGATTAAGGATTAGAATCAAGTATATATTTTTAAACATTACAAAATAATTTAAAAATACACAGACAATACAATAAAACTGTGCAAAGCACGTGAATAGGCTTTTACAAAAACAAAACTAACCAATAAACATATGATGAAGTATTTGAGATACTTAATGACAAAAGAAGAACAAATCAAGAATGCAGTGCGATACCACCTTGTATCTCTTTGATTATTAAAAATTAAAAAGCCTGACACTCAAATGCTGAAGAATATGGATCCACAGGGTTATTTTTCCATTGGAGATAGAAGTGCAAATTGATACAATCACTGTGACATTATATCCCAAAGTTTAACATTCCTCTTCCTTAAGAAATATCAAATTTGATTCTAGATATATAGCCAATAACATGTATACAAAAATGTTCATAGAGGGCTTCCCTGGTGGCGCAGTGGTTGAGAGTCCACCTGCCGATGCAGGGGACACGGGTTCGTGCCCCGGTCCGGGAAGATCCCACATACCGCAGAGCGGCTGGGCCCGTGAGCCATGGACGCTGAGCCTGCGCGTCCGGAGCCTGTGCTCCGCAGCGGGAGAGGCCACAACGGTGAGAGGCCCGCGTACCACACACACACACAAAATGTTCATAGAAGCACTGCTCATAATAGCAAAGCCCCCCAAAACCCATTATCAAAGACTGGATGAATAAACTATTATCAGAAAAGTATATCACCCAGCAGTCAAAATAAAGAAACTACGTGACATGCAACAATATGAATGAATCCTATCTATAACATTTAAGGGAGTTCCCCGGTGGTCTGGTGGTTAAGATTCGGTGCTTTCACCGCTGTGGCCTGGGTTCAATCCTACAAGCAGCATGGCCAAAAAACAAAACAAAAAACATTTAAATAAGAAAAAAATAAAGTTAGAACTAACTAAAATGTATACACATACACACACACAAACACATGCATACCATATTCTGGAATACACAGAGATACAGTGGAAGTCAACCAAGAGAATAATAAACACAGGTTTCATAATTTTCTCATCCGGGTAGGAGAGAGGGGACAGAGCAATGGAATGAAGGACCACAAGTATACATGTAGGTTATCTTCAAACTACTTTGTTTTGTGTAGTGGTTTGGTAGTGCTTATTATGTTATTATACATAACTAATTATACAATTAAACAAAACAAAAAGATGTATCTGAAAATCTAAAGGAATAATATCAGGGTCACAGCAAAAACAAAAGGCACACCTGGCTGGAGTTTTGTAAATGATATAATGAAGGAATTTTTTACAGAAGGGTAGACAATCCACAAGGAATACTGAAGAACCTAGAGCTTGCACAGGTGAGCAGCAATGACCACTCCTGAAAGCCTGAAGAGACAGGAGGTGGAAATGGTATTTTCAGAGCTCAGTGAATAAAGCCAACACTCTATAGTGAGGGACATTCAGCAAGGTCCGTAGTCATAGGAGGAAGAGTCAGCCCTGCCAGAACCCTGCCAGAATGCCAGCCAGCCATGAGAGAAGCAAGGGAGCATGTATCCTGGCCTTTCTCTCCTGCTACACTCCATTCTCCTGTCAGCACCTCCCTCCCTTTCCTATTGGTTGAACAAAACCAGAAGCCAGAGGGCAAGAGAGCCGTGTCATAAGGCAAAGAGATGAAATGGATCTGAAGTGGAAAACAGAATATCCAGTAATATTAACATGTACACACAAATATTTAAATAAACATCCACCAGCAATGACATGTATATGGGGAGAGATGTAAACAAGTTTAAAGTGTTCTACGTATTTAGATTGGCCAAGGAAAAGAGTAAAGGTACAAATTAATTTTAGACTTTGAACTATTATTAAAATAATAAACCCAATATAAAATTCCCCAAATAATAGAGAGAATAATTTTAAATTAATTTAAATGAATGTACACTAAATGAAAAATTAACATAGTTTAGTTTAATTTTAAAACTAATATCTTAATTAATTTTAAATCAATTTTTTATAAAGGTAAGAAAAGAAAAATCGAGCAAGTAAAACAAATAAAAGTATTTAGTAAGATGATAGAATTTTTAAACATAAATTTATCAATACGTTATATTACATGTCAATAAAATAAATGATCCAATTAAAATAGAAAATCTGTAAAATTGCACAAATGAAGAAACCCCAACAATGGGTCGTTTAAAGAGACGTGCAACACATATAGACACAGAGATTGTAAGTAAGAAGATGGAAGAATATATATTATGCAAATTCCAACCTAAAGAAAAGCTACTGTGGGTATAATTTATCCGACAAAGGAAACAAAGGCAAAAAGCATAAAGATGAACAGGGACATCTTACAGTGATAAAAAGTTCAATTCACAAGGAAGATAAATCAAGGCTAAATTTGTAAGCACATAAAAATATAGCCTTACTAATGTAAGCTGCAAAGACTTGGGGGCTGTTTATTGCCAACCAATAGAAAAATTAAGAAATGCACACCAAAATAAACCATGAATCAAGGAAGATATCACAATGGAAATTAGTATTTTTAATTGCCTGAAAATGAAAATACTATTTCCAAACTTGTAGACACTTCTAAAGACATGCTTAGAGGGAAATTTAGAGCTTTAAATGAGGGAAGTGCATTAAAATTTATAGGTTGACTAATAAAAATAGAAAGCATTTCTTCCAAACAAAAAAAGAGGTGAAAATGAAGGAACAGAGAAATTGCAATCACTACAAGAGAAGAGAGGTAAGAAGTAAAGGAGTATGCAGTTACCTCTACAATAGTCCTCTCTTCTTACTACTACAATTACTGATTTTGAACTATGAGCCTGGTTGCCCAGAAAAAGTGTAGTCTTTATTTTTCCTTACAGCTAAGTGTGGATATGTGACTAAACTCTGATCACTGAGGTCTAAGCTTCAAGGGAAACCTCCTCAAAATGCAGTGGACCCTAGTCCTTTGTCATTTTTCCTCCCCTTTCTCCATTCTGAATCCTGGGATATGAATGCAATGGTTGGAATTCTGGCAGCCTTCTCTTACCAGGAAGCCAAGAGTCATAGTTCAGGGATGCTGGGGCAGTAAGCTGAAAGGAATTCCCTCTGTATCTTTCAACTCTGCCACCATGCCTTCCCTGGATGAGCAATTTACGATGTCTGTTTATGTGAAAGAGAAATCCATTTCCATTTTGAGCATTTATTTTGGATGTTCCCTAATGGGCAACCAAACCTAATCCTAACTGATATAAGGACAAACAGAAAGCACAAAGTACATCAGTCATCACAATAATCAGAAATAGACAGAAATGGAATAAACGTACGTGTTAAAAGCAGAGACTCTGAGATTGGATTAAAAAAATATGACAGCTATGTGCTCGTTAAAACCTTGACCTAAAATGTCAGGACACTGGAAAGTTGAAAGTAATAATTATTTCAATAAATAAAATTAATAGTTTTACAGGAAAAAGGCAAGGAATCACAGATGCCTGAATTTTCGTCGGTGTTGTTTTGTTATAAGCAGAAAGAGAAAATTCAAGAAAAAGGTTTGATTTTGAAAAATGATAATGAGTTCAATCAAGGGTCTTAAAATATGAACTAAGAGACTAGGTAGTTAACCTAATTGAGTGAAAATAGGCTGAACTAAATACTAGACATAGGTTGGGTCTATGTTTCAGTGCAGTGATCCTCAAACTTGACCTTGACTCAGAATCACCTGATGGGTTCCTTAAAGCACAGATTGCTGGGCCCTAGCTCCAAGGATTCTGATTCAGTTGTTCTGAGATGGAACCTGAGAATTAGCATTTCTAAAATATCCAGGTGATGTGATGTCACTCCAACATTGAGCACCATGAGGAAATAGAGCCAGAGCTGCTTCAGCGGTTCTGACAGCTGACCACACATTAGAATTACCTGAGGAACTTAAAATGCATACCAATAGCTGGGCTCAAACCACTGTTACTGAATCGGAATCTCTTTTGTTTTGTTTTGTTTTGAATTCCCTAGGTGATTCCAATGGGCAGGCAGGCTAAAACACTCTTCCAGTCTTCTGATGGTCAAGTTAAAATCTGGGTTTTTATGTAAATGTTTCTATTTTTTTTTAATCATACTGCATGGTCCACGTAAACAAATATACAAGCTCTCAATTTTCAAATCCAGCTACCTCACTAGATGTGACATGTAGCTCAGGTACCGAACAAGCAGCTGGAACCTAAGCCAGAGCCTGGAAGATAAGTTTGGATTGTAGTTATAGATCTGGGTACATATGTGTGTGGGAAAAATCCAAGCAAGCAAATGCAAACCAAGTTTGATATTGTCTAGCTGAAACGATCATTTTAAAAAAAGGCTTTCACAAACATCATTTTCTATTGTATCTTACTTTTGCAATTGAATGAGTATCCATTTATACTACAACGGAAACTGGAAGGATTTCAAAATGTCAGCACCTGAGAAGTTTTTATTCCAGGTACAGATGGGAGGGAGGCTTCCCTTTATTTGAACATGAATATTTAGATTTTAACAATAAACTAGAAAAACATGCAGAGGGCATGACCAATGACAGCGGATACTATTTGGCAACCCTGAACTCCTGCTTAACATTGATTATTGTATTGGGTGCCCATGACTGATGTAACAAATTACCATAAACTTGGTGGTTTAACACAGCACACATTCATTCTTACAATTCTAGAGGTCATAGGGCTGAAATCAGTTTCACTGGTCAATATCAAAGGGGTGGGCAGAGCCAGTTCCCTCCAGAGGCACAGGGGGAGAATCCATTTCCTTGTATTTTCCAGTTTCTAGAGCTGCATTCCTTGCATTCCTTGGCTCCTAGCCCCTTGATTGTCAAAGCTAGCTGCTTCAGTGGTCAAACTGCCTTCTGTTTCTGTGGTCAAATCTCCTTTGCCTCCCTCTTACAAGGATACTTGTGATTACATTTAAGGCCCACCCTGATAATACAAAATAATCTCTCATCTCATGATCCTTAACTAAATCATATCTGCAAACTTTCTTTTGCTATATAAGGTAATATTCACAGCTTCCAGAGATATCTTTAGGAATCATTATTCAGCCTGGGAAAATTCTATAAAATATAACCAAAGAAATCACATGATTGTTTTTATCATGCATAAATTCAAAATGCCAGAAATGACACTGAAGTCAAAATTCAGCTATTTAGCTTTCCAAATGCTGAGGCCAAGGTCAAAGGCAAATTGCAGATTTCAGCCAAATACTAAGAGTGAAGCACAATTTCTTAGCATGCCTACAGAGGGCACACGGGTTTATAACCTGCTTTTTTTTTTTTTTTTTTACTAATTTACAATATATCACAAAAGTTCCTCAAGTATTTGTTTACTTTTTGCACTAAGCCATGATTTATCTAACCATCTGGTATTTTTTTAATTTCATAAATAATATTCTTTTAAAGATACTTGTTCATAATTTACACATATTTATTTGTTTCCTTAAAAGAAATTTCTAGAATTAGAATAACCAGATCAAGGGTTAAATGTTTTTAATATTTTAATACAATTTGCCAAGTGTTATTAAGCTCTGAGAAACGCTACAGGAAAAGGGTCATTTCTCCGCACCCTTACATGTGCCGGGATTGGGATAAAAAAAGTGCCCCTTGACTCTTAAAAATGCTAACTTGTTGCTGCGTATTTTGCACTTATAATTTAAATTTATTGGAGGATATTTTGGTGGAGAGTACTCCCTGAGAAACTTTCTTTACCTACAACCACGATTTAACTCACTTGCCTGATTAACTTGCACCTCTGAAGTTCCTTTGTAAAAATATTCTGACTGTATGATTTGCTTACAGGTTCAAAATCAGGGAAAAAAGAATGTGTGGCATTAGAAGTTAGGATACTGGTCATCTGGGGTGAGGAAGAAGGGGATAGTGACAGAGAGGATGTACAAAGTGGGCTATGGGGTTCTAATATTGTTCAATTCTTTGACCCCGGTGGTGGTTATTTTGTTTTGTTCCTTTCATGACTGTTTGTTGAGATGTTATAAATAAAACGTTATGATTTTTGCAGTTTTTCTATACATGGTGTATTTGACTTAAAAAAATTTTAATAAAAAATAAAAGAGAAAAAAATTAGTACTGACACTCATGTCTACATACACTCAGTTTTGGGCACAATCTTATCTGCTTAGCAATAGTCAAATCTCTGCTCCAAAATCTTATCATTCACATGAACCTAGAAGTTCAACCGCATGATTAAATTAAATGTTATTCAAGTTGTTGATTTATTAGGAGGAAAGGGAAAGTGATTTCTATGAAAACAAAACTGAGTGTTATGCAAACAATCTCATCAAATTATTAAACACACTGGCATAATAATAATAATCTGTGTATAAGACAATTGTAAAAAAATTAAAAATACATAAAAATCTCAAAGTAGTCTACATTCAGATTGCCTCAAAGATGTCTTTAAAATTCTTTCTGCACTCTGAGGAAACAACAACGTGAACATTATTTATGCAAGGTTATTTCAAACTCTAGCAGCAGACCCAGTTCTAAGAAATGGTTTTGGCCCATGAAGTTTAGCAAAACCTATTTAAAGTGAAATAACTGTCTTATAGAGGATTTAATCTACTATTTCTTTTAGTGACCCTACTGATTAGTGTCCTCATTGTATCAGGTAAGAGGGACATCTGCCATCTTAGTAACACAGGACAAAGAGAAAGCGATGATAGGATATGTGAGGAGCAGGGGAAATCAGAGGTAAAAAAATATCGCCAATTGGAAAAGATTGTCAGATGAACAGAAATTAGCCCACAAACACATATGTTCACATACTCGAATTCTCTTTCCACCTCCATTTTTTTTTTTTTTTTTTTTTTTTTTGCGGTACACAGGCCTCTCACTGCTGTGGCCTCTCCTGTTGCGAAGCACAGGCTCCGGATGCGCAGGCTCAGCAGCCATAGCTCACGGGCCCAGCCGCGGATCTTCCCGGACCGGGGCACGAACCCGCGTCCCCTGCATCGGCAGGCGGACTCTCAACCACTGCGCCACCAGGGAAGCCCTCCACCTCCATTTTTAATAGCAACTTGCCAACTGAGCACATATTCTCTCATCACATACAAGATCCACTTTTTCCAAATTATTAAAACCCAAATAGGCACATAAGCCCATGTGGTGTCTGTTGAAACTGCAGTGATCAAAAGCAAAGGGACATATCCATTGCTGGGTTAACCACCTGGCAGACTCACCCAGTCATGCTGAAGGTGACAATGAAGTGTCAGGGATGGCAGATGTCACTGAGCAAAAGAAGTTCAACAAATTGATCCTGGATTTTGAAATCAGAAAATGTGAAAATCAGCTATTTTTTATTTTACCATACAATTAAGTTTGTTAAATATAAATGGTTTTTATTTCAATTACTCATGTGGGTGGGAGAAGGTTAGGTTCCATTAGCTTTTCAGTGACTATGGCTTGAATGGAGTTTTAGAGCGATTCCTTATAAAATGAGACAGCAGTTTCAGCAATGGTTGATGACCTGGTCTATATATTTCTTCGTATAATGACAGCTTTCACAAAGGACTGGAAGAAATCAGATTCAAAATAAAAATAAATTATGCTCCTTTCCCCATCCCCCCACTGCCGTGTGTGTGTGTGTGTGTGTAACTTAACTTGTCCCTAAGAAAGAAAGGAAGATTAAACATCCTTCATCTATTAATCCCAAATTCAAGTTCCAGCCCCTCCTCTGATGCATAATCCTGGCAAAATATACAAATACATATTGTATATAAAAATATACACGATTGGGTCCAGTCTTGAAGTGGGGCTTCTTGGGCCCTGTGTTCTCACCAAAGCCACTTTGTAAGGGAGGAAAGTGATCTCCTAGGCCTTTTACCCATGCAACCACTCCTAAAAATATACTATTCTACGAGACAAATTCCAGGGGCAGGATGATACTTACTTCAGAAATAGAAATCTCAGGGCCTGTGGTTTCTGGACAGAAGAGATCTGCCCTTCAAGTAAGATTAAGGTTGGAGAGTTCCTGATACTCTAATCGCAATGCTTTACTCATAGAAGATACTTGGTAAATATTTGTTAAAATTTAATGTGCAGGTGTGGTAACCTGTTTCCAAAGCTGTTCCTTTTACCTACATTCAGTAATATCTGGCATAAAGGGACCTGTTCTTATGTAATTATTCAATAGAATATGATTAAGGATGAGCTTAAAATATTGAGATGACACACCAAATGTGTTATGAAGCTTTGAGCTTTCACTGCCTGGACAAGTGTCTGACTCTACAAACACCTGCAAAGCTGAGAGAAGAAGAAAGTAGCAAAACACAGCTGTCTGGGCCTGGCCAGAGCACCACTCTGCAAGTTACGTAACAGCTATTGTGTAATTGTGCATTTAATTCGGAACACATTTTTAAGAGAGAAAACAATTAGATTTTCCAAAAAGAATGAAATTGAGAGTGAGAGAAAGAAAGGGACAGAGAGACAAAAATGGTGAAATAGCACAGAAGTTTCCATCTGGTCTTCAAGAGTGAAGCGCAGGGAAGGCAAGGACCTTGGGGATGGTTCTCTTAGAATCTAGGGGCCTGCCTATGAGTCAAATCTGGCCTGCCTCCTGTTTTTGTAAATAAAATTGTATTGCAAAACACCCTACACCCCTTAATGTATCGATTGCCTGTAGTTTGTTTCATGCAGGGTTGAGTAAGTTACAACAGAAACTATCTGGCCTAGAAAGTGGAAAATATTATCTCTTTACAGAAAAAGTTTGCTGACCCCCATTTTAGGTGAATAGAAGGCTAAGCTTGAGTGCCTGTGAGGAGTGACTACTCACTTAGAGAACCAAAACAGCCGATTCTCAAGCCCATCTGGGAATTCTCTTATGGAGAGGAGGGCAAGGAGAATAAATTGGAATAAGAGCCAGGGTTTTAGCATCCGACTGGCCTGAAATGAAATTCAGGCCAGTGAAATTCTTGTACATATTAGATTTGTGTTCATAAGCAAGCTACTTACTCTATGTCTGTAAAATGGGAAACCCAGTGAGGAAGGAAAGAGAAAGTAAGGCTTCTGCACCTGATTTGGAGTAACTACTCAGTAAGTCTTAGCTTCCCTACCTAAATCTCATTTGGGGGAGCTGGCATTTTTCACTGGAAAAAATAATTGTTGTTCTTAATTCTTAGTAACCAGTTAAGAGCATCCAAAGTTTTCCATCTTGTTCTGACTCTAGCTTTTGCTAGAGTTTCAATAAAATAAACTATTGTACTTAAAATGGGAGTAGTACAGTTAAAAATTGTCCTTTTTGAATGTTCCCAACTTGAAACATTAATTTCATTTTAAGAACTTGTATTACTTGGGAGTCCTGTTTAAAGTCACTCTTGGTACAATTGCCTGCATCAATGATTGATAAATACCAGCCAACTTCCAAAACCAGAGGTTACTTTCATTTTAAATGAGTTTTAGCAGACGATATTGCCATATTGCTACTGCGGTGACTGTGTGACAGCACAGTCCGAGTTTTTAAAAAATATCCTGCTAACTTTTCTATTCCCACATATAAAAGATAATTTAGATAAAGGTAATTTAAATAAAGGTAATTTAAGTAAAGATAAATTTAGAGCTCCTGAAATCCTAGTAGTTCTACTTACCAAGCACTGAAAATACATTTGATTGGTATGATTTTTTATAAGCTGACTTGGGGTAGGGTCTCTATAGAGGGCCTTTCTTCCACAAACAGCACCCTGCTTTTCTGGGACATGGACTGATTCTCGACTGCACTGTCCTAAAGATACCTGGCGAGGGTCCTCGACACACCAGCCTCTGCTGAGAACAAGTGCCCTTTGAGATTATTTTTCAATCCTCGAATTCTCTGATTCCAAGTCTGTCAGAGAACAGAAAGTTTCACAGCAGCATAAAAAGCATGAAAAGCCAAAAACATAATAACTGGCCTTAGTGGCCAGAGCAGCTGTGCTTCGTACCCTTATCACAGGTTTCGGCTTTGTAAATTAATTCGTCTGCAAATAGTGCCCTCTCTCCAGATGCAGCTTCAATGCTGTAGCACTGGTTTCTTAAGGATTTAAGTTTAAAGTCAAGGGCTTCCTGCCCTAGGTGTTACAAATAAGTAGTGTCGTTTTCTTTTTGCTCCCAGTTTGTTCATCCAATCATAACCCAGTATGCAAATAAACCTTAGCCCATGCAGATAAAAAGGAACAAATAAAGCCAAGTGCTCTATCAGAACCAAATCGCTGAGCCTGTCACCTGTGTTCCAGGAGCTGAACCAGAAATGTCGTCCTCTGCCATGCCAGATGTACCTGTCCCACTGACCAATTTGAAGTTTCAATATACTAAGGTTAGTACAACTTCTATTTGCTGTTTTGCCTCAGTTTTATAAAAACTACGTTTATTTAAAGCATAAAAGGTCAATTTAAGTAAACTTGTGTAAAGAGCCCTTTGCAAATATAAAAATAAAAGGCTTGCAAAATGCCGGTCTGGGTTTAGTGTCTTGATCAAATAATGAATTCTAAATTGTATCAGGCAACTTTTCATAAATTTATTTCTTAAAATATTTCTGAGTGAAAGGAATTCTCTTCGTTGTAAAAGGTTCTTGTGCCAGGATTCAGGGGACTTTACTAAGCAGTTCTATTAACTTTCAGCAGAGCCTAGCATGTGTGATAGGAGAGGCAAATACTTACTAGAGAAACTTACTGGAAACAGACAAACAAATGGGAATGTTTTTTTAAAAAGGAAAAAAAAAGAGAGAGAAACAGAGCATAGTGAAGTAACATGATTTTTATATATGTCAAATGAGTGTCAAAATTGAAAGACCTCAGTCTGATAACTGGATGAAGAAAACTCCAGTTACAAAAAAATTCATGGGACTTGCATTATTTAGCATATTTGGGGAAAGAAAGCATTCTTATTTATTTCTTCAGCCAAATTTGCTGCCATTGGAGCCAGTATGTAATTGTTAGCTGATAAATATTTACAGAAACAAGAGCAGAAGCCAGACCCAGATTTAAAAATCCACAGCTAGAGAGAAGGAGGAAATGGATCCTATTTGAGTCGATCAGGAGTATCTCTGAACTTTGCCTGTTTCACACTGTTACATTCCTGCTTTCTAGTCAGAGCCTAGAACTCCCAGAAAAACAAATAAAACAAACGAAACCAATCTAACCAAAATCATTTAAAAAGTGAGCTTTGTGGTGTGATGCAGAAAGGAAGGTAAGAAAGGAACTATTCCCACTCAGGGAGAGCCATTTTCCTGTCTGAATTAACCAATGAAAAACCAAGAGCATTATACGTTAATGAAAAAGTCCTGCTATTATTAAATTGTTTCCTTACTTGTGACCACGGATGCTTTTGAAATCCTAAAGTCTGTTACATTTTCATTTTCATAAGTACAACAAATGAGGAAGTTATTCAGCTGACTATTTTCCATAGGAAAGTGCCTGTAGAGATCAGATTGTGCCTTTAACATGGTTGACCAACAGCTACAAAGTGTATTAAAGTATTATTTTCACAAGCTTTTATTAAAAGGGAAAATATTTTTTGTCGGTTTGATTTTATTCCAAATGGGAATATGAAAAATGCGATGACACTATATATACCCTCCAAAAATTTTGCACTTGGCAAAGTTATGCCCAAAAGATAACAAGACTCCAGTTTTGCCAACTTTCTTAACTCTGTTATTCACAAGAAATTTCGATCCAAGGTAAGTACATTTAAAAATGCATTCACTTCATAAAGATCAAAACCATTGGCAATGATTGAATTATACCCTTACTATTATAGGAGTCTTTTTTTTTTTTTTCTATACTACCTGGGAAGATATTTTGGTAGTCTGAATGTCACTTTTTTTGAAAATCTGGTTTGTAGAAGTTTGCAGTCTTCCTTATATGAGAATCTCCAGGGACATCTAGTATGAAATATTCTTTCTACTGAATTAAGCTTCATTTAGTAGTTATTAATTAAACATGTGAGAAACAGTAGTAGACAAATGAGATGGTCCTTAAAATCTAACATACAAAAAAAATCTAACATACAAACACAGATCTAGTGATTCTTTAACACATAGAGATGATTTTAAGATTAAAGTCTCCTGTTCACTTAAAAGTCATTACACAAGAACACCCTCTAGGGAAACTAACTGACCTTCGTGTTCAAAAGGAGGCAAGATTCCAAGAGCAGAAATTTACTCTTGCATATAAGAACTTTTCTGGGTAAAAATGCCCAGTGCAAGTCAGTGAATTTTGATTGCTCACACATCTTCTCTACAAATCTGTTCTGCTCAGATACCATTTTATTGTCTGATTTATTGGTTACAGCATTTTCACACTTGGGAGGACACCAGTTATGTATGTAATTAAATCTAAATGGGTGAGCTTTTTCAAATGCCTTTGCATTTTCTTTTTACTGTGCCTCACTGAAGAATTGTATTGGATTTGCACTTGCAAGAGGAGTTGGAAAATGATGGTTATTAACTAAGTTTCCGGGTTGCAAACCAAATAAGCAAGGATTTTATAGTGTCTGAGAAATTACCTTCTATAGCTAGCCCCTAAACTCTTATTATTTTTCTCCCACTGTTTTAGTGTCCGTCTTTATTATCGCTAGAATATATTGGTCATTGGGGCAAGGCGGAGGGAAGAGACAAGCAAAATTGAGTAACCAAAAACTATTACAACTATGGTAGAAGAACTACACGCCCTCTCAAGCTTGAGACTGCCTCTCATCCAAACAAAAGACATCGCTGTCTCTTATGACTTATTTTCTAGTACAGTCAGTTTAATTTTTTAAGGTGCATAAAACAGAGATCAGAGTTTAAGAAATACTTTCTAAAATGATACCAAAGTTTTTAGAACTTAAAACCTCAATAACATCATTATAAATGCACATAAACTCAGATTTCATCTCTATTCTCATTTTCCCCCTTTCCAATTCTAAACAAACCCTACATCTGCCAACTCATCTGTTTTGTTGAGCTTTTAAATGATGAGGTTCTTCGGAAATTATGTGATCTTTGGGCAAACTACATTACCTCTCTCTGCCTTGGTTTCCTTACATGGAAAATAGGAATTCCTAAGGTGGAAAAAAGCATTAAATGAGTTTAATGTATTTAAGGCACTTGAAACAGTGCTTGGCACATGGGAAGTGATCGATTAACATTAGCTATCCTAGTCCTATTTATTTTTCTGAATTTCTTCCAATTTTCCAGAGCCTTCTTTTACTCAGCCTTTCCTAGACCTGTTTCCCACAAGTGTCCCTCTCATCTCATTCTCTTTTCCAAGGCTTTCTGTCACTCTTTCTTGCACAGTCATGCCCCACCTGACAGGACCGCATTGGAGCGAAGTTCCAGGGGTTGATCTGGGATTTCAGGGATCAAGAACTTTCTCTTACAGGATTTGGTAAATTTGTTTTCCATTCTCCCTTCGTAACACTGTTTTCTACCTTAAAAGATAAATAGAAAATTCAAGAAGAAAGCTTTCTCAGACAGGATTCAAACCCCAAAATATTTAACTTGACTCTTAAATGTAACTCATTGAATAATGATTTATTCATGCTGGAAAAGATCTTCATCAGCTAATGACATTTCACACCCCCCCACACCACCCCATACCCACACACACATGAAATATCATAGTTAAGTTTCATTGTGTTTACTCTGTGCCAATGACTGTTTAAGTCCTTTACAATGATTTTATTTACTCCTTACAATAACCCTATGAGGACGTTACTATTCCTGTTTTGTAGATGAGGACACTGAAGAACAGAGTGGCTAAGTAACTTGGCTTAAGTTACACAGCTAGTAAATGACAAAGCTAGACTTGGAATGCTGGCAGTCTCAGCCCTCACACCAACAAGTGACTTGTCTAAGACCAATATCACTACTTTGGGACATGGCGTTGCTGACATCCTATTCTACCTTTATTCTGTCTTTCATTTGTCCATTTCTGATTACTGGAGGGGCCATGCCCATGAGCCTTTCCAGCTGTTGCTCTGCTGTTCCCAGGCCAACAGGAGGAAGTTTGCCACCAACTTAGAAAAAGAGGAGAACAATAAGGAAGGTTGGAAATAAACATACTCTCTGCTTTGATTGAAAAGGCGGCCTTTGGGCTGGGAGAGACCATGATGCAGAGGACTTTGACATAGGTGTGCAATTTCTACGTGGACTGCATTTCTTCAACCCATAGGGAATAATAATACATTTTGGTTAGAGGAGGAGATATTTTCCTAGATTTCTGGTATTATTGTTTAACCCATGTGGGTTAAAGATATATTTTTGATAAAGAAGAGTTATGAATCATTGAATACTATGTGCTAGGCACAATTTAAAGTGTTTTCTTCCCCTACTATTATCTCCTTTTAAATTCTTACAACAAACAAATTCAGACCACATGCAGTTCCAAATACTCCACTCTCTTCACTCATTTCTCCCTTTTTCCCTTCCTCTCTCCCATTTTACCTCCCTTTATTTAACAAATCATTGAATGACTGTTCTGTGCTAGGTCTTATGATATAAGAAAGCTAGTATGATTCTTGCCTCATGGAGCTTATATTCCTGCAGGGTGTGGGGTGGGAAGGAAGGAAGCAAGTAAGTAAATACTTTAATCACAAATTGTGTTAAATGCTAAAAAGAAGAAAACAAAGCTGAGACAATATGAGGGGAAGAGCTTACTTTGGATGAGGTATCAGGGAAGGGGGAACCTGAGGGATGCAGAGCATAAGGTGGCCATGGAGCGTGGGGAAACAAAGATCCAGAGGTAATAACACGTGCAGGGACGTCTGCGGACAAGAGTTTGGTGTATTCAAAGAACTATCAAAAGGCAAACATAGCCGGAATAAAGTGAGGAAGAGAGAGCATGGAAGAGATAAGACTTGAGATGGAGCCTCCAGCCAGACTGCCTGATGGATTTCATTTGAGGGAAACCACTGAGGGGTGCTTAAAACAGGACAGGACTTATGTTGAAGACAAAGACGATTGTGCCGTGGCACTGCTTTCATTTGGGAAATCTTTTTAAGTCCCCACTGACTGAAGCAATATTTTGTTTGCTTTTGGCTTGGAAGCAGTTGAACAAATAGCTGGATGGCTGCAAGGTGCAGTGGCTTAACAAGATAAATCCGGCTTCAATTTCTAGCTCTTCTACTTATTTAATGATATGACCTTGGCCAAGCTTCTAATCTCCTTGAGTTTCAGTTCCCTTGTCTGTAAATTGGGAATAATAATGACTACCTTGGAAAGTGGCTGTGAGAATTAAGTGAGGTAATTTGTGTAAAGTGCCCAGCACTTATTAGCTCCTTGGTCCAGGCTCTCTTTAACCCTCTCCTTCCCAAGATGACTCCTAGAATTCTAAAAATTTTCAGTTGCCAATGTAAGTGGAACAAATACTTGCACTGCTTGTCAAAGTTCAAAACTACTTTCATCTGCTGGTCTCATCTGAAGTTCATAATTAACCACCGGGAAGGAGCTAGGGAAGATGTTACTTGTGACCCATTTTAGAGCTGAGGGACCTGAGCTCAGCTTAAGTGACTTGCCCAAGGTCACAGTTTTTAAGAGGCAAGCACAGAATGAACCGGATTCTGAATCTTATTTCAGATCTGATTCTTTTCCACATGATTTCATATTTTTCCTAAATATTAAAAATAGCATTTGAGTCTCACTGGATCGTCTCTAACAAATGCTTTTGCACCTGTTATTTAATTTGTATCATTCATTCCTTTATCCGATAGAGAGAATGGAAATTTGGATGATAAGAGAAGAGAGATAATTTGGACACTAGATCCCTAAACACGTGGACTAATAGAAAGAAGATACTCTAGAGCAGTATATCTCAAATTTGATTGTGTAAGTGCCTCAGTTAGAGACCATGTTGAAACACAGATTCTGATGCTGTAGGTATGAGGTGAGGTATGAAATTCTGCATCTCTAACAGACTTAAAGGTTTTGCTGATGCTACTCAAAGCATGGTCCATTGACCAGCAGCAACTGTCTAAAAGTTTTGGGTCAGCCTTATAACTTACCTACAGTGATCACCATCTAATTACTTAGGGACTTGACTTCCTATTTCTCCCAGAAACTCACTCACACCCAGCCAGGTCAGAAGCGCTTACTTTCTCTTTCAGTGCCTGAGTCCAGCAAGAACTATATCATGGCCACAAACCAGTGATGAAACCAACTATTGATTTTGATCCTGGGAGATAAACATTCTCTAAGAATGCAATATTTTAGCTTATCTCTGAAGACAGTATCTTGGCAAATTGTTTTGTTCTCTGGCACCTGCCTGGCTTCAAGAAAACCTAATCAACAAAATCCTAAAGTAAATAGCACATACCCAAAAGAGGGTGTTATTCCCATTTCATGAGGACCCTCAGGACTACAAGTGTTCACATGATTTCTTTAAACTGGACTTCACCTAATGGATTTGTCATTAACTACTTCTCAGACCAAGGGGGCAGGGTGAGAAAAACTCTTGAAGAGTATGAGAAACAACTCATTTGAAGAGCAACCCAAAGTTAGATTAGTGCCTCTGAAATGGCATGGGTAATCTACGGGATGATATAACCCAGATCAGCCAAAAAGAACCCTCATGGGAATACAGGCATTGATAAAATGGCCATAAACCTGTCTCAGGGTAGCAATTAGATGGCTTGGGGGGTGGTGGTGGTGGTGGTTTGTGTTTTCATAATGCTATTATAATTGTGGTCAAACCCATTACACATTTACCAGATTTAAGTGGCAACACAGAGCCATGTTCAAAAGAACAGGAGCAATAATTGCTTCATAATTAAACATTTAATTAAGAGCCACTGCTAATCTACAAATCAGAAAAGTAAATATTTGTGTAAACTGGATTTCATCACACTGATCCATTTGGAGTATACACACGTGCATATGTCTGTGTGTGTGTGTGTGTCTGTCAAAAGTTCCCACAAACACTGGCGATGCTTGCAAGGTATGTAGAGTGTTGCTAATATTTGATTTCTGATGTTATCTCTACCTGATGCCTTTATTGTAATGTTGGAATTATTAATGTATATTTCTTGGCTGGGGGTCTGCACAAACAGCACAGTTCTTAAAATTTTGCCTGAACAGCTACCTCCCTCACCCAGATCCCATTAACTGACTATTTCCACTGCTCTCCCAATACTTTTTCGGAAGTCAAAGGAATGCAAATATCAAACAACTGAATCATGCTCTCCATTTGGTACTTTCTTCAGAAGGAAGAAGGCTTATATGCGAGCAATTATATTATTGGGTCTTGATAATTGTTAAATATTAAATATATACAGAACTTTCTAGTGCTTCTGCATCTTACCTCTTTGATATAGGGTATATATGATGTATGGAAATTATCGACGAGTGTTTTTGTCATTTATGGGACAAAATGAAGTTGTGGCTCAAAACAGAAATGCTTTAGCATCTTTTCTTTTCCCCTAATTGAATTGAAAAGGCTGAAAGGTTTTTCAAAGAACAAGAAAGAATAGAGTATACACTCATGTTATTGAACTCAGACTATAATATAAAACAGAAATGAAAGGAAAATTTTATTTCTCTTACTTTTTTTTGGTCACCCCCTCATTTTGTTTTCATTCTTTTGACTGCAGTTAAGTATTTTCTTCCCATCTGTTATTTCCTCCTTAATTTCCTTTTAGACATTTTTACTTTGAGTCTCAACATTTTGCTTTGCAAAATGGGTTGCATTGGGGTTAAAAGTACTTGCTAGAGATCTAGCTTTGATTCTTTTAAATGTTTAACACCTGACTTCTGTTCAGTCTCTCTCTCTCTTATTATTGAACCCCCATCTTGTTCTTTCTCCCTGCCCTCACCCCCCACCCTCACGGTCTCTGGTGCTTTTTAGGTTCCTAATGCTGAGAAAAGTTTACACATTTACAGCATCCATCACTTCCTATACGTTTACAACAGTATCCATCACTTCACATGCCCGAGACCCAGGCTCTCAGGTTTGGAATTTCACACAGGTGACATAAAATGGAGAATATCATCAAACTTCCTCACTCTTGGCATGACTTAAAAGAAATTCTTTGTACGTTGAAAATGTGAAATCTGTTAAAATCTCTCTGCCACCAAGAAAGCATTGGCTTCTCTTATGGCATCTGGAGGCGCTGGCCAGGTTGCAGTCCTAAAGAGATAATGTGAATTTAGGGCTCCCCGAGGGACTGTTAGAGGGAGCCAACAGGTTCCAAAAATCTCATATCAGCAGATAAGGCTAATAGGTTTTATTTGCCTATTAGTCAAACCTAACTTGATCTAAGCCAGACATATTTTGAAGAAAGTGCTTATTTATTTAGAATTGTAGCTTTATACTAAACACACTAAGATATAATAACTTTTCCTCAGGAAAGCCTTTTTTTCCTTCAAAATTATGATTTATTGTTGGACACTAAACTACATTCAGGAAACAGCCAGTTTTTTTTATCAAAGGTTATGTACTGCATCTCTTAAAATCTGACATATCTAAAATTTAAAGAGTAAAAATCAATTTTTAAGTTGCTTCAACATTTCCATTGATTGTTTCCCCAAATAAGAAGCACTTGAAGTTTAAGAGTATGAATAGGCATCTATGATTTCCCATCAATATTGTGAACTTTGAGTCTACTGCACATATATATTATTCAAAAGTATCCTGAGTCCAAAATTCACAATTAGAATATAGTTAACATAATGGTTAAATAGGATCCAATAATTTTTTTTTTTTACTTTTATAGCATGATCCTTTCCCCCCTAAACTTGCTAAAGGCAAATAGCAAATGGAAAATGAGGTTGTAACCATGATAGATCATTTCAACAGGCCTAAAATAGGTTTCATAATCATTATAATAAACATTCATTAACCTACACATCTCCATATAACCATTTTATATAACTACAGGAAGGATGGTTATTCAAAAACATTCAGTCACACAGTTAGCTGGAAGGCAAATATAAACCCAATACAATTAAAACAGAAAAAAAGATGATTAAGATAGTCCCTATCAATAACTTCTCCACAGCTCAGGGTAAGAAAAAGATGGAACAATGCTTGCCTCTCATCTCATTATCTGTGCTGAGTTTTGTTTTCACGCTGCAAGGCCACTGTTTGGGGGAGAATGTGTATCATTCATAATTTGCAGACTATACTGCTGTGTCATTCTCCTCTAAAGCCTTAAGACGTCATGCCTGGAATGTTAGAATGGTCTCCAGGCAAATCCCCTGGACTGTCTGTGCTCCTCAAATCCATTTTGGGTACTGTAAAATCAATATTTCTAAAACATCCATTTGATCCTGTCACTCCCTTATGACATCCAGAATAGAGTCACTCAGGTATCAAGATCCACCACAAACTGGCTTCATTTTCACTGCTGGAACTTATCTAAGACTTGTTTGCACTGGAACTCTCTGCTTGGGGCTGATCTCTCTACCGTGTTCCAAACACCCCAAGAGGGTTCCCTCCTTCTGCTCCTTGTTTTCCTTTTTTTCTACCAATCCTATCTTCCAGATTGCATTCTTCCAGCCCATGGTCCTCTCTTCCATGAGTTTCACTCTGCAATTTACTGACTAAAGCACTGCTTTGGTCATTGTACTCTACAATCTTTAATTCTTTACTGGCTGATCTTGATATAAATATACTCTCCTCTTAGATCATAAACCACTCGGAAGCAGGGGCCAGAGCTCACTCATCTTCCATGTTTCCATATGACCTTACAGAGTATTTCTCAGCTATCTACACATTATTTGACAAACACTTTTCTGATCAAAGAAAAGTGACCATTTGGGATTATGTGAGTATAAGCACAAATTTAAACAAAAATTAAGTTCACTGTGTTTTCCTTTATTAAAGGTTAAAACTGAATAATGCAGAGTAGTTGCTGGTAATTTGGGATCATCCACAACTGATCTCTTCAGTTGCCTGGAGGCTGACAGATAAATTTGTTTTCTTTAATGCTCATTTACAAAATACTCACTGACTTTAATCTGAAAGGGGAGTTTTATGTGCAGTTTAAATGCAAGAGCCTGATAATAAAAATAGATGGTACATACATATTGTAATGGTTCTTTCACCAAAAGAGATTGTATGAAGGGATTAAAACAAGTTATAATGTATTGAGAGTGTATTACTGAAAAGTTGAAACCACAAATTATCAGGGTGAGAGGACTTAGGTGGGAGCTGGAAAGCTTCATCACAGGCCTATCAAAATATAATACATTCTGTCTCTTCTTTTTATGAGAGTTTTGGTGAAATTATACTGTGGAAGGGTGGAATTCTGGGCATATCTCTGACAGGGTGAGACTTTGTGCTCTCTTAGTTTAGAGATATAAAGTTGGAGGAGGGGATACTATCTTTAGGGCGAGAAGAGGCAGAATTAGACATCTGTGAGTGAATCTGAATCAAGTTTTGCAAGGCTGGCTCAAGAATCTAGAGCAAGTACCATGATGTCTTTAGTTTTCTGTTTATAATTTGATAAGCTGATACGTAGATAGCTAGCTTTAATTCAAAACAGAACATAATAAGTAATTTAATAGTAGGATATTAAAATGCTATGTTAGGAAAGAGAAAAAAAGAGGTTAAATCCAATCGGACAGACTAGTGAAATCTTCATGAGGAAATGACATTTTAAAAGAGTTTGAAGTATGAAGAGAAGAAAATAGTGAAACTCCAGTCTGAGGAACAGCATGAATCAAGGTATGGAGGAGAAAAAAATGCATGGTATTTGAGACAGTAGAATGAGGTTGAAATAAAGGGTAAATTGAGGAAAGAGTGGGATAAAAGGTTGGAAAAGGACATTGGGGCCAAACCATAAGACACCTCAAATGCCATGCTCAGTAGTTTGAGAATGGAGAACCACCTAAAAGTGTTCTGAGGAGGGGACAAAATTTGAACTGGCCTGGCTTAGGAAGGTTATGTTAACAGGGTAAAAATTAAATTTCAATTAGGCAGAGGTGGGGGCAGGGAGAACAGGGGAAAGTTTTTTATGATAGTATAAAACATAGTGATACAAAAGGATGAGTAGGGATTTTGTGTGCCATTAACAGAAGAGGGAAAGTGTGTGTGCATGTAAGAGAGAGAGAATGCAAGAGCAAGTTTTAGAACCTTAGTTTGAGTGAGAGCAGCATAAAGCTAGAGATGACAGTGAGCTGAACTTGCGACACTTAGATTGAGGTGCTTCCCAGCGATCCCATGTGAGGAAAAATAAGAGGTAAAGGCTAAAGACGCATGAAAGAGAATACTCTTTAAGAGTAATTACAGGATTCCATAAAATGCGTTTTTGATAGCTAGAATGCTGATTCACTCCAAGAGACGCTGAGTAAGTCAGTAGTTTTAATCTGAATTTATCTTTCTTCAAGTTGAACTAAGATGCCAATTTTTTTTGTTTTTTAGAAGCTAATAGGAGTTTTATGCTCTTCGTCTGTATTCCATTACCCTATCAGAGAAACAAGGATTTTCTTGATACCTCTATCTTTCTCAAACCTCCATATATGTGTCTTTGGACATCTAGTCTCTTTATCTGAACTGCTTTGTACTCCTCCCCCTTTATTTATTCACACCCACATCTTTTTCCTGTCAGTTCCAGGCTAGCATCACAATTCTTTTGAACGCCTCCAAATACATAGGTTATATTGGCAGGAACAGGCAAAGCAGGAGACTTATCCTTCCCCTTGTTTTTTAGCAAATCAAAATATCAGAGTGTACTCATGTGCAGAATATTATAGATATTACCCATACGTAGCTACTGGATTCTAGGTTCTTTGATTCAATTTTAAGTTATTTATTTAAGAGTTCTTTACTGAGGTTAAGGTCACTTGAGGACTGGGATTGTGCTGCACACCTTGGACACTTTGGCTGGGAATTTTTTATTCTGAGGATAAACCAGAAAAACAGACAAACATAACTTTATTCATCATATAAGTGGTACTTCTTAATTTGGCCTCATCAAATGTTTTTATTCTATGAAAAGATGAATATCAAAGCTCTATTAATTTCCATAATGAAATGCAAATTCAGGGCTGCAAAAGTTGAAACTCAGACTTTTTAAATGATGACATACTAACACTTCTTAATATTCTTTTTATTGTGTACAAAAAACAAAATTCCATTATTTTCTAGATCCTTCTGTTTCTTTAGATGCAGGTCTCTTTCTCATAGATAGCACTAAGAAATCTAGTACCTGATTTCAAATGAGGACAAATAATTTATTAGATAATCTTTTAAAAAGGAGAATGAAACCCTTATGCCTTTAAAAAGTCGATAAAAAATGTCACTAAGCCAATTTTTTTCTAAGCAATCTTCTTTTAAAATCCTCCCTCAGGCTACTTTCAAGACAGTAAAATAAAGGATCAAAAAATAGTCACTTATGATACCAAACCACCAGTAGCCCAAAATGAGCATGTTCAGAATCTTAAGTAGAAAACAGACAGTGATTCATAAAGATCAAGCCCACTCAAGCCTTCGCTCTTACCTCAAATTTATGGCTAACAGCATCTTTTTCTAGATTGTCTTCTCCAGTCTGTATTTTCTATTCTTTAAATGACCTCATATCTTAGTGAAATTTTAAAGTATTACCTTATCTTACTGTGTGTATGTGTGCAGGCGTGTGTGTGTATCTGTGAATGTGTGTGTAAAATGTCTTAAACGGCTAAAATATTCTTGGAGGGGGCAGGTAGGTGAGGGAGGTGAGGATGTAATATTGGCTTCACCTATGCATTCTGTAGTGCTTTAGTTTAAGTTTATAAAGAGTTTCCGAAATTTGCTGCATTATTTAAATGTCTTTTTAAAAATAGGTCTTTATTGGAGTATAATTGCTTCATGTTAGTTTCTGTTGCACAAAAAAGCGAATCAGCCATATGCATACACATGTCCCCATATCCCCTCCCTCTTGAGCTTCCCTCTCATCCTCCCTATGCCACCCCTTTAGGTCATCGCAAAGCACCGAGCTGATCTCCCTGTGCTATGCTGCTGCTTCCCACCAGCCAACTATTTTACATTCGGCAGAGTATATATGTCGATGCTACTCTCACTTCACCCCAGCTTCACCCTCCCACCCCATGTCCTCAAGTCCATTCTCTATGCCTACCTCTTTATTCCTGCCCTGCAACTAAGTTCATCAGTACCATTTTTTTTTTTTTTTAGATTCCACGTATATGTGTTAGCACATGGTATTTGTTTTTTTCTTTCTGACTTACTTCACTCTGCATGAGAGACTCTAGGTCCATCTACCTCACTACAAATAACTCAATTTTGTTTCTTATTATGGCTAAGAAATATTCCATTGTATATATGTGCCATATCTTCTTTATCCATTCATCTGCTGATGGACATTTAGGTTGGTTCCATGTCCTGGCTATTGTAAAGAGTGCTGCAATGAACATTGTGCTGCATGTCTCTTTTTGAATTATGGTTTTCTCAGGGTATATGACCAGTGGTGGGGTGCTGGGTCATATGGTAGATCTATTTTTAGTTTTTTAAGGAAACTCCATACTCTTCTCCATAGTGGTTGTATCAATTTACATTCCCACCAACAGTGTAGGAGGGTTCCCTTTTCACCACACCCTTTCCAGAATTTATTGTTTCTAGGTTTTTTGATAATGGCCATTCTGACTGGCGTGAGGTGATACCTCATTGTAGTTTTGATTTGCATGTCTCTAATAATTAGTGATGTTGAGCATTTTTTCATGTGCCTCTTGGCCATCTTTATCTTCCTTGGTCAAATGTCTGTTTAGATCTTCCACCCATTTTTGGATTGGGTTTTTTGTCTTTTTGATATTGAGCTCCATGAGCTGTTTGTGTATTTTGGAGATTAATCCTTTGTCTGTTGATTCATTTGCAATATTTTCTCCAATTCTGAGGGTTGTCTTTTTGTTTTGTTTATGGTTTCCTTTGCTGTGCAAAGGCTTTTAAGTCCCATTTGTTTATTAATTTTTTTTATTTGTCACTCTAGGAGGTGGGTCAAAAAAGATCTTGCTGTGGTTTATGTCAAAGAGTGTTTTTCCTATGTTTTCCTCTAAAAGTTTTATAGTGTCTGTTTTACATTTGAGTCTTTAATCCATTTGGAGTTTATTTTTGTGTATGGTGTTAGGGAGTGTTCTAATTTCATTCTTTTACATGTAGCTGTCCAGTTTTCCCAGCACCACTTATTGAAGAGGCTGTCTTTTCTCCACTGTATGTTCTTGCCTCCTTTGTCGTAAATTAGGTGCCCATATGTGCGTGGGTTTATCTCTGGGCATTCTATCCCGTACTACTGATCTATATTTCTGTTTTTGTGCCAGTATCATACTGTCCTGATTACTGTAGCTTTGTGGTATAGTTTGGAGTCAGGGAGATGATTTCTTCAACTCTGTTTTTCTTTCTCAAGATTGCTTTGGCTATTCGGGGTCTTTTTTGTTTCCATACGAATTGTAAGATTTTTTGTTCTAATTCTGTGGAGAATGCCACTGGTAGTTTGATAGGGATTGCACTGAATCTGTAGATTGCTTTGGGTAGTATACACATTTTCACGGTGTTGATTCTTCCAATCCAAGAACATGGTATATTTCTCCATCTGTTTATGTCACCTTTGATTTCTTTCATCAGTGTTTTGTAGTTTTCTGAGTAAGTCTTTTGCCTCCTTAGGCAGGTTTATTCCTCAGTATTTTATTCTTTTTGTTGCAGTGGTAAATGGGAGTGTTTACTTAATTTCTATTTCTGAGTTTTTGTTGTTGGTGTATAGGAAAGCCAGAGATTTCTGTGCATTAATTTTGTATCCTACAACCTTACCAAATTCATTCATTAGTTCTAGTAGTTTTCTGTTGGCGTCTTTAGGATTTTCTATGTATAGTATCATGTCACCTGCAAACAGTGACAATTTTACTTCTTCTTTTACAATTTGTATTCCTTTTATTTCTTTTTCTTCTCTGATTGCCACGGCTAGGACTTCCAAAACCTTGTTGAATAAGAGTGGTGAGAGTGGACATACTTGTCTTATTCCTGATCTTAGTGGAAATGCTTTTAGTTTTTCACCATTGAGTATGATGCTTGCTGTGGGTTTGTCATATATGGCCTTTATTATGTTGAGGTAGTTTCCCTCTATGCCCACTATCTGGAGAGTTTTTTATCATAAATGGGTGTTGGATTTTGTCAAAAGCTTTTTCTGCACCTATTGAGATGATCATATGATTTTTTATTCTGCAGTTTGTTCATATGTTGTATCACACTGATTGATTTGCATATATTGACAAATCCGTGCATCCCTGGGATAAATCCCATTTGATCATGGTGTATGATCCTTTTACTGTGTTGTTGGATTCTGTTTGCTAGTATTTTGTTGAGGATTTTTGCATCTATGTTCATCAGTGATATTGGCCTGTAGTTTTCTTTCTTTGTGACATCTTTGTCTGCTTTTGGTATCAGGGTGATGGTGGCCTCGTAGAATGAATTTGGGAGTGTTTCTCCTCCCTCTGCAATTTTTTGGAAGAGTTTGAGAAGGATCAGTGCTAGCTTTTCTCTAAGTGTTTGATAGAATTCGCCTGTGAAGCCATCTGGTCCTAGACTTTTGTTTGTTGGAAGATTTTTCATTATGGTTTCAATTTCATTACTTGTGATAGGTTGTTTATATTTTCTAATTCTTCCTGGTTCTGTCTTGGAAAATTGTACCTTTCCAAGAATTTGTCCATTTCTTTGAGGTTCTCCATTTTATTGGCATATAATTGTATGTAGTAGTCTCTTATAATCCTTTGTATTTCTGCAGTCAGTTGTGATTTCTCCTTTTTCATTTCTAATTTTAGTGATTTGCGTCCTCTCCCTTTTTTTCTTGATGAGTCTGGCTAAGGGTTTATCAATTTTGTTTATCTTCTCAAAGAACCAGCTTTTAGTTTTATTGATCTTTGCTATTATTTTCTTCATTTCTATTTCATTTATTTCTGCTCTGATCTTTATGATTTCTTTCCTTCTACTGACTTTGCGTTCTCTTCTTCTTTCTCAAGTGATTTAAGTGTAGCATTAGATTGTTTATTTGGGATTTTTCTTGTTTCTTGAGGTGAGACTGAATTGCTGTAAACTTCCCTCTTAGAACTGCCTTTGCTTCATCCCATAGGTTTTGGGTCGTCATGTTTTTGTTGTCACTTGTTTCTATGTATTTCTTTGTTTCTTCTTTGATTTCTTCAGAGATCTCTTGATTATTTAGTAGCACACTCTTTAGCCTCCATGTATTTTTGTTTCTTACAGTGTTTTTCCCTGTAATTGATTTCCAATCTCATAACGTTGTGATCAGAATAGATGCTTGATACAATTTCAATTTTCTTAAATTTTCCGAGGCTTGATTTGTGACCCAAGATGTGATGTATCCTGGAAAATGTTTGTGTGCACTTGAGAAGAAAGTGTATTCTGTCACTTTTGGGTGGAATGTTTTATAAATGTCAGTTAGATCTATCTGGTCTTGTGTCATTTAAAGCTTGTGTTTCCTTATTTATTTTCTGTTTGGATGATCTGTCCATTGGTGTAATTGGGGTGTTAAAGTCCCCTACTATTATTTTGTTACTGTTGATTTCTCCTTTCATGGTTGTTAGCATTTTCTTTATGTATTGAATTTCTCCTATGTTGGGTGCATAAACATTTATAATTGTTATATCTTCTTCTTGGATTGATCCTTTGATCATTATGTAGTGTCCCTTCTTACCTCTTGTAACAGTCTTTATTTTAAAGTCTATTTTATCTGATACGAGTATTGCTACTCCAGCTTTCTTTTGATTTCCATTTGCATGGAATATCTTTTTCCATCCCCTCATTTTCAGTCTCTATGTGTCCCTAGGTCTGAAGTGGGTCTCTTGTAGACAGCATATAGATAGGTCTTGTTTTTGTAACCATTCAGCAAGCCTGTGTCTTTTGGTTGGAGCATTTAATCCACTTACATTCAAGGTTATTATAGATATGTATATTCCTATTACCGTTTTCTTAATTGTTTTGGGTTTGTTTTTGTGGGTCTTGTTCTTCTCTTGTGTTTACTGCTTAGAGAAGTTTCTTTAGCATTTGTTGTAAAGCTGGTTTGGTGGTGCTGAATTCTCTCAGCTTTTGCTTGTCTGAAAAGCTTTTAACTTCTCCATCGAATCTGAATGACATCCTTGCTGGGTAATCTTGGTTGCAGGTTTTTCCGCTTTAATCACTTTAAGTATATCCTGCCACTCCCTTCTGGCCTGCAGAGTTTCCACTGAAAAATCAGCTGATAACCTTATGGGGATTCCTTTGTATGTTATTTTTTGGTTTTCCCTTGCTGCTTTTAATATTTTTTCTTTGAACTTAATTTTTGTTAGTTTGATTAATATATGTCTTGGTGTGTTTCTCCTAGGGTTCATCCTGTATGGGGCTCTCTGTGCTTCCTGGACTTGGGTGACTATTTCCTTTCCCATGTTAGGGAAGTTTTCCACTATAATCTCTTCAAATATTTTCTCAGACCCTTTCTTTTTCTCTTCTTCTTCTGGGACCCCTATAATTTGAATGTTGGTGCATTTAGTGTTGTCCCAGAGGTGTCTGAGATTGTCTTCAATTCTTTTCATTCTTTTTTCTTTATTCTGCTCCTCGGCAGTTATTTCCACTATTTTGTCTTCCAGCTCACTTATTCGTTCTTCTGCCTCAGTTATTCTGTTATTGATTCCTTCTAGTGTATTTTTCATTTCAGGTATTGTGTTGTTCATCTCTGTTTGTTTGTTCTTTAGTTCTTCTAGATCTTTGTTAAACATTTCTTGTATTTTCTCAATCCATGCTTCCATTCTATTTCTGAGATTCTGGATCATCTTTACTATCATTACTCTGAATTCTTTTTCAGGTAGATTGCCTCTTTCCTCTTTATTTATTTAGTCTTGTTGGTTTTCACCTTGTTCCTTCATCTGTGACATTATTTTGCCATCTCATCTTTTTTTTTTGATGAGTGGGATTGTGTTCCTGTTTTACTGGTTGTTTGGCCTGAGGCTTCCAACACTGGAGTTCATAGGCTATTGAGTAGAGCTGGGTCTTGGTGCTGAGATGAGGACTTCTGTGAGACTTCACTCTGATGAATATATTCCCTGGGGTCTGAGGTTCTCTGTTAGTCCAGTGTGTTGGACTTGGAGCTCCAAGTTCATGGAGCTTCCACCCGACCCCGGGCTCCATGAACCGAGATCCCTCAAGCCGTGTGGTGTGGCAAAAAAAAAAAAAACCCAAAACAATAACAAAGTAAAAAATAAAATTAGACTAGGAAAGTAACAGATATGTTAGAAAGAATGTAAAAATAAAAATATAGATGAATCAACAACTGGAAGGTACATCAGTGCCACAATAGTAAAAAAGAGGAGGAGGGAAAAGAAAGAAAAGGGGGGGAAGGCCTTGGCTGTGGAGGGTGGGGCCTAAGCAAGGGTGAGGTTTGAATGGTGGGTGGGGCCAGTGCTCAGGACCCACAGGGCTGGAAAAGGCCCTGGGGGCATGGGAGGGCGGGGCTTAGGCTCAAGGAACAGAAGGGGCACAGGCGTGCCCCCCACCCCTGGTCTCAGAGGGCAGGGGACCTCACCTGGGAGCCCAGCAGGCTTCCTGGGCTTGAGTGGGCGGGGAAAATGTCCTTCTCTCCCCTACTGCTCCTCTGGTCTGGGGTCTGGGAGGGCCCCTCCCGCCTGCCTCTCCTGATCTCCCCGAGCCTCCCTCCTATGCCCCCAAGGACACACATGGCCTGGAGGGGGCTTTGGAGGGCAGGGGATCAACCCAGGAGCTCAGCAGGCTCCCTGTGCCCAAGTGGGCCAGGCAATCTCCCTTCGCTCCTCTCCCGCTCTTCCCAGAGAGTCTCTCCTACCTGCCTCTCCTGATCTCCCTGGCCTCAGGGGCACCGATCCTGTCTGGCCTCCACTTCCCCTCCCCCCTCAGTCCCCCTACATCCTACCGGTTCACTCTGGGGTTCCTTCCGTCTCCTTGGGCGTCAGAGTCCCCCACCAGCAGCTGGCAGTCACCCTAGTTGTGGGGAGATGCTAACTCCATGTCTTCCCACACCGCCATCTTGACTCTGCCCTTAAATACCTTTTTATTTACCTTTTCTCCTTCTCTGCAGATATTCATAAACAATGAATGGCATAGTTCAGTGAGTGGCAAGAAATTTCCAGTCTTTAATCCTGCAACTGAGGAGAAACTATGCGAGGTAGAAGAAGGAGATAAGGTAAGTTTTATAACACTAGTTCCATTTTATGCCACCATTCTGAGCTCCCAATCTCCTTCCATGTTCAAACAGACATGTCATGAAAACATGGTTTCCAGGTCATCTGGGGAAATGTTCTTGGTACATAATGGGTACTCACTAGTCATGCAATGATGATGAGCCTGTGCTTGTGCTTCTGGGTGTGGTGATTCTTTTCATATTATTTTCCTTGCTTTTCAATTGAAATAGTGTCTGTATTTATTGTACAAATAGACTGCATATGAAGTGAGTGGTCATACATTTAAAAAGCAGAGAAATCCTTTATTCATACAAAATTTTTTAAGTTGCAAAAGGAAACTAAAAAATCTTAATATAGGGCTTTTGTAATGATACATTGCCAAGTTATTTCATTAAAAATCATTGAATTTATATTGATCAGTACCTTAAAAATTGAATTTTAAAGTGACTTAAATTGAATCACAAATTAAGTGTTGTTGCTTGCTAGCTAATAATACTAACAACAAAAATTAACTTTTATAATGATAATTTTTAATACAAATTAAAAAAAAATTTAATACACAAAGCAACCCTACGTACTGCTGTTAGCCACTTTTACAAATGATGATGAAACAGCAGAATGAAAAGGTTGAGTAATTTACTCAAGAAGATATTGCTAATAAATAATGAAATCAGCATTCAGCTGCTGTGCTTCTGTCCCTGGAGCCTGTGTCTGGCAGGGCTACTGCCTTACCTTGTGATTATTATAAAAGAGAGGGTAATATTAAATAGGCCAGGGAGTGAAGAGAGTATAAAAGCCTTCAGAATTTTTATCTCAACACATACCTTAAAAAGCATATGGTCTAATTTGAAATGATTTTTCTGGTCTTTAGCTGTCCAGATGTTATCAAGCTTTTAATTTCTGTTATATAAGATATAAAGAGGTAAAATATTTTGCAGCATGAAAAGACTACTTATTGGAAGATGAAGTCAGCAAAATCCAAGGATAATACTACTTCCGACACTATGTTCAGTTCATGGTAGCAATCATGTGTTCCTGTCCTGTCTCCATTCTTTTGCTATCTTCTTCCCAATCAACTAATCTCAAGGTATTACACCTTGCAAACCTTTTTGAAAATAGTGATAGACCTGAGGGGCTCTTTGGGATTTAGGAAAGGCCCTGGATTCAGGTTGCAGTGTTATCAGAAGAAATAAGACCCATGCCTCAAGGGGCAAGGATGCAGAGTGTAGACAGAGGGGTCAGCAGCTTGAGAAGTAGAAGCAACATAGAATGGAGACACACGTCACCTGCTTTCAGATTTCACTTTCTATATATCAGAGTTCACCCGTGCATAAATTCTTCAAGGGCTTCTCATTGCCTCTGGGGGGCGTGGGGGAAACCTTTGTTTCTGGCTTCCATTTTTCCTCATCAATGTAAGAGTTCCAACCTTACGGCGCCCAGTACCATGCCCCAAACATTGCATGTTGATCGCTGCCTCTGGGCCACAGCCACAGTGCAGTCCTTGAGACCTAGTTCAAGTCACCATCTGTGGTAAGGACACAGAAGTTCCACATTTGCATTTACCATTTACCCTCTTTGAGTTCCTGTTCCTTTTTGTGCAAAACAGGGAGATAGGAAAAACTTGGGGGAGCTTAAATAAGAAAATACGTAGTGTTTTAACAGTGCCAGGCATATAATGTAGCCTCAATCATTATAGGTATTACACTTCTTTAAAGCCTTCTCTAACCTTTGCAGGTAGAATTGCTCTCTTCTATGTCATTACAGAACATCACTTATACTTATATTCTATCCCTTGTGTTTTACTGCTTATTGGTTAATTTGTCTGAGACAATATGCTTCTTGTAGAGATTGACATTACATCTCACCTTTATGCCCATGGTATCTAACACCCTATAGATAATGGATAAATGAAATCATTTTCTCTTTCATCAAGCTTTGTTTCCATATACCTCATACACCTTACCTTAGGAATCTAGTACTAAAATGACTACTGACTAAAGCAGTGATTCTTGAAATTTTGGTTGCTGTAGAACTTCTTGGAAGGCTTGTTAAACACAGATCCCTGGACCCTACCCACCCTGAGTTTGTTTCAATAATTCTAGAGTGAGACCTGAGAATTTGTGTTTCTGACAAATTCTTAGCTGATGCTGATGCTGCTGTTTGGGGTAAAGGTAGGGAATACACCTTGATAACCACTGAACTAATGTATTAAATTGTAAGCTGTATCTCCTCTCAGGTGTTAGCATTTAAGAGGAAGCATGGAGGGCTTCCCTGGTGGCGCAGTGGTTGAGAGTCCGCCTGCCGATGCAGGGGACACAGGTTCGTGCCCCGGTCCGGGAAGATCCCACATGCCGCGGAGCGGCTGGGCCCGTGAGCCATGGCAAAAAAAAAAAAAAAAAAGAGGAAGCATGGGTTTTGACAGGTAAGAAAGTTGATGATTGGAAACTGTGCTATGATCATCACTCTGCATCTCTATGAAATGGCACAAGACCAAACTTAGGCAGAAAAATACTGATGATCCCTAGCAATGTGCTCTAGGAAACCCAGAACCCTGGGTCCTATTAGGCATTCCCAGAAATCAGAGAAAAATTGATTCTTCACATTCAATAAAGAATAGTTTTTATCATAGACTTCTAGAGGTCTACCCAGAATTACGTGACCTCAAATGTCCTTCTAGTTGCTTGAGTGGCTCTGACAACCCTGAAGAGGTGGGAAAAGCAATAAAGGACAAGATGAGGGCAGAGCTGAGCCCCTGACAGCTGCCTACGCTTTCTCTCCAGAGGTATAAATGCCACTCAGGAGGGAGACTGCAGACTGTGTGCAGTTTGCATTAACGAAAGAAAAAAACAATTCTTGATGCTTTAGCTCTTGGGCCTTGGACATCTTGCTTTGCCACTAGCTTCTGAGATTAGTTTCCTCAGTAAAACAAATCTGTGCCTGGAATTCCAGGTGAAATCTTGTCAGGCAATCTGAGGACTTTTCTTGGTATCATTGGTGAGATTTACTCTTTTCCTAAAGTGTAGTGAGGGAAAGCTGATGATCACACCTGAAGCTTTAAAAATATTTGATATCTATTTGCTCTCTGCTTATTGACAATTATTCCTGCTCTTACTAGGGCAGAACTGTCTGGGCAAATGTGGTTTAAAAACATTCATTAAAGTCCAGCAAAGCTTCAAATCAGGTCACCGTGCTAATGGAGTTGGCTGGATACTTGATCTCTCAAGTTAGATTGTTTATGGTATAAACTGTCCATAGTAAGCAATTGTTTGCTTAAGATCCAGTGCTCTTGTCGTCATATTCTTTTTTGAAATGATCTACCAGCATTTGCTTTAAAATAATTTTACTGCTGTTCTCACAATTTTGCTGACAAATGTATAGTAACTTCCAACGTTGCTTAGTGAAAGGTACAAATCTAGTAAATTACATGGTCACAGTAAACCTAATATTCTGGAACTGACTCTTTAGATAATGAGCCAAGAGGTTTTAAGGATTTAATTGATGAGTAGAATGGAGCTAACAATGGGCTACATACCGCCTTTCAATGGTACTATAAAGAAAGGAGGAAGGGCAAGAACAAATGCAGGTTACAAAGAAAAGCACAGATGGGGGTGGGAACTGTTTTCTTTTCACTTCAGTGGCTCTTTTGGGCTATATTGACTAATCCCGAAAACTGCTTTTAATACTAAAGCATGACCTAACAAATAATTGGTGGGGATAAAAGTAAATGTCCATTAAAGTAAATGCCTATGACAGGTGTAAAACTGGTCTGATAACTACTTTCTCCAAATCTGAACAAATTTCATATGGAAATGCATGGTCTGGGAGGGATGGAAGAGTTCAGTCCTTCCTTAATTTCATCTTTTCAACTTGTGGTCCCTACTTCAAAAAGGAACATTTTAAACACTATAAGGTAAAAGTATTATTGATGGTAGAAAATCTGAGTTAATGGTATCAAATTGTTTTCTAGTTAGTTAAAAAATTATGTCCTTGGAAATGCTAGTCCTGGATTAAAAATCCAAGAAATAGTAGTCTTGGAATAAAAATAATAATAATAATAATTTACAAAAACCCCTTATGCCTAATAGTTTTGGTTAATGTAAAAGCTTTGTTATATAATGGAATCAATTACGATATGAATTATTTTGTAAATATCAATATAAGAAAATTATTTCTATAAGGAGCATGCTTATATAAAATCAATGTAACATAATGAGTTTATAAGATGCATAATAAACTTATTAAATATTTATAACCTGCCTATTGTAGACCCAAATAGTAAGAAGTATTATAGCTTATAATAAAGATAGCAGTGAGTATTCATTGCAAATGAGATCATTATCAGGATAGCCTTGAAGAGCTATACAACTGGATTTTGGAGTCAGATTTGGGACTAAATTTTGGTTCTACTATCTGCTAGATTTCATGTCCTATAAAACAAGGTCTGTGATGCTTAACTATAGCAGTAACTGTGGGGTTATAAAGGGTTTAGCATAGTGCCAGGAACTTAGTAAGCTCTTAACTAGTAGCTATTATCAAGCTGGATTAATCTGGCAAGGGTGTAGGTAGGTTGTGATATTTGAGCTGGGTCTTAAAGAATATGTAGGACTTTGAAAGGAAAGGGGTGTGCTGGTAGAACATTCTAGGCGAGGAGAATTATAGGAGCAAAGGTGAGAAGTAGTTGGGCCAGACAGAGTAGAAAAAATGTGAGCACAAGTTTGAGTAGGTGAAGTGGGGCCCCAAAATGCTAGGCTTTGAAAATCAGAAAGAGAAGTCTGACCCAAGGACTGTGGGCTAAGGGGGCATTTGCAAATATTGGAAAGGGAAAGTGATAAGGTCAAATTATTTGAGGAAGATTAGCCTGGTAGCAATAGGCAAGACAGTTTGGGGAGAGAAGAAAATGGACTTAGGAAGGCTAGCAACCATACGAGATAATGACAGCCTAAAATAATACAGGGCAGTGAAAACTGAAAGGAAGGATTAAAACACACTACAACTGCTGAGAGTTATTTTAAGGTTGTTTTGACTGCTCTGATTCCAATAGCACTTACTACCATTTAATGAACAGTTAACATAATGTCTGTCACAGAAAATGTGTTTCAAGTGTCACCTTATTTAATCTTCAGCACAACTCCATGAGGTACATTATCCCTATTTTAAAGATAAGAAAACCAAAGGTGAGAGAAGTCATATCACAATATAGTTCACTTCAGAATATTTCTCATGGTTTATAATAATGATGTGATTATTTGGTTGTATGTTTCTCCCACACAACTGGAATTTTCAAAAGGCCAGTCTCTTTACTTCACTACTTTATCGTTAGCAGCCTGATGATAAGAATGCTACAGAATAGAGTGTTTAGCAAATCTTTAGAGAGACGGATGAATGAATAGATGGATGCGTCAAAGCTTACATAGCTAATAGGTGAGGAACCAGAATTCAGATCAGGGTTGTTTTGTTCCAGACCTATATATTACCTACCATTATTCTATTTCTGTGCCAGCAAGATAAAATATATGAGAAAAGGAGAAGCACGATACAAAAACGTCTGTATTTATAGCAGCATTCTCCAGGAACATATTTTCCATATGGCAGAGTTCCTTGTCTTGAAGCCAATTACTCCATATCCCTTTGAGAGGCCAGGATGCCTATGATAAACCATATTTGGCTAAGGCTGATGAGGGAACACGGAGCACAAGGATCCATACGAAAGCTGTGTCACACAGACTTTTTTAAACACAGAGCAGAATGTATTTTATAAGCTGTGGTATCCACAGGTCATGCTGGCAATTTCAGATTCTTGTGGTTTGCTTTTTAATTTTTTTCAACAGTGCTCTTCCAATATAATTTGGAAAAGGTGAGATCCTATGGCATAACACAATGTCCAAATATAAGCAATCAATGTGATTAACTGAATGCCCAAAATACGACTGTATACATATTTCTCAGGGAGGGAGAGTAAGAATACATGTATTTTATTGTACATAATCACTATTCTCTCAAAAGTTAGACAGTAAGATACACAAGTGACTAATAAGAACCTGCTGTATAAAAAAATAAATAAAATTAAATTTAAAAAATTTTTTAAAAAAGAAAAGATACACAAGTGTGTGATGGTTACAGTGAAAGAATGTTTGCTTGTAGTCTGTATTGTGATAATATTATCATTTAATCAGACCAAATTATACTTCTAAAATGTCCCTCTGGCCCAAGATCATCTTAGTGTGGTGATAAATAATGTAAAAATAATTTACTTTTCTTGTATTTTAATATGCAGACTTGTAAGTTTGGGATTCTTTTTTTTTTTTTTTTTTTGGTGGCGCTACGTGGGATCTTTATTCTCCAACCAGGGATCAAACCCATGTCCCTGCAGTGGAAGTGTGGAGTCCTAACCACTGGACCACCAGGGAATTCCCAGTTTGGGACTCTTGACTAAATATAATCAAAGGCAGGGAATATTAATCTGAGATCCATGCCTCCCAAAGGGGGAGGTATCATCGTTAAATGGGTTCAGCTTAATTTGAGCAACTTAAAAAAATTTAGGACAATTTTCCCTTCAGATTCTTTAAGGAAACTATGGCTCCTGCACAAAAGACAACCCACTGGCCTAAGAGGTACCATGATTTGTGGAGCTTATATAGCTCCATGTAGTGACCAGACTGATAAGCAAAAGAAGATTGGGAAAATCTATGCCTTTAAAGTGTTTGCAGCTGATTTGATGGAGGAAGAAAAAAGACAAAGTAGTAATGGAAGAGGTAGTGAATTTTGTAGTAGGTGTATTCTATAGGCGCTCAAATGGGATCTGAACAAAGATCTATGGGAATGAGTGGCCAGGGAAAGTATTTAACTGAGGCAGACTAGGAAAGAACAGGAGGAATAAACCAGTTCAGAAACAAGAGTATGAGTGAGGACAGATGAGAGACGGCAAGAAGACTGAGTGTGAAATGACTCAATTATTTGACTTTTGCTTGAATTAATGTAATTTTAAGCAGTGCCTTAATAATAAGAAACTGATTTCTTTACCTAGTGAGGGAATGAAAGGAACTCTTTGTACCTAGTTGGGAAATGAGAGGTTGTAATATACTGCCCTTTCTCTATACCAGACCCGCTGCCTCTGTGCCTTTTTCCCTCTGAACAAGAGGAATGAGCACATGTTTATAATGTTTACTCTTCAACAGCAAAACACAGTTCTTATTCACCCTTCAGTAGGTTCTTCATTAGAGTACACAGCCCTTAAAGTCACCAGAGATCCAAGAAGATATTCACTATTTTAGATCTTGAGCTTTCCCTGGAACTCTTGACAAACCAATCACCACAGCAGTAAAATGCAGTGGTGAAGAGCAAAGACTCTACAGTCAGCTGGGCTCCTTTTAAAACACAGTTCAGCCACTTTCAGCTATTGAGCTTGGGCAAATCTCCTCTTTCTCTTTGCTTCAGTTTCTTCATCTCTAAAATGGGGAACGTATCTGTCTCATAAAATTATTAAGAATTAAATGAGGGCTTCTCGGGTGGCGCAGTGGTTGAGAGTCCGTCTGCCGATGCAGCGGACACGGGTTCGTGCCCTGGTCCGAGAAGATCCCACGTGCCGCGGAGCAGCTGGGCCCGTGAGCCATGGCCGCTAAGCCTGCGTGTCCGGAGCCTGTGCTCCGCAACAGGAGAGGCCACAACAGTGAGAGGCCCACGTACCACAAAAAACAAAACAAAACAAAAAAAGAATTAAATGAGTTAATTTAATTAACTCATAAAGCAATCAGAACATTACCTGATATATGGTAAGCACGCCAATAATAGGAACTATTAAAATATAATATTTCTATTCTAGGAAATCAAGCATGTGCTATGTGTGTGGTACTCATCATTCCAAAGAGTAGGCAGCAGGTATAATTCCAATATATGGTAGTTGAGTTTGTACAGTATGCTGGAATTAGGCTGATGAAGACACAGCTTATGAGGAGTTTTAGTGTATTTTATAGGGTTATCGCCACTGGATTTGCTAATATATTTAGCCCACGAATTGAATTCTTTGACTTGCAGGAGGATGTTGACAAAGCAGTGAAGGCCGCAAGACAGTCTTTTCAGATTGGCTCTCCATGGCGTACTATGGATGCTTCAGAGAGAGGACGGCTAATAAACAAGTTGGCTGATTTAATCGAAAGAGATCGTCTGCTTCTGGCAGTGAGTATTAACCGAACTACGCAGAACTCAAAATCTCTAGAAAGCGTTCATTGTTTGGATTGGTGAGTTGTTTTAATTTTAGTGTTCACTATATACTCTCTACAAATAAAACAAAAAGACTTCTACCAGCTCTTGTATATGAATGGTACCATTGAGCTTATTCTCGGATAGTAAGTAATCTGCACTCTGGTTTTAGATGACGTTAATGTCTACTCCCAGAATAGAGTCTACAGTCTAAACATTGGTTTTTTTTGCTTTATTTATTTATTTAGTTAGTTGCACTGGGTCTTAGTTGTGGCAGGCGGGCTCCTTAGTTGCGGCATGCACGTGGGATCTAGTTCCCTGACCAGGGATCAAACCCAGGCCCCCTGCATTGGGAGCGTGGAGTCTTAACCACTGCACCACCAGGGCAGACCCTGAGTTAAATCAAATTAAACAAGTTTCTTTCCTTTACTGTAGAATTTCTGAGCCTTTATAAAATAAGGTCACATGCAGCATGAAGATCCTAGAATAATATACCAGCTTTCTTGAACTTACTTGACCACTGAACTCCTCAAGTGAAAAAATCTCATGGAGTTTGTTAAAGGTGCCCAGGATATTTCTTTAAAATAAACCTTATTTCTCCATAATCTAGCCCACCAAGACAGTTAATAAAATGGCCACTTTTTCCTTTCCTGAAATGTACATGTTCACAATGGTCTTGAATAAATTATGTTCTTTTTATAGGTGAAAGAGCGAATAATAAAGAAAAATCCATTCATGTGTTTATAAAAATGTTATTTTTATGTATACTGCTTTTTAAAACACATTTCAGCAGTTATATGAATCAGCACATAAAATGGGTGGGGGAGGTGTTTCCTTGTTTTTTCCTAGAGAAGCCAATTTAACACAAAGCAACAGCAACATCAGATTTCAGAGTAAGTTTTTACTACCTTTAGAATCTTAACTGGCGGCAACAGAAAGGCTTATGTTTTTTAAAATCAACATTAGCAATTATAGTTAATCAAAGGGCCATTTATTATCCAATCAAAGATTCAGCATAATTCACAGTATGTAAAAATATGGAATTAGAAGTTATACACAATACAACAACCATAACCAAAACATCCTGCAGGAAGAAAGCAGAATTTGTTAAAACTTGCCTTCCCTAATTTATCCGATCTGTGAATTACAGAATGCTGACTGCCTCTGTCAGCATAAGATCATAAAGGGGGAAGAAAGAGTAAGCATACAAAAATCATATTTGATAAAGTTTTGAGGTAGCATACAATATAATGCAGAGAGAGAAGACTGTACAACAGATAAGGAACTGATTTAAGAGTTTATCACCTGTACACTCCTGCCCCAGCAGAACATTACGCCCCAAAGTCTTTACAGTTCTGCTTAAGAAAAGGAAGAAAAGAAGAGATACGTCATCCTAAAACCATTAGGGCACCATACTAGAAAATGTCGAACCTTACAGCCTGACCATTCAAACAATAATTTTGATATTAGTGGCAAAACTCAGAGTTTCACAATTTAAAATTTTGTTGAAGGAAACTCATGGCTTAAAAAAAAATCCAGGGGTTACTTAAGTTTGTGTGAATATCCAGATGGGATGTAAAAATTAAAAATGATTATTGAGGCATTATTAATGGTCACTGACAGTAAATTGTCACCCACAGTTGTATCATACAATAAGTGAAATCTTGTTGGAACTCTGATCTGACTAAGGAGACTAAGTGCCACTCTCACAAGCTGTGTGTATATCAAATTGTGACCAATTCCTAGAAAGCTGGTTCACTGGCGGACGTTCAGAATGAGATAGAAGGGCACGAGGGTTTAGAAACCAGAATCTCACTACCTTTTCTACCCAGATCTTGCTATGTCCTTAATCAGGTATGGTCTTAAGCAAGTCCTTTTAACTCTTTTTTTAGTCTCCTTTTTAAAAAGAGGAGGTTACAAAAGATTGCTTACAGGACTTCTTCTAGTATTTTCAAAATTCTCTAGCACACGATTACTCAAAATATTGACTATTTTTTTAATCTAAAATTTCTGTAGAAGTTTAGATTTGGGGTGTGATCTCTTTTTCAGACAATGGAGTCAATGAATGGTGGAAAACTATTTTCCAATGCATATCTGATGGATTTAGGAGGTTGTATAAAAACATTACGCTACTGTGCAGGCTGGGCTGACAAGATCCAGGGCCGCACGATACCCATTGGTAAGTAGCTTTGGGAAACCACCGTGGGTGACGGTAGGGGTGAGGAGATTATTGTAGAGATGAAAAATTCCAAACTCTCCCTTTTAAAGATGTCAACCAAGTAGGGCAGAATTATTTTCTTCTTGACTTTGAGACAATGCAGTTCTGAACCTGGACGTTCTGCTAAGATTCATCATATGGGTTTTAAAATTGTTTCAACATAATTATGCAGAAGATAACACTATAGATACTTTGGAAAATATTAAAGTAAGAACATTCGTATGCCCACAATTACTGATTTAAGCAGTTGTCTCTCTAAGGACTCAAACTTTTCAGAGCTGGCCTCTGAAATTATTTATTTGGGTTTTATTCCAATGGTGACATTTATACCCTTTCTATAATGTAATTATTTAAGCCTCTTTGTACGTTCCAGTATGTGTCAGCTATGGTCATCTGTGCCTGGTCTAACTCAGTATAGTTAGAGCAGACTAATTAAACAAACTAATTCACATTGATTTGTTTCAAATAGTTTCAAAGAAAGATGGGTCTGTGTTTACGGCTTAAGAATTTGTGTGAGTGAATGTGTATGCATTTTAGTATCTTAATAGAGTATGTACACAACGGGATAGGAATATGAAAAGGCATCGAGTCGGAAAACATTACAAGTAGAATTTAATTCATATAAACGTATTGACTATGGAAATACAACACCCTCCAGGACTGGCCCCAAAGTGCATTTCCAATCTAACTGGAGCATCCCGCTGGTTAGATGTGAGAGCCAGGAAGTGGAAAGGGGAGAGTGAGACCATGATGGGACCAAGAACTGTGGTTATTTCAGAAACTTTTACTTTACCCTTTGATAAAATGGGAGAAACCATTTAAAGTACAAATCGATCTTGATTAAGTAGCCTTCTTGCTATGATAGCCAGGAAGCTTTTGTGGGAACTAGAACGAACACAAAGCACAGTGCAACCTCAGGATGACCACATCAAACTTGGAGGCACATGAATCAATCAAATCCAGATGGAAATGTCCTTTACTTCCGGCATTTTTTTTCATAGATTAAGAGAGCTTGCTTTTATTGTTCGGCAGGCAAAAAGAAGAGGACTTTTTAGAACAAGCCAGTAGGAAAGGCTTGTCACTCACAGGGAGATATTTTTTTAATTCTACTATATTTTAATTTTACTATTTTTTAAATTATATTATGCACTTAAAAAATTACTGGTAGAACTCAGAGCTGTCAGAAACAGAACTCTAACAGTTTCTTTCTTAGTTACACACCTTTTATTTCCTTTATCATGAAAGAAAGGAAACTGAGAACAAGTATGATTTAGAAAGTAGCCCTCCTATAAGATCAGAGATAGAATAAATATTGTTCAGATCTTTTCCAGTTGTGCATCTTTGCTTTGACCTAACTCAGTTTTATGGTTCCTCTCATTTCAAATTACTATTTGAGGGCTCAGTTTTTCATTTTGTAAATAAGCAGAGATATGTTCTTTCTTTTTTTTAAATTATTGTCTATACCTTCCTCTCACATCAGCCCCAAACCACCGTTCTGTGAATATCAAGCACATTTGTCTATAAATGATTGTGTGTTTTATTTTTCAGATGGAAACTTTTTTACTTATACAAGAAATGAGCCTATTGGTGTGTGTGGCCAAATCATTCCTGTAAGTTGCCCTCATACAATTTTCAGTTAAAAAAAAGTGAGTTCCAATTCTATTTCTTTTGTTAATGAAGATTTCTTGGGCACAAATGAATGCTTAGATATTTGCTAAATGTGGAGCAAATATAGTAATTGTTGAACTTGGGTCTCTCTGTGGCCGTACCCTTTGGATACGAACTAGTAGTCCAGAAACCTATCTATATTCTGGCATATCTCTTGAGTGTGTTTCCATATACAGCATCACCAAACCTTAACCTTTTACTCTATGGTTTGTTTTTAAGAAGATGTATTGTGCACTCTGTTTAAGACCCATGCTTTACATGTACATAGCAAAGTGGTCATCGTGCAAGACGCCAAGCATTTCAGTGAAGTATAGTATGGCCAACCACTCTCCAACACTTTCTATCAATATATCCTCATTGGGATTTCTCAACATAGAGAATGGTAGCAACCAGAGTGTTCAAATTGAATGAAATTTCTTAACTAAATGGAAGAAACTGTGCCAGAGGCATTTGGAGCACAGTATGGAATATATCCTACCTTCAGATAAGAGGCTTTGATACTCCACATTCCTCTTAGAGAAAGTACCATTTTATGCAGAATCATGAAGATCTCCTTTTATGTCCAACAAATAGGAGACTATCAATGATTTCACTTTGACTGACATATTCAGAAAGGCCAAAAAGGCCAAACGAAAAGATGATAAAATGTCCTGATGTTCTTAGAAGAGGAAGTGGCAATGACTTATCTTCTGCTCCAATGAGATTGAAATGTACACATATTAACATTTTGAATGAAATTGCTCATTAGTTCAAAAATCCCAATAAAACCCATAAAAACTACATAATCCTGAATACTAAGAATTGTTAATATTTACTGTATGCCTGTGATGAACAATTCACTGCATTAAACATTTGGCCCACTTTCTCTATGAATCCTCAGGACAACCTTCTGAAGTAGAGAGGACTGTTTTCAGCACTTATAGATGATGAAATCATACACAAAGTGCATATAACGTGTCTGAATTCACATGGCTGCTCAGTGATTGAGCTGATGTGAACCAAGCTGTCAGCCTCCAAACCCTAGACTTCTGTGTCTTTAGCAAGATATTTGTCTTGGAATTAAATACTACTAAATATTATTATTGGATAAATGGTTACATTTAAAGACCTATAGGGAGGGAGGAATAATTACATTTTTTAAACCCTTACAGGTAACTTACAATATATTTAATAGTAAGGCTTGATTTCTAAACCATGCAGTGATTTTTTTTCCTGGTAGAAAAAGAACTCAAAATAACAGCACTTGATAAAATTTTATGACTTTCTCCTGCTCTCTTCCTGTATCTAGTTTGTTTGGAGGGTTTTTTTTTTTTTTTGCATTTATGAGTTGCTTTGAGCAATGAACTTAATTAGAATATACCAGATGATTAAACAAAACTACTACAATTCTTGTTTAACGTCTACAGGGAGTGTATAATGTGGAAGTTAGATTAGCAAATGTGCCTTTCAGCAATACAAAGAATCTATTGTTATATATTGCTTTCTAGTGGAATTTCCCATTGGTCATGCTCATTTGGAAAATAGGGCCTGCCCTCAGCTGCGGAAACACAGTGGTTGTGAAACCAGCAGAGCAAACCCCTCTGACTGCTCTTCACATGGCATCTTTAATAAAAGAGGTACGTTTCCTAAATCAAAATATGTTTAATCTTTGGATGCTGAAGGAGATGGATGGGCTTTGGAGTGAATGTGGCCGTTAAAAAAAAAAACCTTTATTTTTTGGACCTGCATATTTAGCTGTTTTGGAACACAGCTGTTTCCTCCTTGAGTTTCAAATATAAGACTGCTACAATCACATGACGATATTGAGAGGTGGAATCTTGTTTGTTACTGTCATTCCCATTTCTTTTCGTTTAGAATCAGAATAAAGTTGTATTTCAAATATCTTAAAAAAAAAAAGTATGTGCAAGAAATCAGTAGTCCTGATTTACAGTAGGAAGACTTCATCTGTTGCTACTGTAAATTACATTATCTGCCAATGGCTCCTGTCCAGTGGGGACGCATTAAGCATAGCTGCTGGCAGGGACTTTTGGCAGTCAACCCAAATGAACCTCTGCCCAAAGGAGGACAGGAAGCCAGACCAGAAGCTTCATGTCCAGCTGCCACCTTATGATCACTTTTTTTATTTCTTTTGCCCAACACCCATGAATGCAAGTTCATGTTGAAATTGCTATGATTTTCTTTCAAATGTTGAACTGTAAGTTGGTATATAACTGCAACTAACAGCCTGGAAATTCTACAAATTTAAACTAGCTTAAACTAGTCTATCTGACGGTTGGAGGCTTCTGAGTTAATATGCTTGCTTGTGGCATTGGGCTACATTATTTCTAAACTCATTCACCAATGAGGGAATACCTTTATATTCTCTTTTCTATTACGGTTTCCTCTGCATTTACCTTCCTGCTCAAAAACTGACAAAAGAGCACATAGAATTTATTTTCATCAGCTATCTAGATTGTTTTAATATATTTTTTCTTGCAAACAAGTTATTGTCCTTTATATTATACCAATATTTAAAAAATAAGCTTTAGTCCCTAGAAATTTAAAATTCAGGAAATCTGAATCCATATCTTAAAAATATTCTTCACTTCAAATTAAAAGTAGGCAAAAGAGATGTCAAAATGAGACATTTTGATGAAAATAACATGAAATTTCAATGTGTTGTTTCAGTTGCCACACTGCTCTATACTTCATAATTCTTTAATTGGGATTGGAATCAATCTGTGAAGCTTGATCATGAATGGGATGACCATTTTTAACCTAACATTTTTCTGATTAAATAATGCTGATAGGAATTTGCAACCTAGTTGGTATGCCCTGATCAATCAACAGGTAGAAACTAAAAATGTTAAGATCGCTTTAGCTTCTTATTTTTGCTGAACGGATAATAAACACATTGTTTTCCTTCTTTGTGAGTAATTTACCAACCACTTTTACACACACTATCTTTTTGAGTTACTATTATAAAATTTGAGACAGCCATCATTGGAGCAAATGATCCATGAAAGTCAAAGATGGACTTACTCTGAGGAGAAATAGTCCCTCAATAATGCAACCCTTGAGGTTATTTTAAGTGGGCTTAACAATGAAATAAGAATAATAATAAATAATAAAACCACCTATATGCATCTTTCTTTGTAGAGAAACTCATAAGATTAGCATAAAGAGGCAGCTTTGATCCCATACTCTCCTCTTTTTTCTGTAGAATTAAATGATCAGTTCTGTTCTAACTATTTTACTTGTTATCTTTTAGGCAGGGTTTCCTCCTGGAGTAGTGAATATTGTCCCTGGTTACGGGCCTACTGCAGGGGCGGCCATTTCTTCTCACATGGATGTAGACAAAGTGGCCTTCACAGGATCAACACAGGTAACATCATTTACTGAGGCCAGTAGTGAAGCAGTTGGAAGCATGTTTTATGTTACTGTTTTTAAGCTGACATTTCCTTAAAACAAAAGTTCTTTTAATGATTTGTTCCTTATTCTAGCCTTCACACATGTTTATAGAACATAAGCAGATGTCGTTGAGATGAAACGAAATACCTATTACAAAAGCAGAAGGACTGGAGTAAACTGTTTTTAGTATGTTATTACTTTCTCTGACGAGAAATATGGCTGATTAGACCTTGTCGTATGATTAGTAAGGTTTATGATAAAAAATATAAATTAGACCACAGTGATTTGTATGAATGAATTGTAATTTTATCCTGTAGATCAGGGAAATCAAAGAGCAGAGCCTCACCCTTAGCTCCTTATTTGGGGCTCTCTCTTCCCTGAACATTCTGAAAAGGAGTCAGCAGCTCAGCTTCCCGATCCAACCTAACTTTTCTGCCTCAGTAGCTCCAGCTTGGCTATCCAGAAGATTAAAGAACAGGACCCCAGCCGTGGGCACTTCAGAGGAGAGGGATGGGGGAGAGGAGGGATGCTAAATGCTCTTTAAATGTTCTGGGTGTTGAAAATGCTTACTTTTTTAACTTTCTGGAGAAACAGGAAGAACATTCCAGATAGTGTGGAAAGGCTAATTTGATTATTTTATACTCCTAATTAGCCACTCCAATACAAAGAGTAGTTTACATAAAGAACTAAAATGATAGAAAATAAAATTTTATTTTTCTTGATCTTTTTTAAACTAGATATATCAATATATAATTTTTTCTTGTTTTTTTTAGACATAGAGTAGAAAAAGTTTACATTCTACAAACTCCTAATTGAGGTAGGGGAAAACCAATTCTTCAATCAGGAGTCTGTGGACAAAACAATTGGTAATGGTCAAGACACAGCAATAAATTAAAACATGATGAAGTCACAGGTTGAAATCATAGCCGAGGAGGTAAAGCAGGAAGGTACCAATTTCTCAGCCTAGCATGGTAGACCTTCCCCAACAGGGACGCCACATACAGCTTCTGCTCTAGATCCCAGACGCTTCTCTAGTTTGTCTGAGCCAGAGGCTACTGTTCCACGATGCCATCTCTGCATCACTGCCTGTTTGTCTTGGCTCATCCCTGAACCCCTACAGCACTTTAGGGGTACTTTATCTGCCCCCTCCCCCAGAAAACTTTGATATGAGAAGACTAGGAAACATCTAGGTTTAAATTCTAAGTCTACCCCTCCTAGCAGTATGTCTTCCAAAAGTTAAGTATCCTTACTAAACTTGAGTTTCTTCATATGTAAAATGGGAATAATAATATCTACTTTATTGAGTTATACCAAATAAAACTGAATAAGCTAATGAGTAGTAAAACATTTAGCATCCTACAGAGTAGTCACTAAATGGCATGATTATTGTGTGTTCTAGAGTCATTTCCATTCCCTTGTTCCTTCCCTCACTCTTTAATTTCTCACACTAGTTCATGAGGTGTGAGGGAAGAGGTCCCTTCTCCACAAAATATTTCTTCATTGCTGCCCCATCACTTCCTGATTATTTCATGCATCTTTTCATTCCCGCAGGCGTTTGCTCATGCGTGGCCACACCTACTATAATGTGGCTCCCATCACATGCCCTCTATGGCTTTCTCCGCAGTCTCAGGAGCATCCTGAATTTAAAAACTTTCCATCTGTGCCCCCATTGTCCCTGATATATAATTATGATAGCATGTTCTCCTTGCTTTGTTATGTATCTCTCTCCCTTTTGCTGACTATCCTCAAAGACTATCTTATTCATTCTCATCTCCAGAAACCAGTACAGTAACTACTTCTGATTGAGTATTAAAGAATTAAGTGTGACTAAGATGATTTTAGAAGCCACACAAAAGATCAGTCTTTCTGGGTCCTCTTTTAGCTTCAAGTTCGTTGCTTTGAAGATAGTAGTGAACTTGCCAAATGCCATGAAAGAGGCAAACTATGGATTTTATGTTGTTGTGGTTCATTGTAGCAGTCACGCTCATTATAAAAATGTTTCTGGCATGGTAAGAATTTTAATGTCCCATTAGATTCATTTAAAACAGAATCCAACCCACGTTGTGCAGGATGTGCTAAGTTAGAACATTATTTTGAGCATTTGCTACTTCTGCCCCACAAGGGCAACGCCACAATATCATGGAACATACTTTTTACCATAGCCTAAATAGTCCTTATCCTCTCTTCATTGTAGACCTTTTTGAGGAAAAAATGACAACATTTTACTTTTTTCCAAGTGAGGGAACAAAATCATGGGGCAAAAACTGATGTTTCCTTATTTTGACTTTAGCTAGACCTTTGGGAAAACTCAAACAAACCTTTTATTTGCCATCTGAAACTGCACGAAGTAAAAGTGTAACCTTTCTTTCTCACTCGTACCTCTAACCATTCTTCATGCTAGTTCTTTTGACATTGGTAGCTTTTAGAAAAATGCCTCTGATCTTACTCCCTTCCCCAAGACAAAAATGATCTGCTTTAATAAAGTTTCTCCAGCAAATCTTTCTAAGCTAAAAACAAAAAAAGAAACCCCAAAACCCCAGAAAATAAAAGAAAGATGCAGAGAAAGAATTTGGAGAATTCAAAGGGAGAAAGGCAAAGATTATTATCTAGAAAATACAAAATTCTTAATCACCTCAAATGAAAATTCAATTTTTGAGAGTGGTCATAAGAAATATGTTGTGGAACCAAAATGGGATATAAGAGAAATTTCAAACAGGGTTTCTGCATTGCCAGTCTACTTTTAGTTTATTTTTATTAACCTACATTTAAGGGTTTGATTTAGTGCATGAAGATTTTAAATAAGATGAAAACATCAGCAGATTAATTAATGATCTACTCTGTAATGCACAGTAGGAGTCAGTTCAACAGTCAAAATTTAAACACACATTCAAGCAAGCGTCTACTTAACTTTTATTCAGTTGAGATAGAAACTTTTTCTTAAAATCTGATGTGTTGAGGAAGAAAAGAAATCCAGAAAATAAAAGAAGCAAGATAAAATGAATCACCTTGTAAAAAGAAAAGCAAAGATCCTTTTAGTGTTCTAAGACTTCAATAAAAAATAAAAAGGAAGAAATAGTTATATTAAAGAAAGAAAGAAAGAAGAAATAATTATAAAACAGGCCAGAGTTTAAAAATGAGAAAAATATAAAGAATGCAAAAACTAATTTTCATAGGAAGTGATCCATAAAGAAAAAAAATGAAAACTCTTTCTCTGAAGAGAGGCCACTAGCATTAATAAGAAAAAAAACAAAAAACAGTAGGATTCCAGCTAACTGAAGTAGCAGCACAGAACACAGACCCAATTTCTTTCTCCAAACTCCACTCTTCAAAGGTGTGGAGGACAGCATGAGAAAGAGGGAAAGTGAGAGCGAGAGCCATGGGGGAGAGGGGATATCAGTTCATCAATAGTTAAGTGAGCCCACTCTGACAGACAGTGCTGAGAAAAGGTATGCAATGATAGGACATTGTCACTGCTACCAGGGAGGCAACATCTGTTTGGGAAACTGATATTTATACAAATAATACAATCCAAGAGAAACTCTGAAACGAGTCCTCATGAGGGCACTTATTGGAGATCAGAGAAAGAAAGGGTCATGTTCACCTTGAGTTGTCATAGATGGCTTCAAAGAGGAGCTAAGATACGAGCTGGACCCTAAGAAAGGGTAGGAATGGAGGCAGCCCAAGTCGGGGTAAGACCTTTGGGTCTCATTATAAATGAGAAGCAGAGAGAGATTCGAGGCTGGTAAATACGCCACTTTGTCTGGATAGAGTTTTCTGGATTTCAACAGAAGGATGAAAAGTCAAAATAGATAAATTATGGTTGGATCATGATTTGTCAGACTGATCAGAAGAATGATGAAGTTCTGATTAAAATGAAAAATAACCTGTCTAGCCATGTACATCAAGATCATGTACATCAAGATCAGCTATCACGTTCAATATATCTGTTTTCATGATCCATCATATGTTTATGTTTGGATGGAGAAGTCTTTGGTATCTGAAAGTGCCAAATCTGCAAAAATGCCATTTCTCCCTAATGAAACGTAACTGTGGCACAAACATCGTATAAATTTAAATCGCTAAAGAAACCTGCCTTCATGAGAGCAGATTAAGCCTCCTCCTTTGTAATGCTCCATTTCAGGTTGGCAAAATGATCAAAGAAGCTGCTGGGAAAAGCAATCTGAAGAGGGTGACCCTGGAACTCGGAGGAAAAAGTCCTTGCATTGTGTTTGCTGATGCCGACCGTGAGTAAAAGTCACTCTGCTCACTTCTCACCCTTCTTTTCGGTGTCTGGTAATGCCATACAGTGAAGGGTTTGCTTCTAACGTCAAGGTGTAAGGCATTAACCAGAGTCCAAAATTACTCTTAAAAATCTCTTAAATTGTCCTAAAGTTATAACGCCTAGATAAGTCCAACACAGACACAATTTCTTGGTTTGGAATAGATTGCTATTTTCTCAGCTGAACTCTAGAGAAACTAACTATTTTGCATTTAGGGGCCGTAATGTATATTCTTAATTCCATACCTTTAAATATTAGCATCACCTTAAGCGTGATGAGATACCCTCAGACACGTTGGACTGAGACCAGCTGGAGAGACAGCAAGTTGCACATTTGTGTCTCCCTTCTCTCTGGGTCACACGCTCATTGAATAAAATGGCAAGAGGAAAAGGATGCCTACTATTTAAGTAATTTCTCTCATTTTTTTCTAGCAGGTGTAGTTGAATTTATATATATTAAATCTCTAATTATGATGTGACTCCATTATACAATATTCCTAGGTTCATCCTGATTATATTATCAAGTAGAATCCCTCAATTATTTCCAGCAGAGAAAGAAGGTCAAACATTCATCTGTCTCTTTAAGAGCTGCATTATTGGTCTGAGGCAATCAACACAGATGACTTATGTTGTTACTGTGATCTTACCTGAAGCTTTTTAGAGCACACTATCTTATACATTCTACAGACATGACAAGATTTCTGATTTTACCAAATCTTCCTGTAAACTGCTTTCACTACAGCTAAGCGGATGTGATTAGTTCACAAAATAAAGATAACAATATCCAGTTGCTACAATGTTAAATTAAACCTTCTGCCTTTAGAAAATTAAAATGCGAAGAAAAATTTCTTCTGGTTGTTTAGGATCTACTAATGAAGCAAACTATTTCCTCTTTTTAAGACCCACATAACCATCTCAAATAAACAGATAAGAAGAATTTATAGGCATATATGAAATAACATGGCACACTTTACATAAATTTGGAAAAATGTTCTCATAGAATAGGGTTGTAAGGTGGGTGGGCAATTCTGAATATTAGTTGTTTGGAGGTTTTGGGGGGTTTTATGGGGTTTTTTTGTTTTCAGAAATATCACTTTTTCTATTGATTAGGGTATCTAAGAATGTTTTAAAATTCTTATTTATTGTAATGGATATTTTATATTTTCTTTGTCATTAGTTAAAACCTGAGGCCTGAAAGAAATATTCACAGTCGTCTAATTATAAATGGAGATATTTATAAAAATCACTTGCAGTGAGATTTGATCTTAGGATAGTTTCCACATTCTTGGAATTGCACATATTAAAGTTGTATTAATAACCACTATTATTTCAGAGTCTACTATTTTTACTATCATTTTAGTAGCAAATAAAGGATCAGAAAGGTTAATGTGTCACCTGGCTAATGAGGAAGAATATACTGAATCTATGACTATATGACTCATGATTTTTTTATACCACCATATCACCTCTGAGAAAGATGTATAAAAATATATAATCTTTAGAAAACATCTCTTCTTTAACATGAATGTCTTCTTTGCAGTGGACAGTGCTGTTGCATTTGCACACCACGGGGTATTCTACCACCAGGGCCAATGTTGTATAGCTGCATCCCGGCTCTTTGTAGAAGAATCAATTTATGATGAGTTTGTTCGAAAGAGTGTTGAGCAGGCTAGAAAGTATGTTCTTGGAAATCCTCTAACCCCAGGAGTCAATCAAGGCCCTCAGGTGAGTGTAAAATAGACGGAACAGCGTTCACCAGGCACAAGAATAAAGTATCTTCTCTAGACCTGCTTTTACTTGAATACAATTACTTCCCATTCACATATCTTCCCAGGTGACAATACTGTATCAGTTTGGTGATTAAAAAAATAATGAATCTAACTCCCAATGGTAAAGAAAGTATCCTGGTTTTGTGTTGCCCGGTTATCACATCCAGAAACAGTTGAAGAGATATGTTGGAAATTAAAGATGTGAGGAAAAATAACGAATGCTGTAAATTTGTTTTCCTCAATCTGTACACCTCTGAATCCCTATTTACAGTTCCTATCCACTTGGAAGTTCTTAAACAATCCTATCATTTATTCTTTCCTCAGCATCAATCCTTTTTCTCGGCTTCCAATCCCAGATACAGGCAGCTGGCACACCTCTATAAATTCTCTCCAAAGTCTTTAGTCACTCGACCTTCTAAAGATAGCATGAGTGCCTTAAAAAGTCCCGAGTTCCTGGCTTTGTGGCAAACTTCCCATTTTAGTTGTTAAAGCTCAATGATCCCCTAGGGTTCCCATTTTCTTCTGTCTGCTTAGAACCACTGTCAACAAGAGTGTCTCTCTTATCCAAGCTCATCCTTCCCTCTTCGTTACACAGTTCTCTGTTCATTGTCTGCTTTCAAGCTCCTGGACCTTTGGTTCTAAATTTACCCCTGCCCTTTGAGGTCTTGATCCAGAGCAGAGTTTCTACCTGATCTCATAGAGCTTACAGTCTAGAAAGTTAAAAGGCTGCCTTGGATTTTCCTGCTCATGACAAGATACCCAAGTAGGAAAATTTTAGGACTTAGGCAATACCAAATATTGAAATCTAAAAGCCCTAAAATAACTTAACTGGTAAATGAAGTAATACGTTTTGTTAAGTCTAATCTTGTTATATTTTGTATTTATCTTTGTGTTTAGTAACCACATAGAAATAGTTGCTAATTTTGATCATATTGGGTAACTTTCCAAATGGATGCCAAGACATGTATTAAATTCAATTTTGACTTGGTCTCCCATGCTAAAAAAGGATGGGATTCTAAGGTTTTAGCTGTGATTGTTTCTTTCTCTAAATATCTGTCTATTTATCTATCTATGTAAAAGTAAGCACGTTTCCCATTTGCGATACACATCTATCAAACAGATGATAGATAGACAGATTGATAGATAGATAGAAAGAAATATATATGTGAAGAGGAAAGAAAAGAAGAGAGAGGAAGGGAAGAGAAGATACTTAATATTAAACATTGTTGGGCAATATTTTCCCCCATCAGGGGATCTGCACAATTCAACCGGAGGCTCAAAAATTGAGCTAGAATGCTTCATTTTAAGAAAATTTCCATTCATAGCGTTCTTAAGTAAATAATCCAGTGATCTAACTACTTAACATAATAATTTAAACTTGATAAGTGAACATATTTTTGTCACAGGTTGCACTAAATAAGTAGAAAAAGTAGATACGTTGGGACTTTGAGTAAAAGACCAAAAAGCCCCTGAAGCTTCTTTACCCTTTGAAATACTCACTTGTTGTTATAAGAAAGAGCTTATGGAAAGAGACACTCATTTACTAAGCTTTAATATATATTCTAATTTATAATATAAAATTATATACATATGTGGATATCATAACTTCTTTTTCAAATGAAAATACTGATTATTTCCAACTTTTTAAGGAAATGTATATTTTGGTCTTTGAAATCAGATTGGAAAAGGACTTTACCAAGGAAGAATTTGTTATATGTGTAAATAGTATTTAATCTAATTGGATATGGAGCTGGACTGTGTGCAGTGAGAACTTTGAAAACTTTTCCTGGGATTTAGAAGATAGGGGAGATTACAGAGTCATAGAGGACGATAAAGAACAACAGTTTTTAAGTAGTCAGAAGAGTCAAGGCAAATTGACAAGAGGCTCACACCTTAACTCCAGGATCTCCAATGTTTTTCCTTTAAAACCTAACCCTAGCCACATCTGAGACAAGGCAGTCTTCACCAGTGATTTGGAGTCCAAGAATCACCCAGTCCTTCAACCCCCCCAAATAGGAACCGAGGCAATAGGTAGTCCGAATTCCAGTGTATGGAGGAGAGGTATGGGCTCCTGACGTTCCCAGCTAGAACTCTGTAGTCATTCTTTTCCTTGTAAAAATAAACCATTTAAGTTCTGTAGTTCTTGTAATATATTTAGATGTGGTCCATTTAACAAAGCAGGTTGGCAACGATCGGGACAGGTCAGAAATTAGAACCAGACCTACTCACTGCCCCAGGGGGACTTAAACTGGGTGGGATAACCAGGCTGTGGTCAGCATGGACCCTGCCACAAGGGGATGGTCAGGATGAAGAGAAGCAGAGGTCGAGGAATCTTCCTAAAGTCACAAAGCATCTGCTTTCCAACTGCCATGTCTAATTAACCCAGTATCAAAGTTTTCTTTTTCTTCTTTCACCTTTTAATTTCATTTAGGATTACAGTTTCCAGGTTAAGTGTGGTTGATGATTAACAGACATTTCTTCCTGTAAATAAATGACAGTTGTGTGAAAAGGTTTACACGTTTGCAGTGCCAATACACTTCTCTTACATGGCTGTGAAACAAACACTAAATACAAATATTTATCTTCAAGGATTCTTTCCAGAAAAGTCTTGAGATAAAATATACCCAACAATAAGTCTGAGCCTCTGTCAGCTGTTTAGGTTGAATATTTAACTTAATAACAATAGCCTAGCATTTTGAAACCTTTATTTACAGGCCGGGCAAAGTATTATCTTTACGAGTTGCTATTTTTTTTCCTTTTCATGTGATATTTTTCAAATAGATTGATAAGGAACAATATGAAAAAATACTTGACCTCATTGAAAGTGGGAAGAAGGAAGGGGCCAAACTGGAGTGTGGCGGAGGTCCATGGGGGAATAAAGGCTACTTTATCCAGCCCACGGTTTTCTCTAATGTTACTGATGAGATGCGCATTGCCAAAGAGGAGGTAAATGGTTTCATTCTGTTCTGTTCCCTTTGTTGCCGTATTTTGTCTGTGTGGATGTATACAAAGTATTACTGTAACATTCTCAGCTCTTTGAACACCTTTCCCAATAAATGTTACTTCTCATTTCTAATACTGATAAAGGATTAATTTATTTTTGATTAAGACTAAAAATAGTCAGGAGTTCACTGGGCAAGCCAAGAACTTCCAGTCGACTGCAGATCAGGATGCTTAGCAATTTCTAGGTGCTTCCTTCACAGATTTAAGGTAATAGAAAATACAATTCCACGTTCATTGTTGCTTTTTCTCCTTTGGAAATAATATATTTGAAAATAATTAGAAAAGAATAAAGTGATATGCTGTTTTTTTTAAATTAAAGTCCTTATTTTGAGATAATTGTAGATTCAGTTGCCATTGTGAGAATATAGAAAGATCCCATGTACTCTTTATCCAGTTTCCATCATTGATATCATCTTACAAATCTATAATATCACAGCAAATATGTTAACATTGATACAGTCAAGACACAGAGCATTTCATCACCACGTGAATCTCTCATGTTTCCCTTTAATAGCCAAATCTATTATCCTTCCTACACCATCCCATCCTCAACCCTTGGCTTTCTCTTAACCACTAATCTCTTCTTTATTTCTGTAATTTTGTCATTTCAAGAATGTTACATAAGTGGATTCATACTTCCTGCAATCTTTTGGGATTAGCTTTTTTTCACTCAGCCTAATTCTCTATAGATTCGTCTAGGTTGTTGCACGTAAGGATAGTTTGTTCCTGTTTATTGATGAGTAGTATTTCATAGTACGGGTGCACCATAGTTTAACAATTCACCCTTTGAAGAACTTTGGGTTGTTACCAGTTTGGGGCTACTTTTAATAATGCTGTTATAAACATCAGTATACAGGTTTTTTGTGTGAACGTAAGTCTTCATTTCTCTGGGATAAGTGCCCAGGAGTATAATGCTAGGTCATATGGTAGATGCAACTTTTTAAGAAATTGCCAAACTGTTTTCCAGAGAGGCTGAACGATTTCACATTCTCCTTAGCAATGTATGAATGATCCTAATTTCTTTGCATCCTTGCTAACATTTGTTGTGACTTTTTTATTTTAGCCATTCTGATAGGTGTGATAGCTCACTGAGGTTTAAATTTGCATTTCCTTAGTGGCTAGTGATATTGAACATCTTTAATGAGCTTATTTGCCATCTGATAACTTCCTTGATGAAATGTCTCTTCATTTTTTTTGCTCATGTTCTAATTGGATTGTGTGCTTTTTACTGTTGAGTTTCGAGAGCCCCTTATACATTCTTGATACTGATCTTTTTTTGGATGTGTGGTTCACAAATATTTCCTCCCAGGCTGTAGCTTGTCTTTTCATCTTCTTTACCAGGGTCTTTCTCAGAAGTTTTTAATTTTACAGAAGTCCAATTTATCCATTTTTCTTTTTATGGATAGTATTTTTGGTGTCAACTCTATGAACTACTCTTTGTTTACTCCTAAATCCAAAAATACTTTTTTCCGTGTAATTTTTTTATTCTTTCTGAAAGCTTTATAGTCTATGTTTTACACTTAAGTCTATGATCCATTTTAGGTTAATTTTTATACAAGGTGTGAGATTTAAGTCAAGGTTGTTTGTTCGTTTGTTTTTGCCGATATGTTCAATTGCTTCAGCATCATTTGTTGAAAAGGTGTTTTTCTTCCATTCCATTACTTTTGCAACTGTGAAAGTTCAGTTGTGCATATTTGTGTGTGTATCAATTTCTGGGTTCTCTACTCTTCAATTGATCTATGCGTCTATTTCTCTACTTATACCCTCTTTTTTAATTTATTTACTTTTATTGAAGTATAGTTGATTTACAATGCTGTGTTAGCTTCAGGTGTACAGCAAAGTGATTCATATATATATGAATATATATATATATATATTCTTTTTCAGATTCTTTTCCCTTATAGGTTATTACAAAATATTAAGTATACTCTTTTGATTTTGGTAGCTGTATGAGAAGTCTTGAAATTGGAAAGACTGAGTCCTCTCACTTTATTCTTCTTTTTCGAAATTGTTTTATCTAACATTCCTTTGCTCTTCCATATAAATTTTAGAATAACCTTGTCCATATATACTAAAAAATCTTGCTGAAATTTTGAGAGGAGTTGTGTTAAAATTGTGTATATATCAATTTGGGGAGAATTAATGTTTTTATTGTGCTAAATCTTCCAGTTATTGAATATAGTAGATCTCTCCATTTATTTATATCGTCCTTTATTTCTTTCATTAGCATTTTGTAATTTCTGGTAACAAGTCCTATATGTGTTTTATTGGATTTCTACCTAAGTATTTTCTGAGTGATTGTAAATGGTATTTCTGATTTCAGTATGCACATGTTCATTGCTAGTATATACAAATATACAAGTATATTTGATTTTTGTATATTTTCTTGCATCCTGTGACATCACTGAGCTCAGGTATTCTAGAAGATTTTTGGATATTCCTTGGGAATTTATATGTAGACAATCATGTCATCTACAAATAGGGACAATTTTATTCCTTTGTTTCTAATCTATATGCCTTTTATTTCCTCTTCTTGCCTTTTTCACTTGCTAGAATTCCAGCACTATGTTGAATAAGAGTAGTAAAAGTGGACATCTTGCTTTGCTCCCTATCTTAGGGGAAAAGCATTCAGTATCATATCATTGAGTATGATGTTAACTGTAAGATTTTTCATAACTGTCTTTGATCAGGTTCAGAAGTGCCTTTCTATTTTTAATCTGTTAAGGGGGAAAAGAGGTTGGATTTTTGTCAAATGCTTTTTCTGCATCAATTGAGATGATTATATGATATTTTTCCTTCATTCTATTAATATGATGTATTATATTGATTGATTTTTGAATACTGAACCAGCCTCGCATCTCTAGAATGAACCTCACTTGGTGATGGTGTACAATTCTTTGTAGGTATTGTTGAACACTGTTTGCTAATATTTTTAAGGAATATTTGCTGTAGTTGATATTGGCCTGTGGTTTAAGGGATATTGGTCTGCAGTTTTGATTGTTTTTATTGATAATAAAAAAACATTTAGTGACTGCTCACTGTGTGCCAAGTACCTTATAGTCAATATAAAACATAAGTATATTTACATGAAATATAATAAATATAGATATTTTATTTATATATTAATAGATTTATATTTATAACTATAATACAAAATAAATATTTAGTTGTAACCTATTACTTTGATTTATTTCATTCATTTCTTGTGGTATAGATATTTGGACCAGTGCAGCAAATCATGAAGTTTAAATCTTTAGATGATGTAATCAAGAGAGCAAACAATACTTTCTATGGCTTATCAGCAGGAATTTTTACCAAAGATATTGATAAAGCCATCACAGTCTCCTCTGCTCTGCAGGCCGGGACAGTGTGGTAAGTCAAACCTATGTAATACCACCTTTTCAATGTTAACCACATTAACAGACTACTTTGAATTTTTTCTGACTTTGATTTTTTGTTTGGAATCACATGGCCTTCTGTTTGAAAATAAAACAAACAAACAAACAAAAATCCTGCTGTATTGGAAGAACTTTAGAAGAGCATAGAAGATAGATAGATAGATAGATATAGCATATATATATATATATATACACATATCTATATCTATCTATCTATATATATACACACAGACACATATATATATTTAACTCTATCCAGCCTTCTGAAATTACTTGCCCAAAATACTTTATTGATGTTTGGCTAATACAATATGTATTATTATTATAAATAATTTCTAGGCACTTGGCACTATGCTACACACAAGGGAGATAAAAGTTCTGTTTAATCAAGATAATCAGATAGTAAGACAGTATTTATTCAGTGCCCTTATGTATACAAGCATTTAGTTCTTACATCAGCTTTTTACTCTGGGACTATTAGAGATGTCTGAAGGTTTTAAATTGGAAGAACATATTGCATTTTGAGATGTCTGTTTTATTTTTGACCTGGTTTATATCTCTGATGTTTACACTTTAATTTAGAGTATATAAGTGCCAAGGCTATGCCTCTCAAACTGTCACATCCCCCGCCCAGCCCCCCATCTCTGGACTGCGTTGTTACTAATTTTTTTTCCACCAGACCTCACTTTGTCCCCTCAGTCCCATCAACAGCCCAAGATTATTTTCTTCCCAATAATGTCACAACCAAATCCACTGGACATTGAAAAGTATTTATCCTTGAGAGACAGCCAAGAAATCCTTGCCCCTCTTGATAGCTCTAGAATCTTTTTTCTTAAGCAAAGGGACATTCATGATTTAGTCAGTATGCACTCTACGCTAAGCACCACGTGGCAGTCTTCACATTCATTATCTCATGTTACCTTGCTACAACTGTTAATTGGTATGGCAAATTTATGGACGGAAAAACAGAAGCTTACTGAGGTTGCATAATTGATCGAGATCATGAAATAAATGACAGCTGAGATTCAGACCTATTTCAGACTCTAAAGCAGTGACTCTCAACCCTGGCTGTACAGTAGAATTGTCTGGGGAGCTTTAAAAATATCTACACTGATTTGGGTAGAGAAGGGTGTATGTCAAACCCACCAATTATATCAGTGTCTGTGACTGAGTCTGGATGTAGGTCTTTTAATTTTTTAAAATTCTAATTATTCATGTTTTTATAATTATATGTTCATAAAAGCATTTTGAAACATTTTTTAAAACATGGCAAGGGATAAGCAAATTAATAATGAAATCCAACTCCTGTCAAGCCCTCTGTCTAAGCAATTTTTTGAATTAATTAATGAAAAAAGTAAACTAAGTAATATGAGACATATTACAATTATAAAAGAAAATTAATTCTAGCCTGTTAAGTATACAACCCACAAGAGAACTACAAAGCTTACGAGTATAGGCAGTAAAGAACACCCATCCAACAAACTCGTCTCTCACAGACCATAGCCTTCCTCTTATGGTACGTTGGGTAGTCTATCTTTTATAATTCAAGCTATAACTTCTCAGGGACATGATGTACTGCCAAAATGGCTATCCACACATAGAGTTGTACCATTTTTTTAAAATTCCTAGGCAGTATATATACATATACTTATACTCCTGCATTCTAATTTATAGTGCTACTTTTGCTTAAAAATGACTACGTAATATTAAAATTAATGGAGTTGTTAAAGAACTCGCTGAATTTCAAAAATTCCAAATTTAGGAGTTATTTCATAGGTTAAGTATGACCTATAACGTACTTATTTTCTTTTCAGGGTTAACTGCTATAGTGTGGTATCTGCCCAGTGCCCCTTTGGTGGATTCAAGATGTCTGGAAATGGTCGAGAACTGTAAGATTAACTTTCATTAAGATAAATACTTATCTTGATAAAAATGGTTCTCACTCTCAAGGAATTAATCCTTAGTTACTACTCAGATTAAAACCTGCCTCTGTTCTTTCCTGGAGATTAATACTGTCAAACAGCTTTTTAAATGCTGGATTTACCCCAAAAAGTGCAAACAGGTGATGGCAGAGGGAAATACAATTTATTAAACTCTTAGAATTCACAAGGGATCATACTAAGCACTTTACATTGGTTACTGAAATATTGCTTACTTTTAGAATTGTTTACTGTATACATGAATGTAATATATTGGGGAAACATTTCCAGAAAGGAGGTGGAAACTACAAATTGGTGATTGTAAGAAGTGTGCAAATATAAGAAGAGTTTAGCTATTTGAATATGCCTCTTACATAAGTAAATTAGGTGTGTTTATATCAAAAAACTTTTCAATGTAGGAGTAATGATTCTCATTTGTTGTAATATTTTTGATGTAGACTCTAAAATAACCTGAATGAGTTATTTTTGGTACTAATATCTAAACTGAAAGAAAATTTAACTAAGGAAAACATGTTTTATAGTCATGACTAGATTGAGGATATATATATTATACAAATGCATTTATGAGCCTTCAGTTGCTTTTCAATCCAGGAAATATTGACTTTTTAAAAACGTGCACATACATATTTACACACAGAAAGTAGTGGCAATGTGTTTGGTCAATTTTGTTCAAGCACTTTTAACCATTTTATTTCTTAAAATTTTCTCATGTTTATCAATAAATTTAAAAAATCATCAGGAAAAGACACATTATATTCAAACCTTATGGAATCAAACATAGTAAAGCTGCTCATTTTGTAAACAGCAAGTAAAAGTGAGTCTCAGCTTCTAAAGGTCATGAGTGCCTTAAAGAGCCAGGTACTTGTCATTTAAATAAATCAGCAAAATCACATTGAAACAACTACCATTGGGGAGTCAGTGAAAAGAGGGCACGTTAAAATGATCCACTCTCCTTCTCAATATACTTTCATTAAGTAGTTACTATGTATATGAGGTCCTAGGAGCCCCAGAAACACGGTACCACGTTCCACCTTCCATATAATCGTGGTGGCAAGAGGAACATGTAAAAATACAGAGAGAGCAAAATAACCAACACACACTATGAAATAAATAGTAACAGACTGGGAGTCCGTGCCTCGCGAAGGTAGAGAAGCAGTTAAAATGCAGAGCGCAGTATCAGAGGACGGAAAATCTGGGCACCACCAGACTATAACATTCACGTCACCTCGCTAACTCTCACTGTTTCCATCTGTCAGACAAGTTCAGCATTTGTGGTGGGGATAGGAGTGGGAGAAGAAAGTAAAAGGTCTTTGAGCTCCTTTCCATGCTTGAGATTCTGTGGTTTTAACCCCGGTGAAAATGCAACGGATAAAAACTTAAAGACCGTTTATAGAATAAGAGAAGACCTAACAGAAAAGGTAGGACTTGATCTAGGGCATGTAACAAGTGTAGGATGTTAGGAAGCAGACAAGAGGGCATTCTTGAAGGAATGTTCTATGTGGCATGTTGAGGGGTTAGTGAATTTGCCTGACAGGTGGGGATTTATGGGGGTGAGAAGTGTGATTTCAGAGTTAAATAGAATACAGATTAAGAAGACTTGAATTCAAGAAAATCGGCTTACATATATTAGTGGAGCAGGGAAAGCGATAGCTAGCTTTAGAATGTTGATGGAGAGGTGGAGTGGCCAAAAGATCAATTTGTCAAAGGTGCACACGGCATAGTAAACATAACTGGAGACTAACCAGCCTGCCTGTGAACTCTGACTTCACCTCTTGCTAGCCACAGAGTCCAGTTCAAGTTGCCTAACTTCTGAACATCTATTTTCTCCTATTTAAAAGGGAAATGTTAATATTCCTCTTAAGATGGTTGTGAGAGTTAGGAAACATACTACGCCTTCATTCCCTAGCACTGTATCTGTCACAAAGTGGGGACTCAACAAATGGTTTCATCCTTCCCTAGCTCCTTGTCTTTATAATACCCATTATTGGGGAGTCCCTTGGCAGCACTAATTACTTTGTACAAAGAGCTATAACAAAAGTTAGATTATTTTGAAGATCAGATTACTGCTGGCCCAGCTATCTAATACACTTCCTTAGGAATGTCATAGATAAAATAATCAGAAGGGATGAAATAATTAAAGTAGACTAAACATATCAATTTTGTTAAATACAATTTAGTCAAACATTATGTTCTAGACATATGGAAAGCAAATAAAGAGGGGGATGAAAACAAGAATCAATCATCAGTAATTTCTTAAATATCTGGACTGTGGGTATAGATGATTTGCTTCTTTGAAATATAAAGGAAAAAGTTATACTGTAATTTTTACTTCAAAACTTCCAGCTGAGGATGCTAGTGTTAATGTCTATCTGAAACCAAATTTGGCAAATTTAATAAATAAGTCATTTGCTGCAAGATGTTTAAAGAGAATTACTAAAGCAATAACCTCAAATGACTCCCAAGAGTTCAATTACAGTTTATCTTCAAAGATAGAAAGGTAGAATTGATCAGTTGGAAAGAGTTCTCAAAGAGCTGAAAATAGTAGTATGCGCAGCCCAATGTGGTGGTGATGCTGAGTGCCCAAACCAGGATTTGCATCTCAGGTCATGGTGCTGGCCCTGGAATGAGTTAAATGGTAGAAATCCCTCTCTCTGTGTAATTGCACTAATTTTTACTTAGATTAACATAGATCACTTGAGACTTTACTAGTATGCCATTTCAAACTTAATTGGCTCTCAACACCTCACAAGATATTTCTTTCTTCCTGTCCCCTTCAGAAATGGGGAGAGATAAAGTGGTATAAACTGGTGGGCTAACGTGAGTAGTTTTTGCTTGATTATATTTGCCAAACCAGTTCAGCAAACATTTTCCTGTGCCTACTTAATTAGTGCCAGGCTCATTTCTGGATACAGAGTGAAAAACAGGCATAACTTGTTATTAGCACCTTATCACTCCAGTGTGGACCCTGGATGAGAAGCCTGGGTATCACGTAAAAGTATGTTGGAAATGCAGAGTCTCAGGCCTATCCCCAGACCTGCTGAAATAGAATCAGCATTTGCATCAGGTCCCGGGTGACTGGTACATTGACAATTTTAGAAGCACAGAACCAATAACTCATAGGCTAGTGACATAAAGAGAAATATAAAGATGTTTTTGTGTTATATCATAGACATAGGAATTTGTATACATCGGAACACTAAGAAGCAGGACCTATTTCAACTTGAGTAAGACAATTATCACACTTTGTACTCTCCTGAGAGTTTCAAGTGTCCATGTAACCCAAAATACAATGGAAAGCCTATTGGCAAAAATCATGGGTTAATATATCTAACTTTGTGAGATAAAATACTTACTAAAATATTATCCTTTAATGGGTTTCAGACAACTGAGGCTAAACCCTTTAATTACTTTGAAGAACATGCTCACTGAAGCTTTTAGAAGGTATTTTCAGAAGCTTAATGGCCCAAGAAAATAATCAGTGTAAGAGGATTAGGTTACCCAGGAGAAAAAGATGTCTTCTACATACCTGTCTACCTCACCAAAGGAGAGGGGTAGAAAAAGATCAAGATCTTTTTCCTCTGTAAGCCTACATGTGCATGAGTGTAATGATTTTAAGAGTACTCTTATGTACATGTAATTTAATCCTTTCATCAAAACCATATAGAGAATAATTTAGCCTAATCTTTTTAGTTATCTCTTTAATGAAGGGTACATCACAGTTTCCAAAACTGATAGGAGGTCTCAATAAACCTGATAACAAGATACAAGGATTTTAATTGACTGACTCAAGTTAATTCCTGATCATCTGGGTTGGATTTAAGAGTTATATAAGCAAATGACAGAGGTTGCATAAACAGAAAAATCCAACAACCACAGAAAGCCCAAAAGCCCTGAATTTTAGGCCAATGAACGCCTTCCCCCTCTTAAAACAAAACAAAACAAAACAACCCCACCCTCAAATAAAAAGTTGTAACAGTTACGGTCAGATTTTTGGTTTTGGGGGGTTTTTGTTTTTGTTTTTGCCAAGAATCAAGAACAAAAGATATTAGAACTACAGCTAGAAAATATTTTGTTTTAAGCCATATTAGGGCCAGTTAGAGTGAAAATAGAAGCCTGGTCATTTTTAGCCCCTTCCTCATTTCTGGACCAACTGGACATGGTAAATACACTAAACTGAGCTATACTTGAATTTATAGTTGTTCTATACTACTCAAGTAATTATACATTACTACTTTTCCTATAGTAATATAGCCTTCTTATTTATTTGAACCTAAGCTAGATATGATAAAATTCTTGTTGGGCCGATTTGTGTGTATGTGTGTGCGTGTGCGTGTGCGTGTGTGTTGAGCCCTTTTATAGTCAAGCAGAAAAAATGTCAAAATTGAACAATTTCTTTGAAAGTCTACTGAGGGTACATGATCATTTAAAAATGCAAAAAAATTATTTTCCCACAAGGGGATTTATATAAGACCAGATATCTTACGGTTGGCTAGCTACTATTTGAAATGGTTCTGTACACAGAAAATATTTTCCATTGTCCCTAGCCAGATAAGCAGGAACAAACTTCGATTATCATTGACCATAGTATATTTGTACTGCTCTGCTAAATTCTGTTCATTTTTCCCCCTCTCTCTAGAGGAGAATATGGTCTCCATGAATACACAGAGGTCAAGACGGTCACAATCAAAATTTCTCAGAAGAACTCATAAACTACAAGAGTGCAGAGATGACTCCTCAATGGCTAAGCACCTCCTTCAGTGGCTAATATATCATAGTGGGTTTTAAATGCAAAATTGTTGTTTCTTTCATTTTTTAAACATGAGCTAATCATATTAGCATTAATACTACACATAGAAAACTTGATATGTAGCTTATTCTGAAGGAATCATCTGTCTCCTGATATGTGACACCCAAGTCCTACCCGTAATGAAAATGATGGATTTGGATGCAAGATCTCTCTAGCTCTGTAACAGTCATGTGCTTTTCTTTGTAGCTACTTGTCTAGGATAAACATTTTATGAAAGAGGACCAGTTATCATCTAGCTTCTTTCCCTTGACCACCCCTTGAAGTACTTACCATACCTGTTAACTGCAGACTAGATGTGCTCTGTTCCCCATAGTTGTGAAGTCCTTGGAGTTTGTTGAAATGTTTCCTAAAATGTCATGTCTGCTTGTCAAATGAAGTAATGCCTGAAATACTTAGATGTAATCTAAACATAAAGCTTAATAAAAACAACCTTGCATGATTCTTGTTCAGTGTGAATTTTTTAAATAGAGTCTTGGTTACGGTGATTTACTCTCCCTGTCACTCAAAAGCAGTGTTAAATTGAGAATAAAGATATATTTAAAAATAAAAGTCTAATCTACTTATTCTCAAATAGGTAAAGAAACAAATTTTATTTTCTGCAGGAATTCTTGCAATCAATAGCAAACATTTGAGATAGATGGCTTCAGTCCTTCAGCAAGCATTTATTGAGTTCCTACAAAGCTCTGGGCACTATGGTAGGTGTTATAGAAAATAGGTGAATAGTGAATGGTCCATTATCCAAAATGCTTTAATATGTGGAGAACAAAGACACTGTCTGAAAAAAATGATGGCGCATATGATGGAAATGAGAATTCGAAGAACCATAAGATTATAGTAATATGCCAAAGGGTAGTGATACCAGTAACTGACGGACTTGGGAATGGCCTCATGAAGGAAATTTGACTGGATATGAACCTGATGAGCAGATTTGCAGTGAATAAAGAGGAAAGAAGTCCTACAAAATATTCCCTCTGGACATGTTCCATCAAAAAAAATTCTATATAATATTTTCCCCTGTTGGAGTTGCAGATTGCACATTGGCATAGTCTAAGTTCTGAGAAGTCCTACAAACTGTTTAGTTTTAGTTTTCCCCAAAATTTGTTTAACCAGAGGCCTTGCCTTCCCCTTACCCTCATTTAATACCAGTTAACATTAAGAAACCCACATTGGAAGATGCTGTTCTATGCAACGAGGTAGCACTGAGTGTTCTGAGCAGAGATCTGGGGATCAAAGGTAAGCAGCTGGGAAAATGTCGTCTGTAAAACTAACTGGACCATATTTACATATTTGTGCCCTAGACAAAGAGCCTCTTCTTGTTGTGCTCCCATGTGGGAAGTGACTTAAGCCCAAGTATAATGTTTTTTATATATTACTATACATATTCTAAAACCGTTAGTTCAGCAGCTTAAAATTTAAGCCTAGTAATCTTTAGGATAATATTCTTTTTCAGATTCAGATTTTATATAAATGATTAAGTTTGTCATTTTACATTAACAGATTAGTTAGTGACACTGTTACTAGGACATTCTAATAGCTGTCATAGTCAAGTGCAACAATGTGTGAACGAATGAAATTTATTAGCTTCTTAGACCTGAAATAATTTCACCCCCAATTGCAAGAGCTTCTCTAACTTGTATGGGCCTATAAAATTTGCCATCTGGACTATCTTATACAATTTGGGACATAATGACCATTTTGAAAACAGGAAGAATTAAAGTCTAGGGAGAACTGAAAGATGTTAGGACACTGAGAAGGGAAAAAAGCCAAATACAGAGGAAGGTTGTGTTTTCCAAAAACCAGACAGTGTCTACATTATGAAAAGATGCATAAATAAATAGGTAGACAAGTTAATATTGTAATGGCAACCCACCATAACATTTTAAAATGTAGAACAAAGAGGAATGAACACAAAACAAGACAAAAGCCAGAAGCAAGTTTAAATATTTGAAAATTAAATCTTCCTGGTATAAATAAGACATTACAGGATTAAACAACAAAAAAAAATCTGTTTAATATTGGCTCATCCTGACCCTCTAGACATTATTTGTGTTCCTTCTCCTCCGATTTCTAAAGCCATACTGGCAATAATTCTTAAAACCTTGAAAAGTTAACGGGTATCTTATTAGCCCATGACTACAGGAAGTACAATAAGGAATTTTATCATAAAGAATTCAGTTCTGCAGTTGTAAATGTGATCTCATTGTCTCAAACCACCTGGCAGAAGTATTTTCACCTCTAGGAACACCAAAGTTGGAGGTAACTGTTTAGGCAGAGGCAATATCAGAGGTCAATATCAGAGGTCAGATATGGATTCTCAAATGTCTAGCATCTTTTTTTTTTTTCATTTTTTAGGATACATGTTTCTGGGTTTATTTTGAAATAACCAATGAGAAATAGCGAGAAAATATTTTTCTTAAATTCTTGTGGTCAACTAAAAATAGAGTTAACTCAAAGTAGGAAATTTTAGTCATTTCTTCACATAATTCAGGAGGGAATAATGGACCCCAAAGACACCTTTCCCTGGGCAATGCATGTAATTTTTTGAGTATCTAATTTCACTTGGACTTTTAGAAGTGTGCAAGTACCATCAATGAAACTCTTATCTTCTGGTGACTTTTGCAGGGTATATCAAACAACTAGGTTACATTTTCACATGAAGCATAAGTTCCCAATTAGACTTTGATTTGCTGATTCACCTTGGATTTTTTTTTTTAATGCTCTCTGGAAATGGATTTGAGGCTTCCCTTTTTTATATTGAGAGAATATATAGGAAGGAGAATTAGAGAAGATAGCTAAATTCCCTGGATACCAAAATTCAGTGACTACCAGGAGGGCATGGAAGCCCACTCTTGTAACATGCTGAGACTGTGGTAGTCTGGAAGATATCATCCTGAGTCAAGATACAAATGAGAGGGAAATAGCTCAGTTATCCCTTTGACATACTGTAGGGGAGAAGAGATGGCATTTCTCTCCGAAGGCAAGGCCACAAAATTACCAGGGGTGATTGAGATTGCTCTAGACCATGTCTTTAAATCAGTCTTTAGATTCTGGGTGGTGGTTTTATTCCAGGGGATAATAGTCACATCCATTAACATCTATAAACACTTACGATAATTCCAAAATCCCTAGAAAGTCAACTTTATTGCCTAGTAGATTATCTATGGCAAAGGTATTGCAATGTTTTTTTGCACATTTACTTTAGTGTCATGTGCCAACTAGTTTCACGAGCATTTAGGTTTAGTTTTGTTTTGTTTAGTTTAGTTGTGTTTTAATGGACATCTCTGAGTTTTATAGAAAAGTTCATAGGAGGCTGACATGGCACTATCCTGAAATGATTTCATTAGCGTTTCAGGATTTTAGGTTTTTTAATTTTTTGTTGAGTCACTTAAAGATTCATCAGGCCTTGGAAAATATATTTTACAAATCTGATTAGGCTGCCAACTATTTTTTTAAGCTTTTTATTTTAAAATAATTTCAAAGTTTTGGAGGAGCTGCTACAGCAACACAAAGAACTCTCATATATCTTTTATTCACTAATTAAAAAAAATTTTTTTTACAGTAGGTTCTTATTGGTTATCTATTTTAAATATAGACATGTGTACGTGTCAATCCCAAACTCTCAATGTATCCCTCCCCTCGAACATTCCCCCCTGGTAACCATAAGTTTGTTCTCTAAGTCTGTGAGTCTGTTTCTGTTTTGTAAATAAGTTCATTTGTATTTCTTTTTTTTTTTAGATTCCACATATAACTGATATTATATGATATTTGTCTTTCTCTGACTTACTTCACTCAGTATAATAATCTCCAGGTCCATCCATGTTGCTAAAAGTGGCATTATTTCATTCTTTTTAATGGCTGAGTAATCATTTTTAATAATTTTAATAATTTTTAATATTTTCCCACATTGACTTTTTCATTCTAATTCTCTATACAGATTCATTTTTTTCTTGAGACAAACTTTTAAGAATAACTCTTAGCCATCATGTCCCTTTACCACAAAATATTTCAGTATCTTTTTCTGGAAATAATGTAATTCTTTCACAAAGCCACAATATAATTATCTAATTCAGGAAATTTAACATTGACAAGATACTAGTATCTAATATACAGTTCACATATAATTTTCTCTAACTGTCCCACTAATGTCCTTTATGGCATTTTCCCCCCATGATCCAAAACTTAATTCAGGATCATGCATTGCATTTACTTACCATAGCTTCCTTTTGTTTGCTCTTCCTTGACAATGGCTTTATACCTCATACACACACCTAATATTCAGTCAGGTTGTGTCGTTGGCCTGGAGAGAATCCTAAAGGACACACAAAACTCAAAGTTATTGAGTTAACAAGAATCAGAGAAAAGCAGGTTGAATAGTGTTAAAGAATAAATACTTCAAGATTTGATTATTAATTACCATCCTCCATGATAAACTGACAAGGATATTTATAAACTAGAAAATATACCTTCTTTCTTGGACAATTTTGAAGAAAAGCTATATGTTCCCCTGAGGATATTAGTGACTGTCCCTTGTCTGTACTATTGCAACATTGCCCTTTTTCATTTTATTTCCTAGCTTAATTGAATATTTTTTCTTAATAACAGATTGCCTACATTCTGATGACATCTGGGGAGGTACTTCAATTTGAACTAGTTACAAATCCCTAACCACATAGAAGCATATTAAATGACTTTCCTTTCAAAGTACAATGGGGATATAAAGATCTTGACCTTTGGAGTAAAAAAGATTCTAAATTCTGGTTCCATTGCTCAATAGTGGTATTATCCTAGGTCAATTGTTAAACCTTTCTCATTTAGCATTCATTCAAGAGATAATGGTGGCTATTGATATTTGGGAAGAAATATAATGTTCTACATAATCACAAGGCCCTTGGACCCCAGCAATCTGGTTTCAAATCCCTGTTCTGCACTCACTGGCCTTAAGATTTGGGACAAGATACCCAACCTCTCTAAACTGCAGTTTCTTTATCTGTAAGAAAGATAAATAACGGTACTTACCTAATTGCTTTATTCTATTAAATGAAATAATGTTTGTAAAATGTTTGCAGGGTTCCTAGGATGTAACAAGCGCCGAACACATTACTAATCTACTGATAGCTTAGATTAATTATAACGATGTCAACAAAAATAATAGTGTCTTTAGACAGGAAAGAAAGTATCTTTCTCTTGATCTTGACTTTGTATTTTCCCTACGCTCTTTTTCTCAGTCTTCCAGTGACCTAGATGCTAAACTAATTTCATTTAGGACCCCATAATTGTGATTTGCCAATCCCAAAAAAAAATCATTCCCGGGACTTCCCAGGCTGTGCTGTGGTTAAGATTCTGTGCTCCCAATGCAGGGGGCTTGAGTCTGATCCCTGGTCAGGGAACTAGATCCCACATATATGCCACGGCTAAGAGTTCGCATGCCACAACCAAGGAACCGGTGAGCCGCAACTAAGGAGCCCACCTGCTGCAACTAAGACCCAGAGCAACCAAATTAAAAAAAAAAAAATCATCCCCTTCATATAAAGGTTAACATTTACCATCAAAGTCAGAAGAGGATGGAGAAGAATGTGAACAAAAACTTGGCTCTAAAGCTGAGGTTGGAAATTTGAATATATTTAATTTCAAAGTGGAATTAGTTCTAATTAAATGAACTCAACTGTCTTTCATCCCTGAGTTGCCAGTCATCATGATTAATCTTTAAGCTAATAGTCAGGGACAGTGGGACTAAGCAAAGACAAACAGAAGAGACTGGTTTCAGACTACCACACAGGAGCCCACAATGACACTGGTTACCCAGTGATTGAGTCAGAGACTCAGCCCCTATGAATTCAATGAGAAGGATTAGTGGACTTAAAAGCACATGACTTAGCATTTGTGTTCAATGTTCAGTCATCCCAAATTCATGTAACCACAGAATGTCAGAGTTAGAAAAGAACCTAGTGTTCTATTCTAGCCCAATAACTTCATTTCACAGAGGCATGGAAAAATCGAGACACTTGAAAGGTCGCTAAATTACCATTGGCAGAGTCTGGCTAATGCCCTCTGTATTCTAACTCCTAGTTCTGTGCTACTGCCTGGGTCCCATGTGGCACTATAGATATTTAACTGATACTTGATTAAATATGTAGCATCCATCATTTTACTTTATTTTTTATATTTTATTCCTTATGTCTAAAAAAATGAAGCTATATAATACCCATTGTTACATGTTGTTTGCATGTATTTTATTTATTGGAATTTATTCCTTTTGCCTATAAAAGGAAAAACTCTAAATGATAGCTTTTTAATAAGTCTTCAAATAATGCAAGTTAGTTTCAATCACTTACACAGCAAAGTGCCTTGATTTAGTTACAAAAACAAAAATTTGGCACATTTATTGATTTAACAGTTATTGGACATCTATTGTGCACAAAATAACTAAGGACTGCAAAAGAAATAATGGTTATTAAGTCCTTGTTCTGTGAAAAAACAATTCTAGTGACTTAAGAGGTTATTTGCTTCAAATAAAAGTGAAAGATCCTACTCACTCAATGCTTACATCTGATAGAGGAAATGAGAAATATACACAAAATCATGGAAATAAAAGAATGTACAAAATATACAAAGATAGCAAAAATCTGCAGTTGTTTAGAGGGAGGAAAATGGTCTCTCCCTGGAGTGACTTTCGTGGAATAGACAGCATCTGACCCAGCCTGACATAGAGGAGGACCTGAACAAGTGCAGATGAAGCAGGAAAGTGAAGTCCTGCTTGGTTGGGAGATAAAGCTAGACAGGCAGTTTGGGGCAAGACCATGGAAACCTTGAATTCCAACTTAAGTCATAAAAATGTGACAAAGAGAAATCTTAAAATGAATGGTAAATTCACTGAGATTTTTTCAATTAAACTTTTAATTTTTAAATAATTGTAGATTCACATGTAGTTGTAAGAAATAGTAGAAAGAGATCACATGTACTTTTCCCTAATGGTAACATCTTGCAAAATTCTAATACAATATCACAACCAGAACATTGATGCCATTACAGCCAAGATAAGGAACATTTTCGTCATCTTGTGGATCCCTTATGTTGTTTTTTATTGTCACACCCATGTCTCTCCCACCTTCACCTCTCCCTTAACCCCTAGCAATCTGTCCTCCATTTCTATAATTTGCCATTTCAAGAATCATACAGTATGCAATCTTTGGGGATTGGCTTTTTTTTTCAACCAGCACAATTCTCTGGAGATTTATCCAAGTTATTGTGTGTATTGAATTATAATCGTGTAAAATATATGATTGAATTTTACCACTTCTAATGGGAATTGTCTTGGCAAGTTTTAAGATACAAGTCTCTAAAGGGGGAGTTATTATTATATTTTCTGTAATAACTTCTGAGTAGAGTTGAAGTGTCTTATTGTGCCCCATCCAAGTGTGAATATAGAATGACAATGAAAAGGCAGGAGAACAGGAGGAAGATCTGTTGGCAGAAACATAGAATATTCCATTTTTCTACTTCTAGAGAGGTAGTTGAATCTCCTCTGAAGTTCTGAGTTAGATTTGAGAAAGCAGAAGGGACAAATCTTCCCGTACCCATGTCAGAAATGAAACAAAGCCTTGAAGAATACAGAGCAGGACCCCCATATGAGAGCATGTGACTTCGGTTCTTAGGCAAGCACAACAGATCAGGAGATTGTCAATCTCCTGTGTCTTCTTTACACATCTCCACTCATGATTCCTCCCCAGAAAGGCTACGGTAGAAAACATGGGGCTTCTGCCTCAGGACTTTGACGTGCTGGTCCTCACACTGCCCAGAAGACTGGTCCACTCCAGCTGCTCCCCCACTCAGAAGAAGGTGGGTTGTCTCCACTTGAGCCTGTCTCTTTCTCCCCACAGCTGCTGAATTAGGCTAAGCCAACCACAGCACTCAGAAGCTCTCCAGACCCACCCTGCAGAGTGACAGGAGCAGCTGCCACGGAACACCATGGAACATCACAGAACACCACAGATCACATGACACCACAAAACACCACAGACATCACAGAATATCACAGAACACCACAGCGCACCACAGGACTACTGAACACCACAGAACACCAGGAACCCCACAGAATATCATGGAATACCACAGAACATGATGGGACACCACAGAATACCATGGGACACCACAGAACATCACAGAATACTACAGAAGAAGACAGAACACCACAGACACCACAGAACACATCAGAACATCACACACACCACAGGACAACACAGAACACCAGGACACCACAGAATGTCACAGAACACCACAGCACACACAGGACCACTGAACACCACAGAACACCAGGAACACCACCGAATACCATGGAATACCACAGAACACTGAGACACCACAGAATATCACAGAACACCACAGAGACCACAGAACATCAGAATACACCACAGAACACCATTGGACACCACAGAACACCAAGACACCACAGAACATCACAAGACACCTGAGAATACCACAGACACCATAGAACACCAAGACACTACAGGACACCACAGAACACTGAGACACCACAGAATATCATGGTACACCACAGTGCACCAAAGACACCGCAGACCACCACAGACACAACAGAACACCACAGAACACTGAGACACCACAGAATATCACAGAATACCACAGAGCACCAGACACCACAAAACATCACTGGATACCACAGAACACCACGGGACACCACGGAACACCAAGGAACATCACGGAACATCACAGAATACAGCACCCCTCACAGAACACTTTGTTCACACCAGGCACTATTCTAAGTGCCCTCAGAAAATTATCTCATTTCCTCCTCTCAACAGTCATATGAGACCAGTACTACTTTCCTCATTTTGTAGTTGAGGAAACCGAAACTCAGAAAATTTAACTAATTTGAAAAAAGTAGACACCTAGTAAGTAGTAGTATGAAGATTCAAAGCCAGGCAGTCTAACTGCTTAATCCCCCTCATTCTGAACCAATATACCATAATAACTAGGCATTAGGCCCAGTCAAGCAATCACAAATTACAGAATATTATTAGCACATTAGGGAAGCTGTCATCTCTCTCATTCATTGGCCCTACCAGCCAAAAATTTACCCCAATATTTCTTTGCCCAATGATGGTCAAAGCAATGGTCTGGCGTTCAAGGTCTTCTTAGGCCAAGTGAAGTGATTATGGTACATCTATAACGTTTCAAGACTTTTAAGCTACTCTCAGCTGATTTTTAAAGATAAAAGAATTTTATTAGGACTCATCTACTCCAACAACAAAGGATGTGCCAGTTTTAAGGCAAATCAAGTCTCAAGGAAAAAGGACGGAAGAAGAAATCTTTAGATTTAAGGTTTTTAATAGTTAAATTATGGCTAAAGGAAAAAAATCAAGGGAAGATTTGGAGAAATAAGAAATGAAAGCCCAGGGAGATTGTAGGCACAGACACTGAAGTGGGAGGAATAACTATTATATTATAATGATAACTTGGGTGATTGTTTAAGACTTAAATCAGGGGTCAACTCAATCCAGAAGTCTTCCCTCCCACACACTTTTCTCAACCACTTTTCTATTTAGTTGGCTCTCCTATCTGTCCTACAGTTAATCGGTCAGTGAATCTCTCACCTAGAATGCATTGTTCTCAACTGTAACCCTCTGTTTACTTGCTTGCTTCACACTGGACTGAGAAATGGTAGCCTGAGATTTGACATTGTGCTTTTATTTTACATTCCTCCATCCAGTACGCTGCTTAGCATCCTGGTCTTTTGCAAGCTCTGGTTACACTTCAAAAAATTGTTTTTACATGTAAAACATATATGTTGGATTTACCACAACTGGACTTTGCCATTTGCTCTCTCCTGTCCTAAATCTGGGGATAATGGAAAGATATGAACACCGGTGATCAGAGGATGGAGGCCAAAACAGAACCAGAGCCCATTGCACAGGCTGCAGGTGGAGAAGAATCACAAAAGCAGATCAGAAATGCACCCTCCTTACCACAGGCAGGCATGCTAATCCTTGTAAGAAATACCATAGACATTTTGCACAAGAAAGCTGGCATCACGCAGACTTGCTTCAAAGAGCCAGCTCTGAAACCTGATGTGAGTAATTGTGCTACTTTGAGTAAAATAACCACTCTAGGTTTCACTTTCTTCATCTCATGAGTGAAATGGGGACATAACAGTGAAAACTTCAGAGGGTTGTGAGAATGAATCCATGTAAGTAATGAACAGCCCATGGTCCATGATTCATAAAAGTTGGCCGTGAAATCATTAGTGGTACAATCCTTCGTGACAGCTAACATTTTTGTTGCATTTTATATGGCACATTATTGTGTTTGATTCTTGTAACCTCTCCTGAGGGGAGCTGGGAAGGAACTGTCATCCCACTGGATACATAAGAAATCTTAACTTTTAAGAGATTTACTGACTTGCTCAAGTTCAGACAGGTAAGGTGCAGTGGTGCAAAGACTATACTGAAATCTTCTGATATTATTACTCCAGGCTCCTAGACAGCACTCTCACATCCTTAATCGTTCTTGATCTCATCACATCCTTAATCGTTCTTGATCTCACTGTACTTTTCAAGCCAGAGGTGCCAGTGAAGCAGCAATGGCAAAGAACAGTAGTTCACTGCTGGGGAAAGGGTAGAAAGGAGGAAGGAAGGTGGTGCTTACGCACAGAGGCCTGGGGACGTTGCTCCTTCATATTGGCCAGGAATGTCAAAGGAGAGCTGCATGGAGTTAGTTCTGCATGGGGAAGGGGTGCAGGTAAGGGATACAGGGCTCAATGCCACTGGAATGACAACCCCATACCATCACCCCCAAACGGATGCTTGTTTTCCCTTCAGAAGGCTGACCTCCTAATTCTTCTTTGTTCTCTTAGTGTTTCTAACACTAAGCAGAGCAGAGAGCAGGGTAGGTGGCGACAGTGTAAGAACGGAAGGAGCAGGTTGGAGAGCGCCATCTCTCCATCTCACAGAGTGCTCTCTCAGGACTTGAGAATCTGATCACAAATCCCTTCATATCTAAAAGGTGGACAGAAGCTTCGAAAGAAATTCTGAATGGTGATGGAGGTGGGACACTATGGAAATTTCTAGATCTTTCATCCAAAAAAAATAATAATTGGAAGCAAAGTGGTCACTATTAAAGAGCCAAAAAGTCTCCTCCAAATAAGATTTATAGCATACAGCATTCTGAAAGGTAAAATCTCCAAAACTTGCAAATTCCGGGCCAGTTAATATAATTGAAACTGAGAGGTCTGTCATAGTCTCTCTCTCGGGCAGAAAGGGCTGGGGTAGATAAAAATGTTTAGCTACAACCTGCCGTTGGATAACTGCATGTTCTGCACAACATCAAACATAAGGCAGTCTCGACTTTATTGACATGAAGTGCTATTAGGTTGTCAAGAATCCTGTGATCTCAAACTGTAAGAACAGGTGGAAAATGACTATGCAGAGGATATTAAAGAATTGTAGGATATTCTCTCCATTGTTGTGGTATCACTTTATTTTCTCCAATCATTTTGAGTTGCATTCTGGAGGAGGAAAACTGGGTAGGATTTTCCCATAAGGTAGATGGTGCAATTTAAAGAAAGAGAGTGGTTTTGCTGGGCTTATAAAAGTCCCATCTGATATTCTCCTGGTTTATAAGGTGCTTTAGAAGCACAGAAATGTAGGCAGCTATGACATGATTATACCTAGTGGGTAAAAGGGAAGCAATGAAATTACATTTCTGTAAGTCATCCACATTTCAATTAACTTTCCAGGGTTTTTTAAGTTGTAACAGATTGTTTGCCATAGATTAGAGGAAGAAGTCAGAATAAAATGACTGCAGGGACTTCCCTGGTGGTGCAGTGGTTAAGAATCCACCTACCAATGCAGGGGACATGGGTTCGATCTCTGGTCTGGGAGAATCCCACATGACAGAGCAACTAAGCCCATGCGCCACAACTACCAAGCCCGCGTGACGCAGCTACTGAAGCCCGCGTGCCTACAGCCCACGCTCCGCAACAAGAGAAGCCACCACAATGAGAAGCCCGCGCACTGCAGCGAAGAGTTACCCCCGCTCGCCGCAACTAGAGAAAGGCTGTGCGCAGCAACAAAGACCCAGTGCAGCCAAAAAGAAAAAAAAGACTGCAAAGTCAAGCTCCTCCCTCTAGAAACAAAGTCCTTCTATACCTCCATAGATGGGGTTATAAGTGAAAAGGATCTAGCCCACACCTATCATTATGTAGCTGAAGATACTGAGGCTCAGAGATGTTAAGTGGGATGGCTGCTATCACACAGCTAGTTAGTGGCAGCATCACGACTAAAATCCAGGATTGCTAATTTGTGCACTGGTACATTTCCCAGTATCATTCTACCTGTCATGTTTCTAAACATAAAATATTTGCATCTTCAGGTTGGAATTGACTTGAAAGTTTCTGGTCACATGTTATTGGTCATTGTTTCATTTTTCCAGCTTAGCATGTGTTTGAGGAACCAGCTTTTCTCCACTCTCACTCCATATGGTTTGGGAAAATGGGAACCCATGCACTTCCTCTAACTTTAGGGATGGGCATTAATCCAAGTCTGGTCAGAGTTTTTATCTTCCTGGGCTTGGGGATTGGTGTCCAGTTATGCACATGGTCCCAGCTAAGCCAGTCAGAACACTATCTGAGACCATTGTTGGAAATACAGAGACTGATTATTAAGACACCTGGCATATAGAATAAATGAGACTTAAGGGATCTAAATGGTACACGGCATTTTTTTTTTAATCTCCCACTGTCCTCTTAAAATATATTTAGTAGGAGAATTTCTCCAAATCCTACATGAGAACTTCAATAGACTGATGAATTTCTCTCGCTCTTGGAGAATAAAAAGTTCTTTATATTTTTAAGAAGTAATTCAGCATTTAGAACGTCAAGGCCTGCTTGTTAGTCAAAGGTCTACCTTTTCTCAAAGTCATCATTACTTCTCCTCCCCTAACCAGAGCTTGTGGTTGATGAAAACTTACAGAATGGAAAGGAGTGAGGACATGGTCTTTTTTTCTTATTTCTTTTTTTTCCCAGTTTACACCTTTATCTCCTTCTTCCCCAACTTGCTAAGCAGCTTTCTTACCCTTTAGGGTCAAATCTGAGATGGAGGTAGGGAGGGATGAAGGGGAGGAAGCAGCATGGCGGCAGGAAAGGTTTTACGTGCCTGGTACTGTGGTGTCCTGGTTTTGTGCTCTCTGCTTCTGACTTTCTCCAGTGGGCATTTTCACGGGTTCTTGGAAAACTCCAGTGCTGGAGTTCTCATATCATCCGTGCCCTCATCCAGGTTAACCACAGCCACAAAATGTCTGCAAGTCAAGCTTCTTTTTGACAGAATCTGATAGCTACCCTGACAACCCTCTCCTATGAATAGCCCCGACATGTTCTGTGATGGGCTAAACTGTGCCCCCCAACTCCGTATTCATATGTGGAAGTCCTAACCCCCCAGTATCTCAGAATGTGACTGTATGTGAAGAAAGGGACTTTAAAGAGGCAGTTAAAGTTAAGATGAGACCATTAGGGTGAGCCAATATGACTGGTCTCCTTATAGTGAGAGATTAGGACACGGACACACAGAGGAAAGACCTTGTGAGGACACAGCAGGAAGGTGGCCATCTGCAAGCCAAGGAGAGAGGCCTCGGAAGAAACCAAACCTGCCAACATGGTTGATCATGGATTTCAGCCTCCAGAGCTCTGAGAAAATGAATTTCCGTTGTTTAAGCTTCCCAGTCTATAGCGTTTTGTTAGGGCAGCCCTAGCAAACTAACACACAGTCCAAGGGAGACACTTCTGCATCACTCTTGCTGTCAAACTTTGGAAGTGCAAGCTGAGCATAGCAGCAATTCTCCTTCATTCTACTTCTAGAGAAGCTAGTCAACTTTTCTCTCATCCTCTAGATTCCTCAGGAGAGAGTCAGATAGTAGTGAATTGAAGGGGAAACTGATTGTAGATGGCACATAGCAAGCTCTCAAGAGTATTTTTTTAAAGCTCCCCACTCATACCTTCTCACAAACAGTTTTCTCCAAAGAAATCTTTCTCCTAATTCCTCCTTAATATTGCATAAGCCAACCCTTTTGTTAAAGGTGATTTATTTTTAGCATTGTATATTTCATCTTTGGTTAACTCTGCAAATTCGTATATGGTTTAGCACTTCCTTTGTAAGGCAATAGATATTGAACCTCAGTGATTCAGCTGAAACTTTTACTTAACTACATATAAAATCACACCCTCTATGGCAGAAACCTAGATAGTAATGAAGTCAACTCACAAAGAAAAGTAATACCAGTAGATGGACAGAGTCTTGACATTACCATTTGCACTCTTGAATTTAGCCATACCTGAATAGATACTACCTTTGGACGTTTCAGTTAAGTGACCTAACTACAGAGCTCATTCTCTGAAGCATTCTCATTGCTTGCTTCTGCATTTCCAAAGCTTCAACTGAAATAAAACAAATGATTAGGGTCTTATTTTCAAGTATTTTCTTATCAGTTGGTTCAGTCCCATCATCCTATCGTAAATCTGCCAGTAGGGTCACAGTAGCTGTGGAGCTGGGTATAGTGGTGGTGAGCCTAGAGTTTTCATTACTCAGAGGGCAGGGTGGAAATACTCCTTAGAGCTCCGGAGTCCCTCTGGGCATGGAAGTTTGACTGAGGAGGGATGAATGGAGATTGAAGCAGTCTCAAGTGAGGCAAATTGACCAGATCCAAGTCGCGAGCTTTTACCATGGCAGACTCCAAGATGATTAAGTCTTTCAAATCCTTGAGCTTCACAATAATCTAATCAGTCTTCATTTCCTGTCAGTATTTTCACTGCAATATCTTTTATATCTAAACTTAGTTCTCTGTTCCTATAGTCTGTTACACCAAGTGAGGCTCTCAATAAATCTCACTTGGGATTCACTATATTTAGATAAAAGTACATTTACTTATACACACAATTTTGCATACAATTTCATGGGGTTTATTTACCTTCTGAAATCCATCTGTAGGTCTTATAATGTAAGAACCTGTCTTTTGGCGCTTTGCCTGAACTGGCTTTCACAATATTAACTGACATCCTACATAAGCCAGGATGAGTTTTTGTATTATTTTATATTTTCAAATCTCAGATGTTTTCAAACATTTTTAAAGTGCTTATTATGTGCCAGGAACTATGCAAAACACTGTGATTTTGCATGAATTACCTCATTTATTCTTACAACAACCTTCTGAAGTACATACTATTTTTATTCCCACTTTATGGATGAGAAAAAAGGTTTAGCGGTGGTATGTAAAGTCACAGGCTGTGACGGATGCTGGACTCAAACTCAGGTCAATCTCTGCATGACTTTATTCTGACTTTCTTTTTGCACTTCCTTTTCTTTTCCCATGGCTTTGTCTCATGAGCATTTCCCTAACTGCCCTGAGTTAGTCAGGATAGGCCATAATGTGCTGCAATAAGAGATAAACCTCCAAATCGCAAAGGCTTTGCACAGTGAAGACTCTCATAAAGTCTCATGTGAGTACTGCAGCCTTCCTGCATCTTTCAGCTCTGCCATCTGGAACACAGGACCTTCAAGGTAGCCACTTTAAGGGAAGAGGTAGATGGAAAAGGCACACTAGCTTTCAACTGCCTCAGCCCAGAAGTGATGCATTACACACATAATCTGGTTTATAGAACTTTAAGAAATTGTATTAGCATTGTAATCCTTGCCACCATCACAGGAAAATGCATTATACTGCAAAGCCACCTCAAAGGAGTACATTTTCCAAATATTAAATAAGCTCAGCCATTTTTCTGTGTATTTCCCAATCTTCCCCTCACTATAGCAATGCACACCCCATAACAGAGAGTTATTATCAAAAGGTCTAGAAGAGGAAAATTTTTGATGAGTCTAACTTAGAGTTCATCAGGCATTCATTTCTTCTTCTTGTGGATACCTGGTTTCCATGTATGGAACCTGCACTTAAGCCCAGAGACATCTGTGTGCTTCCACCACCTCACTGCCAAACAGAACATCTAAATCTGTGAACAACCACTCCAACCTCCAGCATCGATACGTCAGAAAAACAAGATTCTCTAAATCCTCTAAATTAGTTCAGGAAAAAGTGAAGAATCTATAACTATCTAACTAGACATTAATTGAAACAAAGCACTGTGAAAAACCCAAGGGTAAAGAAGTACAGAAGTTATCAAATGGCCCCATCCTTCAGTAAGAAAATACAGGATGTTGGGAAACTGTCTTTCTAGAACATAAGTGGAAGAGGAAGACAAGCTGCTACTCAGAAAATCATTCGCCTACATTAATCATGTTAATCAGGGCAATTCTATTGGGACATATCCCCCCTCCCAGTTTTTGTTTTTGTTTTTTGCCTTCTCAACCATAATAAATGACAGCTATATTTATTGAGCTATAGGAATGGCACTAGGCTGTGTGTGTGTGTGTTTGTGTGTGTGTGTAGGTGTATATGTAGATGTGTATTCTATACAATTTCTCATCATCCTGATGATGTTACAAGGGAATTAAGAATCTTCATTATGTAATGAAAAAAACTGAAGCACAAAGAGGATAAGTTATTTCTTCCAGATCCTAAGCCCATTTGCTTGTGAAGCTGGCATTCAAACTCTGATTGCGATGAGTTCAAAGGGAGTTGCCCTCACCGGATTAAAAAAGGGTACACAAGACCTTCTCCAGAGCTTCTTAAAGTGTTCCAAATAGACATGTCTGACCCTGAACCATCTAGAACAGCCAGCCTGTGGTAGAAGTGAGCAAAGAGAATGGGGGTGCAGGCAGGTGGGGAGGCTCAAAGAACCAGAGAGTAGGATAGCAGTTTCCAGGCCCAGGGGTGGGAAAATGGGAAGATGGGTCAAAGGGTACAAACTTCCAGTTGTAAGATGAATAAGTTCTGGAGATCTAATGTACAGCATGGTGACTACAGTTAATAATACTATATTGTACACTTGAAATTTGCTAACAGAGTAGATCTTAAATGTTCTCACCACCCCCCACCCCAAAAAAGATAACTGTGAGGTAATGGATGTGTTAATTCACTTGAATGTGGTCTTTTCACAATGTGTACATATATCAAATCATCCCATTGCACACCTTAAATATATACAATTTTTATTTGTCAGTTATACCTCAATAAAACTGAAAAATAAATAATGAGGGGACAGGAGGCTTGAGGCTTTTCTCTTCTGTCATCAGAGCCCCGAGTAAGTAACCAGCCAGATTACTAAGAATAAAACAGTACTCTCCCTCTGTCCTTACATGATTTCACTCCACCAATTAATTCAGTCATTTCTTCATTCATGGGTTTGTTTACTCATTCATTTGTTAATTTACCTTTTTTTTCCTCTTATTGTTTGCCCTATTTCTGAATGCTCTTCTGTTTACCTGCTCCTTCTTCAAACCTCCACACCCATAGGGACTCCTGAGCTCAAAAGAATCTTCTGGCCCAGCCCTCTGAGTCATGAGGACCCCAGACCTACACCACCACACCCAGGCCCCCAGTTTCTGGGACCACTACTTGTTTTACGGCAAGACAGTGGCACAAAACCAACTGGCAATGAAACACCTGAAAAGAATCTCCTCATCAAGAAAGTGGTTTTAATTCGACTGGAACTTTGCAGAGAAGAACGTAAGATTAAAAGCTGAAGGCTCTAAATCCAGGCAGCTGAGAGTTCAAATCCTCATTCCACCAGTTCTTACTGTGAGACCTTGATCAAGTTAAGTTTAAAGTTGTCACTTGGAATGTGGGGATAAAGATGGTACCTAGCCCATTGTTTGAGAAAGTTAAACAGGATCGTGGGAAACACTTAGAACACATGGCAAGACATATGCTGGCCAAGGTTCCAGATGAGGGGGACACAGCAAAGAACACTGAGAAATTCCATGCTCTTACTCAGCATATGCTCTAATGAGGGAGGGAGATAATAAATAAATAAAAAATATTTGGGCTGGGGCTTCCCTGGTGGCGCAGTGGTTGGGAGTCCGCCTGCCGATGCAGGGGACGCGGGTTCGTGCCCCGGTCCAGGAAGATCCCACATGCCGCGGAGTGGCTGGGCCCGTGAGCCATGGCCTCTGAGCTTGCGCGTCCGGAGGCTGTGCTCCGCAACGGGAGAAGCCACAGCAGTGAGAGGCCCGCGTACCAAAAAAAAAAATATATATATATATATGTATATATTTTTTGGCTGGTTATGAGTGCTAAGAAACATAAGGCAGGATAAATGTCTAGGAGTGACTGTGGAGCAATTGGGTCACTCTTGAGGGGATACAGGGTGAGGAACAGAGTGATGCTGACACACCTGTCCCCAGTGAGTGCTGCTCTGAACAGGTCTCCCCACGTGGACCCAGAACTGACAGACCCACTGTGGAGAAGAGGAGAGAAATTCATCATCTCTATCATAAAATAAAGTCATAGTTTGTATCAATTCTTCCTTGCTCTCTTTTTTTCCTGTTTGAGGAAGACTTACCAAAATCTCTGAATATATCTGACGGAGCAATTTTGTTTAATGAATTGCTGACCAAACTCATTCTTTCATACAAGTTTGTTAGCCTGCAGAACCCAGAACACTTTCATGAGGGAAGGGGCTTGAAGTCTTGCAGGCTTTATAGTCATACACCTTATTCCATTCTTAGAAGTCAGAAGTGGGAACAAACCTGAGCTGGGAGGATTGGAGGACCAGCCTTTTAAGCCACTGGAGGAGGTAACAGGTAACATTCCCAGGTTTGTCATCGTGGGTCATGAAATCCAACTTGGACGGCTGCCCTAAAGTGATCTGCTCTTTCCAGGAAGGCAAGAAGCCTTTAGAGCATCATGTCCAGAGTAAAAAGGGGTTTTTGGCAGCAGTTCCCAAAGGTTTCTCATGCCCCTCCCATCCTTCTTGTTGTCTTCTTGTGAGGTTTCCTATACAAAGAAAATGCCTCTTAATCTCCCCCGTCACTTCCTTCTTCTGTCTGGGGCACCTGTCAGGGGTGTTCAGCCTTCAAGGACCCTTTAGTGAGTCAGGGGTGTTCAGCCTTCAAGGACCTTCTAGTGAGTCCCTTCGAGGCCCCAGGAACTGCTAACACTTCCCCACGCTGTCTGCCTGGCTCTTACTTCCCCGCGGCCTTAATGAGGCCATATGTGCCCGTATAGCTGCTTACTGCATGCGCCTGGCTCCTCACCCCCTTTCCCATTGCCGAGGTCCCCACACCAACAACCTGCTTAATTTTGCTCCAGTTGAAGGTGACAGCTCACCCTGTGTGCAACCAGTCTTGCTCTTTTAGTATAATGCCTCTTACAGCTCAATTTGGATGTGCTGACTTCTAAGGGGTTATCATTCTTTGGCTCAATAGGATAGAGGCTTGTTTTAAAGTGACAACCCCCTTTTTAGTGCCTTGGTTCTGGTTTCTGCAAACTGCCTCACAGGCCCTCTTGATGGAGCAGGGCAGGGGGTGTTTGTGAGGCAAGGCAAGGCAATAACGGGCCAGCTCCAGAGCTTTGGAGAACCCCCCTGCCCCCTCCAGCTCCAACCAGAGCATCTCCTTCTGCATCTGTTCACATAGTATGTAACAGGTTTTTAGTTGAAAAAGGATTAGAAAAAAGGTTGAATACTTCTGGACTGGATCGATCCCCTGACGCCTCTTTAAACAGGCCGGACAGTTCACGGTGGTGTGACTCAGCACTCTACAGGACCCCTTGCATCCCAACGCCACATCTCAAATTGGAGCCATGATTTAGGCTTCACCCCATCTTCCTTCATTCAACAGATAATTATCAAGAACATATTCTGTGCAGGTGAATCTGAGAAGGACTGGATGTCTTCTCCAAGCAAAACAGAGTAATATAGATAGGCCCTCTTTTGTGTTAATGTCTTAATATTGGTTTCTAGGGACTGGATTCTAGAGCCCCAAAGTCTTTTAAAGAAAGTTTCTCTCAGGAAGCTCTGTGGCAGTCATGGCTGCCTGGGCAGCCAGGGTCCCTGAGGGATGCTCCATGTGTTAGACTCTGAAAAACCCTCAGGGTCACCAAGAGCAAATTGGTGGCATCATTAAGAAAGTGTAACACAAAGCAGGTGCTTCTCACATGCATTGCCATGGAACAGAATAAAGAAAAAAGAATGAAAAGAAATGAAGACAGCCTAAGAGACCTCTGGGACAACATGAATCGAACCAACATTTGCATTATAGGGGTGCCAGAAGGAGAAGAGAGAGAGAAAGGACCCGAGAAAATATTTGAAGAGATTATAGTCAAAAACTTCCCTAACATGGGAAAGAAAATAGCCACCCAAGTCCAGGAACCACAGAGAGTCCCAGGCAGGATAAACCGAAGGAGAAACATGCCGAGACACATAGTAATCAAATAGACAAAAATTAAAGACAAAGAAAAATTATTAAAAGCAACAAAGGAAAAGCAACAAATAACATACATGGGAACTCCCATAAGGTTAACAGCTGATTCCCCAGCGGAAACTCTACAAGCCAGAAGGGAGTGGCAGGACATATTAAAAGTGATGAAAGGGAAGAACCTACAACCATGATTACTCTACTCAGCAGGATCTCATTCAGATTTGACGAGAAATAAAAAGCTTTACAGACAAGCAAAAGCTAAGAGAATTGAGCACCACCAAACCAGCTCTAAAACAAATGCTAAAGGAACTTCCCTAAGTGGAAACACAAGAGGAGAAAAGGACCTATAAAAACAAACCCAAAACAATTAAGAAAATGGTACTAGGAACATACATATCGATAATTACCTTATATGTGAATGGATGCTCCAACCAAAAGACACAAGCTCGCTGAATGGATACAAACACAAGACCCACAGGAGACCCACTTCAGACCTAGGGACACATATAGACTGAAAGTGAGGGGATGGAAAAAGATATTCCATGCAAATGGAAATCCAAAGAAAGCTGGAGTAGCAATACTCATATCAGATAACATAGACTTTAAAATAAAGAATGTTATAAGAGACAAGGAAGGATACTACATAATGATAAAGAGATCAATCCAAGAAGAAGATATAACAATTATAAATAGATATGCACCCAACATAGGAGCACCTAAATACATAAGGCAAATGCTAAGAGCTATAAATGAAGAAATTGACAGTAGCACAATAATAGTGGGGGACGTAAATTCCTCACTTACATCAATGGACAGATCATCCAGACAGAAAATTAATAAGGAAACACAAGCTTTAAATGACACAATAGACCAGATAGACTTAATTGATATTTATAGGACATTCTATCTGAAAACAGAAGATGACACTTTCTTCTCAAGTGCACAAGGAACATTTCCCAGGATAGATCACGTCTTGGGTCACAAATCAAGCCTCAGTAAATTTAAGAAAATTGAAATTGTATCAAGCATCCTTTCCGACCACAACGCTATGAGATTAGAAATCAATTACACGGAAAAAATGTAGAAAACACAAACACATGGAGGCTAAACAAGACGTTACTAAATAACCAAGAGATCACTGAAGAAATCAAAGAGGAAATCAAAAAATACTTAGACACAAATGACAACAAAAACACAATGATCCAAAATCTATGGGATGCAGCAAAAGCAGTTCTAAGAGACAAGTTTATAGCAATACAATACTACCTCGAGAAACAACAAACATCTCAAATAAACAATCTAACCTTACACCTAAAGAAAGAACTAGAGAAAGAAGGACAAACAAAACCCAAAGTTAGTAGAAGGAAAGAAATCATAAAGATCAGAGCAGAAATCAATGAAATAGAAACAAAGAAAACAATAGCAAAGGTCAATAAAACTAAAAGATGGTTCGCTGAGAAGATAAGCAACTTGATAAACCTTTAGCCAGACTCATCAAGAAAAAGAGGGAGAGGACTCAAATCAATAAAATTAGAAATAAAAAAGGAGAGTTTACAATGGACACTGCAAAAATATTGCATCCTAAGAGACTACTACAAGCAACTCTATGCCAATAAAATGGACAACCTGGAAGAAATGGACAAATTCTTAGAAAGATATAACCTTCCAAGGCTGAATCAGGAATAAATAGAAAATATGAACAGACCAATCACAAGTAATAAAATTGAAACTGTGATTAAAAATCTTCCAACAAACAAAATGGGACCAGATGGCTTCACAGTTGAATTCTATCAAACATTCAGAGAAGAACAAACACCCATCCTATTCAAATGCTTCCAAAAAATTGCAGAGGAAGGAACACTCCCAAACTCATTCTATGAGGCCACCATCACCCTGATACCAAAACCACACAAAGATACTACAAAAAAGAAAACTACAGACCAATATCACTCATGAATATAGATACAAAATTCCTCAACAAAATACTAGCAAACAGAATCCAAAAACATATTAAAAGGATCATACACCATGATCAAGCGGGATTTATCCCAGGGATGCAAGGATTCTTCAATATATGCAAATCCATCAATGTGATACACCATATTAACAAATTGAAGAATAAAAACCATATGATCATTTCAATAGATGCAGAAAAAGCTTTTGACAAAATTCAACACCCATTTATGATAAAAACTCTCCAGAGTGTGGGCATAGAGGGAACCTACATCAACATAATAAAGGCCATATATGACAAACCCACAGCAAACATCATCCTCAGTGGTGAAAAACTGAAAGCATTTCCTCCCAGATCAGGAACAAGACAAGGATGTCCACTCTTACCACTATTATTCAACATAGTTTTGGAAGTCCTAGCCAAGGCAATCAGAGAAGAAAAAGAAATAAAAGGAATACACAATGGAAAAGAAGAAGTAAAACTGTCACTGTTTGCAGATGACATGATACTATACATAGAGAATCCTAAAGATGCCACTAGAAAACTATTAGAGCTAATCAATGAATTTGATAAATTTGCAGGATACAAATTAATGCACAGAAATCTCTTGCATTCCTATACACTAACAATGAAAGATCAGACAGAGAGATTAAGGAAACAATCCCATTCACCACTGAAACAAAAAGAATAAAATACCTAGGAATAAACCTACCAAAGGGGGTAAAAGACCTGTACTCAGAAAACTATAAGACACTGATGAAATAAATCAAAGGTGACACAAACAGATGGAGAGATATACCATATTCTTGGATTGGAAGAATCAATATTGTGAAAATGACTATACCACCCAAAGCAATCTACAGATTCAATGCAACCCCTATCAAATTACCAATGGCATTTTTTACAGAACTAGAACAAAAAATTCTTAAAATTTTTATGGAGACACAAAATACCCCGAATAGCCAAAGCAGTCTTGAGGGGAAAAAACAGAGCTGGAGGAATCAGACTCCCTGACTTCAGACTATATTACAAAGCTACAGTAATTAAGACAATATGGTACTGGCACATAAACAGAAATATAGATCAATGGAACAGGATAGAAAGACCAGAGGTAAACCCATATACCTATGGTCAACTAATCTATGACAAAGGAGGCAAGGATATACAATGGAGAAAAGACAGTCTCTTCAATAAGTGGTCCGGGAAAACTGGATAGCTACATGTAAGAGAATGAAATTAGAACACTCCCTAACACCATACACAAAAATAAACTCAAAATGGATTAGAGACTTAAATGTAGAACTGGACACTATAAAACTCTTAGAGGAAAACATAGGAAGAACACTCTTTGACATAAATCACAGCAAGGTATTTTTTGATTCACCTCCTAGAGTAATGGAAATAAAAAGGAAAATAAACAAATGGGACCTAATGAAACTTAAAAGCTTTTGCACAGCAAAGGAAACTACAAACAATACGAAAAGACAACCCTCAGAATGGGAGAAAATATTTGCAAATGAATCAACAGACAAAGGATTAATCTCCAAAATATACGAGCAGCTCCAAACAACCTAATCCAAAAATGGGTCGAAGACCTAAATAGACATTTCTCCAAAGAAGACATACAGATGGCAAGAGGCACATGAAAAGCTGCTCAGCATCACTAATTATTAGATAAATGCAAATCAAAACTACAATGAGGTATCATGTCACACTGGTTAGAATGGGCATCATCAGAAAATCTACAAACAATAAATGCTGGAGAGGGTGTGGAGAAAAGGGAACCCTCTTGCACTGTTGGTGGGAATGTAGACTGATAGAGCCACTATGCAGAACAGTATGGAGGTTCCTTAAAAAACTAAAACTAGAATTACCATATGATCCAGCAATCCCACTACTGGGCATATACCCAGATAAAACCATAACTCAAAAAGACACATGCACCCCCATGTTCATTGCAACACTATTTATAATAGCCAGGTCATGGAAGCAACCTAAATGCCCATCAACAGATGAATGGATAAAGAAGATGTGGTACATATATACAATGGAATATTACTCAGCCATAAAAAGGAACGAAACTGGGTCATTTGTAGAGACGTGGATGGACCTAGAGACTGTCATACAGAGTGAAGTAAGTCAGAAAGAGAAAAACAAATACAGTATGCTAACGCATGTATGGGAAATCCAGAAAAATGGTACAGATGAACCGGTATGCAAGGCAGAAATAGCAACACAGATGTAGAGAACAAACCTATGGACACCAAGGGGGGAAAGTAGTGGGGGTGGTAGTGTGGGATGAATTGGGAGATTGGGATTGACATGTATACACTAATATGTATAAAACAGATAACTAATAAGAACCTGCTGTATAAAAAAAATAAAATTTAATTTAAAAAAATAGTAATTGACCCAAATCTGCACAATAGTGAGTGGTAATGCTGGAATTTGAATGCTGGCCTGTCATCTTAATCAATGCACTGAGATGAACAGAATTTTTTAAGTCTTACTAGGCTCACTCATTTTCTTTACACACCCATAGACTAAATTTGAAACTACTGACATAAGAGAATGAATATTTATAAGCTTATATGAAGTGTAATCTTTTTGCGGATAATCTATCTTATCCATCCTGGAACTAATTAATCTAGTTTATTTTGGATGATTCAGTTGGGAGTCATGCCCATATATCTAGGGAAAATAATTTTTAATTCTGAAGAATAGAATGTTTCATATCTTGGTTTATCTTGTTGGCAGTCCAACCTTTAACTGTGTGGAGACCAAAAAAAGTCCCTAAAGATAATAAAATACTATTGACTGAGACGAAACACATCCAGTTATTTTTATTGGAATGACTTAACAACAGGCAAAAAAGCAAACCTGGAAGTCTCCTCTTCTTTAAATAAATACCTGTGAGAGATCTTCATTCAGGGTTACTAGAAAGTTTTCATTTACATTCTCAATTCTATCATTCAAACAATGCAAGTAAATTTACATTAGTTATATTTTCTAGGTACTTCTCAGAAAATTTTAAGTGGAATAGTTCCTTTAAAGGAAGGGTTTTTAAATAGTCCATTTGCTAGGCTTAGATAGCTAGGAGACAATAGTGATCATTTTATATTCATTCTTTTACTCCAGTAGACGTTTAGGATCTGCTCCTTGTTATTCAACTTTTTTCTTTTTATCTACAGTCACTATCCCAAATCTAGTAAGCAGATGTTCCTAGGGACATTAACATAGGAATCAGAATTGTCACTGAAGGTGTATTAAATCAATGGATTTAAATGAGACTGTTGTCTGTGAAATCAGGACCTGGGGGGAAAAAGCCACCAGTAACATTCTGACTCAGGGTGGCCAACCCACTAATTCATAATTAGCCTGCTACATGTGAGGGGTCAGAGAGGACAAGGACTGTATGTCAGACCTCTGACAGCCCAGTCCACATCAGTGGACACAGCGATAACAGATGCCATGTCAGGTAGTGTCTTGGGGCTCTCAACGACTTGATTTAAAAGAAAAATCATCAGTAGGAAGGACATTGTTTATGTGCCTGGCTCAAGTTTGCCTTTGTGCCATTTCAGTGGAGAGATAAAGAACCAGATCTGCTAGCTAATGTAATAAAACTCCCCCAAGAAGCTGGGAGCTTGCCCAACTTAAAATGCAAGGCAAGTTATTTTCATGCACTTTTAAATTACATTAGCAGCAGATGTTGGGAAACATTGTACTGATAACAAATTTATGATCTCTACCTTCAATTTCTACATAAAGCAAATATAAAATGAAGAACCAATCTGAATGGAAGAGAATTATGTATATTTCACAGATTTCTACAACTGTTTCCCCTAATTCTGAGAGGACTTCATTCACCACAAATATGTTTACCCATATTAAAATAATAAGCTAAAGAATACGCCCAGTGCCCCTGTATAAATAGGAAATGGTTAAATTTTTCCTGAAACACTTTATAGCTGAGCAAACTTCCTGTTCCACTCTAATTGTGCTGACCTTTAGTTGTCTTTTTAGGTCTATACTTAAATGCCACTTAAATTTTTTTTCCCCTAGCCGCCTAATTGTAATTAAGTTCCCATGTTACACTCTATTTTAAAGCTGCCTATTTTATTCATAATATTTATAGCAATTTGTAATTGTATGCGTGTGTATTTATTTGTTTAATGACTCTCTTCCCATTTAATGCCTCATGCACCTCTGTATCTCAAGTCCCCAGCACCAGAGTGGAGACTCGGTGCATATTCAAAGAATGAATAATGAATAAATGAGAAGCAGACACAAGAGTGACAGTGTGTTCCCTAAAAGAAGCAAAGAGCAGCCTCTGCTCCTGGTACGCCCTGGTTGTGTTTTGTTTCTCTTCCAAAAATGTCTGTGATATTCCTTCTTGTGTATTTATATAGGATTCTTTTTTCTTGAGCCAGCTGGAATGAGCCTCTATTCCTTGCAGCAGGAGTATCCTAAGTCACAGCCAGAGAATGGGGCACATTGACATAATAGTCAAAGAGAATATGATAATAACAAGGTAACATCCTAAAAGGGAACATCAGAGGGAAGAAGTAGTCCCCTTCCTATTGTTTATCTTTGCTTTATCCCATCTGAAACTGAAACCCTCAAGCAAATTTACTTCCTAAATTTAACCCTTTAATAAACTAGCCTCTAACTCCACCTGGTGGAGATACAGAAACCTGTGGAAAAAAACCAATCCAAAGGAGGATAAAAAGGTACCACACCTATCTGAGTTCTCAAAAAGAAAAGACATATACTCAAAAAGCCAAATAGATGACCTCCTGGGATGTGTTTTAGCCACTCAAAGTCGCTGAGAAGAAATAGGTTGTAACGATCATTTGCCTGTTGCTCTTGGCTCCCATTTCTGCCCTTCTACGTTCCGCTATGTATTTTAAGAGTCCAGGGACCTGCATATCCCATTTTCCCAGTTACTTGCCAGCGAGCTTCTGGTTAGTTTCTACCCATGGGAAGTACTGACAGAAATCTGAAAGGCAGGAGTGGGGAAAGGGGATTTGCTTCCTGTTCTAGATTCTGTTGGCATTTTCCAGCAGCCAAGAGAGCCAGCACTCCATCCTCATCTTTCTGGCACCTGCAGTAAAGAGTCTCCTCACGTGCTGCGTATCAGCCTCTCAGCAGCCCCAGCACCTGTCTTAGGTGGTGCTTCATTTGTGGTTTCAACAGTGGCTCAGCCCTCCTCCATGATCTTGGGTCTGGTGAGACCATTGCCTTCATTTACTTCTTTAGAGGGGTTGCTGCAGCTCCCAGCAGCTACTTAGCATAGAGTTACCTGAGTATAACCAATTCAAAGAGGCTAAATTAATGTTTTCCTATGTCCACCACCCAGATGTATCCAGAATCCAGTTTTTGGTCTTTAATACTATTATGGATTGAAGAGGAACAAGGTATTTTGGAGAGTAGGTCTTTCCAAGCCATAGAGAGGGAAGACAAAAGTCTATGTAAATCTGCTTTTGCCAAAAAAAAAATCTCATAATGACAGGACAGTGAATTAGTATTATTGTTCATTTTAAAATGTACATTATTCCTAGAATTTCAAAAACACAAAATTTCATAAAATTCATGGACTGAAGTTCTTATAACCAAACAAGGCAGATTCATTATTAGAAAGGGCTCATCCCAAGTAAGTGGCTCAGTTTTGCGTCACTTTGGACTGCTTGGGTTATGCAACTCTACTGAGAATCAACGTATCAAGAATGTAAACCCTAGACCTTGACAAGTCTGAGTATTCTTTTACTTTGATGTTTGGACAGAATATTTCCCACTTTAAGGAGGTATAAAAATTAGCATCTGGTAAAATTACTGTGGTATTGGGAGAGCAAAACAGAAGATTAAAAACAAGAATATAAATATAAAATGAAATCATTAATAATGTAGTTATGTGTTTTCATCATTACCTTTACAACTATTTTAATTTTACTGTAATATTTGTAATTGATATGATATTTTATGTGTGGGTTTTCCACTCTTCAAATTGTTTAAAGCCTTTAAGAAAATTTCATATTTCATGTTTTGATTTCAACTAAATATTTAGAAGAGTAAAATTAAATATATTCATAATCATTTAAATATTTGAGATATTTTTAACTGAACTCTGTAAGTATTGATGGATTAGCCTTGTAAGTAGTATAAAATATTTAGAGAGATTGTGAGTGTTCAGTGTTTAAGTGAATGTTTATAACAAAATGGTTTTAAATTTAATGAATTAAGCATTAAACAAAATAAAAGGAAAAGGCTGCATTTTCCATTGTGGAGCTAAAGGACCTATTAACACCTTTGACTCTCTCTGTAAAACGTCACGCACTGACAGGAGGATGTATTATTCATTGGGGTTGGGGAAAGGATTTGTCAACACATTAGTTTCCCCCAGCACCAACACCATAGATACTTAGTTATCAAAGACTAGGAGGCTAGTAGGCTCGTGACTTCAGCTGTATTTGGCTTTTCATCTAGCCACGCCTTTTAAATTTTATATTTTTACATTTTACCTATCGTTGTTATATATGTGAAGCAGATGGGGCATTACCGTCATGATTATCTAGTGCCATCTTGACTGAAAATCTCTCTTATTGGACTTTTAAAATTGAACTGGAAATATATACTTTTAAAGTATCCATCTCTCCTACTTAATCACAAACTCCTTTAAGCATCGTCCTTCTTTTTATATACAGACTCTGGCACATAGTAAAGTGTTCAATAAATATTTTTGAATAAATTATCGAGAGGGTAACATTTTGTGAATACTGGAAATGCTGGAAAGGGAAGACAGAAACTATTGCTCATGTATTATTGATGGGAAAGTAAATTGATGCAACTCTTTGTAACTGAAGTTAGCAATGTCTTATGAACATGTTCATAAGCTCTGACTGCCCTTATAGGAATCTGGCCTCAAGTAATAATGAAAAAGAAGCAAAACAACAACAACAAAATTGGAAACAACCTGCATGTCCATTTATGTGGAATTGGTTAAATAAATTATAGTTTATTCATTAGATACAAAATTAACCCTCTATTAAAAATATTTTAAAATATGATATAGTAATTTGAAAAGAAGATATTTATGGCATAAGCTTATTTTAAAGGCAACATTTGGAACGATTATGACAACATTATAAAACACATGGATTAAAAATTGGAGGAAAATAACACCAAAATTGTAGCAGTGTTAATTCCATCCCCTTTCCACGTCTCAAATTATGTAAAATATGGTTCTGTAAATTGCCCTTAAATTTACATCAGAATTTATTGCATTTTTTAAAATGTTATTTCCTCTAACTATATATTCAATTACAGGAATCAAACAATATACATTTTGAAAAATGTGATGTTTATTAATCTGGAAACAAACTCTGCTTTCAGTTTTTAGCTCACAGCAAGCACAAATTTCAAGGATCCTATTACTTTTGATATATCATATTTTTACAAGTTTTGTACATATGGTTAAATGTAAGTCGATGTGACAACAGCCTTTGGGAAAACAAAAAAGAAAAGGAAAAGAAATACTGAGTAGAAATCACAATGAAATAAGGCTCAGAGAGACTTAAAGACATTATGAAGCATTCCGGCCAGTGACAACCACCAACACGAGAGTGAGGCCATCTTGGACCTTCCAGCCTAGCCCAGCTACCACTTTCAAATCCTGACTACATTTGCAGTCATGCAGCAGTTTCCCTCTGGAGGAGGGTCCTTGCAGTACTTCACAATGTTAAACGTTCTTTTATGACCTTGATGGTAGAGATCATTTGACACAGCTTTAACAGTACTGGCAACTGAGATTCTTAACACAAACTCAACAGTCCAAGCAATTTCATGCTCCAAGGCCACCTCCCCTTGGGATGGGAGGCAGTGGAGACCACATCTTTTCCAGGGACCTAATTTTATCCATCATCCTGTTAGTCTAAATAGACAGGAGTAATTGAACGTTTCTGGGCACAAATACACCTAGAGAGGTTGTTAAAAGTATAGATTTTAGGGCTCCACTCAGCAGAGATTAAGATTGAAAAAATTAAAAGGTAGAGGTCAGAAATTTATATATTTAATGAGCATTTAAAGACCATTCCCATCCCTGCCAGTGGATCCAATGCAGATGATGAGGCCCGTTTATCGTGAGTGGGCCTCATCCAATCAGTGGAAGGTCTGAGTACAAGAAAAGGGCTGACCCTCCTGCAAGTAATAGCAACTACACCTACCTGACTGCCTTGAGCTTGGATATCAGTTTTTCCTGCCTTCAGACTAGAACTGAAACATTGTCTCTTCCCGGGTCTCAAGCCTGCCAGCTATTAGACAGGAACTACACCATTGGCCCTCCTAGATCTCCAGCTTGCCGGCTAGAGATTTTGGGGACTGGTCAGCCTCCATAATCACATAAGCCAATTCCTTACAATAAGTGAATAAATACGTATGTGTATATAGATATAGATACACATACACACACACACACACACACACACACACACGCACCCCTTATCAGTTCTGTTCTGTTTCTCCAGAGAACACAGATTAATACATCAGGACACTTGGATACCAGACACCCAAAAGTGACAAATGTCCGCTACAATAAAACTTTTCACCATTTTGAACATATTCTTATCCATCTCAATTACACACCTCATTGAAGAGCTATGAATAATTAGGATTTACCATTTAAGTATCTTTAAAGAACTCCATCTTTATCTCAATTGTAGTGTTACTTGTTCCCTTTCAATTTTCTAACTTGTAATTTTTAATAAAATAAGACTAAAATACCATAGTTTTTTTCATTGTTTCATCCTCATGGTACCTGTATTGTCTGGGTCAAGTTAAATTGCTGGGTTGCAGGCAGCATGACAAACTGATGGCTTGCAATGCTCATTTTTCAAACTTATGAAATCCCACTATGAACATACTAAGGTCAAGGACTTCTGATGCCCCAAGTCCTCCTTCATGAGGGAGTTAGTTAATTCCTCCTTCTCCGGCTGCAAACTGAGGCTGATAGAAACTGTTATGGAGGGGAGGGGGCAGGGGCATGGAAGGAAACTCTCTTCTCTCTCTCCCTAACTCTGCTCTTTTACCTGTAAGGCCTTCACTGCACAAATAAAAACATTATAACAAAGAAATGGGCATCATAAAGATCATTAGGATCAAAGCCAAAGTTGAATATCCTCACAATCACATGTTAATTGGAGAAGTCCAGGCCATGAGGAAGGCAGATGTGAGCAGTTAACACATCTGAAGCAAGATTTGCTCATTAGAGGAAACCTCTGTAATCATAGAGCCTGTCATTCCAATAGCACAATATAATGGAATATAGCATTTATCAGAAAGCACTGATTAATATATTAAAGCAATTATTGCAATGAGAATGGTTCATTTTAATAAACATTAAAAAATAAGAACCAAATCACTGCTGATCAAATTACTTACTTCCCAGCACAGGCTACAGGAACTTAATATAGCTCAGTACAGCACAATTTATCTCTCAAACAAGTGGGAATCCTAACTCTTCTTCATTTCCAACACTGTATTTACAAAGGGGATCTACTTACCACTGCCGTGATGAAGTTCAGAAACGGAAATGCTAAACTTTCACTTCAGGATGGTATAAAAGACACACTCTTTCCCTCTCACGCCAAACCCCTAGAAGTAAAAAAACACATTTTAAAGGATATTCAGCCATGCTGAAAAACAAAAAAAAGAAATAGATAGGAAGTTGTGACAAATCCTGGAAATACAAAAGACCAACAGGTTGGATTTACGAGGAAACTGATAACATAAGAGATGTGTGGGAAAGTTCTAGCAGAAATGGTGGGAACAGAACCCAGGGTATTCTGCACTGGTGCTTCAGTGTGGAAATTTCCCGTATGTCTCAGAAATTTTATGTTTTTCAGAATCTCAAAATAAAATCAGTTGAGAAATCAAGGAAAAGAGAAAAACTAATTCTTTTGTGAGGCTAACAATCAACATGGACGTATTACTGGTTCCAAGGAGTTCACTGATATCTCCTTGAAAGTAAGACATTTGTGACCTGAAGGTTAAGACCAGCGTTTCTGGGAACCTGGAGGAGAGAGGCAGGAATGATCTGATCATTTGTCATGTTGTAAAATGGGTGTGCATGGCCCCGTTTGCTGCTAACAGCGACTTATTCTTGCAAATAATATAAATGTCAGTGATTTTATCCTCATAGTATACATGCTTTAAACTAATTCTCTAAATGGTATGCTGAGAACTAACACATTTGGAAAGCAAACTAAGTCCTTAAATTAGCAGCTTCAACTGTTGATTCTATGCAATACTGTGGCCCTTGCTAGCAGATTCTAATGTTATGTTACTCAATATTTTCTAGCATTTTCCAGAGTCTGAATATTTGCTGTAGGCCACAGTTCCTTGTAAATACCTTAAAAGAGAAAATACAAGGAGTAGAATATGTGAATATTATTGAGAATATACCCTTAGGAAATCAGAAACTGATCTAAAATCTGAATGAGCAAAAACAACAAAAACCTCAAAATTGTTTAAAAAGGAAATAAGCTTACGGAAAGCAGTATGTATTCTAACACCCAGCTTGAAGATGGTTTTGGACAAGTGAACAAATGTCAATACAGAATGAAAGCAATTTTTGTCATGAAACAAAGATCAAGACCACTGGATAATGCTTTGAATCTTAAAATTCAAGAATTTTAACTTTTAAACATTAAATGTATATGGTATAATCCTTACATTTGAAATAATTTTTATTTGACATTTGTTTTGTTTTTATGTTCTCTTACTTCAGTGTATTCTATTATAAAATGTCAATATCAGGTAGAGATCATTCTAATATACTATTAAAATATATAATTTTGTTCCAATATATTGTTTCATAATAATAAAGAAAACCTCTGAACTTTTAGTAAAACCCTGTGAGGAAAAAACGACTTTTGTTCATTATTATGGTCACTCACTACTAATTTAAAATATGCAAATAAAGAATTTTTTAGAAGTACATAATCACGTCATTTCAAGAATTCCTGAGAATTCTGATTCTTCATTCCAAAATCACAAGGATATTAATTTGTAAATGCTATAATAATCTAAACCCAGATATGGTGAAAGCCAGGAGGCAGATAGGACACAGGATTAGAGGTGGACAGGTCACTCATGGCCCCACCCTCCACATGCAGCAGTGCCTCAGGAGAAGACGGGCCGCCACTAGGTGGCAGCAGTGAGTACAAGCACTTTGCTCTGACATGGGACTGTCCCAAAGAGAACTTGAGAGGACCCACACTCAGAAGCCTTTTAGACTTAGTTGCTTTGTAAACTATTAAGATATCGAAACTGTCAACTACCTTAATTTACTTATTCTGATTATCTTTTCACTTCATTTTGATTGTTTAGTAAGAAAATGTACTATGGTGGTCTCTTTTGTTTTCAAAGTAGGAAGCATGCCTTAACTAGAACAGTGTCTGGCATATAACTGGCACTCAATAAATAGATGTTGAAAAATTAATGAGTGACATTAATTAATGAGAGGAACAGAGGATGCTTTTATTTAGGACTGGCCATTTTTCCATAAGTCAAAATTATGCAAAACCAATCAAATTTCCTTTAAAGAAAATGTTGTAATTGAAGATTAGATTCTCTGCCATAACCCTAATATAAAATAACTACACACAACTTTTATCTTTTTGAACTTCAACCAACTGGAGAGTAAAGAATCGGCTTTAATAGGAAACTTTAAGTTTCTTCAGGGATATAAGGATTATCTTAACAGAAGTTAATAGGAGATTGGTTCAAGATGGTTAAGTAGAAGGACGAGCGCTCACTCCCTCTTGCAAGAGCACCGGAATCACAACTAACTGCTGAACAATCATCAACAGGAAGACACTGGAACTCACGAAAAAAGATACCCCACATCCAAAGACAAAGGAGAAGCCACAATGAGATGGTAGGAGGGGCACAATCACGATAAAATCAAATCCCATAACTGCTGGGTGGGTGACTCACAAACTGGAGAACACTTATACCACAGAAGTCCACCCACTGGAGTGAAGGTTCTGAGCCCCACGTCAGATGTCCCAACCTGGGGGTCCGGCAGTGAGAGGAGGAATTCCCAGAGAATCAGACTTTGAAGGCTAGCGGGATTTGATTGCAGGACTTCAACAGGACTGGGGGAAACAGAGACTCCACTCTTGGAGGGCACACACCAAGTAGTGTGCGCATCAGGACCCAGGGGAAGGGAGCAGTGACCCCACAGGAGACTGAATCAGACCTACCTGCTAGTGCTGGAGGGTCTCCTGCAGAGGTGGGGGGTGGCTGTGTCTCACCACGGGGACAAGGACACTGGCAGCAGAAGTTCTGGGAAGTACTCCTTGCTATGAACTCTCCTAGAGTCCATCACTAGTCCCACCAAAGAGCCTGTAGCCTCCAGTTCTGGGTTGCATCAGGCCAAACAACCAACAGAGAGGGAACTCAGCCCCACCCATCAGCAGACAAGCAGATTAAAGCTTAACTGAGTTCTGCCTAACAGAGCAACACTCAGCTCTACCCACCACCAATCCCTCCCATCAGGAAGCTTGCAAAACACTCTTAGATAGCCTCAGCACCAGAAGGCAAACAGCAGAAGCAAGAAAAACTACCATCTTGCAGTCTGTGGAACGAAAACCACGTTCACAGAAAGAAAGACAAAATGAAAAGGCAGAGGGCTATGTACCAGATGAAGGAACAAGATAAAAGGCCAGAAAAACAACTAAATAAAGTGGAGATAGCCAACCTCCAGGAAAAGAATTCAGAATACTGATAATGAAGATCATTGAGGACCTCAGAAAAAGAATGGAGGCAAAGATTGAGAAGATGCAAGAAATGTTTAACAAAGACCTAGAAAAATTAAAGAACAGAAGATGGCGGAAGAGTAAGACGCGGAGATCACCTTCCTCCCCACAGATACACCAGAAATACAGCTACACGTGGAACAACTCCTACAGAACACCTACTGAACGCTGGCAGAAGACCTCAGACCTCCCAAAAGGCAAGAAACCCCCCACGTACCTGGGTAGGGCAAAAGAAAAAAGAATAAACGGAGACAGAAGGGTAGGGACGGCACCTCCACCTCAGGAAGGGAGCTGTGAAGGAGGAAGTTTCCACACACTAGGAAGGCCCTTCGCGGGCGGAGACTGCGGGTGGCGGGAGGGGAGCTTCGGGGCCGCGGAGGAGAGCACAGTAACAGGGGTGCGGGGGGCAAAGCGAAGAGATTCCCTCACAGAGGATCGGGGCCGACCGGCACTCACCAGCCCGAGACGCTTGTCTGCTCACCCGCCGGGGCGGGCGGGGCTGGGAGCTGAGGCTCGGGCTTCCGTCAGAGCGCAGGGAGAGGACTGGGGTTGGCTGCGTGAACACAGCCTGCAGGGGGTTAGTGCACCACGGCTGGCCAGGAGGGAGTCCGGGGAAAAGTCCGGACCTGCCCAAGAGGCAAGAGACTTTTTCTTACCTCTTTGTTTCCTGATGCGGGAGAAGAGGGGATTAAGAGCGCTGCTTAAAGGAGCTCCAGAGACGGGCGCGAGCCACGGCTAAAAGCGCAGACCCCAGAGACGGGCATGAGACGCTAAGGCTGCTGCTGCCACCAGCAAGAAGCCTGTGTGTGAGCACAGGTCACTATCCACACCCCACTTCCGGGGAGCCTGTGCAGCCCGCCACCGCCAGGTTCTCGGGATCCAGGGACAACTTCCCCGGGAGAACGCGCGGCGCGCCTCAGGCTGGTGCAACGTCATGCCGGCCTCTGCCGCCGCAGGCTCGCCCCGCACTCCGTGCCCCTCCCTCCCCACAGCCTGAGTGCGCCAGAGCCCCCGCATCAGCGGCTCCTTTAACCCCGTCCTGTCTGAGCGAAGAACAGACGCCCTCCGGCGACCTACACGCAGAGGCGGGGCCAAATCCAAAGCTGAGCCCTGGGAGCTGTGAGAACAAAGAAGAGAAAGGGAAATCTCTCCAGGCAGCCTCAGGAGCAGCGGATTAAAGCTCCACAATCAACTTGATGTACCCTGCATCAGTGGAATACCTGAATAGACAACGAATCATCCCAAATTGAGGAGGTGGACTTTGAGAGCAACATTTATGATTTTTGTCCCCTTTTCCTCTTTTTGTGAGTGTGTATGTGTATGCTTCTGTTTGAGATTTTGGCTGTATAGCTTTGCTTCCACCATTTGTCCTAGGATTCTGTCCATCCGTTTTTTTTTAAATCTTTTTTTCTTAATAATTATTCTTTATTTTAATAACTTTATTATATTTTATTTTACTTTATTTTTTTTACTTTATCTTTTCTTTCTTCCCTCCCTCCTTCCTTCCTTCCTCCCTCCTTTCTTTCTTTCTTTTTTCCCTTCCTTCCCTCCTTCCTCCCTCCCTTCTTTCTTTCTTTCTTCTACTAATTATTTCTTTCTACTTTTTCTCCCTTTTATTCTGAGCTGTGTAGATGAAAGGCTCTTGGTGCTGCAGCCAGGAGTCACTGCTGTGCCTCTGAGGTGGGAGAGCCAACTTCAGGACACTGGTCCACAAGAGACCTCCCAGCTCCAGATAATATCAAACGGCGAAAATCTCCCAGAGATCTCCATCTCAACACCAGCATCCAGCTTCACTCAACGACCAGCAAGCTACAGTGCTGGACATCCTATGCCAAACAACTAGCAAGACAGGAACACAACCCCACCCATTAGCAGAGAGGCTGCCTAAAATCATAATAAGTCCACAGACACCCCAAAACACACCACCAGACGTGGACCTGCCCACCAGAAAGACAAGATCCAGCCTCATCCACCAGAACACAGGCACTAGTCCCCTCCACCAGGAAGCCTACACAACCCACTGAACCAACCTTAGCCACTGGGGACAGACACCAAAAACAATGGGAACTACGAACTTGCAGACTGCAAAAAGGAGACCCCAAACACAGTAAGATAAGCAAAATGAGAAGACAGAAAAACACACACCAGATGAAGGAGCAAAATAAAAACCCAGCAGACCTAACAAATGAAGAGAAAATAGGCAGTCTACCTGAAAAAGAATTCAGAATAATGATAGTAAAGATGATCCAAAATCTTGGAAATAGAATAGACAAAATGCAAGAAACATTTAACAAGGACCTAGAAGAACTAAAGAGGAAACAAGCAATGATGAGCAACACAATAAGTGAAATTAAAATTACTCTAGATGGGATCAATAGCAGAATAACTGAGGCAGAAAAATGGATAAGTGACCTGGAAGATAAAATAGTGGAAATAACTACTGCAGAGCACAATAAAGAAAAAAGAATGAAGAGAACTGAGGACAGTCTCAGAGACCTCTGGGACAACATTAAATGCACCAACATTTAAACTATAGGGGTTCATGAAGAAGAAGAGAAAAAGAAAGGGACTGAGAAAATATTTGAAGAGATTATAGTTGAACACTTCCCTAATATGGGAAAGGAAATAGTTAATCAAGTCCAGGAAGCACAGAGAGTCCCATACAGGATAAATCCAAGGTGAAATATGCCAAGACACATATTAATCAAACTGTCAAAAATTAAATACAAAGAAAGCATATTAAAAGCAGCAAGGGAAAAACAACAAATAACACACAAGGGAATCCCCATAAGGTTAACAGCTGATCTTTCAGCAGAAACTCTGCAAGCCAGAAGGGAGTGGCAGGACATATTGAAAGTGTTGAAGGAGAAAAACCTGCAACCAAGATACTCTACCCAGCAAGGATCTCATTCAGATTTGATGGAGAAATTAAACATTTACAGACAAGCAAAAGCTGAGAGAGTTCAACACCAGCAAACCAGCTCTACAACAACTGCTAAAGGAACTTCTCTAGGCAAGAAACACAAGAGAATGAAAAGACCTACAATAACGAACCCAAAACAATTAAGAAAATGGGAATAGGAACATACATATCGATAATTACCTTACAAGTAAATGGACTAAATGCTCCCACCAAAAGACACAGATTGGCTGAATGGATACAAAAACAAGACCCATATATATGCTGTCTACAAGAGACCCACTTCAGACCTAGAGACACATACAGATGGAAAGTGAGGGGATGGAAAAAGATATTCCATGCAAATGGAAACCAAAAGAAAGCTGGAGTAGCAATTCTCATATCAGATAAAATAGACTTTATAATACAGACTATTAGAAGAGACAAAGAAGGACATACATAATGATCAAGGGATAGATCCAAGAAGAAGATATAACAACTGTAAATATTTATGCACCCAACATAGGAGCACCTCAATACATAAGGCAAATACTAACAGCCATAAAAGGGGAAATCGACAGTAACACATTCATAGTAGGGGACTTTAACACCCCACTTTCACCAATGGACAGATCATCCACAATGAAAATAAATAAGGAAACACAAGCTTTAAATGATACATTAAACAAGATGGACTTAATTGATATTTATAGGACATTCCATCCAAAAACAACAGAATACACATTTTTCTCAAGTGCTCATGGAACATTCTCAAGGATAGATCATATCTTGGGTCACAAATGAAGCCTTGGTAAATTTAAGAAAATTGAAATTGTATCAAGTATCGTTTCCAACCACAACGCTATGAGACTAGGTATCAATTACAGGAAAAGATCTGTAAAAAATACAAACACATGGAGGCTAAAGAATACTTAATAACGAAGTGATCACTGAAGAAATCAAAGAGGAAATAAAAATTACCTAGAAACAAATGACAATGGAGACACGATGACCCAAAACCTATGGGATGCATCAAAAGCAGTTCTAAGAGGGAAGTTTATAGCAATACAAGCCCACCTTAAGAAACAGGAAACATCTCAAATAAACAACCTAACCTTGCACCTAAGGCAATTAGAGAAAGAAGAACAAAAAAACCCCAAAGTTAACAGAAGGAACGAAATCATAAAACTCAGATCAGAAATCAATGAAAAAGAAACAATAGCAAAGATCAATAAAACTAAAATCTGGTTCTTTGAGAAGATAAACAAAATTGATAAACCATTAGCCGGACTCATCAAGAAAAAAAGGGAGAAGACTCAAATCAATAGAATTAGAAATGAAAAAGGAGAAGTAACAACTGACACTGCAGAAATACAAAAGATAATGAGAGATTACTACAAGCAACTCTATGCCAATAAAATGGACAACCTGGAAGAAATGGGCAAATTCTTAGAAATGCACAACCTGCCAAGACTGAATCAGGAAGAAATAGAAAATATGAACAGACCAATCACAAGCACTGAAATTGAAACTGTGATTAAAAATCTTCCAACAAACAAAAGCCCAGGACCAGATGGCTTCACATGCAAATTCTATCAAATATTTAGAGAAAGCTAACACCTATCCTTCTCAAACTCTTCCAAAATATAGCAGAGGGAGGAACACTCCCAAACTCATTCTACGAGGCCACCATCACCTTGATACCAAAACCATACAAGGATTTCACAAAGAAAGAAAACTACAGGCCAATATCACTGATGAACATAGATGCAAAAATCCTCAACACAATACTAGCAAACAGAATCCAACAGCACATTGAAAGGATCATACACCATGATCAAGTGGGGTTTATTCCAGGAATGCAAGGATTCTTCAATATACTCAAATCAATCAACGTGATACACCATATTAACAAATTGAAGGAGAAAAACCATATGATCATCTCAATAGATGCAGAGAAAGCTTTTGACAAAATTCAACACCCATTTATGATAAAAACCCTGCAGAAAGTAGGCATAGAGGGAACTTTCCTCAACATAATAAAGGCCATGTATGACAAACCCACAGCCAACATCGTCCTCAATGGTGAAAAACGGAAAGCATTTCCACTAAGATCAGGAATAAGACAAGGTTGCCCACTCTCACCACTCTTATTCAACAGTTTTGGAAGTTTTAGCCACAGCCATCAGAGAAGAAAAGGAAATAAAAGGAATCCAAATCGGAAAAGAAGAAGTAAAGCTGTCAGTGTTTGCAGATGACATGATACTATACATAGAGAATCCTAAAGATGCTACCAGCAAACAACTAGAGCTAATCAAGAATTTGGTAAAGTAGCAGGATACAAAATTAATGCACAGAAATCTCTGGCATCCTATACACTAATGATGAAAAATCTGAAAGTGAAATCAAGAAAACACTCCCATTTACCATTGCAAGAAAAAGAATAAAATATCTAGGAATAAACGTACCTAAGGAGACAAAAGACCTGTATGCAGAAAATTATAAGACACTGATGAAAGAAATTAAAGATGATACAAATAGATCGAGAGATATACCATGTTCTTGGATTGGAAGAATCAACATTGTGAAAATGACTCTACTACGCAAAGCAATCTACAGATTCAATGCAATCCCTATCAAACTACCACTGGCATTTTTCACAGAACTAGAACAAAAGATTTCACAATTTGTATGGAAACACAAAAGACCGCAAATAGCCAAAGCAATCATGAGAACGAAAAACGGAGCTGGAGGAATCAGGCTCCTTGACTTCAGACTACAGTAAGCTACAGTAATCAAGACAGTACGTACTGGCACAAAAACAGAAAGATAGATCAATGGAACAGGATAGAAAGCCCAGAAATAAATCCACGCACATATGGTCACCTTATCTTTGATAAAGGAGGCAGGAATGTACAGTGGAGAAAGGACAGCCTCTTCAATAAGTGGTGCTGGGAAAATTGGACAGGTACGTGTAAAAGTATGAGATTAGATCACTCCCTAACACCATACACAAAAATAAGCTCAAAATGGATTAAAGACCTAAATGTAAGGCCAGAAACTATCAAACTCTTAGAGGAAAACATAGGCAGAACACTCTATGACATAAATCACAGCAAGATCCTTTCTGACCCACCTCCTAGAGAAATGGAAATAAAAACAAAAATAAACAAATGGGACCTAATGAAACTTCAAAGCTTTTGCACAGCAAAGGAAACCGTAAACAAGACCAAAAGACAACCCTCAGAATGGGAGAAAATATTTGCATATGAAGCAACTGACAAAGGATTAATTTCCAAAATTTACAAGCAGCTCATGCAGCTCAATAACAAAAAAACAAACAATCCAATCCAAAAATGGGCAGAAGACCTAAATAGATATTTCTCCAAAGAAGATATACAGACTGCCAACAAACACATGAAAGAATGCTCAACATCATTAACCATCAGAGAAATGCAAATCAAAACTACAATGAGATATTATCTCACACTGGTCAGAATGGCCATCATCAAAAAATCTAGAAACAATAAATGCTGGAGAGGGTGTGGAGAAAAGGGAACACTCCTGCACTGCTGGTGGGAATGTGAATTGGTACAGCCACTATGGAGAACAGTATGGAGGTTCCTTAAAAAACTAAAAATATGACCCAGCAATCCCACTACTGGGCATATACCCAGAGAAAACCATAACTCAAAAAGACACATGCACCCCAATGTTCATTGCAGCACTATTTACAATAGCCAGGTCATGGAAGCAACCCATCAACAGATGAATGGATAAAGAAGATGTGCTACATATATACAATGGAATATTACTCAGCCATAAAAAGGAATGAAAGTGGGTCATTTGTAGAGACGTGGATGGATCTAGAGACTGTCATACGGAGTGAAGTAAGTCAGAAAGAGAAAAACAAATATCGTATATTAATGCATATATGTGGAACCTAGAAAAATGGTACAGATGAACCAGTTTGCAGGGCAGAAATTGAGACACAGATGCAGAGAACAAATGTATGGACACCAAGGGGGGAAAGTGGTGGAGGGGGTGGTGGTGTGATGAATTGGGAGATTTGGATTGACATGAATACACTGATATGTATAAAATGGATAACTAATAATAACCTGTTGTGTAAAAAAATAAATAAAATAAAATTCAAAAAAAAATTGGTCTGTTATTGCCAGGCTAATTTCCTTTAGGGGATGGCAGGGGTCTATCAGGCAGACGACTTAACTAGTGCTGATCAGAAGATTCCTAGTTAACTAGTTTAAGATTCCATGTCTGGAAGACCCAAAACTATAATTAAGTCTCGGTTGGGGAAGTGGGTCTTAGCATAAGTGACTCCATTTTGGGTCTGTTGTCCTGTTTTTTAACATATGAAGTAAAAGATGCAACCTCAAAATAAGAAAAACAGAATTTAATAGGAGACACAGGTATTCTTTAAATACAAGGAAAACAGATCCAAGTAAATAGTCTTGTTTTCTCATTGTAAATTTACCTGCTCATCTGCACATAAAATTGGATATGGACTATACTGAATATACTGCACATAAAAATGGAATCCAGTTATTCAAAATCTGTGTAGTTTTGTGTGCTACTCATCAGAATATTTACCAGGATTAGAAGTGTATATCAAAGTCAAGGCCATTGCTAGTCACCAACTAGCTCTTAAACTTTCTTTATGTAAAGATAATGCAGAGTAAAATATTAACAATTTATCTAGATATTAAAAAAAAACACAAAAGCTGTCTTGAAAACTGTGAGCTCTGTCACAGTTTGAATCCTAGGAAAGTCACTTTAATAAGATGCAGTCATATCAAGTGTCTGCTATAATCATTCCTAGCTCACATGGAGTTCCATGTGTCAGACCCTGCATGGAGCACTTCACAGACTTTAACTCAAGAACCGCTCGCTAAGCCTCATGGGGGAAGTACTATTATTCTCCAGGCTTTACTGGGGTGGATACGGTAGAAGCAACCAAGAAATGAAACAACAAACAAACAAAACACATGTCCGTTCAGGGCTTGGTGTGTGGGCTGATGTATTAGAAGAGAGATTCATGGAGACTTCAAGGGAAACAGAGGAAGTAAAGCTGGAAACCTATGAAAAGACTAGGTTCTAAGCCAGAGAGCCATCTTTGGATACCTCAACCCATTAGGACTAACCATTGGTTTTCCTTTACCAAAATGAAAACATCTTTCTTGTCTCAGAGAATCTTGGGGGTTTTTTCTATTTTAAATTTAAATTTGAATTGTAAGCTATAGGACCCCAGTGGTCCCAAACTCTGTATTCTTTTTGCTTCTTTACCTCTGCCTTGAGCATATATCATGGTAAAAAAAATAAATTGAATATATAAAATAAAAGCAATAAAATATAAAATAAAATTAAACTGATACGCTTTATGCTGAGTTTCAGGGGAGTTTGTTGTCTGTTTTTACAGTTAGTGAAAGAATTCTTAACAAAATTACGCCAGTGTTTGATGTTTTCATGTAAAACTTAAAAAAGAAGTTTGAGCTCCCCCTTGTGGTAGTACGTCAGAGCTGAACTCAAATCCCGGGTTCTTGGTGCAGGAAAAGCACAGATAATGTCTTCATGAGCCAGCAGAGAAACTGCATTTTTTTCAAAGAAAAAGACCAGGAAAACCCTGATAAATGGTTTGAGAATGTACAAAAGAGGATTGTTTATTTGAAGGACTTCTAATATCAGAAATACCAGAGTGCACCCTGATGGCCGTTGGACAGCATCCTGCCAACAGATGGAGTGTGTGTGTTTGTCTGTGTATTAATTTACACTAATTACTAATGTTTAAAATAGTATGTGCATAAAAGTCCAGGTTTCCAGCTTCTCTTTAAAAATCAGAAGATCTGGGAGCCTGGGGTCTGCAATAGTTAGCTACAACTGAGTAGTTCACGTTCCCTAACTATAGGACAGATCTCTTCATTTCACCATGGTCCCACTAGATAACTTCACTTCCTGTGTTGCTCTCTTGGCCGCTGTTGGCCTCCGGGTTTGCAATCCCTGTTAAAGCAGGAAGCGTATAGCAAAAATGCTCCAACGTCACTGAAAGAGCATAAACCACGGAATAAAAGACTCTTCTGCTTCCCAGCTTTGTCATAACCCGGATGAGTCACCTTGGGAAAAAGCAGTCTATCTTTTAGCCTCTACGTTTTCATGATTTCTTATACTCTTTCAATCATTCTGGGCTTTTATTTTTTCTAAATAGAGTGGTTTGTAGAGCAGGTATGGGTTACACTCTACAACACTATTTCTTCAGTGATGTTTATTTCTCTAAAACGGGCAAATTATTGTCAAGCCCCCACCTATCTAATTCATGGTAATTTAAACACTTTTTATAGCTCCCCTCACTCCCCAAGGGATCTTAAGTAATCAAAAATTTCAAAGAAGCACCTCTGTTTGTCCCTTTTTCCTCAGTTATGTCTCAATTCCAATGTCACCTCCTCAGACACAAGCTTCCCTGATCACCTTGCCAAAGCAGCCCTCCCAGCCACTCTATCAATTTACCTTATTTTACCTTTTTCTTAGCCATTATCAGCAGCGGAAGCTGTTTGTTGTTGAAGCCATGGGTAACGAGTCAAATCCATTTCACTTACCTTCACTAATCAAGGTCATTTGAAGACTTGCACGTCCTCTGAGCGGCACATAACCTAACAGTAAGACATTTGCTCGCATTTTCCAGAAACTTGGAGTCAGCTGTGTCTAGTCAGAGCTGAGCTGGTTAAGACTGGATAGGACCACCCACCCTTCAATTGAGCATGCGCGTTTTGCGTTTTGACCTTTTGACCTCAGAAGGTGGGAAAACTTCCGCCTGGGAAGTGCAGAGCCCTGTAGCCTAGTTAAACCTGCGCAGAACGTGGATTCCCCGCCCCTTTTTCCATTCACGTTTCCCCATGCTTCTCGGCTCAGACCGCCCTGCTTCTTTTTTTTTTTTTTTTTTTTTTTTGCGGTACGCGGGCCTCTCACTGTTGTGGCCTCTCCCGTTGCGCAGCACAGGCTCCGAATGCGCAGGCTCAGCGGCCATGGCTCACGGGCCCAGCCGCTCCGCGGCATGTGGGATCCTCCCAGACCGGGGCATGAACCCATGTACCCTGCATCGGCAGGCGGACTCTCAACCACTGCGCCACCAGGGGAGCCCCGCCCTGCTTCTTTATTTCTTCATCCTGTAAATATACGCTGAGCTCCCTGCCTTCTGGGAGATGGATTTGAGACTTGTTCACCGATCTCCTCACTTGGCTGCCTGGCGAGTAAACCCTCTCTTTGCTGCAAACTTTGGGGTCTCAGCATTTTGGCTTGCTGCGCATCAGGCAAAACGAACCTGGTTCGGTAACTTTGTTATTGTTGTTTTAATTTACTCGTTCACTTACTTGGTTCATTCGTTTGTTTTTATGATGGTTTCTTGTGTGTTTCCTCCATGAGGAAAGAGATCTGCTATTTTCAGTGCTGTGTTCCTCAACCTAGTACAGTGCCTGATACTAACTGCTCACAAATGCATCTGTGTCTTAGGGCTTAGTGTTTCCCAAATGATACTGAAGACTGGTTGGTTCTACATAGCCTCACGTGTTGTCTCCAGGGAGATTAGAAGAGGAACAAAGAGGGAGAAAGTTGGAAGTCCAGCTGATGTTCTCAAGAAAGGCAAAGACCTGCTGTCACTCACAGTCAAGGAGGTAAGGATTCATCTTGCTGGGCTGTGCACCAGCAGGTGGTGATAACATCTCAGCAGTCTCACCCTGAACCTGACTCCAAGATCCCTCCTAAAAGGGCTTATTGGATTCACTAAGGAATACTCGGTATTGCTTGTGATTCACTGAGTTGTAACATTTTCATAATATTTTGGATCCAGTTCTAAACTTTAAAATGAATTTAAGAATTAAATAACTTGGAAAATCGGGAAGAGAGCTAATGCCTTCATCCCTAGGGCCAAACCTCTTTCATTACCCTTTTACAGTCTATCACAGATCAGCAAGCATATCAACAACGGTAAGAAGCCAATCAAAAGCCATGTGACCAACGTGTTTAAGAAAAATTAACCACAGGTGCTTGTCACAAAGTGATCATTTAATTTTTTTTAATTTATAGGCTCAGGAAATGGTATGACTTAGCATTCAACCTTGTCATTGACTCAAGAATATTATCCCTTTAGCCCAGAAAAGGAAACTCCGTGATCCCCATTTATACTCCACTGGTTATAAAGCACTAGAAAAGACAACACAAAAATGACAGTGTATGTTTGTCAACTCTTCCTTCCAGCCTTCTCCCTGCCCCACCACACGCCCAGACAACCTAAACAAGATACCATGAGCATGCTGCCTTCTCTTTGACCTGGCGTATCGTTGCTTTTAAGAAACTTTGATTTTTTTTTTTTTTTTTTGCAGTACGCAGGCCTCTCACTGCTGTGGGCTCTCCCGTTGCGGAGCACAGGCTGCGGACGCACAGGCTCAGCGGCCATGGCTCACGGGCCCAGCTGCTCCGCGGCATGTGGGATCCTTCCGGACCGGGGCACGAACCCGTGTCCCCTGCATCGGCAGGCGGACTCTGAACCACTGCGCCACCAGGGAAGCCCCAGAAACTTTGCTTTTTAAAAGTTTGTTATTCCTGCTTAGCTGAAAAACTTCCCTAGACTTTACCAGCCTTAGGTCCGAAGGAGGTATTTTTTAACATTAAGATCCCAAGTGGTGTTGCACCTACGTCTGGGGAGATAAACATTAATACTCTGTAAAGGGACACCTGTTTGTCAGTTGGTCTGTCGTCCATGAACTGATCCATGAGGCTCGTTCACTGCGAAGCTTGCTCTGCACTCTTCTTTTGCTCCTCGAGTTCTTCAAGCCAATGCCTGAGACGTGCCTGTCATGGATGTGGACAGAGGACACCTTGAGGTGTCCTTGAGGACACCAGAATCCTTTCAAGTGGGCCATCTGCCCGTGCTCCCCAAGCTGCCAGTTGATGGTGGTGCCACAGCAGTGTCACGCTCCATGCACAGAGAGCAGAATGTCTGTCTTCCCTTCTTTGTGTTAGGTGTGCTCCCCGACCACCAACGGAGCGTCTCCTGTACCCCACTGTCCCAGAATCCTCCCTCCACCAACTGGCCGCATCTGATTCTGTCTGCAGACTCTGTCTCCGCTGGACTCTAATCTATTCCCATTCCTTTCTCCAGCTTCTCCCCACCACCTGCACAGTGCAACTCACCTGCTACAATCAAATAAGTGGAAGGCACCAGCTCTATCAGCTTATCAGAAATGTCCTAGTAGCTCTGAAACCCAGCTCTGTGTACAATTGAAACCTTCACTAAAATTTATTCCATAAACTCAGTTTTTAGAGCATCATTGTCCGATGGAAACGAACACAACCACAAGTGCAAGCTACCTGTCAATTAAAGCTTAGTAGCCACATTAAAGAAAAGAAGCAAGTAATTTTAGTAACTTAATTTATTTAACCAAATACATGCAAAATAATCTCTCCAATAATCAAAATGAAAAATTATTAATGAAATATTTTACGTTAGCTTTTTCATACAGTCTTCAAAATCAGCATGTATTTTATATTTACAGCACAACTCAATTTCATGCTGCAAGTCCTCAATAGTCACATGTGGCTAGTGGCTACCATATTGGGCCACTCAGGTTTAGAGCACAGGAAAGAATTTTGGAAACTATGCTGTGCGATTTCCTTATCTTGCAAGTGAGACTTCAAAAGGTGACATGACTTCCAACAAGTCACACAGCTAACCAGTAGCAGAGACAGTGCTAGAACACAGATCCTGATGGGCAATCACATGCATTTCTATTCATTTAATGCTGCTTATCTTAAATTTAAGCCACTCTGCTGCTAAAACATACTCATCTAAAAAATAACCAAGAATGTGCTAAAGTAATCTGAACAGCTGTTTTTATTGGTCTATAAGAGATTTGGTTTTCTCCAATTGAGTAAAATCTTCCTTGCAATTGGTTTTTTGATAACTCCCTGAATTAGATCAATTAAAATCATTCTAATTTTTAAACTGAAACATGACTAAATTTTTCAAATAAAAATTTTGGCAAAAAAGGAGAATGAGGGGTAACATATATCCGGCCCTTAACTGGGTGCTAAACTATGTGCTATGCGCTAAACGGTGCTCAGTGATATTCAGCATCATCTCGTAATCTGTGCAGCAATTCGCATGGAGACAATTATCTATTTTAAAGATGAGGTAATTGAAGCCTAGTGAGAATAAGTAATTAGCTTGGGTCAAAAAGCTAATTAATGACAACCAAAAAATCATATGGCCAGTGAGTAACACTCTCAGTCAGTCAGGAACAAAACTTAAACCTTGGCCCTGGCTCCCAAGCCTGTGCTCTTTTATACCACCACTCAGCCCCCATGATTATTTAGTTGTCGTGGACTTGAGATACATGGAACATTTTCTGTGATGCAGATCCAAAGGCTGAGTGTTTCCACTGGGTGTTATCTACTGTTTCACTAGGGACAAACATTTCCCATTGAATCAACTCATTCCATGTTCCACTGAGATCAGTTGTAATTCCAGCTCTTGGCCTATTTTGTGGCAGGCTAATTTTCACCTGCTGTTGGGTTATTCCATCGTATTGCACTACAAATGTATTTATTAATTCTGAGGTCAATGACCTAAGCACCTTACCCTTCAGACATGTTAATCTATTGTCTTTTTCAGGGTTATCCTCACATCATGCATCACAGTATGACATTCACATGTCTCTTAATTAATGTCATTCAGTTTGACCTGCCTTAACACATAGAATCATTTCTAAAAATTTATAAATGAATCCATTTCCCCCATTTACTTCCATTATCAAGTCATATGGGAAAATATTTGATCCCAAAAGAAAAAAAGCACTTTAGGATTTTAACATTCAGTTCAGTCATACTCTCTGCTCCTGCTGACTCACAGTCCAGTCCTTATGTATTTCGTCCATTTATATTATTCCTGCAAAACACTAGCCATGCCTATAGGGTCTTACCCTCTAATTTATAAGCACATCAACATTACAGATTGCTAATTCCATGCCTGGATTACTTGACAGAGCAAGTAAGCAGGTATTAGAGAAACAACAAAGCAGGATTTTTTTTTTCCAGAAAGAAGCATCTTCTAAATGACTTTCAGGAGTCAGAAAGCATGACTTCAGCATGTATGAAAGTTTAGTGTTTTAAGAGTAATATTGGGGGCTTCCCTGGTGGTACAGTGGTTGAGAGTCCACCTGCCGATGCAGGGGACACGGGTTCATGCCCCGGTCCGGGAAGATCCCACATGCCGCGGAGCGGCTGGGCCCGTGAGCCATGGCCGCTGAGCCTGCGCGTCCGGAGCCTACGCTCCGCAACGGGAGGGGCCACAACAGTGAGAGGCCCGCGTACCGCAAAAAAAAAAAAAAAAAAGAGTAATATTGTTTTTACTTAAAATTAGATACTGGGGATCACCATGATATTTCAGTGTTCCATTTGTAAAAATGATAAGGCCCTGACAAATTCTCATTTCAATGGTGTTCTCAATTTCTTCCCAGAGTTTAGATGTATGGTCAAGCAGAAAAATAATTAAACCACAGCTACAAATATTTGGAATGCCATAAGAACAAGGGTGACAACCATGGCTGTTATCGAGCACTAACTATGTGCCAGGTTTGGTGCTATGATCTCTGCAGGATCTCTCTCTTTTAATCCCAAGTAGAAAGTTTATGGAGTAGGACTCTTATTATCCCCGTTTTTTAGAGATGAGAAACAAGGTTTTGAGAGGTTGAACCATTTCCATAAAGTCACATGGCAAATGTTAAGTTTTGCCTGTTTTAAATGAGCATGAACATTCCCATATTTGGGAATGTTTGACTGATAAACAAAGAATCATGGCATAACTGCTGAATAAAAGAACAAATGATTAACAAAATGAATAACATTTTGGTGCCTCCTCACCTACAGTATTGAGGAAAAGCAAAAGATACCTTGTGTGGCTCCGTTTGGACGCATTCTCACTGTTATTGCAGGCCAGCACTGAGCCCAGCTGGGCCAATCAGATACATAGGAATGAAACCAGTGCTAAGTGAGAATGAGCCGGCTATGATTACACAGCATCTAGATGCAAAAGATTCAAAGATTTTCCAAAGATCTCAGCAGTTCTATTAGCCAATTTTCTTTTTTAGTTGCAAATATTGTATTCCTGTTTTCAGTAAAAAACAATACAGCACAGAGAATAAAGCTGGGGAGTTCTTTCTTTTGATCCAGTGCTCTGTTGAACACAGCCTCAGGCTCCTTCCCAGGACCTGAGCTGAATGTAACTCACAGATGCTCCAAATTCCGATCCACAGTGTTTCCACTACTGCAATGGGCAGATCACCTAATTTGCGCCTGCCTCCTTTTCTTTCTGTATAAAAGGAGCACAGTTATACACTATCGCAACAGAGATCATAAAGTTAGAAATTTGCTTTCCCTTTGAAGATCAAGGCATACAAAATAGTTATTAATAATTATCTGGCAAATTGGTGAATGTGTTTTTCTGTCTGAAGCACTAAATTATCTCTTAATTACTCTTTACAGTTCATCCTCATCACGCACTTAAGTATAATGTGTTGGCTGGTGAGGAATATTTTTGTTTACAAATGAAAGCTAACACAGAAGAGGGACTGTAATAATGGGGTCTTATACTGTCCAGACCTTTTTATTTTTGCAGTACGCGGGCCTCTCACTGTTGTGGCCTCTCCCGTTGCAGAGCACAGGCTCCGAACGCGCAGGCTCAGCGGCCATGTTTCACGGGCCTAGCCGCTCCGCGGCATGTGGGATCTTCCCGGACCGGGGCACGAACCCGTGTCACCTGCATCGGCAGGTGGACTCTCAACCACTGCGCCACCAGAGAAGCCCTCTAATCCACTTTTAAGATGGTATTTTCCCCTTAAAATTCTTGCTGAAGTCTTCAGATGGTCAGCTGGGGATTTCAGAACCTATATCACCTTCTGAATTTAACCTGGATACATTTGGATGTCATGATACATTTGACATGATCAATTACTAATTTGCTATGTTATGGAATATTTCTATGACATCATTTGATTTAGGGAGTTTCTGTTAGTTTACATATGATGGACAATGAGTGATGCAGAAAGAATCTGATTGGTATCCTACCAGCATGAGTAAGATGCCAAGGTTATGCATCCAGGCTTTTCTTTTGAACAGTGATCGTAACCTGAGAAATATGAGCCTCAGCAGCAGCAGCAACACAGAAATTAAACTTCCAGTAAAATATCAAGGACTCTGATATTCTTTGAATTGAGAAATAATTTTGAGCCTGTTGCCTTTAATAACAAATAAAAACATAAAGACAATAACTTTGACCAAAGTTTTAGTAAATCAAATAAAATAGGAAAAAATCATTAATTTCCCAGGTGGCAATTTGTATTGGTTATCATATGTGGATGATACTTGATTTGATTCAGCATGTGAAACTTGACTTCCAAAAAAAAAAGATTTTAAATATGTTCCTTAAGATTAAAAAAAATGAGATGGTTCCTAAAAAGTTTTTATATAGCCATAAGCAAAACAGTATCAAAAGAAAATTTAGTGACATTTAAGGCTAATTGCTCTGAATCAGGAAAGTAATAGAAAGTAATATAATTGTATCAGTAAATTGACTGAAACTGTCTTCAAATGTATATGTGTTGATTTAAAAGTCTATACAAACTAATGCTTTTGCATAAAAATGTGTCCTGAAAGGACCCAAATTTAAAGTTAATATTTAATCTTTAATCAACCTAAATGTACAACAGTAGAATAGACTAATTATGCTGTATTAATATCAAAAAATATTTTGTAGCCATTAAAAAATGTTCTGAAGTAATTTTTATGACATGGGAAAATGTTAACTAAGAAAGTAGGATAAAGACTAAATATATCTTATGATCCAAAATATTTTATTGAGTCTATATGTGTGTGTGAATCTGAGAAAAAAATACACCAAAATGTTAACAGAAGTTATTCTGGGTGGTGGAATTATAGGTTCTTTTGCTTTTTTAATTCTATTAAAAATTTCTAAATTTGCTGTAATGAACGTGTACCACTATTATAAATTTTTAAATGACCAAGGATTTGTATGAAACCTTCTTGGTGTGTATGAAAAAGATGTATGTTATATAATACCTAAGTTCCCAGAAGAGGTCAAGTATTTCATGTATACATTGTTGCATTATTCATAATTACTAAGTCATCAAGACCCATCCTGGTAAAGGCAGCTGGACCATCCAAGGCAATCCATTACAAGAGAACTTTGAGAAAAAGAAACCTCATATAGGGCCTTGAGAAATCTTGTCACCATAATATAATGCTGTTTCCTTCTTGCAGGAAGTAGATATGAATAAAGGCTATGACTACAGTTTATTTTTAAAAATATTCTTAGGTCTCAATGTGTCTTCTGAAAAGTCAAGTGTGTATCTGAGTTGAGAGCTGAGAACATCTGCCCATCCCATTCTTAAGTCTCTTGTTTTTGAAGCCTGCTTACTTACTCTTTTAATATATATTTCTTTACAAATGAATTGTGGAAACACTTTTTTTACTTTTGTGAACCAAACAAGGCAAAAGAAAGTTGTAACTGGATATTATCCAGGTCCATATTTTTGATTCAAGGGAGGCAGTAAAGTCATCAGACTCCCATCTTACCCACATTGCATTGGATTCCCTCTGCTAAAGCACTCCCTTGTTTTTTTCCACAGGAACTTGGTTTTCCATTGTGGGCTAAACTCCTTTGTTTGCATCCCATCTACTAAGCATGTGATGCCAACTCTGAGGTCTAGGGTTATTTGTCCATCAAGATGTCCTAACTTTGGAAGAGAGCTGAAAAAGGTAGAATAATAACTGGATTTTGTTAGACATTGCACTTAATAGAGAATAAGAGAAAGCAAATCTTTTTTCTGAATACTGATAGTGTACTATAATATCTGTGTCATTGTGAAGAAAGGGACAGTCTTGCCTTGAGTGGGAAGGTATCATTAATTTTGTTCGATCCTAAAACAGGTTTGCAAGTTCTAGTATCTAGTATTCTGGAAGATGCTAGAAACTAAGGATATAGCAGGTAGGGCAAAAAGTGGTAGAGAAAATCTAGAGAGCAGGTGATACTTAAGATATATAATGTTTGATAAATGTTTGACACATAATGTTTGATAAATATTTAGTAAACAGATTAAGAGGTACTAACCTCATTGTAGTTCCTGGTGGTCATGCACTCAGTGTGGTCCCAGTGTTTATTACAAACTCACTCCCCCGCAATTTGCACATACGCTTCTGGGAAGGGTCTAGTAAAGCACTGAAATAGTCCAAGCTGAAATAGTCCAAGTTCCAATCAAGTTGACTGAATTAAAGTCCAGTCCAGAGAAGACGCTGGAGTATTAGGCAGGGAAACTGACACAAAACCTCTTCCTACTGACCCATCCACTGAGGAATGAAGGTAGCAAAGGCTAAACCCCAAAGTCAACTAGGGAACCATACCTCACCATATATAGTAAGACATGGGTCACCAGTATATTCCCAGACCCGATGGACTCCGGCTCTGGTACTTGTAGGGACCCATCAGGATGAGAAAACACAGTTCAGGTCAAAGCTTGCTAATATAAACCTCCTGATATGGTTTAAACTATGTGTACCTCTCAGAAGCCCAAAGAGATAACCCATGAGATTTTTATTCTAAAAAGCCCATTCCTTTTCATACTGAATCCAGCAGCAAATAAAAAGGTTTTGGGTGTATATTTGTGGGGACCATGGATGGGGAGACAGAATGAAAAGGGAAAACAAGATGTTAATTTCAAAAAAAAATAGTGAGTTAACAAATGATTACAATGAATACTTTATAAAGATATTTCTGACCTTAGAAGAAAAAAGAAGGTGAAATATTCCTGTTTCCAGGCTAAGAAAACTAAGGCAGAAGATATGTATAAAATGAAAGTCCATATGAGTAAAAAGTTTTTAAATTAACCCAACAAGTAAGCCAGTAATCCATACTTCTCCATCACACACAATTTTAAACTCAATTTGTTAAAGAAAATGTGAGGGGACTTGCTCAGGGGAGAAAGTGGTGGTGCAGGAACAAATCCCTAATTTGGAATAAGGTAGAGATCCTTCTTTTTTTACTTGGGCCTTCACATAAGTCACTGGTTTTGAACAGTATGATGAGGAATACTTCTGGGCCTCCAGAATATCCATGAAAATTACTGGCCTCCAGCAGCTGCAGCTGTTCAAAATAAATAAATAAATAAATAAATAAATAAATAAATAAATAAATAAATAAATAAATCAAGAGACAGAGAAAGAAGATAAAGAAGAGGTAAATAAAAATTTCAGTGTGCTTAATGGTTCTGAATGAGGTGGCCTGAAATCTATACCTTCAAATGTGTTCCAGGTTGCTATAATATTTGTTGTCAAATATTTCTGTATTTTACAAAATCCTCACAAATTCTAAAGACAGGAGAATAAAAGTTCTGCTCTTTTTGAAATGTTTATTCATTCATTACTGCTTATGTAATTAGTATAGAAATCTGTTCATTTCAAATTTTTCCAGTAAAAGAATTCCTTATTGTCCATTGTCCTAGAAAATTAGTAGGTATTTATTGAGTGACTGATATATAAAGTCCTATATTAAGTCCTGAGGAAACAACGATAAATAAGATATAGTCTTTGCCTTCACAAAGGTTATACATATTTTTAACAAATCATGGGAAAATATCAGGTAAATTAGTATGCAATAACATTATATTATTTAAAACAAAGGTAATAATATGCCTTAACTAGAATTCAGATCTTAGAAGTCAGAACATTTCATTCACTATTCTAAATACTAATTTGATAATATTAAGTTATAGTCCCAATCTAGAGCAAATACAAAAGCACTGCAGATATGTGCGACATAAATGCTTCCAACTATGTGATGTCCACAAGAGACTCACTTCAGCTTTAAGGACATACATAGACTGAAAGTGAAGGGATGGATAAAGATATTTTATGCAGATGGAAACCAAAAGCATGCATAGCTCTACTTATATCACACAAAACAGACTTTAAACCAAAAACTGTAACAAGAAACAAAGAAGGTCATTATATAATGACTGAAGAAGACACAAATAAATTTCTTTAATAAATGATTGAAGAAGACACAAATGAATAGAAAGATACTCTGTGTTAATGATTGGAAGAATTAATATTGTGAAAATGCCCATACTGCCCAAAGCAATCTACAAACTCAATGCAATCCCTATCAAAATTCCAATGGCATTTTTCTCAGTAATAGGAAAAAAATCCTAAAATTCATACAGAACCACAAAAGTCCCCGAATAACAAAAGCAATTTTGAGAAAGAACAAAGCTAGAGGCATCACACTTCCTCATTTCAAATTATATTACAAAGCTGTAGTAATCCAAACTATATGGTATTTGCATAAAAACAGACACAAAGATCAATGGAACAGAATAGAGAGCCCAAAATAAACACATGCATATATGGTCAATTGATTTTTGACAAAACACCAAGAATATTCAATGGAAAATGGATAATCGCCTCAATAAATGATGGTGGAAAAACTAGACGTCTACATGGAAAAGAATTAAACTTACACCATACACAAAAATCAAGTCGAAATGATTCAAGACTTGAATATAAGACCTTAAAGCATAAAACTCCTACAAGAAAACTTGGAGGAAAAGCTCTTGCAATTTTTCCTGGCAATGATTTTTTTGGATTTGACACCAATAGCAAAGGCAGCAAAAGCAAAAAGGAACAAATGGGACTACATTAAACCAAAAAACTTCTGTACAGCAAAGGAAACCATAAATAAAATGAACAGGCAACCTAGAGAATTGAAGAAAATATTTGTAAACCACATATCCGATAAGGCGTTAATATCCAAAATATATTAGGAACTTATATAACTCAATAGCAAAATAATAATAATAATAACCTAATTTAAAAATGGGCAAATGATCGAATAGACATTTTTCCAAAGAAGACATGCAGATGGCCAATAGGTACATGAAAAGGTGCTTAACATCACTAGTCATCAAGAAAACACAAATCAAAACCACAATGAGGTATCACCTTACACATGTTAAAATGTCTATTACCAAAAAGGCAAGAGATGGCAAATGCTGATGAGGATGGGAAGAAAGGGGACGCTGTGCACTGTTGGTGGGAATGTAAATTGGTGCAGTCACAATGGAAAACAGTATGGAGGTTCTGCAAGAAACTGAAAACAGAACTATCATGTGATCCAGCAATCCCACTTCTGGATTGATATGCAAAGGAAATGAAATCATTCATTTGTATTCCTATGTTCATTGCAGCATTATTCACAACAGCCAAGGTATGAAAACAACCTAAGTGTCCATCTATGGACGAATGGATAAAGAAGATGTGGTGTGTGTGTGTACACACACACACACACACACACACACACACACACTATAGAATATTATTCAGCCTTATAAAAGAAAGAAGTACTACCATTTAATATGGACGAACCTGGAGGGCATTATGTTAAGTGAAGTAAGCCAGACAGAGAAGGACAAACATGTCACGGTATCACTTATATGTGGAAGCTTTAACAAAAGAGTGGAACACATAGACACAGAGTAAAATGATGGTTGCCAGAGATACGAGGTTGGGGAAATTGGGAGGGGTTAGTAAAAGGGTACAAAACGTTCAGCTATAAGATGAATATCATCTGAGGATCTAATGTACAACATAGTGACTATAGTTGGTAACACTGTATTGTATAATTGAAATGTGCTAAAAAAAGGTAAATATGTGAGGTGATGGATGTGTTAATTAACTGGAGGTGGGAATCCTTTCATAATGTATGTGTATATCAAATTATCACATTATACACTTCAAATGTGTTACAATTTTATTAGTCAATTATACCTCAATAGAGCTGAAAAAAATTAATGCAGTTAAGAAACAAGTAGCTTAATGACAAAAAAAAAAAAACTAAGACAAATATAATCTAAGGACACGACATCATTAGAAGTTGCTGCATCCACTTTTGCTGCCGTAAAGTCTGGCCAACATAAAAGGAGTATAGTGTTGAAAGAACCACAGAAAAATGGGGTTCAATCCTGATTGCTTCTAAACTTGGGGTAAAATGTGACCAGAATATTTACATACCACTCTTCTGTTCATTTGTGTGAACCAATACATTTTTCTACTTAAACTAATTGGGGTTGAGTTTTTAAAATTATTATTATTATTATTACTTACGGGGGAAAAAAGGCCGTACTAATATAAAGAGTTGTAGAGTTGGGAATGAGGGAGGAGTTGGAAAAGATTTTTATTGAATTTCTTAGGCATCACTTTTCCATGCAAAAGGCAAAACATACCAGTAATTTTGGCAAATAAGAGTATGCCTTATTCTAATAGTTTAAAAATTAAAGAGGTTAAAAAGTAAGAGAGGTTAACGAATTAGAGAAGGCTCTGGGAAAGCAACAGTGATGAGCCTAGAGGATACTATTAGCATCTTCCCAGTGTATCCATCTATGTATAAAAATGGTCAAAATGGGCAGGAGAGATTAGGCATCTGTATCTGCTCTTTGTATGACTATGTATGTGGATGTTTTCTTCATCTTCCGTCAATTTGCAAGATCCCTTTTCTATCACTACTGCTACTTTTATATTCCTGAAGTTTTCTTTCTCTTTTCTTTCTCCCACTGGAAAACAACCAAACCCCCTGGATATGATGCCTGAAAAGGGCTTAAAAAGGTGGACAGTAAAGAGTATGGGGTGACTTGCTGGGGCAGTAATGCTCCTCTGCATCAAATGCCCCATTTTGAGAGGAAAAAAAGGAAGAGCATACTGTTTGTAGGGGAGAAAGAACGCAAACATAACATAGCTCAAACCTGCTCGTGCAGCTGCCATTTTCTTGTTTCGCAGTTTGTTCTCCAAAGCTTGCTACATAATAAAAAATAGTAGAGAAGAAGAACATGAGATTTCCTGATGCGTTCTACTACTTGACATTAATAAAGACAAATATTTCTCTGAAATAAATTGTATCCTACCTGTTTCATCTTCTTTTTTAGATCCAGATTTGCTGCCTTCTGGCCTTTTGCAGTAGAATTGAGATAATAGATAGTCAAACTAAATTTAAAAAAGATAAAATAAAATTTATGGTATTTTTCAGTTCCTCAAGATTCTTCTTAAATTTACATTAACTAAATCATATAATGTTGGCACTTTAAGGTATTTTCTACTCTGAACCTCTTTCGTAGATAAAAGCCTGAAGTACAGAGAGGTGAAGAAGTACATTCAGAATTCCACAGCAACTGGGGTGGACCTGGGAAGTTGGACCCCCAAGGCTCCTCCTCCACAGCCCAGGGCTCTGTCTGATGTTCCTCACTGCCTAATTTTAGGTTCTTCTTGGAAATGTATTAACATCACTTTAAGTTATAATTGAAAACACCATTTCAAATCGATATCAATGGCATCCAATAGAACAGAAAATCTCTTGAAGCTTAGGGAATGTGTGGAATAAAAAGGAAACTGACTTTCCACTTTAAATTCCTTCCTTTGGCTTTTACAACTAAGACCATAATCCTCATCGTCATAGTTAATTAACATGGCTTTTTTTCATCCATAGAATGTATTGTTTGCATTTCTCTCTCCTTCACAAGAAACTATTTCATAAAAGAATAGTCCTGGCATTTAAGTGACATTTCTAAAAAGAGCAAATTCCAGCCAAACGTTTTTGCAAAAATAAACATGTTCATCTTCACAAAGCAAAACAAAGAAAGAATGCATTTAAAAAACAAAACAAAACGGGGCTTCCCTGGTGGCACGGTGGTTGAGAGTTCGCCTGCCAATGCAGGGGACGCGGGTTCGTGCCCCGGTCTGGGAGGATCCCACATGCCGCAGAGCGGCTGGGCCCGTGAACCATGGCCGCTGAGCCTAAGCATCCAGAGCCTGTGCTCCGCAACGGGAGGGGCCACAACAGTGAGAGGCCCGCATACCACAAAACAAAAAAAACCATAACTGGCATTGCCCTTTATTGCAAATAACTGGTTACTGAACACATTTCCCCTACTCACCAACATGCCAGATCATAACCTTTATGAGCCATCTGCTGCTAGCAACAAGATTATTGATATCATTTCCGCTGGGTTTATTTCTTATACAAGTGATAGGATTTTGAATGAAATTACATACATGAAAGCATCTGGTGTAATATCTGGCATGAATTAGGTGTTCAATAAATATGGTGTGTCTGTGTATTGTAAGGGTTTTCTTAGAAAAGTGCCGGCATTTGGAGGAAGAACTCAAAGACCTCACAAGTCATTTGCAATTCTGTAATTCTCTATTTATCCATCACTTTTTTTCTACCTTGAGATGCACCTTCAATGAGTATTCTTCATAGATCATTTTTTAGTCTCCAAAGGAATGAAACCGCCTGCAGGGAACTAGCTCAAACTCTACTCAGTTACCCCAAAACCAACCAAGCTGATGTAATATGATTCATTGGGGAAATTCAAAATGCTTGTAAACATTCTCTAATTAAAGGTAATAAAAAGCCAAGCCAGGACTGCCTGGTGGCGCAGTGGTTAAGAATCCGCCTGCCAATGCAGGGGACACAGGTTTGCACCCTGGTCCGGGAAGATCCCACATGCCACGGAGCGACGGAGTCTGTGTGCCACAACTGCTGAGCCTGTGCTCTGGAGCCCGTGAGCCACAACTAGTGAGCCTGCATGCCACAACTACTGGAGCCCACGTGCCTAGAGCCCGTGCTCCGCAACAGGAGAAGCCACCGCAATGAGAAGCCAGCACACCGCAGCGAGGAGTGGCCCCCGCTAGCTCCAACTAGAGAAAACCCATACAACAAAGACCCAACGCAGCCAAAAATAAATAAATTAATTAAAAAAAAAATCCAAGCCAACTGTATGGGCATCATAAAGTGCTGAAGATGAGACCTCAGTATTTGAAAAATCAAATCAGTAATAAGCTGAATTTCGGGTTTTAAATCAAAACGTCAGAACTAAAATCATCCTTGTGGGACATCTATTTGACCTTATATCATGCCAGTTTCCCTCTAGACAGTCTATGTCAGGGGTTGTCAAACTATGGTCTCTGGGGCAAACCTGACTCCCAGGCTGTTATGTATGGCCCATGAACTAAGATTGGTTTTTACATTTTAAAATAGTTACATAAGTACTTACATAATATCCTCAATTTTGCCTCTTGGACCACAAAGCCTGAAGTAACTACTATATGGTCCTTTAAGGAAAAGTGTGCCAACCCTGGGTGTGGACCATCTCTGACAAGTGGCTTCCAGTTCTTCTGAGCATTTCCACTCAGCCTGAACTCAGTGTTTGGTGCTGTAAATGAGTAGGTGGGAAATAAGTGGTGGGGAATAAAAAGACATGGGTTTGAATTTACCTATTAGCCATTTGATTTGGGGCAGATCTTCCATGTGCTTTCAATAATATGATTAATGAGGCCAACTTCTTAAGGTTATTGTGGAAATTAAATGAGTTAATATATGGATCGTGCCTGGAACAAAGGCAGTGTTCATTCCTCTTCCATACCCCTGGGGCAGCTTATTAAATCTTTAATTAGTGGCATTAGAACAATGTTGCTCTTTTGCTTAAAAATAAATCTCTTTCAGTAAGTCAAGAATATAGTCATAAAATCTGACATTGTTTTGAGTGTGTGTGTTTTAAAACAAGACCTCCTTTTTACCACGAAAAGGCCTTGACTCCTAAAAGCCATGCTCTCAAAAGCCACTGTATTGTAAAAACACTAAGAAGGAAAATCACTTCCAGGGCCATCTGGTGAAACATGCTGCATCCAGCAAGTCATTTTCTAACACATCTGCACCAGAGATTTACTATCAGATTCTTAACGGCACCCCATGATCAAGGTTCTGTACTACATAAAATAATCTGTTTTACTATTTAATTATCCCTACAGGCTATTAGCTCTCCCTCAAAGAAGGCATCATGGTGTAAAGGGGTGAGTGCTGGATTTACTGTCAAAGCCCTACTATTGTCATTTTTGATGTATTCTCACTGAGGGAAAGATCCCTTCCCTCCTCCAAGTCAGTTTCTTAATTTATAAACTTGAAGATGACACCTGCCCTCACTGATGTGGCTTGTGACCACGACCATCACAGAGACGATCCTAATAACTTGGCCCAGAACCCAGTTCATTTACTTAAACCACTGGGATTTCTCTCCCAATCTCTCCCTGACATTTCCTAGTTTTACCTTTATTTAAACAAATCCAACCCTTTGTGTCAGCTTTGTTCCACTAAAGTGTCCACGAGGGTGACTTCATACTTGCCCTCCTTGATTGAGATCAGTGGCAGTTCTAGACTTTTTATTTAGGAAGGCCTTGGGGTTTGAAAGGAAGGACTGGGGCACTTTTTGTAGCTCTTCCATAGGAAGCATATATATATATATATATATATTTTTTGCTTAGAATGTAAGTTTACCTGTGGTGGCCAAGACTCAGAAACCAATGAAAGTAATACGGGAACAAAAGACCCCTCTCAAGTTCCCCTTTGGATATCATCTCTGACTTCGAAAGGATAGACTAAGTGACCTTTCCAAGACTCTTCTGGTCCTCTGATTCTATCATCATGGGCAGACATAGTTATTAATGGCCTTCTAGGAAGAAGGACAGGGTAATTTCTAAGCCTTTAGCCCTGAAATATAGCCTATAGGGCCCTCAAGGGGAATATTAACTTAGAGGCTCATCACTTCTGTGTATTCACAGCCATATGCTTTATGGAAAAAAGGTGGAGGTCAGGGGGGTGGGGAGGAAGCTTGATGTGCTGATTAGATTTAGTGTTTATGTTTCCCTTGCTGTAGCTGTTTACTGATAATTATTTTGGTTACTTGGGAAACAAATCTTATAATCCTAGGCAGGCAAAGACAGATGCAGATGGCTGTAAATTACATGCAATAGGATCAGAATATGGCTCATGAATTTTAGCCTCTCACCACCACGTAATCAGTGCTGGATTGGTTAGGTTACAGCACAACCCCTGGGGAGAAAGAGAGTTGAAAACGCTGAAACTTAAAAGGTGCAGGAAGAACATTACAAAGGCTCTTTCTATGAGGAGGGAAAGCACATACACCATAACCAAAATAACAGCAATAACTAATCCAGGATTAGAAAGCTGTCTCAAGATCATCGCCAGCCAGCTTGGAAAATCATGTTCCAGTGTCTCTCCGATGACTTCAAACATCCTATTTTTGCCACTGAAAAAAAAAAAGGAGAGAAGTTCATTTAAAACAGATGTAAAAACCATGTTTATAGCAAGATGTAAAAACTATGTTTATAGCAAGAAAACTAGAAATTTTTCTCAAACATTGCCTAAGTACTCTTTCAGGTTAGAAATCTGATGTTTAGCTACAACTCCTGACACTTTGGCCTCATACTGTCAACAAATGGATAAGATATGAGAAATGTTATGCCAACACAAACACATAGTCAAAGCAGTTAGGAAATTAACCACAGCATTAGGAGAAGATTTAAAAAAAATTTTTTTTTGGAGTATAGTTGATTTACAGTGTTGTGTTCGCTTCAGGTATACTGCAAAGTGAATCGGTTATATATATATAATCCACTCTTTTTAAGAATCCTTTCCCATAGAGGTCATTATGGAATATTGAGTAGAATTCCCTGTGCTATACAGTAAGTCCTTATTAGTTATCTATTTTATATATAGCAGTGTATATGTCAATCCCAATCTCCCAATTTATCCCTTCCCTCCAGGAGAAGATTTTTTAAAGCTATATTTCTAAGATTTGGGTTACTTGGGAACAAATATATTATATAAAATATAAATATACCTTATATATGTATGAAAATATATTTTATAAATAGCTTGTAAGTCTACTCCTCAGCAGCTGTTCTTATATGAGAATACTTTCTTTGGGCTGAACAAATAGTGTGCTCAATTTTTTTAATTAGCCTTGGAAATGAGCATAAGGAATAGCTTAATGGAATAAAATCCACAAATAATCTAATATCTCTTTCCATGTTATAGCTTCTATCTCATTTTCCACCAGACCTCTTTCATCTGAGCTATTAATAGGTAACTGCACTGAATGCTGAATCCTTTCTCTCTCAGTATTTCTTCTGGACGGGCCCTAATGAATACCAGCTAAGAACAGAAAATGGGAAGAGAAAGAAAACAAGCCTAAAAAGCAAAGGTCCTTAGTGAGTTTGTTCTCAGCCCCTATAAACTAGAGAAATGAGAGCAGGATGTCTGTCTTAACTTAGTATATAATATTCAGCATTATCAGGTAACACCCATCATGCCAAATTATTTTTTTCTGTATATACATATTGATTCTACTATGAAATGATGTAATTTTCAGAGAAGATATTGCATTATTTATCAGCAATTTGTATGTATCATGAGAATAAAGGTTGGCATAACACTGAGTCAAATATTTTGGCTTCACTTTTGGTTTTTGACCTTTATACATTCTTAGCTACTAATTGAACATGACCCACAAGTTCCAGATCAGATTTTTTTTCTCTCCAGTATCTTTTAATAGACTGAGAGTGACTTCAAGTATCTTTTCAGGAGTCACTGGACTACAGAGGTATAAATTTTGCTTCACAAATTATAGATCTACACACTAATTAGCAAGACCTATGATACATAAGGGGGGATGAAGCTTACTGACAATTTAAGATTATATCAACCTATTGTACTAAGGTTTCTCATTCTTCATCCATTCTAGCTGACCATGCTTCATGACCATGACATATGGAATACAGCCAGAATGAGGAGACAGGCAAGGAGGATGAGAAAAAATGAGACAATCCACCCCACCTTCTCCAGCCTCTAGGGCTGTGTTTGAAGAATGTCAGAATGAGGGAACTGGAATTTTACAAAATCATCCCTACCCACAAAGGTCTTCTTTGCATCCAGTGTATGAGAAATGTGAAGTTATTAGTATCTCTGAAGATTCTTGGGTGCCTTTTCCAGGATAGGTCTCTTACCAGGAGTCCAGATCTTTTATTATACACAAACTATAGAAGCATCTACAAATCCTGGCACTCCCTTTTTCTGACGGGTGAACCAAAGTATGCATATTCCCAGAAGTCCTTTCCAGCCTGTTGTGAGTATACAGCCAAGTGAAATGTTACTGAAGTTAATCTATAGCTCTCTTGGGCATAGCTCTATCCACCCTAATTAGAATAGTCTATGTCTGTCTTTTCAGGCAGACCGAAAGGTCCACCTGGCCAGAATCAATGCCCAATGTACACCTACATCTCTTCTAGTGCTTAGTGCATGACAAACAGTCATTCTTCATTCATTAACTCAAATTACGGCCAACACTCTACTGTGTTTTGACTCACAGGGATGAAAATATTCTGTCCCTAAACTCTAGAAGTCAGCTACACTATTAAGAAAAATCAACACATCAAGTGAGTAATGTAATAGCAGTGTCACAATATAACATAAACCTATACATGTTATATGATCTCAGTTATTTTAAAAATCTGCATAAGAAGAAAACCAGAATACAAAATGCCAAAAAAATGTTGAGAGTTGTTATTTCAGGTCTTTGGTTAGTGTTTATTTTCATGCGAAAATTTCTATAATTTCTGGTTTTTCTAGGATAAACACGTATTACCTTTGCAGTTAGATGAAAATACATGAAGTTATAATTACCATAATGTTAGCAGGGAGGTGTGTGAGAACCTAGAGAACTACAAATTGTCCAGAATTATTAGTGAGGGAGCTGGGGGAGAAACATCAAGTGTCAGGAAATGTGGTAGAGCAATTAGAAGAATTTTCTTCATCTGGACACCAAAGAAATAGTTTTTTAATCGTCAAACTGTTAAGGTAAATCCACTTAATAGCCTACTGGAATAATTTTCTGGAAAATTCACCCTCCCTAGCCAGTTCTTATGAAACCAGAACAAGCTAGACTATCTCATCAAATTGCTTTGCAGAATGGGTCTTCTAAGGTATTGTAGCCACCTTACCTGAAAACATACATGCACCTGGGAGAGCCTGGCCATTACTGTGCTTTCCCTATTAACCTACCTCAAATGCACGTTTACCAATTTGCTGCCCACCCAGGTGCCAAGTAGGGTCAGATACACTTCACTAGGCAGGCTGGTCAAACCACCTCAAACTCAGGGTCCAAAAGGATGGCAAGTCATGAGTCTCCTACTAATATATCCTTTCTCACCTCACTACCAAGGCAGAACAATGCTTAAAGCTTTAAAATCTAGAGAATAAACCAAGTATACATTCTTTTGCTCCAGGAACAACAGACTATCTAAATAGGACAGAGATACCCCTTTCTCAATACTCTACTGAAAATATTTAAATTTCCTTGATCTCAAAATAGTGATATACATGCTGCTCATCTGCCAAAGTTTGCCAATTAGGAAACAGTTGGTCAAAGTCAGATACTATGTGTTAGACACAGACTAAGTTTTATTCATTAAAATCATAGTAACTCAGTGTGATTTAAAGAGAGGCAAAGGAGTTAGGATGCAAAAAGCTAAAATTGTGCAGTCATTGTACGTGACTAGCTCAATGATATTTTTAATATTAATGGACCTTTGTTACCACCACCCAGCTCCATGTTGACCTTGTGGGGTTTCCCTGGCAGACAACTAAGTTCCTTTGATATGTTTTTCTGAGAAGGACCCACTTCCAATTAAAAAGTTAAAAGCACATCTAAAACTTATCCTGGATATTTAGTTGTGTGGGTAATTTGCAATTAACTAAAGTCTTCAGATGACTTGTCTCTTGAACTTTGTACCCTGAGCTTTATTAAGACCAATTGCTCTTTCAAAACTGTAGTTTCATATTTAGCCTCCAGATGTCACTGTCTGCATTATTTACTTCCCCCCACCTGGGTGGGGCGGGGGAACAGGACTTGTCAACTTCAGCTTCCTGAATATGTATGACAGAACTCCAGCTGTTTTTGCACAATCAGTAGGCTTAACATTTTCTTTCTTTATGTCCAGGAAAGCAGTAATAACAGACTATTATTAGAATGAAAATGCTTCTTTTATACTTAAGTCTGCGGGCAAAGAATATTTTGACTTTAATTTAATAACTTGGGTCTGACAGCATGAAGGAGAAATTATACATGTCCACTATTGCATCATGCTTGTCATTCACATGGCTTTTTGTATTCACATTTTCCCACTGAAAAGTAGAAATAACTCAAATGCATGCTGATCAGTGACTCAACATGTAGAGATTCTTGGGCGGACCTGTGGTAGAATGAAATCTCAATCCTCCAGATCTGGAAACTTTGCTTTCTTGGTAAGTGTCACAGGGAACGCTGTCATAGAGAACTGTAGAAAAGTATATTTCTAAGTTGGATCAAAGAGCCTTCTTGACTCTTTATTACTGACTTGTGTGATTTATTCTTGTTATTTGAGGAGAATATACACGAGGAACATCCTTAATTTTTTCCCTAGCATGTAGATTTGGATTATAAATTATGTGACCTTCTTTATATTCATTATTATCTAATAATGATCCCATTTCCTAGGTAGCTTGTGGAGTCATCTTTCTTTTTTCCTTCCTCCCTCCCTCCCTTCCTTCCTCTTTTATATTTTCAGTTAGGTGGTTCATGTGAAAAGTAACAATAGCTTCCAATGTCTGAATGAGATGACCTAGCATCAGGAAAATGTTCATATCCAGACTAGTGTAATCAAACCTTGCTCTTCGCTAACTCCTTATACAGAAATAGCTCAGATTCAGTGTACATATTTTACGTGGACAGAGCCTGGAGCAGTTATTTTCCCTTTTATGATTGCTAAGTGAGAAAATATCAATAGATCGATCTTGCTTAAGAATTTCCATGTCACATAATGAGCCTGAATATCTAAAAGAGCTCAATTCCTACAGACCAAAATGTCACTGTTTGGGGGAAAAAAAAATAGCTTATACGACGAGTGACCATTCCCATCTCCACCCCTGAAAGAAAACTTTGCTCAAAAGAAATTGCAAATGCAAGAACCTGAAGGGGCCACAGTCGAAAGATGGTGGGAGGGACACGATCATGTACAGGACGGGCATGGTGGACAGGAAGAGGATGAGCAACAGCATCCCCAGATAGAAGTTATTCGATCTGGAAGCTTTGAAGACCCTCGCCTCAGGAACGTTGCAACACATCACAGCCCAGCCCTGGAAGTACATGGAGGTGTGGAGCCGAAGGATATTGATGCCTGGGAGGCTGGGAGCGAAGAAGGAGCCCATCCTGGAAAGAAAAACAGAGCTCTGCTCCCCATGGAGCTTCACGCCCCAACAAAGTCACACAGTCCGTATTTATTTTACATCATGCTTATTTGCCAAAGGCAGAAAATGTGTTTGCCACTTTCAATCACGTAAACCCTTCATGTTAATAAACTTAACTAATTCTATTTCCATCTCCTGTACACATTTTACCATCTTCCCCATTATTGCAGATATTGTGTACTGAAGTCTTTCACAGAAACTCTGCTGGTCGCTAACTATATCCACTTATCATTAGTAACTTTAAACTACAACAGACCAAACAGTATATTACATTTGTTCTACTTCTCTCTTCTACTTGTAAAAAAAATTTACTTTCCCCTAATATTCATATCATTAATATATCTAAAAATTTCGCTTTAAAAAAAACTTTACCCCCAAATTTTAAAAATTAAAAAATTAGCTTTTTTTATAATTAACCCTTAAAATCACCCATTATATTCAAATAAACTGCATATGTGCATTAATTATTTTGTCATAGCTAATTAATTTTTACTTAATGAAAGAGAAAATGTTAAAGTAAGTTTTTCTGATGTTATTTTCTATTTGTGGCCGTTATGGTATTTTAGAGCCAATGGGAATTATGTATTTGTGCCTCACAAGATACTATGTTTTGTTGATATTCCACTGTAAGCTTTATGTGTTTATAAAATGAAAATTTGACACATCCATTTAATTTAGCTTATCTGTTTACTTTCTTATTTTAGCTTGTCCAGGAAATCCACTGGTCTGTACATGAGATTTTTAAAAAGTATTTTCAAATGTCACTTTTAAACAGGAACCATTTGGGTGAGGTCACTCTTACTTGATGGCTTCAGTGGTTATTATTTCAACAAAATAAATTTCAGTTTTCTTTGATGAGAAAATCCATCAGCACCATAATGGCAATTTATTAATCCGAAACTCAAAAGAGGATACATGTACACTTATTTCAGAAGTATAAGCAGAATCCTACCTTTTAAACTGTCCCAAATATAATAAAACCTTCAGCAGTTCTAGTTAGGGTTTGCATGTTATATTTCCTGGTTATGTAGAATAATTTTTTAAATCAATCCAATGTAAATTTGGTATATTATGGAGGGCGGGGGGTTGAGTTAGATGAAGAAGTTAGTTTTGGCTATAATTGAACTTGTGCAATCCAACATTAAACCATTTCATTGAAAAGTGCTAATCTGCTACAGTTTGTGCTGTGTTGTTGATAGGTTTCCATACAACAGATCTGAAAAACATTTAACATACTGAATTGACCACAGATTTTGTAGAAAGTTAAACTATTAAAAAAAATGGTATGTACTTTGGGTGATGATGATTTGTCCATGTAGGTTCATCAGTGACAACAAATGTACAGCGTGGTGGAAGATGCCAACAGTGGGAAAGGCTGTGCGTGGGTGGGGACTGGGGGTATATGGGAACTCTGTACTTTCCACTCAATTTTGCTGCGAACCTGTAACTTCTCTAAGATATAAAGTTCATTAGTTTTTTTTAAATGAGGGTAAACTTTGGAACAATACTGTGTATCTTGGTTACAGGATAGCAAGAGAGAATCTGGAACCCCAGAAACATGAGCAAGTAAGTGAGTGACAGTCCCAGCTGAGGGGTCAGAATTACAAAGCACTAGATGATATTCCCAAATGCCAACGTCTGTAACGTAACATGCTTGCAGATGATTGTGCTTGCCCCCTTCTAAAAGTCAGGCTTGGCCATGTGATTTGTTTTGGCCAGTAAAACAGAGATAAAAATGAAGTGTCTCACTACGGGATGGAAACTTTAATAGCGCTGTAGGGTTTTTTGTTCTCTTCTCTCTCTGCTCTGACCAGTGATGTTCCAGATGGATCCTATTCTATCACAGTCTATGACTCCACAGTGAGAGTAACTAACATGAGCACAGTCCTTTACCAACTCACATTGGACACATGGAGTAAATAAGAAATAAACTTTTCCTTTTCTAAGCCACTGAGATTTGGGGGTTTGTATTTAATTGCTGCACAACCTAGTCTATCCTAAGATACAGTTTTGCCTAAAGCCACATATATGTGTAGCTATACACAGGCATGCGTTGTTTATCTGTATGCACACATATGGACACTCATATATGTAAGTGTATCTATAGATAAATAATTTCAGAATTTCAAAATAAATATCACATAGGCATTTTGAACAAATGACTCAAGAACATTACCCTAGAAAAAGAGATCCCGGCACAGTGATATCTGAATCTTAAAGCTCATTCTTTCTTTGCCCGTGACTCACTAATCAGCTCAGCTCACTAAGTCCCTTAGCCAGACCTGATCCCGTCATCTGTCAGTTGAAGATCATTGTAATACCTTAGGCTTATAAAATGCTTTTCTTCCAAGAAGATCAAAGCAAATCAAAGCTTCTTTTAGTTAGCTCTTCTTATTGTTCCAGTGACATGGTACGTGTCAGGTAAATTATTCACATTTGATCAAGTGAGAAAATGAGGTAGCAGAAAGTGAGAAGACTGGCAGGGAGACACAGGAGACAGCATTGGAACAACGTCTGAACCTATCTTCTTTCTCACTGTGTGTGCTCTGCCTCAGCTACATCCTGCTCTGATAGAGTAGAGATATGATATGCTTTCATCATTTAAAAATATGATTACAAAACCTACGCTATTTTTAAAAGACGTGTATAATATAGTTTTACTGATCATATCAGCCAATTCATAAAAAAATGGATGTTACCTATAATTGTTTGACTTTAATAACATCGGTGTAAATAACCTTCATTACTCAGAAACTCCTAAAGTGGTTATTGAATGTCTCCAGTCACAAACCAATAAAATTGAACACAAAATCTCCATCTTCTTTTGATCATTTCTGTAGCAAATGGCCATACTTAGGCATCAGATCCTTATGCCTTATAAAATAGTGGATTACATGTGTGAGTACAAGGAAGCCTTCTAAACCTAGACTACACACTCCCCACACCACATCCCTACCCTGTCACCAACTTCCTGGCAGTTAGGAAAAGACCATTTGTACAAAGGGTTGACCTGAAGGGGAATAATAGTTATTCAGTATTTTGCTTCTAGAACTCTGGGAAGTGTGTGAACATCTTAGTACACTCAAAAAACACAATCACTTTCTAAAGTCCTCTTCAAACTAACCGGAAGCAATATTTGACCAATATCTGAAGGTTGAATACATAGAAAGTGATAGTGTAATGATACTGCAAAGATTTTGATGATGGGTCTGCCCATGAGAAAACTGGAGAAGATTGTTTAGATATTTAAGAATTTCAATATGAACAACAGTGGACTAAATAGGTGCAAAATTACAAGTGAAACAAATCAGGACACAATTATAAGAGCTTTGCTGACAATGAAAACAAATTTCTAGGCCAATCTGTTGTCTTCACTATGAAAGAACAAGAAACAGACTTGCAGCATATGTCTGCACAAATGGCGCCACGCCAGGCCTGAGGGATTTACGACACTCTGCATAAGAGCCAGGGAGTTTTAAAACTGATATAAGGCAGTGGTTTCTCATTACTCCAATAGCACCGTTAGCCATTTTCTGCCATGACAGCAGAATCCCCTACAGGAAACGAAAGATCTGGAAGCTGAGCCCTTTGCTATCTCTGGTGATAGTCACATGTTGAGCCACCTTGACTTTCCTCCCTGCTTGGAGAAGAAAGGATGCATTTCACTCCTTAATGACTCTCTGGACATATAAGCCATAACCTGTCAAATTTAGAAAGCAAGGGAACAGGAATCACGTTTTTAAACATACCTGACAATGGAGAGGAGGATCTTTTCATAGTCTTCTCTTCAGATTGATTGACCTAGTGAGGCACAGAAATCTGACAGGCCCCAAGGCAGGATGATGAGGCCCTTGACTGTGGTCTTTATATTACTGAAGCAAGATCATTTTTACTTTTGCAGAGAGGTTTGCTCTCACAAAGGTTTAACAATTCAGACTAGCTATGGTTGAAGGAGTTGAGTAATAGATGAAGCTTGCACAAAAACTGACCCCAGTAACTAGTACTTGCACCTAGGACAATGGTGTGATTGGCACAATATTAGATCTGTGTCAATGGGATAAAGAAGCTCAGTTGTAACTGCTTGTGGGTTGGGGTGTTCTTAGTTAAGAGTGACAGATTTTCAAGACACACGGTCCACAGATGAATCTCCTGCTATGATTCCATTTTTAAAGTCAAAAATGGTTTCTACTGTATCAACTCATCTTAACCTGTCAAAGTTTACAGTGAAAATGCTTTCATTTAATAAAAGATATAACAATCCTTTGTACATTAAAAGAAATAATTCCGATGTGCAAGTGGCCCCATGAAACAAATTACTAAATAAAGATCATATTTCTAACTAAACCTTCCTAAAACATGTATTTCATCTCTATAAACTACTGGATTTGGTAAGCTAATAGTTTTTAAAGTAGCTATAAATTCCATTTAAAACATATTCAATAGTGACTGCAAATAAAATAAGTTTCTTGGAAAGACCTTACACTAATTTCTTTCATTCTTAACATGGGTAATGGGATCATTAATGTTTCACTGTCAGATCCTAGCATCACAGGATATGAAATTATAAAAAGCCTTCAAATAATCTAGAAGCCAGAACCTAGACTCCCAGTATTTGATGAAGGAGTGCTCTGCAAAACAGGCAGATGCCTTTTAGAATTAAGATTTAAAATATGGGGGAAAAAAGTAAACTCTTCATAGCCATTCACTTTGCAAAAAGACAAATGTTGAGTTAGATACAGACTGTGGACTTCTCTAACACCAGGCTACAGTGCTTCATGCAAAAATGATCTTGGAGGCTTTCTTCAAGTGATAAACTGTCCACAGTTGGCTTACCAGATCATTCCTTGATTGAAGATCAGAGCGAGGACATTGCCACTGATGTCAAATTCGGTGTATGAAGGCTAGAGGAGACATTCACTGTATTAGCATCTCAAATGGCAAAAACTGAAAGGCAAGTGTTTCATATTTCTATATAGGTATGGCTAGACTTGCAACTACTTTCTTGCAGCAACAACAGCAGAATAATCAATACAATAAATAGTTAGCAATAAAATAATAAGGCATCCTTTTTAACACAGTAAGTCATTTTAAAATTCTGTCATTCGATGCTGTGGAAGTGTGATGAGACATACGCTCTCATATACTGCTGGTGAAAGTAAAACTTGGAGTAAACCTTTAGAAAACAATTTGACAATACATACGAAAAGTTTTAAAAACTTCATCCTCTTTGACCCTGTAAATTTACTTCTAGAAATTGGTTTTAACAAAATAATCCTAAATGCTAACAAATTTTAAGAAGCAGAGATGAAACCATCTAAATGTCCAACACTGGTTAAGTAAACACAGTTTAACTATGCTATGATATATATTGCAGCTAATTACAATCACCGTTGGAAGGATATTTATATAACCAAGAGAAAACTATGCTCTAATGTTAAACAAAAAATATGTAAACTTATACATTATTTTTTCTACTCAATATGAAACTATGCATAAAGAAAAAACTTAAAAGTGATCGGCAAAATTAATAGTTGTTATATGTGGGTGATGGATTATGCTTTTATTTTCTTCTTTAAGTTTTGCATATTTAAAATACTTTTATAAAAAAATGTGAATTTCTTTTACAATAAAAAATATAGAGGGGCTTCCCTGGTGGCGCAGTGCTTGGGAGTCCGCCTGCCGATGCAGGGGACACGGGTTCGTGCCCCGGTCTGGGAAGATCCCACATGCCGCGGAGCGGCTGGGCCCGTGAGCCATGGCCGCTGAGCCTGCGCGTCCGGAGCCTGTGCTCCGCAACGGGAGAGGCCACAACAGTGAGAGGCCCGCGTACCACAAAAAAAAAAAAAAAAAAAGAGAGCGAGCAATACAATGAAAGTTTAAGAAGTTATTCAACTCATTGTCCAGTGTTCACTCCTAGATGATACCATCCTACTCAGGGCAGCAGCACCAGGCTGTTCTTTGTACACAGGGGACACCAATTGGAACTGAGGTGGGCATCTGTCCTAGGAGGACCCATGCAAAGGCTTCCTGGTGACACATTAGGCATCTTAGAAAGAAAGCTCTGTCAATGGAGTAATGCTAATTAGCAAAGACAATAAAGCTGGCTCCTATTTAATTTGAGATAGAGAATAATCAATCAGGAAATTGACTAACTGGTAACAAGAGAAAAAGCAAACAGCAAAAAATATAAAGTGAGAGGACCACAAAGAGAGAGTAATAGAGTGGCAGGACCTGATTACTGCCCCAGATCCTGACACCTGCAGGTGTGGCTTCAGACCACATGTATCCTCATAATAACTCCCTCCCTAGCACACATATATACGCACAGCACAAAGCTCATGTGCACACACACACATACAAAATCAAACAACCTGAGAGTGTCTCAGTTTTTCTTAAACCCAAGCACCCAAAAATATATTTGTAAGAAGATAAAATAGGTCTCTGATTTGGAGCCCCAACAAATCTTTCACAGTTTTTGAACACTCTGCCTCAAGAATTCTTGAATCTAGGCGTCAAATTCATCACTTCCCAAAAGGCAACAGTACTCTCCTAGTTAACTGAAAGGTATGCGCGATGTGCCTTGTAACAGATTCAGGTAGTAGATGCCAAGTCTGACATAACAAGAATGGTTAAATAGCAAGATATAATAATAATAAGATGATACATAATGAAAAAATAAATAACCCTATATAAGGAGGACAAAGATGACAGATGATTTCAACAAAAATTCACTCAAGATACTACTAAAGAATATACAAAGTGTTTCACTTAGTTTGCAGATCATCAAGAAGCTTAATGTTCTTAAGATGCAAAGAGGTTAGGTTGACAGTTTTTGTTCTAAAATCAACAATGAAAAAAGTGTGGTTTTCATGGAAAACGAAGAAAATGAATTGCTTCTAATCTGGAGAAACGTTAGCTCTGAGTCTTTCTCTTTCCCCAGGAGCACTTTGCTCTGGATCAACTCCCCTTTTCTCCTGGAGCCCTGTGAGATCACAGAACACATGTGACAAATGCTCAGTCGGTGGTCTGCACCATCTGTGGCCTTGCAACAGCTCTTCTCTGTGTCCGTTTAAGAATCAAACCTTCAACCTTGGCCTCTTTAGAAGAGTGTCAGATTTAGCCCATCAAACTAAGGAAAATGAAAAAAATTCAAACTTTTAGAAGTACATTTCTTTTATTCTCACAAGCATACAAACCTCTTAAAGGCCATTTGAGATGAGATATTTTTATAACCAGGTGACCAGAAAAGCACAAAGGACACACTAGGAACCCTTGGTTTCATACTGTATGTGCAGCAGGGGCAGCCGGAGGAATAAAATCTTTGATGCATAAATTGATTGACCGGATGCAGAGAAAGGGTACCTCCACACTCCCTACTGTGACAAGTGGTTTTGTGATACAGACACTCGTCTGGGATTCAGACTCGAGTATGCGACTTTGCCCTGCCATTTGCTCGCTGAGTGAGCTGAGCCAGTCACTAATTAATTCAGGCCTCAGTTTCCTCACAGATAAACTAATGAAATGAACTAGATCAGGGGTTGGTGCATTATGACCCATGAGCCAAATCTGGACCACCATCAATTTTTGTAAATAAAGTTTTTTTAGAATATAGCTACATTCATTCATTCCTGTATTGTCTATTGCTGTCTGGGATGAAAACAGGAATGTCATAGTTACAACAGAGACCATATGGCCTGATGCAAGGGAAATCACTTGTTTTCCTCTATGATTACACTCTACTCATGATACTTCTGACACAGATGTATAGGTTCTTCCCCCAAACCAAGCATTTCCCCATCTTTCTGTGGATACCATCTCGATGTCCTACAATTTAACTCAATTCTGACAGTTACTGTCCAGAGTTGGCACAGATCCCACAGGTTAAGGGCTTGGTGCCACAAGACTGCCCCACACTTTAGATGAAAGCCTCACACGTTAATCGAAAGCTCAGGTTGTCACCTATGCTGACTGATGGGCTGTAAACTGGAGATTCTCACGACTCCCTCCTTAGCTTTGATCATTTGCTAGAGTAGCTCACAGATCTCAGGAAAACAGTTTGTTTACTAGATTACTGGTTGATTATAAAAGGATACAACTCAGGAACAGCCAGATGGAAGAGGTGCATAGGGCAAAGTACGAGGGAAAGGGTATAGAGTTTCCTTGCCTTCTCCATGTGCACCCTCTTTCTGGCACCTCAATGTGTTCAGCAACATGGAAGTTCTCCAAACCCCAGGGTTCAGAGACTCTTACGGAGACTACATCACAGGGACAAAATCAATCATTAACTCAGTCTCCAGCCTCTCTCCCCTCCCTGGAGGATGGGGGGATGAGGCTGAAATTTCCGAGTTTCTAATTATGGTCAGGTCTTTCTGCTGACCAGCCCCCAAACTGAAGCTATCCAGGAGCCCACCAAGAGCTGCCTCATTGGAAAAAATAATGCTCCTATCACCCACAATATTCCAAGGAATTTAGGAACTCTGCATCAAGAGCCAGGGTTAAAGACCAAATATAAGAACAAAAGATGTTCCTAGCCCCGTCACTGCTTTGTAAATTACAAAAAATTTTAGGCGCTCCAGCCGGGAATTGGAATGAAGACCAAAATATATATTTCTCACTACACCACAATAACATACTTGCAGAAGTGAAAATACTTATTGTGCAATCTTTTACAGAGAAAGTTTGCCTACTTCTGAACTAGATAATTTCTAAGATCCCTTTCTAATCTAAAATCTGTAATTGGTTGACTCAGTTATTAAAGAATTGCTTCTTGGGACTTCCGTGGTGGTGCTCCCAATGCAGGGGGCCTGGGTTTACCCCGGTCAGGGAACTAGATCCCACATGCGTGCTGTCACTAAGAGTTCACATGCCACAACTAAGGAGCCCTCGAGCTGCAACTAAGCAGCCCACGTTCTGCAACTAAGGAGCTGGTGAGCCACAACTAAGGAGCCCGTGAGTCGTAACTAAGGAGCCCGCCTGCCACAACTAAGACCCAGCGCAACCAAATAAATGTTAAAAAAAAAATTGCTTCTCTCTAAACACCTTAAAAATGGAATTTATACTCCATTCATTAAACTCAGAAAATCCCACTCTAAAAACGAAACCAATGAAAGAAAGCAAACACACACACACACACACACACGCACACACACAGGGTATGAAATTCAAGGCTCATTCTTTTAGAGGTGGATTTTTAAAAATATGAGATCATACTATAGTTTCTTTTTTTTTTTAAAGCCAATACACTAATAATATGAGTGTAAATCAATTTGCAAAGTGTTGCCTCTAAAATATAAAAAGCTTAAAGGTAAATGATGCTTGAGAAAAAACAGGTTTTCTCGTAACCCGAGTTAACAAAATGATTCAAATGGAGTAAGTGCAATAAAGTCCCTAAGGGCTGCTCATCCATAATAAGATTTTTAGGGGCCAGCAACAGAGAAGCCAATCTGGATTTGGGTTGGGGTCCGTAATAGTCAAGGAACTAGAAATTTTCTTGCTTTATTTTTAGACCTTTGTTTGTGGTGGGCTAGAGTCAGTTATCTACCCAGAAGGAAAACATATGGTACTCACTGGACAAAAAAGCCTGAGAAAACCCATCCTCTCTCTGCAAGTTTAATTATTTGGGGCAAACCATCAACCTCTGGATATTGTGAAATGCAATTCAGGATCTCAGAGATAATTCTGTCATTGCAATGACCTGCCTGACTTTCGTCACACAAATCTCATTTCCCACAGCTGGAATCACACTGCTTAGAGCTGCAGGCTGGCCTGGCCTGTGGCACTGGGGCAATGGCACTCAAGGGTGGTCCCCAGACCAGAAGCAGCATCAACATCTGGGAACTTTTTAGTAAAGGAAATTCTCAGGCCCTGCCCCAGATCTACAGAATCAGAAACCTGTGTTTTCATGTGCCTTCAGAGCATTCTGATATATGCTCAAATTAGTGAACTACTAACCTAGAACAAATCCAACCCTCATCTACTAGGTTGATTCAGCACCTCAGGGCTTTGCACTATAACCCTAGTTGCCTGCAGATAGACTCCGTCCAGTCCAGCCTATTCTGTCCCTTTGCCCATGTTCTCACACCTTTGTTGGATACCCATGACTTCCTACTAACTCTTTATCATTCCATCTTCCTGGACTGCTAAATAGTATCTCATTCCCAGAAAGGGAATATCAGTTTATTTCCTAATTCTATATCCCAGCCCCTCCTGCTAATTCCATTCTACAGCAAGAAACCTGTCTAAGCATTTGACTTACAAATGCTATGGATTGGCTCATGAATTAGTCATGCTTTGGCAGAGTCCTTGAAATTTCTAGGGGTAAGCATTACAGTGAAAATTCAATATGATGGAAATCTGGTTGACGGCTTTGAAGTCAATCAGATGTGGATTTCAGTTCTACCTCCACCACTGACCAGTTATATGTCTTTGAACAAATTATTAAAAATCTCTAAACCTCAGTTTACTGTAAAGTAGAAAAATATTATCTACCTCATAGCGTTGCTGGTATGGTTACACAGAATAATATATGTAAAGCATTTTGTAGATGTTCTAACACATGGCAAGCTCTACATAAAAATATAATACAGTATAATATGATTAGTAATATACTCTGATGGTCTGTGAATCATATGCCTCTTATTTATGGGTAATCGTGCACTCCATCAGATCTCAGGAAAATCTCCCATATTTTCCATTCACATAAATTCAACAAGGAGCACCTTAAAATGTAACTTTAAACAAGGTTTAACCAAGCTGAGGTTTTAATTAGATTGAACATACTCTTACCCGATGCCATGTATTCAGTCCATTACTTCCTGGATACTATTTACCTACTTCATTGACAAATGGCAAGGATGGTGTCAACATAAATTAAAGTGAGAGTTAAAGGCATTCTGTGTTGAACTATTGCAGAAAACTCAGAGTTTACAAGAGGACTGAGGGCGGTTTTGCTGAATCAGGGTGGTTAAAATCCTTTCTGGGAGCAAACCATTCCACTCCCATGAGTAAGTGAACTCTTTAGAAACACTGAGAACTACCTGCTATGCTCAGAGAAGTCTTAGGAAAGATTAACTTACATTACATGGTCTAACAGTCTGCTCCTAGCCAGTAATTTTCCCACCTCAATTCATCTTCATAGGTTTGTTGTGGTAATACTTTGGCCATGAATTTATAACTGGAAAATATACAGAGTCACTTTTAATCCCATTTACTCAGATATAACCAGTGTATAATTCAGTATATTTAACATAATGGCTTTTCCAGAAGGATATTTCATTGTCCTTATTTATTCACTGGCTATATACTTAGGCAACTCCAATTCAGACTCTTAATTTTTTATATGTAAAATAAAAGCATTATGACTGATTTTGTCAAAACTCCACCTAACCTTAATATTCAGTGAATCTCTGAATCTAATGCTGGAGTCTGCAGAGTTTAGACTTTATAGAGGTTAATTATTGTTATAAAAGTGAATGAACTTTTTCAAAAATATCTTCTCTATAACTGAGCAATTCAACCTAGAGAAATTTCTCATAAGGAAATAAGTTTTACATAAGATTATGATTTATCTATGGAGATATTTATCTACATGGCTATAAATAAATACGATCACAATGTTTAATATAGTAATAAAACATTAGGTACAGTTAACTAACAACAAATAAAAAATAACTAGTTATTGTACATTCATATGTAGACTATCACACAGCCATTTAAAAATTATACAAGACCCGTTAATAACATAGAGAAAAGGTCACAGTTAGGTGAAGAAAAGCAAGTAACTAGTCAATAGGATACATGCCAATATATTTTTATAAAAATCTATAGTACTATATATAAATCTATAGTCCTTGTTTATCTACATATAAATAAACACTAATACTCTACAATTCAATTAACTAAGTAATGTCATGAGTGGTGGGATTACCTGTGATTTTTATTTCCATATTAAGCTTATATTGCCTTTTCCAGATTTTTAAACAATGAACTGGTATTATTTTTAAAGTTCAGAAAAAAAAATTCTTTTTTTTGGTGGCAGAAATGGACACATTTTTCTCTTTCATTCCTGAAAGGATTCTTAAAAGTATCTTCTCTGCCCATCTCAGGTTCTCTTTTGCGTCAATGACAGGTACTTTCTGGACTCATACTGGCAATTAGTAAGTCCAGAATATCAAAGAAACATTCTCATCGGCCTCTTATCCTCTAAAACATTTCCATTTTAGATTTCTGCATCTCTGCCTGCACCATCCATACTTTCCAGCTGCTGGGCCCTGCCTTCCATCAGTCCGTCCACTGAGAATTCTTTCTTCCATTTCAGTCTTTTGAAATTCTGATCCTCCTTCAAGACTTGGCTCAAATGTCTCTTACTCCATCCTGTCTTTGTATTTCTATTGATCTCTCCCACAGTGGTTTCTCCAATGTGCAATTACATTTCCTGCTCTGTGCTGACAGCGGGAGCTTGCAGGATTAAAGGGTAGCAGAGAGTGTGAGGAATCGGTGAATGAATGTTCCACCAGAAGAGGGCAGTAATTCCTCAGCTCCAGCCAATTTCTCCAGAGTGGGAATATGGGTCTAATGTCAGGCCTTTCAATATGTCAAGAAAAACAAGAAATCCACATACATAAATTTTTTTTTTGGCTGTGTCGGCTCTTAGTTGCAGCATATGGGATCTTTCATTGCAGCACATGGTCTCTTCGTTGCTGCACGCGGGCTTCTCTCTAGTTGTGGCGTGTGGGTTTTCTCTCTCTAGTTGTGGCACACAGGCTCCAGAGTGCGTGGGCTCTGTAGTTTGCGGCACACGGGCTCTCTTGTTGAGGCGTGTGAGCTCAGTAGTTGTGACATGCAGGCTTAGTTGCCCCGCGGCATGGGGGATCTTAGTTGCCTGACCAGGGGTCAGACCCGCGTTCCCTGCTTTGGAAGGCGGATTCTTTACCACTGGACCACCAGGGAAGTCCAAAGAAATCCATATTTTTTAAATGTAAAACTCCAAGCTTTAAAATATTAGCTCGTAAAAACAAAAAAACAAACAAACACTGCAGACGAGAGAAAAAAATATCTGTCAGTTGAATCTAGCCTGCAGACCCACGTTTGCAACCTCTCCTTAGGCTTACAGCTTTTACATCTGTGTATCCTCTTGTCAGCAGGCACAGAGGTTTGCTCACAATGGTTTGTACCTAGCAGGCACTCAGCTGTGTAAGCTATCCACCTGGTGGGTCAGTGATAATAAGATCCATATCAAAGGTCCATCATCCAACCTTAATGATTTAAAACTTGTTTTGCTGCTGAGCTTCTCTCTGATGAGCCTTCCAAAGGTAACATGGAAGCAAATTCACTCTGTCTGACCTAAAACAGAAACTTGTCTTTTTTCCTGTACTTTGTTCTAACCCAAGAGCACTGTCAGCACTCAATAAATAATAAATTACGGTCATATAATTACAGCTTTTACGCAACCAGGTCATGTTATATTGACTTCATATGTGAAGCAAAATTTTCTAGCACTTAAGAAGAAAGCAGTTAGGGATCAAAGGCAAACATAAGCCAAGTGATGGTCTAAGGAAGAAATGGCAATTTTTATGTCTGCTTCAGAAGAGCTGAATCAGGCAAGGAAAATAGAAATGAAACCAAGCCAGCTGAATACCTCATAGCAGGGAATGGGAAAGCAACACAAAGGCATTCTGGATCTATAGCATTACCTCACCGTCGTCCACCAAACAGTATGACCTAACACTTTCAGTGAGGGAGACAGATGACCTAATAAAAGGTACAATCTCAAAGTCAGGTAGCCAGGTAGAGAATCTAGCCTGGAGTCTTGAAAACAGTTCTGAACGTAGGACTTGTCCAGAAACTAGAGGGCATGAGACAGGAGGAAGACCAGCAGGGAAGGATATCCCTTCACTGGTGAGAAGAGAAACATCATTAGCTCAAGAATACTAGGGCAGAATTGATTCCAGGGCACATCCCTGGAAGCAGGCAGAGTTCTGTCAGTAGACGGCGTTGCCTTGATGGCGCTAGGATGTGGAGGTTCAACACTGAGTCAGCCAGTCCAGCCAGACAACATAATACCTGCCATGTGACAAGCACAGCTCTAAGCATGAGGTCAAGGCCTCTGTTTTCAGAAAGCTTTCATTACAACAGAGGGAGACAGATAATAAGCACGTTCAAAAAAGGAGATGTCAAACAGTTATACAACGTATAAAGAAAAGAAAACTGTGCTGAAATAGAGAGTGCCTGATGGGCCACCTTGGATTGGAAGGTCAGAGGAAAGCTCAAAGGAGGTGACATATTAGGGGTGAGTCCTTAATGACAAGAATCAGCCCTGGCAAATTCTAGGAACCTGCACCCCTAGAGGGAAGAACAATTTGGGCAGATGCAAGGAGCATCTTGTGTTTGAGCATAAGAAAGACTCCCAGTGTTTGTGGACTTTACAATGCAAGAGCGAAAGTGGTAGGAGATGAGCTCAGAGAGAAAAAAAGAAGCAGATCACACAGGGTATCGATGGCCTTGAACAGGGATTTGGAATTCATTCTAAATACTTAGAAGCCACTGGAAATACTTGAGCAAATGAGTATCAATACTATCAACTCCTCAGGTCCTATTTCCCAAGATGACAGTTTCATTTGCAAAAGGCGGACAGAGAGATGTGTGCTTTGCTGCCGCCCTCAAACTTTGTTGGGGGACCTGGGGTTGAGCATAGTGGGGGGCTGGTGATGGAATCAACACCAGTGGGGCTCAGAGAAACCTGTGCTGTGGTTGTGGGGAAGGAAATCAACTTGCCGGAATTCTACTCCACCAGGTGCCAGAGCCCTGTCAGTACCCTGAGCCTTTCAGAGCCCCCAGCTTATGTCTCTGCTGAGCTCTCATTAGACTGTGAGCTTTATGAAGCAAGCAGCGTGTTCACTGACTCCCTTCTCCCCGCAGCGTACTGCACAGTGATGCACTTGGTAAGTGTCCAGCAGTTGCTTAGTAGAATTCAAAGCAAACAGAAAATGTGCAGTTGATACTACTCATCTTGCCCTGCTTCTAGAAATGCCAGCAAGCTTCATGGGGAGGGAGCTGACTATGGGCCCAAGATTTATTGAGTTCACCATTTTAACAGATAGGTTGAAGTCCGCTGCTTTAGCCATCTATAATTTTACTAGAATCTATTTTTGCTAGACTATTGTAAGCCATGAGACTCAAGTCTGACCCCCTTCTGAATTAAAACTATACGCATTGGTCTTCATTTATTGACATCTAAAAGACAATCCCACCTCCTAAATTCTTCTTCTTGCATGGTATACGTAAATGACTAAGCACAAAGGAATAATCTGATAAGAGAAAAATGAATATCACACTTACATATCCATATTCCAAATCCCAGCACCAGCAGTAATTGCAAAACCTCACAAAACATGCTCGGAGAAAATCCCCAATGAGAATTGTGACGTAGGTAGTCAGAACATCAGAAACGGTCAGCCGCACAAATTCCTGTTGAGATATTATCTGTATTAAAAGGAGCATTTCTCCCTTCAAATGGTCCTAATGTTAACATCGAATTTGTCATGCTTTCTAAATAGTATTAACTTGAAAACTGCAACTAATGGTAAAGAAACTAGTTAGGCATATCTAGCAAGTAAAAAATGTTTCACCCCTATTTTATTAGTCTAAAAATAATTATTTCCTGCTCCAAAACCACTGTATCAGAAGTCTTCCTACTGAGAAACTTTTATAAGCATGACATGAGAACACAAAACGGGAAAATAATGACAACACAGAAGTTTAAAACTTGAATCTGGCAAACAGCAGATAATAAAATAAATTCATTTATAAAATAAATTTTTTATTTATAAAATTAAAAGACAAGCTTGGAAAAAGTACTTGTGGCATATATGATGGAGAACTAGTTTTTCTAACACATTAAAAACTTTTACAAATCAGTACAACAATCGATGGGCAATTCAATAAGGAAAAAAATGGCAAATGGCACAAATAAGAAGAAAATACACAGTTAATTAAAATATGCAAAAATACCTAAATCCCACATTATAAAAATACGATTAAAACAATAACTCGTTGCTCCACACAGTGATAAATATTTTAAAATCCATGCTTTTCCATAATGGTGAGAGTGTGGTGAAATAGGCACTGTTGTAAACTGACAGTTAGAAGGGAAAGTTAGACGGGTGCAACATTTGTGTGTGGGGGGACGTTTGTGAAGATCCATCACATTTTAAAGTGTGTGGATTTTATTAGGAAAATCCACTTCTAGAAATGTATCCTATGGCGGTATTAGCACAAATGTCCAAATCTATACATATAATTATGAAAGCATTGTTTCTCCCAGATCAAAATTGGAAGCAATTCAAATATACTCAAGAGGAAATTAATTAAATAAAAACGGGTGTCCACACAACAGAACATTGTGAGCTCTTAAACAAAGTGCTGTTGTGATTATGGTTGCACAACAATGTGAACATATTCCAAAACCCACTGAATTGTGTACTTTAAATGGGTGAGACGTATGGTATGTGAACTATATCTCAATAAACTTGTTTAAAAAGTGCTCAAATGCTATGTTCTGATAAGAAATGGATTGTTAAAAATTTACAAAATAGGATATGTAGCATGAACCCACTTATTAACAAAAAATCCTACACATATATACATACATGTATATAAGTATATGCATAACATGTATATGTATAGAAAAGGTCTGGAAAATTAGAAACTTTTTACCTCAGTGGTGTGGACTTGAAGTTACATGCAAAATGTGTATGTTGTGGGTTACAGGGGAAGCTCACTATTTCCTCATGGAACTTATAACAATAGGCAATAAATATAAGAGTAGACATATAATTATAAATTTTCATTATGATCGTTTTCTTCTGCTCTTTCCTTTCTGCTCCTTCCCAATAATTCGTGCCCTAAGATTGAAGACATGGAATATCTAATAAGACATATTTTTCCAGAAATACAGTGTTCTTCTATAATAAAAGAAGTCTTCTGGTTTTTATTTCCAGCTACCTATATAATCTCACCTCTAAAATAACTAGTGAGAAAGAATCACATCACAGGGCAAGGCCCATTTGACTAGCAGTTATCTGGTTAATTTCCAGTCCCATACTTCAGAGCAGTGCTTCCTAAACTCCAAGTAGCCGTGTACCACCTTCACGATTCTTGCCATGTCCAAGTACTATCTGAAATATTATTTACCTAATATTTCTTTTAACTTTACTTTACTTTACTTACTTTACTTTAATATACTTTATTTTTAAAAAATAACTCCTACTATTGTAAATAGAAGGTGTATAACATCTGCCATAAACAGTAGTTAACTATAATATAAATATATTAAAAGTTAAAAAAATTATACTGAAAACTTTAAACTATAAATGTAAAAGAATTATCTTGCCATTAGTTCCCATCAAAAGTAGTGCCTGGGGCTTCCCTGCTGGCGCAGTGGTTGAGAGTCCGCCTGCCGATACAGGGGACGCGGGTTCGTGCCCCGGTCCAGGAAGATCCCACATGCCGCGGAGCGGCTGGGCCCGTGAGCCATGGCCGCTGAGCCTGCGCGTCCGGAGCCTGTGCTCCGCAACGGGAGAGGCCACAACAGTGAGAGGCCCGCGTAGAGCAAAAAAAAAAAAAAAAAAAAAAATGTACTGCCTGTGAGCCAGTAGTGTATTTTGGGAAATGCTATCAAAGAACAGGGGTGGAGATGGAAAAGAATGAAACAGGAAAGGAGAGAAAACCTTTACCCAAGAGAGTGTTAAAAGCTGTCACTACTGGGGCAACTGGGTCTTGATTCTTCTGGGGACCCGCTGAGTAGCCATATAGAATAAGTCTCACAACTGTCCACCCAAGAGACAGAGAAGGGAAGTATTGATCCACCAGCTCCCATTCCCATCAGTCAGGGATGGCCCCATGTGGTATTAACGTCCCATTTGGTGACAGCAGATAAGCAGGGTAAAGGTGAGACCCTGTATACAACTCAGTTGAGATACTGTCTTGTAACAGCTGCATGCAGTCGTTTGCTGCAGCAACAGCTGGAGTAAAAAGGTGAGTGTGAGGTTTCTGCATAATCCATGTGTCTGTATAATCTGATTCCTGTCTAGCTCTCCATATTTTCCTTTGTCTTCTCTACTCCAGTCCCACTGGCTTTCTTTCATACCCTCAAACTCCATACTTCTTTAGGCCATAGGGTCTTTACATGTGGTCTTCATGCTACTCAATCTTACTTCACCTCTTGACTCAGTTTACACCAACTAATATGCATCACTACAGCATCACTAACTCAGGGAAGTCCCTCACCTGGATGACTAGGGGCAAGCTTTTCTGAATGCATGCATTGCATTCTTGTAGTGCTTTGTTGCCATTGTAAATTTGCAAATGTTTTATAATTATTTAATTAATGGCTGTGTTCCCAAGAGATTGTAATTGTCACGAGATTGTAATTGTCACGAGATTGTAATTGTCACAATGGCAGAGACCGGGTCCACCTTTGTTCCCCATTGCACCTCCAGTATCTAGCACAATACCTGACACTTAGCCTGCACTCAATAAGTATGGAGTGAGCGACTGAGTGATAGTAAATTCCTGTAGTTATCTCTGAATATAACTTTTCTCTTCCCTACTCTTATTCTCCTTTTCATTCCCCAGGCAATTTGAGTTCAGATTCTAATAACTAGCATCAATTAGAAGTAGGCTGTGAGGGATATTTTTAGGTTTTCACCACGAGGTTGGGAAGACTTCCTCAGAAAGAAAATATTTCAGAGTGGTTTTGAAGTCCTCCACAACCTCCTAAACATCCTCATCCCAATGGTTGAAATACAATATTTTTCCTAAGCAATGTCCTAACTTTCACATAAAATAGCAGAAGAGGATTCAAACATTATATTAAAATGTAAAAATATTTATTAATATACCATAGAAGGGATACACTGCTTTATAAGAAAGGAAATTCCAAAAATGGTGGTCCAGCCCACCAAGGGATCATCAACCAATTCCAGTTCCTAGTGTGCTAGGATGGGAGCATGGCCTCCACACAGGCCTTCTGCAGAGCACTGCACTCCACACCTCACACTTTACTCTCCTGACATGTATTTGGTCAGTAAACCTAAGAGGCTCATTAGCAAGTGAAGGGAAAATAATAGAGACAGGGCATCACAAAGGGCCACAGACAGATATTCCATGGCAGGAGTCTGGGAGTATGCGTTGATGCTAATTATGTTTCTGGAGGATGGTTCAGCACTATGGAGAAGGACACAAACTCTAATCAGACTTTGTAGGTAAAATTTGGGCTCCTGTCATTGACTTTCTTTAAGGTCTCGAGCAAATTATTTTACCTTTCTAAGTCATAGTCTCCTCATCTATAAAATGGGGATAATGATATAACTTATCTCAAAGGGTAATTTAAAAATTCAAGGAGGTAATGCTTGGCACACAAGAAGCATTCGATAAATGTGAGCTATTATTGTCATTATCTTCAGCTGTTGTCTGCTTTCTCTCCTTTGCCAAAATGCAGACCTAAGTATATAGCTTCAAAGAGCGGTCTCCCAAGAACGGCTCTGCTGCCTACCTATCAAATGTCACTGGAGATGAGACTAAGTGACTACATCTTGAGATTCCCTGGAGAGATAAAGGAGCCACCAAATTCCTATATTTAAATTCAAAAAGAGATTAAGTCCCACAGTATCCTTGAGGAAAAACAGAGCAGAGGGCACCCATAGAGAAGAAGAGAAAATATCTGGAATGTTCTCATAGAAAAATGAACAAGTCTTTGGGGTTATATCTCCAACATTCTGTGCAAAGCAGCTGCCTTTTACTATTTCTTCTGGAATCACTTTGTTTTAAAAGTGGGTAAAATAAATGTTTCAGAACCACAGCCCTTCCCTCCTGCCGCTCCTGCAGACTTTCCCACAAGCGCTGAATATTCTTTTAGAGAAAGGAAGGCGAAAGAGAAAAGGGAAACCCAACTACAAATGGCAGTAAGAAAAGATGATGAAGCAAGGAAAACCACTAGATAGAGACAGGATTTAAAAAAAAAAGGACAAGACAAGCAGCATGGTACAAGGGCTCCCAAGAAGAAGAATTAAATAATTTTTTCTTTATTTTAATTCAGTGTGTGTGGGAGCATCCCAGAAGCTTCTGCATAATCAGAAAATAAGTATTCTAGATTGCATGACATTCGTGTCTAATTAATTGCTGCCTCTGCCTCAGAAGTGAGCAGCTTCCACCTTATTCTTTACAGTTAGTTCTATTAATCCTGTTTAACAGGTGTTTGCCTGGTAAAGGGTAGGTTGCTTAGCCCTCATGCCAGTCTGCATTCTGGGATGTACATAAGAGAATATCTCAAACTCTTTGAGTTTGTGAAAACTACACTTTATATTTTTTCACTTCTCTCAACTCTTGCTGAAGATTTAGGGAGCAGCCTAGATGTGATAAAACAGACTTGTGTTAAGTGCCGTGACCAGATTTTGCTTCAAGGAGTTTTAAAACATGAAAACCCATATACTCCTGTGTATTCACTTCTTATTGCTGCTGTAAGAAATTACCACAAAATTAGTGGCTTAAAACAACATAAACATAAACTGTTCTGGAGTTCAGAAGCCTAAAATCAAGGTGCAGGCCTCAGGGCGAAATCTGTGTCCTTGCCTTTTCCAGCTTCCAGAGGTCACCTGCATTCCTTGGCTTGTGGACCCCTTCCCCCACCTTTAAAGTGCATCTCTCCAACCTCTGGTTCCACTGTCACAGCCAGTTTTTCTGACTGGCTTTTGTCTCCCATTTATAAGCATGTGTGATTTTGTTAGGCTCACCGCATAATCCAAGATATTTTTCCTATCCCCAGATCTTTAACTTAATCACATTGGTAAAGTCCATTTTACTATGTAAGGTAACATATTCACAGTTTCCAGGGATTAGAACATGGACGTTTTTGAGGGGTTATTATTCTGTCTACCACATCATGTATCACAAGCATCTCTCTACCAACTGCAGGCAGGTTTCATTTCATTTATTATTGTATACATAGTATGTTCCTGTAAATGTGTATGAAATGTGCATGTCTGAAAATCAAGTATTTAATAACATGTAACTGGAAAGGGAAGGGTTTATCTGGTCCCTAAAAGCCTAAAAAATAAAATAGAATCCTTACTTATATCATACATTTTGGACTTGGTCTTCAGTGATGTCTGTCTAGCATTATATACATTTTCCTTACTTTTTCCCACAATTGAAATCACAGATGAGTGGCTTAAGTCAGATGAGTATCTGAAGCTGAGGACATCTAATGATATCTGTATTTGTTTAAATTAGCTTCATAAGACTAATGCTAACTTTCAATTTTCCATTTATCTTACAAAAAATAAGTACATAATAAAAAATTATTTCAAATAATTTCCCAAAGACACATTACTGCTGAAACTGAACTGTTGTCTGACAGACAGAAGCACTATGACATATTTTAAAATGTCTGTCCATCAAGGATGAACCAAAGTCCAAAATCAGTTTACGAAGTGCACATGAGGAATGTCAATTCTAATGAGATAAAATTAAAGGCTTTTCAAAATATAAATTGGATTTGTATAGAAATAAGAGACCTGAAGTAGGTTTTTTGTTTTTGTTTGGTTTGGTTTCCCTTTATTGAACAGAAAGCCATATGAAACATTATTTCTTTTATCTGCTAAAATACCACTAGTCTTGGACTGGGGTCATTTATACAGTCATCTGAAAACAACAAACCTAAAATAGTATTTCCTTTCATGCTTAAGGGGCAATTATTTGACAAAAATTAACATTATTGAAATGAGTATTAGTGTATGCTCCCAAAAGAATCTTTTCTTTTTTTTATGGAAAAAAGGTAACACTGGGGCTTCCCTGGTGGTGCAGTGGTTGAGAGTCTGCCTGCCGATGGAGGGGACAAGGGTTCGTGCCCCAGTCTGGGAGGATTCCACATGCGGCAGAGTGGCTGGGCCCGTGAGCCATGGCCGCTGAGCCTGCGTGTCCGGAGCCTGTGCTCCGCAACGGGAGAGGCCACAACAGTGAGAGCCCCACGTACCGCAAAAAAAAAAAAAAAAAAGGTAACACTAACTAGAGTTCCACTTAAATATTTACTTGGGTTGTATCTAAATCTGGGTGTTTTATTATAACACAGATAGATAGTAAACATTTCCTCAGACCATTTTAAAATATCCTTCCTTCACATGCAACTGTAAAAGGGGTGAAAAGGTACTACTTACTTGAATGGATGCATGTGAGGACTATAAGAGATAATATATATGAAATTCACAGCCAGCATATGGTGAACAGTCAATAAGTCTCAGCTATTTTCATTAATAAGCAATAAAAAACAGGCCACGCTTATGGAAGAAATAGTGACCCTGCTCTTTTTTAATCCATTAACTGTTATGCACTTCTGTTTGTGACATTACCTGCCCCACCATTGTTTCCCAGCAGGGTCCTCGAGGTACATCTGCAGGGTGCACAAAAAAGGGTGACCCAGTGGTATTTCCAGTGAGTGATGCATTGTAGGCCTTGATCATGTTGGCTTCCCATAGGGTAATATTGGCCTTTACTAGCTTCTCCTCTTCAATCTAGAAAGCAGAGGAATGGAAACAAAAATGAAGACAACAGAGATTTCAAAGGCATTTCTGGCAATCTTGAGATTGGGAATCTAACAACATGCTGATGGCAAGGACAATCCAGACACAAGATTTACCTTGTTGTTAATCTCATCCATCAAGGCAAGAATAAATACATACAAGTTGCCTAAAAGAAGAGCAAAAATGCGTCCCAGGAGCCATTTCAGAGCGATGAGGGGATGGTAGTCTTCCAATTCAGCAAATAAGTCAAACAATGTTGGACAGAACATCCCCAGGAGGGACATGACCATGTTCATCTACAAGAAGACACAAGGGGTGAACCAAGTTAACGGTGTTTAAAAATTATTGCTTTCCTCCAAATTTGCAAGATTCCAGCTAGATTCCTTTGATATTTTATAAGACTAAAATTATTTCATGCATTTTAAAAATTTGATCTTATTAAAACAACAGAGACAATATTCAACTCATATATTCAAGATGTACATGTGTGTGAGCTTGTGGACGTGCCAGTAATAATAGTGTTTCCTAGTATAATGAGGGATGCGATTTACATTACTTTCTATGCAGAGAACATTTACTGTTATACATGGTAACTGATTCTGCACTTCACAACAAGATTTCCAAAGGAAATGGAAAATGATCTGCGTGAGGAATGAGGTCCAAATTGGAAATACTAATGTGGCAATCATCAGCACATGGGCTAGTTTAATCAGTTAGAATGGATGAATTCCTTGAGATGGGCCCAGGACTAAATACTGAGTATGCGGGAATGCAAACTATAAGGGGCAAAAAAAAAAAAAAAAAAAAAAAAAGGTTCCAGGTGACTCTGGCAATGTCTTTACCTGAATACCTGGCTCAAACTGTCACTGTTTAACATTTCCCATTTTCCCCGGTAGACTCCATGTTTTGAATGATTAGAACTACCAAACTATATTGAGAAAATAATTGTCAATATGTTTTTCCCTTTTGACTAAGAACATTGTATAAGTATGACCAGCAGGAGCTAAAAGTCAGCATGACATAATATAAAATCAGCATGATACAATTTCAGCCTAAAGTAAAAACTTGGCAGAGCTATGCAATCTTATATAAGGTAAATTTAAATTCTGTTTCATCAAATTTGTAAAGTTTTTCATGAATCCCCATTATTACCTTTGTTGGCCCCTAGGAATCAGGGGTCCCCTAAGATGGATATTAAATATGTACTTACAAAGAGTGACCCTTTTGATGATAATCAATTATCCCTCCTTTTCTGTGGTTTATTAATACAAAAATATGACCAGTACGAACCATGGACCAAAGTGGCATGATAATTTTGCCTATAAATGCTATCATAACTGCAAGGATAATTTTGAAAGCAAACTTAGTAATGCTTTGAGGTTCCCCTTTGTTTTAAATAAGTAAAATAACTCCACCTAATGACTCTCTGTTTTACAGGCTTCCAAGAAATATCTATGCCATCATAGGCTCTTAAATATATGGTCTCCCATCTTCAGTGTTACTGCTTCTGAAATATCTAGAAAGTTTTTGTTTGGAGCCTTTTGTTGTAAGTACGTTATACCATTTTCTGTGCAAGATTCTTCTAGGAAATTCTATGCTTATGAAGACTTTCATAATCTGTTTGGTCTACAAGACTCTGCAGAAGTTTCAGTGTGGGAAATCTACACTTCCCACCGCCTAAATCTCCACACACTGAAAAGGCCCAAGTTCAAAATGATGCCACATTGTATTCTAGAACATTTTATGAAAGGGAACAGACCCAAGAAACAACACATGACCAGTGATTTCCTGATTCTAAATATCTACCTCTGACCTCTTTTCTTGGACCTGCTAAATGGGCAGATACCCTGAAGACAAATCGCAATCATAATATTTAATTCCTTTCAGAGAGCTGCCCTTCCTCATTTGAATAGCATTTGGAGGGGGAGATAATAGGGTAAGGAGAGGAGGTGAAGCAGTTAGGCTGCTAGTGAAAAACAGAGAGAGGCCCAGTCCTGCCCAAAGTGGGGGAGGCAATCTGAATGTTTCCAGTGAAATAAACGTAAGAACCCAGGGCTTTATCATTGCTGCTTCAAAGAATTCAGGGGACAATTGGATCTTTCAAAGATAGATGCAGGACCTGCAGAGAAAGCAACATAGCGTCATGGAGAGTGCTGAGCTTGAAATCAAGATTCCTAAATTTTAACTCTCATTGTTCTCCATGGTTCTGAGACCATGAACACATCACCTAATCTGAGATTCATTATCTCTGTCTATAAAACGTACTGGTTGGAATATGTGCTCTAATCTCTCTTCCAACTCTACCTTTCCCTAATGTCACAAAGTGAAAAACAGACAGTAGACAGATTTGGAAGTAAGGCTGGAATAGGGACACGTGTGCCGAGGTTGGTTCACTCTCAGGTCAGGATGACAGAGATAGGTAAAGAGCGGCCATATTTCATATCCCAACATTGAAGCACAACCCACAAAATCTCAAATATCAGATTCTAAGCACATAAAAAGCATGCAGAGACGAACTTCATTTTTTTCCCACCACCCAAGGGTGTCAGGATCTTGCTGCGCAAATTCCTGGGATCGCTTCACAGCCCAAAAGATGAGGTATCCACTCCCGCCAAGTGTTAGAAACACGAAGAAGTTAGCAAGAAACCTCAGGAATCTGATCAAGTGGACGTTTTCTTCTGCTTGGGCTGCTCTTTCTTCTATTATAGCTTCCTGTACCCAGGCAAAACAGAAAGAAAAAAGAAATATCTGAGCTACGAAAAGTATCATGAACTCAGGAATTATTTCTGCAAACGTCAGAAAGTGAGGAATGAAAATGTAAACTGAATCTGGGATTCCACAAACCAGGTGAATATTGCCAGCAAGTGAGAAAAAGTAAGACAGAGAAGGAAGAATTCTTACAAACAAACTCTGGTTGAGTTAATATTTACTAAGATAGTCTTCATTCTAAAGTCTCTTCTAGTACAGTTTTTTAAAACAACTACAAAATAATACTTTAGAGTCATTTAAAATATTGGGCTAATGTATTCCTGTAAATAATTAGCGAGCATTGTTCTATTATTTAAAATATCTGATTCTGATTACTAATGGTTGGCTGTTTCAAGCCAATGGCATTGTTTTATTACCAAATTTAGAGAGAAGTAATGCTGTCATGGGTCATCAATCATTTTCCAGTCATAATCAGAACCCTGCCCAGATCCTGGTAGGAAGAAATGATGAGTTAATCTTTCTTTTAATTGTCAAGATACTTTGCTACCTAGACCATTTGGAATGGCTCCAATTTTACTCTTAGAAATACCAAGAAAAGGCTCTTGAAGTTGGTGTTTTTACCTTAAAGTTCATTGTGATAGAATTGAATTTGTTGTCTGCTGTTTCAGGATTGCCAATCAGGTAGTCCCAGCTGGTGAACACCTTCCAGCTGAAGTTGAAGCTGTTGTCGTCACCACCTCCGTCATCACCAATATTTTTGGTCATCCTATACAAACAGGAAGTTTAATCCAGCAGCCAGAATACAAGCAGAAAGGGAGAGGTTAGGGAATAGCAAAACATCATAATTATAAGGAAATTGGAGAAGCAAGATCTAAAAGACATATACTTTCAAACAAGTTTGTTCTAATAACCAGAAAATAAAAGTTTATTAAAAAAATATTTTTTTGTTTTAATTTTTTAAGCTGTTCATTTTCCAGGCCTTCAAGATTAAAAGACTACTAACCATTGATGATTTTAACAATTAAACAGGTTATATAAAATTACGTATTTTTTATTTGTTTTCCTAAACTGTTTTCCTAGGGTCATATACGAGGCTCTGAAACTTCTGTGGGATAAGGATCTCTTTAGAAATCCGGTGAAAACCACCAGTCCCCTCATCAGGAAAAACATATGTATAGACTTTTAAACTGTTGTACACAATTTTAGCTGGTTTCCAGACCCTGTGAAGCCTAGGGATGGATTAACCCAGGTCAGATCAGGAAACTCCTTCACAGATTCCAATTCCCCTTAGAATCTCCTTCCAAAGAGTGATTACACTGAATGCATGGAATTTTTCCATACTTGACAACTCTTGACCAAAAATCAAGATTTTTATACAACTTAATAGCAAGTGGTTACATATATTCTAATCAGTGATGTTTTAATTTTTTTTTGCTTGGACAGTTTAAAGTACATTTACTTACTTCAGTGGCTAAGGATCTATATTCCACTTACTCCACTTCCTTTTTTTCCCCTACCACTATAAAGTGCAAAATTAAAATATTATATGATATATATTATAAAATGGTCCCATAAGGTTTTAGTTTTTTAAATATTGCAGTGATATGGAACTGAAAAAAGAAAGGAGCACAATGACATAAAGCTGACAATGTAGTTTGGCAGGTATCTCTAAGGTCATCTAAATTCCCCCACTGTTTAGTCCTATTCCTTATAGATGTTTATATATTTCAGATGGGCTAATGTGTTTGAACAATAACCAGAAATAATTATTCCTTACATCAATCTACCACTTTACCCTTTGCAAATGGTATTGATGTGTATTATCATATTTGTCCTTCTCAAAAACTTAACAAGAGGTCACAGTAGTTAACATTATTCTCTTTTTACAGTTGGGGAAGCTGAAGGATAAAATTATCAAGTGATTTGCTGGCCATTATACAGAAGTAAACCACAGGGCTGCCTCAAGGGCTTAGGTTTTCTGACTTCATTCTGGTACCCAAGCTAGGACACCATGAAATATGTTGAACCATACCAAGTGCCTTTTTGTAGGTCAAAAAGGGTTGAAATCAAACATTTCCAATGGATTAACCTAGGGAGAAAACGATTTTTTTGCTTAAGATGCCATCACCCCTTTTTGCACTGTCACTGAGCCAAGGGCAGGGCCTCAAGTAAAACTGACCACTTGACAGATAAGTCTTGAATGGAGCTTTATCACAGGCAAGATTCTGTAGCTGTAGACAGCCTTCCAGAGAAGGGAGCTCTAGCTGGACAAGCAAACAGGGAACATCTAGCATGTGGGAACTGACAAGAAAGGGAGTGAAATACTAAAAGGGAGTGACAAGAAAGGGAGGAAGGATATTGAAGACAACCTCTGCTAACAACACGTTTTTACTAAGAGATGGCCCTGATAGCTATAAAATATTTCATGTACAGTTCCATTCCTTGTCTGTAGAGAAAAAAAGTGTACATACTTAAACAAAAATTCCTCCTTTTTCAAGGGGGTTATATTTTTGAACAACTATATCTTTGAGAAGCTACCTCAACATACAATTTGCAAGGAATGATGGAAGTCTTGCTTTGCCAGGGACTGAGTAGGTTTCCAGGGCACAAGACTCAATGCCAAAGCCAGGAGAGTCCTGGGTCAACAAAGTTAGTCACCCTATCTTAAAATCTAAAAGTGCTTTCTTGGATATCTAATTTTCCTTCCAATTTCCCTATTAATTAATCAAATATAGATATTTGCTTCCCTTTTATGGATGAGGATGCTGAAGACAAAGAATATGGGCAAGAGGGCAAAGTCCACCAGTTGCCTAGTTGATGTCAGTATTCAGTTTTAGTTTCCCTTGATTTGAGTCATGTATCCCATAAAGCCACTCATGTTTATTCCAAGAATGTATTTGTTTGGGGCCAGTGGTGGGGGAAAGAGATGATATAGGATTCTGAACAATCATTTATATCTCATCAGTTGTTCTACCAAGGCTTGCCCCCAGGGTTAGGAGTGGGGTAGGAGTCATAAATTGCTTTGGAATTGTCTTGCCATATAGGCCAGTGAACTTAAACTACTTGCCAATCTGGTAATGAACAACCAAAGGTCCCCTGCCAGATGGAGGGACCAAAATCAGGCTGGTTTGGGTGGCATAACATGGATGACTTTGAGGGGGAAAATGTAGAATTTGTGCCCTACAGCTATCCTAAATGGCATCTTTGAGCTAATAGGAAAAGCTGCCATTTCCTGCAGAGCTGCTCTAGCTAATAAGTTTACCACTAGCAATATGTGGTTACTGAGCACTTGAAATGCAACTAGTGTGAAACATACATAAAATTTCAAAGACTTTGTACCAAAAAAGACAGAGAATATCTCAATAATAATTTTAGATTGATTATATGTTGAAGGAATACTTTCGATATATTGAGTTAAATAAAATATATTATTAAAATATATTCCACCTATGTATTTGTTTAATATAGTTACTAGAATATTTTAAATTATATGTACCTTGTCTTATAGTTCTTTGCATAATGCTGTTCTAGATGCTTTACACTCATCTGCCAGAAAATTATTATAATAAATGTGCAAATCTATTAATGTATAACTACATAACCAAATGTGACTACCCTACTGCTGGGGCTATCATATGACCTCAATTCCTACCATGTTGGCTTTGTTTGGTTTTTCAATAAGCCTATGAATTATAATCCTAATAAAACAGTTAACATTTGTCAATCACCGTATGCCAACTATGTTCTAAGTGTTTGTATGTACTGACTCATTTTGTCCTCATAGTCATCCCAACATCAAGGTGTTATTACACCTCTATTAGAAACGGGAAAATAGAGCAGTTGAACAATTTGTCAAAGTTCTTTTAGAATGGGCTAGAGCTGGTATTTGATTCCATGAAGAACGGCTCAAGAGCCCACTAGGGTATGTAGCCTCTGCACAGTCACTAAAAGAAGCTGAGGACTTGGACATCCATAGACATGCTTTCTTCAGTGACTATGGAGACTAAAGGACCAATATGGAAACGATACTCACAAGGCCTCTGTAATGTAACTGTACCCTTGACTTTAGTCCTGCCAAATCAAAATGGCCAAAAGACTAGAAATATCTTAGAGTTTTTGGAACGTGGTAGTACTTGATCAGGTAGACAGATACTTTACATACTTAGGGTCTCTGGTTACACTTGGACAACTAGATAAAGAATTTGGATATGGGATCTCCATTAAGGCCTTTTTCAAGTCCTGAAAGGGCTTAAAAACTAAGCATAATAGTTTTCTCCGGAGGAACCAATAAGTTTGGCAGGGACAGGACACAAAGCATGCCAAAGACTGTTCCAGAAAGCTCCTGCTCAAGAGGACTTGGACCCTCAGGTAGAGGTCCTTCCCTGCAATGAAGCAAAAGGCCAATTTACCTTGTGCATAGTTAAATAAAAGGGTGAAGACTTTAATTGAGATGTTTCAACACCTGCTAAACTGGTTCAGAAAATTAGCTAAAGGATGGATTATTCATATTATTTATAGCCCTAAATGACTGTGCTAGATTTCTGCAGTGTCTTCAAGTGAGGTTTTAAAAATATATTTCAGACAGGGAGAAAAAATGAGCTGCAGTTTCATCAGTTCCCCAATGAAATTCTTTTCCATGCTCTAATAAATCCTCTTCAAAAATAAAACATTACTATATAGTTGATCATGACGGTCTCGTTGAGGGCCGTTTGTTTTTGCTGTCTTACACAGCTGAAATTTTTTGGATGAGTGATTATTCTGGGTTTGTTTGTTTGTTTGTTTTAATGAACAGAGAACAACAGATTCTGTCTATTGAGCTGATTCTGCAACTCACAAACCTCTCTGTATGCAAAAAGAGGGGTCAGCAGCTGCTTCCCTGTCTTGTTTGAAACATTGATTCACACCTTAAAGTACAAAAAAGCACAATTTTAAAATATGCTGAACCACAGGATAGGCATGCAACCATCACTGTGACCCAGTGAGATGATCAAAGTCCTGCACTTGTGTTCAACCCTTTTGTTTGGGAGATGTAATAGTCTAACATTAGTGTAGGTATTAAAACCATATTTTATCTCTTAAATACTCTGCATTCTCTAGACATGAAACGGAAAAAAACAATCCAATTCTCAAGTTAATTTTTCCATTTGATTCCAGAAATCAATGCTTGCTTCCCAAGAGACCAATGAAACTTACTCTTTAAGGACAACCAGAAAGCTGTATCCAATGCACATGATCCCCACCAGAAAATAGGATAGCGGCAGTCTGAAATTCATCCATCCAATTGTTCGTTTATTGTCGTAATAGCCATAAAAGAGGACGGAATATTGAGCCAATCCCTAAAATCCAACAACAAAGTCACTTAACAGATGCTGTGAAGGGCAACTCAAAGAAAAAAGATCGACTTCTAAGAGGAATAACAAAATGACATTAATTTTCAAACTTGGGAGATGGCTCTGACGTGAGCCCTATTGTTTTGCTTCATGGAGTGACTGTTTCAGCTTCCACATTGATTGACAGTCTCTTGGTTTACTTGAAATTCAGGGACTTCTAAATAGGTCAAATTTTTAACCAACTATAGGCTTGCTCAGCTGTGGAGCCATTACCGTGAAATGCCCACTGATTGAAACATCAAAACACACTTCATGGTGTCATTAAATTTACAATTTTAAGAGCCTGCTTAATATTGGGGGGAGCATCTGAAATGTGCTTCCTCAAAGTGTCATGGCAGGTTTCCACTTCCAGTCACCTGAGCCACAGTTACATTGGTTCTTCATAAGCCACAGAGGCCACATCTCAGCTCACACTTAGCAAAAACAAGGAGCAGGTGAGATGACATTGGAACCAATATGCACAACCTTCCATTCATCAAGACTATTATCCCCTAACAAGCATGTTTATTCATGAAATTACATGCTGTTTCCCAAAAATTATCTGCCAGGGTTGGAATCACCATCTTCCAAGGCCACCTGAGTAACTGCTCTCTATACACAGAACATGGCATATTTTGATGTTGCTTCCCTTATAATAGTCTTCATCTTCCTCTCCTTCTCTCATTCACTGTGTCCTTCACTCTTAGCTTGGCAGCACTGTTTCTGTATTACTATATATCCACTTCCCCAGCTTCTCTCTGATTTCATCTCTCTGACAATAACTTAAAACGACTATGCTTTGTGAAGTGAGAAGATAATTGCAGTAATAATATCAATCAATAATTTTTTTTGAGCCGGTAGCATGTGCTGAACACCTTACTTCTTCTTACAGAATCCTCACAAGAACTCTCTTGAAGCGGCTGCCGTTAGGGGCAATCGTTTTCCTCTACACTTGTTACTTGCCATGTAGAGAAAAACTGTAACTGTAAAACTCCCAGCCCCTCTCCACTGCCTCATACTAACCCCAGGGAGGAGAGACTTATCTGACAGTAGAGCATGGGTGAGGAATGGGGATGATGTGGGGCACCACTCTTCCTCCTCCTTTGAGATCCCATGCTGTGCTCTGCCCCTGTGAGGGGCATCCTGTCCTGGTCTAGGACTGCTGGGTAGGAAGGTCTGCCTCTGAAGCCCACTTGCCCATAAAAAGATGCCATATTCTTTAATATCAGTGTTAACAATAATAAAGATGTCATGCTGACCTCCATCTGTCTAACCCTTTGTCTTATTTCTGGTTAGCTCACAACCTGGGTCGACAAGGTAGGGGGTGTTATTTACCATCACTTCCCCACCTGAAAAAGACTCAATAGCTCTACACTTATTTTACAGATGAAGAAACTGAGCTTTAAAGAAGTTAAGTAACTTGTCCATGTTCACATAGCTAGTACGTGACAGAGTCTGAACCTGAACAGGGTCTGTCTAATTCAAATCCATATGCTTAACCACTGTGCTATACTGCTTCTCCTATGCTTTCTTTGCCTACCAGGACTTGCATCATACTAATGCCATATCTACCCAGCAAAACAAAGAAACAAGAAGTCTCTGGACCCCTGGATTGGTTCAGAGTGGGTGCCAGGACCTCCTGGAAAGGATCTAGACACCCCTTTTGAAAAGATTTCAAAGGGCCTCATCTTCACATACATAAACATTACAATCTGACTTCTTTTTCTAATTCATAATGACAGTATTGGGATTAAAAGCCACCTCCAAAATAACATGAAAGGAGAAAGTAGATATGTAACAAACATCTGGTGGGCTTGTTAGGTTAGCACAGTAGCTTCTGGGGCAGCTAACTCACCTGGTGTATGTGTCATTCAGCCTATGTTCAATGGCTGCACTCAATAAATATTAGATCACAACCAATGCGGGTAAGAGCCCTTTTTTGGAATCCTGATTACTTCGCAAAGGTTTCTTCAGTTGGTCTATTTCTACATATGCAGTGAAGCATGTAAACAAAAGAGGAGGTACTGTTGAAGTGCACAATTTTTAAAAGCCTTATCCAATCCATCTCAGTAGCATATTGAGGGGTGGTTTTAAACACAATGAAAGGCTTAAAAGAGGTCTCCCCCTCCCCTTCCACCCTGTGGCCCACCACACGCCACACATCTTTCCCTTTCCCTTAAAACTCCAATAGCAGACATCTGGAAGTGACTAAAATAGCAACGACTCCTAGCCTAGCCAAGGTTCCATTCGGTTTCCATGTCAGCGCACATGGCTTTCCCTGTGGGAGCACTCTCCCATCCCAAAATCTGTGACAGAGAAACCACAGTCAGAGCCAAGTTTCAAATGAGCACAGAAAATTCCTGTCCAACTCTAGGTTCCATGCTTGCACACTGTCTACCAAGACTCTAATTTCTGTTTGAATGCTGCAGCTGGTCTAGTCCACAGAAATCGACACACATCTATGAGAATGCTTTGATGTTGCAGTCGCTAGGAATCAACTCATGTATTTATTTATCTAACTAACTTTTATCGAGAACTTATTTGCCAAATACTATACACAGATGGAGTGGGAGACTGGATTACAGAGGCCCCTAGAAAAAGTTCTGCATGCAAATGTCCCCTTTATAAGTATGTGTCACCTGAAATGATATTAGAGTTCCACCCCTTTGGTGTTTCTCACTACAAATAGATACTCACTGTGAAAGACAACATTCTATCCCCATGATGGTAAATGAGTTTCATCATCCTTAGTAAGCCTTTTTAGTTTGTAGTAACTGTCAGACCATTATTTTGAAAAAAAATCGTGAAGTCAGAACTAGTAGGAAAGGAAGCTATAACTTGTGAACTGTGATTGCTGAGGGTATGTGAAAGGGAAGTAGTACCACACTAGTAGGAGTATATTTCTACTTTTCTCTGAACTGTTATCAGTCATTTATACCTTAGTGTTAAAGAAAGCTTCAAGTGTGGATGAAAGATAGGGAATGACATCATTTAAATTCTGATACGCTCGGGACCTGGGAGAGAAGCAAGGAGTGAAATGGCTAACAACACCCAAAACAAACCTCGACCAACTTTATAAGAATAGCAGCCAGCCTGGCACTTATGTGGTACATGCTGAGATCCAGCCCCCGGCCACCCTCCTTCTCTCCAACCAGACTTGCCAAGTTCCATCTAATGCTTTGCTCGCCTCCGAGTTTCTCTTCCTTTTGCTCCAACCCAGATCTAGAGTTATAAAACTGATGTTATACGGTTCTAAGCTAGGAAGCATGCAGATTACAATGAAGCTGGGCTGAGCCTTCACAGATCCTCTCATTTTCAGTAGAGGGAATGAACTTCTACCTGTCTATGGGACCCTAGGCAGTGAACTCTGGCCTTCAAAAAGCTGTGAAGTAGACAGTTTTTTTTGGTGCCCATCCATGCATAAAAGGCTCAGAGTGGTTGTCTAATATCACACAGGTAGTATGTGGTAGGATTCAAATCCAAATCTGTCTAAATCCCATGACTGAGTTCTTTTCATTATGCCACACTGCCTTTTTAACCATGCTGGCTTCTGTAAAGAAAACTTCTGTTTGCCTTTTGTGCCATGATCCATAACTGACACTAATGGTGGGAATTCTAGATCATATGCCCAATACCCATTACACATCTCATTCCACTTGGATGTTCCACAAGAACCTTGAACTCATTACATTTTAAAAATTCTCCCAGAGAAGCAAGAAGAACTACAATCCTGCATCCTGTGGAACAAAAACCATATTCACAGAAAGACAGACAAGATGAAAAGGCAGAGGGCTATGGACCAGACGAAGGAACAAGACAAAACTCCAGAAAAACAACTAAATGAAATGGAGATAGGCAATCTTCCAGAAAAACAATTCAGAATAATGATAGTGAAGATGATCCAGGACCTCAGAAAAACAATGGAGGCAAAGACCAAGAAGATGCAAGAAATGTTTAGCAAAGACGTGGAAGAATTAAAGAACAAACAAACAGAGATGAGCAATACAATAACTGAAATGAAAAATACACTAGAAGGAATCAATAGCAGAATAACTGAGGCAGAAGAATGGATAAGTGACCTGGAAGACAAAATCGTGGAATTCACTGCTGTGGAACAGAATAAAGAAAAAAGAAAGAAAAGAAATGAAGACAGCTTAAGAGACCTCTGGGACAACATTAAACACAACAACATTTGCATTATAGGGGTCCCAGAAGGAGAAGAGAGAGAGAAAGGACCCGAGAAAATATCTGAAGAGATTATAGTCAAAAACTTCCCTAACATGGGAAAGGAAATAGCCACCCAAGTCCAGGAAGCGCAGAGAGTCCCATACAGGACTCTAAACCCAAGGAGAAACATACCGAGACACATAACAATCAAACTGGCAAAAATTAAAGACAAAAAAAAATTATTGAAAGCAGCAAGGGAAAAATGACAACATACATGGGAACTCCCATAAGGTTAACAGCTGATTTCCCAGCAGAAACTCTACAAGCCAGAAGGGAGTGGCATGATATACTTAAAGTGATGAAACAGAAGAAACTACAACCAAGATTACTCTACCCAGGAAGGATCTCATTCAGATTTGATGGAGAAATCAAATGCTTAACAGACAGGCAAAAGCTAAGAGAATTCAGCACCACCAAACCAGCTCTACAACAAATGCTAAAGGAACTTCTCTAAGTGGGAAACACAAGAGAAGAAAAGGACCTACAAAAACAAACCCAAAACAATTAAGAAAATGGTAATAAGAACATACATATCAATAATTACCTTAAACGTCGATGGATTAAATGCTCCAACCAAAAGACACAGGCTTGCAGAATGGATACAAAAACAAGACCCATATATATGCTGTGTAAAAGAGACCCACTTCAGACCTAGGGACACATACAGACTGAAAGTGAGGGGATGGAAAAAGATATTCCATGCAAATGGAAATTCAAAGAAAGCTGGAGTAGCAATACTCATATCAGATAAAATAGACTTTAAAATAAAGAATGTTACAAGATACAAGGAAGGACACTACATAATGATCAAGGGATCAATCCAAGAAGATATAACAATTATAAATATATATGCACCCAACATAGGAGCACCTCAATACATAAGGTAACTGCTAACAGCTCTAAAAGAGGAAATCGACAGTAACACAATAATAGTGGGGGACTTTAACACCTCACTTACACCAATGGACAGATCATCCAAAAGGAAAATTAATAAGGAAACAGAAGCTTTAAATGACACAATAGACGAGATAGATTTAATTGATATTTATAGGACATTCCATCCAAAAACAGCAGATTACACTTTCTTCTCATATGCGCATGGAACATTCTCCAGGATAGATCATATCTTGGGTCACAAATCAAGCCTCAGTAAAATTTAAGAAAATTGAAATCATATCAAGCATCTTTTCTGACCATAGCGCTATGAGACTAGATATCACTTACAGGAAAAAAAACTGTAAAATACACAAAAACATGGAGGCTAAACGAGATGTTACTAAATAACCAAGAGATCACAGAGGAAATGAAAAAAAACCTAGAGACAAAGGACAATGAAAACACGACAATCCAAAACATATGGGATGCAGCAAAAGCAGTTCTAAGAGGGAAGTTTATAGCTATACAAGCCTACCTCAAGAAAAAAGAAAAATCTCAAGTAAACAATCTAACCTTACAGGTAAAGGAACTAGAGAAAAAAGAACAAACAAAACCCAAAGTTAGCAGAAGGAAAGAAATCATAAAGATCAGAGCAGAAATAAATGAAATAGAAACAAAGAAAACAATAGCAAAGATCAATAAAACTAAAAGTTGGTTCTTTGAGAAGATAAACAAAATTGATAAATCATTAGCCAGACTCATCAAGCAAAAGAGGGAGAGGACTCAAATCAATGAAATTAGAAATGAAAAAGAAGTTACAACAGGTACCGCAGATATACAAAGCATCCTAACAGACGACTATAAGCAACTCTATGCCAATAAAATGGACAACCTGGAAGAAATGGACAAATTCTTAGAAAAGTATAACCTTCCAAGACTGAACCAGGAAGAAACAGAAAATATGAACAGACCAATCACAAGTAATGAAATTGAAACTGTGATTAAAAATCTTCCAACAAACAAAAGCCCGGGACCAGATGGCTTCACAGGCGAATTCTATCAAACATTTAGAGAAGAGCTAACACCTATCCTTCTCAAACTCTTCCAAAATATAGTAGAGGGAGGAACACTCCCAAACTCATTCTACGAGGCCACCATCACCCTGATACCAAAACAAGACAAAGATGTCACAAAGAAAGAAAACTATAGGCCAATATCCCTGATGAACATAGATGCAAAAATCCTCAACAAAATACTAGCAAACAGAATCCAACAGCACATTAAAAGGATCGTACACCATGATCAAGTGGGGTTTATTCCAGGAATGCAAGGATTCTTCAATATATGCAAATCAATCAACGTGATATACCATATTAACAAATTGACAGAGAAAAACCATATGATCATCTCAATAGATGCAGAGAAAGCTTTCGACAAAATTCAACACCCATGTATGATAAAAACGCTGCAGAAAGTAGGCATAGAGGGAACGTTCCTCAACGTAATAAAGGCCATATATGACAAACCCACAGCCAACATCGTCCTCAATGGTGAAAAACTGAAACCATTTCCACTAAGATCAGGAACAAGAAAAGGTTGCCCACTCTCACCACTTTTTTTTTTTTCAGTAGGCGGGCCTCTCAGTGTTGTGGCCTCTCCCATTGCAGAGCACAGGCTCCAAATGCGCAGGCTCAGCAGCTATGGCTCACGGTCCCAGCCGCTCCGTGGCATGTGGGATCTTCCCAGACCAGGACACGAACCCGTGGCCCCTGCTTCGGCAGGCAGACTCTCAACCACTGTGCCACCAGGGAAGCCCTCACCACTGTTATTCAACATAGTTTTGGAAGTTTTAGCCACAGCAATCAGAGAAGAAAAGGAAATAAAAGGAATCCAAATCAGAAAAGAAGAAGTAAAGCTGTCACTGTTTGCAGATGACATGATACTATACATAGAGAATCCTAAAGATGCTACCAGCAAACTACTAGAGCTAATCAAGAATTTGGTAAAGAAGCAGGATACAAAATTAATGCACAGAAATTTCTGGCATTCCTATACACTAATGATGAAAAATCTGAAAGTGAAATTAAGAAAACACTCCCATTTACCATTGCAAGAAAAAGAATAACATATCTAGGAATAAACGTACCTAAGGAGACAAAAGACCTGTATGCAGAAAATTATAAGACACTGATGAAAGAAATTAAAGATGATACAAATAGATGGAGAGATATACCATGTTCTTGGATTGGAAGAATCAACATTGTGAAAATGACTTTACTACCCAAAGCAATGTACAGATTCAATGCAATCCCTATCAAACTACCACTGGCATTTTTCACAGAACTAGAACAAAAAATTTCACAATTTGTATGGAAACACAAAAGACCGCGAATAGCCAAAGCAATCTTGAGAACAAAAAATGGAGCTGGAGGAATCAGGCTCCCTGACTTCAGACTGTACTACAAAGCTACAGTAATCAAGACAGTATGGTACTGGCACAAAAACAGAAAGATAGATCAATGGAACAGGATAGAAAGCCCAGAGATAAACCCACGCACATATGGTCACCTTATCTTTGATAAAGGAGGCAAGAATATACAGTGGAGAAAAGACAGCCTCTTCAATAAGTGGTGCTGGGAAAACTGGACAGGTACATGTAAAAGTATGAGATTAGAACACTCCTTAACACCATACACAAAAATAAGCTCAAAATGGATTAAAGACCTAAATGTAAGGCCAGAAACTATCAAACTCTTAAAGGAAAACATAGGCAGAACACTGTGTGACATAAATCACAGCAAGATCCTTTTGACCCAACTCCTAGAGAAATGGAAATAAAAACAGAAATAAACAAATGGGACCTAATGAAACTTCAAAGCTTTTGCACAGCAAAGGAAACCATAAACAAGACCAAAAGACAACCCTCAGAATGGGAGAAAATATTTCAAATGAAGCAACTGACAAAGGATTAATCTCCAAAATTTACAAGCAGCTCATGCAGCTCAATAACAAAAAAACAAACAACCCAATCCAAAAATGGGCAGAAGACCTACACAGACATTTCTCCAAAGAAGATATACAGATTGCCAACAAACACATGAAAGAATGCTCAACTTCATTAATCATTAGAGAAATGCAAATCAAAACTACAATGAGATATCATCTCACACCGGTCAGAATGGCCATCATCAAAAAATCTAGAAACAATAAATGCTGGAGAGGGTGTGGAGCAAAGGGAACACTCTTGCACTGCTGGTGGGAATGTGAATTGATAGAGCCACTATGGAGAACAGTATGGAGGTTCCTTAAAAAACTACAAATAGAACTACCATATGACCCAGCAATCCCATTACTGGGCATATACCCTGAGAAAACCATAATTCAAAAAGAGTCATGTACCAAAATGTTCATTGCAGCTCTATTTACAATAGCCAGGAGATGGAAGCAACCTAAGTGTCCATCATCAGATGAATGGATAAAGAAGATGTGGCACATATATACAATGGAATATTACTCAGCCATAAAAAGAAACTAAACTGAGTTATTTGTAGTGAGGTGGATGGACCTAGAGTCTGTCATACAGAGTGAAGCAAGTCAGAAAGAGAAAGACAAATACCGTATGCTAACACATATATATGGAATCTAAGAAAAAGAAGAAAAATGTCATGAAGCACCTAGGGGTAAGATGGGAATAACGACACAGACCTACTAGAGAATGGACTTGAGGATATGGGGAGGGGGAAGGGTAAGCTGTGAGAAAGCGAGAGAGTGACATGGACATATATACACTACCAAACGTAAAATAGATAGCTAGTGGGAAGCAGCCGCATAGCACAGGGAGATCAGCTCGGTGCTTTGTAACCACCTAGAGGGGTGGGATAGGGAGGGTGGGAGGGAGGGAGATGCAAGAGAGAAGAGATATGGGAACATATGTATATGTATAACTGATTCACTTTGTTATAAAGCAGAAACTAACACACCATTGTAAAGCAATTATACTCCAATAAAGATGTTAAAAAAAAAAGTACGACTAATAAGAAAATAAATAAATAAATAAACATTAAAAAAAAGAAGTTCTTCCAAAGCTGTTTGTTCCTCCTCTTTCAGGGAATGATCCACCAACCTACCCAGTTACCCCAGCCAGAAACTTGGATATTTTCATTATCTTCCCATTTTCACCCATAAAACTCATGAGGCCACTCACTACAGTAACAGATGCTAACTAGACTTATTGTGATGACCATTTTGCAATATATACAAATATCAAATCATTACGTTGTACAACTGAAACGAATATAATGTTGTAAGTCAATTTTACCTCAGTTTTGAAAAGGGGAGCTCCCTGAAAACAAGGACATATTTGAACTACTGAAATATTCCTAAAGAAAAGATGTACCATTCCATATGTGAATCACAAAAATATCTCTTCTAAATGTGGCCGGTACAATAAGAGATGAAAGAACTTAGAGAACTGAGACTACCTGAGAGAGGATGCTCTCGCTTTGGAATATCACTACTTAAAAGAACCATTGATGCCAATAAAATAAGGAACTGAACGGCTGTTTGTCAACCTTTAGACTGTGACAGTCTCCTCTGAAGACAGACCTCAAGAATGAGATGTGGCAAAAGTGGGCAGAAGGAATAGGCTTGGGGTGATATGTTAGAGTACAACAAACAATTTTTCATTGGAGTCAGCCACCTTGTAGTTTAAATTTCAATGCCTCCTTTCATTATCTGTGCTGTCTTTGGGAAACTAACCTCTCTGAGTTCCAATCCCCTCAACTCTGAAAAGATTACTGATCTTCCTCTTAAAGGGCTGTCATGAAGATAAAATTTAATGTATGTGCCTGCTTAACACAGAATGGGTGTTAACTCTCCTCTCCTCCCTTTCTAGGGCTTCCCCCCACCTCCCATATCTATGATGACCAGGGGAAAAGGGGAGGCAAAGTTGACTCACCATTTATCTCAATATGCAATGTACAAAATGCTCTCAAGCTGGAAAGCTAAATGCATTTCCCTTTATTCACAACTCAAATCTTTACCCATATGATCTCACTGTCTGATATCAGCTCAAGCTCATTCCAAATTCCACCTCAGTTCCTCCCTCTCTCCCTTACGAGAATACCAAAGCTCTACAGTCTCTTCCTCTTTATCATTCCTACATCATTCTCATGTCTCCAAATAGCTTGCCAACAAAGACATCCTCTTCTTCTTTTTTTTAATACATATTTATTGGAGTATAATTGCTTTGCAATGCTGTGTTAGTTTCTGTTGTACAACAAAGTGAATCAGTCATATGTGTACACATATCCCCATATCCCCTCCCTTTGAGCCTCCCTCCTACCCTCCCTAACCCACCTCTCTAGGTTATTGCAAAGCACCAAGCTGTTCTCCCTGTGCTATGCAGCTGCTTCCCACTAGCTAACTATTTTACATTTGGTAATGTATATATGTCGATGCTACTCTCACTTTGCCCCAGCTTCCCTCTCCCCACCCCACGTCCTCAAGTCCATTCTCTATGTCTACATCTTTATTACTGCCTCACCACTAGGTTCATCAGTAGCATTTTTTTTTTTTTTTTAGATTCCATATACATGCGTTAGCATACGGTATTTGCTTTTCTCTTTCTGACTTACTTCACTCTGTATGACAGACTCTAGGTCCATCCACCTCACTACAAATAACTCAATTTTGTTTCTTTTTATGGCTGAGTAATATTCCATTGTATATATGTGCCACATCTGCTTTATCCATTCATCTGAAAGACATGCTCTTCTTACTGGCTTAAACTCATTCTAATTCTACTGCTTCAAATAATACTACTTCTGCCAATTTGATTCATAACATGCACATTAGACAATCTCCCTATTTCTTATTATTTTAATAAAACATACTCTCTTCCTGTTCAGTAAGACCCATCCCTAGGTATTCAATTAAAAATAAATAAATAAATAATATGGTGCTTTGTAAATGGTGACCTTGAGAGGCCATAAGACTGGCTGACCTTGCATATATCACATGGTACTTGTCTGCTATTAATTAAAGGGAATTTGGATGAATTATGATACATGCTTATAGGTGACAGAGCACTGAGCTCCAAGGGGATACTTCCAGGGGAGGGGGTCCAGAGAGAAGTTCCAAGGTTCTAATATGAACTCAACAGAGAAGCAGCTCCCCCTGCACAACCTTGTCACCTACAGCCCAAAGGTTTTCTGATCCTTCCCAACCTATAGGCTCTTCTACCACAAGAGGTCATGCTTGCATCTATTTTACAGTGTCCTATAAATTGATTCTGCTTCTCTTCACCAGCATCTATATGGCATTGCTTAGCTAAGCTGGTACATTAATCTTCTTAGATGCAAAAAACCAGCTCATGTTCCAATTAGATCATTTAGGCACCAGTCATCTCTACCCTGGGCCTGAAACATGTCTTTTTCTCTGGCATCTCTGGGCTCTTTGGAAGTACAGAATTCTGAGTTTCCAGGGATCTCAAGGACATCTGGACAATGGCTTCCTCCATGGTGCTGTGATAGATGAAATACTGGGCTGTCCGTTTAGATCATCTTATAATACAGAGTGGGCATCTCTATGAGGTAATTGTTCTAAGAAGCAAGTAAAGAATTCAGGCAAAAGGGTAAATACTAAAACTTTCTATTTGAGAAGCTAATTTAGGAATTGCATGTTTATTATGAAAGGTGGAAATGGGATCCAACTGCTTCAACCCCTTCTCCCCTTGTGAGATACAGCATTAAATGGAGTCAGCCTGTGTTCCAGAAACTGTCAGTGAGAAGGATGTTGGAAATTATGACAGAAAAATTACTGATGTGATACAAGACATAGAAAGAACACTAGATTAGGAGGCTTTTATTAGCCATAAGACCTTAAAAAATGATTCTGAGACTCAAAGTTTCCCTAACTTTATAACGTGGGACATGGGATAGAAGATCTAAGGGCACTCTCTTAAAACTCTTATTTTGTGATATGTCAAATAATCGAGTGATCACAGTACACAGAAAAATTAAAAAAGAAATAAGTGAATAATATCACTTTAATGACTCTTTCTTGACCTTTTAATAATCTCTCATTGTCTTAGAATAATTTCTAGGCTGGCCTAGAGTTATAAAGGAAAGTGAGTATCATAGGATACTCCTGTTTCCATCTTCTTCTATCCATTGTAAATAGTATTTCACCAAACTGGACATGAGAGCTGTCGAGGGCAATAATAAAATCTTGGTGAGCACACTCACTGCCCAAACCTTTCCCCTAGTTTCCTCCTGTATTCACCTCCTAGACCTTCTGGTACACCCCTTAGCAGCTCTCTTAGTGCCACCTTCCTCTTTGTCTTCCTCAAGTTATTAATACCTTTAAAATCTCAAAGGGACACTGTTTGCAAAACTTTTTATTTCAGTTACTTGACAAATTTATAAGTGTAGAAACTTCAAAAATATGTTTAAAAGCCAAAAGACCTTTTGTTCATATTTTTAGTTCTTCCTTTCTCTGATATGACTAAAACAACAGAAGATGCCAATAATATTATTAGTTCTTTTCCTTATTAACCAGACTGGAAGCTTATTATTTAACTAATCAGAGGAAGAGAATGAGAAATAAAAATAGTGTGGGGGGTACATAGTAATAAATTATTTGAAATGTAAATGGGGGGAAGGAGAGAGAGATAAAGATAGAGAGACGGAAGAAGATGAAGTGATAGAAAGAAGAAATAAAAGAAGTAAAATCTAACTCAGAGGCTATCTCCACTCTGAAACCCAGACACCCTAGCAAAATTGACAACTGCTTCCTCAGGGCTCCCCAGTATTTTTTTTTTCCCATCGTTTTACTAAGTGTGGAACACACTGTATACTAGTTGCCTATGCATCTTTCATCTACTGTCATGACCACCTTGAGGTCAAGAGCCATGTCACATTCATCTTTGTAAAACCAGTGCCTGTTTATATTCCATAAATAAATGTTGACTGGAAATGAAACTTCCAACTGACGGGTGTGATTTAAGATTCCAAAGGCCACCAAGTTGGGGCTGCCGCTCTGCCTTATGCTTATTCTATAGCTGCCTTGTTTACTCAGAGCCTGAGAACCTTTCCTAAAGTTTACATTTGCTGGTACTGCTCACATAAATTTCTTTGGTTCTTATCTCAATGCTCTACAAATCCTCCCCCTTGCTCAGGATTCCCAGTCAACAAGATTCATTAAGCCTCTATTGGTTGATTATTATGTTAAGGGCTTCAAAGAAGATGCAGCAGATGTAAGCCGCTCTTTAGGAAGCTCACGATTTAGAGAGGTTGAGGGTAGAATTCAAAACATCTGTGAAATATATGCATATTAATTCTATAAACCTGAAGACTTTATTGTCTCTCTCCTTCCTTCATTCCCCGGTCTACATAAAATTTTATTCTCATTTTCTACTTTTTAAAAATTCCTGAATTACTAATTCCCCAGTCTCCACTGTGCTACTTTCTCATCCTATACATTTCCAAACATCTCTAATCTGGCCAGTATTTTAAAAAGAATGTGTGGAATTGAATTGTTGTCACAGAATTGAATCACACTCCAAAATGATTTTTCAATGGGCGAAATGAGTCCCTGCCATGACAATAATCCCCACCTAGGGGAGCTCGAAGTGTAATATTCATTCTAGTGCTACCATGGAATAACGCTCATTTAGGTACCACGATCAAGTGATGCTTATTTTCATATTATACAGAAGTTAGAATTTAGTATTGTTTAGTACTTACTATTTAGCTTTATTTAGTATTGACTATTCAGTAATGCTAAATAGATTTGTTTAGGAGGTGAAGAAGTTAATATGAAATATCAAAGCCCGAAGAATTCAACAAGATTTTCCAAAAAGCACATTTGCAAACTCTTCCTTTGTCCTTTTTCAAAGTCAGAGATAATAATATTCACGTGAAGTCTTTGAACTCTGAGCTCACCTTCATTTAATAGTCTATATTCCCATTTAATCATATTATCACATTCCCAAACTCTATTTACTTTTTCTTTCTTTTTTGTTTTTTCTTTCTTTTTTTTTTTTTTCAAGCGGGCAGAGACATCTCTCTTAGACCTTCATCTGGCCTCAGAAGAGGAGGCCACGGAGTTTCAGAATATGGAAAAATCTGTCCTCTTATGAACACAGCTGTGTGGAATCACTTACATTGAAGTCATACAACACACCAAAGTTGGCTGCTGATGCCTCTTCAGCTCTGGGAACCGTTTTCCTAGGTAAACTGCCATATGGCAAACCCCAGAGGTACTACATGGAGAAACAAAGAAAGCAGTTAACAATTGGAAACAAAGTCTGACGCACACATGTGATCACAAACAGTTTTGTTTAAAAGCACTTCTGAAACTTTTTCATGGGGACTCTGTGGGTCTCCATGTGGGGTCCCATTTTCTGGGAATCGACTACAAAATCCAGAGTTAAGCACAAAGGGAATGCTAAGGACCCTGCATTCTGACTTCCGCAGACCACCAGCAGTGGAGTCAACCACGTTGCTCAGGGCTTGCTGGAGCCCGACTACCCACCACCACCTCTAAACTGGTCTCATTTAGGAGGTCTGGAAAGAAGAGAGGTGGCCTTTTGGGGATTATAGTGTTCAAGAAAACCGTACTAAGCACTTCTTCATATGGGAATACCCCTCAGGGGTGGGGTGGAGGGAGAGTCTCTCCTTCATGTCAAGGAAGAGAGGAGTAAAGAGAATCACTCATACCATTAGAGGGTGTCAACTAGGCGGGAAGACTAGTGTTGCTTCTTGGTCTGAGTTAATTGAATCTCCCCCCTCCCCCGACCCCAGCTCAGAGCTTTGTCTTCTTCTGCAATCTGGACCCACTATCAGTTTTACTCTCCTCACTGACCTTGGTCTTAAGAGACCCATGGAATGGGGCGGGGAGGGGGGGATATCTTATTTTATACCTGGAAAAATTTGCTCACTTTGTGTTTCTTCAGATAGAAAAGCTGGATGCCTTGAGTTGCATTAAGTAATGTCTCTTTCAAAGCAAACTTGGCAAAATAAATGAACTCACAAGATGTCAAAGTCTTCCCCTTGAGCAATTAATATTTGTGCACAGGGACCACCTTGGGAATCTTTCCACAGAGAAATATTCATTTCAACATACACAATACACACATTTCATATATGATTTCAGGAGGCTCACGTACCCTTTGGAGAAGGATTAGGACCTGTGGCTCATGGGCACCATTTTGAAGATTAACCTGGTTACAAATACTATGACTCTAAGAGCGTAGGTGGCTAGATAGTCATCTTACTCTTAAGGAAAAGAGTTTTTTTTAGTAGAGTGATTGCAGAAGAAGCTTGTTTCAGCATGTTTTGTAAACTGGAAGTCAGAATCTTACCTCTGGCAACATGATAAGGCTGAACGTCAGGATAAAAAGAACCATATTTACTCCATACATCCATCTCATGAAGAGGAAGTATGAGGCCACTGATGAGCCAAACTGACCTATTCAAAAGAAAATAAAAGTTTGGAAGAAAGGTCAAAACAAGACAAAAGCCACGTCTTGGTGCTTTTCAAAATAAGTCTTCTCATTGCAACACACGGGTTCTTTTCTTTACAGGCTCTAGCATTTTCTTTTTCTATCCAGAAGGAGAAAATGTTAACATGATGGAAGTAGAGGTAGCTGTGTAGAATGACTACATCTTTAGAATCCATCCAAGAGAAAGCTGCGTTTTGCTTGGCAGCTAGGATTGCTATTTGAAGAGCCCATCTTATTCTTTGAGTTAACACAGTTGAGTGAACAAAGGTATATAAAGTGGTTATGTCACCGAGTCCAAGCTCCTACCGCTCGCTGCAGGACAGGCCAATAAATCGAGAGATGAGGTGTTGGGGCAAGGAATAACGACTTTATTCGGAAAGCCAGCAGACCGAGAAGATGGTGAAGTCATGCCCCAAAGAACCATCTTGCCTGAGTTAGAATTCAGGCTTCTTTAATACGACAAGGGGAGGGAGTAAAGCCAAACATTTCCCGGTTCCATCCAGCCTCCGAAGAGGATGTGTTCATTTCTCCCTTCCTGCAGTCATTCACAGGTGGGCCTGGTCAGGATGTCTCCCATGAGCTAAACAAAGGTATTTTAGCTTAGTGCTCATTACCTGGAAGGCAGGGTTCCCCCAAATGGGCCATTATGTATAATTTAAGCTTATAGGTAACATCCCTTTAGTGATTACTGTAATAGAATTCAAAGGTTCTTCCCTATTACAGTTACTACAATGCCTGGCCAGTAGTTAGCATCATTCTAATTATTTTGATAGTTACTGAACTTCTTCCTCCTTTTTCTCAAGCAACAATGTTCTTCTCAAAAAAGTTTACCACATCTCTTATGGACGGTTATCCTATACACCATCCTGTGCTGTTCTCCTGTGTAAACGGCATTTCACAGGTAGTATAGAAGCCGAAGTCCATTTACTCTTCACATATTTATCTTCTGTCAGGAATTATCTTAGATGTGAAACACAATATCAGAGACAGGTTGCTGCCCTAATGCAACTTACATTTTAGTGAGATGTGGGAAAAACAAATATGCAATAATTTTAAAAGAAATAAAGAAATATACATTTATCATAATACATATTATATTACATTATATGTATGTTTGATATATGTAATATTATATATCATCTATTACATGTATATATTATGAGTATTACATAGTATATATGTATGTTATGTATGATATATATCATATAGGTATGTATTATATATGTATATGACATATGTATTATATATTTATACATAATATATATATTACATATAATCATATTATTATAAAAGTATATATAATAATTTAGCCAGGTCAGTCCTAGAGGGAAGAAGGTAAAATTATGAGAGGGGTTGCTTTAGGTAGGCTTGTCAAGGAAGGTATCCCAGAGAGGTAACATCTGAGCACAGATCTGAAGTTGAAGGAACAGGCAGCAAAGCCCAGAACTGGGGAAGAGCAGCTGAAGCAGAGGAAAGAGCAGGAACAAATATCGTGAGGGAAGCAAGAGCTCAGGACAATTGAGGGACAAACCTAAGGGCTGTCTGGTTGGAGCACAATGAACAAAGGAAAGTGGTGATGGATACGGATGAAGAAAGAAACCAAACCACAGTGTGTGGGGTCTCTTAGGGAAAGGTAAAAAGTGAGAATTTTACGTTAAATGAGATGAAGTCATTGACAGGTGTTAAGCAGTGGGGGGTGGGGCAGGGGAACTTGACCTTTAAACAGTCACTTCAGGTCTGGGGAATGAATTTGGAGGGCATAGGCAAGAATGTGTTGTCAGCTCGCACTCACCCCAGGGAAAGTGAAATGATCTGTGCAATTTTTATTGACTGAGTCCAAAAACAAAAACATTCTCTTAAATCAGAGAATGGAAGAGAAAGAAAAAACCAGAATTTGAGTCTCAGGTTGAGATCTCATAGATTAACAAAAGCCAAGTTTCTTTGATAATCACTTAAGATTCAACATCAAGTTGCTAGTTTTCCCAGTCTTCCCAGTTTTCATTTTCAATTGCCCAAGAAGAATCAGTGAACATTCTCAGCTACCCACTGCATCAGGCCCTTTGTCCTGACTCATTTAGCAAAACATCTCCTGGGGACCATTGGTTTTCTTGAGGCCTCTAGCTTTTGAAGCATTACTGATGGAAGAGCATTATTACAGGAAGAGGGAGGTTCATGTGGAGCAAATTTCAGCCTCCACTTACTAAGATGAGACCAAGCTCACATGAGAGTCAGACCTCTATTTCCAGGACTTAGCTCACTCTTTAGGTACCACTTACTTATTCTCATAACACTGTGGTAGTTTTTGGTTTTGTTTTTAAAGAAATAAAACTTTCTTTAATCATAGATGACTTCATTGTCTATGTAGAAAATCCTAAAGAATTTTTTTTTGTGTGTGTGGTATGCGGGCCTCTCACTGCTGTGGCCCCTCCTGCCACGGGGCACAGGCCCTGGACACGCAAGCCCAGTGGCCACGGCTCATGGGCCCAGCCACTCCACGGCATGTGGGATCCTCCCAGACCGGGGCATGAACCCGTGTCCCCTGCATCGGCAGGCGGACTCTCAACCACTGCGCCACCAGGGAGGCCCCTAAAGAATTTTTAATAAGCTATTGAAACTAACCAGTGAGTTTAGCAAGGTTATGGGATACAATGTTAAATTTTGAAAATAAATAACACTTCTGTACAATAGCGATGAATAATCAAAAATGGAAGTTAAAAGACAATACAACTTACAATATCATCAAAAATATGAAATAGGGATAAAGTTGATAAAATATGCACAAAATTTGTACACTGAAAACTGTAAAACATTGTTGAGAGACATTTTAAAAGACCTAAATAAATGGAGAGATATACTGTGTTCACAGAACAAAAGACTCAATATTGTTAAGATGGCAATCATTTCCAAATTTACCTATAGATTCAAGGCAATTCCAATCAAAATTTCAGAAGGTAGTTTCTATAAAATGATAAACTGATCATAAAATTTGTAAGAAAATGCCAAGAATAGCCAGAAAAACCTTGAAAAACAAGCAAAATTGGAGGATTTATACTACCTGATTTCAAAACTTACCACAAGCTAAAGTAATCAGAGTATGATATTGACATAAAGATAAACATAGATCAATGGAACAGAATAGGAATTCAGAAATGGCCCTACACATATATAATCAATTGATTTCTTTTTACAAAAGTGCCAAAGCAATTCAATGGTGAAAATAATCTTTTCAACAGTGATGCTGGAACAATTAAATACTCATATGTAAAATAAAATAAAACAAAAATAAATGAAAACTCTCCACTCTTACCTCATACCATTTACAAAAATTAACTCAAAATGTGTCATAGACTTAAGTATTTAAGAGTTAAAACTATAAAACTCTAGGAGAAAACACAGCATAACATCTTGGTCACCTTGGGTTTGGCAAAGGTTTTTTAAAAATAGGACCCAAAAAGTAAATGCTATTAGATTTTAAAAATCCTTAAATTGCACCTTATCATAATTAATATCTTTCACTTTTCCAAAGATTCTGATAAATAAAAAGGTAAGTTACAGCATGGGAGAAAAGATATGTGAACATATATCTGACAAAGTATTTGGGTCTATAATATACAAAAAACTCTTACAACTCAATAAGAAGACTAACATTCTAATAAACAATGCACAAAAATTTGAAAAAACACTTCGCCTAAGAAGTTCTATAAATGGAAAATAAGCACCTGAAAAGATGCACAATGTCATTAGTCACCAGGGAAATGAAAATCAACTACACACCTACTAGAACGGCTGAAATAAAGACTGATCATACCATATGCTGCTGAGGATGTGAAGCAGCTAGAACTCTCTCTTTCACTATTGATGGAAATGGAAATTAGGTCAACCACTTTGGAAAACAGTTTGGCAGTGTCTTAAAATGTTAAACATAACACATACCATAGTAGGAGACCAGCTATTCTACTTCTAGTTATTTACGCAAGAGAAATAAAAGCATGTCTTAACCCAAGACTTGTACACAAATATTCATAGCCGCTTTGTTTGTAATAGCCCAAAGCTAAACTGGAAACAACTCACAAGTCCATAATGGATAAGCAAATTGTGGCATATACATACAATAGAATACTACTAATAAAACCAAACTAATGATATATGCAAAAGCATGGATAAGTCTCAAAATAATTATAAATGAAAGAGCCAGGCAAAAAATGCATACTCTATAAAAATATTTGTACAAAATTCTAGAAAATGCAATCTACAGTGACAGAAAGCAGATTGCTGGTTGATTGGGGATGGTGGTGGTCATGGAGGGATATGTTACAAAGGGGCACAAGGAAACTTTTGTGAGGGGAGTGTGTGTTCTGTTTCCTGATTGTATGGTTTCATGTGTGTATACACATGCCCCTAGTTATCAAATTGTATACATAAATATGTGCAATTTGTTTTTGTTGATTATACCTCAATGCAACTATAAAAATATAAAAACAAAAAGAAGATAAAATAGAAGGCTTCTTCTCTCTCATGTTTCAGATTGAGTGTAACTATGACACTGCTGATATGGTAGCTCTATGGTATCTGGGACTTAGCCTCCTACAGTCTTCTTGCTGTGAAATTCTCTACATGCAGCTTTCATCTTGTGGTTTAAAATAGCTGTTCCAGCTCATTCCATTATATTCATATGATAGCCAGTGGGAAAGAGGGGAAAGCAGTGGAAGGCAAATCCTTTCTTTTAAGGGCATAAACTGGACTTTGAACACATCACTTCTGCTAACATCCCATTGAACTGTGTTACATGACCACAACTTACCAAGGGAGGCCAGGAGATACAGTCTTTAAACTGTGCTATCATGTACCTAGCTAAAACTCAGTTACCATTACTAAGAGGTAAGAGTTAGAAATCTCTACCCACCCCCACCCACCCCGTACTGTGGCAGTTTTTACAGACACCTAAAAGGAATTCAATGTCTAATTGGACATTTTGAAAGATGTCAGTTACTTTTAAGTCTGAGTGTTTGGAATTCGTTTCACTTTGTAGAGGGGTTCAGAGTTCTACAAGATTTCTAAAAGTGTGTGATATTGAAAAACATGCCCCCCCACGTGTTGTAACCAGATGCACTGGTCTGTGTGCAGAAATGCTGAAGCAGATCCTCCTCTCCCAGGACATATGATCATCTACCTGGCTCCCAGTGATTTCATATCATTTCATGGCCCTTATCTATGTTCTCTGCTATCAACTACCTGAGGGCTGCCTCAGCCAGGTTCACTCGTCATGTTTTATTGAAGGCAGTGGACTTCCAGCTTGTTAGTCATTCCAGTTGTTCATCAACAACATTCATCTTTAGGTATCCAGGGCAAGCTTTTCCCTGGAAACACTCGTGAAACCCTCTGGTATAGAGTTCCGAGCACAGGATACTGACCCACCCTTCCCTTACTTCCATCCTTCCTTCTTCCCTTCCTTCCTTACTGGCTTTTTACACTTTTGCTCTTTTAATTAGCACCATGGCCCACCCTTTCCCAGTCCCTCATACACAACCCCTGGCAAATGAGGGCAGAGTATAAATATACCTAAAAGCAAAAAAGAGAAGCAAATTAAAATGTTTCAGCTATACGTATACATATATCCCCTCCTTTTTGGATTTCCTTCCCATTTAGGTCACCACAGAGCATTGAGTAGAGTTCCCTGTGCTACACAGTATGTTCTCATTAGTTATCTATTTTATACATAGTGGTGTATATATGTCAGTCCCAATATCCCAATTCATCCCACCCTCTTTCCCCCACTTGGTGTCTATATGTTTGTTCTCTACGTCTGTGTCCCTATTTCTGCTTTGCAAATAGGTTCATCTGTATCATTTTTCTAGATTCCACATATAGGCGGTAATATACAATATTTGTTTTTCTCTTTCTGACTTACTTCACTCTGTAGAAATCCAAAAAGGAGGGGATATATGTATACGTATAGCTGATTCACTTTGCTGTACAGCAGAAACTAACACAACATTGTAAAGCAACTATACTCCAATAAAAAAAAAATGTTTCAGAAAGTACCCCCTACCCTATGTATAATCCATATTCATAATGGGTGAAAAAGTTTAGACTCCAAAGCTTCCAAATTCCAGTTTTTAGACTTAACAGTGGCTTTCACAACAATTTTATTTGGAAGTAGAGAAGTGACAGCTAAGGCTTTTCTTTACAAAATCCTAGGTATAAAGAAATGAATTGCAAGAAAACAGATTTCATTAAAACCAGAGTGATTGTAGGAAAGACCTAGACACAGGTCAAAGAGACCAAAGTATCCAGAAGACAATGTTCCTTCTGCATGACACCTACCAGTGGCAGAAAGGGAAAGAACAGTAACAAAACAAACAAAGATCAAAGATCATAAAGGAGAGAAAACAAATCAACCAGTTGACATCAAAGCTCCATATGCCCTTTCCCTTTCTCAACACAAAAATGAAAAAGAAGGCGTTTTCCCTCTTCATGTTCATTTATCCTAGCACTTCTATCCTCCTAGAGATTGTTGACTGGAACAGGCATTTCCTAAAAAAAGAAACCCTTCTATAGTGTACCTAAAAGAGCATAATTAAAAAGAACAGTCATTTCCATGTGCTTAGTCTCTCAAATAAAACTGATTTACTCTTGTAAAGAACAATAATGAGGAATAATAATAATAGTAGCTAACATATTTTGATGGTCAATTACATATACTAAGAACATTATCAGCATCAACTCGTTTTACTACCTCGACAACCTGATAAGGTTAAGAATTATTAGTCCTACTGTGCGGATGGGGAATCAAAAGCTTAAACACAGCAGTTGACTGATCCAAGACTTGATTAATAATAATAATAGCTAAAATTTAATGAATCTTTGTTCCAGATACCTATTTGATCTCTGCATATTAATTAATTCATTTAATCATCATCAAATCCCTGCCAGGGGAATCTATTGTACTCCCATTTTACAAGAGACTAAATTCCATAGGTTACACACCTGGTAGATGATGGAGCCAGGGTTACATATGTATTGATAGTTACGTAGATAGTAAATGATGGAGCCAGAGTTCTAAATCAGATAGTTTTGATCTATAGGTGTCTGACTCCAAATCTCGATTTCTCTTATTCACAGTGCTCTATTGCTCCTCAAGTATAATCATAGTTAAATTCATTTTTTAAAAAGAAAACTATGCGGGCTTCCCTGATGGTGCAGTGTTTTAGAGTCTGCCTGCCGATGCAGGGGACACGGGTTCGTGCCCCGGTCCGGGAAGATCCCACATGCCGCGGAGCGGCTGGGCCCGTGAGCCATGGCCGCTGAGCCTGCGCGTCCGGAGCCTGTGCTCCGCAACGGGAGAGGCCACAACAGTGAGAGGCCCGTGTACCGCAAAACAAACAAACAAACAAACAAAAACAACTATGCTATATAGAATAAATAGGCAATGAATGTGTGTGTGAAAGAATAGATACAGATAATATCCATCAATCAGCTAAGGCTGGTCAAATTCACAAATTTAGATTGTGCCCATAAATGACCAATACCTTTTCTCTTTAATCTAACTAATAAATGCTATTTCATTAGTAAATTATTAATATATGAAAAGTCTTTGGTATTTATTAAAGTGAGGCCTAAAGCTTATGTAATATTCTTATTCCTGAATTTTCTGTGTTTCCTTTAAATTAATGTTAAAGTTTCATCTCTCCCTCTGGTTATTTATTATTAAGGCAGAGTAATTTGTAGTCTGTCATCATGTATAATTTCCTCTTGAACAGATGGGTAATAAGACAAGCAGATAAATAATGAACATTTCTAAATGGGAAAAGACCAGTTAAATCACCTGCTGTAAAGTACAATATAAATACCATCTTGTTAGGCTAGGATTCAAAGCCCAGTTTCTTTCAAACTGGTCTAGGGATAGGGAATTAAATGTGGCAAATTTAATTTATATTTTCTGGTGCCTTTAAGCCAGCAGGGAAACATGCAGTTTAAACTCTTGCTTAAGATTGTCTGTCTAAAGCTACTTCTGGTCTAAAAAAAGAAGAGGTCTATCACACCTTTGATGCTGTAGTTTACTATTAGGGAGAAGCAGATTTTGATTCTTAGAAAGACTTGTAATCTCCAGCTTGAAAGACATTTAATGATTTAATCCATGGTTTTAACAGTAATGCTGGAGTCACAGTAGGTATATATTATACTTGTACTCCAGGGAGCACAAATGCACAGCTTCTTTAGCAAAATATGCAATGCAACGTGGTTAATAAGGTGCATCTCTGCAGGTAACCACGTGGTTCTAGGCCTTTTACAAGGCTGGCAGGATAGTAAAACTCCACAGCATCACCATGTGATGTAGAACTTCACAGAATTCCTCCATGACAAGAATTATCAAAGCTATTTTTTATATGAAAAAAAGTTGGGAGTCATCAGGTGAGTACCTGGTCCACACTAGTATAGGGATCCAGGTCCTACTGGAATCAAAATGGAAACAGCATGAGTTTTAGACTTGAGTTCCTCTTGTGATTCCGCCAAGTACGGGACAGAGCTTTGTGGAAACTTAATGAAGGCTGGTAATTTGGGACTCCTTCAAAACCAAATTTAGAAAATATTTGGTTAGTATTTATTTAGAGATGGAGCAGTGAGTAAGAGCATGTTAGAAAGACTTTTGGGAGGGGAACACGAAGAGAGTGCTTCTCTTTGCCACTTACCACAGTCCATAATCATCTTCATTATTTATTTGCTTGTGTTTTATGAACTGTCTCTCCACCCACGCACACACATATCAACACATTTGAATGTAAGATCGACCCTTGCCTGTCTTTGTCAGTATTGCATCCCCAGTGCCGAGAAACATGCCTAATAAATGGTAGGCACTCAGTGAGTATTTGCTCAATCAATTAACCAATCACATCAAGTTTATTCAGAAGATTAAATGAGATATTATGTTAGATGATTCTGACCTTTAAAAGGAATATAATAACATTTCTGAAACTTTTATAAGATTAAATGGCCATTTCTTTAAGAGAAAAGCATTTATATTAGTTTTATAATATAAAGTATAAATATTATAAATAGGGTACATGCTTAACCTACTTTTTTCTGAAAAAAAATTTGCAGAGAAGGTAAATTATTCAGGTCTCTCTTAGTATAAGTCTATTTTCCATTTAACTGTTTCAATAACTTATAACTCAAGAGTATAAAGCAAAGAACTTCACACGCTTACATGGACTGATTGTAACTAAATTTTGTGGAAAAGCCAAATGTGGAAATAGAGAGCCCTAAATATCAAAGCATTGCCCAAACTATAGAGCCAGAAAGGGACAAGAAGACCTCAACCTTTCATAAACTGATTGCATGTCCCATTTCTTTCCACCTTTCATTCAGTTCAGCTTGAAAGACCACCACAGACACACGCTTTCCCTACCTGTGGTAAGGTACTTTCTATGAGATGGTTAGTCCAATTCAAAGACTCTGCTAATTTACTCTTAGATAGGTTTCATACTTTTCAACTAATGCAATATCCAAAAGTATACAGTGCACTTATGATTATCATTAAGAGCTTAATACATCACGTATCTTATAGAATATGAAATATATAATTAAATAAATAACTCATTGAAAAATAAATACATGAGAAGGTGGGAAATAGTTCCCCAAATAGGATAACTATCAAGGAAATCTGTAATTACTTATCATGCCATTGTCCTGGTCTAATCTTCTCTAGGACCTGGTGCAAAAGAAAAAGTTTATAAAATCTTCTTCAGAGCAAAAATCAGCACACTACACTGAGAAAATGGCAAGCTTTGGGCCCAGACAGACTTCACCTTTTATCTTGGCTCCTCTGCTAACTTATTCTGGGACAGTTATTTACCACAACTCTAAAACAGAAAGCTAATATGCACAATGCCGGCATGTTAAAGATTAAATGAAATAATGTTTGTAGGGTTTCTGAGTGGCACTCAATAAATGGTTGTTATGGTGATTGTTGATAGAATAGAAAATAAGTGTCAATTCTCCACAGTGAGGCAAAAAGCACCACGAAAAGTGAAAAATATCAGGACAACCTAATCAAAAAATAAATGTGGAAAATAATCCACATTTGTTTGAACTGTCCAGGTTGACTGCTCCAAATTTCTGAGGGAAGAGGGGAGGAGGGAAGATAACTGAAAGTATTATTGAGTAGCTCTCAATATGTTTTTCCCACTGTGACACACATGATAAATTATGGTCATATGTGTAACTCATTCCTATGTGCAACTTCTGGCAATAAAAATAATTCCATTTGTTTCTATTCCACTCAAGATAGGCTATTGCAACACAAGTGACCATGACATTGCTATTGAGATAGACTGGAACCTGCTCTAGTGTACTTTAAAAATAAATGATTTGCGAATTGTATATATTTTAGCTATCATTAATTACAAATTTCTTGGGATACATCTCATAACTGATCAAGATTCATCCTTATCATTTCATAAATGAGTAGACTGAGGCTCAGAGGGATTAAATGGCTGGCTCAGAGTCAAACAGCAAATTTGTAGCAAAGCAAGAAAAAAATCCAGACTTCTTTCAACATACATTGTTTCAGGATCTTAATGCTCTAAAGGGCCTTCTGTTTCACAATGGCTCTCAAGGTACCATATTTTAGCTGCACAGTTAAAACTTAAGAATTTCATGATGACTATTCTTTTTTTGATGTGTCTAAATTTCTTTTTTCCATTTCCTAGAATAGTAGACATTTGGAAAATGTCTTCTGTTTAATTTTATTCAACACATATTCATTAGGGCCAAGCAAGTTCTAGGTCTAGGGATCCGGGAAAGAGCAAACCAAAATCTCTGCCTTCATGTCTATTGGAAGAAATGAACACAAAATGAAATGAAATGACTGTATTTTTAATTTATTTTATTTATTATTTATTTAATAATTTATTTTTAAATTTAATTAAATTTAATTGAGATATAGTAATATAGCACTTTAGATAGTGATAAGTGTTGAGGAGGAAAATAAGGCAAGAAAGGGATGGCACAGGAATATGTGTGAGGAAGTTCCATTAATGAGCTGATGTATTTTAATTCATTGCCATTTGATAATGAGGGACAGAGGACTGAGGGATAGTCACTCCTAAAACGTGCCCAATCTTGTCAGTGAAATATCCATCAGCTGTGTTATCTCCCTGTGGAGCCTCTATTTTAATTAGGCAACGCAACATTTAGCCAGCAGGAAAATCTGCCCTGCTATCTGGAGGGGCATGGAAGAAAATCAGATCCTAGTCAAAACTATTACAAACCAGGATATGGCAAGATTATACTCAAAATTATTTTAAATGTTATCCCCTTTTCCTTATATTCTTTATTATCTTAGAAATGACATACTATCATATTTACAATACTTAAATATTTTTATTTGCCTTATTCTAAGCCTACAGCCCTATACTAAATAGGTTTTTGATTGAGTACATTCTCCTGCCTTCTCTGTACACTATGAATATTGTACAAAATGAAGGCACAATATGACATTCATATAGCGAGTTCCTGGATGATTATTGCTTATTCTACTTCAGAGGTTTGAAAATGATACTTTAAGATTTCTTCACTGTTTTTAGACATTGTTCATTTTGATTACTGTCTAACATCCAAGTGAATATATATTTTCTGTTTTTTTGATGTTTGTATATGAGTTTTTTAACTGAAATATAGTTAATTTATAATATTTAAAGTACCTACTTTCAAAGTCATGTTCATTGCCGAAATAAAATCTCTGCCTTCCCAATGATGATTCAGTGTCATTGTGCACTATACTGACTTCCATGTGTAGAAGAAAAAACAAGGTCAAAAAAATATTTTGGTCTAATGCAGGAAGGGAGAATGGGGTCTCCAGTGCTGTGATTGGTAAGAGTAAGCAAATCTTCACAGTGAGCAAAGAGGACATGAAAATGTCTTTATTTGTTTGTTTTCTTGTTTTTAATCTTTCCAATAGTTCAGAAACTGAGAAAGGCATCTGATTAGCTTATGAGACATTTATCTAGGACAGCATTCCCCATCTAATGAGATTGAGCACTTACTTTCAATTGCCTTGATTTTATTTTCCCAGGGGACACAAGCAGCTTTGAAGTTCTCAAAATCACGGAGAAATTTTACCCATTTCTGAAAAGAAAGCCAAGTACAACAGTAAAACCCAACTGCTTGTTTGTTAAGATGTTTATCTCCCACACTCATCCCAAAATATCTCATGACAATGAGCTTGGAAAGATCTCTCTGGAATCACATATTGCTTTTTGTAAAAAGGGGAGATGCTAGTTTCACTTGCCTCCCTGTTCCCCACCTACCCCTGGACCAATTTAATTAAAAAATGTTTACTGACTCTCTGTTTTACAGAAAATATGCTGACCACTGAGAAATATCTGTTTATTCTACCACACAATAAGAGAGCAGGGACTGAGTTAGCACCTAATAAGGTGATCAGCAAATGGTGTGTATTTAATTAAATATTCATTGCATGAAGAAATTAAAGAAATATAAATAAGACATAGTTCCTGCCTTGAAGGGCTTCTGGATCAAGTACACTCTACATAAACAGGTAATTTCTATACAGGATGGTAAGTGCTATGACTTTTCATTCTGGTAGAGGTAGAACAGTCAGCTAAATGGAAAGGAATGGTGTTATAGGAAAAGGAAGAAGAAAAAGAATCATAAATTAGTTTTTATAAAAGATCTTCCTTCCATTTTACCCAACAATGTTGGGTTACCCATGATCAAGAGGACCACTAAGAAGAAGAATGAGAATGGGGCAGATAACTTTGCACATGTACAGATTATGCTGAGATAATGGGTGAGCTAGACAGACATGGGGAGCCTAAATAAGATTTGAGACAAGTCTGGAGTTTGAAAGATTACCTAGACCAGAAACAACCCAAATATTCATCTATAACAGAATGGATAAATAAATTACAGCATCTTCATACGATGGGATACAACACATAAATAAAAATGAACTATAACTCCCATGACATGAACATATCTCATGAAAATAACATTGCATCAAAGAAGCCAGAAACAAAAGCATAAATGCTATATGATTCCATTTATTTAAATTGTAAAAACAGACAAAACTAATCTATGATATATATGATGTATAAATATATATTACAGATCTATCTAAATATTTCATATTTAAGATATATGAACTTCAGTCACAAAACTCCCATCTTTATGGGAATATATTTAGCCTCAGGTGGTATAACATTTGTAAAGAGGAGATAATAATACCTACATACCTACTTTGCTGTGAGAATTAAATATGGAAAGATTTTTATATAAAGATTTAATTTTTATAGAAGGATTTAATTCAGTGCTTGGCACATAGTAAGTGCTAAATAAATGTTAGTTTCTTTTCTATCTTTTCCAAAGATCTATATTTATATTGGCATATCACTTGTTTTTTCTTCTTTTCTATCCAATCTACAGTTGATGTTCATGGTAGAGAACAGCTATATGGCCGTGTAACTTGTACACATTTTGAGAAAGAAACCTTGACCCAGAATCCCTTAACTCCCAGGGAATGAAAATGAAAGGGGCTCAACCTTTTACATTTGGAAGTGATAAAAGCACACAGGTCAGTCTTTTGCCATGAATCAATGTTTATCGACTTATTTTCATTTTAACTCCTTTAAAGAGCCTTTTAGGACCATTTTTTTTCTGAATCATCCCTTTCTCCAAATTTCAGTAACGCAGAATACTCTTTATCTACTGTATATGTACCTATGTATAGACATAACGTATAACATCTTTTTCACTCAGAACAGAACCAATTTTACCACCCCTCGGGGGCAACATGGCTTCTACTGAGCATAAATGGCACCAACCAAATTGAGCTAAGAAAATACTTACCTTGCCCATCATCATCTTAAATGCAAACCACCGTTTTCCTTTTCCTTTCCCAAGAGCCCCTTCATTTTCACTCACAAATTTTTTTGCTTCCCTGAGGAAATAAAACAAAATAAGGGGTGGGTGGTGGTGGGTTGAGATTAATACAGCATAAAGATAGTGGATATTTAATTTTATTAGGTCTACTGCCTGATTTCTTCTAGACACTTTCAAACCCTTAACAAGTGAATGTAAGCTGAATTTCCTAACCTTGGGACTTGTAATAGATGTTTAAGTTTTTTAATTCTGGTTGGAAAGAATGAGATATTTCAGTCTCACTGGAGTCATCAAAAAGCAAGGAATTTATGCTAAGTGTCAAAATAGAGAACCCTAGTTCTTCTCATTTCGACCACATATAAAATTGAATCTGAAGTTTACTTCAGATTCTGGCAGTCGGAATGTTTATTTTAAAATACTTTCTTTCCTTCTTTTTTAAGGATTGCTTTTTTAAAAAAAATAGGGCAGGAAGTTCAGGACAAACTGACATAGAACACACTTATTGATCTGGTATTTAATCTTATAAAAGCGATTATGACTTAAAACAGAAAAACCATACTCTGTAAAGCAAATGGGGTTGAGAGAAGAGAAAAAAGGAAAGGAATACTTTTTGGCCTCACATTCTGAAAGGGCTTCAAATTTAAACTTTAACGCTATTCCCAAATATTTGTACATTTACAGTAGTCACATTAGTGTCTTTGTGTTTGTGGTAAAAAGCATTAATTCATCAAAATGCATGAAGTGAACATGTTAAATATACAACTTTTGTAAACTTTTTAGTCATTTTTGCTATTGTTGTTTGTTTGAGATATGAAAAGAATTTTTAAAATAGAGGCAGTCCAGGCTTGCCTTGACCTCTCCAGGGCCATAAAATGCATAACCCAAGAGAACCAAGGGATAATCCAAACCTGGACATTGGTTCTACAGGTACAAAGCTGTCGTCAGTCGGGTGGCCCCTGGAATATGTGGTTTTACAGACAAGCCCCTTCAACACATGACTATAAATAAACAACACACAAAGTACTCTTTAAAAAGTGAAAAATGAAACTTCATCCTTAAGTTGGTGAAGGATTTTCTGTGTTCCTTAGTATCAATGCTAAACTCATGATTTTACAATACCCAGTGATGAAAACACCACGTCTGCTAACTTAGCTGATAACTAGAAAATGGTGCCCCATTACTCACCTGTGCATGTGCACCCACCCATGACCTGCCATAAAAACACAAGCACAACAGAGAAGATTCTCTTCAGTCATCAAACAGACTTCCCACATCATTTCCTTAATGGCAGGGACAATATCTTGTCCTTTTTGTATCTCTCACAGCACTGTTCACTACTTTGACCATAGGAGGTGTTTAGTAAACTGAAACCTTCTTGAAATAGACCTAAATGGCATAATTTGGATAGACAGAGACAAGGGAGTATCTAATAATTGTATTTTCCACATCAATTAATGCTTGAAGGAAAAATCATTCCTAGACTTTGGGATTGCACCCTTCCCTTGGGTCTTCTCAGAAACTTACTAGGACAGCTTTCTAGAAATGAAGATTTATTAGGCTGGCCTTGTCAAACACCCTGACATTTGACATGACTTCTGGGCTGTGAAGATTAATTGAAAAACAGTTTCTAGAACATTCTACACATTTTAAAATGTTCAATAAAGCCCCATCAACAAGTATAAACTGAGCTCTCATGGCTGGGTTTTTAGATCCATGCAATCAAAAAACCGTTATCACAGTTAAGCTTTAACTATGTATTATAGAGATGATAAGACAGGAGTGAGTGTGGTACTTAGCAGACACTTTATAAAATGTTGAACTGATCTAACCTGAAAATCAAGTAACTCGAGTTCTAACCCAGACTCTGTGATTTGTCTCTATAACTTTGCCCATGTTTTTGTCACTCTCTGTACTCACGTTAAGGAGCATCCCACTTCTCAGAGGAAAGACTACTTGCTCAGGACTCGCACACACCTGAGCAAGCTCTGGCACAGTTTCCTTCAGTTACTGTGTAGCTTTTAACAGGTCAGGATTCTCAAACAAACAAACAAAAATTGGGCAATTGCTTCCCTGCTTGCTGGGGTGGTGGCGAGAATAAGATGAGACTATAGATGTGAATGTGTTGAAGGAATTATTACACTGTCAATTCCACTGTAACACTTGTTTTGAAACCAAGAATCTGTTCTAACATGATTGTTTTATATTACGGAACAATTTGAACATAACACAAATTTTGTGTTTGCTTACATGTGATTTTATCTACAAGAAACACTGGGTGAATACAAGAAAAAAACACATCCGTCTAAACCTAGCAGTATATATACAAAATGCACACACCTCATCAACCAGCTACTTCATGGCACCCCATGTGTTAGAAAAGTCACATCCATTCAGAGCTGGTGTTACAATGACCCTCCTTCCATGCTTCACAATAATTCACAAACTGCAATCTTGTCATTTCCACAAGCAAACTTCAGGTCTTTTTTAAGGTAAACTGCCATATTTATTGCAGTGTTTATGTATTTCTCAGCCATTAAACATGTGTAAAATGTTGCTACCATTTTCTTAAATTTCTATCTTTTTTTAATGTGTCACTGATGATGTTTCTGAATATTGTGCCCCATCCCCATTTTTCCTGCAAGCACTGTAGTTTTCATTACCCAATTTTTCATAGTGTAGAGATTTTTAGGAACCTATACATCATGTTATAGCAATTATTTGGCATCAAGAATTTTGAAGTTCATAAAACCAAGTATACACAGGAATTATCACATCATTCTCTATTATAATAAACATATATAAATGGAGGACCAAAAATTCTTCTTAGTAGTAAAATCAAAATTTGTTTTTCAAATGTAACAAGGTGACTATTTTATGGGGATATCCACTGCTCCTGATGATTAGCAGATAATTAGAGAACATCAGTTTGGCCTATTAGAATTAGATCACTTTCTAGCTGAGTGGCCAATTAGAAAACACGACGGCTCTAAGCAGACAGGAGTGTAAAGACATAGCTATTCTACTCCATATTTCTGACAAGATTTTAAATTTTGTGAGCTGATAATTATGTTACAGGAACATTAAACTAGCAAGATTTAAGAGAGAGAGGGAAGTCAGGGTTATAACCAAATTTAAGTCACCACAAAATTAATTATAAATTCATTTAACAAATACAGAAACTTATTTTCATGGCATTCATAAGGTTTCTTAGCAGTTATTATAGATATATTTTCCTTTGGACAATCTAAACAAGTTTTTATTTTTTGTCTCTTAAATTGCCAATTTATCCCTGATACTAAGCATAGTTTCATACTTCTCTTCCAATTACTACCCTACCCCACCCTCAACACACATATCCTGAAGGTTTTCAAATGAAAGTCTGGACTTCACTCTACTCCACATAGTCACAAGTGCCCGAATGCCCTAACCCCTCCTCCATCCTTCAAGAGATCTTCCCCAAGTTTCATACCTAAGGGCTCCCTGACCAGCCATTCTAGAGCCTCCTGTTCCCCACTTCCCACCCTGGCCAAAATAACTACTAGACTCAACTCATCAGAAATCTAGGGGATGACTTTAAAACAAAGCCAGGGGTATGGGGTGGGCAGAGAATTGTTAAGCAAGAACAGATTCTTGATCCCCCTAATCTGATGCTCTTGGGATGTAAGAAAGCATTCTTGCACCTTTCCGGCCTAGAAGAGGGGATACTGGGGTGGAAGAGCTCAGTGAAAGAACACACCTTAACACTATTTTGGGGGCTGACCTTTACAATGAGCTGGCATGATTTCAGGATGGAAGAAAACTAGTATCACCCAATCCCATCCTCCCTGATAACACATTTCTTAACCAGAAGACAACATCTTTCACTGTGCTGTTAGAAACAAGATACAAAAAGAAACTAGTCAATATGGAGATAAACACTGACTGATACTTATCACACTAAAGTACCCATAACAGATGTCAGAATGCAAAAAAACAAAGAGCAGAGTCTTTGAAAACTAAAAAGCAACACATTTTCTTTATATTTTTCCTGTAGTGAGTCCATTTTCCTACCCATTTGTATTGATCTGGATAATTTAAAGGGATTTATCTACATGGCTAAAATGAAATAGGCTCTTGTGGATAAACTTTGACTAGCTGGTGGCCTCAAACCATCCAAATATCTGACTGAAAAATGTGTGTCATCCCCTTGAATTGCATTCAACAAAAGCTGCCTGCCAAGACTGTAATCCAGTCTCCAGGTCTCAGAGCTCAAAGCCCTGGTACAATATGCACAGCTCTCTGAGCTGTAACCCCAGACCCAGGGATAAATAATTGAGCAAGGTCTATTTAATGACAATAATACCTGGCCTCATAATTTATTTATCAACCCCTTGTGCTGGTAATTAGAATAATAAGGTTTCATGGGCTTTCAAGAATGCTTTCACAGTTAGTTGAAGGAGCACGCTTTGGCCTAACTTACAAAAAAGATAATTTACCTATAACACATGATACAACACTGATGACACAAGGGATTTAGGACATGCTATGCTGCCTCTGACACATTCTCATCCCAGGAAACATGTTCTCATTTGGGTTAGGTTAAGTTGACTTTTCTTTCCTCTTGTTCTCAGTTTGATAGTATCATTGAGCAACCAACTTATTGCTCAAGTAAACAAAAGACTTTTCAAAACTGGTCTTTAAGGCAACTGTAATCAAAACTTGTGCTCATGAACATTACTTCCCAGTAAAGGGATCAGAAGAATGAAAGGTCTTTTCCTAATAAACAATGCAATTAAAAAAAAATAGTTGACCAATTTAAATTGACTAAAAGTCAGAACTCTGACTTTTCCTAAAATATTACTGAGTAATTGAAAGAAAGTTGAGGAGGTAAGAAGACAGTCTAATATACAGAGATTGAAAATAAGGATTATAGGCCTTTCTAGATAATATAACTCCATAATTAGACTGGCAGAATTATTTTAAGTCATCCTAATACTGGAACTGAGAATTCAAAGCATGTGCTTTTATAACGGGGATGCTGGTGGCAGCAGTTATAATGGTTAAGATGCTCAGTTGTTTCATCTATAAAACAGAGACAGTAATAGCTATTCCACAGGGTTGTTGTATGCATTATAGGAAATAATGTATGTGATGTGTTTAGTAACAATGTATGTAATGCATCCATGGCAAACAGGAAAAGCACTATAAAGAGTAACTATTATTAATAGCAATAGTACTAACAGAGCTGACTTTAATTTTTATGCTGACTCTCCAAATTAAAAAGTTGAGCAAGGACTAGATACTTCCAGGCAAAACCCTGCAGAAAGCCAGTCCATTTCCCCTTAGATTGTGACCCTAGTGAGATGTGAGAATAGTGGGAATTGGTCTTGTTACCAAAAGAGCAGGAGAGAATTCAGCCTTACATCTGAGACCTGATGAGAGTGCCCAGGTGTCCGGCTGCAGAACCCCCGGCTATGATGCTGCCGGGGAGGAGGTATTGGTGGGTGCCAGCCCGAGTCCTGCTCCAGCCATGCTGTGCTGTTGCAGAGAGCTCAGGATGCTTGGACAGCTGGGGAGTCTGTGGTAAGAGACAAAAAGAGAGCTCTCTCCCTTGACTAGGACCACATTCTATTCAGTTCTGCGACCTGTATCTTACAACTGAGACACAGATTTGAGTCCTGGCTCTGTCACATACTAGCTGTGTGCTCTTGGGGAGATGTTGTTGATCCCAAGCTTTCTCGCCTATAAAATGTGACCAGCAACAGTAACAGCAATGACAGCTAGCATACTGAATGTTTGCCATAAGCCAGGCACTATTTTTGTCCATCATCTCCTTTAATCCCCACCAAATCCTGCAAGGTGGGAACTATTATTATACCCATTTCAGAGATGAGGAAACTGAGGATTAGGTCAGTAAAAGAAGTGTCCAAATTTACCCAAAGAGTAAGTGGCATAGCTCAGCTAGGAATTGAGCTCATATGTCCAGTTCTTCCCAGAATAACATCATTATTTACCTCATGGGATTGGTATAAGGACATGTAAAAGTTGAGACAACATAAACAAAGCAGTTCTTGGTATATCAGGGGTAAATGGTACTTTTGATTATCATTCAAAGACATTTATTATTTTTCTGGGCAATGTATATGATACATTGAGTAAAACTTCAGAATAAAGAATGATTTGTACACTACCTTTACAACTATGTAAAAATCGTGTATGTCAATGGCCAAAGACTGGGCAATTATGCAAATAATTAGTTCCTCTATTTTCTAAAGTTATAGTACTATCATACAGTTTTGTTTACAGTAATAAAATATAGATTTTTATTTGTTTCAAGGCACTGTGCTGTATGAAGAAAAAAAAGAATGTGGCTCTATGCTTTTCTGTAAGGCATTTCTAATTGTATTAGAAAGCTAAGACATAGATAAATATTTAGGGCATCATCTAATTACTACCAAATGAATAAACAGTAAAATTAAGTGCTGAAAGATTCAGATGAGAGAGTGGGGTGGTTAGAAAGAACCTTGAACAAAAGGAGGATTCAGCTACATGGTCAATGTTGCAGGAAGGACGTTACAGCGCAGGGAAATGGTGTGAGCAGTGGTGAAGAGATGGAAATGCACCTGGGGTCTTCTGGTGGGTGATGAAGAAAACATTCTAAGTACTTTAGAGGAGGAGTTGGCATGCCCTGATGCCCAGTTAAGCAGTACAGAATTCACTCTGATCTCTATAAGGATCCATGAGCATTTTGTTAGCAGGAAATTGATAAGTGCAGTACAGTGTACTATATGAAAACTGTTGCAACAATGATGTGCAAGATGAATTAGAGGAAAACAGAATGAGAGGCTGGATGTAACTTGATTTCTAATGCCTTTATACAAGCTGTTTCCTCTTTCTGGAATGCCCTTCCCGTCTTCTCCACCTGTTCTCTTCCTTTCCATTTTCAGTTCAACAGCCAGGCCAACACTACAGCTCCTCCATAAGGTCTTTCCTGATTTTCCTTTCTAACACTCGCCTCCAGCCCCAGGTCAGGGTGATTTAACCTCTGACCTTCATGTAGTAATTACCTCATGTATTGTAGTTAACCCATGGTCCATTTCCACCACTGCACTGGGATTTCCTGAAAGCAAGGTCCATGTCTTTTGTTGTAATTTCCCAATATTTAATATAGCACCTGGCACAGAAGTGAGTTTCAACAAATGTTATTGCAATGAATGAACACCTAAAAGAAGACTAGATGATAATCTGGCTGTGGTTCCTAAACTACCTACACCTCAGAATCACCTGTGGGATCTTTTAACAGAATCACATGTGGGATCTTTTAAAAATTTCAAAGGCCAGGTGTCCCCATTCCCAGACCACTTAAGTCACAATCTCTAGGGGTGGGACATAGGCATCAGTACTTTTTAACATCCCTAAATGGTTCCAATTTGCAACTAGTTGAGGACCAAATTCGGAACTAAACCAAATATTATTTGTTGAGAGTAGTAAATTTAAGAGATTTTTACGTGGCCAAGCAAGTTGTTGGAGGTTTGGGCTAAAAAGCTACTATATCAAATATGATTAAATATGATTATTTTGGTGTCCCCCTGCATTGGTAATACTCTACATATTTTGAAGCTTGATAAATTTATTTTGGTGAATAACTTTATTTTTCAAGTCCCTAGCTCACTCTTTATCTTATATCCCTAAAGAGTAACTGACTGAAAACGTCTGAAACAATCTGAAAACAAGGAACAAAGAACAAGCAAAAATGTTGTCTGTATAGTCACATAACCTCTTACCCTATATATGTGGCTTATTTTGGTGTGCTTCCTTTTAATAGCACCACTTCATAGATTTCACAGTTTAAAATATATATATATGGAGAGAGAGACAGAGAGAGAGCACCAAGACTTCTAAACATTTCATCAGCAATAAACATAACAATGATCTATCTGTGCACAAAGAGTTCTTAAGACAATTTTTTCATCAGCTCTGATGATATTCATGGAGATGTGTCAAAGCCAGCTGCTGGTGTTGGTAAATAACCAAAGCAAAGCTTGGGTAGGTCAAATCTGTATTAAGTTCAAAGTTACTACCCATAGAAATTCTCCAGACCTAGGATAACTTCTTTGTTCCCTGGACTATGAAACAATGCTAATTTTCATGGCTGGCTTAAATGTCAAATAAAAACTCAAACATATTTTAGTTGTACCCTAGAGGTCAGTCAAGCATCTCAGAGTAATTTTAGATGAATCAAGGGAGAAACAACATAGCTGGGCTTTAGTAGTTTAATAAAGAAAGAAAGCACACTAGATCCTCTTTCTACTTGCTTATTAAATCTTTTCCGAATTCTGCTCTACCTGGTTAATTTAAAAATCAATTTATGGTTAATAATTTTCCTTTGTATTATAATAGCAGGGAGAGGGGAAAGAAGACCATATAGATTTCCCCAGGAGCTAAAAGTTTCTGCTGAGTTTTAGATATTGGTCACAGCATAAACTGGTTTTCTGCCATACAAGGACACCAAAAAATTCTAAGATTTGTAATGTTGTCAGCAGAGACAATGTGCAACTAAGTTGCTATAAAGAATTCTTTCTCCATCTAAAACAATCTGTAATAGTAACTTCATTAATATCTCTCCAGATCTTATTAAGCTCTGTATCAAGGATTTTTTATTTTATTTTGATTTTTGTCTTTTGTTTTAATGAATCAATGAGCATGCAATTAACAACACTAATACCTAAAACAATACCCCTGAAAGTAGGGGTGGCATTACGTGGGCTGCAGAGTTCTAGGCCATATCCCTAAGACATCGAGGTATATCCCAGTCTATTGTTATTGCTTTGTTTTGAGCAGAAATGAGATTTAGGGAGAATGTGTCCTTAAAGCCACAAATGAATCGTAAGATCAAGAGCGGAAGAGTAACAAGAAAAGTTAAATCTAAAATCTTACCTCAACTATTCTCAACACCAAAAATTTGCAAAACGTCAATGTATCCTCTCCCTCCTTCACTGTGGGAAAATTATACTCAGAAGAAGGTGGAAATAGCACTGAAAATACAGATTGCTATACATAGATGTAAGAAGGACCTATCAAATTCTGATCAACAAGTAAATTAATTTTATTTCTATAATCTTTTCATTCTCCTTTTTACTTAGCCATTTTTTCTAAGTATTTATTGAGTGTGTTTTATGTTTTTAGCAGTGAGTTAAGTGTTTTGAAAAAACTAAAAGAAACATGTAGATTCCTTTCTGAAGCTTAAACTCCATTAAGAAAAAAGAGATATAGGCCCATAAAATTGTTACACAACAGTGCTAGGCAGCCTTGAAGTAAAAAGGGAGAGGGCCCTGGAGGCTTGAGAGCTTGTTGAAGACATTGTAGACGAGATAAGAATTAAACTGGACATTAAAAGGCTGATAAAATTGAGTAGGCAGAGAAGGGCATTCCAGGCATCGGTTTGCAGAAATTTCCTTAAGAAAGGAGATATTTCCACCATGAACCTCAAGTACAATCTCATATTCTTAGATATACTAACATTCATGGATTGGTAGACATACTGTGCTAATTTTGCTTGGTTCACGTGCATTCTAATCAAACATGTTTAATGAATCCTGAATACTGTGAAACAGAAGGATTCATGGGGCACTGCCTCAGAGTGAGAGGAGCCATTCTGCTTTGAAAGGTTTGGTAAAATATTTCTGCACAACACCTGTGTCTTCATATTTAGCCCCTGGTCAACATTTCTAAGTATTGTGAAATATTTTTTTTCAAAATTTTGTGTGGTGATATTTAGGAATACCAAAAAGCCTTAGTTTTCTGTTAGAACAGTGTGTTCTGCCTTTTGAGCCAAGAGTGGGCAAGAAATTTAAAATGATGGCAGTTCAGTGAGCTCTGCGAATAATCAAGACTACCTGGTAAATTTAATCTCTTGCCACAAGATCAACTTAGATCTGGAGTCTCTCCTGAGCATTTGGCAACACAACTTAGGTGAGGTCACCCACAGAGCATATTATACTCCTATGTGAACTAGTCTTTCTGCTGAGTAGACTTGGAGTCTTACTATTTCACAGTTTCCTTCCATAGCCTCCCTTTTAAGCTTTCCCGATCACTGTGACCAACCACTGGTCAAGAAACACTATAATAGTGAGTTCATAAAATATAAAACTTAATTCAGCCAAAGAATCATGTATCTTTTTTTTTTTTTTTTTTGCGGTAGACGGGCCTCTCACTGCTGTGGCCTCTCCCGTTGTGGAGCACAGGCTCCGGACTCACAGGCCCAGCGGCCATGGCTCACGGGCCCAGCCGCTCCACAGCATGTGGGATCCTCCTGGACCGGGGCACGAACCTGTGTCTCCTGCATCGGCAGGCAGACTCTCAACCACTGCACCACCAGGGAAGCCGAAGAATCACGTATCTTTTATAGATATTTGAGGGTAAATATGTATGTATATGTATAGTAGTATATACATATATATGTGTGTATATATATTACAAAATCATAATTAATATGACTCTTTGAAAGAAGTGATTTATATTTAACTTAAAAGTTTCTAATTTTCAGGACAGAGAGAATCTTAGACACATTATATCGAATATGGAAAACTATTCCCCTTTCTTCAGCTCATCTAATTTTTTATGATATTCTAATATAATATTCTCCAAGCTTTACTTTCAGTATATGCATTTTAATAAGGTGTAACCATTTTTATTCTATAGCAACAAGCTTGAGTCCCCCGAAGTACTGTTCTACTTGCCATTTCTTGGTTATATACATAAAAACGTCTTCAAAAATACCTTGCTTATTCTCTTATTATAAACATGATAAATTTAAGGGTTGTCTTCATAATTAGTACCTTATCTGAGATCTGTATGATACTTTCCCAAAACAACAAGGATAAACTTCTCAAACTAAGCTTATTTTGTGCTTATCATCTGCACATTTGCTTTCTTTTTACTGTTAATGTAGTATGTCAAATATATTTAAAAGTATTCCTAAATAACTTGAAGTCATAATTAATGAATTTCTCCTTTTAATCAGTTTTCAAAGATCATATATTTATGGATAGTCTAATAACAAGTTGTGAAAAATAGCTATCACTGACAGCTAAAATTCTAAAGAGTGCAAGTTAGGTAAGCTGCTGTTTATCAAAAATTTTTGGAGGCTAGGATACTTTGGCAAGCTGGGGAAATTAATTCAGTGTGGCTTACCATATGTGATACATTGACTGATAATACTTGAGAAAGTAGTGTATAATGAAATGCAATTAAGAAGAAGATGATAAGAAGAATTTTCAATCCAAAACCTATTCCACTATAACAAAATAAAGTAGTTGTTTATTTAGGTTAAGTGATGAGGGCTTTTAATCTACCACATAGAATGTTCTGATATAGTCAAAGGTTTTAGTTTTCAGGATGACTAATAAGTAAATCTGTCATTTTCCATCCAGGTGTTTTATTTCACCTATGGTGGCTGGTACATTAGTGCAGCCACTTTTATAGGTAGGAAAGATCTATTCATCCAACTTCTGAGTTAAATCCATTAAAAACTTAAACACAGATTAAGCTAAAAATCCTTGCTGTTGGATATTTTTCAGTTAGATAACTAATAAAAAATAGGAACGACCTTCAAATAATTGGAAAATCCACTACTCTTTCCCTTTTCCTAGGCCTGACCCACACATATTCTCACCCATTCAATAAACAGTCCACAGAATAGAATATTCTGCTTAATGAAGTTTTCTGATTCATTGAAGAAAGGGATGAAGAAAGGGATGCTCAATCCTGACCGTACATTAATGACTTTTAGAGTAAAACTAAAAATACACATTCCTGATCTGGGCCAGACACCCCTGCCCCTCCACCCAGAGATTTTTATTCAGTAGGTTTAAAGATACATGAATGTTTGAACCTGTATCAATACACAGGAAAACATACATTGAAAAACACCATTCCACAGTGAAGGTGGAAATGAGGTGGCTTCTCTTCAGCCCTAAGGAGCCAATTCTGCTGCCTCAAAAATGCTGAGCTCGGGCTTCCCTGGTGGCGCAGTGTTTGAGAGTCCGCCTGCCGATGCAGGGTACACGGGTTCGTGCCCCGGTCCGGGAAGATCCCACATGCCGTGGAGCGGCTGGGCCCGTGAGCCATGGCCGCTGAGCCTGCGGGTCCGGAGCCTGTGCTCCGCAACGGGAGAGGCCACAACAGTGAGAGGCCCGCGTACCGCAAAAAAAAAAAAAAAAAAAAATGCTGAGCTCCAGTTCCTAAACCATGTTTGAGAGTCCATATGGATTTACAACCCATTCTTTGAGGTTCGTGCCTATGTATTTACTGCTTATATTAACCAATGTTTGACCCTCAGCCCTGAGAATGCTCAAGTTCCTAGTGGTAGATAATCTTTCAAAATATGAGAACTACCCCTGAGTCTCCCACAGCATCCTCAGAACCATAAGCTACCATTCCTGAGGCTTTACTCTAAAACATATCTTAAAACCTTGACCCTCTGTAAATTCTGTTTTAGAAGTTTCACAAGTTTTTCAGAGTCCAGAGCCAGATGGGAAGCCTCAGAACCTAGATACAGATCCAAACCTGTGATGAAAATATCTGCTCCAGTTATATTGAGCCTAGTGCCTTGGATTCCATAGACTTAGCCAGAAGTGATGATTGGAGGCTACTTCTGGGAATAACATAATCCTTAGACACACTCTCTCAGAGTATGATGTCTCTGAATGGAATAAAAGGGTGGGAGGAAAGCTGCCTGACTCCCATGTTTTAGTAACACTGGGGTAGAGAACCTTTACTGCATGTTCTAAGAAGTACTGACCACTATCTAATATGTGATAGGAACCTGTGGGGGAGAAGCTCAGTACAGCATTCAGAAACCTACAAAGGGAGACAGGTCGGGCACTGTAGTACCAACGACTTTATCACAGAGGCTGAAACCAAGAGAATCAGGTTGACCATGGCCAATGGTACCAGCTGTGCAGAATACTGCAAAGCCACAAAGCAGGAGCCATTTCTGGCTGTGGAGAATCATCCCAAGACAGTGAGCATTGCTGACAGGTGAGAAGCCATAGTTGTTTCTTCTCTGGGCCTAAATCTGTGCTTCCATTCTGCGAACTGGCTTTCACTCCAACTTTCTGAATCACTGTCTTGATAGCATGCCTAACTTGCTCCCCAGCTACAGGGGTAAGAGGCAGCAAACTTGAATGCTTATAAGGTCCAGCCAAGGAGCGTGAATAAGAGATGTGGCTTGTTTGGGAGCTGTGCACACTGAAGACGGAGTGCCCTGTTAGTAGGGGACAGCAATTGCTTAGCCCCAGCTATTATTTTCATGTAGGAATGGGGACCAGATTTTCTTCTTATCCAGGAGAAGCTGAACATCTGGATTTTTAAAATCTGAAATCTCCCACTTTTTAAAATTTAACAACAAAGAAAAAACATTTTTATAAAAATATATACCCCCAGATGATTAAAATGGTAAATTTTATGTTATGTATATTTAATCACAAGTTTTAAAAAAACAATAAAAGAAAAAGAAACAAAAAGCATGTGGGCCAAATAAAAACCACCTATAGTCTAGATTCAGTGGCAGACTCCCCATCTTCAACCTCTGCCCTAGTAATAGGTCATGGTATTGCCCTTCCTTCCATCCCAACCCTTATCTCTCCCTGCCTCTAAAAATGGCTTTATCCCTGGACTCCAGCCTAAGGCCCCAGGACCTGGAATCTGCCACAAGATTACCCTGTGGGTACGTTTTGGAAGATCTGAAAGCGGCTGACTGTGGATTCTGCCAAACTGTCAAGATACCCTCTTTTCTTTGTTGGAGCATCAAAATCAGTTGTCCATCCAGACTGCTATACCAATGTGCCACCATCCCCCAAGGCTCCTGGGGTTGCCTATGGCTAAGTCTGCTCCCACCTAGTCCTGCCAGGTCCTGTACCCTTCCCATCTCTCCTGTCGTACTGCAGGGAATCAGACAACACTGAGTCTGTCCTGAGATGAAATAATAATTACAACTTGTGTTTCCCAGCTTTGTGCTATGTTCTGGCACCCTGCTAAGTGTTTCATATGAAATAACTCACTTTATGATTCCAATAGCCCTGTAAATTAGTAAAATTTCATAAGAAACCCAAGGTCAGAGGGCTACACAATTCATTCAAATTTGCACAGGTGGAAGATCTGAGATTCAAACCTAAGACTGAAACCCATCCCTTCTTCACTGCCCTATATGGAAGATGCAGGCAAAGAAGAGTGAGGGGGTATTTCTACACCTCCACGCAGGTGGAAAGGGAGGATATATTGCTTGGCATTTTAATGCAGTTTCACACCACACTTTGACAGTTCACAATATTATCACTTTCCAATTTTACAACTTTCTATATACAGTTACCTGTGGTTCCCAGGTTTGGGAATTTCATGGTCAGCAATATTTCAAAACACATTGGGTAGGCCAAAAAGTTCATTCGTTTTTTTCTGTAAGATGGCTCTAGCAGCACTTAGTTGTCTTTAACTTCATTTGAAACAATTTTGTTAGATTGTATGTAACAGCTGTCATATCAGCATGCATTAAAAAAAAGTATCAAAATTAGTGAGTTTTTGTGTAGCCATTTTAATACTGAAGATGGAAGAAAAAAGCAACATTTTCAGTATATCAGGCTTTATTATTTCAAGAAAGGTAAAAATGCAAGCGAAACACACAAAAATATTTGTGCTGTGTATGGAGAAGGTGCTGTGACTGATCGAATGTGTCAAAACTGGTTTGCAAAGTTTCGTGCTGGAGATTTCTCGCTAGCCAAGACTCCATGGTCAGATAAACCAGTTGAAGTTGATAGCGATCAAATAGAAACAATAATTGAGAACAATCAACTTTATACCATGCAGGAGATAGCCGACATACTCAAAATATCCAAATCAAGCGCTGAAAGTCATTTGCACCAGCTTGGTTATGTGAATCGCTTTGACGTTTGGGTTCCAAGTAAGTTAAGCGAAAAAAACCTTCTTGACCATATTTCCACATGCGATTCTCTACTGAAACATAATGAAAACATTCCATTTTTAAAACAAATTGTGACAGGAGATGAAGAGTGGATACTGTACAACGATGTGGAATGGAAGAGATAGTGGGGCAAGCGAAATGAACCACGACCAACCACACCAAAGGCCGGTCTTTATGCAAAGAAGCTGATGTTGTGTATATGGTGGGATTGGAAGGGAGTCCTCTATTATGAGCTCCTTCCGGAAAACCGAACAATTAATTCCAACAAGTACTGCTCCCAATTAGACCAACTGAAAGCAGCACTCCATGAAAAGTATCCAGAATTAGTCAACAGAAAACGCATGATCTTTCATCAGGGTAACGCAAGGCCACATGTTTCTTTGATGACCAGGCAAAAACGGTTACAGCTTGGCTGGGAAGTTCTGATTCATCTGCCACATTCACCAGACATTGCACCTTCGGATTTCCATTTATTTTGGTCTTTACAAAATTCTCTTAATGGAAAAAAGTTCAGTTCCCTGGAAGACTGTAAAAGGTACCTGGAACAGTTCTTTGCTCAAAAAGGTAAGTTTTGGGAAGATGGAATTATGAAGTTGTCTGAAAAATGGCAGAAGGTAGTGGAACAAAAGGGTGAATACGTTGTCCAATAAAGTTCTTGGTGAAAATAAAAAATGTGTCTTTTATTTTTACTTAAAATACTGAGGACAATTTTTGGCCCACCCAATATTTTGGGAAACAATATAAGGTTACCAAACTTCTATTTTGCCAAGTAAGGGTGTTTCCTAAACCTATCATTTAGCATCATTATTACTTCATTAAATGAAAACTACTTTGACACACACACACACACGTGCATATGCACATACATTAATAGCTTCATGGAATCAGAAACACTACTTGTCTTTGCCTTCATTTATGGCTGGTGTACAAGCACATGCATAAGTAGTTCCCAGCCTACAGTTGTGTGGTGTTCCAAAAGCTTTCTGGGAAGACCACTGTTTGGAACTTGGAAACCTTATTCCATGAAATAAAGCAATAACATTAGAAATGATGCCTAGGTTCCCACCTCATAGGGTAAACCTGGAATATCTTGTTTTATTTTGGATATGAGGTAACTGAGGCCCCAGAAGTTTAAGCCAATTTCTTAAATAACACACAAGCTCTTGCAGAGCCAGGATTAGTAGTGGATTATCCTGATAGCTGCTTCAGTTTTTTTCATTACCAGAGACAAAAAGACTTTAACATTATTATAGATACACTATAATGTTTAACGTTATTAGTTAAATAGGCTTGTGGAGGAATAGCTTTGGAAATCTATCACTGTTTATAAAAATTGTTCTGTGTACAAAATGCAATCTGTATCACATCTGTGAGATGCAAACATGGCTGTTATCACAGACATGGTCCCTTTTATTCATGCCCCACTTCCCCAAACCACCATGCAAAGAAATATAGTGTGATCCTCAGAGGCGAATCTGCTTCCAATCCCAAAAGGGAAAGGGATAAACATTTGACTTTTCTTATCAGGAGTTTATAAATCTATGTGTCTCTGAGTGTGTCAAGACTCAACAAAAGAGTGAAATTGGGTCGCTTACATGTTACCAGGGAATAGCTATTAGCGTAATCCTTAACTGGAATCCCGTTTACTCTTCTGTTTGCTTAGCATCCTCCCTGTGCTTTAATAAAAGCTGTCACATGAATATATCATTTGAGGCTGGAACCCTGCAGAGAAACTAGAGTGTGCAATCCAACAAACTTGTAAAATTCAAATATATTATCTCCTTCAGAGAGATAGTAATGTATGTATTAAACTAAGAAAATTCTCAGTTCAAGGAACAAATGATTAAAAGTGATCTGAGATTGTAAGACTCCAAATAATGAATTTAATCATGATTTTCTTTTATAATCATTAGCCCAGCCTCTCTAGTGATATGATATATGTTAACTATATGATAGGTAACATATATGTTATATATGACCATGAAAATTATATGTAATGAGTATTATATATATGATGTATCACATATAGTATTATCTATAATATATAGGTAATACTCAGAGAATTTGGGAGATCAATAGCAGGGAAAATGTTTCTAATTTTGAAAAGTGGCACCATACTTGAGAACTTCAATTTTCTTTTCCATTTTCCAAGGCTTGCATTTGACAGTAGCAATCATTTGTCTATTCTCATCTAACTCTGCCTTCAATCTTTCCAATTCCTCTTCATCAATTTCTTCTTCTTCTTCCCTTAAAACAAAAAACAAACAAAAAAAACCCTCCTTTAGTAAAGTTAAGTTTTGCTTGACTTCCAAACTTAAAGAATGCTATGAGATACTCAGATGATCAATGTATAGCAACTTGACTATATATGGTGTGTGCTGAGATCCACAAGCCTTAGTGCTTGTATCTGAACAGTGATGCAGGATTTCTGGAAATATAACTTTAAACAATAGTGTTTACATTCTGAAGTACTGAAACCATTTTATGTCCACAGTCTCAAATTCTCAGAACTAGAAAATGTGTGGAAACAGTTACAGATCTATCAATATATTTTCTTCTCTTCTTTGTTCCCCTGTACACCTTCCCCCACCAATTCTACATTTCATTTAAAAACTTTATTTTTCAACAAGGATAGTAAATTAGAGGTGAGCATGTCTTTGAAGTGCCCTTAAAAAATTTGTTAGCCCTGTCTCGAGAGAAAGAGAAAAACTGAAATAGGAAAAAATTTAAAAATCTATTCCTCAAAGGTAACTTTAATCTGTTAATTAAACTCAAAACTTCAATTGATAAAATTCAACTTGAAGTATATTTGACAGAAGTGAATCCTTTGAAGAGGCCTTCAAAGGAATTTAGTTTCTTACTGAGCAAATGAGATGTATCTTTTCTTTTCTGTGTTCCTAGTATTGCAAAAATATCAAAGGGTCCAAAACTCAAAGAAAACAAAATCTAAACATGAACAACGTGATTTTTAAATTGAGGAATGTAATGGCCTATTGCAGAGATCCTTTTTTTTTTTTTTGGTAATAGATTGTTTCAGTTATGAGCTGTTGTTGCTTAACTTCAAATTTACCCTTCTATACTTAATATTGTGATGCTGTGGCTGTGACTCTGTAGGGTACATTTCTGGTTTGTCAGTTGGCTCATTTTTCGGCTGCCCATAGAAGACACTAAGAAGGGACTAGGTCTTTCCTTTCTTTGGTTTCCTGTTTGCTTCCTGTGGTGATGTTTACTCTTTAGTGATGCTTCTTCACCCCAAGAGCTGCAGGGCCTTCCCATAGCTGCAGGTGAAACTAGTTTCCGACTTTTCCAACACTAGCAGAACCAGCTTCATCATTCTCCCAGTAGACACCAGCACCACTTGAGCATCGCCCCCCTCTGCAATAGTTTCAGCTCCGTGGGTCTCTCCTCTATGCTTTTAAGTTTTAATTCCAACCTCTTTCCGTTGTTCCTCCAGCCTCTAGTATGCTATTTGCTTCATATAGTTGCTGTCACCACGATACTTCGTGTTCTCTTTCACCTTTCCAGTAACCTAGTTAGCAATTATTTATATCTACTAAACAGTCCTCTTATTAAATACTCTCTCTTCAATTAACTGTTGGAGTTTCTTTCTCCTAACTAGACCCTGACTGACAAAAAAAATGTAATCTGACTCAGTGTTAGTCAGAAACATATTTTGTTGTTCACTAAACTCATGACCACACATAGTAGGGCTATGGCAAAAGATGTTTTGGAAAGTTTCAGCTGAATAATAGGAGGACATACCCATAATTTTACAGCCCATCTTATAAAATGACTTCGCAATCTCCTTTCTTTCCTACCAATCCAGAGTTTTTAATCAGGTCATGATTACTGAAACAAAAATTTAAATTAACCCTCTAAAATACACTTGTCGTAGATACTTTGTGTTTTTTTCACCGATGCAGACATTTTGCTTAGAATAGTAATCCTGGTTCGAGATAACTATGGAAATACCCTCCACTAAGATACAACTCTGATTGCCATTAGGTTGTTTCTATTTTAATTATTTGATATTTATTATATAAAATCCTATGGTGCTGTACAACCATAATAAAATACTCACAAAGAATGAAAGAACGATCTATTTGATGTTTGGATTTACCATGTAACTAAAGCTTATTTCTCTACATTTCTCTACATTCCTAACATTAATTACGTAGTTTCCTGCTATCTTAAACCCAGTACTTTGTATGTTTAACATATTCAAATTCTATGATTCCTTCAAAAATGATATGAAATGTCTTCAATACCCTTTTCTGATTATCCCTATGAGAATACTTTTCTCTAAGACTCTAAATCACTTTGTACTTCTCTGGCACATTTATACTGTCTTATTTCATAATAATTTGTGTCTAAGTGGCCTCTCCCTTATTATATTATGAATTTCTAGAGAATGCAGGCAATTGCATAATCATATCCATATCTTCCAAAGAAATTAGCAAATTATCTTCCACAGAAGTGGAGCTGGATAAATATTTATTGAATAAATGTTTATGTACAGAGTTTTTCTGTATATTGGATTACCATCAAATATACTAAAATATAACAATGTCTTCCAAGATTAGAATGTTATGGAAAGACATTTATTCCTACACTAAATGATCTTAGACTGGTATATTTTTAAAGTCTTTGTTGTTAATTGTTGATTGCTCCAGGAAGATCATGCTGTGCTACAAGGTATAGCTGTTGCCGGCTAAGTTACCTTCAAATATGCAGGTAATTAAAATATTACATTTTTGCATAATTAAAATATGATAATGCATAACTAAAACACTGTATTACAGGGAAACTGCTTTTCTAGGAACCACTCAAAGAAAGCACTAATCATATTAAAAGGGCATAGCACTGACATGCTTTATCTTCTAAAATTTAGGGCTAATCTGTGTAAGAATGGCTTTCTATCTTAGGTTTGATTTATTTAAACAACAGTTGTTAGGAAAAAGGAGGTATAACGTGCTGAATTTCTCAGTGCTATGAACATATTACTTACTCACTTAAAACTGGGTCAAGAAAAGCCTGTAATATTATTAGAAATACTCCAAAATGCCAAACGAGGCAGTGTTTTTTAACCAACTCCAAAGACGGTTAACATTACAACCTTGGATTTAGTTGGCTCTGTGGAGAAGTGGGGAGGGAGGGAACCAGGGGTGATTCTGGCTTCTCAGAATCAGGATGAGAGTAGGATCAGCTAAGGACAGACACTTTCACTGGGACAAGACTGCCCCAAGTAACAGGGGCCAAGACCCAGTTGATTCATATGGTCCTATTTCTAGAGGTTGAACACTGACGTGAGGGCCTTGAACAGACCAGGAGACAAGAGGAATTCCCACCCAAGTCATCTTTTAAAAAGGACATCTCTGAGGCACAAGTGGAGAGGAAAAGCAAATTGTGGAACACAACCTATATCATGCATATGTCTATTGGTGATGTTTTCTCAATGAAATACCACTGTCAGAAGGCATAAGCTTTGCTAGTAGGAAATATTACTACATAATAATAGCAATAACAATCACAATAAGACATGGAACTTAAAAGGATGTTCTGTTTTTGAAAAGAACAAAGCATAAAAATACTTGAAAGGACGATAGACATAAAAAATGCCAGAGTCAAAACGTAAAGCAGGTGATGTCTTAGTATTCAAAGAGAAGAAAGAGGAGGAACTTGGGGAGGACAAGGAGAAAAAGGAAGAAGAGAAAGAAGAGGAAGAGAGAGATTTAAAAACTTAAATCAACAAAAATATAATGAAGAAATGGGTAGGGCTACTCTTATTTTAAAAAGAACCATCGTCTATTAATGCTAAGCTTCTCTACCTGACAAAATGTTCACATAGTTGTATTTAATTACAATTACTTATGAAGAGGAAAATAATAGCTTGTTATTGAGTACTGCAATGTGTCATCTTGGGAGGCTATCTTGGAAAGTTCCTCACCATTTAAAGTCTTAGGACTGTTTCAGAGGAGATCCCATCACCTCATGGTGATTCCCATGCCCCACCTGGGGTGGCAGAGGAGCTATTCTCTTAAATCCTTTCCAAGGGGTCTAGGTTTTCTATTAGTAAATGTGTTTTACATGCACACTTTTCCTACCTGCCTGCCATCTGCAATTTTCCAGAAAGCAAAGACTAGAAAATTATTTTCTTGGATTTTTTCCTAAACAGCATTTAATATATTATTCTACACAAAGACAGCACTCAGAAAAACGTTGGCCTGGTAGAACTGAAAGACAAAGGGTTATATTAAAAAGGAAATGACAATCCCAATCCTTTGTAAAGGGACAGATAGTTAATATTTTAGACTTTGGGAGCTATATACAGCTCTGTCCCATATTCCTCTTTGTTTTTTTTTAAATTACAGTTTTATTAAAACTGTAAGAACCATTCTTAGCCCTTGGGTTGGAATTAACCATGGTTGGCCAACCCCTGCTCTGTAAGATAAGTGATTTGGGTTCATTGTTAAGCAGTTTTTCACTTAACTTCAGTAACGATGCACTTAACTAATGGGATAACTTTAAAATATTTAAATTAACTAAATATGTCAATGACCTATGACAATTCAGATCTCTCATAAGGGAATTTCTCATAAGTCCATTCTTAATATATATTCATTTTACAATTCTATTTTAATGTCAAAATACATTTAACTAAGTGGAGTAAAATGGCAGATGAAGCCTGTTTTTCTGAAAGTAGGTTTAATTACCAATTTTAAGGCCAGGGAGTGCCTAAAGGGAGTGGTCGTCTTTCAGCATCAGGCACTTCTGAATGAGAAGCAATTTCAGATAAGAACTAACTTACTCTCCTCTCCTCATCCTCCTCCTTCTCTCTTTTTCTCTGGCCTTCCTCGTTTCTTCATCCTCTGGTTCAGGTTCTGGGTCATCTTCATTGATGACATCTCTGGTCCGTTTCCTCTTTGGTCTCATGCTCTCTCTTCGAGGTAGTTTGTCTTCCTCCTCCTCTTCCTCTTCACCTAAACACAGCAGTTAATGCTTCAGTGAGCAGTATCAGAAAAGTGCTCTCCCACTACCAAATGTATTCTTACTTTTTAATTATCATTGTCACACATCTGAGACCATAATCCAGCAATTTGTCATATCAAGATAAGACGCACCATGCCATATATATTTCATAGCCTGCCACTTAATTACATTTATCTAGGGACTCCCCTGGTGGCGCAGTGGTTGAGAGTCTGCCTGTCAATGCAGGGGACACAGGTTCGAGCCCTGATCCGGGAAGATCCCACATACTGCAGAGCAACTAAGCCCTTGCACCACAACTACTGAGCCTGTGCTCTAGAGCCCGCGAGCCACAACTTCTGAGCCCGCATGCCATAACTACTGAAGCCCACGTGCCTAGAGCCCATGCTCTGCAACAAAGAGAAGCCACTGCAACGAGAAGCGTGTGCACCTCAACGAAGAGTAGCCCCTGCTCGCCACAACTAGAGAAAGCCCGCAACATAGACCCAACACAGCCAATAAATAAATAAATAAATTTAAAATAAATAAATACATTTATCTAAATTCTCATTTCTTGTGGTTTATCTACTCATATGTCAGTGTCGATCCCCAAATTCTAATAATGCTTAGAATTCCAGCCTTCATTTACTTGGGTAACTAGATGAGTTTGAGTTTAATATCACACCATGATCTCTCAGACCAAGTTTATAGGTTACCAATTCAACACATAAGGGTTGAATGTTTAACCACTATGTGCTAATACTACTTCTATCTCAGAACAAAGAATAAGAATGACAAGGAAATGCTACAAACCAGAATAATTTTGAAGAAATTAATGTATGCCTTGACATTCCTCCTAATTCAAATTATTCTCATTCTTTTTCTTTTTTTTACTTTTTGAAAAAAATTGAAGTATAGTTGATTTACAGTACTGTGTAAGTTTCAGGTATACAGCAAGTGATTCAATTATACATACATATATATATTTTTCAGATTATTTCCCTTTATAGGTTTTTACAAGATATTGAATACAGTTCCCTGTGTTACACAGTAAATCCTTGTTGCTTACCTATTTTATGTAAAATTATTCTCATTCTTGCCTTCAAATATTTCTTCTTTTGCCTAGATATTTCTTCCTCTTTCTTAAATGAAACTGATAGTAAATACCTTTGCTTGATCATTTTATCTTTTTGATTAGAAATAGATATAAATAACTTGTAAATTTAATACAAAACTGAGAGAAATGACATTATTTTATTTTATTCCTCAACTAACAATTAATGCCTTATATGTCCATAACTTCTTCGGAAGCTTTCAGGTAAAGAGTAGAGGGAGAATTCAGTTCCTTCCTTCACCGTTATGACATACATCCTACTTCACTTTCACTTTTGTTTTTTAACTTCTGATATTTAGAGTCAACTTCTGATGTTTATTACAAAAAACAAATATTACTCATAATTATCACTATCTTCTTAAATAGAAGCTACTTAGGGAAAAATTTGTGCTTTAATGGAAAACTATGAATTGTCTGCACCATACCCTTCTGTGTTACCTGATTCTGATTCTATGGAAGCTATTTTGTAACTTTGTAAGTTACGGATAACTAGATAGCAATGCAAAATAGTTCTTGTCTGTAGACAAGCAAGTGAACTCTGCTTAATGCAGAGACAACCTTCCACCACCGAAAAAGAAAATGAAAGAAAAAATCCCCAAAACAGTCATGCCTTATTTGCACAATCATTTCAATATTCCTGATCTATAAATATATCTGTTCTTTGAATTTTCCTTTAACTGGTAACTGCTATAAATGCCTCACCAGATTCCTCATTTATTAGTCAAATGTCTTAATTTTTACATATGTGTGTGTCATTATTTTATCTTTTAAAATCTTTTTGTTATTTTTTGTTATCTTTTTAACATTACTTATCAAAATTTTTTTATTGATATTTCAAATCTAAGATCTAAATATTACCATTATTACTAAAGTTTGACTAACAGAGAGTAACTTTTCTAACCGGGTTTGGAAAACTATATTTTGTCATCAAAACCAAGAATGAGTTTCCATTTGTTAAATACTGTGGCAAATGTTATATGTTATTTGAACCCCACTCTGGCATTCTGAAAATTTACCCAGCCTTTATTATTCATTTTAGTCACTAATTGTAGAAAGAACACAGCCTCATAGGAACTGAGAAACAATTTCACCCACAAATAGCTCGAAAACTCTAGCAGCCACTTATTACCCTGCATTATAGTATATTTCATATTAAGGCTAAACTATTAAGCTTGCAGAGTTTGACCATGGATGAAAAGTGTATTATTATATTTATATTTTAGCACTTAGAACAAAAAGGTCTTTATTTAGTGCTTTAACTAGTTTCCAAATATTCAAATTCTTAAAAAAGGAATGTTTTACAGTTGCCTACTAAATGTGGATTTGCATACATTACCTTTTGGAATGGGCTTGATTCAGTTTTGAAGGGTAGCAAAATATACCACGTCAAAAAGGCATTCTGAATATACCACCCCAAAATATGCCACTTTGGTGTATTGACTATTTTGAGCTGTAGCACTTGAAAAACAGCAAATGCAGGAAGAGACTTTCTCTGAACTTCTCTTAGCTGCTTAAAGACAGAGTCTCCAAAAGGAGCTCAACTGTCATAAATCCCCTCCCCAGGAGTTTCATCCCCAAGGAAGATAGACTATTATCACAGGAGAGGAGACTATAGGTCAACACCACATGCAGACACACTTTATCATAAACTATCATAATTCCCATCTATTCTCCTAAAACTTATTTATTCTCTCTCAAGAGACCTACATGCCCTCCCTCTCCCCTCTTTAGATGGTGTTCAAATCTAAATTTTAAGCCACCTCACAGTTATTCATTTTCCTGGATATCTCCCATGTATACATGAGGTGTATGTGTTAATAAACTTCTGGTTTGTTTTGGTTTTTTTCTTGTTAAACTGTCTTATATTATAGCTAAGAACTCAGGAGGGTAGAGCAAAAATTACTTTTCCTCCCCAACAGCAGTCAAGTCATAGCATCTAGGATCTATGTGAGACTCTGGGCTGTTTTCATGTAAAATGTACCAAATTAATGAAACCAACTGTCATCATGAACATTCACTGGCTGTCATGTTGGGCTCAGGTTTTTAATTGACAGTGTTGATGTATTCTCTGATTGAACTCTTCTTGAGATGCTGCTCTTTCAGTTTTGGTAAACTCAAAACTTTTGCTCATATAATGATCTTTCTCTGTTCCAGTCCATGAGGGGTCTGCATGCCTGGAAAGGGGTCACAGCTCTTGAGCTGAACCTACTCAAAGTAAAAACAACGGAGCAATTCCGACAAAATACCCATGAATTCAGTACAAAAGAACAGGTTTTTTCATTTTTATTGAACCACCTGATCAGTTCAGTCAAAAAGGTCAATCTGTTATATTGTAATAGATTCAGCCTTAGAGAAAAGCTTTTAGGACAAAGATTTTCATGGGGGAAAATAGTAAAGAAATAAAAGAGCAAATTTTTTCTGAACTACCATCTACTTACTCATGAGTAAATTATAAATTGGGTGGAATGTGTGTGTGCCAACTGAATGGAATCTCGAGTAGAGATTCTGTTTGATGGTCTTGATCTCTTTTGTGAGACCATCGAAAGTCATCCACACATGCTCCTCTGCTTGCATATGGTAGCATATTCCCACAAGATAAGAGGATGAATCCCCTGAATTCACCACTATTCCACAGGAAACATATCCCAAGTGGGGATATGTCCATCCCCACTTACTTGAACTTTCCTCAGTATCATCTTCTTTTTCCTCCACTTGGATTTGCACTGTTGAAGAAAGAAAAAATATTCTTTAAATATTTTTTAAATGGTATTTTTTAAATACCATTTTTAAATACCATTTTTAAATGGTATTTTTTAAATACCATCAATTCTTTAAATGATGGTACAATTGTTAATAACTGGTTTTTACTGTTATTATTTTCATTGTGAAGTTTTTTGTGCAGTTAATAAATTTTTTCAATAAACTTGTCAAAATAAGCATTGTTTATTAAAGATATACAGCTACAATATCTTATACAGTGCTGTGCAAGGACATCTCTGCTTCATCGTCTTCAACGATTTGCAAAACATACCAATCATAAACCTGTCAACTCAATTCAAAATAACTTCAACCAAAATAAATTCTGTACTGCAATAAGCAGACTTAGGGTGTGTTGGGTCATTTCATTCTATGGTAAAAGGAATTGTTGGCAAAGCTATATACACATGCACAAATCACTTGGTTATTATAAATAAAGTTATTAAAATAGACAATATTTCATTATGACCAGGTACCCAGTGTCAAAGAATCTTTCAAAAATGCTTAAAACCTGATACTTCCTATTTGAATTATTTCTATAGGTATTATATGCAGACAGCTTAAATCTTCCCATATATGATTTACCTTGACTATGTGGAGACAGGCGATTCTACAGTTCTTTCCAAGACAAAGAACACCTCTTCTGTCTACTCCTCACCTCAACCTCAACATCTTGTGTTTAGATTTGCTCCATTTTTATAAAGGCATATAAAAGTTTTATAAAATTTTACTGGTACAGTAATATAGGAAAATATATTAATTGGCAGATTTTTTCCCCTTGTCAACTACTGTCCATTCATCACAGGTTGAGTCAGCCAGAGACAAAGATCTGCAAATTGCCATGGTAAAACTTACAGTAGACTATTTCTTTAAACCATGAGTCTAGTAACTCATTTAAAATATTAATTTACATATTTTTATTTAAGGTGGATGGGCATAAGTCCAAAAAGCAAAGATAACAAACGATGTTGCTGTGAACAGAGGAAACAACCTCTGGTTTTGTTTCTGCTCAGCACTGTCAAAGGTTATTATTCAGAACTTGACAGGCATATTGAAAAGGCAGCACATTCAGAGTTTAAATTCCATTCACAAAGAAGATTATTGTAAAAGCACTTTTTGCCTTTAAACAGCATCTGCGTAAAAATTTTTAGGATATGCAAAAATGTTATCACTCAACATCAGCCATAGAATATGAAAATAAGTGTTGTTTTGTTCAGAGTGGACATATGCCTTCTGTCGCCGGTTGTAACTGGATCTGCACAGGACAAAGGTCTTTATGTCACTACTGAGAGTTCGCAATAGTGAAGGCAGACACTTCTCAGAGATATTTTATATTCAACAATAGTCCATGGTCTTTATTTGCAATTAATGCTGCCACCAAGTTTCTTCAGCCAAAGAAGAATTCACTCAGGAAGGCATCTTAATGATATAAGATTAGCCCTAGAGCAAGGTCTGATCAGCGTGCATAATATAGAAACAGCTGAGGACAAACAGCAAAGTCTGACACATAGCCTCTTTTGCACCATGCATAGCCAAAGCAAAAATTCACATAAAATGCTATAATGATTTGTAATAATCAACTCACTAGACATGATTAAATAAAGTTAAATAATGAAATGGAAGAAAATACTAAACAACTAGAAATACAAGCAAATCTTTAGGAAGGATCATATATTAAACAAAAGTAGTAGAATGAAATGTCCCAAGCTAAGGAGATGAGCAAGAAATCAATTTCCTCTGACAAGCAGGGGAGAGAAAAAGCAGAGCTGGAGTCATAGGTCATCTTTTCAGGTACAGGAAGGATAGTTATAAATGGCCATTAAATAAAACCTAAAAATCCATAAGGGGAGATAGCCCTGTGGTTGCAAGTAAAGAAGAAAAAAGAGCTACGGTTTCTGAGTGATGTAATGGAGAGTATTGCAGAAATAGCTCCTTTACTCCTCTTCAGGTGACTTTCCAACAGTGATACTCATCTGTGCATGATCATCTGCACATTTTCAGTAGGTGCCTTCTTTATTCAACAGCATTCCTTTTGTCTGGAAGCTGAGTCAGGGGCCATGAAACAGTTGTTTTTATAGTTACTGTGATCATAATTGGTTTATTATTGACTCAAACCCTCAGCAAAGGCATCATCGGCATCAAGAACTAAACAGCAGCACCCTGACCAGGAGATTGAAGACTCCATCAAGAGCCTCAGACCAAGCTTAATTTTAATGGAACACTATTTGGTCTGAAAAGCAACTGTCAATGCTGATCTGCATCTCCTGCAACTCAAAGCGTTGCTGAAGAACCAATCTAAGAAGCCCCTCCCAGACAAAAGCCTGTGCAAAAGAATAACTCAGAACACTTAAATGGGAGTTACAGACTGTCTTTCCCTTCTCAGACAATTTTCGGCACGGCCTATTGCCATCCCTTCTCTCAGCAGTCCTTAGTAGCTTGCTCCCAATCATATGACCACCCTCATGTTCTGGATGCTTCCCAAAGCCTATTGATTATGTACTTTAAAAATAACCTCTCTCCTGGGGAGTGATGGGAGGACAGTGAAGGGGGGGAGTGGTTTCCTGTCTAAATGTTGAAGGCAGCAAGCAAAACTGCATTGAAGTACGCTTATTTAAGAGAGGAATATGCAATAGGAGCAGATGAACTCCTAGGCAACCCAGATCCTCATTTCATGCAAATAGACACAGTAATTAAAAACAGTAAAAGGAAACAACAGCAAAATGTCACATTTCAGAGGCATTGGAATCGTTCAGAAAAGTGGATGTTGTTCCAGGCTTTCTTTTTCAATCTATAGTACTGAAAGTATTTTATGCTTCTTCAGTATCAGTGGCCCAGTGGCAGGAAGAGTTTAATGATATTGCCTGTTCCTCTAGTTTTTGAAGGGATTATTGTAGCACCAGGTCATTACTTTGGAAACTGAAAATTCATTTATTCAATCAGCATTTATTGTGCATTTACAAGGGTCTACAGAGCAAAGTGCTCTGGAGTAGGAGTTTGTAAACTGTAGAAGGAAATAACCGTCCTTAAGGAGTCTTGCTATTTGATGCAAAAGAATAACTTTATAACTCATACCTAAACTCAAGTTTACTTGGGTTATACCAGCAATGTACTAATTATGTTTATTAGCAATGTACTAGTGTGTTTCTTTTTAGGGTTCCTTTGTGTGTGAGGAAATGTCAACATCAGCTCCTCGCATATAAAATGGGATACATTTCCAGGGAATGTAGCCAATATTTTATAATAACTATAAATGGAGTATAACCTTTTAAAAAATGGAAAAATGATGTGAAAATTTATATACAATAAGGGGAAGTAAATTAACTTTGATATTTTAAAAAAGGCACTGCCATTATCAAAACTGTGCATATACACACATTTTCATGTTCTCTTGCGAAATGGTAGAAACCGCTCATTAATTAAATTTGAATTGTATTACCTAAGAAAAAATAAATAAAAAATAAATGAGGTAACTTTCATCTCAGAATAAACTGCCCTGAGACAGATATTAATCTATGCCATAATAAGCACATTTCCAAATCTTAGCTGAAGAACCCATGTCATCAGTATGTGATATAATGTGGAATATGAGAGGAAGAGAAGAATCAAGGACAATTCCAACGTTTTCGGCCTGGGCAGCAGCGGGTGGAGTTTCAAGGAAAGGAGATAGGAGGCTCTAGGGAGAATAGCTTAAGTACGAACAGTTGAAGTTCAGTAGTTTAATTTGAAGAGATGGAGTCACCAAACCATACTGAAGTATCATTTCCCCTGTAGAGAATGGCACAGCACTCGGCTTCCATTCATTTATGAAAAAACTATTATTGGTGGGTGTTAAGTAAGGAACAGAAGCCACTCTCTGTGAATGTGAACAAAAATGATGGAATGTGATTCTTCTTCCTCTCAAATATCTACCCAGGACATAAAATCTGACTCAGTTTAAATCAGCAGCTCCTTTTATTTTTGCTACTTTTAGGTCAGATAAGAAGATATTCATGACATTTGTTTATAACAATCCCAAGTCCTTCAAATGATGGAATCGAGCATGATATTTTGGAAGCCAATGAGTAAAAAGAATAATTATTTAGCTCTTATGTCAATCAAATACCTTAATGAACCTGTAAACTATAAGACATTTAAAAAATCCTCAGGAGTGGAAATAACAGAATGAGATCATTACACTTAAATATACACAAGGTATCTGGGGGAAAGGTTTAATGTGACAGACCTAGGCTGATACTCTTTCTGCAGGTGCCAGTACCTTTCCTTAATACCATTAAAAACCTTAAAACCATAAGGTCTTCCTTAAGACCATTGAAAAAAACCATGGGGCACATATGTTCAAGAACACTCTGATGGAAACTTGTATAATAAATGCCAAAAGGCTGGTCATATTTTCAAACATTATGATATCTTGGAGATACGAAATAGTTATTTTAAATCACTGTGGTTATCAAATTACAAAAAACAATAATAATTTTGGTTTTTGGTAAGACACCAAAGAAGGAGACGGGGCAGGCAAAAAAAAAAAAACAAAAAACAGTAGCTGTCATTCTCTAATGTTTTTCCTTTTAGATAATATTTATTTTTGAGGCTCTTTAGTCCTTAAGAAGCAGAGAATAAATAGCTGCTGATGCCTGCTTTATTAAAAACACAATATAACATATTGTAGTTGCATTGAGGAAGAGAATGAAGTCTGTGGAGAAACACGTTTTACTACGAGGTTCCAGAGAGACTAACAAAAAGAAAAATAGAAAATTCACTCAAAATAAAGATTCCCCTTCTATCCTTTCACAATGAAAATAATTTTTTTTTATACACATAAGAAGAGGGAAGGGGATGCACCCCGAATAGTTTGGCAATTTTTCCTTCTGTTTTTATGTTACATGAAATTAAAATTAAACAGGCTGAATGAAATGGGTAGCTGGTATGTTTCCAAATTCTACCACCCCTGAGCCACAAGAGCAAATATGAAATGATGAAGCATAGTTCTTCAAATGGTAAATTATATACAGGAGTATTTGTGAGAAACTGCAATTAGATATTTCTTGACACCACTGGTCTACAGAAAGAACAAAAACAACTCTCATTCTATGTGGTTTGGAGGGTTGACTTTTTTTAAACTACACATATTCAGTAAATAAATAGCTATTTACAAAGGCATTTAGAGCTCTCTGTGGTTACAGAAAGTAAGTGGTGAGTCTTTCTTTGCATTCAGATTATTTTGGGGCAAAGGACATTTCTTATTTAACCCTGTTGTCATAATATATATTCAGAGTGTGTGCTCTCACATTGCAATTACCGCCATAAAGGGCAACCACTGTAAATAAGTGTGCTGAAATGAAAATACGTTCTCTTGTGTGAGTTTCTGTGGCTACTAACCAGATGAAAATAGTGTGCTATAAACCCTTGGTGGCTATACTTATATATCCTTGGATTGCTTAGAACCAAAAGGAATCTTTCTGTCCCCACAGCATTTCTGTAATATTCCCAATCATGAAGAAGAAGGGTTGTCAGGATTCACGGGTAAACAAACAAAACAAACAAAAAACACAAGAACTGTGAAACAACTGAAAGCAGACGATTGTCCTCAGAGCATAAAGAAGCTTGAAGCAAGGCTGGCCGAACTCTGTACGGTCTTTACACATCCTTCTTAGCACCAGCTTTTGTTCACAGAGAAGATGCTAATTACTTCTCATTAGCATACATTAGCAAATGTTAATGAGTGTCTTCTAAAGAACAAAAGGCAGTGGGGGCAGAGTCAGGATGAAGGCTGATTGGTGAGAGAAGTGCTGCAACAGAAGACAGAGGCAGAAAAAAGAAAATGAGAGCAGCTTAGAACTTGGATTTATTTTCTGAAATTTAGAACTCGTCTCTCTGACAAAATATTAATAGGAGTAAGGATGAAATAATTTAGTTTATTTTTTCTTAAAAAAAAAGAAAAAGCAAATTATTGACTAGAATGAATCATTCTTTTTTCTGTTCTTTAGCTGCTTAGGAACAACTACACTTTATAGGATTTGCTACGGACTAGATATATTAGCTAACATTGTCTTCAGTTAATGAAAAGGAATTCTGAATACTAGATGCCCTCAGGAGTTTATAAGCATTGTGACCACCTATCCACCCATGCCAATTTTTTCCTCACAGGCTCAATTTATAATATTCAGTAAGACTAAACCCTTAAGTAGTTTGTATGTAGTCTGTCATTTTATTGAAATAGCCCACATAAAATGTGGTATATGTGTTAATTTATATCCTATGGGCAGCTGGTTAACATCTGAGTACTCTAGTTAGTAATCCACAGTGGTAGGATGGAGATTTAACAACTGAAAGACGAGCACTTCAGCCATCTCTATCTCAAATTAACACTAGATGGTTTGTTAATTGGAGTAATGCTTTTTACAAGTGAATCTCGTGAAATTAAATGTGTGTGTGAGAGAGAGTGAACCTATTGGTTTGTTTCTCGGAAGAACCCTAATACAAAGAGTATCTGCCTTCAGGATCAACTTGATGGAAGTAGACAAATACTAGAAACAATAACACAAGATATAATGGCAAGTTCCACCAGAGAAATACAAGCAAAAGATCTATTAGAGTTCATAAGAGAATGAGATTATGCTCATTAGGGAATTTCGGGATATTTGCTTTTTGTCACATTTCTTCAAATATTTCTGGAAATAGGCAGGAAACTAATCAATATAAATAAACGTGTTTCACTACTTGATTCCATTTGGATTAATTCCAATTCCTTCAAGATCATGGTCATAAAGAACAAAGTTTAGGGAATTCCCTGGTGGTCCAGTGGTTAAGACTTGGACTTTCACCACTGTGGACCTGGGTTCAATCCCTGGTTGGAGAACTAAGATCTCACAAGCTGTGCAGTGTGGCCCCCAAAAAAGAACAAAGTTTACTTCCATGACTGGCCTAGTCCTGAAAAAATATGGCCTAGTCCTAAAAAAGGACTTTTGTTCATTTGGGTTCCTAAGACTATTGCATTCATATCCTAGAACTAGAAAAGACAACTCAGAATTTTCAAGTTGGCAGCTGGCTCTAGCAGAAAACCTGAGTTTTTAACTCAGACAAAATCATATTTGAGTTTTGGCTCTGCCACAATTTTATGCCATAACTTTGGATAATTTATTTAAATCCTCCATGCCTTAGAGAAAGGAAGGAATAATAACCATTATACAAGGAGAACTAAATGTAGTAACAAATGCATGCATTGTACATAATATAGTGCCTGGCACATAGCAAAGGTTATAATAATCGACAAGGATTGTTCAAATGCTTTATAACACATACTTAAACACAAAATTTTGACATCTTTCACCTAAAATTCTAGTAAGACAGAAAGACACATCTACTTTGACTGTTACCTTAATATTTTGCCCTCTGCAAGTAGGAAAATTGCCACAGTATTCAGTCTGAGATTATGTTAAAGACTAATCATCAAAAGATAAAGACAAGAAATAAAATATTACCCTAAACTCTCCGTTTCTTGATACTCTTAGCTACCTCTCACCATGCCTGTTTATGATGCCAACCAGCGTTGAAAGTCGTGCTTCCTAAGCCAATGGGCAACTTCACTAGGAAACTTTCGATTGCAGCGATTGAAGAAGCACTTGTAGCACAGGTTTAAGTTGAGCAAAAAGCAACTGGCATCCACAGGACAAATTATTATGACTCTCTGTCAATAGAAAAATAGAGGTGTAGGGTGGGGAGTACTTAAGACAGTACCTGACAGTCTGCCAAGTCCACTAAAAGTTGGGATCTTGTCCCTGCTAATATATCAGTATTCTGATTATAAGTGATTTTTTGTTTTCAGTTTAAGGTAATCAACTTTATCTTGATTAACTGCCAGAAGGTCGGGAGTACAATTGTAACCATTATGTCCCACAGGGAAGGGCAATAGTTAAACGTTAAGATCTATACCTAGTTCTATGACAGCCAGGTGGGAGGTAGGAAAGAAAGCTGGTGCTGATTAAGAGGAGACCCCTCTAGGGCTTCCCTGGTGGCGCAGTGGTTGGGAGTCCGCCTGCCGGTGCAGGGGATGCGGGTTCGTGCCCCAGTCCGGGAAGGTCCCACATGCCGCGGAGCGGCTGAGCCCGTGGGCCATGGCCGCTGGGCCTGCGTGTCCGGAGCCTGTGCTCCGCGACAGGGGAGCCCGCAGCGGTGAGAGGCCTGCATACTGCAAAAAAAAAAAAAAAAAAAAGAGGAGACCCCTTTAAAAGAGCAACAAATAAATTCAGGTGCTCATTACAATTTTAACTCCCCATTATCCCTTCCTTTTCTTTCCGTGAGATGGACTTACTTTGGTATTGAGACAAGCCACATCCTAAATCCAGAAAGCAGGACCAGACTACATGAGGCTCAGTTTCCTAATCCAATATAGTACATTCTTCAGGCAGTTGAAGGTAGGACTAAAGCTCTAATGCTAACGTCAGAAACTATTTGGCCTACGTAACGTAATCAAGTATTCCCCAAGAGACTAGTTCCTAGGTCTTACTGAGCCAGAATAGACTTTCAGCTCTTGTCTCTTGAAGGTGATCTTATCACTCAGACATTCGTCAGAACTGTTCAGTTCCACATCCTGTCTCATGTGTCATGAGATGTCACTGTGAATGCATGTGTGTGTATGTGTTTTAGTGTGTGTGGAAGAGAGGGAGAGAGAGAGACAGAGAGAAAGAGAATTTTAAAAGACTTAAGGAAAATTTCAGAATCGTGGATTTCTCTTCATGGCCTCTGCATTATTCTCAACCATCTACTTATAGTAAGTTAGTTCCAAGCAACAAATTGTGCCAACTGCCTGTGCTTGGTAAAGTTGACTGCTCACCTTGTAGCCCAATTATCTTCAATAGCCTAATGGCCAGAAATGAGATTAGCTTATTTTTTATTCATCAGCTCAGCCTGGCAGCATTGAGAGTATGTTTTAATGGATTCCGTGGTCAAAGGCCGTCAGTTTTCTTCTTCACTCTGTGACACTGAGTTATGCCACTGTCTCCAAACTTCTTCTCCTGTCTCCCAAATCCTGGAGGATTTGTAGCAGGGAGAGGCCTAGGCAGTACTTTCTAAAACTTTACTGTGCCTCAGAATCACCTGGAGAGCTTATGAAAACACAGATTCCTGGGCCTCTCGCACAAATATTGATTCAGTAGGTGGCCCCAATAATTGCCTTTTCTAAAAAGCTTCCAGGTGATGTTAATAATATTGCTAGTTTTCAAACCATGCTTTGGGAACCACTACTTTGAGGCATCCTGAGGGAATGGGGAAAGTTAATATGAGCCTGCCATCTTCTTTTAGGAACTATAACTCTCGCGACCTAGAAACTGTCTTCTTTTGATTGTCCACCATTATGCCAATACACTGTCTTACTTACTATAGCTTCATAATGAACCATGAGGGCAAATATGTCTTCTAAGTTTCTTCTTCTTTTACAAAGATGTTTAGCCTCTTCTAGGTTCTTTGCGTTTCTATACACGTTTTAGAATCAGCTTGTCAATTTACGCAAAAAAATTGTAAAAGCCAACTAAGATATTGATTGGAATTGTGTTGAATCTACAAATCAGTTTGGGGAGAATTGATAACAATATTGAATCTTCAATCCACAAATGAGTATATCCATTTATTTAGATCCTCTTTAATTCCTTTCAGCAATGTTTTGTAGTTTTCAGTGTTCGGGTCTTACACCACTTTGATCAGATTTGTTTCTAAGTGTTTTGTAATTTTTTTCTGATTGTAAATGTATTTGTAAAATTTCAGTTTCTGATTGTTGTTTTTATACATTGGTCTGTGGTTTTCTTAGAATGTCTGTCTGATTCCTTGAGTAGAAAGAATTCTCCAGGGAAGCAATTAGAACCTTGATATATTCTTGTGGGGCAGCTTTAAACAATAAATTCAATTTCTATTCAGGTTATCTATTTCTTCTTGAGTGAGCTTTAGTAGGCTATCATACAAGTAATTTGTACAATTTACCTAAGTTGTCAAATTTATTGTCATGAGTTGTTCATAATATTGCCTTATTATTCCTTCATTATCTATAGAATTTGTAGTGATGTCTCCTCCCTCATTTCTGTCTTCTGTTACTAGGTGAATAACTATTTAATTAAAATTATTATTTCCTCTTGATAAATTCCTGATTAGTCTGGCCAGTGGTTTATCAATTTTATTGATCTTCTCAAAGAACAAGTTTTTGGTGTCATCTTCTCTATTGATTTTGTTTTCTACTGATTTCAGCTTTAGCCCTTATTACCTACTTTCTTCTGCTAATTTTGAGTTTTATTTACTCCTTTTCTTTTTGGTTTCTTAAAGTAGAAACTAGGATTACTGATTTGAGACCTTTCCTTTTTTCTAATCTAGGTGTATAATACTACAAATTTTCTTTTAAATACTGTTTTAGCTGCTTCTCAAAAATTTTGAAATGCTATGTGTTTATTTTAATTCAGTTCAAAACACTTTCTAATTTTTCTGATTTATTATTTGACCCAAGGGTTATTTAGAAGTGTGATATTTACTTTCCAAATTTGGGGGGATTTTCCAGATATCTTTTGCTATTGAGTTCTAATTTAATTTCACCATAGTCAGAGAATATACTCTGTATAATCTGAATCTTTTCAAACATATTGAGATTTATTTTATGACCTAGAATATGGCCTATCTTGCTAGATGTTCTATATGCTTTTGAAAAGAGTGTGTATTCTGTTTTTCTTAGGTGGAGTTATATAAATTTCAATTAGTTCAACATGGTTGATAGTGTTGTGGAGGTCTTCTATATGCTTATTAATTTTTTTGCTTGTTCTATCAATTATTACAAAAAAGGGTGCTGAAATCTGACTATAATAATCAATTTGCCTATTTTTCCTTGCAGTTCTATCAGTATTTGCTTTATGTATTTTGAAGTTCTGTTATTAGGTATATAAATGTTTAAATTTGTTATTTCCTCTTGATAAATTTACCCCTATCTGTATGAAATGGCATTCTTTATTCCTGGTAATGTTCTTTGATCTGAAATAGAACTTAACCAGTATTAACATGGTCACTCCAGCTTTCTTTTGATTAGTTTCATATGACTTTTTGTTTCCATCCTTTTTACTGTTAACCTGTTTGTATCTTTATACTGAAAGTGGGTTTCTCATAGACAACATATAGTTGAATCTTGATTTTTGAATCTAATCTGACAGTTTCTAACTATTAATTTGGGTATTTAGACCATTTACATTTAATGTGCACATCTACATAATTGGGCATAAATCTATCCTCTCGCTATTTAATTTTTGTTTGTCCGATCTCTTTGTTTTTGCTTTCCTCTTTTCAGCCTTCTTTTGGATGAACTGACTTTCCCAGTGATTCTAGTTTACTGTCTCTTATGGCTTACTATCTATATTCTTTCTGATGCTATATTGAGTGGCTGATTTAGGGTAAAGTGGTACTTAATAATAGTCTATCTTCAAGTGATATACCGTTTCATGTATAGTGTAAAACCTTACACCGGTATGTTTCTATTTCTTCCCTTCCAGACTTTGTGTTACTATTGTCATACATATTTTCAAGTTCACTAATCTTTTCTTTTGCAATATCTAATCTGATGTTAATCCCATGTACCATATGCTTCATCTCAGACACTGCAGTTTTTATCTGCAGAAGTTTAATTTTATCTTTTTAATTTCATCTATGCCGCTACTTAATTTTCCCATTAACCTCTTGAATGTGTGTAACATAGTTATAATAACTGTTTGTCTACTAATTATATCATCTGTGTCATTTATGGGGCAATTATGTTTATTTTTCTTATAATTATGTGTATTTTTATGCTTCTTTGTATTCATGATAATATTTGATTACATAATAGATATTATAAATTTTTCCTTATTGGGGTGTTAAATATTTTTATATTCCTATAAATATTCTTCAGTTTTGTTCTGGTATGCATTTAAGTTACTTCAAAACAGTTTTATCCTTTAGAGTCTCACTTTTAAGCTGTTAGGTGGGACCAGAACAACATTTGGTCTAGGGCTAATATTTCCCTATTGCTGAGGAAAAATGCTTCTGAGTACTCTACTGGTATCGCATGAATTCTGAGGTTTTATATTCTTGCTGGTGGAAAGAGGAACTATTCCCAGACCTGTGTAGGCTCTAGTGATTGCTCCCTCTAATCCTTTTGGGGGTTCTTTCCCCAACCACTTGCATGCATGGATCATTATTCAGTTGAAAAGTCAGTAGGAACAGTGCAGATCTCCAGAACTCTCTCTCTTTCTGTCCAGCTTTCTCTTCTCTGGGAGTCTTCCCTGTGAATTTTAGCTGCCTCAGTCTCCCTGGGCTCTAAGCTGTATCTCCTCAACTCAGAGAGCTCATTAGTCTCTGTTTATATCCCCACCTACCTGCACCGTGGCCAGGAGACTTTCTCTAGACAGTCAGCTGGGGCAATCATGAGTTCACCTCATTTGTTTTCCATCTCTTAGAGGTCTCTATCCTTTGTTGTCTGAGGTGAAATGTCTTGAAAACTGTTGTTTCATATATTTTGTCCATTTTTTGTTTCAGAAAGGAGAGTAAATTCAGTATCTGTACTCCATCTTGACCAAATGAGAAATCTATTCATGCTAAATGTTCTAGAATTCTGTAAGTTGATTTCTTTTCTTCCAGTCACATGGGGGGGAAAAAACCAAAAATACATAAAAGCAAAAACAAAAAAACATGAGTCAAGAGCCTTGGCTGCCTCCCATGTCTTTCTTTTTTGTTTCATATTCAATCACCTCAAGTTGATTCCACATGGAATTACCAGTTTTGAATGGTCACATAAATTAACTATGCATCTGTTAAATAGAAATAATATTTATATGTATTTTAATGATATTCAGAAATGTTTGACATATCATGTAAAAAGATTATAAAAATTCAGTATATTACAGAATATAAGTGATCTGAAATAAATGCCTTATGCAAAAAGGGGGTGGAGGCTGAGATGAAATATGCCAAAATGTTAGCAGCCACAACTGGATGATGAGATTGTGAGAAGTCAGTTTCTTCTTCTTTAGACATTTTCTGTATTTCCAAATTATTAAGGTAAATGAATACTTACCATATTTACTTTTAAAGATACTTTAAAAAGCAAAGTTGTGTTTTTTATTTTTTTTAATTTTAAGACTGAGATTTAGGGAGACAAAAAAAAAATGGGGGAAATTTTTGAAAAAAAAAAAAAGCTACAGAAAGTAAGAGGTTACTGCTTCACTATGTCTCCTAGAATCTCATTCAAACTCTTACTTGCTTGACCCTTGCAGTTATAAAACATACCCCTGTGTCCCTGTAAAGAAGGCCTAGATTATAAAACATCATGAAAAAACAGGAATAAAGCAGGCAGAACTTAGCCAACAACGTTAGGAAGAAAGAGCCAACTCTTAAAATGTTTAGTGCTTTCTTCAGTAGTGGCTAAAATGTTCCACCTTGCAATGGAGCTCAGAAAAATGTCTCTGAGACATTCTGGAAGTTTAAGGAGAAGTGATGGGAGAGAGTTTCAGTTAACTAACTCTACTTTCTCTTGGTTACCAAAGTAAGAGACCTCAGCTGACTATTTCATTCTTAGGTCAGGTACCTGCAATGATCCTCACTTTACAGAGAAGAGAACAGTAGTGAAATGTCCAGATAATTCATCCATTAATTCACTCAATGAACAAGAATACAACAACTGTCTATGGAGACAAAGTACTAGGAAGGGCTTTGTAGCTTAGCTGAAGGAACTGTCTCATTCTTAGAATCAGGCAGACCTGAGTTCAAAACCTAGCTCTGCCACTTCAAAAAGCATGACCACAGGCCACATCAGCTTTCATCTCAACAAACTGTAAAAACAAATAGTTTCATAGTAGTGTTGTGATAATTAAATAAGTAAAATGTATGTGGCAGTGTCTGGTATACAGAAGACACTCAACTCTATATTAATCTAATGAAATCTGGGGAACCATAAAGTAAATAAGATATTTTTCTTTCATTTCAGGAAGTGCAGTCTAGCTAGAAGACAGGCTATGCACAAATAAAATAGTTGGTGTAAGGTGGAATGTAAGTACCCTGATACTTAATGTCAAAAATAAGAGCTAAGAAAGAGGAAGCATCCCAGGGAACTGAAATGGTCAGAGCAAGGTGCATAAAAAAGGTAGACTCACACTGAGTCTCCAGATGTAAAGAGATTGGAAATCACTCCCATCCTAACAAGAAAAAGCTGAACAAACTGAAAATCAATAACTCTTCTATGATCTGTCAGAGAATCGAGGTCACAGGGCAAACTGTTGTCCCCCCCAAATTAGAGACAGAGACAGGCAAATACAGAGAACTGCAACTTACCAGCCCAAAACCCTACAAGCAGAAACCCCTGTAGGAACTGTTACTGGGTAGAAAATTCTACACGTAATTGACAAATTGGTGAAGGCTCCCTGTGAACAATTCTTTTTTTTTTTTTTTTTTTTTTGTGATGAGCTGAGCAGCCTCACTTTGACATTAATGTATCATATCTCATCCTCTGCCAAAATTTTTTCTTTTTTTTTTTTTTTAACATCTTTATTGGAGTATAATTGCTTTACAATGGTATGTTAGTTTCAGCTTCACAACAAAATGAATCAGTTATATATATACATATATTTCCATATCTCTTCCCGCTTGCGTCTCCCTCCCTCCCACCCTCCCTATCCCACCCCTCCAGGCAGTCACAAAGCACCGAGCTGATCTCCCTGTGCTATGCGGCTGCTTCCCACTAGCTAACTACCTTACGTTTGGTAGTGTATATATGTCCATGCCTCTTTATCACTTTGTCACCGTTTACCCTTCCCCCTCCCCATAGCCTCAAGTCCATTCTCTAGTAAGTCTGTGTCTTTATTCCTGTTTCACCCCTAGGTTTTTCATGACATTTTTTTTTTTTAAATTCCATATATATGTGTTAGCATACGGTATTTGTCTCTCTCTTTCTGACTTACTTCACTCTGTATGACAGACTCTAGGTCTATCCACCTCATTACAAATAGCTCAATTTCGTCTCTTTTTATGGCTGAGTAATATTCCATTGTATATATGTGCCACATCTTCTTTATCCATTCATCTGATGATGGACACTTAGGTTGTTTCCATCTCTGGGCTATTGTAAATAGAGCTGCAATGAACATTTTGGTACATGACTCTTTTTTAATTATGGTTTTCTCAGGGTATATGCCCAGTAGTGGGATTGCTGGGTCATATGGTAGTTCTATTTGTAGCTTTTTAAGGAACCTCCATACTGTTCTCCACAGTGGCTGTATCAATTTACATTCCCACCAACAGTGTAAGAGGGTTCCCTTTTCTCCACACCCTCTCCAGCATTTATTGTTTCTAGATTTTTTGATGATGGCCATTCTGACTGGTGTGAGATGATATCTCATTGTAGTTTTGATTTGCATTTCTCTAATGATTAGTGATGTTGAGCATTCTTTCATGTGTTTGTTGGCACTCTGTATATCTTCTTTGGAGAAATGTCTATTTAGGTCTTCTGCCCATTTTTGGATTGGGTTGTTTGTTTTTTTGTTATTAAGCTGCATGAGCTGCTTATAAATTTTGGAGATTAATCCTTTGTCAGTTGCTTCATTTGAAATATTTTCTCCCATTCTGAGGGTTGTCTTTTGGTCTTCTTTATGGTTTCCTTTGCTGCGCAAAAGCTTTTAAGTTTCATTAGGTCCCATTTGTTTACTTTTGTTTTTATTTCCATTTCTCTAGGAGGTGGGTCAAAAAGGACCTTGCTGTGATTTATGTCATAGAGTGTTCTGCCTATGTTTTCCTCTAAGAGTTTGATAGTTTCTGGCCTTACATTTAGGTCTTTAATCCATTTTGAGCTTATTTTTGTGTATGGTGTTAGGGAGTGATCTAATCTCATACTTTTACATGTACCTGTCCAGTTTTCCCAGCACCACTTATTGAAGAGGCTGTCCTTTCTCCACTGTACATTTCTGCCTCCTTTGTCATAGATAAGGTGACCCTATGTGCGTGGGTTTATCTCTGGGCTTTCTATCCTGTTCCATTGATCTATCTTTCTGTTTTTGTGCCAGTACCATACAGTCTTGATAACTGTAGCTTTGTAGTATAGTCTGAAGTCTGGGAGCCTGATTCCTCCAGTTCCTTCTTTCGTTCTCAAGATTGCTTTGGCTATTCGGGGTCTTTTGTGTTTCCATACAAATTGCAAAATTTTTTGTTCTAGTTCTGTGAAAAATGCCAGTGGTAGTTTGATAGGGATTGCATTGAATCTATAGATTGCTTTGGGTAGTAGAGTCATTTTCACAATGTTGATTCTTCCAATCCAAGAACATGGTATATCTCTCCATCTATTTGTATCATCTTTAATTTCTTTCATCAGTGTCTTATAATTTTCTGCATACAGATCTTTTGTCTCCTTAGGTAGGTTTATTCCTAGATATTTTATTCTTTTTGTTGCAATGGTAAATGGGAGTGTTTTCTTGATTTCACTTTCAGATTTTTCATCATTAGTATATAGGAATGCCAGAGATTTCTGTGCATTAATTTTGTATCCTGCCACTTTACCAAATTCATTGATTAGCTCTAGTAGTTTTCTGGTAGCATCTTTAGGGTTCTCTATGTATAGGATCATGTCATCTGCAAACAGTGACAGCTTTACTTCTTCTTTTCCGATTTGGATTCCTTTTATTTCCTTTTCTTCTCTGATTGCTGTGGCTAAAACTTCCAAAACTATGTTGAATAAGAGTGGTGAGAGTGGACAACCTTGTCTTGTTCCTGATCTTAGTGGAAATGCTTTCAGTTTTTCACCATTGAGGACGATGTTTGCTGTGGGCTTGTCATATATGGCCTTTATTATGTTGAGGAAAGTTCCCTCTATGCCTACTTTCTGCAGGGTTTTTATCATAAATGGGTGTTGAATTTTGTCAAAAGCTTTCTCTGCATCTATTGAGATGATCATATGGTTTTTCTCCTTCAGTTTGTTAATATGGTTTATCACATTGATAGATTTGCGTATATTGAAGAATCCTTGCATTCCTGGAATAAACCCCACTTGATCATGGTGTATGATCCTTTTAATGTGCTGTTGGATTCTGTTTGCTAGTATTTTGTTGAGGATTTTTGCATCTATGTTCATCAGTGATATTGGCCTGTAGTTTTCTTTCTTTGTGACATCCTTTTCTGGTTTTGGTATCAAGGTGATGGTGGCCTCGTAGAAGGAGTTTGGGAGTGTTCCTCCCTCTGCTATATTTTGGAAGAGTTTGAGAAGGATAGGTGTTAGCTCTTCTCTAAATGTTTGATAGAATTCGCCTGTGAAGCCATCTGGTCCTGGGCTTTTGTTTGTTGGAAGATTTTTAATCACAGTTTCAATTTCAGTGCTTGTGATTGGTCTGTTCATATTTTCTATTTCTTCCTGATTCAGTCTTGGCAGGTTGTGCATTTCTAAGAATTTGTCCATTTCTTCCACGTTGTCCATTTTATTGGCATAGAGTTGCTTGTAGTAATCTCTCATGATCTCTTTTATTTCTGCAGTGTCAGTTGTTACTTCTCCTTTTTCATTTCTAATTCTATTGATTTGAGTCTTCTCCCTTTTTTTCTTGATGAGCCTGGCCTAGTGGTTTATCTATTTTGTTTATCTTCTCAAAGAACCAGCTTTTAGTTTTATTGATGTTTGCTATTGTTTCCTTAATTTCTTTTTCATTTATTTCTGATCTGATTTTTATGATTTCTTTCCTTCTGCTAGCTTTGGGGTTTTTTTGTTCTTCTTTCTCTAATTGCTTGAGGTGCAAGGTTAGGTTGTTTATTCGAGATGTTTCCTGCTTCTTAAGGTGGGCTTGTATTGCTATAAACTTCCCCCTTAGAACTGCTTTTGCTGCATCCCACAGGTTTTGGCTCGTTGTGTTTCCATTGTCATTTGTTTCTAGGTATTTTTTGATTTCCTCTTTGATTTCTTCAGTGATCACTTCATTATTAAGTAGTGTATTGTTTAGCCTCCATGTGTTTGTATTTTTTACAGATCTTTTCCTGTAATTGATATCTAGTCTCATGGCGTTGTGGTCAGAAAAGATACTTGATACAATTTCAATTTTCTTAAATTTACCAAGGCTTGATTTGTGACCCAAGATATGATCTATCCTGGAGAATGTTCCATGAGCACTTGAGAAAAATGTGTATTCTGTTGTTTTTGGATGGAATGTCCTATAAATATCAATTAACTCCATCTCGTTTAATGTATCATTTAAAGCTTGTGTTTCCTTATTTATTTTCATTTTGGATGATCTGTCCATTGGTGAAAGTGGGGTGTTAAAGTCCCCTACTATGAATGTGTTACTGTCAATTTCCCCTTTTATGGTTGTCAGTATTTGCCTTATGTATTGAGGTGCACCTATGTTGGGTGCATAAATATTTACAATTGTTATATCTTCCTCTTGGATCGATCCCTTGATCATTATGTAGTGTCCTTCTTTGTCTCTTCTAATAGTCTTTGTTTTAAAGTCTATTTTGTCTGATATGAGAATTGCTACTCCAGCTTTCTTTTGGTTTCCATTTGCATGAAATACCTTTTTCCATCCCCTTACTTTCAGTCTGTATGTGTCTCTAGGTCTGAAGTGGGTCTCTTGTAGACAGCAAATATATGGGTCTTGTTTTTGTATCCATTCAGCCAATCTGTGTCTTTTGGTGGGAGCATTTAGTCCATTTACATTTAAGGTAATTATCGATATGTGTGTTCCTATTCCCATTTTCCTAATTGTTTTGGGTTTGTTATTGTAGGTCCTTTCCTTCTTTTGTGTTTCTTGCCTAGAGAAGTTCCTTTAGCAGTTGTTGTAGAGCTGGTTTGGTGGTGCCGAACTCTCTCAGTTTTTGCTTGTCTGTAAAGGTTTTAATTTCTCCATCAAATCTGAATGAGATCCTTGCTGGGTAGAGTATCTTGGTTGCAGGTTTTTCTCCTTCAACACTTTCAATATGTCCTGCCACTCCCTTCTGGCTTGCAGAGTTTCTGCTGAAAGATCAGCTGTTAACCTTATGGGGATTCCCTTGTGTGTTATTTGTTGTTTTTCCCTTGCTGCTTTTAATATGTTTTCTTTGTATTTAATTTTTGACAGTTTGATTAATATGTGTCTTGGCGTATTTCTCCTTGGATTTATCCTGTATGGGACTCTCTGTGCTTCCTGGACTTGATTAACTATTTCCTTTCCCATATTAGGGAAGTTTTCAACTATAATCTCTTCAAATATTTTCTCAGTCCCTTTCTTTTTCTCTTCTTCTTCTGGAACCCCTATAATTCGAATGTTGGTGCGTTTAATGTTGTCCCAGAGGTCTCTGAGACTGTCCTCAGTTCTTTTCATTCTTTTTTCTTTATTCTGCTCTGCAGTAGTTATTTCCACTATTTTATCTTCCAGGTCACTTATCTGTTCTTCTGCCTCAGTTATTCTGCTATTGATCCCATCTAGAGTACTTTTAATTTCATTTATTGTGTTGTTCATCGTTGCTTGTTTCATCTTTAGTTCTTCTAGGTCCTTGTTAACTGATTCTTGCAATTTGTCCATTCTATTGTCCATTCTATCTCCAAGATTTCGGATCAACCTTACTATCATTATTCTGAATTCTTTTTCAGGTAGACTGCCTATTTCCTCTTCATTTGTTAGGTCTGGTGGGTTTTTATCTTGCTCCTTCATCTGCTGTGTGTTTTTCTGTCTTTTCATTTTGCTTATCTTACTGTGTTTGGGGTCTCCTTTTTGCAGGCTAAAGGCTCGTAGTTCCTGTTGTTTTTTATGTCTGTCCCCAGTGGCTAAGGTTGGTTCAGTGGGTTGTGTAGGCTTCCTGGTGGAGGGTACTACTACCTGTGTTCTGGTGAATGAGGCTGGATCTTGTCTTTCTGGTGGGCAGGTCCACATCTGGTGGTGTGTTTTGGGGTGTCTGTAGACTTATTATGATTTTGGGCAGCCTCTCTGCTAATGGGTGGGGTTGTGTTCCTGTCTTGCTAGTTGTTTGGCATAGGATGTCCAGCACTGTAGCTTGCTGGTCGTTGAGTGAAGCTGGGTGCTGGCGTTGAGATGGAGATCTCTGGGAGATTTTTGCTGTTTGATATTATGTGCAGCTGGGAGGCCTCTTGTGGACCAGTGTCCTGAAGTTGGCTCTCCTGCCTCAGAGGCACAGCACTGACTCCTGGTTGCAGCACCAAGAGCCTTTCATCCACAGGGCTCCTTAATTTGGGATGATTCCTTGTCTATTCAGGTATTCCACAGATGCAGGGTATATCAAGTTGATTGTGGAGCTTTAATCCGCTGCTTCTGAGGCTGCTGGGAGAGATTTCCCTTTCTCTTCTTTGTTCTCACAGTTCCCAGGGGCTCAGCTTTGGATTTGGCCCCGCCTGTGCGTGTAGGTCGCCAGAGGGCGTCTGTTCTTTGATCAGACAGGACGGGGTTAAAGGAGCCGCTGATTCGGAGGCTGTGGCTCACCGAGGCCGGGGGGTAGGGAGGGTCACGGAGTGCGGGGCGGGCCTGCAGCGGCAGAGGCCGGCTTGACGCTGCAGCCTGAGGCGCGCCGTGCGCTCTCCCGGGGGAGCCGTCCCTGGATCCCGGGACCCTGGCAGTGGCGGGCTGCACAGGCTCCCCGGAAGGGCGTGTGGCTAGTGACCTGTGTTCGCACACAGGCCTCCTGGCGGCGGCAGCAGCGGCCTTAGCGTCCCATGTCCGTCTCTGGGCTCCGCACTTTTAGCCGCGGCTCGCGCCCGTCCCTGGAGCTCTCTCAAGCAGCGTTCTTAATCCCCTCTCCTCGTGCACCAGGAAACAAAGAGGGACGTAAAAGTCTCTTGCCTCTTTGGCAGGTCCAGACCCCTCCCCGGACTCTCTCCCGGCCAGCCGCGGCGCACCAACGCCCTGCAGGCTGTGTTCACGCCGCCAACCTCCCCTGTGAACAATTCTGAGAGTTAAACTGAATCTCTAAAAAAGAATTAGAATTGGTAAAGAGGAACTTACAGCCCCGGTGAGGTAAACAGAGGATGGGGGATGGAATTTATAACAATAGGTGCTGTTACCTGTAAAAAATGAATAAATAGAAACCTCAATTAAATAGAGTTGGGAGGCCAGAAGGGGGAGCTCTCACACCCTGTGACCAAAACAGAGCACAACAGGAAGAAGACAGATTCCTTTCCTAGCACAGACTCAGCCAGTGAAAAGCCATGGACTCTTGGCTTACTAAAGCCCTTTCAATTTCCTTTCCTATTTTGTTTTTAATAATTTTTATTGGAGTATAGTTGATTTACAATGCTGTGTTAGTTTCAGGTGCACACCAAAGTGAATCAGTTATACATGTACATATATCCACTCCTTTTTAGATTCTTTTCCCATATAGGTCATTACAGAGTATTGCATAGAGTTCCCTGTGCTATACAGTAGATCCTTATTAGTTATCTATTATATATACATTAGTGTACATATCTCAATCCCAATCTCCCAGTTTATCCCTCCCCCTGCTCCTTTCTAAAAAAGCATTCTCCTTCCCTTCCATGCAGGTACTTGTACATGGCTCACCATGGTTGCAGACCCCTAATTGCAATTCTCTGCTGATCCCCAATAAACCCATCTTTCCTGGAGAAATATCTGGCAGTCTGTTTCAACTCAACATACCTGACTATATTACCGCTAAGCAATTGAAAAATTACAGGGATTAAAAATGTCCAGAGTCCACAGAGAAACCCAGTGGTCGTTGTGTTATTGTCCCAATGTTTAAACAGATTAAGTGGGTAAGTCCATTTACATATAGTGGGTTGTATATATGTTTGCCTTTACTCCCAAGATCTAACTACACATGGTAGTGAAGAAATTTTATAAGGTACTAACCCACAACACAAAGGGAAAGAAGGAATATCAGCAGATGAGCGATCTCTACAACATTTAGAAAACGAGAAAACAGAGAAGTCTGGTGTATCCACGCAAAGGAGTGTAGTGCATGTGCATTTTTATAGTGAATGTGTGGCAACTAAGAGGAAGGAAGCTGACTTACACTGCAGAATCCAAGGGATTAGACCTTAGAGGCTGGAGGAAGAACATAGGGTAGAAAAGTGCCCTAACTTGAAAGTCAACACGGGAAATTTTCTTTGCCATGCCACCTCACTGAGGTTGCAAGAGCAACTAGACAGATGGAGAAATCGAAAACTGCCAGGTGTTTCTCCTTGGTGCCTGGCAAACCGTAGCACTCAGTAAATATTTGTAGCATGATCGAGTGAAGTGAATAAATGAATGAATGAACCAATCCACCAATGAACGATAGGGATATAACACAGTAACTTCCTTCCAGTCTCAGACTTACCACATTTCCCCCTGAGTCTTGCTTGGGGCCTTTCCTATACCCTTCCAAGAGGAAGAAAGATCATGAGCCCAGCCTCAGGAAGGAGGAGACACTGGCCATGGAGGGAACAGAGAAGAGCTCTGCCCAAAGAGATCAGGGCTGCTTCCTTAGGGCTCTTCCCTTACTTCCTTAGAAAAGATCCTGTGTTTTCCTTAACTCTATCTCTTGTGCCTCTACATATCAAAGCACTTTTTAAAGTAGCTACTGTAAATTTTTCCTCTTGAAATTTTTTTAACATCTTTATTGGAGTATAATTGCTTTACAATGGTGTGTTAGTTTCTGCTTTATAACAAAGTGAATCAGTTATACATATACATATGTTCCCATGTCTCTTCCCTCTTGCGTCTCCCTCCCTCCCACTCTCCCTATCCCACCCCTCCAGGCGGTCACAAAGCACCGAGCTGACCTCCCTGTGCTATGCGGCTGCTTCCCACTAGCTATCTACCTTACGTTTGGTAGTGTATATATATTTTAATTTCCTGTCTTCCCACTACAGCATTTGTGCGGTCCAGCAGCTCTGCTCCTCATATAACCCCAGCCCCCTCCATGCAAGGGAAATGTCACTGCAAGGGGATGGAGAGGAACCATGGCAGGGAACTGCAGGCTGTGTTCCCACTTCTGCACACCATTATACAGACCATTCCATTCCTCTTCACAGAGAAACCAATGCCTCTTTCTCATGAGTGGGATAATTTTCCCTCCTAGTGGTCCATGCTGATAGCTCACAAACATCTAGCACCCTCACCTACATCTACACACAGACAAGGAGAAGTTTAGAGGGGAGCAAAAAGCTGGACAGATTTTTTTAGATGAACCAAATGATTGAAAGTCTATTAGATTAATCTCAAAGTCTATAAACTAAGGTGGCATCATGGTGTCAAAGGTAACATTCAGGTCTCCTGACCCACAGCCTGAGTCACCAGCTGCCAAACTCGTGGATTCCAAAGAGGAGCTTGCAGTGGTTTATTTCAGTTCACAGGTGCTTCCACCCAACTCCTCCCAGGTCACTGAATGCAGCGTTAACGCACCCTGGATTTGATATTCTGTGTGTGAATATCTTTGCACCACCTTCTATAACAACCTATCTAAATAAGTCACCAAGTCTAAAAATAGACCTACTTCCTTAAGTTCTGCCTTTGATGCCATATAACCTACCAAGGAAAATAGTATCAGAGGCCAACCTCCTTTTCTAACACGCCCTGCAAGCAGGAGCTAAGAACAAGGAGTGGGGTCCTAGACTACACTCATGTCTTCTTACACCTACCTTAAAGTGGGTCTCAGGAGGTGTCTTATAAAGCCTAGGATCACTCTACTCACTCTCCATGTACCTATTCATAGTACAGTCAACCGATCACTCAATAAATATTTACTAAGTCTTACTATTCTTGTGGCAGTAGAAGATACATGGTATTAAAAGTCAGCCATGCCCCTGCTTTCCCGTATCTTCCAGTGTAATCAGTGATATGATACATTCTGACATTTCTGAAAGAGTCCTGATTACAAATATTTTGCTAGCCATGATATTTTGTTGCAGAATTTTCTATATTTAAAAAAAGTAACACATTTAAAAATATATAGCCTATTAAATGAGCACACTTTCATATTATTAGAACAAAAGAAAACAAAACCTTTGAGTGTTATTAAACATCAAAACATAAAAGACGAGATCTGACACATGCAAAGCTTTCTAAAGAGATAGAATGGCTCCCAGGGCATAATAAGTAGCCAAAATAATGTCATCGATGTACTTGAAAAACAAAAGCAGTCGGAAGAGAGGAATTGGTCGGAAAAAGAGGCACAGAAAGTGGGAAGCCAAAAAGGAAGTGATGTTAGTGCTTATTAAGCATTATCAGGTGGAAAGAGATCCATATTCTGGAGAAGACAAGCCATTCTAACGTCTTTGCTCTTTGTTTTTGTTTTTTTGTCCTGCCGGCAAAACTGGAATGTTCCATCAGACCTGGCTGAAATATCCCTCAAGTCTTTCAACCTACCCTGGCACTGAGCATGGGCTCTCCAAGCAACATTTGCATTAGAATCTGGCTCCCCATGTAGATTTTCTTTAGGGTAATAACGGCTGGCCAGCAAACATTAACTGTCAGTGAGTTTAGCAGCAAGCCAATTGACTCACCTCGTCCTTGAACTTTTTCAACCTAAGAAAATAAACTTAATTTCATAAGTTTGTAAAATATACACACACATATATATATATATATATATATATATATATATATATATATATATATATATATATATATATGAAGTGCACAAATTGGAAAAAAATGATCTGGCTAGTGTGTCAATATTTGGTCTGGAAAAAGTGGTAACTATCCGTATTAGGAACATAAATACCTTCTTCACTCCAAAGCACTTGAAGAAGAGTGACGTTAATGATGCATACTTAATGCCACAGGAAGTATGAAGAGGAAGAAATTATGTTTTACTGAAGAAATCCAGGAAAGCATCACAGAGGAGGTGGGAATCACCTGAGCCTTGAAGATGGGCAGGGTGATGATAGGAAAAGATGGAGAGGGGCTAAGGTGATTACTTCAGTAAAATAACATATAGAAGTTGGAAAATGTGCTGGGCATGCAGGGAATGGAGAGTGGGTCAAATGCATTAAATATGAACTTAAAGTAAGAGGAAGTTCAAATAGCAGGAGACCCTGACATACTGGTTTGGGAAATCTAAACGTCACATGGAAACAATGCGAAACCATCTAAGCTTTCTGATGAAGGATGAGACAGAATGGAATGATACTCTAGGAATTAGGCAAGGTCTGAAAAAATATGAGCCATGGCAGAAAACTAAAAAGCACTCCTTTACCTACCAATAATTTACATTCTTGTGTAAAAATAATGTATTGATATTTTCCATCCAGATACCCGAATGAAAATCAAATGAAAGCAAGCTAAAAAGAAAAGTGGAGGACAGAGTTTACAGTACTGGATCCTAGATCACAATGGTATTATTATAATATGGGGAAGCCACAGGAGGGCACAAATCTTTGGCCACTTCATAATTTTGACTGGAACTTGCAAGTATATCCTGCCATTATTTTCTAAGTATTCTGTGGGAGGTTAGCATTACCAATATGTATCTATACTGAAATCTTTTATGTGGAGTCAGAGAAACTCTGGAACTATGAAAACCTGTTTGTGTATCTGGGGAGTTGGAACAGAAATAGAAAGGCAGGAAAACTTCTTTTTCCTTGAAACAAAAGTATTTTTTTAAAGGCAGATAGTATTGGGGGAGGAGATGCTATTGTATTAGTCACTGCCTCTCAAAAACCAGATATTTAAGAACTGAATTATTAACTTGAATGTAGTTCAGTAAGTTCAATGAAAAGGAAGTATATTTGAAGTTAGAGAATTCCATTTCACAAAATCACCATATTTTAAGGCTTGGGCTAATTGCAAGTTTAACTTTCACACAATATTAGCCGTGGAATGAAAAAAACAAAACAAAACGAACTACTCTTGCTGGGAAGACTGTTTAATTATTCATTACCCAGGAAATGTCACGGTGGTGCATAAATGAGGGACCCAATATTCAGACATTAAGCAGAAAGAAGATAGCATCAACATCAAGAGGGTAGGAAGGCCTCTTCAATTTACACAATGTGTAGATAATCCCCCCCCCCCCCCCCCCCCCCCGCCTTCAAGCAGAAAGGACAGACGTGAGGAATAGGACAGATAAACCATTAGCCTTCAGGTGTAGAAAAAGACATATAGCATCATGAAGTCATTCTCAGAGTTAAAAAGTAAAGATTGTGAACTCTCTGTCAAGATAATTAAGATTTCACAATTAGAGTTCCCAGGCAAGATCAGACCAGGAGCAGAATGGAGCACAGAAGGGTAGATGAGCCATACCAGCCTGAAAGAAATTCCTTAGCTGTCTTGATTAAAGCTTCTAACTGGTTCCCTTAAGAAAAAGAACTGGATATTTATATCAAAATCTACTGTGTGCCCTACTAACTATAACTATAGCTCACTTCAGTAAGCATAGATTATTTAATTAAAAATTAAATAAATGCTATCTTTAATCAGATTCCATCAGATCACTTTCCAGCCCTGGCTTTCAGGTAGATCCTGTAGCTTTCTGGTAATAAGTTATAAGAATCATCAGTTATAAGAATCACCTCACTTTGATAAGCCATAGTCATTTTCTGGTATCAAGGTATTAAAATACACAGTCCAGTCTAAGACTTGGTTAATGCATTCTCCTGAGGGCCTTTTGCAATACTCCCATAGGTATGACCCCAATATTTCACTCCACAGGCAGCCTCTGTATCTGTACAATCCTCATTCCAACAAGCAACCTTCTTGGATGAAGACTCATCAAAATCACTCAACCACTGTTACTTTCCACTGTATCTATTTGGCCAAGGAAGAATATATGAATTCTTGCCTTGATAAATGATGGAAATGTAAGTTGTTTTCAATAATTCTGTGTTTGTTTGTTTTGGGAGTATAATTGCTTTACAATGTTGTTTCTGCCACACAACAAAGTGAATCAGGCATACAACATGCTCCTGTTTGTGGGTACTACATATTATATACTATTAGCAGAAAATTGTCTAGGATAGAGAGTGAGAACTGGCTAGAAAGGAAGAAAGGAACAAGAAAGTTAATATTTATGGAAGACCTCCTATATATAAGTAAGCTGGACTAAAAGAGATGAAATGATTAGTTATAGTAAACAACCATCATTTTATTATCCCAGTTACTCTGCTTTTATGGGAACTTTCCTACTACCTCCCCAACATTTTCTGTGAATTGTATCCTGACATAGACATACACACATTTATTCACCCACATGGCTGAGAAAATGGAAGATTTAGGTACTCTTAGCCTCAGTCTTACCTGTCACGTCTACTACAAAAGAGAGAAAACCACATGCAACTGGAAAGAATGAAGTAGATTTGCAGAGGTAAAAGACAAAGAGAATTTCCTGAGTTTGCTATAGGGCTTCAGTCTCTGGTTCTAGCTGAGCCTGAGACTCAACTTCATTCTTCCTTTGGGCTCTGGGAATCCCCCCCACCAACCCCCCACTATATTTTAGCTTAGGCTAGCTAAGCTGGAATATGTTGTCTTTAACTAAATTGCCCTTAACTAACACACCCACTCAAGTTCTAAATCCTATAAGAAGTGAAGCAAGGATTCAAACCCAGGTCTGCATGATTCCAACATTTGTTCCACTCCCCACACTGCCAAGAGTTAATGATATGGTGTGGTGATAAGAGCAAGTACAGTTCTGCATAAACAGAACCGCAGCAGTCAGAACTTCAATCATCCAGACATACCCAGAACTGATCAGACTTGTATCTACGGAATGTTTCGGCTCCACAGCTAAGGGGTGATCTGGATAAACTGAAGAATGTTCACTAGAGAGCCATAGAAGAAGATTAAATAATTGGAAATGAGAAAAAGTGCATAGTATATATTGCCTCCACAATTCAATTGGTACTTCATATCCTGCACCCAAACATCTTTCTCGTAATGGTCTTACACTGCTTTTTAATATTTTCTATGTCTTTGTCTCATCTCTTCAAATAGGTTTTGAGCTTCTTCAAGTCAAGGAATATCTATTATACTTTTTGTTGTATTGTGTTAAACGAATTAAAATTAAAGAAGACAGCTTGTTCAAACACAAGAGAATAGAGGATAATTTAATAATAGTACTGGTAAATATGAATCTCTACATTGATGGGAACTGACTTTTTCCAATACCACAACAAGAAGAGGAGAAAGAATTCTCATATACTAATATGAGATATTTAAATTAGTGTTAGGGATAAATTTCCAAAATGAAGCAATTGTTGTAGCATGTGTCCAAGAGGAAAAGCCTTAGAGATTCAGCCTCTACATAGGGGTATTTTTTTTTGTCTAGGACAGTTTTGGTTTGGATCCTTTTTACTGTCTCACTAAATAATGATTTATGGACTTCATGCCCCTTCTTCAAGCCTTTCCAAGACCTATGAAGACATCAGACAAGAGTGGAACTTTATCTTTTTTTCCCCATTAAAATACACTACATGAATATACTTAGTATTTCTGAATATTGGCATATGGAACTCAAATACTAAAAATCTGTATCTTTAGTAAAAAAACATACCTGTTGAGTATTACCCCAAAGTAGAAAAATATATTTTGAAGGTATTTACCTTATATCATTTAAAAGTTATGGTAACTGAAGGAAATCCTCTAATACTCAAGCCAACGCATACTATAAATCCAGTATTGGAATTTTTGCTTCCAGCCACAATGAAGTAATTAGGAATGCATTAACGCTATTACCTTAAGCAGCTAGACATCCAGACAAAATATATGAAACACTCTTTTCAGACACTGCTCAACAGAAAGCTCAAAACAGTGATTCCTCAAAGAAGGAAAGCAAATGAGATGCACCCTGACATTGCCTGATCATTTTGTCTGAGGAGAGTTTCTAGGCTGCAACACAGGGAGGGGGAACCCAAACAGAGGCTTGTGGTCTCACTGAGTTAAGGAGAAACAGTTCTGATTTCACACACACACACACACACACAAACACACACAGAGGCGGGGGAGATGGCGAGCTCTAGATCTGTAGACAAATCTTTTCTAACGTTGGCTGAGTACTGATGTGTGCATACATGTGTGGTAACTACCAAGGCCAGGGAAAGGACACTAGAAAGGATGGGCAGAATAGTTTCTGAAGTTCACATGAGTCAGGAAAAGTTCGGATTTTCCAGCAGTCAGCGAGGAGAGACCTTGTAATTCAAGAAGCATTGGTTAGAGTCCTCAGAAAGTTATTGCCCAGACCAAATTAGCCCTGCTCTGAAAACAGCCTAACACAGCTTAAAACCAAGTCTCAAAAGCATCCAGCTAATTTAAAGTTAATTGCATCCCAGAAAATAATCCAACAATATTTAAAGGAATACAGAAAAATCCAGGACCCAAAAATGTAAAATTTAACATTTCCAACAGTGAATTTAAAAATCACCAGGTAAGCAAAGAAGCTGGGGAAATAATGCCTCCCGTCCAGAAGAACAATCAAATCAACTGTTAGAAACAGATCCAGTAAAGACCAGCATGATAGAATTAGCAGACAACAATAGTAAAACAGCTATTATAAATACACTCCACATGTTTAAGAGCATAATGAAAAAAATAAAAAATATTTAAAAAATACAAACCAAACTCTATAGATGAATAATACAGTATCTGAAATGTGAAATACATAGGATGGGATAAACAGTGGATAGATGTTGATGAAGAAAAGAACACCAAACCTGAAGACATCAATTTTATTCAAAATGAAACATAGAAGGAAAATAAGATTAAAAAATGAAAAGAACATTTGTGACTGTGAGATGATGGTAAACAGTCTAAAATATATGTAATTGGAGGGAAAGTCAGAAAAAAGTGAGGAAATAATGACCAAATTGTTTTAAATTTGATGGCAACTATAAACCAAATATCCAAAAATGTCAGCAAATTCCAAACAGAAAAAGAGATTAATAAAACTATACAAGGGCAGAGCATAAACAAATTGCTAAAATGAACACTAGTAATGGGAACATCTTAAAAGTAGACAAAGAAAAAGACATAAAGATAAGAATGATCACAGACTTCTCATCAGAAACTATGAAAGACAGAAACCTTTAAACACTAAAAGGAAAACAACCTAACAAACTAGAATTCTGTTTCCATTGAAAATACCCTTCAAAAACTAAGGTAAAGACTCTTTCAAACAAAAGTTGAGAGAATTCATTGCCAATAGGCCTGTTTTACAAAAAATATTAAAGGAAGTTATTCATGCAAAAGGAAAATGATACTAGATAGAGATCTGGATCCGAAATATGGAAGAAAAATCACTGGAAATGGTAAATATATTGATAAATATGAAAAACTTTTTCTAATTTTTCAAAATTTCTTTTAAAGATAACTGAGTGTTTAAAGCAAAAATGATGATAGACTGTGGAGTTTATAATATATGTGGAAATAAAATGTACAAAAACAATAACACGAAGTATAGGAGAGGGGAATAAAATTATACTGTAGTAATGCTATTAAAATATATGTAAAGTGGGGGCTTCCCTGGTGGCGCAGTGGTTGAGAGTCCTCTTGCCGATGCAGGGGACACGGGTTCGTGCCCCGGTCTGGGAAGATCCCACATGCTGCAGAGCGGCTGGGCCCGTGAGCCATGGCCGCTGAGCCTGTGCGTCCGGAGCCTGTGCTCCGCAACGGGAGGGGCCACAACAGTGAGAGGCCCGCGTACCGCAAAAAAAAAAAAAAAAAAAAAAAAATATATATATATATATATATATATATTATGTAAAGTGGAATACCATTATTTGAAGGTAGAATACTATAAGTTAAAGCTGTATACTGTTAACCCACTAAAATAGAATAACAACAAAAAAAGAGCTAATATACCAATAAAAAAGGAGATACAATGAAATAAAAAAACACTCCAAAAGAAATTAAAAGAATAAAGAACAAAGATATATGGGTTAAAAGAAATAAAATAGCATAAAACACATTAAACATCATTAGCCATTAGGGAAATGCAAATTAAAACCACAATAAGGTACTACTACACACTTTCCCCAAGGGCTAAAATTAAAAAGATGCACTTGCAATATCAACTTTTGGTGAGGATGTAGATCACTAGCACTGTCATGTATTGCTGGTGAAAGCACAAAATTATACAGCCACTTTGGAAAGTAATTTGGCAGATTCTTATGAAGTTAATCAAACACTTGCCACACAACCCAGCAATTCCAACTCACACATTCACACAAAGACACATACTCAAATGTTCATAGCAATTTTTTTTATAATAGCCCCAAATTAGAAACAACTCAAATGTTCATCAACAGGTGAGTGGATAAACAAACTGTGGTACGCCATACAATGGAATACTACCCAGCAATAAAAGGAGCACTACTGAAATGTGAATGAATCTAGAAAGTATTATGCTACATATAAGAAGCCAGACACAAAAGAGTACATACTGCATGTTTCCATTTACATGAAATTCTAGCAAACACAAGCTAATCTACAGTGACAAAAAGCAGATTAGGGGTTGCTTAGGTCTAGGGGTAGACTATATGGGAGGTGGGAGTAGAATGTGTGGATTTATGTCAAAGGGGCATACGGAGCATTTGGGGGAAGTAGAAATCTTGATCGTGGTGGTCATTATGGCATGTATACATTTGTCAAAACTTGCCAAAGTGTATATTTTAAATGTGTACAGTTTCTTGTGCACAAATTATACATCAATAACACTGTTTTTAAAAGTGGAATGAACAAAATGGAAATAAAACAGTGCCAACATTCTATCAGTCATAGGAATACTGCCCTTAGTCATCACTAATGGGCACTTCAGACCCAGGAAGTGCTGCCGACTTCAGAGAAATCCTGAAAGCAAAGGCCAAGCTGGAAACAAATACCTCAATGTTCCTAATTTTTAAAGGCCCTAAAGAACTTGTAAAGCAATGTTTCTGGCTCTGGTTTTGTTTTGATAATTATTCAGTACTGCCCCAAACACATTAATCTACAAATTCTTTGATAAGAACTCTGTCACATCACGTTCTTCCCAGAGCACATAAAAAGAATCAAATGAATTGTTTGTTGAATGCACCAATGAGTGACCAAATGAATAAATGAATGAATGAATAAAATAAATTTCTATGGGAATTAATATCCCAACACAGCCGTATATTATTTATCTCTTGTAGAAAATGCTACCTATCCATCTTTAAATATGATAAAATATCATTTATTTGAGCACCACAAATCTAGAATTTTGAAGAATCTGTATGAGCAGGGCTGAGTTTTATTTTTGCATTGTTGAAAAAAAATCATATGGCTAAGCAATAGTATAGAAACAAGGCGATGATTGCCACCTTTATTTTGTATGTTATATCAGAGTTTACAAATGGCTTTCACAAACATTAACTCATCTAAGCCATTTTGGACCACTATTTTACCAATAGGCAGTTTCTGTCTATAAATCACAATCTACTGATGCACTTAAAGAAAATTTCTGAGGGCTTTTCTAGTTAATCTGTTAATCTGTTTCAAACAATGATGAAAGAGAGAGGGTGGGGGAAAGATCTCAACATGTTACATTTTAATTACAATTCAGGATTAGCATCATTTTTACAAATGGTTAAGATAAGCCTGAGCAGCCTTACTGCAAGTTTTTGTAAAAACTGTTGGAGTTCTAAAGAGAGCCTGGCAATACCTTCACTACCAAAATAGCCTGAGGATCCCAGGTTGGAACACCCTAAAGGTGCTGAAGTTGAACATCTTATATAAAATTTGAACCCTACACTTATTAATGGAAAACCAATCCCACCTATTAAAAGCTAATATACAACTATGAGCTATTTCTAATAGCCTCTTTGGAAAAGTATGTTGAGCCTCAAAAGAAGTGGCTGGTTTTGTTTTTGTTTTCTAAAAGCAATGACCTGTTTTGATAATGATGCTCCTAAGACTGTCCAGATGTTTGAAGTCCATAAGATAACTGAGCATATTAAATAGGATACTGCTCAGATTCTCAAGACACAGGCCTGGATGACTTTAATAGATTATCTCTACATGAGATCTCTGTCTCCACTTTCCATTCTAAGATTAAATAAGTCAGCTAAAGGGATGACAGAGACCAAGGCCATTTGGATTAGAAGTTCTAGGCTGAAAAGCAAATATGCATTTCCAGGTTTTCCATATTTAAAATTTTTACCAGTTTGTCTTTTGGGGACTGAAATGAGGATGACAACAGATCCAAAGTAAGCTGCATTAGCATCACAAAATGACAACTGAATATGCCACCCACTATCTCCATAGTACTGAAAACGCACCCCTGTGACAAGTCACAGGTACCAAGAATGTTTCATCACATTGCTTCCCTTCACATAAATACCCCCCCCCATAGGGTTTTATGTCTCTCTTCTTAGCTTTCTCTGCCTTAATCCTCTTTCCTCTACTCTTCAGCTTGACTTAATTCAGAACTGTATCTAATTCACAAATTGAAGCAGGACAGGTCTCCCTCACAAACTCGGCCCACACACCAATCTGACGAGAGGTCACTGCTATGGACTAAACCCCAAGTAGGAGTTGCTGCACTGGAATATCAGTGTATTTTGCTTTCCCCCATTACCTTCTTAAATGAAAGAAAGGTAAGTTCAGGCACTTACTAGCTGGTGAAATCATACATCCATTAAAGAAAAGAAGTTGAAGAAATATTGAACCCTTCCCAATTTCTCAAGAAACAAAGGGACTCTCCCCACAGAAAAAATAGAAAGGGGAATGCCCCAAAGAGGAAACAAAAATTGTGAAACAAACTTTTCAAAGTGCCCAATCTCTAAGAAAGGTAGAGTATCCTACAACCAGGTCTTTATTTTGAAATACCTTTCTTGGGTGGCATCCTGGTGGTGTCCTGTCAGAACGTCTCGGCTGCCGGTTAACGTGAAGAAGGATGACAGGTTGAAGGGACAAATGTTTCAGGTCTGGTCCGGCACATGCACACAGTTCTGCCTGTTGCTGAAAGTGCTCCCTGGTGCCATTTCACAGTCTGAAACATAAGAAGGTACTAATTTCCTCACCATTAAATTTTCATGAATGTTTAGTTTGCCATTTAGGGATGGAGTACTCAGGTCAAAAGGGTTGTATGTGGGGCTCATGTCTGAAATAAAACTAAGCTGATCGTGGAAGTGGTATTCAAAGCAAATCTGGCTTCATTCCATTCTGTATGTGCTTGCCTGCCTCGTTTTAAATACCTTCCATTCTAGGGTTTTATCCTAAATACATGCACAGAGGGCAGTGTAAGGGAAAGCACTTTTAGAAAAGTGAGAAATACTGACCACTAAGCAGACTCTGTAAATTAAATGAGTAAATAAAGAAGATACTCCTATGTGTGGAGTTCAGGTTTAAGCAGCAAAGCCACAGCGCATTCAGTTTAGCTGTCAATCTCAATGTGGGGAAACTCGGAGATACTGTGTTCATTTTCTCAAATTCTCTGAAAATAAAACTTGCTATAACAGGAAACTTATTTTCTGGGAAGTTTAAAAAAATTTTTTTTTCTATTAACACTTCTCAAAGGAAGGTAGTAATCCTTGCTTTAAAATGGTAAACAAAAAAGATTTCCATCACTGAAAAGAAAGGGACAAAAAGTGCTGAAATCTAATGTTGCAAAAGAGGCTGCCTTTGGAGAGGGAGAACATGGGCATTCTCTGGTTACTTCAGTGATAGCCGCTGACCTTGGCAAGAGGAAACACTGTTTCGAAATGGATCCTGGTGGCACATTACACCAAGGCAGCTTTTGGCTTCACAGATGGATTTGTGCACAGATCTGACCCTTCTAGAATATAAAGCCTACTACATAGACTTTAGCTAAAGTAGTGTGTAGCACACCTGGAATTATGGTTTAAAACAAAGCTCTGTACAGTGATGCTCACTTAGCTTTTTCCTATTCTGGACATTAGATCTCAACTGTAATAGTAAGATAGGATATAGCTGATACAAGTACTTACATTTAAAGATTTATAATGAAAGTTATGTGGTTCTTTAACTTGGGAATTTATAAGGAAATTAAGAAGTTTTGTTGCAAATTGTTGGACCTGTAATCTAGAGTGAGAACAGTATGTAATTTAATTTATATTAACTTTAAAAATACGTAAAATAACTCTAAATTCTATTCTAACAAAAACCATAATAAACTTATAAATAAATTAACATGATGTTCTTCAAGCTTTCTGTCCAAAAAATTATAAAAACAATACTAAACAAAAGATTAAACACAGAAACCAACAAAGAAACATAGATTAATTCACGCATGTTAAAATTTAAAATTTCTATTCATCGAAAGATGTTTCAAAGAAATTAAAGTAGAAAATACTTACAACTCACACAACACTTCATAAAAGTATAAAAAACAAAGAACTTCTACTTATCAACAAGAAGAAAATCAGCACCCCCAAAAGGGAAATAAATGGCAAAAGATTTGAACAAATATTACACATAGGAAGATCTAAAACCTAATAAAAATGAACAAAACGAGAATTTGTCAATACAGTTAGAGGGACGAGGGGAAGATGGCGGAAGAGTAAGGTGCGGAGATCACCTTCCTCCCCACAGATACACCAGAAATACATCTACACGTGGAACAACTCCTACAGAACACCTACTGAAGGCTGGCAGAAGACCTCAGACCTCCCAAAAGGCAAGAAACTCCCCACGTACCTAGGTAGGGCAAAAGAAAAAAGAATAAACAGAGACAAAAGAATAGGGACGGGACCTGCACCAGTGGGAGGGAGCCGTGAAGGAGGAAAGGTTTCCACACACTAGGAAGCCCCTTTGCGGGAGGAGACTGTGGGTGGCGGGAGGGAAGCTTCGGGGCCACAGAGAAGAGCACAGCAACAGGGGTGCAGAGGGCAAAGCGGAGAGATTCCCATACGAAGGATCGAGGATCGGTGCCAACCGGCACTCACCAGCCCGAGAGGCTTGTCTGCTCACCCGCCGGGGCGGGCGAGGGCTGGGAGCTGAGGCTCCGGCTTTGGTCGGAGCGCAGGGAGAGGACTGGGGTTGGGAGCATGAACACAGCCTGCAGGGGGTTAGTGCACCACGGCTGGCCAGGAGGGAGTCCGGGGAAAAGTCTGGACCTGCCCAAGAGGCAAGAGACTTTTTCTTCCCTCTTTGTTTCCTGCTGCACGAGGAGAGGGGATTAAGAGCGCTGCTTAAAGGAGCTCCAGAGACGGGTGCGAGCCACGGCTAAAAGCGCGGACCCCAGAGACAGGCATGATACACTAAGGCTGCTGCTGCTGCCACCAAGAAGCCTGTGTTCGAGCACAGGTCACTATCCACACACCCCTTCCGGGGAGCATGTGGAGCCCGCCACTTCCAGGGTCCTGGGATCTAGGGACAACTTCCCCGGGAGAACGCAGCATGGCGCACCTCAGGCTGGCACAATGTCATGCTAGCCTCTGCCGCCGCAGGCTCGCCCCGCACTCCGTACCCCTCTTTCCCCCCAGCCTGAGTGAGCCAGAGCCCCCGAATCAGCTGCTCCTTTAACCCCGTCCTGTCTGAACGAAGAACAGATGCCCTCTGGTGACCTACATGCAGAGGCGGGGCCAAATCCAAAGCTGAGCCCCGGGAGCTGTACGAACAAGGAAGAGAAAGGGAAATCTCTCCCAGCAGCCTCAGAAGCAGCGGATTAAAGCTCCACAATCAACTTGATGTACCCTGCATCTATGGAATATCTGAACAGACAAGGAATCATCCCAAATTGAGGAGGTGGACTTTGAGAGCAAGATTTATTATTTTTTCCCCTTTTCCTCTTTTTGTGAGTGTGTATGTGTATATTTCTGTGTGAGATTTTGTCTGTATAGCTTTGCTTCCACCATTTGTCCTAGGGTTCTATCCATCCGTTTTTTTTCTTTAAAAAATTTTTTTTCTTAATAATTATTTCTTATTTTAATAACTTCATTTTATTTTATCTTAATCTTATTTTATCTCCTTTCATCCTTCCTCCCTCCCTCCCTCCCTCCCTCTCTCTGTCTCTCTCTCTCTCTTTCTTTCTTTCTACTTTTTCTCCCTCTTATTCTGAGCCGTGTGGATGAAAGGCTCTTGGTGCTCCAGCCAGGAGTCAGTGCTGTGCCTCTGAGGCAGGAGAGCCAACTTCAGGACACTGGTCCACAAGAGACCTCCCAGTTCCACATAATATCAAACGGCGAAAATCTCCCAGACATCTCCGTCTCAACACCAGCACCCAGCTTCACTCAATGACCAGCAAGCTACAGTGCTGGACACCCTATGCCAAACAACTAGCAAGAAAGGAACACAACCCCACCCATTAGCAGAGAGGCTGCCTAAAATCATAATAAGTCCACAGACACCCCAAAACACACCACCAGACGTGGACCTGCCCACCAGAAAGACAAGATCCAGCCTCATCCACCAGAACACAGGCACTAGTCCCCTCCACCAGGAAGCCCACACAACCCACTGAATCAACCTTAGCCACTGGGGACAGACACCAAAAACAACGGGAACTACAAACCTGCAGCCTGCGTATAGGAGACCCCAAACACAGTAAGATAAGCAAAATGAAAAGACAGAAAAACACACAGCAGATGAAGGAGCAAGATAAAAACCCGCAAGGCTTCCCTGGTGGCGCACTGGTTGAGAGTCCGCCTGCCGATGCCAGGGGACATGGGTTCGTGCCCCGGTCCAGGAAGATCCTACATGCCACGGAGCGGCTGGGCCCGTGAGCCATGGCCGCTGAGCCTGCGCGTCTGGAGCCTGTGCTCCGTGACAGGACAGGCCACAACAGTGAGAGGCCCACGTACAGCAAAAAAAAAGATAAAAACCCACCAGATCTAACAAATGAAGAGGAAATAGGCAGTCTACCTGAAAAAGAATTCAGAAAAATCATAGTAAAGATAATCCAAAATCTTGGAAATAGAATAGACAAAATGCAAGAAACATTTAACAAGGACCTAGAAGAACTAAAGATGAAACGAGCAATGATGAACAAAACATTAAATGAAATTAAAAATACTTTAGATGGGATCAATAGCAGAATAACTGAGGCAAAAGAACAGATAAGTAACCTGGAAGATAAAATAGTGGAAATAACTACTGCAGAGCAGAATAAACAAAAAAGACTGAAAAGAACTGAGGACAGTCTCAGAGACCTCTGAGACAACATTAAACGCACCAACATTCGAATTATAGGGGTTCCAAAAGAAGAAGAGAAAAAGAAAGGGACTGAGAAAATATTTGAAGAGATTATAGTTGAACACTTCCCTAATATGGGAAAGGAAATAGTTAATCAAGTCCAGGAAGCACAGAGAGTCCCATACAGGATAAATCCAAGGAGAAATACGCCAAGACACATATTAATCGAACTGTCAAAAATTAAATACAAAGAAAGAAAACATATTAAAAGCAGCAAGGGAAAAACAACAAATAACACACAAGGGAATCCCCATAAGGTTAACAGCTGATCTTTCAGCAGAAACTCTGCAAGCCAGAAGGGAGTGGCAGGACATATTTAAAATAATGAAAGAGAAAAACCTGCAACCAAGGTTACTCTACCCAGCAAGGATCTCATTCAGATTTGATGGAGAAATTAAAACCTTTACAGACAAGCAAAAGCTGAGAGAGTTCAGCACAACCAAACCAGCGTTACAACAAATGCTAAAGGAACTTCTCTAGGCAAGAAACACAAGAGAAGGAACAGACCTACAATAATGAACCCAAAACAATTAAGAAAATGGGAATAGGAACATACATATCGATAATTACCTTACATGTAAATGGACTAAATGCTCCCAACAAAAGACACAGATTGGCTGAATGGATACAAAAACAAGACCCATATATATGCTGTCTACAAGAGACCCACTTCAGACGTAGAGACACATACAGACTGAAAGTAAGAGGATGGAAAAAGATATTCCATGCAAATGGAAACCAAAAGAAAGCTGGAGTAGCAATTCTCATATCAGACAAAATAGACTTTAAAGACTATTAGAAGAGACAAAGAAGGACACTACATAATGATCAAGGGATTGATCCAAGAAGAAGATATAACAATTGTAAATATTTATGCACCCAACATAGGAGCACCTCAACACATAAGGCAAATACTAACAGCCATAAAAGGGGAAATCGACAGTAACACATTCATAGTAGGGGACTTTAACACCCCACTTTCACCAATGGACAGATCAACCACAATGAAAATAAATAAGGAAACACAAGATTTAAATGATACATTAAACAAGATGGACTTAATTGATATTTATAGGACATTCCATCCAAAAACAACAGAATACACATTTTTCTCAAGTGCTCATGGAACATTCTCCAGGATAGATCATATCTTGGGTCACAAATCAAGCCTTGGTAAATTTAAGAAAATTGAAATTGTATCAAGTATCGTTTCCGACCACAACGCTATGAGACTAGGTATCAATTACAGGAAAAGATCTGTAAAAAATACAAACACATGGAGGCTAAACAATACACTGCTTAATAACGAAGTGATCACTGAGGAATTCAAAGAGGAAATCAAAAAATACCTAGAAACAAATGACAATGGAGACACGACGACCCAAAACCTATGGAATGGATCAAAATCAGTTCTAAGAGGGAAGTTTACAGCAATACAATCCTACCTTAAGAAACACGAAACATCTCAAATAAACAAACTAACCTTGCACCTAAAGCAATTAGAGAAAAATGAACCAAAAAACCCCCAAAGTTAGCAGAAGGAAAGAAATCATAAAAATCAGATCAGAAAGAAATGAAAAAGAAATGAAGGAAATGATAGCAAAGATCAATAAAACTAAAAGCTGGTTCTTTGAGAAGATAAACCAAATTGATAAGCCATTAGCCAGACTCATCAAGAAAAAAAGGGAGAAGACTCAAATCAATAGAATTAGAAATGAAAAAGGAGAAGTAACAACCGACACTGCAGAAATACAAAAGATCTTGAGAGATTACTACAAGCAACTCTATGGAAATAAAATGGACAACCTGGAAGAAATGGACAAATTCTTAGAACTGCACAACCTGCCAAGACTGAATCAGGAAGAAATAGAAAATATGAACAGACCAATCACAAGCACTGAAATTGAAACTGTGATTAAAAATCTTCCAACAAACAAAAGCCCAGGACCAGATGGCTTCACAGGCGAATTCTATCAAACATTTAGAGAAGAGCTAACACCTATCCCTCTCAAACTCTTCCAAAATATAGCAGAGGGAGGAACACTCCCAAACTCATTCTACGAGGCCACCATCACCTTGATACCAAAACCAGACAAGGATTTCACAAAGAAAGAAAACTACAGGCCAATATCACTGATGAACATAGATGCAAAAATCCTCAACAAAATACTAGCAAACAGAATCCAACAGCACATTAAAAGGATCATACACCATGATCAAGTGGGGTTTATTCCAGGAAGGCAAGGATTCTTCAATATACAAAAATCAATCAACGTGATACACCATATTAACAAACTGAAGGAGAAAAACCATATGATCATCTCAATAGATGCCGAGAAAGCTTTCAACAAAATTCAACACCCATTTCTGATAAAAACCCTGCAGAAAGTAGGCATAGAGGGAACTTACCTCAACATAATAAAGGCCATATATGACAAACCACAGCAAACATCGTCCTCAATGGTGAAAAACTGAAAGCATTTCCACTAAGATCAGGAAAAAGACAAGGTTGTCCACTCTCACCACTCTTATTCAACATAGTTTTGGAAGTTTTAGCCACAGCAATCAGAGAAGAAAAGGAAATAAAAGGAATCCAAATCAGAAAAGAAGAAGTAAAGCTGTCACTGTTTGCAGATGACATGATCCTATACATAGAGAATCCTAAAGGTGCTATCAGAAAACTACTAGAGCTAATCAATGAATGTGGTAAAGTAGCAGAATACAAAATTAACGCACAGAAATCTCTGGCATTCCTATACACTAATGATGAAAAATCTGAAAGTGAAATCAAGAAAACACTCCCATTTACCATGCAACAAAAAGAATAAAATACCTAGGAATAAACCTACCTAAGGAGACAAAAGATCTGTATGCAGAAAACTATAAGACACTGATGAAAGAAATTAAAGATGATATAAATAGATGGAGAGATATACCATGTTCTTGGATTGGAAGAATCAACATTGTGAAAATGACTCTACTACGCAAAGCAATCTACAGATTCAATGCAATCCCTATCAAACTACCACTGGCATTTTTCACAGAACTAGAGCAAAAAATTTCACAATTTGTATGGAAACAAAAAAGACCACGAATAGCCAAAGCAATCTTGAGAACAAAAAACGGAGCTGGAGGAATCAGTCTCCCTGACTTCAGACTATACTACAAAGCTACAGTAATCAAGATAGTATGGTACTGGCACAAAAACAGAAAGATAGATCAATGGAACAGGATAGAAAGCCCAGAGATAAACCCATGTACATATGGTCACCTTATCTTTGATAAAGGAGGCAGGAATGTACAGTGGAGAAAGGACAGCCTCATCAATAAGTGGTGCTGGGAAAATTGGACAGGTACATGTAAAAGTATGAGATTAGATCACTCCCTAACACCATACACAAAAATAAGCTCAAAATGGATTAAAGACCTAAATGTAAGGCCAGAAACTATCAAACTCTTAGAGGAAAACATAGGCAGAACACTCTATGACATAAATCACAGCAAGATCCTTTTTGACCCACCTCCTAGAGAAATGGAAATAAAAACAAAAATAAACAAATGGGACCTAATGAAATTTCAAAGCTTTTGCACAGCAAAGGAAACTGTAAACAAGACCAAAAGACAACCCTCAGAATGGGAGAAAATATTTGCAAATGAAGCAACTGACAAAGGATTAATCTCCAAAATTTATAAGCAGCTCATGCAGCTGAATAACAAAAAAACAAACAACCCAATCCAAAAATCGACAGAAGACCTAAATAGACATTTCTCCAAAGAAGATATACAGAGTGCCAACAAACACATGAAAGAATGCTCAACATCATTAATTATTAGAGAAATGCAAATCAAAACTACAATGAGATATCATCTCACTCAGTCAGAATGGCCATCATCAAAAAATCTAGAAACAATAAATGCTGGAGAGGGTGTGGAGCAAAGTGAACACTCTTGCACTGCTGGTGGGAATGTGAATTGGTACAGCCGCTATGGAGAACAGTATGGAGGTTCTTTAAAAAACTACAAATAGAACTACTATATGACCCAGCAATCCCACTACTGAGCATATACCCTGAGAAAACCATAATTCAAAAAGAGTCTTGTACCAAAATGTTCATTGCAGCTCTATCTACAATAGTCCGGAGATGGAAACAACCTAAGTGTCCATCATCGGATGAATGGATAAAGAAGATGTGGCACATATATACAATGGAATATTACTCAGCCATAAAAAGAAATGAAATTGAGCTATTTGTAATGAGGTGGATGGACCTAGAGCCTGTCATACAGAATGAAGTTAGTCAGAAAGAGAACGACAAATACCATATGCTAACACATATATATGGAATTTAAGAAAAAAAAATGTCATGAAGAACCTAGGGGTAAGACAGGAATAAAGACACAGACCTACTGGACTTGAGGATATTGGGAGGGGGAAGGGTAAGCTGTGACAAAGTGAGAGAGTGGCATGGACATATGTACACTACCAAATGTAAAATAGATAGCTAGTGGGAAGCAGCCGCATAGCACAGGGAGATCAGCTCGGTGCTTTGTGACCACCTAGAGGGGTGGGATAGGGAGGGTGGGAGGGAGGGAGACGCAAGAGGGAAGAGATATGGGAACATATGTATATGTATAACTGATTCACTTTGTTATAAAGCAGAAACTAACAGACCATTGTAAAGCAATTATACTCCAATAAAGATGTAAGAACAAAAAAATGAACGAAACATCAGCAGTAATTTCACAGAAGAGGGAACACACAGGCAATAGACATATGAAGAAAGTTCCAATGTCATCTAGAGGAATGCAAATCAAGACCACAAGCGGTAGGGGCATGCTAGTTTAAACCTCAGAAGTTCCCCGGGTGAAATTTGAAACTGGCTCCATGCATGGAGGGCAAGAGGAGACCAAAGAAAGAGGCAGGCCACTCCAGATTCATAGCTGGTGGCTTTAATAAACAAGGGAACTCACATTTGAGGTTTGTCTCTGGTGGTCGCAAGACGAGTAGATCTCGGCACTGCCCTGCAGAATGTTAAGGGTTTATATAGAGGCTTTAACTGGGTTAGGTTTTGTATTCAGTCCAGATGGTCTCAGAAACGCATTGCTCTTGCAGGACTGTGTCTTTGAGACGGCTCTGGTACAGGGAGGACAGGCAGAATGCACCTTCCAAGGACAGGGAAGGGGGTAAGGAGCCTCCAATTGCCCAGGTCCAGCTTGAGGGTCAACAACAGTCACATCCTCTCTACAAGCTCCTCCAGCTCTCCACCCCTCCTGCTGGCTCTTTCAATTTTACATGCAACCCTTTTTCTACAATGTGCCCTGAGTGGTCAACAAGAAATTTCATTAGCATGGCTTATTTGCGGCTATCTGGCTACATTAGAGGCAAATACCACAGCAACAGTATGGGCACGTGCAAGAGAAAACACAAATTAAGGTAACAATTCACAAAGTAAGAAACAATTTTTTCCATTAAAAGCCCCATGATCCAAACCACTGATTTATTAAGCTCCCTAGGTGGGGGTTACTCAGGGTGTTCACTTGTATCCCCGTGTGCTTTAGTAAAAATGCTGCATGGTGTGAACACACACATTCTACCTGGGTAATGGCACAGGTGCCTCCTTGGGAGGCAGTAATATTGTCCAAGACCACCCTATTTCAGAGGACAGCTTTCCTCGTTAGAGACATTTTAGTGTTCAGCAAGGACAGGTTCTGTCGGCTATCATAAGGCTTGCTGGGTGAATTTAATAAGGGCTTTTATGTGAGTTATACCATCCTCCAGGCCAATGAAAGGAACAAAGATGGCAGCCAGATGATCGTACCAATGAAAAACAGAATGCACCCTTTTGGCCTTGAGAAGGAGGTTGGCAACTTTTGCTGCTGTGGGATAGATTTTCTCCTGTGCCCAGGGAAAACCCAGGGTACAGTGGCCGAACCACCTAGATGGAAGCCATGGCCAAAGATTCATGCCACAGAACCACTGGGTTTCATTTGGGTCTCCCCAATAAATACCTGTATGGTGTGACCATTCTGTACCAAACTAGTCACTATGTTTTGATGTAATAGAATGCGCAGTTCTGGTGATATCTATCTTATATCCCTGGTACAGTAAGGCAGGTTCTGTTTAAAATGCTTTTTCTGGTCCCAGTGTAGGGGTGAATGGGTGCTCACAGGTCCAAAAGCCGAGGTGAGTACATCCTAAATCTAAGTGTAGCCACCCATGGCTCTGATGATGGTATTCATAGGACCCTTCTGGTCAGCAATTTGATAGGCTGTGTAGTTTGATTGACATAAAAAGAATACCCACTGATAGTGTGTGCCACAGGCCAGGTTTTTGGATCAATATCGCTAATGTCAGATGAATTAAGAGTACTAATTCTAGTTTGTTCTTCCTTTATGTACTGCTTTAGTGCTTTCCAATTCCCTCCGTGCAGTGGTGACACCAGCCATGTCAACCCCAAGAAGGTAGAGGAGGGCAGTTGCCCACAGTCCAACTTTCAGTGCAAAGGGAAATGGCCAGGGCTCATGAGTGATCACCAGCCAAAATGTTCTGAGTTCAGCCCATTGGCTGCTGTGGTTTGTTCCTGTTTCCATCCAGATGGTGTCAGTGTTGGGCTGAATAGCAAGTGCAGTCCATGTGGGTGGGTTGCCCCTACTAGACCCCTCTGTTTACTGGGCATCAGCAGCAATTTCCACTATTCCCCCTCTACAGCCTACAGGGGCTGCCACAGGACTAGGGACAGAGGCATTTGGAAAACCTACATGTTCTATAGGGCCTATTTGTACCTGCATTTCTAGAGACAGTGGGCTGGAGGACAGGTTAGTCCTCTTCTGCAAACAGGCATGCCTCTTAGTCAAAGTGGGAGTTTGAACTATGGCAGAGGTAGGTCGGTGGAATATATTCGCAATCCAACCTTGACAGCAACAGAAGTTCTTACCATGATACACTGTTCTTTCGTGAGAGGCTCTACTGGAAGAGTGCTGTGTATGCTGCTAGGAGCCACTGTTCTATGGGCTATACCAGGTTTCTGCCCCCTTCCAGAGTTGGGACCAAAATCCTAGGGCTACTCTCTCCTTCTGTTGTCTCTGCTACAGTTCCCAACGCATACCTTCTGGAGTCACAGACACATCTAACTCAAATGGTAGCCCTGCTTGGGAGATGCCTAGAGCTTTAATCTCCTTAGTATGTTTGCCCTCTCAAAGGTGGCTCATTGTTCTGATCTCCAGGCTCACACATGTCCTTTCTTTACCAGGCAGTATAAGGAATGGAAACACTGTGCCAGGTAGAGAATATAAGTCCTCCAAACCCCCAAAATTCCTATAAAAGCTTGCACCTTTTTCATGTTCTTACAGATTAGCTAGGCTTGCACCTTGTCCATAATAGCTCTGGGACAATTCATATCTTACCTGATCATATGACTCCCGGAAACTTTACATTGGTGACTGCACCTTCAGTTTTCTGTGTATTCACCTCCCATACACTTGCTCACAGGTGTTCCAGCAAAATCTGCAGAGTGTGAAGTCAGCAGAGGCAAGGCTTCATATGTCGACATTATATCATCAAAGCAATGGGTCCATTTTACAGATGTGGGGAAGAATAACAGGGACAGATCTCCAGGCACCATCCCATGACATTTTGTGGGGCTGTACAGGTAGCCTCAGGGAAGAATTTGAAAAGTCCATTATCGTGCCTTCCATGTGAAAGCAAATTGAACTTGTGACTCAGCAGCCAAGGTATTCTGAAGAAAAGTATTTGCTAAGTCCAGAACAGCATGGTCCACTCCTAGGACTGTGGCCAAATTATCTAAGATGGTGCCAAGTTTGGGCACAGCTGCATGAATGGGGGGCGTAACTTTGATCAATTCTCAGTAATCCGCCATCATCTGCCATGAGCTATCTGCCTTTTTTTAGCGACCATAATGGGCTGTTGAAAGTGCTATGGACATGGTGTAGAATACCCACTCAGTGCAGTTCTTGGATAGTTTCTCCTATTTCCTTGACAATTACCACTCTTCGTTAGGGGGAAGTGTAGGCTTACTGATTCCCAGTTGGCATTTCCCCTCAGCAGTACTGGTTTGATTACTCTAACCCGGAGGCAGAATTCACCGATAGAGGTTGCGGAGTTTGGCCTTGCAGGATGTCCGTGCCCAATATGTTCTCTGGTATTGGAGAGATAAAATCCTCATATTCTTGTGGGGGAGAACATCCAATTTGCAGTGTCAAAGGGACCTTCCTGACCATAACCAACTGCCCTTGGAAACCATCGATGGCGCTGAAAGGCCCAGAAAATTCCTGAAGTTTACCAGGTATTAGAGTATATTCAGCTCACGTATCAATCAGAGCTGTCACCTTTTGTTTATTTCTGGGGTACCAGTGAATAGTGAGCTCAACATGTGGCCTCCAATTGCCCCCAACGGCCCTCACTTGGAGGCCATCTTGGCTTATATCCTACACCCGGGGAGTGGGAGGTACCCACCCCGAATAGGACTGTATCCCTGAGGCCTCTGCTGTAGCAGTAGGTACATCAGGGATGGTAAGGCAGGTGGGGCAGGTCTGAACTCTTGTTCAGCTTTTAAGGCTTTCCACAGGCCAGCTAACACAGTGTTAGGTTGCCCGTCTATCTTTTCAGGTGTGATCCCTGCAGCAATGAGGTCAAACCACATTTGCTTCTGGGTTGCTCGTACCAGACCGTTTACAGCCAATTGGGTTAGCCTGTTGTCTTCTTGAGCTCCCTCTCTGTCTTAGGTCTTTCCCACATCCTGTACCTATTCCTGGGATTTGTCAGTATCCCCCAGATCAGCAGTAGCCTGCCCAACATCAAAAACGTCTCCTGTTATGACTGGGCTCAGGACGGGTATCAGTGCCGCATATCAGGTACCGAAGGCATACTGGAGTATCTTGGCTTTCATTCCTGCAGTGAATGTAGCCCAATCAGGACCTTCAAAGACAGGGGCGTAGATGGCCTACCTCATTTCCCACTCCCTAAGAATTTGTTGTACCTCCTCTAAATATATCCAGGGCCTCATATGTCCAGAGAGACCCCCTTACTGGGTCAAGCTTCCCTGTAGGATAGAATAATCCAATCTATAAGGGAGTGAGTGCCTTGACCTCCCCATTGCCCCTCACCCCTGAGCACCCCTGAGCTGGAGAGAAGGCTGTGTGGTGATATTGCTCTTTTTTCTGCCTCCTGCCCAGTCAGAGAAATGCCATTGCCCCCTCTCCCCTGCCCCTCAATCCTGTAACCATACTAACCATTCCTGGATATTTTCCTGGCCTTTTGTTGGAACTTGATAATTATATCAATAAGCTCAGTGAGCATATATTCTCTCATCAGGTATGTTTCCTGAACTGGGGGCTGCCTTACTGGCTGGGATTGTTGTTGCTGTGTTTTTGCTTTCCTTTGAATTACGGGTCCAATGACATGGGGTGTATCATCAGTTTCACTGTCAATCACCATAAAATCCACCTTTGTTTTCCTCACTTTCCCAGGGAGTCCACCACTTAGTGTCCCAATCGGGCTTTGTCACAGGTGCTCAGACCTTAATCCATGGCAGCTTGAGCCCTCCTGGCCTTGCAAAACAGCATGCTGAAGTCTCCAACTTAATCATCCTTCTCTCCCACTTTGTCTGCCAGCCCCGAAGCGAGCAGGGCAGTGGACAGTGCACATCCTTCTCTAACCTCAGTTCTTCCAACTTTCTAACTCAAGCTTCAGCCTCTGGTTGGTCATCAGTGTCAAGCTGTACTGCCCACCCTAGAGGCCAGCCCACTGCGCAGCGGTTCATTTCTCTCCTTTGCAGCACTGTGTTATGCTCAGTTCTTCAAGCAAGTGCATTAAACCAGTGGGCATTTTCAGGGCATCGCCGTACTCGTGTGGTGGTCCACAAGCATCCAACATATGAGCAACCCCTCTTGACATGAAGGATGATGGCCAACCCTGGGATTCCCCCATGGATGCCTCTTTTCCAAGATCCATTTCTTCAGTCTCCTGCCCAGTTCAACAATGGTTGGTTTTGCACCTACTTGGTAGGTGGCAATTTTAATAAGCAAGGGAACTTACAGGAGAACTTGTCTTGGGCATCACAAGACAAGTAGATCTCTGCACCCACCTGCCAGAATCTTAGGAGTTTATATAGAGGCCTTAACTGGGTTCAGTCACATATTCACTCCAGATGGTCTCAACACCTTACTCTCTCAAGGCTATGTCCTCAAAACAGCTCCGGCTATGGGAATTGTAGGCAGAACATACATTCCAAGGACAGGGGAGGGGGTGAGAAGCCTCCAATTGCCCAAGTCCAGCTCATGGGTCCACCAGCGATCATATCCTGTTCATGACCTCCTCCAACAGGTATCAATTTTCACCGTTTGGCAAGATTATTAAGCCTGCAATACCAAATGTTGGACAATTAGGATAAATAGGATCTGTTGTATGTGTCTTATAAGAGTATAAATTAGCTCAACCACTTTGGAAAACAATCCAGTTAAATCCTGTGAAGATAAATTTTTGCTTAACTTATGACCTGGCAAATTTACTACTAAGAATATGCAGAAGGAACTCTTGTACATATTCATGAGGATTCAAATACTATGCATTTTATCAGCACTGTTTTTGATAGGAAACTCTTAGCAAAACTTTGAAAAATATATAAATTATGGAATATAAAAATTATGGAATATTTACAAAACAGAATGTTATATAGCAATAAAAGTGAATAAATCAACAAGCTAAAACCAAAAATTTATATGTAAATGCAAATAACTTAGAACTGGAAAAACAACTTTGAAAAAGAAGAGAATAGCTGGAGGACACACACTATCTAACTTCAAGACTTACTAGCAAGCTACAGTAATCAAGACAATGTGATACTGGTATCCAGAGAAACAAAATGGATCACTGCAACAGAAAAGAGAGACCAGAAATAGACCCACACATACATGGTCAAAGGATTTTTAACAAAGGTACAAAGACAATTTAGTGGAGAAATAATAGTCTTTTCAATAAATTATGTCAAAACAATTGGATGTCCATACATTAAAAAAATGAACTTCAAAAGTCAGAAAGAGAAAGACAAATACCATATGATATCACTTATATGTGGAATCTAAACTATGACACAAATGAACTTATTTACAAAACAGAAATAGACTCACAGACACAGAAATCAATCTTATGGCTATCAAAGGGGAAAGAGGGTGGGGGAGGGATAAAGTAGGGGTTTGGGATTAGCAGATACAAACTACTCTATATAAAATAAATAAACAACAAGGTCCTACTGTATAGCATAGGAAACTATATTCAATATCCTGTCATAAACCATAATGGAAAATAATATGAAAAAGAGTATGTAGATATATGTATAACTGAATTACTTTGCTATACACTAGAAACTAACACAACATTGTAAATCAACTGTACTTCAACTTTAAAAAATAACTTCAATCTGCATCTCACCATGTACAAAAATTAACTCAAAATAGACTGTAAACCAGTGTAAAATCTAAAATTGTAAAAATTTTAGAAGAAAACACAGAAGACTATGGGTTAGGCAGAGACATCTTTTTTTAGATATAATACCAAATGTTCAATCCATAAAAGAAAAAACTGATAAATTGGACTTTATTAAACTTCAGAATGTCTGCTCTTCAAAAGGTACTTTAAGACAATGAAAACATAATCGCAGACAAGGAGAAAATATTTGCAACTCATGCATCTGCAAAAGGACTCAAAATCAGAATATATAATAGAATATATATAACAACTCTCAAAAGTTAATAAGAGGGGATTCCCTGGTGGCGCAGTGGTTGAGAGTCCGCCTGCCAATGCAGGGGACACGGGTTCGTGCCCTGGCCTGGGAAGATCCCACACGCCGCGGAGTGGCTGGGCCCGTGAGCCATGGCCGCGGAGCCTGCACGTCCGGAGCCTGTGCTCCGCAACGGGAGAGGCCGCAGCAGTGAGAGGCCCGCATACCGCAAAAAAAAAAAAAAAAAAGTTAATAAGAAAACAAACAATTCAATAAAATACGTGCAAAAAATTTAAACAGACATTTCACCAAAGAAGACAATGATGGCAAGTAAGCACAGGAAAAGATACTCAACATCACTAGTAATTAGAGAAATGCAATTAAAACCACAGTAGATACCACTACAGATTTATTTAAATGGCTAATATTAAAAAGACTGGCTATACCAAGTATAGGAGAAAAGATGAAAAAGACTGGCTAATCCCAACTAGAACTCTCATACACTGCTGGTAGGAATGTAAAATGGTACATACTATACTTTGGAAAACAGTTTAACAACTTCTTGAGAAGTTAAACGTACATTTACCATATGACCTAGCTATTTCACTCTAAGATATTTATTTAACCAAAAGAAAGGAAAGCACATGTCCCTATAGAGATTTTTTACATGAATATTTATAGTAACCAAAACTGAAAACAATCCAAATCTCTATCAACAAGTTAATAGACACATTGTGATACAGCCATACAATGGAATGTTACTTGATAATACTAAGGAATGAACTATTTATACATACAACAACATACATGAATCTCAAAATAATCATGCTGAGTGAAAGAAGCTAGATAGAAAAAAGTACATGCTGTATTATTTAATTTACAAAATTTTCTAGAAAATACAGTGACAGTGATAGTTTCTATCTATCTAAGTTTTCAGGTTGTATACTTGAGTATGTACAGTTTATTGTATATCAATTTTATCTCAGTAAAATTATTAAAATAAAAGCTATGCATGGGCCAATAATAATAGTGTGTTATGAAACAAATACCAAGATTAATTTACTTTTGTACAATTGATACCCAAAAGGAGAGAGGGAAAGTAAGAAGGAAAGAGAAAAGGAAGAATAGAAGACGGGAAGAAGGGAGGGAAGGAAGGTAGGAAACATATCTTTGAAAATTAGGTAGAAACAACCCAAATACAACATGGATAAATCTCAAATGTTTATGCTAAGTGAAAGACGTCTGTCTCCAAAGGGTTCATACTGTAGGGTTCCATTTATATGACATTCTGGAAAAGGCAAAACTACAGAGACAAAAAAACATACCAGTGGTTCTCAGGAGCTGGAGGAATTGACTACAAAAAGGCACAAGGGAATTTTGGGGGATTCTATATCTTGCCTGTGGTGGTTGTTACACAAATGTAGGTGTTCGTCAAAACTCATAGAACTATGCACTTAAAAGAGTGAACTGATTACATATGAATTATATTCCAGTAAATCTGACTGAAAAGAAAAATTGGAAACTGACAACTCTTAAGTTAACTTTGGGCTGAAGTTATTTTTTTCTGCCTATATTGAGTCTTTTTAAAAATGAAATTAATTGACAACAGAAAAAGAACATTTCATATTATCTGCCCAACCCCTGGAGACATCTGAGTTTAAACCCCTGCTTTAAACCCATTTCAACTAACACCTTAATAGCATGATCTATTACCTAGCCATGAATAAATCTCTCTGTAGGAATAGAACAGGCAATGTGTGGGACGGTTAGAGATACAGGGAGACGGGGACTGCTGGGATCCTATAGTTAGTACGTAGATCATAAGAATCTGGAGGAGAGGAACTGCAACTTAGGACTGATGAATAGGAAATTACAGCTAAGTGTTTGATCTGAAGGCGACAAAAATATAGCCACAATTTGTGTGCTATTTTATCTATCTGATGAGGGTCTTAATCATCAAAATCTAAAAGCAGGAATATTAGAATCTAAAAATTAGTTTATTTTTATATTAAATAACAAGCATAGTGCCTCATACATAATGAGTGGTCCATAATTGTCAGTTGGAAGGAAAATGGAGACTGAAAGATGAAAGGGCTAACTGCATGGTACAATATCTATGCAGTTGCACGGGATCTCACGAATAGAAGGGCCCCATTCTTGACTTAACGTTCTGCTGTTGCCACCTTGAAATTCCTAATAAATTTTTAACATGAGGCTCTACATTTTCAATTTGCACTAAGCCTCATGAATTGTGCAGCCAGAACTAAATCCAGGAGATTCTGGAGCCATCACTGAACTTTCTCTAATAGAGGACAGTGAAGAAGACTGTCTTTGACATGGTACATCCATTTGACATTGTCATAAAGATGTAAGACACATAGTAAAGCACAATTTCAAGTTATAAGACCTACTGAGGTGTATAGACAAACCACAGAGGCAATACATAGATCAAACTGGAGGGTGGCAATCAGACTACATGTATATGACTACATAGCTATTTTTAAGTTGACAGATTGGATAACCCCTGAAGGAAAAAAAAAAAATCAAGAATGGAAGTAGTGCCTACAACCCCAAAATAAATCACAAGTAGCTGGTATGGGAAAGACTGCCACTCAAGTGTCACTGGTTTGTGCCACAACCACAAACATGATTATGACCACCCCAATTCTAGTCCATCTTGTCTGCCAAACGAAAAGATGGGCATGTCTAAGAAATTTATTTAAATTTTCATCCAAAACCAAATCCCAACTAAAAACAACTCTGACAGGAAGGGTGAGGTGAGGTAAAGGCTTGTGGTCTCAGTTTCTTAAATGTTGTCTGATTCTTCATCTACAAAACATAAGAGGAGATAGGCACTGGAATGAGTTTATTAATGTTAAATATACTTTCCCACATTTGGAAAGTGTCTTGTCATTCAGGCCAGTCACCCTCTCACTAGACCTGAATACAGTTAAGCCCAAATCAAGAGATGAGTGATGACTGTACTTGGGGCCTTCTCATCACGGTTACTTTTGTACTATACATCAGTGACCATGCGATTGATCATCCAAATCAGGACACTTTTGAGAGTGCTAAAATATTAAGCTGTAAAGGACACTGGGACAATGGACACAAACCATGGTTTTCCCAGGCCAGCTATGACATATAGTCACCCTAACTGTAATATTATCATGCATAATACAGGCATCCCATTAACCTTTAGTAGTACCAATACACATCATCAATAAAAATAACAATTACAAAGACATTGACATACATGTACCAAGTGCTTTTTCTGTGCTGGGCATTATGCTAAGCACTTAATTTTTTTTAATTATATTAATTTATATTATATTATTTTTAATGCATTTTATCAGAAATGCATTTTCTGATTGTATATGTAGGTGCATAATGCTTTTGCAAATTGGCCTATGGAATTGGTTCTTTGGTCTATTTTAAATTATTTTGATGCAAAATGCAATTAATTTGGTTGCTAGAGTTGGGGAAGGGGTGGATAGTGCCTAAAGAACTAAGAAAGATGAACAATGAAAAAAAATAGCTAGTTTAAAATGTAGATAATAGAAAATTAAATTACATTTGAGGGCAGCTTGAGTATGACATGTAATTTTAAAATAAATACAATCCTTGTTTAATTAAGAAAAGATAACTTTGGTGTTAAAATTCCTTTAATTTATTCCTCTACATATTAGATAAGACTGCTTATTTTAATAACAAATATTACAGTAAATTTCAAGCATATATTTTACATGAGTAAGTCTGCCAACGTACGTGGAGACCAGAGAAGAAGCTTATAAATTACTTCAAAGCTTTATACATACATCCAAAAACAACTTCTGCAGAGAAAATCCTTGGGAAAATGTCAAATATTTTTTATATATTAATGTGGCTTCTAAAAATATATATAGATACATAGGTAGAGTTATGCTATTGCTATCATTACCTAATAAAAAGTCTACAAAATTTATTTTCCCTTTCTCAAAGGATTTTTCTAAGGAATAATTAGGTTTCTAAGACTGTGAACATTTTGCAGTCAAAGTCAGTTGTTATAAAAATTCAAGGGATTAGAAGTAGTAGGCTAAGCTATATTTATTAATTGTGTGGACCACATTTAAAATTATGAATCCTACTTTCTTAAACTTATGGTTAGCATTCTTTAAAATATCTTCCTGTGCATTATGTAAATTCATATCCCAGAAATTGCAAACAAACCCACAAAACATTAGAATAAATTACATTAAAATATCACCAGCAGTTATTTCCCATGAATGAAATTCTTAACACATTGATATAACTCTATATTTCCTGACTATAAAAATAAATGCATACTTATGGCAAAAAATAACAATGAAGAAGAAAAGCATGAAGATGAAAGTAAAAATTACATGCTCAGAGGGATTATGAATTGCTTCTTAACTCCTTTATGTTCCTCAGTAATTTAATGATTTTTACAGAAAATGGGTATCAATTTTCCAATCCAGATGAACAATGATTGTGCAGTAAAGTGAAATAAAATGCAACTAATTCGTTAAGAGTAAAAACGAATGAGGAGGGGGCTTCCCTGGTGGCACAGTGGTTGAGAGTCCACCTGCCGATGCAGGGGACGCGGGTTCGTGCCCCGGTCCAGGAAGATCCCACATCCCGCGGAGTGGCTGGGCCCGTGAGCCATGGCCGCTGGGCCTGCGCGTCCGGAGCCTGTGCTCCGCAACGGGAGAGGCCATAGCAGTGAGAGGCCCGCGTACCGCAAAAAAAAAAAAAAAAAAAAAAAAGGAATGAGGAGATATGACTGTGTTTTCTATAAAGAAACCCTTGACCATTCTTAGAAAAATTGGGTTTTAGTCCCAAACCTGACATGTAGTAGCTCTGCCACCTTAAACAAGTGTCACTAGCCCCCTCTGTAAGATGAGACAGAAGGAGATTTTCTGTCAATTCATTCTCTCTGCTCATTTATTTCTGTCTGTGCCTTCATTCAGCCAATACTATTGAGAACCCACATATAACAGGGCCTGGAATAGTATAATGGCATAGTGAACAACACAGTTGGTATTTTTATTTAACTCTTTCCGGCTCCTTTGTGCAGATAGGTTAGAGATGGGGATGCAGTAAAGTGGGACAACAGACAGGAGACTGCTATAGTGCAGTGAGCATCGATGGGGGCCCTGGACTACAATGACAGCAGTGAACGCTGGGAGAGTCAGATGACTTCAAGACATATTTGGACTTAGAATAGTCAAGACTAGCTGGTGAATTTAAAGAATTGTAGGAAAAAGCAAGGAAAAGGAAGATTCAAAAATAACTCCCAGGCTTCCAGGCTTTAATTACTCATGAGATGAAAGCAGACATTATAGTGTACAAGGAATGATAGATTAGTGTACGAGAAAATAAGATCCTTTTAGATAGAAAATCAGAGTAATAGGATAGATAAATATTGGTCTTGTATAGGCAGGTGATGGGGTGTGGGGCTTAAGGCATATGTTTTAAATAGGAGACCAGGAAGGGACTGTCTGAGAAGCTGCATTTAAGTTGGGACCACAGTAAGTTCTCTAGAATGGGGGACATGATCATCATCTACACTACTTCAGGAGAAAACTCTGAAAATTATAGCAATTCAAAAAATTTCCCTCAGATTTCCCTTCAAAATTTACTAGATAGTCAAATGTTCTACCCCCGAGCTATACAGAATGAAGTAAGTGAGAAAGAGAAAAACAAATACCGTATGCTAACACATATATATGGAATCTAAAAAAAAAAAAAAAAAAAAATAGTGGTTCTGATGAACCTAGGAGCAGGACAGGAATAAAGACACAGACATAGAGAATGGACTTGAGGACACAGAGAGCGGGAAGGGTGAGCTGGGATAAAGTGAGAGAGTGGCATGGACTTATATACACTACCAAATGTAAAATAGCTAGCTATTGGGAAGCAGCCACATAGCACAGGGAGAATGGGGAGATCAGCTTGGTGCTTTGCGACCACCTAGAGGGATGGGATAAGGAGGGTGGGAGGGAGATGCAAGAGGAGGGGATATGGGGATATATGTATGAATATAGCTGATTCATTTTGTTATACAGCAGAAACTAACTGTAAAGCAATTATACTCCAATAAAGATGTTTTAAAAAATTACTAAGTAGTAATTTCTGTGCTAGACTATATTTTTAAAATATCAGGAATTCCTTATTAATGGAATACTCATTCTCTTATACTTTTCCAGTTGTGAAGATGTTTATGCAGAATCCCCTATATCCAAGAATGTGGCCTGAACAACTTAGAATAGAAGGGATTTTTCCACTGACTTTCTAGGATTCGTTAATAAAACTATATGTCAACATGTTTGTCAGGCAAATTTTCAAGATATATCTGATCCTATCAGATGCTAGGTAAGGCACAGTGGGATATTCATGAGGTTTTCTTGGTGATCTTGATTAGTCTTCTAATACTGTAATAATTTAGACCTCTATTCTGACACTAGAAGAATAATTCAGAATTGAATGTTTATGGCTAACCAGAGAGATTAACTTAAAAAATTAAACAGTTCAGAGGAATAAAGCGTTCTAATTATGAAACCGATAGGAGGTACTATATCCAAAGTACACTGAAGAGCTTGTAGAAGACCTGCCAACTGGGGACAGAGACAGGGCAGAACCATGGGTAGGATTTCTACTTCTTGAATTTTCAGGTCAAAGGATGTATTGACTAGGAAAATCTTGAGTAAGTGAAAATAGATCCAGCACTCAGAACAATAAGATCTCTATGCCAGACATGTCAATACTAGGCCATTAAAATAGGCTTGTGAAAAGAGAAAATAATAGGCAGTTTAATAATATGTCCCTGTGAAATCTCTGAACTTTAGAAAATAAACAAATTGGTCGTCATTGGTAAACAGCAAACATCTGAAATGCTCCAGACCTGAGGAACTCTGAACGCCACGGAGGGCTGCTGATGTTTTTGCTTGTCTCCCCCATATTTCTTCTCATTAGTTGATTGAATAAAAGAACATTCAATAGAAGTTCTAGACTTCTTTTTTTAGGGCAGAGTTTCTCAATATTGGCCCTATTGACATATTTGACAAAATAATTCTCTTTGTGGGGGGATCATCCTCTAAATCGTAGGATATTTAGCAACATCCCTGGCCTCTGCCCACTAGATGCCAATCGCAAGCCCCCAAGTTATGACAACCAAAACTCTCCAGACATTGACAAATGTCTGCAGGAGACAAAAAACATCCCTGGTTGAGAACCACTGCTCTAGGCTGACAGTTACTATATACCATAGATTCAAAGATCCACACGTTGCTGTATTCTTTATTATTGAAAGAATTAAAAGCACTGGAAAGATCTGGGACAGAAATGTACAAGGCACCAACCCCCAAACTGTGCCATTTTATTTATTCCATACCACATTGCTAACTATATACTGAAATCTTAGAAAATGAGCCTTTTGAATGACCTCATTTTTCATAATTATTCTTAGAAATTGTACAAGTCCAAACAAGTTAGATATGTTACTAATTGAAATGTACACAAATTTCTTTACCAAATGCACTTAGTAAGGCTCCTTTCAGCTGGCCCATCCTCACATCAGGGCAGGCCTTGCCTGCTATGGGTAGAAGCTTGGTCTTTATTCTGTTGCTTGGCAGAGACAGAAGGCAGACTAGACATCAAAGGAAGAATGGAAGATCACTTCAACCCTATTCTGGATCCCAGGTTCCCTTTTCTTACCTTTAACTCTGGCAGATTTCCCTGTATAATGAGAGTATCTTAGTCTGTTCAGGCCACTATAACAAAGTACCACAGACTGGGTGGCTTAAACAACAGAAATTTATTTCTCACAGTTCTGGAGGCTAAATTTATTTCTCATAGTTCGCTCGGGTGTCAACATGGTTGGGTTCTGATGAGAGCCCTCTCCTAGTTGCATACTGCAGTCTTCCCATTTTATTCTCACCTGGCAGAAAGAGGACTTGAGACCTCTCTGTAGTCTCTTTTATAAGGGCAGTAATCCCATTCATGAGGGTTCTACCCTGATGATCTAATCACCATCCAAAGGCCCTCCCACCCACCTCCTAATATCATCACATTATGAGGATTTCAGCATATGAATTTTCTGGGAATACAAACATTCAGTCCGTAACAGGGAGCTACCCTATTTAGTGAAGCTAAAAGGTCCAGCAGTCATAGAAGAGAGAAACTGTCTCTAAGGGGTGAATGTATATGTGCTAAAAACAACTGTGGTAGGGCACGCATTCAGCGAGGTGATGTGACTCTGCCTGGGTTTATATCAGATTTGCCTAAAGACACAATCCGCTTAATCTAGTTTCCCCTATCTGTGAACTCCAGATTGCCATCACCTCTGGCAACTCTATCTCATAGCTCCTCTCTATGCATGCTTTAAACTCTTATTCCCATTGCTAGCTGCCTGATTCTGATTTTCCCAAATCAAATTCAAAAGAGGAGAGAGAATTTGATTGACTTACCCCATCTTTTCAAATAATAATAATAACAATAACATGCAACAGGATTAGGTATCATGTACCAAACAGCATATGGTTTAACTCTAAATCCTTACTTCAAACAAATCAAATAGGAATAATCATTAAGCTCATTTTATGAAAGAAGAAAATGAAGATCAAAGTCAAGTGGCAAACCTTAGATTAGGACCTAGACAGTCTGACTCAGCTCCCATTCTTTTAATCACCTATAATTTGGTGGTCATGGGTCAGGTGCCCACCATGGTCCAATTTTGGCTGCACCCAAGTAGGACAAAGCATGTGGTCCCCACAGTAGGAACTGAGGGCAGTGCCACATCATTTAAAAGTGGCCTAAGGGCTTCCCTGGTGGCACAGTGGTTGAGAGTCTGCCTGCCGATGCAGGGGACACGGGTTCGTGTCCCGGTCCGGGAAGATCCCACATGCCGCGGAGCGGCTGGGCCCGTGAGCCATGGCCGCTGAGCCTGCGCGTCCGGAGCCTGTGCTCCGCAACGGGAGAGGCCACAACAGTTAGAGGCCCGCGTACTGTAAATAAATAAATAAATAAAAGTGGCCTAGGCATGTGGCAGGAAACTACCTTTGACCTAACACAACAGCCATACAAAAGGGCAACAAAGGCCACTTTAAACATGAAGTGAATAACTGGTTAGCAAAAATATATTTCCTGTACCATGAAAAGAGCAAAAACAGAAAAGGTAAGGCCAAGCTTCCCCTTTAAGCAACAAAATATATCAAGTTATTATGGATCCACAAATTTGTTGAGCAAATTGGATAAGGAAAAATTCTACACATCTTTTAAATGCTAACATTCTTGTTATTAAATTATGTTTTTGAATCATCTGTCAGTGATTAATGTACACTGTCAAGCCCATTTTATTTATATTTTATCTTATATTTTGCAGAAAAGTATATAGGGGTAGAGAACTTCTACTTCTAAAAGTACATCTTTCTACCACCTTTGTCAATGAAAGTGTGCTTACCTAATTTTGAATATCTACTTAAAAAAATTTTTTTTTGGCTGCATTGGGTCTTCGTTGCTGCACGTGCACTTTCTCTAGTTGCGGTGAGTGGGGGGCTACCCTTCATTGCGGTGCGTGGGCTTCTCATTGCTGGGCTTCTCATTGTGGTGGCTTCTCTTTTTGCAGAGCTTGGGCTCTAGGCACGCGGGCCTCAGCAGTTGTGGCTCGGGGGCTCCAAAGCGCAGGCTCAGTAGTTGTGGCGCACGGGCTTAGTTGCTCCGCGGCATATGGGATCCTCCTGGACCAGGGGTCGAACCCGTGTCCCCTGCACTGGCAGGTGGATTCTTACCCACTGTGCCACCAGGGTAGTCCCGAATATCCACATCTTAATCCAGCCTCTTGCAAAGCTTGCAGATATATCTCCAAGTTCTTCTGGAATTTAGAGTTACATAAGAAAGAGTTTAATTTTAGTTCCTTTATTGGAAAATTTTTTCTACTTCCTGAGCACTTATTTTTTAAATCCTAATAATTAATGTAGTTGTAAGAATGGACTTTGCAGTATTTCTTTGGGGGGGGGGTTGTTCTGAATGCTTTTTACTAGAATCTGTGAACCTTTTCAATCTACATACTTTGACTTCTTTCAACAGAGTCATTTTATTCCATTATATTTTTAATATTTATTCTGTTTATATTATCTTTGTTGGTTCCTTAGGAGTACTTAAAGTTCTTAGCTTTAGCTTAAACTCCATTCTTTGCCCTCTATATCCATGACCTTTTCCTTTTCCATCTTCTCGTCCTTTTATTCTATGTTCTGCAAAAATTTCTCAAGTTTGTTTTCCATGAGAGTATATGCATCATTGACTCTTTACTCCCTTGGCATGAATGTTTTATTGTTTTTGCATTACTTTAGTTCCTTGTCAGTCTTTACTATCTCTCCCATCTCTTTCAGTCTCACTTGGTATCTTCTCATCCGGCTTGTTCTTTCCTCATAGCTTTGTGCTATTTCATAATGGTCACGTTTTCTTACACCCTGCTCTTATTTTTATGGGCTTCATTAACATCTTTTGTGATTGTTCATCCTTGACAAGGAGACACTTGTTCAGATTCACTATTCTCAAAGAGGTAGAGTGTGTGGATGGCTGATGTTTTCAGAGCCACCTGCTCTCCCTAACAAATTACTTTCTGCTTTCCCTAACAACTTACTTTCTAAAGAGACAGGAGCTTTGAGAAAACGACTGTTCAGGAAGGTTGCATTTGATGTGAGACTAGCTATGGGGCATTGTAGCCTGGGAGATATAGTTCGCAAAATAAAATGTCATATTCTTTAATAGACCCTGTAGTACATAGCAATTTGTAGACTGTAGACTGTAATTTTTCATGAATTCCATCTTTCCAGAAAAACAGAAGGGCAAGTAGCTTAGGGAGAAAAGATCTCATTTGAGTTCAGCAGAGCTATTCCAAGAGAAAGTTTGCCAATACTGGGAATTTTTTAAAAGAATTATCCCCTTGCGGATAATTGCGGGCCAGGTCTATCTGAGAATAGTTTACCAGACAACAGGAAACAAAAAAATAAAACTGGACTCTACAAGCATCTTTTCCTATTCATTAACAAAATATTTAGTACTATTTCTGACAGTTAAACAATCATTAAAGAATATATGGAAAATGCATAAAAGAAAAAAAAAAAAGGAAAAAGAAAAAATTCCCCATAGTCCTATCACTAAAACCCAACTACCACCATTAACATTCTGTGGATTTATTTCCAGTTTCTTTTTTAATGTATACTTTTATTGGGTGTTAGGGGAGTGGAAGACAGGGGATACAAATGTGTGTGTGTGTGTGTATATACACAAAATGCATAGTTTTATATGGTGTAGGGGAGTGGGAGAAGGGATATATATGTGTGTGTATGTATATATATATATGTATATATACAATTTCAGTATCCTACTTTTTTAGCTAGAATTGTGTTAAATGCATTTTATATGCTATTCATAAACATAATTTTTAATGGTACCTTAAGTTGCATCAAAGTGATGCACTCTGGCGACTTAGGCTGATTCTAATGGTTCACCGTTAAAGAAACTTGCAATAAATATTTATAGCTCTCTTATTACAGAGTTCCAAAACTAGTGCCATTGATTCAAAGGGCATAAACATTTAAAATATCTTAATATATATTTAACTTTACAAAAGTGTTGGACCAGTTTATAGAACAATCAGCAAAATACAAATATGCCTAGCTCATCTTATACTTATCAATACTGGATATTTTTATTAGTTTCATCCTTTGGTTGGGTTAATATTTTTCTTTACTTTGATTACCAATAAGACTATTTTTCCCATATACTTGTGTGCTAATTGCATTTCCTCTTTGGGAAAATACTATGATAGTACAGTGTGTCTTCAAAAGATAGGAAGGAAAATATTTATCTTATCAAGACAATTTTGAAAGTTTATGGCCATACAGAAAGTAAAATCCTTGATTTCACCATTCTCAAAGGCTTTTTTTTTGGCCATGCAGCATGTGGGATCTTAGTTCCCCTACCAGGGATCAAACCTGTGCCCCCCTGCAGTGGAAACGCAAAGTCTTAGCCACTGGACCACCAGGGAAGTCCCTCTCAAAACCTTTTATTCTCATTTCCCATCACTCTGCCACCCATTACCACTATGTTCCAGGTAAACCAAACAATTTTCAGTTTTTCATATAAGCCATATGTTCTCCATCACTTTACTTTGCACGTGCTGTTCCATTTGAATGTCCTTTATCTTACCTCAGTCAAACACACCACACACACCACACATGCACACAGAGCCTGTGGTCTTTTCCAGGCTCTAGTAGTAGCTTGTTGTTATATTTCTCATAATGTCTAACATCCTGCACCATAATCATTAATATTCTTCCTAGACTTTCCCACTAACCTGTGGGTTCTGTGAAGGCAGGGACACCTCATCTTTGATCTCTAGATTCCACATCATTTATCATCATGTCTAGAAGAAAGCAGAAGTTCAGTAAATGGTTCTTTGAATATGAACAGTGTTGACTAATAAACACAGTTGCCTTCCTAGTGATAGAACTGAGTGTCATTACCAGTAATTGCATGACTTTAAGGGGCAGCATGTTTGAGTGGAAAGAATATAAACTTCAGAGTTGGCCGAACTTAGGTTCAAGCTCCCAGCTTTGCTATTCAGAGTCCTTGGAGTAATTACCTAATATTTTTGAGACAAAACTGGAACAAATGGTGATCCTAAAACATACCTTAATAGGATTCTTTGAATATAAATTAGGTAATGAGTATATGAAAGAATGTAGTATATAGTAGTTGCTCAATAAATAATAGACATTTTTCTAGTTACTGCTGTATGTTTCCAATATAGCTTCATTTCATGTATATTACCATTCCATGTATATTTCCATTATAATAAATATTAACAAATTCAAAGGATTTGATTCTTATGTATGTATTTTTCTTTAAATCATCAAGAGTAAGAGACAAGGTCAATTGTACTGTCCATATTCTTGTTGCACAGGCAAGAATATTCCTTTTAAATAAATCTTAGAAAAAAATTATATCAGGAAGAAATAGAAAATATAAACAGACCAATCACAAGCACTGAAACTGAGACTGTGATTAAAAATCTTCCAACAAACAAAAGCCTAGGAACAGATGGCTTCACAGACCAATTCTATCACATATTTAGAGGAGAGCTAAGACCTATCCTTCTCAAACGCTTCCAAAATATAGCAGAGGCAGGAACATTCCCAAACTCATTCTACGAGGCCACCATCACCTTGATACCAAAACCAGACCAAGATGTCATAAAGAAAGAAAACTACAGGCCAACATCACTGATGAACATAGATGCAAAAATCCTCAACAAAATATTAACAAAGAGAATCCAACAGCACATTAAAAGGATCATACACCATGATCAAGTGGGGTTTATCCCAGGAATGCAAGGATTCTTCAATATACGCAAATCAATCAATGTGATACACCATATTAACAAATTGAAGGAGAAAAACCGTATGATCATCTCAAGAGATGCAGAAAAAGCTTTTGACAAAATTCAACACCCATTTATGATAAAAACCCTCCAGAAAGTAGGCATAGAGGGAACTTACCTCAACATAATAAAGGCCATATATGACAAAACCACAGCCAACATCATTCTCAATGGTGAAAAACTGAAACCATGTCCACTAAGATCTGGAACAAGACAAAGTTGCCCACTCTCACCACTATTATTCAACATAGTTTTAGAAGTTTTAGCCACAACAATCAGAGACGAAAAAGAGATAAAAGGAATCCAAATCAGAAAAGAAGAAGTAAAACTGTCACTGTTTGCAGATGACATGACACTATACATAGAGAATCCAAAAGACTCTACCAGAAAAGTACTAGAGCTAATCAATGAATTTGGTAAAGTAGCAGCAATAGCCAGGACATGGAAGCAACCTAAGTGTCCATCGACAGATGAATGGATAAAGAAGAAGTGGCACATATATACAATGGAATATTACTCTGCCATAAAAAGAAACAAAATTGAGTTATTTGTAGTGAGGTGGATGGACCTAGATCCTGTCATACAGAGTGAAGTAAGTCAGAAAGAGAAAAGTAAATACTGTATGCTAACACATATATATGGAATCTTAAAAAAAATTGTTATGAAGAACCTAGGGGCAGGACAGGAATAAAGATGCAGATGTAGAGAATGGACTTGAGGACATGGGGAGGGGGAAGGCTAAGCTGGGACGAAGTGAGAGAGTGGCATGGATTTATATATACTACCAAGTGTAAAATAGATAGCTAGTGGGAAGCAGCCACATAGCAGAGGGAGATCAGCTCAGGGGGGATAGGGAAGGTGGGAGGGAGATGCAAAAGGGAGGAGATATGGGGATATAAGTATATGTATAGCTGATTCACTCTGTTCTAAAGCAGAAACTAACACACCATTGTAAAGCAATGATACTCCAATAAAGATGTTTTAAAATAAAAAGAATTAGCTATTACCACAGTTGAGAAAAGAAGGCCTGTATTTTCCAAAGGCAAGAAAATAAAGTACTCAATAAAATAACACATGATCTAATCATCTGCTGCTTAATTTTTTTTGTTGTTTGCTCCATTAATACTGCTGAAGGTATTTGGGGACCTGAAATTACTATAAATAAAAGTACTGCTATCCCTGATGGCAAAAGAAAAGAACTTTTGGAACATGCTCTACTTTTCACTGCCAAAATTATATTCACTTGGGCCACACTAAAGAAGTACGTGAAATCTTCCCAGTTGAAAATCAGATTTAAACCAGTGGTACGTTCAGCCCCAACGCGTGCATACATGCTCGCGTGCACACAAACACGCACACATACCAGAAATTCTCTGAAGCTCAGCTTCTGTTTATCACACAGCCAAGATTCGTACGTGCCTTCTGTGTGCCTTCTTTGAGGCTAAAAGGCATTTACATCCATCTGCCAACCAGATGAACCCAGGGAAAAAGTCACAAAGTCTACACAAATGAGGATGACACAAGTATTTGTGCAGAATAAATTTGCCAAGATTTTTTTCCCTCTACCCTTATCCCATACCCCATGCAAGCTGTTTTTAAGTCCCACATACTGCAGTTTCCCTTCTGCTGACAGCTCAAATCATCTCCTCCAGGACTTTGTGTTCTCAGGCCTCATTCCAGGCAATTCTCCATGATTAAATGTAGAATGTGTAGCCCCTAGTATGGTGCTAAGCACAACAAAACGTGCTCAATGCACGAGTGTTCGTTTCCAACTTTTCAAACCCCTCTGAGCACTCACAGAATTATCCTCCACACCTTTCCACACAGGGTAAAAGTTATTGCCCCAGGAAGGGCTTCTCAAATGCTGAGAACTGCTCACAAAATTTCCATTTTAGAGGCTTCTAATATCCTAAAATATGAAAAAATGCCAAAACCAGATTTTTAAAAATAATAGTACTTTTTAAACTTCTACACCTAACAAAAGAATGTTTTTAAATATAATATACTCAATGGTGATATTTACAAGGTAACTATAGAATCTATTAAAAAATGTTACAGGGGCTTCCCTGGGGGCACAGTGGTTGAGAGTCCGCCTGCCGATGCAGGGGACACGGGTTCGTGTCCTGGTCTGGGAAGATCCCACGTGCCGCGGAGTGGCTGGGCCCGTGAGCCATGGCCGCTGAGCCTGCGCGTCCGGAGCCTGTGCTCCGCAACGGGAGAGGCCACAACAGTAAGAGGCCTGTGTACTGCAAAAAAAAAAAAAAAAAAAGAAAAAAAATGTTACAGGCAGTATAGCACAGGAATGCAACAGGAGTCAAACATGCAAGCTATTCCTCACCTTCCAAGTCTGTTGATCATGTTTTGTTTACGTGTAAAGGCTCATTGGGAAGTGACATTTGAAATATAAATTTCAAGTCCTTTGAAACGTAAACTCTTCATTCAAAAACCCTTAACTCCCATCCTCATCATAGTGCTTACCTCCACGCATCTTTGGCAAGGAAACCACAAGCAAATAATGAAAGAGTTAGGGATAAGATTTGCCCTTTAAAAAGAAGGGGGAAAGAGAGACTTAGAGGAGCCAGATGAGGCCATTATGTCCAGATCTACTTACAGGTTGAATTGAAAAGAATTTCTTTCCACAACCCCCTTGCAACTCATTCCCTGTTGCCAAGGAGGCCTTGACCTCCCCCTTGGATAAGCAGAGCCCCACACCAGCCTCCCAAGAGAGTGAACTGTCATGGGAGCTCTGACAATCAGGCCAATGAATTAGCAGGCTATGACTAGAATAATTTTCCCTAGACTTTTCTGGTGAAAGTAAGCTATTCCTCCTGCAGAGATGCTTCAGGAGTTTATAACCTGTAAACTGAGATTGTTTTTCTGAAGTAATTACAAGGCACCAATGAACACTGAACACTGAGTACTATTTTAAATGATGAGCTATTTTACTTTCAAGAGAAATAAACAGTGAGAGATTTAAAGTGATTATAATGACAGACAAACACACAGAGTAATGCATTTATAACTGGAAACTGCAGGTTAAAGTATGACACTAAATATATAACAGGACATGATATACCCATGCTTTTGTGGAATTGTAAGGTTCATGACATGATGTGATTGTTTTATTGGGTTACTGAATTGTAGAAAAAATTATATACAGACGAATAGTATGCAGGAAGTCAGCATGATGCAGTAAAACAGCATAGGATTTGGTATCTTTCTGATCTTCTCCTCTCTCCTTATCTCTGCAATCTGGCTTCTGCCCCCATCACTGCCTAGCCCCTAGTTTCCCTGAAACTACTTTTTTTTTTTTCTTTTTGCTGTACGCGGGTCTCTCACAGTTGTGGCCTCTCCCGTTGCGTGTGCTCCGGACGCGCAGGCTCAGCGGCCATGGCTCACGGGCCCAGCCACTCCGCCGCATGTGGGATCTTCCTGGACCAGGGCACAAACCTGTGTCCCCTGCATCAGCAGGCGGACTCTCAACCACTGCGCCACCAGGGAAACCCCCTGAAACTACTTTTTCCAACAAGGTAAACTCACTGTTGCTCAATCCAAAGAACACTTTTCGGTCTTTGTCTTACTTGATCTCCCGCCACAGCATTTGACTCTGTGGAAAATGCCCTCTTTCTTCATACTCTCATTCTTGACTTCCTTAACATTCATCTCTCATGGATGTCATCTGATAACTCCTTCTCAGTCTCCTTGCAAATTCTTCTTTCGTCTTGATCACTTCAGTGTTATTGTAAAGGTGCCACTGTGGGTTCTTTTTTTTCTTCTCAATGTACATTATCTCCCTGATGACTTCATCTATGACTTCAAGTGCTTTCTCCTTGCTAAAGGACTTCCTGATCTATACCACCATGTCTGATCTCTCTCCTGAGCTCCAGAACTATAGAGCTAACTGCCTATCCGACATTGTATCAGTTACCTGTTACTGTAAAATAAACCACCCCCAAATAGTAACTCAAATCAATGGTAATTATTTATTTTACTCACAAGTCTGGAGGTCAGCTTGGCTCAGCTGGTAGTTCTGACTGCATGCAGGTCTCTCACGTAGTTGTGGTCAGACAATGGTTGGGGCTGACAGCATCTCAAAGTCGTCTTCATTCAATTGTCTGTTAGCCAGGATGGAAGCCTTCAATAGCTGGAGACTTGAACTCTGGGCCATCTCTCTCTATATGTAAGTATGTGGTCACTCCATGTGGTGGCCCCAGGGTAGGCAGACTTCTTACATGATAGCTGAAAGCTCTGAAAAAGAACTCAGGTTCAGAACCAATCTAACATTCAGAGCAAGGCCATGTTAGTCTCCTATTGGACATAAACAATCTCACAGAATACCAGCCTTAGACAAGGTTACTCTGAGATCATGACAGGATGAAATAAAGAAAGGTCTCTTCATAACTTTGTGTAAGTACAGACAAAAACACATCACTATGGCAACTGCAAAATGTCCAACCATAGAATTACCCCCACATTCTGACAACACACAATCTAGACCAAATTTCTTTCTTAAACCTTCCCCCAAATCATCCAACCAAATCGCAAATCCTATAATGGGTTCTTTCTAACACATTCCTACTGAAACATCCTGTGGTTTTCCCCTGATGTGCATTCTCCCTTTCTACAAAGTAACAAATCCAACTTGTTTAGCTACAAGTGTGTTCCTGGTGGGCTTTGACTGAAGGGCACTGACAGTTCCCAATATTATTCCATTATATGGATGTATCCTCATTTATTTAACTAATCCTTTATTGTTGAGCTTTTAACTTCTATATCAGTCAAGGTCCAGTTAGTTATTTAAACAGGGAAAAATTAATACCAAAAAAATAACTACTAAAAGAGGTACGAGTGGGCTCTAAGGGGGCTCTAACTTTAAATTACCTGCTCTTTTAATTTGTGATACTTGGATCTCTTAAAGCCCACTTTTACCTCTTTTAGTAGTTATTTTGTGGGGGTATTAATTTTTCCCTGCTCAAATAACTGTCGTGGTTTCTGTCTCCCAACTGGACCTTGACTGATATAGAAGTTAAAAGCTCAACAATAAAGGATTAGTTAAATAAACGAGGATACATCCATAAAATGGAATAATATTGGGAGCTGTCAGTGCCCTTCAGTCAAAGCCCACCAGGAACAAAATAAAGAAAAATAATAAAATAAACAAAATAAAAACAAACATAAAGAAATGGGACCTAATTAAACTCAAAAGCTTTTGCAGAGCAAAGGAAACCATAAACGAAACAAAAAGACAACCCACAGAATGGGAGAAAATATTTGCAAATGTCGTGACCTACAAGGGATTAGTCTTCAAAATTTACAAACAGCTCATGCAGCTCAATATCAAAAAAAAAAAAAAAACCCAATAAAAAAATGGGCAGGGGCTTCCCTGGTGGCGCAGTGGTTGAGAGCCCGCCTGCCGATGCAGGGGACATGGGTTCGTGCCCCGGTCCAGGAAGATCCCAAATGCCGCAGAGCAGCTGGGCCCGTGAGCCATGGCCGCTGAGCCTGTGCGTCTGGAGACTGTGCTCTGCAACAGGAGAGGCCACAACAGTGAGAGGCCCGCATATCGCAAAAAAAATGGGCAGAAGACCTAAATAGACATTTCTCCAGAGAAGACATACAGATGGCCAAGAGGCACATGAAAAGATGTTCAACATTGCTAATTATTAGAGAAACGCAAATCAAAACTATAATGAGATATCACCTCGTACCAGTCAGAATGGCCATCATTAAAAAAATCTACAGGGCTTCCCTGGTGGTGCAGTGGTTGAGAGTCCGCCTGCCGATGCAGGAGACACAGGTTCGTGCCCCGGTCCGGGAAGATCCCACATGCCGTGGAGCGGCTGGGCCCGTGAGCCATGGCCGCTGAGCCTGCGCGTCCAGAGCCTGTGCTCCGCAACGGGAGAGGCCACAACAGTGAGAGGCCCACGTACCGAAAAAAAAAAAAAAAACTACAAACAATAAATGCTGGAGAGGGGGTGAAGAAAAGGGAACCCTCCTACACTGTTGGTGGTAATGTGAATTGATGCAGTCACGATGGAGAACAGTATGGAGGCTCCTTAAGCAACTAAAAATAGAGCGACCATATGATCTAGCAATCCCGCTCCTGGGCATATATCCAGAAAAAAACATGGTTTTTTGAAACATGGTTCAAAAGGATACATGCACCCCAATGTTCATCGCAGCACTGTTTACAATAGCCAAGACATGGAAGCAACCTAAGTGTCCATCGACAGATGAATGGATAAAGAAGATGTGGTACACATATACAAAGGAATATCACTCAGCCATTAAAAAGAATGAAATAGTGCCATTTGCAGCAACATGGATAGACCTGGAGATTATCATACTAAGTGAAGTTAAGTCAGACAGAGAAAAATAAATATCATATGATATCACTTATATGCAGAATCTAAAAAAAAGATACAAATGAACTTATTTATAAAACAGAAACAGACTCACAGACTTAGAGAACAACTTATGGTTACCAGGGGGGAAGGGTTGAAGGGAGGGATAGATTGGGAGTTTGGAATTGACAAGTACACACTGCTATACTTAAAACAGATTACCAACAGGACCTACTGTATAGCACAGGGAACGCTCTTAATATCCTGTAATAACCTAAATGGGAAAAGAATTTGAAAAATAGATAAATGTATACGTATAACTGAATCGCTCTGCTGTACACCTGAAACTAACACGACATTGTTAATCAACTATGCTCCAATTAAAAAAAAAAAAAGCAGGTACTACCTCTAGCCTGAGGAATAGGAACAATAAAGGACTAGGATTAGCCCTCTGGGCCCCAAGGCTCAGATTCAAACCTCTTCAAAGAGGGAGTCGCTACCACAGGCAGCCTGCAGTGGCAAAAAAAAAAAAAAAACACTTGGCTGAGGGCACAGGCTGGCACTGATCTGTAAAAACAGCTCATCACGGCTGCTGGGTGTGGATAGGCGGGAGCTGGTAGGCGGGAGCTGGTCTGCAGGAGTGACCTGCCTTTGCTGGTTGGTGTGGGCGGGCCAGAGTGTGTCTGTTGAAGTGGCCAGCATTGCTTGTGGGCGCAGACAGCTGAAGCTGCTCTCAAGTGGCTGCAGATAGGGAGAGATGGCCTGAGGGTGCAGCTCAAGCTCCTGCTTATGGCTGTGGGGCTCAGAATGTATACGGAGGACTGGAACCTGGAAGAGAAGTGTTTTCTTGCAACTACTGCGTCCAGTGTCCTCTACTGATGAAATGAATATCCCGCCAGCTGGCAAAAGAAACGTTTATAGGACTTAGCTAGAGTAACACAAAGGAAGACAAAGAAGGGTGAATTTGGAGCTCAGAGACAATAAATTGATAACTGTCACCTTGTACGTTTTCACTGTTATAACTAACAATTATCAACATTCACATACATCTTTATGGATATCTTATTATTTTCCTTAGGAGAAATTACTGAGTCCAAAGACTCAAACATTTAAACAACTTTGGATATATAATAATAATAATAAAACTTTTCCATAAAGCTGTGCAAATTTATGTTCATTCCAGCAGAATTTGAATATATGAAGAACAAGCACACGCTGGGCAGTTCTAGGAGGCTGATGTGTTGGAACAAATCCTCACACAGTGAGTGAGTGATCTTAGCTGACTGCCCAGCTTAGCCAGTTCCTGTTCTCCACTCATTTTTTTGTGGAGTCTTTCTCTAAGGTGATTTTGTGGGTTTTTTGTTTGTTTGTTTGTTAAAATAGCTAGCAAAGCAGAGATAAAGCTAAGATTCTAATAGTTGGAAAAAAATTTTTTAATGAAATATGAGACTATCCACAAATGACATCTGATTCTTGAAAAAAGTGTGATTCAGGAAAGCCAAGGTCCATGTCCACATTTTGAAATTGAGGGCTTCAGACATATTTAGAACGTCTCCTCACTAATGTCAAGATTCTCATACACTAACTTGCAGGGTTGTTATGAGGATCGGTAATGACATATATAAAACACCCAGGAGGAGTCAATACATAGCAGCTTTAGTTCCCGAGAGCATTGCTGTTAAACTGCTAAGAATCCAAGTGTATATATTTTCCATATATATATATATATATATATATATATATATATATATATATATGCCAAAGTTGTTTTCATTAACGATGTAAATACAACTCCTCATTCCCGAGCTATAAGTGTGCTACAATAAAGTTATGCCCTGATGACTATTAATTACAGATTTGATGGTATTTCTTTCCAGCTTCTTAACAAATACCATTTGTCTTTAACTGCATTCACTGCAATAAAATCTCAATGCAATGAGCGAAAGTGGAAGGGAATCAGATATTACATGTTCTTTACATTTGTCTTTGTTCCCAATGCACTTAATTTTTATTACCATTTGGGCACTTATCCTGCCTATGCTGTGGCAGGCGGGGATACTCACCGCTATACTAATGAGGAAAATGACTATCTTGCCTATGGTAAATGGTAAATAAACCATTTACATGTGTCTTCATTTTAAGAAGACTCGGTGAAGCAAAAGCCCATTTCGAGTAATTATCAATATTTCTAGCATTGTGCTTTATATGTGTAAGTTCCTTAAATACCAGGGGTGCAAACACAAATGCTTTCATGGACCAGGCATGTTATCATAAATAAATGAAACTGGAATAATTTAAAATAGTAGGGATCCACGGGGGACATACAAAACTGGAGAAAGCTTACCCCATCTAAAGACATTTATACAAAATAAAATAAATTAAATTAAATGACAAAATAAAACAAAAGATACTAGGGGAAAAAATCTACAACCTACATTAGACTGTTAGCCCACTTATGACTTCTGTATGAATCTTGGGTAAACTGAATTAGATGCTGAAGTAGTGCTAAGAAAGAACTAAAACTGGGTTCACCAAAGAAAACCAGGACTCATTTCTGAGCCAGAAGTCCCACTGATTCTAGCTCAGTCCCTGGAGCTCCGCACTCTCTATATCCCTTTGGCTTCCACGATGCCAGCATCTCCCCATTCTTCCCCATATCATTCCCCACGATGCACTGCATTTGAGCCCTTTTTTTTTTTTTACTGTAAAACTCACTAACATAAAATACACTGTTTTAACCATTAAAAAGTATAAAATTTATGGCACTTAGTACATTCAAATGCTTTGCAACCATCACCACTATCTAGTTTCAAAACATTTTCATCACCCCAAGAAGAGACCCTACCATTAAACAGTCGCTCCCCATGTCACTCTCCCCCAGTGCCTGGCAACCACTGGTTTTCTTTCTGTGAGACCTCTGTTTTTGTTTTTTATTGCATCCTCAGTTCAGCCAACAACCAAAGTAAATTAGAGCAGAACTAAAGTCTGATAAGATGAGAAAACAGAGCACTGAGTTGGGGCAGAAAAAAAGCTCTCCAGTTGTGCTTTCTGGATTCAAAGTTAGGATAGGAGGGAACACCAGTGATAAGCCCCTTTGCTCTCCTCAGTCTGGCTAAAGAGTCCATCAACTCACTCCAGAATGAAAAGATATGACAGGTCTCCTATTCTCTCAGTTTTTAACTGCATTTTCACTTTCTTCTATCTAGTTCTTTTATTCTTTTTAACACAAATAACTTGCAACTTATTGAAATACAATTAATTTGAAGATTGAAGTTTGAGGTAATTTCCCTACTGAAGTTTTTTTCCTGTTCTCCCTTGGTCATTTCTCTTCTTTTACCCTAAATTGTGACTGATTATATATTCTGTTGCCCCTCCAAATGCTTTTGCTTTATGCTTTGAGTCAGCTGAAAATGAGTTTACTATGCCTGGTATAAACACTCGCACAATTTCTCTTGTGTCAAAGTGCTTTCCTTGGCTGAATCGGGATTGTCGATTGATGGTGTCAGTCTCCTTGGAAGCATGTGAGGCACTCTGAATTGGGAGGAGTCTCCTCCAAGGCTGAATCTCTCTAAATGGTGAATTGCCAGCTAGTTATACCAATACGTCGAAATACCTCTTGAGGTGCAACGTAATCACTATAAATCTACACTGACCAGATCTTGGGATTCCTGGAGGTCAATCTTTTAGTCACTTATTCATCAGTCCATGATAAATTCACTTGTACCAAATATGGCCAGTTTTCTTTTTTTTTTCCAACACCTTTATTGGAGTATAATTGCTTTACAATGGTGTGTTAGTTTCTGCTTTATAACAAAGTGAATCAGCTATACATATACATATACCCCATATCTCTTCCCTCTTACGTCTCCCTCCCACCCTCCCTATCCCACCCCTCTAAGTGGTCACAAAGCACTGTGCTGATCTCCCTGTGCTATGTGGCTGCTTCCCACTAGCTATGTATTTTACATTTGTTAGTATATATATGTCCATGCAACTCTCTCACTTCATCACAGCTTACCTTTCCCCCTCCCCGGGTCCTCAAGTCCATTCTCTATGTCTGCATCTTTATTCCTGTCCTGCCCCTAGGTTCTTCATAACCTTTTTTTTTTTTTTTTAGATTCCATATATATGTGTTAGCATACGGTATTTGTTTTTCGTTTTCTGACTTACTTCACTCTGTATGACAGACTCTAGGTCCATCCACCTCACTACAAATAACAGTTTCGTTTCTTTTTATGGCTGAGTAATATTCCATTGTATATATGTGCCACATCGTCTTTATCCATTCGTCTGTCGATGGACACTTAGGTTGCTTCCATGTCCTGGCTATTGTAAACAGAGCTGCAATGAACTTTGTGGTACATGACTCTTTTTGAATTATGGTTTTCTACGGGCATATGCCCAGTAGTGGGATTGCTGGGTCATATGGTAGTTCTATTTTTAGCTTTTTAAGGAACCTCCATACTGTTCAACATAGTGGCAGTATCAATTTACATTCCCACCAACAGTGCAAGAGGGTTCCCTTTTCTCCACACTCTCTCCAGCATTTATTGTCTGTAGATTTTTGGATGATGGTCATTCTGACTGGTGTGAGGTGTTACCTCATTGTAGTTTTGATTTGCATTTCTCTAATGATTAATGATGTTGAGAATTCTTTCATGTGTCTGTTGGCAATCTGTATATCTTCTTTGGAGAAATATCTACTTAGGTCTTCTGCCCATTTTTGGATTGGGTTGTTTGTATTTTTGATATGGAGCTGCAGGAGCTGCTTGTAAATTTTGGAGATTAATCCTTTGTCAGTTGCTTCATTTGCAAATATTTTCTCCCATTCTGAGGGTTGTCTTTTCGTCTTGTTTATGGTTTCCTTTGCTGTGCAAAAGCTTTTAAGTTTCATTAGGTCCCATTTGTTTATTTTTGTTTTTATTTCCATTGCTCTAGAAGGTGGGTCAAAAAGGATCTTGCTGTGATTTATGTCACAGAATCTTCTGCCTATGTTTTCCTTTAAGAGTTTTATAGTGTCTGGCCTTACCTTTAGGTCTTTAATCCATTTTGAGTTTATTTTTGTGTATGGTGTTAGGGAGCGTTCTACTTTCAATCTTTTACATGCAGCTGTCCAGTTTTCCCAGCACCACTTATTGAAGACGCCGTCTTTTCTCCATTGTATACTCTTGCCTCCTTTATCAAAAATAAGGTGACCATATATGTGTGGGTTTATCACTGGGCTTTCTATCCTATTCCATTGATCTATATATTTTTTTGTGTGTGCCAGTACCATGCTGTCTTGATTACTGTAGCTTTGTAGTACAGTATGAAGTCAGGGAGGCTGATTCCTCCAACTCTGTTTTTCTTTCTCAAAATTGCTTTGGCTATTCGGGGTCTCTTGTGTTTCCATACAAATTGTGAAATTTTTTGTTCTAGCTCTGTGAAAAATGCCAGTGGTAGTTTGATAGGGATTGCATTGAATCTGTAGATTGCTTTGGGTAGTAGAGTCATTTTCACAATGTTGATTCTTCCAATCCAAGAACATGGTATATCTCTCCATCTGTTTGTATCATCTTTAATTTCTTTCATCAGTGTCTTATAGTTTTCTGCATACAGGTCTTTTGTCTCCTTAGGTAGGTTTATTCCTAGGTATTTTATTCTTTTTGTTGCAATGGTAAATGGGAGTGTTTCCTTAATTTCCTTTCAGATGTTTCATCATTAGTGTAAAGGAATGCAAGAGATTTCTGTGCATTAATTTTGTATCCTGCTACTTTACCAAATTCATTGATTAGCCATAATAGTTTTCTGGTAGCATCTTTAGAATCCTCTGTGTAGTATCATGTCACCTGCAAACAGTGACAGCTTTACTTCTTTTCCAATCTGGATTCCTTTTATTTCTTTGCCTTCTCTGGTTGCTGTGGCTAAAACTTCCAAAACTATGTTGAATAATTGTGGTGAGAGTGGGTAACCTTGTCTTTTTCCTGATCTTAGAGGAAATGGTTTCAGTTTTTCACCATTGAGAATTATGTTGGCTGTGGGTTTGTCATATACAGCCTTTATTATGTTGAGGTAAGTTCCCTCTGTGCCTACTTTCTGGAGGGTTTTTATCATAAATGGGTGTTGAATTTTGTTGAAAGCTTTCTCTGCAGCTACTGAGATGATCATGTGGTTTTTCTCCTTCAATTTGTTAATTTGGTGTATCACGTTGATTGATTTGAAGAATCCTTGAAATCCTGGGATAAACCCTACTTGATCATGGTGTATGATCCTTTTAATGTACTGTTGGATTCTGTTTCCTAGTATTTTGTTGAGAATTTTTGCATCCATGTTCATCAGTGATATTGGCCTGTAGTTTTCTTTCTTTGTGACACCTTTGTCTGGTTTTGATATCAGCGTGATGGTGGCTTCATAGAATGGGTTTGGGAGTGTTCCTCCCTCTGCTATATTTTGGAAGAGTTTGAGAAGGATAGGTGTTAGCTCTCCTCTAACTGTTTGATAGAATTTGCCTCTGAAGCCATCTGCTCCTGGGCTTTTGTTTGTTGGAAGATTTTTAAACCCAGTTTCAATTTCAGTGCTTGTGATTGGTCTGTTTATATTTTCTATTTCTTCCTGGTTCAGTCTTGGAAGGTTGTGCTTTTCTAAGAATTTGTCCATTTCTTCCAGGTTGTCCATTTTATTGGAATATAGTTGCTTGTAGTAATCTCTCATGATCCTTTGTATTTCTGCAGTGTCAGTTGTTACTTCTGCTTTTTCATTTCTAATTCTGTTGATTTGAGTCTTCCCCCTTTTTTTCTTGATGAGTCTGGCTAATGGTTTATCAATTTGGTTTATCTTCTCAAAGAACCAGCTTTTAGTTTTATTGATCTTTGCCATTGTTTTCTTCATTTCTTTTTCATTTATTTCTGATCTGATCTTTATGATTTCTTTCCTTCTGCTAACTTTGGGGTTTTTTCGTCCTTCTTACTCTGATTTCTTTAGGTGTAAGGTGAGGTTGTTTATTTGAGATGTTTCTTGTTTCTTGAGGTAGGATTGTATTGCTATAAACTTCCCTCTTAGAACCGCTTTTGCTGCATCCCATAGGTTTTTGGTCATCGTGTTTTCATTGTCATTTGTTTCTAGGTATTTTTTGATTTCCTCTTTGATTTCTTCAATGATCTTCTGGTTATTTAGTAGTGTATTAATAGTCTCCATGTGTTTGTATTTTTTGCAGATTTTTTCCTGTAATTGATATCTAGTCTCATAGGATTGCGGTCAGAAAAGATACTTGATACGATTTCAATTTTCTTAAATTTACCAAGGCTTGATTTGTGACCCAAGATATGATCTATCCTGAAGAATGTTCCATGAGCACTTGACAAGAAAGTGTAATCTGTTGTTTTTGGATTGAATGTCCTATAAATATCAATTAAGTCCATCTTGTGTAATGTATCATTTAAAGCTTGTGTTTCCTGATTTATTTTCATTTTGGATGATCTGTCCATTGGTGAAAGTGGGGTGTTAAAGTCCCCTACTATGATTGTGTTACTGTTGATTTCCCCTCTCATGGCTGTTAGCATTTGCCTTATGTATTCAGGTGCTCCTATGTTGGGTGCATAAATATTTACAATTGTTATATCTTCTTCTTGGGTTGAATCGTTGATCATTATGTAGTGTCCTTCTTTGCCTCTTGTAATAGTCTTTATTTTAAAGTCTATTTTGTCTGATATGAGAATTGCTATTCCAGCTTTCTTTTGATTTCCATTTGCATGGAATATGTTTTTCCATCCCCTCACTTTCAGTCTGTGTATGTCCCTAGGTCTGATGTGGGTCTCTTGTTGACAGCATATATATGGGTCTTGTTTTTGTATCCATTCAGCCAGTCTATGTCTTTTGGTTGGAGCATTTAATCCATTTACATTTAAGGTAATTATCGATATGCATGCTCCTACTACCATTTTCTTAATTGTTTTGGGTTTGTTATTATAGGTCTTTTCCTTCCCTTGTGTTTCCTGCCTAGAGAAGTTCCTTTAGCATTTGTTGTAAAGCTGGTTTGGTGGTGCTGAATTCTCTTAACTTTTGCTTGTCTGTATAGGTTTTAATGACTCTGTCAAATCTGAATAGGATCCTTGCTGGGTAGAGTAATCTTGGTTGGAGGTTTTTCCCTTTCATCACTTTAAATATGTCCTGCCACTACCTTCTGGCTTACAGAGTTTCTGCTGATAGATCAGCAGTTAAATTTATGGGGATTCCCTTGCATGTTATTTGTTGTTTTTCCCTTGCTGCTTTTAATATTTTTTTCCTTGCATTTAATTTTTGACTTTTTGTTTAGTATGTGTCTTGGAGTGTTTCTCCTTGGATTTATCCTGTATAGGACTCTCTGAGCTTCCTGGACTTGATTGACTATTTCCTTTCCCATATTAGGGAAGTTTTCACCTATAATCTCTTCAAATATTTTCTCAGTCCCTTTCTTTTTCTCTTCTTCTTCTGGAACCCCTATAATTCGAATGTTGGTGTGTTTAATGTTGTCCCAGAGGTCTCTGAGACTGTCTTCAATTCTTTTCATTCTTTTTTCTTTATTCTGCTCTGCAGTAGTTATTTCCAATATTTTATCTTCCAGGTCACTTATCCCTTCTTCTGCCTCAGTTATTCTGCTATTGATTCCTTCTAGAGAATTTTTAATTTCATTTATTGTGTTGTTCATCATTGTTTGCTTTTTAGTTCTTCTAGGTCCTTGTCAAACGTTTCTTGTATTTTCTCCATTCTATTTCCAAGATTTTGGGTCATCTTTACTGTCATTACTCTGAATTCTTTTTCAGGTAGACTGCCTATTTTCTCTTCGGTTGTTTGGTCTGGTGGGTTTTTACCTTGCTCCTTCATCTGCTGTGTGTTTCTCTGTCTTCTCATTTTGCTTAACTTACTGTGTTTGGGGCCTCCTTTTCACAGGCTGCAGGTTTGTAGTTTCCGTTGGTTTTGGTGTCTGCCCCCCATTGCTAAGGTTGGTTCAGTGGGTTGTGTAGGCTTCCTGGTAGAGGGGACTGGTGACTGCATCTGGTGGTATGTTTTGGGGTGTCTGTGACCTTATTATGATTTTAGGCAGCCTGTCTGCTAATGGGTGGGGTTGTGTTCCTGTCTTGCTAGTTGTTTGGCATAGGGTGTCCAGTACTGTAGCTTGCTGGTCATTGAGTGGAGCTTGGTCTTAGTGTTGAGATGGAGATCTCTGGGAGACCTTTTGCCGTTTGATATTATGTGAACAGGGAGGTGTCTGGTGGACCAATGTCCTGAACTCGGCTCTCCCACATCAGAGGCACAGGCCTGACACCCAGCCGGAGCACCAAGACCCTGTCAGCCACACAGCTTTCTTTAGGGATTAGTCTAATTTTGTTTGCCTGTAGTGGGCTGTGTGCAGAAGCCTTGCACCTAGCACATGGGATTAGTGTCCCCAGCGAAGAACTGCTGTGAGCAACACGACAATTTGGTGCGCAGCCCTGTGCAGAAGTGCTGCCCTGGACACCTCAATTCCTACCTTTGTTTTTAATCTCACTAGAGGTGATTTAACTATGATTTAAAATCAATTGAAATCATTTAACTTGTGTAGTTTTGCTACCAACTCGATTCATAGTTAATGTTTATTTTTACTTTCTTTTAAGAAATTGTTCCGTTTTACTTTGCCTTTTTTTAATTATAGAAAATATTAACTTGGTTCCAAAGTCATATCTACTAGCAAGCTATACCCAGAAGAGTCTCACTTGTTCTATCCCCATCCTTTTCATCATTTTCATCTCCATTCAGATATATATATAACGTGAGAGAGAGAGAGAGAGATTTTAAGGAATTGGCTCACAAAATTGTGGAGAGTGACAAGTCTAAACTTTGCAGGGAAAGTCACAAAGCTGGAAATTCAGGTTAAGAGTTGATTTTGCAGTCTTGAGGTCAAATTCTTTCTTCTTTGGGAACCCTCAGTCTTTTCTTTTAAGGCCTTCAACTGATGGAATGAGGTCCACCCACATTAGAAGGGTAATCTACTTTACTCAAAGTCTATTGACTTAAATGTTACTCACACATAAAAAATACCTCCACAGCAACATTTAGACCAGTTTGACCAAACAACTGGGCACCATAGCCTAGCCAAGATGACACAAAATTAACCATCACCTTACATATATATATTTATATTCATATGTTCATATGTATATGTACAAACACATACCCATACTCACATATTCTTCTTAGATAAATGGTAGTTTACGAGTCATGTTTCCTCTATCTTGCTTTTTCACTTAACAGTTTATCCTCAAGATTACCTCTGGCTGTGTATAGAAATAGTCCTCATGCCCTCTCTCAGCTGCATAGTATTTCATTATATGGATATAACATCACGAGTTCATAGTCTCTATTGGTGGTCATTTGAGTTGTTTCCACTCTTGCTCTTACAAGTCATGCTGCAGTGGAGAGCATTTTCATGTGCTGTCATTTTGTAAAACACATGTAAATGCCTGTGTGATGAATGAAATTATTTTGGAAGCTTTGAAATTCACAGTGGTCTTTTAACATTTGGTATTGTCTCAGATAACATATTTGAATCATGCAGCCGCCATCATGTGAGGGTCTAAGAAAATCTCTAACACTTAAAAAGAGTCCTCATACTGGACCATTAAGCATTTTCATGCCTAGAAGAAAATGTATGAATAGTTCTTGAAAAAATTCTCTATCTCTCTAATTTTTTTACTTAATTTTGCTTAATTTAAATGTGTAATACAAAATGAGACATAAACTACTTATAATGATAATTCTTATATAATAACAAGACTTCACAAACTCAAAACAAACAGACTTACAACATTAATACACTATATTCAACAGCTATCCTTTGGGGATGCAGGGTGGTATCCAGGAACCAATCCTCCAAAGATGACATGGGATGACTTTATATAAACCCCAGACATTATATATGCATATATATATATATATATATATACATACATACACATACGTATTTACATTTTAACTTTCCCCAACGTTTCACATCTAGTATGCAATAAAGCTGAGATTCAAACGCAGATCTTTCTGTTCCACTAAACAACCCAGACTAAAACAGGCCAGTGGTTTTTTATGACTTGGGGAAATTAAGATAGAAGTGGTTGTGATTCACTGAAAGAGACCTGGGTTCTGAATCCAGATAATTGTAGCCCAGCTCTACTATGAAGTAACTTTGTGAATTTGGACATGTCCCTGAACCTCTCTGGATTTCAGCTTCCTCATTTGCAATGTAAGAGGGCCAGATTAGGTCATGGCTTTACAGATGTAAAATTCTGTGAATTTTCTATATTGGCAAAACATCTCTTTTATGACAGAGTAAAGACTTAAACAATATTCTTCCTTTTTTGGCTGTGGAGTTTCTTATTACATCTAAGCATCAACCAATGGGGTCAAAGAGAGACTGGGAAATTTTTCTGCAAATTTGGAAAGCGTCTATTCCAAATTTTTTTTTTTTTTTTTTTTTTTTGCGGTATGCGGGCCTCTCACTGTTGTGGCCTCTCCCGTTGCGGAGCACACGCTCCGGACACACAGGCTCAGCGGCCATGGCTCACGGGCCTAGCCGCTCCGCAGCATGTGGGATCTTCCCGGACCGGGGCATGAACCCATGTCCCCTGCATCGGCAGGCGGACTCTCAATCACTGCGCCACCAGGGAAGCCCTCCAAATATTTTAATGCTAAAGGATGACCGTTTGATTGAAGGATATGGTTAAAAAATATTAAACACTATCTTGGAAATACCATGTTGGATTAGAAAAGCCATTTTAGAAATCACTCAGTATTACCCCCTCACTTTACTGATGCAAGTTATGTGATTTCCCGAAGACCACACAGCTTACTTGTATTATAGACAGCTTTATTACTGGGGATATTAAGATCAAACATACCATAATGCCTTCAAAATGATCTTATCATATTCACCACAAAAATACAGAAAATGAAAGCAGTGTAAGAGAGTGGTTAAGTGTAGGCTGTGAAATTAAATTGCCTGGGTGCAAATTCCAACAGTGCTACTTTGTGATTTTGAACCAATTATGTAATCTCTTCATGCCCCAGTTCTCTTCCTCTGGTAAATGAGGGTGACAATAATTGCACATACCTCTAGTTTACCAGGAGAATTAAAATAGTAAATCCAGGAAAACTGTTTAGTATATTGTCTGACACATAGGAAATAATCAATACTAGCTAGGATTAAGATTATATTGTGTATTTGATACATTGGCTAAATTTGGTTTCATGTTTCAATTGTATTTCTTTCCCTGGTATTCAGGGTCAGAATTATTCTAAAATGACCTTTTAAGGATTGTCAATCTATAAGTTAGACTATGATAAAAGCATCCAATAGAAAAAAAGAACTCTAAAATTAATTTTAAAAAGAATGGACCCAGGTATAGAGCTGTTTTCCACTGTAGTACACTAGAGTCAAGTTATTTCCTTGAAAACCCTGTAAAAATGACTCAGAAGTAATACATAAGTAACATCTCATCCACTGTTCTCCAAATTTTTGTCCTCCATTAAGCAGTCAATGATCTGATTTTTGCCAGTGTATGGACATTGCTAAAACTTCACCATATTTAAATGACAGTGATTAAATCCATTTAACACACTGTGTATGAATTTCAAAAGGTCTTTATGACTGTTTATCTCATCTTTATGGACCTTTAAACTTAATAGCTTTGGTTGCAATACAGAAGTGATTTCCAAAAGTTAAGCATCTCTTCAAAGCTACTGCCAGACTGTTTAGTTGATCAAAATTATGATGTCATCCAGACACAGATCTCTGTGTGTCCTTGCTCTTCAACTTGTCCATTAATTAATAATATAGTGGTGGGGTGTGTGGGGAGTGAGATATGGTCCCCTGTCAGTTAACGAAGACATTAGTCAAAAGAAATATCAGTTCAGTTCAGGGAATACAAATGTCACCGTTTTGCTCTGGTTCAATAGTTTTAGGATGATATATAGGTTCATTTAAAACTCATAGTACAATAACCCCTGTTGGAGTTATCAATTCCTCTCCTTCCCCATCTGAAATGTTAAGGTAGCCAGTCTTAAACACAGAGCCCCAGAAGATTATAATCAAAAGAACTAGCTCGGGCTTCCCTGGTGGCGCAGTGGTTGAGAGTCCGCCTGCCGATGCAGGGGACACAGGTTTGTGCCCCGGTCTGGGAGGATCCCACATGCCGCGGAGCAGCTGGGCCCGTAAGCCATGGCCGCTGAGCCTGCACGTCCTGAGCCTGTGCTCGGCAACGGGAGAGGCCACAACAGTGACAGGCCCGTGTACCAAAAAAAACAAAAGAACTAGCTCATGGCACATTCCCCAAGCATACCCCTGCTATAGTTGTGCTAATCAAAAATGTCTATAGACATTGCCAAACATCCCCTAAGGGGTAAAATCTTCCCAGATTGAGAATCAGTCTCATGCATCCAACAGAAGACTGATTGTCCTAGATCAGGGATTAGTAAATTACAGCCCATAGGCCAAAAATAAAACCCACTGCCTATCTTTGTAAATAAAGTTTTATTGAAACACAGGCATATTCATTCACTTACTTATTGTCTATGCTGCTTTCTCACTAAAAGAGCAGAATCGAGGAATGGTGACAGGTATTGTATAACCCATAAAACCAAAAATATTTACTATCTGGCTCTTTAGGAAAAAAATTTGCCAACTCCTGTACTAGTCTACTGATTTCAAACATTTTTTTAGTGATGACAACTTTTTATAATGAAATCTTACATAAAAATTGTGTCAGACAGGGTCCAGATGGAACTTTCAACTTGGGTAATTTGAGAAAGTAAAGCATATGCAGAATAATTTATATAGGCAATTTCAAACGTGTGTCAGAGTATAGAGAAATCACGAAGGGCTAAGAAAGCTGGGCATTATTACCGTCTCTAGGCCTGAAGGGGAGAGGACCAAAACGACCTCATAGGAAGGGAGCCAGAGAATGAATACCTCCCTCACATTCTCCCTTTCTCCAGTCTCAGACCAGTGTTCCCCAATGGCTAAATCCAAACAGAAGCAGGAGAGCAAGATAACCCACGGATACGGTCCTTATTCATCAGCCTACCAGGTCACAGAGCAGAATGTACAGGGTGGAAACTAGACCTGGGGGACAAACAGAAAAGAAACCCAGCATAGAGCCCTAATAACCGAAACTGATCAAAGCAAAGTTTCTGTGATGTTTAGTGGAGGAAGGTATTGAGATCAGCACAGGTTGGCCTTATCTTGAACCCACTGGTCCAAGGTGAAATAGAGAACACAGTTTGAAAAGTCTCCTAAATCCCCTTCTGGCCTTCTCACTTCATTTGTCTCCTTTCTGAAGCAAAATCCCATAGTCAGATATTTCAATGCTGTCTTTTCTAACAAACTTCAATCCTTAAACCCATTTCCCCCATTCAAACCTTAAATCCCAAGTACCAGACATGCCCCCATCCGTCTCCTGCCTGCTACCTTCTCTGTTCATGTCCTCAAGCTACTAAACATTGGTAGAAAGAATTTAATTACCCTGATTACTGAATCCCTACAATGTCATAATATCAGATAACAGGGGCCTAACTGCTTGCTCAGCTTCCCATGACTTTCAGCCCTTAACTAAAACTGCCAGAATATCCTAATCACCAAATCTGATAGCCTTTTCCTAAAACTTCATCAACCTTAACTTCTTTGCATCAAAAGATCTTGCCATTATTCCTTCCATCTTGATTTACTTCTTCTGGCTTCCAAAGCACCATATATATATATTTTTTTAATTTAAGTATACTGATTTACAATGTTGTGTTAGTTTCAGGTGTACAGCAAAGTGATTCTGTTATACATATATGTATATCTATTCTTTTTCATATTATTTTCCCATATAGGTTATTACAAAATATTGAGTATAGTTCCCTGTGCTATACAGTAGGTCCTTGTTGGTTATCTATTTTATATATGGTAGTGTATATATGTTAATCCCAAACTCCTAATTTATCCCTCCCCCACACCCTTTCCCCTTTGGTAACCATAAGTTTGTTTTCTATGTCTGTGAGTCTATTTCTATTTTGTAAATAAGTTCATTTGTATAATTCTTTTAGATTCCACATATAAGCAATAACATATGATATTTGTCTTTCTCTGTCTGGCTTACTTCACTTAGTATGATAACCTCTAGGTCCATCCATGTTGCTGTAAGTGGCATTATTTCATTCTTTTTTATGGCTGAGTAATATTCCATTGTATATATGTACACATCTTTATCCATTCATAAGTCGATGGACATTTAGGTTGCATCCACGTCTTGGCTATTGTAAATTGTGCTGCAATGAACACTGGGGTGCACGTGTATTTTCGAATTAAAGTTTTCTCTGGATATATGCCCAGGATTGGGATCCCTGGATCATATGGTAACTCTATTTTTATGTTTTTAAGGAGCCTCCATACTGTTCTCCATAGTGTCTGTACCAGTTTACATTTCCACCAATAGTGTAGGGGGGTTCTTTTCTCTCCACACCCTCTCCAGCATTTATTTTGGATGATGGCCATTTTGACCAGTGTGAGGTGATACCTCATTGTAGTTTTGATTTGCATTCCTCTAATAATTAGCGATGTTGGCCATCTGTATGTCTTCTTTGGAGAAATGTCTACTTAGATCTTCTGCCCATTTTTTGTCTGGGTTGCTTGTTTTTTTTGATATTGAGCTGCATGAGCTGTTTGTATATTTTGGAAATTAATTCCTTGTCAGTCACATCACTGCAAACATTTTCTCCCATTCTGTAGGTTGTCTTTTTCTTTTGTTTATGGTTTTCTTTGCTATGCAAAAGTTTTTAAGCTTAAACGATCATATACCATGATCAAGTGGGATGTATCCCAGGGGTGCAAAGTTTTTCAGTATCTGTAAATCAGTGTGATACACCACATTAACAAATTGAAGAATAAAAACCATATGATCGCCTCAACAGATGCAGAAAGCTTTTGACAAAATTCAATATCCATTTATGATAAAAACTCTCCAGAAAGTTGGCATAGAGGGAACATACCTCAACATAATAAGCGCCATATATGACAAACCCACAGCTAACATCATACTCAACAGTGAAAAGCTGAAAGCATTTCCTCTAAGATCAGGAACAAGACAAGAATGCCCACTCTCACCACTTTTATTCAACATAGTTTTGGAAGTCCTAGCCACAGTGACCAGAGAAGAAAAAGAAATAAAAGGAATCCAAATTGGAAAAGAAAAAGTAAAACTGTCACTGTTTGCAGACAATAGGATACTATACATAGATAACCCTAAAGATGTCAACAGAAAACTACTAGAGCTCATCAATGGATCTGGTAAATTTGCAAGATACAAAATTAATGCACAGAAATCTCTTGCATTTCTATACATTAACAACAAAAGATCAGAAAGAGAAATTAAGGTAGCAATCCCATCTACCATTGCATCAAAAAGAATAAAATCCCTAGGAATAAACCTACCTAAGGAGGCAAAAGACCTGTACTCTGAAAACTATAAGATGCTGGTGAAAGAAACTGAAGGTGACTCAAATGGAAAAATACATCATGTTCTTGGATTGGAAGAATCAATATTGCTAACATGACTGTACTGCCCAAGGCAATCTACAGATTCAATGCAATCTCTATCAAATTACCAATGGCATTCTTCATAGAACTAAAACAAAAAATTTTTAAAGTTGTATGGAAACACAAAAGATCCTGAATAGCCAAAGCAACCTGGAGAAAGAAAAATGGAGTTGGAGGAATCAGGCTCCCTGACTTCAGACTATACTACAAAGCTACAGTAATTAAAACAGCATGGTACTGGCACACAGAAAATATATAGATCAATGGAACAGGATAGAAATCCCAGAAATAAACCCATGCACCTATGGTCAATTAATCTACAACAAAGGAAGCAAAAATATACAATGGAGAAAAGACAGTCTCTTCAATAAGTGGTGATGGGAAAACTGGACAGCTACATGTAAAAGAATGAAGTTAGAACATTCTCTAACACCGTATACAAAAATAAACTCAAAATGGATTAAAAACCTAAATGTAAGACCAGACACTGTAAAACTCCTAGAGGAAAACATAGGCAGAACACTCTTTGACATAAATCACAGCAATATCTTTTTGCATCCATTTCCTAGAGTAATGGAAACAACAAAAATAAACAAATGAGAGATGTATCTTGGTGATATTATTTGAACCTTGGATCAAGCCAAGCCTGAAGCCTTCTTCTCATTTTACTTTTCACAATTGCACCAGATTACTCTTCCTAAATCATCATTTTGATTGCTTAAAACCTCCTTAAGTGACCACACAATGAAATCCCAAATCAGTGGTCTGATGTTAAAGTTATTTCATTACCTGACACCAACCCAACCCATCCATGCTTGCTCTCTGACTCCCCTTCCCGTACCTCATGCTGTAGCTCCATTGTGTGTTTGTGTGTTTATAGTCACAATGCTGTGCATTAGCTCCCCAGAATTTATTCATCTTCCAACTGCAAGTTTGTACCCTTTGACCAACACCCTCAGCCCCTGGTAACCATCATTCTACTCTTTGTTTCTGTGAGTTCAGCTTTTTTAGATTCTACATACAGTGATATCATACAGTATTTATCTTTCTCTGTCTGACTTATTAGGTATTTGACAGAGCACATGTAAACACATATCCTATTTTCCTCTCAAAAGGAAGGTCTCTGAGATGGAAGAAATCTCTATCCCATAACATAACTAAATAGAGGTTCTTTAAACTTTTTCAGTTCTGATGATGAATAGTAAACCAACACAGTTAATCTATTCACTGATTTGTTTATTATCCATTCACTCAACAAGTGCTTATTTAACTCACCAAGTTCTTATGTAATGCCTAGTGTGTGTCAGGCACCATTACAGGCTTTGAGGATATAGTAGTAAACAAAACAGATGAAAATTCCTGCTCATAGAGCTGTGGAAAGAGACAGCAAAAAAGAAGAAAAATAAGTAAAATTTGTAATATTTTGCTGAATATGTGATAACTGCAGGAATAAATAAATAAGTAATAAATAAATGCAGGATAAACGTGGGGGTAAATTGCAACCCCGCACTTAGAAACGTTTCTAGCCATGATCAACTCCCCTTAGATGGTGGGTAGAAATGTGACGATATTGAGCTAGTGAATAGAGGAGGCTCTTGTAAACCATTCCATATTAAAAATATTTAGTAAATCTTGTAAACTTTCAGGAGCATGGGGGTATATTCTTGTTTCAGCTTGGCTCATTTCTAAGGTAATTTTCATGGTGAATTTCAGTATATAGCTCCTTTTTTGCAGTTATGTTCAGGATTACAATGAGAGCTTATCAGCAGAAGAATTGTAAATACTTGAAATGTATTCAATTTTGACATACTGGCATTAAAATTAAAAGCATATTGGGCATCAATGTTTTCTCCTTCATAATTACAGGAAACTTTATCACCAAGTGATGATGGCCCTTTCTCCCATTATATTCCAACAAAATAACAGCCTTAAAACTGAACTTGGCATTGCTGTGGCCAGAGGAAATGTTTTATACTTAGCTTCAGAACATAGAAATTTTTCTGACCCAACAAATCCATGAAAAATGATGTGTTAATGTATGTGTGTGTTTGTGAGAGAGAAAAAGAGAGACAGAGAGTGTTTGTTGGACATTATACATACGTGGTTATGGATAGAGAAAGGAAAACAGGCAAAGAGCCAGTAAAATAAGCAATAAAAAATCCTTGGTTTGTGGTCAGGCATGAAGCTGTAGCTTGGGCCTTCAGTGGCTCCAGCAATGAGTTAATAAGCCAATAAAATATGTGTCCATTTTAAATGTTCATAGGTCAAAGCACTTGAAACAAAGTGAGTTACATGACCAAGTTCCCGAGTCAGGATCATATTCTTGTTCGCCAAGACGCCTTAAATATTTAGCAGAGCCATCTGTACTACTGAAAAAATAATCTCCATAAAGCTCTCAAGACCACCTCTATATACAGTACTCTAAACGACATTGAATAAAATAAAAATGAAATGATCTATAGTGGTGGCAATCTAGTCTTCCTCCTACCACCTCCCAAAACTAAAAGCCATAAGCTAAATAGCAGATGCTCTTTATTTTTGTTGTGAGTCAACAAGTTTGGCAATTTCTCTCTAGTCAGAAATGTCCACTGGGGAGGAAGTAAGTCTCTACCTAAAAATTTGAGTATTTTTACAAAGAACAACATTCATCTTAGAACAAGGAAATATTAGTCACAAAACACAACAACAAAATGTTTTCAGGGTCCCAAAGTTTCTGGATGTGTGGCATACTTGGGATATAGGAATTCACCAACAGGAAAATCAGTACAATTCACTGGCATGTATAATTCTGGATTTAGTCTTCACCCATTGCTTATTGGTTGAGTGAACTTGAGTTACTCTACTTTCTCAAGTCTCAGTTTCATTTGTTATCTTATTGTAGAGGAGAAAAAATCATTTTCCCTCTACTCTTCTGAGTTCTAGCTAAGACTCCTGTAATACAAAAACAGATTCATAAGAGAAAAACAAACAAGTTTATTAACACGTATACCTCAAGTACACGTGGTAGATACACAGGGGAAAATGAGTAACTCTCCAGGGTGGCTTAGAATTCTGACTCAAATACCATCTTCACCTAAAGGCCAAAGAAGGGAAGGTGAGAAAAGGTCAGTCACAGGAGGTTATTAGCACAGTAAACAAGGATAAGTTTGCTACTCAGATTTAAGTTGGTGCCTTCTCCATGGGTAAGATTCTCTTGTGATTTAGAATCAAACTTCTCTTTCTGATACAGAAAGGGAGACGTCCTCGACCAATGGAGAGTCTTAAGGTTGTCATGAGGATTCAATGAACTAAGGTAAATAAGGTATTCAGAACACAGTTGGAACATAGAAAGTGCCAAATAAAAGTTAACCATTATTATTTCAGATCGATGTTTCTTCACGTGTGGTCCCTGGACTAGCAACGGCAACATTACCTGGGAACTTAGAAATACAAATGCTCAGGCCTCATCTAACACCTGCTGAATCAGAAACTCTGGAGGGAGGACCCCGCACTCTGTTTTAACAAACCCTGAAGGCGATTCTGGTAACCACTGAAATGAGAACCATGCTTATAGAATATAGGGTTACACAAAAAAGAAGTTCTAATACAATTCATCACTAAGAACTTCTGTTTTATTGTGACTATTTAAATGCAGAAGAATGCTTGGTTTTATTTCTTTCCAAACAACTAAAAAAGAAACCCAGCAGTAGCTTGAGAACAGTAGGATTTCCATAGAATAACTCTTCCCATCTTATTTTTGACTTTGCTTAGACAGACTCCTGTAGGCCACACAACCATATTCCAAGAGATCTATTATTAAATTGTGTTAATGTATTTTGTAAAGCCAAAGATACAATGGAAAAACTCAAAAGAGAGAGCCTACAGTATTGGTGAGAATTACGAAATTATACATTTGAACACAGCCTATTACTCATTAGTCTTAACCAATTCCATAAACAAAATCATAGGACTATAAGATTGGAGCATAGGCATATGCTGAGTCAGTGACAAACCTAGGTGCAGGAGTGTAATGCAGGGTTTCTAAGTCTGTGCATTTTGTGGCTTGAGTATAGTCAATAAGGTGTATGCACAGTTAAAGGTAAAATTGCCGTTTAGAACAAAGTAAGCCCCAGTGTGTATTTTTGTCACTTCATCCTCCACACTGCTGCCATAGAGATTTTTCTAAGGAACACATTTAATCATGTCACAGTACAACTTAAAAGACTTAAATGGCTCCCTTAAGCCTGGCATGAGAGTCTTTGTAATATGGCACCTGCTGACATATTTCACGGACCCCAGTCCTACAATTAGAGCTCCTCTATGGAGCCTTGCTCGACAGCCCACTCGTCATCACTAGGGAGCTGGTCCTTCCTAACTCAGAGCTCCTGGAGCACCGTGTGCAGACCTCTAGAAGTCATTTTCACATTACATTATAATTGTTTGAACGTCTGTCTCTAAACAAGACATTTACTTAACTTTTACTGACGGCAAGAAGCACATTTTCATTTTTGTGTCCCCAGCAGTTGGCATAAAGCCCAGTACAAAAGAGACACTTAGTAAATAAAGACATTCTGTGGGTCTAAAATGTAAGATCTATACGTGCACCAGAGATCAGCTCAGAAAAAATACAGCCATCACCTGGAGCATCTTTCTACCCATATTACAACCACAATCTTTGAATTCTGAGAAAAAGTTCTGCCACTTTCAAGGTTCCTGTGTCACCCTCATTCTAGCAGACACAGTCTCCAGGATAGAATGTCCTGTTCCCACTATCTTCTGAGAGCCACTAAAACTCATTTCATTTAAGACATTCTGACCCCCAAAGTTACTATGTCAGTTGATATTGATTGAAACCGCCGATTTTTACCCCAGGCTGCATGTCATGAGCTTTACAGTTTCAATACTTAAGTCACAATTGCAAAATAAGCTGGGTGTAGCAGTTTTAAGGCAGCCGACCACACGTTTGTTAGCTTCCTGAGTAATCCTCCTGGCTCCAGAATCACTGTAATTATTTGCTGATCCACAACTCATCACTCTCCATTTTACTTCCCTCACAGCCCTGCTACCATTTCACAACCTCTCAGATTGGCATTTTAGAATGCTTTCCCTTCTCCACTTGGCTCTGCTCTATGCCCTGGTATTTTATTCTTGATAATCATTCAGCCCCGAAGCATTTGGCCCAGGGCTGCTGGAACACCTAGCAAATATTTAAGCCAATTCCTTCACTGGAGCACTCGATGCTTGAGTCACAACACCTTGAATTAATCACAAGTTGTTTGAGAATATCCTATTTGTTTGTTTGCTCATTATCATCTCCCTGTCTACTGTCATATCCCTTAAGCCAAAGGACACATTTTCAGTTTTTAAGTGAATTGGAGCGATGGATGGGTCTGGGTAGAATGACAATAACTCTCCCTGTAAGTACCCAGCTCCTCACTGTCTGCCTGGAGAAATCTAGTGACAGTTCCCTGTTGCTGATTCTGAGATATCTGAGGCTCCTCCTTGCCTGGAAACTTCTGATGCTCTTTTGCAATGACCAACAGAAGCTTCAGTTTTCTCATCCTTACAGGGCTTCTGTAAGGATTAATTCAGATAATATAAAGAAAGCTAGGTGTTGGTACACACCATACACATTGTAAATAATCAACAAATGGTAGCCAATCTAGCCATTGCAACTGTATTTTGAAGGCTGTATTAGTTTCCTAGGGCTGCCGTAACAAGTACCAAAAACTGGCTTAGAACAACAGAAATTTATTGTCTCACAGTTCTGGAGGCTAAAAGACCAAAATTAAAGAGTTGACAGGACCCGCTTTCTCTGATGGCTCTAGCGGGGAAGCCTTCTTTGGCTCTTCTAGCTTCTGGTAGTTGCCGGCAATCCTCAATTCCTTGGCTTGTAGATGCCTCATTCTCAGTCATATGGCCATCTTCTCCCTGTGTGTCTTCATATCATCTTCCCTCTGTGCTAATCTGTCTCTGTGTCCAAATGTCTCCTTTTTATAATGACACCAGTCATATTGGATTAGGGCCTAATGACCTCATTTTACCTTTATTACCTCCATAAAGATCACATTTCCAAATAAGGTCACATTCTGAGGTATTGGGGGTTAGGACTTCAACATATCTTTTGGGGAGAACGCAATTCAATCCATAACAGAGGTGAAAGGTAGCAGAATATGTCACCTTAAAACATGACTGTAGGAGTTCAGGACATGCCACTCCAAAATATGCCACTTTGGTATATTGACTATTTTGAGCTGAAGGCACTTGAAAAACAGCAAACGCAGGTAGAGACTTTCTCTGAACTTCCCTTATGTGCCTAAACACAGATTCTCCTAAAGGAACTCACTTGCCATAAATCCCTTCCCTGGGAGTTTCATTAGGCAGAGAAGATTGACTTACTACCGGAGAGAAGGCTAGAGGTCAACACCATGCCTAAATGAACTTTGCCACAAACTATCATGTCTCCCATATACATTCTTCTAAGGACCCATTCAACTTTCCTAAAAATCATTCACTCTGCCCTGAGAGGCCTACATCCTTTTTCCCCTTTCCCTACTAAGATAGTATTTAAGTCTGAATTCTAAGCCACCTCGGGCTTACTCATTTTCTTCTGAGTATCTCCCATGAGGTATACATATTAATAAACTTGTTTGTTTTTCTCTTGTTAATCTATTATTACAGAAGTCTCACCGAGAACTCAGAAAAGTAGAGGGAAGTTATTTTCCCTCCCCTGCAGAAGCAGAGTAGCCAATTGTGGTAAGAATACAGTATAGAATGGTATTTTGTTTTTCTAATAACTGACCCAATTTTGTTTTGTTGACCTCCCTTTTCTTGCTGAGGAACAGGATTCCCTGGTTATATTTCAATTTAATTTCTCTTTTGTTCTTAAAATAATCAGACAAGTTACACCCCCTCAGGCTCTCACTGTCTGTGGACAGCACCTGTCTGGGGTGGGGAGAAGGCAGTGGCACACTGGTAGACCAACTCTTTAAGGGAGAAAAAATCCAAAGTGCCCAATTTGTAGCAGTGACTGATTTCCACTGTGTATTAATGCTATATAGAGTAGTCCAACCAGGGCTGATTCAAACTACCAATGAACAACTGGCAAAATTCCTGAAAATTTAAACTTAGTCTCTTGAGCAGGTATGAACTATTTCCAGCACCCCACTGAAGGCATGGTCTACTTTCTCATGACTGCCTTCTCCCTTTCTCCTCTCTGATCCTCCAACCTGCATTTACCCACAAAACTTCAGGCAACTGATGTGGGAGCGGGTAACACTGACTTTCTTGAGATGCAGCAACTCTGATATCCCTTTCTGGAGGTTGTTGCTGTCTCTTATCCACAAACATGACAGGGCCTCCTCTGCATGGCAGGTGTCCAGGGACTGGACGTGCATTTGTTGGTTCATTGCAGGGTCCTGAGGGGTCTTCCTCTGCATACTGTTTGATATGGAAAATCCAGCTTCAACTTGGCCTCTACTCCCCAGCCCCTTCCTTGTGAAATTTAACCTACAGACTTTTTTTTTTTTTTTTAATCCACTCTTCCACAGTCCTTTTGGGAGATATTTGCAAGAAGGCTTTTGCCCCATCCATCTTCTTTGGCATCCACGTAATGGAGGGAAATCTAAATATCTTTGCAAAAAAAAATGGTGGGAAAGGCAGGTGTCCTCTGGCGAAGCCATGTCTCTCCTACCACTTTCTCCTTGTCTCATTAGCATCAAACACTCTTCTGGTCCAATAGGAAGCAACTTTAAGACAAGAGAACATTGTCAGCACCTAACCAAGTAGAGAGGAGGAAACAGATGTACATCCCCAAATGTACAGGAAAAGGAGAGGAACAAGTCCAAAGTCCTTCTTTGAGTAGGAAAGAATAGCTTCCACAATACAAATTCTGCATTCTCCCAAAAGTCATCACCTTCCTGTCTTCCAGCACTCTTTTTTTTTTCTTTTATAAATTTATTTATTTATTTTTGGCTGCATTGGGTCTTTGTTGCTGCACATGGGCTTTCTCTAGTTGCGGCAAGCGGGGGCTACCCTTCGTTGCAGTGTGTGGGCTTCTATTGTGGTGGCTTCTGTAGTTGTGGCTCACAGGCTCTAGAGCACAGGCTCAGTAGTTGTGGCGCACAGGCTTAGTTGCTCCACGGCATGTGGGATCTTCCCGGACCAGGGCTCGAGCCCATGTCCCCTGCATTGGCAGGCGGATTCTTAACCATTGCACCACCAGGGAAGTCCCTGGTCCCTCCTAAATGTGACTCACTGATAAAGACAGGGAAACCAGTTCAGCCTTCCTAGCAGTAGGAGCAAGGATTAGGAAACTCATGACTGAAAACCAGGTCCTCGGCCTTGGAGAATTCAGTAGTTTTATTATCAGAGCTCTGACTCCACTTTTTTATTATCTTTAATAATGTAGTGTTTGCTACATTATTCAGCCACATTCGGGAGAAGAAAAAGATATTAATAATAATAGATAACATTATGAAAATAGAATAATCATACCTCGCAATGCTCCCTTACATTATTATTCCAGTAGTGGAGAAAAAATAAAAAGCTTGTTTTTAATCAAAACTAACCATAATGAAATCTGCCTTCCAAGTTGGAAGAATAGGGGGAGGAATTAATTTATGTCACTGGGAAAATAAATCTCTCTGCTGCCCCCTTTCAATTGCAGAGACTGGTGGGTGAGAAGGATTGAGACCCAGAGTAGATGATTTAGCAGACCAAGAGCACATTCATTCTTCTTTGGATATACAAGAAGATCCCCAGAGCAGAGACTGAGGATGGTAGGGTCTACTTCCACTTCTGAGGGGGAGGCAACAGAAGTAAAGGAGGGAGCAAAAAGATAATAGGAATGCAACACTGTGGTAGCTGAGGATTTGTTTTGTTTCATTTTTTTCTATTTTCCATTTACGATATTTGCTCTGCTAGGATATAAACCCCCGTCTGTGTTCTCAAATGTGCAGTAAAGACTATTACACATAAGTGCCCCATGAGAGGTTTTTTTTTTTTTCATGTAATTCAAAGAGAAGGGGATGAGTACAGTGTTCGTGCAGCATGGGGTGGAGAGAAGGGAACTTATATGGGAGATGAGAGGCTAGGAATGTGGAATAAGTTCTCCCAGAAGCAGGAAGTAGGAGCCAGCCCTGAACCAACATTAATCCCTGGAAACGTGTAAAAATCTTGAAGGAGACCGGAGAACAGAGGGTCTGCTCTGACATCTGGGTTTCATTATTAATACTGTTGCTATTGTTATTATTCTCCACTAGGGAGCTAAACAGAACACACACAACACAGCTCGCAATAACATCCAAGGCACGATGGCCCCTATATCTGGGTCAGGGACTTGTGAGAGGTATATTACCAACTCTTTATACACTCCTAATAAGCACTGACTTTTATTCATTCTCAGGGCCACGTGGTGAGAAAGTTGGAAAATGTAGCCGTTTCCTGGAGCTGACATGTGGGTATCCAGGATGCCCTCATGCCAGCTGCTACACACGGCTACTATCGTTCTTCAATCTTAATCTAATAGAGGGTGAAGAGCAGGTGCCCTCAAGGTAGCCCTTCCTTTTCCAGACACTGAAATCTGTCACAGAGCACTGCGAGGCCACAGAGTTGAGTAAATATGAGCCAGTCTGCACTATTGTGAGGCATGCAGTCCCTGTGTCCCGCTGACCCGCTTGGCAAGAGCACTTTCCCTGCCCAACGTGAACAGCACTGTGTCATCCTTTCTTCTCTGTGCAGGAAGAAAAGTAAACAGCTAGAACTCTGGTCCATTACAAACGTAAAACGTGCTTCTCTAAAGAGGCAGCATTAGAGAGTCTTTTCTAATAAACTTTTCTCATTAGGAATTCCACATCTTGTCATCTGAGAAGTCTCTCATGTGGCAGTTTTGTGATAGATGCCACAGCTCTGTAACAGTAGCAGCAAAGCCCTCAGCTGATGGTATTTCACTTTATGAAATTCAAATCCACAAATATATGCCAGGGATGTTAGTGGCCCATGTGCCTTCCACCCTGTCACAACATTGAAGGAGGGATATAAGATTTTATGGCGCCTATAAGCCACTGACAGTCAAGTGTCTCACACACTTCTATTTTAGAGACCCTAGTGGATTTTTCTTTGCTCTTTTTTCTTCCTTTTTAAACTTGAATTTCTTTAGTTAGTTGTGCATTTTCTTCAAGGTGGAGTGAAAGCCTTTCATATTTGAATTCCATGAAGAACACCTACTGATACACAACTCAACTACTTTAAGCTGCCGAAAGCAACTATGTTAAATACACAGTATACTGAGTTTCCAGAGGGGACAGTGTATACAATTCCTTATCAGGTGTGCTTTGGTGTAGATTTACACTATGTGCCTTTGACTATCTTTCTTCTTGGAAGAGTCCCTGCTGCTTGTCAGAAGGTGTGCTACTGGGTACTTCCAGTAAAGACAGCCTTTATTATTAGGGTCAGTTATTGTGTAAACTTAGAAAAGTAACAAGGTCTTGTATTTTAGTTTTATCTTTGACAAAATTTGGTTGTTGTATGATCTGCTATCTAACCAACTCCCTCATGAATCACTGTGGCATACAAACAAGAATAATTTAGTGCACCTTACTTCTAATACCGATCTTCAGTATACCCAGCATATTATGAAAGCAAAATAATTGAAAAATGGAAGAGAGAAGAGAAAGGAATGAAATGAGGAAGAAGTAAAGGAAGAAAAGGTAATAGGATTAATTAGACATTAAGGAAGCTCTGGGGTCCAAATGTATTTTCCATTCACATCTTTCCCCGGCTAGAAAAATCTGCTCTAAAAATAGAAACTCCATATTTGGGGGGTATACTCTTAGGCTGAGGATACATGAATAGTCTTTGTACTTGTCAGCAACTAGTTCCTTTTGTCTACCTTGGTAACCCCAGTATCTTGCACATTAACAGTACTCAGTAGAGGCTCTGACAAATATTTGCAGAATAAATGTTTAAAGCTAATGTGGAAATCATTAGATGAAAGGTTGATAAGGAAAGGGAGAGATCAGGCTGTGAACACTTGAATTCGAGAATCAATGTTAAAATCACTAAAATGAAACTGACAGATCCAGTGTGCCTCCCGAAGTGATGTGATGTGATGTGAAATATATAACATCGTACTCTTGCAAAAACCTGAACCTGCGTTGGATGAAGGCTTTAGAGTTGAATTCCAGTCAAAAAAGAAAATGGCAGCTGGAGGAACAAGTTAAACACCACCTAAAGGAAACAGATGTTCTACAGGTCAACTCATAGTATCTTTAACAAGTCAATGACAGGGAGAAAAAGAGAGAGAGGACTACCATGGGCCTTGACGGAATCTCAATTTGACCAAATAAATTATACACAGACAATTAAGGAGATTGTAATGTGTACTGTGTGTTAAATGATTCCACATCATTTAACACACAGTACAATAAAGCTATGGCTATGTAAGAAAATATCCATGTTTTTGGAAATGTATATCAAAACAGAATGATGTGATAATTGAGGTGTGCTTAAAATAGTTAACACACATGCATAAAGAGAAGGGGAATAGATAAATACTGTACGGCAAAATCTTTAAAAACACTGGATCTGGGTAATAAGTAAAAGGGTGATATATGTATAGGGGTACATTTTGTTGTTCTCCACGCTTTTATGTTTGAAACATTTATAACATAATTTTTTTCAAAAGTAAATACCTTGGGGGATGTTCTGACCAGGAAGGGGCATAGGGAACTTTTTGAGATGCTAGAAATGCTCTCTGTATGATCAGGATGGTAGTTAAATAAATGTGTACATATGCAAAACTCATCAAACTGTACGCTTAAAATTACGCTCCTTATTGCATTTAAGTTATATCACATTAAAATAAACAAACTAGTCTCCATCTTTAGTAGGCAATTAAACACCTGCATGAGTGACTAAATGTAGCACATATCTGCTCCCCTGGTGCCTCCACTTAAGAGATTTCTGAGAATTCCCACATCCACTCTTTACCTAGTCTTCGATGTGCCACAAAGCAATGACACTCAGTCACTGAGAATGCTATCTCCGTGTTTTAGAGGCTGGAAAAACTATCACCTAGTTTCTGAGATGATGCGGCTTGATAAAGAGGTAAGTACGAGCATTGGCCTTGAGTCATCAGCATCACAGAGCCCTGTAAAGAAGAAGTGGAGGAAAAACTGATGTGTCCTAAGGCAAAGAGATTCAAGGAGAGAGAGCTGGGGGAGGGTCAGAAGTGACAGCATCAGCAGAGGGACAGTGGCTCCATGGAATTGAACCCCTCGGTCTGTGGCTCAAAAAAGTATGTGGCGCCAGACAGTCCCACCCTCACCAGAAGATCCTGGGGACAGCCTTGAGGAAAAGCCGTTGATGCTGCTCCTAGCTGGAGGAAAAGAAAGGAAGAGAAGAATAGTGGAGTGAGCAGCTCTCAAAGGTCCTTTTCCATGGAGACCATAGAATGAAGTATGGTAGATGTGAAGCATCAACACCATAGCGTAACTAGTTTATTGTAATGACTGAATCTTATCCTTTTCATTTTCACAGGAGAGAATATTACAGAGCGGGAACATAATGCATGACAGGAAACGAATAGAATCAAGGAGGCAGGCAGCTCTGATGACCTCTAAATCACCTTCGGGGTTGTTCTTCCCTAGTCTTGAAGAATAGCACACCTTCACAGCTGAGTAGCACCATGGTCCCGTCCTGTGGGATCTAAGAAGTCCTACAGCCATCTCCTTCAGTTCAAACTGGCAGAGTTTCTGCTGAGGTGGCTGATTAGGTCCATGGTTCATACTAATGTCTTATCAAACGGTTGTTCCACCACACTCTGTGCTCTGCATACACTGAGAATTTTCGAAATCTTTAAATTCTGGTTCCTTTTTGCATAATAATTCCTTCTACAATTCATTCATCTCTTCTTGTGTTTTACTATAAGCAGTCAGGGAGAACCAAGCTACTCTTTCAACACCTTTCTTAGAAAGCTCCTCAGTGAAATACCCGGTTTATCACTCACAGGTTCTACCTTCCACAAAACACTGGAATGTGAACAAAATTCAGTCATGTTCTTTGCCACTTTATAACAAGGACCGCCTTCTCTCTATTGTCCAATTACATGTTTCTCGTTTCTGTTTGAGCCGTCATCAGAACGGCCTTTACCATCCATATTTCTATCATTCTGTTCATGATTAATTATTATGCTTTATGAAGATAGAAGCTTTCTTTATGGAGTTCCTCTTTTCTTTCTGAGTTCTCACCAGAATTACCTTCAACAGTCATTTCATGGTAATCTTGGCTTTTCTAGCATGCATTTCAAAACTCTTCCATTTTCTACCCAGTACCCAGTACCAAAGCCATTTCCACAGCACCCCACTTCATGGTACCAATTTCTGTATTAGCCAGCTCTGGCTTCCAGAGCAAAATATCACAGACTGGGTAATTTAAACAAAAATATTTATTTTCTCACAGTTCTGGGGCTTGGAAACCCGAGATTAAGGTACTGACAGATTCAGTGTCTGGTGAGAACCCTCTTCCAGGCTTGCAGATGGCTGCCTTCTCACTGTGTCTTCTCATGACAGAGAAAGGAAACTCTGATATCTCTTCCTCTTCTTATAAGGGCACATCCCATCATGGGGCTCTGCTCACTAGCTACCTTCCAAAGGCCCTACCTCCTAATACTATCCCATTGGGGATTAGGGATTCAACATATGGATTGAGAGTACACAAACATTCAGTCCATAACGTTACTATAGCATAATGCAGTTGATCCTGACTGATACAAAACCTATGACAATAAAGGAAGACAACCTTAAGATGAAGCCAACATTGTAGATAGCAAAGTGGAAAAATAGACAGGGTTTTTGACATCACTGAACCACTGGATCATCCCTCACAGAAAGACCATTTTATTGCTAGACTTACCAGTTATATAAGAAATAAATTCCCTTATAATTTAAGCTATTTGAATCGAAACCACTTAACTGGTACAGTGATTATATTCTGTGTTATATGACCCCCAACAATGCCGTATCTGAATGGAATAAGGGAGGGCACCAGACCTCTGAGCAAACGATGTGCAGGCTGGACAATGGTCTGTGAAGTAGATGGATACCAAAGCTCTGTCCAATAGGGACATCATACCCAGGGAAGTGACTGACCAACATCAATCCACCTGGCTCCAAGTCCTTCACTAAGTCTACTGATAGCAACAAGAATAGTCGAATTAGAAGCAGAGGAGAGCTGCACATTGTGAAATCAATTTCATAAATTGTGGGCTCTAGTCACAGTTTTCATTTCCTATCACAGAATTAAAAAGCCATATATCTTCCCCATTCTGAGAAAAATTTAGAAACAAAGAAAAATTATGAGTCCACTTTCATACCTTCAAGCCCCCATATTGTGAAGCCCCTGACATCACCATTTTAGTAACACCATGTCTCTGCAGGAGGCAGGCCCACAAGAGCAAGAGAGGAGAAAGTAACGGAGACCTGCATCTGCCACTGAGGAGACTACAAGGCAACCAGATAGCAATATCCGCATTGACCAGTCAATTCCCAAATGCAAATCAGTCTGAGAAGCACAGCTATATGCCTGTTCCCGTTTTTCTGTAATGCTGACTTTGGGTGGAGATCTCTAACTTCCTTATTTCCTTCCATATGTGTCCTTTGAATAAACCCCTCTGAATTACAGTGTCGTTCTTTTTGGAAAACTAAACGCTGTTTTCAATATCCAATTATTCCAACTGTCTCTCTCAAAAAGAGAGTCCATCTTCCCTCTAATAAATTTTACTCATATTTTTTAAGTATAAAAAAGTCTTTTCTCCCAGAGCAGCATTTGTTTAAAAAACCCTGGGCCTGGACTGCCAGGTCGTAGTTGTTGCATCACTTATTTCCACCAGATGGCGCTGTTGCTGATTCACACATTCGGAGTCCTACAAAATTTAATCTCATCACTGAAAAAACACCAGCGACTGCTTCTTCCCATTCCTGAGAAATTACCAGTTTTAACAACTACCACCTCTGTAACTAACCTGCTGGACACTTAACAATTGTCTCAGAGGGTTTCCTTAAGTGCAATTAGATATTGAGCTAAGCCCTCAGGACGCAGTGGTGTTCTCTTAGAATCTAGTAAGAGAGATGACCATTTAGCAAATTATCACACAAATAAACACATAATCACCAACTTTGATTTATGCTACAAATCAGAGAAACAAAGGTTCCTGGTTGCTAATGACCAAGCCTGAGGGGTAGAATCCAAAAGGAGCTAAATTTGAAGAGGGAGAGTAAACATTCTTCCAAACAGAAGGAATAGTCTTTAAGAAGGCATAAGAAGGCACTGAGGCTGGAAGGGTTACGACACTTTGGACAGGCTAAGAAAAAGAGAAGCCAGAGCTTTGAAACTAAGGATAAGAGCAAAAGAAAGTTGGAAAATTGAGCGGTCCCACTGATAGATAAGTCCTTGGTTTCAGTGACCATCTATACGATGATTCTCAAATTTACATCTTTAATCACCTTCTCTTCCAAGTTCTATATATGTCCCTACTTAATATATCCACTTAGTTGTTTCAAAGACATCCTCAAATACATGCACAGAACTGAATTCATGATCCTTTCTGGTCTGATTGGCTGTTCCCCGAATGTCAATAAATGGCACACCCCATACAATCAGAAAACGAAAGAGAGTCCTTGCAATCTCCCTCACCCTTAGGTGCACAGGCCATCTACCACCAAATTCTGTTCATTTTATCTACCAAATCTGACAGCTTTTCTCTAGATCAGTGATTCTCCAAGTGTGGTCTCCAAACCAGCAACATTAATATCTCCAGGGAACTGGTCAGAAATGCACATTCTCAGGCCCCAACCCAGGCCTAATCAAGGGGGCCCAGATACCTGCATTTTAACAAGTCCTCCAGGAATTGGAAGTCCAGTACAGTTTGAGAATCACTGCTCTATAGCTACAGGGTCCCTGCTACTGCCATAAACCTATCTCATCATTACTTATCTGGGCTACAGGAGTAGCTTTGCAGTTGTTCTTCCCCACATCCATTAAAGCCGCTTTTTACAGTAAATCTCAGCCCTGGCATCCATTATAACCTACAGGAAGCTACCCTAAACCAACTAAATCCAAATCACTGGGGGTGGGGCCCAGGCCTTGGTATTGTGTAAAAGCTTCACTTTGAAAGCCAAGACTGAGAACCACTACTGAACTCAGTTGTACTCTGAAGCCAGACTGATCTTTTTAAACTACAAATCTAGTCTTGCAATTCCCCTGCGTAAAACCAGCCAGGATCAAGCCCACATTCCTAACATCTATGAGACAGGCAAGTGCTCTGGCCCCTACGTTTGCCACACACTCCTCTAGTCTTCTACCATACGGGTCTTCAATCCATTGTAGGCTCCATGCTTCCCCTTGCTTTAGAGTTTTGCATATGCTGCTTGCTCTCTTGGCCTAAGTGTTCCTGTCTTACCCCTTTTGCCTAGTAATCCTCACTCTTCCTGTAGATCTCAGTTCCATCTTCCCATCCCCAGGGAAGTCCTTCCCAACCTTCTTTGTCATGGGAAAGGTAGGATGGGGAGGATCCATATATCCCAGTTTGCCCAGATAGTCCTGATTTATGGACTCATGGCTTATGGATTTACCTACTTATAATTTTATATTTATTTGTGATCATTTGATTCATGTCCATCTTCCTCACTGGATCATAAACCATAAGAGTTTGACACACAGGATGCACTCACAAATATTAGTGTTCCCAATTATATAAGGGGAAACTGAGTCTGCAGAGTTTAAGCATCTTGCCCAGATCACACAGCAGGTAAGCGGTGTGGCTGGAATTTGAACCGAGGTCAGGGATTTTCCAGCATCATAACAATGAAGCTGTGTTTTCAGAGAGATGGCCACAGCCTGATTCAGTGCCTGAGTATCCACAGTGGCCCAGGATTGAGCTTTACTTGATTCTTATTAGAACTGAGCTCAGCCTGAAAGCTACACATTTCCTTTCCACTGAAATTGTAATCTGCTCCAAGGAAATGAAGCTTATGGATCTCAGGGTATAAAGGGCAAATATGTGGGAGAAGCCAGAGATCAAACAGTCAAGTACACTTGTTATAGAATTTTTCATGAGCTGAATTCAAATGCTGTCAGTGGAGCAACTCCCCCTTGGCTTTAAAAGAACAAGAACAAAGGATGAGGGGAAAGGCAGCTGTCAGCGCATAAACAGAAGGCAGATGGAATGGTCCAGGGCTAGGAATGTGGAGTTGATGGAGCCAAGGGCTGGGACAGGGGTCACAAGAGAAGCCAATGCAGTAGAAGCTAAGAAGCTGCTTCTTCCTCAGTGAAAAATACAGGGGGGGAACATTCGATTCCCTGTAATTCATCAGTGGGTCCCCTCCAACTGTCCTTCATGTACCAACTTGGGGCCCCTCCACCATGTACCAACTGCCCTTCCTCTTTCTGCGTAATAGTGAGTTGTAACTCTAAGAGGTCACCTTGCCTTATTGATTCTCACTTTTCTCATATGCAAAATGAGGAAACTCAATTTAGATGACCTTGAAAGATGCTCTCTGCTCTACAATTCTGCGGTTCTATGACCCACAGCCAACGCTGCTAGAAATTACTCTGAAAAGACGGGAAAACACATGGATATTGGTAATAATCCCCTTCTCAAAATCAGAAAAAGGATGGCCCATTTATGCTATTCCTCAACCCCTATTGCATCTGATTCCTGAAGAAAGTGTTTCAGGTCAAGTCCAGCCTGTTTTAAAGTCAAAATTGAACCATGAAGTTCATAGCAAAATGAATCCAAAGCAGAATGAGTGCCACTAATCTACTAAATCCCAAAATTGAGGTAAACTAAACTATTATTATGAACTAAATTATTATTATTATTATTAAAGAAAAACAAACATTTAACAGAAAAATTTGGTGATGCTTTTTTAAAAATTTCATTTGTTTGCATTAGAATGAATCATGTATAATTTTAGACAATTAAATCAGAATAAACCCAGATTGTACTTCACATTAGTGAAACAGTGCACTTGATATATATTTTATAATTGGATCAAAACATTTCTATAAGGCTTATGTCAGCACTAGGAGTGAGTAGCTAGGAGGCAGGACCACCTAGAAAACTGAGAATAATTCAGGTATGATGTGCTTTTGTTCAGAATGCTCATTCCCCAAACTCCATCTAAAGAAATCTTGCCATTTCTTCAACCCTGTCACTGACCTGAGAAACAGTTTTAAAACATAGCCCCCAGATTCTTTGACCTTCCTCCTACTGAAACATGAGGTCTATGTTCCCTCCCCTTAAATTTGGGCTCTGTAACTCCTCAATAAAGAGAATACGGTAGAAGTGATGCTGTGCCAGTTTCCAGGCGCAGGATTTAAGAAACTGGCAGCATTTACTTTCTGCCTTGGAACCCAGCCACCATGTTGTGAGGAAGCCAAACAGCCACATGTAGAGGCCATGTGTAGGTGGTCCAGCTGACAGTCACAGCTGAGGTCTCAGTCTAGCCGGTATCAACTGCCAGACATATGAGCGATCAAGCTTTCAGATGATTCAGGCTCCCAGTTTTTGAGCTGCCTCAGCTGATGCCACATGGTGTAGAGATGAGCTGTTCCCTTCCAGACCTATCCAAATTTCAGCTTCATGAGCTAATTAAATGACTGTTGCTGTCCTCGGCCCCTAAGTTTGGGGTGGTTTGTTATGCAGCAGAAGACTTGACTAAATCCCCGCACCACTGCCACAACCACTGCTACCATCAGTACAATAGTCATGAGGGCAGTTCAAAACTATTCCCATTCTTTCCTCTTTCTGGGTACAAGACAAAAATGAACTTCCCACCTGCTGTGAATTTAGGCTTGGTCATATGACAGATAACGGCCAATGGAACGTGATTGGAAAGGACACATGCCAATTCTGAGCAGAAGTTTAAAACTCTCCTGTGCCATCCACTAAGTTCCTTTCTCCTGTCACAGTGATGGTGGAAGCCCACACAGACTCCATCAGCCAGACTCCCTGGTGGAACTACAATGAAGAGGACTGCATTGCCAACCTAGACTGGACGTACAGCATGAGGGAGATACCATTATTTGTTGAGTTAAGCCACTGAGATTTTTTTAAGTTATTTATTACCACAGCATATGACCAGGTTTCTCAATGGCGGCACTACTAATATCTTGGGCTAGATAATTCTTTGTCCTGTGCATTGTAGGATGTTCAGCAGCAACCCTGGCCTTCATCCACTAGACACCAGTAGCACCATAACCCCCAGCTGAGACAACCAAAATGTCTCCAAACTTTACCAAAGATCCCTTAGAGGGCCCCAGTTGAGAAACACTGACTTAGACGGCTCCACCTGATGCAACTGCCCCCATGCAGAATGGCTTCCTCTTCACTCTTTGAAAGCCTTTCATAGATTCTCTTCCATAGCACTCATATCATTTGCCACATCAACTTATAATTACTTCCTTGGACTCTGCCACCCTGAAGACTGTGAGAGCAGGTGGAAAAGTAGGGCAGGTGTAATGATCTACCTAGAGCTTGAGTTTTCTGTTAGCGATATACCAAGTGAGGTGCCTGGAACTCATAGTCTCTCCCAGCAAGGTGACCCAGTTCAGGGCCACCACAAATGGTTGTGCAGTGTGCAGAGTGCACAACAGTACCTAACCTCAGAGATAAGCCATGGATGAGATCCATCCCACTCTGCTTGCTATGCTATCTCCATACAGAAGGAGGAAATCTTTCTCATTCATCTGTCTGAAGAAGAACCTTTTACAAAACTTCATACTAAGGCCACAGATGCTCTGACCCAGGTTGTGGAGGAATCTGGGATACATCCACATAGAACAGGACTAGAAAATCAAAGCTTTCCTGCCTCATGTTGATACAGTGATTCCCTTTGTCCTGAATCTTGCAAAGAGATGGAAAGCTAGTTGAGGCCACTGGACAAGAGTAAGCAAAAAAAAAAAAACAAAACTCAAGACTGACTAGTTTGAAAAGAAACAATGAAAATTTAAGTCTCCTTCCTACTCTTGACCCTTAATATTTCCTTCTAGGCCAGCCACTGTCAATTAGTTTCTGTCATTAGTGGCATTCCAGAGGAACACTAGGCATACACATGTGATACATATATACAGGACTCCATCTCTTTTTAAAACACATATGTTAGAATACTTTACACATTGTTCTGCATCTTCCTTTTTAACTTATATATGTATCTTAGACAGTGTGCTATCATTACATGCCTCATTATTTTAAATGCACATATTTAATTTTATGGATAGACATACTTTATATAATCAGTTCATGCTGATGGGCATTTAAGTTGTCTCCAAGCTTTTACTATTACAATCATTGCCTAAATAAATAACTTGGTACAAAAAAATAAATTAAAATAAAATAAGATAGTCTAGTTTGTATCAGGCAAACTTTAGCAGGATTCCCTAAAATTGGTTATTTATCTGAATCAAATTGGCATCTCCATTAAATGACCCAAAATCCCCAAGCATTAATGTGTGGGCCTGTGGAACTCTCTAATCTATGTAAATTAAGCACCAATTAGAACGGTTTATCACAGTTTCCATATAAAACACTAGCTAAACTGTATACATTAGTGCATGTCGAAATCAGCCCTTGTGTAAATTGTTTCTGAAAGCACCCGGCCAGTAGGAATCACTGCAATTGCTGTTTATGAAATTGCCCTCTGATTCTGCTTAGGCAACTCTTCTTGATGTTATAAATTAGCTACCAAAGTCAAACAGTTCAGGTGGTGACACGGTCAGTGGAATCTAACATCAATATATGGGCAAGACCCAGGATACATGATTTCTCCTACCCACCCACCTGGGCCCCAACCCACCTCCCCATCCCTACACAACACACATCATAAGCTTGATGGCTTAATTGTACCAAACTGTGTTCCTTGTCAAATTGCCACCATGTTCTACCTTGACAGAAGAACAATCTGACCCAATAACTTTTCCACTGACATTTTTCCCAAGGAGAAGTTTCCATATGTCATAGTCTCTTCACCCTTCTCTATTTTGGTCAATTCCAATCCAGAGAAACTCTTTATCTTGAGGAATTCCATACGCTTTTTATCCTCATGTGTTCTCTCCACCTTAGGAAAATACAGTTAACCCCTGTCATCATTTTTTCCTTCCCTTTTCTTCTTGTATCGTCTCCTTTCCTCTTTTGCTTCCTCTCTTCATTATGACTGTCAACTCAGAAATAGCCCCAGTTATGACTGATAGTCCTAATGATAGTCCTCTATCAAGAAAAAGGAGAAATACAATTTTTAAACTGAACTGCATATGATAAGGACTAGTGTAGTGAAATTCCCAGAAGCTCTCTTTAAAAAACTCTACCCACCTCTACATAAACCCATCTTCCTCAAGAAGCAGTATTAATGATAATCTGTTGCTCATTAATAATGTTCTGTAACAACATTGTTTTGTCATTTCTCACTACAATTTAGCAACATTATGCATTCTTCATATAGCCTCTTTGGCTTGAAACGACCTCAGTTTTTTGCCTTTGAGAAAACCTCTATCTTTTAAGCCCTTGGAGAATAAATTGTTCCTTTCCCTGTACCCTTATATCAAAAAAGTTTATTGCTATTCAACACCTATTTTATTTAGTCTTGCATAATTTGTATTTGTCCCTCCTTCTAGAGCCTCCAAAGGCCCTTGAGAGACTGAACTCTGTTAATACTTAGAAACCTCCCTGCCAGGAGCACATCTGTCCAGCACATGGTAAATGCACATGAAATGTATACTGAAAATGATATGGTCTTCTGAGGGTTGAAGTGTGAATCTAAAGATTGTTCATAAAGTCATCTCCCTGCAAAAACTGAATTATTTTTAAACAATTGACTGGTTTATTTATAGCCTACTTTATAATAATTTCAGATAGCCTATAGATACTTTTATAATTTTTTTATAATGGCATGTTTTGTCAACCAGAGTCAAGACTGAAAATCAATATCAAGATCCCAGCTATGTGGGCCACAGGACCTTACATAGCCATAACATTTGGGCTGCAAGTTTGGCTCTGCGCTTCCCGGCAGCCAAATCACAAAGGAAAATATGATCAATTACATGGGTCTCATTGTCTAGAAGGAGAAAACATGCCATTACTTGAGGACAGCAAAATTTTCCTGGCACTTAGTTCTGAAACAAAAGCTCTTGTATAAGATTTCTCCTAGGGGATATTGAGTAGGCAAACAATGGACTCTTAATTGGAATTTTGATGCATAATTTGTTCTTAGGACTGCTAATGAAGAGTCATGTGGCAATAGGCAGAGCCAAAGAGGTTAAAGTAGTGAAGTTAATTCATCTGCTCTTAAATAACAAAGATTATTGGAACATATCTAATAAATAAAACTCATGCAATACCGAATATAGAATCCTAGAAGTGTAAAAATTATTTTGTTGTTGTTATTGGTTTTGTTTGCCTGTCGTTAACAATGAAGACATTCATGTTAATGCTTTGTGGAAATTTTGAACAGGGAATTAGAGATTATTGACTCAATATTTCAGAGGTTTAGTATGAGGTTTAACAAGTAAAACTTTGAAAAGGCATATTGAACAATTTACATTTAATCATTACTCCATGGAGACTGTTAAAACAGAAATAAATTTAAATAATTTCTCCTCAAAAAATCAAATATGAAAAATTCAAGATTTTCAAAATCAAGGATTTTATTAAATTTTCTTTTCCCCCATACATCAAGGTAGCAATTCTAGAAAAGCAAGATTCTATGTAGCAAATTAGCACACAACTAAAGAAGGCAGAGGCCAAAAAGAAGGGGAGAAAAAGGGATTTTTTTTTTTTTCCGATACGCAGGCCTCTCACGTTGCGGGGCACAGGCTCTGGACGCGCAGGCTCAGCGGCCATGGCTCACGGGTCTAGCTGCTCCGCGGCATGTGGGAGCTTCCCGGACCGGGGCATGAACCCGAGTCCCCTGCATCGGCAGACGGACTCTCAACCACTGCGCCACCAGGGAAACCCCAGAAAGCGGGATTTTAAAAGGTTAATCAACCTCTATGGAAACTTCCAAGGGGGCTATTTGGGTCTTACTGTCAGAAGTAGATCAGCTCTGGGATATTAACTAAATCCCCAGCTAATATACAGTCTGCCTATCCAAGCCAAGCTCAATTGTGCTTTAAATTTCATTTTAAACATTTAAAAAGGAAATAAGCTATATAGCCAGGACATTTAATCATAGCACAATTTTCTAAATGTATTATTCTTGCAGTTTGCCAACTTTTACAAATTCTTGCATGTTTATTCTTAAGTATAAGATGCCATCATTCCCTCTAAAGTTATTCAACATGAAAATTGATAGCATTGTTAATTCTATTTTCTGCCAATTATCTCCAAAATATTCTCTTGAATCCAAGGGGAAAAAAATCAGACTTATTTACAGTGCTGTGGAGCATAAGAATGTGAAATGTGAAGTGCTTACCCGCGAAATAGTTTACTAGTAAAAATAACCAAACTTTTGAGTCACTCCCCATTATTGAGTTTTATAGAGTTCTATGATCAGGAAAAACAGTGGCAATGAGAAAGCAAATAAACTGCTAAGCAAAATATATCAAAAATATATTGAAATGTGAGCAGAATTTGAAATTGAGCTGCACTGGTACTTCTTACAAGGTCACTGTACAGTAAAACTATAATTCTTCTTTTAGTAATTAAGCTGATCCGAGAGTACTCATGGCTAGGAGCTCTAACCCAGTTTGGAAACATTTAGAAAGAAAAAAGAAAGATATAAATGCATACAATGCATCTTGATATACCAACTGCAATTCCAGTTAGGATACAATCCCACAAGCAAGCCATTGAACAGAATAACATGACCATTACAGATGGCCAGGGATATAGCCTAATATTTATTCATGGAATATTCTTGTGAAAGGTGGCATTGAAGAAACAATCTGGAAGCTAAATGCAACTAAAGAAAAATAACTAAATAATTTAGTTTAGGGTTAAACTAAACTAAGTTTCCCCTGTCAACTTTCTATTTCCTCTTATTCTACCTAATGATGAGGCATCACAGATATAGAGAACAAACTAGTGGTTACCAGTGGGAAGATAGAAGTGGGGAGGGGCAAGATAGGGGTATGGGATTAAGAGGTACAAACTACTATGTATAAAATAGTTAAAGAGCGGGCTTCCCTGGTGGCGCAGCGGTTGAGAGTCTGCCTGCCGATGCAGGGGCTACGGGTTCGTGCCCCGGTCCGGGAAAATCCCTACATGTCGCGGAGCAGCTGAGCCCGTGAGCCATGGCAGCTGAGCCTGCGCGTCCGGAGCCTGTGCTCCGCAACGGGAGAGACCACAACAGTGAGAGGCCCACGTACCACAAAAAACAAACAAACAAAAAAGATAAACAGCAAGGACATATTGTAGAGCACAGGGAAATACAGCCACTGTTTTGTAATAACTTTAAATGGAGTCTAATCTATAAAAATACTGAATCACTATACTGTACACATGAAACTAATATAATATTAGTTCACTTACAATCAACTATACGTCAATATAAATAAATAAATAAATAACAATGATGTATCAACCGTCCAAAGAAACTATGTATTTTGAACTCCAAAATGCTAATCTTTCATTAATCATTATGTATTATTTATGAGGCTAAAGATATTAGAATAAATTCATTTTTTAAATATATTCCAAATAGCATAAAAATTCTTTTGAAGTTAGGATCAAACTCTTTTTCTAGAGCAATCAGACTTTTGCCAAGCAACTTGGATTTTCTGCACGTGTAGACAGAGGCAGAGTCACCAAGAGGTGTTTGCCACCCTGAAACCTCTGACTAAGGGCAGAGTAGCATGGGAGCATTTCTGGTTTTTTGTTTTTGTTTTTTTTACATCTTTATTGGAGTATAATTGCTTTACAATGGTGTGTTGGTTTCTGCTTTATAACAAAGTGAATCAGTTATACATACACATATGTTCCCATATCTCTTCCCTCTTGCGTCTCCCTCCCTCCCACCCTCCCTATCCCACCCCTCCAGGCGGTCACAAAGCACCGAGCTGATCTCCCTGTGCTATGCGGCTGCTTCCCACTAGCTATCTACCTTATGTTTGGTAGTGTATATATGTCCATGCCACTCTCTCGCTTTGTCACAGCTTACCCTTCCCCCTCCCCATATCCTCAAGTCCATTCTCTAGTAGGTCTGTGTCTTTATTCCTGTCGTACCACAAGGTTCTTCATGACATTTTTTTTCTTAAATTCCATATATATATGTGTTAGCATACGGTATTTGCCTTTCTCTTTCTGACTTACTTCATTCTGTATGACAGACTCTAGGTCCATCCACTTCACTACAAATAACTCAATTTTGTTTCTTTTTGTGGCTGAGTAATATTCCATTGTATATATGGGCCACATCTTCTTTATCCATTCATCCGATGATGGACACTTAGGTTGCTTCCATCTCCTGGTTATTGTAAATAGAGCTGCAATGAACATTGTGGTACATGACTCTTTTTGAATTATGGTTTTCTCAGGGTATATGCCCAGTAGTGGGATTGCTGGGTCATATGGTAGTTCTATTTGTAGTTTTTTAAGGAACCTCCATATTGTTCTCCATAGTGGCTGTACCAATTCACATTCCCACCAGCAGTGCAAGAGTGTTCCCTTTTCTCCACACCCTCTCCAGCATTTATTGTTTCTAGATTTTCTGATGATGGCCATTCTGACTGGTGTGAGATGATATCTCATTGTAGTTTTGATTTGCAATTCTCTAATGATTAATGAAGTTGAGCATTCTTTCATGTGTTTGTTGGCAGTCTGTATATCTTCTTTGGAGAAATGTCTATTTAGGTCTTCTGCCCATTTTTGGATTGGGTTGTTTGTTTTTTTGTTATTGAGCTGTATGAGCTGCTTATAAATTTTGGAGATTAATCCTTTGTCAGTTGCTTCATTTGCAAATATTTTCTCCCATTCTGAGGGCTGTCTTTTGGTCTTGCATTTCTGGTTTGATTTGGACATCATCCAACCCTTAATGAGATTATAGTTTTGAGGAGGTGCCATGTTATCAGCAGATCCATGTTTAAAAATCTCCCCACCACTGCTTCACTTGGAAGAGACACAGTTCAATGCTAAATGAAACTTTCCAAAGCCACTGGATATTTGCAGTTCTTTGTCTGGGAACCCGAACTTGAAGTAGACCAAGAGTAGGGATTTCCCAGCTGTAATGTATAGATGTTAATGAGGCACCTAGTTGGATGATCAAACTTAATTCTTTGTGCATGGCATGTGCCCATGTGTACATGTGCACCCCCAAGTTTAGAAAGAGAGTTGCAAGTCAGTGTCTTCAATGCCTTAAAATGTTCAAGGGAAGATACTGAGAGTCTGAGGCAAGATAGGGCAAAACCTGAAGCCAAGTTGGAGCCCCGTGTTTGCCCAGTCAGATACCACAAATGTTGTAAAGGAAATGAGAAGGGTGTGCATAATAAAACTGCTGGTTGAGAAAGATATGAGTGAGGCTGCGCAGTAAGCTGATAGTGGTGTTACTGGGAAAGAAATAAGGCAATTCTTCCGAGGCAAGAAATGAGGAAAAAGAGACAAAAGAGTGGGGAAATACATGGTACTCTAGATTGGTCCTTCATTTTTTTTTTTTTTTTTTTGTGGTACGCGGGCCTCTCACTGTTGTGGCCTCTCCCTGCGGAGCACAGGCTCCGGATGCGCAGGCTCAGCGGCCATGGCTCACGGGCCCAGCCACTCCGCGGCATGTGGGATCTTTCCGGACCGGGGCACGAACCCGTGGCCCCTGCATCGGCAGGCAGACTCTCAACCACTGCGCCACCAGGGAAGCTCGGTCCCTCTTAAATTTAGGGTACATCAAAATCACTTGAGGGGCTTGATAAAATACAGATTTCTGGTCCCCACATCCAAACAAACTGATTCAGTAGGTCTGAGACGCCACCCAGGTTATTTGCATTTCTAGCAAGATCCCAAGGCACGCTGATTCTGCTGGTCCAGGGACCACTCTTTTTAAGTGGTAAGGCTGTAGATGCTGACAGGTCAGAGTCTGAACCCCTGCCCTGCCATTTCCTAATTGTGCACCTTTGGGAAAATTACCCAGACTCTCTGAATCTTGTTTTCCTCATCCTTAAAATAAAGATGATGATATATACTCCATAAGAGTATTGTGAAATATGAAACAACATATTTAAAGCACCTGGGACATAGGAGAAACTTTACAAATACTTCCATCATTATCCCTTCTGAGGGCAGAGGAAGGGGAAATGGAATCATGACCCAGGAGGGGCTCCAGGAAAAAAAGACAGGGGGCGATGTGCCCAGAACCTAGAGCAGTGTTCCTCAATCCTGGGTGGGCATCAGAATCCACTGGGGTGTCGTTTAGAAGTGGAGATTTTGGGGCTTCAGCCTTGAGACAAAAGACTGAGCATTGTCGGCAGAACTGGCGTGGAGACTGGGGGATTCTGAGGCCAGCCAGAATTGAGCGCAGGGACATACAGAAATGTGAGTCTGAGATTTCCAAGGCAGAGTCCTGGACAGCTGAGACCAAGCAGGTGACACAAGGAACTGGGAAGACAAAGTTGTAAATTTGAGGGCAATAATGAGTTCGTAGAAACCAGAGAAAGCAACTTGCAGAGAAGAAAGGGGAGTGGTAAAAGGATCAGTATAAGTATGTGCTTAGGTTACCAGAATTTGACTTGAACTTTAAAAAAGACAAATGAACAGATGATAAATGATGTCTCAATATATGCGTGGTTAAAATCCCGCACTCTGGAGAAAGGTTCAGCTCTGTAATCAAATGGATTATGTTGATTTTTCAAGGTGAACATGCTAGAGCAAAGTATAAAGGAACAGGGAAAATTCCAGAAGCCCTGGATCCTCAAACAGGAGTCCCCAGTTCGGTCTACTCTCCTCAGATCAATTTCATTGGTGGAAAGTGGAAAACCGTCCACCAACCAACAGGAACTATGAGGTTAGTTTTCTGTTCTGGGATGCCTCACTCATTCCATTCCTTCCCTAGGCCCTCAGGCACCACTAAAGTGTTTCTCAGAATGCTAGGCTTAGAGAAAGACTGCGGGTGATGTGGTTTCAATGATAAATATGAAAAATGACATGTATTATAACTCATCCTTGACTACGCCCAAGGCACGGTAGTATATTTAATACTTCAAGAAAGTTCCCTCATTGGACATCCTTATTTCAATAAATTGATTAGTAGCATCCTTCCTGTCAGTAACTCCAGGGAACACACGGTAGGAAACACTGCCCTGTGGCAAAGTCTGTACTTGCCACACCCTCTGCTTGCTCCACTGCCAAGATCTGGAACTGAAAGCTGCACTGTCTAAATGCAAAGTTGTTCAGACTCCAAAACAGTTCCTGTTTGAAAGAAAACTTCTCTTGGCTTTCAGATTCACCACTGCGAAGGAGGGATAAGAGCATCGCTTGTTTGTCCGTTGCCTTTTGTCATTGGAGAGATTAATAAGCAGATATATATTTAATAACATGAACACACCTGCATGGGATTCTCCACCCCCCTGTAGAAAGATACACACACACATAACACACACGCACATTCACAATGGGAGCAGGGTAGAGAGAAATTATTAGTGTTAAAGAAAAAATGACATAGTCAAAGTCCTTGAGAAAGAAAACAAAATTGCAAGAAGTGAAGATGAAAACACAGCATGCTGGCTGGGTGTAGGCCCATAATGCAGTTGCCTTGTTTTCCAGCAAGGTAATACTCCTCTCCCTTGAAATTCCAACTTGTAAATATATTTATAGCTACTCAGACATAATATGCCAGATACTGAAAAAATCCACTTAGTCATTGTTCCTGGTGAACCAGTTTTGCAAGAGTTAACCTAATCTCTTGCATAAAGCTGAAAAGAGTTTGTCAAAAGCTTTAGCAAGAGTCATGCTCCTTGCCTAAAGGTTAGCTGATCTCAATCAGGCTGCCACAGAAACTAAGCTATTATTTACTTACACAGTGAACTGTTTTTATCTGACTGGACATGGAGGCATTACGGGGTGTTCTGGCCAGAATCTGTGTTAATTGATGCTTCTCCCTGTTATGCAATCAGAGTGAGTACCCTGAGAACTGGCTTCTTGTTCCTCTGTTTCACCCATCCTTGGAGCCCAAGCACAACAGTCTGCTAAATTGGGCATTTCTAAATCAGTTGTGCCAGCTAGTCTTGTCAACATCAGAGTGATTAAAGAATTTTAAAGCAATTAATCTAAATGTTGCTCCCCTAGGTGGTGAGCCGCTTGAGGGCAGGAGCAATAGCACCTCCAGAATTTCTAAGAGGAAGAGAAAGGGGCAGAGATGATACTAGAAAAGGAGCAGTTGGAGGCTGTACCCAGGGGACTTGACCTGAAACAATGGTTGCACAATAAGCACATTATTTAACCTTAGATTATACTTTTGATAAGTTGCCCACGTAACAGTGGGGAGTGTTCCAGGAAATAGAAGTTGGGGATGCAGGAAGGGGCTAGGCAAAGCCCATCAAATCATCCCTGGGTGCTGGGGAGGAAATAGGACTGATTCACTCCAACACCCCAGCTCTTAGCGTGGTAATTGGCAAAAGCACAAGTTTGGTACACATTTGTTGATGCAAAGGGGCACTGATCATTTGAAGGACAGGAGGAAGGAATGATCAGAGAAGATAGAAGAGGGAAGGGAAAGAACAGAAGGAAGAGGGTCTAGAGAAAGAGGCCATAAAGGAAAGAGAAAGAGAAGGGGGAGGAGAAGAGGGGAAAAGGGAACGAGAAGAGAGAAAGGAAAGAAAAGACCATGACACATTTGGCACACAAGCTGAGATTATCCAAGATATCTACGGGCCTCCTCAGAATTCAAGTGTATTTTTCCACTCTCGGCCAACTATATTATAGTTGCCAGAGCTTACCATGATCACAGTTCTTGCTCTGTGAAGCTGGATTTTTTCATCTGAGCTGCTTTCTAGAAGTAGTTTCATACAGTTTACTTTGACGTCTTAATGGAGATTCTGCCACAGGGCTCCTGCCCAAGTGGTGCCATCTCTTTAGGCACAAAGGAAGCCTGCTTTCCACTGACTTTACCACTGAAAGCATTCTCCTGGGTATCTTCCCTAACAAGTTCTTCCTATACTTCGGAACACTTGTTTGGCTGTTGGGAAGATACATGTGAGCCCAGTTTTAATCACCCCGGCCCTCTTACCTGACTCAGAGATACCAATCAGAAACTAATGTTTGACAGCTCTGTCATTTCCAGTCCAGAGAAGAAAAATGTCATAAGTCCTGGATTGTGAAGTAACAAGATGAGCAATATAGAACAGAGCAGAGAGAGAGAGAGAGACCAGAGCAAGGATCCACAGCCACCCTGAAGACTGTGACCCCATACCCTTCTGGTATAAGGCTCCTTTGTTTCAGTTAGTGTTGCCTTCCGGGCAAAATGGGCCAATAAAAGGCAAACCATCTGTGCATGTACTTCTCTCAGATGTCCACAAAATCCCCATAGTTGCTACCTTCTGGGAAGCTCAGAATATTGTCATTGTTCCCAATTCTTGTTCCAGACATTTGCAAATTTAAGAACATGGTATTCAGTTTTTAAACCTCATCTACTACTGTGGAATAATAATACAAATGAGACAATACATGTAAACCCACTGTACAAATGTAGTATTATTTATCTCCTTTTAAGCAGAGTGATGGAGGTAAAAGGGAGGTCATGGTGGGGCCTGGGAGGGAAAGCCTGGCCTAAAGAAGTATAAGAGCCTCATGACAGTTGGCAGCTGAGTCCCCAAACCCAAATCTAGCCACTAAAATCATCCCACAAGTACATGGGGGCATGGTGCTAGGTCTGGGAAATCAAACAGACAGCACTGGCCCTGCCTTTCTAGGAGTCTAAGCTTGATGATGGAGACAGGTAAGTGAACAGTTACAATGAGTAAGTAACTCCCACAGTGGGAGTGAATACAGTGTGATGGTTAATTTTATATGTCAACCTGACTGGACTAAGAGATGCCAAGACAGTTGGTAAGGCATTATTTCTGGGTGTTCTGTAAGGGTGTTTCCAGACCAGATTAGCATTTCAATCAGTAGACTGAGTAAAGGCCTGCCTTTACTAATACAGGTGGGCATCATCCAACCTGCTGACAGCCTCAGTAGAACAAAACAATGGAAGAAGGGTGAAATTGCTCTCTTTGCTTGAGCTGCGACATCCATCTTCTGCCCTCACGCACTGGCTCCCCTGGTTCTCAGGCCTTCAGACTCTGATTGAATTACACCACTGGCTTTCCTGATTCTTCACCTTGCAAAGAGCAGATTAGGACTTCTTGGCCTCCTTAATTGTGTGAGGAGATTCTTATAATAACTCTCTTCTTATATATATTTCTACATGCCCTATTGTTTCTGTTTCTCTGGAAAACCCTGACTAACACACAGGGAGATGTGAGAGCACTTGGGGACTCCAGAAAGAGTGCGCAGAGAATACTTCTTGGAGGAGTTGACTTATAAAGTTTCACCTTTGGCATGCATCATACTTCTTATAACCCCTATTGCAGAGCAAGGACAGGTGTAGAAAGTGACAAGGAAATAACCACTATCCACCTTAAATTAATTTGGCACCCTGTATCAGTCTGGGCTTCCTGTGGTTAGCAGGTGGCCTTTTACAACCTCCCTGTGGATGGATAAGTTTTCCAGTTGAGTTTCAAAACTGATTCCATATTATTGGAGAAAAGAGTGATATGAAATGCGTTTTGTAAAAGGAAACATTCTTTGAAATTGGATCATCAACTCAATCTGGCTTGACTGGGACTGTGGCAAAGGAAAATTTTCAGCTGGAGAAGTGTACAGCCTCTGTAAAAGGAGCAGTCTCTGCAGCATACTCACATCTTTGTTTTGCATCCCTGGTATCATTATAGCAGTTCTTGAATCATGGGGTCAGTCAGGATGGCCACCCACGCTAGAGCACCCAGTGGTTCGGACACCCCATTAAACAAAGGTCACTCAACACACTCCCCTATCTATGTTCCTTAACCATCTGTACTGGAGGAGATTCTGCTCACAGATCTTCCTGTTTTCTTTTACTAGTCCCAATCCTGCCATCTCAAAAATGCTTTGTTTCCAAGGAACACCCATGTGGAGCACAGAGCATGGTTACAGCCTGATCAAAACAGAAAAAAAAAAGACAGAAAAAGGGAGACATTCTGAAAAGTAAACATTTGACATAAATACCACCAAAATGTTGCAGAAACAGAAATCTTAATTAAAGAGTATAGAGTGAGTGAGATTTTTTTTCTGAGGGTGATTTAGGATCATTATAAACCATACAAAGGAGAACAAGACCTGCCACTTTGAGAAACTATTACCTGCTTCCTTAATGGCTTAAAGTGAGTATATTCTCTTCCAAGGCCCACACGTAGGACTGAATCACTGTGGTGGGTAGGAAATGCTAGCACAGCATGCCAGTGTCATCATGTTCTCTGAAACCATTCATGAGTGGTGGATTTTGAGGCTGCACATTCATTTTACCTTCTCTTTTTCTAAAGCTCCTATTTACAGAAGGATACACTGCTCATCTGCCTACATCACCATTCTTTATTCTGAATTAGCCTTCATTTTCTTCAATTTATAGTCAAACAGATATGAAATTTAAAATTCTGGGTGTAGGGGGTGAAGATGGAAAGGATGTCCCTAAAGTGAAATATCTGAGGGAGAGAACAGTTGGATGGGCTGTGACTAGACACATATAAAGTGGGCGAAGTATATGAATAGAAAATTCATCAGAGAGAAATTTCAAATGGCTAATAAACACGTGGGGAGAAAATGTTCAACCTTAACAGTTATTATGGGAAATGTCTATTTAAACGATGATGAGATACTATATTAGTCTGGGTTCTCTAGAGAAACAGAACCGATAGGAGATGATAGAGATAGATAGATAAGACAGACAGATAGAGATATATTATAAAGAATTGGCTCATGCAATTATGGAGGCCAAAGAGTCCCAAGCTCTACAGTCAGCAACCTGGAGGCCCAGGAGAACTGATGGTACGGTTTCAGTCTACGTCAGAGGCCCAAGAACCAGGAGAGTCAATGGTATAAGTTCTAATCCAGGTCCTACTGTGAAGGCAAGAGAAGATCCTGGTCCCCACTCAAATAAAGGCAGGAAGAGAGAAGTCTCCCTTACTCTTCTTCGTTGTTCTATTCAGGCTTTCAATGAGTTGGATGAGACCCATCCTCACTGGGGGAGGCAATTTACTCACTTTACCAACTCAAATGTTAATCTCATCCAGAAACACCTTCACAGACACAGGTTATATTTAAACAAATACCTGGGCACCCTAGAACCCAGTCAAGTTGACACATAAAATTAACCACCACAGACTACCTTTTTGTAATCAACGTGATTGACAAAAATTTTAAGTCTAAAAACAACAAGCATTGGCAAGGAATGAAAGGAATCAAGAAAGTGCACAAAGGGCTGGTGGGAATGTAAACTGGTATCGCCCCTTTGGAAAGCCATCTGTCAATCTTTAGTAAAGCTGAGTATGGGCATCTCCCATAGTCAGACTTCTATGAAAGTCTTTCATATTTATACAAGGAGAGATGTCCAAGGATATACTTTACAGCACTGATAATAATATGGTGTTATTCTCACTATATTATCAGAAAAGTGGAATTCTGTATCATAGACTAGATTTTAAAAAGTAAAATTAATCTACATGAAACTACATGCTAAATCTCAAAAATATAATGTTGCATTTAAAGAAAGCAAATTGAGAAAGGATACATACAGTATGATACCATAAGTATAAACATTTAATGTAAATTATAATAAGAGAGAAAGAAAGAGGGGGGGGTGGAGGGAGGGAGGAAGGGAGAAGTGATAGCAATTGGGTGGTTTGGCTATATCTGAAATTCTATTTACAGAAAAGGTTTGGAAATGTGTTGATTTCTCTTAAATCTAAGTGTGGGGTATATAGGTGTTATTTTGTTTCATTTACTTTTCTGTATATTTGAAAAATTTCAAATTAAAAATGGAAGAAATGAATTAAAAGGCAGTATGATAGTAAGAGTGCACAAAATATAATGCATGATCAAATAAAAGAATATATACTAAAAAAAATCCAAAAGACTGTAGACCAAACTGTCAGTGTTACTTTTCTGTGGGAGGTTACTTCAGGGGTTTTATTCTGTACTTCCTACATTTTTCGTTTTGTTTGAACTTCTGCCATGATCATGGATTACCTCTGTAATGAAAACAACCAGCCAAAATGTTGAGAAGTGGTAGAGCAGGTAAAGACAAATGTAAAGAAACTTACATTTAGGTCTCAAAAAAAAAAACCTTTGAGGGAAAAACCTACAACCAACATTACTCTACCCAGCAAGGATCTGATTAAGATTTGACAGAGAAATTAAAACCTATACAGACAAGCAAAAGTTAAGAGAATTCAGCATCACAAAACCAGCTTTACAACAAATGCTAAAGGAACTTCTCTTGGCAGGAAACACAAGAAGAGGAAAAGACCTACAATAACAAACCCAAAACAATTAAGGAAATGGTAATAGGAACATACATATCAATAACTACCTTAAATGTAAATGGATTAAATGCTCCAAACAAAAGACACAGACAGGCTGAATGTATACAAAAACAAGACCTGTATATATGCTGTCTACAAGAGACCTACTTCAGACCTAGGGACACATAGGTCTGTAAAAAATACAAACACATGGAGGCTAATACACTACTAAATAACCAAGAGATCATTGAAGAAATCAAACAGGAAATCAAAAAATACCTAGAAACAAATGACAATGAAAACACGACGACCAAAACCTATGGCATGCAACAAAAGCGGTTCTAAGAGGGAAGTTTATAGCAATACAATCCAACCTCAAGAAACAAGAAACATCTCAAATAAACAACCTAACCTTATACCTAAAGCAATTAGAGAAACAAGAACAACAACAACAAAAAACCCCAAAGTTAGCAGAAGGAAAGAAATCATAAAGATCAGATCAGAAAGAAATGAAAAAGAAATGAAGGAAACAATGGCAAAGATCAATAAACTAAAAGCTGGTTCTTGGAGAAGATAAACAAAATTGATAAACCATTAGCCAGACTCATCAAAAAAAAAAAGGGAGAAGACTCAAATCCACAGAATTAGAAATGAAAAAGGAGAAGTAACAACTGACACTGCAGAAACACGAAGGATCATGAGAGACTACTACAAGCAACTATATGCCAATAAAGTGGACAACCTGAAAAAAATGGACAAATTCTTGGAAAAGCACAACCTTCCAAGACTGAGCCAGGAAGAAATAGAAAATATGAACAGACCAATCACAAGCACTGAAATTGAAACTGTGATTAAAAATCTTCCAACAAACAAAAGCCCAGGACCAGATGGCTTCACAGGCGAATTCTATCAAACATTTGGAGAAGAGCTAACACCTATCCTTTTCAAACTGTTCCAAAATATATCAGAGGGAGGAACACTCTCAAACTCATTCGACGAGGCCACCATCACCCTGATACCAAAACCAGACAAAGATGTCACAAAAAAAGAAAACTACAGGCCAATATCACTGATGAACATGGATGCAAAAATTCTCAACAAAATACTAGCAAACAGAATCCAACAGCACATTAAAAGGATAATACACCATGATCAAGTGGGGTTTATCCCAGAAATGCAAGGATTCTTCAATATACACAAATCAATCAAGGTGATACACCATATTAACAAATTGAACGAGAAAAACCATATGATCATCTCCATAGATACAGAAAAAGCTTCTGACAAAACTCAACACCCATTTATGATAAAAACTCTCCAGAAAGTGGGCATAGAGGGAACCTACCTCAACATAATAAAGGCCATATATGACAAATCCACAGCCAACATCATTCTCAATGGTGAAAAACTGAAACCATTTCCTCTAAGATCAGGAACAAGACAAGGGTGCCCACTCTCACCACTATCATACAACACAGTTTTGGAAGTTTTAGCCATAACAATCAGAGAAGAAAAAGAAATAAAAGGAATCCAAATCAGAAAAGAAGAAGTAAAACTGTCACTGTTTGCAGTTGACATGATAACTATACATACAGAATCCAAAAGATGCTACCAGAAAACTACTAGAGCTAATCAATGAATTTGGTAGAGTAACAGGATACAAAATTAATGCACAGAAATCTCTTGCATTCCTATACACTAAAGATGAAACATCTGAAAGAGAAATTAAGGAAACACTCCCATTTACCATTGCAATAAAAGAATAAAATACCTAGGAATAAACCTACCTAAGGAGACAAAAGACCTGTATGCAGAAAACTATAAGACACTGATGAAAGAAATCAAAGACAATACAAACAGTTGGAGAGGTATACCACGTTCTTGGATTGGAAGAATCAACATTGTGAAAATGACTCTACTACCCAAAGCAATCTACAGATTCAATGGAATCTCTATCAAACTACCACTGGCATTTTTCACAGAGCTAGAACAAAAAATTTCACAAATTGTATGGAAACACAAAAAACCCTGAATAGCCAAAGCAATCTTGAAGAAAAAGAGAGCTGGAGGATTAAGGCTCCCTGACTTCAGACTATACTACAAAGCTACAGTAATCAAGACAGCATGGTACTGGCACAAAAGCAGAAATATAGATCAATGGAACAGGACAGAAAGCCCAGAGATAAATACATGCACATATGGTTACCTTATCTTTGACAAAGGAGGCAAGAATATACAATGGAGAAAAGACAGCCTCTTCAATAAGTGGTGCTGGGAAAACTGGACAGCTACATGTAAAAGAATGAAATTAGAACACTTCCTAACACTATACAGAAAAATAAACTCAAAATGGATTAAAGACCTAAATGTAATTCCAGACACTATAAAACTCTTAGAGGAAAATATAGGCAGAACACTCTATGACATAAATCACAGCAAGATCCTTTTTGACCCACCTCCTAGAGAAATGGAAATAAAAACAAAAATAAACAAATGGGACCTAATGAAACTTAAATGTTTTTGCACAGCAAAGGAAACCATAAATAAGATGAAAACACAACCCTCAGAATGGGAGAAAATATTTGCCAACGAAGCAACCGACAACAGATTAATCTCCAAAATATAAAAGGAGCTCATAGAGCTCAATATCAAAAAAACAAACAACCCAATCCAAAAATGGGCAGAAGACCTAAATAGACATTTCTCCAAAGAAGATATACAGATTGCCAACAAACACATGAAAGGATGCTCAACATCACTAGTCATTAGAGAAATGCAAATCAAAACCACAATGAGGGGCTTCCCTGGTGGCGCAGTGGTTAAGAATGCCAATGCAGGGGACACGGATTCGAACCCTGGTCCAGGAAGATCCCACATGCCGCGGAGCAACAAAGCCCATGCCCCACAACTCCTGAGCCTGTGCTCTGGAGCCCGTGTGCCACAACTACTGAAGCCCGCGCATCTAGAGCCCATGCTCTGCAACAAGAGAAGCCACCACAAGGAGAAGCCCATGTTCTGGAACAAAGAGTAGCCACCGCTCCCCGCAAGTAGAGAAAGTGCACGCACAGCAACAAAGACCCAACACAGACCAAAAATAAAATTTTTAAATTAATTAAAAAAAAAACCCACAATCACCTCACACCGGTCAGAATGGCCATCATTAAAAAATCTACAAACAATAAATGCTGGAGAGGGTGTGGAGAAAAGGGAACCCTCTTGGACTGTTGGTAGGAATGTAAATTGATACAGCCACTATGGAGAACAGTATGGAGTTTGCTTAAAAAACTAAAAATAGGGCTTCCCTGGTGGCGCAGTGGTTGAGAGTCTCCTGCCGATGCAGCGGACACGGGTTCGTGCCCCGCTGCGGGAGGATCCCACATGCCGTGGAGCAGCTGGGCCCGTGAGCCATGGCCGCTGAGCCTGCGCGTCCGGATCCTGTGCTCCGCAACGGGAGAGGCCACAACAGTGAGAGGCCCGCGTACCGCAAAACAACAACAACAAAAAAAACCTAAAAATAGAACTACCATACAACCCAGTAATCCCACTACTGGGCATATATCCTGAGAAAACCATAATTCAAAAAGAGACATGTACCACAATGTTCATTGCAGCACTATTTACAGGAGCCAGGACATGGAAGCAACCTCAGTGCCTATCGACAGATGAATGAATAAAGATGGTGTGGCACATATATACAATGAAATATTACTCAGCCATAAAAAGAAACAAAATTGAGTTATTTGTAGTGAGTTGGATGGACCTAGAGTTTGTCATACAGTGTGAAGTAAGTCAGAAAGAGAAAAATAAATACCCTATTTTAACACATATATATGGAATCTAAAAACAAACAAAAAAAGGCTCTGATGAACCTAGGGGTAGGACAGGAATAAAGATGCAGACGTAGAGAATGTACTTGAGGACATGGGGAGGGGGAAGGTTAAGCTGGGATGAAGTGAGAGAGTGGCAGGGACATATATAAACACTACCAAATGTAAAATAGATAGCTAGTGGGAAGCAGCCGCATGGCACAGAGAGATCAGCTTGGTGATTTGTGACCACCTAGAGGGGTGGGATAAGGAAGGTGGGAGGGAGGCACAAGAGGGAGGGGATATGGGGATATATGCATACATATAGCTGATTCACTTTGTTATACAGCAGAGACTAACACAGCATTGTAAAGCAATTATACTCCAATAAAGATGTAAAAAAAAAAAAAGAAAAAGAAAAAGAAATTCTTAGCTTGAAAAAACAAAAAATACCCCTTTCAGCCCCACCCCTTGGTGTCATTTTTCAAAGAGTAGGCCAGAGGAAAAAAGGAATGCATTTATGTTCTTAGAAGCCAATAACTAGCTAAGCCCCAATTTTGCAATTATGCAACACCAGCTGCCATTTCTGAACATTCACAAAGAGCTAAAAAAAGGACTCATTATGTTCCTCTGAAATCTGCTCCTCATCCTGTATTCTCTGTCTAGATGAACGTTGCCACTAGTCTCACTAAGTCCTGTCCCAATGCCACCACTTTAGTTCAAGCTCTCTCATTGATTGGTTCTTTTTCCTGCTTCAGGCCTTAACCTTTGCAATCCATCTAACAAACAGCACTCAGGGCAATCAACCTGAAGCATATTTGATCATATAAATCCCTTCCTCAATTAAACATCTCCACAAAGGTGTTTGTTTCTCATTACTGAGAAGATAAAATGCCAACTATTTAGCATGGCTTCAAAAGTCTGGAGCCCTTTATGAGCTAGCCCCTGTTTATCTCAGCAGACTGACCTCTTTCTATGCACATATCAGCCCTATAATCTCTCTGCAGTTACCTGTAGTTTCCTAGACTTCACTCTGTTTTACATTGCTTCCTCTGCCCCAAATGCCCTGCCCCTATCCACCTGAAGAACAGTACATCTACTTTTTCAATAAGCTCAGCCCAGCACTTCCTTTATGAAGATTTTCCTGGTTCTTACCCATATATATTCAAACACACATACACACACACACACACACACACACACACACGCACACATACACACATCCATTGACACTTTTTTCACTGCACTGTGCTCTTACTTTATGAATTTAATGATTTCCCAATTCTCTCTGAATATATTAAACAGAAGCTATTGGTTTCAATCATTTATTTTTTAGTTCACGTCTGTATTCTCAAATTCCATTTTCTACAAGGGTTAATTTGGTTTGGGGGGGCGGATTGCCTTGTTCATGCTGTTGGTTTTCCACACATGTCTGATACTTCTATATTCTACTATTCAAATGACCTCTCATTTTCTAAAATTTTTAAAAATCTCCTATCTGCTGATAAGGTCTCTTTCCTTTGCTTCATAAGTTTATCTCATTTTGTACATCTATACTTTTATTTCAGGGAGGTGTGGGGAAGCACAGTTAGTAAATACAAATGTTTAGTCTGCCATCTTGGATCAGAAGGCTAGCCGACCATTTCAGAATCCACTGAGCTAACAGATACCGTGTAATAATGACAAATGAACAAACAAATTTCTATAGACCCAAAATATTTAAGAATGCAGGTTAAGAATATTGTACTTAAGCAATAATTATTTATAATAATTGAATTTTACAGTGTAAGCTTCTATGCCTGAAGCGATCCTCTTGCTTTATTTTGTTCTGATCATATCCATACTAGAATATGGCTCTAATCTACTTTCCATTTTAATTGGAAAGGGGAGAATTTAGACAGAGACAGAAGTACAAGAAACATCGTACTGTTTCTTGAAGTAGGAGTTCCTACCTCTGTTGTGTCAAGGAATATATTTTCTCCACAGATAAAGCTATGTGACTGAGTGTGGGTCAGAGGGGAACATGTTGAAGAGGGAAGTTCAGCTTGGGGGTTTGAGAAGAAGTGGAGGAGTACGCAGTAAATTTGAGAAAAGGAGCTGACCACAAAATCGAAACCATTTTTATCTGGGAGATCCTGAGCATTTCTCAGGATCCACAAAAAAATTCCCAAAGAAATAATAATCAGTATGAGCCCCATACCCTCTTATTCCCCACCCCCACACACACCACTGCCAACTACTTACAGGTTTTCAATCCCAAATTCAATTTTCACAGGCCACAGATATGGAAATTTGGCCCAAGGGTAAATTTAATCTATGGAATAAAGCAGAATTTAGGACTGGGATGTCCCAGGAGAAAACAGTCCGTTTTTAGAGCTCCAAGATAAAGTCTTGATGAATGAAAGATTCAAGAGGCAGAATTATTTGTTTGAGGCAAAATAAGACTACATGAGTTCCTTAGCTGTCTTTAGCTGGAGAGCTATTTTATGGATAATGCTAAATAGCCGTTTATTTCCTCCACAGAAAGGAAAGAAGGACAAACTGCTTTTGAGTGTCATATATCTGAAGCTGTTCTCGGGAAAAGGAGTTACAATGATGAACAAAGAAGACTCTATACTTGAGAAGTTTAAAGCCTAGTGGAGAATACACACAAGAAAACAGGCTACCACAAGAAAGTGTGATAAATCCTATGATGTGATCACCAGGTGCTATGGGAACTTAAAGAGGAACATGTTTGCAATGAGGAGTCAGGGAAATGTTCCCAGGGCAAGTGACATCTTCTCTGAAACCTAAAGGATTATCACATATTATTCAGGGAAATGTTTACAGGGACTCTTCATGGGAAAGGGGAAGAGAATCTCATAGCAGAGAGAACAGCCTTGAGGATAGAGAAGAAAGTGCAACAAAGTCCTACTAGGAACTCACTGTGGCTGTGACATCTTCTGTGAGGTAGAGGGTGGTAAGGCCTGAGGCAGGAGAAATAAGCAGAAAAATCAGAAAGGGACTTATTCCCCCACACTCGATAGCTTGAACTGGACCATGAGGGAAAAGTGGAGGGCAATGAAAGGGTTTGAGACTGGGATGCCACAAGATCTGATTTGCATTTTAGATCTCTCTGGCTGTATTATGTGGAACGTATCAAGAGATGAAAATGGCTGAGGACCTGATGCTGGGAGCTCAGGTAGGATTCTGTGGCAGTAACCTCAGGAAAGAGGAGAGTGGTCCTAGACTAATAAAATAGTGGCATTAGATCAGAGGGAAGTAGATGGAATCAATTTGAAAGATATGCATGTGGCAGAATCATCATGGGTAGGGAGAAGAACCTAAACCTAAATAAGCTTTTGCACCCACGTCTAAGGACTCCAGAAGAGTCAGCTATTCACAGTGGGGCCTCCTTCTGGGCTCTTCTTGTTTCTTGACTGTTTCTCCTTCCTTCCCATTCTATCATTGTCAAGTGTTCCCCTTCCATAAAGGGACTGTTCTTTTAATATCAGTGGGCCACTCTCTATCCCCTCTCCAACCCAGAGCACTGGTCTCTCCTCTGCCCTTCCCACCCACCCCCATCCTATACCCATCACAAAGCCTAAGCCATTCCTTATTGGATGGCCTCCTGAGGACTTCCAAAGAAAAGACAGTGAGAGCGCTTGACTCCTCAGGGCCTTCAGAAGAGTTGAGGGCAGATGAGGGAGTAGAGAAAGGATTTCTAAGCAACTGGTCTCTTTTCAGATCTCACCTCCAGTATGAGTCAGTCCCTTCTCTTGATTTATTCTACAGATGGTCCATCAGTCACTATCAAAATAAGTACATGTGTGTATATGCACACACACACAATGCTTGAACACATATCCACCCCTCCAAAGGAAAAACATTAATTCTCAAAGATATAAAGTCCATAAAATGACAAGGTAGAAAGAAGCTAAACATTTTTTCTAACTCATAATTTGCAAGGCACCTCTCTTAGACAATGGATTCAGTGTTTTCTATCCTCCTTAGCTTTAAAATTGTGCATCTTCAGTCTTGGCAGGAATAAGAAAGATCCTGTTGCCGAGTTATAATACCTCTTCATGGTCACTTTCTAGAAACCCAAGCAGCCAGTCAAAGCTTTGAGATTACTTGTCCTGAAGACTTCATTAAATTCTTAGTCAAAGTTGCTCATCATCCTCTGTTTCTGCCTGAGATAAGGAAAAGTAGGTAGTTTTATTGTTTCAGATGCATCTAACTGTTGTGTTCTTCTAGCCAAATAATAGAAATTGCTTAGCAGCAGTGCAGTGTTATGGAAAGGACACTGGTTAAAGGAAGACCTTGCCTCAAAAGTGCTCACGAACTGCCTGATACTGAGTAAATCTCTTAAATTCTCTGAGCCTTCGTTTTCTCATTAGTAAACAATGGGTAACGTGACTTTGGGGTTTTTTCATTGTCAATTTATATTGAGTGCCAAAATATATGTGAAAGTAGCTGGTGTTCAAAAAAATATTGTATTTATTTTGGGTTAAAGTCAGAAATAATACCATTAACCTTTGCAAAGGAAGATGCTGAAGCACGGAGCGTGGTAAGATTTGTGCATCCCACAAGGTGGCAGAGTCAGAGACAGATGCCAAGTCTCCTGATTTTTCAATGCTCTTTCCATTACACTTCTTGGAGTGAGCCTAGAGTGTATGTTTAAAGAGATGGAAGCCTTTCACTATAGAATCTATGCCCCAAGGATATGTTTCCCCTCCCCCAAATGTCTAGGCTAATGCCAGTTCTTTTCAATGTCCATGAGGTTTTGCCTTGGATGGAAAAGTTTTTTTCCAGCACCACCTATCCTATTATCCTGTTTTGAAAGGGTAATCTGTCAGGCACATCAAACATTAAAAGCAGGAGGAACATGCTGAGGTTTGTAGTGTGTATATTTTTCTCACCGATTAAATCTTCACTTCTCAGCTATCGGACAAAAGGGAGGAAAAACTGTTCCTCTCCTCCCCTAAAAGGAGAAAAGCTTTTAAAACAGTTGGCAGAGTCCGCTATTCAAAATGGAAAAATAAAATTTTCAAGCAACATCAGATGAGAAAGGCAAAAGAACACGTGTTCGGGATAAAGTTTGTTTTCTCTCGGGCTAAAATATAGCTGCTTCATGATTCTAAACTATTATCATTAGAGGCAGATTGTAGCTAACAATTCTATCAACACAATTTAATGCTTTCCCTAGGTTACTGCAATTAGGAAAATATAGGGGAAGTTTTAAGCCAATCTCGTCAAATAACAAAAAACTAGCATTTGTAAAAATACAAAATGGCAGAGTTAAGGATTGGTATGCAAGACTCAAAGTTTCTTCTTTATCTACAGCTGATAAGTGTGATTGGAGTTATTACCAGGAGTTTGATCACCTAGGAAGTGACAATCAAAGAGGGCCTAGGCTCTTGGATGTTCCACTAGCATCTCAAGCTCAATACATTAAAATTAGAATTCTGTGCATATCTTTCTCTCTTCCCCCAATTTATTCTCCCTCCAGTATCACCACTTGTAGCAAAAGCACTATCAATCACTAAAGACATTAACTCCTTCTTTTCCCTCATTTTTCTCTCTTCCTCCCATCCCCACTGGTATCTTGAGTCCATTTTTTGAGACTCTGAAATGCCTTTGGAATCCACGGCCACTGTGTTAATTGTGACTTTTATTGTCTCTTGAACTATTGGCACTCAAGTTTGATGAATTAGTCCCTTGGAATCTGCTCCCATCAACTTCTAATCCAAGTTTCTTATGGAAAACCCAATTACTATTATAAAATATAAAGCTAATGATGATTTAAAACTTTCTATGGTTCCCTGTTGCTTAAATAAGGCCAAATTTTTCATCTGGTCTGGAAGACTTTTCTCAATCCAGTCTCCATCCACTTTCCAACCTCCCCTCATTGCAACCCACTACTCTGACCATGCAGTGGAAGCTTCAACCATACCCACCTCCAAATCCTGTTGTGCCTCTATGCCTCTGTTTATGCTGTACTCTCTGCTTGTAAGTCCTACATTTGAACCCTCACTGTCTACTTGGTAACTTTCTCCTTAATCTGAAAGACAGCTCAAGTGCCATGTCTCAGTTTCATTTTCTTTAATAATTCCTCAAAACTTAGTTGGGTCTTTTATTTCTATTCTACAGTTAACAAACTGTTATTATACCAATTATCCCACTATGATTATATTTTACTAGAGAAGTCTTTGATAGATTAGGTTGTATATTCCTTGTATCCCAATTCCTAACACAATGTAGACACAATAAGTATTCAAGTGTTTGTGAATCAAACTAATTATCTATCTCTCCCCTAGTAATAATAAATGTGAGTGATTTTCATGTATAATCTCAAGCTTACAGCTACCAGAAATATCGATTGATTCTCAAACAATATAGTATGATACAAATGTGTACTGCAATATATATGAAATGTAAATTACATTAAAATATGTCAATTATATAAGAGCACTCTTTCTATGATATATCAGAGAGCAAAAGTTGAGTGACTCACATAACACAGCATAGAATGGAGTAAATTTGGTGCACACAAGAGCTTAAAAAGAATTATGTAATGTGAAACCAGTGACCAAAAATAAAGTGCTTTTTTATTAGAAACTGCAAGACCTTTGCCTTGGAGTATATAAGAGGATTTAGTCAGGGCAGGAGGCAGTTCAACTTAAACAACGAATCAATGTTCAAGGGCAACCAAGTGGATCGAACAGTAACTATGGGTGTTTTAACAGCACTGTGAGATATTGTTAGACAGTAATAATGATCATGTTGTAATTATCACTGACTTGTTTGTGATCTTTTATCGTCTCTAACTCTGTGACCAAACCTTCCGGTATTTAAAAGTATGCCTGAAAGGTAGAGAAGTAGAGGGAGAATTATGGAATATCAGTTTGAAATTGACAACCTGGGTTTAAACCCCAACTCTGAACTCACTACCTCTGTTGACCTTTGGTAAGTCACTGTAACCTTGCTGATCCAGGGATGGCTCTGCTCTAAAATGGGACAGGACCTACTTCACAAGATTGTGAAAATTAAACAAGCTAAAAATAATGCAGGCTTGGAGTAAGCCCTAATTAAATGTTACCTGCTGTTATTTGTTGACATAGTTGTTCTATTTATTACTACCGCCCATAGTGAGACTAATACACTACTTTCATTTTATCAGCCTTTCTTTCCACTGCTGTGATCTCTTAAAATTAATAGTTTAATTTGCTCAGTTCTGGTTCCCCCACTTCCACAAAAACCCACTATATGGTCCAGAGAAAAAGAGCAGAAACCTAAACACAGCTGTTAACTTCTCCTCCTCTAGAAGTCCAAAAACAGTCCTGCTGTTGTCACTGTTGTGTATCTGATTGGAAATACTCATTTACCGGGAATATCAAATCCAAGCATCTCTGGCTAATCGGTGTGCTCACAGGGTCCAATGCAATCAGAAAAGTAAAACAATAATCATCAAGTTTCCATGGTTGGTAAAGTGAAGTTTAATTGAAGAGATCTGGTGAAAGTTGCAAAATACCACCTGTGGAAGCAGACAGGAGATAAACACCCAGAGGAAGAAAATGACAACAGCTTTGTCAAAGATACAAATTGAGAGCACATTAGGGCAAAGTTGAGGCGCATGAGGCTGACTCAGGATATATAAGGACATAGGAGAGCATTAACTTTTATCTCACCAAAGTTAAATAAAGATCACTGGCCGGAAATGTTTATACACACATGTGCAATGCTGTGGTACATTCATGCATTGCTTCCGTGATCAGATAGATCCCTGTGCAATTTGACTCTGGGGAAGTAAGTAGTGGTAACTTATGACTCATGACAGAATTGCTTTCATCAAATCATCAGAGTTTGAAAGGTGTATATAGCAGGTATGAATACCTGCCTCCTGGGGATATTGCAATAATTAGTGTTTTCAACAATGTTTTGAGCTGTAGAAAGCTACAAACAAGTGTGGGGTGATGGGTCATGGTTATCAGACATAACTATTATTTATTTTTCTTTCAATCAAGGACACATCAGGCCCAGAGGCTCCTTCTCACATACCTATTTAAGAATGAATTATTAATGAGGAATATTATTCCTCAGTCAAATAAAATCTTTCAAACGATGGGATTCTTCCCTAAATTCAACCTGAAATTAGTATGTTTCAAAATAGCTAATGCCTCCTAAATACATTGAGGTCTGGGTTTTGCACCCAGCATCCGTGACCTCCTTGTTGCTAAATCTATCTGGACACTTCTTAATCTTCACAGCATTCAACATGGTTGACTGACAAGTACCCTCTTTTTTTTTAGCCATTTTTTTCTTTTCTTTTTTTATGTGTGTTTTCTTTTTTAGATAGCAGAATTATAGATGGATGATTTTTCTTCATCTCAATTTTCAAAATTTAACCATTCTCTTTTTGTGGTCGCTATGATACCATATTTTTCTGGGTTTGGTGTCTGCTTTGCTGGTTCTTCTCTGTCTGCCCATTTCAGTTTTTCTTTTCTAGGTCCTGTTCTTTGCCTTTTGGATTCTCTGCTTCTGAGTATTATCCACTACTGTGGTTCCTTATGAGAAACACTGAGTGGTGTAGGAGCTCAGAATGGAACCTGGTCATTACAGAGGGTATCACGAAATAGGTGGTATGTGAGTTGATTCCTTAAGACTGTGGGAAAAAGAGGCCAGATAAAGTTTCTAGTATAAAACTTGAAGTTGTTTGTGTAAAATTATCTCTCTCATTCTATTGACTATTCCAGTCTACTCTTTATAAAATAAATGTTTTCCTCTAAAGGAAACGTTTTCACTCTAGTGTCTCAAATCTAAATGAAGTCCACTTTAAAGAGTTATAGAAGAAAAAGATGCTCACCTCATTCCTTATATCAAAATATGTTCATTTGAATTCAGTAAGGTATCCAACTGAAAAGTTGTGTGACTTCCTTAGTCACAGTTTTTCAGTTTTTCAAACAAGAAAAATTCAGTTTTTTCTGAAACTGAAATTTTGAAAATAATTTCAAACAACTGAAAAAATTCAGTTTTTCAAACAAGAATTCTTATGATTGCCGAGTAGACTCTTCCATTTAGAGAGAAAAATACACTTTCGCTTACATTTTTTATGCAAATAAGAAATGCAAGAGAATTCTTAAAAAGGGAAATTACACAACTTTTCAGGATAAAAGGTTTAACTTATAAACACAGTTTTCAAGATATTAATATTTTAACAGAATTCTTTTGCATGACAAACACATATACACATGCAATAAACATTTTAAAAGGAGATCTAAATACCTTTCAACAAAAGAGAGAATAGGAGATTAGGACTAGAAAAATCAGCCTGGGAGAGGTGTGGATTTTGATGGATTCCCCAAAGGAGACAGGTGGTACAGCATCTAGATGACGCTGCAATTTCGTTCAACATTTTTATATTTGCAAAGTGCTTTAAAATAACTCCTCCTGACAAGCATGTAAGCCAGATAACCATTATCATCCCAATTTTTCAAAAGATGAAATAGAAATAGAGATCAATGAAGCAAACTGCCCTCTTCCAATAGAAAATGGCAAGTAGTAACAGATTACAAATCACTGAGCCTGAAATTCTATTTTGCTGTGTGAGCCAGACTCCAGGTTTACCTGTTGGATGAGTGCTGGTCAGCATTTGCCAAATTTGAACAGACAAAGCAGTGCACAATTGTGACAGTTCATCCAGATTATTCAGGTCAGAATTTCTCTGTGACCCTGAAATCTCAAAAACAATGTAACCTGAATTATTTAACAAGCTCATAACTTTATGTTTAGCTTTACTGAGTGGGACATGGAGACATTACTGTTCCACAGGAGAGGTAAGAGATTTAACTCTCATTTGGTTGGGCTGAGGTAAAGTAATGAAAGTGACTGGGAATTTTGCAGAGAGAGGGTGAGAGTGAGACATTCACTAAACATGAGGCAAGTGAGAAATGTTTCCTTATGTCTTCAGTTTGGACAATTCTCCTCACTGAAAAGTATTTTTTATTTTATTCCTGGCTACCCTTATGGTGCTAGGGGAGCATATCTACTCTCTCTGAATATAACCTGCAATCCTATTTAATGTTTAATATTTAAATACTTTAATATTAAAATTTAATATTAAATTTAATATTAAAATAATGAACTCCTAGAGACTCTTCTGGGTTCTGACACACTCCACACTGGTACAGCTGCAGAGAAGAAGGGGCAGCAGCCAGGGTTCTAGATATTGCTCAATGACAGTGTAAATTAAAGAGAAACAGAACAGCTTGTTTTTCCTCTTCAGCCTCTCTAGAACCAAAACCCAAGAGGACCTGAGCGAGCAGAGCAAAGCCACAGGCAAACGATTCACTGGAAATCTTGACGTTTGCTAGGTAAGACATTCTGCAGCCTGTCAGATCAAAGAGCCCTGGACCCTCTCCCGCTGCCAGCCCTGACTCACTTTGGAGAGGACTTAAGGCACATTGCCTCTGATGTCTGCTATCAGGAAGACTCATGACCCAGGTCTGGGAGACATTGTTTGGTGGTGGTGTTGTTTGCTTTTCAGTTGTCAAGTTTTTGTGTGTGCTTGTCCATTTGTTTAATGCTTGTAAAGTAAGTGTTCAATATGAAATGTTTGGAAAAGACAGAACTTTTTTTTTTTTCAACAACAAGAAAAAAATCACATCCCATCCAGAATAATAATCCCATCCAGAAGCGACCTGTTAACATTTCTGTCATTTCCTTTAGACCAGGGTTTCTCAACCTCAACACTGTTAACATTTTGGACAGTTTAATTAACTGTTGTTTGTACGTGTGGGGGCCGTCCTGCATTGTGGGAGGTTTAGCAGCATCCCTGGCCTCTACCTATTAGATGCCAATACCAATCCACACTCAACCTCCAATTGTGACAACCAAACATGTCTCCAGACATTATCAAATGTCACCTGGGGGGCAATATTGCCCCAATGGAGAACAACTGCTTTAAAGAGTATATTTTTGGAAAGCAAGAGTGTTGATTTGAGATTTATAGATGAGATAGTTTAAAAAAATTCCTTAGGGAGAACTCAGTCCAAGCTGTCATCTCACAATGAGAAGGCTCACAGAGACATGACTTGTGCAAAGTCACCCAGTGGATTAGTGGTCAGATCCACTGAGCTTCTGATCTACAGATCTTTCCACTCTTTTCCTTGTGTTATTCTCGTATTCTTACTTGATAGTCACATATGTGGGACACAGTCAAAACTGTCTTTGTCTGTGGCTCTTGAATTTCAAGCCATTTATCATTCCTAGTATGAGGTGTGATTCTTCTCTGCTCTTCACACTTCTCCCTGGCCAATAGCGACCAGCTGCATGGGTGCAGATAGATTCTACTGTACTAAAAGGAAATCTGGCTTTCTTAATTTATAGTCCTTCTACTAAGGGGCACTCAAGAAACTGCCAGATGTTCTTGTGTTTCAGAACCTAGTGCCCCTCTTTTTTTCTGCTCCTTGTTAGTTTTCTATCTTCATAGGGCAATAATTCAGTGAATCAGGGTCCATTTTCTTCCCTCTTTGTTCTGATCCGTTAATCTAAATATCGGCCCTAAATTTCTCTCCTGGAAAGCCCCTGCTTCTATTCAAATTCAAACCCCCATCATCTTCCATCTGGACTAAGGGAGCAGTCTCCTTGCTTCTACTCTCACTCCTCTATAAGCCATAGTCCATTCTTCACGGAGCTCTTTTTAAAACGTAAATCAGACCATGCCACTCCTTGTTTAAAATCCTCCCATGGCTTTCCATTACACTTAAAATACAAATTCCTGGCCCTGGCCTACAAGGCCTTATGCCTTGTCAACCCCCCACCCCACCCCCTCTGCTCTAGTCATTCTGGTTTTGTGGTTTGTTCTCAGACATTCCAAGCTCTGCCCACCTCAGGGTCTTTGCACTTGCCCTTTCCTCTGTCTGGAATGCTCTTCTTCTACATTCCTGTGACTGGCTCCTTCTTATCACTTAGGATTCATCTCCAAAGTCCGTTCTTCAGGGGAGGGTTCTACCTCGTTAACAGAACCAGCCCTGCCTGCACCTCAGTCACTCTGGATCATAATACTCACAGTATTTATTGTTAGATCTTAATCTAAATAATCATATTTATTAGTTTACTTTTTATTTGTATAGTTTCTTTCCCCATCCCCTATCAGAATGTATCTGGTTTCTTTACTGCTGTATCCCTATTTCCCACAATACCCAGCAGATAGTACATAGGTGCTCAACAAATATTTTTGAATGAATGAATTAATGAATGAATGACAAACCTACCGAATACTTATGTAAATAGAATTAATATCCTTGATAGTCTTCTTTAATAACTGCCACCCCTCCTATTCAAATCCACTCTCCACTTCCTGCCCCATCTTCATTGTTTACAGAGTCACACCCAAAGCATTGAAGGGTTCATTTGGTGACACTGATTTCATAATCCATGCCCTATCTGACTCTGAATGAATCACTTAGATTTCATAAAATGTCTCAATTATATAAGATGTCACTAATAGTCTTGCCTTTTTTCTTTTAACCTTATTCATGAATTCATTTACCTGAGTAAAATCATCTAATAGGCCCAAAGCCAAAAGGATCCAAAGAAACAGAGTTACTAAGAGGACTCCACTTATTTGCATGGGATTACTACTACCGACTACTTCATCCGGATGTTGTAAGAACAAATGAGATAATATCTGTGGAACATTTTAATCTTAATAAGAAACATTCATACACATGAAAAATGAAGCTATTGATTTTCTGACATTCCAATGTGTCATTTATATGCTTTTACTAATAATTACATTAAGGAAGGTTAACTTCTGTGCGTTTCTCATAAGTCAAGGGAAATCTAGTTGCTAATGGCATTTACTCAAGAGATTCCAACTCAGAATTTGGGAATGTTTAGGAATATATAAGCTAGGTAAATTTCAAAAAATGTTTTCAACTCCTTTATTCTCTGGAGACTTTGTTGTCATGGGTTATGAAGACAGCTTATGTCAGAGAGCAAGAAAGACCCTTAGAAATCACCTGATCCAACACTCTTATTTTATAGATGACACAGCAATACTCACAAAGTCACATACCAAAGTCCTTCAAGCTTCTTAGTGGTCGATGCCAGCCTAACTCCATCTTTCACTACCTTCGCTCTAGGGATTGTTTTTGTCATGTCCCTTCCCATGTGCCATTATTCTATCTCTCTCCTCTAACTTCTAAAAAGGTCCGGCTGCAAACCAGGAAGGGAAAGTAAAATGCTAAGATCAAGATCTCACCAAGAAAAAAACATAATCTTGCCCCGATATTTCCAGATTTGGGGTTTTTGATGAGAAATAACTACTTTTGTTGAAAGTATGCAAATAAGCATCTGGAAAGAATTCAGGTCAATATGGTCAACATTTTAAAACCTTGGCTAACTTGGACGCCATCCCTCTGGAATGCTCAGCAAGCTGGAACAACACTGAAACCAGAAGTGAGTCGCCTGAAGCAAAAATTTAGGGGAAATATGTATTTTTGATAGGAAAAAGCAGTTCTTAAGTACTCAATAACAAATGAGCACAGCTGAGAAAAGCCAAAGACCAAAAGGCAAGAACCAATACAATGGTATCAGTCAGTTTTTTGCATGGAAAAAAAAAAAAAAAAAAGAATAGGAACTCACGCTTATAAAATATCAAGACTTTGAAGAATCAAAAGTCAAGAGTGTGTGTGCTATGGATCACAAAGGAATATTAAGTGTTTTCTGCTCTTTTTGAAAATGAATTTTTTTAAAGGACTTCCATTTGTTAGTTAAAAGGAATACTCAGGCATAAAATTCAGTTAAGTTAATAGCTATAGGGATACCCAGTACTTAGACACACACCAAAAAATGCATTGAAGGGATAAATTGTAATGGCTCCATATAGAACTGCTAGCATGAATTCTAATCATTATATGTCTAGGGTCCCAGAAATCCTATTACCTTTAAGAGAAAATACCAGATGAAAGTGGCCATAGTAGTTTCTATACATTGAATTGGCCACTTCTCACCTGTTAATACAGGAGAGATAAATTTAAAATAAGCCTTTAAAATGTCGAGCTGTGGGAAAAATGTATCAGCAGAAGTATAGGCAAGCTCTGATAAAATATGAGTCCACGATTGTGGTGTAAATTCTACTCTCTCTTCTACTTCATGCTTCATTTTATTTCTTTTTTGTCCTCCTAAAACCTAGCAACAGAGAAGATTAGAGAATTCATAACTAAGTTATTTCATAAATAAATGGATTTCTTTTTGAATAGAGTAGAAATTAAGTGAGATGTTTAAATCTACATACAGTTTTCTTCATTCTAGGGTGATTAAAATGGGGAAAAAATAGCACAGCAACTGATACGTGAATATGCTTTGTACATTGGAACATTATACTTATATTTTAAAATATAAAGAATTGAACCCTAAAAGGACATTATATGCAATATTGAGAGTTACTGTATACAGTATACCCCTGAACAACACAGGGAGTTAGGGGCACCAACCTTCCCTACAGTCGAAAATCCGAGTATAATTTATCTGTAGAGCCAGTCCCTCTGAATTCACAGTTCCGCACCTGCAGATTCAACCAACCCCGGACTGTATAGTACTGTAGTATTTAGTATTGAAAAAAAACCACGTATAAGTGGACCAGTACAGTTCAAACCCATGTTGTTCAAGGGTCAACTGTATGTGTGTGTGTGTGTGTGTGTGTGTGTGTGTGTGTGCACATTTACAAACACATATGCAATATTTAAATTTTTTGTCACATCTTTATTGGAGTATAATTGCTTCACAATGTTGTATTAGTTTCTGCTGTACAACATAGTGAATCAGCTATATGTACACATATCCCCATATTCCCTCCCTCTTGACCTTCCCTCCTACCCTCCCTATCCCACCCCTCTAGGTGGTCACAAAGCACTGAGCTGATCTCCCTGTGCTATGCAGCAGCTTCCCATTAGCTATTTATTTTACATTTGGTAGTGTATATATGTCAGTGCTACTCTCTCACTATATTTTAAAACAAATCTTCATCAAATGGAAAAAGATAAAGAGTATTGAGATTTTCTGATCCTGATCCCTTTTTTTATATGATAAATAGAAGCAACCAGATAAATCTGAACAGAAAATGCTAAAATCTAGCTATTATCATACCTTGGGACACACATCATGAGTGGTTAGTTGTTTGGTTTTACAAATAGCAAGTAATTCAGTGTAGCTATCATTTTTTGCTTGTGAAGTATTCTCTGATTCTTTCATTTGAAAGTTAGCTAATTCTACTTAATCTGATTAATGCAGACTAGTTGCCAGATTTCCTGTGTTCCATGTTGACAAAGTTGTACCATAACCAGAGTACCCTGACACAACTCAAGATGCAAATGAAGGCCCATGGTACATCCCCCAAATACAGTACTTGCACCCTACCCCCAACATTCAAGCAATAACCAGAAGTTCAGAGATCCAGTTAGTCTCCTCCAGCTCTAGCCTTCTCCCTGTTAGTTTTCCAGGGGCCCCTTGTGCTTACAAATCTCCTTGAGGGAATTCCTTCTCAGCTTGGACCGTTCTCAGTGCACAGACTGCTGTGGGGAGAGGCAAGTGCAAATCTGTCCAAAGCACAGAATCTCTGCAGCAGTTAATCTTCAGGAGTTTATTTGTTCTGTGGAAGGGGTCCTAAGTAAACAGGCCAAAATCTTTGGGACCTTTCAATCCCTTCTCCCCTTTCAGATTTGGGATAAGATGGGCCAAGACTACTGCTTACCAGGGTGATCAAGTTCCCCTGGCAGAAGACACATTGTATTAGTTTGCTGCTAGAGCTGCTGTAACAAATTATCACAAACTGGGTGGCTTAAAACAAGAGAAATTTATTCTTTCATAGTTCTATAGGCTGGAAGTCTGGAATCAAAGTGTTGGAAGGGCCATCCTCTCTCTCTGAAGGCTCTAGGAGAGAATCTATGCCATCCCTTTCTCTTAGCTTCTGGTGTTGCTGGCAATCCTTGGCATTCTTTGATTGATAGATGCATCATTCCAATCTCTGCCTCTACCATAACATGGCCTTATCCCTATGTGCTTGTGTCTCTCCTCCTCTTATAAGGACAGCAGTCAAATTGGACTGGGGCTTACCATAATCCAATATGACCTCATTCTAATTTGATTATATCTGCAAAGATCCTATTTCTAAGTAAGATTACATTCACTGGCACTGGGGCTAGGCCTTCAATCTACCTTTCGGGGGACACAATTCAACCCCTAATAGCCATTTATGGTTGAAATGCCTCAAAACCACAGCTAGAAGGGCCACAGACCTTGGTTCACCCCAGTCAAGCTCTCCTAAAGTTTGGTCAAGACAGCAGGGCAGAGGCTGCTTCTCATTATCACCATGCCCTGGCAATTCTAAACAATGTCAATGATAGACACACAAGAAAAGTGTAATCAAATTTGTGTTTTTACAAGATAGTCCTGGCTGCAGTGCTGAGAATAGATTGGAGGGGAGCAACAATGAAAACGTGGAGAACAATAAGGAGACTATTTCAATAATCTAAATGAAAAGTTGTGACTTGGCTTAAGTTGATGATAGAAGAGACAGAAGAAGGTGGGTAGGCCAGAGATCTAGAAGATATATTTGGGATTTACATTTGGAACAAAACTGATAGGATTCACTCATGGAGTAGATGGGAGGAGTAAACAAGAGGAGGAATCAAGACGTCCCAGGTTTCTTGCTTAACCAAAGAGTGATTGGTGGTGTCATTGGTTGTGATGGGGGAGAAACTGGTTTAGTGAGGAAAATCCTTGTTTCAAGGCTCAAAGGCAATCTCACAAGAAAAAGTATAAAAATAAATGTAAAGCAACACCGTAGTTTGAAAAAAAAAAAAAAAGAACATCATATAGAGAAAACCAAGACAAGATCTAGTCCAGATTTTCGTTTTACACATTAGGAAGCTCAGGCGCAAGGGGAGAGATGACCTGCTCAATGAGCTAGAGCCTGGAAAAGAAGTCACCTCCTAGGTCAGACTCTTTGGGTCTAGCACTCCAAATACTTCACCTGGTTTGTTTTTATCATAATCCTTTTTCTTTATACCCTTTTTCATTTTGGTGGCTATGTCTGCTACAGAGCCTATGAACTCACTTGTTCCTAAAGGCACAGACAGTGATAACAGGAAGGTTCTTCCTATCTTCAGAAATTTCAGACCAACCATACGTCATTCTTGAGAAGCATATGGGACACTGGCAATCAGGCCATTTTCAACTATTACGCACTGTTTTCTAAAGCCAATACCTCCAAAACCATTCTGGAAGTCTTCTAGGCTCTTTAAGAAAGGTCTAGAAGTTATTCAAACAATTTAGTCAGACAAACATTTATTCAGTATTACTGTTCTGTAGCCTGTGAATGATTCAAAAAGATGACCTTGGATCCTTCACATCCACAAGTTTTAATTTTGGTTGGAGAGATTAAGATGTAGAGGTAACAACTGGTTAAGTGACTGGTTTTACCAGTACCAGATTTGGCATCAAAATAGGTAGCTAGCACAATGAGGGCCATGACATTTCAGAAAAGTTGGCCATCCATGTGGGTGAGAGAAATCAAAGATTATAGCGCTAGAGATAAAAATCAAAGAACAGTTTGACTTTGAAAGGGAGAAAAGGAAAACAGATATAAGCTTTAACTGAGAAAAACTAATCCAGCTCAGGGTCTGGCCAAGCCCAAAAATGGGTCAGGAGTTTTAATGAAGAGCAATAGTGTTGGTGATTAGATTCAATGGAGGCAGACCAGCTAATCTGAGAAGAATAACTAATTACTATACTTGTAAGTATAATAACAACCTTATGAGGAGGTACTATTCTACCTCCATTTTGCAGATAAGAAAACTGAGGCATGGAGTGGTTATGTAACTTATCTCAGTCACACAGCCAGCACATTGCAGTTCTGGGTTTCAAGCCCATAAAGTCTGGTTATAGCGCCTGTGCTCTTAACCACTATAGCATGTGGCCTCTCATATGAGTGCTAGTGGTTTGTAACAGTCTAAGGGAGGGGCGTCAAAATGGATATGATGAAGTCTGGAAATAATGACTAGGGACAAAAATAAATGACTACCAACAAGTCACTGCAGAGACAGGGTCAGACTGCAAAGACAGAAAGGGGCTTAAGGGCCAGCTTCTAAACAGTAAGGATAAGAATAAACACTAAGAACAAGTTCTGGGAAAATGTAGCTACTTACTGGCTACGAAAGGGGGTGGGATTAAAATAAAAAAAAAAATCGTAGGGCAAGCACAGCCAAAGATAAGTCTCCCTGAGGCAGATGCCCGGCTGAAAGCTGGTCTGGTTGCTCGTGATTTCACTACTCATCATGAGGCTACCTTTGTCCTTACATTGTAAGGAACAGTCATGTCAGCCTCTGAAAGGAAAAGAAATGGAATACAATTTGATAGTGGAGACTGAGCATGAAATGCTTACAGCACACCCTGAACCACATCCTCCTATTTCCTTCATGAGGTAAAGGACAAGTATAAAAAGTATGAAGAAACAAGGCCAACTAGATATGTCAGATGGTAAAACACTGAAATTCGGGGGAGTGGCTGAAATTTAACCTTAGAGGTAATATGGAGCCCCTAAAGGATCTCTAGGTGGGAAGTAAGAGGACACAATTGGCATATCAAGCACCCTCACTAGAGTATGGTTCAGAGGTTGGATTAGAGGGGAAAAAGAAAGGCAATAAGTGGAAAAGTTTAAATGCAGCCAAGGCAAGAAGACATGTAACTTCCTATCAAGAGGATTCAAAAAGGCAGTTAAAACTATGATGGAAATATGAGCTTCCAGGAGAAAGCCAAACTTTCAGAGATGACTTCTAGCAACTCTTGGAGAGTTTCTTCCTGCAATGCTAACTGTTCAGAAGAGTTTTTTTGTAGCACATTCAACAACATACTGAAAAGATAAGTTCCTCTGAACAGAGGTGAACCATATAATTTTAGGTAGACTCATAGTTTCCCTTGAAAGTATGCTTTTACCCATGATAAATATAGTTTTAAACAGTATCCCATATGATTCATGTGGTCGTAACACACCCAACTAGCTTTTCTTTCTAAGAGACCCATGAATCAACTGCTTTTGTCTAAGAATTGGGGCAATTTGTATGGATCAGCTTAACAGATAATAGATATACACCTTAAGCAAGAACAGTGATACTGAAAATAAACCATTTCTACACTGGTATAAAAAATAATCTTTTTCTTTCATCATATCTTTGAATACTCTAAATCTTTATAACAGGCTGTCAGCTATATTATTGGTCTTCAGTCTTTTAAATTTCTTAACCACTATTTTCAGGGATTCTTTTTAAGCATTTAGAATGAAAACCTAAAAGTACCTTTTAAAAAAATTTTATAATCTTATGACTCAAGTTGTCAGTTTCTTCATCAGTAGAGTGAGGAAGTTGAACTACACATTCTCACAGGACATAAGTATATATGATTCCATTAGTGTTTTCATAAATATTTTTCTGGTGATGGTCTTCAAAATATCTGGATTTTTTTCTATATTTGCCAAAATAATATATAGACTCTACATTAAACATAAATTTAAGAAATTATATAATCCATGTCTATATTAGTCATTAAACAACTGAACATAGTTTCTTAATGGATGCAATCTTTTAATTAATTGTTTATCAGTTCTTGGTTGTGTGAGTGAAGAATTTTTTCAGACTGTTAATAAACATAACAAATTGGATATATCAAAGAGCTTCATTTGGTGGAGCTCTTTTATAATGTCTACTCAGCACCTTCCTCCACATTCCCTCTACCTTTCCTGTGAACTGCTGTTGGTCCATATGATCAAAGGATGGATCCTAATGTCATATTTCTGTTTCATGGCCCTACCGCAGGGAAGGCATCTGACTCTGGGACTGGGAATTGGAAAAGAGAGAAAAAGAGAGACAGCAGTCACTTTCCAGGTAGCTGGAGGTGGAACATAAAATGTTTGTAAGTTTCAGCAATTGGATTTTTCCATTTGTGCACGGAAAAGTAAATAAAGCTAGTCCACAGAGAGAGAGAGAGAGAGAGAAACCTGAAATCAGACACACAGGAGAGCAGAAGTGTCTGAGTCTCTGGTCCGGTTTCTTTCTGAGGCCTAGATGTTTCTTTCAGATTTTGTAAGTGTCCTGTATCCTTATCATAAATTCCTATTGTTTGCGTAATCTCCCTCAAATGAGTCTCTGCTCTGAGTTTGTCTCTCCAGAACAAGAACTCTCCCATGACAAGAAGTGTAAGGCTGTGTGGCTGCTATCTCCTCAAACTCATCTGATTGCTTACATGTACTCAGCCACAACTCTGGTGGTCCCTGGAAGACACCTCTGGTAGAGTATGCTCAAGAGAAAATAAGGAGGGGAAGCAGCAGTCTTTGCTTAACGCGGAAGCTCACAGCAATGGATTGCCAGGCCATGTGCTCTTCCTCTTTCAATTTATCCCTCAGTCTCTGGATCAAGGTTATCTCTGGGGAAAAGTAAATCATTCTGGATGCCTAAAGGTCCTTCTAGAGCCAGGGATCTCTCTAGGGTTCCTCAAGATCTTTTCAGCCTGTTCCAAGTTATACATTATGAGCTGTGTGAGTTCTCTTCATGCATATCCTTCACAACAAGGTACGCAGTTTCTGACAGGCAAAGCAAGAAGAGGGGCATTTGATCTGGTCCTAGCAGCTATCTCATAAGCATCTCCCCTCCAAGGCAAGGGAAGAATCAGGTCTTACAATAGAATATAGCTTCCTCCTAAAAAACACAACACCCCTTTCCCACCCCACCCCCACCCCCACTCCAGCATGTATGTAGATTAAAGGATGAGCCAGTTTGTCACAATAATAGGATCCTCTATGCCAAGTAGCCCAAGCCCAGACTGGTAGACTGACTCTCACTTAGCAATTCAGATCCATAAGGTCCTTAAAAATAGCTTTCTTTACCTTTTTCGTCTTAGGTATTCCTCAGACACTGAGAAAATTTAGTCTCATCAGCAAGCTCTAACAAGATTACATTTGCATTTTGTCGTTCTGAAGATTAATCTGAATCTGTCCAAGCAAATTAAAATACACTACGGTACTCTTTTTCAACTCTCATCCTAGTCTATGTTCCAAAGTCAGCAAGGCTCTTGAGTGTCTGCCTCATCCCACCTCACCAATTCCTTTCACAGAGTCATGGCCATAACCTCAGGATGACATGATTTTAACTCCGGTAAAGCAGAAGCAAAATTTCTGCTTCTGCTAGAAGACAAGGTAATGTAAGCCAGTCCTCTCACAAAAGATGACTAAGAAAGCTGGATGAAATTTTAAGAGACAAAAATCTTGGTAGCATCAAAGGGTCAACAGGAGACTGATGAATTACCAATCCCAGATACAGAGGGATGGGAATCCAGATAAGTAAGCTTGGTACTATGACCACTTTTGAACTGGAGGTATTTGCCAATTGGAGAGATGTGGTCAAGAGGCTGAACTATACTTTTGGTATCTTCACGGAACTGGGAAGATAAAAATTGGTGTCCAGAGGCAGGGAAAGAAGGAATTCCATAAACTATTCCTTACTTTAGGCTGGTAGCCCACAGAGCTGTACCCTAGAAGTAAGCATAAGCTGGAAGTAAACTATTTCTTTTATGAACTAAAGATATGCAGGGTGGCCTCAAAAATATCAAATCTGGAACTTGGATTAAGTTAATTCTGAATTATTAGTGTCCCCAGGCACTTGGCTAGATCAATTAAATACCTTCTTTGGTGGACAAAACATCATTCCAGGCTTCAAATTATTTGTGCACTTTGTGTTCAGAAAATTATTTGCCAAAAAAACCCACCAATGTCTAGCATACAATCAAAGTATCTAGCATACAATCAAAGTATCCAGCACATGTAGAGACTAGATACTATGAATGTAAATCACAGGCAACAAAAATAGACTCTAGAGGCTCTAGATGTTATAATTTTTAAATAAAGATATAAACAACTGTGTTTACTACGTTCAAGGAGATAAAAGTCAAGCTTAAAAACTCTGGCAGAAAACAGGAAACAAGTGGCAAATTAGATATCCTAGACCTGAAAATTTCAATAATTAAAATCAAGAATTCAATAAACAGACTTAACAGTATACTAGACACAGCTGAAAAAAGAATTAGTGAACTGGAAGATAGGTCACAAGAAATTATCCAGAATGAAACACAAAGACATAAAGATGAGAAATACAAGAAAGGAAGTAAAAGACATAGAAAATACATTAAGAAGCTCTTACATACACTTCATTAGAATCTCAGAAGAGAGACAGATAATGGGACAGAGGCATTATCTGAAGAAACAATAGCTGAAATTATTCTAGAACTGATGAAATACAGCATTTACCATCAGACTGTGCTGCAGAAACACACACTTCAAGATGATCTGTAAAAATCAAGGAAGAGGGCTTCCCTGGTGGCACAGTGGTTGCGAGTCCGCCTGCCAATGCAGGGGACACGGGTTCGTGCCCCAGTCCGGGAGGATCCCACATGCCGTGGAGTGGCTGGGCCCATGAGCCGTGGCCGCTGAGCCTGCGTGTTCGGAGCCTGTGCTCCGCAACGGGAGAGGCCACAACAGTGAGAGGCCCGTGTACCGCCAAAAAAAAAAAAAAAAAAAAAATCAAGGAAGACACATCAGATGTGGGCAATCATATATGTTGGCTGCATACACTTATGCATTCTCATTTTCAGTTGGTCTTCAGTTGTTCCTCCACACAGAGTCAACTGCCCTGCTGTATGCTTTATTTTCTACTGCAAGATCATTTAGCTCTGAAGCTCTCTTTCATGACTATGTAGCTCCCAGACACATAAAATATGCTACTGCTCTCCTACTCCTCTGGGCCTTAAAGAAACTCCATGAGGCTGCCTCACACCCACCAGTCCAGATATATACTTCAGTTATATTTTCTTTATTCCCAATTCATGGTAGTCATGTAGAAATTCTGAGTTCTGCCTTGCTCCCTACACTCTATATTATGGACCTCTCTGAACTTCACTCCCAAAACCTACTGTGGTGGGGATAGGGGATGGGAGAATGTCTCTTATCCTCTACCCTCAGAACCTGGGCACAGCCCTTATCAGGGATCCAAGTCTTCACTCTCTCATTATTCTCTCCTTTCTTGTGGAAATTTTTATCTAGTTGCAGGTGGAGAAAACTGGTTTAATCTGATAGCTTATTTTAAATTTTCTCTCTTATGCCCAGACCAGTGGATCTATTACCCAAAGGGCAAACTTTTGATTCTCTGTTAGGTGTTTTGCTGGGTCACTTCTTCCCAGAAGCAATGAATGCCATTGAATAAAGCAGAGTAAAGGCAAAGAGAGAAGAAAATCAACCTGGGAACAAATTTAAATGAATATCTCAAAATATTATTTTATAACATATGAAGCCATAAGTTTTGACAAATACAGTTATATTATATTAATATATATACACAATACATAGACATTATTATATGTGCACAGGTTTACCACAGCAGCATTTATTATTCACCAAGTCATTTTTGTTTAATACCTAAATGTCTTCTAATTAACTTTTTCATGTTCTGGGCCCATATTTTAGCATACTTTAAAATAAATATATAACTTTTGGCCTTGCCCAGTCTTCATGCTCCTCAACAGTCTTTTACAAGTTCACAAAAATAGAAGGGAGTCATTTTGCAATTATTTATCTAATCCTGTAAGAAATCTATCACATAAATGTGGCAAAGGTCATACTGAAGCTCAGTTTGTAGGCCTACCTACCTCATGAATCCAGGAAATTTAGGAAATAACATGGACTCCCTGAAAGAAGAGAGGAGAAGGGTGTTAGGACTGAAAGTCAAGTCTTGGGTACTCAGATTCAGAACCTTTGGGGGGACAGAAGTACTTCTCTAAGTTCTAGGGAGAAGTACCCCAAGAAAAGAGGAAATAGGGACCCATGCTAAAGGACATGGGTCCCTTTTCAGGTGTAAGAGAACAGATACAAGAATTACATGGAGGGCTAGGAACCATGAGGCCATATTTGGAAGTGCCAAGGTACAATTGTCACTTAGTGACTGAGCTTCTAAGTCTAGCTGATAGAAGAACACATAGCAGAGAAGCCCCTTCTTTGTGCAACAGAAACATCATAGTGATTGCAGCTTGATAGCAGTGGCAACAGGCACAGTAACATCTTCTCCTACAATAATCAAGGGACAGAACAAACAACAGCCGTGGTGGCAGCAGGAAAACAGAACCTGTGCTAACATATAGGGAGCAGGCTATGTCTGCACAAGGCACAGCAATGATGCTGGCAACCACAACAAAGAAAGGCCAGCAACATGAGGAGTGTGAGTCACTCCAGGTCTGGGGGAGGGCAGTGTGAGGAGGAGGGCAGAGGAAAGAGGCCTCTCTCCTGATGGTAAACAGCCCCTCAGATGAGCAAAGCCAAACCAGGAAACACCAGAGTATCCACCTCTGGTTGCACAGGCAGATACCTAGGCCCTACCTCAGAGCTGCTACATCAAAAAATATCTGGGAGTAGAACACAGGAAACTGAATGTTAAACAAGTTCTTAGTGTGATTTTTTTTTTAACAGTACTGCCCATAGGTCTGAGCAACTGGGAATACTGCCCTGGACCCTGCCTTTTAAAGAACCGTCTTCCAGCCATGCTCTTCACAGGGCAAGGTGTCCTAGGGGTCAAGATAACAAGTTCAACAGCACCCCATGCTTACCTAGTACACAACTACGCCCCATCTGACCATGATCCTGGTTCCCAAGACCCTGGATTCTCTAAATGACTGAGACCAATTCAAAGGCCTGAATGGACCTCTTCCCCCGGTCTGTTCTCCCATGGTTGGACCACACTACATGGTGTGCACAATTCCAGAACCAAGTATTTGCCAAGGGGCAGCTGCTTGGTGGGCCTGGAGCTTGGACTTTCGTGCTGGGCTGATCACCTGTGCTCTCCAAGCCTCTCACACAGGGGTAAGAGAAAGGCTTTCCCTTTCTCTCCCTCCATCTGCAATTGTGCCCTGGGCCCACATATTGTGAGGGACAGCTACTGGTCTAGACTAGAGACTTACTCATTATTTTGGGCTCTTTTGTTGAAGTCAGAGGGGTTTTGCTTTATTTAGTTTTGGTTTTGTCTTGTCTTGCTTTTCTTTGTTTTTAAGCATCAGAGAGGAAAAGAAAGCTCTTAGGGTCAAAATGCCAATTATAAAATGAATAAATGCTAGAGTTTAATCCCACTGTGACTTTACAAGGTCTTGACTTTTCCCTTGGCAGGTAAAGTCTTAAAGGACAAAGCTTGCATGATTAAGTGGCATCTTAAAACTTTGAATTCATAGAGTTAATTTAGTTTAAGTAGTATCTGTTAAGCATTTATTCTGTCTGTCCCAGACAGTGAAAGGATCAATAAGATATGATGAACATCCTTAAAGCAAGGCCATTGGATAAGTCAAGCTGTATACATGGAATGCAAAAATAACAGCTGTGCAAGGGAGTATGTTATTTTAAGTGATAAAGTGAGTGCCCCAGACAAACTAACTGCAATAGGAATTTAATGTATCTTCAACAAGATCCTTTCCTTCTATTCTCAGGGTTGCCACCTTCTAGAGGAGGACACACACACTCACACACCTACCTAAACAAGACCCTACTGCTTTCAAGTTTTAGCAACAGGCCAGACTAGTGAAGCATTCTTGGTGTATCAACACTTATTTGGTCTTTGGTTTTAAAGATTGCTTTGTTTTGTGCTGTCTGTGTGTGTGTGTGTGTGTGTGTGTGTGTGTGAGAGAGAGAGAGAGAGAGAGAGAGAGAGAGAGAGAGAGAGAGAGAGAGAGAGAGAGAGAGAGAGAGAGAGAGGACACAGCCACAACAGCTCAAAGTGTTTTTCTCTCTTGCAGCTATGATCCATCCATGATAATCATCTGCATCACCTGTGACAAGTTCTGCATGTGTTAATCACAGATGAGCTTTGATAGGCTGAGTGTGGTCTGGGTTCCTTTCTGGGTGGAATATTGAGCAATAAAGCTTGGGAAGAAATTCAATTATTCACACTGTTGTTAAAGTCAGACTTTCATTTTACCATAACACAAGCCCAAGGCATATGAGTCAGTAGAGGCAACTACCCCGGGTGGTATCTGTTTTACTTTTTTGCCAGTGAAGTTGTGGCATGTGCCATGAAGGATAAAGAGCAGCAGAGACAGGAAGCAGTGAGCAAAGAATCAGCTGGGAAATTCCAGCTGCCCTCCTGCCCTACTTATAAGGAGATGACTCATTGTTAAGAAGCAAACAGATGTTGACTTGGCTAACAGAACCCTATGTAAAATTTAACCTCTCCAGGCCCTTGCATCCTGTTCTAGGAAAGATGAAACAGACAGGTTATTATATTTGGGCACCTGGATAGCATTGTTTAATACTGGTAGAAAGAATAGGCATATGTGTGTGTTTTTGAACATGCTGTTTCTCATGTCCTTGAAGCCCACTTTCTTCTGGAACATATCCTTTTATAGAGGCCACACTGTACAGAGAAACCTCCACAATCCGGGCTTCTGCTGTGCAGATGTGTGGTGGTCTGCTACTTATAGAGACGTGGAATTTTCAGGTAAACACACCTATTAGTAAGTTCTTATGTGCCCACTCAAGCATAGGGCTCCAGAGACCCAGGTTATAATCCTGGCTCTACACTAAGTAGCTATGTAGCCTCAGTTTCCTCACCTGTGAAATCAAAAGGTTTGACTGTTAAGGCTCCTCCCTCCTTTATTGTTTTATGATTCTAGGACTTTAAAAAGTTGAAAATATGTACCTATAATGCCTACCCTCTCTGTTTTCCGTCGATAAGAACAAGCACTTATACAATGCAGAAAATGTTTCTGTTAACAGTTTTCTTTCAGTGTAGAGTAGGAAAGTACGGCTTGGACAATATTGGGTCCAGGATAAGACACAACTTGTAATGGAGTTAAAAACAATTCCTTATTTACCTCACTGGGTTGTTGTAGTTATCAAACGAGATCACATCGTTGGAAAGTTTATCCTGTATTGTGCTCTATAGAAATGTGTTATAGACTGAATGTTTGTGTCCCCTCAAAATTCATACATTGAAACCTAATCCCTAATATTATAGTATTAGGAAATGGGGTCTTCGAGAGGTGCTTAAGTCATGAGAGCAGAACCCTCAGGAGTGGGAGTAGTGCCTTATAAAAGAGACCCCTGAGACCCTCTGCCCCTTCTGCCATGTGAAGTTATGGCAAAAAGATGGACATCCATGAACCAGAAATTGGGATATCGCCAGACATCCAAGCTGCTGGCACCTTGATCTTGGACTTCTTGGCCTCCAGAACTGTGAAAAATAAATTTCTGTTGTTTGTAAGCCACTCAGTCTATGGCATTTTGATATAGTATATAGTATATACAGGCAGAAAAGCCTAAATTTTATTATTATTTAAAATAAATGTAAATATATTTATTCAATAAACATTCATTTATTGAGCACCTTCTGTATATCAGACATCGTGATAAACATTAAAAAGACACTGATCGGTGGGATAGGGAGGGTGGGAGGGAGGGAGACGCAAGAGGGAAGACATATGGGAACATATGTTTATGTATGACTGATTCACTTTGTTATAAAGCAGAAACTAACACACCATTGTAAAGCAATTATACCCCAATAAACATGTTAAAAATAAATAAATAAATAAATAAAAGTCAAAAAAAAAAAAAAGACACTGATCTGTTTTCCAAAGGCTCCCAAAATCAAAAGAGCTCAAATAAAATGATAACGATATTTATCCTTAAAATTATTTTTTACCTTTATAAAAAGTTTCAGGCTGAATAAAGGAACAAATTGTCAAAGCTATTTTCTTCTCTACTTTCAAGTATTATGAATCTTTTTAAATGCTTCTGTCCCAAATCTGAAGAAAAACACACCTGAGACTCTGCAAAATCTCAACTGATTTTAGCACTAGGTGAAGAAATAAAGGATGCTACAGTCTATGAACTGTTGGGACCAAGTATAGGGCAAGTATTTAATGGGCTCGCCAGCAGTGATAAGAGAAAAATGGATGATGATAACCTCACTGAAAAGGGGAATAGAAGAGTGACCTTGGGCTATGAAAAATGTGTTCTGTAGCCTCGTGGCTGCAAAGTCCCCTTTCCTCCCTTCGCACTTCATGCTTCAATAACACTGCACTTACTGGTTTCTAGGTTCTTTAATATAATATGCTGGTTCAGGCCTTTGTGCATTTTCTCTTTCCCCGTCCTCAGCCTGGACCAGTAATTCCCCATCACTCTTCACTCTTCTTCCTTCCTCCTTTCCCTCCTCCTAATGCTCCTTCACATCTCCCACAGGCTGCTGCTCAGTTTTCAAGATTCCAGGCCACTTCACCTGCCCTAAGTCTTTCCTAATTTCCCTCCGTACACACAGTCTTTGTGAGGTGTCCCTTCACTGCACTCCTATCAACCCTACAGCATCATGGCACTTATCACAGTGTGTGAGAAACTTGTATATTTTGTCTGTTTCTTCCACTAGGCCAGTGGTTCTTAACTGGAGGAGATCTTGTCCCTCAGTGGGGGGGTGGGATTCGGCAATTTCTGGAGACATTTTTGATTGTCAGGATTGGGGAGGGGGTGTTACTGGCATCTAGTGGCTAAAGCCCAGGGATGCTGCCAAACATCCTACAATGCACAGGACAGCACCCACGGTAAAGGATTTATCCGGACTCAAATACCAATACTGCTAAGGTTGAGAACCTGCACTGGACTGAGTTCCTTTTCTGTTCTACCAGCTCCAAGCACAGTGCCCAGCACTCAGTAGGAATCCAAAAAAATTTTTAAGTAATTTTTCGTTGAAAATTTAGTTGAAAAAAATTTTATTACAGCTCTATGAAATAGCTAATAACTAATTTGAGCAGGTACTGCAAGTCAAAGGAAAATCAATACTTGGGGATAAAGTTAGGGTAAAGCCCTCAGTCTTTTCCTGACACTTCCTCCTGTCTAGCTCTCTCCATACCTCTTCTCTTCCCTTTTCTCCTTTTTACCTTATTAGTATATGCTCTGTTCCCCCCTTTACTGTCATGTTTGAATTCCTTTCACTCTAAAATAAGAATTGGAACATAGTGAAATAAGTTGCCCCACATTTGTTTATCTTAGGCATTCATTCAATTTAATTTTAATTTTTAAACGTATCAATTACAGGGCGACATGCTGGGCACTGCAAGGAAAACAAAGATGAATAAGAAACCGGGCCTATCCTCACTGGGGAGATTTCTGTAGCAGTAGAATAGAGGAAATACAGTTTCATTTCCATTAATGTGATCAGAGAACATTTCCTAAAGGAGAGGCCTTTGATTTAGGTCTTCATAGGTGTTTCATAAAGTGTTTTAAATATGCCACACATATGTCATCATGTTCTTTCCTTATCTGACACCTAGTCAGTAAGTGTGACCCTGTAAGACACTGATTCTTAAGATTTGTCTGGGTCCCACCCTCAGAGTTTCTGATTCAGTAGGACCTGGTTGGAACCAGAGAATTTGCATTTCTTACTAGTTCTCAGGTGATGCTGCTGCTGCTACTGGTCTTCTCACCATACATTGAGAACCGCTGCTTCAGGATAACCAGCCAGGTAACTCCTTGACCGAAAATGGACACCCTTCACTTGGCTAAAACAATAAATTTTCAGTGTTCACAAAGAGAACAACTCATGGGTTTCTGCAAGCAGGGGAGGAGAAACATTCCAATCTATTCCTATAACTAAGGAAGGGCTCAATTTTCAAAAGTAAATTAATTGTCAGACCCAGTACCCTTGGGGAACATTATTTATTGGAAATATAACTAACATAACATTCTTGAAGATCTTGATAATTAAAAACAAAATATCTTATTTGTTGATGCATTATACTCAGGGCCCTAATATCTATTACACTTCTTACAGGCATAATACATATTTGAACTGCAAACTTCTACCTTGATTATAGCTTTTGGTTACTTGATGCTTTGGTTTAATAATTCCCATATTGTTTGCTTCCCCCCCCCCCCAATGCCTTTTCTAATCAATTTTCTCTTGTTCCTATGTTCTTTGTTCTGGTTTTGTATCCTAGGCTATTTGCTCTCTCCTCCAGCTTCTCATTGGCATGTCTTCAATCATTTTCCAGAGTTCTTACAGAACGTTAACCATTTTTTGTGCATCCTAAAACTTTTAACCTCTCATCTAAAACTAACTAAATGCTAAAAAATTATAATGCTTATGAATATATTATGCATAATATTAAGTTCAAAATAGTTGACATACTTCATGCTATATGTTATAGATATAATAAGCTTAATTTCAAGCAGATGAAATAAACATTGAAGTGCATGTATTTTTTTGTACACAGCCTCTTTCTACCTGCTGTTTGTAAACATCAGGCATTAGAAGCTTATAGGTGTGGCTTTTAAGTGATTACTAGACATATGTATATGTTCATTTGTGTGGCCACTCATGCCTACCGAATATTTGGGAAATGTACCGAAATACACATAATAATACCTCCTACAAAAAGCAGAACAGTGTCCTCTTCCACGTCCAAGGACAAGAATTAATTTCTTCAAGCTTCCTTCATAAAAGAATGTAGGAATAGAGGTGGAAATTGAGACCTTATTGAAGAAATCTATCTGTTGGGAACATGAGCTAGTGGATAACTCTGAGAAAGCTCTCACAGACTTTTTTTAACCATTACTAAAATAAAGACAGTACATGAAATAAATGCCATTTGGCATCTTAAGTTAATAAGATTGGATACTATACAATTAATTTCATTTTTTCATCCCTCACTTACTATGAACTTTTCAGAAGAGCACTTTCTCTAAGTTTCAATATGAAAATTATAAACTGTAGTTTAAAATTTGAATTTATAAACTATAAATTATAATATTATTAGCTTTATTGCAAAGAGCATGCATGTTAATAAGTGGCATTGTTTAAAAGTGTCTGGTCCTTTCTGATTTTTACAATTTAGAGCTCTAACGCCTATCATCTCAGTTTACACTATAATTTCAGGGACACAGAGATTTAAAAGTGAATGTTCAAAAGGCTCTCCATACACTAGCCTATTTTGCACAACTGAGGAGCAATTTTTGCAAGCCTTTTTTCTAATATACATGTTAATATATTATGGGCTATTTCCAGAAGTTATTCTGCCTAAAGGATCTTCTGAAACACATCTACGTTCTCACCATTTTAATAAAGAAAAGAATGTGGTATGAAGGCAGAGGTTGCTGCCTCAGCTTATGAGATAGATGTTAGTATTAGCCTCATTTTATGGATAAGGAAAGAAAGATTTCTAGATGTCTAGTACCTCATCCAAGGTCACACACTAGTGCGTGATAAGGGGAGAATCTGAACCCAAGTCTGACACCCGAGCCAGACCTCTTAGCCACTAAGCTGAACCACCATTTAACTTTTCTCATTTCTCTTTTCCTAACCCTCAGTTACTTCTGATTTCTAAGTGTTCTCAGTAAAAGTGACTTGCAATTTGTTGATAAGAAATTGGAATTAAGTATACAAGAATTTGTTAAAAGATGGTGCAGGGGAAAAGAAAAGGAAGAGGATGAGAAAAAAATGAGCTCTGCTCCCAGATAATCGAAGACTCTGGGCTCACATATTAAGCAACTGGAACCTACTCATACAGAATGATAAAACCAGTGCTGACTATGTTTTCTTTGCATATGTCTCAGTGCCTTGTACGAAGTAGTGGCTGGATAAATGTTTGTTAAACTAAAGGTGGAACCAAATGTGTTCTAGAAGCATTAAGGGAATCCGATTAGAGACATGAACAGCGTTGGATGGGAAAAGAGTCTGTTGAGAAAATATGGATTATCTTCTTTACAATAGTGAAGAGTAACTGCCTATACTACTTTCCCATTATCAGAAAGTTCCAAAGGTCGCATAAAAATTGTGAATATTAAATAAAAATAACCAGCTTAAGAAAGCGATTTATTACAATGAGAACTGCTATGATGCAACTAAATATTTATCGAATGCCCATTAAATGCAGGCACTGCACAACAGATATTTTGAAGCCTTAAATTGTTCACAATACTGGCAAAAATTGCTACATCACTATTCAAACTGTGGTCAGTATAAAAATGGTAATCAATGTAACCACAATTTATAAGCTTATTTATCTCTAAATCAGAGCCATTCTGAATTAGAATAGGAATTTATGATTCTAGGCCAATTTACTTCAAGTACCCATTTATTTTTGCTGTATGGTGTTTTAAATATAAAGCAAGCTACATCTTCAAAAACATAGTCTTTAACATTGTTTCCTGAGTTTAGCATGTTTAAAAATATACTAAAACTAAAATGGGCTCTGGATTCCCACATGTCGCAGTAAACTCACCAAGATCTAGAATCTTCCTCCTATAATGGAAAGCTCTAAACCCCTTCTCCTTTCAAATAGTCTTCACCATATTTGAAAAACCAAGAGACCACATTTATTGCCACAAATACTGAAACACTAGATTCTACCAAGAAGTCACGTTTCTACTGTTTCAAAAATGATCTTAGAAATGAAAATCTATGCATAACTTCTCAACTTCAAAATATCTTTACTTTGGCAAAAATCATTATAACAATATAATAAAAGAATGGACTCATGAAATAAAATCTGTTTTTCAACAATTAATATCTGTAATATCAAAGGGCTAAGATGATCACAAATTTGAGAAAAGATGATCATGCACCATGCAAATGAGCATATGAAAAAGGGTTTCAAAGTGGGGCCCAGGCAGGAAAGGGTGTCTGGTAGTGCTATTTTTTATTTTTTAATTCATGAATCTGAATATGTCACTCTTTACTTAAACATTTCAATGGTTTCCCATTGCTTGCAATATAAAATCCATTACCATACCTTACCATAGCTCTCACTGACTTAATTAAAGCTCACTTCTCTATTTTTATCCCCAGCACTCTCCAAAATGCTCCCTAGATTCTCATCATACTAGCTTTCCTGTGGCTCTTTGAATTATATAGCCCATGGGAAAAACTGCAAGACTTTCTTCCAATGATTAAAAATCTGTTTTATGCAACCTTGCTTTTACACACAGTTTCCTCTAACTGAAATGGCCTTACCTGACTCATCTTCCAAACCCAGGATAAGAGAGCCTTTCTTTGAGAAGCTGTCCCAAATCACTTATTCAAACGCAGTTACTCACTTTTTCTTCTGTGTCACACAGTATTGTTATTATTTATTGCAATTATTTTTCCCTTTTATGTTGGGAAATCCTTAATGTCAGAGTCTCTGTCTTAATTGTCTTTGTGTATCTCATGCCTGGCAGTTTCAGACACATAGTAGATGATAGATAAATGCTAAGTGTTGTACTGATGTTACTGAATCCTAAGAAGACACATGGTATGTATTTGAAAAATTATCCCTATATTTTAAAATCTATAATTTTTATTAAAATGATCTTCCTAGAACATCTATGTGTATTTTCCCTCCGTTGTGTCTTGTTTCACATCAAAACTCTTTGCTTTTCTACTGGGTATAGTCTATCTCTTATTTTATAAGTATTCAACTGTCATCGTACAACACCATGATGGCTAGGAAAAGGACACAATCCATGAAAGCATGTCATCTCACTTCTTAAGAAGAAAGCTGTCCAAAGTTATAAATCAGGAAATGTGTGTGTGTGCGTTTGCATGTGTGCACACAATTGCTATTACATAATTTGGAATGGAGGAGGCATGAGTTGAAGTTATATTTGAGTCATGTCTTGGTTATCAAGACCTGTCCAACAAAGATTATCATAAAACTACTAATAAAATGATAATAAATAATATTCACCCAAATGTCTCTTGACTTTTTTAGTTTGTGGGTACAAATAATGTCACATTGTCACTTATACTCAGATATGCTCTTGAAAGAATTCCAGAGCCTTTCAGAGTGTTCCTTTATCCCCACATTGCCCAATATGTCAGAATAGCTCAAGAAGGTCTTAGAAATCATTCCTGGGCTTCGCACACTGATCCCAACACTGGTGGCACCGTTGGCCATGCCAGAACTCTGCAGACTATGCTCCTACCACTGTTTTTTGTCACCCCAAGATTGTTCCCAGCCAGTAATGTTCATAGAGAGTGGCAAGTGGAATAATACACCCTGTTTGTGATGCCCTTTTTGGGCACTCTCAGAAATATTGGGCAGCAGGACTTCCCTGGTGGTGCAGTGGTTAAGAATCCGCCTGCCAATTCAGGGGACACAGATTCGAGCCCTGGTCTGGGAAAATCCCACATGCCGCAGAACAACTAAGCCCATGCACCCGTGCCCATGCACTGAGCCTGCGCTCTGGAGCCCGCGAGCCACAACTACTGAGGCTGCAAGCCACAACTACTGAGGGCCGTGCGCCTAGAGCCCATGCTTCGCAACGAGAAGCCACCGCAATGAGAAGCCTGCACACCGCAATGAGGAGTAGCCCCCGCTCGCCACAACTAGAGAAAGCCCATGCACAACAACGAAGACCTAACGCAGCCAAAAATAAACAAATTTTTTAAAAAAGAGAAGATTCTATTTCCCTTATTAAAAAAAAAAAAATGAAAGAAAGAAATAGTGGGTGGAGGTGAAAAGCAGCAGGGTCCTGGGGCTCAGGGTTGCAAAGATAGTGAGATGACGTTTTTGGTTTTTTGTTTTCTTTCTCCTTGGACTGACACACAGAATGGTTTCATTAGGACTGATTTCTAGTATCAGCTGCCACATTCTAACACCTCTTTCACTCTCATGGACCTTCTGACATTTGGCCGGTACTTGAGCCTGACTTGTTCGGCTGAACATTTTCCTTATGGTGAATTCTTTACCAGGACTCCACCTGGCTTCATAAAATTATCGACTTGTGCCCCCGCCTCTAACACAGGCACACTCCAACCTCAAATCCACCAGACATACCTGTGAACATCTGAACTGTGAACCACACTTAAGTTGTTTCTTTTTTTTTTTCATAAAGTTTCTCAACACTTTTGGAATCAGTAATTACAAAGATATACTTTCTAGGGGAAAAGAGTGTCATCCAACTCCATGTCACCTAGGTATCCAAAATCAGCCTTGAATCAGGGATAACTCCCTCCAAGACAACAATTATCATTATTAGAAATATTTTAATTATTGGCATTTACAGCTTCTGGGAAATCCAGGATCACTCAGTTCAAACAGCTAGAGTGAGTACTGCTGAAAATGATGCCCATAAATATAGCGAAAATTTGAATTAGACATTCATTGAAAAATTAAATGATAAGAAAGTCATAAAACCAAATGCATTTTATTTCCCTATCTGGTGAAACACAATTCTCTTCTTCTACTTGGTAAATCTTATTAACATAATATAGTTATTACAGGAATCTCCCTTTTCCTGATGGATGGCTTTGGTTTGAGCAATTTCCTTCTGCAACTGCGCCACATGTAAATATTGACTGTGATGCAACATACTCCATAAACTAAGATTTTAAATTCAAGAGCTGATTTCATTGTTGGTATATAATGAGATTTCATTGAAGATAAAAATAGTTTTCTGAATTTTTATAACTCAGTAGATCAGAAACAGTACAGCGGGTGCAATTCCCAAACTAGAGAGAGGCTATGTACCACTCTGCTTCTAATTCTCTGGTCATGTAATGTAACAGTGGCTCCTCTTTGAACAAAGTATAGAACAAAGGTCAGATATTTCAGATGACTGAATGTGGAAAAAGCACTAAAATAATTTCCTAGCAAATGTATCTAAAATATTATTCATTATATAGTATGGGTATCTACAGTAATTGAACTTACTAAATCATTTATTTTGTATGGTTACATTTTGACATTATAGGCCAGATCAAAATGACACACAGAGCAGTAGAAGGCCAGTTGCTCTAAGTGCCTATGTATTTATCTTTCTACTGTAAATGCTTCCAGATATTACAATTGTGTGGGGTAGAGCTGAAGTTTGTTTGTTTGTTTGATCTTCTTTGAGTTGTAAAGAGTCAATTAAGTGACCCTCCCAGGTAAAAAACAATATAGAACAAGTATCTACCCATTGTTCTGGTAGAAGAATATAAGGCCTTTGGTTTTGTTCCAGTAGCTAAACAAATCTACCCACATCCTGTTAAGCAGAAGTTTTCCTTGGGATGAAGGTGGCCCAAACTGCGTAAGGATTCCCGTCCCTGAACCCTAACCAATATGTAAAGTGAAAAATTTTAATCATGGAAAATAAAGTAAAAAATTGGGGGTGTCTGTGGGGACTGGTGATGCAGCACTAACACTAGTGCCTAAATGTTTATGAGGGAGGGCTGGTTTGAGCAGTATGACAAATGCTAGAAGTTCCTCCAACCTAGGCAGCTAAGCACAGCAGTTGTACTTTGGAAAATAGTCACTGAGCATCAAAGTGTGAACTAAAACGTGTTATTCACTTGGGATCCAACATGAGGCCTGGTCAAAAACCTGGATTCACTAGACCATTCCAGCAGCAGTATAGCATCTATCAGACTGTGCAGGACCAATATTCATCCTTGATATTAATTCGCAGCAAGAAGAAACAGCAGTAGAGTCAGAAGTCACACCACTATAGCCATCTTTGAACCAGGATTCTTAGACTATTTGGGAGAGGGGACTCACAAGAAGAAATATTAGAATTTTTACTAATCAGTTTTATGGGGGTTATGCATAGGAAAGTTTAAGTGTTTCATACATAAGGTCAAGTACTCCAGATGACCATGGTTAGTAAAAGAGTCACATTTACATTATAATTCAGAATATATTTGCTCTGATAGCTTTTAATTAAACTTTTGTAATGTTTGCCTTTTCCTTGCCATGTAAATAAAATCCAGCCGCTAACCAATCAAGCAGAAAACTTGGGATTTGGGACAGGACAAAAAACAAAAATAACTTGTTTTTTAGCTTCACCTCTTTTAAGGCCAGAAAATAGTAGAGTGGGTGACTTTGGTTAAGGTTGAAATGTTTTAAGAGTGGAAATCACCAAAAACGCAGCCTCAGCCCATATCAGAATACACACACACACTCATACACACATACACATTCCTTAAAAACATCAGTCATTAAAGCCTAGAGTTTTTTTTTTATACACCATGTTTAAGAATTGACTCCACAGAAAATGACAAGTCTTAAATTCTAACTAGTGGCTAGGGCCTCTATTTTATGACTCAGACTTTCTGTTCTTGTTAGGAGATGGAAGGAGAGCAGTACATCTTGGTTTATTTAGTTTTTCTCCAAACCTACTTATCAGCTAAGGTTACTATGAAGGCTGAAGTTATGGGATGGGTCAATTCTATTTTAAGCAATGGAAGATACACTGTGATTGCCTGTTTTATATTAATTTTCTTTCCATGGGCCAGCAACTAAAGCATTTTTTATTTTTTCAGAGGTAATTGTTTAAAGCCACCTGTATCACTCAGTGTTTTCACTTGCCTCGGGAATAATTAGAGGAAATCTATTGCAAACATGTCATGGGATGGGATTAAAAAAAATGTAGTGAATACCTTCAAAGTCTTAGTGCATTTTATTGTGTGTTGTAAATTTCACATATTCAACTTGACTCTCTCCTCTAGCTCCTCTGTCCCACCTCACTCCCACACCCATCTGAAAGATAAAAATATGTGAATGCTATCTACTCAGACTTTTAGAGAGTAGTAGCAGCAGCTTTGAAAATCTTTCAGCACAGTTCCTCTAATCTGTGACATCATTTAACCATAGTGACTCACATTTGTGTAGGTATTCAGGACTTACAGTATTTTTGCATTTGAGCCTTACACAACTCAGTGAGATAGATAAAAGAAGAATTGTTACTATTCCTGTGACACAACAGAGAAAATTGAGCCTCACAAAGGCCAAGTGATAACTTAAGCCAGCTAGCTAAGGAAACTGGCTTGCCTGACTCCTAGGTCAGCATTGTTTTTACTACACTATTTTGTCTCTTTCCAACTCTTATGTGACTTCCCGTGTGACTTACCATGTTTGCAGCATATTCAGCATGTATATTTTTCTCATGGAAAGTAAATCAGATAGCAGTAAGCAAAACAGAGGAGGGAATTTAGAGAATTCTCTGGGTAGGTTGCTCTGGATAGAAGTACCCATTTAAATCTCTAGGGGTAAAACAGGAATAAAGACACAGACTTACTAGAGAATGGATCTGAGGATATGGGGAGGGGAAGTAAGCTGTGACAAAGCGAGAGAGTGGCATGGACATATATACACTACCAAACGTAAAATAGATAGCTAGTGGGAAGCAGCCGCATAGCACAGGGAGACCAGCTCGGTGCTTTGTGACCACCTAGAGGGGTGGGATAGGGAGGGTGGGAGGGAGGGAGACGCAAGAGGGAAGAGATATGGGAACATATGTATATGTATAACTGATTCACTTTGTTATAAAGCAAAAACTAACACACCATTGTAAAGCAATTATACTCCAATAAAGATGTAAAAAAAATAAATGAAGATTGTACATAGCCCTTACAGCATATACCATATATATCTTGCAACCAAAACTAATTTAATGTTTAGAACAGGAAAAATTAGTAGCCCAAGAAATTTTCCTTAGACTCTATCGTGAAGGTCTGTCAATTTCAAAAGTTCTTACCTTTGTTTGATGGTATTAGTGCCCAGGAGTAATTGAAAATATGCTTGTAATTCCACAAATATGATTAGATTTCACATTTTTGCATTTCAGCTCCTTCAAGCCTCAGCCCTGGTCTTATTTGCCCTTATATTATTGCAGATAAGCACAGTGACTTGAGAGTAAGAAGCATTTGGTAAATATTTGGTTTTGTTTTTAAGCATTTGACAGATACCTATATGCCACCATAAGTTCTGATTTAGTATGACTAGTCATTATGTCTCTCAACAAAATTCTAAATACTTCATTGTTGTTCTTGATACACACATAGACACAGGTTGTTCTTTAGCAGATTCACTGAGAAAAGTTATGTTTGCAACCCTCTTTCCAACCTAGCACTTGTTGATTAAACTAAGTCTTTAACTTATCAATCATTATAACTTGGCAACAAACATCTGTGTGTGTGCGTGTGTGTGTGTGTGTGTGTGTGTATAAAGGGGTGAAAAAGACCAATAGGCTTGGATTTCACAAGCACTTGAGCCTTTCTGCACTATTCCCTAGCATGGTTTCCCATTCCTTCATCTTACTATAAACAGCACTTCTCAGCCAAATATGTTTAATTTAAGATTAAAAAAAAGAAATACATGTTATATATTTTTAAATATATTTATAATATATACAATATATAATACAAAGTATATACTTAATATATAGTTTATATATTGTTATAACATATTTTTGTTTGTTTGTTTGTTTTGTTTTGTTTTTTTGTGGTATGCGGACCTCTCACTGCTGTGGCCTCTCCCATTGCGGAGCACAGGCTCCAGACGCGCAGACTCAGTGGCCATGGCTCACGGGCCCAGCCGCTCCGTGGCATGTGGGATCTTCCCAGACTGGGGCACGAACTCGTGTTCCCTGCATTGGCAGGCGGACTCTCAACCACTGCGCCACCAGGGAAGCCCTGTTATAACATATTTTTATAATTATATATACATGTATATATTCATATGTATATGTGTGTGTATTTTTTTTCTCTTGTCCAAAAGAAATTTTTAAAAGGGCCTGTTTAATGAATCTACTTATTATTGCTTCCTCTTATCTTAGGATATGTACAGATATTAGTGCAAGTTATATAAATCCTGAAAGAACAAGTATTATCACTAAGAAAACATTTTATCAATTAGGATATTTCAATGTATGATGACAGACATTAACTAGATTTATTGTGGTAATAATTTCACAATATATACAAATATTGAATCATTATGTTGTACACCTGAAACTAATGTAATGCTGTATGTCAATTATACCTCAATAAAAGAAATAGAAATTTTCAATCAAAAGCATCAGAAATCAACCCAAGTTCAGCAAAAGGAAGTTGTTACATCAGAAAGAATACAAAATCTACAGGAAGGCTGAAGAAAAACTCAGAACCAGGTCAGGATGGGAACCAAGACCACTGGAATTGCTAGACCTTCTTTTCAGGCTACTGCTACTGCTGAAATTAATAAATGCATGCCAATCATTACTGTTATTTTGTACTCAAGTTACTTCATTCAGTGTTCAGAGTCCTGAGAAAGAGAACTCACTTGGCTTAGCTGTAGCCATATGTTCACACTTAACTTTAGGACTGGGGAAATTATGCAGCACCAACCATATGACTTGAGGTGGTAGGGTGGGTGGAGTCCTAAATGAAAGTGAGGACAAGTCCTAGAACTGGGCTGAATGCTCCTGAGTGACCACAACAACCTCATGTAACTTCCATGGTCCATCTCCTTTTGCTGTCCCCACACTGTTCTCTCCATGCATGGACCTTCTTCTAAAATGTCCCCAAATAACATAATGTAGCTCCTTTGCTGAATACACACTCACAGCTTCTCCAAATGAAGATAATTTAAATTCTCACTACCTCCTGCACTTGTTTCCAAGTCTAGGATCTCTTGTTAGGCATCCATTTCTCCTCTAGTTTCAACATGATTCTATTTCAATGTGCAGTAAGTTATGGATTAAACAAGTATATTTAATCACCACCTGTTATGGGTTGAATTATGTCTTCCCAAAATCTACACATTGAAGTCCCAATCCCCAGTATTTCAGAATGTGGTCTTATCTGGAGACAGGGTCTTTACAGAGATAATCAAATTAAAATGAGGTCATTAGCAGGGTGGGGGAGGGAGGGCTAATTCAATATGATTTGCATCCTTATAAAAAGAGGAAATTTGGACTCAGAGACAAGGAGTCCAAATTTATTTTAAGGAATTGGGTCATGTGATTAGGGAAGCTTGGCAAGTTTAAAATCTGATGGGGGAAGGCCTGAAGGCTGGAGACTCAGGAAAAGAGTTACAATTTGAGTCTAAAGGCAGTCTACTGACAAACTAGGAAGAGCTGATGTTATAGATAAAATCTGGAGGAAGTCTGCTGCCAAAATTCTCTCTAGCTTGGGGGAACATCAGCCTTTTATTCTACTCGGGCCTTCAACTGATTAGATGAGGCCCATCCCCATTATGGAGAGCAATATACTTTACTCGAAGACTGAAATGTAATTCTCATCCAAAAACACCCTGAAAGAAAGATTCCGAATAATTTTGACCAAATATCTGGGCATCTTGTGGTCTAGCCAGGTCAGTACATAAAATTAACCATCACACATGGTCTTTCTGCTATGTGTACATCCTAGTACTTCTCTGTGTATCCAAACCTCTTCTTTTTATCAGACCAGGCAGATTGGATTGGGACTCACTCTGCCAACCTCATTTTAACTTAATCACTTCTTTACAGGTCTTATCTCCAAATACAGTCACATTCTGAGGTACTGGGGGTTAGGGACTCAACATATGATTTCAGGGGTGGAAGGAGGGACACCATTCAGCCCATAACACTATGATTACTGCTATACTTTACTAGCACTACAATCCGACTATGACTACCACTGCACTAGTCCTTCTCTTGTCCTATTACTAACACTTCCAGAAAGTCCCTTCCAGTTTCAATTTTCCATTTTTCTATAAAATAGATTGTACACAGAAGATACCATGAAGCTCAAGGTTTCCACCAAGATTGCATACAAGTTCAGCCAGAGTTCACGGAACACAGCTTACATAGCTATTGAAGAATATTTCAAAACACAGGAATTTTGATCAAGGAGGAAATGCCAAACTATAAAGAAGTTATAAAGGCCAGGAAGACTGGCAAAACCGAGACCACCCTCCCAGGGGGAGTTTGAATCTGTTAGTGGTTACCAACAGCAAAGTTATCCAGCTCAGGGAGCTGAAACATTCTGGGACTAAAGACTCACCAGTAGTTGTTAGATGTCACAGGGTTCATCACTTGAATGGCTGGTCTGGTTTCCTCAGTAGTAAGAGTCTAAGGAATGTTTACCCTTCATTCCTCTTTCAAACATTAAGTATATAATTGTGTTTACCAATTTTATGGTAACCCCTAGAAAATAATTGAGAAATAATGCCAGTTAAGGAAAATGGTGAATCCACACGGAAGATACTCCAAATACACATATGCATTCATACCTTACAGATATTTTAACAGGCCAGGAAATAATGAGCTTTCTCTGTTTCATCTTATATTCCATATAAATGAAACTGTATGCACAAAGACAGTAAGATACCCAGAGATGAACACTGAGACATTCTTAAGTTTGTGTTTCCCATGGTACCTCATTCAGTGTCTTTTACATAATCTTCGTTCAGGAAATATTTGCTGAGTTTAGTAGAGAGAAAACTCTCCAAATTCTGATGATGCTAGCTTTACTGCTGCTCTATCTCTCATTCAAAAATACGTGCCATGTGCAGCTACCCTGCTAGTCACTGAACAAACAAGGTCACATCATGGATTTATCCTGAAGTTTGAGAGTCTATAAATAGTTCCAGTAGGCCCAACAGTCATTTATTCAGCCTGTGTTATGTGTAAGACGCTATAGAGCTTATCATCCATTAAGGCAGACTGTGTGTACATGAATATCCATAATTCAAGGCAATTTGCTCTATTAATAGAGATATAAATAATGTATTCGGCATGGGGAACAGGGCTAGGACAAGGCAGGAAACCAGAACCAGTGCCAGACTGTGGAGCGGTTTGAAGGCTGAGCAGTACTCTAATTACCACTGATAAATTCTTCTGTTGCCATTGATAAAGGTTGAAAAATTTGGAGACACAAAGCCTAGATAGCCTTATTGCCCTAATAGGCACAGAATGGAGTAGTATGATAGTACTGACACCACTTCAGAGAATAACACCATTTTAGTGATAAGAAGCCCAATCTCATCCTCTCCAAAGCATTCAGTTATGAACCAAATATACCAATGTCTTTGTATTTTAATCCATATTATTGAAGCAAGCCAGATTTAAAACTCTTTAATGCCATATGCCGTTAAGATAAAAATCATTAAAGGGAAAATAGTTACATAATCTCCCCAAGGCCCTTCCCTATTCCCTTCCATCTCTCAGACTGACATAAAAGGAGGAGGGAACAAATCAGAGAAAGAGGTGAAGGTGACTCACAAATAAAGAGCTGTGAGAGAGGGAGGAGGGAAGATAGAGAGTAAAAATCATATAGACTGCTTCCCTGGTGGCGCAGTGGTTGAGAGTCCGCCTGCTGATGCAGGGGACACGGGTTCGTGCCCCGGTCCGGGAAGATCCTACATGCCGCGAAGCGGCTGGGCCCGTGAGCCATGGCCGCTGAGCCTGTGCGTCCGGAGCCCGTGCTCCGCAACGGGAGAGGCCACAGCAGTGAGAGGCCCACGTACCGCAAAAAAATAAAATAAAAAATCATATAGACTGGGGAGAGAGTTTAGGTAGGGAGTGCATGGCAATGGGGAAGGGGTAGTTAGTTGTGAATAAGAAAATGTAAAGAATGGGGAGAAGGTAAAAAAGGATATGATGATTCTGATTTGGATCCCTTTAATATCCTTTGAGAGATACAAGAACAGATTTCCTTTTTAATGTGGAGGAAGAGACAAGACTGCCTACGAACAGTTTTTCTGAAATGCCACACTCTTCAGAGACTGAAACCTTGGGGTCCCCAATTTATTAGGATTGCAATAGAACCTAAAATATTTTGGTTGAAGTGAAATGCAATACATGTACACCAGACACTTGCAAACTAGCAATTAAATTCTGATTTACCCTAGAAAACTATTTTCTTAACCTAGTGACACAATTTCAAAACAATGGATATGAAAATAAACATTTTAGGGATTCTGAAAACCCAATTAGGACATGGGTTTCTGTTGTTGTTGTCTAACTACCTATTATTTTTCCCAGAAGCAAGCCACTTGAAGTATCTAGGTCAGAAATGAAAATCTCTCCACACCAACTGAATCGTAAATGCAAGCATTTAATGAAAGCTTCATTTCTTTACAATCTATGGAATACATTAGCCAGTTAATGTTGATCTTTTAAAGTGCCATGTCTTTTATTTATGATAAAAATATGTATATGCATGCGTGTATTCATGCCACATAAGTGGTATACACTGATACATTTATCAAATTAATTTAAGCATGTAATAACCACAATGCCACAAAAAAGCCAGGCTTACAATTTGTTTATTGTTAATATCTGACATCAAAAGTTCCTGGAGTCTCAAAGCTGTAACCTAAATAATTAAAAAACAAAGAAACAATTTATCGCTCAGTGCTCCAGAGTACCTAAACCTTCCACAAAGCAGGCTAAATGATTAAGCATAGGTTATAATACTTAAAGGTACTGAATATTTGCATTCAGAACCAAGACAGCTCTAAAACAAGCAACTGGGTGAGTGGGAGAATCACGCAACCTGAAGCAGATAAATACACATCCAGAGCCCCTGATGTCCACAAGATGAGTGTGGAAATAGGAATCTAAAGCAGAGGGAGAATGACTCTTAAAGAAATACCTGTGTTATAAACTGCTTATCATCATGGCTTGTAACAAGCCATCATTTAATGGCCATTAACAGGACAACCAGCTAGCAATTACTCAGAAAATGAATACTTTTCAAATTTGTGTGAACAATAATAATGAATGGATATGTATATAAGACAGATGTTAAGGGACTTCCCTGGTGGTCCAGTGGCTAACACTCTGCACTCCCAGTGCAGAGGGCCCAGGTTTGATCCCTGGTCGGGGAACATGCAACTAAGAGTTCACATGCCGCAACTAAAGATCCCGCATGCTGCAACTAAAAGCTGGCTCAGCTTAAATAAATAAATATTAAAAAAAAAAAAAGATAGATGTTAAGACTGTCGTGGGAAGTCCCTTGCAGTCCTGCTTAAAGGAAGGACTTCATCCTTGAACAAAAGCTGAAAGTAATTCTAAACATAAGTTCCCCTATTCTCTGAGAGTAATGAAATGGGGCACAGCTCTCCTTTTGATAAAGACCCATGGAAGGGAATAAGGCCGAGCAGCAGTCCTTACCTCAGCTCCTAATCTCCAGTCCATTTCAGTCCCAAGCCATGTCCCAAGAAAAGAGAAGGTAGGGGTGGAATGAGGAGAAAGAAATGGCTCCAGAATCCATCTAGGGCAGAGGCTAATCCTGCTAACGCGCTGATATGTTGTCTGGCCAGCACTGTGTTTTCAAATGGAGAAAATTTACATTTAAAATAAATACAGATTTCTAGCATTTCGGAAAAATTAGAAATCTCTGAGTTGCTATGCTCACTTCAGCCAGAGTTGGGTAGTTCTTGCTACCTTTAGATAGGGCAGGTGTTCTCTGGTTTACCACACTCCTCACCTCTCCCTATTGTGTTCCACCTGATCCACTTTATTCATGTGTGCTACTTGCCCAACCCTATAGGCATGAGGGTTTACCACTCTGGGATTAATGTACCTTCTAAAAGCTCCAGGCAAAACTGTCATGCGTTTACAAAAGATTCTATAATTTCCAGAGTTTTCCTGAGTTTCCAGTCTGCTCCAAGGTGAGCTGCAAGACATGGAATCTTGCCTATTTATAGTTGGTTCTCTCATAATCCATACAGTACCTCAGTAAATGTTGCTTGTTACAAGCTAAGTGTAGAATGGACCAGAATAACTCTCAAAGAGCTCTGAACATCCTTAGTTTACTCAAATCCAAACCTTTGGATCCTTGGTTGGCCTTAAACTGAAATAGTCCTGGATTGTTAGGGGATAACCAGTTGTGCTGACATGGAGGTCACAACAGACACCCTGCATGGGGGCAAGTTGATGTACAGTGGAAAAAGAACTTGACTAGTGCAAAGGAGGAAAAACTTCCCTCTACTATCCTAGGTTCTGTAACTGGCCTAAGAATTAAACTGACATAAGACAGATTAACAAGAGAAAAACATGCAAATTTAGTTTAGTATTTTTATGTGCACATCGAAGTCATCAAAAGGAAAATGAAGACTCAAAGAAGCCATAAGCCTGAAAGCTTATGTATCTTTTTAAACAAAGAACAATAAATTGTGGGGATGTGACAAGACAAATGGTCTTAGGCCACAAACAGTAAATTGTGGAACGGTGACTAGGAAATATATGGGGAACCTAATGGGAGATAAGGGTTATTTTAGTAGATTTGTTTGTACAGAACCATTTCACTGTTGAATCCCAGTCTCTGGTGATAAGAATGTTCTTCTCAGTACAAGGAGGGCACCTTTTTCATAGGACATTTTATGACCTGCTTTTAGGTACAAAAAGGTCAGAGAGCCCTTCCTGCATGTGCTGTTTCTCAAGTGCCTTCAGCTCAAAATAAATGCCAAAGTGGCGTATTTTGGGGTGGCATGTTCTGAACCCCTTCACTAGGCATTAGAAGTCCCAGATGTATTGATTCCATAAATAATGCTTATTGGGACTTCCCTGGCGGTCCAGTGGTTAAGACTCTGCATTTCCACTGCAGGGGGTGGGGGTTTGATCCCCGGTTGGGCAACTAAAATCCCACACACCTCGTGGAGCAGCCAAAAAAAAAACAAATAAATGCTTATTTATTGCTTACTATGCACTAAGTACTGAGGATACAAACATGAATACAAGATCCTTTAAAGAGTTCAGCCCAGGGAGGATTCAAATAAATAGATAGTTTCAGTGAAAGCTATATGAACTTGAGCCTGTCATTTAACCTTTCCAAACTCTGTTTTTCACCAGGAAAAAGGGGTTGACATGTCTGTTTCTTGGGGGCTTATTTCTTGCTACAGTGAGAAACAGCTGAAATAATAAATAATAAATAATAGTTGCAAGCCATGAAACACAGGCAGCAAGATGATTGAATTGGAGTCTTCCTGCCTTTGTTTCTTAGGACTGCAGTATAATAGATTGCAGTCAAAAAGGTAAGCATGAGACACACCGCACTCCAAACAGAATTTTACAAAGAAATGGCCCCAAAGAACTAGCTGCATGCCAATCAGACTATGCAAGTAGATGGATGACACAAAGAAGAATCTGAGCATGGTTCAAAGTACATTTCCTATAGTTAGGAGTAACAGAAGACTCTTGCCTGACTCCTGCTAGAGGCATCTAAGGCAGAGTGTGGATGGTCCTGGGGAAATATAGATAGTAAGAGAGGGCTTAACTAACTTAATTGTTTTGGTGGGGGATCGAAGAGGGAGCTGCCACGTTGGCACTGCATTACCCACTCTGAGCTTCCCTAAGCAAGAGATATGGGATGTTTCCTGTTGACCAAAGTGAGTTATTCAAGACAGAGTGACCTCTGTTATTCTTGGGTCCTACAGAGTTGGGCCACATAGATGTATGAGGTGACCTTAGTAGAAGCTGGATGCACACCCAATGATATCTGAGGACTGAGCAAGGAGTTGCTTGTTAACACCTGGGTTACAGATGCATCCATGAAGGTAAAATGATCTACAGGCGAGAGAAACCCAGCAAGGGAAGAGTCCATGAGACTGCAACACAGGAGCAAGAGTCCATTTTCGTTCCAAGTCCCTGCCTTCCAGGATTTCCAAGAGAGGCTGGCATTAACCATCTGCCAAGTCAAAGAGCCAAAGCCAGCTAGCCAAGAGTCAACAGTCTTATCCTTTTATCTCTCCCCTCTCCCATGCTACATTTGACTCTAGGAAGGAGGCAAGCAGGGAACATGATAGAGGAAGAGGAGACAAACTTGCTTCCTCTCCTACTGTAGGCTTCAGGCCGAAACAGAAGAGATTTCAGATTTCAGGAAAGAGAGATTTGATGTTATATTTGCAGTTTTAACTTTACATGGCCCTGGACATTTTCGAGACTGAATTAAAGTTGTGTTTATGACTTAAAATGACCATAGGACAGTTGTTTACCTTACAAACGGAAAAGACGTGGGAGTAGCCTAGATCTGTACCTAGGGTCAGATGATTATCCCCCCACTAAGAAAGAATAAAGGGAAAGTAGGGAACATAAACAACGATGCATTTGATCAAAATGCACATGTCATTCACCATATGTATGTACCATATAAACAGGAATAATTCTGAGAAACAGCAGTGTTTTTTCCTCTTCTTGAAAAGCAGCTTTTAACAATGAACTATTGCCAAAATTGCCAAAATTGGCTATTTTATGTCCTTATTCTTAAGACAAAATGTGGTTAAAGCCTATTGACAGAATAATAATGGCTATAGGTCATGGCACAGATCTGAATTTGGAGCTCAACTGAAGAGCCTTGACAAAAATTGTATTAGGGGATTGTGAACCTCTCCAAGTAATGTTGATTGAGTTGCCCTCATCCCTTGAAATTTAGGCTTTCTTCAAATTTTGGAAACATGAGCAGTCGTATCATGCCTCATGCCTCAGTGCTCAAGTTTCTGTGATCTGTCAGTCAAGTGGAATCCTTAGAAGCACCAACTGGCCCCACTTGGCAATGAAATTGAGTGTAGATAGAATAATTATGCTATGCACCTGTGCCTCTATGCTACCCTAATAAAACTTCCAAAATAGTGTCCTCATCTTCCCCACCATCCTACTCAGGAAATTTAAATTTCTTATAAAGGAAATTAAAAAGAAAAGCTCTGTGATTCAAATAAGGATTATACTCAAGATTCTGCCATTTAGAATATTCCTTTAAAAATTCAACTCTGCCCATTAAGTCATCCTGTGATTAACACATGGTTTAAATTGAAATCTGTCAAAGAAATTAAGTTTACTCCTTTACTTTAGCCTTGAAAAAAATATACCTCCAAGGAGTCTTAGGTATAAGTTGTGTATACAAAGCAGGCACTTTCTTTTTTTTTAATTGAGAATTATAAGGGTGGAAAAGGGAAAGAAAATGTCCTCCTTCTCTCCAAAGATACTCTTCTAGACTTACAACCCCGATTCCTTCCCTCAGGTCCCTCCTTCCCACTCCTACATCTCCAAATTTTTTCTAGAACAGTTTCAAGATTGATGAAACACCTTTCGTAGTTTCTGCTATGTCGTCCTAAAGCTGTAATGCTTATCTTTTAGAGAGTTACTGCTGCCTCCTTCGCCCCAACCAATTGTCATGGACAGCTATGTTTTAAAATCTTTAGTGTCATAAAGATCACTGCTAATTAAACTCAACCACAGTATTCGCTCAGTGTTTGGTGTCTGTCCTTCACTGTGCATTTTCCAAAGATCTTCTTATCCCAAAGTTAATTATGCCAAAAGACAGCAGATTGTCTGAACCTCAGGGGGGATTTTTCCCGATTGCCTTTTTGCTATTATTCTTAGAGGATTATTCTTTTTTTTTTTTTTTTTTTTTGCGGTCCGCGGGCCTCTCACTGTTGTGGCCTCTCCTGTTGCGGAGCACAAGCTGTGGACGCGACGCACAGGCTCAGCGGCCATGGCTCACAGGCCCAGCCGCTCCGCAGCATGTGGGATCTTCCTGGACCGGGGCATGAACCTGTGTCCCCTGCATTGGCAGGCGGACTCTCAACCACTGCGCCACCAGGGAAGCCCTTAGAGGATTATTCTTTATTATTAGTTGAAAAAACTATCTTGAAAAGAAAATGGAATTTACAATAGAAGTTTTAAATTTTGAAAAGGTTCATATTTAATTAACATTATTAAATGGTATTAAAGCAAATATCTACACAGAAATATATCTTATCGCATTTCACCATAGAGGCATACCAACAGGCTTAGAAGAAATTGGTACTATAAAGAGAAACACGTACTTCATCAATCCATTTGAGCAGCTCCTCATATAATATTATATACTTAAAAGAAATATAAGGCATGGGCCATGCTCTCAGAGATCATACAATCTAGTTGAGTGGGTCTGAATCTTTTGAATTTCATAGACCAATAACTTGGAGAATAAAAAATGGAAGGGACAGACACGATAGAGACATCAACTTTTTCTTCTGCCCAGCTAAACAATAAAAATGACTAACATTTACAGAGTGCACACTATGTGCCAGACATGGATATGAGGGCTTTATTTATTTCATTTAGAATTTATAGCAACTGTTCTGACATTTTATAAATATATAAAACATTAATTTTATATATTTTATTATTGCTATATATAACTATATGTAGCATTATGTGTGTGTGTGTATATACTGTTATCATTCCCGTTTTTCAGGAAACTGAAGTCTGCAAAAGTCAATGATCTCAGCCTCATTGGGATTCGAATACAACCAGTCTAGCTCCCAGAACCCTTAACCACCATACTTTCTCATATCAGTTAATTTCATTGTTCCATGAAAGAGCTTTACCTTAATACTAAGAGAGTAAATAAGTCAACTAACTACAAAATAAAGATCTGTTAGATACAATGTATTTAGCTTTAGGACAAAAGCTACATTGCCCTTATTTTTGTCATTTTGTATGGATCTATAAAGACTGGCATTTGGGAGCCATGGAACAATGTTAAAGAGACAAAACCTATACATAGAAAGTGTAATTAAAATATGAGCCGATTTGTGATTCAGGTGAGCAATAAAATCACTAAAGAAGTGGAGCCCACAGTGGGTTGAAAGACTGAATGGTAAAAAGGTGTGGGGAGATAATTCCAGACAGGTAGAGGATATAGGCAGAAGCCCAAGGAAGGAAATAACGCAGGAGTATGAACAGTGAATATACCAGTTTGGCTCAATCAGAAATTTGACCCAGGATAAATGGCACAAACTGTAGGCCCATGAACTCTACCAGACTTACAATTATGTTTGTTTGGCTTGCATAATATTTTTTTAAGTAATCTATTTTTTAATATAACATACTTTCCAAAAAATGCACAAATTATATATGTGCAGCTCAATGAATTTTCACAAATTTTGAACACATTCATGTAACTCCTCATATATCAAGAAACAGAACACCTACTAGCACCCTATAAACCTCTCTCATGCCCCTTTTCCAGACACTATCCCCCAAAAGTAATTACTATCCTGACTTCTATCACCACGGATTGGTTTTGTCTGTTTTTGAACCTTACATAAATAGCATCATACAGTGTGTATAATTTTGTCTCTAAATTTTTGTGTGTTAGTGAGATTCACCCATGTTGTTTCATGCATCAATCATACACTCCTGCTCACTGATGTACAGTATTTCATTTATAAATACACTACATTAATTTATATACTCTATTGTAGATGGACAGTTGTGTTGGGGGTATTATAAATGAATACCTCTCTGACCAGGGATCAAACCTTCACCCCCTGGATTGAAAGTTAAAGTCTTAACCACTGGACCTCGAGGGAAGCCCCAGAAGTTTTTACTTCTAACTTATGGCTAGTGTTGTTGCATCCTTTTAAAGAAATCTTTGCTTCCCCAAGATCATGAAGATATTCTTCTATGTTCTCTTCCTTATTATTGTTTTACTTTTCATATTACATACACAATCCATTTGGAAGTGATTTTTATATATTGTGTAAGGTAGAGATCAAGATTTATTTTTTGGGGGGAGACCTTCAAGATGGCGGAGGAGTGAGACATGGAGATCACCTTCCTCCCCACAAATACATCAGAAATACATCTACATGTGGAACAACTCCTACAGAATACCAACTGAACGCTGGCGGAAGACCTCAGACCTCCCAAAAGGCAAGAAACTCCCCACGTACCTGGGTAGGGCAAAAGAAAAAAGGAAAAACAGAGATAAAGGAATAGGGACTGGACCTGCACCACTGGGAGGGAGTTGTGAAGGAGAAAGGGTTTCCACACACTAGGAAGCCCCTTCACGGGCGGAGGCTGTGGGTGGCGGAGGGGGGAGCTTCGAAGCCGCGGAGGAGAGCACAGCAACAGGGGTGCGGAGGGCAAAGCGGAGAGATTCACGCACAGAGGATCGGTGCCGACCAGCACTCACCAGCCCGAGAGGTTTGTCTGCTCACCCGCCGGGGCGGGCGGGGCTGGGAGCTGAGGCTCGGGCTTCGGTCGGAGCGCCGGGAGAGGACTGGGGTTGGTGGCGTGAACACAGCCTACAGGGGGTGAGTTCACCACGGCTACCCGGGAGGGAGTCTGGGGAAAAGTCTGGACCTGCCTAAGAGGCAAGAGACCATTGTTTCGGGGGTGCACGAGGAGAGGGGATTCAGAGCACTGCCTAAAGGAGCTCCAGAGATGGGTGCGAGCCACGGCTATCAGCATCAGCACGGACACCAGAGATAGGGATCAGACGCTAAGGCTGCTGCTGCAGCCAAGAAGCCTGTGTGCAAGCAGAGGTCACTCTCCACACCTCCCCTCCCTGGAGCCTGTGCAGCCCCCCACGGCCAGCATCCAGGGACAACTTCCCCGGAGAACACACAGTGCTCCTCAGGCTGGTGCAACGTCACGCCAGCCTCTGCCGCCTCAGGCTCGCCCTGCACCCCATACCCCTCCCTCCCCACTGGCCTGAGTGAGCCAAAGCCCCCTAATCAGCTGCTCCTTTAACCCCGTCCTGTCTGAGCGAAAAAAAGACGCCCTCAAGCGACCTACAGGCAGAGGCAGGGCCAAATCCAAAGTTGAACCCCAGGAGCTGTGCAAACAAAGAAGAGAAAGGGAAATCTCTCCCAGCAGCCTCAAGGAGCAGCAGATTAAATCTCCACAATCAACTTGATGTACCCTGCATCTCTGGAATACCTGAATAGACAACGAATCATCCCAAAATAGAAGCAGTGGACTTTGGGAACAACAATATATATATTTTTTTCCTTTCTCTCCTTTTTGAGTGTGTATGTATATGTCTCTTTGTGTGATTTTGTCTGTATATCTTTGCTTTTACAATTTATCCTAGGGTTCTCTCTGTCCGTTTTTGTTTGTTTGTTTTTTTCTCAGTATAGTTTTCAGCGCTTGTTATTATTGGTGGATTTGTTTTCTGGTTTGGTTGCTCTCTTCTTTCTTTCTTTTTTATATTTTTAATTATTTTATTTTAATTGTTTTATTTTATTTTTTCTTTCTTTCTTTCTTTCTTTTTTTCCTCCCTTTTCTTCTGAGCCATGTAGCTGACACGGTCTTGGTGCTCTGGCCAGATGTCAGCCCTGTGCCTCTGAGTTGGGACAGCCGAGTACAGGACATCCCAGCAACCTCCCAGCTCCACGTAATATTAAATCGTGAAAACTCTCCTAGAGAGCTCCATCTCAACACTAAGAACCAGCTCCACTCAACGAACAGCAAGCTACAGTCCTGGATACCCCATGCCGAACAACTAGCAAGACAGGAACACAACCCCACCCATTAGCAGACATGCTGCCTAAAATCATAATAAGGTCACAGACACCCCAAAACACACCACCGGACACACGCCTGCCCAACAGAAAGACAAGATCCAGCCTCATCCACCAGAAAACCGGGACCAGTCCCCTCCATGAGGAAGCCTACAAAACCCACTGAACCAACCTTAGCCACTGGGGGCAGACACCAAAAACAATAGGAACCACGAACCTGCAGCCTGTGAAAAGGAGACCCCAAACACAGTAAGTTAAGCAAAATGAGAAGACAGAGAAACACACAGCAGATGAATGAGCAAGGTAAAAAACCACCAGACCAAACAACTGAAGAGGAAATAGGCAGTCTACCTGAAAAATAATTCAGAGTAATGATAGTAAAGATATCCAAAATCTTGGAAATAGAATGGAGAAAATACAAGAAACGTTTAACAAGGACCTAGAAGAACTAAAGATATCCAAAATCTTGGAAATAGAATGGAGAAAATACAAGAAACGTTTAACAACGACCTAGAAGAACTAAAGAGCAAACAAACAATGATGAACAACACAATAAATGAAATTAAAAATTCTCTAGAAGGAATAAATAGCAGAATAACTGAGGCAGAAGAACGGATAGGTGACCTGAAAAATAAAACAGTGGAAATAACTACTGCAGAGCAGAATAACGAAAAAAGAATGAAAAGAATTGAGGATAGTCTCAGAGGCCTCTAGAACAACACCAAACACACCAATATTCAAATTACAGGGGTCCCCGAAGAAGAAGAGAAAAAGAAAGGGACTGAGAAAATATTTGAAGAGATTATAGTTGAAAACTTCCCTAATATGGGAAAGGAAATAGCTAATCAAGTCCAGGAAATGCAGAGAGTCCCACACAGGATAAATCCAAGGAAAAACACGCCAAGACACATATTAAACTATCAAAAATTAAATACAAAGAAAAAATATTAAAAGCAGCAAGGGAAAAGCAACAAATAACACACAAGGGAATCCCCATAAGGTTAACAGCTGATCCTTCAGCAGAAACTCTATTAGCTAAAAGGGAGTGGCAGCACATATTTAAAGTGATGAAACGGAAAAACCAACAACCAAGATTACTCTACCCAGCAAGGATCTCATTCAGATTCGACGGAGAAAATAAAACCTTTACAGACAAGCAGAAGCTAAGAGAATTCAGTACCACCAAACCAGCTTTACGACAAATGCAAAAGGAACTTCTCTAGGCAGGAAACACAAGAGAAGGAAAAGACCTACAATAACAAACCCAAAACAATTAAGAAAATGGTAATAGGAACATACATATCGATAATTACCTTAAATGTAAATTGATTAAATGCTCCAACCAAAAGACATAGACTAGATGAATGGATACAAAAACAAGACATGTATACATGCTGTCAACAAGAGACCCACTTCAGACCTAGGGACAGATACAGACTGAAAGTGAGGGGATGGAAAAAGATATTCCATGCAAATGGAAATCAAAACAAAGCTGGAGTAGCAATTCTCATATCAGACAAAATAGACTTTAAAATAAAGACTATCACAAGAGGCAAAGAAGGACACTACATAATGACCAAGGGATCAATCCAAGAAAAAGATATAAGAATTGTAAAAATTTATGCACCCAACATAGGAGCACCTCAATACATAAGGAAAATGCTAACAGCCATAAAAGGGGAAATCGACAGTAACACAATCATAGTAGGAGACTGTAACACCCCACTTTCACCAATGTCCAGATCATCCAAAATGAAAATAAACAAGGAAACATAAGGTTTAAATGACACATTAAACAAGATGGATTTAATTGATATATATAGGACATTCCATACTAAAACAACAGAATACACTTTCCTCTCAAGTGCTCATGGAACATTCTCTAGGATAGATCATGTGTTGGGTCATGAAGCAAGCCTCGGTAAATTTAAGAAAATTGAAGTCGTATCAAGTATCTTTTCCGACCACAATGCTATAAGACTAGATATCAATTACAGGAAAAAAACTGTAAAAACCACAAACACATGGAGGCTAAACAGTATACTACTAAGTAACCAAGAGATCACTGAAGAAATCAAAGAGCAAATCAAAAAATATCTAGAAAAAATTGACAATGAAAACATGACAACCCAAAACCTATGGGATGCAGCAAAAGCAGTTCTAAGAGGGAAGTTTATAGCAATACAATCCTATCTCAAGAAACAAGAAACATCTCAAATAAACAACCTAACCTTACACCTAAAGCAATTAAAGAAACAAGAACAAAAGAAAACCCAAAATTAGCAGAAGGAAAGAAATCATGAAGATCAGATCAGAAATAAATGAAAAAGAAATGAAGGAAATGATAGAAAAGATTAATAAAACTAAAAGCTGGTTCTTTAAGAAGATAAACAAAATTGATAAACCATTAGCCAGACTCATCAAGAAAAAAAGGGAGAAGACTCAAATCAACAGGATCAGAAATGAAAAAGGAGAAGTAACAACTGACACTGCAGAAATACAGAGAATCCTGAGAATTACTGCAACCAACTATATGCCTTACAATGGACAACCTGGAAGAAATGAGCAAATTCTTAGAAAAGCAGAACCTTCTGAGACTGAACCAGGAAGAAAAAGAGAAAATATAAAGAGACCAATCACAAGCACTGAAATTGAGACTGTGATTAAAGATCTTCCAACAAACAAAAGCCTAGGACCAGATGGCTTCACAGGTGAATTCTATCAAACATTTAGAGAAGAGCTAACACCTATCCTTCTCAAACACTTCCAAAATATATCAGAGGGAGGAACACTCCCAAACTCATTCTACGAGTCCACCATCACACTGATACCAAAACCTGACAAAGATGTCACAAAAAATGAAAACTACAGGCCAATATCACTGATGAACATAGATGCAAAAATCCTCAACAAAATACTAGCAAACAGAATCCAACAACACATTAAAAGGATCATACACCATGATCAAGTGGGGTTTCTCCCAGGAATGCAAGGATTCTTCAATATATGCAAATCAATCAATGTGATACACCATATTAACAAATTGAAGGAGAAAAACCATATGATCATCTCAATAGATGCAGAAAAAGCTTTCAACAAAATTCAACACCCATTTTTTGATAAAAATCCTCCAGAAAGTAGGCAGAAGGGAACTTACCTCAACATAATAAAGGTCATATATGACAAACCCACAGCCAATATGGTTCTCAATGGTGAAAAACTGAAACCAATTCCACCAAGATCAAGAACAAGACAAGGTTGCCCACTCTCACCACTATTATTCAACATAGTTTTGGAAGTTTTAGTCACAGCAATCAGAGAAGAAAAAGAAATCCAAATTGGAAAAGAAGAAGTAAAGCTGTCACTGTTTGAAGATGACATGATACTATACATAGAGAATCCTAAAGACACTACCAGAAAACTACTAGAGTTAATCAATGAATTTGGTAAAGTAGCAGGATACAAAATTAATGCACAGAAATCTCTTGCATTCCTATATACTAATGATGAAACACCTGAAAGAGAAATTAAGGAAACACTCCCATTTACCATTGCAACAAAAAGAATAAAATAACTAGGAATAAACCTACCTAAGGAGACAAAAGACCTGTATGCAGAAAACTATAAGACACTGATGAAAGAAATTAAAGATGATACAAACAGATGGAGAGATATACCATGTGCTTGGATTGGAAGAATCAACATTGTGAAAATGACTATATTACCCAAAGCAATCTATAGATTCAATGCAATCCCTATCAAACTACCAATGGCATTTTTCACAGAACTAGAACAAAAAATTTCACAATTTGTATGGAAACACAAATAGCCAAAGCAATCTTAAAAAAGAAAAACAGAGCTGGAGGAATCAGGCTCCCTGACTTCAGACTATACTACAACGCTACAGTAATCAAGACAGTATGGTACTGGTACAAAAACAGAAATACCGATAAATGGAACAGGATAGAAAGCCCAGTGATAAACCCACGCACATATGGTCACCTTATTTTTGATAAAGGAGGCAAGAATATACAATGGAAAATAGACAGCCTCTTCAATGAGTGGTGCTGGGGAAATTGGACAGCTACATGTAAAAGAATGAAATTAGAACACTTCCTAACACTATACACAAAAATAAACTCAAAATGGATTAAAGACCTAAATGTAAGGCCAGACACTATAAAACTCTTAGAGGAAAATATAGGCAGAACACTCTATGACATAAATCACAGCAAGATCCTTTTTGACCCACCTCCTAGAGAAATGGAAATAAAAACAAAAATAAACAAATGGGACTTAATGAAACTTAAATGCTTTTGCACAGCAAAGGAAACCATAAACAAGACAAAAGACAACCCTCAGAATGCGAGAAAATATTTGCAAATGAAGCAACTGACAAAGGATTAATCTCCAAAATTTATAAGCAGCTCATGCAGCTCAATATCAAAAAAACAAACAACCCAATCCAGAAATGGGCAGAAGACCTAAACAGTCATTTCTCCAAAGAAGATATACAGGTTGCCAACAAACACATGAAAGGATGAACAACATCACTAATCATTAGAGAATGCAAATCAAAAGTACAATGAGATATCACCTGACACCAGTCAGAATGACCATCATCCAAAAATCTACAAACAATAAATCCTGGAGAGGGTGTGGTGGAATGGGAACCCTCTTGCACTGTTGGTGGGAATGTAAATTGATACAGCCACTATGGAGAACAGTATGGAGGTTCCTTAAGAAACTAAAAATAGAACTACCATATGACCCAGCAATCCCACTACTGGGCATATACCCTGAGAAAACCTAATTCAAAAAGTGTCATGTACCACAATGTTCATTGCAGATCTATATGCAATAGCCAGGACATGAAAGCAACCTAAGTGTCCATCGACAGATGAATGGATAAAGAAGATGTGGCACACATATACAATGGAATATTACTCAGCCATAGAAAGAAACGAAATTGAGTTATTTGTAGTGAGGTGGATGGACCTAGAGTCTGTCATACAGAGTGAAGTAAGTCAGAAAGAGAAAAATAAATACCGTATGTTAACACATATATATGGAATCTAAAAAAGAAAAAAAAGGTTATGAGGAACCTAGGGGCAAGACAGGAATAAAGACACAGATGTAGAGAATGGACTTGAGGACACAGCGACAGGGAAGGGTAAGCTGGGACAAACTGAGAGAGTGGCATGGGCATATATACACTACGAAATGTAAAATAGATAGCTAGTTGGAAGCAGCAGCATAGCACAGGGAGATCAGGTCGATGCTTTGTGACCACCTAGAAGGGTGGGATAGGGAGGGTGGGAGGGAGACGCAAGAGGGAGAAGATATGGGGATCTATGTATATGTATAGCTGATTCACTTTGTTATAAATCAGAAACTAACACACCATTGTAAAGCAATTATACTCCAATAAAGATGTTTTTTAAAAAAAGTAGATTTATTTTTTTCCATATGGCTATCTAATTCCCCCAGAAACATCTTTTTCTTTTAAATTATTCTTTACCCACTGAACTACAATGTCACCCTCATCATGAATCAAGTGAACAAACTATGTCGTTTTTGTTTTGGGACTCTGTTCTATTTGTCTATTACAACGCTTTATATCTGGTAGTGCATAAGTTCTCCAACTTTGTTCCTTTTCAAGATTGCCTTGGCTATTCTTGATCCTTTGTTATTTTTAGGTAAATTTTATAATTGACTCATTAATTCTCATATATAGTAAAAAAATGGACTTTTATTGAATCTACAGGTCAGTTTGTGGAAAATTTGCACCTTTACAATATTGAGTCTTCTAACCTATGAACATGGTATATGTCCCTGTTTATTTAGGGTTAGTATAGTTTCTTAAATATTGCACAGCATACTTTTAAAAACTGAAGATTTCATGTACAAATAAGGATTTTCAGCTTCTCTTGAAAATAAAAATGTCTGGCAAAACCAGTTTAATACTCCTGTGTGGCAACAATAGGCAGGAGCTGCCCACTGTAACTGGGACATGTGTTCTCCAACTCATCACAGTTCCTACCACAAACCCAATGCATGAATCTGGACTCATGACTGACTTCACTCATTTACTGTACCTGCTGGGCCACTAGCTATGGCTAAAAAATAAGGAAGGAAAATAGTGAAAAATAAGGTTCATCTACTCATTCTTTCAGTATTTATTGAATGCTAATTATGTGTCAAGTACTACGCTACATGTCGGTATATACCAATGAACAAAAACGACAACAAAACTGTTATTTTTGTGTTTTAACCCAAAGGCCTTTAATACCATCATTTTAATCAGAATTATAACAATGTTGAAAATTTTTAACAAGAAAATATTTTACGTGGCAACCTTCATTCAGCCAATTAAAGGGAGTGTGGCTTATAGAAGAGTGAGCACACAGAATGAAGACACAGGAAAAACCCCAAAAGAACATGGAAAAAGAGCCTGTAGCTGTTCTGTCATATTAACCAATAAGTTCTCAAATACACCAGGACATCAGACCACTCTGGGTTCACGACATTCTCAAAATAACAGACACAAAGTGCCCTGCTAAAATGAACAATGTGGACAAAGTCTTTGCTCCTAGGAAGCTTCCTTTCTACTGGCAGCATACTTAGGTTGGAAACAGACCAAGAAGTTCATTGAATTTCAATTTCAGGAATTTTGACATTATTCTCCTGCTAATGGGCAATCAGTGGAGTTTTGCTACCTGTTATTCTAGGTTTCTTAGAATACTCACAGATGCCTGTTTCTTCACTGGATCCTAGGTTTGAAATAAATCAACCATGACCCTTAGCTCAGTGAGTAATTGGGTTTCTGTGAATAGGGAGAGAAAAGAAGGGAAAAAAAATCCCATCATCCAATGAACTTTTAGAATACAAAGGGACAGTCCAGGGTGAGGTGTATTTATTTCTTTCACCAAGAACTCAAAGCACCTTTCCACTCAGCTCAGTTTGACTTTCCATTCTAGTCAATAGTATAATATCAAGACGTGTGTGGGCACGTGTGTGTGTGTGTGTGTGTGTGTGAGAGAGAGAGAGAGAGATTGGGCAGGGAAAGAGACAGTGAAAGGGAAGTACAATCCAGTTGTTACTAACAGATTGCTAAATTTTCCCTCATGTAAATACATTTTAGCCTTCTCTTTCTCCTGTGTCTTATGTCATGTCTTGGCATCCAATCAGCTCTACCAGAGGCAAGCCCATTAACTCTTTCAGCTCTCTAGCGTACCATTCAGACTTTTCAGTGCATTTCTGGTGCTCTACTCTCTAAGCGGACCATACAAGGATTCTATTTAGTTCAATACACTAGTGATTCATAAAACAATTCCCTGAAGGTTTGAAAGAGTTAACCTGTAACCCTCTCTAAACATTTGGCTTAGTGCAAGGTATTGACTGAGAAAATGAGGAGAATAGAGACCAATATGTCATTAACTAGCACAAAATTCTAGTGACATAAGCAAAAAACAGACAATATCATTTAGTATACAAAAGGAAAAACTAAGAACTCCAAGAAGTTTTTGTCCACAGTCACACAATAAGCTGACCTCAGAGCCAGAACTGTTTCCAGGTCTCCAAATGTTCCATCTGGAGCTCTGCCTATGGTTTCCTCCAGATCCAAACTCATGTAGGGAAGTGGTGGATGGAAGTGAGTGATGGGCAGAGGTTAACACAAGAATCCTTGCGAGCCCTTCCAGGTCCAAAATTCTGTCTTTTTTTTTTTTTTATTTCTCTGAAATGCAAATGCTGGTCTGTTCCACTGTAAAGCCCCCTTGAGATGAGACAGAATTTTAAGTAGAATCTGTAAAACAATCCCTTCCAAATTTCCTTCCTGGCCAGTAGTTACAGTCACCTCTGACCACACCAAACCCAGCATCCTTTCCACGTTTTACCTCAGTTCCCATCAGCATGTTTGCAACTTCCCATAGTTTATTTTCATCTCTCTCCAGCAAACAAGGCCTCTTGTGAAATGAGAGAAGACAGGGTCAGCACACACACATTCGCCTGTTGGCTCGGCGAAAACACCGCACAGAGCCAGGGAAGCCTGCGTGGAGGCTGCCAGGAGGCCACACAGCTAATTTACATGCTAGTACTGCAGTTGGATTTCTTATGAGACAGAAGTCTCAAGTTTAAATCACTCTGTGGCTGGAAAGGAAGCTGAGAATAAAGAGGGTGGGGGAACTACCATGACTTTGTAATCCAACTGTGACCACCCTCTTCGTGCTGAGTCCAGAATAATAAATTCTGGAGCTGGAAATGGTCCACCTCACATCTTATCAATGAGAAAACTGAGGCAAACAGGGAAGTGACCTATCCCAGGCCACATGACTCATAAGCTGCACAGTCAGTGGGTGAGGGCATTTCAAGAATAAAGAACAGAAAGAGAGAGGCTCACGTTACCTCAGAAAATGAGGATTTGTTTTAAGGATGCACGGGGCAGGGAACTTCCTTTGTAGCACAGACACACTTCGTTGAGCACTAAACACTACAGGTACATAAGAAAAGGTACATATAGTAAATATATTCCAGGTCTGCTAATTTCACAATGGCACACATGCCTTAGACGTTGGCATCTGTCTGCCTGCTCCAGTCTTTTCCTATTGTGGGCACTAACTACTCTCTTCTCTGCCTTTGCTTTTACTGCTTTTGTTCATATGAACACATAACTCTTTATTCTCCTGCCTGCTTCTTAATTCCTTCTTCCCAGGGCTTCTGCTTCCTGTGCAGCCTTTCTGACTTATTTTCTATGTGTCTCCTGATTTCTGCCTACTGACACACAGCTGACTACCCTTGGATAGACTTACATTCAAGTTCTGGGAGGGAGGATCTGATGGGTTTACTTAGTAACTCTCCAGTAGTTCTACAGAGTTCTGTCACCAGACTTCAGGGTTATTACAGATGATGCCCACAGGAAGATGTCCTTCCCTGGTCAATCAGGATAGACTAGAGACAAAGCTGAGTAGTCATCTTTCCTCAGAATGGGGTTTTGGGCATGGAAAACACTTGGAGCATAATACAGTCCTCCTCAAATTAGTGCTTTGGACTAGATCCCATGTCTCTCTCAGTTATGTAGCATACCAGTAGTAAATAAGAGAATATTTCTGGAGCCAGGCTGCCTGGTTTTAATCTGATCACCATTACTTGCTGGCAAGCTATGCTTTAGGAAAGTTATACAAGCTCAGATTCTTTACAATAGAGATTATAATATTGTCTGTTTTATAGGGTTGTGGGAAGACTGGGGTTATTTACATAGAATGTTTAGAAGAGTATCTAGCGTGTAAGTGCTCAATAATGTTAGATATTATTATTATTATTATTATATGGTTTCTTTTTCCATAGCACCTGTAATGGGTTTTTGTTTGTTTCATTTTGGCTGCACCACGCAGCTTGTGGGATTTCAGTTTCCCAACTAGGGATTGAACCCAAGCCCCTTGCAGTGGAAGCGCAGAGTCTTAACCACTGGACCATCAGGGAAATCCCAACTGTAATGGTTTTAAAATAGATCTGTAAATTCTTTGACACTTTTTCCACACACAAAAAATGGAGCCTAATTCTTCTTCTTTGAATATGGTCCATTTTAGTGACTTTCTAATGTGCAGAATGCAATAAAAGTGATGTGCATGATTTCCAAGGCTAGATCAGGGAAGGCAATATAGTTTCTGCCTTGTTGGAATTCTTGTTATTGGAATTCAGCCATCTTGTTGTGAGGAATGCCATGACCCACAGAGAGGCCACGTCGAGGTGTTCCAGCTCTCAGCCTGGGCTAAGGTCTCAGTCAACAACCAGCATCAGCCACCAGGTATGTCAGTGAATGAACCTCAGCTAACCTCAGCCCTCAGCTCTCAAGTCTTCTACCAAAGGTCTCAGACTTCATGGTGCAGAGTAAGTGATCCACTACAAGCCTTGTCTGAATTCCTAACCAAAGTATCTGTGAGCATCATGAACGGTTGATATACAGCACTTAGTGTGGAGGTAATTTAGGCAGTCACAATAAGTGGAACAGCCCCTTTATTTCTTTACCTCTATGACAGCACTGTTCATGGTGACCTTTACAGGAATCAGGTGACATTAAACTATCTCTAAAGCTAGGCCTCTATACTGCAGTTCTTCTTAACCAGAGGGGAGATTATAATGGTCTAGGAGTTTTATTAAAAATACATAACCCAGGTCCCATACCCAGACATGCTGAACAGCAGATATGGGATAAAGACAGGTATAATTTGAAAATGTTCCTCATTTAACTCCAACAAATCTCCACAAGGGGAGACCATGGACATACCTAGTCCCCACAGTGAATCTGAAGGGAAAGAGCTGAAGACCTCACCCATACTCAATAGGAGTTTACTGAAAATCTCTACGTGTCTGGATCTGCTCCCTGGGGCCCTAACAGGAAGACCACACTCCATTCTGGGAATGAATTAGAAGTAAATTTGGTATTTTTGGTGTGTAAGCTTCTCTTCATGCAATCCAGGTCAGGAATGGAAGATACCAAACTACAGATTTTAATTGTGAATTTCTAATATATGAGCATCAATCCATCAATTCTTTCCTTCAAAATCTGGAGAGCTAGGAACAAGACAAAGATGTCCACTCTCACCACTTCTATTTTATATTGTACTAGAGATTCTCTCCAGGGCAGTCAGGCAAGAAAAAGAAATAAAAGGCATCCAGATTGGAAAGGAAGAAGTAAAACCATCTGTATTTGAAGGTGACCTGATTTTACATACAAAATCTGAAGAGTTTAATAGCGTGCCTTTCTGGGCTTTGAAGACCAAAAGGAGCTTCTCTCTAGGTCCCTCTCCCACTCCTCAGACTAGTGATTCTCAAATTTTAGTGTGCAAAAGTGAGTTGTTAAATAGGAATTCTTAAGCCCAACTCCCAGAGATTCTGATATACTAGCCTAGGAAACTTTAAAAAATCACCCCAGGAAGTCTAATGCAGGTGAATTTTAGACCAGACTTTGTAAAACACAGACTTTGCAAATATTTGAGAGGTCATTTAGTACAGCAATTAAGAGTGCAGTGTCTAGAACTCAGTTGCCTGGGTTCAATTCCTGGCTCTTCTACTTTTTGTGTGAACTTGCACATGACACTTAACCTCGTTGTGCCTCAGTTTCTTCGACTGTAGAATAGGATTAATGATAGTGCCTACCTTACAGGCTTGACGCAAGCATTAAATGCATTAACATACATGGAGCATCAGAATAACAAGTGCACTTATTGCCAATTATTTGCAGTAGAGTACTTACCTAGCTGTCCCTGGAAGCTAGACCTTGCCTATAGACAACTACAAGATTCTTACAGTGACACCAGTAAGTATGGGAAGAAGTACATTAGGTACTGGTTCTCTGTCCATCTTCTTTTCTCTTCTCACTTTCCCCTGCCCCTCAGAAAAGCTGTGGCCGATAGACACATTTTATTAGAAACAAATTAAAGGGACTTCCCTGGTGGCGCAGTGGTTAAGAATCCGCCTGCCAATGCAGGGGACACGGGTTCGAGCCCTGGTCCTGGAAGATCCCACATGCCACGGAGCAGCTAAGTCCATGTGCCACAACTACTGAGCCTGCGCTCTAGAGCCCGCGAGCCACAACTACTGAAGCCCACGTGCCTAAAGCCCGTGCTCCGCAACAAAGAGAAGCCACCGCAGTGAGAAGCCCGCGCACCACAACGAAGAGTAGCCCCCACTTGCCACAACTAGAGAAAGCCCGTGAGCAGCAACGAAGACCCAACACAGCCAAATTAATTTTAAAAAAAAAAAAAAGGAAAGAAATCAAATTAAGGCATGAGCCAGTCAATCCTGCTAGAGTTTAAGTCCTTCTATACCTTCAGGACCATTTCTAATCTCCCATTTGATCATCATAATTGTCAGGTTACCAGGGTTTGAGTCTTTTCCACCATTATTTTGATGTATGCTGTTGATGAATTTGGGTTTCCATTTTTTTTTACAGTGCATCTCACCAAGAGTTCATTTCCAAATGCAAACATGAGAACTAATGTTCCTAAAACTTTATGACTCATAAAATGTACTTCTCCCCCTTCCCCCTCATTCATTAGCATGATAGCAAATCTTTAACAGATTGCCTTGCACATAGGGAGGCGGCTCTCAGTGCTCACATAAATAATTTATACTGATCAACACTTGATCAAATTAATGGAAATGATAATGCTGTAAAGAAAGCATTTTACTGTGTTTCAAGTCTATTCACCAGAGGAACATTATCAGTATTCCTAGATATGCAGGGAACCTGATAGTTGAAAGTTCAAAATAGTCACAGTTTATTTTTTTTTTTAACTTCTTGATAGTCAGCAAAGAACAGCATTTTCTTAGAGTGCAAGGTCTATTATATACTAGGTACTCTTAATATCTCACTGGCAGAAATAGCTCTCTCGTATTATGGCGCTGCTGCAATTTTTCTATCAGCCAACAACTGTGGTTTCCTGAAGTAGCAGAACCTGAAAAAAATGCAGCAGCTCAGACAGAAGGAATCAGAGTGGGCTGGTGATTCATGCATCCTCAGGAAGAGGGTTGGACATGACCTTTGAGACACCTGTCAACCCTGTTTTTTGTTTTTCTACCATTCTACTCAGACACTAATTTATAGTCAAATATCAGTCGTACCTCAAAAACAAACAAGATGTTTTTACTCCCTCTCCCCATTTCTCCTTGTTTTGGCTTTAAACTTTCCCCCACAAAGTTGATCAGACATGTATACAAGTTAAATTTAAGTTACTTTATTCATGCAATTCTTTGAGGCCATAAGAGTTATAGAATGTGTTTGGGTAGCATTAAAGCAAAACTCCAAACTAAATATAGCTCTGGAGTTGAAGACTGTATTTCACCTAGAGTGTAAGACAACACTATTTGCTCCTTGGGAGGGAGAAGAAAGGATGTATTATTGACCTTAAGTGACCTATTTTTGATCCTTTGTAAGCATGAAAAGTTGGCAGAGGGGTATTTGTGTGCTAAACTCCGCCCCCTTGTCCACATACCATATTTGGAGGAACTAGGAGGCACTTCCTATTTGGCATTATGACCCAAGGCCAGAAACTGCAATTTAGGCAGAATTAGAGCAACAATATCTGCAAGTAGGATTGGCACCTCCTAAAAGCCATCATCCCCTGCTGCCAAGAAACTTAGAACCCAAAATTAGGCAGAGGGCAGTAGGGAAGCTGAGGCGTTTCATTAAAGAGACACAGCCCTTCTGTGTACCACGTATTGCTGTTTGAGCTCACCTTCACAATTGCTCATGTATCCATGCCTGGCTTCCCTTCTCTCTCATACACACACTCTCCTGGGGGTGAGAGGAATGGCTCAGACGCAGAATTAGAGTTCTTCGAAGTGGTGACATCATTACAAATCTAAGGAATTCTGTGAGCTGAACTTTCTAAAATTAATCCATCTAAAAGCTTAAACAGGGAGTACCTATTTCATCTTGAAGGAGACTTTTCCCACTTTGCAAAATTACCTGGTTAATTAATTCAGGCCTGGTAGTGATAGAACTAATTTAAAACCAAAATATCCATCATGGAACAGAACTAGATCTGCTGTTTTTATCAAGGTAATTACCAGGATAATTGCCAAACTTTCCCTTCTTTTGTTTTATTCCATATGAGCCAAGCCTGCTGGTTTATATGCACTATATATACATATATCCTTGTATTAATAAACAAATGTGTTGAAAACAAATTTATAGTCAGAAATTTCCGTCCCAGAAGTAAGGATAAGAAAGAAAACAAGAGCTGTGCTCCCAATCCAGGCTGTTGGCTTTATGTAAATTAATGAAAACTTTATTTAAAAACCTATGTCCTGGGACTTCCATGGTGGCACAGTGGTTAAGAATCCGCCTGCCAATGCAGGGGACAAGGTTCAATCCCTGGTCCGGGAAGATTCCACATGCCGTGGAGCAACAAAGCTCATGTGCCACAACTACTGAGCCTGTGCTCTAGAGCCCGTGAGCCACAACTACTGAACCTGTGAGCCACAACTACTGAGCCCACGTGCCACAACTACTGAAGCCTGTGTGCCTAGAGCCTGTGCTCTACAACAAGAGAAGCCACTGCAATGAGAAGCCCACGCACCGCAACGAAGAGTAGCCCCCACTCACTGCAACTAGAGAAAGCCCGTGCGCAGCAATGAAGACCTATTGCAGCCAAAAATAAAATAATTTAAAAAAAAAAACCTATGTCCTTATTGTACCTATACTCAGAGGGTTTCTATATATTGTATTAAAACCTTTTTATGGCAAATATTGACAAAATAATAAATTGATAAATGAGGGAAAGTTAGGATGATTATACAATTTCAAGCCACTTCCAAGGGTGATTGAAGTTTGACAAATTCCCTCCTTCCCATTTATGAAAGGATTTGGGTAGGTGTTCTTCCCCTTCCAGTATGGCTCTTCATCCTGTGAGTCCCAAGGAGCTGGGCTATTGGAGTTCCTAAACAGGTATCCTTCAGTTACACCTGGCTGTTGAGCTGGCCTGAGACTCCTGCAATACTTCTTAACTCTGAGTCACCAACCACAAAGTCAATGACTAATACACCACGCGAAAAGGAAGTCTTAGAGAATTTTCTTCAAAGCGAGGGCCTCAATCTCAAATACCCACAGGAACCAGGGAGGTAATGTACAGCAATGAGGGAGGAGGGGACAGTTGGAAAGTATGAGCCCCAGTTATTTCTGTAGTCTCTCCCTAACTCCATCCAATTTTTGCCATGAGAGACTATAGGCTCAATATTGCTATGTTTCCTCATTTTTAAGAGACTTCAGAAATCTGCTTTTATTGATATTTGCTGATTCATAAATATTTACAACAAATTTGGGATTTTGTAAAACATTGTGCTGGGAGATCAAAACACATCTGTGATAATAATCACCAGTTTATGATCTGTGGTTTATAGTGTCATCCTCTGCACACGTACACACACGTGAGCACACACATGTGTGCATACCCACCCACCTATAAACAGTGATAGATCCTGGGAGTTGAACTGGTCAAATTTAAATCATCCTTGGAAACAGCTTGAAATTGTATAACAGTTCTAAACTTTCATTCATTTATCAATTTATAGTTTTGTAGAAATTTGCCAGGAAAAGATTTTATTATAATTTATAGAAAAACACTGAACATAGATACAATGAAGACATAGTTTTTTTTTAATTTTAATTGAAGTATAGTTGATTTACAGTATTGTGTTAGTTTCAGGTGTACAGCAAAGTGATTTGGTTATACATATATACATATATTCTTTATTTTTTAAATTCTTTTCCACTATAGGTTATTACAAGGTATTGAACATAGTTCCCTGTACTATACAGTAAATCCTTGTTGCCCATCTATTTTATATAAGGTAGTATGTATATGTCAATCCCATACTCCTAATTTTTCCCTCCCCCCCTTCTCCTTTGGTAACCATAAGTTTGTTTTCTATGAGACACAGATTTTTCTTTTTTTTTTTTTTTTGCGGTATGCGGGCCTCTCACTGTTGTGGCCCCTCCCATTGAGGAGCACAGGCTCCAGATGCGCAGGCTCAGCGGCCATGGCTCACGGGCCCAGCCGCCCCGCAGCATGTGGGATCTTCCCAGACTGGGGCACGAACCCGTGTCCCCTGCATCGGCAGGCGGACTCTCAACCACTGCGCCACCAGGGAAGCCCCGATACATAGATTTTTAAATGAGGCTTCCATTCATTTACTAAACTATGAACTCCAATAAGAAAATCCTATTTAAAGACGGAATAATTTTATTTATACAGTTTATTTATGTGTATAAAATTATACATGTACAACCAAAAAAATTGCATCTATTCACCAAAAAGTAAAGAATGTTCTCTCATCCAAAATTTTGTTTATATTCTCCATAATTACTAGAATCAGAATTTAAGCCAGAGAGCCTGAAATAACACGGAGAGCAGTCAGTGTCGTCACCTGTGTGAGGTAAGCAGTTAGTCACAGCAGACAATTGCCAGGGTGTGTCCACGATGACAAGCTTATGGATGTGTATTATTCCACAATGATTTTTTTTCAGGTATGAGCTGACTTCTGATTATATATCATATTAAAACTTCCATATTATATATCTTATTAAAACTGTCAAGCTAAAAGAAGTCTTCAATAATCAATAAAGCCCTTACTGAACTGGAAGATAAAGAAGGGATTCTTAAGCAAAACAACTTCCAAGGACAGACAAGTAAGTTCTGTCCTGATTTTTAGTTCGACACAAATACCTGTTCTTTGGGGGAAAAAAAGATGAATTTAATGTTCAAATACATATTCATTGTGGATTGAGAGTGTAATATAGACGCAAGAGACATTCCATAGAGTGTTTATTATAACCTTGAATAGTCAGGATGCAATGCTGGTATCTTTTTCCTCCCCTCACAAACAGCAGACTTCATTCTCCTATAGAGATTGTTTCAGTGTTCTGAGAATTGGGAGTCATTATGGGATGCCTGTTGAAAATAGTTGCTTACTCAGAATAAGTTGAAAGCAAACAGTTATTATTTCCAGTCTAAATCATTCTAATAGGATTGGGTCAATCAGTCTCTTTCCTTGATCTTTATATTGAAACTGTTTTCCTTTTTCTCTCACTGAAAACTTCTGTTGCTTAAAAGCATTTGCAAACTCCTGGCAAACCTGTGTGAGCACCACGATTACAAACTCAAGGCTAGACGTCAATGCTATATATCATGAAATAGCTGCTTAAAATCAGAGATGCTGCTTGGACTGAATTAGAAGAAGGAAGTTTTGTTTCCAAATTCACCGTTGCTGTTCTTCTTCCTTCATGGATATTCATAAACCAGTTTGTCTCTTCAACTGTGAGGCAATCCCTACTAGCTCTTTCTAAAGGATTTGGAAAATATCTCTACTACATTGAGGTGGGCTCTGTAATCTGAAAGATTTGGAATCATGCCCTGCTTCTGCCTCTTAGCAAGCTGAATGCTCTTGGGCAAAACGCTAACCCCTCTGAGGCTTTGTTTCCCTATCTGGTAGATATGATATCAATATCTACTTTTCAGGCTTGTTGTGAGATTGAAAAAAGAAAATGCTTGTAAAGAGTTAAACACAACAGAAAACATTTTAAATAAATATTTTAGGACAAAAGCAGTTTCAGTTTGTTAGAATGTGGGCGACAGAAACAACTTCCCAAGAGCGGTCAATAAAGTCAACCTTCAGAGGAAATTCTTGAGTTCTTAAAGTTGGTTATTTCCATTCATTGTAAATAATTCTTACTCGTGCTTACTCCGTTCAAGGAGACTCTGAGCAGGGAGTGAGAAAAGAGGGAAAGGAGAGATGTCTAGAGAGCTGAATCAGTTCCATAAAGAATTTAAACTCTAGTAGTAAACTAGGAGATAAGACTTGCCAGCAAATGACTATAAATCAGAACAGAAAGTCATCCAGGCCGTCATAGAGGCAGAGCTAAAGAGCAATGACAGTTGCGTGGAGGAGGAGATTATTTTGCCTCTGAATTGTTTCCTTTTACAGTCGTGATTCTGAAACCTATAGCAAAGCCCACCCTCTAAAATCATTTTTTCTATCAGATGATTCCAGAGAATTTTAGAATTCAACTATATTTTTAACAGTTTGTGGTTAGAACACCTTCATTTTACAGATGAAAAAACATGGGCCCCTGAAGATGAATTAAGTAACCAAGTTAGGGTAGGGTCAAAACAAGAAGTATTGTGTTTCTCCTGCTTCAGACAACCCATAAGTTCTCTTTGTCTGAGTCAGCTGGAAATACCCTTTGAACAATTCATGTCTCTTCTATCAGAGGAAGAGAAAGTTCAAGTTACAAATAAGAAATTCTACAATACTTTGAACTTTAGGCTTTTCCGTATCTTTAGTCCATCTGCCCTTCTCCACTCTCCTTTTATCTCCAGAGATTTTCATTTCTGCCTAGAACACAGAACTTTCTTTTGATAATTTATTGTCCAACAAGCAAACCCAGATATCCCTAGGCTGATGGCTTCCTCCTTCCTTCCTCTGTCCTTCCTTCCTTTTCCTTTCTTCTTTCCGTGAGTCTTTCTATGACACTGGACTTTGATCCAGTGTTCTTAGATTGACCAAAGTTCTTTGGAGTCCAAGTGTGGCAAAAGATCTGAGGGAGTCTTGGGCAAGGTGGATTCTCAGCAGTATTCAGGATAGACAGAGACCAGTGAGTAGCAAGACTTTCCTAAAGCCTTCATGAAAGACTCTGAACTCTTGGCCCAAAACTGAAGGAGGTGGGGAACCCAAGAATCATTGATATTGAATTTCCTACCCAGTCCACACCAGAGTCAAAATTAAATAGAAAGAAAGGAAAAAGGAAAGAAAGAACAAAGAGTGGTAGGAAAGAAAGAGGAAGAAAGGCAGTATTTCTTGCATACTTAAGATACAGGTTGACATTCATTGATAATTATACTTTATTCACACAGTGATGTAGTGATGATATTATCTTTATAACTCATAAAGAAGGTAGTTTTCATTCAATACCTACAGAGCAATTGACCTTAGCCAGAATAAAGGTTTAATAGCTACCATTATTGAGCATCTACCAGGATCTTTATCTACATTATTGAATTCTATCTACTTATCAGAACAGCTCTATAATATTGGTATTATTATCCCTGTTTTAGAGATGAATACAACAAGGCTCAAGAAGTTCGAGTAATTTACCCAAGATCACACAGATAGGAAGTGGGGGCCCTGGGATTAGGATCCATGTCTGTCAGGAGCTTTAGTTTATACCCTTTCCCCTGAACTGTTCTGCTGCCTGAGATTGTGTACTAGTCAAGGTACAGTGACTAGAGCTCTTAATGGAAGTTGGGATACTTAAGATTTACTCCAATTTATATTCCTTATTGTTCTTCAGTCTTTTCCAAAGACTTTGACTCTCATGTCTCCTTTTGTTCATATGTGTTTCTTCTATTGTGCTAATTCACTATCTGATCTTGACCACAATCCCACCTCAACTCATGGCCTCCCATCAACACTCTCCTATCATCTGACCCCAGGCCCATCCTGGGTTTGTTTTTGTTATTCTTGTCTGGTGCTGACAGCTCACACTCCACTGGTAGCCCAGAAGAGATAGTGAGTGTCAAGGCAGGCTTTCAGAGAAGACTGAGATGACCAGAGGCTGCAGTGATCAGGGAATGCTCCTGTTTGAGGGATGCTTGATGGGAAGAGATCGTTAAGTGGAAAAGAGGGAGAAGACCATTGTATTTAGGAAGGAAGAGAGTAAAACACATGAAAATTAGAATGTGAACATTAAGTAGAGCACACTTAATGTAGAAGTAGAGAATTAATCTTGATAACAGTCAGGGATTTTGGGTAGGTGGGTTAGGATTAACTGTGAATTGTCTGAATGTTTTAAGATTTAAATTTACCTGTCACTGTTGTACAGTATGTTTAGAAATAGAAAAGAATGAAGGCAGAAAAAACAATGATTGTTACTGAGAAATAGGTAGGATCCAAAATAACTCCACAGATATAAGCCATGATAACTAGGAGGATGACTGGGACCAAAGGAAGAACCAGGGAATTCAAGAGACAGACATTATTTGCAAAGAATATGAATTTTTATTTACCCATGATGAGTCTGGGATAATTTGGTGATGTTCTAGTGAAAACACCATCAAGAAGTTAGAACTGCAGGATCAGAATTTGTGAAGTTGGTCTAGGTAAGATTATCCACACAAAAGTGAGATTTAACTCCATGACAACAGATGAACTAACCAAAAGAATAGCAGAGGCACAATCAGAATTGATTAGCACAATCTGGAATGCATTTATACCCACAACAATTCATTCATGACTACAGTATTCCAGGACCAGAATAGATAAAACCAATTTGGGGGGTGTTAGAATAGACAAAACCAATTTGGGGGGTGTTAGAATAGACAAACATATCTGGTTAAAAAATATTTAAACTTTTTAAGTTTTTAACTGTGGTAAAATATACATAATGTAAAATTTTACCACGTTAACCATGTCCTTGAGGTTCACATGTGTTGTAGCCTATTTCAGAATTTCCTTCCTTTTTAAGGCTGAATAATATTCCACTGCATGTATAGACCACATTTTGTTTATCCATTCATCTGTTGATGGACACTTGGTCACTTCCACCTTTTGGCTATTGTGAAGAGTACGGCTATGAACATGATTGTACAAATATCTCTTCAAGACCCTGCTTTTGATTCTTTTGGGTATATACTCAGAAGTGGAATTACTGGATCATATGATAATTCTATTTTTAATTTTCTGAGGAACCTCCATACTGATTTCCAAAGCAGCTGCACACTTTACATTCCCATCAACAATGCACAAGTGTTCCAATCTCTTCACATCCTTGCCAACACTTGTTATTTCCTATTTTTTTTGATAGTGGTCATTCTAATGTGTATAAGGAGGTATCTTGTTATGGTTTTGATTTGTATTTCCCTGATGATTAGTAATGTTGAGCATCTTTTCATGTGTTTATTGGCCATATGTATATCTTCTTTGGAGAAATGCATATTCAAGACCTTTGCTCATTTTTTAATCAGCTTGTTAGTTTTGTTGTTGAGCTTTAAGAGTTCTTTATAATATTCTGGATATTAACCCCTTATCAGATATATGATTTTAAAATATTTTCTCCCATTATCTGGGCTGCCTTTTCATTCTGTTGACTGTGTCCTTTGATACACAGACGCTTTTAATTTTAATGTAGTCCAGTTTATCTATTTTTTCTTTTGTTGCTTATGCTTTTGGTGTCATATCCAAGAAATAATTGCCAAATCCAATATCATGAAGCTGCACCTTGTTAATTTTCTTAAAAACTTTATGAGGTATAATTTTTTTTTTTTTTTTTTGCGGCACGCGGGCCTCTCACTGTTGTGGCCTCTCCCGTTGTGGAGCACAGGCTCCGGACGCACAGGATCAGCGGCCATGGCTCACAGGCCTAGCCGCTCCGCGGCATGTGGGATCTTCCCAGACCGGGGCATGAGCCCGTGTCCCCTGGATCGGCAAGTGGACTCTCAATCACTGCGCCACCAGCAAAGCCCGAGGTATAATTTATATATCATAAAATCTGCCCATCACAAGTACACAGTTCAATGATCTTGATTAAATTTATACAGTTGTGCAACTATCACCCCAATCCAGTTTTAGAACAATTTCATCACCCCCAAAAGATCCATTATGCCAGATTATAGTCAATCCCAGATCCCATCTCCATCCCTAGGCAACCACTGATCTATTTTCTGTCTCTATAAGTTTGCCTGCACCTGACTAAATTTTAAAAGTTATTTTCAAGTAAAATTGAAGGAAAGAAAGAAAGAAAGGAAGGAAGGAAGGAAGGAAGGAAGGAAGGAAGGAAAGAAGGAAGGAAGGAAGGAAGAAAACCTAGCATTTCACACAATTTGGTGGCGGGGGGAGTAGCTCACATAATCCTCCATCATCCTTTTACACATTTCTTTTCACTATTCACCATTTTGCTATCAGGTTTTATTTTTATTTTAATCTTTGTTAAAACAAATTTGAAAATCAATCTTGTAGGTAAGTGGCACACTTAAAATATGTTATTAGAATGCTATTTAGTCCCTAGAGTATATCTTCTATCACTGAATCTAATTTCCTTCTAAAATAAGGCATGACATTTCCACTAAGGCACCCAGGTGAGTTATATGCCTGTCCTAATCAACAGCCACCTGTCATGATCTAAACAGGTTTCTGGGTTGTTTATATTCCTTCTTCCTCCCTCCCATCTCAAGCCTGAGCCTTTTACTCTTCAGTACCAATCACATGTACTCTTCACACACTACAGCCTGTACTGGGTGGAATTCAGAAGCCTCAGTTGAAAATTAAACATGCTGAAAGTGAATTCTTTGAGGCCTTGATATGTGGAGGCCCACACCCATGTTATCTTTCACGTTGAATTTTTTCCAAAACAAGATTTTTTCTAAGTGTTAAGGAAGAAAGAAAAGGAATTTTTTTTTTAATAGGAAGGTATTTTGGTTCATTTTGGTGAGCAAATAATGTCTCTGATACCCAAGTCAAATTCAGAAAAACCTGATTTTTTTTTTTTTAAAAAGCACATGTAACACTGTAGAGACAGATTTTAAATTTAATTTCCTGAGGCGATAAGGTCAAATTCTGAACTATGGGTTTTCTAAAACGGTCAACTTCAGATTAAGAGCTTTGTGAAGCTAGTCCATGTGACATGTTGATGTTTTAGTGAGTTTCAATTGAGGATGATGTCTTTAATAGAGAGAAACCACTTCATTTTAGTGTCAGGGAAACAGGATTAGAACTTGAATTATATCATGTCAAAGCAAGATAATAGTGCGGGAGGGTATTATTACAGAGCAGGTTATGTTTGTGGCTTGACAAGTTACCCCACATCCATATCATCTTTGTATGTTCAACTCAAAGAAAACTAAGTAGGGAATAAATGCCTTTGGCTACAGGCCAGAGAGTCTCCAGGAAAAGAAAATACTTAAAACCCAAACTCTGATGAGTTTCACCATTATTTAAGGATCCTAATTGAGATCAATGAGTAGGTAAACACTCCAGGGATCTTCTCCTAAAGGAGGAACTTACCTTAAGAGAGGGCGACAATGGGCCAGTGGTCTGGTCTCAACAGCATTACCTGAATAATTCTCAGGGGCGTTCTTGACACAGTGTCCTCCAGTACTACGGATATGCTTTTATGAGCAGTTATGCTTCTCAATATAATGGTAAGCAGTCTCACTGAGTTACCAGGCATAAAATAAGATAGCGTGATCATAGCCAAGTACAGCACTGCAGGGATACTTCTCTACCTCCCTCCCCTGCACACTGGTCCTGAGAAGTTACTGCCAAACCATCGCCATGAGGATATCAGGGGACTGTAAAAGGCTGCTTGTTTTCAACAGAGCCCTGTGAGATTGGCTTCTTCAGTTCTCTCTCTGGCAGCAAGCTTGGCAATGTTTCCTCTCTGGACTGTATACCAAAACACTTGTTTTTGCAATAAGTAAAAAATAAATTATACAAGTTAAAACATTATGACATAGATTTTTATGTTTAGGTCATAACTAAAGAGGAACTCCTTTCACCATGCAAGAGATGAATTAACAAAAGCATGCACTCTTGTTCTAAGCGTCTTTGATATAGCAGAGTGACCTCCAGGTGATAATTTAACTTGTATTAGAATTTTTACTCTATATTAAAAAGCCTCCTATCCATGGAGTGGACAATTTATCAAGAAGGAGTTAAAGACATTCTATCTCCATTCCCAAGAAAGGGAGATGGACAGATTCTTATGTTTCTGAAGCCCAAGTCCTTCTTAATGGTCTTTTAAACTTCACTGTGGAAGAAGGTACCATTTATTTTAGAAAGATGAAGAAGGAAAGATGCCCTCACCCTAAGAAGATTCTAGAATTCAAAAAAGGGAGAGTGGTTGTCATCTCAGAAACAAGGAGATGCTTAGACATACTTTGGTTGGGGGAAAGACCTTGTGGGAGCATGGATGTGTAGGTTCCTGAAAAGGTGAGTCTTAGTTAGTAGCCTTGGGACCTGAGCAAAGAGTTCTGATAGATTACAAAGCAAACTGTGTAAACCTTTGGTGCCACCTTTTTTTCAAAGTCCCATGCTGCTCAGCACGAAACTGTATAAGCTGATGCATTGCTAATACCTGAAACAGCTGGGCCAGAAGTACAGTGGAAAATTGATGACTCCAGCAAAGCCTAGACAGGGAAGGCACAGTGAACAGAGATTCACCAGGGCCCCTGGTCACTGGACAGCAGACTATGATTTGTTGCTTAAGCCCCTAGGGATTGTGGATGATCCAAGAGAAGGAGGGAGGAAGTGTCTTTGTCTGTTCGGGCTGCTGTAACAAAAATACCATAAACTGAGTGGCTGATAAACAACAGAAATTTATTTCTCACAGTTCTGGAGGCTGGGAAGTTCAAGATAAAGGCATCAGCATATTCAGTGTCTAGTGAGGACACACTTCCTGATTCACAGAAGGCCATGTTTTCACTGTGTTCTCACATGTTGGAAGGGGTAAAGGAGCTATCTGGAGTCCTTTTACAAAGGCACTAATCCCATTCATGAGGGCTCCACCCTCAAGACCTAAGCACTGCCTAAAGGCCCCACCTGCTAATACCATCACACTGGAGATTTGGTTTCAACATATGAATTGGGTTGGGTACACAAACATTCAATCTAGCAGGAAGGCAGAAGTATGATACTGGATCTCCCTTAATTCTGGCAGGTGGGGCCTACAGCCAGTTCCATTTTAATCTGAAAACTAAGGAAATGTGGCATGATACTCATCATAGGTCATGAAGCATTTCATACCTGTTATATAAACCATAATGTTCAGACTTGGAGTTTCACAAACATGTTGCAATTTATTTCATCAATTATTTCTTCAATCAGCATCTAATAAGGGGAAACAAAGATAAATGCAAAGACTCTCCGTGCTCTCAGGAGCTACTGGAGTTGACTGCCCTACAAAAGGTACTTACTATAATAAAAATGAGGTAAATTCTGCCATGAGACATTAAAAGGGAGCTGCGGGAACACAGCATAGCAAGGTTCTCACTTGGCCAGGGGGAGTTTGGAGTCTTTCCAAAAAAGGTGGCATTTGATTTGAATCTTGTTGCATGGGAAGGTGTTTGCTCTTTCTCCCACTGCCAGTCCTTTAATGGAGACACAAGCCAACACAAGTTCCCACCAGGAGCATGTCTGTGAAATTCTATTTCACTTAATCGGACAAGCATCTCGCTCTCATCTTTTCTAGTTCTCCAGCCTCCATTTGACCCATTTACTTCAAGTGGCCCTTTAAGGTAAGAGATTTAGCTGGGACTAGAATGTCCCACTTAGGCAGCTGCCCAATAGTCACCTTTAGTCTTATCCCTTCCCACCTCCACATCCCCCACCCCCTATGGAACTGACCAGCCAGGTTCACTCTGCTGGGCCTCTTATTCAGAACAGAGGGATCAGACATTGTTAGGTAGAGGAAGTGAACTGGTAGGAAATATTAGTGCGTCTATCACATTCCTGGAATCCATTCGTTCAACACTTTCTTAGTATGACCTCTAAATCAGTCATAATTCAGTTCAACTCATAGTCACTGAATATTCTTAGTAGATACTTCGGGTAGTATCTTAAGACAACTTCAGCTGCTATTTTAAAAAATATCATAGACTGAGTGGTTCAAACAAACATTTCCTTCTCACAGTTCTGGAGGCTAGAAGTCTGAGATCAAGGCCCTAGTAGCCAGTCCACTTCCTGGTTGCAGGCTGCTGACTTCCTGATGTGTCTTCACATGGTGGGAGCTCTCTGGGGTCCTTTTTATAAGAATATTAATCCCATTCTTGAGGATTTCACCCTTGTGACCTAATCACCTCCCAAAGGCCCCCACCTCCTAATAGTATCACCTTGGGGAGAGAGGGGGCGGTAAGATTTCAACAAATGAATTTTGGAAGGACAGAAACATTCAGGCCATAACAAGCAGTGAAAGAACAAAAAGATGGGCGCTATTTGACTATAGTGGCTTAGAACACAAGCTCAAAGCCAGGTTTAGGTTCAAATTCTATTTTCTCCAACAAATTGTCATGTTTCCCCCAACTTGCTTCCTCCAAACCAAGGAGAATGGGTCATTACACCACTGTTTAAGAGCTATTTCTAATGAGAATGTGGCATATCCCACAAACGTGTAAGGGTAAAATATATATTAAGAACCACTAAAATGATTATGGAAGGGCCGAGTACATGCCTGACACCTTGTAAGAATAAATAAATGGCTGGTTTAAGGACATGAAATATAAAATTTCAATGTGTGATTTTGGTAGCTGATCTTTCCTGCCTGGGATTTACTGGCTAGCATAATGAGAGCTATACATGTGTTAGATTCGATTCAGATCTTCTCTATCCCTATACAAAAACACTTTGCTAAAATACCAATTAATGATTTTTCATTTCTCAAACTGTTCCAAATCTAATACATTTCAAAAAAAATTACTTTTCCTCTATTTTTTATTCTAAACTCCTCCAAGCTATCAGTTTTCAATATGGACCTGCCATGATTAGCCATTTGCCTAGAGAAGAAATCAATTTCTTTTGTCATGAGACTAGAGCTCAGTTCACATCAGAGGTAGTTATCATGAATTCCTCCCTAAAATATTCAAACTGAGCATATATGGAATTAAAATTGCTTTCGCTCAAAAGTGAAATCCTTATATGAGAGTAGACTATAAACATGAGAAATACACCCCTGCTATTTTATGCCTCCCCCACAAATTGTTTCCATCCATGACTCAAGTGCCAGTTTGCTTTCATGAATTTCAATTACAACTGGCAACACAGAGCTGCTGGGAATAAGAGTTAGTCTGGGATGGAAGGGGGGCATTTTGACATCTGCAGAACCCCACAAAAGGTGTGAGATTTGCATTTCAGACTGGCTTCCAGAACACAGGAAGAAGCTAATGAGAAACCAGACTTTCTGGCCAGTCTAGTAGCAGATATCAAGTTCTGAGGTTTCCTCTTTGGATAAATATAAAAGGCAGAACTTCTGTAGTCAGGCTAAAATTGACAGAGGAAAAAGAGAACTACTGGAGTCAAATACTAACTCGATTAATAGAATACTGTGTTCTAATGAAGAAGAAATAAAAAGGGCTTTATTGCAAACGTAGCGATTGACAAGGGATTAATCTCCAAAACATACAAAGAGCTCATGCAGCTCTGTATCAAAAGCAAAGAACCCTATCAAAAAATTGGCAGATCTAAACAGACATTTCTCCAAAGAAGACACGGAAGGCCAAAAAACACATGAAAAGATGCTCAACATCGCCAATTTTTAGAGAAATGCAAATCAAAACTGCAATGAGGTATCAGCTCACACCAGTCAGAGTGGCCATCATCGAAAAGTCTACAAACAATAAATGCTGGAGAGGGTGTGGAGAAAAGGGAACCCTCCTACAGAGCTGGTGGGAATGTAAGTTGGTACAACCACTACAGAGAACAGTATGGAGGGTCCTTAGAAGACTAAAAATAGAACTACCATATAATCCAGCAATCCCACTCCTGAGCATATTCCTGGAGAAAACTGTAATTCGAAAAGATACACGCTCCCCAATGTTCATTGCAGCACTATTTAAATACAATAGCCAAGACATGAAAGCAACCTAAATGTCCATCGACAGATGAATGAATAAAGAGGATGTGGTGCATATATACAATTGAATATTAGCCATAAAAGAAGAATGAAATAATGCCATTTGCAGCAACATGGATAGACCTAGAGATTATCATACTAACTGAAGTAAGTCAAAGACAAATACCATATGATATCACTTATATGTGGAATCTTTTAAAAAATGATACAAATGAACTTATTTACAAAACAGAAACAGACTCACAGTCTTTGAAAACAAGTTTATGGTTACAAAAGGGGAAACGTGCAGGGGAGGGATAAATTAGGAGTTTGGGATTAACATATACACACTACTATACATAAAATAATCAATATAGCACAGGGAACTACTCAATATTCTGTAATAACCTATATGAGAAAAGAATCTGAAAAAGAATGGATATATGTATAACTGAATTACTTTGCTGCACATCTAAAACTAACACAACATTGCAAATCAACCACACGCCAATATAAAATTAAAAATTAAATTTAGAAAAGAAAGGGTTTGGGGGTTAATGTCAGTGGTACTGTTTTGGAGACCACAGTTGTCCCCAGATGGGAAAATCTTTAAATGGACATAACCATTGAGACATGAAATGATAGATTTGTTTTGGCCAGAAAAGACACAGAGGAGATATCTCATTTAGAACAATTTTTGGTATAAAAGTGGGTTCTTTATATCTCAACAAATACCAAATAAATTTAAATGACTGAGGCAAAATTTTTCCTAAGGATTTATTGTTTTGACATAAAGTGAGCAAGGTCAATATCATCGAAACCTGCTTAACCCCAGAAAAACTGTGCCATCTCCAAACATACCCAATGTCTACAAAGTGCACCCATTATTTATATAAAAATCAATAAGAGTCAATGAAATCTGTAATCATACAATAATTTCTCCAGGAACAAAAGCAAACAGCATCAGCGGTGTCAATTAGCTTACTGTCTGTGGAAGGTACTACAAAAAGAAAATTTAGTCATTAATATCCTTAGTATTTTAAGTAGCCAAAACTAATGGAAGACAACACTAATGTGGACAAATGTAAAATATGCAAGCAAGTATGTAACAATATGGAATAAATATTTATAAAAGGTACATACAGAGGAGTTATTGCAATTTGTTTCACTTTACCAAGGCTTCAGCAGGTTGAGAGAAGTTTGGTCAGAGGAGAGGTCAGGCAGAGATAAAACCCAAGACACTCAGTAAGAAGGCTGAACTCATCATACATCATTGTCTAAATCAGTGGCTTCTAAACTTTTTAATCCCATGCACCTATGAATAAAACATTTAAGTATATACCTTTGATGTGTTTGTGTGTGTGTGTGTATATATATATATATATATATATATATACCAAAGGTATATGCTTAAATATACAAATATATAAAAATTACATGCATATACTATTATACTAACATATTATATACATAGTAAAACATATACAAAATAGAAATTATAAAAGGATGAGATAAAGATAACATAAATAATTATTTTATTTTTATTTTATTAATCTATAAGAAAATATGTTCCCACTTTAAAAAATCATTACTATTATTAAAAATTGCTCAAATAATGTGATTTAATATACTTAATTATTTTTGAAAATCTTGGCTTAATATTTGTGATTCAGTCCAACGTTATGTTCATTATTTCTGTACTTGATTTTAATGACTGTCATGGCTGAAAAGTTATTTCCTAATGATAGAAGTATGTGAAAAGAAAAAGGACCTCATTATCTTGCTTACTAAATCATGGTACTTATTTTTTAATCCAATCCACCAACTATGCAAAAGTTTTGTCTAAATTTGACACAGTATTCAACTAGGGTGAGGTCTATAATGATAGAGGAAGTAAATCCATATTTCATTTATTCTCTTGATCATTTTCAAAATTCATCAGAATCTATGAATTTACCTTTTACTTATTTGACTGCCAAACAACTGGTCGTACAGGATTAAGAGAAATGTCAACTTTGCCATTTTTTCCCCCACTTTAAGCAGTACATGAGTTATTATTTTCAATCTTAGATATCTCAGAAATATTTTTATCCATTTGTCCATTTTGTGCAGTAGATAATGAAATCCCTAAATCCACTTAACCAGGTACATATAAACTTCACTGTGTGTCAATACACTGAAATCAAGCAACAGAGAACCCTACCAGTCCTTTGGGATTAGGTAAGTGCTACTCTTCCCCTAAGAGACCCAAATGCCTTTCTGACAGTACATATGTGCAAGGACTAGTGCCAATCTGTATTAAATATCAGTAAAGTTTAATTTCTTTTCTCTATATATTAATGTGAAGCCATAAATTATAATATCTTTTTCTATGCACCAATAAATGGTCTTGTTCACACCCTGATAAGCATGTCCTCCACTTTGAAATGAATGTCTCTCCATAAAAACTTGTCTCCTCTCTCCCTTTAGAGTAGGTAAATGAGTGCTTTATGGCAAATGGCATAATTCTAGGGGTGGGGTTACAGGTTAACAATTATGAACACTTCTAGTGACTTCAGGTTCCTGAGTTAATTTCTTTTTTTGTGGAGAGTCCAACTGAAAAATATCATCATTCATTTCATAGATATTTATTGAGATTCTATTATCTTACCACTGTCAAATTCCATATAAAAATTTTGAATAATTTAGAACCAAAGTGAATAATCTCTAAATAATCTATACGAGAGAGCAGAAACTTCTTCTGTAAAGGACTAGATAGTAAATATTTTTGGCTTTGTTGCCCATACCAGTAGTTGTTGCTCCAATTTATTCAATTCTGCCAATGTAGAATGAAAGCAGCCATAGACAATATGTAAAAGAAGGTGCATGGCTATGATCCAACAAAATTTCATTTATGAAAATAGATAGCAGAAACAATCTGGCTTGTGGACCAAAGTTTGCCAACCTTCCATCTAGACAACTGCTTCACTTTCCCTATCTGACTTGACTACAGTGATATGAGTCTACACAATTTTACGTATCTGACTCTTGAGTCATGCTATTTTCTTTTACCTGAATAAGTAAGAAAATTAGAGAAAGCTAGTCGTTTTCTTGATGCATATTCAGATACTTGTCTTTACTTTTTCAGATATCCTCTTTAGTCTTTGTTGCCAGGTGCACTGACCAAATGAGTTGGTCCCTTATTCTTTACAAAATAGAAATAATTTAACATAGAGTCAAAAGGCACAATCTGGCCTATGAAAGAACAACGGTTGAACAATATCTGTTGGCTAGAAACTTCAAGATGGCTCTTGCTGGTTTTCGTTTGTGTGACAATATATATGTCAAATGCCACAGAAGAAGGAAAAGCAAAGTATGACTTGCCAGGAAGAGGGTTAACCTCCATTACAGTAATTAAAAAACTGCATAGTGATGACTGTAGTGTACTACTGCCAACTTAGAGTCCACTTCTCAGTGTACTCCAAGGTCTGTTCTTCCTCAAAACACACCCAATGGTGCTCAAACTTGAGTGTTCAAAAGTTTCACCTTGGAAGTTGGTGAAAATCCTAATTGTAGGTCTTCTGGAGTGGGATCCAGATATCTGTGACCTTGGGTTTCTGGTGATTCTAATGGGGCCAGTCAAAAGAAAACATAAAGGCTAAGAAGCACAGAGTAAATCTGCTGAGTTCAAAAATCCCCCCTGCAAGGCTGGTGTGAAGATTAGTGAAAATATATCTGAAGCTCCTAAATCAGAACTTGGCAGACAGTACATGCTCCATAGAGCTAAATAATTTTATAATTATTATTACAGGATAATTATTATTATGATAAACTTATTATTTTATACACAAAGAGAGCTATGGAAACTGGAAGCATTTAAACTGTGATCAGGTAAAAAGGGAAGAAAGGGAATTTATAAATCCCCAATACCAAAAAAGGATGCAGTATGAGAGGGTCAGAAACTGCAATAGTTAACGAGAAAGGTCATAAATGCTGAATCATTAGGTAATCATTAAGCCAAACTAGAGACAAGTAATGAAGGAAAAAGGGGGAAAAGGCCTTAATGTCTATTTGCCCATCTGCCACAAAATTGAAGCAAAGACATGTTTATTATCTGGATCATCTGGGTCTTAGCTACAGTTCTCTGATTCCCTTTACCTGAGTAAACCTGAATTTAAGGCCATAAAATCGAGAAAGCAGTGGGAGTTAGGAAAAAGGGCGATTTGCAAACTGTAGCTGATGTCAGAGAGCCATTCCAGTCTTAAAATATTTTTGCTTTCCTCGATAAATGCCCAGAGACTGATAGTTTTGCCATTTGCTCTGCCCTTGGCAAAGAATACCTTAGACTGTACTCAGGGCAGCCCTGGTCCTTCCACTCAGTTGTTCATTCATTCATTGAACCAATATTTAAGAGCTCAGACCATGAGCCAAGGACCATTCTAGGCACTTGGGATACATAAGTAAACAAAACTATAGATAAAGATCCTTCCCCTCATAGAACTTACATTCTAGCAGAGAAACGGAATCAAACGTAAACGTAATGACTAAGCAAGTTATATATTGATAATATAAAAAGCAAAATAAGCAGGGAAAAGGAGAGCGTGGGGAGGTGAGAGGTGGTCAGGGTCGGTCTCACTGGGAAAGTAAGACTTGAGCAGAGACCTAAAGGAAGTGAGGGACTGTGGCCAGCAGCTAGGGGTGACAAAGCATTCCCAGTGGAGAGAACAACAAAAGTCATAGGACAGGAGAGTGCCAGACTTTTTTTAAAGAATAACAGGAAGGCTAGTGTAGCTGGAGAAGAGTGAATGAGAGGAATAATCAGAAATGAGAGCAGTGAAATAATTGAGGGTTCAGATCATTGTAGAGCCTTGTAGGCCATTTGCTGTAAGAACTTTGGCTTTTACTCCTAGTGAGATGAGCAGCCTTTGTGTGGTTTTGAGCACAGGAGTGACATGATCTCATCTAGGCTTTAAAAGGTTCAGTCTCGCTGCTGTGTTCAGACTAAGAGGAGAGCAAGCATAGCTCATACCTGCAGTAATCATGGCACATAGCTCATCACCTCCAGCAAAAGTGCTTTACACAGAGGGAACACTTCGCTTGGAAGCATCTGCCACAAATACTGATGTCTGCTTATGCCTGGTCACTGACCCCTAACTGAAGGTTCTGACTTGCTAATCAGTTTTGACCTCTGGCCACCAGGCAATCAAATTACGTGGTCCCAGCCACCCTATTGTTCTCTGAACTTTGCCTTAGCTCCCACAAAAAGGTGCCTAAAGTTCAATCTTTTTTATTCAATAACTTTCAGAGTCCCTTATTACATTAAAAATCAATTGGTGGGCTTCCCTGGTGGCGCAGTGGTTGAGAGTCTGCCTGCCAATGCAGGGGACACGGGTTCGTGCCCCGGTCTGGGAAGATCCCACATGCCGCGGAGCAGCTGGGCCCGTGAGCCATGGCCGCTGAGCCTGTGCATCCGGAGCCTGTGCTCCGCAACGGGAGAGGCCACAACAGTGAGAGGCCCGCTTACCGCAAAAAAAAAAAAAAAAAAAATCAATTGGTAATTAGAAGCACTTGAACCTACTCTAAGGGATAATAAATATCATATTTTTAGTTTCTACTGTATGCCAGGCGCTGTGTTTTATGTATATGAACAGAGTTAATCTTCTTAACCCAGTGAGTTAGTATATTATTGTAATGTCTCAGTGGTAGAAACCATGCCTTGAAGACATTAAGTAATTAGGAAGAACACGAGGCAGGACCGGAACCCAGAAAATACTACTCCTACCCTATAACATGTAATTAGCTTTGAAATAAATATTTATACTTCAAAAGCCTAAAAAAAAAGTACTCTTCAGGATCTTATTCACACTATTTATCCGTATAGTATATCCTGTTAATGTTGAGAGAACAAAAGAAAGTTAAAAAGTTTAGCCTGGCTCTGACCTCAGTATGACAAATTAGCGTAAATACCCTCTAAAGGACATGGTCAGGATTGGTAATTGTTGGGTTAATTAAAAAAGGAGTTAAAGCAAGGAAAGATAGGAAATTATACATGCATACTTAAATAATTTACTTTTCTTTCAACCACTTCTTTCTGTATTCATTCATCAATCATTTGTTGTAGAACATTTTCTTACAGTCATTGGTATTCTGTTTCTTTTTTGCATAAAGCATCATCTTTGATCTCCAATTTCAGTTTCTTTACAGTGGAATTAAAAAATAAGTTCAGCTGTGAAGAAACATAAAAATCAACTTTTCTAGATATTTATGAGTATGTTTAATATTTTAAAATGTTTTCTTATATTACACAGCTCCCCACACCCCCTCCCCCACAGATGCTCTCCAAAGCCTTTAGTTTAGTTCTCATGGAAACAACTCTCTTCCTTTTCACATTCATATTTCTTTGGCCTTCATACTACTTAATAAATTGTGTAATATCAATAACGAACACAACTGGCATAAACAGATTTGGGAAGAAACGTTAGCTGACTCTTGGTAAACATAAAACTCAACTGATGGGGGCAGAAATGCATAAATGTTCTAGAATAGTCTTCTGGCTGCCAGTACTCCTCTGCAATGGGCATCGTCCAGCATGTCTTATTGAGGGAATAGAGTGTGATTACTCTAGGGAGTCAGTTAAATGGACATTGATTAACTGAGCATCTATGGTATAGGCTATTGATATCAATAATGAAATCTTATTGGGAATTGCAGAACATAGGAACTCGAAGGAAAAATAACAAAAAAATAACTAGCATAATCCAATCATTTAACAGATGAGAAAATCCAGAACTTGAGAATTAGGTATCTTCCCAAAATCACTTCATCATTAGGAAGAGGTACAGATTTGACGTTTCTGTTCAGAGTCCCTTTCCACACACTAGAGTGCTCCATTTTGTCACTACTTGGTAAAGTTACTGAAAATGACTGAATTTCCTCTTTTCTCTAGTCCTTCTGTTTTTCAAATAAAGTGCAAAGAAGTAATTCTCTCACCTGAGACTAACATATTACCTAAAAAATTAGAGATGTTTAATCTTGAGGTTTTCAATTAAAAATACACTAGTCTGGGCTTCCCTGGTGGCGCGGTGGTTGGGAGTCCGCCTGCCGATGCAGGGGACGCGGGTTCTGTGCCCCAGTCTGGGAGGATCCCACATGATGCGGAGCGGCTGGGCCCGTGAGCCATGGCCGCTGAGCCTGAGCGTCCGGAGCCTGTGCTCCGCAACAGGAGAGGCCACAACGGTGAGAGGCCCGTGTAACACACACACAAAAACACACTAGTTTTTTTTTAATATGAGATTTCAATGTCAATTACATAAAATTAGTTTGTCTCTTCCAAAACATGGAAACTCAGAACCAGATTTTTCCTATAACCCATTGAATTCACAAGGACTCACATTTGGGCATTGGTCAGGGACTAGAAAATAGCTTAGGGGGGAAAAAAGCAACTGAAATACTAGAAAGACTGAATAAATAAACAAGAAACCAACCTTGCTGCTGACTTTTCCAGATACTTTGCCAAGATGACTAAGGTCACTGGTAAATACTCAGTTCTCCTGTAATACTATCAAAAATAGCTACCATAGAAAAAGATAAGAAATAATATTTACTTTGCAAAAAGTATAAGGCTTGTGTGCTCATGTATATTTATAAAAATGGGTTAAAATATAATGTAATAAAAGTCTAAAAAAGGAACTGGGAAATTAGAACCAGATTCCATATTCTATTTATTTTTTCTTATTTTTTTTTCTGTTAGAAAAATACCTACAAAAAAATTGATTTGGCACAAATAAATGTGTACACTTACTAACTCCACCTGCAACTCAAGTCCCAGCCTTCTGGCAATAATGAACTACTTTTAAGCTCTAAGTCTCATGATTACTTTCCCCAAAGATAAATGGGGGGATGCTTAAAGTCACCTGTTTGGGAGCATTGCTGCTCCCCTCTTGCTGGAAATCCTCACCCCCACCTCTCCCTCCCAAGGATCAGATTGGCACTGTCTTGGCAGTCACCTGAGTAATTGCTCTAGGTGAACTCTTAAATATTTACTCCAAAGCTTCCATGATACTGCACTCCACTCCCATGATACTGATCTCTGATCTTCTGTTTCCTCATAGATATTTTTCCTTCATTTTATCATTAAATATGGAATTCCCCAGGGTTCTAGACATAATCCATTGTTCTTCCTAGTCATCTTCTCTCCTAATTTATTTCATTCCCTCTCAGAGTCTTAACTATCACATGTCAGGGACCTTCAAATCTATGGATTCAGCACAGTCCCCTCACTAGCAAATAAGAGCCATGTCAAACTCCCACTGAATAGCTCTATCTGATGATCCTTGAACACTTCAAATTCATCTTATCAGAAACTGAACATCTGATCGCCTTGCCTCCCCAAATGGCTCATGTGTCTCATGTGTTCCAAAGAACTAATTACCCAATCTAGAAACTTCTGACAAAATCCTCAGCAATAATTCTTCAATTGGATTTTTGCCATTAAATTTGGATTTTTACTATGTGTGTAATTACAGAGTCTTAAGATAATGCTAGTCTTATTTAGATTAATAAATTTTTGTACTTCACAATGGTACAACCCAAAGTACGCTAATGAATTAGTCCACTAATAGCTTTTCCTAGGCACTACACAACCACCATCACTACCATCACCCCTGACTCTATCATGCCTGTTTTTCCTCCCGATTAAGGCCCTTTGAAGACTTATGGTTAAACGATGCACTGGAAATTCCTAATTTGTGTAATCTCATCAATATACAGCTATATAAATCAGCCAGCACCACAGACTGCATGTGTTTTATTTAAGAATACAAAAAACAACATAGATCCAATAGATCTTTTGAGTATCTAGTTACATATTCTCACTTCCTTTCATGTGTGTATATTTACATTTTTATTCTCCAGACTAAGAAATAAGGAAAGAGGGGAAAAAAGCAAAAACATTTCCCTGAGAAAAAGTTCAAAAAAAAAAAAGGTAGGGAGGGGAAAGAGATGAAAAAATACTGATACATTTTTCACTAATGCTAATTAAATCTAATCAAAGCTCACACTAACTATTGTGTTGTGGGTTTATAATGTCAGCCTAAAGGCTTTGATCCTGATTAAATCAAGACAAGCAGTACTGAAGGCACTAATGATAAAGCAAGCCCCATTAGACTGTTAAAATATAACAGAGGTGGGCTTCCCTGGTGGTGCAGTGGTTGAGAGTCCGCCTGCCGATGCAGAGGACACGGGTTCATGTCCCAGTCTGGGAAGATCCCACATGCCGCGGGGTGGCACTGAGGCTGCGTGTCCAGAGCCTGTGCTCCGCAGCGGGAGAGGACACAACAATGACAGGCCCGCGTACCACAAAAAAATAAAATAAAAAAAAATAACAGGGGTCCTCTTTCACAAATCAATGTATTTCTATTTAGCCAAAGCCTGCCACTCTGAAAATACGTCAGTAATCGTTCTTCTCTCTTTCTTGATCTTTTGCTACTTTCTCCAGGGCCTGCAGTCAACTGTGGAGGTGGAACAATGAAGTCTTTCATGTAGAAGGAAAAAAAGAAAACCCTCTGAGTGCAATGCTCTCTCTCCTTCTCTGTATCACTGTGAAGATACCAAAAGAAACAAAAGGAAAAGATCAACCCTTTTTCCAGTGGTTAAAAAGTATTTTAGAAATAAAGGAAGAGGGTTTCCCTGGTAGCACAGTGGTTAAGAATCTGCCTGCCAATACAGGGGACATGGGTTCGAGTCCTGGTCCGGGAAGATCCCACATGCCACGGAGCAACTAAGCCTGTGTGCCACAACTACTGAGCCTGCGCTCTAGAGGCTGCGAGCCTCAACTACTGAGCCCGTGTGCCACAACTACTGAAGCCTGCGCACCTAAAGCCCGTGCACCGCAACAAAGAGAAGCCACCACAATGAGAAGCCCGGGCACCACAGCAAAGAGCAGCCCCCACTTGCTACAACTAGAGAAAGCCCGTGTGCAGCAACGAAGACCCAACGCAGCCAAAAATAAATAAATAAAATAAATAGATTTAAAACAAAACAATGTAAAAAAAAAAGAAATAAAGGAAGAAATCCTTGGGCATGGCTTTGCGTCTGTCTGTCTTCCAATTGACTATCACTGATAGTATGTGTTAAACCTTTTCAATGTCAGGAATCCAAGTCCAGAGAAGGCACCTAAAGGACAAACTCCTGAAAAGCAATGAATGACATTTGGCTAAGACAACCAAGAGCCCTTGATGTTACAGAGAATTCTATAAGAAAAAACGTTGGCACCACTGAGCATTTTGAGTGCTTAGACAGACAAATGTAGACAAACCTCCTAAACATGATCTTACTTATTGTTGACAAAACAATTTCAAAAGATAAGCAGTGAGATCTTGGAATTTACATTTAACTTCAGGGTCAGGAGAGAAGCCAAGTAAAATACAGGGAGCTTTGAAAGATTAGAGCCTACATTAGGTCAAGATCACAGCGATTCTCTGTTCTTCAGTTGAGAGTAAAAGCAAAGCCAGACTATTAAGAAAGAGAACTGGTGTGTGCAAAAGATCTAATCAGTGTGTTGCTTCTAATCTACAAATTACTCAAGAAGCAAGGGACTCAGGAGTCCTGGTTTCTGCTATTTTTTTAAAAGTACATTGTTCTCACTAAAACTTTTAGTCCAATAGATCTTTCTTTAACATAGTGTTTAAAGTTTTTAAATAACATTCCTTTATATTTGTGTAATACTTTATAAATGAAAGGGGTCTAGCAGAATTTATTCATCATTAACCCACTTCAACACGGGTAGGTATTATCCCAATTATTAATCAGCCAGGATGAGTGATATCAACTCAGCTTTGTAAATGGGGAGTCAGAGCATTGTGGGAACTGAGAAGATTAGGTGGGCCTCTCACTGTTGTGGCCTCTCCCGTTGTGGACACGCAGGCTCAGCGTCATGTGGGATCTTCCCAGACCGGGTCACAAACCGGTGTCCCCTGCATCGGCAGGCAGACTCTCAACCACTGCGCCACCAGGGAAGCCTAGGTAAGAGTCTTATACTTTACAAGTAGTAGAGCCAGGACTAAGACCCAGTTCTTTGATGATTCAGCATTATGTTACCACATAAACAAGTTACATTTAAATAACAAAGGAAGCTACATTTTATAAGAGGCAAGTAGGAAGTTTTAATTCAATTTAACTCATCATATATCAAAGCAAAAGCATTTGTCTAAGAATTTCAGCCACATAACCAATATTCAGCTAAATATGTTTGGAATGGAGGACCAATGCTACATGAATGACTACCCATTGATAAAGTTAATTGTTAACATCTTCATGTATTTTTAACTGAGGATCATACTGGGAAAGCAGGGACCCCCACCGAACCCCACTCTCCCAACACTTCAAGTGACAACAGCTAATGTGGTTGTTTTTTTTTTTTTTAACATCTTTATTGGAGTATAATTGCTTTACAATGGTGTGTTAGTTTCTGCTTTATAACAAAGTGAATCAGCTATACATATACATATATCCCCATATCTCCTCCCTCTTGCATCTCCCTCCCACCCTCCCTATCCCACCCCTCTAATAAATTTGTTTGGCTGCTCTACCCTGGAGGCTTATTTAGATGTGAAAACAAAGGAAGTAGTCATTAAGATTTACTTTTTTCTGGGCTTCCCTAGTGGCGCAGTGGTTGAGAGTCCGCCTGCCGATGCAGAGGACACGGGTTCGTGCCCCGGTCCGGGAAGATCCCACATGCCGTGGAGCGGCTGGGCCCGTGAGCCATGGCTGTTGAGCCTTCATGTCCAGAGCCTGTGCTCCGCAATGGGAGAGGCCACGGCAGTGAAAGGCCCGCGTACCACAAAAAAAAAAAAAAAAAAGATTTACTTTGTTCTGAATTTAGTTGAGAAAGCAGAAAGACATTAAAAAGACAATTACATTTGGGGCATGAAGTGAACCTTTGGTATACTCTTAGTGTACCAATCAACTTTAAAGCACAATGCCATGAAGATTTTCTAGGTTCTATATGTTATAATGTAACTAATATTCACTGAGCAGTTAGTATCCATAATGCATTATATCAAGTGAATAAAAAGTTATAAACTGGATTTGGGAAAAGATGGACAATGAATTGAACACACGAATCTAACTTTCCTCCCTCTAGAAACCCCTATAAAAACCACAATAAAGGGATGGATGGGTGACTAGATAAAGTTTTTAAAGGTATATATACAAGAGTAAATGGAGATAATACAACAGCACAAACTTTAGGAAGGCAGGAAAGCAAACAGATGAATGTTAACCAAGGGGCCTTGTAGACCTAAGAAGGCCAAATCTAACCAGCACTGAGGAAACCTGAAAACTGACCTAATCTTCACTTCAAATTCCTCAAGTCTTGGAAATTGACAGCATCAGACATGTCCAGAAATGGGAATTAAGGGAGATGGGGGGCAAAAATAAGGAAGATTGGTTGGAAGCTTTAGTAAAAAGCAATTGGATCCATTTCCCCACATTCTTCTGGCTATTCCACTGAGTTACTTCCCTTACCCCTCAACAGTAGATCAGAAAGGTTAAAACAGAGTCTATTCTCTGGAAGAAGCCGTGCACAGTTGAGGGTATGAGTACTAGTCTGAAAATGTGTGGATCAAATGAATAATTACTTGACTACCAGACTGCTAGCAGATAGGCCTTACACTTCAGGCCACAGATTAGAAGTTACTTCTTTAAGGAATCAGCCCAAGTGGAAAGATATGAATATCAGGGGTACCTCCAACACTAGCCCAGCCAAATTACCCTACAGGGAAACTCAGCATTAACAAACCCACCCATGCTATCAAGAGATTACAGACATTCTACTCAGGAAATCACATTCTCCCAGTCTGAATCATGAGCAGTCAAGCAAAGGTTACCAGAAACCAGAGGAAAATGCCTCATATGGAACACAGCGATGAGAATAAGCTGAGTGAAACACTTGGAGAAAACAGGCTAAACAGAGAAAAGAAAACTTTAAAAAAATTCTCATTAATATCCCCAGAGAGAGGATTTTCATAGATGTAGATTGCTAACAGCTAACTAGCAACTATAAAAAAAAGAATAAGATGGTATTTTAAAACTTCAGAGAGTAAAAAGAACTCTTGGAAAATAAAATTTGACAGCGGGGAGGTGGGGGAATGTCAACAGAAGTTTTGCAAAGAACCATTAAAGAAATCTTCAAGAAAATTAAAAGGTTGAGAGATTCCAGAATGAATGCAGGATATGACAAAACAATCTAACTGTATTATAAGTGTATAAAAAATCTCACTGAAGGGAACTGAAGGGAAAAGATGCTCACCTTAGCAACACTGAAAATGAATAAAGTTTGTAAAAGTAAAGGCAAAAAAACCCCATATATATAAACACTGAACTCTAGGTGATAAAGTTGTTTCCTATGAGAGTACCAGTTAATAATCTTGATACTGTGATACATATACTGGAATTGAACAATCAAGTAAGTGGATGGGGGATTGCAGGAGCCAGGTTTCTCTCTGCTAGACTGGGATTTTATAGACAAGTAAGGAGAGACAGCTAGAATGATCCGTATGGTAATGGCTTAGAGCTGGAGACATGAGTATGAACTTATATTTAGCTTAATATAGATATAGATGTTAAATATAGAAATATTTATAGATATATGTACATACCTAAGTTGGTATACACACATATGCTTTTGCTCTGTCAGCTGGGAGGGCCTAGATGCAACAATACTCCAGTAGCAACTAGCACACAGATTTTGGCTTTTAATACCATTCTCCAGTAGAAGGAATCAGATCTCCTTGGAGAAATGTCAGTCTAGGATTTAGGTAGGAAATATTCAAGATAAGCCTGGAGCATCTTACAGTGACAGAAAATAAGGAAATGTTAAAAAATAAATAAGTAAACTCACAACTTTGGAGGTATGTCAAAGGGACAAAGGAGCCAACCAAAACCTCCCAATGGCCAAAGCTGGAAGAGTTTGAGCAACAAAATAAATGAAGTAGTATTTGATTGTAACCCAGAGTATAAAATAAATATTCATTAGTCCATACTGCCATAAATAAGTAACTGAATAAATAAATAAATGAGGGAGAAGAGAAAACTCTCCCATGCAAGAAAATTCCAAATAATTTATGTAGATACTCTGTCCTCTGGGAAGTGGAGCATAACTCCCCATCTAAGTATGAGCTACACACAGTGACATTTACCCAAAGAGTACAGTATGGAAAGGGAATAAAATAGTAATGTTACACTGCAAAAACCTGAGAAACACTACCTCAGCTAGGTGATGAGAAAGACATCAGAAAAATCCCAATTGAGGGACATTATACAAAATACCTGACCTGTACTATTCAAAATGGTCAAGGTCATGAAAAACAAGAAAAGTCTGAAAAACTCTCACAGCTAAGAGGATCCTAAAGAGACAATTACTAAATGCAATGTGATATCTAGATGTGATCCTAAAACAGAAAAAAAAAACCCAAAACATTTAGGTAAAAACTAAAAAAATATGGACTTTCATTAACAAGAATGTATCAGTATTGGTTTATTAATTGTGACAAATATACCACACTAATGTTAGATGTTAATAAGAGAAACTAGGTGTGGAACACATGGGTAGTCTTTATACTATCTTTGCAATTTTTCTATAAATCTAAAATTATTTTTGAATTAAAAGTCTATTAAAATATATTTTAAATTGGAAGGGCAAGGTAATAAAATATTTGAAAAATTAGAAAAAATTACAAAGATAGAAAATATGAGAGAAAAATAGTAGAAAAAACCATAGAAGGTCTAGACAAAATGTACAGTGTTCAACAAAAGGTACTCAGAAGGAGAGAAGAGAAAATAGAGAGGAAAAATTATCAAACTAAAAATAGAATTTTCTAGTACCAATGAGACTTCAAACTAAAAAGGCCTATAGGGTATGTAACACAATGTATGGAGGGGAATAAAACTTACGTTCACTCACATAATTTTAAGATATCAGAACTTAAAAGGTAAGATTCTAAAAGGTTCCACAAGAGATAGATAAATAAAATAGGTCACTTCTAATGGAAAGACAGTTGGATTGCTTCAGCTTCACTGAATACTAGAAGACAAATCCTCAAGTAAAAATGTTTAGTTCTAGGATTTTTTTTTTTTTTTGGCTGCGTTGGGTCTTCGTTGCTGCACGCGGGCTTTCTCTAGTTGAGGCGAGTGGGGGCTACTCTTCATTGCTGTGCGTGGGCTTCTCATTGCGGTGGCTTCTCTTGTTGTGGAGCATGGGCTCTAGGTACACGGGCTTCAGTAGTTGTGGTGTGCAGGCTCAGTAGTTGTGGCTCACGGGCTCTGGAGCGCAGGCTCAGTAGTTGTGGCTCATGGGTTAGTTGCTCCGCAGCATGTGGGATCTTCCCGGACCAGGGCTTGAACCTGTGTCCCCTGCATTGGCAGGTGGATTCTTACCACCGCACCACCAGGGAAGTCCCAATTCTAGAATTTTTAACCAAACCAAACTACTAATCGATATAAGGGCAAATACTTTTAGACATGCAAGGACTTAGAAAGTTTACCTCACATGTACTCTTTCTCAGATATTAACTTTTGGACTTTTTTCTGTAAAATGAATTAACCAAAAAGGAGGACAACAGTGGGTTTTGGACAGTGTAGATTCAACTCAAAAGAGTAATGAATGAAAATCCCAGGACAACAGGTTTGTAGCCATTCTGGAGAGCAACTAGCCCATGTTGAAACAGGAGGATTCCAGGAAGGAGGTATTCAAGAAAAGAGAGAAATCCATTTTTGTGATCCCTGAAACATTGGAAGAGTTAAAGATATGATAAAAGCAGACAATGAAAGAAAAAAGGGCAATTACAAACCCTAGGAAAAGCAAAAATCTAAACAAGAAAGTAAATATGTTTGACTAGGCTGTGAACAATATTAACCATAATAATGGAAGCACTATTTACTATCCTTAGAACCTATCTATCAACACACAGAAGACTTAATTACAGTTCCATAAGAGAAAGTAAATGTTATTAGCTTTAACCATATAAAAGTATAAAGAAGTTAGAAAGTAAAAGGGGTGAGGAAAACTGAAGAGAACAGTAGGTGTGATAATGTCCCAGTCTTACAGTGTAGAGAATCAAGAGATGCTACATATAATGGAAAGGAAAAAAGTAAAATATTTGCTTATTATTTAAAATTATAAAGTACACCAATAGAGAAATTAAAAAGAGACAATTATTTGGGAAAGCAGAGGTGGGATGGTAGTGTAAATAAGCTAAATCTTTTTCTGTTAAATAAGAACACAAATCATCCTTAAAACTTATTCAACAAAACTAATTCAGGAAATAATGGTAAAAATAGACTTTTAGACAAACTGAGATGACACCAGAATAGTTAAAATCCCAACCTGTTAAGAACTAGATATGATTTCCTCTGGCGAGTAAGATTTGGGGTGGGGAAGGATGAGGCAGTTTCTCCTTTGTATTATTTGAAAATTTTAGCTAGCAAGTACATGTATTACTTTAATAAAGATAAAAATAAGAGTTACTTTTTAATGACAAAGATGTCATTCCTGCCCTGAGGAGTCTTACAATCTAGTACAGAAAACTGGTAACTAAAATGTGAGGAACAGAGGAGGAAAGGAGGCGAAGAGGGAGGAAGGGAGAAAGGAAAGGAGGGAGGGAGGTAACACAATATTTATTGAGTGTCTACCTTGTGCTGTGCATTTTGCTGGATGATTTACAGACACCATCTCATTTCAACTTTCTGCCTTTCCAGTGATTCCCTCCATTTTACTCTGAACAATGGAGGCTTGAAAAGGCAGACTATTTATTCAAGATCACACAGCTCCTATATACCAGAGCTAGGAGTCAAACCCAGGTCTAACAAAGTTTAAATTCATGTACTTTCTCTTATAGAAGGCAATCACCTAAGCACAAAAATTATTTGGATATCAGTAAGATTTCTAAGATAGAAGCTGCCTTCCTGCTAGAGGAAGTTACACTCAAGGGCAGACCAGTTATCATACAGATCTAGGACACAGCAGGACAAGGCAGGCTGTAGCCCCTTGGTGAGGTCTTCTCCAGAGAGAGCAGACTGCTGAGGGCCCGTTTTTGATGTTCATGTCCTATCTAATGCATTCAAAACTTCTGACAGCTGGAGAGATGAATGATTCATCTGAACTCATCCCAGGAGTCCTGAAGCCTTTCTCTTTATTGCAATGAGACATAAGAATAACCAGGAAGAGAGATGGCTTCCTGAAAATCCCCGCCACAACTAACCCTCCCATCTCGTTGTTCTACTTCCCTGTCACTGACCTATGAGATTTGGGGCTAGACTAATTTGGTCATACTGTTCCTCAGCTGGCCCTCCCTCAGAAATCGTTTTAGGTATTTTTGGCCACCAACTTATTCCTTTCCTTGGAATAATTTTGTTAAATTTCCACCACCTCCTTAAACTCTCAAGTCCCCTTCCTTTTTGTCCCTCCTCTCTCTCCTCCTCTCCTCCCTCCTCCTCTACTTCATCTCTCTCCCTGTCTCTCTCTCTGTCTCTGTCTCTCTCTGTGTCTCTCTCAGATCATAACTATGCCTACTATTTCTCTAGGAAACAGAGACCATCAGTCTTATAACTTACAAATCCAATCAACCCCTATCCTCACCCATTCTTCTTTTCTCCTGTGTCAGAAGAAGTAAAGCCCTTCTCCCAGGCAAAGCTAGCTCCTCTACTTTCATTTTTTTCTCCAGTTTGCACTTCTCCTGGAATTGGCACCATCACTTATCACTTCTTCTCTGTGCTTTCCACTCCTTCTTCTCCGTGGCACCTTTCCCTTACCCTAAAACATAGCTAAGCTTCTCCCACTGAGCAACATCCTTTCTTTCTTCTCAATTACACTCTTTCTTCCACAGATGTTTGTGAGCACCTGTTAAGTGCCCAACACTGCACTGAATGATAAGAATGCTTTGGGAAATGAAGCAGGCCTGCCCCCATGGAGCTTACAGTCTAATGGAGGAACAGATGATAAGTAAATAATAAATATAAAATTTAAATTTTCCACAAACCTAGGAAGGAAACAAACGGCACAGTGATAAAAAATAAAAGTGGGGCCGGGGGGGTGGGGGTGGTGATCCACTAAGTTAGGGTAGGCAGGAAAGGGCCCTTATTTTTCCATCATTTCCATTACTGGAGTTTAGGCTATCATTTTTCACCTGGGTTCCAATGAACTCTTAAACAAGTTCCCTGCTTATCAATTCCACCTTTTGGTCCTTCTCACATATTGTTACCATAGTTGAGTTTCTAAAGCAGATCAAACTTTCTCATTCCCCCGCTTAAGCCTCCAGTCATTTCTCAAGCTCTGATCCTTGAGCCCAGCGTTTTTAAATGGCTAGGTGATTAAGAAGTGACTTTGAGATCACCATATAAACAGCGACCAGTGCTGTGAGGAATGCTTCGTGCTGACTCGAATCTCCAGAACTCTCTTGGGCTTGTTATTTTTGCCAGTCAATCTCTTATAATTTGTTTTGTTTAAGCAGCCATCCAATGCAAAAGCTAGTGCAGCAGCATTCTCCTCTATGACCATTAAGAATTCTTAAGAGGAAGGTTGGGCTTTGGAGGCTGCAAAGTGGAGAAGCAAGTGACTGAGACTCTGAAGAAAGAAAGGGCCATCGAGATCAGAGAAAGCTGCTCTATAAGATGAGAAGCAGGAAGGAGATGTTGATGTGGGCTCCTAGACAAACATTTAACTTCCTCTCTTCTGGCCCCTTTCCTCCAGCTGTTGCAAGAGACCAAATTTAGCATTTATCCGTAAAATGCTATTGGGAAAACTAGTCAATCAAAACAAAATAGAAATAAATTTGGTGAACTTCTCACTTGGTGAAATGAATTTCTATGAACTGGTCATTGAGTGAATTTGCTTCAGAAGTCTAGGGGAATTTAATATTCTGCTTATTTGACCAATTTTACCAGGGGGAAGTGAGTTATGTGGGTCAAGTTAGTGCCATGGGTAGAGAAGCTTCTGCCCTGCTTCCTGTTTAGTATATGGGAGGGTATTGTGTCATTGGTTGCTTTTGCATCAACTTGTGGACAGCAGAGGGTTGGCCTAAATTTAGCTCTCTCAAGTTGCCCCTGAAAGGGAACACTGAACTTACCTGAGGGTCTGAATAGGAGCTTATCAGAAGCTGGACCAGAGCTGGCTAACCAGCTCAGATAACTCACCGCTAAATTGTCAGAAATTTTGCAAGCCAGTTGTTTAACATGGCAATTCCTTTTTATTTTTTTTTTATTTTTTCTTATTTATTTATTTATTTTTGCGTTATGCGGGCCTCTCACTGTTGTGGCCTCTCCTGTTGCGGAGCACAGGCTCCGGATGCGCAGGCTCAGCGGCCATGGCTCACGGGTCTAGCTGCCTCGCGGCATGTGGGATCCTCCCGGACTGGGGCACGAACCCGTGTCCCCTGCATCGGCAGGCGGACTCTCAACCACTGCGCCACCAGGGAAACCCTAACATGGCAATTCTTAAAAGTTAAATTACTTAAATTTGAAATTCAATAAATTCTATTAAAAATAAAGATAATTAAATATGCAAAATTACCACTCCATAGTTATTTTATTACATTTTACTATTATCTATGTTCTTGGGATTATTTATTTCTTTTGGATCTGTACAGTGCATCTCTTCCGAACTCTGCATTTGGTGACAACATATTGGTAGTCTGAAATGCCTAGGTGGGACTATTTACACCACAGAAGTCTGCAAATACTGCAAATCAGGGCTTCTCCTGCCCAGAACTAACTGCTAAGTATTTTGCAGCACCCCACTGCTTATCTTCCATGCAGCAGGCTGAAACCTAGGGGACTTAACCCTGGACCTCTGCAGTGCCCACAAGGCAGAGCTGAGTCAGCAAAGTTGGGAATGGTCTGTGAATTATACCAGCTTCAGACACCAGCAAAGCACCCCAGGATGACACCAGTTCCCATCAGTGGTCACCAGTCCAGGGAGAAGCCCAGACCAGCCATGACACAGCAGAGACCAGCAAGGATCCAAAGAACACCAAGAACCCCCTACCTTCCTCTACCACCATTAGATCACTTAAATCTCACATTCAGATCCCATCTTGGAAAGAAACAGAGGGAGGTAGCAGAAATCTGAAAAATTGAGCTCTTTATCCAACAGAGATAAGAATTTACCTAAGGAAATGATTTTCTTCATAGAATTGAACAAAATTCGTCTGGTGGGACCGAAACTGACCCTATCCCTCAAGCTTAGCCACCTGGGTCAAAGGAAGTTGAGTGAGGGAGCTCTTTCATGAAGACAGACCAATTATAGGGAAAGGAGCCAACCTTTGTTGTTGCACATTTAAGAGCAGTGTATATAAGTTTATACCCCTGCTGCGATGGTGATACTGAGCTTTTATCAAGAGGTAAATACTCTCAGTATCTTCTATATGCAGATGAAGAAATGAAGACTCAGAAAGTTTATGTAACTTGCACAAGGTCACACAGCTAGGATGTAGAAGGAGGCAGCTTGGTATGTCTGCAGGGATTGAGCTCTTTTGTTCCACTGCCTGTCGTCAACCCTCCTCAGGCCCCCCTTGGGTCCTTTTGGCTGTTAGGCACTGCAGAATGATTGGGACAAACCAGGAGGGAACAACCTCATAGGAAAGTGTCTAGAACGGACAACCTGAAAGCCAAGCCATGTCAGGAAAGCTATTACTTGAGAGGATGACCATATATATTTCAGGACCTAGAAAAAACTAAAATGTCACTGGAAAGGAAACTGAGATCAGAAGCTAAACACACAAATAACGAAGAAGGTAAATAAGCAATAGAGTTGGCAGCTAATGGAGCTGAGAGACTGAAGCAGTGACAGAGGTTGGCCTGTGTAGAACCAAACCCAGGAATAGTGAGCAATCATTCCTTTTATGCACTGCCCAGCTCATCCTGCCAGAGTAGCAGTAGCATCATAAAACAGCCAAACCAGGCATGAAACCAGCCTTTCTCCAAAGTGTGATTATTACTCATGCATTCCCTCCCACTGCCCTGCATGCCCCAAGACTATCTCCATCCTACTCTTATTTGTTTTGAAAAATGGGTATTTTTATTAGTTTATCAAAGTAACTCATGCAGATAATTTTAGAAATTCATATAACACAGAAGGGCTTATAAGAAAAAGCAGCAATCACCTGCACCGCCCCACCTCCCTTCCAAATCCAATTATCCACGCTTTGCATGCAACTTCTGTAAATTTCCAAATGCCCCATGTACTCCCACAGCTCTCACAGAACAAAACAAGCTGGAACCTATCCCATTATTTCTCCCCTGGTTTTATTATCCCAGAAAGAGTGGGAGGAGCTGACCAAAAAGGTCCCAACATATAGAGCCTTGGTGCATACAAATAGCCTGAGATCCAGAGTAGGCACAGGAGGGAGGGGAGGGTGTCTAAGGCCCCCCTGTGTTTCACTGATTTCCACGGACAGATGGATGGTTTGCCCCCCAGAGTCTGCTGTGTATTGTATACTTTGCCAGCTCAAGGGAATGAGTCAGCATCTCCCTCCTCCTTTGCTTTCCATCCACTTCTATTGTAGCTCTACAACCTTGCTGACTCCCTTTAAGGCTGAGAAGACCTTCAAACACAATTTGAATTCAAAGGCACATTTTTCCATCTCGGTAGCAGAAGTTTGTCCTGGGGTCCGGTGCTGCCTTATAGTGGCCTTTTCATCTGACTTTCTCTCTAGGCCATTCTCAAGATGAGGGCACAGACTGCACATTAAACTGTGTGTCCACTGTACTGAGAGCATGCCTGGCACAAAGTGGATACACAGCAAATATTTGTTGAATGAATGAATATAGGAATGATGTCCTTAGTAGACAAAGGAATTCATAAAATGAAAAGGCCACCATCTCTATACCTAGATATCCATAGACTGAATAAGAACCCTGCTCCAGCAGCCAGCCCTCTCCTGGTTCTCTGAGTCTACTTGGTTCAGTTTTGCTGCTTCCAGAGGCCCAGTTCCAATATTTGTCATTCAAATGCTTCCTTCCAGAGCACTCCAAGGCCCTGAAAGGAGAGGCAAAGTGCTTCTCAAAGCTACATTCCTACTGTTTCGAGAAATCATATGAAGGACAAAAGCAGCAGCACTGGAAGACACATGGAAATCCTCCTGAACTCCAGCCCGTCTCCCCCTGAAATTCCACTTTGGTACTTCATCCCTTTATCTAAGCACTTTGATAACTATTAAGCTGATATTCATCTCAGAAAAATAATATTTGGGGTAAAGAAGTTCCAAATTTTTTATTTTGATGTAAAAAACGTAACACTGAAGGACAGAAAGGCGGAAACAATTGAGCAGAGAAAAACATCAGAGGGGAAAAGAGGCAGGGGAAAGAGGAGATAATAAAGGCAACAGGAGAAGGAAGGAGTGATTGAGCTAAAGAGAAGAGAAGGGATCTGGACAAGTGAGCACAGAAATGAAATGCCAAAACTAGGATCATTTAAATGGACAATTTTATGGGAAATGTATGTTAAAATATGTACTGAAAAGGGGCAAAGAAGACAAGATAGTAAAGGATAGATGACGCCACACTTGGTCCATAGAGGATCATTTTGGCTTTGGTTGATAAGACCAGCCAAAGACCAGGCAAATGTGCCATTCCTCCCCGCTGTCTTCGTTGTACAATTTCTTCCAGCTAACGCACAGCATCAGCACAGCTGCTCCAGCAGAGAGCACACTTGTAACTATGCCAGGAATCACCTTTCCTAACTTGTTACATAGAGGGCAGTTGAGTTCTGCTTGTTTTCACAACTAAAATTAGGTTTCTTCTAGCCTGCTTTTGTGAATTCCTTCTGAAGTTACTCCTCCACCTTCCCCGCCTCATATTCTTAGGGGAAACAATCAATTGTACAAAGAGTCCAATTATTCTCCATGTGTAGGAGAAAGGGACCACAGTAACTCTGAGAAATCATTTTCAGAATTAATTCATGGCATGAAAAATTCTACACATACACACACTCATACATACTACCTCTGGGATCCTTGATCTTGAAAGCAGTATTTGAAAGCAAGCCACTTAAAAGAGAAATTCAATATTAGCCTAGATGAGGACACTTTTCAACTGTCTGTTGGGTACACATTTAGGGTCTTTCTCTGTGTATTTCATCAATATAGAGCCCAACATGGAATTGTAGCTTAGTATTTTAGAGATCAACCCACTGGTGAGGAAAAGGTCTATTCAAATTGTTCACCCAGCATTGAGAAGTTTATCTTTCCAATTCAGAAAAAAAAATCAGAGGGGGAATTTTCTACTCATGTGTATCTCTTAACAAAAACAGAGAAGAAAATATTACTGTGCCTAGGAGTTTAGAATAAAGCTGATGACAACACACTCCGGAATTTTTTGAAGCACCACTGGGGACTACTTACAGACTTTCATTGTAAGTAGTAAATTTGGAAAAGCATGTTACCCTGAAACCATTATTTATTTTTCTTCATTAGCTTTGGAAAGTATTGATTTGGAAATATGGCTTTATTTGTCCACTGAGTCTTTTCAAAAACATATTCTGGTTCTCTTTATGATCTCAGCCTGTCTTCCTAGCTTCATATGGAAGTTAATTTCTTTGAGCATTACACCCATTTCTTCATCTAATGCATATGTAAGGTTCAACTACATCTCTCTAGAGTTTTGCAAATACTCATATTGAGGCTTTCTGGAGAAGGATGAACTTTAACCCCATGTGGGAAAGGCTGGTTAATTAAAAGGATTGTTGGTCCCTTTAGCAAGAAATAAGGGGTTTTCCTTGAAGCAAGAAGGAACTAGCTAAGCAAAAGCATGTTCAGGTATGCATTGAAGAGGAATTTTTTTGGCAGATACAACGCCTAACAAATTCTGAAACTGACTATCAAGGAATACTTATTATAGATGTTTAAAAGAATTATCCATGGATTTCTTTTGAATTATTTAAGTAGTAAGAGGCTTACAAATGATGAAAGTCCTAAACTACACTAGGAAGAAAAGCCACACTCACAAACCATCTCTATTACAGAGCTTTACTGCAAATACGTAAGCACGCAGGCTCCAACAAGAAATCACTCATTAGCCACGTGACCACCCTAGGTACCAGCTCTTCTGATTGCAGGGATATGGCAGGAAAAGTACCTCAACATGTGAGACTGCACCCCAAGCTTGAAAGACCCATCTTCTTCTGTTCAATTAACATTTTTACTTCCCAAAAAGAAATTTGGGTGAATTTTCTGTCACTTGATATGAAATAGAGAATAGGCAAAGATGTCTCAGTATAGCAAACCACCTTCCTCCATATACAGACTTCCTAGTTAAATTGACTATGGCTAGGACAGTAAGGTTTGTTTGATTAAGAAACAATAATACATCAATTATTGTATCAGATTCTGCTGGAAAGAACTAGTTGGGGTCATTTTTCTTAAAAGGTTACTTTTCCACAATGATTGAAAAAGAAAAAATAATATAAAAGATACATGCAACACATGTGGCGAAATATTAAAACCCCTAATGTAAAAACTGCTCTAATAAAGAAGAAAAAATTGCAATTGAATAAATGAAGAAACGGCATTCGTCTTTTGGGAGGAGCTACCCAGCAACTAAATGTCCATCTAATGCAGATATGTATTGGTGGAGAATAAGCCCCTACTTTTTACTACAGAAGCCAAAGGGGCCAAAGAATACCATTCTTACACCACTGATTACTATAGTTCAGGCATGTGACCTAGGCTCAGTCAATCAGGTGCTCCCACCTGGGTCTCTGAATCTTGGGAATGATGCAAAGACAAAGGGGAAATTGAGAATTTACTCACAGTAATGTTGAGAGTCTCAAGATAATGACAGTGGGCTGTGTAGAAGATGCCAGTAACAGAATATTAACTGTCCTGTTTTATGACAGTTAAATTTTTAGATTTATTGCACTCCCCACTGCCTAGCCTTCCTTTACCAAGCCTATTTCTCCAATCACCTCACTGCTTCTGTACGCTAACCCATACCCTTCTAGCAAGATCCGTTTCTATCCAGATTAACCAGAGCTGGCTACTGTTGCTTGTAACTAAGAGCCCTGATTGATAAAAGAAATGAATAGACAGTTTACAAATGAAGCAACATATGTGGAAAATAAACATAGAGAAAGATGTTCAACTTCAGTAAGATTCAGGGAAGAGTAAATAAAGAGAATGAAATATGTCTTTTCACTAGATTAGCAACTATAAAAGAATTGTTAGGATCCAGTTTTGGCAAATGTGTAGAGAAACAAGCAATTTAATAAACCATTAATGTTAGTGGGAATATAAATTGATGCAACTTTTCCAGCAGGCAGACTGGAAATGTATATCAATATTTTAAATACTCTTTGATCAGTAATTTCACAACTAACAATTTATCTTAAAGAGATAATCAGTTAGTCAAGACCTAGCATTAATATTTGTATGACAGCAATGTTTATAATAAGGAAATAATCTAAACATCCACCACTAGAGAAATTGTTAAATTATGATAAATCCTTTAAAAAGAATATTATTTAGCTATTTAAAAGGCCAGGTTATATCTAAATTTACTGAGAAATATCTTTATAGCTTTCATGGAAAAGAAGAAAAGTTTGCAGAGAAATAAATATTGTGTAATTTCATATAAAAACAGAGTGTTTTTCTACCTAAGATGGTAGGCAGAATTCTAAGATGTCCCCTAGGGTTTCTGTTCCTACTGTTATGCCCACGATTATGTTACATTACATAGAAAAAGGGATTTTGCTGACATAATTAAGATTACTAACCAGCTGACTTTGAGTTAATCAAAAGGGAGTTTATCCAGTTGGGCCTGACCTAATCACATGAACCCTTTAATAGCAGTGCTGGTGGCAGGAGGCGAACTCAGAAATTCAAAGCCCAAGGAGGACTCAGTATACCCTTACTAGCTTGAAGATAGAGGGGGCCACGTGGAAAGGATCTGATGTAGCCTCCAAGAGCTGCGAATGACCCCACAGGCAACAGCCAACAAGAAAACAAAGACCTTAGTCTTATAATTATAAAATCTATAAAATCTATAACTGCAAGGAAATAAATTACAACAATAACATAAAAGAGCTTTTAAGTGGATTTTTCCCTGGAACCTCCAGATAAGAGGCCAGCCTGGCTTACACCTTGACTTCAGCCTTGTGAGGCCCTGAGCAAAGAACCTAGTTGAGACCACCAGACTTTTGATAATTGATTATATAGTAATAGAAAACTGACACTAATAAATACTAAAACTAATACATAAACTATATATATGTATATATAAACACATTTATATAAGACACATATATATGTTTAACTAGTTAACTAGATATGTATCACACCCATGTATCACAGTAGGATGAGAACTTGAACACTAGGCTCTCGTAACATAATATATACGTTATTGTTGCCTCTGGGCAATGAGATTTTTGAGGGTGATGCTTAGTTTATTTTTTATACTAAAGCAATACTTTTTATAAAAGTATTGCTTACTTTTTCTTCACAAATATAATCAGAAAGAAATATTTTAATATAGAGACAAAATGGAAACCATGTAATATACCTGGAAGTCATTTAAATCTCTGTGGATCTCTTTTGAAGCTTACACAGAAGAGAAGCCTTCCCATTCCAATATCAAAGACCAGGAAAGTGAGGTTTTAGGTCCATTGCTTTTTTTTTTTTTCCTAACCTAAAATTACGAAAAATTTCAAGCATAGAAAAGAGACTACTTAGAATCAAGAAAGCTGGGTTCAAATACAATGTTGACAATCATCAGTTTTTCTAGACTTGTCTCCTTATTTGGGAAATGGAGACATAATAGTACCTAATGTAAAGTTGTTGCAAAGAGTAACCACAATAACATTTGTGAAAACATATAGTGCAGTGCCAAATGTTCTTTCCTTCTTACTAAAATGTTCTTTCCTTCTTACTAAAAGGTCCTGCCCAGGGGGAGACACTTATGTTGATAGGAACCCCCATGCTCGGTGAAGTATATTTGGTACATTCAATCTAAAAGTAAGATCAAAGGTATATAAGAAATATTTGATTTAAACAGCAAGTTCAAGGTAGTGGTTTTTAAATCTTTGATTGCCAATAATAACTAACACTTGTATATCACCTTACATATTGGTTTTGGTACATATTATGTACCATAATCCTAACAATAACCCTGGAAGTAGGTATATTATTCCAGTCATATAGATAGGAAAATGAGGCTTGGCTAGTAAGTGATAGAACTTGGGCTTGAACCTATGCTTGGAACACATCAACATCTATCATGTATATTACTATAAAACAGTGTATATTACTATAAAACAGCATTCCCCAATGATTATCTGTTAAAGTCTAATCCCAATAATTACAACCAACTGAGAGAAGACCAGTCTGAAATGCTGAATTCTGAATTTTAATTATATTTAAAGAAACATGGATTTTTTTAAAGTAATATGAGAATAATCTGCCCCCTGGTAGAGATGTAAATATTGTCCCTCCATTTCTTTTTATATTATTAATATGCATAGCTAATTCTTTCTTCATACATTTTGCAGAAAAAAATGTCATTTGTGAAAGCAGGTGACACATGGGAGAAGTTGAGTAAACTTTATTTAAAATGGAAAACAAAAACTTCAGTCCAGCACTTGTCCAACCCATCACAAATTCTATTTCTGAAACTAAATACAATGAAATCCTTCTTGACATTACTTCAGAGGAAAAAACTACCGTGTATTAAGTGGACTAAGAATATTCAGATACACTGTAACTACCCATAACTATATCTCTTTTGTGTCAGTATATGATACACAGTATAGGTGCAAATCAATGACATTAATAATGGTGATCTACTATATTCTTCATTCCTTTTGTTAATGCCAATATCTTATCAAATCTATATAGGAAAAAAAAAGAATTCTTTGCCTCCAAATGGTAACTTCTATTATTTTGAAAGGCACACCATAGTTCTGCAAGATTGCCAGGGCAGTACCCCTCTTTTGTCAATTGGGCATAAATGAAAATAGCCATTTCTGAAAGACTTCTCCAGGATAATGGATCTCTGAATAATTATCTGGATAGGATCATGGCCTATATGGACAGTGGGATGAGCGTACCCTTCTTTTTCTAGTTAAGGGAGAGTAGGTGGCAAAAGAGAAAATCCATCTGATCTTGTGAAGAGTATTGCCAATGACAGTTACTCTTCTCTGTTCGCTAATTCCAAAGGTTACTAATGCTCACTTAGGGAGAGGTCCTATTTATTGATCCCAATAAGTTAAGCAAAGAACAAATGGGGAGAAAGAACACTGACAAGTCCAGAGAAGAATCATAAGAACAAACACCTACTGAGGATTTACTATGGGCCAGGCTATATAAATGCCAATAATAATAATAAAAACCACTAGCATCTACTAAGTACTTATTGTGTGCTAGTCACTATTATGTATGCCTTACATGTATTAACTTATTTAACTCTCACAACAATTTTACAAAGTAGGAACCGTGATTATCCTCATTTAATTATTCAGGAACCAGAAGCACAGAGAGGTTAAGAAACTTCCCCACGACTACACTGCCAATAGGTAGCTGGGGTAGGACTTGAATCCAGGCAGGTGACTACAGAACCTGTGCTCATAACCTCTCTACCACTGTCTCACATAATCCTCACAACATGCCCCATGATTTTTATAATCCCATTATTATTACCATTTAAAAAAAAAACAGACTATGCCTTAGAGAGGTAAAGTAAAGAGAGGTAAAGTTGGGACTTAATCTCAGTCCCAACTGGCACCAAGCGTCAGTACATTAACCACTTGACAATTCTATCACTACATTGAGAAATTAAAATCTTATAATATATTGCTACATTAAGTGATCTGTGCATAGTGGTTAAAGGCAGAATAAGGGAGAAAAAAAATCTGAAATTCATTGCTGGTAATTAGAAAAGACTAGTGACTACAGCCTGTGATCTAAGCAAAAGCTTTAGCATTGGGCTTCTTCAGAGATCTAATAAAGTAAATGTGTAATCAAAGGAAATGCTTCTCACTTAGAACCAATGTCTGGCATCCCTAAAGACTAGTATTTACTCCAGAATCTAATATTCTCAGCCTTCATCAGAAATCTCTGTGGGAGTGGGCAGATGCCACAGTGGGGAGATGGGGCATAGAAACAACAACACACCTGAAACAAAACCAGGTATTATAAACATATATTACATCTGGGTTTTTGTAGAAAGGCCAAGAGAGTTAGTAGTAACCTCCAAAAAGCTTGCTTGAGATAAAGGAGAACTAGAAGAGGTTAAAAAAAAAAAATGAGAAGAAAATTCACCATGAATAGTTAAATTATAGGTGATTTTCTCCCTCTACTTTCTAATATTTTTCTGAATTTTCTGGTCTTTTTTATAATAAGCATAATTATTTTTAAAATAAAAAATAAATTTGTAAACTTTAAAAAATTATCTGGTTGTAACTTTAAGATGAAGAAAAAAAGCACAGTTATGTAATGGAATTCTTTTACTTATCAACATGGTTCCCTAAAGAGAGTTGCTCATAGGTGCTTAAATTGCTCTTAAAGTAAATAAATGCCCAATTGGTTATAAGTTTCTAAGTAGGCCATGCTTAGGGCCACAGTGGAAGTTTTGCCAAGAAAAAATGAGATGAAGATGCTACTGGAAAGTACGATCAGAAAACAGAGAGGGTGGATATTTCACTATCTTTCAAATGAAAACAGTAAGGTGAGTCTCTATATTAGGCCACCTTATATGGACTTTTCCCAAAGAGCCTCTCCTAGATGGCACTTAAGTAAATATCATCAAGTGATTTTGGTTTAATCCTATCCTTAGAGATAGAATGTATGACTAGTTATGGTGCTCTACATTATGCTTCATTCCAAATAGTTCTCTTCACTTAATTATCTGGTATTTTAAAAAATTCACCTCTTCAAACTTTGTACCTATATTCCATTTCAGATGAAAATCCGTGGCACACTATTTGCTTTAGATGTTTCCAAATACCAAGTTAAATTTTAAAATCTGCTTGAATAAATATTTTGCTTTTTGAGAAAAATATGTAAATTAAAAATTTAACTTTCCAAGTTTTCTTATTTGTTATGTCCTACATTTCTCTGGGGAGTGAATCCCACTTAAGGTGAATAATAATACACTGGAAATTATGGGACTGGAAAGTAGGCCAAATCTTAACCTGATGAAATCTTTCTTATCAGTAAGAAATAGGTACTCACCCACCCCCAAAAGACACACACACACACACACACACATACGCACCATCAAAAATGAGTATCTAATGCATTAGTTTGCTAGGACTGCCATAACAAAATAGCACAGACTGGGTAGCTTAAACAACAGAAATTTACTTTCTCACAGTTCTAGAGGCTAGAATTCTAAGATTAAGGTGTTGGCAGGTTTGGTTTCTTCCTAGGCCTCCCTCCTTAGCTTGTAGGTGGCTGTCTTCCTGTGTGTCCTCTCATGGTCTTTATTCTCTATGTGCACATCACTAATGTCTCTCTGTGTGTTTTAATCTCCTCTTTTTTTAATGACACCAGTCAGATTGGATTAGGGCCAACCCTAAAGACCTATTTTAATTTAATTACTTCTTTAAAGGCCCTATCTCCAAATAGTCATTCTGAGGAACTGGAGGTTAGAGCTTCAACATATGAATTTGAGGGGCGGGGGATAGGACACTATTCAGCCCATAACATGTGAGAAACAGCAAACCAAACTTAATCTATCCCATTGTTGAGTCAGTGAGAAATATAACCTATGCAAATAGTGTTTCCATAATAAACAAATAGTGTTTCCATAATAAACTAATAGTGTGATTACTTAAAAGTATGGTTTCTTGAATTTGGCACTATTGATATTTTAGGCTGGATAATTCTTTGTTGTGGGCGGCTGTCCTGTGTGTCCTAGGATGCTTAGCATCATCACTGGCCTCTGTTCAGTTGAAGTTAGTATCACCATTCCACACACCCCCGAGTTGTGGCAACCAAAATTTTCTTCAGACATTGACAAGTGTCCCCTGGGGAGAAAAACCACCTCCCGTTGAAAACCACTGCTCTAAAATGACTCAGTTATTCAGTCAGTGGTAATAAGAGAAAAGAAGAAGAAAACAAATGTTGATCACCCTCCTTCTATTGGCCAAGAATTGTGCCAAGGTGATTTCTCATGAACAATTTCAATAAATCTCTGTAACAACCATGAGAAATCGATGCTAGCATCCCCATTTTCTAGAGTAGGAAATGAACCTGAAAGGATGAATGACTGGTCGAACTGATGATGTAGCTGGTAAGGGGTGGAGTAAAGATGTAAATCTAAATGGTTATCCCATCTACTAATAGGATCAAAAGAACACTGTCATGCACATACACAAAAATCACACAAAACACTCACAAAGAGAACAAGAACCCTGTCCCTGGGTTAAACAAAGTTCAACAGGCTACTTTACAGCAAAACTTCTCAGAGCCTCTAACTGCACTGGGAATTCTCCAAGGACTAGAGTTTGAGGACCATGCTCTAGGAATAACCCAATGGTGGTGTTGTCATTTTGGAGTCATGGGAGGCTAGATAGTTTAGAGGTTAATAGTTGAAAAAATTGGTGAAATCCCAACTCAGTTGCCAACCAGCTATAAATTGGACAAATAGCTTGAAATCTTTCTGCTTCCTCATATATAATAATGTGTACATCACGGGGCTGTTGTAAGGATTGAATGTGATAATATATATTAACTGCTTAGCAGAATGCCTGGCACATAGTAGGGGCTCAATATAATGGTTAGTTATTATCATTTATGTGTCAAGGCAAACAATTCCACTAAATGCAACTGCTATGACACCTCTATATAACCAAGTAACTAGTGTATTAGTTTCCTAGGCTGCCGTAACTGTACGATAAATTGGGTGGCTTAAAACAACACAAATTTATTCTCTCACAGTTCTAGAGGTCAGAAGTCCAAAATCAACACGTCAGCAGGGCCATATTCCCTCTGAGAGTCTGGAGAGAATCCTTTCTTGCCTCTTCTTAGCTTCTGGTGTCGGCTATCAATCCTTTATGTTCCTTAGCTTACAACTCCACCATTCCAATCTCTGCCTATGTCTTCACATGGTGTTCTCTTCTGTGTGTCTGTGTCCAAATTTCCCTCATCTAATAAGGACACAATCCATATTGCATTGGGACCCATCCTAATTCAGTATGGCAACATCTTAACTAATTACACCAGCAATAACTCTATTTACAAATAAAGTCACATTCTGAGGTACTGCAACTTAGAACTTCAACATATCCTTTTGGGAGACACAATTCAACTCATATAACACCAGAGATATATAACATATAACAAACTTTCACTGAATATATTGAATATTTATTAATGCCCACCCTGTGCCAGTCATGGTTCTAAGTACCTAATTTATATCCATAAACAAACAGGCAAAGACCATTGACCTTTTGGAGACCAAATATTTCCATTATGGTCCAATTATCTATAAATATATAAAATAGCTAGCATTTATTGGGCAATTATTCTATGTCAGGCACTGTTCTAAATGTTCTGCATGTATTACTTTTTTAAATCATCAGAATAATCTATAAAATAGATATTAATGAGGTCTCTATTTCACCAAGGCAAGGGGAGTTAAGTAAGTTGACCACAGTCACACAGCTAGTAAGAGGAGCAAAACTAGGAAACAAACCAAGCAGGCTGACTCAGAGCACAGGCTCATAACTACTGTACCATACTACATCCTTTATGGATAAAGACATTGACAAAGTGGGAAGCACATACTTAAAGTTCTCCATTCTTATTCTTGTAACATTAAATATTCTTTAAATGTTGTCATTTTCCATAGTATCTTTCAACTTCAAAAGTCTAAACCTTTATCAGCAAGTATGTATATATGATATTCTTGAGATGTTAGGTGTAAATCAAATGTCAATAAATTGAATCATATATCATGCTAGACATGTATATTTTCAGAGATTATTTCACTTGGTTTTCACATAATCTTTTGTTGACGATGGCTCCTAATTCTTAAATTTACTTGCTGACAGATAATTGACAAATAAATAAGCAATAAATAATTATGAATAATTCCTCCATAGCACCTCTCTCTCTCTCTCTCTCTCTCTCCCTGAGCAAAGGCAATTAAGAGAGACTGCTATTTAAAAGAACCACAAAGAGAATGTTTTTGAAATAAGGGTGAATGGACTTTAAATTAGATATTATCTGGTATCAGGTTCTCATATGCAACACTGGCATAGTGTGAGAGCTATCAGCATTTATAGTGACATAATTTAAAAAGAAATTCAGGGCTTCCCTGGTGGCTCAGTGGTTGAGAGTCCGCCTGCCGATGCAGGGGACACGGGTTCGTGCCCCGGTCCGGGAAGATCCCACATGCCGTGGAGCGGCTGGGCCCGTGAGCCATGGCCGCTGAGCCTGCGCGTCCGGAGCCTGTGCTCCGCAACGGGAGAGGCCACAACAGTGAGAGGCCCGCGTACTGCCAAAAAAAAAAAAAAAAAAAGGAAATTCAGATCCAGTAAAGTTAATTTCCTTGGGTTCTACACCAAGGTCATGCTTGAGAGTAAAAACAAAAACATAGGTATTTTCTAAACACTTTTATGGAAAAATTGACTGTCTGGAGGGCAATTCCCACCCCACCCCCCTCCAATCCCTGGGAATCCACAAACCTGGCAACTCTCTTCCAACTGTAATTAATTTTATACATTACTTAGAATGATTCAGTTCCCCACTTAGGAGAGGAATGAGAGTCAAAAGATTAGAAAATCTTTCCCATTGTTTTTCTTTGCAAAATTTAGGGAAAGAACTTCATTGGCAAAACTGTTCACATGTGACGGATTTCTTCACTCAACCTCTCACAACACAATGGCTGGGAGCTTGCAAAACCCTGGTTTTGGAGAAGCTGGAAAGAGAAGACAAGGGAATCTTGTTTTGGTCATAGTTGCATAATAATATTGAGACTCCTCATAAGAATATGGTCAGGGCTTCCCTGGTGGCGCAGTGGTTAGGAATCCGCCTGCCAATGCAGGGGACAAGGGTTCAAGCCCTGGTCTGGGAGGTTCCCACATGCCGCGGAGCAGCGAAGCCCGTGCCCACAACTACTGAGCCTGTGCTCTAGAGCCTGTGAGCCACAACTACTGAAGCCCGCGTGCCTAGAGCCCATGCTCCGCAATGGGAGAGGCCACTGTAATGAGAAGCCCACGCACCGCGACGAGGAGCAGCCCCCGCTCGCCACAACTAGAGAAAGAACACACGCAGCAGGGAACACCCAACGCAGCCCAAACTAAATAAATAAAATAAATACATAAATTTTTTTAAAAAAGCATAAGGTCAAAAGATCACCCACATAGGAATTAACAGGAAATCTTCTCTACTTCTTGTCTGTATGTCCAATTTCCCAATCTTGATAGGAAGATCCTAAGGGTTCAAAACCTTGCTTTGTTTCTTTTACATCCTCAATTAGTGTCTACTCAGGGAGTAAATGGAACACTACTAATATCTTCAGGTCAAATTACTAAAATAGCTACATACATGAATAATATAAATCATGTAGCATAACATAACATATAAAAATTATATAAAATACTACACAGATGCATTAAGTTTATAAGAGTTTATAAGTATTACAGAGAAGCAGTTATCATAGAGTGGAAAGACTATTAGCCTAGGCAAGTGCTTGAATCTCAATCTGCAGTTCACCAGTTGTAGGATCCTTAGCAAATCCATTAACCTTTGAGCTAGAATGTCTTCATCATCATGTTATGGGATACATAATGGGGATATATAAAAACTTGAAACTGAAAACTTTGTCCTCTAAGTAGCTTCTAATCTAAGCACAGAAGAGACTTATAGATGTGAAGGGAAGGTTAACTGCAAGATACATCTAAACAAGAGCATGATGTCTGATATATGGATATAATAGTAACTATACTCACAGGATTATTTTGAGAAATAAATGCAATAATGTATGTGAGAGTACTTAGTAGATAGTAAAACAAGTTTTGAAGATTCCATGCTATAAACTCATTTCCACTAGGCCAGGTTTTATTTTTATTGTTGTTGCATCACTTGACTAAAACATTTGCTACGTCATTCCAATAACAGGTAGTGTTGGAATAGTCACACTCAAAATGTATGAATCCCAAAATGATTCAGGTAAGTATTCCTGTGCCCCCTGAGGAAAATTAAGTGACTCTCTCCACTCCTGCCTTCTACTTGTAATATCCAAGAATGTAGCATCATACTTGGGAGACTTTTACCACCAATACCTTCAGAGTAGAAATCTCTTCCTTATTACCAAAGAAAACACAAACTCAAATTGGGAGATTGGGATTGACATATACACACTACTATATATAAAATAGATATAAGTAATAAGAACCTGCTGTACGGCACAGGGAATTCTACTCAATACTCTGTAATGGCCTATATGGGAAAAGAATCTTAAAAAAAAAGGAGTGAATATATATAATATTATATATATATATATATATATATATATATGTACAACTGATTCACTTTGCTGAACTAACGCAACACTGTAAATTAACTATACTCCAATAAAAGTTTTTTAAAAAACCACAAACTCAAAATCTATGCTTGACTGAAATACCTTTTCCTTGATTAATTTCATCATAAAGTCCCTTTCATCCCCAATTATTGTCACCTCTACCATAAAGAACTTGTAGAATAAATGCTCTGAGCTTGGAAATCTTGTGGAATATTAACACGGGAAAGTTATCAGATAACATAATACATGCAGTGAAACTGAGTTCTTCTAAAAGAACTATGCATGACCACAGCATGGGTTTTCTTTCTTCTAAAAGAACTATGCATGACCACAGCATGGGTTTTCTTTCTTCCAGTTATATGGGATTGTTTTAAATTTTATTCACCTTCCCTAAACAAGCATAAGGATGTACTGGATACACAGTGTGAATCTATCAAATTCCAAAGGACCTAGTTGCAGTTGGGCAGAAAAGTGAGTATGATGGATCTAATGGGCATCTCAGCTCACAGCTTTCAAGGCTATAAACAGGGGATCACTTTGATTTTAAAATGGAAGAGCAGGGGAAAGCCTAATTGTGGAGGGTAAGTGCTGTGCCTTAAATAACCATAAAACAACAATCTGTGTCAGTTCATGGCAGGCAGAAAACAGATTAATTTTGGAACAAACCATGGTAGAAAAAATCCATTAATTCTCAAGACTTTTAAGCCCCCAAAGACTGCTGACACCACTTTTCCGGTGCTGCAATCCTTCCCCCACTGTTGGGCAGCCATTTAAATGTTGCAGATGAAGTTTGCGGCTGAGAACTAGGAAGTCAGTATTGGGAGCAAAGGGATCCACAGTTCTTCAATGGCTCTGACTCCTAGTGTGCATTTAAATGCAAATTCTGATGCAGGTAGCTAATCAGAATAATAAGAGTCATTTCAGCTTTGAGGTTTGGGGTTCTACTCATAAGTATCATAAGTAGGTTGAATGACAAACTGTCTTTAATTACTGGCATCTCTGTGAAACAAAAATCCAAACTAAACTAAAAAATTGTCCATTAAAGGGCATAAAGGCCTTGATTAAAACATACACAAATAGGGCTTCCCTGGTGGCCCAGTGGTTGAGAGTCCGCCTGCCGATGCAGGGAACACGGGTTCGTGTCCCGGTCCGGGAAGATCCCACATGCCGCGGAGCGGCTGGGCCCGTGAGCCATGGCCACTGAGCCTGCGCGTCTGGAGCCTGTGCTCCGCAAAGGGAGAGGCCACGGCAGTGAGAGGCCCGCGTACCGCAAAAAAAAAAAAAAAAAAAAAAAAAAAAAATACAAATAAAACATCAAATATAAGTAAAAGAATATAAACATTTAATGAGATTTAAAATTAATGAGTGCATGAATTCCACCACAAACAAATGTTTAGGTCAGGTCGCACATTGAGTATGCCTTACTTTCATGATTAACTAACCCTGCAAAATAAACAACTACAAAATATCAGCAGCAAAAAATATAAAGCATCTATTTTTCACTCATGCACCTGCTGGGATTCAACTGATGTAGACTGGGCTCTAAGACCAACTGATGTAGGTCTTGTCTGTGTCCAGGTTCAGTTTCTCTCATCGTTCTTGGACCAGTACTCAAAACAGGCACAAGTATGTTTCAAGCCTTTGTTTATAACACATCTGCTAATACTCTGTTGGTCAAAGCAAGTCACATGACCAAACCTAAAGCCAAGGGGCAGAGAAACACACTTTGTCCACCCTAAGGCCCTGGTAAGGGTATGAATGTATAATACCACCATATCAGGAGAATAAATAACTGCAACCAATAATTCAATCTACAACACCATGGATGTCACAAGGAGAAATGAACTATTTATGTCCATACTAGGCCTTTATAGACCAGGAAAACTGTACACCAAAAGAAGAACTTAATAATCCTCAGAGCTGTAAAGAATCTTAGCCTCACAGTCTCACTTCACAGTTGAGGAAATTGAGATCTCAAGAGGAAGAGTCTTCCCCACAGTCATGTGACTGTTTAGTGGCCTACTCAGTTTGGGCCAATTCACCTTCCAATACACAAAAGGAGGACACACCAGAGGAAGGGGAGGAGCCTTCTTCCCATGTAAAAGGGAATCAGTTCCAGTAACAAAGCTTTCCTAAAGATGAAATTTTTAATAAAATAGAAGTGCTTCACTAAAACACAGAATTCTCAGGCCTCCTGGAAATTTCTATCAAGAATGCAATATTATATAAACAACTGTCAAGCTCACAACTATAATCTTTATCCTTCCTCAGATGGGACCAGAAATACCATAAATCATTACTAAAATGATTCTGGTTTGTTATCCTCCTTGATGGTTCTACCCAATTTGTCCTTACAAGTCTCTAATGTTTCACTCTTCACTCAGTGGATCCACAGCAAGAGGCTCATCACCTCTTCCAAGGTCCTCTCTCTCATGACACCCAAAACTACCTCATGTTCTTTTTTTTCTCTACATCGTACCCTCAATCTTCACAAAAGTATTTTTTCACTATCACGTGTTCCTCTTGTTATTTTTAAGTTTTGGAGAGATAAAAGATTTGTGCATACAAATGAACACCAGGGCCTAGCCCGGGTCAAGCACAAAGCCAGTGTACTGAATGAATGAAACTGAATCATAAAATATTAAGACTGCGCAGAGGTGTGCTGACTGTCCCAAACAAATAAACCCTAAAACAAAGCATAATCATATCTTTCTGGGTTAACAGGGACAAATGAGCTCTCACATAAACGAACACAAAGCCTGTTACATTTAGAAAATAAAATCTTGCATTTCTGCTGCAAGTAGAAAAAGGAGGCTGGGGTATAGTAACAGACTGTGCCAAAATCCTTCAGTTCTTCAGATATTTAAAGGTATGTCAATCAGAAGAAAGAAAAGTTGTGTTTGGTAGAGCTCCAGAAAACAGAACTAGGACAAGTAGGTGAAGTTAGGGAGAGAAATTATTTATGTTCAAAATATGGAATAACTGGGTAACAATTAGAGCTATCTAAAAATGGACTAGGCTGCCTCATGTGGCAGCAAGTTTCAGGTCACCAGGAGCGTCTGAGGAGAAGCAAAGTGACAACTTATCAGGGATGACATTCAGGGGATTCTTTCTGGAGAGGCGGGGATAAGAGACGATGATGCTATGAGATGATCTTGACTCTGTGATTCTGATTCCCACCCTTTCATCCCGTCCTAGCTTCAATAAGGCCTCTGGAAGTCAATAATAGTGAGGTGGTTAAGAAGGAGAGCCAGGGCAAGAAAACTTGGGTTCAAATACCACCCCTACCACTTATTAGCTGAGTGACCTTGAGTGAATCACTTAATATTTTTGAGTCTCTGCTTCCTCAGCTGTAAAATAGAGTTTTCTACTACTACTTGTTATGAGGAATAAATGAGGTATTACAGGGGAAGTGCTTCAAACAGTGCCTGGCAAAGACTAAGTGCTCAACAAATATTAGTTGTTACAGTGATTATTATGACTCAAAGTAGGAGAAAATTAGAGGAGACAGAGTCATATTGGAAAGGACGCCATGATGATATAACTACCAACTCTGGCTCTGCAGGGTAAACACACAGTGGTGGGATTGGTATAGACAGACAAAAGGCAAAGGGCCCACTCTGGTAGCCCCACTAGCATGCAAGGTTGCATGGTCAACGTCATGAACAATCATGGAATTTGGATACTTCTGCTTTCTTCATAGCACTCACTGACTCATTGCCAACCCCAGCATATACTGTGACTCTCCCCCCTTCAATATGGTCTCTTCTATCAGATTGACCAAATCTCCCTGGAAATATATATCCAGCTGCCCAGTCTCATCCTTAGTCTTTAAAATAGACATGGAGAAAAGTGTGTTCACTGGAGCAGGTTGGAAAGAGAAACGTTTAAGGACTATTTGCAAATAACAAGGAATAAAGGAAATTATATCCAGTAGATTCTTTTTGAGCTGCTTCTTGGAATGTGGGCATACTTGACTCATCTCTCTGTGAGCCCTTTTGCCCCACATTTTCTATTTCATCCCACTGAGATATCTGGAGCACACTCTTCCTTCTGTCTTCCCAGCCCCAACTCACCCCAGCTTTGAACGGTTCATTTCCTACATCATCAGCCCACAGCCCTAGCCTGACCTCTCCCATCATATCAGTCAATTATGCACTCCACTGCTATACTGTGTCGACTTGTTCAACAATGTTTAGGTCTGAGCTCCTTGGGGAAAGGACCTTGTCATTTCTACTTTCACTTTGCAAGGTACCATGGGTATTCCCAGCACCATCTAAATAATAAGATCAGGTTAAAGATGAATTTTCTATGTGTTCAAGTTGCTAAATGAATAATGGCACCTTCTGTTCCTGATTTTAATGCCCTCACCTACTAACACTCATTTTATTTTCATATTTGGTGAAGAAAAGAAATATCTTAGTTTAATTTAAATCTATTCTAGTGATCTTTTGAAATGAGTGAGGGCTGCCCTTGAGTTTAAATTTAAACACAAGGTCATCATGCAAAAATTTCAAAAGCCTATTTCTCCCAACAGTAATAATGTATTTTAATTATACAGTGTTATCTTTACCAACATTTGATAAATGTTTGTTGAATGAATAAACGAATGAGACTCAATGAACCTCATGACAAGACTAGGAGATAAGCTGGGTTGGTGATGGTTTTCCCATCTTACTACCAAGGAATTAGAAGTTTTAAAACTGGTAAGTATCACAGCCAGGATTTGAATCCAGGTTTCCTGACTCCAAGTTCTAGCCAGATTTATTTGATGATCATTTCTCTACACTAGCATTTCTCAACCTATAGTAATTTGCATATCACCTTCAAGATTTTGGCAAATCTACATACCATTTACATTATTGTTTGCTTTATATTTGTCTTTAAATTATTTCATTTTGATGTGTATTCCACTAGACAACTATATTTTTTGATGTTCATCCAAGCATACCTTATATCAGCATACAAATGTTGACACAAGCCCCTGTCTAGCTCAGAACTTCCACCACCTCCCCCTACCCCACAAACACCACCTCCTTGAACACATTCAAAACCTTCAGATTTAAAAGCAACTAATATAAGAAACAATTCTCTTTCATGCTTCTATCACTTTCCAGACCTTCTATTCTACATTCTCCCCTTTCGGCGGGGGTCGTTGGAAAGGCTAAACAAGCACTGACTTCAGGCTCTCCTCATTCACTGAGATAAGGAAAACTACAGCATCTGAGGTTCTGGCTGCTGGGACTACCTGGGAGCCAGCAGTGGGAAGCTCTTTCCTCTGCCAGGATAGCTGGCAGTGGGCATTTGAATAAGCTTCTTAAAGAGAGTCCACAACCTCCTTTTCTCCTACCCATTTCTTTCTTTCCATTTTTACTGCACCCTACTTAATTAAGACCTTTATCCATTCATGCCTGGGTCCTTGTAAGAGAATCCTAACTGGTGTCCCAGTTTCCTGCCTTTCTGACCCTGTCCACATACCCCAATCTTCTGAGAGCTATTTTGAGATCACTCTTCTGCTTACAACTTCTCAATCACCATTTCTCCCAGCCCTCACCCCACCTACCACCCCACTGTCCTTAAGAAAACAATTAAGACCTTAGTAAATCGAGGAAAGAGAGTCACCACACTCTTCCTGCTCCTACGCTGAGTGTAACACACAGCTGGGAATCCCTTACCCATCCTAACTGACTGAGTTCAACCTTGGTAATAATTCCAAGAAAGAAGACCAGGCTTAATGCACTCAGAATGGGTGGTTTAATTCCGCACTCAGAATGGGTGGTTTAATTCCGCACTCAGAATGGATGGTTTAATTCCTCATACATGTCCAAGATAGAAATTCAGCTGCTGTGTCCCAGAATGGCCATATTTGTTATCAAAACGTTGAAATACTTTTCTACCACCTGGCAAATTGCCACTACTACTAGTCCTCCAGGTGTCCTTCCACTGCTCCAGTGGACCTGGTCTCCCTATCTCTAAACTAAAGCACAGCAGAGGGCTGCTGCAGTACTTTGCCCAACAGGTTCTTAAGTATTTTGAACATCACTATTATGAGCTAAATTGTGTAGCCCCCAAATTTATATGTTGAAGTCCTAATCCCCAGTACCTCAGACTGTTACTATTTGGGGAGATATTAAATTACTTAATTATAGTGCAAAAAGTAATTAAGGTAAAACGAGATCATATAAGTGGGCTCTAATCCAAAATGATTCGTATCTTTGTAAGAAGATGGGATTAGGACACACACACGCATACATACACATATACACACACACAAAGAGGGAAGACCATGTGAAGATACAGGGAGAAGACGGTCAACTACGAGCCAAGGAAAGAGGTCTCAGAAGAAAGCAATCCTGCTGACAGCTGGATCTCAAACTTCTAGTCTCTAGGACTGTGAAAAAAATAATTTCTTTTGTGTAAGCCACCCAGTCTGTGGTACTTTGCTGTTGTTGTTATTGTTTTTGAATTTTATTTCTTTTTTATACAGCAGGTCCTTATTAGTTATCTATTTTATACATATTAGTGCATATATGTCAATCCCAATCTCCCAATTCATCCCACCACCACCACCCCACCCCCCATCCCAGTCTGTGGTACTTTGTTATGGCAGTCCTAGCAAACTAAAATACTCACCCTTGATCACAATCACAATTGATGAGGTAAGAACTGAAACTTAGACAGTGGATCAGAAGTTGATAGAGGCACTACTGACTTCCCAGGATGATTACTATGCATACTCCAATACAAGTTAGTGATTGTACAGTATATTTAGAAACAGCAAGTCTTTGAAGCCATGGATGACTACAATTGATCTAATAACCTAGGAATTCTTTGAAGTTCCTATTCATATACCTCTCACAATAGGAAGAACAGTTATGGAGCCCCTCAATTCTAATTTTATGAGACGTCTTTTTCTCCTGTATTCCTTTGTCCATATTCTTCTGATAATGGTTCAAGAACCATCATCATATTGCTACACTTCCAATTTTTTTTTTTTAATATTCTCTTTGTTGGAGTAGTTTCAGATGAGGTAGAAAAGATTCACTTTTTGATAATACTTAAAAATGGTACTTGTCTCAATTATGATTTTATTAAACTTTTCAAATATATCAATTATCCTCACAAACAAAAAGGAAGATATTTAAGCAGGAGCCTTGGCATCAGGTAGACTTAGGTTCAGTGACTGGCTTTGCCACTGGTCATCTGTTTTGAGCTCAGATGTAATACCTAACCTCTCCAGGTCTTCTGTAAAAAATCTTTATTTATTCAATACATATGTACTGAGCAAATCATATGTTCAAGCTTTTACCTGGGACTAGGGATGCAGTGGTGAACAAGACTTATAACCTTTCAAGGGATAAACATCAAATAAATAATTACACACATAAGAATTTAATTGAAATTGAAACAAATGCCATGAAAGACAAAGTAATGAACAGAAGTTGAGTATAGATGACATGGCAACTGATCTAGTTGAATGGAGGATGGTAGGGAAGACAGAATTCTTCCTAGAAGAAGTGATTTTTAAGGTGAGATTTAAAGGCTGAGAAGTTGTCAAACAGGAGAGGAAGGAAAAGAAAGAGAGGTTGTTAGCATAAGTAAAGATTTGGCATGGAAAGGACCTTAGTAGTATATATGAAATACTGAAAGAAGACCAACATGATAGAGAAAGAGAGGTTTCAGAGGAGACTGAAGACATAGGCAAGACTTATGTGAAGGCTTTGTTAAGAACTTTAGACTTCATCTAAGGGCAATGAGAAGCCATTGGTGGGTTTTGATCAGGGTCAAGTCAAGAAGAAATTTAAATTTAGGAATCTCATATGCCTCTGTGAGTATTTATATAAAGTGTTTTGCTATTAATTACATAACAAATTCCAAGTTCTTTATTAGCATTGTCATTTATAACTGAAGAGTGATTTAGTCACCAACTCTATAGATGGAGTTTCTTCTGATCTGGAAGGAAGGAAAAGGGAGAAAGAAAGGAAAGAGAGAAAGAAAGAGAGAGAGAAAGAAAGAAAGAGAGAGAGAGAGAGAGAGAGGGAGGGAGGGAAGAAAGAAAGAAAGAAAGAAAGAAAGAAAGAAAGAGAAAGAAAGAAAGAAAGAAAGAAAGAAAGAAAGAGAAAGAAAGAAAGAAAGAAAGAAAGAAAGAAAGAAAGAAAGAGAAAGAAAGAAAGAAAGAAAGAAAGAAAGAAAGAAAGAAAAAGAGAGAGGGAGGGAGAGAAAGAAAGAAAGGAAGAAAGAAAGAAAGGAAGAAAGAAAGGAGGGAGGGAGGGAGAGAGAGAGAGAGGGAGGGAGGGAGGGAGGAAGGAAGGAAGGGAGAAAGAAAGGAAAAGAGAAAGGAAGGAAGGAAGGAAGGAAGGAGGGAAGGGAAAGAAAGAGAGAGAGAAAGGAGAACAAAAAAGGAAAGGGGAAAAAAACTGCTCTAGACAGCCAAAACCAGTATTTTTGTTCCTCATTTTAAAGATAAAAGAAATTAAGAGGTCACAGAGATTAAGAAATTTGCCCTAGGACACAAAATTAGGAAGTGGTAGCATTGGGTCTAGAATGAAAGAGAATAGTTAAAAGATTGTGAAGGAGGGAGAGAAAAAGGAAAAGGAACAATTTTCCTAACAATACTGAGTATGTACTCTGTGCCAAATGCTTTAAATATAGTATGTTATTTAATCCTCAAAAAAAAAAAAAATCCATAAAAGTAGGTGTAAGTATACCCATTTTCTAGGGGAGAAAACTGAGAGTGAAGAGATTAAATCTTATGCCCCAAATCTTCTGGCTCCTGTTTTAGTGAACTTGCCATTACACTGGCACTGCTCCTTTCAGGGTAATACAAAGGTCCATTGGTCAGTAACCAAACTCCAAAAACTGCTTTCTTCATCCTGGATGGCAGGAAGAGGGGAGATAGGTGATAAAAGCATACGTTAAACCAGTGAATAAATCCCTTTTTCTTAAGGTTCCTCTGGGAAAAGGCAAGAGAGATTATAGAAGGGTTGTTCACTTCCTTTATGCTTTCTAATCCCAGCCTGTTTGACTGAGGAATCTTCTTCTCCAACTCAGACCAAAAAAGATTGATCAACAGATAGACATGTAGATAGATAATTTTAGAATCTTGCTGAGGACCGCCTACTACCTCTTTTAAATTCTGTTTATCTTTTTACTTTGTTGGATGTTAAGTCTACAATTAAGAACATAATTTCATTATAGTATATGTAGCAGTGTGTAAAATGGCTTAAAACACAGTGTCAGGATTCAGACTGCCTAGGTTCAGATAGCCATCTTCACCATTTGGATACTGTGCCTCACTTCCTTTACCTGTAAAATGGACAGAACCCCTATTTCACAAAGTAATTAGAAAAATTAAATAAAATAATATGTCTTAAAAAAATATGTCAGCGTAAAGTAAGCATGGCTATTACAATTTATCAAATACTGAATTCATACAATTATTTTCTTTCTGTTTTTGGGAGCTATGGCTAAGATAGGACTTTTAAAAGGTTAATTATATCAAGATCACAGCAGTCAATTTACTGTTCTGATTGAGTGTAGAAATTAGCTGCAAATAAAATCTTGATTTCATCCTTACAAATTATTCAATAATACTAAAATACAAGCACCAATGAGATTCTCTTAATAATATTTGAAATACATGCCCTGAATCGATACAAACAACAGAACACAATCACTAGAGTCTTTGATGCTTTGTACATGTGCTAGCAAAATTTTTAAAGCATCTTTATCTCTAGTTTTAATAACTGTAGCCTAAACTTTGACATATTTAAATTTATTGAAATATTAAGTGCTCAGCCCTGCCCATCTGGTTCTTAGTATCTATATTCGTTTTCTATTGATGCTGTATCAAATTACTACAAAGTTTATGGCCATACCCCTCTGAATGTGCCCAATCTCCTGAATAACTACAGACTTCATGGCTTAAAACAACACAAATGTAGTAGTTTACAAATCTCTAGATTAGAAGTCTGAAATGGGCCTCACAGGGCTAAAGTCAAGGTGTCGTCAGGGCTAAGTTCCTTTCTGAAGGGTATGGAGAGAATTTGTTTCCTTGCCTTTTCCATTTTCTAGAGGCCACCTGATTTCCTTGGCTCATAGTCCCCTTCCTTTGTCTTCAAAGCCAGCAACGTTGGGCCAAGTCCTTCTCACATCCCATCTAGCTAGCTCGGGTTGCCACAACAAAATACGATAGGCCGGGTGGCTTAAACAACACATGTTTATTTTCCCACAGTTCTGGAGAATAGAAATTCCAAAATCAGGGTGCCAGCATGGATGGATGAAAGCTCTTTTCTTGACTTGCAGATGGCCACCTTCTCACTGTGTTCTCACATGGTAGAGAGAGCAAGCTCTCTGGTGTCTCTAATAAGAGATAAGGGCACCAATTCCATCAGGAGGGGCCTACCCTAATGACCTCATCTAAACCTAATTACTTCCCAAAGGCCCTATCACCAAATGCCATCACGTTGGGGGTTAGGACTTCAACATATGAATTTGTGAAGTATGCGAGTCCATCCACAGTACATCTTATCACTCTGACCTCCTCTTCTGTCTCTCTCTTCCACATTTAAGGACCCTATGATTATAGGAGACACACCTGGATAATCCCAGATAATCTCCTTATTTTAAGGTCAGTTGATAGGCAACCTTAATTCCATCTGCAACCTTAATTCCCCCTTTTCATGTAAGGTAACATATTCATAGGTTTCAGGATTAGGATGTGGACATCTTTGGGGGCCACTATTGTACCTACCACACTATCATATCAATCATAAATTCAAAGAATCTGGACAAGCCAGATAAACTCAAATTGGAGGCAAGCATAAGGAGTCAAATTCGGTATCCCAATAGTTCCTTAAATTCCTGTGATTTCCAAGTCATACTGCCTTTAAATTTAAAAATGAAATTGGCAGAATTAAGCAAAGAGAAAGGCATTACATATCATACATACTTTTATTTATATACATATCTATATCAATACCTGTCTATAAATATTTGCATTTATACATCTATAGAGGTGTGATGGCCAATTTTATCTGTTAACTTGGCTAAGCTATGGTTGTTTGATCTAATACCAGTCTAGATGTTGCTTGTAAAGGTATTTTTTAGATGTGATTAATATCTAAATCGGTAGACTTTGAGTAAAGTGGATTTCTCTCCATAACGTGGGGGAGCGTCATCCAATTAGTTGAAGGCCTTAAGAGCAAAGACTGAGGTGCCCCATGGAAGAGTGAATTCTACCACCACACTGCCTTCAGATTCAAAACTACAACACTGACTCCTGCTAGAGTTTCTAGTCTACTGACAAGCCCTACAAATTTCACTCTTGCTAGCCCCCACAATCGCATAAGCCAGCTAGACAGATAAGAGTAGTTTGCTGTTCCTGTTTCTCTGGAGAAGTATCCATGTTAAAGTTGAAGGAAGCCTGAAATTATCATTATTAACAATGAGTGAGATAAAATCAGGGATAGAGGATATGTGCCTATAAGAACATCTCTCTCTCTCATAATCAGAATTTAATATTGTTCAAGAGTAACAGTAAATGGACTTCCCTGGTGGTGCGGTGGTTAAGAATCTGCCTGCCAATGCAGGAGACATGGGTTCGAGCCCTGGTCCAGGAAGATCCCACATGCCGCAGAGCAACTAAGCTCGTGTGCCACAACTACTGAAGCGCACGCACCTAGAGCCCATGCTCCGCAACAAAGAGAAGCCAACGCAATGAGAAACCCGTGCACCACAATGAAGAGCAGCCCCCGCTCACTGCAACTAGAGAAAGCCCACGCGCAGCCCGCGTGCAGCAACAAAGACCCAATGCAGCCAAAAATAAATAAATAAATAAATAATAAATTTACAAAGAGCTTCTAACATGAATGACAATGAAACTTCATATTCAAATGAGATGAGAAGCCAGTACATGTGCATCAGGGATGGTTTAATTAGAAATAAATATAATAGTTTCAGCTGAGGAAAGGATACTTTACCTTCTCATCTCTAATAGTATGAAATTAATTTTTAGATATAGTGATGAAGTACAAGTTTCCACTCTTCAGGAAAATAATGGTCACAACACACGAAATCTTTTGTAAATCAGGAACTGGGCATTGCCGTGACAATCTGATTATCAAAGTGTATTCACTGACTGCCTCTTAATTATCTAAGAAAACACTCTGAGTGGTTTTGAATATGTTTGTAAGCTTAGATGTGACTTGACATTTATCATCTATAATAGTAATAAATTAGAAATAGCTTAAATGTCCATTGGGAAAGGAATATATATTATGGTACAGCCATACAGTGGAACGTGGCCATTACAAAAGATTATTCTAAATCAATAGTCCTTGTTGAAAAAATAGAGATTTTTAAAAAGCAGTTTATAAAACAGCATTTATAGTTTGATCTCATTTACATAATGTCACATACATTAGGATACTAACTAAAAGTTTTTAAATGACTATTTCTGGACGACCACAGTTTGGGTCATTTGATTTTTACTGTCTTCTTTTCATTTTCTCTATTGTTTGAATTTTTTTTACAGTGGGAATGTATTGGGTATTTGTTTAATTCTTAATAAATAAATATAGATTTTGGTAATCTATAAAGTTAAAAATGAGCAAAATTTTTATGATTAACAAATCATATGATTTATGATATATAAGTGATCATCTCAGTAGCAAAATTAGTAACAAGTACACAGAACTTGTCAGGGATAGCAAGCTTTTACTCACACAGTGTGGATTTATCACAGCTATTGAAATTTACCCATAACATGCACTTTCTGAGAATGCCAATCCATTCCCACTATCCTTTCAGCAATACTCTTTCATTTGAAAACTTAGAAGAATACTGTGAGCCTCGCCTTCCTCTCCATGCCTATTGCTTTCTAGAAGCTCAGTATCCCAGCACTGGGAAGTTTAGAGATGCAGTCCAGCTCACTCATCCTACAAATAAATGAAGGAACTGAGACAGGGAGGTGACATGACCTGCGCAATGCCCCACAGCTAAAGCTTGTCAACACAATCTCTCTATCTTGGCAATCACGGAAAGTTGTATACATTAAATATGTACAGCTTTTTAAAATGTGTAATTATACCTCAATAAAGTGGTTAAAAAATAAATAGTCATCTTGACACCATCATCAAACTTCCGTGGTCTCCTGGAACTCCCACATGAACCCAAACTCAGCTTGAGCTGGGTTTTGTGTCTTGCACCTATTCACAGAGCTCTGGGGTGTGCAAGGCTGGAAGGACAGGCAGTCGGAAGACCCAAGCATGCGTCTATGATGCTGATCTGGCAAAAGTGGAGAGGTGTGTAGACATGAGGGCTCTTAGAAGCAGGGAGTTTTAGGGGAAAGAAGCATTTACCTGTTATCCAGATACCCAGACCTAGAAAATCTTGACGATGCTTACACTCTGCAGTCAAAGAAGGATTCAGATATGGCATTTGCAGCCTCCTATCACCACAGAGGTGATGTTTGAAAATAAAGGAGTAAATAGAATTCCACAATGTATGAAGAGGAGAGAACATAAACTTATGGATTAGTTGAAAGAAAATATTCAGTAAAAAATAATTTAAGAAACACTAATACCTATAATCTATTGAGAACCTACTGTGTACTTTACATAAACTATCACCCCAAATTTTCATTACAACCCACAAACCTTGGCTCTTCAATTGATGCTACACTGCCTCCGTGACAAGACGGGTTAGAGCAGTAAGATGAGGACTTTGGGCATCACATCACAGAAGGTGATGGAGAAGACAATAATAAAGGGAAGGTTATTCCTGTCAAGTGGTCCTCTGGAGTTTAGAAGGATGAAGACTGTGAAAAGCCATTGGGTATGGTGTTTAAGACATTTTCAAAATCCTTTCAGAGTTTTATCTCCCTCCTATTACTTTGAAATCTGACCCTACTTGGCTGACTGAATTTAATTACTAGGACTAAACTGAGTCTACAGTAAGTGTACTACTTTCTGGAAGTAAATTGATTCATCTGTATGAGGTAAAGGAAATTTTCCAGGAAGATGAACTGCTATTTAGCAAATGCCTTCAGCTTATCAGAGCAGTGGTAGTCATTTACTGACATGTATTAACTCATTCCTGCAGTGAGCCCAATCTATAAAGTCTATAAATATGCTTCATAAGCCATTCCTCGTTCCTTCCTCCTCTCCCATCCCTACCTTCTTGCCTAAAGCTATTACAGGTAGTCTGCAGAAAGCTGCAGTTAAAATAATCAACCACTGCAAATGGGATGTGATTCCAGCATGTTTCCCTGAAGTGAGACTAGCTCTGAACTGCTTTTTGTCATGAGGAAGTTTGTATTCATGTACTTGTAAACCTGTTATCATTATTTACCTTCAAGTGTTTTAGTCATTCTCATTTTCCTGCTTTTCTCTTGTCTACAAAATATCTGAGTTTCTGATGATACTCATTCTATTAGATGATTCTGAAAATTGTAACATCTGGGCTTCCCTGGTGGCGCAGTGGTTGAGAGTCCGCCTGCCGATGCAGGGGACACAGGTTCGTGCCCCAGTCCTGGAAGATCCCACATGCGGCGGAGCAGCTGGGCCCGTGAGCCATGGCCGCTGAGCCTGCGCGTCCGGAGCCTGTGCTCCGTGGTGGGAGAGGCCACAACAGTGAGAGGCCCACGTACCGAAAAAAAAAAAAAAAATTGTAACATCTTCCACATCTGTATATAAGTTAATGACTGCACTTTTTCTAAAAGTGTGATTCACTGACATTGTGTCCTAGATCAGCACCGTCCAATAGAAACAGAATGCAGAACATACATGTAATTTAAATTTTTCTAGTTACCACATTAAAAAAATTAAAAAGGAAAAGGTAAAATAAACTTTCATAATATATTTATATTTAACTCAATATATCTAAAATACTATCACTTCAACATTGAATCAATAGTTTAAAATTGTTAAGGGGATGTTTTACATTTCTTTGTACTAAGTTTTCAAAATCCAGTGTGTATTTTACACTTACAGCACATTTCAATTCAGACTAGTCACATTTTGTGTGCTCAGTAGCCACACGTGGCTAGAAGCCGCCACGTTGGTCAGCATGGGTCTAGATCCTGAATGAAGATATTAAGTGAGATCAGACTTTTAGTTGAGTCCTCTGTTAAGGTCCTCTCCCTCCTTATCTCCTCACCACCACCACCACCCAATTTAGAAATATAGTTCTTTCTCAGGCCAATCTTCCCAACTAATTAGTAGCTATGTCTTAGACATTTCTGCCATCTCTCTCCCACCTTCCACTCTCCCTTATCGATAAACCCTTCATGGGAAATGGTGCCCAGGGAGGCTGGCAATTGACCGGAGGTCAAATAGTGGGTAGGATCTAAATTCAGTCTTATTGATGACAGACCAGAGCTCTTCTGACTTCCTTAAGCATCCAACCTTCTCCCTTCCCCTTATTTCCACTTTAGAGCTCAGTCACTCTTCTTTTTAGACTCACCAAGAAAATAATTGATCTTACTTACCCTTCTTCTCAGACATTAAATTTAGAGGCCAAAACTAAACTGATCCTCCAAGCACAACAGATGGATTCAGAGATTGTCCACTGGTAGCTGAGACCTGGCAACTTCTCTTTTTCATTCTTTAAACATAAAGCTAATAAACCCTCCACCTAGGAAGGGAGGAGTGGTTATTCACTAGCTGATGTTCTAGGCATTCTGCTACATGCATTCATTTATACTCAGAAGACTGGAAGATTAGATTCCAAAATGTTATTATGGTAAACTCTCCGGATGCCACTAGCAATTTGTTATTGTTGTTTATTTGTGGTTTGGGATTTTTCTGCAATGAATACAGGTATTATTTTTGTGCAAACAAATAATATACGATAATAACAAATAAATGTCCCTACTGCCTTTTATAAAGAAAAGGTCTGATCATCCAGTCCTGATTTAATTTCCCCAGATCTACAAACAGAAGCTTTTTTTTTCAGATAATCATCTAAATATTTTCCAGGCATAGAAATGGAGACAGAATGCATTCTGAGGCTCCACTGTATAAAAATCACTCATCAGCATAAAATGACTTAACAGTAATTCAGGTTGAGCACCCAGAGTATTCCACTTAGATGTCTATCAGCACAGAACATGACAACACTTGATCCCTTCAGCAGTGCTCTGGGTAAACTTTGCTGACCTCTCATTTTCTCAACAACCGAAAAAAAAAAAGAAAACAAGATAGGCTACAGTCAGCTCCTAATATTATACAGCCAAAAAAACTGAGAAAGAGTACATTTTATGCATTTAAAAAATATATATTCTTTTGTCTTAGGTAAATTTAAATAAAGCCTTTTATTGATCATTTTCAACAGACAAAAAAGTAAGATTCCCACACATATCAATCTATCTTGAATGGTTCGTACTTTAGCTTTCAACATACAATGTGAAGATAGGGAAAGGAGAAAACCTTGTATTTTCCTAAGATTTTCATGTTCACATTTCATGCTGTAAGAAAATGAACCCTGCATGTCTACAGGCAGATAGTACTTATAATTTGTAATTTTTTTGGTAAAGATGCATTATTTGGTCCAAATCTGGTACAAAATGCACAGCTACATTAAAACAGCCATGTTGGAGACCTTCAAGATGGCGGAGGAGTAAGCCGTGGAGATCACCTTCCTCCCCACAAATACATTAAAAATACATCTACATGTGGAACAACTCCTACAGAACACCTACTGAACACTGGCAGAAGACCGCAGACCTCCCAAAAGGCAAGAAACTCCCCACGTACCTGCGTAGGGCAAAAGAGAAAAGAAAAAACAGAGACAAAACAAGAGGGATGGGACTTGCACCTCTGAGAAGGAGCTGTGAAGGAGGAAAGGTTTCCACACACTAGGAAGCCCCTTCCCGGGTGGAGACTGCAGGTGGCGGGAGGGAAGCTTCGGAGCCATGGAGAAGAGCACAGCAACAGGGGTGCAGAGGGCAAAGCGGAGAGATTCCCGCACAGAGGATCCGTGCCGACCAGCACTCACCAGCCCGAGAGTCTTGTCTGCTCACCTGCCGGGGCGGGTCGGGGCTGGGAGTTGAGGCTTGGGCTTCAGGGGTCAGATCCCAGGGAGAGGACTGGGGTTGGCTGCGTGAACACAGCCTGAAGGGGGCTAGTGCGCCACTGCTAGCCAGGAGGGAGTCCGGGAAAAATTCTGGACCTGCTGATAAGGCAAGAGACCACTGTTTTGGGGTGCGCGAGGAGAGGGGATTCAGAGCACCACCTAAACGAGTTCCAGACAGGCGCGAGCCGCAATATCAGCGTAGACACCAGAGACGGGCATGGGACGCTAAGGCTGCTGCTGCAGCCACCAAGAAGCCTGTGTGCGAGCACAGGTCACTCTCCACACCTCCCCTCCCGGAAGCCTGTGCAGCCCACCACTGCCAGGGTCCCATGATCCAGGGACGACTTGCCCCAGAGAACACACGGCGCGCCTCAGGCTGGCGCAATGTCACAGCAGCCTCTGCCGCTGCAGGTTCACCTCGCATTCCGTACCCTTCCCTCCCGCTGCCTCAGTGAGCCAGAGCCCCCGAATCAGCTGCTCCTTTAACCCTGTCGTGTCTGAGCCAAGAACAGACACCCTAAGGTGACCTACACGCAGAGGCGGGGCCAAATCCAAAGCTAAATGCCAGGAGCTGTGCGAACAAAGAAGAGAAAGGGAAATCTCTCCCAGCAGCCTCAGGAGAAGCAGATTATATCTCACAATCAACCTGATGTACCCTGCAACTCTGGAATACCTGAATAGAAAACGAATCATCCCAAAATTGAGACAGTGGACTTTGTGTGATTTTGTCTGCATAGCTTTGCTTTTTACCATTTGTCCCAGGGTTCTGTCTGTCCATTTATTTTATTTTTATTTTTTTAGTATAGTTATTTAGCATTTGTTATCATTGGTGGATTTGTTTTTTGGTTTGGTTGATCTCTTCTTTCTTTCTTTTTTTTAAATTACTTTTCAATTTTTTTATTTTTAATAACTTAATTTTTTATTTTAATAACTTAATTTTATTTTATTTTTCTCCTTCTTTCCTTCATTTTCTCTCCCTTTTCTTCTGAGTCATGTGGCTGACACGGTCTTGGTGCTCCGACCGGGTGGCAGGCCTGTGCCTCTGAGGTGGGAGAGCCAAGTTCAGGACATTGGTCCACCAGAGACCTCCCAGCTCCACATAATATCAAACAGCGAAAGCTCTCTCAGAGATCTCCATCTCAATGCTAAGACCCAGCTCCACTCAACGACCAGCGAACTACAGTGTTGGACACCCTACGCCAAACAACTAGCAAGACAGGAACACAACACAACCCATTAGCAGAGAGGCTGCCTAAAATCATAATAAGGTCACAGACACCCCAAAACACACCACCAGACGCACGCCTGCCCAACAGAAAGACAAGATCCAGTCTCATCCACCAGAACACAGGCACCAGTCTGCTGCACCAGGAAGCCTACACAACCCACTGAACCAACCTTAGCCACTGGGGGCAGACACCAAAAACAACGGGAACTATGAACCTGCAGCCTGCATATAGGAGGCCCAAAACACAGTAAGTTAAGCAAAATGAGACGACAGAGAGACACACAGCAGATGAAGGAACAAGGTAAACACCCACCAGACCAAACAAATGAAGAGGAAATAGGCAATCTACCAGAAAAAGAATTCAGAGTAATGATAGTAAAGATGATCCAAAATCATAGAAATAGAATGCAGAAAATAAAAGAAATGTTTAACAAGGACCTAGAGGAACTAAAGAGCAAACAAACAATGATCAACAACACAATAAATGAAATTAAACTTCTATAGAAGGAATCAATGGCAGAATAACTGAGGCAGAAGAACGGATAAATGACCTGGAAGATAAAATAGTGGAAATAACTACCACAGAGCAGAATAAAGAAAAAAAAATGAAAAGAATTGAGGACAGTCTCAGAGACCTCTGGGACAACATTAAATGCAGAAACATTTGAATTATAGGGGTCCCAGAAGAAGAAGAGACAAAGAAAGGGACTGAGAAAATATTTGAAAAGATTATAGTTGAAAACTTCTCTAATATGGGAAAGGAAATAATCAATCAAGTCCAAGAAGTGCAAAGAGTCCCATACTGGATAAATCCAAGGCAAAACACACCAAGACACATATTAATCAAACTATCAAAATTAAATACAAAGAAAAAATATTAAAAGCAGCAAGGGACAAACAACAACTTACATACATGGGAATCCCCATAAGATTAACAGCTGATCTTTCAGCAGAAGCTCTGCAAGCCAGAAGGGAGTGACAGCACATACTTAAAGTGATGAAAGGGAAAAACCAACAACCAAGATTACTCTACCCAGCAAGGATCTCATTCAGATTCCACGGAGAAATTAAAACATTTACAGACAAGCAAAAGGTAAGAGAATTCAGCACCACCAAACCAGCTTTACAACAAATGCTAAAGAAACTTCTCTAGGCAAGAAACACAAGAGAAGGAAAAGACCTGCAAAAACAAACCCAAAACGATTAAGAAAGTGGTAATAGGAACATACAAATCGATAATTACCTTAAATGTAAATGGATTAAGTGTTCCAACCAAAAGACACAGACTGGCTGATTGGATACAAAAACAAGAACCGTACATATGCTGTCAACAAGAGACCCACTTCAGACTTAGGGACACATACAGACTGAAAGTGAGGGGATGGAAAAACATATTCCATGCAAATGGAAATCAAAAGAAAGCTGGAGTAGCAATTCTGATATCACAAAAAAGAGACTTTAAAATAAAGACTATTACAAGAGACAAATAAGCACACTACATAATGGTCAAGGGATCAATCCAAGAAGACAATATAACAATTGTAAATATTTATGCACCCAACATAGGAGCACATCAATACATAAGGCAAATGCTAACAGCCATAATAGTGGATATTGACAGTAACACAACCATATTAGGGGACTTCAACACACCACTTTCAACAATGAACAGATCATCCAAAATGAAAATAAATAGGGAAACACAAGCTTTAAATGATACAATAAACAAGATGGACTTAATTGATATTTATAGGACATTCCATCCAAAAACAACAGAATACACATTCTTCTCAAGTGCTCATGGAACATTCTACAGGACAGATCATATCTTAGGTCGCAAATCAACCTTCGTAAATTTAAGAAAATTGAAACTGTATCAGGTATCTTTTCCGACCACAACGCTATAAGACTAGATATCAATTACAGGAAAAAATCTGTAAAAGATACAAACACATGGAGGCTAAACAATACACTACTAAATGTCCAAGAGATCACTGAAGAAATCAAAGAGGAAATCAAAAAATACCTAGAAACAAACGACAATGAAAACACAACAACCCAAAACCTATGGGATGCAGCAAAAGCAGTTCTAAGAGGGAAGTTTATAGCAATACAGTCCTATCTCAAGAAACAACAAACATCTCAAATAAAGAACCTAATCTTATACCTAAAGCAATTAGAGAAAGAAGAAAAACAAAACCCCAAAGTTAGCAGAAGAAATCATAAAGATCAGATCGGAAATAAATGAAAACAAAATGAAGGAAACAATAGCAAAGATCAATATAACTAACACTGGTTCTTTGAGAAGATATACAAAATTGATAAACCATTAGCCAGACTCATCAAGAAAAAAAGGGAGAAGATTCAAATCAACAGGATCAGAAATGAAAAAGCAGAAGTAACAACTGACACTGCAGAAATACAAAAGATCATGAGAGATTACTACAAACAACTATATGCCAATAAAATCGACGAAATAGACACATTCTTAGAAAAGTAAAACCTTCCAAGACTGAACCAGGAAGAAATAGAAAATATAAACAGACCAATCACAAGCACTGAAATTGGAACTGTGATTAAAAATCTTCCAGCAAACAAAAGCCCAGGACCAGATGGTTTCACGGGCAAATTTTATCAAAGATTTAGAGAAGAGCTAACACCAATCCTTCTCAAACTCTTCCAAAATATAGCAGAGGGAGGAAAACTCCCAAACTCATTCTACAAGGCCACCATCACCCTGATACCAAAACCAGATAAAGATGTCACAAAGAAAGGAAACTACAGGCCAATATCACTGATGAACATTGATGCAAAAATCCTCAACAAAATACTAGCAAACAGAATCCAATGGCACGTTAAAAGGATCATACACCATGATCAAGTGGGGTTTATCCCAGGAACGCAAGTATTCTTCAATATACGCAAATCAATCAACGTGATACACCGTATTAACAAATTGAAGGAGAAAAACCATGTGATCACCGCAATGGATGCAGAAAAAGCTTTCAACAAAATTCAACATCCATATATGATAAAAACTCTCTAGAAAGTGGGCATAGAGGGAACTTACCTCAACATAATAAAGGCCATATATGACAAACCCACAGCCAACATAGTTCTCAATGGTGAAAAACTGAAACCATTTCCTCTAAGATCAGGAACAACACAAGGTTGTCCACCCTCACCACTATTATTCAACATAGTTTTGGAAGTTTTAGACACAGCAATCAGAGAAGAAAAAGAATAAAAGGAATCCAAATCGGAAAAGAAGAAGTAAAATTGTCTCTGCTTGCAGATGACAAAATACTATACATAGGGAATCCTAAAGAGGCTACCAGAATACTACTAGAGCTAATCAAGAATTTGGTAAAGTAGCAGGATACAAAATTAATGCACAGAAATCACTTGCATTCCTATACACTAATGATGAAAAATCTGAAAGAGAAATTAAGGAAACACTCCCATTTACCATTGCAACCAAAAGAATAAAATACCTAGGAATAAACCTACCTAAGGAGACAAAAGACATGTGTGCAGAAAACTATAAGACACTGATGAAAGAAATTAAAGATGATACAGAGGGAGAGATATATCATGTTCTTGGATTGAAAAAATCAACACTGTGAAAATGACTATACTACGCAAAACAATCTACAGATTCAGTGCAATCCCTATCAAACTATCAATGGCATTTTTCACAAAACTAGAACAAAAAAATTCACAATTTGTATGGAAACACAAAAAGACCCCAAATAGCCAAAGCAATCTTGAGAAAGAAAGATGGAGCTGGAGGAATCAGGCTCCCAGACTTCAGACTATACTACAAAGCTATAGTAATTAAGAGAGTATGGTACTGGCACAAAAACAGAAATATATATCAAGGGAACAGGATAAAAACCCCAGAGATAAACCCACACACATATGGTCACCTTATTTTTGATGAAGGAGGCAAGAATATACAATGGAGATAAGACAGCCTCTTCAGTAAGTGGTGCTGGGAAAAGTCGACAGCTACATGAACGAAATAAAAATAAATAGAAAATATTTTTTTTTTAAATTTAAAAAAATAAAAATAAAAGAATGAAATTAGAACACTCCTTAACACCATATACAAAAATAAACTCAAAATGGATTAAAGACCTAAATGTAAGGCCAGACACTATAAAACTCTTAGAGGAAAACATAGGCAGAACACTCTATGACATAAATCACAGCAAGTTTCTTTTTGACCCACCTCCTAGAGAAATGGAAATAAAAACAAAAATAAACAAATGGGACCTAATGAAACTTCAAAGCTTTTGCACAGCAAAGGAAACCATAAAAAAGACCAAAAGACAACCCTCAGAATGGGAGAAAATATTTTCAAATGAAGCAACTGACAAAGGATTAATCTCTAAAATTTACAAGCAGCTCATGCAGCTCAATATCAAAGAAACAAACAACCCAATCCAAAAGTGGGCAGAAGACTAAATAGACATTTCTCCAACGAAGATATACAGATAGCCAACAAACACATGGAAGGATGCTCAACATCACTGATCATTAGAGAAATGCAAGTCAAAACTACAATGAGGTATCACTTCGCACCGGTCAGAATGGCCATCATCAAAAAAATCTAGAAACAATAAATGCTGGAGAGGGTGTGGAGAAAAGGGAACCCTCTTGCACTGTTGGTGTGAATGTAAACTGATACAGCCACTATGGAGAACAGTATGGAGGTTCCTTAAGAAACTAAAAATAGAACTACAATATGACCCAGCAATCCCACTACTGGGCATGTATCCTGAGAAAACCATAATTCAAAAAGAGTCATGTACCAAAATGTTCATTGCAGCACTATTTACAATAGCCAGGACATGGTAGCAACCTAAGTGTCCATCCAGAGATGAATATATAAAGAAGATGTGGCACATATATACAATGGAATGTTACTTAGCCATAGAAAGAAACGAAATTGAGTTATTTGTAGTGAGGTGGATGGACCTAGAGACTGTCATACAGAGTGAAGTAAGTCAGAAAGAAAAAAACAAATACCGTATGCTAACATATATATGGAACCTAAAAAAAAAAAAAAAAAAATGGTTCTGAAGAACCTAAGGGCAGGACAGGAATAAAGACACAGATGTAGAGAATGGACTTGAGGACACAGGGAGGGGAAAGGGTAAGCTGGGACGAAGTCAGAGAGTGGCATGGACATATATACACTACCAAACGTAAAATACATAGCTAGTGGGAAGCAGCCACATAGCACAGGGAGATCAGCTCGGTGCTCTGTGACCACCTAGAGGGGTGGGATAGGGAGGGTGGGAGGGCGACGCAAGAGGGAGGTGATATGGGGATATATGTATATGTATAGCTGTTTCACTTTGTTATAACGCAGAAACTAACATACATTTATAAAGCAATTATACTCCAATAAAAATGTTTTTAAAAATGGGAAAAAAATAGCTATGTTACTGTTTTAGTTAAATTAAATCCATAATATTTTAGGTTCACTAGTAGACTTTACAATATAAAGGATTAAAGGAGTAAATGTTTTTGCAATTCAAGTTTAAAAAAACAGGTTTTTATAGTTTTGTGTATTTAGATGTACATTTTTTTTAAATTATTTCATTATTTATTTTTGGCTGCATTGGATCTTCATTGCTGCACGCAGGCTTTCTCTAGTTCCGGTGAGTAGGGGCTACTCTTCATTGCAGTGTGCGGGCATCTCATTGTGGTGGCTTCTCTTGTTGCGGAGCACAGGCTCTAGGCCCACAGGCTTCAGTAGTTGCAGCACACTGGCTCAGTAGTTGTGGCACGCGGGCTCAGTAGTTGTGGCTCACGGGCTCAAGAGCGCAGGCTCAGTAGTTATGGCACACGGGCTTAGTTGCTCTGTGGCATGTGGGGTCTTCCCGGACCAGGGCTTGAACCCATGTCTCCTGCACTGGCAGGCAGATTCTTAACCACTGTGCCACCAGGGAAGCCCTAGATGTGCATTTTATTTCTCCTAAAATAGGGACAGACCTGTTGTTTAGAAGATGCCAAAAAGATACTGAAAAAAATCCTTACTAGCAATGGAATCAATCCCATTTCTCAGTAAACTGGTGTTTACAGATACAGATTTTGCTCTTTCTGTTGGGGAGTGGGCTGTGTGGCAGGGGAGCTGTGGAACTGAAGGATTTGCAAATAAACGTAAGAACTAAGTGTTTTGGAAAAGAAACCTGGAGGATTACCTAGTCCAATGAAGTCTTTCTTCATTCAAGAGGTGACAGTAAGCCTTTCAATTTCAGAGCAGAGTTCTTGCTATACCATACAGTATTCTCTAGTTTGCTAAGAGGTGGAACCCCCTAGAAGTCAATGTTTTTTTGGAAACCTATTAAAATGTTGACATATTTATGTCTGCCCTGGGAACCAAACTTTTACTTGTAAAAAATATGATTCTATTATATTCATATGTTATATTTAACCTCAACATATCCAGGGGGGGAAATGTTGTTAAACTAAACACAATGAGTTATTTCAGAGGTTTTGTATTAACATTTGTATGCTACCTACTCATTTGGTTTCCTGAGCTCATCAGCAAATAAGCAGTATAAGATGGCAAAGATTTAAGAAAAATTTAGGGTGTGAACTTAAATGTAGAAATTCGAAGTTTACTATCTTCTTTTCTAAAACTAAGATGAGACCATACAAATATCTAGTCACTACATTGTATACCTGAAACTAATATAACGTGTCAATTATAACTGAAGTTTAAAAAAAAAAAAAAGATGAGGAGCTTCCCTGGTGGCGCAGTGGTTGAGAGTCCGCCTGCCGATGCAGGGGACACGGGTTCGTGCCCCGGTACGGGAGGATCCCACATGCCGCGGAGCAGCTGAGCCCGTGAGCTATGGCTGCTGAGCCTGCGCGTCCGGAGCCTGTGCTCCGCAACGCACGGGGAGGCCACTGCGGTGAGAGGCCCGCGTACAACGAAAAAAAAAAAAAAAAAAAGATGAGACCAATGTTACTTCATGCCAGCCTTGGTGAATCTGCACCCCCTTGAAGCCTAGTTCAGTTTTTTGAAATTCTAAGTTGGTTCTCATTTGGTAAAGTAGAGATAAAACATTTGAATGACTATTTTTGTTTTGTTTTCAATCCACTGTGCTAAAATCATGTGGTTACTGCGTGTACCTTATGTTCTTTAAAAGATGGTTTTAAATGAAAATGTTTTGAGACTATAAGAAGTCTTAATGCTTTGGGGCAATTACCACAATAAAACTAATTTTGAAAAGTACTCCATTAAAAGACAATTGAGGGACTTCCCTGGTGGTGCAGTGGTTAAGAATCCACCTGCTAATGCAGGGGACATGGGTTAGAGCCCTAGTCCAGGAAGATCCCACACGCCACGGAGCAACTATGCCCGTGTGCCACAACTACGGAGCCTGCACACTAGAGCCAGCAAGCCACAACTACTGAAGCCTGCGCCCCTAGAGCCTGTGCTCCACAACAGGAGAGGCCACCTCAATGAGAAGCCCGCACACCGCAACAGAGACCCAACACAGCCATAAATAAATAATTAATTAATTTTTTAAATAAATAAATAAATTTATTTTTTTAAAAAAATAAAAGACAGGGCTTCCCTGGTGGCGCAGTGGTTGAGAGTCCGCCTGCCGATGCAGGGGACACGGGTTCGTGCCCCGGTCCGGGAAGATCCCACATGCCACGGAGCGGCTAGGCCCGTGAGCCATGGCTGCTGAGCCTGCGCCTCCGGAGCCTGTGCTCCGAAACGGGAGAGGCCACAACAGTGAGAGGCCCGCGTACCGCAAAAAAAAAAATAAATAAATAAAAATAAAAGACAATTGAATGTGGGAAGTGACTGTTAAAAGGATATTTGAGTGGACATTTTGACTCTTCTTGATTTCAAAAGTATTCTGTACGTATGAGAATTGTCTATGATATAATTCCGAGTAGAAAAATAACACTGCAGATTTCATTTCACATGTGAACTTTTTTAAAAAACAAAGAGAGCACTGGAACAGAATAAAAGTTTTTAAAACAACTTACTCCAGGTGGTAAGGGAAGAACTTTCAGTTTTTATTTTATAGACTTCCATACTACTTAACCATTTTGTGTGTCATATAAAGTGCCACATAAAATGTTGTTTACAAATAAAAAATTATATCAACTCAGTAGAGTGAATGTTTAAAAAGCTGTTGTTTGGTATTCTACTCTTGGATTACTTTCCCTTCATAATCAAACCTTTGCTTCTCACATGGTGGGTCCTCAATAAATACTTTTGAGATTGAACACTGGTTTGTTGTTGTTGTTGTTGTTTTTGCCTATAAAAATAGCAATTTTAGATATTCAACCTAATTGTAGCTGCTCAGTGAATAAACGACAATGTTGAAAAGAACAACTGAAAATGTAGGCCCCAGATTTGTGATGGCTGAATCCTAAAGGCAGTGCCTAAAATATCAAATGTCTCAACTAAAAGTAAGGACAAATTTGGGAACAAGCTAGAGAGCCTCTTAAAATTCCAGAGTGTTAATTCCCAACTTATCTCCCTAGTTTTCAAATTTATAGATGAATATATTTTCAAAGTCTCTACAAGCTGAAGGATTCTAAATCTAGGCCAAATAACTGATTACAACAAAGAGAGTGTTGGTTAAATATATTTTCTTTCCTTTTCTACTGAGGAACAAATAAGAGGACCTAAGCTAAATTTGTAACATTACAATTTTTTCAAAATTTGAGCCAAATACTAAGTTCTTAAAGAGCAGATAGATTTTCAAGGCAAGTTGTGAATTCTCATTCTTGCATCCCTTCAGAAGTAAGACAGAAGTGACTGTGTGTGGCTACATGACTTGGGTCCAGTTCTGCTTAGAAGCTGGTGGGAGAGGTAACTGGTACTCTGAGGCTATAGCTGCTTAATGTGATAAGAAAGTTCTAGTGCATCTAATGCATCCATGCTGATTTTTCCCTCTACAAACCAGCATTTTAAGTCAGAGAGTGTCATTTTCACAAGCTTGAGACAGCCTACATTTCCATTATTATGAATGCTCATAATTGAAACTGGGAAGAACATTTCAGTAAAAATTTTTTAAAATAAATTTTAAAAAATAAATTGGGCTCAGAATTAAAAAAAAACTGGAAAGAACAGTGGAAATGTAACATCTCAGAAGCATTATGCAATTGGGTAGAGTAAAAGGTAAGGAGGGTTCCTCAGGAAACTAAAAAGTGCTGGATTTTCTACCATTTCTGATATATAAATATAGTACCAGGAAGAAGAAGTATGTACACATAAGATACTCTAGGCCTGGTTTATTGATATAACATTAGGTTGACCTCTACAAAAATACTTATTAGGAATGTCATAATAATAATCATGGATATAATAACTTTACAATTATAATTACAGGTTGGATCAATGCAACCTCCAGGCAAACAAAGATTGTGGAGCAGCATGATCCTCTCCACAAGCTGATATCATATGCATTTGTACGTGTTCAGTGTTCAAATGGTTTGGGAACTTCATTTTCAAAAGGCAATTTCAAGACCTAAAATTGTTTTCCTCCATATAAAAAAAAAATGTTTGAGAGAACCAGCTAGAGAGTTACCACCTAATTCATGTAGCAGGTATTTCTTTAAGTATTTACTTAAATACAAGTGCCTGGTACCATGATGAGCACTGGGACACAGAAATGGAAAAACAAACATGGTGTGATGGTTATGCCAGCTCATATATCAAACATGTTCATTAATATGACACACTACCTATGGGGGGAAATAACATACTTTCAAAAGTGATTTTCTGCCTCTGGTTTAGCAGACGGTGCTAAACCACAAAAATTCACAATTCTGTGCATACAAAAATTCACAATTTCTTCAGTATGAGTGTGGAAATGTACATATATTTGGGCCATTGAAAGAAAAGTGTTATTAAAATTTGAATGATAATAACTACTGTTTATTGAGTACCATTATTGGGCCTGTATTTAATATTAACTCTTTTAAACAACCCTGAAAGTAGGTATTATTTCCATTTTATGGATGATTTATGTTGAGAAGCCCCTCCCAGAATAAGCCCATGATATTCTGAACAATTTGCAGTTCCAGAGCAGCAGCTGAAGCTCATTTTAAAAGATGAAACAATAGTGACCATTTACTGAACATTTACTCTGTCCTTGTACTGTTCTAGGTCCTTTACATTTATTGTTTCATTGCATTCTCACAACAACCCTACGCGATACATAATAATGTATAGATGTAGCAACCGAGGCTCAGAGAGGCTAAGCAATGTGCCCTAAATCACACAGCCAGTGAATGACCACCTAGCAGAGTTACCAACCTGGGGCTCTCTGACCCTCAAACACTTACTCTCTCCTCTCTAAAATATCCCCACACTCCACCGACATCCACTTCTCCAACCTCTTTTCATGCTCTGTCCTCTGCCTGAAATGGTCTCCTCTGCCTAACTCCCTCTCATTCTTCAAGGTCCAATGCAGATATTCCCTTTTCAGTCCCAACCACCCCAGGCAAAATTTGTAATCATAGCACGTGTTTTTGCTACTAGTCTAGCACTTATCACATATTATTGTAATTATTTGTAAGTATTTCTCTCCCAGGGAGGTTAAGAAGACCTTGAGTTCAAACAATTGTTCATTATTCATTTTTGAGTTCCCAACACATAGTAAACAGCTTGGCACATAGACTGACACCCTAAGTTATTAGGTGGCAGACCTAATAACTCACACAAGCCTGCTGTAAATTAAAAGAACCTCTAAAAAAGTGACAAAAACAATCCTCCTGCCTTTATCTGTGAACCATATTTTTTTGCATGTTTTTATTTGTCTGTTTAAAAGACCCTCAGAAAAGTAAATGTCACCACCTCTCCACCCTCTCTATTTGTCATTCTCCTAACAGGTCATTCTAGCCTGTTCCTGCATATTTCTGCCCTCTGAGAAAATTGTGCCTTCTCCTAGTTCAGAAAACACAAAATAGAATTTCCACAAAATCTGTCTTAATTTTGCCTGTTTCCTGGTTAACTAAGCTATACATGGCACAGAACTTCTCTCTGAATTCTCATCACAGCGATAGGCCTTTTTCTTGCCAGTGAGAAATGTGATGACCACAAGGGAGTCTACTACTGCCAGAAGCAAGGAGCACACTGAAAAATGGTACATGGCTTAGCCCTTCAAACAGAGCAAATGCATTTTTGTTTACCAATGTTTTATTTTCCTGTAAGGAGATAAGTAAATGTTTTGATTCCTGATTAACAGATTGGAAGGCAAAGATATAGAAAGAGTAAATTATTTGGCCTAAATCCTATTGTCCTAGAGTTTGGAATTTAATCCAAAAGTTTTTACCTTCCAGCCCACACTCAAACTCAAGACCAAATTTTCAGAAAATGGATTGTAGCTCTATTATTTTCTTTATCAAGACAATCAGGTCATCCCTTTAAATAACTCCTTTCTGCTTTAGAAGTGATATTAATAGACAATTATCCTAAAAATTTATATGCAAAACAGGCTAATAAAAAGATCTGGCCTTTTTTTTAAGTTTATACTGAATAGAAATATCATAGATAATTGGCAGTGCTGTCTGGACAAAGAGTTATAGCTTTGTGGTATAAACACATAGACTGCATTTCCAAATTAGCTCAAGAAATTTCCCATTTCTTAGAGGGCGGGCTGGCTGCCAGCTCTCCAAGAGAGAAAAACACACCCTCTTAGAACATGAATCATTACAGAGCACATAAAGCAAGTGTGTGAACACACACAAAAACACATACACACACAGAGGCATTTTAAATAATTGCGTGAGACTTTACAAAATATCCCTTCACCACATATAAGGTACACATTTTATCAACCAAGATCAGGTTGTCCTTTTCTCATCCATGCTGTCATAAAGGGTAGGCTATTTACCAATAGCATTGCTACATAAGAAGGCTCAAGATGTGCTGTAAACAGGGGTGCCAAACACACAGAGCAGATGACTCAGAACTGATTTTAGAGTACACACTTGTAGGCTGAACTTAGTGCCTGCAGCTGGTTATTTGTCAACCCTGTTTTAAAAACAGATTGGTTGACCTTTATGCCTAGAACTAGTTATCTTCTAAATCCCTTACATGAAGTGCAACCTTCTAAGAGAAAGAAGACCTAATCAATGCTTTTAGCATAGGTGCATTTGGAAATGTGGATTAAAATTTTGAACAAGGACAGAGGTGAGCTCCCCAAGCTGAAACACAACAGAAAACCAGAGGCAAGGTGACCAGAAACGAGAGTGGGCATTTGGATGGCTCCCATCCATGTCATAAATGAGTGCAGTGAGTGTCCTTATTCTTTTTATTGTAAATATTCAAAAGTACTGACACATTACGATCAGATGGATAGCTTACAATTGAAACGAGGCCAAAATAGTTCCAAAATCCAAAGGCAAAGGAAGCCAGATATCTCAACATGCGTGCCTAAAAAGCAAGTGTAAAGCACACAATAAAATATAAAAAGAAAACTTACAAGAATAATAAATATGCTCTTTAACTGCCGTGAGACAACAGATTCCTCACAACAATCAGTTCTACATTAGCTAGCAAAAAGAGCTACTGCGTTGGACCAAAGGTTTTTTTCCCCTTTATTAAAATTTCTGATTTCATCATAAATGTTATGGTATTACTGTCCAAGGGTCTTGGAATTTAATGCATATTTTTAGACGTTAATTTAATAGAGTAAAACCACAACTTGCAAATTTCTTTTAATATTGGAAGAATACTTATCTATTTTATACTACTTTTTGAAAAGCTTTTATTAATAAGGCATTTTTGGAAAGAATATTTTACATACTTTTTTCAGACTAACTCTACTTCTTTTTAATAAAAACTAATCCAAAAAAAGTAAATACAAACAAAGAATTAAAAAATAAATACATTCCCTATATTAAAAGCAACTTTTTTCTTGCATGGTTTATCAGTAAACTCAAAATACACTTAAGCTGATGATTAAAATGATCTATAATTGTCTTGTCTTCACTGTTAAAAAGTTCTAGGATAAAATGAGAATGTTTGATATTAAAAGCTGTGCTTCCACCCAAATACACTGCAACACCCCTGAAATGATAGGTAATGAGGACATTGTTTCCTTAGGTTGCTTCTTAGAAGCATCCATAATGCTGGGTTTTTGTAGAGGTGTAGACATTTTCTTTGTGTTTTTGGTTGGTGATGGTGGTGATAGCTGTTTATGAAAGCCATCAGATATGGTTATTTATTAATACAGATGCCTTTAAAATGCAATGAAGTCAGGAAAGATAAAAAGTCATCTTACAAATACAAACTTAACTCTTCTATCACAGTCCTAAATAACTGTACAAAAAGTGAGATTTGGCTATGAAAACAAAAAATCCTTGTCTCATTATTTCTATCCTCAACATTCTCACAAGTTATATGAAAAGTAACACAGAGAAAAGAAAGGATTTTTGACAATATTTTATTGAATACATAAAATAATTTTAATCAATATATAGGGTAATATAAAATAACTCACTCAAAAATTAAAATTCCTCAAATTAAGTTAACTCAGTCAATAAATGTATTTGTTTATAATCTCGGTGTCCAGTCATATAGATGTTTTTAAAATATAAGAATGTAAATATAATGTGATGGATTTTGGTTAAAAAATTAATAAACATAAGCATAAAATAATCCATTATTTTTAAATGGAAAATACAAAATGGAAAACAATACTTTTACAGTTTGTTTTTGTTCTTATTTCTAAATAGTATGTTTATCAATTTGGAGATTTTCTTATTAACTTCCTATAACTGCAGAGGAGAACTGAGCTCATTACAAGACTCCACACCTCTCAATTTTCAGGATTATATCACTATTTTTAGTTTCACTATTCATTATCTTAAAATTTAAATAATTTCCTTATACCATGAATTTGTTTTTATTTAAATTGTTTTGGCTTTTTTTTTGGTTTGGTGTGTAAAATATGTCACACATTCAGAAAGTCATAAAGCATAGATGTATTCTGAAGCAAACATCCATTGGCTACTCAGATCAAGAAGAGCAATACCAGCCCCAAGAAGCTCCCTCCATACTTTCTATGTCACAGCCTGCTCCCTTTTCCTTAAATGTAACTCTCTCCTGATTGTTTTGGTGTTCACTTCCTTGTTTTGGTGCTTTACATTTTTGCTAAGAATACATCGCTCAACATTACAGTCTGGCCTGTTTTTGAGTTTTAAATAAATGGAATTATGCATTATATATTCTTTTACATTAGCCTTTTCTAGCTCAATATAATGTTTATAAGATTCATTTATATTGTAGCATTCAGTTGTAGTTCATTTTCATTGCCTTATAGTATTCCATTGTATAATTATACCACAATTTATTAATACATTCTCCTGTTGATGGACATTTAGCTTGTTCCTATGTTGAAGCATATGAATAAAGCTGCTATAAACTTTCTTATACATGTCTTCTGGTACACATGGGCATAGATTTCAGTTGGATGTACACCTAAGAGAGGAATTGCTAGGTCACAAGTACAGTATGTTTAAATAAAGTCAAACTACTTTCTAAATTGGTTAAACTAGTTTCCATTCCCACCAGCAGTTGTATGAGAATTCCAGGTGCTCTACTTCCTTGGCAATCCTCACTATTTTGTCTTTTTAATTTCAGCCATTCTGATGCATATGTAGGAGCATCTCTTTTCATTTTTAATTTGCATTTCTCTGATGACTAATGAGATTGGGCACCTTATCATATGTTTCTTGACCTATTAGATATTTCCTGTTTTAAAGTGGCTGTTGAGTCTATTTGCCCATTTTTCTACTGAATTGTATTTTCTTACTGCGTTGTATGAGTTCTTCATATACTCTGGATATAGGCACTTTGTTAATTATATGTGTTCCAGATATCTCCTAACCTGCAGCTTGCCTTTTTACTATTTTAATTATTTTTAATATTCTTAATTTTACTGTAATCAAATTAATCAATCCTTACCTTTAAGGTTGGTGCTTCTTAATATCCAATATGGTTAAAAATCATTCTCTCACGTTGAGATCATGAATCTATTCTTCTATATTATCTTCTAAAGCTTTATTGTTTTGCCTTTCATAGCTAAAGGATCTACAATTTACCTAGAATTGATATTTTTGTATACAGTGTGAGTGGCTTAAGTTGGTTTTTTTTCCCAGATAGAGCATCCTCTTTTCCAATGCTCAGCAACGTCATCAATGTTTAATTTTTTCGTTAATTTTCAACAGATTCTCTCGACTCCTTACTGTGTAAAATGAGGATGTGCGTACCTTTACAGTTGCTTCCCCTTCCTGTGCCTACCTTTCATCTGCCAACATCTGTCAGCTAGAGCTTTACTTTAACATCATCAAAGCCAAGTGTTTATATTCTGTTGTTAATCAAGATTAACTCCTCCATGCTTTGTGCATAAGTTTATTTTAAAAGCTGATAACCAATAAAAAAATCTTTTTTTACTACAAAGAACATTTTATTTTATATTTACTAGTCACGAATTTGTCATTAATTATTACATAAATGCTGCCTAGTGCCATTAACCAAATGGCATGACCATTTTATGTCTACAATTCACTTCTGTATTTACAAACATAATTTTCATGACTCAATAAACAAATTTTATATTATTATAACCATTACATTATTCATCATAGAGCTAGAAAGTGCTAAAAATTACATTCTCTTGTCTATACTGCTGATGTCACAATCCTTGTGCCACTCAAAGGAAAATACACTAGTGCCAAGATTAGAGTCTCCTCTCTTACAGTTTACCAATTGCTGAAAAAATAATCATGTGTTAAATTGTTTTATATTTGGAACATGATGTTCTGGTAAAGTGTTTTGATCTAGTTAGAGTTTCTGGTTATTCTTTTTTACCTTCTTAAGATTCATAGGCTTTTCCCACCATATCCTAATATCTTGCAACTTATCATTAGCAGCTGCTATTATTTGAAAGCGATTCTTTTCTTTTCCTTGAAAACATTTTTCTGGAGGCCTGCCAATCTCTGTCCTAAAGTAGACCAGTTTTCTTCCTTGGCCTACTATATAACTGTCATCCTTGAATATTGTTTCATTATTCTCCTAAACAAGTTTTTTTTGTATAATATATGCTTGAGAAGAGGTAGACCAACTGCAAGGTTAGAGGGAGCACAACCCACACAGGACCACCCTCACATGTGACATCGGTTGCAAGTTTGAGGGGTTCTCCAAATCATGCTCAGTTTTGATAATTCACTAGGAGGACTCACAGAACTCACTGAAAGCTATCATATTCATGGTTGAGAGTTATTGCAGAGAAAGAATACAGATTAAAGTCAGCCAAGGGAGGAAATACATAGAGTAGAGTCTGGGGACATACCCAGTGCAGAGCTTCCATTGTCCTTTCCCCATAGAGTCAAGACACATTACTTCTCCAGTACTGATTTTTGACAATAAGCACAGATGCTTGCCAACCAGGGAAGTTCATTAGAGCCTCAGTATTTAGTTTTTACTCAGGCGCCATTACATAGGCATGATTGACTGCCCTCAAGGTCAATTTTAATCTCCAGTCTCAATTTTAATCTCCAGTCTCCAGGCCCTCAAGGTGTGACTCAAAGTCCCAACCTTGAATCACATCCATTACAGTTTGGCTGCCCCAAAGCCCCCAGGAAGACAATAACACCCCATCAGGCATGACATTCCAGAAGTTTAGAGATTACTTCCCGAAAGCTGGTGGCAAAGGCCAGACCTCTTGTGGGGTAAGGTTAAATGATTTATTAAACAATCCCACATCTTCCCCTCTCTTGGTTTTCACCCTTTTTTTTTACTGGAGTACACCCTCAAGTAAAGGTTCATAGATGTAAATTCCCACTTTAAATCTTTAGTGTTCTGAGATTTCACAATGATATCTCTAAATACGGGCCTTTTAAAAATTTATCTGACTTGGCTTTTATGGACTGTTTGAATTTAAAAATCTCCCTTTAGTGCTCGCTTCGGCAGCACATATACTAAAAATCTCCCTTTAGCTCTGGAGATGTTATTTTTTTTAACAATTCCTTCCCTCTACCATGAGTGCTTTGTCTTTCTAGAATACCTACTAGTTGGCTATTAGACATCTCGAACTGATTTCCAGTTCTGAGTCCAAAGCTTCTCCAGGGTTCTTCAGAGCAGCTTAGTGACTTCTATCCTTGCAGTCCACTTCTCTCATATCCTAGGGTGTTGTTTTCTCCTCTTCTTCCTCTCTGCTCCACTATAAACTTAATAAAGCATGTTTACCTTCTTCTCATCTACTCATGACCACTTATAATTCTCCCCATCTCTGTGGACTACAAATCTTTTTTATTCTTCTAATACTATTTTAAATTATTTCTGTGAGAGAGGAATAAATAAATGTGCTCGCCTTGACGTCGTGAACTAGAAACTGCCCTTATGAATTAAAAAAATATTTTAAAGACAGGTGGCTTTTATCTTCACAGTATGTTTCCTATGACTATATCAGTGGCATGACACCCAGCAATGAATGCATTCTCTGAGCCTCGATTACACAATTCCAGGACAAGAGCATCTTAGGAGAGGTACACACATAGAGCCTTATATGACACTTCTTCCTTTATCATATTACATACACAAGATATCACATTATAAATATTAAAAGGAAAAATGACCTCAGTGACTTTATTTTTAAAATTCAAAGCTGTTCCTATCTAAAGAAAAACAACAGAAGAAAATTATAAAACTCTTACCAAGTTCCAGATGGCAGCTGTGGTGTACAAGAAAGAATGCTGGCTTTGGCATCAGAAGACCTGGGTTTGAGGCCTGGCTCTGCTTCTGTTGTCTCAGTAACTTTGATCGAGTTACTGAACTTTTCTGAGTCACAAATTTCTCTTCCATAAACAGACATGTGTCTGTCTCACCACTGTTGTGAGGCTGAAAACAAACAATAGACATGAAGGAACTTTATAAATTGCAATGTAAATAGAAAATAAAATACACTTTCCAAATGACCATATTCTCCAAGGGAGGTTTTGTGCAGAACTCAACAGAATCTTTCAGGGGAAAAAAAAGGTCTACATCTCTGTGAACATCTTTTCTCAGACAAGGAAAAAAAAAAAAATCACTCAAAAATCACCTGAATTTTCCATGGGTTCCACCACATAGATAAATGCCCACTGGAGATGATTGTAAACATAATTATAGACTCTAAAAATGGTATATAAAAACAAGTTCCTAATTCTGAGTTTATTCACTTACCCTGTCCTTCAGCAAACATACAATGAATGCCAACAATATTCCAAGCCCTTGAAACATTTTTTTTTTAAAACATCAATTAGACCCACTACTTTCACTCATTCAGAAAGCTTCCTGTTTGTAGGGGAGATCATGTATGTACCCTTATACCCATAGTACAGTATTGGGTATAACAAGTTACATATGCCTGCTGCAAACTAATAAGAAATGGTACTTCAGCCTTAAAAAATTAGTGGGTGATATTTCATTTCCCACCTATGAGAGTCACAAAATTCCAAAAGTGTGACAATATACACTACTAGAAACAATGTCGAGAAACAGGGTCTCACAAACATTGGTGTTGAGAATGTAAGATGGTACAAACCTTATGGCAAAGAACTTGGCAATATTTAACAAAATTAGGCATAACTTTATCTTGTATTGCTTAGACTCAGCAATCCCACCTCCTGGAAAGATTCACTATCAAAAAATGAAAAGACATATGCACAAGTCTATTCACTGCAGCCCTATGCATAATATCAAAAACTGGAAAAAACCCAAATGTCCATCAATAGGAAACTTGTTGAATAAAACATGGTCCACCCAAAAAAATGGAATATCATACCACCAATTAAAAGAAAGGGGGTGAGAGTGAAGGTCTCTAGTACATGATCTCCAGAATATGTTGTTAAATGACAAAAGCTAGGTGAAGATATGCATTAGTATGCTACCATTTAGGAAAGGGGAATGTATAAATAAATACATATACTTGCTTATTTTAAAATGGAGCAGGAGAAATAATAGTCTTTTCAATAAATGCTGCTGGGAAAACTGTATACGTACATCCCAAAGAAGAGAGTTGACCCTTATTATACCATATACAAAAATTGAAATGGTTCAAAGACATAAATATAAGACCTAAAACTACATATCTCTTAGAAGAAAACATAGGATAAAAGCTTCATGAAAAGAGAGAAAAAAAAATTTTTTAAGAAAAAAAAAAAAGTAGGCTTTCAATTGGCTAAAATAAGTAGAGGAACATTCCAAGAAAAGGGAACTAAGTTCACAAAGGTAACAGATATAGGAAAGTAATGCTTTGTTCTGGGAACTGTGAAAAGCTTGGATTGCCTGAAGAATGGGTTCTGTATAGAAGATATGAAGAATAGAGCATAAAGGAGAGGGCCTCTTATAACAGGTTAATGCATGTGGACTTTATTCCATAGGCAATAAGTAACCTTGGAAGGTTTTCATTATCAAGGGGATACGTAATAAAATAGAGCTTAATACTAATAATATTTTACTTTTGTATTGATCTTTATTTTATTTTATTTTATTTTAAGACCATGCCACACAGCATGCGGGATCTTATTTCCCAGACCAAGGGTCAAACCCGAACCCCCTGCAGGGGAAGCACAGAGTCTTAACCACTGGACCACCAGGGAAGTCCCTTGATCTTTATTCTTTACAAGTTGCTTTTACATACATGATCTCATTTGATCCCCGCCACAATTCTATAGTGGAGGTGTTACTACTACTTGTCAGTAGAATAATCTTTAAACAAGACATAGGCCCAGGTCTTATATGATTTCAAATTCAATCTGCTTCAAATCTACTTCCCTTGTAGGAAGACTGATGTTTTGAAGTTGTGTGCAAAATACACTAAAGCGAGAGGATACTGAAGGCAGTAGGGCAGCTCCTGAAGAACAAAGGAACTGCTGAGACAGAGTTGGCTTTAGAAGCCAGCGTTTAGCCAAGTAATCGAAAATCAATGAGCAGGCTTCTTCTCTTCTAGAAAGTTTGACTCTGCCACGAAGGCAGCGGGAACAGGATTACGGAGATGATCTCAAATTTCTTTAAAATTCCCCCATGGTACTGAGCACTGTCCTAGGCACAGAGCGCTGCCAAATAGGTGCCTGGGGCATTCATTCCTCTCCGTGGGCACTAACACTACATGCCAAGGACAGGGAGAACCTTAGTCCCTACAGTGTTCTGAACTGTACTACCTGCTTCCAATTGCCTACTGCAGACCCAGATCACATCTCTCCAGCAGAATGAAATCAGATGCCTGTTCCAACATGACAAAGATATGTTTGTTTAAATGACAACTGTAGGATTCCGCCAAGGACATGTGGGCCATGTGAAAACTGGAAGCACAAAGCTCACAGCTGTTCATTTCAACAGTCAAGAGTGGACAACTGGTAAGAATCCATACAATTTTTTATTGTTTAAGTCTTAGGTGCTCTTGTTTTTCTAATAGCTTCCCTGCTAACGATGCAAATTTGATCTCTCAAAATAAGGATTTTTCAGGAAAACATCTTGCATATGTTAACAAAGACGCGTTTGATTCGACTTCTCTAACACTGAAATATAAAGTGATCCAGATGAAAATTTCCTAACATCATATTACCTTTAAAGGTTATTCTAAAATAGTTAAAACATTAAACTCCAGCTTTGTTTCAAGGCCCCCTCCAGGTTCTGTCTTGTCGTAAGCTGAGCTTTCACAAGACTCCAGCACCGACTCACTCACCTAGTTCAGATCTTTCTTCAGGGTCCCTGAGTAATGCTGATAGAAGTGTTAAAGCAAAGGATTAACATCCCTCATCCCAATTCCCTCAAATAGTAGTTTTCTTTTTCTGCTTTTTGTTTGCTTATTGTATTTTAGCTCGAGAAATCCTATCTTTACAAGAAATCTTTTGTTGAAGTCCACTATATACAACTGCTAAAAGCAGAGTTGTAGTTGAAGGAGACAGGAAAAGAGGTGAGACCTGATTATTTATCCTCCCTCGGGCCCAAAGCCTTAGACTGGACACAGAATAAAACAGTTGACCTTAAAGATTTCTGAGGTAACTTAGAATTTGAGGCATGATCTTCAAGATTTAGGAGAATAAAAACACTGAGTTAGACCAACCTACTGAGTGTGAATAATAGAGCAGTCTACTTGATCGCTTCACTCATTCGTTCTTCCCACAATTATTCACTGAATATTTACGAGGTGCCAGGCACTGTTCTTAGCGCAAGGGATATAGCAGGAAACAAAAGAGACTAATTCTGTGCTCTCATGGAGCTTAAAAGATAGTGGGGGGAAGACACTTAATAAAGACATAAATAAAAGTAATATATGTTTGATGTGATAGAAAATGGATATGAAGAAAAGTAAAATAGGATAAGGGATAGTAAAAGGGTATACACGTGTGCGTGTGCGTGTGTGTGTGTGTGTGCTCTTTTATGTGGTGAGTTGGGAAAGGCCTCCCTTGTGAGGGTGATCTTTAATCGGGGAGTCAATAAAGTGAAATATCTGGAACAAGAGCTATTCAGGTGGAAGAAACAGTAAGTAGAAAAGCGCTGAAGCAACCGAGTGCTTGGCATGTTTGAGGAAGAGCGAGGAAGCCATAGTGACAGAAGCAAAGCAATGAAGAGTGACAGCAGTAGACGATGAGGTCAGGAGGATATCAGCTCCTCGGGGGAAGAGGCCAGATCACCCTCAATGTTGCTCTGCAGGTGCCAGCTGCAAGTTATGGAGTGGGTGGTCAATAAACATGTGTTGGAGAGACTCAGAAAGTCCATTGTTTTAATAATAAGAACAAATCAAAGAGTATATATAATTTCTTAGTTCTTCCATGAGAAAGTCTGAGGTGGAAATTTTGTAATGTATTTGTCTGATTAGAGTCCAGAACATCTTCTCCCTCCCTAGTGACCCCTGCCTTGGGGACAAAGTGCCTTCAGTGTTTTCAGGGCCACATCTCCCACCAGTCAGTTTCTGATGTTCTTATTGCTCAGATTACATAGGATGGCATGTTCCAAGGAAAATGATGACTAGTGCAGAATGAACAACATTAATAGATAAGATCCCCTGGCATAGAAATAGAAATCACTTTTAGATCAGAAAAGAAACAAACTGTTGCAAAATCAATGGCCTTACACTGTAGCTCTGAGCTTCACAGAATTCTGTCAAGTGTAGTTTTGGTCAATGATGTCACTCCCTCAGCCACTTAGAGCTGCATTAAGCACAATTCCAGAGCTAAACTGATATTATGAGGTAAAAATTGGTTGACTCTTTTACTTGTATTTCTAGGAGCAGGCCACTTTTAGCATAATTTCTTAAGAGGAGCAATTTTCAAATGAGGTTTTATGGCAGGCTTTGTCTTGTGTTTCTTTTTGTAAGGATAGCCATAGTCTCATCATTCCCTCTCTTGGGACCCACCATCCGCCAAGAAACATGACTGATTTCCTGGTTTTCTAATCCCCTTTGCAATTTGTGACTGAATTAATAACAGCAAAAAAGTCATTCTATTTGCAACTCTAAATATATCAAGATTGCCAGACTGTTCAAGAAAAAAATGCAATCTTTGCTTTTAGATTTTTTCTTAAAGGGACATTTCATCTTTGTTGTAAGGAAGCTAATTCCAGACCACACACCAAAAAAAGCCATAAATCTGTGCAACATAGATAATGAAGTAACTTAGACTGTTGACTGCAGGTGAAACAAGGAAGAGTAGAATATTTTGTAGGCCTATTATGAGTAGAAGCAGGACATTACATTTAAACTGCATGACATTAAAAGTCAAAAAGGATAGGAACTTTTGCTGTCAGAGAGTTTGTTTGGTTTGGTTCCTCATCAGCATCCTTTGTGCCCTGATATATTAGAATGCAAGCCAAGTGGTAGGCCTCTTATCCTTTTTACCTTTTCCTGTCTCACAGGGAAAGGTACTGACCCTGTGGATAGGGTAAGTCAGCAGCTCTGACCTTACCATTTATACAGCTGGATTTATGAAAAGATATTTATTCACTGCCAGTAGTTCACAATGAAGGTCCTGCCAAAGTCCTTGGTGACCATGAGGCAGGTCATCCACTCACCTGCTCCAGGTATGATCTCCCTCACCTTTCCTCAAAATAAATAGTACTTGGACTAGGGTGACCAACCATCTAGGATTGCCCACAACTGAGGGATTGACAGGGACCTGGGACTTCTAGTGCTAAAACTGGGAAAGTCCCAGGTGAAGCAGAGGAGATGCTCCCCCTAAGTTGGATGCCCACAAAGTATGAAGCAGCTCTTGACTAGGAGCTGTGGACAGTGGGCCTTGGTGGAGTTGCACTGCTCCCTTTTACCACACCCAGGGTAAGGCCTCACTGTCCAGGCCTTTGAGGAACACCATGTAGAAGTCCTCTCATTTGTCCAGTACCAGGGTAACCTCTGACAATTTCCACATTAGCAAAATGGGGATAATAATTGTGCCTACTTCCTAATTCTTCTATGAGAAATAATTAAGTTAACATTAATATGTATAAAGTGCTTACAGCAAAGCTTGGCATTTAATCAGTGCCTAACAAATGTTACCTACTGTCATCATGGTCATTAGTTTCTGGATGGGAGAGAAATGATGCAGGACTTCACACTGTAGTTGATTCTCTCCTAGTGAATCTTAACCATCTTATGCGTATTATCTTTTCAAAAGTGAAAAAGTGAAAAAAGAAAGAGAGAGGAAGGAAGGAAGAAAGGAAAGAAGGAAGGAAGAAAGAAAGGAAAGAAGGAAGGGAAGGCGGTAGGGAAGAAAGGAGGGAGGGAGGGAGGGAGGGAGGAAGGAGGGAAGGAAGGAAAGAAGGAGAGGTTACGGTTAGTAAAGTCAGTTAAGATTTATCTGCTTTCTTAAAAAGTAATTCTACCCACAAGGACTGACATTTGAGCAAGGTCAAAGGCCATATGAAAAATATTTTTTTAAATGCAAACAATTGGTATTAATACATGGCATTTTCAGAATAAGTTACTGCTCTTATCAACATTGTTTATCATAGTTTAGAAATGCAAATCTGACCATCCACCAGTAGGATAATGATTAACATAAATTATGTTACATCCATACTCAAATTTTGTTAATTGAATTTGTTAAAATAAATAAGGTCAATATTTATTCACTGATATGGAAAAGATCCCCAAAGTATACTGTTGCAGAACAATATATACAGCACAATTCCATGTATGTAAACAAATCACAAAGACGTCTGTCTCTTTCTATATATAAATATAAGTACATGAATGCATAAAATAAGGTTTGAAAGTATAGACACATAAGTACCTAAGGATTATCTTTGGGAAGAGGAGAATGGGTTGGGGGTTGCTTGAACAGGAGACTCATTCTTATGTTAAAATCGTGTGCTGCTTGAAATTTATCCTCCAAAGAGAATATATTCATATACTATTAATACTTTGTAATTTTTTTAAATAGCATAATAAAACAGATGTAGAATAGATTTCCACCCCAAAATTCTTTTGTTATTTTCTCCTTCTTCTTTTTCCTTCATCCTCAACATACCTCCAACATAGGAAAACAAATTTGCTGTAAATGGCAAAGCATCCAAGTTACTGCAGATGAGGTGTATGGCATATAATCCACTAACCGATAATGAGAGTTGACAATAGTAAAGAGACCACAGAATTATACCCAAGTACAAATTGAAAGAAATAGCCACCCTGTTGAATATGTTTAGCAGTAAGTTCTAAAAAAAATGATGGCTGTTTTTAACCAATGGCATCCTAATAGTCATAGAATACATTTAAATGGAAGACTAAAGTTATGTTTTTCTGAGGTCTTTGCAAACTAGATAATGGTAATTATCTGGATTAAATCTTGTATCACGATTTTAGGGAGGTTGGGATGGGTTACTGTGTGAGCACATCCTTTCATAGCATTAGCGTTATCAGCGCATAACCTGAATGCTGAAGATGCTGTCTAGAAGACTTCTGTGCTGGGTGGACAGCTGAAGAGGACCCTCTAAAAGTTTGTAACTATGACTAGTTTAGGAAAGGTATTACTGCATTGGAAAGGACTTGAGCCTCAAAGACTGACCTGGGTTTGACATCACTCTTCAATAACAACTATATGATTTGATATATATTACTTATCTCCTTGTACCTCTGCCCTACCTCTGTCAAAAAGCATAATCATCACTACTTCAAAGGATTATTGTAAAAATTAGAAATAAGGTACATAAAAGCACAAAGTAAGCACAAAATAAATACTAAATATATTTGCCTGAAACTTATATAGTTCCTTTAATCCTTATGCAGTTACACTGTTGTACTGGTTTTCATTTTTTTAAATAATTTATTATGAATTTCTGGCTTTTTATCCTTTTTTAAAATTCTACCTTAACTATAAGGTCAAGTGATTACAAAAGAATAAAGTTTTTAAAAACAGTTAATGAACAGAAATTTACTCATTTAAATATGCACTCAAAGAAATCATGGGGTCTTATAATTGCCAGGGGCTGAAGAAGTCATCTGGTTGAATCTAACTCCTATTGCATGAATCCTTTATTTCATACTCTACTCCTGAAGGCTTCTCAAAAAGAAGCATGCTTCTTAACCTCTAAGCCAGAAAAAAATGGGGGGAGAGAAGTCTTTTTGAAAGGAAGAGCTGGACTAGAAGAGAAGCCACAAGTGGACCTGGAGTATCAGCACCTACTTCTTTCTAGCAGAACCATTGCACCAGGTGATAGCATTTACATCTATGGAAGTGAGTGAAATCACTCTGAGAGTATGTGCAGTAGAGAAACAAAGAGTGCTTGGGTGCTAGACTTAAGGAATGCCACATTTAGAAGTTGGATAGAGAGGTTAGAACCGGCAAATGAGACTTAGGAATTGCCTCTTAGGTTGGAAGAAACTATCTAATCAGAGTTTCTATTAAGGTCACAGTTTTGGGTGAGATGAGTGATATACAAGATATACAAGTGTGGTTCACACTATAACAGGAAATATAATTATGATGTAAATTAAAAGAGGAAATGCTCCTGGAGAGCAGCAGAACATTGAACCACGGGACAGAAGGCTAGAGTTAAATTCCCAGCTCTGACTCTTACTAGATGTATGACATTGGACAGGACACGAGTTTGCCCTGAGCCTCAGTCAACTCCTCTGCAAAAGGAGAGATGATAATACCTATCTCAATGGGCTGTTGTAAGAGTTCATTGAATTAATGTATTCGAATATACACTGTAAATGAAAAAATGTTACACAAACTCTCCTTCTACAACTTACATTCTTCCAGGACAAGGGCCCACCCTACCCATTTCTCTCTTACCAGTTTTCTGACTGAATCCTGACCACCCTGATGGTATCTACCTGCTTTCTGTGATCTTTTTCTGTTGCCTGACAGCTAGGGCCTTAGTGCCAACTGCCACTGCCCCAGCTCTGTACCATTCTAGTTGCTGTGGGGCACTTGCCAAATCACTGACCCCATTCCTGACTGTCTTTCTGGCCCACCCACCACCTATGAACCCAAGTTATGACATGCTCCAAAGTGTTGTTTCAGAGCCAACCCCACATACAACTACTGAGATTCAAATCACATACTTAACATCTATACCTAGATTGTTTGTTCAGTCACAAAGATTTCCTAAAGTTCTTGAGACCAAAGTACCTTGTGTCTTACAAAGGTGATATCCACAGCAATACATATATATATATATATATATATATATATATATACACACACACACACACATAGATATTCATCGATTTCCTTCACCTTAAGTTCTTAATGTACATAAGTAATAAAGGCTTTTGTTCATTTAAATAGTCGTAAAAATTGTTTATGGTTATGATGAAAATATCTGGATTGTGTCTAAAAGTCTTCTCTAATTAGGTAAGCCATCCATGCCATTTATTTGAAGATTCTTTGATCAAGTTGTTTTCACTGAAATTAAGTATGGCTTTAACACTATCAAAAGGTCTACACAGTAATTAAATTGCTACTGTTTTATCATTTCCCCGGGGAAAAATACTCAGCCAGTCACTTGTTGAGCTAGGTCTAAAACCAATCCATTATTGGACTCACTGATATTTTAATTATTATTTAATTACTAATTATTAGAGGAAAAATTTTAAATTAAGTAATGGTATGTTCTACTCTTAATTTTTTAATTAGTTGATTTGCTCTAAATACAATATTATATCCTTTCAGCCAATCATTTTGAAAATAATAAAAATACAATTGAATCTTGTTACCTTGACCTTTGAGATCTGGGAAGGGGATAAAGAAGGAGAGAGAAGAAGGGTACTATGTGAACATCAAATGACACCTAACAGTTTTTAAAACCCCAGCAAAGACTTTGTGCTTCACCAAGCTCTACTCAAGCACAGAGAAAAAATGTAATACCCATGACAGGGTGTTACAATCATGCCATACATAGAAGCAATTCTTATTCCATAATGGAAAGCTCCATGTCAAACTAAAATAACTCCAGGTCTTTTATATTTTACAATGGACTAATAACCTCTATTGCTATTTTTAAAAGATGTCAGTTTTCTACTTTCTAAGAAATTGAATTAATTTGCTCTTCTCCAATTATCAATCCCCTTTTTGGCTCATCCCTAGATTACAAAGAAAAATGTAAGTGAACTTGTAATGACTTTACCTGAATTCTTAAGCAGAATACAAACTGTTCCAACTTTCTCATATGACATGCCAGTTTGCTATAGTTAACTACTTTAAGGAAATAAGCCTAGTTCCACTGGTGATGGAGATGATTGGCAATGGAACTCAGATTTGGGTGAGTTTTCAGCATCCATTGTCATTGGTTATATACTCCCATAGCATTCTGCACCTTTCTTTCAAAATATTTACCAGCTCATTACATATTTGCATGATAATATTGTTAACGTCCTTCTCCCTAATATGACAGTAAGATCCATGAGAACAAGGGTAAGATCAATTTTTTCCCACCAATGTATATTCCAGCACCCAGTTTAGTGGGTATCTAGAATGTAGCAAGTGTGCAAAACATTTTTATGGAAAAAATGAATAAAAAAATAATTGAGTTAGTATTATTTTCAAGGAGTATTTAGGAATGGATCAGTACCAGTCACTTGGTATGTTCCATGTAATGAAATTCTACAAAAGGTATTTTTTGAACAATCAATAACACCACATTTTGAGCACACACCACTTTCTCCGGTATTTTTTGCAGAGGCTGATTTTAACCTTCTCTGATGACCATGGTGACAGCCCTTTTGCATACTATATTAAGAGCATTCTGCTATATATTTTGTGTTCTATAGTTTGTCTTTACAGACCAACTGATAATTTAGAACACCAAAACAAAAACAAAAATACTCCCTAGAAGCATATCCCCTAATCTGTTACACCAGAAATATGAGAAAAAAAATTTTTTTTAACTTTTTCCCTTCACATGGTGTGAACATCTGATTGAGAGATCTCTTACAGCATGGTGGGGTAAGTCAGTGGTTCTCAAACTTGAGCGTGCATCAGAATCACACGGAGAACCTGTTAAAACACACATCACTGGACAAACCCTCAGAGTTTGTGATTCCATAGGTCTGGTGTGGGGGCCTGAGAATCTGTATTTCTAACAAGTGCCCAGGTGATGCTGATGCTGCTGGTCTGGGGACCACATTTTGAGAACGACTAGTGTAGGTGCTGGAAGGGTAACCTGCTAAAACTAGGTTCAATACCAGGTATATTCCTGGTTGAAATAGTCTCATAGAGAAAATTATAAATGGTTGGTAGAGAAGACAAGTTATCAGAAGGGGCTACATTTTATGCAATACATTATTAAATAACCAGCTTGCCTTATTACTTAGCTGGTTTTTTTTTTTTTCTTTCAATTTCACTCCTTCAGGAATTATCGTTTCACCTTTTAATAACTAAAATGGGAGGAGGGGGAAATCTCTAAGTTATTTTTGTCCTCAGTAAGAACCACCTCCATTGATTCCCTGTCCTTTAGTGCCGCAGGGGAGTCACTTTATCACTTAACTGTAAAAAATGGATATATAGTACCTATCTCAGTGAATTGCTGTGAGGATTAAATGAAACCCTAAATGAAAAATACTTAGCCCCCCAAATGGTCTGTAAATGGTAGCTGCTATGTTTTTACTAATTTGTCTACTCACTCAAGAAAGTAAATTTCAATGGTCCTGGGACCAGTGTCTGAAACTATCAGTGTCTGAAACTATCAACACTTATATTTCTAACACTTTAATTGCCTACAGCAATAACTCTAAATTGCAAAGAAAAATGTTATGTTCTAGGGATTCCACTTACTGTGGCAGAGAACTGTTTGATTTGGAAATTTTGGCACAGGGCACCAGGACAGCATTCTCCCAAATACACAAAATTATAAAGAAGAATCACCTGGAGTACTACTTAAATATTCAAGTTCCTGAGCTCCACCCCAGACTACCAAAACTATCTCCAGGGGAAAGTCCTAGGTGATTATTTAAAAGTAAACAATTATTCCAGGTGATTTTTCTTATCACCAAGTTTGGGAAGCAACGAAGGGACCTCTCACTCCAGTCTAATGGTGGCTATTAGAAGCCCTAAACATCGTTTCTATTTATTCATTAGGCCATTGTTTACTAGAAAATTTCCTAAGTCCTTTCTGTCTTACTACTTGTGTTTTTTGAGTTGAACTAAAGTCACCTGGCGAGGCCAGCTGCAAGTGGGTTTTTTTGTTGGTGCTTTGAAAAGCTTCTCAGTGTTTTTAGTTAACTCACCCTTTCAAACTAGTCGGGGCCTGTGCCTCATTTTTGAATTGCCCCCTTCTGAACTTCCTCCTGCAACGTCTCCTTTTTGATCTCTCCCTCGGGTCTAGCTTGTTTGTTCCTTAACTTCATCTCGGGTAGAACATTTGGTGCTTTCCCAGTTCACGAGGCTCTGCTGGAATAGTCCATTTCCAGGGATTTTACAGGCTGGCCAAAACAGTTTGCTCAGAACGGTGTCGCCGGGGCCGAAGACGGGCAGCAAGTCGGCGGAGCACTTCCTGACTCTGCACAACCATCCGTGACCTTGGGCGAGCGAGCGAGGAAGCGAGCGAGGAAGCGAGCGCCACCCGCCCCACTCCTTCCTGGGAGCATCAGGGGCAATGCTCAGGCTGGACTTTAGACCCGAAGGCGAGTGTGAGGGAACCGGACGGGGGAAACTTCATAAACAGGCGAGAAGACCCAGAAGCTAAACAGCAGTTCATTTTCTCTTCTTGAGCCGAATCCTTCTAACACGTTCTTGTTGGGTGGGGAAGGGGTGGGGAGTAAGGAGGAAAGGGAAATGTCTGCCAAAGGCTTTAGACAAAGCGCGAGAACTCAGATGGCGAAAAGTCGGCTTTACTGAGAAAATCGGAAGGAGAGAGGCTGAGGGCTGACAATCGGGTTAAAAATAGAAACGCATCCTCCACAGGACTACTTCTTTCCAACTCCACCCTGGGGCCAGCAGCCGAGTCAGTGATTCGGCTCCGCGCATAGGTAGCACGCTCAGGCTCGGCCCCGCCTCCCCGGCCGGGTGACTGGAGGCGGAGGCGCGGCGTCGAGCACGTGACGTCAACGCGCTCCCCGCCGCGGCCGCCGTCGGGGTTTTCGCTGACGCACAGACCCCGCACCCCCTCCCCTTTCCCTCACTGCCTGAGCGCCGGGTGGAGAGGACGCGTCAGTTGACTGGAGCGCAGGCCTACGTGCATCTCCTTTTGGGGTTCGTCGTTCCCTGGAGCCGCACACCTTCCCCGGCAGTAGCAAAGCGACAGAGAGCGCCATCCGCGGGCCCTTGCGGCGCCCAGGCCTAGCTGCGCGCGCCCCGCTCGCCCTCGGAGTTGGCCAAACCCGCCGCTGGTGGAGGCGTGAGGCAACGACGGGCCGGCGGCGCGAGCAGCGTTAGCCGCCGCGGCCTTCGGCCCTCCCTCCGCCTCCTTCTCCGCCCCCCCTCGCTTCCCTCCTCCCACTTCCCGAGCTCCGGCGTGTCCCGGCCACGCTCGCTGCTGCTGCGGGAACAAAGGAAGACCCCGCGGCGGCGGCGCCACCTCCGCCTGCGGCTCTGACCCGCTCCCGGCCCGCGGCGGCGGCGGCGGCGAATTCAGGGCTTCCGGCTCGCCCCTCCGTGAGGGCTCGGCCCGGTCCCACCGCGCCGGCGTCGCGCGCCAGCCCGGTTCCTGCCGCCGAAGGGTGAGTAGCACGGGGCTTGGGGAGGGCACCCGGCTACTCGTGGTCGGCCGGGGTTGGGAGTGAGGGATTCGGGCGCCGCGGGCCTCCGACGAAGGCCGAGTGGCCAGTGTATGGCGGCGTCCGGGGGAGGAGAGCCCGCCAGCCAGCTCAGGAAGCACAAAGACGGAGGCGGCATTCTGCCGTCGAGGCCGGAGGCCTAGTTCCCTGTGCCCCGGGCTCACTCGCACACTCATGGTCGGGGAAACAATGCCTGGCGTGCGGCCTCCGGGGTTTCGAGCTCTGGGCCTCCCTCGAGTCCGTCGCGGCCGCCTTCCGCGGTGGCGCCCGGCGTGGGCGGCCAAACCCGGAAAGACAAAGAGGCGGTCGCGGCGGCCGCGCCCCCAGCCCCTTGCCCGCCGCACCCCCTATCTCCGCCTCCTCGGAGGGGCCGTTCAGGGTCGGGGGTAGGCGCGGGACCGGCAGGGTTAGGGGCCGGCTTGGCCTGCGGAGCTGCTGTTCTGCATGACTCAGTGGTTTTTGGAAAAGGCCCTGCAGTGCTTTCCTGAACGAGGCCTTTGCTTGAAAGGGCATGGCGGTAGGGATGGGGGACCAGTGGGACCCGAACTTGTTTTATAATCCGCTGGAACGTTGGGTGAGAGGGGTCTTCTCTGTCGTGTTTTAGTTTTACCGATGTTGCTGCGTTTCTCGCCCGAGATGCCTTTCATGAAGGAAATGGAGCACCTTCTCCTTTGTTTCGTGCATTTAGGCTGAGGAACATGAAATTCTTTACTCGCTTTCCACGCACTCCGTGGAGCTGTGTCTTGGGAAAAGGTCCGGGTTATCTTTATTGAATGACTGCCTTCTAATAATCTAGTCTAAGGGCACATTAGGGTAAAGTAGTATATAGGTCATAGAGCCACTGTTCTTCAGCTTGGCCATTCAGGTAATTTACAGACTTTTTAAAAAATCTAAATGAATTTTATTTTACTCCTTATTTTTAAAAGTAGGGTTTTAGAACTGAATTGGTGAAAATACTGCAATTTCATTTTTCAAGTTTTTCTTTTAAAAATGTCCCCCTCAAAAAGATGTTTAATTCTTCCCTATTTTCTCTCTCTCAGGGCCGGTATTAAGCCTGAAAAGGAGCCTTTAAAATCACACTAATGTCCATTTAGGAAAAGGGAACTGAGATCTGGAGAGTAAGGGCTTGCCCAAGGTCACTGGCTTAGAGGTAGATTAGAAACTAGAACTCTGGTCTCAACTCCAGGTGGGCAGGCATTCTTAAACGTCTTTTAACATTTTGTGCACCTGAGAGAAGTAAATTCCATAGGCATGAAAACCTTTTTTATTCATATTTGAGGCTGGAGAATTTTTCAGTTACATGCTCCTGTCTTTTTGGTTTTGATTTTCCTATGAATTATAGGAAGCCACAAACTGTAAAAAAAAAAAAAAAATACACATTTCAGCTATAAAAACTATAAAAATAAACATTCTAGCTATACTGATAGAGCTGACATGATGAATGCTCAAGTTTCTAGCAACTTTAAAGGTAGTAAATAATAATGGTATTGTATTTTTCTAAAATACAAGTGGGGAAACACAGTACCTAATGGCACTCATCCCCGACACCCACCTCAAAAAAAATTGCCACTGATCATGAGGATTCTTTCTGCCTTGATGCTCTTCGCTGTGCTTGGTTTTTATAAACAACCCTGACCATTTGGCTTCATGAGTGATTAATGATGCTTGCATTTTCTAGATTTAATGTGAGATCATTCCCTGTGTTAGAAAAAATCTAGCAATCTTAATGGCATCTTTTTGTTTTGTTTTCTTATATGAGCGCTGCATCCTTAATTCTTGGGGTTGTGTAGGAGTTGGCAGGCTCTGAGATAAAAATAGAAGCTGATTTCAGAGGCCTCTGTTGACTAGGCTTTATGTGAGAGCCTCCATCCCGCTCACCCTGTCACATTGCAGCCTTGTGACAGGCTGAAGCGCCCGCCCATGTGATCTAAGCTTCTGAGAAATATTAAGGCAAGCTTTGCTCTTGCGGTGGCATTTAAAAGCTGGCTTTCGGGGGGGGGGGGGGAGTCTACAAGATGAGATGCCATGTAGAAGACTGATGTCCCAGTGTCTCTTGTGTTTCAGTTTGGAGGCTGTTTATCGTGACTTGAAGGTAGATGTGTTTTCTGAAGAAAGGTGGAATACTTTGCATGTGAAATCATTGGGTGAAATTCCCACCCCCATTTATATAAACAAAAGATTTTAAGAATCAGATTAATATTAATGTGGGTTGACTTTTAGGCCAATTTACTTTTAAAGCCACTGTTAGATGACACTAGAAGTTAGTATAGCAAGTGAGCTAGTGTAATTCTTAAGCTGGCTTCAAGGAATGGCCCTGCTTTTTGTGCAGGGCAAAGATTCACATACTTTGCATGGTAGGCATGCAAATACACTGTTATTTGAAGCATTTTTTGTACATGTTATACTCAAAATTTAAAAAACCCAGCTGAAAGTGTTTATTAATAAACTTCCTAAGTGATGTTGAAATGTTTACACTACCCTGATCCAAAATGAGTCAGCTAAATTCCACTTACTATTTAAAGAGATAGTGTCAACTAAATTAGTACTATTATCTGAAGTAAGTTGCAAGTATTGGTCACTTTCTGTACAAGTTTGATTGGCTTGAGGTATTTTCAAGCTTGAAATATAATGGCTTTTTGCTAACAAAAGGAAAGATTACTATCATTTAGATTGTTGGAATAATTGACAGGATTCGGGCCAGGTCAAGTTTGGTTAGTCCTCTTCCCCCCTTTTTATAATTTTGGTAAAAAGTGTTAATACTTGTTAAAACATTGCTTTTAATAACTCACTAAAGAGTGTATCCTAGTATGTGGTGGTTGAAAAAAGCAGTATGAAATTCTAGGAAGTAACAAGCTGTAGCTGAAAGTACTTTCCTGCACTTATTTGAAAAGTTCATAACTTATAAGTCACCTTCATAGTCAACATTAAGGTACAGTTAAAGGAGAATGACCAGAATTATTGCACATAATCTCCCCTTGATAAAATGCTCTGAAATACGCTTTTGGTACATTCATATATAATTTAAAGGTGACATGGAAACCTTCCAGGTTTTTAATTTTTTTTCTTAAATATTTATGTCTGTTAACTCAGGAAATTTTACTAAATTTAGCAAAACATTACTGTTTGTGCTAATTTTAAGAAGGCTTCTGGAAAAGCAAGGGTATGCTTGCTATATAAAGCTCTTTCTGGTAACCTAGCATTAAATATTAACCATTACTAAAGGTTGTGTGTATTGCTTTATTTTGCCATATTGAAATTGAGCTTGGAAAGGTTTCATTATTTTCTGTCATGAGGCAGACAAGTGCTTGTTAAAAGTTTTAATAGAGCCGTTGGCTGAGAAATCTATGGCTAATAATTTGTACATTATAGGTTTCTAGGCACTGACTTTAAAGTATACTCAGACCCAGATTTCTCATGTCAAATGTAGAACAAAAGGAATTTCTTAAGCAGCTTTTTCCTAAATTCTTAAAGAACTTCACTTTTTGGTGCCGGGGTAACAGGAAAAGCTAGATGATCTACCAGCTCTCTTTTCAGTCTTCTGTAAAGGTGTTGCAGCATTTAAAAAGTACAGATGCTCTGCCCCGTAGCAGAACTGAATTACTACAGGGCTCACGTATGTTCAGATGTTAGTTTTAAGAAAGCTCTAGAGCTACATCCAATATACAGCTAGTTTAAAGAACAACTAGTAGATATGAAGAGTCAGTAGTTAATTGTGATTATTTGAAATAATCTGCCTGTAGTGTAGGAGAGTAGAAAGTGATTTAAAGATACCAATTGCCAAAATTGATTTAAACATAATTCTGGTATCGGGAAGGGTGACCTTTTCACGAATTACAGAAACAGTGACAGGTAAAATAATACATTTTAATGTTTAATGATAGAATTTTTTGTCCTAAAAATGTGAAGTCATGATAGTTCATTGTTTATCAAGCTAAAACAGTTCCATTCATGTCCCTTGTTTTATAAAGGCAACAAAATATTCATAATTTAGCCTACTCTCTTAAAGATTAACACAATTGGGGGCTTTGTTAGAAACAGACTCAGTGTTTAGAAATGACAAAGGTACAATAATGACTATCATACTAATTTTAGTGATTTTTTTTTTTTTTTTTTTTTTTTTTTTTACTACATGCTAGTTTCTAAAATTTTTGTTTTGTTTTGTTTACAGGAGAAAAATGGCTCAGGAGACTAACCAGACCCCAGGGCCCATGCTGTGTAGTACAGGATGTGGCTTTTATGGGAATCCTAGGACAAATGGAATGTGTTCTGTTTGCTACAAAGAACATCTTCAGAGGCAGCAGAATAGTGGCAGAATGAGCCCAATGGGTAAGTTGGTTCCAAGAAATAACCCATTTGAAGACCTGGTGGACAGAAAATATAGAACCAAGAGTTGGGCCCTAAGACTGAGAATGAATCCTGAAAGTCCAAGGAGAGAAGACTCGAGAAAAGCTTGAAATTTAAAGCAATAGTAGCCCAAGTACTTGGAATGACTACATGAGGAATGAGTGACTGTCTACAAGCATCTTCTAGCTTTTTCATTTTCGTTTTTGAGTACATGTACTCACTGGATATGACTTTTTAATATATTTTTTTGTTGTTTGGATATCACTTAAGTGTAAGATTCTGCAGCACAGTGAAAGTACTTAAGTCACTAATCTAATTAAATGCAAGTATTTGTTACTTATTAATAGTTTTGGTAATGAGTGTTTGTAGTGTTGCTTTGTTTCTTACCAGTCCTTTTTTCTAAATAGGGACAGCTAGTGGTTCCAACAGTCCTACCTCAGACTCTGCATCTGTACAAAGAGCAGATGCTAGTTTAAACAACTGTGAAGGTGCTGCTGGCAGCACATCTGAAAAATCAAGGTAAGATTAAACATTTCTGGGTTTTTATAATAATACAGGGAGGAAATAAAGATAAATGACATTATAATTATGAATGTTAATAAATAATGATGTATTACATCATACGTATTGCCTTATAATAAGGATGTTAGTACATTAGATGCCCTTGGCTTTACATGTGTTGCACAATTGGTGATTATTCCAGTGTCCTTTAATATATGATCGTGTAGGTCATTGAGTAAAGCTATGTATTAACAACGCACTCCTGAAAAACCTCAAGGATACTGTGTTGAGATGCTGTGCTTTTATTTCTTTGTAATTGAGGCGTAATAATTGTAGAGAATGAGACTCTGCAGACTATATTGTAATGCCACGTAAGGCATTCTGGCAAAGCTACCCCTTTTGCCCTTAAACAAATCACAGGCACAGCTAAAAATTTCTAGTTGGCTATAATAGAACATCGTAACCTATATAAATATGCAGGCTTGAATTGATGAGCCATTCATCAAATTGCTTTCCTTATTCTCATCCATCTGTGCTGGGCATCTTGTTTAGATTATTTAGCTCCATTTGATCACATTGGAAATAATATATGTTGAACTGACAACTTCTTATCTTTCCAAGAAGTACCCTTAACATCTTTAAAAATGTTTGCTTGAACTTAAATAGAAATGTGCCTGTGGCTGCCTTGCCTGTAACTCAGCAAATGACAGAAATGAGCATTTCAAGAGAGGACAAAATAACTACCGCGAAAACAGAGGTGTCAGAGCCAGGTATGCTTTTTGTTTAATACTAGTTCAGTTCTGGATTTGGTAGTACAAGAAAGGGTTGGTGGAGGGATTCTTTCCTTCCCATTGAAGGACCAAAGAGGAGAGAGAGCTATAAAATAGAGGCCAAGAAAACCACTATCTTTAAAGTACCTTGAAGTGTAAAATAGTCACTCTTTAATCTCTTTTTCTCTGCCCATCCCCCCTTGCCCCTGCATCCACAAATCAGCAAAGTTTATAATATGAAGACTGAAAATGTCAAGAATTTAATGAACTGTTCACCAATATATTTTAAAAGTATCTAAATCATTAAAGAAGGTATTGTTCACAAACGGAAGAAATTATACGGACTAAATTCCAAAGCTGTGGAGAAAAATTCAATAATCAAAAGCATTAACTATTCAGTCTTGATATTGTCAATACTGTAGAAAATACTCAATCAAAAGAACATATCAAACACTAAAAGAAACTTTTGAATTGAAGAAGTGTGGGATCCCTATGGGAGTTTAAAAACTCAGTGTGGAAAGGCATTTTGGTTTTCATTAGTTAGTGACTGAGTCTATGCTGAACTTACATAGCACAACCAGAAGTGCTTTAATGTTGCCAGAAGATTGACTTGTTTGATTTATCTGCGCTAGACCCTGGAACAATGATCTATATACTCTATGGTGCACATAGTGCATTTGATCAATTCATGATTTCCTGGTATAGTGTTGACTGAACACAATATAAAACTTTATTGTGAGCTAATAGTGTCAGTGGATGTGTAATCTGCTTTGGAGGCTTGCTTTTGTACGTAGCCTAGCTTATGTGAACCATATCACTCTTAATTGATACATTTAAGATGAAAATTCTTAAGTTGGGCAGGTGAATCCATATTTGGTATTTTTAAGTTAAGTTCCATCCTTATGAAAAACTGACCAAATTAGTATTTGTGAGGCTTTTGTTCTGTTTCATTTGTTTTTGTTTTTTTAAAACACAAAATGACACTGACCTTGGAACAATACTCTTTCGGATTAGTTCTGTAGCTATTCTGTGCATTTATTATTTCTTAGTAGGCGTTCTGTAGTTCACTGCTCTGTCTTTTCTGTATCATTTTTCTCTTCTTGACTGACCCCCGCCCCTCTTCCCTGTATGTTTTAGGAACCACTGTCCAATTTTCAGGTGTGGCCAAGGAAATATAGCTGTCACCTCCCCAGCACTATTCCACAGATTGTTCTTTACTGTTATACCATCAGGAAAAATTACATTAATGTTGCCATAGTAGATTATTAGGAGTAAGTAGTAGCTAGAATATTACTGTTGGTCTAATATTAGACTGTTAATCTCACTGGATATATTACTAATGCAAATGAGTTATAAATTTGGAGGTAATTTTACAGTACCTATTAAACCAATTGGTTTGGATTTATGCTGATAGCATTAGTGTTGACCTATTGTTAGGCAATAATTTTAGTATTGTATACGTTAATTTGCTATTGGGGTTTGGATTAATATTAAAACTCAGCTTATAGTGCTTCTGGTTTCGCTGAGTTTTATAAAAGTAGAATTAAATTTTGCTGTTTTGTTTTCAATAACCTGGTGGTAATGTGAACTTTAAAAGAGTAATCTGCAATTTTATCTTTATATTGACAAATTCCATTGATGTCATGAGTAAACTTAAAACTTAGATCTTTTAGGTGGAGAAACAGGGACTTTTAAAAGTAGGTCATATCTCTTACTGTCCAAATTTCATACCCATTTTATTTTTATTTTTTATTTTTTATTTTTTTGCGGTACGCGGGCCTCTCACTGTTGTGGCCTCTCCCGTTGCGGAGCACAGGCTCTGGACACGCAGGCTCAGCAGCCATGGCTCACAGGCCTAGCCGCTCCACGTCATGTGGGATCTTCCCGGACTGGGGCACGAACCCGTGTCCCCTGCATTCGTAGGCGGACTCTCAACCACTGCGCCACCAGGGAATCCCCATACCCATTTTAGATAAGTATCACAAAGTAAATTACAGCTGTGCTCTAAAAATTCTTGTTTTGCCTCTGGAATCCTTAATAGTCTAAAATCAAAGCTTCACAAGTACTTACACTGTCCTAAAGACAACGTTGCTGATATTTCAAGTTTTTTTTTTTTTTTTTTAATCCTGCAGGTTTTCTATGTAAGACAATATAAAGCACTTATTAAAATGGCACAATAATAATTGTGAAATTTTGGAACCTAAAGTTAATTAGGGGATTAATGACTTGGGTTTTACTTGTCAAAATTTGTTGGGTTTATCTACACAATTTTTCTTTTTTCTATCAGTATAAAAGCAAAATGACTTTATAGCTAATTACCTCAGAAGTTGGTAACCTTATTTCCTGAATTTGAACTGCCCTAATTTAGAAGTTTGCATTTAGGCAATTGGAATATGGAAAAACTGAGCAGATGACCACATCTCTCAGGTCTTTAAAATTTAGAATTAGGATTTTGTTTGCCAGGACTAGAGTGAGTTTAAAGGAATTTGAGTGGAGTGATAATTTAATAAAATTTACAGGAGCAAGTGGTATTATGTTAATTGGCAAGAAATTCTCAGATTTGAAAGAAGTTCTGATATTAAAGTAGAAGATTGTTTTTAAAGTACATGTTTTCAAGAAAGACTTCTTAAACATTTTCAGGAAGAATCTTACTGTTTCTCTTGTTTTGTTTTGGTCTGGTCTTAGATAATTATCAGCCAAACAATTGACAGACTTCTAATTTTTACCCTTGTTTTTCAGTTGTCACTCAGCCCAGTCCATCAGTTTCTCAGCCCAGTACTTCTCAAAGTGAAGAAAAAGCCCCTGAGTTGCCCAAACCAAAGAAGAACAGATGTTTCATGTGCAGAAAGAAAGTTGGCCTTACAGGTATTCAGGGAGCTCCTAGTTACTCCCTAAGGGACTGGTCAGTCTTACACATAAAACAAAATGCCCGACTTTGAAGAATAGAAAGTTTCCAGAGTAGACTGGAAAGAGGACAGTGAAGAGAAGTCGAGTTTGATTTCCATTGGTTTGTCTAATCATATGAAACCCTTTCCTAACTTCAGGCCTTCTGAATTACTTTCCTTTATCGGATTGATAAAAATTAATCCCTTTTGATTCTTTCCTTTGTTCTGTTCTCCTGGGAAAAAGATAGCTGAATTAAATAGTAAGCACCTACTTTGAACCAGGCACAAAATGTTCTAGATACTTTTTAATTGTTCTCCTTTAAATCTCAGAACTGTATGTGGTTGTCTTTTCCTAGCCTTCACTTGAGGAAACATTACCCAGTTAACATACGGTAGGACTAGAATTTAAATTCAAATCAGCCTGACTCCAGAGCCTGTGTAATTTCTACCCTGTTTGGTACCTACAGGAGTTTATGGAAGGATAGTTACTTAAATTTCTCACCATGTCAGAGGAGGTTAAGAGCACTTTCAGTTTAAAGTGACAGACTCTTTAATGTTGCAAAGAGTCATGAAAATCTGCTTCCTTTTCTGTATTGACTAATGCTTTTGTTTCTTTTAATTGCTACAAGTTCCCAAGTGACTCTACTTCCTCTTGTATGTACAGGGTTTGACTGCCGGTGTGGAAATTTGTTTTGTGGACTTCACCGTTACTCTGACAAGCACAACTGTCCATATGATTACAAAGCAGAAGCTGCAGCAAAAATCAGAAAAGAGAATCCAGTTGTTGTGGCTGAAAAAATCCAGAGAATATAAATTACTACTTGTGAAGAGACTGATAACTTTGTTTTTATTTTAATATATCGTAGGAAAACATTAAAGAGCAGATGCATGGCCATTTTCCTTTGATGTTCTCCAGAGTTTTACTTTACACTTGTCTGTCTTATAATTGATATTTTAGGATGTGTGGGTGTTTGTTACAGGCAGAATTGGATAGATACAGCCCTACAAAATGTATATGCCCTCCCCTGAATTAAATTGGATGAAAATCTGCACAGCAAGTTGAAAACACAGATAATAGGGACAAAATTTAGTTCCCTTGTGCCAAACAAAGTACGTGAAATATCTGCATGTTTGCAGCATATCTGCCTTTGAGAATGTAATCAAGGTATAATCTCTGGCTAGTGTTACGTGCCTGTATTTTTTTTTTTTTTTAATGGTACACCAGAAAAGGACTGGCAGTCTACTTCTACCATAAACTTTACCCTGTTAATTTCCACATTTTCCTTGGAAGCGGGAAGAAAGCTATAAAGAAAGCTATCAGACCTTTCCGTGAAACCAGTGTTTTTGGTGCCATATGTAAGCCTGGCTAATTGGTCTTCTAAAAGCTGTCAAATAAGACATTCTTTGGAAGGTACACATCATAACTGGTTATAAAGAGTAAAACAGATCAAGCCAACAGGGTCTTGAGCTATCTTTGAAGCTTATCGTGCTGGCCTGCACCAGAAGATGTCTGCATTACTCTCATTGCTAACAATATTGTGTAGCACAGAACTGCACTAAGATTAATTTGTCTACAAGAAGAAGTTAAAACTCTACGTTTGGTTTTCACATATAGCAGCTCTATTGAGTAACATGCATCTGAATTTTAATTTGCAAGGGTATCTGAATAGTTAATTTTTCATGTGCATATTTTGTTGAATTGTTTTGGTTCAAGAAAGAATGTTTAAAGCTTTTTTAAAGACTTCAGTTCTTAATGTAACTGTACCCTTCTGCATGGAAAATCATAACCAACATGGCTGCGGTAGACTTCTTAGTGGTATCCAGCACCACTTGCAGAGGGCTGCTTTATCATATTGTACTTGGGTGTAGGACTCTAGTGTTCTTGGGTGTATTGCATGGGCTGCATTATCTACAGCATTGTACAATAACAACTAGAAGAGGCAGTATACTTCACTGATGCTTGTCTGGTAATATCACTTCTGTGTTATAATGGAAGGTTTTTTGTGATGTATGAAACTTGTGTTTTTTATATATAAATGCGTATAGTTAGATTGGTGTCGTGGTAATGCCTGTTTTCATCTGTAAATAGTTAAGTATGTACACGAGGCACTACTTCTGATTTATTGCAGTGTTCAGTCTTAGTTTTTACTTTTACTCTTAAAGCATTCAGTTTTGCTTTCAATTTTATGTACCTTAGTTCTGAGTTAGATCTGCAGATGTGTACAGATAGTTCATATTTATGTATTGCACATAATCATGCTATTCAGCATTGATGCTGTATTGTATTATGTAAATAATAAAAGCCATGTACAGAGGGAAACTTCCACTTGTTCATTGGGTTTTTAAGCCATAGTTAGAAATCCTAAAGGGGGATAATTAGAAAATGTTTCATATTGAACTTTTTAGTTGCATTTGTAGACTTTGCATGGCTATATTGTAAATTTTTTTCCATTGCCATCCCTGAACATGATATATTCAAGTGAGAGCCATGAGATGAGTGTTGTAAAACATCGTAAGTGTGGTACATAATAGGCAATTTAATTTTGAAGAAATGAATAGGCACTTTTAGGGTTAAAACAGTCTTAGAACTTAGGTCATAATTTTTCAATCCTCCTATCTCCCTTTTCCTTTTTTTTTGCTTTATAAATGACACTTTAGGCATGACAGTGTGTTTACAACAACAGACATAGTCTTGTTTGGGGTTTGGTTCTAATGTTGAGATGGACCCGTGGGCTTGGTCTTTGCAGGTGTCACGTGAGATAATAAAGAATAAGGGATAACGACATGCTGACTTCCAAAAAGCAGAACCATGACTTCACAGTGATGGGAGTTTGAAATGGAAATACCCAGATGATTCACTATCACCTGTCACAGTATTTTGAGTGCTGCTACTTTTGCTTCAGGTGAGCGGAAATGTATACTATATGAAGTATGATGAGGGTAGTGTCTCCTGAAATATGAAGGATATTGAATAACCAAAATTGAGTTGAAAATTATGGTATTTAGAAGGCAAACTTAATTTTTATTCAAAGTTTAAATAAGACTTATTTTCCCTCAGTGCTACCACTGTCAGACATTTGCTTAATAAATTTTTAAACCTTAAGGTTTTGAAGTCCAAGAGTGGTACGTTGGGGATAAAGAAGACTTACATGGGAAGATGATGGACTTCATTCTGTAGTGGTCTTTGAAATAAGTAGCATGAGATTGTGGTAATAAATGTTTCCATAATCATTTCTTATGAGAAACACTAATTTAGAACATATTTGGACTTAAGGATTGGATTTGTCTGGAACATTGACCGGGGAGAAGGGATCAAAGTGTTAAGGCAGCTAGGAAGATTCAGTTCTACCTAGACTCCTGTATTCAAACCTGAATGTTTCTCAGGCAAGACTATAAGTGGGTATTATCTTTGGAATGTACACTGAGATATAAAGCATGTCAAGAATGTATCACGTTTCATTTTGCACATGCCCACTCCAGAAATGTTTTGAGAGGACAGACACTGATGACATGAATTAGCTACATGGCCTAGGACTAGTCCTTTTATTAAGTCTATTCTTCAGTGGGCTTTCTCTGCAAAACTAGGGCCTCTGGTTTGAGGGGAAGTGTGTTTCCCACAGCACGAATTTGAAAAGGAAAAAATTTGAGTGGAATGGCATATTGGTTAAGAAGATAGTGGACCCTAGGACCAAGTTTGATCTGTAAATAAGGATGGTAAAAATGCATGGCACATAGTGTTCCCTATTAAATTTTTTAAGGACTTAATTTTAGGTTCACAGCAAAACAGAGGTAAATACAGAGATTTCCCATGCACTCTCTTCCCCCACACATACATAGCTCCTCTATTACCAACATTTACCACTAGAATGGTACATTTGTTAAAACTGATGAACCTATATTGACGCCATAATCACCCAAAGTCCATAGTTTATAGTTCACCGTTGGTGTTTTCTGTGCGTTTGGACAAATCTATATTGGCAAATCCATCATAGTATCATACAGAATATTTTCACTGCCCTAAAAGTCTGCTCTGCCTATTCCAACACCCCAGCCCCTGACAACTACTGATCTTTTTACTGCTTCCACAATTTTGCCTTTTCCAAAATGTCATACAGTATGTATGTAATCTTTTCAGATTGGCTTCTTAAACTTAATAATATTCACTTAAGTTTTTTCCATGCTTTTTCATGGCTTGACACCTCATTTCTTTTTAGTATTGAATAATCCATTTTCTGGATGTATCACAGTTTATTTCCATATACGTACTGAAGGATATCTTGGTTGCTTCCAAGTTAGGGCAATTATGAATGAAGTTGTTAAAAACATCGGTGAGCAAGATTTGTGTGGAATAAAGTTTTCAACTCCTTTGGGTAGATAGTATGGTAAGAATATATTTGGTTTTGTAAGAAACCACCAAACTGCCTTCCAAAATGTGTACCATTTTGCATTCCTACCAGCAATGAATGAGTTTCTGTTGCTCCACATCTTCACCAGCATTTGGTGTTGTCAGTGTTGTGGATTTTGTCTATTCTAATAGGTGTGCAGTTAAATCTCGTCACAGTAACATGATGTGGAGCATCTTTAGTATTCTTAATTTGCCATCTATCTGTATATCTTCTTTGGTGAGGTGTCTGGTAAGGTCTTTGGCCCATTTTTAATCAGGTTTGTTTTCCTACTGAGCTTTAAGAGTTCTTTGTGTATTTTGGATAACAGTTCTTTATCAGATGTGTCTTGCAAATATTTTCTTGCAGTCTAATTTGTTCTCTTGGGCTATTATTAATTTTAATGTCCTAGAGTAATGATTTCTAGAACTTGAAAGAGAATTGTTTGATAACAAGATTGGTTACATTAAGTTGTATAATGAAAAGGTAAAGATCTGTAACTTTAAAACTTTCAGTTTAAAGTGATTAGAATCATTCTTTTCAGTTGCCTTAAATGAAGTTCTTTGCAAGTAACTAAAAATGGGCAAACGTCTACTAAGTAATAGCAACGTATTAAGCATACTACTGTTATGATTGTATTTGAATTGGTAATACATTCACAGGGTTCAAAAGTGAATTTATTGATATACATTGAGAAGCAAAGCCTCTCTCATCCTGTTGCATATGCCCCATTCCAAAGGTACACTTTAGGTAACCGTCATAACTTGGAAAGTTTATCTCCTCCACATCGTGTAAACATTTGTGTGCAGAGCCTTAATTTGACTCTCATTTGCTTAATTATTTGAACTCAAAGTTCTCATAGTGATTTTTGTTCATAAATTTAGCTTATAATTTTGGAGAGAATGATGGGTGTGGTTTCTGATTGATTAGCAGTAAGATGATATAGCCTTTAACTACATAGATGGGTTTCCATGGGTGAAATAGCATGTTGTTAATGAAAAGTAATTTGAAATTTGATAAAGCAGTTTCTTATGTTTGTACAGTCTGCTTTAAAGCAAACGTACATGTACGACAGAATACAAAAGTGTCATTTAATGGTTATTACTATTTTCACACACAAACTCTGGCTTTTAATTCATATAAAAGCAAAGAGCATTGTTTTGTGTTTTCCCCTAGAGTACATTTCTGTTCTAGTCCTAGCAGTAAGAGTTAAACCATTTTGTGGCATAAATGTAAGACTCAATTTTGTCTAAAACTAAGTGCTACTTTCCTTTTTAGTATATGTACTGACTTGCTATTGTATTTCACATGTGACACTTAAGTGAACAGCAAGATGACAGAAGTTATATGTTATTTTCTAGTTGGTTAAAAACCTGTTTCGAATATATTCTTTCCTGATGGTTTTGACTGAAATGATCACCACAGAACCTCAGATTGTATGTATGTGAAATCATCGATAACACGAAGGCTATTCAGGAATTAGGGTAATCTATTAGTCTGCTCAAAAATTAATAAGAAATCTTTCTAACACATTTCTTAAATTTTAGTTGAATGCAGGAACTGTTCACAAAACAGCAATTACTTAAGCCCTTATTCTTTTAGAGCTTACAAATCAGCCAGAAAAAAATATAACCAAACTAGCCTAGATGAGCTCAAACACTAGTGTCTGAGTAATTTCTCAGATTGATTTTGTGTGTATAATCCATGGCAAATTAAAAAATGGTAGCAAATTCTTCCTATATGTTTCTGTTCTCTCTTGCCTCCCCATTACTAAAAATGCATTCAAACATGAAAATTAGAATACCATGCAAATAAATATGGTTTAGATTTTTTTAAAGCATTTCTTTTTAAACTTGTATGCACCCTGGTGTTCTCGTTCCATGTCCACCCCTATGAGAAAAGTACTTCTTACTAGGGTGATGTTTCTTAAGGAAACCCTCCCTAGACATAACCTCATGTACTTAGAAATATCACCCACATACTAAAAAATTTGGCTTCTAATGTTGTCTTGCACTAATTACTACTGTAAAAGTAATTCTGTAAAAATTATAATACTTAAATATGAATAGGTAATATGCCACCCCACCCATTACCCATTAGCATCTGTGTTATATTTAAATGCCTGCTAAAATTATCCATGTTTGCACATTTTTCATTTTTAGTTATTCTGTGGCTTATTTGGTTGGCATGAAAATTAGTGAATATCTATGACAGCATAACCAGTTTTTTCAGTGGCAAGATTGTATATCAGGTGACAAAAATATGAGACTTCAGAGATTTAACAAAGTAATAATACCTGTTAGAAAAAAAGTGCAGCCTACAGACATCAAAATATCATGCATTCGTATCCAGACATGGCCCTTTAGCATTCAAGTGTTAGCTATGTTAATTTGGGTCTTTGATTTAAAAAGTGGGGCTTTTAAAGTAGATTAAGGGTAGCACTTTTTACTTGGTTAATGGGGGACCAAGAATTCTCTAGACTGTTAAGAAAGGTGTCTTTAAGGACCCTAGACAAATTGTCACAGCTAACCAATGATCAAAATCTGCCCAGTGATGTATGGCCCGTACACAGAAGGTCCCAGATTGTATTGAACATAATACTTAGTACTGAATCACAGCATTTCAAACTTTGTAGTAAAGTTAATTGTTCAGTGTGATGTATTTGTAAGGCTTAAGGACAAATGGCTGCTTTTTACAATGAGCTGGATGTATGACATGTAGTAGAAACCAAATGAAACGGGCCCGTTAAAGTTACTGCAAGAGGGTTGCATGGAAGACTGTCATCTTCTACTGAGAACTGGGAGGAGCCAATAGCTTCTTATATTTGACACTGAACTTCCGCCTATGCCTGAGGCATGCTGTGTGAGCAGGAAAAGTGAGGCATACATGGTTTCAGTTTTCAAGGAGCTTATGATCTAGTACAATAGATAATGATCTGAATTACTGTATTGGTCATGTTGATTCTACAGCTGAGAAAGTAAGTTTGTTTGAGTTTTAGGAGGATGGGTGATCAGAATTAATGTTGGATATCATCAGGTATACATCATTACTCGAAGCCTCTTCTCCCAGAAACAATACCCCTTTCAAAATTCGTCACTGTTGGAAGTGGAGAGTAAATTTTTCATTCCAAGCTGGGAAAACAGTTGAGTAGATGGTGGTTAGACAATAGCTTTAAAGTCAGTTCAGGTTTGTGACTCAAAAACTGTGACTCTGGAAAAGTTACTTAATCTTGAGTAACTGAGTGTCTTTACCTGTGCAAACTTTAAAGATTAAAATGATGTTGACTGTAACACACTTAGTAATGTCAAGCACATTGTAAGTGCTTGATACAGACTCGGTGTTTCAACATTACTTACACAGCTAATAACCCCTGAAAAAGTCTATTCACAGATGTTTAAGAGGCCAGATTATGATCTGTGCAGTGTAACAGTCATTTTGCAATCAACTAAAATTCATTTGGTGGAAAGGAAACAAAATCCAACTGCTAGTTTTCTCTCTGCAAGGCTGACAGTTCTTAAGCTGTGATACACGTGTCCCTGAAATTGCGTGCAGTCTGTTGTCTGTGTTTTTTTTTTCTTTCTTTCTTTTTTGGCGGTACGCGGGCCTCTCACTGCTGTGGCCTCTCCCGTTGCGGAGCACAGGCTCCGGACGCGCAGGCTCAGCGGCCATGGCTCACGGGCCCAGCCGCTCCGCGGCATGTGGAATCTTGCCGGACCGGTGCACGAACCCGTGTCCCCTGCATCGGCAGGCGGACTCTCAATCACTGCGCCACCAGGGAAGCCCTGTGTTTCTTGGTAGGATTTTCAAATTGATCCATGACTCAAAGACGACTCAGAATCTAAATGGCCTTCCTGGGAAGATCCTTGAGTATTTTAAGAGGGAGCTAGCTATTATACAAGCTGGAAATACCAAATCTACCTTGTTCTGCTGCCTCTCAGACAATATTAAAAGAAAAAGTACCTTTTCTCTTGTTAGAAGCAATAGCAAAGGCGGCTCCATGGGCTGAAGGAGGAAATGAATTTGTCGGTTACAAACATAGTCCTCCAGTCTTTTAAAAAATAATCTTGCCTTGCCATTTTAGTTTGATTTTCCTGATACTCCTCTCCTACTCTTCTCAAAACCAGACCAGGGTCTGTGACATCATGCTTTGCATGATACACACTCTTGCAAGCCAAGAAATGTGAGTTTCAAACATGTTATCTTACACAGTGATGGTCTTAACCTTATAAGTCCAAATGTCCTCTCACAGCATTGGCTGAATCGTCAGGGTATTGTTATGTGTGTTGGAGAGAAACTAAAGCATCTGTATACTATTATTTTCCAGGCTAAAATAGTAGAGAAGTTGAAAGTTACTCTGAGTTCAGGACAACAGCACTTTATTACTGAGTGATCCCTCTTCTGGTGCATATTATCTCCCTGAACCCATATCCCAGCCTGTTATTGCTGGAAGAATATCTTAGAATCAATCTTTGAAACTCTTCCAATGCATATTTCCCAATCCATTGATCCAGACACAGAAAATGGGTGAGAGTTGCCTAAATCATGCCTAAGAGTAGCAAAGTAGCCTAAATCTTTTAACAGAGTCTTTCCCAAACCTGTGGATCACCAAAATCAACTGGTGAGCTAAAAACAACAGCAGCAGCAATAACACATACTTGGGTCTCAGTTCATTTTCACTAAATCAGAATATCTGGGAGAACCTGTATTTTTGACAGCTCTCCCCTACATTATTTTGTTAATCAGATTTGGAAAACACTGTTTAGAATGTATGTCTCCTTCCACAAAGTAGGCCCATGCAGTATAAAGAGGGGTGAGCTTGGACAGTTTAGTGTCTCACTCACTTGAACTATTGCAAATGGAGCTTTCGGTTTCTATGTATTATCCTCACTTTAAAGCACTGGTATGTGTTGTCTCTTGTTAGAACTCTTGTATTTTCTATCCATGATTTCTAATACCACATTATTTTGCAAAATGCTAAGGTAGAAGTAGATCCATTTTGGTTGTAATCACATGGTTCCTTAACATATAGCTGAGACATTTCACCTGGAAAATCCTTCCCCAAAGTAACCACTTAATCGCATTGTTCTTTGGAGTTCAGTGAAACTCAACAATTAAACTCAATAAATGCTGTTGCTTTAAAGACTTTGGAGCCCATCTACCAATCTCACTTTAAAATTCATTGGTGGCACTTGCTCGTTTTTCTACAAATTCTCTGCCTGGGTACTCCACCCATATTACCTACTTGTTCATTGATAACCTTTTATTTACCAACCAGCCTTGAAGGAAGGCTATTTAAAGCTGTAGTAGAAAAAAAAAAAAGTTGCATTTCTCTAGCTCTGGAGAAGAGTAAAGGAACAGCAGTGAAGATAAATATTTCATTAGTATCACTTTTCCTCTTCATTGTGTGAATTGTCGAGAAAAGGTTAGCAAGAATCCAAGACAAGGAAATCAGACAGCTCCCAGCATACCTAGCCAGTGCTCCCTGGCACAACTTCAGAATCTTGTTCAAAAGCATTTTCAGAACAGTAGGCACCCATTTATGTTAATGTAAGTACAGTAATCATAAGATAGGTATGAGTATGAAGTTATTACCAAGGTCTTGGCTTCATCTTTCTAAATGCAATCCAGGGTCACATGAGCCTATGCTAAGGGAATACAGAAGGATTACTAGAATGAGTTTTTGGTCCCGAGAGATGGGACAGAGTCATTTAGAGAAGTGTGCCTTGTGATCTTCCCAGGAACAGAGGAAGGGCCCCAGGGCTGGAGTGAGGTAGAGGTGACCTTAACTGAAAAGGCTGGGCATGCTTAAATCGTGTCTCAAAAAGGAACGTAGTAGGAAAAAAATCAAGGACTTTGAAAGTAGACTCAAGTCTTTGCTTCGGTTCTTAATAGCAATGTAGTTTGGGGCAGGTTATTTAACCCCTATTTCTTCAATGGGAAAGTGGGCCTAACAAGACAATTTTACAGGATTCTTGTCCCAATTAAATGAAACAAAATCAAAAGAGATGAGCACAGCATTTAGCACAGAACTGATGCTGATGCCTAAAAATATTTGCACAGTTTCTTTGCCATCTCACCTTCACTCTGCCCCCCACCATCAACCCAAACTATCTCAGCCAAGTTAAGAAAGACCAGAGCTGGAAAGTAGTGGAGGAGATATCAATGCCAAGCTCTCAATGATTATTACAAAAGCAGAATGGTTTATCTCCCTCCTGTGGAAGAGAGAGAACTATAACCATTGAGATGAACTGTGATAGTGGAGCCCCTCAGATTAATACTTGTCTAAGCCAGATTACCTATGTTGCAAGAACAGGTCATCAGCTGTAGCCCAAGATGGGCGGAGTTATGGGAGTCTAGGGAAGATACAGACCTCTGCAAGGTATTTAGAAGCATCTGTGAGGTCCCTCTTGCAAAGAGCAGCAGACTTCAAGAAGTGGTTCACATAGTGGCGAGTGTAGACAGAGTAGGCTGAATGACCATATACGAGGCAATAAAGTTCTCTTTGAGATGTAATGACTTTGGGGACCTTCTGAGAGAAGGTAGGGATGAGCTACTGGGCAGTTTTCTTGGTATCCTTTGACCTGAGTATCTGCTATGTGCTGGGCCATCTTGTAATTTAGGTTTATAGCACCTCCTTGGTGACCTGTGACTACAAATGAACTTCAGTGTTACCTGTTGTTGTAAATTGTCTGTAGCTGACTCTCTATTCTCCCATGAATGGAGTTGAACTAGATTTGACTTCATGTGCCAAACCAGAACCAACTTGTTAAAAAATTCCTCTTTATTTTTTCTTGCTTAGGGAACTGTATGACAGCACATAACTATTTGAACATGACAAATTTAATGTGGCATTTTCTACCTGTACTACCAAAACTGAGCCAATGAGATTCATTGAGGTCATTTTATTTAGTCCGTTAGAGAATCCTAGGTCTTGAAAACAGCAGTTAATCATTTCTATAGCAAAGTTAGGTCAATAATGAAAACTTAAAAAGCCATGAGTTACACAGTCATGGAGTCTGGACCCCATTATAGTATCACAGTGGTTCTTCAGTAATGAACTGACAATGATTTGGTCTCACATTTAGCAGATTTAACACAAAGGATAATTCCAAATGCAGTCAGACGATTATCAGCATCATTTATATGAGTGTACTTCCCAGCATGTACTCAGGGGTTTACTGACACTTCCTGTTCCTCAAAAAATGATTTCTAGTTGGTGGTATTCCAAGTTGGATGTTCCATGTCAAACACAAAACAACTGTTTTGTTTGGCATCAAAAATCAACCTGCTTGGGCTTCCCTGGTGGCGCAGTGGTTGAGAGTCCACCTGCCGATGCAGGGGACACAGGTTCGTGCCCTGGTCCGGGAAGATCCCACATGCCACGGAGCGGCTGGGCCCGTGAGCCATGGCCGCTGAGCCTGCACGTCCAGAGCCTGTGCTCTGCAATGGGAGAGGCCACAACAGTGAGAGGCCCGCGTACCGCAAAAAAAAAAAAAAAAAAAAAAAAAAATCAACCTGCTTCATGAAGAACTGGTTTTCACTTGCCCTTGTTTTTCTGATATGAAATGATTTCCAAGAATTATGGACTGCTGTATACTTTTTAGCTTGTAGCAAAACTCTAAAGCATAAGTCTTAGCAAATACCAAAACATCAAATAATCGTTTCCTTACAACTTCACAAATGGGATACCATAGCATTGTACAATATCAGTAATACACTTGATGTCTTCGAAGAGCACCATTAAGCCCAGACATCTGTTGAAATGAACTGGATGTTTTGACTATTGGAGGAGGAATAAGGACAATGTAAAACATAATTTTTGATATTGTTAGCTTTTTTTAGTTGAAGATTCTAAAAGACAAAAATGTTCTCCCACAGTCTAATTCAAATATGTTTATTTGCATGTTTTTCACCTCCACTAATTTGCAAGCTCCTCATACCCACCTTTGTATCACCAATGTCTAACAGTACCTTGTACACAGTAGGAGCCTAAAGATGGTACCTCTCTCCTAAAGACCAGGCTCTTTGTAAATCAAGTGTACAAGTTTCCTAGGGCTACCATAACAAATTACCACAAACTTGGTGCCTTCAAACAATAGAAATTTATTCTCTCACAGTTCTTGAGGCTAGAAGTCTGAAATTGAGGTGTCAGCAAGACTGGTTCCATCTGGAGGCTCTGATGGAGAATCCATTCCGTGCCTCTCTCCTGGCTTCTGGTAGTTGTTGGCAGTCCTTGACATTCCCTGGCTTGTAGCTGCATCACTCCAATCTCTGCCTCTGACTTCACATGGCCTGCCTTCTTCCTTTGTGTCTGTGTCTCTGTGTGCAAATTTCTCTCTCCTTTCTCTTATAAAAACAACAGTCATTGGATGGAGAGCCCATCCTAATCCAGAATATCCTCGCCTTAACTTGATTATGCCACAAAGACCCTATTTCCGAATAATTCACAGGTACCAGGGATTAGGACTTAAACGTGTCTTTTTGGGAGACACAATTCAACTCACTCCATAAAAAGTTTAGATTAGAATATGTTTCCAAGGAGCCTTGCTTTAACTATTATAATATGCAGAAAAGGCAATTATGTTGACTGTGATCCACATATGTTTTTACATGAATATTATTGACTTCAACAATCTTACCACAGATAAAAATTATATTAATGTATACTGTTTCCTTGACATGACAGATTCATAAAGAAACCGATAGCTCTCTTTGAGAAGTATCATGATGATCCTAAAAAGCTTCATTTCCTTCTTCTTGTGAGAAATATTGGCATTTATTTTCAATGTTGATACCTATTTTGAAGGATTCCAAAGAAAATGATCTCTGGCTACATGGCAGAAACAGTGCTCTAAGTGCTCACCACCCCAGTTCCTCTTCCCCAGCACATGGGAAGACAGTTATTCCCAAGGTTCCTTGCAGTTAGCCATGTGTCACAATCTGACCAACAAACTGGGCAGAACCGAAGTAAGCCACTTCTCAATTTAGCCCTTGAAAGCATTCTGCTTAAGCCTCCTTCCTCCCCTTTCCCCGTTAGGGTGACTTTGGGATCACATTTTCCAGTGGCATAGTTACCAGATGAAGGAGGGCTACCTGGATGTATCACAGTGGGACAAGAGTAATGAATGAAGTTGTGCTACTGCCTCATGGCCCAGCTTGCTAATGCAACCTCTGGCTCAAGTTGGTGTCGTTTTGTTTGATTTTGTTTTGTTTTGTTTTGTTTCATGCAGGTATATAACATCATCTAACTAAAAGAAAACAGAGTTTGGTGCCTTTAAAGCCCTTGGCATACAAAGACTGACTGTGATGAATTCATCTTTGATTTCCAGCATTTTTCACAGAGCCTGGTTCATCGTGATGTTTGTTTTTCTTTACATCAGGAATCGATCTCCTTCAAGAGCCAGTATGTGTTTTTTTCACCCTTCATAATGCTTCTAATGAAAACTCATTATTTGGCATCCTCTAATTTTTAACTACTTAAAAGGAAGAGAAAGATAAGCAGCAACAACAAATGCAAAAAAACAGTGAGTAGCTCCCGTGTCACCTCTCTCTCATTAAATAGGTAGAACATATTTACTTTAGAGGACAATATAGCGACAGTGCACACTAGGTTTTGGAAACTAGCTAATAAAGTTCCCAAAACATCCTGCAATATCCACCAGGGAGTTATTAGTTATTTTATTAATGAGAAGGTTATCAATATATAGAAAATAAATTATCTAGAGGAAACCTTACCAATTCATAAAATATTCTTAAAAGGATGAAAATTCGCCCCACTTCAGGCTGATCCAGCGCAGAAGCTGTTTTATGACTAACCAGATCCAGAATGAAGTAGAATTTACAACTGGAAATCTTAGCAAATACTAAATCCAGTTGTGACAATTGGGACAACTGGCGGGGGAGAGGTTTGGTGGGCTGTGCAGGCAAGAATTTTAACCAAAATGAGTAGAGAAGTCAGAAGGACAATTATAACTGACAGATCTGAGCAGCCTGCTCAGATAAGCTAAAAATGAGTCAGACCTTCAGTCTGATGACAACTTTGACAAGAATTTTGGAAGTGACAACAAATGGAAAGCTTTATGCATCTAGATCAACACAACTGTTAATTAGAGCCCCCAAGGGGTTGATGCATTTAGCAAATGATTGTTTTATGTACATTTTAACTTTCAAATGCTTCAATAAGTTGCTGATAAAAATAAAACCTCATTTTCATATTCTTGAAATGGAAGACACTTCTTTAGAGCTGGGTAAATCATTCCAAGTGTGAGTCTGGAGTTGGTGGAGGTGAGAATGGTTTGTGTCTGCTAAGTGGTTCAATAGTGCAGCAAAGGTTTCAAAGACTGTGCTCCATCTGCAAACAAATTTTGCAAATTCCTTTGGAAAAATAAAAAATAACTCCTGGGCTTCCCTGGTGGTGCAGTGGTTGAGAGTCCGCCTGCCGAGGCAGGGGACGCGGGTTCGTGACCCGGTCCGGGAAGATCCCACAAGCCGTGGAGCCTGTGTGTCCGGAGCCTGTGCTCCGCAACAGGAGAGGCCACAACAGTGAGAGGCCTGCTAACCGCAAAAAAAAAAAAAAAAAAAAAAAACCTCCTATGCTGATTACAGTTCATTCTTATCTAGCCCCCCATATAATTTTTTTTAATCTATAAACTCGTTTGTTGCTAGTATGTTAACTTAATTTTTTTCAAAATAATTGATAATTCAGTCGCCTTTTTTCTCTTTAAACAGATTGGTGAGGTTTTTAAATTATAGTTTTAGTAATATTTTGCTAATGTGTACAGGAATTTAAAAAATTAATTTGCATGTCCTTAGCATTCAAAAGTAATATTACTAGAATTGGGAAATTTCATAGGGTAACTGAGGGTGGGGATAAGAATAATGTGAATCATGGGGATGGGATCAGGAGCAGACCGTCTGAGAGTTTATGTGTCATCTACCCATCCTCTAGAAATAAGACAGGGTTTCATTAAAAAGAAAGAAACCGGGCTTCCCTGGTGGTGCAGTGGTTGAGAGTCCGCCTGCTGATGCAGGGGGCACGGGTTCGTGCCCCGGTCTGGGAAGATCCCACATGCCGCGGAGCGGCTGTGCCCATGAGCCATGGCCGCTGAGCCTGCGCGTCCGGAGCCTGTGCTCTGCAACGGAAGAGGCCACAACAGTGAGAAGCCCGCATACTGCAAAAAAAAAAAAAAAAAAAAGAAACCTTTTAGTCAACAATGAAGATATATTTTTGATAGAAATCTTAAATTCTTCATTTTCAGTTAAGGATTTTAGTCCTCTTCCCCCACCCCTTGTAATTGTAAGAACAGAGAATGGAGAATCCATATTTCCGCCCCCCCCATATGATGATTAGAAAATAAATGGTTCCCCAGACCAGTGTTAGAGAAAAAAAAAATTTCATGACACTTTGTTAAAGAATGGCAAGGCAGACTTTATTCAGGACCATCATGATAGATGTAGGGACCACTGCAATGGACTCAACTCAAAGTACAGCAAGGAAAAGTGGGAATTTGTAGTCCAGCAGCAGAATTGGGGGTGGGGGAGTGGTCAGTGAATAGAAATCACTAAGGGCAAGGGAGATTCTGGCTAAACCAACCTAACAGGATTCTTGCTGAAAGGTAGGCCAGGGAGATCAGACAGAGTGTGAGATTTGGTTAAAATGATTTAGGATTTCTTACTAAAACTGGACAATGCAGAGACAATCACAGAAGCCCAAAAGTCAAGGCTTATTTCAGAAGTGAGTTCGGAGAACCCTGAATAGAGTTTGGTCAAGGAGAGAATCTCTATCACTGGACTGTAGTGAACTGGGTCTCGGGAAAATCACAGGGTGCTTCTGGGTCTGTTGTGAAGCAGCTCCATGACCATAGACAGGTCATTTTATCTCTGGGCACCTGTAAAATGAAAGGTGTGTATTCACCTTTCCAGCTTTAACATTTGGGGATTCCAGAAGGGGAGAAGGACTCTCATTCAGGCCTCATTTCCTCTTAAATAGAAGGATGGATTTAGAGGTTGCAGGAAGTTAGAGGTTCAGCCACTAACTCTCTTCCGTGACACTCTCCCCACTTTGAACATCTGCTGGTCTTAAGGGTCACCATGAGGCATTCTTCCTGGCCACAGACATCTCTGTTTGCACTTTCCTGCACTATCCACCAGCAAAAAGAGTCTTTCATTTTTGCTTCAAGCTTAACTGTGGGTCAGTTCAAATTCAAGTATATAATCTGACAATGCCTCCACCTTTGTTTCTGGAACGAATCAGTAAACTTCGAGGGAGGAGGGTGAGAAGGGGAGCAAGTGATAAATGCATGTGAGTGGAATCAATAGCTTCACTGACCTCATAAGTAGTCTATGAACTGAAAAGACAAAAATCTCTGCAGTCCCATTTCTCGATTGAAATACTGTGGAAGGGCCTGGATTCATAGAGGCTAGAAAAATAGACAAGTGAAATGAACTTCTGGTAAATGATTCTGACAGAACCAAAGGAATCATGTCTTGAATGCCCTGTTTCTTCACAAAAGCCATGACTACCTCACATGGGTTGTTTCACTGACATTTACTCTCAGACACAGCTGAACCTGTCACATGTGAGAAGCCTCCTGCAATTGACTTTCTCAAGAGCACCACTTGGCTACTACACGTTTCTCTGAAGGGCAGGTAGCCTGCCTTTCCCTGGATGGACACAGCATGCTGCCTCTAAGAGGAGGTGAAATCCATTGTTCTCCTTCCCCCAGAGAGGTTTCTTGGGCTTTTAGCTTAATCAGTCTCCACTTCAAGAACTCAAGTTCTCTCTCCTCATTTTCCCATCAATCCCCACAGCAAAACACATTCCTTTTCCAAATATCTCCAGCCTTTGATCACTGATCTTCCCATCAGCTGTCAGTGAGAGATCTATTAAATGTTGCAGTCTTGAAATCCTTCTGATGAAGACAAATGAGAAATAAACTTGTGAAATAGCTCCTAGAACATTGATGTCTCTCAATTTTTTTTACTTTCTCCCTGCTCTGAGGCTTAGATATAGAATGGAGACTAGGTTTCAGTGACAGATGGCAGAGGATAATCTTCCATTTTGTCATAAAGTTAACCCTCAGAGGGGCTCGAAAAAGACCTTTCTCTTGGAAAATCAGTGGCTTCATATTTCCTTTTAATGGGGTAGAAAAAGTATCTCCTTTCTGATTTTCAAGCTAGAGAACATGCCTTTCCTTTTAAGCTAACCCACCTCGAAAAATACAAAGTTGAGGCTGCCTTCTCCGCTCTGTTTTATTTATGCTTTCTGTGAGTACCTTGAGCATTTTTTTTTTTTTTTTTTTTTTTTTTTTTTTTGCGGTACACGGGCCTCTCACTGTTGTGGCCTCTCCCGTTGCGGAGCACAGGCTCTGGATGCGCCGGCTCAGCGGCCATGGCTCACGGGCCCAGCCGCTCCACGGCATGTGGGATCTTCCCGGACCAGGGCACGAACCCGTGTCCCCTGCATCGGCAGGTGGACTCTCAACCACTGTGCCATCAGGGAAGCCCGAGCATTTTAATTAATGATGATTTGACTGTGCTTGAGCCCTAACAATAAATAAGAAAATGGGACTATTAAAGATAATGCAAAACAAACTGAAGAAAAGCTGTCTTCCAGTGTTATTTGTTGATATTTTTACAGAGGCAGAAGACTAAATGAAATACAATTCTGAAATTTTTAAGGTTGATAAAGACGATACATGTGATTTTTAAAATGTCTTTTAAATCTTATACTGGCCAAGAAATAACAGGTTTATATGCAGATGAAGCATTTGTTTTATTCTTTGAACAAGTTCAGCCGAAGGGGGTTATGATTTAATGAGTGAACAATACTTGTACTAGGTGTTAGAACAAAGCAGAGAGAATATCACCGAGACCAGTAGCTTCTGATCTTAATCAGTAGAAGACAAGCCAAGGCAAATTATCAACTGGGCAAGATCCTGGGTATTTCATGATTACCCAACAAAAAGGAGAGCTAAGATGGTTCCAAACATGAAAGGAAGCAGATGGTTAGTTTAGATTGAAGGGAATGTTGAAGGAAGACAATCTTAACCTGGGCAGACGGCTGGACCAAGTCACAACATGCTCAGGTAAAAGTCCGCACATTCGGGCTTTGGGGAAAAGTTGTAAAAGGGCACAAGAACACATAAAGGAGAATGGGCCTCTATATGGCTTTGAATAATAGTGATGCCTGTTCTCCTTCATGTGGCTTTGCATAATGGTAATGATTGGAAAACACATATATGGTATATGTAGGAAAACCTGGATTCCATTAGAATCCAGACCAGGGGCAAACCATTTTTGCACAGTCTCTCCCAAACTGCCCTCCTACATCGAAAGTCTGACTCCAGAGAGGCTGAAGAGCAAGAACCCTGTCAACTAAAACAAACTGCATAACCTAAAAGTTGAGAATTATGTTTTATTCGGGAACCTTACAAGGACTGTAGCCTGGAGAATCAGCTTCTCAGCTCTGACAGTCTGTTCCAAAGAGGTAAGGGAGGAGCCAGGATATATAGGTGTTTTTGCTGAAAAAAAATGTAGTCAAACATCAAAAGATTACTGCTAGTCACAAAAAAACAGACATCTCAGGTTAGTGATTTCAGTACTTTCCTATGTATGGAAAGATGCAAGAGTCTGGACTTACTGAAATCATTCCGTTGATATGCATCTTAACTATCGAGGGCCGTTATCCTGTTTTTCTCCATCCTGAATTCCCCTCAGGGTGCACCATCAGGCGTGGCTACAAGGGCTGATGGCTGTATGGCCATTGCATCCCTTGTTTACTGAAATGGCAGGCAGCATTTTTTTGTCCACATCCCTTTTTTAAGGAATGAGGGGGTGGAGAAGCTGGAAGGAGAGAAGACCAGTGTTAAAACCTGGTCCTCTAAATCCCAAGCCAGTCCCATGACGAAATAATTGCTTCTTCTACTCTAAAGGAACAGATACTTTTCCCAGGCCCAGGGAATATTGGAATCATTATTAAAAAGGACAGGCAGTCGAGGTAGCAAAGAATAAGAAGGAAGAACTGGGGGGAAAGAAAGGCGCTTTAAAACCTGCAGCATGGGGTTTTCTATAACAGACTGAGCACCACATCCCTGAAAGCTTGCTTTCTCTGAGCAGTGACCGAAGACTGGGGACACTCAACCTCCCATCTAAGTTTCATTACATAGTTGCCCGTTAAGAAAGGAGCTCACTCTTGGAACACAAGGACTTTTTTTTTTTTTTTTTGCTTCTAGACAGAAATGCAGTGAAGGACAACATCTTACCGTGTAAAAATAAACTCTACATACTCATCCACACATCCTTCAAATCTTTGAAAATGATGAGTTTTCACAGAGAAACTGTTAGGAATAATGGTTGGGATCTATAATATCATGGATCAATTTTGTTACGGGTGAAATTGTCTTTTGAGTGCTATCATAAGGACCTGGCTACCATTTCCCACATTCCCCCCACACACACACAAAATTAAAAAAAAAACTCCAAATAACTAGTTTACAAATTTTGGAACCCACCAAAGTGGGAACTATCTGTAGTCATATTTAATAACATTATAGGTACGAGTGACAAAAGTGAAGCAGACAGCAGCTCAGACTAAGGAACAGAACATGACACAAACCCATTTCCTCAAAAATAAATTAGAGGAAGATGATTCTTGAAAGACAAAAAGGCTGACCCTTGAGTTACTCATGTAAAGTATTTAACATGATGTCTGTCCCATAGTAAGTGCTCAAGCAATCTTCATTAACAAAAAGGAGTCTTAGGACGGCACCATCCCAGGGTGTGTCAGGAGAGTCGAGGATGGCCCCAAAAAAGGAGTAAAGAATTTTGAGGAGGTGACCATGCCCAGTCATCTCAGGTGATACAGAATCAATTAAGATGAGGATTGAGGGCTTCCCTGGTGGCACAGTGGTTGAGAGTCTGCCTGCCGATGCAGAGGACGCGGGTTCGTGCCCCGGTCCGGGAAGATCCCACATGCCACGGAGCGGCTGGGCCCGTGAGCCATGGCCGCTGAGCCTGCGCGTCCGGAGCCTGTGCTCCGCAACGGGAGAGGCCACAACAGTGAGAGGCCCGCGTACCGCAAAAAAAAAAAAAAAGATGAGGATTGAGAAAGGGTCTCTATATCTGGCAAGCAGTTCATTAGTAACCTTGAAGATAACAATGAATTATTGAGGTTGGAATCAGATTCCAGTGGGCTAAGAGAAAGAATGAAGGCGTGAAGGGAAATTTTCCAGGAAGGGGAAATCAGGACAGATCAAGGTAAAGTTCTTTAGGATGGGGCAGAATTAAGCTGACTAAGGAAACAAAGTTAGTATGGTAACCATATAAAGAAACAACGGGGAACTTCCCTGGTGGTGTAGTGGTTAAGAATCCGCCTGCCAATGCAGGGGACACAGGTTTGATCCCTGGTCCGGAAAGATCCCACATGCCACGGAACAACTAAGCCCGTGTGCCACAACTACTGAGCCCTTGTGCCACAACTACTGAAGCCCGTGCGCTTAGAGCCTGTGCTTCGCAACAAGAGAAGCCACCGCAACGAGAAACCCATGCACCACAACGAAGAGTAGCCCCCGCTCACTGCAACTAGAGAAAGCCCGTGCACAGCAACGAAGACCCAACGCAGCCAAAAAAAAAAAAAGACACAATGCTATTAAAAGTTGGTTGGAAGGGCTAAGGCATATAGTTCTACCGTCATCTCAAGAATACATAAACTTGGGACTTCCAAGGAATCAAAATCTGCAGTCTGGGTTTATGGTTCTGTAATGAATTTGCTATGCCAGCCTAGGCAACTAATTCACTTTCCCTGGGTCTCAGTCCATCAACAAGTAATACCAAACATAAAGAGTGTATAATACTGTAGTCCATAACCATTACCATAAAAATATGTGTATAGTAATGCATACATATATAATCTATATCAAGAAGATAGAAAATGCTTTGAAAGTAAGAGTAGTAGAAGATGGTGGTAAGGAAGTGCTAATGAGTGTTACAATGACTGCTACTATGTGCTGCTCTCTACTGATGATATCATACATTCTGGTTTTTCAAATTTCAAATGCTGGGGCTATGGGACCTCGTTTATACAGGTCTAGGGAAAAATTGGTATTCTTACCAGTGTGTCATCTTTGAAGCAAAGGAGTGATTTTAGGAATAAAAAGTTCACAGTAGACGCAGCAGAATAATAATGCCTCAATAATCAGTGAAATTATCCTGAGATAATGAATGCTTCTAGGAGGCAGCAGGAGTAGGGGATGAGAGGAATTAAGTGATGAAAATGGCCTTAACTAGATTTTCCTATAATGGAGTTATGAAATAATCTGTATTATTTGGGTTAGTATACAGGGTAAAGATTTTAATTTTGGTCATGTAAAAATCTCTCTTCTCTGAAAGCATCTTTTATTTTGTAATTACCTTTTAAAAGAGAGTTTGTGTCAGCTCTGGACATTCTTATTTTTATTCTTTTCAACTTATTTTTAACCTTCAGATAGTTATGCAAAAGCTAATGAAGTAGCAGAGTCACACCTAGTAAATGAGAAATTGAGAACCAGTGGTGGAGGATGGTGAAAGGAAAGGCAGTGAGTTAAAATACCCTTCACTCCTTCCAAGGCTTCAATATAAACAATTTAATCACCAACACTCTGATAGTACTGGGTGCTTTCATGTGCCAGCTTCTTACATGACCATTACCTATGAAATAAGTACTATCATCGTCCCACTTCTCAGATGAAAAAACTAAGACTGAGCTCAGTTGGCCCAGGTCACACAGCTGGTGTGTGATGATACCAAGACACTCAAATCTAGACTCAACTGCACTCATACTTTTAAACATTGTGCTGTCTGGCTTCCCTAGTGGATCCTAACTGTGGGTCACTGTGTATTGCTGGCATTGATGCACAGAGCCTTTTCCTACGGCCAGTCTCAGTGGCAGCTGGGCACTCTGCTCCCCCTGACTCACCCAGCAACAGCCTAATGTTTCCATTGCTGGCATCTTCCCAGTGCTGCCTGGAGTTGTGTTTCCTCGTGTTTATTTTCCTTAATGGAAACTAGAAGCTAAGATTGTTAAATGCATTCAAATAGGGCTGCTTAGGGAAACAGACTTTGTGAAGGCCATACCTTTTAAAAAGCGATCAGAAACCATTTTTTTCCCCCTGAAAATCAGAGAGAGAAGGGGGGAAGGAAGGAAACATACACAGACACAGAAAGAGAGAGAGAGAGAGAGAGAGATTTATTGTCCTGACCTGAGCAGCATACTATCCTATCCTTGCTCATCAAGAATGAGCTGCTGGGCTTATTGCAAATACTAAAAATTTTTCTTGAAATTTGGGGGATAAATGTACATTTATTTTTATATAATCTTTAGCAAGATAAAAATTCTATGTAAAAATTTAAAAATATATATCTTATTTTAGTGGAATTATCTGGTGTTTCTTATCACAGGTGAGATAATAGAAAATTATTTAATGCAAAACAGGAAAATACATGTAAAAACTTTTAAATATCTGTTTTATTTTATTGAAATTATCTGGTGAGATAATTACAGGTGAGATAATACAGAATTATTTAATGCAAAAAAAAGAAAAAAAAGAAAAAAGAATGGGTTCCTGGTATAGTAGAAATCAAGTTTGAGGAATTTCATCCCCCAAAGAAGGAAACCATTAACCAATATTTCCCCCATCTTTTTTACCATATGTGAAATATCAGAAGAATAATTAGGAAGACTCTCACAGATGATACAGTAATTAAGAGTGTGTACGGCCCCGGGCGTCCCCGGGAGTCCCGACCAGCAGGACAAATCCTTGTGAATCTGAGGAGGAACCTGTGGGGGTTGAAAAAAGGGGGAAGGGCAGGAGACGCGAAAGAATGGAGGCAAGACAGAATCCTGATCAAGCCTCAAACTTTTATTGCTGCGGTAGCTGTATTTATACACTGCAGAGAAAGGGGGACGGGATTCAGAATGAGGGAAGTACTTGGCTAATCATCATTGGTGCTGCCTGCGCGGGCTTTCATTTTAGGCGCGAACTTCTATCTCATAAATCAGGAAGAGAAGCAGGGTGTCGGCCATCTTCTAATGGCGAAAACTTCTTGGCTCCCAACATAAGAGGAGGGAACTCTGAAGTCAGATCAGCTGGGTTCAATTCTGGTTCCATCACTTACTAGCTGAGTGGCTCTTTACGTAGGTTACTTGACTTCTCTGAATGTCAGTTTTCTCATCTGTACAAGGGATAAGGATAATGCCAAATTCAACAGATAGCTGTGAATATTTAATATAATAATCTGTGTAAAGCTGCACATAATAAGTGCTAAATAAATAATAGCTATTTCTATATTAACTCAACTTGGAGAAGGAGGTTGTTATAGCTTCTGAGCTTTGTCATAGCAATTAGAACAAACTGGGTGGATTAAAACAATAGAAATGTATTTTCTCATAGTTCTGGAGCCAAAAGACCAAAACTGAGGTGTCAGCAGGGCTGTACTCCCTCTGGGGGCTCAAAGGGAGACTCCTTCCTTGCCTCTTCAAGCTTCTGGTGGCAATGGCAATCTTTGTGTCTGCATCACTCCAGTCTCTGCCTCGTCCTCAATGGCCCTCTCTTCTGTATGTCTTCTTCTCTCTCTTATAAGGACATTTGTCATTGGACTTAAGACCCATTTGGGTAATCCAGGATAATCTTATCTCTTAATTTAATTGCATCTGCAAAGATCCTTTTCCAAATAAGGTCACATTCACAGGATCCAGGTATTAGAAGGTGGACATATTGTTTTAGGGGCCACCATTCAACCCTCTACAAGTGTTAAGCATACCTTTCACTTGTCTTTCAACTTTATTTTTATTCCACTCTTATATTGTTTCCTAAATGCTAATGGTGTTGCCTTTTTTTTTAGGCTATGCCATGTGGCTTTCCAGATCTTAGTTCCCTGACCAGGGATCGAATCCGTGCCTCCTGCAGTAGAAGCGCAGAATCGTAACAACTGTACTGCCAGGGAATTCCCTAATGGTGCTGCCTTGACTCGAGAAACATTTATGAGTGTTAACTCTATGTTAAGTTCAGCGCCATGGAGGCTAAAAAATAAAGCATCTTGTACCACAAAGTAATGCAGATCAGAAGTGATTGAGGCTATCAGAGAGGTACAGACGAAGGCACTTAAGAGTATGAGCAGTTACTTTGGAAGGGAGAGAGTAATTGAACCAGGTTATGAGTACAATATGGAAGTGTAGGGACAGGAAAATAACATTCTAAGTAGAAGAAACAGCAGGAGCAGTGGAATAGCATAGGAAACGTATTTACAATAGCAAATGGTTTTTGCTTAGAATAAGAGTCTGCAAACTATGACCCAACCATCCTGCCATCTGTTTTTGTATGGCCCCCGATCTAAGGGTGGTTTTTATATTTTTAAATGGCTGCGGGAAAAAAACCCAAAGATTGAAGAAGAATTTTCAGCATGTAAAAATTATATAAAATTCATATTTCTGGGTCCATAACTAAAGTTTTATTGAAATACAGCTACATATTCATTTACATATTGTCTATGGCTTCTTTTGTACTATAATGGCAGATATGAGTAGTTGTGACAGAGACCATAATGGCTAAAGAGTTTAAATATTTACTATCTGACTCTTTACAGAAAAAGCTTGTAGACACCTGCTTTAGCAGAAGCATAAGGAGCCTAAAGGCGAATAAGCTGTGGTTGAAATAAATAACAGTTTAATGTATAACTTATTATACCTTGTAGGTAATGTATTTGGAATTTAGGAGAACCCAAGCCACAGAATTGCCCCCTGGCATACTGGTGGGACACAGATACTGGCAGATATGAGCCTTTCTTCAACCTTCATGATGCACCATATAGGCAGCCAATTCTTCTACCAACCAAAACCAGATTTATTTGGTTGTTAGTTTTATTTTCTTTTCAATTGGTTAAATTAATAGTGGGACTGGGCTTCCCTGGTGGCGCAGTGGTTGAGAGTCCACCTGCCGATGCAGGGGATGCGGGTTCGTGCCCCGGTCCGGGAAGATCCCACATGCCGCGGAGGGGCTGGGCCCGAGAGCCATGGCCGCTGAGCCTGCGGGTCCGGAGCCTGTGCTCCGCAACGGGAGAGGCCACAGCAGTGAGAGGCCCGCGTACCGAAGGAAAAAAAAAAAAAAAAAAAATAGTGGGACATTTTCTGCTAAACTGCCCCTTGGGGGAGGGAAAAATGGCAAGAATTACCTTACAATAATCACCAACAATTGAGAGTTGAGTCTCTGTGCCCACTTTAGTTAATAAGGCAGCCCTGGGTAGCAATCATTAAAATGGAGATTTTTCCATGAAGGAGAAAACAGCTCCCTGTTGAATTGGAATCTGTGGGTCTTCAATGGAACTCAGGACTATGCAGTTAAGATTTAAAGAGGTGGGAAAATGAAGGATCCAAACTGCACTCTGCAAAGAAATTTTTATATTTTGTTCTTTACTTTCCCCACGAATCCCTAAGTTGTTATGCTTACATGTATGTTCTTACATATAGCAAGCATAAAATAGGAAGGGGCATCATTTTGAAAAATTTTCCTATTCTCTCATTCTGCTTAACTAATTTATTTATTTAAATATAAATTGGTTCCTAATCTAATTTAAAAATAACTTGACCCAGAGAAGGGATGGGTCTTTGAAGGCCCATTACATATTCCATACATATAGTGGAATATTATTCAGCCTTAAAAAGGGAAATGCTGCCATCTGTGACAGCAGAGATGAACCTTAAGAACATTATGCTAAATGAAAATAAGCCCGTCACAGAATGAGGCAATGAACTCTCCTTGATAAAATAGTTGCATGCCCTCCCAGCCATGGTATTCTACTTTAGATTCAAATTGCACAGGAAGAGCTATTTATTGTAACTTGGTTACGTGCTCTCCCTAGGCTAACAACTGATGGCCAGGGTGTTCTATTGTCACTTTATTAAACAGACTTTGAAGATAGGGTTCATGTCTATTTCATCCTGGAATTCTCTGAAGTACTTGCTCTAGTGCCTTGCACATAGCACATATGCAAATATTGGTTGAATGAATAACAGAATGAAACACCAGCTCTTTGGGACTTATCTTGACCTTTATCTCTGTGCCTTATTTTGTAATTATAGCCTGCAGTTGTGTTGTTTCTGTGGCAGATTTAACCTAAGCATTATGTGGCAAAACCTTTTTTTAAAAAGTTAAAGTTCAGGTTCAGAAATATGTATTATTAAACTAATTTTCAGAGCTTCCCTCTTTATAATAAAAAATGAACGGAGAGTGTTCAGAAGGAACCAGACTATAATTTAAACCCAGATATACATAGTGTATTAAGTAAATCAACAAAAGAAATTGATACAATTCATAGTTTATCAGTCTGGGCTCGCTGCATACTTTCATTCAACCTAGTAAATATTCTCAGTTTTCTTGAATTATAGCAAACCACAGCCCATAGATTAAAGGTGGTCCACTGCTTTTTTCATTGGAACATGACAGTGCTCTTTTCCTTACTGTTTTGTCTGTGGCTGCTTTGGTACTACAATGGCAGAGTTGAGTACTCACAATAGCAATCCTGTGGCCGGCAACATTAAAATGTTTACTATCTGGCTTTTTACAGAAATGTTTGCTGATTCCTGATTTAGACTCTACAACTCTCTTTACTGGCAATGTACTGTCATCTTAACAAAAAGCTCAAGAAACTATCCTCACCCTCTCTTCTCACTCCAATAGGAGAGGATTGTGATCTGAATCAAAGACAGGTGAAGGGCACACAGAGATTACAGTGGAGCTTTTGTTGGGAGGAGAAAGGAACCAGACTCTTCCTATTCATGATTTATGCTGTACTGTATCCTGCTGTCTTTGGAGATAGATTGCAGAAACAAAGTGGGACCATGATGGGTACTGGGAAAGAGTCATGCAGTTGCTGAGGGCAGATTTAGGTTTAAGTTTCCAAAGAGAAAGGTCCAAGCAGGGTGTATGCAGTTTTCATGTGGCCCAGCCCAACTGACCTAGGCCGGCACTGGGGCAGGGCTGGGAATAAAGAGTGAGCCTAAAATCAGCATAACCACCATGTCATTTTCTAGCTCTGTTCCATTACGGGAGATGTTAAAATATTACAAAGTTTCCTTCTCACAGTGAACAGAAATTCTCTTCAATGGTATTGATTTGTTCTTCTACAGCCTTCTTTGTGTTGTGGGCTGAATTGTGTGTCCTCCGCCCCCACCGCCCAGCAAATTCATATGTTGAAGTACTAATCTTTAGTACCTCAGAACATGGTATCTTCCTTGAAAATAGGGTCTTTAAAGAGGTAATTAAATTAAAATGAGGTTTTTAGAGTGACCCTAATCCAATACACAGAGGAAAGGCCATGTGAAGATACAAGAAGAAGACCATCCATAAGTCAAGGAGAGAACCCTCAGTGAGCCCTGCTAACTCCTTGATCTTGGATTTCTAGCCTCTAAAATTGTGAGAAAATAAATTTCTATTGTTTAAGCCACCTAGTCTGTGGTACTAGCAGACTAATATATTGAATACCACGTATCAACCTTCACATATGAGTAGACAACTATCATCTCTTCTGTTCACCTGTTAAATATCTCCTCTCCTCTCACACAGTTTGGTTTACTAACTAGGTACCATCTCTGGTATATTTTATTTTTAAAATATATGTAGGTTTTCCGAATGTTTCTATTTATTGGTTCAGCAATTCTACCTCCAGGAATTTTCTGTGTTAAGGAAATCATTCTACAGAAGCACAGTGCTTTATGCACAAAGATTTGCATCCCAGCGATGCATTTTATTTTCTTCAACTTAGAAAAATGGCCTATATATATACTACTTTACTTATTTTACAAAAAAAATTTTAACCCAAAGTACACGTCTGGCGAAATTTTCAAAATATACGAAAATTTGTAAGTAAAAAGTAAAAATCTCCCCTTACGTTTCCCACAAACGCACTGTCCAGAGGTAACTATGGGAGTTATCTTCCCTTTACTTATGATTATAAACATATACTCACACATCTATTTAAACAGAAATGGGAAAACTATTGTGCATAATATTAGAATTTTTTCACTTATGAAAGCATGGAGAGCTTCGTATGGTAATTGAATTCCTCATCCTTCCTTCGCTCACTGCCTTCAGAACTCCTGTCCAGCTTTAAAGAGCCTGGTTTTTGTCTTCCTCTTCTTCCCTAGTGCTCTGTTAAGTGTCCTTTCTTTAGGCGCTTATAGTGCCCTGAGCACAGTTAATTGCCTTGCCCAACATATATGACCATAGTTAAGAATAATGGCTCTAGAAGTCAAACTGCCAGGGTTTGAATCCTAGTGTTTTCATTTCCTATGGCTGCTATAACAAGTTATCACAAACTTGTTCTGGGGATTAGGAGGTGGACATCTTCAAAGAGCTATTATCCTACCTAGAAATACCATCTCGTTAGCGAGATGTGCCTCAGTCTTTGACAACTATTAAAAGAGTAGAGAGATTGTCCCTACTCATAAGGTTGCTAAGAGAATTCAGTGAGTTCATTCATGTGAATAGTGCCTGGAACACAGTCTGTGTTCAGTAGTGTTAGTTATTATAACCATATAGTTATCTATGTGCCTTATTTTCCCTATACTAGACTGCTAGTTCCTTGAAGAAAAGAACAGTATTATATACTATGTGCTCAATAAATGTTTGTTAAACTGAATTGCTCCACCTAAGACTATTATTTAGCCAGTAAAAATGGCAGAGAATTTGAAATGTTATGAAAAAATCATATTTTGTTGTCATATTAAGTGACAAATGCAAAATAAAATATGCATAGACAATCACAGCTGTTTTAAATGTGCAGAACTAAAAATTATACATAAAAATACACTGGGAGGAAATATGCCCAAATATTAACAGTTGGTGGTCTTGGAATGGTGGAATGATGGGTAATTTTTTTATTCCTATTTTTACTTTCAGACTTTCTCTATTGAGATGTATTTTTAAGATGTAAAAATAATTTACATCTGATTTACACACACACGTACACGCACGCTCACACGCACACACACGCTTACACACACCTCTTGCTTGTTAAACATTAGAGGTGACATTATACAGAACTCAGGTTTTGAGTTACTACCTGGGTTACAGTTCTGGTCCATCATTTAAGAGCCCTGAGTGCATGGAGGCAAGCTGCTGTTGTGAATGTTGTCATTGCTGTAGTTGTGTTTCTGCTTCACTGCCCTCACCTGAGAGCCAAGGAGAGCGATCCTCCACCCAGAGCACTGCAATGGTTCCAGTAAGATAATGCAGGAAAACTCCCAGCACATCACATGACACACAACAGACCCTGAATAAATGTTAGCTACTCTTCCCAGGGTTATGATTGCTGAGAGGATGATGCTGATCCGATCACACATTTAAAGAGTAATAAGGAGACATTTGTTCAGAGGAAGGAAGCAGAGAAAACAACAAAACCAGCTTGCTGGATCTCAGGATCTATAAGACTTATTTCATTTAAACCCCTCTTGTGTAAGGATGTACCAAATCTGATACTACAAGAATGTTTTTCAAACATTCTGTTTTTAGCAACAGAACTCCCCCCACCCCCCAAATCTCATGCAGGTCCCCCAGATTTAAAACAGATCAAAACCACTGCTCTGGTAAAATGGGAGTCAGGTCATGCGTTCTGAGCTCTACGTTGCTCTTACAGAGCTGAGGCTTCTCAGAAAATGATGTGGAAAATGCTCTTCCAACATAAACCTAACTGGTTCACAAACTGTACCTTGCCAGCTTCTTCTGGGAGAGGGGACATGGTGTCCTGGGTACTCTCTTGTGGTTTGAGGGGTAGCAGGGGGCAAAGGGTGCATTAGGAACAGCTGCACCCCGGTTCCTGAACTAGTTGGCACGGCATTTATGCATGTCTCAAGCCTGTTCCTTAGGAGCTGTGCCCTTATGAGAGCCAGAACTACACAAAGGCATTGTCTTCAAACACTGGGGCTCCTCTTTCTTGACGGGCCCTTGTTTACCCATTCATCAGCAGGTGGTGGCTGGAACATTCCCCTTTGATTTTGTGGCTCAGGAGCAGCAGGCTAAAACCTAAGCTGAATAACATCATATCATTTGGCACTGGCAGCATTCCTGGTAGGCCGGGTCAGGCGAGGTTTAAGGAGGATTAGGTTTAGATTAGAAAAGGGGTTGTGTTATTTTTTTCCCCTGTGGTCTCTCTTAAGTGCCTTAGGGTTTTGTAAGAGGTAACTGGGCTGAGAGCCTGGGCTCATTTGCTCCAGAAATAAAAGTGGTGAGCTCGGTGTTCTTTTCTGGAAGACAGGGGTATGTTCTTCTCCTGAATATGGTTTTTCCCATGAGGGTCAAGAGCTCGACCTTTTCTCTAGAAAACCTGGGGCATTTGTGCGCGCGCGCCCACGTGGACGCACACACGGGCACGCTCACACCGGTGCGCGCACGCGCGCGCGCACACACAATTTGACTTCTCGGCGGTTCCTGAAACACTCAGGCTAGAGGAATTTTAAGAGCCTACACAACTCACTAATGGGAGAGACCTCACTCAAGGTGAGCCTTGAGGGGCGGGGTGGTTGTCCTCCCCAGAGTGGCTCCTCGGTGACCACTGGCCGTGCGGCATTGCCCTTGCTGTCACAACGCCAGGTTTCCTTGGCAGTCCGGCCTTGGAGAGGCTGGCCGGGGGCTCTGGCACTCGCTCCTGTTTATAGCACAGAGTCTTGCTCCACTCCCTGGCGACGGCTGGCAAACCCAAACTAGCGACACACAGGTTAGTGGGTAGTGGGGGAGGGGAGCAGTACCGCGGCGACTACCTTTTGAAGGCACACCTTCTCCTTAGATTCCCGGGAAGATTGTCCTTTCACCCTGGCGTCTGCCAACTCCGGCTTTGCTTCTGGGGCAATTGTGGTTGGCTCTGCCCTTCAGGGAAAGAAACTGCTGACTGAATTTTTCCTCCTTGTTCTTCTCTTTCTCAGTGGTGTCCTCCGCACCACCAGCAATTTTTTTTTTTTTAAAGGGTGAGACTAACGTGGTTTTTTCTCAAATAAATGGATGTCCCCACTTACAATTAAACAGCAGAGTGCCCAGGCTGCCGTTTACTTGTTGTGTAACAGGGAGCAAAACCTCCCTGAGCCTCAGTTTTCTCCAGGGATTAAAACAATACCTGTTGTATGGGGCAGTCATGAAAAATCAACGTGGGGCAAGTTATTAGCAATTCTCTCACTCTACGTGAATATTTGGGAATGGTGTACCATTAATGTTATAAGCAGATTCTTATCCTCCAATGGAACATGATTTTCTCTCTAGAAACAACCTTCTAGAGCCTTAAACGCAAGCATAGGCTTTCTCTAATTTCGCACAGGGAATTTCCATTTGCCATTACTCAGGTGGCATCGTTTTAGGGGCTGCTGAAGATTCGAATACCAAATAGTACTGTTAGCGTGAAGGTAAGGGAACTTAGTGGTCCAACCTAGTCTACTGTGTAATGAATATATTTTAAAACGTTCAAACTCTGCTTTTCATTTTTACACCATTGTTATGTAAGTGGAGAAGACCGTTCTGGTTTCTATAAGAGTTAACATTTGAGCACTTTCCATGTTCTAGTAGATATCCTAAGCACTTTAACTAGTTTAATCCTTGCCATAACACTCCAAATAGGTCCTATTATTGTCATTTTATAAATGGAGACAGAGGCTCAGAGAGGTTAAGTAAATGGTCCAGGGTCACAGAGCTTGTAAGTATCAGAGCTGGTGGTAAATCTTCAGCCTCCTGCTGCTTCAGTCTCTCCAGATTTTTATGAGAATGTGTTGCCTCGCCTTACACACCCTAAAATAATAATTTTCTGTTGAGAAGTTCATCCTTGCTCTCTTTGATAGGCCTGTCAGCCTCCCCCTAGCAAACATCGCAGATGGCTTAACGCTGTCCAGAGCTTCAGATTTATTAACACAGCCTTCACATTGTTTGTAAAGCTGCTGGATAATTTATTTTTTAACCTCCATGCTGAAGAAAATTATGTAAGTGCACACAGGCTTCAGTGCTCATCAGTAAGGGGCGAAGAAGTAATAGTGTTTGTTTATATCATCCAAAATGTTTGCTACTAAACATGAGAAATAGTTGTTAAGGCTATACACAGACTCAGGTGGTGGAGCTTATAGAACTTACAACACGATATCCAGCTTATCCTCTCATTTTTTTTGACCCTGAGCAAGTTTTGGATATGAACTAAATTTCTTTATGTGATTTTTTTCTGATTATAAAAGTGTTATATGTCCCTTGTAGGAAATTCAGAAAATATGGAAGAAGCCAGTAAAGAGGGAGGAGATATGAGGACATATGTATATGTATAACTGATTCACTTTGTTATAAAGCAGAAACTAACACACCATTGTAAAGCAATTATACTCCAATAAAGATGTTATAAAAAAAATAAAGAAGCCAGTAAAATAGGGCTAAATTTCCTAGTGTGTGATCTGGGCCCAGAACCAAAGCTCTTTTGGGTTAGTTAATACCTGTGCAGTTATTTTTGTGAAGAACTACAAAGAAAAGCCCTTTGATTCTAGGGCAATTTTAAGGTATTTTGCCATAAGTTATTTTAAAGCAATCAAGTGAGAAAAAAGACAATTTTCTCTGCTCCTCATTGTTACAGTTGAGTCTGTAGAGAATTCTTGAATGGGGGGAAAATAAGCTTATCACATCCCCAAATGCCGTGTATAACATGGCAGACTGGATTCTTGGTTTCTTTAAACTTCCAAACTGATCTGGAATCTTGAGTTTCCAAAACTGTGAGTTAAAAATATTTAACTACAGGGCTTCCCTGGTGGCGCAGTGGTTGGGAGTCCGCTTGCCAATGCAGGGGACATGGGTTCGTGCCCCGGTCCGGGAGGATCCCACATGCCGCAGAGCGGCTGGGCCCATGAGCCATGGCCGCTGAGCCTGCACATCCGGAGCCTGTGCTCCGCTATGGGAGAGGCCACAGCAGTGAGGGGCCCATGTATCGCAAAAAAAAAAAAAAAAAAAAAAATAACTAGAAATGTGATTTCCTGCTCCCCATTTCTCCCCATTTTCCTTCCTATTTATAAAAGATTAAAATACTATACTTAAAAAAAGAAAATTGATGAAAATCAAGTTTTCCATAATCACATTTGGATATTTGCAGTACTTTATATTTACATCTCACCTGAATATGAGTCAAAGAATGAGTTACCCCCACATATATTTCCCTCTCACTATACTGGCCATCAAATATTTTTAAATATTTAAAAGTTATTTTTAGGCACTGCCTGCACATGAACACATAATAGAAAAAGATCAGGCCATTTACTTATACATGTTCTCAAATCAACTATCCTGAACTGATACTGTGTGTTCAGAATCTCTCCAGTGGTATATAAAAAATTAGGTAGATTGGAACCTTATTTTCTTCTTTGGTAGAGAGGAGTTGATTTCATTCTAAACAGCATCGCTTCCCATGTTGTCTATGGGCCTGGGTCCTGTAAAGCAATTAGTGTTTTCAGATTTACAGTACACAATTTCAGAGGCATAACTTGCTTGTGTAATCGCTTATTTATGTAATATTTATGTACTTATCACTTCACTTCATCTGTGAGCCTCAATGTGATTTGTAAATATTAACATATTGTAATTACGTTTCATCACAAGGAAAATATGATGTACAGTCATTAGTAGTTTTATACCATTATTAGCTTTGTAGTTGACCTAGAAAGCTGACATTTAGATTTGTGGTTGTGGCTTCTCTCTAACTTATAGTGAATCGTTCTTCTCTTTGTGTCAGTGATTTGCTACCACGTATTGAAAGAAGTCGGGATGATGCCACATTCCCAAGGGATACCAGAAGAACTCAATGTAAGTTTACTCTTTCTACTATAAGATTTTCAGTGTTTTGCCCTTAAGATGTTAGGAACATCTTTAACTGAGCACATGAAATTTAGGGTCCTCTAAATAACTGATATCACACTTCCTAGAGTGACCTTTGAAAACCAGCCAAACAGACAAACAAAAAGTTTAGTATTATCAGCACCGCGTTCACCAGGATGAAAAACAATAAACGAGCAAACCAACGTTACTATGACACCTAGTTAGTCTGTCTGGGCTTGTGACCTTTCCCCTTTGCCTTTCCCTCTGAACCCTCTGAACGTTTTGTCCTTTTCCTTCCGAACTTCTTAGGATGGTGGAGCCCTGTGTTGTGAATTATGATTTATAATCTCTTGTCTTGTGTTTATGACATTCTGCTTCTTTCCAACATGATTTATTGCTGACCTTGTTTTTAACATTTGGACATAATGCTTTTATATTTCAAAGCTGAACATTGATCTTTGTGTGTTATGTTTGGTTAATCTTGAGCAATGGATCTGGAGAACCACAGATGAGAAGCAGTAACAACAACAACAAAAAGGTCCCAGAAATGCAGTAGTGGCTGCTATAGTTCAACAGCAGGGATGTGAAAGCTGTGATGCACATAGCCACTCAGAGTAGGAACTTGTTTGGACTGTAAATCTGAGTAACTCCCTGACCCAGTAATACTTTCCAGGCCTCTGAGTCTAGGATAAGGATCATCTTTGACTTTATAGTGACTAACAATGTCTGCTTTTCCAAAAGAATGACGAAGGATGGAAGGGGAAGGCACTAGTATCTACTTTTAATTATACATTTTTCCTAGCAATATGATAATTTAATAAACATACCTGAATATAGCTCAACATGTCAATAATATTAGTCTTGTGCATGTTAGCATGTTTAAATGTTGATAACTGTATCATTCTAGCCATTTGGGTTTGCAAACTTATACTACAGATGTGCCCCCATGAGGACATACTGAGATGGTCTTCTCAAATTTTTCAATTTCACACTTTAATATTAAAAGAAGTAATTACATTATAAAATTACAGTTTCCCAGAAGGCTTTTGAGTCCAGGTTTTGCTGTCCTGGAAGGTGGCAATTACTGGTCGTGGATCTTAGACACTGTAATTTTCATTAAGGCTAATTCTATTAATTGCTTGGTGATCCATCCTTACACTGAATAACCCACTTTCTAGGATACCTTCTTTATAAGTAATAGAAGTTCCTGTTGAAGCAATCTAAGACTGGCATTTTATAAATTATTATTATTATTGAGCAGTCCTCAGTAGAAGTAAAGTGACCGTTTTTCTTCCTTTGTTCCTTCCTTCCTGACTTACACCCTAGTTAAAAGGAAATATATGAATCCTGTACAGAAACCATGTGGCTAGCAAGTCAGTATTCTATTACCAAAGCTTATGTCTTATCTTTACCTGGTTGGAGATCCACTGAACTCTACCAGATAAGGGCCTCTGAAGAATATCTTTTGGAAAAAGCACAAGCATTAGATTTGGATGCATCTCTATCCAAATATGTCTCTTCCATGTAACTTACCATGTGACCTTGGACAAGTTAACACACGTGTAAAAGGAAGAAAACAATAGCAAACTTGTAGAAGGATTAAATTAGATAAAAGTATAAGTTAAGTACCTAAAATTATGCTTTCTACTTGCTAGACACTCTGTACATTGACCTGAAGTAGTGAACTAATCTGTAAAATGTTCTTACAACTCTCATTAAATCTCCTTTCTCATAATTCTCTGCAGAAGCTTATGAAAAACAGTAAGCTTTTCCTTATGTAAGAATAATCCCACCTTTCAAAAAGAAAATTGCCACTTTCTCTGTACCAACAATTATTCCTTATTCATCGTACTTGTACAGTCAGAGAAGTATACAATGATTGAAACAGATGAAGAGAAATCAAGAACTGTCCTTACTCAGGTTGGCCACAGTTGACAATGAAATTTCAAAGAGGAATAATATTGTAAGCAGACTGAATTAGAAGATTGAACTGCAAAAGATCTAGAAAGATAAGAAACCTTATAGATACAGCATCTGAAAAATGTAAGATGAGATTCAAGAAAGGTGCTCTAATGTATTGGAAAATGGAAGGGGTTGCTGGACCAACCCCTTGAATCACTTAAACTTAGAAGTAATTATGAAGGAAAAATCCATTCGAAGAAGATAAGTTCAAAAGAGGCACTGAAAAAAATGTGATTAATCCTATCAAAAACAGTTGGTAGGGGGGGATCAGAATAGTAATAAGACTTAACCATTTCACAAAGACCTTTTGTGCATGCCATCTCTGTTTCTCAGAGCAGCCGTGGAAGAGGGGAACCTCACTTATTATTTTACAGATGTGGAACTGAAGCTCAGGCACAAGCAAGTGACTTGCCCAAAGTCATATAGGTAGTACAGGATTCAAAGTCCATTATAATCTGCGCTGAGGGAAAATCTGATGTGGTTGTTTCACTAAGGACTAATGACTTTGATTAGCTATTTCTGATAGAAGGCAAACTATTTTTCTGCCTTGAATATGTTAACCTGAATAATTTAGGAAAATATTTAGAAGCCTTAATTATAGACATTATCTTTCAGGTTATCTTCAGCCTCTAAATGTTTATGTAAATATATTAAGTTTCCCAAAAGTGTCCCAAAAGAGACTTCAGACAAACACAACTGTATTAATACCAGCTAAGACTTAAGCCCAAACCCATATTGGATTTCCTATCCTGGTGACCTCAGCTAAGCTATGTCTTCACCTTGGGTGAATAAGGCTTAGGATAAAAGCAGACCGAAGATAAGAGGCTTGATTACACTGCAAATCACACTGGACATTTGTTGGTCATCTTGCAGAAAATTAGAAAATAAAATTAACTGAAGTGTAATAACACGTATATGGTAAAATGCAAAGTGTACTTCTTGGTGAAGTTTTACATTTGTATACACCCATGGACATTACTACCATCAAGACATGGAACATTTCTGGCGCCTGCAGGCCTTTTTAGAGTATCTGTAAAAATGAACTCTCCTTCTCTAAACTATCAGTGAGTAGAAAGATGGCCTTTGTCTACAGACTTAACTGAGCAGGTAATTATTTTAAAACTGCAGGGAGTCCTTAGGTATTCAGAGGGATGCCTAAGCTGACTGTGTGGGTGCATCAAGTGTTTACTGGATCTTGATGTTTCCGGCTGTTGCTCTGTGATGTTTCACCCTTCCATGTCTCTCGTAACTGGTTTCCTTCTGAGGAGCCAGTCACTCCTTCCATGTGGTTTGGACATTTCTTTTGTTTTTTTTGGCCGAGCTGTGGGGCTTGTGGGATCTTAGTTCCCCCAATCAGGGATCGAAGCCGGACCCTCAGCAGTGACAGTAGTCCTAACCATTGGACTGCCAGGGAATTCCCTTTCCACGTGGTTTGAATCAGACTAATCCTACCCCTGGAGCACTGCATGCCCCTACCCACAATGATAGGCTGAGGGATCGGCACGTGATTCACTCGCGCCAGTGCAATGCATTGAGACTGCTGAGACTTCTGGGATTGAGGCAGGCCCATGTTTTAAGTTGGTGTTGAATGCTGAAAGATGTGAAAAGTTAGTACAGTAATCTTGCAACAATGAGCAAAAGATATCTGAGAGAGAGTCAGTACTAGGGAGAATGGAGCCGACGGACTGAAAGAAGGAACGCTGATCTGCAAGCAGGGCAGAGTTTCCATATCCAACCATACCTGAAACAAGATATAGTCCTGAACTTTTATTATAAGACTCAACAGATTCTCTTGCATAAACCAGTTTGAATTGGGTTTTCTGTCACTTGCAGTCAAAATGACCTAATATGTGTCTGTTAGGGCTGAATTATTCTCTATAACAGAATGAGGGGATTTTTTTCCTTCTTTTAAAAGAGAGTGCGCACACAGGGAGGGAGGAATGAAGAGAGGGAGGCTGGAGTGCCAATTGTTGTAGAAAAGGATGGAAGACGTTTTTAAAAAGCAAGGATGACGAATATCATATGCATGTTTTTGTAATCTTCGTAAAGTAACTTTCATCTTTTCAAAACTCTAGTAAAGTTGGCTACATACAAGAATGCCTTGTGTGGACTGTATGTGTGTGAGAGAGAGGGAGGGAGGAAGAAAGACTGGGTTCTACATTGTATTGACATGGTACGAAATAAGGAAAACAAGAGATGAAAAGATCAATTCCAAACTCAGCAAGTTCAACAGAATAGGAACTTGGAGTCAGAGCTGACACTGAAAACATAAGCCCTCCAGAAATTTGTGGAATTGTTGAGGAATGCCTTGGACTTTCCATATGGGATAAAGGGTTGAGCCTATGCCCCCTGGATCTTAAGGGGTAAGATGACACCAACTAATTATGGCTTACATTATTCCTAAGTCTATTTGTTTGACAATAACATTACTTACTAGTAATAATTTTCTTAACTAATTCTAACTTTGGATCATCTAAACAAATCCAAAAGGCTAACATATAAAATTCTGTGTGCAGAGTGAAAAACAGATAATGGGAAGACATTTTCCAAAAATTTCTTGAAATAAGGAATTTTAAAATCAACAAACTATTCACTTTACTGCTTTGCAAAAAGTCAGTTTCCCCAACCCCAAACGTACCCAAAGGGAAACAATATGCAGGCACTTCCCAGTGTTTAATGTAGCTGCCTGTGCATAATGCTAGCCCCAAATGAATTTAACTCACTCGCAGTCCCCTGAAGTTACTAGTTAGCCCCAAATAGGATATTTGCCACTTATTGTGAGTAGTAATACTTACCACCCCACCCTACCCTGGAGCTTCTTCTGTTCAGTGAACATTCATTAAATTGTAACTGTATTTGATTTTCAGCGAGTATAGAGTAGTGTAAGTGGTGTAAAGTAGGCAGGATCTAATCCCTCAGAAATTCCATGTGGAAATCATACATATATATGATTAACACATCCTCCACTGGCTAATTACAACTGCAAGAAAGTGATAGTATGTCGTATAAGGTAAGGAAATGGGAAAGCCAGATATTGCATGTTGGTTCTCCAGGAAATGGACTCTGAGGTGGAAATTAGTATGCAAATTGTTTATTAGGGAGTGCTTTAAGGATCAAAACTTGTGGAAGGAAGGGAATGGGAAGGAAGTGGGATTAGGAAGGGAAATCATTAGGGTTGTCATGTCGTCTAAATCAAGGTCTAGGGGACCCCACAGGGAGCACTGAATCCAGGATGGCTTTTCAGAGTTGTTCTTATTTGAGAGGAGGAAGCATGGACCAATCATTGGATGCTGGCTGCCCCAGGAAGGGATGTGACGTTGGGTGGAACAGCCCTGAGGACAGTCAGTTGACATCCTTCCCAGAAACAGCTAGAGGAATAAATCCTTCAGTCCTAGAAGGGGGATCTGTGGCATGGCACACAGCATCCATACCACCAGAAATTAGTTAAGGCTTTGAAATTCAATTCATCTAGTTATGCTCTAGACATATTACCCACCCCAGGCCTTTTGGGGGGTCAGAGTGACTCTCCTGGACAGATTCTCCTTGAGCAGTAAGCTTCTTCATTCTTAGCCACCTTATTCATCCATCTAATAAGAACATTTTCCCAGAGGGGGGAACATGTTAGCCACAAGATAACCTTGCTTGGGATAAGAAAGAAATTACTGACGTTAGAGCAAAGTGGTTTGGAGTTGATTCTGGAGTCAGACAGAGTGATAGTCCTGTCACTGGAGTGGTCTAAAAGCTTTGCATACTGTTAACTTACTTAGATATTTGCATGTATGGGGGCACCAAATGGTTGAAAATGTCTGTCATGGGAAGGCAGCTGAGATGCTGCTCAGTTGCTACTATTTGCAACTTAAACATGTGCTGTCAATGAAGAGAGAAAGTAACCAAGCTTGTGAAGATGCCCTGAGTTCAGAGCTGTTAGCTACCAGCTGTGACTTCGTATTTTCAAGTGCATTATTAATGTTTGGTTGACTATCTGCAGACACGCAAGAAACATGGAAATAACTGCTGCATCTACTGATTTCACGGACGTGGCTGGAATGTGTCCTATTTCAGGATAATGGGAATGGGCTGTCTGCATTATTGCTCAATTAATTAATTAACATAATGGTCCCATTATGTATTATAATGGTCACATTATAAAGGCCAGCACCTCACAAATGATTGGCTTTGTGTAGCAGAAGCGAGTGAAAATAATACAGGAGAGACAGTTGTGGCTAGGCCCTGTGCTAATTCAATTCATAATCACTTAACAAATAAGAAACATCAGATGCTCTTAATCAGAGATTTTCTCTTCATTAGAGAAAAATGCCTTGCCATATTTTTGTCTGAGAACCACTACGGACTTACAGGGAGTTGAGGGACAGCTCTGAGCAAAGTTGATCATAGGCTGCTCAGTTGATTATAGTATGCTTTCTGTTTGCTTGTCATGTGAGTAGAGAGAGCTTCAACTGCCTGACACAAAAGGACTGGACATGCCAGAGAATTATGTATTGTGTTATTTGTTAAACTTTAGAAATGAGGCCAAGGCTTAATGCTGAAAACCTCTAATCAGCATTGGATTGTTCAGACTCAAAGCTGTGTTTATAATAATAGCAGATAGTAGGATGGAGGTATCATCCATTTGCAAGTTAAATAGAAACATTGTAATTGAAAGCTCATTAAAATTTTCCCAGATAGAGTTAAAAATTAATAATAACTTGATGATTTTACTGAAAAAAGAGGAAAAACTATTTGTTAAACTTTTTGAGTTGCTGGAAGCATCTCTGTCCCCAATGAACGTTGGGCGGGTAGCAACACAAAGTAACTCACCCTAATGTATTACATTCTGCATACTAATAGATAAATAACATCTAAGATAAAAACAAGATTATTTTAGCTACTGCACTAATAATTGTAATATGCCAAGGTAGGGTGAAAAAACACTTCTTTTGACAAATGTTGATAACATTCAGATGTTATCAAAATCTGAATAGAGTACACAGGAAGTTTTGCATTTTATTATAGTAAAGGGTACTAAAGTAAAGTGTTGGTTTTAGAATAGTACCTAAAAACTTTAAGGACATCTCGCTTTGTTTTCCCGTTCATAAGCTTTCTAGCCAATTTTTTTGATTAGCGTGTGGAAGAGGGGGTATCTTTTATTTATTATTTCAGCAGATAATTTTTAAAATAGACTTAGTGTTTTTGAGCAGTTTTAGGTTCACAGAAAAACTGAGAGGAAGGTACAGAGATTTTTCCATATACCCTCTGCCCCCATACATGCACAGACCCCCCTCATTATCAGCGTCACCCGCCAGAGTGGTACATTTGTAATATCTGATGAATCCACATTGACATGTCATTATCCTAGAGTTCAGAGTTTATATTAGGGTTCACTCTTGGTGTTGTACATTCTATGGGTTTGGACAAATGTATAATGACGTGTACCCACCACTATAGTATCATACAGAATAGTTTCACTGCCCTAAAAATCCTCTGTGCTCTGCCTATTAGATAATTATTTTTAATAACATAATTATAATAACAGCAAGCTCTGAAGACAGCTCTTAAAAATCATCAGCCTGAAGAAATTCTATGCGGCTCACAAGATTTGGATGACTGTGGCCTATATTTGCCATTGTATTCCATTTTCTGAGCTATCAGCATCTCTGATTACAGTTCACCATACACAGGCCAAAAACATCCACCTGAAACAAATATATCCGAGCTTACCCACTGAGGCAGTGGGGTGAAGCTGATTCCTAAGATGACTGTAAAGGGTGACAAGGAGACACATTTTCATTTATACTATTCAAATATGCAGGCAGGAGCCCCTTTTTTGCCCTGCTTTGGTCTATGGCTTAATTCTTCTGTCTAATCTTTACTTCCCTTTTAAGTGACATCTTATTTGATTAAGTGAAACAGAAAGTAAATTAGGAAAAGCCCAAAATACTTTGACAAATTTAGGTCATTGAAAAGGCCTAAGGATTTTTCTCTTCTTATTAAGGGGTCGAGTTCATTCATTTGTTTGCTCATTTGTTCAGTCAATCAACAAGCATACATTGAAAGTCGTGTATTCCCAGCCCCGTAAGGCCCTAGTGGTACAACGACGAGAACATAGTCTTTGAGAAATGCAGGGAAATCCCTATCTTCTCTCCTCCCCGTCCCATTTCCCTTATTTCCCCTGGTTGCCCAATACACACGTACTTGGGAATAGGCCTGTGGATCTAGTTACCCCCTCAGGCTCCACTCGACATCATTTTAGTAGAATCATTTTATGGCAGGGAGCAGCAATTACTTAGGATTTTTTTTCTTTTTAGTGTTTTTGAAAAATCAAATATTCCTTTGCTAGCAGATCTTTCTGGATTTTATGTTACCACACAGTCAATTGCAGTGAATTCATAAATGAAGAACCAGTTTTCTTTGCATCATCAGGGCAATAGGAGATGTGCCTCTCCTGCTCATCACTTAGTGATTAGTATGTGCGTAAAACACATCACGGTTGAGAGCAGTGTCACATAGAGTACGAATTGGGGAGTCACAAAGACCTGGATTTGAATCCAGCCTCCATCACTTAGGAGCTCTGTGACCCTGGGCAGGCTATTTACCTTTTCTGAACCTTGGTTTCCTACTTTGTAAAAATGAGTGAAAAAAAAAAACTGCCTGCCTCACATATGGTGAGAGTTAAATGTGGGTCTACTTCAAGTTGCCCCAGGTCTTGCCAGCCTGAGGGCATGAAACTGATCATCTTATGGATTGTGTATGAGTTTGCTTGGGCTGCCATAACAAAATACCACAGACTGGGTAGCTTAAACAGTGGAAATTTATTTTCTCAAAGTTCTGGAAGCTGGAAATCCAAGATCAAGGTGCTGGCAGGGTTGATTTCCTTAGGGCCTCTCTCCTTGGCTTGTGGATGGCCATCTTCTTGCTGCCTCTTCATGTGGTTGCCTCTTTATGCAAGTGCACCCCTGGCATCTCTTCCTCTTCATGTAAGGTCACCAGTCATGTTGGATTAAGTTCCACCCTAACAGATTCATTTTAACTTAATCACCTCTTTTAAAGGTCTTATCTCCAAATTTTGAGGTCCTGGGAGTTGGACTTCAACATACAAATCTACGGGGGTACAATTCAGCCCATAAGAGATAGTAGCTTGGATTTTACTGTGTTGCATTCATCTACGTAATGCTGGAGTGTAGCTCAATATAAATCCCAGAAGGTACCTTATAGGTGTTCATGGCTTTCCAGTTCTTCCACTCTTGCTCTGCCCAGGAAGCCACTCTGAGGAACCTCTCCACCACCGCTCCTGCCTGAACCCTCAGTGAGGACAAGATGTCTGCCCCCAAGGTGCCCTGCCTGGTGCTGAGGATGCCCAGGCAGCACAGCCCCCTTTGCAGCCTGCACTGCAGCACAGCCCGGCCCTAACTGTGGGGAGAACACCACTCACCCTGCTCTGCATCACGGCCTGTCACCAGGCCTGCAGCCAGGTTGCTTATACCTCTGTGTCTCAGCTTCCCTTGTGAAAACATCTGTTTCATCATCTGTCTGCAGCCTCTTGCCCAGGAGGCTTCAGACAGGATGGAATCAAATGCCATGCTCTGTTCCCTTCCCTAGTCTCTCAACATCAGGCACCAAGTCACGCCACCCCTCCCGCTCCGGGTTCAGCCAAAAACCTCATTGACGTTGACTTCTGGCGACCCTCCCTACCAGGTTGTTCACAGGCTCGGACAAATCTGAATCCCAATTCCAGTTTAGGGCACAGGACTGCTTTACGTGTACTCTTGCACTTTCCCAACATGTTTATTCAGCAAGTGGCTTAAAGGGGGCAATGCCATCAGTTTCTGATTCTGCTGTCTTTGCCATTGGCATCCTATAGTGATTAAGAAGGTGGGCTCTGCAGTCAGATTGCCTGGACTTCAGATCGTCTTCTGTGACCTTGGGCTGGAAACTTATGTTCCTTAAGCCTCGGTTTTCCTATCTGTAAAACAGGTATAGTAACAGTTCTTACTTCATAGGATTATAGTAAGAATTAAATTGGTAAGACATGTAAAGAATTCATCCCCATGCCTCGAACACTATGATTCTTATCATTGCCATCTAATGTTCTCTGAATACTAATTCTTCTAGGTACTGCTTTCAGGTATTATGACATTTCATTCTCAAACAATCCCATGAGGGAAGTCCCCTTCTGATCTTGATTTTACAGATGAGGAAACAGTTGTCAGTAGCCCGAGGTGGCACAGTTAATAAGGATTCAGTCCAGTTCATTCGGACTCTTCACAGACTCTGCTCTAAGCACTGTGCTCAGTAAGTGATATTTATTATTACTGTAGTCATGATCTGTTAGTCAACAGATTTTATATAGATGCTAAATGCACTTCAGTAGGTGGAGTGAGAAATACAAAACTTTAGTATTTTCTTTCAGGGATCTATAATCTCATTGGGAAGACTGGATCTATGTATGTAAAAGCAGAACTGAAATAACAAGGTGCTGTGTGTAAATAAATAGTGGAGATAATATACATTATGAGTCTCAAAGAGGGAGAGGGAGAGTTTGTGGCCGACCAGTGTGGTCAAGGAAGGCTTCATGGAGAAGCTGGAACTATGAGCTTGGTAACTGTTTGATGATTGAATAACTTAGGAAGACATTGAGGAATAAGTGGGACTGGGAGAAATTAAGAGGAGGAGGAAGGAAAAGCATTTCAGAAGATTAAGGTGAGTGAGTAAACTGCTAAATTGGAGGAAATACCAGTATTGTTTAGATTAGTAACTTAGAGTGACCCTGAATACATGTATCCCCAGATACATTCAAAGTGAAACAACTTTTGTAAAGCTACCAAACCTCTTTAACTTCAGGGCATATTTAGAAAATGGTAAGATATTGATGACACATTGGGGTAAATGAATGAGGCTTCTAGAAAAAGGAATCAGCAGTCACAGGCTAGGCCAGCCTCTAGCCGCCAGGCCTCACCAGCTGCCCAAGGGCTGAAGGGAATCGGTATCTTGGTTCTAGGCCCCGTTCTAAACAGCTTAAAAAATAGTCGGGGAGAATAGAAATGTACCAGTATTTCTTAGTGTGTTTTTACATAATTACCACCTGATACTGTCTAAAACGATAAGCTACACATTACCAAAGCAAACAGAGAAATGTGCAATTAATTTTACATTAACCCAATGGTGAAGCTAGTCCAAAAGTTTCAAAATGAGACAGGAGAAAGGAAGCCAGCCATGATGGATGAAAACAAATTAAGACCTAGTGGTTTCTGAGTTTAAACACTCCACCAGCAAAAGTCAGACAATAAAAATGAGAATTAAAAAGCACATTTTTATTAGGTGATGTCTGACCACACAGAATGCTGGGAACTGGGTTTATTTATTTAGTCCACCCGAAACAGCAGGATAACACACGCATGGTTGCACATTTTGGGTGGTGGCACATCAGTTCCTGCCTCCAAGGCTGGTTCGAAGAGAACATTCTGTGCATTTTGCATGATTAGTAAATTGGAGTGGACACCAGGACACATAATTATCACTCTTAGACCCAGGCAAGAGGGGCGCTGACCTGGGACGCATAATTTAGACGGTTCTGCTCTGGCTTGCCACATGAGGCATCCCTGCTTATGGGTCGAGAGATCCATGGGGCCAAAGGACTGTGCCCATCTGGAATCCAGCAGTCCCCTCCCCACCTTGACCAATGGCTTCCTGCCACTTTTGAGGGCTTCTGCAGACCTCATCCCCAAGTCTATCCTTGAGGGAGTAAATGGCACCACTGGTGGGAAAACCCCTGGCCATAGGGTAACCAAGGACCAGCTGGACAGTCTGGGTTGTCCACACTGTTGGCATAAAGTCCCTCAGAGTTGAGGACAGGGCCAGGGTGGGTGGGAGAATTGGGCAAGTGTCAGGGCCCAGCTCTCCCTATGCCACTGTATTCCAACGAGGAGGTTTGGGGAGTCTGAAAATTCTAAATTCCAGACTGACCCTCTAGGTCATTATAAAGGTACATTTGCCAAGGTATGCCATTTATCTGATTGTCCACGTGTAACTTTTAAATACTTAGACATAAGGTATGTGGGTCTCCTTTGTGTTCTTACCGTGGGCCCACAAATGCTTGTGGTGGACCCAGGACACAAGAGTCTGACAGAAAGCACAACAAGACAAGGACATAGAAATTCTGAGTCCCATCTCCTCTTAATCCAGGGCTAGGAAGTCCGTGGCATAAATTTGGCCTGTGGGTGCTGTGTGTACCACCAACTCCATGTCTTTCTGTTCTCTTTTTTTTTTTTTTTTTTACTTTCTTCCTCTTGATCCAATGTGTCCCTTGCACAGACTGGAAGATCAGGCAGTGTCCACCTTGGGCACCACATAGGTGATCACCAACAGGTACATGAAGATGAAACAGTCACTCAGAATTAGAAAAACGTGAATTACTTACCCAGCAACACATCCCCCCATGGGCATAAATGCCTAGCTCTGTGTCACATTCTAAACCAGCCCATGCATTGTTCTAGTTCTCTTTTCCTAAAGCTGGCCATTCCTAGCCTTTTGGAGTAGTTTGCTTAATGTTTTATTTTAATGGATTATCAATGCTTTTCTTTGCTTTCAGATCATATCTGCTACCTCAGTCCATATTAATATCTCCTTTAAATAGAAATTAAGCCAGAATCAGTGTTAATAAGAGTTCTTCACCTTAACATAGCTTTCATTGTAGAGTGGAAGAAATTCCCATTCCTATCCTTATATTAATGCGTTTTTGTAGCTTAAGTTAGAAATGAAGGTAAATCACTCAAAGTAGACTTCGAGTGTAGTTTGTACCAGAGGTGTTAATTATTGATTTCATTAACCTTTAGACTCTAGGATTCAGGAATTTACACAAACAAAGAAGAAAATATTCTAGTTGCCTTCATCTGCTTAATAACTATAAAACTTTTCTTGACAGGCTGACTTTGGGCATGCTTATTAACAAGGAGGTATTGAACACCAAAGTCAGGTGATATTGTCTGATTTTCTCTTTTTCTAAAGAGAAAGGAAAGAGATGGCCTTGAGGAAAGGTCTAGAGATCTGAATACAGAAAATGTGAATCTGAATCCCAGCAGTGCCTCTCATTAGCTGCGCAACTTTGAGTAGGTTACTTACTGTCTCTGAATCTTAGTTTCCTCAATTGCAAAGCAGAAGTAGCATCTATGGGTGGGATTGCCGGTTGTCTCAAAAGGGACTATGTATGATAAAATTTTTTGTAAACTAAAAATCCTGTAAAAATATTAGTTATTATTAAATGCCCGTTACAAGGCTGTTTGCTTTCAAATCTCTGTAAGAGAGGATAGGGAAGAAGTTTCAGAAAAAATAGAGAAAAATAAATGGGAAAAATGATACAGACTAAACCAGAAACCACTTTATGTATTTAATTTCTACCTGTTAGACTATGTTTGCAGTGGGTGCTGAATAAATAGTATTGACCATAAACAAAACTGAATTTTTAATTTTTTTATTGAAGTATAGTTGATTTACAATGTTATGTTAGTTTCTGGTGTACAGCAAAGTGATTCATATATATATGTATTCTTTTTCATATTTTTTCCATTATGGTTTATTACAAGATATTGAATATAGTTCCCTGTGGTATACAGTAGGACCTTGTTGTTTATCTATTTTATATATAGTAGTTTGTATCTGCTAATCCCAAACGCCTAATTTATCCCTCCCCCACCCCCTTTCCCCTTTGGTAACCATAAGCTTGTTTTCTATGTCTGTGAGTCTGTTTCTGTTTTGTAAATAAGTTCATTTGTATCATATTTTAGATTCCACATATAAATGATATCATATGGTTTTTGTCCTTGTCTTATTTACTGCACTTGGTATGATAATCCATCCATGTTGCCGCAAATGGCATTATTTCATTCTTTTTTTATGGCTGAGTAATATTCCATTGTATATATGTACCACATCTTCTTTATCCATTCATCTGTCAATGGACATTTAGGTTGCTTCCATGTCTTGGCTATTGTAAATAGTGCTGCAGTGAACACTGGGGTGCCTGTATCTTTTCAATTATGGTTTTCTCCCAATACATGCCCAGGAGTGGGATTGCTGGATAAAACTGAATTCTTCATGAAATTTCCCTCAAGAGTAAGATGAAATTAAATAAAAACATTGATTTTATTTTTAGGACCCAGAAATTTGGTCATCATTTCTAGATAAATGAAAATCCAGCTTCCCTTAAAATATTTCTATATCCTATTAAATGAGCAAACAAAAACCTTAGTAAGTATTGCCCCACACAGAAATGGAAGCTCCAACACAACAGAGATTTTTGTCTGTTTTATACACTGACGAATCCCCTGTGTCTAACCCAGTGCCTGGCACAGAGCAAGTGCTCAATATATATTTGTTAAATAAAATGAATTAATATGTATATCTATATCAGTGCTGCAATGTGGGAGCTAGTTTCCACAGATAATTTACTTTTAGGACAATCACTAATGAGGCCCATGCTTACCATTCCAATGAGAAAAAGTATTTTGTTAGCATCAGACCCTGTGCCTCAATGATTAAGGTTTTTACGTGAAAATTGTGAGTGAAGCTGGCCTCTGTCCTTAAAAGGTAAGGCTCTGGAACTCACACAGACTTTTTGCCTTTGAATGTATGGTCTTCTACAGTCAGGAGGAGAGTTGTAAAACCAAGTGTTTCTTGTTTTAAACATTAACTGGCATGCAGCTTAATTGTTTTAAAAGGCTCTTTTATATGTGTTATCCTTGATTAGCTCAACAACACACTGAGGCAGGCAAATGATAGTCTCTATTTTGTGCAAAATGAGACCTAAAGAAGGGAAGTGATTAGTCTAGCAAGGGGGGTATGGGAGATAAAAATAGAAGCTGGGTCCCTTGAGTCCTTGTCTAATAACCTACTTAACCCAGCATGATGTATGCATGCAGTCATAATTAATAGACTGCTCATTTGTTGTTTATCAATGCAAAGATGTTTAAAGGCAAAAAAATGTAAACAATTGTTTGGACTAAGTTAAAGCACCTTCAGTTGAACGTAAATGTTCCCAAAATGTTTTCAAAAGGCATTCTTTTTGTCTCTGCTTTCTGGGTAGTTGCTTTGTCTTCATTTTATCCTGCATGCTTGAACAGTCTTTGTTGCTAGTTCCATAAAGCTAAGTGCTCATTACTACCTATTTTCATTGTTTTAAAGTGTTCTATGACTTCTTGTTGTTTTGTGATTTAAGGATTAATCTCATTTTAAATAACTTCTATTTCCTGTACCCTAAGCAAATTATGGTAGAGATAAATGCACAAAAATTAAAGTCCGTGAACCAAAAGTAAAAAGGTTATGGAATCTTATTTGTGAAGGCGCTTAATTTTAAAAGCTTGCCCCCTGCTGGAGTAGTGTTGACATAACAACTGGAAATAAAATTGGGAGGAACTGTGCAGTTATGTTGAAGGCCCAATCTGACTGACACCCATAAGACTTCAGTTATCTTTTAAAGACCCTAAAATTACAGGTCTTGCTGCCTGTTCAGATTAACTTCAATCACATACTCAGTCCAGGAAATTCAGAGTTCAGGAATAAGATAAGACCACACTACTGAGTTCTCTCTCTATATAAAATTCTATCTTAGACTAAGGGATTTTCTTTCATAAATTATTTATGAGAACACTTTAGAAGCAAATTTTTTAAATTACCTCTTGAAAATTTTAAAATAAAAACTCAGAGACCAACACAGTGGCAGAAATAGAGAAAACTATCTCTTTTTACCCTGCCTTCTGTAGCTGACAAACTCCTGTTCACAGGACCCAGCTCAAATGGCTTCTTTCCTTTAAGCTTAATCATACTCCCTTAAAGACGATTAGCTATTTTCTTTTCTGTGCTACTGTAAATAAGTTTTGCGTTTATCATACTATATTGAAATCATCGATATATTTTTCTCCCCAAAGCTGCAGAGACATCAAATGAGAACTACAAAAACATGTAAAATGTTCTCCTTTTTTTTTTTTTTTGGCTGCACCAGGCAGCTTGTGGAATCTTAGTTCCCTGACCAGGGATTAAACCTGGGCCCTGGCAGTGAAAGCGCCGAGTACTAACCATCAGACAGCCAGGGAGTTCCCAAAATGTTCTCCTTAAAAATGAATTTCACATGGTATTTTAGAGAATCATAGATTATTAGAACTAAAAGGTATCTGAGAGATTATTTGTTCAAATGCACCCCTTACCCAAGCTTTCTCCCCCCACCGCCAACTTCCATTATATAGATGAAGAAACAGAGCCTATCTAAATAAGATAACGATACAAGTTCTCTCATCCAGGAATTATCAAAGTAAAGCTATCATCTCTATCTTTTTTTTCAATTTCTTTTTATTGACCTATAGTTGATTTACAGTGTTATGCTAATTTCTGTTATACAGCTAAGTGACTCAGTTATACTCAGAATATATACATTCTTTTTTTATATTCTTTTCCATTATGGTTTATCCCAGGAGACTGGATACAGTTCCCTGTGCTGTACAGTAGGACCTTGTTGTTTATCCATTCTAAATGTAATAGTTTGCATCTGCTAACCCCAAACTCCCCGTCCATCCCTCTCCCTTCCCCCCCCCCTTGGCAACCACAAGTCTGTTCTCTATGTTTGTGAGTCTCTGTCTTGCAGATAGGTTCATTTGTGCCGTATTTTAGATTCCACATATAAGTGATATCATACAGTATTTGTCTTTCTCTCTTTTTTTTTAAATTTATTTATTCATTTATTTTTCGCTGCGTTGGGTCTTTGTTGCTGAGCACAGGCTTTCTCTGGTTGAGCCGAGTGCGGGCTACTCTTTGTTGCAGTGCACGGGCTTTACATTGTGGTGGCTTCTCTTGCGGAGCACAGACTCTAGGCACGCGGGCTTCAGTAGTTGTGGCACGTAGGCTCAGTAGTTGTGGCTCGCAGGCTCTAGAGCGCCGGCTCAGTAGTTGTGGCACATGGGCTTACTTGCTCCACGGCATGTGGGATCTTCTCGGACCAGGGCTCGAACTCGTGTCCCTTGCACTGGCAGGCGGATTCTTAACCACTGTGCCACCAGGGAAGTCCTGTCTCTCTTTTTGTGACTGACTTCACTTAGCATGATAATCTCTAGTTGCATCCATGTTGCTGCAAATGGCTTTTTTCTTTTTTATGGCTGAGTAGTATTCCATTGTATATATGTACCACATCTTCTTTATCCATTCATCTGTCAGTGGACATTTAGGTTGTTTCCATGTCTTCGCTGTTGTGAGTAGTGCTGCTGTGAACATATCGGTTCATGTATCTTTTTGAATTACAGTTTTGTCTGGGTATATGCCCAGGAGTGGGATTGCTGGATCATATGGTAGTTCTATTTTTAGTTTTCTGAGGAACAGCCATACTGTTTTCTATAGTAGCTGCACCAACTTACATTCCCACCAACAGTGTAGGAGGGTTCCCTTTTCTTTACACCCTCTCCAACATTTGTTATTTGTAGACTTTTTAAATGATGGCCATTCTGACCAGTGTGAGGTGATACCTCATTGTAGTTTTGATTTACATTTCTCTAATAATTAATGATGTTGAGCATCTTTTCATGTGCCTACTGGCCATCTGTATATATGTCTTCTTTGGAGAAATGTCGATTAAGGTCTTCTGCCCATTTTTTGATTGGGTTGTTTGGTTTTTTTGTTGTTGTTGAGTTGTATGAGCTGTTTATGTATTTTGGAGATTAAGCCCTTGTCTGTTGCATCATTTGCAAATATTTTCCCCCATTCCATAGGTTGTCTTTCTTTCTTTTTTTTTTAATGGTTTCCTTTGCTGTGCAAAAGCTTATAAGTTTGATTAGGTCCCATTTGTTTATTTTTTTTTTTATTTCTATTGCCTTGGGAGACAGACCTATGAAAACATTGGTACGATTTATGTCAGAGAATATTTTGCCTGTGATCTCTGATAGGAATTTTATGGTGCCATGTCTTATGTTTAAGTCTTTAAGCCATTTTGAGTTTATTTTTGTGTGTGGTGTGAGGGTGTGTTCTAACTTCATTGATTTATGTGCAGCTGTCCAACTTTACTAGCACCACTTGCTGAAGAGACTTTTTTCCCATTTTATATTCTTGCCTCCGTTATCCCTGTCTTTTGATTCCAGTATTACCATCTCCTTTCCACACGGTGATCCTGCAATAATATATCCTACCAAACTCTTCAGAGGTACTAATTTTGTATCCTTTAATTTCCTAAAATCATGTGCAAAATTTGTGTGCGTGTATTTTAGGGCCTGCCTCTATGAGGGATGCCTTCCCTCTCTAAACATTCATTCACTTACGCATGCATGCATTCATTCAACACATATTTATCAAAGGCACTATGTGCAATCCTCAGAAAAATACAAACTGAAACCAGCAACATATAAAAAGGATTATACACCATGACTAAGTGTGATTTTTTTTCCCCCAGGAATGCAACATTGATGTAACATCTGAAAATCAATCTTGTAATATACCATATTGATATAATAAAGGACAAAAATCACACAATCATCTCAATAGATGCAGAAAAAGTATTTGACAAAATTCAACACCATTTCATGATAAGAATACTCCACAGACTAGAAATACAAGGGAACTCCTAAACCTGATAAAAGGCATCTGTGAAAAGCTTACAGTTAACATCACACTCAATGGGGAAAGAGTGGATGTTTTCCTCCTAAGATCAGGAACATGACAATGCTGTCCTGTATCACCAAATTTTTAACATTGTACTTGCAGTTCTAGCCAAGAGAAGGAAATAAAGGGCATCTAGTTTGGAAAGGAAAAAATAAAACTATCTCAATTTGCAAAAGAAATGATCTTTTATATTAAAAATCATGAGTAATAGACACACACACAAAACTATTAGACCTAATCAACAAGTTCATCAAGGTTGCAGGATATGAGATCAATATGCAAAATGCAGTTGTATTCCTATACATTAGCAATGAACAATCTGAAAAAAATAATTTCATCTACAATAGCACCAAAAAGAATAAAATATATAGGGATAAATTTAACCAAAAAGTTGCAAGACTTGTACACTGAAAACTACAAAATATTGTTGAGAGGAATTAAAGTGTTAATAGGTCCCAATAAATGGAAATAAATGCAAACATATCCCATGTTCTTAGATTGGAAGACTTACTGTTAAGATGGCAATACTTTCCAAACTGATCTACAGATTCAATGCAATCCCCGTCAAAATCCTAGCTGCATTTTTTTTGCAGAAATTGATGAACTGATCCTAAAATTCGTATGGAAATCAGGGGACCCAGTATAGACAAAACAGTATTGAAAAAGGACAATTTATAGTTTTAGCACTTTCATTTCAGTCTAGGATCCAATTTGAGTTAATTGTTGTATGTGGTGTAAGTTAAGGGGTTCAACTTCATTCTTTTACATGTGGTTTTCCACTTGCATGGGCCTGAGAATTCGCTGAGAGTTGACGAAGATTTTATCAACTCAGGTTACATATAATACCTCAAAGTTAAATCAAGTTCAGTATTCGAATTTATACTTTGAACTAGATATTCTAATTTCTGAATCAAGAGTAGGTTTGGCTTCTGAATGACAGTGGGTCTAATTGTTGCTTAAGAGTGAGCTGTGAAGACATGGTCCTGGCAGGAACTAGGGACGATCACCCCCATGGAATAATCTTGCAGGAATGCAGGTGAGTTAAATAACGTTGTGTTTTGATTGTGCCATGACCCAGGCTTGTTCAGCATACTGTTTACATATGTAGACATGTGTTGGAGAAGAAGTCTGTCTTAATGACGAAAGTGAAACATCGGAGTCTAAGGGCATGTGGTCGCCAGCCCTCAAGATGGCCCTCAGTGGTCCCACCTCTCTGTATTCATGCCCTTGTGTAGTCTTCTCACACATTGAATAGGGCTGATTTGTGTAACCAATAGGATATTGTAGAAATTGTGGAGTGTGACTTCTGAAACAATGTCATAGGAGACATTGCAGCTTCTGCATTTCTCTCTCTTGGATCCCTGGCTCTGAGGGAAACTCACTGCTGTATCATGAGATACTCAAGCAGCTTATGAAGCTGTCCATGTGGTGAGGAACTGAGGCCTCCTGCCAACAACCATGTGAGTGAAAATCTTGGAAGCAGATTCTCTAACCAGTCAAGATGATGAAAGCCCAAAGGCTTTTGAAGAGACCTGAACCAAAATCACCCAGCTAAGCTGCTCTTGGATTCCTGATCCATAGAAAGTATGTGAGATAATAAATGTTTGTTATTGTTTTAGGCCATTAAACTTTTAACTAATTTGTTATGCAGCAGTAGCTAACTAATCCAGGATAAGGAAGGGCAGCAGTTCTGGGTATAGGAGAGATACCTGAGAGCAGAGGGACCAGGTCCTGACCCTGCCACAGGGTGGCTATTCATCAGTCCACATCTTGACAAACTGGTAATTTGACCTTACCTGGTGGGGCCTATGGGGCCAGCCATAAGCAGTAATATTGGATGGAGACCCTGATGAGCTCCAGGCAAAAGAGAGAAGTAGATCAAGTTTATTTCCAAAACTATTTGAGTCTTCTACTGCTTTATAGCTCCTCCAAGATCCCCATCCTGACATCTCGGCTTACTGTCTCCTGCTACAATCACTGCTCCTCCTTTCTTTAACTAGTTCTGTAAACTACTTCAAGTCAACACATACTGAGGGTTTGCTATGCGCAAGGCCCGCAAAGATGAATAAATCCCTGTCCTTCTCCTAACAGAAGAAGCCTGAGATTCAGCATTTTCAGGAAGCTCCCAGCTGATGTTGCTGCTGCTGGTCCTGGGACCACACTCTGAACTCAAGGCTCTAAAGACTCTGCAAGCATAGGGATGGAAGATAGTGTGCAGCATGCCCAGCAAACGCTTGAACTCTCACAATGGAGGATACTCACTGCCTGCAAATCCAACCATGTATACGGTTCTGGCTCAACTTACGTCCGAGGTCTGTCACAGTCACCATGAATGAAACATGAGAAAGAGACTGTGATAGAAGTCAAAATGTTTACTCCTTTTCGTTCACAGCCCACCAAGATCTCCCTGGCCTAATCTTATAAGCTCAATACATGTTCTTCAACTTGACGAGCACACCTGATCGTGTTGGAGTAAACGGCCTTGGGCACCCTCTAGAGGCCAATAGTAATAAAGGCAAAGAGAACAGATTGGTAATTGAAAGTGAAGAGGAAAGAGGGTGAAGTGGTAGAAAGGGCTTGTTAACTAACCCGCGGCGGGGGGAGGGGGTGTCACATACTCTCTAGCCTTCTAGAGCAGCAGTTCTCGAAGTGTGGCTTGGCGACCCTGAGGGGCTCCATGAAGTCAAAACTGTTTTCATAAAAATTTGCCTTTTTTACTCTCGTTCTTGCATGAGCAGAGAGAGGAAATTTCCAGGGGCTGCATGACATACTGAAGTCTCAACAGATTGAATACAGAAGCAGATTTGAGAATCTTACTGTCTTCTATTAAGATGGATATTAAAAAGATCTGCAAACATGTGCTACTCTTCTAATTTTTTTTAGTTTTGAAAATACAGCTATTTTTCATAAAAATTTTATTTATGTTAACATATAATGGGCTTATTACTGCTGTTATTGTTAAGTAAATTAATACATAAAATTTTTATATTTTAATTTCTAACACAAGAGATATCTACAGATAAAAATCCACATAAACAAGAACACTTCAGGGGCCCCAATAATGGTGAAGAATGATAAGGTTCTGAAGTTAAAAAGTTTGAGAATCAGTGCTCTCAACCTTGCCTGCATATTGGAGTCAACCTAGGAACCTGGAAAAAATACTGATGCCTGGGTTCCATGCCCAGAGATCCTTATGTAATTGGCCTGGGGTACAGCCAAGGTATTGGGATTTCTAAACGCTTTCAGGCAATTCTAATGAACAGACAGGGTTGAGAACCACTGCTCTAAGCTAAAGACTTTTACTGGATGTCAAAACAAGCACAGCCATGGCCAAGTAATGGGAGAGCAAATACAGTTCTTAATAGTGGGTGGTGGGAGAAAAGCAACAAGCAATCACTCTTATCACATTATCCCCCAAAGTACAACAGGACAAGGGGGATATTTTGCACCTCTAGCAATCAGACAAAAAGCTTTTGCTCTTGCCAAGAATGGGACAAAGGAGAATACATTAACATGTGACCTGGTGAGGATTTGAGCAGCTTCCGGGGACATAAAGTAATAAAATCCATCCACAGAGCTGTCCCCAAAGAATAGGAATCAAACCAAAGAAGTCAGCAGGATGCTATTCTGATTCCAAAGAAGCCAGGTTACAGCCATGGGAGTGGGGATGGAGAGAGGGATTCAAGCCCACAAGGAAGCACTCTCTTTGCCACCCCCTGACCCTGTGGGATGAACACAGGTGAGTTGGTACAAGCTCCAGCAGCTCTCAGGTGATCATTACTTAGCATGACCAGGGTGGTACCAGGAGAGGAGAAAAGTATAGCTAAGCCCTCCAAGCAAGGATGGTTTGAACTGGATGCAGAGCTATGAATGCAGTGATAATCATACCACAGCTCTTGAGCTGAGAGAGCTCTCAAGCCTTCAGGTAACCTGCTGCTCTTCAAAAACGTAAATTTTACACTAGGTTATTTAATTCAGATAGAGAGCAATCTCAAGCTCTTTTGGTAATGTGGTCAGTAATGATTGTAAATTAGTGTATGGCTTCTGTGAGGATGGTTTGCCACTGAGTAGAAGGAAGAGGAGAGGCTCATAACAATAATAATAACTAATATTTATTAAGCATTTACTATACCAAGCAATGTTTTAAGGACTTCATATGCATTATCTCATTTAATCTTCTTAACAACCCTATGAGATTGTCCTATAATTATTCCCAGTGATAAGGAAACTGAGGCTAAGAAGAAGCCAACCTCCAAGATGACCCCAGTAATCCTCTTCCTGGAATTCATACCCTCATGTAGTCTCTTCCATATTGAATCAGAGCTGGTCTGTGTGACCAATAGCATATGGAGGAATAGACCATGTGTGACTCTCAAGGCTACATCATGAAACGTACCGCACATTCCATTTTGGTCTCTTGGATCACTTGCTTTGGAGAAGCCAGCACCATCCATGGTGCTGCCATGCTGTGGGGATGCTCAAGCAGCCCTGTGGAGAGCCTCAACTGACATCTAATGGCAACCTTACGAAAGTCTACCAGCCAAAACAGCCCAGCCAAGCTGCTCCCAGCTTCCCTATCCACAGAAACTGTATGCTTTTCAGTGTTCCCAACAGGACTGAGCCCACACTGCTCATGATAGTAACCTTGATAATGCACCCTTACATTTGCTTTTCTCCCTTCCCTGTCTCACACTCACACGCCTAGTTCCTTCACTCCTGCTTCCTGGGTCACCTTTCAATAAACTTCTTATACCCATGTTCTTTTCTCAGGCTCTGTTTTTAGGGAAAACCCAAACATACACGAACATCATGATGAGCTTGACCTCCACAGATTCAAATGATGTTCTATTAAAAACATATTAAGCAAGGAGTTTAAATGTAGGAATGTAGGGAAGAAGTACTCTTCACTCATAGAGCTGGGGTTTTATGGGTTTTGTTTTTATTTTTTCTAGTCAGAAAGAAAATAGATTCAGAAATTCCTGAAAATATGAACCTTCCCCCAAATTGATTTGCATGACTCAGAAGTCTTTGAGTTTGGTTTCATTGGTGTTAGCAGTTTCCAGCCATGAGTCTTTCCCACCTGCAGAGCTGACCTTGAAATTTTGTTGGTGACAAAATTTCCCACAAGACTTTAAGGGCAGCTGCCCTGCCAACCAGGCTCTTGGCCAGCATTGTCTCACCAGCCTGATTGCGATGAATTTTGACCAGGAACCAGAAATAATCAAACTTAAAAAAAAATAAATTTATTTAATTAATTTATTTTTGGCTGCATTGTGTCTTCATTGCTGCATGCAGGCTTTCTCTAGTTGTGGTGAGCAGGGGCTACTCTTCGTTGCGGGGCTTCTCATTGTGGTGGCTTCTCTTGTTGCAGAGCACGGGCTCTAGGTGCGCGGGCTTCAGTAGCTGTGGCTCTCAGGCTCTAGAACGCAGGCTCAGTAGTTGTGGCGCACAGGCTTAGTTGCTCCATGCCATGTGGGATCTTCCCAGACCAGGGATCAAACCCATGTCCCCTGCATTGGCAGGTGGATTCTTAACCACTGTGCCACCAGGGAAGTCCCCAGAAATAATCAAACTTTTAATGAAAATTTTCTAAAGACAGACACTAACCATTTGTTGACTCTTAAGCCACTATAAAATATTCCTTTGACTCAGCCAAGTCATGGATATTCTTTTACATCCTTGGTACTCTAGGTTTGGCCTCTATAAAATATTCCTGAACATTAAGACTTCCAGTGAAAGCTGTCAGAAAATCATACTAAGATATCCATGTCTGCCCTATTTACAAGCCAGATCACACTGTATAGATGAACCAAATAGTTTCCAACAGGCTGGTGCCAGAGATTGTATTCACTAAGGTAATTTGAAATTACTTGTTTGGAGTGCAGAATGTATTTTCCCATAGAAACAACTATTCTTAGGGTGATCCACTAATTGAGGTTAGCTGGGGGCTTTTCCAGTTTTAGCACTGATAGTTCCACATCCTAGGAACACCCTCAGTCCTGGGAAACCAAGACAACTGCTTACTCTACTTATTTCTGGTGGTTATGATTCCAGATTAGTACACAGAAGCCTATTTAACCCTTGGTAGAGTTGAAATTTAGTCCTGATCTTAGAGGAGTTCTGAATAATGGATAAGATGGTGTGTCTGAGAATTTCAAGGCTGATCAAGGAAAAGCCAAGACCAGGAGATGGTAGTATTGGAAAATATGCTTGTTGGGCAGTTCTAGGACAGGGCTACATGAGACAGGACGTCCCTAACAGTAGAAGATCTTCCAGAGACACTGGTGCAGGGCCACCACCCAGAAGGGGAAAGGGCCAGGGAACTCTCGGGGAGAGGGGAATTGGAGAAGGGGCTCCTGTCACTCAGCAGCAAGGCAGGGATCTCTGGGTCAGAGAGCTCTGAAGGGCAGCAGAGACCAAGACCGTTTGGAATCTTTTATAGCTGTGGGTTTTATCCTCTATGTGGTTAGCACAGTGTTTGGTGCAGTTTCGTGAGGTATGCAAAGCAGGCAGGTTCTAGATTGCAAAAATAGGCTTAGTTGGGCTATACACACACACACACACACACACACACACACACTTATTAAAATTTTATGTTTTCTTAACTGTGACTTTTAAAATTTTTTTATTTTATATTGGAGTATAGTTGGTTAACAATGTTCTGTTAGTTTCAGGTGTACAGCAAAGTGATTCAGTTATACATATACATGTATCTATTCTTTTTCAAATTCTTTTCCTATTTAGATTATTACAGAATCTTGAGCAGAGTTCCTTGTGCTGTAGAGTAGGTCCTTGTTGGTTATCTGTTTTAAATATAGCAGTGTGTACATGTCAATCCCAACCTCCCAGTCTATCCCCCACACCTTTCCCCCCGGTAACCATAAACCATAAGTTCATTCCCTAAGTCTGTGAGTCTTTTTCTGTTTTGTAAACAAGTTCATCTGTATCATTTTTTTAAAATTCTGCATGTAAGTGATATCATATGATATTTGTCTTTCTCTGTCTGACTTACTTTACTTAGTATGATAATCTCCAGGTCCATCCATGGTGCTGCAAATGGCATCATTTCATTCTTTTTAATGGCTGAATAATATTCCATAGTATATATGTACCACACCTTCTTTATCTATTCATCTGTTGATGGACATTTAAGTTGCTTCCATGTCTTGGCTATTGTAAACAGCACTGCAGTGAACATTGGGGTGCATGTATCCTTTGGAACCATGGTTTTCTCCAGATATATGCCAGGAGTGGGATTGCTGAATCATATGGTAGTTCTATTTTTAGTTTTTTAAGGAACCTCCATACTGTTCTCCATAGGGGCTATACCAATTTACATTCCCACCAACAGTGTAGGAGGGTTACCTTTTCTCCATACCCTCTCCAGCATTTATTGTTTGTAGACTTTTTGATGATGGCCTTTCTGACTGGTGTGAAGTAATATCTCATTGTAGTTTTGATTTGCATTTCTCTAATAATTAGTGAGGTCGAGCATCTTTTCATGGGCCTCTTGCCCATCTGTATATCTTCTTTGGGGAAAAGTCTATTTAGGTCCTCTGCCCATTTTTTGATTGGGTTGTTGGGTTTTTTTATATTGAGCCACATGAGCTGTAAATTTTGGAGATTAATCCCTTGTCAGTGGCTTCGTTTCCAAATATTTTCCCCCATTCTGTGGGTTGTCTTTTCATTGTTTTATGGTTTTCTTTGCTGTGCAAAAGCTTTTGAGTTTAATTAGGTCCCATTTGTTTATTTTTGCTTTATTTTCATTACTGTAGGAGATGGATTGAAAAAGATATTGCTGCGATTAATGTCAAAGTGTGTTCTGCCTATGTTTTCCTCTAAAAGTTTTATAGTATCTGGTCTTACATTTAGGTCTTGAATCCATTTTGAGTTTATTTTTGTGTATGATGTTAAAGAATGTTCTAATTTCATTTTTTTACATGTAGCTGTCCAGTTTTCCCAGCACCATTTATTGAAGAGACTATGTTTTCTCCATTGTATAGTCTTGCCTCCTTTGTCATAGAATAATTCACCATAGGTACGTGGGTTTATTTCTGGGCTTTCTGTCCTGTTCCACTGATCTATATGTCTGTTTTTATGCCAGTACCATACTGTTTTGATGACTGCAGCTTTGTAGTATAGTCTGAAGTCAGGGAACTTGATTCCTCCAGCTCTGTTTTTCTTTCTCGGGATTGTTTTGGCAATTTGGAGTCTTTTGTGTTTCCATACAAATTTAAAAATTTTTTGTTCTAGTTCTGTGAAAAATGTCATTGGTAATTTGATAGGGATTGCACTGAATCTGTGGATTGCCTTGGGTAGCATAGTCATTTTGACACTATTGATTCTTCCAGTCCACGAACATGGTATATCTTTGCATCTCTTTGTGTCGTCTTCAATTTCTATCATCAGCATCTTAACAGTTTTCAGAGTACAGTTCTTTTGCCTCCTCAGGGAGGTTTATTACTAGGTATTTTATTGGTTTTGATGTGATGGTAAATGGGATTGTTTCATTAATTTCTCCTTTTGATCTTTTGTTGTTATTGTATAGAAATGCAACAGGTTTCTGTGTATTAATTTTCATCCTGCAACTTTACTGAATTCATTGATGAGCTCTAATAGTTTTCTGGTAGCATCTTTACGATTTTTTATGTATAGTGTTATGTCATCTGCAAATAGTGCCAACTTTACTTCTTCATTTCCAATTTCGATTCCTTTTATTTATTTTTCTTCTCTGATTGCCATAGCTAGGACTTCCAAAACTATGTTGAATAAAAGTGGTGAGAGTGGACATCCTTGACTTGCTCCTGACCTTAGAGGAAATGCTTTCTGCTTTCCCTATTGAGTATGATGCTAGCTGTAGGTTTGTCATCTATTACCTTTATTATGTTGAGTTTTGTTCCCTCTATGCCCACTTTCTAGAGAGATTTTATCATGAATGTGTATTGAATTTGGTCAAAAGTTTTCTATGCATCTATTGAGATGATAATATGGTTTTTATTCTTCAATTTGTTGACATGCTGTATCACACTGATTGATTTGTGGATGTTGAAAAATACTTGCATCCCTGGGATAAATCCCACTTGATCATGGTGTATGATCCTTTTAATGTATTGTTAGATTTGGTTTGTGCAAATTTTTGTTGAGGATTTTTACGTCTATGATCATCAGTGATATTAGCCTGTAATTTTCTTTTTTTGTGTGGTATATTTGTCAAGTTTTGGTATCAAGGTGATAGTGGCTTAATAGAGTGGGTTCAGGAGTGTTCCTTCCTCTACAGTTTTTTGGAATAGTTTCAGAAGGATAGTTGTTAACTCTCTTCTCAAAATATTTGGTAGAATTCACCTGTGAAGCCGTCTGGTCCTGGACTTTTGTTTGTTGGGAGTTTTGAAATCACAGATTCAATTTTAGTGCTTGTGATTGGTCTGTTTATATTTTCTGTTTCTTTCTGGTTCAGACTTGGGAGATTGTACCTTTCTAAGAATTTGTCCATTTCTTCCAGGTTGTCCATTTTATTTGGGATATAGTTGCTTGTAGTAGTCTCTAATGATCCTTTGTATTTCTGTGGTGTCCATTATAACTTCTTCTTTTTCATTTCTAATTTTATTGATTTCAGCCCTCTCTTTTTCTTTTTTTTTTACATCTTTATTGGAGTATAATTGCTTTACAATGGTGTGTTAGTTTCTGCTTTATAATAAAGTGAATCAGTTATACATATACATATGTTCCCATATCTCTTCCCTCTTGCGTCTCCCTCCCTCCCACCTTCCCTATCCCACCCCTCTAGGTGGTCACAAAGCACCGAGCTGATCTCCCTGTGCTATGTGGCTGTTTCCCACTAGCTATCTATTTTACGTTTGGTAGTGTATATATGTCCATGTCACTCTCTCACTTTGTCACAGCTTACCCTTCCCCCTCACCATATCCTCAAGTCCATTCTCTAGTAGGTCTGTGTCTTTATTCCTGTCTTGCCCCTAGGTTCTTCATCACATTTATTTTTCTTAAATTCCATATATATATATGTTAGCATATGATATTTGTCTTTCTCTTTCTGACTTACTTCACTCTGTATGACAGACTCTAGGCCCATCCACCTCATTACAAATAGCTCAATTTCGTTTCTTTTATGGCTGAGTAATATTCCATTGTATATATGTGCCACATCTTCTTTATCCATTCATCCGATGATGGACACTTAGGTTGCTTCCATCTCCTGGCTATTGTAAATAGAGCTGCAATGAACATTTTGGTACATGACTTTTTGAATTATGGTTTTCTCAGGGTATATGCCCAGTAGTGGGATTGCTGGGTCATATGGTGGTACTATTTTTAGTTTTTTAAGGAACCTCCATAGTGTTCTCCATAGTAGCTGTGTCAATTTACATTCCCACCAACAGTGCAAGAGGGGTCCCTTTTCTCCACACCCTCTCCAGCATTTACTGTTTGTAGATTTTTTTTTTTTTTTTGCGGTACGTGGGCCTCTCACTGCTGTGGCCTCTCCCGTTGCAGAGCACAGGCTCCGGACGCGCAGGCTCAGCGGCCATGGCTCACGGGCCCAGCCGCTCCGCGGCACGTGGAATCCTCCCGGACCGGGGCACGAACCCGTGTCCCCTGCATCGGCAGGCGGACTCTCAACCACTGCGCCACCAGGGAAGCCCTGTTTGTAGATTTTTTGATGATGGCCATTCTGACCAGTGTGAGGTGATACCTCATTGTAGTTTTGATTTGCATTTCTCTAATGATTAGTGACGTTGAGCATCTTTTTTTTTTGGTATTTATTTATTTATTATTTTTTATTTTTGGCTGCGTTGGATCTTCGTTACTACAGGCAGGCTTTCTGTAGTTGCGGTGAGCAGGGGCTACTCTTTGCAGTGCATGGGCTTCTCATTGTGGTGGCTCCTCGTTGCGGAGCACGAGCTCTACGTGCATGGACTTCAGTAGTTGTGACTCGCAGGCTCTAGAACACAGGCTCAGTAGTTGTAGCACACGGGCTTAGTTGCTCCGCGGCATGTAGGATCTTCCCGGACCAGGGCTTGAACCCACGTCCCCTGCATTGGCAGGCATATTCTTAACCACTGTGCCACCAGGGAAGTCCCATGTTTAGCATCTTTTCATGTGTTTTTTGGCAATCTGTATATCTTTTTTGGAGAAATGTCCATTTAGGTCTTCTGCCTATTTTTGGATTGGAGTGTTTGCTTTTTAATGTTAAGCTGCATGAGCTGCCTGTATATTTTGGAGATTAATCCTTTGTCAGTTGCTTCGTTTGAAAATATTTTCTCCTATTCTGAGGGGTGACTTTTTGTCTTGTTTATGGTTTCCTTTCCTGTGCAAAAGCTTTTAACTTTCATTAGGTCCCTTTTTTTTTTTTTTTTTTAATTCCATTTCTCGAGGAGGTGGGTCAGAAAAGATCTTGCTGTGATTTATGTCATAGTGTTCTGCCAATGTTTTCCTCCAAGAGTTTTATAGTGTCTGGCCTTACATTTAGGTCTTTAATCCATTTTGAGTTTATTTTTGTGTATGGTGTTAGGGAGTGTTCTAATTTCATTCTTTTACATGTAGCTGTCCAGTTTTCCCAGCACCACTTATTGAAGAGGCTGTCTTTACTCCATTATATATTCCCCTTTATCAGAGATAAGGTGACCATATGTGTGTGGATTTATCTCTGGGATTTCTGTCCTGTTCCATTAATCTGTATTTCTGTTTTTGTGCCAGTACCATACTGTCTTGATTACTGTAGCTTTGTAGTATACTCTGAAGTCTGGGAGCCTGATTCCTCCAGCTCTGTTTTTCTTTCTCAAGATTGCGTTGGCTATTCGGGGTCTCTTGTGTTTCCATACAAATTGTGAAATTTTTTGTTCTAGTTCTGTGAAATATGCCACTGGTAGTTTGATAGGGATTGCATTGAATCTGTAGATTGCTTTGGGTAGTATAGTCATTTTCACAATATTGATTCTTCCAATCCAAGAACATGGTATATCTCTCCATCTGTTTGTATTATCTTTGATTTCTTTCATCAGTGTATTATAGTTTTCTACATACAGGTCTTTTGTCTCCCTAGGTAGGTTTATTCCTAGGTATTTTATTCTTTTTGTTGCAATGATAAATGGGAGTCTTTTCTTAATTTCTCTTTCAGATTTTTCATCATTAGTGTATAGGAATGCAAGAAATTTCTGTGCATTAATTTTGTATCCTGCTACTTTAACAAATTCATTGATTAGCTCTAGTATTTTTCTGGTAGCATCTTTAGGATTCTGTGTATAGTATCATGTCATCTGCAAACAGTGACAGCTTTACTTCTTCTTTTCTGATTTGGATTCCTTTTATTTATTTTTCTCTCTGAATGCCATGGCTAGGACTTCCAAAACTGTGTTGAATAATAGTGGTGAGAGTGGGCACTCTTGTATTGTTCCTGATCTTAGAGGAAATGGTTTCAGTTTTTCACCACTGAGAACAGTGTTGGCTGTGGTTTGTCATATATGGCCTTTATTATGTTGAGGTGGGTTCCCTCTATGCCTACTTCTGGAGAGTTTTATCATAAATTGGTGTTGAATTTTGTCAAAAGCTTTTTCTGCATCTATTGAGATTATCATATGGTTTTTGTCCTTCAATTTGTTAATATGGTGTATCACACTGATTGTGTATATTGAAGAATCCTTGCATTCCTGGGATAAACCCCACTTATTCATGGTGTATGATCCTTTTAATATACTGTTGGATTCTGCTTGCTAGTATTTTGTTTAGGAGTTTTGCATCTATGTTCATCAGAGATGTTGGCCTGTAGTTTTCTTTATTTGTGACATCTCTCTCTGGTTTTAGTATCAGGGTGATGGTGGCTTCTCAGAATGAGTTTGAGAGTGTTCATGCCTCTGCTATATTTTGGAAGAGTTCGAGAAGGATAGGTTTTAGCTCTTCTCTAAATGTTTGGTAGAATTCGCCTGTGAAGCCATCTGGTCCTGGGCTTTTGTTTGGTGGAAGATTTTTTATCACAGTCTCAATTTCAAGTTTGTGATTGTCTGTTCATATTTTCTATTTCTTCCTGGTTCAGCCTTGGAAGGTTGTACTTGTGTAAGAATTTGTCCATTTCTTCCAGGTTGTCCATTTTATTGGCATATAGTTGCTTGTAGTAATCTCCCATGATCCTTTGTATTTCTGCAATGTCAGTTGTTACTTCTGCTTTTTCATTTCTAATTCTGTTGATTTGAGTCTTCTCCCTTTTTTTCTTGATGAGTCTGGCTAATGGTTTATCAATTTTGTTTATCTTCTCAAAGAACTGGCTTTTAGTTTTATTTATCTTTGCTATTTTTTGCTTCATTTCTTTTCCTTTTATTCCTGATCTCATCTGTATGATTTCTTCTGCTCTCTGGGGTTTTTTTTGTTCCTCTTTCTCTAATTGCTTTAGGTTTAAGGTTAGGTTGTTTCTTTGAGATGTTTCTTGTTTCTTAAGGTAGGAATGTATTGCTATAAATTTCCCCCTTAGAACTGTTTTTGCTGCATCCCATAGGTTTTGGGTTGTCATGTCGTTGACATGTCGTTGTCACCGTCGTTTGTTTCTAGGTATTTTTTGATTTCCTCTTTGATTTCTACAGTGATCTCTTGATTATATAGTAGTGTATTCTTTAGCTCCATGTGTTTGTATTTTTTACATTTTTTTCCCTGTAATTGATATCTAGTCTCATAGTTTTCTGGTCGGAAAAGATACTTGATCCAATTTCAGTTTTCTTAAATTTACCAAGGCTTGATTTGTGACCCAAGATATGGTCTATCCTGGAGAATGTTCCATGAACACTTGAGAAGAAAGTGTATTCTGTTGTTTTTGGATGGAATTTCCTATAAATATCAATTAGGTCCATGTTTTTTAATGTGTCATTTAAAGCTTGTGTTTCCTTATTTATTTTCATTTTGGTTGATCTGTCCATTAGTGAAAGTGGGGTGTTAAAGTCCCCTACTATGATTGTGTTACTGTTGATTTCCCCTTTTATGGCTGTTAGCATTTGCCTTATGTATTGAGGCGCTTCTCTTTTGGGTACATAAATATTTACAATTGTTATATCTTCTTCTTGGATTGATCCCTTGATCATTATGTAGTGTGCTTCTTTGTCTCTTTTAATATTCTTTATTTTAAAGTCTCTTTTGTCTGATATGAGAATTTCTACTCTAGCTTTCTTTTGATTTCATTTGCATGGAATATCTTTTTCCATCCCCTCACTTTCAGTCTGTATGTGTCCCTCGGTCTGAAGTGGGTCTCTTGTAGACAGCATATATACGGGTCTTGTTTTTGGATCCATTCTGCCAGTCTATGTCTTTTGGTTGGAACATTTAATCCATTTACTTTTAAGATAATTATCGATATGTGTTCCTTTTACCATTTTCTTAATTGTTTCGTGTTTGTTTTTGTAGTTTTTTTCCTTCTCTTGTGTGTCTTGCCTAGAGAAGTTCCTTTAGCATTTGGTTTAAAGCTTGTTTATTGATGCTGAATTATATTAACTTTTGCTTATCTGTAAAGGTTTTAATTTCTTCATCGAGTCCGAATGAGATCCTTGCTGGGTAGAGTAATCTTGGTTGTTTTTTTTTCTTTTTCATCACTTTAAATATGTGCTGCCACTCCCTTCTGGCTTGCAGAGTTTCTGCTGAAAGATCAGCTGTTAACCTTATGGGGATTCTGTTGTATGTTATTTGTTGCTTTTCCCTTGCTGTTTCTAATATTTTGTTCTTTGTATTTAATTTTTGATAGTTTGATTAATATGTGTCTCGGTGTGTTTCTCTTTGCGTTTATCCTGTATGGACTCTCTGTGCTTCCTGGACTTGAATGACTCTTTCCTTTCCCATGTTAGGGAAGTTTTCAACTATAATCTCTTCAGATATTTTCTCAGTCCCTTTCTTTTTCTCTTCTTCTTCTGGGACCCCTATAATTCGAATGTTGGTGCATTTAATGTTGTCCCAGATGTCTCTGAGACTGTCCTCAATTCTTTTCATTTTTTTTCTTTATTCTGCTCTCTGACAGTTATTTCCACCATTTTATCTTCCAGCTCACTTATCCATTCTTCTTACTCAGTTAGTCTCTTATTGATTCCTTGTAGAGTATTTTTTTTTTTTTTTTTTTGCGGTACGCGGGCCTCTCACTGTTGTGGCCTCTCCTGTTGTGGAGCACAGGCTCCAGACGTGCAGCTCAACGGCCATGGCTCACGGGCCTAGCCGCTCTGTGGCATGTGGGATCCTCCTGGACCGGGGCACAAACCCGTGTCCCCTGCATCGGCAGGCGGACTCCCAACCACTGCACCACCAAGGAAGCCCTTTGTAGAGTATTTTTAATATCTGTAATTGTGCTGTTCATCACTGTTTGTTTGCTCTTTAATTCTTCTGGATTCTTGTTGAATGTTTCTTGTATTTTCTCCATTCTGTTTCCGAGATTTTTGGATCATCTTTACTATCAGTACTCTGAGTTCTTTTTCAGGTAGGTTGCCTATTTCGTCTTCATTTATTTGGTTTTGTAGGTTTTTACTTTGCTCCTTTGTCTGTAAGGGTGGAGCTGTATTCCTGTCTTACTGGTTGTTTGGCCTGGGACATCCAGCACTAGAGTTTGCAGGCAGTTGGATAGAGCTGTGTCTTGGGGCTGAGGTGAGGAACTCTGGGAGACTTCACTCTGATTGATATTCCCTGACGTCTGAGGTTCTCTGTTAGTCTAGAGGTTTGGACTCAGAGCTCCCACCACAGGAGCTCGGGCCAGACAGACGGCCTGGGAACCAGGATCCCGCAAGCTATGTGGCACGGTAAAAAAAAAAAGATAAAAAAAGGAAGAAAGAAAAAAAAGCAGTACAATATCAAAGAATAAATAACAAAATAAAATTGGAAAGATAAAAAATATGTTAGGAATAATAAAACTATAATTGAAACAACTTCAACAAGGTAAAATAAAACCACAACAGAAAAAAGAAAAAGAAGTGGGTGGGTGGGGCAAGCCTAAAGGAGAGAACAATAACAAAGTATAAAGAATAAAATAAAATTAGAAAAATAAAAAATTTATTAGGAATAATAAAAATATAAAAGAATCAACAGCAATGAATCAACAAGGTAAAACAGAACCCCCCTCTCAAAGAGGAAAAAAGAAAAAAAAAACAAGCCTTGGCTATGGGGATGGAATTTAGGCGGCGGTGGAACTTAGGAAGTGTGGGGCAGGACCTAGGCAGGTTGGGGGTGACGTTTGAGCTTTGGGCGGGGCCAAGGCGGGGTGACGTTCAAGCATGGGGTGGGGCTTCTTCTTAGGACCTGCATGGAAGGGGAGAGGCAGCACATTGAAAGGAGGGCCTCTGGAGTGTGGAGTTCTGGAGTTTGGAGGTAGGGCCCTGAGTCAGGGTGTATGGGTGGGGTTTAGGTCCAGCTCATTGGAGGGGGTCTCCGAGTGTAGAGGTAGGGCCCTGGGTTTGGGGTAGGTGCAGGGCTTGGGCTCTGCACGGCAGGAGGGAGGCTCTGAGGGCAGAGAATTAGGCCTGGGAGCCCAGCAGGCTTCCCGGTGCCTAAGTGGACAGGGAAAGCACTGGCCCTGTTCCCTTCCATTCCTTCATGCCACTCCCCCACCGTCTCTCCCAGGGTCTCCCCTGTCGCCGCTGGACCCCTAACCATGGGTGGGTCCTGCTGGGTGTAGGAATTCCTCCCCTCTCCCAGCTACCCCTCGGCGGTACCAGTCCCAGAAGTCTGGCCTTTACTTTTGCTACCCCTTCCCTCCTTCCCACTCCCTCAGGGCCCACATGGCTGGAGGGGGCCTAGGTAGCCAGAGGATCAGGCCGGAGATCTCAGCAGATTCCTGGGTGCCCAAGTGGGCAGGGGAAACCTGGCCACGCTCCCTTTTGATCCTCTGCCCTCCCAGTGGATCCCCAATTTCCCCCTTCGGACGTGGGATCCCTTCCCCTCCCCTAGCCACCCCTCAGGGTCGCCAGTCCCATCCCGCCTCCACTTCTCTTCCTCATTCACTCTCCCCACACCCCACGTCCTACCCAGTGACTGGGGGTTCCTCCCGTCCCCTTAGGTGTCCGTGGTCCCCCACAGGTGCCTGGTAGGTGCTCTAGTTGTGAGGAGACACGAATTGTGCATCCTCCTAGTATGCCATCTTGACTCTGCCCTCCTCGGTAAGGTTATTTTGAGATTTTTCTTGTTTTCTGAGGTAAGATTGTGTCACTATAAACTTCCCTCTTAGAACTGCTTTTGCTGCATCCCATAGATTTAGGATCATTGTGCTTTCATTTTCATTTGTCTCTAGGTGTTTTTTGACTTTCTCTTTGATTTTTTCATTGATCCATTGGTTGCTTAGTAGCATACTGTTTAGCCTCCAAATGTTTTGTTGTTGTTTTTTTTACAGTTTTTTTTTCTTGTAGTTGATTTCTAATCTTATAGCTTTGTGTCAGAAAAGATGCTTGATATAATTTCAGTTTTCTTCAATTTACTGAGCTTTGCTTTGTGGCCCAGGATGTGATCTATCCTGGAGAATGTTCCATGTGCACTTGAAAAGAATATGTATTCTGCTGCTTTTGGATGGAATGCTCTATAAATATCAAGTAAGTTCATGTGCTCTAATGTGTCATTTAAGGCCTGTGTTTCCTTATTGATTTTCTGTCTGGAAAATCTGTCCATTGATGAAAGTGGGGTGTTAAAAGTCCCCCACTATTATTGTGTTACTGTCAGTTTCTCCTTTTATGGCTGTTGGCATTTGCCTTATATTGGGTGCATATATGTGTACAATTGCTATATCTTTGTATTGGATTGCTCCCTTCATCATTATGTAGTGTCCTTCTTTGTCTCTTGTAACCGTCTTTATTTTGAAGTCTATTTTGTCTGATATGAGTATTGCTACTCCAGCTTTCTTTTGATTTCCATTTGCATGGAATATCTTTTTCCATCCCCTCACTTTCAGTCTGTATATGTCCCTAGGTCTGATGTGGGTCTCTTGTAGACAGCATATATATATGGGTCTCGTTTTTGTGTCCGTTCAGCCAATCTGTGTCTTTGTTGGAGCATTTAATCCATTTATGCTTAAGGTAATTATTGTTGTGTATGTTCTTATTGCCATTTTGTTAATTGTTTAAGATTTGTTTTTGTAGGTCTTTTTTCTTTCCTTCCTCATTTTTTCTTTTCTCTTGTGATTTGATGTCTAACTTTAGTGTTGTGTTTGGATTCGTTTTTCTTGCTTGTGTATCTACTGTAGATTTTTGCTTTGTGGTTACCATGTGGTTTTGATATAGCAGTCTATATATAAACAAGATTGTTTCAAGTTGCTGGCCTTTTAATTTCAAATGCATTTCCAGTATCCTGCATTTGTACTCTCCTCACGATTGCTGGTTTTGTTTTTTTTAAATCATATATCTTACTATTGTAATAAAAATAAATATAAATGGATGAACTTTGCTAATGAAAGAAGAGGTATAGCATATGAACTATAATAATGATGATTATGATGATAATAATAAACCTAGCTAATTGCTGTTTATAGCAGAAGCACCTAAAGCATAGGACAAAGTAAATAGATTTAAAAAGCTATGTCTGATTGCTGGTTTTGATATCATATTTGTGTGTGGATGATTTCCTGCCTTTACTATATGTTTGCCTTTACCATTGAGCTTTTCCATTCATAATTTTCTTGTTTCTAGTTGTGGCCTTTTCTTTTCTGCCTAGAGAACTTCCTTTAGCATTTGTTGCAAAGCTGGTCTGGTGGTGCTGAATTCTCTGAGCTTTTGCTTGTCTGTAAAGCTTTTGATTTCTCTGTTGAATATAAATGAAAGCCTTGCTGGGTAGGGTAGTCTTGGTTGTAGGTTATTCCCTTTCATCACTTTAAATGTATCATACCACTCCCTGCTGGCCTGCAGAGTTTCTGCTGAGACATCCCCTGATAACCTTATGGGAATTCCCTTATATGTTATTTATAGCTTTTCCCTTGTTGCTTTGAATATTTTCTCCTTGTCTTTAATTCTTTTCAGTTTTATTACTATGTGTCTAGGCATGTTCCTCCTTGGGTTTATCCTGCCTGGGACTCTCTGTGCTTCCTGGACTTGGGTGACCATTTCCTTTCCCATGTTAGGGAAGTTGTCGGCTATTATCTCTTCAAATCTTTTCTCAGGTCCTTTCCCTCTCTCTTCTCCTTCTGGGACCCCTATAATGTGAATGTTGGTGCATTTAATGTTGTCCCAGAGGTCTCTTAGGCTGTCCTCATTTCTTTTCATTCTTCTTTTTTATTCTGTTCCATGGCAGTGATTTCCACCATGCTGTCTTCCAGCTCACTTATCCATTCTTCTGCCTCAGTTATTCTGCTATTGATTCCTTCTAGTGTATTTTTCATTTCAGTTATTGTATTGTTCATCTCTGTTTGTATTTTCTTTAGTTCTTCTAAGTCTTTGTTAAACATTTCTTCTATCTTCTCAATCTGTGCCTCCAGTCTTTTTTCTGAGGTCTTGGATCATCTTTACTATCATTACTCTGAATTCTTTTTCAGGTAGATTGCCTGTCTTCACTTCACTTAGTTGTTCTTCTGGGGTTTCATCTTGTTCCTTCATCTGGGACATATTCCTTTGCTGTCTCATTTTGTCTGACTTTCTGTGGTTTCAGTTTCCATTCCACAGGCTGTAGAGTTGTAGTTCTTCTTGCTTCTTCTCTCTGCCCCCTGGTGGATGAGGCTGTCTAAGAAACTTGTGCAGGCTTCCTGGTGGGAGGGACTGGTGTCTGCCCACTGGTGGGTGGAGCTGGGTCTTGTCGTCTGGTGGGCAGGGCAGTGACAAGGATTGTGTTTACCAGGCCACTGTGTGCTCAGGAAGCCTTTAAGCAGCCTGTCTGCTGATTCATGGGGCTGTGTTCCTGCCTTGTGGTTGTTTGGCCTGAAGCATCCCAGCACTGGAGCCTACAGGCTGTTGGGTGGGGCCAGGTCTTGATGAGAAGATGGTGACCTCCAGGAGGGCTCATGCCAATGAGTACTCCCCAGAACTACCGCTGCCAGTGCCTTTGTCCCTGCAGTAAGCCACAGCTGCCCCCCACCTCCACAGGAGACCCTCCAATACTAGCAGGTAGGTCTGGCCCAGGCTCTTATGAGGTCACTGCTTTTTCCCCTGGGTCCTGGTGCACACAAGACCTTGTGTGCACCCTTTAAGAGTAGACTCTCTGTTTCCCCCAGTCCTGTGGAATTCCTGTAATCAAAACCTGCTGGCTTTCAAAGTCTGATTCTCTGGGGGCTCCTCCTCCCGTTCCAGACTCCCCAGGCTGGGGACCCTGCCACAGGGCTCAGAACATTCACTCCTGTGGGAGAACTTCTGTGGTATAATTATTTTCCAGTTTATGGGTTGCCCACCTGAGGGGTATGGGATTTGATTTTGTTGCATTGCGCCCCTCCAACTGTCTCATCATGGCTTCTTCTTTGTCTCTGGATGTAGGGTGTCTTTTTTGGTAGGTTCCAGCATTTTTTAAAATCAATGTTTGTTCAGCAGTTAATTGTGATTTTGGTGTTTTTGTAAGAAAAGTTGAGCTCACGTCCTTCTACACTGCCATCTTGTCTCCATTCTTAGTTGGGCTATATTTAAAGCAACTGGATGTGTAAATGTTTGAGTTTGGTGCTGGTGGGCTTTGGGCTAATAGTCCTAAACTGCTGTGAAGAAGTAAACACAGGGCCAATGTGCAGAGCTCACCTTTAGCCCATTTGTATAACACATGCATTCAGATTTCTAACAATGGGTATCAGAACACACATCACTCCTGCTGCAGCTCTGACAGGGAGAACAAGGACTGTCCTGGGCAAATGACCTTCTGCCTCTGCCTCTTCCCATTTTTGTTTATCCTTCTTCAAACACTAGTGAGGAGTGTCTCTCGTGACCTGGGAAGAAAGATCTAACATAAAATGGAAGGAAATGATAGTGATTTTGCGGCGGGGGGTGGGGGGGCGTAAAACTACTGGTGGATCAGGAGTTCTGAGGCTTAGGCAGGAAGCAGGAACTGAGGCAGGGCTTTTGATATGAGGAATAAAAATATTGCTCTGGGAGATAAGAACTTTAATGGGACTTGTAGTCAGAACTTGCCTGTATCATAGAAATAAATATTGTAGGCAGTTTTTACTTTATCCGGACTGTCCCTACATCTAACTCCCTTTTTTATTTGCAAGAATCCTTCATTCGGTGTGGTGTACCCCAACCTCACTGAGGAAACTCAGGATGAAGTCTTCCTACTTATGCCTCTTAGAGAGGTAGGGGCACGTGACCCAAGCTGGCCCATCAAATGCCCAGGAACAAAGTAGAAGGGCAGTTAGAATCATTCACCTTGGTGGTGTTCCACAATGGCAAGAGCACCCAGTAGTGTTCAGCATTGGCATTGTCCACTGAAAGTGGTGTCAGCAGGGCCCTGGACAGACCGCTCCTATTTGATTGTGATTCCAGCAAGTCAGACTCACATAGGACTGTGCCTGATTTCTAAGCCTGATTCTTCAGCCTCCCTGATGAGTTTTTAAGCAGCTATTCTTAAATTAGCCCAGGTCAGTTTCTGTTGCTTACAACAGAGAATCCTGATCGATAAAAATGTCATAGTCTCTTTTTGATCCAGAAGTTGTAAATGTCTACATCTCTAGGCAAACCCACATCTGTCCCCAAAGTCTTAAAACACAGATCAGGTACATTTTCTTTTTCCCCTTAAAGACAAATCCTTTCCGAGATTATGAAGCCTCGAAATGTAATGAGCAGTTTCCATTACAATAAGTAAATAGTATACAGTTGTCCCTCATATCTAAAGGTATTGGTTCCATGACCTCCACAGATACCAAAACCCATGGATGCTCAAGTCGCTTATATAAAATGGCTAGTACATTTGGCCCCCTGTATCCCTGGGGTTCCACATCCTGGGATACAAAGGGCTGACTATATGTATCAAAGTCTTCTCTTCATGGATGGAAAAAAAATATGAATTAGCAAATGTGAAAACATTTTTATTGAACTGAAGGTACAGTGATTTTAGGAAAATGAAATAGTTGACATTGTTTTCAGTTATTGTCACAACAAGATGCCTGTGAAATTCTTTTTTTTTTAATTATACCTTTTTTATTTTTTTATTTTTATTTTTTAGAAGTTTATTAATTAATTAATTTTTTTATTTTTTTCTGCGTTGGGTCTTTGTTTCTGTGCAAGGGCTTTCTCTAGTTGCGGCAAGCAGGGGCCACTCTTCATCGCGGTGCACGGGCCTCTCACTATCGCGGCCTCTCTTGTTGCGGAGCACAGGCTCCAGACGCGCAGGCTCAGTAATTGTGGCTCATGGGCCCAGTTGCTCCATGGCATGTGGGATCCTCCCAGACCAGGGCTCGAACCCGTGTCCTCTGCATTAGCAGGCAGATTCTCAACCACTGCGCCACCAGGGAAGCCCTGAAATTCTTATAATTAGACTGAGTAGCACTGTTAATGACACTTGAGATGTGTACAAAGCTAGTCATACGCTTTAAAATTCACAGAGACAAATCAACTTAATATGCTTTATTCACTTTCTGGGTTGAGCATTGAGTTATATCACAATTGAATAAAACATCTGATGTGCTCTCATTTGCATTTTTGCCCACAGCATACTTGCTAATTCTACCTCGTTCACATCACTATTTAGTTTTGTGTCAATTGTTTCTTAGACAGGAGGACATTAGTTACATTCATTATCAGCTGAATAATTTGACCCAAAGGGTAACAAAGAATCATGCTCAACTTAGACAATTGAAATATCAGAATTTTTAACTGTGGCCTACTTAGCTTGGGCAAAAGACCCTTGGTCCTAGTTATTCTAATTGTTCCTTCCTTTCAGGGAACACCGTATAAGACACATTGGGAAGTGTCACTCTGCATTCTCTCTGTTAAATTAGTATGTATGGAGGATTATGTATATTTGATTTAGTAATAGAATATGGATTTGTGTATGATCTCTAATGAACAGCTTATATGTGATCATAAAAACAAAAATCTACAGAAACATGTGTCAGTGACAAGCCAAAGAGAGACCTTGAAATTTTGGATCAGTTTGAAGCCCAAATCAGGGTGTTCACTGCTGCCTACCAGCAATTCAAACAATATACAAGCATATAAAGTAAAATTCAGTAACCAACCTGTCTGCCCGCCGATCTTCCTTCCTTGAAGTAAGCAAATATTCACAGCATGTGTGTGTGTCTCTCTCTCTTTTTATATATATATATATATATATATATATAAAAGCTGTGGGTCTGAGGAAAGCATGTGGGAAGCAGCCCAGGCTGGGATGTAGATCTGCACTGTCTGGGACTGCTAGCCACATCACCACAGCCTGAGTCAAGAGCTGGAGAAAATAATTGGTCCCAACTGTGGGGAGAGTTGTGCCCCACAGGCGTCTAGCTCTGGAAAGAAATCCCTCTACTGAGGAACTAGGGAACCCTTCCTCTTAGAATGTCTCTCCAGTGCCCTCTACCGATGAAGCTTAATATGTCAGCTGCCAAAGGAAGAATGTTTAAAGGGCCAGTTGCATTCGTATAGATCAGGCAACAAAAGATGAATTTAAGGTTGACAGGCAACAAATTGATAACTGCCACGACACTGTACGTATTACCCTGCCTATTTGAGTTATCTATTGGACTGTAAAAAAAGTATTCCCAGATGGAGTGGCTTACAGGAACCATCTTTTTATTTTCTCTCATGATTCTGAGGGTTAATGAGGCTCAGCTGGGGAGTTCTATTCTGTGATGGCATCTGGGCTGTGGTCATCTGGAGGCTCACCTGGGCTAGAACAGCCAAGGTGGTTTGCTTACATGTTTGGCATCTGGCAGAGATGACTGGAAGGCTCAACTGGGATGCTGGAAAAGCTAAGTCTCTCTCTCTTACTCTCTCCATGTAATCTTAGGACTTCTTTATCTCCATGTGCCCTCTCTGTGTGGTCATTCCAAATGGCTGCTTTAGCAGACTTCTTAAATTGTGGCACAGAGCTCCCAAAAAGCACAAAAGCAGAAGTTTCCATGCTTCTATAAGGCTTATGCCCAGAACAAGCACACCATCACTTCTGCTGAATTTTGTTGATCAAAGTGAGTCAAAGGTCCAGCCCAGACTGTATCTAAGAGTACTATACAAAGGCATGAATACAGGGAGGCATGGTTCATTAAGGTCCACCTTCGGAGACTAGCTTGGCCACCTGATTTTTTTTTTTTTAATAAATGAGATTAATATTTCCTGACTCTCAATTATCATCACTTTCGAAGCATCATCACCTGGTAACAAGGTTGTAAAGATGAAATAATGGGAAAATCTCTGGTGACTGCCTGCTCTGGATGAAAGGACGCAGGCTCACCAATTTGAAGGTGGTATAAAACTGGTATGCATAGTAAATTCTGGATCCAAAGACTAAAAGGTTGAAAAGGTGTACTGACTCGAGCACCATGCAGTTCAGTAGGGGTTGAGGAAAAGTCCAGCAGCTTGATCTAAAACTCCAGTGGGAAAAAAAAATTGATGATGAGAAGACATATGATGTAACAGAGCAGTTTGAAAGAGAATGAAAAGTTTACGTAGATAATAAAGCTCAATATGCATCTATAGTATCATGTGGTCAAATACCAAAAAGTGGTCAGCCCCCATGGATTAAAGTCCTGTATCTAAAAAACTTTTTTGCAAAAGTCCCCAAATATTAGTGGGATAATAATAGGTATCTTTTGGTGAAAAATGACTGGAAGGTGGTTCTGTAGCCTAATAATTTTGGAAATAATGTGTAAAACAAAGCTAGACAAAATTATTAGGCTGCAGAATCACCTTCCAACCATGTTGAAGAACTCCTCAAAATCAATAGTGTGCTACTATAAATAGTGAATCTTCAGGGAAAGGGGGATATGGAAAAAGGATGCAATATTTCCCAAATTTATTTGGCCATAGAAACTCTTTTTTTTCATGAGACATATCCCAGAACCTATATTCTAGGGAACATACTTTGAGAAACATTGGTCCAGAATTAAGGATTTGTATCTTTCTTTGCTGGCCACCCAAGTTTAAAAACTTACCTTTAATCCATGGTAACATATTTAAAGGGAGTAATGGACTATCTGGGTATTGTTTGGGGAGAAGAGGTCTTAATGATGAAAAGATGAAGAACAGTGAGATATAAAGTACTGGGGATGCTTTATCTGGAGAAGAAAGTGCTTCAGTGGGACATAGTAGGTATCTTCAAATATGTGAAGACTGTCACATGCAGATGGAGTAGACTTGTTCTTGTAAGGGTTAACAATGGGATGGGGTAGGGTAAGAGATTGTAAGATTTTGTCTCTTCAAGAAAGGATTTTCCAATTTGGTGGTTCAAGAATGGAAAGAGCTTTGAGACATAGCCTTGAGCTCCCCATCACTCTCAGGGCTTAAACGAAGTTGGGTATTCATTGTTGGAAATGTTAAAGAAGGGATTCAGGCATCAGCCATCTGGCCAGACAAGATCTTTATTTTTTAATTTTTTTAAACATCTTTTTGCAGTATAATTGCTTTACAATGGTGTGTTAGTTTCTGCTTTATAACAAAGTGAATCACCTATACATATACATATATCCCCATATCTCCTCCCTTTTTGTCTCTCTCCCACCCTTCCTATCCCACCCCTCTAGGTGGTCACAAAGCAGCGAGCTGATCTCCCTGTGCTATGCAGCTGCTTCCCACTAGCTATCTATTTTACATTTGGTAGTATATATAAGTCCATGCCACTCTCTCACTTTGTCACAGCTTACCCTTCCCCCTCCGCGTGTCCTCAAGTCCATTCTCTACATCTGCGTCTTTATTCCTGTACAGCCCCTAGGTTCTTCAGAACCTTTTTTTTTCCTTAAGATTCCATATGTATGTGTTAGCATACGGTATTTGTTTTTCTTTTTCTGATTTACTTCACTCTGTATGACAAACTGTAGGTCCATCCACCTCACTACAAATAAGTCAATTTCGTTTCTTTTTATGGCTGAGTAATATTCCATTGTATATACCATGCCACAACTTTTTTATCCATTCGTCTGTCAATGGACACTTAGGTTGCTTCCATGTCCTGGCTATTGTAAATAGAGCTGCAGTGAACATTGTGATACATGACTCTTTTTGAATTATGGTTTTCTCAGGGTATATGCCCAATAGTGGGATTGCTGGGTTGTATGGTAGTTCTATTTTTAGTTTTTAAAGGAACCGCCATACAGTTCTCCATAGTGGCTGTATCAATTTACATTCCCACCAACAGTGCAAAAGGATTCCCTTTTTTCCACACCCTCTCCAGCATTTATTGTTTGTAGATTTTTTCATGACGACCATTCTGAATGGTATAAGGTGATACCTCATTGTACTTTTAATTTGCATTTCTCTAATGATTAGTGATGTTGAGCATCCTTTCATGTGTTTGTTGGCAATCTGTATATCTTCTTTGGAGAAATGTCTATTTATGTTTTCTGCCCATTTTTGATTGGGTTGTTTATTTTTTTGATACTGAGCTGCATGAGCTGCTTGTAAATTTTGGAGATTAATCATTTGTCAGTTGCTTCATTTGCAAATATTTTCACCCATTGTGAGGGTTGTCTTTTCGTCTTGTTTATGGTTTCCTTTGCTGTGCAAAAGCTTTTAAATTTCATTAGATCCCATTTGTTTATTTTTGTTTTTATTTCCATTTCGCTAGGAGGTGGGTCAAAAAGGATCTTGCTGTGATTTTTGTCATAGAGTATTCTGCCTACGTTTTCCTCTAAGAGTGTTATAGTGTCTGGCCTTACATTTAGGTCTTTAATCCATTTTGAGTTTATTTTTATGTATGTTTATGTATGTTAGGGAGTGTTCTAATTTCTTTCTTTTACATGTAGCTGTCCAGTTTTCCCAGCACCACTTATTGAAGAGGCTGTCTTTTCTCTGCTGTATATTCTTGCCTCCTTTATCAAAAATAAGGTGACCATATGTTCACGGTTTATCTCTGGGTTTTCTGTCCTCTTCCATTGGTCTATATTTCTGTTTTTGTGCCAGTACCATACTCTCTTGGTTACTGTAGCTTTGTAGTAGAGTCTGAAGTCCAGGAGCCTGGTACCTCCAGCTCCATTTTTCTTTCTCAAGATTGCTTTGGCTATTTGGGGTCTTTTGTGTTTCCATACAAATAGTGAATTTTTTTGTTCTAGTTCTGTGAAAAATGCCATTGGTAGTTTGATAGGGATTGCATTGAATCTGTAGATTGCTTTGGGTAGTATAGTCATTTTCACAATGTTGATTCTTCCAATCCAAGAATATGGGATATCTCTCCATCTGTTTGTATCATCTTTAATTTCTTTCATCAGTGTCTTACAGTTTTCTGCAAACAGGTCTTCTGCCTCCTTAGGTAGGTTTATTCCTAGATATTTTATTCTCTTTGTTGCAGTGGTAAATGAGAGTGTTTCCTTAATTTCTCTTTCAGATTTTTCATCATTAGTGTATAGGAATACCAGAGATTTCTGTGCATTAATTTTGTATGCTGCTACTTTACCAAATTCTTGATTAGCTCTAGTAGTTTTCTGGTAGCATCTTTAGGATTCTCTATGTATAGTATCATGTCATCTGCAAACAGTGACAGCTTTACTTCTTCTTTTCCAATTTGAATTCCTTTTATTTCTTTTTCTTTTCTGATTGCTGTGGCTAAAACTTCCAAACTATGTTGAATAAGAGTGGTGAGAGTGGGCACGCTCGTCTTATTCCTGATCTTAGTGGACATGGTTTCAGTTTTTCACCACTGAGAACGATGTTGGCTGTGGGTTTGTTATATATGGCCTTTATTATGTTGAGGTAAGTTCCCTCTATGCCTACTTTCTGGAGGGCTTATATCATAAATGGGTGTTGAATTTTGTTGAAAGCTTTTTCTGCATCTGTTGAGATGATCATATGGTTTTTCTGCTTCAATTTGTCAATATGGTTTATCACATTGATTGATTTGCATATAGTGAAGAATCCTTGCTTTCCTGAGATAAACTGCACTTGATCATAGTGTATGATCCTTTTAATGTGCTGTTGGATTCTGTTTGCTAGTATTTTGTTGAGGATTTTTGCATCTGTGTTCATCAGTGATATTGGCCTGTAGTTTTATTTTTTTGTGACATCTGTGGTTTAGGTATCAGGGTGATGGTGGCCTCATAGAATGAGTTTGGGAGTGTTCCCCCCTCTGCTATTTTTTCGAAGAGCTTGAGAAGGATAGGTGTTAGCTCTTCTCTAAGTGTTTGATGGAATTCGCCTGTGAAGCCATCTGGTCCTGGGCTTTGGTTTGTTGTAAGGTTTTTAATCCCAGTCTCAATTTCAGTGCTTGTGATTGTTCATATTTTCTGTTTCTTCTTGGTTCAGTCTTGGAAGGGTGTGCTTTTCTAAGAATGTGTCCATGTCTTCCAGTTTGTCCATTTTATTGGCATATAGTTGCTTCTGGTAATCTCTCATGATCCTTGTATTTCTGCAGTGTCAGTTGTTACTTCTGCTTTTTCATTTCTAATTCTGTTGATTTGAGTCTTCTCCCTTTTTTTCTTGATGAGTCTGGCTAATGGTTTATCAATTTTGTTTATCTTCTCAAAGAATCAGCTTTTTGTTTTATTGATCTTTGCTATTGTTTCCTTTATTTCGGACCTGATCTCTATGATTTCTTTCCTTCTGCTAAATTTGGGGGTTTTTTGGTCCTTCTTTCTCTAATTGCTTTAGGTGTAAGGTTAGGTTGTTTGAGATTTTTCTTGTTTCCTGACGTAGGATTGTATTTCTATAAACTTCCCTCTTAGAACTGCTTTTGCTGCATCCCATAGGTTTTGGGTCGTTTTGTTTTCATTGTCATTTTTTCAAAGTAATTTTTGATTTCCTTTTGATTTCTTCAGTGATGTTTTGGTTATTAAGTAGTGTATTGTTTAGCCTCCATGTGTTGGTTTTTTTTTTTTTTACAGATTTTTTCCTGTAATTGATATCTAGTCTCATAGCGTTGTGGTGGGAAAAGATACTTGATACGATTTCAGTTTTCTTAAATTTACCAAGGGTTGATTTATGACCCAAGATTCGATGTCTCCTGGAGAATGTTCCATGAACACTTGAGCAGAAAGTGTATTCTGTTGTTTTGGGATGAAATGTCATATAAATATCAATTAAATCTATCTTGTTTAATGTATCATTTAAAGCTTGTGTTTCCTTATTTATTTTCATTTTGGATGATCTGTCCATTGGTGAAAGTGGGGTGTTAAAGTCCCCTACTATATTTGTGTTACTGTTGATTTCCCCTCTCAGGGCTGTTAGCATTTGCCTTATGTAATTGAGCTGCTCCTATGTTGGATGTATAAATATTTACAATTGTTATATCTTCTTCTTGGATTGATCTCTTGATAATTATATAGTGTCCTTCTTTGTCTCTTGTAATAGTGTTTAAAGTCTCTTTTGGGTGATACGAGAATTGCTACTTAGTTTTCTTTCGATTTCCACTTGCATGGAATATCTTTTTCCATCCCCTCATTTGCAGTCTATAAATGTCCCTAGGTCTGAAGTGGGTCTCTTGTAGACAGCATATGTAAGGGTCTTGTTTTTGTATCCATTCAGCCAGTCTATGTCTTTTGGTTGGAGCATTTAATCCATTTACATTTAAGCTAATTATCGATATGTATGTTCCTATTACCACTTTCTTAATCGTTTTGGGTTTGTTTTTGTAGGTCTTTTCCTTTTCTTGTGTTTCCTGCCTAGGGAAGTTCCTGTAGCATTTGTTGTAAAGCTGGTTTGGTGGTGCTGAATTCTCTTAGCTTTTGCTTGTCTGTAAAGGTTGTAATTTCTTTGTCGAATCTGAATGAGATCCTTGCTGGGTAGAGTAATCTTTGTTGTAGGGTTTTGCCTTTCATCATTTTAAATATGTGCTGCCACTCCCTTCTGGCTTACAGAGTTTCTGCTGAAAGATCAGCTGTTAACCTTATGGGGATTCCCTTGTATGTTATTTTTTGTTTTTCCCTTGCTGCTTTTAATATTTTTTCTTTGTATTTAATTTTTGATAGTTTGATTAGTATATGTCTTGGCGTGTTTCTCCTTGCGTTTATCCTGTATGGGACTCTCTGCGCTTCCTGGACTTGATTGAATATTTCCTTTCCCATATTAGGGAAGTTTTCAACTATAATCTCTTCAAATATTTTCTCAGTCCCTTTCTTTTTCTCTTCTTCTTCTGTGACCCCTATAATTCGAATGTTGCTGTGTTTAATGTTGTCTCAGTGGTCTCTAAGACTGTCCTCAATTCTTTTCATTCTTTTTTCTTTATTCTGCTCTTTGGTAGTTATTTGTACTATTTTATCTTCCAGGTCACTCATCCGTTCTTCTGCCTCAATTATTCTGCTATTGATTCCTTCTAGAGAATTTTAAATTTCATTTATTGTGTTGTTCATCATTGTTTCTTTGCTCTTTTAGTTCTTCTAGGTACTTGTTAAACGTTTCTTGTGTTTTCTCCATTTGATTTCCAAGATTTTGGATCATCTTCACTGTCATTACTCTGAATTCTTTTTCGGGTAGCCTGCCTATTTCCTCTTCATTTGTTTGGCCTGGTGGGTTTTTACCTTGCTTCTTCATCTCTGTGGTTTTCTCTGTCTTCCCATTTTGCCTCACTTACTGTGTTTGGGATCTCCTTTTCACAGGCTGCAGGTTTGTAGTTCCCATTGTTTTTGGTGTCTGCCCCCAGGGGCTAAGGTAGGTTCAGTGGGTTGTGTAGGCTTCCTGGTGAAGGGGACTGGTGCCTGTGTTCAGGTGGATGAGGCTGGATCTTGTCTTTCTGGTTGTCAGGACTGCGTCCGGTGGTGTGTTTTGGGGTGTCTGTGATCTTATTATGATTTTAGGCAGCCTCTCTGCTAATGTGTTGTGTTGTGTTCCTGTCTTGCTAGTTGTTTGGCATAGGGTGTCCAGCACTGTAGCTTGCTGGTCGTTGAGTGGAGCTGGGTCTTAGCATTGAGATGGAGATCTCTGGGAGAGTTTTTGCCATTTGATATTACATGCAGCCGGGAGGTCTCTGGTGGACCAATGTCCTGAGCTCAGACAAGATGATCAAGTTTCCTTCCAAATCTGAGGTTCTAAGTTTCTAAGACTTGATTCTTAACATCCTTCTTGGGACCCTTATAGCACCATTTCCCCATTTCCCTGATGATGATTTCATTTCACTGTGTAATCCTGACCGAAAGGCTGATGTCTTTAACTGGTAGTTGGTTTGCATAAGCTAGGAGAAACGTTATGGTTTGAATCATGTATCTAAAATAATTGAGCAAATTCCAGGCAGTGTTGTTGAATTTTATTATGGTGAACGTGTAAAACGGTTTTTACTACATCCTTACTTCTTAAGCCAACTTCAAGATGACCATGGAAGTTCATCACTTTGCAGTATTTCCACAAGGAAGCTTCCTTTTGATGGACAAATCTTTGCCTTTTATTTTCTAAGTACTAAAGTGATACAGGCAAGTGATTTGGGATATCATGATTTTGTTTCCTTTTTTTTTTCCTTGTGAAATTGTCTTCATTAAGGACAGTAAGTAAATGATATTTGTTTGCATCAAGAATATAATTTTCTTTATGCATGGTCTATTATAGAGTCTGGGTTCAACCTAAGCAATTATTTATTAATTTCCTTGTACAGGAAAAAAGAAAGTCTAACTTCCTACTAGAAAAATAATACTCTAAATTTTCTTTTATTGTTTTAAGCCTTTATTAAAATTATGAATTTCTATTCTTCTGGGTATCACGATAAAATTAATTTAGCCTCTTTTTTCCTGTGCACCTTGGCCCTTTTGGAGGGAGACATTGATTGCTTCACAGAGCAATCTGTTCAAGCTGTGGCCACTAGATGGTACACTGCTTAAACAGTATCTCCATCTTCCTGGATCACTTGCAATCTCAACTTGTACTTGAAAAATACCAATTTACATCTTGTACCAAAGAGCCAGTTTCATCCACTTTGAAAGAATCATATGTATTCTTGCATTTTGGTGAGTTACTCAGTTTTTCTGGCTCTCTCCCATGTATACATGTTGTTGAACTTTTTGTTTCATTTTCTCCTGTTAATCTCTCTCATGTCAATTTAATTCCTAGACCAGCCAGAACGGTAGAGGAAAATTTCTTCCTTCCCGGCAAAGCACACACTGTTTGCTATTGTTATTAACTCAATCTTAGTTTTACTTTTCACTTTTAAAGGAGAAGTAGGAGAGGAAGTCAGAAAAATCTGTTCCTCCTCAGAGTGGGGAGTACATCTGGTTGGGGTGTCCTACCTCTGGGAAACTGGTGCCACCCTATCAAGGACTGCGGAGTCCACTGCATAAGTCACTTGTTCCCTCCCCTTATAAACTGTTAAGAGATGTTCAGCTACTTTTGGTGTGTAACTGAGAAGTAGGCAGGAGGTGGCAGCTATCTAAGTGCAGAGGCTTATTTCATAGGTGGAAACGTAAAGAATACTAGTAGGGTAATCAGACTAACCGACTGTGGTAACAGAAGCTTCTTTCACCTTACCAGTGAAGACTGTTAACTCTAACTTGTCAAAATGGCAGAAGAAACCCCTGATTACACCCCACCCCCACCCCTCAACCCCCTCACTGACCTTAAGAAATGTGTGCCAGCATAACAGTTGCCTCAGAAGGAATTTTAAAATCCCGTTGTAATGGGAGGCAGGTCTTTATTCAAGAGTTGTATATATACACTAATATGTATAAAACAGATGACGAATAAGAACCTGCTGTATAATAAATAAATAAATAAATAAAATTCAAAAAAAAAAGATTGAAAAGAGATCACCTCCAGGCTACAGTGTTAGATCTTCTTTTATACTAAAGCTGGACTTTTGAGCTACCTTGTAATCATTTACCACAAAAAGTTGATATTTTGAGTCAAACTGATCAACCATATTTTTATTGACTGAATTTTTGTGTTCTTCAAAATTCATATGGTGAAATCCTACTCTCCAGTGCGATGGTATTAGGAGGTGGGGCCTTTGGGAGATGATTAGGGGTCATGAGGGTGCCAACCTCATGAATGGAATTAATACTCTTTAAGAAATAAAAAAGGACCCCAAAGAACTCTCTTGCTTTTTTACTGTGTAAAGATACAACAACCCAATCCAAAAATGGGCAGAAGATCTAAATAGACATTTCTCCAAAGATGTACAGTTTGCCAACAAACACATGAAAGGATGCTCAACATCACTAATCATTAGAGAAATGCAAATCAAAACTACAATGAAGTATCCCCTCACACCAGTCAGAATGGCCATCATCAAAAAATCTACAAACAATAAATGCTGCAGAGGGTGTGGAGAAAAGGGAACCCTCTTGCTCTGTTGGTGGGAATGTAAATTGATACAGCCACTATGGAGAACAGTATGGAGGTTCCTTAAAAAACTAAAAGTAGAACTACCATACAACCCAGCAATCCCACTACTGGGCATATACCCTGAGAAAACCATAATTCAAAGAGTCATGTACCACAGTGTTCATTGCAGCTCTGTTTACAATAGCCAGGACATGGAAGCAACCTAAGTGTCCGTCGACAGATGAATGGATAAAGAAGATGTGGCCCATATATACAAGACACAGCCATAAAAAGAAACGAAATTGAGTTATTTGTAGCGAGGTGGATGGACCTAGAGTCTGTCATACAGAATGAAGTAAGTCAGAAAGAGAAAAACAAATACCGTATGCTAACACATATATATGGAATCTAAAAAAAAGAAAAAGAAAAAAGGTTCTGAAGAACCTAGGGGCTGGACAGGAATAAAAATGCAGACGTAGAGAATGGACTTGAGGACACTGGGAGGGGGAAGGGTAAGCTGGGACAAAGTGAGAGAATGACATGGACATATATATACTGCCAAATGTAAAATAGCTAGTGGGAAGCAGCCGCATAGCACAGGGAGATCAGCTTGGTGCTTTGTGACCACCTAGAGGGGTGGGATAGGGAGGGGGGGAGGGAGGAGATATGGCGATATATGTATATGTATAGGTGAGTCACTTTGTTATAAAGCAGAAACTAACACACCATCGTAAAGCAATTATACTCCAGTAAAGATGTTAAAAAAAAAAAAGATGCAATGAGAAATTAGCTGTCTGTAACTCAGAAGGGTTCTCACCAGTACCCGACTATGATGGTACTCTCATCTTGGACTTCCAGTGTCCAGAACTGTAAGAAATAAATGCTTCTTGTTTATGCCAAAAAAAAAAAAGCCAAAGAGGATTTAATACAATAACAAGGGAGTATACACAGGCGTTTGGGGAGCCTTAATTGAGGGTGAAAATAAGATATCAAGTGGCCAACACAGCTGCTGTCTTCTGGGGCCATGTGGTCTCTTGTCTTTGCTTCTCTGCACAGGTCTGCCCTGCTCTACTTCTCTCTACAGGCTGAATCTGCTTACTCATCTGGCTCATTGATGGCTTTAAACATCCATTCCCAAATGGGAATATATACTCAGCCTCTGAATATAATGCCATTATGGCTCCAGCGACAAACCCACTTAGCTTATTTAGGTCTTGAATTCTAATTCTAGGGAGAGATCTTTGGATTGGTATAGTAGCTTGAATCAAATACAAATACTTGGCCAATCATCTGTGATGGTGGGGATGGGGTATCACAGTAGAGCATCCTGTGTGGAGGAAATGACTGTCACCTTTTGTAAGGGACAGTTCAGCAATGACTGCCTGCTGGCAGGAGAGCACATGCAATTTTTTTTCATAAATGAAGACTTTTTTGACTGCATAAAATTTACAAGTATTTAAACAGCAAAGAATATCTTTAGCCAAATAAAGGCTAGGAAAAGTTAGAAAAGTTACAAAAGAAACAAATGGTTGCAAAATGTTAACTCCCCTAAAATAACCAGTAAATTTAGGATTAAAGTAATAAAAATATTGCTAAGTTTAGCTGGGGGTGTTGTTATTTAGGTCTTTTGTGGGGTTTTTTTCATTGTTTTTAAAACCAATTAAAACTTATTGAAATAAATATTAAGTAACTTTTATAGATATTTAATAAAAACTCATAGCATATAGAAGTGATCTTTATTGTTTCAAATGTCTTCATCCAGTGATGTCAAACCTCCCTCAATTATGGTTTAGTATAGTGGACTTTTAATTTCAATCAAAATAAAATACACCATCTGATTCTAGAGGAAATAAAATTGAAGTGGGAATACAGTATCCATAAGAATTATATTTAAACTGTCTATATTTGGAAAACACTGTTTTCGACAGTAAGAACAAATGTAGCATTAATTAAATAACAGCAGTTAAACTATAAAGGTAAATCAAAATTATTCTTCTCAAAGAGAGGAAACAGTCAGATTGTGGTTGTAGATATTTGGGGATCACCTGCTACAAACCTGAATCAAATCTGCAGGTGACCCAGATCCCTGAGTCCTCACAACTTAATTCTCCTTTTCAGGGACCTGATGGTCCAGGGGATTCTCTGACCCTCTCAGGCCTCTGCCCAGGGCTGCATGTGGAACAGTCGGGGAGCCACTGGGCAAAAGCTGGGATCTAAACTCGGCATCAGCCACTTTTTGTTCCTTGTGACCATATTCTTTGCTTAGCTCGTTGAACTTTCTCTCAGTCGACAGTTACCAACCAACCTCCTTGCGCTTTTTTTCCTCATGATTAATAATCCATCTTCGATGGAAGGAAATGGCTCTTTCTGATTCGTTCTCCAAGTCTGCTGCTATCTGCCTGTAGGAGTCACACTTCTGATGTAGATAGCTGATGTTTTCATTCAATTTGGGAAGTTTCTTCTCTATTAAGTGTTTAACTCCTGCCTCAGTTGATTTTCTGTGAAGTTACATTACGTTCTTGGGGTAGTTCAAGGAGTATTTGAAGTTTCAGCTGAAGCTTTTAGATTTCATTTTGAAGGTGTGAGTTTTTAAGCTGTAAATATGCTTCCTCAAGCTGATGACTTTTTATTTGACCATGTGCTCTTTATTCAGTTGATTATCTTCTCAAAATTCAAAAATGTGTCCTTGACTTTGTCCTTCAAGCCTTTTTAAGTAAACAGCATCAATGAGTTTCTTCAAATCAACTGATTCATAGTCTAGGTGATCTCCATTTTCTGATTTACTCTTTTGGTCTAATATCAAGTTGCCAACATAAAATGCTATCTGTGTGTAGTTTTAGATATTTTGACTGGCTCTCCTTATCGTTTACAACTTGTTTCATTCACGTATTCGAGTCCTCAGATATTTTTTTCCTGTTCCTTCAATTCTTGCACTCTTTCCTTCCACCTGGCAGCCCTTTGGAAAAGCAGTTACAGGCCTTCCTGAAAATTAGTATTTTTATCCAGACCATCCATGATTTCCCTCTGAAATTGCTCTGCATTCTTCTGAGATGCTTTTAAGATGTTTTTCGCATCAGTCACCAGGGAGCGACAGGATTTTAATGCATCTTCAAGTGGTTTTGTCTGTCCTTGGAGTCCAGCCATCATTACTCCATGAAATGAAAGTTTAGGGGGTTCGCTTTTCTGTTCTTTTTGGAGAAGGTCTACGGTGTCCTCAAATAAAGACGTGAACCTGTTTGGATATTTACTAAATGCTGCCAAATTCAGTCTGTGATTCAGAGGACTGGCCTCCTCTCCAGGTGACTTGAGGGCTCCATCAGTTTGTGGAATCAGTCTGATCCTCTCATGGACGTTACAACATTCTTCAACCCAAGCAAAAAGTATTTTGTTAGCTCTTTTTACTAGCTCCTTAAAGTATGTTGACTCTTTTTTTATAACAACAATCAGGATAGCATATACCAGAATCTTCCAGAGACCCACAGAGACCCAGGCCTTGGCTCAAGCATTCATACACCATCACCAGAGCACTGAACAGCAACTCCAGAACAGGCTGGGCAGACATTTTTGTGGCCATCATCAGGCCTTCCATGACTCCAAAGGGACCGCCACTCGGTCTCCAGTTGCCAATACCTGTGGGCCACAGCTGACCACAAGGAACCCTGTGGAGTGTCTCGCTGCTAATCCAAACAAGTGCCTGGCCAACAAGACAGACCATCAGTAGGCTGTGGGTTGGGTTCTATAAAACAGTGTCTCTAACTTGGCTCTGCTCATGATTCTGCACAAACAGAAAGTTTGATTGTGTATCCAGTGCATTGGGCAAGTGGAAACACTGATTGCAGGCAGAGGAAACCAGCCTGAGCTCTGAGCACTCTGACCCGGTGCCAGGAAGACTAGGAGATCAAAGCAGTGCCATGCCACTACCTATTCTCTGCCCATGAGCAGGTCAGGGAGTAATGATGGGGCACGCTGTGGTGGAGGACTCGACTCATTCTCCTGAGTTCAAGTTTCCTTCAGCAGCAGGGAAGCCTGATCCTGCCTGCAAAGGTCACAGGGCTCTTTCTCGCCAGGAGGCCCCCCTCCTGCTGCCCCTGCTTGGTGTTTGGTCTGTCCAGTAGCACAGGGGGGAGAGCACTGAAAGGACTCAGCCAAGGTATAAACTAACAGATCTGGATTTCACTATGTGAATGGCAGTGTCTTAACACTTCATGGATTTTCTGTGGGACCAGTTTGTCCTCTTTCAATCCATGTACTCCCAGACTGGGGACACTCTCTTTCACTGCTGACTTGTGACCCAGGCTCCTTCTGTCATATGACCCTGCCATATTCAGCTCATGGCTCCCAGGGTTGTCCTGCAGTTGGTCTCCAATCCATGGAATCAAAGTGTGGCTGCCTCTGCAGAGGGAGCAGGTCCTTCTTTGGGAGGAATGTGCCACCATTCACTTCTTTTTTTTAATTTAATTTTTATTTTATATTGGGGTATAGTTGATTTACAATGTTGTTAGTTTCAGGTGTACAGCAAAGTGGCTCAGTTATACATATACATACAATGATTCTTTTCCCATATAGGTTATTACAGAATATTGAGTAGAGTTCCCTGTGCTATACAGTAGGTCCTTATGGATTATCTATTTTATATATAGGGTTGTGTATCTGTTAATCCCAAACTGCTAATTTATCCCCGCCTCCCCCCACACACACCTTTCCCCTTCGGTAACAATAAGTTTGTTATCGAAGTCTGGGAGTCTGTTACTGTTGTGTAAGTAAGTCCATTAATATCATCTCTTTAGATTCCACATATAAGCAATATCATATGATATTTGTCTTTCTTTGTTTTACTTCACTTAGTCTGATAATCTCTAGGTCCATCCATGTTGCTGCAAATGGCATTATTTCATTCTTTTTAATGGCTGAGTAATATTCCATTGTATATATGTACCACATCTTCTTTATCCATTCATCTGTCGATGAGCATTTAAGTTGCTTCCATGTCCTGGCTATTGTAAATAGTGCTGCAATGAACATCAGGGTGCATGCATCCTTTCAAATTATGGTTTTCTCTGGGTATACGCCCAGCTGTATTTTTAGTTTTGGGGTTTTTTTTTTTTGTATTTTTAGTTTTTTAAGGAAGCTTCATTCTGTTCTACATAGTGGCTGTACCAATTTACATTCCCACCAAGAGTGTAGGAGGGTTCCCTTTTCTCCACACCCTCTCCAGCATTTACTGTTTGTAGACTTTTTAATGATGGCGATTCTGACCAGTGTGAGGTGATACCTCATTGCAGTTTTGATTTGCATTTCTCTAATAATTAGTGATGTTGAGCATCTTTTCATGAGCTTTTTGTCAATCTTTATATCTTATTTGGAGAAATGTCTATTTAGGTGTTCTGCCTATTTTTTGATTGGGTTTATTTTTTTTGATATTGAGCTGCATGCGCTGTTTGTATATTTTGGAAATTAATCCTTTGTCAGCTGCATCATTTGCAAATATTTTCTCCTATTCTGTGGGTTGTCTTTTCATTTTGTTTATGGCTTCCTTTGCTGTGCAAAAGCTTTTACGTTTTATTAGGTCCTATTTGTTTATTTTTGTTTTTATTTTCATTACTCTAGGAGGTGGATCCAAAAAGATATTGCTGCAATTTATGTCAAAGAGCATTCTGCCTATGTTTTCCTCTGAGAGTTTTATAGTATCTGGTCTTACATTGAGGTCTTTAATCCATTTTGAGTTTATTTTTGTGCATGGCGTTAGAGAGTGTTCTAATTTCTTTTACATGTAGCTGTCCAGTTTTCCCAGCAACATTTATTGAAGAGGCTGTCTTTTCTCCATTCTGTATTCTTGCCACCTTTGTCATAGATTAATTTATGGTGGGGGTGTGGGTTTATTTCTGGGCTTTCTATCCTGTTCCATTGATTGGTATTTGTTTTTGTGCCAGCACCATATTGTTTTGATGGCTGTAGCTTTGTAGTATAGTCCAAAGTCAGGGAGCCTGATTCCTCCAGCTCTGTTTTTCTTTCTCAGGATTGCTTTGGCTATTTAGGGTCTTTTGTATCTCCATACAAATTAAAAAATTTTTTGTTCTAGTGCTGTGAAAAATGCCTTTGGCAGTTTGACAGGGATTGCATTAAATCTGTAGATTATTTTGGGTAGTATAGTCATTTTGACAGTATTGACTCTTCCAATCCAAGAACACGGTATATCTTTACATCTGTTTGTGTCATCTTCGATTTCTTCCTCAGCATTGTGTAGTTTTCAAAGTGGCTCCTTAGGGAGATTTATTCAGAGGTATTTTATTCTTTTTGATGCAGTGGTAAATGGGATTATTTCCTTAATTTCTCTTTCTGATCTTTCATTGTTAGTGTATAGAAATGCAACAGATTTCTGCATATTAATTTTGTATCCTGCAACTTTACCAAATTCATTGATGAGCTCTAGTAGTTTTCTGGTAGCATCTTTAGGATTTTCTCTGTATAGTGTCATGTCATCTGCAGATAGTGACAGTTTTATGTCTTCTTTTCCAATTTGGATTCCTTTTATTTCTTTTTCTTCTCTGATTGCTGTAGCTAGGACTTCCAAAACTATGTTGAATAAAAGTGGTGAGAGTGGACATCCTTGTCTTGTTCCTGATCTTAGAGGAAATGCTTTCAGCTTTTCACCATTGATTATGTTGTTAGCTGTAGGTTTGTCATATATGACCTTTATTATGTTGAGGTATGTTCCCTCTATTCCCACTCTGGAGAGTTTTTATCATAAATGGATGTGAAATTTTATCAGTGGCTTTTTCTGCATCTATTGAGATGATCATATGGTTTTTATTCTTTAATTTGTTAATGTGGTGTATCACACTGATTGATCTGTGGGTATTGAAAAATTCTCACAACCCTGGGATAAATCCCACTTGATCATGGTGTATGATCCTTTTAATGTATTCTTGGATTCGATTTGCGAGTATTTTGTTGAGGATTTTTGAGTCTATATTCATCACTGATATTGGCCTGTAATTTTCTTTTTTTGTGGTATCTTTGTCAGGTTTTTTTTTTTTTTTTTTTTTGCGGTATGCGAGCCTCTCACTGTTGTGGCCTCTCCCGTTGTGGAGCACAGGCTCCGGACGCGCAGGCTCAGCGGCCATGGCTCACGGGCCCAGCCGCTCCGCGGCATGTGGGATCTTCCCGGACCGGGGCACGAACCTGTGTCCCCTGCATCGGCAGGCGGACTCTCAACCACTGTGCCACCAGGGAAGCCCCTCTTTGTCAGGTTTTGGCATCAAAGTGATGGTGGCCTCATAGAATAAGTTCCGAAGTGTTCCTTCCTCTGCAATTTTTTGGAATAGTTTCAGGATAGGTGTTAACTCTTCCTAAATGTTTGGTAGAATTCACCTGTGAAGCCTTCTGGTTCTGGACTTTTGTTTGTTGGGAGTTTTTAAATCACAAACTCGATTTCAGTACTTGTGATTGGTCTGTTCATATTTTCTGTTTCTTCCTGGTTCAGTCTTGGGATATTGTACCTTTCTAAGAATTTGTCCATTTCTTCTAGGTTGTCCATTTTATTGGCATAGAGTTACTTGTAGTAGTCTCTTATGGTCCTTTGTATTTCTGTGGTGTTGGTTGTAACTTTTTTTCATTTCTAATTTTATTGATTTGGGCCCTCTCCCTTTTTTTTCTTGATGAGTCTGGCTAGAGGTTAATCAATTTTGTTTATCTTTTCAAAGACCCAGATTTTAGTTTCATTGATCTTTTCCATTGTTTTCTTCATCTCTATTTCATTTATTTCTTCTCTGATTTTTTATTATTTCTTTCTACTAACTTTGGGTTTTGTTTGTTCTTTAGTTGTAAGGTTAGGTCATTTATTTGAGATTTTTCTTGTTTCCTGAGGCAAGCTTGTATAACTATAAACTTTCCACTTAGAACTGATTTTGCTGCATCCCATAGGTTTTGGATTGTCCTGTTTTCATTTTCATTTGTCTCTAGGTATTTTTTGATTTCCTCTTTGACTTCTTCAGTGATTCACTGGTTGTTTAGTAGCATATTCTTCAGCCTCCACGTTTGTGTGTGTGTGTGTGTGTGTGTGTGTGTGTGTGTTTTGTTGTAGTTTGTTCTTAGGACAGGGCCGAAAGTAAGCTCATCACACGAGATGAATTGTGCCAAAGCACAGCAGTAGAGGGCTGCCGCTCGCTCAGGCAAAGCAGCGCCGTCTGTCTTGCTGTGGTAACTTTTATTAAAGCATTATCTAGGTTTACACTTTAAGACTTGTTTTCTTAACATTTCAGAAGTGCCAAAGCAGCAACCTATGTTTTTATTAATTATACAAGCAATAATTGGCTTTCGTGAGCACCTGCCGTGCTTCGTCCTTGAGCGCGAAAGCAGCACAAAGTTCCCACCATTATTTTGATTATACTGAAGTAGCACAAGGACATTTCCTTGCGTTCCCACCACTCTGATTATACTGAGGACATCTCATGGATCAGTGCCCAAAGCACTCAATGCTTCTTTGCAGGCCCCGGGTTTGCCGGGGGGCGCTCAAAGCATTCAGAACTGTTCACAACTCTGGCTTATTCGTATGCCCCCGGTTTGCCGGGGGGGGGGGCTCAAAGCAATCAGGACTGTTTGCAGTTCTGGCTTATTCGTCAGCCCCCAGTTTGCTGGGGGGGAGGGCTCATGGGTCACGTCTCCTTTCCATGTCCTCAGTTATTCCACTACATTTCCCCCTTTTTCGTTTTACAATTTTTGCAGCATCAAGGAGAACACGGCAGCATTACTCTCGGTACTAAACTACATGGAATTATTTTGCAGCTTGTGCAGCATCAAGGAAAACACAGCAGCTTGTTGCGATGTTGCATGGCGGGTAGCTTTCACTCGTCGTCGGACTACAATTAAACATATGATTATTATTATAATGAGCATTAGCAATCCTGCAGTAGAAGCTGTTATGGCTATAATACCCATGACAGCTGCAATCAACGTTCCTACAAATCTTTTACTTCTTTTTAATGCATCAGCTAAATATTGCAAAACAGCCATAGGAAGAGATTCTTGCCATTCCCTTCCAAGATTGACAGGGAGCCAAAGACCTGTCCGAGCTCGTAAGATATACAAACTTTCAGTAGATATGTTAAAATACTAGAGTTAATGCAGGTATATAGAGAGCAATTTTTACACATTATAATACCTTGAGTCTCATTCCATACAGCTGGTCCCTTTAACAATATATAAGGTAATTTCACACAACTACGAGTATACCGAGTAACATCTTTATGAAAAATCAAACTATGATTTTCAGATTTGTTAACCATATGTCCTACCCAGGCATTAATCTTTCTCAGAGCTGCCATAAGCTTCCATAAGTCCTTTTGGATAGGATATCCATTTAAATGAGGACCAGGAGGAGAAAACCCTCCAGCATGCCATACTATGGTATCATTAATAGTATTGCTATAAATAGTGTTATCCTCTTTATGCCAGTATAAATTCTTCAAACCCTTTTTTCCTCGGGCGGAGCCAAAAGGGCTCGAATCAATGACGCTTCCCCAAGAAGTATTAACAAGAACCCGAGCCATTTCTCCTCGGCATCGAGTCCAATGGACCCAATCCGATAATCGATCCATGAGAGGCACCCGGCGTGGAGGCAAATAAGGTGCAGAAACATTTTCATTAAGAGTGGAATTAGAACTTTTAAAACTATAAGCACTCAAAAGATATAACCCATGATATCTGCTTTCATTTTTGACAGCACTTAACCATGCCTGATAATTCATTTTAAGGCAATGATCTCCCTTTCCCATACAAATAGGAGATCCATTAACACCCACCGTGTAATTCTCTATTATCGTTCCTTCTTCTTCCGGCTTCAAAGGGCCTCTGTCATCAAAAGGACCAGGCAACCATCCAGACTCATTTACATATACGAGAATTGGGGCATCCCACCAGGTAACCCCCATATTAAGAGGAGGGTTAGGAATATAAGTCCAATAAGTATGGTTAGTACAATTTATCTCATTGGCTGATATGCTTATTACCTGTGCAGACAACATTGCCAACATAGCTACAAAAAGATTGGTGCTAGTGAGGGGTTTAAATGACAAGATTTTCAGCAGTGCCTGCAAACTTTTTCACTTGCCCCCAAGTCAATGGAGACGCCCTCTTTGTTTGATCCCATGGCACACGGAATGCTCTCTTGCTCAAATCCATCTCCGCAAATCCCTTCGTCATTCCCGTCACATCAAGGCTACGCTTAGTTGCCATCCCGAAGCTTTATCTTCTTAGCCGGCACCCAATAGGATTCAGCTCCTGCAGAAACAAAAGCATATCCTCGACCCCAACGAAGAACCTCGCCAGGTTCCCAAGTGTTAGTATTTTCATTTAATATAAAAACAGATTGTCTAAGTTCTTGTGTACTTATTTTTGTCCAATGTCTGTCAGCTGCACTAAGATCATCTTCTCCATGATTCAAAAAATTAAGAGTAAATAAAGCGATATGTATTCTTTTCCTAGGACTTTGTACCTCATCTCCCCCTTTTTGTTTTATAAGCATTTCTTTCAAAGTGCGGTTTTGTCGTTCAATAACCGCTTGTCCCGTACTGTTTCCTGGGATACCTGTAACATGCCGTATATTATGTGTGGCAAAAAAAGTCTGACATTTTTGAGAGTGATATGCAGAAGCATTATCAGTTTTTATGCTGTTGGGAATTTTCGTACAGCAAAAGCTTCTAATAAATGAGTTATTACAGCATCAGCTTTTTCAGAAGATAATGGAGTTGCCCATGAGAAATGAGAGTAGGTATCTACAGAATGATGAATATATTTTAACTTTCCAAAACCAGGATATTGAGTTACATCCATTTGCCAGATAGCATTAGCAGATAAGCCTTTAGGGTTAACTCCAATATTCAAACAAGGTTGATTAATAGCAGCACATTGCGGGCATGTACGGAGAATAGTTTTTGCTTGTTTCCATGTAAGATTAAATTTATTTTTTCAATCTTCTGGCATTAGTATGATATCTGTGATGTTCTGCTGTAGCTAATTGTACGGTACCCACTAAAGTATCAATAAAATCATTTCCATCTACCAATGGACCGGGTAAATGAGTATGAGCACGAATATGAGTAATATAAAGTGGTGCAGTACGTAGTCTAATTATATGTTGTATTTGCAAAAATAAAGAATGCAGTTCTGATCCATTATTTGGGATAAAAGCGGTCTCAATATTTTTAACTGTAAATTCCACATACTGAGAGTCTGTAATTATATTAAGAGCAATTGGATAATCTTGTAACAATAGTATTACAGCAAATAGTTCTGCTTTTTGAACTGAAACATATGGAGATTGTAACACCTTTTGATCATGACTGTTAGCATATCCTGCTCTTCCCGTTTTATTGGCATCAGTAAAAAAAGTTGGTCCTATAACAGGATCTAAATGAACTATTTTTGTCGAAATCCAATTAGTCTTTTTCAAAAATTGTAAACGTTTTTCAGAAGGATGATGATTATGTATTTTACCTATATAATGAGCACAGGCAATTTGCCAGTTATCCTCTAGTTGAAAAAGAGTTTGTATTTCTTTGTTTGAAAAAGGGACTATAAGTTCATGTGGGTCCTGACCCCATAGTTGCCTTAATCGTTACCTACCTTTAATAATAATATCAGCTATTTTTTGTATATAAGATTGTAATTTCTTTTGAGCTTTTTGAGCTAAAAATATCCATTCTATGAGATTATCTTGTTGTTGTAGTAAACCAGTAGGAGAATGAGGAGTATGAAATACAATAAGTCGTAAATGATCGAGAGATTCAATCCGATCCAATTGTGCATCATGTATATGTTTTTCTATCCATTTAAGTTCTTGTTCAGCCTGGGGAGAAAGTTCACAGTGACTATTTCAAGGTCTTCTATCTAGGTATGCTTCTGAAAACATATCAATTTTTTAACATGTTTTCAGTAGCATAAGCAGACAAGAGTCCCCGAACATAATTAGAATGCATCCCATACGCATTAATGGCTTCTTTTAGCATTTTTAAAATTTTTATATCATGATGGTTATACTCAACATTTACATATCCATTTGGAAATTGATCATTAGCAGGCATAGCTTGTCTAACAGTAGGGAAAGCAAAAAATGATTTAGAATATTGCTTTTCTTGTTTATTCATCTCTTCTTTCAACAACAGTCTATTAGATTCAGGTTTTAGAGGAAAGTGAAACTGACGAGAGGCTCCAACAGGATAAGCTAATTCTAAAGGAGGAGCCGAAGGAATAGTAGGACATGGCTCCTGATATGAAGGAGTAGTAGTATTGCTTTTATTTTCTTCCAGTTTAGTCATCAAATTTTTTAACTTTGAAAGCATATCAGAAATCTCATTCTGTTGAGAAAGTGGCATTTCATTTTGTTTGCTAGCCTGCTCCCGATCTTTATTACCATCAGAAAAAGCCCCTTCATCACTGGAATCCGAAAAATCCTCTCCTGTCTCAGACACAAGGGGAGGAGGAGGCGGAGGAAAGTCCTCTATAGGAGACTCACGAAACAGAGTACGAAAAGCAGCAGAAGGATCGGGAGCAGAATTCGGACGCTGAGAACGCGCCCCATAGTCACTTTCAGTTTCAGATTGTAATGGTTCCAGGGAAAGGGAAATTAATTTACAAAGAGACCAAACACGGACAGATATAGGGTCTCCATGCTGATGAGCTCTTCTTAAGGCTCGCATAACCTGTTTCCAAACTTTTAAATTCAACTGGTTATGACCAGTAGGTCGAAACCAGTAACAATGTTTACGAACCAGCGCAAACAATTCATCAAAAGATTCTTGTTTCACTTTCACTCCTGAACTCTGTAATAACTGTTTCAGGAGTTTAACGTATTGAAATTCTACTGAATGGGAATTCCCCATTACAGTTACTCTACTGTTGCCGAAGGTTTCGCCTACTCTGAGCGGACCAATTTCCCCTGCGGTCCCGCGATCACGTGATTACTTACGTTCAGGTCCCTGTTCGGGCGCCAAGTGTTGTAGTTTATTCTTAGGACAGGGCCGAAAGTAAGCTCATCACACGAGATGAATTGTGCCAAAGCACAGCAGTAGAGGGCTGCCGCTCGCTCAGGCAAAGCAGCGCCGTCTGTCTTGCTGTGGTAACTTTTATTAAAGCATTATCTAGGTTTACACTTTAAGACTTGTTTTCTTAACATTTCAGAAGTGCCAAAGCAGCAACCTGTGTTTTTATTAATTATACAAGCAATAATTGGCTTTCGTGAGCACCTGCCGTGCTTCGTCCTTGAGCGCGAAAGCAGCACAAAGTTCCCACCATTATTTTGATTATACTGAAGTAGCACAAGGACATTTCCTTGCATTCCCACCACTCTGATTATACTGAGGACATCTCATGGATCAGTGCCCAAAGCACTCAGTGCTTCTTTGCAGGCCCCCAGTTTGCCAGGGGGGGCGCTCAGAGCATTCAGAACTGTTCACAACTCTGGCTTATTCGCATGCCCCTGGTTTGCCGGGAGGGCTCAAAGCAATCAGGACTGTTTGCAGTTCTGGCTTATTCGCCAGCCCCCAGTTTGCTGGGGGGGGGGGGGGGGGAGGGCTCATGGGTCACGTCTCCTTTCCATGTCCTCAGTTATTCCACTACAGTGTTTACAGTTTTTTTTTTCTTGTAGTTGATTTCTAATCTCATAGTGTTGTGTTTGGAAAATATGCTCGATACGATTTCAATTTTCTTAAATTACCAAGACTTGTTTTGTGGCCCAGCCTGTGATCTATCCAGGAGAGTGTTCCATGTGCAATTGAAAAGAATGTGTATTCTTCTGTTTTTGGATGGAATGCTCTGTAAATATCAATTAAGTCCATCTGATCTAATGTGTCATTTGAAACCTGTGTTTCCTTATTGATATTCTGTCTGGATGATCTGTCCATTTTGTAAGTGGGGTGTTAAAGTCCCTCACTATTATTGTGTTACTCTCAATTTCTCCTTTTATGGCTGTTAGCATTTGCCTTATGTATTGAGGTGCTCCTATGTTGGGTGCATGTATAATTACAATTGTTATATCTTCTTCTTAGATTGATTCCTTGATCATTATGTAGTGTCCTTCTTTGTCTTTTGTTAACAGTGTTTAAAGTCTATTTTGTCTGATATGTGTATTGCTATTCCAGCTTTCTTTTGATTTCCATTTGCATGGAATACCTTTTCCATCCCCTCACTTTCAGTCTGTATGTGTCCCTAGATCTGAAGTGGGTCTCTTGTAGACAGCATATATATGGGTCTTGTTCTTGTATCTATTCAGCCAGTCTATGTCTTTTCATTGGAGCATTTAATCCATTTATGTTTAAGGTAATTATTGATATGTATGTTCTTATTGCTGTTTGTTTCTGTAGGTCATTTTTTCCCTTTCCTCTTTTGTTCACTTGTGATTTGATGACTGTCTTTAGTGTTAGGCAGCCTGTCTGCTGATGGGTGGGTCTGTGTTCCTGTCCTGTTGATTGTTTGGCCTGAGCCGTCCCAGCACTGGAGCCTACAGGCCATTGGGTGAGGCCAGGTCTTGTTGCTACTGATCCAAGCAGTATGTCTGCCTGTAGGAAGAGTTCAAGTAGATGTGCACTCCCTGCTATTTCCGCCACCATATTTTATGACCCCAGAGAGATCCACGGCCGTCCCCCAACCCCACCTCCCCAGCAGGCCCTGCAAGACCAGCAGATAAGTCTGGCCCAGGCTTCTATGAAGTCACTGCTTTTGCTCTGGATCCTGATGTGCACAAGACCTCGTGTGCACCCTCCTTGAGTGGAGTCTCTGTTTCCCCCAGTACTGTGGAGCTCCTACAATCAAGCCCCACTGGCCTTCAAAGCCAAATGCTCTGGGGGCTCCTCCTCCCGATGCCAGACCCCTCAGCTGGGGAGCCTAATGTGGGACTCAGAGCTCTCAGTCCTGTGGGAGATATTCTGCAATATAATTATTCCCCAGTTTGTGGGTCACCCACCCAGGTGGTGTGGGATTTGATCATATTGCATCTCTTGTGGTTTCTTTATGTCTTTGGATGTAGAATACTTTTTTTTTTAGTAGGTTCCAGTCTTTTTTTATTGATGGTTGTTCAGCAGTTGTGATTTTGGTGTGCTCGTGAGAGGAGGTGAGCCAATTCTGATTTCCTTTAGAATCAATTACGCCACGCTAAATGGTCTACAGTACCATAAATGACATTAAATGAAGGTTGTATATGCATTTATGTTGACTTCTTTCTTACCTGGGCATTAATTTTATAGGGAACATGAAGATTTTGTACAGGTTTTTTTTCATAATGGTGTCTTTTTCCCTCTATAAGTTACAGTAAATAAGCGACTCAAAAGAGATTGTGCAATTGTCCTGGATATCAACAGATCTATCACTGAGCTTAAAAAAGCAACCACAAACAACCCAAACTCCATAGCTTCTCTTTTACATGCACACTACCAAAACTTTGCCATGAGATTTTACTGAGTGCATACTGTGCCACTGCACCAGGCTGGGACATGTTTGTGATACTGAAGGTTTTGTTGTGGTTATATGAATTAATTCAGAATACATAATTTTCAAAGCCCGATTCATCCTTCATAGTTCAGCTAGGAGGAAAGTGTTCATGAATTGAAAGAAGTATGTGTGCTGCTTTTTCTGAGCCTCTTAGGTTATCCTTTGAAATAACAGAAGCCTCTCATGTCTTTATGTGTTCATGTGCTTCAGTCAATGTTTTCAAAGTGCTTTCCAAGCACAAAGACATCTCTGCATTTATTCCCCAGCTCAGGTGTGGATGGAATCAACTCTTGCAGAAAGAGAAAGAAAACATCAAAGCTCTTTCAGGTCTCTCAAGTACTCCAGGAAGCAAATTTAGTCATGAGAAAAATCAAGAGTAAAATTCTTCCTTGGTTTACTCATTTATGGATCGTGGCTTTATTTGTCAGCAGTAAAACGAAAGTGTGATGTGGAGACTATCCAGGATTAAAAGGACAGAAATTAACTTCACAGTGAAGCTTCAAGTTTAGGTTTTTAAGCAAGTGTATGAGAACCTCTTATCATCTGAATAAATGGTAATCTTTCTAGGGCCTTTATTTCTCTTATGTTAGATTTTACTGCTATGACTTTGAGCTTTCTTTCTACAAATAGGGAAACAAATGTTTGTTTTATTCCCTATAGGGTGAGCAGAATCTAGGCAACTGAGGAAGGCCCCAGTGATTTGAGAAATTCCATGATATCTGTTCATATTTTAGCACTTTTTACCTTGGGGCAAAAATGTTTTATTTTTTCTTAGTTACCACTGAAAAATTTCTCTACAAAGTTTTTGCCATAGAGAATGGTTTTTTTTTTTTTTTTTTTTTGCGGTACGCGGGCCTCTCTCTGTTGTGGCCTCTCCCGTTGTGGAGCACAGGCTCAGCAGCCATGGCTCACGGGCCCAGACGCTCCGCGGCATGTGGGATCTTCCAGGACCGGGGCACGAACCCGTGTCCCCTGCATCGGCAAGCAGATGCTCAATCACTGCGCCACCAGGGAAGCCCGAGAATGCTTTTTTGTTTGTTTGTTTTTGCGGTACGCGGGCCTCTCACTGCCGTGGCCCCTCCCGCCGCGGAGCACAGGCTCCGGACGCACAGGCCCAGCAGCCATGGCCCACAGGCCTAGCCGCTCCGCGGCATCTGGGATCCTCCCGGACTAGGGCACGAACCCGCACCCCCTGCATCGGCAGGCGGACTCCCAACCACTGCACCACCAGGGAAGCCCTAGAGAATGCTTTTTTAGCCACCTCTCCCTCTCTTTCCAGGCTGAAATATAGATCTTACTAATATAAAAGCATGAAAAAATTCAAGGAGTATGACAAATTTAATGTAACTTTACAGTGATAGTGTAGGCAGCCTTGATGGTAAAAGGAGATGAGTCTGAATTAGTGAAAAGAAGTTAGTTATACTTTAAAATAATGTTCTGTCATTTCAAAGAACAGAATACTTCACTTATCCCATTTACAAACAGGGTTTGAAAAAATAACCCTACTCCTTGTTAGTGACAACTAACTGCTTGTGGGCCCAGTTCCTTTGAGTGCCTTTTCATGGAGTCTTAAAATACCCTACTACAGGCCCTTTTTGCTACTGGCAGTTATATGTATTTCATGTCTAAATGGCAGTTATATATATTTCATGTCTTATTTTATTTAAATCCTGAATTGAGTACCATGCAGTAATTTGTTTTTGTCTATTAAGTACCCATTACAGAACTCTGGCCTACAGTGTGCAAATTAAATGAGGCAGACTTTATTGCTATACATAATGCACATGAACATTCTCTTCTGGGTATTTTGACTAAGTTGTTCCTTAGGAGAAAAAAAAAGATGCTTAGTAAGTTGCTCAGAACATTGAGGGAGAATTTATAGACCAGATCTACTACTCTTATAGGCTTCTTGTTATAAATAAAAAATAATGAACATAGTGCCAAATAGTGCCAGAAAAAATCAGATTTAATCCTTACAGAATATTTTTATGTACAGAGAGATCCTTAACACCACTTGATTTCAATTCTAAAAAACTGAGAAAAACACATTTTAAATGATTTTTATTTCTGTTCAGTTTGTATTCATTTTAAAGATAATAACTACCATACAGTGAGCACTCGCTTTGTTCCAGCTGCTATCTTAAGTGCTGGCTATGTATTATTTTATTTAATCCTCATGATCCTAAGGCAGGCCCTCATGTCATGGCCAAATCACAGAATGAAGTCATGGAGACTTAAAGTATACAGCTCAAATGACACTGGAAACTGCTTCCTCAGTGCTGGTGATAACCCATTGGAGGTTCAAGAAACCAAGGGGGAAATTCGCTATCAGCATTTAAAAAATTACAGAGAATAGAACAGAATGAGAAATAGCCCAGGGTATCACAGATAGGGAAAGTAGCATTTTGTGAGACGTTGGTTTTAAATGCTCATGCACGTGTGTATGTGTGAACTAATTCTTGATGTTAAAGTGCATGTCTCATTCTGGGTTGTGGCTTAAAAAATAAGAAATATCAACTATGCTTAAATCAAAGGCAACAGTAATCTGATTCTAAAGAGCTGAACATTATAGCTATAGCTTAATTTTTAAAAGCTGTGTATAGTGACTATTATAGGATAGAAGATACATGTTGGCCCACAGCTAAATATTCTATTTTTTTCCAGTCTTATGATATTTCTTTTTTTCTTATTGAGATAGCATTGGTTTATAACATTATATAAGTTTCATATGTACAACATTATATTTCTACTTCTGTATACACTACAGCATGCTCACCACCAAAAATTTTAGTTTCCATCCATCACCAGACAGTTGACCCCCTTCAATCTTAAAATTCACGTTAAAAGGAGAAACCACTTTAAGATTAATCCCCCTTCTATCAGATCGATAGAACTCACAACAACAAAAACACATAAACACAAAATCTCGTTTATTTTTGTCTGAAGCAAAAAGGAGCTCACTCAGCATAGGAACAATAAGCAAATCATACAAATATTGAGAAAAAATGTTCCCATGAATACATATGTATATATATTCTTAATAGCAGCGATCAGAAGTTTAACACAATGTAAGGTGGTTTTCAATAAAGAATGCTTTCTGACAGGCTTTTGAGTAGGAAGTGAACACATCAATCACATAATGGCTGTTACTCAAGTCACTTGAATCCGGTGGACTGTGGAAACCATCTTGGAATTTATATTTAGTTTCACCATTGGCCTGTTCAACTTTTGCATTTCACTCAATTTGTATCAGATTTACAAATTAACTCCTCACCTCTTGATCTCTCACACTCAAGACTGTAGGAGGGAAATGAAGGAGGGGCTGGGCATGAAAACATGCATGGGACCAATGCCAGGGTTTCTAATACGTGTCTGTTCATTTCTGCACTTCTTTCCATGCTTTAGAGACATTAAAAAAGTGTCAGGGTCCAAAGTCATACCTAAAGTGGCTAAGTAGATCTGAAATTGCAAAGAAAAAAAACCTTAAAAATTCACAAAAATCCACCAGTTTAAACATTTCTTCAAGACATTGCCCATGACATATTTTGTAGTCTACCTTTCAATAACTCAGAACACTCTTTAAAAGAAAAAAAACATGTGATTGCTTCCAGCATCATCACCTCTGTCCAGCAGGCTACAGGAGCATCCAGCTCAGGATATCTTCCATGTATAGCACACATGTAGAATTGATACAATGTGCCTTCCAGCTTGTCTTTAAAGCTTTCCATATGTCTGGTTCTGAGGTGAAAAAATTAAAAACAGGAAGAGTCTGGAAGGGAATGAAGATTCAAACTACATTGCTGGATCTCACAGCCATTGTTTCCCTTCTGAGATCTCAACTGTAGCTGCCAACAGGGATATTCAAGGGCACACTTCAAATCAGCTAAGCGTAACAGGGGTGTTTCCCCACTGCCTTCCTTTCTTGACCGTGCAGAATTCTCACAAAAATTAAAAGAGATGCAGTGAGGTTCAATGCTCATAATATTAATTTAGAAAGACCTCCTCCTAGCATGAAGGAAGCTTATTCCAAGATATTCTCTTGGATTCTAAAACCTTTGACAATTAGATCAGAAGAAGCTGGGAGAATAAATAAGGGGACAGAGTTTCCTTGGTCTCAGTTTACAATTACCAGGACAACCTTTCCTGTTCTAATCCTACATTTTACTCTTTTTTGAAAATTAAATTCATGTTGGCTGATTAGCCTGCTTTTCTGTTCTGGTTGCAAAAATATTTTTAAATGTATGATAGTCACTACTATTGAATACGTTTTTACCTGTTAAAGTGTATTCCATTAAAAATGTCATGAAACCTGAGGCAAATAGTGCAGAGTAGGGTGAGGGGGCTGAGAAGATGTTTTAATTCTTCCTTTCCTGTCAGAGAGCAAAATATTCACACATAAAATGACAAATAGGATTGGCTTGGAATACTGCCTTTCCGCAATTCAGAAAGTCAACCCACATTAAGTAAAGGCAACATTTCAAAGTGCAGAACATCTGGGCACGTGTATGGCTAATGCCTGCAGTACCGCAAAAAGCATATGCAACATTCAGCAACACTGCACTCTGGGAAATAAAACACATAAGTTATAAGTAATGCAGGGAGATCAAAGTACATGTAAACATTTCAATACATTCTATTCGTACTAGAAAAGATATTCAGGTCTTAACATATTATCAGGGCTAAACTTAATATTTGACAGATTGGTTGTATATGGCCATTATTCCTGCTTCTGATGCCACACTTATTTATATTTGCTGCATGTAAGTCCTAAATCTAAATGAAAGTTGATGTTCAACATCAAAATGTACACCCTTTTGGAAGGTAAAAGTGTAGGATCTTGCAAAGGCTAAGAACAGCTTCTGCCTATTACTGGATCTTGCACATGTCATTCCAAATTCCTAAGCCCACTCATGTGAGTTAGAAACTAGATAACCAAGTTTCTTTGGCAGAAACTGGGGAGATAAAGCAGAAAATACCTACCGGCACTATAGAGAAATGGAAAGAAACTTGGTGGGGCATCTTTGACATGGCTCAGGAACTAGGAATTCTAGACTGAGACTGGAAACTGGGTTTACTGAGTTACTTAATACCTCACAACACAAACCCTGGTTTTTTGTTTCTGCTTTTTAAATAAGACCAAATATTTGTTCTATCTTTAGGTGTAGGGTATACCCAAGTCTAGAAGTGTTTTCTCCAGGGGTGAGGGGCCAGAGACTGAGCAAATTACTGCTGAATTAGCATGACTATATAAGAATAAAATATATAGTACCAGAGAACAAATTTTCTTCTTCATTCTGCAGATACATTACATAAAGTTCTTTACTATAAGGTGATAATAAGGAGTCAGCCCTAAGCCCTAAGCCCTAGGTATGAGTGTTAGGATATATTAAGAAAACTACTCCTTTTCCTTGTTGGTTTATAGGATTTGGAGTTAACTGAGAAAACTATAATATTTAAATAATATTCATATCAATATTTCTTAAGGATTTATCATGAAGTCATAATTTGTTTTTAATTCCACGTTATGGGAAAGCACACTATTAGGAAGCATAAAAACACTCTTTGCTTTGTTTAATGTTTCTAGATGTCTAGTACAGATTAAGTCCTGTTAATATAAACAGTAGTGGGACATCTAAATATTTTTCATTATCCTAAAATTCTAATGTCCTGAAAATTATTAGGAATGAAAAAGACAAGATAAAATTGAAAAATAGAGTACTTTCAATATGCAAGGTTTAAAGATTTTAAATAATATTTATCTAGTAGGATTTGTCCTTCATTTAAAGTTCTAACAGATTGATATCTGAGTATGAAATTTCCAGCAACTATGGAATAGTTCTTTGGGAGAATGGGTCATTGCAATGAAACCCTTCCTTTTAGTACTGACAGCTCCTGGAATCCCGGCACTTGTCCCAATATATGAAAGACTCCAATCTACACAACAGTGGAGTATGAAATTTGTTTCTCTTCTAATAAAAATGAAGCAATAATAGCATCACACAATTATACATTGTGATTTTAAAGTACACAAAAGTATAGCTATTTATGCCATGTAGTTATATGAATAATATTCCTAAGAAACTTTAAATCTTTAATACCCAACTTCTGTCAAACACTTTGAAGCACAGAACTATATTAAGAAAGCATGTGGCATTCAATTTCTGACATTTCATCCCCAAAGAAGGCAAAGCACAACAATAACGTATCTCTGAAATGCAAGTTCCATTAAGTGCATATTTCCAGAACACAAGGTCAATCGAGAAATACATTTTAAAATTCAACAAGTTCTCTTTTTAAATTAGTATGCTCAGTATATAATTTTCAAACACAATCTGAAATCATTTTCTAACACGTGTTCATAGTCTAATTTTTTCTCCCTCAAAAATATATTCACTGGTTCATTTTCTGTTTTCTAATTTTCACATTTACTAGCTCAAAATATCTAACCTTATAAGAATATCTTTTCTCTCCACATGTCCAAATGTGAAATAGATTTTATTTAAATCTCATAATAAGAACACCACCAGTAATAACATTCCCTTATGTTTGAGCTTTAAAGTAAATCTAAACAGCTCAAAAAGGCGAAATTTTTAATCCTCCCAACCAGAGAGTTGAGAATTAGAGCAACTTCCTTTGAACGATTTGTCAAGTGAATACTGTAACTAGACACAGAAGGAGATAGTCATCCCAAGAACAAGGTACTGGTTTTTGACTTCCTAACTCCGCCTGGGCACAAGAAAACACAGAACTGTGTTACCCCAGGAGAACTCGTAGATGCAGACGGTCTTACACTGAGCTCGAAAAGGGAACCACCTGCTTTCCACCCACATACACCTCTTCAATATTTCGGTCATCTCCTGAAAGAAAAATCAAGGAATCATTGTTTATAATCTGAACAGGTAGATATGACCAAAAGAAGACGCTGCACCTAATTTGAGGATTAGAGTCTGAAATACACGCCTAAAGCAGAATTCACATAAAATTGAATCAACCCCCAATCACCGTTCTTTCAGCTGAAGTGAGTGGTTTCCTTTTCCAGCCCCAAGTGTAAAAGAAATACTTATCTTTACACCCCAGAATCATAAGCAGCATGGTGAGATGAAGGGCCTGCAAGAACTGAGCTTTTTTAAGAAATACCACATGTGTCTCTCCCACCCCAAATTCACTCAGAACTCAGAGCTCACTCAACGGAGTGGGAGGAAGAGTAGAATCTTCTGCACTATTTATTTCTCTCTCTCAGTGAATAGAATTGAATGTGAGTACGTTAAAAAGCATGTGTGGCAAGACTCCACCACAATCACAAATACAATGTGCTAGGGCAGACTTGGGGTTACAGAACGAGTGTAGGAAGAAGGTACAGGATGATCTCTTCTCCTTGGCCTGCCATTCCTCAGTTTAGGATTTATGACTATGTTCTAGAGGAGCGTATTCATTTCAAATAGTGCCTTTAAATATTGTGCCATAAATGGGCTCAATGCCAAGGAATGTTAAAAAATATAATGAATCAAAGCAAATGATCACACATAAGGCTTAACATATGGTACAATAAATGCAGAGAGCATACCCAAGAGACAAAGAAAGATTTTATTTAGCATAGAGACATATATACCTACCTAGATAGAGGAACTTCTGGATAATAGCCTAAAATGAAAAATAATAATAAGAAGGAGAAAGAATATTTTGTGCATTTAGAAAAGCAAATTCACAGCCAACAGTGGTTGGCAAAATCCAGAAATATAAATTTATTTCTCAATGGCAAAAATCTGTTTTTATTTTTTTCTAAACACAGACTTTTTTCTTTTGTAAATATATATATTACCAAAATTATGGCTAAACCCACAGAGGAGAAAAATGTGTTAGTTGTACATTTCAGTGCCAAAACTTATTTATATATTTACATAAAAGATGCTATCTTGATTAATCAATGTCTGTTTGCATTTCCACATGTGAATTTCTTTAGTCTTGCATTCTATATCAAAGAGTTATAGTGAAAATATTTTGAATTTAAACCTGAAAAAGGTCTTGAGATAAGACATGTAATCCATCCATTTAAAAGGTATTTTTCTCTGTTGTATACATTAGCCTGGCTGGAAATTGGTCCCAGAAATGGATACACTGATGGCTATTCCAATAACAGAGTTGGGCAGAAAGGGTAAAGGGGAAGACTTATTTGTCATCAACAATCCAGTATCCCAAGTCAAAATGCTAAAGTATGCCCCAAAAGACCTAACTCTACTCATAGGAGTTGGCTTCTGTGGCTAACAATCACTGTCTCACCTAAGCTGGCATCGACTGAACATCCCCAAATCGACTTTTATTAATGAAAAAGAAATGGTCTTTTGCCTAAAAAAAAAGTACTGACTATTAACAAATGTTTCCCATTGCCTGAAAGTTCTTAACATAGAACCTTGAAATCTTCAGAGGAAAGTGTTAACAAAAATTAAAGAATTTAATTTAGGGCTTCCCTGGTGGTGCAGTGGTTGAGAGTCCGCCTGCTGATGCAGGGGACACAGGTTCGTGCTCCGGTCCAGGAAGATCCCACATGCTGTGGAGCGGCTGGGCCCGTGAGCCATGGCCACTGAGCCTGTGCGCCCGGAGCCTGTGCTCCGCAGCGGGAGAGGCCACAACAGTGAGAGGCCCGCGTACCGCAAAAAAAAAAAAAAAAGAATTTAATTTAATATAATAATTTAAACATTTCAAGAGGTGTATAATACAAGAAAAATGACTGGATGAATGGGTCTAAGCCCTATTCCCAGAAACTCACTCTAATAAAAAAGTAAAAGAATAAGTAATATGTAAATAACTAATGGTATCAACTTCAAATGATCCAGCCCCTTTCTTCAAAAAACCTCAGTATGTTACATTTAGTATCACATTTACTCTCATAAATGGATCAATTTATAAATGGCAGTAGTTAAGTTTTAAAGAAAAACTGTCTCAAAAAGAATTGTTATTAAAGTAAGAACTAGTTTATTTTATACACAGAAAAACATGATAAGAGGAACAAAGTAAAAAAACTCATTTTCTTATAATTAAGAGAATCCATGTAGCATTGTGATCAAGAGCCCAGACTCCAGAAGTCAGAAAGTCCTGGGATGGAATCCAAACTCTGTCTACTAATTACTAGCCATGAGTTCTTAGGTAAACCATTTAGCCTCCCTTAAGCCTCACTGCCCCATAAACGACATGGTAATATTAATAGCACCTGGCTCTCATAATAGTTCTGATAATTAAACAAAAATAATGTATTAATCCCATGCCATCTAGCACACAGCAAGTGTGTTCAATAAGTGGTAGCTATATTATGGCTTCTTATAGCCAAATACCTTCAAATATACAAATATATTCAAAATACAAGTGTTTCTTTAATACCATTATTGTCATGAAATTATAATAACTTAAAAGGATCTAGATTCCAAACTAGGAACCCCAATAGGAAGAGCCGGGTGCGAGGCCTCTGCACATGACCCACTGTGAGCAAATGAAACCTAAGCACAAAGTAAAAAAAAAAGCCATCTCAAGCTGTGACTATTTTCAAGGGGACTGTTTTTCTCTGTGGAACACTGCCTTTGGGGCAAAACAAGGAAGAAGCAGGTGATTCTAATGTGCAATGCAGAAGGAGAGCCACTGCAGGCCAGCTTCTCCAACTCTGAAGGCACTCCAGCCGTGTGGCTGACAGGGTCTGGTGCTCCAGCCGGGTGTCAGGCCTGAGTCTCGGAGGTGGGAGAGCCGAGTTCAGGACATTGGACCACCAGAGCCCTCCTGGCCCCATATAATAATCAATCAGCGACAGCTCTCCCAGAGATCACTGTCTCAATGCTAAGACCCAGCTCCATTCAACAACTAGCAAGCTCCAGTGCTGGACACGCCATGCAAACAACTAGCAAGAAAGGAACACAACCCCACCCATCAGCAGAGAGGCTGCGTAAAATCATAATAAGGTCACAAACAACCCAAAACACACCACCGGATGCGGTCCTGCCCACCAGAAAGACAAGATGCAGCCTCATCCACCAGAACACAGGCACCAGTGCCCTCCACCAGGAAGCCTACACAAACCACAGAACAAACCTTACCCACTGGGGGCAGACATCAAAAACAACGAGAACTATGAACCTGTAGCCTGAGAGAAGGAGACCCCAAACACAGTAAGTTAAGCAAAATGAGAAGACAGAGAAATACGCAGATGAAGGAGCAAAGTAAAAACCCATGAGACCAAACAAATGAAGAGGAAATAGGCAGTCTACCTGAAGAAGAATTCAGAGTAATGATAGTGAAGATGATACAAAATCTTGGAAATAGAATGGAGAAAGTACAAGAAACATTTAACAAGGAACTAGAAGAATGAAAGAGCAAACACACAATGATGAACAACACAATAAATGAAATTAAGAATTCTCTAGAAGGAATCAATAGCAGAATAACTGAGGCAGAAGAACGGATAAGTGACCTGGAAGATAAAACAGTGGAAATGACTACTGCAGAGCAGAGTAAAGAAAAAAGAATGAAAAGAATCGAGGACGGTCTCAGAGACCTCTGGGACAACACTAAATGCACCAACATTCGAATTATAGGGGTCCCAGAGAAAGAGCAAGGAACTGAGAAAATATTTGAAGAGATTATAGGTGAAAACTTCCCTGATATGGGAAAGGAAATAATCAAGTCCAGGAAGCACAGACAGTCCCATACAGGATAAATCCAAAGAGAAACATACCAAGACACAAATTAATCAAACTATCAAAAATTAAATATAAAGAAAAAATATTAAAAACAGCAAGGGAAAAGCAACAAATAATATACAAGGGAATCCGATAAGCTTAACAGCTGATTTTTCAGCAGAAATTCTACAAGCCAGAAGTGAGTGGCAGGACATATTTAAATTGATGAAAGGGAAAAACCTACAACCAAGATTACTCTACCCAACAAGGATCTCATTCAGATTTGACACAGAAATTAAAACCTTTACAGACAAGCAGAAGCTAAAAGAATTCAGCACCACCAAACCAGCTTTACAACAAATGCTAAAGGAACTTCTCTAGGCAGGAAACACAAGAGAAGGAAAAGACCTACAAAAACAAGCCCAAAACAATTAAGAAAATGGTATTAGGAACATACATATTGATAATTACCTTAAATGTAAATGGATTAAATGCTCCAACCAAAAGACACAGACTGGCTGAATGCATACAAAAACAAAATCCATGTATATGCTGTCTACAAGAGACCCAATTCAGACCTACAAACACATACACACTGAAAGTGAGGGGATGGAAAAAGATAATCCATGCAAATGGAAATCAAAAGAAAGCTGGAGTAGCAATTCTCATATCAGATAAAATAGACTTTAAAATAGAGACTATTACAAGAGACAAGGAAGAACACTACATAATAATCAAGGGATCAATGCAAGAAGAAGATATAACAATTGTAAATATTTATATACCCAACAGAGGAGCACCTCAATACATAAGGCAAATACTAACAGCCATAAAAAGGGAAATCGACAGTAACAGAATAATAATAGGGGACTGTAACACCCTGCTTTCACCAATGGACAATTCATCCAAAATGAAAATAAACAAGGAAACACAAGCTATAAATGACACATAAACAAGATGGACTTACCAAAAAAACAGAATACATTTTCTTCTCAAGTGCTCATGGAACATTCTCCAGGATAGATCATATCCTGGCTTGCAAATTAAGCCTTGGTAAATTTAAGAAAATTGAAATAGTATCAAGTATTTTCTCTGACCACAACGCTATAAGACTAGATATCAATTAAGGAAAAAATACAAACACATGGAGGCTAAACAATACACTAGTAAATAACCAAGAGATCACTGAATAAATCAAAGAGGAAATCAAAAAATACCTAGAAACAAATGACAATGAAAACATGACGACCCAAAACCTATGGGATGCAGCAAAAGCAGTTCTGAGAGCGAAGTTTTTAACAATACAGTCCTACCTCAGGAAAAAAAAAACATCTCAAATATTTAACAACCTAACCTTACACCTAAAGCAATTAGAGAAAGAAGAACAAAAAACCCCCAAAGTTAGCAGAAGGAAAGAAATCATAAAGATCAGATCAGAAATAAATGGAAAAGAAATGAAGCAAACAATAGCAAAGATAAAACTAAAAGCTGGTTCTTTGAGAAGATAAATGAAACTGATAAACCATTAGCCAAACTCAAGAAAAAAAGGGAGAAGACTCAAATCAACAGGATTAGAAATGAAAAAGCAGGAGTAACAACTGACACTGCAGAAATACAAAGGATCATGAGAGATTACTACAAGCAACTATATGCCAATAAAGTGGACAACCTGGAAGAAATGGACAATTTCTTAGAAAAGCACAACTTTCCGAGGCTGAACCAGGAATAAATAGAAAATATAAACAGACCAACCACAAGCACTGAAATTGCATCTGTGATTAAAAATCTGCCAACAAACAAAAGCCCAGGACCAGATGGCTTCACAGGCAAATTCTATCAAACATTTAGAGAAGAGCTAACACTCTTACTTCTCAAACTCTTCCAAAATATAGCAGAGGGAGGAACACTCCCAAACTCATTCTACGAGGCCACCAACACCCTGATGCAAAACCCGACAAATATCCCACAAAAAAAGAAACCTACAGGCCAATGTCACTGATGAATGCAGATGCAAAAATCCTCAACAAAATACTAGCAAACAGAATCCAGCAGCATATTAAAAGGATCACACACCATGATCAAGTGGGGTTTATCCCAGGAATGCAAGGATTCCTCAATATATGCAAATCAATCAGTGTGATACACCATATTAACAAATTGAAAGAGAAAAACCATATGATAATAGATGCAGAATAGGTTTTCAACAAAATTCAACACCCATTTGTGATAAAAACCCTCCAGAAAGTAGACATAGAGGGAACTTACCTCAACATAATAAAGGCCATATATGACAAACCCACAGCCAACATCATTCTCAATGGTGAAAAACTGAAACCATGTCCACTAAGATGAGGAACAAGACAAGGTTGCCCACTCTCACCACTCTTATTCAACATAGTTTTGGAAGTTTTAGCAACAGCAATCAGAAAAGAAAAAGAAATAAAAGGAATCCAAATCAGAACAGAAGAAGTAAAACTGTCACTGTTTGCAGATGACGTGATACTATCATAGAGAATCCTAAAGATGCCACCAGATAACTCCTAGAGCTAATCAATGAATTAGGATACAAAATTAATGCACAGAAATCTCTTGCATTCCTATACACTAATGATGAAAAATCTGAAAGTGAAATTAAGGAAACACTCCCGTTTACCATTGCAACAAAAAGAATAAAATATCTACGAATAAATCTACCTAAGGAGACAAAAGACCTGTATGCAGATAACCATAACACACTGATGAAAGAAATTAAAGATGATACAAACAGATGGAGAGATATACCATGTTCCTGGATTGGAAGAATCAGCATTGTGAAAATGATTATACTACCCAAAGGCATCTACAGATTCAATGCAATCCCTATCAAACTACCAGTGGCATTTTTCACAGCACTAGAACAAAAAATTTCACAATTTGTATGGAAACACAAGAGACCCCGATAGCCAACGCAATCTTGAGAAAGAAAAACGGAGCTGGAGGAATCAGGCTCCCTGACTTCAGACTATATTACAAAGCTACAGTAATCAAGATAGTATGGTAGTGGCACAAAAACAGAAATACAGATTAATGGAACAGAACAGAAATCCCAGAGATAAATCAACATGCATATGGTCACCTTATCTCTGATAAAGGAGAATATACAGTGGAGTAAAGACAGCCTCTTCAATAAGTGGTGCTGGGAAAACTGGACAGCTACATGTAAAAGAATGAAATTAGATCACTCCCTAACACCATACACAAAAATAAACTCAAAATGGATTAAAGACCTAAATATAAGGCCAGGCACTATAAATCTCTTAGAGGAAAACATAGGCAGAATACTCTATGACAAATCACAGCAAGATCCATTTTGACCCACCTCCTAGAGAAATGGAGATTAAAAATAATAAACAAATGGGACCTAATGAAACTTAAAAGCTTTTGCACAGCAAAGGAAACCATAACCAAGACGTAAAGACAGCCCTCACAGTGGGAGATATTTGCAAACAAAGCAACTGACAAAGGATTAATCTCCACAATATACAAGCAGCTCATGCAGTTCAATATCAGAAAAAACAACCCAATCCAAAAATGGGCAGAAGACCTAAATAGACATTTTTCCAAAGAAGATATACAGATTGCCAAGAAACATTTGAAAGGATACTCCACATCATTAATCATTAGAGAAATGCAAATCAAAACTACAATGTGGTATCACCTCACACCCGCTAGAATGGGCATCATCAAAAAATCTAGAAACAATAAATGGTGGAGAGGGTGTGGAGAATGGGAACCCTCTTGCACTGCTGATGGGAATGTAAATTGATACAGCCACTATGGAGAACAGTGTGGAGGTTCCTTAAAAAACTAAAAATAGAACTACCATAAAACCCAGCAATCCCACTACTGGGCATATACCCTGAGAAAACCATAATTCAAAAAGAGTCATGTACCACAATGTTCACTGCAGCACTATTTAAAACAGCCAGGACAGGGTAGCAACCTACTTGTCCATCGACAGATGAATGGATAAAGAAGATGTGGCACATATATACAATGGAATATTATCAGCCATAAAAAGAAACGAAATTGAGTTATTAGTAGTGAGGTGGATGGACCTAGACTCTGCCATACAGAGTGAAGTAAGTCAGAAAGAGAAAAACAAATACCATATGCTAACACATATATATGGAATCTAAAAAAAAAAAATAGTTCTGAAGAACCTAGGGGCAGGACAGAAACAGAGACGCAGATGTAGAGAATGGACTTGAGGACACGGGGAGGGGGAGGGGTAAGATGAGACGAAGTGAGAGAGTGGCAGTGACTTGTGTACACTACCAGGCGTGGGATAGATAGGTAGTGGGAAGCAGCCACCTAGCACAGGGAGATCAGCTTGTGCTTTGTGACCACCTAGAGGGGTGGGATAGGGAGGGTGGGAGGGAGACGCAAGAGGGAGGGGATATGGGGATATATGTATACGTATAGCTGATCCACTTTGTTATACAGCAGCGGCGAACACATCAGTGTAAAGCAATGATACTCGAATTAATATGTTAAAAAAAAAAGGATCTAGCTTCCCTTATAAGATTCTCCTGCATTCCAATAAATGTTTCAGTGTCTATTTTTTTTCTATAGGGAAGCTGTTGTGACTGACTAGTTCATGAAATCAATGCTTTTTGATCAACTTCCTTTTACGTACCTCAGAAATATCACCAACAAAATCCCCATAAAACAGGTCAATGGGAGAGTCAGATGCTTTGGGGTTGATCAGGAGGGCATCAAATTCCTTGCCCACTTCAAAGTTTCCAATCTGTCTATCCAGCCCCAGGGCTACAGGATGGAATAAATTAATAAACAGTTAGTATTTTTAGCCATTGGACCATGCAAATATCCCAATTTGCAAGGACAGAATCTGCCAGTGTGTCACTAGAAAAAAATTAGTATCTTAATAGTGAAGCATTCCAATAGGTCGCAAGACTTCGACTTACAGAAGGCAGAGTAAGCACAGGGAAAGCAAAATCTGAGAATAAAAAGAGTTCTCTTCAACACCATGATCGTAATTCTGATGTTGTCTCTCTGTTTCAGCTCTATCAGTTCCCTTCACAGTCCAACTGGTCTGTGGTTTCCATTCACCTCTCTAAGAAACATGATGATGGACATAATATCTTTCTCTTTCTCTCCTATTCTCCTTCCAACATTCCAGCTCCTTTCCTTGCCCTTTTTGTTTTTTTTTTTTGTTGTTGTTGTTCTGTGAAATAGCTGACAAGGTCTATTTTTGTGGCAGTGAAATGAACTTCAAGTAAGTAAAAAATAATTATCTTTTTGCATATTTTTCAATGCAGGCATATCCATCCTAAGTTCCTTAGTTTAAATCCTTTGAATAGAAAAAATTCACTTCTGAAAGTAAATAGATTTTCATAACTCAAGAGTCCCAGTGCTTTTGAAAGCAGACTAATTTCTCTGTAACCTTAAAGATTTTCTCGTTGCCAGAGAAGAATGATTCTCTAAAATAGGGCATAGGTCAACAATGTCTATTGACTTGATCCATCTCCCAGCTAGAATTCTTACTCCGTGAATAGTGGATGTCGAGGAAGAACATCTCTCATTTTTATGGTTTAGTTTCAGAAGATGAGGGTAGTTGGTTTTCCTGGTCAATGAAGGTATTGAATTTAAAGCTCCTTAAAGCCAGAATCTGGATAGAGTAGCATGCATGAAAGAAAGGTCAGCTGGAGTGCAGCATTACTTACTTGAATTTTTACATGTATTTGCTGTATTCTGGCACTGTCAGAATACAGTCCTGTGTGAAAATATTAGACACCATATTCCTGTTAGACAATACCCACTACGTTATATTTCTAGGTATAGATATCCAGAAGTCTTTTGGCAATGCTCTAAGCACAGATTTAGAAATCTTGCTTGTTCTTAAATGGTTATTTAAAGGGCAACTCTTTTATTCTCAGAAAAGAAAAAGATTTTTTTAAAGAGTTCTTAAAGAGGTGCAAACATAATTAGAAATGTTAAAAGTGGTCAGGTGACTTCCACTGATGGTGGGGGGAAGAACTGAATGTAATAGAAAATCACTGGAAATTTTCTCCTCCTCCATCGATTACACTCTACTTCGTTTTTCCCTTGACAAACAGCATGACAAACGTGAGTTTTTGATGACTGTATTCAACATAAAACTGTGTGTTTAATAGGCCAGATAACCAGGTTCATTTGCCAGGAATTGATGGTATTTTATATATATAAATTAACTGGACTGTTTGTTAGAACCTGGGGAGTTCAGGTATGAACTAACCAAAAAAAACCACAACTACTGTCAGTGAATTGTAAATTGATCTAAATTCACATTATTTCAGAGAGGCCTAGCTGGGCTGGTAAGCAACTCAAATGCATTTTAGGAAATGCAGTTTTACTGTCTTTGGAGCAAATGTTGGCTCTGTGAAGGTGATTTATGCACATCTTGATCTTGAGAGTGAATGTAAAGCGGGGAAGATGGCAACTTTAAACAGGGATGCATTCATCTCATTCACTCAGACTTGTAGAGACACAAGCTGAGAAGAAATTTCATAACAGCGGCCCAGAAAATAGATTTGAAAGCTATACGGTAAGGTAGAAATGATTTGGTAAGCACCCCATGCCGGCCTGGTCGCATACAGGATCCTGATGAAACAACTCACAGAGAGCCTAGAATAAAAAAAGCACTATTTAAATACAAGTAATTTACACCATGAAAATCAGATGGTAGGACAACTCAGATGTGAAAACGGGGGTGGGGTAGGGAGTGTCACACTTGTTTAAAGAACAGAACTTTTAAAACTTGGAACTTTAGAAAATGAAATCATAAGACTGGGGGAAATGCAAAGCGCATGACCTTTGCTTTCCTTCTTGAAATGTTCTTTATGGCATTCATCATAGCCCAGAACATTCAGAGAAGAGCCAGGAAGTTTCTCTTCCCAGGATACCCTGGCCTCCATCATACTTCATTTATAAGATCTAGGGTATATATCGTAAATATAAAAATATTAAAATATATTAAAAATATACGCCTGTCTTAAGATCTATGTTTTTCTCACTAACTACCTAAGGTTTCATGATATGTTTACTATCATCCATCCAGATTATACTATAATACTTAAAGTGACAGAGAGCAATACAGTTACCACTTTCTATTTTTTCAGTAAAAATACAGTTACATGTGAGAACTGGGAAAAGGTGATGAACAATATTTGCATATCAGTCAACTATACTTCTCCATCTTTCTCCTTTGAAAGAGGCTTGGGTAATTAGTGTACTTAAGTATATAAACAAAATACATAGTCTAAGCCAGGATTTATACAGGAAGATATTGCAGTGGAAGGCGGTGGGTAACACCCTGCACTCTCGCATCAGATTTTCTGGATTCAAATCATGGCACACTGTAGCTTGACAGGTGTGTAAGCCTCACTCAGGTACCTTGTTGGTAAAATGGAATTAATAGTGGTTCTGAGGATTAAATAACAGCATCCATAAAGCATGTTGCATAGTGCCTATCACATGGTAAGGGCCCAATAAGTCTTGGCCATTATTGTTATTATTACTACTTAAGCCAATAGAGAGCATGTTACTTGACTCAGTGGAAAAAAACTGATTAAAGAACTCGTATGCATGTGACCAATGCAAGTATCCATTAAAACAATTAATATGATAATTGCATACTGAACATCTCTTCTGCCAAAAACAGGGAACTTGCTTAAAGAATGATGCCTCCACCACATGCTTGAACATGTACTTGCTAAGTTTTGGTTATATTATATGAGATGCAACAGTCATGAATATGGGGGTGCCTGCTGATGCCACTATCACGAGCCTTCACACTGCAGCAAAGGACACATTGGCATGGTGGTATGTACATCGTGTGAGAAATAAAATGCTCATTACCTTGGCTGCCTCCAAGAGTAGCTAGTCTGAAGACCTCTTTGAGGGTGAGGCTTTTCGCATTTATCTTATTAACTGAAAGCACGTTGGAAACCATCACTGCTCTTCTGATTGCATCAAGCATGGAAGATGAATAACCACCAGCCACATCTGTGGTAGATAAAATAAAGCCAAAACAGTAACTTTATGAGATAAATGGAATGTTAGGTATATAGGATTTTTCCTGTTTTTAATGACAGATATTCACTCTTTAATATACTTCAAAGAAAAGATCTTATCTATAAACACAGAATAGACACAGACTAACATTTAAAGGAGTTCAAAACCTGCAGTTAGTATCAAATGTATACTTGTATTAGTTTTCTAGGGCTGCTGCAACAAATTACCACAGATGTGGTAGTTTGAAACAGCAGAAATTCATTCTCACACAGTTTCGGAGGGCAGAAGTCTTAAAGTGTTGGCAGGGCCACCAACCCTACAAAGGCTCTAGGGAAGAATCTTTTCTAGTTTCGTCCATTTTCTGGCAACTCCTGGCGTTCCTCGGCTTGTGGCAGTATAACTGCAATGTCTGCCTCCATCTTCAAATGGCCTTCTTCCCTCTGTGTCTTTATGTACCTCTCATTGTCTCTCTTATAAGGACATTCGTTACTGGATTCACCTTAATTCAGAATGACTTCATCTTGAGATCCTTACCTTAATTACATGTGCAAAGACCTTTATTACAAATAAGGCTACACTTACATGTTCCTGGTAGACATCTCTTTTTTGGGGAGGTGGTAGGGCGAGCACAGTTCAACCCAGTACAATGCCCAAATGTTTAATAAAGCTAAGAGAAAAAACATCTCGGAATATTCCCTAAACTCAAATAAATAAAAATAATCTCACAGCTCTATGCTCTAAAAACTTGACCTATTTTAATTCTGATGAGAACTTTGAGAATTAAAAAGCTACTTTATATTTTTTTCAGGGAGAGCTTTTAGAATGACCTATATATTCTGGAAAATTGGTGTAATAAATGAGCAATGCTGATATAGACAGCTTTATATTTGTCCCTGGCATCATTAGATGAGGAATGAGATCTTTATAGTGATTTAAATAAGTCCCTAATCATAATTAAATTGAAATACTACCTTTGACAAGAATGAATATAGAAGTTATTTAATGAGTTTATATAAATGTCAAGTAAGTTTACATGTTTTATTAGAGGAAAAGTACATCTATAGCTTATAAAATACACTTTATATTTCAAGGGTTCCTTCTGTCATGTCTAGGAAGACATATATAATTGTTAGTGCCTATATATATTGCAAAGATAAAAAATAATAGCCTATTAAATAATAATCCTAGATTGCAGTTTAATTTTATGTTCAACTGCCTTACATGTCTTTAGATAAACTTACATGATTTTTTTTAAATCTTTTGTTTAGCCAGAATAGTATTGCCAGAAGATCATCCAGTTCCTTGACAACTTTTACTCATCGACTTAGTTAGTCCACTTTAATATACAGTAACCATCAATTAGCCTTTCATTTTATCATAGCATCAAACTAAGAAAACAAATACAATTTGGGAATAACGCACATTAAGCTTTGAAATATTTTGTCTACTGATTCTTTATTACCAGAACAAAGAAAGTGTTCAGTCTAAAAGAATAAAATGCTATCACTACATAATATGGAAATATGTAAAGATTGAATATATATTTCAAAATATGTGGGTGAAGAGTGGAAGGAAACAGAAAAACAAAAGCAATGCTCTTAGGATGGTGTGAAGATGGAAGATTTAAATACTTGCAGTTATAAAAACAGGTTTTATAAAATATGACAGAAAGTAGTCTTTTCCTCAGTATCTAACCAGAACTATCCATTTACAAAGAATAAGGATAGATTAGGAAATAATGCTATGTAATTTCCTGAGAAAATTTTGAGAGCCATCTTATGTTGCTGACTTATAAGATGACTTAATCATCCTTTATTCTTCTGGATGTTGTTAATGAAGTAGCTTCCAACATGGAACAATACTGGGCAGATGAAAGAATGAACCCTGGACCACACAAACGATGATATTTAGTCAGAACCATATGTGTAAGACTCAAGCTTTTCTTCGAAGAATTTCCAGCATGATACTAACTTCCCGATCCCTGCCCTGCCCAGTGAGCTAAGCCCGGGAGGCTTCTTCTTCCCTCCACAGCACATGTAATGTAGGTAGAATCCGCGCTTTATCTGTAACAAGAGGCAGAGTGATAGGCTGGAAAAAGAAACGGTGAACTTCCACATTTTACCGACCTGGTTTTAAACTGTGGATTTGGACTGGTTTTTGCTTTGTTGACCTTTGATTGTTACTCAGTACTTATGACCCTCAATTTTCTCAGAAAATAGAAATAACATCATTTATCTTAACAGTTGCTGAGAAAATCTAGTTAAATAATGTAAGTGCTGGGGAATGAGGACCAAAGGGTAGAGACTGCATGGGAGAATGGTGGAGGGAAGAAAATGGGTGCTTTTTCTCAGAAAATCTGTTCCCTAACCCCATGCCACCTCTACTATCATGAAAAAGAGTGGCACTATCACTTCTTTGCCAGAGTCAAGATAAGGATATTATTTATTACAAGAAGCTAAGAAAACTGTATAAGAGTAAAAACTTGAGCAAGAGGGCAATAGAAAAATAAAAGGAAGTAATTTTACATGTGTGTGTTCATCTTATGCGTTCATCCATTTACTGACAAATTCACTAAGCACCTTCTTTGTGCCTGATTTATTTAAGCACTCATAAATGAAAGTTACAGGTTCCACATGAGCTTACTATCTAGTGGAGGAGAAGGAAAAGAGACATAAACAAATATTAACTATAAACTGTGTTCAGTTAGTGATAAAGAAAATGGAGGTAGAACGCCCATTTATTTACTTATTGTCAAATAGGTAAATAAACAAATTTTATTAGCTAGAGTAATTTTTTTTCTTCAGCATCTTTATTGGAGTATAATTGCTATACAATGTTATATTCGTTTCTGCTGTACAACAAAGTAAATCAGCTATATGCACACACATATCCCCATATCCCCTCCCTCTTAAGCCTCCCTCCAACCCTCCTTATCCCACCCCTCTAGGTGGTCACAAAGCACCGAGCTGATCTCCCTGTGCTATGCAGTTGCTTCCCACTAGCTATCTATTTTACACTTGGTAGTGTATATATATCAATGCTACTCTCTCACTTTGTCCCAGCTTACCCTTCCCCCCTCACAGGTCCTCAAGTCCATTCTCTACATCTGCATCTTTATTCCTGTCCTGCCCCTACCCTAGGTTCTTCAGAACCATTTTTTTTTTTTAGATTCCATATATATGTGTTAGCATACGGTATTTGTTTTTCACTTTCTGACTTCACACTGTATGACAGACTCTAGGTCCATCCACCTCACTACAAATAACTCAATTTCGTTTCTTTTTATGGCTGAGTAATATTCCATTGTATATATGTGCCACATCTTCTTTATCCATTCATCTGTCAACAGACACTTAGGTTGCTTCCATGTCCTGGCTATTGTAAATAGTGCTGCAATGAACATTGTGGTACATGACTCTTTTTGAATTATGGTTTTCTCAGGGTATATGCCCAATAGTGGGATTGCTGGGTCATACGGTAGATCTATTTTTAATTTTTTAAGGACCCCCTCATACTGTTCTCCATAGTGGCTGTATCAATTTACATTCCCACCAAAAGTGCAAGAGGGTTCCCTTTTCTCCACACCCTCTCCAGCATTTACTGTTTGTAGATTTTTTGATGATGACCATTCTGACTGGTGTGAGGTGATACATCATTGTGGTTTTGATTTGCATTTCTTTAATGATTAGTGATGTTGACCATCCTTTCATGTGTTTGTTGGCAATCTGTATATCTTCTTTGGAGAAATGTCTATTTAGGTCTTGTGCCCGTTTTTGGATTGAGTTGTATGGGTTTTTTTTTTTTTTTTATATTGAGCTGCATGAGCGGCTTGTATATTTTGGAGATTAATCCCTTGTCAGTTGCTTTGTTTGCAAAAATTTTCTCCCATTCTCAGGGTTGCCTTTTCATCTTGTTTATGGTTTCATTTGCTGTACAAAAGCTTTTAAGTTTCATTAGGTCCCATTTGTTTGTTTTTGTTTTTATTTCCATTACTCTAGGAAGTAGGTCAAAAAGGATCTTGCTTTATGTCATAGCGTGTTCTGCCTGTGTTTTCCTCTAAGAGTTTTATACTTTCTGGCCTTACATTTAGGTCTTTCATCCATTTTGAGTTTATTTTTCTGTATAGTGTTAGGAAGTATTCTAATTTCCTTCTTTTACATGTAGCTGTCCACTATTCCCAGCACCACTTATTGAAGAGACCGTCATTTCTCCATTGTATATTCTTGCCTTCCATATCAAAGATAAGGTGACCACATGTGTGTGGATTTATCTTTCTATCGTGTTCCATTGATCTATATTTCTGTTTTTGTGCCAGTACCATACTGTCTTGATTACTGTAGCTTTCTACTATAGTCTGAAGACGGGGAGCCTGATTCCTCCAGCTCTGATTTGTTTCTCAAGATTGCTTTGGCTATTTGGGTATTTTGTGTTTCCATACAAATTGTGAAATTTTTTATTCTAGTTCTGTGAAAAATGCCGTTGGTAATTTGATAGGGATTGCACTGAATCTGTAGATTGCTTTGGGTAGTAGAGTCATTTTCACAATATTGATTCTTGCAATCCAAGAACTTGGTATATCTCTCCATCTGTTGGAATCATCTTTAATTTCTTTCATCAGTGTCTTATAGTTTTCTGTACACAGGTCTTTTGTCTGCCTAGGTAGGTTTATTCCAAGGTATTTTATTCTTTTTGTTGCAATAGTAAATGGGAGTGTATTCTTAATTTCCTTTTCAGAGTTTTCATCATTAGTGTATAGGAATGCAAGAGATTTCTGTGCATTAATTTTGTATCCTGCTACTTTACCAAATTCACTGATTAGCTCTAGTAGTTTTCTGGTAGCATCTTTAGGATTCTCTATGTATAGTATCATGTCATCTGCAAACAGTGACAGCTTTACACCTTCTTTTCTGATTTGGATTCCTTTTATTTCTTTTTCTTCTCTGATTGCTGTGTCTAAAACTTCCACAACTATGTTGAATAATAGTGGTGAGAGTGAGCAACCTTGTCTTGTTTCTGATCTTAGTGGAAATGGTTTCAGTTTTTCACCATTGAGGACGATGTTTGCTGTGGGTTTGTCATATATGGCCTTTATTATGTTGAGGAAAGTTCCCTATCTGTCTACTTTCTGGAGGGTTTTTATCATAAATGGGTGTTGAATTTTGTTGAAAGCTTTCTCTGCATCTATTGAGATGATCATATGTTTTTTCTCCTTAAATTTGTTAATATGGTGTATCACGTTGATTGATTTGCGTATATTGAAGAAACCTTGCAATTCTGGGATAAACCCCACTTGATCATGGTGTATGATCGTTTTAATGTGCTGCTGGATTCTGTTTGCTAGTATTTTGTTGAGGATTTTTGCATCTATGTTCATCAGTGATATTGGCCTGTAGTTTTCTTTCTTTGTGACATCTTTGTCTGGTATTGGTATCAGGGTGATGGTGGCCTTGTAGAATGAGTTTGGGAGTGTTCCTCCTTCTGGTATATTTTGGAAGAGTTTGAGAAGGATAGGTGTTGGCTCTTCTCTAAATGTTTGATAGAATCTGCCTGTGAAGCCATCTGGTCCTGGGCTTTTGTTTGTTGGAAGATTTTTAATCACAGTTTCAATTTTAGTGCTTGCGATTGGTCTGTTTATATTTTCTATTTCTTCCTGGTTCAGTCTCTGAAAGTTGTGCTTTTCTAAGAAATTATCCATTTCCTCCAGGTTGTCCATTTTATTGGCATATAGTTCCTTGTAGTAATCTCTCATGATCCGTTGTATTTCTGCAGTGTCAGGTGTTACTTCTGCTTTTTTATTTCTAGTTTGTTGATTTGAGTCTTCTCCCTTTTTTTCTTGGTGAGTATGACTAATGGCTTATCAATTTTGTTTATCTTCTCAAAGAACCAGCTTTTGGTTTTATTGATCTTCGCTATTGTTTCCTTCTTTTTCATTTGTTTCTGATATGATCTTTATGATTTTTTTCCTTCTGCTAACTTTGGGTTTTCTTTTGTTCTTCTCTAATTGCTTTAGGTGTAAGGTTAGGTTCTCTGAGATATTTCTTGTCTCTTAAGGTAGGGATATATTGCTAAAAACTTCCCTCTTAGAACTGCTTTTGCTGCATCCCACAGGTTTTGGGTCGTCGTGTTTTCACTGTCATTTGTTTCTAGGTTTTTTTTTTTTTCCTCTTTGGTTTATTCAGTGATCACTTGGTTATTTCCTAGTGTAATGTTTAGCCTCCAGTGTTTGTATTTTTTACAGATTTTTTCCTGTAATTGATATCTAGTCTCATAGCATTGTGGTCAGAAAAGATACTTGATACGATTTCAATTTTCTTAAATTTACCAAGGCTAGATTTGCGACCCAGGATATGATCTATCCTGGAGAATGTTCCATGAGTGCTTGAGAAGAAAGTGTATTCTGTTGGATGGAATTTCCTATAAATATCAATTAAGTCCATCTTATTTAATGTATCAATAAAAGCTTGTGTTTCCTTATTTATTTTCATCTTAGATGATCTGTTCATTGGTGAACGTGGGGTGTTAAAGTCCCCAACTATGTTTGTGTTACTGTTGATTTCCCCTTTTATGGCTGTTAGCATTTGCCTTAAGTATTGAGGTGCTCCTATGTTGGGTGCATAAATATTTACAATTGTTATATCTTCTTGGATTGATCTTTTGATCATTATATAGTGTTTTTCTTTTTCTCTTTTAATAGTCTTTATTTTGAAGTCTTTTTTGTCTGATAAGAGAATTGCTACTTCAGTTTTCTTTTGATTTCCATTTGCATGGAATATCTTTTTCCATCCCCTCATTTGCAGTGCGTATGTGTCCCTAGGTCTGAAGTGGGTCTCTTTTAGACAGCATATATATGGGTCTTGTTTTGGTATCCATTCAGCCAGTCTGTGTCTTTTGGTTGGAGCATTTAATCCATTTACGTTTATGGTAATTATCAATATGTATGTTCCTATTACCACTTTCTTAATTGTTTTTGTTTTTTGTTTGTTTTGTTTTGTTGCGGTATGCGGGCCTCTCACTGTTGTGGCCTCTCCCGTTGCGGATCACAGGCTCCAATGCGCAGGCTCAGTGGCCATGGCTCACAGGCCCAGCTGCTCCACAGCATGTGGGATCTTCCCGGACCGGGGCACAAACCCGTGTCCCCTGCATTGGCAGGCAGACTCTCAGCCACTGCGCCACCAGGGAAGCCCTTGGGTTTGTTTTTGTGGGTCTTTTCCTTCTCTTGTGTTTCCTGCCTAGAAAGGTTCCTTTAGCATTTGTTGTAAAACTGGTTTAGTGGTGCTGAATTCTCTTAGCTTTTGCTTGTCTGTAAAGCTTTTAATTTCTCCATCAAATCTGAATGAGATCCTTTCTGGGAATATTGGTTGTAGGTTTTCCCCTTTCATCACTCTAAATATGTCCTACCACTCCCTTCTGGCTTGCAGAGTTTCTGCGGAAAAATCAGCTGTTAGGCTTATGGGATTCCCTTGTATATTATTTTTTGCTTTTCCCTTGCTGCTTTTAATATTTTTTCTTTGTATTTAATTTTTGATAGTTTGATTAATATGTGTCTTGGCATGTTTCTCCTTGTATTTATATTGTATGGGACTCTCTGCACTTCCTGGAGTTGACTATTTCTTTTCCCATATTAGGGAAGTTTTCAACTATAATCTTTTCATATATTTTCTCAGTCCCTTTCTTTTTCTCCTCTTTTTCTGGGACCCGTAGAATTCAAATGTTGGTGCATTTAGTGTTGTCCCAGATGTCTCTGAGACTGTCCACAATTCTTTTCATTCTTTTTTCTTTATTCTGCCCTGTGGTAGTTATTTCCACTCTTTTTACCTTCCAGGTCACTTATCCGTTTCTCTTCCTCAGTTATTCTGCTATTGATTCCTTCTAGAGAATTTTTAATTTCATTTATTGTGTTGTTCATCACAACACAATGTTTGTTTGTTCTTTAGTTCGTCTAGGTTCTTAAACGTTTCTTGTATTTTCTCCATTCTGTTTGCAAGATTTTGGATCATCTTTACTACCATTACTCTGAATTCTTTTTCAGGTAGACTGCCTGTTTCCTCTTCATTTGTTTGGTCTTGGTGGGTTTCTGCTTTGCTTCTTCATCTTCTGCGTATTCCTCTGTCTTCTCATTTTGCTTAACTGTGTTTGGGGTCTCATTTTTGCTGGCTGCAGGTTAGCAGTTCCTGGTTTTTTGGTGTCTGCCCACACTTGGTAAGGTTGGTTCTGTTGGTTGTGTATGCTTCCTGGTGGAGGGGACTGGTGCCTGTGTTCCAGTCGATGAGGCTCCCTCTTGTCCTTCTAGTGGGCAGGACTGTGTCCGGTCGTGTGTTTTGGGGTGTCTGTGACCTTATTATGATCTTAGGCAATCTCTATGCTAATGGGTGGCATTGTGTTCTTACTAGTTGGTTTGCATAGAGTGTCCAGCACTGGAGCTTGCTAGTTGTTGAGTGGAGCTGGGTCTTAACATTGAGACAGAGCTCTGGGAGAGCTCTCATCAATTGATATTACATGGAGCTGTGAGGCCTCTGGTGGTCCAGTGTGCTGAACTCAGCTCTCCCACCTCAGAGGCCCAGGCCTGATACCTGGCTGGAGCACCATGACCCTGTTAGGCACACGGCTCAGAAGAAAAGTGAGGGGAGGGAGGGAGGGAGAGGGAGGGGGGGGGGGAGAGACAGAGAGGGAGGGAGGGAGGGGGGAGAGAGAGAGAGAGAGAGAGAAGAAGAGGAGAAGAAAAGAAAGTTATTAAAATAAAAATATATTAAAATTTAAAAAGTTTTAACGTAATAAAAAAGAGCAACCAAACCAATAAACAAATCCACCAGTGATAACAAGCACTAAAAATTATACTAAGATAAACATAAAAATCAGAAATTAGTCTGACTCATACAGCAAACCCCAAGTCTCCAGTTGCTCCCAAAGTCCACTGCCTCAGTTTTGGGATGATTTGCTGTCTATTCTGGCATTGCTCAGGTGCAGGGTACATCAAGTTGATGGTGGAGATTTAATCTGCTGCTCCTGAGGCTTCTGGGAGAAATCGCCCTTTCTCTTGTTTGTTTGCACAGCTCCTGAGGTTCAGGTTTGGATTTGGCCCCACGTCTGCATGTACGTCACCCTCTGGCATCTGTTCTTCACCCAGACAGGAGGGGGTTAAAGGAGCGGCTCATTGGGGGGCTCTGGCTCACTCAGGCCGGGGGGAGGGAGGGGTATGGAATGTGGGGCGAGCCTGTGGTGGCAGAAGCCAGCATGACGTTGCAACAGCCTGAGGCGCGCTATGCGTTCTCCCGGGGAAGTTGTCCCTGGATCACAGGAACCTGGCAGTGGCAGGCTGCACCGCCTCCCAGGAGGGGAGGTGTGGACAGTGACCTGTGCTTGCACACAGGCTTCCTGGTGTCTGCAGCAGCAGCCTTAGCATTTCATGTCCATCACTGGTGTCCATGCTGATAGCCGCAGCTTGCACCTATCTCTGGAGCTCATTTAGGGGGTGCTCTGCCTTCTGTGGGCAGACAGGGAAGGAATCCCCTCTCCTCACACACCCCAAAACAATCGTCTCTTGCCTCTTAGGCAGGTTCAGACATTTTCCCCGACGCCCTCCCGGCTTGCTGTGTCACACTAGCACTCTCAGGCTGTGTTCACACAGCCAACCCCAGTCCTCTCCCTGGGGTCTGACCTCCAAAGCCCAAGCCCCACCAGCCCCGGCGGGTGAGCAGACACTGGTGAGTGCCGGTCGGCATGGATCCTCTGTGCGGGAATCTCTCCGCTTTGCCCTCTGCACCCCTGTTGCTGCGCTCTCCTCCGTGGCTCCAAAGCTTCCCCCTGCCCACCCCCCCCCCCATCTCCTCCAGTGAAGGGGCTTCCTAGTGTGTGGAAGCTCTTCCTCCTTCACAGCTCCCTCCCAGAGGTGCAGGTCCTGTCCCTATTCTTTTGTCTCTGGTTTTTCTTTTTTTTCTTTTGCCCTACCCAGGTACGTGGGGAGTTTCTTGCCTTTTGAGAAGTCTGGGGTCTTCTGCCAGCATTTAGTAGGTGCTCTGTAGGAGTTGTTCCACATGTAGGTGTATTTTTGATGTATTTGTGGGGAGGAAAGTGATCTCCACGTCTTACTCCTCCACCATCTTGAAGGTCCTCCAGAAAGCCCATTTAGACAGGATGGTCAGAGAAAACCTTGTTAAGTCAATGACATTTAAACCTGGACAAAAACGAGAACTCAGCCATGTTTAGAGAGACGTAAAGGGTATTCCAGGCTGAGGAACAGAAGGCACAAAGGTCTTTTGACAGAAGGGAGTGTGATTCATAGAGGGGATTAAAAGATAGCACTGTAGGGAGGAGAGAGTAGTGCGAGGTGAGGCTGGGAGATGGAGAGGTGTCACAGCATGCAGAACTTTGTGGCCTTGTAAAGAGGTTTGCATATTCAAAATCCCACTGAAGGTGATAATCAGGAAGGAGTGAAATGGTCGTATTTTCATTGCGATACTTTTTTTTTTTTTTTGCTGTACGCGGGCCTCTCACTGTTGCGGCCTCTCCTGTTGTGGAGCACAGGCTCCGGACGTACAGGCTCAGCGGCCATGGCTCACGGGCCCAGCCGCTCCGCGGCATGTGGGATCCTCCCAGACCGGGGCACGAACCCATGTCCCCTGCATGGGCAGGCAGACTCTCAACCACTGCGCCACCAGGGAAGCCCTCATTGCGATACTTCTGAAGAGAGGAGACTGGATTAGAAGGCCCCAGGATGAATATGAGACTGATTAGGAAGCTAATGCAGGAGTTCAGGAGGTAATGGCAGCTTGCATCAGGTGGTGGTAGCTGATGAGGGAAAAGAGGATGGATTCAGGAGATATTAAGAAGTCATGAGGCTGGATATTGTACTGGCTTAAACATGGGGAAGAGGTGAGGGAGAAGGTCCCCAGAACAATGCCCAAGGTTTTACTTTGAGAAATTGAATTCTCTGAGAAGGAGAGGCATTTAAGAGAACCAGGCTTAAATGTGTTTGAGGGTGTAATGAAGTTTGGGGATTCTATGAGGAGGGGTCAAAGATAAAGGAGAAAGTAAGCAATTGAAAATACAGGTTTGGAATTCAAAGAGGAGTCTGGGCTGGATATAAAAATCTGAGTCATCTGCATATATGTAATCATGTAAAGCCATGATTGCAGATGATAACTCCTAAGAAGAAAGTGAAAAGAGGAGAGAGCCTAGGACTGAGCCTTGAGGAAAGCTTTTGAATAGCCAGGAAGAGAAGGGACCTTTAGCAAAGATGGAGAAGGGACCTTTAGCAAAGATGAAGAAGGGCAGGCAAGAGAGGAAGAAGAGAACCTAAAACAGTGTGGTTTCACTGAATCGAAGGTAAGATTGTTAGGACAAGGAGAAGTCCAGTGTGTTAAGGACAGACTGGTGTCCTTTGGAGTTGGCAGCAAAAGAGATCACAGTGGTAACAGCTCAGGGGAGAAAGGACAAGGTTCGTTACTATGGAGGGTGGTAAGAAGCCAGGCTGAAGTGGGTGGAGGAATGAAAGAGTGCCTAGGAAGTGGTAGCAGTGTGGGTACCCACTCATCGAAGAGGTTTTGCTGTGAAGGGGAACAGAGAGGTGGGGCAGGAGCCAGAAAAGGATGTCTAATTAAGAGAGAGGTTTTCTTCATGTCTTTGCTTAAAAGATCAGGAGATACTAGAGAATGTTTGTATCCTGAAGGAATGATCCAGTAGGGAGGAGATAACAATGATGCAGGAGAGTTAGTGACCAGTGGAATTAATTTATTGAGATCATGGGAGAGGAGAAAGTACAGAACACACCTCAGAGTATTTTAGTTTTTGCCTTAGATTTGAAGAGAATTTTTTTTCAGCTATAGCAAGGAAAAGAAGAGAAAATGGAAGCAGATGGAGGAAGGTATGTAAATTTGGTGGTGGGGAACATGTAGGTAGGGCTTCTGATTGTTTCTGTTTTCTCAAAGACTTATGAGATAAGGCCATTAGCTGGAAGTGAGGAGGGTATGATTTGGGATTAAGAGTTCAGGAAGAAATGAGATAAGTCTGTCTTGGAATATGGGGACATATTAGAGGAACATAATTGTCTATTTGGGTAGGGCCAAGGGCCACTTAGGATTTGAGAGCAACATTTAAAATGAAACCACTAGAAAATTTTTTTCCAGCAACATCCAGCTACTCAGCTGTAAACACTGAGAAGGGGAATAGTTGAGACAACTAAGGGGGTTGGGCTTTTCGAAAGTGAATACAAAGAAAACAAGAGGGACATGAGAAATGAGGAAGTTCCAAGGGAATGATTATAGCGAGTACTCTGGCATCTAAGATACTTAAATCAGGAAGGGAATAATGGATTGTGAAAAAGCATGCAAACATTGGATTGGAATCTGCAAGTTCATCAAAGAATGCTGCTTTGGGATTAAGTGAAGTAAGTTAGAAGGATAGGAATTTGTCCCTAGAAAGTGGAACCCTGGCTCCATATATGTTGTTTTGATGAATTTGTAGGTCTTGTTGATATAAAGTTGTTCCATTTTTTTTTTCAGGTTACTGTTTTTTTGGTAATTTGTTATGTCCTTTTTTTCCTGAGACAAAGAATTTTATACACTTATAATTTTGCTCCCACTTGCCAAATATATCTTCATCCTCTCAACCTTACACATAAACCACAACTTCTCAGTTTCTGTTAAGAAAATCAGAAAGTAGAATAATTTTTAGTACTTGGAAAGTTCTTCTTGCAGCCTGTATATTATTTTAAAATTTTATGATAAAATATTGAAGATGTTCAAATGAGGTAGGGAAAATACCAAAACAGAAGGACCTGACATGCAGTTTCAAAAATAGCATCATACATACACACTACTATATATAAAATAGATAACTAATAAGGACCTACTGTATAGCAAAGGGAACTCTACTCAATGCTCTAATAGCCTATATGGGAAAAGAATCTGAAAAAGTGGATATATGTATATGTATAACTGATTCACTTTGCTGTACACCTGAAACAAGCACAACATTGTAAATCAACTATACTCCAATAAAAATTTTTTTAAAAAAGCATCACATATTCCGGTCCCAGGAACCTCTGCCCAAACAGAGGGAAACACCTTCTTGATTTATGTTGCCATTTTGATTTATTTAAATGTTTTGTTGTTGTTGTTAAGACTTTGTTTTTAGAGCAGTTTAAGACTCATAATAGTCTGATAGTTTTTTAAAAACGATATTACTTTTAACATTGTGTGTATTCTCTCTTGAAATACATTGAGTTTTACTATCACTTTTTAAACTCCTTTACAGTTTTTTCTTGTTCCTGTTTTAAATGATTTTAGCCTTCCCTGACATCCTGTTGTACCATTACTCCTCTATACCATGACCCTTCATTTTGCCTCATCACTCATTGAATGATAAAGATTTTCAACTAATTTCTTCAAAGGGTTCATGGGGAGAATATTTTCCAAACCTTTGTACATCTGAGAATTTTGTTGCCTTCAAACATGAGGGAGAATGTGGTCCAGTATAATATTCTTGAATAACAACTACTTTGTCTCCAAACTCCTGTTCTTGATATTTTGTGGGCCAACAAAAACAACTGCAACCAAATTGGTTTTTGTTTTATTGATAACTGACTTTTCCCCCGCCTCAATGTTTTAGAACTTTTTTTCTTTTTCTTTATAATTCAAATATTTTGCCATAATGAGTTCAATTATGGTTTAGCCTAGAACAGGGTAAGTTCCTGCAATATGACTCTTGGTTCTTTCTTAACCTCAGAAAAGATTTATCCTTCAGAGCTCTTATTATTGCTTCTGTTCCATTAGTTCTGGAACCTTGGTCAGGAAAATCCCATGTGCTGGTGCTGTGCTCTCTGCCCTCCATGTGGATCATGCTCAAACACCCCCTTTGATCTTTGGTCAACTTTGTTTTCCATACCACTGATTTAATTTTCTGCAACAATAATTCTACATCTCATAGCTTTCTATATGGCTTGTTTCTTGCTTTTTAACTGAAGGATAATTAAGATATCATAAAATGCACAGAACTTGTGTTCAATTTGATGCATGTTAACAATTGTATATAGGCATTTAACTACCTTTCAAGAAAACAAGATATTAAACATTTCCATCACTCCAGCAAGGTCCCTTATGGCCCTTTCCAGTCAATTCCCCTCCCCACACCCACCCCCAAGCCTTGGCAACCACTTTCTGATTTCTGTCATTGTAGGTTAGCTCTGTTGATCCCTGGATTTCATACGAAGGGAACAAACCATACAGTTGTGTGCTCTTTTGTGCCTGGCTTTTTTTCACTTAACAAAATTAATTTTAAATTAATTACTTTAAAAAAGTATTTTATTGAAGTATAGTTGATTTACAATGTGTTAATTTCTGCTATACAGCAAAGTAATTCAGTTTACATATATATATATTATTTTTCATATTCTTTTCTATTATGGTTTATCACAGAATATTGAATAGAGTTCCCTGTGCTATACACTACAACCTTGTTGTTTATCCATTCTAAATGTAATAGTTTGCATCTACTAACCCCAAACTCCCAGTCCATCCCTCTCCCTCCCACCCTCCTCAGCAACCACAGGTCTGTTCTCTATGTCTGTGAGTCTGTTTCTGTTTTGTAGATAGGTTCATTTGTATCATATTTTAGATTCCACACATAAATGATATCATATAGTATTTGTCTTTCTCCTTCTGACTTACTTCACTTGGTATGATAATCTCTAGATAATACCAAATGGCATTATTTCAGTCTTTTTTATGGCTGAATTGTATTCCATTGTATATATGTACCACATCTTCTTTATCCATTCATCTGTCGATAGATTTTTAGATTGCTTACATGTCTTGGCTATTGTGAATAGTGCTGCTATGAACATAGGGGTGCATGTATCTTTTCGAATTATAGTTTTACCTGGATATATGCCCAGGAGTGGGACTGCTGGATCATATGGCAACTCTATTTTTAGTTTTTTGAGAAACCTCCATACTGTTCTCCATAGTGGCTGCACTTTACATCCCTACCAATAGTGAAGGAAGGTTGCCTTTTCTCCACACCCTCTCCAGCATTTGTTGTTTGTATATTTTCTGATGACGCCCATTCTAACTGGTGTGAGGTGCTACCTCATTGTAGTTTTGATTTGCATTTCTCTAATAATTAGTGATGTTGAGTATCTTTTCATGTGCCTGTTGGTCATCTTTATGTCTTCTTTGGAGAAATGTCTATTAAGGTCTTCTGCCCATATTTTGATTGGGCTGTTTGTTTTTGTGTGTGTGTTGTTGAGTTGTATGAGCTGTTTATATATTTTGGAAATTAAGCCCTTGTTGGTAGCATCATTTGCAAATGTTTTCTCCCAGTCCATATGTTGTCTTTTCATTGTGTTGATGGTTTCGATTGCTGTACAAAAGCTTGTAAGTTTGATTAGGTCCCATTTGTTTATTGTTACTTTTATTTTTATTTTATTCCTATTGCCTTGCTTTTATTTTTATTGGCCTTGTTTTTATTTCTATTAATATTTGCTTTCTATTTCTATTGACTGACCTAAGAAAACATTGGTGCAACTTATGTCAGAGAATGTTTTGCCTGTGTTCTCTTCTAGAAGTTTTATGGTGTCATGTTTCATATTTAAGTCTTTAAGCCATTTTGAGTTTATTTTTGTGTATGGTGTAAGGGTGTGTTCTAACTTCATTGGGTTACATGTGGCTGTCCAACTTTCCCAATACTACTTGGTGAAGTATATTCTTGCCCCCTCTGTCAAAGATTAATTGACTGCAGGTGTGTGGGTTTATTTCTGTGCTTTCTTTTCTGTTCCATTGATACATATGTCTGTTTTTGTGCCAATACCATGCTGTTTTGATTACTATAACTTTGTAGTATTGTCTGGAGTCTGGGAGGGTTATGCCTCCTCTTTTGTTCTTCTTCCTCAGGATTGTTTGGCAGTTCTGGGTCTTTTATGGTTCCATATAAATTTTAGGATTATTTGTTTTAGTTATGTGAAAAATGTCATGGGTAATTTGATAGGGATCACATTAAATCTGTAGATTGCTTTGGGTAGTATGGCCATTTTAACAATATTAATTCTTCCAATCCAAGAGCATGGGATATCTTTCCATTTCTTTGAATCATCTTCAATTTCCTTTATTAATGTTTTATCATTCTCAGCATGTAAGTCTTTCACCTTCTTGGTCAGGTTTATTCCTAAGTATTTTATTTTTTTGATGGAATTTTAAAAGGGATTGTTTTTTTTACATTCCCTTTCTCTTATTTTGAGTATGAACAAATGCAACTGATTTCTTTAAGTTGATCTTGTATCCTGCTACCTTGCTGAATTTATCAGTTCTATTAGTTTTTGTGTGGAATCTTTAGGGTTTTCTATATATAATATCTTGTCATCTGCATGTAATGACAATTTTACCTCTTCCCTTACAATTTTTATACCTTTTACTTCTTTTTCTTGTCTGATTGCTGTGGCTAGAACTTCGAATACTGTGTTGAATAGAAGTGGTGAGAGTGGGCATCCTGTCTGGTTCCAGATTTTAGTGGGAAAGCTTTCAGCATTTCACCATTGAGTATTATATTGGCTGTGGGTTTGTCATAAATAGCGTTTATTATGTTGAGATATGTTCCCTCTCTACCCGCTTTGGTAAGAGTTTTTATCATGAATGGATGTTGAATTTTATCAAATGCTTTTTCTGCATCTTTTGAGATCATCATGTGATTTTTGTCTTTACTTTTGTAGATGTGGTGTATCGCTTTGATTGATTTGCGTATGTTGAACCATCCTTGTGATCCTGGGATAAATACAACTTGATCGTAGTGTATGATCTCTTTTATGTGTTGTTAGATTTGGTTTGCTAATATTTTGCTGAAAATTTTTGTGTCTATATTCATCAAAGATATTGGCCTGTAATTTTCTATTTTGATGGTGTCTTTGTCTGGTTTTGCTCTCAGGTGGCTTCACAGAATGTCTTTGAGAGTGTTCCCTCCTCTTCAATCCTTTGGAAGAGTTTGAGAAGGATTGGTATAAGTTCTTTGTATGTTTGGTAGATTTCGCCTGTGAAGCCATCTGGTCCTGGACTTTTGTATTATAGGGAGTTTTTTAAAATTACAGATTCTATTTCACTTCTAGTGATCAGTCTGTTCAAATTATCTATTTCTTCTTTATTCAGTTTTGGTAGGCTCTATGTCTCTAGAAACAAGTCCATTCTTCCAGGTTGTTGAATTTGTTGGCATATAATTATTCATAGTATTCTCTTATGGTTTTTTGTATTTCTGTGGTATTGGATATTACTTCTCCTTTTTCATTTCTTATTTTGTTTATATGGGTTCCCTTTTCTTCCTGGTGAGCCTGGCCACAGGTTTGTCAATTTTATTCACCTTTTTGAAGAACCAGCTCTTGGTTTTATTGATTTTTTTTTCTAATTTTTAATCTCTGTTTTATTTATTTCCTCTCTGATCTTTATTATTTCCTTCCTTCTGTTGACTTTAGCTTTTGTTTTTTTTCTAGTTCTTTTAGGTGGTAGGTTAGGTTGTTTGAGATTTTTCTTGTTTTCTGAGGAAGGTCTGTATTGATATGAATTACCCTCTAATAAACTGTTTTTGCAGCATCCCATAGATTTTATATGGTTATGTTTTCATTGTCATTTGCCTCAAGGTATTTTTTAATTTCCTCTTTGTATTCATTGTTGACCCACTGTTTTTTTAGTAGCATGTTGTTTAGTCTCCATGTAATCATTTTATTCTCATTTCTTTCCTCTGGTTGATTCCTAGTTTCATGTCATTGTGGTCAGAAAAGATGCTTGAAATAATTTCTACACACTTAAATTTATTGAGGCTTGTTTTGTGTCCTAGTATGTGGTAAATCCTAGAGAATGTTCCATGTGCACTTGAAAAGAATATGTATTGTTGTGGGTTTTTTTGGATGTAATGTCCTGAAGATATCAATTAAGTCTATTCTGTTGTATCATTTAGGATCTCAATGTGCCTTATTGATTTTCTGTCTAGAAGATCTGTCCATTGATGTGAGTAGAGTGTTAAAGTCTCATACTATTATTGGATTCCCATCAGTTTTCCCCTTTATGTCTGTTACTATTTGTTTTATGTAGTTGGGTGCTCCTATGTGGGGTGCGTATATGTTGATAAGTGTAATATCCTCTTCTTGTATTGATCCTTCATTATATAGTGTCCTTCTTTTTCTTTATGGCCTTTGTTTTAAAGTCTATTTTGTATGATATTAGTATTGCAGTCCCCAAAAGATGAAATATCTTTTTCCATCCCCTCACTTTCTATCTATGTGTGTTCTTTGCCCTAAAGTGGGTCTCTTGTAAGCAACATATTGTAGGCACTTGTTTTTTTTAATTAATCTGCCACTCTGTGTCTTTTGATTGGAGCATTTAATTCATTGACATTTAACATAATTATTGATAGATATTCATTGCTATTTTAAGCCTTGTTTTCCAGTTGATTTTGTATATCTTCTTTGTCCCTTTTTTGTTTTTCCTTTTATGGTTTGATGATTTCCTTTTATATTACACTTGTGTTCTGGTTTTTTTGGTTTTTGTGAATCTATTGTATGTTTTTTATTTGTTGTTACAACGTTGTTCAAGTATGTTAACCCCTTCCTATATATACTTGCTTTAGACTGATAGTCATATAGGATCAAACACATTCTAAAAGAAAAAAGAATCTACATGTTCTTACTCTCCTACTCCACATTTTATGATTTTGATGTCCTCTTTTACATCTTCATGTTTATTTTTGGCTGTGTTGGGCCTTCATTTCTGCGCGAGGGCTTTCTCTAGTTGCAGCGAGTGGGGGCCACTCTTCCTCGCGGTGCATGGGCCTCTCACTATCGTGGCCTCTCTTGTTGTGGAGCACAGGCTCCAGACGCACAGGCTCAGTAGTTGTGGCTCACGGGCCCAATTGCTCTGTGGTATGTGGGATCTTCCCAGACCAGGGCTCGAACCCGTGTCCCCTGCATTGGCAGGCAGATTCTCAACCACTGCACCACCAGGGAAGCCCCATGTTTATCTTTTTACTGTTCATTGTGGTTATCATCACTTTCACAAACATTTTTTGATTTTTTTTAAATCTGTATACTGGCTTATTTAAGTGACTTATTTCCAGTTGTGATTTTCTCTTTCCTATAGATTCTTGCTTCTTTTCTATTTAGAGAAGACCTTCCAATATTTCTTTTAGGATAGGTTTAGTATTGCTGTGGGGGTTTTTTTTAGCTTTTGCTTGTCTTGAGAAATTCTTTGTCTCTCCTTCTATTCTAAATGATAATCTTGCTGGGTAGAGTAACCCAGTTTGCAGATTTTTCCCTTTTAGGACTTTGAATATATCTTGCCACTACCTTCTGGCCTGCAACATTTCTGTTGAGAAATCAGCTGATAGCCTTATGGGGGTTTCTTTATAATTAACTCTGTTTTTCTTTTGCTGCCTTTAGAATCCCCCTCTTTAACTTTTGCCATTTTAATTATAATATGTCTTGGTGTAGTCTGTTTGAGTTCATCTTGTTGGGGACGCCCTGTGCTTCTTGTACCTGCATATCTGTTTCCTTCTTTAGGTTTGGAAGTTTCCAGCCATAATTTATTCAAATACACTTTCGATCCCCTTTTCTCTTTCTTCTTCTTCTGGAATCCCTATTATGCATAGATTTACACGCTTCATATTATTCCATAGGTCTCTTATATTGCTTTCATTTTTGTTTCATTTGGCTTTCTGTCTGCTGTTCTGTTTGAGTGATTTCCATTATTCTGTCTTCCAGATCACTTACTCCTTCTTCTGCATTATTCAATCTGGTATTCACTGCCTTTGGCTCAGCTTTCATCTCAGCAAATGAGTTTTCTTATTTTTCTTGGCTCCTCTTTATAGTTTCTACTTCCCTTTTACAGTAATCTGCCTTTCTATTGATAGCCTTTTTAAATTCCTTCAGGATTTTGATTTTCTCCTTTTTGAATTCAGTGTCTGTTAGGCTGGAGAGGTCTGGTTAATTGTTCTTTCAGGGGAATTCTCTTGATCTTTTAACTGGGAGTGGTTCCTCTGCTTCTTCATTTTTCTTACGTTTATCTTACTCTATAAGTTTAGGAGAAACAATTATCTACTGTGGTCTTGGAGGGCTATTTTTATGTGGGAGCATCCCTAATTAGCCTGTGTAGGTTTAATATATTTGGTACAAGTGCTATTTTTAATATGGATGCCTGCTGCCTCTTTCCTCAGTGTGTGCTGGCCATTATCCTCTTGATGGGGGGTTGTGACTGGTGTTGTGGTGATCAGAGCCAGTACTGGATGTTGAGTGGGGCCTCCTCTTTGCTCTGTGGTTGTCACAGCCTGTGGGGGCAGGGTCTGCTCCCTAGTTGTTGGAGTAGAAGCCTCTTATCCATTTCTGAGCTGTGGTGTGAGGTAAGCAGGGTTGGAGCACTCCCACTGGGAGAGGAGCCACGGAGTATTCCTTCACCAAAGCTGTCCACCTGGGAGTGCACTTTGATGTGTCACCTGTCACCCGTTGTACAGGCTCACAAAATACACTGAGGTTAGCACTGCCCTTGGCTCTGCCTCCACCGTGGGAATGCCAGCAATTGGCCTTGGTGTCCCTCAGGTGTTGTTATCACAAAGCCACCAGCAGAGATCTGTAGACGCAGATCCACTGAAGTCAGATACCAGGACTGCAGCAGTCTCACACCTGGGCTCACCATGGAAGCTATGGAGACAGTCCAGACCCTGGCCTGGCCCAGCTTCCACATGAACACACCCCCAAAGCCCACAGCTGCTAAGGCCAGACCTGTCCCAGCCACGGGAGAACCCGTCATCCACTCTGATGACCCACAGGCACTGAGTTTACAAAGCCAGTGGCAGTGGTGTAAATCCGTGTATTGTGCAGCCACAGGGAGAGATTTCAGTCCTGCTTCCTAAGTTGTGCAACCCCTGGGGCTCAGCTCTGATTTCAGCCCCACCACTGTGTGTGGGCAACCCACTGGCTTGCGTGCTCCCAGAGCTCACAGAGGCCGTGCTGTGCCACCTGAATGAGCACAGAGAAAATGGCTGCTATGGTGGGCCCTGCCACTCCCTTCACGTGCCCCTTAATGGTGCTCCACTTCTGTGGTGGGCCTAGGCTTCTATGTACATCCCAGGTTGCAGCCGTACCACACTCCAGCCCCTTCAGTCTGTGTCCCCACAGCCAACCCCAGGTCTCTCCCTAGGTCTGTCCTCTAAAGCTCAAGTTTCAGCACCCAGCCCCCACCTGCAACAGAAGACACATGTGTCAGGCTGGGGAGTGCAGGGCAGTGGCACAGACCTTCTGGGAAGCTCTCTTTCTGTTCTGCCAGCCACAAACTGAATGCTGTGCTTTCCTCCAAGCCTCTGAAGCTTGCTTTTTGTCCCCTACCAGAGAGAGGGCTTCCTGGGGTGCAGGAACCTCTCCTTTTTTTCAGCTCCCTCCCAAGGGCACAGGTCCCAGCCTGCTTCCTTTTTTTCCTTCTTCTTTCATCCTACCCAGTTAAGGTGGAGAAATTTCTCAGATAGGTTTCTGTTATCTGAGTCTTCTGTCAGCGTTCAGTAGGTATTCTGTGAGCATTGTTTGCTGTATTTGTGGGAGGAGGTGAGCTCCACGTCCTTCTGCTCTGCCATCTTGATTGGACCCCTTTTTAAAATTTATTTTATTGAAGTATAGTTGATTTACATTGTTGTGTTAGTTTCTGCTGTAGAGCAAAGTAATTTAGTTTTATATATATATATGTATATATACATAAACTATATTATAGATATATTCTTTTTCATTATGGTTTATCACAGGATATTGAACATAGTCTCCTGTGCTATACAGTAGGACCTTGTTGTTTATTCATCCTATATATAATAGTTTGCATCTGCTAACCCCAAACTCCCAATCCATCCCTCCCCCAAACTTCCTCCCCCTTGGCAACCATAAGTCTGTTCTCTATGTCTGTGAGTCTGTTTCTGTTCCGTAGATACAGGAAGAGATGAGTGGAAAGGACAAGAGGGACCAGGTGGTGCCTGATATCTGTACTTCCCTAAGGAATTTAGACTTGACACTGTTGGTAATGGGAGGGAATGCTTAAGGATGTTTTTTTTATTGAAGTATATTTGATTTACATGTTTCAGGTATAAAGCAAAGTGATTCAGTTATATACATAAAACTCTATTAAAAAGTTATATATATATATATATAAAATTATTTTTCAGATTCTTTTCCATTGGAGGGTATTAGAAGATACTGAATATATTATTACAAGATGTTGAATATAGTTCCCTGTGCTATACAGTAGATTCTTGTTTATTTTATATATAGTAATGTGTATCTGTTAATCCCAAATTCCTAATTTCTTCCTCCCCCTATCCCCTTTGGTAACCATAAGTTTGGTTTCTATGTCTGTGGGTCTATTTCAGTTTTGTAAATAAGTTCTTTTGTATCATTTTTCAGATTCCACATTTAAGTGATATCATATGATATTTGTTTTTCTCTGTCTGACTTACTTCACTTAGTGTGATAATCTCTAGGTCCATCCATGTTGCTGCCAATGGCAGTATTTCACTCGTTTCAATGGCTGAATAATATTCCCTTGTATGTGTGTATATATATATATATATATATATATATATGCCATATTTTCTTTATCCATTCCTCTGTCAGTGGACATTTAGGTTGCTTCCAAGTCTTTGCTATTGTATATAGTGCTACAGTGAACATTGGGGTGCACGTATCTTTTCAAAGTATGTTATTCTGTGGATACATGCCCAGGAGTAGGATCCCTGGATCATAGGGTAGTTCTATTTTTAGTTTTTTAAGGATCCTCCATACTCTTCTCCACAATGGTTTTACTAGTTTATATTCCCACCAACAGTATAAGAGGGTTCCCTTTTCTCCACACCCTCTCCAGCATTTATTGTTTGTAGACTTTTTGATGATGGCCATTCTGACTGATGTAAAGTGATACCTCATTGTAGTTTTGATTTGAATTTCCCTAATAACTAGTGATGTTGAGCATCTTTTCATGTGCTTTTTGGTCTTCTGTATGTCTTTTTTTTTTTTGTAGCTGTACCACGCAGTTTGCAGGTTCCCTGACCAGGGATTGAACCTGGGCCATGACAGTGAAAGCGCTCAGTCCTAACCACTGGACTGCCAGGGAATTCCCTCTTTATGTCTTCTTTGGAGAAATGTCTATTTAGATCTTCTGCTCATTTTTTGATTGGGTTGTGGGTTTTTTTGATATTGAGCTGCATGAGCTGTTTATTTTGGAGATTGCTTTGCAAATATTTTTCTCCCATTCTATGGGTTGTCTTTTCATTTTGTTTATGGTTTGCTGTGCAAAACCTTTTCAGTTTCATTAGGTCCCATTTGTTTATTTTTGTTTTATTTTCATTATTCTAGGAGGTGGATCCAAAAAGATCTTACTGCAATTTATGTCAGAGTGTTCTGCCTGTGTTTTTCCTCTACGAATTTTATAGTATCTCGTCTTACATTGAGGTCTTTAATCCATTTTGAGTTTATTTTTGTGAATGGAGTTAGAGAATGTTCTAATTTGATTCTTTTATGTGTAGCTGTCCAGTTTTCCCAGCAACACGTATTGAGGAGACTGTCTTTTCTCCATTCTATATTCTTGCCTCCTTTGTAGTAGACTAATTGACCATAGGTGCATGGGTTTATTTCTGGGCTTTCGATCCTGTTCCATTGATCTATATTTCTGTTTTTGTTTCAGTACCATACTGTTTTGATTACTGTAGCTTTGTAGTATAGTCTGAAGTCAGGGAGCCTGATTCCTCCAACTCGGTTTTTCTTTCTCAGGTTTGCTTTGGCTCTGTTGTCTTTTGTGTTTCCACACAAATTTTGAAAATTTTTGTTCTATTTCTCTGAAAAATGTCATTGGTAATTTAATAGGGATTGCATTGAATCTGTAGATTGCCTTGGGTAGTACAGTCATTTTGACATAATTGATTCTTCCAATACAAGAACATGGAATATCTTTCTATCTGTTTGTGTTATCTTTTATTTCTTTCATCAGCAGCTTATAACTTTCAGAATACAGGTATCTAACCTCCTTAGGTACGTTTATTCCTAGGTATTTTATTCTTTTTTTATGCGATGGTAAATGGGATTGTTTCCATAATTTCTCTTTCTGATCTTTCGTTGTTAGTGTATAGAAATGCAACAGATTTCTGTGTATTAGTTTTGTATCCTGCAGCCTTACTGAATTCATTGATGAGCTCTAGTACTTTTCTGTAGCATCTTTAGGACTTTCTATGTATAGTATCATGTCATATGCAAACAATGACTGTTTTATTTCTTTTCCAATTTGGATTCCTTTTCTTCCTCTTCTTCTCTGATTGCCGTGGCTAGGACTTCTAAAACTATGTTGAATAAAAGTGGTGATTGCTCAGGGCTTCCCTGGTGGCGCAGTGGTTGACAGTCCGCCTGCCGATGCGGGGGACACGGGTTCGTGCCCTGGGCCGGGAAGATCCCACATGCTGCGGAGTGGCTACGCCAGTGAGCCATGGCCACTGGGCCTGCGCGTCCGGAGCCTGTGCTCCGCAACGGGAGAGGCCACAACAGTGCAAGGCCTGCGTTCCGCAAAAAAAAAAAAGGGGGGGTGACTGCAGACATCCTTGTCTTGTTCCTGATCATAGAGGAAATGGTTTCAGCTTTTCCCCATTGAGTATGATGTTAGCTGTGGGTTTGTCATATATGGCCTTTATTATGTTGAGGTAGGTTCCCTCTATGCCCACTTTCTGGAGAGTTTTTATCATAGATGGGTGTTGAATTTGGTCAAAAGCTTTTTCCGCATCTATTGAGATGATCATATGGTTTTTATTCTTCATTGTTAATGTAGTGTATCACAGTGACTGATTTGCGGATACTGAAAAATCCTTGCACCCCTGGGATAAATCCTAGTTGATCATGGTGTGTCATCCTTTTAATGTATTGTTGGATTTGCTTTGCTAGTATTTGGTTGATTTTTGAGTCTATGTTCATCAGTGATATTGGCCTGTAATTCACTTTTCTCGTGGTATCGTTGGCTGGTTTTCGTATCAGGGTGATGGTGGCTTCCTAGAATGAATTTGGGAGTGTTCCTTCCTCTGCAAAAGGATAGTTATTAACTCTTCTCTAAATGTTTGATAGAATTCGCCTGGAAGCCATCTAGTCCTGGACTTTTGTTTGTTGGAAGCTTTTTCATCACAGTTTCAATTTCAGTACTTGTGATTGGTCTCTTCATGTTTTCTATTTCTTTCTGGTTCAATCTTGGAAGATTGTACCTTTCTAAGAATTAGTTCATTTCTTCCATTTCACTGGCATATAGTTGCTTGTAGTAGTCTCTTATGATCCTTTGTATTTCTGTAGTGTCAATTGTAACTTCACCTTTTTCATTTCTAATTTTATTGATTTGAGCCCTCTCCCTTTTTTTCTTGATGAGTCTCCTAAAGGTTTATCACTTTTGTTTATTTTCCCCAAAGAACCAGCTTTTAGGTTCATTGATCTTTTCTTTTTTTCATTTCTCTTTTATTTATTTCTGCTCTGATCTTTATGACTTCTTTCCTTCTACTAACTTTGGATTTTGTTTGTTCTTCTTTCTCTTCGTTCTTTAGGTATAAGTTTAGATTGAGATTTTTCTTGTTTCCTGAGATAAGATTTTATAGCTATAAACTTTGCTCTTAGAACTGCTTTTGCTGTGTCCCATAGGTTTTGGATTGTTGTGTTTTCATTTTCATTTGTCTCTAGGTATTTTTTAATTTCCTCTTTGATTTCTTCAGTGATCCATTGGTTGTTTAGTAACATATAGTTTAGCCTCCACGTGTTTGTGTTTTTTCCATTTTTTTTCTTGTAGTTGATTTCTAATCTCATAGTGTTGTGGTTGGAGAAAATGCTTGATATGATTTCAGTTTTCTTAAGTTTACTGAGGTTTGCACTGTGGCCCAGCATGTGTTCTATCCTGGAGAATGTTGCATGTGCACTTCAGAAGAATGTGTTTTTTCTGCTGCCCTTGGATGGAATGCTTTATAAATATCAGTTAAGTCCATCTGCTCTCATGTGTCATTTAAGGCCTTTATTTCCTTATTGATTTTATTTCTGGATGATTTGTCCATTGATGAAAGTTGGGTGTTAAAGGCCCCCATTATTACCCTGTTACTGTCAATTTCTCCTTTTATGGCTGTTAGCATTTACCTTAATATTGTTGAGGTGCTCCTATGTTGGGTGCATATATATTCACAATTGTTACATCTTCTTGGATTGATCCCTTTATCATTATTTAGTGTCCTTCTTTGTCTCTTGTAACAGTGTTTATTTTAAAGTCTATTTTGTCTGATATGAGTATTGCTATTCCAGCTTTCTTTTGATTTCCATTTGCATGGGATATATTTTTCCATCCCCTCATTTTCAGTCTGTATGTGTCCCTAGATCTGAAGTGGGTTGCTTGTAGATAGCATATATATGGGTCTTATTTTTGTATCTATTCTGCCAGTCTGCGTCTTTTGGTTGGAGCATTTAATCCATTTACATTTAAGGTAATTATCGATATGTATGTTCTTATTGCCATTTTGTTAATTGTTTTGGGTTTGTTTTTGCAGGTCTTTTTTCTTCCCTTCCTCTTTTGTTTTGTGATTTGATGTCTAACTTTAATGTTGTGTTTGAATTCTCTTTTCTTTTGTGTGTGTGTATCTATTGTAGATTTTTGGTTTGCAGTTACCATGAGGTTTTGATAGATTAGTCTATATACACATGCAAGTTTGTTTTAAGCTGTTGGTCTCTTAATTTCAAATCCATTTCCAATATCCTGCATTTGTACTCTCCTCATGTTTGCTGGTTTTGATGTATTTGTGTGTGGATGATTTCCTATGTTTACTGTATGTTTGCCTTTACCAGTGAGCTTTCCCATTTCATAATTTTCTTGTTTCTAGTTGTGGCCTTTTCCGCCTAGAAAAGTTCCTTTAGCATTTGCTGTAAAGCTGGTTTGGTGGTCCTGAATTCTGTTAGCTTTTGCTTGTCTGTAAAGCTTTTGATTTCTCTGTCAAATTTGAATGAGAGCCATGCTAGGTAGAGTATTCTTGGTTATAGGTTTTTCCCTTTCATGACTTTAAGTATATCATGTCACTCCCTTCTGGCCTGCATAGTTTCTGCTGAAAAATCAGCTGACAACATACAAGGGAACTCCCATAAGGTTACTTATTGCTTTTCCCTTGTTGCTTTTAATGTTTTCTCCTTGTCTTTAATTTTTGTCAGTTTGATTAATATGTGTCTTGGTGTGTTCCTCCTTGGGTTTATCCTCTATGGGACTCTGTGCTTCCTGTACTTGAGTGAGTGTTTCCTTCCCATGTTAGGGACATTTTCAACTACTATCTCTTCACGTATTTCCTCAGGCCCCTTCTCTCTCTCTTCTCCTTCTGGGACCCCTATAATGCAAATGTTGTTGTGTTTAATGTTGTCCCAGAGGTCTCTTAGACTGTCCTCATTTCTTTTCATTCTTCTTTCTTTGTTCTGCAGCAGTGGTTTCCACCAATCTGTCTTCCAGCTCACTTATTCATTTTTCTAATTTATTCTGCTATTGATTCCTTCTAGTATGTTTTTCATTTCCGTGATTTTATTGTTCATCTCTGTTTGTTCTAAAGATTCTAGCTCTTTATTAAACATTTCTTGTATCCTCTCAGTCTGTGCCTCTATTCTTTTTCCAAGATCTTGAATCGTATTTACTATCATTACTATGAATTCTTTTTCATGTAGATTGCCTATCTCAACTTCACTTAGTTGTTCTTTTGGGTTTTATCTTGTTCCTTCATATTTTTCTGCTGTCTCATTTTGTCTAACTTTCTGTGTTTGCCATCTCCATTCCCCAGGCTGCAGGATTGTAATTCTTCTTGGTTCTGGTATGTGCCCTGTGGTGGGTGAGATTGATCTGGGGGCTTGTGCTGGCTTCCTGGTGGGAGGAACTGGTGCCTGCTCACTGGTGGGTGGAGCTGGGTCTTGTCCCTCTGGTGGGCAGGGCTATGTCAAGGGGTGTGTTTATAGGCAGCTTTTGGCTCAGGATGACTTTAGGCAGCCTGTCTGCTGATGGGTGGGGCTGTGTTCCCACCCTGTTTGTTGTTTAGCCTGAGGCATCCCAGCACTGAAGCCTGCAGCCTGTTGGGTGAGGCCAGTTCTCAGTGCCAAAATAGCTGTCTCCAGGAGAGTTAATGCCTATGAGTATTCCCTGGGGCATCCGCCACCAATGTCCTTGCCCCTAGAGTGAGCCACAGCCAATCCCTACCTCCTCAGAAGACCCTCCAAGACTTGAAGATAGGTCTGGCCCACCCTCTTATGGAGTCACTGCTTTGCTCTGGTTTCCAGTTCCTGTGAAACCTTGTGTGCTTCCTCAAGAGTGGAGTGTCTGTTTCCCAGTGTCCTGTGGAGCTCCTGCATTCAAGCCCCACTGGCCTTCAAAGCCAAATGTTCTGGGGGCTCCTCCTCCTGATGCCAGACCCCCAGGCTGGGGAGCATGACATGGGGCTCAGAACTCTCACTCCTGTGGGAGAACCTCTGTGAAATAATTATTTTACAGTTTGTGGGTCACCTACCTGGCAAGTATGAGATTTTATGATACAGTGAAAGCACCCGTCCTGCCATCTCGTTGTGGCTCCTTCTTTGTCTTTAGAATACCTTTTTTGGTAGGTTCAAGTCTTTTTTGTCCATGGTTGTTCAGCAATCAGTTGTGATTGTGGTGTTTTCGTGAGAGGAGGTGAGCTCTAGTCTTTCCATTCTGCCATCTTGTCTCCTCTAGGCATCTAGATCTTCTATACCACATCTTTTTTTCAATTCCTCTGTTGATGGACCTTTAGGTTGCTTCCATGTCTTGGCTATTGTAAATAATGCTGCTGTGAACATAGGGGTGCATGTATCTTTTTGAATTAGAGTTTTGTCCAAATATATGCCTAGGAGTAGGATTGCTGGATTATATGGCAACTCTGTTTTCAGTTGACAAAGCTCCAGTTTTCCATAGTGGCTGCACTAATTTACATTCCCACCAATAGTGTAGGAGCATTCCCTTTTCTTCACACCCTCTCCAGCATTTTTAACAAAATATTTTTGAGATTTATCCATATTCTACATATATCAACGTTTTGTTCTGTTTTTAGAATGCTGAATAATATTTAATTGTATAAATATGCCACATTTGCCTATCTGTCCTCCTCTTGGAAGCTGTTTGGACTACTTCCAGTTTGGGGCTATTATGAATAAAGATATTATAAATATTCTTGTACAACTATTTGTGCAAATATGTGTGTCCATTTCTCTAGGGTAAATACCCAAAGTGGAATTACCGATGTATATTTAACTTTATAAGAAACTTCCGAACAGTTCTCTACGTTGGTTGTACCATTTAATCTCCCTGCAGTAGTGTATGAGGGTCTATCTACATGCTTCTTATTCTTTTTTTCATTTCTTTTTCAGTTTTCTTCTTTCATTTTCAAATTTTCCTTTTCCATCAAAACTCATGGTCTTTCCATACTGCCATGTCTTCTTGTACTCTAAGGATGCTAGCAATTTTCTGAACTCTTATTCTGGATCCTGAAGTAGATGCTTTTCAGAGCTATGTTCATCTTCTTCTTCTTTCTGATACTGCTTTCTCTTGTTTTGCAATATTTTTGTGAAGCTTCATCAGGGTTTCTCCTATTTAATATTTGAGGAAGTCCAGATCTGCCTCTGTTTCTTATAGACATGGTGAATGATCCATTCTTGGACCTGCTCTCTGTCCACAGTATAAGTTAAAGTTAAATAATCTACTGAAGTCCAAAGCAGAAGGACAGGTTTATACATAAAGGTCATGTTTAGGTAATACTGGTGCATAGGATGGCTGTTACAACAGAGACTATGTAAAATGCAACATTCTCCAAGTTAATATGATAATATATCATACTTAATCGGAAACCAACGTTACTTTTTCCCTTTTAAGCCAATCTTCATTAACCATTGCAAAATGCCAGATATGTGCTAACCACCTCACACACATTTTTTTTCATTTAAGCCTCAAAACAAGGTTGTAACATAGACATTATTATAATTATTGTTATAGAAATTAGGAAACAAAGCCTTAGAAAATTAAGGTAATTTGCTCAGGGTCTTACAGCTAATAAGTGACATAGCTTTACCTAATCATTTTAGACAATCACTATACAACCCAAAATCAAGAACTGGAAATCATGTGATGCACTTAAATCATGGAGACCAAAATCCTAGAAAATTTGAAAGCAGTACATATGATTTTTGCATTTCTACCAAATTTTCAATTGATTGACAAAAACTCTTGGCCACTTTTTTTTTATTCATTTAAAGCTTTTCTGTGAAGTTAAAAATAACTGGTTTCCTGCCTTAATACCTGAGACTATATCCAGGTACTACACAATCTCAATGATTCAATGCTTAAATTCAAAATTTTAAGAATTTTAATTGCTCTGATTCATGTAAAATTTAGAAAAACTTCTAATCTAGCACACCTCTTTAAAATTATAGATAAATCATTTTGTATTATTGTATGTCTTACCAATATTGCTTGGTATAAAAATTAACTGAGACTTGAGTCATTGCAGAAAATGATAAAAACCATTATTGTCAATATGCAAACATTCTGGTGCTCTTCAAACGCATCAAGAATGAAAAATAAGACCTTGTGCCCCACAGCCATTTAAAAAAAATTTTTTTTAGTTCATTCACACACAGTGATTAAAAAAAAAGGTTCACAGTGGATGCCTAAACATTTGGGCCTGACTGACACTTCTAAAGTGAGCAGCACAGTACACACTCAAGAAAGAAAAACAATTCAAATGTACTGTGAAAAAAAAGGAGACATCACTAATTCATCAGCCACCTAGACTGTCCTTCAGCCTAGCAAACATCAGACTGCCTGTGGGAATTAGAATCTCATTTTGTTAAAAACTGCTTAAAAGCAAAGCATGCTTTTTAACATCTCTTAGAGTTCTCCGTTATGGCATAGACTGAATTTGTGCTCACTACTGGCAAAGTTGAATAATTTTCTTTTGAGATAGTATTTGTGATGGCACAGCTATTGAAAACCAAAAACATACAAATCCAAACCATTGAAATTTAGCAGGAAGGACAAAACAAACAAACAAAAAACAAGGACTTTTCAAAAAGAATCTCTAAAACACTTGAGAAGGACTTATCCTTTATAGCCCCGTGTCTGAATAGTAAACATGGTTAATGGCTTTCAAGAGGTTAATGTCATCAAAACTTTTCCCTTTGCATACACTTTCTTACTGCTTCTAACCTCATTATTTTATTAGCTCTAGATATGACTACCAGAAAATAAAACTAAGTCTTTTAAAACACAGAACTCTTACTTGAAAATTAGTCACATTTGAAAGTTATGCACTTAACCACTTTGCCATGGTTCTTCATGGGAAACTACTAACCTGTACCCAGCCCTATCTTCACTCCATGTTTCAGGACCTCTGGCACATTGAGAAGGCCACTGCTGAGCCTGTAGAGAGAGGAGACAGTCAGAACAAGGAGACCCACGTGGGTCCAACAAGAGAAAGGCACTAACAAAAACGATGGTGATATCACTGAAAATTATGATTCCCATCTCAGCTGTAATGCTGACATAAACACATTAGTCAAATCAGACCATCCAGGGGCTTCCCTGGTGGCGCAGTGGTTGAGAGTCCGCCTGCGGATGCAGGGGACACGGGTTCATGCCCCGGTCCAGGAAGATCCCATGTGCCGTGGAGTGGCTGGGCCCGTGAGCCATGGCTGCTGAGCCTGCGCATCCAGAGCCTATGCTCTGCAATGGAAGAGGCCACAAAAGTGAGAGGCCCGCGCACCACACAAACACAAAAAAATCAGACCATCCGAGTCCTGGAGTAAAAAAGGATCATGAAGGAGTTTGAACCATTGAGCAGAGGTTAATATCAGAAGGGCACAAAGCAGCAAGAATTAGAAGGGAGAGCAGGGGATCATTTGTAAGGAAAAATAAATGAAGAAATTAAATCTTGCAACTAGTTCAAAAATTTTTGTAATTTTTAATATTTTTTCAGCTTAAGATACAAATGACAAAATTCTAAGATATTTAAAGTGTACAACATGATGATCTGATATATGTATACATTGCGAGAGGATTTCCCCCCGCTGAGTCGACCAACACATCTATCACCTCACATATTTACCTTTTTTTTTTTTTTTGCGGTACGCGGGCCTCTCACTGCTGTGGCCTCTCCCGCTGCGGAGCACAGGCTCAGCTGCCATGGCTTACGGGCCCAGCTGCTCTGCGGCATGTGGGATCTTCCCATACCAGGGCATGAACCCGTGTCCCCTGCATCAGCAGGCGGACTCTCAACCACTGCGCCACCAGGGAAGCCCTATTTACCTTTTTTTATTTGTGAGAACATACAAGTTCTACTCTCTTAGCAAATTTCAGTTATACAATATGGTGTTATCAACTATAGGTCTTTAATTTTTTTTTTTAACCAACCCATCCTTCTATGCTAGGAAGTAGAAATTATAAAGCGTTGCCTTTCCTCTCTTCCTGGGATCATTTGTTGCCTTGAATGAGTAGTGACTTGCAAGGTCAAAGAAAGAGGGGTATAGCTGGAAGAGGGGGTGCAGGTTGTAAGTCAGGGCCTGGTGGTTCAAATGCTACCTCTGAGAACAGCAGCAACTAGCAGAGATGGTTCCTGGACTGAATTCCGGAGCTCGTGACCCTGACTCAGTAGATGTGCCGCCTTTCTAAAGAGACAAAGAAAAACTAAAGCATCCTTAAAAGTCTGAGAAGATGCAAAGGTCAAAGTAGTCTGCTTGAAAATCCACATAATTATCATTTTCAAACTGCCAGTGCACATGCAATAAATCTCTCAAAGTGGTTGGAGAAAGAGTAACAGTGACCATTCAAACCAAAATATTAGCCATAAAGAAATTTAACTTCAAACCTCAGTTTGCAAAACTGGGTCATGTTTTAATTTAGATGTTGTGTAACTAAACCCACAGGATGTTAAACCCTTCCCCTAACTGGTCACTAGACCATAATTATGGTCACTAAGCTGTACCTAGGCAAGATTCCCTGTTATGTACGGCCACTTTATGTCTGAAAACTAAAAGCCTCTGGAACCTCTCAAAACACTCCAGAAACACACTGCTGTGGCTCTCGTGCCTTTCCCATACTGCCACTGATGTAGAACTTTTTCATTTGCAAAGTTCCTAGACTTTTGACTGCTGGCACCTCCTACTCTTTGCCTGGAGGCTCTTTCACTCCGCTAGAGCCCGCTCTGCCCTTGATTGGGGAAGGTCCGAAGTTGCAGGGACTTCATGCCCCTTCGAACCCACCCAGCAGCCCTCCACCAATAACTGGTAGGTTTAGGTATAATTACTCCAGCTCCCCCACCCCTTGGGCAGGTTGTCTTTGAGGTCTGCTTTGTACACTGGCTTGCTGAGTTTTCCAGAAGGATTAAATTCCAGGAACCCATGGTGGTAACTAGCTTGGTGACGTGCTCTTTACTGTCTTCCTTCCCTTCTCTGTCTCACCCCATAAAGGTGCTTCCTGAGATCACCTCCCAAATAAATTACTTGTACATAAATCCTCACGTCATGTTCTGCTTCTGCAAGAACTCTAAAACAAGTAAGGATATGAAGTAAAACTACAGGCCAATATCTGATGAACACAGATGCAAAACTCCCTAACAACATACTGGCAAACAGAATCCAACAGCACATTAAAAGGATCATACACCATGATCAAGTGGGGTTTATCCCAGGAATGCAAGGATTCTTCAATATACACAATCAATGTGATACACCATATTAACAAATTGAAGGATAAAAACCATATGATCATCTCAATAGATGCAGAGAAACCTTTTGACAAAATTAAATACCCATTTATGATAAAAACTCTCCAGAAAGTAGGCACAGAGGGAACTTTCATCAACATAATAAAGGCCATATATGACAAACCCACAGCCAACATCATTCTCAACGGTGAAAAACTGAAACCATTTCCTCTAAAATCAGGAACAAGACAAGGTTGTCCACTCTCACCACTGTTATTCAACATAGTTTTGGAACTTTTAGCCACAGCAATCAGAGAAGAAAAAGAAATAAAAGGAATCCAAACTGGAAAAGAAGTAAAGCTGTCACTGTTTGCAGGTGACATGATACTATACATAGAGAATCCTAAAGATGCTACCAGAAAACTACTGGAGTTAGTCAATGAATTTGGTAAAGTAGCAGGATACAAAATTAATGCACGGAAATCTCTTGCATTCCTATACACTAATGATGAAAAATCTGAAAGTGAAATCAAGAAAACACTCCCATTTACCATTGCAACAAAAAGAATAAAATATCTAGGAATAAACCTACCTAAGGAGACCAAAGAGCTGTATGCAGAAAATTAGAAGACACTGATGAAAGAAATTAAAGATGATACAAATAGATGGAGAGATGTGCCATGTTCTTGGATTGGAAGAATCAACATTGTGAAAATGAATCTACTACCCAAAGCAATCTACAGATTCAATCCAATCCCTATCAAACTACCACTGGCATTTTTCACAGAACTAGAATAAAAAAATCTCACAGTTTGTATGGAAACACAAAAGACCCTGAATAGCCAAAGCCATCTTGAGAAAGAAAAATGGAGCTGGAGGTATCAGGCTCCCTGACTTCAGACTATACTACAAAGCTACAGTAATCAAGACTACAGAAATATAGATCAATGGAACAGGATAGAAAGCCCAGAGATAAACCCACGCACATATGGTCACCTTATCTTTGATAAAGGAGACAAGAATATACAGTGGAGAAGAGACAGCCTCTTCGACAAGTGGTGCTGGGAAAACTGGATAGCTACATGTAAAACAATGAAATTAGAACACTCTCTAACACCATACACAAAAATAAACTCAAAATGGATTGAAGACCTAAATGTAAAGCCAGACACTATCAAACTCTTAGAGGAAAACATAGGCAGAACACTCCATGACATAAATCACAGGAAGATCCTTTTTGACCCTAGCGAAATGGAAATAAAAACAAAAATAAACAAATAGGACCTAATGAAACTTAAAAGCTTTTGCACAGCAGAGGAAACCATAAACAAGATGAAAAGACAACCCTCAGAATGGGAGGAAATATTTGCAAATGAAGCAACTGACAAAAGATTAATCTCCAAAATTTACAAGCAGCTCATGCAGCTCAATATCAAAAAAACAAACAACCCAATCCAAAAATGGGCAGAAGACCTAAATAGACATTTGTCCAAAGAAGATTTGCAGATTGCCAAGAAACATTTGAAAGAATGCTCAACATCATTAATCATTAGAGAAATGCAAATCAAAACTACAGTGAGGTATCATCTCACACCAGTCAGAATGACCATCATCAAAAAATCTAGAAACAATAAATGCTGGAGAGGGTGTGGAGAAAAGGAAACCCTCTTGCACTGTTGGTGGGAATGTAAATTGATACAGCCACTATGGAGAACAGTATGGAAGTTCCTTAAGAAACTAAAAATAGAACTACTATATGACCCAGCAATCCCACTACTGGGCATATACCCTGAGAAAACCATAATTCAAAAAGAGTCACGTACCACAGTGTTCATTGCAGCACTCTTTACAATAGCCAGGACATGGAAGTGTCCATCAACAGATGAATTGATAAAGATGTGGCACATATATACAATGGAATACTCAGCCATAAAAAGAAACGAAATTGACTTATTTGTAGTGAGGTGGATGGACCTAGAGTCTGTCATACAGAGTGAAGTAAGTCAAAAAGAGAAAGACAAATACTGTAAGCTAACACATATATATGGAATCTAAGGGGAAAAAAAAAAGGTCATGAAGAACCTAGGGGTAAGACGGGAATAAAGACACAGACCTACTAGAGAATGGACTTGAGGATATGGGGAGGGGGAAGGGTAAGCTGTGACAAAGTGAGAGAGTGGCATGGACATATATACACTACCAAATGTAAAACAGATAGCTAGTGGGAAGCAGCTGCATAGCACAGGGAGATCAGCTCGGTGCTTTGTGACCACCTGGATGGGTGGGATAGGGAGGGTGGGAGGGAGGGAGACTCAAGAGGGAAGAGATATGGGAACATATGTATATATATAACTGATTCACTTTGTTTTAAAGCAGAAACACACCATTGTAAAGCAATTATACTCCAATAAAGACGTTAAAAAAAAATCTAGCACAAGCTAATAAATTTATTGAATGAATATATGAATGATCCACCCCAACCTGCCTCTAGCTCTGTTCTGAGCCGAGTAACACAAGAAATGAGAAATCCTTTCTGTATCTAATTGTGGAGCATGAATTCTTAGCCTAGCGTCCAAGGATTGGCATTATGGAATCTATGAATTCCCTGAAATTAGATGCAGCATTTTTATGTCTATGGGCTTTTTTTTTTTTTTTTTCGCGTTACGTGGGCCTCTCACTGCTGTGGCCTCTCCCGCTGCGGAGCACAAACTCAGCGGCCATGGCTCACGGGCCCAGCCGCTCCGCGGCATGTGGGATCTTCCCAGACCGGGGCATGAACCCATGTACCCTGCACCGGCAGGCGGACTCTCAACCACTGCGCCACCAGGGAAGCCCCGTATGGGGTTTTTTTTCTGATGATCCAGACCACAAGTTTCATCTGATTCCCTTATGCATCTATAACCTTTCAAAGGTTAAGAACCAGGTTTAAATAAAAATTTTGTTTGTGCGAATTACAGCAGGACAAGTCCCCTCCTAAGTGCATCTCGTCAGATATAGCAGCATGACATTTACTGAAGGGTGCTGGGTTCTAGTAGCATTGCACCATTTCTGGTATGTGCACATTCCTAGTAGTTTGTACAACACAAAGTAGTAAGAGGTCAGTACACTCTCTCTGGAACACCTGGTTGGCACACCCACTCTTTCGGTCCTTAGCTCTAAGTCCTCAGTGATATTGGTTTTGAACTCTATTTCCTATTGTTCTGTTTTGTGCAAACTCAGAAATTTTAAGAGATGTAATGCTCTTCAAATGCATACTCTGCAAAAAATAGCCTCTTTTAAGTGCTGTCTCCCCAGTACAGTATAGGTAGGTGTCCTTCCATCTAGTTCACATCCCAATTGAACATAACTACGGAAGAGAGATACTGAAGGAATGACTGAGAAAACAAAGGTATTTGGCCGCTACTTTGCAACCCAAACGTTCATAATCTACTAATCAATAATTGCCTACTTACGATAAGTTAGAATTGGGACAATGTGAGATGGATGCTCCTCGTTCCCTGAATACATCCAGTTCTTCTTCAGAAAGGTAGCAGCCATGTGCCATCACTGTCTGGAGAGAAGAGCATCCTATGTGGAGTCTACCACTCAAAAATGCTTAAGTCAGTCCTCACTCACAGCAAGATATTATAGGTGCACATAAAAGCTGTGACTTATCTGTTATCATCTTCACAAGAACATTGATGATTACCTATGTATAAAATCACTGTGCCCAAGTTACACCTCAGAAAAGGCCTGTGAAAACATTGGATTACGAAAGTCCCACACATTTGTGGATCTTTTTCTCTCTTTTTTAATCTATAAAATAAATGAGGGTTGGTCCAGCTGACCTCTATGCAAGTAAAATTAACATGCAAATTAAGGCTAATTTATTAATTATATAGAAATATATGTAGAGGAGGATGAAAATTATGATGTAGCATAAACAAGATCTGTGCAGAGTATTAACCTTTCAAATCAGTCACATTCAGATCTCTGAGCACAAAGTCCCTAAGAATTTATTTGCTGTAATAGTTAAACTCTCCATGCAGTTCATACATTTCATTAAATGCCAAGGCCAGGGGGTATATTGTTGTAATGAGGTCTCTCCTCACTCATATTAATTTTAATTAACTTAAAATTGTTTAATTATAAATGTAGTAATACTCATTTCTTTTACAAAGCAATCTTAGAATGTTTAAAAATAAAAAGTAAAAAGTCCTCTGCTTTCTCCCTCAGGAAGGATCACTTTTAACGTTCAATGTGTGTCTTCCAGACAGTGTTTGGTAAGTGAGCACGCACCCACACGTATATACACATATCAAACAATACTGTACAAACACTCTTCCTTGTAAGTCTGTATACTTCATTCTTTGTGAATGTTGGATAAAATTCTAATTATGTATGTTCTATAATTTAAACAATTTCCCACTGATAGCCATTTTTTAACTTTCATATGTAATTAACATCCCTAGTCATAGTCCTTACAGAATGGATCTTCAGAAATACATTTTCTAACTCAAAGGAATGCACATTTACATTCTAATGGATACTGACAAAATGTCCTTGGACCACATGACATTCCCACCTCAAAGAAGCTTTTAGATTTATTTACCAATAAATGTAATGATTTATTCATTAGGGATGAAACCAGGCCCATTTTTAATTCTGCGCACACATGAATATGCACACTCTGTACTTGAGTTTGGGAAATGCACGTGTGTTATAGAAGTCTGAAGATTACTACTGAGATTTTAAAATTTAGATAAATATGCCGTACTTCATATAGATTATAGCATGATGTACAACTTACCTTATTTGTCAGAAGGTTGTTTTTATCATACACATCTGTGTAGTTTTTATAACCAGGGTATAGGTTTTTCACAGCTTTAACTTCATCACGATTTTCACTTACATGGCTCTAAAAGAAAAGAAATATTTTCAATTTTTTAATGTAAAATACCATTAGAAATTATACTTCCTACCCCCAAATGATATGGATGGTTCCTACTTGCCTAGGTAAAAAAAATGAAGATTCTTGTGTATTTTATTTGAAACAATTCTTATTATATAAGATATATATGACAAAGAAACTATGAAAATGTAATTATATGAACATGTAATATCCTAACCCTAACCCATGTGATGTTTTTCTGACAAAGTCTTTTCAAATTCCAAACTATAGCAAGAATAAGTAAAAATAAAAAGTACTCCTTGTAGAGAGTAAGAGCCTAGCTATTCATGGTCGATCACCTACTACTTCTGGTGTTGGCTGTTTAAGAAGAGTTCATTGGCCATCAAAAGGACAGAGCATGGTTCACTCATAGAAAGCTGAAATTTGAAATAAAAAGCTGAATTTTAGCCCAAGTTCTGACCCTAGTTATGTGTCTTAGGGTTGAGTCCATTGTTTTCTCTTTGGGCCTCCATGTTCTCATCTCTCAAATAAAAGCGTTGGGATAGATGAGTGATTTTCCAAATTCTTTTAGCTTTAGATGTGTTATTCTTATTTTAAAAATCATAGAAATTCAATATGTAAACAGCATAAACAAGTTGCTACGCAGGATGAAGCAGGGTTAGGACTCTGGGACCCTGTCCCCATTCTATCCCCTTTGTCAGCTTCCAGGATGAGTTCTGCAGGAAACAGTTGGAAAATAACAGAGCTAGGCAGTCCTGCGGTCATCAAGAAAGAGCCTATAAGAATCCACACGCAAGCAAAACAAGTGAGTCCTGGCCCCCGCACAGTCCTTTCTCCAGGGCACCACAAACATGAGACTGCAGACACAACGTAAGTGTCACCATCCCAACCCCTCACCTAAAACAAAAATCATTTCTGACCAACTGGTGATGACCATGTATTATGGGAAAGAACTCATGAGCAAGTTACCACTTCCAAGAACAGCAATGCCATTTGCCTTTCTCCTTGAGGTAGAGTAGGCATAACCAAATAAATGAAAGAAAACAACAGCATTGGACTAAAAACAGAATGTTCTACCTGCAGAATGAGTTCTATCCTTGGCCTTGAGGAACTCCAGACCACTGAAGAAATGGGCATGGGCATCAGAAGAGATTTGTGTCATTTTGATAGATTTGAGTATATGCAGTTATACACATATATACAACGCCAGTAAGTATATACTTGATTTTGTTGTGTGTTTCTGGGATTCAGGACACACAAACACAAAATATGCCACCTTGGGATACTGAATACTTTATGCTGAAGGGGTTTGAGAAAATGGCAGAAGCAGGAAGGTCACTCTGATTTTGCCCCCACCCTTTTCCCCTGTGACCGGAGCACAGGCTCTCGTAAATGAGAGGCGCCCGCCCTATACATGGAAAGGAGCATCCTTATCTCTGAAGACAAAGGGAACCAAGAAGAAACAGGCCTTGCTAATACACTTACCTCGTACTCCTTAACTTATGTTCCTCCAGGACTGTACACCTGTCACCACACCTAACATAAAAATACTCAGGTCTGTTTCTTTGTGTCTTTGTTTCCTTATAAAGGCTCCTGTGCCATGTAAACCTTATATGAAATAAATTTGTATGCTTTTCTCTTGTTTAGCTTTGTCAGTTTAGTTTTCAGGCCCAGCCAGGGACCCTAAATAGGTCAAGGATAACTTTTTCTTCCCCTGCAATTGTGTGGGACTGAATATCACAGCCCATCAAAAAAAGGGAAAAAATGAAAATAGTTAATGAGTCCTAACAAATCTTAAAAAAAACAAAAACAAAACTTCCACCCTAAAAAATGATAAAGGATCTATGTGTTGCCTTTCCCTGACATGCCCTTTTTTTTTTTTTTTTTTTATGGTACACGGGCCTCTCACTGTTGTGGCCTCTCCCGTTGCGGAGCACAGGCTCCGGATGCACAGGCTCAGCGGCCATGGCTCACAGGCCCAGCTGCTCCGCACCATGTGGGATCTTCCCAGACCAGGGTACGAACCCATGTCCCCTGCATCGGCAGGCGGACTCTCAACCACTGCACCACCAGGGAAGCCCGACATGCCCTTTAAGATAGCTCTTAAGAGGGAGAATTTTAGTGCAGTATGTAATGAAGTTTGGATGGGGGAAGGGGAGCTCCCAATTTTAACCCAGCTGGAAGATTTAGAAACTGTTTTATTCCTAAATTGCAACCGCTTAATGACAAAGTAAGATACACTGTTTTGTTCCTGATTTTAAATTAAGAAACTTGGAACAAAAGGGCTTTTAAATCCATTTTGGTAAGGTGGAAATTAGGTTCTTTTTGCTTTTCAAATAATAGACGGTTCCTCCAAAAAGGAAGGACTAGAACACTGAGAAAGTATCAAATAGAAGAGAGCAGGAAAGAAATGCATTAAATGTATCCTACAGAGAACAGGTAACCAGTTCGCCATTGATCTTGCTTGGTTACTTAAGATGTTCTCATCTCTACGAGCCAGATCAGAGAAGATTGAAGGCAAAAGGAACTTCAGGTTTCTTTTCTTAACTAAAAAATTAGAGAACTACATTTAGGTGATATCTGTAAGGGACCTTATGTCCTATGATGCTGTATCTTGAGATCTTATGGGGCTAAAGGCAGGCCGCCCCCATGATGTGCCACTCTGGCATGTAGATTATTATTATTATTATTATTATTATTTTTGCAGTACGTGGGCCTCCCACCACTGCGGTCTCTCCCGCCGCGGAGCACAGGCTCCGGATGTGCAGGCCCAGTGGCCATGGCTCACGGGCCCAGCCGCTCCGCAGCACGTGGGATCCTCCTGGACCGGGGCACAAACCCGCGCCCCCTGCATCGGCAGGCGGACTCCCAACCACTGCGCCACCAGGGAAGCCCATGTAGATTATTTTGAGTTAAAAACCAATCAATGCCCGAAAGACTCAGGAAGAACCTTTGAACTCCCTCCTTACCACCTAAAAGAATTTAAGATAGGAGGGCTGTCCCAGGAAGGAGCTATTACCATAGATAACTGTAGTAAGGTATTAGGCATGGTAGACAAGAGGAACCTAGCAAGCCCATTTAATCAAACTTGTCTGTATCCCATTGTCTTTGAATGGTTCAGCAAACTTTTGTTTACCAAATATTAACTCTTTTTATCTTCCAGTGAATTACCTTATTTCCCCTTGAAACCTCAGACCCCTGTTTCCTTCTGCTTAGTCCAGAATATATATATACCTCACCTTGCCTCACTGTCTTTGGAATTCTTTCATACTTATGTGGATTTCCTGTATGCACATAATAAATTTGATTTTCTCCTGTTAATCTGCTTTATGTCACATTAATTGCCAACCAAAAGAACTAAAAGAGAAAAGGGGAAACCCACCTCCTCCATCATCTCAGTAAAAGAATTGGAGATTACTGCCAGAATTTAGGGTACAGAGAAGTCTTGCAGGTCTAGACAGAGGCAAATAGGAGAAAAACGCCCACCTGAATGTGCAAATCATGGGTCTTCGCGATGTTCCCAAGTTCACCCAACAAAGTCTCAGAGCAGGAAAGGGAAAAACGTGGTGTCACTATGGGCTGCACTCTAGAATACTGGAAATAATCAAAAACACTTGGTAAGGAAATGCATATCATACCACAAAATGATTTTATGTCTTCATCTCTAGGGACAGTCCTTCATTCCAGGAGTGCGTAGAAGTGCTGGATTTCATGGAAATGGCTCACGGAGAACAAGGAAGGGTATATTCTGTAGCACCAAGTTCAATGGAAGAAGATCCCATCTCAAACGCAATGGAAGAAGATCCCATCTCAAACGCAAGGCACGTGAAGGCTCAGACCAGGCCTAGACTGGGTGGCTTTTATGAAGAGAATTAGGAGGCAGAGGAGACGTTTTAAGGGAGAGTGCTGGGAAGACTAAGAATGAAGTGGTAGCCTGTTCCCCTTTCTACATCTTGGGGTGGTATGCTGGCCATGGCCTCCCTGAGGACTTTTACTTAGTTGCAGGCATGGCTCTGATGTCACCTTTGTGGCTGAGCAGTAGAGAAGGACTCATAGAAGAGCGGCAAGGATAAGGATCCACAAAGCTGCACCTAGGTCTCCCAAGATTAGACTGAAAGCAATACTGAGGTTTCCTATGGCTTCCAGTCAGACCTTAAAAAATGGTGAGGGAAGAGTCTGGTTTGCAAATCTAAGAGACGGCACAGCAGAGCCATAGACAAGCCTGCTGGGGGTGGGACAGAAAACAGCACTGTCTTCACAGGATCACCAACACCAGGGCACTGTGGAACGGGGGTGCCTGGCTGAGTGCCTGCAGGCCACACGACATGCACGCATCTGTGGACCAAGGCAGTCTGGCTGGGGCATCAGGGCTGGACACCACCTGTGTTTCAGACCAGATCAGGGGGTACAAGAGGCCAGAGCCAATGGTGATGTAGCCAACAAACCATGCCACAGCATCCAGTTGCCACCAATCTGTCTACATGCATGAAGCCCTCCCCCGCCTCCCCACCGGCCTGTCCTATGAAATTAGAAGGTCCCAGAGGAGAGGGAGGGAAAACCACTGAGAAAGTAAAAAATGCCTGACCTTCCTAAGCTGAGTTGATGCATCCACCATGAAAACAATTTAAGGCTTTAGGAAAATACTTCTGCATGCATGGAATAGGCCAAATGTATACAGGCTAACCTCTACCAAACAGCTTAAGAACAAATCCTACAACTAACAGGAAGGCAATTAAAAAGCGAGCTGGGAACAAGTTTACTTACATTCCTTTGGAGCATTTCTGACACAAATCTGAAATAAAGCAACAAACGGGAAGTTAGAACATTCAGGCATTTTTGAAATTAATTTTTTAAAAGCACGAAAACATGAGCCTTACATGTCCTAACTTCCATGTAAACATTTCTAATGCTGCACATGTTTCACCACCACTAATTAAGGATTAGCAAGCAGTAATTACCCTGCTTTCTCATTTGCAGCCAGAGCGATGGAGTGCAAAATCACAGGGAAATGCAATTTTATCATCTAACATCAGCCGGGCTGTTCACAAGTATTCCCACAGCGCTCAAGCCATTCTACTAGCTTAAGCTCTGTTTGGGGGAATACTGCAGTATGTTATGTTCCATGGATATCAGAGTCATGGAGTCCTGTGTATCTGGAGGCATTTAGAAGCCATGGGGCTCTCTACTCCCAGTTTCCCTAAAGTGGAAGCTGCTTGCTCACAGAATCACAATAGCATCATTTATTTTCAAAGGCTGAGTCCTACTGGGCATGGATGTTGGAGTAAAGCAGAAGGACTAGGCCAGACATGGTTGTGAAATGGGTAGTGACGGGGATGGTGATCTTACCAATTATATCTGCAGGGATGGTGGTATCCATAGGGCCTATGAAATGACTGTTTCTGCCCTGGCTGGAAATATTTATGAGCTATAGCTTCCTGCTTTCTGGTAATCCTTTGTTTAAGAATAAAATGTGAATCAGAGTTCACTATTCCCACAAACACAGATTCATAGAAAAGTTGAGCATATGGCCAAATGCTAAAGGGAAAGTGTGTGCTTCCTTCTCTTTCTGGGAACATAGCAGCACCTAAGCCACCCTTTACAGAGGACACACTTAAGGTGAAGGAGGCCTGGGAATGGAGAAAAGCTGGACTTCTCAAACTTGCATCAGGATATGTTTGGTCTTAGGCAAGATTTAAAGCTAAAGAATTTTCTTCTATATCTCTTGGATGTTGAGTGTCATACAACACAATTCCTTGTCAAGTCCTCAAGGCACAATGGAAAAGCCGTTAAAGAAATACAGAAAAAGTACCTATGGTATCACTAGCATATCCCCATGTAAAATAAAAAGAACATAACAAAAGCACATGATCTCAAGCAACAGGATGACCCACAACCAAAAGTAATTTAATGAGCAGGCCACAGACACTTAAGTGCAAGTTTAATCTACAGGAGAAGCCCCAATCTACAACGAATGACAGGGAGTGGGTAAATCATTTACTTTTTAAAAAATCCTTCATTTTATAAAGGGATTTGCCCTAGGACTCCTATAACAAGTTCCCAGAGGCTTTAAAATATGATTTGATATACAAAAATAGTACTGACATGCAACATTTTCCTTAGGATCAGATCAATTTCATGAAGTTAGGCAAACCCAGGCAGTGATATATGTGCACATTCTGCCTGGGTTAAAGAGGTTTCTTTTTCCCATCTCCAACTCCATCCGTAAGACAAATCAAGACAAACATACCTCTCTGTTTCCTTGATTGATTCCTCAGTGGTTTCCTTGTATTCTGGAACAGTGTCATTCAAATCCATGCAGACTTTGCCCACAAATGCCCGCTGCCCGAATTTATCTGTGAGACACACACAAAAAGAATCTAAAGTCATGTTTCTTTCCCAAACTGTACCTTTCCTAAGCCTCTTTAAAACATCTTAAATTAAAATCGTTATAAAAACATAAGTGAGAACGTAAAAGATCATCACACCATTTAAGAACAGTAACAACAAGACCTCGATCAATTCTGTAAGTAGTAAAGGTTCTCCCATTAGCACCTTACTCCTCTGATTACTCCCAGAATGAAGGATATTATTTGCTTAAGGTCTAAACCCAGATGTGCCCAGTGTCCTCCTCTATGTGCAGGGTTATGAGGACTATACCCAATAATGTATGTAAGGTGGCTGGCACATGGGCTTAGAAAAGATACTGTCGCTATTCTTAAGTGTAGCAGTGCCAATATCATTATCTGTGGGGGATTTTACTTACTCCTACCAGCAGTTCTCAGCACTGAAGAACCTCATGCTTATCAAAGGTGCTAGAGGAATTCTATTTCAGCTAGAAAGTTGATGCTACATGAGGCAATGTTCATTTTTTCAACAATGTCTCCACCGCTGTCTTGAGTCTTTCAGAAGTCTTTCTATCTCTCTCTTTCCCCTGTAATTCACTGTAATGCCTGGCCATTAGATTACTCTTCCTTAAAACACCACCTTCATCACATACCTCATCTCGCTGAAAACTTTTTTTGAGTCTGATGCATATTTGAATCTCTCCAGAGACTGAACCATCCCCTCTGCCCAACCTCTCCCATCCCACCATGCCATGAATCCTTCCCTTTAGTTCAGCTACTCTGTTCCCTGCCTCCTGTATATCCACTATGAACGTTCCTGTCCCCATACCCATACCCCCATGTCATCTTTCCTGTCTGAAAGGCATTTTCCTCTCTCCTCATTTTATCTTCCCTTCAAAGGCCAATTTAAAGATCCCTTCAATGAAATCTTCCCAGGTGATCCAACCCTGGGTTCATTCTGTCTCCTCCAAAATTTGCAATATTTACTTTCAGTGTCACCCTTGAGGTCTTTGGTATAAACTACCTTGGCCAGCAAGCAGTAGTGTCAGCACATCAGTCAACAGTGTTTACTGAGCACCTGCTATGTGCTAGGCACTGTACTGGGTACAAGTTTTGGAATCATCAGTGTAAATCCAGTCTTATCTCTGCTTACTAGCTGTGTGACTTGGGCATGTTACATAACCTCTCTGAGCATCAGTTTATCCATCTGTAACACAAGGACCTGAATAACTGCTCCAGAAGGCTGTTTGCAACTGAGCTGAACTAGTCCACGTAGAGTTCTTTGCACAATACCAGGCATCTAGTAAAAGCACTACAGCCATTACTAAAGTCATTAATCAATGTATGTACCTATTAATCAGTTAATCCTGTCTGGTTCCTCACGGGCAGAGACTATTTTCCGTTTTACTGTGTTCCCTGCATCTAGCATAGTGCCCTGAGTCTAGCCAACAGCTAAGATCTATCTGCTGATAGATAAACTGTTGCTATTGCTAGAATTAGTAAACCTGCTCCAAAAAGCCCTAAATTAATACACAAAATTCAGACCCATTTACATCATTCTGCAGCCAAAAACTAAAGGTAAATAAATTACTTAAACAACAGAAAAAGTTCAAGGGCCACAGTGATACACAAATACCTAATTATTTGCAAGAAATGCAGTGCTTAAATTCTAGCAATTAAAAGGCAGGACTGCTCACAAGTATAAGTCACTGCTGGCATGGTCTGGACATACTTCATGTGCCCGTAAATCATCCTTTCATCTCCTCACCTGTAATTTCCGCAAGGAGCAGCGATGAGTCAGTGTGAATTGTTGCAAAGTAACAAGCTGTGGTGGTTCCATTCTTTAGTGTTCTCCTCTAAAAATAAATCACAAAAACCATGAATCGCCTGTGCCCAGAAGAGTCACATGGTATATACAGATGAAAATGGAATTTTAGTTTTCAATTTTAAGATGCTTTTATTTAAAGGCATGCCATCTCAATATGAAATGTAGTTAAGGCAAATGGTAAAAGTATTTATATTTTAAAAGTGTTAGCTAGAGGAGAAGTTGATGCTTTCGATTTCCTAGATTCACACAGTTCTGTGTTGCAGAATTTATAAAATGTGATACTAATTAATTCCTTATTTTTTTAGGACTGTTTAAGAATATGCAAACTTTATTGCATCTGGGAGTGAATAAATGAGATTTTTCTAGTGATTACAGGATACAGTTATTCAGCCAGATTTTTAGTTCATCCTAGCAGATTGATAAATGTATCCATCTCTCTTCCTCAGCAAATCTCTACTAAAATACCAGTAAAGGAGTATAACATTTATTAAACCATAAGCAGAGAGGAGACATGAGCAGCGGAAATATTTCAGCATCTTCTCGGAAGAAAAAACAAGTATAAGAACCTGGAGGCAACTTGGAAAGAGAAAGGAGCATGTGGCTGTTAACAGGGAATTGGCTGAAAGTCTGTATACAGATAATTAAACCTTGGCAGGACTCCTTTCCCTGCTGAAATCAGCCAACCACCCCTAACCTGCTCCTTGCAGAAGAGATTTACCCTTTGTAGAAATTGGATAGTATTTAGAGGGTACAAGCGCAAAAGGACAAGGTGAGGCATAGGCTGAAAAGAAGAGGTTTAAGTGGACATCTGGCTGACCTCTGGGACCCTTGGTCATCTTCCCCAAAATGCCACATGTACTGTTTCCACCAGTCCTGGCAGGACTGAAGGACTTCTTCCTAGAGAAGATGAATGGCTCTAGAAGTAAAATGTCCTCACGACTTTTGGGACCCACAATTTAAAGGGCTGTTTACTACCTTCACTGTTCATCATATAATGAAGTTTACCAGTCAACAAATGCTACCCCACCCAGATCTTCCAATCAGCATCTTGGAGCATCACACTTAAATATGAATGTGCATTTAAGGTTCAACGGACACTGCAGGAGGGCTTCCCTGGTGGCGCAGTGGTTGAGAGTCTGCCTGCCGATGCAGGGGACACGGGTTCGTGCCCCGGTCCAGAAAAATCCCACATGCCGCGGAGTGGCTAGGCCTGTGAGCCATGGCCACTGAGCCTGCGCGTCCGGAGCCTGTGCTCTGCAACGGGAGGGGCCACAACAGTGAGAGGCCCACGTATCGCAAAAGAAAAATAAAAGAGCTCTCCAAAAGTAAAAATGTTAACAATGAAATATGGGAGTCAACAGAAGGTTAAATTAGAAGAGAATTTCTCAGAGAAGAAATATGAAAGTCAAGGATGAAAAGATAAAAAAATTATGCTCAATCTAAGAGATCTAACATTTAGAATAAAAGTTCTAAAAAAAAAAACTTTTTTTTTAAAGGAAATGAAGGGGGTGAAATTGTCTGAGAAATAATATTAGTCTCTCCAAACTGAAAATCCTCATAGAATGCTCAGTTCAGTGCATGAAAAACAGAAGCCAAGTAAGGCATATAATTGTGAGATATTAAGTCTACAAGTAAAGTGAAGATTCTGAAAGGTTCCAGAGAAAGAAAACCAGTCATAGACAAATGGCAGGAAACACCAGTGATGCTGAAAACAGAACAATGGCTTTAAAATTCTGGAGGAAGGTTTTTTTTAATTTTTAAAAAATTTATTTTATTGAAGTATAGTTGATTTAAGGAGGGAAGTTATTTTAAAGTAGAATTTTATACCCTTGTAAATTATCAGTCAAGTGTGAAAATAGAATAGAGATATATGATTAGATACACAAAATCTTGAATGTTTTTCTCCTTTAAGAGCTTAGAAAGCTCGTAGAAGATGTGTTTTTAAAAAATGTGAGAGTAATGCAAAGTAAAAGAACTTCTTAGGTCCAGAAAATGGGAATTAAACACAGAGGAGAACCAAAGGGAATGCCCAGATTATAGCAGTGCCAGAGACAATCCCGACCAGAGTGAAACAAAGGAACAGAAGGCAGTGGGAAGAGTTTGAGAAAGAAATCAGAACTGATATTGCCTGACTTGTCTCAGCACTTGGAAAAGTACTGATTGACCTGAGCAGGGTCTGTCTTAAGCAGAAGCTTTTCCTTCTTCTTCTTTTTTAAAATTTTAAGACATTTTTTAAGAGCAGTTTTAGGTTCACAGCAAAATTGAGAGGAAGGTACAGAGATTTCCCATATGCCCCCAGCCCCCACACATAGCAGAAGCTTTTTAAAGTGCAGAGGAAAAATGGCACTGGAGTTCTTGCTTCTTGCATATTATGACCTGCGTGACCTTGAGAAAGTTGCTTTACATTCTCAACATCAGTTTCCTCATTTGTGAAATAAGAGGACTCTTGACTAGAATGGGGTTGGATTAGAAACGTAAACGTCTGCAGGAGGAAAATAATTTGGACTTAAAGTAATAGGGAAGAACATGCCGTATCCTAGCAGCCTCTACTCAGCTTCAGCCAACTGTTAAAAGAACAACAACAAAAAAGAGAGACCAGTGATGTCAGTTAGTAATGAAGGGCAAGAGAATTAGGAAAACTGGATTTTAATGTCAATCTTTTCAAAGTTTAAGGCACATGAAAAAAAATATTTCTGGCTGCAAGTAAAGGATGTTTATATAGCCTGTCACCTATAGAAAAGGATGCGCTAGCTTGCTACCATAATCACACACCCAAGAGAAAAGTTAACACCATGACAGAGGCATCGAATTCAATCTCCAGCAACCAGAAAAGTGCTTGGATCTTCGTGTGTGCCTAGTAAATATTGTTGAATGAACACATGAGGAATCAGACTTACTAAAGCAACAAGAGGCAAAAAAATGATCTAAAATAAGCATTGTTACGTGCATAGACTAGGACATTGTATCCTTGACAGAGGAACAGGCTACTGTAACAGTGAGAGTGAATTTAATAACTTGCCAGTTTGGGCCACTAGCATTCTCTGAGAATGTAGCGCAAAAGTATACACAGAAGTTTCACTATTTTTCTAAGAAGAGTTGCGAAAGAAAGAACAGATTGGAGGGAAGAATATACTAAGAGCAAGGGAAATGGGCTGGGGGGGTGGCAGAGAAAATAAATGAGCATGCATGCACAAGAAAGAGAGAGAAGGAAATTCATTTCCCAGAACAGAAGTAATACTATATTAAAGAAAATGGACTGAAAAAAACAAAAACAAAAACATATCTATAAGTGAAATTTCAGAACCTCAAGAATGAAGAAAATCCTGAAGGCCAGCAAATTAGCTAGAAGGGAATGACAATCAGATTGACATCAGCACACTGTATGCTGGTGGGAAAATCATTTTAAAGAAAATTCTCTCTGTAGCTGAAGTGCATCATTCAAGAGTCAGAAGAAAGTAACACCATTTTTGGTAGTTCAAGGATTTGGATTGTTTTTCACCCACCTTATTGGAAAAGATTATCATCGTCTAAGAAAATACATCCAAAACAAAGACAGAGGATCCAAATTTAAAACATTTTAGACATCCACCAGAGGGCAGACAGCAGAAGCAAGAAGAACTACAATCCTGCAGCCTGGGGAAAAAAAACCACATCCACAGAAAGACAGACAGGATGAAAAGGCAGAGGGCTATGTACCAGGTGAAGAAACAAGATACAACCCCAGACAAACAACTAAATGAAGTGGAGATAGGCAACCTTCCAGAAAAGAATTCAGAATAATGATAGTGAAGATGATCCAGGACCTCGGAAAAAGAATGGAGGCAAAGATCGAGAAGATGCAAGAAATGTTTAACAAAGACCTAGAAGAATTAAAGAACAAACAAACAGAGATGAACAATACAGTAACTGAAATGAAAACTACAGTAGAAGGAATCAATAGCAGAATAACTGAGGCAGAAGAATGGATACGTGACCTGGAAGACAGAATGGTGGAATTCACTGCTGCAGAACAGAATAAAGAAAAAAGAATGAAAAGAAATGAAGACAGCCTAAGACACCACTGGGAAAACATTAAACACAACACCATTCGTATTATAGCGGTCCCAGAAGGAGAAGACAGAGAGAAAGGACCCGAGAAAATATCTGAAGAGATTATAGTCGAAAACTTCCCTAACATGGGAAAGAAAATAGCCACCCAAGTCCAGGACGTGCAGAGAGTCCCACACAGGATACACCCAAGGAGAAACACGCCGAGACACATATAATCAAATTGGCAAAAATTAAAGACAAAGAAAAATTATTGAAAGCAGCAAGGGAAAAACGACAAATAACATATAAGGGAACTCCCATAACATTAACAGCTGACTTCTCACCACAAACTCTACAAGCCAGAAGGGAGTGGCATGATAAAGTGATGAAAGGGAAGAACCTACAACCAAGATTACTCTACGCAGCAAGGATCTCATTCAGATTCGAAGGAGAAATCAAAAGCTTTACAGACAAGCAAAAGCTAAGAGAATTCAGCACCACCAAACCAGCTCTACAACAAATGCTAAAGGAACTTCTCTAAGTGGGAAACACAAGAGAAAAAAATGACCTACAAAAACAAACCCAAAACAATTAAGAAAATGGTCATAGGACCATACATATCAATAATTACCTTAAACGTGAATGGATTAAATGCTCCAACTAAAAGACACAGGCTTGCTGAATGGATACAAAAACAAGATCCATATATATGCTTTCTACAAGAGACCCACTTTAGACCTAGACACACATACAGACTGAAAGTGAGGGGATGGAAAAAGATATTCCATGCAAATGGAAATCAAAGCTGGAGTAGCAATACTCATATCAGATAAAATAGACTTTAAAATAAAAGTGTTACAAGAGACAAGGAAGGACACTACATAATGATCAAGGGATCAATCCAAGAAGATATAACAATTATAAATATTTATGTACCCAACATAGGAGCACCTCAATATATAAGGCAACTGCTAACAGCCATAAAAGGGGAAATTGACAGTAAAACAATAATAGTGGGGGACTTTAACACCTCACTTACCCCAATGCACAGATCATCCAAAATGAAAATAAATAAGGAAACAGAAGCTTTAAACGACACAATAGACCAAATAGATTAAATTGATATTTATAGGACATTCCATCCAAAAACAGCAGATTACACTTTCTTCTCAAATGAGCATGGAACATTCTCCAGGATAGATCACATCTTGGGTCACAAATCAAGCCTCAGTAAATTTAAGAAAATTGAAATCACATCAAGCATCTTTTCTGACCACAACGCTATGAGATTAGAAATGAATTACGAGGAAAAAACCATAAAAAACACAAACACATGGAGGCTAAACAATACATTACTAAACAATGAAGAGATCACTGAAGATATCAAAGAGGAAATCAAAAAATACCTAGAGACAAATGACAATGAAAACACGACGATCCAAAACCTATGCGATGCAGCAAAAGCAGTTCTAAGAGGGAAGATTATAGCTATACAAGCCTACCTCAAGAAACAAGAAAAATTTCAAATAAACAATGTAACCTTACACCTGAAGGAACTAGAGAAAGGAGAACCAGCAAAACCCAAAGTTAGCAGAAGGAAAGAAATCATAAAGATCAGAGCAGAAATAAATGAAATAGAAACAAAGAAAACAATAGCAAAGATCAATAAAACTAAAAGAGCAAAAGAGGGAGAGGATTCAAATCAATAAAATTAGAAATGAAAAAGGAGAAGTTACAAAAGACACTGCAGAAATGCAAAGCATCCTAAGAGACTACTACAAGCAACTCTATGCCAATAAAATGGACAACCTGGAAGAAATGGACAAATTCTTAGAAAGGTATAACCTTCCAAGACTGAACCAGGAAGAAATATAAAATATGAACAGACTGATCACAAGCACTGAAATTGAAACTGTGATTAAAAATCTTCCAACAAACAAAAGCCCAGGACCAGATGACTTCACAGGCGAATTCTATCAAACATTTAGAGAAGAGCTAAGACCTATCCTTCTCAAACTCTTCCAAAATATAGCAGAGGGAGGAACACTCCCAAACTCATTCTACGAGGCCACCATCACCCTGATACCGAAACCATACAAGGATGCCACAAAGAAAGAAAACTACAGGCCAATATCACTGATGAACATAGGTGCAAAAATCCTCAACAAAATACTAGCAAACAGAATCCAAGAGCACATTAAAAGGATCATACACCATGATCAAGTGAGGTTTATTCCAGGAATGCAAGGATTCTTCAATATATACAAATCAATCAATGTGATACACAATATTAACAAATTGAAGGAGAAAAACCATATGGTCATCTCAATAGATGCAGAGAAAGCTTTCGAAAAAATTCAGTACCCATTTATGACAAAAATCCTCAAGAAAGTAGGCATAGAGGGAACTTTCCTCAACATAATAAAGACCATATATGACAAACCCACAGCCAACATCGTCCTCAATGGTGAAAAACTGAAAGCATTTCCACTAAGGTCAGGAACAAGACAAGGTTTCCCACTCTCACCACTTTTATTCAACAAAGTTTTGGAAGTTTTAGGCACAGCAATCAGAGAAGAAAAGGAAATAAAAGGAATCCAAATCGGAAAAGAAGAAGTAAAGCTGTCACTGTTTGCAGATGACATGATACTATACATAGAGAATCCTAAAGATGCTACCAGACAACTACTAGAGCTAATCAATGAATCCGGTAAAGTAGCAGGAAACAATGCACAGAAATCTCTCGCATTCCTATACACTAATGATGAAAAATCTCAAAGTGAAATTAAGAAAACACTCCCATTTACCATTGCAACAAAAAGAATAAAATATCTAGGAATAAACGTACCTAAGGAGACAAAAGACCTGTATGCAGAAAATTATAAGACACTGTTGAAAGAAATAAAAGATGATACAAATAGATGGAGAGATATACTATGTTCTTGGATTGGAAGAATCAACATTGTGAAAATGACTCTACTACCTGAAGCAATCTACAGGTTGAATGCAATCCCTATCAAACTACCACTGGCATTTTTCACAGAACTAGAACAAAAAATTTCACAATTTGTATGGAGACACAAAACCCCGACTAGCCAAAGCAATTTTGAGAATGAAAAACGGAGGTGGAGGAATCAGGCTCCCTGACTTCAGACTATACTACAAAGCTACAGTAATCAAGACAGTATGGTACTGGCACAAAAACAGAAATATAGATCAATGGAACAGGATAGAAAGCCCAGAGATAAACGCATGCACATATGGTCACCTTATCTTTGATAAAGGAGGCAGGAATGTACAGTGGAGAAAGGACAGCCTCTTCAATAAGTAGTGCTGGGAAAACTGGACAGGTACATGTAAAAGTATGAGATTAGCACACTCCCTAACATCATACACAGAAATAAGCTCAAAATGGATTAAAGACCTAAATGTAAGGCCAGAAACTATCAAACTCTTAGAGGAAAACATAGGCAGAACACTCTATGACATAAACCACAGCAAGATCCTTTTTGACCCACCTCCTAGAGAAATGGAAATAAAAGCAAAAATAAACAAATGGGACCTAATGAAACTTAAAAGCTTTTGCACAGCAAAGGAAACCATAAACAAGACCAAAAGACAACCCTCAGAATGGAAGAAAATATTTGCAAACAAAGCAACTGACAAAAGATTAATCTCTAAAATTTATTAGCAGCTCATGCAGCTCAATAACAAAAACAAAGAACCCAATCCAAAAATGGGCAGAAGACATAAATAGACATTTCTCCAAAGAAGATATACAGACTTCCAACAAACACATGAAAGAATGCTCAACATCATTAATCATTAGAGAAATGCAAATCAAAACTACAATGAGATATCATCTTACACTAGTCAGAATGACCATCATCAAAAAATCTGCAAACAATAAATGCTGGAGAGGGTGTGGAGAAAAGGGAAACTTCTTTTACTGCTGGTGGGAATGTTAATTGGTACAGCCACTATGGAGAACAGTATGGAGGTTCCTTAAAAAACTACAAATAGAACTACCATATGACCCAGCAATCCCACTACTGGGCATATACCCTGAGAAAACCATAATTCACATAGAGTCATGTACCAAAATGTTTACTGCAGCCCTATTTACAATAGCCAGGATATGGAAACAACCTAAGTGTCCATCATCGGATGAATGGATAAAGAAGATGTGGCACATATATACAATGGAATATTACTCAGCCATAAAAAGAAACGAAATTGAGTTATTTGTAGTGAGGTGGATGGACCTAGAGTCTGTCATACAGAGTGAAGTAAGTCAGAAAGAGAAAAACAAATACTGTATGCTAACACATATATATGGAATCTAAGACAAAAAAAAATGTCATGAAGAACCTAGGAGTAAGACAGGAATAAAGACACAGACCTACTAGAGAATGGACTTGAGGATATGGGGAGGGGGAAGGGTAAGCTGTGACAAAGTGAGAGAGTGGCATGGACATATATACACTACCAAACGTAAAGCAGATAGCTAGTGGGAAGCAGCCGCATAGCACAGGGAGATCAGCTCGGTGCTTTGTGACCACCTAGAGGGGTGGGATAGGGAGGGTTGGAGGGAGGGAGATGCAAGAGGGAAGAGATATGGGAACATATGTATATGTCTAACTGATTCACTTTGTTATAAAGCAGAAACTAACACACCATTTTAAAGCAATTATACTCCAATAAAGCTGTGAAAAAAAAAAGAACCTGCTGTATAAAAAAAATAACTTAAAAAAAAACATTTTAAATTAAATGTATGTAGATGGCAAAGAAAAAAAACCAGGAACTAAAATCTCACGTGATGTAACACAGGACATGGTGAGGGGGCTGCATCTTTAAGGGAAGACTATTTAAGTTTTTTGTCTTATTATGTGGGAGACTATAGAGGAAAACAATACAAGACTTGTGTAACACTTTTAACAACCTAATCTAACAGATATTTTAAAAAGTCATATTGACAGAGAAAACACAGTCTTTTTTAAAATGTGTAGAATCATAAAAATTGACCTTTTATTGGGTCATAAAATAACAGTGAACTAATTCCCAAGAAAAATAACCACACACGTTACATTTACTAAGCAAAATAAAATGAAACTCAAAATTAAAACAGAAGTATAATCTGACATTTTCTAAATTCTCAACACTTTAAACACCTTTCTAAAATGGGCTTGAAGAATAGATGAAAATGGAAAATTTCAGCTAATTAGCAACAATGACAATGGAAGTACTACCCATTCACCAACAGCAAGTTCTTCCTCTGAGTCAGGGGGGAAAACGCTTCTCATACAGAAAAGCTTCTAGATGAGAAACTGCAGTTTCAAATTGGACTGGAACAAACTAGAAAGACTAGAAAGTTCAAGAATCGGCCCAAATTACATTTAAGGGACAGGACAGGGAGAGCCCATAGAGGAGGGGAAAAAAAGGAAGGAAGAGAGGGAAGGAGGGAGAGAAGAAAGAACCCCCAAAGCTACTCCTGTTGGTTCCCACTGCATTCAGCCACATGTGTGTGACTTATGTAGTTAAAAAAGTAAGGAAGGAATTTGGTTGAAAAATCTTACTAGGTAAGCCGTCTAAAATGCAGCTACTTTTCTTCTTCGCATGTTACATGTTTGGGTTTCTGGGCATCTGTTCCACCCTAGTTTCTCATAAGCTTTTGAGAGGGCTTTTCCATTAATGATGACTTTCCAATTTATACAGAAATCTGTCAGGAATAACATCAAAATACTGGCTGTGCTTCCCAACCTTTCCCCTGCTTTCAATTCTTGATAAGAATTGTCAATTCTTGAGACCAAGACTTTTGAGCTCAAAATAGATTGCCAACTACTACTGAGCTTCAACGCCAGTATCAACAGGCCCCTTAACAGGTTATACAATTTCCATGAGCTAAAACAGGGGAAAAGAGTGGCCTGACTCCTTGTCTTTTCACCTGTACTTTAATGACTTGACACCTCTTTGGAATTAGTTGAATTTATCTGCTGAATTTGACAACCCCATAGAGTAAGCATATTCATTCTATTATCCAGGAGAATATTTGCAACCAGTTTGTCTTGGCATATTTACCAAGAATCTCACTCTCCAGTCCCTTGACTATAATCTATATAATATACAGATTCCTGAACTTTCGAGTCTTTTTGGTTCATTCCAGTCCAAAGTCCAATTTGAAACTTCAATCTCTCACTTGCAATGTTTAAAGGGAGATATTCCAGGACTAACTGACTGACTGGGATTTTTTTCTTAACAATCTTAGGAGATGTTTGCTAATATATACTTGAAATTACTTTCAGATTAAATTATCATTGTCAAAATCTGTGGTGCAAAACTCTGGGGTCTGGATTGCCCATTTCTTGAAGAATAGATCCAGGACTGTTTTCTGAGGCAGAAAATAAAAAACAAAACAAAAAATGTCTTGGTTCATGGGTACTGCCTTAGCACCCCCTTTGCATTGCCACAGGCAGTCTTCAGCCTTAGGGACAGGTTCTAGTTAACAAATCTCAACTTTCTTAAACAAATGTCAATTATACTCTCAGCTCATCCAACTCTTAAAGTCTATGGGCCTGCTCATAATCAGAAACAGAGGATGTGTACACCGAAAATACTTGTAGAGAATAACACCTATGTCACCTATTTTGTACTCACTGACATGAAATACTTTGAATTCCCTCTCTGGGTCAGTTGAAGCCAAATGTGTGACAAATCCTAACAAGTGCATGGACCCCCATGGTACACATTTACCTCTTGGCTTTATTTTATTTTTTCCTCCTCCTTTTTTTCCCTTTGCTGTGATTTCATGACTCATTTTCTTCTCTTGTATACAATGCAATTTTAAGATATCTCTAACGCTTTTCAGAACAATGCAAGGTATAAATAAATTTTGAGAATAAAAAGATTTGATGTGGTTAACACAATTCATTAACACAATGCACCAGCAACTTCCAACACAGCCTTAGTCCTCAGTTTTTCTGGTGCCACGTGGATCCGTGCTAAATATGTAAAGTCCACAATTACACTGAATTTATAACTAAGCAAGGCAAGTATATAAATGATAGCACTTGCTTTTACTCTTTAAGGCTTGGATGATGCAAGATCTGGGAAACTGGCAGGGTGGCTAGGTCACTGTATAAGGCTTATAATATTATCACCCTCACACCATTACTTTAAGAGAAAAACCATCAATGGGTCCAATAAAAATGCAGGAATGTTCAGACTAAGTATGCTAGATGACAAGAGTTAGTGGTCAGATAGGATATTGGCAGCTTTAATTCTCAGCTGCAGAAGTTATTTCTGGCTGCTGGGTGGACTGGGCATAGGGTTGGAGTAGAATAAAGGGAACTGATTTTCCTGATAGAGTGGAAGGAAGGACATTTCAGGGCCTTTAGTTGGCACACACCACAGCCACTGTTCTCTGACTGAACTAGCTCCATAGTTCTCTCTACTGGGTTAATGCTCATCACATTCCCACACGCCCTGCAACAGGGGACCATCCTATTTTCCTTCCTTTCGAAGCTACCAAAATAATGTGATACCCTTCTCACTGTAACTTGAAAGTTTAATTTTAGATTTCCTTGGGTATTCTGTAAAGCAAATACATATGTCAGGCACCATTTTAAGAGCTTAACAAATATTAACTTGCTTAATTATCATAACAATCCTAAGAAGTAGGTACTATCATTATCTCTGTTTTTTTTACAAATGGGGAAAATGAGTCACAGAACTTTCCAAAGGTTACACAGCTATTCCATATGGTACCTAGAACGGCACTGTGGATTGGCAAGAGTAAAGGAACACACATATGCATTAAACCCAAATTTAGTAAAGTAAAACGAGAAGTAAGTGAGAGTAATGAGAACCCAGGGGATGTGAGGATTTAGATTCAAGCTGTCTCTTTGCTAGTGGCTAGCTATGTAGGTGAAGTGGTCACAAACTCACTGAGCTGTGAAAGAACTGAATAGGTCTGTACAGTCTAGTATAGCCTTAACGGCCTATTTTTAATAACGTAAATCTGCCCCCAAGAAATGGATGTTTCTATAGATGACTGAACACAATGCACCAATACTCATAAGCAGGATACTTACAACAACTCTGGTATATACTTCTTCAGCAAAGTCGATGCTCTGGAATTTGTGTTCTGTAGGAAATGTGTACTTGGTCAGCCACTCCAAAAGTGGGAAGTCTACGTTACTCCCGGCAAAAGAGTACTGAGGGGCATGGATGTGTGTATCAACCAGCCCAGGCATGAAGAACTCACTGGAAATTAAGATAGGGAGAAAAGAATTTAATAACATCTTTAGTCATTTTCCATATCTTTAAATCACATTTTCTCTATACAGTGATTTAATTGTTTACTCCACCCAGGTTTAGAGCCCATGCAATCAGATGAAAGTAAATTATTCTATTATTTAGAGATCAGAAAATAAAAATGAAACTCTACTAGGAGAGATAACAGTCCTAAATTGGAATGTCTTGGTGTAAAGTTTACCAGAGATCATGAAAGGAGGGAAAAGCACAGCACTGAGCAGAAGCAAAGCAGTCGTTGCACAAGAAATGTGTGAAGCTACAGTTTAATCGTATGACTTTGTTTCACAATTGGGGGTTGTAGGACAGAGGGCAAAGATGAGAGAGGACGTCAAACTTCTAGAGCCACGATGAGGAATTACACACAAGCCACTACGGATGACTGATGATGAGAAACAGAATGGCCACAATTTTAGTCCCAATGGACATCTTGACCTTGGCTGACTGCAAGAAATCTAGTCCTGTCCCATGTGATGGAGCGTCTGAGTTCTGAAACAGAAGCAACAAGAGCAAACTGAGGCTGGTTAGGGAAGGGCAATCTGAGAAGATGAGAGTGTCAGTGGGTGAGTGGTATAAACAGTTAAGTGAAGAGAGAGATGTAATGCTATGACAACCATTCTCCAGATGTTTCTGATCACTCCACTGTTCCACCCATCAATTTTCCTATTTCTATTAACTCTTATAACAGCAAGTCCTAGAACGATGTTTTCTAGAGTTTTCAGCGGCACTGCCCACAGAACTGAGGCAGCCCAATGCTAATAGATACTTAAAGCTTTTCTAAAGAAATCATCTGGCTCACTGGTGTCTATTAAGTGTCTAATTGCATCCAAGCAGATATTTGTTAAAATACAGTATGCACCACCACCACCACCATCACTGCAAGGAAATATTAGTTACATTTTTATATACATAAGGAACTGGAACTCAGAATTGGACATAATAAAGAATCCCATATAGTACCAATTCAAATGTATACCACTTAAATGGAAGACAAATAAAGCCACGGGTATCTATAAATGCTTTTTTTAAAAAGAGAACTAGAGGGATTCCCTGGTGGCGCAGCGGTTGAGAGTTCGCCTGCCGATGCAGGGGATACGGGTTCGTGCCCCGGTCTGGGAAGATCCCACATGCCGCGGAGCGGCTGGGCCCGTGAGCCATGGCCGCTGAGCCTGCGCGTCCGGAGCCTGTGCTCCGCAACGGAGAGGCCACAACAGTGAGAGGCCCGCGTACAGCAAAAAATAAATAAATTAAAATAAAATTAAAATGAGAATTAGGAATGGTGGTGATGATGCTAATGATGATGGTGACAGCAGGCAATGTTTACTGAAGTCGGACACGTACTGGGCACTGGGCATGGCATTCTACGTACATCATCTTATTTGTGGAAGGCAGTTTATTATAAGGTTTGAGTATACACATTCTTGACCGATACTGCCTGATTTTGAATTTATGCCCCACCATAAACCAGCAGTGGGATATTCTTTAACTGCTCTGTGACTCAGTTTCCCCTTACATAAAATGGAGATAGTAGTTTCACCGTAGGGCTGTTGTGAGGATTGAGTTAATATTTGCAAAAACAGTGCCTAGATAATGGAAAGCACCAAAAAAATTAGTTGTGATGATGATGTAATGCTCACAACAAACTTAAGAAGTAGTATTGTAATCCCCATCTTCACAAGAGTAAATTCAAGCTCAGGAAATTTAAATAGCTTGAAAAAAGTAATCATTCAGCTTCAGGTCTAGAGCCTAGACTCAAACCCAGGCAGTAGCCTCAGTATTCTTGGTCACTACCCTCTGAATTTTTCATTCACTCTGGAAATGAAAAGCAGTGACAACCTACAAGTACTTCAAGAAGGCTGCAGTAAGTGGGCCTACAGCGTGGGGGCATGCGAGAGGGAGAAGGAAATACAGATTCCTCTTCGGTGTCAGTCACTGACCTCTCCAGAACACTTCAGTCCTTGGGGCTTTTACTGTCCCCACCATCATAACATGGAATGGCAGTGTGACTTCTTCATGTAGTTGAATTGTTCAATCAAATAATATTTCCCAAGTATCTACTATGTTTAAGAAACTCTGCTACACCTTGAGTCCAAAGAAAAATAAGACACCTTCTTGTCCTCAAAGAGATTATAATCTAGTTGAGGACATCAGGGGCGAGAGAGGACGTCTGTGTGTGTGTGTGTGTGTGTGTGTAAGAGAGAGAGACAAACACAGAGAGACAGAAGGAGCAATTTCACTCCTAGTCATTTACCCAAGTGAAATAAAACATATGTTTACAAAAAGGATCATATAAGACTTTATGGGGGATTTATTCATACTAGCCTCAAATTTACAATAGCCAGGACATGGAAACAACCTAAATGTCCAATGACAGATGAATGGATAAGGAAGATGTGGGACCTGTATACAATGGAATATTACTCAGCCATGCAAAGGAATGAAATTGGGTCATTTGTAGAGATGTGGATGGACCTAGAGTCTGTCATACAGAGTGAAGTAAGTCAGAAAGAGAAAAAAAAATATTGTATACTAATGCATATATGTGGAATCCAGAAAAATGGTACAGATGAACCCACTTCCAGGGCAGGAATAGAGACGTAAATGTAGAGAATGGACATGTGGACATGGGGGGAAGGGGAGGGTGGGACGAATTGGGAAATTAGGATTGAGATTGGGAGATTAGGGAGATTAGGTACACTACCGTGTGTAAAATAGATAGCTGGTGGGAACCTGCTGTAAAGCACAGGAAGCTCAGCTCGGTGCTCTGTGATGACCTAGACGGGTGGGATGGTGGGTGGGGTGGGAGGGAGGCCCAAGAGGGAGAGGACAGATGTACACATACAGCCGATTCACTTCATTGTACAGCAGAAGCTAACACAACATTGTAAAGCAATTATACTCCAATAACAAAAGGGTGGGGAGGAACAATCCAAATACCACAGGAACATAGATAAACAAACTGTGGTCTGTTGATACAATGAAACACTGTTTGCAATGAAAAAGACTGAACTACTAGTGTACATAACAATAAGAGTGAATCTCAAAAACATTATTTTGAATGGAAGAATCCAGACACAGAAGAGTACATATTTTGGTTTTGGTTTTGGTTTTGGTTTTTGCAGTACACGGGCCTCTCACTGTTGTGGCCTCTCCCGTTGCGGAGAACAGGCTCCGGATGCGCAGGCTTAGCGGCCATGGCTCACGGGCCCAACTGCTCCGCGGCATGTGGGATCTTCCCGGACCGGGGCACGAACCCGTGTCCCCTGCATCGGCAGGCGGACTCTCAACCACTGCGTCACCAGGGAAGCCCAGAAGAGTACATATTGAGTTATTACATTTATGTGATGTTCAAAAACAGGCAAAATTAATCTAAGTGATAGAAATCAAACAGTAGCTGCTGATAAGGGGCTGGACAGTGACTGGAAGCAACACGGGGAACTTTCTAGGATGAAGGAATGTTTTATATCTTGATTGGTATGTTTGAAAAATATATATTTGCCAAAATTTATCAAATTATATAAGATCTATGCACTTTACTATATAAAAAATGTTTCCTAAAAAACAACTACAAAAAAGTTTTTTTAAGAAAGGGTCTTGAATACTCAATTTAGTGAATTAACATGTATTTGTTATTCTGTAGCCAAGAGGGAGGGGATCATGAGAATATTTGATCCTTTGTTTTTTATCTTCTTTGGCAGAACTGTGACATATTGAACCCCAGGTTTAGGAAGTTGAATCTGGTGGTGGCAGGCACGTGTGGGGACACTCTTTCAATCTCTCAAGCATGAGAGCATTTCTGAATAAAGGAAAAGGATAAATATGAGAGAAAGAACTTGATTTTTATTAGCTCTAGTTAGCAGAGGAAAAAGTCAGAGTAAGTTTCTGAGCGTGTGATGCTGAATACATGACATCAGGTACAGAGAATTTAAAAGGAAAGTCCATTTTGAGGGAGGGACAATGTCATACTAAGCCTACAGTCAAAGTATGACCTGCAAGTCTCCAAAAAGCAATTGAACACATGCGATGAGAGGTCACAGAGTTAAAGATGGCTTTCAGATTCGACAGTCTCCCCTGATTAGGTAACCCTAGAAGTTGGTGGTGCCGGAGATTTCTGTGGAAGAAAGAATGAAACTAAACCTTGAGCAGTAGCCTCCACTTAAAGAGTAGGATTGAGGAAGAGAAGATCGTGCTCAATCTAGACAGAATCATTGTCAGGGAGACAGACACCTATGATAGAGAGGTGTTGAGGACAGCAATTTAGGGAAGGAGTGCAGGACAGTGACCAGTGTTAAAAACTGCAAGAGTCCAGACCCTGCAAGCTCTCATTTCCATACAATGACACCTGATTTCACATGGATGCAGTCCTTTATTATCTAAGTACTTACCCAGTCCTAGTATGTTTTAGTTACTGTCCTAGGTGCTGAGGAGAGAGCCATGAACAGGAAAGACAGGTGTAGAGAAAGTACTGGGCAAAAACTATTCGGTAGTGAAAGTTAGAATGGTAATGTAGGGGAAGAGTGAAAGTCACCTTTTGTTTTCCTGAGCATATTCTGAAGGTACCAGAGATGAAAGAACTAAAGGAGATAACACAGGATACAAAGTCTTCAGAGGCGACAGGGAGCAAGGATTTACTGTATCAGAAGTTTAACTTTCATCCAGAAAGCCTAGTAATCCTTTTTAGGAAACAGGAAGTATTATGAAATGCTTATTAATAGAAACATTCACATAATCAAAGTTATATTCCAGGATTATTACAGATAGCAGTACATGCAGGAGCGTGTGGACTGTCAGAGCTGCACGTGAGATTAGCGCTCACTGAGCCCAGCTACTCATTCTACGGAAAGAACAAAGGAAGCTTAAGGATGATTAGTGGCCCAGCCAGGCTTAGAACTCCACTCAAGATATCACTTGCAGCTAAATGGTTGCCATCAAAAGTCAAACTGCAGGCAAAGCAGGGGGTCTTGAAGGCTGAAGCAGGAGAAGGTGAGAAAGCTCTCCTTTCTCCTGCTTTTCCACTTTGCTCTTTTCACTTTACTTAATCACTATCCTAACTTCCTCAGAAAATCTCAACTTTCCCCAGATAAAAACCATCAACTTCACATCCCAAACTTGCAGTGCTGCCTAGGCTGTACCAGAACCTGAGGAGAAAGAACAATATGTGCCCCTTGTCAGAACATCCACCTGTCTTTTAACCAAGTGGAAAATGCTAGAAAAAGCCCTACAATCAAAACACATGAACTTCTATATAATAGCTTAAGTTACTCAGTCTGCTTGCACACTATTGGCAACACTCATCAACATGCACTGCTGGGGGTGCGATGGTCCCAAGGGCCTGGGAATCCTGGGCTGTTTGAAAGCCACTCTTTCATTGCACAAAAATGCAGGGGTGTGAAACAAACAACAACATCTTGTCCTTATTAATAATTTTGGTATTTTGTTTGGTATTTTGTGGGTTTTTTGCATTAATTTTGATTTTTAAAAATACTGCATTAAACTGCATTAAAGTATTATTTATCTTGATTAGTAAGTTTTTTGCCCTCCCCAAAATCCTTAAATTCTGTGCTCAAGGTGAATGCCTCACTTGCCTCACTCTAATCCTGGCCCTGTCAACCTCTCTCAGGTCCATGGTCATAGTCTGATCCACTCCTATCAAAGCACGGCTCAGAGTGCTCCAGCAGTAATTTTCATTTAAAAAAAAATCCACACGGTGCTGAGATACCTGTAGGTACACTGACTCTATTAAACAGACTGTCAGAGACATCATGTATTTTAATCCTGACTTGAAGAAATTCAATGGTACCTGTCTTATAGGTTTGATATAAAAATCACTTTGCATTTTAAATATAATTTGTCTTCAAAGATTTTAGTCTTCCACCAAAGTTCACAATTTTTCTTACCTTCTCACTTTTCTGTGTGTAGTGCTTACAGGTCTCCTGGCATATACATTTGTCAGATGGATTTAACTCCAAAAGCAACCTCATAAAGCGGGACAAAAGGATATGAAGACCCACAGATGTGTTCACCTCACTGCCCATCCTCCAGCCACTCCACCATCCTCCCAGCCTCTCCCAACCTCCATCTCATCCACTCCCAAGCCACCTTCTAATCTTTCACGACAAAGCAATGCAAGAAGGTGACTTATAAATGTCAGTTATTCCTCAACATATATTCTCAAGAAAATCTAGCAGAGGAAACAGATGGCAACAGCAGAGGTGCCTAAAATGACCTCCATGTCCATTGGACTCATCTGCATGCCCACTGGCCACATGCTTCTAAGCCAACAGGGAGGCAGCACAGAGAGGGAAGGAGGAGGAGACGTGAGTATAAGTGCAACAAAACTTTAGGGTCAGTCACCCCATCTCTCTGGACTGTGGCCAGCTCCTCTGCCTCAAAGCCTAAGGGGGAACCCAATTCACAGTCCTCCTGCAGTGGACAAGGTGTCTACCACAATCTAGGACAATCCTTTGCCAACAGCCCAGGAGACGAGCTCAAAGAGGGGAAGTGGCTTGCTTTCCATCTAACAGCTGCAGAGCTGTAGGGTGAGGATTCGTGGCAGGTGTTCTAATTCCTAATTCAGTGTTCTCACTACATTACTCTAAAGCCACTTCCCAAGTTATAAAAGTGTTTGTAGAATGTAAGCGATTTTGGTTGACTTTGGAACTTTCATTGACTTTGGAAACATACTTGGCCTGAAACCAGACAAAATCTTTGAGTTTAAAAAAAGTATTCCCATTTCTATAAGACAAATCACCCAGGCTATGAAGAGAGTAGACCAATCAACAGGAAACACATTTGGCACAAATATTAACCACTAAAGTAGCTGGAACATAAAATCGTAGCTCAAATGCACTTTTGGAGCTAGGTCTTCCCTAAGCACACTGTCAGAGTTATTCCTCCCCAAACTCCCCTCCACAGCCCTAGTTTATCTCTATCATGCTCCCTCGTTACTTCCTTTATAGAAGGAAGTAACTTACGTATCTGTGCACTTGTTTATTCTCCCTGTCCCCCATGGGCCGTAAACCCAGTGAGGACCAAGGCTCTGTAGATCATTTTCACCTCCAGATCCTATTCTTACACATGATAAGCTCAACAAATATTTGCTGAAGAAGTAAATGAATGATGGCAGCCTCTAGTTTTCAAAGTTTCTGTCTTTCAGCTCCATGTTCTCTATTTACCTTCTCTTTCCCACCTCATCCTTTAAAAAAAAAAGCCTCTCTGTCTCTCAAGACAGGTTCTTATCATCTGAGACTAGTTAACAGCATCAAGTAAAAGGGAAAAATGTTGGCTCTGACTTACTGGTGGCTCAGTTCTCTTATTTCACATGGCTTGAAGCACCATTCTTTGGCCAGCTTTTCTTGTTGGGACGCTTCTTCCAAAAACACTATCTTTAAAAAAAAAGAAAGAAAAGAATCACAAATTAATGAACCATAGTCATTTGTTGTTATTAAATATCTAAATCTTAAAAGAGACTATACCATAGCTAAATTAATTTTAAAAGGTATTTGACAGCAAATGGGATAGAGTTCAGAGGTAAAAAGACAGGGATTTGCCTTTGCTTGCCCAAAGAAGTAAACTGTATGAAGTTTCTCCTTTTCTGCCATTCTATAGGTATAAGTAAGACTTCAAAAATTCTAATTTGAAGATACACAGTATTAAAAATGGCTAATTGGTATCTATTTCTCCTCACACCCCAAATGGTTAAAGGAAACAATTGTTTATAGAAAGTGTACCTCACTGCAGATGAATGAAAGATTTTTGTTAGGCTGTTATAGGAAACCCAAGTCCAGAACACAGTAGTAGTATACCATGGGACAATTTATGAACACTGAACATAACTGGATGTAATAATTGCCTGACAATGGAATCTTAGTATGAACTATGTTGATGTTCTGATGCTAGACATCTGCTATAAAGAGGTCTGCTATATTTTTCTAGTATTGTGCATGAGAAAGTAACAGAATGATCTCTCCCATGGAGCGTGTGAGTCCATGGGCAATAGATGAGAAACCCTGGATGGGTTCCAATCCCTCTTGGTCTGGTTTCCCCATCTGCAAACTGAGGGTACCATCAGTACATACTTCACAGAACTACTGTGAAGGCTAAATATGGTAATTTCAATTAAGAAATTAGCACATCCCTGGAACATTTAAATGGTAGATACATTGCATCTATTGTTGATTCTTTTTAAGTACAGCGTGATTGCTTTCTCTGTAAAAGTGGATTGCAAAGCAAGAAAGGACAAAGAAAAATGAAATATATGTGCAGGACATATCCTGTTTCATTTTTAAATGCAATATTGTAAAAATAAATGTTTCATGGAACATGAAATATTGAAAGAAAACTTTTATATAAAATTTATCTAAACAATTAGAAGCAAGGCAGTATACTGCAGGAAAAATAGTTTGTGGAACAGAAAATAAAGTAAAATAAATATTGACTTCTCTATTCATTGATGATATCCTTTTTTAAAAAAACAGTGATTTTTATCAGAAAACAAAAATGTAATTCCTACAAATAAGGAAAAGTAATTGGATGATTCTAAAAATATATTTGAATCAATAAATGTCAAAGCAGATATAAAATTAATTGAAAATCACAAAAAGAATTTTATCAATGTATCAATGTATTTTATCAATGTATCAATGTATCTTTATCAATGTATTTTATCAATGTATCAATTTTATCAATGTATCTTTTATCAATGTATCAATGTATTTTATCAATTTTATCAATGTATCAATGTATCAATGACCATTTACCATTACTGAAAGGAAGGGAGGGAGGGAGGGAGGGAGGAAGAAAGGAAATATTTTAAAGTACTATATTCATACATTTGAAATAAATACTTTTGAGGAAGATATAAATGATCAAAATTTATTCTGGAGAGATAGGAAAACTGAATGAACCAGTAACTCTATAAGAAAATGAGGAGAGGGATAAATTGGGAGATTGGGATTGACAAATACACACTATGATATATAAAATAGATAACTAATAAGGAACTGCTGCATAGCACAGGGAACTCTACTCAATACTCTGTAATGACCTAAATGGAAAAAGAATCTAGAAAAGAGTGGATATATGTATATGTATAACTGATTCAATTTGCTGTACAGTAGAAACTAACACAACATTGTAAATCAACTATACTTCAATAAAAATTAATTAAAAATAAATAAAAGCAGATATGAAAATTTAAAAAAAAAAGAAACTGAGGAAGTTTTACTACCTTTTAGTAAAGCTCATGGTTCAGAACCATGCTGTCTAATAGAAATATAATGCCTGTCACAAATGCAAGCCACATTTATAATTTTAAATTTTCTTAATAGCCACACTAAAAGGATAAAAAGGAATAGTAAAATTAATTTTAATAACATATTTTATTTAACATAGGTGGCCATGACAAAAAATTATGTCAACATAAAATCAATGTAAAAGTTATTAGTTTTACTTTTTCTTAGTCTTTAAAATCCAGGATATATTTTGCATTTAAAGTACATTTCAATCTGGCTGGTAAATTTTCATTAGAAATACGTCATCTATATATTTAGACTTCACATAATCTACAAAACATAGACTCACATAACCAGTTTGTCCCCAAAACACTGAAACACTGAGATGAGTATCAATTTTTAAATGAGAAATTAAATTTAAAATAAAAAAATAAATTTGAAAATTCAGTTCCTCAGTCATATTAGCCGCATTTCAGGTGCTTATTATGCCATATTAGATAGCACACATTCAGAGAATTTTATAGCAAAGTTCTTTCTAGCTTACAAAGAACAGATAATGTCTGTGCTAAGAGTTCCAGAGCACAGAAAACAATGGACACCTCTCTGTTTCTAAAAACTACTAAATCCTCATACCAAAACCTGACAAAATACACAATATACATAAACACAGATATACAGAGAATAAAAATTATAAGCCAATGCCTTTTGTAATGTAGTTATTAAATAAATAATAATAAATACAGGCGCAAAAATAATCCCAATGGCAATAAAAAGCAAAAATACATTAAAATAATAATTCAGCATGTCTGCAGCATGTAAGCCTCAATTATTTCAACCAAGCAAGACACATCTTCAATGAAATTAAAGCTGCTTTGAGTAGCTGGGCAAAGGCCCTACTCCTCAGAGGCCACTGGACTAAATCCACCTGCCCTCTTTTCTGTTTTCTTCAGTCAACATGAAAACTAGAATTCACCTGCTCCTCAAATACACAGCAGGGATCTTGATCTGTAACATTCTCTTCAAAAAGCTCTGTGCTACTTTCTTGTTCCTGACCTGCTCCTACCACTCTCCACTTCACTGTGACTTCTTGTTACCGCCCATCCATCGACAGCAAATTTCCCTGTGTCTTCAATATCTGCTCTGAGTTTCTCCCTCCTCATAACTGGGGCTCTTCCCTGAGGACATGGCCTCCCCAACACTTCTCAAATGACAGGTATTCCTACATCAGGGTCAGGCAATGAGTTTCCATACCCACCATGGCCATTTCTAAACCATTTTTCCTGCAGCTTCTTGTAAACATGCAAAGCTCCCTTAAGACCCAATCCTTTCAGCTTTCAAGGCATGCTTCCTCCTTCTTTGTTGTTCTGCTTTACCAACCTTCTCTCATTGTTCAAATCTGTTGACGCCTGCCCTACACTCTATCTCTCCACTGCAAGCCCTGCCTTCAGTCCTTATCCTATCAACATGGACAACCCTTTTGAGATCATAGCACCTATTTCCACGAACTCATCTTCATGTGATCTGTTTATGAACAAATGAAGTTTATGAACTTTACGTCATGGCCACACCTTGGGCATGTTCACGACCCATAACTGCTCTACCTCTAAGACTACGGAATCACACAACTGACCACCATTTCCTCTTTTTCCTGTTTGCCACTTCAGCTATTCCAAACAATCATCCACCTTAAAGAGCCCTCCCTTTACTTTCTCCTCTCTACTTTCCCCCAGTCCATCTTTCACCACTTTCCTTGGCCAGCCTGGATTCCACTAGCTATTTTTTCATATTTCTTATATCTTTTAGTTAACACACATGTGCTGAATTTTCAACCCTGATGAAACCCAGCCCTGCTTCTCTGGGCTGCACCTGAGGAACCAGGCAGCACTGGGGCAAGCACACCACACAGTAGACAGAATATCCATAGTCATCAAGTTCAAAGGTGCTCCAGCCAATGTCTGTGCCTGGCCCCCTAAGACATTTCTCCAGCCCTGTCTTTACTGTCAATAAAACTGATAGGAGGCCTAATTGCTTATCCACTGACAGATCATTAGAAGTATTTTTTGGTAATAAATTTATACACCTTTTTTTTTTTTTTTTTTTGCGGTACGCGGGCCTCTCACTGTTGTGGCCTCTCCCGTTGCGGAGCACAGGCTCCAGACGCGCAGGCTCAGCGGCCATGGCTCACGGGCCCAGCCGCTCCGCGGCATGTGGGATCTTCCCGGACCGGGGCACGAACCCGTGGCCCCTGCATCGGCAGGCGGACTCTCAACCACTGCGCCACCAGGGAAGCCCTATACACAATTTTTTTAATCAAATAACTCAAAAGGAGTTCAAAGGATTGAGGAAAATTGCTATAACAAAACTCTGCCCATTCCTATCTTCTTGATTAATGTGAAAATGTTTCTCAGCACTTACATCTATAAAAATGAAAAATAAGAAAAAAATTGATACTGCTCCTATTTAATTCTACCAACAAGTAACACTCATCCATAGATACATTACCTAGTTGGAAAAAAAAAACAGCTTTTTTATTTTATCAATACATTTAACAAATTACTTTTCAAAATGTGTAATACACATTTAAAAATTTCCTTGTGGTCCCAGGAAATTTTAAATATTTAAATTTATGCACACAAATTTCATTGCAATGGTTGACCAGTAAAAGTCTTTGAAGTGTAAAACTATACTGTATTAGCACAAACTCTGTAAGAAAAGGAGAATAGAACTGGTAATTCTAGAAGAAAAAGGGACTGTATACCATTTCAGATCATTAATGAGGAGCTAGTTCATGATTTTTTGAAAAATAGATTAAGGTAGATATCAAACCACTATATTTTGATTCCATCAGACATCTTTTAAAAAGTAATAGCATAGCTTAATTTTAACATGTATATATTTACAATTTGCCAGAAATTATAAGCTTTAAACATTTTAAAATTTAATAAAAACTATACATATCAACTTTTAAAAATGTAAAAGCGAATAGAATTTTTCAAAATTCTTTTAGGGGGCACATTAGTAAAAAAAATGTGAAGAGTATTTCTCTAGTCAATTCATGTTCCATCCCTCCACCATGATGATATCAAGTCTACCCTCTCTTCAAATCTCTCATCCCGCTTACCCCAAAAATATACATCAAACATTTGCAATAGCTAAAAATTGCAAATAATTTCAAAGTCAGTCAAATAAGGGATTGGTTAAATATGATGAAACTGCAGCAATTAAAAGTATCAGTGAAGACATATTTACTGAATTATCCTCGATATAATCTTAAATTTTTTTAAAACAATGCAAAAATATTTAAGGTACTAGATAACATATGGTATCCAATTTTTTATAAGAATATGGTGTGTGTGTGTGTGTGTGTGTTGGGTTGGTGTGTCTAAATGTTCACAGTGGTTATTTTCTCTTTACAGTAGAATTTGGGGGTAATTTTTGCTTTTATCTTTATATCTTTGCAGATTCAAAATTGTTAATAGTAAATGTTTTATTCTATCTAAAACAAAAAAGTCAATTCCATTTAAAATATACATGAAAATGTAAAGTAAAACAAAATAGAAATACATAAAAATAATCTCTACTCATAGAGCCTATGGTTGGGGAGTTAAGACATGGAGAGATAGATAATGAATCAGATGGGAGAGGGCATGATGACAGAGTGCCATTGGCCCCACCAGTTCAGTTGGAGAGATAGTGGGCCTGGTCAGTGAAGGTTTCAAAGAAAAGACAGAACTCAGACAATGATGGGTAGGATTTGGGACTTATAAGTATCCAGAATTAGAGGGAAAGGGATAGAAGGGGTAAATAATGATAGGTGCAGAGGCATAGAGGCAAAAAAACTACAAGTTGTGTTATAGACAGGTGTGTACTTTAACAGTGGAGTTGGAGAGAACCTTAAGTCACAAATCAGGTACTTAATAGATATTTTTTTCTTGTTCTTATTCATGTATTCACTCAACAATTACTGCTTGAGTGACTCCTGTGTGCAAAGCACTATTCCACGGGCTAGGAACAATAAATTGGTAGATGCATATAAGACACATTGAATATATTAGTGAGTGCTATGATGAAAAATAAAGCAAAGTAAATGGATAAAATAAGATGTGGGATGTGATAGTCTCTCTGAGAGATGATGTTTGAGCACAGATTTGCATGAAGGGAATAAACCACTTGCATATTCTTGGAAGAGCATTCCAGGCAGAGGGAACAGCCAGTACAAGGACCCTGATATGTATATTTAAATTAAACTTAAATTAGATGCTTGGCATGTTTTGAAAAACCAGGATGACCAGTGGGGATATAGTATAAAGACCAGAAGAAAGAGTAGTAAAAATCAGATGGAGGAGGTAGCAAGGGGTAGCAAGGGGTAGGTCACGGCCTTGAGATTTATTTTTAGGAAACCTCTAAAAATACTATGGAAAATGAATGTGGAAAATTACAAAATACCGTTGGTATTGCCTTTATGGGACAATGGCTCTCTCATCCTGATATTACCTGGGCTTATGTGGCCATTCATTCACTTACTCAGTTATTCATCACCAAGAGAGCCTATTATGGCATGGCCTTCCTCTTCACAGACCACAGTCTAGGTGGGCTGTCAATCACATACATAAGTCATTAAAACCCAAGTTTCATAAAATCATAGATGGTGTCAACTGGCAGGAACCTTCTCATCCAACACCCTTGTTTTCCAGATGAGGAAACTGAATCCCTTCAATTAAGCAAACAACTCCAAGTGCTCTCTTACTTAAAACAGAGACTATTTAGGATGAGCAATAATGAGAATGTCAGATATACTAAAGCCAAAAGCAGATGAGTAATGACTGTCAGCTAATGAAAAAAATCTCCACAAGATACAGGCTTCAAACACCAGATGGCAAATGTGGGCAAAAGGCTTGTTGCTATGGAACAGAATAAACTGCTCTTTGGGCCATTGTGAAATACCTTGGCCATCTAACAAAATAAGGTAATATATATTGCAACACAAAATCCATTCAGGCACAGTAATGGGAGATAAAATCAGATAAAAATGTGAGGTCTTAATGATTTCTGAAGCTTTTAGACAGAGATGAAAATTGCCATATTAGCTCAATTCATATCAAACAGATTAATGGAAAAGATGAAGTGAGACTGCTTTTTAAATAAACTGTCAGCCTATAAAAGTAGAATCGAGTGAATTCATGTTACGAAGGCACCAAAGGGTAGCATGAAGCACTTAGATCTTCAGGTCCAATATTCTCATTTCACAGATGAGGAAACAGACCAGGATATGTGACTTGTCCAGGGTCACCAGGCGAGGCAGGAGTATCTGCTGGACTTGACTCATCTTCCCTGAGATTCTTCCAGACCTCTGTGACTGCTTCTCTAACAGTATAAACCAAGAGTCAGCACACTTTCTTTTTTTTTTTTTTAACATCTTTAGTGGAGTATAATTGCTTTACAATGATGTGTTAGTTTCTGCCCTCTTGCGTCTCCCTCCCACACTCCCTATCCCACCCCTACAGGTGGTCACAAAGCACTGAGCTGATCTCCCTGTGCTGTGTGGCTGCTTCCCCCAGCTAGCTATTTTACATTTGGTAGTGTATATATGTCCATGCCACTCTCTCACTTTGTCCCAGCTTACCCTTCCCCCTCCACATATCCTCAAGTCCATTCTCTAGTAGGTCTGCGTCTTTATTCCCGTCTTGCCCCTAGGTTTTTCATGAGCTTCTTTTTTTCTTAGATTCCATATATATGTGTTAGCATACGGTATTTGTTTTTCTCTTTCCGACTTACTTCACTCTGTATGGCAGAGTCCAGGTCCATCCACCTCATTACAAATAACTCAATTTCGTTTCTTTTCATGGCTGAGTAATATTCCATTGTATATATGTGCCACATCTTCTTTATCCATCCATCTGTTGATGGACACTTAGGTTGCTTCCATGTCCTGGCTACTGTAAATACAGCTGCAATGAACATTGTGGCACATGACTCTTATTGAATTATGGTTTTCTCAGGGTATATGCCCAGTACTGGGATTACTGGGTCGTATGGTAGTTCTATTTTTAGTTTTTTAAGGAACCTCCATACTGTTCTCCATAGTGGCTGTATCAATTTACATTCCCACCAACAGTGCAAGAGGGTTCCCTTTTCTCCACACCCTTTCCAGCATTTATTGTTTGTAGATTTTTTGATGATGGCCATTCTGACTGGTGTGAGATGATATCTCATTGTAGTTTTGATTTGCATTTCTCTAATGATTAATGATGTTGAGCATTCTTTAATGTGTTTGTTGGCAATCTGTATATCTTCTTTTCAGGAATGTCTATTTAGGTCTTCTGCCCATTTTTGGATTGGATGGTTTGTTTTTTTGATATTGAGCTGCATGAGCTGCTTGTAAATTTTGGAGATTAATCCTTTGTCAGTTGCTTCATTTGCAAATATTTTCTCCCATTCTGAGGGTTGTCTTTTCGTCTTGTTTATGGTTTCCTTTGCTGTTTAAAAGCTTTTAAGTTTCATTAGGTCCCATTTGTTTCTTTTTGTTTTTATTTCCATTTCTCTAGGAGGTGGGTCAAAAGGATCTTGCTGTGATTTATGTCATGGAGTGTTCTGCCTATGTTTTCCTCTAAGAGTTTAATAGTATCTGGCCTTACATTTAGGTCTTTCATCCATTTTGAGCTTATTTTTGTGTAAGATGTTAGGGAGTGTTCTAATTTCCTTCTTTTACATGTAGCTGTCCAGTTTTCCCAGTACCACTTATTGAAGAGACTGTCTTTTCTCCATTGTATATCCTTGCCTCCTTTGTCATAGATTAGTTGACCAAAGGTGCGTGGGTTTATCTCTGGGCTTTCTATCCTGTTCCATTGATCTATGTTTCTGTTTTTGTGCCAGTACCATATTGTCTTGATTACTGTAGCTTTGTAGTATAGTCTGAAGTCAAGGAGTCTGATTCCTCCAGCTCTGTTTTTTTCCCTCAAGACTGCTTTGGCTATTCGGGGTCTTTGTGTCTCCATACAAATTTTAAGATTTTTTGCTCTAGTTCCATAAAAAATGCCATTGGTAATTTGATAGGGATTGCACTGAATCTGTAGATTGCTTTGGGTAGTATAGTCATTTTCACAATGTTAATTCTTCCAATCCAAGAACATGGTATATCTCTCCATCTATTTGTATCATCTTTAATTTCTTTCATCAGTGTCTTATAATTTTCTGCATACAGGTCTTTTGTCTCCTTAGGTAGTTTTTTTCCTAGATATTTTATTCTTTTTGTTGCAGTGGTAAATGGGAGTGTTTCCTTAATTTCTCTTTCAGATTTTTCATCATTAGTATATAGGAATGCAAGAGATTTCTGTGCATTAATTTTGTATCCTGCTACTTTACCAAATTCATTGATCAGCTCTAGTAGTTTTCTGGTAGCATCTTTAGGATTCTCTATGTATAGTATCATGTCATCTGCAAACAGTGACAGCTTTACTTCTTTTCTGATTTGGATTCCTTTTATTTCTTGTTATTCTCTGAATGCTGTGGCTAAAACTTCCAAAACTATGTTGAATAATAGTGGTGAGAGTGGGCCATACATTAAGTATTTTAGACTTTGTGGACCGTATTGTCTCTGTTGTAACTATTCAACCCTGTCACTGTAGAGCAAGATCAGCCATAGATAAGATATACACAAATAGGTGTGGCTATGCTCCAATGAAACTTTACTTATAGAAAATGAAATTTGCATTTTACATAATTTTCACTTGTCATAAAATATTCTTACTTTTTAAAACCATTTAAAAATGTAAAAATGGGCAGAAGACCTAAATAGACATTTCTCCAAAGAAGACACACAGATGACTAATAGGCACATGAAAAGATGCTCAACATTGCTAATTATTAGAGAAATACAAATCAAAACTACAGTGAAGGGGTTTCCCTGGTGGCGCAGTGGTTGAGAGTCCGCCTGCCGATGCAGGGGACACGGGTTCGTGCCCTGGTCCGGGAAGATCCCACATGCCGCGGAGTGGCTGGGCCCGTGAGCCATGGCTGCTGAGCCTGCACGTCCAGTGACTGTGCTCCACAACAGGAGAGGCCACAACAGTGAGAGGCCCGTGTACCGCAAAAAAAAAAAAAAAAAAAAAAAAACAAAAAACTGCAGTGAAGTACCACCTTACACCAGTCAGAATGGCCATCATCAAAAAGGCTACAAATAACAAATGCTGGAGAGGGTGTGGAGAAAAGGGAACCCTCCTACATTGTTGGGAATGTAAATTGGTGCAGCCACTGTAGAAAACAGTGTGGAGCCTCCTTACAAAACTAAAAACAGAGTTGCCATATGATCCAGCACTTTCACTCCTAGGCATATAGCCAGACAAAACTATAATTAGAAAAGATACATGCATCCCAATGTTCACTGCAGCACTATTTACAACAGCCAAGACATGTAAGCAACTTAAATGTCCACTGACAGATGAATGGATAAAGAAGATGTAGTATATATGCACAATGGAATACTACTCAGCCGTAAAAAAGAATGAAATAATGCCATTTGCAGCAACATGGATGGACCTAGAGGTTATCATACTAAGTGAAGTAGGTCAGAAAGAGAAAGACAAATATCATATGATATCACTTATATGTAGAATCTAAAATATGACACAAATGAACTTATTGTGAAACAGATTGACAGACACAGAACACAAACTTATGGTTACTAAAGGGGAAAGGGGGTGGTGGAGGGAAAAATTAGGTGTTTGGGATTATCAGATACAAACTACTACATATAAAACAGATTAAAAAAACAAGGTCCTACTATATAGCATAGGAAATATTCAATATCATATAATAAACCATAGTGGAAAAGAATATATATATATATGAAACTGAATCACTTTGCTGTACACCAGAAACTGATACATCACTGTAAATCAACAGTACTTCAATAAAAATAAATAAGTTTTTTAAAAATGTAAAAACCACACTTAGCTCACTGGGCATATAAAAACCAGGCAGTGGGCTAGATTTGACCTATGGGCCACAGACTGCCAACTTCTGATGCAGACTCCTAAAAAGATGCATGCAAATTAAAACTGTATACTTTGAAAACCATCCCAGTGGCTTAAACTAATATCTCTAATTGGCAATAACTTTTAATGATTTTTCCTTTAACTTCACAGCCTGGTTAAAAAAAAACTCTTGGAAAAGTACCAATTCTGGCTGCCTTATTTTCCTGTAGAGAACATATACTTTTTGATAGATGAAAAAGTAACCATAGTAATTTTTCTTATCTCTACTGAAGACATCACTAATGATTCATTGGTATTTAGTAATTTTTTATTAGAAAAAAACAACATATTTCACAATGATAGGTTGTCTGATAATAATAAAAATACTGTGTGCAAGACACTGTCCTGTACACTTTATACATATTAACTCACTTAAACCTCACCAGAATCCTATGAGACAGGTATTATTACTAGCCCCATTTTACATGTGAGAAAACTGAGGCACAGAGATGTTAAGTACCTTGCCCAAGATTACACACCTGGTAGGTGGTAAATTTAGAATTTGAACCACAGTCAGCCTCGAAGTAAGGGCTACTAAACACTATTATATATTTTTAAAACAGCATTTCACACAGAAATAAATAAAACAGCTCTCCCCTTTTGTTTATTTTTCTTTATAATATATTTCTTAGTGTCTTTCCTCTTCCTTCCCTTCCCTTAATACAGCTCAGGTTGGTGGGCCTGCTAGGGCCAGGAATATGGAGACAGTTGAGGGAAGGGGATGGTCAAGACTGAGAAGGCTATTAGTGCCAAGGGAACTGGGACTGGAGAAGTACAGAGTCAAAGAGGCAAGTTAAATGTGCAGAGATGTGGCTAAGGAGACAGCCACCATGGTGATTACACATGAGGGTAACAGGCAAGTATGTAAATATATTGTGAATAATGAGAGCCAGGCTTCTCAGAAAGGAGTTTCAAAAATGGAAAGGGGAAAGGCTAAAACAAACTCTGTCATACTGGATTTGAATTGGAGGTATTTGTATCAACTCATGGTTTTTAACTTAGGTAGATCAGTAAGTGCATGCATGCACACACATATGCAGATAGAGCTAAGAAGGATATACACATACATATATGTGCACAGGTGTATGCATGTGCACACACACATGGGCTCTGCTTGCGGTAAATGTTATTTTTTAAAAACATCAAAATCCATATTATATGAAATGCTCACACTGGTAATCTGTGGAACACCCAAATGACCAAGAAGAAAACTGTGTGTGTGTGTGTGTGTGTGTGTCTATGTCTATCCTTCCTAGCTCTATTTGTTAAAAGGGCCTAGAAACAATGACACCCTGTATTAATCAGCACCCCTAATGCTCAGATCTTGGTTTCTACATATCATTCTCCACTAGAAAGAACCAGAATGACACTACAGGTGGAGCACAGAAAGTACAATGTAAGTCTGGAATAGAAGTGTCAAAAGTGAGGAAATGCTAAAGATGCGACTGGAAAGTGGTAAAAAAAAAAATACCTAGGAACCCTCTTGAAGAAGCTCCTGCTAGCCAAATATAGGCCAATTTGAGCATCAAAATAAATAATAATAATAATGAATTAAACCCCAGTAAATAAAATAGGAATTCTTGAGTCTAAATAAATGAATGAACAAATAACAGAGTGTTCTTCCCTACAGTAGAATACCACTTAATACATGTGGAAGGAATGACAAAATTAGAAAATGAGCATTTGGCAACCATCATTGTAATAAATGATTCATGCAAAAAATCATCAATGAATGTTAAACCTAGTGGGTGAAAATTTGTTAAGGAACAGGGTATTTACATAATTTCAAAATATCTCCCACAAAATTTAGCTTACAGAGAAAAACAGTAACTTTATGTTGGAGAAACCTAGTAAATACCACCTTAACCAAGTGAACAAAGTTAACATCAAGAATAATGGGACAGGGGACCTTCAAGATGGCAGAGGAGTAAGATGTGCAGATCACCTTCCTCCCCACAAGTACATCAAAAATACATCTACATGTGGAACAGCTCCTACAGAACACCTACTGAACGCTGGCAGAAGACCTCAATCTTCCCAAAAGGCAAGAAACTCCCCACGTCCTTGGGCAAAAGAAAAGAGAACAAACAGAGACAAAAGAATAGGGACAGGACCTGCACCTCTGGGAGGGAGCTGTGAAGGAGGAAAGGTTTCCACACACTAGGAAGCCCCTTAACTGGTGGAGACTGGGGGTGGCAGGGTGGGAGCTTCGGAGCCACAGAGGAGAGCGCAGCAAGAGGGGTACAGAGGGCAAAGCGGAGAGATTCCCGCACAGAGGAGCGATGCTGACCAGCACTCACCAGCCTGAGAGGCTTATCTGCTCACCCGCCGGGGCGGGCAGGGGCTGGGAGCTGAGGCTCGGGCTTTGGAGGTCAGATCCCAGGGAGAGGACTGGGGTTGGCTGCGTGAACACAGCCTGAAGGGGGCTAGTGAGCCACAGCTAGATGGGAGGGAGTCCGGAAAATGTATGGGCCTGCCTAAGAGGCAAGAGACCATTGTTCCCTGGTACACAAGGAGAGGGGATTCATAGCACCGCCTAAAGAAGCTCCAGAGATGGGCGCGAGCTGTGGCTATCAGCGCAGACATGAGAGACGGGCATGAAATGCTAAGGCTGTTGCTGCAGCCACCAAGAAGCCTGTGTGCGAGCACAAGTCACTCTCCACACCTCCCCTCCCAGGAGCCTGTGCAGCCCACCACTGCCAGGGTCTCGTGATCAAGGGACAACTTCCCCGGGAGAACACACGGTGCGCCTCAGGCTGGTGCAACGTCACACCGGCATCTGCTGCCACAGGCTTGCCCCACATTCCATACCCCACCCTCCCCCCGGCCTGAGTGAGCATGAGCCCCCTAATCAGCTGCTACTTTAACCTCGTCCTGTCTGAGTGAAGAACAGATGCCCTCAGACAACTCACATGCAGAGGCAGGGCCAAATATAAAGCTGAACCCCAGGAGCTGTGCGAACAAACAACAGAAAGGGAAATTCCTCCCAGCAGCCTCAGGAGCAGTGGATTAAATCTCCACAATCAACTTGATGTACCCTGCATCTGTGGAATACCTGAATAGACAACGAATCATACCAAAATTGAGGCAGGGGACTTTGGGAGCAACTGTAGACTTGGGGTTTGCTTTCTGCATCTAATTTGTTTCTGGTTTTATGTTTATCTTAGTTTAGTATTTACAACTTATTATCATTGGCAGATTTGTTTATTGAGTTGGTTGCACTCTTCGTTTTGTGTGTATATATATATTTTTCCTTTTTCTCTTTTTGTAAGTGTGTATGTGTATGCTTCTTTGTGTGATTTTGTCTATATAGCTTTGCTTTTACCATTTGTCCTAGGGCTCTGTCTGTGCATTTTGGGTTTTTTTGGTATAGGTTTTAGCACTTGTTATCATTGGTAGATTTGTTTATTGGTTTGGTTGCTCTCTTCTTTCTTTTTTTAAATTACTTTTATTTATTTATTTTTTATTATTTTTCTTTTTTTCCAGTATGCGGGCCTCTCACTGTTGTGGCCTCTGCCGTTGCAGAGCACAGGCTCCAGACACGCAGACTCAGTGGCCATGGCTCGTGAGCCTAGCCGCTCCGCGGCATGTGGGATCTTCCCAGTCCGGGCCACGAACCCATGTCCCCTGAATCGACAGGAGGACTCTCAACCATTGAGCCACCAGGGAAGCCCTTTAATAATATTAATTATTTCAATAATTTTATGTATTGATTTTTCTTTCTTTTTTTTTCTCCCTTTTCTTCTGAGCCATGTGGCTGACAGGGTCTTGGTGCTGTGACTGGGTGTCAGGCCTAAGCCTCTGAGGTGGGAGAGCCAAGTTCAGGACATTGGACCACCAGAGATTTCCCAGCCCCATGTAATATCAAATGGCAAAAGCTCTCACAGAGATCTCCATCTCAATGCTAGGACCCAGCTCCACCCAACGACCAGCAAGCTACAGTGCTTGACACCCCATAACAAACAACTAGCAAGACAGGAACACAACCCCACCCATTAGCAGAGAGGCTGCCTAAAATCATAATAAGTTCACAGACACCCCAAAATATACCACCAGACGTGGTCCTGCCCAACAGAAAGACAAGATCCAGCCTCATCCTCCAGAACACAGGTACCAGTCCCCTCCACCGGGAAGGGGACCAGCCACAACCCACTGAAACAACCTTGCTCACTGAGGGCAGACACCAAAAACAACAGGAACTACGAACCTGCAGCCTGTGAAATGGAGACCCCAAACGCAGTTAGTTAAGCAAAATGAGAAGGCAGAGAAATACACAGCAGATGAAGGAGCAAGGTAAAAACCCACCAGACCAAACAAATGAAGAGGAAACAGGCAGTCTACCTGAAAAAGAGTAATGATAGTAAAGATGATCCAAAATCTTGGAAATAGAATGTAGAAAATACAAGAAACATTTAACAAGGACCTAGAAGAACTAGAGAGCAAACAAACAATGATGAACAACACAGTAAATGAAATTTTAAAATTCTTTAGAAGGAATCAACAGCAGAATAACTGAGGAAGAAGAACGGATAAGTGACCTGGAAGATAAAATAGTGGAAATAACTACTGCAGAGAAGAATAAAGAAAAAAGAATGAAAAGAATTGAGGACAGTCTCAGAGAAGTCTGGAACAACATTAAACGCACCAACGTTCGAATTACAGGGGTCCCAGAAGAAGAAGAGAAAAAGAAAGGGACTGAGAAAATATTTGAAGAGATTATAGTTGGAAACTTACCTAATATGGGAAAGGAAAGAGTCAATCAAGTCCAGGAAGTGCAGAGAGTCCCATAAAGGATAAATCCAAGGAGAAACATGACAAGACACATATTAATCAAACTATCAAAAACTAAATACAAAGAAAAAATATTAAAAGCAGCAAGGGGAAAGCAATAAATAACATACAAGGGAATCCCCATAAGGTTAACACCTGATTTCTCAGCAGAAACTCTGCAAGCCAGTACGGTGTTGCAGGACATATTTAAAGTGATGAAAGGGAAAAACCTACAACCAAGATTACTCTACCCAGCAAGGATCTCATTCAGATTCAATGGAGAAATTAAAACCTTTACAGATAAGCAAAAGCTAAGAGAATTCAGCACCACCAAACCAGCTTTACAAGAAATGCTAAAGGAATTTCTCTAGGCAGAAAACACAAGAGAAGGAAAAGACCTACAATAACAAACCCAAAACAATTAAGAAAATGGTAATAGGAACATACATGTCAATAATTACCTTAAAAGTAAATGGATTAAATGTGCCAACCAAAAGACATAGACTGGCTAAATGGATTCAAAAACAAGACCCGTATATATGCTGTCTACAAGAGACCCACTTCAGACCTAGGACACATAAAGACTGAAAGTGAGGGGATGGAAAAAGATATTCCATGCAAATAGAAATCAAAGGAAAGTTGGAGTAGCAATTCTCATATCAGACAAAAGAGAGTTAAAAATAAAGCCTACTATAAGAGACAAAGAAGGACACTACTGAATAAGGGATTGATCCAAGAAGAAGATATAAAAATTGTAAATATTTATGCACCCAACATAGGAGCACCTCAATACATAAGGCAAATGCTAACAGCCATAAAAGGGGAAATCGACAGTAACACAATCACAGTAGGGGACTTTAACACCTCACTTTCACCAATGGACAGATAATCCAAAGTGAAAATAAATAAGGAAACACAAGCTTTTAATGATACATTAAACAAGATGGACTTAACTGATATTTATAGGACATTCCATCCAAAAACAACAGAATACACTTTCTTCTCAACTGCCCACGTAACATTCTCCAGGATAGATCATGTCTTAGGTCACAAATCAAGCCTTGGTAAATTTAAGAAAATTGAAATTGTATCAGGTATCTTTTCCGACCAAAACGTTATGAGACTAGATATCAATTACAGGAAAATCTGTAAAAATTACAAACGCATGGAGGCTAAACAATACACTCCTAAATAACCAAGAGATCACTGAAGAAATCCAAGAGGAAATCAAAAAATACCTAGAAACATGACAACCCAAAACCTATGGGATGCAGAAAAAGCAGTTCTAAGAGGGAAGTTTGTAGAAATACAATCCTACCTCAAGAAACAAGAAAAATCTCAAATAAAAAAACCAAACTTACACCTAAAGCAATTAGAGAAAGAAGAACAAAAAACCCCAAAGTCAGCAGAAGGAGGGAAATCATAAGATCAGATCAGAAAAAAATGAAAAAGAAATGAAGGAAATGATAGCAAAGATCAATAAAACTAAAAGCTGGTTACTTGAGAAGATAAACAAAATTGATAAACCATTAGCCAGACTCATCAAGAAAAAGATGGAGAGGACTCAAATCAATCGAATTACAAATGAAAAAGCAGAAATAACCATTGAAACTGCAGATACAAAGGATCATGTGAGATTACTACAAGCAACTATATGCCAATAAAATGGACAAACTGGAAGAAATGGACAAATTCTTAGAAAAGCACAACCTTCCAAGACTGAACCAGGAAGAAATAGAAAATACGAACAGACCAATCACAAGCAATGAAATTGAAACTGTGATTAAAAATCTTCCAACAAACAAAAGCCCAGGACAAGATGGCTTCACAGGTGAATTCTATCAAACGTTTAGAGAATATCTAACACCCATCCTTCTCAAACTCTGCCAAAATACAGCAGAGGCAGGAACACCCCCAAACTCCTTCTACGAGGCCACATCACCCTGATACCGAAACCAGACAAAGATGTCACAAAGAAAGAAAACTACAGGCCAATATCACTGATGAACATAGATGCAAAAATCCTCAACAAAATACTAGCAAACAGAATCCAACAGCACATTTAAAGGGTCATACACCATGATCAAGTGGGGTTTATCCCAGGAATGCAAGGATTCTTCAATATATGCAAATCTATCGATGTGATAAACCATATTAACAAATTGAAGGATAAAAACAATATGATAATGTCAACAGATGCAGAAAAAGCTTTCAAAAAAATTTAAGACCTATTTATGATAAAAACCCTCCAGAAAGTAGGCATAGAAGGAACTTACCTCAACATAAAAAAGGCCATATATGACAAACCCACAGCCAACATCGTTCTCAATGGTGAAAAACTGAAACCACTAAGATCAGGAACAAGAAAAGGTTGGCCACTCTCACCATTATTATTCAACATGGTTTTGGAAGTTTTAGCCAGAGCTATCAGAGAAGAAGAAATAAAAGGAAACCAAATTGGAAAAGAAGAAGTAAAACTGTCACTGTTTGCAGATGATATATACATAGAGAATATGTATATTCTCTATATGTAGAGACTCTTAAAGATGCTACCAGAAACCTACTAGAGCTAATCAATGAATTTGGTAAAGTAACAGGATACAAAATTAATGCACAGAAATCTCTTGCATTACTATACATTAATGATGAAAAATCTGAAAGAGAAATTAATGAAACACTCCCATTTACCACTGCAACAAAAAGAATAAAATACCTAGGAATAAACCTACCTAAGGAGACAGAAGACCTGTATGCAGAAAACTATAATACACTGATGAAAGAAAATAAAGATGATACAAACAGATGGAGAGATATGCCATGTTCTTGGATTGAAAGAATCAATATTGTGAAAATGACTCTACTACCCAAAGCAATCTACAGATTCAGCACAATCCCTATCAAACTACCAATGGCATTTTTCACAGAACTAGAACAAAAAATTTCACAATTTGTATGGGAACACAAAAGACCTTGAATAGCCAAAGCAATCTTGAGAAAGGAAAATGGAGCTGGAGGAATCAGGCTCCCTGACTTCAGACTATACTACAAAGCTACAGTAATCAAGACAACATGGTACTAGCACAAAAACAGAAATATAGATCAATGGAACAGGATAGAAAGCCCAGCAATAAGCCCACACACATATGGTCACCTTATCTTTGATAAAGTAGGCAAGAATATACAATGGAGAAAAGACAGCCTCTTCAATAAATGGTGCTCGGAAAACTGGACACCTACATGTAAAAGAATGAAATTAGAACACTAGATAACACCATACACAAAAGTAAACTCAAAATGGATTAAAGACCTAAATGTAAGGCCAGACACTATAAATCTCTTAGAGGAAAACATAGGCAGAACATTCTATGACAGAAATCACAGCAAGATCTGTGTTGACCCACCTCCTAGAGAAATGAAAATAAAAGCAACAATAAACAAAAGGGACCTAATGAAACTTAAAAGCTTTTGCACAGCAAAGGAAACCCCAAACAAGACCAAAAGGCAACCCGCAGAATGGGAGAAAATATTTGCAAACGAAGCAACTGACAAGGGATTAATCTCCAAAATATACAAGCAGCTCATGCAGCTCAATAACAAAAAAACAAACAAACCAATCCAAAAATGGGCAGAACCTAAATAGACATTTCTCCAAAGAAGATATACAGATTGCCAACAAACACATGAAAGGATGCTCAACATCACTAATCGTTAGAGAAATGCAATTAAAAACTACAATGTGGTATCACCTCACACCTCACAGTCAGAATGGCCATCATCAAAAAATCTAGAAACAATAAATGCTGGAGAGGGTGTGGAGAAAAGGGAACCTTCTTGCACTGTTGGTGGGAATGTAAATTGATACAGCCACTATGGAGAACAGTATGGAGGTTCCTTAAAAAACTAAAAATAGAACTACCATATGACCCAGTAATTCCACTACTGGGCATATACCCTGAGAAAACCATAATTCAAAAAACAGTCATGGGGCTTCCCTGGTGGCACAGAGGTTGGGAGTCTGCCTGCCGATGCAGGGGACACGGGTTCGTGCCCCGGTCCGGGCGGATCCCACATGCCACGGAGCGGCTGGGCCCATCAGCCGTGGCCGCTGGGCCTGCGCGTATGGAGCCTGTGCTCCACAGCGGGAGAGGCCACAACAGTGAGAGGCCCGCGTACCGCAAAAAAAAAAAAAAAAAGAGTCATTTACCACAATGTTCATTGCAGCTTTATTTACAGTAGCCAGGACATGGAAGCAACCTAAGTGTCCATCAACAGATGAATGGATAAAGAAGATGTGGCACATATATACAATGGAATATTACTCAGCCATAAAAAGAAACAAAATTGAGTTATTTGTAGTGAGGTGGATGGACCTAGAGACTGTCATACAGAGTGAAGTAAGTCAGAAAGAGAAAAACAAATACTGTATGCTAACACATATATATGGAATCTAAGACAAAAAAAATGTCATGAAGAACCTAGGGGTAAGACGGGAATAAAGACACAGACCTACTAGAGAATGGACCTGAGGATATGCTGAGGGGGAAGGGTAAGCTGGGACAAAGTGAGAGAGTGGCATGGACATATATACACTACCAAATGTAAAATAGCTAGCTAGGGGGAAGCAGCCGTACAGCACAGGGAGATCAGCTCAGTGCTTTGTGACCATCTAGAGGGGTGGGAATAGGGAGGGTAGGAGGGAGACGCAAGAGGGAAGAGATATGGGGATATATGTATATGTATAACTGGTTCACTTTGTTATAAAGCGGAAACTAACACACCATTGTGAAGCAATTATACTCCACTAAAGACGTTAAAAAAAAAAAGAAAGTGTGCTGACTCTTGGTTTATACTGTTAGAGAAGCAGTCACAGAGGTCTGGAAGAATCTCAGGGAAGATGGGTCAAGTCCAGCAGATACTCCTGCCTCGCCTGGTGACCCTGGACAAGTCACATATCCTGGTCTGTTTCCTCATCTGTGAAATGAGAATATTGGACCTGAAGATCTAAGTTTTTCATGCTACCCTTTGATGCCTTCATAACATGAATTCACTCGATTCTACTTTTATAGGCTGAGAGTTTATTTAAAAAGCAGCCTCACTTCATCGTTTCCATTAATCTGTTTGATATGAATTGAGCTAATATGGCAATTTCCATCTCTGTCTAAAAGCTTCAGAAATCATTGAGACCTCACATTTTTATCTGATTTTATCTCCCATTACTGTACCTGAGTGGATTTTGTGTTGCAATATATATTACCTTATTTTGTTAGATGGCCAAGGTATTTCACAATGGCCCAAAGAGCAGTTTACTCTGTTCCATAGCAACAAGCCTTTTATACTCCAATAAGTTGGAGTATATACGCCAATTATACTCCAATAAAGATGTTAAAAAAAAGAATAATAGGATATATCAAGGTCATGTGCCTCTTGATATAATGCACTGAGAAGAATATAGCATCATTTCTGCCAAAAAATGCATAATATGAGGAAACATCAGTTGAACCCAAATTGAGAGATACTCCTAAAAAAAAACTATTCTGTATTCTTGAAAATTATCCAGGACATGAAAGAGAAAGAAGACTGAAGCCCTGTTCCAGATGGAAGGCAACTAAAGAAACATGACAATTAAATGCAGTTGTGACTCTGGAGAGGATCCTGAACCAGAAGGGGGAAAAAAGGTACCAAGGATATTATAGGACCAATGGGCGAGGTTTGAATGGATCTGTGGATTACGTGGTAGAATTATATCTACGTTAATTTCCTGATCTAGATTTTTGCATATGACTACGTAAGACAGCATCCTTATGTTTAGGAAATACACACTGAAGTATTTAAACTGGAACAGGGTATCTGTAACTTACTCAGAAAAAATACGTGTGTATGTACTGGCATATGTATACCTACATATATCTGGAGAGAGTAGGGAAGAACTGTGAATCAAACATGGTAAAACGTTAACACTGGGGAACATGGGTGAAGGCTATATGAGAGTTATTTATATTACTCTTGTAACTATTTAAATAATTTCTCAATGACTTAAAAAGTTTAAAATTTTTAACTACAAAACTTAAACAGTGTATTTGTTTAGAAACACAAATACTTAAAGTATAAGGAAAAGTTAAGAACATGATAAACATAAAATTTAGGATAATGAGTTTTCCAGAGTAGAAGGGAAGAAAATGGGATGGGGAGTTAAAATTTTTAACTACAAAACTTAAACAGTATATTTGTTTAGAAATGCAAATACTTAAAGTATAAGGAACAGTTAAGGACATGATAAACATAAAATTTAGGATAATGAGTTTGCCAGAGTAGAAGGGAAGAAAATGGGATACAGGAGGCTTCAAAGATAACAGAAGGGTTCACCATGTCTTCATTCATTACACCTTATAGAAACATTATAACCGTTTTTTTTATATGAGGAAATATATGAGCAAAAAAATTCTCCGCTCACACTAAATGTAATTTTTTTTAAACAGCAAAATCTGTGTCATATGAAATGCTCACATTGGTATGAGCATTAATGCTCTGTGGAACGCCCAAATGACCAAGAAGTAAAACTACAGGAGGGTAGAGGCAATGAGAAAACAGAGTGACATGGGTGAAACATTTATAGTATTCTGATGCTGATGCTAGTAATCTAAAAGGATATGATATTTGTCCCTTCTTCTTTTAAAAGGTCAGTGACGTGCTAAACAATCTTTACAGGCACCTGATAGTTGTGAATGTTTTGGGGGTACAAATTGTTACTCTCTAATTTATTTGTCCCCTAAATTAAGAATCCCTTGACGCCTTAACCAATTTGTGGAATAAGGAATCTACTTAGATGGGAGTATAATCATAACTAAGCACTGAGCCGAATTCACCACAAATCTCAGAGCCAAGGTTAAATGACACATCTGAATCCTGAAGTCATTAAACAAGCTAATAATTTCAGCAGCTGCCTTACAAAAGATCTTCAGAGACTAAATTCAGCAAGTGGACAACTGAGAATGACTTTAGGAAAAACACCCACTCTCTCTTTTGAAAACTGAAAGGGGATATCAACTGATGGTAAAGTTTATCTCATCAGACTGCATAGAAATGGATAAGAAAATACAGGCATGTACCACCTACACTGGCTACACAAGCCTGCTCCTTTGATCATTATTTTCAAATACAAAATCTGCCTTAGAGACCTGCTATAAGTTGAATTGTCTCCCCAAAAGTCATACGTTGAAGTCCTAAATGCTCAGTACCTCAGAATATTTAGAGATGAGGTTTTTACAGAAGTAATCAAGTTAAAGTGAAGTCATTAGGGTGCGCCCTAATTTAGTATAACCGGTGTCCATACAAAAAGGGGAAATGTCAACACAGAGACGTGAATAGAGAGAAGATGATGTGAAGAGACACCTGGAGAAAAATGGCCATCAACAAGCCAAGGAAAAGAGACCTGGAAAAGATCCTTTCCTCACGGCTTCCAAAAAGAACCAGCCCTGCCAACACTATGATCTTGGACTTCTATCCTCCATAACTGGAAGACAATAAATTTCTGTTGTTTAAGCCACCCAGCTTGTGGTGCTTTGTTATGGCGACCCTAGCAAACCAATACAAGACTCTATGGGAGAGGGGATTATAAGACTAGTCTAATAAATCAACAAAGGAAAAACATTACAGAAACTCCCTTTTTGTGTTTACTGTAGGCGCTTCATCTGAGAAGTCTGAGGTGGCAAAAAATACACTAGACTTAACTAAAGAATCAAGATTCTACCTAGTAAATCTAGGTAGAATCAAGATTTACTAGCTCTGTGAACAAAGCAAATCCCTTAACCTTTCTGAGTTATCATGTTTGAAAATATGGTAAGAATATCTGCCACATCTCCTTTCAATGCTATCAAGACAAAATATTTTTTAATGGAGATATGTAAAACACTCCATGAACTGTAAAAGTTCTCCATAAACGTAAGGTATTATGAATAATGTTGATTTTTGACGTGGTAACCGGAGGGGTTATTTCGGGAGGCAACTGCTGACACAGTGTGCTCTGATTTCAGAAAGGCACCTGATGGCATCAGAAAGTTAACTTTGTTGAACAAGCTCAAAATAGGCAGATTTGGAGAAATTCATATCTGGTTGTCTACTCCTATTCAAAGGGTTAATAGGATGAGGGAAGCGTGGCTGGAGAGCTCTAGAGACATATCATCGAGCTCTGCCCCAGCCCTGTTCTTATCAATGGCTTAAATGTGAAAAGGATAACAATTTGGAAGGGACAGTTTGTTCCCTAGGTATCACAATCAAGTTTTTAAAAGATAGCCACGGGCTAAGACGAATAAGACGAAGCTGAACAGGAATACAAGTAAAAATCCAACATTTATGTTTAAGGAAAATCAAATGCACGAGGTAAAGATTATGAGACCTGATAAGAGCAAGAATGATGAGTTCAAAATTAGCAGTATGGAACAGTTGCCTATAGAAACGGATTCTAAGGTCAAATTTGTATAAATATAGGCAGTACTCGCTTTGCATGATTCTCATATATATAAATCTCAGGTACTGAGACAGTTACATAAAACCAGCCCCCAACAACATGGTTCAAATATCAGTTACCACGGTATGTTAACTGTGAGTGACTGAATGAAGTGCAAACGTGGCTCCTCACTCTCCATTCCACAAATCATTATATACATAACAGATGTGTATCATGATCAGTAGCCAACCACATCACTTCTTCCAAAGTCTGTGGTGACTGGTCACTGTGCATCACTGTGCATCAGTTCAATACACAGACAACAAAGCATGTAGTTGTGTTGCCTCCTTGTCTTCCAGCAATAAACTCACACAGCATTCTACAAAATGAATAATTGAAAGAGCAAACTGCTCAACAAAGATGAAAGTGCAGCAAAGAAATGAAAAATGATAGCACAAACAGTGAAACTTGAATCTAACATAAATGGAGTTATGGAAAAAACAGCTTATCGTTAGGAATGTTGGCACTGCCCCCATTCAAGATACTCTAGATCTATGTCCCCAGGAACTTAGTGGAGGTGAACTTATTGACACAAAGGAGGATAGTGATTGAAGATGTCTCAAAAGAAACAACAGCAGCAAAAAGCTTCATTCATTGAGATGTGTCTCAGAGATATTCACATGACATTCAGAGCTCAAAAGATAAAATATTGGAAGCTGATCCAAATTTATAAAGCAGGATGACAATTTGCAAGGCAAACAAAAGATGCTTACTCTGTATTATCAGTTTTATGATAAGAAGAAAAAGGCAAGCACTGTTCAAACTACTCTTGCTAAGTTTTTTTAAAACAAAGAAATGAAACACTTTATCTATGTTTCTAATGTTTTAAATTACAGTATACTAAATGAACACTAGTTTCACTGTTTATTTCATTTCCCCATGCATTTAGATCTGAACGTTTTTAATGTTTTAACAGTTTTAAAAGGTCTCAGAGTAATCGTAATTTTTCCCATTGATTCTTAAAATTACTTGCATGATTTCAGCTTTCAGTGTCCTTTTTCTCGTCCTTCATTATTATGCAAAGTGAAGACTACCTTGTGGTGTTCTTTTACACTTAGCTTGGGGTACAGGACTAATTGATCTTCAGTTGTGGAGGGATGAACTGAATTGAAATGTTTTTATAGGAAAGTGACCAGAATGTGGAAAGACCCTGAAATCAAAACATGAGAGTAAACTCTGAATGAAACGGACAGTATTTTGTCTGAAGAAGAGAGAAGTCAAGAAGATTACCATCATTGCAAATAATGGAAAAGTCATGACATAAAAGTGCCATTCTAGAGCAGCAAAACTAGCTTCAATAATGAAATAGTCAGCAATAGTGTTTTCAAGTTCATGAACAGAAGAAGCTTCTAACAATTAAAACTGGATATAAATGGAACTCACTGACTCACAACGTAGTGAACTCCTCGTGGTTGGAAGTGTTAAGCAGAGGCTGAGTGACCATCTGTCGGGGATGTTGTAGCAGAATTTAGTTCCTACACAGGATGAGAGTGGAGGCTCCATCCCCAGCTCAGATTCTAAACATCCATGTGGTACCTTTAAAATATGTCCACAAATTCTTCGACACTCCTCTCTTCAAAAGGTGCCTTGAGGTGTACCAAACTTCATAATGTGCTTGGAATAAAGCACTCATGATGCTATGTGACTTCTCGGGCTAGCTGATAAAAAGGACAGCTTCCACCTGGCTCTTTCACTCTTGGATTATTATTATGGGGGGAAGCCTCCAGTTTTGCCATGAGGATACTTAAAAAGCCCTAGGAGAAGCTCTCATGGGGGGAAATCAAGGATTGATGTCCACAACTGTAAGCACCAGCTTACTGTCATGTGAATGAACTTGAACCTTGGAAGTGGATCCCTCAGCCTCAGTCAAGCCTTCAGATGACTTCAGCCCTGGCCAACATCTTGACTGAGACCTCATGAGACATCCTGAGCTAAACTGATCCTGAATCCCTGACCCAAAGAATCTGTAAGGATAATAAATTGTTGTTTTAAGCCCCTAAGTTTTGGGGTAATTTGTTATGCAGCAATAGCTAACAAATACAATCCATTTTGATGTGAACACTGAGGGTACATTGTAATCTTAAGAAGCCTGCTCACAGAGCTTTTTAATTCTTTCTTTCTTTTTTCCTGCCAGTCTCCTTTTAATACACTGAAACCACAATTTCCAAAAACTAGTTCCGATCATTGAAGATAAATGATTACCAATAGTATTCTGTTGTAAAAAGCAGAAAGTAGAGAAGGAATCTAAAATTAATTCCTCCCACTCTGGCTGATTATCAACCCACATTCAAATCTGCTGCAAAAGATTAACACAGACCTCACAAATAGGTCTTAATGTGCTCTTCAGCAGGAGAGAATTCCTTCAGTAAGTTCATCTCTCTGTCACAAATGGTCAATGAAACAAGGCTTAGCCCTTCCATGCTTCATATAATGAAGGAACCATTTCCTTCAGTGTGGCACCATCTGCTCACCCAAACTTAAAGGTCCAGCCCAGACTTCTATATGGACTCCAGATTCCTGTATCTGACATTGTCCTTGATGTCTCATTAGTATTTCTCACAAAGCACTTCAAAGTCAACATGTCCAAACAAAGTCCATGATCTTATTCCCGAACTGAGTCCCTTTCCAGAGTTTCTGTTCTAGAAAATGAGACCACATCATTTCAGGGCACAATCCAGAAACCTTTGTCACATCTCTCTTACCCCCTGCTTAAAACCTCAATGGCTTCCCACTGTGTTTAGGGTCAAGAAAAACATTCATAGCATGGTCTGTAGGGTGCTGGGTGGTTTGGCATCTACCTGCCTCCCAGCCTAATCCCACCTCAGCCAAATCCCACTCTTTGTTCCTCCCTCCCCCTCTCTCTCTGCTCCACCACACTGGTCCCATTTCAGACTCTGTAAGCAGCCTGCTCTCCCCACCATCGGGCCTTTTTTCCCCTCCCTCTGCATGGAACACCTTTCTTTCCTCTTGCCCAATGAATCCCAACTGATTTTTCCTATTTCAGTTTAGCTGTCCTTCCTCAGGAAGCCTTTCCTGATGAGCTCAAATTCCTCATAACACCCCTCATTCATATCCCACCCCCAATTAACAATTCTCTAAGCACCAGGCACCTGTTCTTTATGAAAATACAACATCGTGGTTATTCAATACACAAATCTAGAAGCAGGATACCTGACTTCAGTCCTTTCCGGTTGTATAAATTTGGGCAAGTTACTTAAACTCTCTGTGCCTGTGTTCTCATCTGTAATGTGGGAATAATAGTTATGAACATGTTGTGAAGATTAAATGAAACATAGGTAAAATGCTTAGATTGGTGACAGACACATCACAGACATTACATAAGTCTGAACTACTGTTTTACGACAGCTGCAATTTCACACATATTCATAATTATTGTTTTATTCATATCTGTCTTTACCATTAGATGACAAATTCCACAAAGGTGGAGATGTCTATTTTTACTTATTATCATACTTCCACTTCCTGGCATGAGGGGAACACATGAGAGATGCCTACTAAACATTTGATGAATGCCTACTAAACATCTGATGAATGAATAAATGAATGTGATGTAGGGCTGGCTTCTGAAGAACCTTGAAGTGTCACACAAAGGAGTTTAGAGTTTTTTCTCTAGAAGTTTTTAAACAAGGGTCGCAGATGAAAATTAACGGAGCAATGATCGTAAGGTAAGTTAGGAGGAGAGTTTAGAGACAGGAAGAACCCTTAGCCAACCACTTGAATGGTTCATCTGGGTAGAGGCAATGGCCAGTGTAGAGAGGAGCAGAGAGAGAAGAAGTAACATGGGAGCAGAATGTTAAGGAAGGACCCACACAACTTGGTAGTGCACTGGATCCAGAAGAAACAGTGAGGATATATATAAATACTAAGTCTCTGAATGAGAGAATGAGGATGAAACGACAGAACTATGACAACCAAAGGAGATGTGAGTTGGAGGTGTAGAGGGGAGATGACGCAGGGGAGCAGGACTTGCAGACAGAGCTGTCCAACAGCAGGTGTGGGCAGAGGACTGAAACTCACAGGTCTGGAGATGGATATTGGAGTCATCTGTGCAGAGGTGAATGTGAACCCCATGCAAGAGGCTGACATTTCTGGGGAAGAGAAGATGGAGTGAGAAGCGCTGACAGGGGAAGCCTGGGGTTTTGTGGCTGATTTTTAAAGTCTAGAAGGGTGAGAGGAGCCAGGAAAGGAATTGGAAAAGGTAAAGTCAGGGAGACAGGCCTGGGGAGTAATGAGTGGAATGAATGGAAGCTCACTCCTATCTAGTTAAGAATTCCGCTGAAGGGTCAACCACTTCCTCAGGTGCCCTTTTTGACCTGACCCCTCAAGCTAAAGAAGTTGCTCTTTGGCAATGTCTGCGTGCACCTGCCATCAGCAATGTGGTAGGCTGAATTATGGCCACCAAAAATATCCCGTTCCTAATCCCTGGAACCTGCGAATGTTACCTTATGTGGCATTTTGCAGATGTGGCTAAATTAAGTATCTTGATATGGAGAGATTATTCTGGACTAGCGGGGTGGACCCTAAATGCAGTCATAAGTGTCCTTAGTGGAGAGAGGGAGAGGGAGATTTGACACAGAAGCAGGAGGCAATGTGCCCGATGGAGCGAGGTGCTGTTTTTGAAGATGGAGGGAAGGCCCAGGAATCAAGGATGCAAGAAATGTAGCTCTAGAAACTGGAAAATGCAAGGAAACAGATTCTCCCTTAGAACTTGCAGAGGGAGCAGGGCCCTACTGACACCTTGATTTTGGCCCAAGGGAATGGATTTCAGACTTTGGACCTCCAGAAATGTAAGAGAATCAATGTGTGTTGTTATAAGCCACCAAGTCTGTGGTAACACCATAGGAAGCTAATGTTGATACAAGCACTAAACTCACTGCAGTATAATCTAGAGTTCATCTATTTGTCTCCCCACTAAAGGATAACCTCCTCAAAAGACAGTGATGCTCGTGGTCCTTGGTATTTCTTGCACCAAAGTGCTAGACACACAAAGGAACTCAAATACAGAAAGGTTGAAAGAAAAGAATCAGAACAAGAAGAAAAAAGGAGGGAGGGAGTTTCAAAATAGAGAGAGTGGCCGATAAAGGCTTATCCTTAAACATGAAACTGACAATATGAATGTACAGAAACTGGGCAGGGCTGAGCTTCGTGCCAGCCCCCATGTCCCCCAGGAGCCAGCAATCCCAAAACAGCCTGGGGAAGGCCACATCCAGGCTGGGCATCAGAGATAGAGGGGCAATCCTAAGGTGAACCCTAGCTCCAGCCTTAACTCTAACCCTCAGCCTAACCCAGTACAGGGGGGCTAAGGGCATCCATCCCTCTGAAAAAACCATAGGTAGCATCATCTGAGGGCTGAGAGTGCAAGTTCAGGAACCATGAATACCTGGGTTTGCATCCAAGCTCTGCTTCTTACTATCTGAAAATCCTTGGACAAGTTACTTAAATTTCCTAAGGCTCAATTTCTCACCTTTAAAATAAAACTAATAATTCTTCAGATTAAAAGAGGTCATGAATGAGAAATGCCAGGGATGGAGTAACAATTCAAGAAATGTTACTTTCTAGTTTTGTTATTTCTATTTTTCTATCAAATCCAGACAGAGGAGAACAGGGTAAGGCCCACTCCCATGAAAACTGAGGGCTGGGAACGAGGCAAGGGACAGGTCGTGGTCAGAGCTGCGAAGATTCCACATGAGGCCATGCCGGTGGCCGGAGTGGAAGGAGGATGGAGGTCCCTGGAGATGGAAGAATATGAGATCACACTGTCCACATGGTGAAGGGGAAAGTGATGTGAATTACTGAAAAAAGAATACCCTTGCTTCCAAACTCCTCTCTATCTAGACTCTCCTCCCTGCAGCCACCAGAGTTCTCTTTCAACAACAGAGCACTGGTGACATGTCACTCCCCTATTTTACAATGTTTCTCATCATCATTTTCAGAGTACAGAGGAAACTCCTTAGCAGAAAGCAAATGAAAAGGTTGGCAAAGAAGTAGGGATCAGGAGTCAGATTATCTGAGTTCACATCCCAGCACCACGCTGTTTGTAATAACAAAACAGATGAAATAATTTACATACTCATCAATAGGGAATGGTGAAATAAATTCTGGCCCATCACTGCAATGGAAAATGGTGGAAAAGTGAGAAAATGAGGCAAATCTTTATCTACTGTTATGCAAGGATGTCAAAGAGTCATCCCTCAGTATCCACGGGGTATTGGTTCCAGGACTTGTGAGGGTACCAAACTCCAGGGATGCTTAAGTCCCAGAGTTGACCCTTTGTACCCCCAGATGCAGAACCTGAACCTATGGAGGGCTGACAGTATATAGCAAAGCATTAAACATTTAGTGGACCACCATTTGTGGGAAAAAAAATGAATATATAAAAATATATAAGTATTTGAATACATAAAATATATATATTAGCTTCTATATGTTGTACATTATCTCTAGAAAAATATATAAGAAACTGGTAATAGTGGTTGTCTTTTGGGAGGGGCACGGTCATGTCTAGGAGACAGGAACAGAAACAGGACCTGCTAGCCACTACATATATCCTTTTGTAAACTTGGAATTTCCTATCATGTGCATGGATTTTCTTTTTTTTTTTTTTTTGGTGTATTTTTTAAAATCCCAGTTCCAGCATTTATCAGCTGTGTAACATTGGCAAATCATTACTTAATCTCACTAGACCTCTGTCTCCTCACTCATAAAATGAGAATAAAAATACTACCTTCCTCATAAAGTTGTTGTTGGCATTAAATGAGATGGCACAAGTAAAATGCTCAAAAGAATGCCTGGCATAGAGTAAGTATTCAATAACACCAGCAATTTCTGCTTCCATAAATAAGGGGGTGAGATACTCTAAAGGTACAAATAACTCTATGCTGCATAAGACTTTTTAGGTAATGCTTGCAGGACACAGGGGAAGTATCAAGGTTAAAAAAAAAAAAAAGAGAGAGAGAGACTAAAAAGAGGCTCTAGGGTGAAAGAGGAACAATGAACAGTAAGCTCAGACAAAATGACCAGTGACCCCAACGGTCCCAAGCTCCCAACAGAAGAAAATAAAAATCCTTTCTGGAGGACCGTATCCCCAAACCCACTTCACAGATGAGGAAGGAAGACACACAAAGGATCCAGACTAGCCCATGATCACACAATCCTGAGTAGTAGAATCCCTTCTCTAGTTCAGGTATCCCAACTTATGGCCTAATACCTTTTTTCACGATATTTAATCTATAAAATTTCTTTTAAATACAGTTCCACAAAAAGCCAGTTATTAAGTTCTAAGAAATCTGTACTCAATGAAAACAGCAATGAGCTTTATTTTTCTTTCAGTCTTTATGTATATTCCCTGCTTCTTGCTGTATCCTTTAATATAGTACTAGGAGAGTCATTTTTGCCAACCAGTATTCTATCTTTAAAATTAATATGTACAAATGCCCCCTCACCCAAGCTACTGCAATTGGTTCACATCAAGAGCTCAGGGATAATTATGTGTTTTCATGAGCACAGGATTCATTAGTCAAAACTGTGGTTCTAATCCAATTTTCCTGTTGTATTTTTATGGCAACCAGAGAATGCTATTTGATGTCATATTCCCTAATATATGCTTCATTCTGTTTGTTTAATTTACAGTTCATCTCTCTTCATCCCATTCGGTCATTGGGACACAGCTGTATGAATTAGCAAGAGCACCTCCTACTGGAGGTTCAGGGGACCTTTACTTGCTCTCAGAGCTGGAAGATACATTTTTTAAATTACTGTTTTTTTCTATCATATGTGGTGAAATTGAAAACCTCTTTGTTTCTATCACATTAATTACAAAGACCTTCCCAGTGCCCCTGGAAAACCAAATGTTTCACAATTTCCAATTCCAGTGTGAGCTCAGTAGCCAGCTTTGTTTTTGGGGTGTTTAGTTTGTTTTAATCAGATTGACTATATAGGGAGTAGGATGAAAGTAGAAAAGCAAAATTTTGGTTCCGTTTGTTTCTGCCGAACAGAACTCCCAAGACTTTGTACCTACGACTGGGAGTAGCTCTTTAAATAAGTTACATCAGGACAATTAGTCCAAGGTTTGATTTACAAAGCCTACTTAAAAGTCGGTATGAACATGTATGGAAATCATGGTGGCCATCTAGAGAATATGCATGCAGAGCAGCCAAGGTTTGTCAAATTGTGGCTCTATGTCCAAATGAGTAGATTTAAAAAATGAAATCTTGTGACTTCCCTGGTGGCGCAGTGGTTAAGAATCCGCCTGCCAATGCAGGGGACATGGGTTCGAGCCTTGGTCCAGGAAGATCCCACATGCCGTGGAGCAACTGGGCCCTTGCTCCACAACTACTGAACCTGTGCTCTAGAGCCCGTGCGCCACAACTACTGAGCCTGTGTGCCACAACTACTGAGCCCACGTGCCTAGAGCCCGTGCTCCACAACAAAGAGTAGCCCCCTCTCGCCACAACTAGAGAAATGCCATGTGCAGCAACGAAGACCCAAAGCAGCCAAAAACAAATAAATTAAATAAATGTATTAAAAATAAATAAATTAAATAAAATAAAATCTTTCCTTGTCGATTGCATTATTCTGAACTTTCATCAAATCTTTAACCATGGTCATTTTTAAGTCTTTTGTCATTTACAGACAGTTCTGGGTGTACTCTGATGCTTTTGCAAATATGTTCCTATAAAAGGGTTTCATCTTCAAGGAATTCATGGAAAAGACTCTGACAAGTACATGTTTCTGGTAACTGACTATACTGCTGAACTGAATGTATAAGCATTTTCAGAACTCTAATGGAAAACTGATGAATTCATAAAAGTGCTAACAAAAGATCAAGATAAAAAAAATTAATTACATGGAACTGAGTGAACTGATGAGGATGATTATAATTTTTGTGACTTTCTGTTTGAATTTTAAAAAAAAATCCCACAAGGGCTCAGAGGCAAAAAATACACAAATCAATTTTCACTGCAAAGTAAAGCAGCTGTTACAGCGGAGGATTCCTGGACTGAATGTCAATATTATGACATAGTATGAGTGTGTTTCGTGTTTGGTGATTTCAATCATTGTTGCTTTTGCTGTGGTCATCCATTTACAATGCTTGGTGTCAGTTTATTTATCTGTTGTAAAAATAAAATACAGTGTGTGTGTGTGTGTGTGTGAAAAAAAATAAAAATAAAAAATAAATAAAATCTGAGTCCAATCAGAAATATTCCACGTGATTGATACTCCCTCTTGTTTGTCTCTCTTTTCTTTGTGGTGGCTCTAGATAGACGTGACATTAGGTTTCACACAGCCAACATATTGTGAGTTTCACTGAACTGCCTGCTTATTAGCTCAACAAACTCAACTCTTGAAGCTAATAAAAGAAATTCAGAACAAGCCCCGCTACTGGCCTTGCAAATCCCTCTCCTGTATGAGGATGCCAGAGCCAAGCACTGACACTAGTTTACTTTTCCCCACTCCCAAGGCCAGTGTCTACGCCCCCGGTTCCAAAGCTCTGACCTGTAACAACATAACAGCGTCCCTGAAAACCTGAGTAAGAATTAGCAAATTAGTGATCTTGGAAAGGACACATAATTGCTTTAGAAAGTTTACTGACAAACTGCCAAAATGCCTTATGAGTTTTCTCTGGTAAGACAAAAAGCCAAAGGCAAACAAAAATTTTATAACAGAGACTGGTAACTATATCCTAAGGTTTTCATATATCCCCAAATATCTGATTACCAGTACAGCATTTAATTTCTCCCAAATCAGAGCTGCTAAAAGTACAGATTTTAGAACCAGACCATGTATATTTAAACCCTAACTCCATCAGTTTCCAGCTATGTGAGCTTGAACAAGGCACTCAAACTGTTGGTGATTCAGTTTCCTCATCTGCAAAATGGAGATATAATGGTACTTAATTCACAGAGTTGTTGTAATGATTAAATGAGTTAATATATGTAAAAGACTCAGACTAGTGCCTGGCACACAATAAATGTTATACAATCTTTTACCTTTTTTAGAAATTAATCATTTGCTTACTTATTCATTCGTCAAATATTTGCTGAGCACATTCTATCTACCAGATGATGTGCCCAGCCTGGAGAATGTGATAGGAGTAAGACATAAACCCTTGCCCTCAAGGAATTAATAATCTACAGCAGCAGCAATGCTAGTAAAAGGAAACTGCTTTGATAGCAGTACATCTTCACTTGCTCATTTTTTTAATAATTGAAGTATAGATGACTTGCAATATTATGTTAGTTTGCAGTGTACAAGTAGTGATTCGATATTTTTATAGATTATGCACCATACAAAGTTACTGTAACATATTGACTATAACATATTGATCATATCCCTGTGACTTATTTATATGATAACTGGTAGTTTATACCTCTTAATCCCCTTCACCTATTTCACCCCCCTCTCTCCACTCCCCTTTTTCTGGTAACTACTAGCTTGTTCTCATGTCTGTGAGTCTGTTTCTGTTTTGTTATATTTCTTTGTTTTGCTTTTTTAGATTTCACATATAAATGAAAACATACAGTATTTGTCTTTCTCTGTTGACTTATTTCACTAGGTGTAATACCTTCCAGGTCCATCCAAGTTGTCACAAATGGCAAGATTTTACTCTTTTTATAGCTAAGTAATAGTCCACTGTATATATTTTTACCACATCTTCTTTATCCATTCATCTTCTGATGGGCACTTAGGTTGCTTCCATATCTTGGCTATGGTATATAATACTGTTACAAACACTGGGGTCCTCAATTTTTCAAGAACATAGAAACATTTTATAAATATGCTAAGTGTGGGTTGCTTTTCACCTTCTTCGTGAGAGTTACGCATATACAAAAAGGACAAGAAATGATACTGAGGTGCTGACGCTGGAGGACAAGATGGGCTCAATGGCTGGTTAAGTGATACTGACCAGTACACCACCATGCAGCTTTAGGGATTCAGACATACACCTCCACTAAATTACAAACACCTTGCAAATTCATCTGAGAAAGTCACACCTGTGCTCACCAAGGGCCTGTTACAGGGTGCATCGCAAACAAATCATTAGGTACAGAGGCTAGGAGGAAAAATGCCAAGATTTGGCTGGAAGTTGTATAACATATACTCCTTGGCCTACCTTTTGTCATGTTCAGTAACGCATTTTACCTGGTAATGATTCAAGGCAACACATATTGTTTAAATATACATCATACGCCCATCAAACTGTTAAGGATTCAGATAAATGTATAAGAAATAATTCTTGCCTTTTGAAAGTTTATTTTCTGGCAGAGGAAATAAAATTTATGTGCAGATAGGAAACTGAGAACAGTGCACAGTGGCATGTTTCTAAGAGCCAAATTGGCATTATGAACTGAGCTGTGAAAACTCATAGAAAGGAGAAATCTTCTTTTCTTTTTTTCTGTGTTTTGGAGGAGGTGATGGATAAGTTGTAAGTAGGGAAGAGTGAGGGGTTAGGGCATTCAGGATAAGACACAAAGATGGGGAAGCCCAAAGACATGAAAAAAATGTAAACTGATGTGTATTTATATTGTCATAATTGTCACATCATTCCTTTTCCACATATTTTCCTCTTAACTGTCTTCTCACTCTACATACCCAATGATTTGGCATTTTTGAAGAATCCAATCCTGTCTAGATTACACGGATAGTTTTCCTTATTCTAATTTCAATTGTCACAAATCTAGCATAAGTCTTGTTTTTCTCCTTCCTACTTGATTGTCTGGACAGAGAAAGAAAAAAAGAATGATTGTTCAGGCCTCCATTCATACAGATAAGGGTTGCAGTTTTCCTTCCTAATGTGAGTCATTTATATGTGGTTTTTTTCCAACTGGATTAAATCTTTCTTGCACAGTCATCCACCTGGGAGAGAGGGAGGAGGTGAGGTTTTCTTAATTCCCTTAGAGAAGGCAGGAGTCCAAAAATGCTTCCCCAGGATCAAAGCGCATTTAAAATACAGGAAACATCTGTTTCGATTGTCTTACCTGATTTTGTTTGTTTTAATTTCAAAACAACCTTAAATGTATAGAAAAATTATGCCTTCCCTGTTTGGTCTTAATAAAATGAAAATAGCTTCACTAGTAGCATCCCACACTTTGAAACAAAAATACTGACTGAATATCAAGATTTCCAGTGACTCTGAGGTGCTAAATTACATTTCTGAGATAAGATAGTAAAATGAGTATTAAGAAGGCTGTAACTAATTCTAAACTCTGGCACATATACATTTGCCAAGGCTTTAGCATCCACTCAAATATTTGTAAATGGGCAATATTAGTGCTTACGTAACTTTTACAAGCACAAACACTTGTAGAAAAGCCCTCAAATAACTTAACTGGGGGAATAAAACATACGTAACTTATTTGTATTTTATCACTATTGGAGGCACTTTATGATAAATAAAAACATTACACAGTTATCTCAGAAGAGTTGTCTATGATCACTATCTGTATTTCCTTATCTTTCACCCATTTCAAACCCAAACCAAGATGACTGGCACCCTCTCTCTCCACCAAAATAAGTCTTCGTAAGTTCAACAATAATCTCATGTTGCTAAATCCATTGGACATTTTTCCAGTATTATTCCTCCTCTACTTCTCAGTAACATGGGACATTTGCTCTACTCCCTCCATCTTGAAGTATCCCCATCTTTTGCCTTCTATGACATTACCTTCTGGTGCTCAATCCTTACTCCACTATCTCCTACTCAGATATCTCAAGGGCACCTCAACTAAGCATGACCAAAACAGACCTCAGGGTCTGACCTCTTACTCTGTTCCCTAACTCAATGATGTCCACCACATCCATCCAGTTGTATAAGCCTGAAATCTAGGGGAAGCTTGTCCCCACCCCATATCCAACCTGTCACCCAATCCCATTGAGTTTTTTGCATCCTTACTGTCTCACAGATGGACCTACTTCTCTCCAAGTCTACCACCACCTACCTCTCTTTCGTGGTTCACTGCAATTCCTTCCAACACATCTCCTACAGCAACCACTCTTGCTCTGCTCTAGTCTGTCCTCCACCCTGCAATTCATATATATATATATATGTAGGTTTGTTTGTTTTCATTTATATATATATCTTCTTTATCCATTTATCTGTTGATGGACACTTAGGTTGCTTCCATATCTTGCCTATTATAAATAATGATGCCATGAACATTGGGGTGCATGCCTTTTTTCGAACTACTGTTTTCGTTTTCTTCAGATATATACCTAAGGGTGGAATTGCTGGTAGTTCTATTTCTAGTTTTTTGAGGAACCTCCATACTGTTTTCCATAGTGGCTGCACCAATTTACATTCCCACCAACAGTGTACTAGGTTTCCCTTTTCTCCACATCCTTGCCAACATCTGTTATTTGTGGGTTTTTTATGATAGCCATTCTGACAGGTGTGACTGTTTATATATTTTTAAAATGCAAATCTGATCTATCTTCTTCATTCTAACAGTCTTCATTGCCTTCCCATTGGCCTTGGAATAAAGGGAAAGGCCTACAAAGACACTGCCATGGCTACTGCTTATCTCTCTGGCTTCATCTATTTCCACCCCCATCCTCCATCACAGGTTCCCAATTCCTCCACCCCACTGGGTCTTTGCATGGCCTTTCCCCTCCTTTCCTTTGCCTAGTTAACTTCCATTTAGACTTCAGACTCAACCAAATGTCACTTCTTTAGGGATGCATCTTGAAACACCTCCTCAAAATAAGCCAGGTCCTCTGGCTTCATACCTCCATAGCACTCTGCATTTTTCCTTTGTAGAGATCATATACTTATTCATGCTCATTTGATTATTGACTCTGAGTACAAATAAGGCAGTATCTGCATTCCGTTTGCTCACAATTTTATCCTGAACCCCTTTAAGTCTTTGCTCTTCATCAGCCATTATCAGTTGTTATGAGCTCCAAGGGCACTAACTCCACAGGCTAGTGAGTCCACATGCTTGGAGCTGAAGGTTCATGTCCCAGGGAGCTGGAATGGCTTCTCCCTGTGTTTTGCACTTCAGAAAATAGTTAGGGCTTACATAAGACCACCCTCCACATGGCAGGAGGGAAACAACTTCCACGTTAAAGGGCACAAACAAAAAAATCTGTCTCACTCTTGGAAGGCATTAACAATATTACTTCTTCTGTTGCACCTTCACAGATATTGGCTACAACCAGATGAGCATGTTGATTAACTACTGCCTGCCTACACAGCCAGGACTATCTGAGGGTCAAAAGGAATAGTGTACTCTCAGAGTATAGCAGCCCATTCTGTTCATTCTTTTACTCAGAAGCATTTATTGAATGCTGATTTTGTGCTATAGCACCAAGTACTGTGAGGGGCAGGAGATGGATAATAAGAGCTATTGTTTTTGGAGGGTCTACCATGTTCCAGGACTGTAAATTGTAAGTGGCAGTTTACAAGCAACATTTCAAGTAAATTACAATTTTATGAAGAAGTGAACACTTAAACCATAATATAAAACCAAAGGGAATAAGCAGGCCTATATAATCTACATTATTCCAGATCCTTAACACAGTCCAAGTTAAAGGCATTTGAAAACTTTATGTGGTCTCAGAGTTCCAATTAGAATCTACTCTTCCAGGGTTCTTAATTACTCACTAGGACATGAAACTAATTATAGCTCCCAGTGGCCAAGTACATTGTATCAAACACCCAGATTAGAAAAACCCAGAGTTCTTATTCAAACAATTATTTGGAAGATATTTTTAGTTGGCTGTACATTTTGGTGATCCTAAAGTGAACTTTTCCAACCTGGTTATCCTGCAGTAAAAAAAAATCTAAGCACCGTTTATCTAACAAATATTCATCTGAGTGCCTACCTACCACGTGCTAGGAGTCGTGAATACAAAAGTGATCAAGTCATGGCCCCTGCCTTCAAGGTTGGGTTATAGGAGAGACTCACAAAATAAAGAGCCACAAAGAGGTGCCAAGCAGAAACTGAGGCACAAAGGAGCCAGGTTCAGCTCTGCCTGCAAACAGAAGGCAGGGAGCAATGTCAGCAATGACCTCATTGAGGAAGTAACGTTTAAACTAGTTTCTAAACTAGTTTCTAAACTAGTTTCTAAGGTACATGGAACCAGCAGAAGGAAGGTGAAGGAGGAGCATAAACAAAGACACAAGGGCATAAACAATATGAAAGGTGGGGCAATCAGTTAGCAAGGCTAGGCCAGGAATTATCCCACAGTTAAGCAATGTGGAACCATAAAACAACTTTAAACAATAAACTGGTTTTAAAAACTTGCACATGATGTTCAGAGTAGCACTGTTGACAATAGGCAAAAGGTGGAAACAATTCAAATGTCCAGCAACTGATGGACACATAAACACAATGTTGTATATCTATACAATGGATTATTAATCAGCCATAAAAAGGAAAGGAGTTCTGACACATGCCACAACATGAGTGAACCTTGAAAACATTAAGTGAAAAAAGCCAGACACAAAGGTTACACATTATATTTATCCATCTATATAAAATATCCAGAATAGGGCAAATTTATAGAAACAGAAAGCAAATTAGTGGTTGCTCAGGGGAAGGAGGGGAGGGATAGGGAGTGACTGCTTCATGGTTAATGGGTTTCCCTTTAGGGGTGATGAACATATTCTGGAACTAGTTAGTGGTGATGGTTGTACAACATTGTGACTGTGATAAATGACACTGAATTGTACACTTTAAAATGGTGAATTTTATGGAAAATTATAAAACAAAAACTAATAATGCAGAAAGGTATAAAGTGGAACGTGAAAATTCTTCTCCACATCCCCACTTCTCCACTCCTACTCTACAAAACTGTTATTTGGGTGTTTTTTGTTTTTGTTTTTGCGGTACGCGGGCCTCTCACTGTCGCGGCCTCTCCCGTTGCGGAGCACAGGATCCGGACGCGCAGCCTCAGCAGCCATGGCTCACGGGCCCAGCTGCTCCGCGGCATGTGGGATCTTCCCGGACCGGGGCATGAACCCGTGTCCCCTGCATCGGCAGGCGGACTCTCAACCACTGCGCCACCAGGGGAGCCCTTATTTAGGTTTTTAATTTTAATACTGCCTTCCAGAAATATGTTTTATAATGTGTGTATATAAGTGTGTGGGTGAATGGAGAGTGTTGTATGGTCATACACTTTTTTGTCCATTTAAACTACTGGGAAATCTTTGGGTTCTTAAAATTCCTATATCAGTATATGTAAGTCTAGAAGAACTCACTTTAAATTAGAATTATCTTATAATTATTTAGCCTTCAAAGCTTTTTTAACTCACGAATCAATAGCTGGTTGATAAATTGAGGTCAACACAGCTGGGTTTTCAGGTGGAGGTTACTGAGGAAAGTTCATTCTGTCAAAATAATTTTTTAAAACCCAGTAACAGGCTGAGAAGAGAAAAAGCATTGTGACTATAGAAGCAGGTCTCATGGTGATGCCAACCTGAGCAGAACCATGATGAGAAGAGAAGGCATGAAGGGTATTTATTACGAAACGGTTTCAGGTAACAGTGCATGAATAACTAATTCATGAAAAACAAATCACCATTTCACAAGCAAAGGCACCAACTTCAACAGTCAAAAGATTTTGAAAAACAGATCTCAATTAGAAGTTAATGTTAATCAACTCTACTCCAATATAAGAGGAAAAAATCTACCTCATATGATTGTAGAGTATTAATGTGATAATAGATAAAATATCTAACACAGCATGTAGTATATTGTTTGATGCTTAAAATATATGAGATACTTTAAAAAAGAAAAAATAAAGTTAATGTAATTTATCCTTTAGAGTCAATAAGTCAGTGTAATAACGTCAATGAAGAAATGCTTTCATAAAGGAAAAGGGTGAGGCTTTTTCGAAGGTGGGAAATAACGTCAAAGTAAGATTTGGGGGGAGATGATCAACATTTATTGCTCAATCTTTTTTTCTTTTTTTGTCCACGCCTTGTGGCTGTGAGATCTTAGATCCCCAACCAGGGATTGAACCTGGGCCCTCGGCAGTGAGAGTGCAGAGTGCTAACCACCGGACTGCCAGTAAATTCCCTATTGCTGAGTCTTAAAAAATGTATCATGGGCTTCCCTGGTGGCGCACTGGTTGAGAGTCCGCCTGCCAATGCAGGGGACACGGGTTTGTGCCCCGGTCCGGGAAGATCCCACATGCCGCGGAGCGGCTAGAACTGTGAGCCATGGCCACTGTGCCTGCGCGTCCGGAGCCTGTGCTCTGCAACGGGAGAGGCCACAACAGTGAGAGGCCTACGCACCGCAAAAAAAAAAAAAAAAAAAAAATGTATCTGAAGAGATGAATCTGTCTTCACCTTTAATCTTAGGGATTAAATTGGTATTTACAATTTAAGTACAGAACGCTATTATAACTTTGCCATTTGACTATCTGAAAACAAAGAGCTACACAGTGTCTTTAGGAGAGAGAAGTCATCCAATGTATAGTAATCAGATGTTTATTTCAGAGTTAGGATTAACACTCTGAGTCTCAGTTTCCTTGTCAATAAAATAAGGAAAAGTTTTGTCACCCAGGGGATCAAGTCAAGGGTCCTTCATCTGTACCTAAACTGTCTCTGTAAAGCACAAGTGCACCTGTCTTAGGCAAGGAGGCAAAGAAGTGCCCCACTTCTGGTAAACTCTCTACTCCAGGCAAACTTGCAGAAAACCAAAAACTGACTGTATCTTCTAGCTGTTTTTACATAATTAGAACAAGAGGGCTTAACCACAAGAAACTGGCATAAGCTAGCCGAATTAAAAATTGGGACAAAGGTCTCTCTACAGCTCATTACCATCTCATTGTAATAAGATCTCTTCCCACCTGCGCCATACTGGTTAAACCCACTTCTGACCCAGACACTGAAGGACCATACAAGGGCTGAAAATAGGCATGAGCTGCATTCTGGAAAGTCACCACCCCTTTCCACAAGTCAGGATAATAAAAGATACCCGTGCCCCCTAGCCTCCTTCACCTTTTTCTATAGGAATTTCGCCTTGCCTGTAACGAGGAAAAGGTGATTTTAGAGCATGAGCTCCTCCTTTTCCATTCTTTGGCCAATGAATAAAGTTTCTGTTTGCTGCTAAAAAAGTAATTTCACCTTGTTGATGTGAACAATAACCAGGTAGGGAAAGAACCTAATCAGGAATCGGTAAGAGTTTCACCTCATAAAGTAGTCAGGAGAATTATGCTTTGCAAAGCACAGAGTACAGAACCTAGCACATAACAAGTGCCTAATAAATGTTCAATATTATCGTAGTTGTTAACGTGAGCAATAGCGCCATCCATGTACCTCCTGTCTACGAGCTTATAACCCAGTGTCATGGGCTAGAAACCCAATGCAATGTAAGAAGATGATTTACACACAAAATTTATTTCCTTTTTATTCATGTTATAGTATTTTAATGCACATCTGCTTAATATAACAAATGTGCTTATATTTTTATTGATCAAACTTTTAAAATCATAACTTAAATATACCATGGAACTCATTTTTAAAACTTACCATTGAGTAGCTGAGTGACCCACTGAGAATTTCTCTTGTATTTTGTTTTCTTAGTGCCTTGGATGCACCAGGAAAGAATAACACCTTGTTCTCCTCCCTAGAGGGGGAAGCTAAATATTAAGACCAGTGTGACCACAGCAGTCTGTATGAGTTGTTCTAGAACAAACAGAGCACAGGGGTGTGGAGTTGCCACTGAGCTGACCGACAGGAAAGCCCTTTCCAGCCTGGACAGAACAACATAGTAATGGCAGACAGATGGCTGGGATTAGCACCCAAGTGTAGCATCGTGTGGTCACAAAGGGCAGCCACGGCCACCATGGAAATGGATTTCTAACCGGTGTAAATGGGTTTGAAATTGTTGAATAGCCTCTTGTGAGGTTCCTCAACGTCCACAAAGCTGGATTAGCAGTAAAGGTAGGTGGTTCTGCATTTTACTGGCAACACGAAACAAACTGCACTCCAGGCTTATGCCAAATAACTACGAGGCTCCTCCCTCTTGCTGTTCATCATAACCCCATCAGAAGGACCACTCTTAGGAGTACCTGGAAGACATGGGGTCCTGCCACCCCTCTGACATCCTGAAGTCTATCTCTAGGACATTTCAGATCAGCCAAGACCTGGGTACCTGGACCACCTCCCACTGTCCCCTCCCCAGAGCTTCAGCCCTACAGAATAGTTTTATGGACCCCCTTCTTCCTGTCACATCTTCGGCTCAAGAGAGGCAATCCTATGAAATGCTACCTTGCACTGGAAAGTTGTTAAGCATAATTATAAGAGACAGTGTCCATCTAGGAGAAATTCCCATCCGAACTCAGCATCAAGAACAGGGGCATTTCTCTTGAGCAATTGCTTTTAGTACAGATATTGCCAACTAGGTAACATGTGTCCTTTTAATGGCTGGCACCTAGGAAAGTTAGAGGCCAATAACAGTGTAGGTCATTTCACGATGCATTTTAAATCTAATTCCTAGCTTTGTTTTATGTCAACAACTGACTCTTCTCCCTTAAATGTATAAAAGCATCACCACTTGCCTGTGCCCTATAGAGCTCCCTTAAATCTTTTCTACAAAAAGGGGGTTGTAAACACATGACTGATTGGATTCTCTTCTTGCAGGTAAGGGAAGTCCACCTGGCCTTTATCCCTAAATAGTTAGATCAATGCCCATTAAGTGAATGGGCATGCCATAGGCCTGCAGGAGATCCTGCCCACCACCTCTGCACCTGTCAGAAGCTCCCAGACAGTCAGCCATGTGTCAGATACACCAACACCTATGCTGCCTCACAGCCACAGCACTGAATCAACCAGACTGCCAAGAAATTCCAGGAATTCACAAACAACTTTACACAACCAGAAGGGTGGCAAACTCCAGTCATGCCCAGCAGTGTTGCTTCAAGGCCTCGAAGAATAAGTCAAATAGTGCTTTAAAAAAAAAAAAAACTCTCTGGAATTAGAAATGTCTTTTTTTTTAATCATCACACACAAATGTCTTTGTACTACACATCACTTTCAAAACACTTTTCTGATCACCTACTTTGTGTTAAAACAGTAAGACAATGTTGAGGAGCCTTAAAGACAACAGAGTGTCAGCACTCCTCATGACAGGAGGCAGCCGGAACTCCTGGAAAGAGCACAAACCTTGGAAATTAGGCAAACTTGGGTGTGATTCTTGGCTTTGCCACTTACTCACCATGACTGCAGTCAAGTCAACTAACTAGCTGACCCTCCATTTCCTCATTTGTAGAGTAGGGATAACGAAGAAGAAGATGATTATGATGATGTGGTCTCATCTCAGAACTGTTGACGTATAAAGAATCTGGCAGAGTGTCTGACACAAATTATGACTTAATAAATGTTACCTTCTCTCCAGTTCACCTCCCACTTGTCAAAGAACTTTAAATCAGTTCAGTGAGTGAGAACATTCTATAAACCTAAGCATAATCAAAGGCAAAAGTGAAATAATCACTTTAGTGAGAGAAAAATAATAATAATGGCCAGTATTTATTGAGCAATTACTATGTGCCAAGTGCTTTACACACACTACCTCATCTGCCTTACCTCTTCTTCAGGGTGCTGTTGTCCACATTTTATAAGTGAGGGTACCAAGGCTCAAATATGTTAGGAAATGTTTCCAAGTAAGTGGCAGAGCTGGGATTTGAATCCACATAATCTGACTCCAGAAGCCATGCTCTTAACCACCAGGAAAACACCGGTTTGAATATATATGCAAATTTTATGGAAAAACAAAAGGTAATTTATTTCAACTGGGGGATGGTCGCCAGAGAAGCTTTTGGGAAGAAGGGGACATCAGAACTGGGCCTTGGAGGAAAAGCAAGATTTCATTTTGACAGAGGTGGAATGGAAAAGGGATTATATAAAGGAGGACTATTCCAGGCTGAGGGATTGTCACCAACAAAGTGGAGGTGCAAAAAGATATGATGTGCTGGGAAACAGTGAGAAGTTGACATGGATAGATATCCCTCAGCTTGTGGATACCTCATGGTAATCCTACTCCTACTTGCAAGAGAGAAGGATGGAACAGGAGGAAGTATTAGGAAAGCAGGTTAGGGCCAAATGTCATGTCTAAAATATCTTCCTGGGGCATTTGGATCTTAGAGGCAATAGAGAGCCATAGGTAGTTACAAAAGAGAAGATATATGACACTACCCATGCTCCAGGAAAGTAACTGTCAGTAATGTGGAAGAGATATTAGAATGGGGGAAGAGAAAACGGTTAGGAGGTTCCTGTAATACTTCAGGCAAGAGACAATGGAAGGCTGGACAGGGCCAATGACAATGGAAAGGGGTGTGCACAAAGATACCCCAGGGGATAACTGGGGGGACCTGAATACTGATATGGGTGCCTGGAAAGACACTGACATTTTTGGCAAACAAGGAGAAGATAGAAACGGAAAAAGGAGAAGGCAGCTAGCAGTCCTTTGAAAAATAATACGATTCTTTGAAAAAGTGGTATAATTGTTAGAGGTGCTTTGAGCTGCAATTGACAGAAGGGTAGATAATAAAGATATTTCATTATCTCGCAAAAGAATTCAACGGTAGTAGGCAGCTCCAGGGACCATTAACTACTCAATGATGTAATTCACGTATGCATTCAATGATGTTCAAAGAGGGACTAGGCTGGTGCCTCTGAAAACCTCTTAACTTTTTCCTCAGAGTCTCAAACAGTGGTGGCAGCAGCTCCACTCCTCGCATGAAAGTATCCAAAAAAGGAAGGACTTCTCTTCCCACATCTGTGTCTATTTATTAGGGAAAAAATATTTCCCAGAAGCCTCTGAGATGACTTCCTGAATGCTGGAATGTCATCACTGGCCACCCTTAGCTACCAGGAAACTGGAAAAATAAGTATCCAGCAAACAGGATTGTGATTACTATGACTGGCTTACACCATGATCTATCCATGAGCCAAGTATACTGCAGGCTATCAAGCTCAGAAAGTGTTAATAAGAAAGAAGTGGTTATGGCTAGTGAGTGGGTAACCAACAGGGTCTGCCATGAGCATTTTGAACAAAGCAATCTGCCTTCCAGAAAATGGGAATTTACAGGATGATAATGTGATCCTTGGGCATGAAAACGTTTCTGATGAAAGTGAAGCCCTGATGCAGCAGCCTCAGAAGGGGTAGCTTATCCCAAATTCCCTCTTCAAAATGATAAGATATTCTGAGGTCTTGAGCTTATAGGAAGATGGGTCTTCACCTGGCCAAGCAGAAGGAAAAGATGACACACAACCACTAAGTTTTGTGATTCAGACTATGAGAACTCCTGGTAAAGCAAGATGATGATGCAGTCACAGGTGAAACACAACTCTTGCTCCTCCTAGAAGTTTTAGAAATTACAGAACATTGATTCATTTCCCTTAACCAGGGCTATTTAACCCTCTTCTGCATGTTCAAGTCCTATGTGTTCTTTAATGTCCAGTTCAATTTTGGCTTCCTTCATCAAGTTTTTCCTACCACCAACCAATTTGTATCCCACCATACTATTTAATACATTCACAAACATCTTTCTAATCCTATCATCAAATCCAATTAATTTGACCTAAATAGTTACCAATTCTGTCCACCTCTTTCTATCTCCATTGCTGATAATAACTGCTGATGTTTACTGGGCATGTGCTACGCTGCAAGGCATTATTCTATGCACTTTACAATTATTAATTCATTTAGTCTTCTCAATAGCCCAGTGAGGTAGATTATAGTAATCATTTTATACTTGAGGAAACTTGGAAATAGAATTGTTAAGTAACTTATTCAAATTCACATAGGTAATAAGTGATAGAAGTACTCTTGAGAGTTCATTTCTTAATTGATACATTACACCGCCTCTCTCTTCTAAGCCACATCCCATTTCACCTAAACTACTGCAACAGGATCCTATCTGATCTCCTTGCCTGCACTTAACTCGTCTCCAATGCATTCTTTACATCCTGAAGCTAAAATGATCTTTAAAAAAAAAAATGCAAAATTTGGTCATGGCACAATCCCTCCCCCAACTCCCTATGCCCTGCCTACCTCTCTAGACTTACATTGTGTTATCCTCTTCTAGAACTTTGGATTCTAACCACCTTGATGTTTTCATTCCTTCCTACCCCAGGGCCTTTGCACAGGCTATTCCCTCTACCTAGAAGGCTCTTCCCTACCTCCCAGATTAGTTCAAGTTCTTATAGGTCATAGCAGATTCTGTTAATCACGAGATGATCAACCTCACTAGAGCAGGGCAGAGTTTGCATATTTCACTCATCAGCGTATCTCCAGCAATGAGCCCAGTCTTTGGTTCAGGAATCAATCCACTTTTATTACAGGTACATTTCTAAGATCCCTTGCTAAAAGTGCAAGTTCACTGAGGTCAGGGACTGTGCCTCAGGGAGGTGGCCTACTCTAGTAAAGAGAATATGGGCTTCCATGTCCCACCTATTGTAAATAGAGCTGCAGTGAACATTGGGGTGCATGTGTCTTTTTGAATTATGGTTTTCTCAGGGTATATGCTCAGTAGTGGGATTGCTGGGTCATATAGTAACTCTATTTTTAGTTTTTTAAGGAACCGCCGCACTCTTCTCCATAGTGGCTGTATCAATTTACGTTCCCACCAACAGTGTGAGAGGGTTCCCTTTTCTCCACACCCTCTCCAGCATTTATTGTTTGTAGATTTTTTGATGACGGCCATTCTGAAAAAGGAACAAAATTGGGTCATCTGTAGAGATGTGGATGGACCTACAGTCTGTCACACAGAGTAAAGTAAGTCAGAAAGAGGAAAACAAATATCTTATATTAACGCATATATGTGGACTCCAGAAAAATGGTACAGATGAACCAATTTGCGGGGCAGGAACAGAGATGCAGACGTAGAAAACGGACGTGTGGACAACGGTGGGGAAGGGGGTGGGATGAATTGGGAGATTAGGATTGACATATATACACTACCATGTGTAAAGTAGATAGCTAGTGGGAACTTGCTGTATAGCACAGGGAGCTCAGCTCTATCCTCTGCGGTGACCACAGCAGAATATGACATAGCACTGCAAAGCAACTATACCCAATTAAAGAGAGAGAGAGAGAGAGAGAGAGGGAGAATATGGGCTTTGGCCATGTTAATTCAAAATCCATCTCTGGATGCATGATTTTTCAAGTCTCAACTTTCCTAACTTTAAGACGAAATAATCACACTGAAGACTAAAAGAGACACTGAAAATGATGTGCTAGTGAACCGGCAGCAAATGCTGTTTAGATCTTTCTTCCTAGATGCATCTTTGTGTCCCAGAGGGTCGATGGCATGAGCAGTGAGGCTGCACACCAGAGGCCCAGTGACCTCCCCCACCTCCCACATATTTCATCCCAGGCCACGGCTTCCTTCTCTACCTGTTGGCCTGCATGGGTGCCACCATGCGGAAATATGCAAAAATGCTACAGTGAGCAAGAGGTTAAGGATTTGCTAGGCACAGAGGGAAGGAAGGGGACAAAATGAACATGGTATGTGTTGCGTATCCACTAAGTGACAGGCATTTTCATACATTATCTCATTTAATACTTAGCAAAAGTATCTGATTCTACAAGTGAGGAAACTGAGGCTCAGAGAGGTTAAGGTCTCACCCATGGACTTTGAACATGTAGGTGGTGGAGACCTGACTTGAACTTAGGTCTCCATAGGACTTGCTCCTGCTACCCCAGGGCACTACTTCCAAAACGATTCTCTTCCTTGCTGTTGCTTTCAGCTAAGTGTGCTTAAAAGACCCAAGACATCTTTACCTATCTTTAAAGTCAACTTGACCCTGCTGGAAGAATCAGATAATTTAGTAATATTTGAGCACACAGTGTCTCACAATTAATTACCTATCTGCAAATGAATTACACATGCTGGAGTTTTTCTTTCAAAAAGCTACATGCCACTTGAGTAGAAAAACTAACTCTGAATTCAAAATGCCCAATATTGACTAGAGAATTTTTTTTTAAATTAACCTAATTTTGAATGAGTTTTAATTAATGAACTAAAAGCAGTTAATCATTACCATTCTCTGGGCCTACCTGAAATGAAAGATTAGGTCTAGAAGGGAGAGGGAGGACAGAGGAAATCATGTCCTGTCTCTCTGAGATGCTACCCCAGCCCAGGGCTTGAAACGGAGAACTGAGCACCCAAGACCCCACATAACTGGTTGCATCACACAGCCTATATACTGAGGTTACCCAAAATGTAATCCATCCACTACCTGTGTCCGAATCTCCTGGGACCTTTGTTGGAATGCCACTTCCTAGGACCTACTCCAGGCCTACAGATTCAGATTCTCTGAAGATGACACCCAGGAACTGGCATTTTAACAAACACCCCAGATGTTTCTGATTCATCCCAAGGTTTGAGAACAGCTTTGGGAGCTCAGTAAAAAGATAAAGATCAACTGCGTATTTATTTACTTCATGGGAATATAATTTTCTGTAAGAACCTTGAAAATTTTTAAATGAATAATATATTTATCCCAGTAACTCTAAAGGTGAGGCAGTCCCATTTTCAAAATGAAAGAAATCAAGTCTTAAAATATATATGACATGTCCACCCTTTACACACAGTCAGGGATCAACTGCCTTGCACTTAGGAGGAGAGCAATAAAACAGTTACCATTTCACTGATTAGGACACTGTATACTGTAAATCTAATCCAGTTGATTAACTCACCTTTGTATCCGATTCCTAGTTCATTTTGTCTTGTGGGGGAATGGCATTTTTCTAAATTTATAACTTCAATATGCTCCTTAGTTATGAACAGACTCCCTGACTCAACTACTGATTTCATGTTCAGGACACTCTTTTATTCTTCTTCTGTACAACCCCCAGAAAAGGTAAATTTTTAGATAAATTACTTCCTTTTCTTCCTCCTCTCCACTGGTTAAAGACAGTCCCCTAGTCAATTCTCTCACCTGCCATCCTACCAATTCAAATTTTAGAAATGAAAATTTAAATTGTAAAAAGAAACCTAATTGTTGAACAATTCCTTGTGATTAAGCAAATACCTCTAATCTTGCCCTGGTCTAGCAGTCTCTCTTCCTTTGCTTCTTGGGACTTGTCCCAAGCCTAAGGCATCCCTGAAACTTGAGGGTCAAGTACCCAAGGCAACAATTCATCAGTCTCAGGGTTTACTGGAGTCTCCCCATTTGGGAGAGCTCTGAGAGTTTCATCACCTTGGAAACACAACAGCAGGCTCCCCGAATATACACAGGGAGTATAGATTTTTAAGCACCAAAAGAAAACAGGGTTTAGTTATCCCCAAATGTAAGAGTCACGATTCAAAACTGTCACTGACTCGGAAGCATCTTTAGTCAGGAATAGTATCTTCAAGCTGACAAGTTCCAAATATGTGTACTTATGTTAACCAAACCAGTAGTTGGGGAAAAGCTCAAAAATAACCCATCTCTATCTTTAATTTTTCTCCTAAAAATGGAATGGCTTTCACTGAAACTGGCCAGGCCACTGCCAATACAGCTACCACTGGTGTGTATGGAACAGTCAAGTTACCTATGTCGTTTGCAGAAATCCTGATTTTGGAAATGTAAGTGTGAAAGATACTATCATAGAAGACATTTTGAACCTTAAAATGGAACTGCTTGCTTTGATGCAAATGGCTGGGGGATGGGGTTGGGTGGATAATTTATCTCAGACTATTCTTTCTAGTATTACAGGTTGTCTAGTCTGAATCATTCATGTATTGTTTGCTGAATGATCAGGTGAATGAAATCAGTTCTTTACTTATTCCAATGCACTGAAAGGGCTCAACCACACTGATCAAATGACCCTTCTGTTATTTCTTTCACAATAAATTCAATCAAATTTACGGAGCGCCTAGGTGGTGCCAGGCACTGTGTCAGGCTCCTGAGATACAAAAATGAATGAAGCGCAGTGCTAGTTTATTAATGATCTCTTAAGATTTGGCAGGGCACAGCCTCGCTCCCTGCCACCACAGCCTGCACGGCTGTCGAACCAATCGTGGGTGTGCGTACTCCATGGCTCCCAGCACCTGGGAACACTTTACTCCCAGTCCAGCCCACGAACCCAGTGCCAGGGCTCTCCCGGCGTTCTCCCAAAGCCAAAACGCTCAAGTTCCAACTCCAGCGCCGCGGCGCCCGCTCCACACGGAGCTAACTCCGGGCTCCGCGGCTCACGCGGCGAGCTTCCTTCCACCTGTCCGCCCGCCCGTCAGGGTGCGCCAGACCCCGCACCCGCTTACTTTGCCGCTGTCGCTCACACCAAGGAGGTGATCCCGCAGCACCTCCATGGGGCAGGTCCAGGTGGAGTGGACGAACGTCCCTCGGAAGATGTGCGCCAGGGGCGGCATCCGGGCGGCACACATGTCAGCGGTGGAGCGCAGTGCGGAGTCCGCGGCCCAAGGAGGGCGCACCGGGCGGAGGCGCGGCGAGGACTCCCTGCGGCTGCGGGCAGCTGCCGAGCCGGCACCAGCGCCGGCCTCGTCCTGCCCCCGCTTCCCCGCGCGATCGCCTGCCCCCTGCAGACCGCGCCCAGGGGCTGGCTCCCTGCCTCCTCGATGCCAATAGGATTTTTTCTCCCGTGAGTTGGCTCCAGTCTCTCCTCCCCTGCTTTAGTTTTTGATACGTTAACTCTTTGAGTTTCCAAAATCACCGTTCACGCTGCGGTTCTTTTAACCGTTGGTTGTTGTCACCCACCCAGGGGGCGGGAGATGAAGGAAGGAGCTGGAGGATTCAGGATTCCATCCCTGTACCTTTAAGTGGTCATTAAATTCGCTTTTGCCGCGGGCCCCAACTTCCTCCACCTTCCTTTAGTTGTCACGCCCAGAGTTGCATCTATCTGCTTTCCCTGCCCTTTAAACTCTTAGGGCTATTTGTGGCCAAACCCTGGAACTTTTCAACCTGTAGTAACCACAAGGTCTGAACGGGCACGAGTTCAGTGCCAGGGTGACAGGTCTGTTAGGGCTGCCTACTTTACCAACCAGTTTCATTTTCATTTTCTGCGGGCTGAAGAATTTGTCCTAACCTCATGTTCTGAAAGCATGTCTTACAGAATTATGGGGGCCCCACCAGTGAAGGCTAATCTCGACCCCAAAGTTCCTCTCTTCACCTGAGGCCAATGTTTTGGGCCTTGTGTCCACCCACAAACAACTCCAATTCCAGTTTTTCTCATACCTAAAATAAATGAATCTCTTTGATTTACTTCCAGTTGTACAGGGGGAGAAAATTAAGTACTCAAGCCAAGTAGCTAAAAATGGCAGTGTGGCATGGCTTGGTGGAAAGAGTCCTGGATTAGGAATCAAGAGACTATGGTCAATGCAGGTGGGACTCAGCATCCTTATCCTTGTTTGTGAAAATGGAACTGGGACTGGGTGGTTGCTAAGATTGATTCTAGGTCAGCATTCCTTCCCTACAGTATGTGCACAAAGTACTTTACTAAGTTCCTCCAGGAAGAATAACTGGTTTCCACTCAGGGCCTTTGTGCGTGCTGCTCCTTCTGCCCCTAATGCCTCCTGTGGATACTCACATGACTGGCTCTTCCGATCACTGGTTTGCCTCAAGTGTCAGCTCTTCGGAGTAACCTCCCTCCAACACCAAGCTAATAGCACGTCCCCATCCCTGACAGTTTCTATCGCATTAGACTATTTTGTTTCTGCTATTGCATTTATCATATCCATTCTCATTTATTTTATGCTTTTTCATTTATTTCTGCTTCCCTTCCCCCAGTATACACACACACAGAGTAACAGAAGCACCACAAGGACAGGAGTCTTATACCTAGAACAGTGCCTGGTGTTTCATACATATTGAATGAATGAATGAATGAATGGTTCTTCTGGGAGCAGAGCAGCAACCTGAGATAAATATCGATTTTGGCTCCTACATAAAGGATAAGGGTTTCACACTGCCGTACATGAGCAAGCTTTCTCTGAATTGCTGCTTTTATGACACAGGGGTAGCTTATATAAATGATTCATTCCCTTCTCAGTACCTTCACCTCCCCCTTACCAAGGTGTAGGGTGACCAACTCATGGGGACTTTCCTTGCTGTAACACTGAAAGTCTCACAATGCAGGAAACTCCTCAGTCCCAGGCACACCAAGCTCGTTGATCACCTGCCAAGAACTCAGATTAGGAAGCCCTGAGATTAGGAAGCCCTGAGATTAGGAAGCTGAGAGCTTTGCACTTGCCTCTGGGAGACATCAGCCCTTTCTCCCTGTTGCTTACTTCTGATTATGCAGACCACACTCCCTGCTTGCAGTCGCAAGAGACAGAACACTGAAAACATCCTCTTGATCTAGGCTTGTATATACACAAACCTCAGAAAGAAAAGTGAAGAAAATGTCTGGCTGTCACTGTAAAAGAGGAATCAATTAAGTATTTCTAAAACATATATTGGTTTCCTAACATAAATACAGCTAATATATTTTTTAATGAAAGCCACCTAAATGTCCAACAATTGAGTCTAGTTTAGTGAATTAGCATCTATTTACTTAGTAGAATATTATGCAGTTATTGAAAACAATACGGGATATATGTAACCTTGTAGGAATTACGTATAATAAAATGTCAAGTTTTTTTTGTTTTTCTTTAATGGCATTTATGCTATGGTTAAAATCAGGAAAAGCCTAGGGCATAATGGCTAGAATTTAAAAAGTATACCAGGGCTTCCCTGGTGGCGCAGTGGTTGAGAGTCTGCCTGCCGATGCAGGGGACACGGGTTCGTGCCCCAGTCCGGGAGGATCCCACATGCCGCGGAGCAGCTAGGCCCGTGGGCCATGGCTGCTGAGCCTGCGTGTCCGGAGCCTGTGTTCCGCAGCGGGAGAGACCACAACAGTGAGAGGCCCGTGTAACGCAAAAAAAAAAAAAAGAAGTGTACCAAACAATGGCAGTCATTCTGTTGAGGTAGTGGAATTGCTGGGGAATTGTGTTTTGATGTTTATTGACATTGTTTCATGCGGCCTTATGGAATGACTAGTCATTGTGTAGCTTTGAATAAAGCTGATCTTCTTAAACAGGAGATATGGCCATGGGCCTCCAGGTGACATGGCATTAGCACTTCTCAGGTAAGTGTTAGCTCTTCCAAGCAGGGCACAATTTCACTTCCACTCCCAGCCAAGGTGTAGGCGCCTTGCTCAGGACCCTCAGCTCAGCCACACGTCAAGAAATCTTGGCTTCCCAACTATTCTCACCTGTCCTCCACCCTCAGGGGTGGAGACTCCTTTAAATTCCCAGTCCTCCTGCAATTTGGACTCCCACCCTGTTATCTCTAGGGAAACGTTCTGGAGGCTACTGAGGTCTGGAGGAAGAAAGGAGTGCAGAGCTTTTATATTTACCTTTGAAACACAGCTCAAGCACACCGCAAGCCAGCCTCTGGTTTAGTGTAATGATTCTGACCAGGGCAAAGTATGTGACAAGTGGTGCTTATTGTGCCTCCAAAGTCTCAAGGAAATACCTGTTCGTATTCATCAGCTCTTTCTGTAGCCCATCTTAAATTCATGCAATATTAGAACTGAAAGAGCCGTAGAGATTATTATTCAATGTGCATTTCACTGCTATTTTCTAGAATCACTGTTCCCTGCCAATAATGGCTCCTTTCAACCCTCACCAACTCAGTTTCTCTAAAGGAAATCCAACGGTGGTATGCAGTTTTCAGTGCCCTACCCCTACGTATCACTTCCTACCGAAGAAAAGAGACTCTCCTTGTCATGGACGCTTCCTGAAGCCCTGGCTGCTTCTTCAGGCTCTTCTTCCAGTATCCCACATACCATGCATCTGCTTTTGCTCACGATCTCTCTGCCTGCAGCGCCCTTATACCACTTTATACTGCGCCTGCCTCATTTTACTGCCCACTCTCCCCTGGCTAAATCCCTCATCTTAATTGTGCACTCCCGCCCACCTCCAGGAAATCTTTACACCTCCTCTCTCTCTCAGGTGTTAAGTGCTCCTCCTGAGTTTGTGGGGTTGCTATAAGTATTCCTTATCAGTCTGTCTCCCTGAGAAGATTGCTGTTTCCTTAAGGACCATGTTTTCTTCCTTCCCTTCTTTCTCTGTACCCCCTTAACACAGCATGTGACCAGTAGGAGCTGCTCAATAAACACATAAATGCTGGATTTCAAGAGATGACTCTATTGTCTATATTTTAGTGATGAAAAAGAAGAGAATAGCGGGTGTGTGCTAATGGTGAGCAATTCACTGGGACTAGAATTTAAGGAAGAGTTTTATTTCATTTATTTAGTTTTCTAACATTTTATTGTGAAAATTTTCAAACATGCAGAAAAGTTGAAAAGCTTCATTTCTTAAGATCACATTTTCCCTTCTTCAGATGGAGCCACGTGATCTCAAACTCAACAACAACTGGATGGGACCAGTAGAAACTGAACCTCTAATTGTGTGAAGCAAGGAACAGGACCATAGCATGACCAGTTTTGACATTTTGATCACCTTATCAGTGTAACTATACCTGCAGCTGGTCAATCTCTCCTGCTAGACAGAACCTGACTGTTTAAAAAACTTTCTCTTTTACTATCTCATTTTGAACCTCACAACAACCCTATAAAGTAGGAAGAGGATGTATTTTAACCATTTCAGAGATGGGGAAACTGAGGTTCAGGGCACTTGGCTTGCCTATCCAATTCGTATAGGATAGACCTGGGTTTTAATTCCAGTTATTCTCACTCATTGTCTCATCACAGTAGACTGTGAAGAATTTCCACTCAATTTTGCCATGACTCATTTGGTCACCGCATTGTGGGTTGTCATCTACAACTTTCACATTGTACATGGTTTTTCAACAGTTGCCAGTGACATACAGATCTACCCTGAAGAAAAACCAAAGTAAGACCAATGGACCTCAAGGAGAAGAACAATCCAATCAACATAAGTCAGTAAAACGATCCAGTGAGAATAACTCACACTTTCAAGAGACATGGAGAGTGAAGGTCAGGCGGGTTAAATGAGAAGCCACTTTCCTCTCCTATCTGGCAGAGAAGTTGTCATGGCATAGTGAAATAAATGCCTGCCTATTTTATTTATTCTTTTCGTGTAGCTAAATCTATCAGTTTCCATGGTGCCCCACGTTCACCATGGAAACTCTGACAAGCTCGTTATGCTTTAGGGAAAAAAACACACACACCAAAAATCTGAGATGGGATAAATGGATTTCTTTTAAAACTGTTTGCTCCTGAGTAGGAAGCCTTGATAGATGGCAAATCATAATGATCTTGATTTTTCCACTTCTTAAGTGGGAACACAGGATTGCATACCCACCAAAGGAGCACCCTTGGCTCCCGAAAATTATCTGTGTAGCAGTAGTTATGTCTGTGAATATCACTTCTGCATTTACTGGCAAAGAGAAATGGCTCAAACCTCACTGAGCCGATTTTTATGAGAATATGGTACTAGTCCCTATACATTTTCTTCTGTTTGTTCATTCAGCCAATATTTATTGGAAATCTATATTATGACGGGCACTCTGCCAGGCTCTGTGGATGTAACAGTGTATGAAACAGATATTATCTTGTCCATATGCAATTTATACTAATCTTCTTTCTCTCCATCACCTCTAGGAGTAGGATTAGTTTTCATAGTGTTATTATAACATTTCCCTAGCATGGCTGGCAAATAGCATATTATCATATATACTACATATCAAATTGTAAATTATATATAATATATATAATAAAATGCACTTAAGACTAAGGCTGAAGTGACACATGTTGATAACAATGCAGAGGTTATGTGATTTCTTTAACATTATTTGTCTTAAAGAAGTCTGTATTTTTAAGTAGCTACTTTATTACTTTTGTAAAACTGATATATGTTCATTTTTCAAGAGTTGACTATTTAAAAAAAATACTCATATCTCACTACCCAGATATATCATCGCCATTAGCACCCTTGATATTTTCTTAGAAAAGTTCAAGTATAGAAAAGACAAAAAATAGACAGCCTAGAAGTTTGTAGAAAGGAAAACTAAGCTAGGGAGAAGCTACCTCTACTTTGTAGAACAGCAATTAAATTTGGATAAATTTGGGAAAAGGCATATATTTCACTTGAATTTTAATGAAGAAAGGAAAACTTCAAAACGAGAGGATTGTGCTTCAACTTGAATTAGGTTTTATGCCAGGCTGGTGCAGGAAGATATTTTTCCTGGCTGGAAAGCTTTCAGTACCATGTAAGTAGCTGTCTCCACCCGCTCATACTGCTGACCCTTAGAATCACATAGCGCCTGAGCAGAGATAACCTTATGCCACTTTCCATGTCATGACAGCAAGCTCAAAGCAAATACTATCGACCTGATATTACTCTGTCTACATTTCTGCCCTAACATAGATATTTTCCTATGTTTAATATCAAAGGATAAGCACCAGATAGAATCAATATCTATAGACTCCTGTTCCAGCTTAGCCACTAGCCAGTGGTGCCTTGGGAAAGGCATTCCACCTCTTTGGCTTGGTTTCTCCATCTATAAGATGGAAGGTCACCTACTATCACTGGCTCCATACTACTTTACTCTCAAGGACTGCTAAGATCTTAAGTTTTAAAACATTTTATCCATCAAGAAGATAAGATAGATGCTTGACATAAATTTTTGTTGAATAAATTATTTCCCTATTTTTCATTACAGACCAAATTAACTACCAATCAAATTTTGCTGATGAACATGAACTGCCTAGTATATCAGTATGTTGAGTGAACATAATTCAAAACAAAAGCAGATCTAACATTTCATGCAGCCCATGCAATCTATCTCAAGTTGGACAAATTCTGTTAGCCTTTGTGAAATGTCAGAAATAGCTTAAGGAATATGTTTTTTAATTTGTTGAATAATCCTCCTTAGTATCCTGGGACTCTAGGTTGATAAAAACCAAACTAGGGTAGGGAATCATTGACCTGATTGCACACATTTTGGGGAATTAGCTGTTAATTTTCTGCCTTGAACTAAAAGAGTGTATTTTACACATATCCATAATGCCACATCAATGCCTGAGACCTAGAGGATTAAGTGAATACTACTTAGGTGTTAATTCTTGAGATCACAGAGAAAGGTTGGTTTTCCTCAAGGATATCAATGCACAACTCAAGTGGCTTGAGCAATCATGGTTCCAAAGTTGGGAAAATGCTGGCGCCAGCTAATGACATGATAGTCAATATACTATAACAGCTACTGCATGCCTATAGAGTCCATGCTTCTAGAAGCCACGTCAAGGTTGGACTCTACCCCAGCAGAAAGCCAAATATTACCATCCTTAGAAAAGCTACACAATTAGAGCCCCTTCGGATATGGAAATTAAAGGCTAACTGAAACTCAAATTAAATGATAAAATAATGATGTTTTTAAAGGAAAAAAGAAGAGTTCTGAGGAATTCTTATAGTATTATTTGAATGTATAAAATTATTTGGGAAACTATAAATGTCAAAAATTCCTCTCTGCATATTTCTAAAGGGATCATTTTTAATATTACGTATAAATGAAGGAACCTACCGTTTACAGAAGACTCTTCCTTATGAAATGCAAAACCATTGATTGTATTTATAACAAAAATCTAGCCCTGATCGGAGAATAAAAACATCTGAGAAAAGCAGTTTTTCTAATTGCTTTTGTAAGTTTGGTTTGCTTTTCAGAATTCTTTGTGCAATGGAATATAATAGAGACACAGTAAATATTAGATGAATTAATGTTACATTATATACCCTAAACCCCCGACTCAGACTCCCTCATCTCCCCCCACTGCAGCATTAAAATTGCCATAGTGTGTATAATACTATAATATGCTGTGAAATGAAGAATATGTAATTTGAGTTTAGGGCATGTGTAAGTAAAGACTATGAGTTGAAAGTGGCAGAAAATCAGTTCAAACTTTTTAAGCCAAAGGAGAGAATATACTGTCTCACAAAACCAAAAACATAATCTCACTGGCTTCTGGCACAGCTTGGTTGCAGGTTCCGTCAATGTCTACAGCACCTGGTTGTTCCTCTCCTCTCTCCCTCTCTCTCTCTCTCCCTCCCTCCCCCATCCTCCATCCTCCTTCACACAGACTTAATTCTCTAGCATATCTCTCCTTATGGCTACAACATGGCAGCAACAGCTCTAGGCTTCATACTCTCTCAAATTCAACTGAGGGAAGCACCAAACAACCTTCCTCCAAATTTCCAGGAAAACAACAACAGACAGCTCTTTGCCTTATCTACCCCAATTGGACCAATGTCCGGTCCCACAACAATCACCATAGAGGGCAATGGGAGATGTGATGCCTTGAACAACTTGGGGGTTAGGGGTGCAGACCCCCAAGCAGTTAAAAATCTGTGTTTGACTTCTGACTCCCTCAAAAGTTAACTACTAATAGCCTACTGTTGACCAGAAGCCTTACTGATAACATAAACAGTTAACACATAGTTGGTATGTTATATGTATTATATACTGTATTCTTACAATAAAGTAAGCTAGAGAGAAGAAAATGTTATTAAGCAAACCATAAGTAAGCAAAAATACATTTACAGTACGGTATTGTATTTATCATTACAGTAAGTTTGAATCGTCTGTTTACAAGATGAATCATCTGTCAGTACCTATATCAAAATTGTCTCATAAGATATAAAATACTATAGAGGTTATTATTAACACTAGACATCAAAAATGAAAAGATATCGTGAAAAGGAAATTCGTATTTACTTACAGGTGTAACGATTCATGCATTGATAATAAAGCAGCAGCAATATGGTAGCCTAGTGTAATCAATACAATTGCTTCACATATCGATTGTATAGCCTACCCTATACACTAATGAATGAATCATTATAAAATTTTTATGGCATACAGTATTACAATCATATTCATAATACAGTATTGGAAACTTCATTTTTAAAAAAATCACTTACCTGTGATGACAGACTGATGTGCAGTTTCACCAATTATGAAAGAGGGAGGCATAAACAGTAATGTAATTCTCTGAAAGAAAAGTTATGAAACAGTAAGAAAACTAATACATTATTAGTTTTATATTAAATATCACTCACCTTATGCCTATGTAAGGATCAACTAATATCTACATATATTTTATGCATTCTTCACATACTTAACTTTTTCTTAATTTCTTTGATATTCCTAGGCTACATGATTCATCTGAGAGTTTATCAAATTGTCTCAAATCTCCATTAAAATTTTCCAATATATTTATTGAAAAAAAATATATATACAGTAAGTGGACCTGAGCAGTTCAAACCCATATTGTTCAAGGGTCAACTATATAACAGGTATAAATATTGGTGAAGTATGACAGAATCCATGATGTACATGAAATAATTATATTGCAACATGCTTTCTTTTTTCCTTCAATAAACTTTGTTTTGTGCCTCCTATGAGTAAGACAATGTGCTGTGTGTTGTGTGGGATATAAAAATAAGTGTGAAATAGTTCCTGTCCTCACACTAAGAATCACAAGTGTAAGGGACCTTTTGTTTTTGTGGGGGTTTTTTTTGTTGTTTTTTTTTTTTTTTTGCGGTACGTGGGCCTCTCACTGCTGTGGCCTCTCCCGTTGCAGAGCACAGGCTCCAGACGCGCAGGCTCAGCGGCCATGGCTCACGGGCCCAGCCACTCCGTGGCACGTGGGATCCTCCCGGACCGGGGCACGAACCCGTGTCCCCTGCATCGGCAGGCGGACTCTCAACCACTGCGCCACCAGGGAAGCCCCATGTAAGGGACCTTTTAAAAAATAAAGTGCAGAGTGAACTACTCTTTTAATTTTTATTTACAGACTCTTCCCTTAGAAGGACATAAATACATAGATCTGGGTCAGAGATTCAGCCATTATGACTTAGAAGAAAGATATTTAACATTTTTGGTGCCATAAGGAATTTCTCTATTTGCCATGTACTTACTTTATGTAAATTATGTCATTTCCAGATATGGGACATATTGATGTGGTTATTTCAATGGAGAGATAGTTTAATGACTTAAAACATATAGCATTGCAATGTCAATTTGATCATTAATCTTCCCAATCCTTACTTATCCCTCATGCCATCTTGAAATTGGTAATGAAATTCAGTAAATTTGCACCAAATACACCAAAATGCCTAATTCAAAAGAACCACAACAAAAAGCACTGCTTTGATCATTTCTCTGGGTCAAATTTTTACTTATCAACCTTAAGGTAAAGTGCTAGAAAGAGGGGGTGGCTGGTCATGCCTGGTTCATCTTTTTTTTATATTCCTAGATGTGTTAGGATAAGGGACAATGCTCATAAAAACAACATACAATGAAAGTATGGAAATCCTCTGAGCCAAAGTTCCCCTCCCTCCCCACTACGCATACCCCTATAAGTACACTTCCCTCATTCTGAGATTTCTCTATTCCTGGCTTTTGGTAAAACTCTATGATTTAAAAAAAATGAAACTATGGAAAGATGCAATGATATTAATCTTCCACAAGACCTAACAAAAACTATATAAATTTTCCTCCTTCCCCAATCAACTAAACATGGTTGATTTTGTTGTGGTGGTGGTGTGCTGGGTAGGTTACCATTTCCTGCCCTTACCCAATCTTCTACCCTCTTATTCATTTAGTCAGCAAATGTTTTGTCGAGCACCTACTACATTCCAGGCATTCAGCTAGGCCCTGGGAACCCAAAGATTTCAAAGACGTGGTTCTCACCCTTAGGAAGCTCCCAAGATAATGGTGGAAACAGACAGGAACACAGGTTAACTATGATAAACCATATACAGGTCTGTCTCTTTGCCCCTCAACCCCTGCAATCCCGTCCACCCACCACAGAGCTCTGTGTGGACTGGCTCTGTCTCCTTTACCACTGTGGCTACACAGCATCTGGCATGTTGTAGATGTTTGTTAAATGCATTAAGTGCAATGGTAAAGGTATATATAAGATATAAATATTTAAGAAACTTCTTACTGATTACTATCTCAGAAGAGCAAATATGCACAGAGAGAAGTGGGTCTCGAACAGTGATCCTCAACCAAGAGTGGTCTGCCCCCTAGGGGAAATTTGGTAATGCCTGGAGACATTTTTGGTTGTCACAACTGGGGGCGTGTTACTAGTATCTAGTGGGTAGAGGCCAGAAATGCTGATAAACATCCTACAAGTCAGAGGACAAAGAATTTTCTAGTCAAAAAATGTCAGTAGTGCTGAGGTTGAAAAATCTTTGTCTAGGTAAGATCAGCTATAGGATCTTAAATGTCCAGTGATCTTTGAGCTACTAGCAGCATCATGGAATCATAGAGAATGATGGAGTGGAAAATGATCTTAAAGTTCTAAATGATCTTTAATTTGACTTCAATCCCCCAAACAATAGAATCATTTCTTTTATATCAATCTTGGAAGATGGTCCACTATCAATTTTCATGAGCAAAGAACTCAGTTCTTTGAGCAATAGCCATTTATTTTGTTAGTTTTACTGTTCATATTGTATATTACATTGAACCGAAAGTTGTATTTCAAAGTGTCACACAATTTGTCCTTGTTTGACTTTCTTGAGGATAAAATAAGAAATAAGTACTATCTCAGTACTATCTCCCACATGTCAGCCCTCCAGAATTTGAAATGGTGGTGACTGTCCTAAGCCTTTTTTTCCCCCTACCAGATGCATCATCCTACTATTCTTCAAGGCAATTAAGAAGAACGGTAAAGAGTATATTCAAAAATATTGGATGTGAGCAACTGGTGAAAGCTGAGATGTCTTCAGATGGTTCAGGAGATGATTTCAGCTATCTCACAGACACTGCATTAAATAGCATTGAATTACATATAATAATTGTGAGAAAATTACTTCTGTTTGAATTCTTCAGTTCTTTACAGGTCAGGGATCTAAACGGCTTAGTAACCAGGCTAATTTTGTTTTCCAACAAAGAGAAAGGGGACCTCAGAGTTAGAACCTTCTGCAGGCAACAGTATCTAGCTAGTATCCAACATCCTTTTGTTTATAACATTCTTATGTTTATGGTCTCTTCTTGTTTATAGCAAAGGGGTGTTAGTTTCTCTTTTATAGATTTGGCATACAGTTTCTCTTTTATAGATTTGGCATACATAGATTTGGCTTCTCATTTATGGTTCTGTATACAATTTTCCAGTTAAATAGTTGAGTTTAGGGACTTCCCTGGTGGCACAGTGGTTAAGAATCTGCCTGCCAATGCAGGGGATACGGGTTCGAGCCCTGGTCTGGGAAGATCCCACATGCTGTGGAGCAACTAAGCCCGTGTGCCACAACTACTGAAGCCCACGCACCTAGAGCCCGTGCTCCGCAACGAGAAGCCACTCGCAATGAGAAGCCCGCGCACCGCAATGAAGAGTAGCCCCCACTCGCCGCAACTAGAGAAAGCCCGCATGCAACAACGAAGACCCAACGCAGCCAAAAATAAATAAATATTTTTAAAAATAGTTAAGTTTTGCGCTTCCCTGGTGGCGCAGTGGTTGGGAGTCTGCCTGCCGATGCGGGGGACACGGGTTCGTGCCCTGGTTCGGGAAGATCCCACATGCCGCGGAGTGGCTGGGCCCGTGGGCCATGGCCGCTGAGCCTGCGCATCCGGAGCCTGTGCTGAGCCTGCGCGTCCGGAGCCTGTGCTCCGCGACGGGAGAGGCCGCAGCAGTGAGAGGTCCACGTACCGCAAAAAAAAAAAAAAAAAAAAGTTAAGTTTTAAAAATTGAGTTTTTTTTCTAAAAAGTTAATTACAACACAGATTTACAGACTGGGCAAAATCAATATGGGTGCCATGTGTTATATCTGAAAGTGGGGATGGCAAACCATGGTCATAGAACAGATGAGTAGCCTGATCTTGACTCTACCACTTATTTTTAGGTGACCTTAGGTAAGTTATTTTTTTCTTCCAGTTTTATTTTGATATAACTGACATATAACACTGTATAAGTTTAAGGTGTACAACATAATTTGACTTACATACATCATGAAATGATTACCACAATAAGTTTAGTGAACATCCATTATTTCATATAGATACAAAATTAAAGAAACAGAAAAAAGTATTTTGTCATTGCTGTGAGAATTCTTAGGATTTATGCTCAATTTTCATGGATGACATTCAGCAGTGTTAATTTATCATGTACATTATATCCCTAGTACTTATTTTAAACTGGAAATTTGTACATTTTGACTGCCTTCATCCAATTCCCACCCTTACCCCCTGCCTGTTAATAACAAATCTAATCTCTTTTTCTATGTGTTTGCATGTTTGCTTGTTTCTGAAATATTGATATAACTGACCTACAACACTATGTTGGTTCCTGTTATACAACATAGTGGTTCAATATTTCTATACATTCAAAATGCCTAGGTCATATTTAGCCATTTGAACCTCAGTTTTCTCATATTAAAATGGGTATGTGATAATACCTATTTTGTTGAGTTACTATATTAATTGAGACTATGCATGTAAAATGTTTAGCAAATAGTAGATGCCTAATAAATGTTAATTCACTTCTCCTCTACTCTTAGCTACCTCCGTTCATTCCCACCCCCAGGTTGCTCCCTTCAGAGCTTAGAGCCCTCTGGGAGCCTGATGTGGTGGTGTGGCTATGAGTTTTGGAGTTACATCAATCTGACATCAAATCTCAGCTTCACTGCAAACAACTTATTAACCTCTCTGAGGTTCAGTTGTTACGTCTTCTTTAAAAGTGTTTCACAGAGATGTTGTGAGATTTGGATGACACCTAGCACATAATCTGGTCCTCACATAGTAGGTCCTAAATAAATGTCTCTGTTGCCTTTATCTGGTCAATATCTCATTTCAAGGAAGACACCTGGAACTATCAGAATATTTTTTTAAAGTACAGAAATAAATACACTGAAACTTATCTTCGTTGATCTGGACATAAGACTTTATTATTTCAGTCTAAGGTAACACCTGCTCCATTAGCATACATATTTTGTTATTTAGACATACTACACGTTTAAATCTTTCTAGCCCATTATTAGTATCATTCTATACAAATGTAGTTGACTTTCTGAACCTAAATCAAAGGCTTTACATTATCCTTAATGATAATGACCTTGTTTAATTCAATGTGTCAATTATTTCTCAAAGTCTTATGCCATCCACAGATTTGTTATGTGCTAAACAAATCAATGACCTAAGGCACTGTTAAAAGAGATGAGTAGGTCATGAGTAAAGACAGAGCCCAATGGCTCACCTCCAGAACCGCACTCCAGCTTGATCTTGACTGTATTAGTCAATACATTTTGATGTATGGGTTTAATCAGCTCTGAATTCTCCATATTACACTGTCATTTACATGATAGTTCTACAATTCTCCCTCAAAAATGTTATGAAATACTGTCTGGTGCCTTGCTGAAGTCAAGATATAACATACATTCTGCTATCACTTTTACTGCTTAAAAATGGAATATTTTCCCCTCAAATTGTAAAAATTTATTATTTCTATGAAACACTATTATGGTAATCATTTCAGTCTTGTGGGCCTCTCAATAATAGCTTTTATAATGCTCATTCAAACATCAAATGGAACTTGATGAGGACAGAATTACTACTTTATTCATCCTTCCATCCCCAGTACACAGCACACCTTCCTCAGAGCAGATGCCCTTTGGTGAAGATAGGAGAACAAAGTGATTAAGGATCTGGGATTCAAAATAAGTGAAAGATGGATCTGAATCCTGGCTCTACCCCTTATGACTATGCAATCTCGTGTGTGTGGCTTCATCTTAAATCTTGCTTTCTCCAAACAGAAACACAAATACCTACTCTATTTCACTATTAGAATTGGTGAAATAGTATACATATAATTCTTAGCACAGCAGTTAGAATATAGAAGGTACTCAATATTATTTATTTTTATTATTTGATGATGTGATCTCTTTTGTTGACTGAAATTTGAAAACTCAAAGGAAAAAAAAGGCCATGATGTCCAGGACCATACCTTAATTCTTTCTTGAGTAAAAATTTATTTATTCAAAAGTGGATGTAAAAATGGGTCAGTCTTGCCAGTGAATAGCTAACTGTGGATACTGATACAGAAAAACAAAACAAAGCAAATGGAGCAGGAATTCTTTTTTAGCTGACACTGTCTTCCCTAAACTGTAGAAGCTTGTGCTTCCAGAGAAATATCATTCGACTGAGAGGTAACCAACAATAAACCCAAGTTACTGGATATCATAGTTGGATGTGATCTGGACCAGCCACCTTCTTCGCCAAAACCACAGTTCCCCCAGTGGAGGCTGGTCAACTGGGACATCCTCAGCTCTATAATAGCAGCACCAGGATTGCAACCAGGCAAAATTGTCAAGTAGATGCTCCTCTATTCTTGATATGTCACATAAATATTAATTCAGTTCTATGTACTCTTTTATACCCAACTACTTTCCCAGTAGATTTTGAGGCATGATTTATACACACTCAGAAACCCATAACAAAAACCAAGTGCCTTCCTAGAGCACAGTATGTTTCACAGAGAGTCATCAGAAATATAAACTTGGGTTTCACAATCAGCCAGGGAGATGGGCAAGGCAAGCATAGTACTTTGCATTTTACAGACGAAGTAACTGAGATAAACAAACATTAACTGCTATGTCCAAGACTGCAACACTGGTTCTCTAAGAGCCTCAGAACTCTGGCAATTAACTCCAAATTCTTTCCATCACCCTATTTGGTCTTTTACTTGAGCAAACTGTTTCAGCCCCAAACTGGTGTTTATACCTATTTGCTGAATCCCTTCCCTTTGTTCTCCTATTGTTCTCTTTTTCATGGTCTTCCTGCTCCCCATTATATCAATGATTTCCACTCTTTAGACAAAGAGTAAAGAGAGAATCCGATTGGTTCTTCTGCAGTAAATGAGAAACACAGGGAGAGTTCAACGAGTAACCAGAGACCAGTTTGCTAAACATGGAATGAATCGATGATAACACAGTCCTGTGATAGCTCAGATTCCAATGTAATGGGATTTGGCATTGGCTTCAGTCCTTCCAGCAGGCTCCCTGGGCTTATGTCTTGAACCTTGCATTAAAGCAGCATTGCATTATGCAGAGTGACTACTTTGGACCCATTCATAGCATTATTGTACAACAGTGTTGATTATAGTGGAATTTAAAACACTTTGGGGGAGAATATTTCTAGGAAGTCAGTCTAAGAGAAGATAAGGGAGCTTTCGTAACTCTCCTTAAACTGCAACCAGCGTGAATATGTATTCTACCCATGGAAAATCAGGCCGATGTAAGGCCATGGAGTTTAAAAACAAATGATGGTTCTTCAGAACCATTTTTTTTTTTTTTTAGATTCCATATATATGTGTTAGCATACGGTATTTGCTTTTCTCCTTCTGACTTGCTTCACTCTTTTTGACAGACTCTAGGTCCATCCACCTCACTACAAATAACCTAATTTTGTTTCTTTTTATGGATGAGTGGGAAGCAGCCGCATAGCATGGGGAGATCAGCTTGGTGCTTTGTGACCACCGAGAGGGGTGGGATAGGGAGGGTGGGAGGGAGTCACAAGAGGGAGGGGATATGAGGATATAGGTATAGGTATAGCTGATTCACTTTATTATACAGCAGAAACTAACACAACATTGTAAAGCAATTATACTCCAATAAAGATGTTTAAAAAAAAATGATGGGTAATAATTTCTTTGTGTGCTAAGGTCACTTGGCTAATCTAAAAGCAAGCATTCTCAGCTCAACGTTCCCAAAGAACAATACACAAGGGATGTCTGAATAGTATCTATATACATTACTGATTTTTAAAATAGAAAAGAATTCGTGTAAAATAGCTGACATGCTGGAACCTGCAAATCAATAAATAATATAGATGGAGACCAGAAAAGAGAAAGCTCAGAGATTGCTTCCTAAGCAAAAATTACTTCTTGTTATTAGAGAAGAACAGCTCTCCCGAAATTGATAATCACACAAAGGGCACCCAGCTGCCTCCTTTTCTTCCTCTGTTACACTTTGTCCTTGGAAATGATGGGCCCCATCTCATAGCCAGACACAACTATACAAGGTGTCCCTGCATAATGGGGTCCCATAAGCCAGAGCCACAAAACTGCACACCTAGCACAGATACAGGGATATCTGGTTGAGGATGTGGTGTTGGGAGGTAAGAGGATTGCAGAAACTATAACTGTTTGGATCCAGCAGAACCCTCAATGGTCTGTGTATCTCCCAGTGTGTCTGGACTACTGTGTCCCTATGGGACATTCTTGGAGTACTCTTCTTGGCACAAATCTGCATCCTCTTGACTGATTTGGACATCTTCAGAATGATACAGCAATAATAAAACTAGGCTGAGACTGCTGCACATGTCATTTACTGTCAAATTGGGCAAGGGAGAAGAGCCGTTGAACACGTTCTTTCCTTTCTCCATTGTGTAAAGAACATGTAAACATGTTCTTTCTTTTCTCCATCTGTCTGGCACATCAACTCCATCATTTCTACCTCACTGAGTATGGGGCATTGCTTTTTCCATGCTCTGGGAGCCAGCCTGCAACACATTCACATCCTTTCTCTTGGATCCTTGCCAGGATATTATTACATCCTGTACTGTGGGCAAATGCTCTCATATTGGCAAACTCTCATATCTAAATTTATCGTCCACCCACCTTGGCCGGGCACACTCAGAACCCAGTCCCATGCATACTTCCCCAGTTGGCTAGTCTTGAAGTTAGACTATAGGGGGATGGTCCTTTTCCTCCCTTAGCAGTTCCAGTAGGTCCTTGGCAGAGGTATATTGTGATTTAATTCTAGTTATTGACCTGGTGATTGGGAGGGGGGATGGCGGAGATCCTGAATGAGTACAGAGGATTAACTTCAAGCATGGAGAGAGAGAGAGAGAGAGAGAGAGAGAGAGTGAGAGAGAGAGAGAGAGAGAGAGAGAGAGAGAGAGAGAGAGAGAGAGAGAGAGAGAGAGAGAGAGAGTGTGTGTGTGTGTGTGTGTGTGTGTGTGTGTGTGTGTGTGTGTGTGTGTATCTAGCCCTTAACAGAGAGGAAGAGTGGGCCATTTGTGCAGGCTCAGAGGGTTCAGGGTAATCTGGAAATTAAAGATTCTTGGAGGGTGGGGGGGGGATCCACACAGATAACCCATCCCTTGTGTCCGGGGCCCATTTTTCCCAACCTTGGCGTAACAAACCTGCCTCAGCTACTCTTACCATTAAATCCTGGCCTTGGTCCTCGTATTTGAACCCCTTATCCTCAATTTCTGATATAAGAGCCTTTTCTTTTTATGTTTCGAGGGAGGCCGTCTGGTCTTCACAATTAGGATTTAATTGCTGATTAATCCATCTCAGCTCTTTTGCTACCCTTTTCCAGGGCATCAGTGGAACTTGACCACAGCCAGCCAATTCACTGCCCTTAAGATTACTATTTCCAGGCTTCCCTGGTGGCGCAGTGGTTGAGAGTCCGCCTGCCAATGCAGGGGACACGGGTTCGTGCCCCGGTCCGGGAGGATCCCACATGCCACAGAGCAGCTGGGCCCGTGAGCCATGGCCGCTGAGCCTGTGCGTCCGGAGCCTGTGCTCCGCAACGGGAGAGGCCACAACAGTGAAAAAAAAAGATTACTATTTCCTTCTTACTTCTCAAATGCCTGACACACAGCATCAGCCAGCACATCCCCTTCCACTCGTAGGTCATGACTGGTGAAACAACTGCACAGCTGCCTGGGCTATGCGTGTTCTACCTACCAGTAACAGCACTCACATTGCAGCCAGGAGATGGTGATCAGCTCCAAAATGCCATCTTAGTGTCTATGCTTGGAGACCAATCCTGGTACCTACTATCACAGGCGGGGATCATTGGGTGTAGACCCTGAGAAGGAGTTTAGGGAATGCTCTTGAGATCAACACCTATGGAACAGTGAGGAAGGTAGCAGGATCCAGCACAGGAAAAGCCTGAATTTCTATGATCCATGGGGACCTCTGGTGCTAGTACAGATCTGAGTTGCGGGGGCAGGGGGTTAAGTCCATACTTGCCAGAGTAATTAGTCATTAGATGGGCACTGCCCCAGAAAAGAGTCATGACCTGAAGTGAAGTTTTCTTCCAACACAGCAGAAGGCTGACAGCTAAGTGCTATGTTTTGACAACTGAGGAAATAGATCCTCATTCAGAAGAGGGATGAGGGTGCCACATCACAGCATCCATCAAATACACAACAGCTCATTTAATCATTATAAAAACGTGCTGCAGCTTTAATAATTACTGCCATGTGACTCATAAGGAAATTGAAACATGAAAGTTAAATAACTATTATCTCAAGGATACATAGTTTTGGAGGCCATGCCATCTCTGAAACAACTGCTTAATTCTGCTATTGTAACACCAAACACATAAGGTGATACTTCAATGAATATGGCCGTGTTCCAATAAAACTTTATTTACAAAACAAATAGTGGACCAAATTTGACTCACAAGCCATAGTTTTCTGATCTCTGGTTTAGAGGGTGCTAGAGATAGGCCTTGAAAGACAAGTAAGCTTTTTTATTTTTTAAGTAATAGAGAAAAGGCATTGCAATGAAGGAAAACTCCATGGTGCAGTTAAGAGTGGCAAAGTAGGTAGCACAGGGTTCATGAAGCAGGGGTGTGGTGGGATGAGGTAACAGCTTAAGGCCATGGTTAAGGCTATTCATTACTCAAAACCCAGTTCATAGGTCACCTTTTCTGGAAAGCCTTCTTTGACCACTCCCAGTAGAATTATGTTCTCCTACCTCTATATTATCACCATGTCTTATATAGCTTTGGATCATTGGGTATATTATGCAGTAACTGTAATTGATTAAGTGAAAGACTTCACTGGACTGTGGCTTCTTGAGGGCAGGGACCATGTGCTATTAATCTTTGTGTCCTCTGGGTTATGCCCAGGGCATATCTGGGCAGAGGTACTCAATAAATATAGAATAAAAAAAAAATGAGTTTGCTACATTCTCATAAGTTATCCATTAACCAGGATCTCCAGGTCTTAGTGTCATCATCTTCCCACAGCTCTGTTTTCCCCTCATGTACTTGATGATGAGTGTTTTGTATATTACAAAGCTAATGTAGTTGAAGTAATAGAACATAAAGCTATCCAAAATCTGGCATGAGAGCTGCTGACCAGTTCTAAAAAAACTGCAGAATTGAAGATGTCCATTATGGTCCTCTCTGTACCCTATGACCTTCCACTGGGGCTCTACTTGGGTTCCCTGGCCCCTAACATTGTGTCATTCTCAAAAAAATTACCCCTTACCCCTCTCCCTCTCTCTCAAACCCAAATTCCATTCCTTATTTGGTGCATATCAACTGGGTGATAGAAGAAAAATAAGCTGTACTTAATTATGCAAACAACTATGGACTGAAAGTTAAGCAAGTGTATATTTTGCTTCTACCTCTAACCATTTGTATGTCTTCAACTCTGTGGGTCTCAGCTTCTTCTTGTGTAAAGTTCTTGACTGTCATTTTTTAAAACTGCAGTATAGTTGATTTACAATATTATATTAATTTCAGGTGTACAACATAATGATTCAATATTTTTATAGATTATACTCCATTTAAAGTTATTATAAAATATCGGCTATATTCCCTGTGCTGTACAATATATTCTTATAGCTTATGTATTTTATACAGAGTAGTTTGTACCTCTTAACCCTCTGTCCTATCTTGCCCCTCCTCACTTCTCTCTCCCCACTGGTAATCACTAGTTTGTTCTCTGTATCTTGTCATTTTCTGTAAATCAAGTATTATATGTCACCAAAAATTATTCATTTAAGTGTACTAAGTTATGAATATTAGGTAGATTTAAACCTTCTGGAAGTGTCTGTTTTTTAAAATGCTCTTATCTACATAAATAAGCCACTAAATGAAATTGAAACATCTATATGGGATTTGCACCCCACCCCATTTTTTCTTGGCTTATTTTAATCTACCACATTTATTCTCTAGCTAGATGAATTTTTTTTTAACTACTTGGCATCTTAATTCAGAAATATGATCACTTCCCAAAGTGAATGTAGGATTAGAATAAAGGCATTTACGTCTATGTGCTATAGGGGCTTGTTGTTTAACTCTCTTTCTCTTAGTGCCTACTCAGTGCAGTGCACTGGGGAGGTGCCAGTGGCCAGGGGAAATATTTCCAGCATCATCCAACAGCCTCCAGCAGGCACTAGTTATCTCCAGGGCAGGGAACTTCCAGGGGCAGAAATGCTCTGGCTTAAGAATTTACCGTTTCCCATCTTGGTGGCCACGAGATTCCTGGTCCCAGACTAACACGACCCTGGGGTCTTTAAATATTCAACTCATTATGCTAACTCCCCTGCCCTGCTTTAATGCTAACCAAGCAACCCTCTGATTAAGATTTAGCTTCTCATATAGAGTTCACTAAGAGAAATTCTTTTTGGCAGTTACATTTCTCATTGTCAGTTAAATACCCTAACATTGTGTTTTTACATGGAGTCTGTTGTGAGCTAGATAAAGCAGTAATCTGTCTCCCTGTATCCGAGGAATTCCAGGCTCCTAGCAATATCACATCAGTGGAGCTGTAAGACTGAAGGCCAGAATATGGGAACGTGAAGAATATACTGCAGCAGATGCCATGAGCCCTGTGTGGGGTCCCAAAAAGTAATTTTTCTTCAGTGACACCCTGACTACATCCCATGTGCCAACAAGTCCTAACTTGGTCTGGAAGCAGAGGGGTGGTGATTAATGTTACCCGAGGATTGTGGACACAGCCGGAGGATGCCCACAGGTGTGGAGGGCACACACAAGCTCACTGTGGCAAGGCAAATGTGCCAGGAGGAGTGAAGCAGTCAGTAGAGGCTCCAGCTCTGCCTAGCTTACTCACAGGGAGAGGCTGCTGGCCTATTCTGCTGAAAGCTTGAATAATTTTTATCTAAAATTGGTGTAATTTTATTCCATCTCTATTGCCAGACAAGGAATACCTCAGACACCCTAAAAGAAATTCCAGTGAGAGCACATCTAATCTGAGAAGTAAATCTGTATTACTTTGATTATATTGTTGTTCACTATTTTATTTTTATTACTATGTATTGCATTCTAAAAATAAGTTAGGTGCTAGGCAAAAAACTGAATCAGGCTCAAGCCCTGCCTATATAAAGATGTTGGCTGCCAGCCTGTCTCACAAGACTTTTATGAGGGTTTAGAGCTGGCTTGAAATCTGGTAAAGAACTCCTACAAGTTGTCAAAATCCTAATGCAAATAACTAATCCACTCTAATTATATCAACATTATATGCTTACTACTTTATATATCTATATATAAAAATAGATATACACACATATATAGGCATTGGCAAGCAAATAATAGCATCTATTTTCCCTTTTTGTTGTGAAGATAATGTATATAAAATGCCTAGCACATAGTAAGTGCTCCAAAATGATAGTAGTTTTTAATTATCATTATTACTATTACGATTAGCAAAGAGACTGCCAATGTAACGCAAATTTTTCAAAAGAATGTCAAGAAAGCCATCCAACACACTCCCACTCTACCACATTTTACTACTCCAATATTTGAACCCCTTATTTAAGAGAACACAGAATGGTAAATAAACCATTTGCCATTTTCCATTTACTTAGTTATAGAGATAGCTTTTAAATACATCAAGGATAATATGGTGGTAATAGGCAGGTCCAGAAGCAGCCATACGACTCTCATTTATCTTACCTATTCATTTCTTTTTTTTTTTTTTTAGATATTAAATTGAAATTTAATTGAATGAAATTTAATTAACTGAATTAAATTTTGAAATTGAAATTAACGAATTGAAAATTAATTAATTGAAATTGCCTCAAATTATCATCATTTCTACTTTGATCAACTGTCTATGAACTCTATATATCTGCTCTTAATGATTTGAATCAGTGTAATTCTTCCAAAAATTCTTCTTTTCAAATGGACAAAAATTACAGAATGAAAAAATTCTGGCCATGACTATTTACTCTGAGACTTAAGTAAATAATCGTTAACAAATTTCATCATTATATTATTCTTATTTGAAAATTCCACAGTATTTTCTAAACCCAGCATAGTAAATACCTGTCTGAATATATACATTTCATATACAGTTTCTTTCAGTGAATTTATCAGTTATCTCTTTTACTTTGTCAGGAAATTAAAGCCTAGAGAGAGAAATGGAAACATTCTTAGAAACATCAGTTGTAAATCTTATTTAGCAGTGACATTTCTTCCTTAATTTTTATGTAAATATAAGTCTTTTCCTAATTGATCTGGACAGTTTTGTCCAAAGAGATATTTTAACAATATAAAATGTACAAAGAAAACGTAAAACTGTCAAAATTCATCACCAAATTCATCAATTTTCATTGATGAAAATTCATCAATTTTCACCAATTCATCAAAATTCATTACATCAATTCATGTAAAAACAGCTATGAGATTTTTTAAAAATGTTCAGAAACACTAACAATGTATGTAGAACTATAGAGTTGGGCATAGTATTTTGGGCATTTTCTTTCTTGGTGATTTCCGTCTCCTGTTGATATTATAACTTGAAGATTTAAAAATGCACATATTTAGATGTATTTATCAAAGAGTAAATTATTAGTGAAACACATGATCATGCTTAAGAGGATTTAATACCAAACTGACTTTTGTTTTGCTCTAGGACAGGCGTTACATCCCTTCCTGATCAATTAGGCTGCCATGAAAACAAATGGCACGTAACTACGGAGCTTCCTGATAATGAGTGAAAAAAATCCTAACATAATAAATTCTCAAGCATTTTTTTTACTTAAACATAATTCCTGGATTTGCCTCATAAACAATAGCCCCTAGAAACTCTTCTTTAATGTATTCATCACAATTAGGCATTCCCCTAAGCTTTTTTTCTTTTCAAAATGCTCTGGGTATAATCCATTAAAACATGTATGATATCTAAGTTGATATCTGTGGGAAGCAATGCAATGCCAATGTAAAATAAATTTCTTTCTTTCCTCTGTCCATAATGATGACATACACTTTTTTGTTTTCCCCAGAAGAGTAGAAAACAATTTTCACAGTACAGTTATCTATAGTATATAAAAATTGTTTTTACAAAACCCATATTAAAGAAAACATCTCAGTTTTCAGTCTGAAGGTTCTTAGCCATAAGATATGTTATAGAGAAAGACCACTAAAGTAATTTCCATTCTGTAGTCGTTTTTCCTAACCTCAACAGGTAGGTATCAGGGACTCAATGATCATGTGAACTTATGGTATAATTGCATATCAGCGTTCTATAACCACATGGAGTAATAACTAAATTTCTTAGAAGATCCATTTTTTGTTTCAGCCCTTTGGGCAGAAACAAAGCCAAGGATGAATTGCCAAGACTTCAAATGCATTAATTTATAATTTATGACAATCTTCTTCTGGTACGACTTCCAGTATTATCTGTAATGTTCTGGTTGTAATGTCTGACATTCTTCTAAACCACCTGGGTTTCTTGTCCCATATAATAAAGAGATAGTAGGCAGGGACCCCGGTCAGAGTGATGATGAAGCCAATCCCTGTACTAAATGGGTCTGAATAAAGGGAAAGGGCGACCATGAAGAGACACGTGAAGGAAAACAAAGCCGGGATGAACAGCGGCACCTTGAAAGGACGATGCATATCTGGGCGTTTGTATCGAAGATAAATCAGCCCGGCAACCGCCAGCCCAATAAAAAGCCATCTGGCAAAACTGAGGAAATTCAAAAGACTGTAGAGGTCCCCAGAGAAGAGCATTACCATCGTCAAAGGGTGCAAAACAATAACAGCTGGCAGAGGAGTGTGCTTGCGGATGTGAATCATGGAGAGAATTTCCGGAAGGTGACCCTCCCGAGATGCAACATAGAATAACCTGGAGACAGCAAACACACCACCATTCATGGAACCAAAGCAGGAGAGGGCAACAAAGATTGGAACTGCTACTGAGAAATTTCCCAGGAGCCGCTCAGAAAAAGTCACTGCCACGGCCTCTGAAAGCAACAGCTCCTCGGCACTGATGGTCGTAAAGTAGGCCACATTTGTTAGCACGTAGCCAATGGTGACGACGGCCATGGATATACATATCGCAAGGGGGACGGTTCTCCAAACTCTGGAACTCCACACTCCAGAGGCCCCCCTTTGGACGTGCTGCCTCTCCGCTTCCGGGCAGGTCTTAAGCAGGGGTCCCCTCCTAGGCCCTAACCCCCAGGGCCTTTTCCAGCTACGTGGGTCCTGAGACTACAACCCCGCCCCCCTTACCTATTCATTTCTATGCCAGTTACATTTATATCCTTCCGATATGAAATTATTTTCCATTTATCAGAAGTCCCTTCTCTGTGGGAATGTGGGTAACAAGTAACAAAAATCCAGTAAACCACTAAACAGAAAATCTAGAAGTCTTTGGCTCAAGTGAATCCACCAAGAAAAATACTTGATAGAATTGAGAGACAGGATTCAAAGTGCTCTCTAATAAATGGTTTACAGTTACACATAGATACAAAAAATAATAAACAAGACAAAAGTAAAAGATAAACAGATACATAACAGGGAAAACCACCTAACTTCTTTTGGAGGAAATGCCTTCTTAGGCCATTAGTTGACAGTGGCAATGCCTTCTTTTTGCATGGAACAGTGGTGCTTACAAGGCCAGTCTCACACATCATTTCATTTGATCTAATATAGGCAGGTAACCTGAGAAAATGTCCAAGGATGAGCCTGAAAGGAAAGAATAACTAAACCTACAGACATATTGTAGATTCTCCCAGGAAAGATTTATTTTCATACATTTTTTTGTGCTCATTTCAGATTTATTTTCCCATCAACCAATTTAAATTAAAAAACTGATTTTGATTCAACCTGGTTCAAATGTTTACATTTTTTTTTAAAAAAAGGATGTAATTTCTGCTTTACTCCAAGATGAGCATTAAATATAGCAATGCTCAATAGAGCAAGTGACATGTAGTTTTTAAAAGATCAGGCTAAGTCAGACACAAATAAATGGAAATTTAGGATGCAACGTATTTCCCAGTGATTTTGAGCAAGGCAGATGGCCAGTTTGAATCATTAGGGTCACAGAGAATTTTTTATTATGGAAATTTCCTAGGAATGACCGTATGCTCTCCTTGAACTGACCTATTACAAGCCAGAAGTTTGCTCAAAGAGAGACCTAGATACTCTCAGAAAAGATCAGGCAATTATACGACAAACTTAAAACAGGGAGCCAAAAACTAACTAGTTCCTCACTATCCCTTTAGAGTGCTTTGTAAACCTAATTCCTATCTTGTTCTAACTGGACCGGCAGATGTGATCAGACTTAAGGTTGAGGTGCCACTGGCCTGTCACTACAGGTCACACCCACTACACAACATCTGGCAAGTTTATGAGTCGCCAACATTTTTTAGATAACCCAGTATAGTGTCTGGACTATGGCAGATTCATTTTTCTCAAAAAATATTTGTTGGATGAATGGACGGATGGATAGATGGATAGATGGATAGATGGATAGATGGATAGATGGATAGATGGATGGATGGATGGATGGATGGATGGATGGATGGATGGATGGATGGATGGATAAATGAATTAAGTACTGAGGAGCCCAATAAAGGAAATACCACTTCTTTTAGCTGGGTTTACAAAATCAAGTAAACCAGAATGAGAATACTTTAAAAGGTCCCCGTCTTACTTAAAAACATTCCTGAACCTGCTCTTTACCTTCCTAATTCACAGAAAAGCCATGTCCATTATGCATCTATAATTTTCCTTTAAGTGATGCTTGAGAATTAGGACTTTGGGTAGGATTGGGACAAAATTAGAAGTTTCTAGAGTCTAGAAAACATGAGAATAGAGTCCATTTACTCTTAGAACCCAGAGAAACCTAAGTGCTTTGAATCAAAGCATTACCCTACCCTGAAATATCTGTCTCTCCCACCTTCACCCCAAGCAACCCTAATGTTCATAATTCTGCCATAAACCTGCTGCTAAATCTTGTTCAATGTGTTGATAAACATCTATATCACTGTATCACAAATTTATTCTTTTAATATTTTGATACGAGTATGTCATATAATTGGTCTCCTCATAATCCTAAGTATTTACTTGATGCATATACAAATATTATTTTTTAAAGGAGCCTTTAGTCTATTCCAGGCTGTCAAAAGGGCCTATGGAACAAAACCCAATAAAATCCACTGCTGGAAAGGCCAAACCCCAAATTGCATGCCACATTTCCACTCTCATGCAATTGGCAGAACTTAGTCACATGGTAACCCCTTGCTGCAATGGAGACTAATAAATGCAATCTTTTTTTTTAACATCTTTATTGGAATATAATTGCTTTACAATGGTGTGTTTCTGCATTATAACAAAGTGAATCAGTTTTACATATACATATGTCCCCATATCTCTTCTCTCTTTCATCTCCCTCCCTCCCACCCCTCTAGGTGGTCACAAAGCACCGAGCTGATCACCCTGTGCTATGCGGCTGTTTCCACTAGCTATCTATTTTACATTTCATAGTGTATATATGTCCATGCCACTCTCTCACTTCGTCCCAGCTTACCCTTCCCCCTCCCCATATACTCAAGTTCATTCTCTAGTAGGTCTGCATCTTTATTCCCATCTTGCGCCTAGGTCCTTCATGACCATTTTTTTTTTTTTGGTTTCCATATCTATGTGTTAGTATATGGTATTTGTTTTTCTCTTTCTGACTTACTTCACTCTGTAGGACAGTCTCTAGGTCCATCCACCTCACAACAAATAACTCAGTTTCATTCCTTTTTATGGCTGAGTAATATTCCACTGTATATATGTGCCACATCTTCTTTATCCATTCATCTGTTGATGGACACTTTGGTTGCTTCCACGTCCTTGCTATTGCAAATAGAGCTGCAATGAACATTGTGGTACACGACTCTTTTTGAATTATGGTTTTCTCAGGGTATATGCCCAGTAGTGGGATTGCTGGGTCGTATGGTAGTTCTATTTCTAGCTTTTTAAGGAACCTCCATACTGTTCTCCACAGTGGTGGTATCAATTTACATTCCCACCAACAGTGCAAGAGGGTTCCCTTTTCGCCACACCCTCTCCAGCATTTATTGTTTGCAGATTTTTTGATGATGGCCATTCTGACTGGTGTGAGGTGATACCTCATTGTAGTTTTGATTTGCAGTTCTCTAATGATTAGTGATGTTGAGCATCCTTTCATGTGTTTGTTGGCAACATGACTTTTTCATTTTATTGCTATATTTTATTGCTTTTTTTTTTTTTTTTTTTTTTTGTGGTACGCGGGCCTCTCACTGTTGTGGCCTCTCCCGTTGCGGAGCACAGGCTCCGGATGTGCAGGCTCAGCGGCCATGGTTCACGGGCCCAGCCGCTCTGCAGCATGTGGGATCTTCCCGGACCGGGGCACGAACCCGTGTCCCCTGCATCGGCAGGCGGACTCTCAACCACTGCGCCACCAGGGAAGCCCTATTGCTCATTTTATCACTATAAACTTCCCTCTTAGAACTGCTCTTCCTGCATCCCATAGGTTTTGGGTTGTTGTGTTTATGTTGTCATTTGTCTCTAGGTATTTTTTGATTTCCTCTCTGATTTCTTCAGTGATCTCTTGGTTATTTATTAGTGTATTTTTTAGCCTCCATGTGTTTGTGTTTTTTACAGTTTTTTTCCTGTAATTGGTTTCTAATCTCATAGTGTTGTGGTCAGAAAAGATGCTTGATATGATTTCAATTTTCTTAAATTTACCAAAGCTTGATTTGTGACCCAAAATATGATCTATCCTGGAGAATGTTCTATGAGCAATTGAGAAGAAAGTGTATTCTGTTGTTTTTGGATGGAATGTCCTATAAATATCAGTTAAGTCCATCTTGTTTAATGTATCATTTAAAGCTTGTGTTTATTTACGTATTTTCATTTTGGATGATCTGTCCATTGGTGAAAGTGGGGTGTTAAAGTCCCCTACTATTATTGTGTTACTGTCAATTTCCCCTTTTATGGCTGTTAGTATTTGCCTTATGTATTGAGGTGCTCCTATGTTGGGTGCATAAATATTTACAATTGTTACATCTTCTTCTTGGATCCATCCCTTGATCATTATGTAGTGTCCTTCTTTGTCTCTTCTAATAGTCTTTATTTTAAAGTCTATTTTGTCTGATATGAGAATTGCTACTCCAGCTTTCTTTTGGTTTCCATTTGCATGAAATACCTTTTTCCATTCCCTTACTTTCAGTCTGTATGTGTCTCTAGGTCTGAAGTGGGTCTCTTGTAGACAGCATATATACGGGTCTTGTTTTTATATCCATTCAGCCAGTCTATGTCTTTTGGTTGGAGCATTTAATCCATTTACATTTAAGGTAGTTATTGATATGTATGTTCCTATTACCATTTTCTTAATTGTTTTGGGTTTATTATTGTAGGTCTTTTCCTTCTCTTGTGTTTCCTGCCGAGAGAAGTTCCTTTAGCATTTGTTGTAACGCTGGTTTGGTGGTGCTGAATTCTCTTAGCTTTTGCTTGTCTGTAAAGGTTTTAATTTCTCCGTCAAATCTGAATGAGATCTTTATTGGGTAGAGTAATCTTGGTTGTAGGTTTTTGTCCTTCATCACTTTAAATATGCCCTGCCACTCCCTTCTGGCTTGCAGAGTTTCTGCTGAAAGATCAGCTATGAACCTTATGGGGATTCCCTTATGTGTTATTTATTGTTTTTCCCTTGCTGCTTTTAATATCTGTTCTTTGTATTTAATTTTCATAGCTTGATTAATATGTGTGTTGGCATGTTTCTCCTCGGATTTATCCTGTATGGCACTCTTGGGCTTCCTGGACTTGACTATTTCCTTTCCCGTATTAGGGAAGTTTTCAACTATAATCTCTTCAAATATTTTCTCAGTCCCTTTCTTTTTCTCTTCTTCTTCTGGGATCCCTATAATTCAAATATTGGTGTGTTTCATGTTGTCCCAGAGGTCTCTGAGACTGTCCTCAATTCTTTTCATTCTTTTTTCTTATTCAGCTCTGCAGTAGTTGTTTCCACTCTTTTATCTTCCAGGTCACTTTTCTGTTCTTCTGCCTCAGTTATTCTGCTATTGATCCTTCTAGACAATTTTTAATTTCATTTATTGTGTTGTTCATCACTGTTTGTTTGCTTTTTAGTTCTTCTAGGTCCTTGTTAAACGTTTCTTGTATTTTCTCCATTCTATTTCCAAGATTTTGGATCATCTTTACTATCATTATTCTGAATTCTTTTTCAGGTAGACTGCCTATTTCCTCTTCATTTGTTAGGTCTGGTGGGGTTTTATCTTGCTCCTTCATCTGCTGTGTGTTTTTCTGTCTTTTCATTTTGCTTATCTTACTGTGTTTGGGGTCTCCTTTTTGCAGGCTGCAGGTTCATATTTCCTGTTGTTTTTGGTGTCTGTCCCCAGTGGCTAAGGTTGGTTCAGTGGGTTGTGTAAGCTTCCTGGTGGAGGGGACTAGTGCCTGTGTTCTGGTGGATGAGGCTGGATCTTGTGTTTCTGTTGGGTAGGCCCACGTCTGGTGGTGTGTTTTGGGGTGTCTGTGGCCTTATTATGATTTGGGGCAGCCTCTGTGCTAATGGATGGGGTTGTGTTCCTGTCTTGCTAGTTGTTTGGCATAGGGTGTCCAGCACTGTAGCTTGCTGGTCGTTGAGTGGAGCTGGGTCTTGGCATTGAGATGGAGATCTCTGGGAGATTTTTGCCGTTTGATATTACGTGTAGCTGGGAGGTCTCTTGTGGACCAGTGTCCTGAACTTGGCTCTCCCACCTCTGTGGCACAGCCCTGACGCCTGGCTGGAGCACCAAGAGCCTGTCCTCCACACAGCTCAGAATAAAAGGGAGGAAAAACAGAAAGAAAGAGGAAGATAAAATATAATAAAATAAAATAAAGTTATTAAAATAAAAAATAATTATTAAGAAAAAAATTTTTAAAAACTGACAGAACAGTAGGACAAATGGTAAAAACAAAGCTATACAGACAAAATCACACAAAGAAGCATACGTATACACACTCACAAAAAGAGAAAAAGGGAAAAAATATATATATATATCGTTGCTCCCAAAGTCCACCTCCTCAATTTGGGATGATTTGTTGTCTATTCAGGTATTCCACAGATGCAGGTACATCAAGTTGATTGTGGAGATTTAATCCGCTGCTCCTGAGGCTGCCTGGAGAGATTTCCCTTTCTCTTCTTTGTTCACACAGCTCCTGGGGTTCAGCCTTGGATTTGTACCTGCCTCTGCGTGTCGTCGCCTGAGGGCATCTGTTCTTCGCTCAGACAGGACAGGGTTAAAGGAGCCGCTGATTCAGGGGCTCTGGCTCACTCAGGCCGGGGGGAGGGAGGGGCACGGAGTGTGGGGCGGGCCTGCGGCGGCAGAGGCCATCGTGACTGCACCAGCCTGAGGCGCACCATGCGTTCTCCCGGGGAAGTTGTCCCTGGATCTCGGGACGCTGGCAGTGGCGGGCTGCACAGGCTCCCAGGAGGGGAGGTGTGGATAGTGACCTGTGCTCACACACAGGCTTCTTGGTGGAGGCAGCAGCAGCCTTAGCGTCTCATGCCCGTCTCTGGGGTCCGCGCTGATAGCCGTGGACCGCGCCCGTCTCTGGAACTCCTTTAAGCAGCGCTCTGAATCCCCTCTCCTCGCGCACCAGGAAACAGAGGCAAGAAAAAGTCTCTTGCCTCTTCGGCATCTCCAGGCTTTTTCCCGGACTCCCTCCTGGCTAGCCGTGGCGCACTAGCACCCTTCGGTCTGTGTTCACGCCACCAGCCCTCACCTTGCGCTCCGACCAACGAAGCCCGAGCCTCGGCTCCCAGCCCCGCTCGCCCCGGCGGGTCAGCAGACAAGCCTCTCAGGCTGGTGAGTGCCGGTCGGCACCGATCCTCTGTGTGGGAATCTCCCCGCTTTGCCCTCCACACCCCTGTTGCTGCGCTCTCCTCCGCGGCTCCAAAGCTCCCCCCCTCCGCCACCCACAGTCTCCGCCCGCGAAGGGGCTTCCTAGTGTATGGAAACCTTTCCTCCATCATAGCTCCCTCCCACTGGTGCAGGTCCCGTCCCTATTCTTTTGTCTGTTTTTTCTTTTTTCTTTTGCCCTACCCAGGTACGTGCGGAGTTTCCTGCCTTTTGGGAGGTCTGAGGTCTTCTGCCAGCGTTCAGTAGGTGTTCTGTAGGAGCTGTTCCACACGTAGATGTATTTCTGATGTATTTGTGGGGAGGAAGGTGATCTCGGCATCTTACTCTTCTGCCATCTTGAAGCTCCTAAATGTAGTCTTTACCTAGGTCAATGCCATTAGTGATGAGTCCTTTGAGTCGTCTCTCAAAGTATCCAGGATTCAAACATAAAATATCATAGAGCACTAAAAATAGTTTTCATTTGTTCTAAAGAAGGTATGACTATTTTATTATATTGGAGGTTAAAACCCTGCTCAACAGTGATTTCCAAATAAGACAGATCATTAGAATCTGCTGAGAGCTTTAAAATATACATATTCCTGGCTCCCATCCCCAGAGATTCTGATTCAGTAAATCTGGGGAGGAATTCACATAGGTATATTTTAAATTTTCTGCAGTGATTATGATGATCACCGTATTTGAGAAACACTATTCTTGATTATTGTTTACTGAGTACCAATCTGCTTGAATGCCACAAGTCCCTCTTAGTGAATAACTGACACCAATTACCTTGAATGATACCATTAATTAATAGTAATTTGTGTAAATTTTTATGAAAATTCAGGTTTTCTTTTTTTTAAAAAAAAACTTTCAACCATTCTTCCTCCCTCTCCTCCTCCCTCCTTTATCTCTCTTTCTCTCTCCTTTGCAGTTTTTGACCCATAAAAAATAGGATACTGGACTATTAAAATAAAGAACATACCATTATTTTCTCACTTGATGGAGTGGCAGGTGGCCTGCACAATCATTTGAAAAATAACCTTCAATGGTATAGTAGTATCTTTATTTGCGTAAGACCTGTTTTTCTTAAAAAAGAGAAAAATGTTATGTGTGTGTACTCAGTAAGTGCAGATAAGGTGAGGAAATGTAGGCCCAGAGGGTTGAATGCCCAGAGGCACATGGTCCTAGATGGTGGTACCAGGATTCAAGCCCCGGCATGAGTCTAGATAGGATGCTCCCAATACTTCACTACTCCACCTCTGTGCCTGAGGGACAGGTAAAGTCAGATGTGAAACAGGCAGCAGATATTCAGGTCTGAAGGTCAGAACAAAGACCTGGGCTCAGCAAATAGACATAAAGCCATGGGAGTGCATGAGATCCCTAGGACAGTATTTGTAATGAAAACATTTGTATTTGTAACAAACAAAAGACAGATCTGAGGAATTTTAACACAAAGATAGAGAAAAAAAAGAAGTAATTTGCAACCCCAAAGATTAAGTAGGGAAAAAAACTAGCAAAGTGGGTATTTTATGAAAGTCCACAGAAGAAAATGTTTCAAGGAGAGAGCTGTCAACAGAGTCAAGGTCTCCGACAAATCAAGTTGTGAAGAGGATTCAGAAGACCTTCTGGCTTTAGAAATGAGAAGGTAACTGACGATGTTGCACAGGCCAAGTTGCAGTGGGTTGAGGTGTAAGGAGTGAAGTAGAGAGAGCAGGTGAATACAGGTCTTCCAAGAACTTTGTCTATGATGAGATAGAGATTGAGTCCAAGAGAGGGTTTTTCAGAGACAAACAAGAGCAAAATAACACAACAGTTAAGATATAATCTTTTAATCAGACAGAGTTTGGTTTGCATCCCAACTCTGCCACATGTGTGTTGCATAATCTTAGCTGGTGCTTAACCTTTCTGAGCTTCAATTCCCTCATCTGCATAATATGGAAAACAACACCCACCATACAAAGAGGTTGAAAGAAATAAGCTAATAGATTCAAAGCTCTGTGCCCAGTACAGACGAAATGCTTAGTAAATGTGGAATTGCCATTTTATTAATGCTATCCATGTGCTACTTGTGAGGATATTGAGATGCCTATGGTTGAAGTCAGAGTTGGAGATAAGAAAAGGGGGCTAATTTGTGGAGTATAGTCCTGAGAAGGCAGGGGAAGATGAGATCCAAAGCACAGATAGAGGAATTCACTGTAGGAAGGAAAGTGGATTGGTGGGTGCTAAGGTAGGTAAATCTGTAGTTTCAGTGAAGCAAAGTACAGTCATTTTCCTTCTGGTGCCTTCTATTTTCTGAATGATGCAAGTGTTGAAGTCATGTATTAAGGGACAGGTTGGTGAAAGCATAGGCTTGATAAGAGCAGGAAAAAATTCAAATATCTACCATGGAGAAACCAGGGAGCTACCTGGAGGCTGCTGATAAACAAAGTTAGACCATATAAAACATGTTAAGGAACGTGAATCATGTCTTAGGGACAATGAGTTTATTTACGCCCAATAATATGTGCATCAACTACGTCATGGTAAAAAATGTTTTATGTTAATGGATGACTTGATTTGTTTCTCATCTACAATGATACAGATTGACTGGAAACAACAAAAGACTCCATTGCTTCTAAACAGCCCCTAACACCATTCAACTGCATAAAGATGCCATTTTGCTTAATGTTTTAAAAAAACGCTGCACATCTTTGAGAAAACTATTGCTGTTGCTCATAATTATTGATATGACTCATACATCCTATTGATAAGTGTGCTTAACCGCACTTTAAATAGCACTGTCAAAGAGAGAGAAGTAGGCAAGCAGCTTTTTAAAACATTAAGTTGCTGCTCTCGAGTATAAGATATACAAGGTTGAAGCTTAACTTCAAATACAATAGATTTTTTTCCACAGTTTACACAGAAATTTGTGACTCTTTTCGGTAATCTTTAAAATATCATTTTAAAACCTGCTGCAGGAGTCACAGTGGGAAAACATCCCACAATCTGCCACAAAAGTACCACAGATTGATTCTTTATACTTAGTTTGGTTGATATAGTATATATCTTTATCAAGCCATCATTACCAAAATAAAATGACATTTGATTAGGAGTAATCAAATGGAGAGGGGTTTTTTTCCCAAATCACTCACTTGAACATTTATTCTTCTTTTCCTTATTATAAAACAATACATGTTAAGTATTTAAAAAAATGAAAAAGAATCAGCTATATTCCCATCATAGTTAAATAATCATTGTGCACATTTTGTTGTATATATTTACAGCACTTTTTCTAAGCATTTTCACATATCCATGTATTTAACAAGAGGTCATGCTATTGTTAAAACTTTCTTGATTTGATAATACACATTTATGAACATCTTCAATGTTAATAAATAACCTTCCGCAATGTTTTTTTATTAGCTCTTATCATCTGGATGTGCTAATATTTAGAATACTAATCCCTTATGCTAAACATTATTCTCCTACTGACATTTTTATCTTGTTGAAACTGTAAATTACAATGGGATAAATATCTTTATAAATGATTCTTGGTTTATAATCCTTATTTTTCTCATATATATTCCTAGAAACTTTAATGCCAGGTTAAAGACTATGCTTACTTTTTAAAATATCTGTTTATTAATTCAGCAAATATTTAGTGACCACTCAATAACTATTAGATATGTATTTATTTAATTATTAGGCAATGGTCTAGACACCAGGAATATTCAACATAACAAATATAGTCCCTGCAATCAGTGACCCTAAGGTCTAGTGAAGATGGAAAATAAACAATCCTTTGTCACACATTGTTAAAATGACAACCAGAAATGATGCAGCAAGTTACAATCCCACCATCAGTATATAAGAATGCCTATTTTCTTACACACTCACCAACCTTTAACACCAAGCTTAGGAAAAAAATTGCCAGTTTGATGAGTGAAAATGTTTCTCATGCTAATTGGCATTCCTTTGATTACTAGTGAAGCTGAACATTTTTTCATATATTTATATTGCACTGACATATTTTTGGAAAATGCTGCTTTAAAAATCTGTGCAATTGTTTGGCTTTTACATGCATCTCCTAGAGTTTCGTTTTTCTTTTCATGAAATTTCTACAGCTCTTTAGAAATAGAGTTGTAATAATCAGTATTGTGATAAAAACTTACATTTATGGTGTATGACTTCATAGAGCTCATTTACCTTTATAGCAACATAAGAAAGCCTGAAGGAGGAATTTCTATATGGTTCATACAAATGTGCATTATCATAAATTATAAAAGTATTTGATGGTTCTAAAGAAAGGAATGAGAAATCAGTTTTCCTTCTCTCAATGTCTTAATTGATATTCTAAATATCTTTCTCCTACATGTATATTTTGACTTCACTCTATTCATTCAACCAGTATTTTGTGCAGTAGGAAGACCCCTAGAATCAGTCTGGCATAGTGAGCCTTAATGATTGTTTATTGACAGCCATTTCTCCCCCTTCTTTTGTGTTCACAAAACCCAATTTTGTTTTTTTTCTACTCCTCAGGGAAGGTGACCCTAAACCAACTCAGTGGTACATCCTGACCAATCACGTTCACCCCATTCCTTTTTCCAGTCATTGGTTTGGGTCTCAGCATGTGACACATTTCAGCCAGTGAGTTGAGGGAGAAGTCTGGTAACCTTTGTCAAAGGTTTCCTCACTTTTACAAAAGAAAAACACAGAAAGAAAAACCACCTCTTTTCACGTTGCCAAACACTGGCAGCATGTCTGCTTATGACATCTAGAACCGTGAGTACCACCTTGAAACCAAAGCCACCCAGTTCCAGATGGCTGAGAAGGAAATACAGAAAGGGAGAGATTGGTTCAAGATGGCGGAGTAGAAGGACGTGTGCTCACCCTCTCTTGTGAGAGCACCAGAATCACAACTAACTGCTGAACAATCATTGACAGGAAAACACTGGAACTCACCAAAAAAGATACCCCACCTCCAAAGACAAAGGAGAAGCCGCAATGAGACAGTAGGAGAGGCACAATCACAATAAAATCAAATCGCATAGCCACTGGTTGGGTGACTCACAAACTGGAAAACAATTATACCACAAAAGTCCACCCACTGGAGTGAAGGTTCTAAGCCCCATATCAGGCTTCCCAACCTGGGGGTCCGGCAACAGGAGGAGAAATTCCCAGAGAATAAGACTTTGAAGGCTAGAGGGATTTGATTGCAGGACTTCAACAGGTCTGGGAGAAACAGAGACTCCACTCTTGGGGGGCACACACAAAGTAGTGCATACATCAGGACCCAAGGGGAAGAAGGAGTGACCCCATAGGAGACTGAACCAGACTTACCTGCTGGTGTTGGAGGGTCTCCTGCAGAGGCAGAGGGTGGCTGTGGCTCACCGTGAGGACAAGGACACTGACAGCAGAAGTTCTGGGAAGTACTTCTTGGCATGAGCCCTCCCAGAGTCTGCCATTAGCCCCACCAAAGAGCCAGGTAGGCTCCAGTGCTGGGTCGCCTCAGGCCAAACAACCAAAAGGGAGGGAACCCAGCCCCACTCATCAGCAGACAAGCAGATTAAAGTTTTACTGAGCTCTGCCCACCAGAGCAACACCCACCTCTACCCACCACCAGTCCCTCACATCAGGAAGCTTGCACAAGCCTCTTAAATAGCCTCATCCACCAGAGGACAGGCAGCAGAAGCAAGAAGAACTACAATTCTAGAGCCTGTGGAAGGAAAACCACATTCACAGAAAAATAGACAAAATGAAAAGGCAGAGGACTATGTACCAGATGAAGGAAAAAGATAAATCCCCAGAAAAACAACTAAATGAAGTGAAGATATGCAACCTTCCAGAAAAAGAATTCAGAATGATAGTGAAGATGATCCAGGACCTCAGTAAAAGAATGGAGGCAAAGACAGAGAAGAGGCAAGAAATGTTGGACAAAGAACTAGAAGAATAAAAGAACAAACATCTAGAAGAATTAAAGAACAAATGAACAGAGATGAACAATACAATAACTGAGGTGACAAATACACTGAAGGAATCAATAGCAGAATAACTGAGGCAGAAAACAGATAAGTGACCTGGAAGACAGAATGGTGGAATTCACTGCCACGGAACAGAATACAGGAAAAAGAATGAAAAGAAATGAAGACAGCCTAAGAGACCTCTGAGACAACATTAAATGCAACAACATTTGCATTACAGGGGTACCAGAAGGAGAAGAGAGAGAGAAAGGACCCGAGAAAATGTTAGAAGAGATTATAGTCAAAAACTTCCCTAACGTGGGAAAGGAAATATCCACCCAAGTCCAGGAAGCACAGAGATTCCCAGGCAGGATAAACCCAAGGAGAAACACACCAAGACACATAGTAATCAAACTGACAAGAATTAAAGACAAAGAAAAATTATTAAAAGCAACAAGGGAACTTCCATAAGGTTAAGAGCTGATTTCTCACCAGAAACTCTACAAGTCAGAAGGGAGTGGCACGATATATTTAAAGTGATGAAACTGAAGGAACTACAACCAATTACACTACCTGGCAAGGATCTCATTCAAATTCAATGGAGAAATCAATAGCTTTACAGACAAGCAAAAGCTAAGAGAATTCAGCACCACCAAACCAGCTCTACAACAAATGCTAAAGGAAATTCTCTAAGTGGGAAACACAAGAGAAGGAAATGACCTAAAAAAAAACCCTAAAACAATTAGGAAAATGGTAATAGGAACATACATATCGATAATTACCTTAAATGTGAATGGATTAAATGCTCCAACCAAAAGAGATAGGCTCGCTGATGGATACAAAAACAAGACCCATATATATGCTATCTCAAGAGATCCACTTCAGACCTAGGGACACATACAGACTGAAAGTGAGGGGATGGAAAAAGATATTCCATGCAATGGAAATCAAAAGAAAGCTGGAAAAAAAAAAAAAAAAAAAAAAGAAAGCTGGAGTAGCAATACTCATATCAGATAAAATAGACTTTAAAATAAAGAATGCTACAAGAGACAAGGAAGGACACTACATAATGATCAAGGGATCAATCCAAGAAGAATATATAACAATTATAAATATATATGCACCCAACATAGGAGCACCTCAATACATAAGGCAACTGCTAACAGCCATAAAAGAGGAAATCAACAGTAACACAATAATAGTGGGGGAATTTAACACCTCACACCAATGGACGGATCATCCAAAATGAAAATAAATAAGGAAACAGAAGCTTTAAATGACACAATAGACCAGATAGATTTAATTGATATTTATAGGACATTCCATCCAAAACCAGCAGATTACACTTTCTTCTCAAGTGCGCATGGAACATTCTCCAGGATAGATCACATCTTGGGTCACAAATCAAGCCTCCGTAAATTTAAGAAAATTGAAATCATATCAAGCATCTTTTCTGACCACAACGCTATGAGATTAGAAATCAATTACAGGGAAAAAAAAACATAAAAAACAGAAACACATGGAGGCTAAACAATACATTACTAAATAACAAAGAGATCACTGAAGAAATCAAAGAAGGCATCAAAAAATACCTAGAGATAAATGACAATGAAAACACGACGATCCAAAACATATGGGATGCAGCAAAAAGTTTTAAGAGGGAAGATTATAGCTATACAAGCCAACCTCAAGAAAACAAGAAAAATCTCAAATAAACAACCTAACCTTACACCTAAAGGAACTAGAGAAAGAAGAACAAACAAAACCCAAAGTTAGGAGAAGGAGAGAAATCAAAGATCAGAGCAGAAAAAAATGAAATAGAAACAAAGAAAACAATAGCAAAGATCAAAAAAACTAAAAGCTGGTTCTTTGAGAAGATAAACAAAACTGATAAACCTTTAGCCAGATTCATCAAGAGGGAGAAGACTCAAATCAATAAAATTAGAAATGAAAAAGGAGAAGTTACAATGGACACCGCAGACATAGAAAACATCATAAGAGACTACTACAAGCAACTCTATGCCAATAAAATGGACAACCTGGAAGAAACGGACAAATTCGTAGAAAGGTATAACCTTCCAAGACTGAACCAGGAAGAAATAGAAAATATAAACAGACCAATCAAAAGTAATGAAATTGAAACTGTGATTTAAAGTCTTCCAACAAACAAAAGTCCAGGATCAGACGACTTCACAGGCGAATTCTATCAAACATTTAGAGAAGAGCTAGCACCCATCCTTCTCAAACTCTTCCAAAAAATTGCAGAGGAAACAACACTCCCAAACTCATTCTACAAGGCCACCATCACCCTGATACCAAAACCAGTCAAAGATGTCACAAAGAAAGAAAACTACAGGCCAGTATCACTGATGAACAGAGATGCAAAAATCCTCAACAAAATACTAGCAAACAGAATCCAGCAGCACATTAAAAGGATCATACACCATGATCAAGTGGGGTTGATCCCAGGATTGCAGGGATTCTTCAATATATGCAAATCAATCAATATGAAAAACCATATTAACAAATTGAAGGAGAAAAACCATATGACCATCTCAATAGATGCAGAAAAACCTTTCAACAAAATTCAACACCCACTTATGACAAAAACTCTCCAGAAAGTGGGCATAGAGGGAATGTACCTCAACATAATAAAGGCCACATACGACAAACCCACAACAAATATCATTCTCAAAGGTGAAAAACTGAAAGCATTTCCTCTAAGATCAGGAACAAGACAAGGATATCCACTCTCGCCACTGTTATTCAACATAGTTTTGGAAGTCCTAGACATGGCAATGAGACAAGAAAAAGAAATAAAAGGAATCCAAATGGGAAAAAATGAAGTAAAACTGTCACTATTTGCAGATGACATGATACTATACATAGAAAATTCTAAAGATGCCACCAGAAAACTATTACAGCTAATCAATGAATTTGGTAAAGTAGCAGGATACAAAATTAATGCACAGAAATCTCTTGCATTCCTATACACTAACAACAAAAGACCAGAAAGAGAAAATAAAGAAATACTCCCATTTACCACTGCAACAAAAAGAATAAAATAACTAGGAATAAACCTACCCAAGGAGACCAAAGACCTGTGTGCAGAAAGCTATAAGACACTGATGATAGAAATCAAAAATGACACAGAGAGATATACCATGTTCTTGGATTGGAAGAATCAATATTGTGAAAATGACTATACTACCCAAAGCAATCTACAGATTCAATGCAATCCCTATCAAATTACCAATGGCATTTTTTACAGAACTAGAACACAAATCTTAAAATTTGTATGGAGACACAAAAGACCCTGAATAGCCAAAGCAATCTTGAGGGGAAAAACAGAGCTGGAGGAATCAGATTCCCTGACTTCAGACTATACTACAAAGCTACAGTAATCAAGACAATACGGTACGGCACAGAAACCGAAATACAGATCAATGGAGCAGGATACAAAGCCCAGAGATAAACCCATGCACCTATGGTCACCTTATCTTTGATAAAGGAGGCAAGGGTATACAATGGAGAAAAGACAGTCTCTTCAATAAGTGGTGTTGGAAAAATTGGACAGCTACATGTAAAAGAATTAAATTAGAACACTCCCTAACACCATACAGAAAAATAAACTCAAAATGAATTAAAGACCTAAATGTAAGACCGGACACTATAAAACTCTTAGAGAAAAACATAGGCAGAACACTCTATGACATAAATCACAGGAATATCTTTTTTGACCCACCTCCTAGAGTAATGGAAATAAAAACAAAAATGGGACTTAGTGAAATTTAAAATCTTTTGCACAGCAAAGGAAAACATAAACAAGATGAAAAGACAACCCTCAGAATGGGAGAAAATATTTGCAAACAAATCAACGGACAAAGGATTAATCTTTAAAATATATAAACAGCTCATGCCACTCAATACTAAAAAAACAAACAACCCAGTCAAAAAATGGGTAGAAGACCTAAATAGACATTTCTCCAAAGAAGACATACAGATGGCCAAGAGGCACATGAAAAGCTGCTCAACATCACTAATTATTAGAGACACACAAATCAAAACTACAATAAGGTATCACCTCACACCAGTTAGAATGGGCATCATCAGAAAATCTACAAACAATAAATGCTGGAGAGGGTGTGGAGAAAAGGGAACCGTCTTGCACTGTTGGTGACAATGAAAATTGATACAGCCACTATGGAAAACAGTATGGAGGTTCCTTAAAAAACTAAAAATAGAATTACCATATGACCCAGCAATCCCACTACTGGGCATATACCCTGAGAAAACCATAATTCAAAAAAACACATGCACCCCAATGTACATTGCAGCACTATTTACAATATCCAGGTCATGGAAGCACCCTAAATGCCCATTAACAGACGAATGGATAAAGAAGAAGTGGTACCTATGTACAATGGAATATTATTCAGCCATAAAAAGGAAGGAAACTGGGTCGTCTCTAGAGACGTGGATGGACCTAGAGACTGTCATACAGAGTGAAGTAAGTCAGAAAGAGAAAAACAAATATTGTATATTAACGCATATATGTGGAATCTAGAAAAATATTACAGATGAACTGGTTTGCAGGGCAGAAACAGAGACACAGATGTAGAGAACAAAAGGATGGACACCAAGGGGGGAAAGTCGGGGGTGGGCGGGTGGGGGTGGGATGAACTAGGAGATTGGGATTGACATCTATACACTAATATGTATAAAATAGATAACTAATAAGAACCTGCTGTATACAAATAAATTAATTAAATTTAAAAAAAAAAAAACAGAAAGAATCTGGACCTTTGATGACATCATCGAGCCACTGAATAAATCAACCCTGCATAGAAGCCTTTCCTCAGGACTTCTTCATGTTTCTTTACTGCTTAAGACACTGGGGTTTCGTTGATTTTCCTGTCATTCATTGTCCACAATATCCTGACTGAAACACTTCGGTTTGACCTTGCAATGTAACCTTAGGAATGTCACTTCACCTCTCTGAGTTCAGTCTCTTCACTGGGAAAGAGAGAGACAGAGAAACAGAGAGAAAGACAGAGATTGCTCTCTGTATTTCAAATCATCATTTTATAAAAGCAAAAAAGCAAAGCAAAAGCAAAGTCATTTGCAGAAAAAAATTTTGGAGGTTGAATTAATTAAACCTTTTCAAAAACCCAGCATTCTATCCTTACTTTCTTCATTTCTTTGTGGAGTGAAAAACTCCTCCAGGCTCTGGTTGGGAAGTCACTTGATGAAACAAGTCATGAAACAAGACATATATGCATAAACTAAATAATGATATGAATAACTTTTTAGTTCTGTGTAAGGTAAGAGTTCTGCAAAATCAGAGATCCTGGATGACAGGAAGGCTGGGTAACCTTCCTAGAGGTGTGGGACCATTAGCCAAGCGGTCAGTAGGAATTCGATAAATTTCTGAAAAGAAATGGGTAGAGCATTCTAGGCAGGTAAACTGCATAAACAAAAGCCTAAGGCTAGGAATAATTATGGTGAATGAACAGGCATCAGGGAACCCTCTAGCCAGACTAGAATGGAGATTTCATTTAGGGTGATCGTCCCTAAAATTAGGATGTATGGACCTTGAGGATTCTATGTATGTTCTTAGAGGCCTTTGAGTTTTCAGAGACAATTTTTACACTTAATGTTTTCACTTCAGGGATAATCTAAAATATTAGTGTAAGCATATGTAGGTCAGGATAGCCACTTAATCTAGTCACTACTACATCATTACGGGACCCATTTTCATACTTGTGTTTATAATCTGGCTCATCTAAGAAATTCTGGTTCACTAAAAAAAACTGTTTTTTTTTATAATGAGAAAATATTCTGCTATATATTTACTGTTTCCTTTTTCAGCACACAGCTGGACTACATTTACTAGCCTCTCTTGTATTTGGGTGTGGCTGGGTGACTGGCAGAAGTTATGTGTGCCATTTCCACGTTGGGCCCAAATAAGCACCCACTCTCCTCCCCACAGCACATAGAGCCTTTGCTCTCTTTCCCCATCTGTCAGCTGAACAGAAAGGCCACTGAGGACCAAAGGCAAGTGGAACCACAAAATGGAAGGAAACCAGTCCCTGAGAGGGTAACATGGAAGGCTGCCTGACCAGACTGTGGAGTGAGAAGCAAAATTTTACTGGGTTCAATTACTGAAAATTCAGTTACCTATTGTAACTGCTAAGACTATCCTAAATTAGTACACAAAACTTTGAAAAGAGACAAGTAGACAGAGCATTGAACCATCATGCAGCATAGCAGTAGTTTAGAGTTGCTGAACCTAAGAGAATCCACTTTCTGGTACCCTCCGTACCAGTTTGCAATAGTTCAAGAACAGTTTTGTAAGGCAGTTAACACATAGTGAGTACATTTTAGTTTCACAGTCCAGTGATAATTCAATCAGATATTCTTTAATGTAGATTTCCCAAAAGGCAGAATGCTAACCTTACCTTCAAGTAAATAAGATAATTTACAGAGTTATAAAAGACTCCATTAAAATTGGCATCTGAACATCTCTCACTGCCTTGAAATTATTAATAACATTCTGAACATTACATTTATATGAACACCCCATTGCTACAGACTCCGATTTTCTACCCTAGTGATTAGTAGATATCTTTTGATATTTTTAAAGCTAATCTAGGCAATTTAGTTTCAGCAGAAAAGCATTTTCTGTCATGTTAATGCTATTAAATTTTACTGGTTTTATAATTTTCTTGATATTTAATTTGTAATGTGGTTTGACTTTAGGCTTATATAAGAAATATGGGCATAAAAGGAACATAGTTTATACATATTTAAGCTTCTTATAATAAAAATAATTTATGTCAACACTGTGAATCCACATGAGTTTTTTTTGTTTGTTTGTTTGTTTTTTGCGGTACGCGGGCCTCTCACTGTTGTGGCCTCTCCCGCTGCGGAGCACAGGCTCCGGATGTGCAGGCTGAGCGGCCATGGCTCACGGACCCAGCCGCTCCGCAGCATGTGGGATCTTCCCAGACCGGGGCACGAACCCGTGTCCCCTGCACCGGTAGGCAGACTCTCAACCACTGCACCACCAGGGAAGCCCCTTTTTTTTATGTATATATAAGGGATACGTTCATCACTCAGTTTGAGAAACACTGGACTAGATCAACTCTAAAATCTCCTTTAGCACTAAAATGAAAACAGTGTAAAGTGGGCATTAGCAACAAAGGTCTGTGACAAGCTCACTCAGCTTGAGCCGGGGTTCTGTTATTTACTAGCTGTGTGGCTTTGGGCCGGTTGTTTAGCCTCCTCAAAAGCTGTAACTTAACTGAAAAGTTAGGATACTAATTATCACCTCTTAGGATTATCCTTTTGGTACAGTACTGGAACACAATAAATAGTAGCTATTACTGTCATCTGAAGATCTGCTTGTGTACCTTCTCCCTCATTTTCAAGCAGTTCAGTTGTGATTTACATTTGTATATGTTTCTGATTTTTTAATAATTCATATCATGTTGAAGGTCAATGACTTAAGAGAATTGCCTGTATTTTACAACTTTGTAGTATTAATTTAAGTATATATTAGTGATCCTAACAACCAAAAATGCAAAGCTTCTACATGTAAAAGCAGGCTTAGGTAACCTTGATTTGGAAATACTTTAGACTGAATTAATTCTATTTCTTAGAGGAAAATAATAAGAATAACAAATGTTCTTTCTAGTATATTAAACTATAATTCAGAGTTTTTCTTAATTCTGGCTGACCTCCCTCATAACTAGCCCAAGTTTAAAAATCATGCAAATTCAGAAGGCTTCGTTCAAAAAATCCTTTGTTTTGTGGGATGCTTGAGTAGGTTCTGTTAAATTGACATTCTACTAATATACCAGTAATGGATCAACTCATTCCCTCTTAATCTGGGTTCACATTGTAAACTGTGCACCACAGAAAAGAAATCCAAGCGACACTGGAGTGAAACTAACCAGACTTTTAGACACAGAGCTGTCTTGGCTACAACAGGCAATAATTTAAAGGAGTTTCTGTAGACACAGAGACCTCAAGGAGGCATAGAAAAGAAAGAAGGTGTAAAAGAAAAGAATAAGCTGTCCCCTACAGTGGTGAGGACCCCAGAAGATCTTGTCTGTCTGGAACATTCTGGGGACAGAAGGTACTCTTTCTCAACTAGAGGAATAATCCTGTATAATTTCGTAGGGACAGTGTGAGAGCCCCAATGCTTAGTCCTCTTAAGAGCTCACAGTGTAGAGCACAGAGTAGAGCAGGGGATCACTTTCCTTTAGAAAACTGAGTTCAGAGAGCGGTCCGACCCCCTGCGCCCAGAACGGAGCCCACGTTTGCGCAGAGCTGGAACTCCCGGCTCGGAGTCTCTTCCCTCCGCCGTCACGGAACTGCCCCGGAGCCCGAGGGGAGGGCGGCCTCACTGAGGCTGCCGGGTCTGGAGGGGCCCCAGCGGCCGAAGCCACAATAGTTGTGGAGACGGCGGGGCGGCCGTGTGGATGAAAGGCTCTTGGTGCTACAGCCAGGAGTCAATGCTGTGCCTCTGACGTGGAAGAGCCAACTTCAGGACACTGGTCCACAAGAGACCTCCCAGCTCCATGAAATATCAAACAGCAAAAATCTCCCAGAGATCTCCATCTCAACACCAACACCCAGCTTCACTCAACGACCAGCAAGCTGGTCATTTTTTTTTTATGATAAAAACCCTCCAGAAAGTAGGCATAGAGGAAACTTTCCTCAACATAATAAAGGCCATATATGACAAACCCACAGCCAACATCGTCCTCAATGGTGAAAAACTGAAACCATTTCCACTAAGATCAAAAACAAGACAAGGCTGCCCACTCTTACTCAACATAGTTTTGGAAGTTTTAGCCATAGCAATCAGAGAAGAAAAGGAAATAAAAGGAATCCAAAATGGAAAAGAAGAAGTAAAGCTGTCACTGTTTGCAGATGACATGATACTATACATAGAGAATCCTAAAGATGCTACCAGAAAACTACTACAGCTAATCAAAGAATTTAGTAAAGTAGCAGGATACAAAATTAATGCACAGAAATCTCTTGCATTCCTATACACTAATGATGAAAAATCTGAAAGTGAAATTAAGAAAACACTCCCATTTACCACTGCAACAAAAAGAATAAAATATCTAGGAATAAACCTACCTAAGGAGACAAAAGACCTATATGCAGAAAATTATAGGACACTGATGAAAGAAATTAAAGATGATACAAATAGACGGAGAGATATACTATGTTCTTGAATTGGAAGAATCAACATTGTGAAAATGAATCTACTACCCAAAGCAATCTACAGATTCAATGCAATCCCTATCAAACTACCAATGGCATTTTTCACAGAACTAGAACAAAAAAATTTCACAAGTTGTATGGAAACACAAAAGACCCTGAATAGTCAAAGCAATCTTGAGCACAAAATACAGAGCTGGAGGAATCAGGCTCCCTGACTTCAGACTATACTACAAAGCTACAGTAATCAAGACAGTATGGTACTGGCACAAAAATAGAAATATAGATCAATGGAACAGGATAGAAAGCCCAGAGATAAACCCACGCACCTTTGGTCAACTGATCTATGACAAAGGAGGCAAGGATATACAATGGAGAAAAGACAGTCTCTTCAATAAGTGGTGCTGGGAAAACTGGACAGCTACATGTAAAAGTATGAGATTAGATCACTCCCTAACACCATACACAAAAATAAGCTCAAAATGGATTAAAGACCTAAATGTAAGGCCAGAAACTATCAAACTCTTAGAGGAAAACGTAGGCAGACCACTCTATGACATAAATCACAGCAAGATCCTTTTTGACCCACCTCCTAGAGAAATGGAAATAAAAAAAAATAAACAAATGGGACCTAATAAAACTTCAAAGCTTTTGCACAGCAAAGGAAACCATAAACAAGACCAAAAGACAACAGAATGGGAGAAAATATTTGCAAATGAAGCCACTGACAAGGATTAATCTCCAAAATTTACAAGCAGCTCATGAAGCTCAATAACAAAAAAACAAACAACCCAATCCAAAAATGGGCAGAAGACCTAAATAGACATTTCTCCAAAGAAGATATACACATTGCCAACAAACACATGAAAGGATGCTCAACATCATTAATCATTAGAGAAATGTAAATCAAAACTACAATGAGATATCATTTACACCGGTCAGAAAGGCCATCATCAAAAAATCTCCAAACAATAAATGCTGGAGAGGGTGTGAAGAAAAGGGAACCCTTTTGCACTGCTGGTGGGAATGTGAATTGATACAGCCACCATGAAGAACAGTATGGAGGTTCCTTAAAAAACTACAAATAGGGCTTCCCTGGTGGCGCAGTTGTTGAGAGTCCGCCTGCCAATGCAGGGGACACGGGTTCGTGCCCCGGTCCAGGAAGATCCCACATGCCGCGGAGTGGCTGGGCCCGTGAGCCATGGCCTCTGAGCCTGCGCGTCTGGAGCCTCTGCTCTGCAACGGGAGAGGCCACAACAGTAAGAGGCCCGCGTACCGCAAAAAAAAAAAAAAAATACTACAAATAGAACTACCATATGACCCAGCAATCCCACTACTGGGCATATACCCTGAGAAAACCATAATTCAAAAAGAGTCATGTACCAAAATGTTCACTGCAGCTCTATTTACAATACCCAGGAGATGGAAGCAACCTACGTGTCCATCAACAGATGAATGGATAAAGAAGATGTGGCACATATATACAATGGAATATTACTCAGCCATAAAAAGAAACGAAACTGAGGTATTTGTAGTGAGGTGGATGGACCTAGAGTCTGTCATACATAGTGAAGTAAGTCAGAAAGAGAAAGACAAATACTGTATGCTAACACATATATATGGAATCTAAGAAAAAAAAATGTCATGAAGAACCCAGGGGTAAGACAGGAATAAAGACACAGACCTACTAGAGAATGGACTTGAGAATATGGGGAGGGGGAAGTGTAAGCCTGGACAAAGTGAGAGAGTGGCATGGACATATATACACTACCAAACGTAAAATAGATAGCTAGTGGGAAGCAGCCGCATAGCACAGGGAGATCAGCTCGGTGGTTTGTGACCACCTAGAGGGGTGGGATAGGGAGGGTTGGAGGGAGGGAAATGCAAGAGGGAAGAGATATGGGAACATATGTATATGTATAACTGATTCACTTTGTTGTAAAGCAGAACACACCATTGTAAAGCAATTATACTCCAATAAAGATGTTAAAAAAGTATAAAAATAAAGTCAAAAAAAGATAGAAAACTGAGGTCAGAGCCATTAGAATGCACAGAACTGGTTAACTGAGGGCATTTGGACTTCTCCTTGCAGAGGCACGGTAGAAGCCATGCTATGCTACAGTCACATTTGGCCTCTACGGAAACCATCTCTCAGGTTCCAGCTTTTTCTTTTTTTTTTAATTAAATTAAATTAGTTTTTTATACAGCAGGTGCTTATTAGTTATCTATTTTATACATATTAGTGTATACATGTCAATCCCAATATCCCAATTCATCCATTCAGCTTCTTGCATTTCACTCCATGGTGACCCCAGGCCAAATAATAGGCGAGTTTTCTATTATCTTCAATTCAACAAATGCAGGCAGCTTCCACCAGATTCTCAAGTATCTCCAGATTAGTTGGGATTATTTGGACAGGCAGGTGTAATAATTAGCAGGACTTTGGAGTGAAAGGCATATCAGTCTAAATCCCAGCTCAGCTAAGAAGCTCAGTGATCTTGGTACATTACTTAACCTTTCACTCAGCCTTCGTATCCTCTCCCGTAAAATATGAATGAAAATGCCTATATGATTATTTCTCTTGGGATTAAATGCAATAACTATAAAGAACCAAAATATGATCAGTACTCAATAATTGTTCATTCCTCTCCCTCCTGCCTGTCCTCTTCCTCCAGCCCCCTCTTCACTCTCTTTCTCTTTCCCTCTCATTTTCCAACCCTTTCTTTCTCAGTATAAACCTGGTATACTGAGGTCAATTCATTCATCAATTGTTGGGAACCTACTAAGTACCAGGTGCCTTGCTAAGTGTGTGAGCTACACAATGTAAGGGAGGTTTTTGTGTGAACAAATGTAGCATCATGATTTATTGATATTCTAGTGTTATAAGTTAATAGGCACATTTAACCTGTGCAATGTTTTCTTTAAAGGCTCAAAAGTTGGACCCGAGTTTCTAATTTTAAGGGCTAAGCCTTCTCTTCCTTCTTAAGAGGTCTCTGCTTTTCAAAATCCAAGCCCAGGGATGCAAAAATCTAGATTGTCTGAAAAGGAAAATGCTCCAAGTTTGAAGGAGAGGAACAGCCCAACTCTGGGAAGAACTGGATTCCCCCAGACTATAAGGAGAGAGGTGTGGTTCCACAAGTGGTGAGGACCTGCTTTCTGCTCTCACACAGCACCCCAAAGATGGATGCCTCCTTACTGAGTACCGTGTCCTTGGAAGCCACAGCCGAGTCCCAGGGGCTGAGTGGGACAGACAGAGTATGCGCCTAGAGCAAAGGAACTGCCTGCCTCTGAATGGAACTAGAAGCATGACAGGAAACCCCACCATGGCCTTGTCCCACACTGTAGTTTGTTCAAGTTAGGGGTGTTCTCCACAGGGAAGAGATGAGGATGAAGGCCCTAAACAATAAATAATTGCATGTCATACCAATGCCAGTTGGGGCAGACTCTGGGAAGGAATTAAGAAGTCTGACATCCTGTACCCAAGGTTTATGGAACAGCTCAAGCCATTCTCAAATAACCATTCTCCACTGTATTATATGCTACACTGATAGCAGGATCAAAGTATCAAATTGAAACTTACGTAACTGCCACTCAGCAATTTCCTGTACTATGGGTGCTCAGAGGAGGGTGTAACCAAGGCTGTGATGAAAAACAGATGGCCCACTCTATCTGGCTTGGTTTTGGTCTACAATATTTTGAAAAATTAAAATTCTACGTGTATAAAATTAGGAGATTTCACATAAAATATTCATTTCTGGCTTCTCTGGAGTAGTCAGAATATTTGGAAGTGAAGGCCCACGTTCCATCATGGCAGCAACCTGCTGAAGCTGAGTAATGAACGCCCCCTTTAGCATATGTTCTCCAGTTGGCCACAGTCTCCACAACTCCCTATTGTCTCTAAGACACTAAGTTCAATGATCAGAAGCATGTTTTTTCCTTATACCTACCTCACCTCACTCATCCACCTGATAACTACAGATATTTGCATCTGTGACTCTCAGAGCTATCAAGGAAAGCTCATAAAATGAAGATGACCAGGCAGACAAAATGAGAAAGACGTTCCAGAAAGAGGGAATGCCACTGTAGTAGGCACAGATATGTGAGAATGCCTTTCATGGCAAAATGAAGCTGAAGAGGGTAAGAAAGGGAGTTGAAGATGACACTGAAGAGAGAGAATGAGTCAAGATTGTGAAGGGCACTGTTTGTGATACTAATGAATGAGAGGTGATGAGAGCTATCAGAAATTTTTAAGCAGAAAAATTAACCTATCATGTCTGGAATTTGAAAAATTACTCTGTTGGCTGTGAGGCAGATGGATTAGAGCAGAAAGAGGCTGGAGGCAGGTAGGCCAACTTGGAGGCCCTTGCTCTAGTCTAGTTTCCAAGGATAATGAAGATCTGGACTGCTGGGCTTTTTTTCTTCATTTAGAAAATACACAGACCAGATACTCTGCCCATTTCTATCCAATGGAAGACTTTTAAAAATGAGGACATGGTCGATTATTTTATTCCAATCACCAACATATGTTTGCAAGTGAGGAAATGGAACAAATACAAAAACTGGGTTTAGAAATACTGGAAAGGGTATGGCAGACACTGTTGATTAGCAACCCAACAGACATTCTCTCCGTTCAAGCTACCAATTTTGTTTAGGTTACAAAGTGCTCAGCCTCATCAGATGAATCAAGACTGACTTAAGTCAATTATGACAATCCCATATTGCTCTTACTGTGATTGGTCTGCAGTCGGCTTGTAATCTATTTCTAGACATTGAAGAATAGGAAGTCAGCTGAGGTCTTCTTGGAAAGACCTGCTAGAATAGGTACATATGGATAGAGTCTTTTATCCTCCAGCATGTTTTATTTTTGTTTTGGTTACAACATGATATTTAACTTATGAAAGAAAGCCAGAAGAACTGTGTGGACATTCATTTGTTCATTCAAAAAATATTTATTGGGCACTTACTCTTGCCAGGTGTCCTAGGCTTTAGGGATACACTGGTAAATAAAATAGACAATCCTACATTAGACATTTATCCAGAGCACACTGTAGAAGGTATTAGTGTCATTATTGTTTAAGACACTGTAAATTTAATATTTTGTTACTTGCAGCCCAAAGCATTCTAATTGATATAAAAGGTTTATTATTACTTTTATTAAAAAGTTAAATAGGTATCTAAGCTGAGCATAAGCAGATGTTGGTAACATCCTCAAATCCTTAACTCCAGAGATTTATTTGCCTGTGTCACTCAGTATGTAAGACTTGTCCCCTCCCCCACCCCCAAACACACACACACACAAAAGAAGGCAGGGACCTTTTTCATGGTCATCTGGGACAGAGAAAAGAGTGATGTGGAAAAGAAAGATTAAAGAGTGTCTGCTATCCACCCCACCTGTCAGGGACTCCCTGTAGGCAAGAATGGAGAAGTTGTAACTGAAAGCTAAAGCATTTTGATGAGAAACCTATAAGACATACTGCATACACAATAGCACTATGTGCCAAATTGCTACTTAGAGAGAAAAGCATGTCTGCAATCTCTGCACAGCACAGGGTGACATTTGGCAGGAATCTCAAGGCAGCCGTGGAGCAGGAATGCCAGGAAGCAGCATTCCCACTGAGGATTCTAGCCACAGAACTACAATACAATGGCTAATAGCAATGGACATCAGTAGTGACACAAAATTAGAACATGTGCAGACTTATTCCTGAGCTCAAGTGAGATACCCATGAAATTGCCAAAAAATTGGAGATGAACAGAGGTCCTGACATATGGTCTGTGAGGAAGCTAAATGCAGGCCTTATTAATGTTCCAGTGATCTCATTTATACCCACTGGTTGGTGAGCTGGGGACATTCAGTTTACATTGCAATATTAAAATTAAAGAAAATGACTGCAGCTTCTTTTTCCTTCATTATTTTCTAATTTACAGATAGTTCTTTTCTGTTACTTAATTTAAAACTCCCTCCAAAAAATGTATTATCAAAGTTTAGATCTTGAGAATCAAAATAGAATTTAATCTTTTCCTAGGGAAGAAAAACACGAGTTTTTCATTCAGAAGTATGGGGTGTAGGAAATTTAGTTAAGGGGGATGCTCTGGAAAACACTGTAAGTTTCTTTATGGTCAGAGACTCTTAAAGTTTGTTGAACTGGAGACCCGTTTGAGAATCTGAGGACACTCTGGGCTTCTCTGCAGATAAAACCCATTTGCATGGGTACATCTGAAGCTTGTCCATTCCCTCCAATCCTGGTGAGATCCTAAGTTAAAAGCACTTGCATCAGGTCTCTGGCTTCTTGCACTTCTTTAGTTCCCTGTGGGGGTTAGAGCGTGATGAATTTGGCCTACCTGCCTGTCAGTTAGCATTCTGTGAATCCTCAGTGCATCCTAAAACCTTGTCAGAATGCAGCAAGTGTAGATGGTCACCTCTCCAAGTAGGTGTCCTTGTTGGCACAGTTAATAGTTTCAGGTTCCATTGTGTCTGAGAGCCTCCTCTTTCAACACAACTGATCACCACCATATTGAATGGTTCTGAAGAGTAATTGACACTTTGTAGTCATAGAAGAGTCCTAATAATAGCTACATAAACAAAAGGTACTTCATCAAGAACTTCCGAAACGTCATCCCATTTCATCCTCACAGGAGCTGTATGAGATTATGAAATGTGACTATCACTTCACAGATGAGAAAACTAAGGTTAGGTGACATAACCAAAGTCATACAGGTAATAGGCGCCAGAACACACATCCCAGTATTATGGACTGAATGTTTGTGTTCCCCCACCCCCAAATTCATATATTGAAGTTCTAACTCCCAGTGTGTTAGTATTAGGAGATAGGACCTGTGAGAGGTGGTTAAGCTTAGATAAAGTCATGAAGGTAGAGCCCCCATGATGGGATTAGTGCCCTTATAAGAAAGGGAAGAGACACCAGAGCTTCCTCTCTCTGCTGTGTGAGAATACAACAAGGTTGATGACTGCAAGCCAGGAAGATGGCCTGTACCAAACCCAGAACATGCTGATCTCAGACTTTCCAGCCTCCAGAACTGTGAGAAATAAAAGTCTGTTGTGTAAGCCACACAGTCTATGGTATTTTGTTACAGCAGCCCAAGCTGATTAAAACACCCAGGATGGCTGAGCCTGTGCTTTTCACCCCTATGCTCTTTGCATTCCAACTAATATAAATGTCATACTTTGTACTCTTAGTCCCAAGCGCCAAACCCAAATTCTGAAAGTTAATGGAAGCTCAAAATTAATACTCCTAAGTCTCCTGAAATGATTTCAATTAAATAAGACTGGCTCTTGAAATACAATAAAATGTACTGACACTGAAAGGAGAAAATGTCTTTTCACTTAATTGTTAAAATCCCCCCCATCTGTATTCTGCCCACATAATTCTCAACTAATAATAGCCTATTTCACTCAGTGTCAGCAAAGAATATGGAATGCTGTAATCCACATGTGTGTTATTTTGTTGCACATGCCCGAAAACTATAATTAGCAGATATCTTCTTCAAACATCAAGTCAAACATTTTTGAGAATTTTTTCTTGCTTACAGAAAATTCAGGAGCAAACAGCTTGGAAAAACATACTTTCTTTTAAAAAAAAAGGGCAAGAAAAACAAACCCTATTCTATCTTTTATCACAATTTGACTTTGAATGTATCATCACATTTGCTACTTCTTTTAAAATCATGTCTGAAATAGGTGCGACTTGAAGCAAAGAATATACCCGCCATAATACAAACATCACAGAAAAACACAACAAAGATGATGACAGCAAGGGAGGGCCACATAAGAGAAGAACTAAAAATGGACTCATTGGATTTAAAGATATGAAGGTAATTAGTGACCTTGGCAAGAGTCATTTTGTTATTGATAAATGTAGGAGCACAAATGCAGTGGGTTAAAAAAGTATAGCACCTCCGTACAATGGACTGCTCTGCAGTGGTTTAAAAGATTGAGGTGCATCTATAGCTCTAAGTTTCTATGTCTATAAGAAGAGCAAGTTGGCAAATAACACGAATAGCATGATTTCATATTTGCAATGGAAAAAAAATCAGTGTGTAGAAATGTGTGTAGGTACAGATATAGATAGACAGCCTTATTTGTGTATTTTTAAATGCATGAGAGAATTGTCTGAAAGAACATATACTTGTGCCAGAGACTCTTTGAGGCCCCATGTCACATTTCCTTTGTCCATCTCTGATATCAGCCACAGTTGTGGCAGATGATTCCACACAAGCTCAGACTCAAGCTGATGATGTCCCACCAAAAGAGAATGCCTGTGGCCTTTCCAAACTCTGCCTTGGGGATTCTCAAGGGAGCCCACTGAGACTTGCAAAAAGAGCCACCCAGAAGGACAAGTGAGTGAACACCTCCATGAGAAACACTCAACTAATGGGGAATAAAAGCTAATGGATAAATGCCCCAGACCATCAACTGCAACTTTGAATGGACAGGTCTGGGAGTCATTCTGCATACTTCTATTTTTTTTACTGTGGTAAAATATATATAACATAAATTGGCCATTTTGACAATTTTCAAGTACACAATTCAGTGGCATGAAGTACATTCAAATTGTTGTGCAACCATCACCACTATTCATTTCCATTTCATCATCCCCAACATAAACTCTGTACTCAAAATCCAATAACTCCCCATTCTCCCCTCCTCACAGACCGTGGGAACCTCTATTTTTTCTGTCTGTGAATTGGTCTATTGTAGGTACCTTGTATCAGTAGAATCATTTAATATTTATCCTTTTGTGTCTGGCTTATTTCACTTAGCATAATGTTTTCAAGGCTTATCCATATCGTAGCATCTAACAGAATTGCATTTTTTTAATTTAAATCTGAATAATTTTTATTTTTTAAAAAAATTGAGATATAATTGACATATAACATTGTGTAAGTTTAAGGCATATGGTGTGTTGATTTCATACATTTATATGTTGCAATATGATTACCACCAAAGTGTTAGCTAACATCTCCATCACTTCACATAATTGTCATTTCTTTTTTGTAGTGAGAACATTTAAGATCTTGTCTCTTACCAACTTTGAAGTATAATATTCTATTACATGTATAAACTGCATTTCATTTATCCATTCATCTGTTGAGAGACATTTCTGCTGTTTCCACCTTTTGGCTATTGTGAATAATGCTGCTATGAACATGGGTATACAAGTATCTGAGTCCTTGTTTCAATTCTTCTGGATATATATACCCATGAGTGAAAATGCTAGTCATAAGATAACTATAAGTTTAAATTTTTGAGGACCTGTCAAACTGTATATTCCTAGATTCTGGTGGAATTTACACTCAGGATCTTGATAATGTGCCATATATTGGCCGCCCCTTCTTTCTTGCCTCTTTCTCCTGCTCCCCGTGACCTTCCACATGCAGTACCTGCACCATAGTCCTGCAAGCCCTTGTCTCAGGCTCCGTTTCTGCGGGATCCCAAACTAGGACAACACTCATCTCTAAGGGTGATTACCTCTGGAAACTGGATTGGAGAAGGGGAGAGATTTACCTTTTAAACTTTTGTGCCTGCATCACTTTTGTCTTTTTGAGTGTTTAAGGTTATAAATAAGAAGTCACAGAGTCACAGAATTATTCTATTCTTGTGGAACATATATAAATGACTCCTCCAAAACTAAATGAACCACAGATTGATCATTCTTACAGCTTTGTACCTCTACAGCAAGTAGTAGAGTTTTAAAGATTAATTTCTTAAATCTTGATCTGAGATCTTGATCTGAGATGACTTTGTCCTCAAGACTGGATCCCTGAGGACTCTACCCAAACTCACATTAAATCTGAGGTATCCGTGTCCTCACTTCCATACTTCCACCAAGTCTACACTCTTTCCTCTTGTCCATCTTGACGCCACTTTATCTCCAAACATATGAGAAGCCCCCTGGCTTCACTTCTTTCCCCATTTAGTCTAGACTCCCTGGGACTTTGCTTCAACAATTACTGCAGCATCATTTTTTATCCCCTTATCTCAACATGGCAGTCATCCTCTAATTTCTAACCTGGATTAGTCCAAATATTTGCCTCCATGCTGATGAGAACTGCTGGAGAAAATGAGTTAGTTTTCTTAATGATATGACAATGGAACTGCTAATCTCAGCAGCTAATTGTGGGGTCTAATCTCAACAGACCCTCACTGCTATTTAACAATGCTATACTGCATTTATCTAAGCTTATTTCTCACTCCCAATCACTCTCCCAAACACTCACACCCACACTTTTATAGATTTCTTTGATCTATATTTCACAAAGAAGGTGGAGATTATTAGGTGTTAAATCATTTTCTTTTTCCTTATTTAAAATAATCTATATCTGACCATATCTTTGGAGAGCTAAAATTCACAACATGCTTACTAGATGCCACGTACTGTGCTACATAATATGATTGCTAACATATGAGCATTTATTACGATTATGTATCATAGTAACTCTAATCTACTAAGCACTCAATAAATGTTGGCTATAGAATGATGAACCCAAGTACAGATGTTTGTAGTTATGGTGACAGAAAGTAAAGGGATTAGTCCAAGTGTAAGAGCCCATACACTCAATCTCTACTTCCTCCCTTAAATCCTTTCTACATACGTTTTGTCCTATAATCCTTATAATATCAACAACCCTATGAACTAGTATTATATTATTATTGCTTTCTCCTTATGGATATATATATATATATATATATATATACACACACACACACACATACATATCTATATCTACATCTATACACACATACCTTAGAGAGGTCCACCATCAAGGTCATGGTTACAGAGCTAGTAACTAGGAGAGTCAGAACTTAAACACAGATCTCTGACTCTGAGCCCACATTTAAAACTACACAATGCCATTTTTAGTGCTTATGCATAGCTTTGCTTACTGCATCTATGATATTGGGATTTATAATAATACGTATTTGGTCTTCCTCCATTTTTCCTAGCATAGAGCTCCTAAAGCTCTTGGAATTTCCTAAGTGATGAGAGCAATAAAGATGCCTTTTGTTATGTTAATGGGTGACTTTTGGATTCACCTAAGGATGATGGCTGGTTGCCAGAAGAACCAACCATGTGATTAAAGGGTTGGAATTTTTAGTCCTACCCCCTGACCTTTGGGGAGGAGAGAAGGGCTGGAGGTTGAATCAAACAGCAACAGCCAATAATTTTAATCATACTTATATGATGAATCATTCATGCCTCTGCAAAAAATTAATAAACAGAAACCTCAACTAAATAGAATCAGGAGACCAGAAAGGGGAGTGCTCTCTCCCTGTGATGATAGCAGAGCCCAACAGGAAGAAGAAAGCCTCCTCTCCTTTCCTGGCAAGGACTTAACTAATAAATAACCATGGACTCTGTTTACTAATGCCCTCCCAATTTCCTTTTCCCCTCTAAAAAAGAGTTCTCCTTCCCTTGCTGTGGGGGACTTGCACATGGCTCACCGTGGTTGCAGACCCCAAATTGCAATTCTCTGCTGATCCTGAATAAACCCATTTTTGCTGGAGAAATAGCTGGCAGTCTATTTGTTTTAGGTCAACACCTCCATACAAACCCAAAAGGACAGGGTTCAGAGACCTTCTGGGTTGGTGAACATATGGGGATTTGGGGAGAGTAATGTTCTCTGAGATGGCATGGAAGCTCCTCATCCTTTCCCCATACTCTGCCCTATGCATCTCTTCCATCTGACTGTTCCTGAGTTACATCCTTTTATAATGAACCAGTAATCTAGTAAGTAAAATGTTTCTCTGAGTTCTGTGAGGCACTCTAACAAATCAACTGAACCCAGGGAGGGAATCTTTGGAACCTGTCCTTTATAGTCAGTTGGTCAGAGGCACAGGTGATAACCTGGACTTGCGACTGGCATTTGAAGTGTGATTGGGAGTTGGTAGTCTTGTAGGGCTGAGCCGTTAATCTGTGGGATCTGACACTATCTCTTGGATATAGTGTCAGAGTTGAGTTGAACTGCAAGACACCCAGCTCGTGTCCAAGAATTGCTTGGTGTTTTGGGGGGAAAGAAAGAAACCACATGTTGAAACTTGGGTGCAGAATCTTAGCATATCTGACAATGGGGTTTTTCGCCTCATCTTAAGCAAAACTAGTGAACCCATTTGAGGATCCCATTCCTTCTTAACTCCTTCAGGAATCTATTCTATCAGTTTCCTTCTGTCTTTCCCGTATCTTGAATCTCTCCTCTTTTGTTGACTTATTTCCTGCATATACTCGAGTCTTTCAGACTTCAATAAGTCTCCCTTTGGAAGACAAAGCTATTGAATCACACCAAAATGTAGAATTTAAAAAGTCAGAGAGGTGACAATAGGATATGAAGTATATGAAAATTAGATGATCATTTTAGGAGCTTCAACATCTGATTAATAGGAGTTTCATAAAGAGAGAACAGAGAAAATAGAGCAAAGCGTAAAAGAAAGGGTACTAGAACATTTCCTGCAACTAAAAGTCTTAGGTATCCAGGTTGGAAGACCCAGCAAGTGGGTGGTCCAATAGTGAAAATGAGAACTACAGCACATCATTGTGAAATTTCACAATGCCAGGGATGAACATGTCTTTGACACTTTCAGAAAGAAACATACTATGTATCAAATAAAACGGTCTAGGAATCAGAATGACACTGAACTAGGGCAATGGAACGAAGCATTCAAAGTTCTGAAAGAAAATTATTTTCCACCTAGAAATCCATATCCAGGCAAAATATAAATGTACATCAAGTGTACAGGTAGAATATTGTGAGATCTCAGAATATTTTCTCTCTTAGGAACGCTTTCCCAAAAAACTACTGGAGCAAACTCTTTGGAGGCAATTTGATAACGGCTATCAAAATTTAGACCCAGTGTTTCCTCTCCTATATATATATATCCTGTAGATTTGTTTATACATGTGAGCAAACTTAGAATTATAGCCATTGTTGACTATTTATACTAGTAGAAAAAGACCAAAACACAGTTAAATGCCATTAGTGGTATTTTAGTTATGGTGCATCACCTTAATGGGGAATTCCACACCCATTTAAAAAGGATAAATCTATATATTGACAGATAGGAATTGACCTCCTGAATATACTTTACACAGAAAACAAACAAACAAGAAACAGTGAAGTGTAATTTGTAGGCTTCTAGTTGTTTTAAGAAAGGAAGCAGGGGTGTGGATATGTACACATGTATGCTTAACTATTTATATAGACTATCTTTTGAGGCTACACAAAAAATTGATAACAAAGGGTGCCTATAAAGAGATGAGATCAAATCACTGATTTGTCCCCCACTATCTATTCTCCAGTTATTCCTTAGTAATAGAACACCAGCTTTTAGCTAACCTCATGGCTGACTTGAATAAAGATGACATATCCCAGCTCTCTTTGCAAACAGGTGTGGCTCTGGCTGGCCAACGCTGTGTCCTTTAAAAAGGAGTTGTGCTCTCTTCTCTCCCACTTCTTCCTGCCGGCAAGATCGTGGACCTGCTTCCTGGAACTCAGGCTTCCTATACTTGGAGCATGAGAGAAAAGCCCCCTTTTGACAATAGCAAAGCAACAGAAAAGAGTCAGTGTCCCTGTTAATGGTGCTCTCATCACACCAGCCTTGGAATGCTTACCTCAGAACTCTGTTTTCATGGGAAAGAAATAAATTTCTATCTTAGATCATTAATACATGGGGGTTTGTATCATTCATACCTAAAGCTAACCCTAGCTGATTCAGGAGGGGATGCTAGGTGACTCAGGGAGCAGGGGTGGGGGGTAGACCTCTATTAATGAGTCCATTTCAGTTTAAGAACATGCCAGAGTATTGACAGTACCATGAACGTCTTTATAAAGGACTCTATTTTCTTTTATCTTGAGCTCCTCTAACCTTCCAAAGGCTGTTAGGGCAAGTTCATCCCTTAGGATTATCACAGTTTCAGGATATTCTATTCATCCAAAAAGCCTAAAAGCCCACATGATAGAACAAATGATTTTTCACAGTATTCTGGCTATGAGAATCTATGAAAATAAGAAGTGTGCGTGTGTGTGTGTGTGTGTGTGTGTGTGTGTGTACACAGTGTGCAAAGGAAGGAGACGAGAATATTCATTTTAGCACAGCTCAATCTCAGTTGGACTCTTCCTAATTACAGATATTCTGAGGCTGGGCTTTTTATACCATCATAAATTAAGTTGTTTGTTACTGGATCGATTCTTAGCTGGAGTCATTCCAATGCCCTGCTGGGAGAAGCAGCTATCTGATTTAATTTAGGATGTGCTGGCAAGACTGCCAAACATCAACGAGAACTCAGAAACATTCTCAAACGGAAGGCATGACACATAGCAACGATGTCAATAATCTCTTTGCTTTCAATATTTATTTATGGATATTGTTTTAGGAGAGTCAAAGGAAAGAAAGTAAATGCGAGGAACAGGATGCCTTTGACGTCTCTGTGGGTTAAAATAAATTCTTTTCATATTTCTTGTTATATACTTCTGGTCCCCAATCCTAGCTGAACATTAACATCATCCTGAGGGACTTTTATTTAATACAAATTCTCAGACTCCATACCCCAACAATTCTGATTCAGTAGATCTGTTTAAACATAAAGCTATATATTTTTTGAAAATTGCTCTGGTGATTATGAGAGCTCAATCCTCGTTCTGCATTTAGAAAGACCTAGCATAAATCAATTCAATATTTTTAAATGCCCGATATGTGCTGTTAAGATGATTTAAAAAGACAATTTAGGCAATAGAAACAAATTTTCAACACTTCATGGAGTGGGACATCTCCACTCTCAAAGAGTTTGGAGAACTGCAAGGTGGGGCAGAAGGAAGGAAGCTTTTATTGGATGAAAAATAGGGGACAAGGAAAATAAGGAATAAAAATATCTGATTGGCTGGGGTTACATAGGAACAGGAGATCACCTGTGCTACTTGGCGATCATGAACTGGTTAGCCAGATGGTCTGAGTTCTGGGCTGATAGAACATAAACAAGAATATGAAACCTAAAAGTTAAGTTTCATTTTGCTGATGTGGTTTCCCAAGATAAGTGGCACTTGATCTACCATGGAAGGTTAATGTGAGATCCGTTTGACAATTCTACCTTTTGATCAACCTCTGGCCAAGCAAGAGATGTGATCAAAGACAATGTTGCAAGTTATTCTAAGTTATAATTGCCTCTGTGGTATATATTTTGCAGGAAATGATGTCACGTTCATAATCCTGACATTGTCTTTGTTCCTTAGGTCTTTTTTGTCATTCCAGTCTGAAGGAGATCATTTGTTGGCTGGCCCCTGGCTGTGTACAAGCATTTAAAACCCTTGAGAGAATGCAACTGTACCAGGGAGATAATTATTATTATTAAAAGTATTCCTAAGAGTTTTCTGAGGCATGGTCCCCATGAACCAAACCAGTTAGAGTTAAATAAATCAAGAAATGATCCTGAAGAGGGAGATACTTCTGTAAGCCAGTTGGCCTGTGAAGGGGAGCAGAATAGGCCACTCCAAAATATGTCTCTTTGTCATAGGATTATCTTGAGATGGTCATTTTTAAGAAACAGCAGACACAGGAAAAGCTCCAAAAATGAGTACGTTACCATTTTGTAAGGGAAATTTACATTTATAAGGGAAATCTCCATTTTTAAGAGTGTCTCCCTCTTTGTACCAGGAAGGGAAGGATAACTAAATTGTAAGAAACTCATCAATGGGAAAGGCATTTAAATCTATACAACAACCAGACCCTTGTTTTCCAAGCTTTGCTTGATAACTTCCCATAACTGCCCACCCCACTCTCCTAAAATCTTATTTTGTCTTTAGCTGGAAATGTTACTTAAGGTGGTGGCTTGTGCCATTTCTGGGATTTATACAGTTTCCTGGGTATCTCCCATGTGTACAGGAGGTTAAAAAGTTATTAAACTTCTGTTTGTTTTTCTCCTGTTAATCTGTCTTTTATTACAGGGGTTTCTCAGCCAAGAACCTAGAGGGGTAGGGGGAAAATTATTTTCCTTCCCCTACACCTATTTATGTATTTTGTGTAACCATGTCTCCACTTTCCCAGAAGCGTTTAACCAGCGAGCTTGTTCCAAAGAAACCAAAGCACTGGAAATCAGAGAGAAGTTTATGATGGGTAGAACTACAGAATCACCAGCATCAAAGCAAATCCAACAGTGCTAAATGCCTGTCAGGCACATGGAGGTGCACTACTGGTCTCGTGGCTATAGGCTAGTACACTCTAGAAATCACTAGTACTGCCTTTTCCACAAACTCAGGAACACTGCCCTCACATCACTTCCTTATTTTGTTTCTTTTTTTTTTCAATTAATCACTGCATTATTGTCAGTCCAGTATGCCCATTGGGCCTTCCTCTACCCATATTGTCTAAGAATGCTTATTCAAACTAAAGAGAGGTGGTGGAATGCAGACAACAGAAAAAGAGGAATCTCCATCCATTCAAATAGTGTCATGGCTTCCTAGTCACATGGGGTTGAAACCAAGTCCCCCTAAAACAGAGTTCCCCTGCCAAGTCTATGATTAACCTCTCTATCCAAAAATTTACTCCCTTTCTTGTCTTGCTCCTGTTCCTATAAAGGTTGAGGAATATGAAAGAAAAAGGGGGACTGAAACTGAGCAGGACACTGCAGGGCTTCCCAAGTACAAGAGCGCCTCTGTGTCCTCCATTCCTTGTTTATAGAAAAAGGCTTTAGTCTTCCAGGTCTTCCCCAAGTTCCAAAGAGCAGACTCAAAACAGTTACTAATTAGAGAAGTGAGGGAATGCAGAAAGAAAGGAAAAGCAGTCAAGCAAGAAAAGTAATGATAGCTTAAACAATAGTTCAGCAATAAAACAGAGTCACAGGACTCCTAGCTCTTCCTAAAGGGATATACAAAACAGTCTGAATGAATGAATGGTGAGAACACTAATGTGTTATGGCACCTTGAAGGAAGTCTAATCTCGCTCCTCAGGCCATATATACAAATTCACCCATAAACCAAAGACTCTTGCAGCATCTCTATTAGTCCATCAAACAAATCCAGTAAGGGGTAGTAGAAGGTACCACCCCAAAACATATCTCTTTGGCATAATGATTGTTTTGAGCTGATTATTTTGAGAAACAGCAGATCCAAGAGAAGCTCTGAAAACAGAGTAGAATTTACCCTTCTGTAAGGAAAATTTACAATTTATAAAGGGAACCTCCATTTGTGTGTCTCCCTCTCTGTACCAAGAATGGAAGGATCCCTAAATCATAAGATTTAAGTCTGCATAACAAACCTTACTCTTATTTACCCTGCTTTTTCTGGTATGCTCCGATTACTGGTTCCCCTTCACTCCAAAACTCTTTCTTTTGTCACTAGCTGAAGATGGTGTTTAAGGTGGAGGCTTGGGCCATTTCGAGGAGTTAATCAGTTTTCCTGGGTTTCTCCCGTGTATACAGGAAGTACACGTGTTATTAAACTTCTGCTTGTTTTTCTCTTTTTAATCTGTCTTTTATTACAGGGGGTCTCAGCCAAAGACTCAGAACGGTAGAGGGAAATTTATTTTCCTCCCTAACACCACGAAATGGTGTATTTTCATGCCATTTCTCCATTGAGAGTATCTTTGTAATCAAGTTGATTGTCGGGCAAATCCCTCCAATGTCAGCCTAATGATGGTATTAATATTAATTAACGTGGTTTTTTTTTTTTTTTTTTTTTGCGGTACGCGGGCCTCTCACTGTTGTGGCCTCTCCCGTTGCGGAGCACGGGCTCCGGACGCGCAGGCTCAGCGGCCATGGCTCACGGGCCCAGGCACTCCGCGGCATGTGGGATCTTCCCGGACCGGGGCAGGAACCCGCGTCCCCTACATCGGCAGGTGGACTCTCAACCACTGCGCCACCAGGGGAGCCCTAATTAACGATGATTTTTCAGCCTACCTGTTACTCCTGTCAAACAATAATCAGTATTTAGGCTGCAAAAAACAAAAGGTTTTATTTGGGGTTTTAAGAATTGCCACTTGGGTAAAATTGAAAGAAATATTTGTCCTGCAGGGATAGGCTGTCACTAGTTATTTTACGATATAGGTCCAATAAGTATCTTCAGTTTTGGGAATATTGTGCAGATGTTCTGGATGTCTGCATTAAGACAATAAGTGGTCAAAGTTTAGATCCCAACTGGGCTGAGATGTGCATAAATCACAATGGCCTCCTGCCTCCATTTTAAAGAGCTCTCTTAGCAGTACTAACTCCGTTTTGATTTTCCTTTCACACTCTCAAAGAAAAAAAAACCTATTTTCTGATACACATTAAAAGATAAATATTAATATTCTATACACTATTATAGCATGAACTATAGGATATACTGTAGTATCATCTATTTATTGCCGTATAACAAACCATCCAAAACATATTTACTTAAAACAATAATTTATCATTTCTCATAATTCTTTGGGACAGAGATTTGGGTAGGGCCCCACAGGCAGTTCTTTTGCTTCATGTGGGTTTTTGAGTCAACGGTATTCATTTGTAGCTGGGCTGGGTTCAAAGGTCCAAATGAATAATTATTATAGATGTATTTATTATATATTTTAAAATAATGAAAAGATAAACCATTTTTTTAAATGGCTTTTTATAGGAGGAGGAAGGGAACATGGTAGAGGGGACAAGAATAGAAGACTTCTCTAAATATGCCTTGTTTTGTAGGTTTGGCTTTAGAACCATGTAGATATTTTACTTAAAATGCAAACAAAATTAAATAATAAAAACAAGCTCTGAATTTGAAAGGAATATGAAAAAATGAATCTGGCTATATATAGTTTAAAAACAACTGAGTAAATTTGAACATCTAATTGGCTTTATTCAAGGATTCATGAATTGGGTAGCATCCCACCTAATAAATAAAAAGGCACCCCAAGGGGTTGTACAAAATAGAAGATTTTGTAGGCAGGAGGAGGATGGGGCAAGGAAGCTGTTAGCAAAAGAAGAGAAAATATTGTTTCAGGCCAAGTTACATTTTGCGGGGGAAGGAGGAAGTCTACCATGCAAATTACTTCTTCTTTTAAGGGATGGAGAGGGCCCATATGACAGATTACCTCACTGGTGCTGACCAGAAAATTCCAGACTGGCTGATTAAGATTACATTTCTGGTGAAGGTCCAAACAGCAATATGTGAGGTAAATCTAGGTCTGGTATAACAGGCTTTTTAGTACAAGTGATGTCATCTTGAGCCTGTGGTTTCCTCTTTAACAATTCGTAGTTGGGAGAATAATCTCAAAGAGAGAAATTATAACAAAGGATTTTAAAACACAAGAAATGTATATTCCTAAGGGATACATTAGTGATGTATTTTAAGGACAAAAACAGCTGCAAAAAATTTTTTTCAACCATTTTCAGTAATCATATTGGAGGTGGTAGTGTTAGAATTGCTCTCTGAGATTGCTGTGTGTACTGTATGGGAAAAATAAAACATCTAATTAGGCTAGTATCATAGAGAACTGCCAGGAGATACAGATGTATAATTGATAAGGTTAGGTAAAAACCAAGTCATAACTTGGCCTTGAAAGGATAAGTATGAATTCATGATGTCTTTTACCTAAACAAAAAAAACAAACAAACATATTCCCTAACTCTAATCACTGTAAAGGCAAAGAACCAATGACCAACTCAGTAGCAATGAGCACCCCTAGTGTCCAGATTATAATCTCTAAATATCATTTCCCTCTTAAACAACCAGGGCTCTTTGGGTCTAGGACAGAAAGTGTAAAATATATGCTAGGAAATCTTGTTCTTCTAAAAAGCAAGGAAGCTATTGAAGACCACCAGGGTGGTGTCAAAAGGACTCAGGACTCAATCTAAACAAGTTCTGCTGGGCTAAAATAGGTTATTTGAGCGTCAATAAGCATAATAACTTCAATGGATTGAAATACTTTATATATGTTTAAAACTGTGAGTTTATAATTATACTAAACCCAAACTACTTGGTATCCTTTGGAAGATGCCAGGGGAATGTCTCATTGTTTTGAAATCTGATAAATAAAGGGACAGAATCAAGCCTTTCCTGCCCTTCCTATCGAGTCTGTGTTACAGGATAACCAAATAGTTGATGAGGAGAAGTTTCTCTTTATAGAAGTATTTCAAAAAGTAAATGAAAAAGGAATGATAGAATTGTTGTATCACCATTCTGTAACCTCTAATGAAAGTCACAAAAAGAAAGACACTAGGACATTGTTTTCCTCATGAAGGAAAACACACCATGAATGAAGTAGTGTCAAAAAAAAAAAAAAAAGAACTCTAGGGCTTCCCTGGTGGCGCAGTGGTTGAGAATCTGCCTGCCAATGCAGGGGACATGGGTTCGAGTCCTGGTCTGGGAGGATCCCACATGCCGTGGAGCAACTAGGCCTGTGAGCCACAACTACTGAGACTGCCTGTCTGGAGCCTGTGCTCCACAACAAGAGAGGCCGCAATAGTGAGAGGCCCACGCACTGCGATGAAGAGTGGCCCCCGCTCACCGCAACTAGAGAAAGCCCTCACACAGAAACGAAGACCCAACACAGCAAAAATAAATTAATTAATTAATAAACTCCTACCCCCAACATCTTCTTAAAAAAAAAAAAAGTTTAAAAAAAAAAAGAAGAACTCTAACCTGAAATATATCAAGCCTCTTCTTAATCTAACTGCCAATTTATATAAAATGCAGCATATAAAGAAATACTTTAAAATACCATGGGGATGCAATTAATAAAATACAGACTGTGGGAAACTATAAGATAAAAAAAAAATTCAAGAAAAAAAGAGATGTAGGAAGACACCATAGATTAAAAGAAACTTCAATACAATCAATCATTGGCGAACTATGGACCTTATCTGGATTGTGATTCAAAAAAAAAAAAGTTTTTTACCATATGATCATCTCAATAGATGCAGAAAAAGCTTTTGGCAAAATTCAACACTCACTTATGATAAAAACTCTCCAGAAAGTGGGCATAGAGGGAATGTACCTCAACATAATAAAGGCCACATATGACAAACCCACAGCAAACATCATTCTCAAAGGTGAAAAACTGAGAGCATTTCCTCTAAGATCAGGAACAAGACAAGGATGTCCACTCTCACCACTGTTATTCAACACAGTTTTAGAAGTCCTCGACATGGCAATCAGAGAAGAAAAAGAAATAAAAGGAATCCAAACTGGAAAAAATGAAGTAAAACTGTCACTATTTGCAGATGACATGATACTATACATAGAGAATCCTAAAGATGCCACCAGAAAACTATTACAGCTAATCAATGAATTTGGTAAAGTAGCAGGATACAAAATTAATGCACAGAAATCTCTTGCATTCCTATACACTAACAACGAAAGATCAGAAAGAGAAATTAAGGAAGCATTCCCATTTATCACTGCAACAAAAAGAATAAAATACCTAGGAATAAACCTACCTAAGAAGACAAAAGACCTGTATGCAGAAAACTATGACACTGATGAAAGAAATAAAAAATGATACAGATGGAGAAATATATCATTTTCTTAGACTAGAAGAATCAATATTGTGAAAATGACTATACTACCTAAAGCAACCTACAGATTCAATGCAATCCCTATCCAATTACCAATGGCATTTTTCACAGAATTAGAACAAAAAAATTTACAGTTTATATGGAAACATAAAAGACCCCATATAGCCAAAGCAATCTTGAGAAAGAAAAACAGAGCTGGAGGAATCAGGCTCCCTGACTTCAGACTATACTACAAAGCTACAGTAATCAAGAGAGTATGGTCCTGGCACAAAAACAGAAATACAGATCAATGGAGCAGGATACAAAGCCCAGAGATAGATCCATGCACCTATGGTCACCTAATCTATGACAAAGGAGGCAAGAACATACAATGGAGAAAAGACAGTCTCTTCAATAAGTGGTGCTGGAAAAACTGGACAGCTACATGTAAAAGAATGAAATTAGAACACTCCCTACCTCCATACATAAAAATAAACTCAAAATGGATTAGGGACCTAAATGTAAGACTGGACACTCCAAAACTCTTAGAGGAAAGCATAGGAAGAAACACTCTTTGACATAAATCACAGCAAGATCTTTTTTGACCCACCTCCTAGAGTAATGGAAATAAAAACAAACAAATGGGACCTAATGAAACTCAAAAGCTTTTGCACAACAAAGAAAACGATAAGCAAGACGAAAAGACAACCCTCAGAATGGGAGACAATATTTGCAAACAAAACAACTGACAAGGGATTAATCTCAAAAATATACAAACAGCACATGCAGCTCAATATCAAAAAAATAAACAACCCAATCAAAAAATGGGTGGAAGACCTAAATAGACATTTCTCCAAAGAAGACATACAGATGGCCAAGAAGCACATGAAAAGCTGCTCAACATCACTAATTATTAGAGAAATGCAAATCAAAACTACAATGAGGTATCACCTCACACCGGTTAGAATGGGCATCATCAGAAAATCTACAAACAATAAATGCTGGAGAGGGTGTGGAGAAAAGGGAACCCTCTTGCACTGTTGGTGGGAAGGTAAACTGATACAGCAACTATGGAGAACAGTATAGAGGTTCCTTAAAAAACTAAAAATAGAACTACCATATGACCCAGCAATCCCACTACTGGTCATATACCCTGAGAAAACCATAATTCAAAAAGATACATGCACCCCAATGTTCATTGCAGCACTCTTTACAATAGCCAGGACATGGAAGCAACCTAAATATCCATTGACAGATGAATGGATTAAGAAGATGTGGTACATATATATATATATAAATGGATTAAGAAGATGTGGTACATATATATATATATGTACCACATATATATATATGTGGTACATATATATATATTAAGAAGATGTGGTACATATATATATATATATAATGGAATATTACTCAGCCATAAAAAAGAACAAAGTCGTGTCATTTGTAGAGACGTGGATGGACCTAGAGTCTGTCATATAGAGTGAAATAAGTCAGAAAGAGAAAAACAAATGTCGTATATTAACGTATATACGTGGAACCTAGAAAAATGATAGAGATGAACCTATTTGCAGGGCCGGAATAGAGATGCAGATGTAGAGAACAGACAGGTGGAAATGGGGGGAGGGGGGAGGGGTGGAATGAATTGAGAGATTGGAATTGACATATATACACTACCATGTGTAAAAGAGATAGCTAGTGGGAACCTGCTGTGTAGCACAAGGAGCTCAGCTCGCTGCTATGTGGTGACCTCGATGGGTGGGATGGAGGGGGGGAGGGAGGGAGGTCCGAGAGGGAGGGGATATATGTATACATACAGCTGATTCACTTCATTGTACAGCAGAAACTAATGCAACACTGTAAAGCAACTATACCCCAATTAAAAAGAAAGTTGTTATTAAAAAAAAAAAAAGTTTTTTAAAATAGGGCAAGCAATCAGTTCAATGGGAACTTTTTATGTGATGATATTAATAAATTATTATAAATTTGTTTACATGTGATGATAATGGTATTGTGGGTATGTTAAAAGAGTCCTTATTTTCTAGAGATACAGACTGAAATATTTACAGAGTAAATTATATGATGTTCAGGATATATTTCAAAATAATCTCAATGAGGAAAGAGTTGAGGGAATCTAGATAAAAAAAGCTTGACTGTGTATTAATAATTTTTGAAGCTGAGCAATGAATACACCAGGTTCATTACACTGTTTTCTCTCCTTTTGTATATGTTTCAAATTTTCTAAAATCAAACATTTGAAAACATCAGTAAGGAGTTAGATGAAACACAACTGGTTGAATCACAGAATTCTATAGGCTCCTCTTTTTAATATAATCTTATCCCCAAATGATCAGGTTTTTGGTGGGCAGGTCTTAAGCATCTTGGTAGACTTTGCTTTTGGCACAGTGACTGGAATACAGTAGTCACTCAATAAATGTTTATTGAATGGTAATAACAACTTGTACTGTAGCCAGTAGCACTCTATTACTCTTGTCAAATTTGTTTAGTCACCTACAGATTTAGAAGGCTTCCGATTTTGTTCATAATTGTTAGCAGTAAAATAGCCCCTGGCGGGAAGGGTAAGCTGTGACAAAGCGAGAGAGTGGCATGGACATATATACACTACCAAACATAAAATAGATAGCTAGTGGGAAGCAGCCACAGAGCACAGGGAGATCAGCTCGGTGCTTTGTGACCACCTAGATGGGTGGGATAGGGAGGGTGGGAGGGAGGGAGATGCAAGAGGGAAGAGATATGGGAACATATGTATATATATAACTGATTCACCTTGTTATAAAGCAGAAACTAACACACCATTGTAAAGCAATTATACTCCAATAAACATGTTAAAAAAAATAGCCCCTGGCAATCTTCTTATGAATAAGACTGGATTCACTCACATTAAGTGTCACTCCATCTAGGCTTTCCTGCTAAGTCCCCAAAGTAGCGCTTGTATCAAACCTCAGCCCTTAACAGGCTTCTCTGCTCAAGTGTCCTATCTCGCATGTACTTCCCAGAAATAACTGAAGTCTTGGCATTCTTCTTGCTGAAGTTTCAAGGCTTTGGCCAAATGCTAAGCTTCCAAAAGTTTTGCTCCTAACTCACTGAATTTGAGCACTGCCTACTACACAGTAATTAGTTGAAAATAAGAGGAAATCTGGCCGGTACCTGAGGAACAAAATTATATGGGAAATAAAACCTAAATATAAAATGATAAGCCGAGTATGTGTGTCTAGAATTTTAAAAGGAAACTTGATGTCACTATTAAAACCTGGGCATGTTTGTCAAAATTCCTGTCTAGTTGGTGGGCGTGTGCAATGGGATGCTGACAATCTAAATTTAAAAGAAGAAAATTTACATGTGGAAGGGATTATTTAAATTTCCATCCACCTTAAGGTAAATCTTATTAACAAGAAACGGTTTGTAGGGGGTAAAACAGAGATGTTAGAAAGATATCCACCTGTGATCCTGAAGGACCCTGACAGCAGCAACAGATGGGATTGCAGAATGCAGAAAGCAGATGGCCATTACTGAACATTTAATTGATCTGGTGACTTTGAGATATCAAAAACACTGGAAGATGAAGCATTATGGAAAATATCTTGGCTTCCTCTTTCCAAGATACTCTTGGCCACCGAATTGATGTTCTTGTAGAAGACATCTGCTTGTAGGTGATGACTGAGAAATGTAATAAATATAGGGCATAAATCTTCTGCCCCCAATTCCCTACTCTGCCAGCCATTACTAGTACGTGGGGGTGTTGATTTGGTAGCTGTCCCAGATTTCAGAAAGGCAGAGATGGCTTTCAGCTAAAAATGGTGACTTGAGGATACATTTAACTGCCTTATATTCCATCCAAGTTTTCTACTGAAATAACCTATAGCTATCATAAATAGGAAACACAGCAATGCTGGTAATTAAGAAATGAAGGAATCTTTGCTAAATACCACAAAGACAAGACCTATCACCCCAGGTTTCTTTGAAGTCTGGAAATTAAATGAAAATTAATTCTGACAAAATCTGACTATGTCCTTCATTGTAGTAGCAAGGGCTGTAGTCAACAATAGTCATCAGTGACCTTGTAAGGGGCAAATGTGAATCAGCCTGTAGCTCTGGGGAGTGTACTACATGCCATAGCCACAAGGAGCAGAGATCTTGGGGTCCTTTCAAATATCTTACACTGCAAATGGACTGCCATGCTCGGAAAAAAATTAAAAGGCTGCTATAATCTCTCCAAATAAAGGCAATTCTGCCAGAGAAAGAATGGGGTTGCTGCCCCAGCTAATCTTAGGCTTAGTTGGTCTGGAACTTCAAACCCACATAAGCTCTAAAAGCACTTAGACCAACAATACTGGACAAACTCTGACCTCCCTCTTTAATTCAGTAAATAACTGAAAAGAGGAAAAGGTAGCACAAGTCAAAAAATGTATTAATCTGGGTGAAATCTGAATAATGAGATTAAATATTTCTGTATGAAAATTTGGAAATTCTCTGATTGGTTGAAGGGGATTTTGCATATTGAACATCAGAATAAGCAGTAATTAAAAAGGAAAAAATATGAAATCAGAAAAGACTGAGAAAATAGAAAACCTGGTTTGTCAAGTTTCAAGCAAATCAGTGAATTGGAATCTAAGCCCCAAGCAATCCTCCCAGAACTTGGGGAAAAAATGAAAAAGCAATAAAAGAGATAAACAAAAGATAAGAGCTGTGGAGTATAAATCCAAGAGATCCAATATATATATAATCAAACCAAAAGAATGAATTTAAAAGAGATAAATATGAAACATTCATATACTGGAGAATTTGAAAATATTTGATAAATTAACCTAGAGGCTAGATTGTAAAAAGACCAATCATATATATAGACAAACTACTAGAAAGACTGAACAAGAAAATATTTTTAAAAGGCAAAATACACAAAATTACCAGATTTGCAAAATTCACATACAAAATTTACCATAAATTTGATATTTATTTATTTCAAAATATTAAAAAAAAAGTATTTTATTAAGGTATAGGTGATGTGCAACATAAGTTTCAGGTGTATGACATAGTGATTCACAATTTTTAAAGGTTATACTCCATTTATAGTTATTACGAGATATTGGCTACTCAGCCTGGCAACCAAGGTGCCAGAGACATACACTTCAATGGTCATTCCAGGCCCACCCCAGCAGAAGACCAACCAGAAGTAACATGGTCCACAGTCATGCCCGTGAGGAACCAACCTCCAGATGCTGAATACCTTCTCCCCTTCTGCTTCCGTGTCTTCATTGTGTAGATCTTGTAATCAGTATTTTCTCACCCATTGTCTTAAATCATCCAAGATCCTATGTCTATTTTCCTTTCTTCTAGTTTGGCCCTTTCTACTGTCCAAAGCAGGCCTCAAAAACTTCTTTCCTCACACAGTGCTGAGGCCAATTACGACAGGTGAAAAACAGAAGAAAATACTGACCACAGTTTTTTAAATAAAACATTAATATATTCCTCTAAGTCATTCTTTTTTCTTCATTTAATATTAAGTCTCATACAGTCCTTCGTGCTTAGATGAGCAGCTGTAGTTCACCCTTCCTCGTGGTTCTCTGGTGTTCTACCCTATGACTACATCTTTATTCATCCATTTTCCTACTGATGGATGTGTGGGTTGATTCCAGTTACTTGTCATTACAAACCCTGCTTCTGTGAACATTCTTATACATGCCTGCTGTCTACAGGCTGAGAGGTTCTCTAAGCCCCAGAATCTACTCCTGGGAAGAGAATCTCTGAGTCATATGGTGTGCACAAGTTGGAATTTACTAGGTAATGCCATATTGCGATCCAAAATGCTTGTACCAATATCCACTACCACCACCAACAGTTTCTGTTGCTTCTCAGGCCTAGCAGAATACAATGTTTTAAAACTTATAAATTTTTGCTAATCTAGTGGGTGTAATGTGGTACTTCATTAATGTTTTCATTTGTATTTCCATAATTAATAATGAGATTGAGCAAGTTTTTTCGTTCACATTTCCTCTTTAGAATGCCTGCTTATGCATTTTGCCCAATTTTATATTAGAATATAATTTAATAGATATAGTAATACATGTAGATAGAATATATACGAATATTTTGTTGGTCTTTTAGTTTTTTCAGAAATTCTTTACATATTCTGGATATCTATCTTTTGTTGTATGTATCCAATGTCTTCTCTAAGTTTTCAGCATATCTTTTTTACTTTTTTTCTTCACAGCATTTTTACAAATAGCAAAAGGTATGGAAACAATCTAAGAACTCCAAAAGGAAGTGATTAAGAATGACCAGCAGGACATTTTTTGAGGAGATGGAACTCTCCTTGGACAGGAGATATTGACAAGAAGCCCCCTGAAAGTGGAAGGTAAAGGAGGTGAGGATGGGGGTATATAGTAGCGTAATATACAGCAAGTTATGGGGGCATATAAAGGACAATCAGCATATCTTTTTACTCTCTTTATGATATCTTTTCAGTTACAAAAAAATCTTAATTTTAATGTAGTAAAATTTATCATTTTTATCTTTTATTGTTAGTACTTTTGTTTCTTGCTTAATAAGTCATTTCCTGCTCGACTGTCATAATTTTCTGTATTTTCTTCAAATACTGTTAAAGTTTTGGCTTTTACATGTAGGGCTTTAATACATCTGGAATTCATGTTTGGATATCGTGTGAGGTAGGGATCTGATTTCAGTTTTTTCAGTGTGGATAACCTATTGCTCCAGGAACATCTCCTAAAAAATCATTCCTTCCCCACAGATCGCACTGCCACATCTATCAGGTTTCAATATATTTGTAGGTTATATATATATAGGTTAATTTGTTTCATTGGTCAGTTTGTTTATCTTTGTGTCAATGCTATGTGATCTTTTTTAGTACAGTTTTCAAATAAATCTTTATCTCTAGTTGATCACATCTCTTAGCCCAGTTTTTTTAAAAAGTATCCTGGCTATTTGTCCTTTTTAGAATCAATTAGTTAAGTTCCATTGAAAAAACCTTTGGAGATACAGTAACATTGAATCAACTTGGCAAGATCAATTTGGCAAAAACTGACATCATTATAATAGTCGTCCTCATTATTTTGAACATGGTACATCCCTCCATTTATTTGGTTCTTTATTTTTGAATGATGGCCCCCCAAAGATATGTCCATGTATTAACCCCTTGAACCTGTGAATGTGACCTTATTTGAAAAAAAAAAAAAGGGTCTTTGCAGATATAAAGATCTCAAGATGCTACCATCCAAGTGGACCTTAACTCTAATAGCAAGTGTCATAAGATACAGAAGAGAAAACAAGACACAGAAGACAGGCCTTGTGAAGGTAGAGGCAGAAATAAGATTTATGCAGCCACAAGCCAAGGAACACCTGGAGCTACCAAAAGCTGGAAAAGGCAAGGAAGGATTCTCCCCTAAAGCTTTCAAAAGGACTGCAGCCCTGCCAACATCTTGATTTTGGATTTTTGTCATAAAGAACTGTGAAAGAATAAATTTCTGTTGTTTTAATCTACCAATTTGTGGTAATTTGACACGGCTGTCCTAGTACAGCCACATACTTTCAATAAAGTTTTATAATTTCTTCAGAATGACCTTGCATATCTTTTTTTAATTGAATTATAGTTTATAATATATTAGTTTCAGATATATAACATAGTGATTCAATATTTTTATAGATTATACTTCATTTAAAGTTATTATAAAATAATGGCTATATTTCCCTGTGCTATATAATATATTCTTGTAGCTTATTTATTTTATGTATAGTAGTTTGTTCTCTTTTTTCTTTTTTAATTTTTATTGGAGTATGGTTGATTTACAATGCTGTGTTAGTTTCAGGTGTACAGCAAAGTGAATCAGTTATACCTATACATATATCCACTCTGGTTTTTTTTAGATTCTTTTCCCACAGAGGCCATTACAGAGTATTGAGTAGAGTTCCCTATACTTTACAGCAGGTCCTTATTAGTTATCTATTTTATATATAGTAATGAGTATATGTCAGTTCTAATCTCCCAGCTTATCCCTTCCCCCACATTATCCCCTGGTAACCCTAAGTTTATTTCCTACATCCGTGACTCTACTTCTGTTTTGTAAATAAGTTTATTTGTACCCTTTTATTTAGATTCCACATATAAACGATATCAGACATTTGTCTTTCTGTCTGACTTACTTCACTCAATATGACAACCTCTAGGTCCATCCATGTTGCTACAAATGGCATTATTTTGTTCTTTTTTATGGCTGAGTAATATTCCATTGTATACATGTACTTTTGTTGTATTTATTCCCAAATTCCTCCAATTGCTATTGGAAATGGCATCTTTTATTTAGAATTTATGTTTGTTAGTGGTTTATTGATGATATTCAGTAAAGAAGTTAATATTGGAACATTGATCTTATACCCAGAAACTCTGCTAAAATCTTTTTTTAAAATAAACATGTGTCAACATTTTATTATAATCTTGCATGCATGCAAGAAAAAAATGCTCTTTTTAGGTCAATTAAAATATCTATTTCTAGCAGGGAAATTTTCTAGGAAAAGAGAATGGATTAGATACAGAAAGGAAGAATAAGTCTGGTTGTAAGTCAGTAGATCCCTGACTGAGAGTCAGCTGATAGTCAACTGTATGGGTCAATAGTTAACCAGAACAACTCTTCATTTCATCAAAATTCATTAGAAACTGTCATAACTATTTATTAGACGTGCTAATTTTTCCCAGAAGGAGGGTGTGAATTACATACAGTCTATGAAAGGATTATGTCCCAGACCATTTTTTCTTCTATGCTAGAACTGTCACTTCACCAAGCAGATCTTCCAACTGCTACTTTCTCTCCTCTCCAATTTGTTCTCCAACATGCAGCCCTATTTTTAAAGCACAATTCTTAATCTAATCAAGCTATTCCTAATTGCTAGCAAAATCCCATTGTTTTCAGATAGAAGCCAAAATCCTTAAATGGCCCATAAGGCCTTCTCTCTTAAATCCCACCTCTCATCACTCTTGCCCTAGTGCTCTGGGCTACAACCACACTGGCTTTCTCTCAGCTTTTAAGAACCAGAGTCCTCTCTTGCCTTGCCAAGCATTTCTATAAGCTATTTCCTCTGCCTGTAACCTTCTCTTCCCTTACCTCTCTCCTAGCCAACTCCTCTCCACATCCTTCACAGCTCAGCTTAAACCACTTCCTCAGAGTCTTCCCTGATCCCCCAGTATAAATAATAAATTAGAATACCCCCCCTTTATTGTTTCTTGTAACTCCCAGTATCTCTCCCTGCCAACACTCAGGGATTTTTTTCCCATTAATTTTAAAATTTATATCCACTAAAATTCAAAAATGCATAGTCTTGTAACTACAACCACAAGCAAGTACAGAACAGTTTGATCACCCCCCAAAATTTCTTCTTGCTATCTTTCTGTAGTCAGTCCCTCCCCTCCAACTCAATCCCTGGCAACCACTATAGTCTTGCCTTTTCCAGATGCCACTTAAATGGTATCAAAGAATATGCAGCCTTATAGGTATGATTTCTTTCATTGAGAATAATGCAACCGAGATCTATTTATGTTGTTTGTATATCAGCAGTTCATTACTTTTTATTGTTGAGTAGTATTCCATTGCATGGAGGTACTGCAGTTTGTTTACCCATTCACCAATTGAAGGACACCTGGATTGCTTCCATTGTGAGGGAACTATGAGTAAAACTGTCATAAACATTCATGTACAGGTTTTTGTGTGAACATACATTTTCATTCTCTTGGGTAAATATGTAGGAGTGAGATTGCTAGGTCATATGCTAAGTGTATGTTTATTATTATAAAAAACTGCCAAACTGTTTTTCCAAGACACTGCCAATTTGTATTCCCACAAAGAATGAGAATTCCAGGTGATCTGTATCCCAGCCATTACTTGGTATTGTTGGGTTTCTTTTTATTTTATTTTAGCCATTCTATAGTATATACTGGTATCTAATTATGATTTTTTTTCTTTCATAATTGAGATTTTATTGGTTGTTTTGAGGATCAGTACCCAGACATTTCAATTTGTACACAATTCTCAACATACGTACCAAAAACCTAAAAAATCATGTAGTTGTGATTCTTTTCTGAACAGTTATTCCAGTGACTTTCCAGCTTAAAATGTGGGGGCAAATTTTCCTTCACAGGATATCAAGTACCAGTATCTTCAAATATTGATATGCTGTTACATCGTAAGTCCCACTAATTCACAATTTAATATCACATACACTACATACTCAAATTGTCAGTCGTTCACAGCACATTAACAGTTACTAGGAGAACTGGACTACCACAACCAAAGATGTTACAGAGTGCACAAAATTCTGCCCAGGAGAGCTAAGATCAAGGGGTGTGTGGTTTGCTATAGGAAACTATTCTACCAAAAACAACATGGGAAGAGAAGTAATTTAAAGTGTTTAAGACATTAAATGCACAACTGACTCCAAACTGCCATTTAGTATGCTTTGTATTATAGGATATAAAAGCTACCCTCCATCTGTGGAATGTTAAGCTGACACCCAAGACAATCAAAGCCTCCCATATTCAATATCCCACTATTTTCTGGTTGTACCAAAAAATAAACAACCGGCAAATGATTTCACCTCTTAAAAAAAAGCAATGTTCCACGTGCACTTGAAAGAAATCCAGGTCTATATCCTTGCTGATTTTCTATTTGCTCTAGGATTACCAGGAGGCTATACCTCTTGGTGTTATTGTTTTAGTAGTTGCTGTCATGATTATAACATACAAACCTTTCTTGATCTACTTAGAGCTAATATTTCACCACGTCAAATAAAACGTAAAAGCCTTCCAACCTTATGGAACCCTTCACTCTTCCTCCTTTGTATTATAGTCACCATTTGTACTATGTTGAAAACTCTACCGGACAACGTTAAATACTTTTTGCTCAACTGTCGCATGTATTTAAAGAACTTAAGCGGGGGGTGCTTCCCTGGTGGCACAGTGGTTGAGAGTTCGCCTGCCGATGCAGGGGACACGGGTTCGTGCCCCGGTCCAGGAAGATCCCACATGCCACGGAGCAGCTGCGCCCATGAGCCATGGCCGCTGAGCCTGCGCATCTGGAGCCTGTGCTCCACGACGGGAGAGGCCACAACAGTGAGAGGCCCGCGTACCGCAAAAAAAAAAAAAAAAAAAGAACTTAAGGGGGGAAAGCGGGGAAAGGGGTGGTAGTGGGATGAACTGGGAGATTGGGATTGACATATATACAACAATATGTATAAAATAGATAACTAGTAAGAACCTGCTGTATAAAAAAATAAAATTTTTTTAAAAAGAACTTAAGAAAAGAAAAATAGTCTATACTGTTTACCCAGATATTCGCTATTTCTGTTGTTCTTCCTTTAACCTTGATGTTCGAAGTTTCTCCCAGGTATCATTTCCCTCCAGTCTGAAGAACTCAGAATTTCAGAATTTCTTCTAGAATAAGTATCCTGGTGACAATTCTCTTGCTTTTTCTTCACCTGAGAACGTCTTCATTTTGCCTACATTCCTAAAAGACATTTCCTTTTGCTGGATGTAGAATTCAGGGTTGACAATTCTTTTCTCTTAGTACTTTAATTATATCGTTCCACTATCTTCTGGCCTTTTGTGTTTTTCTGATAAGAAATCCACAGTCAGTCGAATAATTGTTTAATTTTTGCATTCTAGTTTTTCTTGAATAATTTTATTAGGAGTTTGTCAATTTTATTAGTACTTTTAGTTGTTCTTTTTAAGAGCTTTTTAAATTGAAGTATAGTTGATTTACAATGTTTCAGGTGTATTCTTTCAGATTCTTTTCCATTACAGGTTATTACAAAATATTGAATATAGTTCCCTGTGCCATAGAGATCCTTGTTGTTTATTTATTTTACATATAGGTCCTATTTGATATATTGTACCTATTTGATATATAGTAGTGTGTACCTATTAATCCCAACTTCCTAATTTATCGATCCTCCCTTTCTCCTTTGGCAACCATAAGTTTGTTTTCTGTGTGTCTGTTTCTGTTTGTAGATAGGTTCATTTGTGTCATATTTTAGATTCCACACATAAGTGATATCATATGATATTTGTCTTTGTCTGACTTACTTCACTTAGTATGATAACCTCTAGGTCCATCCATGTTGCTGGAAATGGCATTATTTCATTATATTTTATGGTGAATAATATTCCATTGTATATATACAGTATACCACATCTTCTTTACCCATTCATCTGCTGATGGACATTTAGATTGCTTCCATGTCTTGGCTATTGTAAATAATGCTGCTATGAACATTAGGAGGTGTGTATCTTTTTGAATTAGAGTTTTCTCCAGATATATGCCCAGGAGTGGGATTGCAGGATCATACAACTAAACTAAAAAACTCCATTTTTAGTTTTTTAAGGAACCTCCATACTGTACTGTTCTCCATACTGGCTGCACCAATTTACATTCCCACCAACAGTGTAGGTGGGTTTCCTTTTCTCCACACCCTCTCCAGCATTTGTTATTTGTAGACTTTTTGATGATGGCCATTCTGACTGGTGTGGCTGGACTACTTCACTCTGTATGACAGACTCTAGGTCCATCCACCTCACTACAAATAACTCAATTTCATTTCTTTTTATGGCTGAGTAATATTCCACTGTATATATGTGCCACATCTTTATCCATTCATCTGTCAATGGACACTTAGGTTGCTTCTATGTCCTGGCTATTGTAAATAGAGCTGCAATGAACATTGTGGTACATGACTTTTTTTGAATTATGGCTTTCTCAGGGTATATGACCAGTAGTGGGATTGCTGGGTCATATGGTAGTTCTATTTTTAGTTTTTTAAGGAATCTCCATACTGTTCTCCATAGTGGCTGTATCAACTTACATTCCCACCAACAATGCAAGAGGGTTCCCTTTTCTCCACACCCTCTCCAGCATTTATTGTTTGTAGATTTTTTGATGATGGCCATTCTGACTGGTGTGAGGTGATACCTCATTGTAGTTTTGATTTGCATTTCTCTAATGATTAGTGATGTTGAGCATCCTTTCATGTGTTTGTTGGCAATCTCTATATCTTCTTTGAGAAATGTCTATTTAGGTCTTCTGCCCAATTTTGAATTAGGTTGTTTGTTCTTTTGATACTGAGCTGCTTGTAAATTTTGGAGATTAATCCTTTGTCAGTTGCTTCATTTGTAAATATTTTCTCCCATTCTGAGGGTTGTCTATTTGTCTTGTTTATGTTTTCCTTTGCTGTGCAAAAGCTTTAAGTTTTATTAGGTCCCATTTGTTTATTTTTGTTTTTATTTCCATTTCTCTAGGAGGTGGGTCAAAAAGGATCTTGCTGTGATTTATGTCATAGAGTGTTCTGCCTATGTTTTCCTCTAAGAGTTTTATAGTGTCTGGCCTTACATTTAAGTCTTTAATCCATTTTGAGTTTATTTTTGTGTATGGTGTTAGGGAGTGTTCTAATTTCATTCTGTTACATGTAGCTGTCCAGTTTTCCCAGCACCACTTATTGAAGAGGCTGTCTTTTCTCCACTGTATATTCTTGTCTCAGGCCACTTTTAACATCTTACTTTTGTAATATGAACCTGAAAAATCATGACCTTTAACAAATTATCAACCATTAACTTTTGAAAATTGGTTTTCACATATTCTATTATCTCCTTTTGTAACTTTACTGTCTTTTATGCCTTCTTACTTATCCTCTCTATCACTTAATCTCTCTGTCACATTTTTCATACCTTTGTATTTCTAGGCAGAATTCTATGTTACTTCTTTAGATTTATTTTCCATTTCACTAATTCTTTCTTAAGCGTGAATTGTCTGCTCTTGAACCCTTCCACTATGTTTTAAATTTTATATATTTCCTCACCTAGAGGGTAAGCTGTATGAGGTCAAATATTTTTGTTTATTTTGTTCACGTCAGTAAACTCTACCACTAGTGTCTCTTACATGGCACTAAATATTTAATTAAAGAGTGTATGTTTTATTCCTGGAAATTCAATTTGCTTTCTTTTCCAATCTATTTGCTCAATTTGGTAGTCTTATTTCTTTGTCAGATTTTATTTCCTCCTTTTATTTTGTTAAGCAATAACATACTTTTCTGTATTCTGCATCCAGTAATTCCAGATTTGAATATCTTACAATTCTAATTCTGCTTATTGTTTCTGCTACCTTTGTTCAAAGTAGCTTGTTTTCTCATGTGTTTTAAATTTGCTTGAACTTTGTGGGAATTCTCTGAGGCCTAAAACAAAGAAAAACTCCTCTAAGGAGAATTTGTGCTGATTTTGCTCTGTGCCTGAGGACACCAGTATCTACTTTAAACTACAATCTTTAGCCTGTAGTTCTTAGGACCACGAAAATAATATAAATTCAGCCAAATATGAAAGAAATTGTTAGGAGGAGACAGTTCTTTTCTTTAATCTCCATTCAGTACCATGCCCAATATTGCTGTCTGCTTCTGAGACAGGAGCTTTCCTTTTCTAGTTCACCCTTTACCTAAGGGCATAGCTCTTTCTATGTCCTGGATTTATGTAAGGTGGTTTCCAATAAAATCTATGTCCTGCACTGACCCAAGGCTTTGTCTCCAATATCCCTTGTGTTCCAAGGCTCTAGGCCACCCATATCCAGTGGCTTCAATATACACAAAGGATTCAAGGTTCATTTATTGTCTTAGTCTGCACAGGCTGCCATTACAGATTGAGTGGCTTAAACAACAATTTATTTTCTCACAGTTCTAGAGGCTAAAAGTCCAAGATCAATGTTCTAGCAGATTTGATTTCTGCTGAGGACCCTTTTCCTGGATTGCAGACGGCCACCTTCTCCCTGTGTCTTCACACTGAGGAAGAGGGTGGAAGCTGGAGGTCTCCAATGTCTTTTTACAAAGACACTAATCCTCTCATATCAGGGTAGCATGCTTATGACCTCATTTAACCTTAATTACTTCCTCAAAGGCCTCACCTCCAAATATACCCACATTGGGAGCTAAGCCTCCAAATTCAATATGAATTTTGGGAGGACACAAATATTCAGTCCACAACATTTACCTCCAGGTTCTCCTGTTCTTCTTTATTCCTAACCTTGGAGAATTTTCATTAGTTTCTTAAAGGGCTCATTTGATTATTTCAAAAGAGTTTTTTTTTTATTGTTGTTGAGTATTTTTAGATGTCACGCAGCAGGCATGAGTTTCAGAATCTCTAGCTTTCCACATTGCCAGAAAAAGACCTCTCTTCTCTATGTATAATCTTGCAGTAGGCAGTTCTAGCCAATTTCATATATATGCTTCAAATAACACATCTAATTTATATTTCCAGCCCTAACTTCTCTCCTGAGCTTGAGATTCATTGCCAGCTGCTACTTTAAATCTTTACTTGGAAGTTTATAGGATATTTAAAACTTAATGTATCCCAATCAGAACTCATAGTTTTCCTCTCAAATCTGCTCTTCCCCTTATTTCCTTATCTCGGTAAATATGAAATACTGAATTGCTCAAGCCAAAATACCGAGACATCAACTTTAATTCCTCATTTTTCCTTTCTTCCCACATAAATTGAAGTACAAGCCCTGCCTTCCCTATTTTCAACATAGACCCTCAATCTGTCTCCTTTGCTCCACCTTCTTTTCTACCACCTCTGTCCAAGCCACCATGATGCCTCATTTGGGTACTACTATCACCTCCTAAGCAAGCACCCTGCTTCTACACTCACCCTCCTAAAACCAGGTTCCACAAAACAGTTAAAGTGATCCTTTCAAAATGCAAATCACATCACATCGCAATAATTCAAAATTCTCTGTTTATTTCCCATTACAATTACAATACAAGTCTAACCTTCTTCTTGGCACCTTATGAGGTCCTAAAAGTTCCAACAATTGCCCAGCTCTCAGCTCACCAAGTACATGCTCCCCTGCATTCACCACACTAAGAGCACTCTGGATCTCCTTTTTGTTTCTCAAATTACTTAGTTCATTCCCACCTCAGGGTCTTTACACCTACTGTTCACTCTGCAGGAACATACTTCCCTATGATCACTGCTTCATTGAGTTTTCAGCTCAAATGCCATATCCTCAAAAAAGACCTTCTCTAACCCCTCCTAAATAGTCCTCATTTGTTTCTCCAGATATCCTGTCTACTCTTCTCCATTCTCACCTGTCCCTCAGAAAGCTGACCTTCATAGAATACATCAACCAGGCCTCTTTGCTCTCTCTTTCTATTGGGTTTTGCCAATGGGAAGCAATGGCGGGAAACAGAAGGGCAGAAGGAAAGAAAGATCTGGGTATTTCCCTGATTCTCCCAATGCTGAGTTGTTGGTTGGTGGTGGTGGCCATTTTTTTTAACCGAAGTTCTATAGCTATCACTTCCCATGAGTTTCCACTAATGGCTCCTTCCCTTCATCCCTTCAGGCTCAGGAGTTATAGTCATTTCCTATTTTGGGGTCTGGGGTGTTTCATTATCCATTGCTGGTTTTCCTTCATTAAAATCCCTTTTACCTTGAGTGTGCCATCCATTTCCTGATGTAATAGTCGGATAGGGTTGCCATAACAAAGTACCACAAACTGGGTGGCTTACACAACAGAAAGTTATTATTCATAAACTGTTATATCACAGTTCTGGAAGCTAGATGTCCAAGACCAAGGTGTGGACAGGGTTGGCTCCTTCTGAGAGCTGTGAGGGAGAATCTGTCCTATGCCTCTCCCCTAGCTAATGATGGTTTGCTGGCAATCGTTGGCATTCCTTGGCTTATAAAATCATCATCCCAATCTTGCCTTCATCTTCACATGATGTTCTCCCTGTGTGTCTCTGTGTCCAAATTTCTCCTTCATGTCATATTGAATTAGGAATTACTCTAATGATGTGATTTAACTAATTACATCTACAATGACCCTATTTCCAAATAAGGTCACATTCTGAGGTACAGGGGTAGGATTTCATAGAAATTTTGGAAGAAAACAATTCAACCCATAACACTTGATGGGACTCTGATAGATATTTCTTATCTGTCATCATTCTCTATCACATTTCCCTATTTTATTTTCTTATAGTATTTATCATTATTTGATATTATTTAATTTGTTTATATGTATGTACATTTACTTTCTGATTTTCTCTCTCTCAACAGAATACAAGCTGCATGAGGGCAAGCTACTGTTTATCTTTTTTTTTCTTTTGCTTTAACTATTCAGTATCTGATGCATAGTAGGAGATCAATAAGTAATTACTGAATAAAGAAATAAATGGCAATATCTAAAGTTTGGTTTAGAATCTTAAACTGCTATAAATTCTAGTTATTATTGCATATAAATTATAACATTCATTTACTACTGTAACATCTCTGTCACCCATACAGGAAGTTCAGACTCTTTGTATTTTAGGAAGCAACCTCATGAAGCATGAGGACGCTTGGTTGTTTTTTGTCCCAGATCTTCATTTACTCAATGTGTCATGTTAAGGAAATCTTGTAATCTCTCTGAATTTCCCCAAATGGGAATAAAAATGTTTCTGTCCCTAAGCAGGTTGTTGGTAATGTTTTCTAGCTTCAAAGTAATACAATTCAGCATTAGTCCTTAGCAGAGATTAGGATGACAATGGCTCCACAGGTAAATCATCTTCACAAGTATTACAGCACTTTTTAACCCTGATTTTACCCTCCTGGGCATAATGTAAAATTATTCACCTTCACATTTCTCTTCATCACAAAATCTACCAGAAAACAGAGGAGAGCACCTTAAATGTGACTCACTAGTGGTACTCTACAGTGTCCGTATCTATGTCTCCATGGTGACAGGTACCAGCCCCCTTATATGCATATACACTCCTCTTACTATGGTGAGAAATCAAGGTTCATAGAATACAAAGTGTCCTTTCCTGCTACTAAGGAGGTTTTATCTAAGCTGTAGTTTTAGAGTTCCTCCTTCTGCTCTCTACATGGAGGACTAAAATGGAGCTACCAAGTTTTTGAACCAGTAGAACCACTGAACACTATAATCTATCCCCTAGTTATAGAGATGAGGAGATTAAGGCTCAGGACGATGAAGTGAATTATTTAAGGTCATTAAGTGTCTTTGTATTACCACAGAGGTGACCATCCAGGGAGGCAGACAATCCTGTCCTGATTTGCCTGGATAGAGCTCTCCCAAGGTGCTCCAGCCTATCCAACCTTAAAAACTCTGGACTTGGAGCTAGCTTGGATTCTAGGATTTCATTCAGAATGTTGCATCCTAGAGACCAGCTACTTCTTCCTTCTTACTGCCAGGGGAGAACTACCTTAGGAGACAGAAAAACAACCCCTAGAAAAAATCAGTTTGCTCATCTCCTCAAGCCTTAACCAGCACCTTGGACCTCAGTCTACAGCAGCCCAAGAAGAGTCCATCCAACCACATTGCTCATCCTTGTCACTCAATGTCCCTTATCCTTCTCACAACCTCTTACCCCCATACTACTCTGAGATTCTTTCCTCTGATCTTCCTTCCACCAAAGATATCTCATTCATTTGTCAAACATTTATCAAACACCTATTATGTGCCAGGCATCCTACTAGAAGCTGGAGATAACAAGTTGGCATTTCTTCACTCAAGGAGATAACAATCTAGTGAGAGAGAATATAAAGAGATAATTCTTTTAAAGGGAGTTAAGTGGAGTGCTATAGTAGAGAGAGTTAGGACTAAGGTATTCCTTGACTCAAGACCATTAGCATTAAGATAGTGAACACTTAATTCTTAGCATTTCTCTCATTCATTTCCCCTTTTTCATCCCTCCTGCTTCTGCCCTGGTTCCAGGTTTTATCATCTCTTGACAGAGCTAATACAACACTTTCCTAACTTTCTCTCTGCTTCCAGTTTCACCTTTGCCAACTTAACTTTCGCTTTTCTACCAGAATGATTTAGAAAAAAAATTGAAATCAGTATGTCTGGAGTACAGTAGAAACTGAATAATGTCACTCCCTTTACACAATTCAGTAAAAACCTAATTCATACAGAAGTGCTTGCAAAACATTCCCTAATGAAGAGGGTAATGAAAACATATAACCCCTGAAGGTATTATTCAGTAAAATGTACAAATCTAAGATGTACAGCTCAGTACCATTTTACATTTGCATAAACACATGTCTACCACCCAGATCAAATACAGAACATTTTCATTTCACCCTAGAAAGTTTTCTCAAGCCCCTTCTCAAGTCCATCCTCCTTTCCAGAGTTAACCACTATTCCATCTTCAATCACTATAGACTCATGTTGCCTGTTCTTGAATTTCATATGTTTAATGGAATTATATAGTATGTACTGCTATTGATTTGAGTATCATTATTTTGTATCCAGTCACCTTTCTTAGGGCATCTAGATGGAAACTTTTAACCCAAAACTCCAAGACCCCCAGTGGCTACTTTCAGGGCCCCACTTTCCATATTGATTGCTTTCACCAAAATCTATTTCCTACAGATATCAATTAGAGACTCAAAAAAAAAATCTCATTAAAGGAAAGGAGATATAGATAATATATATCAAGGAAAATATCCTCACCTAAGAGTTTATATTTGTGTAAACATATGTTTACAGATTGACTAATCAGATAATGTCACCTTGATTCAAGGAAATACTTTTCTAATAGTGGCTCATCAGGGCCAAATACAAACTTACAAGGAAGGTACGTGAGCAAAAGGAAAACGTCCAGAGGGGACTGAAGAAAATTGGCATTAACTGAGAGCTTATTATGGCCTAGGCACAGTGCAAGCTAAGCACTGGGAACTGAAAAATGAATATGCCAAGGTGGGAATGTAAGTTGCTGTAGCCATTATGGAAAACAGTATGGCGAGTCCCCAGTTGCCATATGATCCTGCAATCCCACTCATGGGCACATATCCAGACAAAACTATAATTCAAAAAGATACATGCACCCCTATGTTCATAGCAGCACTGTAGCCAAGACATGGAAACAACCTAAATGTCTATCGACATATGAATGGATAAAGAAGATGTGGTACATATATACAATGGAATACTACTCAGCCATAAAAAAGAATGAAATAATGCCACTTGCGGCAACATGGATGGACTTAGAGATTACCATACTAAATGAAGTAAGTCAGAAAGAGAAAGACAAATACCATATGATATCACTTATATGTGAAATCTAAAATATGACACAAATGAACCTATCTACAAACAGAAACAGACTCTCAGACATAGAGAACAGACTTGTGGTTGCCAAGGGGGAGAAAGGGTAGAGGAGAGATGGATTGGGAGTTTGGGGTTAGCAGGTGCAAATTATTACATATAGAATGGAACCATATTGGAAAAGAATTTTTAAAAGACTGTATATATATATGTATAACTGAATCACTTTGCTGTACAGCAGAAATTAACACAACATTTTAAATCAACTATACTTCAATTAAAAAAAAAATTTTAATGAATATGCCACACTATAGCTCTACATTGGTGTTACTTTTCTAGAAAACAATTTACTAATGTGTATCAAAACCCTTATAAAAGGTTTATATCTTTGTTCCTGTAATTCCATTTCTACAAATTTATCCTAAAAATATATTCAGATACAACTAAAATATGAGAGATACACAAACATGTGGGAATTATTAAATAAGCTACAGTAAGTCCATTGACTTACTATGCTGGATATTACAGAATCTTTAAAATATATTCTTTTTTTTTTTTTTTTTTTTCTTTGCGGTACGCAGGCCTCTCACTGTTGTGGCCTCTCCCATTGCGGAGCACAGGCTCCGGACGTGCAGGCTCAGCGGCCATGGCTCACGGGCCCAGGCGCTCCGCGGCATGTGGGATCCTCCCAGACCGGGGCACGAACCCGTGTCCCCTGCATCGGCAGGCGGACTCTCAACCACTGCGCCACCAGGGAAGCCCCTAAAATATATTCTTAAGGAATATTTAAAAATGTAATAAATACTCAAAATATCAGGTTTTTTTTAAAACAAGCTACAAATCTGTAATATATATGGTGTAATACAAAGTATTTATATATATGGTGTAATACAAAGTATTTCTTGTGTGTGTATGTATGTATGTATGAGTAAATGTAATAATAGTGCATATGTACTAATACACACACGTACTAATACACTAATGATATATGAGTAAATGTACTAATGGTATGTATGTACTAAAACACATACGTACCTGTACATACACACGTTAATTTACATTTCCTGACACTGTGACTAAAAGTACATATTTCAGAATACCTTTTGTCAAGAATAACTTTTTCATCTTTGTCAACTTGATATGCTAAAATATAATGTTTTTTTAATTTAGATTTTTAGATAATAATAAACATTATATTGCAAATCTTTGATTCAGTATTAATGAGGGTATGAGGGAAAAAAGTACTCATACTCTGCTGGTGGTAGGAAGATTGATAGCTACTTTCAAGGGCAATTATATAGGATCTATTAAAATATAACAGAAATATACCCTGTGACAAGCAATTCCACTTTTCAGAATCTATCTTCTAAAAACTACTTGCATATGTGCCCAAGGACATATATACACATTGTAACATTGTTTGTCATTAAAACAAAACAAAACAAGAAGAGCCTATGTGCTCATCAACCAGGGAAAGGCTAAATGAACATGGTATATCCATACCAAAAATATTATATTGCAATGAAAAACAATGAAGTAGTTTTAAAGACTGATATAGAAAAATTTTAAACATATTTTTGAGTGAAATACAAAGGGAAAAATAATATGTAGCATATGATACTATGTTTACAAAAATGAAACAAAAAGCAATATTACACATATTCCCAAATTACAAGTGTACTATGAAAATGCACAGAATAAAAAGGACACCCAACATATTTAATATGGTTACATTTCGGACAGACACTCAGTTTGGTGGGAACACGGTCAAAAGAGATTTCGACAGTCTTCATATTTTAATCTGTTTCAGAAAGAATATATTAATTTGTAATTACATATTAATTTAGAAATAAACATTTTTAAAAATCAAATTGCACCGCTCCAGCCACCCCATAGGGAGCAATAGGCACTACCTTCAGTGGGCCCAGCTTCTCGCGCCTACGGAGCCGCACATTGTGCATACGCCTCCATTCTTCACTGGCTATTGGTCAGAGACCTGCATTCCTTGACACACAGACTCCTCCACAGCCTGCTTGAACAGCCTTGTTTCATGGCATTTGGTTTCCCACAGAAGAAGTGATTCAGGAGGGAGAGAAATGTAAGCAGGTTTCTGGATCTCTCTGTCAGAGCTACTGCTCAAAGCCCTCCTGGAAGATATGAGGTCCACAGCAGGTAGAGTGCAAACAAAGAAACTTCTCACTGTTCCCAGAATCACCGCGTCTGAACGCACAGCACATGATCCACAACAGCCTGAGAACTTCCAGCGCGGCAAGCACGGCAGTGGCATCAGCGGCCAATGGAAGAAAACAGAGCAGGGTCTTGGTGCTCCGGCTGGATGTGAGGCCTGTGCCTCTGAGGTGGGAGAGCCGAGTTCAGGACACTGGTCCACCAGAGACCTCATGGCTCCATGTAATATCAAATGGTGAAAGCTCTCCCAGAGATCTCAATCTCAACGCTAAGACCCAGCTCCACTCAACGACTAGCAAGCAACAGTGCTGGACACCCTATCCCAAACAACTAGCAAGACAGAAACAGAACCCCACCTATTAGCAGAGAGGATGTCTAAAAAAAAATATATATATATATATATATATATATATATATATATATATATATATATATATATATATATATATATATATATATATATATATAAGGTCACAGACACCCCAAAACACACCACCGGACGTGGTCCTGTGCACCAGAAAGACAAGATCCAGCCTCATCCACCAGAACACAGGCACCAGTCCCCTCCACCAGGAAGCCTACACAACCCACTGAACCAACCTTAGCCACTGCAGGCAGACACCAAAAACAATGGGACTAAAAACCTGCAGCCTACAAAAAGGAGACCCCAAACACAGTAAGTTAAGCAAAATGAGAAGTAAGAGAAACACACAGCAGATGAAGGAGCAAGGTAAAAACCCACCAGACCAAACAAATGAAGAGGAAATAGACAGTCCACCTAAAAAAGAATTCAAAGTAATGATAGTAAAGATGATCCAAAATCTTGGAAATAAAATGGAGAAAATACAAGAAACATTTTAAAAAGACCTAGAAGAACTAAAGAGCAACGAACAATGATGAACAATACAATAAATGAAATTAAAAATTCTCTAGAAGGAATCAATGGCAGAATAACAAGCAGGAGAACAGACAGGTAACCTGGAAGATAAAATAGTGGGAATAACTACCACAGAGCAGAACAAAGAGAAAAGAATGAAAATAATTGAGGACAGTATCAGAGACCTCTGGGACAACATTAAATGCAACAAAATTCGAATTATACGGGTCCCAGAAGAAGAAGAGAAAAAGAAAGGGACTGAGAAAATATTTGAAGAGATTATAGTTGAAAACTTCCCTAATATGGGAAGGGAAATAGTCAATCAAGTCCAGGAAGCACAGAGAGTCCCATACAGGATAAATCCAAGGAGAAACACGCCAAGACACATATTAATCAAACTATCAAAAATTAAATACAAAGAACAAATATTAAAAGCAGCAAGGGAAAAACAACAAATAACACACAAGGGAATCCCCATAAAGTTAACAGCTGACCTTTCAACAAAACTCTGCAAGCCAGAAGGGAGTGGCAGGACATATTTAAAGCGATGAAAGGGAAAAACCTACAACCAAGATTACTCTACCCAGCAAGGATCTCATTCAGATTCGACAGAGAAATTAAAACCTTTACAGACAAGCAAAAGCTAAGAGAATTCAACACCACCAAACCAGCTTTACAACAAATGCTAAAGGAACTTCTCTAGGCAGAAAACACAAGAAAAGGAAAAGACCTACAATAACAAACCCAAAACAATTAAGAAAATGGTAATAGGAACATACATATCAATAATTACTTTAAATGTAAATGGATTAAATGCTCCCACCAGAAGACACAGACTGGCTGAATGGATACAAAAACAAGACCCGTAAATATGCTGTCTACAGAGACCCACTTCAGACCTACAACACATACACACTGAAAGTGAGAGGATAGAAAAAGATATTCCGTGTAGATGGAAATCAAAAGAAAGCTGAAGTAGCAATTCTCATATCAGAGAAAATAGACTTTAAAATAAAGACTATTACAAGAGACAAAGAAAGACACTACATAATGATCAAGGGACCATTCCAAGAAGAAGATATAACAATTGTAAATATTTATGCACCCAATACAGGGGCACCTAAATACATAAGGCAAATGCTAACAGCCATAAAAGGGGAAATGGACAGTAACACAATCATAGTAGGGGACTTTAACACCCCACTTTCACCAATGGACAGATCATCCAAAATGAAAATAAATAAGGAAACACAAGCTTTAAATGATACATTAAACAAGATGGACTTAATTGATATTTATAGGACATTCCATCCAAAAACAACAGAATACACTTTCTTCTCAAGTGCTTATGGAACATTCTCCAGGAGAGATCATATCTTGGGTCACAAATCAAGCCTTGGTAAATTTAAGAAAATTGAAATAGTAACAGGTATCTTTTCCAACCTCATAACGTTATGAGATTAGATACCAATTACAGGAAAAAATCTGTAAAAAAATACAAACACATGGGGGCTAAACAATACACTACTAAATAACCAAGAGATCACTGAGGAAATCAAAGAGGAAATCAAAAAACACCTAGAAACAAATGACAATGAAAACACGACGACCCAAAACCTATGGGATGCAGCAAAAGCAGTTCTAAGCGGGAAGTTTACAGCAATACAATCCTACCTCAAGAAACAAGAAGCATCTCAAATAAACAACCTAACCTTACACCTAAAGCAATTAGAGAAAGAACAAAAAAAACCCCAAAGTTAGCAGAAGGAAAGAGATCATAAAGATCAGATCAGATATAAATGAAAAAGAAAAGAAGCAAACAATAGCAAAGCTCAATAAAACTAAAAGCTTGTTCTTTGAGAAGATAAACAAAATCGATAAACCACTAGCCAGACTCATCAAGTAAAAAAGAGAGAAGACTCAAATCAATCCAATTACAAATGAAAAAGGAGAGGTAACAACTGACACTGCAGAAATACAAATGATCATGAGAGATCACTACAAGCAACTATATGCCAATAAAATGGACAATGTGGAAGAAATGGACAAATTCTTAGAATACCACAACCTTCTAAGACTGAACCAGGAAGAAATACAAAATATAAACAGACCAATCACAAGCACTCAAATTGAGACTATGATTTTAAATCTTCCAACAAACAAAAGCCCAGGACCAGATGGCTTCCTTCACAGGCAAATTCTATCAAACATTTAGAGAAGAGCTAACACCTATCCTTCTCAAACTCTTCCAAAATACAGCAGAGGGAGGAACACTCCCAAACTCATTCTACGAGGCTACCATCACCCTGATACCAAAACCAGACAAAGATGTCACAAAGAAAGAAAACTACAGACCAATATCACTAATGAACATAGATGGAAAAATTCTCAACGAAAAACTAGCAAACAGAAACCAATAACACATTAAAAGGATCATACACCATCATCAAGTGGGGTTTACCCCAGGAATGCAAGGATTCTTCAATATATGCAAATCAATCAATGTGATAAACCATATTAACAAATTGAAGGAGAAAAACCATATGATCATCTCAATAGATGCAGAGAAAGCTTTCAAAAAAATTCAACACCAATTTATGATAAAAACCTTCCAGAAAGGAGGCATTGAGGTAACTTACCTCAACATAATAAAGACCATATATGACAAACCCACAGCCAACATCATTCTCAATGGTGAAAAACTGCAACTACTTCCTCTAAGATCAGGAACAAGACAAGGCTGTCCAATCTCACCACTATTATTCAACATAGTTTTAGAAGTTTTAGCCACAGCAACCAGAGAAGAAAAAGAAATAAAAGGAATCCAAATCAGAAAAGAAGAAGTAAAGCTGTCACTGTTTGCAGATGACATACTATACACAGAGAATCCTAAATATGCTACCAGAAAACTACTAGAGCTAATCAATGAATTTGGTAAAGTAGCAGGATACAAAATTAATGCACAGAAATCTCTTGCATTCCTATACACTAATCATGAAAAATTGGAAAGAGAAATTAAGGAAACACTCCCATTTACCACTGCAACAAAAATAATAAAATAACTAGGAATAAGCCTACCTAAGGAGACAAAAGACCTGTATGCAGAAAACTATAAGACACTGATGAAAGAAATTAAAGATGATACAAATAGATGGAGAGATATACCATGTTCTTGGATTGGAAGAATCATTATTGTGAAAATGACTATACTACCCAAAGCAATCTACAGATTCAATGCAATCCCTATCAAACTATGAATGGCATTTTTCACAGAACTAGAACAAAAAATGTCACTATTTGTATGGAAACATAAAAGACTCCAAATAGCCCAAGCAATCTTGAGAAAGAAAAATGGAGCTGGAGGAATCAGGCTTCCAGACCTCAGACTACACTACAAAGCTACAGTAATCAAGACAATATGGTACTGGCACAAAAACAGAAAGATAGGTCAATGGAACAGGATAGAAAGCTCAGAGATAAACCCACACACATATGGTCACCTTATTTTTGATAAAGGAGGCAAGAATATACAATGGAGAAAAGACAGCCTCTTTAATAAGTGGTGCTGGGAAAACTGGACAGCTACATGTAAAAGAATGAAATTAGAACACTCCCTAACACCATACACAAAAATAAACTCAAAACGGATATAAGACCTAAATGTAAGGCCAGACACTATAATACTCTTAGAGGAAAATGTAGGCAGAACACTCTATGACATAAATCACAGCAAGATCCTTTTTGACCCAACTCCTAGAGAAATGTAAATAAAAACAAAAATAAACAAATGGGACCTAATGAAACTTAAAAGCTTTTGCACAGCAAAGGAAACCATAAACAAGACGAAAAGACAACCCTCAGAATGGGAGATAATATTTACAAACGAAGCAACGGACAAGGGATTAATCTTTAAAATATACAAGCAGCTCATGCAGCTCAATATCAAAAAACAAACAACCCAATCCAAAAATGGGCAGAAGACCTAAATAGACATTTCTCCAAAGAAGATATACAGATTTCCAACAAACACATGAAAGGATGCTCCACATCACTCATCATTAGAGAAATGCAAATCAAAACTACAATGAGGTATCACCTCACACCAGTCAGAATGGCCATCATCAAAAAACCTACAAACAGTAAATGCTGGAGAGGGTGTGGAGAAAAGGGAACCCTCTTGCACTATTGGTGGGAATGTAAATTGATACAGCCACTATGGAGAACAGTATGGAGGTTCCTTAAAAAACTAAAAATAGAACTACCATATGACCCAGCAATCCCACTACTGGGCATATACCCTGAGAAAACCATAATTCAAAGAGTCATGTACCACAATGTTCACTGCAGCTATATTTACAATAGCCAGGACATGGAAGCGACGTAAGTGTCCATCAACAGATGGATGGATAAAGAAGAGGTGGCACATATATACAATGGAATATTACTCAGCCATAGAAAGAAACGAAATTGAGTTATTTGTAGTGAGGTGGATGGACCTAGAGTCTGTCCTACAGAGTGAAGTAAGTCAGAAAGAGAAAAACAAATACCATATGCTAAAACATATATATGGAATTAAAAAAAAATGGTTCTGAAGAACCTAGGGGCAGGACAGGAATAAAGACGCAGATGTAGAGAATGGACTTGAGGACACGGGGAGTGGGAAGGGTAAGCTGGGACGAAGTGAGAGAGTGGCATGGACATATATACACTACCGAATGTAAAATACATAGCTAGTGAGGAGTAGCCACATAGCACAGGGAGATCAGCTCCGTGCTTTGTTACCACCTGGAGGGGTAGGATAGGGAGGGTGGGAGGGAGACGCAAGAGGGAGGAGAGATGGGGATATATGTATAGCTGATTCACTTTGTTATAAAGCAGAAACTAACACATGATTGTAAAGAAATTATACTCCAGTAAAGATGTTAAAAAAAAATCAAATTGCTTTCTGAATGCACCAAGTTCTATTATAAAGATTACATGGCATTTTTAAAAATATTAAGATCAAGTACTTTATATAATGAACCGATAGAATGCCCACATGGCTATGAGTATGTGAACTAATTAATCTGTAGCATAGTGAACACAGAAATCTTTAGCCATATTTACAGTTAATTAGTTTAACAACTGCCTTAGTCTTATTATGTTAATTTCATAAATAAAGCAATTAAGTTCCATATAGATCAGAGTGTTCTGGTGACAATTTTTCCTGTTTACTTGGGCAAATTTTACTGTTTAAACTGTTTGGAATCTAGAGGATCAGAGACTTGGTTTCAGTTATAACGAACTTTATTACATCAGAAATTTTACTTGTTATCTTTTAAAGAAGTTCAGACCTAGAAAATTCCCACAATACATTTATGAAGAAGGCAGGTAAGTTATGAATAACTGAAATGTCATAGTTTAGCCAATCTGACAATTTCTTTCTCTTCATTTTAATAAGTGTTAACTATTGTTAACTATGATATAAATACTTTCCTTACAAATATGATCATTTGCAATGAAAGCAGTAGTTTATGAGGAAGCATAAATAAAAATTTTTTGGCTAATAGTTAAAAGTATTTTTAACACGATATTATTCTAGAAACGTTATCTATATTATTTCCTATTTTTCAATTCAGGGAAATTATTAAGGGAGGGAATGGTATTTGATAATAAGAAGACAGCTAAACTTAAAATGTTCTGGAACTAAGAAAAGTTTTATCGTGAATTTTTGACATAGACAGGTACATTGTTTTTCCTCCTTCACAAAATGAATTTCTTTATAGTTTCTTAATGAAAGAAATAAACTTATTTAGTGATTTCCCTTTTTATAACAGCTAACAAATGTACAACTTCATTACTTCCCTAGGAAAGATTTAATGGTGGTACATGTCTTTCCATCCATCTTTTTTGGCTAGAAATCTTAGAATGAGAAGGATTGTCTTCGGTGGTGCTTTTATCTTATTCTGCCTCTTAGGTGGTAAGTCATTAAGAAAACATAAATCAAAAAAGAGGAAAAATTACTCAAGAAATTGCAGAATTACAATATAAGTGGAGGGTGGCCTTAAATAAAGTACCAAAGGTCCTTAAAACAAAGCCTGAGTAAACCCTTAAATAACAATGAGCTAACGTTTATTCAGCATTTACTATATGCCAGGTACTGGTCTAAATATTTTATTTGTATTAATGCACTGAATCCACATGACAATCCTATGAGTTAAATGCTTTTATTTCCCATTTTATACATGAGTAAACTGAGCTGGTAGATGGTGGCCCACATGTTGCTATTATTATCATTAAGCTGGAACTAATCAATCTAGGCAGGAAGCCCTTATAAATATGACCCAAAAAATAAATTAGACCAAATAAGCATAGACAAGGCTCTCCCAGCACTTTTTCTATGTGCTCATCACCACCAACTATAATATTCCTTCATTTATAAAAGAACCACATAACAGAGAGCTTTCAATCCCTTTTACAGAATTCCTAAGGCCCTTCAAATTAGGTAGATGTTCATGAAGGTAATATCTCCAAACAGGCATGTTTAAGCACATGGGAATTCTCCTTCCCAATGAAATGGTAATATGGTTAATGAAGATGGCTGCTCTATGCTGAACCCAGGGGTTAACAGGGCAGGGTTTCTTAGAGTCAGAAGATTTAATGTACATATGAGTCACCTGGGGATCTTGTTAAAATGTACAATCTGATTCAGCAGGTCAGGTGTAGGGCCTGAGAGTCTGCATTTCCAACAAGCTTCAAGTGATGCCAATGCTGTTGGTCTGGAGACCACATGTCAGTAGGAAAAATCCAAAAGATATCCCAGAGGTAAATAAAATTATAATACTGAGACTTAGAGACTTTTGGTACCTAATACTGGGATCACCATCTCAACTGCCTCAAGTGTTTGGTCAGATAATATAAATGGGGCGGGGGGGGGGGGGGGGGCGGATCACCCAGTAACAAAACCAGAGGAGGGCAGCCAGTACCCAGCTGACATGGAGAAAGGAGAGCCGAACAATGCCAAATCTGATTCTTCAGGAGAAGCCAGATATTCAGGTTTGCAGGAAAACTCTCCCAACTTTTAAATGTTAACATTGTGAAAGCAGTATGCAAGTTAAACCGACCAGGTCTAGCCCCTGGACCACTTGTTTGTAGTCTCTGCTTCCCACACTACCCTCAATACTACATACAATGCGCAATAGAGTTTTCATTACCCCTTGCAGAAAGGGCAGGAGCAAACTCAAACTGCTTGGGTCTCTGCTGCATTTTAAGTCTTTACACTTCTCTTCTGTAAAGAATGTGGAAGGGAACATAGGAATAGATGAAAAATTTCAAGAGAACATCTTCCCTGTCTTGGATATCATGAAAAAAATGACTCAGGCAGGAGATTGCATTAATTTTGTTGAATACACAGGGAAGATGTGAGGGTAAAAGAAGAAAATTCATCATAAAGAGAAATTTTGAAGTAAGGAGTGTCCATGAAGTAAGGGATGGTCATTTTAAAAAGATCACCATCATCATGATTTATAATGTTTAAATAATTACATATATATTTATAATATGCATTTGAGTAATTAAATACAGTCTGTTAGATTTTCCCCACAATAAGATCATGAAGTAGAATAGGATACTTCAGAATTAATCATGTGAGGAGACTATTAATTTAACATAAAACCTGAAACTTTAAATTTCGTTGTCAAATTGGAATGTACCATATGTTAGTTATATTAATAAAACCAACAATAAATTTTCAGACAAAAAGACTGGAAGAAAGGAAATGGATCTGTGAACGTATTTATAAGTGTTCATGCAATGGGACATATACAGTCAGCAGAAAGACCTAAAAGTTAAGGCATCGCTTTCAGCTGTAGTAAAGAATGTCAGGGCCAAGATTTTAGGGAGAAGGCTGTGGATATTGGGTGTGGAATCAGAAGGAAGAAGGACCATCTGAGAGGGAAAGAAAGAAACTAGAGCAGATCTCATCCAGGAACACAGTCCAGGGGCCTTAAGCATGGCAGAGAAAGATCTGGCATCATATAAGCTCTCCACTTGGGGTGGGGGGGGCACTGGCACCAAGGTCTGAGCTATGTAGTAGATCACTAAGGACAAGTTATGAATTGAGAAATCACGAGTCCAGGAGGAAAACTCCCTTAGGCATGACTTGAAGAAGCAAGCAGCCCTAGTATTCTGGGCAGGAGACTGACCCTGAATCTTGGAAGAGTCAAAATCTCCAGCAACAAGAAGGTGACATCAGAGGGTTTGGGATACACAGAGGTAGGCAACTTCAGTGACATGGTGTGCTTGCTAAAAGCAAGGGGTTTGGATTTCAACAGACCTCTTTCAACTCCTGTCTCCACCACTGGAGTGAGCTACTTAAAATCTTAAGGCCTCAGTTTTCTTTTACGTGAAATGTGGGCAACTATGATACCTGCCTGAAAGATTTATTGTGGGAAATGTAGATTGTTTAGCAGAATCCTTGGCATAAGCTTAGTTCTTTAAAATATATTTGCCGGTTGATCATTGATTATGGATTGAAATTCTGTCATGCTCAATGAGAAAACCAATGTGATATTTCCAAAATATCTTTAGATGAGTTTGAAGCTGGGGAGAATAGTCAACAGAGGTTAATTAGCCTCATCAGCCAGACTATTTTCTATTAAAAGTGATCTCTTCTAATCCCCAATATGTCGGAGATATAAAATACATTGCACAAAATGTTTAGTAAACTCTTCTTTAGAGTTAACTAGTGAATAGGAGTGGAACAGCAATGGTTTTCATATATTAGAAGATTGGAACTATGAACTTTAAGACAAATTGCAGCTCAATTTCAGAAGAATTCTTTAACAGTCTGCACTGGTTTAATCATGATGAGCTCTCCATCACTAGCCAAGGCCGCCTACAGGGGTTATTATAAAGGAGATTCCTGAATTCAACAGAACCAGTGGTTCTCAAAAACTGGTCCAGACATCTACATTCAGATCACACGCCCTCCACTGTTTCTGGATATCTAAAGTACGGATTCCTGGGCCCCACCTCTTATTGATTCTAACTCAGGTTCTGTGGAGGCTGTGGAAATCTGTGTTCATTTTAACTGCTTAAGTGAATCTGATGCATAGTCAGATTTGGAAAGTGATCTTCCAGTTAATGTCTTCCAATCTTATCTACGTTGACCAAGGTCAAAAATCTCTGGGCTATTTCTACATAACCAAAATAAATAACACTTTTAAGCCACTGAGTTTGCGTATTGAAGATTACCAATACGTAAATATTAATCAAAAAACCATAAATACAGAGAACCTACTATATATAATGTTCTTCCTTAGACATGGAAATGAAGACCTAACAGTGGATATATGGCTGAAATTAAATATTCTGGCTAAATAACTTTGGTTTGATTTAATTAGGCTCTGAGAAACTGAATACATTTTAACCAACTAACTTGTTTAGCCCACCTGGCTTCATTTTTTTATTAGTATCAGTTCAGAGTGCTTCCAGTTCTTTAATGTAGCATATGTTATGAAATTTCCCCTATTAAATTCTCCAAATAAAAATATTTTAAATTTATGTGACTTTTTAGAATCAATTTATAAAATATTGCATACTTTTTAAAGTTGAAAATCATTGCTTTATTTTTGGATTTCTCTTTTCTCTCTGTCTTTTTTTCTGGCTCTGGTGTCCATCTCTAGTTTTCCCTTATTTTTTCTGTCCCGTATTTGGAGGTGTTGGAGGTGTGATTTGTAGATCATGCAACCTCTCAATCCCCTTCCATGGATGTCTTTTGGACTTTGGAACCTGCAGAACAAAACCTGGACAGTATTGTATAAAAGAGGTCCATATTAAAGGTAAGTCATAACACTTTAAAAACATTTAACTAAAATAAGCACAGGAAAACTCCTTATGTAAGAGCAAACATTCACTGAGCATTTACTACATGCTATACTAAGGGCTTTACCTAGATTACATCACACCAATAAATCAATGATATGAGCTGGATCTTGTCGCTATTCCCAAAGATAAGAAATCTGAGGCATAGAAAGATTAAGAAATTTGCATGATGTTACACAGTTAAGGAGTGTTGTAGTCTAATTCAAATGTGAGTACTTCAGAGCACACATTTCTAAAGAAATCTATATACTGCCTCATTCACACCATTCACATCCTCACAAAAAATTAATACATAATTTCCCTCGAAGTGCAGGGCTCTGTGTAATCACACAGGTTTAATGCCCAGGAAGCTGGCCTTGTCCACATGGATTAAAGAGAGAAACATAAAAATCCAAATGAAGAAAACATTAGAAGAAAATATTGAAGAACATATTTTAAGCTTGAAAGAGAGGAGGCCTCCTTAACATCCAAAAGACAAAAATCATAAAGGAAATGATAAATTTGAATATATCAGTATTTTAAAATTTATGAAATGAATGATAACCCCAAAACTATAAAAGATAAGGAAAAAACTGGGCAAAAATAATTGGGAAATAACAAGAAAATATTAATATCTACCCAGAATAAAGAACTTCTAAAAAACTCATTTTTTAAAAGGCCAACAACCAAAAACAAACAAACACACTTGTTAAAGACATAGAAAGGCAATTTTCAGAAGAGGAGATATAAATGACTTAACCTAAAAACATAAAAAGCAGCTCAACCCATCAGTAAATATCAAAGAAATGCAAACTACAGAAATAATATTTTTAACCCATCAGATTGCTAAAAATTATGAGTTTTATAATATCAAGGGTTGTGACAATATGGGAAAATGGGAACTCTCATACATTTTCTAATGACAGTTTAGATTGGTTTGACTTTTTTAAAGACAATTTGTGAATTTCAGTTAAAATTTTAAATGAGCACAGTTGTCTACAAAGCAATTTATTTCCTGGCATCTACTTCAGAGAAATACTTACATGTAACACAAAAAGGCATGTATCAAGGTTATCACTGCAGCATTATGTTTAATAGTAAAGTAATGGAAATGATCTAAATGTTTGTCTATAGGTGTTAAACTATGATATATTCAGACCATGGATTGCTATGTAATACTTAGAATGAACCAGATCCTTTTGTTAACATGAAAAAAATCTTTAAAACGTTGTTGAGCAGAAAAAAAGTCAGTTGCAAAACAGTACGTATAGTATGCCACTTATGTATAAAAATCCACAAAGCAAAACTCTAAATTTCTCTATGGAAATGGAAGCAGAGAAAAAAAATTAGAGGAAATCAAAGTCAGTTGGGAGAGAGGAAGAAAATTTGGGGTCATGTCTGCTGGGGTTTTGGTTTTAAGAGGGTTACTTGAGCTTTGTTCAACCTATGTCCGCTCTCTGAGCCCCAAGTTCCCTCTGACTCTCACCCATACCAGTCAAGAACCCTTTCCTTATTGAAGAGGCAAGGGGCCAAGCCCCCCTGGAGCCATGAAATGTTAGCTCTCAGTGATTTCTCTTCCTGAAGGTGGACAGATAGCCATCTAGTCAACTTACCATAAAAACTCTGCACATAAGAAAGAGCTTGGAAGCTTATACAGCAAAATCTTGACAATAGCTCTTGGTTGGCTCAAGGACCTGGAACAACTACAATGTTGTGGGAAGAGCAGTTTCCTAACATGACAAGTCTGCCACTGCATGCTGATGCAAAATAAATACCACTGGAACTTAGGCCTGATGGTTTTACCAATAGTTTGTCAACACTATTGACATTTTGGCAGGATAATTCTTTGTTATACAGGGATATTTTGTGTATTGTAGGATATTTAGCACACTGCTGGCCTATACCCACTACATCCCAGTAATATCTTCCAAGTTGCAGCAACAAAAATGTTTATGGGCATTATCTAATGTCCTGGGGTTGGGGAGCAAAATCGCCCACAGTTGAAAGGCTACTGTTTTCTCAAGTTTCCAACTATGTTTTGCTGCCTTTAGAGAATTGCTCATTTGTGTTCTCCCCCATACAATTGAAACTGGGAATGCTAAGATTACAGGACATTGTTGTCACTTATTTTGCACTTTTGCGTATTGTCCACATTTTCCACAGTGAACATGCATTACTACTTGTAATTGGGGGAAAATTAAATGAGATCTACAACACACCTCCATTCCTAAAAAGCACTTACACATCTAAATGACCCTTCTGTGGATTCAGCCCTTTGAATACCTCATGACCTGGTAAAACTGGGGGATGATTATTAGGGAGTTTCTAAAAAGCTAACATTTCAAAAATTTCTACACAGAAACTGGCAATTGCATAGCTTTATGAACTGAGTTTGAAAGCTATTTTGCTTTACAATTTCAAAGCTTTTGTATTGCAATGCACACAACTAGAATAACTTTAGGTGGGAGTTCTTAAAAGGCAAGATGATTGTATCCTGGTAGACCTAGAGTTTTTGCTTTGTTTTCCTTTGTCTTTGTTTTTTTAACCTGTTAGTTATCTGAAGCAACTGAGGCCGGGTAGGTTGTACCTGCCAAGGGATTCATCTACCATGACCTCTTGTTTCCCCCAGATGGAATTCAATGGTATTCAGTTCAAGGCTGCACAGAGAGCCAAGATGAGTGCTTCAAGAGAATCGTGACAACTTATGAAATTCACTCTACTCACTGCTGCCATCGTCCTTTGTGCAATTTCTGATCCAGGGGCCCATATCCAAATTGCTTGACTGATCAGTCAATCTCAGAGCCTGAACTCATCATCCCAAGACAGCAGCTACCATCAGTCAGCTTTCTGCAAAAGTCTCAGACCTGCAGGTTGTAGGAGTTATTGTCTGAAACCAGTTTGGGCTTTCAAGATGCCCAGTTTCTCAGCCACCAGTCCTAACTCATCTCAGAAACATCCTTTCCAGCACAATCTTTCTCTTCTCTTTTTTATTTCCCCTTTCAATGATTTCAAAGCTACAAAGAAGTAAAAACGTGAGTGACTCTCTGAGTCAAATTATACATATCATCTCTAGTTCACTAATTTTCCTAAATATTTCCATATTGCAAAATACAGTTTCAAATTAATTGTATCACAAGATACCAAGTGACCTGAAAGGGTTCATTTGGTTTCCAAAGCAAACTGCCTTGCTCTTTCAGGGCAATTTATTGTACTGGAGAAACTGATTTAACAAACACTGCAGGAAAAATAAGCCAGGAATTAGCAAACCAGGCCTGTAAGAACTACGAACCCAAACGGCAAAGGGCTCGAGAAGGTGTGAGGGTTGGTACTTATTTTTCCCATCTGTGTTAGGATTTGGCAAAATACTGGATTTCCATACTTTAACCACGCCTTCGTGCTTTGGCTAATCTAGTTTTGGCAGATCAAGCATTTCAACGGAAGCAGGGAAATGGATTTCCATCCACAAGGAATTTTAAAGAGTTATGAATATACTCTGAACTACATTTCACATTTTTTAATGTGCCACATATTCAATTATTCTCATTCAATGCCTTACTTTTGCAACTTCAAGATTGTTGTGTTTTAAAATTTAAAGTTGTTTTTCTCTGTATTTCTAGGAGTTTGAGAAATTCAAATGGTAAGTAATAAATCTCAATAAAAACTTTTTTATTATTTTTTCACAGAACCTAGGACAACATCCTACACACAGTGGACTTTCAGCAAATGCTTTTCTATAAACTTTGAAGTAAAACAAGCATTTTAAAAAAGCCCAAGGAGACTAGACATTTTCCTCCACACTCATTTTACCCATGTTCCTTAGACCACATTTCTGAAACTACAAAAAAAAAAAAGTTTCTTCATCCTGAGATTTAAATACATTTGCTACTATTCTATCACTCTATGCATCAGCTACATTGGTAAACAGTGGTTATCCTAAATCAGTGAACTTCATTGAGATTCTACTTCTATTTTTCTTGTTTTTTAAATGTAACTAATGTTATTACCCAATATATTGGAGGAAACAAATGACAAGATCAGATCATCAGTGACTAACTCCAGGAAGCTTTGCAAGCTTAACTCACAATCCAAGTGATGTAGTGAGAAGAGAACTACGTTGTTTGCTTTTTTGATATTGAGCTGCATGAGCTGTTTGTATATTTTGGAGATTAATCTCTGTCAGTCGCATCGTTTACAAATATGTTCTCCCATTCTGTGGTTTGTCTTTTCATTTTGTTTATGGTTTCCTTTGCTGTGCAAAAGCTTTTAAGTTTAATTAGGTCCCATTTGTTAATTTTTATTTTTATTTTCATTACTCTAGGAGGTAGATCCAAAAAGATATTGCTGCAATTTATGTCAAAGAGTATTCTGCCTAAAAAAAGAACTAGGAAGCGGGGTGCTGGTATTTTGTGTCACTAATTAGCTGGTAACCTTGGCAAGTCAATTTGGTCTTCCTGCACCTCATTCTCCTCATGGGTAAGATGAAGAAGATTGGATCACATGATCTCTCAGATCCCTTCAAGTTCTACCATTAAAGGCATATCTCAGAGATATTGTGGATTCGGTTCCAGACTGCCACTAATGCAAATATTGCAATTTAGAGAGTCACATAAATTTTTTGGTTTCCCAGTGCGTATAAAAGTTATGTTTACACTATACTGTGGTCTATTAAGTGTACAATAACATTATGTCTAAAAAAAATGTACACACCTTAATTAAAAAATACTTTATTGCCAAAAAATGCTAACCATCATCTGAGCCTTCAGCAAGTCATAATCTTTTTGCTGGTAGAGGAACTTGCCTCCATGCTGACGGCTGCTGACTGATCGTGGTGGTGGCTGCTGAAGGTTGGGGTGGGCTGAGGCAATTTCTAAAATAAGACAACAATGAAGTTTCTGCATGAATTGACTCTTCCTTTCACAAAAGATTTCTCTGCAGCATGCAATGCTGTTTGATAGCATTTTACCCACAGTGGAACTTCTTTCAAAATTGGAGTCAATCGTCTCAAACTCTTCCACTGCTTTATCAATTAAGTTTATGTAATATTCTAAATACTTTGTTGTCATTTCAACAATCTTCACCAGGAGTAGTTTCCAACCCAAGAAACCACTTTCTTTGCTCATCCAAGAAGCAACTCCTCATTCATGAAAGTTTTATCATGAGATTGCAGCAATTCAGTCATCTTCAGGCTCCACTTCTAAATCTAATTCTCTTGCTACTTTCACTACATCTGCCGTTACTTCCTCTACTTAAGTCTTGAGCCCCTCCAAGTCATCCATGAGGTTGGGATGAACTTCTTCCAAACTTCTACTGATGTCAATATTTTGACCTCTTTCCATGAATCATAAATGTTCTTAATGGCATCTAGAATGGTGAATCCTTTCCAGAAGATTTTCAATTGACTTTTCCCAGATCAATTAAAGGAATCACTATCAATGGCAGCTATAGCCTTATGAAACATTATCTATTTCTTAGATAATAATACTTGAAAGTTGAAATTACTCCTTGACCCATGGGCTACAGAATTGATGTTGTGTTAACAGGCATGAAAACATTAATCTCACTGTACCTCTCTATCAGAATTGTTGGGTGACAAGGTACATTGTCAATGAACAGTGAACAGTAATATACTATTTTGAAAGGAATCTTTTATTGAGCAGTAGGTCCACAGTGGGCTTAAAATATTAAGTTACCCATGTTGTAAACAGATGTTCTGTCAGGCTTTGTTGTTCCAGTCACAGGGCACAGGCATACTAGATTGAGCATAATTCTTAAGGGCCCTAGGATTTTCAAAATGGTAAATAAGCATTGGCTTCAACCTCAAATCACCAGCTGCATTATCCCCTAACAAGAGAGTCAGCCTGTCCTTTGAAGCTTTGAAGCCAGGCATTGACTTCTCCTCTCTAGCTATGAAAGTCCTAGATGGCATCTTCTTCCAATAGAAGGCTGTATCATCTACATTGACAATCTGTTGTTTTGTGTAGCCACCTTCATTAATTATCTTAGTTAGATCTTCTGGATAACTTGCTGCAGCTTCTACATGCTCTTGCTGCTTCATCTTGCACTTTTATGTTATGGCGGTAGCTTCTTTCCTTAAACCTCATGAACAAGCCTCTGCCAGCTCCAAACTGTTCTGAAGCTTCCTCACCTCTCTCAGCCTTCATAGAACTGAAGAGAGTTAGGGGCTTGCTCTGGATTAGACTTTGGCTTAAGGGAATGTTATGGCTGGTTTCCTCTTCTATTCAGGACACTAAAACTTTCTCCATATCAGCAGTAAGGCTGTTTTACTTTCTTATCATTCGTGTGTTCACTGGAGGAGCACTTTTAATTTGCTTCAAGAACTTTTCCTTTGCCTTCACAACTTGTCTGTTTGATGCAAGAGACCTAGCTTTCAGCCTCTCGGCTTTTGACATGCCTTCCTCACTAAGCTAATCATTTCTAGTTTTTGATTTAAAGTGAGAGACATGCAACTTCTCCTTTCACTTGAACACTTAGAGGCCAGTGTAGGGTTACTAATTGGCCTAATTTCAAGATTTTTGTGTCTCAGGGAATAGGGAGGCCCAAGGAGTGGGAGAGAGATGAGGGAATAGCTGGTCAGTGGAGCAGTCGGAATACACACAACATCTGTCAGTTAAGTTCACCCGTCTTAAATGGATGTGGTTTGTGGCATCCAGAACAATTATAATAGTAACATCAAAGATTACTGATCACAGATCACCATAACAAATATAATAATAATGCAAAAGTTTGAAATATTGCAAGAATTACCAAAATATGGCACAGAGACACGAAGTGAGCAAATGCTGTTGGATAAATGGCACTGACAGACGCTCAACACAGAGTTGTCACAAACCTTCAACTTGTACAAAACACAATGCTGTGAAGCAAAATAAAGCAAAGCACAATAAAACAAAGTATGCTTATACATGACTCAACATTAACACCTCTCTGCTATTGCTTTCTTACATTAAAAATAACACATGCTGGACTTCCCTGGTGGCACAGTGGTTAAGAATCTGCCTGCCAATGCAGGAGACACGGGTTCGAACCCTGGTCCGGGAAGATACCACATGCCACGGAGCAACTAAGCCCATGTGCCACAACTACTGAGCCTGTGCTCTAGAGCCTGCAAACCACAACTACTGAGCCCGTCACAACAACTGACGCCTGTGTGCCTAGAGCCCGTGCTCCGCAACAAGAGAAGCCACCACAATGAGAAGCCCGCGCACTGCAAGGAAGAGTAGGCCCTGCTCACCACAACTAGAGAAAGTCTGTGCGCAACGAAGACCCAACGCAGCAAAAAAAGAAAAGATAAATAAATAAATTTTTAAAAAATAAAATAAAATAACACATGCTAAATACAGCTCATGAGATAGGCTCTGGTTATATGATCAATGCTCACTTAGATCTGTATTATCCCTGAAATTGTAGGAGAAATGCAAACCATGACAGCAGTGGCCACTGCTGAAGCAGTTTAGCTGAATGTCAATTTGACCCCAAACTCACCATGGAAACAAAAATAACTTTCACATCCTTTAATTGGTACACTGAGTAATGACCTCCCAAAGAAGTCCATGTTCTAATCCCTGGAAACTATAAATATGTTACTTTACGGGACAAAAGTGATTTTGCAGATGTGCTTAAATTAAAGATTTTGAGATTAGGAGGTTACCTTGGATTACCCAGGTGAGCCCAATGTAGTAATCACAAGGGTCTTTATTTAAGAAGGAAGCAGGAAGGTCAGAGTCAGAGAAGATGTGACAGTGGAAGCAGAGTTCAGAGAGAGATTTGAAGATGCCCTGCTGCTGGCTTTGAAGATGGAGGAGAGGGGTTACAAGCCAAGGGATGTGGGCAACCTCTAGAAGCTGGAAAAGTCAAGGACACACTATCTTCTCTAGAGCCTCCAGAAGAAATGCAGCCCTGTGGACACATTTTAGACTGTGACCTCCAAAATGGTAAGATAATTAATTTGCATTCTTGTTACAGCAGCTATGGGAAACAACCACACTTGATCATGCAACGGGTGGTGTGGCATTTCCCTTCCCCCAAGGTTGACACACCCATTACTTGGTTTACATGGGATCTTATTTCAAGAGTGGCATCTGTCATATTGTCTTCCTTTCATCCTAATGATTTCTCAGTCATAATTTCCCTCAAAACACACAGATAGTCTAGAGACATGCAATTGCATCTTTTCATTTTACACCTCCACTCAAGCCCCATTCAAGATCTCTTCAGCTAACAAATTTACTTTTTTCCTAGCCCTCACACATAAAGACAAAATGATACCAGATTAGCCTGATTTTAATCTATTTATAAGACATCAGACTGAAGTGCTAATAAATCTAAGGACCTCCCTTGATCCTCTGAATACCAGGTTGGCTTCCTTGTTGATTACATTTTCTTTCTGCAACTAAAATAGAAACCTCAGTGGTTAATGCCTCTGAATTCATTTAAAGGAAAACTCTTTGCAGTAGATAAATTGGGGGCATCTGGAAGATGTGGCAGAGAAGTGAGTGAAAATGATTATACTAGCAAAGGAGGGATGTTAACATTTTACCTGCTGGCACTCAGTTACAAGGTTTTCTGAAGTTCCAGAGAGCACACATTTTATTATTTTATTTTATTCTAGTTTATTTACTTACTTATTATTGAAAGCATTACTTATTATTGAAAGCACAACTTTTATCATCAATATGGCCACTGCCATACTGGTGAGGAGTCTCAGACTCCCAGAGCTGACAGGTGGCAGAGAGGGATCTTCCAGTGATGTCCATATGACCTTCACTCCTCCACAAATGCCAGCCCCTGGGAGAAGCACATGGGTGAGCAAGAAATTGAGCCGCTGGGATGGTACGACCCTGACTCCTTAGCATATGTGTAAAGTCTATGAGAAATGCAACTTAGGGTCTTTGAAGGAAGCACAGGAGCAAAGAAATAGAAGTCAATGGAATGGTTGACAATTGAACTCTGAGCTTCATAAGCAACTCTGAGTCTGACTAGGACTTTGGACAGACAAAAAATACTCAGTTATATAATGATGGAGAAAAGTCTGAAGCGCTGAATATTACAAGCTACATAAACAGGGAGCCCTCTTTTAAATTTTGATTTTCTGTAGTGAAGAACTTCATGTGCTAATACCTTTATGGCTAAAACTCCAGGCTGATGTTCAATGTCGGAGACGTGGTAAAACACCCACATCTTTGGGTAGACCTGGGATCATTACAGCACCGACTGTCCAGAGTAGTTCACACTCTCTCTCCCAGTGGCCGACCCATGTGGCTGCAAATCCTACAAGTGAAGGCACTAGAGGTGGCTCTACCTGCTGGTGGATACGTATCTCCTATCTGCATATTTCCTTGATCTTCACAGATTACCACCAGTAAGTAATCCTGTAGTCTTTTTTGGCCGAACCTCAAATCCTAATGCTCCAAATAACAGGACGAATACAGAAAGGCAGGTCCATAATCTATCCTTCCCATCACTTCCTGGTGTGAGTATATTTTATGCCTTCTCATCCCCACACATACTGAATAAAGTTAATAGAGCTGCCATCGGAAATTATTGTGTGGAATGGAACTTCCAGCATCACTGTAACTATCAATTTTGGTGCCAGGGCAAGCATAAAACATTCCCTCAAATTAACTTTGCAATTCATGTCTTGGCTCACATAGGGGTGTTATTGATAATACTTACCATCTGGTAGTTTCCTGTCTTAACTAATGATTCTTTCTAACTAGGTGTTAAACTTAGTGATACTACATGCATGTGTTGTTGAATTAATTTCACAATTATTTAAAATATGGCACCCTAGGTAAAATTCAGAACCCTGGGGCAAAAATGTAGTGGCAGGTCAAGCTACAGCGCTGGTTATGGAGAAGGAAGAGAGAGAAAGAAGATGTAGTCCATAAGTGTAGAAATCTGAAGCACGTAGAATTCATTACTTCAATAAATATTTATTGAGCAATTCCTACAGGTCAGCTACAATGAAAGTCATAAAGATCCAATAGTGAATAATTTTGATGTTCACGCAGTTACTTCTTGTGCAAGGGAAGAAACCACAAAAATTGGCATTTGTAATATAATGTAATAAGTCTGTCATATTAATAAATACAGGCTGATATATGGGTTTCAAAAGAGAGGTACCTACTCCAATGCTGGTCACAAAAGGCTCTCAAAGGAGATATGACTAAGCTAAAATCTGAAAGATAGGAATAAGCCAGAAGACCTGGGAGGCTGGAGGGAAAACATTCTCTGATGCTTAATTTTATGTGTCATCTTGTCTAGTCCACAGTATCCAGATCTGGTCAAATATTATTCTAGGTGTTTCTGTGAAGGTATTTTTCAGGTGGAACTAATATTTAAATCAGTAGGCTTTGCATAAAACAGATTAGATTCTATAATGCGGGAGGGCCTCATCTAAATAGCTGAAGGCCTTAATAGAAAAAAAGATGGACCTCCCCCAAGGAAGAAGGAATTCTGCCAGAAGACGGCCTTGAACTTGAATTGTAACTCTCCCTTGGGTCTCCAAACTGCTAGAGTTTGTACTTGCCCATCCCCATAATTGCATGAACCAACTCCTTAAAATAAATCTCTCTATATACACATATACATCCTACTGGTTCTCTTTTCCTGGAGAATCTCACTGACACAGATTCCAAATAGAGGGGTCAACATTCTGCTTTGAGGCACAAGTAGAGCTCAGGATGCCTGGTGCCCAGACTAAGAGATCAAGACCCGTGCTGATTCCCAGCTACGAGATAAATAAGATCAGGGGATCAAATGCACAGGATGATGACTGTAATTATCAATACTGTATCATAGGGACTTCCCTGGTGGTCCAGTGGTTAAGAATCCGTCTTCCAGTGCAGGGGACGCAGGTTCAATCCCTGGTCGGGGAACTAAGATCCCACATGCCACAGGGCAACTAAGCCCACGCTGCAACTACTGAGCCCATGCACCACAGCTAGCGAGAAGCCCGTGTGTGGCAACGAAGAGCCCACGTGCCACAACTAAGACCCAAAGCAGCCATAAATTAATTAATTATTTTTTTTTAAATACTGTATTACATACTTGAATGTTTTTAAGAGAGTAGATCTTAAACGCTTATCACCACATACACACACAAAAACTTGTAATTACGTGAAGGGAGGGAGATGTTAACAAACCTTATTGTGGTAAACATTTGCATTATATACATGTATCTAATCATCACACTGTCCACTTTAAACTTACATATATTCTAAGTCAATAGTATCTCGGTAAAGCTGGGGAGGGGAAAGACCCATGCTGAGCTGGAAAAGTAGGTGGAGTTAGATGTGGCAGGGTCTTGGAGCATGCCAGGAGATTGCCTTTCCTCTAGCAATGAGGGACTGTGACAGCCTACTGTGTGTTGTCCATCTAGCACCTCTCCACCCTTTTCTGGGAACTGGACCTCATCCCCGCACTCCAGCCAAAGGGCTTCCACGGAAAATGCCTGTGTCTTACTCTACCCCCTGAACACTGTTACTGTTTCTTGACTAGGCATATGACCCAAAACAGGCCAAGTGGAGTTCTGACTTGGAATTTTTCAGCTAAACTTGAACTAAAGAAAGGGAGAGTCACTGTCTGTACAATGGGATGGAAAACCTGTAACTTGTGAGCAACTGTGTTTTCTGTTTGTGAAAAATGCCAGTGTGCAAGGAGAGAGCATAAAGTTGATAACATCACTGAGAGATGGGGAAGAGGGAGCATTTGAATCCCCCATCCCCTTTGTTCTTGAAATCCCACTGCATCCCAGCTCATCCCACACTTTCATGACTCAACAGTTTCTTAGATTCTTGTACCCTAGAATTTCTTTTTGCCTGAGCAAGCTGGGTTTCTGATGCTCGAGATCCAGGGTCCAGACTAACACAGATCCCCCCCAAAAAGTCTAAGAAGGGCAGCGGATGAACAGCTTTGCACTTTAGGAAGGTCACAGTGGCTTCAGTTTGGAAAATAATTGGAATTGGAGACAAACAGAACATTTAGACTTTTGCAGCAAGCCAGGTGAGAGGTAATGGTGTCCTATATTGGGAAAGTGGCAGTGGGCATCTAAGAATAAGAAATATTTCTTGCACTTCTATGTGCAGGAACCCTTCTAGGTACCGTAGATATAGCAGTGAACAAGTTCTTGCTCTTAGAAATCTTACATTATAGTGGAGGAATGAGACAACAATAACCTAATTCCTGTTAAGCAAATACAATGGGAATAAAATCAGGTGGGCTAAAGTGACAGTGCATGCTCTATTTCAGATAGGATGAGTAGAGCAAGGCATCTCCAAGCAGAGATCTGAAGGAGAGTAAGTCATCTACAGTGTGGAAGGTGAGCATTGCAGGCAGCAGAGATCTCAGTGTTCTCCTCTGGACATACTGAGATGCTGATTAGATGCCCACATGGAGACTGCCCTTATGAGGTCAAATATACAAGTCTGAACCTCAAGGGAGAGGTCTAGTAGAGAAATTCAGGATTCATCAGCAAAAATATGCTATTGAATGCCTTTGAACTGAAAGAACACCTAAGGTATAAGTGTAGGACTGAGCTCTGGGCTCTGGAAAATTTAGAGGTAGAGCTGAAGAGAAGGCACGTTCTGGCTTCTGCACTGGGGATATCCACTAGATAGAGGCTGGAAGAGACGTTAAAAGAGCACTTCCTCAGAATCTGCCACAGTGACTGAGACAGTTTGTAGATGGGAATAGGGTAAAGAAATAGAGTCCAGCTTGTTGAACTTTAGTACCTATGGCATCTGGCATCTGGGTTTGAAGCTCAAGAAAGAAGTCTGGGCTGGAGACAGATTTGAGCATCCAGCATATAGGTCAAAAACTGAGGTCAGTATGAAGAGTGAGAAAAGAGAAGAGACCAGAGGAGAACTTTTAGAAAGACATATGTTGAATGGGGAGGGCAGGGCATAAAATGAGAAAAATCTGTAAAGGCTCAAGGGAAAGCTCAGGTTATTAAGTTCAGGTTATTGGGAAAAAGGAACGTACACTGGGACTTAGCATATGGAAAGTGGCTAGGCTTCAACCCTGATGCTCAGTTGAATAAGGTCTGTGTCAGAAGAACAGAGGCTTTGGAGCTTTAAAAAAAAAAAAAAAAAAAGGATCAAGGCTGTAAGTTTATTTCCACCATTTAGTAACTGTGTGACCCAGAACCAGTCACTCAACTTTTTGAACTTTAATTTTCCTCTTTGTAAAACAAGGTCAATAACATTTACTTCACTGGATCTCATAGAATGTCTGGCACGTGACAAGTGCTCACCACCTGATCCTCTCCTTTCTTCCTCACTGCTCTAAAGTTTCCATCAAGAAGGCAGGGCAGGATAAGATAAACAGCAATTCTGAAAATGGGAATGTCAGAGGCGGGTGAGGCCCTGGTGGGCAGAAGAGGTGGAAATTGTATGGACATTTGTCGACCAGGGTGGGGGGTTCTCAAACTATCAGGGCCATTAAACCACCCCGGGCAGCTTGTTAAAAAGCAGGTTCTTAAGACCTGCCCCCTGGCGGTCTTTAGGTTAGAGGGGGAGTCAAGTGATTCTGCTACAAGCAGAGCGCAGACCACATACTGAGGAGACACTAATTTAGGTAAGTGGAGGAGTGGACAGAGCATTCTGGGGGTGGGGCACAGGGATGTACCTGGTTTCATGATCTGTTTCTTCTAAGTAGAGGGTTCACGTGACAAATCGCAGCATGTAAAGAAGAAAACTGAGTATCCGGTAAATGAATTCTTGAATCGTGGGCAAGATTGAGAAAGAAGTGAGTATACACACAGCTCTGATTTTAAAGCTCTGCATTTAATTTCATGACTAGGAGGAGTCACAGAAGAAGAAACGGCCATGGAAAAAGAGATGCAGACAGAGCCATGAAAGGGAGAGTACAAGACAGATAACTCTAGAGAAGGGGAACAGAGGAGTGGCTTGGGAAAATACACTGCTACCGAAGAGCCACTCACGCTGAGCAAAGACTTGTTAACCAAAATTTGAGAAATGGAGACCTGACTGAAATAAAAAGGTGTTTATTTGGGGTTTGTTAGGACTGCAACCCAGGAGACACAGATTCAAGAAGCCCAGGGGACTGCAGATTCAAGAAGCACTTGAACTGTGTTCCACCAAACTACAAAATGGGGGAGGTCTGTAAAGGCAAAAACTGCAAGGTTCCGGTTAGTTACATGAGTGGTTTATCAAGAATCATAATTGGAGCCAGCAAGAAGTAAGGGTGCTTATGAAGTAAGGATTGGTTGGGGTCCGAAATGGTTGCATAATTAGTTACAAGGGGGAACAACCCTGAGACTCAAGGTTGCAATTACCAGATGTTGTTTTAAAAATGGCTGGAGTCCTTGGTGTAGGCATAGTTCACAGGAAGCTCTGGTTCTCAGTGGTGCAGGGACATGTCTGAGACCAGATACTCAATGGCCACCTGACTCCATTTTTGTATGCCTGAGCTATGATGACTCCATTATAATCTCAATTTATCGTCAGACTTAATGTCACACCCTTCGCTTCCCACATATGGAAAAGACAGGATTGGTTTATAATTCCTGAGATTCTTGCGAGCACCAACTTCCTGTGGTTCTCAGTTGGGTGTGGGGTGTGGAGGAAAGCAGTCCATGAACTTGGATGGGAAAAAAATTACACATTTATTCCTTTCTTTTCACTCACTGGTAACTGAAATTTAGTTTTTCCTTCCATAATGAATAAAAGCAGCATGTGGCCGTAGTATTAGAACTACCTGTGACTTTATCAAAAAGTAGCAAATATCTTTATATCATGTTATTTATATCACAGACAAAAAATGTCTGCTGTGCGTACAACTCGAAACAATCAACACTTTGAAATTATAGTCATTATACGCAACACTAGATCTTATTTAATACATTGATGAAAAGCACATGTATTGTCATATACTGGGTTTTTAATCTCTCAGTGTGCCTCTGTAATCCTATATATGCTCTTTTAGCACTTGGAAACATTATTCTAAAATGGGGTCTGTTTGTGTTATCTATTGCTGTATAACAATTCATCACAAAACTTTGTGGCTTAAAACAACAATCATTTTATTTTTCTCTCTCATGGTTCTGGGGCTGACCGACCTCCACGAGGCCAGTCTCCCTTAGGGTTTCTCATGGAATTACACTCGGGCAGTGTCTGGGGCTGGAACCATCCATTTATGAGTCTAGGCTGGGAAGACCTGAACCACTGGGGACAAGAACGGGTGGGCTCGCTCAGCATCTCTCTACCTATGTTGTGTATTGGTTTGATACGATTTCAAACGCACTTATTTATGACAAAGACCAAAAAAAATGTTGTTTTTAGAAGTAAAGCTGTGTCATCGTCACATCAGTTGTCCTTGACATGCACGGCTGCTGAGGGGCCCTGCTGGGGGCCTATCGATAAGAGCACGTGGCGAAGCAAGGGGACTAAAGGCAAGGGGACATTTAGACTGTGAGCACCTAGAGTCTGTGAGGAATATCCGAGAGTTTCGGCCTGGGCAAAAGCTACAGACTTTGAGTTGATGATCTAGCTCTCCACTTGCTCCTGCCGTGGCCAGGCTGCTCCTGGTCGGCAGTGGTGTTCAACTGTACAGCAGTCTAAAGAAGAGAAGGGACATCTTTCTCCTGTCTTGAGCACTCCTCGTTCGCAGTGGTGTAAGGTGGGCAACGGTCCCTGGAGGGATAACCCTGGTAGGAGCCTACCCTGCCCCACAGGTGCTGTGGTTCCCTAGCAACGAGCTCCAGCAGCAAGGGACTTTCCTTTTGTACTGGCAGCTGAAAGTCAGCTCCCGTTTGCTTAAGCCTTCTTTCCCTAGAAACCAAACTTGCATAAAGGTACACCTCAACTTAATTTGGACTTTACTTCTGTCATCTCCCCTTGCCCAGAACAAGAGTGTGATTAACCTATCATTGGTTTAGAGTATATTATTTCTTTATTGTCTTATTAAGAGATATGACCCTGTATACCAGTGGCTTGTGAAATTCCTGCAGTGAACATGTGTTAAATAAACTACTGGCAAAGAGAATATCAGTCTCAGCATAATTTGCCATTCCCAAGACAAAACACTGTGTCTTTCCATGTGGTCTCTGTAACGCGGCAGCTTCAAGGTAGCCTGATTCCTCACATGGCAACTCAGTAACCCAAGACAGAGACAGTCAGAGGGAAGCTGTACCACCTTTTATTACTTAACTTTAAAAGTCACACGTCACTCCTACGGTACCCTATTAGTAAGGCAGTCATGAAGGCCCATCCAGGTTTATGGGGAGCATACAGACTCTGCCTCTTGATGGAGAAGAACTAAGCTGCTGGAAAAAGATGAGATCTGAAATATGGTTGAGGCCATTTTTTAAAAATATTATCTACCACAGGATTTATAAATTTCACCAGCCTGTCAAATGAGCCCATGGCATTAAAAAAAAAAAATTAAGAACCCCCCCTCTTCTAGAACCTCACTGCAACAGAAGTCCACATTACATAACTCACCCTAAAATGCTAATCACCTGGACTGAATCCTGCCTGGTGATCATATCCAGCCTGTTCTCTAGTTCAACTGTTCATCTTGTGTTTTGATGTGGTTTCTTTGAAACTATGCCTTTCAATGAACCACATCTCCAAAACACACACACACACACACACACACACACACACACACACACACACACACACACACACAGAGGCATGCACTCTTCTTCATTTCATTTTTCTGGCATAAATCCTGTCAGAACCAAAGTGAGCCTGTTTGAAACTCACCAGTGAACTCTATTTTCAACCTTTCTGAATTATATTTGCCTAAACAACTGGCCCTCCCTGCTTAGAACGCTGTCAACAAACCCTTCTGCTTTTGGCTCTCAGGCCTGTGGGGAGCCTCACCTCAGCCAGGCCCTCAGCGCACCTGTAGCCTCCGTGCCACGTTTCCCTGAGTGTCTCTGCCATCTGGTGGCCGACAGTGGTAACTGCACCCTGCGGTCCATCATAGTGACTCCCTGCACTGCTCTTTCCTTTACCCATCAAGCCAGGATGCTCTACTTATTATCTGTTTTAGGTCCCAGTATACTGCACCAAGTTATGCAAGGCAAAATCCTTGAGTTACCAAAACATATGCTAAGTGGTATTTGTGGCAAGTTAACTAATCACAACCTGTAACAGTGCCTGTGGATGTGGTTTGAAGTCTGACAGAGGGGGAAAAGGTAAAAAATATAGGAAAAAGAAAGGAGGGAAGGTAATTCTTGGGGTGTAGTGAGTTCAACTGACCCACTGGATTATATAGCTCTGAAGTTCAAAAATCAAGTGGGAGGGACTTCCCTGATGGCACAGTGGTTAATAATCCACCTGCCAATGCAGGGGACATGGGTTTGATCCCTGGTCCAGGAAGATCCCACATGCCGTGGAGCAACTAAGCCCACGGGCCACAACTACTGTACCCATGCACCACAACTACTGAAGCCTGCACGCCTAGAGCCCGTGCTCCACGACAAGAGAAGCCACTGCAATGAGAAGCCCAGGCACCACAATGAGAAGCCCATGCACTGCATCGAAGAGTAGCCCCTGCTTGCCACAACTAGAGAAAGCCCATGCACAGCAATGAAGACCCAATGCAGCCAAAAACAAAATAAATGTTTTAAAAAATTAAAATCAAGTGGGAATCCTATATTGCATCACTGAGGACGTCACAACTGGATTCTGTCCTAGCTGTATAACTGACCAGCTGTGGGCAAGTTACTTGATTTCTCTGATCTGTGGTGTCATCATCAACAACGTCATGATTATAATATTTGCTCTGTATAATTGTTCTCAAAGACAATAGAATACTTTATTTTTTTTAACATCTTTATTGGGGTATAATTGCTTTACAATGGTATGTTAGTTTCTGCTTTATAACAAAGTGAATCAGTTATACATATACATATGTTCCCATATCTCTTCCCTCTTGCGTCTCCCTCCCTCCCATCCTCCCTATCCCACCCCTCCAGGCGGTCACAAAGCACCAAGCTGATATCCCTGTGCCATGCCGCTGCTTCCCACTAGCTATTTACCTTACGTTTGTTAGTGTATATATGTCCATGACTCTCTCTCGCTTTGTCACAGCTCACCCTTCCCCCTCCCCATATCCTCAAGTCCGTTCTCCAGTAGGTGAAAGACAATAGAATACTTTAAGAAAAACACCTAGTCAAGTGGCTAGCAAGCAGGAAGTGCCCAGTCATTGGCTGCTTTAACTAATGCTACTACAGAGATGGTTCAAAATGTTAAAATCCTTTCTGTTAAGACTAGACAAACTCTTATTACACCCATGTAATAACTGCTAGAAATTTAGAAGGGGGGTAGATGCTAAACATTTAGAGGGGGTTTAGATATGCAGGAGAACCTGAGGGAGAATCTGGGACCGGGATTTCTTATTTACGAAGAAGCCATTTAAAATCTTTTTCTAAAAAGGCTTTCCCATGGAAAATGGTAACAGCTCACTGTCTCACCTCATGTCCACTAAAGCGGGGGTCCCCAACCCCCGCGCGCAGCCTGTTAGGAGCTGGGCCGCACAGCAGGAGGTAAGCGGCCAGCGAGCAAAACTTCACCTGCCACTCTGCATTGCTCCCCATGGCTCGCCATCACTCACATTACCGCCTGAACATTCCCATGCCCCGTCCGTGGAAAAACTGTCTTCCGCGAAACCGGTCCCTGGTGCCCAAAAGGTTGGGGACTGCTGCACTTAAGGAAGAACCAGAGGAAATGAGGCCAAATGGTTTGTTAGCAATTATGCTTAAACCAGAAATAACTCAAAGACATTTATGGATCCTCTTTATGCTTTTAATCTCAAAAAAAATTGTATCTCCCCTTAAACAGAATGAAGTCCCAGATATGGATTGGCATAATATGGTCTGAATTGCCACCGCCAAGGTGGAAGAGGTCTAGTGTTATCAACCTGCCACTGGGCAGATGGCTGATCTCCTCCAGGTATTGTACCCCCCTGAGGGTTCAGTGTCATTCCTTGGTATAACATGCTGGAAATTCAGCCTTGGCGGTAGCCAGTAACCAGTAAGTCAGCCTTGGTGAGAGGCAGCTCCATTCTGTTAGAAAAATACAGAGCCTCAATTCATATTAGTACAGTCACTCTATTTACGGGCCCATTGCTCAAGCATTTGGTGGCCAGGGAGAGATATTGGCTGAGTCATCCTGTCCACCTGGTTACTGAGCATCTCCACTAGAGTGGATGCCCTTGTATCCACTCTTATTGGTCCACCTACATATCTCCAATCTTCCAATCTTGCTAGTTTCATGCCCCTGACCAACTAACCAAACTATTTGCTCCCTACCCAGAAGCCTATATATATATATCCATATCGCTGGCCATCTCTCCTCCCATACAAATCAAACAACCAAGTATCCTAGCCACAGCTCTGTCCACTGGGAGGATTCCCCTCACTCTGTCCTTGAAGATCAATATTGAGTGACTATTATGTGACAACTGTTCATTTCATTCTCCCAATATACTGATCCAACCCACCTATGAACCAGACACAAGAAGTTTCCTCTTCGACCATTGGATCATCTGGAAGCTGCTGTGAAATCAAGTGCATAAGTTGAGGAAGAGGTGCTATGCCACCAAGGTGACACACCCTCTAAACCTGCTTGGGCGTGATCTGCATGAACCGTTTTTCATCATGCAGTGGATTGTGGCAGCTCGTTATGATTCAGTGGTTACAATGTCGCCTAGCCCACGGTGATATCATAGTCACTTGATATCCATCTCTACGATGTCGCAGTAGCCCTCATGGAGCTTTTTTTTTTTTACTATGGTGAGTTGTTCTCTGCTACAGAAGGCATGGTGATGTCCAGAACCCTTCAGGTCTGTGCTGTGGTTCTCCTATCAGAGCTTGTCAGACACTAAACAGTATCCTTTCCACCATGGGTACATCTAGCACCATTTGGTCTGTTGAATCGTTTAAGCACAACCATCCGGGCAGACTGTAATGCAACCCTAACCTGTGATAAAGTCCTTTCTTGCTCTGGTCTCCACTCAAAACTGGCTGTGTCCAAAATATAAAGAGGCCCAACAAGCACTGAGCCTCTTTCTTAGTGATTGAAGGTATAAGGTGCTATAAGTTGGTTTTCTCCCTTAAAGGGATGTCCCAGCATACTCCAGACAACTGAACCCCTAATAACTTCACCAACACGGCAGGACCCGGAATTTTTTCAATTTGTCTTTCATCCTTTGGGCCACATATGTCTAACTAAATCATCCATAATATTTGCTACTTTCTGTTCACCGGCTCCAATTAACATTGTATCAGTGATATAATGGACCAGTGTGTTATGCTGCAGAGTATCAAGATGATCAAGGTTTATGAAGATTATTTTGTGCCAGAGATCAGGACAGTTGATATAACTTTGGTCAAAATCAGTGAATGCGCCTCACTGTCTTTTCCACATTGTGAACTCTTTTGATCATCTTCACTGAAAGAACTGAAAGAAAATGCATTCCCCAGACCAACAGCCATATGTCAAATGTCCAATTTGCAACAATAAAGATGCCACATACAGTACAGCAGCTATAATTGGGGGTACCTTTGTTTAAGTCTATATAGTCCATCTTTACTACAACAATCCACCTGGTTTTTACAGGGGTCATGCAGCTGAATTGAACAGGAATACAATGGAGAGCCTTTAAGATTTTGAGCTCAGTCCCTATATCTGTGTGGACAGTGCTCAGATAGAAACTGTCTCAGTATATACGCCTATTTGGGGAAGAATTGAAGGAATATATATTGTATATACTTGCTGGAGAGTTGCAGAAGCCTACCTCCAGGGACCCTTCCTCCCCTTCAAGTGATGGGCTTTGGGTCTTAGAACCACTCAAATATGAAAACTGGGAGAAAGATTATTTATAGTGGAAAAGTGACATCAGTCTTTTGCTCACCAATTCTTAATTTTTTTCTGGTGATACAAGTCAAGCATCTCCCCAGTTGGCAACCCATTTTCCTCATCCCCAAAAACACCATAGTCTATTAGCCATCACTATTCATCCCTGCAGGTCAAGGTGCTCTGCCTGATATTCCACCCTCGCTGTTAATTATGATAATTATGCATACTTTGCATCTGATGTTTACGTGCTGTCACTGGGCTCTGTTACTCTTCCCATTGACACTAGGAAGATTAATTTTGCAAAAGCACCTATGATTGACAATCCCCGCCTACAAGGACAGCCACCACAGAGCTTTCAGTGATTTTGGTGCCCCTCATGGGTACATTCGTTGTCACTTTTATACAAGCAGTATGTGCTGGGTCTTCTTTAAGAATCCAGCCAGCAGGTGGCTTCTCTGGTCTTATTAATAAATCCATTCTTCATGCCCACCTCTTTGATCATACCTACTCCTTCCTCCATATGCCTCCACATCAGTTCTGGCATCTCCACGTCATTTGCCGAAGGTCATCATCATGTTCAAGTTTCCCATCCCAGTGGCATATGGGGACCAGCTGCATGTTTAATCCCAGGTTACGGGAGATGCTCCAGTGTCATTTCACTCTCCCCCATCCGGCTTTATAATCTGCTCCTCCACCACCCTGCCCATCCCGAAAGTCTCAAAATCCATTCCTGCACATGCTCTCCTGGTTCTACACAATACATACTAGCCATGCCCTGCAATTATTTGGGTGAATACCTATTTCTCCCACAGTAAGTTTTTTTTTTTTTTTTTTTTTTTTTTGCGGTACGCGGGCCTCTCACTGTTGTGGCCTCTCCCGTTGTGGAGCACAGGCTCCGGACGCGCAGGCTCAGCGGCCATGGCTCACGGGCCCAGCCGCTCTGTGGCACATGGGATCTTTCTGGACCGGGGCACGAACCCACGTCCCCTGCATCGGCAGGAAGACTCTCAACCACTGAGCCACCAGGGAAGCCCTACCACAGTAAGTTTTAAACCTCCCCTCCTGGGTTATCCTGAGACCTAACCCTGGTTATTGCCTCCAGGCAATGAGCTGGAGGCTGGAGATGGGAGTGTCAGATCTTGAGAACAAACATCATCTTGTAACACAGCCACCTCATGGGTGGTCTTTGAATGTTCTCCAAGCAAGAGGAGACTGTTGCTTCTGCCAGGCCCGTGGGTTCACAGGAATACAGGGAGGGGTTCAAGGTTCTTAGACACATCCTTGAAAATGTCTTCATCCTGAGGCCCTGACTTTAGCACGGGAGACTGGTGGAGGCTGTGCACTTGAATAGTGTTCTTTGCAGCCCAGCCACCTTATTTACATCTTGGGCCTGATTTTTAGCGCAGACTGCCCTATAGCTACAAGAGATAAGACTCTTTTTATATGCTGCCAAGCAAGCCTTCTGGCTCTTACAGCTTCCCTTGAGTTAATAGTTGGCTGACCAGGATGTGCTCTTTTCCTTCAAAGATGCCGAGGCAGACATCCAGCCAACTCCATCATCTTTATAATAGCCACTGCCCATACCACTCAAGTGCTGAGCTTCTGAACAACTCAGGGCTTCCCCTTTCACTTAAACCTCACACAACCCACCACACTGAGAGCCTTAGCAACTGTGATGCTACCGCAGGCAAAGGATAACATCACCCACTTACCACTAGCCAACCACCAGTAAGACATTTCCAGAGACCATTTTAATAGCTTGTTTCCTAGGGCTAGTTCTGGTCCAAATATCTTAGTTCAGATTCACCCTAAAGCAGAACTTGAGACTAGGACTTGAGTGCAGGTTGTTTATTCGTAAGATGAGCCCAGGAAACAAGAGTGAAGAGGGGAAAGTGAATCAAGAAAGAAAAGTCAGTATTAGTGTGCATTGTCAAGGTTGGTCCTATCTTGATTCTTCTGGTACCTTCTGAAAAGTAGAATTTTCCATCTGAAGGATGGAGAGCTGTAGCATTTATTCACTGGCTCCCATCCCCCACTGGCTGAGGACTGCTCCTGGGGCCATTAACTCCCCTCACTTCCAGGTTGCTCTTGGGGGGGGGGCGGGGCCTCATCTTTGAATATTAATTGAAGTAATAATTTACAGAAAAGTATAACCTCATGAATTCTGAGTCTGATGGACATAAATTCTTTCTTTAACCCAAAAGACCCTCATAATCATGGGCTTACAGATAATATTCATCAAGTTTGGGGGTTTTGATACAATTTACTCATGGCAACATTACCTGTTGACTATGTAGATTCAATGAAACCGACCATTTTAAAGCTCCATGTCCGTTCTTTACATAAGACTAGAAAGCCATAGAAAAGTAGGCAGTGGTAACTTGAGGTGAATTTTTAGCAGGATCAAATATAGATACCAATTTAACTAAGATTTCCATAGGTCTATTATATCTTAACCTTATTGTCTGAAATGTTAATTATCTTGGCACTAAACTTCAGATTTCATAAAGTTGTTCCTGTACAAATTTCATGGTTATTAAATGTGGTAAAAAATCCAACATGAGCACACAACAGTCACTATAAATAGTCCCTTCAACATCAAACACATACATACACAATTACATTTCATATTTATAAAGACTTGACTGTTAGAAAACAATCATAAGAAATATTTAAGACTAATGAGGAATATGAAAAAATAGAGAAATAAGAGCTGAAGAATTTATATACATACATGACTATGGAATTCTCTTAGCCAAAAAACAAAGTCGCCATATGTCTGCCTCTTGGGAGATATGAAAGGTAATAAGTATTGAATGGGTCAGACAGTCATTGAGAAAACATGAAAAAAATGACTGGTCAGTGGGTCTGTTGCAATGGGGTATATATAGGCTGGGGTTCTTCCACACACCGTCCTAGTTTCCTAGTGGCTGTCACTTTATCCAGCTCTTCCTTGTGGGAGAAGTTGTGGCTTTAGGCTTTAAGCCACATTCTTGGTCATGACTTCTGGGAGGGTCCTGCCTCTTTAAATCCTATACCTTCCTCTCAGCAAGACTCCAGAGCTACTTTTTTTCAATCCAAGCATCTCAGTGGACTAATGTCAAGAACACCTGAAATACTGTTGACCCCAGGTTTGAGTATCGTGCTTCTGATTGGTGGAGGCCTGCTATTCGGTCCAGTTTAAGAGAGTGGTCCTCCTTGGGGAGCCTAAGAGGCAGCGGAATGTAAAGTGAAGGGTATGAATTTAGGCATTGGGCACACCTGGATTTGAATCTGAGCTCACTGGATGACTTGGAGAAATTATTTATACTCTCTGAATTTCTATTATCTACTACATGAGGAAACTAATGATGGCCATATTTCAGGGCTGGGTCAAGAATAATTTGTATAGAGCTCCTGTCCTATTTTCCACTCAGTAAATAGCAGTGTGATATGGGGTTGAAAAGTGTGGGCTCTAGGGCTCTTGCCACGTAGTCACTGTTTGATCTTGGGCAAATTATTAACCTCTTCATGCCTCAGTTCCCATGTCTGCAACATTGGAATAATGACAATACCTTCCTCACTGGCTTGATGTGAAGAGAAAAAGTATTTCTGCTCTTTGTACACTGACCTCTTTCTATTCATCCAACATAAGCTTATTAGTATCTCAAAAACTTTGTGCCTTTTTCCCTGACTGTAATGTTCATTCAAAGACTGGTTTGTTTGTGTGTGTGTGTGTGTGTGTGTGTGTGTGTGTTTATAAAACATTTAGAACAGTGCCTGGCACACAGTTAGTGTTCCATATGAATGAACTATTGATAATAAGGAGGAAAAAAAAAAAAGATTGAGCTATTACAGTATCACTATTATCCTGTAACCCTATAGAACTGAAAATCCTGAGGTCAGGCTCTTCCAGAACCAGTTCCTCTGTCTTCTAGAAATCTTCAAAAGCTAGCTGAACTGCTGCATGTAAGTTCACTAAGAAATATATCTCTCCAGGACACCTCCATTCCCCAATCCCTTTATCATGTACTTAGTATGTGTGCAAATAAAATACCACATCCATACTCTTGTCCTTGCCATTCATCTTACTTGGCACTCAGCTGGTGCCCAGAGGACAACACTGGACTTGGAGTTTGAAGAGCCAGGTTTCAGACTCTGCTCAGCCTTTGCTGGGTGACCTCTGGATCTATCACATAACTTTTCAGTATCTTTCTTTCTTTGTCTTAAGACCTAATTTCCTCATTATCTGTTGAAAGGATTAAATAAGTAATATAATTTGTATATATGTAAATAATATTGGGTCACTCACCTGCTCAATGGCTCTCCTTTTTCCTCAGAACATTTAAACTCCTCACCATGGCCTTTGCCTGTCAGATGCACCCCACTACTTCGCTTCCCCTCTCTCCACTATAAATACATCAAACACACCAAGTTTACTCATAGCTCAGCAGCTTTGCCCTCGTGTTTTCCCCCATCTGTAATGCCCTTCTCCAGATCTGTTCACAAGGGTTTGGGGGGTCTATCTGTTTGTTTGAGGCCTTCTTCAGATTTCTCGCCAAGTGTCCTCCCGTGGGAGGCTTTCCCCACCTGCCGAGTCTAAGTGGTGCTGTCCCAGCTGCTCCCTATCACATCATCCTCTTTCATTTCCCTCATTGCACTTATCAACATCTGAAATTATTTTGTTCACTTATTTAATATTGCTTCTGTTTTATGTTTTGGTTTTTTGGCTGCAAGGCATTTGGGATCTTAGTTCCCCAACCAGGGATCGAACTCGCACGCTCTGCATTGGAAGGCAAAGTCTTAACCACTGGACCGCCAGGGAAGCCCCTGTTCACTTATTTAACAATTTTCTCTGAAGGCAAGGGCCATGTCTGTTTGGTTGACAGCTCTCCCCACAGTGTCTAGACAGCACCTGGCCTATGGGAGATGCTCCTTAAATATTTGTGTATAAATGGATGTGGACATGCTCCACAAAGGGGTACGAATGCTGATGTCCTAGAGGATGTATTGCACTGGCTGTGGCCACTCACTGCTAGAGCCACAGCCAAGAGAGCAGCTCTTCTCAGGGAGCCAGCCTCAGAATCCCCTGGAAGGCTTAAGACACACATCGCATCAGGAACCCCCAGCGTTCCTGATCCAATTGGTCTGCGTGGGACCCATGAATGTGCATTACTAATAAGTTCCCAGATAGATGCTGATACTACTGGTCCACAGACCACACTTTGAAAACCACTGCTTCCAAGGATCTAAGATCCTCCTTTGTGTCTTCAGAAGCAGAGGGGAAACAAGGCCAGACATTTGAAAAGAGACCATACTAAAAGGCTCCGGAGGAAAACAACCCAACACCAAACCAAAAGACCCACAAACACCCAGAGCTAGACCCAACCAGATAATATGGTTTATATTTTATGGCTTTAAGTTCCGAGAGCCCTCTGAGTCCCAGCTTCCTGACAGATCCAGCCTCTCTTCCCCAGCCCCTTTCTTCAGAGCATATGCACATGCCACATAGAGATAGTAAGGTGTTTCACCCCACAGCCTTAGCAGGAACAAAACCAATGAGAACATAATACAACACAAGAATTGCATAATCTGAGCAAATGTGATACATATAATATAGCAGGAAGTCTTTATTTCCTTAACAGTGTCTTATGTATTTTGCAGCTCCCTCCAGTTCCTAGGGCAGGGCTTTGTCCCTGGAGTGTGCCTAATAAATATCAGAAGTGAACTGAGTTATGGCTTACAACATCCCTTCACCCACAGAAGCACAATATACTTTACTGATGTTACCCATTTGTTCTTATCCAACTGTGTTTATCCATAGTACCTGGGATCATCTATTATTTTTAAAGTTGCTGTAGCTTTCTAGATAGCACACAGGCTCAATAAACGACACCTTTATCCTTCCTTCTCTCTGTACTGTCTTTCTGGATCATTATCTTGGAAACCTGTGCTTAATTACTAGCCTTGTATTTATTTCAGTTGTCATGGCTTGCCATGACTGTGGGCTGTTTTTGAACAAAAATATGCATAAAAATGTCTCCCTTAAAGCTCAACAATAACTAATTACTCTTTAATGCCATCTATGATCCTCTTGAGAATGAAAGTTAAACTTCCCACTATGTTTCCCTTCTTATCCTTTTTTTTTGTGTGTGGTTGTGTGCCCCTTACATATAGAGGACCCTGTTTTCTTGCACACAAGTATTTCCAAAAGCCTATTGGTCTTCAAAACATAGACTAAAGCAGGAGTAGGAGGACATGAGGACTGACAAGAGATGACCATAGCATCTAGATGCACAGTAACGTTTCTCTGTGGATATCACTGAGTTCCAAATAAAGAACAAGATAAAGTAATGGACAGAAGAGTACTAGAAGGGGTGCAGATCAAGCTCCACCTGTGGTAGTCATGGGTGTACCAGTCCTCTTCACTCCCCAGCCCTAAGTCTCAGGCAAAACCTTTGCTCTAGACCTTAAAAGGACATGCCAGGAAGAAACTGGAGTCAAAGCAGGTCTAAGACAAGGAGCAAAAGAGAATCTTAGAGTGTGAAAGTAGAGAAAATGAGTGAGAAGATGGAGAGAGCACAAAAGAGGAGGAGATAGAGATGGAGAGACTCTTCTAGAAGGATGAATCACTCTTCCGACCTAGCTACACACACACACTCCCCCCGAACACCCTGCAAGTCCCTCAACCTGGAAGTCCAAGCTTCCACAGACTGATTCACCACTCAAGCCCTAAATAAACTGCTTGACTTAGTTCTGAACAGGATTAATCTCAGCCTTAGTCACTCTTAGATTAGTATTTCCTTTATACCTGCAGTGGCCGCCTGTTTTGTCCACCCAAGGTGATTAATGGACTGAAGTCATTTTTCTGACATCAACTTCATGCAGCCAGGTTTTTTTTTTTTTTCTTTTAAGACCATTCAAAGCCTCAATAAAATAGAATGTGGCCTCAGGATTCTCATCCAGATTCAAACAATTGAAACAATTCCTTCATTCCTAGACCAGGTTAGAGAAACGTAAACAAAGAAATCACAAGAAGTTAAAATGTGGCAGCTGTTTGCCAACCCTCAGCCAAAAGGTAATCTTTTATGAAAGGATGTCTTGAAGAGCAAGTGTCATGCTTGCAGATCTCTGGGGAATGGAGGGAGTTAAGAAATTTCTGACTGATGATTTATGGGTGAAGACAATTGGTATATCACATTTGATCCCCATAATGGCCCAGTGAGAAAAAAGAATTTCATTTTATACATAAGGCAACTGAAGTTCAGAGAAGGTAAGTGATACACCTATGATCACACAGCAGGGACCAAGAACTAAAACCCAGGCCTCCTAACTCATAGTCTAATGCTTGTGAAAGTATGTACAGGCAAAATGTTGGCCCTCCCCAAACTTAAGACAAAGAAATGTATCTCCTTACAGTCAGTACTATTAAAAATCTCCCACAAAAGTATGCTTATACTTACATTCGCCCATAGAAAGCATAATCGTCTTATTAAAAAGTCAAGATTGGGGCTTCCCTGGTGGCGCAGTGGTTGAGAGTCCGCCTGCCGATGCAGGGGACACGGGTTCGTGCCCCGGTCCGGGAAGATCCCACATGCCGCGGAGCGGCTGGGCCCGTGAGCCATGGCCGCTGAGCCTGCACGTCCGGAGCCTGTGCTCCACAATGGGAGAGGCCACAACAGTGAGAGGCCCGCGTACCAAAAAAAAAAGTCAAGATTGCTTGCATTTTTTTCTCCCAAGACAATAATGTATGAAGTTGAAAGGACAATAATCAAGAACTAGATGTCTAGTTCAAAAACAATGGCAGCCAAAGCAAATCCTCTTTATCCTTTAATTTCCTCTCAGTCTCTCAAAGAATATATTGTTTGCTATGAATCAAGGATAGTCAGACATTGTTGAAAGCTTCAATAGGAAAAATAGAGGCCCAAACCAAACACAAAAAAGGGAACCCAGAGGAAACAGGTATAATGTAGGAAGTAGCATAAAATATTTTTTAAAAACCATCATTATTTTCATTGAGACAAGAGGAGATATTGCATCCATAGAAACTAAACAGTGTGCTATGGAAAAAGAATCAAGAATAAAAAAAGTTCTTTGAAAACTCAGAGTATGACCAAACAACTTACAAATTCAATAGAGGAGTTAGATGATAAAAATTAAGTAAATCTCCCAAAATGTCTTACATAAAAGACAAAGAAATGGAAATAAGAGAAAAAAGACAAGAAACTTAAAGAGGAAATCAAAGATATCTACCAAGTGACAAATAGCAGTACCAGAAAAAGGAAATAGATAAAATGGAAGGAATATTATCAAAGAACTAATACCCAAAACAAAACCATCCGGAATAGAGGAACATAAGTCTCCAGTTGGAAAGAGCTCACCAACTGCCTGATTTAAACAAACAAAAAAAGACTCACACCTCAGCATATCACAAAAAAATTTTTGGAGGAACAAACTAAAGATTCATACCACTTTCAGACAGGAAAAACAAGTCACAAAGGATGGGGAATCAAAAGGATATTTGATTAAATATTAAAGGACTAAAAATATATATATACATATTGCCAAGAGAAAAAAGAAAAAATAACTTCATTAAGTGAAGTGCACCCTTAATTCACAACAAATATGTTTTTGAAAACTAGATATGGCTTGGCTGTCTTAGAAACCTTTCTTGTTATTCATTTGCATCAGACTCAGTCATTATTAAAGGAAATTTTGCAAAAAAAAAAAAAAGGATATTTGATTCTGAAGAGCAACACCAACACCAAAAGGTGTAAAGACAATTACTTCAAAATGTTTAAGCAACAGTGCCTGCCAAATTCTGTATCAAATTACAAATCAAGTGTGAAGATAAAGACACTTACATACATGCAAGGGCTCCAAAAATTTAGCTCATGTGTCCTTTCTTACGAAGCCACTGTAGAATGTGCTTCAGCAAGGTAAAGGAGTTTTAACAACAACAAAAGAGACAGCATGGAATACAGAAAACAGGGACCCTACAAAAGGAAGTCACAGAATTGAGAGGCAGAGCAGTGACCAGCAATTCAGAATGGACCAAGGGGACCAAGGACAACAATGGTCAACCTAGAACCACATTCTCAGTAAAACTCTTTTCCTTTTTAGAAAAACAAAAACTAAAATTGCTTACCACCAAAAGACTCTCACTAGAGAAATGTTAAAAAAAAAAACATACCTGAAGATGGAAAATGATCACAGGTGACTGAAGGAAATAGGAAGGAGGGGATAAAGAAATAGGCTAAGATCCTGGTAAATATAAACACATAGAGATTGACTATATAAGTCAGTAATAATGAAGTCTAATTAGGGGGGGGAAACAAAAGAAGATAGAATTAAAACCCTGACAAAAATAATGTGTAAGACAAATGCCAAGGTTCTTGAATTCGGGGGGAAACGGATTAACTTAGATTTTGTTAAGAACACACATTAAGATTGTAAGGGTTTACAGGAAATAATTAAACCTTTATACCATCTTTGAAGTAAGAACTGCAATTAAGGGTAACCCAACAGCCCTAGCCAGAAAGAAAGCTCTTCCTTACCATAGAATTTCATCTAATACATGTAAAAGAAATTAAAAATTAGGAAGTCACCATTTTGTAGCCCCTAACAAAAAAAAAAAAAAAATGGGTCCAGCAAGGATTACAAATGAACAGTAAAACCAACAGGTAAAAATTTGATGGAGAATGAAATATTTGCAAAGCAAATATTTCACAGGTTACTTGTGAGTCACAAGAGGAAAAACCAAACATCATGTTGAAGGCATTAGGCCTACCCCATCTGAACCCAGTGATGGATATTCTCATTACTATTAAATGGAATGAGACATTATGTGCAACTTGATGTGATGCAATGGGAAGTAAACAACATTGCCTATGATGTATTCGCTTAGCCTGAATCTAATCAAGCCTTTAGCTCTCATTTGTAGTTTACAGGAAATACAGGGACTAGAAGAACAAGTTAAACAGGACTACAAGGAAGCAGTCAAACAAAACCAGAACTGAGGTCATTCTACAGTTAACTCGACAATGTCATGAAAAGGCGTGTGTGGGAGGGAGGAGAGGAGTATTCTAGATTCAAGGAAGCTTAAGAGACATAAAACATTGACCAAAAGATACATACAGACCAAGATTGGATCCTAGTACACACTAAGTAACTGCAAAAGCTATTTTGGAAATAGTTGGAGAAATCTGAATACTGAGTACTCAGTGATATTAGGGAATTATAGTTGATGTTGTTAAGTTTGATGACGATATTGCAAATATGTAGAAATATTCTTAAGAGACCTGTATTAAACTATTTAAAATACAAGTTTTTTCCTTTCTGCAATTTACTTTTAAATACGTAAAGAAAAAATAAATATATGAAGTAATTATGGCAAAATGCTAATATTTGTTAAATATAGGAGATTTTTTTTCATTAAACTAGTGCTTCTCACACTTTAAAGTGCACATGAATCAACTGGGACCTTGTTCAAATGCAGATTCAGACTTAGCAGTTCTGGGGGGCCTCGGATTCTGCATTTCTGAGAGGCGCTCAAGTGGTACCGATGTTATTGCTTCATGAACCACATTTTCAGTAGCAAGATATTATAATATTTTCTATGCATTTCGGATTGTTAATTAAGGCTATTCACTAAAGAAACAGAAATGAGTGCATAAAATCCAAAACAGAAGAAACCAAAGTCAAACTGAAAATAAATTCAGAAGAAAGTGTCACCAGCAAAGCCCATTCTGGGTAATAAAATAAAGTCTAACCTTTTTTTTCCTTTCCCTTTGTGCTTAGTCTTTCACTTGCTTGTAGGACGCCGCACTCGGAAGCACTGCACGCAGCACTTCACACGGAGCTCCTAGTGAGAAATGGCTGTGCTGACACTTGCACTCGGAGGACGCGTGCGCAGAAGCGCTGCGCAGAAGCGCTGCGCAGGACGCCTCCGTTCAAGATGGCAGCGGCGGGCTGTGTGCAGAGACACTGGGCCTGGCGCTGGGATCTGGAGCCTAAGCAGCGCAGCTGAGTCCAACATGCAAGAGCTCTGCTCCCTCCCCTCCCCACTGACAAGATCCCTATGAAACACACCTGCCCACAGCCAGTGGGGAGAACAAGTACTCCAGAGTGCTAGCTCGCACCTCTCCATTCTTGGATCGAAGAATAGAACTTTCCTTTGCTTCTGAACCAAACTTGGTCTCATTCTCTTGGCTACAACGACACTGGGCAGGAAGACCCTTTCAGGGTACCAACCCGAAAGGGTCAGTAACAAAAGCGGTGGTAGAAAAAAAGAGGGAATATAGGAAACAGCAGGATGAGAAAGCAAAAGATAACTTAGAAATAAATTTGGGCACATCAGGAATCACAAAAAAAAATGAACTCAATTTACCTGTTAAATGACTGAGATTGTCAGACTGGAAAATAAAAACTCTAGTCATAGCCTATATACAAGAGAAAGACCTAAAACATAAGAACATAGAAAAACTGATAATAAAACAACTGAAATATAGATAGTACTAACCAAAATAAAAGCTTTTGTAGCTATAGTACTAATACAAAATAGAATTTAAGGCAAAAAATATTATTAGGTTAAAGAAGTTCCCTAGGTTGGTAAAAGTTTCAGGTACTAAATTGTAGTATTCTTGTAAAATGGAATACTCTTAAGAGCAGTGAAAAGGAATGAACCAGAGTAAAAACAGTAAGTTATAGAAAGATGTGTGCAATATTATACCATTTCTATAAAGTATAAAACCAGGCAGAAAATATATGCACACACGTGTGCGTGTGTGTGTGTGTATAATATGCAAATACATGTGTGTGCACGTGTGTATAGTTTAGGGATACATAGACATGGGAAAATTATAAAGAAGTACATGGGAATGACAGAACATGAATTCAGAATAGTGGATCCTTCTCAGGGGAGAGAAACACGGGAATAACAAGTGTCCTGGAAACATTTTATGTATTAAATGGCTCTGGTGTTTATTACATTAGTCTTCTATATTTCATAATATTTTTTCAAAGATGATGTAATGAGAACATGTACTTACTCACCATTTGTTCAAATCCCATTGTAATGGCAGAAAAAAATATTTTTAAAAGAATGAATTCCTAATAGCTTCAGAAGCAACAGCAAAAAGGGGACACAAACCTTCAGACTAAAACAGTGCAGGTTCTTACATAGAGTAGTAAGAGCAGGGAAATCATATCCCCAAACCCACAGCAGGACAAAGAAAAGAGCAGTCCTCTGGGAGAGACTGGAAGCTCACAGTCATGACTTGAAAGCACATCTCAGTTGCTAACACCTGGAAAACTCTCCAAAAGCAATTGTTGACAGGCTGACTTAATTAAGTCCACCTGCAGCAATCATCACGGAATAACTGGGCCAGACTGACCCTTCTCTTTCTCCCCCTCCTCTTTAAAGCTGAGGCAAGTGGAGCTCCATGAGATTAAATGATCTGCCGAAGGTCATACAGGCTCTTAAGTGTCAGTCTACACACCAAGCATCTCTTTCCACTTTACCGTTTAGTCTTCCAGGAAAATAGCTTTAAACCAAATGATCTCTAAGAATGCATCCAGTTCAAAAACTCTTTATTAATTTTAAAAAATATTTTTAGTTCTTTTCAAACTCTTTAAGATTCTTGAAAATGTTTCACTAGTACCTCTGTCTAGTGCCTGCAAGCTCCAGAACCTTCCACTTCTAACCATAAATAAGTGAATAAATTGGATTATCTCTTTTTGCTTTTTTAAGGCAGGAAGGTATTAGCAATTCAGTTAAATCTATTTCCAGGTAATGAAAAGTAAAGCAACAGTAGCACATATAAAAACGGAGCCCTGGTGAGACAAGACACTGATAGGTAAAAGTTCATGATGAGTTATTCTTGTCCACAGTTCAATAAGACTCAGTGGTTTAGGTATCCATTTCCCCTAATGGCCTGAGGGAAATTGTTTCCTGCCACAGACCCTGGGATTACCACAGTAATCTCTCTAAAGATGTTGTATGTTAAAACATGAATTGTATGCCGTATCTTCCTCATAATTCTTGCCATTTAATTTCCAAAAGGATTGTGGTATGTTTTTGAGTTCATCCATTCTTTTCAGTTTATATTTATTGAGGGCCCACCATATACAGACTTGGGGCCCACCATATACAGACTTAGGCTCCCACATGAAGCCTAGTGTCTAGTGGGAGAGGTTGGTCAATGAGAATGTCAGTAACTAAAAAAATTACAGATTTTGAAAAATGCTAGGAAAAGAAAAAAACCAGGATGTTGAAATGTAGAGTTTCTGGGGAAGGATACTTTGGATAAGGAGGTCAGGGAAAACCTCTCTGAAGAAGGGATATTTGACCTGAAACCTGAAGAATAAGAGGGGGCTGGGTAGAAGAGAGCTGGGGAACAGCAGTCTGACATGGGAGCAGTTAATACAAAGTTCCTAAAGTGGGAATGAGCTTAGTGTTCTTGGGAGACAGCAAAAGCCGGTGTGACTGAAACACAAGAAAAGAGAAGAACCCTATCAGATGAGGTTCAGGGTGGGCAGGCCACAGATCACACAGGTCTGAATGCCTTCGAAATGAATCTGGATCCTACTCTAAGAATAATGAAAACCCAAGTAAGTGTGCTAAGCAGACGGGTCTTCCCGTGTCCCTTGTCAAACATCAATCCCCATTTTTTCAAGTACACACCTACCAGGAGGGCCAGGCTAGGACCTATAAAAGCGAGGCATCGGGGCCTTTAACGAGCATCATAGGTGATCCTGATCACACACTCAGGGAGACATTGCAGTATTTGGTTCACCTGGGGTCAGTGTTAACTCAAAATATAAACAATCCAATAAATTGTTACATTACTTACAATATGGAAAAGCAGTGAGTGTTATTAGCACACCAAAATCTAGAAAAGTCAAACAAAAAAATGGATACAACTTTCAGGGTTTGGGTAGGAAAGCTGTTTTTCAGTCCTTCCTGGTTAAGAGGGCAGCTATAGAACACTTGGCTGAATCATCCCCCTGGCTTAATGGGATTTACGAAAAAAAAAAAAGAGACACTGTACAAAAGAATAGAAAGTCCCAACAGGACTTCAAAATGAAAATATCCATCATCAGGAACACAGATCCTAATGTTCAGTAAATATAACGTGATTGAGAAACCATCACCGACTGGTTCAAATCATGACCCCTGAAACTAAACTTTGTAAACTTCGTAGCCAAAAGAAAGAAAGGAGAACAAAGCCTCCACTGGGGATGGCGGGTGGAGGGTGGAGGGTGGATAGTGAAAATACTTAACAACAGGTAGCACATGGTCATGGATCAGTCAGCACAGAGGCCAGCTGTGAACCCCTGAAGCTACGTGTACAGTGTTTGAGCAGGAAGGAGGTGAACGTCAGACCCACTTCCTCTATTCCCACTCTCCTATCCACCACGGACAAACCAAGAGGTCACTCCAAAACTGTAGGACCTCTTCTGAGGCAGTTAGAGCCACTGCCACACCCCTAAAGTGATTATTACTTTCTATCCATTCTGAGTCTTCAAACCCTAGAAATGCAGCATGAGCAGTGATGCTGATGCTGGCCGTGAGCTCAGGAGGGCTCTGAAAGCAAGTGTTGCTCTCTAGGCATTGTGGTTTTCCAGGTACCACTTCTGATCAAAACAAAGCAAGAAAGCAAATTTCAGGGTTGGGAAGATCTCTTTTTTTTTTTTTTAATTTTTTTTTTTTGCGGTAAGCGGGCCTCTCACTGTTGTGGCGTCTCCCGTTGCGGAGCACGGGCTCCGGAGGCACAGGCTCAGCGGCCATGGATCACGGGCCCAGCCACTCCACGGCATGTGGGATCTTCCCGGACCGGGGCACGAACCCGTGTCCCCTGCATCGGCAGGCGGACGCTCAACCACTGCGCCACCGGGGAAGCCCTAATTTTTTTTTTTTTGACTGCATTGGGTCTTCGTTGCTGAGCGCGGACTTTATCTAGTTGCGGTGAATGCGGGGCTACTCTTCATGGCGGTGTGCAGGCTTTTTATTGTGGTGGCTTCTCTTGTTATGGAGCATGGGCTCTAGAGCGCCGGGGCTTCAGTAGATGCGGCACGTGGACTCAGTAGTTGTGGCTCATGGGCTTTGTTGCTCCGTGGCATGTGGGATCTTCCCAGCCTAGGGCTCGAACCCGTATCCCCTGCATTGGCAGGTGGATTCTTAACCACTGCTCCACCAGGGAAGTCCGGAAAGACCTCATTTTTCAAGGAACAGTACACAGACGACAGCACTGCAATACTTACGGAATATTCTGCAACAAAAGAGAAAGGACATTGTGTCAAGCTGCAAGAGAATGCCTTACTTGTTGAAAAAAATATACTTCATAATACTAAAAACATAAAAAAAAAATAAAAAGCATTTGCATTATGTTCAAAGGCAATAACATAAGAAAACGGTGCCTTTGAAGTTAGATTCATAGCGGAAAATCTTTACAAATAATATCACAGAAAAAGAGCCACTCTCCCTAATACTTAAAGAGCTCCTAGAAATCAAAAAGAGAAAAACCAAAAAACCAGTAGAAAAATGGGCAAAGACCATTCACAGAAAAAGAAGTACAAATGACTGTGGATATATGAAGAGTTGCTTAACCTCACTCATAATGAAAGAATGCAAATTAAGACTATCATGAGATATCATTTTCCTCCTCTACTAGATTGGCTAAAATTCGAAAAAGTAAAAGTACATTCTTTTAGCAAGGAAGACCGACACTTCACTCTGATTGCTAGTAGGAATTTAAATGGACAACCCCAGTCACTTGTTAAAGTTATTAAAGATACTATTGCAGATTCTTTTAATCCAGCAATTCCATTTCTGGGAATTTATCCTGTATCCATAAGTTCATACCTTTAAAGTGACATATATATATAAAGTTATTCATTGTACAATATTATTATGACAGCAAAAGATTGGACCATCAATGATAGGGGACTGGTTAGATAAATTATGATTGGGGGAGGAGCTGGGGGAGGAGAGAATCATGTTGCAGAACAGTGTATATAATAACCTTGTGCATATAAAAGAGAAAAGTTTGTTTCATCATTCCTCTATAAAGGGGTATTTTGATTGTTTTCAGTTTGAGGCTATTACAAGTAAAATTTCTATGAACATTCATGTACAGATTTTGTGAACATGAATTTTCATTTGAATTTTCATTTTCATTTCATTTCATTTTCATTTGAATTTTCATTCATGTACAGATTGTGTGAACATGAATTTTCATTTCTATGGGATAAATGCCCAGGAGTGTGATTATAAGTCATATGCTAAGTGTGTGTTTAGTACTATAAGAAACTGCCAAAGTATTTTCCAGAGTGGCTGTATCATTTGACCTTCCCACCAGCAATGTATGAGAGATCCTTATCCTTGCCAGCATTTGGTATTGCCACTATTTTTAATTTTAGCTGTTATAATGGGTGTGTAGTGATAGCTCAGTGTGGTTTTCATTTGCATCCCCCTAATGGCTAATGACGTTGAATGTCTTTTCATGTCTTTATCTGCCATGCATATATCCTCTTCAGTGAAATGTCTCTTCATGCCCTTTGCTCATTTTCTAATTATATTGTTTGAACACACACTTGTAAAAAGTTTATGGATTTACTTTATAAATGCAAGTTTATTTTGTAAGCACGAAGGAAATATAACAAGGCTATATGATGATATGGATAATTAAATTAGTTTCAGGAGACAGAATGATGATGTCACTAAGACAAATATTGGGGAGATAGTACCAAGATATGAACATAAAAAGGAAAAATAAAGAGAAAAAAGGAGGGGGAGTGAGGGAAAGTGGATAGAGGAAGAGAGGGAGAGAGAAGAGAGGGAATAGAGAGTACAGGGGCAAAGACAGGGAGGGTTAGAACAGAAAGAATAAAGAAGGGAGAATAGCAAGAGAATAATGGCTCCAAGGAGAAAGATGAAATAAATCAAGGCGAAGTACACCCTAGGACTAAGGGCTTTTATTGGGGACTAGAAGGCACCTCCAAGACGAGTGGACAAGGAGACTGAGGTTTTCCATAAAGAAGTTTTTGGTATTTTAAAATCGAATTGAAACCTGCAAAGTGGTGAGACTTTGACTTTTTCAACTAAATCTAGGCTGATTGTTAATGGTGAAGTTGAAAGAGAATTAGAGTCAAAGGATATGATTTTTAATCCCAGCTCTGTCGAAGACTGAGACCCCGGACAAGCTTTTATTTGTAGACTAGGAAATCTGCCCTTTCTCTCTCTTGGGGGTGTCGTATGCTATAAAGCACTTCCTAGAAAACACTTTTGCACCTGTAAGGTATTCTACAAATAAAAATTGTGATTGCTGATATTACAATGACGTTGTGCTCTTCACATTATAGGTAATTTCAAATGTAAATGATACAATAATCTACATAAGTATATAGGACCACAGAGAACAAGGTGGGGTGCAGGAGACATGAAAGAGGTTAGAGTTAATGGCATGGGAGGCTGTGACCCAGTACAGCCTTTGGTGAGAGGAACCTCTCAACCTCTGTCTTCCTGTTATGGCAGTAAGAGGAAAGCCTGGGGTCATCTAGCAGATAGAGAGGTGGGAAATTCCAGGGGTGGTTTCCCATACTGAACCCTCTCTTCCCAATCCAATTAGACACCAATTCAAAGACACTGTCCTCTTCTCAAAGCCACCACCGGATCAAAATCCTTATCACTTCATACCAGAATTTGAGCATCAGCCTCCAACTCAGCAGAGCATCAGTATTTCCCAAAAACCAGCTTTTCCTGATTTTGCCATCTCAGGCCATGACACATTTAGCCTTTCTGTTTAACCTTTTCAGTTTCTAAACTTTAAAGTCATTCCTTGTAAATTGGTGCAGCCACTATGGAAAACAGTACGGAGGTTCCTCAAAAAACTAAAAATAGAGTTGTCATATGATCCAGCAATCTCACTCCTGGGCATATACCCAGAAAAAAATATAATTCAAAAAGATACATGCATCCCTATGTCCATTGCAGCACTATTTACAATAGCCAAGACACGGAAACAACCTAAATGTCCATCAACAGATGAATGGATAAAGAAGATGTGGTATATATATATGTACACATACAGTGGAATATTAGAGCCATTAAAAAGAATGAAACAATGCCATTTGTAGCAACATGGTTGGACCTAGAGATTATCATACTAAGTGAAGTAAGTCAGAAACAAAAGGACAAATACCATATGAAATCACTTATATGTGGAATCTAAAATACTACACAAATGAACATATCTATGAGCCAGAAACAGACTCACAGACATAGAGAACAGACTTGTGGTTGCCAAGGGAGTGGGGAGGGGAGTATTGGGAGTTTGGGGTTAGCAGATACAAACTATCATATATAGGATGGATAAACAACAAGGTCCTACTGCATAGCACAGGGAAATATATTCAATATCCTGTGATAAACCATAATGGAAAAGAATATGAAAAAGAATATATATACAATGTATAGCTGAATCACTTTGCTGTACAGCAGAAATTAACACAACATTGTAAATCAACTATACTTCAATAAATTTTTTTTAAAAAGACGTTCCTGAATCATCCTCTTACATATATATGTATATATATAATAAAATTTTATAACTGTATGGTTATAAAGATGGATACAATCCAGACTGGATTCATTTTATATATCTTTTTTTTCTCATTTTGAGATAAATTAAAATTCAAACACTGTTGTGGGTTCCTGAAAATATCATGAGTCCTAGGCACTGTGCCTACTGCTTAAGGGGTAAGTGAATCCTGTTGTTCACTAAGTTCCACAGGCTGTGGGACAAAGTCCCAACTTTCTATACAGAAATTCAGAGCCTTCAAAAATCTGACTATTGCTCACCATTGTAAGTGTTTCTGCCTTTGCTTTCCCCAAAGGATACCTTTCCTCTCTCAAACTAGCCTGCCCACTGTTTTTCAAACACAGTTGTTCCTGCTGCCATTGGTAGAGTTGCTTCTAACCTTTTGGAATCTATTTCCCCAAATCTTTACTTTCACTTATATCTGTTATAGGAGGCCCATTTCAATTTCTGGTGTGAGAAAGAAAGACAGCACGGTATAGGCAGAAGAATATGAAGTAGATTTAGATGGATTTAGGTTTCTTTTCCTCTCTGAGTTAGAGTTTCCTTATTTCTACAATCAATATATTACCCTCTCTTAGGATTGTCATGAAGATTACATGAGATGAAGTACAAACTAAAACCCCAAAACCCTAGTAAGGTACTGACCACACAAGCATCCTTTCTTCCTTTCCCTTTTCCTCTCATCTTCCTAACTGTGCGGGATTTCTATGATCTATTTCTCTGTTGAAACTCCTATACTACATATTTAATTAAACCCAGGCAATTTCTTCCGGGATTGGGTTATAAATATAAAGAAATATAAAGAAACAGCTTTACTAGGTATAATAGACATACTATAACTTGCATTTTTTTAAAATGTACAATTTCTTGGGTTTAAATATACATCTCTAAACCCATGAAGCCATCACCTCAATTGAGATAATAGACATACTTGTCATCACCAAAAGTTTGTGGTCCCTCCTGTCAACCCTCCCAATTCCCCTCCTGCCCCAGGCAATCACTGATCTACTTTCTGTCACTATAGATTAGTTGGCCTCTTCTAAAACTGTATATAAATGAAATCATACAGCAACTATGCTTTTTTATATCACTTCTTTCATTTAGCATAATTATTTGAGATTCATCTTTATCGTTGCACATATCAATAATTTGTTCCTTTTTTGGCTAAGTAGTATTCTATTGAAATATCACAATTTATTTATCCGTTCACCAGTTGATGAACATTTAGATTTTTTCTCCCAGGTTTGGGCCCTAAAGTTGCCATGAACAATCTCCTACTGGGGATTGCCAGAGGTTTCATAAGACATTCTGTCGGTCACAGATATTTGGGGTATGATTGGGTCTACTGGGTCATAAGGCTCAAGTGGCAGGGCAGCTTGCACCTCAGCCTGCACCTGTTTCAGAATGCTTTCTTGCGCTGGAGCTCACTCAAAACTGTCAGCTTGGGCTTCCCTGGTGGCACAGTGGTTGAGAGTCCGCCTGCCGTTGCAGGGGACACGGGTTCGTGCCCTGGTCTGGGAAGATCCCACATGCCGCGGAGTGGCTAGGCCCGTAAGCCATGGCCGCTGAGCCTGCGCGTCCAGAGCCTGTGCTCCACAACGGGAGAGGCCACAACAGTGAGAGGCCCGCGTACCGCAAAAAAAAAAAACAAAAAAAAACTGTCAGCTTCACAGCTTACTAGGTAAGTGGGTTGGAACATTATGCTCAAATGTGGCATATGCTGCCTCCAAAATCCAAAGAAACCCAACATACTTTGTGCTTCTTTGTGGTAGTCAATGCAAGGTGCAGCAACTTGCCTCCCACTTTAGAGAGACATGCCTCAGCCTGTTGCACACATCAAAACATCACACATGTGGAAGGCCCTTGAACTTTCATAGACTTTTGTCCCACCTTCTAGGATGAATGCGCCTTACTAAGGCATCTAGGATACATGCTACTTCCTGTTCCCCAGTTCCTATTAGCATTGTGTCATTATTGTAGTGGATTACCCTGATGCTATGTAGACTATCAAGATGATCAAATTCCCTTTGGACTGTTTTATAACAGAGCAAGAGGGTTCACACGGCCTAGAGACAAATCAGGAAAGGTATACATTGCCCTGCCTTGAAAAGGCAAACGACTTCAAGATGCTTCTGATTTTTATTAATGATGAGAATGGAAAAAAGCATTTGTCAGGTCAACAGCTATGTAGGTAAATTGTCAGGTAAACAGATATGTAGGACTATACTGATTTGTTCTAGTAATGGTACTCCAGTCAGGCCATGGTTATGACTGTCATCACCATCTGTTTAAGTTTTCAGTAACATCTCCATAAACCATCTGACTTTTATACTAGCCAAACAAGCAACTCGAAAGGGGATATGATAGAACCACACCACTGCATCTCTCAAGTGTTTGATGGTGGCACCAACCTCTGCCATTTCTCTGGAAACAGAGCATCGCTTTTGGCTTACTATCTTGATGGGGAGAGCTGTGTAGCTCCAGTGTTTTCACTTTACCCTTTCTATAATAGTAACCACAATGACATCTGCTCCATAACTACAGGAGATGCTCTCATCTTTCAAAATCTGACAACTTCAGAAGCTTCAAAAGGCTTTCGGATTATCCACTTACAGTTGGAAACTCACTGTTTCATTTCTCCTTTATCTTTCATACACCCTCTAAGGCTGTCAAAAGAAGCCAGGTGGCTCCATGATCTATAGAATCATTTATTATCAGCATAATGACTGAATGCCACAGCTACTTGATTCCCCAATGCCTTATCCTCTTCCTGTACTTCATCTCATGCCCACACAGTGATAATCTGAATAATCACAATGCTGCCTTGTACCAGGGATTATATTTCCTCTGCCAATAGTTAGTTTCTCCCACATCTCTCGCATAGCACAAGATTTAATCTGTCCTGCTATATTTCCCTATGGCTCCTAAATCTCACCCACATTTGCCCCTTACAATAGAATTTTTCCAAATATGGCCAGCTTGTCCCCATCAGTTATGGCCCACACCTAAGGCACAGCCCTGTGCCTGAGGGTCTGTAGTACCAGGCTGTCCAGCAGGGTGAGTCCATCCTTCTAGCTGTGCTAAATATACTGCAATGACACAATGCAGCGACAGCTTGGACCTTGGCCTGCTGAGCCATTTCAGCCTTCCCTACTGGCTCCCCATACTAGCTGGTATCAACTTTGCAGAAGAGCTTTGCCTAAGGGGCCGGAGGATCAGTAGTTTAAATGCACATCACAGGTGATTTTGATGTACACCCAGGTCTGGGGACCACTGCCCAATATGATATCTCAGTTGCTGGGGGTTTTTTGAGGGGGTTAATGGCACTGTACAGTGATCTTAGTGTCCACACTTTTGGGCAGTGGAGAAAATATTTTCAGTTTCAAACAGGAACAAATTCGTTCCACCAAATGGGAAGAGAGAAGAGAAAAGAAACTGCCTCAGACAGAGACTGCAAGTGAGGGGCTTTTTTTTTTTTAATTTGGCCATGCTGCGCGGCATGCAGGATCTTAGTTCCCTCACCAGGGATCAAACCCAAGCCACATGCAGTGGATGCTCGGAGTCTTAACCACCGGACTGCCAGGGAAGTCCCACAGGGCATTTTTATATGAGATATTTTAAAATGTTTTCTTATAGAAAACTGATGCAGACTCATTTTATTTTTTAATTTATTTATTTTTGGCCGCATTGGGTCTTTGTTGCTGCGCACGGGCTTTCTCTGGTTGCGGCGAGCGGGGGCTACTCTTCCTTGCAGTGCACAGGCTTCTCATGGCGGTGGCTTCTCTTGTTGCGGAGCAAGGGATCTAGGTACACGGGCTTCAGTAGTTGTGGCACACGGGCTCTAGAGCGCAGGCTCAGTAGCTGTGGCCCATGGACTTAGTTGCTCCGCAGCATGTGGGATATTCCCGGACCAGGGCTCAAACCTGTGTCCCCTGCATTGGCAGGTGGATTCTTAACCACTGCGGCACCAGGGAAGCCCCAGACTCATTTTTGAATGAGAACATAAGCAAAGACTTAATGACTCTCTGATGTGGAGCAAAAGGCTGCCGGTCCAGTGGTGGACAAGAGCAACCTTGAAAATAAAACTACAAAATAAAAAAGAGGCTCTAGATGGACCAAAATGATTCCTGCTACTACAATGGCTATACACCATTTTCTTAGGAAGAACCAGAGGCTAATATGAGAATCTACATTTGGCTTTTATGGTTTGTTGTATACACAGTTTTCATTATTGAAGGTAGATCCAGTTATTCTTTTGTGCCCTTCCTGCAGTACCTGGTTGAACCACCTCCTCCAGCCATGTTTGTTTATTTACACACAGAGACATACACACACACATACCTTTATACACATACTGAAATACAGAAATACTACTTTGACTTAAAGATAATGAAAGCCATTTCTTCACATTCTCAAGAGATGCCGCTCCCCTCCGCCCCCACTCCCTAGTCATACTGGACATGCCCACAGTATACCCACCACAGAAGAGAACAAAAATTCCTAACAGGAAATTTCATACTAACTTACTGGGGCAATGTGCTGGACTACATGCTCTCTGTCTTCCAATTCTAGAAATCTACCCAAACAAACAAGACTGCATGCGCAATGGTTACTCTAAAATTTTCATAAATGATGTAGCATGTAGCTGGGAGGGGCAGTGGACAGTTAGCCAGGCTTCAGGACTGCAAACATCCATAGCTACCAGAGGGGTTATTATGTCTCTACACTGGTAATTTCTTAATGTGAAGGATACTATTTTTAAATTGAGTTACATTTATATATCTGCCACAGACTGGCAGAAAAATATTTCCAAGTTATATCAGATAAAGGATTTGTAAGAAAACAACCCCATTTTAAAAATAGGCAGGGGCTTCCCTTGTGGCACAGTGGTTGAGAGTCCGCCTGCCGATGCAGGGGACACGGGTTCATGCCCCGGTCCGGAAAGATCCCACATGCTGCGGAGCGGCTGGGCCCATGAGCCATGGCCACTGAGCCTGCGCGTCCGGAGCCTGTGCTCCACAACAGGAGAGGCCACAGCAGTGAGAGGCCCACGTACCGCAAAAATAAATAAATAAATAAACAAAAGTAGGCAAAATATCTGAATAGACATATTACCTAAGAAGATATACCATTGGCTGATAAGCACATGAAGAGATGCTAAGTCAACATCATTATTCATTAGGAATATACAAATTAAAACCATAATAAACTTCACACCCACTAGAATGGTGATCATCAAAATGGATCAACAATTACAAATATTGGTGAGGATGTGGAACCTCCTCAATGAGAACCCCTCAACACCGATGGCAGGATTATAAATGGTGCAGCCACCCTGAAAAACAGAAAAAACTTGGTAGCTTCTTAAAAATTAAATGTAAATTTACCATAGGATCCATCAATCTCACTCCTAGGTATACATACACTCAAGAAAAATGAAAACATATGTCCACACAAACACAATGCAGATGTTCACAACAGCATTACTCATAATAGCCATAAAGTGGAACCAATAAAGATTGGAATGGGTAAACAAAATTAGTATGGCCATACAATGGGAAATTATTTAGCAAAAAGGAAAAAGAGAATGATGAACTACTGATACATGTTACAACATGAATCTATCTCGAAAATGTTATGTTCGATGAAAAAACCCAGACTTACCGACTACATATTTTGTGATTTCACTTATCTGAAAGGTTCATAAAAAGCAATTTTATAGACACAGAAAGGAGATTAGTTGCCTGGGGCTGGGAATAGGAATGGGGAGTGACTAAACACTGGGCATGATGGATCCTTCTGAGGTGATGGGAATGGACTAAAACTAGATTGTGGTGATAATTGTACAACACTGTAAACTTACCAAATCATAAAATTAAACACTTAAGTAAATTTTATGGCATATAAATTATACCTCAATAAAGTATTTAAAAAGTATAGAGATGGAATTATCACTATGTTGTATGAAAAGCTTTTATAGAATTTTACAGAATTTACAGCACAGTGAAGACTGATACTTTTAGCAGTGATTCTCAACCATTTCCAGGACTAGAATCCTTTTTTAACAGCAAAAATAGTGACAGCCCTGCATATTTATATATATATGAATTGAACATCTGGTATAAATTGAGGAAACATAATTTCAAGAATACTGTGAACTCAGTAATAATTTTAATTGAATTTGCATTTAACTAATCACATCTACACATAAAAATAGTAGATACATATGTAAGATGTATTATTTATTCAGTCTACTGTCAATGCTGAGTGCACATGTGGGTTCATAGGCTTCTTGAATACTGGTGGGGTCAGTAGCCCCTGACTTGAAACTTCTTCGAAATATTTTCATCTCCTAATGCAGCACTGAACCAAAAAAAAGCAAATTTACTACTTGAAGTTCAGTTCCATGGTGTTTTAGTCATCTCTGTAGTCCCACATGGGGGCAAAATGTACTTAAGTGGATCATGGAAAAAGAGAAGTCGTATGACTGGAAAAATACAGAAAGTTTGGCTGGTTGGATGCTTGTTCAAACTTACAATGGAACTGTTTTGTGGATTCCTGTTTTGTCTCCAGTCCATCCCCAGGGCCCATTTCAGTTGTAACCAGTCGTGTCACTACAGTTCTCCAGCACAAACCTTGTATTAGGTGATCATGACCATGCAGAGACAGCATACTCCCACATGTCTTCCTTCCTCTGGGATTTTCATTTTCTGTAGGATATCCTCTCAACTTTACAGACAGTGGCATAACGTCATTAAATATTTCCAGAACTACCAGTTGAGGGCTTCCCACATATAAATCAATCACTTAATAGGATCTGAAATGTACTATTTTCATTGCCAAGGAATGGATTCCAAAATTGTTTCCAAATTATTTATAAGAAACACTTGTTTGTTTCAGCAAGTCTTGTTTTTGTCACTGTCCACTAGCAGCCGCTCTTGCTGCACCTGCCTTGTTCAGCTGGTAGTCACAAATGTTGCAAAGGCGAGAAACATCGCAGAAACTTATTTTTTAAAACAGTGTGTAACTATTCAGTTGTACTTCCAAATAGTATGTTCAGTATGCTCTTGGATGAAGTATAATAAATACACTATTCTCCCTGTGTTTCCAGATGTTCTGGACACTCTGTAGTGTATCGATTATATATTTTTCTAGAATAACAATTGGACCTATTGCTTTAAATTCAGAGCACTTCATCAGGAAACGTACTGAGTATACTATTTGAAAGTGTAAATAACATAATTTAAGTCAGTTTATGTTTCCAAATTTCGTGGACATGCTGTAATATCCTCTTCTAAGGGACGTCAGTTTTGTCCCGTAGAAGATCATCTTTCCTAACCTCAGCTGGTCCTGGCAATTTCCCCAGGGCCAATTCATTTCCTGTATCAGCCATTTAGGTCATTGTTCTCCACGTTACTGTGATTTTTCCTCATAACACTAAGAGAAAAAAATAACTTTTACAGATTAAAGAAAATATACCCCACAAATAAATTGTGACTAGATTAAATAAGTGAAAATAAAAAGTAGAATAAACAATAACAATTACAAACAACTACACAAATAATGTTGTTTGTAATTTAAATATGCAAGCTTATAATTTAAATAAAAGTTCAGTGTAACGGAATATGCTTTTCTAATTTATTTTGTATTTTTAATTCATTAGCTAATTTTAAAAATATAAATTTTTTGATCATTTGATTTACTAAAGTTTCTCAGTTCCTGTGTCTGTGTGATATTAATTACGGTTGGCAATATGGTATTACTTAGTTTTAACAAAGAAATGAAGGGCAGTTTATAAAGTTGCTACTGTCAGAAATATTTTTTCTAAAGCTCACTATTGTACTCACAAATTTATGGATGTTATTTTTTTTTTAATAAATTTATTTATTTATTTACGGCTGCGTTGGGTCTTTGTAGCTGCATGCGGGCTTTGTTTAGTTGCAGCGAGCAGGGGTTACGTTTCGTTGCAGTGCACGGGCTTCTCATTGCGGTGGCTTCTCTTGTTGCGGAGCTCGGGCTCCAGGCACGCGGGCTCAGTAGTTGTGGCTCGCGGGCTTAGTTGCTCCGAGGCATGTGGGATCTTCCCAGACCAGGGCTTGAACCCGTGTCCCCTGCATTGGCAGGTGGCCTCTTAACCACTGTGCCACCAGTGAAGTCCCTGGATGTTGTTATTGAAGGGCCTATCCCTCACAAATACTAAAAATAGCCGATAGCAAGCCTGACATGTCTTATTACAAATGGAAGGGTTTGCCTCTTACTTTCAGCATGCAGGAATTCTGTATCAAGGTTTCTTTTCTCTCCCCCACCAAAGAATTTTCAGTTTACCTATGTCTCACCCACACAAAGCATCTTGGGATAATTTGAAAGAAAATGTCTAAGCCAAAATTTAAAAAATAATATTTATAAGCTCTATGAATAGAGCACCTATGGGCCAGGAGCTTTCTAGATACTGTATTTAAACTAATAGCAATCTTATACTGTAGAAATCAGTCTTCATTTTACAACTAGGTAAAGTGCACAGAAGGTAACTTCACAAGGAAATTGGCCAAGGGTCACAAAGCTAGTGAAGGAGCAGGGTTAGGGTTCAAACAGATCTTTCTGCCTCCAAGTCTCTCTGCCTGCTACTCTTCCTGACACCAAAATCCACATTGCTTTATTTCAAGGAATGGATTTGCTAATGGTATCTATTAATTTTTTTAAATTAAGTACTATAATTACTTTTGAATTCAGATAAAATTTAGATACAATAAAGTGAACAAATCCTAACTGTTAAAACTTTATATTTTTAGATACTTCTGTAACTATCCTTAGATCAGGATAAGGGCAATTCCAGCACCCCAGAAGTTTCCATTGTGTCCCTTCTTAGTCAATACCACACTCTCAAAGGGAGCCACTATTCTGATGTCTATCATCATTAGTTTCGACTATTTTTGTTCTGTTTGGTTTTGTTTGTTATTTGGGGGTTTTTTATTTTTGGCCACGCCGGACGGCCTGTGTCATCTTAATTCGCCAACCAGGGATTGAACCTGCACCCTGGCAGTGAAAGCTCTGAGTCCTAACTGCCGGACCACCAGGGAATTCCCAGTTTTGATTATTTCTGAACTTCATACAAATGGAATCATAAAATATATAATCTCGTGTTTGGATTCTTTTGTTCATCATTATCTGTGAGGTCCATCCACGGATAATGTATAATTTTAAAATGTTAATTACAAATTAATGTTTATGTTCAATTCAAAGACATTTGATTTGCCTTAGAAAATAGAAAAAAGTTATTTTTAAATATTATTTAAATAATATAATTTAAATATTGAATATTTGTATTTAATTTATATACTACAAATTAATATTTCTGGAGGTTACAAAAACTTCTAAACCAAATTTTGATGGAATATTGTATCACTTAGTCAACTTTTGAACACTAAGGTACTGTTTGTAATTTTATATCCAATATATTTTTTAAAACCCTCCATATTAGCATCAAGTACCAACTATACATTTTATAATGCAAACTATTTGATTTGAAAGGAAACATTTTTAAGATTATAAATTTTTTTTTACTTTTAAGATTATATAGAAGTAACTGATGTAACCTTATGTGTAGTTTTATGTAATGATATCTTTTGAAAGCCTGGTATTTTAATTCCTTAAAAATTAGTCTTATTTAAGAGATTTGGGGATGCATAATTTTTTCCACAGTTGTTGATGAAATTGTGCAGCTCATTAGCATAGAGCTAAGTAATCCCAACGTACTCCCCTGACTCCATAAGTTTGCCAGTAAAAATTGTGCAAAACGATCTTGCAACATTTAACATTACTGACAAATTTGAAAATAATGAGTGACAAAAATTCTATGCCACAAGTTATATGGAGGATATCTATAATCTTTTTATTTTTTAAAAAATGTAGCTTTTAAACAGGGCAATCATTCAGTACAGGACTAATGTTACGAGAGAGGGAAAAGACCTAGAAGGAAAGGACAGGTGTGTTCAGGTTAATGTTGTTACACATTTCACTTAAGAAGAAAAGCGTTTAGGAACATGGAATATTTGTAATTTTGCACAAATGTGGTTGAAATAATATAGGCTTTGGAGCCACATAGACTTGGTTTGAACCTCAGGTTTATTACTTATTATCTTTTTGACTTTGGCAAGTTACTTAACCTCGAGCCTTAGGTAAGTCACCTGAAGAATGGAGAACACTAAGAATATTGCTGTTTATCTTTTACAATGAAAAAATATATATAAGCACCAAGTACATATAACAACTTTTTACTCTCCTAATAATTATTACCATATTAGGAGATAATCACAACTTACCTTCCCAATACAGCTACTAGATATATCCAGAATTGTTTGCAAACACCTATATTCCTTCCATTATGCAAGTAGGTCTCACAATAACAGGACATCACTAATTAGGAAGATCACAGGTATTATGATTCATATATGGAAATCAATAATCATGGAGGAGAGTACAAAAAAAGTGACTTGAATTCAGGTATATCAGCAGTGGCTAAAAACTTAAGCTCTCTACATTGATGCCTGGGACAGTTCTTCAGAAAAAAGAGAGAAAAGCTCTAAATTTTCTCAAATAAAGGAATATGAAAGTGTAGCAGTGGAAATGACTGCCAACAGAGCCCTGGAATAGTAGTATGAAAAATAGTGGAGTTATCCAGTCAGCAACTCACATATTTTTCTTAAGCATACTAACCCTAATAGGCAGAATGGGGTTTGGGATCAGATGATCATGTAGGTTCAAAACCTGGACCTAAACACTTTGTGGATGTATGTCAATTTATTTAATCTCAGTTTCTCATCTGTAAATGTGGATAACAATAGTTATCACTATGCAGGGCCATGATATACATTCAAGGAGTTTATCATGTAAAGGGCTTAGTTTAGAGCACTGTCAGAATACAGTAAGCACTCAATATGTGTGCCTGTTGCCTTTCAGGGCACCCTTTCTTGGTTCTCCTACTTCTCTGGTCACTCCTTAGTCTCCTAAACTGCACACATGCAGGGCACAACTCCAGGAGTCCTAGCAGAGAACAGCTGCTGTGAGGCTGAGAGGTAGGCAGAGACTTCAGAGGTCACCCAGTGTTGCAGTCTGGGCTTACCCAGAGGGGAGATTCCTTGGTGAACACCAGTGGCATTAAGACCTCAGAAAATACATGCTTAGGAATAAAAACAATACTCAAGGAGTAAGAGCCAGGAATAAGTATGAAACTGAAATAGACCACCCCAAGCCTAAACCCAAGTTTTGACAGGATCAAGGTGATCTGCAGTAATTTATTTTTCAGAGGAAGTCTCTATAATGTATCATCCACAATTTCTAGCATACAATAAAAGTTATTAGATATGCAAAGCCAGGGGTAGTGACCAACAATCAAGAGATAAAATAATTAGTAAAAGCAAACAAAAGTGAACAAGAACTTCAAAATAACTGTAATTAATACATTAAAAACATAGAGAAAAAATGTACAAGATAGGTAGCACAGAATATTTCAACAGAGATAAATCTATTTAAAAAAAAGAATCAAATGAACATTTTAGAACTGCAAAATTCAGTATCTGAAATTAAGAATGTATTAGACGGGTTTAAAAGCATACTAGTAGGAATTGCCTGGCTGGTGGTCCAGTGGTTGAGACTCCGTGCTTCCACAGCAGGGGGCACAGGTTTGATCACTGGTTGGGGAACTAGGATCCCGTGAGCCTCATGGCCAAAATAAACAAATAAATATAAATACATAAATAAATACACGCCCTTTTCACAGGGAATTATACTCAATATCCTGTAGTAAACTATAATGGAGAAGAATATGAAAAATAATATATATATGTATAACTGAGTCACTTTGCTGTACAGCATAAATTAACAGTGTAAATCAACTACACTTCAATAAAATTTAAAAAATAAAAGCATACTGAACACATTACTCCTTCTATATAGAAGACAGAATTATGAATGCAAAGAAAGGCCAAAAGAAAACATATAAACAAACAAACACAAAAACAAATAGAAAAAAGAAAGCAGAGCATGAGAAAGACGTGGGACACACTCCTATGCATATAGAATGGGAGTGCTAGGAGAGGAAAGAATAGGAAAAAGCATATTTGAAGAAATAATGGCTAACAACTTTCCAAGTCTGTTCAAGGACATTGACCAACAGATATGAGAAACTCAGAAAACCTTAAGTAGCATAAATAAGAAATTCAGACCTTAGAAATCAGTCAAATGGCTGAAAACCAAAGAGAAACAAAAAACATCTTAAAAGCAGGTTTCACATCATCTGACCTTCCATTACCTTCCTGATCTTATCTCTTTCAACTCTCCAACTTAATCACTCCCTTCCTTGCTGTCCCTTGAACACACCTGGCACAATCTTGCTTTAGAGGCCTTGTAGTGGCTGTTTCCTCTGCCTGGAACATTCTTCCCCAACATGTCTCTCTAGGCACCTTATTTAAAAAGACCACTTCCCATCCCCTTGTGCACACTCATTCCCACCCCATCCATACCCTTAGACTCCCAATCACCCTACCATGCCTTATTTTTTTCCCACAGAACTTTTCACCTTCTAACATTCTGCATTCCATATATAAACACATATATATGTTCTTCTGAAGAACATAGGCAAACAACCAAATTGACATCTTCATTACTAATAATTACTAATTATTTCATTTCCAGTTAATAATTACTAACTCATTACTAATATATATATACACACAAAATCACAGTAGCAATAATAATATCAGTTATTTAGTGCACTCATAGTTGGCACAGAAATATTAATTTGTACCAAGTCACACAGCTAGTAACTGGCAGAGCCAGGACTTAGATCCATGCTGAGTTCCAATAAAAATAGTTTTTAGATGAGAAAGGATAAGACCTAAAGATATGTAAATGAGCTAAATGTAACAATTAAATTTCAGTCTGTTGAAAAAACAAAACAAAATCTCTCTTAGCACTAAAGAATGAAATGCAGATATTAGTACATGTCACTAGGTGATGCTCTTCATTAAACTTCTCTCCTAGTAAGGTAATCTGAGGAATTATAACTCACTCAGATGGGGAAGAATTTATGCTAGGTCTAATAATAATTAAGCTGGCTCATTAACCACAAAAGTTACATAGCTCAGAAAACAAATTTACAAACAAAAAGGTAAGCCACACGAATTTATGGTAGAAAAGCTTTCTGTAGACTGTAAACTTAGAGGTTTCTATATCATAAACATGATATTTCTCTCTATTTATTTATTTATATTTATTTATTTATTTATTGCGGTATGCGGGCCTCTCACTGTTGTGGCCTCTCCCGTTGCGGAGCACAGGCTCCGGACGCACAGGCTCAGGGGCCATGGCTCACGGGCCTAGCCGCTCCGCGGCATGTGGGATCTTCCCGGACCAGGGCACGAACCCACGTCCCCTGCATCGGCAGGTGGACTCTCAACCACTGCGCCACCAGGGAAGCCCTGTATCTCTACTTTTTTATGCTTAAAATATTTTAAAGTAAATTGACTATACACCCTTTAATATTTCAATATGTATCTCTCAAATAACATTATTACACCTAAGCAAAATGATTCCTTAATATCATCTATTACCCAAAAACCAATGGTCAATAAACATTAAAGGGGGCTCAGGCTCATTAGTAATTAGAGAAATACAAATTAATAAGACAAAGACATATGTTGCACACATATCTGACAGAAATTTAAAAGTATGATACCAAGTGTTGGAAAGGATGCAGAGCACAGGAGCTCTAATACATTGCTATGGGGAAGGGAGATAACAATCCTTCCGGAAAGACAGCATTACATAGTGCATAGTAATAGTGAAGATGCATATATACCTGATGCCCTCTACCACTGCTAGACACACCTAACAGAAACTGTAGCAAGAAACAAGACAAGTACACCAGGAAACATTTCAATCTTCTTCTATTACATACCTAACAGAAAATGTACCAAGAAATAAGACACTTATACCAAGAAACACTTAGTATTGTTTGTTATAGGAAAATTCTGAAATAACTCAAATGTCCCTCAGTATTAGAGAGGAAAAATAAATTTTGGTATGTAAATACAATAGAACAAAACAGAATAAAAAATGTAGAATAAAAATGTAATCTTAACAAATTAGAGCTCTTGCAACAACACGGATCAATTTCACAAGTTTCATAATAATGAAATAAGAAGAGATACAAATTAACATGCACAGTATAAGTCTGTTCATATAAAGTTTGAAACCAATGCCTGCCACTTATTTTCAAATGGTTCAGCAAATAAAAAATATATCCATATATCTATTCAAATATAAAGAAAATGTGGCAAAATGTTAACAATTGTGAATCTAAGTGAAGAGCATACAAAGGTTCATTGTACTACACTGCTACTTTTCTTTAGGTTTGAGATTTTTCAAAACAAAAAGATAGAAAAAATGTTCAAAAATCAGACAAAGCTAACTTATATTGTTTAGGAGTATTTTATTCACGTGGGTGATAAATGTATGATTATTCTTTATGTGTTAAACTATACATATAGATTTTATGCATTTTTTTCTATATGTAAATTTCATGAGCGAAAAAAGTTAAAAATAATGTGATAAGATACATAAAAATATTTTCAAAGAAAAACTGCTATATACTTGTTAAACATTATTATTAAAAAACAAACTTTTTGCTTTACAACAAGCAAGCGTAAGCAAGAGGGATTTTGTTATGTGGGACATTAACCTGAGATCAATCTGTCAAAAGGTACCTCCTGAGGACCAATTTTTGAGGCTAGCAACAAAATAATGTCATCTGATTTTTCCATGAGATAGTTTCTATACAAGCATCAATTCTGAATCTTGCTTAATTTGATACTAGATAGTATATTCTTCTAAATAATTCCCATGAACTGCAATACGATACTCCAATACTCATTTTGGCAGATATGCTAGCATATGCTACTTAAAAATGTATTATAAGAAAACTCTGGATGAAAGCTTTATCACTATTCAAATATCATACACAATTCATATTGTCCATGTATTTTCTATATGTTTTTCCAATGTCCTTACTAGTATTCCACAGTATTTTTTTTTAAACCCTCAAAATTAAAGTTGTTCAGAATTTCATGCTTCCAAACTATCTTTTAATATAGTTATATCAATCCATCTGATTGTCTTCTTCTGTGTCATCTAAATCAATATCAAAATCTAAATCTAAATCATCACTTTCTTCATTTCTTCTGCAGCTTCTTCTGTGGCTGGAACGTTGATTATTTTCAACATTTTCTGTCTTTTCTGGTTCTATATTAAACCTAAAGATGGAAGAAAAAAACTTTATTTCTCAGGATTTCATTGTAGACTGAAAAGACTTTTACACTACATTTCTTGATTAATAGGAGCCTAATGAAATAAAGAGGAAAAGATTCTTGAAGATTAACTTAACTCAAGAGCCAACCAATTATAATACAGTTGTCAATAAAGTATGATCAAAGAAATTAACACATGATGTCCATTAAAGAAAAGAAGTTATATAATGAGTAATTCTTTTGTAATGTGTAATAAATGTGAACCTCATAAATATTTTAACTTTCTAAAAATGATGGTTCACTTTTATTATAACGATAGAAATATTTAACAATTAATTAAGATGTTCTTCCTGTTGGGTAGAACAACGTCTACATTAGTGTGACATTCTGCATCTTAAGACTCTCAGAGCAACTGAATATTTCCTTAAAAGAAAATTCACATATTAATTAAAAGAGTAAATCGCAAACATAAAAAGAAATACTCACGGAATAACATCTTCTCTCTTTCCACATTTGGCACAAACTTCAAGATCACAGGCACATGGTCTACACATTATGTGATAAGAATCCTTCACTGTCTTTTGTAAACATTTAACACTAAAAGTAGAAAAGAAAATAAAATCTTAATTTTTTACTCATTATCTAAGGTTTATTTAATGAAATAAGGGGGTGTGTGGCTAAGTGTATAGCTGATAAGCCTCAATCTCAGATATTACTCTCATATGTTATTTAGATTAATTACATAGAATTTCTAGAGAACAGTGTACAGCTCAGAATAATAGTAGATTCTTAAAGCTTTTAAAAAATGTCATCTGCAAATATTAACAATTTTACTCCTTCCTTTTCAATTTGGATTCCTTTTATTTCTTTTCCTTATCTGATTGCTCTGGCTAGGACTTCCAACACTATGTTGAATAAAAGTGGCAACAGTGGGCATCCTTGTATTGATCCTGATCTTAGAGGGAAAGCTTTCAGTTTTCACCACTGGGTATAACGTTAGCTGTGGATTTATCATATATGGCCTTTATTATGTTGAGAAACTTTCCCTCTATACCCACTTTGTTGAGAGTTTTTATCATATCATTGTGTGAAATGCTTTTTTTGCATCTATTGAGATGGTCATATGATTTTTATCCTTCATTTTATTAATGTGCTGTATCATATTGATTGATTTGAGGAAATCGAACCATTCTTGCATGCCTGGAATAAACCCCACTTGATCATGGTGAATGGTCCTTTTGATGTATTGTTGAATTCAGTTTACTAATATTTTGTTGAGAACTTTTGCATCTATGTTCATCAGGGATAATGGCCTGTAATTTTCTTTTCTTGTGGTATCCCTGTCTGGTTTGGTAGCAGAGTAATGCTGGCCTCATAAAATGAGTTTGGAAGCATTCCCTCCTCTTGAAGAGTCTGAGAAGGATTGGTATTCGTTTTTTGTTTTTTTGTTTTTTTGGAAGAGTTTGAGAAGGACTGGTATTAGTTCTTCTTTGAATGTTTGGTAGAATTTACCAGTGAAGCTGTCTGGTCCTGGACTTTTGTTTGTTGGGAGATTTTTGATTGCTAATTCAATCTCCTTACTAGTAAGTGAACTTTTAGATTTTTACTTCTTCATGATTCAGTCTTTGTAGGGTGTATGTTTCTAGGAATTTACCCATTTCTTATAGGTTGTCAAACGTGTTGGCATACAATTGTCCATCGAAGTCTCTTAAAATCCTTTGTATTTCTGTGGTATCTGTTGCAATGTCTCCTTTTTCATTTCTGATTTGATTTATTTGAGTTCTCTTTTTTCTTGGTGATTCTAGCTAAAGGTCTGACAATTTTGTTTATCTTTACAAATAACCAGTTCTGAGATTCATTGATCTTTCCTGTTGTCTTTTCAGTTCCTATTTCGATTATTTCCAATTTGAACTTTGTTATTTCCTTCCTTCTTCTAACTTTGGACTTCATCTATTTTTCTAGTTCCTTTAGGAACAAAGTTAGGTTGTTTAACGTATATATGGAATTTAAGAAAAAAAAAACATGTCATGAAGAACCCAGGGGTAAGACAGGAATAAAGACACAGACCTACTAGAGAATGGACTTGAGGATATGGGGAGGGGGAAGGGTAAGCTGGGACAAAGCGAGAGAGAGGCATGGACATATATACACTACCAAATGTAAGGTAGATAGCTAGTGGGAAGCAGCCACATAGCACAGGGAGATCAGCTCGGTGCTTTGTGGCCGCCTGGAGGGGTGGGATAGGGAGGGTGGGAGGGAAGGAGACGACGCAAGAGGGAAGAGATATGGGAACATATGTATAACTGATTCACTTTGTTACAAAGCAGAAACTAACACACCATTGTAAAGCAATTATACTCCAATAAAGATGTAAAAATAAATAAATAAATAAAGTTAGGTTGTTTAAGATTTTTTTTGTTTCTTGACGTAAGCATTTACTGCTAGGAACTTCCTTCTCAGAACTGCTTTGTGGGTTAACATAAAATATATCCTGGAGAATGCTCCGTGGACACTTGAGAAGTGTACGTATTTTGTTGCTTTTGGTTGGAATATTCCATATGTACCCATATAATATTGTTTAAAAGGCCATACTAACAAAAGCAATCTACAGATTCAATTCAGTCCTTATCAAAATTTCAGTGGCATTTTTCACAGAAATAAAACAAACAATCCTAAATTTGTATGGAACCACAAAAGACCCCAAATAGCAAAGCAGTCTTGAGAAAGAAGAAAAAAGGTAACAGCAGCACACTTCCTGATTTCAAACTATATTACAAAGCCACAGTAATCAAAACAGTGGTACTGGCATAAAAATAGACACATAGATTGATGGAACAGAATAGAGAGCCCAGAAATAAACCCATTCATATATGGTCAATTAATTTATAAAAAGGAGCCAAGAATATACAATAAGGAAAGAACAGTCTCTTCTATAAATGGTATTGGAAAAACTGGACAGCCACATGCAAAAGAATGGAACTACACCACTATCTTACACTATACAAAAAAATTAACTCAAAGTGGGTTACAGACTTGAATGTAAGACCTAAAACCATAAAACTCCCAGAAGAAAACTGGCAGTAAGCTCTTGACATCAGTCTTGGCAATTTTTTGGAAATCATTTTGGAAATAAAGTCAAAAAAAAAAATAAACAAGTGGGACTATAACATACTAAAAAGCTTCTTCACAGCAAAGGAAAACGCCAACAAAATGAAAAGGCAACCTACAGAATGAGAGAAAATATTTGCAAATCATGTATATGTTAAGGGGTTAATAACTCAAATATACAAAGAACTCATATACCCCAAAGGCAAAAAAAAAAAAAAAAAAAATCTGATTAAAAAATGGGCAGGGCTTCCCTGGTGGCGCAGTGGTTGAGAATCCACCTGCCGATGCAGGGGACATGGGTTCATGCCCTGGTCCAAGAAGATCCCACGTGCTGCGGGGCGGCTGGGCCCATGAGCCATGGCCGCTGGGCCTGTGCGTCCGGAGCCTGTGCTCCGCAAGGGGAGAGGCCACAACAGTGAGAGGCCCGCGTACTGCAAAATAAATAAATAAATGAGCAAAGGATCTGAATAGACATTTTTCCAAAGAATACATACAGATGGCCAACAGGTACATAAAAAGATGCTCAACATCACTAATAATCAGGGAAATTCAAATCTAAACCAAAATGAGATATCACTCCACACCTGTCAGAATGGCTATTATCAAAAAGACAAGAAATAACAAGTGTTGGCGAGAATGTGGGGAAAAAAGGAAAGTTTATGCACTGTTAGTGGGAATGTAAATCAGTGCAGCCACTATGGGAAACATTATAGAGGTTAATCAAAAAACTAAAAACGGAACTACCATTTGATCCAGCAATTCTACTTCTGGGTATTATTCCAAAGAAAACAAAAACACTAACTTGAAAAGATATATTCATCCCCATGTTCACTGCAGCATTATTTGCAATGGAAAAGAAATGGAAACAACCCAAGTGTTCATTGATGGATGGATAAAGAAAATGTAATATATACGTACACACACACACACACACACACACACACAATGGAATATTATTCAGTCTTTAAAAAAGAAGGAAATCTTGCCATTTGTGACAACATGGATGGACCCTGAGGGCATTATGCTAAGGGAAATAAGTCAGACAGAAAAAGGCAAATTCCATATAATCTCACTTCTATGTAAAATCTGAATGAATGAATGAATGAATAAATAAATAAAATACCTAGCTCATGGATACAGAGAACAGATTGGTGGTTGTCAAAGGCAAGGGGTAGGGGGTGGGCAAAATGGGTGAAGGGGGTCAAAAGGTACAAACTTTGAGCTATAAAATAAATAAGTCATCGGGATGTAATGTACATCATGGTAACTATGGTTAATAATTCTGTATTGCATATTTGAAAGTTGCTAAGAAAGTAAATCTTAAAAGTTCTCATCATAAGAAAAAAAATTTTGTGACTATGTATGGTGATGCATGTTAACTAGACTTATTGTGGTGATCATTTTGCAATGTATAAAAATATCAAATCATTATGTTGTATACTTGAAACTAACATAATGTTATATGTTAATTATATCTCAATTTTCAAAAAATTAAAATTTTTTCTGCATCAAAGGACATTATCAAGAAAGTGAAAACAAAACCCTGCTGAATGGGAGAAAATACTTGGAAATCATATCTGATAAGGAACTGGCATCTAGAATATACTAAAAACTCCTATAACTCAATAATAAAAAGACAAATAACACAATTACAAATAAACAAAGAATCTGAATAGACATTTTCCCAAAAAAGATATACAAATGGCCAATAAGCACATGAAAAGATCATCAACATCTTTATTCATCAGGGAAATGCAAATCAAAACCACGATAAGGAACCACCATATAATGACTAGAATGACTAGTATCAAAAAGAAGGGCAATAACAAGTGTTGGTAAGGATGTGGAGGAATTGGAATCCTCATATTGCTGGTGGGAAGTAAAAAGGTACGGTCACTTTTGAAAACAATTTGGCAGTTCCTCAAAAGCTTATAAATACAGAAGTATCACCTAACCCAGAAACTCTACTTCTAGATACATACCCAAGAGAATTGAAAACACATATGCACGCAAAAACTTGTACATCAATGTTCACAGCAGCATTATTTGTAAGAGCCAAAAAAGTAGGAATAATCCAAATGTCCATCAATTGATGAATGGGTAAATAACAATATATATCCATACGATGGAGTATTACTTATTAATAAAAAAGAATTAAGCACTGATAAATGTTACAACATGCTTGAAAAAAATATGCTAAGTGAAAGAAGGCAGTCATAGAAGACTACATATTATATGATTCTGTTTATATGAAATGTCCAAAATAGGTAAATCTATAGAAAGAGAAAGCAAGGGTTGGGGGAATGTTTGGGGGAGAAATGGAGATTGACTCCTAATGGGTATGAGGTTTCTTTCTGAGATGATGAAAATGTTCAAAATTTGATGTGTTTGCAAAACTCTGTGATATATAATACTAAAAGCTGCTAAACTGTACACTTCAAATGGATGAACAGTATAGTACGTGAATCTTAATAAAGATATTTTTAAAAAGCCAAATAGAAATATATTAGAAATAAGAAAGACATGGAGTGAAAGACACAAGAAATCTACTTTAAACATAAACAGGCATACCTCATTTTATTGTACTTTACAGATATTGCTTTTTCTTTCTTTTTTAAACAAATTGAAGGCTTGTGGCAACCCTGTGTTGAGCAAGTCTATCGTTGTCATTTTTTCCAACATTTGCTCACTTTGTGCCTCTGTGTCACATTTTGAATATTCTTGCAATATTTCAAATTTTTAAATTATTATATTTGTTACAGTTATCTGTGATGAGTAATCTTTGATGTTACTATTGCAAAAAGATTACAACTTGCTGAAGACTCAATGATGGCTAGCATTTTCTAGCAATATTTTTTAAATAAGGTATGTACATTGATTTTTTAAAACATAATGCTATTGCATACTTAATAGACTACAATATAGTGTAAGCCTAAGTTCTACATGCACTGGAAACCAAAAAATTCATGTGACTCACTTTACTGCAGTGCTTGCTTTACTGAGGTGCCCTGGAATCAAACCCACAATATCTCTGAGATATGCCTGTAGAGAGTTAAAAGGAGAAGGGCAGGAAAAAAAAACAAATGCAGGGCTTCCCTGTTGGCGCAGTGGTTGACAGTCCACCTGCCGATGCAGGGGACACGGGATCATGCCCCGGTCTGGGAAGATCCCACATGCCATGGAGCGACTAGGCCCGTGAGCCATGGCCGCTGAGCCTGCGTGTCCGGAGCCTGTGCTCCGCAATGGAAGAGACCACAACAGTGAGAGGCCCGCGTACCGCAAAAAAACACACACAAAAAAAATGCAAACACTAATCAGAAGAAAGCTACATTATTATTGAAATAGACTTCAAAGCAAAGAAAACTGTCAGGTTTAAAGAAAGGATATTACATGACAATGAAGGAATCAATTTTCCAAAAGCATGAAATAATCCTAAATATTTATGCACCAAAAAAGTGTGTTGAAATAAATGATGCAAAAGCATTGAACTAAAAAGAGAAATAGACAAATCCACAATTACAACTGGGGACTTCAACACTTCTCTCTCTGTAAGTGAAGAAACAAGCAGACAAAAATCAGTAAAGATATAGAACACCTGACTGACAGAAGCCTATCAATCAAACTGACATTTACAGAACACTCCACCCAACAAGAGCAATATATTCCCTTCAAGCACACATGGAACAGAATCTAATATAAACCATATTCTGAGCTATAAAACCAACCTTAACAAATTAAAAACAAAAGCCTAAAATTTATATAAAGTATGTTCTCTTACCACAATGAAATTAACCAGAAATCAGTAACAGAAAAACATCTGGAAAATGCCCAAATATTCAAAAATTAAGCAAAACAATTCTAAATAACCTACAGGTTAAAGAGGAAGTCACAAAGGCCATTAGAATACTTCGATTGAATGATAATGAAAACACAGCACCAAAATTTATGGAATGGAGCTAAAGATGCTCTTGGGAAATTTATATAAATAAATGCTTATATTAAGCAAAAAGAACTATCTAAACACCCATCTTAAGAAAGAAGAAAAAGAAGAGTAAATTAAACTCAAAGTAAACAAAAGGGAGGAAGCAATATCAATGTGAACAGAAATTGATGAAATTGAAAAACAGAAAAAGAGAAAACCAATAAAGTCCAAAGCAGGCTCTTTGCAAAGATTAATATAATTCATAAACATATAGCCAGGCTGATCAAGATAAAAAAAGAGAGACCACAAATAATCAATTTCAGGAAAGAAAGAGGGAACAATACTAGAGATGCAACAGATATTAAAGAATAATAAGAAAAATATACTAAAAACTCTATGCCTATAAATCCAACCACTTCATTGAAATGGACAAATTTCTGGAAAGACCAGTATAAAAACTTGCTTAAGATGAAATAGATAATCTAAAAACTCCTCTACCCATTAAAGAAAAATTTAGTTATGGTTAAAAACTCTCCCAACAAATAAAACTCCAGGCCAAAATGGCTTTAGAATTGGCGAATTCTACCAAACATTTAAGAGATAATACTAAATTTACACAAATCTTTCCAGAAAATAAAATAGAAAGAAACAGTTCCTAACTCATTTGATGAGGCCCTAACATCAAGATAAGAAAAAGACAAAATTACAAACGAGTATTGGTAATGAACACATGCAAGAAAATGTAACAAAATGTTAGCAAATCAAATCAAGCAATATGTAAAAAGGTTACACATCATGATCAAGTGGGGTTTATCTAGGGACATGAAAGTCTGATTCAATATTAAAATCAATAAACATAACTCATCAAATCAATGTTCTAACGAAGAAAAACCATATGATCATCTAGGTGCAGAAATAGTTATTTGACAAAATTTAACATCTATTCATGAAATAAGTTCTCAGCAAACTATGAACTGAAACTTCCTCAACCCAGTAAAATGCATCTAAAAAGAATCTACAGCTAATATACTTAAGGATAAAAGACTGGGTATGTTCCCCATAAGATCAGGAACAGGGTAAGAATATCTGTCCTCATCACTCCTTTTCAAAAACATACTGGAGGCCCTAGGCAGTAAAATAAAGCCAAAATAGAAATAAAAGTCATACAGACTGGAAAGCAAGAAATAAAACTGTCTTCATTTTTTATCTTTTTATTTTTTTCCCCCACCACATGGCTTGCGGGATCTTAGTTCTGTGACCATGGCAGTGAAAGTGCCAAGTCCTAACCACTGGACCACCAGGGAATTCCTATGTCTTCATTTTTTAAAAAATTCACACAGAGAAGCCACAACAGTGAGAGGCCCGCGTATTGCCAAAAAAAAAAAAAAAATTGTCTATGTAGAAAATATCACAGAATATACAAAAAAAAGTGTTAGAAATACAATTGGGGCTCGGCTGCATGTTCATGCACTGTGCACCCTCCAGCCACTACATGCTGCTCTTCTCCATGGCAGCACCATGGACCTGGGCCAGATGTGCAGCTTCTACATCGGCCTCGGCTCACGCATCAACTGCAACATCTTCTCCTATGACTACTCGGGCCATGGCATCAGCTTGGGCAAGCCCTCTGAGAAGAACCTCTACATGACATCGATGCCGTGTGGCAGGCACTGTGCATCGGAAGTGAGAAGAACTACAATCCTGCAGCTGGTGGAACAAAAACCACATCCACAGAAAGATAGACAAGATGAAAAGGCAGAGGGCTATGTACCAGATGAAGGAACAAGATAAAACCCCAGAAAAACAACTAAATGAAGTGGAGACAGGCAACCTTCCGGAAAAGGAATTCAGAATAATGATAGTGAAGATGATCCAGGACCTAGGAAAAAGAATGGAGGCAAAGATCGAGAAGATGTAAGAAATGTTTAACAAACACCTAGAAGGATTAAAGAACAAACGGAGATGAACAATACAATAACTGAAATGAAAAATACACACGAAGGAATCAATAGCAGAATAACTGAGGCAGAAGAACGGATAAGTGACCTGGAAGACAGAATGGTGGAATTCACTGCTGTGGAACAGAATAAAGAAAAAAGAATGAAAATAAATGAAGACAGGCTTTGGGACAACATTAAATGCAACAACATTCGCATTATAGCGGTCCCAGAAGAAGAGAGAGAAAGGACCCGAGAAAATATTTGAAGAGATTATACACGAAAACTTCCCTAACATGGGAGAGGAAATAGCCACCCAAGTCCAGGAAGCACAGAGAGTCCCAGGCAGGATAAACCCAAGGAGAAACACGCCAAGACACATAGTAATCAAATTGGCAAAAATTAAAGACAAAGAAAAATTATTGAAAGCAGCAACAGAAAAACGACAAATAACATACAAGGGAACTACCATAAGGTTAATAGCTGATTTCTCAGCAGAAATTCTACAAGCCAGAAAGGAGTGGCATGACATATTTAAAGTGATGAAAGGGAAGAAACTAAAACCAAGATTACTCTACCCAGCAAGGATCTCATTCAGACTCAACGGAGAAATCAAAAGCTTTACAGACAAGCAAAAGCTAAAAGAATTCAGCACCACCAAACCAGCTCTACAACAAATGCTAAAGGAGCTTCTCTAAGTGGGAAACACAGGAGAAGAAAAGGACCTACAAAAACAAACCTAAATCAATTAAGAAAATGGTAATAAGAACATACATATCAATAATTACCTTAAATGTGAATGGATTAAATGCTCCAACCAAAAGACACAGGCTCGCTGAATGGATACAAAAACTAGACCCATATATATGCTGTCTACAAAAGACCCACTTCAGACCTAGGGACACATACAGACTGAAAGTGAGGGGATGGAAAAAGATATTCATGCAAATGGAAATCAAAAGAAAGCTGGAGTAGCAATACTCATATCAGATAAAATAGACTTTAAAATAAAGAATGTTATAAGAGACAAGGAAGGACACTACATAATGATCAAGGGATCAATCCAAGAAGAAACATAACAAGTATAAATATACATGCACCCAACATAGGAGCTCCTCAATACATAAGGCAACTGCTAACTGCTATAAAAGAGGAAACTGACAGTGACACAATAATAGTGGGGGACTTTAACACCTCACACCAATGGACAGATCATCCAAACAGAAAATTAATAAGGAAACACAAGCTTTAAATGACAAAGTAGACAAGATAGAGTTAATTGATATTTATAGGACATTCCACACAAAAACAGCAGATTACTCTTTCTTCTCAAGTGCGCACGGAACATTCTCCAGGATAGATCACATCTTGGGTCACAAATCAAGCCTCTGTAAATTTAAGAAAATTGAAATCATATCAAGCATCTTTTCTGACCACAATGCTATGAGATTAGAAATCAATTACAGGGGAAAAAACGTAAAAAGCACAAACACATGGAGGCTAAACAATACCTTACTCAATAACCAAGAGATCACTGAAGAAATCAAAGAAGGCATCAAAAAATACTTAGAGACAAATGACAATGAAAACACAACAATCCAAAACCTATGGGATGCAGCAAAAGCAGTTCTAAGAGGGAAGTTTATCACAATACAATCCTTCCTCAAGAAACAACAAACATCTCAAATAAACAATCTAACCTTATACCTAAAGGAACTAGAGAAAGAAAAACAAACAAAACCCAAAGTTAGTACAGGAAAAAAATCATAAAGATCAGAGCAGAAATACATGAAACAGAAACAAAGAAAATAGCAAAGATCAATAAAACTAAAAGCTGGTTCTTTGAGAAGATAAACAAAATTGATAAACCATTTGCCAGACTCATCAAGAAAAAGAGGGAGAGGACTCAAATCAATAAAATTAGAAATGAAAAAGGAGAAGTTACAACAGACACCGCAGAAATACAAAGCACCCTAAGAGACTACTAAAAGCAACTCTATGCCAATAAAATGGACAACCTGGAAGAAATGGACAAATTCTTAGAAAGGTATAACCTTCCAAGACTGAACCAGGAAGAAACAGAAAATATGAACATACCAATCAGAAGTAATGAAATTGAAACTGTGATTAAAAATCTTCCAACAAACAAAGCCCAGGACCAGACGGCTTCACAGGTGAATTCTATCAAACATTTAGAGAATAGATAACACACATTCTTCTCAAACTCAAGAAATTGCAGAGGAAGGAACACACCCAAATTCATTCTACGAGGCCACCATCACCCTGATACCAAAAACAGACAAAGATACTACAAGAAAAGAAAATGACAGACCAATATCACTGATGAATATAGATGCAAAAATCCTCAACAAAATACTAGCAAAGAGAATCCAATAACACATTAAAAGGATCATGCACCATGATCAACTGGGATTTATCCCAGGGATGCAAGGATTCTTCAATATACGCAAATCAATCAATGTGATACACCATATTAGCAAATTGCAGAAGAGAAACCATAGGATCATCTGAATAGATGCAGAAAAAGCTTTCGACAAAATTCAACACCAATTTATGATAACAACCCTCCAGGAGGTAGGCATAGAGGGAACTTACCTCAACATAATACAGGCCATATATGACAAACCCACAGCCAACATCGTTCTCAACAGTGAAAAACTGAAACCATTTCCTCTAAGATCAGGAACAAGACAAGGTTGTCCACTCTCACCACTGTTATTCAACATAGTTTTGGAACTTTTAGCCACAGCAATCAGAGAAGAAAAAGAAATAAAAGGAATCCAAACTGGAAAAGAAGAAGTAAATCTGTCACTGTTTGCAGGTGACATGATACCATACATAGAGAATTCTAAAGATGCTACCAGAAAACTGCTAGAGCTAATCAATGAATTTGGTAAAGTAGCAGGATACAAAATTAATGCACAGAAATCTCTTGCATTCCTATACACTACTGATGAAAAATCTGAAAGCGAAATTAAGGAAACACTCCCATTTACCACTGCAACAAAAAGAATAAAATACCTAGGAATAAGTCTTCCTAAGGAGACAAAAGACCAGTATGCAGAAAACTATAAGACACTGGTGAAAGAAATTAAAGATGATACAAATAGATGGAGAGATATACCATGTTGTTGGATTGCAAGAATTAATATTGCGAAAATGACTATACTACCCAAAGCAATCTACAGATTCAGTGCAATCCCTATCAAATTACCAATGGCGTTTTTTATGGAACTACAACAAAAAACCTTAAAATTTGTAATGGAGACACAAAAGACCCCAAATAGCCAAAGCGGTCTTGAGGGAAAAAAACGGAACTGGGGGAATCAGAGTCCCTGACTTCAGACTATACTAGAAAGCTACAGTAATCAAGACAATATGGTACTGGCACAAAAACAGAAATAGATCAATGGAACAAGATAGAAAGCCCAGAGATAAACCCATGCACCTATGGTGAAGTAATCTATGACAAAGGAGGCAAGGATATACAATGGAGAAAAGACAGTCTCTTCAATAAGTGGTGCTGGGAAAACTGGACAACTATATGTAAAAGATTGAAATTAGTACACTCCCTAACACCATACACAAAAATAGACTCAAAATGAATTAGAGACCTAAATGTAAGACCGAACACTATAAAACTCTTACAGGAAAACATAGAAAGAACACTCTTTGACATAAATCACAGTAAGATCTTTTTTCATCCACCTCCTAGAGTAATGGAAATAAAAAATAAACAAATGGGGTCTAATGAAACTTTTTGCACAGCAAAGGAAACTACAAACAAGACGAAAAGACAACCCTCAGAATGGGAGACAATATTTGCAAACGAATCAACGGACAAAGGATTAATCTCCAAAATATATAAACAGCTCATACAGCTCAATATTAAAAAAACAAACAACCCAATCCAAAAATGGGCAGAAGACCTAAATAGACATTTCTCCAAAGAAGACATACAAATGGCCAAGAAGCACATGAAAAGCTGCTCAACATCACTAATTATTAGAGAAATGCAAATCAACACTACAATGAGGTATCACCTCACACCAGTCAGAATGGGCATCATCACAAAATCTAGAAACAACAAATGCTGGAGAGGGTGTGGAGAAAAGGGAACCCTCTTGCACTGTTGGTGGGAATGTAATTTAATACAGCCACTATGGAGAACAGTAAGGAGGTTCCTTAAAAAACTAAAAATAGAATTACCATATGACCCAGCAATCCCACTACTGGGCATATACCCAGAGAAAACCGTAATTTAAAAAGACACATGCACCCCAATGTTCATCGCAGCACTATTTACAATAGCCAGGACATGGAAGCAACCTAAATGCCCACTGACAGACGAATGGATAAAGAAGGTGTGGTACATATATACAATGGAATATTACTCAGCCATAAGAAGGAATGAAATTGGGTCATTTGTAGAGACATGGATGGATCTAGAAACTGTTATACAGAGTGAAGTAAGTCAGACAGAGAAAAACAAATATCATATATTAACGCATATATGTGGAACCTAGAAACATGCTACAGATGAACTGGTTTGCAGGGCAGAAATTGAGACACAGATGGAGACAACAAACGTATGGACACCAAGGGGGAAAAGTGGTGGTGGTGGGGGGGTGGGATGAATTGGGAGATTGGGATTGAGGTATATACATTAATATGTATAAAACGGATAACTAATAAGAACCTGCTGTATAAAAAAATAAATAAATTTAAAAAAAATAAAATTGACAAGCTGATTCTAAAAGTTATAAGAAAAAGCAAAGTAAATATATTAGCCAAAACTATTTTGAAAGAAAAACAAGGTTGGAAGACTTTCTTAAGCCTGGATTTCAAGACTTATCTTAAAGCTGTAGTAATCAAGGAAGGCAGTATGGTATTGGTGAAAGATAGATACATACATCAATGGGACAGAATAGACTCTTACACATAACTCAACTGATTTTCAACACAGTACACAAAGGGAATTCAATGGAGAAAGTACAGACTTTTCAACAAATAACCATGGAACAGTTGGATATCCATAAAATTAACAGGAAATGGATCATAAACCCAATATAAAACCAAGAATTACATAACTTGTAGAGGAAAACAAAGGAAAAAATATTTGTAACCCTAGGCAAAGATTTCTTAACTACAACAAAACCATCATCAATAAATCCTGATAAATTAAACAGATCTTCACCATACATTCACACAAAACTCTGTACATGAAATATTTATGGCAGCATAGTTCACAATCATCAAAAACTAGCAAACCTAAATGTCTATCAACCAGTGAATGGATGAACAGTCGGTGATACATCCTGATTGAATACTACTCAGCAATAAAACCGACCTAACCACTGATCCACACAACAGTGCAGATGAATCTCAAATCCACTATGTTAAGTTAAAGAAGTCAGCCTCAAAAGACCATATACTGTGTGACTCCATAAATATGACATTCTGCAATAAGGTAAAAGTATGGGGAAAGAAAACAGATCAGTGTTTGCCAGGGACTGGGAGTGAGGTAGGAGGAACTACAAAGTGGCATAAAGGAATGTTTGCGGGTAATAGAACCGTCCTATATCTTAATTGTGGTGTTTGTCTCACAACTGTATTCATTTGTCAAAACTTATAAAACTGTTGTTAAAAACAAAACAACTGCCCCCAAAATAGAGTCACTTAAGCTAAGGCCCAAATCACCAAATTGAGACAATTTCCGTTTTGGTTTTCCCAGAAATGGAATTTTAAACCAATCAGGACTCATCTAATCAGCACAAGCTAAGTACTCTGCCTGATAGGCCCTTGCCACCCCCTAAAGGAAAGTGACCTTGCAGTAACCAATCTGCTTTTTTGTCTAGTGTGACTTTCTTGTTCCCACACCCTTCTGCCTTACAAAACTCTTTCATTTTCTACAGTTCCTCAGAGCTCCTTTCCATCTGCTAAATCGGATAAAGTCAATAAGATCTTGAAAATTCACTCAGTTGAATTTTGTTTTTCTAACACTGTACACTATAAAGGGTACATTTTACTGCATGTAAGAGACTTGATTAGGAAAAATGAATCAGAATTTTTAAAAAAAACTTCACAATCGAAGTGAAAATAATTATGAAAATTTTTTGTTAAATAATTTGGTATGTTTTGTGTTTTGACTTTCCAAAAAGCTTTACTTAATTACTTTGCAATAAAAATTAGATTAAAATATTATGCCATTAGAATACACACAAAATTCTAACAATACAAATGGACTAGGAAAAATTTCAGTGTTTTTTGGCTTCAATTTCTTTTTTTTAAATAATTTTAAAGGAAGTCTGTTTTGGTTAGATTTCTGAGGCTTCAAAGAAATTCATTTCTATTAATACGTTGTTTTATAACAGGGACTCCTGGGGTAAACTAATCCTTAAGTATTCAAATTGCTAATTCGGGGATAAAACTGTATTTGTAGAACTGTTAATGTTAAAATTTACATGTAAAATAGGCTCAAAAATGGGATATCCTGTTTTGGAATGCAGAGTTAAAAGATACCAGATTCTACATTTTCTAGCACATCTAATCCTCAAAACAGTGACTTTTATCACTGGCTCAAACACCTGTGTAGCTTATTAAAATGCAGATCTCTGGCCTCCACCCATTATTTATATAATCAGAATCTTGGAGATGGGTTCCAAGAATCTGTCTGTTAATAAACTCTTAAAGAAATTCTTAAGCACATTACCACTGGAGAACTCTTGACCAGATCAAAGTACTACTGCCTAGATAGGGGGGTCTTTCAATATGGTTGAGAAGAGAAGGAATTTTTTTGCTGAAAGCAATTATGCTCTTTTCAAATTTAAATCCACTCAGAAAAACAGGTTGTATTAGGCTAGTAGCTCTGAGTATAAATATACCTATCTTATAAGGAGATACACACACATACACATTTTTCAAATGACACGTTTCCTTTTTATAAACGTGAAATGTTTGTTAAAAGGTAAATTATATACATTTTTAGACGTTTACAACCCTCCAGTTTCTCTGTCACAGAAGTGAGATCTTTGTGCGCCTTCAATTTCAAATCTCTTAACCTAGGCTTTATGTCTTCATGGGGAATACAGTGAGAGAAGACCTGAAAGTAATTGAGTTTCAGCCTCTTTTTCTCACCTAAATACATCACATTCGTCTAGCCAAAGAATCTTGATCTTAAGCATGAAATGGTTTAGACATTATTTTAATGATAAGAGATATACATTCCAAGTTGTAATAAAACTTGTGCAGTATCTTGAAACATCTTTAAAAATAGCTGTAAATTATTTAATCACTCCTGAGTATTTTTTTCTTGCAAAATGTGTAGTAAGGAAAAACTTGAAATTCACCTAAATACAAATTTTACCTAATTTCCCCTGAAAATAGCTACATTTTGAATATTTTGTGAGTTCATTACCAAGAGAACTCCAGAGATGTTAAAATAATGGTGATTTTGCCTTCTTTTCATTGCTCCATGAAATACAATTCCCAGAAATAATCAATCTTGACCATGCATATACCACAACTAATCATTTTAGTGGAAACTGTGCTCAAAAAAAAAGCACAGGTTACTCCTGTGAACCACGTTTACTAACAAAGGAGACAGTAATACACTTTTTTAAAATGTTATTATATTTACTTTTTTTATAATGAAAAACACAAAAGTAAAGAAAAAGTAATTAAAAGCTAAACAATGTTCACTACCTATTTAAGGATAAAAATCAGAGACAAAATTTGATTTTGAGGACCACTGTAAATACTAGAAAATATTATGTATTTTGAAAATAGCACTGATTTGGGATATCCTGATATCCTTGCCACATAATCATTGAAAGTCACTTTAACTTCTTTGAGTCTCATTCTTTACAATGGGTACTAAAAGTCCGGGCAACTTAGCATGAACAAAGACAGCAGCACCAAATTGTACTAGTAATCACTGTATTTGTCACCTCCACAAATTCATAGCTAAATAACAAAAATGAAAAACCCACAGACTTTCTAATGACATTCTTGTAGTATTAACACATTTTCTATTGTATAATAAAACATAGCAACATTTGAAAGATCTGTATAATTCAATGAACTAATATTTTCCAAATGAGCAAATGCATGATGTTACAAAAGCATGCATGAGTGAAAGATCCATTCAATTGCAAGACAGACCAATGGATTTTAGTATAACAAAGTGTTCTCTGATGTGGTTTCAGATTCTATACCATAAAACCTTTAGGAAATTACCCTTCTGAGATCTGGTATGGTATCAAAGATGAATTTCTGCAATTATCTGGAAAAGGTTATTAAAATTTACTCATACTCTTTTTGAAATGTACTGTTTCCTTTTCCTTCTACTAGTCAGACACTAATGAAATTCATAGAAATATAAAACAATGCCACTTGTCTCACTAATATTTTTGTTTCAAAAGTTATTTTTTCATAAAAAGTTATTAGTATTAACACTTAATGGGCATGTTGCTTACATTCATATTATTTATTAAATAATTATTTTAAAATGTCTCAGTTTTCATATCTAATACAATAAATATCATTATATCTAATAAATATCATTAGATATAACCCATAAAAGCCAATATAAACCAAGCTATCAGGGCTTCCCTTGTGGCACAGTGGTTAAGAATCCCGCCTGCCAATGCAGGGGACACGGGTTCGATCCCTGGTCTGGGAAGATCCCACATGTTGCGGAGCAACTAAGCCCACGCGCCACAACTACTGAGCCTGCACTCTAGAGCCCGCGAGCCACAACTACTGAAGCCCGCCCGCCTAGAGCCCGTGCTCTGCAACAAGAGAAGCCACCGCAATGAGAAGCCTGCTCACCACAACTAGAGAAAGCCCGTGCGCAGCAACAAAGACCCAACGCAGCCAAAAATAAACAAATAATTAATTTTTAAAAAACAAGCTATCTGAGCTCCTCAGTAAATTTTTTTTTTTTTTTTTTTTTTGTGGTATGCGGGCCTCTCACTGTTGTGGCCTCTCCTGCTGCGGATCGCAGGCTCAGCGGCCATGGCTCACGGGCCTAGCCGCTCCGCGGCATGTGGGATCTTCCCGGACCGGGGCACAAACCCATGGTCCCCTGCATCGGCAGGCGGACTCTCAACCACTGTACCACCAGTGAAGCCTCTCAGTAATTTTTAACAGTATAAAGAGGTCCTGAGAACAAAAGCTCTGAGAAGTACTGATCTGGACAATAAATACCAATGGGAAAAGAACTGATCTGATATTTTCAGTAACTTCTATAAGTAAAAGACTCATTTTACTCTGCCACAACTTTTCTGGTACTGCCTTCATTTCCTGGTTATATTATTACACTTTAACCTTTATCACAGTTCAGCTCCACTTGTAATATTCTGACAGGTGACAGCTAGGTGCTTTTGTAAACAGTGAGCTGTGATACTCCACTCTTGGTGTACAAATAATAGAAACTCACATTAACAGAGTTCTATAAAGTGACATTTCCTACAGTGGCTCCAAGTAACCTGTGCTAACACAGAAAGATCCAGAATCCATACTAAGGAATTATATCATATGCTACTTAGGAAATGTTTTTAAGGAAACAATGTCCCCAAATTCCAAGAACTTTGAGTAGAAGTTCAGTTCACTTCCCTGTGTCCCTAAATGATGTATTTGAAAATACGTGGAGAGATTTTACCTCTTCTTATTGCAGTAGATTTGATTAGAATAATTCTTAAAAGATTACAAAATATTCACCTTTGACCAAGAGTAGTTTAGAAAAAAAAAAGAGAAAATGGAAACTACTGCTCAAAACTATTACTTGGAGCAGGTAATTTAAAATCAAAGCTTGCTGTATCAATCAATATTAATGTCAAAAAGTAGGCTTTATGTACAGATGCACTAGTGATGATAGTAATGAAAACTCTTCACTTTTACCTTTAAGTATTAAAGACCAAAGTTCTGGGCAAGAATAAGGTCAGGGTTTACAGTCACTGTATACTATAATATGATGCAGAGTGGCCTGTGACTAAAACTCCACTCTAGGACATTTTAATACTCCTGGAATGTGGTGACGTGACTCTCATATCACTGATTAACCATCAGAGCCTCAAACTATTCTAAGAAATTCTGGAGTTGAAGAGCTAAACCAAAGAGGCCAAACTGGCACTCACTGTCTTTCTCTCATATATAGTTTATTGTCACACACTGGTATACATGGAAGGACTGATCATACTGTAGTATATAACAATGTTTACTTTTGTTTGATAAAAGATCAAAAAAAATTAGTGATCAATACACTTTTTTTAAGGCTAGAAATCTAACCGCTAAACCAAAATTCTGTCTTGTTTTCTCTTTGTTAAATGTATACTCAAAGCAGATCTTTTTGACAAGGAACATTGATTAATGTTTATGAATCACCAAGATTATGTAACAAGAGGAAAGAAAAAATAAGAGCAAATGAATGAACAAATGACAACTTATGTAGAACCCAAAGACAATACATATAGAGACAGTTTGAGAGTACCTGCATTGTCCATCAAAGAGAACAGGGGATTCTTGCTCATTTTCCCTCCATTCCCCGGTGCCTTCCTCATAGGGTTTCCTGTAAACATTGTTTACAGCACTCTACTACCTTTTCTAGATCTGTCTTTCCTATCTTCATCTTATTATTCCTCTGCAGGCTTAACTTGTGCCCTTTGGGTCTCTGTCTCCTTTTACTTACAACTAGCACTTCTTGCGACCTGCCAACAGAGTTACCTGTGGGCCCACCTCTCCTAACAGACTGTAAATTCCTTGGTGTCACAGTCATTTTGGTATCTTCTGTAATACATAGCACAGTGTCTTGTACATTGAAGATGCTATTTAAAATAATTGCAGGGCTTCCCTGGTGGCACAGTGGTTAAGAATCCACCTGCCAAGGCAGGGGACATGGGTTCAAGCCCTGGTCCGGAAAGATCCCACATGTCGTGGAGCAACTAAGCCCATGTGCCACAACTACTGAACCTGCACTCTAGAGAGCCCACGAACCACAACTAATGAGCCCGCATGCCGCAACTACTGAAGCCCGCATGCCTGGAGCCCGTGCTCCACAAGAGAAGCCACCGCAATGAGAAGCCCGCACACCCCAATGAAGAGTAGCCCCTGCTCCCGCAACTAGAGAAAGCCCACATGCAGCAACAAAGACCCCAACACAGCCAATAATAAAAACAAATAAATAAATAAATTTATTTAAAAAAATAATTGCAAACTGAACCAAATTTTTTATCTGTTATCCCTAGCAATCCCATTTCTTTGTCAGAAAATAGCTATGTTTGGGATAATATCCTCCATCACTACCCTGGACTCTTCCTAGAGACAATTTTGTTCCTAACAAAACATGTAGATTACACTAAATTATCTTTCAAATACAGGGCAGGTTTCTTGGTTCTTGTAGGTTAAGTAAGGAAAATCTGGTTATACAAAATAAAGTTTTTTAACAGATATGTTTTCATTCTACAAGTGAAAATTTTGTGTTCGTTAATTTAAGGTATAGAAATGGTTCAAGTCATAGTGGATGACTTTGAGTCAAACCTTAGGGATCTGACATTAAAATGAAAGCCAGGAATGAGAGATTATGAAAAAACAAACAAAAAAACCTCTGCATTCTAATTTTGAATCTGCTGTTTACTAGCTGTGCCTACGGTAAGTCGCCTAATTTTTCTAAGGCCACTTTTTCATCTGCTGCTCCTACCTCCATAGGGTTCTTACTAGAAGCCAATATATATAACAAAGCTTTGAAGACATGCAAAGTTCAGTACAAATATCTTAATTATCTACTTGCTTAAGACACTATCAGAAAAATGGAAAAACGTATAGTACTAGGGTTAAAGTGAAATCTAGCTTTACGTGATCTTAGGCCAGCTCTAAGTATTTGAGATCTTTTCCTTTCCTTTTACCATGATTCCTCAAACAGTATCAAGTTCCTGATAATTCTCTGAAGAATTCCAGCAATAAATTCTCCCAAGTCTCACCAACAGAATATAATTTCTACTTTTAAGGGATTTTTTAGCTTTCTGGCTTCTACCTTCTACAATTAACATCCAAATCAGAAAGAATACATCATTTCAGTGCCCAAACAGTAAAAGTAAAATTGGGGGCTTCCCTGGTGGCGCAGTGGTTGAGAGTCTGCCTGCCGATGCAGGGGACACGGGTTCGTGCCCCGGTCTGGGAAGATCCCACATGCCGCGGAGCGGCTGGGCCCGTGAGCCATGGCCGCTGAGCCTGTGCGTCTGGAGCCTGTGCTCCGCAACGGGAGAGGCCACAACAGTGAGAGGCCCGCGTACCGCAAAAAAACAAACAAACAAAAAAGTAAAATTGGATTTCTAAAATACCAGTAAAGGAGAAGGTTCTATAATAACAAAGCTATTTCTGCATCCCAGAGTACTAAAAGTACTTTACTTATCTAAGACGTAGTCTCTGCAATGCCACTCCCAGTTCCTATTCATGAAAGTCATGCTGTCTGAAAGGAAAAAGGCACTCAACTGCAGGGGTTTCCCCAGCTATTTACAGTACACCTTTCCCAGGTTGATGGGGGATGAAGGCAGGAAGGGAAAGGAAAAGAAAGAGTCAAACTACAGTTGAGTCTTTACTATCTTTTAATTCTGCTTGGATTCTGGCAGATAGCATACACTGTTAAACTATCTTCATCCCAATCACCTCTGCCATCACAAACTTACTTGAATTTCCAAATAAACTGCATATAGGTACACACACATCTAGAGAGAGGACCTGACTGACAATGAAGGTTTAATCATTAAATATCCTTTTCTCCTATTTTATTTTAGAACAATTTTTCTTCCTAATTTATTACATTCTTTGCAACAGTAAGTAATCAATTTTTCACTGGTCTGGAAACGTGATATTTAATAATGTATTTATTTCAATGAAATTGATTGGGATGTTGCCTAGACCTGGTGTAAAATTTAATTCACCACTTAAAAATTCCAACCCTTTGTGCTTCCCTGGTGGCGCAGTGGTTGAGAGTCCGCCTGCCGATGCAGGGGACACGGGTTCGTGCCCCGGTCCGGGAAGATCCCACATGCCGCGGAGCGGCTGGGCTCGTGCGCCATGGCCGCTGAGCCTGCGCTCTGCAACAGGAGAGGCCACAACAGTGAGAGGCCCGCGTACCGCAAAATAAAAAATAAAAAATAAATTCCAACCCTTTTTGCCAAGCCAATAAAATTTGTAAAATGTAATGAACACAACTGGTATAAACTTCACCTTCTATTTCCACCCAGTCTAATACCCTAAGTTAATAATAAAAATGATGGGGTTTGGGAGGTAAGATTAGAAAGAGCCTAAAAATCTATAAACCAGATAAACAATCCAACTGCTATGTTTATTTTAAATGGTAAAAATAAAAGAATGTATAGAAAGCCAGTCTTTATTTACCACACTAATATATATATGCTATATACAGGTATATACAATATATATAATACATGGTGCCAACAAAAGAAAGAAAAAAAGAAAAATAGAAAGAAAGAAAAATAGAAAAACAGGAAGGAAGGAAGGGAATAAAAGCCAGTTGTCAGGCAATAAACCCATAAATTAAGCATCCAATTTTTACCAGTTTTTTTTTTTAAGATTTTTTTTGATGTGGACCATTTTTTTTTTTTAACACTAAAGAGGCTATTAAGTATGTAGTATTATCTATAAGTACAAAGACTTTCCCAATCACGTCACTTAGAGATCATTTTATCCACTGCTCTGTTTGGCTGCCAGTCTCTTGTCTCTCTCCTCAGCAATGGTAAGGCAGATACCCTTTCCACAAGGAACAGAGATCCATGGTTTGTTGCCTTTGCCAATAATGAAAATGTTGGAGAGCCGGGTGGCAAAGCTATTGCCATTGGCATCTTTCACATAAACTACATCAAAAGAACCAGGATGTCTCTCCTGGTGAGTGATCATACCAATTCTTCCCAGGTTAGCACCTCCAGCCACAATTCACAGGTTACCAGTGTCAAATTTGAAGAAATCAGTAATCTTGCCAGTCTCCAAATCAATTTGAATGGTGTCATTCACCTTGATGAGGGGATCAGAGTAGCGGATGGTGCGAGCATCATGGGTTGATGTGGACCATTTTTAAAGTCTTCATTGAATTTGTTACAATATTGCTTCCATTTTATGTTTTGGTTTTTTGGCCGAGAGGCATGTGGGATCCTAGCTCCCAGACCAGGGATCCAACCTGCACCCCCTGCATTGGAAGGCCAAGTCTTAACCACTGGACGGCCAGGGAAGTCCCCAATTTTTACCAGTTTTTAAGGAATTCAACTTTGTTCGTTAATCTGTAGCCATTTCACTATATAAAATATCACCAAGTCAACAGCCTTCTCTGGCTATGAAATATAATATTTATAAAATATAAAGCTTTTGCATTTCCATCCCAATTAATTTCGTTAAGCACCAATGTTTATTAGCACTGAGACAATTTTTCTATTAGAAGAGTCTACAATAAACAACGCATTTAATTTTCAGATGTCCTGACACAAATATTTTCTTCAAATTTAAAAAAGGAAAAATTCTTTCTCTAATAATTTATTTAAAAATCCATTTATTTTTCCTTTTCACTTGAATCTGTTTATCTTTCCCATGTATGCAATATAGCTTTAGGCCCATAATGGCTCAGGGACCCCTCAAAGGTGTATTTTAATAACAGAAGCTGTGCTTCTAGAATGCAAAGAGCTGATAAATGTGCTCAGTTTTACAATACATCAAAAGGGAGGCAAGTCAAAATGTTCAAAACATGTGGATTGTAGAATTAGCCACCTAAACAATGGGTCTTCACTCAGACGCTATAAACTCAGATTATATGGAGGAATAAGGGCTCAATTTGGACTGGTCACGGCATATTGCAAACATTATTTTTCAGGTATCTCACAGTGAAGTAAGTAGTATGCTCAGTTCCTAAGCACTGAAAGCAAGTACACCTTGGATACTTATGAATAGAATCTATCTATCTAAAATGTGATTATAACTCGTTCAAGGAGATTCACGTTACAGTGTTTGAGCAATGAACAAATACAAGTAATGAATGCCAACTCATGGACAAATAAAATAATTCAGCACCAAGGAATGAGTGCAAGGTACTATCATGATTTAACCATTAGCTGGTGGATATACCTGGTGCTTTCTGTGCATTAATTTGCTTTCTTTGAAAAGTGAGGGCAGTGGTACTCTTTATTAGGCAGAATTTTAAGAGTACAATACTTCTTCCCTTTAAAAAAAAGGGAGTTAACATATTTTGGCAAGTATGTAGAGAAATTTGAACCCTTGTGCACCACTGATAGGATTATAAAATAGTGTGATCACTATAGAAAAAAGTATGGAGAAGCCTCATGAAAACAGAACTACCATATGATCCACCAATCCCTCTTCTGCGTATACATGCAAAGAACTGAAAACAGAGTCTCGAAGAGATATCTGCCCAACAATGTTCATAGCAGTATTCAAAATAGCCAAGAGGTGGGAGCCACCTAGAGGTCCATCAATGGATGAGTGGATAAACAAAATGTGACACATACACACACACACACACACACACACACAATTATTATTCAGGTTTAAAATGGAAGGAAATTCTGTCACATGCTGCAGCACAATGATCCTTGAAGACATCATGCTAAGTGAAATGAAAGTAAAAAAAAAGACATACACTGTATGATTGCATTTATATAAGGTATTTAAAGTAGTCAAATTCAAAACAACAGAAAGTAGAATGGTGTTTACCAAGAACTAAGGAAAGAAGAAGAGGGGAGTTGTTGTTAAATGGGTTATACAGCTTCAAACTTGCAAGATGAAAAAGCTCTGGAGATCTACTGCACATGTGATTATACATAACACTACCGAACTGTACACTTTTAAATGGCTGAGATGGCAAATTTTATGTTATGTGTTTTTCACCACCACAACAAAAATAAATAGATAGATAGATAAACAACTTAAAAAAAGAACACAGTTGGTCTATAAAAGATTATCTTTAAGGATTTAGTTTGGCTAATTAAAAAAAAAAAGCTTTTAGTAAAGATGGAGCAAACATCTGGTTAGAGAGGTAAGCAATAGGGTAGCATGACCTGTTGAGCAACACCTCACTTTCTCCCCAATAGTACTACGTTTTGTTTTCTCCCACAGTTTAGAAGACCACCCCCATCCATTCCCCCAGCACACTACAGTAAACATACAAAAGCAAAACTTCTGGGGGGACAAAGTTCCACTTACCTGCCTGCTGCTGGAGACCCAACTCTTCCCCACAAGTGCACTTGAAACATTCATGTGAAATAAGCCTTTTTAAAAACACTATTTTATTCATCTGAGCCAAGGGAGTAGAGATGAGATAGGGGAGAATTATTTATTTAATGCAATGACGTGTGAAGAGATAAGGGTTGTACCAGGGCAGTCAGTGGAGATAAAAATTAAGAGGCAACACGTTTTAAAATTGTCAAGTAAGAAGTGCAATACCTGGGGACTTCCCTGGTGGCGCAGTGGTTAAGAATCTGCCTGCCAATGCAGGAGACATGGGTTCGATCCCTGGTCCAGGAAGATCCCATGTGCTGCAGAGCAACTAAGCCCATGCTCCACAACTACTGAGCCTGCGCTCTAGAGCCCGTAGGCCACAACTACTGAGCACACGGATCACAACTGCTGAAGCCCGCGTGCCTAGAGTCCATGCTCTGCGACAAGAAAAGTCACTGCAATGAGAAGCCCGCACACCGCAACTGAGAGTAGCCCCCGCTTGCCGCAACTAGATAAAGCCCGTGCGCAGCAATGAAGACCCAACGCAGCCAAAAATAAATAAATAAATTAAAAAAGAAGTGAATACCTGGATGTGAGGACCAGGGGGAGTGACTTTGTTTAATGAAAAGCAAACATTGTTTTAGGCATAAAGCACCCACAAGTCATGAAACTGACCAGACATCCCTAGAGCAATGTGGTTCCAAGGTATGGTACACCAGTTCTTCTCTTCACTTGAAATATGTTTCGGATGAAATCTACTTTCAATCAACATTCTTCCTTTGGCATTTAAGGTCTTCTCTCCATTCAGGGCAGCTCCATTTTGGTCTGTAGCATTCAGTGGACTCCTGGGTAACCTTTTGTTTTATTCAAAAACTCTACAGCTGCAAAGTTTGAAAACCACTGAACCAAATACGTATGACATTTCAGTGGCTTGACCCTGTGGGTATCCACCTATTTTGTATGCAACACGGTTCCTCAACCATGACACTACGGCCAGGTCAGGCGGCTATAGCTTCGTTGTAAGGGCTGTCCTGGGCGCTGTGGGATGTTTAGCCTACACCTGGGCCTCTACCTCCTAGATGCCAGTAGCATCCCTCCCAAAATCTCTAGTCATGACAATCAAAAAGTCTCCAGACACTGCCAAATATCCCCTGGGAGGTAAAATCCTCCCCTCCCAGACTCTAATCTGTTTGTGGTCTGTTGCTATTTTATACTAGCTTCTCCTTTCTCTTCTAATGGTTATGTTAAACATGAGCTAACACTATATTATTGGTGATTTCTTTTTAATGGGTAGGAAGAGAAAACAAACAAGCTAGAGACTCTAACAGATATGTGGTTATTTGCCTACTACATTTCAAAATTGACAGGAGAAAAAGGTTGCTTGGTTACCTGAAACACAAGGCATATGAAGTTTCTATGCCTTAGGCATTTCAGGACCTACAAGTAAAATTTGTCTAGATACAGGCATTTCAAAAAAAAAAAAAAAAAAAAAAGCAGGACTATATATACTACTCAGCAGTAGGAAACTTCCATAAACAAGACAGGTGACTTATAAAAATTAATATAGTATTAGGCTCAGGTGAAGAGGGAAAAAGGACTTTTTGAATGAATAATAAAACACAGAAATCACTGTGGGAAAGTGGAAGAACAGAGCTTTGCAATAAGACAATTTGCATCTGAATCTTAACTCCATTTGCTTTACTTTCTTATCTTGGTAAGACATTTAATCCCTCTGAGCCCAGAATAAAAAAAAAGAAAGAAAGAAAACAGCCCATTTCATTTCCTTACATTGCTTGAGGAAGGGGACAGTCTTTTAACCATCTGTATTTCTAGTACCCAGAAAATAATATAAATGTCTATAAATGAGTTTTAAGTGAAAAATATCAAGATTCCTTTCTTCTTTTAAGAGTTATACAAATCACTTTATATTTTTAAGATTTCTTGCTTTTCCAATAATTTTCAGCTCCACACCTAAAATTATTTACAGTGTTCATGAATGGCTTGTGATTGACCAGGAATGGTAATGAATGGTTTTAATTTATCTTTGGGTTTTTTTTTTTCCCCTCAAAAGTCAAAAACAAGACACTTGACAGAAACTAACACACCATTGTAGAGCAATTATACTCCAATAAAGATGTTAAAAAAAAAAAAAAAACAAGGCACTTGAAAAATGAGGGGTTTTGGGGGTTTTTTTTGGCCTCGCTGCGTGACTTGCAGGGATCTTAGTTCCCCAACCAGGGACCGAACCCCACCCTTCACAGTGAAAGCGCTGAAAGTGCAGAGTCCTAACCACTGGACCACCAGGTAATTCCCCTTGAAAAATGAGGTTTTATACAAAAAGATTTAGACTCGTCCTGAACCACAATTCAACATCTAGCAGTAATCTTAATAATGATTACACCATTCAGGGATCAAGGGAGATGTCTGTCATAGCACCACAACAGCCCTCCACCAGGGAGTAGCGATTTCTCGCCTTCAAATAAAAAAACACGAGCCAAAATGATGGGGAAATCCTGGTACAACTACGCTGACCTCTGATTAAGTGACAGTGGAAAATAAGGATGGCAGCTCATCTTAGCACTTTTACAGAGATGAGAAGCTGTAAAAAACTAAGCATTATGTTTATGAGCCTTTGATTTTATTTCTATAAAGACCTACAGCTTTGCATACTCAATGACATTTAAATTATCTGATCATATAGAAGGGTAGTATCATACCATATCTCATTGTTCACACATCACTAATACATGACATGCATTTTATCCCCTTCCCCTCACAGCCATCATCCCATCCCTCTCTAGCAAAAACAGTTTTCAACTCTTCTCTCTTTCAGCTAAAGTTAGGACGTCTATTCTTTTCTTAAAAGTCTCTGGGAATGGTCCATGGTTGTTTTCAGTTATTGGAAGAAATTGTCATAAAGAACATGCTTATAAAAATCCTGTAGCACATCACCTTACTGAAGGAAAAAGAGAAACATGAAAATATTTTCTGCCACTTACAAACACCGTACAATTTTTGCTTCCCATGGTTGAATGAAGAAGTTTGAAGAGTTTAGATGTCAACCTCTGTTTCTTGGATCTAACTGTTTGGTATCAGATCCCATGGACAATGGAAATTTGCTAGATGTGCGTGGTTTTTGGTGATTCACACACCAAACAAATGGGAGAAAAGGCATTAATTTTCCCAATATTCAGAATATTATCTCATTCCAAAAGAAATGTCACTTATAACCAGTACTTCCTCCTCCATTTTATGTTCTGCTGAACTTTTCTTTATGTACATCATTTGGTTACATAATTTGTGGCATGAGACAGACAAATGAAACAATGCTCAGCGTTTTTACCAAAAGTAACATTCAGGGTGCTGGAAAATGAATCTTTACACAAAAGACACATCTAGTGTCAAAGTAAACTTCTTATACAAATCCTAACAAAGGACAAATTTAATTTATAAGTGATTAGCTTGAACAAAACATTTAAAATTTCAAAACAAGCTACGCTACTTTAAGCACTGTTCATCAATGGATTTAAAAACCTTATAGCATTGGTCAAGTTTTGATATGCAGAGACAGCAAAGTGTACATAGGTGATTTATGCTTTCTATAACACTCAATCTTGGTTTGGAGTTTGAAAGCTAGGCTTTCTAAAATGCCTAATGTAATCTAAAATTCTAACGTAGCCTGAAATTCATGATATTCTAGGCCAGGCAAGTTGACCTCCTAAATAACGTGTTCAGACTTGTTTTAACTAGCAGTTTCTTAGTCTCTCATAAGCTATCATTTTTGTATTAGTTTGGGCTTCTTTATAACTAGAGGTCTTCCTTTAGGCTTTAATGTCTTATTACCTGTACTTTGGTATTTGTATAATATATTTCCTTCATTTTGCATTCAGTGGGAGCTATTCTATGGCTAACCTCATCTGCTTCAGGGTGATATAGAACAGCAGCTCCTGAGGTCCTCTTCTAGCTCTCATTTCGAAGACCTCTGAGTCACATACTACCGGCTATTGGCAACATCACCATGAGCTTCCCTGACTCCAAGGACTTCAATGACTCCAAGACAGGACAGAGTTGCTGACCTTTGGGTCCATGTGTCCACATTCAACCATTCTTAGGTTGTTGTGTTATAAGTTTTCTGGAACTAAACATAAGATTTGTTACTGTTTCCTTTTGTTTTTAACAGAGTCTTTCTATCTGAATAAAATATCTGTTCTTCTAGGAATTATAGTATACAAGTTCTTCTGGAACCATAAAAATATTAAGGCCATAAGTAATACACAAAAAGAATAAAAATTCAAGAGCTGTCTAAAATAACTAAGTTCAGAAATTCTATGGCATGGGACTTCCCTGGCGGTCCAGTGGTTAAGACTTTGCCTTCCAATGTGGGGGGTGTGGGTTTGATCCCTGGTTGGGGAGCTAAGATCCCACATGCTTTGGGGCCAAAAAACCAAAACATAAAGCAGAAGCAATATTGTAACAAATTCAATAAAAACTTTTTTAAAAAAAGAAATTCTCTAGCAAATCACAGCATCTGGAAAATGTATAATAATTGATATGATCTTTTATATACTGGCACATTCAATGAAGATAAACATAAAGGAGGCAGCACAAATTAAAGATAAGAGATTAAATTGCAGATAATGGATAAGGCACAAATGTTTTTAAATTATTTCCTTTGTTATATCATGAATCTACTAAAACTCTACAGTTACATAAATACTTACTACCTATAAAAATTCTTTTAGGAACTAGCACTACCAAGAGAAAAGTGGAGACTGGTGATGAAATCTCAAAATACCTTTATAAAAAGAAAGACCTGTTGAAAATATTCAAAAAACTACAAATCTTGTATTAGGCCTATTAACTAAAACTACACAGTTTATAGTGAATCAGCATCTAATTTCTGTGGTAGGAAACAGAGTCAATCCATTCATGGAAATCCAGCACTGAACAGTACAAACAGTTGCCAAATTTCCCTACTGCTAATTTGGGCCAATGAGCATAAAACTTTAAAATTTTCTTTATAAGTGTTTTCTTTGGGGAGGAAATGCTAGAGAATACAAAGAAAAGACTGGAAGACAGGAGACAGAAACTTGTATAGCTATTTAAAAGGGGGTCAGCTGTACCTGTAATAAATACTAAAAATTTGCTCTGAAAAAGCAATACAGAAATAAAAAGCTGAAGTTAGTCTATCTTTACTTGAGGTTTTTAACCTTTCAGCATTAAAAAGAAGCATCTTGGGCTTCCCTGGTGGCGCAGTGGTTGAGAGTCCGCCTGCCGATGCAGGGGACACAGGTTCGTGCCCCAGTCCGGGAAGATCCCACATGCCGCGGAGTGGCTGGGCCCATGAGCCATGGCTGCTAGGCCTGCGCACCCGGAGCCTGTGCTCCGCAACGGGAGAGGCCACAACAGTGAGAGGCCCGCGTACCGCAAAAAAAAAAAAAAAAAAAGAAGCATCTTAAGCAAACTAAAATGCCCAAACATTCAAAGCTATTAAAATTCTCAAATAAACAAATTACCCCATAGCTTGAGTTAAAGATCCACAAAAAAGCTGACATAATTTTTCAATAGAAATAAACAGCAAAGGTTATATCATATTTATTTATTATTATTATTATTTTTGTGTGTGTGTGTGGTACACGGGCCTCTCACTGCCGTGGCCTCTCCCGTTGTGGAACACAGGCTCCAGACGCGCAGGCTCAGCGGCCATGGCTCACGGGCCCAGCAGCTCCACGGCATGTGGGATCTTCCCGGATCGGGGCACGAACCCGCGTCCCCTGCATCGGCAGGCGGACTCTCAACCACTGCGCCACCAGGGAAGCCCCATATTTATTATTTAGACTGACTTCCAAACTTTAATTAAAATTTCCTCCCAAAAAGGAAGAGGGAATACATTTAAGGAAGTTGCTACTACTGAATAGCTAAAAGTAAAATAAAGCAACAATGAACAAATGTATTCTAAATAGCTACTATATAGACTACCAAATTAAAACTCATAATTGTAAAAATAATATTGTACATATTAATGCTAATTTTTATATGTAAAATAATCAGTTTTCTCTTTTAGGCAGCAATTACCCTCCAATATGGCCCTTACTCAGCTGAGCCAAAGGATGTAAGGGAGCTGCACCAGGATGTACATAAAGCTGATAAAACAGAATGCCAAAATTACAGAGGAAGGGTAAAGGACAGAGAGGTGAGAAACAAAGTCCAGTGTCTCTTCATGTAGACCCAAAACTTCAAAGGAATGAAATTATAAATTATCAATCTAGTGATTTATTTATGATACTCAATCTAAGGCATTTCAGTAATCTTCATGGGTCAAATTAAAAGGTCAGACCCTTTTTAAGACCCCCTTTGGTAAAAAATATTATTTAATTTAGTAAATTAAATAGTAAACATTATTATCTCATCAGTGGGAGATAGAATTTTGCAAAACAAACTTTCCCTTCTCTGTCTTAAGCCTAGTCTCATTTTATGAACAAGATGCTATAAAAATGGTGCATTATTTATTTAGGGGAGAATGGGGAGAAGGGAATGGTGAATCCACCCTTTCAATCTATTTGCCTTCACAAGCTAGGATTCAGCATGTAAGATGAAATTCTATTCTGCAGGGAATGGAAATTTTTTCTCTATTCACCTTAATATTTATCTGGACACGATTTTGAAAATCAGGGAATGAAGTCATATACTATGATACTGATAGTACTGGTGAGGTAATTAAGAAACTTAACTTACCATTTTTTAGGCTTTGATAAGGGTTTGTACTTGCTGTATTTTACACGCCACTCAAGAACTTCTTTACAACGCTGACATACTCCATCATGAAGTTTTGCATTAATTTTCTTAAAAAGAAACAGAAAAACAAATTGAGAATTTCACTTGTGAGCCAGCATTACAAACCCCAAAAGGTACATGAGAAATTTAAGGTTTTTTTAATTTTAATTTTATTTATTTATTTTTATAAATTTATTTACTTTTGGCCGCGTTGGATCTTTGTTGCTACGCGACCTTTCTCTAGTTGCAGTAAGTGGGGGCTACTCCTTGTTGTGGTGCACGGGCTTCTCATTGCGGTGGCTACTCTCGTTGCAGAGCACGGACTTTAGGCGTGTGGGCTTCAGCAGCTGTGGCACGTGGGCTCAGTAGTTGCAGCTTGCGGGCTCTAGAGCACAGCCTCAGTAGTTGTGGAGCGCGGGCTTAGCTGCTTCATGGCATGTGGGATCTTCCCAGACCAAGGCTCAAACCCATGTACCCTGCATTGGCAGGCGGATTCTTAACCACTGTGCCACTAGGGAAGGCCTAAGTGTTTTTTTAAATAGCAACCTAACTTCAACCTGGGTTAACATTTTATGGTATACTATGTATTTCGATGTACATTATCAATTTGGCTCTTTACAAAGGCAAAGATCCTTAACTGGCTGTAGCTCAGAATCATCTAGGGAGCTTTTTAATTTCCTGGAAGGAGTATTTTAAGCACATTCCCATTGATTCTGATGCATATTTATTTTACAACTCAAACTGTATAGTTAAGATATATGCATGTACTGTATGTACATTATGTACATACAGTATAATGTACTGTACATACAGTATAATGTACTGTATGTACATTATATCTCAAAAACAGGTAGTAATAAAAAAGAAAGTCTAATTCATATTTTAAGACTACTGTTTTGACAATTCAAATCTTACCACTGAGAAATGAGAAATTAAACTGAGAAATTAGACAGTCCTGAATTGTCAGTCTGCAGGGGACAGCAGAGACTAAGAAACTTGAGAAAGGAGAGCCAGGGAGAAGCAGCTGGAAGCAAGAAGGTATTTAATTATTCAATTTAAACCTTTTGTATTCTCATGTAAAGATGTCTTAGAAAAGTTACCTTGCTAACCTGGTTTCTTCAAAACAGAAAATAAATATGTGCATGTGACTGTGGTAGAAAAGGGGCTTTATGAAGAAAATAAACATTTTTATTATAATATTAGTCTCAAAATGTGTTGCGAAATGAGGAAGGAAAATTTTTAAATGTGTCATGTGTTCTCACGACAGCTTTATATTTTATAACACATCTATTTGACTCAGGACCTAGACTATATATTTTCACTAAGTACTCTGGGAATTCTCTAACTTACTTTGGTTGTGGAAGCCTGGTCTTTGCCTATTGTTGGAATAATGAAGAAAGGACATTTTAAGTTCGCTTCCTTTGTTTCCTTTTTTAATTTCTCAAAAGGAGAAAAAAAAGCATCCCAAAAGATGCAGATTCTTTGGAAGGTTATTTGATACTGAGTTAAAATCACAATATTTAGAAATCATCTGAAAGAAAACAAAACTTCTAAACAGCATTTGATATTCTTTAAAGTTCTAAACAAGAAGGTAAGATAATGACAAAACGTTTATTCAAAGAGATATTTCAAGGGTATTTTCAAAAACCATAAATTAAGCTGTGAATACATTATGAGTGAATTTAACGCTGTGGTGAAAAACATATTCTATTACTTATGAATTGTGTGTGGGGATTCTTTTCTTCCTGACCTAGAAGGAGAGTCCCTGGGAAGATAAATTCTGCATGCCACTATATTCCCTCTTTTCTGTGGTCCACTGACTGTTGCCAGAAAGAAGGAAGTCTGTGCCTAACACCAGACTCCTCTTCTTATCAACCTTGGCACTTAGTTATTGCATACAGGGCTTGCTAAGAAATACCCAGAACTAAGGTTCACATTTCATCTTTGATTCTCACTGCCCTCTGTTGCCTAGAATATCTTACCGAAAGCATTGCTTATATCTTCCTAACTCTAACAACAATAGAAACAAACTAATGACTTGATCTATGATTATAATATGAATGTGATATAAACTTTCAAATTAGAATGTTCTTAGAATGCACACCATTTTGTTACCTGCAATTTTATTATATACAACACACGCTACTTGTTAACTAGGAAGGATTATTTGGTTTCTTGCTTGTTTCTGTTCCAATTTCCGACCATTTCATCTTGATTTACAAAGCTGTGCATAGTTTGGAAACTGGTTTCTTTAGGGTGGATCGAGAGTAGAACAAAACAGGTCTTTGTGGGAACTTGTCCTGTATGTGATGTGTGAAGCAGTATAAATGGAGACGTTGTACAGCATCCACATGACCAGCAGGCACTACTACAAAATTAAACTTTGATTTTCATGCGTTAAGAAATGAATGAGAAAAGAAATGAATGAATGAGAATGAACAGTACTTTCACTTAAAAATAATTGCAGAAAGAAAACAGTGTACCTTGCTTTACTGTCTTTTGGCAAACTAGAAAAAGTGAATTCCAGACAACTGAGCAAAGAAAGCCAAATCCTAGTTCTAGGAATCACTCTGCCTGGAGCAAAGGAGATGGCAATCTTACCTTACACCTATGTTTACAACTAACCCTGTTTTGGCAGTTAATTTTGGCATGTCCCTCATGGTAGAAGATAATAGGTTATTTAAGGTTAAGATTTAAGCATGTTCAAATATAAAATCAAAACTTAGTTTTATAAGTACAAAACCCTTTAAAGATCATTTAGTTTAACAAGCTACTATCCAGATATCTAAAGGAAAAAAATCATCAGTGGAAGATTCCACTGGACTTAAGAATCTTAGCTAAAAAAAGAAAACCTTCTTTATCAATGAATACTTCTTTTAAAAATTAGAATAGACTTAAGATGTATCAGAAGACACTCCTACTTCACACACATAGTCTTAAAAACTGTCTAAGCCATTATTAATTCATACAACACATTTTATAGTAAATGCTGTTATCCCTGTTAAACGTTGTTATCCCACAATGCATCAGTGGTAAAATAACACAGCAATCCCCAAAAGAAAACTGGGTGAGGACTACAACCCCAAGAAGGCAGCAAGAGCAAATTGTAAATATAACATCTGTATCAATATGCTGATGCTGAAAAATATTTTATAAAATATAAAGTATCATTTAACAGAAGGAAGGCACTACTATGTTGGGGGGCAAGAATCTGAATAACATTCAAGAGCAACTAATATAATCTTTCGTTAGGATTTTCTGCACATCAAAATTCTTTCAGAAATGCTAAAGGTAAAACAATGGCATATTTTACTTCCCTTCATTAATGGAAAAAAAAAATCAAATTCTCAAGAAAAATGCCAATTCTAATGGCAGCTTAATTTCCATGGAATGGAATGGAATGGCCTTGTTCTCTCCCCTGCCTTACCAAAATAAGGTATTTGCTGCCAATATAGCTACAAGTGTTATTTCAGAAAATAGGAATTTTATATTTTAACTATATTTAAAAGTATATATTTTTAAATTTTCTAGTAACACTCCTTTATTCTAAATTTGGTTAGAGGATAAAGGATCTCTGAATTTAGGAGTAAGATATTATATGACTAATAATAATAATGTGAAAATCTGTATTTTAGGTTGTGACTTTCAAATCATAAACTGTATTATTTTAAATCCTTTTAATATGGCTAGAACATTGTTGGGCATAAAGTGTCTTATAAAATAAATACAACCAAAAATAGATGAGGGAGTCAGATTGAGGGAATAATGAGAGTTGGTAGCGAAAATTACAAAGCAGTCAGGAGTACAGCTGGGAAGTGCACTTGCTAGAAATCGGCCACAAGTGAGATGTGAGTTTTCTAGCAGTCAAAAAAACATGAGCTCTGCTCACCTACCTGATTCAATGTTTGTAACATGCCAAAAATCCAGTTTCTCAGAAGCAGCACAACTATTCTTGTCATTGAAATCCAAAGTTTCATTTTCCCAAAAAGGACACCATATAATACAGTAAACAATGCTCTCAAAAACATCCTTACAGGGCTTCCCTGGTGGCGCAGTGGTTGAGAGTCTGCCTGCCAATGCAGGGGACGCAGGTTCGTGCCCCGGTCCGGGAAGATCCCACATGCCGCGGAGCTGCTGGGCCCGTGAGCCATGGCCGCTGAGCCTGCGCGTCTGGAGCCTGTGCTCCGCAACGGGAGAGGCCACAGCAGTGAGAGGCCCGTGTACGGCAAAAAAAAAAAAAAAAAAAAAAAAATCCTTATAATTCAAAGTATTTCACAGAGCTGTTTTCTACCCTAGTTCTCAAAGTAGGCCGGTGTTATAGCACGCCAAACACAATGTAGTAAAAAAGTTATTTTCGGGTGTGCAAAGTAGATACAGAGGCCTGATATTCATAAGATCTATAGAAATGCACTGCAAATCATAAGGCCATCTTCAATAAATACTTTCTCCCAAATGAGTTCTAAAAACATTCACCTCTATTACGAAAAATTCAAACATGCAGAAAAAAGTTAAAACAATAATACTAACGCATAGCCATATACACTATCTAGAGACAACTGTTAACATTTTATGTGTGTGTACACTTAAAATAAGTTGCAAACATCGAGACAATTCACCTGTCAATCATACATATCCTGGAAATAGACTTTCTCCTACTTAACCACAATACCATTACCACACCTCAGAAAAATGAAAAATAATTCTCTAATATCATTGAATGTAGCCCGTCTACACTGAAATGTCCTCAACTGCTGCCCTGCCCCCCCAAATCAGTATTCAAGTTGTTCGTTATCTCTCTTTTGATCTAGAAGGGTTTTCCTCTTTTACCCTCTATTACACTGATTTTTTTTCAATTATTTTTAAAAAAATTTTTATTGGAGTATTGTTGATTTACAATGTTGTGTTAATTTCAGGTATACAGCAAAGTGAATCAGTTATACATGTACACTGATGTTTTTGAAAATACCAGGCAAGTTGTCTTTGAGAATATTCCACATTCTGTATGTGTAAGATTGTTTTCTCTTGGTGTAATTTAACTCATTGCTTTATGTCCTATAGTTTTGCAAGGTGCAAGTTAGGTTTAAAGACTTGATTAGACCCAGGTTTAAGATTTTTTTGACAAGAACAGTTCATTTGTGCTGCTGCTATGTACTCCATATTACTCCAAGTCAGGAGGCACAAGATGTCCAGTTCTCACCTAGTCAGTGATGAGAAATTTGACTGATCACTTGGTTAAGGTAGTGACTGTCCAGATCAAATTACAAAGATTAGCAATAATGTATAGGGGTCATGTCAATATGCTGTTCCACAATAACATTTCGCTTCATGGTTTTAGCATCCATTCAAGGTTCTTTGTCTGAATCAATCATTTTAAATGCTAACTCTATAATTCTTTCTACATTAATTTTTTTTAAAAAAAGGTTGACAGCTTAAGTCAGTTTTGAGGTATAATACATATAGAGTAAAATTCACCCAATTTAGGTGTATAGTTCCGTGAATCTGACAATCAAAATATAGAACATTTCCATCCTTCTAAAAAGTTCCCTCATGCCCCTTTGTTGTCAACCCCCAGACAACACTAATTTTCAGTCTGCTCTTATAGTGTTGCCTTTTCCAGAATGTCATATAAATGAAATGATCAAGTATATAACTATTTGAGGAGCTCATTCCTTTTTATTGGTGAATGGTATTCCATTGCATAGATGTGCTATAATGTTTATTCATTCACCATTTGAAGGACTTTTTTTTTTTTTTTTTTTTGCGGTACGCGGGCCTCTCACTGTTGTGGCTTCTCCCGCTGTGGAGCACAGGCTCCTGACACGCAGGCTCAGCGGCCATGGCTCACGGGCCCAGCCGCTCCGTGATATGTGGGATCTTCCCGGTCCGGGGCACGAACCCGTGTCCCCTGTATCGGCAGGCGGACTCTCAACCACTGCGCCACCAGGGAAGCCCTTGAAGGACATTTTGAGTTGCTTCTAGTTTGGGGTGCTAATGAATATTTACATACAAATTTCTGTGTGGAAATGTTTTTATTTCTCTTGATTTACTATTTAAGAATGGTATCGTTGGGTTGTATGATAATTTTATGCTTAACTTTCTAAGAAACTAACAATTTTTCAAAGTGGCTATACCATTTTGCATTTCCACTAGCCATGCATGAAGATCCAGTTTTTCCACATCCTTTCCAGTGCTTGAAATTGTAAATATTTTTTTTTATTTTAGCCATTTGAATAGGTGGATAGAGTTATCTATTTATGCTTTTAATTTGCATCTCCTTAATAACTGATAATGCTGAATATCTTTTCATGCACTTACACGCTATCATGTATTTTCTTTACTGAAGTGTCTGTTCAAATCTTTTGCCGTTTTTTTTTCTTTTAATTGTATTGTTTTGTTTGTTTTCTCATTATTTTGATGTGAGGTTCTGTATATATTCTAGATACCTGGCCTTTACTGATACATACTTTGCAAATATATACGCGCAGGCTCAGCAGCCATGGCTCACGGGCCCAGCCGCTCCATGGCATGTGGGATCTTCCCGGACCAGGGCACTAACCCGTGTCCCCTGCATCGACAGGTGGACTCTCAATCACTGCGCCACCAGGGAAGCCCCCAATCTGTGCTTTTATTTTCATTATCTTAACAGCGTTTTTCTAAGATAAAATCTTTTAAATTTCAAAGAACAATGTTTCGATTTTTTCTTTTACGGACTATGCTTTTAGTGTCAAATCTAAGAAGTCTTTGAAGAATCATGATTTTTACCTACGTTTTCTTCTGGAAGTTCAGTAATTTTAGGCCTTACATTTAGTCTATGATCTATTTTGAGCTCATTTTTGTACATGGTGCAAAATACTGGTAGGAGGTTCTTTTTAAATTATCTACGGGCGAGACTTCCTGGTGGTGCAGTGGTTAAGAATACGCCTGCCAATGCAGGGACCATAGGCTCGATCCCTGGTCCAGGAAAATCCCACATGCCGCAGAGCAACTAAGCCCGTGTGCCACAACTACTAAGCCTGTGCTCTAGAGCCCGCTAGCCACAACTACTGAAGCCCGTGCACCTAGAGCCCGTGCTCTGCAACAAGAGAAGCCACCGCAATGAGAAGCCCGCGCACCGCAAAGAGTAGCCCCCGCTCACCGCAACTAGAGAAAGCCCGTGCGCAGCAACGAAGACCCAATGCAGCCAAAAATAAGTAAATAAATAAATAAATTTATAAATTATCTATGGGCATCCAAGTTCTAGCATCACTGAATTGTGTTTGTATCTTTGTCAAAAGTTAAGTATGTGTGAGTCTATTTTGGACTCAATATTCCATCACATTAATCTGTGTCTACTCTTTCTTCAGTACCACCCTGTCTTGATTACTGGAGCTTTAAGGTCTTGAAGTCAGTACTGTGTCTCCTCCAAATTTGTTCTTTTTCAAAATTGCTTTGGCTATTCTAGTTCCTCTACTTTTCTGTATACATTTTAGGATCAATTTCTTAATTGTAACAAAAAAAGCCTGCTATGGACCTACTAGAGAATGGACTTGAGGACACGGGGAGGGGGAAGGGTAAGCTGGGACAAAGTGAGAGAGTGGCATGGACATATATACATTACGAAACATAAAATAGATAGCTAGTGGGAAGCAGCCTCATAGCACAGGGAGATCAGCTCAGTGCTTTGTGACCGCCTGGAGGGGTGGGATAGGGAGGGTGGGAGGGAAGGAGATGCAAGAGGGAAGAGATATGGGGACATATGTATATGTATAACTGATTCACTTTGTTATAAAGTAGAAACTGACATACCATTGTAAAGCAATTATACTATAATAAAGATGTTAAAAAAATTTTTTTTAAAAAGCCTGCTATGATTGCAATTAGGATTATATTGAAACCATAAATAAATTTGAGGGAGAATTGACATCTTAACAATTCTGACTATTCCAATCCATCACCATTGCATTCCTGGGATAAACCTCATTTGTCTGAGGTATATTATCCTTCTTATTGGTGAATACAATATGCTAATATTTCACTGAAGATTTTTGTGTTTATGTTCAAAGAGGGATATTGGTCCATAGTTGTTTGTTCATTTTTTGTTGTTGTTGTTGTTGTTTTTTGCGTTACGCGGGCCTCTCACTGCTGTGGCCTCCCCCATTGCTGAGCACAGGCTCCAGACGCGCAGGCTCAGCGGCCACGGCTCAAGGGCCCAGCCGCTCCGCTGCACGTGGGATCTTCCCGGACCGGGGCACGAACCCGCGTCCTCTGCATCAGCAGGCGAACTCTCAACCACTGCGCCACCAGGGAAGCCCTGTTCATTTGTTTTAATAACGTCTCTGGTTTTGGTGTTTAGTTCAGCTGCTAGAGGATTCATATAAAAGGGTTAAAAGGACTTAAAATAGAAGTAAAGATTTTATATATCTTAGAAGAACACTAGAATATTAAAAGTCTTGTAGAATAAGCTCAAGTCCTTATTTTTAAACGTTTAAAAGTACATTTATATGTTAAAAGTGTTTTTTTGGTTACAAACCAAGAAAAAGTTTATCCTAACTAGATGGAGTTCAATTTCTTATAGCTAGCCTTTGGTTTATCATATTATATAACACTTTAGGAAATCAAATTTATCACTCAATAAATATGTACAGGGAAGGGGAAAAAACAGAGTTCAAGCTTCACGTAGAAATCTCTTTTGTATTCTGTCCAGTAGTCTGTAAATTTTGTTCATCTCCTACCACCTCATTTGGTTTTACAACTAGTTCTTTCCTTTTAATGCTTTTTTTCCCCACTGTGTATTAACAATGGTATACTATATTGTATAATTTTCTTATGACAAGAATTTATTACTTTTGTAAATGAAAAATAACTTTACTGATCAATTTTATAGATTTAAAACAATATGAGCACTTATATATAAATATTCACATTGTAGAAATTTTTATAAAAATACAGATAAAGAGAAAAAGACAAGTCTTATCACTCAGAGATTCTATACTTTCCAGCATTTCAAGCATATATATTTATAGAAATTTGCACTTTTTAATGTATGCATTGCTTTATAACTTATCAATTTTTTTCATAAGAGTATATATACTTTTAAAACATGTTTTCATTGGCTGTATTTTATTCTCTCAGAGTAATACTTTCATTTACTTAACCTATTCTCTTGAGAGTTTGCTTGTTTCCAACTTCTGACTGAATACGTATATTTTTAAATGTACTATGTTATAAATATCAGAAAACTTTTAATGAACATGCAAATTCTCATTTACACAAAACAAGTTCTTATCTCATTTCAACAAAAGAGTAAAAATAACAGGAATTTTATCAGAGGTAAAAACTCGTAGTAAAGAATAACTGTCCCTTTCTTAAATCAAGTACATAATTATTTGGACATTAAAGCAAATGTTTCCTAATATTGTCTATAAAAATTTGCTTTGTTTTTTTTATCCTGGCAGTTAAAAAGTTAAAAAGAATAGAAGACATTGCCACTTTCCTTTTCAAAAAGGGAATTAAAAATCATTCTTGCTGGGAATTCCCTGGCGGTCCAGTGGTTAGGACTCGGCTCTTTCACTGCCAAGGGCCCAGGTTCAATCCCTGGTCAAGGAACTAAGATCCCGCAAGCCTCTCAGGACAGCCCCCCCCCCAAAAAAAAGCATTCTTGCTATAATCAACAATACCACAATTACTATAGATAGGACACCACTATTACATGATCCAGAATATTAATACTGATTCTAGTCTCTTAAAACTTTAAAATGTACAAACTCTTTTTTAATGTAATAAGAAGTAATAGTCTGAATGTCTATTACTCTCAGAAATACCTTATTTGGATAAGTTACTGAGTCTTACTATTTTTATGTATTTTATTATTTCACAAAATGAGCTAGTTATATAAATAGACCAGAAATACTTTTGAAGTGAGTTCTCCTAATAAAATTGGTTTTATTGTCATTTAAGGATAAATAGAAGACCAAAGTTACTATACGCTTACTTCTTTTTAGGAAACTACATTGGTTTAATGTAGCTAATTAGAGATTAGCTCTCAACATTCGTAAGCAAAATATTACCTTAGTGTTCTAAAATACTTGACATACATATATATATACATCAAATACATAACCATTTCAGTTACCAATATTTGATTTTTCACTATATAAAATTCTAATTAAAAGATACCTACGGCATAAAATGAGGTATCTTTCTACTGTAAGTTAAAATAATTAATTTTACTCCCTGAAGTCTAGTCCATCTTCCTCTCATTCACTCTGTATTCATCTTAAGTCCTTAAAACACCAATACCAAGCAGAGGAAAGTGAAAATATATACTAGAAATACTCAAAATTCTCCTCTTGTTCAACATATTTACAATACTAGCTTTTCTAGTCACGAAATAATATTGGATTCCCTCTCCCACTTTTTTTTTTTTACTACTGAAATGTTTAACAAATGACATCTGCAAAAATAAACAATTGCATTTTCATCCAAAGACTGAATATAAAATGAGTTCTGATCATCCTAAACAGAGGACTATTCTCTCAAAAAGTGGGTAGAGCTATTGTCAGTTGCAATTATACAGAGAGGGTCTATGTACAAACTACCTACTGATTTATTTCAGCAGCCATGCAAACTACTCAGATTTTCACTGACAAGCTGAATGCAGACAGACACTTAAAAGAAGCCACACCTGCCTACAGGCAGAAACATGCTGTTGCAATATTTTCTGGCAGTAGCAAAACCTATTAAGAAAGCAATTTTTTTTTCCAAAGTATATTTCACTCATTTACTTTTAAGGAAAAATTAAAATAAATTGGCGCTGTAAATTTTAACAAGCAAATTATTTCTGAAGGATTCTAACAACCAAATCACTGCACTGATAAACCAATCACATCTTTAAAAGGTGTGGTCAGTTGGAACAAAGAGCACTCTGGTATGAAGATTTTTAATTCTCTCCATCTTGTTCTAAAAGGAACAGTTCAGGAGGACATGTTATGAATGTTAAAAAATATTTCCATAGAAGGACCCAAAATGCAATGCTAAGAACAAAGTATAAGCAGAACATAGAATAATCTCCTGAGGACAAGAGAAATTTTGCCTTACAACAATTAAATCATTGGGAATTTAGTATTTTAAGATAATGTGCTTTCAATTATATTTAAGCCATCTTCATCATTAACTATGGGACGTTTTTAGTAAACAAATAACCCAAGAATAACTTCTCTAAGAGGAAATAGCATTATTGTCAGAGCAGTTTTACAGGAAGTAAGTTTTTTCTCCCTCAAAATTTTGCTGTAAATGGTCAAAATGTCAATGATTTTATCTAGGGATAATCTGTGTCGTTCCTGAAAAAAGACCCGCCTTACAATGTAGGATTGTACCCCAAACTCCATTTGCTCCTTCTTAAGATCCTTTGCTAATACCTCTTCCTCTGATTACCCCTTAAAATTATACATTCCTCAATATTTAGTCATCAACTCACTCACTCACCTGCCCACTCTCTCTCTGTCTTTTTCTCTCCTTCAACTTAGATGTCTACCAAGGAGGTGATACACTTTTCCTTAGAAAGAAAGTTGATTACTATAGTTGAAACACCACTGGTTAGTGTGAGAAGAAATAATAACAATAATGGTAATAATAATAATGACATTTATACAGTATAATCTTAAAAATCAATATTCACAGTTAATCATATCATTTCCTCATGACTATCTTAGGGATAAATAGTATTATTCCTATTTTACAGATGAAGGAACAAATCCAGACAGGTTTAACAATCTGCCTACAATCACACAACTACAAAGTCATACAACCAGGGCTCAAGAGCATGCTGACTCCAAATTCCATATTTTGCCCCACCATTCCATACTGTCTCTCTTTTAGAAACTAAATCTCAGGGCTTCCCTGGTGGCACAGTGGTTAAGAATCCGCCTACCAATGCAGGGGACACGGGTTCAAACCCTGGTCTGGGAAGATCCCACACGCCGCAGAGCAACTAGGCCCGTGTGCCACAACTACTGAGCCTGTGCTCTAGAGCCCACGAGCCACAACTACTGCGCCCACGTGCCGCATCTACTGAAGCCCCCGCACTCTAGAGCCCGTGCTCCACAACAAGAGAAGCCACCATAATGAGAGGCCCGCGCACCGCAACAGAGTAGCCCCTGCTCGCCACAACTAGAGAAAGCCTGCGTGCAGCAATGAAGACCCAACACAGCCAAAAATAATAAATAAATAAATTTAAAAGAAAAAGAAACTAAATCTCAGTCTGATTTCTAGTTTCCCCGTTGAAAGCATCATTACTTGGGAAGATGCACTTTGATTTCCAATCGAGTAACTTAGAGAAATCTTTGAAACATACAGTGTTTGTTGAAACGTACAGTGTTGTCCAGAATAACCTCAGAACTGACAGGAAAACCTATGTTAGAGACATAGGTCAAGAGTCCAGAAGAGCTATTACTTAAGAAGCTTTTCCAAAGTTTAATATCAAAAGATATCACCCCTAAATGTAATTAATCCTAGATTCTCAGTCTGTATGTCTAAAGTCCCTTAATTCAGACATGGTTCACAGTGGTATTGCACTGTATAGAAACCATCTGTTTTCTACTCTGACTTTCTCATGGTCAGGAAAAATAGAATTTATAGAAATAGTTTATGGCCTTTATTCCTATTCCTGGAATTTAGGCCAAATCTAAACACTCTGAAAGCTGGGGAATTACTTCTTCACTCTTCCCTATGTTTTAACCCTGCCTTAGTTAAAAGGTCAAACGTCAGACCAAATCTCAATTAGCTATGGAATCTAAGATTAGGAACATGCTAGGAAATCTGGGTAATTTCCAGATCAGTGATACTCAACCTTTGTTTCTCCCTCTACTGTTCACAACCCCATGTTACTCTCATCATCAAATACAGAAAATAGTACAACTTAATTAACAGGAGAGTTAATGAGTATTTGGGGGAAGCACAGGGAAGAGAGGTCCTGATACATTCTTTTCCAACAGAGGATGTCTCTCAAAACTAGAGGAGATAGAGCTAAATACATGTATTTCTAGCTTCTCGAGAAATCTTCTACTGTACTTATCATTTAACTCCCTGCTCGGTTGTTTACAGTTCTGGTCAATGTTCTTTTGCTTATGCAAGTCCTTGAGTGATTTCATATCTATGGGACATGTCTGTACTTTGATCAGGTGTCTAGACAAAGCATGCTTAGGGAAAGGTTATTTATTTACATGGTTTATTATAAAACAGGTCTTTTTGGTTTTCACTATAAAAATAATAGCAAACTAAATAATTTTTATGTAAAAGACTGCTATCATAAATCTATAAACCACATGCCTAATCCTTTATAAAAATTCTCCCTGCTGCTATTCTTAGCCACATTCCTGTGGCTAGGGGCAGGCATAATTATCTTCATTTTGCAGATGAGAAACCTGAGGCTCAGAGAATTAAGAGATTTGCCTGAGGTCACACAATTAATCAGGACAGCAGAGGCAGAACCCATAAAAAGATGCCTTTTAGTTTAGGGCATTCTATTAAAGTTACAAGTAGAAAGTGTTCCCCTATAGCTTTCAAGGTTTTCTAAATAGTAAAGGAAAAAAGAAAAAAAGAAAAGCACAACATTTTGCAGAGTAAAATTCTGTCTATGTTTTTGTCCTATGTTTTGACTCAAATTCTAACACTGGTATGTTCATTGTTTTGCAAATAGGGCCAAACCTGCTGGCTTGTTCCTAAGGTAACCTAGCAGTATTATATGTTATTTGCTTAAAAGGCACAAAACAAAATTCGAAAGTTAGAAAAATTCATTTAAGAAAGAAAATATTACCTTTGCTAAGCAATGTTCTAAAAGAGGAGGATTTACTTTTCTACAATGTTCTTCACAGATTTTCAACACACTGACACCTAAAAAATAAAGTGTAAACTAAAGTAGTGAGCTACATAGGCCAACTATGTATAATCCAATTGGAATGCAAAAAGCCCTACTCAAGCAGCAATTGTGTAGTGTCATGAGGCAACACGTGTTTTTAAAAGCACTCATTAAAAGTTAGTCACAATTTGAGATCCTGTCCAACCAGTATGGTATGCCCCAAGTTAGTGATCTTAAGAGACAAACTATTGACCAACCATTGTTTAGCATGTATTAAACAAAAAAGAACAATGATATTCATTTCCTTCTAATAGCATATTTTAGGAATTTATGGATTTAACTCTTCCAAGCATAATAACTGGCAATGTCCACAAACCAAATGATTTTATCTTTTAAAATAAATCAGCATTGCATGTCATTTACTTGGGTACAGGTATACAAGGACAACTGCCACACTGAAGCTAGTTAATTTCTTCAAAGATAGTTGCCTTGTTCTGGTCACACTAATATATCATTAAGAATAGCCTGTATATGCTGACAATTGATTGAGGAGTCAAGTCACAAAAAATTAGGTTTGTGCCATGATTCGTTTAGTCTAGAGCGCAGTATTCACATGTGACTTACCTAACTTCAGTTGAGAGCATTTTCTCATTTTTAAAAAAGAAAGATATTTTTGATGACAAGAATATAAAAAAACTAAGGGATAAAATTAAGGTGTGTTCTGAAGTGAAGGATGCAAATCACCTGTAACAAAACGCTACTACATTTTATTTCCATAGTTTTTTTAAAATCTGAAGTTGTCCTATAGTTCTTATTTTATTCTCACATCATCCCTGTGTGGAAGGAAGAAAGTAGTATTGTTATTTATTGTTATTCTAATTTGTAGAGAATTGATATAACTTACCTATGGTTACAGAGAGTGACTCAGTAGCCATACAGGAAGGAATCTGAAGAGTCTACTCCTGCTTTGCCCTGACTCCAAGTTTAGGACTCCTTCCAACAGTCAAATTATAAAATGTATCACAGGTTAGAAGTAAGTACACCATGTACCGTGACCATCTCTCTGCTGTCTACAGGAACAATGCGAAAAAAGTACAAGCTAGTGTGTACTCAGTACTATGCTAGGCATCGCAAGGATTCAGAAGATTTACAATACACAGTTCTTTCCTCACAGTGCTTCACATCTAGTTGAGACAAAAGTAATGGGCATGAAGGAAATGTGAATAGTAAGCAATAGTATTGTTAAGAGTTAAAATAGTGTTTAAAACAATAGATTAACTGTTAGCTTCTTCAAACTGGGCTTTTGGAAGGATTTGGATTGAGGGGTAGGGGAGTCACTGGAGATTCAAGGCTGACTGGTAGCCTTGCAGATTTAAAAACTCTATTGTTTCATTCAGTCCCAACCCAATGGGACAAAGAGAGGGAGTTATCTCTCTCTACTACTCAATGACAAATTTGCAAAGGTGTCACAGAATGGGGAAGACATCTTATGTTTTCAAAGACCATTGTTAATCTTGTAAAATAAGTCCTCAAAAGGTTGCAGATCAAAGCCTAACGTGACACACGGGTTTAATTTAAAACAGCAGCAATTCATCTTCTTTCATACCTTCTTTGTACTTCTACCAGTCAAGTGTTAAAACCAGAAGTGGGATTTATCCACAAGTAGAAGCAGGAGAGACTATGTACAGATGATCACACAGCCCATATTTTTCGGCCTTTCCTGAAGGTGTCAATAAAATTTCTAGTTTGCTCTTACTTCTTGTACACTGGTCTTAACTCCCCAGCTATACTACAACACCATGAAGGCCAGAACAAGGTCTTATTTTCATCTCCTTATTGCTTAGCACAGACACTAAATAATGGGCACTTAGACTTTAAAACTTTAACGATGGGGACTTCCTGGTGGCGCAGTGGTTAATAATCCACCTGCCAATGCAGGAGACACGAGTTCGAGTTCTTCTCCGCGAAGATCCCGCATGCCGCGGAGCAACTAAGCCCGTGCGCCACAACTACTGAGCCTGCGCTCTAGGGCCTGCCAGCCACAGCTACTCAGCCGGCGTGCCGCAACTACTTAAGCCCGCGCGCCTAGAGCCTGTGCTCCGCAACAATAGAAGCCAACGCAGTGAGATGCCCACGCACTGCAACAAAGCTTAGCCCCTGCTTGCTGCAACCAGAGAAAGCGTGCGCGCAGCAATGAAGACCCAACACAGCCATAAATAAATAAATTTATATTAAATAATAATAATAATTGTAGGAAATGATTTTTTTTAAAAAAGAAGAAGAAGCCTTAGTAAAATTTGACTGATTTTTTCTTACTGGGTAGCAAAAAGTAGGCATTAATAAAGGTGTCTCTAGAGAATCCCTAAGATGAGTGTTAACTACCAAGATAAACCAGGATTTTTATTTAAATATACCAGGGAACAGCCAACGAAATCATCATATGAGGGTCAAAGAACCATCCATGGTTCAATAATAAGGAGTTTAAATTAGAGCAACAGCATCACATATGTAAAAGTAACCATAATATTCTTTCATATGGATGATAAATGACAACTTATCCCATATGACTATTCTAACTTTATTAAAAATTAGATCTAGCATTATGTCCTACAAGCATTCACATTTACAGGAAACATGATATCATATTACTATAATGTCTTGTGATAAGGGCTAATGATGGTATATAGAACATTCACAAATACAAGTATATACTATGATGTCAGGTATATTATTCAATTTGATGACTTCAGGAACATGAGTAATTTCAAAACAAACAAGTCAGCCACCTGGTAAGACAGGGCTGAGCATTTAGTAATATATAAATCTTTACAGAACAACAAAGCATTTAAAATAATCCCTAGTGTAGCTTGGTATTTCATATGCGTGTTGTAAACGGCCTTCAAAACCAGGTGCAATTAATATAAAGCTACAACAGAATTCTAATGCTGATGGGCCATCACTGAAAATTATTATACATGTATACTTCTATCACCTACAAGAAGAAATACTTCTTTGTTAATAACATATAACTCTGCCAAAGCAAAAACAAAAAAGAAAATGTGTCATACAACTCCGTTCCGTAAGGACAATTTGAATAATTACATTAACTTTAGAATATAAATCTAACTATTCCAGTTAGAAATGAACTTGATAAAATATCTAAGAAAATATGCACCATAAAGTTCTAAAAATGTAATTCAACCTCATAAGTAGATAAATTGGAAGACATTTAGGACTGAGGTTGAATCAACTCCAAAGCTAAAGGAAAGTTCAAATTTACTCTTGATAGTTTTAGAAGTCAAAAATCCTAAAGAGACCAAATCAATCACTTGGAAAATCAAATCACACCAATTTCTTTCATCCCAAAGAAGGATTATATCAAGTCGTGTTGTACATTTAAGCAGTTAAGATGATCCATCAGGATGCTTGCCTACATCCACTAATACTATTTCTGTAAAGAAAGGCTGGTCATCCAGGCACCTATAACTCTCTCTCCTTTGACTCCAAAAGCCGTGACTTTAAGGTTATTTAAAAATACTTCATATTCATCAAGATAATGGTTATTAGAGGAGAGAGTTGTGGTGAATAGGAGAGGTCAATGACATTCTCTTGATCTGAGTTGACTGGGTTCAGTTTGTGAAACTTCATTGAACTCTATTATGATTTTTGCACTTTCTATATGTTGTATGTTATACTTCAACAAAAGTTTAATAAATGAAAATGCTCCATATTTACCTTTTTTCACTTTTTAGAGTAGTTACTAGTCTGAGATTCCTGAATGAAGGATACATACCATACTCATCTTTTGCAAATGCTTGCTACATAACAATAAGACAGATGTCATGTCAATAAAGACAGATGAATTAACAAAGACCAACAATCAATTATACAATGTCAATAAGAACTACTTGATTTGCATTCCTTCATTCCAGAGCACTGAACTGCTGCTACATATTACGTAGTACACCATGAGTAGTTAAAAAAAAAAATGCTTGAGCCCCTCCCGCCAGAGGTAGATGGCATTTGTGTATGTACACGTAAGAGAGAGAAAGAAGCCAAGACATATATACTAATAACTAATAAGACATGCATTATATGTGTGGTGAGAGCAATAAATGCCACAGGGAAGGAGTGAGACATTCCAGTGGGATTAACCAGGAAGGGCATTACTGAGGGCGTAGTACAAGCATGATGAACGTCTTACTAAGATGAAGGAATGGACCAGCATTTACAGAATACTTAACACTGCACGTCAGGTACCATGTGAGCATTTTCATAAACCTTACTTAACTTTCACAATATAGCTAAACCCACTAAGATCTTGACTAGTTAAGAAATTTATCTAAGATCACAGAGCCAGTACATACTAGAGAATTTGACCTAAATCTTTTCACTCCAAGATCAATGTCTTTCTACCACACCATGCTGCCACTGTCTTGAATAAGAGCTTGATATCTGTGGCCAAAAATCCAAATCTGAAATCTGACAAAAACTGATAAAAAAAAATTTTTCCTACCCAATGGATGCACTTCAAAATATTTTTATTCTTCAAAGTAACTGGATCAAAACCAAAACAAAACAGACCACATCTATGTATAGGAATGATGGCCTAAATTGACAGTTTTGGAATTCTAATTCACAGCTTGAGATCAACCTATTCGACTATCCTTTTTGGTAAAAAGGTCTCAGTCAACCATAGTCTTCTAACAAAAAGCCGACTACCAAAATAATGAGGTTATGAAAATTAAGATAATTTAACAGTTGACAGTCTTGCTGACAAACTGAAACACAGAATGTGAGAAAAGGCCAAGAATCAAGGGTAATTCCTACATTTTGGTTTGAGGAACTGGGTAAATAGTGGAGTTGTTTACAGAGTTGGGAAGCACAGGAGGAGGAAAAGGTTTGAAAGAGAAAAATTAAGAGTTCTTTCTTTGCCATGTTAAGCTTAAGAAACCTTTTTGATATTTAAGAATAGAGGTCAAGTAGGTAGTTAAATATACAACTTTGCAGCTTAGGAGAGAGGTTGGCCTGGAGTTCCAGATTTGGAAGGTATCAGCATAAAGATGGTAAAGTCATGGACTGAGCTGAATGAAAAAAATTATTTCAAGACAGTGCTGGAGAGGCAAATGCTGCTGATCAACTGAGTGAGATGAGTACTGAGCATTAACAAAGATTTGGCAACACAGAGATCGATGACCTTGACAAGGGTGCTGTTAGTGGAATGGTATGTACAAAAATTATTTAAATAGGGATAGAACAAAATGGGAGGTAAAGAAATGGGAGATCCAGGAGCTTTTCTTATAAAGAAGGAAGAAGTAGGGTGGGGCCAGAAAAGAACATGGGTTTTATCTAAGGAGGATTTTTTTTTTAATTGAAATAACCCATTACAGATGGAAAGATTGATGATGCAACAGAACATGGACAAATGAGAATTCTTAAGCCTTTAAGTCCTAAGGTAGGCCAGAAGAAATGAGCTCTAGGGTGCAAGGAAAGGGACCAGTCTTATGCAGAGACAGGCACTTCATCCACTGTAACAGGAAGGAGAGTGTATGGGTGTAAGGCCAACTGGCCCGAGGCAGGGGAACACAATCAGATTCACAGGTTTCATCAGACCGAAATTCTCCGGACCACCCAGTTCCAGAAACTGCCCTGGAGACATTCCGGACCACCCAGTTCCAGGAACTGACCTGGGGACTTTTCACCCGGCCCAGCCTTCCCGCCTTTCGAGGGGCGGGACTAACGGTCCCCTAGGATACCCGAAAAGACCACCAAATAAGGAATACGCTGCGCCCTCCCAGATTCACCACACCCCTTTCCCTTCTTCCCCTATAAAATCTTGCCCAACCCTCGCCCGGGTGCGACTTCTCTGGCCCCTTTCTCTCGGACCAGTGAACCTCGCCCGGGAGCGCTCCCTAATAAAGCTCACTTGAAGCTTTCCTGTTTCGCGGTGCCGTTTGTTAAGATCCGACCTTACAATGGGTACAGATGCAGGTAGTTTGGTAGATATGATGGTGGATAGAAAGCTGGATCTAAGCAAGGTTAGGATTCTGTCAGGTAAGTACCACAGAAGGAAAGAAGGATAAGGGATTTGAAGTACATGCAAAAGAGCAGTTGTGCTGATAGAACATGGTCTCCAAGCTAGATGAGGGAAAAAAGGACATGAATGAGGTGCAGTGGAAAGTGGAAAACTTAATGTACATGAGCACCCAGTGGAGTTAAAAAAAATTATTTGAGGAATAAGGAAACCAGGTAAGTAGACAGTGGGTTTTTTTGTTGTTCTTTTTGTTTGTTTGCTTGTTTTAAGTTTATAAGAGGAGCAGTTACCAGCAATGAGGTTTAACATTTGACCATGGGAATAGATTTCTGAGGTGGGGGGATCTAAAAGCTGTGAGATCAGATGTTTGATTATCCATGTGGCTGTAGCAATCACTAAGTCTAATGACAGGAAAACTGTGGAAAAGCAGTGAGCCGGGTACTAACGAGGAGGTAAGGATGGATCTGGAGGGGAAAATAGTCTGATGGCATGCATTTCAGAAGAGCTCGGGTTCTGAGCAAGGAAAAAATGGACTAAAGCAACAAATGGGAGAAAGGGTTCTAAATGAGGGGTTGAAGATGTGGGGTGAAAAAAACATCATTACTTAAAGACTATAGGGAAACAAGAGTTCCCAGGAATAGTCAGGGCAAGAAAGTGAACGAAATTTTATTTTCAACACTACGTCTGTTTGATGATAGTAAACTATCACTTCCAGGAGGCAAATTGGAAGGGTTAGGGGAAGGGGACATTGAAAAGTTCAAGGATTGTATCAAGTTAGGATCTACATAAAGCAAATGAGTATAAAATTTCCCAGCAAAAATGGCCAACTTGGGAATCCTCGACACTAAAAATGCAACCGAAACAAATTAACAAACACCTTTTCTAAGCTTCATGAGAGCAGTTCAGTATCTTTCCAATAAATTCCCTTTTTGCTTAAGTTAGCAACTAAAGAATCCTAATGATAATCACCTGCATGTAGAGGGCCTTGCATACATAGACAAGTTCAGAAGAGGAATGTTTATTCAATTCATTCAGTATATTTAAGTGCTATTTGGCCTGGAGTGATAAGGAAAATCTCAGAAAGGAATCTTAGGCATGTTAGCTATCCGTTTATCCCCTTTCTCATTTCATTTCTTCCTTTCACAAAAGTCAATGGTGAGAAAAAGTTCAATAACAATTAGGCTGGAGTGAGCGGGCAGCAGGGTTGCTCTGAGGACAAACACAATTCTCTGTACACCTGCCTGTGACCTCACAAAAACACTTGTGCAGGTGTGGAGAGTCCTATAGCTTAAAATAACAAATGCCGCAGCAGTCTGTAACTGTCATCCCTGAGGTTCCTTGTCCAACTGCGCCACTCCGTACTACACAGTGTTTCTCCAAACGGAAAATAACCCATTTGGGGAAGAGTTAATATACATTACGACTTTCTCTCTCTCAGGTGAACTAATTTACCTAGATGAAGAATTCTGAGAATACTTTATTTCTAACAGGGTAGTATTTAACTTTATGTAGAAACAAGTGTTGACAATGTAATTATAAAATTTTATAATCCAACAGTGAGTATGGTAGTATTCCTTAACACATAGACCAAATCAAGACAAATTAATTTCAGTTGTCATTCATTGTACATAAAATGAAATGTCTACAACATACGGTTGATGTAGAAAAAACCAACTGTAGCAGGCATCAAAAATAAGAAACATGCAAAATCAATTTATTGGCTTCAAGTGGAAGCACCTTGGGAATGTAGGTATAATGAAATATCCCAAAACATGGATGAGATTATTTTGTGTAAAAGACAGGGAATACTATACTTCAAAACATTCAAAGTAGTGAATATTCACTAGCACTATGACTTTTATTTAGTACAATACTCTTATGTATCATAATGCCCCGCACACCATAGATTAAATCACCTTGTCAATTGAAAAAGTATGTTGAATTTAATAAGAAGTCAATTGGGGGGAGGATACATTTAATTTCAATCCATGTAATAGACAGCCTTGGTGAAATATATCAAAGAGCACTTCCCAATCTGGAAGAAAGATCAAAGGGGGTCCCAGGTGATCTCCAGAATGCCAAAGATGGTTACCTTGAAACTACAGTGGAATCTATTTCTGCCCAGCTGCAGATTTGTTTAATGGCTACTCACTCATTTAAACCTTAATTGTTGAAATCCATTGATTAAGAAATAACACTTATTCCCATGACTGGCACTTCATAACTCATACCAAAATTACTCACATCAGAGATAACAAACCAATCTGAGACCATTTCCTAAATTACAACATCTTTGGGCTCGAGGAGATAGGACAAAGATCCCATATGACTTGATTCCAAGCTACCTGAACAAAATGAGCCTTACCAATAGTATCTTTTCCATAGCAAGGTTTTATTCATTCATCTTACAGTGTCAGGCATCATGGCCAACTAAATTATTATGACTCTATCCTGGAGTCAATCTAGGAAAAGTAAGATCCAAGCTCAGTAATCTTTTTTTTGTTGTTGTTGTTGTTGTACGTGGGCCTCTCACTGTTGTGGCCTCTCCCGTTGCGGAGCACAGGCTCCGGACGCGCGGGCTCAGCGGCCATGGCTCACGGGCCCAGCCGCTCCGCGGCACGTGGGATCTTCCCGGACCGGGGCACGAACCCGTGTCCCCTGCATCGGCAGGTAGACTCTCAACCACTGCGCCACCAGGGAAGCCCCAGGTTCAATAATCTTATGAACAAGATCCACTTTGTTTTTTGTTTATTTTTTATTTTTTGCCACACCACATGGCTTGTGGTATCTTAGTTCCCTAACCAGGGATCGAACCCACGCCCTCAGCGGTGAAAGCACAGAGTCCTAACCGCTGGACCACCAAGGAGTTCCCAAGATCCACTTTGTAACGACCATCTGTATTTCTCTTACAGAGAGACAATATTTAACTTAAGGGTCATGACTGGAGTTTGTAGATAAAAGCTTAAAAAATGGGAAAATATTAGAAGACAACTATTAGAATTAATTTGACTTATGGTTAGCTAACATATTCAATATGACAGAATGTCAACCTGTCATTTGTTTTCTTTCTGGAGAAGTTAAAAAAATAGTTTTCTTTTTAAAACATACTGATAATAGGTAGTATTCCTACAACTTCCCCAAACAAAAAGCAAACAACAAAAACAGAACTTCATGACATCTGAGTAGTTAATCAGTCATTCTGCGGTCATATCTGTTTATAATTGAGGTAAAATTTATATCAGTGTCATGCACAGACCTTAAATGCTCAATTCAATGAGTTTCAATAAATGCTTGTGACCTTCATGTTTCCGTCACTCCAGAAAGTTGTCCTGAACCCCTTCCAGTCAATTCCCCCACCACCCAAGGCAACTACTGTTCAGATTTCTATAGATGTGAGAAACACCTGACTTCTTTCCTTCCACATGATATTTTTGAGATTTACCTACATGCTTGCATGTATCAGTAGCTTTTTTTTTAAATAGCAGAGTATTTCATTATATGATTGACACAATCTGTTTATCTATTCTCTGTTGAAGGATATTTGTGGGGGGTTTTGTTTGTTTTTTGTTTTGTTTTGTTTTTTTGGCTATTGTGAATAAAGGTACTTGTAAACACAGAATCCTGTTCTGCTGTATAAATGTAATCATATCACCTTAAACTTAAGACAGCTTTCTGCCTAAACTAGGAGCTGAGGGTCTTGAAGGAATTAGCATCGGCTTTCACACAAAATGAGTGAGGAGCCCCACCCCTGCTCCAGAGCCCTGGCTGATTAGATGGGACCTGCTCCAACCAGCCCGTATCTGTGATATGTGACACTCCAGGGGGCCACACTTTATGAGAATAGACTCTTTCCCCCGAACATTTCAAACAGGTAGTGTTTAGGGGTAGTGTCAATAAAGCTCATCTCTGTTCCAACCCTAATCTGGTATCACATTGCTTCTATTATAGACAAAAACACAGTATTCAAAAACAACAACCAACACACAGACACAAAAAGGAACTTTTAATTTACCGGTTCTTTAAGGTCTCCCAGCACAGGCTACACCTAATCAATGCATAGCCAGCCACATGCTATTAATATAACTTTGGGCACATCATTCACCTCTGAGTCCTAATTTCCCAAGATGCAAAATGGGATAACGGTAGCACCTGTCTTAGGGTTATTTTTGAAGATCAAATTAGATAATACATATCAAGTATTCACAGATGCTAACATACTTAAGTACATAGCATTAGCTATTATTAACAAAACTTTATTTCCAAAACTATTTAGAGAGTATAACCTCAGATTTTCCTTTTCCTTTTCCATTTCAAGGTAGTAACAAGAGTTGCCCAAAATGAGTGTGTTCCCCCCAAAATTAATTCACATTTAACTGGTATTATGTAAACCAAAGTCTACAGCCAGGGAAGTTTTGGCTAAATAATTTTTTTTTAAACTGCAAAACATCTAAGTGTTTTATGCTAATGTACACTATGACCCCCTAAAAGTGAGATCTAGTATTGACCACGAAATTGACTTCTGCCCTAACAAAATCATGTGATCCTGTGGCTCTAACACTTTCAGACATGCTAGTAAAAACAATGCTGACTACACATATGAAACAAACAGCATCCTTAAGAAGATAATATATGCTCTTCCCATTTCATTTAGTTAAATGCTATCCATCCTTCAGACCTCAGGGAAGCCTTCTTAAACCCTCCAAACTTACTCAAGACTTCCTGCTAGATACTCTCAAGGTTCCCTTAGACTTTTCCTTCCTAGCTCTTACTGCCATTTGTATTAACATACTCAAAAAGATTATTTGATTAATGCCTGTCACCTTGCCCACCAAACTATAAGCTTCAATTAAAGGCATGGCTGTATATTATGCTCAACCTTATACCCCTAGTATCTACCACAATGTCTGGTACCAAATAACTGATATGGAACAAATATGTGAATACAAGAATTCACTGCAACTTTATTTGTCATAGTGAAAAATTGAAAAAACTCAAATGTTTATTAATAGGAAAGTAATTAAATAAGCTACTCTACATATATATTATAGAATATTATACACCCATTAAAAAGTATGAGCTTAATCTCTATGTTCTGACATACTCAATTTTCTAAATGAGAAAGGGAAAATGCATTTTATTTCATATGTACTATATTGTGCATAGATGTCTAAAAACATACACATCTAACTCTTAACAGTGACTACATCTGAAGAGGAACAGGCCTGAAAAAAGGTACTTTCACTTTTACACTTTATACATTTCTCTGTTGTTTCAATATTCTTCAACAAACATGTATTTCTTTTCTAATTAATTTTTTAAGCTTTGAGCAACTGCAAGTCCACATAAATTATCATATGCTTTATGCTTCCACAAAGCAAAAAAAACCAACAGAACTGGGGCTAAAATGTGGCTTTTTCTTGGTCCAGTGTTCCTTCCACTACACATTATTGCCTTTCCAATAGGGGACACAAGCTTGATACAATCAATATTTTAGTACCAAATGACTAGAAGAGATTTAAACCTACTCCCCTCTCCACCTCACCTCTGCAAGTCATGAGAGGGCACTGCAGGCCAATGGCCATAGAGGCTTCTTTTAATAACCCCAGTGACAGGGAGGTTACAAAATTCTAGTGCATGCTCCTCACTATTAAGACAATTCCCTTATATTGAGCTGAAACCTATCTCTTTTACTTTGACCCGTTGGTTCAAGTTTGGCCATTTGGAATGCGAAGCTTCTCTCCTCTTCTGGAATATATTCAAGTATATGAAGACAGTTATCACCTGTGTCTTTTTGGGAGTGGGTGCTTTACTTAGATAAACTTTCCAATAAAACAGCTGTCATTATCCAACTTCTACTTTCAGTCCTGACAAACTGCTTGGCAGACGAGGAGACGGAGAACCATCATGTAAGACTATGTCAAAATAATGAGGTACAAGTAGTCAATTGTTACTACAATCCTTCAAGAAGAGTTACAGAGAATCATGCACATCTTACCACTCCTTTATTAGATGTTGCTGAATAAAACATCTTTCTGGTATAAAGCACAGGAATGAAGACAGGGTCAGATGCTTCTGACAAAATCTTGGCTTTAGACAGCTACACATAGATGGTTCAAGAATTTGCCATGAATGCAGCCAATTATTAGTCCTCCATCAGACAGATGAACAATCAACCTAATGATCTTCCTCAGTAAAATATTTCTTGCTGTTTTTGTTAGAACCTCCAATAACAAAGCACCTGGTGGTTCTACCAATGGACGAATGAGACTTCCTCACTATTTAAAAGAGACAAAGGAATTAATGATAACAGTGATAAACAAAATGAAACTCAGGAACTGAACTTGAGACTCATGAAAACATTTCAGACCATAATGACATGGTTGTTAGATAACACCAGAAAATACACGATGAAAAGTACAGGAAGTCTAGGACGAAGTACTAGAACAAGAAGTACAAGTTCAAGAAGTTCTGTACTTAAAAGGACAACAAGCACAGTAAGCGACACTGTAGCTAAATACTTATTAAAACTGCTTTTTATCACCTGATGAAAAACAATCAGCAGTAAATGCTTGTGAAAAGACTTAGAGTAAGAATACAGGGCAAGATAGACATCTATTTGGAATAGCACAGCTTTTTTACTCTGGTTTACCTATTGATGACAGGCACAAACTTGGGAAAGTCTTCCCAAACGTTGCTCCAGGTTTTCCTTCTGAATCTGAACCTAATTAAGGGAAAGGAGAGGTCCTCTGAGCGCCCAATTGAAAATATCCCTCCTTATTCTTCTTTACTCAACTGTGATTCCCTTCATCATAATTTATAATTATATATCTCTGTGCTTATTGTCCCATGACCCAGAAAACCATAAGTTCCTTGAAGGCAGAGTCAACTCTTTTGAACACTGTATACACATGCACATGGGACCCTGTACATGAAAGATGTTCATTATATATCTGTATAGTGAAGACAGAAAGGAAAGAAAAAGGAAGTCACTGGTTACCATGAACTGTCACTTTGGGACTTCCCTGGTGATGCAGTGGTTAAGAATCCGCCTGCCAATGCAGAGGACACGGGTTCGATCGTCAGACCTGGAAGATCCCACATGCCGCGGAGCAACTAAGCCCATGCGCCACAACTACTGAGCCTGCGCTCTAGAGCCCGCAAGCCACAACTACTGAGCCCACGCGCCTACAGCCCGTGCTCCGCAATGAGAAGCCCACGCACCGCAACGAAGCGTAGCCCGGCTCGCTGCAACTAGAGAAAGCCCGCACTCAGCAACAAGGACCCAACGCAGCCAAAAAAAAAAAAAAAAGTTACTTTTCTTGCGTAGCCAATGTTGGGAAATTTATCACTTGTTGGACACTAATGATCCAGATCATTTATATATATCATTTAACCTCTCAACAATACAGGCGGGTTTCTCATTTGAGACCAAAGTAAGACTCAGAGAAATTAAATATTTAATAACTTGCTTAAGCCACACACCTAGAAAATTTGAGCTCCAGTTTACGTTAACGTCAGGTTTATCTGATATGATGGCGGCTGCCCCCAAGCTGCTCTTGTCTTCAATTATCTCCCCTCCATACAGCTAAGTGAGGAGAGAGAAATACTTAACAGCAAATTAGTAGCTGTATACAACCCAAGACCTCTGGCTATCTATACAGTCTGAATTTCCTTCCAGCTTAAATAAATCTGCTAAATAAATATAAACAGCAACACAAGCAGTTTTGCATTCATCAAATAATTTGATTCTCAAAACAATCTTACAAACGAGAGAGAAATTCCCATTATGTTGGTGTGGACACTGGGGCTAAGAGGGCTTAAGAGCTTTCACATTCTCCCTACAAACCTATGGGCCTGGGATTTTCCAAAAAGAAACAGTGACTGCATAAACCTGGTGCAACATTTGAAAAAGACACTAGCGTCATAATGCTCGTTTTCCTACTGCAAATATGTAATCCAAATGGGAGCGTTCAACGACTCAATTTTCCCTTTGCATTTTAGGTTTGATGAGGGTCCCGTTCATTCAGTACAATTAGTCAAATGTTCACCGCCAAATATATTTACAAGGAGACAACACATCCAGGTCAAAGAAAAGGCTACACTGCAGCCAAAACTAACTCTGGGCTGCGGTCCACATTTGCCCTGGCCAACTCCTCTCACTTCCTGACAGCCAACTCCTCTCACTTCCACTGAACCATTCCTCCCTGGAGTCAGATTTAGTGTAATAGGCAGGCTCCTACCTTGGTCTGAACACTCTTATCAAACTTGTCATTTTTGAAGCTAAACGTATTCTGGTGCCTCTGAGGCCTGGAACGAGCCACGTTCCCCTTCTGGGAGCTCATCGCCGAAACCACAACCACCTCGAGCTGGAACAAGGAAGATGCACCCAAGCCTAGGGTACCAGGAACTATCTCCACGGAGTTCACGCTTCTGTCTCCGACCCGGAAGGAACTTAACCAGCATTTCTGCCTCCGCCTCCGGCATCCCACGTGACTCCTCGCGGAGGTCAAAGGACACCTTTCGGCCCTTCAGCTCCAGCAAGAGTCTTTTACTCAGCCCAATCTCTACCCCTCCCCATCCGCGAAGCCTCTTTCTCAAACCCGGCGAAAAATCCCACTTTCTTCGAAGCGAGAATTCCCCCATTGGTCCGAATGTGGCAGTCCGCCCAAGTGAAGGGGAGGGAAAACTTTGCTCCTATTGGCTCTTCTTTTCCGCAATCCCCGCCTCCTGCCGACTCAGCTCGGCCTCTCCGGGCGCCCTACTCCTCTGGGCGGCTTGTGATTGGTGGAAGTCGGGCTAAACTGGACTCCGTCCAACCCCCGGCCCGCTCGCAGGCTGGAGTCCGGGTCAGCCTTGGCGCTTTCGTTCAGTCAGTGACCAAGTCCTAGCTTAGTGAGCTCTCTGCTAGCCCCTGGGTTCCCTTCCAGCCTCCTTCCCGCCACGAGAGCGAACCCCGCTGCCGGCAGGCCGAAGGGGAGCAAAGAAAGGAGGATTAAAAAGAAGAAAGACCTGACTGGGTCTGGGTGGTGTCTGCAGTGCCAGAAAGGGAGGTGGCGGCGGCTGCGGCAGCAGCGACCACGGCCGCGCGGGACGTGAGGCCCAACAGCAGCCGACGGCGGCGGCGGAGGCGGCCGCTCCAGCGCCTCGCGCCGAGGCCGTTAGTCAGCAGAACGCGAACCTGTGTGGAGGAGCAGGGCCGTCGCGAGGCGAGACTCGGGAGCGCGAGCCGGCCCCCTCGGGCGCCGCCGTTCTTGCTCGTCCCGGCGCCGGGGGCTGCCGCCCTCGTCCCCCCTCTTTGGCCGGGCCCGCCCGCAGGCCGGGAGAGTCGGGCGGCGGCAGCAGCGCGGATCGCGCCTCGTAGAGGACAGCGCGGCGGCAGAGGTTCTCTCCTGGCCCTTTCTGCCTGACGCCTTGCCTGCGGCCCTCAGGTGCAGGTGCGTGGGGCCACGGGGGGCCGGGGCGCTGCGGCTGGGCTCGGGGAGGGGGCGCTAGGCCCGGAGCAGCAGCGCGGGAGGGACGAGCCCGGGCCGGGCGGGGGGAGGGGAGCGGGAGGCGTCTTTGTTGTTGGCGACTGGGATGCCTCTCGGCGCCGGCAAAGGCGGAGAAGCCACTCCCGATCGCGTCTGGGTTTTTGAGAAGATTCTCTGTTGGTTCGGTGAAGGGGAGGGGTAGGAAAGTCTTCGTAGTCGGTGAGGCTGCGGGAGTCTGGGGGCGGGAGAGGGACGGACAGACGGACTGGCAAAGGTCTTGGGTCCTTCTTGCAAAGAAGGGCCTCATTTCATTCCTTTGCTATTCTCCCTGTGGACGGAAAGATGGGTCCAGGTTCACTTTTCGCTCCCTGGCTCATTGTGAGAGTCGCGACGCCTGAAGGCTGTCTCCTGGATGTCCTCGTGTGTGCCAGCCTAGACTTTAGCTCGTTTGTGCACCGCGCTTGGTGATTTGTGTATTCTGGTCCGCCGCCGTAGGGTGGTTTTCTCTCGATGGTTGAACTCTACTTGTTTTCGAACTCTAGGGTAGGCTCATCAGGAATTGTTTTTGAATTGAAAAATTAGAAGTTTTCTTTGGAATTTTTTTTAACCCTGAAACGAAAAGTTAGATTGTACTGTTGTGAAGGGCTTTTGTAAAGAAGAGAGTTTAACCCTGGCTTCTTATTCAAAAAAAAAAAAAAAGAAAGAAATGTTCAGAGCTTTGATCCGTGGAGATTTCTGCCAACGCCAGGATATAACTTTTTTAAATGACTCATAGATTTAAGTCAGCGTGAAGTGGATTTGTTAAGCAGAAGGATGAGTAACGGAATACAGGGAGGGTGACCTTTAAATTTTGGCTGTTAGCTTACAAAAAGGTATTCATGTTTAAAACTTTTCTGTAATATGCAGTACTTGATCCGTAAGATAATTCATTGAATTCTTTTTAAGGCTTCAATAAATAAAAAGTTTGGAAATCTCGCGTCATTTAAAACTACTAGTCATTAGGTAGTGAGTCTGAGTAAAAAGTCAGGTACATGTTGTAAGAGCGTTCATCTGTTTACATTAACAAAAAGACTTAAAATAAAATGAACTTTTCTCTATGAAGAGTTTGTCTCATACGTTTATAGCATAAACTCATTTGGGTGATTTATCTAATATCTAATCAGAGCCAATATTTTGATAATTATCATAATTGCCAGTGTTCTAATTTGGGTGCCCAACTCTTTGGTTGGGAGTAGGGGTGGAGGCTTACTTAAAGAAGAGCAGTGGAGATAGACATGTTTCACCTTATAAAAGAAATAAGGTCCCTGTTGTGCAATAATTGCTATATTACTTGAGATCCAGGAGGAAACCCTCACCTATATTTTGACCTCTCTTTTCTCCTGCTGTAGAATTAATAAGGTTAATTGTCAAGGATAGGATTAGAGTTTTAGCACGCCTAGGCAGTTTTAATCTTGTCACTTGCTGTGCAGTACTGTAGTTGATAAGTGGCTTGTTTCCTTGAGTATCTTTGCCCATTTTGAAACGTGCATGACATCTGACAAAGAATTTTCTATTTCTTGTGACATACAGAATTGCCATAAAGCATTATGGCAAAGTAATGTTTTTGGTAGTTTAATGAACACAGAAGAACTAGGCAGTTAGTGTCTGTTCCAAGTTTTGTCGCTGAATTGGTCTACAGCTCCAGGCAAGCTATCCCACATCTGAGTCAGTTTCTCCATCTGTAATATAGGACTAATAAAATGTGCATTTGCTCACTATGTAGAAAGGGCAGTGAGAACCAACAGTTCCTCTGGTTATGTGACATTGATTGTTTTAGTTAATAAGAGTACTTTTTAATGCAATTTTGTTTTGGTATCATGAATTTCAGTTCCTTGGTGAAGAATTACGATAAAGAAACATAGTTATAATAGGGAGACTGTCTATCCATATGCCATCACTTAGGAAGTGATAAACTCAAAATTTCTCCATTGTTAAGAAAATATAATTTGGTGTCATATCTTTAGAATCAGTGATGACAAGAAAATAGAGTGACAGATTGACTTGTTTGGTTTGTTTACTGATAGATTTTATTTCTAATATATCCAAGGTTTTGCTCTTAATTCTCAAAAATTACTCCTACCTACTCCTACCTTTCCTATCCTGTTAAAGATTTCTCACATAGCAATATGGCTCTCAAACCCAGCCTTGTGAGTTGGAGAGGAAAAATGATGCTTTATGACTTTATTACAGATGAAATAAAGCCAGAGAAGTTTGTTATTTGAATTGCCTAAAGCTACACAATTTGTAAGAACCAGAACTGAGACTTGAATCTGGGTCTTCTGACTTCTAGTCCTGAATCTTTGCTTTGGAGCAGTGTTTTCCAAACATCTGTCTAGGCCCAACAGTTTTCGCCAACTGAGGTGAAATGAGAAATAATATAGCAATGTAAGTATTGATAATATACAATATAATGAATATTCATGCACTCATTACCCAGTTGGAAAGTTAAAACTACAAAACAAAGCTTCCTCTGTACTTGGTACCCCTCTTAAATCCTATTCCCTCTTTTCCCCACTCCCAACTGCTAACATGCATCCTTCCGTTTATACTTTACTACATTCCTTTATATCCATGAACCCTATATGGTTTTTCTTTGATTGGTTTTAAGACTATTTAAATATGAATTTTGTATCTGTAGCTTGCTTTCTTCACTGATCATGCCAAGATTTATCTATGTTTATTCAGGTAGCTCTAGTTTATTTTTACTGTCATATGGTGTGTGTTTCATTATGTGACTGTATCAGGTTTCTGTTGGTCATTTTAGTTGTTTCCAATTGTTTGCTTATTAAACAGTGCGTAGGGAATATTCCCGTGTATGTTTACTTAGGTGCATGTGCAAGGCTTCCTCTAGGGTAGTGGTTCTTGAACCTATATCCCATTTTTAAAGTAATATTTTACAACTTCCTCATTACTGTTAAAATGAAATTCATAATAATAAACTTACATTCATATTTTAAATAAAGTAATGCCCTGACTAAAATAAAGAAGTAATTTATAACAAAGTAATATATTGCACTGTGTCAATGCTCAGGCTCAACCACACTGTAATCTTGCTACCAAGTGTGATAGTAGACCAGTAACATTAGAATTCTGGGAGCTTGTTAGAAATCAGAACCTCAGGCCCTACCCTAGTGATTCAGGTGCTGAATATTAACAAGATTCCCAGGTGAGTTGAGTGCACCTTAAAGTCTAAGAAGCACTGCTAGAAGAAATAGTAGTAGTAGATACTTTGCACGGATAGGATCACCATGAATAGGACAGCTGCTAAAGCAGATTAAACAGGTGTGTTGAATTGGCCATTCAAATACCAACAGAGGCACTGATACTGATAAGGGAGTTTCTGAAATAACTAATTTCAGTAAAGTTGGAACAAAAATAAAAGTGCAGTCTTCTCTCTTTACACAAGGGTTGCATTCTTTAAAATCTTCACCTATATTAAAACAATACAAATATACTTTGTGTTAAATCCTATTTATTAATATTTGACCTTATTTTTTCCTTCTGTTCCCTTAAATGATTGTCCAGCAGAATGTTCAAAAGTCATGGGACGTGTCACAGCATTATCTTTACACACCAAGTGTGCCTCGTGTCCCTGGTATCTATACAGTAGTACCCCATTCGTTACAACAACTAAAAAGCCATTATTGAGAAAGATTGCACTGGGATACAAATCTAGTAGTAGATTGCTAGAACACAGGGTAGGAGCTGCTTCTTCAACTTGATTTGATAACTACCAGTTTTCTCTCCAGAGTGTTTGTATCAGTAATGGATTAAAGGGTCTGTTTTCTCACCTTCCAGATACTTTAGACTTGTTAAGTTTTGACATTATGAGGAGTATGAAATGTTACTTCATTGTAGGTTTCATCACACTGTTGAGAACACTTTCATTTATTTTTTGGCTATTCATGTTCCTTCTATGAATGGCCTATTCTGTTTTTCTACGGGTTTATTTTATTGATTTGTAAATGCTTTTTATGTATTCTGGATAGCAATGCTTGGTAGGCTTTACAGATATTTTCTAGTCATTTGCATGCCTTTTCACTTTAAGTATGGTATCTTTTGGTAACTAGATGTTCTTAATTTTAATGTCAAATTCTTCTATGATTATGCTTTTTCTCTTTAAAGGAAATCTTCTCTATCTTGAGATTATAAAGATTCTGTTATAGTTTGTTTTAAAAGTTTTACTTTTTCACATGTAAATCTTAAATACACATGGAGCTATTTTTATAAATGAGGTGTTTGTGAATCTAAATTTACTCAGTAAAAATGACTACCCTTTATACTGAAATTATTTTTATGTTAATGTGTGCTTATGAAATTATAGTGATAGTATATTATATTTAGTTTGTAACACCCCTTTGTGGCAAAATTAAAACTTGTTAACTCTTTTGTCATTCCAATTTTTTTTTTTTAATTTGGATCGAACACACACGCTCTGCATTGAAAGGCAAAGTCTTAATCACTGGCCCGCCAGGGAAGTCCCCAATTTGACTTTTTTAATAAAAGGTTTGGGAACCACTGCTTTTAGAGTACTCTGATTCCTTTTTTCATCTGTGTCTCACATTCGGCCTCTAAAACATCACAGAAAGTGAGCAGGTACTCTAACGTACTAATCTTTCATCATTTGCATCTCCACATTTTACAGTTTGTTTTATGTGTCTTGTCATCACTTTTTATTCTGCCTAGAATTTTAAAAATGATACTTATTATCCTAATTTTTTAACAGAATTTCAGACTAAATTCAAGTACTTTAATGTTAATTTGGCTCAGATGTAGGTCCTGTTTTGTTTTCCCAGGAATTAAAGGTGAAAATGGTTAAACAAGTCCTTGTACAGTTAAAGATGAAAAGTGGGAAAGGAAGAATGGGCCGGTGTCTACTATCAGTTACTCTTCTAGGTTTGAGGGGTGCATCTGTAAACAAAATAAACAAAGATCCCTAACCTTCTAGAGCTTACCACCTAGCAGAGGACCATACACAATATGCACAATAAATATCTAATATGTTAGAAAGCGATAAATAACTTCTAAAGAAAAGGTAGAGAATGGTAAGGAGGAAATCAAACGAGGAAGTTTTGACCTATTAAATAGGTCTCCCTTTTGAGAAGGGGAGAATGAGCACAATGTGCAGTGAGGGCATTAACCATGTGGATAATCTTGGAAGAGTGGACAGAATATAGTCAAGTTAAACCTATGTTCCTGGCTCTCCCATTTAATAAGCTGTGTGAACTTGGACAAGTTGATTGACTTAACCTGAAGCCTTGATTTCTTCATATGTAAAGGGATGATAACCTGAGAAAAGTATTATTAAGATTAAAGGAGATAACAAGTAAAAGCCCCTACCTCCTTCCCTCCCTGCCCCAGCCCCCTGCCATGTAGTTTCATGTAGCACTCTGTACTTTATTTTTATGGCAATAGAGATAGGGGTCTTTACCCTTAAAAATACATACTGCTAAAGAAATTCTTTTCATTATGTCTGTCTTAGCATATTTAACTAAGATTTATTTTTAGAATGTAGCCACAGTGAAAGAATAGGATTAAGAGAATAAGTATATGCTTGATGTAGGTCAGGATGAAGAAGAAAGAGAGGTTGAAATAACCTCATTAACTTGGTGTAGGCAAGTCTCCATTCCAATCCCAACAAACCTGAAATAAAAGAAAACGCCTCCAGGAACAAAAGTAGAAGACATTATCAGTTTATCTAGTGCAACAAATTTGTTTGGCTTCTGAATTTACATTATTCTTAAATGTGTTTTGAAAATTAAAAGCAGTTGAAATAATTCCTGTAATAAACTAACCCCCCCCACATTCCATCAGCAAACTGTAGCCTAGATTTTTTGTTTCTGATTAGTATCCTGCTTGGTGTACTTATAATTTTTCACTCTTTAGCTTTGCCATCTCCACCCCTAAAAAGTAAAAATTATTCTCCACACATCAGCTATTAACGAGAAAATAATGCCATTCGGTAACTTGGTTTGGCAAGCTTACATTTCATTCACAGCTTTTTAACAGACCTCACTGTCACTTTTATTAATGAAGATTTAGGGCGGTTAAGTTAATGGGAGTGAGGAAGACCTTTAAAAATTATGCTTGGAAGACATTCTGATAGAATTCCCTAGGGTAGTTGCTTTCAATTTTTCATTTGTTAAAATCCATAAGAAGTTTTGCTTTCATGACCTAATACATGCATATGCACACACAAAATAATGTTGCACCTAAGATTATCTAAATGCTCAGTAGAATGAATGGAAAAGGAAGTACTCAGAAATAAGGATAGATGCCAAGAAGGGAAGAGGGTGGGGGAATCATGTATGACATGTTAAAGAGTTTAGATTAATCCAAGAGGGATATAAGACCTATTGAAAGATTTTAAACAAAAAAATGAAATCACTTGGCAACAGTGTAGAATGTGCATTAGAGGGGTATGAGATAGATACTACTGAGTGACTTTTTAATAAGTTGAAAAGTGGTTGAGCTAAGATGTGGCTGAGGGGATGGAGAGGTACCTAGGAGTTAGGCCTTGATTGAATGAGAAAACTGAAGAGAGAGGGAGGGAGGAGGAGGGAAGGAAATACAGATTTAGATATTCAGGGTCTATAGCTTAAGGGAGAGGTCTGTGCTAGAGATTTAGGATTAGTTTTTTAGATTTAGACACCATCAGTGTATAAATGGTAGTTAAAGCCAGGGGTATGGCTGAGAACAAAAGACAGGAAGGCAAAAGACCAAAGTTGTAGCTAAAGCATAGGTTTGGGCGAGTTAAACAAAAGATAAGAGGACAATAAAGGGCAATTTGTAAATAATAATAATAATAGTATAACCTTTGAAAAGATCACCAGAAAAACCTAGATTGGAAGTTAGTTTCAAGAAGGAAAGGAGAGGATGATGGTGTTTAATTCCACAAGTGATTGTGTAAAAGGAAGACTAAGAAATACCCAATGCACTTGAAATTATGAGGTTACCGGTAATCCTAAATGGATCAACAACTTCATGATAGATGTTAGATCACAATTCATTCATGGGGAACAGTAGAAAATGAGAAGTAAAGAAGTTTGATTTTGAAAGATAGTCAGAGAAGGTAGTAGAATCTAGATATATACACTTTTTTTTTTTTTTTTTTTTTAAAGAGGAGACTCTTGAATATGTTTATAAACAGCAGAGATGGATCAGAAGAGCAGGAGAGGCTGAAGATACAGGAAACATCAGAGAGGATAACTGGTTAGGCAGGGTCTCTGAAGATGCTAGAGGCATTGGAACCCTCCAGAATATGTGTGGAGGAGTCGGTCCTGAGGGAGTGACACTTCGCACAGTCAGGATTTGATTGATTTCGAGGGTCCAGAAAGGGATTATAAAATACATGCCTGCATTTTCCAAGTAAAAAGAACATCTTTTCTGCATCTAGTATGGCAGGAATTTAGATGTCTCATTTCATGTTCCCAGTAACTCTGCACAGTTTACAAATAAGATTGAGGCTCAGAGAAGTACTGTGATTTGTCTAAAGCCGACACAACTTAGAAGGTAACTGAGCTGTGATTTGATTGCATTTATATCTAGTTTCAAAGCCCAGTAGTTCTAAAATTTTTTATTTTTGAGGGGAACAGTGAAATTTCCAAAAAGGGGGAAGGATAATGAGAGGCTACCAATTGAAGTTTTGCTCAGTACAATCACTTCAAAAATAAAAACTTAGTACCTATTACCATTTCTTAGTTTCTTACAAGAGTTTCATTTTTCACAAAAAAAGATATATTTTAATGTTAGAAAACTGTTGAAAGGATATAATCTCCAAATAGAGGGCAAACCTTTAAATTTATTAACTCACTACTTTTGTCCATAACTTTTCTCATTTTGCTGAAGAATGGTAAAAACTTGATTATAGGCCAGTACCAGCCCTCAAACCACCCATGCCAACAAAGATTCATGAAATGAAACTTATATATATACAAAAATATAGTACATTGTTACCATTGTATAACAAACTTCAGTTGTTATAGCTGAATATTTTATTGTGTTCAAAAAAACTAAATATTGTATTTCCCCCATGTTAGAAACTTCTTTCATATTTTGTTTTGCTGCAAATTGATTTCTAAGGGTTCTCATTACCAAACTTGTAAGAAATTAATAAAATGATAAACAAAAGCAACTCCTAGAAATTCAAAGCATTGATTCACAAACTGTTTCCTTTTGTAAATTTCTTAGATACTTCTGGGTTTTGTGTATTATGGCTTATTTTTTAAATTGCTGAAAGCCGCTGTAAATCTAAATACTTTCAGAAATAGAAAATCAAATTGCTCTAACAGATATTTTGTACCATTGCTTACTACCCTACCTTGTCCCACTTTGGGAATATTATCCTGGATACATAAACTTATTTGCTTATAGAAGTGTAAATATTGCCTAACCAACTATAACAGTACATCTTTAATCAACACATGTGTATCTTATTTTTTTAGAGTTCCTATCAAAGTGAAGAACTGACTTAGTTCCATCTTCTTTTAAGTTTGAAGTTCTGCTTCTGCCTGTGATGGCACTGGAAAGTAGTACTAGTAATACAGGGGGGAAAAAATCACTGTTCAGGGGCTTACAGTGGGGCACTGACTGATAACTTATCACTTAGGGACAATATGCTCCACCTGAGGGCTGCAGGAGTGAATCACTCAGTTATTTTAAGTGCCCAAATCATTTAAAAGTGAATGCTTTAAGAATATAAATTCTTCCCACTAGCACACATTTCATCCCAAAAGAAACTGTCAGTAGCAGAGAATGTTCAGTTTTTGCCAATACAAAATTTAAATTAACTCTTCAAAGTAACTCATGAGTACAAGGCTCGCTAAAATGGCTCCCAAATTAATCAACTTGGAAGAATTTCAACTTTTTTTCTTTTTGCCACCATTCAAATAACTTTTAAAAAAGGATTTTCTAGCCTTGTCAGAAGATACTTGTGATATAACTTAATAAAGAAAAATATAGTATTATAGCTTTATAATCAGGAAAATGGATTTGCTATTGCAGTTAATGGGTATTAGCCAGATAAAACATCCCCAATTAGCACATTAGTAAAATGTACATGTGGTAATTATCCTTAACTTACTGGTCTGCTTACTTAACTACCTTTCTTAAGGATTTTAAGTATATCAGAAGGTGTTTTTTTTAATGCATAGAGTGCAATGTAAATAGAAGCATAATTTGTTAATTATTATGGTTTCCAGGAAGAGTCAAGCCATAAATTACACACATTAGTGTTGTGAATCCTGGTTCAGAATAACAAAACAAAACCTATTTTAATTATATTTAGCATTATCTATCTCAGTTTATGTTCTGTCAGGTCTTTAGGTATAACTGAAAGTTCTTATTTTCTTTACTCTCTTTCATTTCATTAGTAAATTATTATTGATCAGGTGCTGCCTGTATACTGCTGAAGAAAACACATGGTCACTAACGTCATAGTAAAGACAGTAGGCATTAATCAATTAAGCACACATGGCAGGGATCACAATATTCAACTGTAAACGAAAAGAACTGGGTGCTATGAGGAAGAATAACAATTTAGATTTGAGGCTTTTAAGACGTCTGGGAAAAGTGGCATTTGAGACTGGAATATTGAGAGGTCAGAGGGAGCAAATGAGGCAAGTGTGCAAATCCTGACTTGGAAACAGCTTTCAAGAAACTGAAAGAGGGTGAGTGAGGGAGTCTGCAATCATAGAGGTGAAAGTATCAAGATAAGTTTGGAGGCGTAAGCAAAGGCCAGGTCACACAAGGCCTTTAAGGACCTGTGGAGAAGTTAGATTTTATTACAGGTACAGCGGGAAGCTATCAAGGAGTTCTTGAGCAGATTACTTTGTAGGCTATGTAGAAAAGAAATTGTAAGTTAGGAGAACATATGAATGGAAGAAATTCACATTTACTCTCAAATATTTTCCATTTGTTCGTTTACTCACACATTCTACGTTGTTCCTTCTGCTGTGTTACTCTACATAACCCTGGTCACTCCTTTATTTGTAAAAGCCAGGAATTACTATAAAAGAGTGGAAAAGGTAACCTCAGTAAATCAAAGGAATTGCATGTGTTCTCACCTGTAATAAAGGATGAAAGAAATTGTTTTTCCAAATTGAACTCTCCGTTTAGTATTTATTTAGACTTTACAATATTGAGGTCGAGGTCATTGAAAACTACCTGTTTGATACTGTTTTAACTTAATTTCAATAATGTTCCCACAGGTTTCACAATTTTTGTTCTCTTTAAAATGTTATACTTCAGAGGCTATTTTTATATTCTTGGTATTTTTAATAGAATAAACAATCAAATTTCTATAGGGTCAAGGAGAGGAAGGGAATTATATCCAGTTGTATAAAGAGCAACATTGTGAACATAGGATACAATGTCCCCCAAATCCAGGCAGATTACAGAGGAGAATTAGGATTTAGCATAATAAAATATTCTTGCTGGAAAAGCTCTAGATGTTATAATTGAATCTTCTCACATTAAAATTGAGGTAGTTGGGGGCATAAGAGCTCATTTAAATAGAGTTGTAACTAGAACCTGAGTTCCCTAACTCCTCAGCTGGTGCTGTTTCTACCATTCCTTTACTTTATAAAAATGAGGTACATATAATGTGAAACAAGACTTCTTCAAAAGGTAAAAATTGTATGCAATACCAAAAATCATTAGATGAATTTAATATTTCATGCCTAAGATGATATTTAGTAACCCAGTTGATGACATTTGAAAGGATGAGTGGACTACCCATCTTTAATGCTTGTTTTCTTCCTCCTCCCAAACAAGTATTTACACCAGAGATACACAAGACATGTATCTAAAACTAGCTCTCAGATTCTTCTCAAATCAAGTATCAAGGATTTGCCTCAACTGTTTTTGCAATCTTCTGTTCCCCTTCCCACCATCCCACTTTTCTCCAGTTGCATCACTGGGCATACAGCATCAGAAACATCATTGTTCTGTATCAGCTTTTACTAAAATACTTTTCAGACCTATTCTAGAAATTGTCTCTAAAAGAAAACAAACAAACAAAAAAATGGCTGCAGTATTTACTTTGTTTGCTACTTGCCTCATTAAAAGGAAAATTTAAGACAATTTTTATTAACTAAAATATCCAGTAAATCAAGATTACCTTTAGTTTATTTTGTGTGGGAGAAAGTTTTATGTGTTACTAATTTGGAGAAACAATTACCTTTAAATGTAGTCATGTGTTGATATTTAATTAAAGGATGTGGTTTATACATTGTGCACCATATAGCCATTTGTTAAATCTTCTGCTTTCTAAATAATGTGTGTTTGATGTACCTCCATGTAGCAGGTTGAAGAGTATGCCTGTTTGAGGTTTGTTTTTGAAAGCTTAAGATTTAAATAAATAAAGTTCTTCAGTAGTACACAAGTTACCAAGTTACTGTGCTCTAAAATCATCAGTACTATCAGATTCTAATGTAATTCCAAGTCAGTGCAGGCTTATATGCAGTTGCCTAAATGACTGCATCATTCTTTATTCCATGTGTAAAAGAACTACAATGGTTTTCTATACATTGTTAAACAGATTTATTTTTAAATTTCTCATTTATCTAATCCTCCCCTTTCCCTGTTTTTTTTTTCTTCCTTTCTACCATATACCTTTGACTTAGTTCTTTCTCAACTGTCATACTTTTACATGTATTATTCTCCTAGCCTGGAGGGTTTTCCCTCTGCTTTTGGAAGTCGTATTTACTGACTTTTTAGTTCTAACTCCTTCATAAGGTCTTTCCTAAGTGTTATCTACTTTTGTCTGATTTCTGAAACTTAAAGTCTACCCTGTATTACATAGCATTTAATTTTTTATAAGATGAAAAGAGCCTGTAGAGCATTAATTAATTTATTTATTTATTTTTATTTTTTTAGCATTAATTTATTAATAATACATATTCATTCATTATAATACATTTAAAATACTGACAGCCAATTTACAAAAGAACGCATGAATTTAAGAATTAAGAGAGACTTGAATGAATGTTACGCCAATTACCTTATTTTTTCAAATGAAGAAATATAAGAGTTAAATTACTTGCCCGAGGTCTTAAAGAATTAAAACTGACTTTTAGTCTGTTAAATATGTTGTTCTTATTTTCTTTAATTGGGCATTTAAACCTTTCTTCTTTGAAATAGTTATTCTAGTTCTTATCAGGCACTCCTGGAGAAAATTTGCACAAAACTTCCATGTTTGAAGAAATGATGGCAAAATGTTGATTTGTTGAGGCCAGGAAAGGTATTAAGCACAAGTTACAGTCATGAGGATTTATAACACACTTTCTAGGAGTGGTAGTATTTCTTCAGACCTTTACTTAACAGGTGAGTATAGCTAAGGAAAAGCAGCTGGCAACCAGGAGAAAAAGGAAGTGGTGGAGATGGCAGTTTATGTTGTGTTGATAGACAAACTGAAGGCCATATTAGTAAGAATTGATTGGCTTGTTACACAATCTATATAAGAGAGGCAATGATACTTGTTAAGGAATGTTGTACTTATATTAAGGCCTCATAAGTGCCAGCATTCCCCCCATATCCCTACTAAAAATATGGAGAAGGGATTGTTATGAGGAATATACTTGTATGCTGCTTATGCAGTTCTGTGATTCTTTTGTCCCAATGCTTAATGAAAATACCTCTTTCAAAATCATATCTATAGAACACTTGAAATTGTACCCTGATCCACCCTGAAGCCGTGTGGTTTTGTGTTTTTTTGTTGCCTGCTTAAACAGATTTATATGTTTCACTTCTATGTACTGCTTTATTAAATAATGGTAGGATAAAACTGACTTAATTTAAATAACCTAAATTTCACTCCTTCACCAAATAAACATTTTTTTAAGAGGTTAAATCTCAGAGCTGGTCTAGTGGAAGAGCCTGTTATTTTGAGAATTGATGTTTAATATATATATGCAAGTTTGGACTACTTCCATTTTCAATGGGAAGAATGTGCCAAGATCTCGGCTTCTGTAATGCCATCTTGTCAGTGTTCTAATGCTTAGAATTGTTTCTTATTAACATCTTCTACCCCAAAATGGCAGTGTATCAGGTTAACGTAATAATGTATTTCTCTCAAGAATTGACATTGGACAAACACTTAGCAGGATGGTTCAGAGCTAGGTACTATTTAATCAATTCCATGCAAAAGCAGTTACTGTGCTATCAGCTTGGGTGTCAAATCTGAAAATTACATTAGATACCAACAGCACTATTAAGGATATGTGTGGTTCTATGAACCCTGAAACTATATGCAAAATTTTTAGAAAAAAGGATCCAAAACATTTAATAACAGAGTGACCTGAAAACTCTCTTCTAAAATATCTGGTGGTTCTTGAGTTAGAATTTCTGTTACATAGTCATTTTATGCTTCTTAAGTCTTATTAACTAACCTACCTATACTTTGATTCTGTAAATGCTCATTTTGTCCCAAACTTCACTTCTGTATGGTTAATATTCCCAGCTCTATATTCTCCTGACTTCAATTTCCTTTTTCCCTTTTGGCAGTGCACACAATCCAGATTACAATTTTGGTGGCGACTTCCTGACCTTGGAATATGCCTTCAACCTGGGCATTAAGGAATATTCCTAGCTTGTTGTTGTATACTGTCAGTACACAAAAACATATTACATTTCTATACATTAACAAAGAATTAGAACATGGTATTTTTAAAAAGGTTAAATAGAGAATACAGGAATACAAACACTCAGAGATTTCAGTTCTTCCCAAATTGATTTCTAGATTCAGTGCCACTCATCAACATCCCAGAGAATATCAAGTATCAAAGTTAATCCAAATGACAAATCCCCATCAGGTGGTTGTATAGTTGTTACTGGAAACTGATGCCACCTTTGAGAGCAGTTTGGCAGTCCATTTTGGATACATTTTAAGAAATAGAAATTTGACAATATTAAAGCATATATCCAAAGACTTCCAGAATCCTTGCATACTTGAAGGCCACTGAAATATATCACTTTCTTCCATGTAACAAGTACAATTTGCCTGTTTTAAACAGTGACTTCATAATCCTCAGAAAAGAACATCAAAGCTGTGAATTTATAAATGCCAGTCTAGGTTTTACTTACTTTTTTGCCACCTGGTGGCCAAGACCACTTCCTTCCTCTTGCCCCAGGTACATAGTCTCATATTCTGAACACCCAAACAAACTTTTTTTTTTTCATGTAGTCTTAGATTTTTAAATTTTATTTGGTTTGGCTTTAGTTTGTTCTTGTGTATGAAATGGGAAGGTCTTTCATCCTTGTTCTTCTTTCTCCACTGGACTCGTTATATACTCTCCATATCCACACCATAGCGAAACATTTCATTCCCAATACTAATCTTAACTCAATGATTAAAAGCATGGACTCTGGGTCAAACTGCTAAGTATCAGTCCTGGCTTCACTACAGTGATCCGGGGGAAACTAAACTTCTCGGTTTTCTCATCTGTAAATTGGGCTGGTGGGGAGGATAATGGCATCTCTTTCATAGGGTTGTTATAGGGATTATTTATGAAGTTTTGTTTTTTTTTTTTACAAGATCTAGCTATATAAGTATTTTGATAAATAAACACTAACTTGGCTTTTGTAACCTAGCAAAATATCATACCTGCAGGTTTAGATTTCTGAATGTCAAAAGTGATATTAGGGCTTCCCTGGTGGCGCAGTGGTTGAGAGTCCGCCTGCTGATGCAGGAGATGCGGGTTCATGCCCCGGTCCGGGAAGATCCCACATGCCGCGGAGCGGCTGGGCCCGTGAGCCATGGCCGCTGAGCTTGCGTGTCCAGAGCCTGTGCTCCGCAGCGGGAGAGGCCACAATAGTGAGAGGCCCGCGTACCGCAAAAAAAAAAAAAAAAAAAAAAAAGTGATACTAATGTTTGATTTATTTTGTTTTACAAACTAGCTCAGCTATCATTGGCTTTTGAGCGACTTCTGTGTGGCAGCCATTGCTAGAAGTAGGTATACTTGAATGTTGAGTATATGCAATGAAGGGTATGTGTGAGATATGATTCAAAACAATAAGGACAGAAATGTCCTTGTGGTTAGTAAATAGTTGGTAATTTACAAAGTGGTTCAGCTGATTAATTGTACAATAAAGAAAAAACATTTTTAAGCCCAAAATGTCTGGCTCCTTTTGGAACGGGACTTCATGGGCCCCTCATATACATTTCCATGCTTTTAGAAGATACCTTTTAATAATCTATACAGACTGGAATTTAATTTTTTAGTGATAATTCACTGAGTAGTGCAGATATAAAATGTCTAAAAATTTTGAAGTTTAGGAGTTTGCAGAGTATATACTAAAATTTAAATTTCTTGAAAAATTGAAATAAGAAAGTTTTATTTTAGGAATATAAAATATTTTAAATATTTGACTGTATAATTTTCATATTCAACATATTAAAATTTAAAGTATATTTAACCCATATTTTAAAAATTAACTTTGAATTGTTAACCTAGTTTTGTTTTATTTTATTTAAATATACAGCTTGCTAGATAAGCATTTCTTTATTTTGTTTCTGATAGATGGGAAGTGAGAAATAATTCAAACAAAATAAATCTACATTAGAATGAAGCTAAAAATATTTTTATACTTTTTGAAACATTGTTTCTCCCCCAAAAGAAATGAAAGCAAGGACTTGAACAGATGTTTGTTCACCCATGTTCATAGAAGCATTATTCACAGTAGCCAAAAGTGTCCAGCAGATTGATTAATGGATAAACTAAATGTGATATGTACATAAAATGGACTATTATTCAGCCTTTAAAAGGAAGGAAAGTCTGATGCATACTGCAACATGATGAACCTTGAAGATGTGCTAAGTGAAATAAGCCAGTCACAAAAGGACAAATACTATATGATTCCACTAGAGTAGTCAAATTCATAGAGACAAAAAGTAGGATGATGATTGGGAGGGGCTGGGGGAAGGAAGGAATAAGGGAATCATTGCTTAGTAGTACAAACTTCCAGTTGGGGAAGATGAAAATGTTCTGAAGAAGACTGGTAGTGGTGATTGCCTAACAGTATAAATGTACCTAATGCTACAGAATTGTACACTTAAAAATGCTTTAAACGATTAATTTTATGTTATGTATATTTTACCACAATTTTAAAAAGCACATTGTTTCCCCCGGAGTGGCCAGGAGACACAGAGATCACTCATTTTGAAAAGCAACTGTGTAAAATAGGAATCTTTCACCCCCCTCAGGAATACCTGCACTCCCCCTCCCCACATTGTCACTAGCCTATCCCCCTCCCCCAAATTACAACTCATTAACTATAATTTGCAAAATATAAATTAACATGCTTGTTTAGGTACTTTTTTAGTGGTGGGGGAAACTTTGAAAATCTCTGAAGTTTTTCAAGTTATGTATTTCTTCACTCTTTTACATGCTAAGGAAGATTGAGTGAATTGAAGCTTTTGACCGTAAATGAAGCTTAATTGTAAAGTTTTAGAACTAGAAGAAATCTTAATATCTAGTTCAAACTTCTCATTTTATTTAAAAGGAGAATTAGATTTAAAGGGATTGACTTCCCTAAAGTCACCAACCTTATAGTTTCTGGACTATACTGTACTCGTTTGAATAATTTACTGGGTAGAATCCCTAATTGCATTACTGGACCAAATAGTTAAAGCTGTACCATGTTCTTGAATATTTGTAAGGTATCTTCTGTTCCCATTGAAAACGGTAAATAGAACACACTTTTTTTTTCCATAGGCAGAGGTGGATGGATGGATATGGGAGAGACTGATAGACTTGAGACTGACTCAAGTAAAGTACCCTATCCCCAGAAATCCTCTTTATTTTCATAGTTATAGGAGTTCTAAGACTGCAGCCAGTTAGTCCTATTCAGACTAGAAGTCTGCTGAACAGCATGCTTACACAAATATAAAGGATACTCAATTTAATTCTTTGCTCATAAATATGAACAGTCAGTAAAGAAGCAGTCTAACAGCATGAAAATCAAAGATGAACAAACAGAAGGAACAAACATCTGAAAAACACAGATGGACAGAACAACAAAAATTTGGCTCACTTGCTACTCTAAGAGAGATTTCAGAGGATATTGCACCCATAAACCAAAAAGTTGGGGTTTTTTTTGTTTTGGGGTTTTTTTGGGGGGTTTTTTGGCTGTGTTGGGTCTTCGTTGCTGTGCGCAGGCTTTCTCTAGTTGCAGCGAGCAGCAACTACTCTTCGCTGTGGTGCGCGGGCTTCTCATTGCAGTGGCTTCTCTTGTTGCAGAGCACAGGCTCTAGGCGGGTGGGCTTCAGTAGATGTGTCTCGTGGGCTCAGTAGTTGTGGCTCTTGGGCTCTAGAGCACAGGCTCAGTAGTTGTGGCGCACGGGCTTAGTTGCTCCGCGGCATGTGGGATCTTCCTGGACCAGAGCTTGAACCTGTGTCCCCTGCATTGACAGGCAGATTCTAACCACTGCGTGACCAGGGAAGCCCAACCAAAAAGTTTTAATGTTAAAATTGATTTTATACTCTAGAATACCAAAGTAGCGATCTGTGAGATAAACTAGAAGAAATTACCTAGGAAATAGAGCAGAAAGAGAAGGGAAAAGGAAAGAAAATTTGTAAGTATAATAGTCCTAGGATTCCTAAATAGGAATTCCTGATAGAGAAAGAGGTGGAGAGGGAATTAAAAAACAGAAGAAAAATTCTTTGAGCTAAAGAAAAGTCTTGAGGCTTTAGATCAAAATGACTTGTTAAATATACAACAGAAAGAATGAAAACACATTTAGATATAGTCTCATAAAATTTCAGAGCTCAGGATAAAGAAAAATCTCAGGTTTTTTTTTTTTTGTGGAAGAGAGATGGGAATTACTTTAAAAAACAAAAATCAGATTGGTATTAGGAGTCAACATTGGATGCTAGAAGATGTGGGCCAATGATTTAAACTGGGGTGGAAATTTCTTTAAAAACTTGTAATTCTAAAGCATGCCTAGTTTGCCATTTGTGAAATCTAAGTAAGAACTTTGTTTTTAAATAAATATTTTTGGCTGCGTTGGGTCTTGGTTGCTGTGCGCGGGCTTTCTCTAGTTGAGGTGAGCGGGGGCTACTCTTCGTGGAGGTGCGCGGGCTTCTCATTGTGGTGGCTTCTCTTGTTGTGGAGCACGGGCTCTAGGCACACGGGCCTCAGTAGTTGTGGCTCACGGGCTCCAGAGCGTAGGCTCAATAGTTGCACTGAGGCATGTGGGATCTTAACCACTGCGCCACTAGGGAAGTCCCAAAGTAAGAACTTTTTAAAATTGTACATTAAAATATGCTTTATTTCCCCTAGGCCCTTGTGAGGGAGGGAGGGCAAATGCTTGGAGATGTATTCTAGCAAAACCAAACAAAAAATAATCCCACAGAAGAATTAAAACATGAGATTATGAAACAACAGAAGGATGATGAAAAGAAATCCTAGCTAGATAGACCCCTGGGCTTTGAACTGTCCCAGAACTTAATTGTTTCAGTTTAAAATAACTCACTGGGGACTAAGAACATCTTCAGAAACACAGATTCTGTTGCACAAATTCGAAGAATAAGAAGTTGGAATATATTATATGTGATAAAAGCTTATGAACTTTCTGAAAATTAAAAAAAGGCAGCAGCTCTAGGAAAATTAAAGGCTCTTCAGAAAGTCAAATATGAAACAAACTGAAATGTGCCTTATTTTTGAGCAGTTATCAGAGTTATAAACACCTTCACACTTGGAATTTAGTGACATAAAATATCCCACTACTTGGATGGCAGTGGATAACATTGTAAATACTTTTTGTTACCCAGTTTAAAAAAATCAACCTATAGATAAAACAAAAATTTTATAATTATAAAACAAACTGCAAATGATATAAAACTTAATGTGAAGGTAATAGTATAGCCAATTATAATGGTATTTGATTACATAGGAAGCCAGTGGAAACTTCCTAAAGTTGATGGAACAAGAAATGGAGGGCTTGCCTGGTGGCGCAGTGGTTGAGAGTCCGCCTGCCAACGCAGAGGATGCGGGTTCGTGCTCCGGTCCGGGAGGATCCCACATGCCGCGGAGCGGCTGGGCCCGTGAGCCGTGGCCGCTGAGCCTGCGCGTCCGAGCCTGTGCTCCGCAACGGGAGAGGCCACAACAGTGAGAGGCCCGCGTACCGCAAAAAAGAATATTGAATTCCTTTGACACCTTAAAACCATGCATTAAAATGTATGGATAGTCTGATTGATTTGCATTCCTCCTTTTAAATAAAATGGCTTTTACGTTAAGGTTGGGCTTGATGTAATATTTTTGTCAAGATAGTAGTCTTCTAAAACAGTATTGTATAGGTAAACTCATTTAGTTCTGGGTGGTTACATTGTTCAACAGGACCTATAAAAATAGCTTATATGTACTATGATGGAAAGACTGGAGAGGAAGGAGCTCCAACATTTAAATCTAGTATGAAGCATGTAAGTTTTGGTTCTGCATTGCCTGGGTTTAAAAGCTTTTAGTTCAGCACTGCCCAATAAGGACTTTCTGCAGTGATGGAAATGCTTCTTCTACACTGTGCAATTTGGTAGCCACTAGTCAACATATGGCTAGTGTGGCTGAGGAACTGAATATTTAATTTTAATTACTTTAAGTAGCCGTATGTGGTTAGTGCCTCCTGTATTAGTGCAGTAAGAATTAAGAAACTAGGGGAAAACATTAGTACTGTAGAAATGGCTACATTGACCTATGTAGGAGTGCTGAGCCAAATTAGTTTGCTTGGCCTAACGTATAGGCTCTTCAGCCTTAATTTCCATCTTCTATAATCTTGTCATAAATCCAGTTTCCTCACTTCTGATTCTTACTGTTTAACTTTCTTTTACTGAAGAAAAAATAAATAAATAACTTCATACTAACACTAGGATTGGGACTATTTTGGTACCTCTGGTAGACCTCAACTTTCTTCATGTGTCTAACCCCAACTTTTCTCACCAGCGGGAAAGGAAACTTATTTTGACATACCCATTATGTTTTGCCTGTTTGAGAAACTCCTCTAAATTTTATAAAACTCGCAATTATTAAGGCATCTGTTCAATTTACCAACAAAAGCCACGTTTCATAGGTGTTTTCAAGTGATACATTGGCCCAGTTACTAAGTATCTCTAGAATCTTATTAGTATTTAAAAATTATAACTATCTTTAAAAGTAACTGACATGACTCTTTAAAAGAAAATAGTTTTACCAAATTTCTCCTTCCAATTTGAAATACAAAAAATATAGTGCCTTTAAAAAAACTTTTCCTGAGTTATTAAGTTTCCATTCCTATGTAACACAACCCATGCGTTCTGTCTTCCAAGTTTTCCTAGCAAAATCAGCCAATCAAGTCCTTTGATCTCACAGACAGTGGAGTACTTCTGCTGCTGATTCTTATAATGATCTAAAAGAAATAAATACAACCTACCCCAAAGAGATACGGGCTACATAAGCTGTATTTCTACATAAGACATATACAAATAAGAAAATGTGTTAAAGTGACATGTACTAAACACCTAGTTTCTAAGTAACATTTAGCAGAAATTTTGATCATTATGAGTATTTGGAATACTCTGTCTTGAGTGAAAAATAAGGCTGGTGCCAAACTTCTTTAATGGTGATTATTCAGCTTCTCTGTATACGTTGAACTCTGTAATACATATAGCTCTCTGAAAACAGTAACGCATGTGGTTTCACTTGTTGCTGTACTTGGGTAAATGCTACTACAGATTACATGCTGGATATTAGGGTGGCAGTACCTAACTCCCTTGGTGCCCTCCAAGGATACTGAACTGAGCTTAATTTGATTTAGATACACCCCTAGGCTACTGAGCTGTATGTGATTGACCCCCTTTGTATAGTAGTATTATGGTGATTTCCTTTGGATTAGTCAGCTGGGATGTGTTGGGCTCATGGCCCCCTTGTACAGAACTAACCTAAAATCTGATTTTTTTTTTCCTGCTTTTTCATAGTTGAGTATCTTCTGTGCCATCGCTTCGAACTTCATTCTGATCTTTGCTACCTCTTGCTCTTAATAATCAAACATCTACCTCGTTTATCCATTTCTGGTGTTAGGCAGGCTTTGCTATAAATCTATTTTTATTTTTATTTTTTCTGGTTTCTTCTGTCAGTTTAAAAAACATCAAGCTTTAATTTTTATAACCAAAGATAAGCATCAAAAATGGGTTGTTTTTACAGTAGCAAACAGACCAGTCTTTACATTTTGTGCAGTCTTCCCTTTTTTACTTATTTTTTGTCTTTGAATGCTCAGATATTTATTTATCTTAAAAAATGAATCTCTGGGAAGCGTTGCTGTTATTCTGAATCACTGGGACTTCTTGAAACCTGATTGCTAAATAGATAGACGTATAACTAACTGAAAGTAGTAATCGCAGATTCTCTAGGTAACAAATTCTGACATTCTACAAAACAGAATATGTAATATTACTTCCCCAGATTTCCATGCATGAAGCCAAATTCAAAGAAATTCATCTTGGATTTTAGAATGTAGTTCTTAACATGAAATCTAGTATATCAAAATTTAAGCAGTTTACTGACTACACTCTAAATTGGGTAAGACTTTAAATCAGCTCAGATACTATTTAGAGTGAAATTGTCAAAATACCACACAAAATGAAGAAAAGTTATAAGTATTGATACTTTTAAAATGTTTTCTCTAAAACCTTTTTTAAAAGACTATTGAGTACTACTACTGTTCATCATGACAAAATCTTGAACCCTAAAAGAATCAATCAATTGTCCTTCGTAGATGGTAGTAACATGAGTCAATCTGCATTACCAAGAAATTATTACAAAAGAGTTGAAAGGGAGATTTTTTTTCAGTAAATGTTATTACATCAGGAATTAACAGAAGTCGTTTCAGTTATTTCTTCTGGAAGAGAGGAAGAAGGGGCTTCCCTGGTGGTGCAGTGGTTGAGAATCCACCTGCCAATACAGGGGACACGGGTACGATCCCCTGTAGAAGAGAGGAAGGAGGGGCTTCCCTGGTGGTGCAGTGGTTGAGAATCCACCTGCCAATACAGGGGACACGGGTACGATCCCTGGTCCGGGAAGATCCCGCATGCTGCAGAGCAACTAAACCCGTGTGCCGCAACTACTGAGCCTGCGCTCTAGAGCCCGTGAGCCACAGCTACTGAGCCTGCATGCCGCAACTACTGAAGCCCATGCGCCTAGGGCCTGTGCTCCGCAACAAGAGAAGCCATCGCAATGAGAAGCCTGTGCACCAAAACAAAGAGTAGCCCCCCACCACCACCGCTCACCGCAACTAGAGAAAGCCCACGCGCAGCAACGAAGACCCAACTCAGCCAAAAATAAATAAATTTTTTTAAAAAAAAGAGAGAGGAGGGGCTTCCCTGGTGGCCCAGTGGTTGAGAGTCCGCCTGCCAATGCAGGGGACACAGGCTCGTGCCCCGGTCCAGGAGGTTCCCACATGCCGCGGAGCGGCTGGGCCCGTGAGCCATGGCCGCTGAGCCTGCGCGTCCGGAGCCTGTGCTCTGCAACTGGAGAGGCCACAACAGTGAGAGGCCAGCGTACCGCAAAAAAAAAAAAAAGGGAAGGAGATTATAGTATGTCATTTTATTTAAGGACATTATTTAACAGTAGTCTTCCTGTTTTGCTGAGAAAGGACTCAGGTGTTCATCTCTTTTCCTTTGTCATTGAGCAGGAAAAAATTACCAGGAGAAGCAAGTTCTTAAATTATTATTTCATGCAATTTTAGGAACTTCCTCCTGCTATATAAGTGAAGTAACTCTGAGTCCCCTGCCAAAAGGAAAACCTTAATTTTCACAATGGGCCATCTGTTTAACATTGAGCTGACCTTTCATTTTGTGAATTGATTTCCAAAGGGGCAAGATTTCCTTCTCCCTGGACGACTGTTCTGTTCTGTGCTTTATAACACACTGAATGATTTCAGTAACTAGCAATGCTTTTCCTGCCTGAACCCTCCCTCATTCAGGTTCATACGTTTTTATTTGATTGCTTCTATTCTGACCCATAAAAGAAACCTAAGTAATTGTCACAAAATATGTTGGATTTCTTTCTTAACATGGGATTTGTAAACTTTTTTCCTTCTTTTGTGGGGGCTTCTGAGGTGCAGAGGGTTGAATTAATCTTAATAATTTACTAACTCATTCATCTAAAAAATAATTAGAAACCTCATTATGTGTTAGATACTCTGCATGGCACTAGAGGTCCAGAATGACCTCTTTTTCTGTTGCATTTTGTTCTCTATTTTGTTGATATCTACCATTAATTTCTTATTTCTTTGTGTTTACACTCCTTCTTGAGTTTTAACATGCTGATAAATACTCAAGGCTAGACATTTGTAATGAAAACTATAACTACTCTTCAGGTGTATCATAGTATCATTTTTATGCTGGTTATGTCTGACTTATTAAGAGTCATAATGGGAATTCCCTGGTGACCCAGTGATTAGGACTCTATGCTTCCACTGTAGGGGGCATGGGTGCATTCCCTGGTCAGGGAACTAAGATCTCCTGTGCTGCTTGGTGCAGCCAAAATAAATAAGAGTCATATTCATGCCTTTATTCTGTGTCTTAATCTTATCAGTATTAATATTCCCAACAATTCAAGTGACCGGTGCCCTGGCACATTTTTACTTCTTAAATATTTCCTAACTCTTATTCCAGTCCCCTCCACATTGGTATTCTCCAAAGTTTTGATTCTGGATTATTAGGGATGTACTTTGCTGCTTTTTCTTTTCCTCCATTGCTTACTTACCAAAAAAGACATTATATTAACTATTATTTATTTGTCATATCTCAGATATCTCAGACTTTTCTTGCATTTCTTTTCCTCCTTGCTGGAGTTTTTCAAAGAGGGTCTTGACTTAGTAAACCTCAGTTTTTGTGTGCCTGCAGATATCCTTATTTTATCCTTATATTAAATGGGTATTTTTTTTTATTTTTTGTTTTTTGCGGTACGCTGGCCTCTCACTGCTGTGGCCTCTCCCGCTGTGGAGCACAGGCTCCGGACGCGCAGGCTCAGCGGCCATGGCTCACGGGCCCAGCCGCTCCGCGGTATGTGGGATCTTCCTGGACCGGGGCACGAACTCGTGTCCCCTGCATCGGCAGGCGGAGGCTCAACCACTGCGCCACCAGGGAAGCCCTAAATTGGTATTTTATCTGTGTGAAATTCTAGCTTCAAAGCTTTTTCCTTACTTTAAACTTACCCCTTCAGTGTCTTCTGGTTTCTAGTGTTGCTATTCAAACGTTAGATGTTCATCTGATTCTTGTTCCTTTGTAAGTAATCTGTTCTTCCCTTTTGGAAACGTTCAGATTTTTGTTTCTGGCAGTTTTAATATTTACTGTAATTTGTCTAGCTGTGAAAGTTTTCTTAAATACCTATTTGGCATTCTGAGCTATTTCAATCTGAATTTTCTCTCTCTAATTCTGAAAAATTATTAGATTGTCTTTATTTTCTCCTCTCTTTTTTTGGAGGGGACTCCTATAGTGATATTGGTATTTCTACTGAAATCCTCCTTAAATTTTCTTCTATATTTTCCATCTCTTCATCCCCCTGAAAAATTCCATACCTGGGAATTCTTCAGCCTGATTTTCCAGCTCACTAATGTGTTCTTCAACTGTTATCAATATTTGTACCCAACCCATCAGTTTAATTCTTTATTTCAGATACTGATTTTTTTATACCAGGGATTCCAGTTGAACTTTTCTTTCTGACACTTTTCTCTGCTTCATCTTTAAGTTTTCTCTCTCTCTCACTCCCTCCTTCTCTCTTTCTCTCTCTCTCTCTTTTTTTTTTTTTCTTTGGTGCGCGGGCCTCTCACTATCATGGCCTCTCCCGTTGCGGAGCACAGGCTCGGACGCGCAGGCTCAGCGGCCATGGCTCACGGGCCCAGCCGCTCCGCGGCATGTGGGATCTCCCCGGAACGGGGCACAAACCTGTGTCCCCGCATCGGCAGGCGGACTCTCAGCCACTGTGCCACCTGGGAAGCCCCTCTCTCTCTCTTTTTAAATAGGTTTATTATAACTTAGTTTAAATCCTTGTTTTGTCTTGTCCAAAAATTCAGCTACAAATTATTCAATTTGTTGTATGACCTTTGTGTACTCTCATAACTCTGTTTTCCATCTGTGATTACTCACTGCCTTGTCGCCTCAAGATTTTGTTGTCAAGAAATAACTAGTAAATAAAATGTTTATATTCAGGTGAGTTATATGAAACAAATTGGATTTAAATTATCTAAATTTAACAAGATTTCAGTGATTTATCAAGAATAAGATATTCTCCCTCAGTAATTTGCCCAGCTCTGCTCTGATCATACTAAAACATAGGTTTATTTGTTTTATTTATATTTTCTATTGTGAAAAATTTCACATTTATAGAAAAGGAGAGAATAACTTTTTTAAGCAAGTCTATGTTGCTGCCCTATATCAGACCTATCATTAGGAAAGTGATAATTTCCAAGTTTATCTTATTAAGTGGATACCAGTTGTCTGGGTTTGAGGCAGTGGAGGTGGGAATAATTTCTTCTGCCACCATTAAGAAGGTCAGATTGTCTTTCATTTGACTTGACCCTGGCATTGCAGCTTTTTCTCGTCTAATTTTTTCCTTTGGTGTTCATCTTCAGAATCGTCTCTGCAGCATTATATATGTTCGGTCAGCCAGTTTATTTCAAAATTACTTTATTATATAGTACATAAAAGTCTTCATGTTGAAGTGGTAATTTACAGGAACATAGTATAGCTATATACAGTTTACTTAATCAAGCTTTTAATATGCTCTTCAGGGTCAGCAGTTGATGGCGTGTAAGGTAATTGGGGGTAAGAAATGACCATAGGTAGATTATTAAATGGATAGCACTGATATATTGTACCTTCTACCTCATCTTCTTTTTCCAGGTTATCTCTTTCTTTGTTTTTAGGTTTTTTTGTTTGTTTGTTTTTGTTTTGGGGATCATCTCCTTCTTTGGAACTGACCCTTTGAACTCCCTTCTCTGCCATCTTCACCAGATCCTTTGTCCTCCTGACCAGGATAATAGATTTGTAGCCAAATTCTGTAGTAGACTTTGCTAATTTATCACACATTCTTTGCCTGCTAAGCCCGGGGCATGCTCTCAGAATCCTCCTCAGTACAACATGTCATGGAGCCAATTAGAGTTAGCACTAAGGATGACAGCTAGTTGTCATTTTTGTTCTATCTGACTCTTGTTCCAACCAGAGTAAGACATTAACTTATTCAGGCTATATTCATTTTGAAGGCCGAAAGGGAATAAAAATAGAATAACAAGTAAAGGTGCTTCCCATTAGCCCAGAGACATTTTTCTGCCCTTCCCTTACTCATCTTTTAAAGCCTTTCATGTCACTCCTACTCTTCTCTCTGCTGTTTCTGCTTCTTCTTTCTACCTAATTAGTTTACACTGGGAAATTAACACATTTGTATTAAGCAAAATAAACTAGATTTTGAATCAGTAATTAATGAAAAAGGCATTCATTTCTTTCCATATGTACTCAACACTTTAGTCACTCTTCTGAGGTGATAGTTTCTCATTTTTTGGTAGGATGAAGTTCTTTTTTTCCCTATCCTTTTATTTAGATTTTTTTGGAGAAAATTAGGTGCCACCAACCCTCTGGAAGGTGTTTGTTTTGAATGCCTTCTTCCTGGAACCTAAGCAATGGTCTACTGCTAAAAAGAGATAGGAATTTGAGAAAGGATAATTAGAAGGAAATGCTGGTAGGGCAAACAAGTAGTACTTTATTTTGTTTCTGAGTTAATACGAGCTGTGGATACTTTTAAAATATTGATGAAAAGGGCATAGGAGAAAGTGGACCATTTCTGAGTGTGTCAGCTCTACGGCCATTACTATGTTAAGTGCCTTAACGATATCATTATATTTGTTCTTCACAACCACTGTGTTCATTGTAGGCACTGGCCTCATTTACTTATGAAAACAGTGAGGGTCAAAAAGGTAAATAATTTGCCCAAGGGCACACGGCTAGTAAGTGCTACCACAACTCTCTCTGACTTCAAACCTTATGCTCATTTCCATCTAACCATTTACGAAATTTTCCTTGAGCAGATCTTTTTTCCATAATAATAATGCCTTCTTAATTTGGGCAATAATTTCATACATACATATATTCATATATACATTTTAATGTTTTACAGGTTATTTAGGCCATTGGCACTATGGCTAACATAATAGGCTTCTGAGACAAATATGGCTAAAATAATAAGCTTCTGAGACAAATAGTGTTTTGAGCCCTTGAAGCAGTGTATGTAGCCCAGTGATGTAGGACGATGACTGAGCCTGGTGTCAAATCCTGGCTCCCTCACTTCCTCAACTTGTGCAGGTTTCTTTTCTCAGACTACCATACAGAGTTGCTTAGAGGATTAAACATGCTGATATGCATAGAACCCTTAGCACAATGCCTGACAAATAGTAAGTGCTATTATTATATATTTACTATATTATGTTAAATCCCTAGCTTCTCGCGAGATTCTGAGAATTTTCACTGAGTTACACAGAAATTAAAAGCTAACTAAAGATATTTCATACCTACTATGTTGTTATTTGTAGAGAAATAACAAATTTATACCTCTACTCTCTGGTAAGAGTATCATTTTTCATATTTTGGTTAAGTATTATAAAATATCAACTACTGGGCTTCCCTGGTGGTGCAGTGGTTGAGAGTCCACCTGCCGATGCAGGGGAAACGGGTTTGTGCCCCGGTCCGGGAGGATCCCGCATGCCGCGGAGCGGCTGGGCCCGTGAGCCATGGCCGCTGAGCCTGCGCGTCCGGAGCCTGTGCTCCGCAACGGGAGAGGCCACAACAGTGAGAGGCCCACGTACTGCAAAAAAAAAAAAATTCAACTACTATTTGCAACATGTCACATAGTATTTGAGTCCGTTTCTTGGTCAGGAATATTTGTCTCACCTCATGATTTCAAGTGTTTCTAGAAAGATGCCAAAAATCTATTTGGGAAAGCATACTTCATGTAATAGTAGTAGACACTGTCCAGTAGTAGAATTTACTGGTGTCTTTGTTTTAACTTTTATTGTATGTAAATGCAGAATGGACATTCAGTGATTAAAACATGACTATTCTTTTCTTTTTCAGAAGATGAATAATCTTTCATTTAGTGAGCTATGTTGCCTCTTCTGCTGTCCACCTTGTCCAGGGAAAATTGCTTCAAAATTAGCATTTTTGCCACCTGATCCAACTTACACGCTGATGTGTGATGAAAGTGGAAGCCGCTGGACGTTACACCTATCAGAACGAGCAGACTGGCAATATTCTTCTAGAGAAAAAGATGCTATTGAGTGTTTCATGACTAGAACCAGTAAAGGCAACAGAATTGCCTGCATGTTTGTGCGTTGCTCACCCAATGCCAAATACACTTTACTCTTTTCACACGGAAATGCTGTTGATCTTGGTCAGATGAGCAGTTTTTACATAGGACTGGGATCACGGATTAATTGTAATATATTTTCATATGATTATTCTGGATATGGTGCAAGTTCTGGGAAACCGACAGAGAAGAACCTCTATGCAGACATAGAAGCTGCTTGGCTTGCTCTTAGGACAAGGTAAATGGTGATTGGGAATTGTTTTCCACATTTGTGATGGCTGATAAAATTGTCTTGTATAAGAATAGAATAAACTCTGTTTTTGTAACACATCTTGAAGTACTAAATAAAGATTATATTTACCAGTATAAACCTATGAAGAGTTACACTTTTAGATTGTAATTTTAAATTTTGTATAATAGCATAAAAGAGTTTGACAGCTTGTGTGTGTGTGTGTGATTTTCCTAAAAATGTAAGCCAGTGAAAAATGTTTGGTTTTAGAAACTTACTGGATTGTGGTATAAAAATGTTTATTCAAAGTTGCAACATTTCAAGGGAATGAGAGAAAACAGTGATTTAGCTAATCATTCTCTTGATCTGTCATTAACAGAGTAAGAGGCTAGATTGTTAAAATCCTAAGGCAGGGTTTGCATCATTTTATATAATTAATAATTAAAAATTAATAAATAGAAATAACATTAATCTTTGCTAGTCACAAAAATACTTATAAATTTTTCTTGAAAAAGATTGCAATTTTGTATACTTCAGTGTATTTTCTCATCAGTTAATGTACACTAAACAGAAAGATACCTCAATACAAATTATTCTTCATTGTACATTAATAAGCTGCCTGACTTCCAGAGGTGTTTTTTTGTTTGTTTGTTTGTTTTTTGCCTGCGTTGGGTCTTCGTTGCTGTGCGCGGGCTTTCTCTAGTTGCGGTGAGCAGGGGCTACTCTTCGTTGCAGTGCGCGGGCTTCTCACTGCGGTGGCTTCTCTTGTTGCGGAGCACGGGCTCTAGGCACGCAAGCTTCAGTAGTTGTGGCACGCGGGCTCAGTAGTTGTGGCTCTCCAGCTCTAGAGAGCAGGCTCGGTAGTTGTGGCTCACGGGCTTAGTTGCTCCGCAGCATGTGGGATCTTCCCGGACCAAGGCTCGAACCCGTGTCCCCTGCATTGGCAGGCGGATTCTTAACCACTGCACCACCAGGGAAATCCCTCCAGAGGATTTTAGACTGAAGCTAGAGTACATAAAGAAAATCTAACATTCCTAATTTAATTTAAATATTAATGGTTTCAGTTAGTTGGGAAGAACTTTCTCAATTTCATTAGTAGATATAATCTTTTTTAGAAAAATCTTTAGAAACATTTACCCCTCCAAGATGTGTAGTAAAACTATAGTTCCATAGCAGAATTCTGTATAAAAGGGATTCTTAAGTCAATTGAAATGATATGAAAACAAATTTCTGACAAGTAAGAAAAAAAATAGATGGTAAGTAGTAATTATGGAGTTTAGGAGTGGGAGGGAGGCACGCACAGAGCGGTAAAAATTTATAAACTTAAAAGCTACCTTAAATGACCACAGTCAAAATATGCTTCGGTTATACTCCTGTCAGTCCCCTCAGGCCCGCAAACAAAACTGAGTTCCCCCTTTCAGATTCAACCAGTTGAATATAGTATATATAATACCTGTCAGGAAAATATGATAATTTTTTAATAACAGATTTATTGCAATATAATTCACATACTATAAATCAACTTCAGTGAATTAGTATACCATCTAAAGGTGCCAAAAGCAGATAGCCTTCATTATTAGTGCTTCCAAGTAGCACAAAAGTATAAATTATTCAAGCAAAACATGTTAGTATCCAGTTAAGTGTTCTTTCTATGTTTATGTAAAAGAATCCCCTCTTGTAAGTGGTCAGCTTTATTATTTTTTTTAAATCTTATCAGATACCAATTTACAGGAAACTTTCTTCAGTGATTTCTAGTCTGGGTTAATTAAGCTTTTTATACACTCGACCGGTATGAATGAAGACTAGGAGTAGAACAGATAGATTGCTACCTAGTCCCACATACTAGTTTAGCATAGAATTTCAGACTTAAAATTTCTCTTATGTTGAACTCTAAATATGGTTGGAAGAGTTAGTAAGGTTAGGAAGTCTTGGGAAATTTTATTTAATTTTTCTGAGCCTCTGTTTCTTAGTCTATTTAATGAAGCGCTTGAGTTAAATGATCTCCAAGATTCTTTCCAGTTCTTGAATTCTGTCATCTAATAAAATGTGTGTAATTAGAATTCATGCCTTTCATTTAGTTTACTTGATTAAAGTAAAAAAGAGCTTAAGTAACCAGGAAGGGAAAAAATAATGAACTTAAATAATTATTATTTGAATAACTTCCCTTTAAGGATAATTGAATATCTATAGTAACCATGTTTCTGAACTTCTGATGGATCAACAGAAAATAAAGTATGAATATTCACTATGCAGCCTTTCCCCCACAGTATTTGAGCTCATTATCTGTTTGCTATAATAGAAAAGGCACTGGACCTGGAGTCAGGATACCTGGGTTCTAATTACAGGTCTGTCATTAACTTACTCTGACTTTGAACATCTACTCAGTAAGCAGCCAACCTAGATTAGATGGTCTCTGAAGTCCTTTCTAATGTGTACTATTCTGAAATTCTGTTACTGCTTTGAGTCCTCTGATAGTAAATTGGCAGATGCTTCAGCTACTCTGGAGCCTTGCCATTGCTAGCTTTAGCCTAAAACCCATCGTTGCCACCCACAGTTCTGCTGTTCAGCTAAACAGCATCCATGCAGCCCCAAGCGTTATGCTGATGCGATGCTGCAAATGTTCATTTTCCTAATTTCTTCATTCCTATGAAGCTAGGTCTGTTGCAAAGAAAAAACCTTTTCTTTTTTTAATTAAGATTCTGTGTAGAGAATTTATTTATTTATTTATATATTTTGGCTGCGTTGGGTCTTCATTGCTGCGCGCGGGCCTTCTCTAGTTGCGGCGAGCAGGGGCTACTCTTAGTTGTTGTGCGTGGGCTTCTCATTGTGGTGGCTTCTCGTTGCGGAGCATGGGTTCTAGGCGCACGGGCTTCAGTAGTTGTGGCTCACAGGCTCTAGAGTGCAGGCTCAGTAGTTGTGGCACATGGGCTTAGTTGCTCTGCGGCATGTGGGATCTTCCCAGACCAGGGATCAAACCTATGTCCCCTGTGTTGGCAGGCGTATTCTTAAACAGTGCATCACAAGGGAAGTGCAAAAAAAGCTTTTCTGAGTTTAGTTACATTTAGAGTCAGTCTGTAGTAGATGGAACCCAATCTTTGGGACATGGTCCAAATTCTTCTGTAAGACTGATTTGAAGAAACTATGGAGAGGTAATTAGCTCCTATAGTACCTCACTTACACTTGCAGTAGTTTATAGTTAAGACAGTTATACTGTACACAAGTAACAATGCCTGGAACATAGTATATACCCAATATAATTGAGTTAGTGAGTTCATATATTTAAATCTGAATCATTTTTAAAGGAAGTATTCATAAATCACTGGCCCATGTGGCTTTTGGAATTCTCATTCATCTATTGATCTTTCCAATCATTAGTCCATTTCTATGGGTAAATAAATGCAAATCTCAAGAAAAATAAGTAATTTGCTCTTGGCTAAAACAATACATATATTTTATTCATCATTCCATACTGTAACTATATGTTGCATTTTCATCACTATGACCAACTTCAGAAAATAAAATGAACCACTTTTAATGCCTAGAGAAATAAAGAACCTTTTTTACATTGAATGGAAAATAAACACTAAATCTCCATTAAACATCAGTCCATTAAAATATTAGTGACATAGTATGTTCCAAATATAGTCAATAATATGCTACATTGAATTGCATAAATGATTTAATAAATTCATTCCTTAAGATTAAAATTTTAAGAGACCTCAGCCATTATTTTTCCAAAAGACTTGAAACAGATGAAATAGTATAGATTTTATTGTGGCATTAAATATGTTAGTGATGACTAAGAAACTTAAGTTTTAAATATAAATTTATTGACATTGTCTCATTCTTTCATTCTTTTTTAAGAGTAAGTCCTTAGTAGTGATTGAACACTTCATACCAGTCTGACTCTCCAACTCTTTTTTTTTTTTTAAACTTCTGGACTCTGTAGATATGGCATTCGCCCTGAAAATGTGATTATATATGGCCAAAGTATAGGGACAGTACCATCTGTGGATCTTGCTGCTCGGTATGAGAGTGCTGCTGTTATTCTTCATTCTCCTTTGACCTCAGGAATGCGAGTCGCTTTTCCTGATACCAAGAAGACCTACTGTTTTGATGCATTCCCAAAGTAAGTATTAATATTCAAATAGTTTAATTCGAAGAAACTTTTGAGGGAATTTTTTTCCATCACTTAAGGTATTCATGATACAGTTCACTCAGCCATGAGCTCCTATTTTACATATATTTTAGAAATTGTGGAAAAATTACTTTGTGAGGAAGGTGGTGGCAGGACATCTGTCAGAAGGCTGAAGTGTTTGAGCAATAGTAAGCCAAGTGAAAAGTGCTGAGAGCCTTATACCCCAGATGGTGGCACTAGTATTGGAGATAAGAGAGTGAATTTGAGAAAAAATTGATAGAACTGAATGTCAGACTGTATATAGGATGCTAAACAAAAGAATTTGAATATAATTCCCAGGTTTCTGACTTGAGCTGCTAATGGACGATAGTACCATCCAGTGAGGTGCATAATACTGGAGGAGAGGAACAAGTAGAGGGAAAATGAGACACATGTGCATAAAATATGAATGAACGGGGCTTCCCTGGTGGCGCAGTGGTTAAGAATCCGCCTGCCAATGCAGGGGACACGGGTTCGAGCCCTAGTCTGGGAAGATCCCACATGCCGTGCAGCAACTAAGCCTGTGTGCCACAACTACTGACCCTGTGCTCTAGAGCCTGCAAGCCACAAGTGCTGAGCCTGCGTGCCACAGCTACTGAAGCCCGTGCGCCTAGAGCCCGTGCTCCACAACAAGAAAAGCCACCGCAGTGAGAAGCCTGTACACAGCAACAAAGAGTAGTCCCCACTCGCGGCAACCAGAGAAAAGCCCACACTCAACAACGAAGACCCAACACAGCCAAAAATAAAATAAATAAAAATTTTTAAAATCTTCTGTAAAAATGAATGAATGATGTCTAATTAGTGATATCTGATTTACAAAAGAAGTGAATTGTGAAAATGTTGTCTTAAATGAGCCAGAAATGAATGAATGATGTCTAATTAGTGATATCTGATTTACAAAAGAAGTGAATTGTGAAAATGTTGAGTCTTAAATGAGCCAGAATAATTACTGCCCCCACAAAGTCTGCAAACATAAGTGTTAGACAAATTTAAAAGAAGGGCTACTTTTCCTCATGCTTCTCAACACAGGATGGTAGTTCCCACTAGCTCTTCTTCATTGTTACAAAAAAATTGACGGCCTATTTTTCTCAAAGAAAGGAAGGGAAGAAGTGACAGGGTAGCAAATTTCAGTCGTTATTTCCTTTCCCAAATTGGTAGCAATACAAAGATTCTTTGTGAATGATAGATAGGCCAAAGGCCAAGTCACCACGTGATTCTTTATAAGAACAGGAAGGGTCATTTCAAAAACAAATTTTTTCTTCTTTAGCCAGTAAGGGGTTACTTTCTTAGGGAAGCGTATGGGAGCATATGCTATTATCACCAGAGCAGGCTGTGGGAGGTTTTTGGTTTTTAAGTTTATTGGGGGTTTGTTTTTGTTTTAGAAAATGGTAGATTGGAAGGTATGTGCATTATACTTTGTAGCTGAATGGTAGGAATGATAGGGAGACAATTGGGGTAAACTATTGCCAAGTTACATCTCTGTTTAGCTCCCTCTTTCATTTCAGCTGCACCAACAGAGTATGCAGCACTAACAGTAAACTGTTTGAAAAAGATCATACGTTTCCTTTTTTATTTAATTCCTCTACTATTGAAGAGTTGACAGCAAATAATATACCCAAGCATTTTTTCCTTACCAAATGCTGCCTTGAATTATTTCATTGATGATTTTCTTCTTTTTCAAGATTCTGTCCTCATTTTGTAGTTATGCCTTGCGCCTCTTTCTATCAGAAAATTTTTAAAACTTGTTCTTCGTAAGGTTTTTTCTTTGTATTGTTTGTCTCTTCCAAGTTGCCCTTTTTTACTGTTTATTTTGATCCTTGTCTTATATGTAAAGTGACATCTCCTCTGATGTCTGATAATTCTTATTTGTGTGCTCATATGGAAGAGTAAGGAACTAAAGAGCTGAGCTGAAGTGTGGGGAATTAAGACTTGTTGACTGTGAGTTTCACTATCCAGTGATCTGGCCAAGCCAGTTAGTTGGGGATCCCACCCCGATGTCAGTATTTATCTTTCCTCTTAAGGCAGATATATAGTCTCCAAAGAAGACTCTGACTACAACTATCTCTTAAAAGGTGGAGGCTTGGCTGCCAGCATTCTGGGAGCCCAGTAGGGAAAATGGGTTCATAGCAGACAACATGTATATGTTTACTTGCTATTTGGTACCTCTGCCTTAAACTGTGTCCGGCAATCCCCTAGTCCACAAACCCTCCAGTTTTAGGTAGAGGGCATTTACCCAGCTGCAAAAGGGAGGAAAGAAAAGAACTGGGGGGGGTGGGGCAGGGGTGCAGGACACTATTTCTTAAACAGACTTTGAACAAATTCTGTAGATTTGAATCACCCGCCTTTATCTGCATGTCAGTTCCTAGCCTTCTGGGGGTATTCCACGATATAAATTGGATTGGTTCTTCACTTTACCCTTCTGTCCTCTTAAAAATTATGTTTTCTCCTATACTTTTAATCTGTTATCTCACATATTCATCTGCTTTCCAGCTCCAAAATGTTATGTTTTATTTTATTCTTCCTATTTTTGTAGTAAATACCCAAAACAAAAAAAATATTTTGCTTATCATTTTAGTAGGATATTGGGAGGGAGAAAAAAATATGAATGCAGAGAGGTATGAAGTTAGCACATAGCTGAAATGGTCCTTGGTTTCTTCCTCTCCTTGCAACCTAAGTTTCTGTGCTAAAATATCAACATTGTAGAAAGGCGAAGTAGGATGACTATAATGATTGAGTGATTCCGTCAAAACAGAAGTGCATGAAGTTAACGTTCTCAGATAATCTTAAGGTAGGAAGTAATGTAAAGATGACTTTTGAATTATATTTGAAATCCAAGAGGTATCTATCCCTTCTGAATTGATTCAAAGATGGTTCTGATATTTAAATTATCTAATATAGCACAAGAAAATTTTTTTTGTTTCCTTTTCATACTTAATTTGTTGACTTCTTTCCTCCTCTTTCCCTACAGCATTGACAAAATCTCTAAGATTACCTCTCCAGTATTAATAATTCATGGGACTGAAGATGAAGTCATTGACTTCTCACACGGCCTCGCATTGTTTGAGCGTTGCCAAAGACCTGTGGAGCCTCTGTGGGTTGAAGGGGCAGGTCACAATGATGTGGAACTTTATGGACAGTATCTTGAAAGATTGAAACAGTTTGTGTCACAGGAACTGGTAAATTTGTAAAATATTCTGAAAATTTGCATACTGGGTTTTCTTTCTTGCTGAACTGCACTCTTTGGTAAATAACATAAAACCTGAAGGTTTTGTTTGCAAATCATGTCAGTTGCCTTCATAAATGTACAGGTAATGATTTGTTAACAGACTTAATGAAGGTTTTAATTACCAAACTAGAAACTGGAAATAACAATATCATGCAGTCAGGCTATGTAATTTATATTTTTTCTGTGAATTTTTTTTTAAACATCAAGGTGAGTACTGTATGAAATTTTAATTCTGTAAGATCAAATGCTATGAAAGTATTGCCAAATGCTTTTGCATATCAGAAACAAATTTATAAATATTTTTAAAACATCTCAATGTACTAAATCTTATCCTGGTATACAAATGTAATATTCTTTCAATAAAAAGCTGTATATCTTGAACAATTAAAGTACTCAGAATAAACCATATGAAAACATGCAAGTTCACTAAAGATGACCTAAACCCTGTTGTACAGGGATAGAGATTTAAAGGTTATTTTATTGTAAAATACATTGAATTTTCTGTATTCCCTGGTTATCATACATTTTCTCCTTTAAAAAAAAAGATGTAAGTCTTAATCTTTATGCCATTTGTTAATTTACCCACTAGTTACCTTGTAAATGATAAAGTCACAATAGCACTGAATTTTAATGAGTTTTGATTTATAAGTTTGGTACTGTGAGGCAACTACTTAAAATTTTCATTTTAGTAATTTAAAAGGCATTTAGAGCTTCAAGAATAATTTTGTACGCAATGTTGTTTTAAATTTTGACTAATCTCGTAGAAATGCAATACTGTCACTGTTAGAAAACCTGAAAGTCCATTAGATGTTCTTTAAGACCACAAACAGACTGGCTATTTGATCCCTTTTCACTTTGACTATTTTTAAGAATAGGACCTGTTGTTTTGGATTACTATCTGAGAATTTCATGGATTTACTCCTGGATGCAGGAGATAAGAAAACATCATAACTTTTATATTAACGAATGTAGTGAAAAAAATAAAGCTCACACAAAAACTAAGTTGCCTTTCCTTGAATGAATCCTGCTTGAATAAAACAATGAAAGAAAAATAAAAATAAAATTAATGGTATGTAGTCTAATTTGTAAATGAATGAATATTGAAATAATACACACTGTGGATATATTTTAAGGCCTTATGTAGTTTTAATTGTTCTGCTTGTTCTGTGGTTATGTCTAAGACTATAGTGTATGACTCTCTTCAAAGTATATCAAGTATTGTGAATGCTTTGGTTCAGATGTGTCAAATTAACAGTAAAACAAAAATATGCCACTCAGCTGTGCTTGTTTTTCTTCTTCCATGCTCCTCACTCCCTACTTAGTACAAGGACTAAAAAAAAAATATACCATTCATCTTTATAGTACATAGATCTATAGTTTCCTAAATTTTATTATTCCTTCTTTCTTTTAGAGACGTTTTTCCTTCTCAAGATTGTCTTAAAGCCTATACGTTTCCTTCTTTGTACAACATACACCCTAGAGTTTAACTGTTTTCTTTGATCACCTGGGAAAATCAAAATATTGATCACACTAATTCAGTATTCACTCATTCATTCAACAGATACTTATTGAATGTTTAAATCATTCAAAACCCTATGCCAGATAAAGATAGACATCAACCTTGTCCTCACAGCCTTCACAGTATAACTGAGACAGACACCTTATTGCACAAGTATTATTACTGTTTGTATAAGGCTGAAGGAGCTTTGTAGGGTATTATAATAGGTAAAAGGTGCTCTTGAGGGAACATGGGAAGAAGGGCAAGGAGGAATCCCACAAAGAAGTGGTATTTGAACTGAGCTTTGAAGGATGACTAAGAAAACACTGGGCCTGGGTGGTCTGAGAGGAACAGTATGTGGAAGCCTAGAGGAAGGATGGTGCGTTTGAAATTAAGAACACTGGTCAGAGGTCAAGGGGAAATGATGGCAGAGGGATGAGGGTGGTGGCTGACAAGCTAGTTAGCGGCACAATCACATATGGTATCATCATTCTAGAAATAGTAGAAAACCGTTGAAAAAAATATGAAACTACACTTGTCAAGAGCTTATAGATGAAAAATATCTGGGGACTTCCCTGGTGGTGCAGGGGTTAAGAATCCACCTGCAATGCAGGGGACACAGGTTCGATACCTGGTCCAGGAAGGTCCCACATGCCATGGAGCAACTAAGCCCATGAGCCACAACTACTGAAGTGTGTGCGCCTAGAGCCCGTTCTCTGCAACAACAGAAGCCACCGCAATGAGAATCCCGCCCAGCACAAGGAAGAGTAGACCCCGCTTGCTACAACTAGAGAAAACCTGCACGCAGCAATGAAGACCCAACACAGCCAAAAATAAGTTAATCAATTTTTTTTTAAAAAACTATGGAGCAAAAGCATAATTTAAGAAAAAAAGAAGAAAAATATCTAGAGATTTTAACTTGCTGGAAATAATATTTGAGCCAATTGTTTACAACCTGAAGTAAGATGATGGTGATGAAAAATTGATCATGGGGAAATAAATCTTATATACAAAGTGCTGGTCAAACCACATCTGCAATAATTTCAGGATGCAGTGAGAGGATATTCACAAATTAGAGCAAATCCTGGGATGTTTTACCAAGTTGGGAAGAATCCCATAAACTGAAACCCAAAGAATAACTGAAGGATTATTATCACTAAGGAATGATAGCTGTTTTCACATATTTGACAGGTATGTACAATTTACCCTTTTTGGCTTGGTGGAACTAGGTGAAAGTTGCAAAATGGCAGATTAGAGCTCAAAGAGAATTTATGGCTCTTTGTCCATCAAGGAAAGGGATCACCTCTGAAGGATAAATGAGTATGTTAACTGCTGGAGTAGAAGCTGAATGATATCTGACACGGTGCTACAGAAGAAATTTCAGATTTAAATGAGAAGTTGAGCTACATGGACCATCTTTAAAGTGCCTTTAAGATTTTATATTCCATTTGGAGTTATACCTAATCAAAGGATTGCCTGCTCTGGCATCTAGGAGAAGGACAGTATGATGTAGAATTGGCAATCGGATCTGGGCACTCTTCTCAACTGACAGTAATTAGATCTGTGACCTTGGCAATTCACTTCTTTGGACCACAACTTCCTACTAGAAATGAAAAGATGGAACTGATTAATCCCTTACATTTTTAATGTAATGTGAAAATCTCAGCCCCACTCATATGTAATGACTCATTAGTTTTTAACCTTCCTTGACTAGAGTAGCCCCAATAATATTTTTCAATATGTGGCTTTTGTGCATACCATCATTGTGCAATTTGAATAGCAATGTTAATCCTGGGATAAGGGTCAGCAGTGTATATAACTCCTACAATATCTTAAAATGAGCAGAATAAGAACTTAAATAAATTGATTTATCATCTTCACACTTTCCCCAGACTTCTAACTTAATAAAAATCACCAGTTCTATATTCCAGCTAAGAATATATTCCACAGTAGTTTTTTTCTTGGTGATTTCTATAAATATATACGTTTTGCTCACTTTAAGAAAGCTTAATAAATGAAAATGAATTTTTAATTGAAAACTGAGATCAATTGTCATGTAAATAGGATGTTCTTGGTGCAAGCAGACATTCTATATGGCAAAAACTTAACTTCAAAAACAGCTATTATGGGAAGTCAGATAAACTCTTAAATCGTAAAAACTTTAGACAATGAAGCCTAATCCCTTCATTTTACAAGTGAGGAAGCCCAAACGAGAAGTTACTTTGCCAAGGTCTACAATCTAATTGTCAAGAGTTGTACTCTCTCTCATTATCTTCTCTTAACCAAATTTATCTGGACTAATATATCAATGATCATTTTGAGCTATAATACAGCATAAACTTATTTGCTCTCCAACATTAATCATAAGTATTTTTTAAATGGCTCCTAGAGTTCTCCATATCAGCTAGTTATTCATTGAATAGCAAATTGATAGGTTGTATCTTTAACATTTCTCAAATTATTTCTATATTTAAAGTATTTAACACTAATCCATTTTACAAGGCTCAGTAACAGCTATTTGGTGTGTTAAAACCTAGTGAAGATGGTAACTATAGTCACATGAATAAACAATCAAATGTTTACTTCAGCAGCACATTTACTACAAATTATAGCATGCCAAGAATAAGCAGTTATGTTGAAAAAAAGCATCAAAGCGGTTGTTACTAGTTGGTGATGGATGGGCTTTAAGTGTGTTGTTTTGGTTTAAAACAGGCAGTATGTTTAAATACATGACAGCATGTTGCGTTCTAACAATAATGTATATCCCAAATGTCCAGTAACCAAAAAAGGAATTATGCATATGATAGCTGGAACTGAGTTATAATTTGCAGAACGGAGAGGTCTCTACTGCATCTATAAATGGTTATGCCTCTGGCTGAATTGGTTGAGTAATGCTAAGGAAGGAAGCAAATACCTCTATCCTGGAAGTGACCCACTTGACAGAGTTTGGCTGGGGTGGGATGGGGGGAGAACAGGAAGTAAAGCATAGAGTCTTTTATAAATATCAGTGAGCTAAAGTCTGTTAAACTGGTTATCACATTAGAAGCCAGATGGACCTTAAATTATTTTTCTCCCTCTATTTCCTCCTGTAGGCCACGTACTGAACTTGCATAATACAACTATAACACTCCTAGAAAAAAAATTTAATAGTATGCTTTAAGAAATGACATACTTATATTAGAAAAATTGGGAGAAAAGCTGTTTTAAAATAATTTGTGATATTTTGTACGTGCTGATAAAAATGCAAATGTCAACTATTGTACTACTTGATTAATTCAGAGTTGAACTTTCTTTTTCCAAAATTACTGCTTAATGCAGTATATTAGTTGAGGTAATAAAGGTAGCAGGTAGCTTTATGAATATAGGGCTATCTGAATCAAACATTTTAAATGTACTGCTCTTTTTCAGATTACCTGCAGAGTATGGTGGATTCATAGACTATAAATCAAAACTTTCAACTTCTAATAGCATTTTACATTATAAATATTAGATGAAAAAAACATCTTATTCAGATAAAACTTGTATTTATATTTAAACACTTAATTTCAAATTGTGTAAGTTCAGTTTTAAAGCTTTGGTAAAGTAAGAGGCTATATTACTTCACCGAAGTTTTACATTTTGCTATATTTTCCTAGCTTGTTTGAATCTGAAAATCTTGAGCCTTCTAAGTCCTCCAATAGAAAATAGAATGGGCAGATGGGAGCGAGACATGAGAAAATAGCTTATATATCTCTGAATATATGTGATGCTATCAAAAATGATAATTAAACTTACTGAAGTATCCAGTGTAATATCAACTGAAAAAATAAAAATATAAATGGTTATACCTACATAAAATAAAATGTAAATTCCTCTGGAATAAATACAAAGAAAAATTATTGTGTTGAAGGTAATAGGATTGTGGGTGAGTTTTTTCCTTTCCTTAGAAAGGTAACTTTTTATGTTGCTATGTTTTTGTTTGTTTGTTTGCGGTACGCGGGGCTCACGGGCCCAGCCGTTCCGCGGCGTGTGGGATCTTCCTGGACCGGGGCACGAGCCCGTGTCCCCTGCATCGGCAGGTGGACTCTGAACCACTGCGCCACCAGGGATAGTTTGATAATTTTTAGAAAGAAGTTTGGCTTTAAAAATGCCAAGATAACAGGAGAAGCAGCTCCTCCCAACCAAGAGGCAGCAAACAAGTTCCCAGATGCCATTAAGAAAATCATTGAGGAGAAAGAATACCAATATCATTGAGGAGAAAGAAAAAATGCCACAAAGGACATTTATTAGTAAGGAGGAAAAATGAGCATCAGGATTTAAGACAAGAAGGGATAGGTTACTGTTTTGTGCAAATGCAGTTGGGTTTATGTTCCAGACTGCCTTTGTCTATAAAGCTGCTAACCCCCAAGCCTTGAAGGGAAAATATAGATACCAGCTGCCAGTCCTTTGATTGCACTACAAGAAAGCCTGAACAATGAGAACTGTTTTTCTAGACTGGTTTTATTGATGCTTCGTCCCTGAATTCAGGGAGTACCTTGCCAGTAAGGAACTGCCTTTTAAAATTCTTTTGATATTGGACAATGCCCCTGGCCATCCAGAACCCAATGATTTCAACGCTTGAAGGTGTCAAAGTGGTCTACTTGCCCCCAAACACAACGTCTTATTCAGCCTTTAGATCAGAGAGTCGTAAGGACTTTTAATGCTCATTACACATGGTACTCTATGGAAAAGGATTGTCAACACTATGGAAGAGAACCCTGATAGAGAGCGCATCATGAAAGTCTGGAAAGATTACACCATTAAAGATGCCATCATTATGGAAAAAGCTGTGAAAGTCATCAAGCCCAAAACAATAAGTTCCTGCTGGAGAAAACTGTTCAGATGCTGTGCATGACTTCACAGAATTTACGACAGAAGCAGTCAAGGAAATCATGAAAGACACTGTGAATATGGCAAAAAAGTGAGGGTGAAGAATTTCAAGATATGGATATTAGAAAAATTCAAGAGCTAATAGACACCACACCCGGGGAATTAACAGAAGACAATTTGATAGGGCAGGCAGAGTGCTTCCGAACCAGTACCAGACAATGAGGAAGAAGATGTAGAGGAAGCAGTGCCAGAAAACAAACTGACACTAGACAACTGGCAGAAGGGTTCTGATTATTCATGACTGCTTTTGACTTCTTTTATGACATGGACCTTCTATGATATGGGCACTGAAACTAAAGCAAATGGTGGAGGAAGGATTGGTACCATATGGAAACATTTTTAAAGAAATGAAAAAGCAAAAATCAGAAAGAAATTACAGTGTATTTGCAGAAAGTTACACCAAGTGCGCCTCCCTTTCCTGCCTCCCCTCACACCTCCTCCACCTCTTTTGCCTCTGTCACCCCTGAAAAAACAAGACCAACCTCTCCTCTTCCTCCTCAGCCTACCCAAAATGAAGAAGATGCAGATGAAGATCTTTATGATGATTCACTTCCTCTTAGTGAATCGTAAATAATCATTACGCCATATAGTTAAAAAACTTATCTGTTGTGTATGAGTGTCTTCATGTGAAAGTCTAATAACTGTATGACAAGAACTGTATGAGACGTTTTTTTGTCATCATTATCATTGCCTGAGTATCCATCATATAGAACATCGTGTGCAAGACTTGTATTGAAGTGGATAGCCTATCCTTACATAGGCATAAGGTGAGTAATATTTAATATAAAATTAATAATGTGTTAGTTTTCTTACTGTTTTATGACTTTGCTTTCAAAGAATTACACTACTGTACAGTATGCTTCTCTCTCTCATATTTGGAGAATATACATATCAGCTTATCATCACAGGTAAGTGGGTTTTTTTTAATATAACTGTTTCCAATACTGTATTATGAATAGGACCATAATACTGTATACCATAACAATTTTGATAACAGTTCACTCATTTGTGTATAGGCTAGTCTACCTTGAAGCAACTGTAGCGATTACACTAGGCTACCGTAAAGCAAACATATTGCTGCTTCTTTGTTATCAATGCATGAATCGTTATAACTGTAAATAAATACAAATTTCTTTCTCACATTATCTTTTCAGTTTTGGTATTTAGTGTTAGTAATACATATAACATCTACAGTGTTTTGTGTCATGTAAGACAATACTGATATAAGTATTGGCAGAGAGATGATTCATCTTGTAAACTGACAATATAAACCTGTGGTATCAATAAAGACAGTACAGTACTGTACATGTATTTTCTCTTCCTTATGATTTTCTTAATAAGCCAGAAGTGAGCTGTTTCCTTTTAAGTGATGCAATGTTTTTCTCTAGGTTTTTTCAAGATTTTCTCCTTGTCTTTGCCTTTTAGTGTTTTGTATTATGATGTGCCTATTTGTGATCTCTTTGCATTTATACTTGGAGCTTGTTGAGTTTCCTGGATGTGTAGGTTATTGTTCTTCAATAAATTTGAGAAGTTTTTGCCATTTTTCAAAAGTTTTTTTTCTTTCTGTCCTCTCCTGGTACTCTCAGTTCCAGGGCTGCAAAGATTACAGAATTAGTCATCTGCTCTTATGTTAACGAGCCCCAGGCTGCTTTACTTTTTAGATTTTTATGTTTGCTTTCCAATTTCCTCTGTTGTCCTTTCACTGTCTTAACTGTCACTACATGCTACTGTGAGCTTGTTTTTTCTGCTCTAACTTGCTGTTTCTGTGTTTCTATTCAGATGATCTAGGATATCAGAAAACTGAACTTATTAAATTATGTCTAAATTAAGAGCAACGTGGCTCCGCTTAAGGCCCTGACTCTGCTATGACCTACAGCCAGACAGCCAAGACCAAAGCTACCCCCACCCTGAGATAAGAATTAGTTTCTGGCTGCCCAACGGATCGGATTCTATCCAGAAGATCTGGATTTCTAGGGCTGGCTGCTAGGAGCTTGCTCTCTGGTGAATGTTACTGCTGTTATCTTCTATGTTTCTTTTTTTTTTAAAGTCATGAATTTTCAAGAAACAGAGCAACATACCATTTCCAACTTTTGCCAATGTTGAAACAGTAGCTTCTAAATGACTTACTACCAATCTGAGAAACCGAAGAGAACATGTGAAGTGGTAGCATGCATCAACCATCCTTGAGCTTAGCACTAATTAATAGCCATCATTGACTGGAATGATGGATTTGAAAGTGCTCTCTTTAGAATCCTGAAGACGAAAGGTTGAGCTATTGCAAACATCAACGAACATGGAATAGAACTGTCGTGGTCCTAACGCGAGTTGGGAAAGAATTTCCAGACACAAGGCAGAACGTAAAGAAGATAGAATTTATTAGAGGGAAACGTCGCTGCCAGAACTGCGGGCAGATTTCCTAGTAGTCTGGGAGAGTGAGCCCAAACATGTGCTATTGATCAGTTTTTATAGCCAGAAAACAAAGGAATGGTCCGAGGTGAAAATTTCGTTTACTGATTAGTCGAGGCACATATACCTTCCTTCTATAGGGTGGGAGTGGGACCGGCCAGATGCCTTTCCTAATTTGGGACAGGTCCCATGGCCCAGGTGGGCGTCGCCCAAGTGGGCTCAGGAATTTCGTAACCTGCGCAACATGGTGGGCAGGGCGATTAAGAGTCCGGTATCCTTCCAAACAAAGCTACATAATCAGAGCAAGGCAGGGTAAGTATGAGTCCAAACACCTTGCCAATTAAGGAATATTTTGCAATTCATGAGATACTTAAAGAACAACGTTGAAAAAAAGAAAGAAAAAGACTCGGTTAATAGTTAATTTCAGCTTTTCCGGGCGGCAGGGACGGAGGAGGGCCTGGCGGGTCCGCGCGGCCTCTGGGCCGTTGCCCGTGTCCCCGCCCAACCCAGCGCCCGCCGCCGTCCGAGCCCTGCGCCCGCGTCCCCGTCCAGGGTCGCGGTGGCCAGAGGTGCGCCCGGGGCCGCGGGACAGGCGGGCGCAGAGGTCGCTTGTGTTGCGGGTGGTGGTGCGGCGAGGATCCGGCGCCTCCGCGGAGCATCACGCGTCCGGGGCAGGGCCGCCGCGGCCTGCTATGCTCTCCGCACTTTCCCGGCTCTGAAGCCTCCAGAACACGGCTAGGCAGCAGTAGTTTAATGGGGAGTTTGCCTGCTGGGAACTAGGGGCCTGCTGGGGTCTCAGTTCTTGGCTGGCCCCGAACACGAGGTTGCCAGGCGTGTGACGGCAGCAGGTAGGAGTGAGCCGCTGGTGCGGTGATGAGCAGGGAAGGAAGGACGGCGGCTGTTGGCCTGTGAACCTAGGCAAGAACGACCAGCCAACACAAACAACCCAGACCAAGGTCCGTAGGCCCAGCTCGGTCCTGTGCGGCTGGTCAGTGGAATAGACCTGCAGGTGTGGCTCTTGACACTCTAGGACTGGCTTCGGGACAGATCCTGCTGATGAGGCCAGGGCACCGTCCTCAGTTCTCCAGGAGAGTGTGCTGGAGTGGAGCCGGGGTGGCGGTGGGGGGTGGGGGGGTGCGGGGTGTGTGTGCCCGACTCAGCACGGCGGCCACGCAAGTCCAGTCTGCTGGTAAGGGCAGTGGGGAGCCGGGAGAAGTCATGGCCTTGGGAATGTCCTCTGATGAAAAAGAACCTGCAGGTTTATAGAATAACTTTTGTGTGGAACGTTGGTGTGCTGAAAAGCAGTTCTGTGTGCTTTTCCCCCTTGGTGTGGATCGGCAGTTCTGAGGCAGCAGGCGTGATACAGAAGTGTGAGCAGAGACCGTCTGGAATCCCCAAACTCCAGGGAAACTAGAGGTGACAGCCAGCCTAGTGAAGAGGACAGGAGTTAGGGGGCTGGTGGCAGTGGCAGCAGCCCAGCAGGTGGCAGCCCAGCAGGTGCCCCTTGTCTCAGGGCCCTAATCCTGGCTCCAGCCGGGTGGTCAGGGGAGCTGCAAAGTCTTCTGGGTGAGCAGAGCCCACAGTCCTGAGCTGTTCTTCTCTGTGTTTGGGTCATCTCCCCCCATCCAAGGGGAGAAATCTAGATGAGGTTTAAGAATTAGTGCTTTAAGAATGTGGATCTCATAGTTGAAACCTCGGAACACATGTTTTCAGCACAAGGTGTTAAAGTGAACGGAAGGATTCAACGCCTTTTCAAGGAGGGTGTCTCCATGTGGGCAGAACTACAGAATAAATGGGTCTTGAATTTAAAAAAAAAAAAAGTTAATTTGAATATGAGTAAATAGTGTAGAACTGGTTTCAAGATGCTGGAAACAGGCTAAAATGGGGGGGAGTGTGATTAGGAATTCGTTTTGCCTCCTTAGCACTCATTAAGCCCTTATTTTGGTCACATTTTGTCTCTGTATTTTTGTGCTTCAGAGCCTAAGAGAAATAAGCAAAAATAATGATTAAAAGAATGTAAAAGGACTCGTAAGGAAAGCTAACAGTAGCTGTTGTGGCTGCACCATTGTTTCAGATCCTTTCCAATGTTTCCCAGAAGTCGTCTACTCGAAGCCCCTCTCCAAGAACGCTTAGAGTAAGACAGAAGAGCTATTGGACACTGTACTATCCCTTTTGATCCTACCAGTTCTAGGTAGTTCTCTAAACGGGGTGTTATGCAGAGCATTGTTTAAAAAAAAAGAAGATTGGGCTTCCCTGGTGGCACAGTGGTTGAGGGTGTGCCTGCTGATGCAGGGGACATGGGTTCGTGCCCTCTCAGGGAAGATCCCACATGCCACAGAGCGGCTGGGCCCGTGAGCCATGGCCGCTGGGCCTGCGCGTCCAGAGCCTGTGCTCCACAACGGGAGAGGCCACAACAGTGAGAGGCCCGTGTACCGCATAAAAAAAAAAAAAGATTCCCAGAGAGACAGATGTGCCTTCCAAGAAGCTATCTGCTACCTTCTTAATCTGTTAGATTGAAAATCTCTGAAAGGCAGAGAATGTATCTTCCCCTTTTTATATATCTTTACCTTTCTTGGTAACTAAAAGCTCCCTGACACCTAAATTAATATAAAGGAAGAAAATGTTCCAAGGAGGTAAGACTTTTCCTTTTCTTCATTTGAAAGTTTTATAGAATAGCCTCATAATTCAGAGCTGTGACTTCATATTTTCTGTTTCTTTAAATTATTATATTAGAGAAGAAAATAGCAAAATTAACAGTACAAGGGGAGAAGAGAGGGTAGGTAGGTTTTGAAAACTCAGACATACTAATGAATCTCTTGGAGCCACAGTTTCATCATCAGTTAAAGGGGATATTAATAGTATTCACTCTGTTGACCTTGGAGGTTTACTGTGAAGATTAAATGATAATCCTAAGTGGGAATATTTTTAATGCTCTAGAGGAATATAAAAGTATAAAAGGTTATGTTCTAAAAGTGGATCTCTATCTAGAAATGAAGAGGGTCAGGCCATGAACTACTTTTAGATAATTTTTAGGGAGTTTTTATTCTTGATAATATGCCAATTTACAAATGAATTTGCAGCGAGCAATCTGAGTCTGTGCAACTCTGTGATAAAAGCTGGCTCATGTCTTACTTTGGTCATATTTATATGACAGAATCTAAAGCAACCAAAATTACTGTCTGTTGCGCCTTAAAATAATGGTCCTACCAGGAAGGCAGCAACAGCTGGATGAACCATAGCAAACGGGAGCAAATGCACCTTTTGTCTCCTCCAATCCTTCCCTGCTCTTGTGACACTTTGGCTCCAAAGTGTCCTATTGTCCCCAAACATGCTGCCTTTGTGTTCTTAGTTTTGAGAGTTAAACTAGAAAGGCTGGAGGCAAGACAAATAACACTGGGTCAGCTGAAATAGAAATCTCATGATTTTGGAAAAGATTTACTCCATAATGGTAAATTCTTAGTGCTCACTTTAAAAAAAAAAAATCCTGATACATCTTTTTAATCACAGTGCTTCTCCACTGATATAAAAATTATTCAAATTTAATTTGCTAGTGGTTTGATGTTTAACTTTAAAGATTTAATAAATTACTAGCATGTTAATAAACAATAAGATTTAATCTCTTTTATGGAGGATTGAAATATAAACCCTCTAATTTCTAAACATAATATTATATTTCCCTTTATAAGGAAACAAAAATATGACTTACAAGAAACTCTGCAAGTTCTTTTTTTTTTTAAATTTATTTACTTATTTATTTTTGTCTGCATTGGGTCTTTGTTGCTGCACGCGGGCTTTCTCTAGTTGCTGCAAGCGGGGGCTACTCTTCATTGCAGTGCACCGGCTTCTCATTGCGGTGGCTTCTCTTGCTGTGGAGCACGGGCTCTAGGTGCACAGGCTTCAGTAGTTGCAGAACAGAGGCTCAGTAGTTGTGGCTCGTGGGCTCTAGAGCGCAGGCTCAGTAGTTGTGGTGCACGGGCTTAGTTACTCCGTGGCATGTGGGATCTCCCCGGACCCAGGGCTCGAACCCGTGTTCCCTGCATTGGCAGGCGGGTTCTTAACCACTGCGCCACCAGGGAAGTCCCTGCAAGTTCTTAGACACAGATCTTATAATCTGTGTCCTTTGCTTTCTCATTATAATGTGTTGGCAGCAGGGTCACTCCTTTGCATTATCCAAGAACAAGTGGATTTGAATGCAATAATTTTTTGAAAGAGCAGCTCAACCCAGAAGTGACAATCCCATTAAAAGGGTTGTCCAGGCAGAGTTACTGTTCACTTAGCTACCCTGAAACACAAGCTAATAAATACAAAATCTTCTTTCGGCTGCCCTAGAGTTCTCCCAATGCTTCTCAGTGGTGACTTCTTTGAAATAAGCTCATCTCACCAGAACTTGTAGAAGGGGGAAGGAGGAACACTTTGATTTAAACTATTTAATGAAGCAAATATTTCTTCTATTACATAATGTGACATAGCATAAATGAACAAATTTTATTTGATTTAAACTCTATACATGGCTTATCTTTTCCAATTACAATTGATATCTTTTTTTTGTTTATTTGTTTGTTTTAAATGAGGTTCTAATATGCTGTTCTAGCTTATTTCTCAGAGGTTTTTAGACTGGGGCGTCCAAAAATGTTCTCCATCCCCCACACCTCCTGAATTTTCCTGCTTCCATGCCTGTCCCATCAAAAAAAGCTGTGCAAATTCACAAAATAAGGAAAACTGGAACTTGGAATAATCAACTCGGTATAAGAAAAGAAGCATTTTTTAAATTATGAGAAATTCTCAAGAAGGAGATAAAATGTATTCATCCTAAGGTGTTCAATAGAATTGACAAAGTTACTTTTTATACCTAGATTTTCCATCTGCACAATGCTGCTTACATCAAAGAAGTATTTGATAATATGTGAAAGAGCTTTTAAGTTTATTGTGCTATATCCATTCTGATGATGATGATTAGAGAAAAGTGAGTTTGATGACTGTGTATAAAATACTCCATTGATGCTTCCAATAAGATGCTGTTGATGCCTCACCCATATGATCTCACCCTACCACTTCAGTGCACACAGGCTCAATTGCCAACTACCAGCACTTGTATTTATTTCCTTGAGGGCTTTCTCTTGCTACCTGAGCCAAGGTTGCTATCCAATTGGCTAGAAGCAGCCCTCAACCCAAAGACTAACCAGAGCTTGGGCACACTCCAGTTGCCTTGCCCTCCAGGTAGGATAACTCTGAGCTGTGTGTCCTACACAGGCTCCCAGAATTTCCACAGAGGGATTAAGGGATTAAACTCCAGTCACCACAGTCCTAGCTGGCATGATTTCATAGACTTTATTGGCTATATTTTCCCCCCTGTCTCACTTCCTTATTCCCCTCCAGGGTCTCCTTCATCCCCCAAAATAAACTACTTGTACTCAATTTTTTGTCTCAGAGTCTACTTCTACTTTTAGGTATTCCTAAAAAGATACTGCCATTGCTCAAAATATACTTGTAGCTCCTAGAGTCACTGAATCTTGGAAATCACCTACATGGAAGGAACTATAGAAAAGTTGTATGATGGAAAGGAGGAGGACTTTGGACAAAGAAATAGCCACATTAAAATGATTTTACTAGCTGTGTGACTTTGTGCAATCCTCTCTAAACCTCAATGTCCTCATCTGTAAGTGGTTGCAACATAACTGCTGACCAGCTTTCTTTACTGGGTCTTCTCAAGAATCTAATAAGATAATACACATGAAAGGATAGATAGATGGAGAGATGGATAGATAGATAGATAGATAGATAGATATTCATACAAAGATTATTATTGTTGTAATTTTTAATTCAGGAAAACTTCAAAACACCAGTTGAAATTGGAATAAGTGAGGAAAGAAGGCAATCCAGGTCTGTGGCAGGTGGTTCCTTGTGGGATAGTGCTAACAGACCAGCTAGATTTAAAACAAAGAACTTGTTGGCAGACTGGGAAAAATAATGTACAGTACTTTATTTTTTTTAATAAATTTATTTTATTTATTCATTTTTGGCTGCACTGGATCTTCATTGCTGCGCACGGGCTTGCTCTAGTTGCGGCGAGTGGGGGCTACTCTTTGTTGCAGTGCACAGGCTTCTCATTGCGGTGGCTTCTCTTGTTGTGTGCAGAGCACAGGCTCTAGGTGCGTGCGGAGCACGGGCTCTAGGTGTACAGGCTTCAGTAGTTGTGGCACGTGGGCTCAGTAGCTGTGGCTCACGGGCTCTAGAGCACAGGCTCAGTAGTTGTGGCGCACAGGCTTAGTTGCTCCACTGCATGTGGGATCTTCCCGGACCAGGGCTCAAACCCATGTCCCCTGCATTGGCACGTGGATTCTTAACCACTGGGCCACCAGGGAAGTCCTGGCTTCTCTTCTTTAATCTTACCAGTCTTTCACATCTCATACTTGTTCTGGCAGTGGCTAAGCATGAGGACCTTACCTTTGCAGTCAATGTTCCTTGACCGTGGTAGAGCTAGACAATATTCATCCAGTGCTCTCACTGCACAATCTGTGGAATTTCCAATGCTTGCCTCAAGGTTTCTGTGAATTCTGGGAGATTATGCTCTCTAGTGACCACCCTGGCTCTGAACTCCTCTTTCTTCAGAATTGACTCAGTTATAGATTGTCTTTCTTTGCCATGCACAGCACCTCTGTTTCACATCTTGTTGATCCAGAGATGGAAGTCAGCTTTTTTCCTTGATTTACACACACACACACACACACACACACACACACACACACACAGACACCCTACACACACTGAGGCTATGCTTCCCCTAAGATGCCCCCAGCCAGTGAGTGCACAGTGAGGCTATTAGAGCGAGCGATTCTTGCCTGACATGGGACTTCTCAATTCCCAAGAAATTTGCTAAGGAATGCCCCCGTTGACCTGGCCAAGACTTTCTCGGAACTGTGCTGCAGTAGGAGGCTCATCCTACAAATTATTCCTTCTGGTCTCCTCTCACAGTTATCAGATCATCACAATCTGAAGGCTCTCCTTGCCTACTCTGACCATCTCCCCCTTATACTTCATGTCTTTCTCCCCAGTAAATCTATTGCACATGTAATTTCATCTGCTTCTTGGAAGACCTGAACTAAGATACTCCTTAAAAAGAACTATGTATGGTACCAGCATTTAAGATCATCATTTTTCTCTATTCTGCTACATAGGTATAATCCTGGAATCTCTTTGCTGATGTTGGTTCATGAACCCCCTCCAGAGCTTCCTGGGTAAAATCTGAAACCACCCCCCATATGCAGAGGGCAGGAAGAGACTGAAGAAAGAGGCCGACCACTCTTGATTGGAAGGCGGCAGGTTCAATAAGCAAGGGAACTTATTTACCAGGCCTGTCTTGGGCCACTGAAAGATGAGATCTCTGCACCCGCCCTCCAAATCTTGAAAGTTTCTGTAGAAACTTTAACTGTATTCAGTCATGGACCCAGTCCTGATGGTTTCAATACCACATCATTTTTGTAAGGCTGTGTCCTTGGGCAGCTTCTAGGACGGGGAAGGCAATCAGAGTACACGTTCCAAGGACATGGAAGGGGGTAAAGTCGACCAATCAGGTCAAACTGGCAGTCACACTTTCTTGATGACATCCTCCAACAGCTGATGATATTTGGATATTATGAATTATATATATTTGTATATAACAGATTTCATTTGTCCATGACAACCAGATTAAACCCAGTTTAATGCCCAATCACCAAAGTCAAGTAACAGCCAATCTTCAGACCTTACTCCTCTCTCCGAAGCTAAATTAGCAGCTTCTGTCTATACTTGCTTCAGAAGTCGTTTTTCGGGCCATGCAAAGCTAGTGGTGGTTCTTGGGACTTCCCTGGTGGTCCAGTGGTTAAGACTCCACACTTCCACTGCAGGGGGCAAAGGTTCGATCCCTGATCAGGGAACTAAGATCCCACATGCCACGCGGCACGGCCAAAAGTAAACAGATAAATAATTAAAAAAAAAAAAAAGAGCTAGTGGTGGTTCTAGAGGCTCACTCTGCTGGTGCCCAATTATTAGAAACTTTGCTGGAGCCCTTAGGCCAGGGTTCTTAGTGCCTAGCTCCTATGGACAACCCAGCAGTCCTTCCCATAAACAACCCATAAACTTAGTCTTCTGAACCTTACAAACCTGCAATTCTTCTCCCAGTTTTTAGGACTATATCCATCTTCTAAAATAAGATTATTTTCCTCTTCTACCTTTGAAGTACACTTCCTTCATTTTCTCCCACATTTAGTCTCCTTAATGAATTCTTTAAAAACAAAGATCCATGTAGCTGTCCTCAGGGATAAGCCCATCAATGGCACAAAGGCTTGGCTGTCCTGGAATCAGAGGGTGCTGGTGTTACGGACCCTCCTGAGTCAGTCCCCAACAAGCGGCCTCCTGCCTGGTGTCCTTCGAGACCGAATTCAGTTCAGAAGCAAAGGAAAGCGTTATTCTCTGATCAAAGAATGGAGAGGTAGGAGTTCTCACTCTAGAGCACACACTCCCCGGACAGGCTGTGGGCGGGGCTCCTTTACAGGGATCTCCTCAGTGGGGAGGGGAGGGGGCCGAGTTCTCCCTGGGCAGGCACATTTGTGCGGCTCAGGCTATCGCGATGCCAGAGGCTGCATCGGCGTGACTCCTGGCCTGCCGCCGCCATCTTGAATTGCAGTGTCATGCCCAGCACTTCTGCGCACAGTCGGCTGAGGTGAGGTGTTGGCCGCAGCTGTTTTGCACCAGGAGCTCTGGTCTGAAGTGCCAAGTGTGAAGCCTCTGTATGCAGCACCCTGTGAGCAACTGAAACTAGACTAAGCACAAAGGAAAAGAAAAAAAGGTTAGACTTTATTACCCATATTCTATTTTTATTCCCCTGGAATTGTTAATGGGCTTTGCCAGAGACAAATACCTCCTCTGTGTTGCTCCTCATTCTTGAAGGGCACTGAGGGGCTCAGGTCCGTCTTCTGTTACTACTTCTGTTCCATTCCACTTAGGGATGCGCTGGTCTTTCGGGCTGCCAGTTTTCCATGTTTTTAGGTTCACTCAGTCTCCTGGCCAGAAGGGGTATAGGGCCAGGTCGTGGGTGCAGGCAGCACCTGGTCACCATGTTCCGTGAGAGCTTTCAACGTTTCTCCTGCCTGGAGGGCATACTTGAGTTGTTCCATTTCAAGTGGGTTAAGGTGTCCCTTTTCTCAGGCTTGGGGAATGGGTCTACCATACACGAGTTCAAATGCACTTAACTTTAACTTATCCCTTAGGGCTAACCGCTTGCAGAAAAGGGCAGTCAGAAGCAACTTAATCCAATGTTCTTGAGTTTCCTGACATAGCTTGGCTAAGGCCCATTTCAAGGTCTGATTGGATCTCTCCACTTTCCCCGATGGATGGTTGAGGTCTCCAGGCTGAGAGCAAGGTCCGTTTTATGCCCAGGGTACTTGTTATCCCCTTTATCACTTGAGACACAAATGCTGGACCATTAACGCTTTGTAGGATCCTGGGAGCTCAAACCTGGGGCTTATTTCTTTTAGTAATGCCTTAGCTACTTCAGCTGCTATTTCAGTTCTAGCTGGGAATGCTTCTATCCACCCAGAAAATGTGTCTACTAGTACCAAGAGATATCTGAAATTGCCCAGTACTTTCGGTAGGACAGTGAAATCAGTCTAACAGTCTTCTCCAGGATATATCTCTCTGGTCTACATGGGCCTTCTCTGGGGGCCTCTGAAGGGTCTGGTTTGGGGGTTGTTCATTGTGCAGTTGGGGCATGTCTCAACTACCTGACTGATTACACTTTTCATGCCAGGAGTTACCATGACCTCAACTAATCAATTATATAGGGCTTCTCTCCTGTAGTGAGTTCCTTAATGAGCCTCCCTGATGGGCTTAACAAGCTGCAGTTTGGGGAGAATGTTCATCAACTAGCCACCCATGGCCTCCTAGATCTCTACTGAAGCCCCATTTTGGGGCTTTGTCTAATTCTTCCTTTGTGTATATTGGAGAATTATTAGATGGATCTGCCTTCAGGCTATGAGGAGTAGTATCCAAGTTACTTGTTCTAAGGCCGTGTCCTTTTGGCAGTTGTGTCCACCTTGTTGTTTCCCTTTATTTCCTCTGCATCCCCCTTTTGGTGACCCTTACAATGAATCACTGCCAGTCTTTTTGGAAGCTGTACTGTTCCTAAGAGCCTCAACATGTTTAAGCCATGTTTCACCTGTTTATTCTCTGCAGTCAGCATACCTCTCTCTGCGTGTAGAAGGGCATATGCATAAGGAATCTGTGCAAACATTTAAGATCTTCCCTGACCTTCAAGGCTGGGGTGAGGGCTGTCAGTTTCATCTTTGGGGAAGAAGTCCCTGGGGGTAGGCTTCTTGCTTCAGTGACTTGAGTCTGAGACCTCACTATGTATCCCACTAGCCTTTTCCCCTCTCCCATCTGTGAACCATTCCTCTTCAGCATTTGGGAGAGGCTCACTTCCTAGGTCAGGGCGACTGGAATAGATCATGTCTATGGTTTCTATACAGTCATGCTCCAGGGACGCCATTTCTGTGGGGAGCAGGGTGGTAGGATTTAGCATATGGCAGGTTTTTATGGCAGCCACTGGGTTGTCTAAAAGCATAGCCTAAACTTGAATCGACCTTCCAGGGGACAGTTATTCTGATATCTATTAGAACTTACTAAAGCCTGAACCTGGTGTGGAGTCCATATAGTGATTGGCTGACCAAATGTTGTCTGTTTGGCCTCTTTTAGCAGGACTGCAGTAGCTGCTACTGCCTGCAGGCAAGAAGCCAACTCCTTAGCAGTTTGATCTAATTGTTGAGAGAAATAAGCAATCACCTGAGTAAGTGGTCTCGGCTTTTGAGCTAATATACCAAGGGCAATTCCCCTTCTCTCCTGAATGTAAAGATCAAAGGGTTTAGCTAGATCTGGGGGGGCCAGGGCAGGGACCTGAAGTAATTGCTTTTTCAATTCTTGAAAGGCCCTTTTGCATTCTGAATTCCATTCAAAAGGATCATCATCCTTTCCTTTCAACTTTTCATATAGGGGCCTACCTATTAGACCATAGGTAGGCATCCAGAAGTGGCAAAACCCAGCCATCCCTGGGAAACCCCCTAAACTGTCTTGCAGTTTTAGGAGGGGTGAGGCTGCAAATGGCTTCTTCCCTTTCCTGGGGTAGGTTTCTCTGACTTTCTGTGAGAATGAAGCGAGTCTCTGTGGGCAGTTAGTACAGATCCCTTTGCCAACTGTTTGACATTGGAGGGCAACAGCTAGTAGGTAGGTTTGCCTCTGGGCCGTTTTATCCTCTGACTTTTCCTCTATATCTCGGTTATTAAACACCAGTAGACAACCTTGACCAGGCAAGAGATAGGTAGGGGTATCTGGTTTTATTTCCAGTTTCTGAGTTTATACCTAATGTCGGGAGCACTTTAGGAATTGAAAATGAACTCAGGACTGCATTCCCTTCCAGTGACTCAGGGTCAGGGCTAATATAGATTTGGAGGCATTCCCTGAGGCTGTAGGAATGCTGAACAGTTTTCTGTTGGCTTCTGATAGATTTCCTTTATCTTATGCCAATTGGCAGGTTTGTTTCCTGCTGCCTGGATTCCCTTTAGGATGATATTTTTATAATTGGTCAGCCTCTGTCTTCCCACCCCTTACCCATGGTCCTGGTGATCCCAGTTGGGTTTGTAATCTGGGACCACTTGATTCCTTGTTCCGAAAATAGCATGACCTGCATTGTTTCTGTTCTCTTTGTCTGCTTCCTCCCAGGCTTTTGACTTTTCCTCCCCTGTTAAGTGTACATCGAGGAGGCTCTGGATGTCAGCCCAGATGGGGTCATGGGTCTGAAATGTTCCCCTAATTCAGGAACCCCTTTGGATCTTCCCTCAACCCCTTACCATGATTTTTCCAGTTATATAGATCAGAAGTGCAAATGGGACATGTACCTGGATGAGCCCTCCTTTATCCAGGGACCTGCCTCAAAGGGAGTACTTTTCCTGGAGGGTCCTTGGATTACCACAACCATTTTGAAGGCCTTTGTTCTAATGTATTGCCACAAAAAACTGAACAGAGGGAATTTCATCCCATTTCTTTTGTCTCCAGCATAGCAGGCCCAATTGTAAAATGGTGTTTTAATTTAGAGACCCATTAACTGGCCAACTTTCCCAATGTCCCAGCTGGTGTTGGAGCTAGGCTGTATTACATAGGAAGATTAAATGTTTTAGGGTTGGAGGTGATACCTGAAAAACTTCCGGTTCTGCAGAATGTACCCTAATGGGCTCGTTTGGTATGGTGAATGTTTGATTTCCCATACCTTAGATGTTCTGTTTTGGACTTGTTTCAAACTACTGAGGGGGGTGATTGGAGTGATTCATTGGCACGCAAATGCACAAGATTTTACCCAAATAAGGTTTCCCGTTCAGGAAATTTGGAACCAGCACTAAAGTGTTAATGGATTCCTCAAAAGACCAAAATAGGAGGTGTCCAAATGGCGTGGGCTCTGATATAACTGGGGGGGGTCCCCTTGAATTTGTAACAGCCATGCTTGAGACAGTCTCTCCTCAGTCAGACCATCCCACAGGAGGTTGGACAGGACCACCTCCGGGCCAGAGCAGCTTAGCCACGTTAGTTCCTGACCAACTTGGTCCATTAGGGAGAGGCACAGCTCTGTGAGGTGGGAATCTTCTCTTTCCTCCTTTTGGCCAAAAAGGAGAAGTTTTTGGATTTCGTGGTGGGTGAGAGCTAAAAGCATGAGGGATCCCCATGGGATACTCACCAGTTTGCTGTGGAGAGCCCGTGGAATCTCAGTCGATGAAGACTCACCCAGGCTTCACCGCACAAGCAGAGGAAGGAGGAAGGATCAGGCAGTGGGTGTTGCGTGTTCTTGCCAACAGCTCACACATCTTCCTGCCACTCAGGTTCCTGGTCTTGTGAGTGGCTCACACGGCCCCCCATAACACTTCAGAGCAACTAGCGCTGACTGGAAGAGGTCAGGTCACCAGTTGCGTACCTACCTTGGGATCCTTCTGCACTTGGGCTTCCCCAGTGCCTTTTCCTGAACTTGGATTGAGTATCCTCATTCCGTTTTGTCAAGGAGGTCCTTATTACCTGGGTTTTTTCCTGGTCTCGCCTCTTGGCCCACGGGGCTGGCCACTTTCCTTTACTAAACCGAAAGTGACTATGGAGAATGCTACTGTTGGTCGGGGAGGAAGGCAAAAAGCCCTGGTGCAGCTGTTACTGCCTTGTACAGGGGTCAAGAGGATGGTACTGGCTCTGTCTTGTCCACAGTACGCCACCATCCTCGGGTATCCAGTACTGCAAGAAGGCCAGCCGGAGGCAGTGGGTAGAGATGTGTTAGTTACAGCCCTCAATCCCCAATGATGTCACAGTAATTCCTTCAATGGGGTGCAGTCCAGATTACTCTGGGGGCTATGCTGCGTGTGCACCACACAGGGTCTTCAGGTTGCTTGGCAGAATTGCTTTGGATTTGGATCAAAGCTGCTGCCGTTCTACCCCATCAGAGTGTACTCAAAGGTGAGAGTCAATCATTCTCACCTAACCTTCAAACCTCCCTAACCTTCTGGTGTCCTCCCCCTGGAGCCAGAGTGAACCTGGAGCCCTGTGCAGAAGGTCCACCCTTTTGTAGTCACCAAATTTTGCTACCGACCCTCCTGAGTCGGTCCTCAACAAGGGTCCTTCTGCCTGGTGTCTTTTGAGCCAATAGAACAAGACCAAGTTCAGTTCACAAGCAAAGGAAATCTTTATTCTTTGAGCAATGAATGGAGAGGTGCAAGCTTGCGCTCTAGAGTACACACTCTGTCCTACAGGCCATTGGTGGGGCTGCTTTCTAGGGTTCTTGTCAGCAGGGAAGGGGGATGAGTGCAGCCATTTTGCACTAGGAACTCTGGTCTGAAGTGCCAGGTGCAAGGCTTCTGCACACAGTATCCCATGAGCAAGTGAAACTAGACTAAGCACAAAGGAAAAAAAAAGGTAGGACTTTATTTTATCACCCAGATTCAATATTTCCTAGGAATTGTTAATGGGCTTTGCCAGTGACACTGGCAGGTAATAATCAAAGGCTAAGAAAAACAAGACAGGTACTTTTACAGTAGGTTACTTTGCCCTACCAAATTTTTAATAAATGAACTTGCTAAACACATTTTCTTTATTACATTTCCTTGATGGTAGACATTTGAGCAAAGAAAATGTGGTAGTATCATCGCTTTAAGTCTCAGGAAGCCCCTAGTGATACAAGCGTTTTTTTTTCTTTTTCTGGCAGCCATTTGGTAGGAGTTTTTAGTGTTTCTGACACAATTGGGCAGGGGTAGAATTAGTAGACGACAGACACAATTACATCCAAAAGAGACCTTGGGTATTAATTAGGTCAATGCTCCCAACCTCACAGATGAACAAGTGGTAATCCAGAGAGGTCAGGTACTGGTCCAAGATCATAAAGTCAATTAGTGTTAAGGCAACAACTCTGTTTAAGTCTCCTGGCTCAGAGCTGTGGAGCTGTAAGCAGAGGACGTAAAGTTATGCAGAATTGGTTTTGTACTTGTTTTCTGGGAAAATTGGGACATTATTATTTATGTAACCTCAGTCTTCTTTCCATCTTTAAACTTCACATTCTAATAAATACTTTACAGAGTTGTTCCAAAGATAAGATGAAATGAAAAATGAGATTACAGTGCTGTGCTGGTAAATGCGTAACGGTTAACTCTTGGAGTTGATGGAGGAGCCAGAATTTGTAGCATTTGATGATTTCCATGGTATAAATATTCCTCCTGTTGTCAATCTCAAGATTTCAACAGTTTAAAAACTGGCTGGCAAGATTCCTGAATATTTAACAATTGCCTCTCACAAGCGCATATGAGCTGTCACAGGCTGGCTCCAGCAAACCACTGAATACGGAACACTTGGCATATAATAGACACTCAATAAGTATTAGTTGCCCTCTCATCCTCACAAGGCACAAGTTCCTTCTACTATCTGTGTAACTACGGTTTCATGAACACTATCTCTTTGAACTTCCCAAGAAATGACAGTCGTTGTAATCTGTGTAAATAAAATGAACTCTCTCATATGACGATGGCTGCATAGCCTCTCACTGCTTTTGAGGCTATATTTGAAATGGTCTTTCTAAGAATACAGAATATGTGAAGTGCCCAGAATTCACCTTACAGGACCCTTGTGATGTCCCAAAGGGATAGGTTGACATGGTCTGGAGCAGCTAAGACTGAGGTAAATTTAAAGCCTGTGGAGGGACTTCCCTGGTGGCGCAGTGGATGAGACTCCCTGGTCCCAATGCAGGGGGCCTGAGTTCGATCCCTGGTCAGGGAACTAGATCCCACATGCATGCCGCAACTAAGAGTTCACATGCCGCAACTAAGCGTTCACATGTCACAAGTAAGGAGCCCATGTGCTACCTGGTGCAACCAAAAAAATAAATATTAAAAAAAAAAAAAAGCCTGTGGAGACCATAAAGCAGAAGAGAAATGGGAATTTCAAATAAGAATCTTGAATGAAAGGCAGATGCTCTGAATTATAATTGAGTTCTTTCTCACGTAAGCAACTCTCTGTAACATACTCCAGGATGGGTAAAAGTGACACGTTTATTTACTGTTTCTTTCTTTTTTTTTTTTTAACATCTTTATTGGAGTATAACTGCTTTACAATGGTGTGTTAGTTTCTGCTTTATAACAAAGTGAATCAGTTATACACATACATGTCCCCATACCTCTTTCCTCTTGCGTCTCCCTCCCTCCCACCCTCCCTATCCCACCCCTCTAGGTGGTCGCAAAGCACCGAGCTGATCTCCCTGTGCTATGCGGCTGCTTCCCACTAGCTATCTATTTTACGTTTGGTAGTGTATATATGTCCATGCCACTCTCTCACTTTGTCCCAGCTTATCCTTCCCCCTCCCCATATCCTCAAGTCCATTCTCTAGTAGGTCTGCGTCTTTATTCCCGTCTTGCCCCTAGGTTCTTCATGACCATTTTTTTTTGTTATTTTGTTGTTGTTGTTTAGATTCTATTACTGTTTCTTAATGATTCCCTTGAACAATTCCAGATAGGGCAGCCGTCCTATTTGTTTGTTTGCCTGCTTGCTTAAAGATGCACTATGAGTGTCCATTTCTCGCCAAGAAGGAGTAACTGGTACAGAATGGCCCTCCCACTGTAAACAGCTAGAAAACTGGACAACATATATGAAACAACTGTTTTCAGACATTGGGACCACAGTGTACTCAAGATTGTGGTTCCAAGAGAAGAGAAACAATTGAAGTGAGCCCTCACTTCTCCTGGCTTTCTGCCTGGATGTAAGGTTGCCAGATAAAGTATGGAATGTCTAGTTAAATTTGAATTTCAGATACATAAAGAATAATTTCTTAGTATAAATATGTATAAAAATGTAATATTGGATTTTATTTGTTAAATCCAGCAACCCTACCTGGAGGCAATTTTTTTTTTTTTTTTACATTTTGGCGCGCCACACATGGAATCTTAGTTCCTGGACCATGGATCTGACCCGCGCCCCGTGTGGTGGAAACAAGGAGTCTTAACCACTGGACCACCAGGGAAGTCCCCTGGAGGCAATTTTTAAACCACAATAAAGAGGGAGAAAACTCAAGTGGAGCATGCTAATTTCACTAGAATGAGGAGACAGAAATCTAGTTTGGTGAGGCTGAGGTGGCTGGAATTTGCAGGGCAGAATAGTGTAGGGAGCAAACTGCACAAGGAAAGCACCCCAGACATTTTCACAAGGGTTCCCTGGGTTCCTTGGCTGAATACTACTCTTTGTACGCATAGAGCGAAATTCTACAAGGCCAGGCGAAGAACAGACTGAGGAGTTAACACAAGACTTGGGAACATTGGAATTCCAACCATCCAGGTCAGAGAGACTTTTTTATTTTTTTAATTTTTGTTGGAGTATAGTTGCTTTACAATGTTGTGTTAGTTTCTACTGTACAGCAAAGTGAATCAGGTATAGGTATACATATATCCCCTTTTTTTGGATTTCCTTCCCATTTAGGTTACCACAGAGCACTGAGTAGAGTTCCCTGTGCTATACAGTAGCACAGTAGGTTCTCCTTAGTTATCTATTTTATACATAGTATCAATAGTGTATATGTTAATCCCAATCTCCCAGTTCAGCCCACCCCCTCTTCCCCCTTGATATCCATACCTTTGTTCTCTACGTCTGTGTCTCTATTTCTGCATTGTAAATAAGATCATCTATACAAGTTTTTCCAGATTCTACATGCATGTATTAATATATGATATTCGGGGCTTCCCTGGTGGCGCAGTAGTTAAAAATCCGCCTGCCAATGCAGGGGATACGGGTTCAAGCCCTGGTCCGGGAAGATCCCACATGCTGCAGAGCAACTAAGCCCATGGGCCACAACTACTGAGCCCGCGTGCCACAACTACTGAAGCCTGCACACCTAGAGCCCATGCTCCACAACAAGAGAAGCCACCGCAATGAGAAGCCTGCGCACCACAATGAAGAGTAGACCCCACTCACCACAACTAGAGAAAGCCCATGCACAGCAATGAAGAGCCAACGCAGCCAAAAATAAATAAAATTTTAAAAATTAAAAATAAATACATAAAAATATATGATATTCATTTTTCTCTTTCTGACTTACTTCACTCTGTATGACAGTCTCTAGGTTCATCCACGTCTCTACAAATGACCCAGTTTTGTTCCTTATTATGGCTGAGTAATATTCCACTGTATATATGTGCCACATCTTCTTTATCCATTCCTCTGTTGATTGACATTTACGTTGCTTCCATGTCCTGGCTATTGTAAATAGTGCTGCGGTGAACATTGTGGCGCATGTATCTTTTATTATTTTTTTTAATTTTTGAATTTTATTTTATTTTTTTATACGGTAGGTTCTTATTAGTTATCCATTTTATACACAGCAGTGTGTACATGTCAATCCCAATCTCCCAATTCATCACACCACCACCACCCCTCCGCCACTTTCCCCCGTTGGTGTCCACGCATTTGTTCTCCACATCTGTGTCTCTATTTCTGCCCTGCAAACCAGTTCATCTGTACCATGTTTCTAGGTTCCACATATATGTGTTAATATACGATATTTGTTTTTCTCTTTCTGACTTACTTCACTCTGTATGACAGTCTCTAGATCCATCCACATCTCTACAAATGACCCAATTTCGTTCCTTTTTATGGCTGAGTAATATTCCATTGTATATATGTACCACATCTTCTTTATCCATTCATCTGTGAATGGGCATTTAGGCTGCTTCCATGAACTAGCTACTGTAAATAGTGCTGCAATGAACATTAGGGTGCATGTGTCTTTTTGAATTATGGTTTTCTCTGGGTATATGCCCAGTAGTGGGATTGCTGGGTCATATGGTAAATCAATTTTTAGTTTTTTAAGGAACCTACATACTGTTCTCCATAGTGGCTGTATTATTTACATTCCCACCAACAGTGCAAGAGGGTTCCCTTTTCTCCACACCCTCTCCAGCATTTATTGTTTGTAGGTTTTGTGATGATGGCCATTCTCACCGGTGTGAAGTGATACCTCATTGTAGTTTTTATTTGCATTTCTCTAATAATTAGTGACGTTGAGCATTTTTTCATGTGTTTGTTGGACATCTGTATGTCTTCTTTGGAGAAATGTCTATTTAGGTCTTCTGCCCATTTTTTGATTGAGTTGTTTGTTTTTTTGATAGTGAGTTGCATGAGCTCTTTGTATATTTTGGAGATTAATCCTTGTCAGTTGCTTCATTTGAAAATATTTTCTCCCATTCTGAGGGTTGTCCAGAGAGACCTTTTTGAACATCTGGGGCCATCAAAGTAAAGCTGAGAAGGGTCACACTTTAGTAGTAAGGCTACAGTGGCCCCAGAATAAAGGCAGTGCTAGACCCACTGTAACAAAGCTTTAAACCAAGTCTCAATAGAATCAAGGTGAGCTGCTAGTAAATTAACTACCAGCCAGAACAAATTTATACGTTTGTTAAAAAGAACAACACAGTCTCAACAGCAACAATATAACATTATAATGTCCAGCATCCAATCAAACATTACTAGACATGTAAAAAAAAATCTGGCCCGTTACCAGGAGAAAAATCATAAGCCAAAAATAACAGAAATGATGGAAATAGCTAACAAGGGATATAAAAGTTACTGTAAATATGTTCAAGAATTTAAAGGAAAACAAATAAAACGAGAAGAAAATTAAAACTATAAAGATATAAATTGGGCAAATGATTTACCTTCCTAATGCCACTTCACTTGAGGCTGATAGTGCACCATGAGGACATAGCATCTAATAGCACATGAAGGCAGGAAAACAATGATCTGATTTATCATCCGCTACAGGACATCCATAGAAAAAGTGGGAATAATCCAGAAAAGGGTAATCTTGAGTAATTACCCCAAAGTGGGTAATTCGGAGAAGATTGAATTTCTCCTAAAGAGTTCATTCTCAAAGTTTACAAGAAAATAGTCAAATTTCTACCATAAATCATGCAGGAAAACGCAGATGCAAATCTGAAAAATAAGCTTTTGCCCCAAATCACTCCCTCTGTTTTAGAGACAGAGATAGGTGTTTACAGAACCTAGTTTACATCGTGATTGGAGAGGAAGCAGGAAGGAATGGGGCTTTTACAAATTATTTTGCAGATAGCCTTTTTAATGTTTTCACCTCTATGTTACAAGCAAGTGTGTTGATTTGTTTTGTATTTGGATTATTCAGCTATTTCAAATGCATGTTAAAAAAGATTCATTGATGCTTTTTAATCAGAAAAAAAGAGAAACATATTTTTGCTGCTAGAAACTCTAAATTTGTATCAAAAAAGTTTTGACTTAGGTACTATATTATTCTCTATAGCTGTTTTCTTTCCAACATTCCCCTTGAAACACATGAAAAAATATGTCTTATTTTTAATTTTACCTCTTATCTCTCCCTTTATTCCTTCACTTTCCTCTCTTTCTCTTTCATTTGAATCTCATTTAAAATCTTCTAAGTCAACAACAGAAAATTTTACCAAGTTGTTATATCATTCTAACTTGGAAAATAAAAATAAACACTAACCACCAAATAATCCATGTTTATTATCTCATGGTGAAAAGTGAAATCTCTTGTATCAGGAAATAACTAACTGATTTGTTGATTCATCGTGAGGTTAAACAGAGTCCAACCTGTTCTGACACAGCTGTGTTGGTAGGGCAGGGCTAGCCAGCTTTGTTTATTTAAATTAACCGATTAAGGGACTTCCCTGGTGGTGCAGTGGATAAGACCCTGTGCTCCCAATGCAGCAGGCCGGGGTTTGATCCCTGGTCAGGGAACTAGATCCCACATGCATGCCACAACTAAGGAGGCTGCCTGCCGCAACTGAGGAGGATGCCTGCCGCAACTAAGGAGCCCGCCTCCTGCAACTAAGACCCGGTACAACCAAATAAATAAATCAATGTTAAAAATAAATTAGTTAATTAACTGATTAAAATTTGGGCCCCTCAAAGAGTATGTTTTAAAAAGCATGTGGTAGGAACAGTACCGAGAGACTACATTTTCTCCTATTGCCATGCTTCAGCTCAGTTGGTGAATAAAGTAAGAGGGCATGCAAGGACATTCCCTTGTCACTATCATGTCCAATATGACATTGGATTACGTCATATTTTTAATTCAAACACAATTAGTCATGGCCAAGCCTTATCATTTTTAAACAAAACTTCAGAGAATGAAGAGATTCTGAAGAAGATGCCAAAAACCAAAATCAAATTCAAATCAAACTGTTTGCCACTGACCTTAGCAGATTCAGATCACACTGTCTTGGAAGGGACTAAAATCTCCCAGATTAACCTGTTTTGAGAACAAGATGAGAAACCAACTGAACCCTTGCTGAAAGTCTTTTGCAAATATCCTGAAGGTTGCCACAAACCTTCAATTTGTGAAAAATGTAACATGCTGAAGCACGATAAAACAAAGTATGTCTGTACTAAATAGTAAGTTAAATAAATAACAATAGGGGCTTCCCTGGTAGCACAGTTGTTAAGAATCTGCCTGCCAATGCAGGGGACACGGGTTCGAGCCCTGGTCCGGGAAGATCCCACATGCCGTGGAGCAACTAAGCCCGTGTGCCACAACTTCTGAGCCCGTGTGCCACAACTACTGAAGCCCATGCACCTAGAGCCTGTGCTCTGCAAGAAGACAAGCCACTGCAATGAGAAGCCCATGAACCGCAATGAAGAAAAGCCCCTGCTCGCCCCAACTAGAGAAAGCCTGCATGCAGCAACGAAGACCCAATGCAGCCAAAAATAAATGAATAAAATAAATAAATTTTAAAAAATGTTTTAAATAAATAAATAACAATAATGTATTTTTAAAGTTCACATCCTAAGTTTGCTCTCAACCTGTTTAGAAATTGGAAAACATTTTTAGTTGTGATAGTTGTGAAAAACGAGTCATACTGGTGGCTTATGAAACAAAGTCTCTCCTCAAAAATCATCCCCTAAAACCACTTCAGTGGCTCACCGCTTGAATGTGTTATGTTACTGTGTATTTGCTTAGCAGATGTAAACTTCTCTGAAACTAAGCTATTAATCCTCAAGTATTTTTATACCTACTAAACCTAACGCTATGACAGTGATGCTATAAAGCAATGGTCTTAACCTTTTTTTCTTTTCTTAATGTGACTCACCTGACTGTAATTGGTTTCTGTTTTTCTGTTTTAGGGCTCTTTCTAATGACAAGACTCAGTACAAGATCCTCTCCTCCTTGCTGCATGCAGGATCTTGTTCCCTTACCAGGGATTGAACCCATGCCCCCCTGCACAGGGAGAGAGGAGTCTTAACCACTGGACCACCAGGGAAGTCTCTGCACTAGGTTTCTTAAATCTGTAAGTTTATGTCTTTTGCCAGACTTGGGGAATTTTTGCAATTATTTCTTTAAGTACCTTTTCAGCCCTGCCCTTTTTCTCCACTCCTTCTGGGATTCTGATGACATGACATGAATATTGTATCCTTTGTTATAGTTCCATGGGTTCCTAAGGTTCTATTCATTTTTTTTCCTGTCTATTTTCTTTCTGTTGTTCATATTGGGTAATTTCTGTTATTCTCTCTTCAAGTTCATTGATCCTTTCCTCTGGTCTCTACATTCTACTATTGATCCCATTGATTGAGTTTTTATTTTGATTCTTGCATTTTTTCAGTTCTAAAGTTTCCATTTGGTTCTTCTTTATATTGTCTATTTCTTTGCTGAGGTTTTTTATTTTTTCATTGGTATTAAGTATGTTTCTAATTGCTTGTTAAAGCATTTCATATGATGGCTGCTTTAAAATCCTTGTCAGATAATTCCAGCATCAACATAAACTTGGTATTGGTGTGTGTTGATTATCTCGTCTCATTGAAGTTAAGATTTTCCTGGTTCCTCATGAGTGATTCTCAATTGTATCTTGGACAGTTTTGCTATTATATTATGAGATTCTGGATCATATTTAAATCTTCTCTTTTATCAGGTCTTCTATGACACCACATCAGTGGAGGAAGGATGGTGATGCCTTATAGTATTACTGTCAGGTGGCGTGGAAACTCAAATTCCCCTCTTGGCCTCCACTGAACCCTGGGAAGCGGAGGGGCATCTCATTATTGCTGGGTGGGAGTGGGAGTTCAGACTCTCCACTAGGCCTCTGCTGACACTACAGGGGGCTGGGAAGCCTAGCTTGGGATGGAATGTGGTAAAGTCCCAGGTTCCCACTCAGCCCTCTCTGATACCACCTTGGTAGGGAGGGGTGACTCAACCGCTGGGTCGGCATGGAAGTCCTGGCTCTCCACACAGTCTTTACTGACAACCTGGGGCAGAGGTTGGGGGTAGTCTCATTCCCATATGGTGGGGATAAATGTTCCACCTCCCCACTGGTGGGGGGAAGAGAAATGCCTTGTTATAGCTGGCCAAGGACATAAGTCTAGGCTCTCCACTCATACTTTTCTGTGGTGTTTGGTTGCAGTAGAGCAATTATTCTCCAAAAGTTTTTTGTTTTGTTTAACTAATTAATTTAATTTTATTTATTTTGTTTTTGGCTGCGTTGGATCTTTGTTGCTGTGCGCGGGCTTTCTCTAGTTGCGGGGATCGGGGGCTACTCTTCGTTGCAGTGCGCAGGCTTCTCCTTGCGGTGGCTTCTCATTGTGGAGCATGGGCTCTAGGCGTGTGGGCTTCAGTAGTTGTGGCACATGGGCTCAGTAGTTGTGGCTCACAGGCTCTAGAGCACAGGCTGAATAGTTGTGGCGCACGGGCTTAGTTGCTCTGCGGCATGTGGGATCTTCCCGGACCAGGGCTCAAACCTGTGCCCCCTGCATTGGCAGGTGGATTCTTAACCACTGTGCCATCAGGGAAGTGCTGTCCAAAAGTTTTGTTTTGCTAGGCTGCCCCTTTCCTTTTCCAGTAGCTAGAGAGAACCAATTTTTCTTGGGGATTTTTTTGTCTACGCTTGTTGGCTTTTCCAGGATGCCTGCTTCTCCAGAACGCAGTCTGGGCTATCCCAGGCAAGAAGGAAACCCACATCCCCATGTCCTTCCATTGGTCCTGAGATCCCTGAAGGTCTACCTTCTTCCCTTTACATGTTAGAACCTTCTTATGTTTGTTTTATATACAGTGTCAAGGGCCTTTAGCTGTTCTTAGCCAGAGGAACAAAGAGATGTGTGTTTACTCCATTTTGTCCTGGAACTGGAAACTCAATATGGGATTCCTACTCTCATTACCATGGTATCATAAGTCAATGGTTCCAAGAAGGAAAATGAACATTTGAGCCCATATACTTTTTTTTTTTTTTTGCGGTACGTGGGCCTCTCCCGTTGCGGAGCACAGGCTCCGGACGCACAGGCTCAGCAGGCATGGCTCACGGGCCCAGCCGCTCCGCAGCATGTGGGATCCTCCCGGACCGGGGCACGAACCCGTGTCCCCTGCATCGGCAGGCAGACTCTCAACCACTGAGCCACCAGGGAAGCCCCGAGCCCGTATACTTTTATTGCTAATACCCACTGCCCCTAAGTTCCAGTACAACTGGGTGGATGTAAAAGGTTTTACCTCAACACCCAACCCAACAGTTTTCCCCTTCTAGTGTCAGTGCAGCGGGTGGGAAATGAGACAGTTGTGGTGTCAGAAATCTAAATTTCCCAGGTGTTGAGTTGTTTGCCTCTGGCTTGGGAAGTGTGACTCACTAGCTATGCTTCTTCAGGGAACATAGCTGCCAAGACAAGATCTCTGTTCTCTATCATGAAGGCTCCCCCTGCTTTCATGGCATTTTAGAGCTTAACTGACACTTCATCTCTGCAGATAAATTCTGTGCTGGGGCAAGAGAAGGAACCATCACTTTTATAAATTTCAAATGTACTCTGTAACAACCAACACAAGCACTTCAAGCCTTGAAATCCTTGCTACTGGCACACATTTCATGTAGCAATTGGGGCTGCCACTTAAGGATTGCAATTTGTGCATTGTACAAAAGCACCCAGCCAATGGGACAAAAGGGAGTTAAGATCCAGCCCAGGCTCCTCTTGCCAGATCATGTACCCACATGGCTACATCACTCAGAGGGGGTGCCTTTTTCAAATTTGCACAAAGGCTCCCTATAAGCAATCAGCTGGGCTCTGAATCTAACAATAACAGTATTGCAGCATCTCAAAAGAAATACTCTCTTGTATTCCATAAACTCATTACACATGAATATTCAATGGATACTCATACATAATTTATGTCATCACTTCAAAATCATTTATTTTCAGATTTTCAAGCCTATTAAAATGAGCTCCAAATCATCTGAGGTAGGGGCCCATTGCAAATTTTGGCAAAGGGTCAAATTGGCTTTTTAAATGTATTTCCATTATCTTCCTGGGATTGCAGCTTCCCATTAGTGAGGGTTGTTAATTATCAGGTGCCGGGCAGATAAGGCTTTTCTTATCTAGGCTTTTCTTTTCTTATAAGCTAGGCTTTCTGATTGGCACAATCCCCTGTCTCTTAGCTGTGAACAAAGCCCTCTGCCTTATCCCCTCTGATCATGCAACATCAGTATATGCTTCCAAGGCAATTGAATATTCCTGCCATCTTGGAGTGGCTGCAGCATTGATTAAATCTGGATACTGCAGGTTGAAACAGGAAACTAAAGAGTTGTAAGAAGAGGCCCATTATTTGTCTACTTAACCAACCAGCTAGTGGTCACTTAGTGGATATATCTCTTATTACTTGGATCAAATAAGCTTTCTAAAATATATTGGTCTTAGTCTTACTATAAACCAAATAGTGATTTAGATGTAAACAGTCAGCTCACATCAAGACAAATAACAAGAGAGCGCGAAAGCACACCTTGGTTTCTTTTTTTTTTTTTTTTGCGGTACGCGGGCCTCTCACTGCCGTGGCCTCTCCCGTTGCGGAGCACAGGCTCCGGACGCGCAGGCCCAGCGGCCATGGCTCACAGGACCAGCCGCTCCGCGGCATGTGGAATCTTCCCAGACCAGGGCACGAACCCGTGTCCCCTGCATTGGCAGGCGGACTCTCAACCACTGCGCCACCAGGGAAGCCCACACCTTGGTTTCTTAATCCACAGCACTGACCCTTTGTTTCTTGGCTTCATCAAAATATTAATATTTTGGAAAATATTACTATTTTAGAAAATGAAAGCAATGATGAGCTGGTCACCATGCCAAAAGCACTGAACTGGGCTCCATGCTCCTCTTTGCCAAAGCCATTTGATCAGTTCCACAAATCTCCCAACACCACTGCATGCCAGGGTCCGTGTTCACTAGATGAAGAGTTTAAGCTAGCCCTCAAACACTCTAATTTTTATACATTCCAAACAAGTACAGCTTGAGTGTGCAGTGTCCTCTGAGTTGCTTTTTCTCTTTTAAACATTTGCTATAATTTTCCTAACACATTGAAAACTTTTTTCTCCTTGATGTAGAAAATGATTTCCCATCTGCTAACTCTCATTTTTCAAATGTACTCAATTCTAACAGCAAAGACAAGACTTCTATAAACAGCCACACCCCTTTTGCAAACCACCATGTCACAAGGAAGGTTCTTTTTTGAAATTGCATTGTAAATAAAAATAAAATAAAATTTGGAGACTTGCTGTAAGTTTTCTTTTAGTTGTTAAATGTGAGTAGAATAGATTCTTTATTATCTTCCCATATAATATATCCCATTGTATAAGTGTAATATATAACCTTGTACCAAAAAAAATGGTATTTTGAAAAGCAGATTAAATCACAGAACTTGGCTTATATGGCTCTCTAAAATGTTTGTCTTAAGTCTATATATTGTCATATGACTGGACTTCCATTATTAAAGTGTTTAGTTTTTAAGTGTTTGGTTTGGAAATATTCATTCAATGTGAAGGATTAAAACAAAACAAGGGCTTCCCTGGTGGCGCAGTGGTTGAGAGTCTGCCTGCTGATGCAGGGGACACGGGTTCGTGCCCCGGTCCGGGAAGATCCCACATGCCGCAGAGCGGCTGGGCCCGTGAGCCATGGCCGCTGGGCCTGTGAGTCCGGAGCCTGTGCTCCGTGGCAGGAGGGGCCACAGCAGTGAGAAGCCTACATACCACAAAAAAAACCATAAAACAAAACAAAACTCATTAAAAGGCCAGGATCCTGGTCCTCCTTTGCCATATGCTATGAGATCTCAGTTAAGACACTTACTTTCCCTGGTTCTTTGTTTCCACATCTAGAAAGTGAAGAAGCTAAATTAGATGCTTTATTAATGGCTTACAGTCCTATAACTGTCAGATAGTTTTTGAACAGTTCATTCAGGAGTCTCAAAGCATTAGAACAGCTAATAATTACTAATTTACAGATAAAGAAACTGGAACTCAAATAAGCTAAGTAACTTGCCCAAAATCACAAAACTAAACTGTGGAATAGCTAATCCCTTACCCAGGCCTGTCTGATGCCAAAGCTCATGCTTTTAGCTCTACCTCCAATGGAATTCTCCACTTTCAGGAGGAGAAGAAACTCTGGTTTCCATAACTTAATAAAGGATAGGACATAAAATCTATATGCTATAGAAGAGCTGCCTTGGAGAAAGTACTGGACAGTTTGAGGGTTGGCCTCTATATTTTGTCCTTTGAATAACTGAGACAGTAGCTCTCAAACTATGACCTGGACCAGAAGGATCAATAACACCTTAAAAACTGCCAGAAATGCAGGTTATCAGGCCACACCCCATGCATACTGAATTAGAAACTCGGGGAATGGGACCCAGCAATCTGTGTTTTTACAAGCCCTCCAGGTGATTCTGTTACACACCACAGCTTGAGAACCACTGCACTAAGATGTATGACCTTGAGAAATGCATGCAAGAACTCTGAGTTCCAGTTGCCAGCTCTGAAATCCTATGGTCCTTCTATGACCTAAAGTCTGAATTAGTAACAGGAAGATAGATCAGATTCATATCCTTAATTCTGAAAACTGATATCCAATAAAGGGAAGAAGGGGAAGGCAGATGAGGACGAAGAGGTCGACCTTTTGTATAGCCCCCAATTAGTCAAAGCAACAGTTTTATTTGTGATGATTTATGGCAGTGATGCCTGTGACATCCCAAAATAGAACATCTTTTTTGGAGTCACTCTGAATGCATCTAGCTCTTTGGGAATTTAAAAATTTATTAGGCAACTTGGAGTTCAGCTCAAAGAAAGACAGAATCTATTTAAAATATGCATTCTGTTTCTTTAGCCCTGCTTTAAGCCTTCAGGAGACAGTTTCTGGGAATGGAGTCTAATAGATCATTTTTGCAAAATGGAACAAAGTAATATCTCACTTCCCAGGAGTTAAAACCTCTCCCCACACCCACACCACCCCAGGAGGTGACATATATCTCGGAATTCATTTCAAGCAGAGATGACATAACCAGCTTTCCAGGTAGCTTCAGGAACTTACGTTTCCCCAGCTTAGGAATGACTCAGCAGATGGCCTTAAGTACCATGCTGGCGCCAAGGGTCATATTTTCATTATTTATTAAACATTTTACTTGCTCACAGCCTAAGTCCCTGTAACTCAATTCTCACATTGTGCATGCCTTGGGTCAGAAACCTCTTCATTAGGCCTAGCCCTGAGGTTAGAACAAATGCCATTTTTCACTTATGAGGCTGAAGCTACTGACCCATCATCAAAATATCTGGTGCCTAGTAACCATTCAATGAATGTCTGTCAAGTGAAATAGTGAGTTAAAGAAAGTAGTGCCCAGGCTTCAGTTTAATTTATAAATATCAGTAATGGTTGTGCACCATTTGGAACACAGCCTCTTACTTACTGCTTTCATAATGGCGGACATTAACGTGTTCTGAGCACTTATTAACGTCCTGAGTACTTTGTGAATGTCTCATTTGATCCTCACAGCAAGTCCAAGGTTGGAGTTGTATTGTCCCATTTTGTAGGCAAGAAAACTGAGGCTGAGATTCCTGAAATTGTACAGCTGATAAATGGCAGAGCCAGGACTGGAACTTTCTTTTTTTTTTTTTTGCGGTACGCGGGCCTCTCACTGTTGTGGCCTCTCCCGTTGCGGAGCACAGGCTCCGGACGCGCAGGCTCAGCGGCCATGGCTCACGGGCCCAGCCGCTCCGCGGCATGTGGGATCTTCCCGGACTGGGGCACGAACCCGTGTTCCCTGCATCAGCAGGCGGACTCTCAACCACTGTGCCACCAGGGAAGCCCTGGAACGTGATTCTTATCCTACTTTCCCTGCTGTCTAATACTGGACTTAGTATGGAGGCAAAATGGCTCCTCAGAACTAGGGTTCAGACTTTGGCCCTGAAACAGGTTGATAGTCAAGAATCATAGGTCTGTGCTCGGTTCGGCAGCACATATACTAAAATTGGAACGATACAGAGAAGATTAGCATGGCCCCTGCACAAGGATGACACACAAATTCGTGAAGCGTTCCATATTTAAAAAAAAAAAAAAAGGAATCATAGGTCCTACCTTGAAATAACAGACAGAGACAACTGATTATGGCAGATAAATGGAGAAATGAGTAAAACCATACTTTTAAAATCAAATATTTTATACATATAAAATAATTTATGGAGATGTCATATACAAAATATGAATAAAAATAGGTAAGTTATAAAGAATATAATAAAATAAACACATGTGCCCATCACCCATGTATATAAAATTTCTTCATATATATGTAATATATATATAAAGAATCTCTTTATCCAGAAATTACCACTGTCTTAAATTTTTTATTTTCCCCTTGCTTTTCTGTATGGTTTTATTACATGTATATGCATGTACAAAATATTTTATTAACTTTGTTTTTAACTTTATATATAAGGTATTATACTTCAAGTGTTCTTCTGCAGCTTGCTTTTTTAAAATTTAACGTTATGTTCCCGGATTTATCCATTTTGTCACATAGAGCTGTGGTTCATTCATTTTTACTGATGTATAGTATTCTATTGTATGAACATACCTTAATCTATTCTTTCTGTCAATGGGCATTTGGATTGTTCCCCGTTTTTGACCATCACAAATAGTGCTATCATGAACATCCTTGTACATATCTCCTGAGCATTATGTTACTACCTAGAAGTAAATTTCTGAGTCACAGAGTATGCACATGTTCTCCTTGATAAGGCAATGACAAATTGTTTTCTAAAGAGTTTAGACCAGTTTACACTGGTATCAGCAATAGCTAAGTATTTATATATCCTCTCAACATTTGATATTGTTATACTTTTTCATGTTTGCTGGTCTGGTAGGTGGAAAGTGGTGTCTATTAGTTTTTATTTGTAGTTCCTACATAATTTATTTGGTTGAGCATCTTTTCATGTGTTTATTGGCTTTTATGATTTCCTTATCTATGAAGTACATACAGTTCATCTCTCTCTTTTTTTTTTTTTTTGCGGTACACGGGCCTCTCACTGCTGTGGCCTCTCCCGTTGCGGAGCACAGGCTCCGGACGCGCAGGCTCAGTGGCCATGGCTCACGGGCCCAGCCGGTCCGCGGCATGTGGGATCTTCCCGGACCGGGGCACAAACCCGTGTCCCCTGCATCTGCTGGCGGACTCTCAACCACTGTGCTACCAGGGAAACCCTTTCAACCCTTTTATACTGAAATGTGGATGAGGAATTGGAGATACATGAGTAGTGCCAAGATAAATGAATGAGTGGAAGAAGAGAAGACAACATGTTTGAAAGGCCAGAAATCAACGAGAATATGGTGTGTTTGAGAAACCAACAGAAATTCCATGCAATATGTTGCTAAAATGCGAGCTTTGACTTTAAGGTAAGAGAGATCTGAAATTGAAGCAGGTTCTACAACATACCACTCTATAGTAATTTCAAATTAAACATCCAGAAACTAGTTATTTGACTCCTGAATTCCAAATGAGGGAATGATTTGTGGAGATGATTTTTTGGAGAGAGTTATTTCCTCCAACCTCTCCAAGGGGGAGGGGAATGCGGTGCTGCCTTTCATCTCGAGATTAGAGAGAAGGACTTCCCTTGGATCAGTAGGAGAATTTAATATGTACCCTGAGGAGTTTAGGGGGCGTGGTGGACTGATGTCAACTCTTGCTTTAAAAACTAGAGTCATCTGCAGTTACAGAGCCAGAGGAGAGGTCAGCAGGCAGCAGCTAGACTTCTACATTTGGTGAGGCATCTTTAGACAATATGAGCCAGGGAAGAAGCTTAACCCTTTCCTTACCGCTCCTCTCTTCCCCTGCTTCAACCCGCTGGTGGAATCAGAAACCAGGTTTAGCACACTGGATTTGGGTGGGAGAGGTGGGAGCACCATGTGGGGAAAATGAGAAGAGACTAGGACCCACCCTCTTCTTCCACTAGCAACCAGCTCACACTGGGCTCCAGCATGGGGGAGGGGCACAATTCAATTTTAAATCAACTTTGAATGTTTTCAGTGTCATATGGGACTTGATGTTTTGAAATATTGAACTGAGAATGTATTGACATTGGAAGTGACCATAATATTTTCTATCACCCAGTAGGGAACCAAAAAGTTATTGCAACTGCTGGTTTTTTCATCTAAGTGTGAGAGAAGAAACAGTCACATGAAAGGTTAAAGGGACAGTGGGAGACATATTGTTTCTTCATGATGTTCTGATTTTCAAAAATGATATAACTAGAGAGCAGCAAGAGAAGAGATTGTAAAGAAGGTGGCAAGGACCAGATCTGAAGCAGAATGAATCACAGGAGGATTTGGGACTTTCCCATAAAAGCCCTAGAAAGCCATTGAAGAGTTCTAGGTAGGGAAAATCTGTGATCAAAACAGTGCTTTTTGAAAAATCCTTCTAGTTTCAGAGTAAATGATGTCTTAAAGGGCAGCAGGGGCAGGGGTCACCCAGAGGAGGCCATGGTTTAGGAAAAAATATGTGGTGGTTTGGTCTAGATTAGTGGCAGTGAGAATAAAAGAAATGGAAGGTTGTGGGAGAGGTAATGAGCTTGAGATTAATTGGTGATGGACCTGATGTGGGAAGTCAAGAATGGCTTCTGCGTTTCTGATCTGAGCCACTAAGTTATCAGCAGCGCTATTTCCAGAAACTAGGAATTCTTTTGATCCTTTACTCTTTTGGGAGGTATACAGGGGCAGACAATAGTGTCTCCATCTCACTGATGTGGTGACTAATATCCAAGAAAACCATGTAATTTGCTGAAGTCCACATAACTCATTACATGCTGAGAGCTGTCGCTGGCTTCTTGCAGCTTCTACTTCAGATGACAATACTGGAACTAGTTCTTTTTCTTTTTTAATATAAATTTATTTATTTATTAATATTTTATTTTTGGCTGTGTTGGGTCTTCGTTGCTGCCCACGGGCTTTCTCTAGTTGCAGCGAGCTGGGGCTACTCTTCGTTGGGGTGCGCAGGCTACTCAGTGTGGTGGCTTCTCTGGTTGCGGAGCACAGGCTCTAGGCACGTGGGCTGCAGTAGTTGTGGCACGCGGGCTCGGTAGTTGTGGCACACGGGCTTAGTTGCTCCGCGGCATGTGGGGTCTTCCCGGACCAGGGCTCGAACCCATTTCCCCTGCAAGGTGGATTCTTAACCACTGCGCCACCAGGGAAGTCCAAACTTGTTCTTTTTTTTTTTTTTAATGCGGTACGCGGGCCTCTCACTGCCGCGGCCTCTCCTGTTGCAGAGCACAGGCTCCGTACGCACAGGCCCAGCGGCCATGGCCCACGGGCCCAGCCGCTCCGCGGCAGGTGGGATCCTCCCGGACTGGGGCACGAACCCGTGTCCCCTGCATCGGCAGGCGGACTCCCAACCACTGCGCCACCAGCGAAGTCCCAAACTTGTTCTTTTTGATTGCATTTAGAAACAAACGCCCCACCATAGGTGAAGTTAAGAGTGTAATTTAAAGGAAGAGAGAAAGAAACTGAATTCTCATACAGTCCTCAAGCTTAAAAACATTTATACATTCAACAATTTCAGCAAAACATAATTATGCTTCTTAGAATCATGGAACCATTTCATGAAACCCTGGATTTTAATATAGTTGAGAAAGCTCTGAACTGGCCTTGGTAACATTTGGTTCTCTTCCAGCCACACCATTCTGCAATTTATCTTTTAGAGCATTATCTCTTAAACCTTAAGTGCATACGAATCACTTCGGGATCTTGTTACAATGCCAATTCTGCTTTAGTAGGTTTCAGGTGGGGCTCAAGATTCTGCATTTTTCACAACCTCCCAGGAGATGCCCACACCGCTGGTCTGACTTTTGAAAAGGCAAGATTTTATTTTAGATGAGCCCAGAACTTCTCAAAGCTGATGTGGACACTGAAAGAGATCAGAGGGAAAGGACTGAAAGGAATCCCAGAAATGTAATTATGTTGGGGATAAACAGATCTAACCCTTGCAAAATGGTGAAGCAGACAAACTTTGCCAGGCCTATTTCCCCACTTTTCAAATTCCTTTCCTCATTCAGCACCTGCCCAAGCCTTAGTCCATCTTTCTACAGATTAACTCACTAATCCTTGCCTAGGGGCAGACTGGAAGGTGTTTTTTCCTGTTTCCCGTCCCAGGCAGCTGTATTTTCCACTGCACTTTCAAATTTCTAGACCCAAAGGATAATTAACTTTATTATGTAGAATGAGAGGTGATACTTTGATATTTGGGGGAAGGGGTCCCTGCTCAGCCCTCCTTCAAAGCTGACGAAGACCGATCCTGGAGAAGGGAAGAGGCCACCAGTTCAAATGGCTTGTCTCATAGGGAATATTTTAGCCTGCTTAATTTCCCCTGCCTCCTAGAAATCAATCTTTAAGATATGCCAGGTATTAAAAAGGAAAGAATTTCTCTCCAAAGAATATCTGTTGGCAACTCTGCCTATGCTTTTCTTAGGCAGAAGTGATGTGGAGGGTAGGGACATTGTTGAACTCTCAGTAAGTTAAGGGATAAACAGGTGGAGATGAATTGGATTAGACTGAATTGTTCCAATTAATCATGCTGAATTTAGAGCCAAGAGATGTTAGGTTCTGCTCTGGGTTTGGCCATTTACTGTGACCTTGGACAAGCCATTTCACAGCGTTAGTTTCAGTCTCTTCACAAGTGAAATGAAACAACGGGAGAAAATGATCTCTAGGTTTCCTTCTTGTTCTAAAAACTGTGTCTGAAGCTGTTTCAAGTGAACTTGAAAAAAAAAAAGATAATTTTTACGCTGCCAGTTTTTTACACTGGCTGGTCATCCAAATCACCTCGGAGAGCTTTTTAAAAATACAGGTCTTCTCCTACCCTGTTCTGATCATAGATGCAGCCTTGGAAACTATTTCATAAAGTTCTTCAGATAAAGTCTGTCCATCTGATCAATTTGGAAATCATTAAACCAAGCCACAAGGCGGCGACTGAGAGATGCTGATTTCCATCTGAATAATTTAAAACCATTTTGAGTATTAAAATACAAATAAAATTGGTTTGCCATTTCCATATCTAATTTTACTTCATAATTTGAAATAAATTTGTGGTTGAAAGCATCTCTTACGTTTTGGTATTTTGGGTTTAATTTTCTTCCATGTGAGCTGAAGCTATATTAATATAATATATATATAATTTCCAGCATTACATACATAAAATTAATATAATCTTTAGCATTCAAGCTAAGGTTGGAGGTTTAGAGAGTGACAGCTATCTCCTGATGTGAATGAAGGATAAATGTTCCAATTTTCTAAGATAATCTCTTGACCCATAGTTCCCACATTTCTCTTGCTCTTTTTTTAATTGTAGTATAGTTGATTTACAATATTGTGTTAGTCTCAGGTGTACAGCAGATTGATTCAGTTATATATATATATATATACATTTTCAGATTATTTTCCATTATAGGAAAGATACTGAATATAGATGCAATAAGATTATTGCAAGATATTGAATATTGTTCCCTGTGTTATACAGTAAATCCCTGTTGCTTATCTATTTTATGTATAGTAGTTTGTATTTATTAATCCCGTATTCTAATTTATCCCTTCCCCCCTCCCCTTCCCCTTTGGAAACCATAAGTTTGTTTTCTATGTTTCTGAGTCTGTTTCTGTTTTGTACAATATATAGATTCATTTGTATTATTTTTTAGATTCCACATATAAGTGATATCATATATTTGTCTTTCTCTGTCTGACTTACCTCACTTAGTATAATATTATCTAGGTTGATCCATGTGGCTGCAAATGGGAATATTTCATTTTTTATGGCTAATATTCCATTGAGATATTAATATAGACATCTATATCTGTATATTAACATATATCTCACATCTTCATAAACCAGTCATCTGTTGATGGGCATTTGGGTTGTTTCTGCACCTTGGTTATTGTAAATAGTGCTGCAATGAACACTGGGGTACACGTATCTTTTTGTTTTAATATAAATTTATTTATTTTATTTTATTTTTGGCTGCGTTGGGTCTTTGTTGCTGCACATGGGCTTTCTCTAGTTGCAGTGCACGGGCTTCTCATTGCAGTGGCTTCTCTTATTGCGGAGCACGGGCTCTAGGTGCGCGGGCTTCAGCAGTTGCAGCATGTGGGCTCAGTAGATGTGGCACGCGGGCTCTAGAGTGCAGGCTCAGTAGTTGCGGCGCACAGGCTTAGTTGCTCCACGGCATGTGGGATCTTCCCGGCCAGGGCTCGAACCCGTGTCCCCTGCATTGGCAGGTGGATTCTTAACCACTGCGCCACCCGGGAAGTCCCCATGTATCTTTTTGAATCATGGTTTTCTCCAGATATATGCCCAAGAGTGGGATTGCTAGATCATATGGTAGCTCTATTTTTAGTTTTTTAAGGAACCTCCATTTTGTTTTCCATAGGGGCTACACCAATTTATATTCCCATCAACAGTGTACCCTTTTCTACACACCCTCTCTAGCATTTATTTGTCGACTTTTTGATGACGGCCATTCTGACCAGTGTGAGGTGATTTCTCATTGTGGTTTTGATTTGCATTTCTCTAATAATTAGAGATGTTGAGCATCTTTTCATGTGCCTCTTGGCCATCTGTACGTCTTCTTTGGAGAAATGTCTGTTTAGGTCTTCTGACCATTTTTGATTGGGTTGTTTGTTTTTTTTGACATTGAGTTGTATGAGTTCTTTGTGTATTTTAGAAATTAGCCCCTTGTTGTTGCATCATTTGCAAATATTTTCTTCCATTCCATAGGTTGTCTTTTCATTTTATTGATGGTTTCCTTTGCTGTGTTTGTTTGATTAGGTCCCATTTGTTTATTTTTACTTTTATTTCTTTTGCTTTGGGATACCAATCTAACAAAATATTGATATGATTTATGTCTGAAAATGTTTTGCCTGTGTTCTCTTCTGGGAGTTTTATGGTGTCATGTCTTATAGTTAAATCTTTAAGCCATTTTGAGTTTATTTTTGTGTATGGTGTGAGGATGTGTTCTAACTTCATTGATTTACATAAGGCTGTCCAGCTTTCTCAACACCACTTGCTGAGGAGACTGTCTTTTCCTCATTGTATATTCTTGCCTCCTTTGTCATAGATTAATTGACCGTAGGGGTGTGGGCTTATTTCTTGGCTCTGTATTCTGTTCCATTGACCTATATGTGTGCTTTTGTGCCAGTACTACACTGTTTCATTTACTGCACCTTTGTAATAGTATTGTCTGAAGTCTGGAAGGGTTATGCCTCCAGCTTGATTCTTTTTCTCAGGATTGCTTTTGTGGTTCCATATAAATTTTAGGATTATTTTTTCTAGTTCTGTTAAAAATGTCATAGATAATCTGATAGGGATTGCATTAAATCTGTAGGTTGCTTTGGGTAGTATGGCCATTTTAACAATATTAATTCTTCTAGTCCAAGAGCACAGGATATCTTTTCATTTCTTTGCATCATGTTCAGTTTCCTTTATCAATGTTTTATAGTTTTCAGCATATAGGTCTTTCACCTCCTTGGTTAGGCTATTCCTAGGGTTTTTTTGCTTTTGTTTTTGGTGTTTTTTTGACGTAATTTTCAACAGGATTTTTTTTTTTTTAACTTTCTGATATTTCATTGTTACTGTAAGGAAATGCAACAGGTTTCTGTATATTAATCTTGTATCCTGCTACTTTGCTGAATTCATTTATTAGTCCTTATAGTTTTGTGTGGAGTCATTAGGGTTTTCTATATAGAGTATCATGTCATCTGCAATTATCATCTTCCCTTTTATTTCTTTTTCTTGTCTGATTGCTGTGACTAGAACTTCCAATACTGCGTTGAACAGAAGTGATAAGAATGGGCATCCTTGTCTTTTTCCAGAATTTAGTGGGAAGTCTTTCATCTTTTCACACTGAGTATTATATTGGCTGGGGGTTTGTCATAAATGTCTCTCACCCTTTTCTTGGAAGTTTCTAGAATGAGTAGGAGTTGCTTACTCTCTCAAAAACTGACTCCATCATCTTTCCCCTCGAAATACTATTTTTCTTATCTTTAAAAGGAAGTTAATAAGTAAACTAACCTCATAAGGTTGTTTTGAGGATTAAATAAGTTAATATATCTAAAGCATTTAGAACAGTGCCTTGCATATAACTAGCATACATAATATGTAAGTTATTCATATTGTTGTGCTGTTATCATTACTGTCTGTCTTGGCAGAGCCTCCACCATTCAGTTATCCAGTCCCAAAACTTGGTTCTGCTCTTCCCTGCCCTTCAGAGAGAAAGAGAAAATGATAAAGCAGATGGGACAGAATGTTAATGGGTGAATCTGGGTAAAAGATATGCAGGTGTTCTATGTACTTTTCTTATTGTTGCAACTTTTCTATAAGTTTGAAATAATTTTCAAAACAAGGTTACACAATCAAAACAAAAACATCACTGGCTTCCTCAGAATAATGTCCAAAGCCCTTACCTACTTCTTCAGACTCATCTCCTACTCTTTCTCCCTATGGTGTTTAAGCTTTAGCCATAATATCAATACGTGATTTCAGTTCATTACCATTGCACTTGCTGTTCTCTAAGTTAGAATGCTATGGTCTTCACCTACTTTTTACCTGGAAAATTTCTATTCATACTTTGATACCCAATATATAATCCGTCCTGTATGATGCCTATGTTATTTGACTTATCACCTGACTCCCTTGGGCTGACTGTTTTCTCATTTTGACTCCTGTGCCCTTTTCTCACATAGTGTAATTAGTCTGTTTCCTCTACTAAACTCAGAGTTCTTGGAGAACAGATCCCCCCATGTCTTATACATTAGTGCACCCCAGAGTCTGAAATCCTGATTTCTGTCCTCTTGTGCTCAAAGATACATTTTTATTTGCTTGGCCATGCCTGTCTCTCACCTTTTGCCTTTTGAAGTGGCCATAATGGCTCTCGATTTGCTGCTGCTTCCCATTGTTCCTAGCTGAAACTTAGCTTCTGGCTGCTCTCCTTTTTTTTTTCTGCATGAGAAGGATGTGAACCTTTACTGACAAGGAACTGAAATCTAGTGGTCACCGTTGTTACCACAGAGCTCTCCCCACACCAGTGACCTCCTTCCCTTAACTCTAGTTCTGTATTTTGGAGCCAGTCACTTTACCTCTTGGAAGTCTCAGTTTCCCCATCTATAAAAAGGGTACACTTTAGTCCAACATCCCTTATAAGAGACTTAAGCAGAGGAGGAAGAATCATTTTCCCTCTACCCTTCTGGGTTCTTGGCTGAGACCCCTGAAGGGGAGCAGAATATGCCAGCCCAATATATGCCTCTGTGGCATAAGGATTATCTTGAGCATGTCATTTTTAAGAAACAGCAGACACTGGAGAAGCTCTGAAAACTAAATAGAAGTTACCTTTTTATAAGAGATATTTACATTTATAAGGGAAATCTTCATTTGTTAGAATGTCTCCCTCTCTGTACCCAGGAAGAGAAGGATGACTTTAATCTAGAAACTATGCATGCAGAAGGTTCTGTTTAAATCTACATAATAAGCATATTGTTTACTGTGCTTTTCCTGGTAACCTCCCATAACCAGCTTCCCCCACCCACCAACACCTTTCTTTTGTCTTTAGCTGAAGATGGCTTTTAAGGGGAGCTCTCAGTCAAGAACCTAGAAGGGTAGAGGGGAAAATTATTGTTCCTTCCCCATAGCTTTCTGTAATAAAAGACAGATTAAGAAGAGAAAAACAAATAACATGAATAACATGTATACCTCCTGTACACATGGGAGAAACCCAGGAAAACTGATTAACTCCTCAAAATGGCCTAAGCTACCACCTTAAATACCATCTTCAGCTAGTGACAAAAGAAAGATGTGTGGGGTGGGAGTGGGGGAACCTGTAATGAAAGGTTACCAGGAAAAGCACTGTAAACAAGGGTAAGGTTGTTATGCACATTTAAATGGAATCCTCCCTATTGGTAAGGAGTTTCTAGAGATTAGAAGTCTTATCCTTCTCTTCTGGTTGCAAAGGGAAAAATCCTTACAAATGGAGATATACCTCTACACATAAATTTCCTTCACAAAAGGGCAACTTCTGCTCTGTTTTCAGAGATTCTCCTGTGTCTGCAGCTTCTCAGAAATAACCAACCTACGATAATCCTTATGCCAAAGAGGTATACTTTGGGGTGGCAAATCCTACTCCTTTTCAGTTACATGTTATTTTCTGTTCCATTTGCTTAGCCTTCCTGTTAAAATAGATCATTTCATTTAGTCCTTCATGCTAATTTGTCAAAGTTCATCAAATGTTAATAAAAAACTAAGTTATTTCTTGAGCGTTATATGAGGCAAAGACCAGTGTGCCCCTTTGGTGAATGTGTGTCCCTTTGGATTTTTATGTTTTCATTCTATGGAGATTTTAGGATAGGGCAAGCTTAGCAGAGTTTATAGAAATAAATGACTCTTCTAAAAGTTCCATGTTTTCATTGCTTGTTTTTACTACGATTTAAGACAATATGTTTTGTGGCTAACAAATGAACGGATCCCTTGAAGAAGGAAAATATGGACATTGGCAGTAAAACATATTCATTTTGAAATACGCTTGTGAGGACTAAGTAGTTTCTACACTGATGAAATAGATCACATGCTTAAAATTTGTCTTTTGAGAACATAAGCAGTTTGATTCTGGAATGAATGCCTTGTCTTTTTTATTCAGCACTCTATTCTGGTGCCTCAGACAGTGTCTGACCCTAGCAGGAGCTCCACAAATATTTGGGGAATGAATTGAGAAATGCAATATTTCCTGCCATATCAATTAACAAAGGATGTCACAGTCATCAGCGATTGCAGCCACTGCCAACGGTGAGCTGGTGAGCCCTGAAGGGACTCAGGAAGGAAAAGAATACCTGCCATCTAGCAGCCATCAGACTGCAGCCACTCCCTACGGTGAGCCCTGAGGAAACTCAGGATGTGAAAACACGGGATAATGGCCCGAAGACAGCTGAGGTGCATATCAAAGGAATGATTTCAGTGAGCCCAGACTCTTGCATCTTCCCATACACAGAAAAGCGCTAAATTCCTTAACTTGGGATATCTGGTTTTCTTTAATTAACGATAATCTTTTGATGTTCCTGACTACCTGCTCTTTGTTACAAAACTTCTGTGTAACCTGGCTTCCCCCATTGCCTCCTCGGAGCTGTTCTCTCAGGGTTACTCGAGATGCTGCTTCCCGGGCTTGAAGTCCTAAAAATTCCTGCCAAATAAAACATAACTCTCAACTTTTAGGTTGTGAATAATTTTTTTAGTCGACAGAATAATGAATGAGGTCAGTAAGCTCATTTGGGGGATGTCAGAACTTAGCCTAAATATATTGAAACAAGTGAAAAAGACAACCCTGAAGAGACAGGTTCTTTGAGGTTCAAAATCTGCCGTTTGGAAACCACTTGATGCTTCTGCCTGCTCTATGATGACACCTAGTCCAGGGCTTTTCAATTGGATATTGTCCAAATGTCCCTGGAAGTGAAGGTGTAACAATATTTTCTTTTGTCTCTTTGTGTTCCTGCTGTTCGTTACACACTGTAGATTTTTGAGTCGGAGTTTTCTGGAGTAGCTTTGTTGTAATAAAAGGCTGAGTTACTGACAGTCGTTCCCTTCTCGTCTGCTCTTTATCAACATTGTACTGTTTTCTGTACCTGTAAGTGGTGGGGAAATGATACTGCTGACATTAGTAGGTGTTGAGTAACCCAAAGTTATGTTGTATTAATCTTCCGGTTCATATACTCTAACTTTATAACATTTTAAATGATTTGCAGTTATTTTCTTATTTTCTTGTTGAGTTCCTTTTTATCTGCTGCTCTTCCAGTCTGGAGAATTGACAAATGACAATGTTGGGGCAGTGGAGGAGAGAGTACTCTATAAATCATCAAAATCAACATACTACACATTCTCAGTATACTGAAATGAAGAATAAAAAGCTGCAAATAGGATTGATTCCTTTGGACTTATATTGGATTGGCTGCAACACAGATTCTGCTGTGGGTTGAAGTCATTTTCTACTTTGGCACTACTAAGTCCATGGGGAATGGTGGAGTCGTGATATAGCAACAAGATTCTGGGAGCAGGCCAGCATCTACATCTGTTCTGAACTGTAAGTGGACTGGAAAAATGCTTTGAAAAAAAGCCAGAAGAGGGAGGTGAAGGAAAACACAAAACATTTACCCTCAAAAGTCCACGAAAAATGACTCGATCAATTGCAAGGAGATTGGATTTAGAGAAAAATTTTTATAGAAATAAAATGTATACTATTCTTTCTATGTCTTTATCCATTAAGTTTCTCTCTCTTCTTATGATACAAGAATCATAATACATTATACAAGAAAATCTTATTAGGAAGGACTAAAACATCACTTGAGATGATTCTTAGTGATTGAAGTGCAATGCCTTAGTAACACCTTGTAAACATTCCACATACTTTTAGTGAATTGCATAATGGATCTCTTTTCTCCAAAAGTGTGACTACACCATCTTGTAGGAATCCTTTATTTTTATTTTTTTATTTTTTGCATTAAGAAGTACTCTTATCAGTTGAATGCTGTGAAGATCACGGGTGGGAGAGAATGTGGCTGATTTACTGGAAAGAGTTTGGAAACAGACTGGCCTGGGTTCAAATTCAGGCTCCATCATTTCCTGTCTGGGTGACTTCACACAAATTGCTTTCTGGCCCTCAGCTTTTTTACCTGCCGTGGGGATAGTAATATCTAATTCACAGGGTCATTGTCAGGATTAAGTGAATCCCTGGCTGCAGGGAAAGCATGGGAAAATGTTAGTTTGCTTTCTCTCTATTCTGTATGAGCTCCCTTTCTTTTAATCTTATTGTCCTGCAGATACTGTTGAATATCTAGAGACTTGATTTCCAGAGGAGGTGTTTTTGTCTGACTGGAGTCAATGAAACAAGTTTGGCTTATCTAAACTTGAAAGTATTTTTTTCTAACTAGCTATAAATGGCTAGAAAAACCAATAGAGAAAACAGGCTTCATGGTATATACACACAGAGAGGGAGATTCTAAGTCTACTTGGAGAAGCTCGGGCAAGGATCAGTTGAGCTATTTAGCCAAAATGCCATATTCTTTTTGGAAAGACTCTCTGAAACAGCAGTCAAATTTCAGTAAATGGCAAATAGAAGATTCAAAATAATAGAAATCATAGCAATAATATCCACATGATTTAGGACATTTTTTTTTCTCAGAAAAGCACTTTACATTACCTAATTAATTCCTGGGATGTGTAAAGAGAATAAGGGGTCCCAGAGCTCTAGTCAACGTCTTTGTATTACTATAAAACGAGAGAATCGAAATGAAATTGATTATTTCTAAGGTCCCTTTTAATCTAAAATTCTAAAAATCTGTGCCTTCAAACTGACATTAAAATTATTTTAATTTAAAAAAATTCTTAAATTAATTTTTATTGGAGTATAGTTGATTTACAGTGTTTTGTTTATTTCTGCTGTACAGAAAGGTGAATCAGTTATACATATATCCACTATTTTTTAGATTCTATTCCCGATATACAGAGTATTGAGTAGAGTTCCCTGTGCTATACAGTAGGTTCTTATTAGTTATCTATTTTATATATAGTAGTATGTATATGTCAATCCCAATCTCCCAGTTTATCCCTTCCCCCCCACCCCCACTTTCCCCCTTTGGTAACCATAAGTTTGTTTTCTACATCTGTGACTCTATGTCTATTTTGTAAATAGGTTCATTTGTACCATTTTTTAAAAAAATCTTATTTATTTATTTATGTTTATTATTTTATTTTTGGCTGCGTTGGTCTTCGTTGCTGTGCATGGGCTTTCTCTGGTTGCTGCGAGTGGAGGCTACTCTTTGCTGTGGTGCGCGGGCTTCTCATTGCGGTGGCTTCTTTTGTTGCAGAGCATGGGCTCTAGGGCGTGTGGGCTTCAGTAGTTGTGGTGCATGGGCTCAGTAGTTGTGGCTCGCAGGCTCTAGAGCGCAGGCTTAGTAGTTGTGGCACAGAGGCTTAGTTGCTCCGCGGCATGTGGGATCTTCCCAGACCAGGGCTTGAACCCACATCCCCTGAATTGGCAGGTGGATTCTTAACCACTGTGCCACTGGGGAAGCCCCCCATTTGTACCATATTTTTAGATTCCACATATAAGCGATATCATATTTGTCTTTCTCTGTCTGACTTACTTCACTCAGTATGACAATCTCTAGGTCCATCCATGTTGCTGCAAATGGCATTATTTCATTCTTTTTTATGGCTGAGTAATATTCCATTGTATATATGTATCACATCCTCTTTGTCCATTCCTCCACCAATGGACATTTAGGTTGCTTCCATGTCCTGTCTATTGTAAATAGTGCTGCAGTGAACATTGGGGTACATGTATCTTTTTGGTTTTCTCCAGATATATGCCCAAGAGTAGGATTGCTGGATCATATGGTAGCTCTATTTTTAGTTTTTTAAGGAACCTCCATACTGTTCTCCATAGTGGCTGTACCAGTTTACATTCCCACCAACAGTGTAGGCAGGTTCCCTTTTCTCCATACCCTCTCCAGCATTTATTGTTTGTAGATTTTTTGATAATGGCCTACAATTATTTTTATACTTTATATATTAACAACAAATAAGAATGACTTACTGAGAACTTACTTGGCATGCTTCAAGTCATTTTCTCTCTATAATTACCCTAGGAAGTAGGTAATATTATTAATCCTATTTTGATGAAGAAACTGAAGCTGAGAGAATTTAAGTAATTTTTCCAAGCTTCTTTAGTTAGCATAAGGTAAAGCTCAGATTTAACTGGAACTCTGATTCTATCTCATGCTTTTAACCCACATCTATATTGCCTCCCAGTATATAGTAGACACATTGCTTGTTGACAATGGGATAAGAAGCTATATTAGCAAAAGAGAAAATTCAATCTTGCTGAAAAATATTTTCTTAAATAAATGGTATAGTGAATAATTATACATATCGGAGCTGGGAAATTTGTCAGTGCTTTGGACTGTAAGTCCTAAGGGGAGGCAAAATGTTTTTTTTCACCTTAGCTCCTGCTTGCCTGGTACAGTAGGCATTGAGTAAATTTTTATTGAATGACATGTATATTGTTTCACCTCATTGTAAATCATTATAAAGGTTTTGAAGGCTAGAAGCAACTTTATAGCTCTTTTAATCTATCTACTTCCCACCCCACTACTTTATAGAAGGAACTGAAATTCGAAGAGGGGAGTAAGGAAGACATCACTAGCACCCAGGGCTCCTAATTCGTAATCCAGAGCTCTTTCTACTTTGCTGTCATATGGAATCCTTTGCTTCCTGACAGTGTATTCACAGGGCTCAATGCCTATCTCCTCTCCAGTTGAGATGCTCAGGTCTCAAGTTTACAGCCTCTACTTTTTTACCCATTGTTCATTCTTGAAAAAAGCTGAGGGCATTGCAGGAAATGCCAGCTGGCATGGAACAACACTCCCTTAAGAGAGCACTAGTTTTGCCTGGCCTTAGGGAACTTGCTTGCCTTTTTTTCAGCTGTGTCTGAACCAATATGGCTGGATTTACAAGAGCCAAGAGGATGTTTCACCATCTGCCTATTAGTGGGGGAACTGGCCTTTCTGCTCCTCTAACAGGGTTTTGGAAGGGTAGATGGCTTGGGGCCAGTCCACTGAGGCACTCCTCCTTGGATTGATTGTATGTTGCTAAAGGAAAGGAAGCTCTGTGCTGAGCTCCAGAGCCAAGGGTGACAAATGGCTTGCATAAATGTGCAACAGCAAGTGTAATCTGAAGACAATTGCACACTGTTGCAAACTTTCTCCTAAATACATGTCATCACATTGGAACAATCAACTGAGAAAGATCAGGCTTTAAAGAAAAGAAATATTATTTTTCTTAATTGCAAAAGTACTACATATTTATTGTAGAAAATTTAGAAAGTACAGACAAATACAAAGAAGAAACTAAATGCCAACTATTAGATTACCATCCTGGGGGACTCATCAGGAAGTTTTTGTTATATATATATATATATATATATATATATATATATATATATATATATATATATATATATAATTTATTTATTTAGGCTGCCCCATATCTTAGTTGTGGTACGCAGGGTGTTGGTTGCGGCATGCGGGCTTCTTAGTTGCAGCGTGTGGACTTCTTAGTGGCGGTATGCATGTGGGATCTAGTTTCCTGACCAGGGATTGAACCCAGGCCCCCTGCACTGGGAGCACAGGGTCTTACCCACTGGACCACCAGGGAAGTCCCTCTTTTTTTTTTTTTTTTTTTAACGTTATTTATTGTTTTATTTTTGGCCACCCCGCGAGGCTTGTGGGATATTAGTTCCCTGACCAAGGATTGGGCCCTTGGCAGTGAGAGTGTGGAGCCCTAACCACTGGACCACCAGGGAATTCCCTGTTATATATATTCTTTACAGATTTTAAAACGTATGTATATGGATTCTACTTGTGTGTATTATTTTTTTTTCTTAAAATACTTCATAGACATTTTTGTATACCATTAAATCTTATTTAACACTATTTTTAGCAGCTGCATAGTATGCCATCCTATGCTTATAACCCTATTGCTGGATGTTTAAGCGCTCTTCAGCTTTTTGCTTTTTTATGTAATGTGGTGATAAACCTCTTTTTTGCTTAACCGTGATTGTATTCAAAAGCAAAGTCTTAAAAAGCACAATTTTTGAAACATAGCATTAGGTCCTACTTTTTTTTTTTTTTTTTTTTTTTTGTGGTACGCGGCCTCTCACTGTTGTGGCCTCTCCCGTTGCAGAGCACAGGCTCCGGACGCGCAGGCTCAGCGGCCATGGCTCATGGGCCCAGCCGCTCCACGGCACGTGGGATCTTCCCGGACCAGGGCACGAACCCGTGTCCCCTGCATCGGCAGGCGGACTCTCAACCACTGCGCCACCAGGGAAGCCCTAGGTCCTACTTTTAAAGCTTTGATATCTACTGCCAAATTGCCTTCTAGCAAGGTTATGCCAGGTTACATTCCCACCAATGGTGTATTAGAGAGCCAGTTTCTCAGTGTCCCGACTAACACAGGGAGTTAGCATGTACAGTCTTTGCCAATGTGGTAAGTGAAAAATGTTAGCATTTCACCTTTACACTTAAATACAGGCAGTTGACCACCACACATTGCCTTAATTTAAACCAAGCTAAAGTTGCAAAGATTCGTATACAGTCAGATTTGTTCCCAGATGAAGATAATCATAATTAAGCCATTTGTGCATGTATAATTTTTTTCTTGTTACTTGCACAAAAGCTATGATGCCATCCCAGACTCAGTTTTTCAGCTTGTAGATGATAATGCTCATTCTGGAGCAGAAAACCTTTATATCTTTTTTTTTTTTTTCCTCAGGGAAGAAAAGTAGTTATCCTGCCTTTTGCAGTTATGATAAGGAATATTTCCAATAACTGTTTCATGGGTATCATGGGTTTCATGGGTATCATAAGTATGCTGCCAGGAAAGTCAAGGTAAATGCTTTTGTGCAGCAATATTTTGATAAGAATGAAATGTATCATATTTTGTGTTTCATACAGTAGAGGTATTGTTGGAGCAGACTTGTTTTTCACTTTCTGGGAAGAAAAACTTGAAACATTTTTGTGAAATTATTTACAGGTTGTTAGAGAGGAGCAAGTCATTCTGGTTGGTCAGATGGTTTCAATAATCAAGAGTAAGTATGGCTAGGTTGTTGTGCTCAAGAGAATGACACACTCATCTTTGTATTTCTAGTGCCTATAGCTGTGCTGGAAAATATGTTCTACTCAGAATTTACTGCTTCTCATGAAGGTCTGTACTTGATCTGAGAACAAAACCATCGATGGTAAAGGAGAAACAAAGAAGTTCATTATGTTTCTTATCAAAGAAATGGAGATGATTAATTTTAAAAATTTCTGTAGTTGTATTTTATTTTAAGTAAGCTAATGTAATGTTACCTACCTTTGGTTTCCCAAATATTTGCAAAATCACCTTTGATTAAAATATATACACTATTTTTCTGAATTATTTATAGTGTTTCACTTGGATGAAAAATATTTGCAATTAATAAATACTTTAATATTGAATGTTTATTCTCTGTGTAAGCAGAAAAGTTTTTCTATAATTGCAGCAGGGGGAGAAAATCCTAAGAAAGATGATTTTATTTCTGTTTTAAGATTTTGGCTTTTCTTACGTAAGATCTCACTAAAATGCAAATGCTATAGCTAAACACTTAGCTCAAGAAAGTATGCCGTAATGGGCAAAGGAGGTCGGGGTAAATGGATCTGAATTCTGATCCTACCTTTGTGACCAATGAGGGAATTATGGACAATCCAATACCCTTCTGAGTCTCAGCTTCTGATCTGTAAAATGTTGGATTTGAACTTAATGATCTCTTCCAGGTCAAGGAGTTTCTGACTCTATTTGTGATTTTGATAATGTAGTTTAGCCAGGTAGTGTCAAATTTGGCTGATGTCAAATCTAACAAAAGTAAACATCATTTTGCCAAGTATCTCTTTACAGAAGTAGTTTATTTCTCTCCTGTTCTTTCCCTTCTCTTTTTGGCCGTATGATATTCCCATCACTTTTTTTTTTGGCTGCACCGTACAGCTCATGGGGTCTTAGTACTGCAACCAGGGATTGAACCCGTGCCCCCTCCAGTGGAAGCGTGGAGTCCTAACCACTGGACTGCCAGGGAATTTCCCCCATCACTTCTTAGGTTGTATAGATAGAAATGCAGTCTTTCCCTTTCCTTCACTTTCCAAGGGATATCTTTTGCTGAGAGATGAAATGGAAAAGATGCAATGCTGAAGAAACGTGAATTATACTACAGAAGGAAGGCTGGAATGGTGAGTGTTTTAAAGAGAATGATTGAAGAAGTTAGAGAAACTGATATGGGGGAAAGGAAAGGAGAGGTGGGTGTTTGCTAAGGAAGAGGTTTATAAAGTTTTGTTGTGTGTTGTGCAATGAGACCCAGAGTTAAGATCTGTATAACTCTTTATTGCTCTTCGGAGCAGGATATGTCTTTCTTTCAGACATGACAATGTGATGAACCTGCACCTGAGATAGTCCTATTGTTTTCAGGTTAGACTTATGAGCTAGAGAGAGCTACTTCAACTGCAGCCATCACTCATAAAATGTTATGAATAAACAGAAAAACAGACCATTTATTACACGCCAGCCCCTTCACATATATTTTGTCTAATATTTTGAACAATTCAACAATGTGGGTTGTTTTCCCTCCATATAAAATTCTGCCTCTGGAAACTTGGGCTTTTTTTTTTAATTGTTATTTATTTATTTGTGGCTGCTTCAGGTCTTAGTTGCAGCACCCGGGATCTTCGTTGCGGCGCGTGGCCTTCTCTCTAGTTGTGGCATGTGGGCTCCAGAGTGCGTGGGCTCTGTAGTTTGCGGCACCCGGTGTCTCTCAGTGAGGTGCGCGGCCTTGGTAGTTGTGGCATGTGGGCTTAGTTGCCCCATGGCATGTGGGATCTTAGTTCCCCGACCAGGGATCAAACCCATATCCTCTGTATTGGAAGGTGGATTCTTTACCACTGGACAAACTGGAGAAGTCCCAACTTGGGCATTTTTATCTTGAGGCATTGCATGCCTATTTTTAGGAGAGTCTCAAAGAAATATTGAATCAAATATGCACAAGTTTTCAAATTTCTTCGGTACCTCAGCCATTGCTATCTGTTCTTTGCTAGATTAAAAATTAGTTAGGGAATTCTGAATTATATTAATATTACATTGTGAATAGTAACTGCAGTTAAATCTTTAAACATACTATGCATAAAAAATATGAATGTATTCTTCCATATCAAATATTTAATTAACATTTAAGTGATAGAAACACCAATTTTCATAATTATGACAGCAAAGTAAAAGAAATATGAGCCCTTATATTGAGCATGCATAATAAAATCCAGGGCAAAGCTTCTAAATATATACAGAACTTGTTTCCCTCTCTTTGCTTGTATGAAGTTACTCAGGAATTGGTCTAGCTGAAAATAGAACCAGGTCTCCTGACCCCCAGGCCTTGTCTTATTTTTGTTGCATGACCTGCCTCAAACATAAAATCATGTCCTCAACTCTCACTCTCCGTTTTGCCAGCAGCCTCTAAAAACAAACATTCAATTATAATTATACTCTGTGTTCCCAGCAGGGATAAGGCTGAACTCAGGCTCTTCTGGGTATTGAAATGATCAGGGGCATTATAGAAAAGCTTGAATTCCCACGCAAGTGCTGTAGCAACCTACCCCCAATCATACCTACACTGGCTGGGTTATTTCTTCAAAGAGAAAGAAACCAAGAACTAGAAGCAGATGTACTTAATAATAAGCCTTTGGCTCTCTTTGCCTGGTAGGCAATGGTGCCCTCTCCTGGCAGAGCAGAGCATTTCCAGAAAGGGGACATAGAATCTGACTGCTGATGGCTTTGGGTACTGGAATAGATCATTTTATAGCACACCCTAAGATCTTCCAGCTAGCTCTTTATTTATTATGAGCTTTGAATTAAAGGTAGAAAACAATATATTTGCAATTTAAAATGCAAATTGCTATGGCAGTCGAAAGTAGTTTACAGTAATTCCTTTTATGTATACTTCATGATATTATTCTTTTAGACATTTTTCAGTATATAAGGAATAAAATTAATCATTTATGAAGTTTAACAACAATCAGAAATTTTTCATCAAAAGAATTTCCTTAGTGTGGTATTAGTATAGAGCTCATAATAGCCAAGCTATTTATATTAAGGGCATGATCCCAAGTCATTAAATAAAAATAAAAGCACATTTCTTAAAAAGATGCTAAAGAGGGCTTCCCTGGTGGCGCAGTGGTTGAGCCTCCGCCTGCCGATGCAGGGGACACGGGTTCATGCCCCTGTCTGGGAAGATCCCACATGCCGCGGAGCGGCTGGGCCCATCAGCCATGGCCGCTGAGCCTGCGTGTGCGGAGCCTGTGCTCCGCAACGGGAGAGGCCACAGCAGTGAGAGGCCCGCACACCCCCCCCCCCAAAAAAAAGGACATAAACTGTACTTTTAGGTACTGTCTTTTCTTCAGCTTTCCTTTACCAACAATATATTCTATGTCCAGATGCCACTGTAGGCAGATGAGTAAGGCAATTATGTAGCAAAAAGTTTGTGTATAATGCAGAGGAAATATAAAGATATCATTCCAAAATTAAGGTTTGCAATGATAGTTGATACCTGAAAGGCTTGTAGTGCCTTCGTATAATTTAAAAATATACACCTATATATATTATGCCACTGGAGTTACATCCTGAATAGTACTTGATGTACAGAATTTCCACCTTTAAAGTGACTTTTAAAATTTATTACACTGGCAGATATTTCACTTCTGTGTTGTTTTATAGGCTGACTATGTATAATAATGTTTATTTGTAATTAAGGTATTTATTCATAATAAACAGCTGATCAGTCATGAAAGCTAACTAAGTCCTAGTGTAAAATAGATACATTCTAAATATGGAATGCTTAACATATAGATAATTGGACTTTTAAAAATGACAATCTTAGAAATCCCCCATGTTTCATCATACTGCATAGCTGAAATTCATCTACATCTTATAAAAAGTATTCTGTTTATTCAAGCAAAATTTTGCTCCAATCCACTTCAAATTCTATCATAGTGTATAGTGAATCCACAAGTTTATTGGGTACATACATTAAACCTTTAAGCAGTTCACAGTTTTAACTCTTTTTTTTTTTTTTCCACAGTTTTAACTCTTAGTTCTAAAATAGCATCTTCATCATACACAAAAATAGTTCAGGGATGCTGATGGAAAGGGGAAACCATCCACATGTGCCAGACTCCTTCCTCCATTGCCTTGTGCAGGACAAATGCCTCGTGTGTGTCTGTTAGGAGGATCATTACCTCCAAAATATAGATCTATTCCTCCAGCTTATTTATATTTTCTTTTCAAAAGCATTACATTCTGTTTGTAAATCTGCAGCATTCCCATCAAAGATATGAGTATTCTTAAGATCTATGTCAATGTGTTTAAAAAAGTTACTCCACATATAAGAATGATAGCTTTCAGGGGAATTCCCTGGCGCTCCAGTGGTTAGGACTCCATGCTTCCACTGCAGGGGGCCTGGATTTGATCCCTGGTCAGGGACCTAAGGTCCAGCATGCCACGCGGCCAAAAAAAAAAAAAAGAAAGAGAAAAAGAAAGAATGGTAGCTTTCGGGATGATTGCTGGGAAATTCTATACTTTCGTGCATGTTAGATATCTTTACATATTTGAAAAAAAGGTCTCCATTCTTCTGATGTTCTATTAGATTTTTTATAAGATACTTGTAGGCATTTGCAACAGGCCTCCCCAAGATGTGCCACCTTGGCATATGGATTATTTTGAGTGAAAAGCAATGAAGACTCTGTGAACTCAGAGAAACTACTGCCCCTCCCTTAACTACCTAGATTAATTTAAATGGGGATTTTTCCCAGAAAAAGAGTCATTACCAGAGATACATTTTATCTAAGTGGCCGCATCTATATGGCAGGGTGAACAGCTAATTACCAAACATCTGCTCTTCTTATCATCCTGTGAATGACCCTCCTGTCCTTGGAAGCCCCAGGCCCCTATTCCATTCCTTAGCTCAGGATGGCATATAGACCTCATTTTACTTTTCTGTCTTGAAACCTCTCATGTATGTGAGGTCTCTGACCCTCTCATGTATGTGGGATTCTCATATGTACAAAACTAAATTTTATTTTCTCCTGTTAATATGTCTCATGTCAATTTAATTAATTCTTAAACCAGCCAGAAGAAACTAGAAGGGGAGAGGAAAGTTTCCTCACCAACAATACTAATGATATATATTAGTACACCCAGCGGACTGACAGACTCTTCTGATGCTGGAGCAATAGGCACACCAGATAGCTCTTTCAGAGAGAAAAGTCCCCTGTTTTATCTTGAGTTATTAGTTGACCACATACACAACACTAGCTTCTGAACTTGCAATTATTCACAGAGTAGCTTGAGGGATGCTACAAATTTAGATGCAACATCCCGAACTCCATTCTATACAAAGAAATAGATGCCACTTTCCATTTTTTTTTAATTAAACTATTCTGTTCTTCTTAATCATGAGTACCTAGCTCTTTTGTGCTGGTATAGACATGTATTAGCATAATAGCCAAAGATGAGGACTCATTTGACAATGAACCAGATTTGGAGAGGCAATCTGCATGCCATTTATTACTAAAGCGCAGCAAAATAATGATACTCACTTTGTATTTTCCTTTATGATGTCATTGCCAGTAGAGGCCTAACATCATCCCACAGCCTGCCTCTGAGGACTATGGCATTCTGAGACATGAAGGGTTTGCCACAAGCAGCCTGACATCACTGTGTGGTACGAATTGCTTCCATCTTATTTTTATTTCCCATACATATCATGAAACACTTCCTTGAAAAAGGGCTCTCTTTATCTATGTAAGATATTCTAATTCAAGGGCCTACCTGCCACTGGGCTTCCCAGGTGGCGCAGTGGTTGAGAGTTCACCTGCCGATGTAGGGGACACGGGTTCGTGCCCCGGTCTGGGAAGATCCCACATGCCACGGAGCGGCTGGGCCCATGAGCCATGGCCGCTGAGCCTGCACATCCGGAGCCTGTGCTCCGCAACAGGAGAGGCCACAACAGTGAGACGGCCTCGTACCGCAAAAAACAAAAACAAAAACAAAAATGTTGTTGTGGTTTTTGGATCCCATTGTCCTCATTTTCAGATCTCATTGCTCTCCCAGTCCTTCAACCCTCCCCCAAAGCACCTCAATAAAATGGTTTGATCCCCCAAAAAACATTTTTAATAAATAAAATGTTTCAAACCTTGTAAAATACCACATATTATAAAAAAATTGTTTTCTTTTCAATGAGAAAAACAATTTTAAAAAGATTAAAACTTAATATAGACACTAATAATTTTAGAAGTCTATGTATTAGGTTTCAATGAAGTAAAAAATATTCTACAATGATGGAAGTATGCCACACTTTATATTTTATTCATGCTCTTTACAAAGAATGTGACATCTTCAAAGATAGAACAGATAGAAAATGGAAGCATATGTTTAAAAAAATGATCTGAGGCAACTACAAACATCACATATGCTGAAATTTGGCTTGCTCTGCTCTTGTTAAAGGGCTCAGGCAAATTTTTTTTTTTTTTTTTTTTTTTTTGGGCTCAGGCAAATTTAAGCCCTCACAACATTTATATATCTCACATGGTCGAATAAATATTCAAAGACAAACCATTAATAATATTAATAAAAATAAAAGTCTCTCTGTCTTAATATCCTCATTTGAAAAAAATCTCAAAACTGGAGGCATGTTATTAAAAAATTGAAAGCCCAAGTACAAAAATCTTGAGCTTTGCCTGGTAACAAGTTGGAATACCTACTGCAAGGAAACTGAGGCATAGCCTGTCAAATTTTTTAAAAAAAATGAACTTGAAAAATATTTAGTAACCTTATCCATACTTCCCTTTCATAGAGGGAAGCCTAAGTGGCTTACATATCATACCATTATTCCTACGAATCCTATTTCGAACTGTCACTAAATTTCACAGCTTGGTTCTTTCTGTTTAGGTAAGGTGTGAAGGGACTGTACTCATTTCCATCTCTATTTTTTTTTTTTTTAATAAATAAATGACCATGCTGTGAGTAATTTTAAACATCAGGTAAACTTTTAATTTCTAGAGTTTTAATTCCGAATGTAGTGTTTCCTACTAGAAACTTTTGATAGAAGGTATATAACAGGTTTAAAAGAAATTATACTGAATGTAGTACTTTTCCAAAGTTCTCATTTGAGGTACCCATTAAATTGTGGATTGCTGGGGAGTGTCACCTTCTAACTCAGTTCACTTAGCTCATTCTGGGAGGCAGGAAGCTCCTTTCTCCAAAAAGACTGCAGGAAATTTTACTCCAAGGCTATCGTTTAGATAGTGCTGTAATATTGTTATAATGTGTGACAGTTTATAATACGTTTCCACATTTGTTAATTCATTTGATTCTCTTAAGAACCCTAAAGTAGTGAAAATAGACATAATTGTCCTGTTTTATAAGGTTCCAGAGGTAAACTAACATATGTAAGGATACAGAGCTATTAAGAGGTAGAGGCAAACTTTGAACTCCTAATTTTGTGAATCTCAAGCTCTTTTTTTAACCTGAGAGTAAAATGTTCTAGATTCCTTTTTTTTTTTTTTCCTTATTTTTTGGGCCGTGCTGTGCAGCCTGTGGGATCTTAGTTCCCAGACCAGGGATTGAACCTGGGCCACAGCAGTGAAATTGAGGAGTCCTAACCACTGGACTACCAGGGAACTCCCTAGATTCCTTTTTTAAATTGAGGTATAATTAACATACATTAGCTTCAGTTGTATAACATAATGATTTGATATTTGTATACATTATGAAATGATCCCCACAATAAAAAGCTAGAGTCTTTCATAAGCAAACTCTTATTGCTGCCAGTACCCTTCACCTCTTACCAAACCCTACTACTGGGCCTGAGTGGTGGCCTTCCTGGGTCACAAGGAAAAGAAGGAAAGACAGAGGCAAGTCTGGAATCTTGGCAGCTAGGTATGTGCTGTCACAGTTTTACCTCAAAGGAGTAAACTGTAGTAAAGTTTAAATAGATTAGGACCATCTGTTGTACAATTCCTTCCCATCATCCCATCACCATAGAAACTCACATGACAAATAAGCAAAAGTTTATCAGGAAAGCTTACAAGAAAGTGCCAGCAAATGGAACCTCCATTCCTAGTTCCAAAATTATTTCCAGGATCTCAGCTGGTGCTCAATCTCCTTGCTTCCTGGCATCGTGTGACATTCAGCTTTCACCCATGAGCACTGGAAAAGTCCCAGATGGATCCCCATACTCCCAACATTTGGCACCAAAGGTCTCACATGGATTTTTTCATGACTTTCTCAATATCCAGCCCCCATAGATAAGAATGATGCTAATATTGCATAAATGCTACTGGTAAAAAAAAAAAAAAAAAGGAAAGGAAAAGATTTCTGTCCTAATAGATTACACACAGCTCGGAAAGGATTGCTATTTTTCACTGAATGGCCCTTATGGTAATAATGAAAAACAAAATTTATTGAGCATTTTTTATATGCCAGGGAGTGTGCTAAGAGCTTAACATGCATTATATTATTTAATCCTTAGAGCCATGTCATGAGATGAGTATTACTCTTATCCCCATTTTACAGATGAAGAAACTTAAGTCCCAGAAAGTTAAAGTAGCTTGCCAAAACTCACTTCACTTGTGAATTAAGGAACTGAAATTTTCACCAAGACTTAGAGCAGGATATTGGTTATAAAAGCATCGTTTGGGGAGACAAAAGGAAGGACATACGGGCCAAGGGGTGGTTGAAATAACCACTGACTTCCTTAAACCTAAACCTGATTTCATTTATATAAAGCTTCTATGATTTGATAGGAAACAAGTGATACTGAGATGAATCATGAATGGGCCCGAATTTTATTAGGATTGGGTAATAGATCAAATATTTGTTGTATTGTTATATAAATAATGCCCTATGAGAATATCTTTATCTGCCATGCAAATCAAATGCAAGAAGCTTTCAGGACAAACATGCAGCTTAGACTGTGCTACAAAGTAGTTTCTTTGCACTGTAAAAGCAGGTAAGAGTACATTGAGGTTTTTTTTTTTTAGATAATATGTTTTTCCTTTTGTATTTGTCCTTTAATACCCATGAAACAGTTTTCATAGGTGGCCTTATTTTTGTGTCTAAAAGGCTCACAAATACACATTATTTCTGCATTCATTTCAACTTGAGAGCTGTGTCAGGGATTTTACGCATGTGAAGCTACTGAAGTTGAAATAGCTGTTGGTCCTGTAGACATTTAGTGGGCTATGACTCAGAGGGAGAATCCTCCAGTCCTGGGAAGAAATTGAAAAAGGAAGAGTTGCCTCTCACACGCCAGCTTTGATGTATTATATCTCGCTCTTGTTCCTCTGCTGAAAAGTAGCAAAGACAGTTTTCTGAAAAGTAGTAAAGGATACCCAATCTGGGAACTTGCTTTTGGGTACCTCTATTTGGTGCTTTTTTTCATAGAAGAAAATAAAAACAAGTAAACAAAGAAACTAATAAACAAAACTACATAGCTGAATTTCCTTACTTTTCCTTCATATATTATTTTTAAAATTTGTTTATTGGTATAACATTTTCATTAAGTATATGTTCACTCACAGACTTTTCTTTAGAGTGTATAATAGACCTTATTTTTTATTTTTTATTTTTTTTGCGTTACGCAGGCCTCTCACTGCTGTGGCCTCTCCCGTTGCGGAGCACAGGCTCCGGACGCGCAGGCATAGCGGCCGTGGCTCACGGGCCCAGCCGCTCCGCGGCATGTGGGATCTTCCCAGACCGGGGCACGAACCCATGTCCCCTGCATCAGCAGGCGGACTCTCAACCACTGCACCACCAGGGAACCCCTAATAGACCTTATTTTTTAGAGCAGTTTTAGGTTCACAACCAAACTGAGTGGAAGGTACAGGGATTTATGATACACCCTCTGCCCCACACATTCATAGCCTCCAGCATTATCAGCATCCCCAACCAGAGTTTGTTACAATTGATGAACCTACACTGATACATCATTATCACTCAAAGTCCATGGTTTACACTAGAGTTCACTCTTGTTGCTTTACAGTCTATGAGTTTAGACAAATGTATAATGACACCCATCCACCTTTTATTATCGTACATATTAGTTTCGCTGCCATAAAAATTCTACGTGCTCTGCCTATTCATCCCTCCCTACCCCTCAACCTCTGGCAACCACTAATCTTTTTTACTATTTCCATAGTTTTGCCTTTTCCAGAATGTCATATAATTGGAGTCATACCTATGTAGCTCTTTCAGATTGGCTTCTTCCACTTAGTAATATACATTTAAGATTTCCCCATTTTTTTTATGGTTTGATAGCTCATTTCTTTTTATCACTGAATAATGTTCCATTATATGGATGTACCACAGTTTTAATTATCCAGCCACCTACTGAATGATATCTTGGTTGCTTCCAAGCTTTGGCAATTCTAAGTAAAGCTGCTCTGAACATTCAAGTGCAGGTTTTGTGTGGACATAAATTTTCATCTCTTTTGGGTAAATACCAAGTAACACAATTGCTGGACCATATGGTAAGAGTATGTTTAGTTTTGTAAGAAACCATCAAACTGTCTTCCAAAGTGTCTGTACCATTTTTCATTCCCACCAGCAATGAATGAGAGTTCCTGTTGCTCTACACCCTTCCCAGCATTTGGTGTTGTCAGTGTTCTGGATTTTGGCCATTCTAATAGGTATGTAGTGGTATCTCATTGTTGTTTTAATTTGCATTTCCCTGGTGATATATCTTTTTTTTTCTAATTTGCCATCTGTATATTTTCTTTGGTGAGGTATCTGTTAAGGTCTTTGGCTCATTTTTTAATTGGTTTATTATTTATTGTTAAGTTTTAAGAATTCTTTGTATATTTTGGATAATAGTCCTTTATCAGATATATATTTTGCAAATATTTTCTCCCAGTCTGTGGCTTGTCTCTTCATTCTCTTGATAGAATCTTTCACAGAGCAGAAGTTTTTAATTTAATGAAATCCAGTTTACCAATTATTTCTTTCATGATTCATGTCTTTGATGTGCATTACAAAGTCATTGCCAAATCCATGGTCATCTAGATTTTCTCCTATGTTATCTTCTAGGAGTTTTATAGTTTTGTGTTTTACATTAGGTCTGTGATCCATTTTGAGTTTATTTTTGTGATGGGTATAAAGTCTGTATCTGGATTCACTTTTTTGCATGTGGATGTCTAGTTGTTTCAGCACTATTTGTTGAAAAGCCTATCTTTGCTCCATTGTACTGCTTTTGCCCCTTTGTCAAAAATCAGTGAACTATATGTGTATATATATATATATATTTTTTAATTGAAGTATAGTTGATTTACAATGTTGTGTTAGTTTCTGGTGTACAGCAAAATGATTCAACTATACATATGTATATATATATTCTTTTTCATATTCTTTTCCATTATGCTTTATTGCAGGATATTGAATATAGTTCCCTGTGCTATACAATCGGACCTTGTTGTTTATCTATTTTATACATAGTAGTTTGTATCTGCTAATCCCTTATAGTTCCATGACTATTGGGTTGGCCAAAACATTTGTTTGATTTTAAGTAAAAATAAAAGACATTTTTCATTTTCATGAAGAACTTTATTGAGCAACGTATTCACTAAATGAATGAACTTTTTGGCCCTCCCAATAGATTAATATGGGTTTATTTCTGGGCCCTCTAGTCTGATAAAATCCCAGGAGATTAGGGTCTGGTCAAAGAGTCACTCCTGAAGGCAGACCTGTTAAGAAGAGCACAGTGATCTGGTATATTTCAAAATGGGTTCCTTTCCCCTCCCCTGCCAGTGGAGACCCTGGTAGAGTTCCAGTAGATAAAACTTATAAAAGTGTGCTGTCCTCCTGATGACTAGGTTCTCTGGAGTTTTTATCTCTCAGACTTGTCCACATTGAGCTTCCAGCAATTTGTCAATTACTGTTCAGGTTTCCCTACCCTGGCACTGGTTCCCACAGAGGTTTCTGCTCTGGTAAGTTATAATTCTTTGTATCCACCTATTGGTCTCTACAATTTGGAAAGCAGTGGTTTGCCCTGTGGCTTCACTTCTCTAATGAATCTGAGAAGAGTTGTTGATTTACAGTTTGTTTAGCTTTTTTTACTTGTTAAGATAAAGTAGCAACTTCCAGGCTTCTTACGTGCAGGATCTGAAACCAGAAGTCCCCATACATCTTTTAGAAATGAGAAATACTGATATTAAAACCTGTTTCCTTTCTTCTTTCCATCTATAAATTTGTAGCAGGCATAATTATCAGTGAAAGAATTTATTAGGGGCTTCCCTGGTGGCGCAGTGGTTGGGAGTCCGCCTGCCAGTGCAGGGGACGTGGGTTTGAGCCCTGGTCCGGGAGGATCCCGCGTGCCACGGAGCAGCTGGGCCCATGCGCCACAGGTGCTGAGCCTGAGCTCTGGAGCCCGCGAGCCACGGCTGCTGGGGCACGCGTGCCTAGAGTCCATGCTCCGCGGCGGGAGAGGCCACTGCAATGAGAAGCCCGTCCACCGCGGGGAAGGGTGGCCCCCTTTCGCCGCGACTGGAGAGGGCCCATACGCAGCAGTGAGGACCCAATGCAGCCAAAAATAAATAAATTAATTAATTAAAAAAAGAATTTATTCATAGAAGAACCTATGAAGAAGAATGTATGTAAGTTAATCTTACTATGTAAAAAGACACACAGTTTACGTGTTGGATGCTATGATTTGAGATATTACAACCTAGTGAACTGTATGGCTTTTGGAGGCAGACATACTGTGGTTTGAATATTGGCTTTGCCATATATGACCTGTACGGTCTTGAGCAAGATATTTAACCTATTTGAGTTTGTTCTGCGTTCTTTTTAAAAATGGATAATATATATAAGTATAAAAATAAAATATAAATATTTAAAATAAATATATAAGTAAAATAGCATATAAAAATATAAAGTTTGAAAATACAAAATATATTTTAAAAAGGATAATAGGGACTTCCCTGGCGGTCCAGTGGTTAGGACTCCACACTTCCACTGCAGGGGGTGGGGGTTCAATCCTTGGTTGGAACTAAGATCCCACGTGCCGTGTGGTGTGGCCAAAAAGAAAAAAAAAAAAGAAGAAGAAGATAATAGTGCCGGTATACAGAAAAGAGTTAAAAGATGTAGTGTAGAAAGACATAGAAGTCCCAAGAAATCTATCCTTTGAAAGGCCTGCTTGCAAGGCTGGCCGTTGGTTGGTACCTGGGAAATTGGATTTGGGGAGGGTGCTTCCACCATTCTCTTCCAACAGTGGCTCACTTTGCTTTAACTGTTTGTGCAAATGATATGGTTTATGCTGGACGCCTGTTTTCCTTCCAGAGTCTGGAATTTTCGTACATGCTGGGCAGAGAGTGCCTGTATGAATAGCCCCAATAAAAATTCTGGGCACCAAGTCTCTAATGAGCTGCCCTGGTAGATACCATATTACATGTGTTGTCACAACTCATTGCGGAGTCCTGTGTGACTCTACTAGGAGAGGACCCTTGAAAGCTTGTGGTTTCCTCCAAACTTCACCCCAAGCACCTTTTCCCTTTGCTGATTTCTCCTTGTATCTCTTTACTATAATAAATCATAGCCATGAATATGACTATAAGCTGAGTTTGTGAATCCTGCTAGCAAATTGCTGAAATTGGGAGTGGCCTTGTGGACCCCTCACACATCCTCCTTTACTAGATTTTTCCAATTATTAAATGTAATTATACTTAACATTATATTATGGTAATAAATAATAATAAATAATAATAAATGATAGCTAGGAGTATTATTTATCTTGTGATAACCTGGTAGATTTGAGTCTTATGCTAAAGGACATGGGACAGAAAAATGGCACTAACTACCCTTGAACTTTCTGAACACTTTTCAAAGTGAATTCCCTTAAAATAATTAAAAATAAGTACTGAGCTTTTATTTATAATAGAACAATGCTATATACTGCTTAGGCCCTTCTACTAGACTTGAGTCAATGAAAACTTACACATAACAGCCAGGTATATTCTCAGATATCTTTTGTGTGTTGGGGGAAGGGGAGTGGGGAGGAACAAGCATTATACCATTCTGAGCCTTTGAGAAAATAATTTGTCCTAGCCACTTCCCCGTTTAAAGGATTGTAATGTATTAGTGTGTGACAAGAGCCCATTTGAGATCAAGAAATGAAGACAACAGGATGTACTTTTTTCTTGTCAAGGTAGAACTCTCACACCTGGCTAATCAACTAGAAAGTTTGATTTTTGCATGCCTCAGGAAGAAAAGGTCCTAGGTGGCTTTGGGGTTGTATTCTATAGTTTTTACTTACTCTGGTTAGGTCCCTACATGCAAATTGAAGTTCTTCTGCTGGGTCCCCCGGCTTTCAACCACCTTCACTCTCATGTTTATCAAAAATAGATGAAAGCTTGAAGCCATATGTATGTTTTGGTTACTGCTGCAGCTCATATGCTCAATGACATGAAAGACTGCCAGGTGTGTGTGGGGCCTTGTGCAAGAAAGCACTTTACAGCAAGTCCAGGCTGAGGTGTGAGCAACCCTGTCACTTGGGCCATATGATCCTGCAGACCCCACGGTGTTGGAGGTATCAGTGGTGAGAAAAGATGCTGTATGGTTTTTGTGGCAAGCCCCAGTGCGAGAATCATAATTCAGGGCCTTGGGAATTGGTAGCAAGGCCATGCTATCTGCGGTAGAGAATCACATCCCTTTGAAAAAGTACTCCTGCCATGCTTTAAGGCTCTAGTAGAGACAGAAAGCCTGTCAGTGGTCACCAAGTGACCAGGCAATGAAACATCCCATCATGAGCTGCGGCCGATCAACCAAGTCATAAGATAAGCAATCCATGATTTTAAAAGGTGCTACATCCAGGACTGAGCATAAGCAGGACCAGAGGGCACAACTAAGCTGCATGAACAGTACCGCAGACACATGGTACCTCCCACTGTCGCTCCAGTGCCCCTCCTCAGCTCACACACGTAGCTGTGTGGGGGATTGTGCATGACCAACTGAAGGAGGAGAAAATAGTCTGGGTTTGCTTTGCAGATGGGTCCATTCTGAATGCAAATGCAAGCTGGAAATGGACAGTGGCTTCTCTACAGTCCCCTCAGAGGTGGCCTTGAAAGACAATGGAAATGGAAGATCCTCCAGTGGGTAGAGTGTTGAGTAGTGCACTTGGTCATCCATTTTGTATGGAAAGAGAAGTAACCTGAATTTAAAATATATATGAATTCATGGGCAGTGGCAAATAGCATGGCCAGTTGGCCAGTGGTCTGGATGGAAGGTTAAATAAGATTGGAAGTTTGTAGACAAGGAGGTCTGGAGTAGAGGCATGTGGATAGACACAGGAGTGGGCATGAAATGCATCAAATGTTAACATCTACCAGAGAAAAATCTACAGAAGAGACACTAAACAACCAAATAGACAAAATGACCTGGCCAGTTGACTGACAGCCAGCCCCTGTCATCAGCTACCTCAGTGCTACCATGATGGATACATGAATCAAGTGGCTGTAGTAGTGGGGATGGAAACCATGCAGGGAACAAGCATTGTTGATTCGCATTTACCAAGACTGCCACTGCTGAATGTCCACCTGCTAGCAACAGAGACTGAAGAAGAAATTGACTATACTGGGCACCTTTTATCCTGGAAGGGCCAGCAGTTCATCCTCAGGAGTAGACATATTCTGGGTATGGGTTTGCCTTTTCCTGCATTCTGGGCCTCAGATAGAACAACTCTCTGAGGGCTTTCAAAGTGTTTAACTCACTGGTATGGGATCGCACGTAACTTTTTATCAGACCAGGGACTCACTTTACAGCAAAGGAGATGTGGGAGTGGGTCCCTGACCATCGTCCTATCACCTACCATGCCACTCAGAAGCTGCTACACTGAGGCAGTGTTGGAATAGCCTGCTGAAGGCACAGCTTGACGACCAGCTTCACAGCACTGTACTCTGTACTCTGTGAGGATAGCCTGTGCTGGGATTCTCCACTGGGACTTGCTCTAAACTCATCCCTGTATTTTTGACACCCTAGGGTCTGATGAATCACATGGCCCAGCAATAGGGCTGCTAGCACCACCGCTCAGATTTGATGCAGAGCTTTTTCCTGCTCTGGGCCTCACTTAAGGCTGGCAGCCTATTGGGTCATCCTATACATGGGCCAAAGCCATACCTCTAGGTGTGGAATGTGTTGCCTTCAGAACCCAAAGAGGCCCAGCAGGCATTGTGCTGCCTTCTTCATGGTAGGAGATAATATGCAATAATTTTTTTTTTTTTTTTTTTTTTGCGGTATGCGGGCCTCTCACTGTTGTGGCCTCTCCCATTGTGGAGCACAGGTTCTGGACGCGCAGGCTCAGCGGCCATGGCTCACGGGCCCAGCCGCTCCGCGACATGTGGGATCTTCCCGGACCGGGGCACGAACTCGTGTCCCCTGCATCGGCAGGCGGACTCTCAACCACTGTGCCACCAGGGAAGCCCCAGTATGCAATAATTAATCTTTTTTTTTAATATTTATTTTTATTTTATTTATTTATTTTTATTTTGGCTGAGTTGGGTCTTAGTTGTGGCATGCGGGATCTTTGTTGCAGCACCATGTTTCTCTCTAGTTGTGGTGTGTGGGTTCTCTCTCTCTAGTTGAGGCACACGAGCTCAGTAGTTGTGGTGTGTGGGCTTAGTTGCCCCACGGTATGTGGGGTCTTATTTCCCCAGGGACCAGGGATCAAACCCACGTCTCCTGCATTGGGAGGCAGATTCTTTACCAATGGACCACCAGAGATGTCCCACAATAATTAATCTTTTACTTTGGAGGGGTATCCTAGCATACCCCTTTCTATTGGGCTCCTTTAAATTTTATAGATAAGGCAAGCCCTGAATCTTCACAGGGTTTCTCTTTCATTCCCTGGAACACATATATCTTAGCAAGTTCTCTGAAGTGCTAGCCATTTCTTACTCATCCAGTCCAATCAACACATTGCTACCAGTGTAATGGATCAATGTGATGTTCTGTGGGATACCCAGGTGGTCCAGATCTCTTTGGACTATATTGTGACAGAAGGAGAATTAATATATCCATGGGGGAAAACTGAAAATATATATTTTTGTCTACTACGTGTGAACTCAAACTGTTTCTGGTTCATCTTTTCTGATTGAGAGAAAAGAACGTATTTGCAAAATCAAAGTCAATTTTTAAATTGCCATTGTCCCAACTATTGAAAAAGTTTACAATAATTTACATAGAAATGTTTCCTAAGTGCTTAAAAATAGTGGGTTTTGGGGGGATATTTACACATATCCTATACAATGTATGTACAGGTGGTACACACTATAGCACAAGTTTGCTGGAATATGGCTTTCTAGGGAAAGTATGATACTGTCTAGAAATTTAAGGGTTACAGATACTTGGTAACCACAGCCAAATGTGAAGTAGAATGCAGACAGGAGTATTTATGAAAGTAATATAAAAATGATCAAGCATACAAGCTTGATCCATGCAAAGATATTTTGATATTCTTCCAGACTGGAGGAAGAAAGAGACTTCAGCTGCTGGCTCAGTTACTATCCCAAAGTGGGGTTTTATTGGTTTAGACCTCAAAGGTCGAGACTTGTCTCAGAAGTCAAGCTAGATCATCATTTATGCTTACAACTGATGTTGCTGGGTACATGTGTCCAACAGAAGTGTCTACCAAAATCTACTGATGGGTCCTCTTCAGTCTGTATTCCTGAGGCCATATTAATCTCCTCTATCAAAAATATCACATCTGGCCTGGCATCTGTGATTAGACTACTATCAGTAGTCTACAATCATCCTACTAGATCCATTCTGCAGGTGACAGACCAGTGAATTAATGGAGATGTGATAAGGACCACAATCCCTAAATCCTTTAGGTCCTAAGATGCAATATTGTTTGTTTCTTAATAAGGAGATATGGCCAACATCTGCAGCTTCAGAAAGTTCAAAGAAATCTAAGGAATCAAAATCTTTGGGGGTGTTTGCCCAGATGTCCCAGCCCATGTGTCAGAGTCCCTAGTTCCCCAAACAGGGCTCTGACCTTAGCATAACAGAGTTTCCTTGATTAGGCTTTTAATCATCTCTGAAGTTCAGCCATTCCATTAAGACCTAGGCTTGGACCTTGACTTTCTCTATTTTCCAGCTGCAGAAGATGAGAACTTCTCTGCAACCAAAGAGACCCTCCTCCTTTCACATCTGGCTTTCAATTCCTTGTTTCTTTTTCTTTTAAATTTTTATTTTATTTTATTTTATTTTATTTTTTAACATCTTTATTGGGGTATAATTACTTTACAATGGTGTGTTAGTTTCTGCTTTATGGCAAAGTGAATCAGTTATACATATACATATGTTCCCATATCTCTTCCCTCTTGCGTCTCCCCAATTCCTTGTTTCTTACCTTCAGTTATTCCTTGTTTTTCTGTAGCACAACAGTGGTCCTTAGCAATAGCTATCCAATATTGTTTTCCTTATAGCTTCTATTTCCTCCATATGTCTCAAATGCCTGATTCATCACACCTGCTAGTGCATTCCCTTTCACAGATCCACCTTCTCAATTCACCACCAGTGAAAGTTTATGACAGAGATTATCTGTGCTTCACTGATGGAGTCCTTATCTCCAGTCTGGGCAGAGTGATCTGGCTGTAAACCCAATCTTATCATGTGCTCTTTCAGACTCCGTCCTGATGCAGTCCAGGTTCTCCAGAAGCAGATGCTGAGATAGAGTTTGGGTTGCAAGATATTTGTTGGAGTCAACACTTTTGTAAGGAAGGAGAAGCAGCGGGAGAAATTTATCTGTGATGTAGGCCTGACAATGTTTCCAGCAGCTCAGCTGGCAATGTTGGTGTGAATTTGCCTGTCATATTTTTCCATCAGTGGGCCAAAATGGGTAGGCCTTTATAACACTTGTCTATCAGTCACCAGATGCATGCTGCCCCAGGAACCCCTGGATGAGGTGGCTCTCTGCAGCTAAGGCAGACCCTGAGGGACTGATAATTGGATGCTGTCTGCTGATTACAAGACTTGAAGGAGGATTTGAGCAGTGCTTGTCTGCTACACAGACTCACTTTTCTTCATGCACTGCCTCCAAACCTCTCTCTCTTCCATTCACTTCTCTTTTCTCTTCTCTTTGTCCTTACTCTGCAAAATCCTAGCCTGCCCTCCAACACCTCCTCCCCGCACCCCATCCCCCATCTCCAAGAGATGAGTCCAAGAGAGTAGTGGGAGAACCATTTCTTTGTTTTGTCACTTCCTTCTTTTAGTGGCTGCTAGGTCTGAGCTGGGTTAAGATTGAATTGGAGGGGAGTAAGTTTTTTAAAATAATTCCTTATATTTGCATAGGATTCACAAAGCCCTTTCAAAAACATTTTTGAATTTTACTTCTCACAACCGCTCTGTGAAGAAGCTAGCATTATCCTCATCTTACAGATGAAGAATCTGAGGACTTACCCAATCTATACAGGTCCTATGGAGTGTTGGACCCAGGTCTTTTGATCCCAAGTCCGGGGCTTTGGCTACTATGTCTTAGCTACCATATCTACCTCCCAGTGGGAAGACTGAGGAAAAGACAAGCAATTATTTGCATAAAGAAGATAAGCGCTAATAGTATTCTGGTACCAATTCTGGAAACCAGTGTCAGGAGGTGGTTTCCCACATATCACCAAGCACGTTTCAGACGTGCTGACATGGGCGCCCTGCAATTCAACTCATGCTGACACTATCTACCTATAGATACTGTCATATCCCACAGGTTAAGGGCTCAGTCCTACAAGACTTCCCTCCACACCCCACTTCAAACTGCTGGCAACTCCAGTTTGCCACCTGGGCTTCTGACCGGCCAGCTATAGATCGAAGGTTCCCACAACCCCCATCTTAGTTTGGATTAATTTGCGAGAGGGCTTCACAGAACTCAGAGAAACATTTTACTTACTAGGTTACTAGTTTATTATAAACAAGGATATGTCAGGAACAGCCAGATGGAAGGAATGCATAGGGGAGGTGTGGGGAAAGTGTTCAGAGCTTCCATGCTCTCCCCTGAGTTCACCACTCTCTCCATATCTCCATATGTTCACCAACCTGGAAGCTCTCTGAACCCTGTCTGTTTTTATGGAGGCTTCATTACATAGACATGGTTGATTAAAGCATTGGCCATTGATGATTGATTCAAACTGCAGCCCCTCTTCCCTTCCCCAAGTCAGGGAGGGTGGGATTTAAAGTTTCAATCCTCTAATCACATGGTTGGTTCTCCAGGCTAGCAGCCCCCACCCTTAGGTTTTTCCGCCCCAAAGCCATTAACATAAAAAAAGACACTCATTCTCATCATTTATGAAATTCTAAGGGTTTTTAGGAATCCTATGCCAGGAACTGGCCAAAGACCAAATATTTATTTCTTATTATAAGTCACAATATCACAGCTATGTTAGGTAGGTGATTGCTGTCTCATTTCCAGGACCCACCAACTGGATGCTGGTGACATACTGGGTAGAATGAACTGGTATAAAGGGTGCAGTTTGATACTGATAATCTTTGTATCTATGTTTTCTTTCCAGGGCCAACAAAAACCTCTGGGTACCATGTGGGAATGGAATGAAAGCATTCTCTTTCCTCTCCTCTGCTTTCACACTCATCCTCCTACTGTCTCTTTTCCACATAGCAGCTGGAATGACCCATCATAAACTATAAGTCAGGTATGATACTGCCCTCCTGAAAACCTTCTGGTAGCTTCCCACAACTCTTAGAAGACAACTCAAGAGTCCCTCCTGTGGCCTCAGACTCCAGGATGCCTCCCGAACCTCCCACCACTCTCTCCCTTATTCACCTCCCTCCAACTACAGTGGCCTCATAGCTGTTTCTCAGACACATGGAGCACATTCCTTCTTCAGGGCCTTTGCATTTCCTGTTCTGTTTTCCTGGAAAACTCCCCAGACGCTTGCATGGCTCGCTCCTTCACTCCATTCTGGCACCTGTTCAAGTGTGTCTTTCTCAGCCTTCCCTAACTGCCCTCTGCCAAACAGCCTCCCCATTGCTAGCTTTCTTTTGCTGCATTTTTCTTTCTGGCACTTATTACAGTATGACACTATAGCATGTAATTATTTATTTGCTTGTTTATTGTCTCCCTCCCCCACCTCAACAAAAAAGCTAGTCCACGTGGCAGGCACTTTGTCTATTTTGCTATGTCTCCAGCTCCTGGAACAAGGCCTGGCATATCGTGGGAACTCAATATAGATTTGTTGAATAAATGAATGCATCCTCAGTTTTCTTTCTTTTTCTTTGTAAGGAATCATGAACTCTTGTTCTTAATTCACCACTTGGGACTATGGTGAATTATTTATTCTGAAAGGCATTGTTTGAACTCAAAATATTAATTAGAAAAATATGTAAACTTCCATTTTCTTCCTTTTTAATTTTAAGTTCCAATTGCTTCGGCTACATTTAAAGCAGCCAAGATTCCAAATAGAAACACATGGGCTTGACCCCCAAAGCTTTTACAGTCAGTTCTGCCTGTCATCATCAGGTCTAGTCATTCCTGCTACAACTTAGTTCAGAGGTTCTTAATATGGAGTTGCCGAACCTCAGTGAAATTAATGGATGAGATTCTGGGGACTCAAGAATCTCCTGAAGTTGAGTCAGAATTGTGTGTGCATTTTTCTGGATTTTAAAGGAGACCCAACACCTCCTACAGAGATTAAGAACTCCTCAAATCATGACAGTTAGCACCGTTCACTGTGTCTTCATCCATCTTTGTTGCCAATATAGGACTATTGATTGGGCAGGGGCTTGAGGAGTAGCAGAGGCCTGAATTTCTCCCTTTTCTTCCATAAGAGAGTATAATAACACAAAAAATATATAGTTACTGTAAAAGTTGGCTGTAAATACTAAAGGATGAAAGCCTAAGATCAAATCTAGCAGTCCATCTCTCCTCCCAGCCACCTCCAGTTTTTTATGGAATGATAGGTCATGCACGTTTATACATATTGAAGTCCATCCAACCATCATCCTTCCGTTCATCCATCCATCCTTCCTTCCTTCTATCCATCCCTCCAAAAAATTCCCCACAGCATGTCATACTCAAATGAGAGAGATACATTCTGTTTTCTCTTCAGATTCTAATCCCAGTGACATAATTCCATTTTCAAATACACTGTTGGTATGGCTTTCTTCCCTGCTATCTTTACTGCAATTCTGATCTTGTACATTAAGAATAATGCCTCCAATAACAATTTCATAACATTGTTCAACACACTTTTGGGGGTGGTTAATGTTCACCAGTAAAAGCGAAAATCAAAAAAAGTTACCTGCTCTTTCCTGCAATGAAAATAACTTTATTTTTCCTGTTTAGTGAAGTAATAATTGATACAAAAATTCACGCTTTACTAAGTATGAAAATGTCAATTGAAATCAATTCTAGTCTTACCTAGAGGCTATTTCTAGTGATATTCTGGTGTATTTATTTCCAGACTTTTTCAACTCTCACACACACATATACACGTTTACTTTTACAAAAATAGATTATACTACATATGTTATTTTACAGTTTGCTTTTCCATTTCATATATGATGGCCATCTTTCATTAAATATATATTTCCATTATTATTTAATGGCTACACAGAATCTAATGTATTGCCTAAACAATTTTAAAAACCGACCTCCTATTGATGGACATTTAGATCATTTCCTTTTCCCCATTCTCCTTATTCAAAACAGTGCTGGGTGAACATCCTTGTAAAACACCCACGAGCACTTATCTGATTATTTCTGTAGGATATAGTTTGGGTTTTGGTCTCTTTTTCTGTAAAACAAGAACTTGAAGATCTCTAAGGTTCTAAGAATTCAAATTCTGAAAGATTATCTTAAGTTATAATTTGATTTCTTGCTTTTCTATAAACATTTCTTACACATCCCAGATAAGGAAATATTTATGCTATTTTTAAAAGTAAAACAATTAAAATTAATTCAATTAAAAGAAAAGAAACCCCTTTAGAGATCACTAGAGATTCACTTAGTAGTGTGTTTTAGTGCTGAATTGTTACAGTCACCAGGTATCTTTTGGCCTAGTTTAAACCTGATATTGCCATGTAAATTTATTTAACTAATCTTATTCACCAGTGGAGTCTTCTGAACCTTCTGCTGGTGAATAATGCTCATTATATATACTTTCAAGGTTTAACAGTTAAAACTTTCTCCTCTATAAATATAATTCTAGCTTTTCTTGGGGGAAGAGAGAGGTTGAATTGATAAAATACTCATTATTATAGTTAAAGAGAATTATTACTTTTTTTGCCTAAATAAAGGGAGATTATACAAAACAACTCGCCTATACTCTTCATTGTTCACATCCTGAAAGAGAGAAAAAGGCAAGGGACTGCTCCAGAATAGGAGAAACTAAAGCAACATGGCAAGCAAAGGCTATGGATGATCCTGGATTGGATCTTGGATTCCGATGGGGGGAAATTCTGTATGTGACATTGTTTGGCTAACTGGCAAAGTTAGAATACAGACTGTGTATGCTAAAATTTCTGAATTTGATCATTATGTTGTTGTTATGAAAAAAAAGTCTCTGTTTCCATGAGATACACAATGAAGTATATAGGAGTAAAAGGGAATGATGTTTGCCATTTCTTTTCTTTTTTTTTAGACATCTCTATTGGACTATAATTGCTTTACAATGTTGTGTTAGTTTCTGCAGTGTAACAAAGTGAATCAGCTATGTGTATACATGTATCCCCATATCCCCTCCGTCTTGTGCCTCCCACCCACCCTCCCTATCCCAGCCCTCTAGGTGGTCACAAAGTGCTGAGCTGATCTCCCTGTACTATGCAGCTGCTTCCCACTAGCTATTTTACATTTGGTAGTGTACATATGTCAATGCTACTCTCTCACTTAGTCCCAGCTTACCCTTCTCCCTCCCCGTGTCCTCAAGTCCATTCTCTACATCTGTGTCTTTATTCCTGTCCTGCCCCTAGGTTCATCAGAACCATTTTTTTTTAGATTCCGTATATATGTGTTGGCATACAGTATTTGTTTTTCTCTTTCTGACGTACTTCACTCTGTATGACAGACTCTAGGTCCATCCACCTCACTACAAATAACTCAATTCCTTTCCATTTTTATGGCTGAGTAATATTCCATTGTATATACATGCCACACCTTCTTTATCCATTTATCTGTTGATGGACAATTAGGTTGCTTCCATGTCCTGGCTATTGTAAATAGTGCTGCAGTGAAAATTGTGGTACATGTCTCTCTCTCTCTCTTTTTATTTTTTTTTGCAGTATGCGGCACTCTCACTGTTGTGGCCTCTCCCGTTGCGGAGCACAGGCTCTGGATGCGCAGGCTCAGTGGCCATGGCTCACGGGCCTAGCCGCTCTGTGGCATGTGGAATCTTCCCAGACCGGGGCACGAACCTGTGTCCCCTGCATCGGCAGGCGGACTCTCAACCACTGCACCACCAAGGAAGCCCACATGTCTCTCTTTTTTTTTTTTTTTTGCGGTACGTGGGCCTCTCACCACCGCGGCCTCCCCCGTTGTGGAGCACAGGCTCCGGACGCACAGGCCCAGCCACCATGGCTCACGGGCCCAGCCACTCCACGGTACGTGGAATCCTCCCAGACCGGGGCATGAACCCGCGTCCCCTGCATCGGCAAGAGGACTCTCAGCCACTGCGCCACCAGGGAAGCCCACATGTCTCTTTTTGAATTATGGTTTTCTCAGGGTATATGCCCAGGAGTGGGATTGCTGGGTCATATGGTAGCTCTATTTTTAGTTTTTTAAGGAACTTCCATACTGTTCTCCAGAGTGGCTGTTTCAGTTTACATTCCCAGCAACACTGAAAGCGGGTCCCCTTCTCTCCACACCCTCTCCGGCATTTATTGTCTGTAGATTTTTGATGATGGCCATTCTGATAAGTGTGAGGTGATACTGCATTGTGGTTTTGCTTTGCATTTCTCTAATGATTAGTGATGTTGAGCATCCTTTTATGTGTTTGTTGGCTATCTGTATATCTTCTTTGGAGAAATGTTTATTTAGGCCTTCTGCCCATTTTTGGATTGGGTTGTTTGTTTTTTTGATATTGAGCAGCATGAGTTTCTTGTGTATTTTGGAGATTAATCCTTTGTCAGTTGCTTCATTTGCAAATACTTTCTCCCATTCTGAGGGTTGTCTTTTCATCCTGTTTATGCTTTCCTTTGCTGTGCAAAAGCTTTTAAGTTTCATTAGCTCCCATTTATTTTTGTTTTTATTTCCATTTCTCTAGGAGGTGGGTCAAAAAGGATCTTGCTGTGATTTATGTCATGGAGTGTTTTGCCTGTGTTTTCCTCTAAGAGTATTATAGTGTCTGGCCTTACATTTAGGTCTTTAATCCATTTTGAGTTTATTTTTATGTATGGTGTTAGGAAGTGTTCTAATTTCATTCTTTTCCATGTAGCTGTCCAGTTTTCCCAGCACCACTTATTGAAGAGGCTGTCTTTTCTCCACTGTATATTCTTGCATCCTTTATCAAAGATAAGGTGACCATATGTGCGTGGGTTTACCTCTGAGCTTTCTATCCTGTTCACATTGATCTATATTTCTGTTTTTGTGCCAGTACCATACTGTCTTGATTACTGTAGCTTTGTAGTATAGTCTGAAGTCAGGGAGCCTGATTCCTCCAGCTCTGTTTTCCTTTCTCAATATTGCTTTGGCTATTCAGGGTCTTTTGTGTTTCCATACAAATTGTGCGATTTTTTGTTCTAGTTCTGTGAAAAATGCCAGTGGTAGTTTGATAGGGATTGCATTGAATCTGTAGATTGCTTTGGGTAGTATAGTCATTTTCACAATGTTGATTCTTCCAATCCAAGAACATGGTATATCTCTTCATCAGTTTGTATCATCTTTTATTTCTTTCATCAGTGTCTTATAGTTTTCTGCATACAGGTCTTTTGTCTCCTTAGGTAGGTTTATTCCTACGTATTTTATTCTTTTTCCTGCAATGGTAAACGGGAGTGTTTCCTTAATTTCTCTTTCGGATGTTTCATCAGTAGTGTATACGAATGCAAGAGATTTCTGTGCATTAATTTTGTGTCCTGTGACTTTACCAAATCATTGATTAGCTCTAGTAGTTTTCTGGTAGCATCTTTAGGATTCTCTATGTATAGTATCATGTCATCTGCAAACAGTGACAGTTTTACTTCTTCTTTTCCAATTTGGAGTCCTTTTATTTCTTTTTCTTCTCTGATTGCTGAGGCTAAAACTTCCAAAACTATGTTGACTAATAGTGGTGAGAGTGGGCAGCCTTGTCTTGTTCCTGATCTTAGAGGAAATGCTTTCAGCTTTTCACCATTGAGAACGATGTTGGCTGTAGGTGTGTCATATATGGCCTTTATTATGTTGAGGTAGATTCCCTCTATGCCTACTTTCTGGAGAGTTTTTATCATAAATGGGTGTTGAATTTTATCAAAAGCTTTTTCTGCATCTATTGAAATTATCATATGGTTTTTATCCTTCAACTTGTTAATATGGTGTATCACATTGATTGATTTGAGTATATTGAAGAATCCTTGCATTCCTGGGGTAAATCCCACTTGATCATGGTGTATGATCCTTTTAATGTGTGTTGGATCCTGTTTGCTAGTATTTTGTTGAGGATTTTTGTATCTATGTTCATCAGTGATATTGGCCTGTAGTTTTCTTTCTTTGTGACATCTTTGTCTGGCTTTGGTATCAGGGTGATGGTGGCCTCGTAGAATGAGTTTGGGAGTGTTCCTCCCTCTGCTATATTTTGGAAGAGTTTGAGAAGGATAGGTGTTAGCTCTTCTCTAAATGTTTGATAGAATTCGCCTGTGAAGCCATCTGATCCTGGGCTTTTGTTTGTTGGAAGATTTTTTCTTCTTCTTCTTCTTTTTTTTTTGTGGTACGCGGGCCTCTCACTGTTGTGGCCTCTCCCGTTGCGGAGCACAGGCACCAGGCGCACAGGCTCAGCGGCCATGGCTCACGGGCCCAGCCGCTCCGCGGCATGTGGGATCTTTCCGGACCGGGGCACGAACCTGTGTCCCCTGCATCGGCAGGCGGACTCTCAACCACTGCGCCACCAGGGAAGCCCTGTTGGAAGATTTTTAATCACAGTTTCAATTTCATTACTTGTGATTGGTCTGTTCATATTTTCTGTTTCTTCCTGGTCCAGTCTTGGAAGGTTGTACATTTCTAAGAATTTGTCCATTTCTTCCAGGTTGTTCATTTTATTGGCATATAGTTGCTTATAGTAATCTCTCATGATCCTTTGTATTTCTGCAGTGTCCGTTGTTACTTTTCCTTTTTCATTTCTAATTCTGTTGATTTGAGTCTTCTCCTTTTTTTTTTTTTTGATGAGTCTGGCAAATGGTTTATCAATTTTGTTTATCTTCTCAGAAACCAGCTTTTAATTTTATTGATCTTTGCTATCATTTCCTTCATTTCTTTTTCACTTATTTCTGATCTGATCTTTATGATTTCTTTCCTTCTGCTAACTTTGGGGGTTTTTTGTTCTTCTTTCTCTAATTGCTTTAGGTGTAAGGTTAGGTTGTTTATTTGAGATTTTTCTTGTTTCATGAGGTAGGATTGTATTGCTGTAAACTTCCCTCTTAGAACTGCTTTTGCTGCATCCCATAGGTTTTGGGCTGTCATGTTTTCATTGTCACTTGTTTCTAGGTATTTTTTGATTTCCTCTTTGATTTCTTCAGTGACCTCTTGGTTATTTAGTAGCATATTGTTTAGCTTCCATGTGTTTGTATATTTTACAGGTTTTTTCCTGTAATTGATATCTAGTCTCATAGCATTGTGGTCAGAAAAGATACTTTATACGATTACAATTTTCTTAAATTTACCAAAGGCTTGATTTGTGACCCACATTATGATCTATTCTGGAGAATGTTCCATGAGCACTTGAGAAGAAAGTGTATTCTGTTGTTTTTGGATGGAATGTACTTTAAATATCAATTAAGCCCATCTTGTTTAATGTATCATTTAAAGCTTGTGTTTCCTTATTTATTTTCATTTTGGATGACCTGTCCGTTGGTGAAAGTGGGGTGTTAAAGTCCTGTACTATGATTGTGTTACCGTCAGTTCCCTCTTTTATGGCTGTTATCATTTGCCTTATGTATTGAGGTGCTCCTATGTTGGGTGCATAAATATTTACAATTGTTATATCTTCTTTTTTAAAAAAATTAATTAATTAATTAATTTTTAGCTGTGCTGGGTCTTCATTGCTCTGCATGGGCTTTCTCTAGTTGATCGAGTGGGGGCCACTCCTTGTTTCAGTGCACGGGCCTCTCCATGCAGTGGCTTCTCTTGTTGCAGAGCATGGGCTCTAGGGCTCACGGGCTTCAATAGTTGCAGTGCAAGAGGTCAGTAGTTGTAGCTCGTGGGCTCGAGAGTGCAGGCTCAGTAGTTGTGGTGCACAGGCCCAGTTGCTCCGTGGCATGTGGGATCTTCCTGAACCAGGGCTCGAACCTGTTTCCCCTTCATTGGCAGGCAGATTCTTAACCACTGCGCCATCAGGGAAGCCCTGTTATATCTTCCTCTTGAACTGATCCATTGATCATTATGTAGTGTCCTTGTCTCTTGTAACAGTCTTTGTTTTAAAGTCTCTTTTGTCTGATATGAATATTGCTACTCCAGCTTTCTTTTGATTTCCGTTTGCATGGAATACCTTTTTCCATCCACTCACTTTCAGTCTGTATATGTCCCTAGGTCTGATGTGGGTCTCTTGTAGGCAGCATATATACAGGTCTTGTTTTTGTATCTGTTCAGCCATTCTGTGTCTTTTGCCTGGAGCCTTTAATCCATTTACATTTAAGGTAATTATCGATATGTATGTTCCTATTACCCTTTTCTTAATTGTTTTGTGTTTGTTTTTGTAGATCTTTTCCTTCTCTTGCATTTCCTGCCTAGAAAAGTTCCTTTAGCATTTGTTGTAAAGCTGGTTTTGTGGTGCTGGATTCTCTTAACTTTTGCTTGTCTGTAAAGTTTTTAATTTCTTCATCGAAACTGAATGAAATCCTTGCTGTGTAGAGTAATCTTGGTTGTAGGTTTTTCCCTTTCATCACTTTAAATATGCCCTGCCACTGCCTTCTTGCCTGCAGAGCTTCTGCTGAAAGATCAGCTGTTAACCTTATGAGGAGTCCCTTGTGTGTTATTTGTTGCTTTTCCCTTGCTGCTTTTAATATTTTTTCTTTGTATTTAATTTTTGATGGTTTGATTAATATATGTCTTGGTGTGTTTCTCCTTGGATTTATCCTGTATGGGACTCTCTGGGCTTCCTGGACTTGATTGACTATTTTCTTTCCCATGTTAGGGAAGTTTTCAACTATAATCTCTTCAAATATTTTCTCAAACCCTTTCTTTTTCTCTTCTTCTTCTGGGACCCCTATAATTTTAATGTTGGTGCGTTTAGCGTTTTCCCAGAGGTCTCTGAGACTGTCCTCAATTCTTTTCATTCTTTTTTTTTTATTCTGCTCCGCCACAGATATTTCCACTATTTTATCTTTCAGGTCACTTATCTGTTCTTCTGCCTCAGTTATTCTGCTATTGATTCCTTCTAGAGAATTTTAAATTTCATTTATTGTGTTGCTCATCATTGTTTGTTTGCTCTTTAGTTCTTCTAGGTCCTTGTTAAACATTTCTTGTATTTTCTCCATTCTATTTCCAAGATTTTGGATCATCTTTACTATCATTACTGTGAATTCTTTTTCAGGTAGACTGCCTATTTCCTCTTCATTTGTTTGGTCTGGTGAGTTTTTACCTTGGCCATTCATCTGCTGCATATTTCTCTGTGTTCTCATTTTGTTTAATTTACTGTGTTTGGGGTCTGCTTTTCACAGCCTGCATGTTCGTAGTTCCTGTTATTTTTGGTGTCTGCCCCCAGTAGGTGAGGTTGGTTCAGTGGCTTGTGTTGGCTTCCTGGTGGAGGGGACTGGTGCCTGTGTTCTAGTGGGTGGAGCTGGATCTTGTACTTTTGGTGGGCAGGGCTGCATCCGGTGGTATGTTTTGAGGTGTCTGTGAACTTAGTATGACTTTAAACAGCCTCTCTGCTAATGGGTGGGGTTGTGTTCCTGTCTTGCTAGTTGTTTGGCATGGGGCATCCAGCATTGGAGCTTACTGGCCGTTAGTTGAGCTGGGTCTTAGTGTTGAGAAGGAGATCTCTGGGAGAGCTCTTGCCTATTGATATTACGTGGGGCCGGGAGTTGTCTGGTGTACCAATGTCCTGGAATTGGTTCTCCCACATAAATGGCTCAGGCCTGACACCCAGCTGGAGCACAGAGTCCCTGCCAGCCACATGGCTTGGAAGAAAAGGAAGAAAAAAAAAAAAGAATGGATGGAACCCCAAACCAAATGGTAAAAGCAAAACTAAACAGACAAAATCACACAAAGAAACATACACACACACACTCATAAAAAGAAAACAAACAACCAAAAAAACAAACAGAACCCTTGGACAAATGGTAAAAGCAAACCTAAACAGACAAAATCACACAAAGAAAGATACACATACACACTCACGAAAAGAGAAAAAAGGAAAAAAAATTTAAAATTAAAAATAAATAAATAATAAAATAAAAAAATAAAAAGGAAGATAGCAACCAAACCAATAAACAAATCCACCAATGATAACAAGCACTAAAAACTAAACTAAGATAAACATAAAACTCAGAAACAAATCAGATGCAGAAAGCAAACCCAAGTCTATAGTTGCTCCCAATGGCCACTGCCTCAATTTTCGGAGCATTTGTTGGCGATTCAGGTATTCCACAGATGCAGGGTACATCAAGTTAATTGTGGGGATATAATCTGCTGCTCCTGAGGCTGCATGGAGAAATTTCCCTTTCTCTTCTTTGTTTGCACAGCTCCTGGGATTCAGCTTTGGTTTTGGCTCCACCTCTGCGTGTAGGTCGCCCTCAGGTGTTTGTTCCCTGCCCAGACAGGAGGGGGTTAAAGCAGCGGCTGATTTGGGCTCTCTTGCTCATTCAGGCGGGGGGGGGGGGAGGGAAGGGTACGGTAGTCATAATTAGAATGTGGGGTGAGCCTGCGGTGGCAGAGGCTGATGTGACATTGCAACAGCCTGAGGCACCATGTGTTCTCCTGGGGAAGTCGTCCCTGGATATCCAGACCCTGGCAGTGACAGGCTGCACAGGCTCCTGGAGGGTGTGTGTGTGTGTGTGTGTGTGTGTGTGTGTGTGTGTGTATGTGTGTGTGTGTGTGGATAGTGACCTGTGCTTGCACACAGGATTGTTGGTGGCAGCAGCAGCAGCGTTAACGTTTCATGCCCGTTCCTGGGGTCCAAGCTGATAGGCACGGCCTGAGCCTGTCTCTGGAGCTTGCTTAGGTGATGCTCTGCCTTCTGTGGGCACACGGGGAAGGAATCCCCTCTCCTCGCGCACCCCAAAACAGTGGTCTCTTGCCTTTTCAGCAGGTCCAGACTTTTCCTCTGACTCCCTCCCGGCTAGCCGTGGTGCACTAACCCTCTGCAGGCTGTGTTCATGCCGCCAACCCCAGTCCTCTCCCTGCGCTCTGACCGAAGCCCGAGCCTCAGCTCCCAGCCCCCGCCCGCCCTGGCGGGTGAGCAGACAAGCCTCTTGGGCTGGTGAGTGCTGGTCGGCACCAATCCTCTGTGCGGAAATCTCTCTGCTTTGCCCTCTGCACCCCTGTTGCTGTGCTCTCCCCGTGGCTCTGAAGCTTCCCTCTAGCCAACCCCACCGTCTCCACCAGTGAAGGGGCTTCCTAGTGTGTGGAAACCTTTCCTCCTTCACGTCTCCCTCCCGCTGGTGCAGGTCCCGTCCCTATTCTTTTGTCTCTGTTTATTCTTTTTTCTTTTGCCCTACGCAGGTACATGGGGATATTCTTGCCTTTTAGGAGGTCTGAGGTCTTCTGCCAGTGTTCAGTAAGTGTTCTGTAAGAGTTGTTCCACATGTAGATGTATTTTTGATGTATTTGTGGCGAGGAAGGTGATCTCCACTTCTTACTCTTCCACCATCTTGAAGGTCTCCTTTATTTTCAAATGATTCAGAGAAAATACATTTAACTGTGTAGATAGAGAGATGAGCAAATGTGGGAAAGTGTTAACAATTGATGAATGTAAGTGAAGAATACACAGGAGTTCCTAATATTCTTGCAACTCCTGTAAGTTTGAAATGATTTCAAAATGAAAAGCAAAAAGCAAAAAAAACCCAAAAAACTTTAGAGCATCTTTTTTTTTTCTTTTCTGAGAAATCTTTTTCACAGTCTATGTATTGGGCTCCCATTTGTAATCTGGAGTGATGCAGGGTGGAATGTGACCAAAGACAGTTATAGCTGTAAAATTTCAGTCAAATGTGAGGTCAGGCCTTTTCCTCCATTTACGTGTCACAAAATTTTTTATACACTGAAAGGAAGCCAAGGAAAAGTTAAAAATACAAAAAAAATTTAAAAAGGACAAAGATGTTTACATGTAAAAGGAAGAATGAGTCACTGTTTTCCTCAACAGTTTTTCTTTAACTTACTGTGAAAATTTAAGTCCATAGAAAAATAGAATTAGTGAGATAAACACCTATAAATCTGTAACCTAGAGTGAACAATTGTCAATATACTGTCACATATGCTTCATTATTATTTTTTGTTAACTTTTTGAAAGATGTCATGACATTTCATGCCTGATCCTTCAGTGGGAAGCTCTAAAAATAAGAAAAATGTTCTTTATAACTACAACACCATTAACACACCTAAGAAAATTAGCAATAAATGTCACCTAATTTCTAGTCCATATTCAAATTTTCCCATTTACTCCCAGATGTGTCTTTCACTGATTCGTTCAAATCAGAATCCAATCAAGGACCACACATTACACTTGCTTATTGTGTATTTTAAGTTTCTTTTAATCTATAACTGTCTCCCTCTTTGCTCTGGGTTGTAACTTTTTTCCTCTTGTGTCCAGCAAATATAATCTTTGGGGGGGGTTGTTAAATAAGGAGTTTGAATAAGGCTGAGTCTTTGTATACAATATGGGCTAATCATACCAAAGTATTGAATTTTTAAAAACATTTATTTATTTTATTATTTAATTAATTAATCAATTTAGGCTGGGCCGGGTTGTAGTTGCGGCATGCGGATTCTCAGTTGCTGCATGCATGTGGGACCTAGTTCCCCCACCAGGGATCAAACCCGGGCCCCCTGCGCTGGGAGCATGGAGTCTTACCCACTGGACCACCAGGGAAGTCCCCAGAAATATTTAATTAAAAAAAATAGGTGATGTTTTTATTTATTTATTTAGTATTATTATTATTTTTTGGTACATGGGCCTCTCACTGTTGTGGCCTCTCCCATTGTGGAGCACAGGCTCCGGACGTGCAGGCTCAGCGGCCATGGCTCACGGGCCTAGCCACTCCACGGCATGTGGGATCTTCCCGGACTGGGGCACGAACCCGTGTCCCCTGCATTGGCAGGCGGACTCTCAACCACTGTGCCACCAGGGAAGCCCCCGATTTCTTAGAGACAAACTGAATACTGTTTTGAATAGTATTTACAGGCTCCTTGAACCTCACTTTTCTCATCTATATAATGGGGATGATAATCCTTGTCATGTCTATTCCATAGGTGTGTCATGAGGATCAAACAAGACCGAGTCTGTGAAAGCATTCTTTTTACTAGCATGCACATGTAAGTCAGCATTATTATTATCATTTTCTCCAGAAGAATGGCTTTTTAACTTGAGAGTTAGCATGAGACATAAGTCTACACACTGCCACAGGCAGAGGGGAGCAAAGGGAGAAAAGTTCTGTTACGACCGATTAATCCTCCTGTTTCCTTCAGAATCCAAACCCCAAACCTAAGTCCATGGAAATAACTTTTCAAACCATAGTTTCAAATATGCCCCCCTCCAAACAGCCTGAGCCTTGTATAAGCAGCCGGCAGACAAGGCCCGGGGCCGAAAGAAAGGCCCGAGGCCCGGAGCAGGCAGAGCTCCATGACCAGCTGAAACGTGTGGGCACAAACCACCTGCTCTCTCACCTTCTCACCTACTCCCTTTCCGCCCTGTGTGCGTCAGCGCCCCTCAGCGCAGACCGGAACCACAGCAATGCTGACAGTGTTATTTCCTGCGTGAATGAAAGTGCAAAAGGATGCAAGGATGACTGGTCGTCCTGTCACACGGGTAGCACCTAGGGTCTGGCTTTAGGAAACATCCTTGATTCACTGTCCTGCCTTGTAAAGCCAAGTGTTTTTTAGGCTTGAGCCAGAGTGAATGAAGTGCTCTTCTGAGCTTGGGAGATAGAGGCTGCCTTTGGCCGCACCACGTGTGGGCATATATTGCTTCCCGTTTTAAATTTGTCTCTTCTGTCTATCCAGGTTGAATCCCTTTAGCTGTTCACACCGTGCTAAGATTAGGAGCTCTTGGAATCTCTGTGCTGGAAGGAACGTCAAGGTCATTGATGCCATCACCCACTCAGTTAATAGTCAAATGTCCTTCATACTATTGCTTATGTACACTCAGTGAAGTGGTTAAGAGCAAGACTCCCTGGGTTCAAACTCCTGGCACGTACTAGTTGTATCATCTCATACAAATTACTTAACTGCTCTGTCTTAGTTCCCTCATCTACAAAGTATGGATAATAATAGTATTTACCCAGCGTTCTTGTATGAAGATCAGCAGAATGTATCTATATATCTCTGTCTTCGTATCTATCTATATCTATATCTATATCTATATCTGTATCTATATCTGTCTATCTATATCCGTAAAACACACACAGCAGTTCCTGGCTCATAGGAAGCATTATATGTGTTGCAATTTTCACGTACCTGTCCAGCCTCTGCATAAACAGCTCCAGGGATGGAGAACTCCCTAGCTCATGAAGCGAGCCATTTAATCATTGGTCTATTCCAACTATCATGTACAAGCTCCTTATATTGTGGGAGTAGGAAGAGAAAGGGAGCGCCAAAAATATACTGGGTCCTATGGTAGATTTTTTGGATATATTGTGTTGTTACCCTGTGGAATTATTTATTCTCATTTTATTGATTTACACGTGACAAAACTGAAGCACAGGGGATTTGAGAAATTTGCCCAGAGTCAAACAATGATTAAATGATCCTGTCAGAATTTGAACTTGGGCCTCTTAGGCTCCAATATCTTTAATTATTGGAAGGTAACTGCCCTTTTCCCACTGAGACTTTGGTTTTTCACAGTGGTTGGCACATAGTAAGTTCTCAAATGATAGGGATTATTATTGTTAATTTCTATTAATACTTTATATGTTTGAACCATTCTTTCCCTCTTTTTTTTTTTTTTTTTCCCTTGCTGAGGTAGGCTGCTTACAACATTCTTCTCTACTAGGTTTTACCTGTATAAAATATCAGTAGCATAGTCTTGCCCCTGGTCACCTGTGTTCACAAAGACAATGACTCACCAGATAGAGAAATACTTGACAAGAATCCCTTTTCAAGTTAGTTTCTCCTGTAGTACAGATAGTTTTAAGGTCAGAAGTCAGTCCCCTAGTAGCTCTGAGAAGAACTTCTCTTTCTGCATTTTCACTAGCATCGTTTTTCTTCCTGAAGACTCAGCTAGAATAATTAGGTACCAACAGGCATTTAGTCTAACTGTCCATCAGCTGCTTAGCTGTAGCCTCTTCTTACACATGGCCAGGATGGAGTGCTCCTGAGGCAGCCTGTTTCATTTTGGATAACTCTTATTATTTAATTCATTTATTTATTCAACAAATATTTATTGAGAGCTGAGAGCTGTTGCCAACCCCCTGAGCTAGGGACTAAGGATACAATGGAAAGTAAAAACAGCAATTTCTTCATAAGACTGGACCATATTCTGCATCCCTTGACTTTCTACCTATTGATGTATAACTTCTGCCCTCTGGAGTAACAGAACAAGGTTAATTTCTGGTCCTCACAATAATCCTTCATATACTTGAAGATGGTTTTCCAGTTGCCTGTGTAACTAAGATTTTTTTCTCCAAGCTTTCTTTGTAAAGATACTACTTTCTTTAATATTGGCAGGTGACCTAAAGGTGATGAAAAAAATGGGTCTTATTTACTTTCTCCTAGCCTCAGTTTCCTTATTTGTGAAATGAAGATAATATATCCACAACAGGTAACTGAAAATTTTTTTAAAGTATTTATTTATTTTTAACATCTTTATTGGAGTATAATTGCTTTACAATGGTGTGTTAGTTTCTGCTGTATAACAAAGTGAATCAGCCATACATATATATATATATATCCCCATATCTCCTCCCTCTTGCGTCTCCCTCCCACCCTCCCTATCCCAGCCCTCTAGGTGGGCACAAAGCACCGAGCTGATCTCCCTGTGCTATGCGGCTGCTTCCCACTAGCTATCTATTTTACATTTGGTAGTGTATATATGTCCATGCCACTCTCTCAGTTTGTCCCAGCTTACCCTTCCCCCTCCCTGTGTCCTCAAGTCCATTCTCTATGTCTGCATCTTTATTCCTGTCTTGCCCCTAGGTTCTTCAGAACCATTTTTTTGTTTTTTTTTTTAGATTCCATATATATGTGTTAGCACACGGTATTTGTTTTTCTCTTTCTGACTTACTTCACTCTGTATGACAGCCTCCAGGTCCATCCACCTCATTACAAATGACCCAATTTCGTTCCTTTTTATGGCTGAGTAATATTCCATTGTATATATGTGCCACATCTTTATCCATTCATCTTTCGATGGACACTTAGGTTGTTCCATGTCCTGGGTATTGTGAAGAGGGCTGCAATGAACATTGTGGTACATGACTCTTGGTTTTTTTCAAAATTTTATTTATTTATTTATTTTTGGCTGCATTGGGTCTTTGTTGCTGCACGCGGGCTTTCTCTCTAGTTGTGGCGAGCGGGGGCTACTCTTTGTTGAAGTGCATGGGCTTCTCATTGTGGTGGCTTCTCTTGTTGCAGAGCACAGGCCGTAGGTGCACGGGCTTAAGTAGTTGTGGCACATGGGCTCAGTAGTTGTGCCTCGCGGGCTCTAGAGAACAGGCTCAGTAGTTGTGGCGCACGGGCTTAGTTGCTCCTTAGCATGTGGGATCTTCCCGGACCAGGGCTCAAACCCGTGTCACCTGCATGGGCAGGCAGATTCTTAACCACTGCGCCACCAGAGAAGCCCACATGACTCTTCGTAAATTATGGTTTTCTCGGGGTATATGCCCAGTAGTGGGATTGCTGGGTCATATGGTAGTTCTATTTTTAGTTTTGTAAGGAACCTCCATACTGTTCTCCATAGTGGCTGTATCAATTTACATTTCCACCAACAGTGCAAGAGGGTTCCCTTTTCTCCACACCCTCTCCAGCGTTTATTGTTTGTAGATTTTTTGATGATGGCCATTCTGACCATGTGAGGTGATACCTCATTGTAGTTTTGATTTGCATTTCTCTAGTGATGTTGAGCATCCTTTCATGTGTTTGTTGACAATCTGTATGTCTTCTTTGGAGAAATGCAGGTGACTGAAATTTTGAGATATTGTGTTACTTATCTGAAATAGAGTAAGTATGTGTGTGTATTAGTGCGTATTAATAGCATTAAATAACCTTAACTGTATGCCTACATGTACCAGGTACTCTTCTAAATGCCTCACATTTATTATCTCATTTACTGTCATAACAGCTCTGTGAAGGGGGTGGGGGTAGGAGATTATTCCTATTTTACAGATAAGGAAACGGGCACAGAGAGCTTAAGTAACTTGTCCAAAGTCAAACAGCAAGTAAGTGATATTGCTAAGGATCTGAAACAGTGTGACTCCAGACCCTTGTTTAAGGCTCCCTGGTTGGTAGCCGTTTTTATATCAGGAAGGACTGAGAGAGGGACAAGAGTCAAATGGTCCAGAAGGTGAAGTGGAGCTGAGACTGAACTTGGAGCCTGATTTTTGACCTGTGGTATCATCTAGTATTTTAAATAATTGCCTACAGTTTGAAATGCAGTCTCTCGGGTTCACAGTCTAGCCTCAAAGGAGGCTCCCTTCTTCCCTGATTGCAGCAATCCATCCATTCAGCCCCCTACTCACGTGTGCTGGTTCCCTCTGTACCCCATTGTGTGGTTCTTGGCAGCAAATAGTACTTTTCTTTCCTCAACACATCATTTGTTAGTTTCTTTGCACTGGTTCAAATTGAAGCTTACAAACGTACTTTTTCACTTAAGTGTGTTTTTTGGTATAGCTTGGTTTTTAGCTATTTACCATTTCTAAATCAGTCTGCTAAACTGGGAAACCATAGTTTCAACTAAAAATAACAAACAAAAGGATAATTTCCTTAATACTTATAGAGCTTTTACAAATTAATGAGAATAAGGAAAACAGCCCAGGAGAAAAATGAGCAAAGGTTATGAACAGACAAGTTGCAGAAAAGGAACTACAAATGGCTCTTGTATGTGTGTACTAATCCTTGGTTATTATTAGGTAAATATATGTTAAAGTTATGACATTTTTCCTATGGTAAAGATGGGTACATATTTCTATCTATGTCTGTATTTATATCTACGTATATCTGGTAATATATTTTGCTGGTGGGGTAATAGGAAAATAGGTATTCTCATACATTGCTCTTGGAAAAATACATTGGCATAGCTTCTATGAAATACTGTTAGACAATTACCTATCAAAATCATAAGTGCATGTACCCTTGTTTAGGTCATAGTTTCTCAACTTGGGCATTATTGACATGTTGGGCCAGATAATTCTTACTCTGTGCATTGCAGGATGTTTAGCAGCAGGCCTGGCCTCTACCCACTGGATGCCTGTAGTACCTCTCCCTCCAGTGTGGCAACCAAAATTGCTTCCAGACGTTGCCAAATATCTATGGGGGACAAAATTCCCCTTAGTCAAGAACCACTGGTTGAGGGTTTTCTTATTACTGCATAACAACAAACTTAATGGCTTAAAACAACAACTATTTGATTTGCTTGTGATTCTGAGATCTGGATTGCACTCAGCTGGGCAGTTCCTCTGCTGTTCTTGCCAGTGGTCGCTCATATGGCTGTATGTGTTTGGTGTGGCAGGTGGGGCTGACCTCAGCTGGGATAGTGAGGTGGCTGGCTCTTTTCTCTCTAAGATCATCTCTGGTCCTCTTTCCCTACACATGGTCTCTCGGTATAAAGAGAAGGTGAAGGTACAACACTCTCTGTGTGTGGTTTCTCCAGCGGGGTAGGCAGATTTTTACCTGGCAGCTCAGGGATACCAAGGACACAAAAGTGAAAGCTGGGGCTTCCCTGGTGGCTCAGTGGTTGAGAGTCCGGCTGCCGATGCAGGGGACACGGGTTTGTGCCCCGGTCTGGGAAGATCCCACATGCCACGGAGCGGCTGGGCCCGTGAGCCATGGCCACTGAGCCTGTGCGTCCCGAGCCTATGCTCCCAATGGGAGAGGCCACAACAGTGAGAGGCCCGCGTACAGAAAAAAAAAAAAAAAGTGAAAGCTGCCAGGCCTTCTTAAAACTGTTGCTTATATTCAGCTAAGCAGTTTTCTACATTTCTATATAAAGTGAAGAATCTGTCCAGAAAATTCTTGGACCTTAATGACTACTTTTGATTTATTTCGTATCTGGATAAGGCCAGTCCAAGGAGAGGTTATGCAAAGCATTTGCCATTGGCCTCTCCTGAGTCCATAATATTCCAAAGCCTAGATTCCCTGCTCCTTAAGGCTAAGCCTGTCCTGGTCCTTCCTTTTTCACCATTATAAGTAATCTTCCTTCTGAAATTTCTTTTTTTTTTTTTTTTTTTGCGGTACGCGGGCCTCTCCCTGTTGTGGCCTCCCGCTATTGTGGCCTCTCGCGTTGTGGAGCACAGGCTCCGGACACGCAGGCTCAGCGGCCATGGCCCACGGGCCCACGGGCCCAGCCGCTCCGCAGCATGTGGGATCTTCCCAGACCGGGGCACGAACCCGTGTCCCCTGCATCAGCAGGTGGACTCTCAACCACTGCGCCACCAGGGAAGCCCCTGAAATTTATTTTTTTTAAAAAAAATTAATTTATTTATTCATTCATTTTTTGCAGCCTTGGGTCTTCATTGCTGTGCGCGGGCTTTCTCTAGCTGCAGCGAGTAGGGGCCACTCTCTGCCGTGGTGCACGGGCCCCTCATGGCGGTGGCCTCTCTTGTTGTGGAGCATGGGATGTAGGCTCACGGGCTACAGTAGTTGTGGCCCACAGGCCCCAAAGCGCAGACTCAGTAGCTGTGGCACACGGTCTCAGCTGCTCTGTGGCATGTGGGATCTTCCCGGACCAGGGCCCAAACCCATGTCCCCTGCCTTGGCTGGCAGACTCCCAACCACTGCGCCACCAGGGAAGTCCCCCTTCTGAAATTTCTGTTCTTAGGGTTAACATCCTTTAGATCTCAGTTTAACTATCACTTCCTGTGTTCAGTTGACCCTTGAATAATTTGGAGGTTAGGGGTGCTCACCCTATATGCAGTTGAAAATTCTGGTATAACTTTGCAGTCGACCCTCAGTATGCCAAGGTTCCACATCCGTAGATTCAACCAATCTTGGATCATGTAGTACTGCAGTATGTATTTATTGAAAAAAAATCCACCTATAACTGGATCCATGCAGTTTAAACCTGTGTCATTCCAAGGTTCACTGTATTCCGTGACCGTATTATCTTAAATACCTCCTACCCTACCCCACCTCCAACAACTTGTGAAGCGCTTTTGAAGCCCCTTCTGACATCACTTTTCCATTGTTGCGTTGGCCAAAGCAAGTCACGTGGCCAAGTTGAGAGTCATCATGCGAGGGGACTTCCAAGGACATGAATACTGGGAGGTGTGGTTCATTGAGGACTTCCGATGTAACTTCTATACCACTCATTATTCATAATTTTGTTTATCTCCTTTAGAGAGTTTATCACAACCTATATTATCATTTGCTTATTGATTTACTTGTCTGTTTCCTTCTATTAGTGAGAGGAATATGTACTGAAGTGCACTGGTGTCTGATACCTTGTTCTCTTCCAGAATCTCTCAGTGTTTGGCACACAGGCCAATAATAAGTATTTGTTGAATAAATAACTGAGCTCTGAGTTTTCTAAGCTATGTTCAGCTCATTTTACAAAAGACCCTGTGGTGATGTGACCAGGGAGTGGGTTGAAATTCCTTCCTCCATTTTTAAGCACCTTGTACATTTTAACAGTGGTTTTCTGAAGACAATGTCTCAGTCTTTAAACTGACACACCTTTAAGTGTGGTAAATTCTTACATCTGAATGGAACATAAAATCAGATTTTTCTACTTCTGTCATTTTTCCATTGTACTCTTAGAAACTTGGGGTATATTTGATGACTTTTGTTAGTTTATACTATCTCAAGTAATCTTTTAAAATTAATTAATTAATTAATTTTTGGCTGCATTAGGTCTTCGTTTCTGCACGTCGGCTTTTCTTTAGTTGCGTCAAGCGGGGACTACTCTTCATTGTGGTGCGCGGGCTTCTCATTGCGGGGGCTTCTCTTGTTGTGGAGCATGAGCTCTAGGCGCAGGCTTCAGTAGTTGTGGCTCGCGGGCTCTAGAGTGCAGGCTCAGTAGTTGTGGCGCACGGGCTTAGTTGCTCCTCAGCGTGTGGGATCTTCCTGGACCAGGGCTCAAGCCCGTGTCCCCTGCATTGGCAAGCGGATTCGTAACCACTGCGCCACCAGGGAAGCCCTCAAGTAATCTTGATTATCTTTCGAAATAGTCTCTCATTTCTTTAGCGAGGAATGTAGAAATGTTACAAAAGGGATTTGTTGAATTGAGCGGGACTGATGGTAACTTCTGAAAATCCAAGTTGTTAACTATGGATTTTCAAATCACTGGTGATTTCAAGTTTCCTGAAGAGGTCTTTTGTCATCCTGGTGGCCCTGAGACTACAGGGATTTTTTTGTTTTTCTTGTAGTTTACTTAGTCTTTAATAATATCTATGGAAAATGCAGAGAGCTTTTATGCAATATACTTTGGGGAATTTGGTAGCTATAAATTTATGCAGATAAGGTACTCCTGATTTTGCTTTTTCTTTCTAATTATGCTCCTTTGAAGAGTTCACAGGATTCTTAATCTTTTAAAATAGAGTGAGTTTATGCTTCTTTGCTGGTTGCCTGGAAGGAAGGAACAGGAAAGAAGGGATAAAACCCAGGAGATAATGCATGATATCAGGATACTGGCATTATTTCAAATTAAAATCTATGTACATAACCAGCTTTCTCAATTCTTATACAAATTCACTCTTTAAAATCTATCAGTACACATCTATGTGTGAATATAATTAAAAGATGCTACATTTCTCATATGTGTTTTTTCAGTTTACATATATCTTGCAATCCCCATACAGCAAACGTAAGATAGTGGTGGCAATATTGTATATATCTTAGGCATCATATAAGAAAATCTTAATCAAAACCGATGGTAGCAACTCTTGTAGTAGCAACTTCATTCTAGCTGAGTGACCTCAGGCTACTCATTTCTCTTCTTAGGAACATTAGGAACAGTGTCCTCAATTGTGAAATAAGACGACTGGGGAAATGTCCCTTCTAGTTCTTGGGTTTGGGTGCCAGCAGCAAAGCAATATAATTTATATAAAGATGCCTGTTGGGCTTCCCTGGTGGCGCAGCGGTTGAGAGTCCACCTGCTGATGCAGGGGACACAGGTTTGTGCCCCGGTCCGGGAAGATCCCACGTGCTGCGGAGCGGCTGGACCCGTGAGCCATGGCCGCTGAGCCTGCGCGTCCGGAGCCTGTGCTCCACAACGGGAGAGGCCACAACAGTGAGAGGCCCGCGTACTGCAAAAAAAAAAAAAAAAGATGCCTATAAAGGTCCTTAAAACAGAAAAATACTAAGGGTATATAACTTAAGAGGGTTTTGTACAAAATTTGAAGGTAGAAATCAGGATGGGATATCACTTTTTTCAGAGTAAAATGTCAAGTTATTTAACAGGAAAAAGGAAAGACAATGAATTCCTAATTAATTAACAGAATTTAGAGGCTTAAAATAAAATAAATATTTTTTTCCTTTCTCTGAAATGACTGTGTCAGAATTTTAGCTATATCAGAATTGCTTACATCATACTTTAAAGCAAGTATCCAGAGAGTTGAACTGGAAATATGTACAGTCCTCATAACAAGCTGATGAAGTGTGAGAATGAGGTTAGCTGGATGGAAGGACATAAAGAAAGGAAAGATGGTTTTGTAGACACTCAGCTGTACCACAGCAGAGAAAGTTCACACTAACATTCTGTAATGTTGTTGCACTGGGTCACTGAGGGGGAAAGTTCCTCTAAGACTTTTAAGTAATGTGAGGATGGCAAACAGCATATCAACACCTTCCTAGTGAAGCATTAATCACCTGGAGAATCATTTCCACACCCTCTACCAAATGTAACTGGGAGCAAGTATGAATAGAAAAACATGATTTAAAAACGATCTGTTCAGACCCTCAGAATGAAACACCGTAGGAATTACTTTCTACAGCTTGGGGGAAAACAGAAGGGAAAGAGTGGGTGATAGTCAAGCAAGGTTCTGTCTTAAAAGGGGGAGCTGGAAAATGCAAAGCAAGCAGAGGCACTAAAATGCTGAGCATGGAGGTGCACAAACGCTTTCCAAATCATGGTATTTTGTCCTCTGCCCTCTCTTGAAGGGCTCTGTGAACTCCTTTGTCATCCAGTCAGTAAACAGTGTCACTCAACAACAGTGCTAGGCCCTGAGGATTTAAAAATGAATGAAGTTCACTTTTAATGAGTGAATCTCTGAATCTTCAGGTCCCCAATTCACCAGCTATGAGGGAGTGGGCAGGATGGGAATAGCTGGTGGTAAGACCTGTTTAATAATCACAGTGCCGTGTGGTAATGGTTGTAGCAGATGTGTGTGCAGGGCCATTGAAGCTGAGGGGAAGCCCCAAATGGTGACCCTAGAACGTTCACAGAGAGGGTGACATTTGATACAGCTTAGGGGACAAAAAGGACAGTGGCAAGTGTGGTAAAGTGTTGGGCCAGCCAAGGTACAGAATGGGAGAACTGGCATTTCAGAGAGATTGGGAAAGGGAAGCACATACAGAACCAGAGAGGTTTGCAAGAATAAGACATGTTTGGAGTCTGGCTGTAGTTTCTCACCATTAAAAAGAAAATTCTAGTTTCCTTTAGGTAATGCTCATTCTATGTATCTCATGGCCTTCACCTCCAACCTGGATCCAAAGAGCATTCAGTTTCCTGTCCCCAGGTTGTGAGTGTAACCTGATATATTTTCCAATTTAGTGAATTACGGAGGGCTAAAGAAGAGATGACCTGAGGCACCCGTAATGCAATTTGCTGAACACTTATGAGGTGTGCAGCTAAGGCCCTTAGAGCAGCGGTCCCCAACGTTTTTGGCACCAGGGACTGGTTTCATGGAAGGCGAGTTTTCTAGGGGAGGGCGGTGGAGTGGAGTGGGGGGTGGCGGGCGGCGGGATGGTTCACGCGGTAAGGCGAGGGGTCGGGAGCGGCGCGGAGCGGCAGGTGAAGCTTCACTCGCTAGCCCGCCACTCACCTCCTGCTGTGCGGCCCAGTTCCCACCAGGCCGTGGACCCGGGGTTGGGGACGCCTGCCTTACAGGATTACCATATTTAATTCTCATAATGACTCTGTGGCCTAGGTACTATTATTATTCCCATTTTTAAATAAAACAACTGAGGCTTAGAGGCATCTTGTTCAAAGTTATATGGCAAGTGAGCTATGCAGTCTGCTTCTAACCCAGGCAATCTGACCGAAGGGACTCGGGTCTTAGTCAGTGTGCTATCCTGCCTCAAAAGTGTGAGCACTGCCACCACCAGGAATCAAAAAATATCCTATGAGCATCCCACCCAGCCTGGGGCCTTCCCTCCTCATATGGAAAAGACAGCACAATGGTGAGGGTGAGGGTGTCACCTACGGTGTGAGTGGGTAACATGGAGTTCGCCAGCCAGATCTGCCTTCAAGGGAGGACATGCTACTCAGCTCTGAGTGCTGTTGACAGCTGGCCCTCTCAGGGACTGCCTCAGTTGCTGAGTCACCTTCCCAAAGTCGTACTACTTCCCAGAATGTACCACATCCAATGACTAATTCAGGAAGCGATATAAAGGTCCAGCCATGTAGGCCCAAAACTCTGATGAGTCAGGCTAGCTGCAGGGCCTCTAGGGGAGGTCTGCTGAGCCTGTTGTTGGGTTTACACTGAAGCTCCACTTCTCCTTCTGTCCCATCCTGCTTCCTGTCCCTCCCTCCACAGGTGTCATCCCCATGGGCATTCCTTAATGACCGTCCCACCACTCTGTCTCAGAGCCTGCTTCCCTGGGGACCCAATTGGTGACAACATTAATTCCATTCTGTGACCTCTCACTTTGTCTCCTTTGTAACTTCCTTTCATGTTAGTTTCAAAACCATGCGCCTTTCGTTTTTAAAGGACCTTTGATTTTCCATGTTCTGGATAAATATCTAAGAACAAAAGTTTTAAAATTCTCAAAGGTAGCTTACACAAAGATTCAGTCCCCCTCTTTTGGTTGTTACTGTTGTTAATAGAACTTATTTAGAGCTGTATTAGGTGCACAACAAAAAGCAGAAGGTGCAGAGAGTTCCCCTATATCCCCTGCCCTTCTCCCACATGCACAGTCTCCCCTACTAGCAACATCCATTTGCTTTGGTTTTGGCAATAGATATAGGTTATGGAAGTAAGATCTCTTTAAAACCAAAACTTTCATTAAAATAGTTTATGTGAACTTTTAATTGTTATTTTTGATGTTTGAGTTGTTGGCTGACTTTATTCCTATAGGCTCTTGCTGTGTGAACTTGGCAGGCTCCTTAAACTTTGAGTCCCAGTATCCTCATCTCTAAAATTGGAATAGTAATTATTGGGAGGATTAAATGAGATGTCCCAACTCTAAGCAAAGTGCCTGGAACATAATAAAGCTTAAGAAAATGGGCCTTTTAACATAAAGTTGGCACTGCACAGGTCACAGGGTATATTTGTTTCCTGTGGCTGCTCTAACACATTACCACAGACTTGGTGGCTTAAGACAAGAGAAATTTATTCTCTCAGGCTCCTGGAGGCCGGAAGTCTGAAATCAAGGTGTGAGCAGGACTGCTGTCCCTCTGGAGGCTCTAGGGGAGAATCCTTTCTTGCCTCTTCCAGCTTCTGGTGGCTGCTGGCATTCCTTGACTGCGTCACTCCAATCCCTGCCTTCCCGGACACATTGCCTTTTCCTCTCTGCCTTCCTTTTATAAGGGTACATGTGATTGCAGCTAGGGCCACCCTGAAAACCCAGGAAAATCTCCTCAACTCAAGATCCTTAATTTAATCTGCATGGGCCCTGTTTCTCTGTAAGGGGACATTTCCAGGTTCTAGTGATGAAGATCTGATATCTTAGGGGGACTATTTTTTAGCCTACCACACAGGGTCACACAGTTCCTGTCCTGTCCTTACAAGGCATGGTCCTGGACATCTCACCTTTAGATTACTAAAATAGTCCTTTGTTCCCCCCAGTTTGTGGTTCAAAACCATCTGCCTTATTTTAAGAACATTTCTCCCTCTCCCAGAGGGGACAGTGGCTCCCAGGGTTGGGTGGTTTCTTTAAGGTCTCAGCACTAGACAGTGTTGCTGTTTTAGAGGCATCTTTCCAAGGTTTTATTTAATTCTGGGATGCACTCTAGCACTGTTTCTCAAACTTGCATATTCCCAGCATCTCTAATTCCGTAGATGGTGTGAGGTTTGGCAATCTAAAATTTTCAAAGTGTCCCACAGGAATTTTATCAGCCAAGATTTAGAAACATTGATTCCAGCAAAGTCCTGAACCAAAACCCTCGAAATAGGGAATTACCCTTCCCGCCTGCTGGGTGTGTCATGGTTGCATGACTGAGGTTTTTTTAAAAGGGTGGAGAAAAAAGAGCAACCCTGAAAACTGAACAGTCTATCTGTACAGTATTCCCTGAAAGAGCTCCCTAGCGGGAAAACTTCCAATTCTGGATTAAGTGGCGGATGGCGACAGCCTGGATTTGGCAGTCCTGCTGCTGTCACTAGCCCGGGACCTCGTAGGTCTGAGTGATAAAGCCCCGGCCGCGCCCTCAGCGGGAGCCAAGCTTTCCCTCGGTGAGAGCAGCTCCAGCTGTGGTGGCGGCCAGGCTATTCCAGCCCTAGTGTGGGTGTCCATAGAGAGGTACATCGCAGTTGGGGTGGGCGGGGGAGTGGCCTGCAGCGCCACTCCTGCAAGTGGCAGCCACTCCAGAGTGGCGCGGGCAGGGGGCGTGGGGAGACGTAGGTATATTTATTCTGGCGTGAGAGCGGGATGCTGGGACCGCTCTACGCTGCCGGAGGAGCTGTCCTGAGTCGAGAGCAGGCAGTTCTCCCGAAAAGGCTAAGAAACCAGCGCCGGTGATTGGCTAGGTGGGGGCAGCCGTAGTGCGGTGGCCGAACGCACAGAAAAATTTCGGGAGTTGTGGAAGTCCCTTCGGGGATGATGGGGGCGCAGTTTGGCTCAGCCAGGAGCGATGAAGGGGCATGTCCAGCTCAGCCGTGAGATGTTGGGGCGCAAAGTCAGGCTCCCTCGGGAGGTGACAGGGGTATAATGTCCAGGTCAGCCTTGGAGTGATGGGGGGCGCAGTGTCAGGCTCAGCCGGGAAGTGATGAAGGTGCAGAGTCAAGCTCAGCTGGGAGGTTATGGGGGCTCTGGGTTAGGCTCAACCTGGGGTTGATGGGTGCCGCAGCGTGGAGGCGCTGCTTGGGGGGCCTTCTCCGGCAACCGGGCGGTCAGGTGCTGTTCCTGGGCGCCGCAGCGAGAGGCGCTGAGCGCCGATGTTCGCAGCTCGCCCTGAGCTGGGGCAGCGGGAGGAGCCCTGCGCGGTCACCGCCTCCTCCGGCCACAGGCTCCTCCTCTCCCCCCGCCTTCTTCGTCTCGCCTGCCCGAGCGCCCAATCAGCAGCCCTCGGCCCGCAGAGCCGGGTTGCTTGTCTGGGCGGCGGAGGTTGAGCGCGACCCAAGCGAGCTGCGGCGCCCGCCGACCAGGGACAGGCGGGACTCCCGGAACCCCGCTTTGCCCCGCGCGGCCGCCCCCCACTTCACTGTCGCGCGGACGCTTCGGCCCGAGCCGCCTGGGCCACGATTCTCCTCCTCTTCCTCCCGGAGGGGAAGGAAAGGAGACGGCGGAGTAGCTGCTCCGGAGAGAGCAAGCTGAGGCCCTTGCCCCTGAGGCTCGGGACTGGAGGAGGAGGAGGCGGAGGCGGAGGGAAGTGCGCGTCATTCCCGGGAGGAGAGTGTTTCACCTCCTGGCAGAGGCTGCGGCTGCCAGTTGCGTAAAAGCGGCAGCGGCGGCAGGCCGGGGCTGGAGGGGCTCCCTGACCATGGAGGGAAGATCCAGACCCTGGGACGCCAGGAGCTCGGCTCTGTGTCTTTGGACTGCTGTGTAGGCACCTGAATTAGCCGACGCTAAGCGGGGGAGGGGAAGGTAAGAAGCAACGGGGTCACCAGCCCCCGCCCCCTCCTCTCTGCCTCCCTTGCTGCCCGCTGGGGGCCACTGCCAGGACGCGGACCATGGTCCTCCGCTCCTTCCCGGCTCCCGGCAGTCAGGCATTGGGGCATTTCTATTGAAACGGCAAAATCCTCCCGCCTCCCACAGCACCCTCCCCCCCTCCCACCGCGCGCCGCCTTTCTCCTCTTTGGATTAGGAGTAACAAGACTCCTCCGAGTAAGTCCTGTCCATAAGAAAGGGTCTTTGGGAACCACATCTTGATTTCTTTCTCTCCCTCGCTCTTTTCATTGCTTTTACGGGGAACCAAACAATGGACCTTTGAAAGTCGGTGTGAACAGTCTTAAACTTTCTGGAGAGGGCTGGCTTGGGGGAATAAACCCCACAGGAAGCCGACTACAGTGAAAGGTTGGTGGAATGTGCATTGCAGAGTTTCGGCTTCAGTGAGCGCGCGCGTACGCGTTTGGGGGTGATCTTTGTCTCTTTATTACCCTGGGTTGGAGCCCCCCCCGTCTCCCACCCCAGTTTCTTTTAGTTAAGGTAAGGCGACTCTTTAAGGTCTCGTGCAGCTTTCTTTAAAGCTGGGGAAAGGCTTAGCACTGGCCCCCACTTCCAGCTTTCCTCTGCAAAGTTGGGAGGTCTTGGCAAAGGAAGGGGGTCCGGCTCTGTGAGGACCCCTAAGTGCTGCGGTTAATGCTGGTTGCTACACCCCTTGTAATAAAACCAAGGTTCTGACGTCCCTGGATGCTGTCTGCTGAGGGTTGATTTGTGTCCCCAGATTTCCCGTGGAGCGGAAGCCGCTCACTTAAATACTCCGCATTAGTTTAGGAAAACAGACTTTGATATATGTCTCCTTTCATCAGCAGTAAGGGTTAAGGATAGAGTGCTTAATAATTTTAAGAACTTTCATTCCGCACAGGAGCCACTCACTGGCTTGTGTTCACTCCCCTTGTTTCAGTGTGACTGTGATGCGATGTTGCATAATTACGCGTGTTGAGAGTGTGCAGATACTATCTTCGTGAGCTCTTCCCAGTACAAAGTGAGAAGAATTTAGAGGAAGGGGGATGGAGGGAGGTTTCACCTGAGCTGAGTGAAGACTTGAGTCCTCAAAGCAGCCAGGCTTACCTGTTGGAAATGTCTCTGTTTTAAAAACAAATACATTTAGGTTCTGATGAACCTATGGGCAGGACAGGAATAAAGACGCAGACATAGAGAATGCACTTGAGGACACCGGGAGGGGGAGGGGTAAGCTGGGACGAAGTAAGAGTAGAATTGACATATATACACTACCGAATGTAAAATAGCTAGCTAGTGGGAAGCCGTTGCTTCGCACTGGGAGATCAGCTCGGTGCTTTGTGACCACCTAGAGGGTAGGGGTGGGATAGGGAGGTTGGGAGGGAGACGCAAGAGGGAGGGGATATCGGGTTTTTGTATATGCATAGCTGATTCACTTTGTTATAAAGCAGAAACTAACACAGCATTGTAAAGCAATTATACTCCAATAAAGATGTTAAAAAAATAAAATAAAAACAAATACATTTAAAATATTTAGCCTTATGGTTCTTTGGTTGTCTAGAAAGGAACTATTAATGTTTGTTTGACCCTTGAAGGAAACTTGCTGTTTTCAGAATTGGTCTGGGCATCATACTTTGGTTGTGTCTTTGATTAGCTATGCAAAGGGTTCTTTTGAGTGTGCATTTCTGGGCAAAGCAGAAGGTAGTGCACTTCCTCTGCTTAGTAAACATTGGCTAGCACCTTTTGATGCTTTATCCTTTACATTAAAACCACTCCTCTCAATTTTCTGTGTACCTGCACTACAGGATATGTGTGTGTGTGTGTGTGTGTGTGTGTGTGTGTCTGTGTGTGTGTGTGTAACTGGAAGTCTTGTGGTTTTCAGTTCAGTCCACCTGACGCTGTCTTATCTGAATGTGTTTACAGGCCCAGAAAAGTAAGGTTAGAAGTGAACTCTGAGTCATCACCTGTTTCCCTTTAACAGTCTGTGAATGAGCAAGCAAGGGGAGGACTGGGCACTGTGTGTGTGTGTGTGTGTGTGTGTGGACAGGAAAATTGAATCAGTGAATTCTTACATGGTACTTGTTTAGATTTCCTTTGTCACAGCTAATTGAGTAAAAGTCTCTTTTTTTTTAAGGATTATTGGGTTTTTTATGTTTATTTATTAATTTTGGCTGCATTGGGTCTTGGTTGCTGCATGCGGGCTTTCTCTAGTTGCGGCGAGCGGGGTCTAGGCGAATGGGGGCTATTCTTCGTTATGGTGCGCGGGCTTCTCATTGCGGTGGCTTCTCTTGCTGCGGAGCATGGGCTCTAGGCGCTGAGGCTTCAGTAGTTGCAGACCGCAAGCTTAGTAGTTGTGGCTCGTGGGCTCTAGAGCGCAGGCTCAGTAGTTGTGGCGCACGGGCTTAGTTGCTGGGCGGCATGTGGGATCTTCCTGGACCAGGGCTCGAACCCTCAGCATTGGCAGGCAGATTCTTAACCACTGCGCCACTAGGGAAGTCCCATGAGTCTCTTTCCTTGATTTGGCCTATAACGCCTCAAATTTTCAAAAGTCAGGAAATTTTCACAACAGGAAACCAGAATGGGGCAACACCTCATTCATGTTCTAATAGAAATAATCAAGCCTGTTCTCAACCAGCTATCTTGGAAATGAAGAGGAAACAAAGCAGAGAGTAAGGTAGTCTTGTGGGCCATTTCTGAATTTGAAAAGTTACTACTTACTAGCTATGTGCCTCTGGGCAAGTTTCTGAAATTGAGAATGATGAACCACATGTCAGAAAGAAAATTTAAAGTACCATTGTCAAGTTAACAGTTTTACTCACATGGGTTGCTGTATGTAAATGTGTACCTTGTAAAGTGCTGTAAAATATTTATGAGTATTGCATCATCCACCCACCCACCATCCCTTCAGCTAACAATTATTAATCACCTATTGTGTGTCAGGCTTTCTGGAAACAATCTGATTGCCCACTCTCTTTGTGGAGTGTTCTTTTTGGTAGGGAGAGGGAGTTGGATGAATTGGTTGAAATTCCAGAGGTCACAAGGAGCAAAGATAGGGACTTCCCTGGGGGTCCAGTGGTTAAGACTCCTCGCTGCCAGTGCTGGGGGCGCCTGTTCGATCCCTGGTCAGGGAACTAAGGTCCCACATGCCTCGAGGCCAAAAAAAAAACCCACAAAAAACAAGGAGCAAAGATAACCTGGTGGCTTCCATCTATAAAGAAAGATAAAACAATCTCTGCTGTTGAAGAAATGAGTCTATTCAGGTACAAAAGGAAATGAACAATTAGAAAGCCCAATAAGTGTTTGGAGAATTATGCATAGAATGCTTTAAGAACCCAGAGGAGGATCAGATTGGGAATGGGAGGGGGAAGCAATTTAGTGAAAAGTAAAATTTACTAAATCAGACGTAATAGTAGGGACTGAAAACTGGTGTTAGACGTACCATTTTGAAATGTAAAGATTGGAGGACTTGAAGTCAGAATTGAGTTTAAAACAAAGCTCTGACAATTGTTAACCATTTGCTTATTGGGCAGATCCCCACATTCTTCACATATTGTTTCTTCATCTGTAAAATAACTTTATGGAATTCTTTGAGGATTAACTTTGATTTAATTTGCTGTGTATATGATAAAGTACCATACAAGCTAATGCTGTTTGGTACTTTCAAAATATGTTCTTTTTAAAAGCTGTAAATAGATACAGTTTATAACTTAATCTAATTGGTCTCAGTCACAGATTTCTATTTTATTGGCCCTTTCCTGAGTGTGCTGAATCCCATCTTGAGTGCAAGTCTTCAGCTGTTGTCATATGGTGAGTCTCACTTGTTCAGGCATCTTCATCTCAGCCATAGGAAATCTTTTCATCGCGTTTGGGTTGTGAACGCTAATTAGAAGGATGGGCTGTCTAGTACAGTACATCAATTGAGAGGGGCTTGTCTGGGTCTGTACTGTAATGTCCGTACTCTCCTCCCTCCCTCCCAAGTCAGGCTAGTCCTTCTGTTTGTCTTGATCCTAACAAAATGAATATAGAAAAGGAAAAAGAAAGGACAAGAAAAACTATACATCTGCGTTTTTGAGACCATGAAAATCACCCTTAATAGTTTTCTCCATTTGTATAGAGGTGTAATTTTTCAACTACACTATTAAAGAAAGGCTGTGCTCTCAATAGCAACAGCTGCTGTCTAGGTGAAACTTGAATCTGTAAGCAGTACTTGCTTTAATATACTTGCCTTAATTCTCTGCTTGAAATGGACTTCAGCTCATCTGACATTTTAATAAATTGCCTTTGATAGAAATCCATACTCAGTATTTAAAACTGCCATGTTAAATGTGACTTTTTGGGGGAAGGGTGATATGACTGTAAATCAGTTCGCAGGACAGTTACACATGCTGAATCTTAGTATGCAGTTTGAATGGGCCTCAAAAATAATATTAAAATGAGGAAGTTGAGACCCAGAGAGGCTAACTAATTAGGTAAGGTCATGTAGTAAATTAATGGCTGAGCAGGGACAAGAACCCCTTTGTCCCTAATTTCCAGCCAGCATATTTTTTTCTCCAATATACTCTAATTTGTTACTCTTTGGTTTTGTTAGCAATTTAGTTATTTTAATGTTTTAATAGTGAAATAATTTGCATTCTGGCTTAGAAATCCACTGCGCCCAAGTTTAAGGCAGACACTGTACCTTCTGTTTTGTTTGGGGGAATCTGGATGTGATATGGTGCACAGAGTGGGGTGAAGCTACTTGTAATAAGTTTGTCAGATAAGGAACTAAGTGTAAAAGTAACGTTAACTTTACTTGCATTTTCTATAAATAGTCTACTAATTTAAAATATTGTCGAAGTGCACATTTTTTAAAAGAAGCAAGTTCTTCTAAGTAAGAAACATTACTCAGATTTGTGTTGTGAAACATATGATAAAAGCATATTAGAAATAGGTTTGCATGTTCTTTTGTTTTTCCTGTACTTGTTTTGGGAAGCCTTTAATGCTGGTTGTTAGAAACTATGCCCAGCAAATATTTTGTTACATTCCCAAGATGTACAAGGCACTGTGCAAGTTGCTGTGAATGATACAAAGATGTGTGAGGCATAGGGTCTTTATTAAAATGTCTCTTTACAAAAAGTGAAACAGACTCAAAGCTGTGTATGACTTAAAACTTAGAATTGCTATCTCCCAGCAAATCAGTCCTTTGATCTAGTAGGCAAATCTGCTCTGAAATCGTTATTATTAGACTAACCAGACTTGTAACAAGATATTTATTTTCATTACATGGTGACAAGTGATAAACCTTTCGCTTTATTTACTTTATCAGGGCCTCATCTTAGTTTGGACAATAAGTAAAACTTTGGCAACGTTCGATAAGATTTTATATTATGAAAAGTTTGCCTGGGAGAGCTTGTGGCGGTCTTAGCTTTAATGTATTTTAAAGATGACTTTTTTTTTTTTTTTGCGGTACGTGGGCCTCTCACTGTTGGGGCGTCTCCCGTTGCGGTGCACAGGCTCCAGACACACAGGCTCAGCGGCCGTGGCTCACAGGCCCATGGCATGTGGAATCCGCGGCATGTGGAATCTTCCTGGACCGGGGCACGAACCCGTGCCCCTGCATTGGCAGGCAGACTCTCAACCACTACGCCACCAGGGAAGCCCTAAAAATGACTTTAACATTGCATAGAAGTGCGACTGGAACATTGTTTTTGCCTGAAAAGGTTGCAGTTTAAGACAATCCATATTGAGGAACTGAGAAAAGAATTGTCCTCATTGACTTTGAGTTTGATGTTAGTATCTTAAAACATATGCATATTCACCACAAACTAGATGTCATGTCTGATTACTAAGTCTCTCCGGAGAGTGAAATTATTATTGACTTGGGGGCTCTTGCCTAATTACTGGCTTGTGCTTGGAGACTGCAAGCCTTCTCTTATCATAATGGTCTCTGCTAATGGTGACTCACTTCCCTTAAGAATGAGTGAGGTTTTTTGTTTGTTTTTCAATATACAACGAGGTTGGAAAATTCATTATTAACACTTAAGAGATTGGAAAGATTAAGTTTAGCACAAGGACAAATGCCTGATTCCGGTTACAGAATAAATTAGAAAAATGAGTTATTTTTTTAAAAATTGTGGCTAAAAAACCCCCACATACATACCATTGTTTTTAATACCACCAGTGCCACCACTATAAAGTCAACGTTGTATGAGGATTTAAAAAATATTATACTTCATTAATGCAAAAGATATGGCTTTAATTGTTCAATAGGTGGTTGGTGATAGCCATTCCCCAGCCATCCAATGCCATATACTCAGACAGATTGAAGTGCTAGTAATGTTGAGAAGCTAGCAATTTGGTAGCAAGTGGGCTGTGTATGAAGGTATAGGTGAAAAGGCCAAATGAGAGAGAAATCATCTTATCTGCATGATTAATGACATCTTTTGATGGATATTAGTTGCTGTTTGTCCAAGTGCCTGTCCTTACCATATGGCCCCCCTTCACAATATATGGTCAGTTCATGGATAACCTTCCCCGGCTGCCTGGTTACCATGTCGTCTGAACTTGGCTTTAGCCTTAAAGTATTTCTTCTTGCTCCCTGTTTGTGCTTTAGTCCTCATCACTTGAGCTCATTACTCAGCCCCTGTTTACCTGTCCTGCTACTGCTGGCAGTATTCTATCCCTGTTCAGCCATGCAAAGTCCAGCCTCTGCTCTGGTGCTGAGTAATTGCTCGTTCACTGGGGGTCCTGCCTTTTGACTCTCTGGTACCCCTGAATTTGACAAATGTCAAGGAGACCGTGGATGGGGTGTATATGGTCCCTATGGTAGGCCTAGGTTTCACAAGCCCTAGGAGGACAGGGGCTGTGATTTTTTTGTATTTTGGCCAGGAACTCAGGAACTCATCTGCAGGTGACACCTGCCAGCCAGCCTTCTGGAGCATACGAAAGACATCCTGAGTTTGTTGTTTTCTCCCTATATTGGTTATTGTTGGACAGTGTGTTGTCATTTTTTTTTTGTGGTACGCACCCTCTCACTGTTGTGGCCTCTCCCGTTGCGGAGCACAGGCTCCAGACGCTCAGGCTCAGTGGCCATGGCTCACGGGCCCAGCCGCTCTGCGGCATGTGGGATCTTCCCGGACCAGGGCACGAACTCATGTCCCCTGCCTCGGCAGGCGGACTCTCAACTACTGTGCCACCGGGGAAGCCCAGTGTGTTGTCATTTTAGGGGCAGAGTTCAGTGGTAGATTTTAGTTCACACATGCAAAGGAAGATATTAGTAGTAGTCTGATGGTATACATTTGGGTAAGTAAGTTTGGGATTTAATAAAATCAGGCTATCACCCCTTTAGACACACCAGCCTAGTGTCTTTGCCTCAACATATATTGTAACTACTTGTTTACCTGTGTCATCGTCTGACACCCACCCCCTCAACGCTAGGCTATGCGCTTCTTGAAGGTGGAGATCATGTATATTTTTTGCATCGCTGGGTCCCAATCATCTAGCAAAATCCTTGTCTCATAAGCAATCCCCAAACCTGAACGCATTCCCTGTTTGGTAAGGCTTTTCTCTTAAATATACTGTATGAAAAATAGACTATGTGTTGTAGGTTAAAAAATATATATACATTTGGATTCTGATCCTGCACCTGCCATTAATGGAAACTTTGCTTTGATGTTGGATTGAGTAGCCTGGATCACTTCAGTCTGGGCATCTCATTATTCATCTGGAATATTTCTTAGTTTGAAAGGCATGTCAAAACATACTTGGTATATGTTTCCTACTGTCATTGCATTTTGATGTCTGTATGTCACTGGATCATAAACTTTTGGTACACCTGTACTGATTTATCAAACACATCTCTGTTGTCTTTTCTTTTTTCCCCACCTTTCAACATTCTACCAACATGACTTTCTTGAATTTTTCTTCTGGAAAAGCATCTTAAAGCTTTGTCCATGGCGCTCGGCAGAGAATGTAGCCCACAGGCAGCTCTGCCCTTTGCTATGACCTTAATTAAATCAGCCTCCCTCAGGTCAGACTTAGGCTTTGGTTCTTTCTTTCGAAGGCCAGCTGCAAGGCTGATGACATGCCTCCGTCTGCCATTGTGTGCCTCTGCACAGCCATCCGTCACTGTCAGCAGGTTGGGAGTCTCTCTGCTGTGTCCTCCCAGCCAGTGGGGAAAAAGGGCGAAGGGGGATGGTCTAAAGACCCTTGAGAGGGAGGGGAGAAAAAAGAACAGCTTTCAGTAGAAAGAATTAAGGAGAAAAAGGAATCTGAGGAATAATAGTCGGAAGAAAGGAAACAGAAGTGAAGAGCAGAGAACTGGTAGGTAAAATGACCCTCTCCTCTCTCCAATTTTCCAAGTTGAAGAACAATCATGCTCTAGTTTTGCTTATCCTTTAGTTCTTTACTTCTACCCAGAGGCCTATGTACTTTGCTGTTTTTTAAAAATTTTATTTTTGATTGGGCGAGGAATGTGAGATATTGTTCAGTTGTTACCCTTTCTACCCGCCTTGGTCTGTAGATCTGTATTTTTGCCCCTTTTGTTTCTCTTTTGTTTCCCGGGATAATGTTCTGCAGCCTTTTCGCTCTATCAGCCATCTTGGCTTTAGGGTCAAGCATTGCTTTTCATGGACGGATCTGAAAAAAGACAGGATTAATGAGTATATTTGGTGGCAGAAAAATCAGACATCTGCCTCCTGTACGTTGCATAAGTGAGAGGAGTAAAATAATGAATTAAACTATTTCTTAAAGGTCACTTACTTTAAAGTGGGAAAGTGTTCACTGGGTTTACTTTGGGCATTAGATATTATAAATAAAGACTCTGTTTTGATGGACCATATTTTAACAGGAGATTCCAATAGAATTTGCCAAGGATATATACACTTTAGTGAAGTTGTAGCTAATTTGCTAATCTGAAATCCTTAAATACAGACCCATGAGCATATATTGTTTCGTTGTTTTCCAGGAAAGCAAACTCTTAGTATTTATAGTTAATTTTTGTTTTCCAGGGATTTACTGTTTCCTGGCTATAGTTTTCTAGCAAAGAGAGTATAGATTAAATGAAAAGTGAATTTCTAAGCAGGGAAAAAAATGTCTTCTAACTTTAAATAATAATTATTCCAACTCAAATGCTTAGTGGGAAAAAATTTTCTTTCTAGTAAATTTAGTCTTTTTAGGACTATATGTTTGAAATATTCCTTGTGATTTCTCGGTATTGTGGTTTAATAGAGTTAGTGTGTATTGAGAGAGTTATTTCCTTTTGAGGGGGGAGAAAATGTGAACAATATACGGTACCAAACTGGAAGTCAGGTGCATATTGGTGTTTATATATAATACTAGGTTAACTTTTGAGTATATCATTCATCATATGTGTCTAAATTGACCAAGTGGCGAAAAGAAGGTGGAAGATTAGCATTAAAGTGTCTCAGTACCTTATCCTTTTACTTCATAGGGAGCTGTTTATGGTTCAAGGTTGGTGCATTCCCCTTCTATTTCTGAACATTGGCCTCAGTGAGATCAGCTTAGTGAAATGAGCAGGAATCAATGCAGGTAAACTAACTCTGCAAAGTGTCTTATTTCTTGGGAATGTGCCAGACAGTTGCAGGGGCTAGTGACTCATTCTGATTTGGAGAGTTGAAGGACAAAGACAGAAGGGCTATGACAAGCGCTGGGTAATAATGGAGAATGTGTGAATGTGACAGTGTGAAGGCACTGTCCTGTTTAGAAGTCTCAGAGTATTCATTTCTTTGCGAGTCTGCTTACACAAAACCAAGCAGATCTCTGAATGAAAGTGAACTTATTTTTTTCCCCACCATCTGTCTATTTTCTCTCAAATAGCTATAGGAATAGACCTAGCATTTATGCTGAATTCCTTTGCAGTCATTGTTGTAGAAGAATGTGTTTTATCTTGTTTGGTCTGGGAATAGAATATGTAATAAAGTATATTCTGCTAAACTATGTATAAGAGAATTCCCCCTCTCCGAAACTCTCTTTGTTTTATCCTTTGCATTTGAAAATCTTTATATGAGAATATTGATCACACTTAAATATTTGACAGTTTGTGAAATTGAAGATCCTAAAAGTCAACTTTAAGTTTGTTTCTTACTGCATAGTTTTGTATGATTGAGTTGTTGAGCTCATTGTTTATCAACTACAGACATAATCTGAATCTAAAACAAAACTAGATGAAACATCCTACCTCCTACTCCCCCCCCCCACACAAAAAAAACCCAAACCTGAAAATCACCTTGATGTTATTCTCTCTTGTCCTTCTCTTAAAAATAGGAGATTGGAAGTTAGAACCATTAATTGAAAGTTCAAGGCCATTAGGAGCTGGTTAAGAATTTTGTTAGGTCGTGATTACTAGTAATTATAAACAAAATTATCATTTGTTTTCATGATAATTCGCGAACACCTCTCTTTCCTGGCATAATTTACTTTTATTTTTGCTGTGACTGAGCATACCAGTCAGTGTGTTACAAAGACCTACTAAAGTCTTAATAAAAGGAAAAGTTTCCTTAGCCAGGTTTTGGCCAGTTGTACTGAAACACTCAGAAAGTAGACTAATTTGTAGAACTGACCTTTAGGTTGGATACTGTTTCAAGAATTATGTCCTTGATCAAAGAAAGATAAACTGGAGGAGATCATGCCAGTTTCTTGAGTGTTCCTACAAGCCTGAATTTTCCATTCAGAAATAAGTTTTTATACCAAGTGTAGGCAGGATTTAAAAGGGCTTAAATAAGTCAAAAGTATTGCATTTTCATTAGGTGTTCAGTATGATGGGGCCAATATGCATGGCATAGCAATGGGCTGTGGGACACCCCTACATTGGGTTGGAGGGGCTGGATGATTTTGCGCTATAGGGCAAGTGTCCTCAACCACTGTGTAAGTGATAAGCACTTGTGGTAGGCAATTGGCCTTCTGTATTTGTAGCTCAGCAGTAGAAAGAAAATGAAAACTCAACCCTTTTAAAGGGTTCTTAGGAGTTTTGAATTAATTGCCACTATCTCTGTATTGAGAAGACTTTACCTTTGATCATAGCATTTATTTGCTGTCAGCATAACAATATAAAGTGGAATGGAACATCTCCTTTTTCCAAAGTACCTACTGCATTTCATAGTGTGTGGTTAAAACTTACAAATATTGTGAAAAGTTGAGCTTGTCTAGATGGTTTGCTGTTCTGTATCTTTAGAATTTCTATTTGCAGTTGTTATTAATAACTTTTAGTCACCCACTAGATTGCATATTAGCATTTTGTAAAAATTAATGCGTTGACTTTTTTGCTTGAAGTAGTAAATGTTCTCCATTTTTCCCAAATTAGGGTAACTAATATAGAAATTAAACAAATTTCCCAGAGCCTCAAGGATGTTGAAAAAGGAGTAAATGGGAAATTCCAGTCTCTGTGTGTGTGTGTGGTGTGTGTGTGTGTGTGTGTGTGTGTGTGTGTGTGACAGAGAGCGAGAGAGAGAGCTAGAGAGCGAGAGAGAGCGAGAGAGAGAGGGGGAGAGAGAGAGAGAGAGAGGGAGAGGGAGAGAGAGAGAGCTCGCGCGCGCGTGCGCGCGCGCGTGAGAGGAAAACAGTAAGTTCTAAGTTCAGTAAGCACTTACTGAGTTCCTACTGGGTGTAAGTTCCTGTGAGAATACCAAGAAGAGTAAGGTGTTGTCCCTGCTCTCAAGAGGCTTTTGGTCAACTGCAGGAGATGGACACGTACTTACATTAACCGAAACATAAGGCAGACAGCAAGGTGATTCAATAAGAGTTTTAAACAGAGTACAGGGAAGAACAGGCAGGGAACTTATTGTGGAATCCTGAGAAGCCTTCATGGATGAAATAGCACAGTATTTGAAAACTTTATAGGAGACTATCTCAGTTTTCTTAAAATCATGCCCCTTTTTAGTAGGTCAAAAAAACCCAGCTATGATCTCCTTTAATGTTGTTGAAATTTCAAAATAAATTACTTTCTGTGATTATTGTAATTTATAATCAAATTAATTAATTGAATACTCTTACCAACTGTAAGCCCCTCCCACAGTTACTGTTTGAGTTTATACACTCTTTTTATCCAAGAGAAGAATTTTATTTAAAATAACCACAAAATTTTAAAGTATTTTTTTGTGTGAGGGCAACTGAGAATTTGACAAAAGTACTAGGTTTTGAACGCTACCCCTTTTTTCAGTATTTGCATATCTTTAAGTTGATATGATTTTTTCATACTTTTAGTCATTTCTTTCATATCTACTTTAAATTTTGCCTAAATTCCTGGTGAAAATTTTTAATTGCGTGATTTTATTTTCAAATTAATTATTACCAAGCCTTTTGGGCTACTAGGTTTTTAATCATCCAGGAAATAAATACTCACAAGATAATTCTTCTAAGGAACATCTAAATACCAAAAATTATGCTCCAAAAGCTTTGTAGAGTGTATTTCCAAATTTGATATGAATGACTTGGGTTATTCCTCATTTTGGATTGTTTGTGTTTAGGGGTTTAGCACAGTCCAAAATAACTCTTAAAATATATCTTAAAATACTGGTGTGTTCCTTCTGTATACTATGTGATTTCCACTAGAAATACAGCCCTTTAAAAAATGACAGGTGATATAAACAAATTAACAGTATATTAAGTAAAAACTTCCATCTGTAGTAAAAATTTTAAAATGACACCTAATGCTAGCCTTGAATAAAGCTTGAAAGCCAGGGGAAACTCTTCATCCTCTTTCCTCTATTAGGTTTCTCTGTTGTTCTTGGGAACATAAACTAATGTTCAAACTAATGCTACCAGTAGTAACAACCTTATGGACTGAACAGCCTGGGAACCTATCACAGTATTTCATGATATTTCCTTGGTCAATTTCACTCTTCCTTCAAGCAAGTGATTTAAAATTGAATTTAGGACTCTACGTATAATATTGTTTAACTTTTTATACTATTTCATTGACACAAATACTGTTAAAATAAATACTTGGAATAATTAAAAATAAATAAATAATAAAATTGAATTTAGGAATTGCATTTCTTGGGGATGCTGTATATCTTTTATCTTTATCCCCCATAGTCCCTACCACAATTCTCTAATGACAGTAAGAGCTCGCAAGTGCTTATTGAATGAGTGAAATGACAATTTTTCCCCATGAATAATTGAAATCTAGCTAGCAATCAATATATTTTAAAGTAATTGATTTATAATACTACTAAAGCAAGCTCTTAAATGTAAAGTGAAATCCTAAAGCAATGTATTTGTGTCTTATTTAAAAATTGTAATAAATTGTGAGGAAAATCTGCATATTATTATTTTCTTGTAAATTTATTCTAACATAGTTTCAGTAATGTGTTACTTAGGAAAATAGTGATTGTATTTGTTGCTTATGTATTTACATGTTTTTCAGTAAAATAGAGCTAATGGACTCATAATATGTAGAAAAAAATATATACAATTTTGCAGAAGGGTCCTGGGGAAAACATACCATGATTACCATTGATTTATTGGTCATGTTAGTTTGTGGCAGACACCATCTGAATTTTCATGTTAGGATACCATTTTGTGAATGTGAAGACAAATATTTTTCCCAGTGGGATGGTGACTTCATTTAGGCTCTCACTGCCTTTTTTTCTGTTGCTTTGGGTACATCTGGAGACATTATCTCCCACAAAAGGGGCCCCCCGGCTGTTAAGTAATAACAACCTTTCTCACCCTGAAACAATAAAGTATCAAGTGATTTCAGCTTCAAACAAAAGATTTCTACTCCCTTTCAGAGGAGATTATAGTCTGATTCCCCTCTCACCCTGGTGAGCCTGGCACTCAAGAGTATCTAGTTTAGTCCTTTCTTCGTTAATAGATGATCATAAAGGGGTCTTTGTCATACTCTCTCATTTGTTCCAGCAGGATGTATCTATTATTTTGGTCGGCTGCTTGACACATACAGCAGTTTCTTCAACAGCACCTTCCATCATGTTGTTCTCCCTTTGTCATAGAGCTTAAGCTTCATCTAAATAATTACTTTTGTTCAGAAATCAAACCCCACAAAGCAAGTGTTTTTGACAGACACACTCTGAGAAAGTTCTTTGCCCCATGTAAAATCAGCATCAATTCCTGATTAGATTCCCTTTCTGTCCCCATTAATTTCCAGGTCGTTTGGGTCCTGGGAACACTTATTTGTGGCTTCCTTAATGGCCACATTTTGTGTTTAATGGATTTGCTGTAATTTAGAGTAGTTTGGAAGTACCCTTTTTTGTTGTTTTGGCAGAAGGTGAGTGGGATTAATTATAAGAGTATTGAATGAAGTCAGGTGACTCTGAGATGCTGCAGTTGTTAAGGAAGGGAAGTAATGAACATCGTGTTTCTTATTTATTCACAGTTGCTGCAATAAGAACATTAAATGACAGCGCTTCTTTCCCTCCCTCCCTCCCTCCCTCCTTCCATTCTCTCTCTTTTTCTCCCTCCCTACCTTTCTTTCTTTAACTTGGCAAAGTTACAGAGTAAGGTTTCATTCAAAACTTATTCTTTTATTCGAAAACTGGTAAATGCTTACTATAAAGAATATAGAAAGTAAAAAGGACTGCCGTTTTGTGTGTATGTCAGCTTCTCTTAGATAAGAAAGAATCATGTAGAGTCTGGTAAACTTCTGCATGAAGAAGTTCTGAGAATATTAAGGTGCCCTTTCAGACTCAACACAGTTCTTGTTATACCCTTGCAGAATTGATTCTTTGAAATTATTGCCTCTCAATTGTTTTGGAAGACACATGAGTGTAACTGTTAAGAGCCTGAATTCTAGATTCAAAATTCTTGGGTTCAAGTCCTGGTTCTCTGTAAACTAGTGAATCAACTTTTCTAGTCCTCAGTTTTCTCATATGTAAAATGGGGATAATGGCACCTACTCATAGATGTGTCGTGTTAGATGAATACGACAAATTAAACGTATTAGATGAGTTAACACACATAAGGTGTTTAGAACAGGGCCTGGCAGTAAAGTGCTCTATGAATGTTAGCTATTTTTTGAAATCATCTTAACCGTAATCTTTGAATGCTACTATTTTTTAAACAAAATTTGAGGATTTAAAGGAATAATATAGAGTTTCTCATTAAATGAATTCACAGTCTGTTAAGTGATAACATGGTTAAAAATAGTTCAGTTGCTTTACAAGGAGATAAATTTTGTGGAAAAGTTAGACACCTAAACATGCATGCTTGCCTCCTGGAACTTGTTAGGGCCACCTTATGGTTCTCATATGACACATGGACTCTAACTTCAATTTGAAGAGATTTTTACAGTAATGATACTCAAGGTGTGACCACCTGCTTCAGTGTCACCAAGGTACATTTTAAAAATGTGAACTCCAGGGCACTCTTTCCACCAATTGAGCCAGAATCACTGGGGTGGAAAGCCTGGGAATCTACATTTTTAACAAGATTCCCTGGTGATTCTTATGCACAATTGAGAACAGTTGCCACAGAACAGTGGCTCTCAAACTAGATGCTCATTACTGTCACTTGGGGGGCATTTAAAAGATACAGATGCTGGGCTCCTGACTTAATTTTGGGAGTGTGGCACTGGGCATTAACGTTAGTGGCTTATTATAATGTGCAGTGTGGAAGAGCCATGGCATTAGAAGACAATTAGTGGAGGTGATTGTTGACATAGTTTATTATACCAGGATGTAAGCTGACTTGATATTTTCAAAAAGTCATTACAGTGGTTACCAGGGACTGGGGCGAAGTGGGGAATGTTATTGCCTAATGGCTATAGAGTTTCTGTTTGGGATGATGCAAATGTTGTGGAAATGGATGGTTGTAATGGTTGTACAACATTGTGAATGTGCTTAATGCCACTGATTTTACGTTTAAAAATGGTTAAAATGATAAGCTTCATGTTATGTATATTTTACCACAATACTAAAAAAAAGCCATTACAATTCTCACATTTCTGAGCCTTAATTTTCTTTTCTTTTCACAGTGACAGTATATCATGCATGCCACTAACTCCAGGGGCCACTCCCCTGCTTTCCTGCAACCTCAGAATGGAAACAGCCATCGCTCATCTGGCTATGTTCCAGGGAAGGTTGTCCCACTGCGTCCCCCTCCTCCTCCAAAGAGCCAAGCTTCAGCCAAATTTACCTCTACCAGACCGGAAGCCCGGGCCACCTTTGCTTTCTCATCTGAGGAACAACAAGCCCAGAGAGAAAGCCGAAAGCAGAAGAGGCACAAAAATACTTTCATTTGCTTTGCTATTACTAGTTTTTCATTTTTTGTTGCACTTGCAGTCATTTTAGGAATATCCTCAAAATATGCTCCAGATGGTAAGTGCGTATGTGTGCATGTGTGCATACAGAACCCATTCTAGGAGAAGAAAGAAGGGAAGGAAAGAGTAGAATAAATTCTGAAAAGTCTTTTGTTACTTTAACTTGGCTCTAGCTTACTAATATATAATTAGATAATATGAGGTGTATCTTCTTATGAATGAGAGCAATTGTTAAAGGAATCCACTGGAAATGACAAAATTAAAGGACTGCTCTTCCTTTCCATTTTCCCACTTTGTCCCAGGGCTCAAGACTTTCTTAGAGCATTTCTTTTCAAAATAGTAATTTTAAGAGTCTTTTTTGCAATCCTGTGGTAGCACAATTTCATCTTTTGTGGTAGGTATGATTTTCAGACTGACACAAGTTTTTAGTAATAAAAATTACTAAATGCAGTGATAAAGTATATTTAATTGAAAAATAAGTGAAAGTGATACGTTTTGTGTTCTGCCATTTGAAACCAGTTGAGGAGACAGCTCCAAAAGAGAAGCTTCCAATATTTTTGAGGAACAAGGCATATCCTTAAAGAAGAAGATCCATTAGTAGGTATAAGTTCTGATACACTTGTCTTCATAGTTAAACATCATTTAGGGAGATTTTAATTTCTTAAATGGCCTTTGCTTTTCAAGTTGGTAATATAGCAGTACTTTGAATGATTTTGAAAAGTTTATTGTCAGTCAGCCTCAATATAGTACCAATGAAGAATGACCTCATAATATACCCTATCCGTCTCTCCGAAAATCAAAGGGCTCAGCACTGTGGAAAAAGCAGACCAGGCCACTGGATTGGTACCATACTGGTCTGCATTTTCTTTTTATAGTCTGCAACAGATTTTTGTTGAATTAGTGCCTCCTTAAATGGGTATAATGTTTGAGAAGCATTTTACCAGTTATAAGACTTAGAAATATTAGTTTATTTAGTTTTCATGGGTGATTTAGGGGTCTTATAGACTTTAAGGTTTTGGGAGGAGGTAATGTCAATACTTCTAAGAAAATAGACCTAAAGTAAGAGAGATGTTCATTCAACATCTTTGTTGGCCAAGCCAGTAGACCACATAAAGAACTTGCAACATTGCTTTCCATTGCACGTAGCATTGACTTTCTTTCCCCTTTTCTCCAGAGAAATAACCAAATTCACTGCTGTTGATTCATTCTTTCCAAGTAATCTTCAGTAAAGGGATGCTAGATTTTGGAAAATCAGAGCTGAAATCTGTGGCTTTAATTGATGTTTTCATATTCTAGCTAAGACATTGAATTGCTGATGTGGTTCCTTGAATCAACATCGTTTAGTTTCACATTTTGGCAGTGTAAGGGCAGAATATCAGTGGAAAGATGTGGTATGCTGAAATATTTCAGGATCAGCCTCACTGTGGTTATTGCTGTTATGTAACTTTGATAATGCATCCACTGCTCAACAAATGGGTAGCTGAGAAGGTGGAACTAGCTAAGCTAGTTTTTTGATGCTTTCTGCAGACTATATATTTTCTCATTAAGTGTAGTTTACTGGAAAAAAACAGACTGGAATTTTTGGTGATAAAAAATTTCTAATGAAGCATGCTTTCCTGGGGAATAATTATAAACAATTAAGAGGAATTATATAACTATTATAGTAGGCTCTAGATCTTTTGAGACTTAGATTCCTTCTGGATTTCCTTCTGTAGCTGGGTACAGTGCTTGTTACCTGGGGCCTACATTTGCTTATGATATCATGGAGCATTCCAGCTAAATGTTTTATGGGTAGAGAGGGAGGTAGAAGAAAAGCTCAAGAAATCCTCAGTATTAAGTCAGAACGAATTCAAGACGTTTTTTGTTTCTTCGATGGGAATAAAAGTTTAAGGATTATTCTTAGTATAATAGTGATGATCATTGATTTATCAGAATTAAATATCAATGATTATGAAACTCCTAGGAGAAAAACTAATTCCATGAAATAATTGCCAAGGTCTTAACTAGTGGGACTAATTTTAACTGTAGTGGTTATTATCTCCTCAAAGAGAAAGCATGAGCCAACATGAATGCTTAGAAATAGATGCTTGCATTAGTGGTGTGCAAGTTCAAAATGAGGAATCACAATTTTCTTCCTATAAAAAATTATATCTTTGTGATGTACCCAGTGTCTCTACTTTTTCTCATATTATCCCCCAACATATACCTTCCGCCTTCATATGATTTGCAAGCATATCCTGTCCATTCTTATCTTGGCTTTGTTTAAATGTAGGCTGTATCTTGCTATTCTAAATGAGCAACCAAATGGACTTGGATAGTAAGGGGTATTTGCATCACTAGTATTCTTATCTCCCCTTCATGCTCCTCTTATTTAAATACTGTCTACCCTTTGAGGATCTATGTCTAGTGTCATCTGCTCCATTGAAGCTGCCTCGGTTACTCTAGCCCCACCCCTCCTTTCTCTGAGCTCTTTTTCATCTAAAGTAACTACCACATTGTTCAGTATTATTTCATACATGGCGGCTTTTTCTCCCAAGCTAGGTTATATGCTCTGAGGGCTGTGAGCTCATTCTAAATTTTATAAATTATATACTTTATAAATTTTACACTATCTAGTCCAGAGTGGACAAATTGATCCTCAATAACTACCTGGTCATTAGTTGGTCAAAATTGGTGTGATTTTTTTCCCTCTCTTTTCTTCCAAATTATATCAGAAACTAAATGTCTCATGCATTAAACAGCTGTGGCAATGCAAAATACTTTTATGTTTTCATCATCATCTATTCAAGAGGCAAATTCTTTTTTTGTAAACACTCCATTTATTTTTTATTTTTTTTTTTAAGATTAATTTATTTATTTTTGGCTGCGTTGGGTCTTTGTTGCTGCATGTGGGCTTTCTCTAGCTGCGGCGAGTGGGGGCTACTCTTCGTTGGGGTGAGCAGGCTTCTCGTTGCGGTGGTTTCTCGTTGTGGAGCACGGTCTCTAGGCGCGCGGGCTTCAGTCGTTGCAGCACACGAGCTTCAGTAGTTGTGGTGCATGGGCTCAGTAGTTGTGGCTCACAGGCTCTAGAGTGCAGGCTCAGTAGTTGTGGCACACGGGTTTAGTTGCTCCGCGGCATGTGGGATCTTCCTGGACCAGGGCTCAAACCCGTGTCCCCTACATTGGCAGGTGGATTCTTAACCACTGTGCCACCAGGGAAGTCCTTTTTTTTTTTTTTTTAACATATCTTACACGTTACTAACATATTATGTACACTATACACATCTGTTTTTTTTTTTTTTTTTTTGCTGTGCGCGGTCCTCTCACCGCTGTGGTGGCCTCTCCCGTTGTGGAGCACAGGCTCCGGACGCACAAGCTCAGCGGCCATGGCTCACGGGCCCAGCTGCTCCGCGGCATGTGGGATCTTCGCGGACTGGGGCATAGAACCCGTGTCCCCTGCATCGGCAGGCGGACTCAACCACTGCGCCACCAGGGAAGCCCCACATCTGTTTTTTTAAAAAAATATTTATTTATTTATTTCGGCTGTGCCAGGTCTTAGTTGCGTGCAGACTTCTTAAGTTGTGGCATGCATGTGGGATCTAGTTTCCCTACTAGGGATCGAACCCCGTCCTCCTGCATTGGGAGCACGAAGTGTTACCCACTATACCACCAGGGAAGTCCCTCAAGAGGAAAATTATAATTCTAGTAAAGAAACGCTACAAGGAAAGTAAACCTCATTTCTTAAAGGGGAACTTCCATATCACTCAACTTGCTGAGTAATCTAGGGTTTGGCTTCTCTAATCTGCCGTTTCCTCATCTCTGAAAATGAGAAGTCATGTCTTTGGCCATTTGCCTCTTGAAGCTTTGTTGGGAAAGTGTATATGTCTGAAGATAGTGATGTTTATCAGCGGCTGCCTTTGGAATGAAAGAATTGCTATTATCACCTACTTTATGATTCACTGTGCATAGGAAGGAACCTGGGAAGACCTAATATACATATTAGTTAGCAATTTCTATTTTTTATTTATCAGTGTGTTGTGAACATAGTTTCTTTTCTAAAATGGCTTTCTACAGTGGGTCCAAGAACAATCAAGAGTTTTGCCTCTTACTGTTGATTTATTTCCAGAGTAGATAGTTCAGGCGAACTCTGTTTTCACCTTGTGGACTCTGACCCAAACTAGTGTATAGCGACTTGGTTTTGTGGTGAAACCTTTTTTTTTTTTTTTTTTTTTTTTCTGCGGTACGCGGGCCTCTCACTGTTGCAGCCTCTCCCGCCGCAGAGCACAGCCTCCGGACGCGCAGGCCCAGCGGCCATGGCTCACGGGCCCAGCCGCTCCGCGGCATGTGGGATCTTCCCGGACCGGGACACGAGCCCGTGTCCCCTGCATCGGCAGGCGGACTCTCGACCACTGTGCCACCAGGGAAGCCCTGTGGTGAAACCTTTTTTATGCGTTGAGGAAATAAAGGATTTGACACATCTCTGCTTGGTGGGATGGATGGAACTTCCATCCTTATGGAAGGAAATTAAAATATGTCAGCCCATTACTTGCAGGTTGCAATAAATGATGGTAGTACTTGGATTTGGCTAAAGGTATTTTTGCATATTGTTGGTTAATGGGATATCGACGTTGCATTGTTTTATAGAGAATTGCCCAGATCAAAACCCTCGTCTCAGGAACTGGGATCCAGGACAAGATTCTGCAAAACAAGTTGTTATCAAGGAGGGAGATATGTTCCGCCTGACCTCAGATGCCACGGTGAACTCTATAGTCATTAAGGATGGAGGTAAGTAGCAGTCCCTGTCTATGGGAACAGCAAGGTTGCTCTTTACTGCAGGGCAACGTTTGATGTTCTTTATGTAGAAAACTATTCTTAGCTTTTAGGATGTGGTGTCACTCTAACCATGGAGACAGGAAAAGTTCCTAAGGTAGAACAGTAGAATTCAAGAGCTGGAAGGGCTGTAGAAATCACTCAAGTCAAGACCCTTGATTTATAGAAAAGGAAATAGTTCCAGAAGGTCATCTCTCATAGCTAAATCTTCGTTACAACTATGAACAGTGATGAGAGAGTTAATGTGGGTTAACATATGTGAAAATGAGATTCAGATTTGTAGAGTCTTACATATTTTTCTAGAAATGATGTACCTTTAAAGTGAATGGATTGAAATTCATACACATGGGCATCTTTAGGGTGTTGAGATATGAACTCTCCATTTCTTCCTTTAATATGTTTTGAAAACAGGTTCAATTTTCTAAGCAGACTTCTAGTAAATTCTTTTTCCCAACTTAACTGCGGAAGTGCTTTTTTCCCCTCTTAAGATGAAATTTATTTCTCTGTACCTCAGAAAGATGTTTTAGAAGTTGGCTTACTTAGTGTGTTATTCCCTGCAGGACTGCTTGTATTTGGGGACGATAAAGATGGATCCAGAAATATTACTTTGCGGACTCGTTACATCCTGATCAAGGATGGTGGGGCGCTTCATATTGGAGCAGAAAATTGCCGCTATAAATCCAAAGCGACAATTGCCTTGTATGGCAAGTCAGATGAAGGTGAAAGTATGCCAACATTTGGCAAAAAATTTATTGGTGTGGAAGCCGGCGGGACACTGGAATTACATGGGGCACAGAAGGCATCATGGACGCTGTTGGTGAGAACTCTGAATTCCTCAGGCTTGACCTTTGGCTCCCATGCCTTTGAAAAGGACTTTTCCAGGGGCCTCAATGTGAGGGTCATTGACCAAGACACAGCCAAAATTTTGGAAATCGAGAGGTTTGATACCCACGAATACCACAATGAAAGTAGGCGACTTCAGAAATTCCTGAGAGACCAGGATCCAGGACGGATTGTTGCCATAGCTGTTGGAGATTCAGCAGTCAAAAGCCTCTTACAAGGAACCATACAAATGATCCAGGACCGGCTGGGAAGTAAGCTGATCCAAGGACTGGGCTACAGGTGGGCACACATATCTCTCTACTTTCCTTCCTGCTATGTATTAGCGTCTGTCTGTGTGAGAGGAGAGCGGGAGAAAGAAACAAAATACTCCACAGTCTGACTTCAGGGGCCAGAATGGCCACTACCATTTGGAAGTCTCGTTGCCTCTTGCTTTGAACTGGAGGACAGAAGACGGTTTACAAAGTTCTTTTCTTGGCTTTGGTTTATGAAGCACTTTGTGAACCTTAGCGTTGGGCTTGTGAAAAATTAAGAACAGAAACGTACTGAAAGCAATCAGGCAGTTTAAGGAGATTGATTTCCTTCTTTTATTATCTTCTGAAGATCATATGAAACTCAGGCTAATTGGAGGTACCTTATGAGTTGAAAGGTTAGGGCCCAATTCCGTGCTAAGGTGGAAAAGTTGTCTGAAAAGATTGAGATGGGGTGGAACATGCACAATTTTCTTTTCCTTTTTTTTTTTTTTTTAATCCTTTAATTTGAGTCTGCTTGTTTGATGGGCACAGGCCTCTGGGGCCCTGGCACATGTGAGGAAGCACAAGTTGGAGGGCTACGAGGTTCATCCAGATAGTAGGATTCATCCCTACAGTTTATTCTTGTGTTCTTGTGCCATAGTCTAGTTAATCATGATTTCCTAATGCAGTTCTGGGTTCTGGGGAAGCAGCTGGCTCAACATTTAATTTAAAAAAAAAACAAGTTTTAATTCTGCTTACTGTTCACAATAAAGTCAGGGAATATCTGCAGTGAAAAGTAAGAAGACTTCAAAACTCCCATGTTGAAATGATCTAGTTATTATTATTTTCCTTTGATGGTTGGTTGGTCTAGTTATTATTTTTTCTTTGGTCAGTGTTGGAATGGAATATTATCTATAGAAATTGTAGAGAAAGTTAAGAAGACAAAAATTAGTGAAGAAAAAGCATCTGTAATGTTCTTAAAATGCTTTTTACTCACCCAGGGAATACTTAGGGGATTCTAAGCGCCGGGTGCCCATAGATGCTTAGATGAAAGGACACTGTCTCAGAGTCCTCTTTTAATCTGGTGGATAAACAGAGACCTAAGTAGAAGGGGATCATACAGTGAGAAACTTAGTGCAGCTACAGGGTATGATGGGAGTGCAAATAGAAGGAGCCTTGGAGGCTCCCCAAAGGTGAGAAGCCCGAGGGAAGTTTAGGAGTATACTGTGTAGGCTGTAGAGAAGGAGGGCTTAGAGGTAGTTTCTTTTGGGGGGGTGGTGGTGGTGGTGGTTTAATTAAATATTATACATATACAGAAAAGTGCTAAAAACAAGAATATAGAGTTTAATGACTTATCACCATGTGATATCGGGGTAGCGACCACCCAGTTCAAGAAAGAGAACGTTGCCAGTGTCCTGGAAGCCCCCATCCTATCCCATCCTGTTCACTGACCACTCCCTCTGTTCACCAGAGGTAAACCACTCCCCTGGATTTGTGGAGAACAGTAAAGTTCAGGTTTGCCTGTCTTTGAACTTCATATAAATGGAAGCAGACAATATGTTATATTTTGTGTCTGGCTTCTTTGCTCAACCTCGTTATTGAGTGTCGTTTATGTTGGTGCATGCAGGGTGGCTTATTTTCATCGTTGTTTATTTTCTCTTGTATGAGTATAGCACAGTGTATTTACTGCTGGACATCTGGGTGGTTGTCCAGTTCGGACCTCTCATAAAATGTGCTTCTCTGAGTGTTCTTTTATCCATCCCTTCATGCTCATGTGCACATATTTCTATAATTTATAGACCTATGAATGGAAGTGTGGTCTGTTCAAAGTCAGACACCTACTTTGTTTCACTATCCAGTAATACCGGAGATTACAACTTTATGTCATTATTGTTCTAGGTTTAGTGTGTTAATTAGCTATGAATATTTTGTTTGACTCTTTTTGGGTTCCTCTCCCTACTGTTTCTAAATTCCCTTTAGAATTTAGAAATATTGCTGCTGATTTGATGGAGGAATTAGAGTTGTGATCCTTTGCCAACATTCCATTGCATTGACATTATCTCCAGGGTACATAAACATGCCCCTTTGAAGATAATGTTCTGGCACGCTGAAATTTTCCTCAAGTGGAGGAGGGAAGTAGGAGTGTTTTGGAGATAATATCAATAGAATAGAACATTGTTTTATAGTTGCTGAGGCAGTTCTGGTAAATAAAGGAAGCCTCTGATATTCTTCCTCTTCCCTCTCACACAGGAGATAATAAATGGAGACATTCTTCGTTTGATTCTTTCTGCTGTATCAAGGAATATAAATAGAGCTATAAAGCACAGTCGGCCAAAGAGTAGCTAATCCACGCAGGGGTGGGTGTAGAATTTGTAAGGTTGTAGGCATGCTCTGATTAACTTTCATCTGTGAGTATCCAGCCATCTGTCTAGCATAGATTACATTTGGCATTTTTTTTTTTCTACAGTAGGAAGTTGACATTTTTCTTTTCATGTTTGAAACCAGGAGTCTTAAGGCAAATTTTCTGACTTTTTATCTTTGTTCTTTTTTTTTTTTTTGATTGATTTTGCCACAAGCTTGAGCAAAGTCCCTGGGATGTTTATCACAGTATCACAGAAATAAAATGGTGTTTTTCAAACATACTGCTTTCAACAAATAGTTATAAAGCATGTAAAATTTTAAATCTATTGGAGAGTGATTCTACAGATTTAATTTAAGAATATTAAGAAACCAATAATCCAGTGGTGCTCAGCCTTGTTTGCATACATGAGATCTTAAAAAAATCCCACGCCCAGAGCCCACCCTACATGATTTACCTCAGGATCTCTGAAGGCTAGGACACGCGCCCCCCTGCAATTTGTGCAGTTAAGGTTGATACCTACGGCTCTAACCTCTGACCTGTGACTCAGAGGTTCTCAGTGTGGTTCCTAGACCAGCAGCATCAGCATCACTTGGGAATTTGTCATAAATGCAAATTCTATGGCCCAGCCTCAAACAGTCAGAAGATGGGGCCCAGCAATCTGATTTAACAAGCCCTCCAGATGATTCTGATGCCTACAAAGTTTGAGAACCACTGTTCTAACTCAGTGGTTCTCCAGTGTGGCTGCACAGTCGTGGCATCTGGGGAACTTTAAAAACAGACTAATGCCAGGCCCCACCTGTAGAGATGTTGTTTGCATCAGTGTGGGCTGGGTCTAAGCATGGATATATTCCTAAAGCTCCACGTGATTCTATTATGCAGCTAGATTTGAGAACATAGCAGAGAGGATAGTGGAAAAGAGACCAGGTAATAATTTAAAAAGAAATGGGTTTGTGCCCAGAATGATACAGGAATGAAATGGGTATGCATTGAGGAAGGAAGTCAGTGCTTAATTGAAGTCATAGTCATCAGTGTTTCACCTGTTACAGAGCTGGACAAACAAGGATTTAAAATTCAGGTGCATTTTCTTCTGTGATGTCAGTTATTTCAGTCAAGTTTGGACTTGCAACCACATATGGAAAAAGAGGTGGAGGGATTGACAAAAATGAAAAAATGAATTAACAGCACCTGTCATAACATCTGTGTTGGGGAATTTGGTCAGTACCATGACAAATAATCAAATGCACCTGCTTATTTTCCTTCTAGGCAAGCTTGGGCTTTGGTTGGTGTCATTGATGGTGGAAGTACTTCTTGCAATGAATCTGTGAGAAACTATGAGAATCATAGTAGTGGAGGAAAGGCTCTTGCCCAAAGAGAATTTTATACTGTGGATGGTCAGAAGTTCTCTGTGACAGCTTATAGTGAATGGATTGAAGGTAGGCGAGTACAGTTTATACTCTTGTAAGACATTGGTAAGTATTGTGACAGATTTTTTTTTAAGTGTATTCAAATGACTGTTTAGATTTCTCAACTGGTTAAAGATGAAACCTATAGTTTCCCTACTGTACGTAATCTTTTAGACTCAAGGGTTTTTTCTGGACTAGAAAATGATCTAGTTTAGGCACCCCCAATTGGACTTTTGTTCTTCATTCTTGAGTCATATGGTGTAGTTAATGGATTTGCTTCCTGGATTTGGTACCAATTGAACCAATCTGGATGTGATCGGGTGAGCTGTCTTAAGTTATGTTCTGTGACAGTGAAATGATCTTGTACTTTAGATTTTCTTGTTATATAGACGTGTCGGCAAATATTACCTTTGAACACATGCTGTATAAACAAATTACTCATTTTCTTAGCAATTTTTCCTTGATAATCCAGCTACTACATTTATCTTATGGACAAATTGGAAAACACAGAAAAGTACAGTTAAAATTAATGTTTAACCCTATCGTTCAGAGTTAATTAGCACTCTTCAATCTATGTTGCCTCCCCTAGTGTTCATTTTATTTTAACCTGCTTTCCTCTCCTTAAATAATGTATTGTAAAGTTACCTTAGGTCTTTACTTTTTCTTCAGCACATTTTAAAAATTATAATCCACCTTTCAGAAGAACTATCATGTCTAGCACTGATGCTCTGATTTTTTCTCTTAAGGATGTTCGCTGCAGAATTTCTGTACTTACCGACTTTGCTGCTAGATTTTTTTGGCTCCAGGTAGATAGGCAGCCTTCTGTCTGTGCTTGCCCACCAGCTTTCTTTTCCAACCCAATATTATACCAAAATTAATGTGAAATGAGTCATTAAAAAGTGCTTTATTACATCTGTAATTAGCCAGAAAGGTTTAGTTTAGATTGAGCTTATAACTCTGTTTTGAGCAGCATTGTAGCAAAGTATTCACTGAAATGGATTTTTTGAGACAGAATGCCTGGGTTCATATCCCAGCTCTTTTACTTACTATATGATGATGGGCATGTGACTTTAACTTCCTAACCCTCAGTTTCCTCATCTGAAAAATGGGGATAATAATGGGAACTACCACATAGAGCTGCTGTGAGTATCAAATGTGAAGAATATGAAGTTTTTTAGCACAGTGTATATAGTAAGCACTAAATAAAGGTTAGCTATTTTAACAATAATGCAAACATGACCTGGGTGTATTTTGTGTCCTTGTAATTAAAGAGAGAAAGTCTTTTGCTTTAAAACAGAGTTCCTGGTATGTAACAGGGACTTTCACATGTTCCATCTAAGCAGCCGTCTGAGTCTGAGGTGAGGAGATGGTTTCTATTATGGATAAGGAAGCTGGAATCATGCCTCAGCTTTCTGCCTGCAAGACTACTGCTCTTTTGACCACGTCCTGGTTGCCTCTGGCAAAAAGCATAGGTAGATGAGGAGTATTTCTAAGCAGGAATTTGGACCTGCATGAAGAGTTTAGTGGAACTGCTTCCAGGAAGACTCCAGGCAGAGGATAACACTGACAAACCTTGAGTCAACATTTCCTTTGTGGGAAATTTTGCTTTCATTTCCACATTGCCAATGACTCCTCTCTTCTGGAAGAGGGTACATTCTAGCTATCTACTATAGGATATTGTTTGTGTTCTATGTTCTCAGTGGCTCCTATTTTCTGGAAGAGGTAGAAATTCTCTCCAGGAAGCAAGGAGGATAAAACTTACATCCTTTCATACTTCCTATTCAGTAGTGCTAATAGGAGATATCTCAGGTAGGATTTTCTTCTACAGCCAGAAAAAAGTGAGGAATAATCGAACAATACAGATTTTTTTCCATGTAACCTAGCTTTTTTTTTTTTAAACAGAAACAAATTCTGATGGTCTTTTAAGCCAAAACTTATTGATCTAGAAATCTTTTTTTTTTTTTTTTTTTTTTTTGCGGTACGCGGGCCTCTCACTGTTGTGGCCTCTCCCGTTGCGGAGCACAGGCTCCGGACGCACAGGCTCAGCGGCCATGGCTCATGGGCCCAGCCGCTCCACGGCATGTGGGATCTTCCCGGACTGGGGCACGAACCTGTGTCCCCTGCATCAGCAGGCGGACTCTCAAGCACTGTGCCACCAGGGAAGCCCTAGAAATCTTTTTTTAAAAGCATTATTGAAATTTTATATGAAAAAATTAATGTTTCTTAGTTGCTCTTTTTTTAGATAATTCTTTTTGGTAAAATCTGAAATTTTGGGTAGTGATTGTCATTGCTACTATGAGTTTTTTGTTTACCTTTGCTTTTAACTTGCCTGTTTTGATTCTTGGGAAGGCAGAATGATATAGACTTTAGGAAATTGGACTCTGGAATTAAATTAGCATTCATTTGTGGGCTCTATCATTTTTCAGCTGTCAGTCAGACTCCTTGACCTTTGCTTTCTTTATCTTTAATGCATATAATAGTTCCTATATCTCAAAGTTGTTTTGATGAAAAGTTATTATGTATGTGAAATTGCACAGTTGTTAGCTATCATTATTGTTAGAGTTATTATTATTATTTAGACAAAATTCCATTATAGGCTTTAGTATTTATATGCAAGAAACATATAAAAAAACACTTTACATTTATTAGGTTCTTTTTTTTTTTTTTTTTTGGTGCTTTGTAGAAACAGGAAAACATGGTGGATCAGAGTCTAAAGGAGCAGAATTCAAGACTTGCTCAGGTTAGGTTTTATCAGGGTATCCTCAAGACTGTAAGGATATTTGTGTTACTCTTTGTGCCTTGCCTAAATTTCCCTCTTTTTTATTCCCCTAACTTGAGTAAATGAGTTTTTTTTACTCCTATCATCGACTCTTAGAGACAGTGTCTTAAAGTAGCCCCAGAGTAGTTTGCCAGTTAATTAGAAGGATGATAGTGAAGTACAGTTAGTAAACAGATATCTTTGAAATGTGGTGTTTTCCCACATTTCCATATTTTTCATAGCTTCTATCTATTCCATATTCATTTGCATTAAATCAATTTTTAAACCATGACAGATTATATCATGGACAGTTTAGAAGTAGGAAACACTTCTACACTTGGTTGCATGTTAAAGAGTATAAGTTATGGAGATGCTGGATCAACTTTTCAGTTTTCATCTGCCTAGTTGGGAACCAACTCTGAATTTCAAAAGGAAGTATTAGGAGAGATCAGTAATTAGTAGTCCCTGGATTGCAAGCCTGACGTTATCCCAGGAAAGGAGCTGAGTTGGACTGGGGCACTATCATGTGGCCTTTAGGTCACATTGCAGATAATAGTGGGAATACTCATCCCTTCAGTAGACATTTATGAGTCTGCACTATGAGACAGAGCAGTGAATACACAGATGCATGTACTTTGCTGCCTTTACTGATGTAGCTTCCAAGGAGGTGAGCTGTCTTCCCATTGGAATGATACGAATCATACCAGAGAGAATATCAGAATGAGAATACCGGACATAAAGGTTACTTCCAGCAAGGATGTTTGGGAAGTACTTAAAGGTTCGCCTGAACTTTATCAGATGAATAGTATCTTGGTTGATGAATTAAGAGTGGAAGGACACTGTAGATAAAGACTAAAGGATGAGCAAAGGCACAGAAATGAGAGATTGCCTAAGGCAAGCTTTTATTCTTACTATTAAGATTACATATGTGCTAATGTCCTGTTTCATCCTGTGCATGGATCAAATTGAAGCATTGCTGACTTGTGTTTATTTTAACTTTTGATTTGTGAATCAGTGAGGGGGTTGATTTTAGAAAAAAAAAATCACTTTCTTTCTTGCTTTTTGGTTTAGGTGTTTCTCTTTCAGGTTTCCGGGTAGAGGTCGTGGATGGAGTGAAACTTCATCTGCTGGATGACGTTAGTAGCTGGAAACCCGGAGATCAGATTGTGGTCGCAAGCACGGACTATTCCATGTACCAAGCAGAGGAGTTCACTCTTCTCCCCTGTCCCAAGTGCAACCGCTTCCAGGTCAAAGTCAAAGGTATCAGACTGCTCAGAAGGCTTCTTGGGAAACACTCTTTTTGAGATATGACTCCTGGAATTCTTTGTTTTTCCTTCAGTCGTCATCATCATCATCATCTTCATCAATATTGAAGTTCTTAGTAGTGGGGTGCTTTGAACACAAGAGTCCCAGAGGATGTTAGATAAAAGTAGTCATTGAGCAATAATGTTGCTGTTAATGATGTGTTATAGGCAAATCAGTGTTTTTGTGCCAGTTTCTATGTTAAAAAAAAAAAAAAGATGCAGAATAGATGGATTGATTTTTTTTTTCAAGATCCTTTCCAACTTCTTTCTTATTAATTTTCCACTATTAAATAATAGTAAACCAGATTCATTTTTTAATAGAAGTCTTTCTTTTTTTAATTAAAAAAAATGAAACTCATGGTTTTTGAGTGTCTACTTTCTTGGCAAAAAGTAGATCTCACTAATATATTTAAAATGGAACCAAAAAGGTATTTTCAGGGCTTCCCTGGTGGCGCAGTGGTTGAGAGTCCGCCTGCCGATGCAGGGGACATGGGTTTGTGCCCCGGTCCGGGAAGATCCCACATGCTGCGGAGCGACTAGGCTCGTGAGCCATGGCCGCTAAGCCTGCGCATCCCGCAATGGGAGAGGCCACAACAGTGAGAGGCCCGCGTACCGCAAAAAAAAAAAAAAAAAAAAAAAAAAAGGTATTTTCATAAAACTACATTTCCTGTCATAATCTTGAATAATATATTTTTTGAGAAAGAGCAATGTACAATAAGATTCTTACTGTAAGCAGTGTTTATAAAGGATGACTGACATTTACCAGGTACTTATTTTGAGCCTGGTAATAGGCAAAGCTTCTTCCTTCATTGCCTCAATTATGGGATTCATTGTGCATTTCACTCATTATATTTCCTTGCTTCTGTAATAAAAATTATACATTTATGATACAAAACAAAATAAAAACAAAACAAAATAATTTATAGTAACTATTTAATAAGTACTCAGTGGGTAATTTAGAGCTTTGAAGGTTAAAGGAAAATTTTTTGCTTTAGAAAAAAATGGGATTGGCCCACTTAGCAATTTTTTCTTGTTTCATTCAGTGTTATACTTTTCTTTCCTGACAATACAGGGCATAAGCAGAAAACAAAAAGCTGAAAAACCATGATACGATCTGGCATTAATTTCATTTGGAAATTCCCACTCTTGTTAACAAGTCTACGTGATAATGAGTCTCCATAATCTCAACTCCTTGATTTATTTGTATTTTTCCTTCCTGAGTTTTTATAGTAAAGATCAGATAAAAACTCATTATTAAAGTGTTTCTAAGCTTCCAATAAATGTGGGAATTTAAAAGTGCATAATAATATTACAATAAGAAGTGGGAAGGGAAAGATGGTTATTTCTGTACTGTTAATGTCCAAATGCAGATTACTTTAGCTTTGAAGTAGAAGCAAAAACAACTTGACACTCTGTTATCAACATGTACAGAACCATTCGTTTTCCTAGATCCAACATGCATCTGGGTCTTCATGTGTTGTCCTCAAGGGAGTAGAACAAGAGCACATGGACAGGAAGCAGAGAGAGAGAGACAGCATGGATTCTTAGTTAGATTCTGGATTATTGGTGCTGTTCAAGAGAGGACTGAACTACTTCAGGGAGGAGTAAGGTCTCTGTGTGTGGATTTGATAGTTGGTAGTGAGGGTTAAGGCATTGAGTGGGGGATTAGACTATATAATCCTTAAAATCTTTACTTCCTGGGATTCTGTGGTTCTGAGGTATTGAAGAATGGAAGAAAACAATAAATTTTAATAATGTCTTGGAGTTACAGAAAAAAGAGGACTATCTTTTTGACATGTTTTATGTTTTCATTGTTCTAATGTTATTTTTGCTTTGCTCTCATCAACCAGAAACGCCTCAGTTCCTGCACATGGGTGAGATTATAGATGGTGTAGACATGAGAGCTGAGGTTGGAATTCTTACCCAGAATATTGTAATCCGAGGAGAAATGGAAGACTCATGCTACGCTGAAAACCAGTGCCAATTCTTTGATTATGATACCTTTGGGGGACATGTCATGGTAGGCAAAAGCATTTAATGAACTCTTTGAAACCCTGGCTGCTAAGTGCATGTTGAAAAAACTTCAAGTTTTGGAATGAGATCTTTATGGCTATTGAAATCATATTTTATTTCTTTATCCAATAACAATGAGATTTTAGATGATTAAAAGATAAGGTTATATCTTTATTTGGTTGATCTGGACCTATAGTTAAACCATTTAATTGTCCTGTGAAGGATTAAATCAATTTACATTGGGAAGAACCAATTATACAGACAAAGAAACAATCTCAGTATCATGCATGCAATCTCTGAAAGAATCAGTTTTTTTTAAAAAAAACATATTATGAAACGGTAAGCAGTACACATTCAAAATATGTTTCTGTAAAGATATTTTTTGTATGCAGATTTTTACTCTGTAAAAGTACTAAACACTTACTGTGTGCTAAGCATTGCTCTATGTACTAATGTATTGGATTCCTGGGCTGCATTTTGGCTACATGTGTCTTAAAATCAGTTTTTGTGCATTGAGTAGGCTATTATTGTTGGCTGCGTTTCTATTGCACTGATTTCTAAAATGTTGGTCAGTGTCATTTCTTTGTTTTTAATAGTGTGATAAAAAATCCAGTGTTTGTAAATATTGAGATCGCTCCAGTGGTGGAACAACAGAGGCGTTTTTAAAAAGGACTCAAGTAAACAACAGTATGTGCTAGCTAAAACATTGAGGGAGGATTTAGAAATAATTATTTATCAAACTCTGGTGGAGATTATAGAAATGAAAGAATAAGACAAGACTGGAAATGGCCAAAATATTTGAACAAACCCAAACATATATACAGAAAACATTTCTGTAGTTTTCCTTGTTACATCTCCTTTATTCCTAATGAGAGGCTATTTTTATTGCTCTTCAAAGCATTCACTTATGTAAAGAAGCATTTGCTAAATTATGATCCAGGAAAACAGTCTAGTCTAGTCTCCTTCAGATATTTTCTGTTAAAACAATATTTTTTGCTGCTTTGCTATTCTGAGCTACTTTGCTGAAGCTACTTTGCTTACGTATTAGCTTGATTTTGGTTATCTTACAGATAAAGAAAAATTTTACTTCAGTCCATCTTTCTCATGTGGAATTGAAACACATGGGTCAGCAGCACCTGGGGCGGTATCCTGTTCATTTTCACCTGTGTGGAGACGTGGATTATAAAGGAGGGTACAGACATGCAACGTTTGTGGACGGCCTATCTATTCATCACAGCTTCTCAAGGTGCATCACTGTGCATGGGACAAATGGCTTGCTGGTAAGTAGCCTCACATTATGTTGATGCATATTATGGAAACAGTTAACTCTCCTTCATTCTCATGACTTCTCAATTTTATATAAGTAAGCTGTTATACCACATGTCTTACTCTATCCTGCTTTACTGAGAGTTCTGCTGTTTTTCTCTGTTCTTTTAAGAGATCAATGAACCCTGACATTTGACTTTGCCCCATCAGCTAAGATCAAAACTTGTTTTTGCTTTTGTACTGAGCATGCCTCATGAATAGCACTTGTCGCTTAAACCGCAGTCAATCTTGTTACCAGTGACATCATACACTTGTATTTCTGCAGATAAAAGACACCATCGGATTTGACACACTAGGTCATTGTTTCTTTTTGGAAGATGGTATTGAACAGAGAAACACTTTGTTCCACAATCTGGGACTCCTCACCAAACCAGGCACCCTACTTCCCACTGATAGGAATAACTCCATGTGTACCACCATGCGGGAAAAAGTGTTTGGAAATTACATCCCCGTGCCTGCCACTGACTGTATGTGAGTAATTGGCGGAGTGAAAAACTCACTTGTGATGGTCAAGGGCTGTTGGCTTTTGGGGAAGATGTTTTGGGGGAGGTTTTTAATAGGTGGGATTTTTCCTGATGAATGTTTAAATAACCTTAAAAAATGCCTTTCAGGGCTGTTTCAACTTTCTGGATTGCTCATCCCAACAATAATCTGATTAATAATGCAGCTGCAGGCTCACAGGTAAATAATAAAGTGCTTCAGTTTTTTTGTATTTAAGTTTGTAAGTATTCTGGTTTATATATATGCAAGGTAGTTTGTGGTAATCTAACTCAAGCACCTTGCTTTCTGGTACAGCTTATTTCATTGAGAGCAGGCTATAGTTGAGATGGTTCTTCTATTTTTTCTAAATCATTTGTGCCAGTTAGTGTTTATGAGTGTAGTAAGACAGGCGCTAAATGCCAGAAAAGAGGTGGGCTCATATCTAGGGTTATCATGCCATCTCCAGAGTGTATTTTTAGTGTATTATGTACGATCTTTCTGGCTTCCCTATTTCAGTCATATATTAATGAGCAAAGAAAGCCTTATGAGAGTGGATTATTCTGTAGAATATTATGACAATGGTCATTCTGGTCAAAGGGGCGCATCCTTTTGTTAAATACAGGGATTGTATACACTTAGGGATTTCATCTCTTTGGTAAAGCAAGGACTCAATTGTGTGCCTTAAATTGTTTCACATACACATACACAGGGATAACTTAAGAGAATAAATGAACTGTTTTTGGATGACAGAAATGTCTCCTGGATAAGCTTGGAGAAATTTACATTTGTAATTGTGTGTTTTTAGAACTGCTAATTTATAACATAAAAATGAATCTTTAAGACATGATACTATTATGAGTATATCTGTGCTGAAAACTATAGCACAGAAATATGAGCTTTGTAGCAAAACCTGAATATTCATATATATACATCATGGCTATTAACATTTAAAAAGGAAAGAAATACCTAGCATTGTTTTCCAGGATGAAATAAAAAATAGATGAAGGGAGTATTTCTTCAAGATAACCAGAAAACAGGTATCACTGGGTGATGGTAGAATTCACATCTGTGATTTTTCTTAAAAACATAAAACATAAAATTCTTATTTGACAGAGCAGAGACCTGGACATTCAATCATTTCAGGCTTCTATTCATTCATTTTTCATCAAATATTTGTTGAGCCCATACGGGATTTGTGTTGAGAGTTTCTGATTGGAAGATGAGATTTTGGGTAAAGGTGACCAAGGGTTTGATGTGCAGTCTTACCCCTGATCATCTTGTGATCTGTTACATTACAAATCAACAGTCAGAGCAGAGCTTCCTTTCAGCTGTTTTCAGAAGTCATGGGTAGAAGATCAAAGCAAATTGCAAATAGTCCATGAAAAATGTAAGGTGAGGTTGCCAGACATCCTTATTAGGCCTCATGTGAGAAAAGCAGAAAGCAGGTCTCTATCTTTTCCATCTCCTGTGTGTTCTTCGTCCTTTGCATTCTGTGAGTTCTTTTTTTCTCTCTAGAAAAATTGTTCCAGTAAAGCTCATGTTTTGGCAAGGGTTTTCCTCCCAAAGTAAATCAAACCCTTTCTTCTTGGTACCTTTCCACTGCGTTTTACAAAGCTCCCTTTGCCTGTTTTGACACCACAGAGTTTTAACAGGAAACAGCTGCTACCTCCTTATCCCGCTTTTTCTATCCCCCAACCTGAAACTCCATTGCGTCTTGGGAGGGTTTACTCTGCCCTCAGTTTATAGGGCTATGGTATGGAGCCTTCTTCACAGCCCTCCAAGTCTGTTTTGTGCCCAAAAGAATAGAGGTGGCAAACACATTTTTCAGAGTAGTTTGTTTTACTAAGACCCATCTGTAAAGTTTTATCATGGAAAAATGCCACATATTGCATTCGTTTTGGTGATATGTTTTCCACAATTCATATCTCTATGCTCCTAAAGGACTTCGTTACAACTAATATAGTACTTATTACATATATTATATTTTAGTTCTCTCTGTATTTCCCATTAGAGTATGAATTCTTTGAGACCTGGCACTAAATAAATGTTTGCTAAATTTGAATTGATACCATACTTTTGGACTATATATTTGAGTTTTAACAATCTGTTTAATCAGAGTTCCTTCATGTGAAGTTGTCCTTCACATTGGGCTGATTTTTAATTAAATTGTAAAATAAAAAATTATCACAGAGATTAAGAACATTTCATTTCGATTTTTATATCTCATTTTGAGTGTCAGAAATTTTCAAACTGTTCTGCTGCTTTGGTTAAGGTAAGTAACACTGAAGTTGAACAGACAGGACCTAGCCTGAGACAGCATCCTGATTCATGTGTGTGGTGGTTTTTTCTGTTTGGCAAAAATTTGCCTCGGGACAAGAAGGGCACTGGAGTTGTTTGAAAGAAGTCAGTGATGGATAGTTGTTTAATAGGTATGACTCATCTATTGATCAGGTTTGGAGGTAAACAGAAAAAAACCCATATTGCTAAAAGGCTGTGCTGTCCTGGTCACATGGAAGGGAAGGGAGGATTTGGTTCTAGTTCTGTATGACTTTTTTTTTTTTCCCCCCAGCTGTTATTTAATACTTTGATTTTAAAAATTTTTTTATTAGAGTATAGTTGATTTACAATGTTGTATTAATTTCAGGTGAATCAGTTATACATGTACATATAACCGCTCTTTTTTTTTTTAGATTCTTTTCCCATATAGGCCATTACAGAGAACTGAGTAGAGTTCCCTGTGCTATACAGCAGGTTCTTATTAGTTATCTATTTTATATATAGTAGTGTGTATATATCAGTCCCAATCTCCCAGTTTATCCCTGTCCCCCCACCCCCCACCCGTTATCCCCTGGTAACCAAAAGTTTCTTTTCTATTGGATTGGCCAAATGAACTTTTTGGCCAACCAAATACATCCGTGACTCTACTTCAGTTTTGTAAATAACTTCATTTGTACCCTTTTTTTTAGGTTCCACGTGTAAGTGATATCATATGATATTTGTCTTTCTGTGTCTGACTTACTTCACTCAGTATAACAATCTCTAGGTCCAGCCATGTTGCTACAAATGGCATTATTTTGTTCTTTTTCATTGCTGAGTAATATTCCATTGTGTGTGTATGTGTGTGTGTGTGTGTGTGTGTGTGTGTGTGTGTGTGTGTGTGTGTATGTACATACCACATCTTCTTTATCCATTCCTCTAGTGATGGACATTTAGGTTGCTTCCATGTCCTGGCTGCATGAGTTTTTATAGTAGATAATGATGGGAAAGTTACTTCGAAAATAAATTTTGGTATCAGCCAATTCTATCTTTCGTCCCATCTTACAAGCAAAGTTAAATATGCCTTTTTTTTTTTTTAAGCCTGATATACTGCTTTGAGTGTACTAGATGAGTGCACAACTCTTAGAGTCAATTCTGAACCTGAACCAATGAATAATTAGTGTTAAAAAGATGAAACTTGTTTGTGAAATGCTTAGGTTATGTGAGAGTGTTTCATAGAGTGGCTTTATAAAAGGAGGCTTTTTAATAATCTTGCCCTTTTAATTATAGGATGCTGGAATATGGTATTTATTCCACAAGGAACCTACGGGGGAATCCAGTGGATTGCAGCTCTTAGCAAAACCAGAACTCACTCCATTGGGAATATTTTATAACAACAGGGTCCATTCAAGTTTTAAGGTAGGTTCCTAAATTTTAACCATCAGTATATAACGATTTGCAGGGTAAAGGATGGACTACTGTGATTACAACTGAGAAATGTTAATATTAGGTAGAACTTGTCATCAGAGAAAGTAATTTGTGATTAAATAAGCAGACTCCTAACCTTGCCACATTCAGGATGTATAGACAGCTTTCTGTTTATACACACATAGGAATATATGCTACGGCACACATGTACATGCAATCTGAATAATTATAATAATGGACTTGACCTATGAATCCTCATCCTCTTCCTTCCCTCCCCTTGCCTTCTTTCCAATCTTTAATATCATTACATGTTTCTAAGGATGTACACATTAGTGTATTATATGCTTCTGGAGCTTAAAAAGCATATTTTCTCTCTTCTCTCAGTGCTAATAGGGTGTCCTATTGGACACTTAATACTAGTTATGTAAATAGTGAAATATTGTTTAAGAATATTTGACCCAATTTAAAATGATATATAGGTCAAGGAGACGAAAGGCCATTTAAGAATTCTAACTTTCATGATATTTGGCACTTGTCCCCACCTCCCTGGTGATAAATGCATCTGGTTCATTTTATGCTCCCAAGGCATCTTGATATTTTCATCATGTGATACAATGCCCAGATTCTTTACTCTGATGTGCCCATCAAAGTTGAATTAATACTTTCCATTTATGATACTCAGAGGATCCTTTAAAAACCTAAGTGTGATGTACTTTGAAGAGCTTAGAATCACTTGATGAAGACTTGAGAGGGGAAAAAACTTAGAAAGAATTGTGGTTTTTATGAACTGAATAGTTGATTAAGGCTAGTAACTGTTGAAAGCAGCACTTCAAAGCAGAAATCCTCAAAATTTTCTAATTATAAGTGGTATTACAAAAAACACCTTATTCTAATTAATTTTTTAAATGTCATATACCATGAGGACATGTAGTAATCTACTGTATCAATTTAAAATAAAAGGTATTAGATCTAAATAATGAGTGGATTATTAGGTTTTAACTTATTAAATTTGGGACTGACTATCCAGAGTGATATCAGACATCCAGCCTGCTGGGTGTCTTAGGGACACATAAGTAAAATGTGTTCAACACGAAAATCCTTATTTTTGTCCCCAGACCCATTTCTGTGTCTTCGTTTCAGTGAATGGAACCATTAGCCACTTAATTGCCCAGACTAGAAATATATGAACCTTTATTGTTTGTTTCCTTTCCCTTATCCTTAGACATTTTATTAATTACAAATGGTATCAATTCTACCTAGTAAAGAATTCTCACTCTATTTTACCTGTTACTACTGTCACGAGTCTAGATCACCTTTATTTCTCTTCTGGATTACTGTAGTCAGCTCCTATTTTTTCTCTTATCTCTCTTTTTGCCCCTTTCTAATTCATTATCCATCTTGTAGCCACAGTATTCTTTCTTAAAATGCACTTGATTCCATTGCCTTTATTAAACGTCCCATTGTCTTGACTCTTTAGCGTATCAACTCTGCACCATCTGGCATTTGCTTCTCTTTAGTCTTCTTCCTTACCTTTCCTCCCTCTATACATTTCCTGTTAGTCCAGCTAAGATTTTTTTCCCTCAGATGTGCCATGCTTTCTCTCATCCCCAGATGTTTTGTACAAATGATTCCCTTGAGTACTTTCCGCTGGGTTCTTCAACTGTTTCCCACCCACTCCCTGCCCTTCATCCCTGACCTGTTCTGTGTGGTTAGTTCCTTTAAGTTTCAGCTTTAGGATGTCACTTCTTTTTGGAGACATTCCCTGAATTCTCTCTCTCTTACCTTCACAAAAGGTCTTATCTTGGTGCTTTTCTTATGTGCTGCCAAAGCATCACCTACTTCCTTTGTTATATGCTTATCATATTGGATGGTAATTGTTTATTTCATTGCATGTCTTCCTGCTAGTTTATGTGTCAGTAACAGCAAAGACCATAGTTTTCTGGTTGACGTATAATGCTTCGTGCCTACCCTAAGGTGGGCACTAAATAAATGTTTGCTGAATGACCGAATGAGTAAAAGTATTAAAAAAATACAGTAAAGTAGCTCTTTTTGTAATACCTTTGCTTGGCTGTTTATTCCCTTCTCCCTCCTTTTTTGGTAGATGTGATAAGCTAAAACTTATTTCATGAATCATTATATATATAGTTATAACTTGGGATTCATATTCATTTCAGTCCATTATTATATTTTCCAGGCTGGCTTATTTATTGACAAAGGTGTCAAAACAACCAATGCTAGTGCTGCTGACCCAAGGGAGTACCTCTGTTTGGATAACAGTGCAAGGTAGAACTGGTCCTTTTAAATCACGCTCAAGCCATATCTTGCCAAAGTAAAACTTTCTGAGTTAAGCTGTTGCGCTCTTTCTCCAGTAACATGTTTAAACTGAAGTTTTCAGGGTTTGTAGGAGGGTTTTGGAAAAACATTTATTTTGCTGTTCTAGGTCCTGTGGCTGGGCTTTTCATCTTATTGAGATGCCAAAGAAATTGATGCTTTTTCTCTTTTTGACAGTTGTAAATTGATGTTAGAGAGAGTTGTAGAAAGAGAAAGAAAAAGAAGAGAGATATGTTGAAAAAGGGTTCAGAATTTGGCCAAAAGTAGAACATGATTCATTGAAAAACAAGTTAAGCTAAGATGTTTTAATATAATCCCTGAAAACCAAGGCATATATAATTTATTGTTAGTGGTCAAAGTGGAATGTCGCGTTAAATCTATTTCAAAGGGAAAAGTCTCAAACTTGATGATTAAGCTAGTTCTGGTTCAGTTCTTCGTAGTCTCAGATTCATATCATAGCTGGGCTATGTGTTACTCTCCTTTATAACCACAAAATGTGGTTAGGATATGGATCAGCATTTCAACAAAGTTTTTTTTTTACATGCTGTGTATGAGCCAAAATAAATAAAATATCTCCAATGGAAACAAAATTTTCTGGAAAAGATGGCAACTTAAGGTCATATTCAGTAGAAGCTGTGTACATGTTATTTTTCTATACTTCAAGTTGATTGACCAACTAAAGGATCTGAAAGGGTTCTAGATTTAATAGGCTCTGTTGACAGTTACTTACGAAAAGGATGACAGGCGCTATTGTTCACAAGGGAATAAAGTAGGAGTCACAATGGAGGTTAGTAAAGAATCCTTGTGACACAGTAATAAAGGTCAGGAGAAAACTGGGCAAATAAGTAAGTAAAATTAGTCATTGTTAAAGGGCAAGTTGAGCCTGAAATATAGTAAAGCAATGATCAGAAAACATTTGAGAAGTGGAGAAATTGTGGGCATTGTTTAAATAAAACACAAGGAAGGTACTGGACACCTAATAGCTGGGCAAGGTATGACATGGAAAAAGAGGAGATAAACTTGAGATGAAAAAGGAGCATACAGATGACAACAAATTATGAACCAAAAAGAGAATATTAACTGACAAAACAAATCTTTGCTAGAAGATTGCTGCTGCTTTTTAAAAGAGTTTGTTATAACTGGTAGAACTAATAATGTATACTTTGCTAAGTTAGTATTAACAGAAAAATCTTTATACACAGCACAATTGACTCTCTTATCTGCCTTAAAAAATTACATGTGTGTGTATAAATGGATGGATGAGAAAATATATTTCAGAATCTATTGATATTTTCATTATACTTGACAATAAAACAACTTGTTCATAGTGGCCTAAGAAGTTCTTTACCGTGTGTGAGTGTATGATATTATGATAATGGTATTCTTTCCTCTGCTCTCTGTTACTTTTGTTACTAGTTTATAAATACATACATATTGGTAAGGAATTAGACTCCATTTGGAAGTTGTTATTGAAAAGAACTGATTATAGGAGAGGAGTAACAAGACATTTGACAGCTAGTATATACATTTAATTTTGTATGAACTAATGTATAAGATATGGCCTCATGCATTCATGCAGTTCAGACATGAGTAAAAATGATAAAACTCAAACACAAATGAGTAATAAGCCAGCCCATGAATTAAACATCAGACTCATGGGATCCAGAAGATATTTAGTCTGTTCAACAAAGGGGAAGTTGACCTAATAGTTAATCAGATGAGCCTTTCCTTGTGTCTTCAAGATATGAAATTACAGGAATCCAAAGATGGGATATTTTAAATCCAGAAAGCTCCCAGTTTAAGATTGGGAAATTTCATCTAAAAGGGTAAAAGAGCATGAGAACCAACAAGTGCAGAGGACAATTAAGGGAGAGTTGGGAAGTGTGCTGAAGGCTTATACATGAAGGTGATAGAAAATTAACTGCATTTTCTACATACCAAGTGGGAAAGAGGATGAAAAATAAAGGTTATCTGAGCAAGTGGTCAGTGATTTATATGGATAGAAATTTCAGAAAAAATGAGACGGCTACAGCAGAAAATCAGATGTTGCTTTACTGTACTTTTTTTTTTTTTTCTTTTTGGCTTTCTTTTAGAACATTGTGTAGTTTCCTTACCAGAACTCTTCCATCTGCTTGATATTATGTGATGACTGCAAAGCTGTTTGGCAGCAACTACAATGCCAGAAGAGTGGGTGATGGCTCAGAGTCAGACTTTTTACCCCTTAGGTCAGAGCCATTTAGTGTAAGGGCTTATGTACACAATCTAAGGGTGGATGTAGCGCTTTCTAGATTGGTCTCCTTAACATTCGTTCTCCATTATCCTTTCACCAAGTAGCAGCTAGTGACCAGTTAAAAAGTGAAATCCGGTTATATCACTGCCCTGACTCCATGTTTCTGAAGACTTTCCATCACACTTATTTGTTTATCCACCTGCTTTATTGAGGTATGATTGACATGTAAAAAGCTGTGCATATATAATGTATAGAACTTGGTAAGTTTGGAGATAAGTACACACCCATGAACTCTCAAGGGCATAGACTTATCCATCACCTGCCAAAGTTTCCTTCTACCTCCTTTATGGTCATTATTTTTTTAATTAAAAAAAATTAAATTTTTTGTGGAAAGATCACTTACCTGAAGATCTACTCTCAGCAAATTTTAAGTATACAATACAGTATTTTTAGCTATAGGCACTATGCTGTAGAGTAGATCTCTAGACTTTATTTATCTTACATAACTAAACCTTTTGTGCCCCTTTGACTATCACTTCGCCATTTCCTCCTCCCTCCAGCCCCTGGCAACCACCATTCTACTTTTACCTTTGCATTTAGAATAAAGAACCACACCCTTGCCTGGCACATGCCTTCCTGTCTATCCTCTCCCTCTTGGTTCGTACTTACCAGCCAATCTGCTTATTGTCCTTTGAATATGCCAAGCTCACTCATGCCTAAGGACCTTTGCACTTGCTGTCTTCTGGGCATAGCTGCTTCTCAAACCATACATATTTGATGAGCACCTACCATGTGCCAGCAACTTTCATAGTGATGTTTGTGCAAATGATGTTTCTTTCACGTATGATTGAAAATCTCAACTGGCTGAAATGGTTTTTGTAAAGCTGTGTAGTTTTTTCTCTCCCCACCTGCCCAGCTCTGTAAGATTATGATAGAAATGATCTTTTTAAAAATTAGGTGGCCTTATGGAATTATTTGAGTTGTTACAGTTGACAGAGGTTTTTTTGTTGTTTTTTTGGTGGGGGGGGTGCCATGCTGCATAGCATGTGGGATCTTACTTCCCTGACGAGGGATTGAACCCGTGCCCCCTGCAGTGGAAGTGCGGAGTGCTAACCACTGAACTGCCAGGGAATTTCTGGTAAACAGGGTTTTCTGGGTTTTTTTTAAGAAAAAAGTTTTGAATTTTATTTTATTTTTTTATACAGCAGGTTCTTATTAGTTATCCATTTTATATACATCAGTGTATACATGTCAATCCCAATCTCCCAATTCATCACACACACACACCCCCACCGCTTTCCCCCCTTGGTGTCCATACGTTTGTTCTCTACATCTGTGTATCAGTTTCTACCCTGCAAACCAGTTCATCTGCACCATTTTTCTAGGTTCCACATGAATGCGTTAATATACAATATTTGTTTTTCTCTTTCTGACTTACTTCACTCTGTATGACAGTCTCTAGATGCATCCACCTCTCTACAAATGACCCACTTTCGTTCCTTTTTATGGCTGAGTAATATTCCATTGTATATATGTACCACAACTTCTTTATCCATTTGTCTGTTGATGGCTTTTAGGTTGCTTCCATAACCTGGCTATTGTAAATAGTGCTGTGATGAACATTGGGGTGCATGTGTCTTTTTGAATTATGGTTTTCTCTGGGTGTATGTCCAGTAGCGGGATTGCTGGGTCATATGGTAATTCTATTTTTAGTTTTTTAAGGAACCTCCGTACTGTTCTCCATAGTGGCTGTATCAATTTACACTGCCACCAACAGTGCAAGAGTGTTCCCTTTTCTCCGCACCATCTCCAGCATTTGTTGTTTGTAGATTTTCTGATGATGCCCATTCTAAATGGTGTGAGGTGATACCTCATTGTAGTTTTGATTTCCATTTCTCTAATAGTGATGTTGAACAGTTTTTCATGTGCTTCTTGGCCATCTGTGTGTCTTCTTTGGAGAAATGTCTATTTACATCTTCTGCCCATTTTTTTGATTGGGTTGTTTGTTTTTTTAATATTGAGCTGTATGAGCTGTTTATATATTTTGGAGATTAATCCTTTGGTGATTCGTTTGCAGATATTTCTCCCATTCTAAGGGTTGTCTTTTCATCTTGTTTGTAGTTTCCTTTGCTTTGCAAAAGCTTTTAAGTTTGATTAGGTCCCATTTGTTTATTTTTGTTTTTATTTCCATTACTCTAGGAGGTGGATCAAAAAAGATCTTGCTGTGATTTATGTCAGAGTGTTCTTCCTATGTTTTTCTCTACGAGTTTTACAGTGTCTAGTCTTACATTTAGGTCTCTAATCCATTTTGAGTTTATTTTTGTGTATGGTGTTAGGGAGTATTCTAATTTCATTCTTTTACATGTAGCTATCCAATTTTCCCAGCACCACTTATTGAAGAGACTGTCTTTTTTCCATTGTATATCCTTGACTCCTTTGTCATAGATTAGTTGACCATAGGTGCATGGGTTTATCTCTGGGCTTTCTATTCTGTTCCATTGATCTGTATTTCTGTTTTTGTGCCAGTACCATATTGTCTTGATTACTGTAGCTTTGTAGTATAGTATGAAATAAGGGAGTCTGATTCCTCCAGCTCCATTTTTTTTCCTCAAAACCGCTTTGGCTATTCAGGGTCTTTTGTGTCTCCATACAAATTTTAAGATTTTTTGTTCTAGTTCTATAAAAAATGCCATTGATAATTTGATGGGGATTGCATTGAATCTGTAGATTGCTTTGGGTAGTATAGTCATTTTCACAATGTTGATTCTTCCAATCCAAGAACATGGTATATCTCTTCATCAGTTTGTATCGTCTTTAATTTTTTTCATCAGTGTCTTATAGTTTTCTGCATACACATCTTTTGTCTCCCTAGGTAGGTTTACTCCTCAGTATTTTATTCTTTTTGTTGCAATGGTAAATGGGAGTGTTTCCTTAATTTCTCTTTCAGATTTTTCATCATTAGTGTGTAGGAATGCAAGAGATTTCTGCATTAAATTTGTATCCTGCTACTTTACCAAATTCATTGATTAGCTCTAGTAGTTTCTGGTAGCATCTTTAGGATTCTCTATGTCATCTGCAAACAGTGACAGTTTTACTTCTTTTCCAACTTATATTCCTTTTATTTATTTTTCTTCTCTGATTACTGTGCTATGTTGAATAATAGTGGTGAGAGTGGACATCCTTGTCTTGTTCCTGATCTCAGAGGAGATGCTTTCAGTTTTTCACCATTGAGAATGATGTTTGTCGTGGCTTTGTCTTATATGGCCTTTATTATGTTGAGGTAGATTCCCTCTGTGCCCACTTTCTGGAGAGTTTTTATCATAAATGGGTGTTGAATTTTGTCAAAAGCTTTTTCTGTATCTATTGAGATGATCATATGATTTTTCTTCTTCAATTTGTTAATATGGTGTATCACATTGATTGATTTGCGTATATTGAAGAATCCTTGCATCCCTGGGATAAATCTCAGTTGATCATGGTGCATGATCCTTTTAATGTGTTATTGGATTCTCTTTGCTAGTATTTTGTTGAGGATTTTTGCATCTATATTCATCAGTGATATTGGTCTGTCATTTTGTTTTCTTGTAGTATCTTTGTCTGTTTTTGGTATCAGGGTGATGGTGGCCTCATAGAATGAGTTTGGGAGTGTTCCTTCCTCTGCAATTTCTTGAAAGAGTTTGAGAAGAATTGGTGTTATCTATTCTCTAAATGTTTGATAGAATTCACCTGTGAAGCCATCTGGTCCTGGACTTTTGTTTGTTGGAAGTTTTTTTTTTTTTTTTGGAAGATTTTTAATCACAGTTTCAATTTCATTACTTGTGATTGGTCTGTTCATATTTTCTGTTTCTACCTGGTTCAGTCTTGGAAGGTTATGCTTTTCTAAGAATTTGTCCATTTCTTTGAGGTTGTCCATTTTATTGGCATAGAGTTGCTTATAGTAGTCTCTTAGGATGCTTTGTATTTCTGTGACGTCTTGTAACTTCTCCTTTTTCATTTCTAATTTTTTTGACTTGAGCCCTCTCCCTCTTGATGAATCTGGCTAATGGTTTATCAAGTTTGTTTATCTTCTCAAAGAACCACGTTCTAGTTTTATTGATCCTTGCTATTGTTTTCTTTTTTTCTACTTCGTTTATTTCTGCTCTGATCTTTATGATTTCTTTCCTTCTACAAACTTTGGGTTTTGTTTGTTCATCTCTCTCTAGTTCCTTTAGGTGTAAGGTTAGGTTGTTTATTTGAGATTTTTCTTGTTTCTTGAGGTAGGCTTGTATTGCTATAAACTTTCCTCTTAGAACTGCTGCATCCCATAAGTTTTGGATCATCGTGTTTTCATTGTAGTTTGTCTCTAGGTATTTTTTGATTTCCTCTTTGATTTCTTCAGTGATCTCTTGGTTATATAGTAACATACTGTTTATCCTCCATGTGTTTGTGTTTTTTACATTTTTTTCCCCCTGTAATTGATTTCTAATTTCATAGTGTTGTGGTCAGAAAAGGTGCTTGATATGATTTCAATTTTCTTAAATTTACTGAGGCTTGATTTGTGACCCAAGGTGTGATCTGTCCTGGAGAATGTTCCATGTGCACTTGAGAAGAAAGTGTAATCTGCTGTTTTTGGATGGAATATCCTATAAATATCAATTAAATCTATCTGGTCTGTTGTGTCACTTAAAGCTTCTATCTCCTTATTAATTTTCTGTTTGGATGATCCATCCATTGGTGTAAGTGAGGTGTTAATGTCCCCACTATTATTTTGTTACTGTCCATTTCCTCTTTTATAGCAGTTAGCAGTTGCCTTATGTATTGAGGTGCTCCTATGTTGGGTGCATATATATTTATAATTGTTATATCTTCTTCTTGGATTGATCCCTTGATCATTATGTAGTGTCCTTCCTTGTCTCTTGTAACATTTTTTATTTTAAAGTCTATTTTATCTGATATGAGTATTGCTACTCCAGCTTTCTTTTGATTTCCATTTGCATGGATTTCTTTTTCCATCTCCTCACTTTCAGTTGTATGTGTCCCTAGGTCTGAAGTGGGTCTCTTGTAGACAGCATATATATGGATCTTGTTTTTGTATCTATTCAGCGAGCCTGTGTCTTTTGGTTGGAACGTTTAATCCATTCACGTTTAAGGTAATTATCGATATGTATGTTCCTATTAGCATTTTCTTAATTGTTTTGGGTTTGTTTTTGTAGGTTCTTTTCTTCTCTTGTGTTTCCCACTTAGAGAAGTTCCTTTAGCATTTGTTGTAGAGCTGGTTTGGTGTTGCTGAATTCTCTTAGCTTTTGCTTGTCTGTAAAGCTTTTGATTTCTCCTTCAAATCTGAATGAGATCCTCACCAGGTTGAGTAATCTTGGTTGTAGTTTCTTCCCTTTCATCACTTTAAATATATCATGCCACTCCCTTCTGGCTTGTAGAGTTTCTGCTGAGAAATCAGCTGTTAACCTTATGGGAGTTCCCTTGTATGTTATTTGTTGTTTCTCCCTTGTTGCTTTCAGTAATTTTTCTTTTTCTTTAATTTTTGTGAATTTGATTACTGTGTGTCTCATTGTGTTTCTCCTTGGGTTTGTCCTGCGTGGGGTTCTCTGCGCTTCCTGGACTTGGGTGGCTATTTCCTTTCCCATGTTATGGAAGTTTTCAACTATAATCTCTTCAAATATTTTCTCACGTCCTTTCTCTCTGTCTTCCCGTGTTGGGACCCGTATTATGTGAATGTTGTTGCGTTTAATATTGTCCCAGAGGTCTCTTAGGCTGTCTTCATTTCTTTTCATTCTTTTTTCTTTATTCTGTTCCATGGCAGTGAATTCCACCATTCTGTCTTCCAGGTCACTTATGTGTTCTTCTGCCTCAGTTATTCTGCTACTGATTCCTTCCAGTGTATTTTCCATTTCAGTTGTTGTATTGTTCATCTCTGTTTGTTTGTTCTTTAATTCTTCTAGTTGTTTGTTCTTTAATTCTTCTAGGTCTTTGTTAAACATTTCTTGCATCTTCTATATCTTTGCCTCCATTCTTTTTCTGAGGTCCTGGATCATCTTCACTATCATTATTCTGAATTCTTTTTCTAGAAGGTTGCATATCTCCACTTCATTTAGTTGTTTTCTGGGGTTTTATCTTGTTCCTTCATCTGTTACACAGTCCTCTGCCTTTTCATTTTGTCCCTGTTTCTGTGAATGTGGTTTTCGTTCCACAGGCTGCAGAATTGTAGTTCTTCTTGCTTCTGCTGTCTGCCCTCTGGTGGATGAGGCTATCTAAGAGGCTTGTGCAAGTTTCCTGATGCGAGGGACTGGTGGTGGGTAGAGCTGGGTGTTGCTCTCGTGGGTACAGTTCAGTAAAACTTTAATCTGCTTGTCTGCTGATGGGTGGAGCTGGGTTCCCTCCCTGTTCGTTGTTTGGCCGGAGGCAACCCAACACTAAACCCTACCTGGGCTAATGGCAGACTCTGGGAGGGCTCACGCCAAGGAGTACTTCCCAGAACTTTTGCTGCCAGTGTGCTTGTCCCCACGGTGAGCCACAGCCACCCCCTGCCTCTGCAGGAGACCCTCCAACCCTAGCAGGTAGGTCTGGTTCAGTCTCCTATGGGGTCACTGCTCCTTCCCCTGGGTCCTGTTGCGCACACTACTTTGTGTGTGCCCGCCAAGAGTGGAGTCACTGTTTCTCCCAGTCCTGTCAAAGTCCTGCAGTCAAATCGCGCTAGGCTTCAAAGTCTGATTCTCTAGGAATTCCTCCTCTCGTTGCCAGCCCTCCAGCTTGGGAAGCATGACGTGGGACTCAGAACCTTCACTCCAGTGGGTGGACTTCTGTGGTATAAGTGTACTCCAGTTTTTGAGTCAACCACCCAGCAGTTATAGGATTTGATTTTCTTGAGATTGAGCCCTTCCTGCCGTATCATTGTGGCCTCTCGTTTGTCTTTGGATGTGGGGTATCTTTTTTGGTAAGTTCCATTGTCTTCCTGTCATTGGTTGTTCAGCAGTTAGTTGTGATTCCGTTGCTCTCGCAGGAGGGAGTGAGCGCACGTCCTTCTACTCTGCCATCTTGAACCAATCTCCCTGGTTAACAGTTTTTTTTTTTTTTTTTTTTTTTTTTTTTGTGGTACGCGGGCCTCCCACTGTTGTGGCCTCTCCCGTTGTGGAGCACAGGCTCCGGACTCACAGGCTCAGCGGCCATGGCTCACGGGCCCATCCGCTCCGTGGCATGTGGGATCTTCCCGTACTGGTGCACAAACCCGTGTCCTCTGCATCAGCAGGGGGACTCTCAACAACTGTGCCACCAGGGAAGCCCCTGGTTAACAGTTTTTGATACCAATTTTTTTTTGCCTTTTCAATAAGGTCCTTGTAAATATTTTACAAGGACAAGAAAGAAAAAGTAACATTCAGTCTTTATAATTAATAAGTCAATGAAATACAATCTTTTTTTAAGTGCTGATACATTTTTTCTTTATATTTTTTATTATAGTAGATTTACAATATTAGTTTCAGGTGTACAACATAGTGATTCAATATTTTTATAGATTATACTCCATTTAAAGTTATATAAAAGAATAGCTAGATTTCCCTGTGCTGTACAATATATCCTTGTTGCTTATTTATTTCATACATAGTAGTTTGTATGTCTTAATCCCATACCCTTATGTTGCCCCCCCATCTACTCTCTCCTCACTGGTAACTAGTAGTTTGTTCTCTGTGTCTGTGAGTCTGTTTCTGTTTTGTTATATTCATTTGTTTGTTTTATTTTTTAGGTTACACTTATAAGTGATAATATAGAGTATTTGTCTTTCTCTGTCTGACTTATTTCATTAAGTAGAATACCCTTTAGGACCATCCACGTTGCAAATGGCAGAATTTCATTCTTTTTTATGGCTGAGTAATATTCCATAAGTATAATCTATTTAAAATTTAGGCTTTTTAAAGATATTGAATCCAGTTTTCTCTCTATCTAAAGCATTTCACCAGCACACAACTCAAATAATACTCTGCTTCACATATATGTATGTTGAAATATATGATTAATTTACTCAGTAAGTTTATATTAATATCATGTAGCTTGAGAATTTGTGAAAACATGCTGTATTTCCTGGTCTGAGGTTTTTCTGTTTATTTTTGAAATGGTTTCAGTGCTTAGAGTGTTCTGTAATGTCCCTTTTATAATATAAATTGATTAAAAATAAACTGAAATATGAAAGCAGTTCTCTGCAAATTTGTATTTTTTTCAATATTTGAAATGTAAATAATTAAGTTGTGTCTTAAGGAGTTTTTTTTTTTAGTTTAGTTTTGTTCAAAGTTAAATTCTGCTTTTTGACACTTAAGTTTATAATCGTAAGTAGCTTATTTACATTGCCTTTTCATTACTCTTTTTAAAAGTCCTTTTTTTTTTTTTTTCCTCCTAACCCCAAGGTTTCGGCCTCATCAGGATGCAGACCCTGAAAAGCCACGTGTTGCTGCTTTAATTGACAGGCTCATTGCTTTTAAAAATAATGATAACGGAGCTTGGGTCAGAGGAGGAGACATTGTCGTTCAGAATTCAGCGTGGGTATTGTCTATGAAATTATTATCTGATGACACTGATGTATTTACTTTTTAAGGCTTTTTAAAAAACCCAGTAGACTGAAAGTACAGTGGGGTTTCTGGAATCATAGTATCATTACTAATAGAAAAGCTCTGAGGAAATATGCCAGCATTAACTGACTGCAAATGTTTGGAATCGTCTCATTCTGCTGCTTTTATTGGAACTGAACTTGTCTGGTGACATGAGAGCTTTTTGATGAGATTAAACAGAAACTGGGACTTTAACTTTATGTAACAAACATGGTCTATGTCAGAGCGCTAAATAAAGATTTTGAAACTACCTGCATTTTTTTCCTTCCTTTTGGAAACTCAGTTTCCTGATGCTCTTCCACTGCCATTCAAAACAAAAGTTTTGAATTCTCCCTTAATAAGTCTGTTGACTTATGTTAACATGACTTGAGGCAGTAAGCATCTCACTTCTTTTCCATTTGTATGATTTTAGGAGAAGTCTGATGTATGTTGAGGTAAGATTTGGTGTTCAGGAGTCTAGAAAAATGTTTTTTTCTGGCTGGTACTGACATTAGCTGCTTGGCATTTTACCATCATCTCTGACTTTTATCATGAAAAAAATGGATATTGTATAAAATCTGTAGAAATAGCTTGGGTATTAATGTTGAAAAGTTTTGAAGAGAATACCATGATCTAACTATTAAAAATTAGTCGTTCCTTGGTATCCGTGGGGGATTGGTTCCGGGACTCCCCATGGGTACCAAAATCCTGATGCTCAAGTTCCTTATGTAAAATGGCATAGTATTTGCATATAACCTACACACATCCTCCTGTATACTTTAAATCATCTCTATTACTTATTATATCCAAGACAATGTAAATGCTATCTAAATAGTTGTAAATGCAATGTAAACGCTATGTAAATAGTTGCCAGCACTGGACAAATGTAAGTTTTGCTTTTTGGAATTTTCCAGAATTTTTTGTTTAATATTTCTGATCCACAGTTGGTTGAATCTGTGGGTGCAGAACCCAAAGATATGGGGGCCAAGTATAATGATAAAAATTATAATTATAGCTAACACCTGCTGCTTACTCTGTGCCAGACACTGTTCTAAATGGTTGACACTAATTAGCATTTTAATGCTTTCAAGTATCCTATGAGGAAGCTTATATTATTATTTCAACCTTTAGGTGAGAAAACTGAGGGGCAAACAGGTTGAATAACTTGCCCAAGGTCACACAGCTAGTAATAGGCAAAGCTGAGATTGGAACCAGGTGCCTTCACTGTGGAGCCTATGCTTTTCATTATTGGAAAGTGAAATTTTTGTGTAGTCTTGGACAGTAAACATTACTGGAACTTCCTGGATTTTATGACAATTAAATATTTTGAGCGAATTACCTCTTCTTATATGATGTGATAAATTAAAATGTTCCCTCATTCTCTTTTTTCTTATAGATTTGCAGATAATGGAATAGGACTGACCTTTGCCAGGTTTGTAATTACTTTTAAAAATACTTACCTGATTATTTTAAAGCTGTAAGGTAGAATAACCATGATATATATTTTTTGATAACACAAGAATGTTATATCATTTATTAACATTAAAAAAATTAGCACTCACTTCCTGATGCCACTTGAGGGCCAAAAATACATTTTTATTGATTAATTGAATTTATACCAAAGTAGGAGATGAATCTAGCTGGAATTACACAGAAGGGTAGGCCCACCATGTTTTTTGCTTAAAAGAAAACACTTGATCTTTAGATTAAAGATCTTAAAAAACAGGGGAATAAAGAGGAAGGGAGTAAAAGTTGGGAGCAGATTAAATATTTTCTTTCTTAGAAGTTGGTCTAATTTCACAGTGGTCTTTAAGAATGAAACTTTTTATGTTATATATTTTTCTCCAGATAACAGTTATTCTCATTGCCGTCTTAAACATGCTTGTCCTCTAATTATTGTACAGGGCAAGTTTATTCTCCTCATTTGCAGTATTGTTGCTTGGGACTGAAAAAATTAGTTGTTCCTGTAAATTAAATCTCATTTGTTTAAATCTAATTTGCCAAGCACATATTAATTTATAAGAGGTATGTTCAATTTTGAGGCACCTTTTGGTGACTCACTAATATGTATCAGAAAAAGCTACTGGCTACTTTGAAAATTTTTAGGTTTTTAAAGTTATAGCTTGCCTTCATTTGAGGGTCAATTTAAATTTCCTAGAGATGTGTGGTTAATGATTATTCTCATTTTAACAGTGACGGAAGCTTCCCAAGTGATGAAGGTTCCAGCCAAGAGGTATCTGAATCTCTCTTTATTGGGGAGAGCAGGAATTACGGATTTCAGGGTGGTCAGAACAAGTATGTAGGCACTGGAGGAATAGACCAGAAGCCTCGGACGTTACCCAGGAACAGGTGAGCATTGCTTTATCAGAGGAGTGTTAAATTTAAACAATAAATGAAAACCTAACCCCCTTACAAAAGTTTCTGTAATAATCCTGTATCGATTGGTTCCCACTGTGACACTTTTCCGACCTTATTATTATTAAAACTATTATTCTTGTTGTTATTATTGCTATTACTATTGTATGTATTCTCTGGAATTCTGGAGCGTTAACTATTAAACACTTTATAGATTTCATTATCAATTTTATAATGAAGGAACCTATCTTGTTTATCCTTCCTGTATAAGGCCTTATATAAGCTGGTAATCTTTTTTTTTTTTCTTTCTTGAGAGAACTGCCAAACCATAAACTATGGACATTGAGTCGGTTTTCCCTCAATATGTGATGTTAGTTTTCAGAAATAGCCACTGGAAAAAGGAAATTACCTATTGAAAAGAGTCCTAGAAAATGAGATGATAGATGCCAAAGCTGACTCAAAACCTAACCACAGGTGTATAATTAACAGTGTTTCAGATGTTGAAAGGGTATGGGGGTAGACTTTTGGCATGTTTTCTTCCAAAATAATCACAGGCATTAAAATAGTACTTAGTACTAGAAAGATTCTTCAGAACTTTTAGGGAACTATTACCTAATTAATCTGTACCTCAGTTCTGAGACACAGTTTGGAGGTGTCATTTTACTCGCAGGAAAACCAGGTAGAGAAAAACTAGTGTTCTAAAGGCCTTACATTGGAGCTAATGTCAGAATTTATCAAACATCAATTCCCTTAAAGCTATACCCTGTGTCTGGATATTGGGCTAGGACAGGTCAGGGGGATGGGGCAAACATAGTTGGCTTTGGGGGACAGGTAATGAGTGTTGGCCAAAGGGCTTAACTAGCTTCTGGCAAAGGGCAGCCTATGCTTGGCTCCTCTCGCCTGTGTTTGTTGTTGGGAAATATTGAACGTCTTTACTATATGCTATGCTATGTGTAGAACTCCTGTTCGACCGTGGAAGCCACTAGGAAAGGAACTTCATGGATTTTTAATGGCAAACATTTATTAAATGCTTATGATGTATCAGGCCCTGTTCTAAAATACTTTATTATTCAGTTAATCCTTGCAAAGCCCAGTGAGGTAGGTGCTGTCATCATCCTGCTTTATAAGTGAGTAACTTACTAAAAATAGCTAAGGTGGGACTCGAACCCTGTTAGTTTGGCTTCAGTGCTCTGCTCTTTACAATTAGGCTAAAGCTGCCTCTTCTAATATGTAAATTAAAGAAAAAAGGCTGTATTAGTTGGGTATGGGCTGCAGTAAAAGTGGTGGCCAATTCAGTTCCATTATTTTTATTTTACACTGGCCTTTAGTTTTATTTCAAAATGCTGTTGCTTCTTTGCCAAGGAGGAATTTTTGAAATGAAGATTCCTAGTTGGTCAATGGATCCAGTTTTTATTTTACTGTATCTTTACAACCTTTTCTATGGCAGAGGACCGTTTTGTGATGTATCCTTGGAAAAACATCAGGAGGCATAGATTTTTTTTTTTTTTTTACATCTTTATTGGAGTATTATTGCTTTACAATGGTGTGTTAGTTTCTGCTTTATAACAAAGTGAATCAGTTATACATATACATATGTTCCCATATCTCTTCCCTCTTGCATCTCCCTCCCTCCCACCCTCCCTATCCCACCCCTCTAGGTGGTCACAGAGCACCGAGCTGATCTCCCTGTGCTATGCGGCTGCTTCCCACTAGCTATCTATTTTACGTTTGATAGTGTATATATGTCTAGAGGCATAGATTTTTAAGTAGGCTATTTGATTTGCTTGCTAGCATCTATGTTTTTATTGTAAAACACCACCAAGCTGTAAACTAATTAGTTGCTATAGAAGTCCTCTGCAATGCCATTAAGAGTGTAATGGGGAAAAACCTAAGGGATCCAGAATATTATGGGTTTTGTACATTAATTACGGTTAATAATATATGATTAGTAGGTTAAGGAGTTTGTGTTGGAACAGAAAGGAGTAAAATGAATAAAACGAATTTCTCAATCTAGCCATCCCCTTTGACATAGTAAGCCTTGCAGACTTACACTTTTGTACTTTTAAGCATATCATTTCTCCTTACTATCATTTAGTGGCTTGAAAGGAGGTTCTCTCTGTTTAAGCACAGATTTGTCTTTTGTTCTCATGCTAGAAATTTTGGAACTAAAGCTAAAATGTATGAGTTATCAAAGAAAAGATCTTAACCGAGTTGATTCAAGGAAGCCAAGTCACCTTTTTAGACAAGCCTCCATTCTATCCAAAATAGCATCTCTCTTCTACCCAGTCTATTGTATTACTATGTCTTTACTTTCTTCAAGCACTTATTATCTGAAATTGTCCATTGTTTTTCTGTTTGCCTTTCTCACTGCAGTGTAGGTTTCATTTGATTGGAGATCTTGCTTGGTTACCACTGTATCCTAGGATTGTGCTTGGTGTATATGGGATATTCAACAGTATTTATAAAACAAGTACGCAAGTGAAGTGCTGTTAAAGGGACGGGCCCATATGCATTAAACAAAATCTTGTATCTCAACAGGACATTCCCAATTAGAGGCTTTCAGATCTATGATGGACCCATTCATGTCACCAGGTGCACTTTCAAACAATATGTGCCAACTCCAGATAGGCATACCAGTGCTATTGGCTTCCTCATGAAGAATTCTTGGCAGATAACCCCCAGGAATAACATCTCCCTTGTGAAGTTTGGTCCACATGTAAGTATGTTCTCATGGTTCCTACACAGTGAGTATGGTGGGTAGAGGAGGGATGGCACATTTCCAAAGACGAAAACACAAATGAAGGGTTCGCACTGAGTTTTTACGATTGGGAGGAGAAATCTATGCAAGAGCAACTCCTAATTCCAGGTACTCTGTCCTGCTGAGTTCAAGGTGAGAACAGAAGTCCCATGTGACCTGGGGTATTTCTGATATTCTGGTGATATCTTCAAAGGGAAAATGACTTAAAGTGATGACACAGGGATGGGAATTGTAGAATTTCATAGGAACAAGAGGACATATAATTTGTTGAAATTCAGTATAATAATCCATGAAGAGATTTGGGTTTTACCTGGTATTTTACTTTCCTGGGGTCTATTCTTCTGGGGAACTAGAGGATAAAAGATTGGGAAAGAAGAGGAATAGTGGGGTGATATGAAACAAATGAGGTTCTTTCTTATATGAACTATTGGAAGGGTTTTATGAAGATTGCAAAGAAGACTTAGAGATAATTGTTTACAGTGCCGTAGGCCACAGAAATAGTTTTCTTAGTAGTTTCGTCAGTACCCTCTTTACCATTAAAACACAGGACAATCTGATTATATACTCCCAGCCTCGCCCCATCTTTCCACTTCTAAGATGACAGTGGTGTAGAGATTGAGCCTCAGACCGTATTGCTTTCTGCTCCCACAGACACAGCCACAATTGGAAAGTGGCTCGTAGTTCTCTCATTCACGTCCACAGGCAAACTCTGTGGTTGCCCAGTTTAAAGAGAACTTAAGATAGTTTACCAAAGTCTATATGTGGTTTTCATGAATAGCTGAGGCATGGAACAGAGGCCCACGTGCAAGCTGGGTTGTCAGCTTGGTTGACTGGTTCTCTTCTAGGCCACATAACTCCAGGGGAAGAGGAAGAGCTACACTGTGGATAGGGTCCCACGTAAATAAATAGGGTGGTTCTTGGATTACCTCTCCAGTGTAGAGGTTAGATGTTCGCTTACTGCCCACGTGGCTCTCCCCATGCACAGAGTTTGGTGATCACTGACATGGTCATACTGAAAAAAAAAGTTTTTAGATGTTTCGTTTGTTGCAGAGTTCTAGAGTTCTAACAGCCTAAGAGAATCCATGCTGTTTAAGTTTAGTGTTTCATCCGCCTAGAATTCTCTAATGTGGCAATGCTCTGAAACCATTCATAAAGGGAATGGTCTGTCATATTTGTTAATCCTAAAGAGGTGGACAGTATGCCCTATACTTCTTTTAGATTTAACCATAAGAGGTATAAGGAAAAAGAGAAAAGAGCCTAGAACTAAGAATTTAGAGCCACTTGTCCCACACATCACTGATTTTCCATTGAGCTGCTTATCATTTAGATGTTCAGCTGATTTTAAAACTTCCCAATAAAAGCATTATAGAGGTGTATCTGCATGGCTTGAATAACATTAATAACTTACCACTAATAAGAAGCAGCTAAAGATAATAAAGCATGTAACCTGCAGCCTGCTTTGCAGCTGTGTACTATGTGTTCGATAAGGGCATTGAATTAACATTACCCGACATGAAAATTACTGAGCTGGACTTGGTCTACGTTGAGGAGAGAGAAGATAACACACACTTTTCAACAAGTTGTAGTGAGTCATGCAACCATACCAAGGCAACACTTAGATTGTGTTTTAGTTTGGAACTGTACTTACTTTTTGGTGGGAGGAGTCATTAACAAGTTAACTAAAGCATTTGGAGTGAAATAAAATGATTAGCTCAGGAGATAGAACTTATAATAGATTTTTATTTAATTGAGGTATAGTTTGCATACAGGGAAACGCAGAGATCTTAAGTATAAAGTTTATAAGTTTTAACAAATACATATGACTGCATAGTTCCCCTTCCCACAACTATTCTAGTTTCTCTTGCCATGGATTAGTTTTATCTGGGGAATAGGTAATAGTTTTTAAGTTAAAAAAAGGGAAAACACTGAAGATGAAATTGAACGCTTGCTGCTTGAACTCTACAAGGCTTTGGGAAATTTTTTTCCCCGTGCATGTCATAATTAATCAAAAATGTTGGTTGACAATTATGCTGTGACTCAGAACTGCTTTAACCTTAAAGTAATTGTAATGGATATGAAGTTGGGTCCTTGCAGGGAATGCTGGCTAACATGTCAGGAGCCCTCATTTTATGATGTCCCTGTTTTTCATTGTTTTCAGGTGTCTCTCAATGTCTTCTTTGGAAAGCCTGGTCCCTGGTTTGAAGATTGTGAGCTAGATGGTGATAAGAACTCCATATTCCATGACATTGATGGCTCTGTGACAGGATACAAGGATGTTTACGTGGGAAGAATTGACAACTACCTGATCCGCCATCCAAGCTGTGTAAATGTTACCAAATGGAATGCAGTGGTGTGCAGTGGGAACTATGCCCAGGTAGGCCAGAGCACATCGTGATGCCTGATTCCTTACCAGCTCCTGACAGCACTGCTTCTGTGAGGAGTACTCTTCAGCTCTTCGGGATGATTGATACTTTCCAAAGCATGGGTTTTTGGGGGGGTTCTTTAGGGGAAAAAAAAGAAAAAAATTCATTAGGAATCACAGACTCACAGAATTTTATTTAAAGTTCCCCCACTCCAAACCAATTTAAAAGTGAAAAAGTAAGCCCAAGAGAAGTAAGATAACTTGCTCTTGGTTAAATATGGTTGGATTGTAGTTGGGGTGAGAACCCATATTTCCTGAGTTCCTAGACCAGGTTTTTTTGCTGTGCTACAGCTGTGTCCCCTGAGAGAGTGTTTCACTCTTTGCTTTCAGGGTTATTATCTCTATTTTATCTCTAAATTAGGGACTCTGACTTGTGAGGCAGAATATCAATAGATCACACGGAAAGTGAGATGTTCTCAGAAACAGAGCTAGGAATTGGAATGAGTGGACAAGGAAGGAATCCAAGGAAATTCTGCAAATTATATTATGATATAATGTCTATGAAAATATGAAGGGGATGATATAGATTGGGAAACACTTCTTTGAAAACATTAAGCTAGTGTGCAATTTATTAACTGGATGCCCAGTATAAGAGGATGGAATAATTAGGGAGGTAGTATGTTAAGAGCACAGATGCCAGAACCAGATTGCATGGGTTTGAATTCTGGCTTTGTTACTTCCTTAAATATGAGGTGGGTAAGTTAATTAATTGCTCTGTGCCTCTGCTCAGTGAGGGTAATATTAGATCCTCTCGTACGTGGCTGTTGTGAGGATAGAATGCACGAGTATTGGTAAAGCATTTCACCCGTGGCCTAGCACATAGTGAAGTGCTTGCTGCAATTAGTATTATTTGAAGAGCAGGGCTCTAAGTTGCAAAGATGATTTTAATAGTGGTATTTGATGGATGACAGATTGCAGAATGGAGGTACCAGTTGCCCAGAATTTTGAAGAGAGCAGAATTTTATTTCCATATTTTAGACAATTACATGGTCATATTTAATAATAGATGTTAAGAGAGATAAAAGAATAGAGGGGGGCTTCCCTGGTGGCTCAGTGGTATAGACAAGACAAAGGGCTTAAGAGGGGTAAAGATTAGAGAGCTTTTTCTGGTTTATTTTAATGGCGTATTAGCTTCTTTGTTGTGGGATTTCTCATCCCCATGGGAGCGAGAGGAGTCATACTTGCCTAAGTTCTGGGAAGGACAAGAAAAGGATGGAGAAATAATTATAGTAAAATAAAGAAGAATGTGGTTGAAAATGTGATTTCTTCTTCCATTCGTTTTATTCTTAACCAGAATTGCCCTCTAAAATTAAGTTGACTCATTAATGCCTAAGAAGATATAGAAATTCTAGAATTAGAAGATAAAAAGCTTTTAATTCTTTAGTAGCTACAGTTTTAGTTAAATTTCTAGCCATGTGTATTCAAAGGTACATGTATCTGTCTTAAAGTGGTATGTGCTCACTCATGAAAACTTTATATTTTATTATAAATGTCTCTATATAGTCTTTGGATTTTCTAAGGTATTTGAGAATGTGAACCTGATAACTTCTAACTTAAAAAGCAAAGTAGTAATTCTATTTTTATTTGAAGATGAAGAAAGAAAAAAGTGTCTAATACTGCCCAGGTGGCTCTGGGAATGGTAGGACAGAAATTTTCTCCTGAGAATTTGGGCTGGGAGCCCAGATATGTAGCCATTTGTTATTTCTTGGATGATGTATAATACTGTATTTTTTTAACAAAAGATAGAAGCAACTGGATCTCAAGATAGAATAATCATTCTTTAGCTATTTGTAAATATATTTTAATGGGATGTCTGCTCTTTGCTGACCCAAGGGTAAAGGTGCTCAGGGAGAAAGGTGGTAACATAAGGAGAATGTGCCACCTCAAATCCTTCTTGGATTTGGAAGAAGGCAGGATATATATATATGTATGTGTTTGGTGCGGGGGTGTATTCTATTATATTTTAACCTATTATATAATGAAATACAGATCAAATATAAACATTTAAATAAAGAATAAATAAATATAATATATTAAGCATATATATTTAAATGTAGTCTCAAAATATGTATTTCCTGGGCTTCCCTGGTGGCGCAGGGGTTGAGAGTCCACCTGCCGATGTAGGGGACACGGGTTCGTGCCCCGGTCCAGGAAGATCCCACGTGCCGCGGAGCAGCTGGGCCCGTGAGCCATGGCCGCTGAGCTTGCATGTCCGGAGCCTGTGCTCTGCAATGGGAGAGGCCACAACAGTGAGAGGCCCACGTACCAATCAATCAATCAAACAATCAATAAATTCCTATCTCTATTTTAATCTTTAAGTGGTGTCAGTAGAGAAGAGTACTATAGTCAAACATGAATGAGAGTTAAGAAGACTTTCTGGCTCAAAGAATTTATAATTGAGGAATCAATATGGATAAAACTGCAGAAATCAGAGAAACAGAAAACATAGAGAAGTAGCGTGGATTAAATGCAACATTCTGCAAATGTTTTAATACTTCTGGGGGATTCTGTTACAGGATACTGATTTGTTTTAGGAAATTGTTCTGAGGTTTGTTCTTTGGAGGATGCATTTGGGGAAGATTTTGTTTTGGCACAGTATGGGGCTCAAATGCCACTGGAATAAATTCAGGGCTTTCAAATTTGCCTCAGTTTAATATGTTTTTCCAGTTTTTGCAGAACACTTTATAACTTTTTTTTTTTTTTTAATGGGTGGAAAATGACTTCTTGGGCTGATGTAGGTCATGGAAAATTGAAAGCCAAAGCTCTGAGATATTTTAAATTTCCATCTCTTATTTCAGAGGAAAGTCTTTCAGATTTGACTAGAGGGTATCAGTTTTCACATTAATGTACTAATTTTTTGTATGTGTGTACTTCAGATTGAGGGATTTCTTTGACAGGCTATGTAAACCCACAAAGGTTTTATATTCTAACGAATAAGCTGGCCTGTTGTGGAAGAGATGATGAAGATCTTGGCTACCAGAACACATGGTCTGTTCTTACTATTTCAGCTTAAGCAGGCTTCATTGTAAGTGGAGCTTAGGATGAAGTTGGCTACTACTCAGTCAGTCTGGCACGGATCATAGAATCTCTCTTTTGAAAGTAGAGACGTTTGACTTTGTGCTAGATATGTTTTCTTTAGCTATTTAAATTTTCATTCTCTTCCCTTTAATCCTTAATTATGTTTTGAAGGTCTATGTGCAGACATGGAGCACTCAGAATCTGACTATGACCATCACACGAGATGAGTATCCAGCCTACCCTATGGTGCTCCGGGGAATTAACCAGAAGGCAACCTTTCCACAGTACCAGCCTGTGATCATGCTGGAGAAGGGCTACACCATCCATTGGAATGGGCCAGCACCGAAGACTGCTTTTCTATACCTCATAAACTTCAACAAGTATGCTTCTATTACTGTTATTTCAAATAGTTGGGCAATTAATAATTTAGTGGAGAAAAACAACCTATCTCCTTTGTAGCAAGTAAAGAACTTCAACTTTATGTACTTTGTTCCTCCTGTGGGGAGGCTATATATGTTATATTGATGGAATTAAGAGATTGTATAAATTGAATTCTGTCCTATTAAAAGCATGTCTTTTTCTCTATGGTCAAGGAATTGTGGGCAGAAAGCCATTTAACGGTAGGTTTTAATACCGTCTGCTGAATACTTTAATTCTCTGTAGCTGGGATGGGAATAAATTTTATCTGGTGTTCCAACTGAGCACTCGGTTACCTAGAAAGTAAAAAGATTTTTGAGGCCAAGTTTAGACTTGACAGAGGAGAGTAGTATGACTGATTATTCATGTCAGCAATGGGCAAGAAGTGGAAGAACTGTGGCATGGATAATGCCAGGTATTTGCCATCCCTGCCAGAATGTGAAAGCACCTTTCTATCCCTTCTTGATTTCTCAGTTGTCTGCTCTAATAATATTACTTTCAATCAAGGGCTCTATTTTTACATTAATTTATTTAAGCGTTTACTGTGTGCCAGTTGATATAAAGATGACTGAGAGAAGTACTTGCCCTTCAGGAGCTCACAGTATACAGGTAGAACAAAATTTAAGTAAATAAACCAGTACTATTTTTTAAAGGACAAAAGATAAGAGCAGCTATTCTGCCTAAGGGAGTTGGGCCAGGCTGCACTGAGAAGTGATAACAAGCGATCAGTTTTGTTACAAAAGCAGCAGAGTTGGGAAAGGGCTAGTTCTGCTCAGGGACTGTTAGATTGAGTGTGATGGGAGCGTAGGTGGGGGAAGTTACAGAAGATGAGACTAGAAACAAGAGCTGGGACTATCTAGACGTGTGATGGTTAACCCATGGGACTCCATGAAACTGCTCAGATATGTACCTGAAAAATTGGTTTGTTCACCTGACGGTTCATAAAGGCTGACTCGTCAGAACTCTCTTAAAATACCCAATTGGAATGAACAGAGATGGACATAGAACGTATAGGAATTCCCCTCCAAGGATGGCTGAACATCATGGTAGATGCTTTTATTCTGAGATGATAGGCCTCTGGCACATGCTCTAAACTGAACCATTACTATTTTCCTGTAACACTGGCTGCTGCTTCTCTATGCCCTTGCTGGACAATTGCACCTTCACTTACTGAGTCAACCAAGCCAAAAAAATCTCAGGACTCATCCTTCCCTCTTTCTTTTCTCTCATTTCTCCATCCTATCAGTGGCCAAGCCCTGTTGATCCTATGTGCTTAATGTTTTCAAATCTCTCCACTTCTTTCCACCGTCACTGCTTGTGACTGCGTTTAGGTCATTAGCCTCTCTTGCCTGGATCCCTGCAGCAGCCTCCTATTCGGTCTCCCCACCTCCCTCCACCTTCAATCCTTGGTCCACATTGTGTCCAGGGTGTGGGTTCTAAAAGCCAATCTGATATCGTCACCTCCATCAGTGAGCTGCCTAGAAGTCAATGAAGGAAAAAACGATTGTCAGAGAGGGTGGAGGAGATATATGAAAGAGTGATCCGCAATACAAAAAGTTATATCTGGCAGGTTATGAATCTGAGGTGAGGTATTATAATCAAATGGTATGCAGAGTTCTGCACATACAAGGCATAACTTTTGAATAAATACTAAGAAAGTAAAAAGATTTTAAAGTGAAAAAAAGGATGAGCGCAGAAGTTTCAAAACTCTATATGGGCTTGAAATTCAGTCCAACTTTCCTTGTTTAATTATCTAAAAGTTTGTAAAAGTTACATCATGGGCAGAGGCAAGAGGAGGAGATGGATAATTTTTTTCCAAATTTAATATAATTATAGAGAGGTCATGGATTTTGTCATAGTGGCACTTATGAAAATAACAGTTTAAAAGTTATAAAAGCTGTACTTATGCATTAAACAAAATAAGGAAATACAGAAAAACATTAAAAAATTACAATAACCTGTAATTCTTCTAATCAAATTGAGGCATTATAAACATTTATAGGGTTCTCGTGTCTCTCCACCCTCAAGTGTTCTCTGAGCATATAAATATGCCAAAATTTATTTAACTACTCCATTCCCCTATGAACATTTAGATTATTTTTCTCCTGCCCCTCTCCCCCTTTTGGTATTACAAATGATACTGGATAGAGCATCTTTTCTTATACATTTTTGGTCTGTATTTCTAATTTCTTAGTGGGATTACTGGATGAAATCTGTGTGAACAATTTTAAGGCATTGTTACATATTGTTTTAAAATTGTTTTGAATGATTAAGAAGTTCTGGAAATGGATAGTGGTGATGGTTGTACAACCTTGTGAATGTACTTAATGTCACTAAACTGTAAAGTGAAAAAAGGTCTAAAATGGTAAATTTTATATGTCACCACATGTATATTTTGCCATAACTTAAAGAATGCCAAAAAAAGAAATGATTAAAAAGGGGAAAATATTCTTAATGGTTTTCAAAAAGTATTAATTTTATATCTTAGAACATTAGGTAAGAAACAACACTATTGGCAATTTGGTAATATTCATCAAAGACTTTAAAAATGCATACACCTTTATCTCTAGCAAATTTACCACTAACAATTTATCCTAATGTAATTATAAAAGATAAAAATATATTTATGAATTAAAAAATTCTTTGGAAAGATTTTACCAGCGTACGCTTCCACTATCAGGCTATTAGTGTTTCTTCCATCTTAGTATACCCATACCCAACTGTCTCAATTTTATTATCTGCTTGCAGTATCTAAGTACATTTTATCCAGCTTCTCTTCACATTCCCTGAAGTCCTGTTGAAACCAAGAATTTTTTATAAGCCATATCATTGTTGTACATATATTGAGGAGCGGAATTTGGGTAACATGTAAAAGTCGATGATTCATTAGTGTGTTAGGATTCAGGACTTGCATTGTTAGTGGCTCCATACACAGCAGAAATTTAAGGAGAAGACCATGGCTAAAATTTACATATGCTGTAATACTCAAAATGTACTGGCTCAAATGTGAATTCATGTTTTTATTGTCTCTCCTTTATAGGAATGACTGGATTCGAGTTGGGCTCTGCTATCCGTCAAACACAAGTTTTCAGGTTACCTTTGGCTTTCTACAGCGGCATAATGGCTCATTATCCAAAATGGAAGAGTATGAGCCCTTGCATTCGCTGGAGGAATTGCAGAGGAAACAGTCTGAGAGGAAATTCTATTTTGACTCCAGCACGGGGTAATTCAGGGCAACGAGTGAATGAGAATTATTGCTGTTTTTCTTTAGTGGTGAAATTACTAGTTCTTCAGTGTAACTAAGAATAGATTGTGATGTGACGGCTGCTTAGAAAAGCAGCTGATGTGGGTAATTCTCTGCTCATCACCATTAGAGGTTTAGAAGAGAACTAGAATGACTCGTAATTACAGTTGGCAGTAGGAATCGAGTGAGATGTTTGCTGTTTACCTATTAAGGCGATTTAGAAAGAGAAATTATCCTTGTCAATAAAGAACCAGTAGGCCCAATTGAAAATTAAAATAGTGTTTTCCATAACGACTCTAAAGATGATTATTTCCATATGATATAGTTCATATTTTAGTGAAAGCTCATTTTTCTCTTCCTTTAAGACTATCTCTCAAGTTGACCTTGGGTTTTAAAAAAATCACGGTGTAACCATGGCATATTTGCTTTCAACTTTCTCTAGCCTGCATCTTTCCACTTTTTAGTTCTAATCCTGTTCACCTGGGGTCCTGTTGGCTTTGTCTGCTTTTATCCAGTTACAGTCTCTCAGCCTTTGGGTTATGGTAGGCTCTCTCTCCTGTACTCTTCCAGAAAGTAGCATGCTCCTTCATTATCCATCCCTTAACCTGGCATTTCTACTCTATGTCATTGTCTAGGTACTATAAAGATACTAATGTAAATAAGGCACATTTCTTCTGCAAATTCACTGTCCATTGAAGGATGTGGGCATGTAAAGCAAGTAGTCAGAGCGCGAAAGGTTTAAATGCTGCAAGTCCTATAGTGTGCCTTTTGAGGTAACCCAGAGGTTCAGCCTTGGGTGGCCAGTGACAACCCAAGAAGATAACACTGGGGCTGACTCTTGAGGAGTGACTAGGAGGAAGGTGTTCCAAGGACAGTGTGGATAAATGCATGGAGGCATGAAGAACATGGCACGGCATGTTTGGGGAAAGACAAAATTTCCTACTGGAGAGAAGGGTGGCAAGATTGACTGTGGGGGAATGAGGTTAGGGTTCAGTCAAGTGTCTTGTTAACCTTTGAAGAAGATGCAACTCATTTGCCCTTCAGGGCTGGTGCTGCAGCCAGTGTTATCAGCTTAAGTCTTTTTTTTTATCATCATTATCTCTGATTTCAACTTCAGCAACCTAGTTGGGGTTTTATTCTATAGATGATAGAACTGCCACATTCTCAGTTGATTTTCCACAAAAATAAATGGAACGCCCAAATTTGTAAGGACAGTCTGGTGATCACAAATTAATGATTGATATGTAAAAGGATGGGAAGTATTTCTTCATCTGGATATTTCTAGAGTCCTTCAGCCTTTGAGGTTCAAATTCTTTTTTAATTCTATTCATTTTGATGATTTAAATTATATATCAAAAGTCCCATGCCTAATCAAGTCCCTGTCATTCCTTATATATATGTTAAAATTACTGGATGTTGGAACAGTGGCTGATTTTCACCTCATCACAACTTTGTGTTGTTCACTGACCTCATATTAAAATGTGAACTCTTTAAGAGTGATGTCTCCAAAGAAAGGACTGCTATGGGCTGTCATGTAAGGGTTCAGTAAACCAGGCACTTTAGATGTTGCATTGCCTTCCTCAATTCTGAAAGTTGAGCTAGTGTGGGTCCCCCTCTGGGAAAGCAATTATTACCAGGAAATTCTACTGATCCAGGGTGATCTTCTATTTTGTTGGTTCTTACTTTGCCAAGCAGAGCTGAGTTTATAAATAGAAGGTTCTTCATGACTGCAATTGGAGAATTGCAGTTGATTGCCTGACTTTATATAATATTCTGCCTTACTTAATTGTGTGATCTTGGGCAATTTAGTGAATATTTCTGTGCCCCAGTTTCCTTATCTGTTATTTGGGAATAATAAAAACGCTATATCATATGGTTGTTGTGAGGTTGAAGAGCACACAGTTCATGCAAATCATTCAGCATAGGGCCTGGGATGTTGTACGTCCTCAATAAAAGTTTACTGTTATAAATAAATAAATAAACAAACAAACAAATAAATAAATAAAATGTGAACTCTTGAACTCCAGTAATCAATCGCATTTGATCAAGTCCTTTTTAGAATCTTGACTTCCTTTGGTTTAGAAGGCCTAGGTTTGCTGACAGACATTGGACTACTGCCTGGAACTTGCTTTTCCATTCATCTTGGCAGTAGGAGGAGAATTCAGAATGGGTAGGACTGTTCATTTCACTTGATTTTGGCCAAAGTACAGACAGAAGGACCCCAGGCCCATCTGCTCTTAGTAAATATCACAGGAATTGATTTGATACCATATCTTGGCCTTAACCAAACAAGTCTCACAGTTGGTGTTTTAATTATTCCAGTTTTGTGCCTTAAACCAAAACAATTTGTAAACCAAAAGAAAAAAAAAAGAATAAACCACACTAATTTACCAAATCCTAAACTCAAGTGTAAAGTTTTCCAAGGAATTCTTGAGCCAAGCCAAATTCCATCCTCCTAAATTACCAATTGAACTAATTCAAACCAGAAATCGACTTTGATACTGCCCATAACGACTGAATCAGGTTATCAAAATATTTTCTAAAGTGGTATTGCATTTGACTTAGAACCCTAGGAGGGTAGAAAGGAAAGAGAAACAACTTTATTGGTTTTGTAGTTTATTTTTCTTTAAAAAAAATTTTAATTTATTGGAGGAATATCCCTTCTGGCCGTGAGCTTATTTGAGGAATTTTTGTAAGTTTTTGAGAGTTAATCTAACATCTGTTGGACTGGTTTCTGTTTTGTGCAGGTTGCTGTTTTTGTATCTAAAAGCCAAAAGCCACAGGGATGGTCACAGTTACTGTTCATCTCAGGGATGCGAAAGAGTCAAGATCCAGGCAGCAACGGACTCCAAAGACATCAGTAACTGCATGGCCAAAGCGTATCCCCAGTATTACAGAAAGCCATCAGCACTCAAGCCGATGCCATCCATGCTCAAGGGACTCTGTCAGGGCTGCGGAACCCATCAGGTAAACAGGGAATAAAAGTGGTCTGTGGTCCAGGAGAAAAAGTCAAAAGGTTCTGTGCAATCAGCACATTTTTTTTTTGAAACATCTGTGCTGCCAATTTATAAATATTGCATGGTTTCCCCTGAATTTTGGCCCATTCTAGAATGTGATGCTCATAAGAAGCAACCAGTCCAAATTTATAATAAAACCACCTTCCCCCTGTGATATATCAGTTTGCCCTGGATGATTGTGGATTTATTGGTTGTCATCTTTTCTTTCTCAGATGTGATTCCATTACAGTATCGCTATTTCGTTTGCATATCAGTGATATCAAAAAATAATTTGTTTTCTTGGAAGTGTGAAATTTATCTTCAGAAAAGGCACTTGTAGGAAAATTGTTTCCTTCAAGATGAAAAGCCATTAATTTGAAGCATGTGCTATTATGTTTACCTGTAATTAAAAGTACAAACTGACTTTGGCTAGAAGTGAAATGCTTCTTGTGACATATTCTTAATGAGATGGTCTCCTTCTAGATCTTGAGAAAACATGGCAATGAAAGTAAATCCAAAGTATGAGCTAAAATCAGGCATGGGGTTTCCGAAGGAAGTCAGACTAATTCCAGGTGAAAAAGAAATACAGAATTAATATTGCCCTAATTGATCTTTAACCTCTATATAAACAAACATGGGTCAAGAAGAATGGTTCTCAACTTGTGGTCCCCAGACTAGCAGCATCAGCATCACCTGGGAACTTATGAAAAATTCTAAATCTTGAGTCCTACCCAGTTCTACTGTATCAGAAACTTCAGGGATGGGGCTTAGCAGTCTGTGCTTTAACAAGCCCTGGAGATCATTCTGATACATGTTCACATTTTAGTTTCACTGGCCTAGAGGAGTTTTTAAAAAGTCCTTATTGCCACAGAAATGCTTGCTATTAATATGGAGAAAACCTCTAAATCTTTATTTCTTATCATTATAAGTGATTTGAGAAAACAAAAATTCTTCCATTGCACAGGTTCTTTATTTCTAATTTTTCTTGTTTCTGTCCATTGGAGGCAGTAAGAACAGGGAAAGGAAGGGGGTTTTAGGCTTCCTATTGTGATATATGATAAGTATTTTTCTGATGACAACTCACTGTCATAGTCTTGGTTGCTCATACCCTTGAGCCACCTCTATTCTCCAATTCAACTAAACCAACCAACCAACGAACAGACCAAAAAATAAACCAGGTACATGAAGAAGTTTACGTGAATCCTTGCCTGTCATATGTAATGTTTTGACTGTTAAAGTGAAATTTTCAGATAGTCTTTGTGGGGAAGTAAATTTTCCAGCCTAATTCTTAAGTTGAATTTGTTAAGAAAGTCCTTCATTACTGAAAAAACTTCAAATAATTTATAATTATTATAAGAATTACTACAATTTATAAAATAATTTAATCATCTTCAGAACTATTCTGGGCCTATCTTGTTAAATGGTTCCATGCATTGACGTTTAGCGTTCTTTATTCTTTGGGCTTAAAACATTGATCAGGATTCATTTCTTAAAGCTGTATCGACTAGTGACCTGGCAGTTGAGAAGTATTTGAAGCATCTGGGGACATCACTTTTACTTGGAAATTTGAGGGGAATTTTTGTTTTGAATGTCAAAAACCCATGTGTATTAGAAATAAGTAGGAAAATTCACATGAATTTTTTGACTTCAGACCTGAGACTTCAAAGCAGTGTCCAGCTTCTGAGTGCTTAATATCATGATTATCTGCTCTTGCCATGATTATTTGCTCTTGTTGACATCGCTTTATAAGGACATACACTTTTTTTTTTTTGGCCATGCTGCGTGACCTGCGGGATCTTAGTTCCCTGACCAGGGATTGAAACTGGGCCATGGTAGTGAAAACGCTGGACCTAACCACTGGACCACCAGGGAATTCCCCAGGGCATATGCTTTTAAGTGCTAAATTGTGTGAAGAGTTAAGAGTGCTTTTGAATGAAAAGACAGCCTTTAGGGAGGAGGTGGGTGTTGGGGTTTGGAGACTGGCAGTGATTTGGAGTAGAAGGAAAAAGGGAAGGGTGTTCTTGGGAAGGGAACAGCATTGGAAAAGGCAGGGTAGCAGAAGAGGAGGTAAAGTGCTTGTGGGAAAGTGAGGGAACTGCCCTGCATGTTGAATGTGATAGAATAGTGGGAAATAGGGTCCTGAGTGTATAAGACTTGACTCTATTTGTGGAACATTTTGCAGGTCTGGTGGAGGAATTTAGACCTGGTGATGTACAGACCCCTGAAAGTTTTTAAACAGGGTAGTCCTTGTCATCTACACTTCTTTCCTCAGTCCTGGAGTGACTGAGTCCCAATTCAGAATAACTAGTCTGAAAAGGACCTTTGAAAAGATTTGTGACTGTTTTTGCATGAAATGTTTACAAAGATTTAGATATAAAGCATATTTATGTAGTCATTTCTAGAACTGATTTTATTAACAAGATTACAATGATTTGAAACTGAGATTGCTCCAGAAAGTTAGGAACATACACTTCTCGTATAAAGCCTGTATCAAAAGATAGAATTCCAGGTCATGAAATACGTACAGAAAGTTCAGAGAAAACAGAAATAAAAACAAAAACCCACTCACTGGCTTTGGTATAGTTGAGTTTATTTTGAAGGATCTTTTTGGAGGAAGATGCAGTTGACATAGATATGGAACTTCTTCCCTGTTTAGGTGGTGTTTACAAGTGATCCTCATAAAAGCTACCTCCCTGTGCAATTCCAGTCACCCAGTCAAGCAGAGACTCAGCGTGGAGACCTGTCTGTTATTTCTGTGAGTACCATCTGGTGTGTACATTGCCTCAGCTTCTCAGTTTTACATTTTATCCTGGTAACATGAATTCTCTCTGGCAACATTCACTTGTTTATAATCACATTTTGATTATTAGTGGTGAGCAATACAGTAGAGGTGTAAATACCTCCTAAACATTTGCGTTTTAAATAAATAAGATAAATTTATTAAATTTTTTTCTCAGTCAATTATGTTTATTGATTACTTTTAGGCGAATGTTAAAATTATTCAGGTAATTATTCAGATTTCTTTTCTGTAGGAGACAAGGCGTTTTTGGTTTAAAAAAATTGTCATAGGGGCTTCCCTGGTGGTGCAGTGGTTGGGAGTCCACCTGCCAATGCAGGGGACGCGGGTTCGTGCCCCGGTCCAGGAGGGTCCCGCATGCCGCGGAGCGGCTGGACCCGTGAGCCATGGCCACTGAGCCTGCGCGTCTGGAGCCTGTGCTCCACGGCGGGAGAGGCCGCAGCAGTGAGAGGCCTGCGTACCGCAAAAAAAAAAAAAAAAAAAAAAAATTGTCATAGATAATCAATATGCAGAAATTTTAACCTTGGATTTTGAAGCTTAAAAGAAGTTCCCCAGTTATTTGTTTAAAATATGGGAAGTGAAGGTTTTAAAATTTCCTCGGCATTTTATTTTGAAGTTGCCTGGTTCCCATTTTTTTCAGATGAAGAAAGTGAAGATGCAAAGTGTTAGTTGTCTTTTTTAAGTAGGTTAATGGGAGTTAAAAGCCTTAGCCTCATATCAATACTGGAATTTGGGCTAAGAGCCAAGCTAGCCCGCAAGGTAACCAGCTCTAGGCATGTGGCCTGTCCAAAATCGAGTGCATCTATATAAAGAGCTCTTTGGGTAGGAGGTATCTAGCCATCCAGCTGATACCCAGCTAGGGTCTGGGCTCAGTCTCATGTGGTCTCCTTAGGAGATCGGTTTTTTTTAAGTGGTGGACAACACATTCACAAATCCCCATATATGTGAGCAAAATTAAATCTTACTCTTTTTTTTTCTTTCCCAATCTCTTTTATTGTATTAAAATACACATAACATAAAATTCACCATCCTAAACATTTGTAAGTTTATATAGTTCAGTGGTATGAAATACATTCATATTGTTGTGCAACCATTATCCATCCATCTCTAGAACTTAACTCTGAATTAAGAACTTTTTAACAACCCTGAATTAAAAATACTGCTACTTAAGGGGGGGGGGGCGTGAAATGGGGAGTTATTAATCAAAAGGCATAAAGTTTCAGTTGAGTAAAATGCATAAACTCTCAAAATCTGCTGTACAACATTGTCCCTGTAGTCAATAGTAATATATTGTTCACTTAAAATGTTTGACGATGGATCTCATGTTAGTGTTCTTACCACAATTAGAAAGAGAGAAAGAGTGAAAGATCCCTATGTAACTCAAAGATTTCTCAAGTATATATACCTATTGCCCTGCATTAGCATTTCTTCATTTTGTAGTATGTTCATGATGTAATTTTATTGGTATGAAGTTTGTTAGCTCAACATCTCAATGCAGTCAGCTGTATGAGGAACCCATCCCAGCCTACTTGCGTGGAATCTGATGGGTGTCAGTTGCAAAGGTAAGCAAGTTGGTGCCGAGTCTCTCTGCTCTGCTAGCTCACTAGATAATTAAAGAAGATATTGTTTTGCCCAGACTGTCTCAGGTAGGGTATTCCTCTGGGTCTGTAGACATTGTTTGACTCCATTGCTGCACACTGGGTGCCTGGGACCCTAAAAGAGATCACAGAGGACTGTGTTTTGTCACATTTACCTCCAATACTTTTCACATGCATTACCTGAAGAGTCTTTGCTGGACATGGCCTTGCTTTAGTTTTTACGGAAAATTTTGTGTTTCCTTTAAGTAACAGGTTTTTGGGGGGGGTACTTTTCAAGGGGACAGTTTGGGTGTGTTAGGGATCATTATGTATATGTTTTATCAAATGTGTCTCAGTTCTAAGTATCCAGATTTTTAAAAATAAGTGAGTCACTTTCAGTCTTTCTAAATATAAAATGGCACTTTATGTCAAGCACTTCTGGAATTATTCTCTAGACTAGGGCTATTTAAATATAGGCAAAAAACCATTTTGTATTCCTATGAGATCATTAGTGATTAGAAATAAAATTTAAGTATAACTTCTCCAAGGAAGGACAGGTGTAGTGAAGAGAGCATCTCTCCTTTGTTAGCTTTTTTTTTTTTGCAGTACGGGGGCCTCTCACTGTTGTGGCCTCTCCCGTTGCGGAGCACAGGCTCTGGACGCGCAGGCTCAGCAGCCATGGCTCACAGGCCCAGCCGCTCCAGGGCACGAACCCGTGTCCCCTGCATCGGCAGGCGGATTCTCAACCACTGCGCCACCAGGGAAGCCCTTCTCCTTTGTTAGCTTTTAACATAGTTTATAATTTCACACATTTTAAAGAGAAAGAGTGCCTATGACTTAAATTAATGTTAAATCATTTTTCAGTCTAATAAGTTTTTTTCCCTTCCTTTTTGGTTGAGGAATTAATGAGATTTGGATGTATCTGGAATTCCTTTTTCTTGAAAAGGTCTCAAACCATTAATTTAAAGAGGACAACTGGAAATTTCAGTTCACAGTAATGGTGAACAAGATATAGTAATACCCTGTGGCTTAAATCCTGGTAAAATTACCATTTTTCCATTTTGATTTTAAAGGAGAGCTATATATGGAACAAAGGAGATGAAGCAATCTGGCTCCTCTGTTGTTCTAAATCTAAGCTATAATGGGGGGGTTTATGTGGGTTAAAGCATGCTATCTATTTATCTATCTATCTGACTAGATATCTATTTCATATAGATACATGTATTTTTCCTGAACCAATGTGACAGTATCTGAGCTGCAGTATAGAGGCTGCCACCCGATCACTGAGTTGGAAAGCTCTGACCCCATTGAGAGACTACGTGTGTAAGAATGAAGGCCGTGAGCCTGCAGAGAGAGTCACCCTGCTCAGCTGAGTGTGGGCTGCCATGCCTTGCTTGTAGCAACTTAGCCAGTCAGAAAAGACCAGTGAAGGCAAAAGTCTGTGAGAACACAGGCTCAATCTCAAATGTTGGCAGAGGAAGAGTAATGGAATATACAGTTTGAGTTTGGGAATTATTATTTGATTCATGGGTTTAGAAGACAGAGGGAAAGGGGCTGGAAAGACGAGTCATCCTGGAAATGCCGAAATGGTGATGACCGCAGATGTTTTTGTATTCTCAGATCAACGGCACTGACTTTACCTTCAGAAGTGAGGGCGTCTTCCTCCTGGTTGTGGATGCCTGCAGTGTTCCCTTCCGGTTGATGGAGAAAAAGGTTTTCTCTTTTGCTGATGTCAGTCTCATGGAAGAGTATTTAAAAACAAGCATCCCTCCAAGGTAGGTGAAGCTTGCTCTGTATGAGGGATAAGGTACCTTAAAGATGACATCCGGTTAACTCTGAGCTTTGGTTTGTCTACCTGCCCTTTTACCCTTTTAGGGTATTTAGAATTCCTAAAACAATTTTATAGATAGTTTTATAGACAATTTTATCTTTGCAGCCATCTTTCCCACTGATGAACCCTCAGACAGCATTGTGCTATGACTGTGGTATAGGAGGTTGTCACCTGGGTCACTTGGAAGTGACTGGAAAGGAGTAAATTGATTTTTTTTTTTTTTTTTTTTTTTAATTTGGCTGCGCCATGTGGCTTGCGGAATCTTACTTCCCTGACCAGGGATCGAACCCTCGCCTTCAGCAGTGAAAGTGTGGAGTCCTAACCACTGGACTGCCAGGGAATTCCCCAGGAGTAAATTGATTTTTAAGTGAATGAGTGTGTGGTCTCTCTTTTAAGAGCCCTAGTCTGATTCATTTTTCTTTGTTAGTCTCTGAACAAAGGTTCACAGGAGAGAAATCTTCCTTTTTTTCTGTTGGGCAGACACAAAAGGTATTAAAATAAGCCGTAAAGCCATAGTAAATAAGCCGGTGTAGTAGTGGCAGAGGATAGAGAGATCAGAAGAGAGAATCCACAAAAAGATCTGAATGTGTATGTTGATATACTCACAATAAAAGTAGCAATTTAAACCAAACCATGGAGAACAGATTTTATTTCATTTTTTTTTAGAATTGGCATTTATCCATTTACTTAGTAAGTAGATAATAGAACTTAAGTAGGTATATAGAGCATCTGAAACTAACAAAACTAACCTCCTCTGTTAAAATAGTTTGTTCCATGACACAGCTGTGTCCCAAGCCATCCACTAGGTCCACTGACCTAAATGACTTTTGCTTTCCCTACATTTATAGACCCCTTGTAATAGCAACATAAGCTCTAGGTGGGGCATTGAAGGGGACACTTGTAATAGCAGGGATGAAAAGGAATGTGGGGTTTTTTTTGTGTGTGTGGTACGAGGGCCTCTCACTGTTGTGGCCTCTCCCGCTGTGGAGCACAGACTCTGGAAACGCAGGGTCAGCAGCCATGGCTCACGGGCCCAGCCGCTCCGCGGCATGTGGGATCCTCCCTGACCGGGGCATGAACCCATGTCCCCTGCATCGGCAGGCAGACTCTCAACCACTGTGCCACCAGGGAAGCCCTTGTTTGTTTTTTTGAGTTCTGCTTTTATCTAGTATTTCTATACTGTATTTAGTTCAGAACGGTACTCAGTAAATACATGCTGAATTACTGAAATTTGCTCTGATTTTCTAACTTTCACAGGTCAATTGTCCTGTTGAGCACAAGAGGAGAGATAAAGCAGTTGAATATTTCAGATTCGTTAGTATCTCTGGGATTAGCCAAACCAGCCAATCTTTATAACAAAGGTTTGTATTTGTATTCTTCTGTGAAGTTCTTAGGAGGCCAGCAACATATGCATTTTTACGGTGGAGTATAGCTACCAGACTGTTTTCATGAGCTTGTTTGGCTGGGGTGGGTATCATGAAAATAATTTCTAAATCAGGAGACAGTTGTAGAGGAAGTGTGTTGGGACGTGGCTTGTTATTTGGGGCAAGAGGTGGGTGGTGAGAGTTCATTCTCTGACGTAAGGAAGTACAGTTCTTTTTGTTTTTGTTTCACAGCCATCTTTGTTTTGCTCACCTCCGCTTCACCTCCCACATTATCTTGCATGGAACTAGTAGAGGTACAAATTGAACTTTTTCTTTTTCTTTTTTTTAAGGGAGTACCATATTTTTGGGATTCAGTGGAAACTTCAAACCATCATGGACTAAGCTGTTTACTAGTCCTGCTAGAGAGGGCCTTGGGCTGCTTGAACAATTCGTACCTTTGCAGCTGGACGGATATGGTTGTCCCAGAGCTGGCACGGTCCGCCGAAGAGACTTGGAGCTGTTGAAGCAAACTTCAAAAGCACATTAGAGACTAACTGTAACTTAGCTGGGGGAAAAAATGTGAACTAACTTATTTAATTTATGGCATTTTAAAATGACACTGTTAACCCAACGGAACTATTTTCCTGTTTGATACAGAAAGGGGAGAAAAGAAAGAATTTAAAGTGATTGCTTGAATATGGGCTCACGCACCTTCTAGTTGTACAAAATGTTAAAGAATTTATTTGTATTTGTTAGGCTGGTATATTTCAGAGATCAGTTCTCTTATTCCTCACCTCCCACTCCTGTGTTTTGTAGTGACCATAAGCAGTGCTTCACCTTTTGTACAATGGGATGTCTTGGGGGAGGGAGGGGGCTTCTGAGAGTCAGCCTGAGTCCTTGAGAGGACCAGCTCTTGTAGCACCTTGGATACTTGAAGTCTAATGCTCAGTTGTGTTGTTGACTTTGGGTCAGCAGTTGACCTGCGTGGCTGGCATGTTCAGGAATGCCTTGGGCCCTGGTTCCAGGCAGCCTTTGAGGATTTGGTATGATACTGAATGGTAGAGTTTTAAGTGGCAACTCAGGCCCAGCTCATGCCCTTTTTTGCCTGGACATGTGCTATTTTTATTCATTTGTATATTGATTCCTTCTAAGGGTTCAACTTTCAAACAAGAAGTATGGAATATATTGGGACAAAGGGCTTTTAGGAGTTAGACATCCCTTTAATCTGTGACCATTGGGAAAAAATTTGACCTGCACCATGGTCTGATGTTGGTGGGGCCATTTTTGCAGCTTTAATCTTTAGCCTGTTTTGACTGTATATTTGTATTTAAAATGCAGAGCTGAGCTAAGTATTTACATTTTTCTAAAAAAGAAGCAGGCCATTTTCCTGAACTATAAACTTGGGTCGTTTCAACTTGCACAAAGGCAGTCTGTTCTTGGAGTTTCTCCTGCACCCAGTTTTTTTTTGTTGTTGTTTTTGTGTGTGGATTTTTTTTTAAGCCTTACTGCTCACCAACCTGGCAGGACAATTGCAGAAAGCTTAATGATACCCACAAAATATTGTACTCAGGGGGAGAAAAAAAGGAGAGCCTTTTAAGGGCCAGAATCATGGAGGGAATATTCAGAAACGTTTTTTTAGCCTTAGAGGAATCCGTTACTCTTAACTAAATTGTTAGAGCCAATTAAAAAAAGACACTGTGATGCCATATTTTTCTTCCCCCTAGGTGCATGCATCTCCTGCCAGTGAGCACTGCATGTGGCAAAAAGATTGCTGCCACAGCCTGGGATGTCACCACACCAAGAGGAAAGAAGCATTGTAATGCCTTTACCTTTTCCTAAACCCACAATGCATGAAGTGTAGTGGAGGGATGGCCATGGCAAGACGGGAGGGAGTATGTTCAGGTTGACTTTGGCAGTGAGTACAGACAAATTCACTTTTCTCTACCAAGAGCAATGGCTGATGGCCTGTCCTTTTCTGTCCAAGAGAAACTGCAGAGCAGCTCTGTGACTTCTATTACTTTATAAAATATGCTACCTCAAAGTGCTACCGATAAACCTTTCTAACTGTAAGTGCTCTTGCTAAGGGCACATGTCTTAAAGTTTAGGTTTTGGGGTGTTTTTTTTTTTTTGTATATCAATGAATGAAATCTTACCTATTAAATATATTATTGGATCATCGTTCCTCAAGGTGATTAAAGTTTGTGTGTGTGTGTGTGTGTGTGTGTGTGTGTGTGTGTGTGTTTTATGACCAATATCTTTTATGTGTGATTTTTAGAGTTTGGCTCTTTAAAGATTTGGAGAGGATATGTACGTTCTAAGGCACTCAGTTTTTCTGCTTTATATGCTAATGATCAGGGCCTAAGTAAAATAAATAAAAATATGCGTGCATGTATATTTTTTTATATGTGTGTGTGACTCTATTTATCTAGCAAGCAGTCAATCAGTTAATCTGTCATTTTTTATTCCCTATCCCAGCTGTAAAGAACCTATGGGCAGACATAAGGAAGGGAAATGGTCCTCCACTAAGTAGATTTTGTAAAACTAATAAGTAATCTTCATAAGGCCAATGGAGAGGTTCTCAATGTTGGCTGCACATTGGAGTCACCTGAGGAGCTTTAAAAACTGTGAAGTCCTGGGCCCCACCCCCCAGCTCCTACATTCATATTTAATTGGTGTGGGGTGCAGCTTGGGCATTGCAGTTTTTTTTAAAGCTCTGGGTGATGCTAATAACATGTAGCCAGGTTTAAGAACCACTGCACTCATATAATAGGCCCACTGTTTAACTTCAGTCTATAATTTTTTTGTGAGGAAAACAAAATTAAGATTATCTATTCTTTTTATTTGCGGTTCCTATATTACTTACAGAATTCCCAGCCCTAAACAAAGCACTTCGCTATGGTCTCCTTTTAATCGAACTTTCAAATAGAATTTTTAGTCCTTAATTGTTTCAAATTGTTAAATTGGTTATCGAAGCTGAGAGCCACGTTTCAGCACTTGGGAGCTAGCAATCTGTTTTATTTTTACTGAGAAAATGTGTTCAAAGATGATTTATAAGTTCGTAAGCATTTTCCATCAGGGGAGGCAATTGGTTGAGCTCCAGAAATGTGGCCGTGCACAAATCAGCCAGCTGATGAGAAACGCAGGGCCTTCTCATATGTCGACAGACCTGGGTTTTAAGTCTTTCCTGTGAGATTTCTGCCTCTCCACCTGAATCAGTGTGCCGTATATTATCTTCAAAGGCTGGAAGAGAGTGCTTGTGAGAAGATGAAAGGCAGGCTCATAGTCTTGTAGAATATGACTCCAAAGCAGCCGCTAAACTGATGTTTAGACCTGGGTGTGGGGAGGAGGTATTTATGACTTCTCTGTTCTCTGGCTCGATCAGAAGAGAACATACCCTCATGCTATTAAATGGAGTACTTGGTTTGGGAGGAGGGCTGGGCAATGAAGTGATGGATAGAGACTTGAATGCTTCACGTAACTAAGTTTTCATTCCTTAAGGGATGCAGTAATGTTTGGATAAGTCCAGTTGAAAGGCATTTCAATAAGCAGGAATGTGCTTGATTCGTGTTTGTTTGTTTTTTCATTTGGTCCTAAGAGGTAAGTACTTAGATTCCATTGTGACAATGTTTGTTGATTTCATGATGCAGAGTTGGAGTTTACCCTCCAGAATTCTTGTTTGGCTTTCAGATACTTATGAATTCATGTTTAATAACTTGAGAAATTCCCCTAGAAGTGAAGACCATGAATGGGAGTAACGGGGTAACAGATTGTATCACTGTAGTTGGTCTTAACTTGGTAATAACCCAGTCTTTTAGAAATATGAGCACACACTCTGGATTGGAGCTCATTTTCAACAAAAATTCAGGGAGGAAAAAAAATCAAGAAAAGGCATCTCCAGTCCCTTGTTCACAAATAGCAAAATGCTGTTCACATCTTGCTGGACTCTTGGCATCATTTGGAAGATTGAAGGTCTTTTACTCATATTTATCTTCAGTATGAGAGAGAAGCTGAAAAAAGGATGCTAATTAGGCACTGGTGTTGTAGGGAAGGGCACACACCACTTTATTTTTATGTGATAAAATTAGAGATGACTGATTGAACTATGATGATTTCTAAATGAGGAACTGTGTCCCACAGGGCATCCAAAAATGTTAGCCACAGCAAGATGTGAAAATGTTATACCTGAAAATCCAATAGTGGGTCAGAAGGCAACTTCACAGATACATTTTTAAAAATTTTCTAAGATGGATATTGTGATTATTCTGGATATGAAAAGCAATAACAGATTTAAAATTCATCCTCAGAAAAGCTTAGACTTTATAATCAAAATTGATAAGTCAGGAATTGGCAAACTGACCTGTAGGACAAACCTGTCCCCCAGACTGGTTATATACTAATTTTGAGCTAAGAGTGGTTTCGCATCTTCAAATATAACACATTGGAAAAAGTCAAAAGAAGAGTAATATGTTATGATGAGAAAATTATGTAAAATTTAAATTTCAGTGTCTATTAATAAAGTCTAGTTGGAGGACAGTCATGCTCATTTGCTTACATACTGACTATGGCTCGCATATGGCAATGGCAGGTTTAAGTAGTTGCCACAGAGACTGTATGGCCTACAAAGCTGAAAATATTTCCAGGTGTATCTTGTTTTATTGTGCTTCACTTTATTGCGTTTCCCAGATATGGTGTTTTTTACAAATGGAAGGTTTGGGGCAGTGCTGCGTGGAGCAAGTCTATCGGTGCCATTTTTCTAGTAGCATTTACTCACTTTGTGTCTCACTTTTTGGTAATTCTTGCAATATTTCTAACTTTTTCATTTTTATTATATTTGTTATCATGATCTGTGATCAATGATGTTTGATGTTAACCACTGCAAAAGGATTACTCACCGAAGGCTCAGATGTTGATTAGCATTTTTTAGCAATAAAGTTTTTAAATTAAGGAATGTACATTGTTGTTTTAGACAATGCTATTGCACACTTAATAGACTACAGTATAGTGTAAACATAACATGTACTGGGAAACCAAAAATTTGTGTGACTTGCTTCATTGTGATATTTGCTTTATGACAGTGGTCTGGAACCAGACCTGAAGTATCTCTTATGTATGCCTGAACAGTGTTCCTTTACTGAAAGAGTTTGCTGACCCTTGATCTTGGTGAAGGGTATATTGGTGTTCATTGTACTGTTCTTGGAACCTTCCTAAGGCTTGAGAATTTTTAAAATAATAAGTTAAGGGAAAAACCTCCATCAGAATCACCTGAGGTACTTGATGAAAATGCAGAATCCCAAGCCCCAACTCAGACCGGAGAATTGGCATCTCTGGGAATTGCAGCTGGAAATATAGTGGTATAACAAGCTCCCCAGGTGTTTCTTATGAGCAGTAACATTTGAGAATCCCATAGCATGCAGTAAGCCCCTGTTATCTCTCTCCTTCTTTAACAGAATACATCTGAACAAATGCGAATGTTGTTTTTTTTAACTTGAACAGCTCCATCTACACTGTCTTCCCCACAACTTTTGGTCACTAATGCAGGGCGGATCTGGTGCACAACACAGTACCTGGCTGTTTCTGGGGCAGAAGTTTGGAGCCCATGAAATCTCTCCACTGTCTGAAATTCTGTTTGAATTATTCCTTTGGCTACAATTGTTCCTACAATGAAATCCCATCCATCCTTGTGAGTTCTTTTTATTATTTTAAGGAGTTTAAAGGAAAATGTACAATAAGCCACAATCAGGCTGCACAGACTAACAACATAAGTTTCTTTGCTTTTGGATGGAACTGCATTCACCCTAGTTATTTCACATTTATCGAAGTATTGATTGGCAATTGCAGGTCTACTTTTTTTTAAGGTAGAATGAATTATTTTATATAAGCAATTTGCTTTGTACACAAAAGCCTTTTAATACATGAGCTTCTTGGAGGGGGTGGGAGGGGCTGGGTGGATTTTAGGGGGATAATGAAATTGGTCCTTGCCAGGAAAGAGGGTGGTACACTCTGGGAGGGCATGGGAGGTTTATCTTTTTCCACTTTCTCCCACCAGCTTGCACTGATCAGAACACCTAGTTCCTGTGGGAGGAAGGCTTTGGCCAGAAAGGTTTCTTTTCTTTCTTTTTTTTTTTTTTCCAGATAGGTTTCTATGTGGGGGAATGTCGGCTTTGCAAACTCAGGAGGCAAGGAACATCATTAGCTCCATATGGGTCGGAGGAGGAGGGAGTTCTCACAAGGGAAAGACCATGCCAGAACTTGTTGCTTCCTTCAAAAATGTGCATGTGAACAGTCTTCTTCTAAGGAAAATGGCTCAGTGAGTAGTTAGTAGATTCCAGACAGAGTGAAGTGTCTAATGCAGTTCGTTGCTGAAGGTATGGTGGGTGTTTTGTCTGATGCCACCTAAGGCTCTTTACTAGCAGTGTTACTTCAAGTAGTTTCCTACTTCTGGTCCTCAGCTTTCTCATATATAAAATGGGACTACTAATACTTTTGTAAAATTACAAAAGGGATCAAATGAGAGTAGCCAACAAACCTGGGTGCTTTGTTTACAAAGAAAATCGGATTTCCAGGCAATTTGTTACCCGAAGACTGGGTTTGCCTCTTGCCGGGTGTTGAGCTAAAAGACACAACCAAGCTAAAGATGGGAGAAGGAAGCTTTATTACTTGAGTCAAGTAAGGAGAACACCGGGGATCTTTTCCAAAGCAGTGTCTCCTCCAACAGCAAAATTGGGGAAGTTTTAAGCTAAGGGTACATGTATATTCATGAAGAGGCTTGGGCGGCTGACAAGAGTCCCCAGCTTTAATTGAAGTCACAAAGGTCAGAGAAGGTCAACATCATGGTCCTGTAGGTTCCAGTTGACCTAGGTTGAGTGCCTGAGAGGGGTTTAATGTCTGCAAAACAACTCAAGAAAGTGCTTCAGGCTAGTCTTCACCATTGAAACAAATCTGGGAGTTTTTACAACTGATTTGTTAGCTTTGCTGTTGTTACTTCTCTTGCCTGATAACAGTTCTTTTGTTCCCTTAAGTTCATTATTTTTGAGACCTGTTCAAGGCCAAGCTTTGTGGACAGGCTCAGATCACAAAATGACAGGCCCAAAATGGCTTCTCTTATGTCAAGAAAGCCATGCTTGGTTCTCTTTCTCCCAGGACCCCCTACCTTATCTGCTTATACCATGTATTCTAATTTAGTCTTTTTTTTTTGAGGGCTAAGGATTAGGGAATTTATTTTTTAAATTAATTTTTATTGGAGTATAGTTAATTTACAATGTTGTGTTAGTTTCTGCTATAGGGAATCTGTATCTTTTAAACAAACTTCAGAGATAGTGCGAGATTTGGGAACCACTGAGAATGCCCTATGAAAGCCCCTGCCCTAGTTTTCCTAGTTTTAACAGACTTCCCTTACTAAGTTGTTTGTATCTAGAGAAGAGGCCCTCAGGCCAGGCAGTGCTTGTTTAGTGAATTGGTTTGAGCATCCAGAATGAGGTTTGCATTTAGGCCCTTCCTTGCACTAGCACCATAACTCAGCAAACAGCTGTGTACGGACTCAAGCTATGAAATGTGGAAAGACAACTATGAAGTGAAAACATGTGGCTGCACCCTGTTCTGCAGCTGGTGTGTGCAGTTTTCTGCTCTCCATTCTCGTGAGGGAAAACTGCAGTTCATGGTTTGCCTCTTCCAATTCCTTTTGGCGAAAACTAACATGGAATGCAAACAACTCATTTCTGGTTTTCTCTCGGTACTTTACCCACATTTCATTCTTCCTTCTTACCAAGTAGGAAAAATGCTAACAAGGCAATGAAATGGTTCAGAGTGAAGGTTTATATGATGAGCTGAAGCTGAGTTAGAGGACTTGGAAAATGAGTGCCTTTGGCAACAAATCTTCCTATGTTTCTGCACCCCATTTCTTTCTAGTCACACCCCCACCTCCTCATCACTGCCCAGGGTCCACTGCTGCAGCCTTGTCACACTGGGCAAGACCATGTTCCCAGCCCTCTTTGTACCTTTCATTCCCCATCATCGCTCACGTGTTCCATGTCCAATCCTCAGCATCCTTAGCTAGCCCTTTGTAAACTAATTCAAAGTCAGATTGGTCCTCTTGTCTGAAACATATTCCCTCTCAGGCAGCAAGGCCATTTTAATATCTGCCCACAGTGCCCATATGCTAAAAGTAATATGTTGCTGGAAATTTTGTTTATCTGATTTGGTTAGTTTTTAAGGCAATTTTGCCCTCCTACATACTTCACCTACATATGAGGCTGATTCCATTGAAGCCTGGAGGAAGTTACAAATCTGGAAAATTAACAAACTGGATAATCATTCCCTGGGTAATGGAGTCACTACCATCTACAGGATATGAGCACTTGTATTTGAATAGAGTCCCTTTTGACCATCTTCAGGAAGGTTATGAATAATACTGTGATTTTCCTCCTGCTTAAGCAATGTTCTCAACATGGAGACTAGATGAGTAACTCTACCTGGCTCTGAAACATAATCCATTTGGATTCCAGGCCCAGGGGCTTGGCCGCAAAAAAGTGTGTTTGTTCCAGCATCTTCCTGGAAGCTGTGCTCTGTGAGCACTGGAAAATCCCTTTTGTTTATGGTGTCCTGCATTTCTGTAAATCACCTTATTTCAATAGCTGAAAGGAAGAGATTTGGTAATTATAGCTTTCCTTTGTTGCAGCTTTATATTGAAAGCATATGCCAGCAAGGTTAAGTAAGAATACAAGTGGATAGATGATACATAAACAAGATTAGGAATCATGAGGATTGGGGGCTTCCTGTGCAGTTTTATCCAGAGGAAAAAGGTCAATTACAAACCCCCAATTATTTTTTTTTGCTGGTGGGAGTATGATTTTATTATACTGATGATGTATACTTACTGTGTCTTATTTCCAATTCCTTGCAATGAGTTAATTTGATTTCAGTTATAAATTTTTAATGTGATATCTAAAATATATTTAAAATCTACTGACAAGTATAATTGTTGGGTATTTTGGACAGTCAACTTCTAATTTATCAACTTAATACCTATATGGTTGCTACCTATTTGATTGAAATAACCTGAGAGTTCCTTTAAATTTTATTTGGTCCTTTATCTGTTTACAGAAGGTAAATGATGAATATGAAGCATGAGGGTAACCAATGAAAGACTTAAAGATTAGTAACTTTGGAAGTAAAGGATGATGAGGGAGAAGAATGACTCCACCCTGGCTTTCTTTAACTTTTTCCATTAACTATTTCCATACTTAAGTTAGCAAGTCAGGGCCAGTAGAATCTATCTAGTCATTGAATTTCTGAGTTTGCTTAGTGAGATAATACTATTTTAAAAAAATCCTGCCCTCCTTGTTAGAGTGTGTGTGTGTGTGTGTGTTGCTCTCATATGTCTGAAAGTTTATTCATTGTACCAATATCATTATTTTGGTGAGGGCTAGCTACAAAGAGAATATTACACTTGTGAGTGTGGTGTTAAAGAAGAAATATTCAGGACACTTGTTAAAGATGGTAAGGTAGACTTTATTCAAGGGGGCTATTATAATGGAGTTTTGTATTAGGGGAGTGAGATGGAGTGCAACTCCAAATACACCAAGGAAAAGTGAGGAGTTATACCCAAGGAGCAGGGTGGGGATTGGTGGATGTAAAATGACTAAGAAAACAGCAGGGGTAGGGGGATGCTGGCTTGAAGGGAGTTTTGCAGCAGGTGGCCCAGGGTAATAAGATACCTGAGAACAGGGAGGGGGGATGAGAAATTTGATTAGATATCAAGGATGGGGAGTTTTCACTAAACTGGAGTTTTGTGAAAACTGAATTAAAAAGACCAAGGACAGAGCCCAAGGTCAGGGGCCTCATCAGAAAAAGGACCTAAAGGAGCCTGATTCAAGCTTGGTCAAGGACACAGCCTTTGTCAGTGGTTCAAGGGTGAAGGTAAGTCTACGGTTAATTAGCATGGGGAAGTTAGCTATTTAGATATACTCACCTGCTTGGTATTAAGTTTAGAACTAGGGAAAGAGGGTTTAACCTTTCCCTCTGATTAGACTTCTGTGAGTCAAATTGCTTTGAAATGGGCTGTTGAATTATGAAAAGGTTTCAGATACCACATAGAAAAAGAACAGGTTTTAAAGAGGAAGGAATCAGGACTTCCCTGGTGGCACAGTGGTTAAGAACCTGCCTGCCAATGCAGGGGACACAGGTTCGAGCCCTGGTCCGGGAAGATACCACATGCCGCGGAGCAACTAAGCCCGTGCGCCACAACTACTGAGCCTGTGGAGCCCGTGAGCCACGACTACTGAGCCTGTGTGGTGCAGTACTGAAGCCCGCGTGGTAGAGACCATGCTCCGCAACAAGAGAAGCAACTGCGCTGAGTAGCCTGCACATCCCAATGAAGAGTAGTCCCCGCTCGCCGCAACTAGAGAAAGCCCGTGGGCAGCAATGAAGACCCAACACAACCAAAAATAAAATATAAATAAATTAATTTAAAAATAAATAAAGAGGAAGGAATCCCTGTCCTGGATTCTGCCATTCTCTATTGTTCGCCAAAGTACAGGATTATCCTTCTTTTTTTTTCTTTCTTTTTTTTTTTTTTGTGGTACGCGGGCCTCTCACTGTTGTGGCCTCTCCCGTTGCGGAGCACAGGCTCCGGACGCGCAGGCTCAGCGGCCATGGCTCACGGGCCTAGCTGCTCCGCGGCATGTGGGATCTTCCCAGACCGGGGCACGAACCCATGTCCCCTGCATCGTCAGGCGGACTCTCAACCACTACGCCACCAGGGAAGCCCTATCCTTCTTAAAATGCATTTTGTGGGCCGTTTCCATCAGAACCATGGGGTTTACTGTTAAAACTGGATTCATGAGTTCCGTTCTGGATGGGTTAAATTAGAATCTTTGCTTAAAACCCAGAAGTCTGCATTTAAATAAGCGACATAACCAGTGGAATGTATCACAGAACCCAGAAATAAATTTGTAACAAAGATGGCATTACAATCAATGAGTAAAGAATAAACTATTCAATAAATAATGTGAGAAAAGTTGATTTTCCACATAGAAAAAAATGCAGTTAGATCCCTACCTTATACCATGAAGAAAAATAAGAGTCCACGTAGATTGAATATTTAAATGTGGAAAATAGTAGTGTTAAAACTTTTAGAGAGTGGAAATTCCCTGGCGGTCCAGTGGTTGAGACAGCGCTTTCACTGTCATGGGCCTGGGTTTGATACTGCAAGTCGTATGGCATGGCCAAAGAATAAATAAATAAATAAAACATTTAGATAAAATATAGAAGAATATAATTTTGACGTTGGAATGACCTTAAATACATGAAAAATGCAAATCATTAAAAAACAAAAGAATTCTACTAGATTACAATTTACTAATATTGTGTGACAAAAATTACCGTAAGCAGTCAAGAGACACGCCACATAAAATAGCATAAGCAGTAAACAGATAGGATATTTCTAACAAGTATAACCAGAACCTAAGAACTTCTCTAAATCATTTAAGAAAAATAAAAGCAAACCAAGGGAAAAATGGGCAGGTTTTAATCATATCCAACTCATAGAACAGGAAATCTGAGGCAAATACATGTATGAAAAGATGTCTAACTGTATTATTATTTAAGGGGAATTCAATTAAAATGAAATACTATTCAAAGCGTTCATGAATATGCAGATAAATGAAGCTTTTGGACACGTTGGCTGGATATAAACAGGTACAAACACTGGAGAGCAAATTGGCAGTATCTAATAGCTTTGTGTGTATGCTATCCTAATTATATATGTGCCTATGAATCTCTTGTTCATATGTGCAAGGAGGCGTGCAGAGATATTTATTGCTGTGCTTATATGGGTGAAAAATTGGGAAGAACGTGAATGCTCATCATTGAGGGACTGCATCAATACATTATAGTATACTCATACATGGGACTACCATACTCCAGTCAAAATGAATGAATTGTGTCTTAGTGTATCAGTATAGGTACATCTAATGCTGGGTAGACAAGGTACAAATTGATACATATGAAACAATAACAATATTTATGGATACAAACATTGTTGAAGTTGCACCATCCAATTTCCTATCTCTGACAAGAGGTTTTCTTTCTATTCTTGCTAACCTTGGAGATTTTTTATTTTATATTTTGATATCAATATTCAGGCTAAAATTGCTTTATCATTCATACTTTATTATTTCATCCAATCTTTTCCTTTTTTATTGGTTTTAAAAAATCTTTTAAAATGAACTTTTAATTTTAGAATAGTTTTAGATTTATAGAAAATTTGTGAAGAGAGTTCCCATATACCCCACATCTAGTTTCCCCTATTATTAACATCTTACACTATGAGTATGGTATATCTGCTATAATTAATGAACTAATATGTTAAATAAAGTTCATATTTTATTCAGATTATCTTAGTTTTTAACTAATTCCTTTATCTGTTCTAGAATCCCATCTAGGATACTACGTTAAATTTATTAGTCATGTCTCCTTAGGCTCCTCCAGGTTGTAGCAGTTTCTCAGACTTTTTGTTTTTTTATGACTTTGATAGTTTTGAGTTGCTGGTCAGGTATTTTGTAGAATGTCCCTCATTGGAGTCTGATATTTTTCTCATGATTAGATTCGGTTTTGGAGAAGAAGACCATAGAGGTAAAGTACCATTCTCATCATGTTGTATCAAGAGTGCCTATTATTAACATTAGTTATCACCTTTGATGGTAACCTTGATCACCTGGTAGAAATAGTGTTTGTCAGGTTTTTCAGCTGTAAAGTTATCCCTTTGTCCCCTCTTTCCATGCTGTACTCTTTGGAAGGAAGTCATGATGTGCAGCTCATACCAATCTCCTTTTTGAAAAGAGAAACCGAAGCTGAGAATGATAAAGTAATTTGCCCTAAGTCATACAGTTAATCATACCTAGTCCAAGGTATGATTTGGGCCACAGTAAGAGGATTACTTAATGTATAGCAATTTAATTTAATTTTTAAATTAATCAATGTGCTTCAATTAATTTTACTTCACTTAAATTTTACACTTAATTTACATGTTAAAATTAAGGTTAAGGAAGTGCACTTAGCACTTGCAAAGTCCAGTGTCCCCTTGCCCTCCACAATCCTTCTACTCAGAACATATAGATTTATTAAGTAACATATTTTTCATACACCCCCCCCCCCACATACACACACAGCTGAGCTCAAAATGAATACTGGAAAACTTATACATATTGGAAACTGGAAAGGAACTAGTAACAAAGAGCAGGAGCTAAAGTTCCATGGGGACCAGAAGTCTGCCCCTAACATTTGCCACCCAGGGAGGCAAGAAATTCCAGGGTCCTGAATCTTTGGAAAATGGTCCAGAAGAAAACAAGAGGTACATGTGCCCAGATGGGTATATCTTCTTCGGCTCCTGGATTCCTTAGTTCTTAAAGATGGGCACACTGGATGGAGGGCCAGAGGGACCCTTTAAAGTGCTAGGTCAGACATCAGGGCCATATACCTAGGTCTGAGGGTGGTACTCTAAATAGCCATGCGGACTATACTTCAGGAAAAAGAAAAATGATTGTAGAGTGAAGCTATGGGGTAAAAGAAGTGATGATAAACAAAGGAAGCAGTAAAACATAGAATATAATTATAAAAAATACTTTCCATAAAGTAACAAGCATAACCGTATTTGTGTTTGTGTTTGAAAACAGACTAGAAATAAAATACCACATAATAACTTGGAAGTTATGAGGCAGAGGAAGTTATTATGTGCTAAGGTCTTTGTTTTTTTCAGTAGAGAAAAGAGATACTGATTGGCTTTGTCATCATATTATAAATGCTTGCTAAAAAAAATAAGCACAGGGGCTTCCCTGGTGGCGCAGTGGTTGAAAGTCCGCCTGCAGATAGAGGGGACACGGGTTCGTGCCCCGGTCCAGGAGGATCCGCATGCCGCGGAGCGGTTGGGCTTGTGAGCCATGGCCGCTGGGCCTGCGCGTCCGGAGCCTGTGCTCCGCAACGGGAGAGGCCACAACAGTGAGAGGCCCGTGTACCGCAAAAAAAAAAAAAAAAGCACAAAATGCATAACTTCCAAACTGGAAAGCAAAAAGAAAGAAGTTTGAGAAATCTATTTAATGAAAGATAGCAAAAAAGTAGAAATAAATAGCAAAAAATAAGACATAGGGACTTCTCTGGTGGTCCAGTGGCTAAGACTCCATGCTCCCAATGCAGGGGGCCTGGGTTCGATCCCTGGTCAGGGAACTAGATCACACATGCCGCAACTAAGAGTTCACATGTCTCAACTAAAGATACCGCATGCAGCAACAAAGATCCCACGTGCCGCAACTAAGGCCTGGTGCAGCCAAATTAAAAAATATATACATATAGAGTAAGATGGTAGAAATCCAAATATATCAATAATTACAGTAAATAGCCTCAGATTAAACTCACTTTTCTAATACTGGATTAAAAAATCTGGTTAAAAAAATAAAATATAAGCTATTTATAGGTATGCCTTACACAAAATGATATGGAATGATTAAAAATGAAAAGAGAATTATATACAAAAAAGTTGATGTAACAATATTAATATTGAATAATATTAATAGAATACTACTAAAATACTAAGCAAGAAAATGCAAAGTGAAAAAAGAAGGAAACATAATGATAGGAGGTAGCGTTAAGGGACAAAGAGAAATATCTCTTTTAGAAAAATTGATAAGTTAAGGAAGCTAAATTAAGGAAACAATCCCCATGTTGAATCACAAAAGCAGGAAATAGGCACTGACTTGTTCTCCAATTCAGGAACTGTGGTTCGGTCTTCAATTTGCTTTACAGCGTATGCCACATATTTCCCCTGTATTTTTTAAGTACATATTTTCAGTTCTCCAAACTCACCATGTGTTCTCTCTTCTTGAGCTTCATACAGGCTTTTCTCTCTACCCAGATCTTTCTCCTCCCCACTCCTTTTCTTGGCTAACTATAATACCTCTGATCTCATTTCAACCATCCTATCCTCTGGGAAACTGCCACTGTGCCAGGGGTTCCCATAGCACCTCATACTTCTCCTAGAGTGGCATGTACAAATTTGAGTTGTAATTGCCTGTTACTTTTCTTTCTCCCCCACTACATGATAACTGTTCCAGGACTGGAGCTATGTACTTTTCTCTTATTGCAGCACAGTGCCTGGCACATGATTTACTTCTTGAGTAAATAAATCAGTGAAGGAATGAGATAAGTAAAAATGAAATGTGTTCGCAGATGGAGGGATTAATTCTACCTAAGGAGACAACTTCAAAGAGAAAGACACCTTTAAGAAAAAACTTGGAGAATGAATTAAGGCAAAGGTTGTTCCAGGTAAAGGGAACAGTGTGAACAAATGCCTGGAGACTAGACAGAGCATGGCATGGCAGGGAATTGTGAGTAGTCAAATTTAGTGTAGCTGGAGCATATATATGTGGCAGTGAAGGAGGGAGAAATGAGGCTGAAAATCGAGATTGGGATCCCTCTACAGAGCCTGGAATGCCACACTAAAGAGTGTAAACTTGAGCTGGTAGGTGAGATAAATCCATTAAAAATATTTAAACGGTAGCATGATTATGGTAGTTATTTGAGCTATTCACCAAATATTTTCAGTTCTTCCCAGTTCTAAGCCTATATTAGGATTGTACTTCCCCATCTGCCTTTGAATCTAGGCATGGCCACGTAACTTACTGTGACCAATACTAATGTATGCCACATCTGCACGGAAACTTTAAGAGACACTATCTGATTTGCCATTGAGTCTTTTCCTGCCTTAGGTCTTATGGAAGCATGAACCTTGGTCCTTGAGTGAGAATGACATAAAGAACACCCTCAGCTATTTGTCACAGACATGAATAAGATACAAATCTTTGTTGTTATAAGACACTGAGATACAGTGGTTATTGTAGCAAAATCTTGCCTGTTTCTGCTATTATAGGGTTTCTTTGTCTTGCTTCATTTTGTTTCAGATCTGACAGATCAGTTAGACTTGAGGCTGGGAGAAAAATTAGGAGACCATTCTAATAGGCCATTGGCAGTAGGGAATTTATGGATCTCTGGTACCTGGCACAGTTCCTGGAATAAAAGAGAGGTAGGGGGAGAATCCTGTTCTCATGCTTCCATAAGGATTGTTTAGTATGCCCCCCAAAGATCTGTCCAAGTGTTTGTGACTTGTGAATGTGATCTTATTTTGAAATAGGATCTTTGCAGATGTAATTAAATTAAAGATCTTGGGATGCGATTATCTAAGATTTAGGATAGGCTATGAATCCAATGACTGGTATCCTTGTAGGAGAAAGGGGAGGGAGGTTTGACACAGGGTTACAGGGGGAAGCCATGTGAAGATGCCGGCAGGGACTAGAGTTATGTAATTACAAGTTGAGGAATGCCAAGGATTGCTATCAACCATGAAAAAAGTAGTAAAAAGGTAAGGAATGGATTCTCTTTCAGAGCCTCCAGAAGGTACCAATGCTGCTGACACCTTGATTTTGGACTTCTGGACTCTAGAACTTTCAAAGTACATTTCTGTTTGTTGTTTTGTTTGTTTTAGGTAAAACTTGTAAGTTTATTTGGTGGAGGACTCAGAGTCAGGACTCCTGGTTGCGGAGTCATCTTCATCCTGCCGTTAGCAGCCTTGGGCCTGGCCTCGGCCTCGCGGTCCTCGCAGCATGGGGGCGGGCGTAAGAGCTCAAAGCCTCCTCCTGCGACTGCGCGTGCGCCTTGGTCTTCACGCCCCGCTCACCGCCGGCGTGACAGAGACTTTCGTGCCGCCGCGCTCCGCGTCCATCTTGGTCATAGGATTTGCTTCGGGATGATTCAGCCTCTGTGCTCCGGCTCCTTGCCTTTGCTCTCTTTCCACTTCCTGCACATCATGACAGCTGGTGAGGAGGTGTCGGGTTGTTGAGGAGGGAGGTGACGCGCAGGAGGGTGGTCTTGAGGCTCAGGTGCGGTTCCGGTGTTTTGAGGGCAGCTGCCCGCCCGGGGCTCCTCACCCGACACGGTGTGTGGAGCCTGGAGACGCGCATGTCACCGTCTTGCAGATGTCATTGTAGATGTCACCTTGGTCAGGAAACGAAAGTCCGGCGGTGGTTGCGGGAGTTAGGTAGTAGTCGGGAAACTTGAGGCGCGCCTTGAAGTAGCTGCCCTCGTGGTAGGTGTTGGGCCCGAAAATGGCCACCTCCCAGTTGTACACGTCGCCCTGTCCACTAGGGTCACCCAGCAGCCCTCCCCTGTCCCCTCTTGCGACCCTTTGAGCTGGGCACTGGTGGCCGGGCCTTGGTGTGATGCAAGGGCCCTGGGTCTGGGCGCGCGGGAGACCTGAGCCAGAGCTGGACATGGCTTCCTCCTTCTCGCGGCCCTCCGGGCCTGAGCGCTCCACTTGCTCTGGCGCTGCGCCAATTGCTTGCCTCTTTCCGCCCACGCTGCCAGATTACTGTTGTTTTAAGACACTAAACTGGTGGTAATTTCTAATAGTAGTCCTAGAAAATTAATAGCAGACTTGTGCTCCACTTCTCAAGGGGGAACAGTATTAGAATAATATTTCCAGTTACGCCACTCTCTGCACAGGAGTAAGAGTGATTAATCTGATTTGTGAGGTTGGGGAATTCACTTGTAGCACCTAATGCTCTTCCAGGCTGACTTTTAGGCTATGCTATGGGGTGGATATGTTCTACTCATCTCTTGCATTAAGTAAGTAAACCTGGTTGATGACTTGAACCTGTTTTCTAGAAGCTCGCTAGGCCTGAGGCATGAAAGGCAACACACAATTCCCCATGTAGCTGGCTAGGCATAGGTATGCTTTGCACACTGTCCCTTCAGATGGTTTGCAAGATTGGACGTGTGTATTATGGCTCTGAGGGTTTGTAGGCCTGGAGGTCTTGAAGAAGAGGAAGAGATTCTGTGCGTGAGTCCTAAGTACAGTACAACATATTACTTCAAACTCTTATCAAGGTTTACTTGATACTCAGCCATGATGAAGATATAGTTCATCAACTTTAGGATTCCATAATTGCAAGACTCACCATTATTTTAGGTGCTACTAAAAAAGAAAGGAACAACTCCATATGAATTGGTTCAGAAGCCAATTATTGCTTTGAAATGTCTCAGCTTTTCTGAGTGTGGCAATTTCTCCTTCTTCCATTGGTATTCACTGACTTGTGACAGCTAGTCCTTTGCACACATTTAAGTAATGAAATACGACGTTATCTACTTGTAAACATCTTTTTTCTTAGTTCCTATAAAGCACTCAGTTATTCCTTTATAAGAAAATATGGAAGCGTGGTCATTCTTCCTACAAGGAATATTTTCTGCTTAGTTTCCATGTCTTTCTGCATACACAATAGACTGTTTGTTTCACTCATGTCAAATTTATATTCCTCTGCTGTGTTTCTGTGCCTTTCTGCATTCTCCAAACATTTTGTTTAAATGCAGAATCGTAGTGAAAGATTTTTGAAAACGTTTAGACAGCAGTTAAATTCAGTACTGTAGTGCCAGATTGCATATAACTCAACAGAGGTGATGACATTCATATGAACAACTGTGACCAATGGGGCATATGCCAGCAATGACAGCTCAGTTGTGACGCTGCCTGGCTGGCAGGGATTGTGAATGCAACTCCTTGGATTGTAAGAAAATCCAAGTTCAATGTATTAAATTTGAAAAAAAAGAAGTGTACCTTAGAATTGCTGAAATATGCAAATTAAAATTTTTACAGAAATAGGTAATCAAAATTTTCAAATAAACCTCAAACTTAATTATAACCACTCTTTTTTCTGTAATAGGGAGCCAGAAGTAGATAAACCTATATTGATTAATCAGTGTTTCAGTATTTTTATCTTATTTGAAAATGACCTAGACAGTCAGTGAATTTCCATCACTTAACTTGGTGAAACGCTAAGCTTCCAAGTTACCAAAAGACTTTAGAAACTATTTTTAAGTAGACATATTTTATAAAATCTCATCACTGTTGAAAAGTTTTATAAACTTTTACTCCACTTACATCTATTTGATTTACACGTTCGTAGCAATCATGTTTACATTAGTCAAGAAAATTCTACCAGATGTTAAAGAGCTAACTATCATCTTTTTAAAAGTTATTTTCTTGCTGGCAAATTTTGTAACAGATAACTTATTTGACTAATAAATCCAGGGAGAATAAAAGTTGCATGTCTGCATTAAATTTAATGCTGGTAATTCTGAAGACATGCTTGTTTTAATTAAAGCAACAAACTGAAACTAGCTTTTATTTACTGAAGATTATCCTAGATCACATGCACTTGAAAAACGTTTGGGTTACTGTTTATAGTTCTGAGAGCATACTTAATTTACGTAGCATTTGTTTGACTTTAAGCCAATTAAATAAGTTGCAGGAAGGGGGACCCCTTCCATGGCCCGAGAGTAGGCACTTGTCTAACACTTGGAAATGAATTGTCCGAGGAGACATACGTACTGACAAAGCAAAAGGCTTTATCGGGAAGGGGTGCCCGGGCAGAGAGCAGTAGGGTAAGGGAACCCAGGAGAACTGCTCTGCCACATGGCTCGCAGTCTCAGGTTTTATGGTAATGGGGTTAGTTTCTGGGTTGTCTCTGGCCAGTCATCTTGCCTTTGTTTGATTTGACTCAAGGGTCATTCCTGGTGGCACGCGCATCTCTCAGCCAAGATGGATTCTAGTGTGAGGGTTTCTAGAAGGTTGGCAGGACATATTATGGGCTGGGGTCTCCTGCCTCCTTTTGGTCCCTCATGATTTCTCCTGGTTAGTTGTCAGTGGCAGCCCTGTGTTCCTTATTGGGACCTCCTTTGTGAGACAACTCTTGCCAGTGGTTATTGTCATACCTGGCTGAGACAGGTGGTTTCATTCGATGGTTCCCTAACAAATAGAGCTCTTTAAAAATTAACAGAAACAGACTCACAGACTTAGAGAATGAACTTATGGTTACCAGTGGGGAAGGGTTGCAGGGAGGGATAGATTGGGAGTTTGGAATTGACATGTACACACTGCTATATTTAAAATAGATAACCAACAAGGACCTACTGTATAGCACAGGGAACTCTGCTCAATATTCTGTAATAACCTAGATGGGAAAAGAACTTGAAAAAGAATAGATACATGTATAGCTGAATAACTTTGCTATACACCTGAAACTAATACAACATTGTTAATCAGCTATACTCCAATATAAAACAAAAATTAAAAGAACAAAAACAGTAAATTAGTTTTGGCAATACCATCCAGAGGTAGAAAAATATAACACATCCATAACATGTGTACACAGACACAAATATATAGACAGATGAAAACAGAGATCTTTCAGCTTTCGTTAAGATTTTTCATTTGTCTAGTTTTCAAATAGTCTTTCCCCATTTTTTCTTTTTCTTCCCTTCTGATAAGGATTACCTCTTGAAATTTGCATATCAAAAAGATGTTCCACAGCTCCTAGAGAAGACTGGATAGAACATTTACATCTCAAAGGCACAGGGAAAGAATGCAGGTTCCTCCAAGAAGGACTTTTGTTTCCTAAATCCAGAATTTTGAAATACCTACAAGAATTCTGAAGTGAATAGGGGAGATTTTGGGATTAGTAGAAAGGTTAGGTGGGCAACTTATGTTCTTGTAAAGACTAGATTTGTAAGGCAAGTACAGTTGTTTTTAATTCCTCGAAGAATTGAATTGCAACCTGAATGGTAGCAAGGCTGACTGATTCATTCAACTACATCATTTTTAATTTGCTTTTTTTATATAAGGGAGAGCTTCAACTAAGATGGAAATCAAAAGATTCCTATGTTCTAGATTTAGAGCTGTTTGTCTTCAGAATGTTTTTCTTTCTCTCTGGGTACATAGTTTCATTTAGTTTAGGGGAGAAGGCCTAAAAAAGAACTTCCTCTCAGGTTCTGAATATCAGTTTCCAATTTGGCTAACTTTTGCTATAGAGCTACTTAAAAAAAAGTCTTTTTGAATATCTTGTCAGACTTAAGCCAGGACAAACAATTAATATACCTGGAGTGTTGAACAACCTCATGAATGAAACAGGCATTTCCCAAAGAAGTACTGAAGATACTATCCTCGAAATGTTGCAGGAAGGGGGACCCCTTCCAGGGCCCGAGAGTGGGCTCATGTCTAACATTCAGAATGAATTGTCCGAGGAGACACACGTACTGACAAAGCAAGAGACTTTATTGGGAAGGGGCGCCCGGGTGGAGAGCACGAGGGTAAGGGAACCCAGGAGGACTGCTCTGCCACATGGCTTGCAGTCTCGGGTTTTATGGTGATGGGATTAGTTTTCGGGTTGTCTCTGGCCAATCATTCTGACTCAGGGTCCTTTCTGGTGGTGCGTGCAACCACTAAGCCAAGATGGATTCCAGTGAGGAGGATTCTTCGTGGTTGCTAGGACATGTGGACCGGCGTCTTGTCTCTCTTTTTGACCTTTCCTGTATTCTTCTGGTTGGTGGTGGCTTGTTAGTTCTCTGTTCCTTCCAGGAGCTCCTGTTGTAAAGTAACTCATGCAAATTGTTACTGTCTTTGCCTGGCCAGGGTGGGCAGTTTCAGTCAATGTTTCCCCTAACACCAAGACCAAGAGCCACTGCCGTTACTGAACTGAACTTGGGTCTGTTCATTGGATGTGCAACAAAGTCAATCTACTGACACTGGGTTATAGTGAAGGAAGGTACAGCATTTATTGCAGGTTGCCAAGCAAGGGGAATGGGCATCTCATGCTCAAAAGACCCGAACTCCCTGATGACTTTCAGGCAAGGGTTTTTAAAGATAACATTAGGGGTAAGGGTTGCAGGGTGTGTGATCAGCTCATGGACATTCTTCTGGTTGCTTGTTGGTGAGGTAACAGGTGATGTTTCAGGAATCTTAATCATCAACCTTCTGGTTCCAACTAGTCTGGGGTCTGTGTGCTTGTGGTCAGCATGTAGTCACCATCCTCCACCTGGATGGGGATCTTAGTTTCTGCAGAACTACTCAAAGATACGGGTCAGACGGTTATGTATATCCCTTGAGGATGAACTAGGTGTCCTGTGACTCTGTTTTACTGCTGAACTGTTGTTTAAGCTATCATTACTTTTCTTGCTCGACTCCTTTTCCTTTGTTTCTGTGTTCCCTCGCTTCTTGGGAAGGGCAAATAAGAAGCTGGGGACATGGAGGGACTTGTCCTTGGGAGGGCCCTGCAGAGTCCTGCTAGGTTTCAGTCTGACCCCAGACTCAGCCTGATTTCTCAGTCAGACCCAGTTCAGAAAAGGAAACGGTCAAATAAAGTTCGAAAGCTCATAATGCAAAAAGCGTGGTGTTAGGATCCGAAAGGGACTTACCCACCACCTCCAGAGGCAGCGAGAAAGCAGCAAGCTGAAGGGACTCAGCAGGTATCTCCGCCTCATTGCCCATTGCCCCGTAGACACTGTGGGGTTGGGGAGCTTCTTTAGTCCCCTCTTCTGACATCAGAACTGTTATAAGATAAACTGAGGCATATTAAAAATTTTAAGAGTTTATTTGAGCAAATAATTATTTAAATCGAGCAGTGCCAAACCAGAAGTGGTTAGAAGTGCTCCACTGACAGGAACTGGGAGAGGCTTTCGTAGAGAAAACGTGGAAGCAAAGTAAGGAAATTACCGATTGGCTATAGCTTAAAGCCTAGTTGGCCATTTGTGATTGGTTGTCCTTAGCATTTTGATTTTGTAACCTTGAGGCAAATGTAGGCTTAGATTTGGTTTGCTTCTATAGGCCACCAGAGCATTAGAACCATCTTGGCCTAATGGTCTCCTTGTTCAATGGCTTTAAAAGAAGGCATGGTTCTAAAAGCTGGTCAGGCATTCGTTACTGTCTATTACACATTTCCAAGAACAAACCCCCTCCCTTGTCTCTGTATTCTGCCTTCCATTAGTCACACCTGTCTCTTGTCATTTCGTTTTGCTTTGCTTTGTTTTTTTCCCTTGTTGGGTCAAGGTAGGTTTGTTTTATGGAAATAATTAATGCCTGATTTCCCACTCTTCAGAGCTCTAGTGTGAGTTAAATCTACAGATGTTTATGAGTGGTGACAATCCCTGTAGGCAGATGTAGTAGCAGTACATTTATTTGGGAACCAGCTATACTGAATGATGGCAGCTGAAAGGGAATCCCAGAAATTTGCTTTCATGTAGATCAGACATTTGAACCCAGTGAAGAATGGCCCCCACTTTTTCTAGCTTTTATAAGTCCTGTAAGGCCCAAATTTCACTTGTGCAATCTGAGAACACTTTTTGCTTTCATCTGGTGTGACTAGGGGTGGGGGAATGGGAGTCAATTGTTCAAAAGGAGGTTCTTTGTTCATCCTGTCTCTCAAGTCTGTTTCATAGGAAAATTTCCATAGGGAACCTAGGAAAAGAAACAAATGGCTTAGGCAGAGAGCAACATTTGCTCTATTAAACATTCCAGTGGCTGGGTCTGTGGCCAGCAGGGCAGCCAAACCTAAGGAATTTCAAGGAGCATAGCTCTTTTTAAAATTGGAGTCCTATGTCTGGACATAATGCTAATTGTGTCACATCAGCAACTTGATATATAGTGCTGTGGGGACATCAGTGTTTTCTTTTGTCAAATACAGGCTAGCATTTATTAAAAAAGATTACAATTAGAAAAGATTGTGGAACAGAGCTTGAGAAAGTGATCATGGGCGCCAAACTCTCTTTTCACTATAAACTGCTTCCTTTTCCTTGCTTCTGTAGTTGTCAGATGCTAAATGCTTGAATATTCTTGGGTTCTCTTTTCTTAGGAAGGGCAGAGTGTAACGGGGGGAAGCAGATATTTGAATGCTGTAGTCCAAACAGCTGGCATGGGAAACAGGCATGGACGTGGAGGCTGCTGGTGATTTGAACAAAGCCCAAACACGCCTGAAGTTAACTTGATTTACAGGAGTCAACAGAACCTGGAAAAGAACCAAGCTGTGAAGCCTTTGTTTGGAAAGTTTGCAGGCTAGCCATATCTAAATAAAGCTTTTCTATCAGGATTTCAAAACAAAACATTGAAAAAAGCAGAGGGTGCCTCTATCTTTCCTTGCTTCTGGCCAGGTTTTGAATTCAGTTAGAGGAGTAGTGAGTTGGATGTGGAAAAAGATGCAATCAGTTTCTTTGAGCAGTTCAAGAATCTATCCCATCCTGGAACATAAAACACTGCAGGTTTGGATTGATTTCTACTGCCTAAGGAAAAAGCTAATATTTCATGTTTTTATTGTGGTTCAGTAGTTCAGGACTTACACTATAAGTTGGGGGCAATGTCAAGTTGACACAGGAAGCATAAGTGACTTAGAAATGCCATACTGAGGGTATGCCTATGCACCTACCATTCCTAGATGCCATCTCTGGCTCAGCCACCAAAAGAAGTTCTCAGTGTCCTCCTCTGTGCAATGGTGATACTAAAAATACTGATTAAAAAAAAAAGTCAAGTGAAAAACCACATGTAAATGTAAACTATGAAGGTTCCAGGACTCTGTAGTCTCTGTGCCCTAAACACTATGGCATCCAACAATATTTATGGACCTAGAACACACATGGTAGGCACTCAGTTAGTATTTGTTGAATGAAGGAATGTTTTGTGGCAAAGCATCTTCATTTTCCTCTATAGTAGGGGTTGGCAAACTATAGCCAAAGGCCTCTTTTTCGAAATGAAGTTTTATTGGAATACGGGTACAGTCAGTGTTGAGCATGGCTTCTTTTTTGCTACTACAGCAGAGGTGAGTGGTTGTGACAGAGACCATCTGGCCTGCGAAGTCCCAAATATTTACTATCTGGCATTTTACAGAGAAAATTTGCCGATCCCTTCTCTACCGCTAAACTTTTCTACCTTCCCCTAAACAGTACGTCCATGAATATTCCTGGAGCCCTATTTCTCAAAGTATGTTTCAGGGAACACTAATTCTGTGAGCTGTTCCTGGTTTAGGAAGTTCAGAAAATAGAAATTTATAATGTATAGTGTTAAGTTAAGTCTGAGAAAAAAAAACTTGTATAATTTTGATTCAGTATTTTAAAATTCACTTGACCTTATTATTCTCACCAATTAATGTTTTATAGAAGGAAGTTGCCCATAAACACCTTAAGAAATGTTGGTGAACAGAATTCATTTTGCATGCTAACTCCAGGAAATTGGAAGTGACTGCCCAGTGCATTGCATTGAGAATGGTCATGAGGTACTGCCGAGGCACAGTGGGGAAGAGTACAGCAATTAATTACCTAGATCAGCCATGGTGTGTATGCTGAACGTTTGCCGACACTTGTTTACACCTTATGAAAACTACTTTACACTTACGGTCTTTACAGTTTCTATATTGGTCCCTGCTGCATGAGATGTGACTTCAAGGATGCTTTTCTTGGATGGCTTATAACTTAGTTATGAAGAAATTTCACAAAGAATTACAGTGAGAGTACTTGTCTTTTATCTTCCTAGAGAACTGCTTAGAAGATGAAATTTGATTGGTCATATAAATGCAAACTTGATTATTATACATTATTCTGCTTCTGGTATTCCCATTCCACTTGTGTTACTTTTTGTAGTTGTTCTGCAGTCCTTGGATATTATTGTTGTTTTTTCTGGTCTTTATTCTCTTTGCTTCAGATTTTGAAGTTCCTATTGACATATGCTCAAGCTCAGAGATTGTTTTTCCTCAACCATGTCCAGTCAACTGATGAGCTAATTGGAGGCATTCTCCATTTCTGTTACAGTGTTTATGATTGCTAGCATTTATTTTTGATTCTTTCTTAGAATCACCTCTCTCTGCTTATGTTACTCATCTGTTCTTTTTTTTTTTTTTTTTTTAATGCGGTACGCGGGCCTCTCACTGTTGTGGCCTCTCCCGTTGCCGAGCACAGGCTCCGGATGCGCAGGCTCAGCGGCCATGGCTCACGGGCCCAGCCGCTCCACGGCATGTGGGATCTTCCCAGACCGGGGCACGAACCCGTGTCCCCCGCATCAGCAGGCGGACTCTCAACCACTGCACCACCAGTGAAGCCCAAGTCTCAGTCTTTTAGTGAGCTTGTGCCTCTGGACTGTGAACTTCACAAGGGCTTCTCAGTTCCCCAACTCTACCCCATAGGTGGGACAGGACAGCCAGAGTAGGCTGGAGTTGGATATTTCCCTTCTCCCAATTTGTTAGGCTCTGGTCAAATAGTTTCTCTTGAGGGCAGCCTTGTTAAGAAAAGAATAGAGTATTTCAGAATGGCTCCCTTTCCCCTCCCTAGAAGCATGAGAGAATTTTTCTCCAATATTCACTGTGAGAACCTGGTAGGTTGAACTCACAGAAGTGTCAGGCCCTCCTGATGACTGGGTCCCCTTGGAGGTTTAACTCTCAGACTTGTCCAGACTGAGCCTCCAGCAATTTTTCAATTACAGCTTAGGTTTTCCTACCCTGGTATTGGTTCCTGTGGGGTTTCTGCTCTGGTTAAGTTGTGATTTCTTTGTATCTACCTGTCTGTCTCTCCAGTTTGGGGGCAGTGGTTTGCCCTGTGACCTCACTTCTCTGATAAATATAAGAAGAATTGTCAATTTTTATTTTACTTTAGCATTTTACTTGTTAGGATGGTATGGCAACTTTCAAACTCTTTACACGCTGGACCAGAGACTTTAAGTCCACATCATTCTGTATACTTTACTGGGTCTTAAAAAGATAACAAAGCAGATTCCTTGTCGGATCTTGTGTGTCAAGGAGGCATTATAAATTTACTTTTTGAAGTTCCACCTTTGATTGAAACATATAGCAGTTTAAAAAGAGAAAATGAAAGTAATAGATATACTAATAAAAAAGAATAACATTTCCCTGTACCAGAAGCACAACAGAACAACAAAGCTATCATTGGGGGTTAGTGCTGGACCATGCTGAGAGGTATGTCTGAAAGCAGGCAGAAGCTTCTTCAAACTAGGACCTTGAGTGGAGTTCTCCTGGTTAAGAAAGGAGGCTGGAGAGCTCCTTAGGGCTGTCACTTCTGTGAACTTAGTGCCCAGGAAAGAAAGATACTTTGTACACATTCACAACCTGAAAATGAGGCAAGCCCCACACAATGGCAAATCTTTAATATCTGCAATACCATCAGGGACATAGGGGAAGAGAAGCAGTTGCTGTTTGCCACTATACCTGGGAGTGGCTGGAAAGGAAGGAAAAAAAAGACATTTTACCAAAATGAGCTTGAACTACAAACTCTAAAACATATGAAGAAATCTAGTCTTAGAAGGACAGCCAACAATTTGAGACATTCATTTTAGGTACAATTAAAATAATAGATTAATATGAAAAAGTCTTTTGATACATGTGTTTAGGATCATGAGAGTAGTAAATGAAAGAAAAACTTTCATACAGGCAGAAATGAAACAAAAAGATGCATATGAAATAAAAATCTTGTACATGACAAATGTAGGCAGTGGAATAAGAGACACAATATATTCTAGGCTGACACAGTTGGAGAAAATATAGTGCTCTGGACAGTTGTATTAGCAATTCCACAAGAATGCAGCACAAAGAGAATAAGAGAAAAAATAGGAAAAGCAGGGAAGAGACCTGGAAGATGTAGATTGAGAGGTGTCAGCATACATCCAATAGGAAGTTCAAAAGAAAAAAGGGATGGTGAAAAAATATTCAAAGGAGAGTGAAGACATTTCAGAGTTTAAAGAAATTCACAAATCTTCACATTTTAAAGAGCACAAAGAATAATGAAAAGGAAAAATAGAAATAAGTTCACATGTAGATCCAAGATGGTAATATTGCAGAACTCTAAGCATAAAGAGAAAGGTCTTAAAAGCCACAAGAGAGAAAAACAGAATTCCTGTTAATGAATACCCATAGATGAACAACAGACTCTTCATCTGCAACAGATGCCAGATTACAGCAGATGTTTTCAAGGTGCTGATAGCAAATAACTGCAAACATTGAATTCTAAATCCAGTTAAGCTATGACTCAAAAATAAGGACCTTATAAAGACAGTTTCAGACATCATTAGAAAAATTTACCACTTAAGATCCTCAATGAAAGAACCATGAACACATATGCAAGGATCAAGATGCAAAAAATAAGAGAAACTTATTCTTAAAGTGCTGTTATCTTTAATTAACCATTGACATTGTTCACACACACACTCACTCCCTCTCTCCCTCTCTCTCTCTCTCTCTCTCTCTCTCTCTCTCTCTCTGTCTGTCAAAATTCTAGATAAGAATACCAAGAAAGAGGGTGGAGGCAGAAGTGGGAGTCAAGGTCTTTTCATTGGGTAGAAAAAGAAGACTTTGGTTGTTTAGGAGGTGGATAGAGATGTTAAATAATTCTAGGCCAGTGTTTCTCAAACTGTGGCATCTATCAGAATCGCTTGGTGCACACAGGTTGTAGGTCCCATCCCCAGAGTTTCTGATTCATTAGGTCTGTGAGACCTGAGAATTTGCATTTCTAATAATTACCAGAGGATGCCTGTACTGCTGGCCTGGAGTCCACACTTTTAGAACCTGTCCTCCAGACTTGATTAGAAAAATAATGCAGCTGACTCTGTAGATCAAAAAATTAAGGGTGACCGATAATAGAATAGAAACTATGTATAACTTTAAAATCATAGGTTAAAAAATTACAGTACAACAGAAGGCAGGCTAGGAGAAAACATAAGAGAATAAGGAGGAAAAAGAAATTGGTAAGCAAAAGTTAAAATGGTAGAACTAAACCCATAGACAGAAAGACAGTCTTTACAACACATAGAATTGAAAAAGAGTTTATGTCCAGACTATATTAAGAACTTTTGCAAACAAAAAGACAAAACCTGAGAACATTTGCAACGGATATGAAGGCAATTCACAAAAAAGTAAAGCAGTTTGCCCAAGTAAGCGTGTGAAAAGTGCTTAGTCTCACGACTAACCAGGGGAATACAAAATTAAGACATGGATTCATACCCAACAGATAGGTGAAAACTTAAAAGTCTCATAATTCTAAATGTGAGTGGGGAAAGTGAAGAAACAAGACAGAAGTCTCACACATAAGGTGGTGAGAGAGTGCATTGATAACAATCCTTAGAGAACAATTTGACTATATTTAGTAAGGATATAATCCTCATGTTATATCAAAGTAAAGATGCACATTCTCTGTGACCCAGCAGTTTTGCTTACGAGGAACCCAGAGGAACTCTTGCATGTATGTGTGTACAGAGGTGTGTGCATAAATGTTCTGGAAGCATTGCTTGTGATAATGAAAAGCTGGAAATAACCTAATTCTTTCACTAGGGAGTGATAAAAATGTAGGATTTTCATAAAATGGAGTACTCCAAAGAATTAGAATTAATTGGTACTATGCAGAGATAAATTCTACCTACAGATTCTTTAATGTTTTATATTATACAACATTATTAACCCCAAATACCTTGAATCAGCATCAGTTAATACTACAGTAGAAACTATAATGTTTCAGTGATAAATAAGAAACTTCAATGAAATGTATTGACGTAAGTGATTTTGAGAATCCAAAGCACTGGGTTAGCCATTATTCTTTGTGAAGATTAGAATGATAACACAGAAGGCTGAATAATATTTACATTCCAGTAATCATATTTTAAAATTAATCTACTCTTTTTTTGTATTTTGTTATCATAGAATTGTCTCTACATAAGTCTGTTTACTTAAAAGGGCAAAGAACTTTCCTATAATATGTAAAAGTTTATTTAATAGTTATTGTCCAAAGACTGTTGACTTGTAAACTTGAGACAATGTCTGTTTAAGAAACTACATTTGTTCAAATATTTGTAATAGAGAATTACGTTTATTACTGAAAGAAATAAACTATGTTAGTCGCTCTGTTCTTGTTTTAATTAATACAACCAGTATATAAAAACTGCTCAGTTAAATTAGGAAAGTGTAATTAAAACCTTCCTCCCTGCAAAAAGATTTTTTTTTTTTTTTTTTTTGCGGTACGCGGGCCTCTCACTGTTGTGGCCTTTCCCGTTGCGGAGCACAGGCTCCGGACGCGCAGGCTCAGCGGCCATGGTTCACGGGCCTCGCCGCTCCGTGGCATGTGGGATCTTCCCGGACCGGGGCACAAACCCGTGTCCCCTGCATCGGCTGGCGGACTCTCAACCACTGCGCCACCAGGGAAGCCCAACAAGATTTTTTTCAAGTAGGATAAATTAGTGCTTCTAACATTAACTTAAAACTGTAATGCTGAATCTAATTTTCCAGTTACATGTATTAACATGGTAAATCTCAAAAACAAAAAGTAAAGTGAAAAAAGCAAATTGGTGAATATGTACAGTAAGATGACAGTTATTTAAACAAAACTTTCAAAACAATGCCATATGTATTCCATATGTTTTTTTTACCAGAAACTGTGGTATCAAGTAAATATCAGTATTACTTATAGATAATGTGCCATGGTGATAAATTATGAAAACATGGAGGGTAGTCAAAGAATCTGGTGATTTCTGGGGAGAGAGGAAGTGAGAGGTAACAAGAGTCTTCAATGATATCTGTCATATTTCTTACTTTCGTTTTTAGCTTTATTGAGATACAGTTGACATATAACATTGTGTAAGTTTAAGGTGTACATGTGTATGTTGATTTGACTTATATTTTGCAAAATGATTACCACCTTAGCATTAGCTAACACCTGCATCCTATCACATAATTACCTTTTTTTGTGTGTGTGGTGGAACAATTTAAGATCTCTAAGCAAGTTTCAAGTGTATAATACAGTATTATTAGCTATAATCACCATGCTGTATATTAGATCCCCAGAACTTGTTAATCTTATAACTGGAAGTTTTTACCTTTTGATCAGTATCTCCCCATTTCCCCCACTCCCCAGCCCCTGGTAACCACCACGTCATGTTTATTTCTTAAAACAAATGGTGAAAATATGGCAAAAATAACTTTTGTTCAATATAGGTGGTAAGTACTTGGATATTTGGATACTTGGATTTTAAAAAGATAATCTGTCATGTATTTTTATTTAGGTTATAGAACATGGGTAAAAAATATGTGGAAAAAATGTGTTCTTTCCCTCATATACATAATTATTATAAACCAGTTACACACAGAAGATTCTTCCCCATTCCCCCCATCCCCCCAAATCAACTATTTTATTCATATAGATGCTGTGAAAACATGAAGAACTCCAGCAACAGGAGCCCATAGGTAGTAGTCAGCTGTTAGCAGCTTCAAGCCGGCAGTATCTTTTACATACAAATGTCCAGTAATGTTTCTGCACATTTCCAATTAGCAGCCTCTGGCTTGTCCACAGTAACTACCCAAACCTTCCCCAGTATCCAGCCTTCCTCAGCAGCACCCAAACTCTCAGCAGATGATACCTTCCAGCATTTAATCAGGGAAAAAGAGGTCAGTAGGCATTCCTCCCTGAGCTTCTCCCTGTCTTTCTCCTGACCCACAGATCTGAATCTGGAGCCTTTATTCTCTCTATTCCCCTTAGTTTCTGTGAGTACAACGGCCTTTCTTCTACTTTAATTCGTCCATCCGTGTTCTGGACCTCCTTTCCTTTTACTTTCTCAGAATATCACTTTATCATAGGTGCCTCTGGCTCCTGTGTCTTTATTCTCTCCTATGTGTATTTGTTTCCTTTTGGTATGTAATTATGCTTAACTATCTTCTAACTTAAAAAAAAAATCCCCCTTGATCCTTTCATTTCCACTACGTGTACTCCTCCCTCAACAACTTCAATTCATTTTTGAAAACTTTATTGCTAAGTGAAGAGCCATTATGGTGAAAATCCTTTCCTGACCATCTATTACATGAGGTAACATAATGCTTCACTGTCAAACTTCTTGAAGGAGAGATCTACTTTTCCTTTTGCTACTGTCTCAATCCACTTCCATGGTGGTTTGGTTGCTGCCCCTCTTAGTCCACTAAGTTCTCTTGCCAAGAATTTGCCAACTGATGTCTTGTTTGTAAGTATAATGTTTTGAGTTGGCTTCTTGGAAGTAGTTCATAGAGTTGATTATTTCCTCTTATTTGAACGTCTTTCTGCCCTTGACTTCAATTGTGTTGAACATGCATTTATTGATGGACCAGATACAATGTGCCAGAAGCCACCCTGGTTGCTAGAGGTCGCTGAGCCTCTCCGCAATGGGAGAGGCCACAACAGTGAGAGGCCCGCGTACTGCAAAAAAACCAACCAACCAAACAAAAAACTGACATGTAAAGGAAAGACAGAAAAATTCCTATCAGGCAAAATGACATAAAGGATCATGGAATATTTTTTTGGATAAATTAAAAAGTAGCAATATAGTGAAACAAGTCCTGAAACAGCAAGTTTGAAATTTACTTAAGGGCACATGTTTTAAGAAAGTTATAGGCAGAACTTCTCAAAGACTGGAAAGATATCCTTAATAATAAGAAGCTACACTTAATCATAATAATTTTAGCGAACATTTATGAGTATTAGGGGCGCCCAGTATTATACTGAGTATTTTACATTCATGCTCTCAATTAATGTTTATATAACACTATGAAGTCTATATAATTATTATGCCCAGGTTACTGATGAGAAAAACCAAGCCCTTTTTAAAAGCCAGATCTGCTGGATCCAAACCTAGTGCTTTCTCTCTTCCAGGAAGGAGGTTTATTGCCTCGAGGGACAGAGCTTGGCTCTCTAGGTAATGCACAGACAGGGCTTGTCCTCCATTGGGCCACAACAGCCAAGACGCATTTCCCTCCTGTCCTCTTGGTTGCCTTTTGCAGATTTCCCTATTAGGGAGTTTTTGAGGAAGAGGATTCACAGGGTCACATATAATAATGGACCAGAGGCTATGGAGGGAGGTAAACCTTTTTATTTAATACCACATACCATGGAAAGTTTCTGTGTGAGTCTGTGGGTATGAGTGCTGAGAATGAGCTTCCCCTTACACGTGGGGAAGTGGTAGGGCCAAGAGCCAGAATAACTTGTCCAAAGTCCCCAAGGAAGTCAGCACTAAAAGCTGAGTTTCTACCACTGGACATTCAGGAGGCTTAAACTAGATATTTATGTGTATGAGAAAGAGGGCCCAAGAGAAGGGAATGCACCCTCGCCACTGAGTTATATAGAGACTGAGTGCAGAAACTTGTCTTCAGTTGTTATGAGGCTTCTCAAAATGTCTGGTTCAGAGCTCAGCTCACAGTAGACCCCCAATGTATGTGCTTGATGAATTAGGAAGATTTTATGGACTAAACATTATCTGATTTAACCTTCACAAATTCCCATCAGTTAAAAATCATTGATCCTTTAATAAAGATGAAAGTATGGACACTTTGAACAAGACTAAATAACTTGTTCAAGGCCACTGGGAAAATAAGGACTGGAGCTTGGGTTGGGGAGCAGCAGCCCTCGTGGTCACAAGTTGAAAGATTTGCCTTTTCCTGTTTTGTATTGGCTCTCAAGAGCCCATTGTTAAATATTCAGGACTTTCCAAGCTGATTATTAAGTTGTTAGTAGTTTGAAATTGCATGGTGTTAAGTACTTTTATCACAGGAATCTGCAAACACTGTAAGTGAGGGCTCCCTCCACCTGTGGAGAGCCAGTTTACAGAACTGGTTTAGTGTGTCTGACCTGTCATTGCTCCCATTGATTATCCCAAATAACAAAGTTTCAATTAAATGTTACATCACAACTCACTTAAGAGCAGCCTCACTTAAAGCTTCAGTGCATCCAGCCAAAGGAACTGCCTTTAATGTGCTCTTTGTAGGGCTAGATCCCTATGAAGTATAGATCCAGGGAGTAACAGAGGTTAAAATTAGTGAGAGGATTCTAAAGAGTGCTATTTTCTCTGCATTTTATTTCTGTTGAAATATTTGGAAACTTTCCTGTTTACGTATTTATTTAATGTCTGTCTCCCTCCACTAGAATGTGAGCTCCATGAAGACAGACACTTCATTTTTGGTGCTCCCTGGTTAGACCGTAATGTGAAAGAGGATCACAAAAATCTGTCTCTCAAACAGCAAATATAGTTGAAACCAGCAATAAGTTCACCACCAGCAGTCAAACAAGGAAATAGTTACAGTCTCACTCTCTAACTGTGAAAACCTGGTAGCCAAAGAAAATCAGAAGATTCTAGCATGTAGGCAGCTAGCAGTAGGCTAGCAAAGGTAGTAGCAAAGCTGCAGTAGGCAGCTTTGGAAAAAGTCAAGAGAAACCCTTAACTATCATTACAGGGTTTCAGTAGAGAAAAGAAGGGCTCTGAGAACTTTACATTTTCCAGGGCTTCAAATAAATTGAGCAATAATCTGAAGACTCTGGGCACCCTTGACCCATGGGAATATTTTTAGAGGAATAGCACCCACAACTATGTGATGTGAATTCTCAGATAAGATATTAAGAGAATCTCTGAAGAAATAGAACTCACTCAATAGCCCGTGAGTTCTGGGCTATTGCCCAGAGCCCCAGCAGAGCTTCCCCCTTCCCCTTGCACCACAGACTATAGAAAACGAATCTAATACAATAATCACTCTTTAACCTGTAGCTCAGAGGAGAAGACCATGCAGGTTCAGATGAGCTGCAAATAGTGTCACCAAGAATTGACTTGTGTTCTGTCAGAGCAAAGAGAGCTTTGGTTAGAGTTGTCTACCTTAAGCTTGTGTAAAAAAAAAAAAAAAATCCGCGGTGTTAGATAGATTGATAATAGGGAAAGAAAGAAGGAAAGGGGAAGAAAGGAAGAGAGGAGGGAGGGAAGGAAGGGGAAGGAGGAAGAGCAGGAAAGAGCAAGGGAGGGGGGACGGAAGGAAAAGGCAGACTAGAAGAAAAGGAAGGAAAGAAGAGGGTGAAGGAGGGAAGGAAGTGGGAACATACTGGGCAAAACAGATGAATAGTTCAGTCCATATTTCTGTGAGTGGTATGGGTCATAAAAGAATTAAGAACAGGAATTCCTTATTAAGAACAGGGTTATAAGAAATAAGAATTCAAGGATAGAATGGTACAAAACAACAGCCTGAAGTGCGGAAGATTTCAGAGCTAAGGGAACAAATTAAGAACCGAAACAACGTCATTACCAAACTTATACATAAATTAGAGACAACAAAGAACAGAGTACACACAGCTGAAAATCAAATTATTTACACAGAGAAAAAGCTGGAGGAAGTCATAGTGAGCATAGAGGAAAAATGCAAGAGTTGAAAGCAATTAGAACAAAGAGTCTCACTGCCACTGGTCCTCTCCTCATGCTCATGTTCACACTCTACGAATTCTACCCCATTGGGATCCCCAGTCCATTGATCCTACCACTTTTCATTATTCGTCAAGCTCTCTAGCCTTATTTCCTCTTTATCCAGATTAGATTTACTTAAAAACACATTCCTTGAAAATCTGAATAATGCTTTTTATTTTGTTTTTTGGCATATTCCCACTGGAATGACAGCCCTTCTGTTATGGATGGTGCTTGGTTTAGAGCAAAAGATTTCACATATTGAAAGCTTTGATTTTATGGTCTGTTGCTGCAGTCAACCCCTGGGAAACCAGGAGTTTCACTCCCTTTCCCCTCTTCTCCCTTCATTATATTCATTTGGCAAAACGAATAAACAAACAAAAATTAAAACTCAAAACAAAAGCCCTGCATGATTAAACCCAGCTATCTTCTACTTTGAGCACTTGAATGGTGTTGGAATTACTAATACAAATGGAATGACTAGTCTCACTATAAATTTGTGCTCATAATTTTCAAAAGAGCACTTGATACTTCCTGGCTTTTCTTGTGTGTTCTTTTTACTCTCTGATTCTTCAAAATAACCTTTACACACTTCCTCTCCTCCAACCTTCAGTATCCCTCTCTTTCTGCACTCTCTTAGCTGATGTTTTCTCTTTACATGACCGATAAAAGCAAGCAGATGGTGACTTGACTTCCTCCTTCATATTTGCACAGTCCTTATCTTTCTCAGTGTCTCAGCAGCAGAGTGGCCTCTCCATCCTTCGTGAAACACTTTCTGTTCTAGGGCTTTGCTAGTTCTCCTCATCCCTCCCTGCTACTCTCTCTCAGTCTTCTTTACTGGATTCTCCCTCTTCCACTTCAGATGTGAGTGTATTCAAAGGCTTGGTCCTGGGTCCACTTCTCTACCTACACTGATGCCACATCCCATCCTCACATGTGCTGATTTATTTGGGGGTAGGGAACTGGGCACAAGTATTTCTTAAAGCATCTCAGGTGGTTTTGTTGCAGAGTGAGGACTAAGGACCACTCTCTACCCAAGGTGATTTCCCCCTTGGTATTAATTCCATCCATATGTTGACTATTCCTAAATTTCTTTCTCCACTGAACTGTAGATATCGATAGCTCTGTCTACTGGATTTCTAATAGATATCTCAAATGAGACATTCCTAAACTCCTGTTCCCAATCCAACCTATTACTTCTCCAGCCTTTCCCCTCTCTCAATAAGTGGCACTATTGACATATAGACACTACCAAATGTAAATAGATGGCTAGTGGGAAGCAGCCGCATAGCACAGGGAGATCAGCTCGGTGATTTGTGACCACCTAGAGGGGTGGGATAGGGAGGGTGGGAGGGAGGGAGACGCAATAGGGAAGAGATATGGGGACATATGTATATGTATAACTGATTCACTTTGTTATAAAGCAGAAACTAACACACCATTGTAAAGCAATTATACTCCAATAAAGATGCTAAAAAAAAAAGGGGCACTAATTTTAACTTGTTGCTCAAGTAAAACAAAACCAACCAACCAACCAAACACACACTAGAATTTGTCCTTGGTTCCAGTTTTCTCATTCCTCCACCTCGAATTCCATCTCACTAGGAAGTCCCTTCTTCTCTGCTTGTAACGTGTATCTCAAATCTGCTACTCTTCTTTGTCTTCGCTGTTATTGCTCTAGTCCAAGCCATCATCATCTCTTGCCTGGATTACTACAGTAATCTCCTAACTGGACTTCCTACTTCTACTTCTTCACTCCACCATCTCTTTCAATTCATTCTGTACACAGGAATCAAAATTTGGTCTTCTAAAAATGTAAACTAAACTAGTTCATGTCCTTCTCTCCTCCTCTTGCTTATACCTTCTAAAGTCTTTGCATTATATTTTGAATGAAGTGTCAGTCTCATATGTTGGCCTAAAATTCCCTGTGTGAAATGACTCTGTCTACCTCTCTAGCCATATACTGTCCTCTCCTAATCTCCAGTAAACTCTAGCAACATTGGCCTTCTTTCTGGTACTCAAACATGCTACATATATTTTTGCCTGAGGCATCTTCTGTTCCTTCTATGCAGAATGTTACCCCTTAAAGAAGTTTTCTGACTTCTTTTAATCATTCAAGGACTCAGCTCACATGTCACATCTAAAGAGAGGTCTTTCTTGGCTAAAATAGCCTTTTCCCCACTTATTTACCGTGTGTCCTTATGTACATAGCACCAATCACACACAATCTGAAAACTATCTTGGGCTTTTTTCTTACGTATTTTATTTTTTCTCTCCTCCTTTAGAAGGTAAGCTCCATGAGTGTAAGAATCTTACCTGTTTTTCAGTCTTATCTCCCCAGTGTCTAGATGCCTCAAATATATTTGTTGAATATACTCAGGAATGGAAAACCTATGGTAAAAATGATCAGTGTTGAGGATCAAGTACATTTAAATAGAAAACTAAGGGTAAACACTTGGAGGATTATAATTACAAAAGAAATTTTAAGTATTAAAAATCTTGACAACATTAAAACCACAATATAACTCATAAAACTAAGAATGTGAAGGGAATTATAAAAAGCTAATAACTTCCTTATTGTTCAAAGTATAGAGTCAGTCTTTTAAGTTCATTCAGTCTAAACATTTCTTCTGTTAAATTCAAGAACAATTAAATTTTACTTAAAAAACAGCATTTAGAATACAATTCTATTTTACATTCTTTTCCCCCTATGTATCCACCCTCTTGTTGGTATATAGTAATAGAAAAAATGTTATAAAGAGAAAAGAGATGATTATTTTGGGGTTGTGAGAGTTCTGGTGATTTTTTCTTTATTCTTTTCCCCTGTTGCTCACATAAAAAAAAAAAATCATGGAAAATGAAGTCATTCTGAAAAATAATAAATGGGAGATGAAAAAGTGCATACTACACGTGTAGAGAACATGCTCTCCCAAGAAGCTAACTATGAAGGTGAGAATTGAAATATAATGAAACCAGGGAGGTTTTCTCTAAAACTTTGCTAGTTTGCTTATTGTTTAACAAGAGAGGTACTAGAATATACCTGAATGTAGATGAAATGGATTTAGAAGCAAGGATGTGTGCATGTGGCATATGTAGGGAGATGATCTATGGATCAAGGTCCCTTCCAGAGAAGAGGAGAGTTAAGGAGTTTCACAGCCCATTTGGAACTAGCCTTTATTAGGAGGTAGGTGATTTATTGTAAAAGGGGGAAAAAGGAGAAGGTGGGTGCAGGTAGATGCAGGATGGTATGTATATTTAGAATCAGTGATAGGAAGTTGAGGGGTTTGATAGCTAATTACTTTTATTATCTCAGGGAAGTTGGAGACAAGTCATCACTTGAGAATGGGTGTGGGAGTTTGAGGAAATTGAAAAGGTATAAAATAGAAAAGCTACTACTAGAGAAAAATAATAAGATTAATGGGCACTGTTGAGGGCTCAGTTGATGTTGCTGATTATAAATGTAAAGTGATAGCAATCTATAAAGCTGAATGATTTTTCTCTAGCTTTGCTCAGCTCTTTGGGTGCAGGAATGGGGCAAGTGGGTGATTGAACTCACTCAGGGTGGGTACTTTGAGACAAGGGTCCTAGGGAGGTCTAGGAGTTTACAGGAGAAGGATTGTAGTGGAATCTGAGATGGATGAGGAGAGAAGTGAGGAGGCTCTGATGGGTAAGGAGAAATTGGTTTGGCCTGTGGGTTGAAAGATGATGACCAGTTTGAAGGAATGTTATCCCTGGGCATTTGATCTGCATGTCGTCTTTTCATAAACAATGAAAATAGACTAGACAGAACATTCATATTAAGGTTTTAGTCCTAGCCACTCTGATGTACATTTGTGTGGTTTGGCACAAGCTGCTTACTTGAGACTCAGTTTCTTTATCTGTAAATAAAAAGGTTGAACTAGATCAATGCATCTCAAACTTTAGCGTGCACATGAATTACTTGAGTATCTTGTTAAAAGGCAGGTTCTGGTTTAGCAGGTCTTCGGTGGGGTCTGAGGTTTTGCATTTGTAATAAGCAGCCATGTGATTCTGATGTTGCTGGTCCATGGATCATATTTGAGTAGCAAGGAAGAGATAAATTCTATAGGCTTAAAAATTCTGATTATAAAATCTCGAACCTTGAAATATATTTCCTCCTCCTTCTCACCTTCCTTTTCTGAGCTTTGTCAATTCATTTTGAAACCAAGTTTTGGACACTTCTATAGTTTTCCCTTAACTGAGCAGGAAGTAAATAGAGAAAGATGCAAACCCTGCAGAATAACCCACGCCCAGCAACGGAAACAGAGAGGGTTGATGACGTCTTACAGCTTGTGCTTGCTGGGTGGGGGTAAGTGATACTGCCTTTTCCCAGGCATGGTGTGTCAAACAGGAATGTACTATCACTCAGGAAATGGCTCCAATACAAACAGGGACACCAGAGATCAGGGTTGGATGAGAGACTGATCACAGCAAATGGCACGTTACAGACAAGACACTCAGATCGATTTCCTTCCTTTGTCATGTGAAAAGGTTTCACCGTGTCAGGGTTCTTTTCCTTAAAAACATATGTTCCCAATCTAATATATATACAAAACCCACCACCACAAGTCCTCCTTTACTCAGCCAAGGACTGAGTAAAGGTTTCATTTTGTGTTAAAGCTAAAGACTACAGGAAGCTCATCTGGTACCGACTTAGAGAAATGTTCCCATATTGTATATTTCCCATATGACTTTCCATTTCAAAAGGTTCCAATTACAGGGTTGTGTTTTTCTGGATTGAACATGTTTTTCACAGGCAATTAATTCATGTTTCAATTATTTAAAAAATAATAAGAGCTTTCGCAGATTGAATCTGATATTTTAGCTCTAAAGAGAAAATGTGTTATAAGGAGAAATAGATGAAAGAATGGAACATAAAATTTTTGTAACAGCCGTAACTGAGGACAGTTCCCATTTAATGAGATGGGTGTTAGTGATGGTAGGAAATGAAATGCTGAATATGAATAATTGAGGGAAGAGTCAGAGTTAACGTTTCCTTTTGGGATCTGTTTCAATGGAGGAGGAAATCATCCTGAGAAGTACTTTTTGGCTTATATTGCAAATGAAACTGCCCATAGGCCAAGTTTAGAAAGGATTGGGAAAGACACAATCAGGATCTAAATGTCAGCTTCTAGCCTTTCATCCTGTAGGGCAACCTGTCACCCTTGAGATTGAAGAAGAGGCTGACGTTATGTCAAGGCTCCTTCTTGATTTCTGGAGGTGTGTTTGCCCTGCATTTGAGGATGGCAAAAAATAAAAGAGGAAGAGCCATCTTATCTAAGGTCTGTCTGTTAGGTTTTCTTTAAATATCCTGACTCCATTCAAGAAATGTCTTGGAATATGTTTTACATTGTGCTGAAATCTAAGCCATCTTTATCTCCGGAAATGGTGGTTGGGTCTCATAAATGAAAGTAAGGGTGTTTATTGGTAGCAGTCATTTGCAGTGGAGCAAGCAGTCTAATGAACTATATGAAAAGAACAGTCACAAAACCCCCTTTCCACAGGAAGAAGAACATTGTATGCAGTAAACACAAATAAACTCCCTGCTGCCTTTCTTCCCCACACCTCTTAACACGTCGTCATACGTATTGTTGAATCCACAGGCTATGGAATAGATGACAGCATCGACTAATGAAGCTGAAGTGTTGTAAGGGATCACTTTAATTATAAAGCCAGAGCTCATCAATGGATTGAAGTGAGGGAGAAAGAACTGGAATAACCTTGCTTGAACTGCATTAAGTTACCATTTTGCAAAGCCAAGAAATTCCTAGGGTTTTCAACAACAGGCATTGTGGAGACTTTTTTTTTCCAAGGTGCTGGGTTGGGGGTGTGAGTGGATTTTAAGAGATTGCAAATTACTTTGAATAAAGAAGAGTTTTTTTTTGTTTGTTTGATTTGTTTTGTTTTTTTTTCACGGAAGGAGTTTCTATTACATGTAGCAAATTGAATTCTAGATTTTCAGCACTACAGAATCTCAACCAGATATCCAAACTGGCTGGAGATGTTTATTGCAAGTAAGGTATTCAACACCTGTCCAAAGAGACCTCCCCACCCCCTTACCTTTTCATGTGCTCTAGCATGTTAATCATGCAGGAGAGACGAAATATTTAGTCTCACAACATAATTAAAGAGGCTACGAAAATTTCTAAAACTGTTAATTACTCTAAATGCCAGTTAAGTAAATGACTATAGAGCTCCTCCTGGGATATTTTTGAAGAGTTATTAATCACACTGTTTCAAAATATGAGATCCACTTTAGCAAGTTAATTTAGAGTAGAAAAAGGACTTCAGACCAAATAATCCAACCCAAAGGAAAGATATTGACATTTAGTAGCCCCTGTTGCTGCTATAAGGTAACTCATTTGCTGAAGAGTCACTTATTGTAGATCTTCTACTTTTATGAAGCACAGGATTGCCCCTTCTTTTCTGTTACATGGATGTTGTATACTTAGCACATGCCAATCACTGGGGCCTCCCAGGCACTCCCAGGTTGTTGGAGGTGGGTTCTTAAACAAGTCTCTTTTCTTTTGGTGTCACATTTTAATCTGAATGTTCGTTTGAGTTCTACAGTTTGAGATGTATGTTAAAAATGAAAGTTAAGATTATAATCCTTGTGACTTTGGAGCGAATGCTTCCATTTCTACTAAATGAGTTGGAATTTAAACCACATGTAATGATGGTCATTATCTCTGGGACTTGCTGCTTTGTAGGGAGGTTGGGCAAGAGGAAAGAGGTAAGGTGGCTTGCTTCGAAGCTCATACTACCATACATTCCATCACACACACACATCCTCTCTCCCTGTCTACAGCCCCTTTATACGGCAAGACGGATTACCTCTTTTGCCTTCTGAGACCTGCCTTTAGAATGAATTTAGCCAGAATTAATTTTTTAATAGATTTTCTTTTAGAGCAATATTCACAACAAAATTTAGCAGAAAGCACAGAGTTCCCATGTACATACCCCTAGGCCCACTGCCACGTAGCCTCCTCCCTGACTATCAACATCCTGCACTGGAGTGGTACATTTGTTACAGTCAGTGAACCTACATTGACACATCATTATCACCCAGAGTCTGTAGTTTACACTAGGGTTCACTATTGGTGTTGTACATTCTATGGGTTTGGACAAATGTATCCATCATTATAATGTCACACAAAGTAGTGTTCACTGCCCTAAAATTTCTCTGTGTTCCACCTATTCATCTCTCCCTCTCCCCCAATCCCTGGCAACCACTGACCTTTTTACTGTCTCCATGATTTTACCTTTTTCAGAATGTAAAATGGTATGTAGCCTTTTCACATTGGCTTCTATCACTTAGTAATTTGAAGTTAATTTTCCTTCATGTCTTTCCTGGCTGAATTTCTTTTTATTCATGTAAACATTTCTTTTTGTTTGTGTTGGGGTGGGGAGAATGAAAACACATGGTAGCTTTCCAGGAGTTGGGCCTCCAGTGTTGTGGTCATTCTGTGAAAACACCTTAGGCTAACACACCTTGGATTTTGATAACCCACCAGTCAACCTGGAAAGTTTTTGTATTCCTGTTTGCCTGTCTGTTTTTGCCATTGGGATGTTCAGAACTGTTTGATGTTGTGTGGTTCTCTTTTATTGCCTCCCAACTCAATAAACATAAGAATCCAACAAGGCTCAAGATGGATTACTGTTAGGAGAGGAAGGTATTTATTCATTTCTTCAAATAAAATGGTATGGAGAGTGTTTTTACATAGACCAACTCAGAATAGTTTGTCTTCTAATTCCAGCTTTCTGTTTCAGCAGAGGGCACTCTGACCTTACCTAGAGCCCAGTGTTTTTTTCATTTGCCCAGTTTTGGAAAAGAGCTAGCTTATCATGTACATTCTTCAGTTTAACAGTCAGCAGTGAGTATATTGTCAAAGTAGAAACCAGATGCATCAAACTAGGGCTTAGTCCTATCCTGTGTGATCCCGAAGTCCTTTGTTCATCTCTCACCTAAAGCTCCTACTGTTCTGTAGTGAAATCCATGCATTTGCATGTAGCTTTTCTGACCAGTCTGTGAAGTTCTTGGGGCTGGGACCCATATATTTCATCCTTGGGGTGTAACACAATGCCTAGAACAGACTACACATTCAATAAATATCTATTGAGTAATTGAAAAAAAAAAAAAAAAGGTAGAGTCTGACCAGACTGTAACAAACAAAGGGACAATTGTGCATGTATTTGATGTTTCTCTAGAAGACATCATTTTGCTTTGTGGATTCAATAGTGTTCCTTCTTGAGGTCATACTCATGCTCCATGTTGCTGTGTGTCAAGAGGCAAAAAGTAGCATCTGCCTTAGATCCAGACTGGAAGATCCCATTGTGTCACCCCATTCAGCATGGCATTATTTGATACCCATAATGGCCTGGTCCTGGCAAGTCATGTAGGTAAATAAAATAAATACTAGTTCTTTCAGCAAATTTTGAGATGGCAAAAGCCCAAGACAAATCCAACTTGCTAATTTGAATGTACCCTTCCTTGGTACTAAAATGCCCTCCTCTTCATCTCTGAATATCGAAATCCTACCAAATATCTAACGACCAGTTCAGATTCTGCCTTTTTCATAAATTTCTATTTCAGGCCATCAGGAACTTCTCCATCTGGCCTCCTATAGATGTTGAACCTTTGAACAACCCTCATGGCTCTTACGCATTTTTCTCTTATAATTTTTCATATATATATATATATATATATATATATATATATATATATATATATATATATCTTCTAGAGGTTTAGCTCTTGTTGTAAGGAACTTGATGTTTTCTGAGTGCTAGCTGCGTGTGCTATTTCATTTAATCCTTAAAACGTTTCCATGATAAATATGAACATTGTCATCTTGCTGATGAAGAGACTGGAGCTCAGAGAAGTGAACTATCTTAACTGTTATCTCCCAGGTAGCAAATGATGGAGACAGATTTTAAAACCAGTTTGGTCTGATGCTAAAGTCCATGTTCTTTCTGTTAACATTGTGCAGCTTAAGAACAGGAACAGGAACTACTCATTATGCCCCGTAGAGGGTTGAGCTGTAACAAGTTGGGGGAGGTTGTGCCTCTTTACTTCACCCTGTTTGAAGGCCTCAAAAGTTGCTGTGGTTTAACTTTAACTACTTTAACTACTCATGACAACCTGCTCGTAGAAGAGAATCTGTGGACCCCTCATTCATATTATCTGTATTTTTAAATTAAGAAAATTGATACATAATCTACATGCAGTAAAACGCCAAAATCTTAAATGTACAGCTTGACGTTTTTTTCCTACATATTGTGCAGTAAAGAGTTAACATAGTAGGCCTGAATTCTATCCTTAGAAAGCCCTGCTTGTAAGGTTGGCCCTCATCTGGCATCTAGGAACTTCAATTTCAGGAAGGTTTGTGTTGTTTCCCTGATGAGAATGGTTCACTGTGTGTGTATGTTCAGATTTGTGCTGAACACTTGACTTTTTTTCTGGGAGTCTGAAGTTTTGGTACATGCTCTGCAGAAGCTGCCTCTCTGACTAGCTCCCAGTAAAAACCCTGGCACTGAATCTCTAATGGGTTTTCCTGGGCGACAACATAGCCTATGAAATGAATTTCATAGTTCATTGCTGCAGGAATGAACATCCTGTGTGACATTACTGGGAGAGGACTCTTAGAAGCTTGCTCCTGGTTTACTCTGAACTTTGCTTCATGTACTTTTTCTCTGCTTTTACTTTTCATCTTTTTTTTCTGTGATAAGTGACAGGCATGAGTCTAACTTTATGCTGAGTCCTCCGAGTCCTCCTGGCAAATCATTGAACTGAGAGTGGTCTTGTGGTCCCCTGACTCACATATGTTTACACCTGTGTAACTATCAATCAGATCAAGATATAGAACATTCCTATCATTCCAAAAAGTTTCCTCATGCTTCTTTGCAGTAAAAACGCTTACTTCCAAAAAGAGCTAACCATTATTACTTCCAAAAAGAGCTAACCATTTTTCTGACTTCTATTGCCATAGATTGCTTTTGCCTGTTCTTGAATTTCAAATCAATGGAACCATAATAGTATGATTCTCATGTTTGACTTCTTTCATTCAAGGTAATGTTTTTTGAAATGCATTAAAAAATCCAATATATCCAAAATATCCAATAGAATATCTATTGTAGTGTACATCAGCAGTTCATATATATATGTACCATAATTTATTCTTTCTTCTGTTGATAGACATTGTGTTGTTTCCAGATTTTGCCTGTTATAAATTATAGCTGTGATGAACATTCTTATATCAACCTTTGAGAGAACATATGCATTCATTTATCTTGGAAAATGTCTAGGATCCAAATTGTTGGATCATAGGGCAGATGCATTTTTACCTGTATTAGAAATTGTCAAAACAGTTTTCTAAAGCAGCTGTAACAGTTTATATTCCCACCAGCAGTGTATAAGAGTTCCAGTTGCTCTGCATCCTTGCTAGAACTTGGTATTATCAGTCTTTTCAATTTTAAGCATTCTAATGGGTATGTAGGGATAGTTCGTGGTTTAAATTTGCCTCTCTGATGACGAGTGACACTGAGCTTTTTTTCATATTATTATTGGCCATTTGGATATCTTTTGTGATGTGATTCATGTTATATTTTGAAATGATTTTTAAAAAAAATTTCTTATTTTGTCCTTAGTTCTATCACTGAATTTCTGAGTTTTTCTAATTCTGATTTTTGCTGTTATTTCATATAATTTATCATTAAAAAATTTCCATTAGTTAATTTGAAAAATATTAAGTTACAGCTTTCATCTGTTCTGTGGTCACTTTTCTGGAGTGCTTTAATCATCTATAGGGATGTTTTCTTGCACCTCATTTTCTATTTCTTATAAAAATATTGTATAGAATTCAACTATGATTCTTTTCTGTTGCTTATTTTTTACATGAGATTAGTTTGCCTCAACTTTTAGGAAGAAGGGATGAGTTAGGATAACTTTTCTAGCTCCGTTGCTGTGGAGTTCTGTCTTTCTGTTAATTATTGTTTTTGTTCAAAAACATGGTCGCATACTTTTGGATACCTCCTGGTTTTGTTCCTCATCTCCACTTTCTTTGGACCTGCTCTTTTCTTCCCTCTCTTGGTCAATTTACGTTCTATTCCCAGTAGTTTCTTCCTCGTGTAGAGCTTTGCTCTGGAAGAACACTTTGGCAAATTCAGTTCCACAGTTTTTAAGTCTCGGATTAATCCAGCCTCTTAAACTCTTACTGCCATCCCAGCGCACTTACCTGCAAACACCTCTTCCAATTCAGCTGCAGTCCTCAAATTGGCTACCCATGCTTTCCAGTCAATATATGTTGGCAATTTTGGAGTTATTTTGTTCTCAGATCTGTTAGATGCCTTCTTACTTTCCTTGGCTTCCTCCGGTATAGATGCTGATACTGTATGGGTCTGTGACTTGTCGCACTTATTCCTATTTTGCATTCATGAGAATAGATGCCTCCTTACTTTCCCTGGCTTCTTCCTGTATAGATGCTGATACTATATGGGTCTGTGATTTGTTCGCACTTATTCCTATTTTGGGTTCATGAGAATAATTTATTCCTTAACTTATAGGTATTGTCTGTGGCTTTTTGGTTTGGCTCTATTTTTATGAGGTGATTCAGGGAGATTAAAAAACTATACTCTCTCACCACTATCTTCCTATATTCTATTTTGAATTTAAGCCAGTGTATTATTTTTCAGGATATTTATGTTTTAGGTATTATCTCAAATTACAGAACAGGAAAACACATCTCCAGAGCTCTCAGGGAGCAGGTATCGAGTTTTCAACCCCTTGAAATCATACCATGGTAAATTGGTATTTATTGGGCCTGTGCATCAGACTCTTTTGAGAAAGGGGGCTTGGGAAGAATATATATAATTCTATGTTTAGTTTTTTTTCTTTTCTTTCTTTTTTTTTAAACAATTCCCCTACTTCCTCCACTTGTTTTCCTTCCTTGATTTGAATTCGTGGGAGTATATTTCACTGTTTTTTTTTTTTTATGTAAGAGGTGGCTTAGCAAAAGAAACTTCTTAAACTCTTTTCCCACTTCCCAAAGCAACTGTTGACAAAGGTATGGATTTCAATCCAAACATACAGTGGAACTCATGGGACTGTTTGGAATCTTTGCATAATGAAGTTTCTCTGTGGGATTTTTGCTTTCTTCCCTATCCCATTAGGACTCCTCCTATGCTGAATTTAGATAATGAACTTTCTGGTTAGGGATGTGTTTTCCTTATTTCATGGTTAGTGACCAATATTAGAGTGCTACAAGTTAGGGTAACCACATAATCCATTGGTTCTCTAACTTTGTCTACATAAGAATCACCCGGGATTTTAGATCCCACAAACTGGAGATTCAGATACAGTATTATAGGGTGGGTCTAGTAATCTGCACAGGATATACATCCCATATGCTGATGCAGCTGGTCAGTCCAGGAACCTCAGTTTGAAAAACAGTAGCATAATCCAAAACTATTTGCAGCCACCAAACCAAAACTGAGTTTGGCGGCTGTGTTTTCCAAAATAGGCAGTGAAGTTTCAGAAAGAAATGCTTCATGAGGACATTCATCCATTCACTGTTTGAATTAATGTCTTAAATGTTATATATGTGTCAGGGCCTGTGCATATTCATTCTGAAATGAATGAGAGATGGATCTAGACTTTATGGCTGAAATGAGACAAATGTGCAAAGGAATAATCCCAATATACAAATGTGCAAAGGAATAATCCCAATATAATGTCAAAAGGGCAAAAGTGTTGCCCCTTGGAATTCTCAAGAGAGGTATCTGTGGCTTTCCAAATTTTCCATATATTCCCCCCACCCCCGAAATATGTTTGTAATCGAGAGTGAAGAGCAACAATTTCAGTGAGACGTAGAGCCTGGGCTTTTATAGATTCCTTTTCACTAAATGACCTCCACAGGCTTCTGTTCCAGTTTTGTTCAGTAAAATGATAATTCTATGTCACGGACCTTCTTCTGGTCGATCAAGAATATTAAATCCACAATTGCCAAAGTTTATCTGAGATTAAACTACTGTAGAATAGTGCTTCTTAAATTTAAGCAAGCTTGTCGAAACCCAGATTCCCAGCACCCAGCTCTAGATATAATGATTCAGTAGGTCAGAAGTGGGGCCTATGAAGGCTTGGTTTTAATAATCTCCCAAGTGATGCTATTCCCACTGGTCTAAGGACCACATTTTGAATAGCACAGTTTTAGAAGAGCTGTTGGTAGCACCCAGGAACTGAAATTGAGCAGGACCCTATGCGGCTCCTGGGCACAGAAGCCTTTCTGTGTCCTTCGTTTCTTATTTGTAGGGAATAGATTCCAGCCTCCATGACCTTCCCTGAGTCCCAAAAGGGCAGGTTCAAACAGTTGCTAATCAGGGAAGGGAGGGGATGCAGAGACAAGAGAGGAGCAGCCAAGAAACAAGAGTGCAGCCTTGGGGCAGGTCCTGGTTCTGCTTCAAGGGATACACATAACAATATCTTTGAACTCTTTACAGAACTAAAACCCCCCCAAAATGGAAGATGTTAGCATTCTTAATTTCAGATTAAAGGAATCAGGGAAGCTCTTCAAGAGACTGCCTGAAGCCAGATTAAAGGAGTGCAAGCCCTTCACACACCCTAATCCTTCTTAGCAATTCCGGCCTTGAACCACTGCTATAAAATTCCTCACCAAATCCTCCCGGGTTGGGGACACACAGTTTTTGAGGGCAGGAGCCTGCTGTGTCCCCCTTTGCCTGGCAAAGCAATAAAAGCTGTTCTTTCCTACGTCACCCAAAACTCTGTCTCTGAGATTCGATTCAGCACTGGTGCACAGAGGCCAAGTTTTCAGCATCAGAACTAGTAATTAATATCCTAGACTGGGTAGTGGCATAACATGCATACGAGGAGGCTCTTCACAAAGGACCTGGGTCTTGCAAGTTCAATAGGAGCGCTTAATGTGGGAGAGGGTGAATCGTAAGTAAAGAGAGGATTTCCAGGCAGATGGCACAGTATATACAAAGACACAGAGACATAAAACAGCACAAAGTGTACAAGGAACCTGTCTATAGACAGCTCTCTCTACAGTCTAAAAGCCCACAGTGACTCTGGAGGCGATGAAAAAAACAAAGCTTCTACTTGAGCAGAAGAGGAAATGAAAGCAGTGGAAAAGATAAGCTCCTACTTGAGCTATAGAGGAAATGAAGACAATGGTATTTGAGCCTCAAGGAAGCAAATTGTGCCAAGAGATAGCAGGATGCACCAGTGTATGATGTCCCTTTGAGATATTCCTGAGGAAAGGGTGGGTGGTTTGCTTCCATTGATGAGTTAAGTAGAGTTTTGCGTGTGGGGGGCAGATAAAGTTTAGAGCTCCTATTCCAAATCTCTGATTCTGTGATATTAAAAATGCATTTAAAAATTGGAGGTACAAAAAGGAAAAATACTGTATATGTATTTCTACTTGATTTGACTTGAAACATGCAAAAAACTCTAAACGTTTCCTTGTAATACTTCTGAATGTATGCATTTGTGGCTGCAAGTTCAACTTAGACTGTAAGTTCCCAACTGTATTCCTGGGTAAAGAATCCTGCAATAACCCAGTTTCTCATTAGAATGAGCTGCCAGAGAAGGTTGTATTATTGGGCAGCAAAGAGTACTGCCCCTGGTCAATAGATGTAATAATTGGGTGAAAAGGATGAAAAGGAACATTTCTAATAGCGGTCCCAGTGACTTTCACATTGCTAGATCTTCATTTCTTTCCCCAGGAGGACTGGTAAGTCTTTTGCAAGAGGAAATAGAGTAACCAAGCCAGTTTCTGCATGTGTTCTTAAGAGAAAAATAATACCCACTTTGACCACAAATTTTTCTGATGAAAGATGAATTTTCTCTCTGCCCCCCACTCCCAACAACTGCTTTGTAATTCTGGAGCTTGAAGTGCTTCTGTTCTAATAAAAATTGCACCTTATCTCTCAGCAGCAACTAATAGTAGACGCTCGGCATATGTGAATAGCCGAACACACTCTTTCTTCAGTTTTAACTGTCAAGATCCACAGGCAAAGAAGCATTGCAAGCTCAGCTGCAGAACAAAAGCCTGGGGCTCTTTATTTGATACTGATTGGCTTGGTAAATGGATTTGTCACAGAAATCCTCCCTGAAAGGAAGTGACCCAAGTCTGTTGGCTTTTATTTATTTATTTAATGCTGCTAAGAATTGGGCTTGACTCTAGTTTTTTAAGAGAGAACCCTTACAGATCATTCATTTATTCATTTATTCATTTATGAACATATACTGAACACTTGCTACGTGTCAGCCAATGTGCCAGGCACAGGGTTACTAAGAACAGTAAAACTCGGCTTTAGAACTTTCTTTCTAGAAGGGGAATTAGATAAGTAACTTTTTCCGTTATCTTGAGGTACAAGGAACCTTTTTAAGTCTACCTGGGGAAGCTCCCCAGACAGGGCAAAATGTAGTCTGGCTCCTTTTTAGGAGGAGGAGTTTGCATTGAAGATAAGGGGTTGACTGGGGTCCGGTGATGCCCCTTGCGAAGCTGAGGAAGGCTTACAGGACAGCAGTAAGAGCAAATGCAAATTCAAAGGAATGCTGCAGTCTTTGGAAAACTGTAGGTAATTTGGATTGGATTTGGTTTGAGATGGTTGGTGCCAGCAGTTGAAGACAGAGATCCAGGAGGGGCCACCCAGTGACAGACTCAATACACAGGCATGAGGAAAATCCCTGGGTTCTCTGAAGGGTCTGGTTATGTGCGTGTGTTATCTCTATACCCACCCTTCATCTGTATAATGGGATAACAGTTGTGCTTACTTCATAGGATTGCTGTGAAGATAAAGTGAGATAATGTGTCAAGGTCTTAGACTGATTATTGCCAATTATTTGCTTTCCATAAATTGTAGTAATTGCAGTGACAACAGTGATAGTGGCTATTTTTGTTGGTTATGCCGATTATAGTATTTCTGCAATGTTTTCGCTCTGGGCCTGTGAACAACTGCACGGAGTCTGAAAAAGAATCCTGGTGAATTTGTTACATCCCCTGGGGCGGAATGGTAAAATACTACTTGGAGACAGCCAGAGAGTTCTGGGTTCCCTCCCTGAGCTGAGGATGAATAAAACCTTGATCAGGACAGTGAGAATAAAGAGGCAAATTTAATAACAAGTCTCTCCCCAAATCTCCACCCCAAACTAGACTGCCGAACTTGACACTGCTTCACTGGTGCTCTCTAGTGGCCAGTAGGAAAAGAACATTTCTTATCAATAGGAGTGGGACTGAATACATTATACAATATATGCAGACCGTGGAATACGATGCAGCCATTTAATTTTATTTTTCTATTATTATTTTTTAAACATCTTTATTGGAGTATAACTGCTTTACAGTGTTGTGTTAGTTGCTTCTGTATAACAAAGTGAATCAGCTGTATGCATACATATATCCCCATATCCCCTCCTTCTTGCATCTCCCTCCCACCCTCCCTATCCCACCCCTCTAGGTGGTCACAGAGAACTGAGCTGATCTCCCTGTGCTATGCGGCTGCTTCCCACTAGCTATCTATTTTACATTTGGTAGTGTATATATGTCAGTGCCACTCTCTCTTCCCCTTCCCCTCCCTGTGTCCTCAAGTCCATTCTGTACGTCTGCATCTTTATTCCATCCTGCCTCTAGGTTCTTCAGAGCCATTTTTTTTTTTTTTTTAGATTCCGTATATATGTGTTAGCATATGGTATTTGTTTTTCTCTTTCTGACTTACTTCACTATGTACAAATGAATTAGAGCAATCCCAGTCGACTTGGAGGGATTTCCATGAGGAGCTGAGGGAGAAAAGCAGCTTGCAAAAAAGCATAAATAATGTGCACTCCCTCTTGTAAAACAATGCCCCCCAAACTTGTCATTATGATGTATAGATGTGTATGTATAAATATATATATGATTAAGTAGAATTATGTGAGCATAAATAATATATGAAAGGATATGGACTAAGTTTTAAAAGTGAATTCCCTTGGGGTGGGAACAAGGGCTGGTATGTATAGAGGGAAGATAAAAGCTTGAAAAAGTCAAACAACAACAAAAACATCCTACATTTATGCATTTACATAAAATCCTGTCTGAATATATACGTATTCATAAATAAAAGTTAATTTACAAGTAAGTAATCCAGATGATGGAATTTGTGAAGATAATTTCCCAGAAAAGCAAAACTCTATGGAAAACACTCATCTATTTATAGCTTTTTATTTAGTGACTTTTTTTTTTTTTGCAAAAGCGTAAAATGACCACTCTTTTAAATTATGGTGTTATAGAAGTTCAGTGTATACAGTAGGATTTATTGAGCTATTTCTAAAGTTCAAACAGTGCAAAGTTTGTTTTCTGCAATACCCAGATTTTGCCTCCTATCATAAAAGTGTGAAAACAGTCTCAAGTCTGACCCTGATACTGTGTTTTTATCCATCTGTAGCAGCCTTCACATGTGATAAAATGATGTTTGTGATTGTTTGCTTGTCTTAAAGTGCCTATTCTTCACTTTCATGTGAAGGGTAATAAAAATCTATCTGAAGATGCTAATTGAAATACATAGTAATAGCAATATGGTGAAGTGGAAAGTTACCAGACTTTGATCTCAGCTCTGTCACTCACTATGTATGTAAACCTTGGCAAGTTATTATATTTCTGCTCTTCAGCTTCCTTATTTGCAAAATGGGGATTAAAAATAGGGACATAACTTATAGGTTTGTTGTGAGGATTGAATGAGATAATTAAGGTAAAGTGTTTAGCAATATTCCTGGCACAGGGTAGTCATTCATGCATCTATCCATTCATTCATTCATTCATTCATTCAAGAAATAGTTACTGAGGGCCTACTGTGTATCAGGCTCTGTGCTGTTGTGTGGATATCCACTGCTACCTCTAGAGATCTGTTTTGTTTGTGAAAGGTGGAGTTTTAACCTAACAAAATCTGTGCCTTCCACTTTTGAGCCTTATTTCAAAAGTTTTTGTGTCATTAGTGTCCCTTGCCAAAGTCCCAGAAGTTGGTTGATATGGGGAGAAGAAAGTTGGCATACCACTACAGTGTTCTTCAGCCCTACATGCTTCAGGCAAGAATCCCTTCTATTTAGGATAATAATGAGGCACTAGGGCTTCCCTGGTGGCGCAGTGGTTGGGAGTCCGCCTGCCGATGCAGGGGACGTGGGTTTGTGCCCCGGTCCGGGAAGATCCCACATGCCACGGAGTGGCTGGGCCTGTGAGCCATGGCCGCTGAGTCTGCGCGTCCCGAGCCTGTGCTCCGCAACGGGAGAGGCCACAACAGTGAGAGGCCTGCGTACTGCAAAAAAATAAAAAGTAAAAAATGAGGCACTAATTTCAATTCACTACAATTTAATATATGCCAACTATGTGTTAGTCATTATACAAATTTCTGGGAAATAAAAACTTATTAAAACAGAGTTCTGATTCAGAAGAGGAGAGATTCATATAATAACTATTATTTTTTAGTATTCTTCTTTCCTGGAAGGCAGTAAAGTAACCTTGGATGCTAACAGTTGGAAAGAATGCAGTCTAAAGAAACCTCAGATCCTGCCAAAAACTATTCTAGTAGAGTTTTCCTCCATTGCTGCTTTCTGCTCAACTCCAGTGATTCTGGGACCACACAGTAAAATCTTCACCATTTTAGCCCTAAGAGAACCAAACAGTCCTGCTGCTGTGCTTGTCTGAATATCTAATCTTCTTGAGTACTGTGTACTTACTTTACTCATTTCTACTCCAGATCTTGAATGAATGTGTCTTCTTGGTAGAACTTAGGTCACATGTAAAGCCCCAGGTGAAAGGGATTCATAGAAATGAAGTGTTAGCTTTCCACCCTGTGTTATACAGAAAAGCATGATAAAGGGGTTGGCATTAGGAATTTAGTGAGCAAGTTTGTAATACCTTCCACAGTCTACCTCTTTGGCTAGGTCCACAAAGACCTATAATTAAACTTCAAAACAATAAAGGCAACAAGAACACTTTCTTGAAAAACATAATGCAACTATTTCTTACCCTCCTCCCAAAGGGGGGAATCAAAGTCTCACCAGTTTAATGCAAATATCTTTTTTAATACCTTTTTAAAAATTAATTAACTAATTAATCTTTTGGCTGCATTTGGTCTTTGTTGCTGCGTGCGGGCTTTCTCTAGTTGTGGTGAGCGGGGGCTACTGTTCGTTGCGGTGCATGGGCTTCTCATTGCAGTGGCTTCTCTTGTTGTGGAGCACGGGCTCTAGGTGCATGAGCTTCAGTAGTTGTGGCACGCAGGCTCAGTAGTTGTGGCTCGTGGGCTCTAGAGTGCAGGCTCATTAATTGTGGCACATGGGCTTAGTTGCTCTGCAGCATGCGGGATCTTCCCTGACCAGGGATCAAAACTGTCACCCCTGCGTTGGCAGGCGGATTCTTAACCACTGCACCACTAGGGAAGTCCCTAATGCAAATATTTTGATGTACATTTATCCTTTAGTTCAGGATTTGGCAAACTGCAGCTTCCAGGTTAAATTCAGCCACCACTCATTTTTTTTTGTAAATAAAATTTTATTGGAACACAGCCATACTCATTTGTTTAAATATTGTCTGTGGCTGCTTTTGTGCTCCAATAGCCGAGTTGAGTAATTGCTGTTGATATAGTATGACTTGCAGAGCCTGAAATATTCACTGTTGGAGTCTTTACAGAAAAAGTTTGCTGACCCCTATTCTAGGTAATTGTAATCCTGTCTTGATATCCCATAACTAAATTGTTAAAGTAATTAACCATGAATGCACCACATATGAAATAAAAGGGGAAAGGGAAATTTTTTGAAAAAGAAAAGCTTAGTTAACATATTTGAGCAATATGAGTGTATGCTATGGTCATCATTTCTACAACACATTAACAATTTCTTTTTCTCACTTCCCATTCTTTTACCCTCAGTGAGGGTATAATACCCCTGGCAGAATAACCCATGCTTTCATTTTTATGGGTCTGCACGTCAGTGGTCCTGTCTCTATGCAGTTGTTGTAGTTGCTCATTGACTATTACTACTGAACGTGGCAGTACTAGGAGGATCCAAAGGAATCATTGGCTTCTAGACATGTGCTTCTTTGTTTACATTGTAGAGAAACAACCTTCTTCCCTTTTGATTATTAGGGTCTGTTACCTCAACCAACAAAGTATTCCCCCAGCCCTTTCTCCAACACATTGTGGAGACTGAGGAGCTCAAAATGATCAGGTAGCATTCTTACCTTCTTGATCAGTGGAACTATTTGCCAGCAAAAGTTGTCCTTCCCTTAGGTGCTAAGATGGCTACACAAACTGAGCCCAAAGACACAAGAATGGAAAACAAAAATTTTGTCAGTTTATTAGAGGTAATGTTGAGAAATTCCATTCAAACATTTACCCCTCTAACCCTTGTTATGGGCTGAATTGTGTCCCCTCAAACATTTATATGTTGAAATCCTAACCCCTAGTACCTCAGAATGTGACTGTATTTGGAAAGAGGATCTTTACAGAGGAAATCAAGTTAAAATGAATTCATTAAGGTGTGCATTAATCCAAGATGATGGGTGTCCTTATAAGAAGAGGAAATTTGGACACAGTCCCATATAGAAGGAAGATGATGTGATGACACGGGGATAAAACAGCCATCTACAAGTCAGTGATAGAGATCTGGAACAGATCCTTTTCTCATGGCCCTCAGAAGGAACCAACCCTGCCAACACCTTGATCTCAGACTTCTAACCTCCAGCACTACAAGAAAATAAATTTCTGTTGTTTAAGCCACCCAGTCTATGTTACATTATGATAGCAGCCCATATATTTTGGCTATGGGTGAAACAGTGCCATATATTATTTACTTGTTTAGAACAAACTGTAGAAGAGCAACCCAAACTCCCAGCTAATGTTATGACTCTTTAGTAGGCAGTTCCACTACTTAATAAAATCAGTTGCTTTTGAGTGATGGAGGACATCATAAGATCAGTGACTCCTGTGAGTGGCACCCATTGCTTTAGTTCTTTTGCTATAAGATTGAATTCATTAGTCAGAAGCAATATTTTGTGGTCTCCTTTAATGAGAGAGTCCAAGGGTGGTGATGTTGGCATAAGCATGGGTGGCAGGGAAGGCAAATCCATATCCAGGATAAATGTCTATTTCAGAGAAGACAAATTACTTCCTCCACTCCACCAGGTGCCTGGCTGATCTCCCAGAGGTATGGTGCTAGCAGCTGGTTTCTGTGATTGGAATTTTGGATAGTCATCAATGGTATTAGCCAGATAAACCTTGGTGTTGTTATACCAGTGCATGCTTTCCATTCTTGCCACTATTGTTACTTGATAGATGAGCCTATTGAAAAGTGTCTGGATAAAGATGCCAACTGACATCCACAGAGTAAGTCATCTTGTCCACGTAATTATTGTTCAATGCTATAAGGAGGGGATTTTGGATGAGTATTGCTATATATATATGTAATAATACTTGGTTCATTCTGAAAATATCATATATATACTTATTTCCTGATACCTAGTCATTAATTTAAGTCCATGACCATCCAGACAAACCATTAGCCACAACCTTCTGTGAATTATTTTAGATCTGAGTCCCCAGGCATTTGTCCTCTAGGCATTTTCCATCTGCTGTCCTTAGGGCCAGGCCTGATTAAGGCTGTGATTATGCGGTAGTCCATTTATGGCTGATGCCAGTATATTGAACAAGACCATTTGTGAGTCAAGCTAATATATTTTTTTCCCCCTCCTTGATAAACTTCTGAAAGGCAGCTTCCCACCAGGTCATATATGTGGCAGTATAGGAGAAGTAGGCATATAAGAAGTATTTATATAAAAATATATGTTCATGCAACTTATTTGTGCTTTCATGACATACTTGAGCCTGATATTAAATATAAAACTTCATTGATTATGAGGTGATGCTGGGCACGCTCAAGTTTATGGCTTGGTGGATCAATAACCCCAATTCATCATATGTATTTCAGATCTCATGGTTACTTTGTGTTTCATTATCCATGTTCTCAGTGTCCAGGACCAAGTCAGAAATTTTATTTTAGAAGGAAAATAGTAATTTGCTAAAAAGTTCATGTTTTTTTTCCAAATTCCAAAAAGCTTATACTGTGATCCTTCTTTTTAAACTTGCTTCAATTACCACAAAACATCCTGGTTTATGATAGATGTTTTAAGCATCTTTGAATTTGTTGGTTCATACAGGCCAATTGGCAGAATTCTTTGCTTGTGGTTTTTTTTTTTTGGCTCTTTTTTTTTTTAACATCTTTATTAGAGTATAATTGCTTTACAGTGTTGTGTTATTTCTGCTGTATGACAAAGTGAATCAGCTATATGTATACATATATCCCCATATCCCCTCCCTCTGCGTCTCCCTCCCACCCTCCCTATCTCACCCCTCTAGGTGGTCATAGAGCACTGAGCTGATCTCCCTGTGCGATGTAGCTGCTTCCCACTAGCTAGCTATTTTACATTTGGTAGTGTATATATGTCCATGCCACTCTCTCACTTTGTCCCAGCTTATCCTTCCCCCTCCCTGTGTCTTCAGGTCCATTCTCTACATCTGTGTCTTTTTTTTTTTTTTTGGTGGTACGTGGGCCTCCCACTGCCGCGGACTCCCCGTGGCGGAGCACAGGCTCCAGACGTGCAGCCCCGGCGGCCATGGCTCACGGGCCCAGCCGCTCCGCAGCACGCGGAATCCCCCTGGACTGGGGCACGAACCCGCGTCCCCTGCATCGGCAGGCAGACTCTCAACCACTGCGCCACCAGGGACGTCCTACCTGTGCGTCTTTATTCCTATCCTGCCCCTAGCTGCCCCTAGGTTCATCAAAACCATTTTTTTTTCGATTCCATATTTATGTGTTAGCGTATGGTATTTGTTTTTCTCTTTCTGACTTACTTCACTCTGTATGACAGACTCTAGGTCCATCCACCTCAGTACAAATAACTCAGTTTCATTTCTTTTTATGCTTGAGTAATATTCCATTGTATATGTACCACATCTTCTTTATCCATTCATCTGTTGATAGACACTTAGGTTGCTTCCATGTCCTGGCTGTTGTAAATAGTGCTGCAATGAACATTGTGGTACATGACTCTTTTTGAATTATGGTTTTCTCCGGGTATATGCCCAGTAGTGGGATTGCTGGGTCATATGGTAATTCTATTTTTAGTTTTTTTAAGGAACTGCCATACGGTTCTCCATAGTGGCTATATCAATTTACATTCCCACCAACAGTGCAAGAGGGTTCCCTTTTCTCCACACCCTCTCCAGCATTTATTGTTTCTAGATTTTTTGATGATGGCCATTCTGACTGGTATGAGGTGATACCTCACTGTAGTTTTGATTTGCATTTCTCTAATGATTAGTGATGTTGAGCATCCTTTCATGTTTGTTGGCAGTCTGTATGTCTTCTTTGGAGAAATGTGTGTTAGGTCTTCTGCCCATTTCTGGATTGGGTTGTTTGTTTTTTTCATACTGAGCTGCATGAGCTGCTTGTATATTTTGGAGATTAATTCTTTGTTGATTACTTCGTTTGCAAATATTTTCTCCCATTCTGAGGGTTGTCCTTTCGTCTTGTTTATGGTTTCCTTTGCTGTGCAAAAGCTTTTAAGTTTCATTAGGTTCCATTTATTTTTGTTTTTATTGCCATTTCTCTAGGAGGTGGGTCAAAAAGGATCTTGCTGTGATTTATGTCATAGAGTGTTCTGCCTACGTTTTCCTGTAAGAGTTTTATAGTGTCTGGCCTTACATTTAGGTCTTTAATCCGTTTTGAGTTTATTTTTGTGTATGGTGTTAGGGAGTGTTCTAATTTCATTCTTATACATATATCTGCCCAGTTTTCCTAGCACCACTTATTGAAGAGGCTGTCTTTTCTCCATTGTATATTCTTGCCTCCTTTATCAAAGATAAGGTGACCATATGTGTGTGGGTTTATCTCTGGGCTTTCTATCCTGTTCCACTGATCTATATTTCTGTTTTTGTGTCAGTACCATACTGTCTTGATTAATGTAGCTTTATAGTATAGTCTGAAGTTAGGCAGCCTGATTCCTCCAGCTCTTTTTCTTTCCCAAGATTGCTTGGGCTATTCAGGGTCTTTTGTGTTTCCATACAATTGTGAAATTTTTTGTACTAGTTCTGTGAAAAATGCCAAGTGATAGTTTGATAGAGATTGCATTGAATCTCTAGATTGCTTTGGGTAGTATAGTCATTTTCACAGTGTTGATTCTTCCAATCTGAGACATGGTATACCTCTCCATCTGTTTGTGTCATCTTTAATTTCTTTCATCAGTGTCTTATAGTTTTCTGCATACAGGTCTTTTGTCTCCCTAGGTAGGTTTATTCCTAGGTATTTTACTCTTTTTGTTGCAGTGGTAAATGGGAGTGTTTCCTTAATTTCTCTTTCAGATTTTTGTCTTTAGTGTATAGGAATGCAAGAGATTTCTGTGCATTAATTTTGTATCCTGCTACTTTACCAAATTCATTGATTAGCTCTAGTAGTTTTCTGGTAGCATCTTTAGGATTCTCTGTGTATAGTAACATGTCATCTGCAAACAGTGACAGTTTTACTTCTTTTCTTCCAATTTGGAATCCTTTTATTTCTTTTTCTTCTCTGACTGCTGTGGCTAAAACTTCCAAAACTGTTTTGAATAATAACAGTGAGAGTGGGCAACCTTGTCTTGTTCCTGATCTTAGAGGAAATGGTTTCAGTTTTTCACCATTGAGAATGATGTTGGCTGTGGTTTTGTCATATATGGTCTTTATTATGTTGAGGTAGTTTCCCTCTATGCTTACTTTCTGGAGAGTTTTTATCATAATTGGGTGTTGAATTTTGTCGGAAGCATTTTCTGCATCTATTGAGATTATCATATGGCTTTTGTCCTTCAATTTGTGAATATGGTATATCACATTGATTGATTTACATATATTGAAGAATCATTGCATTCCTGGGATAAACCCCACTTGATCATGGTGTATGATCCTTTTAACGTGCTGTTGGATTCTGTTTGCTAGTATTTTGTTGAGGATTTTTGCGTCTTTGTTCATCAATGATATTGGCCTGTAGTTTTCTCTTTTTGTGACATCTTTGTCTGGCTTTGGTATCAGGGTGATGGTGGCCTCGTAGAATGAGTTTGGGAGTGTTCCTCCCTCTGCTATATTTTGGAAGAGTTTGAGAAGGATAGGTGTTAGCTCTTCTCTAAATGTTTGATAGAATTCTCCTGTGAAGCCACCTGGTCTTGGGCTTTTGTTTGTTGGAAGATTTTTATTCACAGTTTCAGTTTCAGTGCCTGTGATTGTATATTTTCTATTTCTTCCTGGTTCAGTCTCAGAAGGTTGTGCTTTTCTAAGAATTTGTCCATTTCTTCCAGGTTGTCCATTTTATTGGCATATAGTTGCTTGTAGTAAGCTCTCATGATCGTTTGTATTTCTGCAGTGTCAGTTGTTAGTTCTCCTTTTTCATTTCTTATTTTGTTGATTTGAGTCTTCTCCCTTTGTTTCTTGATGAGTCTGGCTAATGGTTTATCAATTTTGTTTATCTTCTCAAAGAAGCAGCTTTTAGTTTTATTGATCTTTGCTATTGTTTCCTTTATTTCTTTTTCATTTATTTCTGATCTTCATGATTTCTTTCCTTCTGCTAACTTTGTTTTTTTTTTTATTCTTCTTTTTCTTGTTGCTATAGGTGTAAGATTAGGTTGTTTATTTGAGATTTTTCTTGTTTCTTGAGGTAGGATTGTATTGCTATAAACTTTCATCTTAGAACTGCTTTTGTTGCATCCCATAGGTTTTGGCTTGTCGTGTTTTCATTATCATTTGTTTCTACATATTTTTTGATTTCCTCTTTGATTTCTTCAGTGATCTCTTGGTTATTTAGTAGCATATTATTTAGCTTCCAAGTGTTTGTATTTTTTACAGTTCTATCCTGTAATTGATATCTAGTCTTATAGCCTTGTGGTTGGAAAGGATACTTGATATGATTTCAATTATCTTAATTTACCAAGGCTTGATTTGTGACCCAAGATATGATCTGTCCTGGAGAATGTTCCATGAGCACTCGAGAAGAGAGTGTATTCTGTTGTTTTTGGATGGAATGTCCTATAAATATCAATCAAGTCCATGTTGTTTAATGTGTCATTTAAAGCTTGTGTTTCCTTATTTATTTTCATTTTGTATGATCTGTCTGTTGGTGAAAGTGGGGTGTTAAAGTTCCCTACTATTATTGTGTTACTGTCAATTTCCCCTTTTATGGCTGTTAGCATTTGCCTCAAGTATTGAGGTGCTCCTATGCTCGGTGCATAAATATTTACAATTGTTATATCTTCTTCTAGGATTGATCCCTTGATCATTATGTAGTGTCCTTCTTTGTCTCTTGTAATAGTCTTTATTTTAAAGTCTCTTTTGTCTGATACGAGAATTGCTACTCCAGCTTTCTTTTGATTTCCATTAGCCTGGAATATCTTTTTCCATCCCTTCACTTTCAGTCTGTATGTGTCCCTAGGTTTGAAGTGGGTCTCTTGTAGACAGCATATATAGGGGTCCTGTTTTTGTATCCATTCAGCCAGTCTGTGTCTTTTGGTTGGAGCATTTAATCCATTTACATTTAAGGTAATTATCGATATGTGTGTTCCTATTCCCATTTTCTTAATTGTTTTGGGTTTGTTTTTGCAGGTCTTTTCCTTCTCTTGTGTTTCCTGCCTAGAGAAGTTCCTTTAGCATTTATTGTAAAGCTGGTTTGGTGGTGCTGAGTTCTAACTTTTTCTTGTCTGTAAAGGTTTTAATTCCGCAGTTGAATCTGAATGAGATCCTTGCTGGGTAGAGTAAACTTCATTGTAGGTTTTTCCCTTTCATCACTTTAAATATGTCCTGCCACTCCCTTCTGGCTTGCAGAGTTTCTGCTTAAAGATCAGCTGTTAACCTATGAGGAGTCCCTTGTGTGTTATTTGTTGCTTTTCCCTTGCTGCTTTTAATATTTGTTCTTTGTATCTAATTTTTATAGCTTGATTAATATATGTCTTGGCATGTTTCTCCTTGGATTTATCCTATATGGGACTCTCTGCGCTTCCTGGACTTGATTTACTATTTCCTTTCCCATATTAGGGAATTTTTAAAATATAATCTCTTAAAATATTTTCTCAGACCCTTTCTTTTTCTCTTCTTCTTCTGGGTCCCCTATAATTGTAATGTTGGTGCATTTAATGTTATCCTAGAGGTCTCTGAGACTGTCCTCAGTTTTTTTCATTCTTTTTTCTTTTTTCTGCTCTGTAGTCATTATTTCCACTATTTTATCTTCCAGGTCACTTATCCGTTCTTCTGTCTCAGTTATTCTGCTATTGATTCCTTCTAGAGAACTTTTAATTTCATTTATTGTGGTGTTCATCATTGTTTGTTTGCTGTTTAGTTCTTCTAAGTCCTTGTTAAACATTTCTTCTATTTTCTCCTATCTATTTACAAGATTTTGGATCATCTTTACTATCATTACTCTGAAATCTTTTTCAGGTAGACAGCCTATTTCTTCTTCATTTGTTTGGTCTGGTAGGTTTTTACCTTGCTCCTTCATCTGCTGCATATTTCTCTGTCTTCTCATTTTGTTTAACTTACTGTTTTTGGAGGTCTCTTTTTCGCAGGCTGCAGGTTCATAGTTCGCATTGGTTTTGTTGTCTTCCCGGGTGGTGAGGTTGGTTCAGTGGCTTGTGTAGGCTTCATGGTGGAGGGGACTGGTGTCTGTGTTCTGGTGGGTGGGGCCGGATCTTGTGTCTCTGGTGGGCAGGGCTGCGGCCGGTGGTGTGTTTTGGGGTGTCTGTGAGCTTATTATGATTTTAGGCAGCCTGTCTGCTGATGGGTGGGGTTGTGTTCCTGTCTTGCTAGTTGTTTGGCATGGGGCGTCCAGCACTGGAGCTTGCTGGCCATTGGGTGGAGCTGGGTCTTAGTGTTGAGATGGAGATCTCTGGGAGAGCTCTTGCTGATTAATATTAGATGGGGCTGGGAGGTCTCTGGTGGTCCAATGTCCTGAACTTGGCTCTCCCACCTCAGAGCCTCAGGCCTGACACTAGGCTGGAGCACGAAGATTATGTCATACACATGTCTGCTAGTGTTAGAGGGTCTCCTGTGGCTCACCGTGGGACAAGGATACTGGCAGCAGAAGTTCTGGGAAGTACTCCTTGGCATGAGCCCTCCAAGAGTCAGTTGGCAGAATTCTTTGCCCCACAACTATAGTTGACCCTTGAATGACATGGGTTTGAACTTTAGGTCTTTAATCCATTTTGAGTTTATTTTTGTACATGGTGTTAGAGAATTCTAATTTCATTCTTTTTTTTTCTGTCAATTCCTTTTTTTTTTTATATCTTTATTGGAGTATAATTGGTTTACAATGGTGTGTTAGTTTCTGCTTTATAACAAAGTGAATCAGTTATACATATGTTCCCATATCTCTTCCCTCTTGCGTCTCCCTCCCTCCCACCCTCTCTATCCCACCCCTTTAGGTGGTCACAAAGCACCGAGCTGATCTCCCTGTGCCATGCGGCTGCTTCCCACTAGCTATCTGTTTTATGTTTGGTAGTGTATATATGTCCATGCCACTCTCTTACTTTGTCACAGCTTACCCTTCCCCCTCCCCATATCCTGAAGTCCATTCTCTAGTAGGTCTGTGTCTTTATTCCTGTCTTACCCCTAGGTTCTTCATGACATTTTTTGTTCTTAAATTCCATGTATATGTGTTAGCATATGGTATTTGTCTTTCTTTTACGTGTAGCTGTCCAGTTTTCCCAGCACCACTTATTTGAAAGACTGTCTTTTCTCCATTGTATATTCTTGCCTCCTTTGTTGTTGATTAACTGTAGATTGATCATAAGTGTGTGGGTTTATTTCTGGGTTTTCTCTTCTGTTTCATTGATCTATATGTCTGTTTCTGTGGCAGTACCATATTGTTTTGATTACTGTAGCTTTGTAGTACAGAGAACAAAATTCTAAAATTTGTTTGGAAACACAAAAGACTCTGAATAGCCAAAACAGTCTTGAAAAAGAAGACGGAGCTGAAGGAATCATGCTCCCTGACTTCAGACAACTCCTTTTAAAGTAACATGATAAAGTCTTCAAGTGAGGCAGCAGAAGTCTTATGCAGTAAAGGCTACTTTTGCTGATAAGAGAGACTCAGTGGGGTTTAAGAGAATGGGTAACTTGAAGTCTTCCAAATTCCCCCCATTTCCCTCTTTCTATTTTTGAGGTCTTACTCTTTGCAAATTAGTGCCCTAACTCTCATATAAGACTTTTGAGTGAGGTTGGAATTGACCTTATATTATAATTTAGTAATCAATAGGATCAGACCTTGCAGTTTCTGGGCTACATCTGCCCAGCAGCTGCAAGAGGTAATGTCCGTATTAGGGAAGTCATGTTTCTCTGACTGTGCCTTTGGCCAAGAATTTAAAAGCCCAAGCATGTCATTTTCTTTGTTAAAGCTCTCCAGCACAGTTAGAAATAGCTAGCCTACTTCCAACATGATCATTGTATGCACGATGTTCTTCAGAATAGCTTTTCATAGCACTAACCTGGCCTATGAAAGCCTTTAGTAGTTTCTTCATTCATGGGGACCACAGTGACAATTTGACCCTGAATTCCATGGAAACTCATTAGATAATTAGTGCTCCAACCTCTAATGCTAACCAGCACTGACTGACTTCACACCTAATTAGAATAGATAACTGATATGGACTGAATGTTTATATTCCCTCCCTTCCTCCCTCTCAAACAAACAAACAAACAAACAAACTCATGTGTTGAAGCCCTAATCCCAGTGTGGATGTTATTTGGAGGTGGGGTTTTTGGACCGTAATTAGTTTTAGGTGAGGTCATGAGGGTGGAGTTGCCATGATGGGATTAGTGTTCTTATAAGAAGAGGGACCAGATCTTTCTCTCTCGCTGTCTCTCTCTCTCTCTGCCATGTGAGGACACAGTGAGACAGAAGCTCTCTGCAAGCCAGGAAGAGGGCCTTCACCAAGGAACCAAATTGGCTGGCACCTTGATCTTGGACCCTCCAAATTCTAGAACTTGGAGAACATAAATCTGTTGTTTAAACACCCAGTTTTTGTTATTTTATTATGGCAATCGAAGCAGGCTAACACAATAACCAACATTAAATTCCCATTTCCTTAAAGGATGCACTTTTTGTAAGCATTTCCAGTACAAATTCCCATATGGACCAGTATTATTAGTTGCAGACAACAGAATCTACTTTAAGTTGTTTATGCATAAAGTGATTAATTTTAGAGCATTATGTAACATGCCAAATTTGTAGGAGGGCCAGGGAGCTAAGTTTGGATATACTGTACAATCAGGAAAAACATAAGTGTAGAGAAACTCTAAACCACCTTGGGATTGTTTTAATGGAAACTTTCCTGTTGCTGTTGCATGCTCCTTGACATTTATGATATTAGTGGCATGAGAGTAGAACCTCAGCCACAGTTACTGCAGGAAAGCCAAATGCCTCTTCTTGTCAAAAGTTCTGATCTCCCTTTGGGGCTGCCACCTACCATTGGTTATGCATTACAAGTCTCTAAAAGGTATTTCTACAAGAGAATGTTGTAACATTTTCTTCTACAAGAAGCAGGACAAGGTATCTTCCAAGAATTTACTTGAGTCCTATGTATTCAACATGAAAAGAACTGTTGAAAGTGAAAAACTTCAAGGCAAGATCAACAATAAGGACAAATAGAAGATTCTTGACAAGTGTGAAATCATCAGCTGGCTTGATAAGAACTAGACTGCAGAGAAGGAGGAATTTGAACATCAGCAGAAAGAGCTGTAAAAAGTCTGCAACCCCATCATTACCAAGCTGTACCAGAGTGCAGGAGGCATGCTAGGAGGAATGCCTGGGTTTTCCCTGGTGGTGGAGCTTCTCCATCTGGTGATGCCTCCTCTAGGCCCACCATTGAAGAGGTTGAATAAGCCAACCTGAGCATAGATTTAGCATTGTTCCACACAGAACATTGCAGGACCCAAATTTGTAGCAAATTCCATGGCAGTTTTAAATTTCAGCTGCTATAGTAAATAACGGGGCATTCTTGATACTTGAATATGGAAAATGTGCACCGGGAAAGGAAATAACATTGCACTTCATAAGCACTGTTTTATAAGTGGAAAATGCAATGCCTTAAATAAAACTGTATTTAAAATTGGTACCAAAAAATTTGTTATATATTTTAAGTCTTTGAAATATATTTCTATAAGAGAACCTTGTAAATTTCTACAAGAGAACCTGGCTGATGTAGATATTAGCTTTTTAGCACATGAAGGCGCATACTAGAAAGAACCTGAGGTGGGTGTTGAGTATACCAATCTGTAGTATCTTCTGCAGCTTCCATGAAGTCTAATGAAAAATAACTGAAGACTTAAATATGTAAGATTGTCAGTCTGGTCTTTTGTTACCCAGTTTAAATACTTGGAAAGACCCTCTATTTGGGGAATATAATCTAGAGTTATTAACTGAGTCTCTGTGGGGAAACAATTCATTATTCTAACTTCATTCTATGAGAGACACACGAAAGTATCATCCTTCTATTTTAAGGAGCTGCCCATTAGAAGTATGTTATTGGACCTGAATGCCTCATTTGCTGACTATAAGGATAAGCCATCCTTTGTAAGGCTCCTTAAGGGAAAACTGGCTATGGGAGAGGAAAACTAGGTTGAAACTCTAGCTCTTTTTCTTTTTTCAAGCCTATGTATGTTTCTCAGTTCTCTAAGATCTAGTTGAATAGCTCAGGACTTTGTTATTGCTTTCACAGCAAGGAGAAAATCATAGCACAGGTTGACAGGCTGTAGCCACTTGTCTCCCTCTGTGGTCCTTCTGGAATTTGTTTTTCCAATGGTATGCCAATTCCTTTGTAACCATCCTAACATTGAAGTGTGTTTAGCAGTGAATGCTGTTTTCTGGTAATCTTTCATCTTCTGTGAAAAAGCAATTTGTCTTCTCAAATAAACTGCAAGGGGCTCTTGTCCTCCCACATGCCATTTTCTCACATTCTTCTTAGGTCTGAGCGTTGAAAAAAGATCTACAGTATTTCTGCAAAAATAGTATTAGAATGCATCTCTGCGAGCTTCAGTGTCTCTAATAGGAGCGACGTGGTATTTGGCTAAGGCCAAGAGCTAAGGGGTGACTATATGTTTCAATGCCTGAAAAAGAAACATGAAAAAACCCACACCTACTCAGGAACATTGTTCAGGCAGTGAGGAGGAACTGTGGACCATATTTTAATGAGAAATGTATTCTGCCTAGGAGAGAAATGTTCCGGCAAAAAACTGCTCAGGGGGTAATGATGGTCTGGCTCACTTTGATAAGAAATAGTAAATATTCTTTTTGGAAGGAAAAGAAATGACCTTTAGAAAGAGGAATTTAGAACAGAGGTTTTTGAATTGAGTCTGACTTGAGTCCAAATTCTGACTATTCCGTTTACTGCCTATCTAAGTTTGGGCAAGTTATTATCTTTTTGAAACATGGGTTTCCACATCAGTATAATGGGTATATATATGAATAGCTGTCTATAAAAATATTGTCAAGATTAAATGTAATAATGTATAAAAATATTTTAGTGCCTGGACATACCCAGTAGCTATTATTATTGTTACTGGTGATTTTATAAGTATCCTGAACAATGTAAGACTGCATAGGAACATTCAACTGGAGAGCTTTTTCAGGTGTATATAATTGATCTCTTAGTTTTGTGTGTTTGTAAATAAAATAATTAACATATATTGAACCTTTATATGACAGAGAATGCTGGTTATCAACACAATATCTTTTTTTTTTCTTTTTTGGCTGCATTGGGTCTTTGCTGCTGCATGCAGGCTTTCTCTACTTGTGGTGAGCAGGGGCTACTCTTCATTGTGGTGCACAGGCTTTTCATTGTGGTGGCTTCTCTTGTTGCGGAGCACGGGCTCTAGGCGCGCGGGCTTCAGTAGTTGCAGCATGTGGGCTCAGTAGTTGTGGCTCGCGGGCTCTAGAGCGCAGGCTCAGTAGTTGTGGCGCACGGGCTTAGTTGCTCCGCGGCATGTGGGATCTTCCTGGACCAAGGATCAAACCCATGTCCTCTGCATTGACAGGCGGATTCTTAACCACTGCGCCACCAGGGAAGTCCCTCGACACAATATCTTTTCTCCCATTTTCCTGACAAAGTCCTAATGTGCCCTGCTAAAAACTAGCATTCTTGCAGCTAGAAGTGGTGATGTGACACAGCTCTGACCAAGGAAAAGAAAGTAGATGTCTTGGGTGATTTCTGGAAAAGCAATAATAGTGCTGCTTCCTCTTTCTTCTTGTCACTTCCTTGTTCTGCGTTTTGATCAGAAGGTTCAGATGAGGATAGAGGTAGAGTTACATCTTGAGGCCACAGGGAGACAATGAGGTTGAGGGCCCCACTCACTGAGGCTGACAGAGCAGAGAAAAAGAACTAACTTGGGACAACCAATGACACTGTGGAGATGTTGCCTTGGACCACCTCAAGTTGATGTTTTTTGAGGGACAGTAAATTCTTATTTGGTAATTCCTGCATAGAGTTTTTGTTAAGTGCAGCTGACATATGCTACTTGCTTTTCATGAATGATCTAACTCCAAAAACAGCCCTATCCTATGAAGTACAAATATTACTCCCATTTAAGAGATTATGAAAGCTCAGAATCATTAAGTGATTCGTCTATGGTCACATGGCCAGTACATGGAAGAGCAAAGATTTAAACCAAGGCAGTCAAACTTCAGAACCAGTTTATCTATTTATACCTTCATTTCACTATATAATGGATTTCAGATTGTTTTCAAGAAATATGTACAATAAAAGAAACAAAAATCAATAAAATTTCGATATTAAAAAAAACCCAGAATGTTGGTGTCCAGAAAACAGTAAGTTTCAATAGGAGGTAAAAAGCAAAGGGGCAGTGAGTAATAAGGGGGAATAGAATAGAGGTGTGTAGACCATACGGTTACCTTAGGAAAGATCCACAAGCTTAGTGTCTGAGCTTTCTGGTAGCTAAGTAAATTCTAAAAGCAACTACTAACATACAGTTTCACATAGGACATAAATATGAATAAGAGACTATGTTAAGACACAGATTCCTGGACCCCATTCTCAGAGATTGGTCTGTAGTAAGGCTTGAGAGCCTTACTAAGTAAGGCTTAAGCCATCCTTTGTAAGGATCCTTAAGGGAAAACTGGCTATGGGAGAGGAAAACTAGGTTGAAACTCTAGCTCTTTTTCTTTTTTCAAAGTAGGTCTGTAGTAAGGCTTGAGACATTTATCCCATACTTCTAGGTATCACTGATTCTGCTTGTCTGTGGACTTTACTTTGAGTAGCATAGATGTAGGACATAGGTCACAAACTTACCTGCCCAGAGGTACCAGCCAAGTCATGTAAATGATAGAAGTGGGCCACGTGTAAGACAATAGGAAGGGGTTGCAGCTGTGGCACATTAGCATTTTAAAGGGGTAGCTGCTTCTCAACACCAGCCAGTTGTTGCCTTGTGAAAACAGGCAAATATTGCTAGATTTTCAAGTCTTTCAAGAGAAACCCAATGTTATCAAGAGAAAATTATGTGAAATTTCTATTTCTAAAAATACTATTCAGGCCAAATACATCTATCTCTTAATTAAGGGGCTGTAGGGAATGAACTATATATAGACTAAACTATATATAGACCCCACAAAAATTATTAATATTATGTTACACAGTTAGTATTCTATATGAATGGAGTGAGTAGAATCATAGATCCCTGACAGAACTTCGTAACTGTATTTTAAAATCACCATGCTTCAGTAGCACAAAGGATTGAAGTACAATGAATAAATATCTAGCCAGTTGAACTGACTTCAGATGTAGGCAGAGGCTTTGCCTGATTTTGACTTCCTTTTATATCAACAACCTGAGAAATGTTAGCTATCTGTCCTAGGCATTCAACCTAGTGTTTGTTGAATGAAAGACAAAATTAATAAACACATCATCTATAACTTATTAGATAGTTATCTTCGATACTATACTATTACTACTATTATAATAAAATTAAGAAGGGAATGTCTTTTACTATATACCTGAAATGCAGTGTGCATTCAATAAATATTTGCAGAATTGGTGGATGAATAATAACAAGCCGCAAACAAACACCTACCCTCATCAGTGTAATCTTCTCTAAAACTGGGAGTATTCCTGTTTTATCTCAAAAAGGCTATTTATTATTCAGGCTTCAGCTTCTTCTAGAAAGTCTTTCCTGACTTTCTAAGCTCCTGTTAGGTGCCCATTTGTGCTCCCACACCATCCCTGTCTTCTTCTTGCATGACACATATAACAGTGCTTTGTAATAGCTTGTTTAATTAGTCATTTCCACTATTCTGTGTGCCCTGTGAAGTCAAGGATTATGGCTCTCTTGTCCTGTCGTATATGCTAAATACATTTAACTTGAATATAAGAATCACACATTCACAAAGGCACGTGCTAAATCTCATTTGCCTATTTTTACTTTGCAAGGTAGGCATGGTACTACATTGCTCCATGTTTCTCAATTAATACTTCTTTTTAAGATTGCCTCCCCATTAGACCATGTGCTCAGAAAAAAGAAACTGCATTTAATATTAACTTGGACAAAACATAGAAGACCAAGCTTGGCTTAAACAGCCACACAATGATATTTGAAGTATTTTCTGTTTTAGCATTCCAACTTTTGTTCCTTTCCAACAATATTGGTGACTAAGCTCTTTTGGCCTTTCCAAAAAAAGGGGAAAATATATAGTCACAGGACATATTAATTAAAGCATTTCCAAACATTTATGTGGTATTGGATGGTGATGTTTAGCAAAACTTGGCAGGAGTGAATCAAATATGATACCAGAATTAATTTATGAGTCTTGACTCCCAGCTTCATGGTTCTGTAGCTTTGTTCCATTTGCTCAGCAGGCAGAATGCCTTGAAAGCTCTTTGTTGTGCCCCATATAGTGCCTTGGTCCATGTCATACCCAAGAAGTCAGAATCTATGTTTTTCCATCTAGTCATCGTTCTTCCACAAGCCTCGGGCTCCATGGAACAATTGCTTTAACTAGAATAACAATTTTCCCTTTGTCTTGCCATTGTCAAAGCATACTGTGAAAGTTTAGAGACCAGAATCATGTATTTGGCACTACACAAAGTTTATGGAACTCCCTGGACATGGCCTTCGGCTCAGAACCAGTTGGCAACTCTGATTGGTTGGATCAATTACATTTGTAAAGATTTTAGTTCCTAGAAAATCATACTCTAGGAATAATGAGAGGGGAAAGACAAAACCTCTCTAACTTGGCTGGGATGAGGCTAGTCATGTCATCTGTCCTAAATTTAAATTTGTTGAGAATGGAGAAGACATAATCTCTGTTTTTAATGATTACAGGTCATGCTTTCCATAGCCTGACTGCTTTTGGCAATATGTTATTGTATTAAATGGCACATAGACAGTTTTGAAACCCAAACCATGAGATTTTCCTCCTCCTTTTTTTTTTTGCTAATCACAGCCTGCTTTGCCTAGAACTTCTCTTTGGCTGTGCTGTTAGAAAATCCTATTCAGAATTTCCTTAGGGAAGATTCTTCTTTGGGTCAGTCACTGAACATACTCTTTCTACTTAACAGTGCACTTTTAATGAGTAATTGAAAGCAGTAGTTGGTTTATTGTCTAGTTTGGAGAACTGTTCAGTTTCTAGTGGCCCAAAGTGGCCTGGGCTTGAAAGCAGGATAGAGCTTGCACTTATGAGGGAGAAAGGTTTGCTGCCAGATCAGGATGGAAGAATGCCTGCTCTAAGTCACATGCCACATTATTTACCTACCTCCTACTTGTGTCATCTTACTAGGCAAGAGATATCATTCCCGCCCCCCCCCCCCCCGGGCCCCCTTCCCCAACCTCACACACAATTGTGTTTATTTTTGTGTGAATGATATGGGGATACAATGGGGACTATATATCTTTTTTTTTTTTTTTTGCGGTATGTGGGTCTCTCACTGTTGTGGCCTATCCCATTGTGGAACATAGGGACGCATATACCTTTTCAAATTAGTGTTTTTTGTTTTTTGAAAAAATACCTGTAAGTGGAATTACTGGATCACATACTAATTTCATTTTTAATTTTTTGAGAAACCTCCATATAATTTTCCATAGTGGCTGTACCAACTTACATTCCCACTAACATGCACAGGGTTCCCTTTTCTCCACATGCTCACCAACACTTGTAATTTGTTGTCTTTTTGATAATAATTATTCTGAGAGGTGTGAGGTAATATCTCATTGTGGTTTTGATTTGCATTTCATTGATGATTAGCAGTGTTGAGCATCATTTCATGTGCCTGTTGGCCATCTGTATGTCTTCTTTGGAAAAGTGCTCATTCAGGTCTTCTACCCATTTTTAATTGGGTTGTTTGTTTTTTGATGTTGAGTTGTCTGAGTTTTTCATGTGTTTTGGATATTACCCTCTTATCAGATATGTCATTTGCAAGTATCTTCCCCCATTCAGTAGGTTGCCTTTTCATTTTGTTGATAGTTTCCTTTGCTGTGCAGAACCTTTTTAGTTTGATCTAGTCCCATTTGTTTATTTTTGTTTTTGTTTCCCTTGCCTGAGGAGACATTCCAAAAAAATATTATGAAGATGCATGTCAAAGAGCGTACTACCTACATTTTCTTCTAGGAGTTTTATGGTTTCAGATCTTACATTTAAGTCTTTAGTCAATTTTGAATTTACTTTTGTATATGTTGTGAGAAAGTAGTCCAATGTGATTCTTTTGCATGTAGCTGTCCAGTTTTCCCAACACCACTTATTGAAGAGGCTGTCTTTTACCCATTGTATGTTCTTGCCTCCTTTGTTGTAGATTAATTGTCCATATAAGTGTGGGTTCATTTCTGGGCTCTCTATTCAGTCCCATTGATCTATGTGTCTGGTTTTATGTCAGTTTCATACCATTTTTGTTTGTTTGTTTGTTTAGATTTTTTTTTTTGATGTGGATCATTTTTTTAAAGTCTTTATTGAATTTGTTACAATACTGCTTCTGTTTTATGTTTTGGTTTATTGGCTGTGAGGCATGTGGGATCTTAACTCCCCAACCAGGGATCAAACCCACGCCCCCAACACTGAAAGGTGAATTCTCAACCACTGGACCACCAGGGAAATCCCCATACTATTTTGATAACTGTAGCTTTTTAGTATAGTCTGAAATCAGGCATCATGATACCTCCGTTTTTTTTTGTTTGTTTGTTTGTTTTTTGGGTTATTTTTTTACTGCACCATGTGGCATGTGGGATCTTAGTTCCCTGACCAGCGATTGAATCTATGCCCCCCCACTTCATTGGAAGTGTGTAGTCTTAACCACTGGACCACTAGGGAAGTCCCGATACCTCCAGTTTTTCTCTTCTTTCTCAAGATTGTTTTGGCTATTTGTGGTCTTTTGTGTTTCCATACAGATTTTAGAGTTATTTGTTCTAGTTCTGTGAAAAATGCCATTGGTATTTTGATAGTGGTTGCATTGGATCTGTACGTTGCCTTGGGTAGTATGGTCATTTTAACAATATTAATTCTTCCAGTGCATAAGCACAGTGTATCTTTCCATTTGTTTGTGTCATCTTCAGTTATTTTTATCAGTGTCTTATAGTTTTCAGTATAAAGATCTTTTACCTACGTGGTTAGATTTATTATTAGGAATTTTATTCTTTTGGATGGAGTTGTAAACTCCATTCCTCTTTCAGATAGTTTATTGTTAGTGTATGGAAATGCAACATTTTCTGTATTTTAATTTTGTATCCTGCAACTTTACTGAATTAATTTATTAATTCTAATAGTTTTTGGTGGTATCTTTAGGATAGTCTATGTATATAGTATCATGTCATCTGCAAACAGTGACAGTTTTACTTCTTCCTTTCCAATTTGGATTCCTTTTATTTCTTTTTCTTTTCTGATTGCTATTGGCTAGGAACTCCAATATTATGCTGAATAAAAGTGGTGAGAGTGGGCATCCTTATCTTGTTCCTGATCTTAGAGGAAATGCTTTTAGCTTTTTAACATTGAGTATGATGTTGAATGTAGGTTTGTCTTGTATGGTCTTTATTGTGTTGAGTTATATTCCCTCTATACCCACTTTGTTGAGAGGTTTTTTATCATAAATGGATGTTGAATTTTGTCAGAAGCGTTTTCTGCTTCTTTTGAGATTATCATGTGATTTTTATTCCTTAATTTGTTAATGTGGTATATCATATTGATTGATTTGTGGATATTGAAAAATCCTTGCATCTGTGGGATAAATCCCAGTTGATCATGGTGTGATCCTTTTAAGGTATTGCTAAATTCAGTTTGCTAATATTTTCTTAAGGATTTTTGCTTCTGTGTTCATCAGTGATATAGGCCTGTAGTTTTCTTTTTTGTGTGGTGTCTTTGTCTTGTTTTGGTGTCAGGGTGATGCTGGCCTCATAGAATGAGTTCAGAAACATTCCTTTCTCTTCAATTTTTTGGAATAGTTTGAGAAGGATGGGTGTTAACTGTTCTTTAAATGTTTGGTAGAATTCACCTGTGCAGCTCTCTGGTTCTGGACTGTTGTTTCTTGGGAAGTTTTTTCTTTTTTAATTACTGATTCAATTTCATTACTAGTAATTCATCTGTTTATATTTTCTATTTCATCCTGATTTAGTTTAGGGGTATTGTACATTTCTAAAAACATATCCATTTCTTCTAGGTTGTCCACTGTATTGACATATAATTGTTCATAATAATCTCTCATGATCTTTTTTTATTTCTGTGGTGTCAGTTGTAACTTCTCTTTTTTGTATTTCTGATATTATTTTTTGTTTTTGTTTTAAATTTATTTATTTATTTTTGCTGTGTTGGGTCTTCGTTTCTGTGCAAGGGCTTTCTCCAGTTGTGGCAAGCGGGGGCCACTCTTCATCGCGGTGCACGGGCCTCTCACTGTAGCTGCCTCTCTTGTTGTGGAGCACAGGCTCCAGACGCGCAGGCTTAGTAGTTGTGGCTCACGGGCCTAGTTGCTCCATGGCATGTGGGATCCTCCCAGACCAGGGCTCGAACCTGTGTCCCCTGCATTAGCAGGCAGATTCTCAACCACTGCGCCACCAGGGAAGCCCTGATATTATTTTTTGGAACTTCTCTTTTTGTAATGAGTTTGGCTGTATGTTTATCAGTTTTATTTATCTCTTTAAGGAACCAGCTTTTAGTTTCACTGATCATTTCTATTTTTTTTTAGTCTCTATTTTATTTCTGCTATTTTCTGTATTATTTCTTTCCTCTACTAATTTTGTGTTTTGTTTGTTCTTCTTTCTCTAGTTCCTTTAGGTGTAAGGTTTGTTTGTTTATTTGGTATTTTTCTTGTTTCCTGAGATAGGCTCGTATTGCTATAAACTTCCCTCTTAGAGCTGCTTTTGCTGCTCACTATAGATTTTGGATCTATAGTGAGATTTTGGATCATTGTGTTTCCATTTTCATTTGCCTCCAGGTATTTTTTTTTTAACAACTTTATTAGAGTATAATTGCTTTACATTGTTGTGTTAGTTGCTGCTGTATGACAAAGTGAATCAGCTATACATGTACGTATATCCCCATATCCCCTCCCTCTTGCCTCTCCCTCCCAGCCTCCCTACCCCATCCCTCTAGGTGATCACAAAGCACAAGCTGATCTCCCTGTGCTATGCGGATGCTTCCCACTAGCTATCTACTTTACATTTGGTAGTGTATATTTGTCCATGCCACTCTCTCACTTCGTCCCAGCTTACCCGCCCCCCTCCCCGTGTCCTCAAGTCCATTCTCTACATCTGTGTCTTTATTCCTGTCCTGCCCCTAGGTTCTTCAGAAACATTTTTTTTTTTTTTTAGATTCCATATATATGTGTTAGCATATGGTGTTTCTTTTTCTCTTTCTGACTTACTTCACTCTGTATGACAGACTCTAGGTCCATCCACCTCACTACAAATAACTCAATTTTGTTTCTTTTTATGGCTGAGTAATATTCCATTATATATATGTGCCACATCTTCTTTAACCATTCATCTTTCGATGGACACTTAGGTTGCTTCCATCTCCTGGCTATTGTAAATAGTGCTGCAGTGAACATTGTGGTACATGACTCTTTTTGAATTATGGTTTTCTCAGGGTATATGCCCAGTAGTGGGATTGCTGGGTCGTATGGTAATTCTATTTTTAGTTTTTTAAGGAACCTGCATACTGTCCTCCATAGTGCCTGTATCAATTTACATTCCACCAACAGTGTAAGAGGGTTCCTTTTTCTCCACACCCTCTCCAGCATTTATTGTTTGTATATTTTTTGGTGATGGCCATTCTGACTGGTGTGAGGTGATACCTCATTGTAGTTTTGATTTGCATTTCTCTAATGATTTGTGTGGCTGAGCATCCTTTCACGTGTGTGTTGGCAGTCTGTATATCTTCTTTGGAGAAATGTCTGTTTAGGTCTTCTGCCCATTTTTTTTTTTTTTGCGGTACGCGGGCCTCTCACTGTTGCGGCCTCTCCCGTTGCAGAGCAAAGGCTCCGGGCGCGCAGGCTCAGCGGCCATGGCTCACGGGCCCAGCTGCTCCGCGGCATGTGGGATCCTCCCGGACTGGAGCACGAACCTGTGTCCCCTGCATCGGCAGGCAGGCTCTCAACCACCGCGCCACCAGGGAAGCCCCTTCTGCCCATTTTTGGATTGGGTTGTTTGTTTTATTTGATATTGAGCTGCATGAGCTGCTTGTATATTTTGGAGATTAATCCTTTATCAGTTGCTTTGTTTGCAAATATTTTCTCCCATTCTGAGGGTTGTCTTTTCGTCTTGTTTATGGTTTCCTTTGCTGTGCAAAAGCTTTTAAGTTTCATTAGGTCCCATTCATTTATTTTTGTTTTTTTTTCCATTTCTCTAGGAGGTGGGTCAAAAAGGATCTTGCTGTGATCTATGTCATGGAGTGTTCTGCCTATGTTTTCCTCTAAGAGTTTGATAGTGTCTGGCCTTACAGTTAGGTCTTTAATACATTTTGAGTTTATTTTTGTGTATGGTGTTAGGAAGTGTTCTAATTTCATTCTTTTACATGTAGCTGTCCAGTTTTCCCAGCACCACTTATTGAAGAGGCTGTCTCTTCTCCATTGTATACTCTTGCCTCCTTTATCAAAGATAGGCTGACCATGACCATATGTGCATGGGTTTATCCCTGGGCTTTCTATCCTGTTCCATTGATCTATATTTTTATTTTTGTGCCAGTACCATACTGTCTTGATTACTGTAGCTTTGTAGTATAGTCTGAAGTCAGGGAGCCTGATTACTCCAACTCCATTTTTCTTTCTCAAGATTGCTTTGGCTATTTGGGGTCTTTCCTATTTCCATACAAATTATGAAATTTTTTGTTCTAGTTCTGTGAAAAATGCCATTGGTAGTTTGATAGGGATTGCATTGAATCTGCAGATTGCTTTGGGTAGTATAGTCATTTTCACAATGTTGATTCTTCCAATCTAAGAACACGGTACATCTCTCCATCTGTTTGTATCATCTTTAATTTCTTTCATCAGTGTCTTATAGTTTTCTGCACACAGGTCTTTTGTCTCCCTAGGTCGATTTATTCCTAGGTATTTTATTCTTTTTGTTGCAGTGGTAAATGGTAGTGTTTCCATAATTTCTCTTTCAGATTTCTCATCATTAGTGTATAGGAATGCAACAGATTTCTGTGCATTAATTTTGTATCCTGCTACTTTACCAAATTCATTGATTACCTCTAGTTTTTCTGGTAGCATCTCTAAGATTCTCTATGTATAGTATCATGTCATCTGCAAACAGTGACAGTTTTGCTTCTTCTTTTCCGATTTATATTCCTTTTATTTCTTTTTTGTCTCTGATTGCTGTGGCTAAAACTTTCAAAACTGTGTTGAATAATAGTGGTGAGAGTGGGCAACCTTGTCTTGTTCCTGATCTTAGTGGAAGTGGTTTCAGTTTTTCACCATTGAGAATGATGTTGGCTGTGGGTTTGTTATATATAGCCTTTATTATGCTGAGGTAGGTTCCCTCTATGCCTACATTCTGGAGGGTTTTTATCATAAATGGGTGTTGAATTTTGACAAAAGCTTTTCCTGCATCTATTGAGATTATCATATGGTTTTTATCCTTCAGTTTGTTAATATGGTGTGTCACATTGATTGATTTGCATATGTTGAAGAATCCTTGCTTTCCTGGGATAAACCCCACTTGATCATGATGTATGATCCTTTTAATGTGCTGTTGGATTCTGTTTACTAGTATTTTGTTGAGGATTTTTGCATTTATATTCATCAGTGATATTGAGCTGTAGTTTTCTTTCTTTGTGACATCTCTGTCTGGTTTTGGTATCAGGGTGATGGTGGCCTCATAGAATGACTTTGGGAATGTTCCTCCCTCTGCTATATTTTGGAAGAGTTTGAGAAGGATAGGTGTTAGCTCTTCTCTAAATGTTTGATAGAATTCTCCTGTGAAGCCACCTGGCCCTGGGCTTATGTTTGTTGGAAGATTTTTAATCATAATCCCAATTTCAATGCTTGTGATTGACCTGATTATATTTTCTATTTCTTCCTGGTTCAGTCTCGGAAGGTTGTGCTTTTCTAAAAAATTGTCCATTTCTTCCAGGTTGTGGTTGTCTATTTTATTGGCATATAGTTACTTGTAGTAAGCTCTCATGATCCTTTGTATTTCTGTAGTGTCAGTTGTTAGTTCTTCTTTTTCATTTCTTACTCCGTAGACTTGAGTCTTCTCCCTTTTTTTCTTGATGAGTCTGGCTAATGGTTTATCAATTTTATCTTCTCAAAGAACCAGCTTTTAGTTTTATTGATCTTTGCTGTTGTTTCCTTCATTTCTTTTTCATTTATTTCTGATCTGATGTTTATGATTTCTTTCCTTCTGCTAACTTTGGGTTTTTTTGTTGTTGTTTTGTTGTTGTTCTTCTTTCTCTAATTGCTTTAGCTGTAAGGTTAAGTTGTTTGAGATTTTTCTTGTTTCCTGAGGTAAGATTGTATTGTTATATACTTCCCTCTTAGAACTGCTTTTGCTGTGTCCTATAGGTTTTGGGCCATCGTGTTTTCATTGTCTTTTTTTTTTTTTTTTGCGGTACGTGAGCCTCTCACTGTTGTGGCCTCTCCCGTTGCGGAGCACAGGCTCTGGACGTGCAGGCTCAGTGGCCATGGCTCACGGGCCCAGCCGCTCTGCGGCATGTGGGATCTTCCCGGACTGGGGCACGAACCTGTGTTCCCTGCATCGGCAGGTGGACTCTCAACCACTGCACCACCAGGGAAGCCCCATTGTCATTTGTTTCTACATATTTTTTGATTTCCTCTTTGATTCCTTCAGGGATCTCTTGGTTATTTAGTAGCATACTGTTTTGCCTCCATGTGTTTGTATTTTTAAAGTTTTTTCCTGTAATTGCTATCTAGTCTCATAGTGTTGTGGTCAGAAAAGATACTTAATATGATTTCAATTGTCTTAAATTTACCAAGGCTTGATTTCTGACCCAAGATACCATCTGTCCTGGAGAATGAGCCCTTGAGAAGGAAGTGTAGTCTGTTGTTTTTGGATGGAATGTCGTATAAATATCAATTAAGTCCATCTTGTTTAGTGTATCATTTAAAACTTGTGTTTCCTTATTTATTTTCATTTTGGTTGATCTGGCCACTGGTGAAAGTGGGGTGTTAATGTCCCCTACTATTGTTGTGTTACTGTTGATTTCCCTTTTTATGGCTGTTAACATTTGCTTTATGTATTGAGGTGCTCTTATGTTGGGTGCATAAATATTTATAGTTGTTATGTCTTCTTCTTGGATTGATCCGCTGATCATTATGTAGTGTCCTTTGTCTCTTGTAATAGTCTTTATTTTAAAGTCTCTTTTGTCTGATACGAGAATTGCTACTCCAGCTTTCTTTTGATTTCTATTTGCATGGAATTTCTTTTTCCATCCCCTGGCTTTCAGTCTGTATGTGTCCCTAGGTCTGAAATGGGTCTCTTGTAGACAGCATATATAGGGGTCCTGTTTTTGTATCCATTAAGCCAGTCTGTGTCTTTTGGGTGGAGCGTTTAATCCATTTACATTTAAGGTAATTATCGATGTGTATGTTCCTTTTACCATTTTCTTAATTGTTTTGGGTTTGTTTTTTTAGGTGTTTTCCTTTTCTTGTGTTTCCTGCCTAGAGAAGTTCCTTTAACATTTGTTGTAAAGCTGGTTTGGTGGTGCTGAATTCTCTTAACTTTTGCTTGTCTGTAAAGGTTTTAATTTGTCTGTCCAATCTGAATGAGATCCTTGCTAGGTAGAGTAATCTTCATTTTAGTTTTTTTCCCTTTCATTGCTTTAAATATATCCTGCCACTCCCTTCTGGCTTGCAGAGTTTCTGCTGAACGATCAGTTGTTAATCTTATGGGGATTCCCTTGTATGTTATTTGTTGCTTTTCCCTTGCTGGTTTTAATTGTTTTTCTTTGTATTTAATTTTTGATAGCTTGATTAATATGTGTCTTGGCATGTTTCTCCTTGGATTTATCCTGTGTGGGATTGTCTACACTTCTTGGACTTGAGTATTTCCTTTCCCATATTAGGGAAGTTTTCAAATATAATCTCTTCAAATATTTTCTCAGTCCTTTTCTTTTTCTTTTCTTCTTCTGGGACCCCTATAATTCGAATGTTGGGATGTTTAATGTTGTCCCAGAGGTCCCTGAGACTGTCCTCAAGTCTTTTTATTCTTTTTTCTTTATTCTGCTCTGTGGTAGTTATTTCCACTATTTTATCTTCCAGATCACTTATCCGTTCTTCTGCCTCAGTTATTCTGCTATTGATTCCTTCTAGAGAATTTTAAATTTCATTTATTGCGTTGTTCATTATTGTTTGTTTTCTCTTTAGTTCTTCTAGGTCCTTGTTAAACGTTTCTTGTATTTTCTCCATTCTATTTCTATGACTTTGGATCATCTTTACTGTCATTACTCTGAATCCTTTTTCAGATAGACTGCCTATTTCCTCTTCATTTGTTTGTTCTTGTGGGTTTTTACCTTGCTCCTTCATCTGCTGCATATTTCTGTATCCTCTCATTTTGTTTAACTTACCATGTTTGGGGTCTCTTTTTCACAGGCTGCAGGTTCGTAGTTCCCGTTGTTTTTTGTGTCTGCCCCCAGTGGGTAAGGTTGGTTCAGTGGGCTGTGTAGGCTTCCTGGTTGAGGGGACTGGTGCCTGTGTCCTGGTGGGCGGAGCTGGATCCTTTCTTTCTGGTGGGCTGGACCGCATCCTGTGGTGTGTTTTGGGGTGTCTGTGAAGTTAGTATGATTTTAGGCAGCCTCTCCGCTGATGGGTGTGGTTTTGTACCCTTCTTGCTAGTTGTTTGGCATCGGGTTTCCAGCACTGGAGCTTGCTGGTTGTTGAGTGGAGTTGGTCTTAGCGTTGAGATGGAGATCTCTGGGAATACTCTCGCGGATTGATATTCCGTGGAGCCAGGAGGTCTCTGGGGGTCCAATGTCCTGAACTTAGCTCTCCCACCTCAGAGGCTTAGGCCTGACATCGCGCGGGAGCACCAAGGCCCCGTCAGCCACACAGCTGGAGTGCCTTCAGAGTTGGAGAAGCTGGCCTGCAGTGGCTGTCCTTCTGCACTGCACATTAGAGCCATCTGCTTCTTCCTTGTTTTGCCCCAAAGGCAGTATTCCACAGAGAAAAACAGTAGCCTTGAAAATAGTCACAGCTTGAGATGGCTTTTTTCTTTTTTGTTCCTTTTGCTTAGTTGGGTTTCACTTGCTCACAGAGGGCCATGTGCAGAGGCCTCACATCCGGCTCCTCCGACTGGAGTTCCTAGTGCGGAGTGGCTGCTGCCAACACCTCAGCTCAGGTGGGCTGTGTACATAAGTGGGGTGAATGACACTGCAGTCCCTCCAGTTATTTTTTCATTTCCTCTTGAATTTTTCAGTGACCCACTGTTTGTTTAGTAGCACATTGTTTAGCCTCCACGTGTGTGTGTGTTTTGCTGTTTTTCTTGTAGTTGATTTCTAGTTTCATAGCCTTGTGGTTAGAAAAGGTGCTTGATATGACTTAAATTTTCTTAAATTTACTGAGGCTTGTTTTGTGTCCTAGCATATTCTGGAGAATGTCCTGTGTGTACTTGAAAAGAATGTGTATTCTGCTGCTTGTGGCTGGAATGTATGTACACATTCCATACGTATACATATTCATACATATATATATTTCCATCTCATCTAATGCGTTATTTAAGGCCAGTGTTTCTTTATTGAATTTCTGTGTTGATTATCTGTTCATTGATGTCAGTGAGGTGTTAAAGTCCTTTACTATTATTGTGTTACTGTCAATTTCTCACTTATTCCTGTTAATATTTGCTTTATGTATTTAGATGCCCCTATGTTGGATGCATATGTATTTATAATTGTTATGACTTCTTATTGGATTGATCCCTTGATCATTATGTAGTGTATTTCTTTGTCTCTTGTTACAGTCTTTGTTTTAAAGTCTATTTTGTCTGATATAAATATTGGTGCCCCAGCCTTCATTTCCATTTGCATGGAATATTTTTTTCCAGCCTCTCACTTTCAGTCTGTGCCTGTCTTTAGATCTGAAGTGACACTCTTGTAGGCATTACACATATGGGCCTTGTTTTTTTATCCATTCAGCCACTCTGTGTCTTTTGATTGGAGCATTTAGTCCATTTACATTTAAAGTAATTATTGATAAGTATGTACTTATTGCTGTTTTGTTAATTGTTTTCAGGTTGTTTTGGTAGTTCTTTGTTCCTTTCTTCTTCTTTTGCTCTCTTGTAATTTGATGATGATGTTTTAGTGTTATTTTTGGATTCCTGTCTCTGTTGTGTGTCTGTATCTATCATAGGTTTTTGGTTTGTGATTACCATGAGGTTCATATATAAGAACATATATATTTATGAATGTATGTGGATATTATGGATATAGATGAGTTTACTACTTTTGTCTTTTAACCTCCCTACTAGCTTTATTAGTGGTTGATCTACTGTCTTTACTATATATTTGCCTTTACCATTGAGATTTTTTTCTTTCGTAATTTTCATAATTGTAGTTGTGGTCATTTCTTTTCTGCTTAGAGAAGTCCCTTTAACATTTCTTGTAAAGCCAGTTTAGTGGTGCTGAATTCTTTTAGCTTTTGCTTGTCTGTAAGATTATTTCTCCTTCAAATCTGAATGATAGCCTTGCTGGGTGGAGTATTCTTGGCTGTAGGTTTGTTTTCCTTTCATTACTTTGAGTATATTGTGCCACTACCTTCTGGCCTGCAAAATTTCTGCTAAAAAGTCAGCTGATGGCCTTATGGTAGTTCCCTTGTGAAGAACTTGTTACTTTTTTCTTGCTGCTTTTAAGATTCTTTTATCTTTAATTTTCACCATTTTAATTATAATATGTCTTGGTGTGGGCTTCTTTGGATTGATCTTGTTTGGGACTCTCTGTGTTTCCTGGACCTGGATGTCTGTTTCTTTTTCCAGGTCAGGGAAGTTTTTATCTATCATCTTTAAATTAGTTCTCTGCCCATTTCTGTCTCTCTTTTCTTCTGGGACCACTATAATGTAAATATTAGTATGTTTGATATTGTCCCAGAAAAAAAAATCTTTTTTGTAGATCTTAAAATCTTAAACTATCCTCATTTAGAAAGATTCTGTTTTTCTTCTTTCTGCTCAGCTTGGGTGATTTCTACTACTATGTCTTCTAGTTCACTGATCTGTTTATCTGTATCATTTAGTCTTTTTTTTTTTTTTTTTTTTTTTGCCACACGGCTTGCAGGATCTTAGTTCCCTTACTAGCGAGTGAACCCGGGCCCCCTGCAGTGGAAGCATGGAGTCGTAACCACTGGACTGCCAGGGAATTCCCTCATTTAGACTATTGTTGATTCCTTCTAGTGTATTTTTCATTTCAGTTATTGTATTCTTCATCACTGTTCAGTTGTTCTTTATATTTTGTAATTCTTTGTTAAATTTCTCACTGTGTTCGTCCATTCTTGTGAGTTCATTGAGCATATTTATGATCATCACCTTGAACTCTTTATTAGGTAGATTGCTTATTTCCATTTCACTTACTTAGTTCTTTTGCGATTTTATCTTGTTTCATCTTTTGAGACACATATCTCTGTCTCCTCATTTTGCCTAATTCTCTGTTTATTTCTTTTATTTATTTTTTTGGTTATTATAAAATATTGGCTATATTCCCTGTGCTGTACAGTATATCCTTATAGCTTGTTTATTTTATACATAATAATAGTTTGTACCTCTTAATCCCTACCCCTCTCCCCTTCTCTCTCACCACTGATAACCATCACTTTGTTCTTTATGTCTCTCTATTTTATTTCTATGTGTTAGGTAGATCAGTTACATTTTCTGATTGTTGGAGAGGTGACACTGTGTACAAAACATCCTATGGGGCCCAGCAACACACTCCCCTCTAGTCAACAGAGCTTTATGCTTTAGGGGTGTCCCCTTTGTGGGCTTCATGAACCCTTTTGTTGTGGCAGGGCTGAATACTCTGGGTGCACTGGTAGGCAGGGCTAACCCCCAGCCCAGTTGGCTGCCAGGCCCTGCCTCATGTTGTGGCTGCCAGCCCACTGGTGGGTTGGGCATTCTCCAGCATGGCTGGCTGCATGGCCTGAGGGGTCCTAGACCTGGTGCTGGCCTAGTGGTGGATGGGTAATCCTCCAGCATGAATAAGCTAGAGGGAAGAATCCAAATTGGCCCTTGTCAGCACCAGTGTCCTCATGGTAGAATAAGCTCCCTCAAATGGCTGCTGCAAGTGTCTATGTCCCCAGAGGAGTCACAGTTGCCTTCTGCCTCTCTGGGAGGCTCTCCAAGATCAGCAAGTGGATCCGAACCAGGCTCCTTTCAAAGTCCCAGTCTTTGTGCTGGGACTCAGAGCATGTGAGATTTTGCATGTGCCTTTTAAGAGCTGAGTCTGTGTTTCTTGTGGTTCTCATGTATGCAGGGCCAGCCATTCTGGAAGCTTATCTTCCTGGTGCAGGACCTCTGGGTTGGGGACCCCAGCGTGGGGCTCAAACCCCTCGTTCCTTGGGGAGAACATTTTCAATCGTGATTATCTTCCCATTTGTGTGTCACTTACCTAGGGGTACGAGTCTTGACTATACTGCATCTCTGCCCCTCCTGCCAGTCTTACTGTGGTTCCTTCTTTATATGTAGAAAATTTTCCGGCAAATTGTAGAAATTTTAGTTGTAGAAAAATTTCCTGCTAATCTTCAGGTTGTTATCATAGATAGTTGCTCTGAAATAGTTGTAATTTTGGTGTGCTTGTGGGAGGAGGTGAGCTCAGGGTCTTCCTACTCCACCATCTTGGCCACCTGGCATATTCTTTTCTAAGCCTCTAAAAAAAATTCTAAGTCTCTTAAGGCTTTCCAGAATATTCTAGGCAAACATAATGGTCATATCAGCCTTAACAGTCAAACAATTGCTAGTGAGGTTTAAGGTCCCACATAGAAGTTTATAATGTATTTCAGAAAAATTTCCTAACCTTCAGGACATACTGATAAACAGTATTCAGGTACCTGTATCTGGTTAAATCTGGGCCCAGGTGCTCTGAACATATGTTAATCAGCACCACCATTATTATTATTATTATTATTTTTAACATCTTTACTGGAGTATAATTGCTTTACAATGGTGTGTTAGTTCCTGCTTTATTACAAAGTGAATCAGCTATACATATACATATGTCCCCATATCTCCTCCCTCTTGCATCTCCCTCTTACCCTCCCTATCTCAGCCCTCTAGGTGGTCACAAAGCACTGAGCTGGTCTCCCTGTGCTATGCGGCGGCTTCCCACTAGCTATCTATTTTACATTTGGTAGTGTATATATGTCCATGCCACTCTCTCACTTCGTCCCAGCTTACCCTTCCCCCTCCCTGTGTCCTCAAGTCCATTCTCTATGTCTGCGTCTTTATTCCTGTCGGCACCACCGTTATTAATGTGATGTCAGAAAATAGCTTCTTGCCTTAATATTTTTCCAATATTTGAATACTGTGAAATCCTACTTAAAGTGACCTTATTATTTTACCTTTTGATTCCATGATTATGAAATGCTATAGTTGTTAGCATCATTTATCCTATGGCGAATGAGTTTCAGAAGGCTTGTGAATTTTTTTCTCTGATTCTTTCTTAAAAAATGTTGTTTGAGGGAAAGAGGATAATGATGTTGGGTACCTAATATAGGAAGGTGGCCTGACAAGTGTGATGGGGGAGGTTGGGGGGTTGGTACGGTGGCAGGGGTGGGAGGGTGAAGGGAGTGAGGGAATGTGGGGGCAGGGGTAGAGGTTTTATGAATTTGGGGTCTGGGATCACTACAGGGCAGTTCGCCCAATCATAGTTTTGTGCATCACAATTTCTGATGTGGTCATAGATAAGTATGTAAAATTTGGGCCTTATGGGGAGAAGGGGCAATTCTTACATTCCATGGACAGGTCTGATAAGGAGCTTGAAAAGAAAAAGACTAATGTCACAAACTTACAGTGAGGAGAGCGAGTCTCTTTAATAGTCAACAGATGGCAAGCAGTCTCTTTTATGTAATTTATTGCAGTAGGCGAAGGAATCATAGGCAAAAGGGCCTGAAAATGCTGTGCAGGTACTAATTTACTGACAGTTGAGCAGCCCCTAGGGGGTGGCCAGTGGGGAAGATGGTTCCAGGATCCAGAATTTTGGCCCCCTTTCCACTTTTCGACAGTCTGTGGGGCAATGCCTGATGCCACTTGGGGATAAAAAGTGTCGCAAGGCTCCTAACTGTTCATAATGGAGTAGTGGTAGTTTCAGCTATCTTTACGTCCAGCAGTTGTGAGAATTAAGATAAGTGGCAGTAGTTTGCAATCCATGAGGTACTACATGGATGTCAGTAGTCATTACTGCTATGACCACTCCCTGTAAGACTGTCTGACATCTTCTTTAGAAGAGAATGTAATTTCATTCTCATAACAATCCTGAGAAGAAGGGAAGAAACTACAGTTGACCCTTGAACAGCTTGGGTTTGAGATGCTCGGGTTCACTTATATGTGGATGTTTTTCAGTAAGTGTGTACTACAGTACTACACAATCTGTGGTTGGTTGAATGCATGGATAAGAAACTGTGGATACAGAGGGCTGACTGTAAAGTTAAACATGGATTTTCGACTGTGTTGGGGTCAGTGCCCCTAACCCCTGCATTGTTCAAAGGTCAACTGTATTTTAATTTTACAAAATGAAAATAGCTTCTTTTTTGGGTCTGATTGTGGAAATAATACCTATATAGCATATCCAAAAAAAAAAAACAAAAACAAAGAATAGTCCTTTAAATTTTGATACATATCACCAAAGAGCTCTTCAAAAAGATTCAATCAACATACTTACCAGACATGTATGAGAGAAGCCTACTGCCTAAACACAAACACTGGGTTTTGCCCATCTTTTAAATTATAGCCAATCTGTTGTTTTATTTGCCTTTCTTTGATTACCAGTGAGGCTGAACATCTGTTCATATGTTTATTGGCCCTGTTTTTTTTTGATGCCTATTCATATTCTTTACCCATTTTTCTTTCTGTTTTGTGCTGATTTATAAGAACTTGATGCACTATGCATATTTACCCTTTTCCTGGTACATATGTTGCAAACATTTTTCTCTAGGTGTTTTCTTATAGCCTTGATTGAAATCTTTTTGTTATTAAAAAATCTTTGTTTTATGAAAATAAAACATAATTGTTTTCATAATTAATATTTACATTAATAATATGAACTAATAAAATTTCAGTGTTTTCATTCATAGTTTCTGACTTTGCACTAAGCATGGAAAGGCATTCCTCATTTGAAGATGTAAAATTATTCATTTGTATTTTCTTTGAAAATAACATTTATTGGATGTCTACATGTGCTCGGAGCTGTGTTTGCCTCATTACATTTATAATTTTATTAAATTTTCACCAAAATTTTATGAGGTAGATATTATCATCATCTCTATTTTGCAACTGAAAAAATTGCAGGTCAGAAAACAGGATTTACTCAAGGTCACCCAGCTGAGAAGTGGTAGATTCACAACTGGAAGACAGATCTCTAACTCCATAGAATATGAACTTTTCAAGCATTTCATATTCCAGAGATGACCCTGCCTGCCTATATTTAATTTGAATAAATTCATAAGTTAAAAAGAAGTCATTACAAATACTTTCTTCAGAAAAAATACCCAATCCTAAAAAGAATTACTTTAATAGTTTTATGTAGGGCCAGATAATAAAAAAAGAGGGATAATGCCTGAAAATGCCAAGAACTAGTTTACAGAGTAAAAATTATTAATTTCCATAATGTAGATAGATGGAATATTTTTGGTTATTCAAATATTGTAGTTAAAATAAAATGCAGGGCAGTATTGCTGTGAGCCAGTGGAGGAATATTCTGAGGTCCTTCCTGGGCAGAAATCGTATTCTTCTCTAATAATCGAGAAGAAATACATGAATGTTATGTCCCCTTCTACAATAGTCTTATAGTAGGGCCAACATTTTGTTTCTACATTCTGTACACATTTCATTTGTTAATTTATTTTTACAGTCAGGCCTTGGTTTCATACCTGTTTTCTTTCAGTTCAAGCACTGTTTGATACCATACCTAATTGTTTTATTTGAATTCCTTGTCATGCTATACATTTGTGAGCCACTTCTAGCAAAATCAGACCAGTGAACTATAAGATGTTCTGTAAATAGTTATCCAGACTCTTGCTAAGATGAGCACTGGTTGGCAAATTAAAAAATATGTATATAAAGTACGATGAAGATATTGGTGTTGATATGGGTCTTTCATGTTGATACTTTGAGTTTTGGCTATTTTCAGAGGACTTGTAGAGGAAATGAGATGTTTTTATATTGTATAAAAAAGAGTTATTAACATTCCTTTTAAAGTTTCATATCACAGAGAAAATAGTGCTTTTTTTTGATTGATAATTCAGTAGTTAATGATGATTTCCAATATTTTAAAGCCAAGAAAAAGTACGTGGAATAATAAGGCAATGGGAGATGATCTTAACCAGTTTAATACTAGAAACAGTTGCAGAGTAATTTCAGTTTGCTTAAGAAATGCAGTGTATGTAAGAAACAACATCTAAGGAGGTTTTCTTTTTTGGCTGGGGTCTTCATAAAAAAGATAATTTTATATACTTGAATTAAATATCTGACAAAGGTAATTCATAAGATATGAAGAGGAAAGTTTGCAGGCAAATTACCCGTAAAGTAAGGGAATACAGTGAAGGCAATAAAAAGGGAGCTCAACCTTTGTTGTCTTCAAGGAATGTTTCTTGGACACCAAAAGTATAGATAAATTCCTTTGAATAAGCCAAATTTCTTTTTGCCTGCTTGTCCTTAGAAACATGAAACAGACAGTGAGAGAGAGAGACTGACTACTAGATAGTATTCTCTCTCTAGAGAGAGGAAAAGGGAGTGGGGACGAGAGAGAGAGAGAGAGAGAGAGAGAGAGAGAGAGCGCGAGAGCGCATACGACTAACTACTGGGTAATAAAATTAATTTCTTTTTCAGGTGATCCATGCTTAATGGAGAGAGAGAGTTATGCAGTGTTGAAAGATGATGACTTGAATAATGGTTCCATTTATTAAGATGGGATGGCTATAGGCCATATGGCTATATGTAGGTCTGGAGTTCATGACAGGGATCTGGACTGGAGATGCAGATGCAGATGCAGGAGTCATTTATTTATTTAGTCAACAAATATCTATGGAGTATTTACTATGTGCCAGGTGCATTTTGGGAAGCACTGTTCTCTGTTTACTGTAGCTGTAGCCCATAGATAATTGGACTATTTGAGGAAGTACTAGGGAGGGTGCTTTGTCTCTTCTTACATCCCTTTGTTTACTCCTCACTAAGGGAGGGAGAAAAGGTTCATCAGTAGCTCAGAATTTGAAGGTAATGGACTGCATTTTAACTGTGGGCTGAGCCACTGTATTAGTGGTGAATGTTATTAATGGCATGTCCTCTTCTTTCATTTGCTTTCGGCATCCTTGCTGCTGGCAGGTTAGATTGTCAAGGACTTTCCCCTTGTGTGAAGTATGGTTATTCCCTTTCTCTGATCTTCCGCCATGGGTCAGACTGGTTGTCAGATGGGGGACTGCAAACTCAGGTAAGCTCAGAAAAAAGCTTTCAAGTTGAGCTTGCTCTGTCTGTGGCTGTCTCTCTGTTCATCTGTGTTGGGGCTGATGAGGCAGGCCTCTCTCTGATTCTCATCCATGTGAGTAGATATGTAAGTGGATGTGGGGTTGCTGTGCAGTGCTGGCCTTTATTGCTTACTAACTCCAGGCATAGCTGAGTCTTAGGTCTCAAGGCTGGGAAGCAGTGGGTCTCACTATGACCTTGAGCCTGAGCTGTATTTCCCATTCTAGCTTTCACTAGAGCTCTGCTTTGCTAATGCCGTAGTAAACAGCAAGTTTTATTTGGCCAGTGATCTCTGTGTGCATACTCCATTGGCTAGGTCTTAAAGAGAAGGAGGGGAGAGTGGCAATTCAATTCAGTTCAGTTCAACTCAACTCTGAGTGCGTTTAAATAACAAGTAGGGTACCTGAAGCCTTGGTAGTAAATAGAGAAGACAGGGACAGTATGTAAAATGAGAAAAGAGGGAAAAGATGACAGAATCCTAGGAAAAACCCACAATATTTAAGGGACAGGTATTACATTATATAACTACCGCGAAAGAACAGAGTAAAAAGTCAGAGGGAAACATGCTAATAGTGCCCGTGTGGACATTGGCACCAGGGGAGGTTTCAGTATTCTTCTTGTTTTCACTTTTTGTATCTTTTTTCTTCTAACAATGAGCAGTAGCTACTTTTATATCATAAAATAAAACTTAGAAAAAGTCATATGGAGAAGGAATTTAGCAGTGTGATTTAGGCAGAGGAAAAAGTCCTTGGAACAATAATGTTTTAAGATGTTAGCTGATTCTAAAATATTGCTGTTTCTCTATGGTCTCAAGGACAGAGGAATCTTCCTTCCACCCAGGCTGTGATGAACAAACCCACTCTTCTATTGCACGTGCATTGCAAGTGTGCTTCTTTTGCAGTTAATGCATGTATGAAGCAAATGCGGATTTTGACAAAATTCATTTGTGAGGTACCAACTGGGGACAATAAAGTCTGAGGCCAGGAAGCACACACCAAGGCTGGGGAAAGTGTGCAAAAGGAAAGAAGAAATCTAATGTAAGAGTAGAAGGAATTTATTTTCCATTCAACAGATCCTCATGGAGGGTCTGTTATATGTCAGGTTCTGTGAGAGGTGTTGGGAATACAGTGGTCAGCAATATTAATGTGACTTCTGTCTTCACTGACCTTCCATATTAGCAAGGGTAGTGGCAAGTAAAGAGGGAGTTACAACAGAGTGAAAATACTATGATAGGCCATTGTTACAGGAGCACCCGAAAGCATCTAAAACAGACCTTGGTGAGAGGTGAAGGGGGTGGTGGTAGTGATGTGATGGTGGTGGTGGAGAGAAGCATATAACTGCTGAGGACCTATGCTTTTCCTAGCTGTATATCTGGAGATTCCTCCCCAGACGAGAAAGTATCATTTCCCCCCAAAGCTGTATATACAAAGTTGTGATCCTTCAGTATAGATATGCTGATGTTTCTATGACTGATAAAGAAATGACTGTTATATTAACCAACAAAATAGCTAAATATAATGAGTACTCAACCCAGCATCTGCTTTTTAGTTTTCCTTAAGAAGCCTCTTTCACTTCAAAAGCTGTCAGGTTTCCATACCTAAATCCCCCTGAATAGTTAATTCATGAACAGAGGATGTCAAAAGCCAAGAGAGACAGGCTGTTCTATAGCAGCTGTAGCAGATTACAGCCTGTTTAGTTTGTAATGACACATGTCACAGTGCCACTCTGCTTCAGGAAAGCCGTATGTTCTATTGTTAAATGTTTTGGGTCTAAGTTCCCTCAAGGTTTCACCTCTGTGCTGGTGTGTCTCATAGATGTGTAGGGAGCCAGGGACATCAAAGCTATATCTTCTGGCTTAAAAAATTGCATGAGCAGGAGATTGCAAAAAAGATTGGGATTAAAATGCGTAGCCCTATGGTTTTATTCTCATTGCCATATGGCTCTGAGCCTATGATCTGGCAAAAATTTCAGCCTAATTTCTGGTAAGCTTTTCATTAATTAAATGTGGGAATTGGTGTGTGTAAAATGACCAGGCTAGCTATATGGGGGGCTTACCTCTGCCTTTTGGGTTTAGAGATGCAGGGAACTTTATGGGGAAGCATGGCGTTAGACTCTAACCTTTCTGGGCCGGGAGGTGCAGGCTGGGGGTATGCTCAGAGAAGACTGTGGACCCATAAGGTTGTGAGGATTTAATGACAGAATGGTCATGAAAACACTTAGAACATATAATAAGCATGTAATAAACACTCAATAAACGTTCTCCTCTTTTCCTTTGCTAAAATTATTTCCCTCCTCATCCTGGCCCTCAGATTTTACCAACTCTTCTGCCATCTTGTTTGGGGACATAGAGCAGGTTTTGTGGAAGCAGAACTGTGGTAGCAGGGCCACTATTTCTACTTCAGCTTTCAGGGCAAGGACATAGTTTTCTCAAATTATAATAATTCTGGGGCATCCTTGACCTTGAACAGAAGTATCTCTCAGTTTGGCTCAGTGCCCACATCACATCTAGTCTCCCAGTCAGGGCCTGACGACAGGTGATCAGAATGTTGGGTGCAAAAGAGCAAGATTCTCACTTATAACAGTGTTCCCTTCTTTCCTCCCTTCCTTTCTTCTTCACTCTCTCCCTCCCTCCCTCCCTCCCTCTTTCCTTCTATCCTTTCCCACCAGAAAAAGGAAATAAAGCAGAAACAATTTAAAAGGAGTAGAAAAATACCTGAATTAGGAACCCTAGTTTGGCCATTTACTATAGCAATGTACCACTACTGTAGCTCTAAACTTCCTAGAAGCAAAGCAAAACTACTCAAGCGTCCAGGAGCCAAAAATAGGCTGTCTTAGCAGCTTGGAAATAATACTTCTGTGAATAATCCTAACCTTGGCTTGCTCAGTAGACTCAGTTTCAGTTCTCATCATCTTTATTGCTCAGTTCCTTTTTTGCATCTACAACTATTTGTAATCATATAAAATTGCATCTTTTCTGGTTTCTTATCTTCTATCTTGATTAGACTAATCTTCTTTTTTTTTTTTTTTTTTGTGGTGGCCTCTCACTGTTGTGGCCTCTCCCGTTGCGGAGCACAGGCTCCAGACGCGCAGGCTCATCGGCCATGGCTCACGGGCCCAGCCTCTCCGTGGCATGTGGGATCTTCCCGGACGGGGGCACGAACCCATGTCCCTGCATCAGCAGGCAGACTCTCAACCACTGCGCCACCAGGGAAGCCCTAGACTAATCTTGAGGGCAGGGACTGTGCCTGCAGTTTTTACTATTGGATACCCATTGCCTAGCGCAGTGACTTTTGCACAGTAAATGCTCGTAAATTTTTGTGAACATGAGTGAATGAAAGATTTTGAAAGGTATATTTTCTGATAATGTATACAGGTAAGTAAATGAAATCAAAAGGACTCCACCAAAAATCAGACCAAGGATGCAATTACCTCAGTTGTTAAAATTTAGGGATCAAAGACCAAGAGTAACTTAGTAGCCTATAGTTTTGCATAGCAATTTGTTTCCAGTGGACCCAAGATATTGAAGAGTAAATAATTAAGAAGGAATCGTCAATATCTCTCCTGCATACCTAACTTATGGAACTGAGTATCATATTTGTGTTGTCTTTCTGCTAGAGTATTTTACAGACAAGGCACATGGAATTTTTTCCTCTGAGTTGGGAAAACAGGAATAACCATATCCTACAAATGAAGAAAGAAAGGGATGGCTTGTCCAAATCCAAATGGTGAGCCAGAGGCAGAGATCCCAGAAGTGACTAATGAGGTATGGGAGCCTCTCTAAGTCACTAATTCCTCTGCCTCATCTGGCAGGAGGTATAGTAATAGATGTCCTGTTACTTGTCTTACAGGGTTATTGAGAGAATTAAATCTCCTACTAGATGTGAAAGCCTTTCAGAGACACTTTATATGAATGTAAGATAAGAAAGTGTTATGTTTTCTTTTACCTGCAGCATGTAGGTCTGTATTACTAGGAGAAAGCTAAACTGCTAAAACAATAGACCTAAAAGTAACGGCTCAAAAAAAGAGAAGTTTTTTTCCTTCCCACATAACAGTCCAGAGTGGTTTTAATGGTGATAGTGGTAGTGATCAGGTGGTGGAGGTAGATTCTCTCCATGCAGTCATTCAAGGACTTAGGCTGACTGTGGCTCTGCCATCCTCAACACGTGACTTGTGGTTGCTCTGGGTCATGCTTTTGTCACTTGTAGGAATGACAATGAGTTTAATGGCCCAGGCCTGAAAGTGGCACCAATTGACTTGTACTCATTGGAGGACTTTGTCACATTGCCACCCCTAACGGTGAAAAAAAGCTGGGGAATGCAGTGCAGTTGGATAGCCCTGTGCCTTCTTCTGTGATAGAAATTGAGAGTGGATTTTGGTGGGCAGCCAGCAATCGATGTCCCTGCTCTTTTATCTGGATGAGGTAAAGTCCTCCTTTTATAGGATCTCATAGCACTATATACCTCACATTTTTCACACTGGTCAAACACACAATTTCACATTTTATGTTTATTTGATTAATTTTTCCCCACTAGACAAGGGCAAGGATCATACATCTCTCGTTCATCATGGATCTCCAGCACTTGACACAGTGCCAAGCTCATAATAGCCCTTCAATAAGTATTCGTTCCATGAGAAGGAATACATGAATGTTTCAAAGACATGGTTGATCTTAAGAATCTCAAATGAGACTGTCTGGATGTATCTGGTGAGTTGCTGGGGCCTTGCTCTCATCCAGCATCTCTTTGCAACTTCTGATATACTTGGGGAAAGGAGGTGTGGTGGGCAGAATCCTAAGATGAACCCCACTGACCCTCACCCTCGTATAACCTCCTTTCCCTGAGAGTGGGTGAAACCTTTAAATATGATGAGATATTACTCCATGATTGAGTTATATGTTATATGAGTTATATGTCTCACTTGACTTTGAGAAAGGGAAATCCTGGGTGGACCCCACTTATTCACATGAGCCCTTGGAAGGGACTAGGTTCTCCATGAAGAGATTGGAAGTGTGAGGGATTTGATGCAAGGGAGATTCCTGTTGGGGGCTTTTAATATGGACGGGGCCACATGGCAAGGAATACACGTGGCTTCTAGGAGCTGAGAGTGGCTCTCAACCGACAACCAGCAAGGAAATGGAGACCTCAGTCCTGTAACCACAAAGAACTGAATTTTGCTAACAACCTGAATGAGCTTACAAGTGGATTTTCCCCCAGAGCCTTCAGATGAGAACTCAGGCTGGCTGATGCCTTGATTTCCACTACAGAAGACCCTGAGCAGAGATCCCAAGGGAGACACTCAGATTCGTGATCTACAGAAACAATGAGATAATGAATGCGTATTGTTTTATACCACTAAGCTCATGGCAATTTGTTAGGCATTAATAGGAAACTAATACTGGTTTATGTTTGTTTATTAGGAGCAAACATAGATGGGATGGAGCTGGGGCAGGAGGAGGTTGGAGAAGAGAGAATGGTGTCTGTTTCCTTGAGGGCTTCATGGGTCTGATGTCTGAAACTTACGATGACTGATGGTTCCAGTTTGCCTGGAACTGAGGATTTCCAGGGGATGTGGGGTTTTCAAAGCCAATCCTAGGATAGTCCTGAGAAAACAAGGGCAGTTGGTGTCCCTGCAAACTGTAGGAGTTGCTTTGTGAAGAAGGGGTACAATGAAACTGGTGATAGGATGGCCTTCTTTTGCTCAGTAGGCAGTAGGAATACAGTGCTTACTTTAGCCCATGATGGCTTGTTGTTTCAGGAGCACTGATACCAATATAATTCCGGTGGAATCTACAATAGAGGCTGTGGGGAGGTCCAGCCCTTAAGGGACTCTGCAAGTAGCAGGCTTAAGTGAGGAATCCCTGATGGAAATTATATGAATGCTAAATGTAATCACAGGGACGCCTCCAGGATTTCCCACAATTAACCACACACATCTCTGAAATGGATCTGCAGCTCCTGCATGACACAGATGTGGCATGTGCCAGGGAAATTTGCATTCTCATTGGCAGTGTGACCTCATCGTAATCACAGGCTCATGACGCTAAGGTACATACACATTCACTGTGCCAGGCATTGTACTAAATGTTCTCACCATGTGCCAGGTCACAAAACCTCACAAAATCTTACAGGGTGGATATTGTACCCATTTTGATTATGAGCAATCCAAGGCTTGGTGAATTTACATGATTTGCTTAGGGATGGCCACCTGGGGCTATTTTACATGCATGCTGGATCTCCAGAAAATACTAAAAACAGCTTTAAGAATCAGTACATACAGCATCTGCAAAACACTGGAAGGACTGTGGGAGAGCACAGTGGTAATTTATCCTCTCTATTTGTCTCTGCTGACTTAGCTTAGGAGCTAGAAGCTCTGTGGAGAGAGGTAAGGGATACGTTGAGTCTGAATGCCATCTGCATAGGGTTTCTGTGGCCAAAACATCTGCATTTATCAAGAACAACTAAACCCAGTATCTGGCCAGGAATTGACGTTAATTAAAAGACATTTGCAGATGGATTAATTGAATTAAAAAAAATTAGCACGTTCTACTATGATGCTACTTCATAAAAGAAAGACGGTATGACAAAAAGGCAGAAAAACATATCATGTTTCTTCCACATTTGCTCCTTATTTGTAGTGCCAGGGCTAATACAACCAGTAAATGAGCATCTCTCCTTCTAGCTCTTGTTTGTGAAGAAAATAGATTAAATATCTCACTTTCCAACCACTGTGTACAGTTGGGCAGGTTGTTTACTGCACAAGAGTACCTGGCATAGCAGGCATCTTTTTTCTAATTTGCAAAGAAAAAGTGCTTAGTGGGCTAGAAGCAGCCCTCCTAAGCCCACTTTGTGCCATGTCTCTCTCTCTCTCTTTAGGCAGAGCCTGGCCTCTAAAGAGGTACAGTGTATGCTGGCAGGGCCTTTCAAATAGTACTGCTAGTCTGTCTGTTTGGTGGCATGGGTGTGAGTCAGAGGGAAAGAACTTAGCCTTGTATGTTGGGAGTTCATGTACTATTTCTGGTATAGTACCAGAAATACTGGTGTATATATATAAATATATATATATCAGAGAACATAATATGGGGATAACAGGAAGATATCCTTGTACCACACAGACCTAGACCCACCCCCAAAACTTATGAGGGAGTTTGAATCTTTAACTAGGTGTGCAAATAACTGTTCAGTTTTTCTGTAACACGTCTTGTCTTTATTAAAAGATGTGTCTGCCTAATGACAGAACACTTAATCTCCGTCATTTTTTGCTAATTTCAGTTATTTCAGGTTTCAATCCAGACAATTCTGGTCTTCTAACTTCTCCCTGACCCCCAACACCACAAAGTCGAGTTTATTTTCTCTCTTCTTTTCTCAGTTCCAGGGGCTTAAATCCAGGGGCTTACTGTGGTGGGGTCGGGGGGAGTCCTGTCCCCTGGCATTGGCAGCTGTCCCTTTGATTGATAGGAGATTTAACTCATCCCATTTGGACTTCTGTCTTTCACATCTGTGCCCACTGACCTTCAGTGTCATTCAGTGAATGTCAGTGTCAGGACATTCAGGGTACACTTGTTCCTGTTTGCAAGGAGCCGCTCAGTCTGCAAGCCTTTTTTAACCACTTTGACATCCTTTTGGGAATACAGGAAAATTTTAGTTCTCTCATACCACCACAGACTTGTATAAGAGTCTTGGGGTACAGCTTTAGGGTCTTTTCTGCTTTTGAAGCCCCACTGTATTCTGGGAGTTTACTGTCCCTCTCCTGAGATCTGTCCCAAGAGAGGTGGGCACTTGTAGGGGACACTTAGCAGGGCTTAACTTTCTTACTTTTACTTTGTTCTTTTAATCAAACTTGAGCCTGAGAACTGGCTTTTATTTATAAGATAAACTTTGCTTCTTGGTCCTTAAAACCCAGTTTTTGAGACTCAGAAGCATCCCTGTCAATGTATTTCCTGTGCTGAGAGCTTTAGATCTCCTTACGGAGAGAGCTGAGACAGGACTCTTCTTTGTTGTTCTCCTGTAGTTGTCCTACCCCAAGACATAAACCTGGAGGGCCTGACTGCAGCCTGAAAAGGGAAACTAAAAAGCCCAGAGCAGATAATACCAAATATTGCTCCTTTATGCTTGCTAGAGTGAAATCAGGGACTGGACTGAGGCTGGGCAGGAGTGGCTAGAGAGCAGGACCATGAATCATTGTGTGCAGCCTCCCCGCTGACAATACCAAGCCCAGGCAGACCATCCCTGGACTATGGTTGAGTAGAGATAATTCACATACACAAGGTCTAGGAAGAAGCCTTGCAGAATAAGGGAGAGGCAGTTGCAGCCGGCAGACTCAGAGGAAGGGCGGAGCTTTGAAGAATCACCTGGAGTAGCATCCAAAGAAGAAATCTCATCATCCTCAAAATGTGTATGGAGAGGACTTCCCTGGTGGCACAGTGGTTAAGAATCCACCTGCCAATGCAGGGTACACGGGTTCGAGCCCTGGTCTGGGAAGATCTCATATGCCATGGAGCAACTAAGCCTGTGTGCCACAACTACTGAGCCTACGTTCCACAACTACTGAAGCCTGCGCGCCTGGAGCCTGTGCTCCGCAACAAGAGAAGCCACCGCAATGAGAAGCCCGTGCACCGCAACGAAGAGCATCCCCTGCTCGCTGCAAATAGAGGAAGCCTGCGCACAGCAATGAGGACCCAAGGCAGCCAAAAATAAATAAATGAATTTATTTAAAAAAAAAAAGAGTATGGGGTCTGGGTTCAAATTCTTTTTTTTCTAATTGGGGTATAGTTGTTTTACAGTGTTGTATTAGTTTCTACTCTACAGCGAACTGGAGATCTCTATGCTATACAGCAGGTTCTTATTAGAAGAATAATAAGAATAAAGATAAAGAAACTAGGATAAGCAATGATGTAAAAACTAAATGGATTAGTTTTGAAAAGTCTAAGATATCTTTTCCCAGTTTAACATGTAACTTGCTTAAAAGTATGTACAAAACCCTGTACTATGAGCTCTGGGGACAAAGAACTATTAGATAAAGCCGGGATTCCTTCAAATCCATGGATACCCATGCTTTAAATCCTGAATGCCAAAAGCTTGACTTTTACTCAGGCAGAAGAATATAGACAGTCCTTACGGAGTGATCCTACTGAGCATTTTGTAGTGCATCAAATTTAGATGACTTCACGATGATAGAAAGGACATTCCCTTTATTGTGTTCATTTTAACAATATTTTTTCTGGATGTTTGTTTCATGATTGTGTTAGTCTGCTTGGGCTGCCATGTCGCAATACCACAGGCTGGATGGCTTAAACAACAGAAATGTATTTTCCCAAACTTATGGAGGCTTAAAGTCCAAGATCAAGGTGCTAGCAATATTTGTTTCTTGGGAAGCCTTTCTTCCTGGCTTGTAGATGGCTGACTTATAGCTGTAGCCTCACATGACCTGTCCTCTGCAAGTACACAGAGAGAAAGAAAGAAAAAGAGAAAGAGAGAAAAGGAGAGAAAGGGAGACAGAGAGAGATATCTGGTGTTTCTTCCTCTTCTTATAAGGACACTAGCCTTATTGGATTACGGCCCCACCCTTATGACCTCATTTAACTTTAATTACCTTCTTAAAGGCCTTATCTCAAATATAGTCACATGGGGGTTCAGGATTCAATGTACGAATTTTAAAGCGACACAATCCAGTCCCTATCAGCAGTCCTCTACCTTCAGTTGTGTATCATCTCCTGGAGGGGACAGACATGCTCAACTTCTTGCAATGCAAGGAGAGTGGAATCAGCACTGGGATAGGAATACAAGAAAGTGCTGAGGGAGTTAAGAGGTTACCATTAGTAACTGCCACAGCCTTCTCCAAGTTAACCTTTTCCTTATCTCTTTAGTTACTTGTTTCTTTGTAAACATCGATCAAATTTGTGTCAGTGGTGTTTTCAAACTGTGTTCTACAGAGCCCTAGTGTTCCATGGCTGTGTTTTAGTGATTTCTTAAATGTGTGCTCCAGATTTCATTTAAAAATACAGTTCAACTATTAAAACTGTAATAAAATAACACGTAAACAAGCCACATGAAATAACTCATGTGTGTTATATACCAAATTTTAATACATTAAGGACCACTTAAAAAAACAACTTAGAGTGCCAGGTTATCTTGATGCCCTGTAGGCCTTGGAATGAAACCATTGCCATTTCTGTCAAATTGAAGAATAGCTTTAGAACACAAAGCAAACTATCAGAAATAGTTTATCTATGCAAAGAAGCAAAAAAATTATGCAGATAAATTGAATGTTGAGGTTAATGTATAATTTAATTCTCATTTAAGCCCCGATTTCTGCTTTTTTTCTTTTCATTAAAATAAACTTACTGACTTAATAAAATTGTTATGTATATGATGTTATACATCAAATTTATGCTAATGAATTTATGTTAATAAATAATGCCTTTATACTTATTTAATGTAAGATTTCATCTGAAAGTAGGGTTGCTGCTAAAGCAAGTTTGAAACCACCGTTCTATTTGCTTACATGTATCCTATGCTGCGTGTACTATTAAACAACTGACAACTGCTGAAGGCTATCATATGATGTATATCAAACAGTGAGGTGTGATATGGACCCAAACAGTTAAGATGAGGCACATGGAAGTCTAGGTGGTTAGACACACATGTCATTTACGTGCCCTTGAGTCATTGGTTTTACAGCCTGACAGTAAGCAGTCATTCATTATAAATCATTAGAATTTTAATTTTAAAAATTAGTGTAGGGAGCTGAGTTGGGGAGGGACATTAATATGAGTATTTGGTATTAAGATGAAAACAGCTCAGTAGGAAACTTCCTAATGGAAATGTCACTGATAGTAATTACCCCTTTCCAGTCAAGCAGCTCTTTGATTTTCCTCCAGTGTTAGGGGACCAGGCAGCCTGACAGAGACAGCGAAGCAAGAAGGGTGGTTTAGAAAGCTAGAGAATCTGGAAATCTGGCTAAGGAATTTGGAGACAGCATGTAATTTGATATTTGTATCATCTGAAGAGTGCATTGGGTCATGCTTTTTAATCGCTAAGTGGAAATTCATCAGGGGCAAACTGGTGTGGGATGAGAATGGAGACGAGGAGCAAGAATCCCAGGACCCACAGATGTGTACTGGTGGGCAGGAGGTGGGCAGGAGAACCAGCCAAGGTCAGGGGAACACTAACAGCCGCTCTCACCATTCTCCCATGAGATCTTTCTAGCTCTCTGAGGGCCCGAGGGTGGTGTGCCAGTGACCCTTGGAGCTTTAGGAAGATGTATAGCATCATCTTTCTTGTAGGCAGCATGTGAGATATTTATCATCACTCAAAGCTTATGAAATCTTAACATTAATTAAACTGAATGTACAAAAAGCTCTAAATAGAGTTCCCGAACCGAAGTAGCTTCTTTTAGCTTAAAAAAAAAAAATTCTTGGAATCCTTAAACCTAGTATCAGCAACATCCTACTTCCAGAGAATATGCTTACAAGTTGAAGGGTGAAATTTCTGTTGATTACACAGCTTCTTGCCAGTGGATAAATATGTTTGCCTTCCATTCTTTAGTTTTCCAGTGTTATTATCTTTTATCATTTTCTCCCTCATAGAAACAGCTTTGTGATCTACTCAAAATGAAGAGATTGAATGAGAATTCTCGTCCTGTATTTTTCTTTTCTTCTTCAATGATGAAAACTTTCTTTATAAAGAACATTAAGGGAAACATGTCAGAAGGCTTAAATTATCTGTCTTTTCATGTGACAAGTTAATAATAAGATTGAGTTCTATCTCTCTCTGGGGTGAGTCTCATTTCTCTGAGAATACGTAATACACAGAGAAATACACATTGAGATAACAGTGTATAAATATGGCAAAATGCTTAAGATTTCCATGGTGACGTTAGATGAATACTTTCAATATCTGAATTTTTTTTTGTCAAGAAAGGAAATACTACAGCTATCCTTCTGTAAAGCTAACCTGACTCTGTATTAACTGGCTGATGTAATGTTCAGGGTATTTTTTGGTTGATTTCCTAGAGTCAGAGATAATATGACGCTTCACTGTGTCTGATTTTTGTGGGTTGGTAATGGTTCAGACACATGGGAGTAATTCAAAGCTTTGCTTTTGCGAGTTCAATAATTCCATCTCCACTTAGAAATGAAATGATAGATTTTTTTTAAAGCAACTAAATAATGCATGGTGTGATGGGATAAGGAGAGTATTGCTAAAATTCACATCAAAAAGCATCCTCTGTCATACCTCTCGATTCTCAGAGCTGTTCCATTAGTGCCCCTTTAACGTAATATTTCCCAATTAAATGTGTTGGTAAGAATTATTCATTTTAATAATTAAAGAGCTTCCCCAGCTCCCTGAAGAGCGTTACCATGGAGGCCCAGGTCCACTGCTGGGAATAATCACAGCATGCTAATATAAGGAGAGGGTGACAGTTGAATGCTAGTATTGCCATCAGGCGAAACTAACTTTGGACTTGTTTCAGTGGCTGGGCCCTGGGACACCCATGAAGTGACCTTTTGCTGTAGCAGGCTGTGATATGGGTTAGTTTTGTGGCTATGATGGAGTATAAAATTTATCACTTGTTATGTATGTAGACTGTGCTTTGAGACTTTCTAGGATGACATGAGAAAGCTTTTTGACTGTCTTCAATATTACTTAATTATTAGGCAGTGATTCCCCCAATTGGGTTTAGTGATGCCTTAGAGCTGCCGTGAAATTCTGCAAAAATTCTCTTTCATTTTAATTTAAAAGAAATATATGACCTTGGGGCTGTTAGGAGAGGCTGATGTAAAATAAACTTTGAGAAGGGGTCTTAACTAAATGTAACAGTAGTCATTGGTCTGCTGGCAGCAGCTGTGTTGAATCTGGGTCTCAAGGTGGTAGTGAGACAGTGCCCTCTTGGGTATAAAATGCCAGTAAAGGTAATCACAGCTGACAGCATTAGGGGATTGATAATTCCCAAACACTTGAGTTACTATTATAAAAAAGTTATATAGTACCATAAAGCCAAAGACTCCATCCCATTACTTCATTATTTTCAAATAATGATAAGAATTAAGGTAACCATCACCACTACTACTCCTGGTAATCATCATCCTAATAAAAGAGTGCATGCTTAGAGAGTACTTACCATGGAACACTGGTTCTAAGTGCATTACGTAAATGGAAGCATTTAATTATGATCTACAAAGATCAGGTCCTAGATTCTGATAATTTGTTAAAGATATCAATAGTGGTAACTATGTCTACAAATATTAGCACTAGCCCTGTAATGATAATGCTTTGTGACTGTTTAGTACTACACATCTTTGAAACCACTCTCACACTTAATTCATTTGATTCTTGCAACAAACCATTGAGGTAAACAGAGCTATTTTTATGTTAGTTGTACAGAGACATTATGAGATTTTCCAAAGTTTCAACAGTTAATCTTGGATTCCCAGAATCTCCAAATTGGAAGTATTTTACAGATTTTTACCAGTGAGAAAAAACTGACTTATAGAGATCTGTGGTTTGCTCAGGCTTTAGGTCTTGTCACTGTCATTCTTATGAATTTCCCACAACATTGGTATTTTTGCTTTGATTTTCAAAACTGGAATGATCATTCTTTAGCTTTCCTTGATAGGAGGCAACTTTGCTTAAAGTCCCTTAGGAACACTCTGAGAACAAGAGCAACGTGGCTTCTCTAGAGGGTTTTCATCATTTCCGAAGTTAGTTAACCTGGAAAATGAATAAAAGATCAGAAGGCAGAAAAGGGCAGATGGTAGAGGGGGAGAGCAGATTACCTGTCTTTGGTTTCTGACACCCTCCCTGGGATAGGACAGAATTGAGCACTTTCTGGTTCAGGCAGTGAGTGGACTGTGGTATTGTCTCCCATAGGATTCTAAGCTGCAGTCAGCCCATCTTGGGTGGCTTTCTCAAAGTTTTTGTTCATGTTTGGGAGTAGTCATAATGTAGTCGTGATGTGTGAGGGATGGCCAGAAGCCTGGGCTATAAGAGCCAGCTCTCCACATTCCTCCCAGGGTGGATCTGATTCTCCATCTGTCAGCAGGCCTTGCCACAATCTTCTCTGTAATTCAGGCCCTATCTTGACAGATGGTTCTTACGTGATGTTATAATTGTTTTTGTTTTAGGAGAAGCTTTCTCAGCCCTCAATTTATAGTTAACATTTTAGTTAAATCTTTCTCTGTTATTTTGGGCAGTATATAGCTATGACCTAGTGATTTTCATGTATACTGAGTAGTATAAAAACCTGCTAATTCATAAGTTTGAGTACAACAATACATGCACATGATGTTTGCAGCACCCCTGAATTGAAGGTAGAGTCATCAATAACTACTGTGAGTAGAAAGGGAGAGAGATTCCTCTTATGGTTTGTCCCCTAAGTTCCTCCATGTCCCAGTTGTGCTATTTTCCATATTCCTAGATAGTTACAATCTACTACTTATCTGGCTAACTCAATCAGGGTACATTTGGTTGTAAGGAATAAAACTGAGTAAAATGAATCAGCTTAAAAAAAAATGAAGGATTCATTTTAAGGATACAACAGGGGATTTCAAGGCAGTCCACAGGTAGGAAATGAAGTGTGGCCTGTTCTTATGGGACGGGGATTTGGAAATATTGTCAGGGTGCAAACTCTCTTTCTCTTTCTGTACTTTTCTTTCTGGAATGTCATTGTATTTGCTGTCTGCTTTTCTTGGAACATCTGTAGACTGTCTTGTGCTGCTGGCATAGCCTATCATGGCCATCTCCAAACGGTAGCTTCAGTTCTAAAATTTCCCTATTTTATAGTCTCATGTTGGCAGCCAGCTGACCTGGACTCTGTATATCAGTCACTCTTCTTAATTGTAAGCATCAGAAACCACCATGGCTAATTTAAGCAGAAAACGAATTTACTGGGGGATACTGGGGAGCTCACAGAATTGTTGGAAACTGTTGGCAAATGGGCAGGAAACAGGGGACGTCATAGCCAGAACCAGAGCCACAGAGCAGGCCCTGTGAGGACACTACTGCTGCCAAGTACTAGACCTGACTAGTGCTTAGACCACTGACCCTGGGGGCACTGGATTAAATACAGTAAGTCCCCTGCATATGAGCGAGTTCCATTCCGAGAGTGTGTTCGTTAAGTCCAACAAAGTTAGCCTAGGTACCCAACTAACACAATAGGCTCTATGGTGCTGTACTGTAATAGGTTTATAATACTTTTCACACAAATACATAAAAAACAAACACAAAAAATAAAACATTTTTAATCTTGCAGTACAGTACCTTGAAAAGTACAGTAGTACAGTACAGCAGCTGGCATACAGGGGCAGGTTTGCATCTTTGAAAGTTGCAACTTGAATGTTTGTATGTAGGGGACTTAACTGTATTGCTACTTCTACTGCTGCCCATCCTGGCCCCCTTGAAGTAAGATTCTCTAGTGTCCCTACAACTGTGCATCACTAGCTTCCAATTCAAAATCCAGGGCAGGTACTTCTGATTGGTCAAGCCTAGGTCATATGCCAATTCCTTGGCTGCACAGGAGGCTGGGAAAGCAAGTATCAGGAACTTTCAGGCTCTATAGTAAAAAGAAGGCTGTCCCTTCCACCATGTCTCATAAGGTGGGAAATTCCTCAAACCCAAGAAGGGTATTTAGATTCTGGGCAGCCCAAAAAGCCAAAACCAAATGGTCACAATACTCCGTGTCCCAGTTCCTCATGTTTGAATGAATATGAACAATCCATTTTGAGTCAGATATCCATCCCTAAACCAATCGTCTATGGCCAGTGAAACAAGATGCCTTTATACATAGGGCTGCACTTTCCAGGGATTTAGGTGGCAGATTCTTCTCTAAGGAGGGGGGTGATGTGTGTGAAATCAGGGGTAGGTATCATGGCTATCTCTATTCCTGACACCGGCTCAAGATTAATTACTGAGGTGAATTGTTATATTACTTGCTAACTTGCCATCTGTTGCATTAATATGTTTATTTAGTTTCCCTAGAATAAAAATGGTACTTCGGGGCATTTAGTAGCTTCATGGACCCAGACCTCTTCCAGAAGGTCCAGTTCCTTTTCCTTCTTAGGTAATTGACACATTCGAGCCTACTCTTTTGCCAGACACTTGAAATTGTAGCTTCTAATATTCACCAGACTGTGTCTAATGAAACAGCCCTATGGGGCTTTGACAGAGGTCTGGCAGGTATATTTTTTGAGGTATCTACCTGTGTAATCTTTGAGAAAGCCTACCTGTGTATCTCTCAGGGATAGGTAAAGTGTGAAAATGGAAAAATGCTTTGGAGAGATAAAAAACTACTAAATAATAATTTATTACAATTACTTTTGCTCATTGAAAAAATATATATCGTGTGCCTATTATATGCTAGGAACTGTGCCAAATTTAGTTCCATTAAATTTCGTTTTCTTATTTTAAGAAGAAATGCTCATGGTAAATTGAAATAAAAGAAATCTCTCTCAACTGTAGCCAAGTAAATAACCAGTAAGAGCCATATATAGCCATACATAGTAAAAACCATATATAGCTTTTCGTTTCTATAATTTGATAGTTTGGATATTTGGGATTCAAGTATAAGGAGACTGGGTATCTTGCTCAATATTATAGTCCCCCAGGAGCATTTGAAATTTTTTTCATTAATGAAGAATTCTGAAACTCTTTCAGTAGTTTTTGTTTGGGGGCCTGAATTTTAAAAGTACAACTGGGTATTTGTTTTGAATTAGGCAAATGGTGCCAGGAGCAACAATTATCATTTTATGATAATTTATCGTTTACTGTTTATCGTTTATCGTTACATTTATCGTTTACTGTTATTTGAGCTTTAGAGGAAGAAAAAGAAAGCTTGTGGGAAATACCAAAGTTGATTGGTAATAAAAGGAGTCTGTAAGAAGAAAACACAAGTAAGAATGAATATTATATGAAAACTTCATCATATTGAGGGGCAAGAATAGTAGAAAGATTTTCTTAATTTATACAGTCAGATTTTTAAAGTACGAGACTGTCATATTAAATGCGGTGAAAATATTTGGTTTTTGGAAGGAAGATGTGGAAGCTTAAACATGGGTGTATATTTAAAAATATTAATGATTTACTGTACCTTTTTTACTAATTCACCTTGTGATCTACATCCACATCTGTCTTTGTTCTGAAGGTCTGTTGTGTCCCAGAAAGATGTTGTAGTTGTATTTCAAAAGCAATGACACAATTATGTTACAAAAATGATCAGTGGGGCAGTTTTGTTTGATAACATGATTGTACGTGAGATATATCAAAATAAGCCAATGTCTTTTATACCATTTTAAAAAAGAAGAAAACATGACGACAGGCGAAATAGTAATTTGTATACTCAGTAGATTTAAGACAAATCACTGTAAAATAAACTTTTTAGCTCTTAGGGGGACTGAGTTTTTGTTCAAGGTGCAAATACACATATAATGGCAGGCATGGCTGTAACTTGGAACCACATGTCTACTGGAATGAGTTCCTCCTGCAACTACTCCTGTTCAACCAAAGTATGGATGGGTAAAACCCTCATAATGTAAAGATTAAAATCAAGCAAACTTACTATCTAACTGAATTCTCTAAAATAAGACTTGGCCAACTTTCTATAAAGGGCCAGATAGTGAATGTTTTTGGCTTTGTGGGTACTATGGTATCTATCACAACTACTCAACTCTGCCGTTAGAGCGTAAAAGCATCCATAGACAGTATGTAAATGAATAAGTGTGGCTGTGTTCCCATAGGATTTTATTTATGGGCACTGAAATGTGAAATTCACATAATTTCATGTGTCGCAAAACATTCTTCTTCTTACTTTTTTTTTTAGACATTTAAAAATGTAAAGACTGTACTTAGGTGTGAGGGCCATATAAAAACAGGTTATGGCCAAATTTGGCCCATAGGCTGTAATTTACCAGCCCTGCTTTAAAGTGTACTGGCCTGGGACTTCCCTGGTGGCGCAGTGGTTAAGAATCTGCCTGCCAATGCAGGGGACACAGGTTTGATCCTGTTCTGGGAAGATCCCACATGCTGCAGAGCAACTAAGCCAGTGCACCACAACTACTGAGCCTGTGCTCTAGAGCCCGCGAGCCACAACTACTGAGCTTATGCACCACAACTACTGAAGCTTGCGTGCTGCAACTACTGAAGCCCACATGCCTAGAGCCCATGCTCCACAACAAGAGAAGCCACCGCAATGAGAAGCCCACGCACCGCAACGAGGAGTAGCCCCCACTCACCGCAGCTAGAGAAAGCCCGCATGCAGCAACAAAGGCCCAACACAGCCAGAAATAAATAAAATTAAACAAACAAACAAAAAACCAAATTTACCTCTTCTTATATAAAATCACCAAACCGGATTAGGACCCACTCTAATCCAGTATGACTTCAACTTAACTTGATTACATCTGCAAAGACCCTATTCCCAAATAAGGTCACGTTCAGAGGTACCAGGGGTTAATATTTAAACATATCTTTTGGGGGTACAGCATTCAATTTACATTATCTGGTATCTCATCCTTGCTTGTCACATCAATCCTGTTCTTTTTTTCTTCTCACTTTCCTTAAAGTGACTTTTTTGCTTACTCAGAGTTTTGTCATTCTTCTTTTTTTTTTTTTTTTAAACATCTTTATTGGAGTATAATTACTTTACAATGGTATGTTAGTTTCAGCTTCACAACAAAATGAATCAGTTATATATATACATATGTTCCCATATCTCTTCCCGCTTGCGTCTCCCTCCCTCCCACCCTCCCTATCCCACCCCTCTAGGTGGTCAGAAAGCACCGAGCTGATCTCCCTGTGCTATGCGGCTGCTTCCCACTAGCTATCTACCTTACGTTTGGTAGTGTATATATGTCCATGCCTCTTTATCGCTTTGTCACCGTTTACCCTTCCCCCTCCCCATAGCCTCAAGTCCATTCTCTAGTAAGTCTGTGTCTTTATTCCTGTTTCACCCCTAGGTTTTTCATGACATTTTTTTTTCTTATATTCCATATATATGTGTTAGCATATGGTATTTGTCTCTCTCTTTCTGACTTACTTCACTCTGTATGACAGACTCTAGGTCTATCCACCTCATTACAAATAGCTCAATTTCGTCTCTTTTTATGGCTGAGTAATATTCCATTGTATATATGTGCCACATCTTCTTTATCCATTCATCCGATGATGGACACTTAGGTTGTTTCCATCTCTGGGCTATTGTAAATAGAGCTACAATGAACATTTTGGTACATGACTCTTTTTGAATTATGGTTTTCTCAGGGTATATGCCCAGTAGTGGGATTGCTGGGTCATATGGTAGTTCTATTTGTAGCTTTTTAAGGAATCTCCATACTGTTCTCCACAGTGGCTGTATCAATTTACATTCCCACCAACAGTGTAAGAGGGTTCCCTTTTCTCCACACCCTCTCCAGCATTTATTGTTTCTAGATTTTTTGATGATGGCCATTCTGACTGGTGTGAGATGATATCTCATTGTAGTTTTGATTTGCATTTCTCTAATGATTAGTGATGTTGAGCATTCTTTCATGTGTTTGTTGGCACTCTGTATATCTTCTTTGGAGAAATGTCTATTTAGGTCTTCTGCCCATTTTTGGATTGGGTTGTTTGTTTTTTTGTTATTAAGCTGCATGAGCTGCTTATAAATTTTGGAGATTAATCCTTTGTCAGTTGCTTCATTTGCAAATATTTTCTCCCATTCTGAGGGTTGTCTTTTGGTCTTCTTTATGGTTTCCTTTGCTGCGCAAAAGCTTTTAAGTTTCATTAGGTCCCATTTGTTTACTTTTGTTTTTATTTCCATTTCTCTAGGAGGTGGGTCAAAAAGGACCTTGCTGTGATTTATGTCATAGAGTGTTCTGCCTATGTTTTCCTCTAAGAGTTTGATAGTTTCTGGCCTTACATTTAGGTCTTTAATCCATTTTGAGCTTATTTTTGTGTATGGTGTTAGGGAGTGATCTAATCTCATACTTTTACATGTAGCTGTCCAGTTTTCCCAGCACCACTTATTGAATAGGCTGTCCTTTCTCCACTGTATATTTCTGCCTCCTTTGTCAAAGATAAGGTGACCATATGTGCGTGGGTTTATCTCTGGGCTTTCTATCCTGTTCCATTGATCTATATTTCTGTTTTTGTGCCAGTACCATACTGTCTTGATTACTGTAGCTTTGTAGTATAGTCTGAAGTCAGGAAGCCTGATTCCTCCAGCTCCATTTTTCGTTCTCAAGATTGCTTTGGCTATTCGGGGTCTTTTGTGTTTCCATACAAATTGTGAAATTTTTTGTTCTAGTTCTGTGAAAAATGCCAGTGGTAGTTTCATAGGGATTGCATTGAATCTGTAGATTGCTTTGGGTAGTATGTCATTCTTCTTTACCATAAGATTGTCTTGTCCATGGTTTTGGCTTGCAGCATGCCAACTCCATCTCACACTGCCCTTCATTTGTTTTCTCTTCAACTTCTGCAGCTGACCACAGCATTTTTATTTCCTAATTCAAATACCAAGAAGATGATCCCAATTGGCCAGATTTTCGCTTTTTGTTCTAGGCTTTAAGTTACAGTCAGTCAATATAGGGTTTACCTCTGAGTCAGGTGTTCACTCCAGATTTCAAACAGTCGGGTATGGGGTCACATAGGCATGACTATTTAGGCAGAAGGAGCCCTTGATGAATCCTATATGCACTTAATGAACTGTATTAACTGTACAAGGGACTGTATTCTAGCCCCTAGAACTGTATTAACTGGCAAGGTATTTTATAGAAATAGACAAGATCATTCTAAGTTTTATATGGAGAGGCAAAGGAACTAAAATAGATAAAAAAGTTTTGAAAAATAAGAACAAAGTGGGGGGAATCATCCTACTTTATTTCAAGACATTATAAAACTATGGTAATCATGACTGTGTGGTTGGCAGAGGGATAGATACTTAGACCAATGGAATGGAACAGAGAACCCAGAAATACACCCAAACAAAAGTATGCTCAACTGATTTTTAACAAGTGTACAAAAGCACTTAGATGGAGGAATGATAGTTTTTTGTATTGTTAGAACAACTAGATGTCAATAGTCAAAAAAAAATCAACCTAAATCTTATATGTTATACAAAAATTAACTCAAAATAGATCATAAACTTAAATGTACACAGCACATGGTATTTCATACCTGCTTCTCACAGCATTCCCATTCCACTTTCTTAACATTTCTCTTAACAGGGTCTTTCACAAAGCAACATTTAAAAATTTTGGTGAAAATTTATTGATTTTTTTCTTTTATTAATGATGCTTAAAAAAATTTTTTTTAACATCTTTATTAGAGTATAACTGCTTTACAATGGTGTGTTAGTTTCTGCTGTATAACAAAGTGAATCAGCTATACATATACATACATCCCCATATCTCCTCCCTATCCCACCCCTCTAGGTGGTCACAAAGCAAATGGTGCTTTTTGGTATGTCCAAGAGCTCTTGATCAATCCCTAGGTTCCAAAGATTTTCTCTCATGTTTTCTTCCAAAAGTTTTATATTTTACATTTAAATATTTGCAAACTACATATCTGATAAAGGAGTCATATCTAGAATTTGTAATGGACTCTCAAAATTCAGCAGTAATAGAAAACAAGAAATTTGATTAGAATGTGGGCAAAAACCATGAAGAGTCATTTCACCTAAGAGGATAAACAAATGGCAAATCAGCACATGAAAAGATGTAAAACATCCTTTGCCATTAAGGAAATGAACATTAAGACCACAGTGAGATATTACTCCATACCCATTAGAACAGCTGAAATAAAAAATTGTAAGAACACCAAATGCTGGCAAGGATACTAACAAACTGGACTCTAAATCACTGTTGAGAATGTAATATGGTATAGCCATTCTGGAAATAGTTCGGTAGTTTCTTTTTTTTTTTTTTGTTTTTGTTTTTTTTTGGTAGTTTCTTGAAAAAATGAAATATACCCTTACTATATAATCTAGTAATCACATTTGTGCATATTTTTCCAGTTAAATGAAAATTTTTGTCCTTAGAAAAAAATTGTATACAGTGGTTCATAGTAGATTTATTTGTAATAGCCCCAAACTGGAAACAAAATGTCTTACAATACATGAATCATTAAACAAACTCTGATATATCTATACCATGAATATTACTCAATGAAAAAGGAACAAGCTAGTGATACAACAACTTGGAAGAATCTCATGCTGAATAAAAGAAAGCCAGTCTCAAAATTTCTCACACTGTATGATTTTATTCATATAAAATTCTTAAAGTGACAAAATTATAAAGGTGGAGAACCAGTTGATGGTTGTTAGGGGTTAGGGTTGGTGGGGAGAAGGGAGTAGGTATGGCCTTAAGGGGTAGCATGAGGGGGATACTTGTGGTGATGGAATAGTCTTTTATTTTGATTGTGGCAGTGGTTACACAGTTCTAGTCATGTGATGAAATGACATAGAATTATAAACACACGTTATACCTATATCAATTTCCTGGTTTTGATATTGTACTATAATTGCGTAAGATCTAACCTATGGGGGAACTAGGTGAAGAGTACACAAGATGTCTCTGTACTATCTGTGTAACTCCCTGTGAATTTATATTTCAAAACTGTATTAATTTAGTCCCTGAACTCAGAGAGCAGAAAATGTAAGGAATCAGTAAGTGAGGCTACCTTGAAATTTCTATACTTGTTTCTTTCTTTCATTACTGTGTGTTTTTAGGTGTGTATACATTTGTATCTTCTTGATGTATTGACTCTTTTATCATTATTAAATGTTCCTCTTTAGCTTTAGTAATATTTATTGTTTTAATGTCTAGTTTGTCTGATATTCATATAGTCACTCCAGCTCTTCTAAAGTTACTACTTGTATGGTGTATCTTTTTTTCATCCTTTTATTTTCAACCTGCTTGTGGATTTGAATGTAAAGTTTGTCTCCTGTAGACAGTATCTCATTGGATCTTGGTTTTTGTCCTGACAATCTGTCTTTTGATTAAAGTATTTAGTTTATTCACATTTAATGTAATTACCAATATATTTGGATTTACATCTTCCATTTTGCTATTTGTTTTGCATATGTCTCATGTTGTTTTGTTTTTTTGTTTCTCTTTAATGTCTTCTTTTGTGTTAAACAAAGCTTTTTGTGTACCATTGCAACTTCTCTGTTAGTTAAATTTTTTTTTGAGTTATAGTCTTAGTTGTTACTCTAGGGATTACAACATGCGTCTGAACTTATCACAGTATACTCAGGTTAATACTGACTCAGTACTGGTAAAATGTAGAAACTTTGTTCCAACAAAGCCATTGTACTAATATTGTCATATATGTTGTGCATTAATCCCTATAATGCAGTGCTGTTATTACTGCTTTATATAATCTTATGTTTTTAAAATAAATTGAGAGGAAAATAAAAAATATATTTAGCCTTTTCTTTTTCTTTTTTTGGCTGCACCATGCAGCTTGTGGGATCTTAGTTCCCCGACCAGGGATTGAACCCATGACCGCTGCAGTGGAAACGTGGAGTCCTAAGCACTGGACTGCCAGGGAATTCCTCATATAGCCTTTTGTTCTTATCATACATATTTATCAATTCTAGTACTCTTTATTTATTCCAGTGTATTTCAGTTATCTCTGGTGTCATTTGCTTTCAGTGTAAAAGATTACCTTTAGGATTAAAAAATTTTTGTTTTAAAGTTTTATTATTTTATTTTAATTTTTATACAATTTTTAAAGGTTACACTCCATTTACAGTTATTACAAAATATTGGCTATATTCCCTGTGTTGTACAATAGATCCTTGTAGCCTGTCTTACACCCAGTAGTTTGAACCTCCATTCCCCACCCCTATATTGCACCTCCTCTCCCTCTTCCCACTGTTAACCACTAGTTTGTGAGTCTGATTCTTTTTGTTTATTTTCACTAGTTTGCTGTACTTTTTAGATTCCACATATAAGTGATATCATACAGTATTTGTCTTTCTCTGTCTGACTTATTTCACTTAGCATAATACCCTCCAGGTTCATCCATGTTGCTGCAAATGGCAACATGGCAACATTTAGCATTTCTTATAAGGCAGGTTTACTAGCAACAGTTTTTCTGAATTTTTATTTATCTTGGAACGTCTTTATTTCCTTGGAATGTCTTTATTCATTTTTGAAGGATAGTTTTGCTAGATACAGATTTCTTGGTTGACAGTTTTTTTATTTCAGTATATTATGTCATTCCATTGCCCTGTGGGCTATCTTATTTCTGATCAGAAGTCAGCCATTAGTTGTATTGTTCTTCTCTGTACGTGATGAGTCATTTTTTTCCTACTGTTTTGGATATTTTTATGTTTGTCTTTGACTTTCAGCGTTTTGACTGTGACATGTCAAGATGTAGATCTCTGTGTTAATAGTACTTGGTGTTCATTGAGCTTCTTGGATTGTTAGATTAATGTTATTTTTAAAAATCAAATTAAGGAAGTTTCACTCATTTCTTCAAATAATTTTTTTATTCCATCTCTCTCTCTCTTCTTCTTCTGTGACTTATCTTATACATATGTTGGTACACTTGGTGTTGTCCCACAAGTTTCTGAGATTTTAATCATTTTTCCTCTTTTGTTTTTTATTCCTCAGATTGGATAATTTCCATTGACTTTTCTTTAAATTCACTGATTTTTAAATTCTGTCATCTCAAATATGCTGTTGAGCCTGTCTACTGAATGTTTCATTTCAGTCATTCATTTCAACTTTAAAATTTCCATTTGGTTCTTTTTATTGTTTCTACTTCTCTACTGAGATTACTTGTTTGTTGAGTCATTCTCATCATATTCTCCTTTAATTCTCTAAACATGGTTTCCTTAATACTTTGAAATATTTATATTAGCTGCTTCAAAGTTCTAGTCTGCTAACCTAAATGACCGTCAATAGATGAATGGACAAAGATGTAATATATACATATATATATATATGTATACACACACACACACACACACACACATATACACACATATACATATATTTATATATAATGGAATATTAATCAGCCATAAAAAATAGTGAAATCTGGGCTTCCCTGGTGGCGCAGTGGTTGAGAGTCCGCCTGCCGATGCAGGGGACACGGATTCGTGCCCTGGTCTGGGAAGATCCCACATGCCGCGGAGTGGCTGGGTCCGTGAGCCATGGCCGCTGAGCCTGCACGTCCGGAGCCTGTGCTCAGCAATGGGAGAGGCCACAATGGTGAGAGGCCCACGTACCGGAAAAAAAAAAAAAAAAAGAAATCTTGCTATTTGAGACAACATGTGTGGACCCAGAGTGTATTATGGTAAACAAAATCAATCAGACAGAGAAAGACAAATACCATATGACTTCACTTTTATGTGAAATCTAAAAAATAAAACAAATGACAATAGGAACAGAGTCATAGATACAGAAAACAAACAGGTGGTTACCAGAGGGGAGGAGAGAAACAGGTTTAAGAGGTACAAATTTCTAGTGGCAAAATAAATGAGTCATGGATATGAAATGTGCAGTATGGGGAATATAGTCTATAGTCAATAATTATGTAATATCTTTCTGTGATGTCAAATGGTAGCTAGACTTATTGCAGTGATAATTTTGAGATGCATAGAAATATTGAATCAATATGTTGTGTACCAGGAACTAACATAGTATTGTAGGTCAATTATACTTCAAAAACAAACAAACAAATAAACTCATAGAAAAAGAGATCAGATTTGTGGTTACCAAAAGTGCAGAGTGGGGTGCAGGACCTGGATGAAGACAGTCAAAAGGTACAAATTTCCAGTTACAAGGTAAATAAGTACTAGGGATGTACAGTACAACATGATAAATATGATTAATGCTGTTGTATGTTATATAGGAAAGTTGTTAAGAGAGTAAATCCTGAGTTCTCATGACAAGGACAAATTTAGACAGTTTATTTATAGACAAATATAGACTTAGTTTATTTTTTTTTTCACTGTTCTTTTTCTAACCTGAGTATATAAACCTTTCCTGTTTATTTGCATGTCTTGTAATTTTTTGTTGAAAATTGGACATTTTGGATAATATTTTGAAGCACCTCTGTATTTTCATTTTTTCCATTGACAAAAAGCTTTATTTTTTATTTTGTAACTTGGACTTGATCTGCAGAATCTTTCCTGTGGTATGTGGCAGTTTTTAAGTTCTTATTTTTATTTCTAGTCTAGCTTCCTAATGGCTGTCCCTGTGTCTTCATGTCTCAGTTGATAGCCAATGATTTGGGCTGAGGTTGTACTCAAACACCTTAACCCCATTATCTTCCACCCTCTGCTGATGGATCAGTATGTATGTTTGGTAGCATGTTCAAAGTTCAGGTAATTATTATCTGCCTTAACTTTTATTTACCACGAGACTATCTCAAATTTCCCTTGCACACGTTTAGTTTCGTAGTCACCCAGAGATGTGTGGAGAGCTTATCTAGCTCTTGTATGGCTCTCTCATTTTCAGATTTTCCCTATTAACTTTCTGGTTGGTCTACTGCTTCCCCCAACTGTACTTCAATCTCAAGCTAGCAGAGCTGTAGATTTGCCCTATTCTTTTTCTACTGCATTTGCCTCTTTTACTAACAGCCTTTCTGGGTGTGGGTTTTTACCTTCTGTCCCAAATCAGGTCTTCCTGCACTGGCAGAAAATTGCTGGTTTTCAAGGTCAGCCTTGCTTTTGTAATCCTACTGCATTGACAAACTGGGGGATTCAGAAATGGAATGGGAGCAGCCCTAGGCAAAAAGGCTGCATAATTCCACTCCTCTTACCCAAAGTTCAGCTGATTTTCATGAATAAATGCTTCCTAATTTGTTGTCTGCCGTTAGTTAATTTCCAGAGGCCAGAGGTGATTGTTTTGGATTTTTTTCCCCCAGTTTTATACTTGTTTTATGGGTTGAGTGGGAGGCTTTTGACCTCTTTTCTTTTTTTTTTTTTTTTAATTATTTATTTTTGGCTGTGGTTGGGTCTTCATTGCTGCATGCAGGCTTTATCTAGTTGCAGTGAGCGGGGGCTACTCTTCATTGCGGTGTGTGGGCTTCTCATTGCGGTGGCTTCTCTTGTTGCAGAGCATGGGCTCTAGGCATGCAGACTTCAGTAGTTGTGGCATGCGGGCTCAGTGGTTGTGGCTCACGGGCTCTAGAGTGCAGGCTCAGTAGTTGTGGTGCACGGGCTTAGTTGCTCCATGGCATGTGGGATCTTCCCGGACCAGGGCTCAAACCTGTGTCCCCTACATTGGCAGGCGGATTCTTAACCACTGTGCCACCAGGGAAGCCCTTGACCTCTTTTTGATTTTTTAGCCAATTATATGTTTTTAAAGCATCAGAGTGCAGATGTCTTATTTTACTTATGAATCTAGTTTATGGCCAGAAGGAGAAGGACCTGCTTCCTCAGGCCAGTATTTCCCTCTTTTCAGAAGTATCACATCAGAAGTGATACTTTGATGTTGCAAAATACAATCTATTTAAAGATGGCAGTAATTTATAGATTTAATTTGATTTTTTTTCTCATCACACGTGGATGACCTGTGGCATGCTAACTGTGAGATTATTTGTGTAGGTGGTATGACTTGGTTACTATATACATTAAAATATTGATGAGTGGGATGCATATCATTAAGTTCCTTATTTCAAAGAGGATTTAAAGGTCATGCATTTTTGCAACTTTTAAACTGTAAATGTAACTTCTAATTATCAGTGTTAATGGAGATGAGCAAAAGTGTGATAATATCCAAATATTGGGCAATATGAAAATCATATACGCTGCTGAATGTTTTATTTTTGTATTTCTATTGGAAAATAGTTTTATTTATTATACAAACAACAGTTTTTAGCTTCCAGGGTTAAACGCTGTATGTGTAGTCTTTAATGTAGTCTTGAGATTTCCATGGGAGGATTATTACATTATCATCATTTTACAGATGTGGAAACTGTGGCTGGGAGAAGTTAAGTAACTTGCTCAAGGACAGACATAAAAATTCATGTAATGCACATTAGAAACCCAGTTGGTCTAACTCCCACAACCTTGCTTGTATAATGTGTGGTCATGTGATGTGGAAATTCGCAGTATTATTTCCAACTGGGGGTAATATGAATTTTAGAGGCGAGGCTTTTTCATTTCCTTATCCTCTCTTTCTGCTGAGCTTTCAGCATTGCTTCTGAGACTGATTAAAAAGTGTCCACTTATAGCAATTCTGGACTCTTCTACCTTGCTGACCTATGACTTCCTTAGGGCAGAGTGGTAATTGCTTTTATATACCTTATAGCTCTTGCTTTACTTGAGGCAACAAAATCCATAAGCACAATTGTTTTTAACCATCATTTAAATACAGGTAATCTTCTCTTTGCCTTCAAAGTATTGGAAAAACTTAGGTAAACAACTAAGATCTTAAAATTAATGTCTTTAAAATTCACAACTTTTAACCCTGATGCATTAAACAGAGTGGTGCTCCAAATTCATTATTTTTTCTATTGCCTTTATTATATGCAGATTACATGATGATGGCATAAAGAATATGAAAGCAATGATAATTTTTGCCACTAGTAAAAAGCTTTGGGATAAACAAAAATATTATACACTACCCTTGAGTTTCATTTATTTATTTCCAACATACTTTTCTCCCTTAAGGATATCATGGTTGTGCTCTTTCCTTGCAAAACACATGTTAAATTTGAGTGATACTTCATATATGTGAGAGGCTACTTATTTGTTAAAATTCACTATTTTCTTGTCTGTTTGTTTGAGAGTACCTGTAAAGAGTGACCAAAGTGTTCCTGTCTTTCTGGGAGCCAGCCTGGAATGGACACATAGCTGAATGGACTAACTATGCTAATGTTTACCTTTTGAAAATGAATTAGCCGAAATCATTTCAATCTCTTTGATGCCTACAAAAGAGGTAGAAAAAAAATCTCCTGAACAAGCAATATAAACTAGTCAGTCCTTACCTCTGCTGAGATGCTGCTGCTAGCTGTGGGCTTTCTAAAATGTTGAGGGAGATTCTGAATCCCAAGTGGCTAAAGGCACACAAATAGTACCAGAAGCCATTCTTAGTGAAAAACGAGCAATAATAGAGGTATAGGAGCAGCTCATTTTTCCTCACTGATTTTTCTGAGGTTCGAATCACATTCCTCTTTTTATTAAAAAAATTTTTTTTACATCTTTATTGGAGTATAATTGCTTTACAATGTTGTGTTAGTTTCTGCTGTATAACAAAGTGAATCAGCTATATGTATACGTATATCCCCATATCCCCTCCCTCTTGCGCCTCCCTCCCACCCTCCCTATCCCACCCCTCTAGGTGGTCAGAAAGCACCGAGCTGATCTCCCTGTGCTATGCAGCTGCTTCCCACTAGCTATCTGTTTTACATTTGGTAGTGTATATATATCAGTGCCACTCTCTCACTTCATCCCAGCTTAGCCTTCCCCCTCCCCATGTCCTCAAGTCCATTCTCTACGTCTGCGTCTTTATTCCTGTCCTGCCCCTAGGTTCATCAGAACCATTTTTTTTAGATTCCATATATATGTGTTAGCATACGGTGTTTGTTTTTCTCTTTTCTGACTTACTTCACTCGTATGACAGACTCTAGGTCCATCCACCTCACTACAAATAACTCAATTTCGTTTCCTTTTATGGCTGAGTAATATTCCACTGTGTATATGTGCCACATCTTCTTTATCCATTCATCTGTTGATGGACACTTAGGTTGCTTCCATGTCCTGGCTATTGTAAATAGCGAATCACGTTCCTCTTATCACTGGAGGCTATTGTGCCCACAGCTTATTTCATTCTTAGGTAGCTCATCATTTGAACATATCAGAGCATCACATTGCACTCATTGTGGCTCAGTGAGAAGGCATAATTTTTATGTAAAGCAGGAATAGCTAGTAGAGGGTTCTTTGCTCCCAAGGTTTGCCCACAAATACCCCACACCTGCAGATATTTTCAAGGCCCTCAGATGTATAAATTGTCCTAAAAAATCACCACCACAACCATCACCTACTCTTCAAAATCCTCCACTTCTGTCTACCCTCCCCAAACACAAAGTTTCAACCAACTATTATATATATATATATAGGCCCATAGAACCAAGAATGTAGTCTGGTGGCTTCTATGATAAAATGCAAACAGATAATTAATTATAATTGAGAAAACTTTCTAATTGTGACCCCTGCATGTGTAATGCAATATTCTGATTTGTAGTCAGACTCCCCAGGAATTGAAGCACACAGATTGGGAGTCTGAGAAAATGAACAAGAGTGATCATAGGCAGATGCATAGCCCACAGAAATATTTCAGAAAGCAATACAGTTTGCAGAGTCCCCATGCAAGCTCTTAGACATAAGGATTTTGAAGAAGAGATAAATGTCCCTCAATACCTTTTTAGATGAATAATACAGACAAAACAAAATCTTTTTCTTCTTTATTTCAAATTGTTGGGAAACCTGCTAAATAGAAACTGCTGCTCTAGAAATTAAGGGAATTGGAGTTGGCGTTAAGTTGTGAGTTTTCTATTAAGCTCTTTGGAATTCAGAATTGACATGTGGAATGTCAGCTATTGTTTATGACTACATAGCTGTGACAGTACATAAATAATAAATGTTCACTTCCTCTATGTCCAAGAGCCTGGGATGACCTTAGAAATGCTGCCTCTTTCTCACTGACAGTTATTTCAAGACGTTTTTGATGAATCAAGGTAGAAATTAACATTCTTTACAATGAAACACTACCTTCAGGCCATTGGCTACAAGAAAAAGAGCAGGGGCTGTTGTGTTCTGATTTATTGGAATGTTCATTAAAATTCTCAGATGAAGCTTACCTTTGTCTGTATAAAACAAATATGGATACTGTTTAGCAGCTATATTATTTCTGTACCTTAGAATGTGTGATATTGTGTATAAGTATCAGCCAGGCTCCAAATAGAAACTACTCTGAGTTTAAAACAGGAGATTTAGTACCAGATTGGCTAAACAGGTGATAGAAAAGCTGAGAAACCAAATGGGGGACACTTAGGTAATCTAGGAATTAACAGCAGGAAGTCATTACCATCCTATATTAATTATCTGTTGCTGTGTAACAAATTATCCATAAAGTTACCACAAAATTATTATCTCATACAGTTTTGAGGGTTGGGAATATTAGTGTGGTTTAGATGTTTACCTCTGGCTCAGATTCCCTCATGAACTTACAGTCAAGTTATTAGCTGGGGTTGCTGTCTTACCTATGGGTGCTTGACTAAGATGAGGCATCCACTTCCACGTTCACTTAGGTGAAGGTTGGTAGGCTCCAGTCTCTTGCCATGTGAGTCTCTCCACCGGGTTCCCTTATGTCACGGCAGCTGGCTTCCCCTAAAGCAAGTGGTCTATGAGAGGGAAAGAGTGCACTCAAGATAGAGTCCCAGTCTTTTAAAAAATATATTTATTGAAGTATAATTGACCTACAACAGTATGTTAGTTCCAGGCACACAACATAGTGTTTTGATATTTCTGTACATTACAAAATCATCACCATGGTAAATCTAGTTACCATCTTTTGCCATATAAAGACATTACAATGTTATTGACTGTATTCCCCATGCTGTACACTTCATTCCCCTGACTAATTTATTTTGTAACTGGAAGTTGGTACCTTTTAATCTCCCTCACCTATTTCACTCATGCCCCAGTCTTTTTATATCTGAAATGATATCCCATCACTTCTGCTGTTTTCTATTTATTAAAAGTGAGTCACAAAGTCCAGCCCACACTCAAAGGGGGGGAGGATTATACAAGTGTGAGAATACTAGAAGTATGTATATTAGTTTGCTAGGGCTGCGGTAACAAAGTACAATACTACAAACTGGGTGGTTTAACAGAAGCTTATTGTCTCTCATTTCTGGAGTGTAGAAGTCTGAGATCAAGGTGTCAGCAGGGTTGTTTCCTTCTGGGGGCGGTGAGGGAGAATCAGTTCCATGCTACTCTCCTAGCTTTTGGTGATTTGCTGGCAATCTTTAGCACTCCTTGTCTTGTAGATGCATCACGCCAATTTCTGCCTTCATCTTCACATGATGTTCTCCTTGTGTTTGTGTTTGTCTTTCTCTATATTTTTGCTTTTGTATAAGGATGGCAGCTGTATTGGATTAGGGTCCACCCTGATGATCTCAACTTGACTATATCTGCAAACCCTTATCTTCAAATAAGGTCACATTCACAGGCTCTGAGGGTTAGGAGTTGAATACATCTTTTTTGTGGGGGACACAAGTCAACCCATAGCAGTGAATATCATTGGAGGCTGTTTTAGAAGCTACCTACCACATACTGCTAGTCTGGAAGACAGAGGGAGGGGGCAAGTCTCACAAGAGCCTGGTGGACCAGCTTTCACCTGACAGGAGCTAGGACCACAGTAAGCTGTCTGGTCAGAGGTGGGGTTGTGGAGAAGACTCTTGCTACCAAACTCTCTGCTACATGAGCATAGAGAGAATGGGAGAATAACCTGCTTCTTCCCCACTCTGCCCCACTCCAAAGTAGACAGTCCAATCTCCCTTGCTGTAAGTCAGTTGATAAGGGCACCTAAAGAAGTCAGCTCTTCTGAAAGACTGAGCAGAGCTGGAGAAAGGCAAGCTGTGGATCTGAGGCACATATGTGTTGTGTTAGATCTGCAGCAAGGTATCGCACAGTGCTGCAGCAAACTCACAGAGACCTTGCAGGATATTTTAAATTTTTTGAGGTTAACACAGCAATACTTGATATCTGTTGGACACCACATGCAATACTAGCTCAAGGTAGTTCACAGATTCAACATTAGATTGTGCTACATTCCTTTTTGATATCTTGGCAGTTTTTGTGTCCTAACTACTTTAGTAAGTGGAATTTTTAGATATGTCTCTGCCTAGAGGAGCCATGAAAAAATTCTGAAGACACTAAGGACTCCATGAATTGAGAACATTTTTGAACCTCTGACAATAGGCATTATTTATATTATTATTCACCATGGCCATATTTATAGAGCATACCTGGGGAGGTCGATTCTTTAATGTCTTGACAGCTAACTTCCTGCCCTCCATTATCCCATTTTGATCTTAGAATGACTGAACTCAAGGTTGGGCTATGAGGACTGTGCAGTTGGAATAATGTCAAGAGAATAGGAGAAGCCTTGCCTAAGAAACTCAAGGTAACATTTATGGATCCTGGAGAGTGGAGCTTTAAGATTTTAGTGATTCATCTGCAAAGATGCCATTTAAAAGAAAGAAAAATCTGGACACATAGATATGTTCTAGCCAAACTGAGTATCACATGTTCGCATATAGTTCCAGCCCTTGTACCTGCTGTTTTTACTGCCAGAGCAGTCCCCCCACCCACACCCCCATATCACCTCCTATCAGGGACTGATTTTCCCTCTAGGGCTCAGCCAAGAGCTCCCTTACTGCCTTATACCTATCCTGTGCTCAAACTGGCCTGTTTATGCTTTTTCATAGCTGCTGGTGCCCTCCCATTGTAACAGTTACCACACTGGACCACTAAGCATCTTTATGTATTTCTTCCTGCTGGTTTGTAAGCTCCATGAGGGAAACAATCATTTCTGTCTTGTCACCACTGTATCTTCAGTATGACTACAGAGCCTGGCACATAGGCACTCTATATATTTAAGGAATGATTAACTGTTTTGGAATTAGATTGCAAAAGAGAGGTTACAGCTTTCATTACAGTGAGCCAAAGGTGGATCCTTCCATTGGTGACAGAGTATCTTCTGTTATAGTCCTCAAAGACACAACAACAGGAAATGGTTATTTAATAGGAAATGTAGTTTAGTCAGATCTGAATATTCACATTGTGACTCAAATATCAAGTGATACTGAGTGATATAAATCAAGTGACACTTGATGTACAGTGGACTGTTGTGCCCTTACTTGGCTTTTAAAGGTCACTCAGCAATTTTCCGTTTACGACTTAGTCTCTTCCATGTTAACTCAGTCTCTTTGAGGAAAGAAAGCTTTTCTTTTTCATGGAGAGGGTGGTCTATATTTGGGTGGTTTGAGTGCTGTTTCTTACAAGGAGGGGAGCATCTGCTTTGCCGCCATCTTCTGACCCCTGGATCCCACTGCGGTCCTGCCTGGCCATGGTTATCCTGTTTGGCACCTGCGTGGGTTGCTGAGCATCACCTGGAAGCCTTGATGATGTCCAGGTTCTGCCATGCTTGTGATCTTGAGGATCTTACATTTTGTAGCTTCCTTATCTCAAACTTGGGTCTTTTCTGGTTCACAAGAAATCCTGGCCTCTACAAAGCCCAGAAAACTTTGGCTGCCTTCTCTGCACCACCTCAGAATGTGTGCATCCCTCAGGCTCCCCTGGGCCAATCCACAGGTGCTATTTTTATCACCTAAGCACCATGTCCTTGCATTGGCAGGCTGAATGCCAAGCTCCCTTGAGGCAGCTTATACTCTTTCCAGGTATTCCCTGGAAAGCCGGGCCCAGCTGACTTTCTTTGTTATTCTGCCAAGCCTCCTTGGGTGTCCTATTATTTCACACTCCCTGCAGCTAAGGCTCAGAGAATAGGGTGTTGGAAACTTGTCTCAGTGACCCACCCCGGTCTCACATCAGTTAAATCCTTCTCTTCCTTCTCTACTTTATGACCTAATTTTGCAAACTCTTTGAGCTCAGTGCTCTAAACTTGGTCTTTTTTGCAATTCAAAATATAACCTCCTTTCACTTTAGTGCCTAGCTCTGACTAATCAAAAGCATTTTAGCTTTTGGAGGATTATTTTTCCTCTGGGTATAAAAACATTTTATTTGAAACTCAAAGCCAAGCAATGACTTCTTTGTTATAGGAGGTATCTGTCTTCCCTTTATCCAGGGAAGTTAGCCTTGTGTTCATGGCTCAGCTTTACTGGTGGAAAGGATAACAAGTTCAAAGAAGAGAGGTGGATAAGGGCAGGTAGGGAAGGAAATTCAATATAAAAAATATCCTACTACATTTGTAGTTAAAAGTTATATTGCATTTGTGTTATATTTATATAAAGCTTTATAGTTTACAAAATGCTTTTATTTATGTCATCGTGAAGCAATAGAGAAAAATGGTTAAAAGTCCACACTTTAAATCTGGGTTTTGACTATAATTCAGCCACGCACCAGCAATGCGATATTGGATGAACTAATATAAATTTCTTCATCTGGAGAAGAACAGTACCATACTCACAGGGTTATCACCTTTAAAGAAGACTTCATTTATGTAAAGAACTTGGCATACCTCAAGAAATTAAAAAGTATAAATAAGGGCCACAGTATTGTTTTTTAAACTGGTATTAATCTCTTTGGGGCTTTCTTCTTCGGTCAGATTTGTTCAAACTCCAACCTTAGTCATGGATTTCCTTCTGTTTGCCTAGGGTAAAGAAAGGGTTAGGGTTGGAGGCCCTTAATTGCTAAAATATTTGGAAGTTCATGCCACTCTCAAATGGCCATTTCACATGACTCTGTGCTGCGTCTAGGCTTGGGGACTTTGTTGACTGACACTAGAACTTGGGAGCTTCCAGCCCAGATTCCCTACGCGGGAGGCAGCGGGTAGGGTCCAGTCTCACTAAACGCGCAGCCCGGCAGATGACTCTGTGTCTCCCCTTCCTCACCCAGTGATGCTCCTTCTCCTCCACCCCCCATCCTCCTCTGGGACAACCCAACATAATCTCAGGAAGTTCACATTTTAAGAATAAAAGCCAGGAAGGGAGACTGATATCACAATATTTCTACTTTCTGTGGGGCACCTCTTGTGTTCTGCTGCAGCAGAAACAAAGCCCATTTTAATATCTCAATACATTATCCTTCTGTGCAGTGAATAAATGAAAGCAGTTATTATATTTATGCCATGATATGGTGGAAAGAAAAATTTTGAATTACACTTTAATCACTTAAAACCAATGAAAGAGTTTTAGAAATGACTGTTTTGAATATATTGAAAATGAAGGTAAAACATCAGACAATCAGAATTGTAAGATTTCTGTCAGGCTTGTAGAAAGGAGAAAAATGAATCAGTCCAACACTGAATGTTTGGTTTTAGGAATTTGTCCTAGTAATCAGAATGAATTTAGAAATCAGAAGCTAGGTCTCTATGATGATTAAAGATGGGAATGCAAATATTCATACAAACAAACAAAGTCCCCCCAATAAGTGGTGCTGGGAAAACTAGACAACTACATGTAAAAGAGTGAAATTAGAACACTCCCTAACACCGTACACAAAAATAAACTCCAAATGGATTAAAGACCTAAATGTAAGGCCAGACACTATAAAACTCTTAGAGGAAAACATAGGCAGAACACTTTTTGACATAAATTGCAGCAAGTTGTTTTTCGATCCACCTCCTAGAATAATGAAAATAAAAACAAAAATAAACAAATGGGATCTAATTATACTTAAAAGTTTTGCATAGCAAAGGAACCATAAATAAAAAGACAACCCTCAGAATGGGGGAAAATATTTGCAAACGAAGCAACTGACAAGAAATTAATCTCCAAAATATACAAACAGCTCATGTAGCTCAATATCATAAAAACAAGCAACCCAAATCAAAAAATGGGCAGAAGATCTAAATAGACATTTCTGCAAAGAAGACATACAGATGGCTAAAAAGCACATGAAAAGATGCTCAGCATCACTAATTATTAGAGAAATGCAAATCAGAACTACAATGAGGTATCACCTCACACTGGTTAAAGTGGCCATCATCAAAAAATCTACAAACAATAAATGCTGGAGCGGGTGTGGAGAAAAGGGAACCCTCTTGCACTGTTGGTGGGAATGTAAATTGACACAGGCACTACGGAGAACAATATGGAGGTTCCTTAAAAAACTGAAAATAGAACTACCATACGACCCAGCAATCCCACTCCTGAGCATATATCCGGAGAAAACCATAATTCGAAAAGATACATGTACCACAATGTTCATTGCAGCACTGTTTACAATAGCCAGGGCATGGAAGTAACCTAAATGTCCATCGACAGAGGAATGGATAAAGAAGCTGTGGTACATATATACAATGGAATATTACTCAGCCATAAAAAAGAACAAAATAATGCCATTGGCAGCAACATGGATGAACCTAGAGATTGTCATTGAGTGAACTAAGTCAGACAGAGAAAGACAAATATCATATGATGTTGCTTATGTGTGGAATCTAAAACGGTACAAATGAGCTTATTTACAAAACAAACAGTCACAGATGTAGAAAACAGACATATGGTTACTGGGGGTAAGTGGGGGGAGGGATAAACTGGGAGATTAGGATTGACATATACACACTACTATATGTGAAATAGATAACTAATATTCAATACTCTGTAATGGCCTATAGGGAAAAGAATCTAAAAAAAGTGGATGTATGTATAGTATAACTGTTTCACTTTGCTTACACCTGAAACTAACACAACATTGTGAATCAACTATACTCCAATAAAAATATAAAAAATAAAATAAAAAGCCTTGGGGGCTTCCCTGGTGACGCAGTGGTTGAGAGTCTGCCTGCCGTTGCAGGGGACGTGGGTTCGTGCCCCGGTCCGGGAAGATCCCACATGCCGCGGAGTGGCTGGGCCCGTGAGCCATGGCCGCTGAGCCTGCGCGTCCGGAGCCTGTGCTCAGCAACGGGAGAGGCCACAACAGTGAGAGGCCTGTGTACCGCAAAAAACAAAAAACAAAAAAACCTTGGGAAAGTATAAATCTATTTGAAAAAAATATTCTATTGAGATATTTTGGGCCACAGTTAATTACTTTAACTTCTCTTGAAAAAAATATTCCAAATTTGATCTAAAAAGTAGTTCCCCTGATAACTGTAAACATTGGAGGCCAACCTATGTGTCTTGAAAAAAAAATTTTTGCAAGAAAACCTAGACTACATAGAGCAGTGGGAGAGAAATGCATAATCAAGACTGGAAACTCAGACCTATAAAAGAAAAATGTAGTTATATTTATTCAAAGTTAAAAACAGTTATGATATGTGGGCTTCCCTGGTGGTGTAGTGATTAAGAATCTGCCTGCCAGTGCAGGGGACATGGGTCCGAGCCCTGGTCTGGGAAGATCCCACATGCCACGGAGCAACTAAGTCTGTGTGCCACAACTACTGAGCCTGCACTGTAGAGCCTGTGAGCCAAAGTTGCTGAAGCCCACGTGCCTAGAGCCCGTGCTCCGCAACAAGAGAAGCCACCGCAGTGAGAAAGCCCGCGCACCGCAACAAAGAGTAGCCCCTGCTTGCTGCAACAAAGAACGCCAGCACCCAGCAACGAAGACCCGAAGCAGCCAAAAATAAATAAATAAATTAAAAAAAAAAACTTAACAGTTATGATATGTGATAGCATAATCAAAGTAATAAATGATACATTTAGAAAAAGTAAATCAAAAGACAAAGGGTTTATATCCATAATTATACACACATCACTTAAAACTTGGTTAAGACAAACTAGTAGAAATATGGAAAAAGTATGTGCTCAGTAAATGCATGAAAAGTTGATATATCAATTTACTGACCTTAGACTGATAAAATTAAACAAACATGGAAATGTAAAGTCCTGTCTTGGGGGACACACACATGAAAGAGTACATTCATATGCTGATGATAGGATTTGTGACATCCTTTTGGAAAGAGACGTGGCAAGGCCTACTAAAATTAAAGAAAAAGATACATATCTGTTGTCTTATCAATTCCTCTTATAGAAATGTATTCCATGGAGATAAAATGTCAACTACAAAAGGAAATATAAATAATAGTATTTATTGTCATATCGTTCATAATAGTTAAGTAAATTATGACAAACCCACAGCATGGAAAGTTATTCATCTATTAAAAGGAATGAACTAGACCTGTATCAGTCATCTTGGATGGATGGATTTCTAGGAAATACTGTTGACTAAGCAAACAAAAATTTGGAGAAATACGTATAATACAATCTAATTCTTATAAAACAGTAACGACTCTCCCATATAAGTGACTGGGTGTATGTGTGTATATATGATTAGAGAGATACACAGTAAATTTTAACATGGGTTACCTGGAGGGGTGGTGATAGGTTTGGGGGCAAAGGAAAGATGATAGATGGAAAGCAAGGATAAAAATATCTAGACTAAAAAGTAGATGTGCGATATCCAAATAAACACACACAAATTCACATACAGAAATTAGGGGGAAAGAGAATAAATGTAGTTTTATGTATACTGCCTTATATGAATGGCCCATGATACTCTGTCAAGTTTTAATTTACAGAGTGCTTTGTATAATAGGATTCTGTTTTTGTTAAAACAAGTAAATAATCACTTATATTTGTGTGTGTATGTTTCTACACATATATGTATATATTTATACACAAACATGGGCAAGGGAATAGGCATGGAAAAGTACATACTCGTCTTAATATTGCATATTTTAGGAGGTGGGAATGGAACAAGGATGGGATTACATCTTTATCCTTTTATTATGCGTTGTTTTAATTCTTATACTAAGCTTGAATGAATTTTGCAATTTATAACACACCAAATAAATTTAAATAGTATGTAATACCTTACATATGTATAACTTTTAGATTCTACAAATCTGACTCAATCAAATAACATATCAACCCTGGCCTGTGGCCAACATAACCTAAACCAAATTCTGATCTTATCCCAAAGTGAATTTATTCTCCTTATGCTAAAGTGATTGCTAAGATGCTGTTTTCTCATTCATATTCTCATCTGCTTCTCATCAGTAACCTGAAAAGATATTATTATCCCTGTATTTATATACAGTATGTGGAAGAAGGAATCAGAGGTCTTCATTGACTTGCCAAAAGTCATAGAGCTAGTTGTGACACTTAATCCAGACCTTAATCTCAAATTCCATTTTTTTTCCTTTCTATTATATCACAAATGCTGCTAAGCAAGTGTTTTCCTAGCTTCTTCCAAAAACTCAACACTCATCCAAGTCCTAGCCATGGATGTCTGTAAAGCTGCTCATACCAAATGGTGAAAATTTCTCCTCTGGTTGTCAACATACCATTTATTTTTTCCCAGTCTCTGCTTGGCTAAATGCTATCCATTTGTGAAATCATTTGGGTACCTCCCAAATGCATGGCATCAAAAGAAGACTCAGCCCTATTAGATGCTTCCTGTTTCAAGTAAAATAGGCTGATCCTTAAGATAATCCACGATCAAGAATTTTCTCAGACTGTGAGCTAAAGAAATAAGACAACTGACAAAAATAAAAAGACCTCACAGCTTCAGGCTACTACGGTGAAAGAAACAGAAAAAGAACCAAACTGTAAGGTTGATATAGGCTGAGTGTTTGTGTCCTCCCAAAATTCATATGTTGAATCCCTAACCTCCAATGTGATAGCATTTGGAGGTGGGTTTTTTGAGAGGTAATTAGAGTTAGATTAGGTCATGAGAGTGGGGCCCTCATGATGTAATTAATGCTCTTATAAAAAGAGGAAGAGACAGAAGCATTCTCTCTCTGCCATGTGAGAGTACAGCTAGAAGCCAGGAAAAGGGCCCTCGCCAGACACTGAATCTGCTGGCACCTTGATCTTGGACTTCCCAGCCTCCAGAACTGTGAGAAATAAACCGTTGTTTAACTCGCCCAGTCTGTGGTATTTTGTTACAGCAGCCTGAGCAGACTAAGGTGAAGGCGCAAACAATGAACAGAAATCCTTGATGCAACTAGTCTTGTAACAGTAGCTAATAGGAAGTGGCAGGACTGTTGCACATATATGTCGGTGCTTTTACTTTTTTTTTTTTTTTAAAGTTCTGAGACCATGTTTTTAAACAAAGTCTTTTTTTATTAATTAATTAATTTTATTATTTTTGCTGTGTTGGGTCTTCGCTTCTGTGAGAGGGCTTTCTCCAGTTGTGGCAAGCGGGGGCCACTCTTCATCGCGGTGCGTGGGCCTCTCACCGTCGTGGCCTCTCTTGTTGTGGAGCACAGGCTCCAGACGCGCAGGCTCAGTACTTGTGGCTCACGGGCCCAGTTGCTCCGCGGCATGTGGGATCCTCCCGGACCAGGGCTCGAACCCGTGTCCCCTGCATCAGCAGGCAGACTCTCAACCACTGTGCCACCAGGGAAGCCCCGGTGCTTTTAGTTCTTAAATTATGCTTGTGGTAGGCAAGATTCTAAGATGACCCCCTATGAGTCATGGTCTTGCATAATCCTATCCCCTTGAATGGAGGCAAAACTTGGGACTTGCTTCTAGCCAATAGATTATGGCAAAGGTGATGGGATAGTCAGTCGCATGATTGCATTACATTACATAAGACTGTCTTAGTGGACTGGGGAGAGATTCTCTTGCTGGTCCATATGGAGGAGTAAGTTGCCAAGTTGTGAGAGGGCCACAGCTGTGGGTGGCCTCTAGTTGCTAAGAGTGGTCCCCAGCTCACAGTTATCAAGAAAAATAGGGCCTTCAGTTCTGCAACCACAAGGAGATAAATTCTGCCAACAACCACATGCACTTGGAAGAAAAACCTGAGCTCCAAAAAGAAATGCAGGCTGGCTGACACCTTTGAGACTCTGGACAGAGGATCCAGCTAGGCATTGCGTGGACTCCAGACCCATAGAAACTTGCATGAGATAAGAAATGTCTGTTGTTTTAAGCCATTACCTTTGTGGTAACTTCTTATGCAACAAAAGAAAATGAATACAATACTTAACAAGTACAAACCACGATGTTATGGAAAGAGCGCAGCTCTGGAACATAGGATACCTGGGTTCATTCCTCATGAACAAGTGAACTTGCTATGGGGCATCAAGCAAGTCATACAACCTTTGGGGGCTTCAGTGACCTCATATGTGACGTGATGGCCTGTTCAAGATCTCTTTAAGGTCTTGATACTAACACCTCCTGGCTAATGTTGATGTTAATTTGCTATAGGATTTTTACCCCTATCAAATATACTGCATATTATCATCATATATTTTAATCTGGCCCACTTACTTCATTTATTTAGCTTTGGTATTATCATCCTCCCCCCCTCGCCTCCAAAAAAGTCCATTAAAATCAGCACCCTCGGATTTTAATTTAAGAAGGCAAGAAGAGGTCTAATTTGAGAAAGGCGCTTAAAAAATTGTATGAGGATCATCATTGCTTTTCAGAAATTTCATTGTGAAATTGAGAAGCAAAACATAGCTAAAGTCACAAAAAAGGAAATGAGAATTTTATTTTCAGAAACATTTCAGGAATGTGAAAGTTGGATTAGATGTGAGCCCTGTCTCTATTTCTGGAGCATTGCACAATATAGGAAAACAAACTTTTAGCACCTCTGGAGAGAACTGTGTACATTCCCCAAGTGCGACTCTTACGTCAGAAGGTAGCACCTCATCAGCATCAGGATGCTGGTGGTTCATCAGGTTCATCTTAATCTGTGCACTCACTCATGCATAAAAGAGAAAAGTGAACAAGGATGCAGCCACTATTCGTTTTATTGCACTTTGTTACTAATATGAAGCATCATGGTTCATATTTATATTTAGTTTAAGAGATGAGCCTTCCGGAGGCAAAGCCCCAGCTCTGCAGGGTAAATGGTATATTCCCTCCTGATCCCACAAGGCGCTGTAAACAAAGGAGACTTCTGCTATAAATAGGACCTGGGTCAGAAAACATTTTGTGGAGTATTAATAATCAATGCACTACACAGACAGTGTAAGGTGAGGGCCGGAGTCATTATCATCCCGTTAGGAAACGAAGAAATGATTTCCTTTGTTGTAGGTGGCCTTTGGTGTGACTGCATGAAGGAATGTTTGATTAATCCAGCTTTTCCTCTTTGCATTGATTCAGCTCCACAGTGGACACAGGAGTACTGGGGCTTTCACTAGGAGTCAGCCCTCGGAGCACAGGAGTTAGCCGTCATTTGCTAACTCACCACGCCACTGGAGGCAAAGCTAGAAGACAGAGCCGCCCAAAGCCAATCGCTGCCCCAACCTGTGGCAGGCTCCTGCCTGGGCTTTCCCCCCTGCCCCGCCCCGGCGGCTCCCGACCCCTCAGTCCTGCTCCGCACGCCGGCTGCGCTCGCCTGCACCTGTCACACCTCCTGGATTTGGCAGAAGGATATGAGGAGACAGCTGGAGTCACTGTAGTTTCCTCTGTTTGAAGGTTGCCCAAATGAAAAACAAACAAACAAATCTGGTGAGTTTCGTGTTTCTTTTAAGTGTACAGAAATGCAGCTGCTAAGTGGTGTAGGAGATCAAAGGAGCCTTTTAAATTTAGGACACCAAAGTGTTCTTCCTGGCTTGATCCTTGATGGAGATTTGTTAGAAAACTTTAGAAGGAAGTTGCAGAAGAGGATTAGGTCTATTAAACTCGTTTGAACTGTGAAAAGTTCATTAAGTGTCCTCATTGATGATCCTGTGGAGAATGTGTTAGTGCAGTGAGCCCTGAGGTTGTATTTCTGTTTCGGGTGGTAGGAGTCAAGGGCATGGTTGAAAATATTTATTTAGTAGAATGATACGGTGATATGATTGATTGCCTATTAATTGTCAATTTTGTAGCGAGAAACAAAGATATGTTACAAAGCATTCAGTAATTTCAGTACTTGGTGTGAGATGAAGATTGATCTCAGTTTCCAAATTTGAAGTTATGTCTTAAAATATAAAGACATTGCGAAGGGAAAATAACTGGCATATTCTTTTCAATGTACGTTGCAGTATTTTAAATAGCTTAGATTCCAGTGATTGGGGCAAAAAAATGGTTAATTATTTCTGTCAGTACCTTAGCAGTTGTTAATTTTCTTAAAATTTCTATTTATTTGTAAAAGAATGTAAAATTACTTATTGTAGATTGCAATAGAAAAAGTAAGTGATAGTATTTGAATATTCCAATTTTCTGAACACAAAAATCATAAACATTATATTTTTTAAGTTGCAGTTTTAATTTTATTTTGACCAGAATTGGGAAATGGCTGGTTTGTAAATGGTTTGTACTTTAAAGTTATTTTTCTTTAATTTGACATGCTTTAAATGACTTCTTGATCCCTCTCACTTCTCTATTTTGCATCAGAAAAATTTTAAATATGCTAAAGGGATAGAACTAACATGGCAAATGTGTTCTATGGTACATTTCGATTGTTGTTGATGATGTTTGTAAGCATGAAAAAAATCTATCTTGATTATTCTGAGTTTTTTTTTTCTATTCTCTAAACTGATTAGTTGCTTTCAGTTAACTTTGTTTTCTTGTTAAAATAATATATCTGAAAATTAATTTCCACCTGAAATCATTTTAATCCACAAATTTAATTGAGAACTATTTAATAATTTGTCATTTTGGTCAAGTTTGAATCTTCCTTTGACAGCTTTAAGGGGCTTGCTGAGGAGGGGGAAGGAGGAATTGAGTGTGGAAGAAGCTCTTGAATTAAATAATGTATAAAGGTTAAACATCAAACACTGCTGTCATCATCATAATTCTAAATCACAGTTGACCATGGATATTGATGTCTTCCTCCAATAAGTCCTAAGTCCTAACCTCCTTGATGTATTTTTTTCTTCCGTTGACCTGATTTTCATTTTCTTAGCCTCTAAGACGTTAGCTCCATAAAAGGTAGGTTTGAGGACAGGATCCCCCAAAGGTAGGTTTTTCATTTCATCTTCATACCAGGCAGCTTACGAGGGGAATTACAAATGAGGTCCTCATTCAGGTATACTTTCAAGTTCTTGTAAAAGTGCTGAGCTATAGCATTGGTTGGTTCTCCAACAGAAGGCAAGTGAATACGTGTACACATCTAATTGCAAGAGAAACTCTAGTTTTTAAACTATGTGTATAGAATTTCTGGAAATGAAACTTTAAAAACAGTTTATACCTATTCATCAAAAAGCCATTTTATTTGTTTCTCCTCAAATTTGAGGAGTAATTCACAAACATTTTAATTTGGTAATTGGAATATGATTTGACTGTTGGAAAGAAACTGTGATTGTCCATCTTTGGCCTTCTATGTAAAATGCTACCCTTTTTCTTATTTCAGTACCCAATGGTATATGTTTAAGTTTTCGTCTTTTAATTTACATTTAAAAGTAAATTTGTAAAATAAAGCCTCTAGTTAATTTCATTAGACATTGACTGGGGTATGTATTTCACAAGGTACTTTGGAGTTGGAAACTTCATCAAGATGTCTTTTAATTCAAAGTAAAATACATGTTACTTTTGGAAAAAATTTTTAAACATGGTACATGTTCATTGTAGTTAAATTAGAAGATGTAGAAGAGTACAAAAACAGTTATAAAAACCAGTCAGTCTCAATAGGCAGAGAGAACTATTAAATATTATGGTGTATTAATTATTATAAAGCATGTATAATTTAAAAAGTGGAGTCATAATGTGTACAAACTGTATTTTGATTTTTCCCATAAAACATTAATTATTTTTAAGCACTCTTGGCTATTTTTAAGTTAATATATGATAGTCTGTTAAATGGATAAGCCATAATTCTTTAAAATATTCATTTGTTGACATTTAAAGGTTCATTTTATAGTAAGTGGATACAACAGGATTTCCTTGGTACAATGCAGTATTGAAAACACTGGCTCTTCCCTACTCCACAAATGTGTTTTCACTTCTCAAAATGGAATGTTTCATTTGGAAATGGATAAAAGAGGCTCTTTGAGTGATTTCAACACCTTCATTTTAATTTTAGTGATAAGCATTGGAAACACCTATTATTATAGCTAATATATTGATTGAGTTCTACAAAGATTCATTTAAAAGACTTAATATGCCATTAATACATCAACAGAGCACCTTGCAAAGAGTCTCCTTTACAAATCATTTAGAACACTTTTCCTCCCACTTGTATATTTGCAAGCAAGAGGGATATTTGTCTTTATTAAAATTCTCAAGGTACTTCTGATACTACTACCTCTAATATAGCAATAGTAGTGTCAGCTGAGGTCTATGGTTTTAGGTGGGTTATAAAATTAGCAGGGGATGATGGATTTTTAAATATTAATTATTAGCTACTAGCTTAAATTAACATTTGGCTAGCAGTCCCTGATGCAACAGTTTCCTAGCTCACACTAAAATTCTTAGGAAGGCACTTTAAAGGATGAATTCATTATACTTCCAAAGACCACTGCTGACAGTCAACCTATTGCTAGGATCTGGGAGAAATTTCACTGAGCTAGAAAATATCTGTAACACAAGGTTCAGTGTGACCAGAAAATAGGAAGAAATCCACTTTATACTTTTTCTTGTATTTGACTCTTAATTTACAACCTCACTGTCTATACTAAACAGGGAACTGGGTTTCCATCTCTTTACTGGGTGCTGCTTTTGAGGAAGCCAAAGTACTCTGTCTTTGCCTCTCCCAAATATTAGTATTTCTCTTTCTAAAATTGTCAGAGGTGGTAGACCACATAAACAGCTGTGGAGAAAGAGGATGGAACATTGACGATGTTGGTGGTGGCCTGCATCACTCAGTAAAGCTTTGCAGGCAGGCTGAGAGACTGGGAGAAGCCCAGGAGCAGTACTTATGGAGTTGAGGGTGTTACTCTATCTCTTCGGCCAGGGCTACCTGAGCTGGGCAGTGCAGTTTGTGCCCCAAATGAACAGGGCAGATGGAGGCTGTCTCAAAAAGGAACAGTGCCTTTTTGAAATTGTGTAGTTGTGCTTGTGTGTGTGTGTTTGTGTTTCATACAAAGACCTTGCATGTCCTAGTGGTGGCCTTATCTTTAGAGCATCAGAAACCCAGGCTGTGTAGGTAGGAGAAATACCAAGGCCAGCAGAACCATGGTGCAAGTGTGACTAGACCCTGGAAATTGGGATGGGAGCTGTGCGAATCAGTCTACGTCCCAGCAGCAAAACTGAGAAAGGAATGTGACCAGAGCCCAGCTGACCAAGAGTGAGGTCAAGGGAGTCTCCTTGCCTCCTTGTCTGTCGGCAAACACCTGGCTGAATTCTTTTTTTTATTGAAATTGAGTGCAATTCTGTTAGATAACAGATATATTTTAAAAATACCAGAAGGAAGATAATCTGGCTATCCTCTGGATGCTGAGATCATGGGATTGTGAGTGATTTTTGTTTGACTTAAAAATAATCTGTATATAATATTTATTGATAATAATGAAAAAAAAGAAAATTATCCTTAACTAAGAAGAGAAAAACAACTAAAAAAGTTTTGTATTCATTTGTGTGCCAGCAATATAATTGGGGTCTTTCGTGCCTCTCCTTTTATTTGCTTTTTCTTACTTAGTGAAGGTATCTAATGAGAAGATGTCGATAGTTCTATTTTCCTTTTGAATTGAAGTCTCAGTGACAGTCACCTTTTAGTTTATCACACACAGGTTGGTTAGGTATTGTGGTAAAGAGACAAGGATTGCTTAGTCACCGAGAATTTCTTCCTTCCTGGAATAGCCATACCAAAAACCACACCTGAAACAACTCTTATAATCTCAACAATTTTCCCCCTTGCTCTAGTTAGAGAATGTCAGAGAGTGCTGGGCAACCAAGGTTATGTGATCTGGTGGGCCAGATCTGATTAATGTTTTTAATTGTGTTTTCAAGATGTAACACACCCAGGGAGATTTGTTCCAGATGGATGCAGTACAAAATGAAAAATAAAATAAAACCCCCTCCAAGCACAATATTGTTCTGAATATTTCTTTGAGGCATCAGCAGTTTTTAAATCATTGGAAGATGAGCTGAAGGCATTCTCTACATTATTGTGCCTGTCCCAGTAATTTAAAATAATTTTTAGTCTTAAAGGCTTTTCCGTGTAGCCCTTTTCTCTACCTGTCATTGGTGATCTCACTCATTACATACTTTTTAAAAAAGTATATGACAGGTCATAATGTGAGTAATTATGACTCTTAAGAGTATTTTATATGACATACCCAATATTTTGTCTTAGTGCATAAAAATTTCTGCATGTGTTCGTGTGTATATGTGCATACTTTAAAAGGTCAAAGACAATACAAAAGCTTTGTCTTCAGAGAATATTAAGTTAAATGTGAAATGTATACATAATAGAGCAAACCATTACAGAAAAACTAATGAAACAAGTAGATTTGACACTTTTTTTTGTATAAATACACAAGTTGTTGGGATATTTAAAAATATCAAATCAGAATTCATTTTGTGCTAATTTCTGACAGTTATATTTTTTATTTGATACATACCCTATAAATTAGAATTTAATAATATTTTAAATGGCTCTTAGAATCTGCAAACAAAAGCAACTTTGGGGGGAGGATATTTTTGAAAGTAACTTAATTTGGATTTGGGTAAAGGTCTCACACACACACATTAGGCTTACAAGCTGACTAGTTTTATCTTGGTGCTCTTAGATTAATAACTACTTCTTACAACTGACAACTAAGGAAATATCTTTGCACATTAAGGTGGTATTCCATATCTAATGCCATTTCGGCTTGTTGTCATTGGGGACTCTCAAGATTTATCTCCATGGTATTTTAATTGTGAAAACACAATAAAAAACCTAGGGCTTTACTTCTCTTTGGTTTTGCAATAAGTTTGCCTTTTCTCTTTGGATTTAAGTAGTCTTAGAAAAGTAAAATCATCCTTAAACTCTCTCTCTTACAATTTAGAGGAAAAAGGAATGCAACGTAATCAGGGGCATTAGATGTTTAAGGAACAAAACTCTGTTTAGGAAATTGACTTCATGTTAAATCAGCCACCCCGAATATAGAAAATTGTGTTGAGTGCGGAATAGGAGATGTGATGTTTGTCCTGGATCAGATGATGGGGAAAATTTGCACACCGGTAGGAGATGAAAACTTAAGTAAGTTATTAAATGATATGTTTAAACTATGCACACTCGTAAACCTCAGACAATTTATAACAGGCCTCTGCATTGCAACCTTAAGTTTCATTTTTAGGTAAATCAATGAAGCAGTTTGCCATGAAATTTTTCCTACTAGAGATTCCATAATTTCTAAAACAAAAGAAATAGTATAAACCCATTTCGAATGTTTAGGCCATGGTCACTACCATTGAGGCTTTGTTCTCAATTTAGGTTTCTATGTGAAGTTAAAATCACATAAACATAACAAATAACTTGAGCATCTTCGGCTAAATACTGTAACTGTTTGAGCCTAATGGGAGTAGTTGCCTTATTTTTTTTTAAAGCATTAGGAGGATAAGTTTTTTTAAAAAATTATTTTATTAATTTATAGTTGATTTACAGTATTGTGTTAATTTCCGCTATACAGCAAAGTGATTAGGTTATACATATATATACATTCTTTTTAATATTCTTTTCCATTAAGTTTATTACAGGATGTTGACTATAGTTCTCTGTGCTATACAGTAGGACCTTGTTGTTTGCCCATTCTCTATACATTAGCTTGGATCCGCTAACCCCAAACTCCCAGTCCATTCTTCCTCCACTTCCCCTCCCCCCGGGCAACCACAAGTCTGTTCTCTATGTCTTTGAGTCTGTTTCTGTTTCGTAGATGAGTTTGTTTGTGTCATATTTTAGATTCTACATATAAGAGATATCATATGGTATTTGTCCTTCTCTTACTGACTTCACTTAGTATGATAATCTCTAGGTCCATCCATATTGTTGCAAATGGCATTATTTCATTATTTTCTATGGCTGAGTAGTATTCCAGTGTGTGTGTGTATATATATATATATATATATATATACACCACATTTTCTTTATCCATTGATCTGTTGATGGACATTTAGGTTGTTTCCATGTCTTGGCTATTGTGAGTAGAGATGCTGTGATCATAGGGGTGCATGTATCTTTTTGAATTATAGTTTTGTCCAGATAAATGCCCAGGAGTAGGATTGCTGAATCATATGCAACTCTATTCTTAGTTTTTTGAGGAACCTCCATACTGTTCTCCATAGCGGTTGACCAATTTACACTCCCACCAACAATGTAGGAGGGTTCCTTTTTCTCCACACCCTCTCCATCATTTGTTATTTGTAGACTTTTTGATGATGGCCATTCTGACCAGGGTTAGGTGGTATCTCATTGTAGTTTTGAGAGAATAGGTTGTTGACAGTGGCCTGGAGTAGGTGTGGAAAGATAGGAATCTGTGCAACCTGAGCACTAGCACACAATTGTTTTCATAGCATATTCACTCCTTGTAGACACGAGTGTCTGGGTGTGCTGCTGCTTTACCTCAGAGTTCCTAAGCGTCTCCTTGAAAGCAAAATTTTCAGATACGTAGCTATCCAAAGAACAGATATTTGGAAGTGATGATGATTCAGGAAGCGAATAGAATAGGAACTGATTTAGGTTGTTCTTTCAGTCACAGTTGCTAAAATAACAATGTAGGTTTGTTTTAGTACACAGAAAATAAAACATACACCAAGGATATCTTTTTCTTTTAATAAGTTTCCAAAGAACTGGAGAAAAGTTCCTGACTTGCATAATTAAAAGGATATGAATTGTGTAGAACCCTGGATTATGTATAGATTTGAGTTGGGAATTTTGTGGGAAAATGTCCAAATTATTTTCTCATTCCTGTATTCTTTGTAGGTCAATTCCATTTCTGTTAGTTTCTTTGGATGCAGTTGATGTGTGCTAAAATTCATTAATAAAACCTTTTTTGTAAACTTTGGGAGACCTTGCCAGTTTTAAATTGACAGTTTGGCAAATGTGGAAATCAGTATTGTTGCAGAGAGGCTAAAATTTCACAGGCAAACTATTTTCTGAGTGCCATTTGATCTGGTGGCATTTGAAGAGAAAATCCCTTTGAGATTATTGATTTACAGCAAGCCCTGTTGGGTGGTGTTGCATCATCTGCTAAACCATGGCTACTGTTTTATCCAGACCAGATTTTCATTTCTTGTCATTTGTCTGTCATGACCTTACCTTTTATAGAATTTATACCAAATAGGAAAGTTAAAATTGAGTGTGGGATTGAGCCATCCTTTCACTTTTTCTTTCTTTTTTTTTTTTTTTTTGATTCTCAGGCAGCTTCCCAGTTAGGACGTTGTTTATTTTATTTATTTATTTTTAACATCTTTATTGGAGTATAATTGCTTTACAATGGTGTGTTAGTTTCTGCTTTATAACAACGTGAATCAGCTATACATATACATATATCCCCATATCTCCTCCCTCTTGTGTCTCTCTCTCACCCTCCCTATCCCACCCCTCTAGGTAGTCACAAAGCACCAAGCTGATCTCCCTGTGCTATGTGGCTGCTTCCCACTAGCTATCTATTTTACATTTGGTAGTGTATATGTAAGTCCATGTCACTCTCTCACTTCGTCCCAGCTTACCCTTCCCCTCCCTGTGTCCTCAAGTCCATTCTCTACATGTGTGCCTTTATTCCTGTCCTGCCCCTAGGTTCTTCAGAACCATTTTTTTTTTTAGATTCCATATATATGTGTTAGCATATGGTATTTTTTTTTCTCTTTCTGACTTACTTTATTTTGTATGACAGACTCTAGGTCCATCCACCTCACTACAAATAACTCAATTTCGTTTCTTTTTATGGCTGAGTAATATTCCATTGTGTATATGTGCCACATCTTTATCCATTCATCTGTCGATGGACACTTTTTTTAAGGTGGCTGATTTAGTTTGTAACTTATGTAGATTCCCTCCTGCTCCAATCTCATTTTGCAGCTTGTCTCTATCAGTGTTTATCAAAGTGGGAGCAAAATAATAATTGTTGGAGGTAAGGCCCTAGGATGCCCTTGCAACAGGCATCTCCAGGTAAACTTTGAGAATCATTGCTTTAGGTGTTTCAGGAGTCATCACGTTGTGCTTCAGATACTTTGAAAGGAGATGAAATACACCTTCCTCCCACTCCTCACCTTCATGCAGTAGATTTTTTTTACTTGGTATTTTACAAAGAGTTTCATGTGGAAGAAATTAACCTGGATGGCTAAGATTCGACTGTCTAGTTTAGTTTATCCAGTGTACCCAGGTTAATGCAGAACTGATATGTAATATGACTGGTCTAATAATACTAAATGATGAATGTAGGTATAATAGCTATGGAGGAAAATTTTTAGGACATTTCCTGAGTTTTGAAAATAAGAGGTCATCAGTTCTTCAGTATCATTGTTGGTCATTGTCATTATTGTCATCATTAACAAAGGCAATTCAAAGCATTGTGCTTTTTTTTTTTTAAATTTATTTTTATTTTTTTTGCGGTATGCAGGCCTCTCACTGTTGTGGCCTCTCCCGTTGCGGAGCACAGGCTCCGGATGCGCAGGCTCAGTAGTTGTGGCGCACGGCCTGAGTTGCTCCACGGCATGTGGGATCCTCCCGGACTGGGGCATGAACCTGCGTCCCCTGCATCGGCAGGCAGACTCTCAACCACTGCGCCACCAGGGAAGCCCAAAGCATTGTGCTTTTAAAGTTGAGCTAAGAGGTATAAATGGTTTCCAGATTGTGGGGAAGATCTTGACCTAGAGCTGATAATTTATAGCAAAGAAATATTTGTATGTAAATAAGTCAGTGATAAAATCTAATAATATAAAATTCAATCATTTGTACCTATGTTTATGTTTTTCAACTAAAATTTTGTTCACAAGGCAAAAGAATGGTTAACTATATTGACACTCACAAGTAAACATATCACATGTCATCTTGGTATGCTACTGAAAACAATAAACTAAGATAAATAATAGCTAGGAGAAGAGTCATAAGCTATTAAATTCTGCTGATTTGAGACTTAAAAATATGTATATTTATGGATAAAATAAACTGTGTGAATTAAGTCATATGTATGTAGAGAAGTGAGTGATTTGCAAAGGAAACAGTATTTAATAGTGTTCCGGGAGGGCAGAGAAAGCAAATTGTTATGATTTTAGGGTTCCTAACATCAAGTAGCTCACAACTGTTAGTAACCCCACAATAACAGTATGATATGATAAATACCATTTGGCACACACATGTTAGGAGAGAAGGTAGGCAGAGTTCTAAACTTGACCTGGGGAGGTTCTGGAAAGTATGCCAGAACAGATAACCCTAGAGCTGCTTATAGATACTATGTGTTCAAGAAAGGTTTGTATAACATGATTATTGTTAATCCTCTTGACAACTGACCTTGGAAAAAGGTATTTTTTAGGTGATTTTTTCTCTGGGTTTAGTTTGACTTTAGTCTGTGGCTTTGGATATATTGATTTTCTTACTTTCTTCCTGTCTGTAAATACTATAGAAGTAGCAGTGAAACCATTTGGGGCTTTGATAAAAAGCCTGTAACAATGCTGTTTAACATGCATATAAGCCTTTAAGCAAAATCTCTGGAAATTATGTTGAAGGGTGTCGAGTTGCAGCTTTTGCAAATGGGAAACGATGTCACAGAAGTACAGCTATTATAAAAGATAGTTTGAGATTTTTGAAAAGTCGAATAGATGGTGGATGTGGCTGCTAACAATATTATGTGTCCTTTTCAGGAAAGCTGGTGATATTGAGTGGGTTGGTTGGGTTCTCTTTAATTATTTATCTCATGGCCATTTTTTCTTCAATACCTAGAAAGGAAATAAATAAAAAACAGAATTCACAAACAGGGGAAAGGTAAGTAAGGTTTTACATTTTAAGTATGTAACCTAGGTGAAGCGCTTAGACTTTTAACTGCTCATTGAAGAGAAACTTGGCTGAGAGTGAGAGGCAGCTTGAGGTCAACTGATTTAAACCTCACTGAAAGTTTAGGACCAACTTCCTGGAAGAGCATTTCACTACAAGCTAAGAAAAGCTCAGAGTGTGTGTGGTTAAAGGAAACCTTATGTACCAATGAGAAGCATATTAAACTTCTTTATTTAAAAAACTATATTTCATTTTATTTTTGTATTGAAGTACAGTTGATGTACAATATTAGTTTCAGGTGTACAACATAGTGATTCAATATTTTTATAGATTATACTCCATTTAAAGTTATTATAATATATTGCCAATATTCCCTGTGCTGTACAATATATCCTTGTAGCTTATTTATTTTATGTATAGTAGTTTGTACCTTTTAATCCTGTACCCCTGTCTTGCCCCTCCCTCTTCCTTCTCCCCACTGGTGACCACTAGTTTGCTCTTTATATCTGTAAGTCTGTTTCAGTTTTGCTATATTCATTCATTTGTTTTATTTTTTTAATTCCGCATATAAGTGATAACATACATTATTTGCCTTTCCTTGTTTGACTTATTTCACTAACTCTAGGTTCATCCATGTTGTTGCAAAGGCAGAATTTCATTTTTTTTATGGCTGAGTAATATTCCACTGTATTTATATACCATGTCTTCTTTATCCATTCATCTGTTGATGGACAGTTAGGTTGCTTCCATATCTTGGGTATTGTAAATAATGCTGCTATGAACATTGGGGTGCATGTATCTTTTCAAGTTAGTGGTTTCTTTTTCTTTGGATATATACCCAGGAGTAGAATTGTTGAATCATATGGTAGTTCTATTTTTAGTTTTTTGAGAAATCTCCATTCTGTTTTCCATAGTGGCTGCACCAATTTACATTCCCACCAACAGTGTACTAGGGTTCCCTTTTCTCCACATCCTTGCCAACATTTATTATTTGTAGACTTTTTGATGATAGCCATTCTGACAGGTGTGGGGTGATAGCTCATTGTGGTTTTGATTTACATTTTTCTGATGGTTAAACTTCTTTAAAAATTGCTTTCTAATACCGATTTTAAAATGATGCTCATTTAATAAAATTTTTTTTTAATTTGCCAAATTTTATATTTTTAACAAGTAAAAAAACCTATCCTTTTATGAGGGAGATCTGACTAGAGTCTTCCATATTTGTGGTAGGCCACTTTACCATGTGATTTGAATTATATGATGGAGGCAGCCTTGCCTAATGGAGGTATATTAAAATTGCAAGTTTAATTTCTGTTCAAGTTGAGGTAGGGACTTTTATAAAATGGTAAATGCTAAACAGCACAATAGGGAAGTGATGGGAAATATCATCTTACTTTTTCTCAAAAGGTACTGTATGAAGCATGTGGTTAAAAAGACCATAGAGATCTCTGGTAGTGGAAGCTAGAAAACAGTTCTTTAATTGGCAGAATCTCCTTCACTTATGAGACCTTTCTTATTAATGTAGAGCACAGAATACTGAGAAATATCTTTCTTGAAAGATAAGTAAGTATACAAAGCATTGCATGTGACATTTATCAAGCTTCAGAGGAAAGAAAAAAACAAGAAATGTCAGTTCCCTGTCAGTCATTGGGCGAATACTTTCTATATTTATTAAGTCAATGATATGAAGCACACAGAACCACAAAAGCAGGCTGATGTTGTAAAGGCAAAAAGAAAAATGTGTAATATTTTAGCAAGAAACGAATAACTCTGTGGTTTCTCTCCTTATTTCTTTCCTTAGCCTTTGTGGCTGTTACTACTTTTAGTGCCCTTTCCCATCTACATTATTTTTAGCATTGAGAATGAAGCTTCTAATCAGTCAGACGTACCGTCAGAATCTACAGATAAAATTATTGCTTTGGCATATGCTTACAGAAACTGAGTTTCCTAGAATTGACGTAAAGGTAGTATGAGCAGAAGCAAAATATATCCTTTTAAGTGTGGGTCTTTGCATCAATCTTTAGCCATCGAGCCATAAAATCACACAATTCTATTCTCTTTTTCATTCACCTCATTGTGAGAATTCCCTTACGAAAGACCTGACAACTCTTGGTGAATTGAGTGGTGCCATTTAGGCATTTTGTGGAAAAGTCTCTTTTGAGAGGTGAGCAACCAAATGGCACTCTGAACTTCTGATATTCATAGTGATTCCCTGAGAGTTGTAAGGTGTACTAGTTCAGTTTTGTATCCTTCTCTTTTGTCTTTTGTGTACAGACCATCCCCCCACCATTTCCACAATTTAGCCTCCTCATAGCCTCCTCCTACCTGCAAGGTGCTGCAGTACTGGCTCCCAAACTTATTCAGGTGGCTGAGGACCTGAACACTGGAGAGTTCTTTGTGGCACAGCATAATAACAATAAAACAAACTTAGAATTATTAAACGTATCTTTGGAGCTCAATCACACATAATCTCATATGAGATTATATTATAAACAAGTGGTAGCAGCAACCAAAGGGTGAAGAAAACTCATGAGAGATTGACTTAGTAATGTTTTACTCATTATCCCATTGCTTCCCTTTGAAAATTGGGTTGAAAGCTATCCTTTCCCTTCTTTTGAACACCAGTGTTTTGAACCATAGTTTAAAAACGTTATGCTGAGGTCAGTGTGTCTCAACCTTGGATGTGTATCAGAATCACCTGAACCATTTTTAAAAATCACATCAATACCTGGGATTCACCTCAGCTGGATTTATTGAGAATTCTTGGGTGTTTTGTTCAGGCGTTTATAGTTTTAAAAAGTTTTCCTTTCCAGGTGATTCCAAGTGTACAGCCAAGGCTGTGGATATCATGCCCAGCAGGGCTGTGAATAGACATTGAGAGAGTGTGTGAAGACTGTGATAAGCAGGGCAGCTGTAAGTGTTACCCAGTGCCCTCTGCTTGATTTCAGTAACAGCTCCTGCCAATCAGCTGCGGCAGCCTACCTCCCCCAAACTTCTGTATCACATAAACCAATTTGTCTGTTCTTCTGCCTTCTGTGGGCTCTGCCTGTGCATTAATTCCTTTAATACCTGGTTACAATTCACTCATGTTTAGGGTAGGTAGTATTGTCTAGTGGACAGAGCATAAGCAGTGAAGTCAGGCAGACTTGGTTAAAATTTTAACAGCCATTTACATATTGATACTTGGCTTTCTGAGCTTTTGTTTCCTCAACTATACATTGTGAGTTAAGATTGTCAGTTACCACATGTAAACAGTGCCTGCTGCTTCCTGTTGTTGCTGTTTACACCTTAGAGCCACACCTCTCTTCTGTATGACATTAATGAATACTAGTAGTTATGATTGTACTGCAGATGTGCTGCTTCATGACTCGGTGGTCTGGGTCTATAGCTAGATTTCACATATATTTGTCAGGGATTCTGTCTTCTGTTTCTTGGTCATTCCCAATCTTCTTTTCATTGCTCCCAACCCTGATCTTAAATATATCCCAGGCTTCACAGCTCTCTCTCTAGTAGTTGTGTTCTAAATACTGATGACAGACTGTCATTTTCTGATTTCAAAATTCCATGGACTTCCTAATGTAGATATTGAAAACAATGACATAGAATCAGGTCTTTGGTAGTTCAATTAATAAACTGTGTAGAGTTAGATTAAAGACGTTTTGAAATATTTGTTCACCCCTAAATAGAATCACCATTTTAAACTAACAGGAAGGCATAATGATATTTTCATGTAAAACAAATTTTTTCATTAATAATCAGAGGCTGTATAATTGTATAAATGCATGCACAAAATCAGAGTCTGCCAAGAATTATCAGCAGACAATTTTCATTTAAGACTTCTTTCTAATGTAAAATCAGTTACTGTGGCCTTTTTTTCTTTGAGCTCAAATTTAGCTTTGATTATATCTAGGGGCTCTGCCTTGTGGTTATGTAGGCTTTCACACTGTGGTGCTAAGAGCAGATGGGAAAATGTGCTATAATACTACAATATAGTCTTGCAAATAGCTATGAAGAATCAACCTACTAAAATTTCATAGGCTTCTGCTTCTGATGGCTATGCCTGTGTGGTTGTTGCAGTTTTATAATGTAACTAGTATTCCTTCTTTGGAGTTTATCTTTATTTCTTTTAGGTTTCAAGTGGTTCCATAATGCTTTATTTGGGGTCCTGCCTTTGAAACTGGAATAGACAGGAAGGCTGTCCATAAAGCTGAAAGTAGGAAGGGAGGCTTAAGGGTTCAAGTAAAGGCTGAAGGTACTCTGTGCATGCTTCTGGCCAAGGACGAGGAGCTGCAGTGCATCAGAGAGGAAAGCCAGGAACACAAAATACATGCTCACAAACCAGTTTATTGAGAACATAAACACTTGAATGAGTGGATGGAGCCCCCACTATGTGCCAGGCACCACCAACGATTCTTACATCTGTAGTTTTCCTGTCTGGTCAACATCTAGACACCTTTCTCCAACCAATGCTGTCTTCAACTAGGTAACTCAGATTCTAAATTTCCTTTTAGTTCACTCTTCAAGTAAAGCAGGTACATTGTTTAAGAATTTTTTTCAATTTTATTTCCTTCTATTATTGATATCCCGTAGCTTTGAAGTATCAGTTTGAAAGCAAATTTACAAATTAAAAAATGATATTTTAAATATTCTACGTAAAAATTAGTGCAAAATAAGCGTGACACTTTTGTCTTCAGGTTCTAGAAATGTGTGGGTTTCATGGTACTCTCCCACTTCATGCAGGGTTACTAAGTAGGCTTGTACAAATTTTGCACCATGTAACTCTAGGGATTGTATGAAGGATTTCATTCTACCATTATCAAAGTGAATGGCAACCCTTAAATTGTGCAGTGTATAACTTGGACAGCTGTATCTGTTGGCCTAGTATATGTTACCTCCTCTTCTCAAGCAACATTTGGAGCTCATGAAATATGGTTATGATGAATATTTGTTTGAAGTTTTTTTTTTTTTATTCGATACCACACCAGAGTGATCCATGCAGTTGCTGTTAGAGGAAGCATTAACTGGACAGCCATTCCTGATGCTTCTCTATCTCATTCCTAGTTAACTATGATAGATGGTCTCAGACCTTTCATTGAGGACCACCAGTTGGTGACTTGACTTTTCTCTTTCATGTTTTGCTATTTTACATTAGCCAAATTTAGTCACCCATCTAAAGTCACCCACCACAGGTTTCAGTGTGACTATTTTAATTTGCCATTCCCTAGGGCAATATATGTCCAATTTGCCTGTTGTTAGGAATAACAGTGTCTGTAAATACACTGTAAATACAGATTACTACTCTCCTTTTTATGTTTTTAGAATCAGAAGCTCTAAGGTAGGGCCTGGGGATTTTTGTATCTGTTCTGGGGTATTATATTTATTATGATGCAGAATTTCCTTATAGTAAAACATTGTTCTAGCAGAGTATCTCCCACAAAATGTCTCCAGTACAAAAGCCCATAACTAAAGTCAAAAGTAATAGGTCAGGGGTATCCCAGGAACTTCTTACAGGGTCCTCAAATCTGTACATTCAGTGAAGAGCCTCATGGTGGCTTTTGCAAATTAGTCCATTGCATAATGTTCTTAAGTCCATCCTATTTGAGTTAGAGCTTTTCCAAAACATATTTCAGCGAACAAAGAGGTCACTAACCAACCAGTGACTGTCCACCACTCATCAAAGGCAGGAGGCATGCTCTGATGGAGCCAGAAGGAGTCACGTGCATGATTAAGAAAACTCTGGAATTATGCCGTCTTGCTCAGACTGCAGAGTACTTGCCTACAAACCACTTCATGGACATGACACAACACCCTCCAAAATGGGCATGACTACACCTCTGCCACTGATGGGGGAACTGATAGTCTGAGAGGCTAACTCAGTCTCCCAAAGACAGCCAGCCAGCCAGGGGCACGGCCAGAGCACATTTCTGCTTCTCTGGGATTCCAGCTTGATGGTGTTTTTTGATAATACCACAGCAACCCCTCTATAACAATGTGTGCTTGTATTTTTGTGTGTTGGGAGGAGGTGTGTGTTCTGACTTGTTGATCACTCTTTGGTCACGGGCAGAATGGATGTGCTGGGGTGAGCGCGTGGCCTGTGGCAATGTATATGTAAGTTGTGATGGCTTGTAGGGTCATGGAAGACCATTCTGGATAGGAAATTGCTTTTCTAGTATCATCATCTCATCTAGGGGGCCCATTTTCTCTGTGGCAAAGATGAAGAAACTCCAAACCAAGATACGCTGACATTGGTTTGGACTCCTCGTCAGCGTTTCTTTTCTGCCTGCCTCCATTTTGACACCAGTGCTTACAGATGCTGAATGTTCTCTCTGCACACAGAATACTTATGCTCCTGCAGTGTGTGCCTGTGAGGAGCCTTGATCTCTGGGGAGGTGGATCCATGTGGATTTTGGCAGTGGACTCTGCCTAGAAACAGTTTAAAAACAAATGTGCAGGGAGTGCCTACTTAGTCATTATGGATAGCATTATTGAGTAGGAGGTGTTTGGGTCTTGAGTGACTCTGTCATCCGTGGGTTCTGGCAAAAGACTTTGGGTGTTATTTCATCTCAGGGATAGCAACAGAGTGACTTCCAAGTGATTCTCAATAAATAATGGGCCTTGGCATTGGCTTGGGTTACAGTTGTACTTTGTTTATAATTTTAGGTCTGGTGTAGAAAAATTTCAGAGCAAAAGTTCTGGTCAGGTAGAACAGTGTTCCAAGGTAGCTGTCTTCACATGGGGGTTCACACACACTGGGGGAGCATGAAGACATCCCAGACTCTTAACATTCATATGTACTTTCCCCTAATACCGGTGGGCCTGAGGTTTGTTGGATTTCTACAATCCTGCCCTCCACGATTGCCCTTTCTTGGGTTACCATGTAATTATCATTCAAACTGGAACACTTTTGAGAGTGAATGAGGGAACTATTTTAATAATTATGGTGAGGCAGCAAGTGTGAACTGGGGTTATTTTGGATAAAACTGCATTGTATGGTCACATTACACTTCTCTCATTTTATGAAAGGAAGGCAGACCTCTTCCCCATGCTGATTCTTACTGTGGTGAATGACCCTAAGTTGGGTAGATTTCTGGATGCCAAACAAAGGGACAGTTGAGAATCCATAACTCCATAGGGAATAAATAGTTAGAGTAAGGCAAAGACGTTTTCAGTAAGAAATAGGTGGTGAGGCAGTGGCACCTTATGTCATTCATGCAGTAAACTCATGGCGAGTCCCTGTGGCTTCTCTCTCTCACTCTCTATCTTAGAATAGGAATTCAGAAGTGACCTGCTTGTCACAGGCATGTGTAGTAATACACTTATTTAAAATGAAAATGAAACCTGGCTTTTTAGGATGAAAAATAAATCTGATTTGGCTGATGGATTTGACAATGAGGACCGACGTTACCTATCAGGTTAATATGACATATTTTCTCTAAATCAAATGAGCTAAATATTCAGTTCTGAGGTTTTGAAAAAACAAATATTTAAGTCATATGCATTTTAATATATGCCATGAATTACACCTGAGGCGACTATTAAACATATAACGATGTTTAAATATTAACTTAAAAGTATAGATGGTACATAGTTTTTATGATTTTTTTTTTTTAGCAATAATCTTTGAAGACCATTTGAAATGTTTGCATTGAAGCTTCATGATGTTCACTGTCCTGGCCTCCTGCCTCACAGTTGCTGTGTCATCCACAGTGGCTGTCATGTATTTTCAAATGCAGCCTTCCTGTTCCACACATGTGGACCCACTGTGGGCCCAGTGTCTCTTCAAATGAAGAAATCCCATGCTAGAGAAGGTACCTGAAAGGAAGACCCCACCTTCTTGTCCAGTCAGGCAACTCAAATGTCCTGGTCCAGACACTTCATTTGTGCTTGGGTTTGTCAGGGCTCGAGTATACTTATTTCTGGGAAACTTGGTAAGGGCAATTTATTCCAAAGCATATACACTTTCCCCCCTTTATTTCCTATTTGGTAACTATGAAGTACATTTCTTTCCTTTCTCTTTTTAAAAAAAAAATTTTTTTTTGTGACGGCATTTTTTCTTAACAGTAGGAAAGTAAATTGCTTTAATATTTGGTGCAACATGAAGGCTTTGGATGAGGCCATGAGATAAGTTTCTATTCATAGGATATTAGAATTTATACCCAAGCCATGGTTGTCAATCTAATTAGATCTTTATTAGATTGGCAAATTTTTCCTTGTACCTAAAAGATTACTGTTTTGTCTTATTTTGTTCTTCAGTGAATCTTAATACAATGCTAGAGATGAACAAAAAGGAAGGTGATTGAAAAATTTCTTGAGGAAATTGGACATCAGTCTTACTGGTCAATGCACAGAAGAATAAAATCAGGTTTACACAGGAAAGAAAATTATGATGGGAATGATCCATTTAGTCTTCTTTGCAATTCTTAAACTCAAACTAGAAAAAATGAAACTGGTAAGTTTTGTCCAGTTCTGGGAACTTGAAGGTAAGGAAACATAAAAGAATAGGTTCAAGAAAAGGGCCTGCTGCTTTGGAACAAGAAAGGGTACGGAGGGCCAGGTGGGGCTGCTTTTTGTGGTGGCTTGCTCACCTGTACAAAGGGGTTATCACAGACATGAACACTGTAATTACATAAACATAGAGGCAAGCTTATTTTTGGGCAAATACGAATTCTTAACCCAATTCTTAGTCTATATCTCTGGATGCTTCTGAAAAAGTCAGTTCTCTCTGATCAGGTCAGCAATGCTAATGTACCTTTGGTATTTGACAATAAAATCTACAAAAAGTGGCTTATATTTTTGTGGATTCTTAGTTGGAAATGGCACCTTCCCATATATTATTCTGTTTGACTTTGACAAGAGTAGTTCACCACATGTGGAAATAGTGTTCATGCTGAAGAAGGCAACACTCAAGAGCATTTCTGCAAGGCTGGAAGGTTTATAAAAAGCATCTTCCAGGGTTGCACTCTGCTTCTTGTATAAACTCTACTCATATCAGCAAATTAGCCTGTGAAACAGTTAGTTGACTCATGCCTAATTAAAGAATGTCTCTATATGCAAGATGAAAACAAGTTAAATGAGTAATTTACAAAAATTATTTTTGAACATTTGACAGAGCTAATTATGATGACACTGCTACCGTAGGTAACCTAAAACTGCATTATAATTAAAATGTACTCTGGCACAGATTTAACCCACTGGCACAGATTTAACCCACGGTGTCAGGCTTCAAAAATTTTTCTTCAGCTCCCAAACTAGTAATTTTTCACAAAAGTCCATAAAACCTTCTAAAATAATACATACACCATTAGAAGGTAAACAACTGTCACAATTTTGCATGCTATCAAAAGGTGAAGGATTGGGTACAAGTAGTGTAATTTGACTGAAATAGATGAGTCTACAAATGGAAAAGGTGGATTGGCACATTAGATATTAATATTTGTATAGGATTTCTCCACCTATCTTTTTTTGGGCTATCAACTTAGCACTTAATATTATTGGTTACAATGAGTTTTTAACATATATTTCTCATAGAAGTCCTAACTTAATAAACTAGAATGTTAGTTCAATACACAACAGGGGAAATTACATAAAATTGTTTTAACCATGAGTTTTGTTCCAGTTTTTCTTTCTATTTCTGCTGCCACTGACTAGATTCAGACACTTATTTCATTGGACTCTTGTAATAACACATTAAGCAGTCTCTGTTCCCATGTGTCCCCCCTCCACTTCATTCTGCCTCTTCAGATTAATCTCTTTTGAGTGTCTGCTTCATCATTTACACCCCTTCAGTGGCTCAGTGACTCATTTTACCAATAGTTGATAGGTAAACTACTTAGCTTACCAATCAAAAGTAGCTACCATTTATTCAGTATTTACCAGATACTAAGGGCTGTGTATGTACATTGTTCTGTTTATTCCTCACAATAATCCTATATGGTAGATACCATTGTCCCTTTTATAGAGAAGGAAAGAGAAACTCAGAGAGTTTGAGTAATAGTCTGAAGATCACACAGCGCATAAATGGTAGAGCTGCGATTTGAAGCTGATCTACCTGATTCCAGAGACTATGAATGTAACTGCTAGGCTAGATTTCCTTCAAAGAGATTCTAAAATATGACCCTAATTTAACCTTTTGCCTTCATGCCAACTACTTCCCTGCATCTAGTATTATTCATTCATTCATTCTAAAATATTTAGTAGGCATCTATCATGTGCCATGGACTGGTAAGGAATGGTTGGTCGCTGCCCTCCCATTGCTTGTGATCTTGTGATGCTGTTGCTCCAGGCAACCTGGTCAAATCACTGTTCTCTAAGCATGCAATGCACTTTTCCTTCCCCGTGGCATTTTCTAATGCCTTCTTGCCATATCCTGTTTATCCTTTGAGGACTGTCTCATGTTTTTCCCCTCCATTATGTCTCTTAAACTACTCAGACCTATGGAGATTTCTCCCTTTCTAAAGTTTCAGTTTACATTCTTAGCCTAGTTTCAAACACTAGCTCTGACACCAATTATCTGTGTGACCTTGGGAAAGTTATTTAACTTCTCTGTACCTTAGTTTCCTCATCTGTGAATGAGAATAACAAAAATACCTATCCCATAGAGCTATTGTGAGGATAAAATGAATTTATTTATGTAAAGTTCTCAAAACAGTGCCTGACATATATTAATAATATGTGTTAGCTAACACTATTGCTACATTATTATTGTATGGTTTATTTGTAAAGGATCATGTGACATTCCTGGTATTATGTATCTAGTATTACAATTCTCTTGTATTATTATTTTAAAACTGTTTATAGATTCTTTTTCTTTCTGTGGCACTTACCAGAGTTCTTTGTCCTGCTCTAATTTTGCTCTGATTTTTTTTCTTTATAAGAGAATTTCCTGTCAGAAGAAATATTATCCTTATTTATAAAAGGGTCGTATTTTAAGAAGTAAAAGACCATGTGGTAGTGACTTCCCAAATATTGGGTTAGTATTGTGATTTAGCTTATTCTATTTATAGTCTTACATTTTACTTAGCAATATAAACAAATCCAGCTTTTCTAGTGGCTATATATTTACTTGTATATAGTAAACTTATCTTAAAAATGAAGACTAGACTATGGAATACATTAATAAAAATCTTTTCCACCTGAGTCTATTAATTGTTACTAAACCTTGGATCCTGAAGATGTGATTACATTTTAGAGTTCTTATCTTAACTCATCTGCTTCAGACAGCAACCCCCAAAATAATCTGAACAAGAAAATTATCCCTTTTTCGGTGAAACAAATACCTGAAACATTTGAAAGGTTAAAGGAGAATGTATGCCTAGTATTGATAAAAATGTTGAAGGAACATTTTGTTCCAGGAGAATAATCAGTTTCTTATCTTTTCCTCATGAAATCTAGATGCCTGGGATAAACTCTGACTATGGAGATCTTCATCATCTAAGAAAATACAAATTCCTTGAGAGAGCTGAGAATTCTTTTCTAAAAATATTTCTGTTTTTCATGTACAAGAGAGTTCTGAACACAGATATATTGTTGATAAAAGGATACCCTAAGCTGAAGGAAGAAAAGTGGGCATGAGGATTTTGTGAATGGGGGAAAGGGAACTAATATGAGGGCTATTCTGGGCCAGACACTCTGCTAGATGTTTTGCATGTTATTTTATTGGAGAAAGTTCAATAAGTGTTTTTGTTTTTGTTTTCTGGTAGCGGTAACAAGAACTCAAAACAGCTTATTTTAAGCAAAAATAAAGTATTTTATTATTTAAGTAAATATAGTAATCCAAGACTGAGGCACAACTGGATGCTGGCGTACAATTGATGCCAATGAGAATTGGTCTGTCTCAACTCTGGTTTTCTCTGTGTTAGCTTCATGTTTAAGAAGACTCTTTCCATGAAGAGGCAAAGATGGCTGGCCACTGACTGATCTAGGCTTACATTATTCTTTCTGCTAGGAATTTCAGCAAAATCTAGTAGAGGAACTCTGATCAGCTTTACCTGGATTTGGTGCCCATCTTTGAATAACCACTTTGCCTAGAGGGATGATGTAATCTGATTGCCCAGTCTGGGTCACATGTTCACCTTCATTCTGGGGGAAGCAAGGCTCTTTGAGGTAGAGGAAGAGCCGTTTCCAAAATGGGATTATGATGATGAATATCCACTAGAAAAGAAATAAAAGGACTAATAGTATTCTGGGCTAATAGGGATGGGTATGGCAGATATTTATAAAATAAACAATGATAAAAGCGTTAATGCCCTCTTCACTCTCTGTCCTTTTAAATCCCTCAGTCCTAGGAGGTTGAGTGTGGTTGGTGCACATTTCTGACTGCAGTTCCACTTCAGGCTCTAGAGGGCAGCCCTCCTTTTAATCTTAGAAAGGTGAGGGTCACATAGGGAGCCCACCGTGCATAATTTACCAGTACAGCATCAAGTCAGTCTTGCTCTTGGTCTCACTCCAAACTTGGTAGCCTAATTCTCCATTTATTGAGTTCCTGCTATGACTGCTTATTATTGGGTTCACTATGACTGACTCCTTGTCCTGTTCTGTAGGGTGACAACAGCCTGACCACTTCTAACTTTATGATCAACTTCTTTTTACTCTCCTTCTCTGGTTACTGAGGACTCCAGTTTCTGCCATGTCATTTTTTGACTGAAGCCCTGCTTAATGCCCCAGCTCTGCCAGGAACTAGGTTATCTTCCTGCAAACTCCTTATATATAATTAAATCCAATACTAGTTTCCTGAACCCACTTCTCTGCATTGCAGCCCAACTTGCTGTAAAAACATCTTCCATTATTTTGTCCTTTGGATTCAGCTATTTACTTAAACATTCATTCTTACATCTGTTAAATAGTTACACTGTTTTTCCTCAATAAATATTATTTCAGGTCTCTTAGGTGCTTAGTTGTGGGTTATGGCTGGAAAGAAAAAAATGAATGCTTCCTACCATCAAGATTTTAAGTTTGGTGAGAAAAGACACTTAATACTCTCCAAATTACTAGAGAGCACTAGGGATACATGTTCAAAGGCCAGGCCTGAAAAGAAAAGAAGGTCAGGAAGGTTTCCCTGTGAATGTGCTCCTTGGTCCTTGAATGACTGGCAGTTAGCTGGAAGTGGGAGCTGCCCAAAGAAGAGGAACAGAATCTGCAAAGATTCAGAGTCCTGAGAGAACAGAACCACTAGAATCCTGTGTGTGATGTATAAGGAAGAGTGTTGGCAGATAGGGAGATCAAGGTAGAGAGTGACAAGATCATGAGGGATTTTTAAGTCATAGAAAGTTGTTTGATCTTTTTCTAAAAAAACCATCTCCTGCCTTTCCCTACTTGAATAGACCCCTTTTACATTTATCTCATTAGAGGATTTTGGTGAATAGTAATTGAATTCTGCCTGTCTTCCTTTCAGTGTGACATATATGCAGCATCAGTTTTCCAGAGCATTTAGATTTCTGTCTGAATGGCTGTCCTTAAAAAAAAACAGTACTGGGTCACATTTTTTGAGATCCTTTTTGAATTTCCTGACTCTGCTGAGGCTCACTGTCTTCCACTGTAAAGTTCTGAAGATATTTAACGATGGGCTGATCTCAGAGATGGTGGAGAAAACACCTTCCTTTTGGAGTAATCTGATATTACAGAAGGACCTACCTAACCAAAAATACTTTCTCAATCCCTGAGCCGGAGACCATGATTAGAATTATTCTTAAGGATCTTCTAGGATAAGGGTGGGTGTACATTTTCAAAGTAATAGGAAAGAAAACATCCTAGCTCTCTGACACGTTGGAAAGGCTTTGTCTTATCAGTTTCCATGTAAGTTTTTATGAAGTTTAAGAGAAAAAGGATCAAGAAAGAGGAACATGGGGTGCTTCTCAATTCTGTTAACCTTCCCTACCCTAAGCTTTGGAAGGCGATCTCTAGCCTGTAAGAAATCTGATGGTCTTCAGATATCCAATAGAATGGATGAAGGATACCAGAGTAATTTTAGCCTGACTCTCATTTTTTATTAGAGACAACATAATATAGAAGGAGAGAAATACTGATTATGGGATATGGAGGAGAGGAAAGTTTAGCCATAGAACCTGAAAGAAGAGCTGGATATGTATTAAGAGGTTAAAAATAGTCCTTAGCCAGAAGAAAAACTTGCAGCTACTGAGAGAGATTGGCTGGAACATCTTCTAGACTATCTAGAATATTCTAACACATACTAGAAGTGAGCCAAGGCCATTTAAAGTTTACAACAGGCAGCGAATCCACATTTCCACTTGTCTTTGTAAATGCTTTGTTTACAGGGAATAGGGGATGGAGGGGAGGTGGAGGAAGTAGGAAGGCCCCCTCCCTTCTGAAAGCACTGCACAGTTCTGAGGCAAACTGGCTGTTCCTTGGTTCTGAGTCCATTTACTTCTAAACTCATGGCAATGATTTGGTCTGACTCTATCTTTGTTTTATTAGAGAGGCCCCATTTACAAAGGGCATAGTCATCTCACCTTTAAAAATACTTTTATATAAAGAGAAGTGCTGTTTTATGTATCCATGTTTTTATTGGCACTAGACTATATCTTGTACTCCAAACCTTACATGCCTTTATGCATATGTAAGGTCAACACGGCTGTCTTCTACCACATTACAATGCTGCCTAGACTGTTGTTGGTTTCCTTTCAGGCCACCATTAGCGGAAGAGAACTATTATTTAAAACAAACATATAAGAAGTGTGCCTTTTATACTTCCTTTTTTTAAAAAAAATAAATTTATTTATTTTATTTATTTTATTTTTGCCTGCATTGGGTCTTCGTTGCCGGGCGCAGGCTTTCTCTAGTTGAGGTGAGTGGGGGCTAGTCTTCATTGCGGTGTGCGGGCTTCTCATTGAGGTGGCTTCTCTTGTTGCGGAGCATAGGCTCTAGGCCTGTGGGCTTCAGTAGTTGTGGCACACAGGCTCAGTAGTTGTGGCTTGTGGGCTCTAGAGCGCAGGCTCAGTAGTTGTGGTGCACGGGCTTAGTTGCTCCATGGCATGTGGGATCTTCCCGGACCAGGGCTCAAACCTGTGTCCCCTGCATTGGCAGGTGGATTCTTAACCACTGTGTCACCAGGGAAGCCCTATACTTCCTTGCTTCTTAACTCATTGCAGTTGCTTTCTATGTAAGGTGAACTGAGAAGTTCTGCAAAGTTGAGTCCACCCCATATATTCTCCTCCGTCAAGTAGCTACAGGACTGAGCTCTCTGCTTTCAGAATTATGCTTTTGGATAAAGAACTTGTCTGGTGAAACTGTGTTAAAAGAAAGTTATAGAATTGTAGCATCTGGGAGGAGTAACATTTGCATAAGGATGACAAATGCATGGCATATATGGTAACCATCCTCTACTCCTGCAAATCAGCTGTGGTATTCTTTGCCACTGAATCTCGATTGGGCCTTAGAATCTTTGCCATTACATGCTACAGGAGGCATTACCAATTAATTAGAATAGGACCTTGGGACAAAGTCAATTTGCTGTCAGTGCATGGATTGAGTTGGGTTAAGTAGTTTATAAAGTTGATATAGCAGAAAGCCATCAGTAGGGGGTCATTAGAGCACTTACCTTTTGGTAAATATAGGGAGTTGGGGAAAGAGGATGTCTTTCTGACTATAGAAGAGTGGAGTGTTAAAGAAAAATTATATACAACAAAAATAAGTGTTGGGACAGTGACAATTCACAGTTTGTCTCTAAACTACCTCTGCACAGGTGCCTTGTATCTCTCTGTGTTCTAATTCCAATAGAAAGGAGAGCTGAGGGGCTGTAAAAAAAATTATGTAATTAAAAATATTCACCCCATTAGTTTCCACCATTTCATAGCACTTTTAGGTTCCAGGGAAGGTCTCTGCTGGGTAGAACACTGACATAAAAAATCACATTGGAACCTTGTTAGGATCATAATTTCTAAAGTTACTTATTGATTAGGAAAACTTCTCTTTTCTGACCCTCTCAAATCACTGTTATTTATAATCATTTCTAAGGTATTTTAAAGGACGTCACTTCCTGTTTTCACCTCGATCAGAGCTTCCAAATGGATGAGCTCATTTCATCCAAAGAAAGGTTCTGTTAAGTAGAATCTGTTTGCAGTTTCCTCTCTTGTGTGAATTGTGACATACAAAGATAACAAAATACATCTTGTTAAATTTAAAAGGTCCTCTCTGTCATCTGTGTACAGATATGTTTCTAGGTAGTTTAATAGGACAACTCATTAGAGAGCTTAACTTCAGAAAACTGTATTTAGGAGCAAATAATAAATGTTGCCTGAGTGTTGAATAGGTATTGAGGAGATATTCCAAAAGGAAGGTCCTGTAATCTAACCCACACAATGTTTCCATATTGGCCTCTTCTCTTTGGGCAGACTTGATGATTGGGAACTGTGGTCTTGGACAATTTTTGAATTGCTTTTTGTTTTGTTTTGCAACTGTTGGAACTTTTTTTAAAGCTGTGTACAGTGAAGTTCATTTATATAGTTCTGAGTAATTTTTTCCTGTGCTATCGTTCATGTCTGTGGCCCTGCCAAAAAGAACATAGGCTTCAAATTAATTTTTCCTACAGATACTATTTTGTACATGTTCTGTCTTTATTTTGGGTTGTGTGAGGTCACCAATTTTGTTTTCCCTTTGGTATCCAATATTCTTGGATAATTTTCTGTGGCCTCAGAGAGACTCAGAGGGAACAGATGTTGTATAAACCGTATCCCCCGCATGTTTTCCCACTTATATTCTTTTGAAAGAAAAAACAGATGACAGCTCTTGTGTACAAAACCTTTTCTTTTAAATGCCCAAAGACTATGTATGAAATCTGTCCTACCTCTATTGTGGGAGAGAATGCTCCTTTTCAAATTGAATGATTGATAAAGTCTCTTGCTGCTCAGAGGTTGATAAAGGACATTTTCTAGATACCCATCACTCTGAACAGCATATATAAGCCACTAGTTTACTTATTTTTTAATCCCCTTATGTGGAGACCTTTTGAAACACATATTAAGTTCCAGCAATGGTCAACTAGTCCAGGACCATATGTCAAAAATCTCAGCAGTGATTAATCACCCTACTTGGTTGAAAGAGACAAATTCAGTGTCCATGAACTTTAATATCTGGGTATTATATCCATGGGCCTGTTCCAATTTGCCAAGTCAAGCCAGAAGTCCACGTCACAGCTTTCGTCTTTTTTCTCTGTGTAAATGTTGTGCCCCCTCCCCTGCAAATGTTTGAAATAAGCTGAATAAACAGAACACAGTAGGTAACCTGGGGAGTGTTCTAATCAGAAATATTTTCACTCATGGGGTAAGGCTTTATATAACCTACGAGGAGCTGTGATTTGAACCACCCTTTGCAAGCATAAAGCATTGAAATGAGGATGTATTTTTATCAGATCTCCAGCTCCATATTTGTTTCTTTTTTCTCAGCTGCTCATGTAGAACTTTATTGTGAATTGTGCAGATGCATAATTCTACCTGCCTATTGGGCAATATGTTTAAATGTTAACTTTTCCTCCCAGATAATTTTTTCCATTATGTTTTTTCTTCTTCTGTCTTCTGAGTGTCAGAAGATAATATAAAAACACAAATGCATTGAAGAGACAAATGCAGACTAAAATCTATCCTTGTTTGTTGCACATTTCAATATTGGGTAGCTGATTTCAAACACACCCTGTAGTCCAGTGTCTTTTAAATAGTAATATGGTCCTACAGCGTCAGCACAGTGAGACATGTGAAAAAGAATTCTCTTTATTTAGCTTTCTAAGAACACATTTTGCTATAAACTGTATCCTAAAAGGTCGTATAATGTATATGTGTAACGTTTATGTACCATTTAGACTAATAATAAATTGAACACCTGTGTAATCACCAACTAGCTTAAGAAATAGATCAGTACCTTCTAAGTCCTTTGCATGTCCTTTCTTAAAACCCCTACCATCCATCTACTCAGAGATAGCTTCTATTCTGAAAGCTATTACCATCTCTTGCTTTTCTTTAAAGCTTTATTTATAACACTTTTATTAGAGTCTAATTGCTTTACAATGGTGTGTTAGTTTCTGCTTTATAACAGAGTGAATCAGCTATACATATACATATATCCCCATATCGCCTCCCTCTTGCGTCTCCCTCCTACCCTCCCTATCCCACGCCTCTAGGTGGTCACAAAGCACCGAGCTGATCTCCCTGTGCTATGTGGCTGCTTCCCACTAGCTATCTATTTTACATTTGGTAGTGTATATATGTCCATGCCACTCTCTCACTTTGTCCCAGCTTATCCTTCCCCCTCCCCGTGTCCTCAAGTCCATTCTCTATGTCTGCGTCTTTATTCCTGTCCTGCCCGTAGTTTCTTCAGAACCATTTTTTTGTTTTTTTAGATTCCATATATATGTGCTGGCATATGGTATTTGTTTTTCTCTTTCTGACTTTCTTTACTCTGTATGACAGACTCTAGGTCCATCCACCTCACTACAAATAACTCAATTTCATTTCTTTTTATAACTGAGTAATATTCCATTGTATATATGTACCACATCTTCTTTATCCATCTGTCGATGGACACTTAGGTTGCTTCCATGTCTTGGCTATTGTAGATAGATCTACAATGAGCATTGTGGCATATGACTCTTTTTGAATTACGGTTTTCTCAGGGTATATGCCCAGTAGTGGGATTTAAAGCTTTACTTTATATCTGCGTGTTTCCATAAACGATTTTTGAGCATGCAGGATTTGAACTTTATATAAATAAATATGTATTCTGTTTATTTTGCTCAACATTATGCTTCATGTAAATGTGGGTAGCTTGTAGTTCGTTTATTTTCACTACTACATAGTATTCCATTGTATGAAAAAAAACTCTCCACTATTCATTTAACCATTCTGTCAAGAGACATTTTGAGTTGATTTCATGTTTTCTTATTGCAAGTAACATTGCTAGAGAGATTCCTGGATCATGTTATCTGGTAATTATGGGTAAGAGTTTTTCTAAGATATATATTTAGGAGTGGAATTACTGAGTTGTAGAGTTAGGATATCTTCAGCTTTTCTTAATATTGCTATCCTGCATTTGGTTTTTATTCAGTTTTTTAAAAGTGTATTTTAAAGAAGTCAAACTTGTGAATGCAATTGGAACTTATGTTAAATTCTTTTCCCCCCAACCCCCGCATGCCGGAAGAATGGTCCCTGGCTTATAGTTATAAGCTGTAGATCTCTATGAAGCTGTTGTTGGTAGCTTTGCTGCATTTTTCTTTCCTGTCCATTCTGGTTGTGTGTGATTATTCTAGACAAGATTCTTTTCATTCCTTAGGGTAACACCATGGTTCCTTTGCTCACTCATCCCTGCAATCTTTCCCATTACTGCTAGGATAAACAGTCTTCCTCCCCACCTCTAACTGCAGTGGCCTAGGTTGTTTCATCTGACTGTCACCCTGTCCTTCTGGGAATAGTACTTCCTCTTCTTTTTAAACATTTTTTTTAACATACTTAAACTACCACTAAACTGTACTCTTTAAAATGGTTAAGATGGTAAATTTTATATTAAGTATGTTTTATCAGTTAAAAAAATAAATTTAAAAATTGTTTAAAATTTACCATCTTAACCATTTTAAAGAATATAGTGGTAGTTTAAGTATGTTCATATTATTGTCAGAGCTCTTTTTATCTTGCAAACTGAAACTCCATATCCATTAAACAACAACTTCCCATCCCCTTGTCCTCCCCGTCCCTGGCAGTCACCATTCCTGTTGCTCTCTCTATGAATCTGACCACTCTAGGTACTTCATGTAAGTGGAACCACACAGTATTTATATTTTTGTGACTGACATTTCACTTAGCAAAATGTCCTCAAGATTCATCTGTGTTGTACCATGTGTCAGAATTTCCTTCCTTTTTAAGGTTGAATAATATTCCATTGTATGCCTAGACCACATTCTATTTTTCTATTCATTCATCAATGGGCACTTACATTGCTTCTGCCTTTTGGCTATTGTTGATAATACTGCTATGAACAGGGGTGTACAACTATCACTTCAAGACCCTGCTTTCAGTTCTTTTGGGTCCATACCCAGAAGTGGAATTGCTGGCATACTTCCTCTTCTTTGAGGAGTACTGCCCCTATCCCTATTCCAACCATGTGGTTCTGATGGAAGCCGCCAATCCAGTCAGCACCGTGCCTTTCCTTGTCACAGTTGGCTGACAGGTGAATACCTGATCCAAACGAAGCCAATAAGAGTTCTTCCCTGGGAGTTTTCCAAGTGCAGAAAATAATTCAGCCTTCTGCATAGGGGAAACTGTGAAGCTTAGATGCTCTCAGTGGCTAGGTGCTTTGTCATGTGGAGAAGACCCTTCTGTGAGAGGAGAAAATGAAAACATCAGGCAGAAAAATAGTAGAGATTAAAAATGAAAAAATCCTTCTAGGGACTTCCCTGGTGGTCCAGTGGTTAAGACTTTGCCTTCTAATGCAGCGGGTGCAGGTTTAATCCCAGGTTGGGGAGCTAAGATACCACATGCCTCACGGCCAAAAAACCAAAACATAAAACAGAAGCAATATTGTAACACATTCAGTAAAGACTTAAAAAAATGGTCCACATCAAAAAAAAAAATTAAAAAAAAATGAAGAAGTCCTACTGGCACTTTGTTTACTGTCTTTTCCATAGTCATGTGAACCAATAAGTTCCTCCCTTTCCTTAATCAATTTGAGTAGGACTTCTATTTTTGGTAGCAAAAAATAGTGACTAATATAGTGTCATAGTTATACCTGCCCTATGTACTAGGGAAGTTCTACTTTATATTGGCCAAAAGTCAATGTTGATTTTGACAATTTTGAAGGCTGTTTAATGAAATAAGAAGAAATATAATGATATGAGACAGAGTAAATGGTGCCCCATATCCCCTACAGAAATTGGCGTTAGGAAAGAATGAAAGAATTAAACTGGTAAAGTTTAAAATTAAGAAGGGAAAAAGCTATTGGAATAAAAGATTTGGGTTCATCACAAATGTTTGATGAGGAGGCTGACCTAGGCTGTAAACCTAGGAAGTATGAATAATAGATTTCTGGGATTATAGAATGTAGAGCAACAAAATTTGGAGGGGGGCAGAATTTTCGGGGAGGGCAGATTTATCTTAAACCAAAGAGTGGGTATGGACTCTACTTACAAATGGCCTTGGTCTTCCCTAAAGTTTGGAACCTGAGAATGAAAGAAAGTATTCTAGCCTTGCTGGTCTGGAAAACAGGCATTTATAGATAGCCTTAACTATTTCTTAGTTACAAGAAACAGACATCTACTTCAACTGAATGAAGTTATAAAAAGGAGGAGGAGGAGAAGGAGAAGAAGAAAAGGAAATTTACTGGAAGGATACAGGAGTGTCTCAAAGGACAAGACATACTGTTTGGACTCACAGAGGACTAGTGCCTCATATGGGAATGTACAGCGAGTGAAACATTTATTTATTTTTTGCTATTTTTTTCTCTCTCTGGACCCTCTCCTCTCTTTTTGTGTGTGTTTCTATTTTATCCTTCTCTGTTTCTCTTTATAGTGTGATTTTCTGTTTGCTCATCATCATTCATATCTTAAGCATGGCCACTTCAGCCCTGACTTTACATGTCTTACATATCCAACAGTCAGATTTCAGAGAATGAGAATCTGATTGGCCTAGCTTGGGTCCCGTTTCTACTCTGGTCCAGCTAGCAGTGCTCAGAGAAGCTTGCTATCTCTGCAGCAGGAATGGGCTAAGTGATGACCTGAGAGGAGGATGTGGGCATTCTCTAACATTGAAGGGGGCAAAAGAGAGGAAATGATTGACTTGTTTTGTAGATGTATTAATCTGGATGAAGTTGGGCACCATACATATGCTCTAGACCTAGTTTATACAGCATGGAGACAACTATCAAATTCCTCAGAGTTCTGTTCTCCACTTTCTCTGATGTCAGTGTTTCAGTTGTAGTTATTCATGCTTGTAAAGCCCTCACTATGTATTTTTTTGTTACCTGGAAGATATATATGGCTAACTCTCACATTAGTATAAGAGCATGTCATCTGGAGCCACAAGAACTTACAAGAGAATTAGCTACTGTCTAGTTGAGTGACTTGAGCCATAATTTCCTTATCAATAAAATGGGGCTAATAATGCATGCCCCACTTATCTTACAAGATGTTTATAAAAGTTGAATGAGATGTTGGGAGTAAAACTGATTTTAACCTATAAAGCAGTGTTTTTTTTTTTTTTTTTTTTTTTTTTTGCAGTACATGGGCCTCTCCCATTGTGGAGCACAGGCTCCAGACGCGCAGGCTCAGCGGCCATGGGTCACAGGCCCAGCCGCTCTGCGGCATGTGGGATCTTCCCAGACCGGGGCATGAACCGGCGTCCCCCGCATCGGCAGGCAGACTCCCAACCACTGCACCACCAGGGAAGCCCTAAAGTAGTTTTAAAGAAGTAGTAACTAGAGCTGTGGTTCTCAAGCCCAATGTAGATACCCTGGAATCCCATCATAATTTGTGAGGGGTTAATTATTTGTTGCCAGTAATTCATTATTAATCATAAAGATCCAGTGTTTATGAAGCCCTTTTAAAATTTAAGAGTACATTCAAAGTTATGTTTATAAAGATGTCACTCTTATTCATTTGAATTTCAACATTTTCCTTAGTGGGAAGAAAATAGGTGGAGTTTGGGATAGCACAGTGAGAATTGCCTATAATTTTGAATTCAACTCTGGCAGTGTGTGACACGTGTGCTTCATCTATCGTATTTTCACAGTAGAATGTGGTTGAGGGATTGGGAAATCATTAGACTATAAGCTGTGTGAGGCAGGATCCGTGTTTTCTCATTCACTATTTGTATGTCCAGCAATAAGCACAGTTCTGCCACGTAGGTTCTCAGTAAATATTGAAACAACCGGAAGCTGACATTCTAAGGGACTACAGGTAGTTTTTCTCATGCTGTAGGTACTAGAGTTTCATTCTTATGCCAAGTGGGAAGGCATATGTCTTCTCTTCTCCTCCGTACAGGAGAAAAATATGGTGTTCAGAGTATTTGTGGTTGATTTAAGGTATTAGTCACAGTTGCTAAGTTGTTCCTTTGAGGTTCTAGAAGGAGTTGTGAACAGAGAGGCATTTATTTACTACACAACATCTTATTATGAGGCACTTCCTGATGTGTGCATCCTAAGCCATGAGGGATTTGTTGATGTATTAATGAAAATAATTGATTGAAATGATATAAAACCTTAGAATAGAAGGTGGTTCTGAGGAACAGAAGTTTAAATGGGTGCTCCCTTGTTTTGAAGGAAAATAATATTAAATAAAATCTTTATCCTGGATGGGGGAAGACTCTAGATAAGGAAGAAATTTGAATTTCTTTAAGAAAAAGTTATAGAAGATGCTGATTACCAAGAGATTGAGAAATGAGATAAAAGGCTGTAATTGACTACTTTGGTCTTTAATATTATTTCATTTTTTAGAAAGTTGGTAACAAGTTGTAAAGTGATTTCCTATGGTGTTGGCAGAGTGGGTGTTGGAGAATAGAACAATTGCTCCTTTGAGGGAGCTTGTTGGGTGTTTGCCTCCTGCAGTTAGATTTTTCTATTTAAGAGAGCCATCTGCTTCATTAAACTTTCCAAGATCAGGCACTGTCTACAGGGAGTTCCACAATGTCTTAAAACTGAGAGCTGCAGCAAAGTTTTAAGTTGCTGCCAGAAAACCAGATGTTAACCAGATTGTCAAGTTCTTTTTTCTTTCCAGAACCAGAGATTTCAAGTGAGGCTGAGTGAATGCAAATGTTGGACAATCCTTATGGTTAGAATTTGGAGCCAACACTGGCCTCCTATGGCCTCTGTTCTTGAAGCCCCTCTAAACTCAGTCAAAGAGAACTCTGTTTATGGTTTAAAAAAAGAGGGAGTATAGAGGGAGAAATTCTGGCCTTCCATATTCCCTAATGCACATTCCTTACTGAAAAATTACACATGCTAAATGCTGGAGAATTCAGTAGATATTCCCTGTGCTGTTTCCTTGGTCCAACATGCATTTCTCCATGTTCTGGATGGGTTTTCATTTCTGATTGTACCCTGCAGACTGCCTACTGATCTCAAAAAGGTTGAGTGGAGGACAAATGTGCAGTGGAAACTGAAAATGAAAACAGTTCCTTTCACGTCCCCCAAGAGCTGACATTTGAATATCTGAATTATTTGGACTGGGTCTCTCAGTAGAGATTTGCAGACATGAAAATAGGTATATCATTTCTAGAAACAAGTGCTGAGGGAGGCTGTGTGGTCAAATACTCTGGGGGTAGGAAGGCCTTCATTTTTGTTTTGACAAGTGCTAATTTATTTCTTGGGATTAGGGGCATCAGAGGTTCTCCCTATACCAACCAAACAAGGCAACATTCATATGTTTTTAGGGATCCAAAACTCACTTATATTTTCTCCTCTTAACCGCTTTTCAAATTAAACTAAATCAAAACACTAAGCAACTGAACAACAGCAACAAAACAAAAACAATCCTTCCTTGTCTCTTATTGTGAGTCTAATAATTTAAAAATGAAGAGAATATGTTTTAGGTGAATCCTTTCTGTCATTAACTATTGTCCTCACATTTTATGAGACAAAAGCAAGAAAGAAAACCACAATTCTGTTTACAGGTTTAATGTATCTAACATGGCTTTTAATAAAAAAAATTTTTTTACAGTTTAAATAGGTCTTTATTTTATTATTTTTTTTATTGAAGTGTATAGTTGCTGTACAATATTTTTTTTTAACATCTTTATTGGAGTATAATTGCTTTACAATGGTATGTCAGTTTCAGCTTCACAACAAAATGAATCAGTTATATATATACATACATTCCCATATCTCTTCCCGCTTGCGTCTCCCTCCCTCCCACCCTCCCTATCCCACCCACTGTACAATATTATATAAGTTACAGATGTAGAATATAGTGATTCACAATTTTTTAAGATTATACTTAATTTATAGTTATTATTAAATATTGACTATATTCCCATGTTGTACAATATATCCTTATAACTTACTTTATGATACCTAATAGTTCGTACCTCTTAATCCCCTACCCCTATCTTGCCCCTCCTCCTTCCCCTCTCTCCATTGGTAACCACTAATTTGTTCTCTATATCTGTGAGTCTGCTTCTTTTTTGTTATATTCACTAGTTTATTGTATTTTTTTTAGATTCTGCATATAAGTGATAACATACAGTATTTGTCTTTCTCTGTCTGACTTATTCCACTTAGTGTAATGCCTTCCAAGTCCATCCATGTTGCTGCAAATGGCAAAATTTCATTCTAAAAATTTTATCTTACTAAATAAAATAATTTATTTTAATTATTACTTATTTTAACTGAAGTTGGCTGTAATGTTTGAGCTTTAGCTGTTAATGCTTATGAAAACCTGCATTTTTAACAGCCTTAGGAGAATCAAAATAGATCGAATTCTTGGTATGCCAGATGTAAAGGTCTTCCACAAGTATACCTAAATGTCCTGGTTTTGTTTTTGACCCACAGATGGGTCCTGTTGTCATTGCAAACAAGAAGGCCTGATTCCTTCTCTGTGATAAGGGCGTGGCTTTCTGTCATAATGTGCTATCATATGATGAAAACGTCCTTTAGACACACATGCACTTATGCTTCTATTGTTTAAAGGTATTTCAATTAAATTGCTCATTTCCATCACTGGAGTCTACAAATATTTGGATTCAAATAGTACTGTCATAGTTAGTTTCAAGAATAAAAGGAAAAACTGGCTTAACACATCCTAGCAGATGTGTAGGGTCAGGGATATTCCATTTTTCAGTGTCCTTCATTCTTCACCTACATCACAGTCCTACCTCTGCTCAGCTTCCTTGAGGACCCGCAGGGAGAGTTGTATAAAACAGACTTCTTCCATTGCTAAGGAAAGAAAAGCCTACATTTCCTACTGTTCTACCTTTATAGATATTTTTTTTCACAGAAAGAAGACTCTTATTTACCAACTTCAAAAGATGTAAACTGCTATGTCAACATCACCTCTCAACTCTGTAGGATTCTCCATAGCTGTTTTTGTCATCATTTATGATATTTCACATCTTTCTATTTTTAGCAGTTATTATCCAGTCAAAGCAATGTAGCCTTCTGAAGCATTAGTTTGCAGCTGCAGGAGAAGCATCCTGTCCCCTATAATAACAACAGTTTAAGGGTGCTGGCATCTAATTTTTCACTCACCACTGGCAAGCAGAAAGCTCACTGTCATGGCTGCACTGCTCTTTCTCCAACTGTATTTCCTTCTCTCCAAGTAACAATGTATTATCCTGTCACTCCTTAGAAACCCTTGGGTTTCTGCTACTCAAAGACAGAGCTGCTACAGATGGAACAGCTTTCTTATCAAATGAGCCGTGGATTTTAAAGCTGCCAATTCCATATGAATTAACATGAAGTTTCACTTGAAAAATGAGGATATCACTCAAAGAACATTTTTTAAACCAGAAAGCAGTCATATCTTTAAAAAAAACATTAATCATCATAATCCCTTTTCAAGAATTCTCTTTGCTCCTAGGATCTGCAAATAATATGCCCCAGATTTTCTTTACAGATCTGAGTAGTCTGCCTTTCAGTTTTGCAAATATGAGAGACTTCTTGGCTATTTGCCTGGGTTCTGCAGCTTCTACACTACCAAACTGAGTTTGAATCAATTTTAGACCAATGCTGATATAAAAGAGGAGAAAGCCCTGCAGAGATCTCAGCAATACAAACAACTAAATATAGCCTTGGACCATTCTAAGGCTAGAACTAAATTGTGAGTTCCTTTTTGGCAGGAGCCACACCTCTTACTTTCTTTGTCTTCCCAATTCTGCCTGTCACCGAACTGAGCATGTAGTAGGTGCTCAGTAATACTCTGAACAATTATGACTTTTTTTCTCCAGTTCAAAAAGCACATGCATTAAACAAGTTTAAAAAAATGTAGGAAGAGGAAAAAATTCACTCAAGGCCTCACAAGCCAAATTTCAGCACAAGTGGTTTAGTAAATGCATAGTTTGAAGTAAGGTCTCTGTTGAATATACTGGTGCCCAACTGTCAGGTCATTATCCCAGCCCACTCTTTCTCATTCCCTATAACCCCCAAAATAGTTCTTAAATACCCTTGCATCTGAAAAATTCCCATAAGCCACAATCACAGCTGGCAGAATAAGAGATCACATTCCTTCTAGTACGCCCCTATTGTTGGGCTTAAGGGAATTCAGAAATTTGCATACAGAAAATGACATCAGAGCCCTTTTATCCATCCATTCTCTTAATTCAACAAATATGTGATCAGTGCTCACTTTGAACTAGGTCACTCTGTTATATTCTGAGAAAACAGTGCTGAACAAAATAGACCTATCTCTTTCTTCCTAGAGCATAAAATCTGGTGGGAGAGAAAGGATATAAATAAGTAAGCAAGGAAGTGAGTAAACATAGAATTCTGAGAAAATCAGGAAGCCAAGAGGCATAGGAAAGTAGATCAGATGGAGTTGCTTTTTTTTTTATATTTTATTGTGGACCATTTTTAAAGTGTTTGTTGAATTTGTTACAATATTGCTTCTGTTTTATGTTTTGGTTTTTTGGCCCTGAGGCATGTGGGATCTTAGCTCCCTGACCAGGGATTGGACCACTGGGGAAGTCCCCAGATGGAGTTGCTTTTGATTTCTTATTTGGCTAAGTGCTTGTCTCAATTGGATTTTTTGACTGTTAGCTCCACTATTCAGTGGGCATATGAAGAAAACCATACATGGTACAAGGGCGGTTTGGGTCAAAGTACTTGCAGTAGGAGTCCTGTATTCTAGTTAGACTAGCAAGATGTGCAAACCAAAAACCAAAAAAGAAACAAACAGGACAAGCTGTATTAAATTGTTAGACAGCATGTAACAGACAAGTCATAAGAATAATAGATGTGATATGGTGCCTATTGTGTTTTAGAGACAGAGTGAGGCAGATAAATAAAGGGGAGTTTAATGCAGGCCCTGAGTGTACTCTGTACTTCTGGACAGTTAGAACTTTGGAGTGTTCTGGACCTTTCCTCTCTTTACTGCTGCAAATATTCATATTTCCCAACACCAATCCCAATTTCAACATTAATTGAACACCAATCCCAATTTCAACATTAATCTTTTCCCCACTGAGTATTATCGGATCCCTAGTCAAATATTAGTTGACTGTATATGAATGGATTTATTTCTGGGCTCTTGATTCCGTTCTATTGATCTATGGACTGTCTGTTTTTATGACGGTATGATAATGTTTTGATAACTATAGCTTTGTAGTTTAGTTTGAAGTCAGGAAGTGGGATGCCTCTAACTTTGTTCTTCTTTCTTAGGATTGCTTTGGCTATTCAGGGCCTTTTGTTGTTCCATACAAATTTTAGGATTGTCATTTCTGTTTCTGTGAAAAATGCTCTTAAAAATTTGATAGGGATTGCATTGAACCTAAGGATGCCTTTGGATAATATGGATATTTTAACATTCTTTCAATCCATGAACTTGGGATATCTTTCCATTTATTTGAATCTTCAGTTTCTTTCATCAGTGTCATAGTTTTCACTATACAGATCTTTCACCTCTTTGGTTAAATTTATTCTTAAGTATTTTATTATTTTTGATGATATTGTGAATAGAATTTTCTTTATTTCTATTTCAGATAGTTTGTTATTTTTATATAGAAACACTACTGATTATTGTATGTTAATGTTGTATCCTGCAACTTTACAGAATTGATTAGTTCTAACAGTTTTTTGGTGAGGTCTTTAGGGTTTTTTATATATAAGATCATGCCTTCTGCAAACAGAGACCATTTTAGTTCTTCCTTTATGATTTGGATGCCTTTATTTCCTTTTCTTGCCTGATTGCTGTGGCTAGGACTTCCAGTACTATGTTGAATAAGAGTGGTGAAAGTGGCATTCTTGTCTTATTCATAATCTTACAGGAAAATTTTACAGAGTTTCACCATTGAGTATGATGTTAGCTGTGGGCTTGTTGTATATGGTCTTTATTATGTTGGGGATGTTCTTTCTATAATCAATTTGTTGAGAGCTTTTATCATGAAAGGGTGTTGAATTTGGTCAAACACTTTTTCTGCTTCTATTGAGATGATCATGTGATTTTTATCTTTCATTTTGTTAATGTGATGTATCATTTATTTTTCCTTATTTATTTTATTGAAATATAGTTGATGTACAATATGTTACAGATGTACAATATAATGATTTACAATTTTTAAAGGTTATATTCCACTTATAGTTATTATAAAATATTGGCTGTATTTCCTGTGCTGTATAATATATCCTTGTAGCTTATTTTATTTTTTAATTTTCATTTTATATTGGAGTATAGTTGATTAACAATGTTGTCTTAGTTTCAGGTGTACAGCAGAGTGATTCAGTTATACATATACTGATACATGTATCTATTCTTTTTCAAATTCTTTTCCCATTTAGGTTATTATAGAATATTGAGCAGAGTTCCCTGTACTATATAGTAGGTCCTTGTTGGTTATCTATTTTAAATATAGCAGTGTGTACATGTCAATCCCAAACTCCCAATCTATCCTTCTTCCTCACCCTTCCCCCCCAGTAACCATAAGTTTGTTCTCTACATCTGTGAGTCTGTTTTGTAAATAAGTTCATTTGTATCATTTTTTTAAGATTCCGCATATAAATGATATCATATATTTATCTTTCTCTGTCTGACTTACTTCACTTAGTATGATAATCTTCAGGTTCATCCATGTTGCTGCAAATGCCATTATTTCATTCTTTTTAATGGCTGAGTAATATTCCATTGTATATATGTATCACATCTTCTTTATCCATTTGTCTATAGATGGGCATTTAGGTTGCTTCAATGCCTTGGCTATTGTAAACAGCACGGTAATGAACATTGGGGTGCATGTATACTTTTGAACCATGGTTTTCTCCAGATATATGCCCAGGAGTGGAATTGCTGGATTATATGGTAGTTCTATTTTTAGTTTTTTAAGGAACCTCCATACTGTTCTCCATAGTGGCTGTACCAATTTACATTCCCACCAACAGTATAGGAGGGTTCCCTTTTATCCACACCCTCTCCAGCATTTGTTGTTCATTTTGTTGAGAAAATTTGCATCTGTATTTATCAGGGATATTGGCTTGTTTTCTTTTCTTGTACTGTCCTTATCTAGCTTTCGTATCAGAGTAATTCTGGCCTTCTAAATGAGTTTGGGAGTGTTCCCTTCTCTTCAGTTTTTTGGAAGTGTTTGAGAAGAATTGGTGTTAAGTTTTTTTCAAGTATTTAGTAGAATTCACCAGTGAAACCATCTGGTTCTGGGCTTTTTTTGTTGTTGGGAGTTTTTTTGATACTGATTTGATCTCCTTGCTTGTTATTGATCTGTTCAGATTTTCTTTTTCTTCATGATTCAGTCTTGGTAGCTTGTAGGTTTCTAAGAAAGTATCCATTTCTTCTAGGTTGTCTAATTTATTGCTGCATAATTGTTCATAGTAGTCTCTTATGATCATTTGTATTTGTGTGGAATCAATTGTAATGTCTCCTCTTTTGGGCTCTCTCTCTTTTTCTCTTGGTTAGTCTACCTAAGATTTGTTAATTTCGTTTTTATTTTCAAAGAACCAATTTTTAATTTTGTTAATCTTTTCTATTTTTTTCCTATTCTTTATTCCACTAATTTCTGCTCTAATCTTTTTTATTTCCTTATTTCTGCTGATTTTGGACTTTGTTCTTTTTTTAATTCCTTGAGGTATAATGTCAGGTTGTTTATTTGAGGTCTTTCTTTTTTCTTGATGTATGTGTTTATAGCTATAAACTTTCCTCTTGTAACTGCTTTTGCTGTATCCCATAAGTTTTGTTATGCTCTGTTCCATTTTTGTTTGTTGTTAAGATTTTTTAAATTTCCCTTTTGATTTCTTCTTTGATCATTGGTTGTTCAGGAATGTTGTTTAATTTCCATGCCTTTGTGCATTTTCCAGCTTTTTTTTGTGTGTGTGTGTGGTACGTGGGCCTGTCACTGTTGTGGTCTCTCCCGTTGCAGAGCACAGGCTCTGGACACGCAGGCCCAGCGGCCATGGCCCATGGGCCCAGCTGCTCTGCGGCATGTGGGATCCTCCTGGACCAGGGCATGAACCCGTGTCCCCTGCATCGGCAGGCGGACTCTCAACCACTGCGCCACCAGGGAAGCCCCCAGCTTTCTTTTTGTTATAGATTTTTACTTTCATACCATGTGGTCAAAACAGATACTTGATATAATTTTTATCTTCTTGAATTTGTTGATACTTGTTTTGTGGCCTAACATATGATCTATCCTAGAACATGTTTCATGCACTCACCAGAAGGGTATGTATTCTGCTGCTGTTGGATGTTCTTTGTATGTCTGTTAAGCCCATTTGGTATAGTGTTGTTCAGATCTGCTGTTCCCTTATTGATTCTGTCCAGATGATCTGTCCATTGTTGAGAGTGGGGTATCAAAGTCTCCAATTACTATGGTATTGCTATTTATTTCTCCTCTTAGTTGTTAGTATTTGCTTTATATATGTAGATGTACTGATGTTGAATGCATATATATTTACAATTATTGTATCTTCTTGCTGAATTGATCCCTTTATCATTATATTATGACTTTTTTGACTCTTGTGACCACTTTTAGCTTAAAGTCTATTTTTTTCTGATATAAGCATGGCCACCCCTGCTGTCTTTTGGTTACCACTTGCTTGGAATATCATTTTCCATCCCTTCACTCTCAGCCTATGTGTATCCTTAAAGCTAAAGTCTCTTGTAGGCAGCAAATCATTGGATCTTGTTTTTTAATTTTTAAATTAAAAAAACCTGCTCAGCCATTTTGTGTCTTTTGATTAGAGAATTTAATTGATTTACATTTAAGGTAATTATTGATAGGTAAGAACTTGCTATTGCCATTTTCATTGTTTTCTGATCCTTTGTTCCTTGCTTCTTCTCTTGCTGTCTTCCTTTGTGATTTGATGACTTTGGGGGTAGTATGCTTTGATTTCTTTATCATAATCTTTTATGTATTTACTACAGATTTTTCCTTTGTGGTTATCATGAAACTTACATAAAATATTTTATAGTTATAACTTGCTGTTTTAAGTTGATAATAACTTAACTTTGATAGCATACAGAAACAATATTTTTTCTTCTCTCCCCCCTCACATTTAAGGTTTGATGTTACAATATTTTTTTAATTTATATTGTGTATCCAATAAATAATTAATATATAGTTTTTAACATGTTTGTTTTTTAACTTTTAAACTAGAATTGTGATTCATTCACCATTATTACAATATTAGAGAATGTAACTTTTACTACGTATTTACCTTTACTGGTGAGTTTTACACATGCATATGTTTTTACCATGTTAATTATCTTTTCATTTCAGCTTGAAGATCTCCCTTTAGCATTTCTTGTAAGGCTTGTTTAGTGGTGATTAATTCCCTCAGTTTTTGTTTGTTTGAGAAAGTGTTTATTTCTCCATACTTGAAGGACAGCTTTTCCAGGTATAGTATTCTCTGTTGAGTATTCTTGAGTATTTTTAGAACTTGCAGGCTCACTTCATCAGGGAAAGACCTTCACCAGTCAGCTCAGTTTGGTGTACTGGATGGGTCAGCTTATAGTGTTCATGGGTAGGCAGGGCTTGCTATCAGGGTTTCTAGTTGGGTAAGGTCACTGCTCATGCTTGGAGGTCAGTGGGGGTTGCCACTGGCTCTGCTCTTGGTTGGTTGGGCCTATTCAAGTAGATGCTGATGGATTCCCTAGTTTGATGGGGCTGCTGATGGTGTTCTATGGTCAGGTGGAGCCACTAGCTGGGCTCTGCAGTCACTTCTGGTCAGGCAGTGATTCCTAGCAGGGCGGTGCCACTCTTTGGATTCTGCAGTTTGGCAGGACTGCAGGATATGCTCCATAATTACTCACGGTCAACTGGGTCATCAGGCTGTGCTCCTCAACTAGATGGTGCTGCTGACTGGATTCCGTGTTCAGGCAGGGTCACAGGCCAAGCTTCTCAGTCAGACAGGGCCTTAGGCTGTACTCTGTGTGATCAGGCAGGGCCACAGGCTGTGCTCCACTGTTGGGAAATGTTGCTGGCTGGGCTCTCTGGTTGGGTAGGGCCTCTGACTGTACCCTCCAGTTGGGTAGGGCTCGAGACTGCTCTGTGGTCAGGCTGGGTCAGTGTCTGCACTCCCTGGTTGAGTGGGACTTCAGGCTATGCTCTGCAACTGGGTGGGTTCACTCTCTGGCTTACCTGCCTGGCAAAGCCACAGGCTGTGCACAGCAATCAGGCATGGCCATAGGCTGGGTTCTGCTGCTGGATCGGGTTTGTAGGCTGGGTTCCAAGGCTAGTCAGCACCACTGTTCAGGCTTGCTGATTGTGTGAGACCAGAGGTTACCCTCAACAGTTGGGCAGGGCTGCTGGCTGCTGGGTGGCTCCATAGCTGGTACAGCTCATTGGCTGGGGATCCAAGTCAGGCAGAACTGCCAACTGAGCTACCTGACCAGAGAGGGCCACCAGCTCAACTCTGCAGATGGGCAGAATCACTGGCTGGGAAGTCTGCTTTGGCACCGCTGCAAGCGGGAAGGTTGTCCATCATAGTCTGAGCGCTAGTTGCTGTAAGCTTTGGCCCCTTCTCTGTCTCTGTCTGATCACCAGTGTTGAGCTCCATAGATTCCCCTAGTGTTCCCTGTGAGGTGAGTCCTGAATGGGCCTCCTGGGAAGCACCCCAGGAGGGGAACCTGGTTGTCCACTTTGGACTCTCTTTCCCCACTAGAGAGACCTTAGGCCAGGGTTGAGGTGGGGTTTCCCTCATATGGCACTGTGCTAGTCTGGGACAGAGGTGGTGCAGTCAAAGTGCACTCCTCTTACCTTTCTAATGCAGTCCTTCTCTGACTCTGTGGTCCTGGGGGCCCCAGGTTCTGGGATTTTCACACTGGTGTCTATCTATCTATCTATCTAATCTATTTATTTATGTCTTAGTTGAGGCAGGTGGGCTCCTTAGTTGCGGCTCGTGGGCTCCTTAGTTGTGGCATGCATGTGGGATCTAGTTCTTAGACCAGGGATCAAATCTGGGCCCCCTGTATTGGGAGTGCGGAGTCTTAACCACTGCGCCACCAGGGAAGTCCCCACAGTGGTGCGCCACCAGGGAAGTCCCCACAGTGGCGCCTTGCCTGTGAAGAGTTGCTAGTTGACCTTCTGTGAGAGAGATCGAAGTCAGGAACAAACTGTGTCACCATTTTGATGACATTACTTCTCTTTTCATGATTGCTGATTTCTGAAGATTGTCTTTGGACCTTATCCATGTGCACATAGGAAATAATAGAGTTATGCTGTGCATTTAAAGGTAATTAATATCTTCACGTAATGTATAAAAGGAAATTATTTACTCATGCTCTGTGAACTTGAGAGCATGACCTGAAAGGATCTGAAAACAGAATAGCTTTACTTTCCTTAAATTGTGTGTATGATAAAGGGCATTTCTAAAAACAGGTAGCAATTTTCAAATGACTTGAATCAAAAATCATGGAGGCTGCTTGATTTGAATCTCAATATGCCTACTTATTAACAGTGGGACCATGGGTATGTTAAACCTCTCTGAACCTCAGTTTGCTTATCTGTAAGATGGGGAAAATTCCTGTTTCATTTATTAAGGACATTAAATGAAATACTCTATCTAGAGGTTTATGCCCAAAGCCTGGCATTTAATAGACATTCAGTGGATGTAAGCATTCTCATTCATTATGGATGATTGCAAGAACTTGTGCATTATTCATTATCTGGTAGCTAAGAAGAATTTGAAAGGCTCACTTTCAGTTCAAATACCACAGTAGTTCTTAAATTTAAAAAAGATGTTATATAGGTCTTATAAATTAACAGCTTATACTTTAAAACCATTCAGATATGTAATTTGTACAAATCTGTGGAAATACAATAATAAATTATAATAGCAATAACCATGAGAAAAACAAAAACAATGATAGTAGCCAAAATTAACTGAAAGTTTATTTTGTGCACAGAGAACATGATCTTATTTAATATTTGCAAAGCACTTGGGTGTTTATTATTCCTGTTTTTTGGATGTGGAGTTGTAGAGATTAAATTAATTGCTCAAGGTCATGTAACTAGCAAGTAGAAGATCCAGAGCTGGAAACTTTTCTGTCTTAATCCAAATCCCAAAGTCTTCTATGACCAGTACCACTTTTCCGCCTGGGCCCATGGGCCCTTGCCCTTCATCTTACCCTTAAAAGGATCTCTTCTGACCCTCCTTTGGCTGTGTCCTTTCCTAAGAGGCAAGAGCCTGAGGAGCAAAGGGGAGATGCTCACCCAGAGCCTGTAACCTCTTCTACACTACAGACTGGGTACTCAGGGCCTTGGAATTCTCTGCATTCAGAGTCCCCAGCCAGCTTCCCAAACTTGCTTAGATTTATCCCCAGTGTATCCTCCTGAGCATGGACTATCCGTGGTGTGCAAACCCCAAGTGGACTCGTAAGCTGCTGTGTACACACTAGGGAGATGGGGCACCTTGAGGTGTGGGATGAAACTGAGGGTGATAAGAAGGAGGCTGCATGAATGCAGCCAGGGTGTTGCCATGCTCTCCAGGGGTTGGCTGTTGCATTCTGGACTAAAACTTCAAGGAGTTCAAGAATTCTAAACCTGAATCTGGTCTTTCAGATCATAGCAAAGTTATTTTTCTCAAGAGAGGAGATAAACAAATTTTATTTGATAGTTTATTGTCTTGATTGATAGATTTTAATTTTTGAGGATAGTTAGAAGAGCTGTTTTCAAAACCCTTTCTGCTAATTCAGATATCTGGATTATTTGGAGATCTGTCTTTAGTGATTACCTTTTCCCTTGAATATGGGCCATATTTTTTGGATTCTTCATAAATCTAGTGATTATGGATTGTATACAGCAAATTGTGGTTGTATGTTACAGAGACTCTACATTTTATTATGTTTCTCTGCAGTGTTTTTTGTTTGTTTATTCTTTTTCCATTTTGTTCTAGCAGACATTTAAATGGACTGAACTCATATTTTCAACTCAGCTTCCCCTGTGTGGGCAGAAGCTAAGTCTCAGGTTAGTTTTATTAGCTTTAGCTGAGCTGCTTGGAGTCTTCCCAGATTATTAGAATTTTATAGGTCAGTGAGAGATTTGGGCAGAGTTTTTATACCAAATTTGGGGCTATCTCTTTTCTGGTTCTCTTCTTTCTGGAACGTCTCTCCTCACTTTCCAACTGTGGTTGCCCTGAAATCTCTCTCTTTATCAAGCCAGTAAAACTGCAGGTTTCTGTCAGCAGGATGATGGAAGGGACCTGCCCTTAAACTAAAGCCTTTAAAAATCAGGAAGCTCATTTCTGTTTTCTTCCTTCAAGTGTCGACTCCTACCCTATGCCTTCTTTTAGTCACATTTAAACATGACTAATGAGTTCTTTACTAGTATATTTCCTTGGACATGAATATCACTCGTTTTCAGATAACCAAATAGAATTTCATTTTAATAAAATTTTCAATACCAAGAGGAAAAATAATAATCAAGCCTTGGCTCTTGGGTTGATTTATTTTTTCCCTTGTGCTTATCTACAAAATGATTATTTGATCACCTATAAAATTATCTATCTTTGGACATTCCAAATATATATCTTAATGATAGTGAGTGAGTCAAAGTTATTGTCAATGTGTATATTATTTAAAGAAAAAAAAATACGATTTTCATGAAAGCACGTATCTATTTGTTGAAAGCAAGACTGCATTGCCTATTTTCCCATTTTGGCCTATAACAGTGTTTACATATTGGCACTTGATGTTAATTGACTCCCAGGCCCTATTTGACTTACTATTTTAATCCATTGAAAAATATGGTAGCAATATTATTTCCATGTTATAGAACTTCTGTGGTCTAGTTTATCAGTTGTTTTTTTTGTTTGTTTTTTTTTGCGGTATGCGGGCCTCTCACCGCTGTGGCCTCTCCCGTTGCGGAGCACAGGCTCCGGACACACAGGCTCAGCAGCCATGGCTCACGGGCCCAGCCGCTCTGCGGCATGTGGGATCTTCCCTGACCAGGGCACGAACCCGTGTCCCCTGCATCGGCAGGCAGACTCTCAACCACTATGCCACCAGGGAAGCCCGAGGATGTGCTTTTTGAGTTAAGTAGTTGGAACAGAGTATACTAAAGACCAGTAACAAATTCAGCATCCAAGGATCTTCCTAACAAAACATAATCCAAAGAGAAAAAAAATCTTAAAAATACTATTTTTCATTTACAAAAGTTACTTTTAAATCTCTTAAGAAGGGCACACATTTGAATAGATGGCTGAACACTAGTAAAAACTCTGGGTATTTTTCATTTCAAAGAGAGGTTTCAAATGCCTATGATTCTTTATACCAAAATATACCAATACTGAATAATGAATCAAAGGGATTCAACTCTGGAGCCATTACTGCTGGTTTCTAATGAGCCCATAAGTCAGGGCAGATGACTTCTCTGCAGCGTAGTTAGAGATAGTAAATGTTCCAGAGAATATGCTGAAATAGAGGAGTTTTTAACATCATCATATGTCTAAGTCAGTTTGCTTCCTATAACAAGGGTGATGATTCAGGACAACAAAAAAAAAGACATTTTGTAAATATGAGGTATTTTTTATTTGTCAGTACTACTATTCATCTGATTTTTCTGCCCCCAAGTATATTTTGTTCATTACTACAAAATTCTATATATAGCAATTTCTCTGTAATAGCCATGGTTAGAAAGTAAGATGCTCTGAGAAAAAATATCTTGATTAGTGGAACATATGTTTGGCCCTTCTTCGATTATTCGGAAGATAACATAATATCTCGTACTTTGGAGCCATTACAGTTATGGACATCATTTTTTTACTAATATATTGACTCATATTAATTTTTCTAATAACCATTTGTTGAATGTTTTCAATGTGTAAAATACCATGTTATACATATGACCAGAAATTATGTTTAAAGTATCATTTAATCAAATTATGTAAAATTAATAATTTGTTATACTTTGTATAAGCTTCTGCGAACCCCAGATTATTTTGCTCCCATATCACAATGCAGTCCTGATGAAACTGAGGAATACATGAATTATTAACTGTCAGAAATCTGATAGAAGCTGAAACATGAATATTGCTACCTAAATTTGGAAGCATAAGTCGCGTTCTTTTTTTTTTTAAACAATGTTTTTTGTTTGTTCTTTTGATAAGATGGAAAACCAAAACAAAGATAAGCAATGAGCATTCTCTCCTAGAGAAATTTGTTGCTGTCACATAAGAGTTGGCATGTACAATCTTGATGCCTTTATCTCTGATGGAAGGGTGTTTTTTTTTTTTTTTTTTGTGGTACACGGGCCTCTCACTGCTGTGGCCTCTTCCATTGCGGAGCACAGGCTCTGGACGCGCAGGCTCAGCAGCCATGGCTCATGGGCCCAGCCGCTCCGTGGCATGTGGAATCCTCCCGGACCGGGGCACGAACCTACGTCCCCTGCATCGGCAGGCAGACTCTCAACCACTGCGCCACCAGGGAAGCCCCCTGGAAGGGTGTTTTGATCCCCCTCCTCTTAAATTGGGAAAGACCCCCTCACTCCCCCTCCCCTCCTTCCTCATTCATTTTTCTAGCCTTTAATCTGTGAGTCAGAGACCTAGCAAGAAACATGTGGAGTAACTGAAGAGCATTTAATAAAAGGAAAAAGGGCTTAGGGAAACCAAAAAGTGTCTTACCTTCCTTTGACTGAAGGAGCAATGGGAGGAAGCATTTACCTGTTACCCAAAGTTGCTGTATAGAGGCAGCCTTCTGACAGGAGCTGTGACCTCGTGGAGAGGGACACATCCAACCTGTGACAACTTGACAGGGAGGGATCCTGGGCAAGACATTCCCTGGCTTCGCTGTCTTCCTACTTTTTCTGGTACTTCCAATTAGCCAAGTCCAACCAGTAGCCAGAGACAAGGGAGCCTCCAAGGGCTTAGGGTAAGTAGGTAAGCGTGGACATTGGATCTGAGGACACAGATGGAAAATATTCAGCATGTGCTGCATTATATGTTATCAAGTCAGTATCCCCACCACTTCTAAATGCAAGGAACCATGTTTCCCAGAATCCCCTTTGTCATAGGGATCTTAGTTAGGGTCTGCCAATGAAAGCCACTTGTGGGAGGTTAGAAGGAAGAGGAGAAGGAGAGACCATTCTTTTCCCTATGCAGCAGTGGACAGATGTGTGCCCCAACAAGCAGTTCCAAGCAGCTTCTAGGTAATTCCTTGAGAACCACTCACTTCATGGCAAAGGCTGAGAAAGCTGGTGGGAGCATTTCAGAAGTTTTGGAGATTCACAGCCACTTTCCAACAAAAGGGCCATAGGTTGAGCTCATTGGTGGCAGCTTTCCTACCCCTTTGTTCTCTCAACACTTCCGATGGCTATGTATGTCTCTATTTCCAAATTTGGAAAATGTGGAGTGGCTGCAGTTTTTCTGACTGAATTCTGATTGATACACAGAACAATTCCTGTCAGCTGAAGTGCTAGAAATGTTCATTTTATTTGAAGAGGGAATATTGGGATAAATGATCAGCTTGGCACTGATACGAGGCCACAACAGGGAGCCCTAAGGATGGTGAGACAACAGGAGGCTCTGGGAGTAAAGGGGAAGAAAGAGGAAGGAAAACAGAGTCATGCTGTGCTATGGAGTTCCCTGGGGTAGCTATGAAGAAAAATTCCTTTGTAACCACGGAGTTGGGTGGCATTATAGGAATACCTAATAGATATGAGCCAGATTTGGTTTTGTAAACAATAGTCTTGTTTCAAGCATACTGTTATTATAATTATCAGGGCTATTAACCTCTGAGGAAAGTGACATGTGCCTCTTTTGCACACAGTTTAGCTCATGGAGATGCCATCTGTATAGCTTCAATCACAGCCTAAGCCAGTGGTTTTTTACTTCAGCTGCATATTAGAATTACCTGGGAAGCTTTTGAAACAATACCAATTCCCTGGAATCACCCCAAATCAGTTAAATCGGAATCTTCAGGCATCAGTGATTTTTTTTTTTGAAACTCCATAGGTGAATATAATAGACAACCACATTGAGAAGTGGTTCTAGAGCCTTGCTACTCCAGCTTGGATCCCCCGATAGCAGCATGGGCATCCATCCATCTGTCCACTCACCCACCTTGATAGCAGTGTGGGCAGCCCCACCCCAGGTCTACTGAATCAGAATCTGCATTTTAAGAAGATACCCAAGTGACTTGTGTGCACTGTTAAAGACTGAGAAGCACTAGTCCTGGCCATTCTAAGTAGGCGAAATTTACCATTGTTCCATCACATTTTCCTGTTAGCACTTAAGTTTCCTCCTGCCCTTTTGTAATACCTTTTTCACACTCCTCCCCTCAGCCCTTCCCCCAACCCTATCCCCATGCAACCATTGATCTGCTTTCTGTCACTATGATTAGTGCATTTTCTAGAGCTTTATATACATGCAATCATACAATATGTACTTTGTCAGTCTGGCTTTTTTCACCTAGCATAATTACTTTGAGATTTATCTGTGTTGTTGTATGTCATTCTTTTTCATTGCTAAGTAATATTCTATTGTATGGTGTAATACAATTTCTTTATTCATCTGTTGATGGGCACTTGGGTTGCTTCCAGTTTTTGGCTTTTACAAAGAAAGTTGCTATGAACTTTCGTGTACAAATCTTTGTATGGATATATATTTTTATTTTTCTTGGATAAATACCTAAAAGTGGAATGACTAGGTTATATAGTAGTTGTATGTTTAACTTCATGAAATGTGTTTCATAACAATCCTCTAAGGTAGGTATTATTGTTGATCTCATTTTGAAGTTGAAAAAAAGTGACCCAGAGAGGTTAAGTGATTACACTGCCTATTGTGAGATATTTTCCTATCTTTATAGTGATAGCTCAGTGATGACAAAATTTTCACATGTTCTTGGATATTTAATTATAGCCATTATTACAGTTTGGGGACCATTGCTTGCGTCTCAGCCAGATGTGACTCAAACCATTTGGTCCAGGGAGGGTCCTTACATGTTCAGCAAACTCCTTTTCCCTCTGGCCATCATATATTGTGGATTAACAGATGATGCTGGTTGAAGCCAAATGCCATCATGTCTATTGGGAAGTCTACTGTTACGCAAATTGCCATACTTCATAGAAGATCCCTGTATCAGTCAGCTATTGCTGTGTAATAAACCTGAATGCTAAAACCTAAAAGCTTTCATTAATTCTCACGTCTGTGAGTTGGCTGGGAGTCATATGATCAAGGCTGAACTTGGCTGGGTAACTGTTTCAAGCAGTAGGTCTGATTGAGCTTGGCTTTTCACTGTGTGTTGGGCTCAGATTAGCTGCATTTGTCTTCATTTGGAGGCCCAAATATTAGTTATTAGTGCAATTATTCTTCGTTAGGCCAACCTGTATGCTGAATTTTCTGAAGCCAAATTGCCAAGAAAGTGAGTAAAATTAATAGAGTGGAAGAATAGAAATTGCACAAGTAGGAGTGGAGAGGGACAGAACACAGAAATTTTTTTTCCAAGTAGGATACCTTTAGCAGACATTGCAGTTATTTCTCACCATTCAGTCTGTGAAGAGGCTGATAAGTTCACATAAAGACTCTTGGATAAATTAAGGGTCCAATGAATTCCATTTAGCACATCAAATTTTACCCAGTTACCACATTCTACTCTGCTGCTTGAGGAAAGCCTGAAAATGACCTTGATAGCTTATAGAGGAGACTCATGAAGTAATAAACTCTAGTCTGCCATTTCACTTAAGGTTTGACTTTTAACAGACTGATGATCTAGCAGTATGAATAAGTTTAGCATACTGGATTACAATGAATTTTCTGGCATAATGTGCAAGACACAGATTCAGCTGGCTTTGAATGGGATCATCAAGTTGGTGATAACAGAGTACAAATGAATGAATGATCGGCAGATAAGAGCATTAAATGATTTTAAAGTAATAGCATTCTTAGTCTGAGATATTTCCATTGGCTACAAATGCCCTAAATGTTATTAGACTAAATCATCCTTTGACTGAAATAACATTTCACCTTTTCCTCTTTAATTAGTGTTTGTGTCTCTATTTGGGAGCAAATAAACATTTTCTCACTCATGTTACCTAAACACCAAATGAAAATAAAGACATAATTAGTATAAATATTCAGTTCTTGGTAGGGTGTCCCAGTCTGTTAATTCTAATTTCAGAAATTCATTGTCTTTTTAAAACAGGTAAGCAAAAACCACTTGGTTTGCAAATAATGGTACCAGACCATCGCCACCATTGGAACTAATTTGATCCAAATTATGGCATCATGCAAATGAAGCATGGGCATGGTTCCCTAGGGAGAAATGCTTTTGGAGATAGGAAGAACATTGGCAGATGATCTATACCTGCCAACAGTGGAAAGGGTTATACTCTGGCCAGGAACATTGTGATCTCTTGAATTTTTTGTAAACATACAGGTACTCTTCACTGACAGGTTACAAAATGAGTCATTTCAATTTTATAAGTTGTTGAAACATTCAACTAACCCTTGCATCCTTATGAATATCTTAATGCTAGTTGGGATACAGAATTTGTAGAAGCTGGAGATCTATAAACTTATATTAAGGAATCCCATGATACTTGGATGGTAAAGCAATGTAAGGCACAACCAGTCCTCCAAATTTCAATTCATGTCCCTAATACTAACGTTCTTTAACTTTTGTCTGTGACATACTATGCATGCAGGAGAGAAAGATATTTTTCCCTCGTATCATTGGTTCTCTAACTTGAATTGATAATAAGTATATTCAAGGTTGCTTATTAAAACTTTAGATCCCCAGGACCCACCTTAGAGTTTCTGATTCAGTATATCTTGAACGAGACTGAAAATCAGCATTTAAAGTAAATCCCACAGGGGATTCTTTTTAAGGTGGTCATGAGCTCACGCTTTGATATAGACGTCGTTGGACCTTTGTGATAAAGAGCAGAACTGTCTCACATAGATACAGGGTGACATGTCTTACCATCTTGGTGTCGGGATGTATCCCCTGGTTTATTACACAAAAGACCTGAAGTAGAAATAGCTTAAGATAAAGATAGATTTAAAAATAACATATTATAAACAAGCAAACAATAAAAAGTAAGGAAGATTTAAAAACAATTTGAGTAAGAAGTCAAGATTGAGAGAAAATAGTACAAATAAAAAATGTATAAAATCTTGGTTACTTGCTATGATTAAACTAACAACTTGGTTTAAATTCTCTGTTCAGCCAAAACAATAGGAAGATACAGTAAGTTCTACAGTCAGTTTTCTGTTACCAAAATGAGGAAGAAATACCTGACTTAGCAAAACTTGCCCTGGCATTGCCCTGGCATAGAAGGACACTGAGTGCTGGGGCAGGCCATGTCCTCAGTGGCTTTCTTCATTGGCAGGAAGGAATGGTCCAGTCCCCCACTCCATTATTGTCTCCCTGCTCTTGAAAGATGAGGTATGTGTTAGTGTCATCTGGGTGTAGAAGGCATCCAGCTGGCCTGAAATGCCCAGATCTTCTACTGTTTGAAAGCTGAAGATTGGCATAAAAGGTGTTTTCCCCTAACTCTCACACCTTTCCTCACTCATCCCATCATTGGTAACAGTTACAGCCATCTTCTCTCCTGCCACGGAATCATGTTCTTCCAGCTAGTAGAGTCCTGCACACATGCTATCTTCTCCAGGAGGCCCTTTAGTCATATGATGGTTGTTCCCAGGATTGTCCAAGTCTATCTAAGGGGGACTGCAGTATGGAGTTCTTGCAGTTGAAAACATGATACGAGCCAGAATTATATCACCCTTCCCATCATTCTCAGATCCCACTCAGCTTTTAGGTCTGGACAGGGAGGAATGAGACTGACATAGGCTCCTGACTGTTTCTGGCTACTGAATTTAGTAGGATGAGAAGAAATCTTGAAAGCTGCCTTAGATCCTCTTTGGGAAGCCTGCCTGCATCTTAAAACCATTGCTACACTTATGTGGAGGTGCAGTCTAGATGGTGAAATCTAAATCTCCTCAAGTAATATGTAGTTTAGAGTTGAAATTCCACCATTACCAATTCATTCCTTTGTATTGAAAACTTTCAACTGTGGTTGAATCCTCAAATATACAGGATGATTCAATATGAGTACATTAATCAGCTTCTTTGTAGCAGAAGGACCAGGATTAACTGAGAACCCTGAGATGCTAAAGGCAGGAATCACTTACAAAAGGAACATAGGTGTGGAAGGGTAGCAGGAATTAAAGATATTTATCTATCTCATAATTTTGCCTAGTGCTATTCTTGCCTATCACACTGCAGTGGAATGAAATGAAATTGTCTTTATTTTCTTTGTGAGGTGCCATATGATCTGCTTACATTAGCATAAGAGACATAATCTAGAAACAAGGGAAACCCTTTAATGTTAGGGATGCTTTTGCTAAAATTCACACATGTAGTGCTGATATATTTAAAGAGGCCAGAGGAGATCATAATTAACAACTGAAGCACGAAGAGGAGAGTGCAGGACTGCAGGTCACAGCAGATGCCAGTGAGAACCTAGAATGAATTTTTTCCCCCAGGTGACCCTTATATTATTTGTGAGTAGTAAGGCTTGATTCCACTGAGAGGAGTCACAGGTCTGGAGTAGATTTTTTCCAGAACATCAGGGAGGGGACATCGTTAGAGGGCCTTCCAGTCACTGGTCCCTACCTAATATGGCAAAGTTTGTGGTAATGATTCATGGTAGACACAATGCCTAATAATCTGGTAAAACCTGGGCAAAATGGAATTGTTATTCCATTTGAAAATGGACATTCACTATGGCCTCTTTGCTTCATAAAGTACATCTCAAAAGCACAGTAAGGTGTAATTGTCATTGCACATGAAAATAAGCCAAGTTTTCTCAAGATTAATCTGAGGGAATGGTCTTAACTGTAAAAGGAAACTGTCCAATGAAGTAACTGGTCTTGAGAACATTTCAATTACACTTTAGAAAGGAAAATAACATTAGCTTTTCATGGAGGGGAAATGGGAGGAATGCATTTTCTTTTTCTTGTTTTTTTTTAATATATACCAGTGGTATATTTTTAGGAGCTATTTTGAAAGTAGAAGATCTTTATGCTTACACAAAGATCTTCCAAACTTATTTGTAGGTTAAAGCCCAATTTTTCTTTATGGATTAAAAAATGTAAATCCTATTATTATTTGATCAATTCCATTCTTATTTAAATCTTCATAGATTTTTAAAATTCTAATATCAGTAGGTAGTTTAGAACTTTGAATAACTATACTCATAGACAAAATGATGTAAATAGAAGTTAGGTTCTTAAGTCCCTTCATCAGACATGATGGAACCTACAATGTAGCCCAGACCAAATCAACCCTAATCGCCCTGTCACATGTCCTTGGATCTCTGTATTATCCAGAGCCCAGGACTCTCAATCCTAACTCACCACAGGTTCCTTGGGCTGGAGGTTTATCACTCCATGGCCTTCTGATTCTTACTGGGGTAGTGTTCCTGCAGAGAATGGGGCTGTGGCAATGAGGGACAAGCTTAGAGAAGGGAAAGAAGGACGGAGACCCCATTAACAGCAGATTCTGAGGTCAAACTGGAGAAGGGTTTTATTGTCATTGAAGTAGGATCATTGTGGGAGATTCACTGTGGGTAATTCATAAAGTCTTAGTACTTTAAGGTGGGGACTACGTGTCTCTCATTTTTGAGCATTATCTTTGAGTGGGAAAAAAAATGTTAGACCTTTTTCGTATTGCCCCTGAAGTCAACCAGCAAAGTTGTTTGTTTATTTTGGTATTTTCTTTTGGAGAAAAGAATTGGTTCAAAGTGATGCAGAATATAATCTTTTCTTTAGAAGTTTGACTCACAGCTAGCAACAAATGGATGTTTTAGATAAAAGGAAGCACAATTAATAACCAGACAAGAAGTATATAGTTACCTAGGAGATCACTCTCCTTCCAGGTCTACTTATGTGGGTTCCTTCTCTTTTCTTAGAAATGCAGTGGATTAGATGAGGTGCCAGCTGTAGGAACTGTGGAACACAAACATGGAATTGTGGAAACATAATTATGCCAGCCAAATAAAAAGCCTTTATGAAGTGTACATTAATAACATTGAAGCTGTCCTTCTTGTAACATAAAAGACATAAAGTCTCAGTTTCTTGCAAAGACAAATCTATTCATGGAGAAAATCAGTAAATGAATACACAAAAGCTATAGAACATTGGAGCTGGGAGGTCTCTTAAAGGTTATCTGTCCAACTGCTTCATGCAGATGTGGAAACATGCTCAGAAAAGTTAGTAAATTGCTCAAGCTTGCAGAGCCAGAGGCAGGGCTGGGGTTGGGTTAGAATCCAGGATTCCTAAATCCTCTTCAAATCTTTTCCCCTCCTTTCTCTACATACTCTGCTTCCAGAGCTGTGGTTCTCAAACAGGGGCAGTGTTGCTTCCCAGGTGTGCCCTTTGGCGATGTCTGGAGATGTTTTCAGTTGTCACAACTGAATGTGTGTGTGTGTGTGTGTGTGTGTGTGCGCACAGGAGGGGTTGCTACTGGCATCTCCTGGGTAGAAGCCAGGGATGCTGTTGAACATTGTACAATGCACAGGACAGTCCCTACAACAAAGAATGATCTAGCCCAAAATGTCAGTAGTGCTGAGGTTGAGGAAACCTGCTTTAATAATAAATCTTAGATTATCCTGCATTAAGCAGACTGTGAGAAAAACTAGATTTAAAACCAAGCAAATGCTTTATAAAGGATTTACCAAAGGGTTTGATTAATTGATCATATATTCTAATGTGAGGATCTTAAATAAGGTTTAACCAACAACAAAAGACATACGTCAAAGAGACACAAGTACTATAAAAAATCCTGACACTCTTACGTGAACAAAACATGAACACAAGTGAGAAGTAAGCATAGTAATACTGTAATTTCTATACATTCTATAGGGTATGAAGTGATTTCACAGGTTATTCCTCACTATTAGAGCCTTGTGACAACCAAGCCAAGTGGGAATGGAAAGCATTCCTATAAATCTGAAAACTAAAGCTCAGAGAAGTCAAAGATTCACTCCCATCATACGGCGCTGGAGCTGGTACCCAGACCCAGTATTTCGGTCTCCAACAACAATGTTCTCCACGCATTTCCATGTTGTCTACATAATATATAGGTATTTATAAGTATGTATTTTAAGAATTCATAGTCTAGAACATGTGAAAGTTCTTACGTCTTGCATGTTTTGGAAGAATGTGCAGAGAAAACCAGTCTTGCGTTATTTTTCACTGGGAACCAGAAATGAAAACAGTAATAATATTTTATAGGAACTTCTCTGCCTGAAAGCGGATTAATTTAAAAGTGACAACTTGCCTAGAGCCTCTCTTCTTAGGATCATTAGACCTGTGTTAAGATTAGGTGGAGAAAGCCATGACCAAAATCCCTGGAGGGGTCCAGATAAACGTCACAGCTGATGCTCTCAGCTTATTTCTCATGCACTTTTTACATGATTTCTTTGCTCACTGACTTGAGCAGAGTTATGGAGATGGGGTAAAGATGATAGGACTTTATTATGATCTGTTGAAGTCAAAAGACCACCATCATCAAGAGTGTCAACTCTGCTACTTTGGAACAAAAATCTTTATTTTCAGTTTCTCTCTAAGTCTGGGTTTCTGTCCTTTTCTCATCTGAAAGATTTTAAAAGGAACAGCATCTCCAGGCGAATATTCGGTAACATGACATTTGATATTAATAAGGTATTTCTGGTGGGTTCTAGATTTTACTGTATTACTTTAAACTTGAAAGGAAATTGTTCTTCTGTTTCAAGGAATTGATAATTCAGAACCTCTTAATTTTTTTTTTTTTTTTTTTTTTTTTTTGCGGTACGCGGGCCTCTCACTGTTGTGGCCTCTCCCGTTGCGGAGCACAGGCTCCGGATGCGCAGGCTCAACGGCCATGGCTCACGGGCCCAGCCACTCCGCGGCATGTGGGATCTTCCCAGACCGGGGCACGAACCCGTGTCCCCTGCATTGGCAGGCAGGCTCTCAACCACTGCGCCACCAGGGAAGCCCAGAACCTCTTAATTTTGAACCTTTTAATACACGTGTTCTTATAACATGTAAATACTGGTTTATACACCAAGAACAAAAATGAAATCAAAAGATTTTTATGGGAATCTATTTTAATATTGTTTTATTTGGTTTTCTGTAGCCAAATTCTAAGTACCTTTCTGGTAGGCTATTTGTCTTTGGCCTCCAAGGTAACGTAATTCATTCTCACACTTTTCTCCCCATCATTTTAGTCTTTTAATCTCTCCCATGGCAGAATGAAGACATTTTTATTCCCTGCCTTCACTTCCTCTCAGTTGTTTCCATTTTGTACCCATCAACTAAGGTGAAGGGAATTTCTTCTTTGAAAGTAACTTTCTCCTCAATGTCCTGGGAAGGAAGATATTCTTTCATACCTGGCTGATCCTTGGCATCCTATGGCTCAGAGGCAGGAGTCAGGCTTGGTCTGGATTAGGTGTCATAGAATGTCTTGAACTTTATACATTACTTTACGCTTGTGTTTACTCTAAGGAAGGCTGCCCATGGAAAGACACTGCAGCAGAAGGGGGCGGGGGTTTAGGAGAGAGCGAGAGTTCTGAGCAGCCAACCCTGGGAGCGCTGTGAGTAGGTATTATGAAGCAGGACAGCACTGTTAGAAATGCAAGAAAATACTCAAACTATTTCAAGATACTGTCCTGGGAGGCCTCTGCCCATAGCAACAAATTCAGCTGCCAGTATTCCATTTATTCATCACTTCATTCAAATATTCTTAATTCATTTAGGCATTAGTTTAATCAAACGTTTTGATTATAGATGATTCCCAGCACCACAATCTCAGAAAATTAGCTGCCCAGTTTTCTCAGGAAAGAGTCCTCTTGTACCTGAATGTGCCGATGACATGAATTCTTCAAGAGTAGAAGAGTAGGGCTATGTTGTTATTACTTTTAGCCCTTGTTGAAAAGTGCTTGAATTGGGACATCATAGGGCTGCCTGTTTGGGGAATTATCCTCATAAACACACACACACTCCATAGAAACTAATGGAAACATGATTTACTTGGAGAATATTGCTATACAAAGACATAGATATGTGTACATAGGAGTTACGACTCTGAAATACTGAGGCTGATTTTACAGTCAAGCATGAAACTTATTTTTATCATTTTAGAGTTATGACTTTGCATTGAAATATGCTGCAAAGGCAGGAAGGGTCAGAATCTAAGAGTAAAAATATTGGAAAAAAGAGGTATGTCTGAAAATGCCAGAGGTGGATGAAATCAATGCATATTTGAGGACCAAGGGTAATATTTTATGGAATTAATATTTTTACAGGTTATCCCCACAATGGTATGTTGATAATATTTTTACTTCTGCATGTTATGGTTAAAAGTAGAGAAATAGATATAAAGAAGTAAAAAGCCTGTATCCATATTTTGCCAATCCTCTATCTTATTGAAGAAATAAAGTAAATATCAGTCTCTTCTTCAGCAAGAATGATTTCTTTATCATAACATAAATAAAACAGATTAGAAAGAATTAATATCTGGGAGAAGTATCTAAATAAATAAATGGAAAAGAACTTGAGAGAGATTTATTTTTGTGAGTTTTGTGGGCTGTGATATTAGATCTGGGCAGCTCAGTGTTGGACAGATATCGAGTGGTGTGGTGTTTGTAGCTTCAGATCCTTCCAACAGAGCCATCTTTGTATTTATTAAGAATGTAGAATGCAGGGTGGGAAAATAAAACTCCAAATTAATCACAGCAAGGCTCAACAGGGGAAAAATACATGGGTAAGAAGCATCAGGAGAAGTCCATTTAGCAACAGGAAGCTAATTGCTTCATTTTTATTCCATGGCAAAATCAAAACCAGGTGGCTGGCAGTCAGCCCACACGTGAAAATGTTTCTTAGAGTTCCTCAGTCCTGGGTCATGGATGTTGTCAGATGAAGTTGGAAGGCTGAAACAGCCATCTGGTGGCCGGTCATATTGTTGAACTTAATGGCCTTGGCTCCATCACAGAGCTTTCTAGCTAGATCACCTCCTGGTCTGTACATCCTTTATTAAGAATCAACAGAGCTGCTAACACTAGCCAGACAGATAAAGCCGCACACACCTAATTAACTCACATTAAGGTTGATTGATACTTCATTCTTTATAAAAGTAGAACTCGTTAAGCAGTGCTTCTTAAACTTTAGGATGAATCAGGATGGCTCGGAGGGTTTGGTAAAACACAGAGTGCTGAGTCTCCTCCTCCCCAGAGTTTCTGATCTGGTAGGTATGAGGTGGGCTCTGAGAATCTGCGTTTCTAACAAGTTCCCCAGTGATGCTGTTGCTCTGGTTCACCATCCTCAGGGGAGCCATTTATTGTGTTAGGTATAAATAAAACAAGAAGTGAGTTACATTATAATGCAATTTTCTCCATTCACATGTGACACAAAGTTCCTGAATTTTTATTTCTGACAAAGTTATAAGGCAGGATTGCCTGTATTAACTTGTTCATAGAAGTTCCTCCTGATCATTACTTTTAGGTGATACACCTGTCCCCATCCTCCCACCCTGATAAGTGCAAATAAATTAATGTTCCTATTTAGAGTGACTCATTACTTGGTTAGAAAACAAATTCACATCCAGTGTAGGCTGACCTTACCTCTGTTTTATTAAAAAACAAAACAAAACCAAAGAACTCAACAAATCTATTGTGCTTTCACACTAACAAGCATTTAACAGGAAGTAAGGTTTCTTTTTTTTTGCTTCTCTTCCTGGAGAACTACATTGACCTATACCTAGTATTCTATGTAATGAACATTTTTCAGGGATTGCAATGGTAGAAAAGTAGAGAGCAGTGGTAGGCTGCTGAGAGATGGCAAGGATAAAAGACGTGCTTTACAAGGTATCCAGAGATGAATAGTATCTATTTTTTGTTAAAAGTGATGAAGACAGGCTCTGAATATACAACTTTAATCTAATTGACTGAAATAGAAGTTGGTTAGGTGTATTAGAGGAAAGAAAACCTTTACTATAGTATAAATCTTGAAAAGGAGAGACATAATCAGCATAGGCAAAAAGGAGACAGGATGGCTTAGAAGAGGCAGTGTTGTGTTTTCTTTTGTTTACATTTTTATTGAAGTATAATTGACATATAACATTGCATTAGTTTCATGTATGCAACATAATGATTTGATATCTGTATACATTGTGAAATGATCACCACAATAAGTCTAGTTACCATCTATCATGATACCAAGTTACAATATTTTTGTCTTGTGATGAGAACTTTTAAGATTTACTCTCAGCAACTTTCAAATGTGCAATATCATCTTACTGATTATAGTCGCCATGCTGTACATTACATCCCCATGTGTATTTATTTTATAACTGGAAGTTTGTACCTCTTGACCCTCTTCACCCATTTTTCCCACCCTCCCTACCCCTCTCCCCTCTGGCAACCACCAATCTGCTGTCTGTATCTATGAGTTTCATTTCATTTGTTTTGTTTTTCAGATTTCATATATAGTGAAATCATACAGTATTTGTCTTTCACTGTCTGACTTATATCACTTATCATAATGCCCTTGAGATCCATCCATGTTGTCACAAATGGCAAGATTTCCTTCTTCTCTGTGACTAATGTTCCATTATATATATACATATATATGTATATATATATACATATATATATATATTCATATATATATGTATATATATATAAATATTTATACAGCTCTATCTTGACTTATGATAGGGTTACGTCTGATAAACCCATGGTAAGGTGAAAATATTCTAAGTTGAAAATGCATTTGATACACCTAACCTACTGATCATCATACCTTAGCCTAGCCTAGCCTACCTTAAATGTGCTCAGAACACTTACATTAGCCTATAGTTGGGTAAAATCATCTAACACAAAACCTGTTTTATAATAGTGTTGAATATCTCATGTAAATTATTGAATACTGTACTGAATGTAAAAAGCAGAATGATTGCATGCATTCACAATGGTTGTAACTGTATCAGTTGTTTACCCTTGTGATTGCATGGCTAACTGGGAGCTGCAGCTTGCTTTCTCTGCCCAGCATCATGAGATAATATCATACCACATATTGCTAGCTTGGGAAAAGATAAAAATTCAAAATTCGAAGTATGGTTTCTACTGAATGCATATTGCTTTCACACCATCATAAAAATGAAAAATTGTAAGTTGAACCATCGTAAGTTGGGGACCAGCTATATATTTTGGGTATTAGCCCCTTATCAGATATATGATTTGCAAATATTTTCTCCCATTGAGTAGGTTGACTTTTCATTTTTTTGAAGAGTTCCTTTGCTATGCAGGAGCTTTTCAGTTTGATGTAGTCTCACTTATTTATTTTTGCACTTGTTGCTTTTTCTTTTAGAGTCAGATTCAAAAGATCACTGCCAAGACCTGTGTCAAGGAGTTTACTGCCTATGCTTTCTTCTAGGAATCTTATGGTTTCAGATCTTACATACAAGCCCTTAATCCACTTTGAGTTAATTTTTGTGAATGGTGTAAGATAGTGGTCTAATTTCATTCTCTCCTGCATTTGGCTGTTCAGTTTTCCCAAAGCCATTTATTGAAGAGACTTTCCTTTTCCTGTTGTATATTCCTGGCTCCTTTGTTGTAACTTAGGTGACCATATATGCATGGGTTTATTTCTGAGCTCCTATTCTGTTCCATTGAGCTACGTGTCTGTTTTTATGCCAGTGCCATACTGTTTTAATTATAATAGCTTTATAATATAGTTTGAAATCAGGGAGCATGATACCACCAGCTTTGTTCTTCTTTCACAAGATTGCTTTGGCTGTTCAGGGTCTTTTGTGGTTCCATACAAATCTTAGGATTGTTTGCTCTGTTTCTCTGAAAAATGCATGTGAAATTTTGATAGGGATTGCACTGAATCTGTAGATCACTTTGGGTAGTATGGACACTTTAACAATATAAATTCTTCCAGTTCATGAATACAGAATATCTCTCCATTTATTTGTATTATCTTCAGTTTCCTTCTTCATTTTCTTATAGTTTTCAGAGTACAAGTCTTTTAACTCCTTGATTAAATTTATTCCTAGGTATTTTATTCTTTTTGATGCACTTGTAAATGGAATTAAAAAATTTTCCCTCTCAGGTAGTTTGTTATTAGTTGTACAGAAATATGACAAATTTTTGTATATTGATTTTGTGTTGTGAAACTTTACCAAAATTGTTTATTAGTTCAAAAGTTTTTTGGTGGAGTCTTTTTAGTTTTTTGTATGTAAAATCATGTCATCTGCAAATAGTGATAGTTTTACTTCTTCCTTTCCAATTTGAATGATTTTTATTTCTTTTTCTTGTCTTATTCCTCTGGCTAGGACTTCCAATACTATGTTGAATAAAAGTGGGCATCACTGTCTTATTCCTGATCTTAGAAGAAAAGCTTTCAGATTTTCATCATTGAGTATAATTTTAGCTGTGGTCTTGTCCTATAGGGCCTATATTGTGTTGAGGCATGTTCCTTCTATATCCACTTTTTGAGAATTTTTATCATAAATGGCTGTTGAATTTTGTTAAATACTTTTTCTGCGTCTATTGAGATGACCACATGATTTTATCCTTTGTTTTGTTAATGTGATGTATCACATTGATTGATTTACAGATTTTGAAACATCTTTACATCTCTGGAATAAATCCCACTTGATCGTAGTGTATGATCAATCTTTTTAATGTATTGTTGAATTTGGTTTGCTAATATTTTGTTACAGATTTTTGAAACTATGTTCATTAGGGATATTGGCCTGTAATTTTCTTTTTTTGTGGTGTCCTTACCTGGTTTTGGTGTCAAGGTAATTTTGGAGAAGAAGTGTGTTTTTTACTTCGGTGATTTAATGAAAACCTTGCCAATGGCTACAACAATATCCTTTCTGTCTTCCATTTTCTTTTTTTCCTTTCTTTTTTTTATTCTCTTTCCTTCCCTTCCCTTTCATTTTCTTCCCTTACCTTCTTCACTCACTAGATTTTTACTTGTCCCTAATATGTGCAAACATAATTCAAGATTGTAGAGGGAGAGGTGACTCAAACACAGATTCTGTCCTCAAAAAAGTACAAGTTGACAATTTCACCATATTTAAATCTACTTGGGCTTAAACTATAATAATTTCATCTCAGATCCTTAATATACACTTTGATTATGATAGACTCCTTTGAAGAATAACATGGTTGCCTCTCCCTCTCCATCATGTTTTGCTTGACCTGGAGATTCCCTCCTCTCCTCCTGGGTGCCTCCCTAGCAGCCTCTGTCCTTTAATTTGCTATTATATTTTGGTAGGTTTAAATACATGTAGCTTACAATGGATAGGGCTGTGTGTTCAACACTCAAAGGAACTGGGCAGTCAAGATGAGGAATGTCTACGCTTCCAGCTGCTGAACTATAGCATGTACCTCAAAGACAGGCAGTATGCCAGAGGTCTGTCAATGGAGCAGTTACTACATTCATACAGATGTGGCTAATATTAAGTTATATTGGTTCATTCAGTGGTTTAATGTGTGGTAACTAAATTAAATAATTTGCATTCTGGGCATGTTTATTGATTATTTTGTTGCTGTGGAAATCCTGAAGAACAGAGCATGGTCATAACTTGGGTGAGTCTGTCTTTGAGGCATGTTGAGACCTTGACAGCACTGATGGTTGAGGAGGGGAGGAACTGGTGAGTGAGCAGGATTGGGGGGCTTGCCTTGGCTCCTGACTGTAGCATTGACCAGCAGAGAGTAGCAGAAGTACAACATATAGGGAAATACATGTAGTTGTTACCAAAAAAGTGACATCTGAGGAGTCAGGACCAAACTCCACCATCTACTGTGTATATGAACTTGCTAAGCCAAAATTCCCAAGTAATATGGGAACATTAATATTGTATTATTAATAACAACAATACTCAATTTATAGGGTGGTGTGAGGTAAGTGAAAAGTGTCAAGTATTTAACACAATACCCTTAATAAATATTAACTTTATTAATTATCTATCTATGCCCTCAAACACAAGCTACCCATAGGCTTCTTTCCAGATTTAAGTGATCTAGTTCTCTATGCAGATGTTCTCAAAGTGTGTCCTCAGACTGAAATCACTGGCATCTTGCTCAAAACGCAGCCCCTCTAGCTCTTCTCATACCTACTAAGTCAGAAATGCTGGGGGTGGGGCCTAGTAACCTGTGTTTTCTCAAGCATTTCAGGTGATTCTGATATACCCCCAAGTTTAGAACTGTTGCTTTAGTGGGACATAATAGAGTCATTTTCAGCAAGGGAGTGATGATCAAAGCTGATGAGTGAAACACTGTGGTTCCAGGGGATTGGCAAATACAGCAGAGGCTTCTAGCCATCAGCCAGAGATATTGAGGACGAGGTCTAATCTTCCAGGAGAGAAGGCTGGGACAAAAGATAGGCAGCATGGCAGGCTTGGCTCTATCCTTCCTTTCCCTATCCCATCCATACCAACTGACTTTGGAGACAGGGTTCTTGCCCTTTGAGGGAATGGGGATGCTAATTATACCAGAATCCCATCATAAATTGGGGCAAAGTAAAAAGAGAGTAAGGGAAACTTGCAATTTTGTGGACCTGTAGGTAACCAGGGTTCACTTCCTGGAGGAGCAAAACTTATTCCTGATCAGATATGAATTAGGTTGGAACTAACGCTGAAGATAAAAAGTTTTCACTCTTCGAGCTGAATAGAGCTTGGCAAGGTAGGGACTGAGATGCTGGTTGCATTAACACAAACTCTTTGGTAAAGCATAACCAACTTCAGTTCAAAATACCTCTGATCCTCTACTCTCTTGTTCTGTCCTCCTGGCTCACATATTCACAGGTTTCTTGGAAAAATACTTAGCATTTTCTTTGAAGGGCCAGCAACAGGCTGTGGCCAGGCTATTTGTGTCTGGTGGTGGCTGCATGAAGCCCCTGGGATTGCCCACTTAGCTACAGACTGTGTCTGAATGCCCTGGGCTGGAAATTGAAAATGTGTGCTTGTGTGAGCGATCACCCTTGGCTGTAGGCGATGATTTCCACAGTGCTCCTTGTAGAAACCTCAGGGGAGGAAATCATGGAATGATATAACTGGGAGGACCTCTGAGAAATCATTTGGCCTTGCCTCCCATGGAGAGCCCAGGACAAAGAAAACAAGGAAAAGAAAAACAAAAAACCGAACCCTGATTCTCTTCCCTCTTGCTGGCACACTGTATAATGCCGGTGTTCTCTCCCCATGCTAGCAGAGGAAGTTAGGATCAGGGAACCACTTGGGTTTTTTCCCTGCCATCCATCATTTGAGCTTTCACAGTGTGATACTCAACAGCTTGGAAATATTAGCACTAATATGTAAGATATGGATTGAAATTCAGCCTCACAATTATGATTAGAAATGAAATCACATTGAACTGATGAGTGTCACATTGTCATTAAATAGAAATTAAAACCTAAAAATGTGAATGAGTTCAATAAATATTTAAGGTCCCATTAGGGTAGTTCTCAAATAACACATGGAAGTATCACCTGAAAGGCTTATGTAAAGTGTTCTCAGGATCCACCCTCAGAATTTCTAATTCATTGGATTAGGAATGAGGCCCAGAAATCTATATTTTTAACAGTGTCCCCAGGGAGTGCTAATGCTAATGCTCTACAAAGCATACACTGAGGAGCACTGTTTGCGGAAAAGGACAGATACTCTGTGAGTAGTTACTATGTTCCGTCTCTAGACTATAAGCTTCCCACCTGCAGAAGCTTTTCATTTGCCACCATATCATTCCTGTGGCTTGTGGCTTTAAATACCATTATATGCCCACAATTCTAAATCTGTATTTTCAGCCCAGACAACAGTTCCTAACTTCAGACTCATATAGCCACTCAGCACCTCCATACAGATGTCTAAAAGACATCTCAAACTTAACATGTTGAAATTGAACTTTTAATCTCCCCTAACCTACTCTACTTTCAGTATTCCCATCTCAACTAATGCTGAACAAATCCTTCCAGACGTTCAAGTAAAAAAATAGTGGGTCATCTTTGACTTCTTTCTTTCTCCCATACCCCTCATCCAATCTGTTAGAAATGCTGTTACCTGTGTCTTTAACCTATATCCAGACTCTGGCCACTTTCACTCCTACCACCCTGATTCAACATACTCTGTCTAACCTCTCTTGAGTTATGGCCAATTGTCTCATATCCATGCTTCCACTCCTGTCCCCTACTGTCTGTTTTCGACATAGTAGCCAAAGGGATCCTGCGAAAATATAAATCAGGCCATGTGACTCTTTGGTTCAACACTATTTTGAGTAAAAGCCAAAGTTCTTACAGTGGACTGCAAAACCCTGTAAGAGGTGACTTCTTGTTGCCTCTCTGGCCTCATGTCTTGTTCCTCTCCTCCTTGCTTTGCCATGTCCACACAATCACTGGCTCTTGCTGCAATATACTCATCATGTTTGCACGTAGGCCTTTATATTGGCTGTTCGTTCACTTTGCCTGGAACACTATTTCTCCATATATCCACATAGATCACTCTCTCACTCACCTTCTTCACGTCTTTGAGTCTTTGCTCAAATTTGTCTCTATTACCTTCTCAGTAAGGTCTATCTGGGCTGCCCTATTTATTGTTATAATGACTCCCACCCATCCCTAGCATTTCTGAACTCCTTCTCCCCTCCTCTGTGCTATTTGTTCTATGGCATTTATCACCATTTAATATACCAGGAAATTTACTGATTTATTATGTTTATTGTCTTTTCTCCCATTAGAATGTAAGCTTCACAAGTGTGGAGATCTTTGTCTCTTTTGTTCAATGATGCCGCTCAAGCACCCACAGCAGTGCCTGCCACGTGGTAGGTGCTTTATTAATATTTGTTGAACAAATTAATGATGCATAATAAATTCTTAATATTTATTAAACGATAAAGCATTTAGAAATATTACTTCATTTAACTCACAGCAGCCCTTTAATCCCCATTTTACAAATGAGAAAACCAAGGTTGACATATATTAAGTAACATGATCAATATCAAATATCCAAATATGTCTGACTCTGAAATGCCTCCACTTTCTACTCTCCCACTACCTGTACAATGCCCCAGGCACTATACTAGCTATAGGATATGAATGAAAGAGGCATCGTTCCTTCTCTAAGGATCTCATTTGTTAGAGAAGACAGATGTACAGAAAAAAAAAATGCTACAGGGAACTTACAGTTTATTTCTATAGCAAATGTACAGACAGTTAACTACAGTGCAAAGCAGAATGTGGCATATATTATCAAAAATGTACTAAGTGTTATAGCAGAGAGAGTTAGTCTTGCATGGAGTGACAAGAGATTGAACTTGTAGGAGGAGGAAATAATAATAATTGAAAATGTGAATAGTCCTTGGTTAGCTGCTGAATGATGGATAGGATTTAATAGCTAGAGATGCTCAGGACTAGTATTTCAGCATGAAAAAAGGAAATAAGCAGAAAAGTGAAGATTAGGTGTGGGGAACATAGAATTTTCTAGAAACACAGTATATGAGGTGGCTCAAAGGCAATAGCCTAGGTAAATCTATTGGATCTTTCTTCTGAATCTGCTAAAATGCTTTTGTTGAAGGGAAAGCTGTACTCTGGGAGAGCTATTCTGGCAGGCATGTGTTCATTTATGTAACATTATTAAGTGCCTGGCTATGTGTTCGATGAAGGGGTTAAAATAGAAAGAGAGATGGAAGATGCCTCTGCTCTTCAAAGCTTGTAACCTGGCAAAGATGGCAGCTGATTAAACAAGGAAATACAACTCAATGAAATATGTACAGTGGAAGGAGACACAGAACCCATGACAAGGGAGAACAACGTTCTCTGAGGTCAGGGAAAATATCAGAGACTTACTAGAGGACTTACATTTCAGCTGAGACTTGAGGGATGTATAGGCATTACCAGGGCAAATAAGAGGGCAGAGAGTGTTGTAGGCAAGGGAATGACATGTACAGACAACCAGAAGTGACCAATACCATTCACTGAGCCCGCCAGGACCCAGAAAACATTCAATATAGCTGGAGTATAGAATGAAAAAGGAGAGAGTGGAAAGTAGTAATCTGGAGGAGTAGGCAGAAACACATTATAGGCATGTTAAAAATTTTAACTTTATCAAAAGGCGAAAAGGGCGTCATCATGGGTTTCAAGCAGAGAAACTGTATGATCAGATTTTCATTTTAGAAGCTTTAATCTTGCTTTAGTGAGCAGAATGGGTTGGAAGGGACTAAAAATGGAAGTAAGGAGATCTATTCAGAGGCTGTGGTAATAATCCAGTCAGGCGGGGATAGATTAAAGCAGATGGATGAGATTGTCAGGATTTGGGGATTGATAGGATATATGGGATGGAGAAAAGGGAGGCCTCAAAGATGACTTGCAAGTTTCTAAATTGTGCAAATGGGTCATGGTATAGTCAGTTACTGAAATATGACTGAACAGAAAGTATGCATGTGTGTGGGTGTATATATGTAGATGTAATCAGGGAGTTATTACAGTAGACCAGACAAGAGACTTAACAATGGTAATGATAGAAGTCAAGTAAATAATATTTAACCAAATTTATAAATATTTTAAGGTTATTAGTAAGAAATCATGTAGACTTATAAAGTGATGATGGCACAATTTTTATAATCCATTTGTAGTTTTCTAGATCATTGTTTGATAGTCTGTCTGCGTACTGAGTTGTTGAGTCAATGCCTCATTTATTTAGTCAGTACTTACTTAGGGAGAGGATTTTAAACCATCTTATAAGACCAAAATTTATTATTAAAAATATTAAAAATATCCATCATTTTCATTTTATCATTTCATATCTCTGATATAAAGAATGAGTGCACTATTTAAACAGAGCCCTAATTTATTAGCTTAAGTACAACATGAGCTGCTCCCTAGACCTGACCATTCTTTTTTAAGAAACACACTAATTTGGGAATTGTTCAGTTGTATAGGCTTAAAAAGTAAATAGGGGCAAGGAAAAGCTACATACGGCTCATCTACATGAAGGATGGCTGGAAGATCAACTTAGCTTGATTCTTCAGGGAGTGATTTTCTTTGAACACTTAGCTGAATTCACATATAATATTCATCCAAGTGGCTCATTGCATCTTCAGAAAAAGCCTCATCTGGGCTTGCAAATATTCTTCTTTCAAAATGGTAAACTTAAACATTACTTTTGAAAGCACCAGTATAGAAAATGAGCCTTCAGAATATTCATTCAGGGCAGTCATCAATAAGATGGCAATCCTCTCTGGGCTAAGAATGATGGGTGGCCAGTGCTCAGAGACTACCTCTGCACACTCTGATGGAGATAGGGGTAGCAGGAAAAGATACAGCTTATAGGAAAATTAGCCTCGTCAACCAAATGGACTTGGTAAGATTCTCCTCTTTCTACCATTTTGAATAAAATGATGGGCTGTGTAGTTCTCAGGAGTGTGGTCTGCCTTTATTACATACCTCCTTCTTTTCAGAAAATATATAAAGAATTCCAACCCTCCACCAGGCACTGTGCTAGGTCCTGGGGATACAATATACAAATTCTGGTTTCAAGAATCTTATAGGCTGGCAGTGGGGACATTCTCTTCATGCCATTCCTAGTAATTAAGCAACTAGCATGTTGACCTGCTTATGGTAGGTATTCAATACATGAATAAATGAAATGACAAATAATTCATAATATATAATCCACACTGCCTGACTTGACTTCCCTGATTCCCTGTAGAGACCCCTGCGCTTGAGTGGTTCATTTCTCATGCAAAAGCAAATATTTTGGATAGGAAATTTTTAATGAATACTTACGGCAGAGCCTTTAAATTGCAAAAATAGATTTTTCTCTATAACTATTGCTCTATAACACTGAACTTCTAAAACCAAAATTATTCCTTGCTAAATTATTTGCTACAAAGTAATAACACGTTTCTGACCTAACAACCAAAAACTCAAAAACCGGAGACACAGAGCTGAATGGAAGACAGTTTACTCACTTAGCAACACATGATGGAGGAGAACTATCAGCAGGTATATGGTGGCTTGAAGGGCCTTCAGTTTATCTTTTCTTCTAGTAACTCTCTTCACACTGTGTTGTCTTCTTTGGATCTCTAATGCCATTCAGTTTTCAAAATCTGCTCTCAGGAAAGCACCTTATAACTTTGTAGAAGACAAAATTTATTCTCCCAGATGGAGGGTCACGGGAGGAAGGATAGGGGATCCTTCTCAATATCCCTGTTACCAGACCACACAAGCACTGCCTTTGGTGTTCATAAGAGCGGGGTGCTCTAAATAAACATACATAATAAATTAATTTATTCATTCATTCCTTCAATAATTGAATGGTTAATAAGACAAAGTTTTTGGTGCTTATGAGACAAGATGGAGTTATGAAGTGACAGAAATTATGATTCCGAAGTAATAGGCATACAGTAAGTAAAATGGAAACAATGAAGTCAGTAGATGAGAGAGCTGAGTGGAGTAGACTTAGGAAAACATAGACACTGCTAAAAAGAGTAACTGGCCTCAAATGTCTTAAAAGGACTGAGATGAGGGCCACACTTGACCCACATGCCTTTGGAAAACCATATTGGAAAGTATTTTAAAACTTTAAATAGAATGGAGATGAGAAGTTAGGAACCAAGAAGATAAGCCCAAACTCTTTCCTTCTATCTCATGGTGCCTTTATCCCTCATAATTCCAACTCTACTTCTCCCCTTCATGACATTAAAAAAAAAAATTGGCCTATCTTCAAACTACTTAATTTGTTCACCATTTCCAGAATACAAATTGCCTGAGAATAAGATTGGCCCAGCTCATCTCTGTACAGTGGACTTGTTGTATTTATGTCAAGTGCCTTTATCCTTGTCTAATCCATCATCCATCAATGGCTTCCCAGTGCTGGGGCTGTGGGTAAGTAGGGCTGTGCCCTTTAGAAGGAATTTGTGACACCACAGGCATGAAGACTAAAAAAATCTAGAGCAAAAATGAGTTATTAGAATATAAAAAGAGCTAACTTCTTTGAGTATCTGCCATATGCTACATACTGCTTTATATACTTTAAATTTAACCTTAATAACAATCCTTTCATTATACTTACTTTTTATATGAGGAAACTGAGATACTGAGATATTCAGTAACTTATCAAGTGGCAGAGTTGAGGATTGAACTCAGGCAGCCTGATTCCTGAACCTATGTACACAACAATTACATTCTGCTGAGTAGTTTAAAATTGTTTTCTCACTTACTGTTAGGTATGTGCTTCTAGGCAAGGGATACAACTCCTTTAAACTCTAGTTTTTCCATCCATCCAATGAAGGTAATACCTGCCCACATACCACATAAGATTGTTCTCAGGATTAAGTAAAAATGTATTTGAGAATTCTTTTTAAACTGTAGAGCAAGGTATTACAATTTAAAGCAACAACATTATCAGTAGCAATAGGAATAATAAAAGTACGGAGACGTTTCGTTAAGTAGTTAACTTTCTGAGAGCTCCTTAAAAAATTCATATGTTCTTTGCCCTCAAGTTCCCATTATAAAATAGCTGTCGTCATCTTTTACACTTCAGCATGACAGTCTTTTGGGGGATTTTTTTTCTTGAGGTTGATCAGATTACTGCTGTGTCATCCAAGAAATGATAATATAATGGGAAAAGGGCAAAAGTCCTGGATCTGCATCTATTTTTCTCATTTCTCTTTCTACCCATGATTATTTATGGGATAGATAAATTTGTAACATGCTTTGAAAGCTTCAGATGAAAGGTGTTATAGGCAATTTAAAATCAGTATGTTCTGTTACATTTTTTTTTTCTTGAGACTTTCAGCAACAAATTGCACAATGGAAAGTTCTCTTACTACATATCTCTTTAGTTATATGTCTGTTTTATTTTAGCACACTCAGATTTGCATGGCATACATCTAAATAAATGCTATAAAAAAGAAATCATGGGATTTTCCTGGTGGTGCAGTGGTTAAGAAACCGCCTGCCAATGCAGGGCACATGGGTTCGATCCTTGATCCGGGAAGATCCCACATGCCATGGAGCAACTAAGCCCATGCACCACAACTACTGAGCCTGCGCTCTAGGGCTGGTGAGCTACAACTACTGAGCCCACGTGCCACAACTACTGAAGCCCATGCGTCTAGAGCCCGTGCTCCGCAACAAGAGAAGCCACCACAATGAGAAGCCCGTGCTCGTCGCAACTAGAGAAAGCCCATGCACAGCAACGAAGACCTGATGCAGCCAAACATAAATAAATAAAATAAAATAAAATAAAATTATGATTAAAACTGTTAGAACTAATAAACGAATTCAGCAAAGTTGCAGAATACAAAATCAATACACAAGAATTTATTGCATTTCTATATGCTAATAACAAACTATCTGAAAAAATAAGAAAGCAGTCCCATTTACAATTGCATTAAAAAGAATAAAATACCTAGGAATAAATTTAACCAAAGAGGTGAAAGACCTGTATATTGAAAACTACAAGACATTAATGAAAGAAATTGAAGAAGACACAAATAAATGGAAAGATATTCCATGCTCATGAATTGGAAGATTTGGGCTTCCCTGGTGGTGCAGTGGTTGAGAATCTGCCTGCTAATGCAGGAGACACGGGTTCGAGCCCTGGTCTGGGAAGATCCCACATGCCGTGGAGCAACTAGGCCCGTGAGCCACAACTACTGAGCCTGCGCGTCTGGAGCCTGTGCTCCGCAACAAGAGAGGCTGTGATAGTGAGAGGCCCACGCACTGCGATGAAGAGTGACCCCTGCTTGCCACAACTAGAGGAAGCCCTCGCACAGAAACGAAGACCCAACACAGCCAAAAATAAATAAATAAATAAATAAATTAAAACAAAAAGAATTGCAAGAATTAATATTGTTAAAATGTCCATACTACCCAAATAAATCTACAGATTGAATGAAATCCTCACCAAAATTCCAACAACATTTTTTCACAGAAATAGAACAAACAATCCTAACATTTGTATGGAACCATAAAGACCCTGAATAGCCAAAACAATCTTGAGAAAGAAGAACAAAGCTGGAGGCATCATGTGCCCTGATTTCAAACTATATTACAAAACTGTTGTAATTAAAACAGTACGGTATTGGTATAAAAACAGACACATAGATCAATGGAACAGAACAGAGAGTCCAGAAGTAAGCCCACTCATTTATGGTCAATTAATTTGCCACAAAGGAGCCAAGAATATACTATGAGGAAAAGATATTCTCTTCAGTAAATAGTGTTGGGAAAATTGGACAGCCACATGTAGAAGAATGAAACTGGACTGCTGTGTTACACCATACATGAATATTAAATCAAAATGGATTAGAGGCTGAACATAAGACCTGAAACCGTAAAACTCCTAGAAGAAAACACAGGTGGTAAGCTCTTTGACATAGGTCTTGGTGATGATTTTTTGAATCTGATACCAAAAGCAAAGGCAACAAAAGCAAAAATAAACAAGTGGGACTACATTAAACTAAAAACCTTCTGCACAGCAAAGGAATGCAATGAAAATGCAGCCTACTTTATGGGAGAAAATATTTACAAATCATATATCTGATAAGGGACTAATATCCAAAATATTTAAAGAACTCATACAACTCAATACCAAAACATAAACTCTCTGATTTAAAAAGTGGACAGAAGATCTAATTAGACATTTTCCCAAAGAGGACATACATATGGCCAAAAAGTATATGAAAATATGCTTTATATCATTAATCATCAGGGAAATGCAGACCAAAACCACAATGAACTATCCCCTCACACCTATTAGAATAGCTGTTATCAAAGACTAGAAATAACAAATGTTGACAAGGAGGTAGAGAAAAGGAAGCCCTTGAACACTGTTGGTAGGAGTGTAAGTTCATGCAGCCACTATGGAAAACAGTATGGAGGTTCCTCAAAAAATTAAAAATTACCATATGATCCAGCAATTCCAACCCTGGGTATTTATCCAAAGAAAACAAAAACACTAACTCAAAAAGGTACATGCACCCCCAACATTCATTGCAGCATTATTTACAATAGCCAAGATATGGAAACAATGTAAGTGTCCATCAATGGTTAAATGGATAAAGAAGATGTGGCATGTATATATAATGGAATATTATTCGGCCATATAAAAGAACGATATCTGGCCATTTGTGAGAACATGAATGGACCTTGAGGGCATTATGCGGCAGTGGTGGTGTGATGAATTGGGAGATTGGGAATGACATGTATACACTAATACGTATAAAATGGAGAATTAATAAGAACCTGCTGTATAAAAAAATAAACAAAATTGAAAAATTCAAACAAAAAAATAACAATAGTAAACAACTAATATTTATGGAGTATTTCCTATGTAACCAGGCACCGTGCAAAGCACAGCGGAGCACACACTTAATCTCATCCTCTCATCTGTATTAAAGAGTAAGAAACTGCAGTTTGGAGAGCCTCAGCAACTTTCTGAGGACACACAGGGAAGTTTTTAACTATACTCTCTTCAGATATTTTTTCGTGTCCTTTCTCTCTTCTCCTTCTGGTACCCCTATAATGCAAATGTTGGTGCATTTAATGTTGTCCCAGAGGTCTCTTAGGCTGTCTTCATTTCTTTCCATTCTTTTTCTTTATTCTGTTCCATGGCAATGAATTCCACCATTCTGTCTTTCAGGTCACTTATCTGTTCTTCTGCTACTGATTCCTGCTAGTGTATTTTTCATTTTAGTTATTGTGTTGTTCATCTCTGTTTGTTCTTTAATTCTTCTAGGTCTTTGTTCAACATTTCTTGCATCTTCTCAGTCTTTACCTGCATTCTTTTTCCGAGGTCCTGTATCATCTTCCCTATTATTATTCTGAACTCTTTTTCTGGAAGATTGCCTATCTCTGCTTCATTTTATTGTTCTTCTGGGGTTTTATCTTGTTCCTTCATCTGTTACACAGTCCTCTGCTCTTTCATTTTTTGTATCTTTCTGTGAATGTGGTTTTCATTCCACAGGCTGCAGGATTTTAGTTCTTATTGCTTCTGCTTTCTGCCCTCTGGTGGATGAGGTTATCTAAGAGGCTTGTGCACATTTCCTGATGGGAGGGACTGGTGGTGGGTAGAGCTGGGTGTTGCTAAGAAGAAGGTAGAGCTCAGTAAAACTTTAATCTGCTTGCTCGCTCATGGGTGGGGCTGAGTTCCCTCCTGGTTGGCTGTTTGGCTGAGGCGACCCAGCAATGGAAGCTACAGTCTCTTTGGTGGGGCTAATGGCAGACTCCGGGAGGGCTCACAGCAAAGAGTACTTCCCAGAACTTCTGCTGCCAGTGTCCTTGTCCTCACGGTGAGACACAGCCACCCCCCACCTCCGCAGGAGACCCTCCAACACTAGCAGGTAGGTCTAGTTTTGTCTCCTGTGGGGTCACTGCTCCTTCCACCTGGGTCCCGATGTGCACACTACTTTGTGTGTGCCCTCCAAGAGTGGAGTCTCTATTTCCCTCAGTGCTGTTGAAGTCCTGCAATCAAATCCCACTAGCCTTCAAAATCTGATTCTCTGGGAATTCCTCCTTCCGTTGCCGGACCCCCAGGTTGGGAAGCCTGATGTGGGGCTCAGAACCTTCACTCCCGGGGGTGAACTTCTGTGTTATAGTTCTTCTCCATTTTGTGAGTCACCCACCCAGTGGTTATGAGATTTGATTTTATTGTGATTGCGCCCCTCCTACTGTCTCATTGTGCTTCTACTTTGTCTTTGGATGTGGGGTATCTTTTTTGGTGAGTTCCAGTGTCTTACTGTTGATGACTGTTCAGCAGCTAGTTGTGATTCGGGTGCCCTTGCAAGAGGGAGTGAGCACATGTCCTTTTACTCTCCAGTCTTGAACCAATCTCCACATTTTAAAATAATGTCTGGCACCTGTATATTGTTTCCCTTTTCGCTTACATAATCAATTTAAAATTTTCCCAATAGCCCTGTGAGAGTATGGCGGAAAATAGTTGCAACAGATATAAATATACATATTGAAACTGCTGTAAGGCAAATGCTGGCAATTTATTTAATGGAGAAAAGCCACCCAGTTCTTGATTTCTCATTTCCAGTACAACAGCAGTGATGGTGCTAGGGGTTATGAATGATAATGATGATGATATGCTTTATTTGTATAAGTTTCTACTATTTTATCTGCTGTTTGATTTTGGCCTAATCCAGGATGACATTATCAGGCATTTCAGTGCTTCGGGAAACACTTCTCACCAGCTGGATTGCTAGCCAAACTTGTAAGCTAACAACTGAATACTACATAAGGTCTATCACCCAGCCACCCCCATACTTGCTCCCCAGGGCTGATGGGGAATGGGCCATGAGTCATGGAGGCAGTTGGTGGGGAGGTGGCAGCTCTACCCACCGATGATTATTTTTTAAAATAACTGAGGGCTCTTACTGTACCTCAACCCACAATTTCCTTGCCTCCACCACAACCAAGCCAATGTGGTGGGGTAAACATCATCAGTTTTTTACTTCTTTTCATGTTTTAAATTTGTTTTAGCTGGATTTTTTTCAGCATTCTGATATCAAAATAGAGGAGAAGGGAGAATGTGCAGGATAATTTGCCCAAGTTCCTTATCTCTCTAGCAAATACCAAGACTCCTGAATTGTACTATTTTCTGTGCCTCATAATTTTTTTTTGAATTTTATTTATTTATTTATACAGCAGGTTCTTATTAGTCATCCATCTTATACACATCAGTGTACACATGTCAATCCCAATCTCCCAATTCATCACACCACCAACCCCACCACCACCCCCCACTGCTTTCCCCACTTGGTGTCCATACGTTTGTTCTCTACATCTGGGTCTCTATTTCTGCCCTGCAAACTCGCTCATCTGTACCATTTATCTAGGCTCCACATATATGTGTTAATGTGCAATATTTGTTTTTCTCTTTCTAACATACTTCACTCTGTCTGACGGTCTGTACATTCATGCACGTCTCTACAAATGACCCAGTTTCGTTCCTTTTTATGGCTGAGTAATATTCCATTGCATATATGTACCACATCTTCTTTATCCATTCGTCTGTCAATGGGCATTTAGGCTGCTTCCATGACCTGGCTATTGTAAATAGTGCTGCGATGAACATTGGGGTGCATGTGTCTTTTTGAATTATGGTTTTCTCTAGGTATATGCCCAGTAGTGGGATTGCTGGGTCATATGGTAATTCTGTTTTTAGTTTTATAAGGAGCCTCCATACTGTTCTCCATAGTGACTGTATCAATTTACATTGTCACCAACAGTGCAAGAGGGTTCCCTTTCCCCACACCCTCTCCAGCATTTGTGTTTGTAGATTTTTTGATGATGCCCATTCTAACTGGTATGAGGTGATACCTCATTGTAGTTTTGATTTCCATTTCTCTAATAGTTAGTGATGTTGAGCAGCTTTTTGTGTGCTTCTTGGCCATCTGTATGTCCTCTTTGGAGAAATGTCTATTTAGGTCTTCTGCCCATTTTTTGATTGGGTTGTTTTTTTAATATTGAGCTGTATGAGCTGTTTGTATATTTTGGAGATTAATCCTTTGTCCGATGATTCATTTGCAAATATTTTTTCCCATTCTGAGGGTTGTCTTTTTGTCTTGTTTGTAGTTTCCTTTGCTTTCAAAAAGCTTTTAAGCTTCGTTAGGTCCCATTTGTTTATTTTTGTTTTTATTTCCATTACTCTAGGAGATGGATCAAAGATCTTGCTGTGATTTATGTCAAAGACTGTTCTTCCTATGTTTTCCTCTAAGAGTTTTATGGTGTCCAGTCTTACATTTAGGTCTCTAATCCACTTTGAGTTTATTTTTGTTTATGGTGTTAGGGAGTGTTCTAATTTCATTCTTTTACATGTAGCTGTCCAGTTTTCCCAGCACCACTTATTGAAGAGACTGTCTTTTCTCCACTGTATATCCCTGTCTCCTTTGTCATAGATTAGTCGACCATAGGTGCGTGGGTTTATTTCTGGGTTTTCTATCCTGTTCCATTCATCTGTATTTCTGTTTTTGTGCCAGTACCATATTGTCTTGATTACTGTAGCTTTGTAGTATAGTCTGAAGTCAGGGAGTCTGATTCCTCCAGCTCCATTTTTTCCCCTTAAGACTGCTTTGGCTATTCGGAGTCTTTTGTGTCTACATAGAAATTTTAAGATTTTTTTGTTTTAGTTCTGTAAAAAATGCTATTGGTAATTTGATAGGGATTGCATTGAATCTGTAGATTGCTTCAGGTAGTATAGTCATTTTCACAATATTGATTCTTCCAATCCAAGAACATGGTATATCTCTCCATCTGTTGGTATCATCTTTAATTTCTTTCAACAGTGTCTTATAGTTTTCTGCATACAGGTGCTTTGTCTCCCTAGATAGGTTTATTCCTAGGTATTTTATTCTTTTTGTTTCAGTGGTAAATGGGAGCATTTCCTTAATTTCTCTTTCAGATTTTTCATCATGAGTGTATAAGAATGCAAGAGATTTCTGTGCATTAATTTTGTATTCTGCAACTTCACCAAATTCTTTGATTAGCTCTAGTAGTTTTCTGTTGGCATCTTTAGGATTCTCTATGTATAGTATCATGTCATCTGCAAACAGTGACAGTTTTACTTCCTTTTTTCCAATTTGTATTCCTTTTATTTCTTTTTATTCTCTGATTGCCATGGCTAGAACTTCTGAAACTATGTTGAATAATAGTGGTGAGAGTGGACATCCTTGTCTTGTTCTTGATCTTAGAGGAAATGCTTTCAGTTTTTCAGCATTGAGAATGATGTTTGCTGTGGGTTTGTCATATATGGCCTTTATTATGTTGAGGTAGGTTTGCTCTGTGCCCACTTTCTGGAGAGTTTTTATCATAAATGGGTGTTGAATTTTGTCAGTAGCTTTTTCCTCATCTGTTGAGATGATCATATGGTTTTTATTCTTCAGTTTGTTAATATGGTGTATCAAATTAATTGATTTGCATATATTGAAGAATCCTTGCATCCCTCGGATAAATCCCACTTGATCATGGTGTATGATCCTTTTAATGTGTTGTTGGATTCTGTTTGCTAGTATTTTGTTGAGGATTTTTGCATCTATGTTCGTCAGTGATATTGGTCTGTCATTTTCTTTTGTTGTAGTATCTTTGTCTGGCTTTGGTATCAGGGTGATGTTGGCCTCATCGAATGAGGTTGGGAGCGTTCATTCCTCTGCAATTTTTTGGAAGAGTTTGAGAAGGATGGGTGTTAGCTCTTCTCTCAATGTTTGATAGAATTCACCTGTGAAGCCATCTGGTCCTTGACTTTTGTTTGTTGGGAGATGTTTAAACACAGTTTCAATTTTATTACTTGTGATTGGTCTGTTCATATTTTCTATTTCTTCCTGGTTCAGTCTGGGAAGGTTATAGCTTTCTAAGAATTTGTCCATTTTTTCCAGGTTGTCCATTTTACTGGCATAGAGTTGCTTGTAGTAGTCTCTTAGGGTGCTTTGTATTTCTGCGGTGTCCGTTGTAACTTCTCCTTTTTTATTTCTCATTTTATTGATTTGAGTCCTCTCCCTCTTTTTCTTGATGAGTCTGGCTAAAGGTTTATCAATTTTGTTTATCTTTTGAAAGAACTAGATTTTAGTTTTATTGATCTTTGCTATTGCCTTCTTTGTTTCTATTTCATTTATTTCTGCTCTGATCTTTATGATTTCTTTCCTTCTGTTAACTTTGGGTTTTGTTTGTTCTTTCTCTGCTTTCTTTAGGTGTAAGGTTAGATTGTTTATTTGAGATTTTTCTTGTTTCTTGTAGGCTTGGTTGGCTTGTATTGCTATAAACTTCCCTCTTATGCTGCATCCCATAGGTTTTGGATCGTCATGTTTTTGTTGTAATTTGTCTCTAGCTATTTTTTGATTTCCTCTTTGATTTCTTCAGTGATCTCTTTGTTATTTAGTAATGTATTGTTTAGCTTCCATGTGTTTGTGCTTTTTACGTTTCTTTTCCCTGTAATTGATTTCTAATCTCATAGTGTTGTGGTCAGAAAAGGTGCTTGATATGATTTCAATTTTCTTAAATTTACCGAGGCTTGATTTGTGACCCACAATGTGATATATCCTGGAGAATGTTCTGTGTGCACTTGAAAGTTTTACCTGCTGTTTTTGGATGGAATGTGCTATAAATATCAATTAAATCTATCTGGTCTATTGTGTCATTTAAAGCTTGTGTTTCCTTAATTAATTTTCTGTTTGGATGATCTGTCTATTGGTGTAAGTGAGATGTTAAAGTCCCTGTCCCTAAAAGCCTGGCACATAGTAAGTGCTTAATAAATGTTAACCATTTTAATATGATTGTTATTAATGTTTTAGTTTCTCGTATCCTACTTGGACTTTTAGGGACACTTTTGAATACTACATGAATAAATTGTTGACACTTGAAACTAAAATTACTGCCATGATCTTAATCAGTGTGTTTACTTTACTTCATAAAGTAATTTGGAAAGAATGTGGTCATGACAGATACATAGATTTCTATACATGCATAGAAAAGCTGGCTAGAAACTTTCAACCATCTTGCAAAGTTGTTCACACAGGTGAACAGTTTGTAGCATCCATCTGTATTAGTGGGTATGATGGAAGTAATGAACAGGAGTGCTTCATGTGTTTGCCTTGACTCCACGTTAGGTCTGGTTGAAAAATACTGGTAGAAAGTAAGAAGTGAAGCTAACTAACCAGTGAACAAATACTGAGGCATCTTGTTGTTAGAGATCTTAAAAATCACTTAAATGTTCACCTTTAGGTAGAAGAAACATTTGTCAATAAAGCCTTAACAGAAAAGAAGTGTTTAGAGCACTATGACTTTCCCATTTGCATTCTCATTTTGGTTAAGTTTTTATTTTAACCAGTTTGGCAGTGCTTTACATCTTATTGTAGTTTCAACAGTGATGAATTTTGTTTTCAAGCCACCAAACTGGACATGTAAGTTCTTTCATTGTTGCAACATAATTCATACCTTTCAGACAATCAGACCAACTTTCTTTTCAGCTAAATGGCATAACTCTACATTATTTGGTACATATATTTCTTTTAACCCAATTTAATACAAACCATCTTTTAGTCTCAAGTGTTATAGTAGGCATTGGAGTATCTACTGAACCTCTTAAGAGCCCATTCACCAGGCAAAGGTAATTTGTAATGGAATACATTGTGTCAATGACAATAGCTTGTCTCATTTTTAGCATCTTGTTGGCTTTGTTTCTTTTGTGGAAGTCAAAGGAGAAATGTGAAGCACTTGAGAGTTTTAGTTCGTTCATTGAGCCTCTGCCTTCAGACTCTTCTCAAGCCCCCATAATGATTTTGCATGAGTTGGAGGAAATTAACTTTGAAATACATCAAAGATGAAAAGGTTACTAAGCTGCTGTTTCTTGTTTAACTAATTGCTTTCACTTCATTCACCTTTATACTTTGGGGGGAAAATGCACAAATTTGTTCTGTTTTGAGTAGTGAAAAATGCTTAATAGGATTCTAATTAATATGCTCAAATTCAAAAATCACATTTGAATAATTCTTTTCCAGTGTGAATAGAAATTGTGTCTTTAAGAAATATGGGAGTTTTGCATGGTCACTTACATGTTCCCTTTTCACTCTGTTTTGTATTGGAGTAGATGACACTACTTGTCCTTTTGCAGAAAAGGACAAAATTGCACAAAATTATTCAAGTGGGCAGTTTAAAATTTTAGTTTCATAAAGCCATTTAATACACTTACATTTAGGAAACTAAACGTGTTTAAGTGCTGGACCTAACTGTGTAGGACATTACTGAATAGTTTTATTGACCTGTGTGGTGCTTTTAGATATTCATACTTTCTTAAAAATTCAAAAGGAGAAAAAGTAAAGTCTTCCTCTAGTGATTAGACCCTGTGTTCATTTTGAAGCTGACCTTTGATGTTTTCTTGCTCTTTATACTGGACAAACAGAAATAACTGGACTTTAGAAGAAATGATTGCCTTCTGTTTTAGTGGTCTAACTCAGGAGGAGGAAGGAAACAATAGTTTCCCTTTAGAAACCTGCAGGTGCTGCATTCTGTACCTCACCTTACCACATCTGTGTATCCTCTCCCAGTCTCCTGGAGTTCTTGCTACACACCTAAAAAAATCTTGACTTTAGAAAGGTGCTAATGAGTGATAAAATTTAAAGGATTACTCATTGAAGAAGGAGTGGCATTTTTAAAGAAGAAAAGTAGTGGAATTACAAAAGTTCAGGTATCCATGGTGTCAGAAAAGCAGTTTGAGAAAACATGTGTCCCTTCTAGATGGGTAGCTACCAATTTCTTTGACTGTCAGCAAGACCAGTTCCTCCTGGGGATAGCTGAATCCTATATCAGTTGAAAAGTCAGTTAAGCTTAAATAACGTATTTTAACTTAAAACATTATATTTATTTACTGTTTTTGATATAAGGATAAAGTCTTTTCTTTGACAATGGTACTAGTCATTGAACCTCTGATTTACCTCTTTACATAAACCACATCCATCATGTAGCATCTAATTTCCAGTTTCATTTCTTTAAAATAGAGATATTAATGATAACTGTAGAGCAATTTGGTGGAAGTGAACTTTTGTATTTTTTCTACTTTATTATTCTTATTTTTACATTTGTCTACACTACATTATTCTTATTACTTCATCCATGGTTTTGCATGTAACAGTGATTCATTCATTCTTGTTACTGTATACTATTCCAAAACTTATATATCCATATTTATGCTGATGGGCATTTGTGTAGTTTCTAGTTTGGGACTTTTACAAATAGTGCTGCTGTGACTGTTTTTTCCGTATTTTATTGATCGTGTGCATGCATTTCTGTTGGGTATATACCTTGGAGTAGAATTGCAGGGTCATAGTATGTATATCATCAGCTTTAGTAGACAGTGCAAAATAGTTCTCTAAAATAGTTGTACCAGTATACTCCCACTAGCAGTGTGAGGGTTCCAGTTGCTCCACATCCTTGGCAACACTTGGTATTTTTTTGTCTGCTTAAATTTTCTATCTATAGAATTTTAGCCATTCTGTTGCTAGTATTATATTAATATTTAAAAATCTTAGACATTATTTTATAATAGATAAGAATTTAGTTCACTTACGCTTTCCTTTTTTTGTTCTCTCTCCCTTTTTCCCCAGTTTTAATCATTAAATTATTTTCAATTCTATTAATTTATTTTTATAATTCTTACACAACTTACTTTAGTCATGATCTTTTAATTTTGAAATAAAATTTTAAAAAACTATGTAGATTGAGAAAGAGGGAAAAGTGTTTTTATGCAAATACATCAATGAAAGATAAAGAGGGTTTATACTAAAAATTTCTACAAATCATAATGTGTTTAGTGGGCAATTGGAGGATTTTGTTTTATGTTGAGGGAATGGTCTACAGAAAAATTAAGAATAGGAAAGAAGGAAGGGGGAAAGGAGAGTGGAAGAGAGAGAGAGAGAGGAGAAAGAAGAAAGGAAGGAAGGGAGGGAGGGAGGAAGGAAGGAAAGAAACAGTGCAGATATGCAGCTAGATTCTCTGACCTGCAATGACTCCTGCAGGGAGGACTTGGGTGTGTACCAGCTGTAGCAGCTGGTATTTCAGGAAAGATATGACATTGTTTTCAGGAGGGGATCCCCAGAGAATTTCATCCACATAGATGGCAAACTTATATAACCAGGATAACCCTACTGCTCCTTTTCTTCATTAACAGTCGTGGGCTTTGGGAGATCTTTTTGCTCGAATTACAGGAGTAATTGTTTCAGCTCTCACTACAGGAGTAATTGTTTCAGCTCTCACATTTGTTTGGCTTGTGTGAGAATCAGCCTCATATCTACTGAAGGGAATCTAATCATAACTAAACACATCCTATCTCCTGCTTCATGGGTATTGACTAATCCCACTTCACTGTGAGTCTAGTCATAGTGATTAAGCTTTTAGTGAATTCACAAAGCAGTTGGCTCCAAATTCATTTCACACTCACCATTTTCAAATTTCTTAGTATGCTAGAATGCCAGTTCTGACTTTGCTCCTCCATGTGTGTGAGGATGTGACAAAAGGAACCAGATATTGTTTAACTTAAGAGAAGATAAAAGTTAGGAAGCTTGTAAAGGCCATCTTCAAGGACCTGATGACTATGAGGAAAAGAACATATGTTAAATTAGGGTGACTCTACAAGTTGAAATAAGGGTAGAAGGCACGGGTTTCAGCTTAGTTTATAAGGATGAGCTTCTAATGCTTAAAATTGTTTAGTAAGGAAATGTCCTGCTTATGAGAAAGAAGATATCTAATGCTGCAGACTGAATGTTTAGGCAGAGGATGAATGATAGCTTGTTGGGTTTCTACGGACAGACCTCTAAGTGTCTATCTCACTGTAAATCTCTATGATTCAGTAAAACGTATTAGTCTGAATTTGAGATACCATCTATTATAAAAAGCATCCCGATTTCAGGGAGGTTAAAATGTAAAAAATTGAGAGTGTTAAAATTGATGAAACGTGGTTCATATTCTCTTATTTTGTGAGGAGAAATTGTGGACCAAACATGGCTTTGTAGTTTTCGTCACTTTCTCTATGTTTACTCTCCCCTCTCACACTTTGCTTGATCTAGTTAGTCCCAGGGCATGCCTAGAACTAACCAAAGGAAAATAACCAAAGGAAATAACTAGAAATAACCAAAGGAAAATATATTTACTGTTAACTCTCCTGCAATACAGTGCATGGCCATGTGACCCAGAGCAAATGGGATTTGGAGAGAGTTTCTTCTGATTATAGACTCATAATAGACTCAACAGGCTAGTAGGACCATGTGTGTTCATAGAGTACCTAGGGCTAACAGATGACCTTTGGCATCTAATATTTTCTTGAAAAAAATTTTTTTGAGTCCTACTTGAAGTTCACTTTCCGGAACACTTCACAATATTATATTTTGATTGATTCATGCATAAAATTTTTAAAATTTTATGTAGAAAATCTATTATTTAACAATATAAGTAATTTTGCCTTAATCTTTATTTATATTCACATCCTTTAATGCCAAGAAACAATGGAGAAAAAAAGGTTTATGTCATACTTCCCGTTTACCTTTTTAATGTATTAACATCCACCTTTGTAATTGTGGTGACTCTTCTGGGAAAGTTAAGGTGCTCTGGAAATGGCTTCTAAGCCTGCTCCCAGAATTTCAATGCTGGTGATTTTAAACGTGTTCTTAGTTTTGATGCTGCTATGCTCTGCTAAGTTTGTGAGAAATATGATAGACATTTAACATAGTTTTCCAGTTCCTGGCTATTAGGGAACTTGAAAAAAGACAAATGAACATCAGAAGAGGAAGGGGTCGATTTTCTGCTTGCTTATAATCATGTCTAATTTAGCCTCTTGTACAGTTCCCAGACATTTTTGGTCCTTGTCAAGTGCAAAAAGAAATGCAGAGATGGTCTTCAAACAAGGCTTTAAAAATATTGCTCTAAGAGTCCACCTGCCGATGCATGGGACACGGGTTCGTGCCCCGGTCCGGGAAGATCCCACATGCCGCGGAGCGGCTGGGCCCATGAGCCATGGCCACTGAGCCTGCACGTCCGGAGCCTGTGCTCCGCAATGGGAGAGGCCACAACAGTGAGAGGCCCGCGTACCGCAAAAAAAAAAAAAAAAAAAAAAAATTGCTCTAAGATAAGGGCAATTGAAAGCTCATTTTCAGACCAAACAGCTAAAAAAAATGACATATGCAATCAAAACTCATCATTAAATTTTTCTAAGTGTGTTTAAAAAACTCATCAGTTGCTCTGAATGCTCATGGATGTGCTGGTACCATCGTTCATGACAGATACCATTGATTGATAGCAGGGTTATTTTCCCCTTAATAGGCAGATGCAGGTGAGCCAGGGTCTTATGGCTCTGTGAGGTGAGCATTCTTGGATTTTATGTGCCTTGATATATCTGTGAAGGCCCCTCGTAGCTCCTTTTCAAGGATTTTATCATTACACCTAAAGAATGAACTTTCAAGTCATCCAAGTTGGCACACAGGCTTTTCATCTTCTAGGGTGTTCTCACCTATATTTCCCTTCATTGACAACTAAAGGAAAAGGTAAATATTTACTTTATCATAATTTATTGACTTTTATTCTACTCCCTAATTGGTATTTAGTTCTCATACTTGTCTAATTTGTAAACTATGCATAATCATTTTGATTTATTTTTGTCAGGGGGAGGAATCTGGGCTGAATTATTATATTTCCATGAAATGTCACTAATAATTTCAAATCCATGAACCTAGATAGGAAGTGTGAAAACGCAGAATGGAGCCTGTGGTTTTCTCATTAAATGGCATTGTGTGTTGCAAACATTGTTTAGAGTCTCATTTTATTTAATATGGGTGTGTGATTTCTGGACACAGAGGATTGTTTAAAAAGGTAGAAAGTATGCTCTGTGAGTCGCTTTGCTTAAAATGACAAGATTAATATTAATGTAACACTACATACAGGTGCACAGCTGTGGGATATTAGGGCTCTGTATTCCATTCCTGTGAACTAGCCAATTCCAAAACCTCTGCTTAATCGGACTGACCACTGACAAATCAAATTATGCTTTTCATAACTGGCACCACAACACCAATTTTCCCACAGCATTTCTCACTCTCTCTCCTTCCCTCTTATTCCCTTTTCACCTTTTCCTCCTGGGAAGACCTGGAATTACTCAAATAGGAGGGAGAATGCTTGATTTCAGAAAGAAATGAAAATACATCTGTTGCTGTTGCAACAGTTAAGCAACCAGACAGCCCTTTTCAACTAGGAGCGAGTTTAGGTCTCCTTCCCTTTAGTAATGAGTAAGGTCATTGTTTCAGTTTTTGTAAATTTATGATGCCCCCTACGGCCTTCTCTCATCTGATCAAGGACATTTCTGAATATGAGGACAGCTCAATCTGGTAAAATAACTAACACAAAACTGATGAGAGATTGCTGGCTTTCCTTCTGATGAGCAGAGGCAGATGCATGAACACAGGCGGAGGTGGAGGTGTCAAAGAATGTACAACAAACAGAAGCTCAAACATCATCATCCTCACTGCTTAACGGCTGTACCACCCTTGCCCCAGGAGTGAAAGGGTAAACTGAATACCCATTCCTACCTCGGAGAGAGAAGTGTGTTGATTTAAGAAGTATCAACCCTCTATCCCTTCCAAGGATCCTCCTCTGCCCTGTCCCTATAGTTCAGGTCCTTGAAGGCTTTTAATTGCGGTTAGAACAGCAAGAATCACCCGGGGAGCTTTTAACTATCCTGATTCCCAGGCTACAGCCAGGCCAATTAAATTAGAGTCTGAGGAATATCAGCATTAAAAAATTTTTTTTCCTTAGGTAAACTCCAGTGTGCAGCCAAGTTTGAGAACAAGTAGGTTAGTCTAACCAGGCGTGAGAAGGAATTAGCGTGGCGTCTGACAAGGAGACGAAGCTTTACTTTCCCCAGGGATACTTGGGAGACAGTTGTTGCTGCACAGGGGAGAAGGGGAAGAAAGAGAAAAGGAAGAACAAAGTTATACGTTTCCAGTCTTTCTCCAAGCCAACTGGAGTCTCCACCCACCCAGTGTGGGTAACCCAGGCTTGCACCTGCAGCTCGTGGTGGGGTGAGGTTGATCTCCAGGCCTGGGGGACTGGGCGGGGCGGGGTGACCGGAGGTAGCTACCCAGCGGCGCATCAATAGCCCCAGGTGTGGGCCGTGCCCCCCCTCCCCCCAGGGAAGGCGGTGGCCGCGGGTGGAGAGCAGTTTGGGGGGCGCAAAAGGAAGCTGTCTCGGGCGCAGGTGGCGCTCGCAGCCCCAGCCCCCAGTTTGGCCAATCGCGGGCTCAAGCGCAGCCTGGTGGCAGCGGCGGCGGTAACGGAGTGCAGCAGGGCTGTGGCCGGAGCCGGCGGAGGCAAAAAGGCGGCGCCAACAGTGAGCTACGTGCATGCGGGAGTGCGACCCGGCGGCTTGAGGAGCGAGCGAGAGCGCTCGACGCCGGGGTGTTGCCCGGCCGAGCGAGGCGAACTTAGCATGGGGAAGAAGTGGAGAGACGCGGCCGAAATGGAGCGGGGCTGCGAGGACCGCGAGGACAGCGCGGAGAGCCGCAGGCGCAGCCGGAGCGCCAGTCGGGGCAGGTTTGCCGAGTCGTGGAAAAGGTTAAGTTCCAAGCAGGGATCCACCAAGCGCTCGGGACTCCCGTCGCAGCAGACGCTGGTGAGTGGCTGGGGGAGAGCCCCTGGTGTCTTCCCCCTCTGCACGCGACTCGAGCCCTTTCCATGGTGCTGAACTTGCCTCCTTAGAGGCTCAAGCCAGGAACTTGTGGAGCCGCTTCTAATGAAAGTGTTGGGGTCTGTGAGGAGGGGCAAGAAGGAACGACTTTCCTTTCCTCAGCTAGGGGAGGGTCTCCTGACATCTCTGGTGTCTCTGCAAAAAATGGAAAACATGTTCGAGAGGCGAGGGCTCACTGTGAGATCATTAGAGTTTTGCAATTAATGGGACGTGGGAGATGTTGTCGAGTGTGTTGTTGTGACTCGCATACGTCCCGAGGGTCTGCCTGTGCAGAGTGTTCAAAGGTACTAGGCATTCGCTGAATGAGGGCGGAATAAGAAGGGCATGCCATATTTTTACTCTTAACACTTGCTCTTTTCCATCACACACCCCCACTATGTTAATAGGTGCGTTTAGTTGTTTGCAGAGTCATTTACACGCAGAGAATAGCAAGAATATCCCAGGTGTTTATAATCTGACTGTTAACATATACAGCGTTCAGAAAAGTTTTCCCATGTGCCAGCTCCTTTTCAGTGTCTAATTAGTGCAATAAAAGCACTCAAGCGAAATTAATATAGGCATCGTATGTGTGTAGAGAAGTACAGTTGATAAAAACTTCAGCCGCATTTGCATTTTTAGTATTTAAATATTATGTTTTCCTTCAGCCTAGAGGGAGAGAACTCTGTTCTAGAAGAGAGTGCAGAGCCCTCCTGTTGCTCCTAGGGAAGAAGGGTACACCACTTTAACTTCCAAGACATCACTGAGAACATCAGGGTGTGTGTATTTATGTTTTACATCCAGAGGAGTTGACAGCAGAGATTGTATAGTGAAGAGAAATTGAATTCATTTTTTTAAAAAAGGATGGTACATAAACATTGTATAGCACGAATAATGTTACCCTGTTCTGTTTTTGAAAGGTCATCATTGCAGGACAAAAATTAATCCCTAAAAAGCAGGATGTCTAAAATATTCCTTCAAAAGAGTAAAATATAAATGCATACCATTTTTTGGTATTTGTGTTTATGTTGTTTGCTTGTTCACAAAAACTACTAGCAGAAAATGTTATTAGATATTTATTTGAACTATTTTAATATTTAGTGTGTTGAATGGGTAGGTTTTTAATAAAAATATGGATATAGAACACTTAAAATGCAATTAATTTTATTTCAGCCATTAAAATATTATTTTTCTAGAAATGTAGACTTGAAAATATTTTAAAAAGGAAAATATTCTGAAGATAGGTTTTTTCTGAAATAAATTATGTAGAACATATAAAATTAATTGATTTTAGTTTCTATCAATTATGTGAACTACGAATTAATTTTATCCCCTTTTTAACAGAAAGTGTAAATATCAATTTAAGTAACTTCTTTGATTTTGTTCAACAGATACATTCAGAGTCTATATCAGGAACATATAAAATCTTCATAAAACTGTAAGTTAGATTAAATAGCTTGCAGGTCTGTTAGCTAGAATAAAAATGTGAGAGAAAGAGGACATAATAGATACCATGACAACCAGAAGACATCTGGAAAAGTAACCATGTCTACTAAGGGTGATGATGATGCTATATTTCTCTGTAGTACTTGTTAATTGCAACATTAGTAATTCAGCTAAAAACCAGTAATGGCAAAAGCCTGTGCTTATTCTCACATTGCATGGCAAGTTTGATATTGATTTTGTTTTAAAAAAGTCTAATAAGTGCTCCTAGCTGTGATTTTAATTATCAGAATTTTTAAAACAAATATAATGAGGTTTTGTAAATGTTGGAGCTGGGATGATGGTTTTTAACCAAGGTTTGATTCCATTAATTCATAACAAAGACTTTCTACTTCATTTGTAAGTAAGACATCCAACTTATTTATGCAAACAGGAGGGAAGCAATAATAATGTTTGCAACAGATATGCTTATAAAAGTTTTTAATCTTTAAGGTAAGATGTTTGACTCCCTCTTAAAGTGAGCTGGTGCTATTTTCAACTTTCACTGTATTTCATGTAAAAAATAGCTCAAATTATAGATATTAGGAAGAGATTAAAGTAGTTAATTTGATTAATACTGCTTTTTATTTATTCTTATGAATAAATAAGATATTCTGTGATGTGGCTTTGGATCTTATTCATTTTGTGTTGTACGCAGAAATATTGTGGCATCCATCCTGATAAAAATCGTATAAGGATTTTACTCTTTCCTTTGAAGACAAAATAGATAAATGTGGAAAAAATTAGTTAATAAAACATGGAAGCTTTCTAACATCTTTCTGTCTTCTTTCTTTTGAGAATGTAAAATGATTATATAGTTGTTTTAATAATGTGGCCTTTGTTACTCTCTTCTCTGCTTTAGTTAGAGTCTTGAAATTACTTCCAGTTAAAGTTGTTCCCAGGGAAAGATACAACCTGTGACTCTGTCCCCAATGGGAATGATTGCATTATTTTCCATTTTCACTAACAACAAAGCAGGCATACATCATGGATAATGGGGGAGATTTTCTTCAGCAAAGAGAGGTCTGCTATATTCTTGGTTATCCAGAAGTACTTTTCTTCTGTGATCTGAGTCATGGTGATTTTGTTTGTGAAGTATAGAGGAGGTGTGTTTGAATCAACCTTGGCAGTTAGATTTCCTACCTATCACTAAATATGTTGGGGTTTTCTTAGAAATATCTTAGAGGCTGGGCTGGTCCCATGATTTTAATGCTGCTATTAGAAATCAAAAAGTCACATTCCTGGCAATCCCTTTGGTACGCAGAAAATGGTCTCCTGATAGTCTTTACAGATTACGGCAGGCCCACATTAGGACAGTGTGTGCCACCCCTGCCCCAGCTCTCTGAGGTCTGCTTCTATTCTGCAGAAGCAGCACTACCCTGTGCAATAGCTGGAGGACAGGCAGCCGTTCTGAGTCCTAACAGTGGCATTTAAAGGGCATGTTTTCAATTTCTGGACCACAGTCCTGGGTGTGTCAGACAAATCAATCCTTGCTGATTTGAAAAGTTTTTTTTTTTTTCATTTTTCTAATTCAAGAAACACTCTCCTCTCCACTTATTTTTAGACTTCATGGTTGACAATGAAAGCTTTAATCCAGTAAGCTACAATACTCAAAATATACCCCAAATCATAAAATTCTGATAGAGTGAAGCAGGATTTAATCATATTCATTCCTTAGAATTTGTTCCTCTCTGAAAGTGCATCATGGATTATTTTTTAAAATCTAAAAATACTGGGTTTTTTTTTTTTTTTAGTAAATGTAAAGAATTTTATATCAAGTTTACAGTTAAATTAATATGAAAGTTATATATTTGAATTTTGGATATGAAATGAAGTTTCTGGATATTAATGTTTTATGTAATGTCTCTGTTGAATTGGTTAATAAGCATAAAAGTAATTTAAAACTTCTTTGCCTCCATTCTATAAGATCTGGATTTCATATTTCTCCTTGAAGTATTGTTCTTGTTATTCCTATTATTTGTTTTAATTGCACCCACACAGAAATACATGGAAATCTATTGAAAGTTGAGTCAGCAAGTGCTGTCTGGTGTTACAATATCAAATGTTCACCTGCGCATATAACAGTACTTTTAATTTTGAAAGGCGATTTCCTCCTCTAGTCCATTTATACAACTATTGAAAGGCTTGTTTTCAAATAGAGGCAGATTTAATTTAATCTCTGAGTAATCTCTTGCAAAAGAAAAAGAAGCAGTTCTGAGGGAGTCAAATGATGGTTGTTTTTCAATCTTAGATGTCATGCTTGCTTCCACTAATGCTATAATTACCCTCATCAGCAGGTGCCCACCACAGAACATCACACCTTGTGCAGACAAGAGGGCAGCTAAGAGCGTATAGAAGCAGCAGTGAGTCTATGAAACAGCAGTCCTGAGAAGTAGACGAGAACCGTTCAGCTGGTACCACATTCACTACTCCCACAGCTGTTTGAGATGCTGTGTGCGCAGGGGGGATTCCATGAACAAACCTGGTTCCGTTTCTGAGGCTGACTTGTCTCTTTTGGAGCAAGTGACTTCCAGTTGTTCCTGCCAAAAGCTGGGTTCTACAAGATCTTAAATGAGAGAAAGCTGAGTCAAAGGCAGGGCTAAAGTCAGAAAAACTCATTTCCCAATCGATTGCCCATTTGAGGGTTGTGTGAGTGGTAGATCCCATGGTGGCCGTAGAAACAACAGCAACTTGGTGAAAAGAATCCTCATTTCCTTTTTCAGTGTCTAATATGCTATTGCAGTGTCATTAAACCCTTAATAGTTTGTTCTTGTTACACAAAGGGCTCGCTGGTGAAAGCAGAACAAATCCCCTGTAGTGAGTCCATTACTGAATAAACCATTTCTTGACAGGTTGATTTTTGTCTACTGCCTTTTACTCCCTGTGTTGAAAAAATAAAAAAAGGGACAATGTTGTATCACTTAGGAATATGGCTGCGTGTTCTTGTTATTGTGATTTTTTTGTTGGGGAAAAAAAGCCATTTTCTGATAATCGTCTGTTTTGTTTAAGCATTTCTGAATTCTTTTTCTAGTAATTAATATAACTAACAAGCTTTTTCTCATCAATCACAGTGAATTAAAAATTTAATTTAATTTAGTTTCATCTTTAATTTGAGGGCCATGGTATTAGGTGGCAGGTAATTCAATATTTTAAGTTTTGAGGAGGAAAAATATCCTTGTATGGGGATGGTTTTAAACATGTTTTCAGTTATTCCCAAATATATTACAGCAGTTTCTTCTGCCATCATTTATTGAGATCTTGAAAAAGAATTGAATCATTAAAAATCATTTATAAATAGTAGCAAAACATATTCATTTGTTCTGACCAGCTGTGCTGGTCTGTGCATTGGCTTTACTTTTTGTTTCTTTCATTTGCAAAGCCAAATGGGGGGCTGTTAGAGCAAATATGAAAGGATTATAGAGAACAATATTTAAAGAAACTTTTATTCCTCTAACATTCATTGAGTACTTAGGAAGTGTTAGGCACCATGGTAGGTACTGAACAACTTCCTCAATAGAACTAATGGTTTAACACAAGACAGAGATGTGCAAAGCAACAAGACAGGGTTATACATAGACTAGCTTCATGGTCAGAATACAGTGGAGCAAAGATTAAAGTAGTCAGTGCCTCTTAATGGATGGTGATGGAAAATTTAGATAAGAAGCATCCTAGACTTGGTGCCTGATTCTCAAAAGATGAGGAAGAAAAAGAGTTGCTTGGCTTTGGCAGTTTGGAAAGAGGGCAATAATTCCTTTCTCAGTCATTTTAACAGACTCATGAGGGTCGATGCCTGACTGCACAGCAGATGAGACAGAGAAGTAACAGCGATGACACAGCAACAACACAAAGCACATAGGTAGTACTCAGTATGTGCCAGGCATCACAGAATTTATTATCTATTGCCTGACTTCAGCTAGACTGTAATCAAAAGTGGGGATCTTTGTTTTGTTCACTGACTTATCCAGATGCCTTGAATAGTGCCTGGTGTGTACTAAGCACTCAAATATTTGTTCAATGAATAAAGTGACCAATTAATTGTAAAATGGTGCTTTTTGATTAATATGAGGTAGACTTTAGGTTCTTAGCTATGAGGGAAAAAAGAAATACAGGCAATTTTTCTTTTTTTTTCAAGATGGGAGAAATTTGAGCTTTCTGTTTGCTGGGTGAAGAACCTATTAGAGAAGGAGGGTTTAAACAAGTAGGAAGAGAGAAAAGCGATGAAACTAGTTTATACATTTGGAGGAGTTGGGATTTGCTTAATGGGAGGGTTAAAGATCTGTTTTCCCTCATGTTCAATCCTGGCTCTACCCTCTTTGTCTTAGGGACTTGGCTGGTGGAAATTGGACCCGATCGTTGATTATTTTGCAGGTTTTACTTAGTACATATTTAGTCTATAGTGTTAGTGAATAATTCAAAATTATCACGCAAATATATGTATTTCTGGGAAACTATTGTTTGTTAATAATTAATAGATTGCTGAAATGCTACTTTGTATCTTTGACCTCTCTAAGTACCTGAATTCTTTGATCTCACCAAATACCTCAAGAGATGTGGGAAATTCCTCAGATCTCAACAAGGTGGGAATCAGTACATCAGTTTTCCTGAGGATGGTTATCTTAGTTGAGTTGACATGGCAAGCTGCCAGTCCCTGCATACAATGTCATGGGACTGTATATTTATTTAAAATGCCTCTGTAGAATACCAGAACTTCAACCACAAAATAGTCACACAAAACGGAACACATTCACAGTGATAATCAGTAGGTTTTGTCCTCCACAAGCATTGATTTTTCTAGGACTTCCTTGGGAATGAACTTTATAATGGTGAGATTAGGAGGGACAACTCTTTTGGGTAAGTGTTCCCAACAGGCTCAATTTGAATGCAGTTCATCTCTACTTGGAAAGTTCTATGGACAATCTGAATTGATTTTAGAGAACAGTATTGTGGCTTTGGAAGCAAGCAGATCTAGATTGGAACCCTGGCCTCTCTCAGTTTTCTCCCCAGTTCTATCAGGAGGATTCCTTCTTCCTTTCCCACTGTTTAAGACTCACTTGTGTTCTTTTTTTTTCCTAATAAAGAAAAAGTAATTATTGTATTTATTTTTATTTAAAATTTAAATTGGCCCAAATAGGCAAAAATAGAAAATACTATGAAAAGAACTCACATACTCATAATACACATTAAACCAAGGTTAACAATTTGCCGTATATTCTTTATATCTTTTTAAGAGTAAACTGCTACAGACACAGCTAAAATATCTGCTTACCGTTCTCTTGATTCCTTTCCCGAAGGTAAGAATTATTCTGAACTTGAGGTTCATTCTTCTCGTATAGGTTTATTTTAAAAAATCTCTACTACATATTTATTCATAACTATGTGTAAATAGTATGGTTCTGTATGTTTAAAAACTTTTACGTGAATGTATAGTATACTTTTGCAATTTGCTTTTTTTCATTCAGCATTGTATTTTTTGAGGTATATCAAGGAGTTAGAAATAGATGTTGCATATTATTTCAGTCTGTTTGTACCACAGGTAATTTAGTCATTTCTCTACTGGCAAAATTTTAGTTTATTTCCTTATTTTTTTCGGCTATTACAAACAATATTCAATGAAAATCTTTGTACTTGTCTCTTTGGTCCTTAACTTGCAAAAACAGGATATAAACTCAGGAACTGACCTTGCTCTTTGGAAGATATAAGGACCAGGGCTTCTTCCCTAGAGAAAGGTCAAGCTTGTCCAGCTCCTTATCTCTGAACAGATCCAGAATTTGCAAGGAGTTGAAGGGGAATGGTGCTGGCCTTCTTTAATACTGGACTGACATTCAGATCAGACAGACTTGATTTCCAGTCTGGCTCAGGTCATTAACTGGTTTTGCAGCTTTATCTTTCTGTGTCTCAGTCCTTTATCGTAAAATGAGGATGGGAATACCTGTCTCCAGGATGAATTGTGAATGTTAAGTGTATTGATGTGTGTAGCTATTTCAGTGTCTGCAAGAGCTACTTGTTAAATGGATGTTACCTAACGCTCGGTATTAATCAGAGGTCTTACAACAAATAAGACTTTGTTTGATGGGGAAGTGTTTATAATCTTTAATTCTCTTGAAATTAAAATGTTGTTTACAGACAAGAGGTAATATAAGGCTAATGATCATTTGTATTGGGCTGCTGGTTTTGAAAGTGCTTCGGAAAATAAAGTCAGCTTGTCTTCTCCAAGATGATTGTTTTCCACAGTTGATTCTCGTCCTTGAAATGTCCATTATTCTGTGTTTTTACTGAAGGTAAATTTATTGACATTTTTAGAAAAAAAATGTGAAATCTGTACCATATTGAAATACAGGATACTCTTTGCTTTTGGTATTTTTACCATTGGGTTCTTTATGTTTTGAAACAAATTATGATTATAAAATTGTTATCGTCATGAACCTCAAGATTTTTGGAAAAGAATGCTTTTTAAAATACCTTTATTAAGGAAAATCCAAACATATACAACACTAGAGGGAATAGTGTAATAACCACATTTACCCATAATCCAGCTTCAACAATTATCAAAACATGACAAATCGTATTTCATTTATATACCCCTATTTCCTGTTTTTTCCGTCTTCACTAGATTATTTGCAAATTCCAGATATCATATTACTTTTAATAAATATCTGAAAAATAAGGACCCCTTATCAAAACAAAACTGCAATACCATTATGAAGTTTAAACAAATTAATAATTTCCTAATACCCACATATATTAAATTGGGATCACGTTTCCTTAATGATCTCATAATTCTGTTTTCTACTCACGGTTTGTTTGAATCAGAATACAGCTGTAATTTACACATTACAGTTATTTGTGTTTTTCAGTCTATAAGTTTCCTGTCCAGGTCTCCTGTTTTTCTGTTGAAAATTATTTTTCAAAGAAATTTATTTGTCCTGTAGAGTTTCCTCCATTATATATTTTTCAGAATACATCCCAGTGGTGTTAATCTTACATTTTCCTCTGTCCATTGTATTTCCTGTGAACTGGTAGTTTGATCAGGAGCCTTGATCGGTTTTGACTTTTTTGGCGAGGATCCTGCATAGATATTCTGGTTGCCTCTCATTTTAGGTATTAGCTACCATTGATGATCACTGTCTAGAGCAGGTGTTGGCAGACATTTTATGTAAAATCCAAATAGTGAACATTTTAGGTTTTGTGCACCATAAGGTCTCTTAGAACTACTCAACCCTGCTATTATAGCCCCAAAGGAGCCATAGACATTATATAAATAAGTGGACATGGCTGTGTTCCCATGCAACTTTATAAATAAACACTGAAATTTGAATTTCATATAATTTTTTATATGTCATGAAATACTATTCTTCTTTTAGTTTTTTTTAACCATTTAAGAATGTAAAAATCATTCTTAGCTCACAGGCCAAGAAAAAAACAAGCCACAGACTGGATCTGGCCCTTAGCTGGAGTTTGACTAAGATCCTGACTAAGATCCATTGCTTTATTAGGGCATTGCAAAATGATAATATACAATTCTATCTTTCCTTTTTCATTTATTAGCTGAAATTTTATAGATAGGAACCACTGCATCAACGATTTGCTTACTTTGAGTTATAATTCATACCATAAAGTCAAGATAAATATTTGGGAGAGACAGTTTTTAAAAAGCTGAGCTAATAATAATAATAGGAGCTATGTGGTGGCACTGATCTCTTAGTTTACTGTCAAGCCTTAGATTTTAATTGGGTCACTGTGTTTGGTTAACCATCAGAAAATACTTGGCCGTTTATTATGGAGGCCAATTAAACTGTCATTAAGAAATGGAATATGTAAAAACATTGTCAAACTGATTCTGTATTAAGGCTTTTGCTCTCAGTATTTAAAAAAACCCTGGGCATTGTGTTAGGTTTCTGCTGCCGCCATAAAAAATTACTACAAACTTAGTGGCTTAAAGCGACATGAATTTATATTATCTTACAGTTATGTAGTTCGGAAGTCTGATATGGGTTTCTCTAGACAAAAATCAAGGTATTGACAGGGCTGTGTTCCTTTCTGTAATCTCAAGGGGAGAGTCCATTTCCTTGCCCTTTCCAGCTTCTAGCAGATGACAACATTCCTTGGCTCCCGGCTCCTTTCTCTTTCACATCAAAGGCAGCAAAGTTGTCTGTCATTGACCCCTGCTTCTATCATCACAATGCTTTCTCTGACCCTCTCTTTTGACAAACATTATATATATTTAAAGTATGTAACATGATGTTTTGATATAGTATACATTGTGAAATGATTACCACAATCAAGCTAGTTAACATATCCGTCACTTCACATAGTTACCTTTCTGTTTTTATGGTGCGAACATTTAAGATCTACTCTCTTAGCAAATTTCAAGTACGTAGTACAGTATTGTTAACCATAGGCACCATGCTGCACATTAGATTTCCAGAGCTTATTCATCCTGCATAACTGAAACTTATACTCTTTTGTTTTCTGAATGTTGAATTCACAGTGAAAACTATAGAAGTGAAAATTACCTTTCCTACCAGTGGATATTCAGTAGATTTGGGGATATGAATGTTTTGTTTTGACATACATTTTAATGAGCACCCACTCTGTACAAGATAAAGCCTCAAATGCTACAGGAGAAAGAAATGTGAAAAAGACTTACTTGTGATTGGTGGGAGGGATGAAACTATAAGTTGGCATATAACATGATATATTTACTGTAACATATTAGGTATATAGTTAGCAATTATACATAAATGATATATTATGACTGTTACTCATGAGTATATTAAAATTGGCTTAATTATATTATTAGTCTTCTAAAAAGCTTGGTAAGACTTGTCAAATGGTTGAGAAAATCAGTTGATTGGACCCATGGTGGAACTTTCAGTTTTTGATCCACAGACTTGAAGCTGTACAGGTAAAATGATTTTGGGGATATCTTTAATTAGTATTTTCTTTAAAAAATTTTTTTAAACTTTTATACAATTTTTAAAGGTTACTTTCCACTTACAGTTATTACAGAATATTGGCTATATTCCCCGTGTTGTACAATACATTCTTGAGCCTGTCTAATACCCAGTAGTTTGTACCTCCCATTCCCCTACCTCTGTATTCCGCCCCCCCAGCCCCCCATAACCACTAGTTTGTTCTCTAGATCTGTGAGTCTGCTCCTTTTATGTTATATTTACTAGTTTGTTGTATTTTTTAGATTCCACATATAAGCGATATCATACAGTATTTATCTTTATGTCTGACATTTCACTTAGCATAATACCCTCCAAGTCCATCCAGGTTGCTGAAAATGGCAAAACTTTTTCTATGTAGATGTTTCAAAAAGCAGTTTTTACTAGTTTGTAAATATTTTATTGATTTTTTTAAATGAATGAAAATAACCCTTAACTTGAAATTTTGAGTTACAACTACTTTTTAAATAGGGCTCTTAATGTTTTTTCCCGTTATTTGAGTACATCTGATTATTCATGTAAGTGCTTGTCTCCTTTATTCAATAATCATTGTAACAATAGATAATTTTTATAAATCACTGTTAATAGAAAAGAAAGAAGGATGAATAATTAGCACCAAGTGAGGACATAGTAATTGGTAGAGTCTTCAAAATGCTAAGGTCAAATAGGGTGAGAAATTGAGTCTCTCTTTCTAAAAATGTTCCTATTTCTATTTTTATTGAAATATATTTGACTGTAACCTAGGGTACATTTAAGGTATACAACATGTTAGTTTGATACATTTATATATTGTTATATGATCACTATAAAAGGCAAAAGGACCAAGATGAAGACAAAAGATCTGGACCTTGACTCAAGATAAAGACATTTCCTTCTATCATTCCTAACTAAGGGTTTTCCTGTGGTTATAGCTACGTATTATTGTTACTATTAATGATTACAACTTATATGTGTGATTAAGTTTAAGGTAATATTGGTGAGTAAACTCCGTTTTATTCCCTTTTCCTTGACTTTATAAAGTCTGTCATAAAATAAAACCTTCAGGAATTATTGAGGGGAAGTAGCAGAATTGGACCTGACAGACATTTGTCACCAGCCCATTGTCCAATGTGGGTGCCAGTTTCAGAATAAGATCTATTTCCATTTGTTTGGACTTTATATCACAAAGTTGACCCCCCATGTAAAGACACATTTTTAACAAAAAGATAAAGTTTAAAATTGCTTTCCTTTTTTCGGAGTTATTGGCAGCCATTTTGTGGGAATGTGGGTTTTTAAGTATTTAAAAGTATTAGATACCCTAGCACTAAATGAAATTAGTTTTCTTTAAAAGATAAACAATAATGATTCAAATTACTAGAGCCTAGGACAAAGTGGGAATGATTTGGATTACAGATACAAAAAGAGCTCATTGTTTGAAAGGTGCATCACGTTATCGGATGTAACTATAGAATGCAGTGGTAACAGTAACTAAAAGAAGAGCTTAAATCATGTTATGAAAATCACATACTCCAGGTGAATAGACTTTGAAAAATGAATGCAGAAGGAACCAGTGATAAATAATGGCTAAGTCCTACTTTTGTCTCATTACCCATTAAGTACACTTAGGGGAAGAGAGGGAAAAAAATGTGTGACTATACTGTACCTTGTATAACTGGTGCCTTTGGGTCCACTGATGGAGATAGACGACTAAGCTGGTATGATAACATCACCGTCCTGCATTGATCTGGGCAGTGAGGTAATTCACAGGATATTGTATTACTGCATAGTTTGTGAATCCTACACATTGTAAAACCTTTGGATAGCTGGGAATTATTTCTTCTTCCTGGGGAAAATGTCTGATTGTCAAATATAACCTTAAATGTGCCTAGAGTATAATTTAGTCCTTTTGTTTAGGATCTCCTTTAGGATGAGGTTTGTATTTTATTTACCAGTGTAGCCCCACATTTTGCACAGTGCCTGGCATGTTGTAGAAACTCAGTACTTGTATGTGGAGTAAATGAGAGAACATAGTGAAAATGCTCTAGACTTAGGTGTTTCATACCTTGGACAGAAAAAGGGTGAAGAAAGGAAGAAAAATAAACATTATTTTGGTATTTTTAAATACCAGGCACTTTCAGTGATCTCTTATGTAATCTTCTGTACATTATTCTGATGTAGGATTGATTTGGATGCCCAAAGCACAGATGAAGAAACAGAATTTCAAAGAAGTCAAGTCAGTTCTTACCAGGGTAACTGGGAAATGGTAGACATAGAATTCAAATGCAACCATCCATTAATTTTTTTTCAATACTCTGCTGACTTGTGAGTTAGGGATAAGATGATTTAAAAAGCATAAACAAAGTTTATGTATGTCTCTTCCCTCACAAGGGTGATTTGTTCTTGGAGGTGGCTTAAAGGTCACTATGGGTAGTGAGACTAAGTCAGAGCAGCACTGAGTAATGAAAGCAATTAAACTGTATTGTTAACAGTCCTGCCAACAAGCTTAGTCCCAGGTATAAACTATTGAATGGAAAAGCAAAAACATGGTAACTTGTTATTGTTGCTACTTCTCTTACTGTTGTTGGGTGAGAATAGGGCAATATAGTTGCATTTACATGATTGTGATACTTTATTTCCTTTATTTTCCAAAATATGTTGAATCATTTACTTATTCTTTCAAGTTTTAAATAAACTCTGGTTATTTCATTTTTGTGATGTCAAACAGAACCAGATTTAGAAAACTATAATTTCAAGTGAAACTTGAGTACAGAACCCTTGTTAAATACGTTCTCTGTGTGTGTGTGTGTGTGTGTGTGTGTGTGTGTGTGTTAGAAAAATGTGACAAATAAGAGATAAATAAGAACCTTTCCTGGGAGTTTAATTTGAGAAAGTAATTACCTTGGTTTGTCTTGAGGTCAGAGTAGAGTCAGGCCAATGTACCGAATCGTTAATATCTTAAATCAAATGGAATTGGAGTCCATAATAATGACCCTGAGCCAAGGTGTTGTACTCAGACATAAGAGAAAGATGGGTTTGTGTTCCGTGCTTCCTACTTACTAAGGCAATAAGCCGCGTTAAGATCAGGAAGAGAGATGTTCAATAAAAATGGGTGACAGAAAATGAGTTGTTGATTAACTAGGGAAAAAAACAATCAAAAGAACCCTTTTCACAAGCATTCTTATTTAATCTTACTCTGTGTGTGTGTAAGAAGTATATGCCTATATTTTCACAACCAAGGGTGTTTAAAATCTAATTAGGATATGCTGACATTTGTTGTAAATCTAAATAATGACCATAAAATTGAAGTTTCCATCCATTCTTCTCAGATATCTGGGATACTAATTGTGGGGGATGATGGTGGTGGTTGAGATACAAGAGAGGCAATGTGCCCACCCTCTTTGCTTGTTATCGTGAAGAAAGGGAGAAAATGAACATTTGCTATATGTTCAGCACTTTGTTAGGCTTTTTTAAAAATATTTATGAAGGCTTTATACTTTATACATGCTATCTCATTCAGTTCACACAACAACCTGATTAGGTAAGCATCCCTCCTGGAGCTTATATTCTAGTGAGGGCTGACAGAAGATACACAAACAAGCATGTAAATATGTAATAAAATGTCTAGTGATTATAAGTACTATGAGGAAAAAATAAAACAAGGCCAGGAGGTAAAGAATGAGTGAGGGTACTATTTTAGCTAGAGGGGAAGCCTCTCTGATTGGTGCTCTTAGGCAGATGTCAAGATGAAGTGAGGAAACAAGCCATGGAGATACCTGGGGAAGAACATTCCAGGCAGAGGGAACAGCAGGTACAAGTGTCCTGAGGCAGAGGAATGTCTGATGTGTTCAACCAAAGACGCTGGAGCAGAATGAGCCAGGACGAAAGGGGAAGGAGATAAAATCTGATTTGAACCCAGGTCTGTCTGACTCCAAACTGATGTCCACAACATTCCTGTCACACCATGAATTGGGAAGATGTGTAGCACTAGAGAATGACACAGGAAATTGAAAACAATTTGAGACTTTATAGTATGGACTGTAACTATTGTAGAAAATCAAGAATAGGACAGAAAGATGTTTTGTTGGAGGCAGGATGACATGGACTTGGGCTCTAGGATACACATAAATGTGGGCTTGCAGATTCAAACTACAAAGAGCAGATTAAAATGAAAAGAGCATTGACATGGGAATGTTAATAACAGTTACACGTGTTGAACTTCATGTGCCAGGAACTGTTCTGTGAGACTTACATGTATTGAATAATTTCCTCCATATAACAACCTCATTGTACCCATTTTATGGGAGAGGAAACCAAGGCACAGAGATATACAGTAACTTGCCCAATGCCATGGAATTTAGGTTTGAAATCAGGATGCCTGGCTCTGTATTCTGTACTCTTAAAGAATGGTGAGATTGAAAGAAAACGTGGAGCAATTTAAAAAATTCTTTTTAAAATCTTCTCCCATCACTTTCCTGAAGTATGGAACAAAGATTGACAGATGACCTATCAGAAACAAAGTTTACTTTTATCCTTCTGAAGAATATAAAAGGAAGTTTGGGCAGAATCAGTTGGGGAGGATGGTGAAGATACACATTAGTCAAAGTATTTTCTCATCTCAGTTTTCCTGTGGCTTTTGGCTAGGGTGAAAAGGTGATTAGCCAGTGAGGTACAGTACTGTGCACATAGTTGTCCTCAATAAAGAGCTCATTAAATCTGCTTCAAAATATTCTTTATATTATTTTTTCTTTTTTAAAAAATAATCTTTATATTAAATGAAGAAGCCAATTATTGAAACCGGGGGCAATTGGATGATTATAATGTATTAAATATGTGCTCAAGGGTTAAAAGAAACCATGAGACAGTATAAATTTGTTTTCATTATTGCTTTTGTTTTTTGTGTGTGTGTCTCTGTTTTGTGTTTTTCACTGAGCAAGACTTTTAGGCTTGTTTCTCTTGTAAATTGGCTGCTGAAACATGCCAGAAGCATCAGAACAAGTAGTTTTAGATTAAATTTGTTGAAAGCTCTGTAGAGATACATCAGTGAGATTTAAAACAAACAAAAAATCTATCCAGGAATTCTGAAGGAACTTAACTGTGAAATAGGAAAGCAGTTCATTGAAATGTGTAACTGATTGTAAATACCACAGCATTGGAGAAGTGTTCCCAAATCTGCTGGCCATTAGGATCACCTGCGAACTGTTTGAAACTGTAGACTGCTAGACTGGCCACACCTTGCCTGCGGGCTTTCCGTCTCTGTGACAAGGCTGGAAAAACAATAATTTGATGAGATCCTCACGTGATTTAGATGATAACCCATATTTGGATACTACTATTTTTATAAGTATTATCTGTGATGGTGGGTCTCAATGTTAGCACATATCAGAATCACCTGGAGGGCTTGTTAAACCACCTTACGGTGGGCTGTAACTTCCAGCGGACCTTAACTTCCGGTGTTTCTAAATAAATAGACCTGAGGCGTGGTCTGAGAACTTGCATTTTGAACAAGCTCCCAGATGTAATGGCAGCTGCTGGTCTGGGCATTGCGCTTTTGGAGCCATAACTTATAAGAACTTCAGAGTAGGATGTGGGTGACAGCCGGACAGGTAAGCAATATGATTTTCATTAATGGAATCTGGAAGACTTCATGGTATGGGATAGAATCAGTGACCTTAAAAATAAAAAAAATATGGTGAGTAAGGCAACGTTATTGCTCTAAGGTATATTCAACCAATTCAGTTGTTTGTGGTTTTAGTAAGTTTGTGAATAATGGCTTAACAAGGAAAATATAATTTATAGGCCAAAGACTAAGAACTTCTAAAACAATCTAGTTTCATGGAATTGGAAAAAGTGGATGTGCGAAGGAAATCTTTTTTTCAAGGATGAGATCAGATTTAATGACAGACGTGAAAAGGAGATTAGCAAGCATTTTTAAAGACACAGAAAACAAAATAGTGAATTACCTTTGGCAGTAGGTCTGGGAATTTCTTTTCTTTAATGCTAGTAAATGTCTTACAAATGTGAATACCATGGTAAATCACTCAGTGTACTTAGATTCTAAATTCTTCCCAGTAAGAAAATGCCAAGCTAGTAGAAATAAATTTAGGAATCTCTTCACAACAAAATCTGTGGTACAGGCAGGAGCAGCTGCATAATTTGTGGAGCCCAGTGCAAAACGAAAATGTGAGGCCCATGTTCAGAAATTACTAAGATTTCAAGACTGCAACAGGAAAGTATTAAACGAAGTGTGGGACCCTGTGAGACTAACCCGATCTCACATCCATGAAGCCAGCTCTGGGTATAGAGGCAAAGGGGCTTCAAGAGATTTGGAGTTAGAGCTAGATTTGAATTCCATCCCTGACACTGTGTCATTTTGAGGGATATACTTTTGCTCCCCAGTTTCTTGATATGTACAGTTTGTTGAATAATCCCTACTTTGAAAATCCATTGAGAAAAACAAGTTAGGGAACAGATGAAACTCTCTATGGCAGCACATGGCATAGGGTAGACAATTTTTAAAAATTCTAAATAAAAAAAAGAGTTGGTAGGGCTGGGGAGATTATTGATCTTACCAGTATGAGTGTGTCATTTCTCATATTCGTATAAAACTGACAAATTCATTAAAGATTTGTGGACTGCTTATAAAGTGCTAGGCAGCGTCCTAGGTGCTGGTGTTTGTGCAGGTCACAGTCTAGTGGGAGACACAGCCAGTAAAGTAGATGAAAACATAATTGTGAAATGTGAAGTGTGATGGAAGAAAATAACTGGCACAAGAGGTATGGCCTTGGAGGGAGGCCAGGGAAAGCCTCTCTGAAGAGATGGCATTGCAACGCTACGATCTACAGGTGAGGAAAATCTAGTTAGGGGAAGAGAAGTCAAGTTGGAGAGAGCAACACGTGCAAAGCTTCTTAAGCAGGAAAGACTTCGGTGTGTTTCAGGAACTGAAAGAAGACCAGTAAGACTACTAGAGAATGAGATAGAGAGTGGTAGGAGATGAAATTGGGGAGGAACATAGGACCGGAACGTAGCCCTTTGTGGGTGAGAGTCAGAAGTCTGGATTTTATTCTAAGTGTAATGGGAAACCATTGAAGACTTTTAAGTACAGAAATGATGTGTGCTGATGGATATTGCTAAAATATCTCCAGATGCTTTGCATACAATAGTTGGAAGAGGGACAGAAGAGGAAGTGCGAGGCTACTGTGCAAAACCCAGTGAGAAATGATAATGGCATGGACTAGGTTTGTGACAGTGGAGGTAGGAAGAAATTGATTTTCTAATGTATTCTGGTGGTAGGAGCAATTGAATTTGCAATTGGGATTTGTGTGAGTGTGAAGAGAGACAGATGAATCAAGAATGGATCCCAGGTTTTGGGCTTGGGCAACTGGGTGGATGGTAATATTCCAGAAATCATGAAGACCTGGAGGAAAACAGGCTTTGGAGGAGAGTGAGAAGTCCAGTTTTGAACATGCTGATTTTGAGATGAGGGTATCAAGTTGGTTAGTTGAATATATGTGACTGGAGTTTAGAGGAGAGGTCAGAATGAGAGATAATCCAGGTGTTATCTGTTTATAGATGGTATCAATATTAAAGCCCTGGGAATGAATGATGAGTAGCATGACAGTACATAGATAAGGGAGTCCAGAAAAGACCCCTGTGGATCTATTTAGTAGAGGGACCATCCAAGGAAACAGAACAACCAGAGAGATGTATATAACCTCTTATGTTACAGAGGCCAAGAGAAGATCTTTCAGGAAGGGAGAAGTGACCAAGAGGGTTGAATGCTGCAGAGATTGGTCAAGGAAGATGAGGATACCAAAGAGCCCATTGTATTTGGCTTGGCAATTTAGATTGTTGTGAATTTGCTAAGAGCAGTTTTGTTACAGTAATGGGGACAGGAGCCAGAGTGGAGTAGGCTGAGGAATGAGGTGTGAAGTAGTGGAGACAGGGTGTATACTCAATATTTTGAGAAGTTTAATGTACAAAGGAGTGGGAAAAAAAGGGGATGGGCATTTAAGAGGGCATGTGCAGTCAAGGTACTTTTCTTTTTTCTTTTAGGATGAATAATACCAGGGCATGTTTGTGTGTTGATAGGAATGATACCACATAGAGGGAAAGAATAATGATGGAGAGAAGGGATGCTTGTTAAACACAAAGTCATAGAGAAGGCTGAGGGGATCTATAAAATTATGCAGAAAAGCAGAGTGACTCACTGAGATAAGTGGCCAGCAGGGTAAACCTAACATTTGAACTATGTCCTCCCTTATGATATTGCTTGTATTTGGATTATTTAACCTGTTTTGTATATTTTTTTCTCTCCTTGGCTTGTCAGCTCCCAGAGAAAGAGAACATGCCTAATTTACCTGACCCCTTACACAGTATCTTGGCTTAAGTGTCATCCAGATGAGTTTTCTAAAATGTTGTAGTAGGAAAAAAATGGAAATTTGAACCAGCTATCTTAAGAATTGGTAGATGGTTTGCCATAAGGCACAAAATGACTGTTTCTGAACAGTATAGGAAGGAGCGCAAAGGCATATCAGACCTAGGGTTGCTGAATTGGGATAAAAAAGAGTAAAGAAATAAGATTTCTTCACGGAAGAGTGTGTATTGAATTATCTATAAGAAACCGTATGATGTTGTAAAGTTGATGGTGGTCTATAAGGCCTCATTAAGAATGCAAATGATATGAGCTCTGGGTGGAAACCAAAAGGCAGACCCTGGAAAGCTGGAAAACTGTTGAGGTGTACTTACTCTCACTGGGAGCACTCAAGGTCCAGAAGCTCAGCCAGCCCGATTTCATGCAGCCCTTTCTGTCACCTTGTCCCAGACAAGGTGGAAACATTACTGGATTTGGAAGAAAGGCCGATGAAGGAAGTAGGTTAATTACATGAAGCCTTGGTTGTCATTTTAATAATTTTAGCCTCATCAGAAAAAAAACATTGTTTCTCTGGGTTAAGAAATTGGGAGCTGAGGCTAAGATTTAGGAAGAAAAACTGTCAGAAATAGCAGAAAAATATTATTCAATGGCTTAGGCAAGGCTGTCATTGCTCTATAATGTTAACATCCTGAATTCTCCTTTGAGATTTTTTCAAATATATACTTCTTAAATTCCATAGCCAAAATATAAAAAACAAAACATTAAAAGCAAAAACATTGTTTTTATTTCTAGAAAAACATGATACTGTTTTCTATTCACAAAAGCTCAGTAATGAGCATAAAATATTGAGAGAAAACAGACTTAAACTACTTTTATGGTGCCAGGCTTTAGTTCTGGAAGACTGTTTTGTAGAGAATGGTGACAATGAATAACTCCTAGAGAACAAAGGAATGGTTACTCAAAAATGCCAGGTTTATTTATTGTTTAGGTGCAGTGTTTGCTTCTCCTGTATTCTGGTCACATTCCCAAATAGTCTGAAAGGATGAATCTTGAAAACAAAATGGCAAATTCCGATTGGTTTTTAAAGGGTAGTTTGTAAAAAAAAAAAAAAAAAAAAAAAATTATAATAATAAATAGAATATTTTAAAAATCCTATTGAAAGAGTTTTATGGCCATCCTTACTGGATCTTTCCTGTTTATTTCGTATAATTTCGTCTGTCAAGGAGTGAAAATCTTCTATGAACAGGAGAAGTAAGTTTAATGGTTATGAAAGCGACTTGCTCACAGCAGGGAATGGAGTTTTGCTCCAGGTTTTCTGCTTTGGTGAGCAAGTGATGAGAGACTGAAATGAAAGTGCTAGGAACTGAACGAAACTCTTAATCAGCTATATAGAGGATTGTCATAGAATTGATTTGTTCAGTTTACTGGGATAGGAATTAGAGCAGTTTTTGCTTTGTAGATATTGCATATTGATGTGGTAATGAATGTGGGGGGCACTTCAAAGATTACCCATATCACTGGGTATGTGGGGTGAGCTGATAAAACCAAAGGTTTAAAAATTATTCTTAAATCTCCACTGAACAAAAACTTATGAGTTGCTATAATATGTAGTTGTCTCAAAGATTCGGAGATACTGGAAAATTAATGTATTTTATCAGCTGAATAATCTTCAGAAGCTAACTGTAAGAAGCCAAGCATAGCAATATGACATGGGTTCAGCCAAATGTGTCTCATTTGGACTCCCTTTTTAATTTCAGTGATCATGGAAATGTTTTTAGCTCCCTTGAAGCCTTTGGAGATATGCTACTAGAAAAATCTTCAAATTATGTTACCTAAAGTATAAGGAAACAGTGATTTTTTTTTTTTTCAAACTACTTGGTGAAATCCCAGGTTTTCATAAAATGTCTGTTGGGATTCCTTGGAACTAGGCGTGTGGTCAAGTGGTCGTAACTTTTGCTACTGGGTCCAGTAGTGAACGCAGATTGAGGGGTCTCATAGGCAGAAGGTGACCCAAGTCAAAAGGATGGAAAACCGTTGCCTTAAATAATACATACAGATGGCATTGCTTGCTGTGAGTGTCTATTTATAAGTGTAGAGATAATCTGCCACATTTTCCTTCAGCATCTGAGATACTGATTCCTTTTTTTCATATTTTCCTTTTAGTATGATGTCAGAATGGTCATGGTTCCTTCCTAAGTTAGTAGTCGTATTATCATACCTCTGTGATATTTGCTCCAGTATTCCCTTCAGAGTCTGTGCTTGACATATTTGCTCTAAACATCATCCTGAAAGAAAAAGGGGTTTATGTAAGACACATTTGTTCAGTTAATTAGGTGGCCCTTTACGGGAGGAAGTGGGCAACAGAGCATGTCTGTGTAGCATTCCTGTCCTTGGTTTTCCTTCATTTACCTCTCTAATTCTCTGCTTTTCCAGTCCCCTCCTTACCAGACTTCCCACCCACACCACCCACCTGGTGATGTCTCAGATTCCTGCAGGTTCTCTCCTCGTTATGAAGAGTAATGTAAGACAAAGATGGTAGCTAATGTTTATAAAGATTTTAAACATGGAAACTATGAAAACTTATTTAAAATGACATGCAGCAGAACCCTTTATTTTATTCTTTTTAATTTAATTTTTATTTTATATTAGAGTATAGTTAATTTACAATGTTGTGTTAGTTTCAGGTGTACAGCAAAGTGATTCAGTTATACATATATCCATTCTTTTTCACATTCTTTTCTCATAGAGGTTATTACAGAATATTGAGTAGAGTTCCCTGTGCTATACAGTAGGTCCTTGTTGGTTATCTATTTTTTAAAAAATAAATTTATTTTATTTTATTTTTGGCTGCGTTGGGTCTTCATTGCTGTGTGTGGGCTTTCTCTAGTTGCGGTGAGCGGGGGCTGCTTTTTATTGTGGTGCGTGGGCTTCTCATTGCAGTGGCTTCTCTTGTTGCGTGCGGAGCATGGGCTCTAGGCACACAGGCTTCAGTAGTTGTGGCGCGGGGGCTTAGTTGCTCTGCAGCATGTGGGATCTTCCCAGACCAGGGCTCAAACCTGTGTCCCCTGTGTTGGCAGGTGGATTTTTAACCACTGCACCACCAGGGAAGTCCTACTTTTAAAAAAATTTTTATTGAAGTATAGTTGATTTACAATGTTGTGTTAGTCTCTGCTGTACAGCCAAATGAATCGGTTATATCGGGTTGGCCAGAAAGTTAATTCGTGTTTTGCTGTAGGCTGTTACAGAAAAACCTGAACGAAGTTTTTGGCCAACCCAATACATATATCCAATCTTTTTTAGATTCTATTCCCATAAAGTTCATTACAGAGTACTGAGTAGGGTTCCCTATGCTATACAGTAGGTCCTCATTAGTTATCTGTTTTATACATAGTACTGTGTATATGTCAATCCCAGTCTCCCAATTTATCCCTCCCCCCTCTTTACCCCAGGTAACCATAAGTTTGTTTTCTACATCTGTGACTCTATATTTCTGTTTTGTAAATAGGTTCATTTTGTACCATCTTTTTAGATTCCACATATAAGTGATATCATGATATTTGTCTTTCTCTGTCTTTACTTAGTATGGTAATCTCTAGGCCCATCCATGTTACTGCAAATGGCATTATTTCATTCTTTTTAACGGCTGAGTAATATTCCATTATATATATGTACCACATCTTTATCCATTCCTCTATCAGTGGACATTTAGGTTGCTTCCATGTCTTGGCTATTGTAAATAGTGCTGTAATGAACATTGGGGTGCACGTATCTTTTTGAATTATGGTTTTCTTTGTATATACGCCCAGGAGTGGGATTGCTGGTTCATATGGTAGTTCTGTTTTTAGTTTGAGGAACCTCCATGCTGTTCTCCATAGTGGTTGTACCAATTTACATCCTCACCAACAGTGTAGGAGGGTTCCCTTTTCTCCACATCCTCTCCAGCATTTACTGTTTGTAGACTTTTGGATGATGGCCATTCTTACTGTTATGAGGTGATACCTCATTGTAGTTTTGATTTGCATTTCTAATAATTAGTGTTGTTGAGCATCTTTCCATGTAGCAGAACATTTTAAATGTAAGAATGTATGACCAATTGGACTGTGATTGGTTGACTATTTTTTTTTTAATTTTATTTTTTTGGCTGTGCCACATGGCATGTGGGATCTTAGTTCCCCTACCAGGGATTGAACCCATGCCCCCTGCATTGGAAGCGTGGAGTACCTGTGGGAAGTCCCAGTGATTGGTTGACTATTAATAACAATTCAGAATTTGATTTAAAAGAATAGTTTTGTTGGATTTCATTGAAACTTAGGAGGTTTAATGTTTGGTGAGTATCAGAATTATATCTTAAATATGTATCTGAACCAAGATACGAGCATTTGTTACCCTTATTCTGACCTTCATTATAGAACAGAAACCATTGGTCTCACATATTATGGAAAGGAAATAAGCCAAAATGAGATTTTTTTATATCAACTTTTTAATGTATTTTTACTTTTTTATTGTGGTAAAATATAAAATTTATCATTTTGTCAGTTTTAAGTGTACAGTTCAATGACATTAACTACCTTAACATTGTTATATTAGAACTTTTAAGGAAACACGTTTTGTGACATGTATTTCTGGTTATAAATTTTTATTGCAAATGTTTTGATCTCTTTTGCTATTATCCAATTATGAAAATTAAGAGAATTCAAGATTTATGGCCAAAATAAATTAACTGACTTGATACCTGACTGATTTTTTCAACATGCTCAGAAATAAATTATTCCTCAGGCGAAGAGAAGCCTACCAACATACAAACAAAAACACCGCTGGTGTATACATTGGACATTTCTCAATCTTATCTAAACTGTCATTGGATTTCTTGGTCCTTTGGGAAAAATTTTTAAATTCAAAGTCTTTTTATAATACAAATATCCACACATTACTACTACTATAAATAATGATTGTACTGCATTAAATCCTGTCAATAAGGCCTTTTCTATTATGAGTTCTATAAATTACTTTGGAAGAAAAATTGCCCTAGGAAGTAGATGCTATATTAAGATGAGCAAAACCCATAATAGCTCTGAGGTTTTACATTTTATGATAGCTTTTTAGTTTTATTTACCTTAGGTTTACATTCACTGTTATGTGTTTTCATATGTCCTCTTTAAGTTCATATCAGTGTAACGAAATGTTAACATTTGCTAGGTGCCTATGGTTTTCAAAGTACTTACGTACATATATTGTATTATTAGAGCCTTTTAGAAACCTTTCAGTTGGGGAGGAGGGGCCATTCTCAGAGTTTTATAGATTAAGATATTTAACTTGCCTGAGGTCATTAGGGGAGATTGATTAGTTCCTGAATTTTCAGGGCCTTTTTCTATTTCCTAACAACACATGAATACCCTTTCCCCCTAGATACAGTCACCTAGGGCTGTAGTGAGGGGCCCACCAATACCTGGTCGTGGGGGCAGGTATGAGACCTAAAGCACAGGCGGTTAGAGGCTCCCTTTTTGCAGCATGAACAATGAGATTGCTAGAGGCTGAGGTTACTCCATCTCAGCAGAGGCATGTCTTGATTTGACTGTTCCTGCTGAGAGCACTGCAGAACTTCCAGCTTCCTCAATCTGAAGTGGCCTTGCTTCCTCTTTTCCAGGTTCTGAAGCCTCCTGGAGACTCTGGGAGTCCCTGATATCCTTTCAATAAATTCCCTTTAGTTTGAGTTTGCTGGAATCTCTTTCTGTTGCTTGCCACCCCAAAACCAACACAAGATCATTCCCAGTGTCAGTGTGGTAGAAATCATTGCTTGGACCCAAATATTCCCTCATGATGTTCCATCAAATATTGGTTCTTTTAAAGCATATTATTAAAGCTAATTAAAACAATTGCTTATCCTTTTAAAAAAAGATTTCCAATTAATTGTTATATTTTTAATATTTAATTCCCATTCCTTTTCCCCCTTTCCATATGCCCTTCTCACCAAAGAAAAGTTTTTAGTCTTTTTAGAAACTTAAATTTTTTTTTTTCTTCAGGCCCTCTGCTGACAGTAACAGAGCATGATAAAGAGAAATGGTTCATCTAGTGCAGGCAACTAATGTGTTTTGAAGTGAAAATTAAAAAAATCTTACCTCAAAGTTGAGGTAAGTCAATGGTTAGATAGAGATGGGTGTGAAATTGTTTGATATTTGGATTTCAAAGTAATCATGTCTCCTCCTAAACTATGAAGTCATTTTCTTAGAGTACTTCTTGTTTACATGTCCATGTGAGATAAAAGAACCCAGCATGCTGTGTTCTTTAATATTTCCATTTTGTTGGCACTTTACTTCTTTTATGCCCTCTCGCATGTGTTTCTAATACCTGTTTCCTGTAGATTCTTTATCCACTAACTTAGATTAGGACATTAATGTCATAGGATTATGAGGTAATACTTTGGAATACCAAGTCATTTATTCAGTCACTATTGAGTGTTTATGGGGTGGGAATTGTGTTAGTGTGGGTAGATATCTTTCAACAAATGGACTATTCACTGAAAGATTTGAACAGGGACTTCACAAAGGAACATATAGAAATGGCTAATAAACACACGAAAAGATGCTCATTATCACTAGTTTATCTGGAAAATGTAAATTAAAACCGCAATGAGATACAACTACACACCAAACAGAATGACTAAATTAAGATTGACAGTACCCAATTTTGGTAAGGACATAAAGCAAGTGAAACTCCCATATTTGTTACTGAGAATATAAACAGATACAGCACTTCAGAAAACAGTTTGACAGTTTCTCATAAAATTAAACATACACTTACCATATTTTGCTGTCTTCCCTACAAAAATATCACCCCCCAAAGACTATCACTTGAATGTTCATAGCAGCTTTATTTGTAAGAGCCTTAAACTGGAAACACCCCCAAATGTCCACTAATAGGTGAATTAATAAACAAATTGTGGTATATCCATATAATAGAATATTTAGCAATAAAAAGAAATGAATTGATATATAAAATTGCATGGTTAAATCCTAAAAATATGTTGAGTGAAAGAAGGAAAGAACAGAAGAGTACATATCGTATGCTCTCACTTATATGAGATTCCAGGAAAAAAAAAATCGATAGCAGAGCAGGGGTTGCCTAGGGATGGGAGTTAAGGTGTTTGGGAAGGGGGCACAAGGAAGCTTGTGGGGGTGGTAGAAATGTTTTGTATCTCACAGTGGTAGTTTCCCAGGTGTATAATTTTGTTAAAACTCATTGACATGTACTTTTAAAATGAGTGCATTTTATTGTATGTAAGTTATACCTCAATAACACTGGCAAAATGTAGGTGGATACTGTCTTTTTGTTTTACAAGCCAATTTGAAATATGACTAATTAAAATGGAAACATCACAAGGCACTTAATTGTTATATTTTTAAAAGTATAGTGCTTTTTTGAGAATTTTAAATCAAAATTCCCATCTATTTACAGTAATACAGGATGGGGAAGTTATCCAAGAAACCAAATATATTTTCCACTATTAAATAATCTTTTATTATGGAACAAGAGTTAGACAAGTCCTCATATCTTTAAGTAGCTTGTGCTACTAGTTTGGGGAAAAAATGTTAAAACAGCAACAGCAAAAAAATTTATGCTAGGTGGTAATAAATTGTCAACCAATCCAAACTCATTTATCAAATATAAAATGATAATTTTAACATACTTAACTCAATATTTTATTATGTTTTATTAAAATGGTAAGAAACCATGTGTTAATTTCTCCCCTGCTTTCTTAAACACCTGCTTTAAGTTATGTGTTGTGAAATCGTCTCCATGGACTTGTATCTTTTAACAGGTGCCAAACAAATCCCAAGCAATACTTTGATTCTGTAGGTAAAATGACTAGGTTCTTTCTTTGTGAAATAAAAGCATATTAAAAACGCGTTTATTGGTATGGTGATACTCAGCCTTCCTGTCAGCTAATAGAAAGTAATACCTTAGCAAAAAAAAAATCATTGGGATATTATAACAGAATTATTAAATGTTTTCCTGAGGCCTCAGGTAATAATAGAAATTCAGTGTTCTACCATCTGTTCTTTTAATGCAATTTCAAAGTAAGTTTTTCAGGAAACAGTCTCCTCACAATTCCTTTAAATTTTTACTTTTCTAACATGATTTCATTTTTAGTGCTTATATTTTTAAAAATCCATTCACTATAAATCTAGAGAGGCTATTATAGGTGAGAACCTCACAAAGAGTCTCTTGGATACCCATTTGGGAGAGGCAGGGTATAGAAAACTCTCCCAGTGAGGCAGCAGTAGAAAGTAGGTGAAGCATTTTGTAAGCTGGAGTCAATCAACTTCCACATTAAGAGTTTAATGGCCATACGTAGCAGTGGAGGTTTATAATTTAAGTCTGTTTGCATTTTTTTTAATAGTTCTGAAACTTGAATGTTTACCTCCTTAAAAGCATATTTTGGTAGCACCCTTAATACTTCTATTTATAATTTAGGAAAAAGTTTTTCTTATTAGGTTGTCTTTAACAGGTCTAGATAAGTAGAAAAATATTTTTTATATGTTTGAAGAATAATAATTAGATAATTATATCATATTGAAACTTAATTATGACTGTATCAGTTTCTTGTGGCTAATATAACAACCACAAAGACAACAGAAATTAATTTTCTTGTAGTTCTGGTGACCAGAAATCTGAAATTAGTATCACTAGCCGAAATCAAGGTGTCAACAGGGCCGTACTTCCTGCAGAGTCTTTAGAGGAGCATCTGTTCCTTGTCTTTTCCAGGTTCTGGTGGCTCTAGGCATTCCTTGGCTTGTGGCCACATCACTCCAATCCTTGCTTCCATGGCCATGTTCTCTTCTGTCTAGGTCAGATTTCTCTCTGACCTAGACAGACTTGTGACTTCATTTAGGGCCCACTCAGATAATCCAGAATCACATCTGCAACGACCCTTTTTTCAAATGAGGTAACATGTACAGATTCCAGAGATTAATTAGGACCTCATATCTTTGAATGTCATTATTCAGACTACTGCAAAGACCTAAAAAATGAAGCTTGCTATGCCGATTATATTGCTCTTTTTCCTGTCATTTCAAAGCACATATGGTCTTTCCTACACATTTAGCAGTTTAAATATATTACTTATTTACCCCAAAAAAGACTATTTCTGTTGTATAACACACTGTCTGTTGTCATTTACAATAATCAGAAGAATCTTAGGTTTTCTCTGCCTTATGAGTTAGTGTCCTGTGTCTCCATTACAGTAGTAAAGATTTTGAGCACAAGACCTATGTGATACTATGCCGTGTATTGTGAACCTGAGAATTTCACTGATAGTATTAATTTAAAATATTCAGTCCTGTTGTTAACCAATGTGTTTATTACATGCTAAATTTTTGATTCAGAAAATGTGATTGCTGTATACAGACCATCTGATAGAGTAGAACTTTTAAAAATATCTGTTCAAGAGAATAACGGCATTTCAGTTTTTTAAAGCTAGTTCACCATATCCCATGTCTATTTTTTTTCATTTTGGGAAAGGAAGTAAAAAGGTAATCAATGAATAAGCTGTTAAGAGTGGCAATATCAACTCTGTTTCACAACATAAAATGATAACAGCCTATTGTTATGATGAAATGATTCTTGTAATAAGGCATTGATGTAGGAAAAAAAATCCATCATATTAAAATTTCATTTCCATGGTTTCACTTAGATGCTGACATCTTCCCTCAAATGGTATAATATTTTTTTTCATTTTAACAATGTCTGTTAGCCTTGTAGGCCACAGAACATGCTGCTTCTGTGTGAGAGGTCAGAGCTACCCTATACATCATAAAGAATGGAGCTACACCAATTGCAGTACAATAGGACAAATTAAATTTTATTTTTACACAGCAAAATTAGAAGGTTATATTTCAGTTTAGCCTTATGAATATTACAAAGCAAAGGGTCATTCTTGGGAAGCCATTTTTAGAATAGTGTCCATCGATGAGGTGTGGTGAAGTACCGAAGAGTGAAAAGTGAGCAGACAGTATACAAGCCAGTGAAGAGTATGCACTATTCATTCATCCATTGAGCAAATATAAAGAGCCCTGTACAAGGTTGAGAGGCTTGTTAAGGGTGTAGTTTGGGGGGCCTGCCCGTATGCATACAAATCACATTGTGACTACTTACTAATTTTATGACCTTGAGAAAATTATTTAATCTCAGCTACCAAAGTCTATTTTCTTCTCATCTATAAAAAAGAAATAGAAATTATCTCATACTTTTAAAAGTTAAGTTAGATGAACTGTAAGAAGCACTTAGGACTGGCACATACTAAATGTTTAACAATATGAATTACTGATTTTCAGGGTCTGAACTAGATATAAACCATATAGGAGATAATAGCCAGTTTGATGAATTTAAGCCATGACCACACTCATACAAATTAATAAGTAGGCCATATTCAATGCATATGACCAACAAAAGTTTTTCCTTCACTGTGGATCAGAGTTTCTTTGCAACTTCCAAACTGGCCCTCAAATTCCTCACATCAAACCTAATCATTTCTCTAAACCTGCAGCCCTAAAGTCTGAGTTCTAAAACTCCAGACCACTTTATTGTCTTTGAGTTCAGTCCTTGATCCCTCAATCAATACCATTATTTCCGTTTTTAAAGAGGACTAAATACCTCGAAACAAAGTCCCCTAATCCAATGGAAACTGTTTGTTATGGTTCATAAAGGTAGTGACACAAATGACGTGACTGTAACAAAAACGGTGGAACAAAACAAACACATTTGGGTTGTGTTGATTTCAGGTCACTCTAAATATCTGGAGAAGTTTCAGCTACAGTTTTTCCATGGACAGAATTTCCATTTTCTTTCTGTCAAAACAAAACTAATTTTTGCTTCCTGTGTATGTGTATTTATGTGTGGTGTGTGTTGTATTTTTTCTCTTGGTAAATTGATGTAAATGGTTTTCTTATTTAGGAAGGCAGGCTCTAGCTAAATGCTGATGTTGGAAATGTTTAAGTTAATTCTCTGATGTTTTCTTCCCTTGGAGTTACCCCTTTCTAATATATCTGAATGTTCTCTTATTCCTTGAGGAAAATTTTGGTCTACTTTTACTTACATTTTTCTTTTCTACAAACTATATCTCTGTAGACAGAGGCCATATTGTGTGCCTTCTTCCATGCTCTACATTCATCTCTTTAATTCAACAAATAGTAAGCACTGCCTATATCCCAGGCATTGTGCTAGGTGCTAGGAATACTACAGTAAACAAAATAGACAAGGTTGGATCTTTTTTTTATAAGGGGAGCTATTTACCAACTTCTTACTGTGTTAAAATAATGACACTGTATTCAGTAATGGAAGGCTTTATTTTTCTTGTTTTCCTCTGTTACCTTTTGAGTATTTATGCACTTAGGTGTGAGGCAATGAAGAATAGGTACAGAGATTTTTTCTTAGCCTTTGGCATCCTTTAAAATATATTTTCGTCTTGAATATGTATTAGTTGTCATCTGCCAACTATTAATTACTGTTCTTTGAAGCATGCCTGGTACAGAGAATAAAGACAAATAGAGTTGATAATTTTGCATAGCACTGTGAAAAAAGGAATCATCAGAAGGAGATGAAATGCATAAAAGGACATTTTTGTTATAAAGCAATTATAATTAGATCTCAGTATGTACAAAGCAAACAAAATTTTTCCAACAGAGCTCTCTGAACTTATGGTGGTTAGAGTGGTTTAAGCTTACTTTTGTCCTCCTCTCATTTTCCAAAAGGAAAAGACACAAATCTATTTGTATAACATTGACAGGCAGGAAAAAAAAATCCATGTTTATGGTTGAAGTTTCAGGATAAGATCTTGTTTACATGGAAAGAAAACCTACCAATTATCTACTACTGTTGAACTACCTCTGGGAATTGGGAGGATGTGAGCAGCTGGTTTGTGTCTCCACCTATTCTAAACCCAACGTCTAATGATTATTTGTGCCCTTTCCTAAATTCCTAGAATTTAGCACAGGAGGAAAGATCCTATTTCTTTTTGACTTTGTATATTCCACTGGGCACAGGACAGGGCCATACATATGGTAAGGAAGTGCTAATTTCTAGTAGACTCAGAATGAAGTTGTTTTTATATGATGGTAGAATCTATGTTGACAGTAAGACAAGGAGTAATTATCACTACATTTGCCAGTCGACAGATATTTACTAGTAATTAGATAAATATACCAAGTGTGGAGGATATGAAGTCAAATGAAAAGAAACCTCCAATTTAGAGGTTCCCACAGTTTAGGTGTGACCCATGCATGTTAATTATAGTACAATACAGGAATACCAACATGTAGATATGTACAAAGTACTGCAAGAGCTGGAAGGGTCACGTACCAATGCTGCCTGGATAAGTTGGAGGGCCTTACAAAGCACAGAGATATTTGGTTTAGGCCTAGAAAGATTTTCTAGGTGTCGAACACGACAAGGGCCGATGAATCTATTTTGTGGGGAGGTGGCAGAAATTGAGGCAGGGTAGTTAGATAGGATGCGTCTTGGGGGTTGTGTGAAAAAGTTCAGAATTCAGTCTCCATACAACGAGGAGCCATTGGAGGTTCTAAGACGACCAGTGGCATCATTTTAAGACACCCATTGGTCAGTTTCGAGAACAGGCTGGAGGAGAGGAAGAGACTGATACAGCTAAAGCCTTCAGAAGGTGATAGCACCAGTCCAGTCAAGAGATGACCAGGATCTACCTGACATAAGGACAAGAAAGGGAGGAGAGATTTAAGATTTCATAAGGTAGCTTTGAAAGAAATTGGTGAGTAATTGAATTGTAGGAAAGGGAGTGATGAAAGATGGGTAAGAGAAAGGCAACTGGAATAATTTCAAAGTCAGAATATTCCCATGTTATGCTACGTTGCTCAAGTGGAATGCATCTGATTAAGGTTGATATTAGCTAAATTTATTTCCTAATGAAAGTCTATTAATGTAACAAACAATCATTGAACACCTGTTTATTTCTTATGTGTTGGACACTCTTTTATCCTTAAAAATCCAATAAGAAAAGCTAGCATTATTGAGCTACTACTTTGTGTTAGGCATGGTGCTGCACACTTAGATGTTTCTATCTAGATATCTTAGATATCAGATGTTTCTATCATTCTCACAGTCACCCTGGGTTGTGTGTATTATGGTCCTAATTTTATATATAAGGATGCTGAAACTCTGATATCTAGTTTTCTGTGTAATTGAACTTATAAGAGGTTTACTAGTTGAACAAAAACTGGACATTTCTGATTCTAAAACTGTTCTTTTCATTAGCTTACTCTGCTTCTCTGTCAGAATTTCATATACCCTGCATTTTCAGGATTTTGAAAGGAGAAATATTCCCAGTTGGTCATTAGGAAGCACCAACTTGCTGACATGCTCTAAATTCCTTTAAGTCTTATTCCTGTGGGTTCCTAATTCTTATTAGGAAAATGCACGTGTCCTTTATCCTATAGGAGTCTGTGGGGTTCCATAAGTCCTACCTCTTTGGATCGCATCTCCCGAAGACTTTGTGGTGATAACTGCTTCATACTTGCCTTACTAGTGGTATAGAGCTATAGGAGTTATACCGCCTGGGTTCAGACCTCTCCTCTGTCATTCATTAGCTATGTAACCTCAGTTCCGTTCTCTCTGCATCCATTTACTCACTTATCAAATGAAGGTTATAGTTTTACTTCACAGGACTGTTGTGAAACTTAAATGAGGTAATGAATGTGAAAGGATTAGTAGAGTAGTACCTGGCAAAAAGCAAACACTAAAAAATGGTAGTCATTATTAACATTTTTTCAACTACCTACGCATGAAGTGCTTTGTAATCTGGTCCATGGTTATCCCTCTAGCCACATTCCTCCCCACTCCCCAAGCACACTCTGTGTTCTAGCTACTCTGAGCCACAAACAGTTTCCTTTGAAACAACCAATTTTTTTGTCACTCTGCTATCTTTGCACGTGGTTCCCTTCCAGGATGGCCAAATCCTATCTCCAAATCCTCCATAGCCTCTTTCTCTAGAACAAGAGTTGGCAAGTTTTTTTTGTTTTTGTTTCTTGCAAAGGGCCAGACAGGGCCTATTTTAGGGTGTGATATGTGGTATCCATAGCAATTACTTAATGCTGCCATTGTACCATGAAAGCAGACATGACAGTAATCGAAGGAATAATTGAGGCTATATTCCAATAAAGCTTTCTCACAAAACAAGTGAGCTGGTTTTACTTGTAGGCATATTTTGCCAACCCCCTTTCTGGAAAGTTCTCTGGAAGCTCCCACTCTGAGGTGGGTGCTCTTCTAGATGAGCCTTTACCCACTCATGCTACCTGTAACCAAGCATTCTTTACCCTCAGGAAATTATTTGTCTCTCTGTCTCTCATAAGACTGAGAAATGTGAGAGCAGGGATTACATCTTGTCTTTTCTGGCTTTTTATACCTTTCCAAGGGCAGAGAAGTCTCATTAATGTTTCTTGTGGAAATGGATGAATCTCATTAACAAGATGCTGTGCACTGACTTTGTGATTCATTTGCTCTTTACAAAATCTGGCCTAACCTGATAAGATTACTGTAAGGTTCAAATTGAGGCCAAATCAGCATGGCTCATACTTTCAGAAGGCGTGGCCTCTGTCTTATAGATAACATGAAATTGGCATATACCACTCCTTTCTGTTTGCTGTAAAGTATTTTCCCTATAAAAGAGTACAACTTTCAGAGGCCATTGAAGTGAAACAATTTAATAAAAACTGTTTGTTCATTTCTTAGTAATGGGGTGATTCAGTTAAGTGCAATTTTAAATTTAATGATGTGGGGAAAAATTTGGAAAGTGAGTGTTGATTGTATGCTTTGGAAGTACCTGTCCTATAAGATTATTGAAGTAGGTAGAAGAAATACCATGGACCTTTGATACATCCATACAAGCCCTTAGGGCATCTTCAACATAGCTGACTGAGTAGGGAGGAGGTTAAAGATAGGGGTTACCAAAATTATCAAAGAATTATCTGGAGAAGATGGCAAACCAGATATCTTAAATTTGATAATTTTCTATCATTTCCAATTTCAGGAGATTGTGTACATTTCTTATTGTTGACTACTGAAGCAGCAAGGTTTTGTGGCATCTTTTCAAATTTTCATTAAGTTATCTTGACACATAAAAATGAATCCAATATCTAAAATAGCTTTGGATTTAAATTTATTTTGGCATATGTAAGCAGCAAAGTGACAGACTATGTAGACTTGCATGCTGATTCTAATTTGTGATAAGCAGTTGATGACAATTTGTTTGAGTGTTCATTTCTCCATTTCAACCTTGCTGGTTAAAAGGTGGCTGAAACAATTCTGGTATGTAGGCTAGCCATAACTTTATTGCTTACATATTGATCATGAAGGGTGTGCCCTTTTAGAACTCTTTCTCCTAGTAACCCATGAGAGTGATCTGAGGAGATAATATTAACTCGAAATTTCGATTTTTGCCTCTTCCTCCTAACGGCTGTTCAGCTGGTTAAGTCATTTACTTGAAATAATTCTTCAGTTATTCAATTGTCTGTGGTCAGATTTGAGTCTAAGCTTTATTTTGACTTAGCCTAAGGAATCTTAGGCTGTGTCAATCTTTTCAAAGACTGTTTTGAAATGACAAACAGGGGCTTTGCCTTCCTCCCCATTATAGCTGTCATCACTCAAGTTCATCTCTTTAGCACTTCAGCCTTACAGCTCATTTCCCATTCTCTGATTACTCTCTAACCACCCTGTGTATTACTTCTGCTTTCAGGATATCATTACCTGTTCCAGAATATTCAATGAATCCTTGCTATGCACATCATCAAGAGCAAACTCTTCAACTCTTTTTTTTTTTTTTTAATTAATTAATTAATTTTTTGTGGTACGCTGGCCTCTCACTGTTGTGGCCTCTCCCGTTGCAGAGCACAGGCTCCGGACGCGCAGGCTCAGCGGCCATGGCTCATGGGCCCAGCCGCTCCGTGGCATGTGGGATCTTCCCGGACCGGGGCATGAACCCGTGTCCCCTGCATCGGCAGGCAGACTCTCAACCACTGTGCCACCAGGGAAGCCCTCAACTCTGCTTTTAAGACTGCTAAAATCTAGCTCCATCCTGTCTGTCCAACCCTCAATTTTCTTTCACCTAACTTAAAGCACTATTTTTATATCTCAGCTATTGGGAAATAATGCTGCAGTGAACATGGAGTGCAGATATCTCTTGTCTAACTCATAGAAGTAGAGGGTAGAATGGTAGTTGCCAGGGCTGGCGGGGAAAAGAGAAAATAAGGTACAAAGTTATACAAGAGGAATGAGTTCTGGAGATCTAGCATACAGCACGGTGAAAATAGTTAACAGTACTGTATTGTATACTGGAAAACACACACACACACACACAATTGTAACTATGTAGAGGTAATAAGTTATTTAGCTTGATTGTGATCTTTGCACAATGTATGCATATATCAAAACATTGTTATATACCTTAAATAATATAGTATTTATACATAGAAGATATAATAAATAAAGTTGTTTTTTAAAAAAAACCCACTATTCCCAACAGATGAATTATTTACTGCCCCTTAGGCCTGCCAAAACCATGTCCCCCATCTGCTTGCCTTTTCTCTGTCTGCTCATATGAATCCTGGGTGCCCTCTGAACCCCTCCAGTTCCCCACATCCCCTAACTACCCCAGCCTACTCTGATATCCTTTTCTCATCTTTATCCTACTCTATGTCCATTTGTTTCAATTAAATGGAACTCTAAGTTCCTTGAAAGCAGAGGTTAGTGGCTATATCATTGATTCTTAATGAATATGTGATCTTTTTTTTTTAATGAAAATTAGAAACCCCTTCTTTGAATTTTTTTTTTTTTTTTTTTTTTTTGCTGTACACGGGCCTCTCACTGCTGTGGCCTCTCCCGTTGCGGAGCACAGGCTCTGGACGCGCAGGCTCAGCTGCCATGGCTCATGGGCCCAGCCGCTCCGCGGCATGTGGGATCCTCCCAGACCGGGGCACGAACCCGTATCCCTGCATTGGCAGGTGGACTCCCAACCACTGCGCCACCAGGTTATAAAGTTTGTCTTTTTCCTTGTTAAGAGCTCTGGCAAATAAAGTATAGGAGTAAAATTAACACCTGTTTTCTAATTATCTGAAGATAACATTGTTCTCACTTTAGATTTCCTTGTATTCTTTATTTGAATACATATAATACATAACATAACTACAATCACTGTGACCATATGAAATCTACAATTTATCTAGTTATTTCCACTTCGACTCTAAGCTCCTTGAAGCAGCGAGTTTGTCTGTTTACTCTCCACTCAGCTCCCAGTGCTTTGAAAATTCTCAGCTGTATGCTGGGTGTTGACAAGGACAATCCCCTCTGCTTATTTCCACATTAAATAGTCTTCGAAGTCCTGATGGTTAATGGCTTCATTATATTCCTGCTTACAATTATACTATATTATTTTAACATCCCCTGTTTTTGTGCATTTAGGTTGTTGCCATATTTTTCCTTATAAAATTGCTGCTATGAAGCTTCTTGAACACAGATGTTTCTGTACATATTTGGGTGTTCTTAAATGGTAAATATTATTGTTTTAGAATTGAGGCAAAGCTTATGGCCAAAATTCTTCTATTTAAAGGCAAATTATGGGTATTGTTAATGCCCTTGATAAATATTATCACTTTTGAGATTGTTCTCTTTCTGTTTAATGAATAAAAGGAGAATTTTAAAGCCTTCATTTCTTATTTATGAAATTGAACAGTTTCCTAACATTTATGGATTATATTATCAGTTGCCTGTTCATGCCATGTGGCCTTTGTTTTATGAGGACGTTCCTCACATTTCTCACTTTACATTTGTGTAGTGATTTACAGACTCAAAGTACAGATGGTCCCTGGCTTACGATGGTTTGACTTACAGTTTTTTGACTTTACTGTAGTGAGAAAGTGATGCGCATTGAGTAGAAACCGTACTTCAGATTTTGGATTTCGATCTTTTTTTCAGGCTAGCAATCTGAGGTACAATGCAGCTTCCAGTTAACCAATGCTATCATGGGGTCAACAACTGATATTTAGAACCATTCAGGGACTTCCCTGGTGGCCCAGTGGTTAAGAATCCACCTGTCAGTGCAGGGACACGGGTTCGATCCCTGGTCCTGGAAGATCCCACATACCACGGAGCAACTAAACCCGTGTGCCACAACTACTGAGCCTGTGCGCCACAACTACTGAAGCCTGCACGCCTAGAGCCCGTGCTCCACAACAAGAGAAGCCACTGCAGTGAGAAGCCTGTGCGCAGCAATGAAGACCCAACGCAGCCAAAAATAAAATAAAGATTCATTACTATAAAAAAAAATTCAGTTTTTCCCTTTCAGTATAGTATTCGCTAGATTACTTTCGATAATCAACAGTTTATTATAAAATGAGCTTTGTGTTGGATGATTTTTGCCCAACTGTAGCCTAATTTAAGTGTTCTGAGTGCCTTTAAGGTAGGCCAGGCTGAGGTGTGATGTTCAGTAGGTAAGTGTATTAAATGCTTTTTTGACTTTATTTTCAATTTATGATGAGTTTATTGGGATGTAACCCCATCTTAAGTCAAAGATCTGTACACATAGCACCTTATTTACTCATTGTAACAACCTTCTTGGAGAATAGGGCCATGTATGAGCCTTATTTTATATACGAAGAGAGACTCAAAAAGCTAAACTGCTTGCTCAGGGTAATGGGCTAACAGATGCAGCTGGGACCAGAACGTGCCTTTTTACTGTTATCCTAAAGCTTTTCCCTCAACAGTACTCTGGCCTAAAGAAAACCTTTTCAAAGGAGAGATCCTTGAACTTGTAAAGAAAAATTAATACTATGTGAGAGTATCAAGTGTAATTAAATGTATCATGAAGCTTATCACGACACAGACCAGTGTTGGTCAACTCAACAGTCTTATGCCAGTGCCTGACACAGGTGATGCACTTCATACCTGGTTGCTGAGTAAATAAATGGGCAGAGTCTATGTTGGATAAACTGGATAAAGTTGCTGGGAGCATGCATGTTTTGATTGAAAATCTAACCTGTTTGGATGGGAGTTTGTCTTAGTAAAGAATCCATTCTATTTATCAGGCAATGTTCAGACCTACATTTGAAAGCAATTTTTGCCAATTTAAAGAATCTGTAATGTGGAGTTGATGAGGTTTGATGGACTCAGTATTCTGGAGTATATCTTATAGGTTCTCCATCTTTTTCAGTCTTTTTCTTTATGATGTAAAAATGAGTTCTAAAAATGCATTGTAATATTAGACTCATGAGTTCAGGTCACTGCATTTCAAATTGCATAATCCTCTTCCACAATTTCATTTCAAACTCCTCTAATTTAGGTGGGCGGATTTTTTTTTAAATTTATTTAATTTTGGCTTGTTGGGTCTTCGTTGCTGTGCGTGGGCTTTAGCTAGTTGCGGCGAGCGGGGGCTATTCTTTCGTTGCAGTGCGCAAGCTTCTCATTGCGGTGGCTTCTCTTGTTGCGGAGCACGGGCTCTAGGTGCGCCGGCTTCAGTAGTTGTGTTGCACGGACTTAGTTGCTCCACTGCATGTGGGATCTTCCTGGACCAGGGCTTGAACCTGTGTCCCCTGCATTGGCAGGTGGATTCTTAACCACTGCGCCACCAGGGAAGGCCCTGGGCAGATGTTTAATGCCAGGGATTTAACTCTTTTGTCATTCCTTGTGCTTCTGAAAAAAGGTATCAGAGAACTATGGGGGACAGAGGGTTTTTTTTTTTTTTTTTTTAGGTTTAATCTAACAAACATTCATTGTGATGTTTTATGTAATAATCAACAGACCTTAGGGTATCAGAAATCAGTTATTAAGGTATGGTTTATAAGATTATTTGATTCAGAAATACTATAGAGTAAAAAGGAGAAGCAAAAATCGAAGAGTGGTTATACCTAAAGGTCTTAAAAAACAGACAGTAGAATAGTATTAGAAAATATATGCCTTATAAACAAAACCTATTATCCCTGGCCAGTACCCTCCAGATAAAGGCTGTACTCTTCTGGCTGTAAAGGAAATAATAGTAGCTTGAAAAGTGGTCCTTCTCTAAATTGAGACACATTTCATCGTTGGACGAGCATGGTTTTATCCTGGTTACCAACTGTACTATTTTATTTAGAAATATCTTATTGTACTACATGAATGTTATTGAATTTTCTACATTGGAGACACAGCTTCTATTTTATTTGTGATATGAAACTATTTTTCCTGCCTAATTAACATAAATTAGATGTGAACATTGGCAAAACAGAGCTTGTGTATGTTTTTATTCAACTGTATATGTTGAATTCTTTTTCTTACAGAAGGATTTTGTTCCAAAGATTGATTTTAATTTCCTAGACATGGTTCTTAAACATCTATCTTCTGAGCTCATACTCCTATGATTGGAATTTCCCAAGTGTAAGGGTATAATAGGATGACTCACATATAAAACTGGCCCTCTGACTTTAAAATATTCTGTCCCATAGCAACAAACCTATTGCTTTAAATGAAAACGAAATCAAAGTTTCTGTAAATTATGATTGTTTTACAGCTGTTTAAGACCAAACTGTATCACTCTCTGGACTCTTAAAAGTGGTTAAATAAAACTGTGCTTTGATGACCATAATCATTACTGATGTATAAACGTGTACCCCAAGAGTATCTTTTTAAACAATAGTTCTTAAAAACAATGTATAAAGTTAAATATAGGAAAAGTATATCTGCTAAACAGTCTGTGATTAATTCTAAATATCATGAGCCAGAGCAGAAAACAATTTGCAAAGTTATTTCTGTTACCAGCCTGCTTGAATCCATTTTATGGCTCTAGGAGTTGTTTTCCACTGGTCATGGAATTAAGACCAAATTACCAAACTCTTCTTCAACGTAATCCTCTTACTTTTGTTAACTTTTCCTATTTTCATTTTTTTTTCCATTTTTGCTTTTCTAGGTGGTCTTCCTGAACATTTTCTTCACTTGATTTTTTTTTTTTTTGGTTCCCACTCTTACCCTTGTTCATTCCCCAAATTCACACCCAGTGGAAATTGTTCCCCCTGCTTTCAGACTGTCAGCTTCTAAAAATTTACATTAATTCTGTAATTCCATTTCTCCCACTAAATCTTTACCAGTTAAAGAAGGGCATTACTTTTCCCTCCAGCTGTGTCTTTTCCAAAGCATGCAATTTCTTCTTTGTTCCCATCTTTTGCTTCAAGGCTCTCTCTCCTTGACCCCCTACTAAAAAACCTTAGGTCAATTTTAATTGGTATGAAGCTTGCCCAGCACATGAACCTAATAAGTTCTTCTGATCATAATGATAAAGAATGAACTAACCTAGAGTTTAAGACCTTAATCAAGATGTCTAATCCAAATGTTGAAGTAAGCTTTCATTAATTTTCTAGCAGCTAGAAAAATCAGAAAGGGAAATAGTTAATGTTTGATCATCTGCTGTGGTACCAGTATTACCTCAGCACAGTACTGCTATTGTCAGTTATACCAAGTTAAGGTTAACAGTTCAGCTCAACATGTGCTTGTTTCTTTAAAAATAACTCTTCCTAGAAAGTCTGAAGTTTTTGCAGTATTTGACCTTTTTCTATATAACGTATTCTGATTTGTTGACATAGAGTTTAGCATTTCCTAGATGATAGTACTCAGAATTTTCCTAGGTGACCACGCACTCAGGACCTCAAGGTTCTGTTTAGGAATGCAAAGCATTTATATATGAAGTTGTTAATCCTTATGTAAAAAACATAAGTACCAAACTGAGTACAAGAGATGGAGATACAGAGAAGGGATGCGAATGAAGTGTTTGGGGGAAGTTTCATAGAGAAGATGGATTTGGACTTGAGCCCCATAGGAGAATAAGAGTGTATGAGAAGAACACAGACAAAGGCTTAGTGTTTCTCAGTAGAAGTGCTGTTGGCATTTTGGCAGTACGGCTCTTCATCATGAGAGACCGCTCTGGTCATTGCAGGATATTTAGCATCCCTGGTCCTTGGGTACTAAATGACAGCAGTATTCCAGTTACAGTGTAATCAAAGCACCCTACACAGGTCCAAAACACTTGCATGGGTGCTGTGCTGCCCTTGGTTGGGAACCACTGTGGAACATGCCATCCTCTTATGGATGGTCCTGATTTTGGCTTTCCCAGGCAGAGTTTATGATGCCAAGTAACAGGAAGTAGAGGTTTATTTATTCACACTGTAACATATTTTAGAAGGTGTAGACTTGAGTATTTTTAAAGGATAGGTTGGATTTTTCTCTTGAAGTTATTTCGAAATGAGTTTTTCAGTCACCCAGGAGAAACCTTTTTTTAGGTTAGAGAAAATCATGTGTGAGATAGGTAGATCATACATAATTTAAAAGACTGGGATGTGTGAGGACAACATAGACACCAATAAAATATAATTTTCTGAAATTGGTGAGTTTTGGGACTAATCATTTTTGGCTGATATATCTACACAGGGAAAATATCTTCACTTTTAATTCTGGAAGCCTGTACTCTCCATGTATCTTTATAAATTATGTACACATGTACAGATTAAGTCTAAAAAGGCTAAAGCAATACATGCTTACTTAAGAAAATTTAGAGAACACCAAACATTGTGGGGAAGAAAAAACTAAAAATTATAACCTCAATAATGAGGGATATTTTCTCAATGTTTTCTATGGTTCATACATACAATGTAGTTTCCTGCTTTTTTCCCACTTAAAGTTCTGATGAAAGTATTTTACATATATATTGAACTCTTCATAAGCATATTTGTCATGCATCAATAGAATATTTAATATGAATGATTGAGTCAGTTGTAGTACATTTTGTCTATTATCAGTTCTATGAAACCTCTCATGTTAAATGAATCCTGGCAAGTAGGTGTCATTGATTTTTTTTTTTCTTTTAGCAATGGTTCTTAATTTCTTGCATCCTACATCTCTTTGAGGGCCTAAGGAAGTCAGTGGATCTCCCCTCAAAAAAAGGCATATATGTATATGCTCAGAAAATTTCTAGACCACCTGAAGACTCTCTGTGGGTCCTTTAAGGAAATATAAATATTGGATTACAAACTCCTATTTTTCAGCATAAACTTTCTCTCAAATGTGGGAAATGTCAGGGGAAGAATGAATGCCACTGTTGAGATGTCTGTCACTTGGTGGTCTCAGTGGAACTTAATGACATGAGTGTGGTGTGCTATTGCCAACTGTTCTGAACCCTGAGGCCATCTAGAGTTCGCTTTTTCCAGGCCATTGTACCAGAACCTGTTTATTGATGGAACTGGCTGTGTAGTGTTGGAAGGGATATGAAGAGTCTCTAAGTTATTAACGTAGGAAGAACTGAAGTCCACATTTCCAAAGAGTCTAGAGATAAGGCTTTTTCTCTGAGCACTGCTTATTTGCTGCAGAATTGGGTAGTATCCAGATTTTTGTTGGTGACTTCCCACTTTTCCTTCAGGTGTTTTTGTTCCTTCTGTTTGACATTGCATCCTTAAGTTAAGCTCTATTGCAACTCTCCCCCCCAAACACCCTTAAGTAGCACTTACCAGCATCTCCTTTTTCATTTCTTGCCCCATCACAATCTCATCTGTTTTATTCTTTTCAACCTAGGCCAAATTCTGGAACACAAGAATGAAAATGGATACTATTTTCTCAATACGTGGAGCATTTCACCCCATATTATGCTATTCAGTATCTATAGAAATACCTAGAAAGTGGTGTTCTCAAACTTAACTCTGTGCTTCCCCTTGGCTGTTTTATTGCCATAGAAACTTTAACAGATTTAAAAGTTAATTCATTTATCTCACTCCCTTGGCTTGAATCTGTCTCTCCTTTTCTTACTGCTACATTATTTCAGTCCCCCCAGGCTCAACTGCCCGGTCATCTTTGACACCTTCATCTCACTGGCCGTTTAGAACTATGGTATCCTAATTCCTCCTAGAAAACAAATCACTTCCTCCTTTTAATTCTGATTACTACTGGCCTAATTCAGGACAATAATTTATGTCCTAGATTGGTTTCCTTTCTGTATTCTATATTCCTACCAAATCATGTTCTACAATATTACTTTGACCACATTACACATGTACTCTAAAACGCTTAATGGCTTTCCCATTTCCTAGAGGGTAAAGTGCTTTCAAGTGAATAATTATTCAACTAACATGTCTTAAATGCCTTTCTCCATGCTATATAGCGTACAAATGTGATATAGATATAGTCACTCAAGAAATTGTTCAGTAGGAAAACCAAGATGTGCATAGTTAACTATAATGCTAGATAGAAGATGCTCTAAATTTTGAGAGGTAGAAAGTTATAGTGAATTTGAGAGGAGAGTGCTGATGTTTCCCTCTGACTGAGAGAAGTAAGGAAGGCTTGTTAAAGCCAGAACTGAAAGAATGAATGGGATATAGATGAGGGAGAAATGGGGCAATATGCTTTGAAAACAGGGAGAATAAGAATAAAGACTGACACTGAGCCAAGGCACATTTGGGGAAATTCAAGTTGTAGTTTAAACTTAGTCTTGGATTGAGGGCCTTCCAGACCTTGGCTCAACCGTCTTTCTGGTTAACTTAACTCCTTTCATGTCCTTAAATGCACTCTTTGTTCTAACGAAATTGGCCTATACTTTATCCTATGACAAATGCCTTGATTTCCCTGTCTTCATGTCTTTGCCTTTGTGTTTCTGTTAGTAGGCTCTTTCCCATTTTCTCCATAACCAAAGTTCAGACTATCAGTTACAGGTCCTGACTCACTTCTGAAGATATGTCTTGTTTAGCAGGTACAATGTTTGTTTTTAAATTAAACTTGAATGCCTGAATGTGGGGCACATATGCTCTCATTCACTGCAGTTCCCCTAAATTCTCTCATCATATTTTTTTAAAAAGGCTTTTCCTTTTAGTTCCCACCCAGGCCCTTGTCAGCATTTGAGTTTGCAATCCCTATGAACTTGTTCAAATCCCACTGATTTTTTTCTTTAATGATTTTCCAAATTACTCTAGCCCATGGAAATGACTTATATCTTTAAATTCTCTTCCTTCTCTGACCTTACTGTTTTATCTCCTTCAGTTGGAAATTAGGTACTGCTTTAAAATGTCTATGGATTTAATGATTAAATTTGCAAAGATGTTTAACTATTATACCCAGTATCTTCAGCACTGGGTATGTAGGAGCTAGAAATGTTTTACAAGTTCTTCATGCCACATGAGTGGCATTCAGCATGAGTGCAACAAATATTAGGTTGAACCATATGAAATTGTTATTTGTGTTGGTCCAAATGGTTGAATATTAACAATTTCAAACAGTTCAACATAAGAAAAATCAAATTTGATTTTTAAATTTGCAAACTTATGAAACTTCCTAAAATGAATTTTTTAATTGTATAGGTTGATTTATTTATCATCCTTCATGTGGAAAAATTCCAGTAACACTTAATAAAGCTTGACCATTATATTCATGAATTAGAATTTTAAAAAGTCATTTTAATCTAAGTATATGCATAATAACCATTATTAACCTATACTTATAATAGGAAAAGTTTTGAGGAAAGGTAATATCATAGGAGAATCACTTTATATATTTTACCTATGTATAAATTTTTTTTCTTCAAGAAATAAAGAGGTAGATAGATGTAGTTGCTTTTGTATTATTGTAGAATCAGTTATCTGAACTTGATTTTGGGTTCTGAACAAGTCACTTCATCTTTTTAACCTCAGTTTTCTACTGTATGAAATAGAAATAATGGTAATAATACCCCTCACAGGTTTGTTGGGAGGATCAAATAAGAGAATATACATCAAGAGGCCAAGGATGGTGCCTAGCGTGTAATAGATGCTCATGTTGGTTTCCTTCCTTTTGATCTTCAGGCAGGGATGGTCTTAGGGAGGATGTTGATGATAAATGAGGGTAATTTGTAGTCATCAAGGCTATGGGGAATGTTTGCTTTTTTATTTATTCATATGTTATTCATTTGGATCTGCCGAATCTCTCTGGCCTTGTGTTCAACACCTTTTACCTCTTCATTATACTGCTGTTCCCTCTGTTCTAGCCAACTCGAGGTTATCTTTTAATCTTTGCTCGAACTATAGTCTTCCCCATACTCAATGAGGACAGTTCTCCCAGGACTCTGCTTTCTCCTTCGTAGCATGTAACCACAACTGCAGTGAAAAGCAATCATGTACTTCAGTGTTTATTATCTCCTCCTTCACTAGATTTAAATCTCCAGTACCGTGACCATGTCAGTTTAATTTACCACCATCACTACAGGGCCAAGCATGGTACCTGGTCCATAGTAGGGTAGCGTTCAGTGTATGTTTGCAGAATCTATGACTGACTGACATCTAATTAGTGAATGTCTAGATCTAAAGTGGTGCATGTACAATCAGGATGGAGGAAGAGTCTGTTAGGTGGTCACCTCAAGGTAATTTGCCAGCTTAAACTGTGTCTAAAAGAGGACTACTGATTCTTATTTATGGAGCTGGTAGAAAGGAGAGTCCTGTCTTTAGCCAAACCAATGATTGTGTTCTGCATTTCAAATGGTCAGAATTTAAAGATATGCAAGTGACTGAAGCTGAAATTTAGACAACTCCTAGAAATATAACTGCTGCTCAGATGACAACAGCCAAGTTCAATTGTTGATTGAGATGAAGAAAGTTATTTAGTTGTTTGTTATGCACATAAACAAGGGAAACTTAATACTCTCGACATAGTACACTCATTCCTTTCTCCAGGACACTCATTCCTTTCTCCCTCTCATTTCCTTTCTTCCTTTAAATAAATGGGCTCCTAATAGTTTTACCTCTTGTTCTCTTCTGTGTGCCAGTGAGATCTATTTATCCATCTCATATGGAGAATGTAGATGAATGTATGTATGTGTGTATACATGTCTATCTGTGTGTGTATACATGTCTATCTGTGTGTGTGTATATATAGTCAATGCTGTCTTGTCTAAAATATTAAGTCTTCTAGATGGGTTGTTTGAATTTTATATAGGGTTGAGATTATCTCTTATTTTTATCACATAACATTTTGTTCTCCTTTTTTGCTCTAAGAAGCTGTTGCTTTGCTATAGTTCTTACAGCACGATAAGACTTTTCAAGTGGCCAAATCTATTCACAGCAGTTCAAGTCCCCAGAATCCTCATTTTGATTTCTCTGAAAAACAGTAGACTGTTGATCCCTGGGCTCTGGACTTCAAATGTGCATTTCCTCAAACTGTTAAGAGTAATCTCTCCTGGGGAGCTGAAGCCACATTAGGGAAATTAAAGACACAAATTCTTTTTTTGTTCTTGAGTTTTAAATGACTTTGCTCTGAAGATAAAGTCTCCCTTGACTGGTATATGTGGAGAATTTAGAGGCTAGTAAAATGTGCCTGTAGACCCTAATATACTGTGTCAGCTATTCTCTAGGCTGAAATAGGTGGATGGGGCAGGAGCATGGATTAATTTCTGCTTCAGCGGCAAATGACTTACATGTTCCTTAAGGGATTTTTCATACTGCCATTGGCTTTCCTACACATATCCCATATTATGAGGCCAAGATAATATACCAAGTGCCATGTATGTACTCTAAGGTTTTATCTCAGAAATTTTGTGGGGAGGGATTTGTGGCAAGCTTTCCTTCTCATTTGTTCAATTTTTATTTTAAGTCTTTCTCATAGCCCAGACTTAATTTGATTCTCTCAGACAGACATAATTAAATAGCCAGACTTTATACTTTTCTTGAAAAAAGATGATGCACTTTGACTTTTTTTATTCCTCTAAATTTTGTATACCTATCTGTGTTTCTGTTACCTCTGCCCCTCTGAATGTATCCTCTTCCTGTATTCTCTATTTTAGGTAGTAGTGTACCACTCTTCCCCTTTATCCCCACCAACCCAGAAATCTCAGTCATTCTTAGTTCCCCTCTTTCCCTTGTAAGTTCCAAGTGGTGGTAGTGCAATCAGCCACCATTTCTTACTGATTTATATGCCTATATATTCTAAGAATTACTTAAAAATAACAGATAATCTGTGAATGTCAGTGTAGTGACGAGTATGTTTTTATTGTAGATAGGGCTAGTCATTTAACTTGAGCATCACAGTTTGGTTGTAAAGTGATTGGGAATGGCAGGGATTGTGGCAAACTGAATAGTAGCCATGCAGAAGTGCAGACTCCGAGTTTTCAGATATTCCAGTATTTTAAGAGAAGCTGGAAATCTGAATCTTTGTGTCAACTCCTGATTTTTAAATGTAAGCTTCTAGTTTAAATAAAGAATATGCCAGGCTAGTTAATAAACTCTGTAAATCCAGTTTATCCTCTGGGTTGCCACCTTTAGATCTATGCATATAGATCATGTTGGGTACTATGTTTCATATACATTCAAATTGGGTTTTTTCCTAAATAGTTATTAAAGAAATAACTTCTTTTTCAGAAAAATTGATTTTTCTAGATTGATATTTTGAGAATACTGCAGAGACAAATGTGGAGATAATATTCTACCTCCTTATATTCTGGAACCATTCTCTGGGACTTCAAGGACAAACTTCCATAATCCAAATTTAGGGCTCTCCGTGTGCTGCTCAAAGTTTTTAGATATTTTCTTTGTCTTTCCTTTTATCAAAGGAAGAGTTTAGTTTCACTCTCGAAATGGAATGGGCGATAACTGTGTCCCCATTATCTCAAGAGATTCAAAATTTTATAATTCCTTGGTTACATTTTGCCAAAGGGGTTAGACTTCAAATTCTATTATATCAACTTTTCTTCTCCATTATTCAAGAGATTTTTATTAACTGGAGAATTAATACCTTTTATAACTGTTGATTCTTCTTAAATGACATTATAAATCTTCTATTTAACAATATTGAGAGCTCCTGAGCAGTTTTAAGGCTCACCTGGGATTGTATTAAAATGAATTCTTGCTCATACTGTGTTCATTGCACAGCATTCAATGACTAAAATTGTTACATTTAGGTACAAGATACCAACAGTGTTTTTTCTTTGTTTTCTTTTTATTTATTTTTTCTTTCTGGCATTACCAGAAAGCCCTAAGACTGCTAAAGCCTAAGAAAATCAGAGCGGAAAATTCAGTGGTATCTATGGGAGAGTCAAGGAATAGAAAGGCTAGTGACTGGCAGTTTCCATGGCAACAACGGAATTTTCGGGCTAAAAAGATGTGTACGCTACACCATCAAATGTGCCAGAGATTGGTCTCCATGACGACAGCACTGTGAATGGGGAAATGTACACTCATGAGATTTTGTTTTAAAAGCCTGTTGGGTTATTTTAGAAGAAAATCCTTGCCAAATCAATATATTTTTCTATTATTATTTCCCTAAAAAATACATAGTCAAAATAAGGAATTCCATTTGTTCCAATATTTGAGAAAGTAACATTCTTGAATATTGGTATTACAAAAGGGGTTACTGACGTACAAATAACTCCTTTGGCAGCATGTCTGAGATAAAGAACCCGAAGAGTACAGATTTTTCGAATGTATTTACTTTTAAATTTCAACATTTATTTCAGAGAGCAGTGCCTCCAAATGTGAAAATAACTACAGTTATTTAACTTGTTTCTGAACATAAATCAACAGCCAGAATGCATGATGTATTAAAGCTTTCCTCCTGTTGTATCAGAGAGACAGGATTTATTACAGCAGTCATAGAATAAAAGAATGCTCAAGACTAATTACTACTCAAGTTCTTATGCTTCGATTTCTAAGAGCTCTTGGCGAATTTTCCTTGTTGCTGCATTTTGTAATCTCTAATGTAAGCACTAGGGAAACAGACCATGCGGTTAGTGTGTTGTGTGCATAATTAAGGACTCATATACATAGTGTTAGTTAAGGATCGATTCAACCATAGAAAAAAACACTGGCTTTCTGCCTAAGGTTTAAAACACTTGGTGAACACATTTTGTTTTCATTTCATGGGCAGATGCTTATGTAACCATTTTTTGAGACCTGCTTGGTAAGATTGATTTGTTTGTATTAGTGAGGAAATGTAAAATTTATGAAACTGTAAACAGGGTTGAGGAAAAAGGGATAGTATTCTCTGGGCTGGTACTAGCTGGAAGCATTTAGGCTAACCAGGACAAGAAGGCAATCCCAGAACTTGGAGAGAGGAGCTGCTGCACTTTTGTAGAGGGACACAGATAACTAACTTGGAGCAGCCTAACAGAGCAGGAGCTGAGAGTAAACACCCCGAACGCATTTTCCACCCTTCTCAATCTCTCATTCGTGTTTCCCATCGGCTGATCCCAACAGAGGTCAGAAGGCAAAAGTAGCAAATAGTCTCTGAAGGTCAATTGCCAACGGCACAGAACAGGGAAAAGAAGGGTGGAAAATGAATCTGGAGGGGCAAATACAAGATATCCAGCACTACCAGAAGTGAGACATTTAAAAGTGTCAAGAATAAAAATTAGCTTGATTTAAAAATATCACAACATACATGTATGTATAGTAGTTTGGGTTAATAGTGTTGTAAATATTGATGTAAAATGTTAGAGAAATCTTTTTATGCTCTGTTTTTTTAAAAAAGCAAAACTGAATAGTAATACAGAATATTGATGAATGTCTTTTTAAAATGAGTTCTATTTCATCATTGTTGATAGTCATTTATCTAGTATCCATATATAATATACAATATTATTTGGGGTTTATACAAAGTAAGCTAAAAAAGTCCCCTTTTTTAAAGATCAGTACTGTAGAACTGAAAAGGATTATCAGACACTATTTTCATGTTTGTTCTCTACTTTGAGACAATATGTAATATCAACTCTCAGTGAATTGATAAATAAAATGCATATGGTCATTTCTGAGTAAAGGTGAAAAAGGAAGTATGAAACATTGCTTTGTCCTTTAAAGAGCTAAAGATTTAATTGAGAAAGAAAAATGTGTATTCGAGAGACTAAAGGACATTAAAAGCAATATGGGATAAACTGCAAAAACTATGGCTTTACAGACATAAAAGTTCCATAACTGTTTTGAGGTGGTTTTTTTTTTAAGATTTTCAAACAAGAAAAATCAGGATATCACTCATTTCAGGGTTCATCTGGTGCTTTTGCTGGGTCTACGCAAGGCAAGCATTTTCTGTTAGTTCTCCCTTATATAGTCTTATGTGTGGATTTTTTTTCCCCCTCTCTTACTGTTTAAATTCAATTCTAAATACCATGGTACTTAGAGTAAAAAGAACAAAAACACAAATTCACATCTTGGTTTTACCATTTTCTTGTAGAGTGGTTTGGATTTTTAACATTAGCGCCTCAGTTTCCTTATCTGTAAAATGTGAACTTAGAAGAAAATAATAAATGGAAAGGTTTTTCACATGCAGCTGTTGCACAGTAAACCCTATAAATGAAGTGGAGCCTGTCCTTTTATTTATCAGTTAAGCACTCAGTCAGGTTTTTATGGAGGGTTAGAGAAGCAACCATTTCAAAAGTTTAATTAACTAAAATTCTCATTGACTTTTCTAGTCCATGACTCATTTCCCCCTAGGTGTGAAGCAAGTAGTTCCTTTCAAGGACTCAGTTTAATAACTGAATCTTTAGATTGGCTCCATGAGTTATACATACTTAGCTTCTTGTAAACTTACACAAGTATTTCGAGTTCCAAGTCTATAGAAACTATGAATTGGTTTTCTTGAATTCACTGACCAGTGTGGTAATTGTGTACATTCATGAACAGTGAGAAAGGTGGACATTTGTTCATGTTCAAACTTGTTAGTGCTTGTGCCTAGTGGCACGGAAACGCAGGTCTGTCTAGACTTTAGACCACAGGACACCACCACTTCTAACACCAGAATGACAGCAATTTATTGAGTGCTTACTCAATGTCAGATACAGCACTGAGTGCTTTACATACATGACTTCACTTAACCTGAATAGGGACCCTGTAACTCCTAGGCTTTTTGATCCTCATTTTATGGATGAATAAACTGGAGTTTTGAGAAATTACTTACACAAGGCTGCGTAGGTAATAAGTGACAGAAGTGGGATTCAAAATAAAGTCAGACACTAAAGCAATGTTCTTAACCAAAACCAGTTTCAAATACTTAATTGTGTTAAAGGGCACACATTTATTTATCCATCTATTCATTTATTCAATCAACCGTGGCATGCGTCACAGAATACTGTGATTGTTTATTTTCTCCTCTCTCCTGTGGGATCTGTCAGCACTGTGAGGTCAGTTCTAAGTAGAGAGGAGGTGCTCAGAAACTGTAGAATCACTCAGCATTTACTGAACCCAGCCTCTTCTCTAGTTGTTGGGGACAAACAGGAAGGATGAGGAACTTAGAATATTTAATAATCCCTCTGTCCAAGAACTAAAGCCATCCCAATATTAGAGAAAACCGTGTTAACATAATGAATTGCGTGGGCTCTGAAATAGACATACCTACTTTCACATTTTAATTTGCTTGTTAGAGTGAATTTGCTTGTTTCTGTGAGCCTCAGTTTCCTTACCTGTAAGTTGTGGTTAATAGCGCCTACATCATTATGTTGTCCTGAGCACTTGTATGCTGACAAATATGAAGCATTCAATAATAATAATACTTCAGTGCCATATATTTTTCAATTCAGCCACAAATATTTTTTCAACTTTGAACTTGGTAGTTGCCTAGAGTCCCACTTAATCACTGAGAGTACTAAATGACACATGGGGCCTTACCCGGCCCCATGAAATGGCCAGGTTCTGACTTGACCATACTTACAGGACTCCGGACTCCTATTTCTTCCTACTCTGTTTTCTTCGGGGATGTACTCACCTGCTCTCTTCTACCTCTGTGGTTTTGATAATATTCATCCTTATGTCTGGGATGATCATCTTCTCTGTTCCCCCATCTGACTGTTACTAGCTCTTTAAGATTTAATTCCAACTTTCATTCTTCTAAGAATTTTTTTCTATGCTCTAGTGTTTATTGATGGCTGAGTGTTCTAGTCTCTACCACATAATGCAACACTATTTTATGCTGTCTGAGGTCATCTGGTATCATTCCATATGCATGAGGCTTAAGGGCAGTGATTATGTCTTACATTTCTTTAGTCATGGTTGGTCCTTACTTCAACCTGGGGACTGACCTGACTCTACTTATCTAAACCTGTGTGTGTAACATCTTTCCAGTGGGTTACAAGATAGTTCCAGCTTTTCATTCTTCAATCTTCTATTCCCTCGTACCTAGGGGCAAGATGCATAATAACTTCTTCCCTTGTAAGTTTTAAGCAGTTCTGAGTTGAGATGTTGAGTGCTTCAGAGTCGTCTTGGCCAAAGATCAGGGGAGTGCATTCTCCCTGTCAGGCCCTAAGTTACTAAGTAGGTTTTATTTATGATGTAGTGAGTGAAAGATTTAGAAATCCAAGAGACAAAACTCAGGAAAAATGGATTTTTTTTTTTTAGTAAAGTCACTTATTTTTTATGTAATAGAATGTTCAATAATAATAACCAGATATTGGCCATACAGTACTGGTTTCTCAGCTCTTTGCTGATGAAGGTTCTTTCCCTGGGAAGAATTGTCTTTCTTAGAAGGGGGTGCTTTAGGGAGGTTGATCCATGGTTCAGCCCTGTGAACTGAAGTTGGTTACTGCTTCTCCAGGGTCAAAATGACCTGCCTCCCTCCTTAGGCAATGAAATGATTGACAAAGATGAAATAAAGTTTGAACTTTTCCATTCTTAATTGTGGTGCTGAGAGTTGGGATTCTTTGTCTTCTAGTTGATAATATTACAAAATCACAAGCATGCATAATTTCTCATAACATAGGACAAGATTTAAAGTGTTTACGTGCTATTTCATATATTCTTCTTCTGCCTTGTATGTATTATCCTTTGGGATTGGAATGGCCAAGGACTTACTGTGTGAAGCACAAAGAACATCAATGACATTTTAGAACCCTGTCTTTTCCTGGAAAGAAGAATTTCCCTAGGCAAATAACCAAGAAGACCACTGCACATTGAGGAAAAATGACAGTCCCTTCTAATTTTGGGAGTGTCAGACACTAACCTTTTAAATCAAGATTTGTACTTCTTGGGCTTCCCTGGTGGCGCAGTGGTTGAGAGTCTGCCTGCTGATGCAGGGGACAGGGGTTCGTGCCCCAGTCCGGGAAAATCCCACATGCCGCGGAGCGGCTGGGCCCATGAGCCATGGCCGCTGAGCCTGCGCGTCCGGAGTCTGTGCTCCGCAACGGGAGAGGCCACAAGAGTGAGAGGCCCGCGTACCGCAAAAAAAAAAAAAAAGATTTGTACTTCTTGAATCTACACATATTAATAAATTGACTATGTTGAAGGATTGTGAAAGCAGTGAAAATTAATGCATTGCTTTTACAAACCTGGGCAATCATTATCTTGTCTTAGAAAAATTGATAATATTTAAAATATTATTCCAAATAATGCTCTTTATATTGGCATAAGACCTGCTTGAATAATGAAGATCTGTTCTGTCATGTCATAAAGATATGATTAAGCATTTATATCATTTATATTCTCATAAATATGCCACTTGATATTTTACATTCATCTAAATTGATACAGCCACTATGGAGAACAGTATGGAGGTTCCTTAAACTAAAAATAGAACTACCATATGACCCAGCAGTCCCACTGCTGGGCATATGCATATGCATATGGCAAAACCATAATTCAAAAAGACATGTACCCCAACGTTCATTGCAGCACTATTTACAATAGCCAGGACATGGAAACAACCTAAATGTCCAATGATAGATGAATGGATCAAGAAGATGTGGTGCATATATACAATGTAATATTATTCAGCCATAATAAGGAACAAAATTGTGTCATTTGTAAAGATGTGGATGGACCTAGAGTCTGTCATACAGAGTGAAGTAAGCCAGAAAGAGAAAACCGAATATCATATATTAACACATATATATGGAATCTAGAAAAATGGTACAGATGAACCTATTTGCCGGGCAGGAATAGGGATGTAGACATAGAGAATGGGCATGTGGACAAGGTGGGGATGTGGAGGGTGGGATGAATCAGGAGATTAGGTTTGACATAAACACTACCATGTGTAAAATAACTAGTGGGAACCTGCAGTATAGCACAGGGAGCTCAGCTTGGTGCTCTGATGACCTAGATGTGTGGGGTGGGAGGGAGGGAGGTCCAAGAGGGAGGGGATATAGGTATACATATAGCTGATTCACTTCATTGTACAGCAGAAACATAATATTGTAAAGCAATTTTACTCCAATAAAAAAAAAAGAAAAGAAAAAATAATGTGCTTAGTGATTAAAAAACAAAACAAAACTCCAACATTTTGAAAAAAATTAAAAAGTCAAAATATTATTTAAGTATTATATGATAAAGAAAGAGAAACATGGTCTTATTTCCATGTCCTTTAAGTCACCCCAAGTAGTTGTAAATTTCTGTGATGCAATACTGTACCTAAAATGGAATTTAAAAAATAAGACAATTATTTTTGCTACTTAAAATTTATGCTCCTTTAATATTAATATCTTCACATTCATATCACATAGCAGTTCGAAGTTTACTATCATTAGACTTTTAAGAACAAAGATATATCTAAATTACACCATTGACTGTTTCAGCGATAGTTGTACACACTGTATATTATTATTCAGTAATATCTAATGCTGTAATAGTATCTAAAGCAAAGATGGACATGCGTAGGTTCTAGCAAAGGGAATTTTTTAACAAACAACTTGTTAAAATTTTACATAGATGGTATTTGAAGATATTCACTCAAAAGGGCATCGTTAAAGTTATAGTCTAATGTTTTGATAATTTGAATAGTGACAACATAGAAACATCGCCCAAAGTTTCCAAAGGGCAGCAAGAGGAAGCATCTCAGCATGAAAATATGAGGGAAGAACTAAGTTGGAGTCTTATATCCTCAGAACCTGGTACAATGTCTACGACTTATTAGGTATTCAGTGTTTGACTGAATAGCATTTCCATTTTGCCCAAATCAAGAAAATTATGGCAAAGGTTTTCAGTGCCTTGGATGGCTCTAACTATAGCATTATTAAATAAGGAATATTACAGATGGTGCAACTATGAACACTTTTGCTAAATAGTTTTTTAAAGTAGTTACACCAATTTACAAAGTGGTTGTATCAGCAGTGTGCCTAAATTCTAATTGTTCCATTTTCTTGCCAGTACTTGGTATTTTCAGTTTTTTTCCACTTTAGCCATTTCAGTCTGTGTATAGTAATACCTTATTATGTTTTAATTTGTATCACCCTGATGCTTAGTGAAACTGTAAGTCCTTTTGACATGTTTATTGACTATTTGCATATTTTTTGAAGTACCTGTTTTAAATCTTTTGTTCCTATTTCTATAAGGTTATCTTTTTTTTTTTTTTTTTTTTGCGGTACGCGGGCCTCTCACTGTTGTGGCCTCTCCCGAGGCGGAGCACAGGCTCTGGACGCGCAGGCTCAGCGGCCATGGCTCACGGGCCCAGCCGCTCTGCGGCATGTGGGATCTTCCCGGACTGGGGCATGAACCCATGTCCCCTGCATCGCCAGGCAGACTCTCAACCACTGTGCCACCAGGGAAGCCCTATCTTTTTATTTTTGATTTGAGTTATTCATATATTCTGGATATGAGTCATTTAGACCTGTGTATGGCAAATATGTTCGCCCACTGTGAAGCTTGCTTTTTATTTTTTGAATAATGTCACTTGACAATCCAAATATCCATTAATAATAGAATGGATAAATATATTGTGGTAATTTCATACAGTTGAATATTATATAGCAATGAAAAAAAAGGGCTGCAGCTACATGGACAACATATTGGGTTGACCAAAAGGTTCATTCGGTTTTTTTCCATAAGATGGCTCTAGTAGCACTTACTTGTCTTTAATTTCATTCGAAATAATTTTGTTAGATTGTATGCGACAGCTGTCATATCAGCGTGCATTTAAAAAAAGACATTGAAATTGGTGAATTTTTGTGTAGCCATTTTAATATTGAAGATGGAAGAAGAAAAGCAACATTTTCAGCATATTATGCTTTATTATTTCAAGAAAGGTAAAAATGCAACTGAAACACAAGAAAAGATCATGCAGTGTATGAAGAAGGTGCTGTGACTGATCGAACAAGTCAAAAGTGGTTTGTGAAGTTTCGTACTGGAGATTTCTCACTGGACAATGTTCCACGGTCGGATAGACCATTTGAAGTTGATAGCCATCAAATTGAGAACAATCAACATTATACCCTGGGAGATAGCTGACATACTCAAAATATCCAAATCAAGTGTTGAAAATCATTTGCACCAGCTTGGTTATGTTAATTGCTTTGATGTTTGGGTTCCATGTAAGTTCAGCGAAAAAACCTTCTTGACCGTATTTTTGCATGCAGTTCTCTACTAAAATGTAATGAAAACGTTCCGTTTTTAAAATTGTGACGGGCGTTGAAAAGTGAATACTGTACAGTAATGTGGAATGGAAGAGATCGTGGGGCAAGCAAAATGAAGCACCACCGCCAAGGCCGGTCTTCATCCAAAGAAGGTGATATTGTGTATGTGGTGGGATTGGAAGGGAGTCCTGTATTATGAGGTCTTTCCAGAAAACCAAATGATTAATTTCAACAAGTACTGCTCCCAATTAGACCAACTAAAAGCAGCACTCAACAAAAAATGTCCAGAATTAGTCAACAGAAAATGCATAATCTTCCATCAGGATAACGCAAGACCGCATGTTTCTTTGACGACCAGGCAAAAACTGTTACAGCTTGGATGGGAAGTTCTGATTCATCCGCCATACTCACCAGACATTGCACCTTTGGATTTCCATTTATTTCAGTCTTTACAAAATTTTCTTAATGGAAAAAATTTCAATTCCCTGGAAGACTGTAAAAGGCACCTGGAACAGTTCTTTGCTCAAAAAGGTAAAAAGTTTTGGGAAGATGGAGTTATGCAGTTGCCTGAAAAATGACAGAAGGTAGTGGAGCAAAAGGGTGAATACGTTGTTCGATAAAGTTCTTGGTGAAATTGAAAAATGTATCTTTTATTTTTACTTAAAAACTGAAGGCACTTTTTGGCCAACCCAGTAGCTGTGTCTCACAAACAAAATGTTGAGTGAAGGAAGCCAGATACAAAATAGTATGTGAATGTTATATAAATGGTCTGATACAATGCAAACAGGCAAAAGTAATCAATGGGAGACTAGTAATGTTCTGTTTTTATATCTAGGTGTTGTTCACATAAATATTGGTCATATTGGTGTGTTTACTTAGTTAAAAATAAACCTTATACTCTAATGATTTGTATACTTTTCTGTATATATGTATGCTTTTCTATATGTATGTTATAGTTCAATAAAAACTTTACATAAAAGAGGTACACACTAACCCCACTTATAGAAGGATAATATATCAAAAATAGAAACTCTTTAACAGATGAAGAGTAATGGGCGTGGTGATTTATTATAGATCTACCTTATGATGAGCTGGTTCTGGTCAGGGTCACATCAAAATTTTGGCTACTGAATACAAGCAATTCAATGGAACCAATATTTCATATTAAGCTTAAACTTGAGATTTGGTCTAAAGAAACTTAGATGAGAACCTCCATATGATTATTTCCTTCTTGTCAAATGATTATCTTTGGATAGTGGTTAATACTCCATCTCTCAGGTTAAAGAATAATTAGAATGTTTTAATGCCCATATATCTCAGGTTTATTATAATAATCTGTTACCAAAATATCTTTGGTTAATAGGAATTTCTAATAAATGGCTATTATATTTAAATATTTTATCAGTACGAGGCAGTATAGCAGGGTGGAAATAAAAAAATGACTTGGCATCTCCAAAAAGTGGTTTGAAACTCATTTCTGTCATGTATCAGTTGTTCGCATTTGTGTAATTTCCTTAATTATTTGAGCCATTTTTCAGTTGTGTAGTACTCAGAGAAACACCTTCATAGCAAATAGTAGATACATGATAATTGGTAGCTATTATGCAATTTTTATAGACTTTTGAATTTAAATTCCATTCTTTGAGAGAATCTTAATTGCAGTGATATAGATGAAGATTACATTTCATAAATAGCATTTAAAATAGAAAACACTTTCAAATTTAACTTAAAGATATATAAATTTTCAATCCATGATTCACTGTGCCTTTGTGAATAGAAACACAGAATTTCAAAATTTTCGGTTTTCTTAGCATGTCATTAAATTCAAATAGCACTGAATGTAAATCATATTACCTATTTTTGATGACTAGAACCTGGATGTATGCATTTAAATATGGAAAAAAGGAGTTATGATTCTAATGATAAAGGTGATAATGATGATGATAAAATAGCAAGCAATTATTAAGCCCTTACTATGTGGCAGGCACTGTTTTATTAATTCTATATGCATTTTCCTATTTAATCCTAACAACTTGGGTAAAATAGAACATTTATATTCCTACTGTACTGACAAGAAATGAGTAAAGTTAAGACATCATTTAAAACATGCTATAAATATAGAACTCTTGGAAAATTGCTTATGTAGCCATTTACTGATAATTATGAAACAGTGTTGTAGATTTTAAATCTTACTCTATTAAGGAGTTTCATGTAAATCACTTGGAGGGGAAAGTTGTTTTCTCGAAGTTGCAAGAGTTGGCCTTAGAATTCTGTTATATTTTGTCTGATCTCCCATAATCCTAAATGAAAATGAAATATAAAAGTTTATTTTTTCCAGATTTCATTTAGTTTAATTCAGATTTTTTACTATAACTCCCACCCACTCACCACTCAGTGTTAGAAATTACTATCTGTGAGTTTGGGGAAAGAGATTGCACTCTTGTCAGGAAGTATCTAGTTATATAATTTTTTAAAGAAATGTTTTATTGCAGTGTAATATATGTGAACAAACAACAAATTATAGGTGTAGAGACTGATTGAATATTCACAAAGAACACATTTGTGTAACCATAACCCCAATCAAGACCATTATCAGCAAGTCAGAAATCCCCCACTAGCCTACTCTAGATGTAGCACTAGTATATCCCCCTAGATGTAGCACTAGTATATTGTCTGTCTTCATTTAGTTTCTCTAAGTTTTGATTTTTTTAAACAAATGTGTCCTTTTATTTATATTTTCAAATATATTGGCATAAAGATCATAATAGCCTCTTATTTTTTAAATATATAGAGTATTATCCCTTTTTAAATTCCTGGTATTAGACTTAGTATTTTCCCTCTTTGTTGATTAGCATTACTAGAAATTTTATTAGATCTTTCAGAAAAACAAAGTTAATTTCTCTTTTTATGTTTATCCTCATTTCATTCATCTGTGTTCTCTGCTTTCATTTTCATTATTTTTTTCCTTTTACCTTTTTAAAGGATTTAATTTGTATTTCTTTTTCTAAGTTAAGATGGATAGTTTATTGATTTTTAGCTATTTTGGTAATATACATATTTTTAAGACTATATCCCCAGTAAGCATGGTTTTTTCTATATCCTACATGTTTTGGTATGTCCTATTTTTATTATTCAGTTTACCACTTTTTAAAATTCTGTTGTGATTTCTTTATTGACCTATTTTTTTGGGTGGGAATTTCTGCTTGTCATACATTTTATTTTCACTTAATATTTTATTCTGAAAAATTGAGTGGATTCAACAGAAGTCCATTATTACAAATTGTCTAGCTTGCTTGTTTTAGTATTTATCTGGTTGTTTTGTTATGGATCATATAGGAAATATTTGATTCTTTTCATGAACCAGAGCCAAAGCATTTTGTTTATTGCCTAAACTTAGGTGTGAAAGAACATTTCAGAACAGTAAATCACTAAAATTATTCGAAGCAATTACATTAAAGCTAGAGACAATTATACAACAAAGGTATTATAAATAATACCACATATTAAGCATTACCTATTTTGATTTGTTGTTTTAGAACCTTAATACTAATATGGAATAATGGAAGATTAAGCTCATTTTAGCCTGATATTGAAATTGGTGGGTATTTGGAGCTCTGCTTAGGGTACTAATGAAATTTAATTTATAAGGGACCAGAAAGAAACTTTATTTCAATGCTATGACATCTAGAAAAACATAGATTAAAATTAATATGTCATCTTTAAAGTGCTATTTAAATTTTACTAATTAAGTGAAACTTTTGGCCCCAAAAGACAGAGTGTTGAAAGTTATATTAAATGCTTTAGAGGAGCAATAATAACAGTAATTGGTGAGTCATGATCTTATATTTCTACATATCAAAGGATAGTTTAACAATTTTTATGAGGCAGTAGCATTTCAATAGTAAGAAAAATCTTAAAGGTAACCTAAAATCTTGACTCAAAATCTAGTATCATATTATATATTTTGACCTAAAGTATACAATGCCTACAATGAAGAATAACATCATTGTTAGGAAGAAAAATCAGAGGATCCCTACAACAGGGTAAAGTGATAAGACTCTAAAAACAGGTATATGGATATTCCTATAACAGCTGCATGTAGTGCATTTTCCAGTTCCTGGTGAGGAATTTGTGAATGTTCCCAAAGCAATACTCTAGGTATATGAGATAATAAAGTATACGGGAATTTTAAAAGTTGCTATTTGAGTAAATGAAAACCCTTTTTATTTTAAAAAATGTGATGTTTATTTGTACTGTATTACCAAACCGAACGTCTTTAGAATTTGATAATTATGCCTTCTTTTCTCTTAGCTTGAAATTATTGGAACTTTTTGTTATACGTTGTTAAAGGGACTTACTGATATGTCTATGCAGGTTGTACTGTAGGCTCAGTGGGTGTTTTTTTTTGCGGGGGAGGAGGAAATTTCTTAAAATTAGAGATTCCATTAAAATAAGAGAAGGCTTCCATGAAATAAAACACTTTAGCTTGTATTTAGCATGTATGAAAGTGGGAGGTGGGACCTTATAATCCTCATACTGTGTTACTTTTTCCAAAGCACTTCTTGGGGTGACCAACTATGATTTTACTTTGTTGTGTTGTAGTGAGTTGGTTTCTTCATGATGAAATGGCTTCGGTTAGTTGAACTTGTGATTCTTAAACCTCTTTTAACTTTAAATTTTCTTCTAGCTTTAAGATCCTAGTAATTAATGGGTAAAAAAAATTTTTGTCTGACCTTATTTCCCTTTTTTAAAGGACAGTGGATTAGTAAATACTACCTGAAGTCTACAAATATGAAATTTTAAAACCTTTATTTACATGAGAATATGGTTATAAATATGGTTATATAGGTTTTTATTCTCTGGCTGCCATTAGATTGTATTCCTGTGACTACTGCAAGCAGGCATTATCTAGATAGCCAATGAACTAGCAAGGTAACCAACCAGCAAATTTAGCTACTGAAATTCTTTTCAAAGAGAAAATGAAAGTGAAAGTGAAAAGAAGAAGAAAAAATAAGTGAGTCAGTTAAATCAACAGTGTGGTTTAAAGTACACAGGGCCACATATGTGTATATTTTGTGGCACCTCTTGCTAAAGATGCATGTCATGTCTGCGATACGCAGTGTAAATACTCATGCTTCCCATTGTAGTAGGTTACAACATTATGTGATTTGATTAATGCTATTAAGCAGGAAACTCCAGGACACACAGAACTTAGGACAATTGAGAGTTGTAGGAATTCCTATGATTTGTGTCTCTAAACTTTATTGGAAAAAGTCATGGCATAGATAATAAAAATATTCATGTATTATTTATGAATTACCCTAGAGTACATATGGGACTCTAGCTAGCTATAATATTTCTTTGCCTTCTTTCCTCTTTTTTCCTTTTTTTCTTTTTAGACTCAACTTATGTACTTTCAGGAGCTCTGTATAGTATAGATGCAAAGGACCCTTCCCCTAGATATACATACACATTTTATTGCAGGTCTATTCATTTATTAATTTAATAAACATTTTCCAGACCACATCACTAAATGTAGGCCTTCTGCTCCACACTGGGCAAACACAATTAAACAAGATAGACGGGGTCCTTGTTGTCAGGGCTTTCCATCTACTGGTTGGGGGCACTGCTTTACTCCTTAGGTATCAAAAAAAAAAATCCAATCATAGAACTTTTTTCCTATAGGCTTTGGGATAAAAATTTCCTTGTTGTCACTGGGGTTCACATGGGAGTTCAGGCCTGGAGTTTGGCCAGGTGACTGAGGATTATTCTAATCCTCAGTTTGTCAGTAAAAGTTTCAAGGTAGCAGTAGCTCCCCTGAGCTAATGGATAAACTCTGTAGCTGTCAAACAAGTAATCAGAAGGTCTAAATCAGCTTCTACAGTTGTACTCACAATCAGAGGGAATAGCGCTGTTGGGAGTCTTCATCACATTTTACCAAAGAAAATTATTTTAAGGTCAGAGTGGCACATCTAAAATCTTGGTTCTCTCTTTAATGGTTGCAGATCCATCCCTGGTTACGGATAGTTCTTTAGTCAGTTAACCTAACACACACGCAGACACCCACACACACACACTCAGAGGAAGATACTATGACAGCAAGTAGAAAGACCAGGTATTTAAGACATTCAAAGTAGGAGAAACATATCTATTAGGAGGATGTTAAAAAAGCAACCTCAGACCATCCTAAGAGTAACTGAACATTTGCCCAGGACCTGGGCAGACACTAATAGCACATATTCCCCAGGAGATGTGACAAATTCCCCATGGGTATTCTGCCAGTAACTTAGCAACATGGAGAAATTGCTAATTCCTCATGTCTGTTCTCATCTGTTTACAGAGCACTTTTTTTTTTTTTTTTTTTTTTTGCCGTATGCGGGCCTCTCACTGTTGTGGCATCTCCCGTTGCGGAGCACAGACTCCGGACACGCAGGCTCAGTGGCCATGGCTCACGGGCCTAGCCGCTCCGCGGCATGTGGGATCTTCCAGGACTGGGACACGGACCCGTGTTCCCTGCATCGGCAGGCAGACTCTCAACCACTGTGCCACCAGGGAAGCCCTACAGAGCACTTTTGCCTTTATCCTTTTATTTAATGGTTTTGGTGAGTTTGTACCTGCACTAGATCTTTTTGGATGAGAAAACAGGCTGGGGGAGAGTAGTGAAACTGTAACTAGAGCTCAGGTCTTCTTTCTCCTCCTATTACTGTTTTTCTGCTACGTGACTGTCTCTGATCAAAACGTCACAAAATGTTATAAACTTTTATTGTGTAAACTATAGACAGCTTATTGAACTTCAGAAAATTTCCATTTCCCTATCTTCCAAATGGAGATGAAAATAAAATCTTCATCATTGAGTTCTCCTGAGGATTAATGGCCTTATCCCCAGCACCTCGAACAGAGGCAAACACTCCAGAGGGGTCAGCTGTTATTATGCAACATGTTCCAAAATGCTTTACTGTGTGTAGTCTCTTTTCATTGTTTATATACATCCTTTTCGAGTTGTGCTCTTAGCTCTTAGGTAAAGCATTGCTAATATCCCCAGATTTTTCAAACTGTTGTTTTAAGGAAGAAAATTTGATTCTGAGATTGCACTGAATGTTTTTCTTATGATCACTTTATTTTGTTTATCCATCTTGTTAGAACAAGACAGTTCTAAAAAAAATCTGCAGGAAATCCCTTATGAATTCTATTCATCATATACAAGCTAATGCCCTCTGTCTGCCTGGCACTTTGAAACAGTCAATTAAATAGGTTCATTCGCCTTGTAAAAATCTTCCACTTCTTTCAGTTGGTAGAATCTCATCTATAAGAAGTCTATTTGAATTTGTAATGATCTTTTAAATTTCAGAATGTGCAGATTCACCACTGCCAAATTATTTCTACTAGAGAGTAATCTAATCTGCATTAGAAAGAAACTTCTTCTCATGACCCACTGCCCTATGGAATAAATTATTCGTAGGAGAATGCTCTCTTGGAGATAATACTTTAAGACAGCACCTGGCCCTGTGCCCTTAAAATACAAAGAGAATTACAGTGACTCTATAAGGTCAAGTCCTAAGCAAGTTGGTCACATAGGTGGGCTCAGGTGTGGACCCCATATTTCCTTCTGTCCTCCCCACACCACCTCAGCCTCTCTTCATGCTTGTTCCACAAGACTCCAGGCTGTCTGCTGAGCTGCTGAGCCTAACATGGTCCTTTCCTTCCTCGGCCAGTGTGTGTCTCAAGCCCCATCCACCTCCCTGCTCTTTTCCCTGGTACCATCACAAAGTGTCATTCCTTTAGGTTCTCTAACTCCATTTCTCCTGTTTTGCAAGGAAACAGTAAGAGGATAAAGCTGTCCATGGTAAGGTGCTTGTGCGTGCTTTTGTACAAGTAATAACACTTGAGTATTTTAATAACATGGGCCTTAATAGAAAAGAAATAAACTTATAGTTTTGTTCTGACACCTACTGTGTTTGAGTGCTTACTAGGTGCTAAGCGTTGACATACTAGTTCCTTTATTTGTAAAAATTTGTATAACGGTTAATCTTTGGAAAGCTCTTTTAACAGCTTTCACCTCACTTTAGTCACATTATAGTTCCAGAGTAACCTCCAAAAGACCTTCCAAAAGATTTTAGATAGCATGGCACCCTTTATCCCCCTTTTCTATTTCATTATGTTTTATATCATTTATCACATTGGTGTTATATCCAATATTGATCATATGTTTGTTAATATTCTGTCACATCAACTAAAATGGTAGTCCGATGAGGGTATGACCTTTGTTTTGTTTGCTACCATTTCCCTGTATTTATAACAATAGGTATTACATGCATATTTGTTGAATGAAGTTGGACATTATCCCTGTTTCCACAGTTGAAAAAAACTGGGCTTTGAAAAATGAGCTCAAAGTCACACACTTAGAAAGTGCATGGAAATGGGTGGGAATCTAGGCTTGTTTGGGCCCAAATCCTTCATGTCTTATTTACATCACGGTGCAACTTTTCCCACCCCCACATACCGAGGAGGGATCCTAACTAAATAAATGGCAGATGCCACTAGCTCTTCAAGAGACAATTCTTTGTTAAGTCACACCGTTCAGAATCCCTAAAATCATAATGCTTAGGTTGTTATCAATTCTACTCGTATAGCTAGCCCAGTTCATGTTTCTATTGGGGGAATTTTAGACTCTAAAGTGATGTCTTGAGTGAAATGAAGTGAAAAGTAACATTACAGGATGAGAGAAATAATATGAAGATCAATATGTCACCTGGACATTGAAAATAGAAAAAATATCCCTATGGCCTCTACATGGGGTCTGGGGTTTCCTTAGTAGGAAAACAAAACTCAAAACCATGCTATTTCTCAAGAAAGAAAAACGGAGCTGGAGGAATCAGGCTCCTGGACTTCAGACTATACTACAAAGCTACAGTAATCAAGACAGTATGGTACTGGCACAAAAACAGAAATATAGACCAATGGAACAGGATAGAAAGCCCAGAGAAATCCACGCACATATGGTCACCTTATCTTTGATAAAGGAGGCAAGAATATACAATGGAGAAAAGACAGCCTCTTCAATAAGTGGTGCTGGGAAAACTGGACAGCTACATGTAAAAGAATGAAATTAGAACACTCCCTAACACCATACACAAAAATAAACTCAAAATGGATTAAAGACCTAAATGTAAGGCTAGACACTATCAAACTCTTAGAGGAAAACATAGGCAGAACATTCTATGACATAAATCACAGCAAGATCCTTTTTGACCCACCTCCTAGAGAAATGGAAATAAAAACAAAAATAAACAAATGGGACCTAATGAAACTTAAAAGCTTTTGCACAGCAAAGGAAACCATAAACAAGATGAAAAGACACCCCTCAGAATGGGAGAAAATATTTGCAAATGAAACAACTACCAAAGGATTAATCTCCAAAATTTACAAGCAGCTCATGCAGCTCAATATCAAAAAAACAAAGAACCCAATTCAAAAATGGGCAGAAGACCTAAATAGACATTTCTCCAAAGAAGATATACAGATTGCCAACAAGCACATGAAAGAATGCTCAACATCACTAATCATTAGAGAAATGCAAATCAAAACTACAATGAGATATCATCTCACACCAGTCAGAATGGCCATCATCAAAAAATCTACAAACAGTAAATGCTGGAGAGGGTGTGGAGAAAAGGGAACCCTCATACACTGTTGGTGGGAATGTAAATTGATACAGCCACTATGGAGAACAGTATGGAGATTCCTTAAAAAACTAAAAATAGAACTACCATATGACCCAGCAATCCCAGTACTGGTCATATATACCCTGAGAAAATCATAATTCAAAAAGAGTCATGTACCACAATGTTCATTGCAGCTCTATTTACAATAGCCAGGACATGGAAGCAACCTAGTTGTCCATCGACAGATGAATGGATAAAGAAGATGTGGCACATATATACAATGGAATATTACTCAGCCATAAAAAGAAACGAAATTGAGTTATTTGTAGTGAGGTGGATGGACCCAGAGTCCGTTATACAGAGTGAAGTAGATCAGAAAGAGAAAAACAAATACCGTGTGCTAACACACATATATATATGGAATCTAAAAAAAAAAGTCATGAAGAACCTAGGGGCAAGATGGGAATAAAGACACAGACCTACTAGAGACTGGACTTGAGGACACGGGGAGGGGGAAGGGTAAGCTGGGACAAAGTGAGAGAGTGGTAGTGTATATATGGACATATAAACACTACCAAACGTAAAACAGATAGCTAGTGGGACGCAGTCGCATAGCACAGGGAGATCAGCTCTGTCCTTTGTGACCAGCTAGAAGGGTGGAATAGGGAGCGTGGGAGGGAGGAGATGCAAGAAGGAAGAGATAGGGGGATATATGTGTATGTATAACTGATTCACTTTGTTACAAAGCAGAAACTAACACACCATTGTAAAGCAATCATACTCCAATAAAAACGTTAAAAAAAAACAAACCATGCTATTATGTGATTTAATGTAAAAAAGCAATTCATTAGGAACCAGTGGTGGGACGTTTTTGGTAGACTCCATTTGCTCATTTATTCCAGGGACCCAGGGTCATGGAATGGAGTGGGAAGAGGGGTCTTTGCCTGTTGTCTGCAGTGACCTCAAGGAGTAATCAGCTCTTCTTCTCTTATACCCCCTATCAGTTAGCTTATTTTCTTCTGTACCTTTTCTTTTTCTTTTCCTTTTCCTTTCTGACCTGGTGTCACTAATACTAGGTCTTTCTTTTTTTGTCAGTAGGTCTACATTGTTAAAATGAGCAGATTCTAATGAGAAATAAGATTGTATCTTATTATTCTATTTCTTTTCTGAAAAATAGATTCTTTTCCCCCAGGCAAATGTCTATGAACATTCATGTGATTATTCAGTTAAAAAGAAGAGGGATGTATTCCTGTGTCTGAGTAGATCTTTAGTGATTCACAGTTCATGGTTTTCTTAATTGTAGCCTTCTCTGTCGTCACTTTTAGTACCCTGGGTCAGTAACTTCAGTCACCCAGGATGGTAAAAGACATTTTATTTAATGAGACCCACACACTACTCTCAAGCTGTAGGTATAAATATTCTTTTATTGTCTCATCCATAGGATCCTTACCACCTTCCCTCTCCTAGGATTTGTGAAGATTTTAAAATCACTTCTTTGTCCCAGTTTAGCTCTGAACCTCACGTTAAGTTCTAATAGGATTTATAATTGTTATAGTCCTTAGGAATAAGCAGTCGGTTCTGCGATAAGCAAACAAATTAGCCAAGCTTCTTCTAATGACTCTCTCCCTTTTGCACGGACACTGCCAAAGGCAGATGTGTTAAGGTAATCTGCCCACCACACACGTTTTACCCTGACCAATTAGTGGCTGAAAATGTTGAGAAAAATATCCCATTTAATTAGGCAAAGATAAATGATGACTGCATGTGTCTCATATCTTTGAGTGCTCAGGTTTCCTTAAGTGATTAAGGAATTAGTTTTCAATATTGTTTTTGGAATTGATGTATTCTAATAGTGGTGAACAGAAATATTAAGGCTGCCCCAGGAATGGACGATGTTCTTTTTGTATATGGGAGCCCAATACTTTATTTTTTCTTGGTCATATTCCATGTGCTCTGCTTCTTATTTATTTATTTTTTGCATAAAGATGTCTTACTATCCTACTACGAGATAGCACTAAATCTTTTTTCCAGTCCTATTATTTTTCCTGGTTGGCATTAACAAATAAACAGCTTTCAGGATTCAAATGAACTTCAGTACCACAAGGTTAGCATATTATTTCATCCATTTATTTCATAAATATTTTTGTACATTATTGTACGTGCTAGGCCTGGGCACACAGTGGGGTCTAAGCCGTGTTCAGGGTCTACTCTCACAGAGAGTAGCAGTTAATTCTGGTGTGATGTATTCTGGTAGTGCATGGGAGCTATGGGAACATGTGTCGGGGTCCTGTTCAGGGATCAGGAAAGAATTCCCAGAGGAGGTATGTTGTAGGCTGAGAAGTGATGGGTGAGAATAAGTTAGCTTAGAAAAAGAGATTGTTACAAAAATACATTTTTACTTTTTATGCTTATGAGCTTCTAGTTCCGACAAGTATATTTTATGAAGATGGCTAGGGACAGAAGAATTGTTTCAAACGAAAAGCAACTCGAGTTGAAAAAATAAAACATAATGAAACCACATGGGGCAGTGTGGTGACATGAAAATGGAATGACATTAAAATGATGGGGGCTTGGGTTCAAATCGCACCTCTGCTGTTTATTAATTGTGTGTCCCTGGACACATTAGTTAACTATGGCAACCCTCAGTTTTCTCTTCTCTACCTAGGGTTTGTTTGGATATAATAATGAGGTATAAAGTATCAGCATACAGTAGCTCTTGTCTACATGGTATCATTTTTGTTACTGATTCAGGACTCAAAGCAATCTATCACATTAAACATTTGCAAATAGGGTGAGCAAACTAGTCAACTGAAAGGCATTTGATTTGAGTGACCATTTTTGCTCTCTTATTCATGACATGGCATGGGCACCTTTTTTTAAGGATAAAATTACCCAAGCCAGGAAAGATGGTGATGATCATTGAAATTTTCTTCAGTTAGTAGTGAATACAAATGAAGTTAGCTTTACAAACACAGTGAATTTTATATGTTCTTATTGGACTTAAGAACCTATGCCAACATTTTGGAGTTGTCATTGCTATGTGGTTTTCTGGAGCACAGCTTTGGAGTTCTGTGTTTTATTCCTTTAATTTAAAAATAGATGAACTTGATGGAATCAAGAGTATTTATTTAACAAGCTCTTAATCTAAATTCTGTGGAGAGCATTTTCATGGCACATTACATTTAAGCAATATGTATGGGCATCTGCATGAGAAGCAGTCACTATAGTGCTGGGGACCAAGATTTCAGAGTTACCCTGACTGTTCTAGTTCTGGCCCTGCTACATATTTACTTGTACAAGTAAATATCACCAACCCTCTCTTTCCCCATCTCTACAGTAATAATTATAATAATAATAATAGCCATCTGATAGTAATTTCTGGGTCAATTAAGATAATGTAAGCATATACTACATGCTTAGCATAGAGCAAGGGCTCAATTAATGGTAACTATAATCTCTCAATTTGGTTTGTAACATAAAAATAAAAAGCACAACCCCAGGTCTATTGGCTGGTGGACTGCTTATATATCTAGTATAGACAGGACTTAAGACAAAATTAGTTATTCCATGATCATACCAGTAAAGGATGGTAGAATGGTGTTATTAACCTGGAAGTGATGGCAGGTATCCTCTTATTTAGCTGAGTGTTTCCCTTGATATAACTTTCCAGTAGTTAATTTAAGTTCTAGCAGAACCCACATGCAGAAATTTTGGCATATGAAAATTTTATCAGAATGATCCCTCAGGAGTAAGTAGTACAGGTAGTAAAATGAATAAAATCAACATTTCTGGTTTCTTAATCATAGTACTGGCAAGGCTTCTTGTTTTCAAAGTATTGTTCTAAAGAAGATTTTGCTTTTTTAGCTTGCTTGTTTTAAATGAAAGAATTGCTCTTTATGATCTTAAGCAATTCCAATGAAATGCCAGTGTGTTTTCCCAAACCCATGCTTACTAAGCTTAATTCCTAAGATGGTTATTATTATTATCTTTATAAATTCTGGCCTAAATTTTATGCAGTTGTTAACTAGAGCCATAATCTGTGTTCCCAAGTCACTCAGCTTTAGTAGATACAGGTACTGTTTAATTTGAAACTTTAGATCTAATTTATTATGTTAAAGAAAATGTGTTTAATTAAGTTTCAAGAATTGTTATCCATTATGTTCAGGAGGTTTATCTGTAGTCATAGAGACAGGCAGTAATATTAAAGAGAGAGGATCATTCTGGATGTTGGTAGTTTGAAACTTTAATTTCAACTCGTATTTTTAGAATGTGTGAGTACAAGGGCTACCCTTGCTGAAATTTGCTTTAAATAGATAAGAGTAAAGTCCTTCAGGGCCAGCCGCAGGGGAAATAGTCAAGTTGACAGTTTTTCTTGGATCCAGTCACAGCTTCCTGTTCTACAACTCTTCTTGCTGTTCTGAAGAAAGCCCTGAAGTGAGCACTTTTGACTTCCTATTCACTGGACCCTGCCCTTCCCAAGGTCAGTATCCTTTGTTCTGGGCTGGCTTAATGGCTACGGGCACACCTCCTCCCAGGGGAACTGGGTTTGTAATTCTTTATTCCTGAACAAGGCAACCTTTAAGAAGCCTTCTCTGAAATGAAAGATGTTCAGGCTGTGAACAGGCCTAGACGGGGGATGGAGGAACCTTGCCTGAAGTTTCTCCAGCCATCCATATATACGTGTGTGGCCTTATCCATGGGCATCATTCATGCGGTGAAGAGCACTAGGGGAGTTTGTCCAAGGCCCCATCCCAATGTGGCTTTAAGTAAGGTGTGATGATCTTGAAGGAAATCGCCTCCTAGCTGAACCTTGGATCTTTTGCCGGCAAAATGAAAAAGCTTCAACTTGAACATCCTGTGATTCTGTAATCTCTTTCATGTCTTTTTGCACACTTGCTTCCATTGGACTGCAGGAAAAAAAAACAATGAAAATGTTTTATTTTTCAAATATATTTGAAACTGATTAGGGAGAAATGACTAGTCTTTCAACTCAACAATAAATCCAGTTTAATTAGTGTCACCTTTTGGGTAGAAGTTGTAGAGTAGTGTAGACTTTGAAAAAAATTGGAAGAATTTCATAAAGAATAATTCATAGTCACTAGAAACAAAGAAAGCCATTTTTACACACCAGAATTTCTCCATTGCTGTGGCAGTGCCATAGGAATAACCACCAATAAGTAAGCAATCTGGTCAAAAGAGTGAGCTTGGGTGCAACACATATGTAAGAGAAAAACTTGCTCTCTTTTCCAGCTAGCTTGCTATACCTGAGCCCCTTGTACGTAAAACTTCTATAGCTACCACTGTCTAATCAACAATTTTGGTATGGTCAACCACAAGGACTGCACATGAACCAGTTCCTGCCATAAGTATTTCCACCTCAGGGAGGTAGTGTTTTTGGATAAATTTTTCCCGTCCCTTTTGTTTCCTCTGTCTCTAACTTGTCCCTTTCATTTTGCTGAAGATCTTTGATTGAGAGTTAAATTTATTATTCTGTGATCTTTCAAAACATCATAGGGACATTTTCATATATTTATCAGTTTTTGGAAATGCAAGGCTCATTTCAAAGTTACATTAGAGTTAAGATTTGTCAATGTCTAATTTTAAAAAAATTATTATGAAAAATTTCTAATATACCCAAAAGAAGATAGTATAATTACTCCTCACATATCTATCCTCTAGCTTCCACAATTTTAAACATGTTGGCAATTTGCTTTCTTCCTGACTATTTTTCTGGAGCATTTTTCTACAAACTCCACTGCTACAGTTAAAAGTGTTGTGATATAAAATGATGTTGTGCTGGGCTCTGGCTATTGAATCTCCTAAATTAGAAATTCTTCTAAATTAGAAAAACTCTGAATGTACAGAAAACTACAACTAGGCTGTGTTGTCTGATTCCAAAGAGATGATGTTATGATGACGCTATGCAATCATACAGTCTCTCAGAGTTGGTATATGAAACTATCCTGTTAGTGAATCATCTACTAGAATGCAAGTTTGTGAGAGCAGCTTTCTTTTTTTTTTTTAAAGTGAGTTCACAGTATTTCGATTGTGGTTTTCAATTTAGATTAAATTTAGAAATTGAATGAGCTTTTGTTACCCTTTTACATCCAACTATAATACCTAATCCAACAATTTATGGGGAAATTCTAATTTATTTTAAAGCTGATTTCAGTGAAATTAAGATACCATTTTGAAATTCATAACATTTTTATTCATTGTTTTAGCTCTTGTGATCTTTGTACCCAGAAATGTTAATAGCAAAACTGTTATATTTATCATACCATTCTATCAGTTCATTGATTACCAAAATGGTAGAGACTTGTCCAAGGTTAAATAATTGTGTGTGGTTGAGTTAGAACTGGACTCCTGATCCCTGACTCTTAGGCCAGGACATTTACCACTATCTCATAGTGCTTTCTAAAATCCAGCGGGAAATTAGAGGTTAAATAACTACCTTGTGGTTACACAGCTAGAAAGTTAAGATTAGGACAAATATGATGATAAGAACAATACTGATGAAAATAACAACCAACAATTATTCTAGCTATGTGTCAGCTACTTTTCCACCAACATTGTTCATTCTTTCTCCTTTATTTAATAAATGTGTATTGAATTCCTACTAAGTGCCAGGTACTGTTCTAGCTGCTGGAATGTAGCAATAAGTAAAGCCCCAAATCCCTGCTCTCAGGCATCTTATCTTGTAGTAGTATTCTATATAGATCATTCTATTTGAATTTATACAGCAACTTTACAGATAGCTACTCTTTATTTTTCCCATTTTATTGTTGGGGAAATTGAGTCACAGAGAGTTGAAGTATCTTAAACTCCAGGTCACACAGGTAGGATGTAACACGCAGAATCTGAATACAGATGGTTTGGTTTCAGAAACCATTATTATAAGCATCATGCCCTATCGTCTCCATATTGAGCTCCAAAGCCTTTATTTGTGATCCCTCTGCTATGCCGCACCTCTAGTTCTGCATTTCTTACTGAAGTTCTTAACTTTTTCTAAAAAGTGAAACATGGATGGCAAACAGATTTTATGTCCCTGTGATTCAACCTGTTTCCAGGGAACTTCTTTTGGAGGCAAGGGGACAGTTGTATCTCCGTACTTGTTCAGTCATTGGTATGTTATGTAAGATCCTCAATTATGATTTTTCTGATGGTAACACAGAGTGCTGGCTTCTTTCAAAATCTGAGCAGCTTTATTCCTTGGGATCAGTCTTTGAGCTGCCCAGCTGAGATGCCCTAAGTCAGTCAATATAAAATTGGATTTAGAGGGAAGGAAAATGGACTTCTTAAAATATCATTACCACATTTTAAGTACTTTTTTTTAATTTCTAAAAGATAGCTCTCCTATGGGAGAAGAAAGTAGGAAATAAGAAGAAATTTAGCATATTTCTAGTACTCACTCATAAAGAATATATCAGAACGCGAGAGACTTAGTAACCAGCCAAAGAAATGAATTAAAGCAGCCAGATATTGACAACATGGAAATTAAGAATTTGCTTTTAACAACAAAAGCATTTTCTTATAGTGTGCCTAGAAAATATGCCAACTGATGAGATGTTTGAACTTAAAAAGTAAAACAAAGGCCTTCAGAATCGAAAGTTAGGTTTGTTTCCCTATTAAAGGCTTCATACAGAGTAAGGGTAGTTTCCCTCCTTAGTGTGAGCTATTAAATATAAGTGTTAAGGACATTAAGTTGGGTCTCCAAGGCCCTAAATTGCAAAGGCTTCTATGGAAGAATCCATGGGTAGAAATAGCCATGAAGAGTTCTGAAGTGGATTAAAACCATTAAGACATCGAAGGCATTTGTGTTGTGACCAAAATCGAGGGTGGTGCCTAATTTAAAATTTTAACATCTTTCATGAGCCATCTTTTTTTTTTTTTTGCGGTACGTGGGCCTCTCACTGTTGTGGCCTCTCCCGCCGTGGAGTACAGGCTCCGGACGCGCAGGCCCAGCTGCCATGACTCACGGGCCCTGCCGCTCCGCAGCATGTGGGATTCTCCCGGACCAGGGCACGAACCCGTGTGCCCTGCATCGGCAGGTGGACTCTCAACCACTGCGCCACCAGGGAATCCCCTCATAAGCCATCTTGACACTCTTGCTTAGGAACCAAGAAATACTCCCTGTGTGCCCCTTCTATTAGCCTGAGTCCTGAAAATAATGAAATTTTCTTCTTAATGTGAAACTCTAGGATGGAAATATGCACTGAAAGAGAAAATTATTAAGAATATACAAGTTAAAATTTTAAATATTGGCATAATAAGAACTATGGGAGGTTAACCATAAAATTTGTCTCCAGCAATTAAATTGACAAGTTAATGCAGTGGGTTTAAAATTATTTATATCTTAGAATAAAAGCATTTACCTAGGTGCATTTCAGAATTTTCTGTCAAGGTTTCAGTGACTTCTGTTCAAGATTTCCTTTCTTCATGGGTGCAGCTATACTTGATCACAGATATAGCTCACAAAACAGGCATGTTTCCCTTTTTCCTTACTAACCATTTCTTGACTCTTCACCAAATGGATTGTTTAAATTCTAACAGATTTATTGCTTCACATTCAAGCACTAAGCCTCCTCTTTCTTCTGCATATTGATTGTTATCCCCTAATTCTCTTTCTTTGGGTAGAATAGGATAATTGATATAATTACTCCTCCCCTAACCCCAGTTCTTAACATTTAGGTAAATGACACCTAGCCTTCGTTTCAAGGCTCAATGAGGCACCATATCATCAAAAGAAATATGACTGTATTCTTAAACAAATGGTCAATAGAGTGATTTAAATTTATTTTGATGTATAAAAGTCATAAATTATTTTTAGAAAAATTTAAAAGGCCTGAGGTATAACTGCTGCTGGCAGAAAGTTTGGGAATTACAGGCTATATCTGTACATTCCTTTAGCAGTAGCATCTGTGTGTTACAAGCCATGATAATTCCCAAAGGTATGCAATTTCCATAAAACATAGCCTATAAATGTTCTTCTTAATGACTTGTGCATTACAGGTCTGCTTGAAGAAGTCTTTGTGACACCAAAGTCACAAATATATTCTCCTACATTTTCTTCTAGTAGTTTTTATGATTTTTTCCCCCTTCCACATTTATATCTTTGGTCTATTTGGATTTAACTTTTGAATTTGGTATGTAGTATTAATCTAATTTTATGTTCTTCTGTATATAGAACTAATTTTCCCAACACTATTTACTAAATAGTTCATTCTTTCCAGATTGACACATTCTAAGTTCCCGTGTAAATGCTTCTGTTTCTGTATTCTATACTATATTTCCTTGTTCTATTTATCTGTTATTGTTCCAGAACTGTGCTCTTGTAAATTCTGTGTATTTGTTATATGACTTCACATATGATAGGGAAAGTCTTCTGCATTTACTCCTCTTTGAAAAATTGTTTTATCTCTATATTAAAAACTTTGTTCTTCCATAAAAAAAAATTCTAGATCTGTCAGTTTTATTTCCTTCCCCTATGATCAGATACTTGGTAAAAGAGAGATGTCACATCCCAGTTTTAAAGCTTCTGCTGACTTCCCCATTCACCTTGCTTTGTTATCTGTTCTTTCTGGTCTTCTGACCACACCCTATTTTCTATTTTCAGTACCTTTACATTTAGGATCTGAAATTTGAAATATCTTGTAATTAGAGGGATTGTCAGTAGATTGTAAAACATTTCTGTTTATGGTCCATTTAATCTGAAGAGAACAGAAAGCTTGAGCAAATAGGGATGCTTGGAGCCCTTCATTTTGGAGTATATTCTAACCCACAATTTCTAGGGTAGACTCCTTTAGTTTATTTTAATCAATTTTTATTGGAATATAGTTGACTTACAATGTTATGTTAGTTTCTACTGTACAGCAAAATGAATCAGCTATATGTATACATATATCCCTTCTTTTTTGGATTTCCTTCCCATTTAGGTCACCACAGAGCATTGAGCAGAGTTCCCTGTGCTATACAGTAGGTTCTCATTAGTTACCTATTTTATACATAGTATCAATAGTGTATATATCTCCTTTAGTTGTTTTGCCTTACTGGTGGTGGGTTGTGTTCATCTACCTGTGCATCTCACTTGGCCCTGCGGGACAGATAATGCACATTTTCTAAAAGATTGTTTTAGGCTTAAGTGTCTGTGCTCTTGAAAGTGATGTAGAGTTAACAGAACCATGTGGGGATTGAGCCTATAACCTTGGCCTCATTAATCCCTACCAATGAGTGAATTGTTTAGATAAAGAAAAGAAGAAAAAGAGAAAACAACAATAACAACAAACACTGTTGGGAATTATAATGTTTAATAACAAATTAAATGGATGTTCTGGTAATTACTGAACTTTCAGACTGTTTTGCCAAAAGTGAGATTTGAGCCCAAATTTATCTAGTTTATTGAAGATAAAATGCCTGCTACCTTCTTGTCAGTAATTAGGTTCTGTTGAGGAAGTATTGTATTCTCTTAAAATACAACAAATATTTTACCTCCACTGTATTCATTTGTTTCGACACTTTTTCCTACTCCCCAAGGCCCTTGTTGCATTAGGATATGGGACAGAAATGTGGAGTGAGTAATCTAGCCCATTTTGATAAACTGAAATTTGTTTGCAACAGAGTATTATCTTTCAAATTGCTTTCCAAATGCTTTTGGAATCACTTTCCTTCATCACAGGTTCATGGGAAAAGCTTTAGAACTGAATAGTTATTTGACTCTGGATCTCTTTATAATGATTAAAAAAATTTTTTTTCTTTCAAAGATAGCATATCACTTGAGTATGAAGCAGTTAAGCCTGCTTTGAGCCTAGTTCCAGTGAACTGAGGGCATGATTTGTATTTCAGAGAAGGTCAGTCAGTTTTGGTGTGTGACATCACAATACAGACAGTGTTCCCAGTTCCAACAAAACAGCTGGCAAGTGCATGCTGTTGTTAGAGACTAGGCCAGAAAATGTTGATGGATGCAAATTCAAGCCAAAGTGAGCGCACAGTAGTGCTGTCTTTGTGAGTGACAGAGTTGTTATGAATGTCAGCACAATAAAACGTGTCTGCTTAGCTTTGCATTTGGAACTCCTGAGCTTGGTTCATTGTCATGTTACACATCTCTCACTGTTTGAGCAAGTGGCACTTGAAGAACGTGAACATGCTTTTTAGGAAATACTACATTTTGGTTTGAAGATAAATGACATGAAATTGTATCTTTACATGTACCATTTGCTTCTTTAGAAATAACAGACTACACAGAAAATATTGGTAATGCAGCAAGAAGTAAAGCTTGTGATGTTTGAAAATGAGTCAAAGAAATCAATTTTAACTGAGTAGTGTGTTCTTTTTTTTTTTTTTTGCGGTACGCGGGCCTCTCGCTGCTGTGGCCTCTCCCGCCGCGGAGCACAGGCTCCTGGGCTTCCCTGGTGGCACGGTGGTTGAGAGTCCGCCTGCCGATGCAGGGGACACGGGTTCGTGCCCCGGTCCGGGGGGATCCCACGTGCCGCGTAGCGGCTGGGCCCGTGGGCCCTGGCCACTGGGCCTGCACGTCCGGAGCCTGTGCTCCGCGGCGGGAGAGGCCACAGCAGTGAGAGGCCCGCGTACCGCAAAAAAACAAACAATTTCCTTCCATAGCAAACCTAGCATTGTGGTAATCCTAAATGCAGTGGTATGCTGGAGGGTGGGCTCTCTGTTCATATACATCCTGTTGTCCCTGTTCACTATTTTGTTTTTCACGGGTGCCATCAACAACATGGTTTGCCAGCTGCTCTGGAAGAATTTTCTTGTCTCCATTTGGTCCAATCATGTGGTTCCTGCCCTTCCACTAGCCTCTCTCCTTGGGGCTCAGGGTTGGGATACGGAAGGAGTAAGAAAGATTAAGAAATAAATATGCATGATAAACAAAGTGGTATAAAGTCTCTGGGTTTTGTGCTATGTCAAAAAGTTACATTGTTCATAAGTAACAATTGAGCATCTCAAGCATCGACTGAGAATCTACTATGTGCTGGACACTGACTCAAGCAGTTCCCATGGATTATCTCATTTAATTCCCATAGCAACCTAATGAAATTGTTATCCCCATTCTATAGCTGTGAAAACTGAGGTCTAGCCAAGTGAAGTAACATGCCCATAAAGGTGGAAAGAACCTGAGATTTGAATTCAAGTACATCTTCCTAATCACTTCTCTATGCTACTATCCTATAGTATAGACACATTAACCTCTGAATTTCCTGGGTCACAGACGTCCCATGAAAAGAGTTCAGTTAAAAGTACATGATCTTCTGGGCCAGTGTAGCTGTTTTCATTGGCTGAATGGGTAGTCACTTACTTGGCATGATTTCATGTGTGGCAGAGAGACCCACTTGCTGGTTATTGCCTGAAATTTCACAATTAGGGGTTTTCTCCAGGAGTGAGAACACATTGATGCCTAATGAGCTACTAACTGGCAGATTTTGTTTTTCCTAAAGTGTGCTTTTTCTAAGTGCCGTAGTTTAGATCATTTGGACTTCAATGTGTTAGCTCTCCATTAAAAATCTTAATTTTTTTTCAGTGTATTCTCTCCTTTCAAAGGCTTATAGTAAGTGTAGCCCATAGGAAAACCAGGATAGCCTGCATTATGCTGTGATAAAAATATCCTAACTATAAGTGGTTTGCAGAGACAAAGGTTTTGTTCAGCTCATGCTGTGTGTCCATGTCCATTGTAGGATTTTAGGGACCCATTGTATGAGGGAATGAGAGATTCTGGAGCGTCTCACATCAGCAGTAAATTGCTTTTCCTGTAAGTAATACATGCACTTCTCCTTACAGCTTATTGAAGAAAAATAGTCACATAGCCCCAAATAGCCATAAAAGGGCCATATTAGTTTCCTACAGCTGCCATAACAATTACTACAAACTAGGTGGTTTAAAGAAAGAGCAGTTTACTCTCACAGATTTCGGCTAGAAGTCTGAAATCCAGGTGTTGGTAGGATTGGTTTCTTCTGAAGGTCTGAGTAAGAATCTGCTCCATGCCTCTCTCCTAGCTTTTGGTGGTCACCAACAATCTTCTTCGCTTGTAGAAACATCACTCTAATCTCTGCCTCTGTCTTCACATGGGATTCTTCCCTGTGTGGGTCCAGAATCTGTGTCTAAATTTCCCTTTTCTTATAAGAACAGTAGTCAGTGGATTAGTGCCCACCTTAATCCAGTATTACTTCTGCAAAGATGCTTTTTCCAAATAGTCACATTCACAGGTACTAGGGATTGGATTTGGACATATCTTTTGGGAGGATAAATTCAACCCTCAACAAGGGCCATGAAGTACAATTAGACCATGAGGTTAGAAAGGAAGAGACATGGAAATATATGGCAAAGGGCACTAGCGATGGCTGCACTGCTCTTTGAAATTTGAAGAGGAGACACTTCTTTTCAGAAATAGCTAGGAGTTTAAGGAAGGTTAGCAGCTCAAAGAACTAAGACTTGACTATGGATGTTAACCATACTGACCTGCTAAGAATGTATGAATAGCAGAGGGATACTATTTGGGAAAAGAACACAAAGATATTATTTATAGTCTCAGTAGTTTGATGCCTCTGCATTTCTACCTATGTCTGCCACCTCATGGAAGGAAGTGAATCAGGGCTTTTGTGAGCATAGGGGCAGAAATAAAAACGACGTCTTTTACCTAACTGGAGCGTTTTGTGTAGGATATGTGTGTTCTCTTGGTGGTGATTATAACAGAAGATAAATTAGAAATAAGTAAGATAAGACATTTTGGTGCCAGGGATGTCTCAAGATTGAGGATTTACTACAAAGAACACAGTTTAATTACAAACAATGACTGTATAAACTAATGATAAAAAAAATTCAGGATTAATTGAAAAGTTGACAAGCTGTATCTTTTGGTTAATTAATACTCAGGTATCTTTTAAAATAAAATTGCTTTGTGATTAAATTCTGCAGTTTAAAAATGAATTATATTTGGATAAATAAGCTGTGGGAAATGCATAGAAATAAATGCCTTTGGGGTTAAGAAGGACGCCCCATCAGAAGCTTGTTTAAAGTATCCATGAGTCAGTTCCATGGGGTTTGGATCATGAGTTTAGTGTAAAGGATGACACTGAATCCATAAATCAAAGTGGTAGCAACATCACAAGAATACTGCGTACCTAACCAGTATGTGGGTGGTTGGGATGCAGGGAATACGCTTAGGATCTGCCAAGTGGCATGATACAGTCATTGAGATGGGGGCATCTGAAAACAACCTTTATCTAGGGCCATCTCTTATTATAGGATGAATCTTCCTGAACCCTCCTCTATGGCCTTCTACAGCTTGACTGTGTATTTCCCGATTGCCAATCTCCCAGTTTTGGGGGCTAGGAATTGGTGGCGATGAGAACTTTCATGCATGAAAATCTCAAATGTCAGCAAAAAATGACACAGTATTTCAGAAGTAGAGAGGGTGAAGCATGTGGAAATAACAGAAGGGCTATAGCTATGGCCTATGGTGAGTGGCCTAGATCTTAAGGAAGTCAGCAGTTAATCAAAATGAGAGGCCAGGAGATGGAGTGGAAAGACTGGGAGAGAGAAGAGCTGGGTTCTAGGCCAAGCTTTGTCACCAATCATTTATGGCTTAGGCAAATCACTCATTTTCTTTAAAATTGAAACAGGTATTTCCTAAATTCCTTTCTAGCTGTGAAGTACTATGATTAAGGGCATTTTCATCTTTCTGTTCATCAATATACGTGGTCAGTGATTCACGGCAAAGAGGCAGTCCTCAACATTGGGGGAAAGCTTTCTTTCCTAAAACTGCCAAATGTTTGTAAAGGAGGGGTATCTCAGGTTTGGTATCAGAACTGCCATACAGCAAACATAGGAAAAAATAATATATTTACTGAGTGTAAAAATAAATACTTATTAACAGACACTGTTCTGTTTTCTCTGCAATTAATCTGCATACAGTCCTAGAAAAGGAAATGGAACTACAGAAGTTGCCCGAAATGACACAGATAGTGATAAGGTGGCCTGACTGTTGAGGCTTTGTACCTTGCTCCTTTATCATAATTCCTGCCATGGATAAATACATAGACATTAGGTCAGGGGAAAAAGCCAGGGTTTCATAATGCCCTTGGACTTCACTTAAATATATGCATTCGCTTATTTACTAAACATTCATCTACTGTGCACTTGCTGAGTGCCAGTCACTGTTCTAGACACTAAAGATATAATTGTGACCAAGAGGAGCCCAGTTCCTGCCGTCACAGTATTTTCAGTGTAGTAGAGGAACACACAGAGTTAGACAGCACTTAGAATACAGTGCAAGAAGTGCTGATATGGGACCAGGTACAGTTAAGAACGTGTGTTTGTGTGTGTGTGTGTGTGTGTGTGTGTGTGTGTGTAGGGAGATCATCCCAGAAGTAACATTCAAGTTGTACATTGAAGGATGCACACCAGTGAAGGGAGAAGAAAGAAGGTAAAGAGAGAAAAGTGTTTGTAGCAGAGAGAACAAGTGAGAAGAATCTAGAGCTAGCCCTTAAACTTTGGACAGGTGCTGACGTAGCAGCTTAAGTTTCACTTGAGATTCTGATTTGGCAGGTGTGGGCCTGGGCATTCATAGTGTGAACAGAGTGGTTTGAATGTCAGGCTGGTTTGTGAACCCTTTTAGGTTTTTGGCTTCAGGAACCCCACATATTCTAAGGTCCTTCCTGGAGGTTCTGAATCATTTTGGAAAAGCGCAGGTAAAGAACCTGGTTGGATGCCAGAGATTACAACCTCCAAGGTAGCTTCCTGCTCTGGGTGGATTTGGGTCGTGTTTGAGACAGACAAAGGCTGGACCTTCTGAGGGCATTCTGGGAGTGGCTTGGACCAGCCAGAGGGCATAAGTTCAAGGAGTTGCTGAAGCAACATGAGAGGACCTTTTTTCTTCTTGTTTGAAAAACTGTATTTGGGGAAGTATTTCATTCTCAAAGACTTGTGGCAGAGTTAAGTCACATGATGAGTGGTGTTCATTTAGGTGCCCTCTCTCACATGCGAACCATGTGGCAAGTGTCTGTTAGTTTTGTTACAACATTTGTAGATATTTTGCTTTAATTTCATAGGCCAAATGCTGTGATAGCTTATCCCATTCTTATCAACAAAAAACCGTAAAGGAATATAAATGGGACCATCAGTTTTGGTTGTCTCAGTGACATCTTTATGCTATTCTTTCTAGGAAAAAGGTTCATTATGTAATCTAGTGAAAAAAATCTCTGAAGTTATACTGTATTTGAGTCACTTTCAAAGTATTCACGGGAGAAGTTCTTAAGTCACTTTTCTTTAAAAAACTTACTGATTTTTTTCTTTCATATTATGGAACTTTTCTAATATATAAAAGGGTAAAAATAATATAATGAACACCTATATGTATCCTATTCACTTTAAAAATCTTCCTGATTTCACTTCCTTCTCCCTTCTTTTTATCACCCAACCCCTCCCATAACACTTCTTACTGAACTTGGTGTTCAGTTTCAGTTGGTGTTCAATTTAAATAACGTTTTAAAATGTCCAAATTACTACATATTTTATAGTTATACCCTTACATAGTAAATGATAACATCTAGGGCATTTAAAAATATTTTTCTATGTAAGTGTATGACCCTAAAAATATATAGTAATTTGGACATTTTAAAACATTTTTAAAATCATAGCTTCCTGTACGTATCTTTCCACAACTTTTTTTTTTAGCCCAACATTACACTTTGAAGATCTATCACTATTGGTGTGTATCACTACTTCATTCATTTTCGTTGCTTTATAGTATTTCACAATCTAAAAAGACAATGATTTATTTATTCTCCTATTGATAGGCATTTAAATTAGAAACAACCTATCAAGTTCATGACTAATTATACCTATAACTTAAATTATTCAATCTTTGCCATTTATAGCTGCCTCCTTCCTCCATGTTTTCAATGATCATCTAATGTATACAGCCATTTTTCAGGAAGATTAAAGAAAAACAGACAACATTGCAATAACTAAATTTGTGTGAATCTAATTACAACTTGAACCTTGTGTGCCTAAGCTTACAATTGGAACTAATGATGACTTTCTAAATGGAGAGGAGCCAGTGAGCCATAATAAAGCTGAAGCTCTGGTCATACTCCCTAACTTAATATTTTCTAGGTCCAGTGAATTTGTTAGAGGCCAGTAAATTGGTAGGTATCTACAGGAAAATATTTTCATATCAGCTTCTTCAGGATTGCCCAGCAGATTCACCTTCATAGAATTATTTATTGTAAGAAATGGTCACCCAGTCAGATCCTGTCACACTCTGGGTCTTTTCAGTCTTGAATTCTAAATTTTAAAAAGCCTGTTTTTAGCCATTCCTAATTCAGAAAATTTTAGAAATATTTGTTTCATGAGCATGGAGATAGCTCCATATGGTGATTAGGCCATATTGATATCTATCATCCTCTCCCCAAAATATCTTCAATATCAGTTATCATTGATGTTTCAAATGGTCTCACCAGAAGACACATCCTTTCTGCTGTATGACTAAAGATAGCACGTGTTAAATTTGAGTGATATAAATGTTTGTTAAATTTGGGTGACATAAATTTTGGCAAATGATTTGTAGGTTAGATGACAGAGGTGGTAACTTCATGCACTTGAAGGAGAAACCCAAGTCAACAAAATAAAATCCCATTTTAAAAATTGCCTTGTTTCTTTTTCTCCCAGTCTGTCGGCAGCCTTTTTCATTCTCTTAATATGGTATTTTTTGCCATGTAAATCATTTTATTTGTATATAGTAGTCAAGGTTATCAATCTATAATTTTATTGAATATAGATTTTTGAGTTATAGTTTGAGAACTTTTCTTACACTTAGGTTACAGAGGAATTCACTCATTTTTCCCCTTCTAATATTGGCAGTTTTATTTTTAAAGTTTAGATCACTTATGTTTGGAGTTTATTCTAGTATGTGGTATGAGGAATTGATTCGGTAGACCCAATGTTACCTTTTTCTACATGGCTATACAATAATCCCAATACTATTTACTTGAGTATGTTTTGCCCCAGTGGTTTGAGATGCAACCTTTATAATATGCTAAATTTCCATAAGTTGTTAGGTCTATTTCAAGGCTTTCTGTTCTGTTTTATTGGTTTGTCTGTTCATGCACCAGTACACACACTGCTTTAATTTTGGAGGCTTTGTAGTATGCCTAAATATCAGGTAGAGCTAGATTTTCCTCAGAGCTCTTTTTTTTCCACTGTTTTCCCAGTTTTTATTGCATATCTATTTTTTCCACTTAAACTGTAGTGTCAACTTGTCTAGCTCCAGGAAAAAAAGATTTTTATTGTGATCAAATTAAGTTTATGAGTTGACTTTGAGAAAACTTACATCCTGATGCTATTAAGACTTTAAAACCAATAAAAGGGATGTTTTCCATTTACACAAGTCTCTGTTTATATGTTTTTTGGGTGTTTTTATAATTTACTTCATAAAGGTTTTGAAGTTAACTGGCTAAGTTCATTTCCGAGTATTTATCTTTATTGTTGCTACTGTGAATTGTTTTCTCTTCCATTTTATCTTCTTAGTTATTATTGGTTGTATAAAGGATATTGATTTTTGCTTGCTAATTTTGTATCTGCTACCTTGTCTAATTCTTTTATAATTTGAGCTAGTCTTAACATTGATTCTCTAGGTGTTTCTTGGTGTAGTGGTATGTTACTTACAAATAAAGATAGTTTTATCTCTTCTTTTCTCTTGTCTAATTGCATTAGTTAATACATCTAGTACAATGTTAAATAGTTTTGGAGATAGTGGGTATTAGAATCCTTGCTCTGTTATTGATCTTAATGGGAATGTTTATGCTGTTTCCTCATCAAGTAAAATGCTGACTCCAAGACTGAGGTAGGGATGGGTGTGTGTGTGTGTGTGTGTGTGTGTGTGTGTGTGTGTGTGTGTGTGTGTGTAAGAAAGTATCCATCCATTCTTCATCAAGGGTTTTATTAGAAATAACTGTTGAATATTTTCAAAGGCTTTTTGGCTACCAATTAAATATTTTATTTCAGACAGTGCTTTTTTTTTTTCAGTTCTAGGATTTCCATTGGTTTCTTTTATAGTTTTCATCTCTCTCCTGAAATCCCCATCTCTTTACTCATAAATTCATCTTTTCTTGGAGTTTAACATTGATCAAATGTTCTTTTTTGTTTTCTAATTCTTGTATGTTAATTCCAAAGTCTGCCTTGTCAGTGGATCTGTTTATATTGACCTTCTTTCTTTTGACGAGGAGTCATATTTTTTTCTCTGATAATATACAGGGCATTACATATGACACACTGAAGAGATTTGGGTTCTGTCATATCCCTCTGAAGAGTGTTGAGGGTTGTTCTCGCAAGCCCTTACATTACTGGCAGATCACCTTTATTTTCTGGAGGCTTGGTTTTAGGTTTTGTTGGAGTGGCCCTATATCAATTTTTCCCTTAATCTAAGGAACGTCTTAGTCATGGAATATGATTTATACTCCTCAGGTAAACTGAGACCTTCAGTGGAATGGCTGAGGTGTTTACTAAGCCCCTCTGACTTAGTATAGTAGTTCTCTCAGTATTCTGTGTTTTTTTTTTTTTTCCCTTGGGCTGTTTGGGGTCTTGCCTTTAATCATGTACAGTGCAGTTAGAAGTCACCCAAACATCTTGAGAGAAAATTTCTTTTTTTTTGAGAAAATTTTATGCAGATTTTGGGACTCTCTACATTTTAGCTCCCTCCTCTCAGGGAGTTTCCTCCTTGATTTATAGTTTTTCTGGCAACCCCAAACTCTGACATTGGACTCTTCACTTCATTAAGATTACCGTTTTCTGCTTGAGTTCTGCCCTTGCTCTGGAAAGAATGGACTGTGTTTGCAGAGGAAAAGCTGTATTCATGTGGATCTCATTCAGTGTCATTTCTTTTTTCAAGGGATGGATTCTGTCCAGTTCCTATCTATTTTTCAGCCACTTTCCAGTACCTCCAAACACGTTAAAAATATTTTACTTAGTTTTTTTATCGTTATCGGCAGGATACAATATAGTCTGATACAATGACTCTGCCATTACTTGAATCCAGAAGTACAGAACCAAGATTAATCCCAGTGGAATTAACTCCACAGTGTGTGCTTGTTCCATTTTACCACACTTCACTATTTTATTGGTACTTCCTAGGTGTGAGAAATGACTTTTATTATTTTCTGGTCATTTTTCAAAGCTAGATTGCCAGAAGTAGTCTTCTTGGAGTGTGGTAATAAGCCAACAGTTTGGCTGTTTTTTTGTTTTGTTTTTTTTTTAATTATTTACTTATCTACATTTTGGCTGTGCCGGGTCTTAGTTGAGGCCTGTGGTCCCTGGTCGGGGAACTAGATCCCGCATGCATGCCACAACTAAGAGTTTGCATGCTGCAACTAAGAAGCCCACATGTTGCAACTAAGAAGTCCGCATGCTGCAACTAAATTTGGCTGTTTTTAATGAATTGATTGGTAGTTGTTGTTTTTTTTTTTTGCAGTACGCGGGCCTCTCACTGTTGTGGCCTCTCCCGTTGCGGAGCACAGGCTCCGGAGGCACAGGCTCAGCGGCCATGGCTCACGGGCCTAGCCGCTCTGCGGCATGTGGGATCTTCCCAGCCCGGGGCACGAACCCGTGTCCCCTGCATCGGCAGGTGGACTCTCAACCACTGTGCCACCAGGGAAGCCCTGATTGGTGGTTTTGAGGAGTAACTACCTTGACTGTTTTCTCCTGTACTGATCAGTCTCACTGAACCCATGGTAATTTGCCTGACTTTGGTAAACCCCTCTCTTGATTTTATGTTGTTTATATGCAGAATCTGAAGTCAAAGAGTACCATATCTTGCCACTTCTAAAAGGGTTAAAGATATTTTGTACTGCAACCCCAAACTAGTTTACGAATGTTGTATTTGTTAGCATCTACTTGATAATAGACCTTTCCAAGATGTTCCTCATGTTTATAAATTTAATGTGAAGACTTGGAAAGTATATGGTATGTCTGTAAGAGAGAAACTCATTTAAAAAATGGTTATTTGCTTGTTCTTTCAAGTAACCCAGTTTATTGGTCCTAGAGCATAATACAGACTAACTTATGATTTCCTTCTCATTATTTCAAATGGAAAAGTGGTGAATTTAATTTTGGCAGTTGTCTTCAGAATTGTTTCATGTCAATGGTGAGGAGATACTTTCATATGCAGCTTCATCAAGTTATAAAGTGTTGGTATGAGTCATATAATGGGAAGATTATAAAAGGTGTGTTCTGGGCTTCCCTGGTGGCGCAGTGGTTGAGAGTCCGCCTGCCGATGCAGGGGACACGGTTTCGTGCCCCGGTCCGGGAGGATCCCACATGCCGCAGAGTGGCTGGGCCCGTGAGCCATGGCCACTGAGCCTGCGCGTTCGGAGCCTGTGCTCCGCAATGGGAGAGGCCACAGCAGTGAGAGGCCCGCGTACAGCGCCCCCGCAAAAAAAGAAAAAGAAATTGATTTGCCAAACTTCTACCCAGGGTTTTAGGGGAGAGTTTAGGTTCAATGAAATCTGTGATAATCTATGCTAAATAGCAAACCTTGCCAAAAAGCAGAGCTAACTACAAGTCCCCAGTGAGCCATGACTGTGACTCATGTCTGCAAACTTATTAATATGCTTTCATGTCACTAAAATTGATTATAGTTGCTGTTATCCATAATCTCCTTCCTAATATCTTATAGTTCATTTCATCCTGTTATGGTGGTTAAAAATTCAGTTGTGATTGCATTTTGTAATATGGGGCAAAATTCAATTATATTATCATCAACAATTGATATTCAGTGACATTTTAAAGAGTTCGATATTGGTATGTATGTATGTATAGTATAAATTAATAAAAGGGTGAACAGTTGGAAAGAAAAAGATGAATAGAAGAAAATGACATAGTAATTAGGGTGTTAGTTGGTGAGGGTTTGAACCCGCTGTCATTCTTGTAGAAATATAAAGGCAGTAATGTTTAAGATAATTAGATTAAAGAAATAAAATGAAGAATAATTTGACTTGGTAAGTGGATGAAAATGGCTATGGTGGAGTAGTGCAATGGGGAGGCAATTTGAGGAGAAAAATGAGTGTTGAATAAGAAATAGAATAGCTAAGAGAAAATACAATTCGAGATAAAGGATTGTAGTTTAAGGATCTGGCCAGGGATGAAATGCATATTTGAGATTCATGCTCATCGAAGTGATAGATGAAATGTTGAAAGTGAGTAAAATGGGATTAACTATCATCCATATGAAAGCAGATGATGCTATGGTAATTCTGTGGCACAAATTTATAGAAACATTCTGTCTTAAAATATTTTAGTATGACTTATATCCCTGAGTACATTTTTATATTAGAAATTGGCCTCTTTTTCCTAGCAGTTAGGAACTCATGTATATTAACCATAGTATAGGTTTTTAAATTTAAAAAGGAAAAAATAATCCCTTGGGTTTACTTTGCTGCTTGCTTATTACCATTCGGTAGAAGCACATGAGCCAAATTTTAAGCAGCTTTAATATTAGAGCTTTGACTGATTTAAGGTCTTATCAATGTGTGTTCACTTTTGGTCATCATCTCTGGCATTTCCCTTGTTAGTGTATCAGAAACTGGAAATTTGTAATCCCCTCTAGCATTCAGATGTGGCTACATATTTATCTATTAAATGAATTGGTTTTCAAGTTTTAAAAGTTAGGAGATTTCACACACATGAATCTGAATTTCCAGCTACTTTGGAAAAATTGGAAAATCTGGTGACACTCTGCATTAGCTGTTTAACGCAACAATGTTTGTTATGTCAGTTTCTGTGGGTCAGGAATCCAGGTGCAGCTTGACTGGCCCCTCTGGCTCAGTGCCTCTCACGAAGCTGTACTCAAGGTGTGTACTCGGATTGCAGCCATTGTTAAGATTCCACTGGGAGGATCATCCAGGCTCACTGCCAAGGTGGTTGGAAGCATTGAGCTCCTCAGGGGATGTAGGTTTAAGGCCTCCGTCGGTTCCTTTTCATGTGGGCATCTCCATAGGGCAGCTCATCACACGGCAGTTTGCTTCGTCAGAACAAAAATGAGAAGAGACAGAGAGAGTACCAGCAGGACTAAAGTCACCATCTTTTGTAACCTAATCTTGGAAATGCCATCCAGACACTTTTTTTTTTTTTTTTTTTTTTTTGCGGTACGCGGGCCTCTCACTGTTGTGGCCTCTCCCGTTGCGGAGCACAGGCTCCAGACGTGCAGGCTCAGCGGCCATGGCTCACGCGCCCAGGCGCCCCGCGGCATGTGGGATCTTCCCGGGCCGGGGCACGAACCCGTGTCCCCTGCATCGGCAGGCGGACTCTCAACCACTGCGCCACCAGGGAAGCCCCATCCAGACACTTTTGCTCTTTTTTTTTTCCCACTGGACACAAGTCACTATGTCCAGCCCACGCTCAAAGGGAGGGCATTACCCAAGGGAATGAATGCTGTCATGAGCTGTTTTAAAAGTCATCCATTGCTTCCTGTTCATGAGTTTTCACAATACAAGCATGTGTTAGAGCTGAGTCGCGACGGACTCCTTATGAGTGGGTCATGAACTCTCTGGTCCAGAGCTGACCTCGTCCAGTCCCCTTAACCTTTTTATGTTCCCTACTGGGATTCTACATGCAGTTGAGTTAGTGACAATGACATTAAACAGGAATCACAATCTTTTTTGTAGAGATGTTTTCCACAGTTCCAAATTCTTCCCTTCTCTGCTCTGTGGAGACAAAATAACCACATGAAGTCAGAATAGTAGATTTGAAAAGGACCAGATTTAATATAGACTAGCTGTTTAAAATATACCACTTAGTTTTTCAGAAGTTCTTTAGGTATTCTCCAAATTTTGAATTAAACTTTATTAATACAGATACTTCAATAATTTAAAAACTGTTTAAGTAAACCTACTAGAGGTATTTAGTAAAAGTTGTCACACTTAGAAACCAGTAAAGCTTCATTTGCACATACATTTTAAAGTATTCTAAATGTGTTATTAATTAGAAGCTTGTGACACTGCACTGATTTTTTTTTAAAAAGTTCTGTGAAATTCTGCATGAATGCTCAGTGGTATGAAGCATTTAGGTAGAATGGTATGAAGCAAGCTCTTCATGAAATTATGCAACTAAAATATATTAATAAATTGATGATGAAGTTGATATAACACTAACTTTAATACTCTGATTTCACATTTTGGGTTTATCAGATCAACGTATCAATGTATTCTCATTGACTTTATAAGTAAATTTTTAAAAACATGAACTTATGTTAATAAAATGCCACTTTTAGCTCAATTACAGTACTGTGTAAGAATTCACTTGAGCAAAGAGTTTCACTCCTAAAAAGCATAAACAAATAACATTCAAAGCTACTGATGTGGAATAATTTTCTTTTAGGTTAAAGAAACTTTAGCAAGAGATATTTCCAGTAAAAGCTGTATTATTCCTAAACAAAATCATAAAATAGCCATTTAGAATAAAAGATATAGTGGAGCGGCATATTTAAAATACAAACTCGGAGGTGCAGCAAGCTTCTGAAGTGTCTTTTTTAATCTCCAAGATTTAATATTCATAGTATAGTTTATACCTTGAAGAGATTATCAGTTACCCAGATGTATTATTATGTTACCTGACTACCATATTCAATTAACCAGAATTTGCTATTCCCTGACCTGTAGAGTTTATTTTATAAACACTTTGTCTACACAGTAACTTATCTAAATACTTATTTTATTTACCATGTTTATTTATTACTATTTTTAGGATATTACTTTAATGATAAACATAAAAAATATGCTTAGATCTCCTGAGATTCCTCTTAGGTATTTATCCCCCCTCCGGGTAGAATTTAGTAGAGAATTGTGGCAGCTATATGTAGTAACAATGTTAGCAAATCAAATGTTAGTTAATAATATTTATTATAAGTCTGTATTCTTCAAGGATATTTATTACTTATGCATCAAAATAAATATGTGGCTAGTTTATCCGAACATTAATGAAAAGTTTATTGTGCTTTTAAACATAGATATTTTAAGAGTTCACAGTATAACTTTTTTTGATACATTTCTGTTGCATAGTATTTGTTTTTATTTCACTCCATTTACCACTCCAATATGGAAATGGCTTTATTGTATTATCTATAGATGTGCCATGTGGTTAAGGAACCTGGTACCCAAAAGAATTTGCCTCATCCCGTCTTTCATGCTAACCCCCCTGACACTCATAAAAAGCCCCTCAGGAGGAGGCCACCACTAGAACTGGGTGTATTAGCAGCCTCCTGGTTGAAACTCTCGAGTTCTATCTGAAATGGCAGATAATTAGTGACAGGCATTTGTACATGGATATGGGAATCCAACTGCCATTTATAATCCTTTGCTACAGTAAAGTATGTTCTAAATGCTAGCTCAGAGTTGAAATTTTAGAAGCCCACCTATTAAAAGTTGAAGACTTGCTGGTACTCTGGTGTTCAAATAGGTGTGTTATTATCTCGTCAATCAATACTTCTAATACAGGCGGGATCCTATTCTCAGATTTCCCTTTTCCAATTTGAATATATTTGTTTTTATAAGAAGTTTTATAAATTCGCCTATTTGGATGGACAGTTGGGATGGTTTTCTTTCTTCTCACACTTCCCCTCCACATCCTTGTATCCACTGCAGCCTTTAGCACATGCCTCAGTGTTAGCTTTCGAGATACCCATCACCTTTGTTCCTGCTTCTATGAGATGGAGAAATCAGAAATGTATTCTGGGCTCTTTCTGTTACACCATATTGAGAATTTCCCAGTATTACAAAAATATTGGCAAGAATAAATTCTAAGATTTCAGGGATGTTGTGATCATTAGTAATATAATACTTGTAAGTGACTGGTATTCAGTAAATAATGCTCATTATCCTTCTATTAGTGCAACTAATTAGTATAAGATTCTGAATTTTGGGAATGCCATTTATGTATGAATTAATACAATGACTATAAAAAACACTTTTCTCTCATTAAAGCAGGTCCCACACTGAACTAAAAACCTTTTGTTAGACTAATTGAGTTACTGTGTGTCCTTAAGTAATTAAACTACATAACATAAAAAAATTCTGCAATTTAGTTTTTCAGAAATCCAGACTACAATTATTGCTCTGATTAGGCAACATTAGTGAGATGTTCCTGTTTGTGGTCTGACAGATGTGAGTTGCCTGCATGAAGGATGCACTAGGACTGTGCATAAAGAATGTATTTTTGGGTGCTATGTTGGGAACTGTGCTACAGCTGCTACCAGGCTATGATTTGTGAGGGGTTAGCTTTCTTCTATTGTCTTTCTAAATATGGGTCTTTTTTTCTCACTATTTTTTCCTGGTGTGCCAGCTTACCTCCAACAACTCCTTCAAATTAAAACTCGGAATATGATGCTTCCAAAAAGTTTTCTATATGTGTATAAAGGTTTATGAATACTTGTGTTTGAGGTATTGGATGATCAGCACATAGTAGGTGCTCAGGAATGCTCGTTTAAAAAATTCAGGACTATAAAACACATTTTTACCTTTTTATATAGGGAGACAGTATCCCCCAAATTCTGGGGTCGTGCATATATCTCTTTTTTTTTTTTTTCCTTGTGGTACGCGGGCATCTCACCGCCGTAGCCTCTCCCGCCGCGGAGCACAGGCTCCGGACGCGCAGGCCCAGTGGCCATGGCCCACGGGCCCAGCCACTCCACGGCATGCGGGATCCTCCCGGACCGGGGCACGAACCCGCGCCCCCTGCATCGGCAGGCGGACTCTCAGTCACTGCGCCACCAGGGAAACCCCGTGCATATATCTCTTTTCCTCAGAATGCAGGAAGAGTATAGATGAAGATCACTCTAGTATTTAGAGATAAGTGGTTTGATGCAAGATATCTAAGGTGTGTATTGATTTGTCTTTAAGGTGGCATATCATTTTGATTACCCATGGCAATGGTTTTCAACTCCTCTTTAATTCTTCCCCTTTTACCCAATTTCAATTTCATTCAGATCTCCACATTATAAAGCATATAAAATAAAGCTTCTGGAGTTGAATCTCCTTGGCCACTTTGAGCCCTTTGCTGTATCCCCAAGGCTCAGCTCAGCTATATGGCTTTGGGAGACTATGTACCCAACTCTTCTTGACCAATTGACATATTGAAGAATCATCAGATAATTAAAACTTTTTTATTCTGACTACTGTATGTTTTAACTCATATTAGATGCTGTACAAAATATAGAAAATAAGACCCAGTCATGTTTCTCCAGATGCTAACTTAAGAGATGAGATAAACATACATGAAATAAGGGTGAAAAATCAAGGCAGTAGAAATTAAGAATAACTTTATCACAGTTCTGGGGGTTCTTGCTGTTGATACTCTTCATGGATGCTGCAAAACCCAAGATAACAAATAGTGGCTAACTTCTATTCAGTAGTGTCAGGTACTTTTCTTACCTTAACCTGTTTTATCCTCATAACAGCTCTGTTGTCACCTCTCTTTTACATATGAGGAAACTGAGGATCAGAGAGGTTAATGCCTTGCCCATATGCACCAGAGCTGAGTTTTAAAACCTGCTGTGTTCAAACTATTGATAGTTACACTTTGCTGGCATTTAGAGTTGTCCATATGTGAGTATGGAAGGTCTTGGCCTCTGGGGCATGGCGATAGGGATGCATTTCTTAGTCTGACAGCGTTCAAGGTAGCGTTAAAATATAAATGAGATCTGTGCTATAATGCAATGCATGAGACATAATAAAAATAACAAATCAGCTGAATAATCTTTTGAATTTTGAAAGCAGCTTTATATACATTATCATAGATATGAATTTTTCATGATAAGCTAATGTTGTAACAGGTATTGCTATGCACATTGGAAAGATGAGGAAGTATACCAAAAGATCTTAAATGACTTGTCCTAGGTTACAGGGCTAGGAATAGATCTAGCAATAGAAATCAGTATCCTGGACTCCTATCCACCAAGGTTTTCTTCAGAATTGGGAGACAGAGTAAAAAATGGATATTTTTGTGGACTGCCTGAATATTTTTACTAATAGCAATTTTCAGTCTGTAACAATGATTCATGTTTGTCAAAGAAGTACTGGGTGGGAATTTAACATTAATTGCTTGGACATGGATATTTGATTCATACCTATTTATCATTTTTTTTTTAGTAATCTTTCAAATTCTTCTGGAATTAAACTTGAACCTCTTAATATTTGATCATATTCTTCCCCAATAGCAATTGTAGAGGAATTCAAAACCTGCTTGCATGAAACCTAATTGCAGTCACCCAGCCAGTAGTAGTTACTGGCAATCTTTAGACTCTTGTGGTCAATCAGTTCTTGAATATTAGTAAATTAGTTAAAAAGATTTTTCCCCTTGGCTCAGAATTTCAGAGACGCTCCATCTCAGTCACATGTTGAGCTCTTGATCATTTGATACCCCATGGCCTGATAGAGGTGAGGAGAAGATCAGGGTGAAATATGAGGTGTCCTAGTTAGACACCCTACTCACAAACCTGACAAGTTGGGCTTCCAGAGAGATAACAAAGATGAAAGAGAAGCCAGAATATAGATAGGGGATTGAGGACCCTTTGGCCTCTTCATTCTGGTCACTTAGGTAGTTTTTACTCAGCAAAGCATATCTTTTCCTTGGCTAATGCATCTGTAGTCATTCCCACTCTTTTTGATATTCAGAGACTCATCATCACTCCCAAATAAATCCACCTCAGTAGTGCTGTAGAGCAGCCAGCACAGCTTCAGACAGGAGGACTGCTCCTTGAAGGGCTGCATTCCCATTGTGCTACTTAATGTTAAATACCACACGTAGCTGACACTCATGAACTGATTCCCCTTACATCCTTTTTGGAAGCAGGGAAGAGATAATGATTAATACATTACAGCATTTTTAAAACATTGGTAGAACCTCTTAGGAAGATGTTAGTAGGTGCAGATTGTTTCCAAAGCAAAGCTAACTTCTGATGGGAATTTAGAGGTTGTTGGAGAGATAAAAGAAGAGTTGAGGGAACCTAGGAACAGTGTGTGTTTTCTTTAAGATACACAGAATTAAAAACCAGGCTACATTATTTAAACCTTTTGAAACACTGATTTATAGCTTTTGGTTTGGAAACCAGTGGGTGACTTGTTCTGCACTCTTCCATTTGGTTATAGTGTTAATATCATATTTCATATTTATCTGGTGAATTTTGTCTCAGAAGCTGTAAGTGTGACTCTTATTGCGGATAAAAATCCTTCTGTATCCCTGGAAGGCCAGTACATCTCTGCTGGAGGCAACATTAGCTGGGGAGGCAGAGTGTATGGTGTGGCTGATCAGTTAGCTTGTTCTAGCATGCTAGGTGCTTAGACATCCCCAGAAGTACCACCATTGGATGGTTGTCCATTGCTCTCCACACTCACCTTTTTTTCAATGATCTTTTGACCCCTGTAACATTTAAACAAAATCCCAACTTTGATATCAAATCTTCGGCATTCCCTTAGTAAAAGCTGAGACCTCCAGCCTCAGTACCACAAGAAAGCAAATGTTGTGGTCCAAGGAAGATGAAGTAGTAACATAACTACAAACAGCAGGTCCTAGTCTCAGTGTAAAATCTTGGATCTGTAACTGAGGAGAGTTTTCCATAGTAGTAGATGCTCTGCCAATAGCACACACAATTGGTCTGGCCATGCAGCCTTATCTAGAGAGGCAGTCCTGATGTCATTATGCCAGGTGAATTCATCATCAGTGTGTTGGGCACCTGGAGTGAGAGAGTTGTAGATAGCTTGTTTTCCTACTGTGTGCCCTCAGGAGGACCAGGACTTGGGAGCCACACCAGGGACACTAGCCCTGTTTCTTGTCTGCTGGGTCAGAGGAGGTCATGAGAGGGGACCCTCATCCATTACCAGGGCTCAGAGTTACTAAGGATGTGAAGATATTTCTGGGTTTGGGAAAGCTCCAGTTGTCTATTTCTCCTGTTGATCTTCCCTGTCACAAAAGAGTGTTCTTGGGCTGCTTTGCCAGCCAATCAGGAACACACCATGACAGCATCAACCATGGTAAAAAATTGCATTAAAACAACAATCATCTCCTTATTTGCCTTTGCTATAACTCATGCTTGAGGAGTTTGAGTTGCATTTTACAGATTCTTGACTCATTCAAACAATACTTAATAGCACACTCATGCTGAGTCAAGTAAGTTGTTGGGTGTTTTGGATACAAAATGAGTGAAATGCATAGTCCCAAGCTCATAGCCAGCTAAAGAAATAATTGCAATGTAAAGAGCACCCGGTAAGCATTACCAACCTGCCAGTCACCTGGGAAAGCTTTAGTTTCCTCATCTAAAATGGAAACGTTGTATAAAATGGTTTCTTGGTTCTTCTCTAGTTGGATGTTCCCTGATTCCTTCTGACCTGTTATCAATAAATGTCATTTTTAGGAATGCAGAATATTTTGTTTGATAGCCTCAGTTTGTTGGTTCAATTACTACATGTGCTCTTGCCCACAGTTACCAAATACTTGAACAACAATATTATGGTAATAAAATACAATGACTATATTTTAACACTTTAAAACCTGAGAAGTAAAGATATTTTCTCACATGGGCAAGTACTATTGAATTGAAGGAAATATATAAGTACCATGCAATATTTATCATATGGCTGGAATCTGATCTTTAGAATGGACTTCTGCTATAGTAGAAATATCTTCTGAAATGATAGTCTTAGATTCTGCCCAAGCTGGCCACAAATGTTTAAAATCCCTAAGTGAATTTGGTTATGGTTAGCAATTAAAAATATAAGCAGAGTGAGAGAGATAAAATCCCCAAGGAAAATCATCAAGTTACCATGCCCATTTTTAATGAAGTATGTGGCAGCATCTGGATCACTGTGTGCATGTATGTGTGCATGCGTGTGTGTGTGTGAGAGAGAGAGAATATGAGAATATGGCTGGCGTCTTTGAGAACAAAGAAGGGAGAAGTTGCAGCTTTGTTGACTTGGTTATTGCCATGACCTTTCTGCCTAAGCGATTCTTTCATTCATTAACAAACTTAATTACCTGTTATGTGAAAGGCAGTTCTTCAAAAATGTGTCTTGTCCTCTCTCACATACGGGCAAAGATGTATTTGAAGTTATGTGATGTTTCTTCAATTCTTAGTTTTATAACTTAAAATTTCTGTGATTCTAGACTTGACATTTGCTCTCTCTGAGCCTTAATTTCCTCACCTATGAAATGGGGGGACACTTTCCTCCCAAGATTTTTGTGAGGACTTAACAAGCATATATGTGGGAAAAAAAGGTCACACATATGCCAGTAGCCTTCAAAGATGACATGTGATAATAAACTGGTGCTCGAAGACACGTCAACACCTTTTCTTACCACATCAGCTCTGTCGATGAAAAATTAATCCGTCGATCTAAGAAAAAAATAGAAAATTTTATTTGAGCCAAATTGAGGATTATAACCCGGTAACAGCCTCTCAGAAAGCTCCAAGAACTATTCTACCCGTTAGAAGTCAAAGCACAGTTATATAAGTTTTTCGAGATGGAGGACTGTGCGTTAAATGACGTGTTATTGACAGTTCACACAATCCAGATCTGCAAGTACAAAGTGGTAGGTCATGTGACCACTTACAAGATCAAGAAGGAACATTATCTTTAAAGGAGTTGTCTTGTTGGTGCTAGGAGAATGTTGCTCTTTATGGTTGAGCAGGTATTTCTGCTGATGGGTAAGTTTGTTTGATGCATACCACAGATATGCGACGCACAATGAAGGGGAGAGAGGAGCCCAAAGGGCAGAGAAAATTTTTTGTTTAAATTTTTCTTGTCTTAGCATAAACTATGAATTTTTATTTCACAGCTCTAAATGTAGACATTGGCTTCTGTTGATATTAGTCCTGTTTCACAGTCATGTGGAAGCCTGTTTTAAAATTTTGTGCTAGGGAAGGTCTGCATTTATGGTTTGGGTTGCAGAAAATTGCATGAGTTTGGATCACATATTCAAGAGACCTGTGTTTTCCAAGACTCTTTTCATTTACATATTTTCCCTAATTATTTTCCGATTATTATTTTCCTAATTATTTATATATATAATAATTCTATTATATTAATAAATAAAACAGCAATAAATCTATATATCTCTATATAGAAATTGAATAGAAAGTTATACCAGTGAGCACATTCTGACACTATTTAAGGCTATCAAAGAAATAGATTCCATAAGGAAGAGCAGATTCACAATTTTGTGCATGACAAAGAGCTGTGGGAATAAAATCCAGAGCATGATGGTTCCAGTTAGGTCTCTGTTTTTTAGTCAAGGCAGTTTGGATTGTGACAGAGCCCACTCTAGCTAGCTTAAGCAAAGGCATTCATTGTCTCTAGTAGTCAATTTCATTGTCATCCAAGATCAGGAAGTAAAGTACAGCCAGACCTCATGGGAATCAGAATTGGAAAGCCAGGTACAAGATTCTTTATCTCTTCTAGGTTGCATGGTTCCTTTCATGTTTTCTCTCTGATATCAGTGTGTCAACTTCATTTTATTTTCTTAACCATTTTCTTTGGCTTGCTCATATTTGATATGGCTTAACAAAGTCATTTTTTCATCCTTCAGACTACAGTGTGGACTTTGATTTTTGATGCCTCATCCAACTGACAACAGTCTCTTTGTATCTTGGTTCAGATTCTCAAGACAATCTCATGGGTTGTTTGGGGTCAAATATCCATGCCTGATCAGTTTAGTAGTTTTTGTTGGGAAGGGTACAGACAGCAAACCATATCTAGTAAAACCCTTACTAGTTTAGTAAACTTGGATAAGATTCAGATAAATTTTGTCATCTGAAAAAATGTGGATAACACTACTTCCTTCAAAGTATAATGTGAGAATCAAAATCAAATATTGATAGGTAAAGTGTAAAGACTTCTGTTTAGGGGTTAATGGATATTGGGTAAGTTGAAGTGTTTGGCAGCTAGTATTCGTGAATCTACAGCTGTTCCCCTTTACATCCACTCCAACTCATTTCAAGGACTTAGGTCCCAATCGTGCTATAAGACATGAAGGCTGATGAAATGGTATCTCTGAAGAATGAATAGAGACCACAGTGTGTTTAAATTACTGGGGTGTGAAAACAGGACAAATTAGCTTGAACTGCAGAGGAGAAAAAATAACTGTGTTCCCAAATGTTGAAGTATATTTAATATACATCCAATCTTGACATTTAGAATGTATCACCTTTTTTTATTATAAAAGGCAAAAAAGAGTTAGAAATATTGCAAAAAATGTGAATGGAGTGGCAGATCTTTCTGTCAGCAAACACACTTTTTTAGATGAACTATTACCTTTAACTTGAACTACTTCTTTTTATCAAGTCAATGTACTTAATTTGTGGTTTGCCTTAAGAAAATTTTTTTTGTTTTTTGGCTTTTTTGGTTTGTTTTTTGTTTACTTTGGAAATGATGGAATCTAGGAAGAATTGCTTAACTGTGCAACTCATCATTTAGAAAATATATCAGAACTTAGAGGTCAGCCAAAAAAAAAAAAATTAACTGGTTGATATGGTGCTTTTACATGAAATCCTGGGCTAAATGTCTATCTAGTGTAGTTTATTTTTTAATCGTCTCCATTGACCTCATAAAATATAAATTGGAAAAAACTAACTGCTTTTTTTTATGGCTTCTTCCTAAAATGTTCATGAGAGAGGACTTGACATTTTCATTGTAACCACCTCACTCACATAGAACATGCTGGCATAGTCTAACTCTGCTGTAACCTGAGGTAATATGACTGGCTGAGATGTCATTTGTAGTGTAATGTATCAGGTTGACTAGCTAGTTATATATGAAGATGCTTAACAAATTTACTGCCATCTTACAAGATATTTCATCCCAACAACTATGACATGATCATCTGATTGTGTGAATCATTTGAATGATTTCTCCAGATGTGAAATATCTGGACAAATTCACAGGCCAACATTCATTTAACATATCAGTGGGTCGCAACCTTAGTGGTTGCATCGTTTGCAAATATTTTCTCCCATTCTGTGGGTTGTCTTTTCGTTTTGTTTATGGTTTCCTTTGCTGTGCAAAAGCTTTTGAGTTTGTATCAGTTTTCTGTTGCTGCCATAACAAACTCCCACTACCTTAGTGGCTTAAAACAATAAAAACTTACTACCTTAGGGTTCTGTAGGTCAGAAGTCTGATGCAGGTTTTGCTGGGCTAAAACCAAGGTGTTAGCAATGCTGTGTTTCCTTCTAGAGGCTCTAGGGGAGTATCCATTTCCTTGCCCTTTTCAGCTTCTAGAGAGCTGCCCTGTATTCCTTGGCTCATGTCCTCCTCCCTCCATCTTCAAAAATAGCAAGACAGATTCTCTCTGTAACCTCTGACTCTTATCTCAGCCAGAAGTGTTCTTTTAAGGAGTCATGTGATTAGGCTTGAGCCCACCTGCATAATTTAGGATAATCTCCCTTTCTCAAGGTCCTCAACCTTAGTTGCATCTGCAGAGTCACCTTTGCAACTAAAAGTAGCATAGTCACAGGTTTCAAGGATCAGGGCATAGACATCTTTGGGAGGCCATTATTCTGCCTCCCATAGGGTGAAATTCTAGAACAGTTAAGGACTAAAACAAGGGCAGGGAGAGATTGAATTAATGGATATGTTTTTGGAGAGTATCTATTGGTGTGGTCTTCAACAGAAGAGTCAACAAACGAAAAAAATTATCAACAGATAGAAAATCAGGCATCAGGATAGCAGTTTGAGTTAGGAGTTGCCACACTTTGCACGTAAAAAGCAATCCTCTTTGTTCAGTCAATATTTAAATAAGCTAATTACACGAATGGGCCTGTTCTGTCATCTGTTTTTTAATCTGGTAGCAGATACAACTCCATCACTTAGGTACTTGAAGTTCTGTAGCAAACATTTATGAGAATGAGTTGACAATTACTAGTGTAAAAGCAAAGCTAGGTTAATACCATTTTTAAACCTAGAGTTTCTTGCTTAGGATGTATTAAAGATAAAGAAGATTAAACATTTAGAAGATGTTTTTTACTTAAATAGATAAAACTGATATGTGAACATCAATAGGAGTGCAAGATTAGTTCTAGCTTTTAAATTAGCAAAACAAAAAAATTCCAGTTTTCACAAAACTCAGTTGATAAGGAAAGGCAGATTATACTTCAGGAATCTTTTAAAAACACTGCTGGATAATCTTTTAAAAACACTTCTTTTTGGGTTAGTTGATTAAATACCTTTAATTCCTTACAGAATCCTTTCAAACTGTATTTTTCTTTTTTAAAATTGATTTTAATAAATGGGCTGGCTAAAATTAGTATTCAATTGAATCTAATAGATAGCTGTAAATATAGCTAGATTTGATGGTCTTAAAATTAATTGTAGTTTGAAATTTAGAGCTCAGGCTATAAAATCAGTGACAGGTGAGTAAAGCAGAGATCCAGACAGAGTGGAAAGATAATTTTGTGTGTCATGGGAAATTCCTCAGCTTTAAATATGTAGAACGTTTAAAAAATGCTCTCTGATCTTTATAAGGAAAAACTGGTTTTACATATAACAAATAGCTGAACTGTGCAGTAGAACTATTTGGTCTGTTTTTTAAAGTTAACTCTATGTAGTTGTAAATCAACACCATATTTACTTGTATAACTCTCTTATTCCACCTCCTGGAGTGGGCTAGACACCTAGAAAGAATCCAGACTTTGCTTGATTTCACTCTTCCTTGAGCCTTGGAGGAGAAATGGGAAAGATTGAGTGAAGTCGAGGCCACTGGAGGCAGGGAAGGGAATGAATGCTTCTTACCACCAACTGTGTACTAGGTACACTGCTTCATGCTTTACATGTATTGCCACAACTTTAGTTATTATCCAAGAAAGAGAAATGAAACTTACAGTGGCCAAGAATTTTGTCAAACATACCCTAGGCAATAAAGCCTGACTTGAACTCACGTACACTTGACTCCAAAGGTTTGTTCTTCTCATTGTCTCTATGCTTCCTTCCTGAACCTTGAGACCCATTTTTCTGATTCCTCTCCTTAAATAGAAGGCACTGTGTACCGAAAAGAAAGGCAGCTCCCTCAAAACCGGTGACACTGACAGGTTTACAGGATTCCCCAAAGTATCCCAGGGCCCCAAATCAGAAAAGCCTTCAAGTCAAGGAGCCATTCTTGTTATAGTTGTGTGAGCCATCTACTCCTTTAACCGAAGGCCTCACTTCCAAGTTATGAATCTTCTCCAGGAACAGATGGACTTTGAAGTCAGCCATGCTCTCTGCATGGTGACAGGGCATGGTTATACTTCAGCTCGGATCGTCCTGTCTTATTGACTCCCATGCAATTTCTCGGAGGACTCCTGCTTCCCTATCTGTTGCTCCCTTCCTTATAATCATCAGGGGTTAACAGGATAGGATGTGGGGCCCAAATCATTTTTCCTTATTTTAAAAGAACTTCAATAATGTGGACTGAAGTTGAAACTAGAGAATAAAAGGAATTATCACACAGGCTACTGAAAGGGGATAAAAACCTCTTACGTGTTGTGGAGTAAGGAAGGCAGGAATATGTGGAAAATATGTTTGATGAAAAGGATGCAGATCTATGTGATCTTTGTATGTGATAAAAAATAATATAATTGTGTTCGTGGTGTATTTATCACAGATATATTTTATCTTTAAGGCCAGTATGGTATCATTTAGAAAATCACCTATGGGGGAACTTAAAATATAGGCAGGCTTTACTGTGAAAAGGTATTGATTACATCATAATGCCTAGCAACAAGAAAATGATTGTACCTCAATGTGATATCCTTAGTCTTTAACACTGATGTTTATAAAGAGTTAATAGTGATACAACAAAAAACCTTTAATATTTTAAAAACAAGATGGAAAGTTGGGGATATGATTTTTCTTAATTATGAAATTGCATAAAATTCTAAACATAACTGCTTAAATGTTAACAGTGTTTGCCTGGGGAATTCTGGTTTATTGCTGTTTTTTTTTTTCTTCTTCATTGTATTTTTTCCAACACTTACAAGCAGAAAAACAAATAAGTTTCCATGATGAGAAAAAAAAAAGCAGAAGATTTTATGAGTATTCTCAAGTGACCAGTGAGGAAACAAAAGATCTTCCTGGCCAGATGAGACTTAATATTACTACAAGTTAATTGATTCAGTGATCCTTCTGTTTAGATTAAAGCTAGTAGAAATCAGATGGTGACTGTACACCTAATTATCATGTTATTTTAACAATAGGAAAAAATAATAAGCAAAGTTGTGCAACAGTTTTTCAACTATAATGAATCAAGAAAAGGCATGTCAAGAATCATATAAGGCACATGTTTTAGACATTAAAATGTTTGTAGAAACAATCATAAGTCAATTATGTAATTTTGAAGTAAAATATGAATAGTATGTAAATGCATTTGCTATGTTCTACTTTTTGTAATTTCCTTTGATATAATATTAGCTCTGTCTAAAGAACCACACAGGTCATGTAGAAATTTGGAAACCAGCTATCAGGTGTCAGTTCATCCTTTTTAAAGCTATTAAAGTACTATATTTAGGGATTAACATCAGTAAGCAATGAGTTAGATTATGTAAATTCATAAATATATTACTTTTTAAATTCTTAGTGTTTTATTTCTTTTAAATAGACTTTGTCAGAGCAGTTTTAGGCTCACAACAAAATTGAACAGGAAGTATGGAGAGTTCCCATATTTCTTTACACCCCTTTCCCCCACATAAATACAACCTCCCTCTCCCCACCATCATCATCCCACACCAGAGTGGTACATTTGTTACAATCGATAAAGCTACATTGACACAACATTATTACCCAGAGTCCATAGTTTACATTAGGGTTCTATCTGGGTGTTATACATATATATAATGATATGTATCTACCATTATTGTATGCAGAGAAGAGTTTCACTGCCCTAAACATCCTCTGTGCTCTGCCTATTCATTGCTCCCTTTCTTTAACCCCTGGCAAACACTGACCTTTTTACTGTCTCCATAGCTTTGCCTTTTACAGAATGTTATATAATTGAAATCATACAGCATGTAGCCTTTTCACATTAATTCTTCCACTTAGTGATGTTCACTTAAGTTTGTTCCATGTCTTTTCATCTTTGATAGCTTGTTTCTTCTTGGCGCTGAATAATATTCCATTGTCTGAATGGAGCACAGTTTTTTTGTTTGTTCACCTACTGAAAGTCATCTTGGTTGCTTCTGAGGTTTGGTAATTTAAAAAAAAGCTGCTATAAATGTGTGCAGGTTTTTGTGTAGATGTAAGTTTTCAAATCTTCTAGGTAAATTCCATGGAGCATGATCACTGGATCATATAGTAAGACTATATTTGGTTTTATAAGAAACCGACAAACTGTCTTCCTAAGTGACTGTATCATCTTGCATTCTCACCGACAGTGAATGAGGGTTCTTGTTGCTCCACATCCTCATCAGCATTTGGTGTTGTCCATGTGTTGGATTTTGGCCATTCTGTTAAGTGCGTTTTAACTTGAAGTTCTTTATTGACATATGACTTGGTGCATCTTTTCAATAAGCTTTTTGTCATCGCTATATCTTCTTTGATGAGGTGTCCAGACCTTTGGCCCATTTTTAATTGGATTGTTTGTTTTCTTATTGTTGACTTTTAAGAGTTTTTTGTGTATTTTGGATAATGGCCTTTGATCAGATATGTCTTTTGCAAATATTTTCTCCCAGTTTGTAGCTTGTCTTCTCATTCTCTTAGCAGTGTCTTTCACATAACAGAAGTTTTTATGAAGCCCAGCTTATCAATTATTTCTTTCATGGGTCGTGCCTTTGATGTTGTATCTAAAAGATCATCGCTGTACTTAAGGTCATCTAGATTCTCTCCTATGTTATTTTCTAGGTGCCTTATGGTTTTGCATTTTACATTTAGTCTATGATTCACATTGAATTAATTTTTGTGTAAGGTATAAGGTCTGTGTCTAGATACATTTTATTGCATGTGGATGTCCAATTGTTCCAGCACCATTTTCTGAAAAGACTATCTTTTCTCCACTGTATTGCCTTTCCTCTTGTCAAAGACCAGTTGACTATATTTATGCAAATTTGACTATATTTATGCAAATTTGACTATATTTATGCATATTTATGGGCTCTCTGTTCTCTTCCACGGGTCAATCTGTCTATTCTTTCACTAATACCACAGTGTCTTGAAGAGATACTACTTTGAAACTAAAAGAAGGTATTAGAGTTTTTTTTTACTTGACTGTGATACATATTTTCTAAAACATAATTGTTCTTAAGAACATGTTTCTCTAATGCTGAAATTAGTTCTCATATCCTAAAGAGCTTAAATTGTGTTGAAAAAATGAATTTACAGAAAAATACACTTTCCTAGTGACAATTTGGTTTCACTGTACATATTTGTATACAAGTTTTAAACTACTCATTTGTGCAAGGATAGACATGAAATAATTATCAGAATGACATTATATTTTCTTTTGTGTGTGTGTGTGTTTTCTTTAAAGTCACTCTCCAAAAAGTATGTAAGGAAAAATAGATGAAGAAAGAAAAAGTATAACATTGTGGTTTCTGTTCACCACAGTTCCAGAGTAATTTTTCTAATAATTTTTAGTAGAAATTTATATTGAAGAATAAAACTCAATTGAGGAACAGATTGAGAAGTTAAATCAATATCAGATTAGAAACTGTTTCAATGATTTATTATAATTTCTTAAAATTTTGAAAATTGTATCTCTTATTTCACCTCTTATTTGACTGGCTCTGTGATAAAGATAAACACATCAAGCTGTTTCAGGTTTTGCCTTCCTTGGTGCCAACATTTTGGTAAAGAAAGTTATTCAAAATATTGTTCTATGCTTGAAATCTCAGAGCATGTCTGTTCAGCTAGAGGTGATACAGCCTGAAAGATTGATTTGTATTAGCCAAAGTCACAAGAGACTGATTTATAAGTCTTAATGCCCACTCATTAATTTACAGTGGGAGCTACATTTAGTACAATAACTGGATCAGTTATACAAGACACTCCCTTTGGGTGAGTAGATGTACTTTAGTGGCCAAACTATAGATAGGAAACTTTCTTGGAGGCTATGAAATTAGACCAATGGGAATTGAATATTAATAGATATTTCTTTCCAGTTAGAGGAGGCTGATAATTTGCCCTTTGCCCCTCTAGGAATTTTTCTATTATAATAAGAGATGTTGCTCAGATCTTTCCTTAAATTTTTTTTTGACCTACCTCTCCTTTCTCTAGATTGTGTAAGGTTACTGAAACATACTGTCATGAAATCATCCTTCATGAAATGTTGGTTTCTATTTCCAAGATTATAGTATTTTTCGCATTTGTTTAATTTTACTATGAGTTAGTTCTGCTGACTCCTGGAGACAGATCTTCCTCTAAAAAATAAACTATCTGAAAATAATGGTATAGTTTGCAATGAATTCCAGCTATTGTATGTTGATTCTTACCTCCATTAATTTCAGAGATTGCCATACTTTGATTTAGGGTTCTGCCTTATTCTTTTGGCTTTTTCTTGTTTCCCTGTAGCATATTGAATGATAGATTATACCTATGATCTGAATTTTAATTTTATATTTTATTTTTATAGTTAAAAATATCAGTAGTATAGCATTTTTACTATCTACCTTAATAATATGTTATACTCTTTCTTTTATGAAAGAAATTCTTTTTAAAGTTTTGTTCTCCATTATAAAGTTCTTTCATAATTTGGTTTATGGGCAGAATGATAGAAATCCTTCATTCAATTTTAAATTCCGTAAATCACCTTCAGAAAGTAAAAAAGTATGCTGAGGGAATTTTTTGCTGTAATATTTGTCAACTCTGCCATGATATTTTCATGATATTTTGATGAAAATGAATGTATATTTTAGTTGCAAATTAACATGTCAGTATAAAGGTTGTAGGAAGAATGTCATTCTAAGAAAATCGAAACAATGAATTAAATATTCAAGTTGTGTTTTCCCCTGAAGTATTATTAAATACAGTGTGTTTGTTATTCCTTTGTACATTATTTCAGAATTACAGAGTTGTAAAAATCAAGAAAATAATGACAGATCCAGCATTTGAAAAATGAAGTTTGGTGGATCTTGCCAAGCATACTTTATTTTTGAGTGATACGTGTTTACAGTGATGCCTGGAATACTTTGTGTCTACTAAGTAATTAAAATGAATTTGTCTTTAACCATTTGTGCTGGGAAATGTCTATTTTGCATTCATTGAAAATGAAAGTATTACATTGGTATCTTTATGGAAAAAATATGAAAAATGTTTATTATTACTTTGAGCCTGTTTGTATTAAGACTGTTCATGAAACAAATAGAAATTTTGCCACGAATATAACACAAAAGTGGAATATTTATTAAACTCACCTCAGAAAGTTTAGATGTCCTAAAATTATAGCTGTAAGGAAATGGGCAATAGCCTAGAGTGTTTGTTGTGAGTCCTTTTGAAAAGGATACATAATCTGAGGAAGCTATGTTATTCAATGCCCATTAAAAAATTAAAAGTGAGTTTCAGATGTTGATGTTTCTATCTCTCACACTAAGTTCTGTTTCATAAGGTGCCTCCTGTGATGCTTTGGAACATGTAGCAGGATCTTCAAATATTGACCAGACAAGAGTGCCAGTCAATCTTATAGTACGATGTCGCTTGATGCTAGAACAAAATAGTCTCTGGTAAACTTGAAAGAGAAATATTTAGGGAAGTATATAATTTAATACCAGTACAAGATCTCAGTTCATTAGAATGGGCTTCATAATCTTATGTTCCTAAAGACTGGGAAAATCGGTCTGAAGCCCATTGGTCTGTATACCTTTTCATTGAAAGTTTACCTTGGTTTTCTGCTTCTGTGGTTTCATGGTCTGTCTTTGAGCTTCAGTTACAGAGCACAGAAGTACTGTTTATGTCAAAGCCCCCCATTACTTTGCTGAAGTGTAAAATAATTTTTATTCTGAGCCAGAACAAGTCCTACCTAATCTCCAACTGGCCTCAGAAAATAAAATGACTAGGTTCTTTAATTTAAGGGTGTTAAGTACTACCTTTAGGAGAGGAATTTTAATGAAATAACTGATCATTAAATAGTTTTGACAACTATACATTCTGACTGAATGTGCTAATAAGACCAGATAAATGTAGTAATCACAAATCAGTGTTTAAATTATATGTCTAAACAACCTTATTAATCTTCCCCTCGGTTCTACTGGATTCATGCTGAGAAAATCTCAAATAATTCTCTATGCTCAGATGGTGACAATGTGTAAAAACAAGTAATCTTTTTTTTTTCTGAGATAAATATTTCTCAGTTATCGTACTTTCATATAGACTAAGTATAAATTATTTTTATTGATTTTGAGAGGCAAGGATGTTAAAGTATATTGAGGCTTACATAAACCTTAAGCATTTAATTATTAAAATATGAGTAAAAGTTTTAGATAAAAACAGTTTTAAATAAATGGTGGTCAGTTTGGGTGACAAATTTAGTTAGATGCACATTTTGTACAATTTACTACAATAATTTCCAAAGAATTAAATTAAAATAAATACATAAATAAGAAAAAATAATAAAATTGAGTGTTAGCTCTTAGTTGAAAAAATAATCTGAATTTAAAAGTTCCAGAAGAAGTTTAAAAGGAAAAAAATTAACAAATTTAATTAAATAACTTTTTAAAAAAGGTAGGCACCCTAAGGAACCAAAATAATTAGGTAACTAAGCACAATACATGAGAAATGTTAAGAGCAAATAGAATTTTTCAAAAGACAATATATTTATATTAGTAATATATAAATATATAATGTATTTATAAAATAAATGTATTATGTAAATATCTAATTTGGTAAGAAAAGTATTTAATCAAGTAGATAAAGGACCAAGTCTAACATAAGATTCATAAAAGAGGGGCTATATTGAAAAATAAACATGAAAACAGAAAGATCAAAGCATTATTATATTAGGAAAAATTAAAAGAACAAAGCTAAAAGAAATTTTTAAAAAAATAAGAAAATGGTTTCTCCTGATGAGGTTGCCATGAAACCACTAGTCCCATGTACTGCTGCAACCAGTCCACATAAAACTAACTTCAACAATTATCAATATTCACTGAAGTGTGCATAGCCTTTGGCCCAGTAATCCCACTCTGGCATCCCAGATTAATCTAAATGATGATAAAGCCAAAATCATTAGACTTAAAGATGCATGAAATGTTTAGCACAGCAACATTTATTCTAGTAAGAATATTGGTAGCAAACTAGTGAACAATAAATGAATTGTTAAATTATGTTTCATTGTAATGTCAAGGGAGTCTTTTATGGACAGTGACAGTGATACAATATAGAGAATATCAAAATATCCTTGAATAGATACTTGAAGTTTTTTTAACTATCTCTATATTTGAAAAAAAATATAGAGAAAACTTAATAGATAGTAGAATAGTGCTTATATATATATCCCACTCTGTTTGCCAGATTGGATTTTGTAATATAAAAAGAATAAACTTTAAATTGAGAGAAAAAGGGAAACTTTCCAAATTGACTATGTCTGTTTATTACTTATAAAAATATGAAACTAAGCAAAAAATGAAAAAAAGTGTTCATATGGATGTTCCTCATTCAATTCAGGTAGGGTTTTCACTGCTGAGTGGTGCCAGTTACAAATGTAGGCCCTGGAGGCCAACAGAAGTCATGGCTGTTGAGTCTAGCAAGAACTTGTAAGAAAGGAGAGATAGATGGTCCAGTCATGTAACTGGAAAGTTAACAGATCTGCATGGATTTCCTGTTCAGTCCAGAATTTAGACTGCAGGATTATGATAAGATCTCAGTAACCAGAATGTTTCTTTCCACCTTCTAAACTATAACGGACCAAATATGTTTATGGTAATAACAAGTAGCAAAGCAAGGCTCCTGTGCATTTTTGCTTAAGAGACTATGCACTTAAAACAATTATGTATATGCATGACAATCAAACATCCTTTTTATTAATGGCAACCATAAAGCCCTACAAGAGGATTAAACTATCAATTTGAAATGCAGAATGGGAATATCTAGTATACATGAGGCACTTTTCTTGGATGTTCTCCTTACAGTTAGAGAAAATTGCAAAGAGACATTCTGATCAGGAATAAGCCATGATTGCATAAAGAAATTTCCAAAAGAAATAATACTGGCATACATAAATAAGGTAAATCCTCGTAATAAGATGATACAGCTGTGAAGAATAGTCACCATGATCTGAAGAAAGAGAGAAAGCAGGACCACACTAGCTCTTTGGAATTTCTAAAACCTAGTCTGAGAGCTCATATTCTATGTCCTCACGTATTCTGTAGAATGAGTCTCAAGCCTGACTGCACATGAGCGTCACCTTAGAGTGCTTAAGAATTCCTGACACCCAGGCCATGACAGAGCAATTAAAATGGAATCTCTGGAGGTGGACCCAGGCATCATTATTTTTAAATATCCACAAGGGATATCAATATGCAGCCAAGGCTGCGAACCAGTGCCTTAATGAAGTGTCAATGGTTTAAGACAGTTATGTTTATTTGCAACCCCTATTTTATGAAATATCTATGGGGTCCTGATAGGTAGTGCAAATGAGTAAAGCTGACCAGGTTTTTTTTTCATAATTGTGTCTTCAGTAGTATTTTTTCAAAGCCAACAATTTGCTTACATATTAAATGTATAGGAATGCTTTGTTCTTCTACCCAGCCCCCTGCCAAAAAAAAAAATGTTTTCCTGTGTTTTTATTAAAATACATTTGGGTCTGTTTTTGGCTTGGGCCTATCTTTGGTTTGGCCAATTTTGATAGAGCTCAGCACAAGAAATATTTCACTTTTTACTTTATTGTATGAAAACCTAGCACTAGGGTGATAATAAAAGACAATCAACATTTGTAGACTATACCATGGCAGCTGCTCTTCAACCTTGGCCTTTGGTTACCATGCAGGAATGTAGATCCAATCATTGCCATATTTTTCGGATATTTCAGAAGACAGAGATTCAGATTTGCGTATGAAGTCACTCAGTATTTATATATTGGCAATTCAGTTTAAAAAAAAGACTCAGTGTACATCAACATTGCAAGCCAAAGAACACATCTGTGAGCTTTTTCTGCTCACAGACTAAATCTGGCCAGCAGGGTGGCAGTTCATATGTTTTGGTCTAAGGCAAATCTATTGAGGCTGCATAAGCAGTTGACCGTATTGCATCATTTCAGAAAGAATCTGTTATTGGCTATAAAATAAGCAGGGTCCGGATTCAGTTACAAAAGATGCCTTGTCTCAAAAATAAGGTCAAGGCGCTAGACTTAAGGCACGTGGTCAGATTTAGACTACTGGCCAAAGAGATTTGATAATGAGTGACTCTATAGTAACATTAAATCAGCTCTTACCAGGGGCAGGCATATTCTATAGACTCTGGCAGGGCTTAGTGGGGAAGATGAGAACTGTAGGAACTAACATCAGTCAGGTCTGAGGCGTTGGAACAGATCTTTGCACTGTTGACTCATCCTGTGGCTTGTTGATATGGAAATCTTGTCTTCCTCTTGTTACCACCATGATCTAAACAGCTCACATAATCTGCCATATGGCCTTTTCACCAAGTTGGTTCTTGGAGAGAATTTGGGGAGAAAAATATGTTCTCCTTTGGCTGGCTAGACAAAGATTGATGTTATATCTGGAGAGCAGTGGTTCTCAAACTTCAGTGCACATCAGAATCATCTGGGATGATTTGTTAAAACACAGATTGCCAGGCCCACCCCCAGAGCTTTTGATCAGTAGGTGTGGAATGGGACCTGAGAATTAGCATTTCAAACAAGTTCCCTGCTGGTGTTGATTGCTGCTGGTCTGGGAACTACATTTTGGATCCTTAGGTCTAGGATCTTTAATTCTCATTTTCCCACTAAACTGTTTTTGTACCTTTGTCTCTGATAGTGGGAAATGATGTTCTTTTGGTGTGTGTGTTAGAGTTCTCCTTTGAATAAAATAAAATACAAATGTTGAATAAATATTATAAAGTATTTTTTCATAGGGCCAGCACTGATCTTCAGGTTCTATTAATTGACAGTTGTAGGAGCCACTTGAGATCCTTATCCTTTAAGTTTTCTGTGGCAATCAATGGAAGCCGTTTCTGCACTTCCAAACTTCCTGGCATGTTGACGGGGATGGTGACTGGGGAACCCCAGAGCCTGTACCTCATATAGTTCAACACTGGTTGAGAGTGTGGTGTCTGTCTTTTCCTTGTCTTTGTGTATCTGGTGTTATCTTCTAAGACAGTTGAATCATGAGGCCCATCCTGGAAGCTGCTTATGATTTCCTTGTTATTATGATGTTACTTACTGGAGCTGCCATTTGTCAGGCATGGACCTAGTAATTGAACTCTCTGGAGGTCAGAATTACTGAGAGAGGGAAAGCATAAGTGTATTCAGTTCAGCCAGATATTTTTTCTGTATTATTTTCTGGGAAGGCTACCATTTGGAACAAATCTTAAAAGAAACAGGCCAGTGATTCTTAGCTGTGGCTGAGACATCAAAAAATCCTAGGCAACTTCGAGGTGAGAGGCTGAATGCTTGGACCCCCAACTCCCACCCCAGACTAATTAAATCTGATGCTCCACGGGTGGAACCTGGTCTTGTTATATTTTCAAATCTCCCTAGGTTAGTGGTTCTCAAATTTTGGCCTGCATCAACATCACCTGCAAAGCCTGTTGGAGATTGCTGGGTCCCACTGTTAGAATTTATGATTGAGTAAGCCTGGGTTGGGGGCCTAAGAATTTACATTTCCAACAGGTTCCCAGGGGATGCTGATGCTACTGGTTTTGGAACCATACTTTGAAGACCACTGCTTTGATGATTACAGTGTACGACTCTAGATAGCATGGCTGCTCTGGGCAGAGGTTGCCTTTTCTCTGAGCTCAGCTGTTAGCTACTTCATTAACCTCGGCTTCCCTAGCAGGCTAAATAATAACTCTCAAATCCACTGTGAACCTTCTTTTTTTTACAGACTGAAGTATTTTTTGGGGGTTGTGCTCTTAGTTACATTGGAGCCCATTAAATTATATGGCAATTTAATTTTGTTAAACAAAAACTATATTTGTATCAAATATGTCACTTTAGTTGCTCCTAGCTGTATCAGTGAGCTTCAAAGAGCTCCATCTTTGCTGATATTTTTCATTATATTTTCCTGTAATTTTATTTACCAGACCCTTAAATTGAAGAAAAATAGCAACCACAGCATAAGCAGGCCTAAAATAAATTAGATCTTTATGGGCAGTTCTCTGCATTATACTCCCCTGGTATGATAAATTCAGTCATCATTTTATGAGGCTCGCCATTCCTGGAAAGGTTATTTTTTACCAAAAATGTCTAAAGAGCATCTTCAAACCCAGTGAACCTTAGGAGTTCCCAAATCTTGGTTCTTGACCTGATCCTGCAGAATTCTGAATGTATTTTAATCATAATTATACCTTTTAAAACAGGTATGTACATTGGCTTTCTCACTGTACCAAATGTTCATGCCTCTCTTGCTAGTGTGATAAGAAGAGCAAGGCCTTCACAGACATATCTGTATTACTATTACTAGCAGAGTAGGTTGGGCAAATTGCTTGGTCACTCCCAGCCTTAGTTTTCTTATCTGTAAAATGGTTAGGAATAATCCCTGTCTCACAAGGATATTGCAAGATCAGATATGAGGAGGCCCAAGTCCCCAGCATAGTGCCTGCTAAAAAGTGCTCTATAAGTGGGAGCTGTTTTTTGTGGTGTTGATGGGGTCTAAGAAGCTCTTGGAATCCTCTGTGTGGGGAGAGGATGCCATGATCAAAACTGGATATTCACCCAAGCCACAGAACCAAATCAAACAAATCATATGTAACTCCATTGTGTCTACACATGAATTCACCACATGTCTACATTACTTTTGTACTTTATTCTAAAGTATTAAAATGTGTCAGTGGAGAACATTGCAGGTCAGAGTCCTGCTCTAAAAAAAATAACTTGTGCAAATATGATTGTTGACCTAGGTTTTAGTACTGTCTTTCATTTTTACATGGTGGCGTGATATGTCTATTAGGCACTATTTTTAATGTGGATTCTTGGCAATAATTCATTTAGGCTTAATTAAAAATGGAACTTGATTTAATTAAAGGATTACCTTCACAATAAAAGCTAGGGCGGATTTCTTTGAGGTTTGTAAATCTTCATTCTAATGATCATATGGCTGATGCCTTGTGAGACTGTGCTTATTTACAGCTTAAACCAGTCCTTGCAATACAGACTTCTCATTTCCGTGAACAAAAAGGGTTTTGGAACTTTACCCTCCATTGAATGAAGTGGGTGCACCAAGCAGGCTACTGTAGTTTTTCAAAGTCAGTGCTAGTTTGGAAGAAATAAAGTCCATGTGAAAAAACAAAACCAAAATCAAAACCACACCTGGAGAACTCTAATTATTCTTATCTTGATATGTTAATTTAACAAGGTTATGATATGATTATATAACTATATAATATCATTATGTAAATGTATAGTTTAGTTTAAGTCCATTAGGCTCAACTTGTTGCATCAATTATGTGTTCAGTTTCTTCAAGTTAGGAATTTTCTATAGTGGTTCCCAAAATGTGTGTGTCTCAGTCTTTACAGGTGTTTTGATGTGTGTGTTTTTGTATAGATCTGTGAGCATTTTGTTTGGTTGTTTTTATAATGCACAAAAACAACCCTTGAATAATCATTGTAGTATAATGACCATAAAGCATAATTTTGCTTTCCTTCAGTATTTCTGTTAAAAACCCATTTAAAATAATATAAAAATCGTTATATTCTACCTTTTCTCTTGGTCTTGATAATAAAAATTTCTGTCTCTTTTTATTTTAATAAGCTAGTGAAACAAGTTAGGCTCTTAGATTTAATTTTGCCCAACTCTAGGTAAGGGTTGAGCTTTCTTCTATAAGGTGACCATTCCTCTCCTCTCTTCCTCAAGAAGCTCATCTCTTCTTCTCACTGCTGAGCTAAAAACTTAATAGTGATATGCCAAAAAACACATGGGATTAAGACCCCTGGATGAGGATAGTCCCCACATCTTTTATATGTATCCACTGGGCTTCTTGCCAACCTTCTACTTCTCTAGAGATTCTTATTGAACATTTCTGCTACTCTCTTCCGCCAGTGTTCAAAAGTTAACCCCTAGGAAAGCACTGTCATCTATTGGGATTTACACTGTAGGATGTACATGTACAGAAACTTGACTTTGTTTTCTGTAATTGAACTCGATTTGATCATGAGCTCCCATTTCTGCTGATGGTGGGGGAAAATAAACTTTTACTTTTTCAAAATAATTTGTTTTCTTCCTTTATACAATTTTGTCTTTAGATAAGGCAGTGGGTCCTGGATTGTTTCCTACCATCCCCTTTCTCTTTCCTTGTTTTGAGAAAGAGGGGAAAGCTTATCGAACCTTATAGTAGTGAGATGGAATGGGTGGAGTGTTCAGGATGTCTTGAGTCTCCTTCTGGCCACTGTGGGTGAGGTAACCAGATTTATTCACCTCTGAGTAGTGGTCAGCACCACTGCTAGTGTCCCTGGAGTCTGTGATAGAATCAGGCCTCAAAGTTCAGCAACTCTGTAAGCGTCTACTTTAACTTCACTGTGGCCACCAGGTATTCTCCTCTCAGGGCCCCAGATAGGAGCCAGGGCACAATCCCTCTCTAACTTCCCCTTCAATCTATCTGTAGTTTATACAATTTCCCCTTGGACCGTCATCTTCACCCCAGCCAGGGTTTCTCAGGGACACAGGCGGTATCTTAATGCTAGACTTCTCATTTTACACTCTCTTCATTCTGCAATACAGCTTGTAAACAGCTTTAAAAATACCTTTTTTTGGTTAAAAAAAAATTTTTTTTTTTCCCCGTATTCTGCAGTTGACCTTATTTATCTCTGTGTTGAATATTCCAGCTTTGACTCATTGGTCCTCTGAATGCATCCTTGCAACAATGCCTGGCTCTTACAAAATAAAAGCTTTTGCTCTCAAAAGTGTCATCTTTAAAATGGACATTAAGAGCCTTTTTTGGAATTCAAAAGTAGAGTATAATTTTATTTTCTCTGCTGGATTCTGCCTTTCTCCTGAACCAACCGATACCTCAGCTTTAGGGAGCACAGACTGAGGGTTAGCAATAATTAAATAAATGAAATTATATCAAATAACATTTCAGAATTATTTGATATTACTACTTCAAATAAGCTTATATGCTGCAGATCTTACATAATGATTTTGTCCAGTATTGTTTCAGAGACTATTTTGGTGGGTTTTGGACTTTCATATCAATTAGATAGCCCTATTTACTCAAATAGTCTGTTGGCTTTTCAATTTGATCATAAAATAGTATGTAATGAGGATGCATAAAATATTTACTAATATTTATTGGCAAATTTCTATGATCCCAGACATATTAAGGAGTATCTGCAATGACCCTTATTCTCACTGTGTGATTTAAACAACTATGGTTTATTTTTTAACTGTGTAGGTTTTTAAAACTACAGTTACATAGAAAGCAATTAAAAAACCTACTATGTAGGAGTTCATTGTGACACTAAATTATATATATAAAACAAAAATAAATGTGTATTTGGAATTTGCTCTATTATTCCAAAGCTATGGCAATTATCTCTAATGGTTCATAGTAAAGAAGGGCAGAAACACACAAGCCCCTAGGGGTAAGGCAGGAATAAAGACGCAGACCTCCTAGAGAATGGACTTGAGGTTATGGGGAGGGGGAAGGGTGAGCTGTGACGGGGCGAGAGAGAGTCATGGACATATACACACTAACAAACGTAGTAAGGTAGATAGCTAGTGGGAAGCAGCCGCATGGCACAGGGATATTGGCTCGGTGCTTTGTGACAGCCTGGAGGGGTGGGATAGGGAGGGTGGGAGGGAGGGAGACGCAAGAGGGAAGAGATATGGGAACATATGTATATGTATAACTGATTCACTTTGTTATAAAGCAGAAACTAACACACCATTGTAAAGCAATTATACCCCAATAAAGATGTTAAAAAAAAAAAAAGAAACACACAAGCCATTTCTTTTTTATAAATTTATTTATTTTATTTATTTATTCTCTGGCTGCGTTGGGTCTTCGTTGCTGTGCACGGGCTTTCTCCAGTTGTGGCGAGCAGGGGCTGCTCTTCCTTGTGGTGCGTGGGCTTCTCACGACAGTGGCTTCTCTTGTTGCGGAGCACGGGTTCCAGACACGCGGGCCTCAGTAGTTGTGGCACACAGGCCTAGCTGCTCTGCGGCATGTGGGATCTTCCTGTACCAGGGCTCGAACCCGTGTCCCCTGCACTGGCAGGTGGATTCTTAACCACTGCATCACCAGGGAAGCCCAAAAATGCATGTTTCACAAGGATACAGTGAAATAATCTCAGCCCACATCCTCTTTCCTTTCCCTCTACCACTTATCCTTATTTACACTCTGATAGTGAATTTTTATGAATGATTTTTAAAAAATCTTCTCTAATATAATAATCCCATTAAAGAGGCTGTTTCACAGATTTTCTGTGGTTTAATATCACCCAGAATTTACTCCTGGAATACTGAAGCCATATCTGAACTATCCCTTTGTCTCCAGTTTTGGCATCTCCATCCTTTCTCCAGCCAGCTGCCAGGGTGATCTTTTTAGAGAGTACATCGGAATCATGTCATTCTCCTGCTTCACATCTTTCCATGGTTCCTCATTGACTATAGCTGTGGTTCCCAAACTGTGTGCTAAGGCACCCCAGGCATGGCAGTTAACTCACATCAGTACCATGGGATATTTTAAATATTTGTGGGAAACAAAGCAATCTATCCCTTAAACACCCTCTGTAATAGCTCGAGGTAGTTCAGTTTCAACATTAGATTGGCTCCATTCCTTTTGATGATGTCATATTTTACAAAGCTGAGTTTTCAGTGGTTGCTGTGATGTAAAACAAGCATTGTGTAAAAAAACAATGTAAAACAAAAAAGGTGGCAGTGTTCAATCTGATTCCAAAATCTGTGAAGATGTGCAGTGCCCAAGCAAGAATGTTCCATTGGTAAGTAATGTGGCTACTTAAGGATGAAATAAAAATGTTAATTTTCTTTTAAATTTATGTGTATTATGTTTTCAAATGGCTACTAAGTTTTAGGACATAACTATTTATTGGGTTTTTTTAGACATAACTACTTAAAGAGAACTGTTATTTATCTCTTTTGGCCTAGAGTCTCAATGAAAAAAAGTACTGACACTAAGAGTGCTGCAAACCAAAAAACTTTTCACATATCTGGTCAAAAATTAAAATTCAAACTCCATGGCAAGGTATGGCAGGCACAGTCCTTCAAAATCATTTTTCTGACCTTAAAATGAAGAAGTAGTACCATTCATGCTTATTACATTTCTAGGTTTCAAATTCCTTATCTATAAGGTTGGGATAATATTAGTACCTAATATATATTAAGAGAGTTGTTGAAATTAAATTAACATGTACTGGCACTTAGCACAGTGCCTGGCACATGGTAAGTATGCAGTGAAGTTTTGGTGATTAAATTAAGCACAATGATATTTGTTCTTAAAATTAACATCATCTCAGTCAAAACAGATACAGACTTAGAATCTGAGAGCCCTAATAGTCTTAAGAGTCCTAGTGTTGGTTAACTTGCTTAAGGTAGTTCAGCTAGTTAGTGGCAATGTGAAAACTTGAAGTCAGATATTTTGAGTCTGTCTCATCAGCCTTTCCTCTACTCTGCAAGCAAAATCAGTGGTTTTCATCCTTCAGAAGGTGTGCATTATGAAGTACCAGTCATGAGTAGAAATAAGTTTTCTAAGTTCAAGGAGGACATTAAGAAATCAAATCCAATAGTATCTTTTTATTTTTTACTTATCTTTGGACAAAGATTTATCTGGTATTACATTTGTGAAAATGGGAAGAATAAAATACTGAGTTGTTTGCCTTACCTAGAAAAGTAGGACAATGTGGGCTATAATTTGAATTGATTCTTATTCCCATATTGCTTTTTGCTTCTGTGTCTTTTTTTCCTTAAAAGGGAGGGTTCTATAAAAATACTCATATTTATTCTGCAGGTGGAAACACCTTGCTTTAGTGATGCAGATACCCTGAAGGTGGCCTGTTTTGAGCTAGAGGGAAGTGTAGAAAGATCGTAGAGGTGACATTGGAAGGTCTTTCCTGTGTTGCTACCTGCAGTTTGGTCTTGGGCCCTGGCCAAGCAGAGATAGGGCATCTGTTTAGGCTTTGAATTCCTAATATTGAGAGAAACAAAACTAAAACAAAAAGGAGTAGATGGTGGTGTCAGGATTAGTGAAGTACCATACTAAGCATTACTGCTGCTGAACAAACTTAAAACTGTGAACCCTGATTTCCTCATCTAAGTAAGAAAAAAATATATGATCAGATTATTTCTAAAGTCCTTTCTTGTTCCATGATAATTTGGAGGATCAAATTTATTGTCCACAGGGCCATAAACTCATATTCTACCCCTGGGGCTTAGAAAGGTCACTTAGCTCAGTGCATGAGTTTCCTGATCTGTTGGATTGATCCAGCTGGGTCTACGGATTATATTTCCTGATATCATGCAAAACAAACAAGCAACAAAACCAAACAAATCCTTTATTCTAGATCAAATAAGTTCAGCATATAATACATCCTATATTCCTCTTAGAGATTCATAATACATATTATTATATTGAAGACTCAAAGTATCCTTCAGTAAAGATAGGTTTATTTTACTCACTGTCTTAAAAGAACTTTTTTGGTGACACAGTTCATTGACATACCATGGACTGACCGCTCTGGACTAGAGTATTTCTAAATCCCAACTGTAAACATTTCGATGCTATGTTTCCAAAAAATAATTCGAGATCAGATGAGTTGGTAGCCAGCTCTGTAAGTCTGCTGAGCTATGCCTTTCACCTTTTATTATATGTGAGGGTCAATTACATTCTAGGTGTGCTAAGTAAACCATGAAATTATTGCAGTCAAGTGGTCCAGAATAAAGATAATGGAACCAGACTGCTTGGATTCAAAATTCAAGCCCTGCCTCTGCCACTTACTCGCCTTGAGAACTGGGACAAGTTAAGAAGCTCAGTGCTTCATTTTCTGTCATCAGTTAAATGGACATGATGATAGTACCTACATTGTAGGGCTCAGACCAGGAGCAGGGGCTGGTACATAATAAGTTTTCAACAAACGTTACTACTACTATGATGATAGTGATGATTGCTAAGGGAACCTGCAGACTTCTCTCCTGGAGATATTGAGAAGGAATGGAAAGAGTTTCATCTCAGGTTCACGCATTGTTAAATTTTTATCTCCTTAAAATTTCTCCTCTCCATAGTGTTTGCCATCTCAATAAATGGCATTAGCCTTCAGTCAGTAGTGCAGGCCCCAAACTTAGGAGGCCAATTAGTAAGTTCTTTGTCCTCTAGCTTCAAAATATCCTTCAAATTATATCTCAAAACCTGTTCTTTTGAGATATTTATTAATATTATCACAGTGCAAGCCACCACCATCTCTTCCCTGGAATCCTGCAATAACCATCTAATGATTTGTGATCCCCCATAGTCCCTTTATCAGTAGCAACTAGAGTGCTTATTTAAAACTTACATCAAATAATTTGCCTAGGGCCCCATTGCATTAGAATAAAATCCAGACATCTAACCATGATCTTCAGAGTCCCTAGCTGCCTCCCTAATCTCATCCCCTTCATTCCCAGTGCTTTGGACATCCTGGCGAAACACAGAAAGTTTGTTCTTACCTTGGTCTTTTGTATTTGATGTTCTTTTTGCCTACAGTATTCATTCCACAGATTTTTATACGCCTGGTTCCTTCTCTCTATTCTGGTCTGAGTCCAGTGTTACCTTCTCAGAAAGACAATCTGCCATCACTGTAGTAGCCCCCAACACACTATCTGAATTTTTAAATTTGTTTATGTGTTTATTTTTCCATCCTTCAACCAGAAAGTAAAGCTGCACGGGGGTAGAGATCTTGCAAGTCTTGTTCATGGGCATTTAGAATAAATTTTATTATTTCCATTTAAGTATATATTTAATGACTGAATGAAGTTTTGTTTGAGGGTCTAATGGTACCCATCTCACAAGCTTGTTTTGAAGGTTAAAAGAGAAACTACACATAAAGCAGCTGAATTCAGTACTTAGCAGATGGAAGCTGCTTAGTATCTGCCCTTAGTATTCCTTAGTATTTTTATGCCACTTCCTCATTTTCCTGTTCTGTACCCCTCAGAGGTACTGAGAAAGAGGCTCAAGAGACTCCCCTTCCCCCTAATATCTGGAGGGTGCAAAGAAGCAGAGTCAGGTCCAGGATGTCTCTCACTATGTCACCAACTTCTATGGTAAAATTTATTCAGCATTTAAGTTTTAAGAGACATTATATATATTTCATACTCCATACAAATAATTCTTTTTAAAGAGGAAGGAAACCACAAGAACAGATTTGAACCTATGATGGAATTAATTCATTATCCTGTAATCATTTAAAATGTTTAAGATATAGCTAATCATCTATATTTTTTCACCTCTTCTACGATCCAACATTTGGATTGATTTCTCATTCTATAGTGTTATACTCAGTCTACTTTAAATCCTAATGTAATTAAAATTTTTTATTTCCAAGCTGAAAGTGCTGACCATAATTATGTATCATTTTCCATACCTAATCCGTATTCTACCCTTCTGAGCTTCATGTTATTTGCATACTGAATTAGCAAGATTCATATTCAGGTACCTATGTTACTGATTAAATTGTACACAATGAAAAGTGTTGAGATATATCATATGTACAAACGTGTGTAACATGAGCATTTATATACATATATATACACATATGTATATATATGTATATATATATAGTTTAAACAATAACAAATAAGCATCTTTATTCACCATGCAGGTTATAAAAATAGAACATGATCAGTACCATTGACATTCCCTGTGTGCCCCCCTCTATTTACAGAATTTGGTAATAATCATTTCTTTGCTTTCCTTTATATCCCTAAACAATATAAGTTTAGTTCTGCCTATTTTTGTTCACTTCATACAAATGGAATCATACTGTATATATTGTTTGGTGACTTGCTTTTTCACTTTATATTATGTGTTTGAAATTCATCCATGTTGATGAATACAACTGTGATTCAGTCAGGCTCACTTTAGTACAGAATTCCATTGTGTGAATAAATCAGAATTTACTTCTCCCCCCATCTTGTTGATTTGAACTGTTTACAGTTATTTGCCATTATGAACAGGGTTGCTGTGGACAATTTCTTATGCTTGTTAGTACATGTGTGCAAGGGTTTTTCTAAGGTTTATACCTAGAATTGGATGACTCTGTCATAGGATATTCTCATATTCAGCTCTCCTGTGTTAATACCAACTTGCTTTCCAAAGTGATTATATCAAGTTACATTTCCCTCCAGTGTACACAAAAATTCACGGGGCTTTCTGTCTTCCTGAACATTGTCAGGAAGACTGTCAGGCTTTCAAGTTTTGCCAGTTTGGCAGGTGTGAAATGGTATCTCCTTGAGACTTTAATTTGCATTTCTTTGCTTACTAAAGTCACTGATCATCTTTACATATATTTATTTGACATTCCCATTTTCTCTTCTAAGAAATGTTTATTTGTGGGTTTTTTTTTTGTATTTGTCTTATTGATTTCTGAGTTCTTTTTACATATTCTAGGTACTACTTTGTCATATGTACAACAAACACCTTTTCCCAATTATTTGGATTGTCATTTCATGATTCCTTTTGATAAACAGAATTTTAAATTTTAATATCGTTGAATTTACCAGTATTTTCCTTTTCTAAAAATTGGCACATACAACATTCTCCATATTGATGTAATAAAGATATTCTCCTACCTTTTCCAAAAACCCTTAATGTTTAACTCTTCACATTAAAGTCCTTGAATAGATTTTTGTATGAATTCCAAGGAAGGAATCTTGTATTTTCATGTGAATTTGTAATTATTCAGGCATAATTTATTGAATACTGTGTACATTTCCCACAGATGTGCATTACCACTTCTATCATATATCAAGTCTCCAATTATGCATGAGTTTGTTTCTGAGCTCTCAATCTCATTTTGTTGGCCTATTTGTCTATCCCTGGGATAATGCTATAGTTTTAAAATTGCTCTAGCTTTATAATAAGTCTTAATAACTGGTAGGGCTAACCTTTTTTATCATTTTCTTGACTCCTACATGAAGATATTTAGAATCATTCTGTCAAGTCCTATAAAATGTCCCATTGGGATTTTTATTTAAATTGCATTGAAAGTGTAGATCAATTTGGGGAAGGGGGTTGATACCTTTACAACATTGGGTATTTCTATCCATAAAAATAGCATCTCTCTCCATTTATTTAACTCTCCCTTAGGGTTTTTCAATAAAGGTTTGTACTTCCTACATAAAGAATTTGCACATCTTTATATGAAAATTTTTTCTAGGTACCTCATCTTTTGGATTTGTAAATGATGTGTTTTCAAATTGTATTTTCTAATTTCTTCTATTAAAAAGCAATGTACTTTTATTAATTTTGATAATTAGGAAATGCTTAAGTTTTCTATACATACAATGATGTTATCCTGAAATAATAGAAGTTTTCTTTCTTAATTTACAAACCATTTGTTTTTTTTTTTTTTTTTTTTTACTTATTCCACTGATTCAAAAATCAAAGGTACTGTTGAATAGAAGTGATAGTGGGCATTTTTTTAATGTAAATTCAAAAGGAATGATTTTGATATTTAACCACTGAATAAGATGTTTGCTCGAATTTTTTTGTAGGTATACTTTTCAAGATAAGAAAGTTCTTTGATTTCTAGTTTTTAAATAATTTATTATGAAGGGATGCTGAATTTTATAGAGTGCTTTTACCCGTTAATCAAGATGAATATGTAGATTTTTTCCCTTTGAACTGTTAATATGAAGTATGTTTCTGATTTCTAATGTTCAACCAACTTTACGTTCTTGAGATAAACACAATCTGGTCATAAAAATTTAGGGTTTTTCTGTGCATTGCTGTGTTTGTCATACTATTTTAAATACTTTTATTATTTATTTAGTTACTGAAGTATAGTTGATTTACAATGATTAAGGTTTACAACAAAGTGATTCAGTTTTATATATATATATATGTTTGTGTGTATATATATATGTGTGTATATATTCTTTTCCATTGTAGATTATTACAAGATATTGAATATGATTCCCTGTGCTATACAGTAGGTCCTTGTTTATCTATTTTATGTAGTAGTGTGTATCTGTTAATCTCAAATTCCCAATTTATCCCTCTTTGCCCTTTCCGCTTTGGTAACCATGTTTTCTATGTCTGTGAGTCTACTTTTGTCTTGTAAATAAGTTCATTTGTATCATCCTTTTTTAGATTCCATATATAAGTGATATCACATGATATTTATCTTTTTCTGTCTGACTTCACTTAGTATGATAATCTCTAGAATACTTTTATTTCTACAATTAGCATTGGTCTGATATTTTTCTTTCCTATCTGCTTGTCTGGTTTCAGTGTCAAAAGTTACTCATAAAATTATTTGGAGATTGTTTCTTTGCTTTCTATTACCTAAAATTAATAAATACGAGATTATTGATTCCTTGAGGATTTGTAGAACTTGCTTTTAAAATGCTCTGGGTATAATGTTTTCTTGAAAAGAAGATTTTTTTTTATAGCTGTCTTTTTTTTTTTAAAGTGTTTTTAGCATTCAAATTTTCTCTCTTCTTGACTCAGGACTAATAATTTGTACAGTTCTAAGACTTTATCCTTTCTACTTTCTTTTCATATTTAATTGTATTTTGTTGTTTATAATGTCCTCTTATCTTTTAAATTGTTTCTTTTAGTCCTAAAATTGTTTATTTGTGCCTTTCTTTCTTAAAAAAATCTGTCTTTTTCTGGAGATTACTCAGTTTTATTAGCCATTAAAAACTAAAAAATTTGACTTCTCTAATCCTTTCTACTGTATCTTTTTTTTCTATTTTCCATTCTTTATTTTCTATTTCTGCTTTTAATTATGTTGTTTTTTTACTGCCAGCTTTAAAAAAATGACTTCCCTTTTTTACAACTTCTTAAATTCCTTAGCCTATTTTAACCATGTATATGTGTACATATATGCATTCTATACTTTTCCTTCTAAGTGTACTTTATAAGTTTTGATACATTGTATTTTTATCATCTTTGAGTTTTAAGGATTTCTTTATTTTCATTATGCTTTATTTTATACATGTGCTATTTAGAAGTGTGTTTCTTTAATTTCTATTTTTCTTTCTCCTCCTTATTCTATTTGCTCTTTTTGTCTTCCACCTCTTTTTATCCCTTCTATTATTTGTTTCTACCTTGTTTATAGTAAGAGAACATGATCTATATGACACTGATCCTCTGAAATATGGTGAGATTTTCTTTGTCCTACATTGTGATCAGTTTTCCTTAAATGCCTCATGTGAACTCGAGAATACATACCCTTCAATTAATGATTGTCCATCAGATCAGGGTTCTAATTATGTTATTCAAGGCTTTACTGTTTTCACCAATTTTGTTAATATTCCTTTATAGTATCAGTTATACTTCATAAGTGAAGTATATCAGAACTTCCCACTATCATGGCAGATTTGTCATTTTCATGTTTCTATATTTTTCCTTTTGTGTTTTTGAGGTTCATAGAAATTTGAAATTGTTACATATTCTTGGTAAGTTAAACAACTTACCAATAGATAGTGACAAACTTTTACCTCTGCTAAGATTTTACCTTAGTCTATTATGATTAGTAATAATAAATTGCATTAGCTTGGTTCAAGTAGTATTTTACTAATATAACTTTTGTTGCCTTTTTTCTTTTAACTTTTTATGTCTTTGTAAACACATATGTAAATTTTATCTTTTTTGAATCATCTGATATTTTTTATTAATTGGAGATTTAGTTCATTTATGTTGAATATTTCAGGTGTATTTGTCTTCATTTCTAACATATTACTTGTGTTTGTATATATTTTTTCACTTGTCTTTTTTTTCCAGAATTATTTTCTCATTCCATTATTCTCTTCCTTGAGTTTAGAATTTATGTATGCTTTGTCTATTCTTTTAGGTCAGTACACTTTAAATGCATATTTATCAGAGTCTAATGTTAATCCATATTTTATTATCCACCCAAATAATAAAAGGATTTTAGAATGATTTAGTTAGTATTTTCTTTCTGACTTGTATAATTGTCCTAGCTTATCTATATTTTGATTCTTTTAACACCAGAAATAAGGCATGCATTTTTTTTCACTAGCTTAATTAATTTATTTTTTAAAGGGATCAGTATTTTGATTCTTCCTTTTTTTTTAAGGCGTGTATTATTATTATTATTATTATATACAGTGTCACACATATGTTTGCAAATTTCCTTTCTTCATCATTTCTTGAATCTTATATATTCCTTTTGAGATCATTTTCTTTTTTCTAACATATAAGCTTTAGAAGGGCCTATAGAGAGAGTTTCTTGATTCTAAACACTGTTTCTATCGATTAGTCTGTAAATCTTTATTCCACCCTCATTACACTGGACGTTGTTGGTTGACTTTTTCTCTCTCAGTATTTTGAAAGTATTATTCCAACTACTGGTTTCCACTATTGCATGTAAAAATCATCATTCAATGTAGATTTTTATTTTAAATCTATTTTCTTTGTTTATGGTATTCTGAAATTTCACTATGACATATTTAAGTATGTATCTCTTGTTTTTTCATGGGATATCTTGAACTTCTTAAATATATAAATCACTATCTTAGAAATACTAAGTTATTATCTCTTCAAATATTTCCTCTGTCCCATTTCGTCTTTCTTCTTTTTTGTGAACTTTGAATAGATCTGTGTTGCTGTTTCTCATTCTATTCTCTAGCCTTTTAGCCTCTTTTATATTTTGCCCCTCAGTGCTACCTTAGAGTAATTTCTTTAGATTTATCTTTTAGTTTCACAAATTTTTTGTCAGCTTTGCTCAACCTCCTGTTAAACTCATTTATTAAGGTTTTGATTTCTATTATAGGTTTTTATCTCTAGGAGTTTTATTGCTTTCTTTTGCAAAACTCTATGGTTAATTGTTTTTTTAAAAAAATAAATTTATTTATTTATTTGGCTGTGTTGGGTCTTTGTTGCTGTGCGTGGGCTTTCTCCAGTTGCAACGAGTTGGGGGCTATTCTTCATTGTGGTGCGCGGGCTTCTCCTTGCAGTGGCTTCTCCCGTTGTGGAGCACAGGCTCTAGGTGCGTGGGCTTCAGTAGTTGTGGCACACGGGCTCTAGAGTGCAGACTCAGTAGTTGTGGCACACAGGCTTAGTTGCTCTGCGGCATGTGGGATCTTCCCTGACCATGGCTTGAACCCGTGTCCCTTGCATTGGCAGGTGGATTCTTAACCACTGCGCTGCAAGGGAAGCCCTCTGTGGTTCATTTTTGAAGGTCTCTTTTTCCTTTGAGATATTCTCAGTGTCATCTTCTATTTGTTGCACTGAAAGCATTTATAGATGCTAAATATTTCTGGGTTTTACAGGACTGCCCCTGCAGTTTGTGTTTTCTGCTGACTATTTGAGTCTACTGCTGCCTTACATGTTTTGTTAACTTTTTTCTTATGAGCTTCCTGTTCCTTGGAACTTCACCTGTGGAAATTCTCTCAGGCCTGGTTTTACAGTGTGTTCCTCTAGAGAGGATTTGAGTTTGCTTTGTGTGTGGTGTTAGAGACACTACTCATCTGTCCCTCTTTAAAGTAAATGTATACATTAGGGATTCTTGAGCGAATCAGGTTGTACAACAGGATGTGGGATTAGAAAGTCTCAGGGAAAAGTTTTTCTCTCGTTCCCACCTATAGTTAAGAGCATGAAGGGATGATACCCACTGTTGCCCTCTGCAGGAGGTTTTATTTTTCTCTCAAACACTTAAGAGATTCCAGCTATGTGTACACTGGTCTTCTGTCTGACCTCCCATCTACTTAGGCCTTAAGCTTTTCCCCTGTATTTTCTGGTCATGCAGTCTTCAAAAAACCAGGCTCTGGGGAGCTATGGTTTGGCTGATACTCCCAGAGTAAACACTGGCTTCAGTGCTATCTTACCTCTCTGAATTCATCCTTTCTTGTCATTTCTCTCCTTCAATGAATTCTCTTCATTTCTCCATCAACTCAGCCCTGCACTGAAATTAATTTTTAAAAATCTATCATTTTTAGTTCTGTATTATAAAGATGTCTGTGTGTGTGTTTAAAACTAGCCTGCCATACTACTGGAAGGTAAATGTGCATAGTTTTCACTAGAGAACTTCTTTTTATATTCAGATGAGCTTTATTTTTATTGTCTGTGTGTTTGTGTCTCTCTGCATATACATGTGTTTAACATATACAAATATATGTTAAACAATTTAAAGCTATGGATAAATAGCATCATAAATTTTTATTTTGCTAATAATCAAACAATTTTAGCTCTACATACAGAAAATAACATATACTATGGATGGCATTATAGATTTAGAAGTTGTTCCTGTGCTAACATGTCTTCTCCTATCCCCAAGGTATCTCTCTTTTTGATTTCATAATTTAGGTAAAATTTCAGGCATTTAGAATGAGGAATGATGGGGGGAAAAACCCTTCATTTTCAGGAAATAGCAAATCTTATAAAGTTTCCATCCAGCCAACAAAGGATAAGCCAATTTAACAAATACTTAGGATTGGACTTGGTCACAGAAAACAGACAGTTAACATAGGCCTTCTATCTGTTAGAAAGTTTAAGTTCAGGGCCATAGGTACCCATCCTTGGCAGTACCTGTAAATAAGCAAATTGGCAGAGGACTTCTCAGCAATGTGACCTTGCCTGCAGAGCTGGCTTCTAGAGTTAAAATGCCAGTTCTTATTATACAGGTGACATTGGATGCCTTTCTTAACCTCTCTAACCACCATTTCCTCATTTATTAAATGAATTTAATGAAAATAATAAATGTGTCTGTCTCATATAGCTGCTGTGAGAAATCAAATAGTTTATTCAGTTGGATATACATTTGTGATTAATGTAAAGTATTAATAGGCCAGTCTAATTTTTCTGAGTCAGTGACAACATGTTCTATGATTCTGAAATTTTAGCCTTTTTATGCACTGAAATCCAGCAACTGAATTTTGAAGGCCTTCCTGCCTATCCCCCAAATTGAGAACCTACACTTGTCATGTTCCCACTTTTCTGAGGTTGATCAGCATTCAAAAACATCTTGTCTATTACCAGGAGCACATGTAGATTTTTGTACCCAGGTTAGTGTTTTTTCTATACTCCACATAAGGTGGAGTTTGTGTGCCAACCCTATAGTGACTTCCAGTTTTAAAATCTGTTTGATATGCAGCCACGAAAGCACAATGGTGCATATTCCAAGATTTCTGAGACTCAGGAAGGAAAAGCAAGTCATCGTCTCTTCCCTGAATGCCTATAATTCTTCCTCTTGACATTTGTACAATGCATCCAGGTATTGTTTTTCTCAGTACTGTATTTCTCAAATTAGGTGGTAAATCTCTAGAGGGTGGGTATCCTGAAATGGTTTTCTTATGTTAATTATTCAATATATATTAAGTTTTTGAGAATAATCATATCCCTAATTCATTCATTTAACAAGTATTCATTAAGCACCTAAAAAAAAAAAAAAGCACCTAAAAGAAAAGTTCTAGGTCCTAGGGTATGCATGTCAGTGAACAAGAGATACAAGGCCCTGTTCTCATGGAATTTACATCTGCTTAAGAGAGACTGGAAAATAAACAAGTAAATTACAATGGATTATAAATAGTGGTAAGTGCTATGCAGTCATTAATGGATGTGGGATGGGAAGGATCACTTTGGCTAAGGTGGAGGGAAGGCCTTGGTAAGAGGTGATATTCGAGCTTTGAGTTAAACAATGAGGAGAAGCCAAGCATGTGAGGATATGAGAGAAGAACAATCAGGCAGGGGAAAGAGGTTGGCATTTTGAAAAACAAGAAGAAGGCCATTGTAGCTGGAACATAACAAACAAGGCACATAGACTGGTACTATATGAAATCTGAGAAGCTGACCAGGGCTGGATCATTTAATACGTGATTTTTACTAACAGTATTCCAGGTGCAATTGAATAGGATTTACCATATTGACTTCTGTTTCATTTTGTTTCTTCTCCCTGTAAACTTGCTGCTATTCCCTTTGCTTAAGCTATCTATGCCAGTGAAAGTCTCTTTTCCTGTCTCAGCCTTCCACACATAACTCAAATGGCCACAAAAGCTAGTTTGATTAGTAAGGGATTAAGGATTAAATGTATTAAGGTCTGGATTCTCTGGGAAGAGATTTTCCCTCTGAAAAGTGAGCTTTGCACATGAAGGGCAGATCACAGCAAGATTCTGGCTTCTTGCAATAAACAGATCACAAATCTGAATAAATTACATGTCCTCCCTTGGCTTAGCTTAATTTGAATTACTATTGTCTAATATGAGTTTCCTGAACTGTTAATCATGATTTATCAACAAGTTGATTGTGAAGCTATTAAACTATCTCTAATCTGATGACACAGCATTTCAGTGGTTACCACACCTTCCTACCCATAGGAAGAGCTTATGAAAGGGGATTCTTAGGAGCTTAGGGGACATCGTTAAACCTTCTCATAACCTTCTCATAGATGCAGGGCCCTTGGTCTTGTGGCTTATGGGTCTCTAGAAGTGTTGACATAGGGCCATTCTTTTCTGACAGTCGCATGGCTTTTTGCATTGGAAGAAATAAGTATTTGAAGGAAAATTGCAAGCAAATATGAATAATTTTGTCTGTGGCATTATCAATCTTCTGCTTTTGTAAAATGGATATGATTACTATTTTGAAATTATGGGCATAATGGTAATTTGCACCTGCAGGGTGACTGTCAAAGGGCGTCTAGTTGGCTTTGCTCCGTGAGACTTGATTTTGAAATTTGGTACAAACCCCAGCTGGGAAGTTAGGCTACAGAAAGCAGCAGGAGCAAGCTAAATGTGCATAGAAACTGGTGGTGTTGGCGCTTGTTCTCAGCAGAGAGAGCCTCGTATGATGTCTGAGCACTTGAGAGATTTGGACCAAACAGCACTGGCATTATTTGATTTTGACTAAGTAGCCCTGGGATGAAATGGCCTTTCATTCAACTTTGTTAAACTTAAGGGCATGCTGGGCCTTGCTTCACTCTGAGTTTGCCAAGGACAGGGTTGGCAGCTGCAGAACAGAGCAAGACATTTCTGCCACATCAATCTCTTGATGGCAGCTGTATGCAGTACGGTCTAATAGGCACCTTTTCAACTCTGAGAGTTAGACTGCTCAGTGTTTCCTTGCTTGTCTGGGTACACAAAAAAAGAATAGAAAGACAAGAGGCACGGAGCCTCTTTTTACATAATGTAGCTGGCGCCCTCTAGTGGGTGATGGTAAGTATGCAGGTAATTTGAACTGCAAGTCTGGAAAAATAGGATTATTTCTAGCCTTCAGATAAATGATGCATACCCAGGCAGGATTGGGTTTGGGTTAGTGGGGCCTAAAGCTTATACAACTTAGGGGCCCCTTTTAGAAGAAAATGCAAAATATCTTGTTTAAGTTTTACAAAAACCGGCAAACATGTAAACACAACTAGGATTCCTCCCTTATCACCTAAACCTCATGAAATTCATGGTAGATCCACCTCTGTATTTACTGGATTCTGTTTTTGCTGATTTTAAATAAAATATAAATTATGGAGAATATATTTTTTTAAATGTTTGGGAATTACAGCTTTTTAGTCTATAAAAGTTTGGACAATATTATAATATAGTTTTTAAGTACAATACAAAATTCAGACTTAATCCTTTCTTTCTTAGAATTAGTTAATCCAGGCTTTATAGCATTTCTCAGAATGACTATTCTTCTATTCCCTAGCTGAGTTCAGAACTATATGTGCTAAGTAATATATAACACATTAGTCTTTAACCTATAAAATCTTACTTGAGTATGGTAAAGTACAAAGTTAGTAAAGGTTAGTAAATAACTTTGCCTTCATTAACCTGAGGGGAGAGTATTTTAGTGAACAGCATATTCAACTTTGCTTATCCATTGGTAACTCTAGAAATAGATGAATCTCATAAGCAGAAATGTTGGAATTTGCAAATTGGCTTGAAGATCCGAAAAGTGGGAGCCAGAACCTGCCAAGTACAATGGAATAAGATTGATTCAGTCTTGAAGTGCAAAAACATTAACGAAAGACATTTCCCACTCAAACTAGGGCCTTAAAAAGTCCATTTTCTGAAACAAAATAAGCAATCCAGTTTTGACTGTTTCCTTGAATTAAAGGGGATATAGATTTGTGGTTTTGTGCTCAATTGCAAGCTCTTTCTTAAAAATTAAAGTGCCAAGTAAAGTTACTAAGTCACAGAGTTTTCTATACTAAAAAGTTCCTAGATAATGATTTATAGATAAATTTCCTTTTTCAAATAGTTGAATTTGTGAATGGGTTTTAAGCATATAATGTGCTTCTTTATCGCCCGAAATATGCAGTCTCACCACTCAAAAGGACCGTAGACTAATAAAACAGTAAAGAGTTTTTTGGAATCAGATTCAGAGAGACAAGAGCCGAAAAAGAACTTGTAAGGCCGTCTCGTCCAGTCTCCTTTTCCATTAGACAGGTCAGGAGTTGTGTTCTTCATGTTTTCTTCACATGTAAGGATGGCTGATTTTAAAGAAAAACTTAAATTGAACTTCTCTGTCTTCATAAACATTGAGGCAAGCTACCTGAAGTATTAAAAACCCTGGACTTTTAACCAGAATCACTAGCTATTTTTATATAGAAATATAAGTTGATTTTATTTTCTCAAAGATAATGTATTCCAATTTAAAATCTAAGGTAATAATGGCTAGCCTTTTTGTTTGGTTTTTAATATATCAGGCACTGGTCTGTGTATTACTATAGTGCTTATGCTTCTCGTGTATTATTTCCCTTTTATCCTTACGACAACCCATTGAGGCTGGTGTACTGCAGATGAGAAAACTAAGGGCCGTAAAGGTTAAAGAAATTGCTTAGGGTAATTTAGCTAGCAAGTGGCAGACCAGGGCTCATACCCAAGCAGTCTGGCTTCCTGATATATTATCTCCCTGTCAGAAGACTTTGAGGAACCCACTGGAGCATGTGACAGATTAATGCATTAAAAAAGAAGGAATACAGATTGGATTATAAAACACAAACTTCGGAAGACAATAACTGTACTCACATAGATGTTGGTGTATTAGAAAGTGCACTCAGCTTGGAATCTTAAACTTCTGAATAGTGGTGGTAGTTAAAAATGGAGTAGACAGCCATAAAAAAAAGATGAAACCTTGCCATCTGTGACAACATGGATGGACCTTGAGGGTATTACGCCAGGGTGAAGTAAGTCAGACGGAGAAAGACAAATACTGTATGATTTCACTCGTATGTGGAATGTAAAAAAACAAACATAACTTCCAAATAAATGAACAAACCAAACAAAAACAAACACATAGATACAGAGAACAGAGTAGTGGTTACCAGAAGGAAAGGGGTGGGGTGGGAGAGGGCAAAATGGGTAAAGGGGATCAGCTGTATGGTGACAAATGAAAACTAAATTTTTGGTGATGAGCACTCTGTAATGTATACAGAAGTAGAGACATAATGTTATGCACATGAAACTTAGATAATGTCATAAACCAGTGATACTTCAATAAAAATTAAATTTTAAAAATATAGGAGTATGAGAAAACCATAATTCAAAAAGAGTCATGTACCAAAATGTTCATTGCAACTCTATTTACAATAGCCAGGACGTGGAAGCAACCTAAGTGTCCATCAACAGATGAATGGATAAAGAAGATGTGGCACATATATACAATGGACTATTACTCAGCCATAAAAAGAAACGAAATTGAGCTATTTGTAATGAGGTGGATAGACCTAGAGTCTGTCATACAGAGTGAAGTAAGTCAGAAAGAGAAAAACAAATACCATATGCTAAAACATATATATGGAATCTAAGGAAAAAAAAAAAAGGTTATGAAGTACCTAGGGGTAAGACGGGAATAAAGACACAGACATACTAGATCATGGACTTGAGGACACAGGGAGGGGGAAGGGTAAGCTGGGACGAAGTGAGAGAGTGGCATGGACATATATACACTACCAAACGTAAAATAGATAGCTAGTGGGAAGCAGCCGCATAGCACAGGGAGATCAGCTCGGTGCTTTGTGACCAACTAGAGGGGTGGGATAGGGAGGGTGGGAGGGAGGGAGACGCAAGAGGGAGGAGATATGGAGATGTATGTATATGTATAGCTGATTTGCTTTGTTATAAAGCAGAAACTAACACACCATTGTAAAGCAATTATACTCCAATAAAGGTGTTAAAAGTCTATATATAGGAGTAGATACAATTTCTAAGACAGGAATTCTTGCTAAAAGTGGAAGGGTCAGAATGTGGAAGCTTAGGGAACACCAGAGAAGAGGAAAGGTGGCCTGAAAGTGACACTACAAAGGAATGGTCAGTGGGTTGGGAGGGCTGCTGTCTGGCAGTGCCCCGGGGGAGGGAACAGACACTCTCAGCAGCTGAGGGCAGATGGCAGTGCTGGCCGTCCAACACACCACACACTGCCTCCTTGAATAAGAACACCTGATGCCTCCTTGAATAAGAACACCTGAAAGTGACCTAAAGGTGTCTGGTCACATCAGCCACATTTAGAGTCTGATTATACCCTATAATCAGACGGAGTCTTAGGCTCAGTCTGAAGTACCTGAGTTACTTCACAGGGGGTGGGGGCAGGGTGTTAGTATTCCTTAGATAAGAACACTGATACAACAGGTTATAAGTTATCCTGTTGGTGAGCCTCAAACAAGAAAGAGCGGGCTGCTACTTTTGATGTTGAATTCCTATACAGATGGTGCTAACAGATGTTTCCAAGCAACAGACTTCTAAAAATCACAACTCTACTTGAGGCTTCAAACACAAATACACACAGACTTTGTAGTGCTTTGGCATACCTCTTGTTTTAAAAATAGTACCACACTCTCAACCCCTTGGGGTGAGCGGAACTCTGTATAATTACCCTTTTCACATTTAGATGTACCTTACTATGGTTGAGAATGTTCATGTACACTTAAACGTGGTTTTCCTGTCTTTTTAATGGCTTTAACGGGATATGAACAATATGATGGCTCATAGATCCAGCAAATTCTAGAATAATATGAAAAGCACACTTCCCCAGCTTAGAAAACTACAATCAAAGAGATGTAGATAACAAAAGTGACAATTAAAAAAGACTTTTTTTAAAACCTCCAGCAGGAGAATTCATGCAATCATTAAATATTTGAGTACATACCAGTTATCTATGTGGGGAGACAGCAATGAAGAAATGCATTCCCCTGGAGCTTTATTCTAGAAAATAAAATAGGTAAATAATGAATAGTATGCTAGGTGGAGGTGAGTGTTTTGGAGATAAGGGGACCCAAGTTTGTTCCTGATCCTTTAAGAGTCTCAGGGTGCTTTTTATTTTTTTAATTTATTTTTATTTTATCTGTGGTTGCATCAGCTTTTTTATTTTATTTATTTATTTATTTATTTATTTATTATTTTTGGCTGTGTTGGGTCTTCGTTTCTGTGCGAGGGCTTTCTTCATTTGCGGTGAGTGGGGCCACTCTTCATTGTGGTGTGCGGGCCTCTCACTGTCGCGGCCTCTCATTGTGGAGCACAGGCTCCAGACGCGCAGGCTCAGTAGTTGTGGCTCACGGGCCCAGTTGCTCCGCGGCATGTGGGATCTTCCCAGACCAGGGCTCGAACCCGTGTTCCCTGCATTGGCAGGCAGACTCTTAACCACTGCGCCACCAGGGAAGCCCCTCAGGGTGCTTTTGTACTCTTTTTAAAGGTCATTCTGGTTCTATCACTGTCCCTGCTGAAGTTTGCCTCTCCTCTGTCCCCTGTGTCCTGAGTTGCTGCTGCCTTCGTGGCTTCGTCTATGGTGTAGGTTAACCTGGTAAGGTTACAACAAGCCAGGATAGGTCTTTATCATATTGATATACCTCTCAATTTCTCTTTTGGGGTCCTGATTTTGTCTGTAGTGGTGCTTCTTCCCCCAGTGTATTCACTGATCATTTCAGCAGATCTATATTGAGAACACATTATATGTCAGGCACTGTGCCAGGTGCTTGGGGGCACAGTGGTAAGACATACATGGTCCTTGCCTGCATGGAGCTTATTGTCTGGATAGGGGGAAGAGAAACAAACAACATAAACATGTAACCACTCAAGTGAATCGGATAAGTTCTATGAAGGAAGCAAAGAGACTTCTGAAATAGAGAATAATAAGACATGGTGGTCAGGGGACTCCTCCTAGAAAGTGTACCATTTATCCTGAGATTGGAAGAAGGAAAGGAATCAGCCTTTTAATTTATGTGTTTGTGTATTTGTGTGAGGGGAAGATGGAGGGTTGCTTTTCAGGCCGTGAGAACACCACGTACAAAGTCCCTTAGCCAAGGGGAGTAAAATCCGGCGCCTTCACGGATCTGCACGAAAGCTTTGGCAGGACTGAGTTGGAATTGGAATACTGAGTGCCCTGAATCTGTCTCTTAAAGCAAACCTGATGGTAAAGCCTTATTTGACTCCATTATTTACTTTTTCCTACACACCCCTCTTTCAGGAACTTGGGGGTTATTTCCATCCATGCTGGGTATTGGTGCATTTGACAAAGTATGAATCAGCACTGCTCCCAGAACCACCTCTCCCTGTCTAGCTTGAGTCCCACCACCTAGACTCTGTTCTCAGAGATTTGTTTTCTGAGCATCGGGGCGACCAATACTTCCAAATGTTCCCACCGCTGTTCTTCCTAGGAAGTCACTGAGTCCCCATCAGTCTCCCGTGTCATACCAGACCTCCTCAGAGGCTTGACGCCCTTCTGAGACACTGGTCACCAACACACATGTTTGGTAAAAAGAGACAATTTTAATTTTTTTCAGTTAGATAAAGTTTTCCTTTTAAGTCTAGATTTTGGTTTTCCTTTAAAAATACTGCATTTTTCTAAAGTTCCAGGTAGACAAATATTTAACTACACTCTGAATTGCCTTGGTAAATCTCAATTAGCCAACATACCTTGGAGCTCTGTTGTGTAACTGTCCATATTTGGGGTTTTCTTTTTTTTTTCCATAGTATATTTTTTACCCAGTGGGTAACACTCCAGCTGTTGATACTTTCACAGGAAGGAGTTACCCTCTTCTGCCTGTGTGAACATTTTGAGCTTAGTAGCTGGGGCAAAGGAAATACTTGTGGTAAAGGACAATCTGTTAAAGAAACTAAGTTACTTCCTTTCATTTCCACTATGGGGTATTCAGCAATTTGGAGAAACTGGAAGAAAATAATACACAGAAATGGTCATCGGGTGTTTTTTGTGCTGAAGCGGGATAAGTTTAGTGAGAAGAAAAATCGAGAAATAAGTGTAATCTTTGCCAATCTGATGTCCAAAAAGTAGCATCTTACTGTTTTAACTTGCATTTCTTTGGTTACTATTGAGATGAACTATCTCTAGGTTTACTTGTTGTGCATAGCTTCTTCTTGTCTCTTAGCCGTTTTTCTTTTGAGGCTTTACTTTTCTTATTGATAAGTAAGATTTCTATATATGTCACATATGGATATGTTAGTATGTAATCATTAACGCTCTTGTCATATATGTTTCCATGTTCTTATTTCTGGTCAGATCTATTTCTTTATATCAAGTTGAACCATATGCTGTTGCTGTTTCTGTACTTCAATCATGGTTAAAAAATAATGTAGAAATTACAAATGGTTCAACCTAAATAGTTTATGACTTAGAGTTTGTACTCACCCCAGATTATATTGTTTCATATGTACTTTTTTTCTCATGCCTAATAACCTATATAATCCTTTAAAAATTGTGTTTTTTTGAAAATAAGTACTTTATTACTCCTTAGTGTATTAAAAACTCTCTCTTCTAACATGGACTGCTTTTATCTGATTTGGTGCCTTTTGCTTTTGTTCTAATACAGTGGTGTTCATACCCTTCCTTAACTCTGTTTAGCTTCAGCTTAGGAGTTGCCCCCTCTGGGAAGCCTCCTCTGACCCCCTTAGCTTGGTTTGGTGCTAATGTTCTGTGCTTTGGTGGGACTATGTATATCCTTCTCCCCTGAAATTTACGACATTTACTGGGATTGTTGATTTCTCCACCTCCAATCTGTGACCACATTTTGTTTACGTCTAAGTCCTAGGATCCAAGATACTGGCTGCCTCATAATAAATTTCCAATTAATGTTCCTTTTACCTGAATTAAACTACTTGAGCATGAGTTTCCCACGGATCAAGGAATAGAGTCGTTATTTTTATAGCTGACGTGATATAAACGCAAGTAGCCTTTTCAGCGCAGCACTGATACACATAATAGGACCATGAGAACAAAATGTGCTGAATTGCATTGTGATCCTGCACTCTTTCTAATTAGATCTCTCTTCCTTTTTCTTTCCTTCTAATTTATTTTCCTTTTTATATTTTCAAAATAACCTCCTTCCTTACATTGCTAGTCTCTGATCTTGTCTCTACATCCTTTTCCTGAAACCCATCTGTTGAGTGCAATGTTTAACTATTTCATGTGCATGTGTATTACACCATGATGAAGTGTTTTCCTATTTGAATATTTTACTCTTCATTTTACTTAAATATAGGCTAGATGTTTGTTGAAAAAAATGTAATTAGAAGAGTCATATCATTATATTCAGGCTGGACTGTAGGCATTTTCTATTTGGGGAGATGCTCTGCATTTTACCTGATCATAAACATATTGTAGGCCATTAACCTCATTCATAGACTTCAGAATTTCCCACTTTGTACTGTTCTTTGCTGACCACATCTTTCTTTTTCAAGCCTGTGTGAAAAAAAAAATCACCAAATCCAGTCATGCTACTTTGATTTATCACACTAACTTTTCCAAAACTTTCCTCTCATAAATGTTGTCTTTTACATCAAGTATAAATAGTTAATCATAAACTCTTTTTATTTATTTTTTTATTTTAATTAATTAATTTTTTCACATCTTTATTGCAGTATAATTGCTTTACAAATAAACTCTTTTTAGAAGGCAAAAATTTTAAAAGTTTGTTATTGAGGAATAATGACTACATATGAAAAGGCACAGGAAAACATGAAGTTTAAATCAATAAAGAAATGCATATCTCTATATACTTTACTCAAAGCAAGAAATTTATTTACCATTTCCATCTTACTCTCATCTTTTATCTGTGCAGGCCTTTGTGGGGAGGGTCATTATCCTGAATACTATTGTGTTAATTATTCCCTTATTTTTCTTGATAACTTTTAGAAAACAACCTTTCTAGGAATTCTGACATATTATATTGTTTAGTTATCTGTTTTTGTAATTTAGGTAATTACAATAAAATCATACCACATGAAGTTTTAGGTGATTTGATTCTATCATTCAACGTTATATTTTTGAAATGTATCTATTTGATGAATGCAACTTACATTCTTTCTTTTTCATGGCAACATAGTATTTCATAGTATGGATATATCACAACTATTTTTCCATTTTCTTTTGAGGAACACATAGGGGTTTTCCAGTTTTATTGCTATTTCAAGCAGCATAATTGTAAATATACGTATTTCCTGGTGCACATGTGTGAGAATTTTTTCCAGGGTAAATACCTAATAATGAATTTTCTGAATCATAGGCTAGGCAACAAGTTCAACTTTCCTACATGATTTTCCAAAGTAGTTTTACCCATTATCATACCTAGTTTCAATGGATGAGAATCCTCTGTGTATATTCATGACGACACTTAGTATTACCCTGCATTTACATTTTTGCCAACCTTGTGGGCATGAATTGTATCTCATTGTGCTTTTAATTTACACTCCCTTGATTACTGAAAAGGTTAATATCTTTCAATACGCTTTGGGGCCATTTGTTTCTTCTATTTTGAATTCATGTTCATTCCTCTTTCCCATTTTTCAATAGTGTTGTTTGACTTTGTCTTATTAATTCATAGAGTTCTTTATATACACTGCATAGTAACCCTTTGATTACGTGTTTTAAGTGTCTTATCCAAATTTATAGCTTGTATATTTATTTACATTATTCTTATATTTATATATTTATATATATTTTATATTAATTAAATTTTGTATTTCTTTTAAAAATATAATTGTATTTACCAATTTTTTCCCTTCATAATTTGCCCATTCTGTGCCTTGTTTAAGGAATAATTTTCTATCTCCTAAGGTAAAGAAAAAATAAATCTTTCCTAAATTGCTTCTAAAATCTTGTCTTTTACATTTAAGTGCTTAATTCATCAGGAATGGATTTATCTGTATGGCCTAGAAGGGGATTTTTTTTCTTCCCACATATGTAGTCAGTTGTCCCAGTACAATTTATTTTAAAAAGTTCATTCTTTCTCCACTGATCTGTATTATAATCTCAGTCATATATTTTGACTGTGCAGTCATCATTGTATTTCCAGGCTCTCTATTTTGGTTGGTTGCTCTATTTGTTAATCCCTGTTCCAATACTTGACTACCTTTATTAATATGGCTTTATAATAAAGTTTAGTATCTGGTAGTCAAGTCCCATGATATTATTCCTCTTCTTCATTAGTGTATTAGCAATTATTGGAACCTTGAAATTCCTTATATATTTTAGAATCAGTTTTTCAAGTGTCACATATAAAACACACACACACACACACACACACACACAGAGTTGAGATTTTGATTGGAATTGAATTTATAGATAAATTTTTGATCAAATAATATTTTTGCAATACTGAGTATTCCAGTCTGTTAATATAATATTTCTACTTTTTAAATTATTCTTTCATGTCTTTCAATAAAATACTATAATTTCACCATAGAGATTTTGCATGTGATTTTTTATGCTACTCTAAGTGGTGACTTATTTTTAAGTTGTCATTTTCTAAATTTTGTTGTCAGTGAATAGAAATTCAAGTTTGTTTGTGTGCACTGATTTTTATATCCAGTAATTTTGCTAAGTGTGTTAAAAGTCAGTAATTTGTTGTTTGAATCTTTTTTTTATTGTCTACAACCATTATCATATCATGGTGAATAAAGATAATTTTGTTTTTCCTTTTCTAATTCTTATGCCTTTATTTTTTCCTTGCCTTACTGCTAAGAACTTAAGAACAAGGGCAAACAAAAATAATTTTGTTTTTCCTTTTCTAATTCTTATGCCTTTATTTTTTCCTTGCCTTACTGCTAAGAACTTAAGAACAAGGGCAAACAGAAGGGGTGATAACATGCATCTTTGCCTTTCTTTGCAAACTCAAGAGATACTTTCAGTATTTCAACATTGAGAATCAGATGGGCTCTCTCTGTCTGCACTAGATCTTAATATTGTGTAGGCCCCTAAGTTGAGATAAATCACTGGAGGCAAAGGAGAGAATGCCAGCTTAAATTTATATTTCTGCCACAAAGCATATTAGGACCTTAAAGTAAAAATTAATTTCTACCAGAGAAAAATAAAATGATGTTATTTCTTGTACATCTAAGTTTGTAGACTAAGGTACATTCCCACTACATAGTGAATAGATTCAAGAAAATGATACTTTTTCCAGTGAGGAAAATACCGTCAGAGCATTTTCCAGCTCTCTCAGTGGACAATTTCTTAAGGAATTCCTTTGCAAAAATTCTCCCTATTAGAGAGCAACACAGTGGGTGACAGATTAACTAGTCATTGCAGCATTTCCTGGAGGAAGGAAGGTGACAGGGTGCTTGCAGTTCCATTTAACTGTCCCAATAAGTATATGAGGGACCTGGTTGCTCTTTAACCAGTACTTTACTAGGTAAGTGTAAGTGATAGAAAAAAAAAAACAGGACAATTGTACTACACAAATGTCTCATTCTAAAAAAAAGAAAAAAAACCCAGAGCCTCTGAAGTCTCACTCAGTAAAACCACTCAGTTCCATCCCAAATAAAAACAGAATACGTGATGCTGGTCCTGACATAAAGAAGGCTTTCTGTGTAGTAGACATTCATCCTCCTGAAATCCACTTGGAGGCTTTAGAAGTCAACCCCAGGCATAGCAAATCTAGGAGCACCTCTGGTTGACACACCCCTGTCTCAGTGAAAGTGCCCTGAGTCACAGGAGCAGCCTGTTGCTTGGGTGAATATGGACAAGGGAGATAGTTTATTCACAGCTCCAGGGAAGGAGAGGATGAACATTATACAGAAACCATTGGTTACAGATGAAGAAATATGTTGGTTGTAGCCATGGGCATATGTTATTCTTACACAATTGCTCAGAGATAAGAGATGGCATATCCAATATTGTCAGGAACTAGAGTTGAGACACACAGGTTAACTCGGGAGAGCATCTCGGGGAACAATGTGTAGGCTATAACTGGGATGTTGGTTGGCCTAGAAAACATGTTTCATCATGGCTAGTGGACGTGCCTCTTGGGCAGAGTAAGCCAGGCTTTGCTCCGGGCACAAACATGAAAAAGATGCAGAAACTTGAAATGTTTTTTTAGAGATTCATCATCTCTCCCAAGAGTTCCAAACCCATTATGGGCACAACATGCTTAATTGGCACTTTAGAGAGTAGATTAATAGTAAACATTGTAAAGTTCCCAGAATTACATAAAGTCTTCCTTTTGATATTGTAAACTTTTAATGTATAACTTTACTGACATCCTAATGACAATGCTAACAGGGAAAAATGCAAGGCATAGTGATACTTTATCAAGTTATCATTTATTGATATCAACTTGGCTTGCCAATGCTATCTCCCTGTTCCTGTGATAAGAGATGAAAGGGAATAGAAGACAGGAAAACAGGATTGGTGGTGAGAAGTCAGATGGCAGGGCCATCCTTCCTTTCTTCTGATAACGTGTTGTCATGTTTGTTGTCAATACCACAATGCAGTGATTGTGGCTTTGCTCTAGTAACCACTGTTGAAGGACTGTATAGATGGAACTGAACATGTCTCTGATGGTGAAGGGGGACATAGAACAAGTCAGATTTGATTTTTCCCTTTTAACTTTAAGATTGTGGTCATGTAAAATTATTGTTAGGGAATTAAACATGCTTCAATATCATTTCTATCTTATAAATTCATGTAAATTTTTTAGATCCTGGCTCTTTGCTTTCCTAGAAATGTACATCTGAGCTCTCTCTACATAGAGCATAATTATGAATAAATACTATGACTCTATAATAGATGATCACATAAAATGATAAAATATATAATATGAAATTTTAAATTTGTGTGATTCCTATTACAAATGGGCTAATTGCACAGCGTTAGACTTGAGGAATAAAGTCTAACCAAGTAGACCAAGCATGTGAGCTTGGTCTGCTGGATACAGGTGCATTTAATCTTTTCATTAGATTATACACTTCTGAGTCTGTTTCATCTTTGTACTTCCCAAGCTCCTTAAGTACTTATTGAATGAATAAATACATGGATGAGTTAGTAAATTAATAAATGAGCTAATACATAAGTACATAAATACATAAATACTTGGTATTTCTCTAGGAAAAGTGGTTAGTACATATTGGCTTATTTGGGCTTTGTGCACTATATTGCCAAATAGACTTTCATTATTTTTATACCCCTTACATCAGTGTACAAGGTTTTGTATTTTTAACTTAAAAATTTTTTGTTATTGTTTAGAATCTAGCTATGTGAAGTTGTAATCACCTTTTAGAAATGTCAGTTTCTTTCTATGCCACTTCTACTTTCTTGATGTCTTCATCACTGAAAATTTAAAAAGAGAGAGAGAGAAAAATCAAACACTTCTCTTCCATACCCAGGCACTGTTTGAATAGGATGCTCTCTCATTCAGTTTACTACCTGCAGGGTTCATTTGCCAAGATTCCTTTGAAGCACAGCTCTTAGCTTTCTAAGTTGTGAATTAAAAGGTATTCCCTCTGTTACCCAAAATTATGTCTCAGATGATCCAGCTGGCAAAACAAGGCTGGGATAAGTGGTACAGGTCTGCTCTTCATAAGACAATGGATGAGAGCCACTAGGGATAGAGAATGAATAGATCTTTATCCTTTTCCTCCTCCCATCACACTTCTGTTCACCCCTTTCTCTCATGTCTTTTGATAGAAGGAGACAACTTCTGTTACTGTTCATCAAGTGGAAAAATGGCTCAGTGTGTTTGGGACTTCGTTTCTAGGGCTCCGGGAGACAATAGTGACACCTCCCATTGAGAGGTGTGTTTGCCTGTTTAGTCATTTTCTGAATCAAACCAGGTCCCTCTGTGAGCCCCTTCTGATTCTTTTATTTTATTTTTGACTTTTGCTTTTGTTTTTTCCACAACCAGACACTCTTCTTCTGCCTCTTAAGTGGAACTTGTATTCCTCACTTATCATGGTCTCTTAGAAGCCCACTCTCCTTTTCCTTGTTGTAAGAATGACCTACATTTCCTTTACCCATGACCATGATAAGCTGGTGCTAAGTTGCATCCATGGTGGAGAAATCCAGAAAATATATTAAGTCAAAAGATAAGAGACCCTTTCCAACTGTGATTCTCTTAATTCAGTAGTTAAGTTTTGGAACTAAAATAGGCTTAATAATTTTGAATATAGGGAAATTCTTTGTCAACTTTGTTCTTAGGTAGGAAAAAGGGAAAAATACTCATACTTTTTTATACTTGTCAACTGGGACTCATTTTATTACTAGCACTTATTGTAAATTATAGGGTTAATATGTTTATTCAGAACTCCAATAGCTCCACTCCCTGCAAAATTTCTCTCTTAACTACATGGAAAATACTCTGCACATCAAATTTATGAGAACTGTATTTTATTTCGTCTTAAAATTTTGATTGGAATTAGACACACTGGATGGTTTGTGTCTTTGTAGGTACACGAATGCCATTATACTTCCCACTGCAGCACGATTGGGAAGTCACACACACAGGAATGCATTGCAAGTATGTGAGGGTGTGAGGGGGTATAATGTTGCTTCATTTTTGAGAGCTCTGATTAAACAGACACGTTCTGTGGCTGTGACTTTGTACAGATGGCAGGACTAAACCAGAGAGGCTGAAAGCGCTTTCTAAAATGAAGCCAAGAAACAGATCTAGTTTTCTCCACTGAAAGTTTGGGGAAAACCACATGAAAGTACATGCTATTTGCATGTGCATGCATGCTGGATGTGTGTAGATCTTTTACCCCTATTTTTGGTCATGGAATTGTATATGCCACACCTACTACCTACTGGTGAAGTTTTAAACCATATACATATTATGTAGAAGTTTAAAAAAGGATGTTTTATTTAACAGAGAAAGTGGCTGGATATAGAGCAGTTTTCCCTGCCTTGGCTCTTTGAAACTGCTTTGGACAACTTGGGTACAAATCTTTTAGAAGGTCTAAAGACAGCCAAAAGATTACCTCTATTACATTTGTTTGAATTGTTTTCCACCTCATCATATTTTTCTTTTTCCTTTTTTCTTTTTTTTTCTGATGATCATCTCTTCTACCTTAGCTCTGGTCCTCTAATATTTTCCCCAGTTGGTTCTTGCTTAAAAAAAACCTTCTTGTCTACATCATGTACATTTCTACTAGATCTCCATATTCTCTGCCCTAAAATCTTCGCTAAATAGTGGCTATCACACAAAATAAAACAAAACAAAAAATTTTACCCTTTCTGCAGTTCAGAATGTGCAGTTTTGCTCGAGGGATAACCGAGCCCCTGGTTCCTCTTCTTGGCTGGGTTCAAATACTTCTCACTCTTGGATGGAATCTGAGCCACCACATAGGTTGGGAGAAGGATTCAACTCACCAACCTCTTATATGCCTTTGGAGAAAAAAGTGAAATCAAATTTTCACAGAGGGCTAAGTTATTCTCTCCACAGGTATCTATGGAGCATCTACTCTAGTTGACCCAATTCTTGGCATAAACATTGGTAAATCGGGCAGATAAAGTTTCTGTCTTCAAGAAGCTTACATTCCAGGACTTCCCTGGTGGTCCAGTGGTTAAGACTCCCGCTTCCAGTGCAGGGGGCGTGGGTTCGATCCCTAGTCGGGGAACTAAGATCCCTCATGCTGCGTGGCGTGCCCCCACCCACCCAAAAAAAAAACCCTAAAAAAAACCCTTACATTCTAGTGATGGGGAGACAAGCACTAAACAAAATAAAAATGAACAAGACAATAAGCTATGGATAAGTGGAAGAAAGAAAATAAAATGGAGTAATTTCATAAAATGTGACAGGGTCTTATAATGTGTAGAGTCTTGGATTATATGTCAGGGGAGACCTATATGAGAAGACATAATAGTTATTATTGCTGTGTAACATATCACCCCACATCTAACAGCTTAAAAACATTTATTGTATCACATGATTTTTGTTAGACAGGAATTCAGTGATGACTAAAATGGGTAGTTCTATCTCAGGGTCTCTTAGGAGATTGCAACCATCTGAAAACTTGACTGGGGCTAGAGAATCTGCTTCCAAGATAGCTCACTCCCACTACTGTTGGCAGGAGGCCTCAGTTCCTTCCCCTGTGGATCCTTCCATAAGAGCACATGAGTGTTCTTGTGACATGTTGACTGATTTTCCCCAAACAAATGATCCAAGAGGGCAAAGCAGAGTAGCGATATATTTCTTAGCCTTGGAAGTCGCATGATACCACTTTCTGTGCTGTTGGTCACACAGTTTAATGCTGGAGGACACTACTATAAAGGTGTGAATACCAGGATGTGAGGATCATTTGTGGGGTGGGGGGACATTTTGGATGCTGGTTACCACAGGAAGGGATAGCTGAACTCAGGCCAGAATAATTAGAAAAAATCTGTTAGACGAATGCTCAGGGGGAGGGCATCCCAGCTGGCAGGAGCAACAGTTCGTATGACACTGAGGCAGAGAATACTTGGTATTTTCAAGGAATAGATACAAGGCTAGATTGAGTAAATGGGAGAGTTGCGTAAGATGAGTCCAAAGAACAAGGGCCAGATTACATAGGACCTTACAGGGGTTTGGAATATATTCTGAATGTGGGGAGAAATTGTTGGCAGGTTTTAAGCAGAGGAATAACCAAATCACATGAGTATGTGTTGAACAAAAGTACACTTTGAAGAACTGAATTGGCCCTGAAAAATTGTAATACTGAAGAGAATGAGTTTGACTAAGACTTTCGACTTTGACTCTTGATGGTCATACTGTGCAAATGCATCAAAGATGTGACGTGTATTTATTCAACTCTGTTGAGTAATAGAACAAAATTGATCCAGAGATTTAAGCATAAAGTGTGAGCGTCTCTGAATTAGCCCAAACTCTCTATTCTGTCATCAAAAGGAGGCTGTACTTTTGACCCCAACCATTTATAGGAACCAAAACCCACAGGGAATTTCAGGCAGGAATATACCTATTGAGGTATTTTATAAATGTTTCAAAGGCCAGGTTGAATTCCTGCTGAAGCAGTTGGGTGTTTTCCCCTTTGTTTGCCAGATAGAATGTCATTCACTCCGATTTCTCCAGTTCTTTTTCTTGCTGTTAAAAAGCAGGAAACTTTTCTAAAAATGTTCTCATTTTTAGAAAATTCACTTCAGACATAAAAGAATAGCTCTTTCTTCTCTTGACACCATGCCCCACCCTCTCAGCTCACTGGCCAGTGATGTCTTGCCCTTTAGAAGGTGATTCTAACCTACAGAGAAAACACAGCATTTTATTTTAAATGAGATTATTCTGCTCCGTTGCTCTGTGCGGGTGCTGAGATTCTGGCCATGGTTCACTGACTTGGAGGAGGGATGTATACAGTTTTTCTTAACTACCTGCCATGCCCCTCAAAACATTTCAACAGTAATAGAATGTATTTTATGCACATGAAAATGTTCATAGTCGGGGCGTCCCTGGCGGTGCAGTGGTTGAGAGTCCGCCTGCCGATGCAGGGGACACGGTTTCGTGCCCTGGTCTGGGAAGATCCCACATGCCGCGGAGCGGCTGGGCCCGTGAGCCATGGCCGCTGAGCCTGCGCGTCCGGAGCCTGTGCTCCACAACGGGAGAGGCCACAGCAGGGAGAGGCCATAGCAGTGAGTGGCCCGCGTACTGCAAAAAAAAAAAAGTTCATAGTCTCTGATTCTGATTATGTACACAAAATTAACCTTTGCTCCAGGTCTAATGGTTTGATGTGACATTCTTATCTCTTCACTGCTTACATTTCCTTCTTTTTACTTAAGAACAGGAACTTTTGACTTGCATATAATGTACCAGCTCCTCAAATACAAATCTACTAAATTTTGCGTGTCTTTATTAAATATTTCTAACAGTTGGAATGTACCTGCATTGTGGAACTGAAAACCCATATCTTGGTTCACTCTCCACCTGTGCCCACACCCTACACCCTATGCTGTTAGTCACCGATAAGTATGCCATGTACCTGGCTGTCTTCACTCCTTGTTCCTGTGGTTTGCTCTGCCTGAAATGTCCTCTAACCTTACTTCTGTCATGAATTTATATTTCTCTTTCAAAGTTCAATACAAATATCACTTCCCCTGAGAAGCCTTCTCTGATCCCTATAAGCAGATCTATCTCCAATTCCCACCATAAACCCACGCTAGGACATTCAGGTCTCTGCAAAGAGCATTTAGTTCTAAGTACCATAATTGCTTAATGACGTAATTCAATTCATAGTCTCTGATGTATCATAGGCTCATAAATATTTATCTTAACCAGTCAGCCCAAAATCATTTTAAGTAATCAATATAAAGTATTTCAGTGTTATCAAGCAAATATGCTTCTGTGTCCTTTGCTCATCAGAATCTTGTAACAGCTTCAAGAAAAGGAACAACTTCAGGGTGACTGATCTCAAGGGATTTTAAATCCACTGAGATGGAAAGTAATTCCTGACTTTTCTTATATACCCTACAAGCTTTGGTAGCAACAGTCAGGAAGATCAGAGGCTCATATTATTTGTGTGATGATTGTTCTCATATCATCATTTATCACCCACTGGGAACATTATCAAACATGATACTCGCAAGTTCATCTTCTGTCATGTCCATTTATTTAGATTATGTGGCTGGAAACAAATGCCGACTCACATCTCTGGGCATTCTAAAAAGTAAGTATAATTAATCACACAGAAAGAGTGAGCCTTGGCATTTAAAGTGGGATACGGGCTGTGGAGTTTTAGGTCCTCTGAGGGGAGGAATGGCAGAGATGATGAATAGAGTCTGAGTGAGGCGTCTCCCTGGGACTTTTGAATTTCTCTGTGCCTGGGGGAGTGACAGGAAGCAGCTGCAGTACAGAGTCCTTAGGGAAATTATCATGTGTTTACTTATCTGTGTATGTGTTTATTCATGAATTCAGCAATCATCTATGGAGCTCTCTCTATGTGAAGTCACTGTGCTGGGTACAGTGATAAATGAGACAGAAGCATATTACCCTCATGTTGCTTCCAGTCTAGAAGGGAAGACAAACATGATTACATGAATAATTTGTCTACTATCCTTTTGATAAATACCATAAAGTAATATTCTGGGTTGTTAGAACATGTAGTAGCGGTTAGGGTCTTAACTTCTTGCGGTACGCAGGCCTCTCACTGCTGTGGCCTCTCCTGTTGCAGAGCACAGGCTCCGGACCCAGCTGCTCTGCGGCATGTGGGATCTTCCCGGACCGGGGTATGAACCTGTGTCCCCTGCATCGGCAGGCAGACTCTCTACCACTGCGCCACCAGGGAAGCCCAGGGTGTTAACCTAGTGGGGGCCCTTAGGAGGCCTTCCTAAGGAGGTGACAGTTAAGTTGAATTTTAAAGGATAAGGTAGTCAGGCAAAGAGAATGGGACATGGGGAGAAGGACAAGTAGGCCAGGATGGGGGAGAGAGATCAAGCTCCAGGTGGGTAGAACCGCCTCTCGGGCACTCTCCGTGGATTAATTTGCCATAAAAGATGGACAGAGTTAGGTTTCTTGCTTTTTTCTAAAGTTTGAGTTATGTGGAAGTAAAATTTACTTTTGACATGACTTTGCTTGGGGAGGGAGAAAGATATGATATTCAAAGGATTCAAATTTTGTTCGTTAATAAAAATACAGAACACACTAAAACAATTTTTGTTTATGCTTCTGTGCTCATTCTGCGATTTATGGAGAGAGTTAGGAAGGGAGAAAAAGAGAGAAAAAAGGAAGGAGAGGACTCCTAGAAGGAATTACTGGAGAGACAAAGGCAGAGAAAGAGAAAATAGCAGGATAAAATACGAATAGAGTGATGCATTGTTTGTATCAGCGATTAAAAAATGATTTTGTCCTTTCTTGCTGGAACATCAAGGTTTAGATCACTATTTTTTCTCATTCCTTCATGATATAAAAGTTACAAGGTTAGTCTGTGTTTACAGCCCTCAACTTTATTTTCACATCTTCAGATAAATTATTCTCCAGGTTTCAGTGCCCAGATCGCATAATTTTGAGAGCAGGACAAAATGGAGGCAGGGCTCTAGATGGGCTTCAGGTCACTAGTCCTGTCAGTGGAATTCAAAGGGGTGAGCTAGGATATGAAAATGTCCAGGAAATAGCAAATATCTTAGGATTCTGTCTTTGGCTGCAGTAGAGTCCCTAGGTTTGAGAGGCCTGATAGGCCTCAAGCACTCACAGTGTTGGCACTATTGAGAGACAACCATTCCCTTTTCTCTAGCCTGAGAGGGGACAAGCACAGCACGTTGGTTGACACTGAATGGTATGATAAGTTACTTATATTCAAAGAGAAATCACGGTGCAACATAAGTTGATAATAACCGCAACAGTTTTGAATTTTAATTGAGTGGGTCACTTGAATTTAGCATATGGGGAAAAAATGGTGAGAGAGGAAGAGAATAGTCACTGGTTAGGAGAGGTGACCATGTAAAGGAAGAACTACAGCAGTAAATAGCCAATTAACTCAGCCAACTGTTGGGCATTAGAAAGAAAAATGTGAATACACAAAAGATGTTGTTTTTTAATACCAAGAGGATTTGTCCTTGATGCTTGAGCACTTGTAATAAACTTATGAATACCCCTAGGCTACATATCATGGAGGAGTGAAATCAGTTAAAGAGCTTTGAGCATCTTTTAAAAACATATGAGGTAGGTGAGGAGGGATTAGAAAATTAGTGAAACTGAAATCAAAGGTGTCTTGAACTCAGTTAACTTGATGTATGTACTCAGGACAATAAAGCAATAGCTATTTAGCACACACATTCACTTACACCTCCCCAAATGTCACTCATTTCAAAGAAGGCTTTTAAAAATCAGTCTTACTAATTTTTAGTTCCATCTCTTATCCAAATGATTCTCTCTTCTAAAGGATGTGAGAGAAAACAAGTTTAATAAGCTGCATGAGGAAGTTAATGTCAGAAAGATAACCCAGGATGATAGTCTGTGTGACTACCATAGGACATCTCGGTATCATTATGCTCAAAGAAAATTTAAAATTACAAAATAATTTTTTATATTTTAAAAAGACATTTTATAAGTAGCATATGAGAATGGCTTTATTAACCTTTTTCTTTGTGTCAGAGAAGTTCTAATTCATGTTTTCCCTTAATTCATATTGAAATAATAAAGATCCCACACTTGGACTTAAGAGAGCCGAGTGGGTGTGAGTGTTGCATATTATAAAAATATCTTTCTTTGCTATCATCCAAATTAAATGTATTTCTTTGTTAAAACACCTTGTGGTAAGGTTTAAACATTCTTTTCTCTAGTATTAATGGAAATGATATGCCCACACACAACCAACATACTTCTAAGAATTTTTTTTTTAATTTGGAATTAAGTGGATTTTCAAAATATACCTTACCATAGAAATCTCTGCTTTGGGACACAAAGGCTAGAAGATGGAACACTTCTATAATGTGGGAAGAAAGGAAGACAGAAATGAAGCTTAAGGAAAGGCAGAGAGGCACGATGGATATGTGTGCAGGTCTGAAGTACACTTGTCTGGATTCTTACTGAGGCTCCATTCAAGGGCAACCTTGAACAAGTCACCCAAACTTTCCTAGCCTCAGTTTCCACATCTGCAAAATGGGCGATAGTGGTTCTCCCCTCATAGGGGTTTTGTAAGGATCAAATAAGTGAATGCAAAGCTCACATAGAGACTGCACATGGTACAGCCTCATTACTGTAAGCCTCATGTATTATTTTCTTCTAAGAGGAGGGCTATTCCTATGCTGATTTGGGGACTTTCCTTTGGATCACTTAATGTGACTGTGGAAACAGCATTCACTTTGTTGTTTCCTGGGGATAGCAGGCAGTAGAGAAGGTAAGGGAGGTCAAGCCCACTTGTAGCAATATGAGTTCTCCTCTCTACCCTCTAGACCGACATACCATCCCACACTGTTTTTCCTTATTCAGCTCTTTACCCTTTTCTTTCTCACTTTTGTTTCCTTTACCTTCTCCTGTTACTTCAGAATCTTAACAGTTGGGTCAAAGGTAACAGCATTAATTGTGTGAGCCAGAACAAGGAGTTAGGGATTAGTTCAAATCTGAACAGGGGGAGAGGGTTGCATGTTTGAGATTTGGGGTGGTTATTCCCTTGGCTGGTTCTGTCACCCTTGTACATATTCATGGGCACAGTATTTCTGGACTCACTGTGATTATGCCAGAATTAACACACAGCTTTACTTATCTCTTCTATGCAGAATAATCTAAGTGCTAAGAGTATTAGAGAAGATAAATAAGACAAGATCACGTAGCCTAAGGAATGTGTCATCACAGGCATACATGTTAACTGACAGTGCCATGGAGATCTGTGATAAGGGCCATGAGAATTATGGCTCAAAGAATTGAAAGATGAAATAGATAGTTGTAGGCCCAGAAGTCATCTTATCTTTTGGGACTTTTTTTTCTCATGCTCTTGGAAGTAAATTTCAAGCAAAATATGCAGTCTTTTGACTGCATCATCTACTGCTCATTTTTAAAGTTTAATTTTATAGAATTAACCCCAAAGAAGAAAAAAATATGCATAGATTTAGTTACTGTAACTTTTATTTTTTATTAAAAAAATTTTTTAAACATCTTTATTGGAGTATAATTGCTTTACATTGTTGTGTTAGTTTCTGCTGTATAACAAAGTGAATCAGCTATATGTATACATATATCCCCATATCCCCTCGCTCTTGCATCTCCCTCCCACCCCCTAAGCGACACCTCTAGGTGGTCACAAAGCACCGACTCATCTCCCTGTGCTATGCAGCTGCTTCCTACTAGCTATCTATTTTACATTTGATAGTGTATATATGTCCATGCCACTCTCTCACTTTGTCCCAGCTTACCCTTCCCCCTCCCCATATCCTCAAGTCCATTCTCTAGGTCTGCGTCTTTATTCCTGTCCTGCCCCTAGGTTCATCAGAACCTTTTTTTTTTTTTTTTTTAGATTCCATATATATGTGTTACCATATGGTATTTGTTTTTCTCTTTCTGACTTACTTCACTCTGTATGACAGACTCTAGGTCCATCCACCTCACTACAAATAACAATTTTGTTTCTTTTTATAGCTGAGTAATATTCCATTGTATATATGTGCCACATCTTCTTTATCCATTCATCTGTCGATGGACACTTAGGTTGCTTCCATATCCTGGCTACTGTAAATAGTGCTGCAATGAACATTTTGGTACATGACTCTTTTTGAATTATGGTTTTCTCAGGGTATATGCCCAGCAGTGGGATTGCTGGGTCATATGGTAGTTCCATTTTTAGTTTTTAAGGAATCTCCATACTGTTCTCCATAGTGGCTGTACCAATTTACATTCCCACCAACAGTGCAAGAGGGTTCCCTTTTCTCCACACCCTCTCCAGCATTTATTGTTTCTAGATTTTTTGATGATGGCCATTCTGACTGGTGTGAGATGATACCTCATTGTAGTTTTGATTTGCATTTCTCTAATGGTTAGTGATGTTGAGCATCCTTTCATGTGTTTATTGGCAATCTGTATATCTTCTTTGGAGAAATGTCTATTTAGGTCTTCTGCCCATTTTTGGAATGGGTTGTTTTTTTGATATTGAGCTGTATGAGCTGCTTGTATATTTTGGAGATTAATCCTTTGTTATGGAGATTAATCCTTTGTTAGTTGCTTCATTTGCAAATACTTTCTCCCATTCTGAGGGTTGTCTTTTCATCTTGTTTATGGTTTCCTTTGCTGTGCTCTTAAGTTTCATTAGGCCCCATTTGTTTACTTTTGTTTTTATTTCCCTTTCTCTAGGAGGTGGGTCAAAAAGGACCTTACTGTGATTTATGTCATAGAGTGTTCTGCCGATGTTTTCCTCTAAGAGTTTTATAGTGTCTGGCCTTACATTTAGGTCTTTAATCCATTTTGAGTTTATTTTTGTGTATGGTGTTAGGGAGTGTTCCAGTTTCATTCTTTTACATGTAGCTGTCCAGTTTTCCCAGCACCACTTATTGAAGAGGCTGTCTTTTCTCCATTGTATACTCTGGTCTCCTTTATCAAAGATAACGTGACCATGTGTGTGTGGCTTTATCTCTGGGCTTTCTATCCTGTTCCATTGATCTATATTTCTGTTTTTGTGCCAGTACCTTGTTGTCTTGATTACTGTAGCTGTGTAGTATAGTCTGAAGTCCGGGAGCCTGATTCCGCCAGCTCCGTTTTTCTTTTTCAAGATTGCTTTGGCTATTCAGGGTCTTTTGTGTTTCCATACAAATGGTACAATTTTTTGTTGTAGTTCTGTGGAAAATGCCATTGGTAGTTTGATAGGGATTGCATTGAATCTGTAGATTGCTTTGGGTAGTATAGTCATTTTCACAATGTTGATTCTTCCAATCCAAGACCATGGTATATCTCTCCATCTATTTGTATCATCTTTAATTTCTTTCATCAGTTTCTTATAGTTTTCTGCCTATAGGTCTTTTGTCTCCTTAGGTAGGTTTATTCCTAGGTATTTTATTCTTTTTGTTGCAGTGGTAAATGGAAATGTTTCCTTAATTTCTCTTCCAGATTTTTCACCATTAGTGTATAGGAATGCAAGAGATTTCTGTGCATTAATTTTGTATCCTGCTACTTAACAAAATTCATTGATTAGCTCTAGTAGTTTTCTGGTAGCATCTTTAGGATTCTGTATGTATAGTGTCATGTCATCTGCAAACAGTGACAGTTTTATTTCTTCTTTTCTGATTTGGATTCCTTTTATTTCTTTTTCAACTCTGATTGCTATGGCTAAAACTTCCAAAACTATGTTGAATAATAGTGGTGAGAGTGGACAACCTTGTCTTGTTCCTGATCTTAGTGGAAATGGTTTCAATGTTGCTCCATTGATAACGATGTTGGCTGTGAGTTTGTCATATATGACCTTTATTATGTTGAGGTAGCTTCCCTCTACGCCTACTTTCTGGAGCGTTTTTATCATAAATGTGTGTTGAATTTTGTCAAAAGCTTTTTCTGCGTCTATTGAGATGATCATATGGTTTTTCTCCTTCAATTTGTTAATATGGTGTATCACATTGATTGATTTGCATATATTGAAGAATCCTTGCATTCCTGGGATAGACCCCACTTAATCATGGTTTATGATCCTTTTAATGTGCTGCTGAATTCTATTTGCTGGTATTTTGTTGTGGATTTTCACATCTCTGTTCATCAGTGATATTGGCCTGTAGTTTTCTTTTTTTGTGACATCTGTGTCTGATTTTGGTATCAGGGTGATGGTGGCCTCATAGAATGATACTGGGAGTGTTCCTCCCTCTGCTATATTTTGGAAGAGTTTGAGAAGGATATGTGTTAGCTCTTCTCTAAATGTTTGATAGAATTAGCCTGTGAAGTCATCTGGTCCTGGGGTTTTGTTTGTTGGAAGATTTTTAATCACAGTTTCAATTTCAGTGCTTGTGATTGGTCTGCTTATATTTTCTGTCTCTTCCTTGTTCAGTCTCAGAAGGCTGTGCTTTTCTAAGAATTTGTCCTTTTCTTCCAGGTTGTCCACTTCATTGGCATAGAGTTGCTTGTAGTAATCTCTCATGATCCTTTGTATTTCTGCAGTGTCAGTTGTTACTTCTCCTTTTTCATTTCTAATTCTAATAGTTGATTTGAACCTTCTCCTTTTATTCTTGATGAGTCTGGCTAATGGGTTATCAATTTTGTTTATCTTCTCAAAGAACCAGCTTTTAGTTTTATTGATTTTTGCTACTGTTTCCTTTCTTTTTCATTTATTTCTGGTCTGATCTTTATGATTTCTTTCCTTCTGCTAACTTTGGTGTTTTTTTGTTCTTTCTGTAATTGCTTTATATGTAAGGTTAGGTTGTTTATTTGAGATTTTTCTTGTTTCTTGAGGTAGGATTGTATTGGTATAAACTTCCCTCTTAGAACTGCTTTTGCTGCCTCCCATAGGTTTTGGGTCATCGTGTATTCATTGTCATTTGTTTCTAGGTATTTTTTGATTTCCTCTTTGATTTCTTCAGTGATCTCTTGGTTATTTATTAGCATATTGTTCAGCCATGTGTTTGTATTTTTTACAGTTTTTTTCCTGTAATTGATACCTAGTCTCATAGCATTGTGGTCAGAAAAGATACTTGATACAACATTAATTTTCTTAAATTTACCAAGCCTTGATTTGTGACCCAAGATACGATATATCCTGGCGAATGTTCCTTGTGCACTTGAGAAGAAAGTGTATTATGCTGTTTTTGGTTGTAATGTCCTATAAATATCAATTAAGTCAATCTTGTTTAATGTGTCATTTAAAGCTTGTGTTTCCTTATTTATTTTCATTTTGGATGATCTGTCCATTGGTGAAAGTGGGGTGTTTAAGTCCCCACTTAAACTATTATTTAACACAATACTATTATTGTGTTACTGTTGATTTCCCCTTTTATGGCTGTTAGCATTTGCCTGTGTATTGAGGTGCTCCTATGTTGGGTGCATAAATTTTTGCAATTGTTATATCTTCTTCTTGGATTGATCCCTTGATCATTATGTAGTGTCCTCCTTTGTCTCTTGTAATAGTCTTTATTTTAAAGTCTATTTTATCTGATATGAGAATTGCTACTCCAGCTTTCTTCTGATTTCCATTTGCATGGAATATCTTTTTACACCCCCTCACTTTCAGTCTGTATGTGTCCCTAGGTCTGAAGTGGGTCTCTTGTAGACAGAATATATAGGGGTCTTCTTTTTGTATCCATTCAGCCAGTCTGTGTCTTTTGGTTGGAGCATTCAATCGATTTACATTTAAGGTAATTATCGATATGTATGTTCCTAGTACCATTTTCTGAATTGTTTTGGGTTTGTTTTTGAAGGTCTTTTTCTTTCTCTTGTGTTTCTTGCCTAGAGAAGTTCCTTTAGCATTTGTTGTAGAGCTGGTTTGGTGGTGCTGAATTCTCTTAACTTTTGCTTGTCTGAAAAGTTTTTAATTTCTCCATCAAATCTGAATGAGACCCTTGCTGGATAATCTTGGTTGTAGGCTTTTCCCTTTCATCACTTTAAATATGTCCTGCCACTCCCTTATGGCTTGCAGAGTGTCTGCTGAAAGAGCAGCTGTTGACCTTATGGGGATTCCCTTGTATGTTATTTGTTGTTTTTCCCTTGCTGCTGTTAATATTTTTTCTTTGTATTTAATTTTTGATAGTTTGATTAATATGTGGCTTGGTGTGTTTCTCCTTGTATTTATCCTTATGGGACTCTGTGCTTCCTGGACTTGATTGACTATTTCCTTTCCCATATTAGGGAAGTTTTCAACTATAATCTCTTCAAATATTTTCTCAGTCCGTTTCTTTTTCTCTTCTTCTTCTGGGACCCCTGTAATTCATATGTTGGTGCCTTTAATGCTATCGAGAGGTCTCTGAGACTGTCCTCAATTCTTTTCATTCTTTTTTCTTTATTGTGCTCTGCAGTAGTTATTTCCACTATTTTATCTTCCCGGTCACTTATCTGTTCTTCTACCTCAGATATTCTGCTATTGATTTCTTCTAGAGAATTTTTAATTTCATTTATTGTGGTGTTCATCACTGTTTGTTTCCTCTTTAATTCTTCTAGGTACTTGTTAAATGTTTCTTGTATTTTCTCCATTCTATTATCAAGATTTTGGATCATCTTTTCTATCATTACTCTGAATTGTTTTTTAGGTAGACTGCCTATTTCCTCTTCATTTGTTTGGTCTGGTGGGTTTTTACCTTGCTCCTTCATCTGCTGTGTATTTCTCTGTCTTCTCATTTTGCTTAACTTACTGTGTTTGGGGTCTCCTTTTCACAGGCTGCAGGTTTGTAGTTCCTATTGGTTTTGGTGTCTGCCCCCAGTGGGTAAGGTTGGTTAAGTGGGTTGTGTAAACTTCCTGGTAGAGGGGACTGGTGCCTGTGTTCTGGTGGATGAGGCTGGATATTGTCTTTCTGGTGGGCAGGACCGAGTCGGGTGGTGTGTTTTGAGGTGTCTGTGGCCTTATTATGATTTTAGGCAGCCTCTCTGCTAATGTGTGGTGTTGTGTTCCTGTCATGCTAGTTGTTTGGCATAAGGTGTCCAGCACTGGAGCTTGCTGGTCGTTGAGTGGAGCTGGGTCTTAGCATTGAGACAGAGATCTCTGGTAGAGGTCTCGCTGATTGATATTACGTGGGTTCAGGAGGTCTCTGGTGGTCCTATGTCCTGAACTTGGCTCTCCCACCTGTGAGGCTCAGGCCTGATACCCAGATGGAGCACCAGGACCCTGTCAGCCACACGGCTGAGAACAAAATGGACAAAAAAGAAGAAGGAAAAATAAAGTAAAATAAAATAAAAAATTAAAAAAAATTATTAAAATAAAAAAGTAATTAAAAAAAGAGAAACCAAACCAATAAACAAATCCACCAATGATAACAGGTGCTAAAAACTAAACTAAGATAAACATATAAGTCAGAAACTAGTCAGTTGCATACAGCAAACCCCAAGTCTACAGTTGCTCCCAAAATCCACCACCTCAGTTTTGGGGTGATTCGTTGTCTATTCAGGTATTCCACAGATGCAGGGTATATCAAGTTGATTGTGGACCTTTAATATACTGCTCCTGAGGCTGCTGGGAGAGATTTCCCTTTCTCTTCTTTGTTCGCACAGCTCCCGTGGTTCAGCTTTGGATTTGGCTCCGCCTCTGCGTGTAGGTCGCCGGAGGGCGTCTGTTCTTCGCTCAGACAGGACGGGGTTAAAGGAGCAGCTGATTGGGGAGCCCTGGTTCACTCAGGCTGGGGGGGAGGGTGGGGTATGGAATGTGGGGCGAGCTTGCAGCGGCAGAGGCCAGCATGACGTTGCACCAGCCTGAGGCGCACCGTGTATTCTCCCGGGGAAGTTGTTCCTGGATCACGGGACCCTGGCAGTGGCGGGCTGCACAGGAGGGTGTGTGTGGATAGTGACCTGTGCTCGCACACAGGATTCTTGGTGGCTGCTTAGCAGGCTTAGCATTTCATGCCCGTCTTTGGGGTCCACGCTGATAGCCGCGGCTTGCGCCTGTCTCTGAAGCTCGTTTAGGCGGTGCTCTGAATCTCCTTGCGCACCCCGAAACCATGGCCTCCTGCCTCTTCAGCAGCTCCACACTTTCTCCCAGACTCCCTCCCGGCTAGCTGTGGCGCAGTAGCCCCCTTCAGGCTGTGTTCACGCCGCCAACCCCAGTCCTCTCCCTGGAGTCCGACCAAAGCGCAAGCCTCAGCTTCCAGCCCCGCCCGCCCCGGCGGGTGAGCAGACAAGCCTCTTGGACTGGTGAGTGCTAGTCGGCACCCGTCCTCTGTGCGGGAATCTCTCTGCTTTGCCCTCTGAACCCCTGTTGCTGCGCTCTCCTCCATGGCTCTGAAGCTTCCCCCCTGCCACCCCCATCTCCGCCAGTGAAGGTGCTTCCTAGTGTGTGGAAACCTTTCCTTCTTCACGGCTCCCTCCCAGAGGTGCAGGTCCTGTCCCTATTCTTTTGTCTCTGTTTGTTCTTTTTTCTTTTGCCCTACCCAGGTACCTGGGGATTTTCTTGCCTTTTGGGAAGTCTGAGGTCTTCTGCCAGCATTCAGTAGGTGTTCTGTAGGAGTTGTTCCACATGTAGGTGTATTTTTGACGTATCTGTGGGGAGGAAGGTGATCTCCATGTCTTACTCCTCTGCCACTTTGAAGGTCCTCCAGCTACTGTAACTTTTTTAAAGTGTTTTTTAATTGTGAACAAACTAAGCCCAGATGTTTGGAAGAAAGTTAACTAAGTTATAATGTCGACTAAGTGAAATAAGATGACCCATTAAAAATGATAATTATAAAAACACATGACATAATGTTAAGTGAAATCAATATTATAGTTTTAGAAAGAAGAGGAAAAAAGACAATGCTAGTCAGTGTGAAATGTAGGATTATAGTGATTTTTAGTTTTTTCCTGTTTTCCTTAAGTCCACTAAAGTTCTTACAAATGTAGTTTTAAAATAAAATTGAGCTCAGGTACCCAACTACAAGTATCACCAGGAAATAAGTTTACAAAGACACCTTGATCCCTAAAATAGTAAGAAGTCTGTAATTTTTAAAAATTGCAGTATATTTTGTTTACAATATTGTGTACAGCATAGTGATTCATTTTTCTTTGCAGATTATATTCCATTATAGGTTATTACAAGATGTTAGATATAATTCTCTGTGCTACACGGTAAATCCTTGTTGCTTATTGTCTATTTTATATATAGTAGTTTGTATCTGTAAATCCCATACTCCTAATTTGTCTCTTCCTCCCCTCACTGTCCCCTTTGGTAACCATAAGTTTGTTTTCTATGACTGTGAATTTCTGTTTTGTATATAGATTAATTTGTATTATTTTTAGATTCCACATACAAGTGATATCATGTAGTATTTGTCTTTCTATATGACTTATTTCACTAAGCCTAATATTCTCTAGGTCCATCCACCTTGCTGCAAATGGCATATTTCTTTTTTATGGCTGAGTAATACTCCATTTTATATACATACACACACACATACACCACATCTTCTTAAGCCAATCGTCTGTTTATGGGCACTTGGGTTGCTTCCATGTTTTGACTATTGTAAATAGTGCTGCTGTAATTTTTTAAGAGGACAACTTTCTGGATGCTGAGACCAGGGAAAATTTCTTTACCCCTTTGATTCTCAGATTTCTCATCTGTAAAATAATCTGTGGATGTTGGGAAGATTAAATATGATGATGCATGTAATGCAATTACCATGGTACCTGGAAGTCAGCAATCACACAAAGATCTTAATGAGTTGGTATATTTAGGAGTATTGATGTAATTAATTAAAATATAAAAACATTACTTCAAGGGATAGAAATTCAAAGTGAAAGTTCTGCAAGGTAAATACCAATTTATCGTTATCATGAAAGTCATTTATTTTTGAATAAGAAAATAAGAAATAAGAGGAAACTTTTTCTCAGTATAAAAAATCCAGATCATGGATAGATACAAAATCTAGATGGATAGATTTCCTACAATAAAAAGAATTCATGGGAACAGTGGGGACACCTGCTTGAAAGGTTAATGCTAGACAAGTACAAATAAGTGATGGCCAGGGGGTCAAGAGCTCAAACTCTTAGCCAGTTTGCCTGGGTTCAAGTCCCAACTTTGCTGCATGAACTTGGACACCCTACCTAACTTCAGTTTCACCATCTATAGAGCAGAATTAATAACAGCACCTACTTGATACTGTTATGGTAGGAATTAAATGAGTCAATACGTGCAAAGATCCGACAGCAGCACTTGGTACATTAATGAGTGCCATGTAATTTACTTAGAAAATGTGATTATGAAGTTTTAAGCCTTATTATAAGTTTGTTTCCATAATTTTAGCCATTCATCCAGTTTTGATTGGATAAGAAACCACTTACGGTATTAATAAAATAAAATATCATTCTTGGAAAATGTAAGCCTTAATGCTTTTAGATGGTGAAAATCTTCAGATGTGTGTTCTCGAGGTGTAAATACTTATTGAATGAGTATAAGCAAGTCATTCCATAGAGCAGTTTAACACATAGTGACCATATTACACTACCCCCAATTTTATGTCTCTTATAAAGAAATACCACTTCATTCTCAGAAGTGAAGCCATAAGACCTCTGGATGAAAATTAGAACAGTTCACTCAGTTGCTAGGATATTAACTGGAATGGAGGAGTATTGACTGTCAAATGATATTATCAGAAGACTCACCAGCACTCTGCTTATCTCAGATTTAAAAATCAGCAAGCATTCAGGTGCAGACTTAGTACAAATGCATTCATTTGTGATTACAGGTTTTATGAAAGTATTTCCCTGAGGATTTCTATAAATAATTTCTCTTGGTGTAAGTCAACTCCATTTAGATAAGTTTGTATATATAAATATGTAAAGAAAATATGTCTCAAATAGCTCAGTCAGACCCATACCTTTGCTATTATGACGAAACATATTTCATATGTAATAATTTAGTCATCACTGTCACATGGTATTATTGACCAGCCATTGAGCCCATGGCATGAAGGTTTTCACCACATCAGCACAAGATCATTATTTGCTCCCAACTTGCTCTTATTTCCCTCTTTTATCAGATGACCCCACCATGTATTAAGTTACCCTGTTTGATAACACAGGGTCCATCTTCTCCTCATCTTCCTTACACAGTACCCACCTCCCATCCAGTCAGTTACCACACTCTCAGAAGTCTCTCCCCTAAATCTTTTGCTATCCTATTAAAGAACTTGTCATCTTCATCTGTACCATTATAGCACTTTCCTACCTGTTTCTTCCTCTAGTGTCTAATAAATTACTTTAGAAGATGACCTTAAAGCAACTCTTCTAAAATGCAAATTTAATTACAGTGCCAGACACTTCCCATATTGCTCTGCCCATATTCATTCTGAAGGATGTTAAAGATGTTACATTTGGGAAATTCTGGGTTAAATCATGTTGAAACATGATTTTTCATCGTAAGACTTATCAGGGCTTTGGGGATTTATACATTATGATATCCAAAGGGTGTTTTAAAAAATTTTTTTATTTTAATTTAATTCAAAAAACATTTTTGGCCTTGCGGCATGTGGGATCTTAATTCCCTGACCAGGTATCAAACCCACGCCTCCTGCAGTGGAAGTGCAGAGTCTTAACCACTGGACCACCAGGGAAGTCCCCAAAATGGTGTTTTAATGTGTAATTTTTCCTAAACTGTACTGACCAAAAACTTTTTGGAGGGGGGCTGGGGTATAGTACAGAGAGGACTGATGTCCTTCGGAATGGACTTTGTGAAATACCATTTTATTTGCCTCTCTAAATCCGCATTAACCTGTAAGATAAAGCACAAATTCCCTAACATAACTTATAAGAACTTCTACGGTCAGCCTCCTGGTATCACCTTAGCTCCATTTACTGCTCTTGCACACACACTTTTTGTTCTGATCCTGTCAAACTATATTTAGACCCAGTGTCCTGTGTATTGTTATGCCTTACGTGCACTGCTCTCTCTCTCTACCTGAAATATTTTCTCTTACCTTGCCTGCTGGATGCACTCCTCTTTATCCTTCAAGATGAGGGATGGGGTACAAATGACACCTACTCTGTAAATGTTCCTGGACAGACCCAAGCAGTCAGTCTCTTTCTCCTCCATACTTGCTGGTACTTATCTCTCTTGTAATTCTAATCAAATTTTATTAAAAATAAAATATTTGTATATAGTCCCCCTTCTGTACCAGACTAGGGGTTCCTTAATGGTCAGTATTCTTTGATCCTGTGTCCTGGCATCTGGTCCATGATTGATGCTGAGTAAGAAAAGGAATGGTGCTTCTGTAGAGGTAAATGGACACCCTGTTGTCAGAGGAGAGACATACAGTGTAATCAAGTTAAGACTCTAATGAAATCACAGAGGCAAGACTGTGTTTGCTGATTAATACATGGCAACTTCAGACATGAAAACATTTTCAGCAGAAACAGCATCTGAATACCAGTGCCTTTGTCTACTAACAACGATGTCCTCAAATCAAATGGTAAGCATTTGTAACATTGAAGGTTACTTCCTACTTTTTTTCTGCTTTCCTGATCACCATATCTCTGAATAAAAGAGAAAAGAACAGAATGGCCTTCAGAGAGGCTGGAATCGTTATTGAATATGTCACATCTCAGATCTTGGAAAGAGATCAAAGGAGAAACAATAAATAGGGTTTCCCCCCTTTTGATTTAACCACTCACTCTTGCTTAGCTATATAGATCATTCATTTTTGAAATCAAGATAATTGTGGCAACAGCTCTCTGTAAGAAGCAAATAGCAGAGTTGGCTTTATCTCAGGACAAAGTATATTCAGAGAGTAAATTTACTCAGAATAATAGCATTAGAGTTTTTACAATTAAAAGGGGCAAATAGAACCCATATTATTACATGGAAGAAAATGATGCTGGAACAGGGTAAAAGACTTGCCCAGGGTCACAAGAACCAAAAATTTACTTTTTCTAAGTTGCAAAGGTATGTTTTTAGTCATGTTTAAAAATACAACTCACATAAGACTAGAGAAATAAAGCAAAGTAGACTTTAAGATCAGCAGGCAAAATCATACTGTCGAGCTTTTGTCTCTTTACCTTTCATTTGTGTAGAGCATACGTCTTTTAAGTAATTTTTACACTAACTGATGTTTTACAGAGATACATGGAGAGGGTATCAAGGAAGGATTTAGGAAGAGACGGGTGGTGTTTGTAAATTGGGGCAGGGTGGGCAAATGCTTGGCCAGCCATTGGGGGTGATGGTGGATCACCATCTTGTAAAAGTTTTGCAAGATGAATCTAAAGCATTCTTCTTAAATTTTCATTCGTTTTCGTTTCCTAGTACAGAAGACCACATATTATTGACTCACCACTTAGCATTTTCTTTAAAGTGAGCATTTAAAATTTTGTTAAAAAACAACAGAAAACTTTACCATTTATGGAAGCAGGTTAACTGAGAGATGAGGCAATGGGAAGACAGACGTGAACAGAGATGGTCACAGTAGTAGCTTCTGGTCGTGTTTGCTTAGAGCAGGCCCAGAGATGGATTGGTGGTAGCTGTAAGGACTTTGACGTAATCCTTTTGTGGACTCAGTTGGCTGGCTAAAGGAAGGGCACAACTCCAGGGCTACCGAAATCAGCCACCAGGGTGTGCCTTTGCTGGGATGAGGGCTATCTATGAAGGAGGGAGGGGCTTTCTTTTGATACTTGGGAAGCTTCAGCCAACCTTATCTGAAGGAGAGGTAGGAGGGATAGTTTATCTTTTCTCCTTGCCCTTACCTCCTCTGCACTTTAGAGGCTGCATGAGATTTGATCTTACCATTGTTAGATCAAATCCAGCAACAGTAAAAATTAAAACCAGATCAACAAAATAGTATTTGTTAATAATTTATTGTGCACATAAGAAGAGTTCATGAACTGGGAGCTTTCAAACCCCAACCTGATGTGAAGCTTACAGAATGGCTTGTAAAGTGAAAATGAGGAAGTTGGTTAACCTTTATAAAGATTGGTTATTACAGTGGGAATTTCTAGAAGGAAGGAGATTGGTTAAAAGTGTTTATCTTATACTTTAAGGAAGATGACTTTAATTTCTTTTATGATTGCCAGAAACATTTACCAGTGTTTACCTAAATTAAATTTTGCTTATGATTTAGTTTTGCTTACATGGCTTAAATGGTTTGTCTGCTCAGGGGATTTTCAAGTTGAGTCTCCACTTTATATTTTACTTTATTTATTTATTTATTTATTTTACATCTTTATTGGAGTATAATTGCTTTACAATGGTGTTAGCTTCCGCTCCACAACAAAGTGAATCAGTCACATATATACATATGTTCCCATATCTCCTCCCTCTTGCGTCTCCCTCCCTCCCACCCTCCCTATCCCACCCTGTATTTTACTTAAGCACCATCCACACATAAAGCTTTACAAACTATCTAAGGGTATACAAGGCCAGAATGCTAAAGTGCTTTTGCGTTCAACCTCTTAAAAATACTGTTTTGATAGATCATAAGACTTTGGGTAAAACCAAAGCAGCTTCTAGGAGGATAAATTTGGTGGCTGCTGTTTCATTTTAATATGTGTGAAAAGTAATTGAAACTTTAACCTAAAGGAGGATGTCTCAATCTTGGCACTAGTGACATTTTGGACCATACAATGCATTGTTGTAGGCGGCTGTTCTGTGCATTGCGTAATGTTTAGCAACATTTCTGTCCTCTACCAACTAGATGACAGTAACACAACCCCTGGCCCGCCCAGTTGTGACAACTAAAAATATCTCCAGATATTGGCAGATGCCCCCTGGAGGCCAAAATTGCCCCAGGTTGAAAATTACTGACCTAAAGCAGAATGTATTGTTTCCTGCTTACTATGAAGTGAAAACTTGCCTTTGAGTCAGGAAACGTTCAATTAGTGCTGAAATCTCTTTTTCTTTATCCATCACACATGTGTTGAACATCTTACAATTAATCAGATCCTGGGGATACAAAAATAAATAAGAAATTGCCCTTCTGGACTTACATTGTGGTAAGGAAGACAGGTATATGAAATAAATCATTACTGTATAGAGTTCGAGTGTAATTTTGTAGAGGTAAGTTGTGGTGCCACGCAAGCTCCAAGAATGCAGAACCAAGTTCGGAGTGAAGAACTCAGGGAACTTCTGTGATGAAAGGCATCTCTGGATAATTTCAGAGCTGTTTCTCCTGTGTTAGATACATTCCCTGGGAGGTGAGGCCCCTCTTAGCCCCATAGATGCAGGAAAGTCATTGATTTTAGTTATAAGAACCTGCTCCCAATAAAATTGCACAATTTTATGCTGGAAGAAGTTGGTCCTGGTGTGCGACTTTCACAGCACTGTTCTGTGTTGATGTGGCGAGTCATTGTGACAGAGGTGGTCGATATCACAGACTTTCATCATTTTGAGAAATGTGAAATAAGCAAAGTCAACATCAGGCAGTGTCATCACTTTAAAGACAATGAACTGAACTCATGTTACATAAATTCCCAAGAAAAACTATTGTTACCCTAAAATACTGTGTTTCCCTTGTTTAAAGAGCTGAGCGGTAGAGTTAATGAAAAATCATGTGTTCTACCTCCATTGACTATAATTAGAATATCTGAAAGAATAATGTTTTTCTTTTAAGTTAGAAAAGCTGACAGAATAAAGAAACTCAAAATAAAGTTAGCTTGTATCTGAGTTTTCCTTTGCGGAGGCGAACGTTCTAATTTTAAAAATTAAATTTCTGTGTTACAGTGAATTAGTATTATATGTAAAATTTTATTTAGTTAAGTATTTATTGTATAGCTACCAAGTATAAAGGACAGTATTGTGGGACTGTAAACAATGAAGAAGACAGTGTTTACTCTCAAGCACTTATCATCTTGTAGGGAAGATGAGCACTAAATAACCAAGCTAAGTCATCAGAAGGTAAGATTAGTGCTGTAATAGGGGAGTTCAGATGAGAAAGTGAAGAATTATAACTGGTGAATGAAGAAAAACGAGCATCAACCCTTTATCTTTCTGATTTCCTGAGCACAATAATATATATCAGGAATATTTGCAGGTCAAAAGTGTCATCCTTGGGCTTCCCTGGTGGCGCAGTGGTTGAGAGTCCGCCTGCTGATGCAGGGGACACGGGTTCGTGCCCCGGTCCGGGAGGATCCCACGTGCCCCGGAGTGGCTGGGCCCGTGAGCCATGGCCAATGAGCCTGCGCGTCTGGAGGCTGTGCTCTGCAACAGGAGAGGCCACAACAGTGAGAGGCCTGCGTACCGCCAAAAAAAAGTGTCATCCTCTAGTATTAGTAAAGCTGGTAGAAAGCTATGATATGGTTTTAGTAGATTGTTCTCAAATTCAGTTTTCTCTTCAAACAAAACAGTAACAGGAAACTTCCTCTAAAAATGCAAGAATACCCTCTCTTGCCTTCCATTCTTCCTTCCAATTATTCTGCCTTTTTCCCTATCTTAGGACCATTTCATATGCACCTTCAGTTCCGTCCCTCTGCTCTTGGCTCCCGCACGGCACTCTGCTGGCTCCTTCTCATGTTTTACATCACAGCTTAAATGTCACTGCCTAGAAAAGGTCCTTATTTACATTTATTCACTTCCTCCATTACACTTCAAAGCATTACGTGAAAGTAGGATCCTTGTCTATTTTGTTCACTAATATATCCTTGAACAAGGCACAAGAAATAGTGTATACTTTGAATGCGTAGACAAATACATCTCTTCAAGTGTTTATCCCTACACTAGATTACATATAAGCTTCTTAAGGGCAGGATAAATGTCTGTTTTGGTCACCGTCGTATAACCATTACCTAGATCAGTGCCCAGTTCAACGAAGATTTTAAAGAAATATTTTTTTAAAGATGGAAATGAATTAATCAAGGTCTAGTTCAGGTAAAAAGCAAAAAAGGAAAACAAGGGCAATAATAATAATAAAAACATATGATCCTACCAATAGCTTGCCAATAGGTATGGGAAGGAAAAGTAAACATTTGATTACTCAATTTTAAAAAAGTATAGCTTCAAGGTTAAATACATGTAATCATCTCAATTTGAATTTATTATGGTAAAATTCCTTAAACATCATTTATTAAAGCAGATGTAATAATTTTAAACATACTCCCTCTCCACCATAGAATTGCGGCTGATAATCCATTATTAATATTCCTTATGAATCTCTCATTACTCTAAGTTAAATAATCAGTGTTGTTAATGGGGTTTACTCTGTTAATGGCAGTGGGGAGTTACCAAGCCTTAAAGTATGGACCACGTGAAAGACCGATATTCACATTGTATAGTTTTATCAGTCTAAAATGATTCTCAATATTGGCCACCAGATGGCAGTGTATGGGAAAACTTTCCCACTTCAAAAAGAATTCTTTCTTCAGCCACTTGATGGCATCTCTTCATTGTTTTCAAGAACTCTTGACCCACTCATCTTGATTCCTTTTGTGTTCCCTGTCTGCACCGCTTTCCTCCTGCAGTTCTTCCCTATCACATGGACTCCCACGTGCAATGCTAGTCATGCATATATCCCTAAAGAGAAGGTCTTTAGGACATTCCTTTGAATGATATTCATTGTGAAAAATTTCCACTCTAATTGTTTAAAATGTACTTTAAAGAAGAATTTTTTTCTTGTATTTTAAAGGCAACAGAAAGCTGCATAGGATTCTTTAAACATTATGAGAAAATTATATATATATATATATACACACACATATATACATATATACACACACACATGCATATTTATAATGGAAAAAATGTGTGTGAGCAAATGATGTTTTTGTTGAAAGGCTTTAGGATTAGCTTGTACAATAGCATCACGTTTTTGAACTATAATATTATGATTCCATATAGGGGCTTTAAGCTCTGCCCTTCATAGGAAAATATAGACTGTTTACACCTCTTTGGCCTATTAAAAATTCCTGATTAAAAAAAAAATTAGGGTGAAATGTAGAACTACATCAGCATTCCAGTGTAATTTAGACTTTGATTTTATAGTGTTTGCAGGCAAATTAACCTTTTAAAGTATGTATATGTGTGTGTGTGTGTGTGTGTGTGTGTGTGTGTGTGTGTGTGTGTGTAGGTATTTTTAAGGGCTGGTAATTTTTCCTCTCAGGATATTTTCTCGTTAACATATTTGACTTGTCAACCAAAATTCTCATAAGGCCATTATATAAAGTGAAGCTTTGGGGTATCATACTTTCAGGGGTCACTCTTTCAAGCATTTTAAAGGTACTCCACAGGAGAGGAGAGGAGGGCATTTGCCCCACCCACTCGAGCTAAGGAAGCCTGCTGGGCTCCCAGGTCTGAGACCAGGGGTGGGGGGCACGCCTGGGCCCCTTCTGTTCCTTGAGCCTAAGCCCCACCCTCCACAGCCCCCAGGGCCTTTTCCAGCCCTGTGGGTCCTGAGCATTGGCCTCACCCACTGTCCAAACCTCGGCCTTGCTTAGGCCCCGCTCTCCACAGCCAAGGCCTTTTTATCCCCCCCCATTTTTTTTCTTCTCCCTCCTCCTCTTTTTTACTATGGTGGTACTGTTGTACCTTCCAGTTGTTGATTCATCTATATTTTTATTTTTAAATTCTTTCTAACATATCTGTTAGTTTCCTAGTCTAATTTTATTTTTTCTTTGTTATTGTCTCTCTCTCTTTTTTTTTTTTTGCGGTACGCAGGCCTCTCACCGTTGTGGCCTCTTCTGCTGTGGAGCACAGGCTCCAGACGTACAGGCTCAGTGGCCATGGCTCACAGGCCCAGCCGCTCCGCGGCATGTGGGATCCTCCCAGACCGGGGCACGAACCCGCGTCCCCTGCATCGGCAGGCGGACTCTCAACCACTGCACCACCAGGGAAGCCCTCTCTTTTTTTTTTTTGCTACCCCACACGGCTTGTGGGATCTTGGTTCTTGAGCCAGGGCTCAGGCCGAAGCTCCTGCAGTGGGAGCTCTGAGTCCAAACCACTGGACTAACAGAGAACCTCATACCCCAGGGAATATCCATCGGAGTGAGGTCTCATGGAGTTCCTCATCTCAGCACGAAGACCCAGCTCTACCCAACAGCCTACAAACTCCGGTGTTGAAAGCCTCAGGCCAAACAGCCAGTAAGACAGGAACACAATCCCACTCATTAAAAAAAAAAAAAAATGAGATGGCAAAAAAAGATGTCACAGATGAAGGAGCATCTGAATGCCTACCTTGTAGGCAAGGTAAAAGCCTACAAGACCAAATAAATGAAGAAAAAATAGGCAATCTACCTGAAAAAGAATTCAGAGTAATGATAGTAAAGATGATCCAGAATCACAGAAATAGAATGGAGGCATGGATTGAGAAAATACAAGAAATGTTTAACAAAGATCTAGAAGAGAACTAAAGAACAAACAAACAGAGATGAATAACACGATAACTGAAGTGAAAAATGCACTGGAAAGAATCAATAACAGAATAACTGAGGCAGAAGAATGAATAAGTGATCTGGAAGACAAGATGGTGGAAATAACTGTCAAGGAGCAGAATAAAGAAAAAGAATGAAAAGAATTGAAGACAATCTCAGACACCTCTGGGACAACACTAAACACACCAACATTTGAATTATAGGGGTCCCAGAAGAAGAAGAGAAAAAGAAAGGGACTGAGAAAATATTTGAAGGGATTATAGTGGAAAACTTCCCTAACATGGGAAAGGAAATAGTCACCAAGTCCAGGAAGCACAGAGAGTCCCATACAGGATAAACCCTAGGAAAAACACACCAAGACACATATTAATCAAACTAATAAAAATTAAATTCAAAGAAAAAATAGTAAAAGCAGCAAGGGAAAAGCAAAAGATAACATGCAAAGGAATTCCCATAAGGTTATCAGCTGATTTTTCAGCAGAAACTTTGCAGGCCAAAAGGGAGTGGCAGGAGATACATAAAGTGATGAAAGAGAAAAATCTACAACCAAGATTACTCTACCCAGCAAGGATCTCATTCAGATTTGATGGAGAAGTCAAAACCTTTTCAGACAAGCAAAAGCTAAGAGAATTCAGCACCACCAACCAGCTTTACAACAAATGCTAAAGAAACTTCTCTAGGCAGGAAACACAAGAGAAGAAAAAGACCCACAAAAACAAACACAAAACAATTAAGAAAATGGTAATAGGAATATACATATTGATAATAACCTTGAATGTAAGTGGATTAAATGCCCCAACCAAAAGACACAGACTGGCTGAATGGATACAAAAACAAGACCCCTATATATGCTGTCTACAAGAGACCCACTTTAGACCTAGGGACACATACAGACTGAAAGTGAGGGGATGGAAAAAGATATTCCATGAAAATGGAAATCAAAAGAAAGCTGGAGTAGCAATACTCGTAACAGATAAAATAGAATTTAAAATAAAGACTGTTACAAGAGATAAGGAGGGACACTACATAATGATCAAAGAATCAATCCAAGAAGAAGATACAACAATTATAAATGTTTATGCACCCAACATAGGAGCACCTCAACACATAAGGCAAATGCTAACAACCATGAAAGGAGAAATCGACAGTAACACAATAATAGTAGGGGACTTTAACACCCCACTTACACCAATGGACAGATCATCCAAGCAGGAAATAAATAAGGAAACACAAGCTTTAAATGACACAATAGACCAGATAGATTTAATTGATATTGATAGAATATTCCAACCAAAAGTGGCAGAATACACTTCTTCTCAAGTGCACAAGCAACATTCTCCAGGATAGATCACATCTTGGATCACAAATCAAGCCTTGGTTAATTTGAGAAAACTGAAATCATGTCAAGTATCTTTTCCGACCACAGTGCTATGAGACTAGATATCAATTACAGGAAAAAAACTGTAAAGAATATAAACAGGTGGAGGCTAAACAATATGCTACTAAAAAACCAAGAGATCACTGAAGAAATCAAAGAAAAAATTAAAAAATACATAGAAACAAATGACAATAAAAGCACAATGACACAAAACCTATGGGATGCAGCAAAAGCAGTTCTAAGAGGGAAGTTTATAGCAATTCAATCTCACCTCAAGAAACAAGAAAAATCTCAAATAAACAATCTAACCCTACACTTAAAAGAACTAGAGAAAGAAGAACAAAGAAAACCCAAAGTCAGTAGAAGGAAAGAAATCATAAAGATCAGAGCAGAAATAAATGAAATAGAAATGAAGAAAGCAATAGCAAAGATCAATAAAATTAAAAGCTGGATCTTTGAGAAGATAAACAAAATTGATAAACCCTTAGCCAGACTCATCAAGAAAACAAGGGAGAGGACACAAATCAATAAAATTAGAAATGAAAAAGGAGAAATCACAACTGACACCACAAAAATACAAAGGATTATAAGAGTCTACTACAAGCAACTATATGCCGATAAAATGGACAACCTCGCTGAAATGGACATATTCTTGTAAAGGTGCAATTTTATAAGACTGAACCAGGAAGAATTAGAAAACATAAACAGACCTATCACAAGCAATGAAATAGAAACTGTAATTAAAAATCTTCCAACAGGGCTTCCCTGGTGGTGCAGTGGTTGAGAGTCCGCCTGCTGATGCAGGGGACACGGGTTTGTGCCCCGGGCTGGGAAGATCCTACATGCCGCGGAGCGGCTGGGCCCGTGAGCCATGGCCGTTGAGCCTGCGCGTCTGGAGCCTGTGCTCCGCAGCGGGAGAGGCCACAACAGTGAGAAGCCTGCGTACCAAAGGAAAAAAAAAAATCTTCCAACAAACAAAAGTCCAGGACCAGATGGCTTCACAGGCGAATTCTATCAAACATTTAGAGAACTAACACCCATCCTTGTCAAACTCTTCCAAAAAAATTGCAGAGGGAGAAACATTCCCAGATTCATTCTACGAAGCCACCATCACCCTGATACCAAAACCAGGAAAAGATATCACATAAGAAGAAAATTATAAACCAATGTCACTGATGAACATAGATGCAAAAATCCTGAACAAAATACTAGCAAACAGAATCCAACAACACATTAAAAGGATTATATACCATGAGCAAGTGGGATTTATACCAGGGATGCGAGGATTCTTCAGTATACGCAAATCAATCAGTGTGATACACCACATTAACAAATTAAGGACTAAAAACCATATGATCATCTCAATAGATGCAGAAAAACTTCAGACAAAATTCAACACCCGTTTATGATAAAAACTCTCCAGAAAATTGGCATAGAGGGAACCTATCTCAACATAATAAAGGCCATATATGACAAATGCAAAGCACGCATCATACTCAATGGTGAAAAACTGAAAGCATTTCCACTAAGATCAGGAACAAGACAAGGATGTCCACTCTTGCCACTCTTACTCAACATAGTTTTGGAAGTCCTAGCCACAGCAGTCAGAGAAGAAAAAGAAATAAAAGGAATAGAAATTGGAAAAGAAGAAATAAAACTTTCACTGTTCGCTGATGACATACTATAAATAGAAAATCCTAAAGATGCCACCAGAAAGCTACTAGAACTAATCAATGAATTTTGTAAGATTGCAGGATACAAAGTTAATGCACAGAAATCTCTGGCATTCCTATACACCAACAATGAAAAATCAGAAAGAGAAATTAAGGAAACACTCCCATATACCACTGCAACAAAAAGAATAAAATACCAAGGAATACACCTGCCTAAGGAGGCGAAAGACTTGTACTCAGAAAACTATAGAACACTGATGAAAGAAATCAAAGATGACATAAACAAATGGAGAAATATACCATGTTCTTGGATTGGAAGAATCAATATTGTGAAGATGACTATACTACCCAAAGCAATCTACAGATTCAATGCAATCCCTATCAAACTACCAATGTCATTCTTCACAGAATTAGAACAAAAATTTTTACAACTTGTATGGAAACACGAAAGACCATGAAAAGCCAATGCAATCTTGAGAAAGAAAAACAGAGTTGGAGGAATCAGGCTTCCTGACTTCAAACTATACTACAAAGCTACAGTAATCGAGACAGGATGGTACTGGCACAAAAACAGAAATATAGATCAATGGTACAGGATAGAATGCCCAGAGATAAACTCACACACATATGGTCACCTAATTTACGATAAAGGAGGCCAGAGTATACAATGGAGGAAAGACAGCCTCTTCATAAGTGGTGCTGGGAAAACTGGACAGCTACGTATAAAAGAATGTTATTAGGACACTACCTAACACCTTTCGCAAAAGTAAACTCCAAATGGATTAAAGACCTAAATGTAAGACCAGACACTATAAAACTCTTAGAGGAAAACATAGGAAAAACACTCTTTGACATAAACCACAGCAAGATCTTTTTAGACCCACCTCCTAGAGTAACGAAAATAAAAACAAAAATAAACAAATGGGACTTAATCAAACTTAAAAGCTTTTGCACAGCAAAGGAAACCATAAAAAAGACAAAAAGACAACCCTCAGAATGGGAGAAAATATTTGCAAGTGAAACAACAGACAAAGGATTAATCTCCAAAATATACAAACAGCTCATGGAGCTCAGTATTAAAAAACAAACAATCCAATTAAAAAATGGGCAGAAGACCTAAATAGACATTTCACCAAGGAGACATACAGATGGCCAAGAGGCACATGAAAAGATGGTCAGCATCAGTGATTATTAGAGAAATGCATATCAAAACTACAATGAGGTATCACCTCACGTCAGTCAGAACGGCCATTATCAAAAAATCTGGAAGTAGTAAATGCTGGAAAGGGTGTGGAGAAAACGGAACCCTCCTGCACTGTTGGGAATGTAAACTGATACAACTGCTATGGAAAACAATATGGAGGTTCCTTAAAAAACTAAAAATAGAACTGCCATATGACCCAGCAATCCCACTACTGGACATATACCCAGAGAAAACCATAGTTCAGAAAGAGACATGTGCCACAATGTTCACTGCAGCACTATTTACAATAGCCAGGACATGGAACCAACCTAGATGTCCATTGACAGATAAATGAATAAAGAAGATGTGGCACATATATACAATGGAATATTGCTCAGCCATTAAAAGAAACGAGGGGCTTCCCTGGTGGTGCAGTGGTTGAAAGTCTGCCTGCCGATGCAGGGGACACGGGTTCATGCCCCGGTCCAGGAAGATTCCACATGCCGTGGAGCGGCTGGGCCCGTGAGCCATGGCTGCTGAGCCTGCGCGTCTGGAGCCTGTGCTCCACAACGGGAGAGGCCACAACAGTGAGAGGCCCACGTACCGCCAAAAAAAAAGAAACGAAATTGAGTTATTTGTAGTGAGGTGGATGGACCTAGAGTCTCATACAAAGTGAAGTAAGTCAGAAAGAGAAAAACAAATACCGTATGTTAACACATATGTATGGAATCTAAAAAAGAAAATGGTACTGATGAACCTAGTTGCTGGTCAGGAGTAAAGATGTAGACATAGAGAATGGACTTGGGGACACGGAGTGGGAGGGAGAAGCTGGGGCGAAGTGAGAGTAGCATCGACATGTATACACTATACCGAATGTAAAATAGCTAGTGGGAAGCAGCAGCATGGCACAGGGAGATCAGCTTGGTTCTTTGTGATGACCTAGAGGGGTGGGATAGGGAGGATGGGAGGGAGGCTCAAGAGGGAGGGGATATGGGGACATGTGTATGCATGTGGCTGATTCACTTCAGCGTACAACAAAAACTAACACCGTATTGTGAAGCAATTTTACTCCAATAAAGATTTATGTTAAAAAAAAAAGATGCTCCAGATAAGTTTAGCTATTAACCAGCAGTTTGCAAATAAATGACCAAGTTTTGCAAATGCTGTTTTTAAGTCAGAGAGTGTATTCCACATGAAACATTATTTACATTGCCTACTGTTTAAAAGCAAATCATAAACATCTTAAAGCTCATTAGAGTTGATCTGCTTTGAAATAAATCTGTTTTCATATTCTTCCCTCATGAAGATTTTATCTGTGTATCCTCAAATGGCTTTTCTTTGTACTTTGTGCTATAAGGCTCTTTTTTTCCACAATTCACAGAACTTGTATTTATGATCTTGAGGGCTCTTTCAAAATGTTGGTGTTTAGGGAAGTTGACAACCCTAGGGAGCTATGTAAGTGCATAACAATAATTGGATGTGCATTATAACACAGACCAGGGCTCTGTTAAAAGTGCCTTGGAGACTTCCCTGGTGGTGCAGTGGTTAGGAATCCGCCTGCCACTGCAGGGGACACAGGTTCGATCACTGGTCCAGGAAGATCCGACATGCCGCAGAGCAACTAAGCTCGTGCACCACAACTACTGAAGCCTATTCACCTAGAGCCAGTGCTCCAGAACAAGAGAAACCACTGCAACCAGAAGCCCGCGCACCACAACTAGAGAAAGCCCGCGCGGAGCAGCGAAGACCCAATGCAGCCAAAAATAAATTTAAAAATAATAATAATAGTAAGTTTTAAAAGTACCTTTGCTGAATGGGAGAATCAATCAGAAAATGAGAGACATTGGTAATTAGCTGAGAATAGGAGCTTTCTCCTATGCCCCGCCCCTTTAAATCAGTTAAGATGGGATTTGCTTCAACTAACAACAAACAAAAATTTAAAGTAACGTGTAAGAAAAATGTGTTATCTCATATAGAAGAGAGGGCTGAGGTGTGATGTTTCCAGGGTTGGTTAACATAGAACCTGACAGATATCCTTTCTGTCTTCCCCTTCTAGCATTCCCAACCTGTCAGCATTGTCTTCTGGCTTGTCCCCTCACGGTTAATAGATGATTGTATCTTTCCAGAAGCCACATTCAAACACCAGAATGTCCAGAGAAAAAAAGATAATGTTTAACCATACCCAGAGGTCCTGCAGGCAACTCCCTCAGGTCTCATTGGCCAGAACTTGTTGTATGTATACTCCTTTCTAAACCAATCCATTCCTGCTATTTCCTCTGCAAAGCAATTTGATTTCCATGATGGCTCAGACTATTTAGTTTACCACTGAGTCACATAGTGGAGGGGAGAATTTTCCAGTGAGAAACAGACAAGAAGGGTGGATGGGCTTAGGGTAGACAACCAATAATTTCTGGTGCCCTACCTTTTTCTCACTTGGTGGAGGTGTGGGAGAGCTTGGAAAAATTCGGTAATCAGATAAGAGGGAGAGTTTGCTTAAAATCTCAGTAGTTGTAATGTTCTTGGCTCGTGGACCCTTTGGGAATGATGATCCATTAGCCTTTGAGATTGTGCTGTCAGCTCAGGAAAAACTGGTCTCCTATTTATTCCCTCAAATATTTCGCTATTATATCAGCTTTAAAATCTTCACTCTAGCTAGTAAAATAGAGTATTTATAAAATGAAGACTTGGGATTCTGGGCCTCCTTGTTTTAAATCCTAGTTCATAAATGTTGGATTTCATATTTCTGCCAGGAATGGTGATTCTAGACCATCAGTAATTATCAGGCAGGAGAAGGGAATCTATCCTGTATTCCACTAGCCAGTTTCCCACAGCAGCTGTTCCCTCACACTGGGCTGATTACCTTGTATCCCTGAGAAAATAAAGGTCAGCTCATAGGTTGATCCTCCCTTTGTCATTTCTGAGTCTCTCCTCCTTCCCTCTCATTTTCAAGTATGGAATACCTCTCCTCCCTTCCTATTTCCTCCGCTAGTGTTTTTGATTCTTTTCTTTCCTGACTCCTTGAGCTCTGTCATTCCAGTCCTTCTCCAGGTCACCTGGGCTGGACACTTTGGACTTTGACCCCCACATGCAATGAGGTGCCAATTTCTATTCTTCTCCTCAGGTATCACTCATTCCTTCCTGCTGCCACTGTTGTCTCGTACTGAAATAATTTTAGGTTCTTGGAGCTCAGATTATGTTCCTTTAATCGAGTTGTGCAGTAGTCTGGCATTTGAAATAGAGTTTCTATTTTGCTATTTTTTATCTTTATTAAGTATTCTGAGAGGTAACCTTTTGGTGAGCTATATTTGCTTTGCAGTACACTAGAATTGCAGGATGCACATAAAACCTGAAGAGGCTGAAATGGTAGCAACTAACTACCAAGTGCAGAGAGAGCACTGATTAAAGTGTCTTACAATTAAATCTTCCTTATATTAGGGTAGATAAATTAGAACTGTGTGAATTTACAGGGGCCAATTTTGAGATGACAAAATAAATCCCATTATTATTTACTCCCTAAAATTAGATTGATAGTATTGTAGGCAAATGTCAGTTAATTTTGTGAAACCAGCTATTTGTCTAAATGGCTATTAAATAGGGCCAATTCAATTCTGGGTGCTTTTCATTAAAGCCATTGTTTACTCTTCTTTTTTTCCTTTTAGTTGAAAATCTCAATCCATTTTATATTATTGCCAAGACTGAAGGGCTTGGGGAAACATCTCATTTTCCAGAACCATATGCTAAAACGTGTAAAGGGGAAGAACCTTAAGTAATTTTATTTAGTTTGTACACAACTCTCTGTTCACTGTTCTACTCGTTTTCATTGATTTCATCCATTCACAAATCCAAAATATGATCAGTCTTATTTGCAGACATGACAAACATGCCTTTTTTCTAATTGTTTCTAAAATATAAATACTTTGAAAATTAAAAAAAAATCATTTAAGTATCTACAAACTCTAGAGAAGAACATAAAACATTCCGGCAAAACCATTTTAGTGTTAGAACTTTTATTGAATTTACTTCTCCACCTATCAGTGGATCAAGTAAAGGGTACATTAGGCAACCAAATAAGGGTCCAAATTATTCAGCAATCCATTTCCCAAACCCTCATTCAAGTCCCATAATTTTAAAAGTTTTAAAACTATTTAAAACCCCAGCCCTACTCTAATCCCTTCCTTCTTAACTGATGATCTTGGATTCTGCTTCACTGAGAAAATACGAGCCATTCTTTATTAACTTCATGAGATGTCCTTACCACTTCTTTTCTGTAAATCTCTTTTCCATTCTTTCCCTCTCTGGGGAAGTTGAGCCCTCCTCTTTTCCAACATAAACTCCAAACCCATGTATTTGATAACATTTATTCCTGTCTCCCGAGCCTTTGGCCACTATCCTTCTAGTTGTCCAGGCTACACACTTCCAAATCATTGTCAGCCCCGATTGGGAGCCCCTTATCAAGTGATTACTCATCCCAGTTTATTCAACTTCTCCATAATTCTATCAAATTCTTTGCATTTCCACCACTACTGCCCTGTGTAAAACCCAGCTCATCTGCACATCCTTGGCACTACTAATTTATTCTTCTTACGAATTCCTTCAGCTATGTTCTCAAAACAATTAAAATTACGTTACTCCTTGCCTCAACAAAATTCATCAGTGCCTCCCTGTGGTCTAAAGATAAAATTCAGATGTCTTCACATTTCATTCATACTCTTGCTTAGTCTGACATAAAACTACTTTTCCAACATCTTCTCCCAGAGTATTCTTCATTCTACCCACCTTGGACTTGCCCACGATGTACCAGTCACTCTGACTGTCCTGCCTCTGCTCATGTTGTTCTAGCAACCCAGGAAGTCCTCCCCACCAACCTGAACTACTGAAGTCCTACTTACCTTTCAAGATCCACTTCAAATGCCATCTGGAGTTTCATAAACTCCTTCTCTTGATCCTTCGTTGAGAATTAACCCAACATTCCCTGTACTCCTAAACTAAATTTCTTATAGTGCTATCAAATCACTTCACTTATCCTGCTTTTTATTGTATCCAATAGTACATTTGTATTTTCCTCCATGAATGACACATCTTTTGAAGATGGTGACTATATCTGATTTATCTTTGTAGCTATTCTCACTTCCCTGCCCCAAGCACTTAGCAGAGTGTTTTGTACAAAGCAAGAACTCAGTAACATTTGCTGGAATGAAATTACCTGTTATTCAAATAGTCTGGCTTACATTTTGATGTGATCTTTATAATTTCATGGCATTTACAATGAAAAGTAAAGCACAGTGTTCAACCTTCTAGTGTTCAATGCACTGGTTTGCCTCAAATGATCTTTGATATGTCTGAATACTGATCGTCTTAGCATTCAAGGCAGCATGACAGGGCTTAGGGTACCTTGAATGATTTACCCCAATATGCATTACAAACATTGTCATTTGCTATGTTAACTGTGATTTGAAATGGTTGTCAGAGTGCTTAAAAGCATGGGTATTGCAATCAGAATGGCTGGATTTGAAATCAAACTGCCACTCACTCTTTTAAGGCTCCAACTTTTGAGTCTTAGTTTTAGTTTTAGACTCGGGTGAGAGGGGTCCCTGCTTTAGAAAGCTCTGCTTTTCCTCTGGCCACACCTTTCTTCACAAGATGAAGAGTTCATGCGACCAAAAGGATGTTCTTACCTGGAGCCTGTATCTCCACTTTTAGAACATGCTTCTGGATTCCTGAGGCCTTTTATGCACATGACCTTGTACCCACTTCCAGGTCCTGCAAAGGCCTCTCTCCTCACCTGTCTTCCCATGGATAGACCACAGGAACAAAGTGTCCGCCAGGGAGAGCTATTTGATGGGGCAGGGACTGAGCTTGGACATGGGAGCTGCGCTGTCCACAGACCCTTGCAGTATGGGACATGGCCTAGGGTGGGAGATAAGGGAGGTAGGCTGGGGAGTGGGGGTCCAGAATGATCTTTTCCCATATCTCTGCATTCTTGTGTGGAATCCGAGGAATTAAAAAATTCAAGCCTGATCTTACGTGTTTTTGATGTTATATTGCCAAGATAAGAGTAGAGAACGTATTTTATTTAACAGTTTATTAGCTTGGTTTATAACTTTTGAGTATTTGGACTCAAAGTGTCTGGGTCCCCATTTGTCTTCCTCCCTAAGCCTTGCATATGTTATAGGCTATAAAACTGAGATAATTAACACTTCTTCCCTTACAGTCTGACACTGCAGATTAATTATGATAATGTAATCACAGCACATTGGTTCTTAGTAAGTGATCAGTAAATACAAGCTCCCATTAATAATAATTTATTCCTCCATTTGTTTGTTCAAAATATTTTTATTGAGTACTTACAATGGATTAATCACAATTTTATGTGAAAACAGACAAGATTCCTGCCCTCATGAAGTTTATATCTTAGAGAGACAGTGAAAACTTGAACAGAAAAATTGCAAGTTATGCCAAAAGCAATAAAAAGATGAGATGATAATCTAGAGAGTGATAGCACAGCACTGGGCATCCAGGAAAGTACTCCATCAGGAGGTGACATTTGAACAATGGAAATGACAGTAGCTGTCAGGAAGCTCCACCCAAAGGCTGGGACGTGAGAATTCCAGGTGGTGGGAACAGCAGGTGCAAAGGCTCTGGGACCCAAATTAGTTCAGTAAGATTGGGGGCATTGAGGGCCAGTGTACAATGAGCTGTGCCTTCCCCTGTACCCCAGCTACACTAGTGTGGTATGATATTGGTAAACAGGGACAAGATTATTCATATTTAACAGGATCAGCAGCTTGCATTTTACTTTGAGCAGATGGACAATTACTGGAGGACTTTCAGCAGAGGTGTGATAAGATCTCATTCATACTTTTTAATTTTGTTTGAATTTAATTTTTTTTTTATACAGCAGGTTCTTATTAGTTATCCATTTTGTACATATTAGTGTATATATGTCAATCCCAATCTCCCAGTTCATCACCACCACCCCTACCCCCACCACTTTCCCCCCTTGGTGTCCATACATTTGTTGTCTACATCTGTGTCTCCATTTCTGCCCTGCAAACCGGTTCATCTGCACCATTTTTCTAGGTTCTACATATATGTGTTAATATATGATATTTGTTGTTCTCTTTCTGACTTACTTCACTGTGTATGACAGTCTCCAGATCCATCCACATCTCTACAAATGACCCAATTTCGTTCCTTTTTATGGCTGAGTAATATTCCATTGTATATATGTACCACATCTTCTTTATCCATTCGTCTGTCGATGGGCATTTATGTTGCTTCCATGACCTGGCTATTGTAAACAGTGCTGCAATGAACATTGGGGTGCTTGTGTCTTTTTGAATTAGGTCTCATTCATACTTTTGAAAGCTCAGTCTGGTTGCAGTATGGAGAATGGATGATAAAAGTGATGAGGGCAATGATGGATAATGAAAGTATTAGAGTAGAGCTAGTAAAATTAGTGGGGAGGCTATTACAGAAGGCCCAGGCAAAGAGTAGTTGTGGTAATGATAACAATGGTCATAGTAATAGAAGTAGAACTAATAATAATTATAAAAAGTAACATCAGCATTAATATCAGTAATAAGAGCAATAAATAACAGCAATGATGATAATATAGAATTATCTTTCTTTGTCAGGTTCTGAATTGAATACTGTAGAATTAAATTTTTAGGTAGCCAACTTAAATTGATTTCTGTTTTTATTGAAGTATAGTTGATTTACAATATTAATTTCAGGTGTACAGCATAGTGATTCAGTGCTTTTACAGTTTACATTCCTTTGAAAGTTATTACAAAAAACATAAAAGTTATTACAAGATAATAACTGTGATTCCCTGTGCTGTACAATATATCCTTGTTGCTTATCTGTTTTATATACAGTAGTTTGTATCTCTTAATTTCATCCCCCTGTCTTGCCCCTGCCCCCCTTCCCTCTCCCCACTGGTAACCACTAGTTTGTTTTCTATATCTGTGAGTCTATTTCTGTTTTCCTATATAAATTCATTTGCAATACTCTTTAGATTCCACATATAAGTGATATCATACAGCATTTGTCTTTCTCTGTTTGACTTACTTCACTAACCATAATATTCTCTAGGTCCATCCATGTTGCTGCAAATGGCAGAATTTCATTCTTTTTTATGGCTGTGTAATATTCCTCTGTGTGTGTGTGTGTGTGTGTGTGTGTGTGTGTGTGTGTGTGTGTACACATCACATCTTCTTTATCCGTTCATCTGTCTGATGGACATTTAGGTTGCTTCCACATCTTGGCTATTGTGAATAGTGCTGCTGTGCACATTGGGGTGCATATATCTTTTCGAATTAGCGTTTTCATTTCTTTTGGATATATACCCAGGAATGGAATTGCGTCAAGATCTAAGTTCCTTCATTGAAATGTTGTTCTGTTAACAAAAGTCAGTCTTAAATGAATAGGTCATTTTCTCTATTTAACCCATTAAGGATCTAGACTTTTCAGAGCAGGGCTATACAGTTATAGAGGGTGTTTGGCTACGGGGAATCATACACTTCCTCAGCTAACTGATCATTTCACAGGGTCAGCCTTTTAGAGCTGAAACTCATCCTGTGGGTCCTGTGGATCATTTGCCAGTGAACAAACTGCCTCTGAGGATTTAGTGACCTAAGCTGGAGATGCCCCGATTTCTTTGTGGCTTCTAGTCTGTATCACAGCCACCCTCTGTACATAGCCCAGTACCTTGTGCTGCTGAAGGACAATGGAAACTTATGCCTGAAATATTGCTTTCCACATCTGTCTGCCACAAAAAAACTATTTAAAGCTGCTGAGAGGCAGTGATTTCCCAAGTTGACACATATGCAAATGTGAGAGATGCTTTTGTCTTAAAGTCTCCTTCCAAAAGCAATGTATATCTGAGTCATCCTGATTCTGTGTGCTCAGTGTTGAAATGAGCATTGCTGCTGGATGTCTGATGAAATGAATGTCCTGAATAAAGTCACATGAGATGGATTTTCGCTTAAGAATATTTTAAATCAACACTAATTTGCACAAAGTCCGTTTCTTAAACCTTTACTTTTAAAATGAGTCTGCATACATAATGTTTATTTCTATAACTTGTTTTTTTCCAGTTGAGTTTAGATTTCATAGCATATCAAATTAGTAAGCTTATGAGGCATTCATACATTGCATAATAGAATTCCAGTATATTCTGTAATGCATTTTTACATGAACCCAGGCTTCAAACCAGAATTATTTTTAAAGTGTTGAACCAATTGAATTTTCTGGCTAGATACAGTTAAGAAAAGGCCACCAGAACTATAGTGAAAAGAGCTATGAGGGTATAAGCAGAAAGAACTCTAGCAGCTTTGCCATCATTACCACTGAAGAGGATTTTAAATTTAAAGGTGTGAAACAAGAGAACTGGTGAGTGTGTGATTGCCTGAGGTTCAAGGTCTGTTTGAAGAACTGTGCATGTAGGTGAAGGAATGTATTCTGCTATTAACTTTAAATCTTACAAAGCAATCATTTTGAGGTATTTTCCTCCATTTGCATTTCTCTTGGAATCTAAGAAACTTAGAGCATTTTAAAAGCTTTTTATATCTTTGGAAATAAAAGAAATAGTTTAACAAAGACACAATGTTCAGAAAAGTTCTAATGATCAACTAATAATATAAAGCAGACTCTACATTGTAGGAAATTTTCAACCCAGAAAATTTGGTATCCTTCTAGGAACCAAAAACGTTCAATTAAAATGTTATTCCTGGCATGACCTAGATACTACTATGAATTCCTTGTAGCAGACCTAATCCTACAATGGGTAGACTACAGACTTCTGTTTTGTTTTATTTTGCTTTTTCTCAAAAATGTTGGTATTCCTCCCTCCCTTTCTCACTCTTGTGTCCTTTCTCTCTCTTTTTTCTTTACTCTATTCCTTCTCCAACTCTACCTTAAATACTAAAAATGTTTTTGTAAAAGCATTAAGCACAAGAAATTGTTTTTTTTCAAATTTGTTTTTGGTTCCAAAAATGAAAAAATACACTTGTTGTTATTGTTGTTGTTTAATTCTGGGTGTTTAATGCAAACATTTAAACTTATATTGACACTTTCAGAAACTATCTATATTAGAGTAAATGTAGACTTAGATAAAAGATGTTAAACTAATGGGTGAAGTCGTATGGTAAAAATAATGCATCCCATTGGCTAAAAGTCATGGCTAGATTTACAATGCATTTATTCGTTCACTCATTCAAGATAACACTTGTTATTGCTTACTCGGTAAATGGGATGCCAGGGATAAAAAGATGACTATGACCTAACAGGAATTTGTAATCTGGCCAATCTCTTTTCCCCTGATGGTTATTTTGAAGAGTATGACAATAACTTAACATTTCCCTAAATGAATCCAAATAATTATTCAGTGTCTATGTAGAAAATTATTTTTAAATTTACAAAATAAATTTCCAAAAAAGAATCTGAAACAGGTGCAAAAGTTGGTATATGTAAGGCTCATCCAGTTCCAATGGGAAAAAAACTTTACATTTATGTAATGAATTTCAAGATGCGCTAAATTATTCCTCTGAGCTATATTTAGATGCTATAAAGTTCTCTTCAGCTAATCCTTGACAAAAGAATGAAACCTTTTAAGCGAATAAATTCTTACATAGCAAATGTGAATAAATTCCACAGGCTGCCCTAATTAATTCCATTTTCTAAATACAATGAAATCCCTCTTCTAACAAAGATCTAAATAGGCAAAGTAATCTTTGAAAACCCCAATCCATGAGGCTGAATCTTGGTGATATTATATAGTTTCAGTGCATAACTTTTATATTTGGCATATTTAAGGACTTGGAGTTGATAAATTGCATGAAAACATATTTTCCTCTTTCCTATTTAACTAAAAAGAAAAAAACAGGCCATCAATAACTTATTCTAAGAAATGCATAGTATATTATCATTCTAAGGAATGAATAAGTATATTATATTTCCTGTTGAATTATATTCTGAGTTTATGTCAAAGGAAACATGCAAATACTTCCTGTAACTAATTCAATCCCTCTTTTGATTCATGACTTTTGATGTAGAAAGGTGATTTTGTTTTAAATTTATGCTACTTTTTAGTGAAGTTTATTTTCTTCAAAATATTTATTTGATGATTTTTGAATGACAAATTCATGGATCAGTGTAGTTATATGTTTTCCTATAGAACATTGAACTATAGTGATTGTAATTTAATATTTCAGTGATTTAGAAGTGCCCTGAAGATGTTTGAATTGCAAGAGCTGTGCACTTTGAAATGTTCATCTGTGAGAAACTTTTCAAAATATACTAATAGTAGTGGTAGTAAACCTATTCTGCCATTCTGGTATGAGAAATGCTATAAATAAAAACGTATTAATATGGTTAAATTTTACTGCATGAAATGTTAAAAATTCCACATTGGATTTGTAGCACGAGATTTGTAAAATTCTGTCATTTTTTCCCTTCTTCAAGGGAAGGAGGTAGGGAAGGCCATCTCAAGAAGAGAAGTGCATTTGACACAATACAACCATATATATTTTAGAATATTCTAATCTGAGATATTTTGTACCACATTGTACAGTTGGTAGGGGGCCATGTCAAAGAGAATATTAATATCTCTTAGAACAAGGGTTGGAAGTTTTTCAAAAGTGTTCTTCAAAAGTAACGTTAATATTTTTGAGGTGTGCTAGGGAAAAAGAGAGCCCAATACCCTTCTACAAGGAAGAGTAGATGACTGTGAGTTGTGATTTAAGTAGCACCAAGAAGATCCGCCTTTCCCTAAGTTTTCTTGACAATCTCACATACTCTCATTGCTTAAAGTTCTACTGATTAGAGGTACATTGAGTTTATGAGTAAACGGCCCTTGAAGAATAAAGATGTGTAATGCCAAATTTTATATTCATGGTACCTTCATTTAATCATAACTCCAGAAAGAGGGCTTCCTTAAACAGTCAGTAGATATTGGAGCATAGGAACTTAAGAACTGAAACCCGAGAAATAAAGGCGCAAAATGGTCAGAATTAACTGAGGACAAAATCAAGGAGGACATCAGAGCCTGGTTTCACTTTGAATGTTTTTCCTGTGGTTGAGCTGATAATTTAATTTACATCATTGTGTAACACTTGGATGGGGAGAGATAGTTGTCATTTTACCTGACTTTAGGGAATGATACATGGAGAAGGAAGCCAGACTGACTTCCTGAAATACTGGGCATCATCTTTGGCAGACATTGTTCATGATCCATGTGAGATGGAATAAAAGTAGGTTTACTGAGGAGAAAATGGTTATATTAATAATTTAATGCTGCTACTGCTTTTATTTTTCATAGAAATGTACTTTGGAAATGCAGAAAATGTGTTACTTTGAAAAACATGTTGAATTTCTGCTAACCCTTTATTGTAATGAGCCATTAGAAATTTGATAGGTATAACCTACATGTCCCAATGGGGAATATGAAGGTGAAAGATCTGCCAATCACTTTTTGGTAGTCTTCTAATCTTTTGCTTGGGAGATTCATCTTTATATTGAAAATGGCATCAAAACCTAAAGAATTAAATCCTATCAGAAGTGCCTAAAGACTTTACAATGGAGTTCATCTTCCAGACCACCTAATAAATAAAAGTATAAAATTTGGGCTTTCTATTGCTACCCATACCTCCTCCCCCAGCCACTTTGTAAGAAATTGAAGCAGGTTTCTGAAACAGTGTACCTGGATGAAGAAATACTACCTAAAATCCCAAGAGGGAAGTATTTTGAAAGGATATGATTTAGACAAATGTCAAAGTCATATTGGACATGCTCTAGAACTATGTTCACACTATCATCACCTCATTCAGAGAAAAGCAAAGAATATTTGATTCATGAATATACTAAGAAGGCTTTAGATAGGTCAAGTTCGTGAATCAGGAAGTGTGAAAACCACACAGCCTAATTGTATCCATTTCTGGTATAGCTCAGAATTAAACTATTTGAACATTTAGCAACTTTTATGTACAGAATTTTTTTTTTTTTGCTCGGAATGTACGAAAAGTTTTGCACAAAAGTTGCTGTAGGGAGAAACACATTGTCATATTGTGAACAATTATTCAGCATTCTAGTTAGGTAATTGCTATAAGACATAAGATATATGATCCTGCCTCTATCCTGAGGGGACTTAATTAATGTTTGTGACTAGGGTGTCATATATGTGGAGAGTTGAAATTATGAAAGTCATCATAGCTAATTGAATGCCACCTGCCTTTGTTTTAACAGAATTAAGAGTGCTGCTTATTTTCCTCCAATTGAACCATCAGTTGAATTGTGTATTGTATGACTACTCTTATGACATGAAGTGAGATAACTTAAACCTCCAGAAAATCTTCTAGGGATGAATTGGGAAACAGCAGTTGAAGAATGAATAGTACCTTTCTTTTGATTCTTATTAAGTGAAATAAGATTATTTGCTTATATACCACTGCTCTTCCTAAACTTTTCCAGTTACTTCTTTTTATTTATATCTGCAAATCTGAAGGTAATTTATTACATAATGATAGGTAATTAGTATAATAATTAAAGGAGAAAGGACTCACCAAGATAGCCATATTCCTTCTTGCGAATTTCAAAGTTGATCAGTGGGGTTTCATTCAGTCTGAATTAAAGGAAAAGACTTTTGAGCTTCACTGCAAAAGAAATCCGAAGCCTAGAATGACATTTAAAAGGGCTAACTGAATATTTGGTTAGGGTCTTGAAAGTTGAGGTTCTTAAAAACTCTGAAAGACCTTCTAATGCTAATAATAACACCTACAGTGTATTACCTGTAATTTAAAACACATGTTCACATGAGTTTAGTTTAATTTGGAAGGTGGCAATTATTTCTGCAATTTCCTAGAATTTGCATAGTGCTTTTCCAAAATTATCAAAGCTGCTTTCCCATGGGATGATGTATAAGATGATGTTTTTGTTTTTATGGCATAAATGATGCCTTTGCAAAGTAAAATAAGACTCTCTCCCATTTTAACATGCCTTTTACTTTTGCATATACTACTTATACCAAGAAAGGAGCAAATGAAGATATCTGCATATAATTAAAGCAGATATGTTGATTGAAATATGAGTATTTGGTATTGAAACTCAACCTGAATTATCAAAGTGTAATTTGGAGACAAATGAGATGTCTGTTGGCTGTAAGTGATTGCAGCTTTTATAAAATGAAAGCATGGAGTCTGATAAAGTTAATATGGATTGATAATGCTCCTTTTGAATTTTTTTAACATCTTTATTGGAGTATAATTGCTTTACAGTGTTGTGTTAGTTTCTGCTGTATAACAAAGTGAATCAGCTATATGCATACGTATATCCCTATATCCCCTCCCTCTTGTGTCTCCCTCCCACCCTCCTTATCCCATCCCTATAGGTCATTGCAAAGCACTGAGCTGATCTCCCTGTGCCATGCAGCTGCTTCCCACTAGTGATCTATTTTACATTTGGTACTGTATATATGTCAGTGTTACTCTCTCACTTCGTCCCAGCTTACACTTCCCCCTCCCCATGTCTTCAAGTCCATTCTCTACGTCTGTGTTTATTTCTGTCCTGCCCCTAGGTTCATCAGAACCTTTTTTTTTTTTTTTAGATTCCATATATATGTGTTAGCATACGGTATTTGTTTTTCTCTTTCTGACTTTCTTCACTCTGTATGACAGACTCTAGGTCCATCCGCCTCACTACAAATAACTCAATTTCGTTTCTTTTTATGGCTGAGTAATATTCCATTGTATATATGTACCACATCTTCTTTATCCATTCATCTGTCGATGGACATTTAGGTTGCTTCCATGCCCTGGCTATTGTCAATAGTGCTGCAGTGAACATTGTGGTACATGTATCTTTTTGAATTATGGTTTTCTCAGGGTATATGCCCAGCAGTGGGATTGCTGGGTCATATGGTAGTTCTATTTTTAGTTTTTTAAGGACCCTCCATACTGTTCTCCATAGTGGCTGTATCAATTTACATTCTCACCAACAGTGCAATAGGGTTCCCTTTTCTCCACACCCTCTCCAGCATTTATTGTTTGTAGATATTTTGATGATGTCCATTCTGACTGGTGTGAGATGTTACCTCATTCTAGTTTTGATTTGCATTTCTCTAATGATTAGTGATGTTGAGCATCCTTTCATGTGTTTGTTGGCAATCTGTATATCTTCTTTGGAGACAAGTCTATTTTGGTCTTCTGCCCAGTTTTTGATTGAGTTGTTTGTTTTTTTTCATATTGAGCTACATGAGTTGCTTGTAAATTTTGGTGATTAATCATTTGGCAGTTGTTTCATTTGCAAATACTTTCTCCCATTCTGAGGGTTGTCTTTTCATCTTGTTTATGGTTTCCTTTGCTGTGCTCTTAAGTTTCATTAGGCCCCATTTGTTTACTTTTGTTTTTATTTCCCTTTCTCTAGGAGGTGGGTCAAAAAGGACCTTACTGTGATTTATGTCATAGAGTGTTCTGCCGATGTTTTCCTCTAAGAGTTTTATAGTGTCTGGCCTTACATTTAGGTCTTTAATCCATTTTGAGTTTATTTTTGTGTATGGTGTTAGGGAGTGTTCCAGTTTCATTCTTTTACATGTAGCTGTCCAGTTTTCCCAGCACCACTTATTGAAGAGGCTGTCTTTTCTCCATTGTATACTCCGGTCTCCTTTATCAAAGATAACGTGACCATGTGTGTGTGGCTTTATCTCTGGGCTTTCTATCCTGTTCCATTGACTTATATTTCTGTTTTTGTGCCAGTACCACACTGTCCTGGTTATTGTAGCTTTATAGTATAGTCTGAAGTCAGGGAGCATGATTCCTCCAGCCCTGTTTTTCTTTCTCAAGATTGCTTTGGCTATTCGGGGTCTTTTGTGTTTCCATACAAATGGTACAATTTTTTGTTCTAGTTCTGTGAAAAATGCCAGTGGTAGTTTGATAGGGATTGCATTGAACCTGTAGTATAGTCATTGGGTAGTATAGTCATTTTCACAATGTTGAGTCTTCCAATCCAAGAACATGGTATATCTCTCGATCTGTTTGTATTATCTTTAATTTCTTTCATCAGTGTCTTATCGTTTTCTGCATACAGGTCTTTTGCCTCCTTAGGTAGGTTTATTCCTAGGTATTTTATTCTTTTTGTTGCAATGGTAAATGGGAGTGTTTCTTTAATTTCTTTCAGATATTTCATAATTAGTGTATAGGAATGCAAGAGATTTCTGTGAATTAAGTTTGTATCCTGCTACTCTACCAAATTCATTGATTAGCTCTAGTAGTTTTCTGGTAGCATCTTTAGGATTCTCTATGTACACTGTCATGTCATCTGCAAGCAGTGACAGCTTTACTTCTTCTTTTCCAATTTGGATTCCTTTTATTTCTTTTTCTTCTCTGATTGCTGTGGCTAAAACTTCCAAAACTATGTTGAATAATAGTGGTGAGAGTGAGCAACCTTGTCTTGTTCCTGATCTTTGAAGAACTGGTTTCAGTTTTTCCCCATTGAGAACGATGTTGGCTGTGGGTTTGACATGCTCCTTTTGAATTTTAAAAGAAGGAAATAAAATTGATTTGATTTGAAAGGATATCCCCTCTTATCTAGGTTTTATAGGTTTACTAGGTTTGTTAATTCAGTTGTCCTATGCTCTTTTAGGTAAGGATTATGTATCCTGTTGGAAAGTAAAGCAGGATGGTAAAATGAAGACTCTGGCTTGCCTTTTCTGGGCTACATATGGCACTTACACATGTAACCCCAGACAGAGCCTGGGGCTGGAGGCAGGCCACTCCTTGATAGAGGCTGAAGACAGACAGCTGATAGAGTCTGCTTATGGAAGCAAGGTGAACCCCATGTTCCCCCAACACAGTGGTGTGATAATGGGGGCTAGAGAGTTAGCACACCAAAGCAGAGGGGCAAAGACACTACAGTGCAGGGAGAAGAGACAAACTTAAGTTGTAGGCCAGGAAGAGAGATGGCACAAGTTAAAGAATAGGTACCTTGACACTGAATCCAATTTATAAATGCATTAGAATATGCATCAGGAAATGGACAGGGTAAGGAAAATGAACAGGCAATCTTCTCATGGTGAGTACATGGGAAGCAGGATGGTAGAGCATTGATAACATGCACATTGGAGTCATATCAGCTTCAGTTTAACCTCTGGTTCCACACTTTACTAATCAATAGTGTGATCTTGGCAGGTTGTTATACTAGTGCAACAAGATACCTAGCACAGGCCAGACTAACATGCAAGAAGTACAAACAATGTTGGTTCTAGTCTTATTCTAGATTGGAAGCTCAGATTGTTTATATTTGCTATATTCTTTTCCTTCTTAGCATCCACTCCACTTGGTATCAACATTTGCTTGAAATCCTGTTCTCTAAGGCTATTTATTTTTAATTTGTAAAATATGGTAGCTTATAACTAACAGACATCTTTTAAGTCTCCAGTGGAACACAGTGCCTTTGGAGTACTTTGAGTTGAGCTCCTTGAAAGGACTACTATAAATGTAACATTTAAATAATACCTGATTTTTAAATCTATTATTCAAATGTAATTGTGTTTATATAATATGTATGTATTAGTTTCCTATCCCTGCTGTTTGACCACCAACTTAATGGCTTAACAAAGCACACATTATTCTCTTGCAGTTCTGGAGGCCAGAGATCCTAAAATAAGTTGGCAGGGTCATGTTCCTTCTGGAGGCTCTAGAGGAGAATCTGTTTCCTTGCCTTTTCTATCTTCTAGCAACTGCCTCAATTTCTTGGCTCACAGATCGACCCTCCATCTTCAAACAGAGATGACAGCACCTTCTAATCTCACTCTCTACCTCTTTCTCTCTCACACTCTCTACCTCTCCGCTTCTATCATCCCATCTCCTTCTCTGACTCTGACCCTCCTGCTTTCCTGTAATAAGAACCCTTGTGATTACATTAGGTCTACTTGAAAAATCCAGGCTCATCCACTCATCTCAAGATCCTTAACTTCATCACACCTGCGAAACTTGTTTTGTCATGTAGAGTAACATATTTACAGGTTCTGGGGATGAAGACATGGGTCCCTTTGGTGGGCCACTATTCAGCCTACTGCAGCCCACTGACTGAAAGCAGTCAGGTGGAAGGAACTCTCGTTCTGTTCCATTCAGGCCTACAGATTTAAATGTTGATCTTTTCCAGAAACACACTGACAGATACAACCAGAATCACGTTTGACCAAATGTCTAGGTGGCCCAGTAGCCCAGTCAAGTTGACACCTAACCATCATAGTTATGAGTATAGTTCCTATTCTATCTTAATATATTTTAATTACCCATTACAATGTATGGATATAGTCTTTACTGTCCTAATCAAAACGCCTCCACACTGGAGAGGTTAAGTAGCTGCCATATTCCGTAGAAGAACACTGCTTTTTACCCTGTGTCACTCTTGGGGAAATTTAGCTAATACTGGTTAAACTGTGGCTCTGAAATCTAGTAAAACTGGAAAGCAATAAATAAATATTTTCTCCTGTTCTGCAACAAATACTTTCCTGTGATATGAGCAGTTTGAAGTTTGCCTTTCAAATGTGGAAGACAACACAGAAGCCAAAACAGAAATATGTGCTTTAGAGACACTAGGCTTGAGAAGTGACAGAACTGCATTTGCAATCCCCCAAATCTTGGAAGCTTGACTGTACCCTTAGGTTGTCTTCAGTTCATGTCCAATTTTGAATCTCACTGCCTGAAAGCCATGCTGATCAGGCCCCTAATTTACTCAGAGTAAGAGCATGAGCAATCTTGACCAAGTCAACTTTTTGAGTGCAAAATTTGGGACAGAAATTGGCTGAGTTGGTCTAGAAGCACCTTTGTATTAAGTTACTTTGCTATAATTGCCTGTCTTAATTATTGGAAATAATACATATGGGTGACTTATGGTCAGGACTCCCCACTGCCCCTCCCAAAACAATCAACCAAAAGAGTAAAGGGTGACTTCAGTTAACAGAATGTTTGCTTTTAGTCAATGGAACTTGATTTCTTTAGCTTTTGGACTCTGATACTTATTAAACTCTAAGCATCCTGGGGAGATCGAAACTATTGTCAGTCACTGAAAACTGGTTCATTATTATATTTTAAGTCATTCATGCAGACAATTTTTTATTCACTATCCATTTATCGACAGTATACTGCTTCAACTAATATATTTCAAGCACAAACTAAGGGCCAAGCACTGTGGTGGGTACCATAATCACATAAGAAGGTGAATGTAACATAGCTTTTTCCTTTCAGAAGCTAATGATCCTTTAAGGATATAACAGATGTAAGAATTATTTCAAACCTAAGTGGTAGGGAAGTGGACATTTTATTAAACTGCAAGCAACTGTGCATACACACTTACTTGTTGCAGCTCTGGGCAGCTTCGTCTTCTGGGGCTATTATGTCCCTTCATCCTTTTCCCTCAGGCATATTCTAACTTTCTTGCTTTTAATCTTGCTGGGTTTTTGTTCCTTGATTTATCTCACAGTGTCTCCCGAGTTATCCATTGCCTGACGGGGTTCGCTGAGGTAATCTGCCTATGGTGAGATCAGTGACGTGGCCAAAGTCTGATCACACAGCCACTTTTATCCTCATGATGCCACTGGCACATGTGGACCTTTAGAATGGAACTGTGCAATATGGCAGCCACACGTGGCTACTGAGTACTGGCAATGTGGCTGGTTCAAAAGAAAGTAAAATCTCTCACTAATAATGTTTAATGCTTTTAAATATGTTGGATTAAATAAAACATTAAAGTCTGTTTTACTTTTTTAATATGGCTAGTAAAATTATGTATGTTTATATAATACCTATATTATATAACATTTAAAATTGAAAACTACACTGTGTTTCTGTTGCCCTGCTCTAGGACAGAGGTCAACCAACTTTTTCAGTAAATGGCCAGATAGCAGTGCTGTGGGAGCACAGAAGGATGTGGTGTGGGCACAGGGCGGTGCCGATAAGTTTGTTAGCTTTCCCTTGAGAGCACTTTTTGATTTTGATGGGTAATCACAGATTTTTGTGTGCAAGCACATATTATCTTATTTACTCTTCAAAACCTGTGAAGTATGTTATTAAGACCATTTTATAAGGAGAGAGTGGCTGAGAAAGGCTAACGCATTGTTCAAAGGAACATAGTTTGTGAGAGGCAGAGCTGGGGTAGGAACTGGGGCTGTCTGAGACCAAAGCTCATATTCTTTTGTTGCTAAGTTGTACTGCTTCCTGTGACGGTCCTAAATGTCTGAAGTTGTGTTGAAATCTCAGAACAGGGCATAAACTAAGAAAATTTCAGTTGGCCCTTGAGTTAGCTAATAAATTAAAGGCTATTGGGAGCAGGTGGTGTGGGATCAGTTTTTCTTCCTTAACTTACCTATTTAGGTCAGTTGGTAAACTGAGTACCAAAAAAAAAAAAATCAGACTTTCTCAAAATTAAAAAGCACTGCATGATAATATTCAGGACAGTGGACAAAGAAGGAAGTAATGATATCTACTATCAATTCTCTTAATATCCCCAGGGCAGGATTTTCTAATCTCGCATAGTGTAGACATGGCCTTGATAATACGGTGGCTGGTGTCAAATGTGAGATTAGTGATTCTTCTTAAACGATGGTTGACCTTTTGTGTTCAGTTTTGGGGTTTTTTTTCCTGTTTTTTTAAAGCAATACTGGAGAAGCTTTCAAACAGGGAACTTCATGTGTATATTTTATTGTACAGTGAACCAGGCAAAAATATATACAATAAGCAATGAATTCTGAAACAATGGAGACCTGATATCACCTTCTTTCTCACTAGTGATAACTGTTAGCCTGATGGTTTTTAACCTTTTGGGGGAGGTGGAGAAAGGAAATACAAAGATTTTAATACAAATCAGTCCTGGACAAATGTAGCTTTGACCACTTACACACAGTTTTATACACAATATCAGGCAGTTTATAGATCCTTGAAGGCCACCCATAGATGGAAATTTAAGACACTCTGATGTGTGTTCATTGTCCCACATCCTCTGTTGGGCAAACTGAGTTGCTTAAATTTACCCAAGATTCCCTGGTTCCCAACTCCCACACTAATGTTGTTCACATATTTCAGAATCTAAGACACAGTTGTTGAGACTGGAAAAACGTATGTGATATCTTTTAGCATATGCTTAAATACTTGTGTCAAGAAGCATGATGGAAAAATAAGTGTGCAAGAGTACGTGATTTTTAGTTATCCTCAGTTAGTAGTAGATGACAACAGTTTCTTTTCTCAATTCGGGACAATTTTATTGGTTTCTTGGATGGCAGCTACTTTTCCCTGTCAGTGATATAAATATTTTAAGAATGACTAGGCTGGCTTAACGTATCCCTTGAAAACTTAAGCTATAGATTTAAATAGCACAGAGTATCATCAAACCCCGCTATAGCTAACTATAAAGAACATCAGAAATATGTACGCAATTTTAGAGATTAGAGAATACACTGATGTGTGCTATTTTGTGTCAAGTTGATGGCACTGTATGCATGCTCTAAATATTTTGGAAGGTGCTTAAATAACGATAATTCAGACCCATGAATTAATTTACTCTCTTACCAACATTTTTTTGACTTGGTTCATTTAAATAAATCCACTGCAAAGAAATAGAAATACAGCCTGTTCTCCCTGGAAAGTTTTGAGTGAAGTCATAACATAGCCAGGAAACCACCAGTCAATGTTTCTCATCCTTTTAGACTCGGTTAAGTTATCACTCACTGTGTAAAAGTTTCCTTGCCTTGGCAAACAGTCACCGTTTTCTGTGCTCCTATAGCACTTTGAACAGATTATGCAGCATGTATTGGAATTATGAGCCTGCCTTTCCCAGTAGATTGCAAACAGTGTTGTCCATCCTTGTATCCCCAACTCTAAGCACAACGCTTGTGTATAGTATGTGCTCAACAAATGTGTGTTTAATGAATGAGAGAATGGGTAAACCTCTATAAGAAGGACCAAAAGCATATCAGGTAGCCAAATGAAACACTGAAATATCTATGCTGGGAATTAAAATTCACTGTTGGTGATATTCCTTGGCAAATTTTATAGATGACGAAGAGCTTTAGCAGTATAACTTAGTGGTTATAAACAGGGACTCAGGAGCTAGATTGGGTGCAAAGCCTGACACTACTGCTTACTAGCTGGGTGACCTTAGGTGAGTTATTTAACTACACTACATTTCAATCTATTTATCTGGAAATGGTTATAAAAGTATATCTACCTTATACATGGTGTTGGTTATGTTACTGTTTGATTAAATGAGTCAATATTTGTAGAGTGCTGACATGTAAGAAGTACTATATGTGTGTTCTTTTTGTCGTTAGTATTAAGTCTATGTATATTTGCAGTGACGAGGAATGAACAGACAATTCACATGCCCTGTTCCACTTCTCAAAATTCCCTGGATAAGTGGGATTATGTGGATGGGGAAAGTTAGAAATGTAAATGAAATGTAAATAACCAAGTATCTCTTCTCTTATTTTGCCTTATATAAAATTTGTTAATAGATGATGAAAATCAGTTAAGCAAAGCCATCCTGTTCTTATTGGAAAAATTTATTTATAAATAATTCCAACAGTCTGTGATCCAAGTGGACTAATTTGTAGTTTGGAAAGGAAATGTTTAGATGGAAACAGTGGTTCCTCCTTTTCCAGGTTCTAGTGGCTCCAGGGTTATAAGTTAGGTGGTAGAGGGGCTGCTGTCAAGTACAGTCCAGCAGAAGAGCCCTGGAGAGGACACTGTGGTCGGGACACACTGCTGCTTAAAGCATTGTTCCTCTGACGCCAAGTGTGCTGGCTTCGTTCCCAAGTGAGCTGTCTGGCTTGGGAAGCAGAATGATCTGGCCCAAAGAACATTGGATTTAGTTAGGAGAGCTAGATTTTAATCTAAACCTCAAAACCATTGCTTTAAACCTTTAGATGTCACAAGTTTTCCATTCATCCTTAGCCTGATATGTTATTAAATGGCATTAATTAATCAATAAATGTGTATTATGCATATTATAAGAATAATAATGTACAAAATACCATGGACATAAATTCTGACTTCAGAGAGGAGTGATGAAGGTGTCTGGGCAGAAGACTGCTCTGCTTAACTCTTTACTTGATCATAGAGGACACATATGAAACATTCGTCAGTTTTCTCTCCCTACCCTTGACACACACATTCTTTAGTGCCTGTAAAAGTATAACAGGATGACTGTTGCGTGGCATGTCTTTGTTAAAAGTATGACCATGAACTCCGTTACACTGTCTAGAGTCCATAGGAGAGACAGTGTTCTAAGAGAGGCCCAAAGAATATGCATGCACAAAGCGGATCTCACAAAGTACGGCTAGGGTGTGCTTATTGAATATTTTCATGAAGTAAATTTTCTTGGGTGTCAGTGAGGAAGTATTTGCTCTTCCCCAAGGGGTAAGGCTAGAAAGCTCATATTCAGTTCAATGCTACAGACAAGTATTGAGCTCCTAGTAAGATAGAGATTCATCATTTCTTTAAAAGAATTTACAGGGAAGAGGATCTAACTAAATTTAAATATTCCATGTATACTGGGTTCAATGCAAACGTGTTCTTTGCTTAGCTCTTCACTTTCCATTCAGCCCTATAGAATAATTAACACATTAGTTACCTTTCCCTGTACACGTGTCTAAAAGGCATTATGGGCCTGTGTACTGGAATGTGAACACAAAGGTCCAAAGCATAATTTCAAGCCTTGTGCCAAAGAAAAGAGCTACACTTATTATTTTATGTAGATTAAAGTATAATAATTGGATTAGCCCTTTTAGGCAATTGCAATATGAAAGTGATTTATAATCTTTGATTCGTTTACCGTAACTCACCAAGAACTAGACAAATATGAGACAAATAAGCATAAATACCTCGGAATCCATTTTAATCTGTTTGACAGGTATCTGTGAGATCAACTCATTCTAAGATGTGCACAAATGAGTAGAAGAATGATTAGTATTGTAAGTTAATTGTTTGTAGTAATTACCTTTTAATAAAATCACATCTGTTATTAAACAACCAAGAATTTTTACAGGTCCCCTTAGCTGAGAGCAAAATTCTGTCAGTAATTTTATGCTTCAGTTACAGTCAAGGTATAAGTTCTCACTTAAAGCAATCAAATTATTAGCTTTCACGATAGATGCCCACTGGACCCTTTTTTGCAGACCTCTGCTGGCTTCAACCTATTAACTTCTGATCCATCCTCAGTATAACATGTGCCTCTACTCTCCCATCCTGTGAGCCCACCAGGGGTAGACATTCCCATATGTTACAAATAACTTTGAGGTGTCCCTGCTACTTAGCGATATTAACTTCCTTTGTTTTGCACTGAAATGCCTATTCATCCTGACATTAAAAATAAAAAAAAGAAAAGCCATGGAAAACTCTATTAAACAGTACATTAGCAAGTGCCTTATGCAATTAAAACCACCAAACAAAAGTCTTCAGTTCTTTCCCAAAGTGGAACTGAGTACTTTAGAGATTCCATTCAATTTTATTTCACACTTAAGTAAACCTGACTCTTAAATTTGCCAATTTCTTTTTCTTTTCTTTTTTTTTTTTTTTTTGCCAATTTCTTAATAGCAGTCTTACTTTGGACTACTATTTGAATGTCGAGAAAAGTTAGTGCATCCATTGGTAGTGGTCCAATAATACATTTAGTTAAGACAAGATCAAAGCAAAAAAAAAAAAATTAACTGATTGCTTCTTGAAGGAATCTCTTAAGCTGAAAAATAAGAGGCGTTAAAAAGTTCTGTAATTCCATGAATCCTAGCATTAAACTCGTGATCCTGGGCAAAAATGAATTGCAAAGCGGAGCCCCCAGTCTAACTTAACTTTGGAGGCTTTCACAGAGGAGGTGACAGAGAATGCCTATTGTAATAATACAAACAGATGCCAGGAAACAATGGTATTTGTCTTCACTGTTGGTTTATTGGCATGCTTGTTTGAAATGACTACTTTTCAATTGTCTCCTCCAATGCAAGCCAAATTCACTGTCTTAAGATACATTAAGAAGTAAGGTTTTTAAAAAAATGTTGCTTTCTAATGAAAATATGAGCTATGTTCAGGGATATTAGTCATTCAGCAGATACTTTATGAACCACAACTTTTTGTCAGGCATCTGTATTAAGCATGAATAAGGCATATTTCCTATCCTCATGGAGCTTACAGTTTTGAAGGTTTCGTGTGTGTGTGTGTGTGTGTGTGTGTGTGTGTGTTGTTGGCAACAGTGGACAGATAAATAACAATAAAATCTGTCATAAACAATGACAGACTTATGACAGTCATGAAGAGGCCAAGCTGTAGAAAAGGAAAGGTTTTTAAAGGTGGAAAGAGGTTGAAAAATAGGAAGTTACTAGCAAGGAATGCATTCTTTCAGAGAAGGTCACCCTCCAAAGGGGAACAGATTATCCTTACTAGTGCTGACTAGGTAATTCCAGGTTGATGGGTTAAATGTTACGTAACGGGAGGGACTGCAGTTAGGTTAGATATTAAGTCTTTGTTTGCTAACGTGGGATTTAGCACAAGTGACTCCATTTGGGGCCTGCTGTCTCCTTTTTCACAAGACTTAAGTTTTCAAAGTAAATACAAATTTGTACCAGGCTCTACTGTGGCAAACAGGTTCCATTGTGTGTTTGTGGTGTCAGAAAAAATGAGGCGTTCTTGACTTCTGGTCAGAATTTAAAAGTTGGAGATCTTTGTAATATCTCTTGAACGCACTCCCACTTCCTAGTAGCCTCAAGAACTGATGTTTCCCATCTGTGTCATATTCCTTTATGTTTATAAGAGTTTATAATTCATGTTTATGTAGTTATTTATTCTGAGCTTAAATGTAATAAAACAAAGAAAGAAATAAAGTGAATATCCAGTTTAGTGGTCGGCAAACTTTTACCTGTAAAGTCTCAGCTAGGAAATATTTTAGGATTTGTGCACCACACAATCTTGGTCATAACTGTTAAACTTTGCCATTGTAGTGCAAAAGCGGCCAGAGACAAAATGTTAACAGATTTACATGGCTGTGCTCCTATAAAACTTTATTGATGGACACTGACATTTAAATTTCATGCAATGTTTGTGTTGTGAAGTATTCTTTGTTTGATGCTTTTCAACCATTTTAGAATGTAAAACTCATTCTTATCTCATGTGCATACAAAACCAGATAGTGAGTGGGATCTGGCCTGTAGGCAGCAGTTTGCCTCCCCACCATGGACAGTTCCCCTCCTCCTCCATCAGCAGGTGTACTTAGCCTCTCCCACAGCTTTTGCCAAGCTCACTATTGTTCTTTGTGCGCCAACAGTACATATTTGGTAGATGTAGGGGAGCAAATAAGATGGGCTCCACTACCAGGTATTGTTTTGCTTGAGATTATTTTGAAAAAGTTTTTTTCTTTTTGTCCAGTCGATTTATATTCATGTTAGAGGAGACAATGTGTTCTTGAGATTGACAGAAAGACAATGTGTTCTTGATTCTCTTGTTCAAGAGTGTCAAATTCTCTTCCTCTCCTCTCTCCCTCTTTCTCCTCTATCTCTGTCCCTAACTCTATCTCTGTTTCTCCAGTTTAAATTCCCTTGATTTGGTTAGATGTTTTAACTCAAAAAAATTACTTTTGGAACTGGCTCCCTTAGACAAGAGTTAAAACTTAAGAAATGAATAAACTTTGCTTATGAAAATATGAATGTTCACTTCCTAATATTGAGAAATTATAAGCTTACTCCTTAAAAACACAAGCAGTTAGTTTTAGCAACCATTATGCAAAATAGAAATGGGGTATCAATTTGCTAATTATTCTTTCCCACTCTAACATCAGCTAGAATTCACTTTCTAGCTATGGCATATGAATAATTAAAAGGATTGAAGTTTCATGATTTACGTTATGTCTGGATGGGCTAAGATATATGCACTTAAATTCTTCACAAGAAAATAGTTTCAGGGACCACTACTAAAAGTCTTGATATTTTCACAACTGGACAGATTTTAGGTTTACTAGGGTTTCCAAGATATGTAATAAAACTTCATAGGAACTTTTAAATCACTGAGGGTTACATTTATGTTTATATTTTCCTGGCCATTTCAGTTTTTACCTTGGAAAATAGGACAATAAAGGGAGAACTGTAGTGCCTAGTTTAGCAGATATCATAAAAATATTTAGAGATGTTATTTTGACCATGAGATGTACTTCTATGATGGTAAGTATTTCTGATGAGATAATTAAAATTTTTTTCATGTTAATTATAGGATTAATAAATTTGATTGACTTCAAAGACCCAAGTAAATTCTTGGTTCTTTCTTGGAAACTGACCTCACAGTCAGTGTTAATGAATGCAAACCAAATTAGGCCTTTATAAAGCAATTTGAACTATTTATTCTTAACACACGCACCACCACCACCAAATGTTTCTATATCTTCTACTTGCAGTAATGTTTTCTATTGACTTTTTTTTTTTTTTTGCTGTATGCGGGCCTCTCACTGCTGTGGCCTCTCCCGTCGTGGCGCACAGGCTCCGGACGCGCAGGCTCAGCGGCCATGGCCCACGGGCCCAGCCGCCCCGCGGCACGTGGGATCCTCCCAGACCGGGGCACGAACCCGCGTCCCCTGCATCAGCAGGCGGACCCTCAACCACTGCACCACCAGGGAAGCCCTCTATTGACTTTTATTCCAGGTTTTAGGTAAAGGATGAAAGTCAAGGTCTAGCATTTCACTCAGTGTTTCCAAAACTTTTTAATACCTAAATTATTGCTATATTTTGTGAATGTTTTATTTAAAATGAAAATTTTAAACTGCAACAGTAAGTTGTGTTCTCACCTTTCCCCTTACCCCAGCAATATCATTTTGTGCGATTATTCAGTGGTCAGTTCCAGCAAAGGTCAATTACTGGTTGGATAGGCATGCTAGATCAAATTAATTAGCTTAAAATACAAATGTGTCTACGCTGTTTTTCTGGAAAAACACCAAAATTCTTTTTTCAGGAGCTCATTCCTTGTCCTTTACAGGGCTAGAAGTGGAAGAACAAAATTGAAATAATTTTGGCCTTTTCTTGTTTTGTTAACTGCCCTCCCTCCTCCTTATCCCTTCTGATATAAGATGCCTTACTCTATTGGTCAAGTGTGGACCTAAGAAAGGGAGGCTTTGGTAATAAGGAAACAATTCCTATCAAAGAATGGATCAGCATAATTTTGGAGCAGTTAAGGAAAAATAAAAATTTAAGCTATATTGGAGAACTGATGAAAATTTAAAGCACTTGACATGCATCAACTCTTTTTGTTCTTTCATAGTGATTTTTTTCAAAAGGGCAATGAAGATCTGTTGAAAGGCATTAAAATAGACCAACGGGTTTTCTGTGACATATTTAAAGATACTTTAAAGTTCATTCTCATTTTGAACAATAACTGATTCAGGGAGTTTCTGTGATTACACTATCTATTACCGTATGGAAATTTTATAGTACCACACTATAAAGTGCCAAATTTCCCACTGAAGAATTAACCAAATGGTATGTAATATTTATTACAAAATATATGTTGAATATTTCACATTTATCTTTTATGCCAAAAATCAATTTAGGGAATAATGACCGATTTGACTTAATTGGGCACACTATTGAAGCATCTCAGTATATTTTTTTCATTTAAAAGAGGTAAGATACATAAGAGATGTATTATTTATTCCAGAAAGTAGGTCTGTAATTGTTAATAGCATGTTAGATGTCTTTATAGTGTCTTAATCCTTTTACTTAAGAAAAAGAAATTTTAGCAGAAATCAGCTGTTTATTCCATAAAATTTCAAGGAAGGAAACTATCATTCCTAATCAGTTTCCAAGTATATAGCATGGATTTAAAGATCAACACTTTATTTTATACTGGTAGCTACTTCTTCAGTCTTCTTGTTTAACTTCTGTACCCATTTCAACTGCTGAAAAGAAGAACATCCCAATAAGACCATCTTTGAGATAGCTTCGGGGTCATGAATTATTCTTTGAGGTAAGTTAGAGAAACCTTTTGGTACCTACATAAACCATTTTTGCCCTACAAGGCTTTTGGCAAACTTGTGTACATTAGTTCCCCCTTATCTGCAGGGGATATGGTCCAGGACCCCCAGCAGATGCCTGAAACTGCACATAGTACCCAACTCTATACAGGTGACTCCTGAACACTGAACTAATAATAAAATAGAACCATTATAACACTATACTGTAATAGAAGTTTGTGAATGTGATCTCTCTCTATCTTTCAGAATATCTTATCGTACAAATTTAATGCGTTTTCCATCTTAACTAAGCACTTAATCACACACTGTGGCTGTAACTTGTAGTTTGAGGTGTGACAGCAAAACTAGCACAAATTTCCTTTCCCTTGAGGTGTGACAGCAAAACTAGCACAGTTTCACAGATAGAAGATTCATTCTGACCCTAGATCTTAGCAACCTCACCATACGATTTTTTTCCTTTCCTTATTAAATCAGGAACTTCCACCTTTTCACTTAAAGGAAGCACTTTACTGCTTCTCTTTGGCATATCCGAATTGCCAGCATCACTACTCTTGCGCTTTGGGGCCATTATTAAGTGAAATAAGGGTGACTTGAACACAGGTACTGTGATGCTGTGACAATGGATCTGATAACCGAGGTGGCTGGAATAGGCTGGACAAAGAGATGATTTCACATCCCAGGCATGATGGAGTGTGACTGCGCAGGATTTCAGCACTGCTACTCAGAACAGTGTGCAACTTAAAGCTTATGAATTGTTTATTTCTGGAATTTTCCACTAAATATTTTTGGATCTCAGTTGACCAGGGATAACTGAAAATGCAGAAAGTGAAACAGTGGGTAAGGGGGGGAACTATTGCATTTATTTTACTTGGTAAGCTTTCTCTTTACCCCAGCTGTCCAGTATCCTTCATCTTAAAACTCCATTTTCCTTTCAAGTTCCTGAAAGAGTGTTCTTAGAATGGAAGCCAGGGCTTCGTTTGCTGTTTCCTTCCGCTGAGGTAACTCTTTCACATTCTTATTTTTACTGAAACCGTAGTGCACAAACACAAGGATTCCTGTCATTTCTCATGGAAACTACCAGGAGATGGTTCAGTTTGTTCATTGCAGTCTTAGGTAAGAGATATTTGTTAATTCACGTGAATGAATCACTTTTAATGCTACATGAAATGTGAATTTGAGAAGGATGAGTAATTACTTCTTGAGCTGATATCGTTCAAACTACATAGTATATAGTTCAAAATGTATCAGCATATTTTTTAAGAAAATGCATAATTAGTAATATACCTTTATTTTGTCCTCAGACAATCCCTACTGTGTTTTAACGTTTCACACAGCATTGCATATAATTTTATTTTAAAAGTGTTTGCCCGACAAACGACATGGGTGCCATTCCATCTTCCTCACCCTCCTGTCCAGCCCTATTCCTCCTCAACCACTGTCTACCCCACTAAGAAAAACCTGGGCAGGACACTCATAAATTCAAGCAAAGTAGAACAAGTTAAATTCATTTTGAACTCAATGAGTAGCTTTGTTTTTAAGCTTTGAGAATAAAGACTAATATGTATTTTCATAGAGGTGATCTTTTTCCTCCTTTTATACTCAAATCTTTGAAATGGTATTAGTAACAATTCTACTGCTATCTGTGGCACCAAATTGCATTTAAGATGATGATAGTTGATGTTAGCTGATACTTTCATAATGCTCTTCACACTGTACCAAGCACTATCCAAAGTACCATAGGTGTATTAATTCCTTTAATCGCACAACAACCCTCAGAGGTAGACACAACTATAATTACTGTTTTACAGATGAGGAAACTGGGACACAGAGAGGTCAAGCAACATGCTCAAGGTCACACAGCTAATATAGTTGATAGCAGAGCTGGGATTTCAAACCAGACAATCTGTCGCCAGGGTTATTCTGCCTTTCTAATATCATTAGCACTCAGTTTTACCCAGCCCCTACTGAGACTTTGAGACGTAATTTTGGCTGAATAAACACATGAGAAGATAAACGCATAGACAGGAATTTGCGTCTGTTGCATTTTGGTACAAAATTAGGAATGGTAGGTTTGGCTGCAGCTTACTGAAACATGTTAAAAGGGAAAGGTGGGGGTAACAATAATACTGAATATGCATTATGAGCCACGATGGTCCAGTAAGGGGGTATTTTTCAGATTTGCAGATAAGGGAGAAGGAAGCCAAGAAAGGTTAATAAATGTGCCCAGAGTGACACTAAAGTGGTGAAGCCAGCATTCTAAACAGCTCTGTCCTGCTCCAAAGCTTTCTGCTTCTCTGGAACTAGACCTTCCTCAGAGAGTATGTATCAGTGTCAACCAGAGAAGCAGAACCAGCTATATATCTATACTGGCTAAACCAAACACTTCTGGGGGCCAACCTGCAGGCCACCAATTTGTAACTTGGCCTTAAATAATTGATACTGTTTTCATACAGTCACTGCAGTGGGCCTACCATAGTATTACTTGCCTATTTGGGGATTTCTCTTTTACAAAAAGAAATGCGTAATTCAATATTTATAATGTCCTTACTTAGAGAACATTTTTCGAATACCTATTATGTATCAGACACTGTTTGAAGCTATTCACATACATTTTCTAATTTAACCCTCACAACACATTTATGAGGTCAGCTATACCATTAGGTTCATCTCACAAATGAGGGTACAAAGGAGGAAAGGACATTGTCAGTGGCATAGTTGGCATTCAGATCTGAGCAGTCTGGCTGCACAGTCTGAGCTCTTAAAAATGATTCTTTGCTAAAGTGTTACAACCAAGAACTAACACATAATCCTACATTGTCCAACTGAGTACCTGGGCCCATCGGTCTTCCCCATGAGGCTTATATGTACCTGCCACGCTATACCTGGAAAGACACTCAGAGCAAGCACAAAGCAAAAGTCAGAAAGTGTTAAAAATAACAGCCTGGGATCTCTATCTGCCTATGAAGTCTGTGCCGGAAAACTCTATAACAAGATCGTTTTAAAATGTTAATAATCGAGTTCTCTTGTGAGATATACACAAGGACCTAACTGTGATCCATCCTGCCTCATAACAAAGTGCTGTGCAGTGTCACGTGTATGCATAAACAATGGTTTAATCCCCTGTTCATATCTTAGTTTTCTTTAGAAATATATAAAAGTCTTATAAGTATTATTAAATAAAATTTAAAGAAGAGGAAAGCTCCCTCTTAATGCATCTGATACTTATTTGGTTTACCAGGAATTTAATTGCCAGCTGTCAATGAGGAAACCAAATATTGGGGATGATTTGGGGTGGAGGTGGGGTGAGGTGACAGCAGCAGGATAGGTCAATATATAGGGAAAAAGGAGGCAATCTGGTGAAATACACATGACATTTGTAAACAGAAAATGTAGACTATAAAACTCCACTTATGATACTAGGGTAAAAATGTAAATATCAAATATGCACATGAACAAGGACCAAAGGATGATAAAGATTTTCAACAATGCAATTGAGGATGTGAGTATGAAGTAATTTTTTTTTTTTTTTTTTTTTGCTTTCTGTTATTTCAATACTATCTGAAATGAAGTATTAAAAAAGAAGGGAAGGGAGGGCTTCCCTGGCGGCGCAGTGGTTGAGAGTCTGCCTGCCGATGCAGGGGACGCGGGTTCGTGGTCCGGTCCGGGAAGATCCCGCATGCCGCGGAGCGGCTGGGCCCGTGAGCCATGGCCACTGAGCCTGTGCGTCCGGAGCCTGTGCTCCGCAACGGGAGAGGCCACAGTAGTGAGAGGCCCGTGTACGGCAAAAAAAAAAAAGAAAAAAAAAGGGAAAGAAAACAATTAAAAAATAAAAATAAAAGAAAGGAAAGAAACATATATTAAAGATCAAGAAATTGGGAAGCCAAATAAATACACCACAAGTAGAGCAAATAAGATACAGAACACTATTTTGTGGGAATTTTTTAAATGCATGTATCTTTTATAGTAGTCTTTAAAGTGACAGTCGGTGCCTATTATAAATTGCTTATTTTTAGTTAACTCAATGAAATAACACATAGGGTGTCAGTGTTTCTATGGGTAATATACATGTCATTGCTCCTAGTGAATTATCTACTTAGAAATTGGTTCAGGGTGATTATTCTTGGTGGTTTTTGTTTGTTGTTTTGGGGGTTTTTTTTTTGATATTGTTGTATATAGTTTGGTAACATTTGATCCCCTTTTCAAGTCTAGCTGAGTTCTCAGAACTAATTGAAATCAAAGTGTTTTCTTTTTTTTCTAAGTAACTTCAGCACACTTCCAACTGTATACTTTTAATATGATCCATATACAACTGGTCCTACTCTAAAAATATTTTCTAATGCATGTATATTAGTTAAGGTAAAGCTTGCTGATGTGGCAGATAAATTTAGTGGTTTAGCACAATAGGAGTTTCTCTCTCACACGTGTCAGAGTTCAGTGAGGGTGTCCCTGGTTGCGTACCTCTTCTCCAAACAGTAATTCAGGGCCCAGGCTCTCTCTGTCTTGTGATTTCACTGTCATCAGTTTGACACCAAGGCTCACCTTGGGGGCCATATTCACTCCAACCAGCCAATCGCCTGAAGGGGTTTTTCATGGACTGACAGGTTTTGGAAGTAGAATGCATTCTTTTGCCCAATTCTGTTAGCTAGAATTCAGCAACAGGGCCACACCTAACAGGAGGTTGGGAAACATGGTGTAGCTGTGTGTTTGTTAAGGAAGAAGAGAAGGATTTAGTGAGCACATAGTCTCTGTCACCACTGATCCTCTTGGTCACCATATCTTTATTTCACTCTTCCTCCCATACATGGAACATTCTCACCCCCTTCCCATGAGAAATCCTGAACTATTAGAGCCAATAATCACTTACTGAAAATTTCAGTGATCTGTAATTGTAAGTTCAATTTTCTAATTTAGCAGAAACAAAGTGAGGGAGAGGGGAACCTGATTCAAGCTACCGGTTACAAAAATCACAAAATTACAACTACCAAGTTACAAAAATTGCAAAAAATATCACCCCTTCAATAAAATGAGACAATTTCAGCATCAACTATACTTGTAAAATATATCTATCTATTCTTTTTCACAGTCTTTTCTATTATAGCTTATTACAAGATATTGAATATAGTTCCCTGTGCTATACAGTAGGTCCTTGTTGGTTATCTTTTTTATATATAGTAATGTGTATCTGTTAATAATGAATTCCTAATTTATCCTCCACCCCTTTCCCCTAAGTTTGTTTTCTATGCCTGAGTCTATTTCTGTTTTGTAAATAAGTTCATTTGTATCATTATTTTAGATTCTGCATATAAGTGATATCATATGGTATTTGTCTTTCTCTGTCTGACTTAACTTCACTTAATATGGTAATCTCCAGATCCATCCATGTTGCTGCAAATAGCATTATTTCATTCTTTTTAATGACTGAGTATTATTCCATCGTATATATGTACCACATCTTCTTTATCTATTCATCTGTCAGTGGACATTTAGGTTGCTTCCATGTCTTGGCTATTATAAACAGCACTGCGATGAACATTGGGGTGCATGTATCCTTTCGAACCATGTTTTTCTCCAGATATATACCCAGGAGTGGGATTGCTGGATCATATGGTAACTCCATTTCTAGTTCTTTAAGGAACCTCCGTACTGTTCTTCATAGTGGCTGTATCAATTTACATTCCCATCAACAGTGGAGGAGGATTCCTTTTTCTTCATACCCTCCCCAGCATTTCTTGTTTGTAGACTTTCTGATGATGGCCATTCTGACTTGTATGAGGTGATACCTCTTTGTAGTTTTGATTTGCATTTCTCTAATAATAAGCAGTATTGAGTGTCTTTTCATGTGCCTATTGGCCATCTGTTATAAATTCTTTTAAAGAAACTTTCATTCATTTACTAGTCTCCTTTAGCCTGGACCTTAAACTGCCAAATTGCTTTCAGAGACAGAAACCTTATGCCTTATTTCAGCCCCATCCCCACCCTGAAGCCTAGATTTGGAAGAAGAGAACATTAAAAATGCTCTAAAAAGGAGAGAATCACCATGATACCCATTGGAATTTCTGTTCAATAATTTGTGCTTTTGCTATATTTACATAAAGATTAAAAAAATAGATTTAAGATAGTGTCTTCCTTTAGCTTAGAAATAAATGTTACCGTATATTAAATACATTTTTCTTAAAAAAATTTTTTTATTCCACTACTGAAAAGTCAGCACAATAAAGTAACAAATCTATCAGAATGTTGCATTCATTTCTATGTGAGGGAATAAAGCAGTCAAAGGCACCTTCTCACCAGCCCTCCAGGTCAGAAAAGGGAAAGGTACTGTGTCTCACAGATACTGTATTACCCTGAGGCCAAGGCTCCCAGCGGCTGAATTCACACTTCAGTTCTCTGATCCTTGATGATGTGGTGGGTTCAGAAATTTGCTATTCAGTTGTTTCTTAAGGAAACAAATACAGATTAAAGTTAAAATAATAGTTTGTCCATAACAAAGGATACAATGTTTACATGTGAAAAAGAAGTGCTCCAAATTGTCAAAACAGCAATACTTACAGTTTTTATCTCATAGTTACAGGCAAGTAGTCCAGCACAGAAAATGCCTGTATCAGTTATCACTGGGGGGCCAGACATTAAGCTAGATGGTGTAAAGAATTCAAAGTTTAAGAATTAATGAGACCATGAGAATAAAAATAAGTGAAACAGAAGGACAACAAATACATAAATGTTACAGGGAATTTGTGTATTAATTATGATTTTCTAGTATAGACCATGAATTAAGGAGAGATTGAGGTGAGCTGCTAAGCATTATGGAAGAATGTGAACTTGAGAAAGGGGTTGAAGGTTGTAGGTAGGTAGATGGGCATTTCCAACATAGTCAAAAAGCAAACAGACAAAACCCACAGGATCTTGTTTTATTTATTCAACAAAAATCTATTGAGTGACTACTATGTACCCTACACCACGCTGTCACTGAGGACAGAGACAAGTGTTGAAGTCAGAAATTACAGGCCTATTCAATACAGCTTTAGGCTTAAGAAGGCTTGGAATAAGTATTCAAACACTGGCAATGTTATTTTTGTTCTGTATGGCCTTAGAAAAGTTACCTTATCATTTTAGGCTTAAGTTTCCTCATCTCTAAATATATATAAAAAAAAGAAAAAGGCTCCCTCGCAGGGCAGTTGTAAGGAATAAATGAGAAGAATAAATGAGAAGATTTATCTCAGCTATTAAACAGTGCAGGGTGTGTATGTAATAAGAGCTCAGTAAATAAGAATTGCTCTTCCCTGGATTGAAGCTTATATTTAGTGGAATAGTAAGCAATGTATCCAGGTGCTTGGTTGAGAGACAATCTGTGAAAGGATTTCAATGCCAGTCTGGGAATTTGGGCATGTTCTATAGGTTGTGGAGAGTCTTGCCCAGGGAATATCATGATCACTGTTGTGTATAACAGGTGGACTAGATCAGAGGGGCAAGGTGACTGGCTGGGTGGCTTTTTTTTCAAGCTTGATGTCCCAGAAAAATGATATTGTGGTCTTCTGTGTTTAGGTAGATGTGGAGACTTCATAAGGAAGTGCATGTTATAAATGTATGGAATATACGACATTACCTGTAGGAGTTTATAAACTGTTGAACATTCCCTTTACCCAGTCCTTCATTATCCTACCCATCCCCTCTTATAGAGAGGTCTCAGATGCCTGGAAGTCTTGAATGTTTTCAGATATTTCATACATTAAATAAAATAATTGGATGTGCAAAGAGGATTGTTGTCTTTGAGCTAATTCCATTAAATCTCTGTGGCAAGAGTTTCTTCAGTTTGATACTCGGATATGTGTGGGAGTACCTTCATTGGTGAGAATATGAAAAGGATGGGCGTTTACTCAACAGATATTAACTGAATGCTTAGTACTTAGATTTTGTGCAAGTTCTTTAGAGGTAAGCTGGACTGAGCTGCTTTGTTCAGCATATTAGATATCACTTGTAGATCCCAAGTCAAACGGGATTTCAGTACCACTGCTGCCTTGTTTATATTGAGCAACTGTGCAAAATGACATGATGTGATTACTGCTCCTGCTTTATGTACTGAACTGTCAACACAGCCAAGCCCATGTACCTTTAATACAAAAGTCAAGGCAAAGGGCAAGGTGTTAGATTTACTCTTTCAAATTCTTACGTCCCTTATGGCCATTGGGGAAATCAATTTGTAACTTAAAGTCTATAAAAATGACACCAAAATCAGTCAAGAGGAGAAAAAAATCCTCTGCTGATTTTGCAAATTCTTTCCTAGTTATTGTGGGCCACGGATGGATTTTTATGTGAATAGTGCATGTGAGTGGAAGCGCTATATATGTCTGTTGATATGTAAACTCTTGGAGATAAAAGATTTAAAAATCCTGGACACCCCAGGAATCCCAGAAATCCTGGACACCAGAGAGAGGCTGTTGCTGATTACCTGATTTTTGGAAGCATCCTTACTGGCATGGTGTTGGCACAGATTGATTTGAAACCACTTCTAGGGGACTTCCCTGGCGGTCCAGTGGTTAAGACTCAGTGCTTCCACTGCAGGGGTCATGGGTTTGATCCCTGGTCAGGGTAAGATCCCACATTCCACGTGACGCAGCCAAAAAAACAACAAAAAAAACCACTTCTAGGTATTACATGCTCAAAGTTTGGGGAAGAGAACAATCAGTCTCTTCCTTTCTTGAATTTGTAAAATAGGTCCTTTTTTTCTTGGTGGACATGTGTGCAAAAAAAGCACAGTAACATAAAAATATAAATTTTATACATTTACTGTATGCTAAGTGCTGTGCCTATTACTTTGTATACATTATTTATATAATTTAACATAAATTTTAAGAGATAAGTATCATTTATTATGTATAGTTTACAGAAGAAAAAAGCAAAGCGTAGGGATGTTGAGTAGCTTGTTCACTGGCACAAAGCTAGTGAGTAGCTACATAGATTCATGTGCAGGTGAGGTAGCATGGTGGCTCCTGGGTCATGACGGAATATACTGGGGTGTCTGCAGACCGTGCTCAGAGGTGGGCTGAGAGCAGTTCTGTAGGTGTTTGAGAGACAGGCACTTTTCCCCTAGCTCCTGGGCTCTCTAAGATCCTGTCTCCGAGCGCACTTCAAAGTCTACAATTAGGAGTTTCTACTATGCAGCGTTATAATAATAAATATCACATGGTAACATCAAAAGTATCATCTAGCAGATTAAACAAGGAGAGAAAATATGAAATTGCTTGTACAGTCTTGTTACAGGGATAGAAACCTATCGAGGGACATGGTTGGCCTATGCATGTCAACTATAGATGGCCCTGCTGTTGTGTCGATAGGATGTTTTAAATTAAGAACTTCTCTTTTCCTGATCAGATTGGAAAAGATGAAGATGTTGATGGTAGCTGGTATGGGCAAGGATGTGGGGGAACGTGCACTCTCACACTGTGCTGCCAGGAGTGTAAACTGGTATAGCTTTAGAGGTTTCTCATTAAAATTAAAATGGTGCAAAACTTTTATTCAGTACTTCCTTTTCTAGAAAGTTATTGTATAGGTATACTTGCATTTGTGTCCAAAGGAAGGTGTATACAGATGTTGATTGCAGTGGTTTATAATAGAAAAAATGGAAGCAAACTAAATGTTCGTTGAGAGAGAAATGTTAAATTATTATAACTATATAATTGAATACTGGTTAACGTAACCATATCTCTGTCTATATATATGTAAAGGTTTGTGTGTATATGGACGTGAGGAGAGATGGTATGTTCAGAGAAGAGGGTATTGTAGAATAACATGTAAAATATATTCCTTTTTGTGGTGTAAAAAGTATGTGCCCTTGTATGATCTTATATTCTTGGAAAATGCCTGAAATAACAAAATTAGGAGTGGTCCGCTTTGGGTAATGGGGAAGCAGGGAGGGGAGCTTTTAAGTTTTGCATAATATTCTTCTGTATCATTTGAGTATTTTAACTTTATGAAGAGGATGTTGCTTTTTTTTTTAATAAAAATGAACATTAGGTTTAAAAAAGTCACTTGATTTTGTTATGATTTTCTCCCTAAGACGATCTGTGTTTCCCACTTGAGTGGTACAATGTGTATATATGCCTGGTTAGGATGACCAAGAGAGCACATCTTTCCTCCTTCTCCTTCCTTCCTTCTTCTAGCCTGTAGGCCTAGAACAATAAGAGGTGAAATAAGAGGTGAGCAAGAATTTGTTGCTGTTGTGACTGGGAATTTCCTGGAGGGAAGAGGAAACTTCATACTGTGTGTTGAAAGGTAGTTCAGTTGGAGCAAACTATGTGGAAACAAAGATTGTGATGCCAGCATATAACCTCTAGCATGTAGATTGACTAATTAGAAATGAGGGAATAATTTAACTTAAATTGAACTAAAGTTTAACTTTATTTGATCTATGAGAAGAGATTTGCCGAGCACAATAGTACTGTTATAAAGATAGCCAAAGGCTTGTTTTATCTGCTCTATAGAACTGTTAACAATTAAGTGAGCTAATTATTGGTATGCAAAAGTACTAGTAATTATAAATCAACCTTATCTTTTAATTAAAACTGGCCCAGAACTGTATGCTGGCATGATAAAGTATTATGCACTATTGCAGATGATTTTTAAGAAGAGTTTTTAACTGATAGGGGAAAACATGTTTATGAGATGTGTTAAAAACCCTGTGGCATTCTCAGATTTGCTCGTAGACGCAGCTGAGGTAGAATGAGATGGTTAGACTTTTGCTAGCTCATCTTCTTATACAAAACATTAGTCAAGCAGCAGTGCATGCGAGAAAGGGTTGAAGATTTTATAGACATTCAAATCTATTATTTTTAAAAGGAGCTAAGTATACCAATTAATAGCAAATTCTGCCCTTAATATATTTCCATTTAGGAATATTACAAATTTTTATAGGATTTTAATAGATCTCATTCCTAATCTTGGTCTGGGCTGACCACATAGTTCCATGATTCGTTTATATATTCTCTCAGTCAGACATAGTTCATCATTGGACATTAATCAGTTGCCTTTCTGAGGGATGATTTGCAAACAAAATACCTTGGAGATAGGAAGTTAAGGTAGGCAAAGAACTTGCCCTCAAAAAACATACAGTCTAAAGACAGAGAGGATATGAATTTAAGGAGAAGTAGAGGCTTGGGTGGCCTTTATAATATAATTACTTAGATTTTTCTAAGTTTGCAGTTAGAAAATAGTTTAAATTCATTGGTTAGTTAATCTCTGCAATGTTGTTAATATAGTAAATAACCTAGGAACTGAAGCATTTAATTAGAATGATTTTCCCATGAATGCGAGATTGTGATGCTTTTCACATGCACGTGCTGTTTTCTCTGCAAAGTTTTCCTGATACTCAGAGTGGTTAGTGATCCCAGGGATGAGTTACCTTATCTCTATGAGCCTCAGTGTCCTAATCTGTAAAATATTTAGACTAATACCTAATGGCATATTAGTCCACACATGTAACACGGAGGATGGAGCCTGGAGCCTGGCACATGATGGATGCTTCAGAGGTACATGTGAATTCTCGTGCATTCCCTCTCTGTGAGTTGTGCAGGGCAGAAGGTTACTCCCCAAGAGCCTTTGTCTGAAGTCTGTCCTAATTAGTGTCTGAGTAAGAGAAGCCAGGTCTATGTCAGTGATTGGGTTTATTCCCCATTGGTCCAAACAGCTTAGCAGGAAGCGTAGAGGGTCTATCTATACTTCTAAAACAAGCTTCTTTGGGTTTTGTGTTGTTGTTGTTGTTTCTGTTTTTTGTTGGTGGTGGTGGCGGTGGTCATTCCACATAAAATATATAGATACTTTTGGAATTTCTACAGGTTAATATCTTTGCTTTAGGTCGGATAGGATTATGCTTTCAGTGGTGAGAAGCAGAGAAGTAAAGGGTAGAAATGAAACAGCTGTGGTGGTTCTAAGTTTTGTACCCAGGGTTGCTCTGAATTGATTTCTTTCATAATGTCTCCTCTTTCCTTACATGTACCAGTTGTACAATGAATTTTTATTACTGTAGTTGTAGCTTCCCCACAGCAAGTTTTCCCAAAAGTTCCCTGTGGTTCGTTCGAGAGCACAGTCTTTGAAAAGTCACTTGGTTTCTCTGAACATTTGTTTACCCATCAGTGTATGTACTTTCATATCTACTTGTTATGAAAGACCAACAAATCTTAAGGCAGTCATCCTGTATCTTGATAACTGCTGTTGTAATCTGTGTGTATGTTTGTGTGTGTGTGTGTGTGTGTTGACAGTCTTTTACTTTCTCCACTTTTTTTTGTGTGTGTGTGTGAGAATGAAACAAACTTCTTCATTAGAAATAGAACCTAAGTGTAGATTCTTCGGGAATGTGCAATGCATGGAATTAATTGGATGAGCATACAAAAGCTGGTGTCAGATCCTTACTTGCACTAGTGATTTTTTTTTAATGGATCAGAGACTGAAGTAAGCATAAGGATAAAGATTGGGTCAGCAAGACAGGAGGGGCTTCCCTGGTGGCGCAGTGGTTGAGAGTCCGCCTGCCGATGCAGGGGACACGGGTTCGTGCCCCGGTCTGGGAGGATCCCACATGCCGCAGAGCGGCTGGGCCCGTGAGCCATGCTCGCTGAGCCTGCGCGTCCCCTGCATCGGCAGGCGGACTATCAACCACTGTGCCACCAGGGAAGCCCTTGCTTACTTTTACTATCCTTAAAGAATCTGGGAGAAGATGAACAGGTGGTGCTGAGAATGAGAAAGCACAGTAAATGCATTGGACTTGACTTTGCAGGGCTGGTGGACTGTGCGGATCTAATTCAGGTGCACATCAATAGGTCCTGGATCCTGAATACTTATTTGATTTTGGGTCACCCAAGTGGTGAGTGATGGATAATCTCATAATATATCCTTCTATTTACTAAATTCTCTATTTACTGCCTTGCCAGGTACATTCTATCTGTAACATCACCAGATAAATAAATGTCTTTTTTTACCCCACTTGAGGAATGCGTAAAATCATTCGATTCCTTGATGGAATGAACTGCTTGTTTTAAAACTTTTCAGTAGTGAGCATTTTTGGTCATATAAGTAAGCCATTATACTATTTTGTGTTTTGTTATGTTTAATTCGATCAAATAAGCTTCAGAGTTGCTAAAAATATCTTTTAGGACAAATTGACTCCTTTATGTTTTTGATAGATATGTATAAATTTAGGACCATTTTCTTCATTGAGGTTTACCTGCCATGTTAAGATAAATTTAAAAAAAGAAATGATCAGATTTACTTGGCCATGTAGAAATATTTAAAGACTCAGAGGAATCCAGATTCCTTTCAAAGCCTTGGAATCCTGGAGAGCTACTCTTCTTCCTGTGACTATCTTTTGAGGAGGGAAATTCAATGAGACCAGAAGTATTTACATCACTATTATGTGTGGCCTGATAGATTAGCAATACTTATCACACAACCCCCCTAATAGTTGTTTTCTTTCCTATTCTCTGCTATGACTTCAACTTAATCATCTCTGAAATCTTAGTACCAAATTATATTTAGGTGTGGAAAGAAAAACAATTGAACGTTTATTTAACACACACTCAAAGTGCCTGTTATATGCTTGTCTGAGTCTGGTAAAATATGGTCCGTATAAAAAAGAAACAAGAAAGCTGAGGATGATAGGCAAAAGAGAGTACAGAGCATGAATCATGTAGATGTTGTGGATTTCATCATTCAATGTGCTTAAAAATGGCCTGTGGGGCTTGTCAAACATGCAGATCTCCATGCCCCCATTGATTCTGGTTCTGTATGAAGTGGCTCAGGAATTTGTACTTTCACAAACACATTGGGTGATTATGATGCAGGTGGTACAGGAGACACTGAGAGGGTAATCTTAAACTGTGCTTTATGTTGACCACTGTGAGATAATCTTTAAATTGTTACCTGGGGCCAGACATTTGAGCAAAAGTTATATCTAAGGATTACTCAGCAGCTAGTTCAGCTATAGCAATCCCACATGAGTGAGTGTGTATGGCAAGATACAAGAATATAGAAGTGAAAAATGACCTCTTATTGCTAAAGGACAATGGTAAGTTTGACATTTCGTTTGTAAGTTTCAGAAAGAAAAACTGATCTGTAGAAATGCAATATTATAGTATTTATCTCATAGGGAGGATTAAACATGATAGCGATTGTAAAATACTTCATATAGTATTTCACATAATGTCTAATACTAAGTTTAATAAACACGATATATTCTTCTTGTTATCATTTAGTTATTATTTAGGCTATGCATTTCCTATTCTCTGTTTTATTTTTAGTAAAGTAAGTTGACCTAAGAGCTTGTTGGTCATCTTGTGGTTTGAAGAGCTAGGTTTTTTCTGCATCAAAAGAAAATAGCAGTTACTGACTCCATTATTCTTTTGAAAAATAACAAAAGTATTTTGATTAAAACAGGAGTTGGAGTAGAAAAAATGCTTACATGCTTTTACTTATAGGGTTCCAAGTTGTAGAGGGATGTGGTAATAGAAGATCAGTTTCCATGCAATTTAAAAGAGAACCTTAGATAGTCTGAATGGTGAATGACTGGGATAATGCCTTTGTTCTCAGGAAGATCACAAGCTCTTTCTTGCTCTATAAAGTAGGAGTATTAAAAAAAAAAGGCATATTACATTAATTTTAATGGAAATGAATCCAATTTCTGAAGCATCTGGGTCCTCAGGTAAGGGCAGTCTTGTCAACCCCCTGTGACTAAATTAGCATGATGGAAGTAAACACTAGAGCCTCTATGAACTGCTTGCTTCTATTCTAGCAGCTTAATTCACAGAGGACTGAAAGGCCAAACCTTTAAAGAGTACTTCTATCCTATAATTAGAAAATCCAATATGCCAGAATTTGGGGGGAGATGAAAGGCCTCTCTAGAAGAACTATTAGTCTTTTATTTACTCTAACTGCCTAATCTTGGGATTTAGACGTTTAGCTGGGGTCAAATCTTATTTTACACAAGAGAGAAATTCCTAGGGATTTATGCTTTCTTCTTTTTGGTAAAAATTTTCAGAATTCGTTAGGCAACAAAGAGAACACGTGGTCTAGGACGTCTGCCACTCACTACTAGTTTTAGTGGGGAGCATATAGCCACTCCGCCCCCTTCCTTTATATCCAATAGGACATGTTTTCAGAAATTAATCTGACCTTAGAATGTCTGTTATGGATTCCCATGTGAGGTATTGCAACTCACATTTCTCACTAAGTGTAGTACTTAACAGAGTGTAAGTTTCTTTCTGTTGATAGAAATGGGGTCAGGTCATGGCCCACACACCTTAGGGAATTATATCCAGGTTAAATTCCTATTCAGATGAACTGAATTTGAAGTACATTGGAAATGATGTCCCTTTCTAAGAAAGATGGATGATAAGGATCTCCCCTTCTGTTGTGTAATGTAAAATCTATTATATTCTACTGAGAGAGAGATGATTTCCAACATGGTAGTTCCAACAAAGCAATCTCCTACAACGACGAACACCAGCATCCCACACACATTAATGCCATATGGTGAGTCCTGCTGCTACGGCCAGGTGAGCCACTAAAATTTACTTCCTATTCTGGGAGGCAGATTTGATTAGGAAGTCTCGTTATGATTTTAGAATTTTGTTTACACAGGATGCTTATGGAAAAAAAATTCCCCAAATGGGAATATATGTTGGTGATGTTTAATTGGTATGACAAGTAAAGCACTTCTGGATCACTACAAATCACAGCTGTCTTCAGCTAAGTCAGCATCCTGCCCCTTCGGAAAAAGTGTAGAGTCTGGTTTCCTTACTGCCTTGCCTCCTTCAGGACAATTTTGTTTTATGGTCTCAGTATTTACTAAGTAGATGCCATTAAAAACTGACTTGTTCAAAATTATCTAAACTGATCAAATTCACCAAAAATTAGCAGATTCTCCATTTTATTTCACATAATATGCATTGGGATTTGGTTCTTAATAAAGCAAAGCAACGTCAAGAACAAAAAACAGGAATATGGGGCACTCTCTTTGCCTGCAACTTTGAATGTGGTGTACATTTTGCTATTTTGCTGGACAAATAAATGTTTGATGTCGAATAACTCCCTTTAGAATCATGAATGGTGATGGCCCCTGCCTTTCCCTTTCCCTCTTGATGATAGGCTCATCCTATCACTTCTTTTAGGCTCAGTCTAACTAGTCCAGTCCAGGCCCTCACTTTGGAACTAACAATGCATGGTTAGCTGGCACACTGCATTTCACATCAAATTGTTCTCTGTTTCAAGTGTGTTCGCTTTTTCTCCTAAACTGGGTTATCAATTCCTTGAAAGCAGGGGAAATGCTGGGATTAAGAACTAAGGAAAATCAAGGTTCAATATTTTCTGGAAGTTCTCCTTTATCTAGTTCATCATTCTAATGTATGAAATTTCTATTAATAAAAGTTTAAACTGTCCTCTTAAAATATTTTTAAACAAAAGTTAATTTTTAGAATCTAGGCTCCACGGCAGCTGCAGTGTCACTGAGGGAATAAAATAGGTTAATTACCTTGACTTCCTAGAAGTAATTCCTTTGAAATAAGAAAGCAGCCTTTGCCTGTCAGGGTTTCAGAGTGAAGGATGAAGGCGTTTTTAACAGCAGCTTGGAATAGCAAGGACCAAGGGATGATGACTCTGATATAGTTATGGATGCTATAATATTTATGTCTTGTATTTATTTGGGAAATATTCTTAGAAACTGAATAAATCTTATAAAATTGCTATTTCCTCTTCATGCATATTTTCATCTTATAATTTGCCTACTCTTAAGTGATTATTTCTTTAAATACTATCTTCTAATACCAGTAACATAATGTCTAAAAAGAAAAGGTGCCTACAGTCTTACAGAGTGAGAGAAATTATATTTTGTTTTTATACTCCTTTTGATTTTATTTATTTCCAGCATTATTGACATATAATTGACACATAACATTATGTAAGCTTAAGGTATACATGTTGATTTGATACATGTAAATGTTGCAAAATGATTACCATCATAGGTTAGTTACCACCTCTACCCCCATCACATAGTTACCATCTCTTTTTCCTCATTTCACTATAAATTGCCTGGGTGTGTAACCTACTCTATACAGAAGCTTTTATATTAAACTACTATGAGAAACATATTATTATGTTTATACTACCTAAAATAAAACATATTGAATTTACATACCCACTTTCTGTAATATTCTCCACTCTGTTTTATTTTAAGCTGTAAATATGTATAACACATGCATAAGAATTCCTCCTTGCAAGTCTTATCAATATAACTGCAATAATACACTGTAAATCATATATTACCCATTGCTACATTTGCCATGTGTAGGTTTATTGCACTCTTTCTACAGTGTGGCTATATGATAAAAATCTTATCTAGAGGAAAATGAATTCCAAAAATTACCAAACTGAATAATTCTTATACTGAGTTTAAGATCATATCTTGGTTTAATATAAAACATTTTCTGTTAGCAAAGGCAGGTTAGTTAGAAGCATTTTTGTTCCAAACTATCCTTTCCATTGTGGTACAAAAATACAATCTCCCGGGGGCTTCCCTGGTGGCGCAGTGGTTGAGAGTCCGCCTGCCGATGCAGAGGACACGGGTTCGTGCCCCGGTCCGCGAAGATCCCGCGTGCTGCGGAGCGGCTGGGACCGTGAGCCATGGCCGCTGAGCCTGCACGTCCGGAGCCTGTGCTCCGCAACGGGAGAGGCCACAACAGTGAGAGGCCCGTGTATAGCAAAAAAAAAAAAAAAAAAAAAAAAAAAAATACAATCTCCCTGTTAGCTTAAGGAACTTAAGGCAACAAAAAATGAAACCTCATAAAAGTCAATTAGGATAACCCTATGTGGTGCTTCCATATGACTAAAAACTAAGCCTTAGTGTGCTAGTCCCAGAGGCAGAGGAGGCAAGAGCTAAATTCTAAAAACCCAGTGACATTTGGGGTCCGGGTTTAGTAACTTTAAGAATATTTATAATATCGTTTGGGTCTTTTTTAAGTTGAGTATTTGTGTGTGGCAATAGCTGGGTCTCCTAATGCATGAATGACACTGAATCCTGTCTATGTGTGTGAAAACTTGGGTGTTCAGTGTGCTGATTGCTTTTCATACCTTCTGGTATTTCTCCTCATGGCTTGGATTTTTAATGCCTCTCTTATCCATGTCCTTTACCTTTTGATGATTTCAATTTCTATGTTAAAAGCCATTTGATTCCTCCATCACCTGGCTTTATGCCTTCTTTGATAGCACAGCTACTTGGCAGCAGCCCAGACACTAAGTACAATGAGTATTGCTTTGCTTCAGAGATCTCTTCTTGGTCCTCTTTCTTTCCCTGTTATACCATCCTCACAGCCTACCACCACTGAGACCAGCCTGCCTGTCACATCTACATCACTGGCTGCCTGCCAGCTCATCACACTCCTCCCTCTCTTTTACCTCTAGTCTTCATTATATTAGAAATTTATTTTTTCTACCCACATTTCCCTTGGTCTGCCTCGTTGTTTCCCAAATGTACTGATAACGCCTGCAACTGTTTCAGCTTATGTTCTCTGCTCTTCTGCTCCTCAACTGCCAGGCTTGATGGGAGAGAAGCATAGAATTGTACAGACCGAGCCTATTACAGGTTCACACAAATGCAGTTTGACTATCATTGCAGCTCTGCAAGACATTTACTTCTCTTCTATGCAATCCTAACCTTACTCTCCCAGAGGCTACTTGTGACCTTTTTTCTTTTCTTTGAATCCCAATCCTGCCTTCCCTCACTTCCAAATTCATGGCTAAGATCATTACAGTCTGGCAGGAGCTGCTCTGCATCTTCCGTCATGTTTACCTCCATCGGTTGCGTCCTTCCTCCCAGTCCTCTTCTCCCTAAACTCCCTGTCCCCATGGTATTTGGCCCACCTGCCATTCTCCTAATGACTGCTTCAAGGCTCTCGGTCTCTCATCCAATCCCAGTAGCCCCAGCTGCTCCTCTTCTACTTTTAAGCAAGATTAGCCCTCAGTATCTGAAAACAAAACAGCCAAATGTGTTTTTCTTGGCCTCGCTCTCTAATCTTAGTGCTCAAACATGGCTTTGTTCCTTCTGTTGAGCTGTTAGAATGGGTGGTCCTCACCTGATGGCTGCATCACCTTCATCAGCAGCATCTCTTAATGTTCTTGGACTCTGACTTCTAAACTTGCTTTATCCAGATTCTGCCCAATAAATAGTCCTGCCCTGTTTTCCTCCTGTTACCTGATAGCTCCTTTTTACCCTTTAGACTTTAAATATAAATATATTTTTAAAAAAGTTTATCCTTGATACTTTTCCCTCCTGGTTCTTTGCTTGGCATTCCCCAGTTCCAACTATCAACTGTATTTTCATGATGCCCCAAGATATGTCTCCACACAAATCTCTCTCTAGAGTTACAACTCTATTTTCAAAGGCCTACTGGACATTCCAACTTAATTTTCCTATGCTTGCTTCCATTTAGCTTGTCTAAAAGTTAATCAGTTATCTTTTTCCAAAGCCTTTCCCCTTTGACATTTTTTTCCAAATGGCTTTTCATTTCCAAATTTATTTTATTTTAATTTTTGAGGGAAGAAATATAATACTGGCAGAATCATACTCTTTTGACTTGGTGCCAAAATAATCATATGCAGACTCAGTTATCACTTCTGTAGATTATGAAATATTTTCCTTCATAGGAAGTACATTGTATTGCAGGTGATTATTGTGATCTGGTTTATCTTGGAGTACAGTGAATGTAGAATGATTTTATTTTTAGCAATTTATAATGTAATGCACTGCCCAGATCATGTCAGTTATTTGCTGATCAAATTCATTGTATTTTTACAAGTAAAAACTCACAAGTAAGAACAGTAATTTCCGGAAATAAATTGGTCTTCCTAGGTAGTACATCTAAAAACAAATTAAAAGGTGACTCATGCTGTCCTCCAGCTGTTTCAATATCATTCTTACCTTGAATGAAGGTAGAAAAAAAACATTTGGACAATTTGTGACATGCTTGTCTCCAAAGCTCGTTTACAGGCAAGTAGTAATCTTTCTCTCCCCTCAGCACTCCATGGAATTTTCCATAAAGAACCCAGACACCTCCATCAGTGCACAGCCATGGACCTACCTTCTCCCAAATGTAGGGAGATACTTGCCAACTACGTTTTAAGGAATAGCATTTTTGCAAACTATAACTTGTTTCTTTCATCACCACCAAATGTAAGATTCTAAGGTAAATATACTGCCTTTCCATATATGTTCCATAGGAGGGGAAAAAGTTTTCCTCTTTTCTCTTAGGGTTCCTGGCTAGATCTGAATATTAAACTGGCAAAGACAGATTAACAGGAGAAAAGCATGCACATTTATTTAATGTAAGTTTTATGTGACATGGGAGCCTTCATAAGGAAATAGAGACCCAAAGAAACAATTAGCCCTGAGTATTTTTATGCTAGGTTTGATGAAGAGTGGTCAGACGTGGAGAGATATGATAGGTCAAAGAGTATGAGGTAAGTATAGTAATCTGGGGAAAAATTAGCAAGACCTGTTTGTTCGGATTCTTCTGGGCATCCTTTGTCTCCAGAGATAAGGATGCTCCTTTCCTGGTATAGAGGAGCATCCTTATCTATACCATCCTCATCTATACCTCTCACATGTGAGGATCTGTAGTCATAACCTGTTTCAGGGGAGAAGTTGTAGGGAAAGGTCAGAGTGACCTTCCTGCTTCTACTGTTTTCTTAAACTCCCTCAGCTTACAGTATTCAACATACTAAGGTGACATATTTTGGGAAAGTATGTACTGAACCCCATCATTTACAGTTTACCTCCTGCATTCTTTGTTTCTCTAGCTGTCCTTATTTTTCTGTAATTAGGAAAACTTACTTATAAGACTCTACCAAGGGGGCTTCCCTGGTGGCGCAGTGGTTGAGAGTCCGCCTGCCAGTGCAGGGGACACGGGTTCATGCCCCGGTCCGGGAAGATCCCACATGCCATGGAGTGGCTGGGCCCGTGAGCCATGGCCGCTGAGCCTGCGCGTCCGGAGCCTGTGCTCCATGGCGGGAGAGGCCACAGCAGTGAGAGGCCTGGGTACCGCAAAAAAAAAAAAAAAAAAAAGACTCTACCAAGGAAAATGGGTGTTTGGAACAGGAAAGTCCTTTTAAACTGTTGCAAAGTGTTTGTATGGAAATTTGAAGAATCTGGGGCAAAGTTAAATTGTGATGCATAAGAAAGTGGTAGCAGTATTAGGGGCAGAAAAGGAAGATCAGGGAAAAATGATAAATATATTGCCCCAGTATATTCCCCCAGTATGGGAAACCCCAGTAGGAGGCTGGGTGAAGGGACTGGAGGAAAAGGAACGTGTGAAATGAGGATTTAGGAAGTGGGCTATAGGGAATAAGACACAATGCCTTTCTCCAGTTATACTATAATATGTTCAGGGAAGTCAACTTTGATCACTAATCCTTTTCAGTATAAGTAGATTCTTTCTGGAAATGCAAAGAGTCCTACACACTGATGGCACTCCTAAAGACTGCATGGTGGTGGTTGCATAGGGTGGTGTTACACAACTCACATAGCAGAAAGCAGTTGTGATGCCATTGTTTTCTATTCATATTCATCATCAACATATATTCAAGGCACGGGTTGATGCTCGAGGCACTATGGAAAATGCAGTTATGAGACAAGGCACTTACAAGTCTAGTTATGAAGAGAGAACAATTATAAAAGCAATTGGGTATCATTGACAAGTGGGTGGTCCAGTCAAAAGGTGTTCAGAGGAGGAAGACATGGTTTGCAGAAAAACCATGTCTACCAGCTGTTCCTTCCTTCCCACATCTATGTGACTTTCTACTTTGTCACGTATTAATATTTTGTAAATACCTTTGCCCTTTAGATACCTCTGTTTTCCATGTATGATGTCCTTGCAAAACTTTACACCATCTTTAGTTTTTGTGTTTCTTATGCTGCACCCTGATTCAATCCGCTTTAGTTCAATGAGAAGAACCTACTTAGCTATTCTGTTTGGGGAGTTCTTTTACGTACATCACATTCAGTAAATCTGGGCTACAATGAGAAAGCTTTGATTGTTCCTCTCTGAGACTTCACAACTAAAGATATGACTTGTTATTTGGTGGCAAATGTCCTTTAAGCATAACAGTGATGAAACTCTTAAGGACTTGTAGTCTGTTTTTTTTTTAACATATTCATCTCACAGGAATGAGGTCATCCCTGTTCCCCTCCATCTCTCTCCCAACAAGTATCTGTGTAGCTAAATTCTTCTGATACTTTTTTTTTTTTTTGCGGTACGCGGGCCTCTCACTGTTGTGGCTTCTCCCCGTTGCGGAGCACAGGCTCTAGATGCACAGGCTGCGGATGCACAGGCTCCAGACTCACAGGCCCAGCGGCCACGGCTCTCGGGCCCAGCCGCTCCACGGCATGTGGGATCCTCCCGGACCGGGGCACGAACCCGTGTCCCCTACATCGGCAGGAGGACTCTCGACCACTGCGCCACCAGGGAAGCCCCTCTTCTGATACTTTTAAGACTTAGTCCAGAAGCAGCTTCCTCAAAAAAGCCTTCTATGATGCCATACTGTTCTCATTTTGATGTTAGAAGCTGCCACGTTATGCAGTTCCAGGGGACGCCATTTACTTCCAGTCTATGTGAGTGCTACCTCCCGGATTTACGCAGCTCACAGCCTGAGCAGCAGTACACAGCAGCCTTGGGTGCTTCTCCCATAGTACCCTATGCCTCAACTATTACATTATTGTTCCTTTCTATTTATGATTCTGTCCCCTAACACACTGTAAGTATTTTAGAGACAGAAACTGTAACTTAATTCTCCACCCATAGTAATTACAGAGTAAAGGTTTATTTTATTAGTGAAAAGGAAAGAAAGAAGTTGAATGGAACCTCTTTGTAAAATTCATACCTTAATGATGTCTCTAAAGACCTATGCTTAACTCACACTGTTGTTACATATCCTGACTCATAGGTGTAGCAGTCCAGACTTTCTCCCCAATTCTGACTCCTGATCCAAAATACCAGGGTTTCCATTTTCTAAGAGCCTTGTACCCTTCTGACCCCATCTATTCCCCGTCCCTTTCTCTGTCTGCTGTAATCTTGTTCATTGGCCATTATCACCTTATTCCCCTGACTCATTAACTTTATGGAACAAGTACTGGAGAATCTTTTGAAAACTCTACCAACTCCAGTTTCTCCTCCAGGTCTTTCCCCCTCTTACTTCTGTTGTGCATCTCTCCCCTCCTCCTCCACACTTGCCACCAAAAGTTAGAAATTCAGCAATAAAGGTTGAAATTAGATTTTTATATCACTATATATTTTTCTTCTCTGCCTTCCTCCCCAATTGGGAGGAAGGCAGAAGAAAAATCCATAGGTTTAGTAATATAAATTAGATATCAAATCTGTTTGTCTAACAGAATAACTGATTAGGGTGCATGCCTCTTAAATAGGTTAAAAATATTTTTTTTATTTTTAGAAATAGGTTTTGGGTGATTTTCCTAATCCACCCTTGATCAGTATGTGTGGCCTCATTCTGCACATCATTTGTCTATTGCATATAAACAACATTCACCTACATACTCTCCCCTTTCAAGTCTGTGTTTCCAATTTTCTCTTACATAGAAGAGATCTGGGGGCTCCTGTTTCCAGCCACTGGTGAACATGAAGAGCAAGCCTTGCAAACTGGGGTCTTTGACCTGCAGATGTGCTTTATTTAGAAAGCATACTACTTGGAAAAATTGTTTTTTATTTAACAAATGAAATTGGAAGATTTCACATAAGAATTCAACTTTACAAGTTTTCTTTAAAACTTGTTTTGAAATCCAACAGATGATCCGCTTTACGACATGGTAAAAATCAGTGGGGCTTAGTAGCAATTACTTCATTTATACAGATATCCACTCCCCATAGACCACAGTCGTCACCACTCTTCATTGTCTCCCTAATGTGGAGATCCAATGCATCTCTGCTCTTCCAGTGTATTCTCTTATTGTGGAGAAATACTTCCTTGTATCCCTGGTTTTGTCAATTATAGGGAAATGAAAAATGACTGGAGAGGGCAGTTTATTTCATGCAAAAAGTGGAAGTAGCTTATGTCCTTGTGCCAGTGACACATATTTTTATATATCAAATGCAAAAAAAAATGTGTTTGTGGAACTTTAACCAGGCATCTTCACTCATTTAAGTTACTTTCTTGTTCTTGTATACATATTCTGTGACCCTTGAAAAATAAAAAGAACGATATTACTAAAATAATGACAACATTCCAGGAAGTAACTCATTGCCAATGGCATAGGAGAATCCATGTAGAAAGAAGGTCAGGGTTAAAGAAAGGTGTTGGAGATGTTGAAGTGGCAAACAACAGTGAAGCAAGGCTCTGACTTAAACTCTTGCAACTCTAGATCCCTGTGTAATACCCACTGCTGTCTCATCCTCTCCACACAAGTGGAATATGGGGCCTGGATTGGGAGAGGACAGATAGCGTAGGACCTGTCTTAATTTACCCTCTGGATACTTAGAAATCCAAGTGAGTGAAAACTAGACCACAGGGAAGACAGCACATAAGTTTTATTTTCAGAATCATTGTAGTCTGTATGCCATTTGGAAGCAGAAGTGTCTTGGTGGCTTCAAAGCCATATAAACAACACCAATAAATAGTATACAGTGATGGGTGGTAGCTGATAATTTGGTTTGCTTTGCCCATTAAAATACCATTTTTGGAAATCTATTTTTGTATTCTCTGTTAGATGATAACAATATTTTTTCTTCTAAATGAGGTATGTCATAGTGCACTTATTTTTAGCTTCAACAAAAACAATTCCATAGCAGTCTGTTTGTCATGGTATTGTGCAGCTGTTGGTGCGATAACCATGTACCTAATAAAAAGTATTGTTTTATTTCCTCCATTCTCCCACATCCTGCCCTCCACTTACCCCTTCTAATTTCTCAATTTTTTCTTCTGCAGAGTGAAGCTAGAATGTTGTTAGAGTTTTAAAAAAATTATGCTGTCATGATTCCCTCCATAATTAGCTTATTGGGAAAGTTTGGGTAAATATCTCATAGCTCAGCAGGGAAAACATTAAAAAAACAAAAACAAAAAACTCTTACTCAACTCAACTTGTGCAAGGGGTGAACTTACTAGGGAGTTTTAATTGAAACCTCAACCATGAGCGTATAGTTCTCAGAATTCTGAAAACTGCTAATTAGGTTCAAAATTAACTTCTGCATGGAGTAGAAGACTATATTGAATTTAGGAATGTATTGTCACTATGTGGAAAAGTGATATCTATAAATAATCCAAAATGAAATGTGTCATGAGAGAAAGAAGTGTGTGTATGTTTTTGTTTTTTGTTTGTTTGTTTGATTTTTTTGGCGGGGGGGCAGGAGATAATTGGTGCTTTCATTAGTTTTATGGACAAAGGAGGTATTATTCTGGTAAGTTCACTCTTGTGTTCTAGAATAAAATATGGGCATAGCAGAGAAAAATAACAATGAATTTTAAATAAAAGATAACATCTTTTTACCATACTCAGTGTTCTTGAGGAAAAACACGTGAGGGAGTTAAGATAAATAAATGAGGAAATCATCCAGGTAGGTCAGACTGAAATGAATACATCTTTTTTCAGAATTATCTGGATATTGTTCTACTGCCTTTTAATCAGTGGCTTTATAACAACCACTGACTAGCCCAAATAATGTCTTTCATTTGACTCAAATTTTTGAAATAATAGCTGTAATAAATAAATTTTATTTTTGCTTTTCTTTTTATTTTAGATTTGTTTTATTCCTTGTGGTGCCAGATATTTGAGAGAGCCTAGTACATATGTATTGGTTGAGAAATATAGTTTGGCATAAGAGCGTAAAATGATGATCTCTCTGATATAAGGGGGAAACTTGAAAAAAAAATCATTGAAACAGCATAAAACATTTAAAGAAAAAATGTGGACCAACTATATTTTAGAGACCAACTGTGATACTTACTTGGTATAATATTGGAATATTCAATGGAGTTCTTGAATCCCTTCTGCAATTTACCTCATTTTTCTCAAACAAGATGATGAGAAGAGATTAAAGTGATGTGGACAGTACCTGGGGTATTTCCATGTTATTCACCATAATTCCTTTAATCAATTTAAATTAATCAGTGTATGATTCCAGTCATTTGTATGAACCTTCAGTCTGTGCAACACATTATTTTACATTGTTGCTGTCTTAAATAGTCAATTTCCAAATATTTTATGCTTGATAGCATGGCTAAATTTACTTTTTTATGATGAAAGATATATTTAAGTTTCACTTTTGCGCCTATACGTTGATGGTCCGTGAGTCCTTTTAATTCTTCTCTTCAAAACACTGTTTTAAAGAATATACAGGGCTTCCCTCGTGGCACAGTGGTTAAGAATCCGCCTGCCAATGCAGGGGACACGGGTTCGAGCCCTGGCCGGGGAAGATCCCACATGCCACGGAGCAACTAAGCCTGTGCGCCACAACTACTGAAGCCTGCACGCTTAGAGCCGGTGCTCTGCAACAAGAGAAGCCAGGACAATGAGAAGCCCGCGCACCACAACGAAGAGTAGTCCCCGCTCGCCGCAACTAGAGAAAACCCGCGCTCAGCAACAAAGACCCAATGCAGCCAAAAATAAATAAATAAATTAAAAAAAAAGAATATACTAACATGGAAACATTATATTTTTATTTCTTTAGCCACAGCTGTCAACCTACTGTGTTTGTTGGATTTCCTGTTTCCTTCCAGTCCATTTTGGCCAGTCACCATCACTTTCTGGTCACTTTGGTTTATTATAATTAGTCTAATCCTGTTTAACTTCCAATATCATATCTGATTTCACTGTTTTCTTCCCTCCCCCCAGCTGCAGATTGTGATCTTGGCTACTTGGACTTTGGAGAGTAGGAGGGTCTGCCTTTTAGATCTTCATTACCTCTTCCTTTTCAAGGTCCAGTCTCTTGAAAGAGGGAGAGAGAGGAATAGTGGAAGCAAAGCTTGTCTGTAACTAAGCTGCTCTGATTCCATCTGTGATCTACTCAGAGAATGGTCTTCGTGTAGATGTTACATTTGGGTGGGGGTGGGGGAGTGAGGGCTTTGTTCATCCTCCTTTTGATGACCTCTATTGCTGACAACTCCTGCAGAGAAAGACAGCTAGTTTCCCTTGAGTGCTTCCAGAAGGCCATGTTCCCAGTTCCTTCTGGTACTTCCTCATCTGTCTCTGCCCTTCCTCTGTCTTCCTTGCTCTTTCATATGGGGCCACAGGAGTCATAGGCTTCTTCTGTCCCCTCTGATGGCCTCTGGGAACTTAGAAGGGGCTGCCCCACCATTTTTCTTCACAAGTGTAATGGACATTAGTCCTTTTAAGACTTGCTGACAATAGACTACTCTGAAGACCTTTCTGCTTTCGGACAACCCTAGCCCAGAAATGGGCACCAGGTTCTATATTTATTATTATCCTACATTTCAGGGGGTGGATATTGACCTCACCTGAGAACTTTCTCACTGTTCTCAACTCCAGCTCAGGAATCAGCCAGCCAGGTTTCCTCACCGACTGCTGTACATGAGTCTCCTCCTCCCCTGACATGCTTGGCTTTAGCAAAAAATTATTCTTGCCTTTCTCTTATGGTTGGGACAGGCATGAGTAACCTCTAACCACAAAGAGTGCATAGCCATTAAGTCTAAGGCTGACCCTCAGGATCGTTCATCTATGCACTTGGGGGAATAGAGGACAGAGAAAAAGTTAGTGAATGGGGGCTCTGGTAGCTGCTTCTGCCTCTCTGAGAAGAGGAACATATCTGGGGGGCTTGTTGTTAGTACAATATTGCGCCCTCCCTGTAATATAAAAGGTCCCTCTCAACATGCTGTTAGGGTGTATGTGTGTGTGTGTGTGTGAGACAGTCTCTCTCTTCCATGAATTTTAAGCTACTTTGAGGCAGAAACCATATATTGCAGCTTTTTCATCCCTTCTAACTACCACTTTAACAATAAAATTGATATCAAAATGGTAATAATAATAGTAAAAAGAGTAAATGGTGCTTACTTTTTAGGTCAGGCACTGTTCTAAAAGATTTATATATATTTATGCATTTAATCCTCACAAACCCTATGAGGCCGGTATTGTTATTGCTGCAATTTAGCTTGTGAAAATAGGTTATGGAGTGGTTAAGTAACTTGCTGAAAGTCACACAGCTGATAAGCGATGAAGCTGGGGTTGGAACCCAGGCAGCCTGGCTCTGAGGTTTATCAATACTGACTGTCCTCGTCACAAGCATATGGCCTTACTGTGAACAGGTGTTGGTAAAGTTAATTAGAAACAGGGATAATTTGCTCAGTCTGATTTAGTATGTGAAGGAACATATTAAATTTTAATTTAAGTGAATTATTTTACTTAAGAGAAAAATCAGATTATTATTTATGCATGCAACTTCATAAATTATTGTTGAACTCAGTGAATATGAAACTTTATAGATTAAATATAAGCAAAAATTAGTCCCGAAAGAATTGAGAACATTAAAACAATTCCTTCTAAAGATGAGTCAGAACAGTTACTTAATGAGTGACTGTCCCTGAATATATTAGATATGTTTGTAAAAGTAAGTTTAAAAAGTTCAAACCATATTGGTTATCTAGTCTCAGATGCTATCTGGTATCTCTTTGTTGGTAAGAAAATAAAAATCAGAGTTCAGAACGATGAAGTCCATTGTTCTCGCCTTGCATCTCCTTAAAATCACTGATGATCTTCTCCCAGATTTAAACAGATGCTTTTCAGACCATATCTCTCATACTCCCCTTCCCTCTCCTCCTCTGTCTCCAGCTCTGCCCCTCGTTCTCCACCCACTCATTTTCCCCTCAGTCTGTCCACTGCACCAGCTCTGAGGTGCACTGAGTCTCTTCTCTGCTCTCTTCCTGCTGTGTGTTCTTTGCCCTCTACCCCTTCTCTGGCCAGCTCCCTGCAGTTCTAACAATGGGTATCTGGGGCAAATTCAACTCTCTTGACAATGCTCTAATGGAGAAAAAGAAAGAAAACTGGTCAGCTAAAACATGGCATAAATTTTTCACAAGCTCTTATCTCTACCCTATCCAATACACATTTCTGTAAACCATTTCAGATTGTTAAAAGAAGCAAGTATTTCCCTTTCTGACTTACTTCACTCTGTATGACAGACTCTAGGTCCATCCACGTCTCTACAAATGACCCAATTTCGTTCCTTTTTTATGGCTGAGTAATATTCCAATGTATATATGTACCATACAAATATCGTATATTCATATATGTGGAATCTAGAAAAATGGTACAGATGAAACTATTTGCAGGGAAAGAATAGAGAACGCAGATGTAGAGAATAGATGTGTGGACGTGGGGAGGGGAGAGGGGAATGAATAGGGAGAATGGGATTGACGTATGTGCACTGCCATGTGTAAAACGGATAGCTGGTGGGAACCTGCTGTATAGCACAGGGAGCTCTGCTTGGTGCTCTGTGGTGACCTAGATGGGTGGGATGGCAGGGTGGGGTGGGAGGGAGGTCCAAGAGGGAGAGGATATATGTATACGTATAGCTGATTCACTTCGTTGTACTGCAGAAACTAACACATTGTAAAGCAACTACACTCCAATTTAAAAAGAAACAAGTAGATTCAGTGAACTTGTTATTTGGTGGATTGACTTTCAGCAATCCAGCCTTAAATGAAGTGGCCATTCAGTCAGCTGGTAAAATGGTGAATTGTCTTTTGAGATATTGGCCCTGAGGCTGCCCTGGTTCCTGCCTTTCTGGTTGTTCAGCTTGTCCTTTGATACCATGACCTATCCCAGCATGCTTTGTGCTTAAGCTGGTTGGCTTCTGTGACTTGATGGAAAGGACCCTGACTGCTTTGAACCTTAGTTCAGCTAGTCTCTGAGCAGGTCTGTTGGGAGTAGCAGAAGCAGAAAACTCTGGGGCCATCTGGCTCTCCTGTTTTCAGAGTTCCTATGATCACTTGTGGTCTGTGCACCTGTCTTGCTCACAGTATAAACCTGGACTTTTTAATATGTATATTATATTGTAGATACACACTGATGGGGTTAGGATTAGGGTTAGAGTTACGGTTATGGTTAGCTTAGTGCTGGATTTTGGATTCTCTGGTGAGATTCCTCTGGTCACAGAGACTCTTGACCTCCATATGGCCAAATCCAGTAGCTACAATTCTGTCATTATACTTCCTGATAATCCTATTGATTTTTGCAATGTTGAACATTCTCTGCTACTTAAAATCTTTTTCTTTGGTTTCCAGAATCCTTCTTTCCAGGATTTGTGGTTTCTCTTTTAATAATAAATAAAAATTTATTTTTTAAATAAACTGTTATTTCTGTCATCTTTACAAATCTATCTTTAGCCACCCACTCCCTTTAATAATGTGTTTCTTCAGGACTCAGGCTCTGACGCTCTAGTTACCTTACCTTACATTCTATTTTTTAAAATTATTTATTTATTTATTTACTTACCCGGCTGCGCTGGGCCTCAGTTGCGGCACGCAGAATCTTTGTTGCCGCTTGCGAGATCTTTGTTGCGGCATGTGAGATCTTTTTGGTTGTAGCATGTGGCATCTTTTTTTTAGTTGCAGCATGTGGGATCTTTAATTGCGGCCTGCGGGCTCTTAGTTGCGGCATGTGGGATCTAGTTCCTTGACCAGGGATCGAACCTCGGCCCTCTGCATTGGAAGTACAGAGTCTTAACCACTGGACCACCAGGGAAGTCCCTACCTTACATTCTTAAACACGCTTATCCATGCCCATGACTTCAACTGATACATCTCTACTTAAAATCCCCAAATTTCTATCTCTTGTTTTGGCCTCTCTACTGGTCTCTAGACACGTAACAACTGTTCACTCATTTCAATTTGGTTATTTCACAAGCACTTCAAACTCATCATCATCCAAATTTTCCTCTTCGACATTGCCCATCTGGTAAATGGCACCACTGTTTACCCACTCCACCCAGCCTTCTCTGTCATCCCATTCAGTCACCAGATCCTACCATTTCCACCTTCTTCACCACATCCTACCATTTCCACCTTCTAAGTCAGCATCAACCACTCTCTCCCTCTTTGCTTCTCCCTCTTCTTTTCCCCCTCTATCTTTCTTTTTCATCACCATTGCTCCTGCCTTAGTGCAGAGCTGCATCTTTTCTCTCCCAAATCATTACAACTGTTTCTGAATAATTATTTTCTTTCCAGTCTTAACCTCCCTTCAATCTGTCCTTCATACTGTGGCCTTGGAGGGAGCTTCTGAGGTGCTGTTCTGATCATATCACTTCCTTGGGTAAACCTTGTCATTGATGTCCATTCCCTTTAGAACAAAGAGTTATCTCATTAGCATGAACATGTAAGCTGGTGACATGTAACATGAAACCTTGTAACCTAGCCTCTGCTTAGCTCTCTAACATTTATTCTTTTGCCTTCTAACATGTATTCATCACTCCAGCAATAGCAAACATGGCATTTCCTAAATGTGCCATGTACCTTAATGTTTCGCACCTGTTTGTAAGACCCATGTGAAGCATCACCTCCCCAAGGAAACCTTCTCTGAACCCTCAGCTTAACATAGATGCTCTTCCTTTGTGTTCCTACAGCCTCGAATACACATATATCTCTGCCTTAATGCTTATCATACCCTTCTGGAATAGTCTATTTACTTTTCTGTCTCTTACACTAAGTCCAAACCTATTTACTTTATCTCCCCCAAACCTAGCTCAGTACATAGGAGGTAATCAATAATTGTTTATTAAATGATTAATATATTAATGAATGGGTGAAATATAATAAGAAAATTAAAACAGAAGAATTTTTCTTATTTAAAAATACAAGTGATTCCTCTGAACAATTTCATTTACGTAATGTTATTTCTATTTTAAAATACTCTTTTGCATGTTTGGAGGGCAGTTGCATTCTTGCTAATTACATATTTCAATTAATATTGTGTAAAGCTAGTTATGCCATGTAAAGTATGCCCATTCTATTGAATAAGAATATAATAAAATACGTGCTGCAAAATATTATAGTCCAAATGATTCAGTCTACATTGTTTTTCTGTCCTTTATTCATTGTTATGACTGTCAATTATTATTATACAGTAGATAAGGAACCTGTAGGTCATGAGAAAGTCAGAAGTATTATATTTTATTATGAACTAATCTTGCTCTAATCCCCAATGCAGCTACTTCCTTCTAATAACATTGTTTTAAAAGATCTTCTGACATCTGCATATACTCAGTAACGTGAATATAGCAAACTTTTAGGTATTTCACTCATCTCTGTGCAGCATATTAAATTACTAAGAATGTCCTTTTGGAATCATTTCCTGGAATATAGTATCTTTCTTAAAGTCTAAGCCTTTTTCCTAAAACAGTCTCCCTTTCCCCTAGAGGCTGAGTAATCAGAGGCTCCCCTATTCACCTTCTCCTTAGCATGGTACCAGATACTCAGCAAGTTCTCAGTGACTGTTTCTTGAGCCTACATCCTTGAAACTCTTCTCCCTTTCAGTTGTACCACATTTAGAGGATTTTCAACCCGCCAAAGCCCCTAATATATTCTCTACAAAGCCAAGGGTTTATTTAAGGGTATAATACAGCAGGGAACAGGAAGTAGAGTGAGTGTTTCTTCATCTCCTTGGAATTGTGGGCCCCTTGAGAATCTGATGTAGTTCTCTCTCAAGGAAAATGCACATACTCATATACTCACAAACGTTAAAAGTTCAGGGGGTCATAGAGCTCTAAAAGGATTTCATTGACTCTCCTGGGTCCATGGAACTCAGATTAGCTCTGAAATCAGGTTTGATTATGGCTGGAGTGAAGGATGTTGTGTTAGGACATGGTAGAAGATGAGGCCAAACCAGAGGTAACCAAGAGATGGAGAAGGACTTGGATTCCATGAAAGCAGTTGTGATTTCTTCCTAAGGAAGCATTAAAACTCATGATAACTAAATCGAAGGATATTTATAAAAGCAAGACTACCAAGCCAGAAAGTAAAATTTCCATTTATTTTATGGGGAAGATAAATATAATTTTGCATAAGCATCACGGGGGAAATAATGAGTTCCTAGTGTTGCCTCTTTGCTCAGTAAAATGCCACTAAGTTGGAAATCTCATATTTCAGCAGACCAAATCTATTTGCACTGAGTTGGCAGTAGTTAAGTACCTTTCTCTACAAAGTATAAGGCTTACTTATATCTAATATTTTGTCTAGTAAAAAAACAAAACCAGAAAGTTATGGCCAGTTCACTCTCATACATATAGTTGAGTGACTATAAAGGGTCAGGCACTATGCTAGGCTCTAAGAGGAATATATAGACAATTTTTAGAAGACTAGAGAGCTTCTTGAACAGCCTGAAAAAGAGATGCACAAATAACTGTGGTGAATGCTGTAACTAAGGTCCAGTTATAATGGGAAAGAAGAAAAGAGGATTTGATCCTCCCTAATGGAATCTGGGAAGACTTCACAGAGGAGGTGGAACTTGAGCAGGCTTTGAAGACAGTTGGATTCTGACAAGTGGAAGTGAAGTACGGAGACCACTGTAGTTAAAATATGTTCAGAGGGAAAACGTGGAAGTTAGGGAGAGCAAGGAGAATGGTGAATAGGCTCCTTGGGTTGGCGCAGAGGTGTCAGGATGCATGGTAAGGAAATGCCCTATGTGGCAGAACATGCTCTGCATTCCACATTCAGCAAACCTTGAGCACTTACTATGTGCAAGTGGAGAGAGAGAAATGATAAGCCATAATTATAATAGGAAAGTTATAAAGGATTTGATAAGTGATAATGTGATTTTTAAAAAAAGAAAAAATAAAGCAGGGTAAGGGGGATTGTAGTGCCTTATAGGACGCAAGTTAACATTTTAAATTGGGTGGTCCAAGCATAATTCATTGAGAAAGTGACCTTTGAGCAAAGCCTGGAAAGGGATTAGGGAGAGAAACATTCAGATATCTTAGGGGAGAATGCTCCAGGAAGAGAGCGATGAGGCCAAAGTGTGCTTGGTTTGTTCAAGGAATGACTTGGACACCAGTGTAACTGGAGCTGAGTGCAGAGGAGAGAAGTAGAAGACACAGTCAGGTAAAGTGGTGTGTGATGCAGGTGGGGATGTGTCCTATAGGGTCTAATCGAAGGTTTAGGACCTTTCTTGCTTCCTCTGCCAATATTTTCCCCAAACACTCTAACAGTTCCACAGTTTTGGAATGTCAAAGAAAACATGGAGGCAGTGTTCCCTGGAAGGGATGTAGTGATTCATCTATTCATAGCACAGTGTATGGAATCAACATAGTCTATTTTATTTCACATTTTTTGACTCAACCATACAGATCTCTGGAAGGGAGATGATTTTGCTAGACTTCAAATAGTAAGGAAGCAGTACTTCTGATTGTTACACGTCCCCCATGATTGACATGGTTCTAAATACTTTCGCTGCAAGCATCTTTGCTGCAAACATTTTCACCACATAACTAATTGGCTGTAAGGCAGTTTTTCCATAAAAGATACAGTAACAAAAAATAAAAGAGGGACATTTAAAAGGATGTAATGAAATATGAGAAATGAATAACAAAATTTAAAAACTTGTGAAATATAAAATATTTGAATACATTTAAAATGTGTTGATTCATGGCAGTTCTGCATAAATAACTGATTTTATTTTGTGGGTTGTACCTAAGCACTTGTCTTCCAAGTATTTTCTCCTAGTATTTTCTGCATTTTTTTTTTCTTGTTGATTCATGTCCTTATCTGGCATCACACGTTTTCTTTTTTGCCAAAATTTTCATTGAGAGGTATCAGTTTCCAAATACTAGGATGTATATTTGTACCTGAGCTTTGTATTGCATTGTGAAAGCCTTCTACACTGTTGTTTGTTCTTGGCATATTGTCACATGTCCGTTGACAGACATTCTAAAGTCCTGTAGGAATCTGCATTCAACTCTGCACCTTGGAGGCCCTGGCCTCTTTCTCCTCCAATGTAGTGTGTTTCAAAATAAGAAACCAACTCTTGAGGCAAATCATCCTCATCTGTCAGGTGGACAAAGCCATCAGTAACGTCGCTAACTGGAAGAAATGCTAATGTATTTCAACCAGTTGAAACCAAACTGTTGAAACAAAAACTGTCAACCAATTGTATCTTTCACGGCAAAATTGCCTTACGGCCAATTAGTTTTGCGGCAAAATGCTTGAGACAAACGTTTACGGCAAAGAAGCTTATGGAAAAAATACCGGGCTCTGAGGCACTCCCATGTTGCCTTCGATGTAACAGGTAGGAGTTATTTTTCATTGGAAAATTTTGACTTCAAAAATATTCAAAGGGGGGCTTCCCTGCGTGGCGCAGTGGTTTGAGAGTCCGCCTGCCGATGCAGGGGACACCGGTTCGTGCGCCGGTCCGGGAAGGTCCCACATGCCGCGGAGCGGCTGGGCCTGTGAGCCATGGCCGCTGAGCCTGCGTGGCCGGAGCCTGTGCTCCGCAACGGGAGAGGCCACAACAGTGAGAGGTCCGCGCACCGCAAAAAAAAAAAAAAAAAAAAAAAAAATATATATATATATATATATATATATATATATATTCAAAGGGAATTTTTAGAAAGAAAGACGGTAGTTATGAAATAAGTTTCTTGGGACTTCCCTGGCGGTCTAGTGGTTAAGACTCCACTTTTCCACTGCAGGGAGCGCAGCTTCCATCCTTGGTTGGGGAACTGAGATCCCGCGTGACAAGCAGCTCAGACAAAAAAAAAGAAAAAAACAAACAAACAATTCTGTTAATAAGTTTCTTAAAAACGAAAGATGGAGAGAAAATATGTTTATAGGTTTTAGGTTCATTAGGATTTTTAAAAAAGCGTATATGTATTTTTTTTGGCCAGATATTGAAGTATGCATGCTTGATATAGGTTTTTTTTTTTTTTTTTTTTTTTCTTTTGCGGTACACGAGCCTCTCACTGTTGCGGCCTCTCCCGTTGCGGAGCACAGGCTCCGGACGCTCAGGCTCAGCGGCCATGGCTCACGGGCCCAGCTGCTCCATGGCATGTGGGATCTTCCCGGACCGGGGCACGAACCTGTGTCCCCTGCACTGGCAGGCGGACTCTCAACCACTGCGCCACCAGGGAAGCCCATGCTTGATATGTTTTATTCAACATAATGACATTTGGGTTTCCTCTTTAATTAACAGAGATGATGTAGTCAAGCCTTATTTCTTCACGTGACTCCATCTACGGCAAGGATGTACAAAAACATAGTTTTTGTGTTAATGGCCCTCTCTGGCCCATTGTGTTCACTACTGTTTGCACTATACTTTATTTCCTATCCTTACAATGACTCTATAAGACAGAGATTTTTAGTCAAATTTTCAAGAGTTACCTGAAGCTTACAGAGGTAAAATAATTCTGCCCAAGTTAACAGTCTATTCGTTGTGGTGCTGTAATATTAGTTCATATTGCTCTGACCCCAAATCCTTTGTAATTTCCACATGATTGAATTGTCATCTTCTTTTTAATTCCCTTTGAACCATATGTAGCTAGAGTCCGGAGAAGGAATAAATTGTTAATAGGGTAGTAGCTACTGGGTGTTTATCTCTGCCCGATATGGTATCCTAATTTAGGTAGTAGGCATTTAAAAGTCCTGGATTCAAATGCTACCTTCCCTCTATGAATGGTATGACTTCGGTCAAGTTACTGTACAGTTTTGAGCTTTCATTTCCTGATCTATAAAGTGAGGATTCATGGCTACCTTGCAGAGTTGTTGGCAGAATTGAATAAGTGCATATTTTGGACTAAGTAAGCTTTCCGTTTTTGCTAGTTGAATGTAAGACCTTTTCTTTGTGTGGTTGGCAGAGCGTATTTTTATATCAAGGATTAATAGTCCAAGCTATGTCACAGCTTTAAGATTGCATGTATTGCTCCCTGTGTAATATTATAATTAGGTTTCAATTAGAAAAGTTCACAACCAGTCTTGCATGGCAAGTTGTGTTAACCTCATTTAACCCAGTCAAATGTTCTGTGGTACCAAATGCAAAATTTTTTTGACAATCTGTCCTCATAGTTTTTGAAATAATTTCATTATTTCAGTTTCAACAATCTGTGTGCTCTTCAGCTTAGGTCTTCTCTTACTAAACTACTTGATTCCTCCTATCCATGAAAGAATAACTAAAAATAGCATATCTTTAACCCAATTCCTTTATTACTTGCTATCTACCCTCAAATATTGTCGCTTAAATATTAGGCCATCACAGATCTATAGTTCTTGTGTCCTGGTCATACTTAAAAACAAGAATGATGTAGCAAAGCATTTGTAAGCTAATAGCTTGGCCAACTTTGATTAGAGTTTTAAGTTTCTGAAAAAATGTATTAATGGAATACATATAGACATATATGTATTCCATTAATACATTTGACTTATAGATTTTGACTTATAGATTTTAATTGATATTATCTTTGTAGTGTAATAAGATTCCTTAGAGGGTGCCCTTGGTTTAATTTTATCTTGCTCTGACTATGAAAGAGGCAAGAGTTGGGTAAATGATACTGTAGGGTACTGTAGGTGACTGTAGAATAGAAAGTAGTAGAACTAACATTTTTTGAAATTAGTAGCTATAGCCTTTAAAACTTTTTGAAGTAAAAGGTAATACTTTTAAAGATGTTTAGATAGCATTATAGACACATTTATGGTAATTTGCTTCTGATATTTTTAAGCTATGATACTTTGCTATTTGTTTAGGCAAAATATTCTTTGCCTTCAGAACTGTAACATTTGTTAGCTAAGCAAACCAAAATGTTCCCTCAGCATTGTGTAGGTGTTATGCTTTTTGTTTATAATGTACTATTATTCATCTTCTATTTATATTTGGAAAATAAACCTGGAGTCTAAGAAAGTGTGTGTCCAATGTGGATTATTGCAGTCAGGGAAGCCCTCACTCATCCATGTGTGTGGGAAGCAGGCAGAAGTCAAACATTTAAATATTTGATCAGATATGCTTTATGGAAATTATACTGGACTTTGACATTCTTGGACGCAATTTTCATGGAAGCCCCTTTGTAACAAGGGTTATGACTTAGAGCACTTTCAAGTGATTTGGCCTTGGAGAATGATTGTCTTGAAGATGCTTATTATGACATCAAGCTGTGATCATTTTTCTTTCCAAAGCAATTTGGAATGCGTTCACAAGTGACATCTAGCATTCTTGCATAAGGGTTTGCAAATTTTTAACAGGGTGAAATTTTCCTGATCCTATATTAAGAATAAGTCTACAAGTCTCTTAAGAATCCTGAAGAATGCTTATTATAGCAAGTTTTCTTAAGTACGGTGATGAGTAATTTAGAAATTTAAGTACATTTTTGTCTTTCTCATAACTTGAAAAGCATTTAATAACATCATATGGGATTATATGGGCAGCAACCTAAGCACAATCAGTTCTTCTCATTTAAATCTATAAAAGAGAGCAAGATATTTGACTTGCTTTAAAAAAAAAAGTAGATTAAAAGACTAGGCTAATCATTTAATTATTAATAATCATAGTTGGTATATACTGATCAGTTACTATGTATCTGGTGCAGTGATAAGCTGATGAACAATGTATATACTGGTGGTATACTTATATTCTGTATAAAGAAACAAAGGCTTAAGAATTTAATGACTTGCCCAAGTCTGATGACAGTATTCAAACCAGGAATGATCTGACTGCAGAATTCAGGACCTCAACCAGCAGACGCCATGGCCTTTCTCAAACTCCCAATGTACCTGAACTAACAAACATCAGCCTAGGGTTGACCACTAGGGAGAAGAATGCCAACACACAGTCTGGTTACTAGATATGGCAGTTTCTAGATTAACTTAGAACAATGGCTTTCAACTCTCATTTTGTATTAAAATTATCTGTGCAATTTTAAAACATCCTGAGATTCTGATTCAATTGGTCTTGGGTGGGACCTGGACACTGGTATTTTTTTTAATTGCCCTATAATTGATGTTAATGTGTAGCCGAGATATAGATGCATTTATTTAGGGCAGACTGTGTCTTGTAAGACAGCAGCGTTCAGTGGAAATACTTCCATTTTGTTTCAAGTTTAATTTTTAATATATTTGAACTATTAATTAAAATAAAATATACAATCAGTTGTATTAACTACAAACCTTAAATCTCAGGATGAGCCAAGCTCATTTTAGCCTCAGGGTCTTTGCAGTTGGCCTGCAATACTTTGAAGCTTTGCCTGGATGGTTTCTTCTCTTTATTAAGGTTTCCACTCTGTTGTTCCTTTAGAGAGACTGTGAGTGTCTCCCAAAATACCTCCCCCGATTTTTTATCTCATTGTTTTTAAAGGTTTTCATTAAAACACTTTAATTTCCTGAAATTGTCTTATTTTCATTTGTTTTTTGTTGGCTTCCTTGCAAAATGTAAACAGAGATCTTGTCTGTCTTGTTTTAACATGTGTCTATCCCTAGCACAAGGAGTAGAGTTTGGCATAGGGTAAGTACTCAATAAATGTCTGTTGAATGAATGAATGAACGGTGAAAATTTAGCATAGATTTTTGATTAGTCCATCTGTTTATAAGCTAAACTGACTCTCCCAACTTTGAACACAAATTCTGTGTACCTTACTTCCTAGATAACTGGAAAAAGAACACACCTGGTACACAGGTAGAGGTATTCTGAATTCAGTTTAAAATAAAGGTGATTTGATAAAGCCTTCATTTGTAGCTGGGATTGTGACTCTTACTTGATGATAAAACCATGTTTCTGGAAAATATTAATTGTGTTTTACAATAAATTGACATCTCTGATACGTAGCAAGTCTAGTTTTTTAGACTATCCAGCGAAAATAAAAGTCTAAGGTAATGCTTTTTGAGTATGTGATTAGTACACTGGATGTAGTTCTGCAAGTCTGTACCATTTTGAAGGGAATCTTGATTTTGAATCCTAGACTGTATCATTCTTTTCTTTGATAACCTTGGCACAATATTCTTTGGATAAAATAAAACTATTGATATTTGGGAAAGTTGAGTTTCTAAAAATGGGAACTTGGATAACAGGGAGTTATTAAAATACCTCATAACTCTTGGCCTTTGTCTGCTTATCCAGGATGGCAGTTCTTAGAAACCGCTGAAGCAAGTTCTTAGAATAATATAAAAGGAAGCTCACTTCTTGATTGACATTGGCTTAGTACTTAATGTGAGAAGGGGAAGTTTTCTTCAGTTAGAATATTTTGAAGGAGGAAGGTCAGTTGGGTTTCATCCCATGCAAGTATCTTTTGACCTGCTGCTGATTATAAAGTTTGTTAGCTTGCAAAGTAGCAATAGACTTAAGAATCTTTAAATGTGAAGACTTACGTACCGTTTAGTTCAATCACTTTATTTTACATCAGGGAAACTGGGGCCGAAATAGGAGAAGTAAATGTGGAACTCTATCTTCCCTCAGTAATTGCAGTGTAGCTACATGCTCTGCCTTTCTAGCAAATGTAGTGAAAGGTTTGCTCTTGTATCTTTTGGTGTTTTATCGAGAAGTGTTTTGCTTTGTACGTATAAAGGCTAAAAATACATGTTTTAAATATATTAATAATTATATATGTATAAATGCAAAATATCACTGGATAAGAGATCTAAGGCATAAGCAATCATTTGAAGTGCCAATTTGAAGCTAAAGTTTTTCTGTGGATCTATCTAAAATAGAATAACATTTACTTGGAGAATTCAAGGAAAATAAGCTCCGAAGTTTTTTTTGTTTTTGTTTTTGCTGTTTAAGACTTGAACTTTGCCATTGTAGCTTCCCTCAGGTTCACTCTCACAGTGCCAAACTAAATTTACTCCTGGTGTTTTTAACATTGGCCTTACAGAAAAATGGCTACATAAACCTCAAATTGTGAAACATTAAAGGAATTTGAAAGAAAATATTTTATTTGACTATGTGCAAGTAAATCAGGTTGCTAAATTACAAGAAAAAATGAAGGTGCTTATTATACTTGTTGGGTCCCATTTTAGCGGTATAGAATTCCAACTCCTATGGGAATGTAGTGAAAAAGCACAGACTTCAGTCAGGTCTAACAGGGTACAAGTCTCACTACTGCTTATGAGCCAGGGCTCTAGGGCAAGTGACAGAATATCCCTGACCCTCCTTTGGCTTAGCTGCAAAATTACCCTGAGATAAAAAGTACAGTGAAGTGAACTAAACAGGGAAGGGTGTGTCCCAAGGCACCAATGTTAAGGGAGTACAAACCTTTTAAAAATTGAAATTTTAATGATGTCATTTAAAATAATGTAACATTTGCATATTGACAGCATATGCACTGAGCTTAGTACCTAATTAGCAAGAAAGAGTAATTAAAACAGGAAGCTACCATGTGACAAGTATTGTTACCGATACCTGCACCTGAGGCACATTACCGAGATGATCTGATGGTTCTACTTTCTGTGGGCTCAGTATTGCCAGTGACCGCCCTGATAATGCCAACTTCACAAGGGCGTTATAAAGATTCCATGAGGTAAAATGCTGCTATGACTGTATAAATGGTAGTCATTGGCCATTGTGACAGGAGCTCTTTCTCAGGTTTCTAAGTTTAGTATTATGTTGACTTTCTTATCAACCTGATATCTCTTTTACTAGACTTTCTGCAGGGTAAGGTCATTGTACTGTTTTATTCTTTGAGTCTACCAAGTAAGTGCCTGATGTGGAATAGGTCCTTTTTGAAGAGTTCAAATGAATGTATACAGTCATCTAAAAGTTACTTAACTGGGGATCTTGTTATCATTTTGAGAGCTCTAATCTCTGTCCTAATAGGACAGATGAGCTAATAAAGGAGAGTTGAGTACCAATTCTACTCCCCAGATGGCCTCACCCTTCTTGGGCAGCAGTAAGGTCAGGAAGAGTCAGTGGTGATCACTCCATTGTGAGGACAGACTATATCTAATTCTGCTGGCTCTCCCCTCTGTATTTCTGTTCATCGGCAATATAATGGGTTGGAATTCATAAAATAAAGTTCTCACTTGTTTATATTACTTTCATTGGACATTAATGATCCAGTTAAATGGAAAATAGAACTTTTGTTTTTTTGGGGTTTTTTTGCGGTACGCGGGCCTCTCACTGTTGTGGCCTCTCCCGTTGCGGAGCACAGGCTCCAGACACACAGGCTCAGCGGCCATGGCTCACGGGCTCAGCTGCTCCGCGGCATGTGGGATCTTCCCGGACCGGGGCACGAACCCGTGTCCCTTGCATCGGCAGGCGGACTCTCAACCACTGCGCCACCAGGGAAGCCCGGAAAATAGAACTTTTTTGAGCGGGGGTGTGTTAAAGGTGTATTTGCTCTCCCATTTAAGTATTTCCTTGAGATTGAAACCTTTTAATAATGGTTTACTCATATAAGTACAATACTGTTATAAAGAAATTTGTTAGGTCGTTAAGTCCTGAGGAGCAAGGTACAAGGCAGTCAACATCCAGCCCCTTTTTTGAGAATACGTAACATATACCCTCTAAAGTAACTTGGTTTTTAGCCGTGGCCTTGACTTGAGAAATAAATCTCCAAGTTACACTGTGCCACCAGGGAAGCCAACAAGCCATAGTTCTTATACCTCTTTTGAAAGGAAAGGCATATATATCACAGAGTGGTTTTTATAATGTACATTTTTCAGTTGTTGATGGCAGATAGTTGAAGCAAAAACCTCAGAACAGTCACACGAGAGTTTAACACATAACGGAAGCATGGTTGTTTTCAACCTTTTTTTTTCCCCACTGGGAGCCCATTCCATATTAGTGTGTATAGAATTACCTTTTACTTTTTAAGGGATAGTAAATTCCTTTTATTTGGATTTATATAATGTAGTCAACCATTCTCCTATGGATGGAAATTTATGCTGTTTCCAAACTTTTGCTGCTATAAACAATGATGCAAAGAATGTCTGTGTCCATGTCATTGAGCGTTTGGGTGAATACTCTGTAGAATAAATACCTAGCAGTAAAATTGCACATTTTATTGCATTTTTTATTTTTGATAAAGACAGCCAAATTGTCTTTCATAGAAGTTGTATTAATTTACACTCTCACCAGGGGTTTGAGAAGATACATAATTCTTCACATCAAGCTTTTAGATCTTTACCAACCTGATGGGTGAAAAATGGTATCTGAACACGTTTAATTTACACAGCTCTTGTTACAAATAAGAGCATTTGAAGTTATTTATATTTCATTTTCTATGAACGCTCTGTGTATTTTCTGTTCTTTTTTTAAATCTTAGATTGTTCTTTTCTGATTTGTTGAAACTCTTTCCATATTGGAAAACCTATGCCTTTGTGATAGGGTTTGCAAATATTATTTTTCCTCATTTGTCTTGAAGCAATCTAGTGATATGTTTTGTCATGAAGAAAATTTAGATTCTTTTTTACCTATTCAATTTATGAATCTTTAATTTGATGACTTCTCATTGCAAACTCTCCCCCCCCAACACACACATAACCTCTCTCTCTCTCTCTCTCTCTCTCTCTGTGTCTCTCTCTCTCTCTCTCCCCCTCCCTCCCTCCCTCCCCACCTCACTCACTCTCTTTCTCTCTCTCATTTGTTTGTAGGGTTTTATCTGGAATTTATTTTGTTATGAGATAGATATCCAACCTTAGTTTTTCCCATATGATTTCCTAGTTGTCTCAATTTCTAATCTAGTTCTCCTACATTCCACTTACATCATAAACTAAAGTCCCACATTTATTTGGTTTTATGTCTAGACTCTGTTCTGTTCCATCTTTCTTTCTTTCATCACAATATTTTAGAAGCAGTAGATTTATAATAAAACTAGTTTTCATTCCACCCCCTCTTCTTCATTAGAATTCTTTTCTAAAAATTTCCTTTTTGTACACACTTATTTTCCACATGAATTAAATAAACAGCTTGGTATAGGTCTAAAATATATGTTGCAGTTGTATTTAAGATTTGTGCATCTATTTTCTTAAGTGTTATTCATTTGTGATTTTAGTGGGAGGCTATTTCGTTGTATTTTAGCATCCATGTTATACTAAATTCATATAAATTAAAAGATTTTCTTCTTTTTTAATGCTTTGGAACTGTCTCAATAGTTTTGGAGGTATCTGTACTTTCAAATTTGATATGGTATCAGAGCTATTTACTCTTTATAGACTTTTTTCTCCTGGGAAAATCTGAGACTTGTGCTTAAAGGTATAAGAGGGGGTAGAGGAATCACTCTTCTGTGTTTCCTCGATTTTATTTTCACCAATTAAGATATTTATATATTCTGCTTATTTAGATTAGTGGTTTTATAAAGGCTTTATTTTTTTAAGAGCAGTTTTAATTTTACAATAAAATCGAGAGGATGGTATAGAAACCCTCTGCTCTCGTACACACATAGCCGCACCTGTTAACAAGATCATTCACCAGAATGGTACATTTTTTCACCAAGGATGAAGCTACATTGATACATCATCGTAGTTCACCTTAGGGTTCTTGGTGCTGTACATTTCAGTGGGTTTGGACAAATGTATAATGACATGTATTCATCATTATAATATTACACAGAGTATTTTCACTGCCCTAAAATCCTCTGGGCTCTACCTATTCATCTCTTACCACTCTAGCTCCATTTTTGTAAAATTATATTTTCCTAGTTAACCATACATTTTATACAGATTTTCAAATTCATTTTCAAATTGCTGAATATAATAGCAGTCTCTTATTCTAATTTCCTCTGTTGGGATTATTTCCCCTTTCACCGTGTGCATGTATATATGTATGTGTGTGTCTACATCTCCCACTTTTCCTTGCTTGTGTTTATTGTTTATTCAGTTGTAGTTTTAAAAAAGACTCATCTTTTGTATTTTAAATTAATTCTACAACATTTCTGTATTCTAATTATTTGGTTTTCATTTCTCTTTACTGTGTTTTTTTTCTTTTTTGTATTGCTTAGTTTCATTTTCCTCTTCTGTTTGAAAATTCTTATGTATTACCTGGATAATTATTATTCAGTAATTTTCTTTTTCATTATTACATAAACATTTTAAGACTAAATTTTTCTCTTAAACCTGACTTTAGCTATTTCTTGCCATTTTTAAGATAAATTTCATTATCTATGTTTGCTAAGTATTGTGTAATTTTTAATTTATTTCCTCTTTAACTCACATGTATCTGTACTAATTATATTTGGGGGAGATTTATTTAGGTTTTCTAAATGGCCTAATACTTGGTTAATTTTTTTGTGGCTATTCTGTTATTACTTTAAAAGAAGTTATTTTGTTTGTTTAAAGATTATAGAAATTTATATCAATTACCTTGTTAATTTTGTCCCTTAGGTATAAGAAGACCTTGTTTATTTCTGTTCTACTTGCTCTTTTGTGAGTGGGGGAAAGGAATTCAAATTCCCTATCACTGATGTGATTCCATCTATATCTCTTTGTTTCCACTAGTCTTTGCTTTATGAATTTTAATGTTATTTGATTCACAGATATCATAGCTGTAAACCTTCAGTTGGTTGAAATCATTATCACCATCATTGAATGCTTTCTTTGTTTTTATTTAATGTTTATGGCCCTGAATTTAATGTGTTTGTTACTAGTTCATAAACCCTTAAACCTCTTTTGTTTACATTTCTTCGAATACCTTTGCTCACCCTTCCATTTTCAACCATCCCTAATCACCTTGTTTTAAGTATATCTCTTGTGTACCTCATATAGCTGTTTTGCTTTCAAGAATATCTGTCTTTCAATAGACAAGGAAATTCTTTTTACAATTATATATAAGACCAATTTGTGTGGCCTGATTCTGTCACTATATTTAGTGCTATATGTGCTCCTTCTATTTCTTTAGACAATTTATTGGCCCTCCTCTGTATGTGGTCTTTAAATTCGTATACTTTCACTTTGTCTCACTTGCCTTCCCTCCTGTCATTCCCTTCACAATTTTGGGTGATTACATTTTAACTAGTCCTGAAATTTAAATTATATCTTTGAATATCTTCTCTTTCTGTTATTTGATTTATCAGCTGTATATGATGCATTTTGAATCTCCAGCTCTAAAAAGAGAGAATATCAGCATACATCTACTACCGTCTCCTTCTTTCTCATTTAAGTTTTGGTAGTTATATTATTTTTACATTTCATATTTCTATTACCATAATGGCCACAGGGTTGCATTTTTTCTTTATCCTAGAATTAGATGGCTTCAGTAGCCTCTGCATTTGCTGTTCTTACTCCATTTTCCTCTTCTTCAGCTGCAATTTAGCTTCTGACTTTCAAGAAATTTCAAACTCCTTCAAGAAAGCTTTCTTGGAACAATGATCTCTGAGTTCTTATATGTTCAGAAGTGTTTTTCTGTGGCCTTTATACTCAAATGATTGCTTAGTTGGGAGTAAAATTCTTGGTTCATGCTTTTCCTAAGATCTTCCCAGGTATCACTGTACTATGTGCTAGTTATATATTCTGCTCCGGAGAATCGTGTGAACAGTTGACAGAAGGACAAGAGAGGAGATTTTTAAAAATCATAAAAATCTAAAATAAATCCCCTCCATAGCAAAGCATTTCAAAACAACATCCAATACACCTCAGTTGTATCTAAAAACATTATTGTAGCATGTCATGTGATAATGATATACATTACCATGTCCCAGGGTGTTAAGAAAAATGTAAATTACTTTCAATGTTATTTATAAAAATTCAGGCAAATGTAAATTTGTTTATAAATATCCCTCTACTGATTAATTATATTAATTAGTATTAATTATATTAGTCTAATATTTTAAACATCTGGTAATTTTAGCTGATTAAAAAGTTTAGTTCTGTGAAATTAATTATATCGTAAGGACTGAAGAAAAATACGGTGCTTCTGCCTATAACAGTTTTTCTCAAATGGGAGTACAACTGTCATATTTACTTGAGAAGATTTTTAAACATTAGACAGTTCCACCACTCCCTGTCATTTCTGTTTGAGAATTGGTAATTTAGTACCAAATGAAATATGGTAGGGAGAAGGAGAGGGAACATTGTTGGACTAAATTTTTTAAGGCAAGCTTCTTGATGAGGTGACTCTGGACCTGTATAGATTTTTGTCAAGGTAGAAGGGAAAGGGAGCATATTTGTAGATCCCTGGAAAATGAAGTGTTGGTCAGAAAGTGCCACATAATCAATACTGCTTGTAAGGGTCCTGTTTATAGTGTTGCCACTTTTTCCGGCTGGTCTAAGATATGAGTTGTGTACCTACCTTTGTCCAGAGGCAGCATTTTCTGTCTCTGAGAACTTGAATCAGCAGGATTGGCAGCAAACGAAGTTATTTTTTCAGTCAGTTATGTGATTAGAGCACTTGAAACAGGCTAAATTCCAAAATGCTATCTTAACCTGATTTCCATTCAGACTGGAGGTTGGTTGAAAAGAATCACTGAGTGATTCTCAATTCAGATCTCTTGAGGGTTTCTGTCAAGTATGGGCCTAGGACTTCAGAGAAGCTCTGGGAAAAAGTTCCATTATGAGGAAAAACAGTTGAATTTGCTTTCCATTAACCAGCCAGCACAATTTTTATTGTTCTGGGTGTGTGTGGGGAGGTCAGGGGGAGTATTTAATGACAGGTGTGTATTTTGTTTTAAAGAAAAATAGTTATCTGAACTCCTGTTTAGTATTTGAACTACTATTTTAGTAGTTTCTGTATGGAATTTCTGTTCTAAAGGTTCCAAGGTCTATTTTTAACACATGAAGATTTTAAAGCAGGAGCAAATTAACCCATGCCTTGCAATACACTGTGAATCTTTACAGTAATTTCTAGGCTTTTCTGTTTCCTAAGGTACAGCTAAAGGTATGTTACATATTTTAATTCTTTATTTTATTCAACAAACATTTGTTGAGCATTGTGAATTGGAGAAACACAGATATATAAAATACCTCCCATATATTCCAAGAATCCATGGAAGCAGTTGTCTACAGAGACCAAATCCATGGGAACTTTGGGAAGTACATGGAACTAAGTGGGGACTCTGTGGCGTGTTTGGTATTTCCTGGACTTAGGGATTCTTAAGCATCCAATATCCATTACCCAAAGTCTTTGGCCTCCCTGTGACCATCATTAATAAGTCAGGCCTGTGGCATGTCCTTCTTGCTGCACCTTTACTTTCTAATCAGTTCTCAATACAAGAAAATTTTAAAATTTTCATTTATTCTAGGTGTAGTTTATGAAATGTTTATAAACTTATGATTTGTAGACAGAGGGATTAGAGACAAATTGCATCTCTGAGCCTTATTAACTGTGTGACATTAGGCTCTTAATCTGATCTGTAAAATGGGAATGATGTGAAGGGTCCTTATGAAGATTAAATGAGGTAACATAGGTAAAGGACTTCGCAAAGTGCCTGACATATAATAATTTGTCAATAATTATGTGTATGTGATATATATTCCTCTCACAATTATTGTTTTCAATAAACTATGAACTCCTTAAAGGCATGAAATAAGTCTACTCAGTTTTTTTATCTGAGAGTTAGGAACAGTGTGTTGCATGAGACAGTAATGAAACAAATGTTTGTTCATTATGAAGGAATATTAATAAATTATGCAAGCCTTCCAGCTGCTGAGATCTTCAAGAGAAAGCATGTGCTTTCAGGGTTCCAAGGACATGGGTGATGCCTCATTTCCTATAATCAGCAGTGTCCTCTAGGGTATATATAAGTCAGGTGCTGAGTTTGAAAGGCCTGGGGTTGATTGTTATTGTATCATTGTGTAGATTGTAAAAGAGAAAAGAAAAAAAATCCATAGGATTATAAAAGAAAAAAAAAATTCATCCATAGATGAATGATGATACATCCACTTCAGTGGAACTATTTAGCATTTAAAAACGGATGGATCAATATATCCTGACACTTAAAGGAGCACTGCAATGTATTGATAAGCAAGTGGAACATGATGCAAACACATACAACCATACATAAAAGGACTCAATTATTTTGAACTATATATAAACTACTTCTGTGTCTATTCATTTACCCACATATCCACTCATCAATCTGTTATTTTTATACCTACATCTATAGAAGAGGCTATATATCTACCTATTCATTAATCCAACTATCCATTTACCCTCTCTCTCTCCATCTTCTCTTTGTAAGCATGAAGAAAAAGGAGTTCTGAGGATACAGACTAAACTGATAAAAATGGATATGGTGGATGTTGGAGTGGGCAAGGGAAACTTTTGCTCTATCTGCAACATTGTAATGTCTTATAAGGAGAATCATTTAATGAATTTCTTGTTTTTAAGCTCTATTGAGTATTAAACAAGAAATCATGGGGTTATCTCCTTGTTGAAAATATTGTATCCTGTGTCAGAAGATGTTTTGCCTATGTTCTCTTCTAGGAGTTTTATGATGTCATGTCTTATATTTAAGTCTTAAAGCCATTTTGAGTTTATTATTGTGTATGGTGTAAGGGTATGATCTAACTTAATTGATTTACATACAGCTGTCCAAATTTCCTAACGCCACTTGCTGAAGAGACTGCCTTTTCCCCATTGTGTATTTTTGCCTCCTTTGTCGAAGATTAATTGACCATAGGTGTATGGGTTTATTTATGGGGTCTCTATTCTGTTCCATTGATCCGTATATCTGGTTTTGTGCCAGTATCATGCTGTTTTGATTACTGTAGCTTTGTAGTATTGTCTGAAGTCTGGGAGGGTTATGCGTCTTGATTTGTTCTTTTTCCTCATGATTTCTTTGGCACTTCTGGGTCTTTTATGGCTCCATATAAATTTTAGGATTATTTGTTTTAGTTCTGTGAAAAATGTCAAATAAATTAATTAGTTAATTTATTTATTTTTGGCTGCATTGGGTCTTCATTGCTGTACGCGGGCTTTCTCCAGTTGTGGCGAGTGGGGGCCACTCTGTTGCAGTGCGCAGGCCTCTTATTGTGGTGGCTTTCTCTTGTTGCGGAGTATAGGCTCTAGGTGTGTGGGCTTCAGCAGTTGTGGCTTGGGGGCTCCAGAGGGCAGGCTCAGTAGTTGTGGTGCACGGGCTTAGTTGCTCTGCGACATGTGGGATCTTCCTGGACCAGGGCTCGAATATGTGTCCCCTGCATTGGCAGGCAGATTCCCAACCACTGCACCACCAGGGAATTCCTGTCATGGGTAATTTGATAGAGATCACATTAAATCTAGCTTGCTTTGGATAGTATGGCCATTCTAACAATATTAAGTCTTCCTCTGTTAGAAAATTTTAATCTGAAATTTAAATTCCGTATTTTTTTAATTAATTTAATTTTGGCTGCATTGAGTCTTTGTTGTTGTACGCAGGCTTTCTCTAGTTGTGGCAAGCGGGGGCTATACTTTATAGTGGTGTGAGGGCTTCTCGTGGCAGTGGCTTCTCTTGTTGCGGAGCATGGGCTCCAGGTGCTTAGGCTTCAGTAGTTGTGTCACGTGGGCTCAGCAGTTGTGGCTCCCAGGCTCTAGAGTGCAGGCTCAGTAGTTGTGGCACACGGCCTTAGTTGCTCCACGCCACGTGGGATCTTCCCGGACCAGGGCTCGAACCCGTGTCCCCTGCATTGGCAGGCGGATTCTCTACCAGTGTGCCACCAGGGAAGCCCTAAGTTCCATATTTTAAGCTATGTTTCTTTCAATGCTTTTTTTGGTATGTTACTCATAATAATATATTAACAGTAGTATACTTTTCCTTTTTGATTACACAAAACTAAAATTAGGATTTTACATGAAAAACTAGACTTTGGAATGCTCGTTCTGTCCATTCTTCATATTATGTCTGTTTTCTTTTCCCAGAAATGCAGTTTTTTCCTGCAGGTCACCTCCAGGCTTCACAGCAGTTTACTAGGGCTCTCAAAGTTGGCTGAGAAAATACAAAATCATGACGTGGTATTTAGTGCTTTCTTAACTTATAGAGTATTCCAGAATCCATTCTCAAAGTCCCATATCTAAAGGAACCTACATCTCTTACTGGAAAAAGGAAAGAGTAGCAGAAGTCCTTGCCTGAATGCCCACATTCAGTCATTTTTCTATTGTTATTCTCCTCTGGAGTATATCACCTCTAGGGAAGTTGCCCTATCAGATTTCCAAATGGAGTTCCATCTGGTATCTAAGATAGCATTTACATTTTCTCATATTTTCATATCCTTTTTGACTTCACAGTAGTCTGAAGGATATGTGACCCTTGACTCTTTGGTCTTCATTATAATTATGATATTAAACAGCTTTTCTAGTTTCTCATTAAGAATGATAATCAAAACTTTTCATAATTTTGATTTGCTGTAAAGATTTTTTGCTGGACTATTAGCTAATGGATGTTTATGGAAACATAATTTTATCTTATTACAGTGTTTTAAATAATTTACATATTCCTGGTAACATAGCTATTTGAAACTCAAAAACGTAAACGTAGGTTGTCATGGATACATACATGAAGAAACTTACTTCATACATTTATTACAAAACTACCTGTTTATTTTTAGTATGTAATGTAGTGTAATCCAAAAAACTGCTGCTGTAATTGAGGTTCATTTTCGTTTTCACTAAGGTTATCTTATTAAGCATATTGCTCCTTGTTTTTCTTTTGATTTTTTTATTTCTCTAAAGACATTATATTGCCAAAGGGCACAGTTTAAACTTTGTGTCAAAATGACTGATCAGCAGTCTAGGTTGACTTTTGCTGCCTTTCGTTTCTCTGGCTGATATGTCAAGTCAGGTCTATATATAACCCTCAGAATAATGCTTATTATAATGTGTCAGACCAACTCACTAGGGAGCTCATAGAAATTTAATTGACCCAGAGGGGAAAAAAAATAAAACCCTAGCTCGCCCTAAAAAAAGTCAGCAAATCTCCCTGTGCTTTGCCTTTTAAGGGTACAATAACAATTACTAAAAACAGACTAGAAGCAAAAAAAACATTGAAACAATTATATTTTGGGGTTTTTTTGTTTGTTTGTTTTGGCCGTGCCATGCGGCATGTTAGTTCCCTGGGATCTTAGTTCCCTGACCAGTATTCGAACCCATGCCCCCTGCGTTGGGAACACAGAATCTTAACCACTTGACCACCAGGGAAGTCCAAAAAACACATTGATACCTAAGAAAGTAGGGGAAAGAGAATGAATGGATGGGTAGGTGGAAACAGTATAGGTCAGGTTGCCCAGGAGCAAAGAGTTAGATAAAAAGAATTGGGAAAGGTTTTTTTAGTTTGTTTGAGTAGACCAAGATTGCGTAAGACTAAAATTAAAATGATCAGATGAAACTTTGTTGAAGTAACTTGCTTGGATAAAACATACTGCTGCTAGGTACACAGAAGTTTAAAAATCATGAACCTTATGAAATTTAGAACTCTTAACTCATTTTTGTACTTTTTTTTCCCCACAGGGTTGGCCATAAAGTAAGGGATATTTTGGTGAAACATAATGGAGAAAATATACATTTTGTTTGATAACTGACAAATATGAAAAGAAGTTTAGAATACATATTTTTAAAAGCCAGCTCTATTAACTAATATAATAGCTAATGGGACAAGGTTCTACCAGTGGAAAAATACAAAACTGCTTTGAAGATTGTGTACTATTTATATAAAGTAACAGAATCTGACAGTGCGTGAAAAATGCATCTTCACATAGGCAGAAGAGACAACTTTAATATAAATTGCAAGGCAAGCTTCTTTTTTATAAATTATCAGTGAAAAATAAATCTGAGAATGTTACCTTTGTTAAAGTTAGTGTGCTCAAATTGGTGTTTTTTGATAATCTGATTTTAATATTAAAAATTAAACATCTGATTTGATCTCAGGTTAAATTATACATATAAAATATGTAGAAAAATGGAAAAGTCTTAAGCAGCACAGAGCCTTAAACATATTAGGTAGACATTGAATATATGCTTGTTGGAGCTGCTACTGCTGGATGAATTTTACAGCGTGGCTCACCAAGTTTTTGGTGTTATGAATTTGATAACAACATTAAAATGTCAGCATAAACTGTTCCACTGTTTCAATGTCTAAATAATTTGAGTTACAGACAGGGATGGGTATTTGGCATAAGCAACTGTAGTAATTTCTGCGTGCTCTGTTTCCTCACAGAAATTAGGTAAGAGACAGCTTGGTGAATGTTAAATTTTTACAAAAGAACCACAGGCTTACCCAATAGCATTGCTCAAATAGATGTAGGTAGACTACTAAGCTAGAGACAGAAAGAACTTAGAGTTTAGTGGAGATAGGCATGCAGTGCAATCATTCCTATAATGATGTATGTGGTACGACAGAGCTCGGGAGTCAAGGGAAGCTGTGCACAGATGATATAACATTTGAGCTAGTTCAGAGGATGATTACAAGTCTGCCAGGTAGATTGGGAGAGGAGCATGGGAAGGAGTGGTGTAGTAGATTCCACCTATGTCCTTTCAACCCGTTTTCAGTGCACTTTGCCTCAGCATAAAATTCCTCACATCTGTATCTCTTTGCTTGATAATGCTGGCTTCTAGAGCCCTGCATGGCAGTATGGAAGTGCTGGTGAATAGAACCCTCCCCCCTCAGTAGCCCCCAACCAGTGACTGACAGGCGTTGGTGTACAAATGCCCTGGCTCCCTCAGCCTTTGGGTAGGATAACTCTGGGAAGCAGGTTCGACATCATACAAAGCATCCCAGTGAAATGAAGCTCCAGGTACTCACTGTGGTAACTTAACATCCTCATTGTCTTTCCCCTAACTGGTTTCAATTCCTTCTTTCCTTCTTTGTTTCCTGGGATAACTACCAAACAAACTGCTTGGGCTCAAATTCTTGTTCCAGGGTTTGTTTTGGAGGGAGTTCAACCTCAAATATTTAAGACATTTCAGAACAAGTGGACACCATGTCCAAAGGCATTTAGAGATGCGCTGTCAAGAAATTTCCCAGCTTAAGCTCTTCTCTTGAGAAATAGGAAACTGGAGGTCTAGAGAGATTGATGCCTGGTCCAGTGTCACAAACATTAAAGAAAGAATTCTACCCTTTGGACTCCAAATTTAGTGTTTTGACACTAGTCAACATATATATATATAACAAAGGTAAAGCTTAATATAGAAATCCTGCAGTGGTAACAAAACACTTTCTGTTCAGTTTTGAAAACATTCAGATATTATATACTGGTGTTTTTGATGATATCCTTCACAGATAAGGACCTTGACTGTATTACAGACCCAGTGAATGGAATTTCAGAAACCATCAAAATACAAGTATAGTAACAGGGTATTAAAGATGTTATTGTGGATGAAGCAGCTTCATTTCATGGGAAATCAAAAGGTCATGCCAACATAATTGGGATTTTGCAGGAGAGCAACTAACAGAATTACAAACATGAGTGAAAATGGTATATAAAAAAATGTAGTCAGCCTATGAAATGTAATAAAAATTTATTGTAAGTGGTAGTAATATTATTAATTCCATTGTTCAAGACCTCACAGATATGCTTCAAACACTGTCATGTTTTATTGCAGATTCAGACAGTCAGATGTTGTCCAAGTAATCTCATTAACTCAGAATATTCCAGGTTTGTGTTTGAAAAGTCCCTTTAACTCAATAAATAATGCATGGAAAAAAAGGATGTCTTGGAACTAAAACATGAGTGAAGAAAGACCTACTTGAAATCATCGGAAAAAGAATAGAATCAGAATCAGAGGTCAAAAGGCAGAGTTATATCCATCCCCAAATTAAAAACTAGGTGTTCACAGTTTGTTACAATCATTTTGAACATGAAAATCCATCTTAAATATGAGTTTTAGTATTTTTTGTGTTTATATTAAGTACTCAAAGTATTTGTAAAATGTGCGACGATATCAGAATCCCAGTCAACTAGATGCTATTTATAAAGATGTCTGAAGCTAAGTGCATTGGTAAATTTTAGTACTTTTAATACAACTAATTAAATTGTAGAAAGTAGCACATTAAGAACCAGAAGCTTAAGAACATGCTAATAGTCTAGCTTTCTTAGGTTTCTGTGGAAATTTTAATTTTACATGTCAAAGTTAAATGTATCATGTTCAGTGTACTTGATTTTGGATCTTGTAAATATAAAAAGGTAAAAATGGGATATATATAATTTTTACATTTAAACATTACTGAACACGTGACAAATGAGTTCGACATCAAGGGTGTAATCTGCATACTTCTGAGCATAGAAACTAATTACATTTGAATATGATATAGTCCAGCTCAAGCACACCCTCTTGAACCCCTGAGATGACCGCAGACAGAGCCAGTTGCTTTATTCCTCTGCTAAAATCATAGCTTGTTTACATTTATTTTATTATGTTTTTCATTGTAATCTGTTTATACAATATGTTAAAATACAGTATTTTCCTGTATAAGTGCATGTATGATTCAACTGTTAGACACAAGTCCTGTTACTCGTATCTCAGGGCCAGGCACATAGTGGAAGGTCAGTAAATGTTTGGGTGGATTGATGGATGGATGAATGAAAGAATGAAAAATATGCTAATTTAGAGCAGTCATTGAGGAACGTTATGTGCCTGTTGGCTTTAAAGGTACCATAACATTAAAATACTTTCAAACATTATTCTAGGGTGGCACAAAAGACCAAACTTGAGTAGATGTCAGGATGCCATACTGAGGAACAAGAGGAGATTAAAAGAGGTAGAATTGGAAAATATTAGGAGGATGAAGAAGAAAAGGGAAGTAACTCTGTTTTCAAATACCATGCAGTTTCCTTTGGAAATGAAAGGTGTTGTAGAGCAGGGATTTAAGACACTGGAGACAAAGTGCCTGGGTTGAAATCATGTCTCTGCCACTTCCTAGCTGTGTGACTTTGGGGAGGTCAGCTTTTCTGTCCTTCAGTCTCTTCATCCATAGTTTGCTTCATAGGGCTGTTTATTCTAATGCATAAAGCTGCAAGTAACAGAAGACTTACTAGCTGCTTAAATACTGAAGGCACTTAATTATATAGTATAAGTAGAAGTCTCAGAGGTAGTAGATTGTAGGTTGGCTCAACAGCTCAGGATATGAAGGCCCTGGATGCCATGTCTGTCTGTCTTTTGACCTCTCACTCATGGCTTCAAGATGATTGTTATAGCTCCAGGCCTCCCCTTCTCAAATGACAGCATCCCAAAGGTAGGGAACAAGTAGAGGGACAGTAAGTGACTTGGCAAAGGGGCTGCAAGAGAACTTGGTGCCTTTCTTGTTTTTCATAAAGGGAAATCTTTCCCCTAACACGCACATCAGTTCTTTCCCTTTTTGACAAGAACTAAAGGTGAGGGAAGCTTAGAAAACAAGTATCTTTTTCTTAGCCTTTCCAGCAGAAGGACAAATAAGAAAGTGGTTAAGAATGGGAACTGACTTGCCAGCCAAGAGTATATGTCACTTTTGTTGTAAGGATTATTACTGCTTAGCACCATGCCTGGCACAGATTTGATGTTGTTATTATTACTATTATTATTGTTATTATTGAATACTTATTTGATACATATTACAGTTATTATTATAACTACTCTGGAATGCATTGAAGAGAATAAATCCAGTATTATTAAAGGTTTTCCAAGGGAATATAGACTCCTTTCTACCACTTACAATTATTTTTATAAATTATTTACAAACTCAGACATTACTATTGTTCTCCTCTTAGTATTATCCCTACCCCTACCCTTTCTTTATCACACCCCTACTCTGATTTGTGTAAATTGCCAACTAAGAGAAGTCATTTTTTCCTGTTTTCAAGACTGAAATGTAAACAGTGGTTTTTCTAACATATCAGTTAAGATGAATGGAAACTTTTGTTTTAATTATTTTTAATATCCTCAGGAATTAAGGTTAAATTTTACCTCAGAGCTTCACAACTAATAAAATTTTCATTGCAGAGAACCTCTTGAGGTAATAACTTGCCACACAGCCATTTCTATGTGGACTGTTTAGCTAATGGGAAAATTCATGTTATATGCTATTCTCATCAATTTAATTTTTGAGGACATCACTTATTTCAGTTACAACATGAATTGTAGTAAGAGAGGACAGCATTTGGGGAAGATTAAATAGCATGTATTCAGGGAATCAAGTAAGAATGCCAAAGAGGTTAACAAAACAAACAAAAATGAAAAATGACCTCTAGAGAAGAGACAGAAAGATGAAAGTAATAAAATCTACATCACAGTTTTTATGCTAGCAAATTAGGAGACCTCTTTCAATGTCCTAATCACTAGTCTTTTATATTAAACAAGTTATATACTAGTATAACTTGCAAAGTCAGAAGCCTTGAACAATAGTATTTTTCATGTTTCTATGTAGAAAAGCAAATAATCACATTTTAAAAATCAATTTTTATATTGGAGCAAGCAGAAACATACATGACTATTTGAAATATATGTCACAGGTATACGGAAGGATCAGAAGCCCAATTAGAGGGAGAGTATCTCCCCAGGGAAACCTGATGTGATTTCCGTTTAATAAATGGTTGAAGTATGAGGAAAATGGCACTAAAACCCAGACCTGTTATTATTTGTATGCTGTATTGTTTCTTTTTTAAAAAGTTTTATTAAGATATAATTTTTATACCATAAAATTCACCCATTTGAAGTATACAGTTCAGTGGTTCATTCTATTATTTTTAAGTGAAGCAAACTGAAAAAAAAAAAGATAAAAGATAAAGAGAGAATGCTTGGAAAATGCTGATTTCCAATTAGAAGTTTATGTAAGTACTAAAAAATCAATTGGAAGACAAATTTTTCGTTTAAAACCCCAGAACAAATTAGAAGTAATATTTATGCATTGCATCATTCTCTGTATCCTGAGTTCAGGCAACCTTAATGTTAGCACAGGATCACCTGCCTGAGAACAGAAAACCACTAGTTTTTCTCCTCAGATGACTGGAAACAAATATAAACTAAGAGAAAGCTGGGAGGAGAAGGAAATAGGAGAGACCTTTGATGTGGAACCAGGTGTGAGAGTTTGAGAAAGGAGGTTTTTGTTGCCATGCTTCATTTTTATTTTTTCTTGATTTCTAATACTTCCTCTTTCCAAAGTTTTGTTGTCTATTTCTAACTGCAAAAGTTCCTTGAACATAGATTTTCAACTGTTTAAATGATGTAAAAAGGTTACTTTCCTAAAAATAATACTTGAAATGTGTCATCCAAGCCTGAAGCTTCCTTTTGGACATTTTGCAGAACTTGAATCTTTTGCATATGAGTCCTTCAGTGACATGTCAAAAGTAAGGAACTGATGAGGATTACAGCTCAAAGTCATGTGCTTCTCCGCGTGGAAAATTAAAGAGAAATAAGATAACCATCTTTTTAAAAAAAGGATTAAAATAATTGGAATTGCTTAGCCATTTTACTAAAGTTTATGTTGACACAGTTGCCAAATATGTATATTGTCTGTAATCCCACTAATGAATCTTCAAAACTCAGTTATCATTTCTTCATGTTACTGTGTTATGCTCAGACAGGCTTGTCTTAAGTATTTACTTAAGTGCTTAAGGTCATCTATTCACTTGATATTTGTTAGACTATTAGATTTTTATTTGATACTCGTTTTTTTTTTTTTTTAACAGAGGAGAAGCTATATCAGATGTAATAGAATTTTGCCTTAGTCTGAAGCTGTGAAAATGGGGGCATTTCATCTTTATTTCTTTGAAGTAATATCTTTGTCTATTTTGTGTGAATTTCAGTAGTTTTTTAAATTAAGTTTTAAGGAAAAGCCACAACATAAAAAATAACTTTTTGCATTATGAAGCACATGCTTGGAACATTATGTTTACCTCCATTCTATAAGAAAATTTTACCTTTGGGTCTAGAAGTTAAAGGAAAATTTGGTATCAACCACTAAAAACTGAAGAACTAATAATTTTCTATAATTGACATGGTTTGCTTTCCTTCCTCTTGTTTTGCCCCACTCTGATCTGTTTTCTACGGATAGTAGAGTCATTTTCTAAAACACAATCCTGATCACAAAACCTTAAAACCTCTCCCACCCCATCCAATTTAATGATACAGTTCAAACATCTTAGTTCAAACTGTCCCCATCCACCCCCAGCCTATTGTTGTGCTATACAACACTTCTTATATTCAGAAAGTACCATGGGGCCTCTTACTTCTTTGCCTTTACCAGAGTGCTATCTTACTCTCATATCTGTGGCTAAATTTGCCAAACTCTTTTGCTTCCAGAAATTTCGTTTCTCTCTGTGCTCCAGACTGAGAGGCCACCCCGAGATGCTCCCTTTAGCATTTTGTGTGTAGCCCTATCTACATCTGGATTAAGGAGCAAACCTGGGAGTACCTACCTGGTCCCTGTTCTGTAATGGGCATTTGATTTCCTTAGACATACATAACACTGAAAATGTCCCAAGGAGGAGGATATTACATTTATTAGAGCTCCTTTTAAGGAGACTAAGGTATGTGGTTGGGAAGATTTGATTGAAAAGTAAGTAGGGTTGAAGAATAAAAATCCCCAGGAAGTAGATTACAATCACAAAGTGGTCCTAGTCCCAAACTACCTTCTCAGGTATATGAGTCTAGTTACCTGTGACACTTTTGCGTTACCAGATGGAGCATCCATATTTGGTGTTAGAGCTGAACAAATCAGGGCAATAGAGGAGAGGCTGGGCCTAGCAATCTTAAATCATTCCCCACATGACACTCACCTTACTCCAAAGTAAGGTTTAAATGATTAGCCCTTCTTGAGCCACTACGTAAAGAATTTATGTCTTGAGTTTGTCTAGGAGGCTGTCTCTGTCCGGTCTTGCCTTTAGTCTGGCACTTACCATGCTATGTGAACTGCTTGTTTTCTCAAGTAATGTGCTTATGTCATCATTGTGTGGACTATATACTAATCGTTTTATATCCTCAGCACCTGGCATAGTTCTGGGCACATAGCAGACATTCAGAGGGTAGTTAGATTAACAAATCTGTCCAGTGAGTTGGTAAATGTTAATTATATCACTTTTAAATGGTGTCTTCATAAATTTGCTAAAATCTTAAATTCAGGGTTAGGCTGCAAGTGTGGCACCAAACAAATTCTAGACCTAGGGATAGATATTTATGTAATTCCTCAGCAAACAATATGTAGTATTTGTATTATGTTAACAGCCCTTAAAATTCTGCTCTATTTTACTGAGAAAAATTAAGACATCTAAAACTTGTGGATGTTTTTCTTTTTTCCTGAAGATAAGCATATGCTGAGGTATATCCGGCCCAGATATTTCATAGCATAAACTCCAGTAGAATAAAATTCTCCAATTATATCTGTGATGCCAGTTGGCTCTGGGTGAGTTTATGAGGCTGTCCTATTACACAGACCCTATAGTAAGTGTTAGGCAGTATTCACTTTTTATTCAAAATGGGTAATGCTGAAAATGATTTATTTGTGGCACAATGAAATAGATGGAAACTATCTAGGAAGGAATTAGTATTAAAATCTAAAATGTTAGCTCTGGAAAAAACTCAGCACAGCATCAACATCACTCTTATTATATTTTAAAATTTATTTTATTGAAGTATGGTTGATTTACAATGTGTTAATTTCTGCTCTATAGCAAAGTGATTCAGTTATACATAAGTATATACATTATTTTCCATATTCTTTTCCATTATGGTTTATCACAGGATATTGAATGTACTCCCCTGTGCTATATAGTAGGACCTTGTTGTTTATACATTCTATATATAATAGTTTGTATCTGCTAATCCCAAACTACCAATCCATCCCTCTACCATCCACCCTCCCCCTTGGCAACCACAAGTCTGTTCTCTATGTCTGTGAGTCTGTTTCTGTTTCACAGATAAGTTCATTTGTGTCATATTTTAGATTCCATATATAAGTGATATTGTATGGTATTTGTCTTTCTCTGTCTGACTTACTTCACTTAGTATGATAATCTCTAGGTCCATCCCTGTAGCTGCAAATGGCATTATTTCATTCTTTTTTATGGCTGAGTAATACTCCATTGTATATATGTACCACATCTTCTTTATCCATTCATGGACATTTAAGTTGCTTCCATGTCTTGGCTGTTGTAAATAGTGCTGCTATGAATATAGTGGTGCGTGTACCTTTTTGAATTATAGTTTTGTCCAGATATGTTCCCAGGAGTGAGATTGCTGAATCATATGGCAACTCTAGTTTCGTTTTTTGGCGGAGCTATCATTCTGTTTTCCATAATGGCTGCACCAATTTACATTCCCACCAACAATGTAGAAGGGTTTGCTTTTCTCCACACCCTCTCCAGCATTTGTTCTTTGTAGATTTTTTTAATGATGGCCATTCTGACTGGTGCTAAGTGGTACCTCATTGTAATTTTTATTTGCATTTCTCTAATGGTTAGCAATGTTGAACATCTTTTCATGACCGTCACTCTTATTTTATACCATTATCCTGGACCCAGAGGAGGGGGGTGCCATCACAAAATTCCCCACTCCTACTTAGTGGTACAGCCTGGAGAAGAATCCAGCTGCCTTGGCTTCCATACTACTCCCATTCTACGTAATCACGTCTCTGTGGCTTCTGCTTCTCGCCCTCCTCTCTAACCCCAATCAGAACTGGAGGTGACAGATGGCAGATTTGTGTTGCAGAGGGAAATAGCTAAAGGGTGACTGAAAATTTGCTGTCCAGTATATGGGAAAGATGCCAACAGAAGATGACCTTACAGATGAATGCTTAAGGAGTCACATAATTCGAAGAGACTAAAAATTGTCATAATTGATAATTCCAGAAATTTTGGATTTAGCTAAGTATGTTTTTATAAGGTTGTGTTACGATGAGTTCCTTTTGTTGACTTTCTTCTTTGTCATTTTGCCTCTTGCCCATCTTTCCTATTGTTAAGGTTTAGTGAGTTTTCAAGTTGGATTTTTCCCCAACTGGTTTGCTACCAGTTGACAGCTCTTAGAAACAGATGTTCTCCATTTTCTGGCTACTAGTCCAGAGAGCTTAGTTTGAGGTATTGACTCTGATCCTCGAAGTCTCTAGTGGCTTAAGTTCTGGCAAACTCAGAAATCCATGTTACATTTATTCAGTAGCCAGGCAATAAGGTACATTCAATTCACTCATTGCTTTTACCAGTCATTTTTGTGGCAGAGATCATAGCCACATTGAATCTGCAGGATTGCATCTATCAGAGACTGGGATGACAGAGATTTCATGGCATTTGGATCCTTTTATTCTATGGAGATAGTGATTGTGGGAGAGAAAAGAAGCCTTAATACTTTGAAAATATGAAGCAATAAACTTCATTTAGAACAGATTGTGGATTATATCATAGAACAGAAGATCCCTTTAGTCACAGTTGCTGTTTAAGGAATTTTATCGCACCATTTGGATGGGCCTCTAATAAAAAGAGTGATATAGGATTGCAGTTTGGTTAAGTATCAGCAAAGAAATGTTACTCCAAATAGTTTAAATATAATGAGAAAGAAAGAATTTGAGACAGGCGTGCATGTGTGTGTGCATGTGCACACACACACAGACTTTTATAAATAGTACGCAAAATAATGAGGTCACAAAGGAAGGTGAATGGACCAGAGATGGTGTTGAGATGCTAACGGACTATGGAACAGCTATAAGAATGTATAAATGAGTATTTATTGGAACCTGGGTCAGGGATGACCTTCCTTTAGCCTCACGTGTATCATGGGAGCTACAAAGGAAATGACTGCTAGATTTGAATGTATAAATGTTAAAAAAATTTTATAAGTTAACAAAAAGAACATAAACAAAATTAAAAGACAAGTGGAGGGACTTCCCTGGCTGTCCAGTGGTTAAGACTACATGCTTCCACTGCAGGGGGGTGCGGGTTTGTACCCTCATCAGGGCACTAAGATCCCACATGCCTCGCAGCACAGCCAAAATATATTTATAAAAAAAAAAAAGTGGAAAACTGTAAAAGTAATAACTCATCTGACGACGGGTCAATACCTTTAGTATAAAAAGAGCTGTTATGGCTTAAGAGGAAAAATAAAACTCTGTTACAAAGAAGAAGCAATTTACTAGAAGAATTACAATTGGCAACAGGAAAAATGGAGCTTTATAAGTTACTCAGTGAGTGCACAATACACTTCTTTTTCTGTGATCGACTTGGTATATTAATGATATACCTGGTTTTGTAAATGATTCAGTAATGACATTTTTATCTATTGCTGAAGGGCATGTAAAATGGTACATTTTTCTGAATAACAATTTGGAAATACCTATCAAGAACCTAAAAAAATATTCATCACTTATGAACCAGTTATCCTTCAACCTAATTGTATCTTAAGGAAATGATCAGAGATGTGCACAAAAATGTATGAGCAAGTTTATATATAGATAGAATTATTTATTACAATGAAAATGGAATCAGGCTGATAACTTGCAGTGAATAAACACAATAGGGCTTCCCTGGTGGCGCAGTGGTTGGGAGTCCGCCTGCCGCCTGCCGATGCAGGGGATACGCGTTCGTGCCCCGGTCCGGGAGGATCCCGCATGCCGCAGAGTGGCTGGGCCCGTGAGCCATGGCCGCTGAGCCTGCGCGTCCGGAGCCATGGCCGCTGAGCCTGCGCGTCCGGAGCGCGCAGGAGAGGCCACAGCAGTGAGAGGCCCGAGTACCGCAAAAAAATAAATAAATTAATTTTAAAAAAAACCACACAATATAATTCTATATACCAATTTAATATTATAATTTCTAAGAATATTTGATAACATGGAGGTCAATTTATGATATCATCATATTAAGTTATATATCAAGTATAATTCCTAAAATACTTGATAAAAATTTTTAAGTCACATCAATAGTTATTTATGGGTAGTGAAATTATAGGCATTTTTAATTTTTGATACTCCTATGAATTAAAAAAATTTTGTATTGAAAAGTTCTTTTTTATAATCAGGGAAAAAATATATTTTCCCCAGCTTTATTACATACAAAAAATTCACTAATTGTATGGTTTGATGAATTGCAGTAATTATATGCAGTTGAGTTAACTGGCATTACATTCAAGATATAGAACATTTTCATCACCCTAAAAAATTCCTCATGTCCTTTTGCAGTCAATTCTATCCTCAAACAATTCCTGGCAGTCTCTGTTCTTTCTGTCACTGTTGTTTGTCCTCTCTAGAATTTCATATATCATTTTGAGATCCATGCTGCTTATATATGCCATTTTTTTGTTCTAAGGATTTTATTTTGAAAGAATATTCAGTATGTGGTTCACTCCAAGAATTAACCCAGGGGTGAAGAGGTGATGGGGCATAATGAAAAGAAGAAATACTGAGGCTGGAGAGTCTGGATAAGTCATCTACATCTTCTGATTCTCAGTTTGCTCATCTCTAAGATGAGGTTAAAAATAACATTTTCCTTACCTATACTTCAGCATCATTATGGATAACAAATTAGAATATGCTTGTTAAACCACTTTGTGAAGCATGTGTATCAGTTTCTGTCTTAATTATTATTGTGAGTATGATGATTATTGCTGATGTGTAGGTCAGTGTACCTATCTCCTTCAAAAGGAGATTTGCCTTTATGTGAAATAGAGGACTGCCTTCGTAAAGGTATATTCTGACATTAAGTTAAGCCCTAATAAATTGATATCATGGGAGATGTTTGAGTATGGACTAGACTGTCACAAGTGGTAAATGATTGAATTCTCTAGCATGAGTTATTTTCAGATTCAGGTCCTGATATCTATACTTTCCCCCTTTCCTCTTTCTCTTTTCCAAATCCCTCTACATTTAGAGCTTGGTCTCTACTAGCAGGTTAGAGTATAAGAATGTACTCCCTTTATTAACTTTTTTGATATCTAATAAGTAATTCTTAGACTTTTCAAGGGAATGGAGTTAAGATTTGGGGAAACAAAAAGCCAGTGAAACCCAATAAATGTGCAACCCAGTTTGCAGATAAGCACCATGAAATAACTTTAAATAACTTGAAAGAAAGGATACAACAAACATGTCTAGGTCATTCATTCATTATTTATTCATTGTACAGTCACCAAATTTTGATTGAGTTTCCATCATGTTCTAGATGTTCTGTAAGACCTGGGATATAGTTGGTAATCGTCCTAATAGAAATTACAATCAAGTAGGAGACGAAGACAAAAAATAAACAAATCATTAAATAGTTACAGATTCTGATAAGAGTAAAAAGAATTCAAACAAAAACTGCAATGGGTGATGGAGTGTAAGGCTAGAGAAATCAAGAAAGGAATCTCCAGGGAGACTACACTTAAGCAAGACCTGAAGCATGAGAAGGAGCTAATCTTGGGAAGAGCTGGAGAAAAGAGCATTAGGAGGAGAAGAAGCAACACTATATGTAAATACCCTGTGAGAAGAAATACAGGAACTAAAAAAAAAAATCAATATGGCTGACACACGATAAATACGGAAAGGTCCATAGTTGAAGACGGAGAGTTAATAAGCAGGATCAGATCAGACTGAGATGAAGACTTTGGGCTCTATCCTAACTCCCTGGGGAGAACTGGATGGTTTTACTCATGGGGGTGCCTTAATCTGTTTTAATCCTGATTGTTTTCATAGAATCAAACTGATCATTCTCTCATCTGATCTGTAACGAACCGTTTAATTGCAAAGAATTTAATTAAGAAGCAAAGAAAACTTACACATATTAAAGACTTACCTACTTATTTTCTTTTTTTTTTAATGGTCACTTGTTTTTATTTATTTAAAAAAGTTTTTTTTAATTTATTTTTGGCTGTGTTGGAACTTCATTGCTGTGTGCAGGCTTTCTCTAGTTGCGGTGAGTGGGGGCTACTCTTCATTGCGGTGCACAGGCTTCTCATTGCAGTGGCTTCTCTTGTTGCAGAGAATGGGCTCTAGGTGCGTGAGCTTCAGTAGTTGCAGCACGTGGGCTCAGTAGTTGTGGCACGCGGGCCCTGGAGTGCACGGGCTTCAGTAGTTGCGGTGCGTGGGCTCAGTAGTTGTGGTTCACAGGCCCTAGGGTGTGTGGGCTTCAGTAGTTGTGGTGCGCAGGCTCAGTAGTTGTGGCTCGCGAGCTCTAGAGCACAGGCTCAGTAGTTTTAACACACGGGCTTAGTTACTCCATGGCGTGTGGAATCTTCCTGGACCAGGGATCGAACCTGTGTCCACTGCATTGGCAGGCAGATTCTTAACCACTACACCACGAGGGAAGTCCCTATTTACCTATTTTCTAAAATAATAATTTAAGATTTTCGCTTTGAGATAATTTCAGGTACTATAGGACATTATAGTTCTTTCCTCTATTATCATCCCTCCACTTCCTTATTGGGGAAGGCTTCCCAGGAACAGCTGGGGGTCCCATGCAGTCAGCCAGATACCCCACGCCAGCACATGTATTGTTTAGGCTCCTGTGGGTGGCTTTGGCTAGATTTAGAATAACAGCAGTCGGAATCTGATTTATTAGCCAATTTAGAAGCTATTGTTAAGTCAGTTTTTTCTTTGCTACCTAATTTTCTAGTTTAACAGCTTCAGGTCAGTAGTAAAGTTTTGGTATTATTTTGTTTTCTCCCCAGATGCTTTTGTACATTTCATACAAGGGTCAAGTAACTTTGAATAATCACCATAATTTTATATGATTACACAGATACCTTTGGTATTTACTTACTATGATAGTTATCAGGCCAAGTGTATTTTTTGTATAATTGAAACTTCTTATTACCCTAGTAAGTATCTAGAATATTGTCTTTCAGTCATGAAGACTGCTGGTTTTATGAGCTATCTAACTAAAGTTTATGAAACTAATTCTATTGCCTTAAAAATAGATTTTATTTTTAATTTATATATTATAAAACATTACACAATATCTCAAGAGTTTATATTTGAATTAAAACCGTGGCTCTGTAACTTACTGTGTGAACTTGAATAAGTATTTAACCTTTCTGTGCCTCCATTTTCTCATCTAGAAAATGCATGTGGGGATAAAAGTAGGATAGTAATGAGAATTAAATGAGTTCATATATGTATATGTATATATATTCAGTATATGGAGAACTTACCCCACGTTTGCAAGAATCATGTGAATCCTTCAGAAAAATTCATTTTTCTGCTTAATAACTACTGTGTCCCGGGCCTTGTGTTAAAAATATTGGCATACCAAAGGAATAAGGAGAAATCATTGTCTCACCAGAGAGACCTAAGCTTCTAGCCCAGGACAGGCTGCCCCAGCCAGATGGAACAGGAGAGTAGGGAAGGAATGTGGATGTTAGCTGTAAGAACATAAGAAACTCAGAGCTGGGAAGATCCCACATGCTGCGGAGCAGCTAAGCCCGTGCACCACAACTACTGAGCCCGCGCTCTAGAGCCCATGAGCCACAACTACTGAGCCTGCGTGCCACAACTACTGAAGCCTTCGTGCCTAGAGCCCGTGCTCCACAACAAGAGAAGCCACCACCATGAGAAGCCCGCACACCGCAATGAAGAGTAGCCCCTGCCTGCCACAACTAGAGAAACCCCATGTGGAGCAACGAAGACCCAACGCAGCCAAAAATAAATAAATAAAAATAAACTAATTAATTAAAAAAACAAAAAAAAGAAACCCAGAGCTATTGGGAGAACCATTGGTCCTCCTGTGCTCTGCAGGATTCTTACGTTAAGGTTAGATGCACAAGTTACTTCTTCTGTTTTCAGATTGTGTCAGTGATCAAATACCACCTTCCTTTTGGAATGCAACCAAAAACTTGTATAGATCTTTTTGTTTTTAATTGTAGTGGTGTAGTGTGAACAGCACAGATTATAGAACCAGATGCACAGATTTTAGAATCAGACCTGGATTCAAGTCCATTTACTACCCATGTGACTGTTGACAAAAATAGTAAATAGTCAGTAATAAGAATAGGAAAGGGTTTTATTTGAGCCAAACTGAGGACTAGCCTGGAAGCCCGCTTCCCAGATTACTCTGAGAAACCGCTCCAGAGAAGCAGGGTTTTCAGTACAATTTTATATCTTGTCAGAACAAAGAACATTAAACATTTCTTCAGGGGTTACATTTCTTCAGGGTTTCAAAAAAAAAGAACAGACCAGCATGTACACAGTGAGTCAGTATGGCCTTGGCACCAGGGAAGGTAGCCTTATCATCAGAGGAGTACCAGCATTGGCATTCTAGGAAGAGGGGCATTTAATCTTTATTTTTAACATGGACATTCTTTATTTCTGGTCAATGTGCCCTTTTCTTTCATTAAAGCAGATGTACAATGTATGTTTGATAGGCCACAAACAGGCTATTTTAGTTAGCATAAAATTCAAATTAACTCACGTATAAGTCAGAGGGAGTTCCCTGTATCTCAATGTGTGAAAATTTCTTGTATTATGACTTACTGCAAGTTTCTTAACTTTTTTGAGCCTTTGGTTTTCTGAGACTACTTCCCCATCTGTAAAATGAAGATAGTAATGCTACAAATCTCATAGGTTTGTTGTGAAAACTAAATGAGCTAGGCACTTAGAAGGATTAACACACTTTAGCATATAATAAGTGCTCAAAGTTGTCAATCATCATCTTAACATTATTATAATTAACTAGTATGTTTATTTTAAAGATGAGGATTCATAAAAGTTGTATAAATTGCCCAGTGACTTAATGTGGATTCAAACCCAGTTCTTCCTGATTTCGAAATCCATGTTTGCATTGATTTTATGGTGCCTCATAAGAAAAGCAAAACAAACAAAACAAAAACTGGACCAGTCCCTTAAACACTAGAATCGTGTAATCCCCACCACTATTGTTAATTAAAATAAAAATGAAAGGCTCATGGTTGTTAAAGATGTGATTTCAGAATAAACATCAACAGTGATACATTTTATGGTAGGCTGACAAAAGTAGATAGCAAGTATGGTTTTCATTAGCTTTCTTTGTTAAAATCCTCTTTTGTGCAGATCTACTGCTTTGAGGATTTTCCAGATCACAGCATGTCTGTTTCCCAGGTGAGCAGACCTTATGGTTCAACACAGTGGTAGCCATTAGTGTCAGAAGCCCAGATGCACAAGGTGGAGTGTGCAGCTCAGGCAGTTTCTCTGCTCTCATGGGTGGGAGTCAGATGGTGTTTGAGAAGGTATATGTGAGGCATGAGCTTGAACTTGTATCATATTTGAGCATCCAGTTAGTCAAAAGATCAGACTTATGCTGCACTGTTAGCAAGGAAATAGTGAGCTTCCCTCCAATTCACATAGTTTATTCAAGCAGTAATTGGAGATTCACTGCTTAAATCCCCCTCCCAAAAGATATTCATTCACAAGTTTTGTACCAAGTTGGCCAGATTTGTGGTTTTCATAATGGAGGATTCTCTAAAATACCTATATTCTCTCTGTATGTGGTGCACTTGAGTGTGTGTGTGTATATGTGTATGTGAGATGTCTAGGCTCAGAATAGAGAATATCTGCAATAATCAGTAGCATTGCAAGTATTAAAAGAATGCAAATATTAAGTGGTTTAGAAATGCACATCTCAAATTCCTATAGTTTTAATAAGCCTCCATGGACTCATTAAAGTTTTTGGAATTGTACAAAAAAGCAATCCCCTTTGTTAATGAAAGTATTAGGGTTTCAAAGCTTGCATGAGGATGTATTTTAGCTCTTGGCCTTTGAATACTTGTTATACGTTTGTGTGTGTGTGTGTGTGTGATTTCTATTTTTGATGAAACAGAAACTGCTTATATACCTTAATGTTTTCCAACTGAAACATTTTATATATTAAAGCTTTGTACTCTGTTAGTGGAATATACGATCTCCTCCCAGCTGCAGAAAGGAAAGCAGTAAGTAAAGGCAGGTGTGTTTTCTTCTGTGTTTTCTGAAGCTTATCCTCTTACTGGAACAAGCAAAGGAGGAAATGAAGGCGTTTTGCTTTGCTTTTCCTAGAGCAGCAGCTTTGGGAAAGACAGTACATTTGACGTCATATTATTAATAATCAATTACTAATATTTTTTGAGCTTTTACCATGTGCTGGTTCCTCTTTTGAAGGTTCTGCATATATTAGCTAATTAACTTCACAATATTCCTTTGACATAGGTAGTAGTATTATCCCCAAGTTACAGATGAAAAAACTAAAGCATGGTAAGGTTAAGAAACTTGCCAAAGCTACATGAAATGGTAAAGCTGGGGTTCAAATCCAGGCCATTGGCTGTATGGCCTGTGCTCTTAAGCACTATGCCAGTGGTTTCAGTGAAAGAGGTAACAATCATCATCATCATTCGTCATAATTACACTTAAATGTGTGTTTACTATATAAGCACTGTGCCAATTGATTTTAATCTTCACAAACATCTTGAGGTGGAAACTGCTGTAGACCCCATTTTACAACATGGAAACTAAGACTCTGGGAGGTTAACCGGCCCAGGGCTACACAGCTGTGAGAGGTAAGACTTGAGTTTGAATTAAATCTGACTGCAAAGCTAGCAAATAAAGACAGGGAGAAGGAAACACAGACTAATCCCTGCCCATTTCTAGATAACATGGCTTCTCATTAGCTGGAGCTTATCAGTACCTCCATTCCAGGGGCAAAAAAGAGGAAATTACATGCATTTCAGGCTTCAGATACAGTGGAGGTCGGTTTGTAACAGAGGTTCTATATGGCACACTTCACTTAGGGAGAGAGGGGGGGAGTCAGTTATTAAACTGTAGGTTGAGTAAACTAATTAATTCATGAAGAAAAATTTTTAAAGAAACTAAATAATTAGTGAGTTTGCCCTCAGAGCTCCCTACAGGACCTTTATGAGAAGTAATTAAAGAGGATTAGACACCATTATACTTAAAGTGCCCTATGACATAATATTGACTATAACCATGAAGAGGGTTTTTACATAATGCTACTCCATCATGTGAAGAAGGATCAAAGGTCCAAGATGTCCAGTATGGAGAAGAGATTTGAGTGGAGCTTGTTGCCTGTCTTTATACTTTGGGAGAACATTCTCTGGAAGAGAAACTTGACTGGGAAGTTCCAGGGAGACACATTTTATCTTAGTTGTAGGAAGAACTTCCTCTCAACTAGAGCTGTCCACCCGTGGAATGGGATGCCTTAGAAACACACCCACTCCCTGCCACTGCATGCAGAGGGGGGGATAGCACTCAAGGAGCCGGGGAGAAGTGGAGTAGACAACTATTCTAATTTTGAGACCTTTTAATTTTATACAGCATAAATGTTTAAGCTACTTAACTGAGTGAGTCATGGGTTTTAATAGATTTTAATGTATGTTAGAATCTATTATCTATAAAAGATACCAAAAGGGGAAGAATAAATGTAGAAAAAAATTAATCTACTTGGAAAACATATTTGAAACTAAATTAAGAACTGTTCTGTATCAATGGAATCTATAAAGAGATTTAATACCTTAGAAAATATTGTTGAAGGATCTAAAATTTCTAAAAATTTTATTTGCGGTTAAAGCGAAGAGAGAGGAAAAGCATGGTTTTTTGATAAAAATGATAAATTGCCAGTGCTCACAACACAAGTGTTTTTCTGATAAAAGTGATGAATTATCAGACACAACAAAGAGGGTGATGATATTGAAATTACAAAATATTAAGGAAAATGAAGTTATCTTGCAAAAGCTTACCCTTGGACTGGTTTCTGCTATTTCACTGGGATGCTTGAGTATCGTCCTTCTGAACTAGGTACACTACATTCACTGTGAGAGCTTCGAAATATCTGTTCATTTAACGTCAGATACCTATGAATTTCCGTGTTTTAACAACATTGTGAAAAATTACACTGGAGCATATTTTAAAAACACATTTTAGGCGGCAGATTTGGAACACTGAACCACCCGTATACTGTGTCATTTCCTTTCTGTTTTCTTAGGTTTCCATGGATCAGCCTCTTGTATATCTAAGAAATATAAGGGAAGACAGTGTGCAAAGTGGAGCAATGCTATGTAGAGGATGCCATGATTTTTTTAGAGAGGGAATGTGGTTTTCAAAAGGAAGGCAGGCAGCCTGTCTGTACTGTGGCTCGTCGTCAGCATTGAGACAGCTCAGATCTTATCATAATTCTTAAATTTAGCATCATTAAGACAGGAAGTAAAACACAAAGATGATCAGTGGGAAGTGGGCTTACATAGCATAGGAGAAAATTAGTTCAAAGGCAGGCTTCAGAGAGCAGAGATTTGATGCGCTGGGCTTGCTATTTTGGGAGATACTGAAAGCTGATGTGGTCATGTCAGGCTTTTAAGTCTGTTGGAATTTATTGTGTAGCTTTGTAAACATCCACATTCATAAAATTGGTAAACAAGCATTTTGGATTTATGAGAGGCAGACGTCTGGGGCTGGGCTTGCTCCCCTCTGCTCTTTCCTCATTAGACTCCTCTCTAAAAGCCAGGAAGACATCATTCCATGTGAAAATATCATTTCTTGAAGCAGGGTGGGATCCTGAAAACTGCTTCAGATGTTGTGATAGCAAACAGTTGTGGCCCAAACTATTCCAACAATGGAAGAAAAACCTTCTCTCATGCACTTTCATTCTTCTTTGATCTTTACTTCTTTTGTGTAGTCTCCAATTCTCTAGAGGTTTTGTGCTCGCTCTTCTAATTGCCATTAGAGAGGGCTGTGAATCCTCCTACTTCTCCATTCCGCAGAGTTCCAAACTATTCTCTTTGACCAAAGTTATTTAGTAAAAATTAAGGGGGCTAGGAGGATCAAAGGCTGTGTGTTTTCAGAATGATGCTGTCCTTTTTTTTTTTTTGCGGTACGCGGGCCTCTCACTGTTGTGGCCTCTCCCGTTGTGGAGCACAGGCTCCGGACGCGCAGGCTCAGCGGCCATGGCTCACGGGCCCAGCCGCTCCATGGCATGTGGGATCCTCCCGGACTGGGGCACGAACCCGTGTCCCCTGCATCGGCAGGCGGACTCTCAACCACTGCTCCACCAGGGAAGCCCCGATGCTGTCCTTTTTGTGGGGTCCCTTAACAGTGAGGAACAGTTGGAGCAGGGGAAAGTTAACTGCAGTGTTTCAGCATTTTAACCAACCACTTAATAGCGTTTAATAGCTTAGGGAGGTTGGTGCCTGGTAGCCTAACCAAAGGCAACATCTTGCAATCTGATGAATACCACTCTGCAGTATAGCATGAGGAAATCCATACTGCTGTCTTAGTTTCCCACTTTTCTCTTTACCCCATTTATTAATCTCATGGTAACTCATAAGGAGCTGTCAGGTTTAATCTGCCTTGCTTGACTTCATTACCTGGTACTAAAAGTGTATACACTTGTGCATGCTTAAGGGAATCATCAGCAGGTTCCCACCTCAGCATCAGTGCTTGCTACCTGGAAGATAAATCATGGTATAGGAGACTCAGTATACGCCAGGCACTGTTCTGAGTGCTTTACTGATCTCTTAGCTGACTTAGTCTTCACAGCCTTAGGTGTGTGGTTCATTTTTATCTCCATTTTACAGATGAGGACTCAAAGGTGCAGAGTAGGCCGGTAAATTACCCAAGGCCAGGGTCAGAATTAGAGTTTGAACCATGCAGCCTGATTCTAGAATTCATGATATTTACTATAGCAACGTCAAACCAAAGAAATAATTTGAAACAAATGCTGAGCATTTTTTCTTCATGGTCTTTTAGCTCAACTCTTATGTAGGGTTAAATCACCAGAAAACTGAAGCAGTAGCTTAAATGCTGTGGCTGCCATAACTATGAAAGAAATAGGAAAGAAGATAAGCTTGTCTTTATAGTCTTGTAGACTGGTTTCAGTCTAAATCCCAGTTTTATTAGTTATGTCATTACTAATTCTTAATTACTCATTACGAATTTCTCAAGACCTCAGTTGCTCAATCTGTGAAATGTGGATATGACAGTAGCATGTACTACATAGAGTTATTGTTGATGTGAACTTACGTAATGCATTTAGAGTGCCTAGCACAATGCTTGACACAGACATGTTAGCTGTTACTGTTTTAAGCTGCCTTTAATCTCTGGTGGAAATAGAATGGTGGCAGATAGTGAACCAACTGTGTGTGAGTGGGGTCTATAAAGTGATATTGGTTAATAGAAGGAAATCAGATGCATGAATTTTATTACACAAGGCAAGTCAATAGTCTGGATTCTACCCATGGACTAGATTTTCTATAAAAAAAATTCTTAGTGTCCTTAGATCTGTAACACAGGACTGTTGTGAGGGAAATACAGTTGTAATGTGGTGTTTCAGGTATATTACACTCCAGGGAGGATCCATGTTGCTCCAAATTCTGAATTACAGCAGCGTCTCCGTGTATCACATCTGCTCTCACATCTCCCGTTTCTGCTTCAGAATGCATAATAGTCATGGAGCTGGGATTTACCATTCTCTTCTAGTTAATTAAAAATTGAAAATCAGTACAGTCATAGGGAGGGACATAAAGAGGAAGAATAAGCTGGAAATGCTCTAAGGATGTGAGGGTTCTCCTGGGCAGCCGTCAGTCAGCTGCACTCACTGACGTCCGATTCCTCGGGATGGGGGCGTTTACGTGGGGCTGGTGACTTCCTCTTCCCACCCACCTCACTGCCTTCAACTGGGAGAGTTCCCCTTTATGCTTTCTCACCACAGGAGCCCTAAAGACTGTTCACACCACCGCAGCAACTCTCTCTTAAAGCTACCCGTAGGAAATGGTGGGGGTGGGTATCCCCAATTCAGGAAACTCCATCTTTTATAGAAAGCATTCCATGTGGCACCTTAAGGGTTAAACTTTTGTTGCAGATAGAGTATCAGGTGGCTTTTCAGGATGGGATAACCCCCAATTTAGAAACTGCCATTTCTAAAAGGTAAGCCAAAGATACATTAGTTTACACTGCTTTCTATGAAAGGAATAACTCACCGCTTCCACTGTGTGTGTTAGTTTGCTTCTCTCTCTGCCGTCTGCCTCCTCTAATCTATATAATGTATATATCAGGGTGAGGACTGTCAGTCACAGTTAATAAAAAACCCAGAACATGACAGAGATCTCTTTTATTGTAGATACATTTTACAATAGCTCTCAATTTATTGTGTCACATAAATCAAAAGTATTTATCTTATCATTCGGAGGCATTCCCTTCTGCTTCTGTGTCCTAGCCCCTCCCCCCTGTGCCAGTTTCCAGTCCCTCAGAGATGCTTTGTACCAGAAAGTGCAAGTTCCCCGTTCTCGCTTTATTGATGTTTCCTTTTGCTCTCCTCCTGGCTCCCCCCCAAACCAAGTGAGCAGAACAAATGGCCAGGGTTTTCCCCCAATGCCTGACCTGCGTTTACTGGGAGGAGAGCAGGAGAGGGAGCGCACATTCTGAGCAGGCTGCTCTGACTCCGACCGCTGGCTGTTCCGTGCAGGCTGTCCCTCTCCTTCAAAACCGTGCATCCCCTCCCCGAAGCAGCAGGCAGTGTGCCTCCATTCAGCCACGTTTGGTATGCATGAGCACGGCTGCAGGGAGAGGGGAGGTGGCTTTCTTAAGAAGGTTCAGTGGCTCAGGCAGCGCCACTTGACTAGTCTCCCAAGTTGCAGGAAGCCTTTGCCCTGATGGAATTCTCAGGTGTGGAGATGACCATGGGATGCCAGGGCTGTGGGGGACCGTTTATTTTCTAGGCACTGCTCAGGTTTGCGGCTTCTGGTTTTCCCGGTGGAATTTGGACGGGGTCATGAATCAAACTGATGCTCCTCGACCCCTAAACTGGACCATCCGGAAGCTGTGCCACGCAGCCTTTCTCCCATCTGTCAGACTTCTTAAGGTACTGTAACTTGCTGCTTTGAATGGCTCTCATTGTGCTTTGCAGGTCTAAATACCCAACTTTGCACTTGGGCTGGGACACACCTTTTGGGGAGTATAGATGCCTTGTAGTACTGGCTCTGCTGCCCATGGCTGGAGAGAGGTTCTAAACGCCCCTCACCCCATGGTGTCAGGGAGGGAGGATGGTCTGAGCCACATTTGAGAATGAGATTGTGGTGGTAGAGAATGGGCTGCCGGAGTGCTCCCCACCCCAAATCCCTAAAATAGAGATAATTAACTTCTTTGGGAGGGTGGGAACAGTGGTGGGAGTGAAATCTCTTACTCCTGTGTGTTTGGCTCCTGGATTCTTTTCCCTCCCTGGGGAAGCCTTTCGACCCAGTTTTCCTTTAAATGGAACCTGGGAGAACAAAGGATTCTCCTTATTAGTTTAAAAGCTCTGTGTCCTTAGGTGGTCTCTCAGATAAAGACAAAGAACAAGCCTCATCAGATTGTGACTTTTTTGGTGACTTTTTGGTTTTTTAAAGGCATGATAATTTTAGTCTCTTAAGTGAAGTCGGTAGTGGAAAATTATTGTTAGATATATACCGAGTGTGTGCCTCTAGCTTTCTCTCTAGCTGAGTTACACAAAAGAATGGTAGTATACCTGAGCTAGGATGCTACCTGGTGTCTGCAGCACTCCTCTTTCTAGAAGCAAATACATTAAAGATACTGAGAAATTCCCCACAACTTCATAATAATTCATCTTCATCATCTGCCTTGTAGGGAAGGAAATACAAGTAAAATTTAAAAGGTGCAGAAAACAAGTATTATTTTCCCTCAGAAAAGAGAATGTGGTAATACTTATTTGGGAAAAGTGCATATCTCTGGATGTTCCTCCCACATCCATGTGGAGTTAAAAAGGCAAGGTGAAGTTCTTAATTCTCTTTTCCATATTAATATGATACTGTGATATAATGACCACTGGACCTTGAGTCCAGTGTCACAATAGAGGATTAATAAGTTAACCCTGAATAAATTACACTTGGAACATTTTTTTTTTCTGAGGCTGTGTTCTAGTTGGGTCAAATTTGATGTGGAAAATTAGTTCTGTACAGCTAAGTGGCTTCTTACAATGGAGTATTATCTTGTCTGAGTTTCCTTTATTCTGTTCAGCACAAACTGAGATTAACTTTCTCAAAGGCTACCCTCACGTACTGTTCAAACACCTATCATATTGTTGTTACGATGGTGGTTTGCTTCCTTTCTAAAAGAGTATTTTGGAGGAAAAGCAGGTTTGAGAGTGGGAAAGAAGTTTCCTTGCATATAAGGGTTTTTGCTGTATTGGAACAACATGCGTGATAGGGCATGAAAAAGAATGAGGCCAGGGAACCAACAAACAAATGTAAATTTTCTTCCAGAATTACTCCTGAATCCAGGATCTGGGGCGAAGAGTGTCTTGTCAAACCTAACTATGACTGAGAAAATTGACTTTAGCAATTCCATGTGCAATAAGAAGCATTTTTCAGTTAAATCATTCATTGGCTTTACCCCAAAGTAATGCTTTTTAACTTACATAATGATTTTTTAAACAGGTGTGTGTATACCACCTTCAATATATTATTCATTAATACTCTCATTTTTTTAATGGAAATGTTATTTATCATTTGCTAGTCACAGAACCAGCAGAGAAGTATCTCTTTGAGGTATATTACTTATTTTTAGAAGAGCTGTCATCTTTTTTAGCTGAGAGTACCATCCATGCTATATACCAGCAGACATTGTCAGTACTACACCAATACCATGGTTGGCATACAGCTCGGTCTTACCATGGTTTATTAACATGGTGCTTTATAACAATTCATTCTAATAAAGTACATTCATGAGTATCCTTCCAATTCTCTCAATATCTGAAAGATAGGATTTGTTTTACCTGAGAACTTTCTTTCCAAATGACATCTGTATTTTTTGAAAGATTATACCTGTCCTAGGAGACTTCAGATATTGAGCACATTTCAAACTAGAAAAAAAAAGTGCTACCAAATTCTTTCAGCAATATTTGGAAAGAAATAAAAGCTGCTTTTGTATATGAGTTATTGTATTATCAACATTCTGGATATGAATGCCATGTAATTTTTTCCCCTCTGGATTGTTGCTGTCATTGTCTTTGCTTTCCTAGTCCCTGTGTATTCTTGCTCTGCTTTTACATTTTGAGTAGAAGGGAAGTTTCTGAGTAATCATTTGCAACTGTTGCCCAGTGTTCTTCCTGGTTTAGTCTATAAATTAAATATTTAATAACCGCAATCCTGCTGTTCTTTCCGTACTTTCTGCTGGTTCTCTGCCTCTCCTCCTCCTCTCTCAGTCTCTTATTCTCTCCCCTACACTACCCCAACCATGGTAGTATAGTGGATGGATTCTCTGGAGTCTGTTGAAATTGGAAGTGAATAAACCCAGTTCTCCTATTCAATAGGTAATGTTTGTTCCTCTTTCAAGCTTTTTCTGGTGTGATATGCCCTTTCCAATGCCCTGACTTGTCAGTAAATGCAGTTTAGGACATGATGGCATGATTAGATTTAACTAAACTCAGGTCGCTCACCATTTCTGACAGACTGGGCTCAAGCCAATTTCCCTCCCTATCCTTTCCTTGAAAATGTGTGTTTCTTTGCTAACTTACTTCAGTACCATGCTAATGTTTAGAAATGGCTTCATAATCCTGTTTCCTGTATTTCCCATTTCCTAATGAAAACGGGATACTAAAGAATTAGAAGGGAAAGGGCAGCATCTGAAGCATGAATTAAACCCAATGAGTGGTGGAATATACTTATTATTCCTTCTGAAAACATCTCATTTGTTGTTTTGTCCATCTCAGAGAAAATTTTGAACATGCCAACCAACTCACATTTTGAATTTGGGATTGCATTCAGAAATATCATTTGAAAATGAATTTTTGAACAGGCACATGACCATGATAGCCAAAAGTCAGAGGCTGTTTTCAAATGGATACATTTCAAATGGGACCCTTTCCAAAATGTTTCTCTTCAGTTGTCATTTGCTTCATTCTTATGTGTTTCAAGATTTCATCTTATTATTAATCTCCAAAAGTCTAATTTATTTCAGTGATAGAATGTTCTTAGCATATTTTATATTCATTGTAAGGTCTGTCTCTGACGTTGTTTTATTTGGGAGATTTTATTTTGGTTACTTCTGTTGAATTTGAATATCAATTTTAGAGCAGAGAGCTTTCTTTGTATTGACGTCTTGGTAGACTTAGTAAAGGGGCTTCTGAAAAGTGGATTGCTTTGGGGAAAAGGAAACTCTGCACTTGTAACAGACTTTGGATACACATGTTTAAGCCAGTTTCTTAATGAAGACCAAATGGTCTGTATCATTTTATGATTTTCAAAGAAAGAGTATGACTTTGCCACTTTGAGTAATGTCAGAAAGAGATTAAATAAATTATACTTTGGACAGTTAGGCCTAAACACTGGGTCCTAATTCCTTCATGTTCCTAATCACCTGTGTGACCTTGGGAAATTACTTAACCTCTCTGTAACTTGGTGTCCTTCTCTTTAAAATGAAGAGTTTAGGTCTTGACTTAGATTCAGTGCTATGATTCCCTGTGGTGAAGGCTGCCATGCTCTGTGGGCATGGAAGAACATAGTCTATTGAGGCTAAAAGTAGTTAATCTGTATTGAACATTAAACTGGAAGAACTAGAACAGTCAGCAGAGTTTAGATCATAAAGGGCCTTGTCTGCTAAGCCAAGGCAGTTGACAATGATCCTGAAAATGAGGGAGGGCCATTAAAGCGGTCTTAGCAGAGAAGCGATTGCTAGATTCAGCTATTAAATAGATTGCTTTGGCTGTAGTGTCTAGAGTGGATGGGAGATGGTAGGATTGGAAGCTGAGAGATTAAATTAGAGGCCTGACGAGTTCATGAGGACCAGGGCTAAGGCAAAAGTAATGAAGGTAAAATAAATAGGGACTTGTTAAATCGATCAGTTGTGGTGGAAGAAAGAATCTAGGATACCTTCAGATATCCTACTTTGCTGTCTCATGGTCCCAGTGGTGGTGTTTCCAGTGTCTGAGAATAAAGGTCCTGAGAAGGAAAGACAGAACTTCTTGATTGGTGGTTCTTTGGTGAGCTAGAAAGGGTATGCCAGTTACTAATTCTAGTGGGACTAAGACAAAAGTAAGGAATGTAACTTCATGTCATCGATGAGTAAGAGCCCCATTGGATGCCTGATAGCAGAACTCTTTGATTAAATAATATACAATCAGAAATATCACTTCTAGTTTTCTTAGATTGTTTTTTTTTGCTCTTATAAAACAATGCATAGTAAATTCCCAATTTTTTGAAATCCAGTCAGAAAGCTCAGAGTTTCATTTCATTTTTTTCCCTCCTTTCCCTCTTTTATGTTATTATGCAAAAGAGGGATAAATGAAGGTGAACTGGGTATGACACAAGAGAAATAATTGAAAGAGCAGTGATCAAGTTAGGCTACCAGATCACAAATTCTGCCCAAGTACCAATGTTTTCTACTCCTGTAATTTCGTGTCATGGTAACCAATATCCATTGTATTGTCCCTGAAGCATAGCAAGATCCTGATGACAAAATAAGTTGGGTCTGTCTTCTACAGTTGATGCCAGGCATTCCAGAAACTGACTTCCCTTTGCTATTCTCAAGCTCTTAGAAAACAATTATGTTGAGATTCATTTCAATTTGTGTGTTAAATTTATTACTTTTAATGTCTTCTTTTCACAGCTAAAATTCTGAATCTTTACATGGCAGGTAGAATAATATTAATACACCAGAGCTTTTCCTTAGCCAGGACAAGGCACTCCTAAACCACATGCTGGTGAGTAGCCATTAAGTTCCCACAAGAAGAGAGAAAACATACACCTATTATATCTAGATATGTTTATGAATGGTGGTAAGTGAGGTCAGGGAACTTGTTATGGACCAATTCCACTAAGCACCTTAAAGATGGGAAGCTTGAAGAATAAATTGCTTTTAGGAAAATGCAGTGTGTGGTTAGGCAAATTTTAAGGGCTACTAATAAAGAAACTTCTGTCTTTCCATCTCAGTATGCCAGCCTCAGATTCCCTTTAAGAAAATAAGAAAAAGAAAAGAAAATGTGCCCAAACTAAAACCCAGGAGAGACAAAATCTGTCTGGTGTGTTTCAAGGGGTGGCTTCAACTCAGACTGCTGAACAGTGACCATGTGATTTGCCTTTTTGTGAAATGTTCCTCGGGCAGCCTGAAGGAAATTCCTGAGGCAACAAGAAACCTGTCTCTCTGGAGAGCTTTGTCTTCTGATGCCCACTATTGTGGAGTAAAGAATGAAAGTGTGTGGTCACTGCAGAATGAGGAAGGGCATAGCTGGGATGTCCAAGCTCAGGACCATCTGGTTCTGGGATGACTTGTGGAGTCACAGTAAAGTGGGACAAGGTCTGTGTCAAGGAAAAGGGTTCTGCCTTCCCTGTAGATGACTTCCTACAGGGGGCAGGTGGGGAGGCGGGCGGGGGAACACTGCCTCTCTAGCAGTGGCTTTACATTCCTCCCCCTCTCTTAGTCTGTTGGTATAATCTCAACTGGCTCCAAGCTCATCTGCGGACAACTAGATCATATCCTTTCTCCATTTCCATTAGCTAACATGAAAAAGAGTTTTAAAGACTGTGGCTCACAAAATGTATTCAGTAAATGTTTATTGAAAAATAAATGAGTGAAGGAACATGTGAATGATACATGATATGCTAAGAATGCTTAGGAATCACTTGGGGAGCTTGTGAGCAAAGCAGATATTCATGTCCACCCCTTGTGGGTGCTGACTCAGTAGGTAGGTTGTGGGCCCAGGAATTTTCATTTTAACAAGCTCTCTTAGTGATTCTGGTATGAACACCCCTTAGAAGGACCGCACACTGAGAAAAACTGCTGTAGATTCAACTGAGCTGGAGGGAAACTCAATTAAATGCCCTCTCTCTTTTGCTGGCATCTGGGCAGAACAGATTATGTGTTAGTTAACAGTGGGAGCAAAGGGTTTTAAGTGAACAGTTCACAGGTTTTCAAAATTTTTAATCATGAAATATTTATCTAGAGAAGTAATTGAGTTCAGCTGCCCCGTCTTGGTTTGTAGATGATATAACATCATAAAGTGAAGGAATGTTTGTCTCTATTCTTTTTCTTTTTCATTTATCTATTTGAGATTTCTCTGTGTATTATTTTCATGATGTTTTTCAGGCACATGACCTACAATTTTAGATTCTTCTATCCTACTGAATTTATATAGAGATATGATTGTGAACCAGAGCTCCCAAAGGTAGTGTCCATCGTCAAGATTCTGGAGCATCCTGCTTATGCCCCCTTTAAACTTCCCAATGATGGTACTTGGAATTGCAGTGGTCTCTCAAGTGCATGTCCCTTAGATTCCAGTAATATGTGATAGTACCAACTGAGCAGTGGTCAGTTCACTTGGGGACCAAGGCCAAAGCAGCCATAACTGATGACTACATTAGTAGAGATAATCCCCCCACCCCTGCCCCCTGTCTGCTCTACCCTACATCCTTATAAAACTAAGGAAGAGGTTCTGGACAGGGAGGGGGAGGAATAGAACATCCAGGGCTTTCATTTGAAAAAGAATGTTCAGGGGCTTCCCTGGTGGCGCAGTGGTTGAGAGTCCGCCTGTCGATGCAGGGGACACGGGTTCGTGCCCCGGTCTGGCAAGATCCCACATGCCGCGGAGCGGCTGGGCCTGTGAGCCATGGCCACTGAGCCTGTGCGTCCGGAGCCTGTGCTCCGCAACGGGAGAGGCCACAGCAGTGAGAGGCCCGCATACCGAAAAAAAAAAAAAAAGAAAAAGAATGTTCAAACTTAAAATTAATTTTGTATTTGAATTTTTAAAATGATGCCCGGTATTAAATATTAAGTGTGGAAAATTGAGCTGAACAAAATTTTCTTGGCTCCTGAGCACTGTGAGAAAGATTCAATAATATAATTGCTAGGGTAAGGTGGGGGCAGGTATAACAAAACCTCTAAGACGGAGATGTTTAATTTTTACATTTGTCTCACATAAAATTTATGTTTAAAGCATTTGGGAATTTTGTTCCAGCCATTGGCTCTTCTCTACTTCCATTTTCAGAGGCACATGCATAGAAGTTTGCAGTTTAGGGATAGCATTGATAACTTTTGCTTCTTTTCCCCCAAATAATTAAAGAATTTCAAAGTTTAATATTTAGAGAGACAGACAGATAGGTGATAGTTAGATGATAGATAGGTGATAGACAAATAGAAAGATAGATAGATAGATGGAAGGAAGGAAGTTAGGAGTGTTTCTCAAAGTATGGTCTAAGACTGCCTGTTGTAAGTCTGACTGAGTCTAACTTTTTCCCTAATCATTCAGCCATTGCTGAAATAAGCAAGCTCCCTCACACCTGCTCCTTTTCCTCTGTTTTCTCCCAATTGCTAGAATCACCCATTCACCAGGTTGCCCAAACTGGAAAACTTGGGCTTATGCCTTTTGCTTTGTTTGCTCTCATCCCTTACATAATCAGCCAATCAGTTCTGCCATGTTTTCTCATAAATATGTCTCTGATCCACCTGCTTCTGTCTATTCCTAGTTCCCAAGACCAGTCTCTCTTTTTCTTGGGCCCAAAATACTACAGCTGTCTACTTCAAATTGATCCTTTCTACAGCCACCAGAATGGTCCACTTAAAATGCAGGTAAGGCCAGGTTACTGCCATGTTTGACATTTCTTGTAGAATAAAATCCTAAGCTCCTTGGATTGGTATATAAGACCCTCTGTGATCTGTCCTCTGCCTACTTCTCTGCCTTCATACTTTGTTTTTCCCTTTCTCATATCATGAAATTCCTTTTAGCTGGGCTTTTTGCACAAGCTATTTCCATTGCCTGGAAAATCTGAACCACATCTTCTCCTATGTGACTCCTGCCCATATTTTAATACTCAACTCAAGTGAGTTGGATGAGTTCAAGAAGAATTTCTTGAATCTCTAAAGCCAGATTAGGCTCTTCTTTTTTTTTTTTGCGGTACACGGGCCTCTCACTGTTGTGGCCTCTCCCGTTGCGGAGCACAGGCTCCGGACGCGCAGGCTCAGCGGCCATGGCCCATGGGCCCAGCCACTCCACGGCATGTGGGATCTTCCCAGACCAGGGCACGAACCCATGTCCCCTGCATCGGCAGGTGGACTCTCAACCACTGCACCACCAGGGAAGCCCTAGGCTCTTCTTTTATTCATAAAAAAATACATAAAAATCAGTGGGTATTTCTGTCTTTGCTTTTAGCATGTTGTAACATTATTAGCTCTTTCACGTCACTCTGAGGAGCTTCTTAAAATTAGCAACCATATCTTAGACAATTTCCCCTGTACCTCATTTAGCAGAGAGCACAGGATAATTAGGGTGCTAGATGAGCAGGTAAATGTTGGAGAGCATGGATAACTGTGCTCTTGATGCAGTGCTCTGAAGTCACTGCTTAGAAAAGCCAAATGGTTTTATAGGGTCTTGGCATTTTTGTCTAATTAAAGGGTACTTTGAGCTTGAGTTGATATACTTCATATGTTCCCCAAATTGGAAGATTAGTTAGGGAATTGAACTAATAATTATTACTCAGTAAAAGTGATGCAGAGTAAAATATGTACTCAAGGAAGAAACTGTAAGTAGGTAGCACCAGATGTCTGCTTTGAAAATATTTACTGAAAGTGAGATGTTGAAATTACTTCATCTATTGCTTATGTTGGAGAAAGGGCATTCCTTAATTTAGTGATCTAAGAGACTTTAATATGTTACTTTCAATAATGTTGGCTGGGTTACACTGTGAATTAGAGAAAGTACTATTAGTAGAAAAACTATACTGTTAAACTCAGGCTATTCTTGCTTTAATCTTTAAATATGCCATTGGCTAATGTCTAGAGATAATTACGTAGACAATTATATTGAAGTATTTTGTCATTTTCATTTAAAGGCAAATGTGGTTTACGATTTGTTTTTCTGTTAGCATTAGGTTATTTAACTGTATCAGATATTATGGATAGAAATATTTTATTATATCAGGTATCACGGATAGCTGGTATAAAATAGAAGTTTTAGTTTATCCCATGTGACACCCAAAAATGTCTACGCACATGGTCAAATCTCCTTTTGGGGGCAAAATCATCCCCAGTTGAGAAGTGCTGCTTTTAAACATTTCCTCTTGAAGATGGAGGATAGGTAATTGATTACACTGGAAACCCAACAGATACATCCTAGTGATGTAAAAGGGATGCTTTAACTTTAGACACACTTCCTTTTTCATTTTATAAAAGACTGAAATTTACATTTACATTTAAATCCCAATTTACATTTGGGAAATTAGCTGGTCAAGTTCTAGTCACTAAACACAGAAAGGCTAAGGGATTATTTTCTCATCTTGTTGTCAGTCATCTCTTGTAAGAAAGTTGAATGTGGCTAGTTGGTCTGAAAGTGTTTGAATTTCCATATATTACTGCTTTATGAATTACAAGCAGAGCATGTGTCAGTTGATTGATGTGTTAAGCAAAATATTTAATTTTTACCATTATTTTATTCTACAGTAACTTCTACTTAGAACTATTTAAGAATAATGCAATATAAAATACATTTCAATGAATAAATGAAGAAAATATTTTACTTCATCAAGATGAATTTTTTGTATAATGTTAGCTTATGTGAGCAAAGATTCTGAGATAAATCTAGTCATTAGCACAAGGAGGCTACATAATTTAAAGATGAGTATAATTAAAGCTAATTTTTAATCATTAAATTGAGCATGATCAAATGGACAGAAATACTGGGTTTTAGCCCTAATTCTGATTAATTAATATCCTAGCTGAGTTACCTAGAGTAAATAGATTTATCTTTAGTTTTCTCCTCTATAGAATGACAGGATTGGGTTAGATAAGGGTTGGCAAACTTTTTCTATAAAAGGCCAGATGGTAAAGTGGCTTTGTGGGTCATATAGTTACCGTGTCTGTCACAACTGTTCAGCTTTGCCATTGTAGTTTGAGAAAGCAGCCACATACAATACATAACAAATGAATGTAGTTGTGTTCCAGTTAGACTTACTTATGAACACTGTGCTATGGTGAGTGTTCATGTGCTGAAAGTCCATATATTGAAATCCTAACCCCAAAGGTGATGGTATAAGTAGGTGGGGCATTCGGGAGGTACTTCAGTCACGAGGGTGGAAACCTTATGAATGGTATTGGTGCCTTGTAAAAGAGGCTCCAGAGAGCTCACTATCTCCTTCCAGCAAAGAGAAGTCTGTGCCCTAGAAGAGGGCCCTACCCTGACCACGGTAGAACCCTGATCTTGAGCTTCCATCCTCCAGAATTGTGAGCAATAAATTTCTGCTGTTTATAACCTGCCCAGTCTGTGGTATTTTGTTATAATGGCCTGAACAGACTAAGACAGATTGAAATTTGAATTTCATATAATTGTCACATGTCATGAAATATTATTCTTACTTTCATTTTTTCAACCAGTTTTAAATGTAAAAACTATTGTTAGTTTATTGGCTATACACAAACAGAGGGCAGGTGGTAATTGGCCTGTGGAGTGCAGTTTGCCAATCATGAGGTGATTGTTAAGGTCCCTTATAGCTCTAATATTTTTAGATTAATTCATAATAATAGAAAGCCATTTCATGCTCCTATTTATTTTAAAATGAGTTTGATATTTGAAAGAGCTGAGAGTAAATCATTTATTATAATAACATTATCTCATGCTCACTGGAGAGCGGTGTGGAGTAGACTTACTATCTCGTGATGTAGCTCACATTTAGTAAATGTTAGTAGGGAATGCTTGTTTTCTATCTCCAGCAATCTGAATGTCTCTGTCCTTCAGAAGATGTCATTATTCACAAACTATTTTGAAAGGTGCAGAGACTACAAGTGAAATGATATTAAAACTTAACATTTAAAAAGTCCTTTTCAGTTTACAGAGTTCTTTGCTTTACATCAAACAAACTGAACTTCATAGCAACCCTGTGACACAAGTATAGAAAACACGGCTATCCCTCTTTCGAGCTGAAGAATTGACCCACCTAGGTTACCCACATCATTGGACTTCGCTGTTCCCGAGCTCAGAATTCCCTCTTTTGCGCGCTCCTTACGTCTGCCCCATCCCCACCACCTTCACTCTCTCTGCATCTGAAACCCAGCTAGATGATAGCGTTACTCATGCATTGATAATACACACAAGCAGAACATTTGGGTACTTGCTACCAAAATAATTAAATGGCATATTCTCAAAATGATCATTGACAAAATAGGAAAACTTCTCCAAATTTTAATTTCCTTAATTATAAATTAAATAAAAATATTGCTTTATGTTCAGAAATTAATATGTTTGGTGTCGGCATACTCTATAGCCAGTATTCAGTTAATATGAGTTCCTCCCTTCCAGCCTAATAAAACAGAAATGGTGCAGTGCAAATGAACAAAATTCAAGATGTCTTTTGTAATAATTTGGGTTTAGGTAATACATACTATTCACGTGCAGCTAATTACACGTTGTAGTTATTGTAGGTTGTATTAGTTAGGGTTCTCCAAAGAAACAGAAGCATCTGTGTGTGTGTGTGTGTGTGTGTGTGTGTGTGTGAATAAAAAGATTTATTTTAAGGAATTGGCTTACATGATTGTGGAAGCTTGGCAAATCCAAAATCTGATGATGGACACTGGCAGGCTGGAGACTCAGGAAGGGCCTGCAGTTTTAGTCCAAAGGCAGTCTTCTTTAGAACCAGGAATCACTGATGTTGCCGATGAATTTCAAAGTCAGTCTTCTGGAGAATTCCATCCTGTTTGGGGGAGGGTCAGCCTTTTGTTCTATTCAGCCCTTCAACCAACTACATGAAGCCCACTCACATTATGGGGGGCAGTCTGCTTTACTCAAATAGCGTTGATTTAAATGTAAGTGTCAGCCAAATACACCCTTACAGAAATACCCACAATAATGTTCAGCCAAATACCAGAGCACGGTGGCCTAGACAAGTTGACACATAAAATTGGCCATTGCATAGATGATTGTTACAGTTAAAGTTATTATTTTAGATGTAACAACATGGGCTTGAACTGTGCAGGTACATTTATATGTGGATTTTTTTTTCAATAAATATATACTGTAGTACTACGTGATCTGAGGTTGATTGAATTCAAAGATGTGGAACTGTGGATATAGACGGCTGGCTTTAAAGTTACATGTGGATTTTCAACTTTGTGGAGAGTCATTGCCCCTAACTCCTGTATTATTGTTCAAGGGTCAACTGTACTTTGCTTGCAAATAACAGAAATCCACTCATGCTAACTTAAATAAAGATTTTCTTCTAAGGCTAATCTCTGGGATATCTAGCAACTGGAATGGAAATACATCCAGACAACACAGGGACCCAAGCTTCACTGTAATGGGGCCCTAGAATCTCTCATTTTGGCTTCTTTTAGCCCATCTATTCTGTATTCCCATTTTTCTTTGTAGACTAGCTTCCTCTATCACTCTGTATTTCTCTCATACTTGCCACAGTGTGTAGGTCTATATGATCTTGCTGTTGCATTCCTTACATCTTACCAATTTGTCTCTCCCATTCTCCTGAGGAATCTCCCTGACTCAGGTTTGGTCAGATATCCATCCTTGCCTACATATCTTTGGTCAAGGAAATTGAATCACCTGATATAAATATGGCCACCTAGACACATTCTTCTAGTAGGTGATGTGGGCAGGGGCAGATTCTCTTAGCAAGGATAATTCACTTAGTATGAATCCCCTACACACACAATAGCTTAATGTTTCTGGAAGCCATCGAGGCCCAAAAGTTACAGCAAGCAATCCAAAACTAAAATTTCATCCTGCAAGTGCAGATAAACAATCTGCACCTTTTCGCTAGTATGTAACAGGAGGAAATGGATTCCAATTATAGAACCTGATTTTATGTGTACTATAAAGACAATATTTCTGAGGAAGGGGCTTAGAGAACCAGGGAAAATAGTAGGCTCTCCTCCATTAGAATCAAGAAGAAATGCTTTTTAGAGTCCACTACAAGATGGCATGATGGGCTCCAATATCCCCTTAAATGCTTCCTTGGGTTCTCTCATTTTTCAGGGTTTCACCACTGCTGAAAGGTCCTATGGAGCTTTTAATGGGGTTTGTCAGCTCTTCTGACTGAATGAAATTGCACCATCCCAAATGTATATCCCTGAGAAAAGCAAAATAGCACATTGTTTAGAAGTAGTAACATGATGGTGAACTAAATACGAGAAAAGTTTTATGTTTTAAAAAAATTAACCATGCTAAAGGAGATTCAGTCTGAGAGATTAGTGTTTTAATCAGAATATTCTTGTTTTCCTCAGTGTTCATTTGAAGGGGAAAAGTTCATAGATATTTAATGCTGTCAAAGTGAGTATTGTTTTGTTTCTAGGTGTACAGCAAGCAATTCACAAATCAAAACAGGAATATAAAATTAGCTTTTCTCCCCATTCATTTATTCATTCTTCACACTCTTATTGATTCTACAATTATCCATTACTATGTGTCAGAAACGTGCAAAGGTATTAGAAATTCAGAGAGGAAGAATACTAGGCTCCCCATCAAAAGGTGATAAAATGAAGTTAGGGAGACAGACAAGCAAATTGGAAGGGATACTGTGGTTTGATAATTGGTGAACATAGATAAGGGGCACCAAATAATAGCCTGGAAGGTACTAGAAAAGGTAACTCCTGAACTGAATATTGAAAGAGATACCTATGGGAAGTTGGGTAGAAAGAATATTCCAGATAGATAGAGTGGCATGTACAAAGGCAAGGCGATCCTGGAGAGTATAGCTCATGGAGAGCACTCCCGTGAGGGAAGCTGAAGTATCAAGTGTAAAGGGATTGTCATGGAGAGAAGTGGGCCAAAAAGAGTGCCATGTAGCTAAGGGACTACTTCTGGTGGTGGGTGTGGGGTGTATTTATATTGCTCTGGCGTGTACAGCTCATACTCATTTGACAGTCTGCCCAGTTTAGGCTGCTCACATTGAAGTGCAAGCTGCCACCTCCTCACCCTCTGCCTCAAAGAAGCTCTGTAGATAGTACCACTGCCCCCAGCTGCGCAGATGCAGAGGCGAACTCAGATTCATTAATCATTAAATGTAGGAATTGTTCAGCAGCTGCAGGATGCTCTATTAAGAGTGTTACACTGTAGGAGAGCTCTTCATTTTTCTTTTCCTTCTTCCTTTTTTTTGTGCCCCGGCAAACTCACTTTGCCTCATCATGGAGAAATGTTTTGTCCTGTTTTATACATTTTAAAATGTCTTCATCCAGAGTGATAATGGCCTTATGAAAATTATAGTAAACAAAAGCTATGACACAGAACATCTTTCTTTTGTTCTGGACAGCTGTAAAATGTTAGGCACAGGGGATAATGAGCTTACTGTGTAGTTGTCAATAATGGCATATCACTGAGTAGAGAGAGTAGGTGTGCCTTCAGATGTGTCCCCATTTAGCAAACAAGTGAACTCTGGACATCAAGATTGTTTAAATCTAAACTGACTACTCTGGGATTTCAGTCATCCTCCATCATCCTGTAAAAGCCTCTACCAGGTGAACTACTCAAGTGAACAGTTAAACATCAGAAGACTTTCTAAAGTTGAGGTAAACTTACATACAGTAAAATTCATGAGTTTTCATTCTAAGCTCAATAATTTTTTGGAAATGTAATCACCTGTGTGAGCACTACCCTTATCAAGTCTTGTTAGTTTACATCACTCTAAAGAATTCTTGGTGCTCTTTCCCAGTTAATACCATTACAACCAGCACTACCCAAGGTAACCACTGTAAAGCTTTTATCACTCTATTATTAGTTTTGCCTGACTTAGAATTTTGAATAAGTGGAATCATACAGTGTGTACTCTTGTGTCTGGTTTCTTCCACTCAACATAGAGATTCATCCATTTTGTTTTGTCTATCATTCTGTGTAATATCACATTGTATGAATACTATAACTGGTTTATCCTTTTTCTTGTTAATGGACATTTGGGTTCTTTCCCACTTTGAGTTCCTATGGATAAAGGTGCTGTAAACATTCTTGTGAACCTATGCACTCATTTGTGTTGGCTATATACTAAGATTGGAGTTGCTATGTTATAGTGTAGGCATATATTTGACCTTAGTAGAAACTGCCAAAGAGTTTTTCAGAATGGCCATACCATTTTGTACTCCCTTTTACACAATATACAAGAGTTTCAGTTGCTGCATATTCTCACCAAAATTAGCATTGTCTTTCTTTTAAAGTTTAGCCATTCTGTTGGGTGTATAGTTGTACCTTACTGTATCATAGTTTTCATCTCCCTGCTGAGTAATGTGATGTTAAATTTCACATGTAAACATATTAAAAAAATAATAACAATAGCAAAAATGTGTGGATAAACCTAGGGAAAGGGGAGGAAAAATAATTTTTATTGAGTTATTATTGTGGCTAGAAACCATGATGCATGATTTGTATCTTGTCATTTAATCTTTAATGAGGTATTATTATCCAGTTTTCAGGCAAGGAATTTATGATTAAGAGACATTAGATAAAGCAGGGATAGTTATAATATTAATTACTTTGCAATGTAGTTGGAAGAAATAAATGAATCATACACATTTATACACATTGTGTTGTATACTGTCAAGTACTGAGAATAGTGCTTGGCATATGAGAAGCACTCAGTATGTTTTTGTTGTTTTGAAACATAGTGCTACAAATTGTAAATAACAACCAATTAGTTTGTGGTTTTTAAGGAAAGTCAGGATGTGGTAGGCTATAGATCTACACATCTGAAGTCAACATGAGGAAGTTTCATACAGTGTTGGCTGTTCTATTAGGGATGTCTCAATATTAGTAGTGATGGTCACCCTTGAAGAGTTGCTGAATGGGTCTGATTATTCTGAGCTATAGTTATTCCACGCAGCTTGGTTTGGATGGAGAGTGTCCACGTTTCAGAAAGAGGGCATAGGATGTCATTCGTTGAGTGATGTGTTCACTGCTTCCACCAAACTTGTCAGGTGCCTCCTACACATGGGTTGTCATACTGAGTGCTGGAAATACAAACTTGTATAGTGATTATAGTTACATTTCATGGAGCTGAAGAGAAGAAAATACTATCTTTCCATACTCTATTTTCCCAGCCCATCACATCTAGTTCCTTAATCAGTTACATTTAGACCATGTCAGGTGCTTTTGAAGACTTAACAGCTTCCAAGACTCTGCAGTTAGAAAGATCTTTGTGTTTGGGGCAGGCTTTTGCTTTTGTTTTTGTTTCTGGTTTTGTTTTGAGGTCCCTGTAAATAAATATCAAAGATTGCAGTGACACAAATGACTATACCAGTATTTCATAATTTTTTATTCAACTTTGACTTCTGAAATCTCACCTTATTTGGAAGCCTTCTCAAATAACCATAATTTGACCTCGGCAGCTTGAAAGACTAGTTTTCATAGGATACTCAGGTGATAAGAGAGGAGATACTCATCAGTTTGCTCTAAGGTTCCTATTTCACTTTTTCTTTTTAGTAATTCTCATTTTGTAATAAAATTTAATAGGGGTATTTACATCGGTTACAATCAAGATTCAATGGAAAAAATAATACAAGTGTTTGAGAAAACTTCAAACAGTGCAGTTCAGCATGTGATTTATTAGGGATAGCTACTTTTAAATGACCAAAGCTGTTATCCTCTTTACTTACTTACATTCCTCTTACGTCAGAGAGGATTTGAGGTAATAATATCTTTACTTAAAACTAAAATCTTCTTTGGCTAGTTTTAAAAATTTTTTAGTTATACCTCAGAATTCTGTTAAAACACAAATATTGGGAGGAGGAGAAATGTCCTAGTTTGTCAGAAGGGGCAAAGCATATGTGCTGTTCTCATAATTTCAAGTCAATTCAGTAAATATTGTTGAGCATTTCCTATATTCCACGCTCTATGCTAAGTGTAAGCAATATGAAGATGAAAATGACATACTCTATACATTCTAGGCTCTGAACAACTTATGGGAGAAATCCACATGAACAATTAACCATAATGCTTTCTAATAAAAAATATAATAGAAAAATGTTCCATGTATTAAAAGAGAACACTGTGCAAAATAACTAATTTTTCCTGAAGAAAAAGGCATCAAAAATGGGTTATATTGGGCTCATATGAATCTTAAAAGTTGATTTCAACATCTTTTAAGGAGGGCAAGGACATTCCGGGTGGAGAAAAGAATATGTGGAAAAGCATCGTGGTGTGAGTGAGCATGGCATGTGTGGTGACTTGAAGTTGATCAGTGATTTGAAGTTGATCAGTGTATCTGAGCAAAGTGGGCTGGAGGGAAAAGGAGGCATTGTAGAAGGAACTAGGGCAGGAAATGAGAAGGTTTTCATGTGCAGTGTTCAGTAGCTTGGATTTTACATCTGAACTTGTTTCTAAAATGTTCTTAGGGGAAAATGTATTCAACAAACATTTACAGAAATCAGCTGTGTGGCAGAGTCTGAACTAGGCACTAGGAATACAGTAATGAATAAAAATTCATTCCCAGTGCTGAGAAATCCCAAGTAGAGCTAGACCGACATAGAAGTAATGTGGTTGACTCAAGGATACGTGGTTCTCTTACCTCATGGGAAGAGAGTTGGGAGCAGAAGGGAAGGTGCTTGTTTTGCTTTACCTTTGAAAGGACACATACCACTCACTACCAAGACAAAAATGTTCAGGTTATGAACCAAAAGCTTAATAAATCAGTAATGTCATTTCTGATTTTGCTTTGGCATGGAGGGGATGCTTGAAATACATTTGAAAAGAAAAATTTATACTAGAACTCCACTTTCACAGATTTTGGCTCAAAACACACACATATCCCCCTAAAAGGAAAGCTGGAGTCTTGATTTAATTGCTGCTTCTGAAAGGCCCAGAGAGAGAGCTGTTGGGCTTCGCAGGCTTTTAACCAGTTTTGTTATCAATAATACAAGAGATGGGTGCTTAAATGTACCTTTCTCACAGGGGAAATGCTGCCACAGGAGCCAGTGACCTAAATTGTCTTTGAACATCAAACTTCCTAAAGTGAAGAGGACACATCTACCCTTTGAATATTAAACTAGTCACTAAACTGGGTCAGAATGCCTGCAGAGAGTGCATTTACAGTCTTCTCTCTCTCATAGAAAGTAATGTCTTAGGCCTTCATTACCGTGAAGAAAATAACTGTATTTCCTATACAAATTGCTTTTGATGGAACAAGTGTTTTACAATATTCATCTTTGACAGTATAGCCCTGCACCAATTTTTAGATTTTCTTAACTGAGTTTGAACTAATTCCTTGGGAATTACTTATCCCTTGCTACCTGTGTTCTCCACTTTTCTCCTCTATATCTGTCTCAGTTACACATACACACACAATTCAGCCCTCCCTTCAGACATTAGAAACAGTCTTAACAATTGTTTGAGACTGCTTCAGCAGTTTTCTTACATCAGCATCCTTGGAAGGAGGGTGTCAGTGAGGACTAAGAAAAGACGCTTGGATTGAGCGATTTGGAGGGTTCAGGGTGACTCAGTCAGAATCTATGGCAGGGTGTTCAAGGGGCAAAATACCCACAACCATCTCAAGAGCAGAGACCATACCTGGTTCATGTTTCATTGCACAACACCTACACTGAAGTCACAGATGCTTGTATGTTTCCTGAATGGATCAGTAAATGAACAAGTGGGAAGTAGAGGCAGTGGGTATACTATTTCAAGAAGATAAGCAGTGGAGGAGAGGAAACATATTGAGTTGGCTTCAGGTGCTTACATGGTCCCAAAAGAAAGGTATATTTAGCTTTTAGATACATGACAGAAACCAAGAAAAGAAAAGATTTAGAATTCAAGCATGATTTAAGAAGAAAAATGAGTCAATATCAGGCCAGGAGTTTTCCTTGGAGCTGAGAAGTCTAACAGTGGACACACAATAAATATTTGTTGAATGAATCAATGGGTGAGTAAAGACACTTCATCTTCTAAGACATAAAAAAGATTGGCTCTAGGTACAAAAATTTTGATGGAGATAAAAGGAAGTTGGAAACTCTTAAAAGATCTAATCATCTAAGATAATTGTAGTAAAGATTTAGGAAATGATCGCTCTATGCCAGGTGTCATGTACTTTCATATATTATTTCATTTAATCCTTACTCATAAGCCTACACTGTGAGTGGGGGTAGTATTTTGGTCATTTGTAGTTAAGGAAACAAAACTTAACCTTATAGTCTAGACGTAGGGAACAGTTGTAGCTGAGCTAGGACTTGAACTTTGGGACTCTGCCTCCAGAGGTCACTGCTTCCTGATGGCAAGGGAATGAGGCTGGAGGCTTGAGTATCCTTTGCTTTTAATTTTCCAGTGGTTTCTTATTTTCTTATGCTTATGTGAATCTTGCTATATGGATTATATATTCATTAAGCATGAAGACTTGAATTTGAATTTCCTTCAAATTCAAGATTTGAATTTCCTTCAGTGGCTAGCAAAATGCTTGGATTATCGTAGTCAGTTGGCTGCTTGTTAACTGATGTGTTAATCAAAGAAGTTAAATCAAAGAAGTTAAAATTTAGGATATGAAACTTAGGAATTGAAAGTCAGAAAGGAATTAATTTTTTTTTTTTTTTTTTTGCGGTACGCGGGCCTCTCACTGTTGGGGCCTCTCCCGTTGCAGAGCACAGGCTCCGGACACGCAGGCTCAGCGGCCATGGCTCACGGGCCCAGCTGCTCCGTGGCATGTGGGATCTTCCCAGACCAGGGCACGAACCCGTGTCCCCTGCATCGGCAGGCGGACTCTCAACCACTGCGCCACCAGGGAAGCCCAGGAATTAATTTTTATAAAACATGATAAAACATAGAAATATACCAGTCCCTTGAAGTGTGGCCAATAAGATCTGAGGCTCTGCTATGTCAGGTAAAATTTCTAAAATAAAGGCACATAAAACTTCTTCCAGTGTTAAAAATAATGGACGAGGCTACAGTGCACTGTCCAGCACATAATAGGCTCAGTATACATCAACAGGGATGCAGGATATCATAGGCATTGCTTGGGTCCAAATCTCATCTCAGTCACTGGAAACTTTGGGTAAATTACTTAATCTCTTTAAACCTCAGTTTCCTCATCTGTAAAGGAAATAGATGATACCTCCTTCCTAGGGTTGTTATTAATATTAAATAAAGTAATGCACATAAAGCACTTACTTAAGGCATTACACATAGTAAATGTTCAATAAATATTAACAATTACTATTTGATGTTGAATGAGGGAAAGGGAGCTTAGAGTCATAAGACAAATATAGCATGGATCTCCTGGAGTCCAAGTTGCATTTTCTATCCTGGCATGTATGTAATGGGTACAGTGGGCTTGCCCCAGGCTTTTTGGGAAAGAACTCATCTAGAGGTACAGTCATACATACGCTTGGATCATTGAAAAGGCCCCACACTAGAGAGGAGGGTTGGTTGTGGTATACAGCATTGTACCTACCCTGTGCATTTCAGGAGACAGGGATTATGAATTAAATATAGTGGGGAGATGGGAGAGTTCTTTTCTATAAAGTGCCTGAGATATTGGAAGCACCAGCTAACATTGCTTTGGCTTCAGTGTCATGGCATGAGGCCTAAGGAGTAGGGAACAGCACTTCCCCCCCTCAGCTGAGCAGCCCAGCCTGGTGCCTGCAGCAGCACCACTCTGACAGCTCTGGGAGAGAAGGAAGTAGGGATGCCCAGGGAGGCATGGGTATCACTTCCTGAATGGTAGGTCTGGAGGTGGTGACACTTGTGAGATGCCATCATCGGTTTCACCTGGCCACTGAAATCTCCAGGGGAGTCCAAGACATCTTTGGATAAGACTTGAGGAGGATTAGAAATCCTTTGGTTGACGTTAGAGACAGAGAACTGAGCTAAATTATATCCATACATTTACAACTTCCAGGCCATTGTGGTCAGGGGAATAGGAATTATGTAGAATTCTAGAGCTGAGAAGAATGTAACCGGTCATCTGGTTCAATTTTATCCTTTAATCTGTGGTCCAGAGAGCCTAAGTAATGTTCCCACGATCACCTGCCATAAGAATCTGTGTAACAAAGTTTGAGTGACAGGGGAGTATTCACCACTGCATATGTCCATTACTTACTAACGTTATGAAAAGTGTGAGTGAGCTAAATATATATGAGAGTGATGGCATTAAACCAGAAAACACCAGTATGAACAGCCAGGCAGCCTGCTTGGTTTGTTTCCCCACATATATCTGCTCCTTTATCTCTCTTTAACGGTTGCTAGCTAATTGATGATGTGAAAACAGACTTCCTTAACTCCTACACACTAAATCAATTAGTGTTGAGGTGCCACTCTGTTCACTGAGAACTGTTGATTTCTACCCCATTGTTTTAGTTGTTGCTTTTATTCTTTTTCATTACTTTTTGGTTTGGGATTGTGTTGGTAGAGTGAGGACATCTGCATGATCCATGGCCCTATTAAAGGGGCTAATAGGAGATAAGTAAACATATTACAGATATTCCAGTGTTGACTACAGAGCGATCATTACACAATGAAACGCTCATGGCCTGAGCACAAATCAAAGAGGCCGTGCTGGTATTGGGTGAATTTTTGCATTTTCTTTTCTTCCTCTTTATAGAAGAATGCTCATGAGAGTCCTGGATGGTTTGAGGAGCTATCTTCTCTGCATCTTTCCCTTCCTGGACTGCTTTAATCATATGCCCCTTCCTTTCCCTTCATCTCTGTCTTCATGCCATCTGTGATACTTGGCAGCTGCTGGTATATCCAGAATACTCCTTGGCCCCAGCATCTGTTGGTTTGAATGAAGCTGGAAGTATTTTATCTATCGGTAATGTCTTTCAAAACCATAAATGGTCATTTTGTCACCTGTTATGTTGGGATAATCATTTCCTTTATATATGGCACCTTTGGGCACTTTGACCTCTGTTTCTTTTCAGGCCCTAAAATGCAGAGGCACACGAGCTTGAATAATGGGAAATTTGATTTTCCTATGGGGTGTATATTTGGTTCTAGGATATTCAGTGGTGGCATTGAGAATAAAGAGAATACAGCGTTAGAAGAGTCAGAAAGTTCTCCGTGGTGTTTTTTAAGCTCAGAAAAGTTTGGAACCAAGAAACTAAAAAGTATATATATATATATATATATATATATATATAAATTTATTTTGTGTCCATAATACTAAGTATAAACAAATACCATACAGACATACAAATTAAACATACCCTCATTTACACCACGTATACATTTGTATATATATGTGGCTGTGTGTACAAAAAGTGTTGGCCAGTTGTATATGTATGTATATCTGAAAGTGTTCATAATATTACTATATGGCAGAATTACAGAAAATATATATTTTCTTGTATATTTTCTGTGCTTTTCAAAGTTTTAACTGAGCTTGGAGGCCTTTTATAAAAAGGAACAACCAAACATTGTAAAGCAAATCCATGCTTGGAGTCTGACAGCACACCATAAAAGCTGCCAGAGTCAGGAAGGACATAGAAATTGCAAATGTTCCCTGGGCTCTGGCCAAATAGGTCACAGGAGTTGGTCCCTACCCCCCATCCCCACTCCCATCTCCTTCTTTGAGGTCCCAGCTGTTTTGAGACAAAACGATGTATGTGATCAGTGAGGTGACTGAGATGGTATAACCAAACAGATTACTCCAGCCTCTCTTCTAGAGACAAAGTCTGATTATGTTTGAATTCTAAATTTGTGTTTCCTCTCAGATAGTTCCAGAGAGTTCACTCACAGAAACTCCAGAAACAAATTAAGTTGACCACCAGCTGTTTTGAAATTTAGCATTTAGTTATGAAGGACTGTTTTTTTTTACAGATAATGATTGTAGCACTCCAGGTAAATAAAATCTGCCACTGCCATTGTGGGTTCCTGTACTCCTTCTCCATTTTCTTTAATTGGGTGTGTGTGCACACAGGGGATGGGGGTTCCAACAATCAGTGGGAGATCCTGCAAGCTTCTCATCTGCTGGGTCCCGTTTTCACTCTTAACCTCTGGAAGAGTTCCATAGAGCGCAGAGGTAATGTAGTATGTAGTCTTTGCTTTTTCACAGGTTTCCTGACTGAGGTTACGCTAATGATTTTCAGTTAGAAATTTGACCATGGATATGACTGTTGTCTTCCTTTAGATCCTAGCAGGGTAGTTACATCAATTTTTAGTAAAGAAAGAGAAAAGCAACTGTATCTAAAAAAGTGCAATAAGAGTTTACCACACTCTGATGTTTTGATTCTGATAGAAGCATAGCATTTATAACATTATTTGGAATTTACATTTTTTTCAAACCACCGATCTATTTTTAGATTGGAGCAAATGAACTTATTTTTGAAACATTAACTTGACTTAAAATCAGATTTGGTTCTCCAGAATCAAGAAAGCTAATCTTGGAAAGTTATCCTGCTTGGATAAATACCTTTTTTAAAACTCTTAACTGGATAAAGCCATGGTGGTCTCCAGAAAAGAAAAACATAGGCCCACTTTAATTTTTATGACTGATCTATCTGAAAATGGAAGAGGAGAATTGTAATTCCTTGAGAAGTTAAATGCTAATGAAAATCTCAGGTGTCCATTCCATATCTCTGGCAGCTATCTAAGTGAGCAGTGGAAATATCCTCTGCTAGAAGTTATATCTTCTAATATAACTATTAGAAGAGAATAAATGTAAATGGAAAATTCTCATTCTCCTGCATTGGGAGAGTTACTTTTGTCTTCTGCTTGTTTTAATTTGTGGTTAAGAACTTAAACAGTCCAAAAGCATAAGTAAAGTGTTCTCCCTTCATGCCCCACATCATACCTCCCTCCAATTCCATGTTCTTTTATGAGAGAAGAAAAAGAAGGGAATCTGGAAAATGGTTCTATCTCTTATATACGATGATGGAGTCAGTTTGACCCCTTCTGTACTCATTTAATAAGCAAATCTTTTGTTAGTGAAAATAGGAGAGTTTTTGTTCACATGAATTTTAACAGCCAAATGTAATCAGAAACTCAGTCCAAGAAGCAAAAAAGGAAAAAGTAATATGTCCTTTGAGCCCTACTCCAGATAAAAGCCAAGGCATTTCCCAGGGCTTGGATTACAGTCCATTTTGTAGATACTCATCTGTAGGGATGATATAGTTCCTCTTTTGAATACGAAGTAGTTGTTTTGGATGGAGTATGCTAAGAGGACTTAGGACCTTACTGGCTGGAGCTGTGTGTACTTCCGAAACTTGAGAGTTTTATGGCTGTCCTTTTCCTGGTCCTCCCTGTAAACCCTGACTATATCCATTGAGATCAATGTTACATTTCTGAGTTGCAAGTATATGTTCTATTCTGAGAATGGATTTTTCTTTTTTTTCTTTTTTTTTGAAGTATAGTTGATTTACAGTGTTGTGTTAATTTCTGGTGTACACCAAAGTGATTCAGTTATATACACACACACACACACACACACACACATATACATTCTTTTTTATATTCTTTTCCATTATGGTTTATCACCAGATACCGAATATAGTTCCCTGTGCTATACAGAAAGACCTTGTTGTTTATCCATTCTACATATAATAGTTTGCATCTACTAACCCCAACCTCCCACTCCATCCCTTCCCCACCTCCCTTCCCCCTTGGAAACAACATGTCTCTTCTCTTTGCCTGTGAGTGTGTTTCTGTTTCATAGATAAGTTCATTTGTGTCATATTTTAGTTTCCACATATAAGTGATATATGGTGTTTGTCTTTCTCTTTCTACCTTCCTTCACTTAGTGTGATAATCTCTAGGTTCATCCATGTTGCTGCAAATGGCATTATTTCATTCCTTTTTATGGCTGAGTAGTATTCCATTGTATATATATATATCACATCTTCTTTATGAGGATGGATTTTTTTTCTTTAACAATATATATAATTAAACCAGAGGCAAAGTTTGATTTTTAGAATGTGCCTTGATGGCAACATCTAATGTATCACAGAACAATTACTGTATGACAGGCATGGTGCTTACTACCTTTCATACATTTATCTCTCTCATTTTCCCAACACACCTGTGACAAAAGATCATTCTTTCTACATACAGCTTAGAGCATTAGATATCATGCTGCTAGGAAATGGTAGGAAATGGTAGCTGAGGTTTGAACCTGGTCTGTGCTGTTAACTACTAACTGATTTCCTCCTATTATATTCCTCTTGCTGTGCTCTTCTGTCTCTTCCATGAAATACTATGGATTCTCTAAAAAGAGTAAAGCATAATACTTAGAAATGGAAGAGAAATAGAGAAGCAGTCAAGCTAATAAAATGAGAGTACACAGGCCTGGAAGAAAATGCAATTTTCCAGTCTTAAATGTTTGTCAGAGATGGTTTATACAACAATAAGAACCTTGTCTTCTTTTTTTTTTTCATTCTTGCATCCCTAGCACCTAGTACAGTGCTTGGCAAATGGAGGCAACCAAATATTTTAAAATAAATTAATGTTTATATTAAATTTATCACAGTGTTTAATGTAAAAGATACATTATAATAACGTTCAAGGAGCCGAGGACATTGATTTTATCAATTCAAATAAATGCTTCTGTATTGGTCTTAAAGATTCCGAAATTTAGAATCAGGGCAGAAAGAAGTAGAAAACTTACTTTGCCCTTGTTATTCTTTTTTTTTGTTTGTTTTTTTGTTTTTGTTTCTTGCGGTACGCGGGCCTCTCACTGTTGTGGCCTACTCCGGTTGCGGAGCACAGGCTCCGGACGCGCAGGCTCGGCGTCCATGGCTCACGGGCCCAGCCGCTCCGCGGCATGTGGGATCTTCCCGGACTGGGGCACAAACCCGTGTCCCCTGCATCGGCAGGCGGACTCTCAACCACTGCGCCACCAGGGAAGCCTCCTTGTTATTCTTAAGTCAGTATTACAGTCTTAAGAAATATACTGACATTATTTGTGGATAACTTCCTAATCAGATCCTGAAATTTCAAATTGAGTCTATTTTATAATTTATAAAATGTTAAAGGAAAGCAGAAAAGTCTATACTTGGTAAGTGAAGAAGTTGGTCTTATGTCCATTAGGGGAACAAATTTGTGACAAATCACATTGAAATTTAAATAAATCCATTATCTCCTCATGTTTATGGTGAAGATAGATAATCAGTGTTATTTTATTTTCTGTAATTTAAAAAGCTTGCTCAAGTTGCTTCACTGAACAACTCCAGAGGGCATCATTCCCAGTGCAGTGAATCTATGTGAATGGTGCTCTGGGCTAAAGGGATGCTGTAGTTTCACAGCCATTGGCAGCCCTGCCATTCCTTCTGTCCATATAGATGATTTAGGCCTAACCTAAATAGATTCCTATTTGCAAAAACGATCAATTTATCCAGGGATTTTTTTCATATTTGTGTGATGTGATAGTTTATTTCAGCATTTATTGAATACCTATGTCAAATTTTAGGCTAGAACCTTGCAGATAAGTAGGACATGATCTCTAAAAGAGATTTACCATCTGTCAGAATGAAAAATACTAAACTGATGTGATAGTATCTTTATCTACAGATAGACGTGATTGTTGGTTAAGTGGTACAGATACAGAGGTATAGATGTATAGAGATATATATAATACATGCTTATGCTTGGATAGCTGCAAATCAAGGTTATTATGATGTTCTAAAATTGGGTCATCCATACAAAATTCTTCATCCCTCAGATACATCCTTGCTGTTCGCAATAGCCCAAACTCCCTGTTCCCAGGGGCTTTCTAGTACTAGAAAATGCTTGGAAACTGGCCTTTTTCTAGGGTTTATATCCTTGATTTTCTTTAGCAGTACATGTAACGAGTGATTTCATTTGTATCAGCTGTGGCTCTTTGTGAGCTGAAAATCACAGAAAATGCAATGCCAACCAGTTTAAAGCACAAAGTAAATTTTTTGGGTCTTGTAACTGAAAATCCAAGGAGCTATTTGGCTTCAAGTAGACAATGTCGCTAGTATTTGGTTTCCGTTGTTCCATCTTTTATTACACTTACTCTGGATTGTTTCCATTCTCTTGTGGCCCAAGATGGCGGCAACAGTTCTGGACTTAATGTGATCATGTTTCAAAGGCTGTGATCAGATCCTATGGCAAATCCAAACCAACCATTGTTGCAAGGGGAGTGTGATGCTCTGACCAGCTTACACCTACATTACACGCTCCAGCCCTGAACTGGGGTGGATTCTCCAGCTGAAGACTAGTGACTGAGACTCAGAGAGAGGGGTGGTTCCTCAGAAGTTTGAGTTTCAATTACCAGAAGTGGGGTGAAAGGAATTCTGGAACAATAGATGTCAATCACACAGGCACAAAGAGAAAATCGACCTTCTTTATCTATCCTTTACCACAATCAAGACAAGTTTTGTAATAAAAGCTGCCAGTATGCTAAAGAATGAGATGTCCTGTCTACAAGGGAATGGCAAGCATAGCATTTTTAAGTTTTGATATTTCAAGGTGTTTCTTATCAAGCTAGAGTCAAAGGTAGGGTCAAGAGCCATGAAGCAAAAATTAATTTAGAAAGTAAAAAGTGACAGTAAATTTTTGTGACTTGTTAAAAGAACGGGGTGAGGGGGTGTTAAAAAATTCCTACTATAGATATAAATCAAGAATTTGAAAGTTTCACTGGAGCTTTTAAAATCATTGCACAGTTAGGTACTGTAATACTAATAGTACCTAACGTGTATTTGGTACTTACTACATGCCTGACATTATGCTAAATACTTTTAATCCTCACTTAATCTTCTCAGGAATCCCATGAAGTAGGTAGGTATCCTCATTTTACAAATGAAGATGCTCAGTCTTGGAGAAGTGCGTATTTTAGAGGAGACCTTCCGAAACATGAAGGCATGGTATAGAAGATGGCCAAGATGGTGATGATTCTGGAAATTGGCAGATGAGAAGGTTCATATCGAGGAAAAAGGACATGATTTGCCTCTGTCTTAGTTGAGGCTGTTATAACAAATTACCATAGACTAGGAGGCCTAAATAACAAATGTTTATTTCTCACAATTCTAAAGGCTAGAGGTTTGAGGTCAGGGTGCCAGCAGAGTTCTGGTGAGGATCCTCTTCCTGGTTCCCAGATGGCTGTCCTTTCTCTGTGTCTTCACATGGTAGAGAGCAGAGAGAGAGGAAGCAAGCTCTCTCATGTCTCTTCATATAAGGGCACTGATCCCATTGTGACGGCTTCACTCTCATGACCTGATAACCTCCCAAACACGCCATCATCTCCAAATACTCTCACGCTGGGTTTAGTGTTTTAACATATGAATTTTGGGGATACACATTCAGTTTGTACCGTCTTGTGAGAACTGGCTCGCAGATATGGAATTATACTTACCCTGCATAGAATGGTTGTTGGATGTTTCAGAAAGACAGTTTGCAGATAAGGTAAGACTTCTTAGCAGTTACCCATTGGCATATTCTGTTACTTCTGTCTACAGTGCTTCTCCATTCTCTTTACATGCCTAAATACAACCGATCCTTGAAAGCTTAAAATGCCATTTATTCCACAAGACCTTGCTTGATTGCCTTTACCACTGCCATCAAAGTGAGGTATCTCCTTCCAGTAACTCCCAGAGCACTAAGACACTTGCCTTAGGACCATGTGCTGTGCTTTATTAATGTAGAGCTCTTATCTCTGACTTGAGCCTTAAGCTCTTTGAGGATGAGTGCTTTGCCAGCCTCATCCATGAACCTTTCTAGAGTGCCCCATCTGGCCTTGCACGCAGCAGATGCTCAGGACACCTCCTGAGATGGCCTGGCTGGTGAGACGGGAGCTCCCGTTCCTAACCATCTTCAATGAGTGCTGAAGACAGTGATTACGGGGATAAATCCCTGCATTCAGTGGGAGGCACATGAAACCGCTTCCAAGACCTCATTTATTCTAATATTCTGTGATATTTATGGCATAATTTTACACTTATTTTTTATTTTTTTTCACATCATTGTTGAAACATGACTTTATGCATCTGACAACAAAAAAAAATCCTAAATGAATTTCTGGCTCTTAAGTATCTAGATGTCTCTAGCTAGACAGAAATATTTTCAGGTCATACCAATATAAAGGAAGATACAGATAACATAGCCATCGTCTGTTACTTTTATCTATCCCTAAGTAGATCTATACCAGTTATATGGAGCTATAAATGCTATATTAAGAAAAGTATGTATTGTATTTATGTATTCTTTTTTAAAATTTATTTATTTTTGCTGTGTTGGGTCTTCATTTCTGTGCGAGGGCTTTCTCTAGTTGTGGCAAGCGGGGGCCACTCTTCATCGCTGTGCGCGGGCCTCTCACTATCACGGCCTCTCTTGTTGCGGAGCACACGCTCCAGACACGCAGGCTCAGTAGTTGTGGCTCACGGGCCTAGTTGCTCCGCAGCATGTGAGATCCTCCCAGACCAGGGCTCGAACCCGTGTCCCCTGCATTAGCAGGCAGATTCTCAAGCACTGCGCCACCTGGGAAGCCCTGTATTTATGTATTCTTGCATGTATGCTGTATCTGTGTATAGCATGTTTAGAGTTATAAAACCCTTCTGCAAAAATCATTTCATTTTATAGTTATATAAAAACTATATATACCTATGAGCAAATGTTTGTATATATAACATATATATATATATAACCATACATATATACATTATATATGTATACATGTATATATACAATGCATATGTATATTATCCACACACATACACACACTTACAGTGATGTATAAACTTGCCTTGATATTTGAGGTTGCCTTTTACCCTGGAAGGCAGCTGAAATAGTGCCGGTATTATTTTTCAGAAAGGATGAACTAGAGAAAGAAGGGAACAGTGTATCAGCAGCTGTCTCCTTCCCCCTCAAGTTTCCATTACACCTTCTTCCCACTTTCTTTCCACCTCTCTACTTACAAATCTTATCATCTGGTCTCAGTGTACTAGTGCAAATAACAAGTTTGAATGGAGTGAGTTCCAAAATCAAGAGAGCATAAAGAATCTTTCAAAGAGAGGAAAATTGTGTGAAGTGGTGTTGTGGATATTTAGTGCCTTGCCAACAACCACATACCAATTATGTTACCTTGGGCTAGGTGAAAATGAGGAAACCTCATTATGCCTTGGAAATTCTGCTGCTTATACCTAGAAGTGTCACTTGGCTTTCTGGTTAGCACAGAAAATTTTGGACTTTCTGAAATTATGTAATGGTAGTTAGCTTGAGTCTAGAACAAGAGGAAAACATTGTTGATATATTTGGAAACATTTCGATAACCATATATATACAGTTTAGTTTGTATAATAAGCTGAATTAGATTATATCTGTATATTATGTTGCCTTCCAAAGATATTTTATATCAGTCTTTAAATTATGATATAATAGATTTTGTGGTATATCAAACCCATTCAGAACTCCATATATTTCTGTTCTTATTTCGTAGAGTGAAGTTCCTCCCTTGCTTTCTAAAGGTCCCACTCAGAATCTGTTTGAACAGCTTCAATCCTGAAATCCATTTTCTCTTTTCAGCTATAACCAAATATTCTATCTTCTGTATAACATGGGTTCATAAATGCTTCTCTCTACCAACACTTGTCTCAAGCTACTTTTCTTCCACAATTGACTATGGAGTCACTGTAACCTGATAGGTATAACTGTATCTCATTGTTGACAGGAGCTTACTGAAGAACATGTTTTGGTCTTATTTTATTTCTAGCAACTAGTCCAATCTCAAGCATAACGGAGACACATAGTAACCTCTTGATTAAAGAATGAATAACAGTATAAGGGTTAAGGCAGATCTACAGCCATAGATGCAATTGCTTTCTGGCAACATTTAAATCCAAAGAACATCATGTCCTAAAGAAAATGGGATATACATGCATATATATACATAATGGAAAAAAAAGATGAAATCTTGCCATTTGTGGCAACTTGGATAGACCTTGAGGGTATTAAGCTAAGTGAAGTAAGTGGAGAAAGACAAATACCATATGATTTCACTCACATGTAGAATATAATAAACATAAATATAATAAACAAATAAAACAAAAAATAAACACATAGATACAGAGAATAGAGTAGTGGTTACCAGCAGGGAGGCAAGGTGGGGGAAAGGTGAAATGGGTAAAGGGAGTCAACCCTATGGTGATGGATGAAAACTAAACCTTCAATGGTGAACATGCTGTAGAGTATACAGAAGTTGAAATATAATATTGTACACATGGAACTTATATAATCTTAGAAACCAATGTTACCTCGACTTAAAAAAAAGGAACAGCATGTGTACAGTTTTTTGAGCTTTTCAAATATTTGAGCTTCCAATACTTATTTGCTTTGTATTTATGCAGTTTGTAATTTTCGAAATACAATTAGTCCATGTACTCACCCTGAAGTCATTTATTAGTTATAAGTGTTTTCCTAGTCTTTATACCCAGTAGAATTGGCCTAAACATGCAACAGCCTATGTTTAAAATCTACTTTGCTGATTAAAAGAAGGAAATGAGCTTGTACTTGCTTGCTTGCTCTCCCCCAAAGCTTATTAATCCATGTACACTTATTTTACTAAAGAGTGTACCTGGTCATGCAGTGAAGTGTAAATATATTGAGTGCCCACCATGTGCTGGATTCTGTGGGAGTACAGAGACAAATAAAATGGACACTTCCCTCCAGGAGTCTAAATGGTATTCACAGAACAGATATAACTGTAAATAATGTTTTTCATAAAGGATCCCTGAGATACATGCTCTCTCAATGTTGTGAACAGAAAGAGGGGTAGAACAAGGAAGGACAAAATTAATTGCCATGGGTGGGATCTGAAAAGGCCTTTCAGAGGAAGGGGCATTTGAATCAAGCTTTGAAGTTCATGATATAAACATTGTACAGTATAAGCAGTCTGAAGGAAACTTCCAAGAGGAAGAAATGTCTTGGTCAAAAGACTGGAAGCAGCAAGGTTAAAAGCTATTCTTTGGCACAGATGGGATATAGGAGTGGAGATGGGGTATCAGATAAGACTGGAAAGTCAGATTTGGGTCAGAAGTTCTTGGTAAGAGGTGAGGATCTTGCTTTAATTTCCCAGGCATCAGGGAGAAAATGAAAGTTTTTAAGGCAAAGAAAAGAAGAGACAAGCTGTGATGTTTAAAAGTTTTCAAGAATCAGAGGCATCAGAGCCAGTGGCCAGAGAATTTATAAGTAGGAGGAAACTTGATAATCTTCATAAGGAAATAAAATGCGCAGAAATTCCTCACCTCTTCTCAAGTAAGTGCTGGTACCAGGGCAAAGCATGTGAGGTGAGTAGGGTATAAATTTATAGGAGGCACTCATTCTTAGGGCCGTGAAAGTACATGAAATTGTACCTCTCTCACCTTAGTCTAGTTCTGACACTGCCTGGAATATTAAATTGGCATTACTGTAAAAGATACTCGTGACATTTCCTGTGAGAACTCGCTTCCTATGAGTTTCAAAGTGGTCTACTTTCAAAGTGGTCTACTGGATTCTTTCCTTGGGCCACCATTTTCAGTTTCTGTAAGGGGAGAGGAAGGCTAATTCACATAGAAAAGTTGCACTGCAATGAGATATTACACTGAACCAGGCCAATTAGAAGAAGAAGGTCTTACCTCCATGAGCCTGAAGCTCCCATTTATCCTGACAGGATATGCATAATGACACCCAGGTCTTTTGATTTTGAACTCTTTAATTTAGATTCTCAGTCTGAGGTAGAGAAAAGGACACCGACTGAATGGTGAGGAGCACTGCACTCTGAGCTGTGAATTTGTGTCAGTGGGTCCATTAGGGTAATCCAGACCTTCTGCCCATTTGTAAGGTTGCTGAGAATTTGTGTCAGTGGCCCATTAGGTTAATCCAGACTTTCTGCCCATTTGTAAGGTTGCTGAGAAGAGGAGGAGAAAATTAGAATGAATCTCTTCTTTTTTAAAACCAAGAAGTAGGTGACACAGAACATTTGCTCATTTGTGGTCAAGATCCCTTCATGTTACTGCTTGTTCATTATCGATTGCCTGTTGTGATGCCTTGTACAATCATAGATTCTTAGAGCAGTTTTCATTTTATAAATATACTGAGTGGTCCATTGTTAAAATTAGTGTACACTGCATATGACTATCCATTCTACAGTCAGTCAGCCTGTTTCTCACCCATGAGAAACAAAGGAGATATTCAGGAAGCATCTAGCACAACATTGGCACATTGTAGGTCCTCAGTCAAATACTGGCTCATTTTCTTCCCCTCTCTCAAAAATCTCCTTCCTCTGTAGAATCACTCTCTCCCCCACAGACTGGGCCCACATCACTCAACTTCAAGATTCCACTGCTAAGATAATTTTTCTAAAGTATTATTTGAATATCCTATGCCCGGCAATTAATTGATTGGTTTATTATATTGTACCCCACCACTTAGAAGGAAAGTTGGTTAAAAAAAATATATATATACACACACACACACACACACACACACACACACACACTCACACATACATATATACACATACACATGCATGCCCTTCAATGTACAAGTCTACTGAGTCCAAAAACAACACATAGTATGTAAAGTCATAGTCGTTAAACACAGGGCTACATTAACTTTTTTTATATACGTTCCCATCCATCAAAAAAAGTGCCGTGTGCAGAGCATTGTGATGTTTACAACGTCAGAATATGTAGCTCTTAAGATTGGCTCACCCAGTAAGATTCAGAGAGATGCAGGATGCAGAATGGGAAAGAGCATGGGCTTTAAATCAGTAAGGCTTGGGTTTAAATCTCCTATCTACCAGCCCTGTGACCTTGAGCAGATGGCTTACTGTTCTGAATATTTGTTTAAGATATTAAATTGCCCCCCTGCAATTCTATAAGTATTAGATGAGATGATATATATAAATCATCCAGTGTAGTTTCTGATCCATGGTTGGCACTCAATAAGTGGTAACAATAAATGACATTGATTACAGTTTTAGGAAATTATTTGTCTCACACAATCACTCAGCCACTTCAATCCATGTATATTCTAAGGGATTTACTTGGAATTCAGACTCATACCTCCTTTATGTGTTCAGTGAATTCTATGAAATGCAGTACCTGTCATATCATCCAAATGAAGGCTGTTCTTTGGAACACATACATAGAGATATTTGAAAGATTTCCCTATTCAGGACAAGCTAGACATCTCCATATGAAATCTCCATGTAAAGAATGTTTTCAGATTGTCTTCTAAGATGTTATCTGTCCTGTTCCTGCCTTTTCAGTTCCTTCCTGCTATCCCCAAATCTCGTACAACAGAAGTAAAATTTAGTACCTTACTGTGTTTTTGTATGACTCTTCTTGCCTTTACTACCACAGAGTCACTCTTCTTGTTAAACACACTCTCAGTGATTACATTATTAACCTTTGACTTCTTTTCCCTGACACAGATCATTTTTAAAAATTTATTTATTTATTTATTTATTTTTGCGGTACGCGGGCCTCTCACTGTTGCGTCCGCTCCCGTTGCGGAGCACAGGCTCCGGACGCGCAGGCTCAGCAGCCGTGGCTCACGGGCCTAGCCGCTCCACGGCATGTGACACAGATCATTTTAATTCCAGTAACGACCTGTTCTTTCTTCCTTGATTTGACAGGGTATCAGGCCATGTAAGATCACGTAATCCACTAAGAATCATAGACCATTAGAGCTGGAAGGCATTTTATAGATTATGTAGTTCACTTTGTTCTTTATATACAGGATAAAAGGGAAGTTCTGAGAAGTTAAGGCACCGTGTGAACTATCATTCAATGTCTGAGATTTATGTCTTGAAACCAAACAAAGATTCTCTTTAGGGCTTCCCTGGTGGCACAGTGGTTGAGAGTCCGCCTGCCGATGCAGGGGATGCGGGTTCGTACCCCGGTCCGGGAAGATCCCACATGCCGTGGAGCGGCTGGGCCCGTGAGCCATGGCCGCTGAGCCTGCGCATCCGGAGCCTGTGCTCTGCAACGGGAGAGGCCACAGCAGTGAGAGGCCCGCGTACTGCAAAAAAAAAAAAAAAAGATTCTCTTTAATTACCTGGAATGAAATTAGAACATGGCTCTAACATACCTTATGGTCATCCTCTCTTTGTTCCTTGTCTTGGTAGGTATTACATGAGAAGACATGATAGAACAGTAAAATTATGCAGCCTTGTTAATAAGGTAACATTCCATCGATGTAAGGAAAATTGGCGTCATTTGAATGGTTTCCTAACTTTTATTTTCGACATCAGCTGTTTGGCAGTCTGTACATATACTATTAGGAGCGAGCACTTATAAATCCAAAGCAACCAAATGATCATCAGTAAACACCAAGGGAATTTCCCTTAGCATATTCGATATATTTTTGTGATCCTTGAGATTGGCGCTGGGATTAGTTGAGAGTATACAACTGTTAACACACAGTTAACTATATTGGTATTTCAGGAACACTGTCTATTACATGTAAAACATTCAAAGCTCGATAGATGCACTGTTGCTGCATTCTTTCCAATACGATTTATTTTAAAACATCTGTTGATGTTGTTACATCTGTGCAGACATAAAGTTCTGCTACGAGAAAAATTAAAAGATTGGTGAGTAGGCAGATGTGGCTGTTATCTTACTCAGAATCATCTGAAATTATAACTCCAATAAGTCAGTGTGGTAGTACAGCTAAAGGAAGAGCCAGAATGTAAGACAGATGTTTACACTTTTATTAGAACTGCTTGATACCAAATCAAGACTCTGAGTTTGGAAAAACCATTGGTAATCATTTCAGAAATAGCTTACAAAGCATGTAGTTAAACTAAGTCTCTTATTTCTAAGTGCTCCTGTGCGTGTGTGTGTGTGTGTGTGTGTGTGTGTGTGTGTTTTCAAATAAAAATGACGTAAGGCATTTTCATCTAGATATTCTACCAAAGATCCTTCTTACCAAAAGTTCTTATGTTAAGCTCACAGTTCTTTCTTAGCAATGGCATACAAATTTTCAGTAAAGGACTTTTGTCTTGGCACCTTACAAATCTTTCCTCGATTATCCTGAGTCCCTCAAAAACTTCCCTTGTTTGAACCCTTATATTTAACACTGGTGAAGCAGTTTTATGTGTTGAGTACTGTTCTAAGCATTTAATCCTTCCAACAGTTGCTAGAGAAGTTATTCTAATTATCCTATGTTTAAAGATGAAAACACTAAAATAAGAGGTCAGCTTGTCCAGAGTCACACAGCCTGTGAAAGATGAGGCAGGAGTGGAATCCAGGCAGTGCCTTCCTAATTACTTCTATAGATTGCCTCACTTGTTCACTATTAATTACCATTCTCTGGGACATTATATCATATCTTTCCAGGTAGTTTGTTAATGCTTTATAGGCACTGTTCCTCTTTATAGTCTTTTTTTTTTTTTTTTTTTTTTTGCGGTACGCGGGCTTCTCACTGTTGTGGCCTCTCCCGTTGCGGAGCACAGGCTCCGGATGCGCAGGCTCAGCGGCCATGGCTCACGGGCCCAGCCGCTCCGCGGCATGTGGGACCTTCCTGGACCGGGGCACGAACCCATGTCCCCTGCATCGGCAGGCAGACTCTCAACCACTGCGCCACCAGGGAAGCCCTATACTCTTAAAGGCAGAGTAGATTTTGTTTGGTAAAGACCAGTTTAGCTTCATGCCCAGAAGGGTAAGAGTAGAGGAAGTGTCCTGGACTTTCTGAGGGCCAAGCTGGAAGGGCCAGTCTTGCCTCCAACCACCTGGCATTTCTTGTCTCTTCCCTCACTTGCTCCTGGTCCTTGGTTTTATCCTTTGCAGGTGCAGGATTGACTCCAGAATGTGTATATACAAGGGGTTTAGCCACCCTGTGAGAGAAGGGACTTTAGGGACTTCCATGCCTACTGTGAAAATACAAGGCCAGTTACATAACTTGCTAGGTCTAGTGCAAAATAAAAATGTATGACCTTTTACTCAAAAATCAGGAAAAAGTTTATTCCTTTCTACTGTGGTCTCTCTCTCAACCTGTCATGGTGGTTTTTATTTGTTATTTAATGTTGTGCTCCCTCAGGCATGGGGAACTCACTAAGCGAATGCACCTAGGGCCCCTGCAGGAGGGAGATGGGGAGAGGGCAGTGACTGAGTGGGGTTGTGGTTGGGGATGACCAAGAGTCCGCTCCAAGGAGGGAGTGGGAGATGAGACCATGGTTGAGCCTAGGCTCTGAAGGCCCAGCACATCCTTCATTGTCTCATCAGACCTTACAGAACACAAATTCAAAATAAAAGTACTAAGAATTTCAAGATGGCAGCTGCAGAGTTAACCCCCAAGGGTAGGCCCCCCTTTAGAGCACTGGTTGCAGACCAGACCCATGAAGCTGGTTCTTTATACCTATTAATTTGGTTTGACTTAGGGGTCAGAGCTGATGAAGAATATGGCTGAAGCCTGTCTAAACTGTCTTTTGCTCCTTCCACTGTTAGGGTGATAGCATCTTTTGAGGTATTGTTGTCTCATCCCAATGACTAGATGGCAAATCTTTGAGATCAAAGCATTTCCTTTGTGTCTTTATGAACTCTCGCAAGGTGACCAGAGGACCACTGCGGGTAATGAGGGCACTATGGAAAGTCCATTTGAGGGTAGACAAGCCTGTGCAACCCAACAGAAAGATGACTTGTACCACTTTATGATGGCAGAGAGTCTTCACGTCCACTGGACTCACTGAGAAACATTGTTGACTACTAAGCAAGCTTTACACTCTCTATTGGGGAAGACTCTCATGCATTTTTAATAAAGAACCATTTACTTTCCAGCTTATCTCCAAATGGTACAGTCCTGAATGTGCAGACTGAATGGGACTTTCGAAATCATCCCTTCCCAGCCAGGCACTTTACCAAAGAGAAAAGTGAGGCCTGGGGAGGTGCCTTGACTTACCTAAGGTCACAGTCCTCCAGAGATACAGTTTTCATTCGGCCTGGTCTTTAACACAGCACACCTTTCCCTCGAAGTCTGACACAAGTTTTTGGAGACAGAAGCCAACCTGAGGGAACAGTTCAGAGTGCTACCCTCTCAATCATTCCTTCACTCCAAACCCCAACTTGTCAGTGTCCACAGATGATAAACTTTTCCTTCCCCAGAGAGCACATTCTTTTTTCCCCTTGTTCATTTTTCAGGTGTTCTATCCAATGTTTTGTTTCAGGGCAGATTATACTCAGAGACTGAGATTGTATTGCCAGTATTTTATTTAACAAAGATTCAGTGTACAAATTATAATTTCACAGGCCAATAGCATACAGGAAAATGTCTCTTAACAAGCCAATAAAGAAGTAACATACTCTAAAACGATGATAATTACACTGTTCTTCTAGGCAAGGGGAGGTGACAGAAATAAGTCCAAATTTAGTTGAGGTGTACCTTTTTATGAGTTAGTACTCTGGGGAGGCAGCTTAGTCAGTCATCAGCTGATGTCCAGCTGCTGGCAAAAACGAAAGTCCCCTGTTGTTGGAGCACGTTGCTAGGGAGTGATGGTGCTGGTTTGGGGGAGATGATCTGCTTCACGGGGCAACTGCACAGCTTTCATCACTGCCAGTAAAAGAGTGGACTTTACCAAGGCAGGAGCTAATGGCCCAAGGTCTTCCCAGAGCTATTAGATCAGCAACAGCAAAGAGCCGCCTTGCCCAGATGGAAGACTCTCAGTTGGTCCTCAGAAACTCTGAGTATTTATAGTCTAAATGTCCCATCACCATACTTGCCTCTGTGTATGTTCTTATTAATAAGCCCCAATGGCACCCCCAGCAGCTGAGCTACTGAGTGCTCGTCAGCAACCACACGTGTGGATGACAACATCCCCACATGCAACTTCACTTTTATATCAAAACAACTTACAAAAACAACTTCATTTTTAGACCAAAACAACTTTACTCTTAAAAACAACTTCATTTTAAAAATGAGTCGAGTTTTTTGTCATAAAAAACAAGTGGATTTGAAATTCTACTGTCGACTGAAAAAAATGCACAACTTAGAAGTTGAGAGTTATGTTTTATTTGGGTACTTTGCTGAGGGCTATAGCCCAGAGAATCAGCCTTTCAGATAGCTCTGAGGGACTGTTCCAAAGAGGTAAGGGGTAAGGGATGAGACAGGATACATAGGCATTTTTTTGGAAAAAAGAACATATAGTTGAACATCAAAAGATAACTGCTAATTTACACACAAAAAAAACCCCCAGACATTTCAAGTTAATGATTTTATTGGTTTTCTGTATATGGGAAGATGCAAGAGTCTGGGCTCATTGAAATTACTACTTTGATTTGCATCTTAACTAGGCCCGGTATCCTGTTCTCTCCATCCTGAATTACCCTCAGGGCACACCATAGTGGGCCGCTGATGACAGGTAACATTGGTTGTTTACCGAAATGGCAGGCAACATTCTTTGTTTACAGTATCAAACCACTACACAACACCCACAAACCCATCACCAACTCTGATGGACACAGTAAAATCTTTCCTCTTCTTTGAGATATTTGGGTTATACAGACAGAGCCCTAGCCAGGCCAGCACAGAGGCTTCTCCTCTCTGCCTCCCCAAGAGTTCAAGGTGGATGAGAAGGTACACTGTTGAGGTCTGATGTGGAAAAACTGGTTTTCATTCTACTCAGCTGGCAGTGAGCACCTTGAGGATTCTGAAGTTGACCCAGGGGCACAGTGGGAAAGTGTACCTTGGCCTTTGGTAGTGCCTTCCCGGTGCCAGGGCAAAAAGGGTGGTAGTTCTGCCACCTATTTGCTTTGTATTAGCTTCTGTGCTTATTCTGGATTTCTTCCTGGATTTATTATGCTATAATTTGATGTGCTATTGGAAAATATTTTAGCTGAAATTCTAGGCTCATTGATGAGCTTTCATAACCGGCTCCTCCATTAGGCCCTGCCAGCAGAAATCCTCTCAGCATATATTTAAAGAAGCAAGATGATTAGGGGAAGAGCCTATTGGTAATCTTAACATTGCAAACTTTTAATTAACAAAATGTTATACCTACATATATGCATGTAAGTCTAAATACTTTAAAACTCTTTTTAGTTATGGTGATTTCTGTTTTTAAAAATTATTAATTGAAGAAGTAATATAGCTTATGGCAAAAATTTTAAAGAGTACAAGAAAGCATGCAATGAAAAATACTGTGACATCTCATCACCAATAATTAATTCCAAATTCTCCATCCCAAGAGGCAATTACTGTTAAGAATTCCTTCTGTATCTTTCTAGAAATTTGCTACATATAAACAAAAGTGTGTGTTTATACACTTGAGAAGATAGTTTACATATTATTCTGCATCTTGCTTTTTTTTCCATGTAAAATTATATCTAGGAGATAGTTACCTATCAGCACAAATAGATCTCATTTTTTAACATCTACATATATTTCCATTTCAAAGATGTATTTTAATTTATGTAGCAAATGATCTAAAGAGGATGCTTTCTAGATATTTGCAATTACAAACAACACTGTAAAAAACCTCATGACTATGTTTTTGCCCACATATGTACATACATGTGTAAGGTGATTTTCTAGAGGTAGAGTTGCTGGCTCGAAAGATACATGCACTTAAAAATTGTGATGTTTCCAAACACTCTAAGAAGTTTGTGTGACTGGTTAGCATTTGAAAAACCGTGATTGAATAGAAAAAGACAGATATAAAACCAAAGTAGATGACTATGAATTGAATTAATATATTCTACTAAAAGCATAAAGGAAATAGTAATTTAAATGGAATCTAAAAACAATAAGTAGTTTAGTTCAGTTTATCAAACACTTGTGCCTGTTGTGTACTGAGCAGTGTCAGGTGGATGAGAAGGAGCTGGAGGTCATGGGGAGGATAGTGGACACAGGTGAGTAAGGCTGCATGCTTGTCTTACCTTGACGGGGTCCCCAGTCCACTAGTGTAGGCAGTTGTGGGTGAAAGCACAGGTGTTAGAGAAGCACAGGTGAGAAGGTTTAAGATACGTGTGGGGTTGGTGGGGAGAGGGCTCATGTTTATAGTACTTTTTTGTACCTCAGATATCTTTCTGCTTCAGCCTATAGCATTTATGTACAATTCAGGAAGAACTCATTTACGGGCTGCTCCCTGTTTAACCGTGGGTTGAATTCCAGAAGTTGGTTTTAAGTCCATCTGGAGCTTAGAGGACCTTTCCTCACAGAAACATTGTCATAAATTGTTTCATTTCCTAAACCATATAAAAGCAATCTCACCCACAGTGTAGCAGAAAAATTGTGCATATGTGGTTAAAGAAGGCAGTAATATTCTGGTAAGATCAGGTAATTAAGCAAAAGACAAAACAAGTCAATTTAAATGAGTAGCTTACCATGAATGCCTGCACTTGAAGACTACTAGGTTTAGTTAGAGGAAGATGAAAAGGTCTGTGGAGATTCTGAAAAGTACTGGCTGTTTCTCTGGAAACTTTCAGGGGTTTTCGGAGCTAGCCAATCCATCCTAATTTCTACTTTTTTGTCCTCTGCTCTCCCTTGGTTTTGTAATTCATGGAATGAATCAGAGGGAAAGGTTTTCCTGAGGTAAAAAAGGAAAGAGTTGGAAGAAAGAGTAGAAAGAAAAATGAATTCAAGTAGGGTGTGTATATCTCCGTGAGAAAGAGGTGTCCTGAAATGGAATTGAGGAGTGTCTGAATACTTGAGTGATGAAGCTTGGAGTCACACAATTCTACAGTCTGCCCAGGAGGTTATGATGTTTGTCCCAAATGCCTTGGCTGGTCTTTGAGAGGGCGGGTGGGCTTGGTAGTGCTTCCTTTAAATCAGTGGTTCTCAAACCTGGAAGTTCTTCACAGTCATTTGGAAATTTTAGAAATGCACATTCCTGGCTCTAATACTGGAGATTTGATAAGAAATTTCTGTTTTCCTGTCCAAGTGCATAATGTGCGTAGGTGATTCTGATATTCAGCCAGGCCTGGGGACCACTACAGGGTCGGACTTCATAGCCTTGGGTGAAAGGGGAGAAAGACTATATGTAACCTGTTGATGGTGTAAAAAACACTTCTTTAAGCCAAGTGATTGTAATGTATGGAATGCTTATTTATATTTCAGAAAAGGGCAGTCTCCTCTTTTTGGAGCAGTGGAAGGTACGAATCCTCTGTTCCTGGGGACAGGATGGTAAACAAGATAGGTCCCTGCTGTCTTTGAGTTCATATTCTGTTTTTTACTCTATTCAGTGATTCTGGTAAGTGATTCTCAATCACACTGCACCTAGTGCCTGGTCCGTTCTTGGCTGTGATCCCCTGGTTCCAGGATGGGACTCAAGCACTGATATCTTTTAAAGGTCTCCAGGCGATTCTCAACAGTGAAAGTATTAAGAACCTTGTCTAAATTTGCATGAGGTTGAAGAGGGAACAGTAACCTGTCTCCAGTGTTTCTCCTCTCCCAACTTAGTTCCCCTCTCCTCCTGGATTTCTGGTGTAAGAAAAGATGCTAGTACTGTCAAAAATTTTTGAGATGAGGAGAGAGAGTGTTTTGTTCATCGTACTAAGAGATGGAGAACTCTAAGAGCAGCAGAGCTATGATCTTCAGTGACTCCCTGAGGATTTTCCCGTGTGTGGAGCTACTGTCCCTTTTCCAGCTGATGGTTGATGCAGGGAACTCCCCACCCAGTCCAAGCATCTGAGAGCAGATAAAAGCTTTTCTCCTCTTCCTAAGAATGGCTGCTTGACCCAGTAGCAAATTAGTCCATTGTTTTTATTGTAAGATTTTGTGATGTGCTAGTGAATGTTTAACAACCGGCTCTGGAAAGAAAACAGAATCCGCAACTGGTAGTGTGTGCTAATTTCATGGTGTAAATACTCTCCCATGGCTGATTTCAAGCTGACAGCAGTTAAACACCTCACTTGCAAGGTTCCTGAAAGCGGAACATGTAGCAATCCTGAGCAGTTAGAAGCCAGCACACCACTAGATGTATCTTTCCTCCACCCCTCTGCATGCCAATCATTTTTTATTTTTGATAGTTTCTTTCACATAAATGTACAGTTGACACTTTATTTTATATAAGTGATATATCAATTATACAATAAAACAAAAACCAAAATGAAGTATTGAGGCTAAAGTTGTGCCAGTGATTTCCATCTCTGCCCTGCGTTTTTTCATTTATAGGGACAACTTATCTTCTTGCTAGTTAATATGACCTCTGAAGACTCTTCATTGACATGAACATCACAATTAAAAATAGTGTAAAATATTTTTGTTCTGAGACATCTTGTTATAAAGCTTATGCCAAAAAAGCTAGTTTTCCTTAAAGCAGAAAAAAATTTTAATATTTGCTTCTTTTCAAAATTTAAATAAATGGCCTAGATATTATTTATGGTTTATTTATGACCCACAAGACACTCATTAGATGGCTTTATGAGGTTGGCTTATAATGTGGAAGTTTTACAGATTTAAAAAAATAAAACAGATGTATTTTTAAATTAAGTCTATCAAGTGGTATGGGAGAGCGAGTGGTTGCCTTTTGAGCATTTATTATCCAAATCTCTAAGGGAATTAAGGTTGCATAGGGGAGCAAAGTTGAACATATCATAGAAATATTCACAAATGAACTGACCACTTATAAAATTAGCCCCCATTCAAACCACCCTCTCCACTTGACATCTTATCTATTTAAACACTGAACAAAATGCAATGCAAACTGGCTTCAAAGTGCATTGGAAATCCTTTAATATGAGGAATTTCTTTGAAGGCAGTGTTGGCTTGTGAATGGCTTGAATCTTGTGCAGAGCCCTAAACAAACGGTGATCTGATTGAGTCATCTGAATCAAGAGGTGAAGTAGAAAAGAAATCTGAAGATGAAGACAGGATAGGTTTTTCAGAAGTGAATTATTCAACATCAAAATATTGAGAGAGACCTCTGCAAAAGTTGATGATAGACATTTTTGCCAAAATGGCTCTCTTAATTATGGTGCTACAAAGTATCGTGTAATTTTGTTAGGAAAGTTAGCTATATTCCCATCCACCAAAAACAAAAAAAAAAAAACCCAGAAAACAAGAACAATTACAGTAGAGCCACTTGTTCTTAGAAACAATAGCCTAATTCACTGTGGACAACAGTACACAGTGGGTGCAATTATAATTTAGTTTTTTGACGTATAACATATGTTATTTTAGTAATTTTTATGAATTTATCAAAATTTGCCAAAATTTTATGTCATTTTTCCTGGGTAAGGTTCCATTCAAACTTCACCCTCATTATTTATAATGAAATGTTTTTTCCTGCTTTAATTAGGGTCATTTCAAGTCAGCCTTTTCCAGGTAATGGTAATCCTTAAATAACCATATAATGATGTACTCCTGAATTCAATCCAGAACTTGCCAGGTCCCTACTTTTTTGGTAATAAGGACAACAATAATAATTATTGAGAATATGCTATGTACTATTCTATGCCTATGTGCTATTCTGAGTACTTCACAAGTGTCATCTCTTTTAATCCTTACAACAACCCTGTGAGGTAGAAACATTTATTAACAGCATTTTAGATATGAAGTAACTGAATTGAGAGGCTGGAAAGTAACTTTCTAAGGAGGGGAAGCAGACACAGGTAATCTGATGCCAGAGCCTGCTGCCAGTGTTTACCAGTGACATAACGGCCAAGAAATATTAAAATGCTTAACGCCTCAAATTCTAATGGTGAAGTGACCAAAAGTCATATTCTTATCTACTTTAAAACATAAGATGAATATTATATTAACAGGAGTTAATAAGTATCAATACCGGGAAATCCTCTCCCTAATAACTGGCTTATTCACATGTTAATCAGAGTTTAAAATGCTGCAAGAAACAGCTGCACAGACTGCTTGCCCCATAAGCAGAAAAATATTGTATAATATTTAGACAGTAACTTAAATAAGAGCTAACTATATATACCTTGCCTGTTCTGGTAGTTACTAAAATAGAATTAATTGCAGGCTATTGAATTATATTGTTAACAGTAATCATGGTGCTGCTAGCCTTTTAGGTGAAGAAAAAAGGCATGTTGTAGTTCTTAAAGTTATTTATTATTATTTAAAAGCTCCAAATTAATAGAATCAAAAGATGTATTCTTTACATAGAAGAAAAATGGTACAGCAAAGAAAGTTTAAATTAGAGTAGATTTGTACGCTGGAAGCGTATTTTTCTCCTTAGGTTAGTGACTTTCCAACTTTTTACAGCTTCTTAGGGAAATGAAATCAAGATAATGATAAATGCCTTTGTGTCACTATAAAATTCAGCACTCCTTTTTCAACATTATCTCAGCAGTATTTAATATATTAAATTTGTGCATCATGGAGTCCCTGCCATATGTAAGCTGCCAGCTTGAAAAGCAAAGCTCTCTGCTTTAATATTACGTGATACAAGAAATAAGATTTTCCAAATAAATTGGTTTATTGTTCATTGACGATTGGTGGAGTGGAATAGGGAAACACATTACATTTTACTTTAAAATAGAATTCAAGAAAATACAAATGGGTATATTAGAACATGGGCATTAGTTGAAGCTGCATCTCTGGCCAGCAAAATTAAAGCAATTAGACAGTGTCAGAGGCTAATTACTGATGAGACCTCTGTATTTTCTCAAGCTTGGAACCGGGAAATTAAATGCAGAGCTGAAGATATAGTAAGATACAGCATGTTTCTTTTTGAAAACTGTAATCTTCCTTTTACCATATAGTGAGAACCATGTCATATATTTGATCTTCCTTTTTGTCTTGATCTACAAGAAGTTCAGAGGCACAAGTTTGGCTCAAATACAGGATCTTGCGTTAAGCCTACATTTTTGACTGTTAAGCCTCACCTTCTCTCCACTCCTTCATTCTCATCCTTATTATTTCGATTTCCCTTTTTAGTCTTCAGTTCATAGTTTTACTTTTTTCTTGTTTCTATGCATTATACTATGTTTTGTTTTAGTTTTTGCAAGTTATTCTGAATCCTTGAAGAGACAGTGTAACTTTATGAGCCCTGGAGTAGGACTGCCTGGGACCAGATCTTGACTCGGCCACTCAAGAGCTGTGCGATCTCAGGCAAACAACTGAATTCATCTGTCATTTGTTTTTCTCATCTGTAGAATTGTGTAATTATGATACCCGACTCCTAGGGTTACTGTAAGGATTAAATGGGTTAATATATGTTCAGTGCTTTAGAAGGGAGTCTGGCACATGGTAACTTTTCAGTAAGTATTAGCTGTTGAAGCGATGGATGGACAGACATGCTCTAGGTGGAAGAGAAATAGGCAAATATAAGATAAAATGCTTTGTAGAAATGATGATAGGTTTAACTACCTGAACTTAAAAGAAAATTAACTGAAGGTGACCCTGAAAACAAAATGTGGCCCTGATACTTACCAACTGTAACAGCAAATAGAGAAATCTCAAACAGTGTAGACATTGTCATCAATGAAGGCATTCCATAAACTACTGGAAACTAGATCTGAAATGTTTGGGTCTCCGAAGTCAGATGGGGATATGTTTTGTGACATTAGTGTCAATTATTTCCTCTCTGAAGTTATGTCTTGTAATTCTGGGCCAAAAATCCTAAGATTACTACATTATTAAGAGATTAATCATACCTAATCAAGAGATCAAATGCCAAAAAAAAAAAATTGGAATCCCACTTTCTATTCTTTCTTCTTGCCTCCTTCATTCTTGCTTTCCTGGTGCTGAGATCTCTGTGATGTCCTTTGAAGGAGTAGAAGAAAGATAAATACACCTGACATTTGTTGATTCCCTCTGCATGAACCAGGTTATCTACTAGAAGCTCTAGCCTGCATCCTCATGCTGCAAGTAGGTATTAATATCCGCGCTTACGTTGCAGGTTCAGAGGACTTAAGTGTATGCCCTCAAATCTTACATTTAGTGCGTGACAGAGTTGGATTCAAACCCTGGTCTGTATGGTGCTAAAGCCCATTCTCTTATGGATACAGCCTATTCTATATATCTAATCACTCTACCACAGAGTCTGTGGATAAAGATATAGCTATAATGCGTTAATTAAGTCTTGCTTAATTAGGAATCAGTTGCAGTGGTTGTACAGTTTGGGTTACAATTCATGTTGTAAATTTTTAAACATTTTTTGAAAAAATATTATGTATTTATTTATTTGGTTGCGCTGGGTCTTAGTTGCAGCAGGTGGGCTCCTTAGTTGCAGCTCCAGGGCTCCTTAGTCGTGGTTCGCCGTCTCCTTAGTTGTGGCACACGGGCTCCTTAGTTGTGGCATGTGAACTCTTAGTTGCGGCATGCATGTGGGATCTAGTTTCCTTACCAGGGATCGAACCTGGGCCCCCTGCATTGGGAGCACAGAGTCTTATCCACTGGGCCACCAGGGAAGTCCCTTGTGTTGTCAATTTTTGAAGAGAGGTTTTCCTGGGTAGTTTAATATCACTTATTTCATTATCATGATTGAGGTTCTGTGGCTACAATCTTCTAACAACCTCTCATCCTTTATTCTTTGTGACCCTACCGATTCTTGATTACTCATTAGCTAAGCTAATTTCTGAAAACACGCTCCTATATGAGGTCAGGCTATGCTTTTGTAACCCAAAGACCCAAAACCATAGTGCGTCAAGCAAAAGAGTTTATTTCTGTCTCATGTAGCAATCCAGGGCTAGCAAGCAGCTCTGCCATCCTCAAAACATTGCTTTGAATGTTGCCTCTTTCCAAGAAAGTGGGAAAGAGGTAGGCCAAGGCAAGGAGATAGCCCAGAAATGGCACGTTACTGCCACTCACATCTTATTGGCTCAGACTAATTAATACAACAAAGCTAGCTACAAAACTAGAGAACCCTCTAACCAAGTGACTGTGGGGACAGATGTTCTATGCTAAAAGAAGGAAAAGAAAATATATTGGGGCACAATCAGTGGTCTCTGACTCATCACCCCCGACTAAAGAACCCCTGAGACTCCTCACTGTCTCTGTTATTGAAGCTGACCTAGATTCTAGTGTCCTCTGTAATGACGCCTCACCTTACCCATTCAGTTTTTTCCCCTGGAGCCTTGCCAACATAGGGCTATGTCAGCTTTAGAGCCGGAAAGAAATCTTTTAAAGCAACAGTTATGGTTTTGACATATGTAAAAGTCTGTATATCACAGGCCCATCAGCTGAGTTGGAAAAATGTCCAGCCCCTCCCCAGGATGAAGAGTGCTGCATGTGAGATGGGGAAAATGAGATTTGTGTTCATATTAACTAGACACGAAGATTTATATTTGTATCATAAAAAGGCAATAACTACACTGCAAAGATAATTTCAGAATTGGATCTCTCTTCTTCTCTCCCTCTCCAAACCTCATTATTAAAAAAAAAAAAAGGTGAATATGTTGTTATTTGCATGGGTATCAGTTGACAGTGCATGTCTGGCAACTCAGAGTTTTGCAAACGTTGTCCTTCTAAAATACCTTGCTGTGGTTTTGTTTTGCTTTGATTTTTTTTTAAAAAAAAGAAAATACATCTGATAAGAAATCTGGCCCCAGAGAGTTTAGAGAACAAAGCTTACAGAAATTGCAATGGATTTGTTCCACAAGCTGGTGCAAAGCTAAAAGCAAAGTGAAGCATATTTCTCTGCTTTCTAACAGTCTTCTCTGTTTCATTCCGAGTACAGAGCTGTATGGCTGAACTTCTTGTAGCACCATGCATCATTCATGACCTGATGGAGTAGACAGAGTGCATAACAATCAGTGCAGAAATCCACTGCATGAATAAGTTGACCAATAGGTTACAGACGTCTCCATTTTGTTTTCTGCTGATCTAGGACATTACCCCCTCCCATTTCAGGAGCAAATTACTGATACATTTTAATCATAACACTTCATCCCGATATGTTTCCTCTTAATTTGGAAGTTGATTTGGGTGATGAGAGTTTTGGCAACTGTTAGAGTGAAATATAATCATTGTATGGGCAACACTCATTAAAATCGAAATTAAACAAAAATGATAACACAGCATATTAAGTTACTAGACTGGTGACTTTAAATCCACTTTTCTTTGCTTAGAATACATTTATGTTAGGGGAAGAGACTAAGAGGCATGCTTTTTTAAAAAAATTAATTTGGGTAAACAGGTCTTCCTGTTCCTAGCTACCTATCTCTCCCCACCATGTGAGGCCCTGTAGTAACCATTCTTATTACTGTCTTTATGCATTTAAATATAAATGCAAATACATGCTCCCCTGCCATTCTTATATAAAAGGTATATATTGGATTGGCTAAAAGGGTCATAAACCCGAACAAACCTTCTGGCCAACCTAATATATACCGTACTATATATACTGTGGTGCACTTTGTTTTTCTTACATAAGACGTCTTAGAGAGCTTTTGATATGAGTACATAGACAGCTTCATCATTCTTTCATAGAGTTGCATCGTTTCTTTTCTGTGGATCTGTCAGAGTTTATTTACCAGTCTGAGGAGCATTGTTTAGTTAAATCCTCAGCTCTAAAGTAGGCATTATTAATCTGGATTTTCAGAGAAAACCAAGGCTCTAGGAGCTTCTACAGTGCTTCCACGGTGATCTCTATCTTCCAGGGTTTGGTAGGTGGATTCATATTACATCACCATGGTGGAAGCAATAGTATCGGTTCTTAAATATTGGCTATTCTTAAGAAAATCTCCTTCCTTCACATGCTCACAAGTACGTTTTCCTATGCCAGAGGTTCTCAACTTCAGAGTACAAGAGAATCATTTGCCGCCTCTGAGAATGCAGACTCCTGGGCGGCACTCTCATAAGTTCTCATGAGCATGTCTGGGGTGAGTTGCTGGAACACAGCTCTCCCAGGTAGCCCAACTCCATCATGGCTATTCACATAGAGTGGAACATAGAGGTTCTGGTCGGCAATACTCATTTGAACATACACTCCAGAGGGTTTGTGGCAGCGATCCCTGAGCCACACTCTAACACACAGCTGTAGATAGTCCCTGGGTGTGTATAGTATTTGTGTACAGCATCATGCTTGGTAGTCAGAAGCATTCCCTGACCCCATTGCCACCTGGTTCCCTGTGGTGCTTTGGGCTGGGCTTTGTTCTCCAGCTCACTTTGCACCCTGGCTGTACAGGCTGCCTTAGGTGCCAGTGGGTGCAGCAAAGCATGAGGCTGAATATCTCTTGTGCCTTTGGGATTGAGAAAGACTTTAGTTCTCTGTAGCAAATTAGCATATAAATAGGTGCTGTTGGAGTCCCAAATCCTGAGTGCACCAGGAATTGAAAATATGTGCAAGGGATTTAATTAGGAAACTCTTAGAATCTCCAATGAGACAGAAAACAGAGAAATCTTCAGTGAGGAAGAACTGCTTCCTGAACTTACCTTTCACTTCTTTCTTGTTTCCACCATAGTCAGGTCAGGAATTATAAGAATGAGACCATTTCTGTAGGACTGACCACGACAGAATGCCAGAGCTTGAAGAACCATGAGAGGTCATGTAACATGAGGATTCTTAACATGGAGCCTCTAGAATGGACCCTTTAACTTCCAGAGGTCAGTAAACCCCACAAAATCATAAAGTACTGTGTCAAAGGAGTTTCTGATCTTCTCAGAATGATAAAGGACCACCCATATAGCCTAGCACCTTCATTTTACCAATGATGAAACAATGATGCAAAGAATTGCAATGACTTTCCAAGGTCACATAAATATTTGTGGCAGGGATGGGGCCAGAATATGGGAATCTTCATATCTGGTGATTGATATCTCCAAGACTTTGAAAACAGCATATGAAGGTGGCTTAGTAAGAGCCCTTGGCAAGGAGCATGCCATTGCCAGGACTTGCAGTCTTTGTAATAGAAAATGCTAATTGACGGCTTACTTTGTGCTAGCCACTGTTCTAAGTACTTTACATATTAGCTCATTTGATTCTCATAATCACTGCATAAAGAACCCTAAGAATGGATGAATTGTAGGAGTTAACTTTTGAGTACAGAGAGGGAAACAAAGACTGGACGTGATGGTGAGATTTAGATGAAAAGGGGGACAGGGACCAGGAAAGACTGGCAGCGGGAAAGCTTTATGATAAGCCACATAGGAAAAGGTGATCAGAAGAATAAATGATGTTCAGCTGTGATTTTCCCCACCTTAAAAAAAAGTAATTCAATATGTTGTTGTTCTTATCATCCCATTTTATTTATGAGGAAAAGAAAGTACAAAGAAATTAATTTATCTGCTAGGATTTAAAGTCCAGCAGTTTGGTTCCACAAACATGTTCATCATTACGCTATGCCATTTCTTTCTTTGAAATGATGATTAATGTCAACTGGGAGAATGAGCACCAAATCATTTACAGATCCACATTTTCATGAGATGTGAGAGAAGGTAATCTTGGCTCTGTTCCCGGGAACTTCTGCACTTCAACAGGAGCCCTAGAATGAAGAAACACCATTGAGACGCTTTCAGTGATAAACGACAAGATGGTTATACACTAAAACGTCCACAGTAGTTATGTCTGAGTTCTCCAGTATGCAATTTTATTTTTGCTTGGTGCTTTTCTGTTTTCCCAGTTTTCTACAAAGTATATCTGCCACTTTGATAGTCAAAAAGAAAATAAATATTATTTAAAAGATACTATACACAGTATAAGAAACCCAGAAGTTCATTGCCCCCTTTTTTGTCTCAAACCATTGGAAGGGATCCTTCTATAGACATTTGCTGTCAGGTTTTGGGCCTCTGGGGTGTATTCTTGTCTATCTTCAGAGTGCTTTTGTACAGTGGGAGTTTCAAGGGCTGACAGAACTGCTCTAATGCTTTCCTGGGTTGAAATATGGCACCATAGCACCAACCCCTAAAAGGAAACAGTTTTCCTTCAAACATTATCCAGAAGACACTTTGAATGGATGAATGGTAGGAGTTAACTTTTGTGTACAGAGAGGTAAACAAAGACTGGACATGATGGTGAGATTAAATGAAAAGGGGGAACAGGGTTCAGGAGAGACTGGCAGGGGGGAAAGCTTTAGGATAAGCCACATAGAAATAGGTGGTCTGAAGAATAAATGATGTTAAGCCCTGATTTCCACACCTTTAAAAAAAAAAGTAATTTAATATGCACCAGCCTTCAGTGCTATTCAGGAATGATCTATCAGTGTGTGTCTGTTATGCCGAAACTCAGAGTGGTTAATTATAGATAGAGCAGCATGAAATATGGCCTGCTCTGCATATAAGGCCATCAGGGACCCTCTCTGTTCCTTGCTGTCACTAAAGAGTGTCAGCACAGCTTAAAGATGGCACCCTATCTGCCAGCACCCCATTTACAAAACATTTTCAGAATAGATTTATGGCTGGGAAGTCTGTGTCATGGAGTTTGTTTCAGTTTCAAGTCTCAAATTAACGGATAATTCCTTGGAAAACCTACACGGAATTCATTTCTTTAAACTGTATCTGTTGGTATGAGCATCAGACCCTACCTTAGTCTTTCAGGAAACTTAACATTTATCTAGTGTCAAGCTGCACCATAAGCAAGGTTGCCAATATTTTAGTAATAAAGTTCACAGAGTCAAGTCTTGCTTAGATATTACTGTCATCAGGATATAAAGTATTTCAGTTCGGTAAGTTTTTTCAGAAGACTGAGTTTCATAACTTTAAGGTGTTAAGGCTATTTTCTCTAACTTTAAACACATGGGAGGAACATTTCTCAAATATGTGATACATTTCTGTCCCTTTTGAAACAAAGCACTGTACTCTGGGTGGCTAGGGGGTCACCACTGTACATGCAATTGATAATTCTCAGAAAGTATTGGTGCATATGTAGCAGTTTCCCCTTGCATGTAAGTCCCAGACTGCCTTCCTGGGTCAGTTTGTGTGTCTACGTTTGAATTTGTGATCTCTTTGCTTACTATCCATCCCACTTCCAGATACCATTTCTTCCTCTTACCCGTGTGCCAGTCACAGACATGTTGTATGAATTTTGATGACTTTCCTTAATCTCCTCGGTTCCAGGATTGCTTTAGGTAGTTGAGGTGATTAGACAAATGTTTTTTAGATAAGTGATATTTTGCTATGAGCAGCAATAGATATTTTAATGTTTTTCCAATAAATTCCCTTAATGATATGCTCTCAAAGTATTTAGAAGAGGTTAGTGGTCCCATTGTTTAGAAAGGTGGAGTGAGTGACGGGAGTCACAGAATTCTGTGTTGGTGATTGCGGCCTAAGACTTAGCCAGTCAGCAGCAGCCCATCAGTAGCATCACTGATGGTCTCCTAAATCTCGCAGGGGTCAGAGCTCTCATTCATTCATTCATTCATTCATCAAAGTGGTAGTTTAAGAAGGATTAAATTTATACTTGCGTATAGAATGATTTCAAAGCTATGGAGACTTAAGAGGGAACGGGGCTTCAAAGACATATAATGTTGAAAGCAATTGAAGCCAGTTAGAAGCAATTTCAATAATTTATCATGAAAAGTCACCCTTACTTGACAATCCTACTTGAACATGTTTTCTTCATCTATTAGCTTTGAGATTCTTCAACAACTATTACCTTTGACAATAAAACTCATTCATATGGTACAGTTCATTATTACAGAGATTTATACAAATGTCACCTGCAAATATCATGTAAGATCTGATATATCAATTGTTTACAAGCCTTACCACCTAAATGTAGTTGAATGTGTTATAAATAAGCTACTCCTGCTAGACATTTCACCTCTAATTCACCTTGCTTAAAATTTGATTTATCATATATTTTTTTCAAGTTATCCCCTCGTCCTAATATGCCTATATATTAATTCCAGTTTTTGAACAACTGCAGTATGCCACGCCCTACCCCAGGTACTTGAGACGCAATCACAGCCTGCAGAAATTTATGGGCTATAAAAGAATAACAATAAGTCAGATTACACTAATAATTATTTTGTTACAATTATAATGAAGGCTATGAATTAGAATTTTAGCACATTATATGAGTGTAGTATTAAAACCAACTTTTTTAAACTTCATTTATGGGACCTCCATATCATGAAGTGTCTCCAGTGCTTATTGACTGTGCTGTCATTTAGCCTCTCATATGCATTTCTTTTTTTCTGTTTCCCATGTTTGCAAACTAATTCGACCTCTTCTTATTTCAGTAGGCATACTCTGCTGCCCTTCCATTCCAGGCCTTCTCCAATTTCTGTTTCAGTGACTTACAACCTCTTTCATACCTCTCTTCAGTTTTGTCTTATACCACACCTCCAGACGAAGCATCCACAAATGCCACATTGAAAGCAGAAGTACTCTGCTCTACAGATACCTTTGGTGGTCTTCCCTCACCAGCAAGATGAATGCCAGCCTTCTTAGACTGCATTCTAGGCTGTCCTCAGCCTGGCTCCAGCTGCCTACCCAGCCTTATTGTCTATTATTCCCTTAAACACAGTCTCCCCTCAGCCACCTAAGTCTACTCATTGTCTCCTGAATGTGCGTCTGTGCACGTTATCAACTCCATCGGAAATGATCTCCCACCTTGGAGCATTCTATACCACCAAACTTCATATTTCAGTGTAGATTCTTCCTGTAAAGATGTTTACATCCTCAGAGGGTCCTTTCCTTTCTGAACTCGTAATAGTAATCTGCATTTCTTACTTAACAACATAGCCTTTCTATTGTTTCATTGTATTGCAATGTGTGATTACACACCTAAGGCTGATGGTTTCTAGATATCAAGGACTATGTCACTTTCAGGACATAGCACATGTTTTACATGAAGTAGGTGCTCAGTAAATATTGATTTCATAAAAGGATTCTAACTGTATTCAGCAAAGGTGAAGGCATTCTGTAGATCTATATCAGTGAGAATCTCCATAGGAATAGCGTGCCAGGCTCCTCAGAGATGTCAAGTTTGAGAGCTTTCTGACTCTTCCAAGTGGAAGTTCATGGGAGGAGAGTAAGTGCTGTGATAGGAATTTATACTTGCTTTGATAATGTGAGTAAGATGGCCGGATTCCAGAGAAAGAAGACCAGTAGTGTTGTTTGGTGGTTTACTTTAGAAAGCAAGATTTGTCTTCCATGCCAGTTCTTATCTCATCAATATTTTATTTGCTGTTTTCCTCTTCTGAGAACGGAAGAGTAAGTATATTGGATTTTCATTTACTCAAAGAAACAAAAGTATTTAGTAAGCAATATCCAGTTTTAAGCATTGCTCTACTGGAGATAGTGAAGTTGGCATATATTTTGTAAAATTTGCCTTTGTGGTTTTCTAGTATGTTTGTATTGATAGTTCTTGAAATTAACAGAATATAAAGTACAAAGAAATGACTAAGTTTCCTAGGTTTTGAATAATAAATTGAAAGTATAAGAGAAAGAGGCCATTCAGACCGTAACGTTGACTGGCTTAATATAAAGATATAAAATGAAAATGACCTTATTACACTCATTGGCACAACATGCATTTTAATAAAGGCAGATAAATTAAAGCTATAGAGCATTATGAAATTGGTTTTCTGAACTCCTGAAGGTAAGATGCCATGTTCCTGGGCAAATGCAGGGCAATGGCACTGGGGATTGCAGGTGGTTGTTTAATATTTATTATTAATATTTGTTGGAAGTTAGTATATGTCTTTAAATTTTCATTACCCAGCTGTGGCTCACTGTAGACATTTCCAGACCTTAGAGTCGTGAAGCAACTGCAGAGGTGAGAGTTGCCCATTCTAACCCACCTTTGTAAGCTGTTCAGTGGTTGGAGGGGAAGCTTTGATTACATGGTCACTATAGGCTTTGGGGTCAGCAAGGTCACAAGCCCTGTATCAGGGGTCCCCAAGACCACCCTCCCCTGCCCCACTAGGTTTGGTGATTCACTAGGGACACTCAAAAGACTTATACAGTCATCCTCATGGCTAGGATGTGTTACAGGGAAAGGACACAAGGCAAAATCAACAACAGGATGAGATGCATGGGGTAAAGTCTAAAGAAAACTAAATACAAGCTTCTGTGCTTTCTCCCAGTAGAGTCATACAGGACATGCTTAATCCCCCCAGCAGTAGTTGTGAAAATGTTTGTGAAATACTGTCTACCATGTAAGCTTATTAGACTCTCAGTGCCCAGGGTTTTTACTGCGGACTAGTCATGTAGGCACCCTCTGCCTAGCACATACCAGAATTCCAGACTCCCAGAAAGAAAGCAGGTGTTCAGCAAAAACCATATTGTTTGTACAGTTTAGACACAGTGAGCCACTCTCATCAGTTCTGGAAAGGGTGGAATCTTCTCAATATCCAGGTGTCCTGTTGCCAGCCAAGGGCCAACCTTGCAAACAGGACTTCTAGGCATAGCAGTCTCAGGTCTGCTGTGCTGTTTGTACATACCACCCAACCTCCATGTGCAACTGCATTGAGGACTATGTGATTGGGATGTCCCAAGCCACCAAGTTATCTCTGTCCTTACGCATTCATTTGTTCATTTAGAAAATTACATATTCTACATGGCCTTGCATGAAGTGGCTTCTGTCCGCCTCTCTAGCTGCATCTGATGCCACTGCTCTCTTTATTAATAAGTCAGGCACCCAGGCTTTCTTTCAGTGCTCCAAGTGGTTTCCTGTTTCAGGGCCTTGCTGTACACTGCACCTGGCTGAGCACTGTACATCCTTCAGCTCTTACCCTGGCAATTACTTATTGAGGGATGTCTTCCCTGACCCTCCAGATGAAATAAGGACCCACTTGTTACTCTCTGAGCACTCTGTCCTCCTTCTCAGCATTGATGACAATTGTAATTAAATACTTATCAATACATTTTTTTAAATAGTAAAGTTTTTTTTTAATTTATTAATTTATTTATTTTTGGCTGCATTGGGTCTTCGTTGCTGCACTGGGGCTTTTGCTAGTTGCAGCGAACAGGGGCTACTCTTCATTGCGGTGCGTGGGCTTCTTATTGCGGTGGCCTCTCTTGTTGAAGAGCACGGGCTGAAGGCTCACGGGCTTCAGTAGTTGTGGCTCACAGGCTCAGTAGTTGTGGCTCATGGGCTGTATAGCGCAGGCTCGGTAGTTGTGGCACATGGGCTTAGTTGGTCCGTGGCATGTGGGATCTTCCCAGACCAGGGCTTGAGCCCATGTCCCCTGCGTTGGCCAGTGGATTCTTAACCACTGTACCACCAGGGAGGTCCATCAATACATTTTAATTTAATATTTACCTTCTCTGTAGATGTATGTATCTGATGGGGCTGGGATCGTATCGGTCTTGTTTGTTGCTGTATTCCTGGATGACTAGTACCTGTGAACGACCAGCGTTTGTTTAATGAAAGAATACAATTCTTTCACTTTTAATGCTCTGAAAAATAAAGCATGGCCCCATCACAGATGAATTCACTACATTGGACTCAAGGCAGATAAACATATAATTAGGGTGCATGTACTAAGGATCGAACAGACAATGACTTGTGCCTCATGCATGAGATTTTGAGTCCTTCTATCACAGGGTAAGGAGAGTGTTTCCACAGAGAGTTGCCCTCTTCACAGTGGCTTCCCAGGGGAGTCTGGGGAGTCAGGTGGGCCTGGGTTTGAAACCTAGCTTTGAAATCTACTTACTGGATGACTTTGGGCCAGTTACTGAGCTTCCAAGAGACTTATTTTTCCTGTCTTTAAAGTGAGGGCACTAAGCCCACCTTAGAAGTTGGGAGGATGACGTTGTGAAATCAGATATCTAAGTGCTGAGCACAGTGTCTGGCACGCAGGGAGGACTCAGTAAATGGTGGCTTTGATCAGGGAACTGTCAAGCTGGATAGGAGCCTCCAGGTCATACTCTCTCCTCTCACCTAACCAAGAAGAATCTTTTTAAATCTCCTGCCACGTATCACAGTCCTTTTAGAAAGCTGGTCCCTGGGAGCTGATCCAGTTCAATTGCTTCAGTTCTTGCGTTTATTGATTGCCCGTCTGCCCACTGTAACTTCTAACCTTAGGATCCAGTTTTGTATTCTGGGGCAACACAGAACACGGCTATCTCTCTTCTGCATTTCGGACCTTCAGATATATAAAGGCAGCTGTCAGATCCCACTTAGACCTTCTTCTTCTAGACTGAATATCTGTAGTGCCTTCAACCTCTCCTCACATACTGTCATTTCCAGACCTTCCTGGTTTCCAGATCGCTTGAAGTCTTGGCTGCCTCCCTCCCCACACATGCTCCGTTTGGGTGGTGTATCAGTCAGGGTTCTTCAGAGAAGCAGAACCAGTATGTATATATTTTAAGGAATTGGCCCATGCAGTTGCCAGCACTGGCAAGTCCAGAATCTGTAGAGAAGGCCCCAGCAGGAAGCTCAGGCAGGAGCTGATGCTGCAGTCTGGAGGCAGAATCTCTTCTTCCTGGGAAACCTCAATTTTTGCTCTGAAGGCCTTCACTTGATTAGATGAGGCCCACCCACCTACATTATCAACGGTGAGCTGCTTAAAGTTAACCACATCTATAAAATACCTTCACAGCGATGCCTAAGTAGTGTCTGATGAAATAACTGGGCACTGTCATCTAACCAAGTTGCCATAAAAGTAACTATCACAGATGATATACTTAAACTATGATGCCAGAACTGAGCATGAAACATTCGCTCTGACTAGAGTCCAACACGGGAGAGTGTTAGCTCCCTGGATCTGAAAACTACTTTTGTGTTAATGTGGTCTAAGATTTTATTAAATTTTTAAAAAATAGCCAGGCCACACAGACTTGTTGGTGCTAAACATATCTGCTACCTTTGCATGCAGGGGGCATGGACCCTGCTGCAGAAGCTCCTGGTCCAGGTAAGAGGGTGCCTGACAACAAAGGAAAACCCCAGATCAGAGGAAGTGGGGGGAGGGAGGGATTCTGTCAAGGAGCCTGGAGGAGGGAAGGAGACAGTGTTCTTTGACACAGTCCTACTTTGTTTCCAGTAGCCTTTAACATACCCTTCATCTCCCAACCAACTCTTCTGTTCACATGTCCCTAACTGCCACCCAGAAGCTAGTAGCATAACACTAGTTAATAGTAACTTACAGTGTTATTTCTCCTATAGGTTATTTATAGCCTAATAGATGACTCTTGAAATTTGAAAAAAAAAGTCATAGCAATGTATTTATTGCAGCAGAGCTTCAGGCTCCAGAGGCAGGCAGGGAGGGAGATATTTTTGGAAACAGGCACAAGATCCATCAGGTGGACCAGCTGCTCTCCATTCCTGACATCTCTTCACTGTCCCTGTCAGGAGGCTGTGAAGGAGGTCAGGAGGCTGACCTCTGCGAGAACTGTGTGCACTCGGTTAGCCTTGCAAGGCCAGCCCTCCTACGTCTAGGCAGCTGTGCTGCCTCTGGCCCCGGGTTGTTTTTCTAATTCCCATATTAATATTAAGAGGGACTGAGCAGCTGACGAATCAGCAGGAGAAAACAGGAGAATAGAGCACATTACTTCAAAAATATTGTAGCCTGCAGTACCCATCAGTCAGAGCTCTGGGTTTGAAGCTACTGCCAGGTGGCTGCAGAACTTGCTTAAAACATGTATATAGTAGCTTCTGGAAAAGCATCAAGGCTTGCACTGGGCTATGCCCTGGGTTATTTTGTTCATAAGTGGTATTAGTTTGTAGTGCAGTATTTCACAGACTATGATACCCATACTATTGGTGACTCACAGATAATTTTAGGTGGTACAAGGATGATCATATTTTATTCTAGACTTGTGTGCTTATTTATTTTAGTATATATTCTTGTGAAATGTGTTGTAAGGTTATATTCATATTCATATATTCATATATTTTAATGCTTATTTTAAAAGTATAGTTGTCTCACTGAGCTATATAAAAGTATAGCTGTTGCATACTGCTTAAGACAACATTAAGGTAAAAATTTGAGGCTATTTAAAGAAAAATGTTCAATAGATAATAGTACAGATAGTATACAGATATGGTAAAAGTTATGATAGTGACATGAGAATGACCACAATTAGAAAACACATGACCAATGAGTAAAGTCTGGGCTTTACTATCCGACCTTTGTTCTGATATCAGTTCTATTATGGCCTCTTTATGGTCTTTTGTGTCTCATCGATAAAATGGAAATGTTAATACTTAACCTTTAGGATAGGTTTGAGGATTAGAGCTAATAATACTAAGTGCCAGGCTCATCATAGGTACTCCATAAATAGAAATTATTGCTTTTAGTATTTTAGATCTGTTAGAAGAAAATGGCACAATTATCAAAAAGATGAGATCAAAGGCTAGAGATCTAGCATAAGACATAAAGACAGAAAACTATTTAAGTTGTGAGACTGCATCAGTGTAGTAGTTCATTTGACTGTGTTTAGAGCACTTCATTATCTGACGCTAGCTTCAGATACAAAAGTAGAACATGAAGACACAATTGGGGAGGCCAGGCTAGACTCAGAAGTAGACTCAGTGGTATAGAAAGTGTCATGAAAGATTTTTCAGTTAAAAGTTCAGAGAGGAAGGACTGACAGCTCTCTGGCCCTTCAGAGGAAAGGGAGAAAGTGACGTGGACCCTCTGGTCCAGCAGAGGAGCCGTGAGAGGGGCATGGAGATCCAGTTCTGCATCAGGGGTCTCATGAGCCCATTACATGGGTGTCTGGAGACAGTAAAATGAAAACAACAGTACAGACTGAATCGTTTATCCTCTTCCTCTATTTTGTTGAAACCTAAAATAGGACACTTTGTCACTAAACTCCCAAGCCTCCAAAGCATTTCCTTGTCACTGTTTTGTCCATCTTAGTCAATGCACTAATAAGCTTTTCCTCACAAGGGAGGTCAGGTTCTGGAGTGTGGATGAACCCAAGGATGCTATATTAGTTTGCTAGGCTTGCTGTAACAAAGTACCACAGACTGGGTGGCTTAAACACAGAAATTTATTTTCTCACTCTTCTGGAGGCTATAATTCTGAGGTCAAGGTGTCAGCAGGGTTAGTTTCTTCTGAGGCCTCTCTCCTTGGCTTGCAAATGTACGTGTTCTCCCTGTGTCTTCACTTTGTGCTTCTCTGTGCCCAAATTTCCTATTCTTGTAAAGACACCAGTCATACTGGATTATCGTCCTCCCTCATGACCTCATTGTACCTGAAGTACCTCTGTAAGGCCCCATCTCCAAATATAGTCACGTTCTGTGATACTGAGGGTTAGGACTTCAACGTGTGAATTTGGGGAGACACAACTCTGCCCATACACATGTTTGCTAACTGCTCCTGGAAGAAAAGAATTCACACAGTATGACCTGCTGACTAGACCACAAGCTTCATCTTCATTTCAATGAAGAGTGTCTAATTATCTGTATCTTTGCAGTGTTTCCTAAAGATTAGAGTTGAATAATCATCCTTCTCTGAAGTTTTAAAATTAATAAAATCAGATATCGTTTCAACACGTTACGAAAAGATTACAATAAGAGGCAGCACACTGTAATTGGTATCTTAATTTCCCTTCACAGCTAATGAGTACTTTGTAAACACTGGAATATAATTTATTCTTCAATTTTTCTAGTCCCAATTCTACTCCCAGACATGTTATTTTAATATATCTTTAAGATGGATATGAATCATGACTCTGCCACTAGCTGCTGGAGTGGCGTTGGGCAATTTTGCCCATCTGGGTCACAGTCTATTGCTGTGTAGAATGGGGATGATAATTACCTGATAGGGAGGCTAAGGGGATAACAGGAGATAATGGTTCTAAAGTGCTTTGTACAATGCCTGGCATATAGCAGGCGCTCAATACATGATAAGTAAAGCTCTAAGGGTTATTTGTATACAGGGTATATAGAAAGGAGGGTGGATTCTTAGCTGTCGGATTAGGAAGAACTAAAAAGGAAGATGTGGTCCCCTTCAACTCATGCTCTCTGTCAAGAACAGAAGCTATTCTGGATTACTACCAAATCATTCATTAAAATCAACATTCATTCACAAGCTCAGAAGGACATGCTCACATTGAACTGTAGTGGCTTCAGCACATGTAATATTATCTTCAAGGAATTGGCATAAAGATCTGAATCCTTATGACTTCTATCTACATTATACATTCCTTTAAGAGAGCAAGCAGCCAGGCTAGAGATTATATAATAGGTGTCAGAGCAGATAGCACAAAGCAGTAAGTGATACCGCCTGGACATGCATGCATTCTGATTCATCTGAAGCTACCTTTTTGGAAAAATGGTCCACTTGGATATAAGAAAGGATGTGTACTGAATGTTGTCCTGCTACTCACAAGCCTGACTTTAAAAATATTTGCTGAAAAGTAGGGAATTGGACCCTTTGTCTTTCCCCTCTTGATTCTGTTGCTCACCCTGAATACTCTACTTTTCTAAGCACTATATTTGAAATCTTGTAGACACCTGTAATTTCCTCCATTTTATTCTCTATTTCCAATGGTGTCTAATTATCCTTAGACTGCTTCCTTGTTATTTTTATATGTCTGTTGTACGGACTTTACCTTAAGTTCTCACTAATTCTTGACAAGATTATTATTTTTATAACTAGTCTCCTTGACTTTATTCTCTTTCCTCTCCAATCCATCCACTTACCCAATTAAGTTTCTTAAAATGTGACTCTCTTCAACCCAGCACTTGAAAAAGTGAATATTTAGTTAGCAGACTGCCTCCAAAATGGTTTAAGCACAACCTAATCTCTGGCTTCAACATAACTAAACAGCACCTTACCTCCTAACTTGTGTTTCAAATGAACTGGAATCTCCAAATCCGTTCTGAACTCACTACTTAAACTACATATGTAGCAAACATTTGTAGATACGAGTGCTTAGTATCTACCACGCATTGTGTGGAGTGATTTATATGTATTTTCAAATCACCACAGTAACTCTATAAGAAATATTTGTAAGATACTGTTATTATCTTTATTTTATAGGCTGGAAGTGGGGCTGAGGAGGTTAAGTGGCTTTCCCCAGGTCACACAACTAGCAGTGATGGAGCTGGGTTTACCTGACTCCAAAGCCTGCCTTCTGCCCCAAATGCTGCTTCTTCATATCTGCCAGTCAGACCTTTAAGGTACATCTGAAGCATCTCCACTAGTTAAAATTGTAAGTTCCTTTATTATAGGGACCGTGGAGATGCCACTATATGTATGTATGTATGTGTGTGTGTGTGTGTATATTTATATATATATATATTTGGTGCTCATAAGATCTAGCATAGTGTTAGCCTCATAACAGATACTCAATACCTGTTTGAGTGGACAGAACAGACGATTTCAGATGAAGCATAAAACAAAAGTAAAAAAGTGGTATGCAGTGCTACTGTAAACATAAACAAAAGCTGAGCTGAATTAAATTTCATTTCAGTGCACAACTACCTCAGTCTGCCTCAAGGGCAGAATAAACAGATTCTGTGAACTTTATGAGTTCATACCTATAAAAGAACATTGCTCATGTGTGGCCTCCTCTGAGAGGGAATAAAGTTTCATATCAGGCATCCTGAATAACTGAAGATGCAGAACTCTGCACATGGAGAAACATCTTGGCCAGTCAACAAAATCAGGCTGCTGCCCTCCTGGGGACCATTTTGTTTGCTTAGCATCCACTCAACTTACTGGGTTGTTTTGGGCAAGACTTCACCTCTTTGACCAAGTTCCTCATCTCTAATGCAGAGGGGCTGGTGGAGATAGTAACAGCTACCGTGACATACTAGCACAGCTAGTATGAGCAGAGCTAGGGTTTAAGCCAACTAACTGAATTTAAAGCCTTAATGCTACTATTTTAAGTCCCTTGCATCTGTAAAATTCAGTGAATCTCCCACATGTTCTCTCTGACTCTGAGTTGGTTGGAGGCTCTTACACTCCCTTGTCTGAGGATCCTTTACTCTGTTTTGTGATGTTTGGTAATGATTTTTGTACTTCTAGCCCATGCGGGACCTGCTGGAGGGATCTCAGCCATTATGCAGCCTTGTCTGGCTCACATCTGCTGAGGGCTGCTGGCTGGGGAGGGTGTGCAGGCAGAGCAGACAGTAGAACAAAGCTTCTTTTGCCAAGTCCGTGTCACTGAGCGGCGATTCGATACTTAAATTAAAATTTTACATATTTCAAATTTCAAATATTTTCAAATTGTCACATAACCTCTCTAAAAGAACTGAAAAATAACACATTTTTCAAAATTGGGTAGTGGAATTGTAGGTGGCATCTGCACCTCTTTTATAATCTTGTTTTCATACACAATCAGCAGGTTGACCCTCATCTTCTGCCACCGTGACCTTGAAAGAAGACCTGAAATTCTCAGGGCCACAAACTGTGTGTGTGTATTTAACAATAAATCTTTTTACTTTTGGGACACTTTCCCTTCACAATCTCTGGAGTGATATAAGAGGTACTTAAATGAATGCGAAAGGAAATGAGTGGACAGCACTGTATATTGTGAGGATAATGAGGCAGGATGAGTTAGCTTGAAAGGCCCAGCATTGCACAGACATCTGCAGAGGTCAGTTGTGGCTCAAGCTTTGAAGAGACTTTTCTTCAGCAGGGATTGGAAATAGATGATCTTGAGGTCCCTTCCAGGTTGTTTAATTGCAAGATTTACTGCTAGACTGGAAGATACTTTCCCTCTTCCCTCTCTGCTCAGTTTTTTTTCTTTTTCATAGCATGGTTCTATAAAAAAGGTACGTTAGTTTTCTCTGTGTTATAAAACTCCAGATGCATCGCTGATGCCAAGAGAGTTACTGAGATGCACTTTGGGTAGGTGTAAATATTGTTTTGTTATTGTATGTTTGTAATAGTGTGATTTTTTGCCATGAAAGTACAGCTTCTGATGGTCATTTCAGTAAAAAAGAGAAATAACTACCTCACATGAACTTATGGGAAGTTCATTTTATCTGGTGAAACTGAGTTTTGCTTTGTGCACTGAAGGAAGCAAATGATGGTACCTTGGCCATTTGCAGCAAACTCTTAGATACCTGGAGTTGTAGGTGTTTTTAGAAGGTTATATGTGTTTTGGCTCAGCTAGTGAGTAGAGGTGGAAACAAGCCTTCAGTATGACCTATAAGGTTAAAATTACTGTAAAATAATTATGATGAGCACTAGTTATTTTCTGCTGTCAATAGGTGGAGTGAAGGTCGTGAAGCATGGAGCATTCGTGGCCTCACTCTGGTGTGCACACCCTGTGTAGACATAACTGATGGAACTGGCAGTCTTTCCTGACTTGGATCAAGACCTCAGAATCCTTTCTCAACACAACAATTCAGGAAGTTGCTATCATCTAATGAGAATGATCTAGCACCTAAAACCCAATTGCTATTCTGAGATTCATCCCTGTGGGCATCCAAGAAATAGATATGGGTTCTAAATACAACATATTTAATTTAGCTTGATTTGCATTAATGAGTATGAATTCTTGATCTGCCATTTACTAGCTGTGTGACCTTGGCCAAGTTTCTTAACTTATCTCATTCCTTTAGTATTAAATGGAGATAATAATATGTACCATGAACATATAAACATGGTTCCTTAACATGAAGCCACGTTGTGCCCTAAATTTTCACTCTCCCCCATGATACAGAACCAACCACTTACTGTCTTTAAACTTTCTCCTTCACCCTGCCTGCTTTTCTTCTCCTTCTGATACAGTTCTTCCAATGCCAGGAATATGTTTGATTAAGAGATATAGTACAGAAGCAGATAAGACATGCCAGACCTGAACACTAATGAGGATGAAATTAAATGATAATGGATTTTCCTCTCCTATCCCCTAGATAATGATGAGACTGAAATGAACACCAAAACTGTGTTCTTCAGTAATCCATGGTGACAGTAAAAAGAAACAGCCAAACAACATATTGGCCTCAATATTCGGAGCACATTTGGAATGCAGAGTAAGACTGAACAATCCTCCATTTCCCTTTCTCTCTTCTTTTGTGTAGTATAGTCTGAGCAGGTATGTGGGTGAGGCAGTGTGCTCCCCCCAGGTGGGGGAGGGACACTAGGCTTGGGACTCAGAATACTTGTGCTCGGGTGTCAGCTCCATAACTGACTACCTGTGTATCTTTGGATACATGGCTTCCCAGCTTCCTGATCTTCATAATGGAGGAGAATGATGTTATCGACCTCACAGCAGTGTTGAAATGAGATAATGAATTTAGTAATGCATTTTGTAAACTGCAAAGCACTTAAACACATTTTAGAGTCTTAGTAGGGATGCTCAAAGACATGCTGAATGAATGCCAATCAGTTAAGCAGTAAAGGCTAAGATCACCATCCTAGTAGATTCTTTATAGTATAATACTTTGTTCAAAGAAAATCTTATTATGGAAAGCCAAGTTTTTGCTGTCTGCCATGGCAGGAGCTTCAGGACTCATCTGAGAAACACTTCCATTTCTGTCAGCAGCATTGTGCCTTATCCCCGTCCTACCGAAAGGTACAAATTGTACTTTTTTCTATTTATTTTTTAATTTATCTGTTACCAAGGTGTATCTGAGACCTACATGAGTCTCACAAAAAATAATTGATGAATCTAATTGATGTGCCTAAATATTAGTTGAGAGCTTGCTGTACAGCAAAGTGAATCAGCTATACATATACATATATCCACTCTTTTTTAGATTCTATTCCCATATAGGTCATTACAGAGTATTGAGTAGAGTCCGTGCTAAACAGTAGGTCCTTATTAGTTATCTGTTTTGTATATATTAGTGTGTATATTTCAATCCCAATCTCCCAGTTTATCCCTCCACCCCCTTTCCCCCTTGGCCATGCTTGTTTTCTACATCTGTGAGTCTATTTCTGTGTTGTAAATAGGTTCATTTGTACCATTTTTTTTGGATTCCACATATAAACGATGTCATATATTTGTCTTTCTCTGTCTGACTTACTTCACTCAGTATGACAATCTCTAGGTCCATCCATGATGCTGCAAATGGCATTATTTCACTCTTTTTATGGCTGAGTAATATTCCATTGTATATGAGCTCTACTCGCTTAACAAATTTTAAGTGTACAATACATTATTGTTGACTCTAGGTACAGTGTTGTACAGAAGATCTGAAGGGAAGTTATTATTAACCCCTGGGTCACAGATAAGGGAACTGAGTCTCAGAGAGTGAGATAATTTTCCCAGACTCACACAGCTGGAAAGTGGGGGAAATGGGATTTTTTAACCTGGGCTGTTGGAACTCTAGAACCTATCCTCTTTTCCATTACACCACAGTGCCACCTCTGCCTTCAAAGAGCGACAGTTCAGCTGGGCAGATACAATCTACCTATAATGACCAGGAAAAGTAGAACTGGCTAAGGGCCAGTCGCTTCAAGGACCCTCTCATTTGGCCACTTCTTCCCTTCCTCCCTCAAACCCAGGTAATACATATGCCTCCTTACTGGCTTGGGCTCCTTGGGGCCACCCTTTCCTTTTTCCTCTCATGAACCAAGTAAAAGTTGGTTAACTTGGTTTCTGCATATAAAATGATGTTTTTAGAAACTAAAACTCACATTTCAGATTGGGACATGACACAGCATCATTTTACAGAGTTTTCTCGTGCCCTGAAAGATGAGTACTTAACTCTGGTTATGACTGAGCATTTTGGCTGACGTGGCTGTCATTGGGTACAAGACAGGAGCTACGTGCCTGGAGGAGGATCGAGTCATTAAGGCAGGTCAGCATAGCCTCGGAGGGAGGGAGCCAAGGTGTGCCTTGTGATAAAAAGGATAAGTGAGATGGAGTCATTGACAACGACTGTGACACAAAAGCAAGAATGGTGCTAAAAGTGTTAGTGCAGCAAAGATGTGGTAAAGAAAGTGAGGGTCTTCAGCCTGCTCTGGGGAAAGACTCATTTATTGTTATTTCCCTGGAAGTAAAAGATCATGTCAAAGCTATTTTATTTTATAAAATGGCATTGAATAATATGGATTTGAAGGAAATGAGTAATTTTCATCTGATTTCATCTCATAATGGCTAGCGTGGGCCAGAATGGAGCCATAGCTCAGGGTCCTGATGAAAAATCATATGTCTCCTTCACATTAGCAGTGAGGGATTTTCAGTCCCTTTCGTTACTTAATGCCCCAAGGAAATCTGTCTTGACATTCCTCTCACAGCAGCATCAAAGTGAGATTTTTGCTGTCTGTGGCCGTCTCAAAAATTGGCCACTGCTTTTCAGTCACCCAGTTTCTGTGCGTGGGTGTGACTGCCTGCAGTTGTCCATCCCTGCCCCAGTGCAAGGCTCAGATTCTAACCCATACCTAAAACACGGTAGATTCATGTCACAGAATTGAATGAGGTGAGGAAGACAAGGCTCTCCCCGCTGGCTGGAGCCATAAAGTACCTGGAGAGGAAACAGAACCCGAAGGGAATTGTCCTGATTTTATGGTAGGTGAGAACCATAGTATTGTTGCTGAAAGCACACTCTGACAAGCATTCCTGCTTGGGGAAGGTTCGGTACTTCATGGATGGCTAGTGAGTAAACTGTCCCCAAAGATATAAAGATCTGAGGCCAGTAGGCCTGCCCCTAAATGGAAGCTGACCTTCTGGGCAGTTGAGGCTAGAGGAATTACTTAGTTCTTTGGCATAAAGTGAGATAGGTAATTCAATAACTAAATGCTCTAAAAAGTTAAAAGATAGTTTTAGCCATTCTTTCATTTAACAAATATACTGAGCACCTATTCTGAGCAGAACACAGTCTAGGCTCTGTTGCGGATGGGGTAATGAAAATACTACTCCTCACATTTCAAAAAAAGTGTCAGTAACATATTAGATTAAATATCTATACTAAAGTTGAATGATGAGATGGCAAGAGTAGAAAATACGAAATCATTTATTCACTCAACAAATACTTACTAAGCACATAACCGTGTTCCAGGCACTCCACAAAGCATTGGTGAATCATTGGTGAATGAAAGTCAGATTCTCTGCCCTTGACACCCTTTTGTTCTGGAGGAATGCAACCAGTAGGCTTCCATTTTGAAAGCAATGATTTTCTCTGGTGATTGAATATCTGTAAACTTGCAGTTGTATAGTTTGTCTGTGGGGCAGATTTAGCCACTGTCAGCTTTCACTGATCATGAAAGAATGAGTTTTTTGCATGTGGTGAACCAGAAGACCAGGTCCTGTCTTCTCCAGATACTCTTCAAGTGAAATAATCAGATGAGCAAGGTGTTGACTTATCCAGAGGATAGCCAGAATTGCAGGAGTTTGGGACAGCCTCCTTTGTATCAGAAGATTTCAGCCCCTACACAAAATCAAGCTACTGATTGAATTCTTTCCAACATTATTTGTGCTGTGCCTAGGTTCTTAATGGTGGATCCTGATTCTGGGGCATTCAGGTAAAGTGTATCATAAGGCTTTCAGGAAAAAAAAAAAAAATTAAAATGTTTTTACCTGATGATCAGTTCAGGCTAGAACATTTGAATGTTTAGAAGAAAACCAACAAAAACTGGAATAATAGAAAAATAATTGAAAGTCCATGAATGATTAAAGATTATACCATATTTATACATCTGTATAATCAGTATATAGTAATTCCTATTAATCTCTAATGATCTTGGTTCTAAATTGCCAGAAGATACCCACATATGAACTTTTATCTTGGGTTAATTTGGGACCCTCTTCATCTATTGGAAAAGCATTTCATTAAATGGATTTTACACACACACACACACACACACACACAGATTTCTTTCCCTACAAGAACAGTTTTGAGGAATTCATTATCCTTAAACACTGCAAATGCAGCTTGCATTTGGCCTTTAAAATATTCCAAGGGGCAGTTCTTAGGGATTACAAGGGTAAGCCTATTTTGGCATGTGTGTGAAAGTCATGTGGTATTTGGTGCTTATTAATTTAAAGTATTATTATAGCCACAGGACCTATAATACTTATAAAGTATTATAAGTAAATGTCATGGCATTTAGGAAAAAAAATGGACCACAACTCTGAAATATCAAAGACCAGATAGAATATTAACTCTATTCCATTCTGATCAGTTTTTTATTCTGTGCCCCCAGGCAAAATATCTGTTCGATATATATGTTGCTCTAGCAACACTTTCAAGTCGTGGTAAACCTATTTTAAATTATGAGTCTGAGAGTTGTATGTGTAGTTAATTTTCTTTTTCCCACCTTGCTTGGATTGCTAAGAAAATCCCTCCAAAAACAAAACAAACAAAAAAACCATGTTTCACAAAGTGGGAATAGGGAAGAGGCGTGGTTGGAGGAGGATAGAGCTGGAAACAGGCAACAAATAACTGATAGTCTGAGAAATCCTCAGGAGAGGGGACTGTGGAGCAGATAACATTATTTGGATGCTTGAAAGAGAAGGGCCCTTTTTGCCATTTTATGGGCCAGCTAATTTATTTTTTCCATTTCTAAGGTACTGAATATTAGAATTGCCAGTTTCTTATTTAAAAGATCACAAAATATCAAATTGCAGAGGGTCAGTCATGTAGTGTTTCCCAACATGAGTTCCTCAGAAATGCTGTTCTTACAAGATGCTCTATGATAGAAGAATGTCTGGTCACATAAGTGTAGGAAATACCACAAGCTGCAGATTCTCCTGGAAAGTCATACATTAGTAAATGAAAGATTTAAGAAGTGGTACAATAAAGAATCCTTTTCATTTTTATGTGTCAGATTTTCTTCAATTATTTGACCATAGAACCCCCAATTTAAATAGCAAGCAGTTACTCATGTTACTCAGAACTAATGTTGCGCAAAGTATGCTAAATTCTATGGGAAGCACCCCTGTCAAGTATTCTTCCCTAAGAGTCCCTTAGCCTGCAGTTAGCACTCTCCACAATTGAAAACAAATCCACATTACTTCCTTAGAGCTCTGCTGGAGGATACTCTAGTCTTTGTTTCTCTAGGTCATAAGACTTCTTGTCTGCTTGCTTTATGCCTTTTCTGTTCCTCCACCTTCCTCTTTGGTTGCTTCTTTTATAAGACCCATCAGTCATCTCATGGGCAAATTTTACACAGAATTTATTCAATTCAAAAATATTTATTAAGCATCTGTAGCGTGACAAATTGTGCACTAGGAACTCAGATACTCAGGTGAGAAAGAAAAACTTAGAGACCAGCTCAGTACCTGTCTTTAAGGAGTTTACAGTCGAGCGAAGAAGAGAAGCCATTGTACACATTATCATAATAACTTACAGATGTGTCACCTGCGATAAGAAGGGTATAAAGAAGGTGAAAATAGAGGAAAGATAATGTCCTAATGGGGGCTACCTAAGAAGGAAACATGGAGGATAACTGAAATGGTATTCTAGGTTGAGTGAAAGCATTAAAAAATAAAATTACAGAAATATTCAAAATAGTGATGAAGCTCAGAGAGTCTTTAATGGAGAGTCTCCCAACTTGGCTAGACTATAACAGGGAGCAGTATGAACTAAGCCTGGAAAGGAAGTTTGGAGTTATATAATGTAGTAGATAATCTCATGTGTCAAGCTAATGAATGAAGATTTTATATGTGAGGTAGTGGCAAGTATTAGAGAATCATTGTATGTCTTTATAATGATACAATCAAAACCTTGAGATTAACTTAGTAGCAATTACTAGAAAAAACTCAGGTGAAAGATGACTAGAGGCTGGGTCTACTGAGAAGTTGATGGAAATGCAAATAATATAAACAGACTCAACAAGACTTGGCAAGTAATCAGTTATGGAGTGACTGAAAAACAAGGATGAGTCTGAGTCTCTGAGCCTTCTTGTCAGAGTCTGGGGAGAGAAATAGGAAAGCTGAAGAGCAGGGGCTTTTGGGGGTGGTAAGGACTGGGTGTTTGGGTTTTGATGTGTTCCTTATAAGAAGCCATGGGGCACAGGGATGGCATTTCTAATCAAGCAATTGGAAAGGTAAACTTGGAGACTCTGTTAAGATTGCATAAAAGACAAAATTTTTAAAGTCCTGTGGCTAAAATGAATGATTGAGATCATAGCGATGCATCAGATTCTCATGGAAGGAAGTATGAAGTGAAAGGAGGCAAGGTTTAACTATGGAAAACTCCAGATAATAGGGAAAAATGTCACTGAAAGAGATAAAGGAATTGTGTGAGGTAAAAAGAGAATTAGTCAGGGTAATACAACCACAGAAAGCAAGGGAGGAGAAAGTCTCAAGCAGTGAAGTGAAATGGTACAGGGATAAAGAAGGATCAGGGCTAGGGTAAGACCCCTAGATTTGGTGAATTAGAGGTCCTTACTGAACTTTGAGAGAGTGGTTCCAAGAGGGCAGTGTTGTGACTATGGTGTGCGTTGGAATCTCTTGAAATGCTGGTTACAGCAGAGATGGCTGTTCAGTTCTCTTCCCTAACCACTCTCTGCCAAAATTTCGATTTTGTAGATCTACGGTGAGCCCGGAAATTTCCACTTCTAACAGATTTCCAGCTGATGCTGGTGCAGATGTGCTAGTCCAGGAACCATACGTCAAGAATCACTGTAATAGAGTGATGGAAGATTGTAACAGATGCAAGAGAATAAGGGAATAAAAGATAATCTAGATGTCTATGTGGCAAATGGAGGCAAGTTCAGAATACTTGCCTATGAAAAGAAGATGGGGAAGGGCAGTAGACTGTGGGCTAAATTTTCCTCCCATAGCACCCAGCACGGTAGCTTATATATATTAGGTTCTCAGGGACTAGCTATACACTGAAGATAACCAATAGCCATTTCTTTCTCCTTGCTCTAGTAGCAAAGACTTCTTAAATGTAGCCTTACGTGTAGTCACCTCTTCTAAACTCCTCCATCTCTTCTTGCCAGAAACTGCCCCCGAATTCCATCTTATGTCCAAAATATACCAGTTGTGTGACAATCACCTCAACTACCAAAGTTGGGGGATAGCTAGGTTTGAGGCTGTCTGCAAAGAGTTTAGCTATTAAAAGATAAGGAGAATATGTCAGATATCACTTTAGCCTTGAAAATGCCGCAGTGTGTGCATCCTTACATTTATGTGCTTAAAAGCTCAAGATCTGTTTTGCAGAGATATCAAATTTTCTGTTTCTCAGAAAACTGCAAGAACTTGGCAGAAAGCCTGTGCTTTGGACCAAATGCAGTCATGCTCGTGTGTAATCCCAAGAAATAAGAATGCAACTTTCGTAGTTTAGAAAAGTCATTTCAAAGTCTGTGTAGTGGTTTCCTTCATGACACGATGATTTTATTACTTATAATTTAAAACACCATGGTGCTTCCTGATGAAATGTTTATGGCCCTTTGATTTTTCCCAACTGCCAGGTATGTAATGCTTACTTAAATTAAATTTTTCATCTCCTATTCAAAACCTTTTAAGGACTCTCCTCTTTGCAAAATTGACTCTTAACCTGGGTAAGAAGAGAATGAAGAGTTACACAAATGTAATCACAGGGTGTCAGAAGGCTGAAGCTTCTATTAATGATTAGAAGTCAGCTTCAGGACATCCAAAGGTCACTTAGTTTGTATGTAAATATTAGCTTAGATAGAGGAAATTGGAGGGATGAAAATTCAATACCACGAGATACTATAAGAAGAAAAGAAACAGTATAAGAGGCTTAGTGTGTCCCTGCCAGTAATCATAGGATATTTATTGAATATCTACTATTTGCTTATCATGTAAAAGAAACTGAAATGTAAGGTACATCGAGTTCTTCAAGTAAATACTATCTTTGGGCAACTAAACAAAATTACATAAAATAGCTACAATTTTTTTTAAGTGGCTGTTGAGTGGCATGGTATACATTATGTGGGGAATGCTGTATAATGCATAACAGAAGAGTAGTGACATAAATTAGCACAGTAGAGGCTGAGTTGATTAATTTCATTTAATGCAATATATCTGAAACATATTTGACCATTATACTCTCCCCCTTTTTTTTCAAATAACAACTTCAACATTCTAAGGTGTATACTTTAGGAAGTGAGAATGGAAAGGACAAAGCCAGACAAATAAAAATTTGTCTTAACTTTTGATCTTCAGTTTTCTGAGCTCTAAAATGGGAACAATAATGCCTATCTCACAGAAGATGCAGGAGTTAAATTAGATTGTGTGTGTGTGTGTGTGTGTGTGTGTGTGTGTGTGTGTGTGTGTGTAGTGGCACACTTAAATACTTTACCCTTGAATACTTCAATGTATTTTCCCCTAACAAGGGCATTCTCTTTCATAACAATAGGACAATGATCTAATTCAGGAAATTAACACAAGTACAACATTATCTAATCCACATACCTTATTCAGATTTTGCCATATTCTTCCTTCTTCCTGGGGAAGTGCCTCAGTCTTCCCTTGTCTTTCCTGACCTTGACACTTTGAAGAGTTTAGGACACTTATTTTGCTGACTCTCTCAATCTTTGATCTTGCCTGATATCTCCTTGTGATTATATGCAGGTTATACATTTTTGTCACAGAAGTGTCATTGTGTCCTTCCCTGTGCATCATATCTGGAGGCACCTGATGCCTGTTTCTCATTGCTGGTGATGTTCATTTTCATCACTAGGTTAAGGCAGTACCTACTAGGTTTCTCCTGTTTGCCTCTGCTTCACTTTGCAATTATGTAAATATCCTGTTACTAATCAAAGTTTATACTACTTGTTTTAGCATCCACTGATGACTCTTTTTAATCAGTTATAACCATGATGGCTGCCAAATGATGGCTTTTTAAAGTCCACGTCAAAAGCAATTTTAAAAAATTATGTAATCAGAGAGATGCTACTCTATGTGAATGCCTCTAGTTTACAGAATGCCACCCTGAAATAATGTTTTTTATACAGCATGAGGAAACATCCCTAACACCCAGCTGTGACTGTTAATGTTGTGGGGATAGCACTGCTGAGAAAGTCTGGGAAGTAATATCAGGCTGATGAACAGCTATGCATTTCAAAGCTTCTGTTATAGAGAAAGCTTTGTCCACTAATGTTTATCTATAAAATATATTGAGAAATATCGTGTGCTTTGAGATAAACTATTTTTATGAAGAATTCTAGCTCTGGCCACCAGGACTTGTTTCTGCTTCAAGACATAAAGAATTTTTTGTCTTTTGCTTTTACTCAAGCAATAAACTTATTTTGTAAATGACTGAAAGCAGATTAGAAGCCTTTAAAGGCTTGTTTGTAACAGCTACAGGCTTTCTCTTTCCTGCATAGGGACTCCTGCTCCCTTTTCCCCTTACTTGAAAATTATAGCAAAAAATTAATGCTCATAGTACCTGTGAGTGTATTGGAAGAGAAAAAAGTTCATCTACTTCTAAATTATTGCCCTTATAATAAAATTATCAAGTATTAGCATTTCAAATATTGTATTTTGAAATGTGATCTTTGTATACCATGAATAAAAAAGTATGACATCTATTGATCACTTATTATGCCCCAGGTACAGGATATACTAATAGTCTATATATTCTCATTTAATCCAAAACCACTCTCTGAGGTGGTATCCCCATTTACAGAAGACAAAACTGAGACAGAGAGTTAAGTGCTCTTCATTTCGTTTCCAGTGTTTGTGAGTCTTACTCATAAATCCTGAGAATTAGAACCTATCTTTGTTCATTTGTGTTAATGAGAATAGTCTTGAGATTGAGTTGACCATACCTGTGGCCCAAAGAGGCTCACTGATATTTTCTACTTTTATGGCCACATGTGGCATTTCCAGACCCAATATGTTTTCTTGAAATAGCACATTCTTTCATTCCTGGCAGTATCTAGCTAGAGACTATAGATTTACATTTTTGTAAATCGTTGATATTATTAAAGAGCATCTATTGATATTATGATTTAAAACTTTTACTTTTAAAATGTTATATACCTTTTTACCCACATATTAAATATTTGTTGAATACTTAATATGCCTGGCACTATGCTGGGCTCTTTACATGTATAACCACCCGGTTCCATACTTCCTGGAGGGTAGTTTTTAATTCTGATTCTGCACATGAGAAAGCTGTAACTTAGAGACAGAAGTATCTGCTCAAGACCAAAACACCAGAAAGTTCGGAGTCAGGATTAAATTCCATGATTGTCTGATTTCAGAGTCCACAATCCATATAGTACCCTGACGACACTGGCTTTCATAAAGGTGCAGGGATGTGTAGGTAAGAAAAAGACCAACGTTGCATGGTTGAGGTGACAGGGTTTTAACATGATGCAAGGCACATTTTCCTCTATTTCTTTTTTTTTTAAGTTTACTTCAAAATTTTTATTCCTGATTTATTAATGCAAAGTTCAAAATTATACAGAAATGAAAATATTTTAGAGGAAATTTTGGGCTGGGAATTGGGCCCATGACATTGAAGACAGTCAGATAATACTCTTCTGCCATTGCCTGATGTGTCAGTTCTGCTGAGATCCTCCAGTGGCCTCTTCTGGCAGCTTTCTGCTGTGGAACATTAGCACAAACCACGTCCTCTGCCTGGAATGTTATATACCCCCATTCTGTGACAGGCTGTCTCCTATCCCTAGGTCTCAGTGTGAATATGACTTCACCAGAAAGCTTCTCCTGACCTGTCCATGTGCCCGACTAGACTATAAGTTCCATGAGGTCAGTGACGCAACTGAAGCCCTAGTCCCTAACCCTATGCCTGGCACATAATAGCTGCTCAGTAAATGTTAAATAGATGGATGGATGGGTGGGTGAAAGAGAAAGAGGGAAATGAAAAAGACAAGGGGAAAGAGGTGGAGAGGAAAGGAAGGAGGGAGGAATATTGTTAAAGAGAAAGAGACAAGAGGGAAGGGGAGAGAGAGAGAGGAAGGCAGAGAGGGGAAGAAAGAGAAAAATTCTCATTCAGGTTATACAATAAGCATGTTGTAATGCAAAAACTTCCTGGACCTAAGGCCAGTAGAGGTGAATTCAGATGCCCCTTTGTTCACTTGTTCCATAGCATTGAATATATTATTTCCCCTCTCTGAACTTCTAATTCCTCATCAGTAAAATAAGGATTTGAACTTGAAGACAGGAGGCATCTCAGATCCCTTCAAACTCTGTCATTCTCCAGAAATGCAATTGTTAGTGGATAAGTATTCTCAAATGCCTGATATGCACTTCTCCACTTCTCCTCCAACTCCCCAAAGACTAAAACAGCCCACGGCCTTGAACAATACAAATCTGTTTGAAAACACTTTATGCTCTGTCACTCCAGCTTTTATCTCACTAAGCTGTCTAAGACTATTGAAAATTCAGTAGGGTCATTAAAATCAGCTCATCGATTTCTTTTCCCTTGTAATCTGTAAGCACTACTATATTTTGACTGAAAAAGACCGAAACAGCATGTAAAAGCATTAGCAGCAAGAATGATAGGCTGCACCATTTATTTGAATGCATGAATGTCGTTTTCTAGGACGACTGATGTTATCCAGGTTTTTCTTGATTAGGATTCTCCTGTGGCATCCATGCTTGATGGAACTGTGTAGGTGGGCAGGAGGGAAGAACAGCAGACTGGCTTGTATTAAACAAGTAGTGGGCTCTGTACATGACTGATTAGATCTGAGGTGATCCATTTCACTGAGAGGCTTCTGCATATGCCTGCCACATCATACCAATGTTCTGCAGGCTGCTAGCTGAGAAATGAGGTAAACCACACAGTCAACTAAGGTGGGAAGACTTGAATAAGCAAGAAGTGCAGTTTTGTAACTTCATAATGGACAAGTTATGCTGAGTCAATGGGCAAGGGCCACTTTTCTGCCTGTGCACACACGCACACGTATGTGTGAGCTTGTCTCACTTGAAGCCATACATTTTATGCACACATATCACGTATATACATACAAATGTTTATGAACACATGAGACTCCACTGAGTTTTAGGAAACACTTGGATTCTACCCAGTAAAGTTAAATCCAGTCAAAACACTGGATTTGTGTTACATATTCAAACTTTAAATGTAGTATTTCCCATGATACCAAAACGTACTCTGAGGTTTAGGGGGTAGCTACTAATTGTTTAAACTAGGCTAGTCTTATATACCTAAGTATCCAAGTGTTGGATTCTCCTCACTATTGTAAGTTGAACATAATCATGATAAGACTTGAACATGGCTGGATGATCAAGATACAGTTAATTCTCAATTAACACCCCTAACAAAAAAATAAATACAGAGTTTATAGCGTACCTTTTCACGTGGGACGCTTTTTAAAGTTTTTCATTATTGCTGATGCTTCTCTTGTTGCTGCTGTCATTGGTCATGAGCTGAGTATAGCAACTCTGTCTCATATTTCTTGGTATCTCAATCATAGCTTTCTGTCATCATCGATGCTTAATAAATGCTTATAGTCATATTGTACTAGATTGTCCTAAATTTAGCATAATTTAAAAATGATCAATCTGTGTTAATTTTGAAATGTGTGTTTTCACTCATATTTGAGTGTCTATTGTCCCTCAACTCCTGTTGAACCACCTAATGACATCCCCAAGGCACAAAGGAGTTGTCAAGTTCCCCATGCTGCCATTCTTATAAGTTGCTTCATAATGGTAGGCAGCTACTTCAAACTAATGCAAACTTAGCCTTCTTTCAAAAATTCTCTTTATCTGGGCGTAGGGCCAAAAACTTCTGTTTCGAAGAGTTCCCCTCAGGCAAAGTAAATTGAGGGAGTTCCCTTGTGCATTCACCTGTTCCTTCAAAAATAGTGTGCCCAAAAAAATAAATAAATAAAATAATGTGCCAACAAATGTGTAGTGAAGCCTTTGTACTGTTAACTTTTTAGTTAATGCCCATCAAATGAAAACTAAGTAATTTAAATGAACTGGAGTCTGTGGAAAAGCCACAAGGCAGTGTAGATAATATACCCACAAATAAGTGAAATTTGGTTGCACTGAGTTTATATGGTCTTAGTAAAAACCATGTCAGGGTGCCTGAGACATAAATGCTTTCTCAAGAAAATTGAAGAGGCATAATTTACAGAGATGTGACCTGGAGGTCCCTGCTTCATGCATCCTAATTAAGTAAAGCAGTCACTGAAATTGCTTTCTGTCATCTGGATAAGAAGCAATTACAGTTACACTTCAGGTTGCTGGTTTGGTTAGGGAATAAGGTATTGTATTTAGCTGACTCCTTCAATCAGCTGAGGGTTAATAAATTAATGTCCATAGTTGTGAAAAGGTAATGTGGCAAAGAGGGAAATCTAACTTCTTAGAAGATGGAGACTTTAAAAATTCAGTCTGAAACCTCTTTCCAGATCATAAAATTAGTGTTAGTGGTTATTTTTGTTTTCTCTCTTACAGAAACTGAAAAAAAAATCCCAAAATTGTTTAAAAAATATTTCCATCACCAGGTTGAGTTTTAACATGGTATGGTATACAATAAATTCAGTTAGAATAGATTTCTGATTTTTTTTTCTTTTTTTTCTGATTTCTTTATAAAACCTCCTGTATACTTACTTATCTCTATTTAATAAATATTATAATCTGTGATCTGCTGCCAACTAGATGATGAGTTCTTCAAGTGTTGATACTGGAGTTTTTTCTTTGAGAAATCCTAATTATAGCAGGCCCGCATAAAGTTTGATGAAGGAGTAAATTTTTATACTATGTTTTATGAATTCGCAAATTTGTGTCTCCTAATGCCTGTTCTTGAAATATGCTAAGTCTCTAAAAGTAGTTTCTGGCTTCTTGTTGTTGTTGTTGTTATTAGAATATTTTCTGGAAAGATTTCAAAGTTCGCATTCATTTGTTTTTCGGTAGTTTCATCTTTCTCTTCCTGATCAGTCGGCACTCTCTGAATTGCTGGTTACTTGATGCATGCAGTTAGCTGAGTGCTTGTTAACCAAGTTTTTACTAATGAAGAAAAGCAAATGAGCTCAACTGCAAAAGCTTTTGGAATAATTCTAATTAACTTCAACAAAAGAGTTGGCCTACTAAAGGAAAGAGTGGGCTGGAATTACCAACAGGTTGAGATTAGTCCACTGTTACCAACTTCCCACTGTAAAAAATGAATAAGCACGAGGAAACTGTTAAGATATTTTGTAGCTGCTGAAACATATATCTGACCATTTTTAAATGCATGGGTGAGCTAGAGGAAGATTTAAAGTTATTTTGACTAATTTTCCAGAAACTAAATTTCCAGAATGTGTGCATGCACACACATACACAGACACACATTGAGTAGTGTGCTGATGTATGTTTAACAATGCAAAGCTCTCTGGAAAAAAATAATGATACAAATACCCTGATTTGTAGCATTGTTGATTTCCAGCATAAATTCTCCCATCATGGCCAATTTCAGCCTCCAAAGGTGATGGCACTGAGCACAGTTAGGAAGAGATGTGCACAATCAGCTCTTACACTGAAGCAAACCAGCTCAAACAAACCACTGCACACTCGGCCCCAGTATACCATTTAACTTCTAATATCTCAGATACTGAATCCTGTGAATCATATATAGAGGTGTGACCCAAAATCCAGTATGAAATATCTAAACTGGAAGAATGAAATACTCGCCTTTCTTTTCCCATGTTTCAGGCAACTAAACAGAACAATGAGGATTGCCACTTCATGGGAATAATAAGCTCATTTTGGTGAAACACATTCACTTGATAAATGATATCTGTCAGCATAAAGCCCTCACCAAACCTTCTATCATTTTGCTGATGACCCAAACTTACTGACCAAGCTGAGTGCTGACTGGATCTCTGCTATTCCAAGCAGAGCTGGGGCATGGCCACCATGAGAACCAGAAAGAGCAGCTTCAGAGTCCTGGCTTTGAAGATATTAAAGTCAGCCTCCCAGTGACCTTGCTCTCAGCCACAACCTGCTTCTTTGAACAGCTCTGTCTGTTTGGCTTCCCAGCAGTTTAGGACCCCTTCTCCTTATTTCCTGTGTTCCTTCTTGCTTCAGAGACTGCAAGCCCCAGCCTGCTTGAGATGGAGATATGGCTCGTGAATGGAGTATCAGACGGGTGCCAAAAGACTCAGATGGAAATAGGATCTGATTGTTTGACTCTGCTTAGAATCAATAATTGGCACTAAGTAAAGCAGGGAGTTTAATCAAGGTAAATGGGACGGTGATAAATAGATAGCTAAATGGAGTCCAGGAAGTAATAGAGTATAATTCCAAAAGAAAGGTTACATTTAATCCAAATAAGTAAAGTGCTTCTGAGAGGGAGGAAGTTAATAGAGGGATACACACTGAGAACCGTTGATGGTATGAATAGCTATGTACTACACAGGAGGAATCTTTATGGAAAAACTGCTATAAAACATTTAAAACACACACACTCATACACATACCCCTTGGTGTTGTGGTAGAAAAAAATAAATGCCACATTTTCAGATGTGAGGTTAATTGGACACAGGTGATTGTTGTTTCAATCTATGGGTCACACTTTTATATCATCCTTATTTAGTTAAAATGTTATTACGTTTATGGAGACTTAGAATGACTATCTTCTTATCCTCCCCCTCATTTCTGCAATCTCTTCTCTTCTTTCTCTTGTCCTATTAGCTTGTTTTACTTCTGCAATATTCAGACTGTATTTCAGTAATATGTTGAAATTAGTGGTGGGTTTATAACCTGATATTTATTTTTAAAAACCTTGGTGTTAGTAAATACATCAAGGATGGGTCCCAGTATCTTACGTCTAGGTTAATATTTAGGAAGTGTCAAATTTCATTGGTTTTCAAATTATGGTTCGTGAAATATATTTTATGAAAGAATCAGTGGCTAAACATAATTCAGAGTAGGATTAGCCCAGTGTCTCCAGCCTTGACCCTGAAGTTAAGATGTTTACGTATGAAAAGGGAGTGTGTAAATGTCTCAGAATCTCAGAAATTGCATGTTTCAAGGCCCTAGTGGACTATAACTTGGCATGGTATTTTGTAATCTGACTAAAAATATCAACAACAGCCACAAAAGTAGTAATAGTGAGTATGCTTTCTTAAAGTATCTACATTGTGCCAGGCATCTGACTTTCTTAAGTATCACTATGTGCTGAGTATATACTAGGTATTTCATATGTATTGCATTCATTCTTTTTTAAAAAAATTTATTTATTTATTTATTTTTGGCTGCATTGGGTCTTCGTTGCTGCCCGCAGGCTTTCTCTGGTTGCGGTGAGTGGGGGCTACTCTTCGCTACTGTAGGTGGGCTTCTCACTGCAGTGGTTTCTTTTGTTGCGGAGCATGGGCTCTAGGCGCGTGGGCTTCAGTAGTTGTGGCACACGGACTTCAGTAGTTGTGGCTCATGGTCTGTAGAGTGCAAGCTCAGTAGTGGTGGCGCACGGGCTTAGTTGCTCCGCAGCATGTGGGATCTTCCCAGACCAGGGCTTCAACCTGTGTCCCCTGCATTGGCAGGCGGATTCTTAACCACTGCGCCACCATTGCATTCATTCTTGAGAAAAACTTGACAAAGGAGTTATCACTATCCTGTTTTTATAAATGAAGAAATTGAAGCTTAGAAAAGTTTAGAGAGAAATATGAGGGAGAACCAATATTCAAACTCAGATCAAGCTGACCGTAATTCTGCTCTCTTACTACTATGGCCATCTGATTTTAAGCTCTGAAAGGGCAGAGACCATGTTGGTTGTGCTCATCTTTCTATCTCTTGCACATAATAATTTGCTTGGCATTCAATCTATATGTGTGAGTTGAAAGAATAAATGAAATCTCTCATTTAAATTCTTGTTAGCTGTCGTATTTTTTTCCATCTGAAAGTGAGAATTATAATGTTAAAAATTTTTGTTAAACTTTTCAGACATTTAATGAAGCCATATGACTTAGTGTGGTTGCAGCATTTTAGTGCTCAGCATGCAGCAGCAGGAGCCCCCAAGTGTAATCTATGAAAGACTACAGAGATGCTGAAATAAATTAAAAATTTTAATGAGTTCAACAATTCAAACTTTAACTCACATAATTTCTATGGTGATCAATAAATACCCTGTGCCTATGTAATTTCTTTTCATATGTTTCATGTCAATATCAGCATAATAAATGCAAGAATTAAAATCTCTAGGAGAAATGGCTTCAGATTCATTCAGTGTTTATAACCCAGATAAAACTACCAAATAGCATTGACTACATCCTGGGCATTGAATTCATGAATTTGCTATTACAACTTAATATACCCTTTATGTCCAAGCTCGCATTGCTGCACAAGATTCCAAAATGAATAATCTTGTCTATGCTAAAATAATGTTTTGTGTTTTTAAAATGCCATTTAGTCCGATTGGTCAAGGAAAACCTGAGTGTCATTTTAGCCATCTAAGCTTCATTAAAATTTATGCTTCTGTCATTAGAAGGAAATTGAATGCATCTTGTCAAAGAAGGCATCTCTTTTACCTCCGAAAACAAAATCATGGCAGATTTTTTTTTTTAACATTTATTTTTTATTATTTTTTTGGCTGTGTCGTGGCTTAGTTGCAGCACACGGGATCTTCGTTGAGGCATGCGGGATCTTTATCATTGCAGTGCGTTGCAGGCTCTTCGGTGGGGTGCGCCGGCTTCTCTCTAGCTGTGGCATGCGGGTTTTCTCTCTCTAGTTGTGGCGTGCAGGCTCCAGGGCACATGGGCTCTGTAATTGTGGTGTGTGGGCTCCAGAGCGCGTGGGCTCTGTAGTTTGGGGCACGTGGGCTCTCTCGTTGAGGCGCACGAGCTCAGTAGTAGTGATGCGTGGGCTCAGTTGCCCTGCGACATGTGGGATCTTAGTTCCCTGACCAGGAATCAAACCCATGTCCCCTGCATTAGAAGGTGGATTCTTTACCATTGGACCACTGGGGAAGTCCCATGGCAGATTGTTTTTAAATAATTCTAATAACTTTCTGTAACTATAAAATATGTTTACTGAACAAACTTTAGAAAATATGATCAAAAATTTAAAAATAATTATACCTCCTTAGCCTTAGGTGACCACAGTGAATGTTCATTAACATTTATTTGTGTTTGCTAAGAGACTTTATACTTTATTTACAGATAGGTGAGTCAGTAGAAAGGGAACATGAATCAGACATTCTTGTCTTTATAGAAAGCTTCAGCATGTAATTTCAGGCTTTTGGACCCCTGAAGTAGCTTCTTTGAGCTAAGAGTTCAGTCTGTATCCTGGTACATGACTCAAATGATAAAAGCAGCCCACCAAAGTAATGTCATAGCCCTAATTCTACTCTAATTTTCCTACTAAATATTCTCTTCTGAATTCCAGTTATCTGTCTGACTATTGTTTATTATCAATATCTATAGTATCTATTGACATTTGAATGCATATCTATGTAAGGATATGGAGTGACCAATGTAGTTTTTTTGCTGAAGTTCTCTCATAACACATCATTATATACCTTAATTCTTAAAGACTTTCTAATTCCTGAAAGACTGTTCCCCAGAATACATGCATGAAAAATCTGTTGATTTTCCTTTTTTTGGTCATAAGCTTAGATTGTCTAAACTGTATTATGGTATTTCTCTTCCTTTATTATATCTTCACATAGTAATTGAATTTGGAATGGATAAATCTTGAACTTTTTATTGATGAATATTTACATCTTTATTTGGTGTCATTTTATATTTTGGTCACCTTTCAGTATGTAGCTTTTACTCCATACTGAATTTTGTATATCTTTGGCTCTAGAAATCTGTGAATACATAGAACATGTTAAAAGTCCCTCATAACTATTAAGCTAATTTCTGATAGCATTTTATTTTTCACTCTCTCTTTATGAGAATATTTTGGTCTTATTATAGGTCAGGAGTTTTTTTTTTTTAATGTTGTGTTTCAGGGGTACAGCAAAGTGAATCTGTTATATATATACATATATCCATTCTTTTTTAGGTTCTTTTCACATATAGACCATTACAGAGTATTGAGTATAGTTCCCTGTGCTATACAATAGGTCCTTATTAGTCATGTATTTTATATGTAGTAGTGTGTATATGTCAATCCCAATCTTCCAATTTATCTCTCTCCCCCAGCTTACCCCCTGGTAACCATAAGTTTATTTTTACATCTGTAACTCTGTCTCTGTTCTATAGATAAGTTCATTAGTAGCCTTTTTTTTTAGATTCCACATGTAAGTGGTATCATATGATATTTGTCTTTCTCTGTCTGACTTCACTCAATATGACCATCTCTAGGTCCATCCATGTTGCTGCAAATGGCATTATTTTGTTCTTTTTATGGCTGAGTAATATTCTATTGTATGTATGTACCACATTTTCTTTATCCATTCCTCTGATGATGGACATTTAGGTTGCTTCCATGTCCTGGCTATTGTAAATAGAGCTGCAGTGAACATTAGGGTGCATGTATCTTTTCAGATTATGGTTTTCTCTGGCTATATGCCCAGGAGTGGGATTGCTGGATCATATGGTAGCTCTATTTTTATTTTTTTAAAGAACCTCCATACCGTTCTCAACAATTTACATTCCCACCAACAGTGTAGGAGGGTTCCATTTTCTGCACACCCTCTCCAGCATTTATTGTTTGTAGATTTTTTGATGATGGCCATTTTATAGGTCAGGAGTTCTTTACCTAGAATCCTCAGACTCCCAAGGGTTCAAGGATTTAATTCATAAGGTCTGTGAACTTGTATAGAAAAACATATACATATTCATATTCACTAACCTCTGACTAAAATTTAGCAGTTTCTTCAATTATAAATGTAGACAACAAACCACAGTACTGTTAGCAATATCTGACTTTGTCACCACTGAAACTGACAGATATTTTCATGTCACTTTATAGTTGCTATAGATATCTTAAAATATCATTACATTCATCACTACTTAGAAATTATGGAAGTTATTAGATCTACTGCTAGATCTTGATATTTAGTATATTAATAAGGGCTTGCATATTTTTATAACAAATATCTGGCTTTAATTTTTCAACAATATTTAGTGTTTTAGTATTTCAATATAATAGGTTTTCTTTGTAAATAGATGTAGTTTATGCACGAAAAACTATTTTGATGATGCGACTGTATCTTTCACCTATTTATTTTACTCTTCCAAACATTAGGATTATATACCAACACACAGCGTAAGTATCTTTCTTGGTACTTAGACTTCAAAAATATCTTCTGATTAGTTTTCATACTTAAAAAATGACTATAGAACTTGGAAGAACTGGATAAGAAAGAAACTTCAAAACAAACAAAAGGGAATGATTAAACGATAGAAGGAGAAGAGTAAACAAGGGTGATCCCAGACGATCTAGAAGAGGAAATTTCTTATATTTCTATTTATACATGATGCTAATTTCATCCAGGTGATGAGCTGCCAGATTAATAAGGATCATTTCAAGAAGGCCTAGTAAGACATGGCAGATGTGCTTTCATAAGGAAAGGTAGTAAATTTGCAGAATATAGTTCTAGAAAGAGGACTTAAATCTGGAAGCCGTGGTTGACTGTTTCCCAAAGTGTAGTAGTGTCTGCAGCCAGAGATGCTTCCCCTTTCCCATTCATCCCCACCCTTGCAAAGCTGGGAAAATTTCCAGAAGGAAAAAAAAAAAATCCTCTGCTGATTATCATTATACACTCTTGCCAGAGGTATATTTCTGGATCCTGTACTTCCACAAAAGAATGAAGAATATGGAGGAAGTTGAGTGAGTGGTAACTAAAATGATCAGCGGATGGATATATCCCTTGATTTGAGGAAGTGAGGACTGAACAAATGCAAGGCCTGTAAAAATTTGAAGATTATAAACAAGATGGAGATGGCTCTGTTAACCAAATTCTTGAACACAGAACTCTTTTTTTTTTTCCGGTACGCGGGCCTCTTACTGTTGTGGCCTCTCCCGTTGCAGAGCACAGGCTCCGGACGTGCAGGCTCAGCGGCCATGGCTCATGGGCCCAGCCGCTCCGCGGCATGTGGGATCTTCCTGGACCGGGGCACGAACCCGTGTCCCCTGCATCTGCAGGCGGACTCTCAAGCACTGTGCCACCAGGGAAGCCCAACACAGAACTCTTAAAAGGGATTTGATTCAAGAATTTGAATAAAAATAAATGACAGAATCACTATATACTGCAAGTAATAAACATATGGAACTGGTAGTCTCCAGTGGTGGTATTCATCAATATAAACAAAAAAGGGGGGCTGAAAACAGTTGAGTGTGTGAATAGTGGCTTTCCAATGGGATTTCATTAAGGGAATGTTAAAATGATAAACCCATATGCTTATTAAACTACTGAAGTTATTGACAGGACAACCACTGCATGTGACAAAATACCCTTCAGTGACATTAACAGGAGCCATACAATTGGACTGTATTCTGGTGTTCCCGCTGTGTGGTTGTTTTTGTTTCTCTGGCTGCATGTTGTGTATGGTATGCCAACAGCGGTGGCTGCTAAGTCAGTGCTTGTCCTTATTGAAGAAATGTGCCAATACCACCAACTTGGTATTTTCCCTGCAAATGATCGTATCCTGGTTCATTAGAAAATATGAGCCTCATATAGTTCATACCCATAAATATTTATTCCTTTTCTGTGCATCATGTATTCTTGCCAGTAAAGCTCAGGCTCTCGTAGAGTGGAATTCTCACAGCTGTCATCCTGTAGACTTCAGGGCTACTTCAGCAGCTCCTTCTGCACTACTCAGAGCAAGTCTATCTGTAGGGGATTTAGAGCCAACAAGTTCAGTCTAGATCATTACTGCCTGCCAATCTTCATCAGTCAAGAGGGTTGCAAAATAAGGAAAAAATTTTACCAGCAGGGCGGGAAAATGATGATTACAGTTTCTCTTTGGGGAATGAGTGTTTCATTACTTGTGATGCATTGTACTTTGTCAGAGAATAAATAGGTTGCTTGGTGCTGAGAAGGTGAAGAAACCGCAGAATTATCTCTAATTTGGGCTGGACTCACAAAACAAAGATATTATTGGAAATCAGTCAGGAAAAGGGGGACAGGTTTGAGGGAGATGTATTGAAGTGGTTTCCCTCTCCAAGTAACATTGTTTATACTTGGATGGGTAAGCAGCCACCTACACAATACTGTGCTTCTCTGGCCTGCTTTCAAACAACTTTAGAGATCAGAGATGCAGAGGTGTCAATTTCCCCAGCTGCTGTGGCATAAGCTCAGTTAGTAGAAGTATCAAAACATGGTCAGTAATAAGAAAGACACAGGAAAATTATAGCTTATGTTGCCCTGTGATCAGGTAATGATACAATCAGCTAAGACTGAATATCAGGTACTCTTCTAAGATTTTTATATACATTAATTTATTTGGCCCTCATAATAGGCTTATAGGATTCATATATTATAAGGAACCTGAGGCATAGAGAGGTTTCAATAACTTGCCCAGGGTCATCCTGCTAATAATTGACAGAGTTGATTTTGGGTCTCAGGCAGTCAAGTTTAGAGCTCACACTAAACAGTTATATTCTACTGTATATTTTGGGTGTATTCTGTTCAAGAAGGCACCACGAAATACTTGCCCTGGATTTTCATCCCTAGTTAAGTAGAAGCTTGTTACCTCCTCCTTAAAATCTCAGTTTCAGTCTTAACCAGTAGTTACTTCTACCTCTCTGATATCCTGTACCCAGTTTGATTTTTCTTTTCCAGAAAATGATAACGGCTCAGTTTTTGATACTCTGCACCTCTGTCCTGTGTGTGTGTTGTGTGTGTGTGTGTGTGCACATATGTTTTTTGTTTTTATTCCAGTTTTATTGAGATATAATTGACATACAGTACTATGTAAAGTTAAGGTGTACAGCATAATGGTTTGACTTACATAACATCGTGAAATTATTACCAAAGTAAGTTCAGTGAACATCATTTCATATAAATGCAAAATTAAAGAAATAGAAAAGAATGTTTTTCTTTTGATGAGAACTCTTAGGATTTGTTCTCTTAACAACTTTTATGTATAGCCTACAGCAATGTGAATCATGTTTATCATGTCCAGTGCTGTACTGGAAGTTTGTACCTTTTGACGGCATTCATCCAGTTCCCCTCCCCTCACCAACACCACAGATCTGATCTCTTTTTCTAGGAATTTGTTTGTTTGTTTTTGAAGTATAATTTTCCTACAACATTGTGTTAGTTCCTGGTGTACAGCATAGTGATGTGGCATTTCTATACACTTCAAAATGATCACCACTATAAGTCTAGTTACCATCTGTCACTCTACAAAGACATTACATAATTATCCACTGTGTTCCCCACACTGTAAAGTTCATACCCATGACTCATTTATTTTTGTAGCTGGAAGTTTGTATCTCTTAATCTCCCTCAGGAAAGAAACCTGTTTCTACCCCCCTCACCCCCCCCCCACCCCTCTGGCAACCACTTGTTTGTTCTCTGTATCTTTGTTTCTGTTTTGTTATGTTTGTTCATTTGTTTTACTTTTTGGATTACACATGTAAGTGAAATCATATGGTATTTGTCTTTCTCTGACTTATTTCACTTAGCATAATGCCCTCTAGGTCCATCCATTACATCTATATTCTTTCTTTGAGTTTATAGCTGAGGTATATTTTTGTGTTCAATAATTAATTAAACATTTTTGTTTTGAGATAAATGTAAATTTACATGCAGTTGTAAGAAATAATACAGAGAGATCCTGTGTATCCTTTATCTGGTTTCCCCCCATAGTAACATCTTGCAAAACCACAGTATAATATCACAACCAGGATATTGACATTATCCAATCCACCAATCTTATTCACATTTCCCAAGTGTTACTTTACTCATTTGTGTGTATGTGTGTGTGTGTGTATACTTAGTTCTGTACAGTTCTGTCACATAGGTCTGTTCATGTGTCTGAACCATAGTCAAGATATGGAAGAGTTCTATCACCACAAGGATCCTTTGTGTTGCCCTTTTTATAACCACGCCATCTTCCTCCTGTACCTCCCCTTCCCTGTTCCTAAACCTTGGCAACCACTATCCTGTTCTCCATTACTTAAATTTTGTCCTTCCAAATGTTTATTATAAATGAAATTACTATATGTAATTTTGGGGGATTGGCTTCTTTCACTTACTGTAATACCTTGGAAACTCTTCCAAGTTGTTGCATGTATCAAAAAACCGTTCCTTTTTATTGCTGAGTAGTATTCCACAGTTGGTTTAACAGTTCACCTGTTGAAGGACATCTGGGTTGTTTCCACTTTGGGCTGTTATGAATAAGGCTGCTTTGAGCATTCACACACAGATCTTTGTGTAAACATAAGTTTTTATTTCTCTAGGATAAATGTCCGAGAATATTACTGGGTTATATGGTAGCTGATGCTTAGTTCTACAAGAAACTGCTAAATTGTTTTCCAGAGTGACTCTATCATTTAATATTCCCAGTAGCAGTAAATGAGTGAGCCAGGTTTCTCCCCATTCTCACCAGCATCTAGTACTGTTACTATTTTTAATTTTTGTGATTCTGATAGGTGTATAATTATAGCTCATTGTGGTTTTAATTTGCATTTTCCTGATGTCTAATTATGTTGAACAACTTTTTATGTGCTTATTTGCCATCTTTATTTCTGCTTCTGTGAAATGTCTGTTCATCTCTTTTGCTAATTTTCTAATTGGGTTTTTTTGTTTTTTTTTTTTTACTGTTGAGTTTTGGCAGATCTTTATGTATTCTAAGTAATAGTCTTTTGCTGGATATGTAGTTTGCAGATACTTTCTTCAATTCTGTAGCTTGTGTTTTTATCATGTAGCAGAGTATTTCAAAGAACAAAATTTAAAAATTTTGATAAGGTCCAAATTATCAATTTTTCCTTTTAGGGATCGTGCTGTTGGTATCAAGACTAAGAATTCTTTACCTAGCCCTAGATCTCAGTGGTTTTTCTCAGTTTTCTTTTCTACAATTTTTATAGTTTTATGTTTTGCAATTTAAGTTTATAATCTATTTTGTGTTAATTTTTATATGAGGTGTGAGTTTAGTTTGAGGTTCACCTATTTATTTATTCATTTTGCCTATGGATTCCAATTGCTCTAGTATCATTTCTTGAAAAAGCTATCTTTTCTGATAAATTGCTTTTGCACCCTTGTCAAAAATCAGTTGGATATATTTGTGGGGGTCTATTTCTGGGTTCTTTATTCAGTTCCATTAATCTGTGTGCACATCCCTTTACAAATACCATATTGTCTTGAGTAATGTAGCCATATAGTAAGACTTGATTTTGGGTAGAGTGATTCCTCCCACTTTAGTCCTTTTCAGATTTGCTTTAACTATTTAATATTTAATTTATGATGTTAATTTATAATGAAAAACAACAGCCCATGCTCCACTTACATTCTTATTCCAACCTCCTGGAGGCAGCATCTGTGAGTAATTGCATTTTAGTTTCTTTTGGTGGTTTACCCTTTATTTCTTAATAGTATATATTGCTACCTCTTGATTTATCAGCTTTTCGATGCTTTGCATTACTTTTTGCTATAATATATAGTGTCTTAGCTCACTTAAATCAATCCCCACTCCCTCTCCCTCCTACCTTTTGCTATTGTTAAGCCACTAGTTTTAGTTTGTTCACTGGTCATTTGTGTACCTTAAAAAGACATACCTGAACCTTCTTCTCTTGACTTCCCTCTTTGTTAGATGACAGTACTGCTCCCCCAACTCTTTCACCTCATGTTGTCTTATACATTATTGAACTTTTCAACATTTTCATTCTGTTTTGTAATGAATGATAATTGTCTTATTTCTTTGTAGTCTAATTTGAAAAGTTGAAAATCAGTAGATATTATTAGCTTTTTAAAACTGTAAATATTTCATCATAAATTTCTTGACTCTGCCAAATAGCCCTATGGACCATTCCCATTATAAATGTTCCTAATACCAAGTTGAATAGACTCTCCCCACCATCGTCAAAATTAAGTCACCTTTTAGATTACTTCACACTTGAATGATGCATTTCTTATTATTCCTTGAGTTGCATATTATCAATCTTTTTGGAATAAATTTTCTTATTGAAGGATATGCATACATAAAAAGCAAAGATTATAACTGTATAGCCTGATATATTTTCACAATAAATAGAACATTAGCAGTACCCCCAAAACCTTGTTTGCACCACCCCAGTCATCACTTGCCCTTCTCCAGTCATTTTCCTGACTTCAAACACTATATGTATTTGTTTTATTTGATTTTGGATTTTATATAAATTGAGAGATACAATATTAATCTTTTGGTCTGGCTTCTTTTACTTAACATTAAGTTTGTGAGAGACATCTTTGTGGTTGCATTCAGCAATAATTCTTTTATTTTTGTTGCTGTAAAGTAGTTTTTGTAGTAAAATACCACAATGTCTTTATTCCAACTGTGATTGGGCATTTTTTTCCAGTTTGGCTATTGTGGATATGCTGCTTTAAATCTTCTTTTCCCTGTCTTTGAGTATATACATACAAACCTGCTGTTGGGCATATGTTAGGAGTATAATTACTGTGTTATAGAATATGAATATTTTCAAGTATAATGAATACTGCTAAACAGTCTTTCTAAGTTTGTAATCTCACTAACATGTATGAGAATTCTATTTGATCAATTTCTTCACTAACAGTTAGGCTTGGCAGTTATTTTAATTTTACCCAGTTTGGTGAGTAGATGTTTTTACCTCATTGTAATTTTAATTTGCATTTTCCTGATGAATAATTGAGGTTGAATAGTTTTTCATATTTTTTGGCTAGTTCTTTAAATATTCTGGTTTTGAATATATTTTTGTTTATTCTATGGCTTTTCACTTTTTTAAAACTGTCTAAATGAGCAAAAAAATTGTAATGTTATCCAGTTAATCTTTTCTGTTTTGGTTAGTGTTTTTTGACCCTTTTAAAACGTATTTGTCTATCCCAAGTTTATAGAAATATTGCATAATATTTTCATCTAGAAGCTTTATTGTTTTACCTTTCATATTTAGACTTACTGAAATTAATTTTTGTGTATGGTGTGAGGTAGGATTCAAAATATATTTTTCCCATATAAATATCCACTAATTTGGTTCCATTTCTTTAAAAGGCCATCCTTTTCCCAAAGTTCTGCAGTGAAATCTTAGTCATAATCAAGTGTCCATAGATGTGTGGGTCTGTTTCTGCCCCTCTATTCTGTTACATTGTTCTATTTACCTATCTTTGTACCAGCACACACTTTAGCTTTTTACTGATTCTTGAAATGTGATTGTTTAAGCCTTCCAGTTTACGATTGTTTTGGCTATTCTTGGCCCTTTGAATTTCCATATAAATTCTAGAATCAGATTATCATTTAAAAAAATTCTCTTGGGATTTTGACATTTATAGATCAATTTGCAGAGATATGACATCTTTACAATATCAATATTCCAACCCATGAATCTAATACATATCCCCCCAATTATTTAATTCTTTAAAAACCTCCTCTCAATATATTTTTTTCAGTTTTCTGGGTTCTTACACTTCTTTTACTTCTTTTGTTAGAATTATTGCTAGGTATTTGAAGATTTTTGATATAAACAGAAACTTTTTAAATTTTCATTTTTAGCTGTTGATGAAATATAGAAATAAATTGATTTTTGTATATTGACCTTTAGCCGATGAACTAAATGATTTCACTTACTAATCCTAAAAATGTATTTTTAGGTTCTTTTCTAGTTACTATATTTCTTTTAGTCACATAGTACAGGGTGTCAGTTTGGGAGGGTGATAAAATTTCTAGAGATGGATGTTGGTAATAGTTGTGGAACAGTGTGAATGTACTTAATGCCACTGAACTGTACACTTAAAAATGGTTAAAAAGGTACATTTTATGTTATGTATATTTTACCACAGTTTATATAAAAGAGATGTTGATGAGATCTGCAGTATACTCACGTTTGGCAATGTCGTCAGAATTTCTTTACCTCCCTCGTGATTTATTATTATTACTCTGAAGCAAGTGTGTAGGGAACTGTCCAAAACCTGCTCCTCAGTGTGACACATGGATATTCCATTCAAAACAAAAATAGACCCAAAACTCTACTGAATTAAACTAAACTACTCTGGTTCATTGGCTTTCTTTTTTGCTTAGCAGATTTTCATAAGGAAAGCTCTGATTTAATTGATAGAAAACACAAAACAAATGTAAAAGACCCCAAATGATAAACTCCAGAGTGGAATGGTAAGGGGACACTCTCATAGTACTCTGAAGTACTCTGAACATAAGAAAACACAAAGAATGAGGAAAATGTCCTTGAACTGCTATGGAATGATTTCCAGGATATACCGTCAAGTGGGAAAAAAAAAGCAAGATTCAAAGGATTCAAAATATTTAAACTAAATCTAGCCTTGAAACTATAGTTAGACAAGTCAGTTTGTGGAAAAATCATTAAAGATAACTAACCCTAGGACTCTTTGAAAATGTCAGTATAATGAATAACCAGAAAAAGAAATATGAAGGTAATAGGCTTATTCTAGATTAAAAGAGGGACTAGATGGTTGAGAGTTCGCCTGCCGGTGCAGGAGACGCGGGTTCGTGCCCCAGTCCGGGAAGATCCCACATGCCGTGGAGCGGGTAGGCCCGTGAGCCATGGCCGCTGAGCCTGTGCGTCCGGAGCCTGTGCTCCGCAATGGGAGAGGCCACAACAGTGAGAGGCCCGCGTACCGCAAAAAAAAAAAAAAAAAAGAGAGACTAGAGAGACTTGACAACCAAATGCTGTTAAGTAATCCTTTAATGAGTCCTGGATCCAACAACAACAATTATTAAAGACATCTTTGGAAAACTTGAATATAGACTATATATTAAATCATACTTTTCCATGTTAAATTTCTTGGTTGAGATATTGGTATTGTGGTTATGTAGGAAAACATTCTTGTTTAGTGATACATGCTGAAGTGTTTGGGGATGAAGTGTAATGATATCTGCAACTTGCATTCAAGTAATTCTAAAGGATATATGTGGAGAACGGATCTAGCTGAAGGTATAGAGGTGCTCATTATACTATTATTTCAACTCAAAATCAGACTTGAAATTTTTCAAGTAAAAAGTTGAGGGACAAAAGGGATGTCGACGATAAAAAATAATTTAAATTAGAGCTATGCCATTTACTTATTTTGTAGTTCATTGGAGTTTGAGCTTACATTTAAGTAATGTTAAATGGTAATAAATTGGTCATCCTAACCAAATAAGCCTTCATGGAATGCCTGTTGTGTCTGAGGTGTGGTAGAGAATAGATATGTATAATGAAAGGAGAAAAGAGTCAAAGCAGAAAAACGATCAACACGATGGATGAAGTTATAGTGAAAACCTCAGTGTAGAATAATTGTGTTGTGTGTCTAAAAAGTTGGTCTTTCATTTTCTCTGAGACCTCTCATTAAAAAGAAATGTAGTCCCTTGTATTAGATGGTTTCCTGGAGACTGAGATTCCTTTTTAAAGTTTGAAAGCTAAAACCACTGGCTCCAGTTTCAGTGAAGAGAAGTATTTCTAGCAACTGATTGATAGCTTACGGCATATAGTACATAAAATGACTTAGTACATGGAGTCAGGGAATGCTTCCTTGAATTGATGTCAGAGGTGAACTTTGAAGAATGATAAGAGTTAACTAGGCAAATGGGATAGGTGAAAGTATTCTAAGCACAGGGAACAGCACGTACAAAGAACAAAAACGAGGGGAATGGTGCATTTGGGAGCTAAGAGAAGGTCAGTATGCCTGGAGCACGGAAACGGAAAAGATGAATGTAGAAACAAGGTTGCAACCCTCCATCTCCCACCCCTTCATTGTTCATTCCTCCATCTCTATTAGCTTGTCAACCACAAGGGGGCTCCCAAGACCCAATACCTGGTCTGTGGCCTGTGTGCCATTCCAAAGGTGTTTCCTTTCTTCCTTGGGGTTGTACAGAACCATCCTGAGCAGCTCCCATCTCTTTCACATATGCCCCTGCCAACTGAGTAGCAAAGGGGAAACAAGCGAATAAGTTTCGAGTTACTACCAACACACAATAGATGCCATGTGTCTCATACTCCCTCTTGGGTTAGAAATCAAAATAGCTGCCTAGACACACGGGGATCAACAATGCAGTCCTCCTTTCATTAGAATGATGTTTTGCTTTGGATTCTACATCAAAAAGGCTAATTTTTCAGGGTTAGGGACTTGCTGTTTTTATAGGAGGACAAAAAAAGAGGAGAGTGTTTGGTTTTATTTTTTACAATGTCTCTATTGTTCCTGGCTTTTTTGTCCTTAATGGACATTGCATGGCACCAAGGCATTTAGAAATAACTCAGTATGCCTGTTCCGAAATCATGTAGATCAGTAAGAATATCATAACTTTTGAAACTAGAACTATGAGGTAGCAGAAATCTTAGGTTTGCTGAGATATATTTAAGCTTAAAGTGACCTTAATGGAAAAAACAAATGTAAAAATCTAAGGGAAAATGACATGTGTGTATATATTTTTTTCTTTATCTCTATGTGTTAGTTATCCTAGGGTTGATAAAATTAATTAAAAGGCACAGTGACTGCTGAATTGGTTATAGACATAACCCCCAGATTGGGATTGCTTTGGGGAAGACTCAAGGGTTCTCATACCACACCACCTACCACAGTCTGGACTCCCAGGTCCTGGCACTGGAGTGGCTCAAAACTGGCTTTGGGTTCCAACAGCACTAATAATCAGAATTCACTCAATCACCCATCCACCAACCACCATTCAAATATGTTCTACACCAATGTTTCATCTATTGGAGTGGAAGGCAATTAGGTAGATCTGAGGAGATTCAGCAGGCCAAATCATTACTTTGCATTCTGCATGTAATTTGTTGAGACCCTTCTAATAAGAAAAGGTATTTTGTTTGTTTTCTAGCTAGAATTATATTTATAGGAACAAAACTTACCAGACTAATATCAGTTTCTGCTATGAAAGTGGCAGGACTGATAAATTGCAATATGATTATAATTTATCTTGATTCTGTGAGGATTTTTATTCTGTTCATACTAATGAAAAGAACTGGAGAAACAGCCCACGTCCCTTTTCAGGGTGTTGTCAATCCTGTGGACTAAATAGCAGGTACGCACTTTATTGTCAGCTTCTCATGAACTGTGTGAGGGGTCTAGGTTAATGAGGTAAAGGGCAAGATCCCGTTCCTTTATGATGGCAGGTGATTATGTGATTTAATCAGCAAACTGTGTTTAATTAGCTCTAAAAGTAATAAAACTAGATAAGTTTGACAGCTGGAAGAGGAAAGTCAAATAAATTAAAAAGCAAAATCTAAGTTTTTCTGGATCCCAACTAGATTGAAATTTTATTTGAGTTTTATATATACACTTTAAAATTTATTTTTCATGTAAGCACCACAGCTCAGGGGATTATTTTTACACCAGGAAAGCCTGGTCATGGATCTGAAAACCAATTTAGCACTTTCTTTATTTTATTTCCAAAACTTAGCAGTACTTTGGAAATGGCTAAAGAAAAAATAATAACTACAATGAGATGGAATTCAACACTTTAACCTCAGTGTTCAGCCAAACAGAATCTTAAGGCTCTAAATTGTAAACTCATTCCATTTGACTTGATTTTAGGGTCACATGGAGCCAAAACTAACTTATGTGCCTTGAATTCACTGCTTTGAACTGAAAAGTAAGCTGTTTGCTTGCTCCCAATGGGAATACGTTATGCTGAAAGATCGCTTCCTGTCTGTCCTAGAGGGGCTTCCCTGCCCTGAAAGGAGCGGTAAGTTGGGCCAGCTGTCTCTGCAGGGGCCGCCTCTGACAGCTTTCTCAGGATGAGGTCAGGAAAGCACCAAGCTGTCGGAAGATATGAAGCCAAAGGCTTGGCACAGCCCCGCCCCTCCCTTGCAGAGGGCTTTAACTTTAAGTGCGGCCCAAATGCTGAAGTCACAGAAAAGGGACACATTTCCCCCAAGTGACTTCTGCTGAACCACACTGTGGATTGTTTCAGATGCTCCTGAAAGTCATTAGGAATGCTGTCCTGCATGGATATTTTAGACCGTCTGTAGGAGGATTGCCCAGAGAGAGTTGCCCCTCTCTCTGGTGTGACATTGGAAGGTGCTGGAGAGTAAAAATAATCCTGGATTAGCATATTAGTCAGATGCAGTATTTATCCATTCTGCAGTTAGGGAACAAAAACTTAAAATGCCACCTTGCCGAAAATAACAGGCAATTAAAGTATGCCGAATCCATGATACTACTTGTGGTAGCCAAGAAGCATTATTGTAGAGGAATAATTATTAATGGGGTTTCCAGTCTTTCATTTCCCCTGATACTACCTACCTAACTCTTTACCCTTTTGCCTTTGAAAAGAAGTGAAGAGTTTTTCTGGTTTCATCCAGGGTAGTATCACCACTTCTGATTATTATTTCTGATCACTGCCCCACTAAATTCTAAGTATGATGCTAAGTTCTGGCATGAACCACTGCCTGAAGGAGTCCAAATGAAGAAGTGTAAACATCCAAAGACTGCCCCATTCACACAGCTGGAAAAATCAATTCAATTGAAAGCACACATCCAATCTACTTCAGGTGTGATCAACAGCATATTACCAGGTCAATGCCTTCATAATTCTTTCTTTCTAGTGAGGCCTTGTGGGAGATAGGCCAGATACTCTGACTCATCTTTACTGAGTGCTTTCATGCCAGCATGCTCCCTTCTCTGAAAGGCAACTGGAATTGAAGGAAAATGGAAAACTCATCTTGAGGTGAAATGGGAAGTGACCAAGGAGCCACAAGGCAGTGACTGTCAATAGGCAGAAATAAGTGGCTTTGCTACAATCATGTCTCGTAAATGTGCCTACCTTCCATCACAGTGCCTTATATCTAGCAAGTATGGAACAAAAAATTCTGGAAAGTATGAAAATAAGGAGTGCACTGTGTACTACTGCAGGGGACAAAGGGGTAGAAAGTAAAAGTGTGAAGAAGATGTGAAGACCATCATTGCAAAATAAATGGAAATGCAGTTCCAGGACTTCTAAAACCACGCTAGTGAAACTGTTTGTGTTGTAATCTGAGTTCTAAGAGTAAATAATGTATCCTATTCGTGGGAGAAGTTGCTAGTGGTGAAAGAACACATACTAGAAAACAACTAAAAAATAGTGATAATGATACAAGTAAAATTCAGTAAAAGTGGTTACATCAGGGTAAGTAAAAAACTGAAACTAAGAAGTAGAATTGAAGCATAATATATGGATTATATAGAGAATAAAATTAAAAACAATTTTTCAGCAACAGCGATAACCTGAAAACAATAGAAACAAGCTTGAAGGCATATGGGAAAGGAATTTCTTTTTGAATTTTATTTATTTTTTTTTATTTTTTTTATACAGCAGGTTCTTATTAGTCATCCATTTTATACACATCAGTGTATACATGTCAATCCCAATCACCCAATTCATCACACCCTGAACCCCACCCCCCGCTGCTTCCCCCCCTTGGTGTCCATATGTTTGTTCTCTACTTCTGTGTCTCAACTTCTGCCCTGCAGACTGGTTCATCAGTACCATTTTTCTACGTTCCACATATATGTGTTAATATACAATATTTGTTTTTCTCTTTCTGACTTATTTCACTCTGTATGACAGTCTCTAGATCCATCCACATCTCAGCATATGACCCAATTTCGTTCCTTTTAATGGCTGAGTAATATTCCATTGTATATATGTACCACATCTTCTTTATCCATTCGTCTGTCCAGGGGCATTTAGGTTGCTTCCATGACCTGGCTATTGTAAATAGTGCTGCAGTGAACATTGGGGTGCATGTGTCTTTTTGAATTATAGTTTTCTCTGGGTATATGCCCAGTAGTGGGATTGCTGGATCATATGGTAATTCTATTTTTAGTTTTTTAAGGAACCTCCATACTGTTCTCCATAGACGCTGTATCAATTTACATTCCCACCAACAGTGCAAGAGGGTTCCCTTTTCTCCACACCCTCTCCAGAATTTGTTGGTTGTAGATTTTCTGATGATGCCCATTCTAACTGGTGTGAGGTGATACCTCATTGGAGTTTTGATTTGCATTTCTCTAATAATTAGTGATGTTGAGCAGCTTTTCATGTGCTTCTTGGCCATCTGTATGTCTTCTTTGGAGAAATGTCTATTTAGGTCTTCTGCCCATTTTTGGATTGGGTTGTTTGTTTTTTTAATATTGAGCTGCATGAGCTGTTTATATATTTTGGAGATTAATCCTTTGTCCACTGATTCGTTTGCAAATATTTTCTCTCATTCTGAGGGTTGTCTTTTCGTCTTGTTTATGGTTTCCTTTGCTGTGTAAAAGCTTTGAAGTTTCATTAGGTCCCATTTGTTTATTTTTGTTTTTATTTCCGTTTCTCTAGGAGGTAGGTCAAAAAAGATCTTGCCGTGATTTATGTCAAAGAGTGTTCTGCCTATGTTTTCCTCTAAGAGTTTTATAGTGTCTGGTCTTACATTTAGGTCTCGAATCCATTTTGAGTTTATTTTTGTGTATGGTGTTAGGGAGTGTTCTAATTTCATTCTTTTACATGTAGCTGTCCAGTTTTCCCAGCACCACTTATTGAAGAGCCTGTCTTTTCTCCATTATATATCCTTGCCTCCTTTGTCATAGATAAGTTGACCATAGGTGCGTGGGTTTATCTCTGGGCTTTTATCCTGTTCCATTGATCTATGTTTCTGTTTTTATGCCAGTACCGTATTGTCTTGACTACTGTAGCTTTGTAGTATAGCCTGAAGTCAGGGAGTCTGATTCCTCCAGCTCCATTTTTTTCCCTCAAGACTGCTTTGGTTATTCGGGATCTTTTGTGTCTCCATACAAATTTTGAGACTTTTTGTTCTAGTTCTGTAAAAAATGCCATTGGTAGGGCATTTGATAGGGATTGATTGAATCTGTAGATTCTTTGGGTAGTATAGTCATTTTCACAATATTGATTCTTCCAATCCAAGAACATGGTATATCTCTCCATCTGTTGGTATCATTGTTAATTTCTTTCATCAGTGTCTTATAGTTTTCTGCATACAGGTCTTTTGTCTCCCTAGGTAGGTTTATTCCTAGGTATTTTATTCTTTTTGTTGCAATGGTAAATGGGAGCGTTTCCTTAATTTCTCTTTCAGATTTTTCATCATTAGTGTATAGGAATGCAAGAGATTTCTGTGCATTAATTTTGTATCTTGCAACTTTACCAAATTCATTGATTAGCTCCAGTAGTTTTCTGGTGGCATCTTTAGGATACTCTATGTATAGTATCATATCATCTGCAAACAGTGACAGTTTTACTTCTTCTTTTCCAATTTGTATTCCTTTTATTTCTTTTTCTTCTCTGATTGCCGTGGCTAGGACTTCCAAAACTATGTTGAATAATAGTGGTGAGAGTGGACATCCTTGTCTTGTTCCTGATCTTAAGAGGAAATGCTTTCAGTTTTTCACCATTGAGAATTATGTTTGCTGTGGGTTTGTCATATATGGCCTTTATTATGTTGAGGTAGGTTCCCTCTATGCCAATTTTCTGGAGAGTTTTTATCATAAATGGGTGTTGAATTTTGTCAAAAACTTTTTCTGCATCTATTGAGATGATCATATGGTTTTTATTCTTCAATTTGTTAATATGGTTTATCACATTGATTGATTTGCGTATATTGAAGAATCCTTGCATCCCTGGGGTAAATCCCACTTGATCATGGTGTCTGATCCTTTTAATGTGTTGTTGGATTCTGTTTGCTAGTATTTTATTGAGGATTTTTGCATCTATATTCATCAGTGATATTGGTCTGTAATTTTCTTTTGTTGTAGTATCTTTGTCTGGTTTTGGTATCAGGGTAATGATGGCCTCATAGAATGAGTTTGGGAGTGTTCCTTCCTCTGCAATTTTTTGGAAGAGTTTGAGAAGGATGGGTGTTAGCTCTTTTCTAAATGTTTGATAGAATTCACCTGTGAAGCCATTTGGTCCTGGACTTTTGTTTGTTGGAAGACTTTTAATCACAGTTTCAACTTCATTACTTGTGATTGGTCTGTTCCTATTTTCTATTTCTTCCTGGTACAGTCTTGGATGTTTATACCTTTCTAAGAATTTGTCCATTTCTTCCAGGTTGTCCATATTATTGGCATAGAGTTGCTTGTAGTAGTCTCTTAGGATGCTTTGTATTTCTGTGGTGTATGTTGTAACTTCTCCTTTTTCATTTCTCATTTTATTGATTTGAGTCCTCTCCCTCTTTTTCTTGATGAGTGTGGCTAATGGTTTATCAATTTTGTTTATCTTCTCAAAGAACCAGCTTTTAGTTTTATTGATCTTTGCTATTGTTTTCTTTGTTTCTATTTCATTTATCTCTGCTCTGATCGTTATTATTTCTTTCCTTCTGCTAACTTTGGGTTTTGTTTGTTTTTCTTTCTCTAGTTCCTTTAGATGTAAGGTTAGATTGTTTATTTGAGATTTTTCTTGTTTCTTGAGATAGGCTTGTATAGCTGTAAACTTTCCTCATAGAACTGCTTTTGCTGCATCCCATAGGTTTTGGATCGTTGTGTTTTCATTGTTATCTGTCTCTAGGTAGTTTTCGATTTCCTCTTTGATTTCTTCAGTTATCTCTTGGTTATTTAGTAACGTACTGTTTAGCCTCCATGTGTTTGTGTTTCTTACGTTTTTTTTTCCCTTAATTCATTTCTAATCACATAGTATTGTCAGAAAAGATGCTTGATATGATTTCAATTTTGTTAACTTTACTGAGGCTTGATTTGTGACACAAGATGTGATCTATCCTGGAGAATGTTCCATGTGCACTTGAGAAGAAAGTGCAATCTGCTGTTTTTGGATGGAATGTCCTATAAATATCAATTAAATCTATCTGGTCTGTTGTTTCATTTAAAGCTTCTGTTGCCTCATTTATTTTCATTTTGGATGATCTGTCCACTGGTGTAAGTGAGGTGTTAATGTCCCCCACTATTATTGTGTTACTGTTGATTTCCCCTTTTATAGCTATTAGCAATTGCTTTATATATTGAGGTGCTCGTATGTTGGGTGCATATATATTTATAATTGTTATATCTTCTTCTTGGAATGATCCCTTGATCATTATGTAGTGTCCTTCCGTGTCTCTTGTAATATTCTTTATTTTACTTTATTTTATTTTATTTTATTTTGCGGTACGCGGGCCTCTCACTGTTGTGGCCTCTCCTGTTGCAGAGCACAGGCTCCGGACACGCAGGCTCAGTGGCCATGGCTCACAGGCCTAGCCACTCCATGGCATGTAGGATCTTCCCGGACCGGGGCACTAACCTGTGTCCCCTGCATTGGCAGGCGGACTCTCAACCACTGTGCCACCAGGGAAGCCCATATTCTTTATTTTAAAGTCTATTTTATCTGATATGAGTATTGCTACTCCAGCTTTCTTTTGATTTCCATTTGCATGGAATATCTTTTTCCATCCCCTCACTTTCAGTCTGTCTGTGTCCCTAGGTCTGAAGTGGGTCTCTTGTAGACAGCATATATATGGGTTTTGTTTTTGTATCCATTCAGCAAGCCTGTGTCTTTTGGTTGGAGCATTTAATCCATTCACGTTTAAGGTAATTATTGATATGTATGTTCTTATGACCATTTTCTTAATTGTTTGGGGTTTGTTTTTGTAGGTCCTTTTCTTTTGTGTTTCTCAGTTAGAGAAGTTCCTTTAGCATTTGTTGTAGAGCTGGTTTGGTGGTGCTGAATTCTCTTAACTTTTTCTTGTCTGTGAAGCTTTCGATTTCTTCATCGAATCTGAATGAGATCCTTGCCGGGTAGAGTAATCTTGGTTGTAGTTTCTTCCCTTTCATCACTTTAAGTATATCATGCCACTCCCTTCTGGCTTGTAGAGTTTCTGCTGAGAAATCAGCTATTAACCTTATGGGAGTTCCCTTGTATGTTATTTGTCGTTTTTCCCTTGCTGCTTTCAATAGTTTTTCTTTGTCTTTAATTTTTGCCAATTTGATTACTCTGTGTCTTGGGGTGTTTTTCCTTGGGTTTATCCTGTATGGGACTCTCTCCGCTTCCTGGACTTGGGTGGCTGTTTCCTTTCCCATGTTAGGGAAGTTCTCGACTACAATCTCTTCACATATTTTCTCTGGTCCTTTCTGTCTCTCTTCTCCTTCTGGGACCCCTATAATGCGAATGTTGAAGTGTTTAATGTTGTCCCAGAGGTCTCTTAGGCTGTCTTCATTTCTTTTCCTTCTTTTTTCTTTATTCTGTTCCACAGCAGTGAATTCCACCATTCTGTCTTCCAGGTCACTTATCCATTCTTCTGCCTCAGTTATTCTGCTATTGATTCCTTCTAGTGTATTTTTCATTTCAGTAATTGTATTGTTCATCTCTGTTTGTTTGTTCTTTAATTCTTCTAGGTCTTTGTTAAACATTTCTTGCATCTTCTCGATCTTTGCCTCCATTCTTTTTCCGACGTCCTGGATCATCTTCACTATCATTATTCTGAATTCTTTTTCTGGAAGGTTGCCTATCTCCACTTCATTTAGTTGTTTTTCTGGGGTTTTATCTTGTTCCCTCATCTGGTACATAGCCCTCTGCCTTTTCATCTTATCTATCTTTCTGAATGTGGTTTCTGTTCCACAGGCTGCAGGATTGTAGTTTTTCTTGCTTCTGCTGTCTGCCCTCTTGTGGATGAGGCTATCTAAGAGGCTTGTGCAAGTTTCCTGATGGGAGGGACTGGTGGTGGGTAGAGCTGAGTAAAATTTTGATCCGCTTGACTGCTGATGGGTGGGGCTGGGTGCCCTCCCTGTTGGTTGTTTGGCCTGAGGCAACCCAACACTGGAGCCTACCTGGCTCTTTGGTGGGGCTAATGGTGGACTCTGGGAGGGCTCACACCAAGAAGTACTTCCCAGAACTTCTGCTGCCAGTGTCCTTCTCCCCATAGTGAGCCACAGCTGCCCCCCGCCTCTGCAGGAGACCCTCCAACACTAGCAGGTAGGTCTGATTCAGTCTCCTCTGGGGTCACTACTCCCTCCCCCGGGTCCTGATGCGCACACTACTTGATGTGTGCCCTCCAAGAGTGGAGTCTCTGTTTCCCCCAGTCCTGTCGAAGTCCTGCATACAAATCCCACTAGCCTTCAAAGTCTGATTCTCTAGGAATTCTTCTTCCCATTGCTCAACCCCCATGTTGGGAAGCCTGATGTGGGGCTCAGAACCTTCACTCCAGTGGGCAGACTTCTATGTTATAAGTGTTCTCTAGTCTGTGAGTCACCCACCCAGCAGTTATGGGATTTGATTTTACTGTGATTTCACCCATCCTACCGTCTCACTGTGGCCTCTCATTTGTCTTTGGATGTGGTTTATCTTTTTTGGTGAGTTTCAGTGTCTTCCTGTCAATGACTGTCCAGCAGCTAGTTGTGATTCTGGTGTTCTCGCAAGAGGGAGTGAGAGCACGTCCTTCTACTCCACCATCTTGGTTGAATTCCTGGGCAAGGTATTTCTTGTTATTATGTGGGCTGTGGGATGTGGGATATTCTATTGTGAGGCTTTGGGAGATCTTGTTGGGTGCTGTGTAAATTGGTATTAGAGCAGTGTTGAGACTTATAAAAGACTCTCAATTCAGAGGAGGTAGACAGAGCATATCAGAAAGGGCACAACAGTTCATCCAAGAAATGCAAAAAAAAAAAAGAAAAGAAAAGAACTAGTAGAAATCCACAGTGCATTATAATTAACATTGATACCCAGGAACCGTGAACACTGAAGATTCTGTCAGATTAACTATACAGTGTGTGTGTTCTGAAGATCATCTGGAACTAGACATCAATGATGTGGCCTTCAAAAGAAGCTAGCCTACCTTCTTAAGGGGAAGGTGAAAATCTACTCTGATTGACTAGGTTCCAAACAGATTGGAAATGATAGTCTGGGAAAGACTGTGCAAGAATCAGATTTTGAAAAGGTGGAAGGAAGCCAAAGAAAGCATTCTGGTTAATGAGTATAAAAATGTGACACGGGGAGAAAAAAAGAAAAGAAAAGGGTATATACATTACTGAAGGTATAAACAGTTTTGAGCTCTGTAATTGGAAAATATGTTGTCCATCTAGTCCTTCTTAAGGTGTAGACAACAAACCATACTCAGTAGAGCATTAAAGACATTAAGGCAGAAGAAACCCTAATATGGCCCACAGGAGAAAAACACAGGAGTCATAAACCCCCGTTAAAGGTATATTTATGACTGATTATAAGTTTACTCTCATTTATGAAAAAAAGGCAAACCTTCCCACAACTCCCGAGATCTAAAAAGTGTTCTTCCCATTTACCTGGTCATGGGTGCCAACTAACATGAGAAGAAATTTAATCCAAATTTCTCGTTACTTTGAGATACTAGGTACTACATGTTAAATCTTTTGGAGGCAGTTTAACTGGATAATTTACCTGACCCAACAGAAGAAAACTTGAGGCTACTGTTAAGGTGAAAAGAAAAGGAAATCCCAAATAAACTATTAAAGCAGATAGTATTCAGTACACTAGGAATGACCCAATGGGCTGACCTAAATGTGAGAAATTAGTGTGATTTAATATTGTGACTTGGCCAGTGATTCATTGTTAGCCTTGCATACAATCTGAGTGCTCTGGCCATGGGATGTACATGTAAGTGGAGGCATATATTTACCATCCCTGTTTGCTCAGTCGTTCATAAGCCAACATAACAAATGCTCCTGGGTATCTTGTTCACTTGGTTGGACTATCAGGATTTGTTTACAGTAGACATAGATGGCCCAAGTTCTTCGGTGTCATTGTGGAGCAGGGAACAAGAGGACAGAATTCCTCTATCAGATTCCCCGTGACTTTCAACAGTATTGGATCTATGCGTTTCACCACCTAGGACTTCACTCTCTAGATAGACTGAGCAAGGTGAGTTTGTGTCTATAGATCAAAGTTCTTAATCCCTTCAAATGGTAGGCAGGGTTCCGTTTCTATGGATATGTGTTTAGTTTTTCTAAGGAGAATGTATCATTGGCCATTCATCTGCCAAAGTTAAGAAGGGCCTTTCATTAATCCAACAATATATTGTAGTACCTTCAATGTATAAGACACTAGATTCTGTGATTACAAAAGTAAATATGACAGTAGTTGCCCTTAAGCAGTTTTCAGTCCACTGGGGTGAACAAGCCCCAGCCAATTTCAAAGATGCGGTAAAGACATGCATAGAGCTAATGGATCCAGAGAATTATAGAGGAAAAAGGGACAAGATTAGAGTTTCTTCCTGAAATTGCATAAAATTATGGCAATTAGGAACCAAAGTTGGGACACCAAGATAGAACAATTAAGTAAATGAGTCCAGCAGTATGCATGTGTGTAAATCAGTGTGCATAGAAGCAGACAGCAGTTGGGTTTTGCAGGGCTTTATTTTGAGCAATTAATTTTTAAGAGCCTGGAATGCTACATTTATTCATCATCTTGCCCACACATCTGGAAAGATGCTAGGAACCTCTGACCTAGCTAATTAAAACAAATGGCTCTTGTGGCATTACGAATGGCTAGGCAAACGACATCACACTGTTTGTTAGCAGATTCTGCCACACTAATGGAAGAAAAATGTCAGAAATCCTAGCAGATGTCTTTCCTAATTGCTACAAGGACACTTGATGGGCAGGGATGACAAATGCTAAAACAAAAGGAGATATAAAGAAAAATGGAAACAGCGTGTTGGGCGTGGAGATTAAGTTGATGAATTTTTTTTAAAAAAGGAATAATCTAACCTGTACACTTTTGCAAAGATAAGAGTTAAAAGCAGTAAGTGATCCATCCCTCTTCCACTTTTCATCTGCCCTGATCTAGAGAAAATTTGCTTGAACTGCTGATTTAAATGTATTTTTTTAGTAGATCCTTTTAGGAAACCCTGATGAAGACAGTTCAAAGAGAGTTAAGTAGATTCCTTAACCTTAGAAAATGACTTTAAAAACTGGTCAGCACCCATGTACTGCACTATAAAGACTCCTAGACCAATTTTCAACCAAACGTAAGACAGAAAAATGTGATGAGGTTACACACAAACACGCATACACATTTACACTCATACAAAGGAGGAAGCAGGAATCGTGGAAACCTACATGCTCTGATTTCTGCAAGAGTCCTCTGTACCTGCCTTGATGGTGGTGGTTGTTCATTAGGAGCATCCACCTGGATCCAGTGAATCACCTGTACAAATACAAAGTGGGTTGGAGAGCACACTCTGCAGAAAACAAGAAAAGGTGTTTTGAAGATGATCATGCTAGACTGGGTCCATATTTCTAATTGATCTTCAGGGATAAATTAACTGTCTCCCATCTTTTTTGTTTCTCATATCCACAGTGGTTGAAGATTTATTAAATAGAATGCACAACGAAAGCAGAGTCAGCAGGAATGTAGCTAATCCACATGTTTCACTGCAGTCTGGGAAAAGAGCAGTGCTTGTATGCCTTGCTGGCAAGCCCTGCATGCTGAGTAAGCTGGTGAGGTTCCCCTGGAGAGTAAGGTGGGCTGGGAGGAGGAAAAGGGGAAACATTGGGTTTCCTGGGCACACATTTACAAAGGCCATGTGAAATTACATAGTTCCTGCCAGAGAGCAGTAGGCAGAGCCAGTTTCTGGAAGCAGCACTTTCCAATTAAAAAAAAATGAATTAAATTAAAAAATTATTCTTAGGGAGCATTAGAGAAGTAAACAGAGAAAGAAGGGATAGAGCCAAAATCAGGTAGTTGTCAAGCACAGGAGTCGTGGCATGGCACAGCGGAATGATCACAAGCTTTGGAGTTGCGTACACCTGGGTAAATTTCTTAGGCACAGTAACGGAATTAGTAACACTGACCAAGGTATTTCATATCAACAGCTAACGCATTGGGGCATTTATTATATGTTAGGCATTGGACTTGTATCCATTATTTTACTTAATTCTCCTTACAGCTTCACTTACTGATGAAATTTGGGAGACATTAAGTATCTTGTCCAAGGTTATGCAGCCAATAAAGAGTGGAGTCAGGATTTTAACTCAGGTCTGTATGACTGTTTGTATACCAGTTACATTCTCTGTGAAATAGAGGAGCTATTACTAATCTTCCAGGGTGACACAGCTAGTAACTGTTGGTTCTCCCCCTCCCTGACTGTAGCCATTTGCTCAGTGCAAAACTCAGAGTACACCTCTGTGGTGTGAACTTTGGGTCACTGATGGTTGGGCCCTTGGAATTTGCACATTTTGCCCCAAAGAGAAGTGATCCTAATCTAAAGAGAATAAACACTGTGCAGGTGCTGGTCAGCATACCCAGCCCTCCTGGAGCACTTTCTCTTTTCTGTCTGGGCTCATGCCACAGATGATTTCATCAAGTCCCTCAGCTTCAAAGACCATTTCTGTGCTGCTGCCTCCCAAACCCACATTCGCAGTTCTGACCTTTCATTAGAATTCCAGACATGACATTTCCACTTGGATGTCTCATAGGTATTTTATACTTGGCATATCCAAAACTGAACTCTTGATTTTTCACCCTTGAGCTGGGTCTTGAATTTACCAGCAGTCAATTAGGGAAAGACTTTTTATCAGAGAGAACAGTGTGCCCAGAGATAAAAGAGAACTGTGATGGTTCAGTGCATCTGGAAACTTGAAACAGTTTGGAACAGATAGAAAGCAGAGTACAAGGATCAACACACAGGCAGTGAGGCAGTGGAAGGAGACATGTAGATCATGGAAGGTCTTCTGTGAACCACAAAGGATTTGGATGCTATTAGGGAGATGGCTTGGTGCCACTGAAGAAGTTTAAGTTAAGGGAGTAACATTATGAAAACGTTAGAAAGATCCTTCCAGAGCAGAGGTTCTTAATACTTGTATGTGTGCCATGGACTGCTTTAACTGTCTGGGAAAGCCTAGAGATCCCTTCTCAGAAGTGTTTTTTTTTGTTTTTTTTTTTTTTGCGGTACGCGGGCCTCTCACTGTTGTGGCCTCTCCCATTGCAGAGCGCAGGCTCCGGATGCGCAGGCTCAGCGGCCATGGCTCATGAGCCCAGCCGCTCCGCGGCATGTGGGATCTTCCCGGACCGGGGCACGAACCCGCGTCCCCTGCATCGACAGGCGGACTCTCAACCACTGCGCCACCAGGGAAGCCCCAGAAGTGTTTTTTAAATAGACCTATAGAATTTCAAAGGAGACCAATTACTTGAAACACAGTGATCAAAATATAAAAAAGAAACAAATCAGTAATACAGCTATATATGTGCTTCTTTATTAAATGCACTAAATAATAAGATCTAGGAGGAGGTCTAATAACTAAGATAATTTTGAATGGTGGTGCACTTACATGCTATTGGGGATATTTGCTGTAACTGTAGTGAGATATGAAAATGTCTGTGGTTTTGTTTGGCGACTAGCTCACATCCACTACAAATAATACTGAAATTTGTTTCATCGTAGAAGGAAATGCTGAATTTCGGTTTGAGATTAGGGAAAAAAAAAGATACTTTATCCAAGCTTATGGACCACTGAATTCTATCCATGGGTCCAGATATAGAGCCCCTATTATAGGTGATACGGAGAATAAACTTGGGGGTGAGAAAGCATAAGGGTGAATGTGAGGCTTGTGATGAGACAGGGAAAGCAGTTAGAAAGATATTACCATAGTTCAGTGAGAGATGAGGAAGCTTGAAGGGAGCAATTCCTTTAAAACAGATGTGGCACAAATTCACTTCCAAAATAGATCATTTAAAGGGTAATTTTTCTATTAGAAATGATACATCACAAGTCCCTTATAAATAGGCTCCCCCTTACCTTATTTAAGATTTAATTTATATTAACTTTGAGATATGTAAGTTTCAGAGACACAGTATTTCTGGAGAGATAAAGTTATACTAGTGCTATTTTCTATTTTTTTTTAACATCTTTATTGGGATGTAATTGCTTTACAGTGTTGTACTATTTTCTGCTGTATAACAAAGTGAATCACCTATATGAATACATATATCCCCATATCACCTCCTTCTTGCATCTCCCTCCCACCTGCCCTATCCCACCCCTCTAGGTGGTCACAAAGCAGCAGGCTGATCTTCCCTGTGCTATGCAGCTGCTTCCCACTAGCTGTTTTACATTTGGTAGTGTATATATGTCAATGCTACTCTCTCACTTTGTCCCAGCTTACCCTTCCCCCTCCCTGTGTCCTCAAGTCCATTCTCTACATCTGTGTCTTTATGCCTACCCTGCCCTAGGTTCATCAGAACCATTTTTTTTTCTTTTAGATTCCATATATATGTGTTAGCATATGGTATTTGTTTTTCTCTTTCTGACTTACTTCACTCTGTATGACAGACTCTGGGTCTATCCACCTCACTACAAATAACTCAATTTTGTTTCTTTTAATGGCTGAATAATATTCCATGGTATATGTGTGCCATATCTTCTTTATCCATTCATCTGTTGATGACACTTAGGTGCTTCCATGTTCTGGCTATTGTAAATAGAGCTGCAACAAACATTGTGGTACATGACTCTTTTTGAATTATGGTTTGCTCAGGGTATATGCCCAGTAGTGGGATTGCTGGATCATATGGTAATTCTATTTTTAGTTTTTAAAGGAACCTCCATACTGTTCTCCATAGTGGCTGTATCAACTTACATTCCCACCAAGAGTGCAAGAAGGTTCCCTTTCCTCCACACCCTCTGCAGCACTTATTTTTGTAGATTTCTTGATGATGGCAATTCTGACTGGTGTGAAGTGATACCCCATTGTGGTTTTGATTTGCATTTCTCTAATGATTAGTGATGTTGAGCATCCTTTCATGTGTTTGTTGGCAGTCTGTATGTCTTCTTTGGAGAAATGTCTATTTAGGTCTTCCATCCATTTTTGGATTGAGTTGTTTGTTTTTTGATATTGAGCTGCATGAGCTGCTTGTATATTTTGGAGATAATCCTTTGTCAGTTGCTTCATTTGCAAATATTTTCTCCCATTCTGAGAGTGGTCTTTTTGTCTTGTTTGTGGTTTCCTTTGCTGTGCAAAAGCTTTTAAGTTTCATTAGGTCCCATTTGTTTATTTTTGTTTTTATTTCTGTTTCTCTAGGAGGTGGGTCAAAAAGGATCTTGCTGTGATTTATGTCAGAGTGTTCTACCTGTGTTTTCCTCTAAGAGTTTTGTAGTATCTGGCCTTACATTTAGGTCTTTAATCCATTTTGAGTTTATTTTTAGATATGGTGTTAGGAAGTGTTCTAATTTCATTCTTTTACTTGTAGCTGTCCAGTTTTCCCAGCACCATTTATTGAAGAGCCTGTCTTTTCTCCATTGTGTTTTCTTGCCTCCTTTATCAAAGATAAGATGATCATATGCGCATGGGTTTATCTGTGGGCCTTCTATCCTGTTCCATTGATTTATATTTCTGTCTTTTTGCCAGTAGCATACTGTCTTGATTACTGTAGCTTTGTCGTATGGTGTGAAGTCAGAGAGTGTGATTTCTCCACCTCTGTTTTTCTTTCTCAAGATTGCTTTGGCTATTTGGGGTCTTTTGTGTTCCCATACAAATTTTGAAATTTTTTGTTCTAGTTCTTTTAAAAATGCTGTTGGTAGTTTGATAGAGATTGCATTGAATCTATAGATTGCTTTGGGTAGTATAGTCATTTTCACAATATTGATTCTTCCAATCCAAGAACATGGTATATCTCTCCATCTGTTTGTATCATCTTTAATTTCTTTCATCAGTGTCTTATAGTTTTCTGCATACAGGTCTTTTGTCTCCCTAGGTAGGTTTATTCCTAGGTATTTTATTCTTTTTGTTGCAGTGGTAAATGGGAGTGTTTCCTTCATTTCTCTTTCAGATTTTTCATCATTAGTGTATAGGAATGCAAGAGATTTCTGTGCATTCATTTTGTGAACAGGATTTTATGTATCCTGTTACTTTACCAAATTCATTGATTAGCTCTAGTAGTTTTCTGGTAGCATCTTTAGGATTCTCTGTGTATAGTATCATGTCATCTGCAAACAGTGACAGTTTTACTTCTTCTTTTCCGATTTGTATTCCTTTTATTTCTTTTTCTTCTATGATTTCTGTGGCTAAAACTTCCAAAACTATGTTGAATACTAGCGGTGAGATTGGGCAACCTTGTCTTGCTCCTGGTCTTAGAGGAAATGGTTTCAGTATTTCACCATTTCACCGACCTCCGAAGCCCGAGCCTCAGCTCCCAGCCCACGCCCATCCCGGTGGGTGAGCAGACAAGCCTCTCAGGCTGGTGACTGCTGGTCGGAACCGATTCTCTGTGCGGGAATCTCTCCGCTTTGCCCTCTGCACCCCTGTTGCTGCGCTCTCCTCCATGGCTCCAAAACTCCCCCCCCCCCCACCCCCGGCTCCACCAGTGAAGGCACTCCCTATTGTGTGGAAACTTTTCCTCCTTCACAGCTCCCTCCCAGATGGGCAGGTCCTGTCCCTATTCTTTTGTCTCTCTTTTTTCTTTTGCCCTACCCAGGTACGTGAGGATTTTCTTGCCTTTTGGGAAGTCTGAGTTTTTCTGCCAGCATTCAGTAGGTGCTCTGTAGGAGTTGTTCCACATGTAGATGTATTTCTGATGTATTTGTGGGGAGGAAGGTGACCTCCATGTCTTATTCCTCCGCCATCTTGAAGGTCCCTGCTAGTTCTGTTTTTCAAAGCTCATTTCTAACATGGTGGGAAGAAAACTGAGTAGTTCTAAATTGTGATTCCAGGAAAAAGATCCCTTCTGTGCGTTTTATGCCTTTGTTTTGTTTTTCAACGTGTGTGTGCACGTACACACACACACACACACACACACACACACACACACACACACACACTGCTTAATATCCTGATTTCCGTGACAGTAACAAAAGCCCAGGACCAAGAGAGGTGAATTGTGCCTTCCTTCATTTCAACACAAGCATTTCAAGCACAGGGTGTTTTGGGCCAAGAACATGTTATAAAGGAACAGGGATCCAGGGAGTCACCTTCAAGACCTATTCATCTCATAACTTGAACTAAAAGCTTCTATCTTGTTATAAACTATTAAAGTATACTATTTGTTTTACGGTGCCTTACTGAATTTTTTAGGCTCTAGGCAGAAGCTTTAAAGTAGGCTTTTGTATCCTTCATTTTTCTTGCCAAGAGCAGTAGTGAAGGAGAGGGAAAGGTCTGGAATCAGTTACTGGTTTTTAGATGTTTCCTTGTTTCACGCCTGTGCATTTTGCCTCTCCAAGCAGAGGCAACATTCTTTGACACGAAGGTCCTGCGTCTTCTGCTGAAGGCTGCACTTTGCATGCAGTAGATTTGTCAGCTAAGAGAAGTAATACATCTCATCTCAAAATAGAGTAAGCATTATAGACACAACTCAAGAGCCAGAATTTCTGAGTTCCAGCTTCTCCACTTATTAGCTATATGATCTTGGGCAAATTATTTAAATATTCTATATATAGTTTCTGCATTGTACAAAAGGCATAATGTTAGAACTTATGCTACCTTTCTAGAAGAGATGTTATGACAGTTAGATTAATACACTTAGAGTGCCCACACAGGATCTGGCATACAATTGCTTAATAAATGTTGTGTATTATTGTCTACATGGGAAATGCACATGTTTCCTACACAAGTAGAAATTCCTATGTACACTTGCTTCAGGTTATAAAAAGGGGAAAAGAGATCATTATTCTCCTATTAGATCTGACCTCATTGAGATTGGAGACATGATTTATTTTTATTTGAAATACTTTAGAAGGTAGAGTTTGGTTGAATGTCTAAGTTCCTGGTCTAAATAATCCAAACCAATTGGGATTTAGTTTGAAGAACATATAAAGCTGCATGTTCTTACTGAAATCCCAAGACTTTAAAAAAAAATCTTGATCTTCTTGATCAGATCAGACGGCCAAAAGTACCAATTCCCTTCCTCCAACCATATAGAAGGACTAAGAAAATGAAAATTCAACAACAGTAACAAGGAAGGAAGCTCTTCACAGTTGTAAACCTTTGGGAATTGCTGTTTCTTCAAGTTAATAGTTCAGTTCCTGTCACTTCTAGATTCTTAGCTAAGCCTGTGGGCAAGATGGGAACGTTATTTCACTGTAGGGCATTTATAACAAACTAAAGGAGATGGAGTGAAAGAGATGTGCATTTATGTAGTCCTTGGTAATATGTCAAAATAGTGAATATGTTGTTTCTCCTTCCATTTGGCCCTTGGAAGATAAGAACTGTCACTTCTTATTTCTGTTACAGATACAAGCATAGGTATATGGTGGAAAAGGCAAGAGGAGGAATTTGTTCTTCAAATAATGTTAACTTTTAAAAACAATCAATAATACAATTCTGTTGTATATATATATTTATTGTCATCTAACAAATTATCACAAATTTAGAGATTTAAAAGAACACTTTATTATCTTGCAGTTCTATAGGTCAGAAGTCTGGCACAGCATGGCTGGCTTCTCTGTTCAGGGTATGGCAAAGATGATATCAGGATGTCGGCCAGCTGCATGCTCCTCTGGAGGCTCCTCTAGGGAAGGATCTCCCCCTTTGCTCCTTTAGGTTGTTTCAGATTTCATTTCCTTGCAGTCGTAGCACTGAGGTTGACAGTTGGGGACTGATCTCAGCAATTACTCTCAGGTCCTTGCCATGTGGCCCCATAGGCAGTTCACAACATGGATGTTGGTCTTCTTCCAGGCCTGCCTAAGTGCATCTCTCTGACTTCCTGTGGGACAGCCAGCAAGAAAAATCTCTCTGTTTTTAAAGGGTTCATGTAGTCAAGTCAGACCCACCAGAATAATCTTTCCATCTTAAGATCAACTGATTTGGGACTTTAATTACATAAGCAAAATTCCTATACAGAAATACCTAGATTTGTGTTTAACTGAATAACTGGTGGCTGGGAATTTGGAGAGGACCATCTTAAAATGTTGCCTATCCAAAAATACATATGCAAGGTATATAATGGACACTTAAGTAGCATGGTGAATACTTAACTAGCATGTACGAGGGTATGGTGGAGAACTGATTTTCTTGGGTTTCTTTTCTGGACCAAGTGCTGTTGGAAACTTTATACTGATTAATGTTTTCATTCTCCTAAAAGCCCAATCATTTTACAGGGGAGACAATGAAGGCTGCGAGACTTTAAAAGTATCCTAAGTCACCCAGCTAGTAAATGGCAAGGCAAGATTTCAAACTTTCGAGTATGTCGATTCAACGTTTGTACATACTAGTGGTTCTCAAACATTAGGATGTATTTGAATCAAGGAGAACTGGTTAAACATGTTAATTTCTAGACTGTCCTCCCAGATCATGGTCTAGGAAATCTGGCTCTATAGCAGTGTTTCCCAGAGATTCCAAAGAATCTCAGTGGCTAACACAAGCTTGCCTACATGAAGAACAGATATTTTAACCCTGAAAAATTTAGAAGAACATACAGAATAAGAGATAATCTCTTAGGTCCTTATTTTTCACCCTTCTCCATAGAATGATAACAAAATTGTCATGAAATTTACTTACTAATCCCAGGTCTGGCATTTGGGAACCACTGTTCTATACCATAGTTGGAGTATTTTTAAATTAGTTATTTACATAACATACAAGTCATTAATTATCCATGAAATAAAATTTTACTGTAGTTTAAAACATAGGAATATTTTAATATAGTGTTAAAAATTTTTAACACTCTGAAGACATTTCAGGAACCAACAGAGAGTTAATCTTTGTTGTTTGGTTGATGTGCAGAAGGACTACTTAATGGAAAGTTCCAGCTGATAGATTACTAGATTAACAATATTTTATTCTGTATGTATGACTATAGCCTCAGGATGATAATATGACAGCAAGAGCCTCTCTGATCTTGTTTTCATACGTTCTTTTCCCAAAGAATTTTCATTGCTTGTAAAACACATAACTAATATATGTGGGTGTTTACCCACATATAACCATATATGTGCGAATATATATTCTGACTTATTAGTGACAGTTATTGTATCACATATACTTGTCTCTGGCTTTCAGGTTTCAAAAATACCAGAATTAGTCATTGGACATAATCTCTATGGCAACAAATTGATCATTTCACATCAGAAATAATATTGGTTCTTAAAATATTGGGGAATATAATAGATTTTAGAGATCTTAGAAAAGGACACAAGAAATGGAAGAATTAAGCGGAATTTTCCAAACAGTGAGTATATTATAATTACCATCTACATCAAATGTAGCACATGAAAGTTGCATCAGAGCCTGTGTTCAGAATTTAGCAGGAAATGCAAAAGTTACGTAAAATCAAAATTACCTTTGAAACCAAATAAAGGGATAGAACAGATCATACTTTCTTCAGTTAAGCACTAGTTCAAGTATTTGGCTTAAGTTTGGGGCCCATTTTGTGTTTTAAAAACACATGTTGGTTTTTGTTTTTTGCTTTTGTTGTTGTTGTGTCATCGTTGTTGTGTTGATTTTGCTGAGTCCATGTGATTACACTGATGGAGTTTAATGGACATATACTATTCTCTTGTAGGACTTTTTAAAGCTTTAAAGCTCTTTGAGTTGGATTTCTATCTGTGACTGACTGAGGGAGTCACAGACATGGTGGTGTTTAAGCTGAATGTAACTAAATTTGAAAAAGTAGGAAAAGGAGGCAGATGAAGGAAGAAGAGATGAGCTGAGAATTTAAAAATAAAAAGGAAGTGTCCACATGTATTCCCTTCACTGTTTTAAATAAGCATCTTTTGGAAACAGCTTTATGGAAGCTAAAATAGTATTTTTCAGCTTTGTTGATAAGGAAACTGAGTGCTTGGGAATTCTTGCTAGGTTTACATTAACAAAGGTTGCAAACCCTTACATTTTTCTTTTTCTCATTAAACTTCCACCTTCACCCATTTCGCCCACTCCTCCCCTCCCCCACCCCACCTCTGTGGGTTTTTTTTTTTAATTCCATACAGTATATACAGTATATATCTTGAGATCATACAGTATATATCTTTCTCTGTATGAGATCATACAGTATATATCATACAGTATATATCTTACAGTATATATCTTTCTCTGTATGACTGTTCAGTGAGATCATACAGTATATATCTTTCTCCGTATGACTGTTTTCTCTTAGCATAATGCCCTCTAGGTCCATCCATGTTGTCACAAATGGCAGGATTTCCTTCTTTTTTATGGCTGAATAAGATTCCATTGTATATATACCACATTTTCTTTACCCATCCATCCTGAAAAAGATTAATGAGATCTGTAATCTGTGCCTGTACTGTTCAGTAAATTAAATGTAAATTAATTAGAATTAAATAAAATTAAAAATCCAGTTCCTCAGTCACACTAGTTGCATTTCACATGCCCAAGAGCCACATGTGGCTAGAGGCTACCATATTGGAAAGATACAGCAGAAATATAGAACATTTCCATCATCCGGAAATCTCTGTTGGAATATACTGACCCATCATTGGATAAATGATGCTCCTAGAAGGTTAACTACAGATAATAAGGGACTGATGTGACCTGTGCTCTTTTGAAGAGTTTTCTAAAACCAGAGATCTGAAGAGGCTCCACTAGATTAAACATCTGTTTTTGCACATTTGCCTGTATTCTATTTGCCTACATTTTTGGGAAATCACAAATGTTAAAGAAAGAGGCAGAGTAATATAGTAGAAGAAAAATAGTGCTGCTTCAAAATCTGGTTAATTCACTTGTGAATGCTGCTACTACAGAGCAGTCACCATACATTTGTAGGTCTCTCTTTCCTCACCTGTGAAATAGGATCATAATATTGACCTCACATGGAAATTGTCTGACTTGATTTATATAGTTCAAGGGGAAAACATCTCAAAGCACCAGATAATTCTGAATCATAACAAACTTCCTCTTGAGATGAATGTGTAGTCAAGTTTTGGGTTTTGGGTATTTATTAAAATATAAGTAATAAAATTATAATATTGCAAATAGAGTATGTTTCTCTTTCCCGCTTAGATTAAAGGTTCCTTGAGTATAGGGATCATATCTGGCCCACTTTTATACCCACCAGAGCCCAATACTGGAAAAAGTCAGTTCTCAGAAAACACTTGACTCGAGCTGAGATTACTAGCAAGTACTTTGGATGGATTTAGAAGCCAAATTTCATTTTTTAAGTAGCATTTTAGTTATAATACTTTTGACCAAAAGTAATAGAATAAATTCCTGACTAAAAACAAATACAGACATTTCATTGCTTATACAAAAAGTTTGGAAATGTGCATCCCCAGGGCTGGTTCAGAGGCTCAGTGCTGTAAGAGCACTGGGTTACCCTCTTTAGAATTCTCTTGACCTCTTCCTCATGGTTCCAAAATGGCTGCAGAAATTCAGTATACATGTCCGGACATCAGGCACACCAAGCAGGAAGGGAGGGAAGGAAAGGTCCTCTCTTCATCCATCTCTCTTTAAGAAAAAATTCTTTCCCAGGCACTCAACAAAAGAGGTCTTAAATTAGTCAGCACTGGATGTTAGGGTTACTGATGACATTTTCAGCTTAAGGAATGTCTGGTACTGGCCCCAACAGCCTCTGCCACAGTAAGCTGTCCCTAAGCCCCATAGATAATAATGCCATAATTAGACCTTCGTGATCTCATTTCATTTTACTTTCTTCTTCTTTTTTCCCATCTGTTCTTTGGCACTCCATGCCATCTGCTGGGTGTTGTTTACATCTGCATCTTAAAGTGTATTTAATCTGAGATAACCCAACAGCAGAAAGCTGGAACCTAGGATACAGGTGCAGGAAGCTCCACATGACCCCAAATAATCTGTAGGTAAATGAGACAGTGGATGACATATTAGCCTCCTATTGTTTCTTCGGCAAATTACCACAAATTTAGTGGCTTAAAACAATACAATATATTCTCTTACAATTCGGGAAGTCAGAACTCGAAAAGGAATCTTAAGCAGCTAAAATCAACATGTCGGCAAGGCTTTTTCCTTCTGGAGGCTCCATGGAATGTTGTTCCCTGCCTCTTCCAGCTTTTAGAGGGGGTTGGCATATTTTGCCCCATGGATTCCTCACTCCATTTTCTGCTTTTCTTGTCACATCACCTTCTGTTCCATTGACCCTTTTGCCTCCCTCTTATAAGAACCCTTGTGTTTATGTTGGCTTACCCAAATAATTCAAAATAATCTCACCATCTTAAGATTCTTAACACTATAAAGTCCCTTTCGCCATGTAAGGTAGTAGATTCCCAGGTTCCAGGGATTAGCACGTGGACATCTTTTTTGGGGGAGGGCAGGGAGAGGAGACATTATTCAGCCTACTACATATAGGCAGTTCAATTGTACACCATCAAAAATATGTGTAAATAGGAAACAAATGTCTGATCAGGAAACACAACTTATCTGAAGTCTTTATTAATTATAAGGCACTAAGTAAATGCTGTTCTTATGGAGTTTTGCATCTCCAAGCAGCAACGTCTTTTCTTTTACAAATAAGGTGACATGACTTACCTGAATTGACTGTTTTGGAATCTGGGGCAGAAAGCGGGTGTCTGAGTCATAATTTATAAGAAGGATCAGGCAAGAAAAATGACCCCTCAAATGCACCAGTACATTAATGCTATTATGCCTGCCAAAGCAGATTATATGTTATATGCACAAGAGCTTTATTTGTAATGTTTTAAGGGAAAGTTGATCCAGGAGGTCAAAACAGGAAAAATAGAAAAGGAAGCTTCTGTTTCACACTGCATCATGTCTCCTTTCTACTCACTCTAAGCGTCATTCTCATTTATTTTTAAGATGTCAGTTTGATACCCAAAAAAAAAAAAAATGGTAGTGTGGGTACCAGTGCCAATAACAGATAAAGTATGATGTCATAAGAGAACAGTTTTCAAAAGGCCACTTTCTGAAGTCTTTTTCTAGTTTCAAAAGGAAATTTCAAAATCAAGGGAGTTTTAAGCATGAGATAAGGTTGTTTTGAGAGATGCCAATAACCACATAACCAGTATTTATCATGCACCTAAGGGCTGCAGAACATTACTGTGCTTTGAAGGAGCAGTTATAAGAATCCTGTGAGGGGGTCTCATGAATCCCTGCTATGCAAGGGGTTGAAGTATGAATGGAGCTATTTGGGAAAATTTTTCTGAGGATTGCCTGGAAATAGACTTTAAATAAAGGAAGGATGTAATACGGAAGAGAGGAAGAACAACCATAATAGCACCTCCTAGGTACTCTGTTAGGCCCTCTACACAAATAGTGGCAAATCCTTACAACCTGCATTGTCCCCATTGTATAGGAAAAATGCTGAGGCTCAGAGGTGACTCCTCGGGGTCATGCAGCTCATCAGCAGCAGGAGCAGGGTACGAATCAAGATCTTACTTTAAAGTCCATGTTCCCTATACTACTCTGCTATGCAGCCTCCAGGGGCTAAAACATTTATGCCTTTAGAGGCGAGGAATCTTTTAGGAAATAAAGTGCTACATTGACAACCCCCTTCTTTTTTTTTTTTTTTGCGGTACACGGGCCTCTCACCATTGTGGCCTCTCCCGCCACGGAGCACAGGCTCCGGACGCGCAGGCTCAGCGGCTATGGCTCACGGGCCCAACCGCTCCGCGGCATGTGGGATCCTGCCGGACCGGGGCGTGAACCCGTGTCCCCTGCATCAGCAGGCGGACCCTCAACCACTGTGCCACCAGGGAAGCCCCTGACAACCCCTTTCTTTTTTAATGTGAAGTAGGGAAGAAGGAATGATCTACGATGTATCTAATGTCAGAATAGACAAAAAACTTCTGTCTTGTTGAGATCATTGTTTACAATGATGTATAGTAAATATAAGGATGGAAGAAACTTTCTATGATAGCAAATAACAAAAAAACTTGATCTGGACAGGGGTTTTTGGAAAGGCTTCCCTGACAATACCATACTTTAGCTAAAGGATGAGTAGGAGTGAACTCAGAAGGAGGGATGGTTCGGATGCATTCCACATAGATGGTGGGGACAGTATGTGCAAAGGTTCTGTGGTGAGAAGGAGCAAAGTTTATTCCAGGAACTGAAATAAGGTAAGCATGGTTGGAGTACGGGGAGCAAGGGAAAATGTAATGGAAAATAAGGCAGAAGAGCTAAGCAGAGGCCATGGAAGACTGTTGTAGGCCATGCTAAAGATTTCTATCTTCATCCCAAAAACAAAGCCAGGAATGGTTTTTAGTTGGGTGGAAGCAGAAAGACAGGTTCACCGTATGATAAGATTAGCAGAAAGACAGGTTCACTGTATGATAAGATTAGCATAGTGCAGAGGAGATATTATGGTAACTGATAGCAGCGAGGATGGAGAAAAGAGAAAGGGTGTCAGTGGTACTGAGGAGATGATGGGAAGACTTTGGTGATAGGTTGGGAAATAAGGAGGTGGATAATAACAACATTAGCTAATGTTTATTAAATACTATGTGCGAGATGTGTTGGTAAATAATTTTTTGTGGATTATCTCATTTTTCACAGTAACTAAACAGTAACATAGTATACTTTTAGCTTCAGGTGACAGAAATGCCAGCTTAACATGTTCTTATGTTGTAGAATGAAAGTCTGCAGGTTGGGCAGTTTTGATGTTGAATTAATTCATCAGCTCTAATGTCATCTGGGACCCAGGTTCATTCTGTGTGTTCATTCTGTCATCTCCGTGCATACCATAGTGCTTTGGGTAGTCCCCCTCACGGTTGCAAGCTGGCTGCAGCAGCTTCAGCCATCACTATTCATACAGCTATGTCCAAAAGGAAAAACTTTCCATCCCTGTCTCCTTCTGTTACCTTCTTTCCTCTTTAGGTAGGCATGTGTTTTAGTTCGGAGGTTATTCTCACACTGTTTCCTTCTGAAAATAAAAACAAATATGTAGATGTATTTATTTCCTCTTTTCTTACAAAGGATAGAATGCTATACACACTCTTCTACCCATAGATTTTTATTGCTTAACAGTATATCCCAAAGATCACTAATGTAAAAAGATCTTCCTCACTCCTTTTTAGAGGTACATGGCACTAAGTTTATGACTGTACAAGAATTTATTCAGTTAATTCCTCATTGATAGACATTTAGATACATTCTAGTCTTTGCTATTACAAGTAGTGTTATATTGAGTGAACTGTTCATACATGTCATTTCATATTTCTTCCTGTGTATCTTCAAAATAGAGTCCCAGAAGATGGATTGCTCTGTTAAAGGGTAAATACACGTGTAATTTCAGCAGTAAACACCAAAATCCCCTCCATAGTGTATGCTGTACCTCTTTGCCTCCCCACTAGCAACATATAAGGCTGTTTGTTTTGTGTTGGCCTGGCCAGTGACGATTATTGTCAGACTTTAGGTTTTTGAAAATCTGATAGATGAAAAGTAGAATCACATTATATTTAATTTTACATCTATCTTGTTAAAAGTATGGCTGAACATCTTTTAGTATGTTTAGGACTATTTGTTCTGTGAGCTGCCTGGTCCTATCATTTACTTGTTTTTCTACTGGGTTGTTGGTCTCTTCTAAATTTTGAGGAAGCTTTTATAGATTACAGATTTAGCTGTTTGTAATTTAATTTGCAAATGTTTTTCCTATTTTGACACACTCTAGGTGGAATTCATCTTGGTGTACAGTGTGAGAAACCCACCCCATTTTATCTTTTTCCATACTTTTACTCAGTTGTCTCAACTTGATAAAAAGTCCATCATTTCACTTCACATCACTGATTTGAGAAGTTGTCTTTAAGTATTCTAAATTATCAAGTGTACTTTGATCTATTTGTGAATTTTCTCTCCTGTTCTATTGGTTTGTATCTGTCTTCATGTACCAGTGCATACTATTTTAATTGTAGAAGCTTATATAATATTTTAATATGTTAGCCACCCCTGTCCCCCTTCCCAACATTGATTTTTTTTAAGTTTTCTTGGAAATTTTGCTTGCTAATTCTTCCAAATTACTTTGTAGCTGACTTACCTGGCTCCAGGAAAAAAATCAAATGGTACTTTTGTCAGAATTTTATTACATACATAAACTGACTTCTGAGAATTGACATCTTTCTGATATTGAGTCTTTCTTTCCAAGAACATGGTATATCTTTCTGTTTGCTCAGGTATACTTTTTTAAAAAAGACTTTATTTTTAAAAATTTTTATTGGAGTATAGTTGATTTACAATGTTGTGTTAGTTTCAGGTGTTCAGCAAAGTGAATCAGTTATACATATACATATATCCACTCTTTTTTAAGATTCTTTTCCCATATAGGCCATTACAGAGTATTGATTTGAGTTCTGTGCTATACAGTAGGTACTTATTAGTTACCTATTTTATATGTAGTAGTGTGTATATGTCAATCCCAATCTCCCAATTTATCCCTCCCCCACCTTATCCCCTCAAAACCATAAGTTTATTTTCTACATCTGTAACGCTATTTCTGTTTTTTTAAATCATCCAGCTGGACACTTTATTTATTTATTTTATTTATTTCTTGGCTGCTTTGGGTTTTTGTTGCTGCATGCGGGCTTTCTCTAGTTGTGGTGAGCAGGGGCTACTCTTTGTTGCAGTTTGCGGGCTTCTCAGGGCTTCTCATTGTGGTGGCTTCTCTTGTTGCAGAGCACAGTAGTTGTGGCACTTGGGCTTAGCAGTTGTGGCTCGTGGGCTCTAGACCACAGGCTCAGTAGTTGTGGCACATGGGCCTAGTTGCTCCGCGGCATGTGGGATCTTCCCAGACCAGGGCTCGAACCCGTGTCCCCTGCAGTGGCAGGCAGATTCTCAACCACTGCGCCACCAGGGAAGCCCCTTATTTCTGTTTTGTAGATAAGTTCATTTGTACCCTTTTTTAAAATTCCACATATAAGCGATATCATATAATATTTTGTCTTTCTTTGACTTACTTTACTCATTATGACAATCTCTAGGTCCATCCATGTTGCTGCAAATGGCATTATTTCACTCTTTAAAAAAGACTTTATTATTTTTTTAGAGCAATTTTAGGTTCACAGCAAAATTGAGAGAAAAGTACAGAGATTTCCCATCTATCTCTTGCCCTCAACTCATGCATAGCCTCCCCCATTATCAACATTCTCTACCAAAGTGGTACATTTGTTACAATTGATGAACCTACATTGACACATTGTAATCACTGAAAGTCATAGTTTACATGACAATTCACTCTTGGTGTTGTACATTCTGTGGCTTTGGTAAAATGACATGAATCCACCATGATAGTATCATGTGGAGTAGTTCACTGCTCTAAAAATCCTCTGTACTCCACCTATTCATCCCTCCACCCCCAGTCCCCAGCAACCACTGATCTTTTTACTGTCTCCATAGTTTTGCCTTTTCCAGGATGTCATATAGTTGGAATCACACAGCATATAGCCTTTTCAGATTGGCTTCTTTCACTTAGTAATATGTATTTAAGATTCCTCCATTCTTTTCATGGCTTGATGGCTCATTTATCACTAAATAATATTCCATCACGTGATGTACCACAGTTCATCTGTTCACCTACTAAAGGTCATCTTGGTTGCTTCCAAGTTTTGACAATTGTGAATAAAGTTGCCATAAACATTTGTGTGCAGGTTTGTGTGTGGACATGTTCTCAACTTCTTTGGGTAAGTACCAAGGAGAATGATCGCTGGATCATATGGTAAGAACATATTTAGTTTTGTGAGAAACTGCCGGATTGTCTTCCTTAGTGGCTTCTATTTTGCATTCTGACCAGCAATGGATGAGAGTTCCTGTTGTTCCACACCATCACCAGTATTTGATGTTATCAGTGTTCTGGATTCTGGCCATACTTTGGGTGTGTTGTGGTATTTCATTGTTGTTTTAATTTGAATTTCCCTGATGATATATCATGTAGAGTATCTTTTCATGTGCTTATTTGTCATCCATATATCTTCTTTGTTGAGGTGTCTTTGGCCCATTTTTTAATCAGGTTGTTTGTTTTCTTATTGTTGAGTTTTAAGAATTCTTTGAATATTTTGTCCTTTATAAGATGTGTCTTTTGCAGATATTTTCTCCCAGTCTGTGACTTGTCTTCTCATTCTTTTGATAGTGTCTTTTTCAGAGCATACCCATATGTTTTATATTTAATTAAGTGTACTTATCAGTTATTTCTTTCATGAACTGTGCCTTTGGTGTTGAATCTAAAAAGCCATCACCATACCCAAGGTTATCTAAGTTTTCTCCTGTGTTATCTTCTAGGCATTTTATAGTTTTGCATTTTACTTTAGGTATTTGATCCATTTAATTTAATTTTGTGGAAGTTGTAAAGTCAGTGTCTAGATTCAATTTTTTTTTTGCATTTGGATGTCCAGTCTTTCTAGCACCATTTGCTGAAAAGATTGTCTTTGCTGTATTGTACTGCCTTTGTTCCTTTGTCAAAGATCAGTTGACAGTGTGTAGGTCTTTCTGAGCTGTCTCTTCTGTTTCATTGATCTATTTGTCTATTCTTTCACCAACACTATACTGTCTTGATTCCTGCCTCTTTGTAGTAAGTCTTGGAGTCCAGCAGTTTCAGTCTACCAGCTTGGTTTTTCTCCTTCAGTACTGTGTTGGCTATTCTGGGACTTCTGCCTCTCCATATAAACTTTAGGATGCACATATTAACTTGCTAAGATTTTTATTGGGATTATATCAAATTTATAAATCAAGTTGGAAAAACTGACATCTTGAAAATACTGAGTCTTCCTCTCCCTGAATATCTCCCCATTTATTTAGTTAATCTTTGGGAGGGTTGGGGGGGAGACGCAAGAGGGAAGAGATAAAGGGATATATGTTTATGTATAGCTGATTCACTTTGTTATACAGCAGAAACTAACACACCATTGTAAAGCAATTATACTCCAATAAAGATGTTAAAAAATAAATTAAAAGATTAAAAAAAAGAAAAGGGGGGAAATGAGAAGTAACACACCCACTGAAATATGGCATATATTATATCCTGTTACACAGGAAAGGTCAGGACTCTCTGATAGAGATCAGTCAGTCATTCTAGTCATCTCTGGTTCTGCCCTAAGGAAGGATCTTTCTTATCTGTTGTCATTCTGAGTGACATCTGAGACATTTATTGGGTAGAATGTCCTTCCTTTGAGCCAATTGTTTTAGCACTATAATTCTTGTAAGTATGAGTTGTAGGGCCCCAAAATCACTGTAGGGTTTGTTACAGATAATTTTTAGCCAAGCACGTTGTAAATTTAGCAGTGTAGTACTCAGAAATAAAAAATTACTAGCTTTCCATTCTGTTTTTTTTCCCCACAGGCAGCTCCATATTGTAAAACCAGCGCCAACAATCTCCTTGTACATAATCCTTAAGAATATCTGTCTTCTGGTCACTGGCGCATTTCCTCTGCTAAACCCAGAGCTTTGATTTTAATGTTAAAATATGGAATAGCATCTTCAGTGATATGGGAACACACCTCCTTTAAGCTTATTTTTGCCATCAGTCTTTTCCCCTTTGTCAAGCAGAGAATGATTAAGATGCCAGGTCCACTGTTTTCTCAAGTGTATATCCTACCTCTCTCTCTCTATTTAATTCAGGTTTGAGAATTCCATTATTCCAACACTGCAAGACTTCAAATTATAGAAGTCTTGGTTAATTTTAATTTCAGGCTATTGGCACAGAGAGCTTCTCTTAGCAAGTTTGACTCTTAAAATACTATACTGAATTCTGCGGGGCTGTAGCTAACACATATGAGTAGGCTGAATTTTCCTTATATTACCATCAGCCTTGTTAGTAAAATTGTCTTCATTACAAGGCAGTAATGCAATAACTAAACCAAGCATTTTGACCTTGAATGACAAAGCTTATCAACTTCCAATCTAGGAACAGCGGAATTCTCAACACCCTCCATCTCCTTTCGTCCTTCAATCAAATTCTCATTTTTAGGGTCTGTTACTTATAATGCACCATTCCTGATTATCATTGGACCAAGAACAAAGCCAGTAGTTAAACGTTTTTAACACTCCAGAAAAGTGTGGGTAATGGCTGTTGAGTAGGCAATAACTGTGTCGATGTCAGATAAGTCTCCCATTCTACTGATTTTTAGGTTAAGTAAATGAAAATTAAAACAAAATTTAAGTACCTTGTCCAGAGTTACAGAGCTCATGTGTGGTAGACCTATGAAATATAAACACAGTATGATTCCAGAGCTCGCATTCTTATTATCATGCTATATTGCCTCCTTAGTTTCTGGTTTACGAGACCGGACTGAGGGAGTTGAGAGACTGAATATACAAATGAACAATGGCTAGACCATATATAAAATAGAACTCTGACCCATAATCTGCAGCAACCAGCCCAGGAAGTGAACCTCCCATTTATATTTTCTCCAACTGGAGGAATCCAAATATATACCTCTAACCAATCACATAGGAGGCCCACTTCTAGTTAGCCCACGTCCAGCTTTCCCATGCCAACAGCTTCTAATCAGGGCATACCTGGAGCCCTTTTTTCTTGACTGTAAAGCATCCCCACTCCTCTCCCTGCCTTTGAGTCTCTGCCAAACACCGGTGATGGTGGCTGACTCCCTTTTTGTGAATAAATAGTCTTTGCTTGCTCTCATTTGAGTCGTCTTTTTGTTTATTTCCACAGAGGTATCTTTCAATGAGAGAGAAAGTGCTGAAATGAAAGAAAATGAATCTTGGATAGGATGTGTTTGATGCTTTTGAAGTATCAAAATACATGTGTTAAGTAGGCACTTAGACTTATTGGTCTGAAGGGCCTAAGCTATGAAGGGTGGATAAAGTTGCCTAGAGAAATATACAAAGTGAGAAGATATGAGGTATTAGAACCGATCCTGGAGGAACTCCCACGTCTAATGGTTGGAAAAAGCAGTATCAGCCTGCAGAAGAGTATGAAAGGATGAGAAGGGAATAGGAGAAAAACAAGGGCCATGAGGTCATGGATGTCAAGGGAAAAGAGCTTTCAGAAGGAGTTGATCGACAGCATCTAATGCTGATGAGAGTTGAGTGGATTTAGCACCATGGAGGTCAGTGTGCTCCTAGCAGAAATGCTACTGTGATAGCCTGGATTCCAGACTGGTGGAGATTGAATAGAAAGAGAGATGAGGAAAGAAAGACCAGAAGTTTAAAGAACTTTCAACAAGTTTGGCTGTGAAGAGGGGGGATGAAAATGTGCTGGGGGCTGAGGTAGAATGTGAGGATCAGAGAGGGTTACTTGAAAATATCTAAGGTTTGCGCGTGTTTAGATGCTGACAAGAAGGATTTGTTTGACAGGTATTGGTTGATTATATGCGAGGGGAAAATGAATAGTCATATGTCAGGTTCCTGATGAGACTGGAGAGAGATTAAAGCTTAGGCAAAGGCAATAAAAAGGAAGAACTCCTTTAATCTAAAAGGAAAGAAGATGAGGGCTGTTGACTAGTTCAGTGGGTTTGTCATTTTCAAGTGAGTTCCTTGGGAAATCTTTGATTTTCTGAAAAATATATAATGATATTGGAAATATTTCAAATAGTCACTGTGGAAATTAGGCGAGGTAGTTTACCAGGGAAATGATGGGAAAATGCTAGGCATAGTTGAAGGCCCATTTGACGTTTATAATCTTGATTTTTTGTCACATCAGTAAATTGATCCAAGAATGTGAGGTTGTACAGTATAACTGACTTGGAGGAAATAATCACCAGAAAGATTCCATGCTGGGCTGAGAGGAAAAAGAGAACATTCATGATGGGTGAGGTGAAATTAGTCTGGAGAGTGTATATAACCCAGAACTGAGGCTTGGTGAGGTTTAGATGGTGAAATAGCCCCAGTCTTCCAAGGTTTCAGGAAGAACAAGAAGCTTTGCAAGGTTTGCTCAAGTCACACCAGTATATCAAGGCACTTTAGCATATGTCCTCTTGTGTTTTATAAATTAGTGATTAGTGTTTTACAAATCTAAGAATACTTTTAGTGCTTTATTGGGTGAAGTCCAATTTGTTTGGAAATAATGTAAAGATAATATTTTCTAAGATTAGGATGTTTCTGTGCTTTTGTATTACTTTTTTGAAATTTATATTACACATCTTAGATGCACGAGCTTCAAATGGAATGGGGAAAGAGATGCTATCATCCTCACATAATAATAATTAGCATGATTTGAGTATTTACAATAAGCCCAACACTGTGCTACATATTTGCCTACATTTCCACACTCCATCCTCCCAACAACCATGTAATTTAGATAGCATTCTTATCTCCATCTTACAATCAAGGAAACTAAGGTTTATAGAGGCTAGGTGACTTGCTGGAGGTCCCCCTACTGGGAAATGATGGAGTCAGGACCAGAACCCAGGACCTTCTCAGGCAAAATGGTGATGTCAGTGAAAGTGATCTTCAGGAAATTCCTGGTTCTCTTCCAGCTTTACTTTCTCAGACCTTGCCTAACAACTCCCACGTCCCCAAGATGACACAGCTTCTATCTCTTTTCCAGGTAAGGCAATAAAACATTCTTTGCTAATGGGTTAATCATGTACTCCCAGACATTGTATTCATTATTTATTAGGAAACTTTCTGGAGACACTGGCCTAAATTAGTGAGATCGCTCTAATGGTGCCTTTGCTCTCCCATTTTCAAGTCATTCTGTGCTGTAAAACTGCAGAAGCGGTAACTACTGTTTTCATTCACTAGGGCCCTAAAATCAAGACTCCTGTCGCTCTGGACCAAATCACATTGTCATCTTTCTCAGTAAAAGTGAGCAGGTCTGTGGGGATGGGAGAGCAGAGAAGTGACTCAGATTGTAGGTTCATCAAAGCTTATGCTAATTAGGAAGCAACTGATTTGATGTGACTCTTGAGCTTCCAGTCACCCAAGGAAAGAGGCATCTTGTGTATGCATGCATGTGTGTGTGCACGCACATATGTATGTATTGAAATTGCTTTAGATTTATTTTTTGTTTTTTAAAATTTCAGCTTTATTGAGGTATGATTGATAAAGTTGTAAGATATTTGAAGTGTACATTGTGATAATTTGATGTGTATGCATTTTAAAAGGATTACCCCTCCACCCATCTAGTTTATTAACACACCTTTTCCATCACCTCATATATTTATCTTTTCTGTTTCTTGTAGGTTTTTTTTTTTTTTTTTTTTTTGCTGAGATAGATTTCTTAAAACAAATGAATATAATGCATTTCCTGAGTCCTAAAACATACGGGAGGATGGAAAAAGGAGAGAAAAGGCCACAGCAGTGTGCCTATCTCTGGTGAAACATCTAGTTCGAAGTTTAGGCAAAAACAGCACAAAGTACCCAAAGATTGAGTTCCCTCATTTAAAAAATAGTTCAGTTGATTTTTAATCACTTCTGCCCACTTTTTTTTAGAGAGAAGCTCAAGGTAAGGCAGTTGAAGGGGGTATGTGTTGGCAGGGGCCAGGATGCTAGCGAACAAATAAATTGGACGTGGGAAGTAAAGGAGATGGAAACAAGATGAGTGCGTGTAGAGGGATGAGTTAATCAGTCAGCTTGATAGAGACTGGAGCAAAAGAAGAACATGAAACAGATGCCTTAGAACCGCCGGGAGTAGCCAACAGAAGTGAGCAGAGGGAGAAAGAAAAATGAACACCTACACATAGCCGACATTGATTAGCTTCCCTCCTCAGGAACATGAAGGAAAACCACCTTAAAACCACTTCAGAAAAGCAAAGGGAAAATACGAAAAGTCTCCCAGACTGCCCCCATCTTTCTTCCTTCTAACACTGATCTCTCTCATGCTACCGCTCCCTCTGGTCTTATTATCCTGTGTTATCACTCAAATCTTTCTTTCTGCCCTCCAAAGATGTCCAGAAATCCCAGTTCCTCCATAAAGCCTTTCCTGGATAAATGAAAAGAGGTCACGCTGACTTCTCCTCCCTCCAGCAGTCTGGCAGAGAACACTGCAAGGCCTGATTTAAGAAGGTTACCCTCAGTGTAAATATTTAATGACAGGTGCCCTCACCACAGCATTAGCTCTTGGCTTAGTGTGCTGTGTGTGCGTGAGCATGTGCACGTGCTATGGACTGAATTGCCTACCCCACCAATTCATATGTTGAAGCCCTAGCCCCCATGTGACTGTATTAGAGATAGCGTCCTTAGGAGATAGTTAAGGTTTAGTGAGGTCATGTGGGTGGGGTCCTAATCTGATAGGATTTTGGCCTTATAAGAAGAGGAGGAGAGACGTCCCATCCTCTGCCCAACCAATGCCGCACCCCTCACTCCCTGCTACCCCGTGAAGACACGGCAAGAAGGAGGCAGCCTGCAAGCCAGGAAGAGAACCCTCACTAGAACCTGAACCCTGCCTGAACCTTGATCTTGGACTCTTTGTCCTTCAGAACTGTGAAAAAAAAATATCTGTTTACACCACCCAGTCTGTTGTATTTTGTCATGGCAGCCCAAGCAGTCTATGGCAGTGTGTGTGGGTAGCGGCAGTTGTGAAGACTGTTAGTTGAATTTAGGTCATCCATTGTTAGAATAAAACTCCCATAAGGCAAGGATTGTCAATTTAACTGTACTTACAATAAGCAAAGTGTTTATGTGACGCCAGTACCTAATAAATACCAGGAAATTTTTGCTGTTTCTTTTAATACAGAAATGACAAATGTCTTCTGCCTATTTTTCTTTATGTATCCGTTTGGCTCCCCCCTCCCCTAAATTTCTGTTTACCTGAAACCAGGGACCCAGATATAGCAATACAGGTATTCTTCGTTATATCACACTTGGCTTTACTGCACTTCAGAGATACTGCCTTTTTTTTTTTTTTTTTTTTTTTTTTTGCAAATTGAAGGTTTGTGGCAGTCCTTGTCGAATAAGTCTCTTGGCACCATTTTTCCAACAGCATTTGCTCACTTTGTGTCTTTGTGTCACGTTTTGGTAAATTCCCGCAATATTTCAGACATTTTCATTATTATTATATTTGTTATGGTGATCTGTGATCAGTAATCTTTAATGTAATTACTATGACTCAGTGAAAGCTCAGATGATGGTTAGTGGTTTTTAGCAATAAAGTATTTTTAATTAAGGTATGTACATTATCTTTTTAGACAGTGCTGTTGTACACTTAGTAGACTACAATATAAAGTATAAACATAACTTTTATATTCGCTAGAAAACTAAAAATCTCATGTGACTTGCTTTATTGCAATGTTCACTTCATTGCTGTGGTCTGGAACCAAACCCGGAATATCTCTAAAGTATGCCTGTACTGGAACCTCTGGATTTTACAGGACAAGGTTGGAGTAAAGTTATCTAATACCCCAGAAAATTGAGAGGCTTTGCCAATTAGATGTAGATATTTCACACTCTATAGCATTTCTATTAAATTAAAGCTGTAGCCAGCTGTATGCATTTTTAGTTGTAGAACTCAACTCAGATAAATTATTTCAAGTAAGGACACTGGCAGTTATCAAGAAGTAGGTATTAGATGGCAGCTTAACTGAAAAAGCGCTTTCCCTACTACCGTAATTATTGTGCTGAAAAACTGCCTAGGAGAAGCCTGAAAGTAATTAGTTGCTGTTAAAAGCAAGTGGAGGGAGGATGCTTCATTCTCCTCCCTGGGCCAGCACACCCACATGGTAATTTACATCAAGGAATCCTTCCCTCTGACTCAGAAAGAGGGTGGTCCCTGTGGGGCTCTCCTCATGTGAGGAATAAATGTGCCCCTGCGCACTCACCCTTTTTAATCATTAGATACTCCAATCTAGCAACATGGACCTCAGAAAAGAGTATTAGCAAGGTTGGCAAAAAAGCACGTTTGCCCTCTATAAGACTTCATTCAGAGACAGCCTGGAATGTAAAATGGCATTGGCCATTGAGCAGGAAGACTAATTCTGGTTCTCTTCCCATTACAAGGGTCGGGAGGAGGGGGACTATTAAGACCTTCCATTTTCTTGCATCTTTTTTTCCTACATGATACATCAGCACCTCAAAAGCCTTTCTTGCACCAGATTCTGTATTACATATATCAATGAGCAATGCTGATTCCTAACTCTTGCAGGGTGCTGGCCAGTTAGGGGGAGAGAAAGAGAGCCCAGGCTCAACATCCTCCCTCCCACCTCCATCCCTACCCGTATCCCCCAACCCCCATGAAAACCAAAAGGGGTCCTAAGGTCAGGAACGAGGACCTGGAACTCTTTCCTCCCCCAGGACCACACATCCTCCTAACTCACATCCCTATGCCCTCTCCTCCCCACAGCACTGCGACCTGGGTGGGATTAAAACCCCTGAGGCCCTGAACCCTGGAACCGTTATAGAACCTCTTCTCATATGTAAATCAAAAATGTAAATAAGTCTAAATGGAATAGCCATACACCTTGTCACCCAAACCTGGACACTTGTGAGAAAGGAGGAGCTATTGACAAATGTCAGGCAGCAGACACAAGCCAGGAATGTCCTGAGCAAATGGGGATGTATGATTACCTCAACTCAAAACCATAAAAGAGGTATAAGAAAGTTCTTTTTCTATGATGACTAATTTGATTTGGAAATATCAAATTCTTACCGCCTAAATTCTTTCTCTAATATAAATATAGTTTGTTTTTTCTTTTTCGAAAGAGTTGATGTTGGGCTGCTTATTGTTAAATCCACTAGTTCTCAAGTGTAGTCTCTGGACCAGTATCATCAGAATCATCTGCAAATGTATAAGAAATACAAATTCTGAGGCCTACCCCAAACCCACTGGGGGTGGGGCCCAGCAGCTTGTATTTTAACGAGCCCTCCAGGTAATTCTGAGCCATGCTGAAGTTTGAGAAACATTGGGATAATCAGTTCAGCTCTGAAGGCAGCTTGGTAAGGAAGTTCATCAGGGATTTGCTTGAAGTGGTTTCCCTTCCAGTGGAAAAGGAAAATGCCTGGATGGACCTAACCAGCATCTGCTGATAACTTATAAGCCTAGTTGTCTATCAAAGTCTTCACCTGTTGACTAGCTTTTGGATTCTGAAGAAGGCTGCAGCTGCACAGGCCATATCTAGGGTTTTGTAAAATGCTTTAGTTCCTTGGAACTGGATCTCAATATAAAGCATGCAGATATATTGTTTGACTTTCATACCATTGTGTTTCCAACACACTTTCAGAAATTTGTTATGTGTGCCAGAGAGGAATATCTGGACTTCCTAGCTGTGTGACATCAGGCAAGCAATTTCTCCATCTTTCATGTATCAGTCAAAGTAGCTTGGGTGATGCTGTGCTAGCTAACAACCCCAAAATCTCAGTGACTTAAGATGACAAAGGCTGATTTCTTGCTCATGCTTTATATTTATCATGGTTTGAAGCGGTGAGAAGGTCCTGCTCATTGGAGTAACTCAAAGACCAAAGTCACCATCCACAAACATTGCTGATCTCCATATAGAGGCAAGAGAGTTCTAGAGTGTCTCACATCGGCAATTAAATGCTCTAACCTGAAAGTGACACATTGCACTTCGGCTCACAGCTTATTGTCAAAAACTAGTTACATGGCACAACCATGGGGGTATCATATATTAAACAAAAGACATAAGAAATGAGTTATGTAATATGTAAGAAAGGGATGAGTGTGATGCAGAAAGAAAACGTGGAGCAGATAAGGAGGATGGGATGTACTGGGTAGAGGAGAAAGGGAGGAAGGTTGTCAATTTAGACAGGGTGGTCGGGGAAGACCTCAGGGAGAAGATGACTTTCCAGCAGAGACTTAAAAGAGATGAAGGAGTCAACCATGCAGATACCAGGGGGAAGAGCATTCTGGGTAAATGAACAGAAGGAACCGCTAATGCCAGTGCAAATGCACATCGGGCATGTTCAGGGCCAGCAAAGAGGCTGCTGGTATGACAGAATGGAGTGGAGAGGGGCTTGGCTGTGTGTGTAGCGGGGTGTAGGAGGTAAGGTCAGAGAGGGAAAGGGGCCTCAGTCTTCCTAAGGACTTGGTTTTACTCTGACTGCAGTGGTGGTGACCTATTATAGGCATTTGGGAAGAGGACTGATGTGATCTGACTTGCATTTTAAACTGATGCTCTGGTTGCCTTGTTGAAAATAGACTGTAGGAGGGCAACGGTAGAAGGAGGGAGACTTATGGGAAGCTACTGTCATAATCTGGGCTCAAGATGATAGTTTGGGCCAGGGAGGTAACAGAGAGGTTGGAAGCAGAGATCAGATTCTAGATACGTTTGGAAGGCAGAGACAAGTGAGATTTCCTGACAGATTGGACATGAGGTGTGAGAGAAAGAGAAGAAGAGTCAGGGACCCGCTTCGAGGTTTTTTGCTCAAGGAATCAGAAAAGTGGAGTAGCCATCAACTGAGGTAGGGAAATCTGAGAGGGGAGCAGGGTTATGGGGGGCAGACCAAGAGTTCTGAGTTAGTGTGAAATGTGAGAGAAAGCCTCTTGCAAAAGGCAGCTTCAACTGAAGTGCTATCAGTAGATGTCAAAAGTAAGAGAAATAGAAAATTCCACATGCTAGCACAGGTTAGCTTCCTTGATTTCACCAATCCAGGCAGATATGAGAGACCTGGGACAATCCTTTTGACAAAAGATGATGATTTTTACTGGTTATCATATGTTTCATAGAGATGCCTCAGAATGCAGTAGGATGACTGGGGTTAAAATTAGAAAGTTAACAATACATCATATTCATCTTTGCATTCACCATGAGTAGAAAATCCATGGTACATAAGCAAATGATAAATATTTGATAAATGGATGAATGAAATTACCATACCCACATCTCCCCAAGTCTGAGCAATGGAAAGGCAAATGGAGAGGTGTAACAGGAGAAAAGGAAAGCCAAGTGAAAGGCATGGGCTTGAAAAAACAGCCATTTGGCCCAAAGGGGACTTGGTATGTTGACCTATCACTGGTTTCAAGAAGTACTACACACCTAATCTTAGCAGTAGTTGTATTAGTTGGAATTCTTTTCTGCTCTAGAAAGGTATTCCTTTAAGATGACTCATCTCAAGATATCCATCAGGGCAATAACATTCAATCTTCCAATTTTCTTTCTTCCTTAGGGAGGAAAAAGTCTCATTTTAACTTGTTTCTCTCTGGCATTTGCGGAAAAGGTATGAGTGTGGCATTTTGGAACAATTATGTTCATTTTCCTGGAATATGGATGGCATCCAACCTCGAGGTTTTATGTTGAGGACACTGGCAGGGCACCCAGTGAGCATGTAGCCAGGAGACAAACTTCCTCATATAAAACAGAGCCGTCTGACACCAAAACAAATGTGTTTCCATTCATGCCATTTATGTTTTATGAAGTTGTTTAAATTATGCTGATGGCAAATTAACACTAAGCTAAATTCCTTACCCCATGATGGGAACTACAGTATTTCCTCGTGGAGGCAGTGTTTCAGGAACTTATGATGCAAGCCATGGCATCGGAAATAACTTGAATCCTGACGATGTCTCTAAAGCATTAAAAGCATCTCTCGTAGATGCATGAAATAAATAGGATTGTTGCTGGAAAAAGAGAAAAAACATAAGTTTTGGGAAGGGAGAAACCTGTAAAGGGATTTTCTGAGCAATTTCAACTGACTGCAAAAGAGTAAAATACACTATATTGACAGACTGTGGAATATGCATGGGGCTGGTTTTTCTTACACTCAGTGGGCTGAATTGCATTTGCTTTGGTCACTAGACATAAATATCCAAGCAGGCAGCTGCCCTGAGAAGCATCCAAGACATTTTTCATTTCACCTGTGCACATTAGTCACATGCATTTGTTAAATATTTTTTGACCAGAAACAGTTTAACTTTCTCCATGTTATAAAATTCAGTTATCCATCCTTTCTGAAGTTATACTCTCAGGTGTAGCTGAGGAGCAGATGGGAAGAAAAAAAAATTTTTTTGACCTTCATAATTAAAGTAATGCTGTGCCTTTCTCTTAAAAAAAAAAATCCTTGGAATTAAAGGAGAATCACATTATGGTGATTCACAAATAAGAATATCATGACTCAGAAGAATCTTTCAGAGACTTGCCCACTGTCCATCTGTGGCTGCACCCAGGTTTCTTCATTCTCAGGCAGGAATTTTTATTATTAATAACTATTATTTACAAAGGACTTACTAGAATCCAGTAGAGTGATGCATTATCTCATTTAATCCTCACAATAATCCAGTGAGGTAAAAACTATTATTTGTACCTTTTTACAGAGAGAAAATTGAAGCATAGAGTGGTTAAGAGACTTACCCAAGGTCACACAGCTACTAAGGTGAGGATCCAAGCGTTAAATGCAGGCAGTCCGGTTCTCAGGTTCTTTGCCCTTAACCAGTGCACAGACTGCCTTTTTAAAGACATAAGCACTTTCAAAGAAATGAGCTTTGATTGATTGATTGATTTTTGGCCATGCCACACAGCATGCAGTATCTTAGTTCCCCTGCCAGAGATTGAACCTGTAACCCCTGCAATGGAAGCGTGGAGCCCTAACCACTGGACCACCAGGGAATTCCCAGGAAATGAGCTTTTAGAAGATGTTCTCAAATTATAGTATACATAAGAATCTCCAGGAACCCTCTGATTCAGAAGGTCTGGGCTGGGGCCCAGAAATCTTTTATGTTCAGGTGCTTGTGGCTGGGCCCGATGCTTTAGAACACCTCAGCTCTCTCTGGATAAGTGGTACCTGAGATGGGCTGGGGTGCTTTTGAAGCTCTTGACTTCAGTGTGTACTTTGCACATTCTGCCTAGTGACCTGGCCTCGTGAGAACGTTCACCTGGGTGTGGATGTCGGCGAATCACGTGGAGAAATCACTAGCTGCGTGACCTCCTAGGCAGGAGAAGTTGAGCTTCCCTGTTTTGTATTTTCTTTCACAGTAGACAAACCCTTCACTTCCTGAGGTTTTAACTCATGACATAATATTCAGTTCACCTTGCTCCTTCTTGACAATGCCTCATGCTGAGTTGTTCTGCACCAGGAGTGAAGAGCGTATCTGTGTTCACCTTCCTCTTATTGTCCAGGAAATTTCACCATGGATAGTCTTCTCTACACTGGAAGCAGACTGATTCTCTCAAAGTGATTGCAATGAAAGTGCATGTTGAATACGGTGAAATGAGAGTCCCCTTGGATTCTAAGGCTGGGAATGGAGATCAGGCTTTAGAGAGCAGGGATGGAAAGAAGGGATACTAAAATAAGTGTCGTAGGCACTGTGCTTGATCATTTGGGTCTATGATCTTCAAGGTACCTGTTATCTACATTCTTACAGATGAGGACTCTTGGCACAGAGAAGTTAGGTAACGTGCCCAAGTTTGTTCAGCTAAAAGATTCTGGCCTATCTGATTCCAGAGAGTGTGTTCCTTCCATGATACCGTGCTGGCCAAGACAACGCAGGTGGCTAGCTGAAGTAAGCTCCTAGGTGATCCTAACATGCAGCTTACATCTTTAACCTTTGAGCTGAACCTGAGAGGTTCTCCAGGCCTAAGGTCTTACGTGGTATTTATCTACTGCAACTAATTAGAGAATCTTCTTTAGAAATTGTGACTATTCAGTGTTAGATAAGTGTACATATAAACACTTATTTTTTTACTGATATGAATCAAAATGCATTCTGGCTTAAGGCCCTGGGTAGTATTATGTATGTGCTCTAAGGCACATAGAGGTGTTCATAACATTGTAGACGTACAAAAGGTTTTTCCCCTAGGTATTTCCTAGAAATGGCTGTGGTGCAAGTAACAAGTTCTTTTTCCTTTAAAGAATCCTTTATTCATCTCTTATCTCTTACTCTTAAAATACATTTTGAAATAGGAGTAACATGATACTATAAGATGGCTCTACTCAGCAGCTCCTTTGCAGAAGTTATCTTTAGCTTCCTGAAGAAATTAATGGTCTTTCTTTCTCATGGAACTGTAATCAATTTTGAATTTTTGTCTTTATGTACATTTATTAACCTTTGTAAATTTCACGTTTCTCCTATTAAAAACAAACACAAAAAACCTTTCTCATTTATATCTGGAAATTATTATATGCATCAGAAAAATTACACATGTGAAAATGTTTCAGGAAATTTATCATGCTGTACAAAGAGAAAGAATTTGCTTTCAAACCATGGTGACTGGATTACATTTTGGGATTAGCCTGCTGGTTTCCCTGGTCGGTAGGCAGTTAATAACCTTTGTAAGTATCATTCCTTTTTACTTATGAAGTGCGTAAGTATACTTCACTTACTATGCGCCAAGCATTTTGTGAATAGGAACTCACCTAACTTATTCAGAATGTTGTCCTTTTAGGCATCAACTACTTTATAAAATTCCCTGTTTGTTAGTGAGGAACTTTATCACAGCTTTGAAATTGACCAGTTCTAGGCTATGCAATTTAAAGAACTTTATCTTAAAATTTGTATTCAGTGAAGTTTTTGTTACAGTTGGTAGTCCTTTTTTCAGTGACTTTAGTCTGAATTTTCGAATTTTTTCCAATGGGAGATAGTTTTGACCCAGTGGTGTGCTGTAAATGTTTAATAACCAGATGGATGATGTTTAACAACCAGGTTGGGGGAAGGGATTAAGACCTTAATTTGTATCATTGGCCAATTCCTATGGTGTAAAACTATGGCTGATTTGGTGCCACGATGTGGAATTGGGAAGAAATGCTAACAAGCAGCTCCCGTGAGTGTGGTCTTTTTATATCTTATCTTAAAGATGCTATAAATTTGAGTTTAGTGAGAATGACCTAAATTCCTAGATAAGGTTTAAAAAAGAAGTGTCTCATGAAATGGAGGATATTAGTTGCCAGACAGTTACTACCTTCTCATGTAGGTATAGTTGATAAGGTTTGAAATCTTATATAAATACAAACCAGTAGGAAGACTACATAAGAATGAGTCACTTTTACTAGAAATTAAATGCTTTCACAAATGAATGAGACCTCCTTGCACTTGGGCTAACTCAGCTTAAATAAGCAAAGTAAGCAGTGTCCTTGTCAGTATGATAAGAAGACTAAGGAAAAAAGATCTCTGCTAGTATTAACCACCCACAACCTGTCATTGATGTGATAAAGTCAGTCCTTTGAATTAAGAAATAATTGTACACAGTTAGATGTAAAGAGGACTAGACTATGATTCAGCAGACTCACATTCCATATATGGAATCTGTCCACATCTTTTTATCTATGTCACTTAAAATCTCATTTAGGCCCCAATTGTTTCATCTTTATATTGGAAATAATAATTATTGAAAGCATAAATACCAAGGTACTTTAAAAACCAAAGGCATTATGGGAATGATGAGGCATCTTATGTAGGGGTTAGATTTTTAAAGTGAGGACGTGAGAAGGCAGATCATATGTAACCTCAGTCCATGCTCCCAGTCCTTTCGATATCATAGCTTCCACAGAAAATAATAATAGTGGTGGGTCATACTGGGCCCCCAGCTGAATAATGCTTACCAGATGAAACCTTACAACTACTATAAGCCAGATACTATCTGGGGTTTCTTGCCCCTTGGGATGTAGAAAAAAATTCTGCACTGATACAAGTCCAAAGCCCTCTTCAAGAATCTAAAAAAAATTCCTAAAGCACTTTTTAAATAACAGCTTTGTTGAGATATTATTCACATACCAAAAAGTTCATCTTTTTTTTTTTTTTTTTCCTTTTTTGGGCCGCACCGTGAGGCATGCAGGATATTAGTTCCCCAACCAAGGATCAATCCCATGCCTACTCCAGTGGAAGCAAGGCATCCTAACCACTGGACCACCAGGGAAGTCCCAGTTCACCTTTTAAAAGTGTACAGTTAAATAGATTTTAGTGTATTCACAGAGTTGTATATCCATCACCACTATTTAAATCCGGAACATTTTCATCATTTCCAAAAGAAACCCTGTACCAGTTAGCAGTCAGTTCCCATTTCCCCTCATCCTACCCCTGACAAACACTAATCTACTTTATGCCTCTGTAGATTTGCCTATTCTGAACATTTTATATAAATGGAATTATATGTGGCTTTTTATGTCTGGCCTTTTTCACTTTACCATAATGTTTTCAAGGTTCATCCATATTGTAGCATGTATCACATCTTCATTCCTTTTTATGGCTGAATAATTCCATTGTATGGTATACCACATCAACTGATGGGCCTTTGGATTGTTTCCATTTTGTATAATGAATAATACTGGTATAAACATCCATTTACACTTTTTTTATGTGAACATATATTTTCAATTCTCTTGGGCATATACCTAGGAAAGGAATTGTTGGGTCATATGGTTAACTCTCTTTAGCATTTTGAGGAACTGCCTCCAAAGCAGCTGGACTATTTTACATTCCCACCAACAATGTATGTGGATTTCAATATCTCCACATCCTCGCCATCAATTGTTATTGTCCACCTTTTTCATTATAGCCATCCTAGTGGCTGTGAAGTGGTATCTTAATGTGGTTTTGATGGGTATTTCTCTAATGACTAATGATGTTGAGCACCTTTTCATGTATTTATTGGTCATTTGTAAATCTTCTTCAGAGAAGTGTCTATCAAGTCCTTTTACCATGTTTCATTGGATTATTTGTCTTTTTATTACCGAGTTGTAAAGTTTCTTTATATATTGTGGATACAAGTTCCTTATCAGATGTATGATTTGAAGATAGTTTCCATCATTCTGTGGGTGTCCTTTCACTGTCTTGATGGTGTGCTTTGCTGCACAAAAGTTTTTAAATTTGATGAAGTCCAAAATTATATATTTTTTCTTTTGTCACCTGTGCTTTAGTTATCTAAATATCTGAGATAGATATCTAAGAAAGCATTGCTTAATCCAGGGTCACAAAGATTGACCTCTGTGTTTTCTTCTAAGAGTTCTTACATTTAGGTCTTAGGTCAGTTTTGAGTTAACTGAGTTAATTTTTCTGTGTGCTGTGGCACTGATGCTTTTATGGTAACTCTACCCTCAGGTTCCTACTTTTGTACATAGTGTCTCTGTTCTCATATTGACACACAGGAAAACCAGGCCCTTCCTTGATTTCTACGCACACGCGCGCGCACACACACACACACACACACACACAGATCCACACACATACACCTAAACTCCTCTTCTATAAAACATCCCCAGGATAGTATACTTCACAAAAATTTTAATAGTCACATCATATATCAGACAAACAACCTAAAATCACATTTTAGACATCTCTAACCTCCAGAGTTTTTTTGGCCAAGGGATATTCACTGTTAATTGTCCCAGTATGATGCAGTTTCTAAGTGGTTTTTTTCTTTGTTCAGTTCCTCTCTCTCTCCCCTGTACTGCTCTCCAGGCTCTTGAGAACCGAAACACAAATGTCTCTCATTTTCTCATGTAGCACAGCTTAACTTCTTCATTTCCTTACTTGAGTTCCTCATGGTTTCTCACTTGCTTTTCTGCAAGAATGTATTCCCCTACCCCCCAAAAAGGTTTCTCCCTAATGGAAATTCTGGTACCATTTTCCATACCATTATTCTAAGCAAGTTTTGGTAAGAGTAATGGATGGAGAGTGGTCCTAGGAGTGAGTAGAGAGCCCACATACCTGAATAGCAAAAAATAAGAATCACCAAATGAATAAAAGAAAGGCACAAAAGGGGAGACCAAGAACACTATGATGACGAGCTTCAACTATTCCAACATGTTGACAACAGTTGAGGTAGCAGAAAGGGTCTTATAGGTCAGCTCAATACAGTGGGGGAGAGATTAGGTTGTGGAGAGATTGGTCAGTGGAAGGGGGAAGGAAACCTACTTTTAAATATACAAAGTTATAGTGTTTTGATTATACGGATCCACAATACTTTGGGGCAGATACGTTTTATAATTAAGTATTTTTCCGATTTTAGAATATATTACAGTAGGTGTGTCATGTATTATATACAATATAATACCCAGGTAGGGTGAGGCAGCATCCCATAAGCAAATACAGCATCAAAAGTATATAACATGAAGGGGGAAGAAAACTCTAAATAGCTTTATATCGATTATTTAGTCTTGTCAAATGCGTTAGGAAAACAACTTTCTGTTTTTGGTTTTTTTTTTATTCTGAATGTCGTATCGTGGAAATATGAGATCTGTAGGTGATAAACCACTTTTCCAGTGTTCTCTTTTGCTGAGACTATTCAGCAAGGCTAGTGATGATGAGGATGAAGATGAGGATGCTTCCCAAGTGCCAACATTCTTTCTAGCCGGTGCATATTTTGTAAGTGATTTGCCAGGCAGATCAGCTTTGCTGCTTAAAAGCATTCACTGTAGCCTCATTTCCTCCCAGCTTTCTTTTTAGCTTCAGTCTTACCGCAGTGAATATAGTTGGAACATAAGATGATGAGCAAATGCTGCTCAGGATAATAATGTGAGCTCAAAAAGGAGAAATAAATCACTACAGAAAGGAGAGTAGCAGGGAAGAAGTAGACTAAAACAGTATAAGGAAATTGCTACCCACCCCTCAAGGGAAAAAAAACCTATCAGCTGTACTAAAGCTGTCTTTGGAAAACCTTGAATGGTAATAAATGAGCACAGGCATATAGAAGGAGTGACCGGCAGCCTTTGTGGACTTAACGGAGGAATTAATCTTAATTTTCCTTTTGCTTAAAGGAATTCTGATGCAGCTTTGATGCATGAAAAATGCTCAGGATTTGGATTCAAGATACTGGGTCTTAACCAGTCTCTTCCTGAATGTGACCCTAACCAGCATCATTTGTTTTCGTTAGTGAAGATTACCATTTTGTAAAAATCACTGTGATCGGGACATTTTACATAAATTAGTCCTAATATTCGTAACAGCTTTTCAATGAAAAAATACAGGTCTTAACATCTCCATATAATGGATGAGGAAATTGAGATCTGGAGAGTTTACCTGACTTAACCCAAGTTACACAGTGAAAGATCTGTTCCACTGGGATTAGACACAGTTCTGTCTGATGCTAGAGCTTATGTTCTTTCTGTTGTTCAGGATGCCTGTTTAACTGAGACTCTGGTTTAGCACGTGAATACTGATTTTACTGTATAGTGTAGAGACCTGCAGACCTAGCTTCAAATTAAGCTTATTATATGCTAGCTATTCAAGCTTGGAATAGTAATAATAGTAGTAGTGGTAATAGTTACCATCACTGTGTATCAAGCACTATTCTAAGAAACTTTATATAGATATAGCTGTAGGTAGATATTTAAGGGGTAAAGATACCAACTTGTTTTCTGTGTAGTTCACATGACATAACGTGGATCAGCATTCTCCACGGTACATTTTAGGAACTACTAGACTCTTGCAATATCCCAAGAGAAGTGGTTTTATGCTAAAACAAATTTGAAAAACCCTGACTATGTTTTTCTTTTATAGGTTCTCAATGTACATCCACATTGTAATGATGCTGAGAACTACTTAAGGTTAAAAAGAAATGGTTGAACCTTGTTTAACTTAGGGGTTTCCCCAATATTTTGACCACAGAACCTCTTTATTCAGAGTTTATCTGTTAACATCCTTAACTTCCATGGGACACAGTGTGAGAGATGCTGATACAAATGAAAGTCTTCTGTATACTGGTATAAAGTGATATGATCACTCAAGTGGGCTTTGCCCACTTGAATATTTTTTAAATAAAAATAAAATTTAGGTTTATGTCTTGCCATCCAAATTCAAGGCGCTCAAATCCTGGTCAAGGTTTCTCTCTTTCACAGAATCTTCCCAAGCCTCCCTCCCCTCTAGCCCATAGGGATCCCTCTGTTCTCTGCCCTGTCTCAGCACTGATTGTCCCCAAGGAACTGGGGCTTCAGAGTCGTCTCTAAGAAACTAGAATTATGCGGAATTAAAATGTTCTGCATTTGATGGAGCTGAATAGGAATAGATTGAAATTTGTGAGAAAGCCACAGTTTTAAAACAAAAGGCAACATTTCCTCATTAGCTGAGAAGAAATTCACAAGGGGAAACTAACTTTCTTGCTTTCTTCTTTGTGATCCAATCCTGAGTACGGAGTTACAGAAATTTTATTTACCAAAAACAGATATTCAGTTTGAGTCTTCTGAACTTGGACATGGATTTACATTTAAATTTCTCATATATCTTTTTTTAAAAATACAACTGCAAAAAGTAATGACTCTTCTCCCTGTGTGAGTCCTTGATTGATTTTAATTTGTAACACTTCCCAGCTATATGGAAATTGGTGAGTCTCTATGCAGAATCACTTTAAAAAAAAAAATGATGAAGTGCAACATTCCTAATTGAAATTTAGCACCTTACTTATTATTGGGGACCCCTTTTATTAAAGTTGTGAAATTAAAGTACAGTGTTTACTCTGTTTAAAATGTCCTAAATATGCTCAGTGCTGCTCTTGCAAGAGAGCCATCCTTTGGCCCTCTGACTAATGCACCAATGGAAATGTAATCTGTGCTAAAAGAAAATGCCCATGACCTGCTTCTACTATGAATTTTAAAAAATAAAGGATAGCTTGAGGGTGTGGCACTGTAGCTGTCCTTGGAGAAGCTGGAGTTAGGTAGGAGAGGGTGAACGAGTGATCAGCCACACTGGGGTGTAGGTACGAAAAGATTGTGTCAGGCACTAGTTTACTGTACTAACTTAAGAACAACCACAAGCTAAATGTGGTGCTCAGTCTGCAGAGAGAAAATTAAATTAGGCAGAGAAATAAAGATTGATGTAAATTTCTGTGGCTTCATATAACAGGAAAGAGAAGAGGTTTGATTTTGAAAATTCTCATGCTTCTCTAAAATAGAACTAGCCACCTAAGCAGAATCACAAAGGGTGATTTATTTGAAATCCTGTGGTTAATCATAATACCATTAGTCAAATTCAAATTATGATTTCTGAAAATTAGTCAAGGATAACAATTACACCTGTGGCTCTGACTTAAACTGGAGTTATTTATAATAATACAGATCAGTTCAGAATATAACTGGAAATTTATCTATGAGTTCCTCAACCACATTATTCCCACTGCACGTACAGAGTCTGGAATGTAGTAACTACACAGTAACTGGAACAGAATACTTGCTCTCCAGATTAGTCATGTGGGTAAATAAAACAGAATGAGAGAGATGGAAGCAGCTTAAGTGCCCATCAATAGATGAATGGATAAAGAAGATGTGCAAATATATACATACACATATATTGGAATATTACTCAGCCATAAAAAAGAATGAAATCTTGCCACTTGCAACAACATAGATGGATCTAGAGGGTACTAAGTGAATAAGTGAAATAAGTCAGAGGAAGACAGTGCAGGATCTCATGTATTATACGTGGAACCTAAAAAACAAAAACAGACAAAGAAAACAAAATGAAAACAGACTCGTACATACAGAGGACAAAGAGGTGATTGCCAGAGAGGAGGAGAGTGAGATTGGGCAAAAGAAGTGAAGGGGATTAAGAAGTACAAACTTCTAGTTAAAAAATAAATAACCCACAGGGATGTATAAGGAATATGGTCAATAATAATGTAAATAACTTCATATGGGGACAGATGGTAATTAGACTCATAATGGTGATCATTTCATAATGTATGTAAATGTCAAATCACTATGTAGTATACCTGAAACAAACATAATATTGTATGTCAACTGTATTTCAATTTAAAAAACAAAAACCAAAAAATAATTAGGAACCACAAGGAAAAAACAATGATAGTGAGATCGTTGCCTTGACTTAAGAAACGCACTTCTGTCATTTACCACAATGCCTCATAGTTTTTAAACTCACTTTATTCTGTCTCCTCTCTGTTAGCTCATTCATTAGTTTAAGCATTCATTCATTCACTCAAAACCTCTTCTTTGAGCCTATTCTTTGTTCCAAGTACTAGGTATACACTCTGCCATCCTAGGGTTTGTGGTCTAGCAGAAGAGCCAAAAAACAAGAAAAAATATATATAAAATCATAATTGGGATAAATAATAAGACTAAAAATAATGATTGTGAATACTTCAGTATGACAGGTCTAGGTGAACAGAAATTTCACCTTCCTTTGAGAAATCACTGTATTATATTGATTGGTACTCACTGATTTGCCAGTAAAGCACTTGTGACATTTAAAACAAAGATTAGAAAGGTCTCTAACCCAAAAAAGACACTGCCAGAGAAAACACATTTTCCAAGGAAAGAATATAAAGTTAACAGGATCTTAAATGTCATAATTGTCCCTCATTAGCTAAAACAACACCAAAAGAATCTTGCTTTAAAACATTTCTTTCTGACCCCAGACAGAAACTTTCTAGACCAAAGCATGGCCTACTATTGATGCAAAAGACTCATATTTTATTCACTCTCTTTAAGGGCAGCAGACCTTGGGGAAGACTGTGGATTTTGGTGCCCACACTGAGAAACAAGTGTGTGAATCTGTACTCTTCCACACGTTTTCCATGTGGACATGGACAGATTATTTAACCACTCAGAACCTCGTTTTTATAAGCCTTTTAGTTGACACACAAAATGTGCAAAATATCAATATACAGCTCAATGAATTATCTCCAAAAGAAATTTGTGTAGCCAGGCAAACCAAGATGTGGGCCATTGCCAGCCCATCAGAATCCCCCCTCAGGCCACCTCCAATCACTTCCCCTCTCTCCTCTCTAAAGTAACCAGTCTTTTAACTTCTTACACTACAATTTAGTGTTGTACTTTCTTTTTTAAAACTTTATGCGTATATAGGATCAAATCATATGTATTGTTTGGTGTCTGGCTTCTTTCACAGAGGCACATTTCTGTATCTGTAAAATGGGGGAAATCATACCTACCTTATACTGTGGTTACGATAATGATATTGGAATTTTGCAGCTTGGAAAGTACATGGCTACCAACTAGTTGGGAGAAAAGGGGAGTGGTTTATCCTCCCTAGTTCCATGTTCACAAGCAGCAAGGTGAACATGCAGAAATGCTAGTGACAAGGATGGGTTGGATTTGGAAGCGTCTGATAGACCTGACCTTGCCTTGAGATCTACAGTTAAAACATGAACCTTTATCTTGGCAGTTAATTCTTCTTTTCCTGATGCCATTTCCTCCTGTGGAGTAGCTGTTCCTTCTCCATTAGTCTCCAAATGAGCTCAATTGGTTTGTGCACCAGAAGCTTGTAGAAGTGACCCAAGCAGGTTTTCAGAGAGAACAATAGTTATAAGTAGTTTTTCCTAAAGACTCATTATGTGCCAGGCCCTCTACTGATCACTTCACATACTTTATCTCATCTAATCCCACCACAGCCGAATGAGGAAGGTATTCCTATTATCCCCATTGTAGAGATGAGGTACTGAAGCCAGAAAGACTTGAAAGTTTACCCAGCCTCTAGGAGATGGAGTTAGGATTTCAACCTAGGCAGTTCATCTCCAGAATGTTGGCTAGCTGCTGATGTGCAGGGCCCTGGTACAAACAGATCCTGTCATTTTTACTGTACTTCTTTGGGAAAAGTTATCACATGTAGATTTCAACTTATTGGAGAGATTTGGTTGAAAAAATAATAAGAAAGTGTTTTACACTCTCCCCTCTAACCTTACTAGGAAATGTCCTCAGTGAACAGAGTTTGGAAGACACAGGCCACATATGCCTCATGAAAAGCCCTAAAATTTAAGGCCTAAATCTGTGTTTATTGTGTTACCCCTGCACTAGAGCGCATGTCATGTTATCTAGGAAAGTGCTTTTGGGGATTTTAGTGCCCTCTCTAGTTCTACTACCATTTCCTTCTTTTTATCTATTTACCTATTTCTTTATTTTCCATTATTGACCAATAATCACAGCCCTATAGAGTCATTCGTGATGCTACTTCAGAAATTTAGAGAGCCCCTGTAAAAAACCACTGCCAGGTTTAATCCTGTGAAGTTGCTGGTAAGACGTTTTGTAATAAATTTCTTATAGCATTATTTAATATGTCAAACCAATACTTATTTCGTATTTTTTTTGTGCACGATACTATTCTAGGGGGGTATAACAAAAAATTATATGACATAAGCCCCATCCTCAGAGTGCTTGAAATTCAGTTGGGGAAGAGGACAAAGGTGTAATCACAGAAAGTTAAATGTTAGTTCAAAGCAGTAGTAGAAATGTTAACAATAGTGCCTATGAGTAACAGGACATTTAAGGTGGTCTCAGAATAATTACCACAGATGTTCAGAGAAAGCAGGAATCACGTGGTCAGAAAAGCAGTGGGATTTTTTTTTTTTTTAACATCTTTACTGGAGTATAATTGCTTTACAATGTTGTGTTAGTTTCTGCTTTTATAACAAAGTGAATCAGCTATACATAAACATATATCCCCATATCTCCTCCCTCTTGCATCTCCCTCCCACCCTCCCTATGCCACCCCTCTAGGTGGTCACAAAGGACCGAGCTGATCTCCCTGTGCTATGTGGCTGCTTCCCACTAGCTATCTATTTTACATTTGGTAGTGTATATATTTCCATGCCACTCTCTCATTTCGTCCCAGTTTACCCTTCCCCCTCTCCGTGTCCTCAAGTCCATTCTGTCCGTCAAGCAGTGGGATTGAAGGTGCTTCTAGAACATGAACAGAATCTGCAGAATGACTGTAAAACACCTTGGCTGATAAACATGGCTTTACTCAAGGATTCGGGAAGACGAGAAGAGAGAGGGTAGAAGATTGAGTGCATTTGTTTCCTATTGCTGCTGTAACAAATGACGGCAAACTTGGTGGCTTCAGATAACACAAATGTATTATGTAAAGTCTGCAGGTCGGAAGTCCAAAATAGGTCTATGGCTAAAATCAGGGTGTCAGCAGAGCTGCATTCCTTCTGTAGACTCTAGGGTAGAATCTGTTTCCTTGGCTTTTCCTTGGCTCCTGGCCCCTTTCTCCATCTTCAGAGCATATTATTCCAACTTATGTTTTCCAGCTTCTGTTTATGTCATCACATCTCCTTCTCTGACTCTGACCCTCCTGCCTTCCTTTTATAAGGGCCCTGTGATTATGTTAGGCCCTCTGGAACTGTCCAGGCTTATCTCTAAGTGTATCATCTCTACACTAACTGAATCACATGTGCAAGGTTTCTTTTGCCGGGTAAGATAACATGATCACAGGATCTGGGGGGTAGAACCCAGACATCTGTGGGTGGGGGGGGGAGGCATTATTCTGTAGATTTCGCTCAGCACCATGCTGAGGAGGTTTTTGAGTGATAGGCTTTGAAGTTTACCTGGTGCAACTTGAAACCATTGAACATTTCAATCTGGGAAGTGACATGAGCAAAGCACAGAGTAAAAGGGAGAGCAGTGGTTAGAAAAGTGGTTAGAGATAAGGAGACCAGTGCAGAGAGTGCTGAGTCAGTCACTGGACAGTGTGCATGTGGTGTGTCATCTTTGCCTGTCTGTATGTCAGTCATGTGTGGGTGTGACAGACCACCCACATGTCTGTCTACACTTGTACTTGTGAACACTGCCTAAGCTTGTTCCAAATGGATATTTGCCTAGCCATGGGAAAGCGGCCACCCGAGGAGACGTGCACCTCTTCCTGCCTCCCAGTATTCCTGTTAGAGCATGGGTGATGTGCAAGGATTTTGGTTTCTAAGTAATTGTCATTATACTTCAAAATATGGGACATTCAGAGAGCTGGGAGTTACCTCTCCAGACAACCATCCAGGTGTTCCAAGGGGGTTTCCCTACTTTAAGAAGATCTTTTAAAAAGTAGTCTGTGATGGGCTATTATACAAGCTGCAGTGATCTCCCAGAGAGACTGTTTCCTGGGGTGGCAGGGACTGTCACATAGTGGCAGCCAGGAGAAGTGATCTGATTAACAGGAAGTCTGAATGGTGTTCAGAGCAGAGCTGAGATGCTATTCATTAACTTGCCTCTCTATTGTTTTCCCTCTCTGTATTGTCCAAAATTTGAAATAAGTTGTCACACACAGTGAGTTTTTGTTCAGACACTGCTTTATTGGAATTAGCTGTAACTATGGCTCTACACGGGTTTGAAATTAGGCAAAAACAAAAAAAAATCCCCAAATCCCAAGCATCAAATGAATTAGCATACTTGCAGCAGCCTGAGAAATTTTTAGAATTCTCACTGACATACAGGCAAAGGCTGGAGTTGCCTCTCTGGCCAAACAAATTCAGATAATTCAGGAGTGAGCAAGCCCAAATGGTTTATTAACTCATTTGGGGGTCCTGTTATCAGTGTAGTTGCTTATCTAGGGTAAAGCAATTAAGATGGGATCAGATAGCTGCACCCAACTGCCTAGTAAGACTTGATAACATGGAATTTTTGGAACAAAAGGGTGTGTTTTCAGCAACGGGAGAGAAAATTATAATGTTGGTATTCAGACTTTGAGGAATTACAACACAATCTGAAAGGGATGGATGTTATGAAGTGAACATGTTCCCCCTTCCCAAGGCTGAATGGTATAGCAGAGTTATTTTGGTGGCTTTTAACCATTATGGTGTTCAATAGCAAAGAAAGATCCTCAGAAATAAGCCCAGAAGTCTCCGAGGGAAAACATAAATATTCAGCATTGCTTTTAAAGACTTCTGTTTTCTTTCTTAATTGCGTTTACCTTTTAAACAACAGCAAACAGAAGCCAGAAACTTGGCAGAGGAATGCTTTTTAAGGAGAATGTATTCCTTGGCTGCTAACTGAATATGCCTCTTTTTTTATTTGGTTCTTTTTCCTTTAAAAAAGAAAAAAGTGATACTTCCCATTTTCTTCATTCAAGAACATCTTGCCCTTCAGTCATCAAGAGTACTCAGACTTCAGAATGGGGTCCCAAGGAGGATAAGTCCAGGGATGTGTTTATTATTATTATTATCATCATTATTGTTATATTGCATGAAATTATAAGACTCAGGGTTTGGAGTATTAGACATATACTAGATTAATAGAAACATATGCATAAACAACTAATGACTATACAACATAATAAGGCATTTGTACTTAAAAACTCAGTATGGGAGTGTTATTATTTTCAAGAGCGATGACCTCTAGTGAATTCATGCACGTGTTTGCCACCTTTAAAGAGTTCCTCACCTCATACAGCAAAACCAAACAAACTACAAAGCAGTAGCAACCTATCCTTTTTGAACCCATTTCCCATGCTTGGGGTATAAGACAGAAGAGGAGGGCTTCCCTGGTGGCGCAGTGGTTGAGAGTCCGCCTGCCGATGCAGGGGACACAGGTTTGTGCCCCGGTTCGGGAGGATCCCACATGCCACGGAGCGGCTGGGCCTGTGAGCCGTGGCCGCTGAGCCTGCACGTCCGGAGCCTGTGCTCCGCAGTGGGAGAGGCAAAAGACAGAAGAGGACCATGGCCTTGGAGTCACTGACATTAGGTGGTAGCCACTGTGGTAATCAGGAGAGACCCCAAGGGGAAGGTGACTCAAGTCGGTGCTCTCCTACCACCTAATGTCCCTTTCTGTGCTTCATTGGGAAGTTGCAGGCTCCATGTCTAGTTAGGTGTCTCATACATGGTATTCCGAATTTTCTGGTTGTTAAACCCTCTTCCCTGTGCACTCAGAGAATATCTCCACGGAAATGGGTTCAGAAAGCAAACCACCATCTTTTTTACGTAACATCCCTTTACAGAGACTAAAGCTTGGCAAGAGTGCTGAAGAACTAGAGGGGAACTTTTATATCGTAGTAGAGGAAAGTCTGTTTCCTAAATGGAAAAAGTTCTGCCTCTTCTTAATATATTTATGTGGACACCATGGACCAGTTGATGTTTGGGGAAGTTGGAGGAAGGGGGAGCAGGGTAGCTGCTAGGTTTGAAGACTTTGGGCCAAGTATTTGAATTATTGTGGGATTTAGAAAAACTGAGAGGAGTATTTATTGATGAACTATGAGCCTCTGCTAAATAATTTAAATATTCATTTCATTTAATCTTAAAACAAAGTATGAGGTTTACAGATATGGAAACTAAGGATTTGCAAGAAATTACCCAAATACATTATTGTTCCACAACCACTGAGTGACAAAGCTGGAGTTTGAATTTGGTCCTGCCAGAGGGCTTTCCACCTCAACAGTGTAAACACCTTGGGTAGTGGTAATACACTCAGGCCTACCTCTGAGATGTGTGTTCAGTTCCAGATGACTGCAACAAAGCAAGTCACATGAATTTTTTGGTTTCCCAGGGCATGTTAAAGTTATGCTTACACTATACTTTATTGTGTGCAATAGTATTATATCTTAAAAAAAAACAATGTATATACCTTAATTAAAAAAATATATTTTATTCCTAAAAAATGCTAACCATCATCTGAGCCTTCAGGAAGTTGTAATCTTTTTCGCTGATAGAAGGGCTTGCCGTGAAGTTGACGGCTCCTCAACAATGAGGGTGTGGTGGTTGCCGAAGGCTGGAGTGACTGTGGAAATTTCTTAAAATAAGACAACAGTGAAGTCTGCCACATTGATGGACCATTCCTTTCGCAAATGATTTCTCTGTAGCCTGAAATACTACAGAGCTTTTTAGCTACAGTAGAACTTCTTTCAAAATTGGGATCGGTCCTCTCAAACCGTGCCACTGTTTTATCAATGAAGTTTATGTACTGTTCTAAATACTTTGTTGTCATTTCAACAATCTTCACAGCATCTTCGCCAGGAGTAGATTCCATCTCAGGAAACCACTTTCTTTGCTCATCCAAGAAGCATCTACTCATCTGTTAAAGTTTTACCATGAGATTGCAGCAATTCAGTCACATCTTTAGGCTCCACTTCTAATTCTAGTTCTCTTGCTACTTCCACCACATCTGCAGTTATTTTCTCCACTGAAGTCTTAAACCCCTCCAAGGCATCCATAAGGGTTGGAATCAAGTTCTTCCAAACTCTTGTTGATGTTGATATTTTGATCTCTTCCATGAATCATAAATGTTCTAGGATGGTAAATCCATCCCAGGAGGTTTCCAATAGACTTTGCCCAGATCCGTCAGAGGGATCACTATCTATGGCAGCTATAGCCTTACAAAAAGTATTTCTTAAATAAAAAGACTTGAAAGTTGAAATGACTCCATGATGTTAGCAGGCATGAAAACAACATTAATCTCACTGTACATCTCTATCAGAGCTCTTGGGTGAGTAGGTGCATTGTCAACAGGCAGGAATATTTTGACAGGAATCTGGTTTTTTTGAGCAGTATATATCAACAGCAAGCTTAAAATGTTCAGCAAACCATGTTGTAAACAGATGTGCTGTCATTCAGGTTTTGTTGTTCCATTTGTAGAGCACAGGCAGAGTAGATTGATCATAATTCTTAAGCGCCCATGAGGATTTTCAGAATGGTAAATGAGCATTGATTTCAACTTAAAGTCACCAGCTACATTACCCTCTAACAAGAGAGTCAGCCTGTCCTTTGAAGCGTTGAAGCCAGGCATTGACTTCTCCTCTTTAGCTATGAAAGTCCTAGATGGCATCTTTTTCCAATAGAAGGTTGTTTCATCTACATTAAAAATCTTGTTTAGTGTAACCACCTTCATTAATGATCTTAGCCAGATCTTCTGGATAACTTTCAGCTTCTACATCAGCACTTGCTGCTTCATGTTGCACTTTTGTGTTGTGGAAATAGTTGCTTTCCTTAAATCTCATGAATCAACCTCTGCCAGCTCCAAACTGTTCTTCTGTAGCTTCCTTACCTCTCTCAGCCTTCATAGAATTGAAGAGGATTAAGGCCTTGCTCTGGATTAGGCTTTGGCTTCAGGGAATGTTGTGGCTGTGGCTGGTTTGCTCTTCTACCCAGATCATCAGAACTTTCTCCATATCAGCAATAAGGCTGTTTCACTTTCTTATCATCTGTGTGTTTACTGGAGTAATACTTATAATTTCCTCCAAGAACTTTTCCTTTGCCTTCACAACTTGGCTAAGTGTTTGGCGCAAGAGACCTAGCTTTCAGCCTCTCAGCTTTTGATCACTAAGCTTAATCATTTCTAGCTTTTGATTTAAAGTGAGAGACATGTGACTCTTCCTTTCACTTGTACACTTAGAGGCCATTGTAGGATTATTAATTGGCCTAATTTCAAAATAGTAGTATCTCAGGAAGTAGAGGCCCAAGGAGTGGGGGATAGATGGGGGAAACAGCCAGTTGGTGGAGCAGTCAGAACACACTCAACATTTATGGATTAAAGTTGCTGTCGTATTTGCGCGGTTTCCACGCCCCAAAACAGTTACAACAGTAACATCAAAGTCACTGATCACAGATCATCGTAACAAATATAATAATAATGAAAAAGTCTGAAATATTGCAAGAATTAACAAATGTGACACGGAGACACAAAGTGAACCAATGCTGTTGGAAAAATGGTGCAGATAAACTTACTCAATGCAGCATTGCCACAAGCCTTCAATTTGTAAAACACACAGTATCTGTGAAGCCAGGTGTTCCTGTACTTCCTAAGTGCTTACTGGTCTAAACAGGCCAGGTGTTCTGCTCTTAAATTGATGTTGTCATTGCAATTATACACAAGTGCAGTTTAAAAATAAAACTTCAAAAGTTAGAAGCATTTTTAATGTAAGAAGTAAACCATTAAAACTTTCATTCATTTAGATATGATATACATATAAATGCATATACATATCAATACATCCCTATCTTTAGTCAATGCTAAGTTCTTAGAGATTTTCAACATCTTTATCTTTGCATTAAAAGCTTGCTACAACTATTCCATTTGCCTTGCTAATATGTTGCTTTTTTTTTGGGTCTCTGTTGCTGCGCACGGGCTTTTCTCTAGTTGTGGGGAATGGGGGCTACTCTTCCTTGCGGTGCGCGGGCTTCTCATTGCTGTGGCTTCTCTTGTTGTGGAGCATGGGCTCCAGGCGCACGGGCTTTAGTAGTTGGAGCATGCGGGCTCAGTAGTTGTGGCTTGTGGCTCTAGAGCACAGGCGCAGTAGTTGTGGCACACGGGCTTAGTTGCTGCTCAGCATGTGGGATCTTCCCAGACCAGGGCTCGAACCCTTGTCCCCTGCATTGGCAGGCGGATTCTTAACCACTGCGCCACCAGGCAAGCCCGCAAATTTATTTTTTCTTATTTTTTTCTATTTACTATCCTTAGGTAGAAATGTTGAATTAATTAGCAAACCTTTCTGAGGTGAAAAATGTGTGTTTCTCTAAGTAGAGTCTTGGCTATATTTACTCATGTGACTAAAAAATAAGATTAAATCCTAAAAGCTGTCCAAATTCTGCATTTATTTATATATTAAGTATATTATGTGCTATGCTCTTCTCAATATTGCCCAATTTCTTTATCTTTTTATTCTGAAAAGCTTATCTTGGAGTAAGCAAATATGTATATCTTTCTGATTCTCAGTTGGATGCCCTTCAAGTAACGCTGCCAAATAGTACAATTAGAACCCTGGGAGTGCCTCTGATATGAAAACTCATTCAGTAGATATTAGACCAGTGAGTAATTGGCATTGGCCACTGAAAGGTTGTCAGAGATAATGATATACTGTCACTCTCACTATTGTTATACTTTTCCAGTATACCAAATATATTAGATGCCAATTAATAATCATGGAGCTGCCCCCCAATGATCTTGCAGTTACCCATTGAGCTTGTTATATTAATTTGAAAAATGAGACTCGAAGAATTGACGAAGACTATTCACAGAAAAGAAACATGGTAACTCAGAATTCACAGGCTTCATTCTATAGGAAATTTTCACCAGTCATGAAAGATATATGCAGAGTCACCATCTTAGTGAGCTAGTAGAGTACTATCAGACACCCTGGAATAGTAGTGGTCAGAAATCATGGATTCTGGTTCTAGCATAATCCCTGATTTTCTGTGTGACCTTAAATAAATCACTTCTCTGGGTTTCAAGTTTCCCACCTGTTAACTAGGAAGATATAATGCCATTCCATTGTAGGTATAAAAGTACCATGAAGATCAAGTGAAATAAAATATATAAATATGAATTTAAAAGTGTTAAGAACAAGAGAGATGTTAACTGCTACTGCTACTATAATTATGTAGCCATGTGGAATAGTGAAGATATCTAAAGACAGGAGTATGAAGTATAAATATAAATAAAGATAATTAGATGAGGTAAGGGAACTAAATAAGCCAAAGAATATTCCTCATTCTTCCTGTAATGTCTTCTGCAGTGCAGAAACAGCCTCCAAAAAAAGACTACTCCCTAACTTTAAAAAAATTTTGATAGCTAAAGGCAGAGGGGTGTTACATAGGAAAAAGAAGAATGTGATTGTCACTTGTTTTCAATCACTCTACTTCAAGCAAAAAAGAATGTAATATAGGGAATTAGAGGCTGATATAACTGTTGGAAGGGCTGCAGAAGCAAAGGTCAGGGGGAGAATGCCGCTGGTTTTCAGGAACTCCAGAAGTGCAGGAAACACAGAGAAGCTGTTGCTGATGATCTTTAATTGCTGGCAATTCCCGAGTGACTTGCCACTGCTCACGTAATAAGCCCCAGGCAAAATCTGCTCTAGGCATCTGTCAGTGTTGCCTGGCTGCTGCTGGAGAATGCAGGCTTCTCCTCTTCTGTGCTCCAGCTTTCCTGCAAGGATTCCCACTGGCATAATTCAAATTGGAACCTAAAGGGTGAGGAATCCCAGGAAGTGTGGGTACCAGGCTTCTCCCCAAGGATGGGAGTGATGTGCAGTTGACAACACAAGCTGACACACTCCTGCTCTTCAAAGCCATTTCCTTAATAACACTTGCATGAAAAGACTAGAGTTAGAAAGCAAGGATCTCAAATGTTAAATCAGAATTATTTGAGAGTGAGAAACTAGACTATTTCTGTACTCTCATATGTTATACTATTGCCACAATTCTAAGTTTCCAACAATTAGGAGTTGCACCATTAATTTAATAAGAGCTTTTCAAAAAAAAAAAGCAACATAAAAAGTACACATCCAATGGAAGACTTGCCCCCTCCCAAGTCACTGTTGTTGATAGTACAGAGATTAGTCTCAGAGATAAGGAAATAGGATGTTACTGTGATATTGAGGGGGGTTCTAGTGGGAGGAAGTTGGAAATCCCTTATCCTTCTCACATCCTTCTACACACTGACAACTGATCCTTTAATCAAATTGGGTCAGGATCAAGGCATTTTCTTCTTCCACTAAAGAGGCCTGGTGGACATGCTCAAAGATGTATCATTGGTTATTGAGCTATAGGGGTAATGGAGAGAATGTCACTGTCCTGGGCAGAGAAGGAAGGGGGACCAGGGAGTGTCACAGTCTCTCCGTACATGGACTTCCTTACATTATGCTAGGGAGAAGTAGCTAGTTGTCTCTTTCTCTCTGGTTTCCTTCTGCTCCCTTCTGACCTTTGTGCCCATGTGACCAGGGTAGAGGTGGCCCATTTCCTCCTGGAAGAAGCCTGGTCTTCTCTGTGTATTTCTTTTTGGGATGCTATTTCTTCAGGGATGTTCCTGATGCCCCAGCCTCAGAAGATCTACCGAAGTTTCTCTAAACTAAATCTACTATAGGCGTTTCAGAAAATGTTTCCTCCATCTTCCTCTTTGAGCTCTTGGACTGGCCCTGGATGAGAGCCTTTGCAGTGGTGTGGCTGAGATTTGGGCTTGGGCCCAGTGGCGCCCTCTACTCTGGCTTGTGGTCTTTTCAGTCCACCTTGTTTAGGCCATAGTGGTTCTACCCAGGGCCTCTTCCACCTCACTGGAGAGTTCTGCATTGGAGTTTAGTGGTTATGTATATATAAATTTCCTTTGGAACCTGGTAAAGAGCGATGGCCAATTTATGACCTAGATTCTTGGACTCTTGGCCAAATTCTGTGGTGATCTCACTTTGCGTTGAATAATGCCATGTTTATTGCCTAGAAAGTAATTTTAAGTATTTTAGCATATAATCAGTGTTGAGCACCTGGCATATGTTGCCTGTTATCAGAAGTAGAAGTCCAAACACTTCTGCATACTGCATTTTGATATTAGAGTTGCCAAGGAAAACACTATGATGTCAAGTACTGGATGGAATAGTGTTTTACTTAATAAAGAAGAGACAGAGCAATACCAGCTTCAGTAGTTTGGCATCCATCACCCATGGTGCCTACATGCACCCCAGTTGTGACACAGAACAGAAACCCCGTCCCCTCCCTGGAAGGGACAGGTAGAGCTGTGGAGCTGACCAGGTGCCATATGACACATACACTTAAGCAGAACAAAGGAGTTCACATTGAGTCTGAAACAGAGAAAGATGCTCTTCTTTCTCAAGTCCAGCACAGGCTTTGAGGATTTTTTAATTTTCAGTGAGAATGTATTCTAGGCCCAAGACCTACCCTGTGCAGCTAACAGGGTTGAAAAAAACTACATATATAGAACTATTTTCCTAACAATCAGGATTTTCAAAAAATGTATTTCCTGATTTCTGAAAAGAGTGTATATGTACTCATAAAAATGCTTGATAATGTCACAGATTTTTCTGGAAATGGTATTGTGTCCTACTTTGATTTTTTTTGAGACCAGAAGAAGATTATTACCTGCAATAATCTTCTCGAGGGCTGATTGGTTCACTCTGAACTAGGTTTCACTTTGGAAGAATATCTATGGACACCCTGCCCCAATCATAAATGCTAACATGACAGCCTTCTCATCAGAGCCTAAGCTGGTTAGGTGACCTTGAGAAGCAAAAGCACTTTGAAATTGGGTGACCAGTGCATGAAACATTGTCAGGCAAACTCCCCACCATGGGAAAAGAAAAGAGAATATTTGGGGGTCTGTCATAGACCTTGTCTTTTATTTGTGCCATAGAAGTTCTGTTGAGCAGCAATGAAGCATGAAACATTTGGGGTCCCAGAGCTATGGACCAGTATTCAATTTTAGCCAATATATCCTTTTAACCAGAAAAGAAGCACCCATTTTTGAGGTTATTTCTGTTATTTGGGTCAGTAGAGAAACCATTTTTTTTAGTACTTGGCATGGTTGCAGGAAAAATGGTTTGAATGCTTTATCATTTCTTTGCTGAGTTTAGTTCAACTTTGTCACTTCTTTGCTTTAAAATTCCTTCAGTGGCTCTCCCTTATTTTCTGGATAAAGTTCAGATTTTTTCACATGACTTGACTAGGACTTTCAGTAACTGGTTCCTCCTTGCCTATCCAGATTCATCTTCCAGTGACCTCCCACAGGCTGCAGCTCCACTACAGCCTGACGAAGCTATTGTCATTTCCTCCGACACTCATGGTCACCTGCTAACCCCTCTGTCTAGCTTCCTATCTCCCCTAATCCCCTCCCTCCCTTCATCTTTCAGATGAATTGCTACTTAACCTTCAGGAGAACAGACTTTAAGTGCCTCCATAAATTGGCCATGTCCTATTCATCTCCAAACTCCTGGTGCCTATCAGAAAATTGGTACATCAGAGGTGCTCAGAAACAATCAGTGTATCTGAAATGAACTTTATAATTGTACATTTTCAAGAGTCTTCTGCTTAGGTAATGTGAACAATTACTAGAAATTGCTCATTTAATTTCCGTGACATCTCACTAGCAAGAATCTCTTCATTACCAAAGTCCCTATTAAGAGCTGTATTATGAATTCCACATATAAAAATGTGTCCTGGGCTTCCCTGGTGGCGCAATGGTTGAGAGTCCGCCTGCCGATGCAGGGGACACGGGTTTGTGCCCCGGTCCGGGAGGATCCCACGTGCCGCGGAGCGGCTAGGCCCGTGAGCCATGGCCGCTGAGCCTGCGCGTCCAGAGCCTGTGCTCCGCAACGGGAGAGGCCACAACAGTGAGAGGCCCGCATACCACAAAAAAATATATATATATGTCCTAACACACCATTTAAGAATTCTACAAATTGTAGTTGTAGGAGTGAGACCATCCCCTGTCTATGGGTTCAGGCTATAAGATGAGCAATAGAACTTTGCTGCTAAAGAAAGGTGTGCTTTCATTAGTGCCACAAGTTCCATCAAATATTAGAATCTTAGTTGAAAGACTGTGAGCAAATCTTTTAAGGAAGCAATCTGGGCTCATTGATGGTTAGGAGATGATGCTTTTCTTTTCAGGGCATTGCATTTGTTTTCTGGAGGTAGAATCAAGGCTTCTTGGGTTGTGGATCCCAGGGAGCCTCCTGACCTTGAGCATTTTGGTCTGCCCTAGAGCAGCCATTTTTAGCACAGAGTCAGCTCATAGGTTTAGGGGAAAGCTTTGTTCAACTGATCAGTAATTCTAGAAGGCTGAAGTGCAGTGAAACAAGTCACAGCTTCTTTGAATGTGTATTAGTTGTTTTGCTTGTTTAAATAGAATTCCATCCTCATTACCAAAACATTTGTCATGTTGAGTGCTATTAGGAAACAGAAAAGAACAAGCAGCCCTTCCAGAAGACATTCCTTTAGCTCTGCAAAATCTGTATATCCCTGGAAGTTACTGCAGAGACTCAAGAACAGACTGTATAATGGAAATATTATCAATGAGCTTCACTGCCCTTGGGTATGTAAGCAACAGTACTCACATTCTGTCCTATTTCTCAAATTCTAGAAGGATCATAATGGTTTAATATGCCTGATTTACAGAGTGTGTTTAGTGAGGAGAAGCTAGTAATGTAATAAAATAAAATAGAATATGTTATATTTTAAAAGATTTAGTTTACCTCTTAATGTTGTACCTATATTTTCTTTGATCTTTTACATACATAATATATATTTCATGCCAAACTCCTTAATCCATAATTTGATTATTTACAGCATAATAGAATGTTGTCAAATGTACTTTTTTTCTTTTTTTTTTGATTACCTTGGTCATATGGTTCACCAATTTAGAGAGTTACTTATATTCAACTGAAAATTACTCAAGAAGTTTATCATCATTATTTGTTGACATTCTCTCTTTCCACCTATTCAAACGTAATTCTTCATTAAGCATCTACTAAGGATGAATCCTGAGATGCAATATCTAGTCATTGTTTCCACAAGCTAAGTTGGTTAAATCATAATATGTTTTGTTTTGTTTTTTTTTGCGGTACGTGGGCCTCTCACTGTTGTGGCCTCTCCCGTTGCGGAGCACAGGCTCCGGATGCGCAGGCTCAGCGGCCATGGCTCACGGGCCCAGCCGCCCCGCGGCATGTGGGATCTTCCCAGACCGGGGCACAAACCCGTGTCCCCTGCATCGGCAGGCGGACTCTCAACCACTGCGCCACCAGGGAAGCCCCAAAATATGTGCTTATAAGAGATCAGGAGAACTTGAAGGCTGAATAATTGAAAAATAAATTAAATAAACCACAAGGTATATGTGCTATGAGAACAAACTTCAGTGCAGTCTGGAGAGGCTGCATAAGATTTAATAGGCCTTTTCAGATTTTTAATTTCAGTCAATTCATGGGTCATGCTGTTGGCTTTCTCCTCCTCTCTTCATCTTCGTTAATTCCATTTGCTTTAGAACGTGTCTGTCTGGTAACTATGGAGGAACCCCCATTCTCAGTGCTTCAACTCAAAGAGTCCTGTTCCCTGAAAAGGATGCCTTTTCCAAAGGATTCCCATGTAATAACAGGTGGTCTCAGTTCTCTTTGTTCTCAACCAGCTTATTTTTCCTTCTGTGATACTGTCAGGAGCCTACAATTAATATATCACCCAAATCCATGAAAATATTGAGGAGGTTTGACCATCAATTTTTGATGGACCAAGTTAAAAATGTTACCACAGCCACTTGAAAAATAACACCACGAGTGTGTGACAATGCTTTATTAAGAGCAAATAGAGAGTTCTTTGAAAGGTTTTTTGAAGCTACAAATCATGTTCTGGTGTGAATTTAAATACATCTGTACTGTGGCATTATTTAAAAAGAAAGCCGTTTTGCTAGTTAAATACTTTCTAAATTGTTTAAATAAGGCAGCTTTAAGAAGGTTTTGATAGAAATTGCAATACCACATAGACTTTGCCATCTCTATTTAAGAAAAAGACAATGACTGCACAGGGAGCATTTCAGATTTTTTTTTTTCCAAATCTTAGTAAACAACATATGAACAACTCATCAGTCAGGCCAAAGTGAATTGCATTAGTATCCTTCCCAACTGCAGTGCCAAGTTAGCCTTTGGGGAGCTTCCACGTGTCACATGGACTCCGTAACAGGAGTCAGTTTGTCCTATAGCTTAGGCACGGGAAAGAAAAGCAGACCTCGCTTGGCCAAGGCAGTGACTCCCATGTCACAAATGAAGATGAGTCCCATTACTAGAAATAAGAGAATGTTGAATTTCTTCTGGAAACCTGCATCATTCTCTTTTTTTTTTTCACTTTTTTTTAAAAAATTGAATTGTCGTTGATTTACAATGTTATGTTAGTTCCAGGTGTATAGCAAAGTGATTCAAAGTGATTCAGTTTTATATATGTATTTATATATTCTTTTTCAGATTCTTTTCCATTATAGGTTTATTACAAGCTATTGAATACAGTTTCCTGTGCTCTACAGTAGGTCCTTGTTGTTTATCTGTTTTGTTTTTTTTTAACATCTTTATTGGGGTATAATTGCTTTACAATGGTGTGTTAGTTTCTGCTTTATAACAAAGTGAATCAGTTATACATATACATATGTTCCCATATCTCTTCCCTCTTGCATCTCCCTCCCTCCCACCCTCCCTATCCCACCCCTCCAGGCGGTCACAAAGCACCAAGCTGATATCCCTGTGCTATGCAGCTGCTTCCCACTAGCTATCTACCTTACGTTTGGTAGTGTATATATGTCCATGCCTCTCTCTCGCTTTGTCACAGCTCACCCTTCCCCCTCCCCATATCCTCAAGTCCGTTCTCCAGTAGGTCTGTGTCTTTATTCCTGTCTTACCCCTAGGTTCTTCATGACATTTTTTTTTTCTTAAATTCCATATATATGTGTTAGCATACGGTATTTGTCTTTCTCTTTCTGACTTACTTCACTCTGTATGACAGACTCTAGGTCTATCCACCTCATTACAAATAGCTCAATTTTGTTTCTTTTTATGGCTGAGTAATATTCCATTGTATATATGTGCCACATCTTCTTTATCCATTCATCCGATGATGGACACTTAGGTTGTTTCCATCTCCGGACTATTGTAAATAGAGCTGCAATGAACATTTTGGTACATGACTCTTTTGAATTATGGTTTTCTCGGGGTATATGCCCAGTAGTGGCATTGCTGGGTCATATGGTAGTTCTATTTGTAGTTTTTTAAGGAACCTCCATACTGTTCTCCATAGTGGCTGTACCAATTCACATTCCCACCAGCAGTGCAAGAGTGTTCCCTTTTCTCCACACCCTCTCCAGCATTTATTGTTTCTAGATTTTTTGATGATGAAACTTCAAAGCTTCTGCACAGCAAAGGAAACCATAAACAAGACCAAAAGACAACCCTCAGAATGGGAGAAAATATTTGCAAATGAAGCAACTGACAAAGGATTAATTTCCAAAATTTACAAGCAGCTCAATAACAAAAAAACAAACAACCCAATCCAAAAATGGGCAGAAGACCTAAATAGACATTTCCCCAAAGAAGATATACAGACTGCCAACAAACACATGAAAGAATGCTCAACATCATTAAGCATTAGGGAAATGCAAATCAAAACTACAATGAGATATCATCTCACACCAGTCAGAATGGCTATCTGTTTTATATATAGTCTTGTGTATCTGTTACTCCCAGACTCCCAGTTTATCCCCCCACCACTTTCCCCTTTGATATCCATAAGTTTGTTTTCTATGTCTGTGAGTCTGTTTTTGTTTTTTATTTATGAACACCCATCGTATCATCTTCATAATATATTTCCTTAAAATCCTTCATTGGCTCCCCTTCATTGTCTTTAGGATTAAGTTCAAACTCCCTGTCATGGTGAAGTCCAAGTCCTTCCAGGATGGCATCTCCCACCCCCAACCTCTGTAGTCTAGCTCACTCCCTCTCCCTGAAGCTGCAGCCATATGAATCTTGTGTGTGTCCACACTCACCACGCTCTCCAAATGTGGCTATATCTTCTTAGAACACTGTGCCACCTTACCTAAACCATTCCATTTGTCCCTACCTATTTATCCAGACTCACCTCATGAGTTACCTCCTCCATGAAGCCTTTCAGACATATTGGACCACTTTTGGCACCTACAGGACTAGAGTAATATAACTATTACTTTTCTGTTTAATTCAACTAGATTGTAAGCTATTTATGGGAAGAAATGTCATCATATTTATCACTGTATTCTCAGTGTTCAGCATCATGTTCAGCACAGCACATTAGAAAAACACTTCTTTTTAAAAACACATTTTGAAAGAACTCCCCCCATCTAGTTAATTAACCTATCCATCACCTCACATATTTATCTTTTTTTTTTTTTTTTTTTTTGGTGAGAACATTTAAGTTCTATTCTCTTGGCAAATTTCAGTCCCCACAGTTTGTTTATTTTATAACTGGAAGTGTGTACCTTTTGACCCCCTCATTTTACCCACCTTCCAAATGCCCCACCCCCATCTCTGGCAACCACAAGTCTGTTCTCTGTATCTACGAGGTTGGTTTTTTGCTGTCATTGTTCTGTTTCTTTTAATTCCACATATAAAAAATAAGATCACACTTCAGTGGAAGATTTTGAAAATAGAAATACAAAAATGTATTTTTATAAAGGTGAATTGAGTTTTTTAGTTGATTTGATTATAGAAGTAATACAGGCTAATTGTAGAAATGTAATGCAAATAATACTGAAAATAAAAAGAAAATAAAAATTATCCAGATATAGCCACCATTAATATTCTCTATTATATTCTCTGTCCTTTTTAATGCAAAGGTATTTTTAGAGAATATATTAGATATGCTATTTGTGTAGTTGTGTAACCTTCATTTTAAACTTCATTATGGCCTACTTTCTCAGTCAATAAATGTAGATGATGATGAAAATAGTCCTTAATGTGAAAAGATACTTTTCTAAGTCTTTTACATATATCAACTCATGTAAATTTCAAAACAGCCCTATTGTAGATTGTCATTATCTTCATTTTATAGGTAACTAAAATACAGAGAAATTATGTAACTTGCCCAAGGTCACATAGCTACTAAGTAGCTGAACCTCAGTTTGAGCCTAGACAGTTTTGCTCTAAATTTATGTCTAGAACCACTGGACAACACTATCATCCATCTTCAATCTTATTTTTATGGATGCACAATTTAAAATTGTAAGCATGAACTTTATTTAACAGTTCCCTTATTGTTGGACATGGAAGCTATTTTTCTAGCATTCAGTATGATAAACAATGCCACAATAAATAGCTTTGTGCAATTTTTTTTTTTTTTTTTGCGGTACACGGGCCTCTCACTGTTGTGGCCTCTCCCGTTGTGGAGCACAGGCTCCGGACGCGCAGGCTCAGCGGCCATGGCTCATGGGCCCAGCCGCTCCGTGGCATGTGGGATCTTCCCAGACTGGGGCACGAACCGGTGTCCCCTGCATCGGCAGGCGGACTCTCAACCACTGTGCCACCAGGGAAGCCCTGTGCAATTGTTTTTGTACAATTACCTATTTATTGCCTTATGATAAATACCCATCTTCAATTTGTTCTTTTCTCTTTGGACACTGTACTCCTGCTACATGTGCTTCTTGTTAATTCTACAGACTCAGAAAGTCCTTCCCTGACTACTGTATCTAACTTAATCCCTACCTCTGTTATTCATTATCATTGCTTGCAGTGCATTTCATTCAAAGCACCAAAGTTCTGATAAAACATACATCTGATGGTCTACATATTTATTACTGCCTCCTTCACCCCCAGTGGCCTATGAGCTCCATGAATCCATAGGTCATGTCTATTTTATAGAACACTGCTTGCCCAGGGTTTGATTCCATGCTCAGCCTATGGTAGATATTTAAATACTAATTGAAGAACAAATAAATTTGAGTATAATTGCTGAGTCAGGTAGATGTCATGAAAATTTAAGCTAAGAGCATTACAGTTTCTTTCCCTAAAACCACAACATAGAGAAAAATTCCAGAATCAGCAAAACAGTAGATCAGTCTGTAGTAAGGATATAATATGATCATACCTTTGAAGCAAAAAAGTCAGCATCTTCCTGCATTAGTTACCACTCGGCAATAGGGCAGATGGTTTAAGTAGTTCAGGGAAATCTGTGTCAAAAGTGGCTCCAGGTCCAATGTCATGTTGTGAATTCACTGGAAGCAGGGATTATCTTTTGGGCTGGCCACTTAGTGTGAGTAGTGGCTGGAATACCAACTGCTGAGAGCAGCAGAAATACTCTTTGCTGCTTGTAAATTCCTAACAGGGTCATGTTTGTTTAATAGTCTCTCAACTACCCAAGCCATGTTTTTGAAGACAGTCTCTTCAATTGTTAATAGATTCATTCATCTTTAACCTGCAACCCAGACCACTGGTCACAGTTTCAATTTTTTATCGACATAACCAAACCAGAAAGCATGTTAAAAAAACCTATTTCAGCTGTCAAAAGCCTCTTTATTTTTCAAGCTTAATGTTTCATTAGAGAAAAAGACAAGGAATGCATACAGTTGGAACTGTTAAAGTATATTTTATTTTCTGCAGTGTTCACATTGGCACAAATGATTCAAAAATGTACCTCTCTAGTGTTTCCCAAGATTAAAAAAAAATTCTTTTAAATAATTTATATTTGAGAAGGATTCTAAAGGAAGAATATTCTTTCAAATCCAGGAGAGGAAAAACTGTGTGTGATTTGAACGTAAGCCAAGAAGGTATATTCATTAGCTGGAACCCTTTTATGACAAAGAAGAACAGTTTAGTGTTCTATCTGAAGGCAAGAAAGGCTTTTGAGGCTGAGAATAAATATGTAGGAGCTGTATCCTGGATAATACTAATACTGTTATTTATTTATTTATTTTTGCGGTACGCGGGCCTCTCCCTGTTGTGGCCTCTCCCATTGCAGAGCACAGGCTCCGGACGCGCAGGCTCAGCGGCCATGGCTCACAGGCCCAGCCGCTCCGTGGCATGTGGGATCTGCCCGGACCGGGGCACGAACTCGTGTCCCCTGCATCGGCAGGCGGACTCTCAACCACTGCGCCACCAGGGAAGCCCTAATACTGTTATTTATAAAATCAAGTTATGTTAAGGAGTTTGGTGGTGTTTCTGTGCATTCTCATAAATATAAAGAAAAGCAGGAACAACTTAAGTGTTTACAAGAGATATATCTTATAATAGTAATTTTTCCCTATTTACTGTCCCTACAAAAGGCTTTGGAGGAAGTATGGGAGACTTAGGTATACCTGTATGTGCTAACAGTAAAAGTAAAACTTAAAACCCAAGCTGCGATCATGCATTCTCCTGCAAAATACTCACAGACATGCTGTACTGTCATTATTCTCACACATACACCCAATCTTCCTGCCCCCCACGCACCCCTGGCTCAGTTTCAAACATAAATGTCATGAAAACACCTTGCAGTCACTAAAAACGATGTCATGGAGCCTCCAGAAGTAGGTCATCCTTCCTTACTGTCTTCCCCTCCCCCCTCCAAACGCTGAGCAGGACTGCAGAGCCAAGATAATTTTCTAATTCCACTTTGAATGGAAACAAAAGGAAGTGCAAGACAGTCTTTTATAAAAGACCCCCTTACTCCCCTCCATTACCAGAGGATAGTTCTCTAAATTACAAAAGAAAAAAAAGTGAATACAGAATAAAAATAGTGAATGCACTTGATTTCTAAATTGGAACTTATAATTCTTTGAAAAACTTTGGAGAGAGGCAGTTATTTGTAAAATGAAGGGTGGGGATAGTTATTTATAAAATAAAAAAGAGAGAGCCCAGGCTTTTGACTTAGAAAAACCTCAGTTTAAATCTTGGTGTTGCTTTATACAAGTTATCCAAATACCCAATAAATAGGTGTTTAATTTCATTAGTCATCAAGGAAATGCAAAGTAAATCCACGATGAGATACCACTCTACCCCTCGAGAATGGCTGCAATGAAGAAGACAAAGTAGACTTTCCATATTCTCATGGGGAGTACTTATTTACAACTAATCTCTGTTTTACGCTATATTCTAAAGCTGACTATATTAATACCTTATGAGCCAGAAATTCCACTTGTAGATATATACCAAATAAAAATGTGTATACATGTTCACCAAAAAGCATTGTTGAAAGGTTTATAGCAGTACTATTAGTAATAGCTTAAATTTAGGAACTACTCAAATGTGGATCAGCAGTAGATTGGATATATTAGTTGCGGTAAATTTACAGATAAAATAACATACAACCATAAGAATAAAGGATTTTTGTCCACATATAACAACAAATACAAAGTTTAGTAGAAGAGGCCAGATACAAAAGGTTATACATTGTGTGATTCCTTTTATATAAATTACAAAAACAAGAAAGACTCTTCTGTGTGTTAGAAGTCAGACAGTCAGTAGTGAAGGGTTTGGGGATATGACTGGAAGGGAGCATGAGCAGAGCATTTGGGTGCTGGTAATCTGTTCCATGGTTTGGATGCTGGTTACATGAGTGTTTTCAGTGTGGGAAAATCTATCAAGCTATACATAAATTTTAATAGCTTTTAGAAATTCTAGTGCCCCCAATAACTAGCTATGCATCCTTGTATATGATTATTACCCACCCTTGTGCCAGTATTCTGAGAGCTTTATAAATAGTGATGCATTTAATCATCACCCTGGAAGATAATTATGATTATTATCACCCCGGTTTTACAGAAGAGGAAACTGATGCATGGAAATGTATGTAACCTGCCAGAGACCCCGTGGCTGGTCCATGTTGGAGCTGGGTTTCTGATTCTGCCTGCCTCTCTACAAATTCAGTGTTCTTACCACTACACTGCTCTGCTTCCGGAGGCACTTAATATCTATGAACTACCATTTTCCCTTTTATAATGTCAGCATAATAATACATCAAAAGTTGCACTAAGGATTAAGTAACATATCATTTGATGTAATATAGTCATTCCTCGGTATTTGCGGGTGACCCCCTGCAGATACCAAAATATATGGATGCCCAAGTCCCTTACGGTTGGCCTCCGCATCTGTGGATTCAACCAACCAAGGATCAAATCCATGATTGGTTGAGTCTGCGGCCACAGAACCCTCTGAAGAGGGCCAAATGTATATGACATTTGTCTAGCTCACAAGGTGTTTAACTAACGTTAACTAAAAGCATGTCTGCTCCACCTTTCTGACCAGAGTTGACCCAAGATCTTCCTAGTTCAGGGTCAACAAAGTTTATTATTCACATACTTCCCTCTCCCTTTTCTGGTCCTATTGGACCCCGTGCCCTCAACACTCTGCTCCATTTCTGTCTTCCTCTGTACCTCTCCAGGCAGTTCTTACTAACTAGGGCTGCCCTGCCTGAATAGTACAGAACCTCCCTCAATTTTAAATTTAATTCAGAATTACCTTGCTCTATATTTTAGGGTTGCTAATGGTTGCCAAGTGATAATAACTCATCTAATTAATATTATTCCACCAAACAAGGAATTTACATTTTAACAATAGTCAGTCACAGCCAAATAAAGGAACCTAATGTTGAAAATTTCAAGCCAGGAGCTATACAGGGAAACATTTTGGGTTGGGTAGTGTTTTGTAGTAATAAGAATAACATTTCTTGGCATTTTACGTTATCCACATTAGTTTATGTGGCCATGATTTCACTGAATCATCACAGCAGTCTAGCTGGATAGGTAGTATTTTGCTCATTGTAAGATGAGAAAGCTGATGTTTAATGTATTTAAATTTATTTATTTGACAAATATATAGAGAGTAACTACCCTGTACCAAATATTGTTCTGGGTCCACAAGATCTTACATTCCTGAGAGAGGAGAGTGATCGTACACAAATAACACACAAGACAAGTATATAAAGATAATTTAAATGGTAAGTTAATGCTATGAAAAAGGAATAAAACAGAATGGTAAGATAGAGACCAGCAAGGCTGGGGCAGGAACTCTATTTTGTCCTGAGAAATTCAAGGCAGAGTCTCCTGGGCCTTCTCACTTTCTTGTAAACAGTGTTTCTCCACTTTGGCTGCACGTTAGAATATACTGCGAGCTTTTAAAAAAGTACCTCTTCACCTGCAGAAAGACTTTTTAATTAGGTGTAATACCTTTTAAAGCAAAAAACGAATGAGGCCCAAAGAATGACAGCACTTGCTTCTGTTGATGCTTTCAATTTAATACAAAACATGAACATGCCTACATTGATTTCTGATCCCTCACCTAGTTTTTATTGAGGCTTTTCTGTTGGTTTTTCCCCCATGAGCAGAGTAATCTGTCTTTATGCAATGGAAGAAGATAAAACCTTCCAAACATAAATGAGCATAAACATTTCCTTGCAAACCACAAAAGATTATTGTTAAAAGTTTAAAGTTCAAGGGCTTAATGTCATCTTCCTGAACATTTTAATCAAGAAATCTTTGAAAAGACTGAAGGGAAATATGAAGTTATAATTTTTCTACTAAGCGTCTGTTAATCTACTGCTGGTATAAGCTGTCCATATGGAGGAATTTGAATTGGTGTCAAAAGACATTATCATCCACCTTTACCCATTAAGGTATGAGGGGTGTTTGTGGAGAAGGAAAAGGGCAAGTCTTTACAGGGAGAATCTAGAATAACCCTTCCTTTATGATCTCATTCCTTGAAGAAAAAAAGAGATAAGAGAAAAAGAGAAGGAGAAAAAGGAAGGAAAGGAATGAGAAAATAAGGAAAGTGAGAGTGTGGAAATGAAGGAGGGATGGGGACTCTGTGGTCTAAAGTGATGGAGCCGACTCAGAAGTCAGAAGACAAAATAAAGGTACATTAGAGAAACACACGCCTTGCTCCAAGGCTGCTTTTCACTTAGGCTTGTGGCTTTCTTTTTGCTTAATGAAGGCAGGATTGTTCAAGCAGGGTGGTCATTCATGATGCTGCTCCATGTTTTCTCTTCTCTGCTTTTCATTCATCCACCTCCAGCCCTCCAACTACTTCCTTTTCTGTACTGCCAACTAGAGCAGAGGCCAGACTGAGCTTTCTTCTGTGGTACTTGTATAACTCTGTGGAGGCAATTTTTTTACAAAAAAAATTACTTTGAAATCATCATCACCATTGTAATTACTCATGCACAATAACATTATTATTCAGTATCAGACATTTTTAGAGACTTTGAGGCCTATACAAAATCTTTTAACCAAATGGTAAGGGGTTTTTTTTTGAGTTTAATAGAATGAAAAAATGGCTTAACTTGGAAGCATAGGTTAGTAACTATGACGTTTGTTTGCCATTAGCTAGGATTTTGGTCATAAGTTAAGAGGATTTGCACACAGTCAATAAAAATAACTCCTAACCCAGTAAAACAAATATTCCCTCAGTCTTTTAGGGAAGGTTAACTCAGGTTATTGAACGGGTGTAAGAAACCAACCATACAGGAACTATGTGTTATGTAATCAAAGCATTTTGTGTCAGAAGTTTTACTGAGTATCATGGGTAAATGCAGTGGCAGTCATACTTTCAATTTCTACATTCATGGTATTTGTGATCTAAGTCTTGAGAAAGTTTTCATGGAGTTAAGCCATGTAAGTTTTGTGTCTAGAAGTTTCTAAATATGTAAAGAAATCCAAATGTGGTAAGAGATTTCTTCTTCAGCCAACATCTGTCAGTCACCTCCTGTGAGCCACCTTGTCTCATCCAACTCATGACCCCTTGATGTGGGCATTATCATCCCTGTTTAACAAATGAGGACACTATGGGTCACATAAGTTAAGTGACTCAGCAAAATTCCCACAGTTAGTAGGCAGTAGAACCCACATAGGGACTCAGATCTTGGACTCCACAAAGACAAAAAACTCCTTTCCATTTTACCACATGATCCTAGTTAAAAAACATTTATAGTGGGCCAGGTACTTGTTACATTAGCTAGTCTTTTATCTCCAAAATCAGTGGTTCTCAAACTTTGGTGACTATGAGGATCACCTGAGAACTTGATGAAACTACAAATGCCCAGGCTTTGTTCTCCTTTAATTAGTTTGACCTCTGTGTTCTTCATTAGCTCCACTGAAATTTGAGAAGCACTGGTCAAAGCCATCCATATTAGAGATGATCTACAGAGGTTAGTACAATAATTTGCCCAAAGGCAATGCTGGAGCCATTGGTGGAGCTCCAGGTGGGAGCCAGGACTCAACCCCAGTCTGATCCCAAATCATTGTTTCTGAAATTGCAGTGGGATGCCAGTGGAGATAGAAGGCAAGGAAGGCATATGCTACCTAGAACCAGTCTTTATTTCTGAAGAAGGTGGAAAAAATGATATCACTGATAAAGAAGAAAATCCCTGCCCAGTGAATTTTCCAACAAGGTTTTGATCTCCAAGAGACAAAGTTGATTTGTAAATAATCTGTGCATTGTGCCAATAGGGTTGTTGAAGGTCGAGATGCTCACCTCTTCTTCCTGAATCTTGCCATCCTTTCCTTTTGCCTCTCCTATTGGACTTCTGTACATTTTTTGGCCTAAATGTGTTTGCCAATCTCTACTTCGCCTGAGACTCTCTAACCTGAATGGTTAATGCATTTGTCTGTGTATGTATGTGTGTGTGTGTGTGTGTACAAACCTACATAACAGCCTGTGTGAGATTCCCAAGTTTAACTCTAAAAAGAATGTCAAGAAATGGTCCTGGGGTAGATTTTTAAGAAGGAAGATTGTCTCTCCTCTTTCAAAAGTCTGTTGCTGGAAACTATCTCAGTTAAAGGTTGGCCAGTTGCTCCTGCTAGTGCCTGCCAAACTGAGCTGCATGATTTATTTGTCTCCCAGATAAAAATCAAATGGCATCCAAAGAGAAGTTGAAAACAGTATGTGGTAAGATTTAAGAGGAAAAAACTTACAGGTTTAGAACAAAATATAAGGGCCTCTACTGATTGTTTTTGGAACCAATAGAGACTGGTTATTTTTTTTTTCACGTAACAGATTTGGGGATAGAAAGTACTTGCTGAATTGTGGAGTCAAGATAAACAGTAATCAGATCTATTTTCCAAAGAGTCCAATGAGTTCTCAGAAGGTGCCTGAGATTCAAGGGAACAAAATCTTATCCAGATGCTCATTTGGTACAATTCACTCCCTCTGGGTCTTTTGCAGTGTAAATAGAAAGCTGACAGTTTGCCACCTTTAATGAAGTGCCCCTTGCCTTGCTGAATCAGCCTGTGCATCAACAAAATCCACCCAGGGCAGATATCACACTGATATTTTGCCCCACCCTACACAATGGTTTTCAAATTCCATTCTTGCCTTCTTATATGCAAGCTGTTAAAAATCGTAAAATATTTATTATTTTAAAGAAGAATCTTAATTAATACTTAAGCTGCAATGATTTCTAAATAGAGAGTTAATTTTGTCCCTCACTAAGACACAGCAATGCTGGTTGTACTCCATTTTTTCAAATACAAACTACTTCTTTCCTCAAGCCCTTGCACACATGCTCCTTCAGCATGAAACACTCCCTTCCCTCCACTCTCCATCTCCGTCCCCAAACTTCTCATTGCTAACTCATCCTTCAGCCTTAGCTCCACGGCCACCTCCTCCGAGAAGCCTTTCCTGGCCACCTTATAAAAACAGGTCTGTCTGTGCCTTGGTCTTCTATTTGCTTCACAGTTGTTTCCTTCACACCATTTATATTGTATACTCTTATATATTTTTGTTTACCGCCTTTGTTATATATGTCTTTGTTTCCCCACCATACCATAAACCCCATAAGGGCAAGGAACACCCCCTGCCTAGCATCACACTTCGCACATAGTTCAAGAAATTTTGAATTGATGTACCACCAAAACTAAGAGATTGAGATTGTGCCACTTTCTTGTCTCCATTCCCTACCGAGTATTCTCTAATCATGCTGTTTTTATATTCCAATGGAATCCTAACAGAGTTTCAAAGAAACTTAGATAATGTAACTTGCTGATGAAAAACACAAGCTTAAATGCCAGCTTTGTCACTTCATAGGTTGGTGAACTTAGGCAAAATATTTTACCTTTTTGTGTCTAGGTTTCCTCTCTATATACTGAAGATAATACTTGTATCTAATTCAGAAGGTTGTAATGAGTCCTACACAAGTTGACACGTTATATGCATTTTAAAATAGTAGCTGGCAGATAAATTCTGGCCAGAATAGTTTCAAAAGCTCCATACAGGGCGGGGTTCCAGCACCTGCAGGAATTCTGAATTGATGATAGGAAGGTTGAAACCACCCAACTGAGAACCTGTGTTGTGTGTTTTAAATACTGAGATATCATCTGGATTCCTCACTTTAGCTTCTTAACTTTAGCTAGAGCAGCTGACTGTAATTATAATGGAGAATCTGCCTCATCAAGCTGAATTCTAAAGGACCCTGCCACCTTCACACTTCAAGGAACAACATCTTATGTCATTAGCAGTATTAATTAATTTTACTTAATAGATGGGTACATTGAGGAGAAGAGACTCCCCAGGGCCATAGAAAGAGTGAATAATAAAGGTGCTTGGAAAAGGTTATAGCAGCTCTGTTTCATAATTCACCACTCAATTCAAATGATTGAGCTGTCCCTCATTTAGATTTCCTGTTCTCTCTCTCAATATAAATTTTAGTTGGATTTATCTTAGGAAATTTCTCTTTCCAATCTTTCTCTTTTTTTTAACATCTTTATTGGAGTATAATTGCTTTACAATGGTGTGTTAGTTTCTGCTTTATAACAAAGTGAATCAGTTATACATATACATATGTTCCCATATCTCTTCCCTCTTGCGTCTCCCTCCCTCCCACCCTCCCTATCCCACCTCTCCAGGTGGTCACAAAGCACCAAGCTGATCTCCCTGTGCTATGCGGCTGCTTCCCACTAGCTATCTACCTTACGTTTGGTAGTGTATATATATCCATGCCACTCTCTCACTTTGTCACAGCTTACCCTTCTCCCTCCCCATATCCTCAAGTCCATTCTCTAGTAGGTCTGTGTCTTTATTCCTGTCTTACCCCTAGGTTCTTCATGACCTTTTTTTTCCTTAAATTCCATATATATGTGTTAGCATACGGTATTTGTCTTTCTCTTTCTGACTTACTTCACTCTGTATGACAGACTCTAGGTCCATCCACCTCATTACAAATAGCTCAATTTTGTTTCTTTTTATGGCTGAGTAATATTCCATTGTATATATGTGCCACATCTTCTTTATCCATTCATCCGATGATGGACACTTAGGTTGTTTCCATCTCCGGACTATTGTAAATAGAGCTGCAATGAACATTTTGGTACATGACTCTTTTGAATTATGGTTTTCTCGGGGTATATGCCCAGTAGTGGCATTGCTGGGTCATATGGTAGTTCTATTTGTAGTTTTTTAAGGAACCTCCATACTGTTCTCCATAGTGGCTGTACCAATTCACATTCCCACCAGCAGTGCAAGAGTGTTCCCTTTTCTCCACACCCTCTCCAGCATTTATTGTTTCTAGATTTTTTGGTGATGGCCATTCTAACTGATGTGAGATGATATCTCATTGTAGTTTTGATTTGCATTTCTCTAATGATTAATGAAATTGAGCATTCTTTCATGTGTTTGTTGGCAGTCTGTATATCTTCTTTGGAGAAATGTCTATTTAGGTCTTCTGCCCATTTTTGGATTGGGCTGTTTGTTTTTTTGTTATTGAGCTGCATGAGCTGCTTATAAATTTTAGAGATTAATCCTTTGTCAGTTGCTTCATGTGCAAATATTTTCTCCCATTCTGAGGGTTGTCTTTTGGTCTTGTTTATGGTTTCCTTTGCTGTGCAAAAGCTTTGAAGTTTCATTAGGTCCCATTTGTTTATTTTTGTTTTTATTTCCATTTCTCTAGGAGGTGGGTCAAAAAGGATCTTGCTGTGATTTATGTCATAGAGTGTTCTGCCTATGTTTTCCTCTGAGAGTTTGATAGTTTCTGGCCTTACATTTAGGTCTTTAATCCATTTTGAGCTTATTTCCAGTCTTTCACTGGCAAAATCAACCCTTGTGGGTGTGTCTGATCACTATAACCCAATTAGGGATTTGTTGATTTATCTTAAGAAACTGTTCCTTGAATCATTAAAGTAAATCTTTCTGCAGCTTTTCAGATCCTGTATTTCTTTAAGCAATTGGGCTGACTAATATTTGCTGTGCTGCTGAAATCAAGTGATAACTCATTAATCTTGCTGAATAATTAACGTATGTGAGAAAAGGTGGGGAAGTACTATCAAGTTCTGAGAGAAGTTTCAGGGACTCTTGGATAATTAGCAAAGCAGGAGGAGGTGGAAACTCTTGCTCACTTTGAAAAGTTCTATCATCAAGACAATCACTTTGGTGAGAATTTTGGTAACAGAACTGTAAAGGAAACAAAGCTCATTTTAGTGTTCTGTGCCACCCTTTCACTCTTCTCTTCCCCTTCTTACTTAGTTGCTTTGAAATAGCCATTATTTGTGATGCCTCCACCTTTCACAGAGGAGAATGGCTCTGAAAAGCAGGTGTACTTTAACCCATTAGTAGTTTAATAAGGTATCTCTTGCATAAGTTATTGCATTACACAAGGTAAACCATAAAGAAACAAATGCCTAATGATGGAATTTCAGCTGCTGAGACACCTTGGTAGAGGGAGAAAGGAGTAGTATTACTGATAATTGGCAACATTTCATGATATGAAGGGGGCTGAAAATGGGCAGCATCACTATTTAAAGAATGTTCAGAGGACAGGTAATCTGCAAAGAATGAGAAAGAATCAGCAGAGAGATAGAAGGAAAAGCATGATTAAATGGAGACATATTTACCAAAGGTAGAGAGAGCACCCAGGAGGACGTTGCGGTTAGCAGGGGCAGATGTGAGGAGGGCTCATAGAAGGTAACTCCCATAAAGCATGCAGGAGTTAGCAACAGAGAGTCATTGGTGCCTTGAGTAGAGCGGGCTCAGGGCTCAGTAAACTGAGAAGGGAACAGAACCTGAGGAAGTGGGGATGACATGGTTACTACATGTTTGAATTGCTGTTTTGGAATCTGTCCAGATCTCTGTATTTTTTGATGCACCCTCACCCATCAATTCAAAACTCACAACAAAAATCACAGAGCACTTTAGTCCCTCTGCCCAGCCCTCCCTTACACCATTATAGTGATGCAGCCCCAGGTCCTCTTCCCCACCCCAGAACATTTAGAAGTCCAGAAAGTGGTCTTCAACTTCTGCTTACTTACTGGACAGAATATACTGAGAAATTATCATAGAAGAGGTTTCTCATAGGAAAGTAGCATATTTGAGAACAAATCCTCAGAAATCAACTAAGAGGTCAAATTTCTGAACTTTATTAAATTGTAAAGGGAGTTCTTTAGAAGCAACCCCCTCCCAAAACATTGATAGCTTTTAGTCTGAGAGTCTAGTTAGGCTCTCAGCTGATTTCTGCAGGACCTGCGAGAGTGACAAGGGCTCACGGATACAATTGCTGGAGCCCTCCTGCCCCAGGAACTTTGAAAGAGGATTTCACAGTCCACCTGGTAAACATTCAAATTTCTGTTTAGAGATGGCCACATTTTCAGTCAGTCACACTTCGAGGCTTCTTTTCTGGTGAAGTTTCTGTACAAAAGAGTCAATGGACTATGCTATGTATTCAGTTTCTTTTAACTCAAGAATGTTGTTAGTGAATTTTTTTAACGGTTTTTTGTTTGGTTGGTTTGATTTCTTTGTTTGCAGGAAAATTTGTAATGTCTCAGTAACTTTGGACATTTCTGTCTGTAATATGTTGCAAAGTTATTTTAGCAAGAATGAAATCAAATATTGTGTTGGCCAAAAGGTTCATTCGGGTTTTTCCATAAGTTGTTATGGAATAACATAATATAAAAAATTACCATGTTTACTGATTCCAGTATAGTTCCTACAATTTAGATCCTCAAAAGATTGATTTTAAAGTCATAAATAAATCTTGTCATTTAGAGATGGCTACGCTGAGGGAGAGGTACCTAACAGATTTGCCCAAAGATGATAGTTTGTGGCCAAGCTGAGAAGAGAAACGAGAGAATAACATGAAACCTAAGTCTGATTCCAAGCTTAGTGCCTGTTTCTATGCCTATCTATCCACTTTTAACTAACCACTTTTAAAACTTTTTCATTTTGAAATGTATAATTATGAAGTTATCTCATCAACTCATGCCATGTGGTGAAGTTTCATCAAAATGTATAATAAAACAAGTTCATTAATTCTTTTAAAACTATTTTCAGCTCATGACATATTTCCTCATTGTGTTAATGTTGAACAAAAGTATGGTAATTGATGCAACAGGCTGATTTGTTTCCGAAGGCTTTTGAGATAGTAGAGATTAAAAACTGGTGATAAGACATGTATCTTTTGTATGGTCTGGGAAGCTAAAGGCTGGAAGATCTTGACATGTGAGTTATGGCACAGAAATCCTACTTAAATTTCCTCTTAGATGCTAAAGCCTGGAGTTAGCTGAGCTGAGTACAAATGAGGTTGATCTTAGTTTACTTCATCTATAAGAACAACTCTCGTCCTGAGCAAAGAGTATAGTCATCCCTCGGTATCCGTGGGGGATGGGTTCCAGAAGCCGATCCCCCACAGATTGGTACCAAAATCTGTGGATGCTCAAGTCTTCTATATAAAACAGCTTATGTAGTACTATGAATACAGTTGGCCCTCTGTGTCTGCTGGTCCTATATCCCCCTGTTCTGCATCCACATATTCAACCTACCCAGTTTGCAGTTGGTTGAATCCGCAGACATGAAACTCTCGGATAATGAGGGTGGACTGTGTATCTCATTGAGTCATAATGAAAATCTGTTTACTGAGTCAACAGAACTCTAAGCATAGGAGGAGACTTGTGTGATACAGAAGTCTCACGAATACTTTTGAGGGGTAAAGGTTGTAGCTTTCAGTTCATCTGAACCATTAGGCAAATCACCCAGCAGCCTAGTAGTGATCACACTATTTCAGTTCTGATTTCCACTCCTCCGCTAACCCATTAGTGGTCTCTGAATATATCAGTTGCTTTCCCGCTGAGGTGTCCCATTTCTACCAGTTCAACATGAATTTCCTTGTCTGATCCCAAAGGATTAATTAAACATTCTGTCAAGAGCTATAGAGTACAGAATTTCATTCTTTGCCAAATTTCACAGAGGATGGACATAATTCTCTCCCTCAATGGAAAATTCTGTGGCTGGAGGTCTTCATACAGATTTTAGTGAATGGGGTTGAGTGAAGTTTTTGTTTTGCTTTGTTTTAGAAGTTCCTAAACATAGAATCAAAGCAAAGCAATACTGTTGTTCACATTTGAAGTTTGGTACAGTTAGGCATTTATTTACTTACCCATTTACTGCATTTATTGAACTTACAGTACATTTATGCCATACAATCAAGTTTTAAACCCTTGGAGGCTGAAGACTGGAAATTATAAAATTACTTCCATGGAGCAGTCACCCCAAGAAAGCTCTCTCTCCTATGTCTTTGCAGCCAAAGTTAATCCTATTGCTAAAGCAATGCCAGGTGTCTTTGGCATTATCAGAAAGCTTTTGAAGGAAGGGAGTGCATAGATGCACAAGTATTTGCAGGTCTTTTGTTCTGTCAATAACTGGACCGCTAATACTCCTTTTCCTAATCTTTGTAGCTTTGAAGCACGCTAGAGGAAATTTGGAAATGGGTTACTGATTTGAATGAGCAGCATACCTAAAGATACTAGGATGTGGAGCGTTTATCATGCTTGGGGGGAAAATCTTTTTCTTTTTAAAAAGTTCACAAATATAAACAAGATAATGTTTAAGTCTCATCCAGAAAACATTTAAGTGTCTACCTACTCTTGGAATCAGACTATTAGATATAATTAGTTTGTCAGAGTTCCTAGTGGCCAGTGACCCAGACAAATATGTAGGACACACATTGGTGAGGGAAAGATGCAAAGTAGGTGCAGCAAAATGGTAATGGATAATATCATGCATTTTCAGTATGCACAGGCCAAAGTTTAGGTATATTTACAGGCAACCTGTAAAGTGTAAACAACTTCCTGTTTAGATGGTATTTTTTTCATATATATATATATATATATATATATATATATGTTAGATAATTGTGCAAGTCAGCCTTGCCATTAAAACTATCCCCAGGATTCATTCTTCACTTCATCTAACATTTATTGAGCACCATGGTACCTAGCCTGGAGTAAGCACTAACGTGGTTCCAAAAATGGATTGAATCCTTTACCCCTGAGATGCTCAAAGTCTGGTGGGGAAGGCAAATCAATTAACAGACTAATTAAATACAACCCAGTAAGTATTAAAATGGGGGTATGTTCAAAATGTCAGTGTTCTATAAGCCTAGAAAAGATATCTGCCTGGAGAATTGGGGAAATCTTCATAGGAAAGAATATTTCCATTGAGTGGGTGGGAGTTAATGAGGTAGATAAGAGATACAGTGGGTGGAAAGGGATGGGATGGGGACTGTGGTGTAGTTGCAAAGTAGGGCATAGGGAAGTGATGGAAGATGAGGTGATGAAGTACATTGGGGTCCAACTATGAAGGATTTTGTAAGGATTTGCATTTCATTTTCCAAGAACTTGATACCTTGGGAAAGGTCTTCTAGACTGCCAGTGTCTCTCCTACAAAATTTATATAAGCCCATGATTACCCAGTTGTTTTCTCTGGTCATTGTATGCCACAATTCATAAAAGCTCAGGTTAAATTTCCCACTAGTTACATGTAAATTACATTTCCCATGTACTTCAGCAGCACGCCTCCTCATTACAGACACACACAGGCAAAAGAAACAAAGATATTTGACATTTATTCTGAGGGAAAGAGGAATTTTATTGTAGTAGTCATTTTACCTACATTATCCTGTTTGATTCTTCCAAGTCTATGGTGGTAGGTATTATTAATACCTCATTTTTAGGATGAAGAAGTTGAGAAAACTGATACTCTTAGAGTAAATAGCCCAAATTCACCATCATAATAACTTTGCAAGTTACACTTAACATATTACAAATGTATTGCAAGTACATTTAATGCATACATCATATATATTTCATGTATTGTTTATTTTAATCTTCACAACCATATGAGATCTTTTTTTTTTTTTTTTTTTTTTTTTTTTTTGCGGTACGCGGGCCTCTTACTGTTGTGGCCTCTCCTGTTGTGGAGCACAGGCTCCAGATGCGCAGGCTCAGCGGCCATGGCTCATGGGCCCAGCCGCTCCGCAGCATGTGGGATCTTCTCAGACCAGGGCGTGAACCCATGTCCCCTGCATCGGCAGGCGGACTCTCAACCACTGCGCCACCAGGGAAGCCCTGAGATCATATTTTATTCCTATTTAGTGATGAGGAAACTGAAGCTAAGAAAGACTAAATAAATTGCTTACGATAGAACTGGGGTTTGAACCCAAGTCTAGCTGATTCCAACACCTATTTTTTTCCCCAATACTGTCACTTATGCTTATAAAGCAAACTTGAAATGCTCTTTGATTTTCCCAGGCATAATCCTAGAATCATCAAATGTTATGTTTTCTTGCCGAATCCTCTCATTATCCTTCCATATTGTAGATTTTTCAACTGTGCCTTCTTTTTTATTCCTGAGTCTACCTGGGACTCAGCACATCTTGATACTGCTTTGTGTATTCCAAGGATTTTGGTACACTTATAAAAAGATTTTGACAAATACATGTTTTGGACAGCCAGGGGAAGTTTTTTTAATATCCAGCATGTTGGTACAGCAGTGGAAGCTGGGGAATGCAGTTTTGTAGCTTCCGTAACTTTAGGAATTAAGTTTAGTAAAAGAGTTTATGTGGGCTTCCCTGGTGGCACAGTGGTTAAGAATCTGCCTGCCATGCAGGGGACATGGGTTCAAGTCCTGGTCCAGGAAGATCCCACATGTGGCAGAGCAACTAAGCCTGTGCGCCACGACTACCAAACCTGCGCTCTAGAGCCCGAGAGCTGCAACTTCTGAGCCTGCGAGCCACAACTACTGAAGCCCGTGCGCCTAGAGCCCGTGCTCTGCAACGGGAAAGCCCACCACAATGAGAGGCCTGTGCACCGCAACAAAGAGTGGCCCCCACTCGCCACAACTAGAGAGAGCCTGTGCACAGCAACAAAGACCCAATGCAGCAAAAAATAAATAAATAAATATTTTTAAAAAGCTTTAAAAAAAAAAAGTTTTATGCATCAAGTAGAATGTTCAATTTTATGGTCGTTATCCTAGAAACTCCCAAATATATGGGATAGACAAACTTCAATGTTTATTACAAAAATTTGATTTAAAAATTTTTTTACAAATCTAAAAAGCATTGGTGAAAATATTAAAAGGTTTGTCATTTGGAGAAAATACACATTTCTTTAGAGAGCTCATTTTTCCATTTCTTTCTGATCATTCTCTATGCTGCAAAAAAAAAACTATAGCACAGAAAACAAAAAGAGTAAAATAGTGATCAGTCCTGCCTTTCACGTCTTTAAATGAAATGTTTTCTTCAAACTTCATTTTATTTTTGTTATTGCTCTTATTGTCATAGCTCTATTTTCTGGGTTCTGTCTCCAATCAGTTTTAGTCATCAAGAGCTCACATTTATGAAGCCATTCTTATTTCTTAATTATGGACTTGTTTTCTTTGTGCATTTTCTTAATGGATTCTGAATACACTGTCTTAAAATTACATAACCTTTGCATTTTTATATTACTTCAGTGCAATCACAAAATAGTTTTTAAAATTTACTCTTACAGTTTTTTCAAATGCATTTCTAATTATTCTTAAATATATAACTTATACATGCATTTAAATGCATTTACTATAATTATCATTACACCAGAAACCCTATTGAGCATAAGTTTCTTCAGAGTCTGAACATTGTCTTCCCAAAGCTGCCTTGCTTATTATTATCCTTATAAAACTCATAAAAGGCAGAAAACAATTCTTTACATTAAAAAAATTACTTTTGGGGCAAAGTGAATATTATGCTTCTTTATCCAATCCAGAGCTTGGAAAATATGGTTATTGGAGCCCCAATATTCAAAGTTATCTACATTTTCTCTGCTTTGACTGTTGCATATGATACATATAAATGTGTGTGTTGTATTTTTCCTGCAGCTAGTTTCCTTTATTCTGCTTTTCCTGCTCCCAACTCCCACATCTCAACCAAACACATTGGCAAGATTTTGTCTTGGTTTTAGTGACTGTTTAAAATGAACAGTTTTCTTGCTTTTGCCAAAGTATTTATGGAAACCACTTTCGATATTTAAGTTAATTGAGTTGAAATCATATTTCATTACAAGAAAACAGCCACACAGTTATGTCACAGGACCTCATCGCTCCTTGATAATCCTGCATTTCATTCCTTAACACCTCCTAATGTAACATTAATAAGAATGTGTGCTGCTCTGCTCTATCCTTAACTTTTTGTTTATTGTGGATTCAAATATTAACACACTGTGGCTTAAATGTTAAGATTTAAATAAATGAAATAAGTCAATCATATACATGTTATTTTTTAATAATCAAAAAACAATTGTAAGAAAAACATAATGATGATAAAGGAAAGTATAAAAATTCACTCAGAGAAACAATTTCCATGGCATTGCTGAATCCTCACATAGGAACTTACATAATCTGCATTAAGTGACAACATGGACAAATTCTTGAACTACAGTTTTGAAAAAGATAATACTAAATAGCTACCATTTTCTGTATGCTTTCAGTGTAAGGCATTATGCTAGGTACTTTACAAATGTGACTATATTTCTATCTATTAATTTGTTCTTTCTCACCCCACCCCTGTCCTGCATTGTCTCCTGTGGATCTCTTCATTTCTCCCACCACCCTTAAACAAATATAGAAAGAGAAACTGTGGAAAACCAAGGATACTGCATCCCAACTCCACCGTTTACTATGTTTAGAATCTGTACTTTCTCTTTTTACGTTGTCTAAGCCTCAGTTGCTGCACAGGTAAAATGAGAATAAAAATATCTACCTCAAAAAATTGTTGTGAAGAGCAAATCATATGTACACCCAGTGGTTGATACTTAAGTTTCCACAATTTCTCTTGTACCAGACAGACTGAAGAGCTGAAATATTGAGGGCTAATTCTAATTGTATACAGGGAAGAAAGGCTAGACCGAGGGGCTGGGGAGGAGGACAGCAAAAGCGCGTCCTAAAGAAAACAAAACACAAAAAATTCTTTAAGCATGTTCAAGCCCTTAGAGAAGCTCTTGGTAAGAAAAGGGTTCTGTGCCAGAAAACCGTGGGAGGAAGCAATTTTTCCCTGACTGTATTAACAATAGACTTTCCAGTTATCAATGCCAGCCATAGCAACTCAGCCAGGACCCAGTGGAACATACGCTTTTGGATAGAACTGTCTTCAAGGGCCATCCAGAACCTGTGATTTTGTAAAACACTATTATCGTATAGCTTAGGCTCCAAAGACATGAAAAAGTATGAGGAAGAATTATATTTAAGAGATGATACAAAAAAGAAGTCAATGCTTGAAGACTCTTGGAACTTATCAGATATCAACTAAGTAAACCAAGAGGCTACTTTCTACCATTTGTGAATATGGCTGGAAAAACCACAAGGATGTAGAATCCTTTCTTTCCTGTACATGTGCTGGGTCTTTCCTGGAATGTGGAGGAAGCCATTGTTGGCTGGTCAACTAGGAATCATAGTAATTTTTATCATATATTGTGCTGTGCCAGAACAGGAACTGAGGGCTTTTCTTAGGGACAGCTTGGTTGCAAGCTACTGAAACACATTCAAGCTAGAATTTTTGATTATTAAAAATTAACATGTATATGATTAATCATCTGTATGGTTAATTGTCAGGGCAACCTCTCAGATACCCAAGAGCAAGGAGCAAAGGTCAGCCAGGTCTCTCATGAGGGTGCATGATCCTCGCTTCATCATCTTGCCACGTACCTGCTTTGTTCTCCCACATCTCTCTGAGATCATGTTTCTCAGAGCCTCCTGTCATCCGTGGCTCAGGTTTGCCTTGTTTCCTTTGGATCCAGCTGCCAGACCCAGTGAAGTAAATAGAGAGGCAACCCCATTTGATAGTCAGTGTCACAGAGTTCCAGTGCTCCATATTGTCGCAACTATATTTGGCATGTGTGTTTTAGATTGAATTTTCAAGAAAGACACTGTAATAGGCCGTACTTAATCCCTAGGTGCATTCTCTTGGTGTCACGTTTCCACATTGCTGTCTCACTTTGGCCAGAGGGTCGAGATCACCTGTATGAAATCCAGCTGTTCCTAGGATCACCCTTTTAGTAAGAATTGAAGAGAGAAAGTGATTTTTTAAAAGGGGTGAGGAGACCCGGTTTATTCAGACAAGTCCGAATATCTCTAATAGAGCTTCAGCCTGCAATCCTGCAGATAGCATTATCTGCAGTTCACAGATGAAGAAACGGAGGCTCCAAGATATTAAAGCTCCTTCCTAATGTCACATACCTAGTAAGTTACAAAAAAAAAAAAAAGGCATTTCATCCCAGTTGTATCTCTCTGACCCCGAAGCTCACGTTCTTCCGATTTTGCCTTAACAGCTAAATATCCAGATGACCCGCAAAAATGGGAGCAATTTGTTTGAAGTCATAAGAACTCAGAAAGAATTAAAGGCTCCAAAATAGTTTCTACACTTCCAAGCAGTGTATTCATTATCTTGGAATTAAGAGATGTCTCAGGAAAGCTCCTCATAAAAAGAAAAATACTGCATTTAAATGCTATTAGAAACTATTAATTAGTGGGAGGTGAGAAAGCTGCTCCCAAGCTAAAAATAGACAAAATAGTGTAAATTAGGGGGGAATGGACGATACCCAAAAGGAGACAAGAGACCCACTTGATTGTGCCTGCTTTTAGGGTTTTGCCCTAAAGCCCTCTGGCTGGCAGGTCCTATCAGGTGCTGTGACATTGCCAGATCTCCCTTTTATGTATAAAATGGGGCACCTCAGACTCTGTGCCCAAGCCTTGGAGAAACACTGAAAGGAAGAATACAGGAGAAAAGTATTCAGAAAGTCCTTGCGAATAGCAGAGATCATTAAACCAACCATTGGAAGCTGGCAGCCCAAGAAAGTGTATAATAAAACATATTTTCTGGGCTTCCCTTGTGGCGCAGTGGTTGAGAGTCCGCTTGCCAATGCAGGGGACACGAGCTCGTGCCCCGGTCCGGGAAGAGCCCACGTGCCGCGGGGCGGCTGGGCCCGTGAGCCATGGCCGCTGAGCCTGCGCGTCCGGAGCCTGTGACCCGCAACGGGAGAGGCCACAGCAGTGAGAGGCCTGCGTACCACAAAAAAACAAACAAACAACATATTTTCTCATCTCCATGAGAAAACCTTGATGTACTTCTCTAAGTTACAAAATTAAAACGGAAGATTTGGATGCCTTTAAGCTTTTCCTAGTTTCATTGAGATTCCTTTACCTTTTCTCATGCTATGAATTTCATTAAATGTTGTCTGTTGGCCTACAGAACTGTCCGACAGTTACTTTGTGGATGGCATTTACCAATATCATTCAGGGAGCATTCAGTAATGTCTTATGTGCAGCTTAATGTATTTTCACCTCTTATGTGCAGAACATAATAGCATGAAAGTACATCTGAATTTCCGTAAAATGTAAGGAGACATTCTTTCTCAAGCTTCCAAATAAGAGAACTTTTCTTTGGCCCCCTCAACATCCCTTGAAAAGAACTAGAGTACAGTAAATTCAGATACAAAGTGATGATGAACAGGAAAATGTTTCAGTTTGTCAGTAATAACTTATAGTATAAAACCCTGATAAGTAAGGCTGAGCCCTTCAACTATGACAGTCGTGGAGAATACTAGAATAAATTTTCATGTTACCTGAAATGTAATTTCCTTAGATGTGGTGCATTTTCAGGTTAGCACTTAACCTTTAAGCTGGAAATTTTCCGATTAAATCCAATGCCTGCAGTAGGGAGAGCTGTCAACACAGGTCTCCTCTGGTTGGAAGATTTTGTTGACATGTTCTTGCAGTGTGGGTATTTGCGATCTCAAATCTGCAAGGATGCTGACAACTTTGAAAATCTAGTCCTTAAAATGCCTTCCCTAAGCACACTTGGGACTGATATTTCCCACCAGTTATAGTGTGTTTAGGAGCAACACAGCATCAGATGGATGTGCAGAAGACTAAATTACGACAAAAATTTCAAAAGCTGCTTAAAAATAATAGGTCATAGAAAAATGGTTCTGGTTGTTAACTTCTATTATTGAAGTCCCAGACCAGGATGTGAGTTGAGTTAAAAAGTGCCCCTATGTTTCTTTGAAGCAGTACTACATGAAGAAAAAGTTGTAGCTTTTTTTCCAGGGTGTTTTAAGATCTAAAACGTAGCTCTGCCTTTGCTGTCTACCTGCCTCTTTTTCAAATGCTGCCTTTTGGGAGAGCCTACCTTTCATTTTCTGGTGAGTCTCTCTATGGAATCACATGTAGTCATGTGATTTTGCAAAAGAATATGGTACATACAGTAGTATCTCTGAATTATATAACCAGAAACCTTTACAAATAAATACAGATAACTTCATGAACAAATACATTAGTTTGGGCTAGACTTGAAATATTTTACAAATGCTTTGTCTCACTTTGGTCTTGGGGACACCTCACTCTGAAGATCACACAAGCCCCCAAACCCACATCTGTAATTTATTTCCATTTCTTGTCAAGTTACAGATTTGAGAAGGAAACCATTATAGGTGATCTCTTGTCAAAATTATTGGTCGGCAGTCTCTATACCAGCAGCCTATGGACCATGTTTGGTCTCCTTGAAAGAAGGATGACTTTTCTGTGTGTATTAATAATAGTTGTTTGAGATATGCTGTTTATAGATTGATTTTTAAAGGTGGGGGGAGCTTTAAGCTTTAAGGTGTTTCATTTTTTTCAAAGTCTTTTTCTTTTCTAGTTATGAGAGGATCATAAAATGCCTAACTGAAACTGATCCCTCACCTAAACTGACGCTGTTTTCAGAGAAATGAGGCTGGCCTTGGTTCCACACTGTAAACAGGAAAGGTGCTGTTCTCCTCCAAATCCTAACTGTGTTGAAGAGAACTTCTAACCTGTATTGACAGTAAGAAATTTATCTCCATTGTGCTGCCTAAAAGGACATATTGTGCTGCTTCTTCTATCTTAACATTAAATTATTTTGGAAAATGAGTCACTGCTAATATCCCAGCCATCCAATCCATATTCTACCAACATTTCTGTGAAGCTATCATAAGAAAAATATAGTCTTATAATGACTCGTAATCTTTTTATAACTACCCTGTTTAAGACCCACCTCTGACTCCCACTGCCTCCCCAAAAACATTTACCTATGTGTCTTTAGGAAAAAGGTCTGGTTTAATACATCATTGCTATGAGGTGGTGAGTCATCGTTTATTTGCCCTCAGTACCCCCGAAAACACATTTCTTTAAACACTGAGCAAAGACTGGTTTTGTATTTGAAGTCTGCTGTCTCATTTTCAGGTTCAGTTTTGGACCTGTGAGCAATTTCAATAATATCAGTGCGCAGAGTAGACTTCATTGAACAGCCTTACGCAGGCCTGCTCAAATCAGTCAAGTTATAAATTTGCTGTGTAGCAAATTTAAATGTTGGAGAGACAGCACCATCTGCTGGAAGGGGGCAGGTAGGGAAACACATGTTAGCCAAGTGTTGGAGAATCTGAAGACCAGAATCCCTGACTGGCTCAAGTGTATGCATATTCATGTTCAAATAATTCATCTTTTGAACTGGCAGTTGTGGTATTTCAATGATAATGACGTTTTATGGTTCAGTGGAAAGAGCACAGAGTGAAAATAGGATTTTGGTTCTGGTTCAGCCTTCTTCATCTTTTTGTTGTTTTTGGTTTTTTGGTGGTTTTGTTTTTGTTTAATCCATGTAACCTTGAGATCACTTCTTTCAAATGAGAGCTCCTTATATGGGTCTTGGGGTGTGTGAGTAGTAGTACCTAAGCTTCCTACCTCACATTAGTCAGCTGTAAGAATAGTTGTTAAAGTGCTTTGTACCCTCTAAGTCACATTAGAGTATAAGATATAAGTGTTAGTGTTAGCATATCAGATTTTAATTCAGCAAGATGCAGTAGAAGCAGAGCAGGCCTGTTGAGTATTCTGATACACTGCTGGAGAGACTCTTAATTGGGAAAGCAATTTGGCAAGAAGAGGAACAGCTTTAAAAACATTCATCTAGTTTGACTCAGTAATTGTGCTTCTAGGAATCCATCCAAAGAAGATCATTAGAGATGTGGAAATAGATTTATGGTCAAGAACATTCGTACTAACATTATTTATGATGTTGAAATACTGGAAATACAAACTGATGAATATCAGTAAGGAGTAAGTCCCATGATAGAATAGTGTGCAGCATTAAACATCCCATTTTGAAGAATAATGGTATGAGGAAATATTTATAATTTAATTATAAGTAAAAAAATATGGGATTTGAATGTGAATGACCAGCGTGATTATAATTTTTGGAAGGAAAAAGAAAAGAAGGGATCAAGAGAGGAAAAAAGATATTGACGGACACTCAGTGAGATGTCAACAGCAGTTATCTCTGTTAACACCGTCAACACTGTTGACATTGTTGACTATATAATTCTTGTTGTGGATTTTGGGAGACTGTCCTCTATGTTGGAGGATATTTAGCAGCATCCCTGACCTCTATCCACTGGATACGATAGTAGAACTTCCCCCAGATGTAACCAAAAATGTCTTCAGACATTGCCAAATGTCCTCTGAGAGCCAAAAATCACCCTTGGTTGAGAACCATTGGTTTAACGGCAAGTAGTAAAAACATTACGAAGTTATTTCTGTGCTTGTACATATACTAAGCCCAGTTTGATCAATAAACTGGTTATAGGAATCAAATGGAGGAAGTAGAGAGTAACTCACTGGCTCTCCAGGATTTTGCCTAAAGGAAGTTCTTGGGAAGTGGATTGGACATCTGGCAAGAAGAACTCATAGGAGATACATATCTATGCACTGATTGAAAACAAAGATTTTCTGACATATGACCTTTAGGAACTTAGGCCTTTTCCCTTTGTACTAGCTACATTACTTTATGGTCGTTTCTTGGCATAAGAGACTGAGTTCTCATCACTGACAGGTGATGATGAGTAACTTTTTTTCTTTGCACTTTCTATATTTTACATATTTTTCTACAATTAACATGAATTAATTTGTTATCAGAAAAAGTAAATGTGTTTTAAGAAACCCTTGGAGCAGACCAGGAAGCAAATGCTTGAATCCTGGCTAGTGTTTTCCTCATGTAATCCTGATGAATTCATCTGCTTTTTGTATCCCTTCCATCATCTTAAAATCGGACAAAACCTGCATAATTGCCATAGTAAATATGAACATGTACTGAAAAGTTTAAAATGCCATGAAAATGAAAACACGTCGTTAACTTAATAACACTTACCTTCAGGTTTTCCTGGCTTCTTTTTCATTAATTAGTTTACTCAAATTGTCAAATTAATAAATCAAGAAATTTTTAGGCTCCAGTTAATTGTTCCTGGATAGGTAACATAGATTATCATAGGCTGAATTGTCTAATCCATTTAGAAAGCCAAAGTCAGAAAGACCAATCACTTTTATTCTTGGTGGACATGATCTTTGCCAAGCAGATCATTTGCACTGTTTCAGCTGAGCTCGTAGAAGGTGAGCTTTTGTGGAATGTGTTTACAGAGTCGATGCTCTTTCCTCAGGCCCCAAATATTACATTCTATATAACATGCTGGTTACCTGCAAAATCTCCCTTTGAAAAATAACCTTTTGGAGATCTAAGCTCAATATGTGGAGAAAAAATGAGCCTGAGACCACCTAGCAGCCCAGCAATAACTGAAATCAAATAAAAATGAGCGGACCGGTTCCCTTTCCAATTTTTCAAAATGAAATTTTCTCAGCAATGCAGTATCAGTGTGTGAGGGTTTAGCCACAAGCTAAGTTCAAGGAGTTGTAATAAATTCTGAAAGCAATGATTTAGTGGAAAAAATGGTAATCAAGGCAAAGTATTACGTATCTTCAAATACAGTAGAACGAATAAATATCTAGAAGACCTGCTGAGATGCAAAAATATAAGGGCTGACTTCCTGCTATTTAAACCCCTTAACAGCTTTATCAAAGTATAATTTACCTAACATTAAATTAATTCATTTTAAGTGGCTGTTCAATAATTTTTAGGAAACGTGCAGAACTGTGCAGTCAGCACACCAATTGAACTTCTTTTTGAGGCCTAATATTGCATTGTCCAAGTCAAACCTTAATAACATGATGCATCACACGTGTGTGTGATTGAGGACAGGATTTGGAGAGATGGTATGTATTCAGAATTGAGTCTCTTTTGCCAAGAACTGACTATAAAGGAATGTAGTTAATGCAAAGGGGAAAGGTTGCTTAGTTTTTAAGAGTTATATGTCAGGAAACATTTTTTCAATCCATGCATAGACATGTATCTTCTATGAGTTCTTATTGCCAGATGGCAAATCCACTTCCTAAGAACTTCATTGAGGCAAGGTCCTGGAGAGCCAGTGAGTTACCCTCCACTTTCTCCATCTGATTCCCATAACCAGCTTATTGATCAAACTGGGCTTGGCAAGGAAGAAGTACAGAAATTATTTTTTTTGCTACTTTCTTTTAAACCAGTGGTGCTCAGCTAAGGATGATCCTGCACCCCATCTTAGGGAACATTTAACAGTGTCTCCAGTCATTATTGGCTATCGCAACAGGGGGGATGCTATTGACATCTAGTAGGTGGAGGTTAGGGATGCTACTAAACATCTCACATTGCACAGGATATTTTCCCCAGCCCCCCATACACACAACAAAGACTTATTCTGCCCAAACCATCACAGTGCCAAGACTGTAAACTCAATTCATGCATCTGCTGGTCCCCACCATGGACAAAGTGTCAGGCAGGATACATATCTTCTCATCAATCATTTTATGGTAATAAAAAGTCCTGTGGTCATTTTCAAGCACTTAAGGATTCACCCTAAGCAAATTATCAAATAATTCCAGTTTCATCTGGTCAAATATCAAAACTTAAAAGCTTATTTGGAGTGAACATTTTTCCCATGTAGTAGCTCAGGCCTGCTGGAAACCTGCAGCAGGAAAGGGGCATGGTTAGAGGATTCTTCCCTCCTATCTTGCCTAGCTTTCTGGTCCCTGAGCTGCTGTTTCTACGCCCGTTACAGTCCAGCCCAGGTGGCCAGGGAATTACGTGACTGGTACAGTTGTAATTTGGCATCAGTGCTCTCTGGTATAATGCTTGGACAATACAGACTTTTTCATTCATGGGATACTTTTGCTGTTTCTTTACAGCATACTCTCCACCCCAACTTACCAAGGTCTTCTCCAACTCCTTTGCTTCAGGCAGTGTCTCTCCTCCTCTGGCTGCCTACTTAAGATTCCCTGCTAGTATCTTGTTCTTCCACTGGTCATCCCTCTCCTGGGGGGTTTCACTCATCAATCCAGATGCTCTTCTGCAAGGAGATCCCTTTTTAAGACACTCTCAGACCAGATCCCATTCATGGGGTCCAGAGTTGGTTCCCAAGTGTATTTGTTATCTACAGCTATGTAACAAATTATCTTGGAACTTAGTTGTTTAAAACAATAGCACTTATTATCTCACAGTTTCTGTGGTTCCAGAATCCAGGTATGACTTTGCTGATTTCTCTGGCTCAGAGTCTCCCACAAAACCACAGTCAAGGTGTTGGCTGGGGCTGCTGTCTCATCTTAAAGCCTTATTGGGAAGGGAACCTCATCCAAGCTCTTTCAAGTAGTTGTTGGCAAGATTCAGTTTCATGCTGACTGTTGCACAAAGGCCACTCTCAGTTCCTTGCCATATGGGTCTTGCCTCATGGCTACTCACAACATGGCAGCTTGCTTCATCAGAGAAAGCAAGAGAGAAGAACCAGAGAGAGAAAGACAGAGCAAGAAGACCTTGGCTCTGCTAGTGTTTGAAACAGTCCCTCTCTGTCCAGCCTTCCTTCCAAGAGACACTTACCAAACTCTCCTAGGGGGCTGCTCATTGACCCACTTGGATCTATCACTTGGCTAAGGAAAAAGCAACCTTCTTTTCCCAGTGGAGAATTGTCAAAGCACCTCAACACCCTCCCCACAAATATTTTGTTTCTTGGACTGTTTAATATTGATCTACGTAGATTGTGAGAGTGGGAGGCCTGGATAATTGCTGACAGTACCAATCTGGAGCTTGCTTCTTTGCAAATGCTGTACTGATGAGCTAGCATTTTGCTATACAACGTGAAGGAAGTTGGCAATTATTTATAATTCAGCATTTAGAGCTCAGCAAAACTGAGGCAGGAAGTACTCACTTTTAATATCCTGTTACCTTTTAATCTAGAGGTAGCATAGAATAGAGAAGCAGATTATAAAATTTTATTTAAGTGCATTGTGGAAAACAGAATTTAAAATGAGAACTGTGATAAAACTGGAAGAGAGAGACTAGAACATCTTGTATAGAAGAGTATAATCATCATTCGTTCAATTAATAATAAAATAGGCAAAAAATGATGAGGACACAGATGTAAGAGAAATGAATCTACTTGTTAATAGAAAATCAGTAGGGAAGGCAATCAAACATTTGGAAGAACTAAGAAAAGGTGATTTGGATCTGTGTTTGATGCCTATTTTTCTCTTACAGCAACACTTCTCTGTCCACAGAGAATAGGAATATTGAACTAAGAGTGTGCAACCTGTATTTGAGGGGTCTGCTAAAAATGAATCCCTAGTATTGGTCTACAGCAAAATTTTCATCAGTTCAGGATGGAATAAGAAGTAAAGAGGTTATAGTAAGCATTTCATGTTTATTCAGTATAAATAAATATACTCTGGCATTTTTTATATTTGGGAATATAAATATTTCCTCTTATTTATGAAACTGTTGAGGGTAGATATCTGATTATTTAGATTGGAGGTTTCATGTTTTTTACCCTTAACCTTCAGAGATTTTTTTTGATGGTGTATTTCATCACTTTTTTTTTTGATATTAACAAATATGTAGTTTTAGGAAAATACAGAGAAGCCAAAATCAGCTGTTTTAGCTCCTTGTTAGAGTTCTGGCCAGAAGTTTGATAGAGGAGACTTAAAATTCCAAAATTATTGACATTTTAAAATGGTCTGTCACTTTCCATTATTTTTTGTTTCTATTCTATTACCACATTTCATTACTTCCATTATTCCTATTTCATTACCACCGCATAAAACTAATAGACTTTTCAAAGCGCTGACCCCACTCACTAAATGGTGAAACAAAATTTTAGTAAGCACCTACTGTGTGCAAGGCACATAGGCATTGTGAGGGCTACAAATAAGAACGGCACAGTTTTTGCCTTCAAGAAGCTTGTAGTCAATGGGGAAGAAAAGCGTTTATCCCAAGTTTATTGATTTCTCACTAACAAGAATTGAATTCTCTTATAACAGGTACTAGGAACAAAGTAATAAAAAAAAACATGCTCCTTACCCTTCTTGAATAATCACCAAATGATGAACATGGGATAATTTATTATCCACAGTAAATATCTTTGTCTATTATTTCAGGTTTTTTTTAACCTTGGACTTGATGTGACAGATTAGAGAAAGCAAACTGTATTCTTGAAGGTCAATTTAGTCAAACCTGGGGAGAGCCTGTTCTGTACTTTTGACCCCATATACACAAAAATATCTGCATTAGTTGATGGACAAATGAACACCAAGTTAGACCTTTACAACTAAATATCAGTCATGGACATACATAAATAAAAGATAAGGTAGAATATAAGTACTATAATAGGGAAATGAACAAAATAGCACAGGAGTGCAGACAGGTGTAAGATTAATTCTGGCTGAGGAAAGTGATGAAAATAATTCTACTTGAGCTAGCCTTCAAGAAGCTAACAAACATACATAATGAGGTTTGGGTGGAGGGTAAGAGACCTTCCAGACCAGGACAGGGTTTGTCCCATGGTGAAGTCACTTGCCGAGGCCGGGCATGTTTCTAGAGCAGGGCTCAGTTTGACTGTGGCACCAGGTTCCTGAAGAAAAGTGACTGGTCAGGCTGGGAGAGCAGATTCCAGCCTGATGATGGAGAGCCTTGGTTGCCATGCTGAGCAGTTCGGACTTATTTCTTAGCAGATGAGTAGCTATTAAGGGATTTTTCACTGAGAGTGTGATAACCTGGTGCTTTAGGAAAGTTACTCTTTTGGAAGGATAGTTTATAGGATGAATTGGAAAAGGGGAAGGCAGTGGAGAGACAGACAGACAGCTCGCTTGAGAAACTATTGTCAGCTCCATTGAGAGACTATTGTAACCACCCAAGAAAGAGGCAGTGAAGGCTCATATTTAATGAATAGCAATGGAAGTGGAAAGGAACAAAGAGACTGAATAAATTGTGGATTGAATCTATAATACAGTTTTTAGGTTTTCTGTAGAAAATGCTACATTAATTTGGGTGGAACAATATAAATCTGCTTCATATGAAAAACATGAGCATCATCTTACTGTACAACAATTATTACATATTTGTCACCATAATTTTTTTTTTTTTTTTTTTGTGGTACACGGGCCTCTCACTGTGTGGCCTCTCCCGTTGCGGAGCACAGGCTCCGGATGCGCAGGCTCAGTGGCCATGGCTCACGGGCGCAGCCGCTCCGCAGCATGTGTCACCATAGTTTTTAACTGGGGACCTAGGAAATTTATTTTTTTAACTCAAAACTGCGCAAATGAATAATCTGTACACCCAAAGCTGACTTTTCTCTCGAAATATTTGATTTTCTCTTTATCGAGTAGGTGCTCCTCTCTGAGCATCCCCCAAATGGCATCATTTTATGTTTGTATAATGCCCAAGCCAATGTGCTCCTTCATTAGCTCAAGATTAAGGGTTTTACTGCACTGATCTGTCTTTAAAATAAAGGGTTTCTATTTTATTCTGGGGATGAGGGATGGATGAAAACATATACAAGAAGGAAGAATCACAGGCTCATCCACATCCAAATCCTAGAACAAAGCAAGTGACAGTCACTTAAATGCTTGAGTAGTGGTGGTCAGTTCCAACCAAATGGAATGAAGATTTCAAAACAAACGCAAGCCCCATTTAACTTGAAACAGAGGTGTTTTTGTAGATGTACCACTTTCTTCAAGACTAGAAATCATTAAAATATATTCTAATGGCATTTCCTTTCTTGAGGGTCTAAATGTTTTGAAAATTACAAAGAAACATGTAAAGTCATTCTTACACACTTTTAAAAGCATAGTCATTATTTAGTTGTAACCGCAGCTTGATCCCTGCCCTTTCATCATCACACTGCACGTGTCTATTCTGCTTCAGCATCTGTCTCTATAGGAAGTTTATTTTGACACCGCTTTTTTCTCATTATACCTCCAGTGACTCTAAGAGATACAGATTATGGTGTTTAGCAGCCATCATTAAAGACTGTGATCTAAGTTATTTTGCCCAGGGAACATGGTGAGAAATCTGTAACTTTATTTCTCTATTCTTTGACCTGGTCTTTCTCATGCGCAATAGAACATGTTGGTGCACTGGGGTCTAGGTGTGGTCGCTGGCCGTCACATAGAGGAAAGCAAGAACTTGTAAGCTCGACATGTTTTATGTTTTTAAGACTGATAAACAAGTCAATATTTTACTCCTGGGAAATTTGGGAGAGACAATTAGATGCTCAGAATACCACAGAGACTTAGGAAATTAGATTTAAACCTAAAAGAGCCTAATTCATCCATGGGTCTAGTAACAGCCTATTGTCTTTATGCTGGTACTACTGGACACCACACATTCTACTCTAGAACAGTTAATACTTTGTTTATTGAAGTATAGTTGATTTACAAAGTGTTAATTTTTGCTGTACAGCAAAGTGATTCAGTTATACATATGTATACATTCTTTTTTAAATATTGTTTTCCATTATGGTTTATCATAGGATATTGAATATAGTTCCCTGTACTATACAGTAGGACCTTGTTGTTTATCCATTCTATATATAATAGGTTACATCTGCTAACCCCAACCTCCCACTTCATCCCTCCCCCAACCTTCTGCCTCTTGGCAACCACAAGCCTGTTCTCTGTCTCCGTGAGTCTGTTTCTGTTTCATAGCTAGGTTCCTTTGTGTCATATGTTAGATTGCACATGTAAGTGATATCATATGGTATTTGTCTTTCCCTGTCTGGCTTACTTTACTTAGTATGATAATTTCTGGTCACATCCATATTGCTGCAAATGGCATTATTTCGTTCTTTTTATGGCTGAATATTCCTTTGTATATATGTACCACATGTTCTTTATCAATTCATCTGTTGACGGACATTTAGGTTGTTTCCATGTCTTGGTCATTGTAAATAGTGCTGCTATGAACATAAGGGTACATGTATCTTTTTGCATTAGAGTTTTATCTGGATATATGCCCAGGAGTGAGATTGCTGAGTCATATGTTAGCTCTATTTTTAGTTTTCTGAGGAGCCTCCATACTGTTTTACATAGTGGCTATACCAACTTGCATTCCCACCAACAGTGTAGGAGGGTTCCCTTTTCTCCACATCCTTTCCAGCATTTATTATTTGTAGAGTTTTTAATGATGGCCATTCTGACTGGTGTGAGGTGGTACCTCATTGTCGTTTTGATTCACATTTCTCTAATAATTAGAGATGTTGAACATCTTTTCATGTGCTTATTGGCCATTTGTATTTCTTGTTTGGATAAATATCTATTTAGGTCTGCTACCCATTTTTCAATTGGGTTGTTTTTTTGTTATTGAGTTGTATGAGCTCTTTGTATATTTTGGAAATTAAGCCCTTGTCGGTTGTATCATTTGCAAATATTTTCTCCCATTCTGTAGGTTGTCTTTTCATTTTGTTTATGGTTTCCTTTGATGTGCAAAAGCTTGTTAGTTTTATTAGGTCCCATTTGTTTATTTTTCTTTTTATTTCTATTGCCTTGGGAGACTGACATAAGAAAACATTTGTACGATTTATGTCAGAGAATGTTTTGCCTACGCTCTGTTCTAGGAATTTTATGGTGTCATGTCTCATGTTTAAGTCTTTAAGCCATTTTGAGTTTATTTTTTTTATATGGTGAGAGTGTGTATTATAATTAAATTGATTTACATGTGGCTGTCCAACTTTCCCAGCACCACTTGCTGAAGAGACTGTCTTTTCCCCATTGTATATTCTTGTCTCTTTGTTGAAGATTAATTGACCATAGGTGTGTGGGTTTATTTCCAGGCTCTCTATTCTGTTCCATTGATCCATATGTCTTTTTTTGTGCCAGTACCATGCTGTTTTGATTACTGTAGCTTTGTAGTATTGTGTGAAGTCTGGGAGAGTTATGCCTCCTGCTTTAGAATAGTTAATACTCAATAAATACTAAGCTATTCATTTTTTTAAATCATTGATTATTAGTTATTTGTGTCTTTTTCTGCTATAGAAAATCATGGAAATTTTAGCAGTGGCTATTTTCCTCTACTCCTTTGAATTTGAATATTGTAAATAAATGTACATGAACTTGATGACCTTTTTTCCTACATAATATCTCCCTCTAACCCACTCTCAATAGTGGTGATGTGAAAAATGTGAAATCCAGGGGTGATCTTCACCAATCCAGGGAAAAGGAGGACACTATACTCTGTACTAGTTCTAGCACTGACTTTTGACCCCCAAAGACTTTTAACCTCAGAGAGTACAGTAAATCATTTCTACGTAAACCAAATAAGACTATTGGGACACCTCTGTGTACAGGTGAAGTTTATAGTTCATACCTCTGAAATATGTCTAAGAAACAGAGGCCTGGAAAACAAAACCAAATACGTGGAAGTGACTCACTCACAAATTTTGAAAAGGGGAAAAAATGGCTGTTTCTACCATTTTGTTTTGGGTTAGACAATTTCACCATTGGGAGGGTAAGCATATGTCTACTCTACATTTATAGGTTGCCCACCCAGATTTTATTTTACAGGATGCCTTCTCATAAGTAGGATACCCATGTATACAAGTGGTTGCCTGGGAAGGGATGGATTATAAAGGAAGAGAAGGAAACTTTGGGGAATGGTTAAGTGTATGTCATCATAATTATGGTAATGGTGTCATGCTTGTATATATATGTCAAAACCCATTTCATATATGTGTAGTTTATTCAATGTCAATTGTATTGCAATTACTTTGTTTTTTTCTGAAGATTTATTTATTTATTTTTTACTTATTTATTTTTGGCTGCTTCTGGTCTTAGCTGCGGTAATGGGATCTTTGTTGAGGCATGTAGGATCTTTCGTTGCAGCACATGTGCTCTTTGTTGTGGTGCGTAGGCTTCTCTCTAGCTGTGGTGTGCTATTGCAATTACTTTGTAAACCTGAAGAATAGATTGAGAGAGAGAGAGGGAGAGAGAAGCAGACAGAAAGAGAGACAGAGAGGCAAACCTAAAATACCTTGCATAATGGGTGACTGCTGCAGAGTTGGTGCCCATTGCATTTCAGCTTGTTTTTCCTTCCCATTATTTATTGTTTTTTCCAGGCTTTCGTTCCAAGTTTGCAATCTCAAACACTTGTTAGGGGGCAATGTCCACATTTGTTTTGGCTTCCCATCAGCTGCTCCTTTCACTGAGCAGTATTTTCTAAATACTTCTGTTGATTTTCAGATAAGCAGCCCAAACATGTTTTTACATTTACTCTGCTGGGCTGCCCTGGTCTGTCCTCACTCTCTTCACCCACTATCTATTCTGTCTGAGAAATTAGACTAAGAAATTCCAATTTGTTTTAGCTGTTTGAGGTTACTTTGCTTTATCAAGCCTGTTGAGGCAACTATTTAGAATTTCGTAGAACACCTCAGAATTGCTGTTTTTGATTCTTTAACAGGTACCAATGTTTTTTCCAAACATAATATTTTACCCATGAAAGAGTTGTTTTGTTTTGTGGTTTTAACTTTGAGAAACTGTTTAACCTCTAGAAAACATTCTTAACTTTTAACCTTTGGGATAAAAAATACTAAGTGAGAATTTAAAAGTTCCTGGAAAACTAAAAATTAATATAATGATTCTCAGGGAAGATTGCATTAATCCTTTTAAATATTTATTTGCTTCCTCTTCCTCTCTTTGACTTTTCCTACCTATATTGTCCATAAAGTTTGTCCTGACGTCAACTTCTGATTGAGACAGTCATGGAGGAATCCACTTTGACTATTATGACTCTATTCTAACTCTTCTCTTTGGTTAGACATCATTCTGTTTCCTCAAGTCCAAGCCAACTCCTTTATTTTTGTATCCCAATCCTCATTCATGGCTACTCAGCCCTTGTCCCTCCAAGCTAGGTCTAGCCATGTCCAGAAGGGATAAAAGGGATGGTGAGGCTGGTGAGGGGTATTCAGGAGATACCTGTTAGTCGTAGGGAAGCAAATGAGGAGATGGGATGATGGGACTTGATGAGGCTTGCTAGGAGGCTGTTGCTGTTCTGCAGGAAGAAGAGATGAAGGTATGAACTAAAACAGTTGCATTGGCAATGGGAACCAAAAGGAGAGGACAGATTCATGACAAATTGAAAAACTAGAATCAGGACTTCCCTGGTGGTGCAGTGGTTAAGAATCTGCCTGCCAGTGCAGGGGACATGGGTTCAAGCCATGGTCCAGGAGGATCCCACATGCTACGGAGCAACGAAGCCTGTGTGCCACAACTACTAAGCCCACCTGCCACAACTACTGAAGCCTGCACACCTAGAGCCCATGCTCCACAACAAGAGAAGCCACTGCAATGAGAAGCCTGCACACCACGGCGAAGAGTAGCCCCGCTTGCTGCAAATAGAGAAAGCCCTTGCGTGGCAATGAAGACCCAACACAGCCAAAAAAAAAAAAAGAAAGAATAAAATTTAAATTAATTAATTAATTAAAACTAGAATCAGTAGGACTAGGTGACTTTTAGATGGTGAGTGGAAAAGTAAACAACAGAGGGGAGACTATTGGCATCCAGGGGAGCCTTAGGGAACACCAGTGTTTCAAAGGTGGTCAGAAAAACAGGACCTTGCAAAAGAAACCAATAAAGAATGGCCAGAAAAACCAAGAGTAACTGATCTAATAAAATGTTCCCCAAAGTATTGCTGCTGGACAGTACTCCTATGATTTGATGTCACATGGGGTTCATTTGTCAAATAAGTTCGCAAATGCTGCAGGATATATTCTTTCCTGGAAGAGTCCCCATCTGAGGAGTCTTCTGGTAAGGAGAATTGTTCAAGTTATATAATCTAGGAATTTCTCAACGTGTTGGGCCGCAGAGCACTTTTCAGACACAGTACATCTCATTAACATTCAATACAACTACTACCATTCCCGAAACACACTTTAGAGGTAGTGTAATAGAAGTCTACATATGAGAACACCAAGGAGGGGGATGTCATCTGTTTCCATTGCTGCAACAAAATCAAGGACAGTTTAGGGCTGAGAGCCATCTATTGCATTTGGCAGTGACTGCAGTGGTTAAGAGCTCAGGCAATACTATTAATTACTTTGTGGAACTTTCTTAAAGATAGAAATAGAAAGTGTATGCAAACTGCTAAGAGCAGCTATTATTTGGTAACTCTTATTCTTAGCTTGGCAATTTTGGTTGCATTTTATGGCAGAATCTTTATTTCTAGAAGTTAAAAAGTGAGTAGAAAGTGATAAAAGTGATAAAGATTCAGCTTCTAAGGTGTATTTTTCCAATTATAATTTTACCAAGTTTTATTCTTTTTATTTTTAGAAATTTTTAAAATTAAAGTATAACAAGTAGAAAAGCACATAAACTAAAAGTATATATCTCAATAAATTGATACAAAGTGAACACACCCAAGTAACTACCAACCAGGTGCAGACAGCACACTAAAAGTTCTATTTTTGCCTCTTCCCAGTCACTATCCATACCCTTTTTCCTGAAGATAACCATATCCTGACTTCGAATACCGTGATTAGTTTTACTTGTCTTCAAACTTTGTATAAATGGAATCATGTATTCTTTTCCATAAGACTTATTTTGTTTAACATTATATTGGTGAGAGTCAACCATACTGCATGTAGTAGTTTATTCTTTTTCATTGCTGTATAGTATTTTGTTGTGCCAGCATGCCACAATTAATTTATCTGTTCTATAATTAATAAAAATTGGAGTTGTTTCCAGTTTAGGGCTGTTATGAGTAATGATACTGTATACATTGATTTATACATACCTTGGTGACCATATGTATGCATTTCTGTTGCTATTAGCCTAGAAATGGAACAGCTGGGTCATAGGGAATACATATATTCAACATTAGTAGAAATTCCAAGTAGTTATATCAATTTACACTCAAAATTGTAGCAATTTATACTCCACCCAGCATACAAGGGTTTCATTCTCATATCATCAACATCACTCTATATTGTCCATCTTTTTACTTTTAGCCATAGGGTGGGAATATACTGGTATTTCATTGTGGTTTTAATTTTCATTTTCCTAAGGACAAATGAGGTTGAATATATTTTAATATTTATTGGCCATTTGGATATCTTCACAGGACCTCATCAAGTCCTTTGCCACCTTTCCTATTAGATTGTATATCGAACCCAATTTATATGCCCTCCACCCAGTTCACTCCTTCTAACCCCAACTTTTTGAGCCCTTAGCTACTTGATCAGTGGACAGCCCAAGCTGCCAATGCTGTTGCTTTTTTTTCTTAACACCACAGACTGCCTAGGGCTTCCCCAGAATAAGGGCTGGGCTTCAGCATGGCCTCCTTCATGCCCACCTTGCCTGGGGCTACAGCAATTCTGGTTCCCAATCCCAACCCTACCAAACTATGGAGGATCTGGCTTCTCCCACCACCTCCCTAGGGATTCCCTAGAAAGGCCAAGCGAATTAATCTGGAAATATAAAAATTTGACAGTGAAAGACATGAGCTAGAAGGAAACCAGCATACAAATTCTTTTCCTTCCCTCCTTTCCATACTCTAGGTATTTATGTCCTCTCTGGAAACTGAGCAATCAGCTAGGTTTTCTTATAAGGCTGTGGGGTAGCCAGGTATTTGCTTTCCCTTTTTCCCTGCCTCTCTTCCCTATTATCCTTTACTCTTGCTGCCCTGGACTTATAACCCCCCAATAAAGCATTATCTTGTTTTTCCCTCAGGGTTGATTTTAGGGAAACTGGATTATTGATTTAAAAGAGTTTATATATGTAAACTTAATTGGTTATGTGTATTACAGATATATTCTTCATTACGTGACTTCTTATAATGGAGTTTTTTGATTAACAGAAGTTCATATTTTCAATGTATTTTAATGAATCATTCTTTCTTGCTTGTGGTTTATGATCTGTGTTCAAAGAAATCTTTGCTTACTCCAAAGATATAAAGGTACTTGACTGTCTTCTCAAAGCTTTATTTCACATTTCACATTTTTATCTACAGTCCAGCTGAGATTGTCATTTGATGATGTGAGATCAGGGTATTTTTTTTTTCCCATATGGATATGTGGTTAACACAGCATCATTTGTCCTTTGTCTACTTCTCTGAGGTGTCATGTTGGTCATATATTAAGTGTCAACATATGTGAGGGTCTGTGTCTGGACCTCTGTTCTATTCCATTGGTCTATTTGTCTATGCTTGAGCCAGTACCACATTGCCTTAATTACTGTAACTTTATAATGAGTGTTCATATATGCTAGTGTGGATACTCCAAATTTGTTCTTCTTCAAGCTTGTTTTGACTATTTGGAGCCCTGGGATTTTAATTGAAATCACATTGAATACAAATCAGCTTGGGGAGACTCAACATTTCCACATGTTTGGATCATCCAGTCCGTGAACATGGAGTATCCCTCCATTTGTTTAGGTCTTTAGTTTCTTTCAGTATTGTTGTGCTTGCTTCTATGGACTTCCCTTTTGTCCTGGACCTTGGCGCCACAAGTCCTTGTTACCTTCACAGCTTTCCAATGTCTTCAAAACTTGATGTATATTTTGTCCAGTTCATATAGTTGTTCTTGGTGGGAGTGTTGCCTGAAGTGAAACTCTCCCTATCTGTATTAAATAATTAAGTATTATTTAATCAGTTGATTCTCATTATCTGTAATTATTTTCTGTAAAGTCACCAGGAACACTGAATTAGCAAATATGGGATCATTGCTCCTAGGGGAAATACAGTGTTAGTTTCCTGTGAGCCTCTGCTCATAACATTTTCATCAACTGATCAATACATAACCTTGATTTATGTGTGTTTCTGTTTAAAGACATCTTATTTAATATATATTGCTTATTCATTAACATTGAATTCACAGCCAAAGCACTATAACTTATATCTGAATGAAGCTTATCTAACACACATTTTCTCTGTAAGGCAAATCACAGCCTTTGCATACTCAAGAACACTAGAAGACACTTAGGAATAATGTTAGGGGAATATTTTAAATAAAGAAATCACAAGCAAAAAGCACAAAAATGTAAAAAATGTGTCTAAATAGACCGTGAAAAGTCTACAGTATGAGAGCTGAAACAGGAAGCCAAGAGTCATCTTGTTCGACCTCAGCTGGGAACACACATGTCAGGCAAGTCAAAGTGTTTGCCCCTCTGCACAGGAATGACTGTGAACACGTGCCATGGGTACTGATTTGGGGTTACAAATAAATTATCATAGGTAGGCTAATTAAAAAATACAGAATCCATGACTAACAAGAATCAAATGTATTTATCTGAGTAAAATTTTATTGTTTTCAAAAGCTCTGCTATAATTAAATATAAATTTCAAAAGTAAATAGTAAATGTATACAGAACTCATACATTTGGGTATGTTTTAGTCCAATTGAGTTCATTATTTATCCCAGAGTTACCCTACCTTTCCTGTCTTGTATCTGAACTTTTTTAAAGCATCATTCTTATCCACTGTAACTGAATATATAAAATCCCCATCTAACCGTTTCTCAACCTGGAGGATTCTTCCCCAAACTTCCAGAAACTCCCCCAAACACTTCTGGCATTTACTTCCCTGAAATTTAACAAAGGGATGGCACTAGCTTCACCTGCCAGAGGTCACCAGCCCTCTTCACCTTTGATTTCCACCCTCTCCTCAGAGCCCAGGCCAAGTGAAGAATCATGCAGCTGGCCCCCTCACAGGCTCATGGCAGAAAATGAAACTATGTGTCATTCCCATTTTAAGATTTTCTTTTCTTTTGTACCTCTTCATCTCTTTTCTGTGATAGATGTAAACTCCAAAATCCCTGGCTACTACCTGGGATTCTTTGTATACAATAGGAAAGAGCTGCTGATTCACAAGACCTTTTTCCCTAAATATTATTACAGAAATAAATATTCAGAAAAAAAGATTCTTTAAGTTATGAAGGAAGAACAAAGTCACAATTGTATTCTGTCTTCCTGTGAGCTGTTATTGTTAGTTTGTTTGTGATGAGAGAAGTCAGAGGATTCTCCAACAAAAAATGATTACTTTATCAGAAGCCAGGTCCAGGAAGTAGAGGATGCTTTGTCTTGGTATTGATCATCCCTTGGGTATATTTATTAATCACAGAGATGACAAATGCTTATTCATTGCATTTTTAATGTCCAGGTATTTATAAAATGTTGTAGCTTCTGTTTATGGCTATAAATCTTGTTGGTCTATTTGCACAGTGGTATATTACTCTTCCTAGTAATTAAATATACTTTATTGAGAGAAAATAGTATAGTTACAGTTAAATAGAGGCCATTCCCTTCAGCTGGTTTTAATGACACTTAGTGAAAATTCCAACACAGGCATTTTGGTACCTTCTGCAAGGTATTAAGAGTTGCTACTGGTCTGTAAACAAAGAGGAGAGGGACTTTTAATTTGTTTCGGAAATGTTGATTTAAACAAAGTTAAACAGCTTGTTTACTGCAGGACTTATGCTCTTTAATATGTCCACGTGTATTGGGCATCTCCAGAAGGAGATTATAGTGTACTGCAATCTTGAACATACTTAACTTCAGAACCATTTTAAGAAACAACTTGTGGGAATAATGCTATGAAAGGCATAAATTTGAAAATACTACTCTAGAATATGACCTACCTTATTTTTGTAGACTTAGAAATTCTAGTGGAGGAAAATGGATAATTAGTGATTGGCAGGAACCATGTCTGTTTGTTATAGATGCTCTGGAGATGGCTTTTCAGGATTATTAGCACCTCCCCAGAATATCCTGAAACCTACCAAAACAATTGAGTTTTTGCTTACCTACTTCATTAAACCACACTGTGAATGAAGCAGATGTTATGAGATTCAGGGATCATTACAAGGAAAGGTTCCCCAGCCATAAGAAAAATTTAAACTCTGGAATATAAGCAAAAATTTTAGAAAAGCTACTTTCAAATTTTGTTAATCTCAAAAAAAGCCAATTGTCAATTAAAAGCTCTCCTCTAAGTCTTCTTTTAAAATGTCTTTAAATTAGCAAAACTTCATTTCAACACCTTTGAAGAGAAGATATTCTATTCGATTACCCTGTGAATATGTGTTTTCAAACTGAGTATGTGAAACCCAATTTAGCCCTTCCTTGAGGGCTGTGTCATTTTGTGACATTTTGTGTTGAAAGGCATTGCTGCTCCAGGCCCATTAATATATGCTGGCCGTTTACCCCATCCCTAGATGGGCCCAGGTTGCTCTGCTTTCTGAGATTACTTCTTATCTGCCTCTGAGTTCCTTCCTTCTTACCACTCTTCCTCCTTCACATTCTTCCCTGGGCTGTTTCTAATCTGCTGGGCTTTTGGAAACCACAATATGTATTACACTTGTTGGTTTAAGTAGTAAATTAGAGAAGGTGGGCCCTTGAGCACCTAATTTGCACTTCGTTGATTAGAAAGAAGTAACTTTTCAGAAAACTTTCTTAGTTTTATTTTTATCAAACATGTATTCAGCCAACAAATATTATTGTGGCTTGGGACTGTGTTTTGGATGGTCAGGTCTGCCAGAAAAGCGAAGAATCTTTATATTTTTATTAATTAATTTCAAAAATAAGCAAAAAAGAAAATATATGATAACTTCAAATCCTACATAATTCTGTATCTCAGAGAAAACATGTTCTCCTTTCTATTCTTGAGTATACACAATGGACTTTTAATTGAACAATATTTAAACAAACTCATTTATCATGTACCTCTTATATATGAAGAACCCTGCTGTTTGCAAGCAATACGACCAAAACTGTGGCAAACTATAATAGATCCTTGCCCTAACTGTCTAGTAGTTTTAGCTAATAAACAATATTCTGTAGGTAGAGTTTACCTTAAATCACTCTTTAGTATTTTATATGCACCATTTTGCTTTTTCATTTTCTTCATGATAAATAAACAACAAAAAAAGTAAATGTCTTTCAGTTCCCTTGTTAAGGAAAAAAGTATGTTGATTCCTCATTGTGATCTCTTTCTTTTTGCCAAATTCCCTTTTTTTTTTAAAATAGTACCCTTTTAATAGGAACACTTTTAACAGAGTACTTTAAGGGAAATTATCTTTTGGGGGAGGTGGATGAAGCCTCCATTCACACTTTACGAGGTCCAGGATGTTAGTGTAGGAGTGCCAACGTGGCATTTCCATATAATGGAGCTAATCCCCACACAAAATGTGTCAGTCATTTCACTGTGTATTAATGCCCCAGCTCTCATTTAAACAACCAGGAAAGCTCAGATCTTTGTTTTAAGTGCAAAACCCTGCTGATGCGCCAACTTTGTTCAGGCCTCCGGCACATTGTCTGTGCTTCATGACCTGGAAAAAGGACCCATTATATCTGAAAATGTTAACGTTTCAACACAGGAAAGGACAGTAAGGTACAAACCAACACGGAGTCATCTTTCCTTTGTACTGGATTTGGTTTCTGAATTCCTTCCTGGGAAAGAGTTCCGGCTGTAATTTTCCCCTGGCCAGCTACGTGGATAACATCTTCACGTTCCCCTCCACTTCGTTTCCTCTTTTACATTTACAGCAGGACACACTATGCTTGTATTACAGCCATCTTATGTGCTTGGGCAACCTCTGCCCAGACTGTAAACTGGAGGCTGGAACAAGGTTATGTCACTCTGCTATTTGTCCATGACACCGTGAGCTCTTTCAAAAGGTTCTGTGACTTATTCTAATAACAGTCAAGCCAACAACTTTCTCTTCCCCTGAAAGATCACTAGTGCAAGTCACAGGTACATATTTATTCACTTGTTCATTCATTCATCTAGAACTCCCAGCCTGGGGCTGAAAATGTCCTCAAAAACTGAATCAACGAGTGAATGGTCTGCGTTTTGCTCATTGTATCTTCTCTGGAAGAAGGAAGAAAGCAGCTGACATGATTCTTATTCAAATAATAGGTGAAAGATTGGAAGAAGAACTGAGCTAACCCTAACTTGTCTCATGCAGATGCAATGAATTTGTGTCTTGTGCAGAATTTGATATCTGTGTCCCTCCCTTATGCTCCCCGAGATTAAAATAAGTGGCCCACAGAGTAACAAAATAGATCTTAACCAGTTCCCATTCAGTTGTCAGCATTTATCGAATATGTACAGTATCAGGTACAAAAGAAATGAGGCATCCCAGATCTTGAGTGCAGTGAGGTCAAGCGTAACCGCAGCTTTGCAGAGTGTGAGGGATGTTGAGATGAAGGGGCATGCCTGAACTGGAGCTGGAGCCATGACCAGCCTTGCAAGAATCTGCTTATTTGCTTCTGGAACTTCTCTCATCCTGCCTTCGCTATGGGTTATTTGCTCACCAGTGGGGTGAATTTGGTTTCTTATTAGCTAGACATATTAGAGAGAAGCAGGCCTTGTAAAGGAGAATTACGTAAAAATTGCTGTGTGTTGCTGGCTAGATATTCAATGTGGACCCTCACATTCTATGTGACTTCTCCCCTAACCACCAAAGAAAAAGAATGTCAGAACAGGGCTTCCCTGATGGCGCAGTGGTTGAGAGTCTACCTGCCAATGCAGGGGACACGGGATCGTGCCCCGGTCCGGGAAGATCCCACATGCCGCGGAGAGGCTGGGCCCGTGAGCCATGGCCGCTGAGCCTGCGCGTCCACAACGAGAGAGGCCACAACAGTGAGAGGCCCACGTACCCCCCCCCCAAAAAAGAATGTCAGAACATAAAGACTGCTTTGTGTGGCTACGGGTGTCTGCCCATGTCATCTTTCCTAATTCTACGACAAGCACAATAAATGACATTTAATAGAAACATAATTATGATGATGAACATCCTCAGCTGGTTTAAAATTTACAAATATATGCTCTCATGAACTTGCTTATAAATTGTTCTCTGGGGTCATTCATTAATTAATAGTAACTTGGAAGTTAATAACTTAGAAACAAAACTCGCCTTCTTTTTGTTCTTCTGTGCCATTAAGTAACATTAAACCTTTGATGCTTCAAATGTTTTAACTTGTCAAAGTCTAATAATTATTCACAGCTCCACATATTGCTGCTCCTCTCCTATTATAAACAACTAATTTTTTAAATTTTTGATGCTTAAATTTTATTTTCAATTTATTTGTTGAATATATTTCTGGATATATAATAAAATTCCTAAGTATGTTCTTTTCACGGTATATTTCAAATTCCATAAAATGTTTTACCACCATGGACACAACATCTACCATGTTGCTAACTGAAGTCAAATTTTTTAACCTACCTTGTTAAGGAAAAATAAAAAAGCTGAATGTTACATCTTGATAATTTTATTCATACAAAGTAAACATGCCTCCTCTTCATATTATTTGATGGTGTTTGGAGCTGCCTCAAGGGGATTTTCTCTCTAAGGACTGACTCTGTAGTATCTGGAAATGCTTATGGGGTCATTAATGAATGTGCCCTTTGAGCTCAATGATCAAGGGTGTTTCCTTTGGTTTTAATTTGTGTTACCATATCCACACTCATAACAATTGTGTAGGTCATTATACTATGCATTTTCGCCTAATTCCTGGTTACATTTTAGGTCTCCACCCTTATTTTTCTTTCTTTTTTCATGCCACTTTCATTTTAGTCTATCCTGTTCCTTGTGGAAGAAGAAGGAAGTATGTAAATAGTACTGAAACAAAGGACAGTTAAGGCAAACCAACCAGTGATTTCTGTTGAACACAAATGGGGGAAAAGTTGTCCTCTGCTCCCTGAGAATATCATAGAAAATAATTTTAAAAGCTCTTTATAAACTTCAAAGACATAAGTATTCATAGAGTCTCTGGCCCAGAAGGGAAACCTCCCTTATGAAAGTAGCGTGGTTGCCTGCCTGTGAGGCCAGACACAGATTCTTCCTCTAGATTGACCCTTCTCACTCATTATCAGGCCTATGACCATGACCACAATTTAGAGCAGAATCAGAATCCCTGTCAGACTGTATAGTAACTTTGACTTGGAGAAAAATGAAAAGAGTGTTTGAATAAAGGTTGATCCAAGTGAACGATCCACTTATAGTGGGAAAAGACTAGAAATTCTTGCTAAAAGATATTTGTGGATACTTCCCCAATTTTTTGCTATAACGTATAGAATGCGCTTTTTGAGGTAAGGTATTTAATTTGCTTCTCTTTTTAATTTTAATAACCTATTTTTATAATGCTTGTGTCCATTTTCTTCTGTTATTCCTTGTTTGTGCCCTTGAATTCCAAATTTCGCTACTCTTTTTTTTCCTTTTACTTTCTTAATCTCTGCAAGAAATCTTTGAACCATGACCCATGCTTGTACCTTGTATCATTTGATTTTCTAGAAATTTATTTCTTGACCTCCAATAAGTTTGATTTTATCTATGTCATTAAAGTTATGATTTCCATATTGGAACTTGATTTTTTCTTTTTTGATGAATTTATTGTTAAGGGTCCTTCCACCCCTGAGATTCTCTGAAATATTTCTTCTGTCCAAGAAAAAAGGATAATGAGAGTTTATTCAGTGCTAGTTTTTATATTCTTTGCAGACATTTTAAAGCAATTTTCATGCTGCAGTAGTATAATTAAAACCAGCCTCTTCAAGTATACATTTATCCAGTGATTGGTTGATTGATCCATTCATTCATATATTCTTCAAACATTAAGTGACTTATCTATATGCGAACAGGATGCTAAGAACTATTTCTACAGTGATAAAGCAAAGAGGGTTCCTAACCCAGAGAAGTTCACAGTCTTGTAGATATAAACACACAATTAAGCAAATGCCATAAAGTGGAATCATTACTATGGTCTAAGCATCTATAGAGGGTGCATTGGGGCACAAAAGAGTGTGTGATCAGTTCTCCCTGAGGTATAGGTAAGGAAAAGCTTCATAGATGAGATAATGATTCAGCTGAGTTTTTTTAAACTTTTTATTTTATATTGGAGTATAGTTGATTAACAATGTTGTGTTAGTTTCAGGTATACAACAAAGTGATTCAGTTACATATATACATGTATCTATTCTTCTACAAATTTTTTTCCCAACTAGGTTGTTAGCAACAAGGACCTACTGTATAGCATAGTTGAGTTTTGCAAGACAGTAGTTTCATAAGGGGGCAGGGGAAGGGACAAAAAGCAGTTTGGCCACAGCAAACAATACAAGAAAAACCAAGGAACATGAACCAATATAAGCAGTTTAGGGTTTTGGAAGTGGTTCTGTGGCTCAAGTGTGAGGTGTGAAGTGGAGACAGAGTAGAAGGTGAGGAAAGAAAGAGATGGAAGAGAGCTCAGATGATAAGAAGTTTGGACACAAATCCATAGGCAGTGAGGATCTGTTGAAGAATCTGATCAGATTGCCTGAGAGACCCTGTTTTAATAAATAAACAGTAACTGTAAGATTACCTCCAGGAATGACAAGTCATCTTTTAAGGCTACAACAAAATGTGGTAACAGGTTTACACTCAGTGATGGTAGTTTGTATTATGCTCTAAAATTAAATCTTTCTTTCCCTCTTTCTTCCGTCTTTCAATTTTGGTTGCCCTATTGCTTTCCGTTCCAGTACCACTGATGTCTCTGTCTTTGCTCTTGTCTTCCCTGCCCTGCTCCTTTCTCTGGAAGCATCAAATTTCAGGTTCTCTGAACACTTTACACAGGCACTGGCCTTGGCTCTGTTCCTTTCTCTGACTGTTTCCTACAGAGGGATAGTGCATTTATTTCTATTGTCCAAGCTGCATATTGGTAACAAACTTGCCAGTTAGGCACACATTTCCCAAAGCCATTTGGACCACCTTCATTCCTAGTAAGTCAGTCCAAATTCTATCAGAAGCTTCTGTTCTCCTCAGGCTGCTTTCAAATCGGTAGAAGTAGAAGAAAAAACAAGTAAATCTTTCAAAAACATTTACTTTTAAACTTATTGGGAGCTGTTGAGTGAGAATTCGTGTTCCTTCAATACCAAAATAAAGACTGTTCTAATGAGTTGCTCAATTTGTAGCACTTGTCAGGGATCTTATTCAAGAGGGGTATCCCCAGAGCTAGAAAAGCTCCAGAAATTGGAGTGGTGCTTTATTTTGTGTTGAATTATCTCTGGTTTAATGACAACTACCTAGACAGCTTCAGCCTTGCTGTAATTGATCAATCTGACTCTCCTTGACCTTCATAAGAGATGCTATTAACGGCCAGTGAGCTGGTGCACAGTAATAAAGAGAATTGTCTTTAGAAGCCATTGTTTAATTTTACAAACCATTAACATACTCTGAGTCTTCCCTTCACTAAATATAATCAGTTCCTTCTCCTATTTGTAGACATTTACCTACAGATTATCTAACTTTTCTAGGAATTTACCTCTGGGAAAATAATTTCCTCTTCAAAACTCAGCCTAGACTTTTTGGAGCTTTTAACCCCAAGACTTGCTGGAGCTTTCTGGAGCAACTGTCCAATATAATCAAAGACCTTCATAAGGAATTGTTAAAAAAAATTCAATGGCTATCAGGTTTGGAACTAGACCCTTTCCCTTGTGCACGTCAGTTTTCTCACCTGTCAAAAAAAATTAGAAGGTCTGCTTAGCTCTAAAATGCTCTTTGGTGTTAGGAAGTTCTTTACACTGCTCTGGCACGTAGAGCACTATTGTAAACTAGAGGAATTGGTTTTAATAAAACATAAATCTCCTGATTTAGGCATTAGTCCCTACAAATCTCATCATTGTTGTTTGTTAGTGGTAATCTTTTAATTAAAATCTGCCTAATTCAATCCAAGAATGAAATACAATGAACATGTTAGGCTTTTATTAATAAATGTTCAAATATCTTACTGCACAATGAACATCAGTAGTGATTAAACAGCTCTGTGGGGGTTTTTTTGTTTTTTATTATTGAAAGTACTCATTGTCTCTATCCATTCACAAATCAATTAGTATTTTTTGTGTAATAATTCGTGTACATTCACTTTTGAGTCCTTTTGTCTTCTAGCATCTGGTTCTTTATTTTCTGTGACTGTCTGTATCTTATAAAAGAAATTGAAGCTATGGCAGCTATCTAATTAGTGTAATCAGTATGTGTAGCTGAAGTAGGAGATTCATCCAGACCCTGGTATATTGTGAAGGGTTTTAGCCTTTGAGTGATCAGTTTAGCTAAATAAATTTGTAAGATTAAATCACCACTTTCCACTAGGCTATAGAACTATCCTGTGTAGCCTACTCCAGCAAGGCATGACAAGCAGATAGAAGTACACATCCCGAAAATTTGCCACTGTGCAGACACCTTATTGCAAAAACATTGTAGTGTGGTAAATTCATTGAAAATGGGGAGTTTTTCCCAAAAGTATAGAGGTTAGCACAAAACAAAAGGTAACACCCTAAACCTTTTTTCTTAACTATATCTTTTTTTCCAGTTTTATTGAGAAATAATCGATTGACATACATCACAGCATAAATTTAAGACATACAGCATAATGGTTTGATTTACATATATTATGAAATGATACCACAATAGGTTCAGCTAACATCCATCTTCTGATAAAGTTACAATAAAAAGAAAAGAAAAGGAAAAAAGGAAAAAACTTTTCTCTGGGACGAGAACTCTTAGAATTCAGGATAAAAACTTTCTTATGTATCATAGAGGTGAGTTAGCTATAGTCATCTTGTTGTATAGTACATCCATAGTATTTAATTGTCTTATAACTGGAAGTTTGTACTTTTGAACCCTAAACCTTTTTATGAAATGCTGCTGTTCTAATCTTTATCTCTTTTTATGGGTATTGACCTTCATCTCATCTTTCTCTCCAAAAGTATTCTTAATTTCTAATTATCTTTCTTGTGACTCATCAATTATAATTGTTTTAGTTTCTTTTTGATCATTTAGGCCACCTGCTGTCTGACCCATTTGACCAGTAATGCATTTTATAAGAGGGGATGTTTTCCCTATGTGATGAAATTTCACCAGAGCCACTCTCCGGATAATCCCCTCATTCTTAATTTAGGGTTATCTAATACTTTTGCTGTCTCTACTCAAATTTGCTATCTCTTCCAGATGTGTTTCTTATAAGATTATCCCTTTTAGTTTCTGGGGCATTTTGAGGGCTAGTCTGTGGTCTGTCTCTTTTTGTAAGGTATAAATATTATTTAACTTTCTAAGTTTCTTCTCTATCTTTAAAATATATCCTCAGTGCAGATTCCCCCAAAATAGCTTGTAGTGTGGTAAATTCATTGAAAATGGTGAGTTTTTCCTAAAAACATAGAGGTTAGCACAATTGAAACATACACAGAAGTATAGAAAGGATTATACTATATTCAATAAGCCCCTGTTTATCCATCACCCAGCTTCAGTCTTACCAATTCATGGCCAGTCTTGCTTCAGTGACTTCACCACCCACTTTCTCCCTTCCTAATATTATTTTGAAACTATCCTAGACATATTTTATCCACAGTGTTTTTAAAATATATATAAAATATATATTAGAATATATATAACACATATGTTATATAAAAATACATATTAGAATATATAGCACATGTCATATGTATGATATATACAACATGTATATAATACATATATAATATTCAGTAGAAAATTGCCTAAAAAATTCAGGGAATTTTCTGTAATCCATTTGTCTATATAAACACTGGGAGTTATCATAAGTCATCTCTAACTGATATGTTTGTAGTATTAGATCATTCTAATTAAAATATCAGATGTGAAGGAGAAGAAAAATTAGAATTCCATCCAGATATTAATTATATAGTTTCATTTCAAGTAGCTTGGGCAGTTAATATGTTCCTCTAGATTTTCAGTGGCACATAAGCTATTTAGTAGATGGAGGGGCCTATTCAGAGTGGGCCAGGTGGTCCTGCCCAGTTGTAGAAAATATTATGGATTTTAAAAAGCTTTTGCAGAGTTAATAAGCATTAAACATAGGAACAGGGCTTCCCTGGTGGCGCAATGGTTGAGAGTCCACCTGCTGATGCAGGGGACACGGGTTCGTGCCCCGGTCTGGGAGGATCCCACATGCCGCGGAGCGGCTGGGCCCGTGAGCCATGGCCGCTGAGCCTGCGCATCCAGAGGCTGTGCTCCGCAGCGGGAGAGGCCACAACGGTGAGAGGCCCGCGTACCGCAAAAAACAAAAACAGAAACAAAAACAAAACATAGGAACACAATTCAAGGTGGTGTACACTTCAGAATTCCATAAAGAAGAAAATGCAGCCCTGGATCTCTGCAAAGCTCAGATCTGCCTGTGTTTGGACTGGCATACAGAATTGTCATAATACTACTAATGTTTATATAGCACCTGACACTTTAATATCTCATCTGATGTTCAGTTCACCTTAGAGCTGGGAACTCTTATCATCTTCCCTGGGCTCAGGAGGAAATAAAGGCTCTGAAAAGATAAGGCTTTCCCCAAGGCCTGGCCCTAGCACCCAGTAGAGGCAGCACTCAAGCCGATGTTGTCTGCGACTCTAAAACTTGTGCTCTTTTTCTCATTTAGGATTCTCATGGGTCCTGTTAAACCAGTGTAGCCCTGAGATGTAGGCTTCTTGAAGATATAGACCCTCAAGAAGGTCTATTGTAGGAAGTAGTATTGACATGATGTTACTAACATTTATGTAGCAAAATGTCAAGTACTCTTATTTAAATGTTAGTAATGTTATCACAATTCTATATGATGGCCCAAACAGATACAGGTCAGGGCCCTGGAGAGGCCTAATACCACATTTTCTATTCTTTACAGAATTCTCAAGTACACCTAACCTTGTATTTTATTCTCATGTTCAACGTTTTCTTGGTCAATACTATATAACCAAGTTCCTGAAATGGTGTGTGGTACATGGTAGATGCACAAGGAACATTTGTTGAATAAATAAATGGATGAAAAGTGATGACAGTATCCCTGGCTCTTGTACCAAACGCACAGACCTTGATTTATAGAGAGATATTCCATGAGTTGCAAACACTGAATATAGCAAACCAAAGTGGTGCAGTCCCAGGAAGCCCAGTTGATGTCCCGTGGTCCCCCTTGCCCAGGTATCCATTCGCCCCATAGCTCAGGGCAAAACTCAGCTGGGTCCTAAGCTTGACTGCTCCTAGCTGACAGTGTCACCGGACAACGCCACTGAAAATGTTCCCTTTTGTTTGTTTGTGTAACAGTTACCAAAGTGTCTTCACATACATGGCGTCTGAGCCTCAAAACAACTCTGGAAGGAAAATCCCGGGCCCTTGCAGCTTACCAAGCTCCTTGGTCTCTAAACTCCTTTCCCATTCTGGTGCTGTGATTCTGAAGAACCACTCTTTCCTCACTTTTAAATTAGAGACCTTTGCTTATCTATCATGAAGTTACTTCCCAACTTTTAAGCTACTGTAAAGCAAAGTAGACTTTTTCTATGGTAATTTTCTGCATATCTTTTTTATTTTGATTTTGGATATTCCTGATTGACGTGTGTGTGTGCACACACGTGTGTGTGTGTATTCTAAAGCTATACATCATAGTTAGATGACTGTTAACGTGCAAACATAGACATGCATCCACTTCATTTGCACATGATACCATACAAGAAAACTTACATCTTGGTAGCTCAACAAGGAGTACATATCAGTGTTGAAATTTGGTGGGATGGCTTATGAACACTTTTTCAGTCTGTCTGCTGTATGTGTTGTCCTCTACCTGTTCAAAACAAGATTCCCAAGTTCTTAGGCAGCCATGACCCAATTTTCCCTCCAATATAGTGCTATTTCCTATATGTGAGATAAAGCCTTACACGCATTATAACTTCTGGTATTTTCCAGTAGAAGAAAAATTGTGCTTACCTTGTCATATTTTTCAGCTTCTTTTAAAATAACTGAGAGGCTTAGAATGCTTTGCATAAGACTTCTTTCATATCCCAGGCCTTTCTGGGAGAAAAAAGAAAGAATCCTTTGATGTAAATCTTTTTTGATGTAATCCTTTTCTAATATTAATCTTATTCACTGTGTGTCAGTCTTTAATTACCATTAGCCCTTTAATCTGACCACATGTGGGATTTGGGGTGGCGCTGGTGGCTTTGCTAGCACAGTAATGTGACTCCAGCTACATGAATTACTTTTCCCTTTTCTGTAAATAAGTTTATAGGGCCCTAACTGTTCCACGTCTAAGAGGTGTACTTTTAATCCCAAAGTTATCAAGGTACAACTGAAAATATCCATAATATACCATAAGCTGCTGGTGGTCACCATGGGGCATCTTGATATTTATGCTGTGCTATTATTATTTGTATTAGTCATATCATTATAACTTATATTTCTCTGGTACCTTACCATTTATAAAAGAGCTTCCTGTACAGGACACATTCATATTCTTTATTAATTTGACCCTAACAAAAACCTTGTGATGCAAACAGGGATCTCTTTTTATGGATGAGAAAATTTGGGCTAGGAAAGTTGACCAAGGTTGCTTGTGACAAAGCCAGCTCTTTGATCCAAGCCGCTGGTATGGTCTAAGTGACTTCACCAAGCAAATATCGACAGTATGGTTATGCAGCCCTTCCAATTTGGAGGACCTATGGGGAGTAGTTTCATTAGCCAATGTGTTACTGCTATCCCAGGCAATATCTGCATCAATATATTGTGATAGCAATCTGGTACAGGAGACTGTCCTTTGGGGAAATAGATCATCAGTGTTGCCTCTTTTTCAGAATAGGTTGTGCAGAGATGGTGCCTTGTGTTTGTTTAAAATGCCATCTCATGTTGCAGCATATTAATAACCTTGTAAGTAGTTGCAGTGGGTGGTATTTTCTCAATTTTATTTATTGACATATATGGTCATGTAATTAAGTGACTTTTCTAGGTATGTGAAGGTAACATCAGAACAAGAAAACTATAGTATTCTTTTTTGTTGTTTGAGTTATTTTCTTTTTTTCAAATTTTATTGAAGTATAGTTGATTTACAATGTGTTAATTTCTGCTGTACAGCAAAGTGATTCAGTTATACATGTATATATTCGTTTTCATATTCTTTTCCATTGTGATTTATCATGGAATATTGAATATAGTTCCCTATGCTATAAAGTAAGACCTTGTTGTTTAGCCATCCTATATATAATAGTTTGCATCTGCTAATTCCAAACTGCCAATCCTTCCCTCCCCCACCCCTCTCCCCCTTGGCAACCACAAATCTGTTCTCTATATCTGTGAGTCTGTTTCTGTTTCATAGATATGTTCATTTGTATTGTATTTTAGATTCCACATATAAGTGATACCATATGGTATTTGTCTTTCTCTTTCTGACTTACTTCGCTTATTATGATAATCTCTAGGTTCACCTGTGTTGCTGTAAATGGCATTATTTCATTATTTTAATGGCTTAGTAATAGTCCATTGTATATATGTACCACATCTTCTTTATTCATTCATCTGTCAGTGGACATTTAGGTTGTTTCCATGTCTTGGCTATTGTAAATAGTGCTGCTGTGAACATAGGGGTGTGTGTATCTTTTTTGAATTATAGTTTTTTTCTGGATATATGCCAGGAGTGGGATTGCTGGATCCAATGGCAACTCTATTTTTAGTTTTTTGAGGAACCTCCATACTGTTTTCCATAGTGGCTGCACAAATTCACATTCCCACTAACAGTGTAGGAGGGTTCCCTTGTCTCCTTTTTCTGTTCCACCACACAATATGGTTGGAATGACAATTACCAGTTTTAACCACTTATATCTTGGTATTGACTAAGAGTTAGAAGAGTCTCTTTAATTGGAAACCCTTGACCTACATGCAGAAATAGATTCCCTAAGTTTAATAGATCCCTTGAATAGATTCCCATCCATGAACATGATAGTTTTTCATAAATGTTTACAGATAGGCTAATTTTTTGTTCCCTTTTTTGAGGCCAAATAGGCCAATGCAAAGCTTGAATCTAAAGAAGAAGGAGCAGTGTATTAATTTGGGATTTTTTTTTTCATTTCAAAAGCATAAAGGATTGAAGTAACCAGAATTGAATTGAACCATAGAATTTCTTTGAAGATAATTATTTAAAAAGTAAAAAGTGGCACAATCTCAGTAATAGCTAAGACTATTCCCCAGAAATTAATCAAATATCAGAAATTGGCTTTATCTTTAATCTCAGAATTCAAGGTCTGACCCCATTAATGTAAAGGAAGAAAAGCAAATTACCCTGTTTCTAGGTATTTCCACCAATTTATAGATGCCTAGCTTAATGTCTGACAATAATAGTGGCTTCTTTCTCTGAAAGTTATTAAGTATTATTAATTAATTTTACTTTTTATAGTGTATACTACCCTATTGGCTAAAAAAGTAAATTCTCTACTCCCATGAAAAATTAATTTCTAAATATAGTCTTTCAAAAGTTTAAGGCACAAGATGTTAAAATAGTGTGGATAATACATTCTGAAAATAAAGAATCCTCTCACATCTTGCTTTTTTTGTCCCTCTTCCTTTATAAATAAATTCCCCCAAAGAAGGATTAAAGTTATCATCTAGATGTCCACTTTATTATGAAACGCTATGAAGGCTAGAAGAAACATGCAGTCCATAACAATTTCTTAGAATCAAGCTTCCATATATAATTAAATGTAACTTCAGAATATGATGAGAGCATGGAACTCAGGGTGACAAAGGCTTATGGTAGGGTGTGACTTTGCTAGCCCTCTGACCTTGGACAAGCCTTTGGAACTCAGCCTGAGTTCTCTTATCTGGGATGTGGGGACAAAAATGCCTGCCTCATGGAATTGTCATTAGCATTGAATGAAATAGTGCCTAAGAGACTGCCTAACACAGGGGCTTGTAATAGATAATACAGGTTTGTTTTAATAACGACCCTAGGGGAGCTGGAAGGATAACTAACAATCCAACCTCCTACTCAAGTTTTGTTGTAGTTGTTCATTTAATTCTTATTACATAATTTTATTACATAGCTTAAAAAATAAAATAGAACTACAAGATCTTTAACCCCAAAACTGAGTCCCTTTCCCACTCCACATTCGTGCTTCCCATTCACTTTCCATTCTTTTAGCGTCTTTTCCTGTTATTTATCTTTGTTTGTAAATAACATGCTTATATGTCTACATTTTTTATTTTTCATAGTAGATATTTTTACCCTGAAAGATAGGATTTAGCTATTTTACTCTCCTTCCCCAACATACACTTCCTCTTCCCCCTTACTCCCAAAAGACCATTGATAAATTTTTTTACAATCCATATTCAGTGTTTTTTATGAATATGCAAACTTTGTTCACTGCCGAGACAAGCAAGATTATTAAACCTCGTTTCCTGAACAGTATTTAAGGTTATCTGTGTTTGTTTGTTTTTGTTGTTTTCATATGCGTGATTTTCTTTGTACTTCTAGCCAGGTTTTCGGGTACCCTCAGCAGCTTTGTAAAATGTCTGGATCCAGTTTTCCCCATCTGTCCTTCTGCCCTAGTCTGGAATGGTTGGTCCTGTGTGTGCTGTGTAGCTGTCTTTTCAACCTGGCCCTTGATTTTTCCATCCTCCTCTCACTTCACTCTGCTCCTATCTCATGTTGGGTTCCCTGTTTCTTTCTTACCATGTTTTCTCATATTTATGGAGCATATTTTCCAGTAGCTTTCTAAGAAAGGGTGCATAGCAGGTTAAATTTTGAGATAGTTTAGATCCTAAAATTCCTTTATTCTATTCTTACACTTGATTAAGAATTACTTTCACTCACAATTTTGAGGTAACTCCCACCACTTTCTAGATTTCAGACTCTTGATCTTATTTATGAAACCCACTTTCCCCTGTCAGGAGGCTTATAGAACCTTCTCTTTTTCTCAGTCTTTGGAAATTCTACAGTGTTATACTATGGTGTAGGTCCATCTTCATTCACAGTGGCTCCTTCAGTTCGGAAATTTATGTTCTGCAATTCTGGAAGCTTTTCTTATATTGATTTTTGATAATTTTCTCCTTTAGTGTTCTCTATTCTCTTTTTTCTGCAAACCTTCACTACTGATTCTCTGATCTTCTTATTTTTTTCTCCTCTTTCCTCTTTGTTCTGTTTACTAAGAAATAACCTTACCTTTATCTTCCAGCACTTCTATTTAGGTTTTTTTTTTTTAAGGTTTTTTATCATATCTTTAGCTTCTAATAATCCCTTGATGTTTTTGAAATGCCCTTTGTTATCATCTCTCTCCTTTCATGCATGGGGCTTCTTTATCTCTCTGAGACTATTGTTTATACCCATTCCCCTTGTTCTCAGCACTGTTTCCTTTGTTGATTTCGATGGTCTTTCGTATTAGAGGCTTTCTTCAAGTCCTGGTAACCCTTGGCTGTTATTATATTTAACACTGAGGCACTAAAATGCAAATTGGAAATTATTTGTACTGAGGTGGGATTTTTTTGACTGATGGCCTTTTCAGTGGGTTCCCAATATTTTGTTGGGAGAGCCCCCCCCAAAATCAAGATCATTAGGTCTCTGTTTGGTGCTCTTTAGTATTTCCAGAGGAAAGTCCTCCAATGTCCTGCCTAAAAGTGGGTACAGAATGGAGTAAGAGTGATCAGGGAGGGTGGTGAGGCTATTCAGCCAGCCTGCCCATGTGTAGCTGAGAGAGGTAAGGAACTTCTGGGATCTCACTGGTCTGTCTGTAGACTTTCACTCAATATTTTTGTTTTCAATCTGGTGCCTCATGCCTTGTTTCAGCTGTGCCCCAGAACCCAATCCTCTGAAGTTCAACTTCTCAAAAGATACACCTCTGGTCTTCTGCCTGGGTGGGACGGGGGCAGTTTCCTGGCTCTGTGGAGTGGAGGAGGAAATTTGGCTCCTTCTTTTAAATATTTTCAACCAATTATCCCTGGGGGCTTGGCCTCACAACCCCACCCACATCCCAGCCTTCAAAAATACCCCAATGTCTCTATTTCTAAGCCTGTTTGAGGTTCAGCAGAGTGAATCAGCTTCTTTGTTGTTGGCTTATGCCACCCTTTCCAGTCCCTTAGCTTGGAAGAGTCCCTCGTCAGCTAAATCAGTTATCACTCATCTACTTTGAAGCTTCCAAAAATGTTGTTGACATCCTTCATGTGTTCCCAGTTCCTTCTCCATGCTCCTGTCCTCATAGGCTATGCCTTTGTTGTTGTTCCTTTACTGTCATTGTAGGAGAATATTTAAGAAGAACCAGGAAAACTGCATATATTCAATCTTCCATGTTTGATCAGTCTCTTCCCATTCCAAAACAGACATCATCACTCCTTAACTTAAGCAAAGGTCAGCGCAAGGGAACCATATCTCCTTCCTCTTCTCATCCTAGGCCCAGGAGTCAAGTCAGTGTCTCTGCTGAGCCAAAGTAGCTAGACAAAAATATTAGTGGATTGTCACAACCTCAGAAGGGGAGGGTAAGGTACATCCAGCCCTTCCAGTTATCACAGAAATTGTTTAAAATGGTATGTAATGTACATTAACAGTGGAGGTAAGACAATAAGCAAAAGTTGAAAGCAAAACATGTATTTGTCAATGGAAAAATAAATTCAAAAATAAAATCTCCTAATCAGAGAGAAATTTTCTGAGCAAAATTTTGGAGAATATATACTATCTGGTTATTTCCAGTTTTATCTTAATTATCCAGAAAATTTTACATCTAAGATTGGATAAACCACACACACACACACACACACACACAAAAGCAAAACGTACTCTCTTAACTCCTATTAGCCCAATAAGAAATTTTTAAAAATGAAAATATTGTTATAAAAATTCAAGTTTTCAGGCAACTACTATGTGCTAAGTGGTTATAATAGTTCATAGTAAAGATTGAAGCTAAGCTTCCTTTAGTGATAGAAAGCCTCATCATTATAGTGATTTGGGGAAAGCCAAATCTTAATAATATGCCTTCTTGGTTCTATGGAGCATGCTACAATCTGTGCCAGATGCAATTAAAGAATGGTTCAAATGGCAATCTGTAGAGCTTTGAAGATATCCGTGGGAAATAGGCTGCTTGGCTGTTCATTACCATTGTAATAGATTAGAAGTGACATTGGTTTAAAAAAAAATAACAACTCATCATTCTGGTCCAGTTGACCAATTAGGGCATTCACACTTCTCATACTGCAGTTGCACAGTTGTTGACATTATTTTTCATCATATAATGGTTATGGGAAAGGAACACGGTACTTTATAGACCTTTACAATATCTGTGCTTCTGCCCAAATGTAAGTCTTCTTGCATATGAGAGTTAAATATGTTGTGTTTATGTACATAGATATAATGGAGGAAACCAGTGTCTGGTGATAAGGAATAAATGGATTGGTAGTTGAAAAACAGATGTTGAAACACACAGAAAACCAGATATCAATAAAATATGAGATTTGTATGAGCTGCCTCACTCACCCACATGTAACGTAAATGAGAAGAATTATAACTACCGAAATGGGAAACTTACAGTTTCCTGCCAGAAGTTTATTCTTGTCATTTCAGATATTCAGGGAAACTCTCTTCTGTAATAATTCATAAAAAGAAGGCATTTATACTGACATGAATATTATAGTATAAAATTATACCTGTTAGATTTGTATCACTGTATATTCTAAAATGCTCTAAAAATGGAAGAGAAAGCATTTTTATGTTTATATTCCTTATATTGATTCCCACTAAGTTTTATTAGCACTTTAGATGAGTAACAGTGTAGACAGTGAATAATTAGCTCTTTGAAGATCTTCCCAACACTTAAATAATCTTCAATTTTCCTTTTGTAACTTCAACATTGAAATTAGGAGGAAGACTGTGTATAGATGTGACACAATTTGGACTTAATAAGACCTGGAACAATGTAAACTAAGTCACCTGAATTCATATCCTCAGACCCCTTTCTTTCTAAGCCCGATCAGTTGAGCATAGGTGATATGAAAGAGCTCCAAATGGCTTAGGAGTTAGGTAGTATATATTGGTAAACTTAGGCAGAATGCAGTTACAGATTTCCATTTAGAAGAATGACTCTCCTTTAAAACTTTGTTTTGGTTTTGTCTTCTCCCAGTTATTAGTGATAAATAAAGACACCTTACAGGTAAAAAGAAAAACTCTCAAAGGACCTCCACCACCACCATCTTCCTCAGTAGTCCTCATTTCACCCTTGAGCTGTTGTCCCCATCTCCTCCTTCTGAGTTCAGGGTAGCTAAGGCGGTCAAAATAGGCACTTTAGATCTGGGCTGAGATTGGGTGTTTAGGATCAACTAGATGTATTTGTTATACAACATAAAGTAAGGACACAGGGCAATGAGGGGAGAATGGAGACAAGCTAATTGTTGTAAATTACTGTGATTGTTAATCCATTAATAGAGTAATTCCTAAAACCTAGAACTTCTTGGGAGTTCCCTTTGTAATAATTCTACCAAAGATGCTAACGTAGCACCTACTGAATCAGTGCTTTTCAAAGGTGATTTGAGGTATAATTTATATCTATTAAAAGCAGGAAAACACTAAAGTGAGCATTGCTACTTGGTTGGTCTGGGACTGGTTTTGTTTAATTTTGGGCTGCTTATGAGTAGTTTGGTTACTTTTTCTTACTGACTTTAACTTTAGTTAAGGGCTTACTGCAAATTAAATATTCTAAAATGTTGATAGATAATATCCTGACTAAAAATGTAATGCTGTAGGTCTATAGCACACACATTTAATTTTGTTTCCATCATTCTTGGTGAGTCAGTTATAACATATAGATTAAAAAACTTTTATTCTCTGTGGTGTGCTTTAAATGTCACTTTTATTCATTTGTGCAGTTATTAAGGGCCAACTTGTGCTTTCCCTATGCTCAGTGCTTATGACTTGGGAAGAAATACGTTCTGGTCTTTCCAATTGAGAGGGGAAGAGATGGGCAAAAAATTGGTTGTGGGACAAATCTGAATAAATAAGCTCTAGATAGAGGAAAAAAAAAAAAACTAGTACACACAAGGAAGGAGTGGAGATAATTAGGAAAATCAAGAAAACTTTGGAGAAGGTGGATTTTGAGCTAAGCTTTGAAGATGTCAGGTTTTCCTGGGAAAGCAAACAAAAAAAGAAAAGGATGCTTAAGGCTTGAGAAAAAGCAGAAGCTAATGTACAGAGTTGTGAATATCAATGGTTCTTGATATTGGGTAAACTAGAATGGCCTAGTTTGGTAGAGAGCAAGGATCATTGAGTAGTTTAGCAGTAGGCACGGCTGGAAACATGTTTTGGAGGCAGATCACATAGGTATTTGAATGCCATGGTAAAACATTTAGACAATAGAAGAAGAGACCTAAGGTTTAAGAGCAGTGGTGTTCAACCACAGTCTGTTTTTCCCCAAAGGGATATTTGGCAATGACTGGAGACAATTTTGGTTGTTACAACCAGGGATGGGGATGTTACTGGTTTCTAGTGAGTACAGCCCATAGATGTTGCTAAACATCCTACAAGGACAGGACAGTACCCACACCCAGCAAAGAATTATTAAGCCCCATGTGTCAACAGTACTGAGGTTAAAGAATTCTGGTTTAAGAAGATATTTCTTATGGCACTGTGAAGGATAGAAGAGGGTGAGGGAGTGGGGAACAGAGAGGCCTGTTAGGAAACCTAGAGTAATGATGTTGGAGTGAGAGAGAGGACTTAACCAAGGCAGTGGCAGTGGGTTTGGCATCTTGCAAATAAACATAAATAGCCGACTTCAAGAAACTCAGATTCCAACCAGTGGCCGAGAGGAAATCTTAGTGTTGCTCAGACAGTAGTTCCCGGAATTAACTGTGGTTATTATTTAAAAATTGGGATGCTGGAGACCCACTATCACCTACAGATGCATAATCTATGAACAAGGGACCATAATGTACATTTTTCACAAACTCCTGGAATAATTTTTAGCAGGAGTTCCACTTCATTGATTCTTAAACTTGTTTTCTAATACATCAGAATGCTATAATTATCTCCAAGATTATCCTAGTTTTTTTCATCACTTAAAGTAGCAAAATACATGTCCCCCAGCTCTGTGAAGCAGGGGCATAAATCAGGCATATTTAGGATATTGCAAAAACAAAGGCATAGCTATGTCCTCTGTATACAGGAACTATTTGGGGTATTTGTATAAAATGCCACATCTCTCCTGTAATAAGGAGCACCTTTGCCGCGTGCCACTTGCACACTCTGCCCCATGCTGGGGCCATCACTAGTTCTGTCCTCACATGCCTGGTCAGCACATTCTCAGATGAATGGTTAATTCAGTTCTGCATGCTTTCACCAGGTCACTGTATCCCAGGGAGAAATCAGACATTTGCCTTGTAGGCTTCTGGGGTATCCTATACTTTTCCACCAAGAACATATGCCAACATGTTATCAGAGTTCTCTGTGGGTGGGAGTCAAGATTAGAGCAGTCAAGATTATTTTCTGTGGGTGCGAGTCAAGATTATTTTCTTCTCTTTGTGTAACTGTTTTCCAAAGGACCCTCAGTGAATTAGCACAACTTTTGTAAGACAGAAAGAATGTACAAAATAAGTTGTAAAAAAGCAAATTAAAGAGTTTGCATGTGGGCATTGTCCCTGCAAGTGATCATTGTAAACCACCCCTAATACAGGAAAACACCCTAGGAAGCTCTTCATTATGAACAACAGCAAAGGATGGAGACTGAAAGGGGATGAATCTCACTGTAAATACATGTCCCTAGATTTCTTAAGATCCCCAAAATATGTTTTTCAATATAACCAAGAAAACAACTACCCAAATGCCGAAAATTATTGGGTTGGCCAAAAGGTTCGTTCGTTTTTTTTCATAAGATGGCTTTAGTAGCACTTAGTTTTCTTTAACTTCATTCGAAGCAATTTTGTTAGGTTGTATGTGACAGCTGTCATATCAGCGTGCATTTAAAAAAAGACATCAAAATTGGTGAATTTTTATGTAACCATTTTAATATTGAAGATGAAAGAAAAACAACATTTTTGGCCTATTCTCTATTATTTCAAGAAAGGCAAAAACGCAGCTGAAACGCAAAAAAAAGATTTGTGCAGTATATGGAGAAGGTGCTGTGACTGATCAAACACGTCAAAAGTGGTTTGCGAAGTTTCGTGCTGGAAATTTCTCGCTGGATGAACCGCCACAGTTGGGTAGATCAGTTGAAGTTGACAGTGATCAAATTAAGACACTAATTGAGCTCAGTCAACGTTATACTACGCGGGAGATAGACGACATACTCAAAATGTCCAAATCAAGCATTGAAAATCATTTGCACCAGCTTGGTTATGTGAATCGCTTTGATGTTTGGGTTCCATATAAGCAAAAAAAAAAACCCTCTTGACTGTATTTCCACATGCAATTCTCTACTTACATGTAATGAAAATGTTCCACTTTTAAAACAAATTGTGACAGGCAATGAGAAGTGGATACTGTACAATAATGTGGAACGGAAGAGATTGTGGGCAAGCGAAATGAAGCACCACCAAACACACCAAAGGCCGGTCTTCATCCAAAGAAGGTGATGTTTTGTATATGGTGGGATTGGAAGGGAGTCCTATATTATGAGCTCCTTCCAGAAAACCAAACAATTAATTTGAACAAGTACTGCTCCCAATTAGACCAACTGAAAGCAGCACTCAACGAAAAATGTCCAGAATTAGTCAATAGAAAACGCATAATCTTCCATCAGGATAACGCAAGACTGCATGTTTCTTTGATGACCAGGCAAAAACTGTTACAGCTTGGCTGAGAAGTTCTGATTCATCCGTTGTATTCACCAGACATTGCACCTTCGGATTTCCATTTATTTCGGTCTTTACAAAATTATCTTAATGGAAAAAATTTCAATTCCCAGGAAGACTGTAAAAGGCACCTGGAACAGTTCTTTGCTCAAAAAGATAAAAAGTTTTGGGAAGACGGAATTATGAAGTTGCCTGAAAAATGGCAGAAGGTAGTGGAACAAAAGGGTGAATACGTTGTTCAATAAAGTTCTTGGTGAAAATGAGAAATGTGTCTTTTATTTTTATTTAAAATACCGAAGGCACATTTTGGCCCACCCATTAAGTTCCTTTAGCTGAATCCCATTAAGGGAAATGTTGGGACATCCAAGACTCTTGGTTGTCAGAGCTAACACTGTAACTGTTTCCAAAAGCAAAATAACAACTAGAATTGTGTCCTTGATACAAGCAGAATGTGTCAGCCTCTCTCTACTTATCCTACAAATCAGCCCCTTTTCAGAGATGAAAATGTTTTAGATGCCAGCTGACTCTGCCTTCCATGTGGAGGGGGTAGTGTGATGGGACTGGATTGCACAGGTATCTGGATCAGAAGAGCTGGCTTTAGTTCTGCCTTTGCTAGTTGCTAGTGGTGTGACCTTGAGCAAGTCATATCTCCCTCTCTGAACGTCAGTTTCTCCCAACATGGAGCTCAGGTAGAGCAAATGAGATACAGCACTTGAGAGCTGGATCTGTGAACTATGAAAAAATAAGGTTTTTTGGTATCTTTTGGCTCATAAGATTTTATTGTTACCTTTCCTAGCTGTTCTAATGAGAATCACTCAAGTCATGTTAGGGAAGAAGAAATTATTGTGAGCCTAGAAATTGACTAGAATTGGAATGGGAAAATCATCAGGAAGCAGGACTACTCTCCCCATCTCTCTGTCTCTCATAGGCTACCTTGTTTCTCTCTCATACACAGCGTTTCTACTTCTAACTGCACAGGCACTGTGGAGTACTCTGATAATGCACATGTTTCCCTCTCTGAATTTCTACTTATACCTAAGTGTTGTTACCTAGTTGGAGCTTTCTCTGCCTCAAGACTTTTCTGCATTAGTTCCCCATGGTTCCTGGCTTCATTTTCTCTGAGTTTCTAAGTTCAGATTTCCAAGAAAAGGACTATGATTGATCAGCTTCCCTTTGGGGTCCTTCATAAGTCAAAGGTAGTGGCCAGCCTATGACTTTTTTGCTGTGATGTCAGGCACCACCACTGGTCTATTCAGTTATGACCATGGTGCGGGGGGGGGGGGTAGGTGAGGATATGGTATCACGATAAAAATGGCTACATATGGACAGGCAGGCACTAACTGAGATCTCTAGGAAGCACACTGGTTTGAGTACTTCTTTATAATCCATGCTTTAGCACTCTTATATATCTATCCTTTTGAGGTTTGTTACTATCATATTAAGTGTTATAGGGGACATATATGTCTAGGGATGTTGTCTTGAGGAATGGGTCCATGGTTTAAACGATACCCAGTCTAAAACAAAATCACCGCTCACTCAAATGAAGGACCAGAATCAGGTTTCATTCTTCTCTGCCCTTTATGATGTTGTGAAGTCATTGGGAACAGTCGCCATGACCTGCAGCCAAACATCCTTGCAAAGTCACTTGCAAGGGAGAACCTTACCAGTAAGTCAAGGTAGACCTCGTATGAAGTGGGAGACATAGGAGTGGGATTAAGTTTAAAACTAATTTTGAGGAAGGTGCTATGTTCCAGAATACTCAAAATGTCTCACTAACTTTGAAGTTCAGGTGTCATTCTGAAAAAATAAAGTAGCTATAAAGCCAATGGAGAAAACAGAAACCAGCAGTGATTCCTAAGGCCTGAGTCTCCACACCTGCAGTCTTGCTAATAATCTGATATCCAGGAATGGAAGAGAAAGAATACCAAGATTATTTCTAGAAACTTATTTCTAACCATTCCAAACAGCTTTGGCATTTCCTGTTAAGAAATGTTATTTATATCACCTTCCCCCAGTGTAGCATTTTTCACTGTCTGGTTTGTGACTCTGTTAGAAATATGGCAGACCTAGGAGTCCCAGAGGAATGAGGCCTCTGTCTCTTCATGTTGTGATGACACCAAACGCATGTAACCAAATCAACTAAAGTGAGGACTGGGTCATGTCAAGACACTAAGTTAATTTATTTAGTCGACTAACAGGCTGAATGCTCTGTGTGTCCAAGAATCTATTGGGTAATAAATCATCATTTTACTCTTTCGTACAATCTCTTTCATATGTTGACTCTTAGTCTTTTGGCTAACACAGCAACTTTATACTCTGGCTAAGACTAACTTCCTAGAACTCGAAAACTTGGTGATAATGTTATTTTTAGAGCATACTTTGGATTATTTAAGATAATTCATTGTTTTTTAGGCAAACAGACTGAGTGCCTCGATATGCCAGATATGGTACTAATTGCTAAGGAATCAGATGAGAGACACGGCCCCCACCCTTGAGGTACTTACTATCTGGACAAGGGGATAGACAGAAAATTTTAGGAAATAGTGGAAAAGTTCTGACTTAAGGTAGAGCACAACTTGCTCTAACGTGAATCTTTCCATTCATGGCTTACATTGCATGTAACTAACCTTAATTTCTAAGTAACATAATTCACAGGTGATGGGTTTTGGTGTCACTTGAGAGAGATGCAGGAAACTCCAAAGGCAGTGCTCTAAAAGAAACTGCAAAAATGCAGAAATGGCCAAAAGCACCAATGTGATGTCGCCTTTTATTAGTCCACAGAGGAGATGTAATTATTCTGCTAAGTCTTTGTTTGCTATTTGAGAGCAACAAATTAAACCCCACTAATCTACCTCGCTGGATAGTACCTACTGAACCTAAGAGGCTTCAATTATCAACAGCTTAATAAACTTACTAATCTGCATTAAATGAAATCCTTTGCAAAATCACATTGAAACAATGCTTAAGTCGTAATCAGCCTGCCTGGTATCTGTAGCCTGCTGTGGCTGAGCCCCAGAATGCACTGTGTAATCAAATTCCATGTTACTTAAATCTTAGAAAATTCCTAATAGTTGGTTGTGTTTGTGTGTGTTGTGTGTGTGTGTTTTGTCACATGAATTCATATAGTGCTTTTTTTAATCCAGAGAAAATTGATATTTAGGTATAAGTCAAGCAAGAATGTAATTTAGAACTGCTTAAATTCAACCACCTATTACCATAAAAAGGAAGCTTAAAAAGAACGTTCTATCCTGCATACAGCAAGCCAGCATTCTGTGTAACAAGTCTTCATATGACACTTAAAGAATCCAAGGTTGTCATCATGTTATCAATCCAGACCACAGTCCCTTACGAGGTAATAAGAGAAGTATTCTTTAGGTTTGCAAAAGGAGAAACGGAGGCAATGGAATGCTTTGTCCCCAGTCATAGAAGGGAACACCAGCAGGCTACCATTTCATTCCTCTTTCTTTTTCTAAGCAGTCCAGGTAAGGGAGGACTGTTAGAACAGAATCACTAATTGAGTGGTTTAGGATTCACATAGATATTCTCCAAGTGATTTGTATTGATGTCTGGCACAGAAGCTCAAGTTGATAGTAACAATGCCATGAGGAACTCATCAGTTAGTTCTTAAATGTTAAATAATGAGCAGTGCAGTACAGATGAGGGTAGGATTTGTGCACCTAAGAACAAGGAAAGGGAGCCATAAAATAAACTGAACAAAGCATTTCAGGATTTTGTCCTCAATTTTATGGACTAATTAATCATGTAAGCCTGTCCAGGGCACACACACGCAAATGCCAACTAAAATCTATCCATTTAGGATTCTGCTGGCACGGTTTTATTTTTTTAAGGTATAAAATGCAGAATTTTCTATCTGGGTAAAACAGAATCTAGCAAGGACTATCATTTAAAAGCTACCTAGGTAGTAAAAGTTCTGATCCTCTCTATTATTTTGAATTATGCTGACTAAAATTATTTTTCAGATCATCTTCATCAGCCTGTAGTTTCTAAGACTTGAAAATTTTTGAGCAGAGGGGAGGTGTAACATGTCTAAATTCAGTGGTAAAATATAACTGATGGGCAATTATACTGTTTAACAAGTGGCTGAATTTAAATAATGACATCTACTGACATTAAGAAAAGACTACATACCCCCAAAATAGCATTTGACAATCCAGAACTTTTCTAAGATTTTTATCCTTAGACTACAGAATATTAATTAGAAGGTCCAAGCATTCAAGAATGATCTATGAACCCATTGTCCTTAAAATGCACTAACAAGCTATAATGCCAACAAAAGGAAAGGTGGAGATGAATTACATTTTTATATATTTCTCCCTTTTCAGTGCTTTCCAGCATGTTTTTGTAATATAGAACTGGTAAAAGTAGAACTTGGTGTGTGCCTACCAGATTCCAACAGAAAAAAAGTGTGTGTGTGTGTTTCTGTGCACAAACACCGTGTGTATGGGCATGTGATCAGTGTAATCAGTCAACTCAGTGGCAATGCTTTAAGTCTGACAGTTATATTTTGCTAATATTTTAAGGTTTGACAGTTCATGTTAAGGTTCTGGTGCAGAACGTGTTAGGAAAATAGAGAACAATGAATATCTAAAAGAATGTTCCACCTGCAGCTGAACGATCTATTTTCTTGGTAACTTTATATTATTTTAACAAAGGTTTATTGAGGTACCAGGCACTTGGGGTTCAAGAAGAAGAGAGATGCAAATCAAAACTACAATGAGATATCATCTCACACCAGTCAGAATGGCCATCATCAAAAAATCTAGAAACAATAAATGCTGGAGAGGGTGTGGAGAAAAGGGAACACTCTTCCACTGTTGGTGGGAATGTAAATTGATACAGCCACTATGGAGAACAGTATGGAGGTTCCTCAAAAAACTACAGATAGAACTACCATATGACCCAGGAATCCCACTACTGGGCATATACCCTGAGAAAACCATAATTCAAAAAGAGTCATGTACCACAATGTTCATTGCAGCTCTGTTTACAATAGCCAGGACATGGAAGCAACCTAAGTGTCCATCAAAAGATGAATGGATAAAGAAGATGTGGCCCATATATACACAATGGAATATTACTCAGCCATAAAAAGAAATGAAATTGAGTTATTTGTACTGAGGTGGATGGACCTAGAGTCTGTCATACAGAGTAAAGTAGGTCAGAAAGAGAAAAACAAATACCGTATGCTAACACATATATATGGAATCTAAGGAAAAAAAAAAAAAGGTCATGAAGAACCTAGGGTTAAGACGGGAATAAAGACACAGACCTACTAGAGAATGGACTTGAGGATATGGGGAGGGAGAAGGGTAAGCTGTGACAAAGTGAGAGTGGCATGGACATATATACACTACCAAATGTAAAATAGATAGCTAGTGGGAAGCAGCTGCATAGCACAGGGAGATCAGCTCGGTGCTTTGTGACCACCTAGAGGGGTGGGAGGGAGGGAGACGCAAGAGGGAAGAGATATGGGAACATGTATATGTATAACTGATTCACTTTGTTATAAAGCAGAAATTAACACCATTGTAAAGCAATTATACTCCAATAAAGATGTTAAAAAGAAAGGAAGGAAGGAAGGAAGAAAGAAAAGAAAGAAAAGAAGGAAGGTAAAAACGTAAATAGATGTGGTCCCTTCCCTACGTGAGCCTGAGGACATAGGCTAGCTGCACATTGTTAATCAGGACAGAAGGTGTTAATGGGCCAGGAAAGAACAAAGTATAGGGAAGCTCAAGGAAGGAAACAAACACTTTCACTGTAGAGTTGGAAACAGAAGAAATAGGAGAAGAAAGAAAAATTTGAGCTGAATCTTAAAAAGTGTAGAGTTATGCGAACAGGTAATTAAATTGAAACCACCTCCCTGAAACTATGGAAATAGGGAAGGACAAAAGTTATGTAACTCAGCGAAATGCAACCAAAATCATTTAAGTGCCTACTGTATGCTAGGAATGCCAGATATGTGCCAGACCCAGCTCAGATACCTGTCCTGTCCAAAGTTGATCCTTCCCACATCTGAGCACCCCGTCAGTCAGTCTCAACTTCTCTCATGTCCCTGAAGCTATTCTCATTCCTACATTCTACTTCCTAGCTGTGTGACATTGAACTAGATGGTTAAACTCTATTATCTGGTGTCCTTACCTGCAAAATGAGCATAATAAAAGCACTTAACTTCACAGGTTTGTTATGAGGATCAGATTAGTTGATGATATATGATAATAATTAGACCAGTGTATGCATACTTCCGGTAAGGGCTATAAACCTGTTTGCTGTTATTGCTGTTATTAAGTGTTATTGTAATCTTTCATTCGTCTGATTGATTTCCCTGCAGAACAGTGCTTTTCCCCTGTGGGTCTTATTAAAATGCAGATGCAGATTCGGTAGGTCTGGGGTGGGGCCTAAGAATCTGCATTTCTGACGGGTTCCCTGATGCTGCTGGTCCATGGACGACTCATCGAGTAGTGCCTTATGGTACACAAACTGATACTGGCCCACGAGCTGTTTGTGAATGATGAGAGAAGAGCAAAATTGAGAGTAAACATCTGGAAACGTTTAGAGCAACTTGCCACTGCCACAAAATCCAAGTGCCTAATCAATTCATGGCATTTTACAAAACTATGAGTTTGTAACAGATCGAAAAAAGTTTTTAAAATGGTCCTTCACCACAAATCATTTGAGAAGCTTTGCTCTAGAACACAGCATAAACTTAAAAACAGATAAGAGGTCTTTGTAAAGTTTTGTACCACCTCATCAACTAAAAGAACTTTGTACAAGGTTGGTGTTCAACAGATATTCTTGAATGCTTGTGAGAATTCATTTTAAAATAAGGGACTACAACTCTGATTGCCCATTTTCAAATTCTCCATGTAATGGCTGGAGTCCGAGCTCCAGGTAGCATCAACTTTAATGAAGTACAGTTAGCAGTTGTACGACTAAGCTTCTGTTTACATCTTATGCTTAATGATTGTTTAAAGACTTCTGTGTTAGAACTGTAAGCACAGGAAGGTGTTTTCTCTACCTGGTTCTCTCCTGTGAAATATTAGATTTGTACATTTGTAGAAATACATGCCCATGTTCATAATAACTGACTTTTAAATAACATTAGGATCTGAAGAGAGACAGAACACATACACACGTATGTTAATGTGAGTCTCATATTTCATCCTTGTTCTTCATCTACTATGGCCTCAGGTAGAGCAGTATTTAACAGTAGTATACATATCAGTATGTCAAAGAAAAAAGTAAAAGGGAAAAGAAATACCTGTTTGAACAAAAGAAATATATTATTATTGTGTGTGTGTGTGTGTGAGTGAAAGTCAAGTATTACAGTATATTTTATGACTTTACCTGTAGTGGCAGTTTTAATGACTGGTTACAGACAGTATTCTAATGAAAGGGATCGCATCCCAGAGTCAGGAATTTCATGTGAGTGTGTGTATTTATGATTTTCCTTTGCAGTTATCTCACCAGCTAGAAACAAGGTGTCATTCACCAGAAGAACTTACTTAGTTTTCTACTAAATATTGGAGAGAGGACCTAAGATCTCTAGCAAACTTAGGGTTTGAAGTTTAAGTTAATAGATGAATCAGGATACTTGGTCTCTGCTCCATGATTTTCCAGTGATTAACATCTTTACTAATGACTTCCAAAATCATTATCTACTTATCTCTCATGTGCCAAACAGGAATCTTAAAATAAACTACATTATCAAATTAAACAAATCTGTGTTACGAAAACTTACATTCGAAATGAGGACATCAGATGATCCACAACCCCCTCCACCCAGGTCATGAATGTTATTTGTATCCCCTCAAAAAGTAGTATTCAAATTAAAGAGTAAATTCTATCATGACATTTTTACTCTTCCATCTCTTTTATGTGGAGAAGTTGCAGATCTGAAAGAAGGCTGGTATAGCTGGAGGTAGTGAGTTGGGATGTGACTGTGCAAGGCCTCTGAGGCCTGCTAAGGAATCTCGATTTTATTCTGGGAGTCACTGAGTGATTTAGAGTAAGGGAGATGGAATGCCACGAGCTAATACATCATTTTAAATGATCATCAGTAAAACTATTCTATATGATACTGCTATGATGGATACATGATATTATGCATTTGGCAAAACCATAGAACTGTACAACACAGAGAGTGAACCCTGATGTAAACTGTGGATTTTAGTTAATGGAAATATATCAGTATCGGGTCGTCATTTGGAATAGATGTAGCACAGCAGTGCAAGGAGTTAAATAATATGGGAAACCATGGGGATAAGTGGAGGGAGGGGATATTTGAGAACTCTTTGTACTTCTGGTCAATTTTTCTTTAAACCTAAAACTTCTCTAAGAAATAAAGTCTATTAATTAAGAAAAAAATGATCACTCTTGTTGCTGGGTGGAGAATGAATTAAAGGGACCAATTAGAAAGCCAGCACAGTCCATTTTTAAAAATAGCTTTACTAATATAGCTTCCATCAGAAGAATTTTGCTATCAGAATATCATTTTGGCATCAAATATCCAAAGAATGGAATTCTTTACATCAGAGTAAGGGTGAGGTGGTAAGAAAACAGGAGGAAAATATCATGTTGCCATCCAATGGAATACAACTTGAAAACTAAATCTATATTTTTGCACTACCTACTAACATTTTTTACACCTACTTCTGAATTTTTGTTCATTTCTATGTGCATCAAATTTAAATTAATATATTTAAAGAAAGCTAATAAATGTATTAGTATCTTCCAGGACCTGAAATCTTTCAGAGAAATTTTTTGTATTAACATACTAAGGTAAGAATAAATCAAAAAGATATAGGCTTTGGTAGGGAGTATGTAAGGAAAGGCATAGACAATATATGGAAGCTAATAACCTTGAACCATTTTAAAACTGTCACATTAGTACAACATAACCAGAGGCTTGAATTTATGTGGATGGCTTTATTTTCTACCTAAAAATCTAGTAATTTGACAGAGAAAGATGACTATCAGACAGAAATACATTTATGCTGCATTACCTTAATACCTAATAATTTTTCATTTCCAGAGAGAGAGAGGAATAGCTTTACAGTTACATCGCTGGACCTATCTGCTTATAACTTACTTCTGATGATAAAAATGGTATTGATTTGGCCTCAGTTTCTCCAGTTAAGTAATTCTTGATTGTTAGGTTAAAAAAAAATTACAAATCATGGGCAGACTCTGCATATTCTGACCAGAATGACCATCAAGATTTGATTTATCATTTGGTTGGGAATCAGGGCAAGAGAACACCAAGTTCTGGTCTTGAAAACTCTCTCGATAGCAGAAATAGAAATGTCAAGTTATTAATTAATTGCAATAATGTCTTAATAATACTTGAAGTCTTATTGAAACAGAATTAGGACTTGACACGTGTGCCAGATTGCTAAACCAGGGGCATTCTTAAGAATGGTTGGGGGCTTCCCTGGTGGCGCAGTGGTTGGGAGTCCGCCTGCCCATTGCAGGGGATACGGGTTTGTGCCCCAGTCCGGGAGGATCCCACATGCCGCAGAGCGGCTGGGCCCGTGAGCCGTGGCCGCTGGGCCTGCGCGTCCGGAGCCTGTGCTCTGCAGCGGGAGAGGCCACAGCAGTGAGAAGCCCGCGTACCGCAAAAAAAAAAAAAAAAAAGAATGGTTGGCGTCTGGGGAGAATTCTTTCAGGGATTACTTATTAATTCAAATCTCCTTATGTGCTTTGTGCTCAGTAAGCACAAAACTGTGTGCTCTGCTACATTTTCATTGTCAAAAGAATAGTGGTTTCATGAATTTGTAAAAATTAAAATACCCTCTTATTTTTTTTATTATTTTTTTAATTTATTAAAAAAATTTTTTTTAATTATTATTATTTTTTTAATTTATTTTGGCTGTGCTGGGTCTTCGTTTCTGTGCGAGGACTTTCTCCAGTTGTGGCAAGTGGGGGCCACTCTTCATCATGGTGCGCGGGCCTCTCACTATCACGGCCTCTCTTGTTGCGGAGCACAGGCTCCAGATGCACAGGCTCAGTAGTTGTGGCTCACGGGCTTAGTTGCTCCGCGGCATGTGGGATCCTCCCAGACCAGGGCTCGAACCCGTGTCCCCTGCATTAGCAGGCAGATTCTCAACCACTGCGCCACCAGGGAAGCCCCTACCCTCTTATTTTAAAAAAAAACAAAAAACAAAACCTCTACATCTGTTTTGTACACATTAATGAGGAGCTAATGACAAAGCTGTCAGGTTCTGATTCCCAGAATCCTCAGCTCTGAGAGCTGGGGTTGACCATGAGATCACCAAGATTAAGTCCTCCCCCAAGTTTACACGACTAGGTGTCAACAAGACGTGGCTAGGATGCATATTTTGGGACCCCCTAATCAGTCATGCTTCCACTAGGCTCTGCCTTTGAATGGATAAAGAAAATCAGGATTTCAGAAATAAAATCCTGCACCAAATTTAAGTCTATACTTTGTGAGGATAAAGAGTTTGAACTGAACTAATCACTCATTGATTAAGATGAGTCTGTTTCTGTACCCAAAATACTTTAAGGTAATTAGGACTGATGATAAAGAAACTAAAAATAATAAAAATGAGAGAGAGAGAGAGAGAGAGACATTGATTTCCTAAGTAGTTAATCCTCATATGAGAACTCTATTACAAATAAAAGTACAGCTACTTATCCATTGTCCCCTTTTTCTTAGCATCTTCATCCTTCCAGGGCAAAAGAGGCAAACAAAATAAAAATCAGCCTCTGAATCTATGATATCATTTGTCACATAAACTCCACGTTTCAACATAACATAGAATGTTCCAATTTCATGACTCAGCACATTTCTTTGGTTCCTGACAAAATCAGAATGATGCGGGAATGAATTGTGAAAGCTAAACAGAATTAAGGACTTAAAGGATGACATTACATTGCCCCAGCTCCACAGTTACTTGACAGAAAAGAAGGTTGTATTTCCCATGTATGCGGCCTCCAGGAATATAAAAAGCCCTCCTGGTGACTTGCTCTATGCTGGCATTGTCACACTGTTGCTGCTTTCTAACAAATGATCCATCATTTTAAACTTTCTAGCTCTTGAATATGTCAAATCTCAGTCTTATAATTTTGTTAGTCATAATTTTGTCTTTCATTTCCTCCTTCTCTGGGTGAAGTTTATCCTATTATTATCTTCTTAAGATGTACACCGGTTTTATAGAGCTGGCTCCAATGTAGGTATGTTTTTTGGTCAATGAAGGCAGTGAAGTCGCTAAAAGTATGTGTGGAGCTTTTAAGTTTTTATGTCACCGTGTATGGAAATAGCTATTATATTCAAACAGATGTCTAATCCTTGATCATAATTAGGATACTTTTGAAATAGAAGCCTATGTCCTCATTTCAATTTTTCAGCAGTCTTTTAGGCTTGATGAAGTGTGTATATCTTTATTAAGATCATAATGATTAAAATGCACCTATCCCACCACAAAGAAGAAAAAGATGACTCAGCATTCCCAAGGTTAGTCATAGAATATAGAGGATGCAGAGTTCTCTGTACCCACTGTACCCTATGGAAGCACAAGGGCTTTGGCTCTATCAGGCTAAGCCAACAGCTGATGTACAACTTAGGAATGAGACTAAACCTCTGTAGACCCCAGTTTTTAATTTGCGTAATGGAATTTTATAATACCTACCTTACAGAGTTATTGTGAGTATTGCATAAAATACTATGTTTGGAAGCATTTGTGAACTGTAGAATACTTTATAAATGTAATATATTATTGCCAAGCAATAATTAACTGATTCATAATGAAGAAACAATTTTCCAGAGAAACATGAAATATATTTTTATATTGTTTACAAATATTCTATGAGGTTAACATTCGTATATATTCATAGTACATCTATATAAAATTCTGCCTGTATTCAAGTGTAATTTACACAGTATGACCTACTGAAAAAAGATGTTTCAGTTATAATTATAAAGCATAGTTTATTGAATTTTTTGCAAATCTAGTGATAAAAATATAATCTAATTTAACTTTATGTTAAGGTGTATATGATTTAAGTTTAGGGGCTATAAGGAGGATTTTAGTACAAATAATTTGTATAATAATTTATATACTAATTATAGTAATTAAAATAATTTAGTATAAATAACCCACAAAGAATTATTCCCCAAAGATGACTAACTAGGAATGAGAAATTGATATTTCTGCAGAAACAATGTTAAAAATAGAAAAGGAGAGTGTTCTAGGCAAGGCTATGAAACTATAGTTACGCCATGATAGACCCAGAGTACTGTGTGTTTGCAGCAGAAATTGGTAGTGGATGATTATAAATCTTGAAATGAAAACAAATAATTATAAAATTATATGATTTTTCTCCTAATGGAAGTGTAAGCAAGGTATGGAAGTGGATCAGTAGTTGTGGTGATTCATTTTGTCTGGCAGTGGCCAGCCGAGCTTGTCAAAGAATACAGTATTTTGTGCAGAGTTAGGAAGAACAAACAGGTGTTTACTAAGTACAGAAGGAGGAACCTAGCATTCCAGGCAAATGGGACAGCATATTCAAAGGTTGAGGAGTATGGCACAGCATGGTGCATTAGGGAAAGAATCAATAATCTAGTGTACTGGAGCATAATGTGTTTAAAGATTTAGAGGGAGATTGAGAGATTTGAACAGATAGTTTCAGAGGCAGATCCTGAAAGGTTTTAAATACTGAACTGATCTGATCTTGTTGGGGTTGGGGAGCCAAAGAAGGGTATTGACCAGGGGGTGTCCTGATTGACTGTTTTAGGAAAACCATGTTGGTGGTATTATGCTCCAGAGGCAGCTGGCTTTGTCATGTTCCTCTGGCATTGTTTTACTTTATAGGTCAAGGGCAATTCTGAATATTAGAGAACACAATACATCTACTTTCATGCATTAGAATAAAAACAAGGAGCCAAAGGGACATTTAAGAGGAATTGGTCCTGTGTTTCCCAAACTTCATTTGCTTACGTGGTACCATCATTATCTACAAATCATTTTTAATCTAATTTATTAAATTTTTTTATGGATTCATTTTTTCATAACTCCACAAAAGAAAATGTATGTCACCAAGCAATAATATTTATTAAATTACAGCTTTAGCCATTGCTTAAATATTATATATTATTATAAATCCAACTGTTAAAAGAAAAATGCATCTGGGTACCACCTTTAGGAAACACAGGTCCATCTGATGTCATCATCTTACAGGTGAGGATTTGATGTACAAGTAAATCAAATGTTGTCCCTAAGTCACCTATGTATGCTGACCACATCCCAAACACAGTTCTAGGTGCTGGGGTGACAGCAGTAACAAAATAAAATCGCTGCCCTCAGGAGCTTACATTCTAGTGGGGGCAATAGACAAAAAATAAATACGTGAACACATGTCATAATGCTAGGTAATGTGAAGAGCTGTGAGGAAAAGAGAGGGAAGTTACAGAGTAGAGAATGATGACACAGGTGTGCCTTCAGATGGGCTGTCTGGGCCTGTCAGTGTTCCTAATGTGCTGATGGAGCAAGTTGTGGGCAATCTGAGGATGGAGCTGTCCAGGTAGAAGGAACAACAGAAGCAAAAGTACCTGAGAACTTGCCTGACATGCTTAAGGAAGAGCCAAGACAAGCTAGTGGTGGTGCCATGGAAACCTGATTTTTAGGACCATCACCCCTTGCCCCTGCTGCCCCATCAGACATACCCCCTTTCTCTACAGCAAGGGCTGACCAGTACACACCAGTTCCAGCCCACTGCCTGTTTTATTGGAATGCAGCAATGCTCATTTGTTTATATCTGGCCTATGAGCGCTTTTGTGCTGCAACAGCAGAGTGAATGTTGTGATGGAGACCATGTGACACACAGAGAGCCTAAAGTATTTACCGTCTGGCACTTTACAGAAAATGTTTACTGACCCCTCCTCTATATCATGCTCTTGTTGTCATTGTTGTTATTAAATGTGGACATCACAGAAAGGAATGCTTTGGACATCTTTATAAAAATGAATACAAATCATCCATGTCAAAGTCTAGTTTCTACTTGTAGAAAATCTGATTTCATTTTTTAAAATTGAGTTGTGTACTAGTGGGAACTTTTTAGTATATTCTATTCAAGTGTGATCTTTTTTTCTTAACGATGAATTGGAAGAGTAAGGTAATCTGGGCTTCCCTGGTGGCGCAGTGGTTGAGAGTCCGCCTGCCGATGCAGGGGACACGGGTTTGTGCCCCGGTCCGGGAAGATCCCACATGCCGCGGAGCGGCTGGGCCCGTGAGCCATGGCCACTGGGCCTGCGCATCCGGAGCCTGTGCTCCGCAACGGGAGAGGCCACAACAGTGAGAGGCCCGCGTACCGCAAAAAAAAAAAAAAAAAAAAAAAAGAATAAGGTAATCTGCCATTACATGAAGATAAGAGTGAAGAATAACCACAGTTTGCATTACACTGTGGTTTCCTCTTGTTAGTATCCAAAGTATATTCTTTCTAAACTACATCTGAAACAAGATGGTGATATATCCTGTCAGGAGTTGGAGTTGCATTGTTGGGTAATGCATAGGAGTTTAAAAGATATGTGTGGACAGTGTGGCCCAGAGCTACAAGTCTCTTTGGAACTAATTACCTTCTTAAATCAAAGAGTCCTGAAGATCATCTGTGACCTCATATGAAAGAGATGCTGTGCTGATTTTACCTCAGGCTTCCTTGTTCACATAGACATAGAATGCTCGTGGTTCTGGTGACAGTATTTTTGTCTTTGGTGTAAAGTTCATAGAAGGTGCCTCATATTCTTTTCCCTATCAAATATTTCTCTCTGGGAAGGAAAAATAAGCAAAAAGAAAAACAGCAACAAAAAATGAGTAAGACTAGCGAGAATAAGGCTAAAAAAAATACATGGGCAATATTTAAAAGACTCAGTATGGATCTGATTGAACTCAAGATTTAAAGTAAATCAGATGAGGAACTGAAGTAATATCTAGTGAAGAAGGAAGATGAGAAAGCTGGGTTTTTCAAATATTTCTTAAACTACTAGGTCAGTATCTCTCAGATGCCTGCCTGTCAGCCAGCCCCCCCACCCCCACCCCGGTCTTCTTCCATCTCCTCCTCCTCTTCTCTGTTCCCTTCCCTGCTCCGCTCGCTCACTCTCTCCTGCCTTTATACCCTAGGAAACTCACCCTGTACATTATAGAACGTCCCTTTCCAAATATTACCCACTGAGCCCTCTCTTTTAACTGAGCTCTTCGTAAGTCACTTCCTGAACTACTCTTTCCTAGTGACTTCCCATTATCATAAGGTCGAGCTTAACAGCTGGAAAAAAAATCTGGAAATCTTCTGACCACATAGAATATAGTTTCATGAGTATAAATGTATGGTTACAGAAGAAAACTTTGGAAAATATAAAAAAGCAAGAGGAAGAAAATAAAAATTAGCTACAGTTTCCAGTTTAGTATATTCCCAGTTATCTCTGTATCTATTTAAAATTTGTAATTGTTCTCTACTTACAATTTTGTCCTGCTTTTCTCACATAACAATGTGAAAATGTGTATTTCTCTTTGTAATTAAATAGTCTTCTGAAACCTGATTGTGGTCATCAAACAGCATGAACCATAGTTTAATTAGCCTCCCATTAATTTTCATTTTTTTCCAGTTTTTCTGAATTATAAATAATGCTGCGGTGAACATCTTTGTGTGCTCACATCTCTGTTGATTCCCTAAGAATAAATGCATAGGAGTGTTACAGCTGCATAGAAGGATGGGTATCCTCATTATTAAGGCCATCACTACGTATTATTCTGCAGCCAACTTCTGAAGACTGTCAAAGGGACTTCTCCATCTCATGTTTAATGCTAACACTCAGTCTGATGATGATTCATTTGCATTTTGCTTATTGTAATGTTTCCTCACTTGAAAGTCACTAAGTAGTTTGTTGCCCCTTGTCTCCGGGGAAATCTTGGTAAGTGAGAGGCCAGAAGATGGGGGAGTTTGAAAGAGATCCATCCTGGAAACAGCAGAGAGGCAGGGAGAAGGCTATGGATCTGATCCAAGCTAGAAATAAGTCATCCAGTTCCCACTGTGACTCTCAGGGAGTGCCCACATAACACATACTAGGTGCTTTGACAGGAGATTGTGGGAAAATGAAGCTCAAAACGACACTGCCCTCAGAGGTTCACAGCCCACAGAGTTGATGATGAACACACCTCTCAGCTCTGACTTCCATCTGCAAGAAAAGTCTTTTGGAGATGAAGTGTTCACATAGTCACTTCTTTAAAAGTATTTTTGCCTTTTGTTGAAAGTTGAGCTCTCTTCTTCCCCAGTTCGTTCACTTATCTAGCTAAGAACTACTATTATCTAAAAAACTTATTCTTGGAAGATATTTGAAAGAGCCCTTTTGTGTTGTGTGAGCCAAAACCTCTAAGTTGCCCTCCACCCGCCCCAGATAAACACATCACAATGCCACTGCTTTCAGCCTGCATCCATGTGCTGTAATAGTCCCAGCTCATCTTTTTTTAATAGGGGAACAGGGGAGTGTAGGTTTCTAGTCACACATTTACAGTAGTGGGGGAGGGGCTGCAGGATAAGAAGTGTGATCAGTTTTATTATTATTATTTATTGACATCTCAGAAGTTGTGGAAGGTTACTGACAGACCCCAACTTTATTCTCCTTGGGCTCACATTCAGGGACCCAGCTATCCTTTTGAAACATTCAGAGTTTTTAGCAGTTTCTCTTTAAAGAAATGCTATCATTCCATCCTTTGGGAAGGAATGAACAATGCCGCTTGTGTGTTCAAACCACTCGGAGCATTAATATACTGTTTCTTTAGAAGGATTTGCTTTCCAAAGTTGAACTTTTCAGAACTCAGAACACCTTATCACACTTTCACAAGCCTTCTCTCTGAAAATGGAAAAAGAAAAGGGGGGAGAGCCTGTCAGGACTTGTGCCAGTTAAATCCGATCTCTCCGGGGATTTGTTTTTCTTCTGGCGTCAGATTAGATGTTCAAATTAAGCAGTGTTTGAGGGCTGCGAGGGAATGTCCATGGGATTCTTAGTGAGGCTAATCCCAAAGCAGCACATTCCAAGGGGCTAATCTGCCCAAATTCATTGCTTACTTGAAACGTCTCTTGGGGGAAGAGCCGGGCAAGTGACTTTTTTTCCAGTGGGCGGTCATAAGAGCATTATTAACGGGATGACCAGCCCCAGACACAGCAAAATGAAAGCAACAAGAGCCGCTCGTGGGACTGCCTTTGCCACCACCCAGAGTCAATGCTCAGGTAAAATGATTTCAGCTCATTTTCTTCTTGTTCAACTTCCCAATACTGGATCTGGGGATCTAGAGGAAGACCCAGGGAATGCCAGGGAGATGTTGAGGGAAAGCAAAAGGTAAAAATGAACACAGGCATTCAGTACCTTGGGGTCTTTGGTGTTTTGTTCTGATTAGGGCAGAGTGTACCTTTTAAACCTGAGAGTCTCAAAATGAGGGATGTAGTAAAGTTTTGCTTTATTTGTTCCTATAAAGTTAGTGGACTCCTTTTTTTCTAATTTTGCAATTACTGGACTGGATTGGTGTCCTGTTAAGTTGCCCTGCTAAAGGGTAGATTGCAGTAGCAGTTTCTGAGACTTTCTGTAGACAGATTTAATACATACTCTGTGTAAGTACTTGTAAATCATTGTTGCGCGGAGAAGGTCTTAATTCTGTAGCTAATGGGGAGTGGGTGGTAAGAAGAGTCAAAGAAGTTTGAGAGACTAATGTTTGTAGCAGAGTCTTTGTGAAAAAGAGTTGAAACCTGGTTAAATGAAACAATATTTTTTTCTTTTTTCAGTTCCAATTATTTTGATGCTTTATTGACTGTATATTTGACTTTCAAAATTCATACGTACTTTATTCTTTGAGAGTTATTATTATACTTTTCTTGAAATGTGAATGTCCTCATTTTTGTTTTGAATAAGATGTCCTTTAATTATTAGCCTTTGAAAAACAGTTCCCTATTACACATCACACATGACTGATAATGCAGAAAGACAAGAAAGAAAATAGCCCTTCACAAACTCAGTCATGGTGATGTGACTGTTCTACCTTTAGAAAAGTGATTTTCTAAGAGCTGATAGAAGCCACCTTTTCTAAGAGTACATGAGCCCTCCAAAGCATGTTTAGAAAGAAGAGATTTCAAGGCATGCTGCTGAAGTTTTGCGTTAGAAGAGAATTAAAGGGTCAGCTAGAAATATGGCATGTCAAAACTGCTTCATTCTTTCTAACAATAAGGTTAGCCATTCTGTGCTAACTTAGCTGGATGTTGCAACCAAGTATAAAGCTTCACACAGAGTAGTTCAAAGCCTTTGAACAAAAGAAAAGGGAATTAGTTTAGGGAACAAGTTAAATCATGATTATACATCAAATATGCCTTCTCCAAGAAAATGATTTTAAAAATCTAATATCCATCCACACTGAAGACTGAATAAAAGCACAATAAAGCAAAGCCCACAATAAATCATAGTAAATTGTGCATGATATTTGGTAGAATTCCTAATTCATGTGCTATACGTGCACTCTTCCTGTTATATGTTATGCTTTTCTTCTCAAAAAGAGAATCCAACTCAATTATGAATGATGGAAAGATTTTTTTACATTTTCCCCCCTCAAATTTTCTATGCTTTTGCAAGAGAAACTGTTAGTTTGCTAATAATAAGAAATAACTGATCCTCAATCCCTTTGCTGACAGTGAGGTAGCTTTTCACCTTTGAGAAGGTAATTAAGTTGCTAAACTGCACATAAGTCAGATTACTTAAAGACTAACAAACAAGTTGGCAATCCATATGCAGTCATTCTTATTACACACCTTCCAGGGCCTTCCAAGTTGAAACCAGGATCCATGAGTGAGAGAAATAATGGAGGTGCCCTTGAAAAGTCTAATCTATTTGTTGCGGCCCCCAGATTCTCAAGTTGGGAGTCCTGTGTGATTACACTTCTTTGGGGTAGCCGTTATAATGATCCCCCCCCCTTCTTTTACGTCTTTCTTATATTCTGATGTCTGCCTAATGTCCCACCTCTATCCTTGACCCCAAGGAGAGAGGAACAGAGAGCAGAGTGTTCATTACTCCACTTGTGGGGACTGGAAGGGGGAAATAAGGAGGGGAAAGGTGCAGGTATGAACTGGTTCCCAGACATGCCTCTAGAAGGCACTCCCAGGCAAGCCCAGATGGCACTGCCCAGATCTAGGGTATTTAATACCAATAACACCTAATTTGGAGAGGCAGTTGAGTAGAGTGGGTAAGAGTGTGAACTCTGGAGTCAGACTGCTCACGTTCAAACTCTGTCTTCTAATCTGCTGCATCTCTGACTCAATTTTTTCATTGGTAAAATGGACATAATAGTAGTACTTCCCTCATGGGCTTCTTGTGTGGCTCCATGGAGATAATACGTATACAGCGCAATTCCAGGTACATGATGAACCCGTAATAAAGGTTAAGCATTGTTATTAACTACTGAGTGCCTACTATGTGCCAGGTGCTTTCTCTGAATCATTTGCTTTGATTAATACAACAACTCTCCAAAGTAGCTGTGGTACCCTCATGTTATAGAAAAAGCTCAGGAAAGTTAAATAACTTTTCTGTATACCTTGTTTGTGGCCAGCCAGGCCTTCTGGGAGCATATCATCTCCAGTGCAAAGTGAAATCAATTTAGGTCAGATCTGCTACAGCAGTTTCATAGTAATATCATCTAACCCTTTATCTGAACTTGTAGTACCAGACCAACCTAGGACTGGTCCCTGTTCTTGAGGTGAAAACTTGGTACCTAAATAATGATAACAACTCTGTGTCAGGCATTATGTTTGTGCCCATTTTATAGATGAGGAAAACCAAGGATCAGAGAAATTATACGACTTTGTCCGAGCTGCAGAATCCCATTCACGACAACATTTTCTAACTGCAAACGTCATTGTCTACACATGATACTGCCATTCCTGCTTTCTCTCAATGAGTATTGATCAGCACTCCCTGAAATTCCCAGATCGTGGGCCACAAAAAAAGGGAAAGTATGCTCTCCCTTTTCTGCTCCCCAAGGTGAAGGAAAAGTTGGTTTCAGATGTCCAGTGAGGAATATTTTTACCATCTATCTGCCAAGAGATGTTATCAAAGAAAGTATTCAGTTTCTAGGAAAAATCACAGCCTATGAATAGTTTAACTTACAGGCTTTTTACGAAGATAAAGACTGGTTATCTATGCTGCTAAGCTCATTTCTGCTGCAAAGATGAACCCACTAGTTTTTCCTATGTATTTGAGAAGAAAAATCTTTAAGAATAGACACTGGGGCTTTTTCCATGCCCAGATGACAAATGACTGCAAATGTTAGTTTTGTGGTGTGAGGGTGCAGAGGGCCACCTGGACCCAGGGATCTCTGTGGCAGGGTGGGTGCTCCTTTTCACTTGGACAATGTTTATACACTCAGAAATTATGCAACCTGATTGTAACCATGACTGAAACAGGATGCAGGTCCTTTGTATCCCTCAAGCATCCCCCACGTTGCTACTTTTAAAATGTGCTTTGTCATGAATATAAGACAACTACTTCCTTCTATGCTACATGCTTGCATAGACTCCACTGTGAGAGAGGAGGCAGGTGCAATATTAAGGGGTTGAGGGCAAACCAGACCTTAGCACAACTTATACAGACATTTGGGTCCCTGGCAGAGTCAATATCAATTACAGCCAACAAGCAGGGGCTTGTAACAGTTAACACTGGTCACTGGGACAGGCCAGGTAAACAGCTTAGTTGCACTTTGGTCCTGTATATTTTAAAAGTAGGAATTTGGTCCTGATGCTGGGTTAGAGAGAAGACGATACCTTGTAGATATAACATTACATGTTACTCTAGCAACTTCTGTCTTAAACACGCGCTTAGAGAAGGTATCTTCTGAGTAGCTTACTGGATTTCGTAGGAGGCTCCTTTACTGTTTCAAATCCTGCTAAAAAAAGGGGTTAAGGGATGAAGGATAGACACTGCTTTGGAACAAAGATGGTACAGTTTGTTGAAACTTCCTTTATCCTTCTGGGAGCCCAATCTCAGTGGCCAGGCTTCTGGGTGGACAGTCCCAACAGTGTTCATTCTAAGAAGCCATGTTTGCTATGCTGAAAGGCATGTCAGTTGCCAAAAAATGTGGTATCTTCCTTCCAAAGGCATTACCTGTGAAATTTTGGACTGTGATGAAGACATTTATCTTCCTATGCTTCCATTTCCTTTCTTCCCCTCCATATTCAAGCATTGCTAATTTGGATTTTAGTAAAAACATGGTGATGGATTAGGGCTCGAATTATGTAATTTCCTCACCGTTTTTCTCTCTTTCTATAAGGAAAATATAATGGAAGTGTTAGCCATGAAAACCATATGCTTCTTTAGATATATTTCTTCCTACCACTGAATACTTGTTAACTAAAGGGTTATAAACATCCTGCTCTGTGGCTTTCATTTTCTCTGTAAATAGCATTATTTTTCTGTTCTTCAAAAGTCACTATGAACTTGTATATAGTTTCATTACTAACATTTTTTATTATGGTCATTTCCTTTAACTCTCATATTATAATGTTAAATAACCTAACCAGCAGATTCTGGTAATAATTGATTTTGTTATATGCAGTGTTTATGTGTGAAGTAACCACAATTTCAATTCAGTTTATGATACACTAGTCTCTTAAGTGATTATGAAATTTTGCTTTCTAGTCAAAAATGCTTAAAGGTTGTGTTCACCTTTCTTCTTCTTTTTTTGTTGTTTTTTTTCAGGCTCAGAAGTCCTGGATAGAAAGAGCGTTTTATAAAAGAGAATGTGTTCACATCATACCCAGCACCAAAGACCCCCATAGGTAATCTTGCTGTCTCTATAATGTAGCAAGAACTTGAAGTAGCAATTATGGGAACAAAAATATGATAGCAGTCACTATCCATTGCAAGAGAACAGATGTTAAAAGATCATTTTTTAATTGTTGCTGGACATCTTTGAAGCAATCTCATATACACACACCATGTAATATGCCATGCCTGCAGTTAATTGTCTGAGAGCCTGTACAAAATAAAAGCTACACCATAGGGAAGGGAATTCATCACTGTCTATAGGAATGGGATATATATATAGATAGATAGATAGATATAGATATAGATATATATAGATATAAAATATATGAATGGGATATATAGATATACACATATACATATATATATATATATTTAGTGTGGTTACTGGTTTTCCCTTTCCAGCATTTCATCAAAATGCTTACTTTTTACCAAAATGTTCTGCTACAGTGAAAAAGAGACTTTTAAAGGAAATACTTCTAGCAGATTACTAATTAGACTGCAGACCTTCAGATTTCTATCCAATCACTGGATAGATTTCTATCCAATATTCTACTTACCTTCCTGAAGATCAACAGTATATAAGGTGGAAAGCATTTGGGATAAAGTAACATATGAATGTCTGGAAATGCCCTTATGAAAAGGCAGTAAAATGGAGTAGTTTAAAATATAGACTCTGGAATCTATAGACCAGCTGTATAACCTTGAACAAATTACCTAACCTTCAAAACTATAATATTTTACTCATAAAATGAATGTCACATTGTTAGTATTTAATAAATGATAGCTCTGTATCAGTATTATTGCTAATAGTCATAACAGTGCTAGTAGTAAAGTATGAAGGACATTTTCATGATATGAGGGGTGAATTTTGTTTTCAAATACCTTGTGAATAATTTTTTCATTGTTTCTTCAACAACACTTCAGCTGCAGATCTTCATTCTCAGAATTGGATATATGACAGAGTGTGTCAATTGGGAAAAGACAAGTTAGGTTGTGACTCACATACGATTGAGAGTCCTTATTTAAATGTACCTGTTAAAATTCTTCCCTCAAAGCTGTTCAGTGTCCTTCGTGCAAGATTTGATAGATGGGAGGAGTGAGAAGTAGAAAAATCTACATGGCATTCGTTCTTTTCGTTCCAATCCTGAACAATGTGGCAGGTGTGAAAGGTGGTAGGTGCAGAAGGATGGGAGGCATGTTACAGCCTATACAGCTAGAGGAAAATGTGGAGGGGCCAGAAAAGAAAAGAAATGTATGTCAAGTAAATCCCGAGTTCACCATTTGCCAGGTATGGCCACATTATGGTTTCCACCTGAAAACTGACTCGCTGGCTTGCTACGGTTTGTAGGTTTCTCCAGCAGGTTGCCTTCAGTGTGTATTACAGTTGTCACTAATACAAGGGGTTCACTTTGACCTCTTATGTTATAGGTGTTGCTGCGGGCGTTTAATAGGCCAGCATGTCGGCCTCACTCCCAGTATCTCAGTTCTTCAGAATGAGAAAAATGAAAGTCGCCTCTCCCGAAATGACATCCAGTCTGAGAAGTGGTCCATCAGCAAGCACACTCAACTCAGCCCCACAGATGCTTTTGGGACCATTGAGTTCCAAGGAGGCGGCCATTCCAACAAAGCCATGGTAACCATTCAGTCACTTCTCAAATTCTATCTCAGGTCCTGCAAAGGAATGGTGAAGAGCTGGAGATTTAGTCTTTGGGCCGAATCCCAGCTTTGCCAGTCCCTGGCTGGGTGACCTGCTCTAACTGCATTGCTCCTGTGCCTCTCTGCTCTTCCTCTGTCAAATGGGGCAAACCTTCCTCTCAGGATTTTTGAAATGATTAGTATGAGATCAGACACAGTGACTCTTGTTTTTAATAATAATAACAAGTAGCTATCTGCAGTTATCCACTGTTCATTATTTTATTTTCTGGGTCTCATCCATTGAGACATGTTTTTCTAACTCCTTTGGTAAAAAATATCTTAACTTTAGGTCTCTGTTTCATTCTGTTCGTAACTAGCATTTCTCTCAATTCAAGGTAGAAATTATCATCCCAGACTATTTCCTTCCCTGTTCTAACAGAGATCTTGTCATCCAAATTGAGTGCTTTTTCTTCAAGCAGCTGCGTTCAATAATGTTCTCAATAGAACAGCTCCATATGAAAAGCATTTTTTTTTTTTTTTTGAAAGGAGACATTAGGAAGTATACAAATTTTACTTCTAAGAGTTGTTGCTTCTAAATTTTTTTTTTATTTTTTTGCGGTACGCAGGCCTCTCACTGCTGTGGCCTCTCCCACTGCGGAGCACAGGCTCCGGACGCGCAGGCTCAGCGGCCATGGCTCACAGGCCCAGCTGCTCCGTGGCATGTGGGATCTTCCCGGACCAGGGCACAAACCTGTGTCCCCTGCATTGGCAGGTGGACTCTCAACCACTGTGCCACCAGGGAAGCCCTGTTGCTTCTAAATTTTAGCTTTCATCATGGACCTCTCCCTACTTGGCTGACAGATTTTGCCAGGAGAAAAGTCTACCATGTGTTTTTGGAAATTCTAGAAATGCTGTATTCCAACAAGCTTGCTTCTAACTTTTGAGAGAGAGAGAGTTAGTTGAGGGTGGAGCAGTTGGAGATGACTGTTCTCAGGCATGCCATGGAGCTTTCTAAGTTTGGAGAGGAAATTTTTCTTAGAGAAGCATACTGCAAAATGCAGGGGAAGTCACTTCACACCAGTTACAGTCTAAAAATGTGCAATAAAACCACCTCTCTTGTCTCTTTCCTCTTCTCTCCCCTTTCCCCCATCCCCCCCTTCCCACTGCAGTATTTTCTTCACCAAGAATAGCTGACCAAGCTATTCTCACAGTTCTTCCCTAAGAAAATTAATTCTGAGCAATATACTGAAAAGGAGGATGCTATGTGCAACCCCCAGAAAGGCCTGGGGAAAACAAAGAAAGGGTTAGGTAGTCTTGACCTGGACAGAACCAAGGGAAATGAAGATTTGGTAACTTCCTCATCCACTTAAGAGTTGGATATGCCCACACAAGATCCTTAAGGGTTCCCAATTCAATACAGTCCCCATTCACAGTATGAGATTGAACCATATGCAGTGTGGATCCTCTGGAACCGTGCATTAATTAAAAGTCACAAAAGTTCTCCCTATAAGAAAAGTGCTGCAGATGAAGAAGTGGTTTAGCGGTCAATAATCATTATAGAGTAGTATACCCAGTGACTTCATAGGGTGCTTAAATGATGCCTGTAAGCATGGTGCCACAAGCCCATTTTAGCCATTATTTCCTTCATTAATATGCAGTGTCTGTCAAATATAGAGCATAAATTTGGTCTTAAGTAGAGCATTCCTCCAAAGTCATCACCTAGGGAGATTCTAATTACCGTGATGCACGAGTGCACAGAACAAATTTTGGGGACTGCTTTCAGACAATTTATAGATCATGAGAGAAAAGCACTCTGTATTTTCTTCAAATGATGTTTTTGATCAGAAGTTAATCCCAAGTACCTAAAATTCAAAAAACTTAGGGCTTTGTCACAAACGGCTTCTGCTAGTTTTTAAAAATCAGGTCTGTTCTCAGAAGATAAAGTTTTCCACCACTAAAAATTCTGAAAGAATGGAGTACTAGTTTGGAAGTGAAGAATGTGGGTTTTGGATGCAGACAGTCTAAGATTATCCCAGAACCATCATATATTTGCTGTGTGACATGAGAAACATCAATTAAATTCTCTGGGCCTCAGTAATTTATTGTTATCTAGGAATAATAATACTACCATTATAAATGTTAAATAGATGGCATATGTAAGTCATCTGACACAGTGCCAGGACACATAATAGATGTAAAATTAATTTTAACTGCTATTTGTACTACTATCATCATTATTGTTTGCTTCAGGCTTTGAAAATTTTTAAAAATATTTTGATTAATACTCTGAAGGACATACATTTGGGTGCATATCTTGGTATATTATTTTAGAAAGTCAAGTCATAATTTTTCAGTTAACCCTTTGAAATAATTCAAGAGGGGCTTCCCTGGTGGCGCAGTGGTTGAGAATCTGCCTGCCAATGCAGGGGACACGGGTTCCAGCCCTGGTCTGGGAAGATCCCACATGCCACGGAGCAACTAGGCCCGTGAGCCACAACTACTGAGCCTGCGCGTCTGGAGCCTGTGCTCCACAACAAGAGAGGCCGCGATAGTGAGAGGCCCACGCACCACGATGAAGAGTGGCCCCCGCTCGCCACAACTAGAGAAAGACCTTGCACAGAAACAAAGACCCAACACAGCCAAAAAAAAATAAATAAATAATAAAAATAAAGGAATTCCTTAAAAAAAATTTAAAAATAATAATAATAATAATTCAAGAAGTTCTGATTTCTTCACCTAGTTCTTAAGCCCCGAATCTGAAGCCACATTGCTTTGTTTATAGTCTGGCCTGTCACTTACTGGTTTAAAATCTGGCCCAGTTTATTTAACTTCCCAGTGCCTTAGTTTACTCATCTGCAAAATGAGGATAGTAATTCCTGCTTTATAGGGCTGTAGCAAGGATTAAGTGAGTCAATATATATTAAGTGCTTAGAAGAGTACCTGGTGTTAAAGCTCAATTAATGTTTGCTATGTTATCACTTCCACTAAGTGTTCACTTACTATAGTTACAGGAGAGGCTTTGCAATCAATTAAAATAAAATGCATAATCTTGAAGTCATATAGAACTGTGTCTAAACACTCACTCTCTCCGCCAGTTAAAAAGTCTTGGTTAGGGCTTCCCCAGTGGCGCAGTGGTTGAGAGTCCGCCTGCCAATGCAGGGGACACGGGTTCGTGCCCTGGTCCAGGAAGATCCCACATGCCACGGAGCAGCTGGGCCTGTAAGCCATGGCTGCTGAGCCTGCGTGTCCGGAGCCTGTGCTCCGCAACGGGAGAGGCCACAACAGTGAGAGACCTGTGTACCGCAAAAAAAAAGTCTTGGCTAAACCAATTAACTTAGCTGAGCCTCAAGATTTCTTATTTATAAAGTGGGCATGTCTTCCTTATGAGATGGTTACAAGGATTAGAGAGAATATAAAATCACCGGTATACAGCTAGTGCTCAATATATTTATGAAAATCATAGTAATGGCACAGTGAAGCAGCTTTGTTTACTTCCTAGGAATCCAAAGATATGTTAACATATTTCCACAGGAGTACCAGGCTGCATACACTGGTGTTAGTGACAGTCACTAATTGGAGGCTACCACTGTGGACACCAGTTCATCAGTGACTGGAGACATGTGGCTTGTAAACCACCACATTATACACTTTGACTTCTGCATTGAGTCAACCTCCTGTATCCACTTATTCTAGCAAAACGGAAAATGAGCTGTTACCTGGTATCCTCTTTACTTTACTCACTGTAGACTTCAAAAATAAGACAGCTACTGTAGGTGTGGTATTTGTGCCTTTTATGATGGACAAAGCCAAGATTCCTTCTCATTATACAATTTTCTTCTACCTGAAATTTTTCCCCTCCTAAAAATTTCTAGTGAATTTGAAATTTTTAAGAACCCTGGAGATTGAATCTCCAAATAAATTTACTAGAACATGTGTCCTTCAAAGTATCAATCAAGATACTTTTGCAACTGTTTTCAGGGTCTGTAGCAAATAATAATGACAGTCGCAATAATAATGGCAACTAAAACTTATTAAACATCTACTATGTGCCCAGCACTGTGCCAAGTACTTATCTGTGTTTGTATATTTCATGTTTATGACACTAGCATTATTATTCCTGCATGACAGAATAACATACTAAGGCACAGAAAAGTTAAGTAATTTTCTCTATGTCACACAGCTACTATATGATATGTGTATATTATAGTATCTAACAGTAGAGGAAAAACTTGAAGGGACAGCTAGATCTTTCACTCTGTTCCAGAAGAGTGAACACATTAGGACATTGAACCTTGACAGCCCTCCCCAGGCCCCACATAGCTCTGTCCAGCCCAGAGCTGTCTGTTGGCAATCAGGTTAGGCAAGGTCAACTACATGATTTGTGGAGCCCAGTATAAAATGAAAATGTAGGCCCTCAGCAGGGGTAGGGAAATCTATGCCCCTTTCCCATGACTGCAGCCCCAACCCGTCAATGGATTGCCATCTCCACACTGGGAGTGCTCAGTATCCAGTGGGGGAGGCTCCCCACAAAGTTGCCCACAACACCACTGCGGCACTGCCAGGCCAAGGCAAGGACATCCTTACCCTGCCCTCCAGTGCTACAGGCCACATGCCCGACCCTGCCCCTGCCCTTGCCCTTGCCTGCACCCAGGTCCCAGCCAGAGATGGAGGGTAATGATGGAACACGGCCCTGTCAGCTGCCCCAGGCAGGGCTGGGGAGGGGAGGCTAGGCTGGCAGGGATACTAAAAGCAGGAGCGGGTATGAATGAAATCCTATTCTGGCGAGGCAGCAGGAGGTAGGACGTGCGACTGTGAATGACGTGTGAGCCGAGGCTCCAGGCCCTCTGCACATGCCCCACTGTCCCATCAGCCTTCACTTACAAAACACGGATTCAAGGGTAAATTTGTCAGGAATTTCAAGACAGCAAGTGCAGAACATTAAACCCTAAACACTGCCCTTCTGAGCAGTGTGACTGGGCTGGTGGCACGACCATGAAGCTGGCACTGAGGCTAGGTCTCGCCTGCCCTAGGTGGTCTCAGAGCAGTCACTTCAAGGGGAAACCTTTGTTTCTGAGTCTTAACCTGCCAAACGAGGACCACTTTTTCTTTTTTATTACAACCCAATATTTAACAAGTGGGAGTCCCCACTGTTCATCTAGGCACAACGAGCATTTTGTCCACTTTGGATACTTGGCCTTGAATTATTCCGATCCTCCTGTCTAGACAAAGGGGTGGAGTTATCCATAGGACAGATGACTTGTTTTACCAGGCAAGACAGTCATTTTGTGCCAACCTGTGCCTTCTTTACCTCTTGTTCTCTCCAACAAACCGACATGCAGTTCATCAAAGGGAAAAATCTGCACCTACTGTCTGTTAAAGAGTGCCAGTCTTTAGATGGGGAAGCCATGGTTAAATATTCACCAAGACTGAAGTGAAACAGGTCAACTAACTTAATATGTCTTTGGTCCCCTTCTCCTGACAAGAATATTTGAAAGTTGAAATGATTTTTAACAAAGTGGTCAAAAAATTCTAGAGGGCAGATTAACTTTGACCTTCATTAATTTTTTAAAAAATAAGATATAACATTAACTTTTGCCCTCAAGACAGCCCAAAATAAAGCACTTAGGTCTTCAAAATGCCAATGTGATCTGGACACAATTTGAGGCAGAATCTGCCATAGTTTGGTAGAAGATACAGATGGAGAAAAGGGACTCATTATTAAAATGTGGTGGGCTATGTGAGAACCATATCTCACATATGTATCTCTGTTACCACATAGACAGTACAGCATGATGTCACAGGACTTTGATCGCCAGCGACCCTTGAGGGATCAATGCAGTGGTTCTCTACTTGGAGGCTCACAGTAACCTGTGGGGCTACTGCCACAGGAGTGGCATGTACATGCCCAGGAGTCATTCCCAGAGAGTCGTCTTCATTGGTCTGATATAGAACCTGGACATCCAAAGTGTTTTATTTATTTATTTTATTTATTTATTTTTGACTGCATTGGGTCTTTGTTGTTGTGTGCAGGTTTTCTCTAGTTGCGATGAACAGGGGCTACTGTTCTTTGCGGTGCACGGGCTTCTCATTGCGGTGGCTTCTCTTGTTGCAGAGCACAGGCTCTAGGTGCACAGGCTTCAGTAGTTGTGGCCTGCGGCCTCAGTAGTTGTAGCTCACAGGCCCTAGAGCACAGGCTCAGTAGTTGTGGTGCACAGACTTAGTTGCTCCGTGGCATGTGGGATCTTCCCAGACCAGGGCTGGAACCCGTGTCCCCTGCATTGGCAGGCAGATACTTAAGCACTGCACCACCAGGGAAGTCCCCAAAGTGTTTTAAAAGTTAGCCCGGTTAATCTACTGTTCAGCCAGGCTTAAAAAATACTGAATAATCCCAATCTCTCTACCTATTTTATAGATGAGGCAACTCGAGCCCAGAGAGGTTAAATTATTTTCTGAGAGTCACCCAATTATTTGACAAAGATAGTTCTCAAACTCAGGATCCTTAGCACTCTCCATCAGTTCTGTTTCTTCTCTGTCATGTATTCCTGGTGCAGCTTATAATAGATGTTTTGAAAGGAAGCTAATTACTATTATGTTTCTAACTCTTTATAAGGGTTTCGAAAACTTTCTAATAGCATTATAAAATCACTAGTATTTGATGAGGTTAATTACACTCAAAAGCTGTGAGCAGGAAGAGCTCTCTGTAAAATTATATCCTAGGTTAATGGAGCAATTTTCTGAGCCCTTCCCAGGACTCTGTGGTATTCTGTCCTCAGTTCTCAGACTTGACAAACCCCAGTGAGATAGCAGTGAAACCAGAGTCTCTCACACTTTACGGAGAAAGAAGTTGTGACACAGAACAGAGACATTCAGAGCTGACAGTGAGTGAAGGATTCTCTTTCCTCTCTCTTCTCTATACCAAGCCACATCTTACCAAAAAATTCATGCCCCCCAAATCCATTCCTGGGCTGTTAAACAACCTGGCAGTTCATGCAGATGCCTTATAAAAACCAGAACATGAGGACCAAGGAAGAAGGTACTAAGACACTAAAGCTCTGGTTTAGGCATTTTCTTACTAGACTGGGTTCCAGGTAACTTTTAAAACTGACTGAGAGAGCAATACCAAAAATGGCCCAACAGCAGACATTGTTGGGTCCTTTCTCAAAGACTCTTCTTTATCTGGGGCTGAGTCTATTAAATTATTTAGAAAAGTAAGCAGTGCTGGACTTAATTAGACAGACTCTTATTTGCTTACTAATCATCTCTTCCAGTTAATGCTGAGCTGACTTATAGACCAGGTAAGTATAACCTAATTAAGGACTTGTATTTAAACTTCTCAAGTCACCCACATAATTCTCTTTGGGTTTTCCCTTGCTGTTTACTCAGCTTATTAGATCAGGTTGAGCCCCTTATTACAGTTTTTGTATAATTTAGAGAATTATCCCTGTGCTTCATTTTCACATTTAGAGCTGTAACTGTTGAGTCAGCTAGGATGTAAGCCTTCTTCTCTGAGCATTACCAGAGAGTGTGTGAGAGGGAGTAGGTAAAACTGAGGAGCTACTCAGGCAGGTGGGGAGGCTGTCAGCTGCATGACGTCTACAACCTTATACTCTTAAAATGCTTTAGGATTAAATCTGATTTTTTAAAAATTATCTTTCTTTGCATTATACAGATTTGATCTGGGAATCACTGACTGACATGCACAAAATACATTAAATAAATCCCAGTTCACAAAACAAAATAGCTCATCACTGGACTATAGCTAACTAAGAAGCTTTATATAGCATGGTATGGTTTTTGAGGGGTTTTGTAATTGCTCTGTTGCTTTCCAGTTGCCACCTTGAAATCTCTAGACCATTATTAGACTGGCAGTACCTTTGGAAAGCCTTTCTGAAGCTGGGAATAAAACTAGAATGTATCAATATCACTTCAACTTCTGATCTCAGTCACAGACCTATAGGGAAGGAAGAACCGACATTCCTCAAGAAACTCATCTTGTTCTAGAAAATTTTATACAAAAGCAATTCTGGCAGAAAATTCATAGAGTACCCCTGCAACTAGGTCATATGCTCAGTGAAGTTTTATATTATTTCTAAACCTTTAGCTTTGGCTTATCAGCATCCATCACCTGGAAGCACCTGTTATCTAACATTGAAGAACCACAAAAACAATATAGAATAAATTACAATGGCATTTTCACTCCCAAAGTTTTGTGGGTCATCAAACTAGGAATCCAATAACAGTGACACCTTACATTTGCATTCCACATATTTTCTTTCTAGGGAACTTTTGCATACATTAAACCACCATAAGCATTAAACATTTGGTGCAAAACCAACGGCTCCATGGACTTGGAAAGCTGATATCAGCAAAATGGTCTCAGCAGTCTGATGCAACATATTCTCCTTGGCCACAACTTTAATTTAAAATACTCATTTAAAATGGGGCTACAGAGAATTAGAAAATGAAATGATGCTTGTCACAGATCTCAACAGAAAGGAAAATGGGACAAATTCCCACTACAGGCTCAGAAGAAAGGCATTGAAAATACTGTTAAAGTAAATTTAGCTATAGTAGTTCCATTACTCAGAAAAAGTACTACTGAAATATACCAATTGGTTATTTCCCCAAATTAAAGATGGCTTCACAGTGAGAGTTAGAAAGATTTGTCATTTACCATTTCCTAGAGTGCAACCAGATTTATTGTTCTGTAAATATCTTCCCTTTTCATTTAAAAAGCTGGGCAAAATGATGTGAGTAAAAATTTAGGGCTGAAAAGGTGACAGAGTAATTATCAGAGACAAATTGCTCCACAGCAAGTCAAGATCAGAATACCAAAGGAAGATTATTATTATTTTAAATTAAACAACCCCAGCCTATTCTAAGTAGTGATGGCTGCTTCTCCACTTTCCAGCCTTCACCCGCCCTGGGTGTTGTAAAGGGAAGGATACTGTCTGGTTTGTGACACCTCTCTACCAGTTTAATGCAGTGAGGCCATAGTAAGGTTGAGTTCTACTTTGACAAGTGAATAGTAACATTTCTAATGATGAGGCAGGTTAGAGTGGCTTTAGAAAAAACTGCAGTGAAATCACCTCCTAAACAAAAATAAATTTAGCAACTGGAAGAAGCAAAAACTCAAGAGTTTTAGCTACCAAAGCCCTCTGCCATTCGAACAAAAGAAAAGCTCTAGTTTGCTCTTATAGTCTCACTTGCAAAATTTCATTTGTAAGTTTGCGGTTTGGAATTCAAAGTACGTGTTTTTGTGAAAATCATGCTTGTATGCATTGGCCTCCAAAGCACCTTAAGAATAGATCAAATAGTACTATTTCAAGTAGAGCTAACTTCTGTTTTATACAGTACATTCTTTAGATGCTCTTCTGAATCTCATTAGCTCATCACACAGGCTTTCTGCTGCCAGGCAGGGGCACTAATGGTCGCAGTGCAGGCATGGGTAACTCATTTGAGCTCAATTTATTTCTAGAAATTAAAAGTAAGGAGCTAAGGGCATGAGGGAGAAGGATAGGATAGGTAGCCAGACAGAGGTAACATTTTCCCTCTGGACAGGTACTTTTTATAACTTGCACCAGTCACTCCTCTGATAGCTCAGAGTTGAGAAACAAAGGGCTGCTTCGAAGGGGACATTAAAGAGCTAATGGCAAGTTATCTGGATCCTGTTGTATGCAGAAGTCATTTATAATGTGAGTGCTTGTAACTCTTATCCAATTTACATATACTGATTTTTCTAACGTTCCAGGCATTTCCCAGAATTTAATCTTTAGTGTTCTGTGTGGTGGTCAGGATCACCCTTATTTTACAAGAGAGGGTCTCAAACTGATCAAATGACTTACAGTGCCAGTACTGTAACTGTTGCTAGAGTGTGATGCCACACGTGATTGGGAAACCTGCAAATAGGAGCACACATCACCACATCAGAGTACTGCCCAGGTAACAAAATTTAATATACACATTAGGAAGATTTCTTGTTATTTGTAAGGTGATCCCTTGGCAATTAATGAGCTCACAAGTGGACAGTCAAAATTGCTTCTCTTGACAACCAGAATAGCTCCTAATTTCAAATCACATTGACCTTTGAGCAGGAATTGATTAATTGCTCTGGGTACAACCATTTATGACCTTGAAGCTGCTGATTCAGCACCTGAGTTAACTGTTATATTACAAGCACTGGGAGAATTACTGAATAACCTGATTCTTATGGGTATAAGAATATAATTTAAAAATTGAAATCTCCAGGTAATCATAAAGTGTCATTTTATCCCTTAGTTTTAATTATCCTCTTATCCCTAAACTGTTTCCTTGAGCTGCTAAACAATAACATACAAAAAGTAACAAATTGATTCATTTAAATGCTTCCTTTTTTTAAAAAATCTTTTATTCTCCAAGGGAAGGAAAAAATAAATCTAAAATAATGGCCGACATTAAAGGAACAGGGACACCCAGTATTTATGTTATTTATCAGTTTCTGGATATCAGGGGTGGGCTGTCATTAATCATGTGTTCCTTTGTATAAGAATTAGTCCTGGTGAAAAAAAATTAGGTAGTTGAAATTGAGTAGCTTATCAGTGGCTGCACTTTCCTACTTCTCATGGCCTGAGTAATTTTCCATTATTTCCTCCATTCTTCTGTTTGATTTTTGTGTAAAATATTGAGTGTTCTTTCTTCCCTCGGGCCCAGTGATAAACGCTAGACACACCACTTAGAATCTTTGGTCTGGGGAAGAGTTGTAATCCTTGCTACTCCTGTGGTCCCTGGGGAGCTAGTTAGAAATGCAAAACCTCAAGTCCCACCTCATACCTACTGAATCAGAACCTGCATTTTTGAGGTCCCCTGGGTGAGTTTTGCATGTTAAAGTTTGAGAAGCACAGCTCAACCTAGAGTTTTCAGTGTAACAGTAGCTTTAATAATGGGTTAGGTGAGTGGTTAATTACTAGATAACTAATTCTGACTCCCAGTCACTCACCTTCCCTGGGTCTCAGTGTCATCTGTAAAGCAGAAGAACTGAAATAGAGTATTTCTAGTTCCCATGATTGCTAAGATATTTCTAAACTCCCTTTTATTTCTAAGATTGTAACTACATCATAGCCAGTACTGAAAGGCTTATCCAAAATCGTAGGTCAGACCAAACATGATCCCTCCACTCAAAGATCTTGCAAATAGGGAGATAAAACTGACACAAACAAGAAACAACAGGAAAAAAATGTATATTAGACTGGGTTTGACTGAGCGTTATATTGAGTCAACATGAGCTTGCATTCCAAGGAGCAGTCAATAAGAGCCTTTGAAAGACAAGAATGATTTATGTAGATGAAAGGGGAGGGACTGGGTTTTCTAGGACTTGGGGAATAACATTAGCCAAATACAGAGAGAAGCGGGGGAACGCCTCTTAAATGAGTAGGGTAAGGCCAAATTGTGGGGACCATGACAGGCAGAATGGGAGTTTATGTATGATGTAACTATTTGAATTGAGAAATAATATGATCAAAAAGGAATTGGGGAAAGAAATCTGCCTGTTGGTGTCTCATTGAGAACACAGGGTTAGAGGAGCCAGTAGGACTGTTGCCACAACCCAAAATGACATCCTAGTAAAGAGCATTCTTATTTATTCTTAAAATAACAACTGAAGCAATAGAAGGAAAGGCCTGGATGAGAGCACCATTTGAGAAATGGATCGTTAGGACTCGCAGACTGCTTGGTTGTAAGTGAAGGAAAAGGAGAAGTGAGAGAGGAGGCATTTATGTTTTTGAGGTCAAGAGCAAGGACCTGGAGTCAGACAGACCTGGGGTGTGAATCCTGTCATCACCACTTAACAGCTGTTGAACTTACTGTTCTTTCCTGTCCCCCGTAAATGTGGATGCCACCAACCTCGTAATTGGGAGGAGTCCATGAAATGATGCATGTAAAGCACACAGTATGTATGTACCTGGAACACAAGGGATTTGATTGTAGGTTTGGGGTTTTTTCTCAGTAGTTAAGAAATTGAGAGTAGAGAGAAATATGGATAGAGAGCCTATGAGCAACATGACCTTACACAGGCCAGACACTGAATACCTCTGTTTGTTCGTCTGTAAGACAGAGAACCAGGGACAAGGTGATCTAAGGTCATTCATTCATTCCCCCACTGGAGCACTTATTAACTGAGTAACAAGTGTTTCGTGATCACCAGCAAGCTTTTCTTCGTTTCCTAGCTAGGAAAAAGATGAAGCTAGTTCAAAAGGAATTTTAACATATTCACTAGATTCGTTGGTCACTTTCCAGTGAACTACTTACATGATCAGTAAATTGGGTTCCTTATTGGTAAGTTGTAACTTTAGAAGCCCCAAAGAGAATTATTTACCAAGTGAGACTTATTCCTAAAAATGCATTAGAATTATTATTACTAATTACCATAAATAATTGAACTCCATAATATGTTATTTTTTTTAATATTATTTATTTATTTATTTAATTTTATTTTGGCTGTGCCAGGTCTTAGTTGCGACGTGTGCAATATCTTCATTGCTAGCATGTGGGATCTTTAGTTGTGGCATGCGGGCTTCTTAGTTGTGGCATGTGAACTCTTAGTTGCAGCATGCATGTGGGATCTAGTTCCCCGACCAGGGATCAAACCCAGGCCCCCTGCATTGGGAGCGTGGAGTCTTACCCACTAGATCACCATAATATGTTATTTAGCTAGGTTACACATACTAAAATTATTACACAATCTCTGTAGTGATTTAGTATGATTGCCATATCTCTTCACATTGAGTTCATTAGTAATGTATGTGTGTCTGTTCCCAGACACTACCTGTGGCTCAGAATCTCACATTATTTACCTGGCTAAATGAAACGTGCAGGTAGGATTGCTCAGTGAGGCATCTTGAAGTTCCAAAAGCCATAATCACACTACTTTTCTTGTTTTTCAAAACATTTTACTGTTCTCATGTAAGCCTTCTCTAATCATTGGGACTACAGCTTTACAGTTCTTCAGAAATTTTAGGAACCACTATCTAGGCTTGCAAGGGGATTTTAGAAGGATGTTTTAATTTTAGAAGGATTTTTATACTTTAGATGTTTTTCTATATTTAGAAGTGTAATTTATATCTCACCTTAGAAGAATATGGATTCTTATTTAGTTGGGGTTTTTTGAAGGAATAAGAAAGTGATACTGAAATAAAGTTACTGAATAATTTGAGAAGCAGTTTCTTAGCATCTTCCACAATGAACATTCTTGGTTTGTATAGTTTGGAAGCCTTGTGAGTCTCAGTTCTAGTTTATTTTACTAAATATCCCTTTCTAGAATTATTCAAAATGGTATAAATTTAATCTAGTAAAGCTACCAAATTTTAACTACTTAAGTAGCATAAGTTCAGTGTAGGGGCACAGAAAACATTTTATTCTTTTATTTTATAGCGTTCATTATATAGATAGCTTTCTTATAAACAGTCACTCAATGAGATAATAAATATAACAATAGATGATTTTAAAAGCTTTTATTTAAGAAACCCTTGTGTTTGCTTCTACCACTGCAGTACCCTTTCTCCAGCCCCAAGGCTGGACAATAAATTGTCATCTCCTGCATAACCTTTTTTATTTATACATCCGAAAGCATATGTTTGTATGATTACATGCAAGTCTATTCTTTTTGTGGTTATGCAACTTCAACATTAATACTTCACAAATTCCAAAAAAAGCACGTTGTTGTTGAAGATTTCTGCTGATATCTGAAAGTTCTTGCCCTCTGCATGAGTTTGTGTACAAAATATGCGGTTTCCCACATTGTAAACTCTAGTTAAATTCTATTGATATAAGTAATATAATTCTTTTTTTTAACATCTTTATTGGAGTATAATTGCTTTACAGTGGTGTGTTAGTTTCTGCTGTATAACAGAGTGAATCAGCTGTATGTATACAGATATCCCCATATCCCCTCCCTCTTGCACCTCCCTCCCACCCTCCCTATCCCACCCCTCTAGGTGGTCACAAAGCACCGAGCTGATCTCCCTGTGCTATGCAACTGCTTCCCACTAGCTATTATATCACTTATTTTATACACTACCAAATGTAAAATAAGTGATATAATTCTTTTGATATAATGTACTTAGCTAAAATTGCCAACCTTTATACTCTTTCCATTCTGGAATTGATTTTTGCTGAGTAGATTAAATCAATATAGAACCAGCTTGTTAGATTCTAACACTTCTTTGGATTTCTAGTATATGTATATGAGAAACTTTAGCTCTTCTGTATTTCTTGATTATGCAGCTTAATTTATCAAGCTACTTTGATATTTTGTATGTTTGTACCTCACATTTCTGCTAAATATATTTAAAATATAGTTTAACAAAAGAATTGACATATAATTTTTAAGGTTTTTGCAACAGTGGGGTCTCCCCGATCCAAAAAATATTACAATAAATTGTCATCTCCTGCATAACCTTTTTTATTTATACATCCAAAAGCATATGTTTGTATGATTACATGCAAGTCTATTCTTTTTGTGGTTATGCAACTTCAACATTAATACTTCACAAATTCCAAAATTAAAACTTTTCTCTCCCACATAATATATAGACTTTAGAATGCTTTGACTCTAATTACTACTCCCTAATTTATATGCTATATTATCCAGTGCTTTAGTTCTATCCCTTTCCACCATATATTAGACACTATTATCATTTTATATTTTACAACCAGTGCTTTTTAAGATTTACCCTGTATGTGCTAATATCTTTGTTTACCATTCTTTCTTGTATCTCAGATCATCCATCTGGGATCATGTAACTTCTGCCTGCTACATATATCTTAAAATTTCCTTCAGCGAAGTCTGCTAGAAGTAAATTCTCAGTTTTGGTAGTCTAAAAATGTCTATAATATGCTCTCATTTTGGAAAGATATTTTTGCTGAATTCTACACTGACAGATAATTTCTCTTTGCAAATTGAAGACACTGTTCTGGCATCCATTGTTGCTGTTGAAAGTAAGCCATCAGTCTAATGACTGTTTCTTTGTAGGTAATCTGTCTTTTATTCTAGCTCCTTTTGAAGGCTTTTCCCCCTACCCTTTGGTGTTCTCTATGAGGTATCTGTGCGTGGGGTTTCTTTTTATTTATCTTGCTTGGGATTCATTGCGCTTCTTGAATCTGAGAATTAGTATTTTTAGTAATTCTGAGAAATTCCCAACCAATATCTCTTCAAGTATTGCCTCTTCCACATTATCTCTTTTATTTCTATCTAGAATTCTGATTACGTCTTCTAAAATTCTCAAATTTTCTTCTATGTTTTCAATTCCTCTATTTTTCTAGGCTGCATCTGGCTTATTTCTCTGGATCTATAGTTAACATGTCTGATCTGTAGTTTCATTTATCCCCTGTATTTTTCATTTAAATTGTTATATTTTAATTTCTAGAAGTTCTCTTTTTTACTCTTTTTCAAATGTGTGTGATCATTTTTTATAATCACTTGTTCTTTACTCATATGTTCAATTTTCTCATTTATGTTTTTTAACATATTAAATGTAGCTATTTCATATTCTCTCTCTGAACATTTCAGTATCTTTGAGGATCTTATTCTGCTATCCGTTGTCTTTTGGTTCTCATTCATGTTGCTTTACTTCCTTTTGTAATTTGTGATTTTATTTTTTTACAATGAGATGCTTATTTTCCCATGGGAATTATTTGAGACCTGGATTGATGATGTATTCCTCCACAGAGAATTTGCATTTACTTCTGAGAGTTATCTGGAGCCATTACCCCACCAGAACCATCTTATATTAAATACTCTGATGTTTCTCAAACCACACTGAGAGTGTGAATGTGGACCAGAACCTGTATGAGGACCCACTTTTGTTTATAAATAACCAGAGGAGAATTTTTTTTTTTCCCATCTGCTGAGAATCAAGGTTGAGGCAGGCAAGTTTCCTTGCTCTATTCTTCTGACCATCAGCCTTATTTATTTTTCTTCCTTACACTTGAGAGTGGAGCCCTTTGAAGTATCCCAGCTTTATGTGGGGTCTCTCCTTAGGCACCTAGGCACCCCCATACTGCATTAAGCTACCAAAGCAGATGCTGATGGTCTTCCAGGATTCAGGAGAAAGCCTCAAGGCCAAAGCTTGCTTTGGTATTTCCTTACCTCCTGAGATTCCAGCTTCTACTTTGTTTAGCTATCTGAATGTTCTCTCTTTTCATGCCAGCTCAGCAATACATTTCAAAAGGCTTTCAGGTGCATTTGCCCAATATTCCAGTTGTTTCCAGCTAGAAATGGAATATTTATATAATTAAAGACCTAAATGAGTATGTGTGTGTGTGTATATATATATATATATATATATATATATATATATATATATAGTTATATAGATGTTTATCATTATATGTATTTATAGCATTTTATTTATATATCCTTATCATAACTTTATTTCCAGTTGCATCTGGTAATACCTTGATATCTGCTATGCACTTCAATTTTTTTCAACTATTCTACAAAAATAATTGGAATGACTTCTGTCACTTTTCTTTGAAAGATAAAACATTTGGTATGCAGTTATTTTTAGATTTAAATAAATATAATCAGCTGTTACCATATTTTAAAATTCTTGTTACATTATGTAGAATTGTAGAATTTTTCAAAACCTCTCAAAATAATAGGGTCACAGAAACAGTCATATCTAGGTCCAGTTGGTATAGGGGGATTATTTATATTGAAAATGTTAGCAACATTTGAACTGTTGCACAAATTTTAAGGTTGGTAAAATATAAATACGATTTCCTTTGAGCAAAGAACCCATCCCAGGGAAAGTTGTGTTTACACTGCATTTTAGAAAGTTAAATAATTTAAAAATTTGTAGTCATTCAGAATTTCAAGAAAATCTTTTAAAATGGTGAATCCCTTTGTCTAGAAGGCTCTTTTGGTAAAGCAATTGATTTGCCCCTTTTAAAAAATCTAGTTTTTATAAGACGTTTTCTTCAAGTAACTATACATATCATTGCAATCAGTAAAGGTAAGCAGCCACAGTCAGCCCTGCACTGCCTCCCTAATCAATGGTCGTCCTTCTTCTAGTACGTACGAGTATCTTTCGATACAAAACCTGATCTCCTCCTACACCTGATGACCAAGGAATGGCAGTTGGAGCTTCCCAAGCTTCTCATCTCAGTTCATGGGGGCCTACAGAACTTTGAACTCCAGCCAAAACTCAAGCAAGTCTTTGGGAAAGGTCTCATCAAAGCAGCCATGACAACTGGAGCATGGATATTCACTGGAGGTGTTAACACAGGTAATTGGAAGTGGGACAGAGAAGGACAACATAAGGCCACGAGAATGTTGTGACTAAGGTCATTTTCTCCTGAGGTTAAATATATTTACATTCCCCCACCTCAGCCCCTACACCTGTGTGTCCACACCTGCTGGTTATTGCTCCTTTCACTGAGTCTCTCTCCTTCCTCTACCTAAATGATAACTGTACTGTCATTTCTCAACCAAGAAGAATTATTTACACTTAAGAAACAGATTGGGATATTTAATACTCGACTCTACAGAATTTATAAACACGACTAATGGAATTTCACAGGATATTTTCAATACCTCAATTTGCCAAATAGGCATCCAGTAATTTTTTAAGGAATAACTTTTGCTCTAAATTGGAGACTCTGTTCTTTAAGTGATTTTAAGTTTGATGCAAATAGCTTTAGAGTTTGCAGAATGCCCTTTCCATCTGGGGTGACAGCAAAGTCTGGAGTAACATGTGTTTATTATTTAAAGTATTTCATTGAATCAACTCTGCACCAACAGAAGACACACCCCACTCTGAACTCCAAGCAGTTTTTTCTACCTGCCAAATGAGTTTCTATATTGTGATCCAGGCAAGCTGTCAAATCAATTCTTACAAACCCACTTAGAGTTAAGTGCTTATCTGCAGAACATTATGAATGTGCAGCAGATAATGGAACGGATGCTGTAAATGTTTTGATGTATTTCCCCAGCCTGAGTCAGAAGTGCCAATTGGAAGAGACAGGTAAGGCTGCAGTAAATTAATTCAGACTTGTTTCAATACTCAAAGTCTGCGCATGTGGACACCTTTGAGGTTAGTGGGACATGCTGAACATCACCCTGGACCAACTAGTTTTAAATAAAATGTATCTCAATGTTGTTTATTCATTTGTTTGTAGTTTAGATGATGTCTGAGTGAGACCTGCACTCAGAAGTCTCCTCCATACCTAGAAGTTGTGAACATTCAGCTCACAACAATATAGGTTCACTTACACAGCGAAATCTGCATATTGGCCATGCCCATCGTTGTCATGTGAAACCCTGACTCAGTCTGTATAGTGACATGATCTTGGAATGACCTGCTCAGCCGGCTCTTTACTGTTTACTTTGTGATGATCAAATATCTACCGAGCAGTTTTATTTCGTGGCTGTTCAGGCTTTAAGCTCCAACTTTCACTCACAGTTTAACAGGCATCATTTGCCTATAATTATTCAGTCTTTTGCTTTCCTGGCATAACCTGCATCTCCTGTGGAGATCAACTCAAAGGTTTCTAAAAGAAATGCTTACCAATCTTCTGTTTGGGGGAACTTGGAACATTGTTTATTGTTTTTCTTCTTTTGTGAAATGCATCCAATATCAAAAGAAGAATTAACAGCGTAAATGTTGTAAACCAAAGAGTTCACCTCTGCCTCTCTCCAGGCATCGAGTTCAATCCAACACTCAAAGTGTGTTCGATTGAACACTCAGCTTGGGTAAAAGGTGAAGGCGGAATTGTGGCAGATGGAGGGAGGGGCTACCATGAAGTTAACCTTCTTGTCCAGGACTGGACCCCAAATGAGTTTTGCATATAAATAGGAAAAAACTTAACACTAATATTCACACCTTTACTCTTGTATTTGGTTTTCTTTATCAGTACTTTCTCTTAGAAGATCCATAGATGAGATAGTAAGTGAAATTGATATGCTTCCCAATGCTCCCAGCACAGCTCAGCATGGATTAGTGGCTATTTACACTACTCTGTTATTTGATTTTTTTTAAAGGAGGCTCTTTCTGTTTGATCTTATGAATATTTCAGAATTGAGTTGTTCACACATGTCTGTTGTCTCCTGTGATTAAATTGCCTGGTGTGTTTTGTGTGCTTAGTTAGTTCAGTGGTGCCCAGTTCCTGAGCCCTCGCTCTGTGCTGGCACCTGAAGAGAGTAAGACGCTGATCTCCAACCTTTCCCTAAATGAGTTTACTCTGAGCAGAGACATCCTCACATGTGATTATGAACCAAAGAAGAATATGTTCAGTGACATATTGAACTATTCAAAATATACCAACTGCAACCCTGTTCAAATGGAGAAGAAATCAAATCCAACTCAGCTTTCATATAGGAGATGGAACTAGGTGTGAGTTTTTCCTTGAAGAATGGGTGGAATTTTCCTTAAAGTATAAATGGAAGCATCTTTTCTTAGAGAATGTATTTTATATCTTCTATAAAAATGATCACTTGAGAGAGAAGTTAAAAGATTAGAAATTATATCTTATTTAAATGGTTTATTAAAAGATAAAAGGTAGTTCCCTACCATCTTGTAAACTGAATTTTCTCACTCTTAACTATGGTGAGGAAAGGCGTGGTGATGGGAAGGCCATTATGACAGAAGAGGAAAATAATTAGAATGATGTCTAAAAAGGTGTATTTATGTATTTTTAACATACATTTTCCACAGAATATGTCAACATTTTCTTTACAAGCAGGGTCTCCACATTATGTGTCCATAAATAAGAAGTTGAAATCAAGATTAATAAAATCTGAACTAAGTAATTACTCTATTTGCTGACCCTAACTCATACACAAACTGTGGTATAGATTTAATATAATATTATTTATGATGCTTTTTATAGGATATTGTCATGGTATTAGTACTTAGTCATAGTAACACATCATTATACTTATAATACAAGAAAAGATTCTCTAAGTTTAAAGTATCGTATTTATTCTTTTTTTTTAAATGAAGTTTTATTATTATTTTGGCCACGCAGCTTGCAGGATCTTAGTTCCCTGACCAGGGATCGAACCCATGGCCCTTGCAGTGGAAGTGCAGAGTCCTAACCACTGGACCACCAGGGAAGTCCCTGTATTTATTCTTTTTATAGATACTGTATACATCTTTTTTTTCATATGAGATAGAATAAGAAATGTATTACTAGAGTTCATATACAAGTCCAGCAAATGTATCTGGCATTAGAGGTGCAAGTTTATGTTCTCTCCTGAACATGTGTAGTTCATGTAGAAATGTGTCAAAACTTTATATTCAGTGCATTTAATCTTAGGAAAAACAGTTACCACAATTTCCTTTAGATCAATGGAAAGTAATTGCTTTAAAAGGCAAGAGTAATACTTCTCTTTTTCCTCTTAGGTGTTATTCGTCATGTTGGAGATGCCTTGAAGGACCATGCATCTAAGTCTCGAGGGAAGATATGTACCATAGGTATCGCCCCTTGGGGAATTGTGGAAAACCAGGAGGACCTGATTGGAAGAGATGTAAGTCCTGGGAGCTCCCTGTATGTGACTTCTCATAGAGGTGATATCAAAAGAGTAAAATAAAATTAGAATTCAAACTATGCATACTGGATTACTCTGTCAGTCCTCACCTCCCAAAATGAAACTGATGTTAGGAATAGTTATGGGAGACTATTTATTTTCCAGAATCTATCTATGTGAACTCCGTGTCAGTTCTTAGGATTAGGAAAGGTCCTAAGTAAGATTTATCAACTACCCTCTTGGTTTGAATCAAGCAATGGTCTTTTATCACCCATCAAATTTTGCAAGTGCTCTTGGCACAGTTATGTTAAGATTAATTAACAGCTTGAATTCATTGACTGATACATAAAATGAGGACTTTCCTCACCCCAGGTCTCCAGCTTCTTTATTTGAGTGCCCTTCACCTAGGACAGGAGGCTACAGAGGGAGATTCTTTCCATTCAAACTTGTGGCTTCCCTGGTTGGCCTTTCTTTTGCTAAATGCTTGGGTGAGGAGTGGCACAGTTGGGATCTTTATTTCCTGCTCTGGAGCTACTCAGAAGCCCTTGACCAAACTCAGCAGGTTGTTAACCTCTCTTTCCTCTTCTGATGTCAGGAGCCACACACTGACCAATCAATCAACAGTTTTGCCAGAGAGAATTTGGTCCTATTTTTTCTGAGTCACTGTCTTATTTCCAGGGTCTCTTTTTCGTTTGTTTAAAACCACAAACAGGTCATTCCCCACCTACCTTCTAGGGTTTTTCTCTCCTACTAACAACCAGACTTTTTCCCCTATGTAATACTTTCCAAAATTCCACTGGTATGAGTTAGACTATGTACACAGATTGCCATGCATTATTTATTTCTTTTGTCCCCAATAATTTTAGCAATTAATTATTTATCAATGCTTCTCTATATCAGATCAATACAATCCTCCATTCCCAATCAGGGCCTGCCATAGAGTAATAAATGTGCTTCGCATTTCTCTCTAAGTAACATGAAGTCTGTCAGAGTCAAAAAAAAAAAAAAAAAATTTTTTTTTTAATCAAAGAGGTTGAGAAGTAACTGGTCCTAAACTGCTTCTTCTATTGTGTTGCAGTATAATGAAACCATCTTATTTCAGTGCAACACAGTATGTGCAATTTTTTAAAATGCAATGCAAAATACTTTGAATTTAAAAATCAAAGATCATGAAATGGAAGCAGTAAATAAACACTCTTTGAATCCTTCAGAACTTTATTTAAGTGACAAATAACTTTATTTTAAGTGATAAGAAATGTCCATATCTATGCTTCCAAATTACATGTAGAAACACGAATTTATCCAGAATATGTAGAATAAGGAATGAGATAGTTTTATCAGTGTAATATTCTCTTAACTAAAATGTACTTGCTGTTTTGTATCATACAAAAATTGAATATCTCAAGCAGCAATTCCCAAAGTGTTATGCTGGCAGAACCGACTGGAAAAGTAATACTAATTTTTTCAAAGTATCTGGGACTAGTCTTTGATGGAACGTATTTGGGTTAATATTTGCCTTAGATTCCAAGTTGGCTTTTAAGTATATATCAGCTGCGAACTAGAACAAATACAGTTCTTAAAGAATTAGAATATGCTAAAATGCCCCCTAATACCAAGAGCATCTAATAGTTCATTTTATTAACAAATGAATTAACTATTTAAAATGTCGTGATGATTCAGAAGTCATTTTTAAATGTTCATAGTTTCAGCATCTCTCTTGTAAACCTGAGTTGTTATTATTCAATTTGTTGGGGGGAAAACCGTTTTGGAACTTTCTCATGCAGATGAACTATGAATAAATGAAGGCTGATTATTTCTTTATTCAAGATAGAGTAACCATATAATTACCTCAGTTGCCTAATCATTTGCAGAGAATGCTGGCCTACTGCCTTTCTGTGTCATTTTGTTTGTCTTCTATTTCTGTATGATTGTGGAAAGACAATACTTATATTGTATTTACTTGCCTTGCTGGGTTGGCTGAATCACCCCTAATTCATTTCCCTCCAATTCTAGCTTTTTTTCTCTGATTTCACCTCCTCATGTGCTCCTCTTTTTCATTCTTCTTTTCTTTCTTCCTGTATTTCTTACCTGTTCTGTGCCAATAGGAACTTACATACGCCTGTGCCAACGGGACTTACTTACATTGTCTGACTTCAAAACTAGACTTGATCCCAGTTCAGGGAGCAGAAAAAGCCACTTATAAGTTCAATAAAATGTGCACATTCATTGTCCCTGCTCACAGGGGTCTAATAAAGGCAAGCCATGGCTCACAAAGATCCAAGTGAACTTGCGGAGAGACCGAGAAGAGGAAGTAAAATTGGCAGGTTGTAGAGAGCACAGGAAAAACAATCGTATTTTCATTTTTTAGTAAGTCTTTGACCAAGATCTGTTGAATTTCAACCACTCTGGCATGCTTTTCCCCCAAAATTGGGAAACCACAATACACATAGGACTTCTCAGGCTCTTATATAATAAGAGTTTGTTTTTCAAGTTGTAAATTATTTGGAGCAAAAGTGCTGTTTTTTGTGAGGTTTTTTTAATTTAATTTTTTTTTTTTAATCTGTGTACTGACCTATTTAGGTGATTCACTTTCCAATCGTAATTTTCTCTTTCCTATAGATTCTTTCCTCTTTTCTATTTATTTATTTATTTATTTAGCTGCACCACGTGGCTTGTGGGATCTCAGTTCTCCGTCCAGGGATTGAACCCAGGTCCTCGGCAGTGAAAGCAAAGAGTCCTAACCACTGGGCTGCCAGGGAATTCCCAAAAGTGCTGTTTTTGGTATACAGGATTTATGACATAGTTTGAGGGACATTTAAATATGTGTTTATTATTCTAATGTATAATTTAAATGATAATTTAAAAGGAATATGATGTTAGGCTGTCATAAAAAGAAGTATTTGAGTGAAATATGTAGTCACTGGTAAAAATCTCCCTAAAATTCATTAAAACAGAAGTGTTGTCTGGTAAGCTTCTTAAGTAGTTACAATAATTTCCATAGCTAGCTTGATTTAATACCTTCTATCCTTTTTCTTCCATTTTATATAAACAAACACACATGTAATAAACATCAAAAAGGAAACCTTATAGGATCAGACATCAGGTAGCAGAGAAAAACAACCAACATACTATTAAAAATCCTGACCACTTCAGAATTCTATCAAAATGCAATCATTTGAAAAAATAGGATTGTTGCATTTTTGGTCAAGTCTATGTCTATATTCCAGAATAAGATTGAAGTGGCACAAAGTAAATGTCAAGGGAAATCCAGGAAATTTACTTGATATAAATTAAAAAATAAGGATAAAAGAAAGGCTCTATATCTTATGCCAGATATTTTATTACAGTAGATTTATATCCAAACCAATAGAAAATATAGATCATTTTATTTCTGTGGGGCTGGCTCTCAGATGAGCACTTTTAGAAGCTGAAAATTCAAGTACTACTACAGTTATTTTATTGATAGGAGTAGTAGACATCACAGTTGCTATTCATTTTAGAATTTGAATATACCTTTGGAATGACACCATAAAGGCAAATACTAGCCCTAAAAATAAAGAAGAAAGATTAATTTGTCCTAGGGTGTGCTTCTAGATATTCTGAAAAATGTACTTCCTTTCAAGTCTGATCTCTTAACTAGGCTTTAAAGGTATAAGGCATGTATCTTTGGATTCTGAGTTCAACTTAGAGCCACACACATAGTAGGTACTCAATAAATATTGAGGAGATGGATTGGCCATGATGAAATTCAGGCTTCAGGGAAAATAAACATTATGGAAAAAATATAATGATAAATTATATCTGGTTCACAACTTTACCACAACTTAATCTCTACTCATATTACAGAACTTGATCATACTATAGTAACTATAGTTGAGGGATTTTTTAACCAAGTATCTGAATATAAAACTATTTTCTTATGTAGCAGCTCAAGTTGGGAGGTGGATGGTGAAGCCTCTACACGTTGGGGATGGAGACAAAGAAATGTGGAATGAGAAGAGGCTCTTCTGTAACCCCTTTGAAAGATGCATGATCCTCCCAACTCAGTGATAGAACTAGCCTTGATTCTTTAAATTTAAATACCTTCAACTCTGTTTAACCAAATCTTTCAATTAATAGATAAAAACAACAGACTTTGGTGAAGAATAATGCTATGAATACTGAGATAGTAACAATCTTTTGCCCTGCCATTAGACCTGAAAACGAATATTGTTCAGCTCTTAAGGTTAACTCCACCTCTGTGGTGTCTCCATATTATTCCTACTGCTCTTCTCTTCTATGGCAACCCGTAACCCTATACTTCCATCAAACTAAGCTCAAGGCTCCCTTCTACCAGACGGCTTCCCTGACTTCACCCACAATATCATATGCCTGATGGTAGTTCTCCCACAACTGTCTTTTTCCCCTACTTAATTAAAAACTCCTCAAAAATAGGGATTAAATTGTTTTCTTTGTTTGATGGTAACCACTAACATAATACTTTGCATGAACATAAGGCCTTGACATGTCACTTAAACTTTATAAGATTTGATTTCTTCATCTCTCAGTTGACTATAAAACATTTGCTCTATTTTATACAACTTCAATGAGCATAATCATAATAGTAATTGTAATTTATTGAGCTCATATTTGAGGAAGCTCTCTGTGATTGTATATATTAGCCTGCTGAGATACGTTTTATTCCATAAAAAAAAAAACTAAGCCAAGATCCACTGTCTCCAAAGCCCATACTCTTAACTAGTATTGGGTTGGACAAAAAGTTCATTCGGGGTTTCCCATAAAATCTTATGGGAAACCCCGAATGAACTTCTTGTCCAACCCAATAGTATGCCAAGTGATATATAAGAAAATATTTAATGATATTATGTTTTTATTGTTAGTTGAGATACTGGCAGGTATCTTATGCCTGTAAATTAAACTCAAAAGTAGACTCAATGAGAGTGACCTGAGCCCTTTTCTTTGTCCCTAAATACTCTCAATCTCGAATGATGATTATGAAAGTGTCACCAGTGTTAAGTCAAGAAAGAAATTCCAGTGAATTGTGATTTTTATATGACTCATTTCAGACTTAGATTCTTGCTTTAGAAAACAATCTGACCAGAATTGTTTCAAGTAATTGAACAGTTTATGAAGCCTTTATGATTTGTCTTTTCCCAAATTTAGATTAACAAAACACATGGCAAATGAAAAATCTAGGCATGATCACAAGAAAAAGCACTTTTCATTTTAGCCTGGGGATGAAAACACAAGGTAGATTTCCAAAGCATCATCTTATGTGGTTATTAAATTATCTTGACGTTCAATATATTCTGTCTTCCCTAAGCTGTAGATATATTCTCAGAATTTTATAACCTTTAAGAGTTGTTACATTTAATTGGCAAGTGTTCTTTTGATGTCATTTTTATATTTTAAGCCAAGAAAAATCAAGTTTAATAATGCAATTGATAATTCTAGTGTCATTTTCAACTCAGTACATTTTTCATTTACTTCAGATGCAAGCCAAATGTGACTTCATACTGTAAGCTCAGAAAACCTCCCAGGAGTCTTATTACATGGAGTTTATTAGACTTCTATGACTAGGTTAGATACGATATATTCAGAGGATGTGAGAGGAGAAGTTGAGACAAGGAGACCCACCCAAGTCTTTACAGTCATGAAGGAGCCAATGCTAGCTAAACCTGGACCACACTCAGGTTCAGGGCTACATTCAGTTGCATGGGTAATACAGTTTCAGTAAACACAGTGTTGAGTTTGGATTTGGACATGTTGATTTCAAAGTTCCTTTGAAATATCTATGTGAAAATGTCCAGCAGGATAGTGAGAAAGATCTGGTTACCCGCTTAGATTCAGAAGATATCTGCATATAGATGATAATTAAAGCCACTGCAGTGGATGGATCACTACATACAGCAGAGTATGTAGAGTGATGAAAAGGAGGGCCTGATAATATCCCGGATCCTGGTGATAGCCAATATTTAACGGTTGAGCAGAGGAAGAGCAGCCTGCGAAGGAGACCAGAGGAAGGGCTAAGAGGGAGGAGCAAAACCAGGGAGTGTTTTAGAAGCCAAGGGAAGACTGTGTTTTAGAAGGACTGAGTGAAGGGCAATGCCAGGTACAACTGAGAGTCTAAGGAAGAGAAGGACTTAGAAGTGTTCATCGACTTGATCAAGACAGACATCATTGGTATCACTGGTCAGAGCTGTTTCAGAAGCATGATGGAGGATCAAGCCATATTTCAATGGGTTGAGGAGGAAAAAAAAGAAGTAGAGATGGCAAGTAGAAACTACCTTTTAGAGGTTTGTCTGGGATGCGGAGAAGGGACATGAGGAGCCAAGGGGAGCCATAATTTGAGGGATTTTTTTCTTCAAGATGGGAGAGACCTGAGTTTGTTTATAAGTTTATGGTAGAAATGGAGTTAGGGTTGGAGAGGAGATAATTAATGAAATAAGTCCTAGAGTGGCCCTGAGGTGATGGGGTCCAGAGCTAAAGGGGAGATTAACCACCTGTACCCTTGTAACCGAAGGAGACGAGGAAAGAATATGTAGGCAGAGAATTGATGGCAGGATTTTGAAGTTTAGCTGGAGGTTTATCATTTATCACTGAAATAATAATAACAACAATGATAATATCAACACAATTGTAGAGTTTAATAAGTATCGGCATCCATCTAAGCACTTTACACAGATAGTCATTTAATCCTCATAATGGCACTCAGAAGTTGCTATTTTTAGTATCACTATCATCCTTCCCATTTTACTGATGGTGAAACTAAACACAATGAGATTAAGTAACTTGCCCAATGTTATATAACTAATAAATTATGTAGCTGGGATGTAAACCTAGGCCATCCAATTCCCCAGATGATATTCTTACCTATTATGCAATATTACTTCTGCATATAAGAGCAACTGTCATTTTTTTGAGTTCATATGTGGATCATTTCTTGCGTTTTATATCTCATTGAATCCTAAAAATGACCCAGTGAGGTAGTTATAATCATTATTAATCTCCATTTACAAATGGAGACACTGAGACCAGAAGGTAAATAACCTGCCTTGGGTCATCCAGCTGGCAAATGTGTAAACACAGGAGTCAGATCATCTGCCAAATGAGGAGAGATAGTGTTTGGGGTCAGACGTATGAGGAACGTGGAGGATGGTAGTCGTAGCCCCAGTGTAGAATAGGAACCAGAACTGATCAGAGCCTAGGGATGGAATGCCAGGCAGCTTAGAGGACCAGAATGGGGCAGAATGGAGGTCATGCAATTATGATGCATCAGTGAATCCAGAGTAGAGGGAAGAGAATATGTTTTGAAGTCTCCAAGAAGATAATAATAATGCAGTATTATATTAGTTATCTATCACCATGTAACAGATTACCCCAAAACTTAACGACTTTAAACATTCATTATATCACCGTTTCTGCGGATCAGGAATTTGTGAGTGGCTTAGCTGGGTAGTTCTGGCTTGGGGTCTCTCGTAAGGTCACAGTCAGGATGTCAGTTGGGGCTGCATCATCTGAAGGATTGAATGGGGTTACAGTACCCTCTTCCAAGATGACTCACTCACATGGCTATTGGGAGGAGTTTTCACCATGTGGATCTCTCCAGGAGGCTGCCTTATTAACATGGCAACTGGCTCCCCCCAGAGTAGGTGATCCAAGAGAGAGTGAAGAGGAACCCTCTTATGACCTAGTTTTGGAAGCCACACACCATCACTTCTGTTTTATTCTGCTTAGAAGTGTGTCACTGAATCCAGCCAGACTAAGGGAAGATTTTCAAAGAATTTCTGAACAAATTTTAAAATCACCCCACTGATACATGGTGATTTCTAAAGCAAGTAACCCCTTTCAGAACTCAAGGCCTTTTCCCACAACCAGTAGGCCCTGTATCTGAATGGTACACAGTTCACCTCTGGACAGGGCAGAGGGAGGCGAGCCTATTCGAGCAGAAAGCCTGAAATGTGGACGGGGCAGCTCTACAGCCCATGAGGTGAAGAACACATTTTCAAAGTGCTGCAAAAAGATGCAGTTGTTTTCCTGTGGATTTGAGTGGGAGTCACGCAGCTAAAGTATCTGGGCATTCTTTAGAGATGGATCCCTGGGTTTGCTGGTTTCTTGTTTGGATTGCTGAGCTGAGAGTCAGCATCTGGGTTTCAATATGACCCTGCTTCATACCTAGACTTGCAGCTGAGCTGCCTGAATAGGAAACAACAAGCCAGTGTTCCCTCTAGCTCAGGCCTTGCTATGATTTTGAGGATACACAGTGCCTTTTTTTTTTTATTTCATTCTCTCATTCCCCTTGTTTCTTTACCTCAGACACAGGTTGTTTCCCACTTCTCTGCAGTATACCCTCATCCCTCCCAGAAACGCATGCCTGATCCGAAGAGTACCTTGCCACTCCTTTTGTGTCGCTCTCTCCAAAGCACAAACCCCATTTTGCTGCCTGCTGGTGCCTTTCCTGACCTCTGTCTACTCTACAGTTCTGGAGAACTCATCTGGAAATAATCTGATCAGCTGTCAGCAGGATTTTAATGCCCGGCTGAGTCACTGACAAAAATGTCCAGCAGCAAAACCAACTATAATATCCTTTATAAATTTAAAATCAGGCTGGGTCCTCTGTCTTTCCTCTAAATGTCTCCTGCCCTGTAAAGGAATTTAAGGTCTACATGCGATTTATAGGAAACAGTGAGGTTAGTGGGGCAGATCTTGTCAAGACGCTTTACTTCTCTGAGCCTCTATAGTTTTGTCTTTAAAATAAGCATGAAATGGATTAATCCATGTAAAAGTGTCTATCACAGTGCCTGGCATACAGTAAGTAGTCAAAGAATGCTAATTTTCTTCCTGCCTAAATTATAATCATGGTGCTATTAGGAGGGAAAGAATGACTCAGTGGACTACACATCCCCTACCCTGGTATTGCCTGGGGCAGGTTGACACACACCTCACCAGGTAATAATGTCTGGGATTGCAGAAGGCCTGTGATTGATGACTCAGAAACCTGATTTAACTCAATTCAATTCTGTTCAGGAAAGAAGTCACAGATACCCAAACTGCCCTTGCGTCGTGGAAAGCACCACAAAATGGAGGAGACCCCAAGATATGAGCGAACTAATTTTTTTGTGGCCAGCACACACAGAAGGTCATTGTTCTGTGCTAACTTGGAAAAGGCAAATGTATTTTTTAATACAGACTGTACAGACTCAATTTTAGAGGTAGAAAGCCTTCCGAATTTATAGTCAAATCCTCTACCTTACAGATGAGAAAAACACCCTCCAAAAAGTTTCTTTTGATTAATATATTTTGAATATTTATTTGAGATAAGATGCAAGATTATATGTCTCCTCAAGCCAGTCCAATACTTATCACATACATTTCCTAGAGAAATTCTGAATTGGTGTGTGAACGAATGAATGAATAAATTTGAAGACTTGCCCAAGTTCACAAAACTAGTTAGGGGAACTAGAACTTGAAGTCCCATCTCCTGACTGCCTACTAAGTACTCCTGGGTGAGACCAGAACATGCATGAAAATAGCTAGGAAAACTCCAGCAGGTGTCCTAGATCAGCTCCCAAATGATCGATTTCAGCCCATCCAAGTAAAATAAACGCAGCACGCTGCACCAACACACAAATGATGTTAAGTTTCTCCGCAGTGTCTCTAGATCGGTTCTCTCCTGGCAATGATAATGGCCCTACAAGTATCTTATATAAAGGCCCTCCACCTCATTAACTTCTTGAACAGTTTCTGTTACATTCCCTCTTTGTTGCAAAGTCAAGGTACACAGAGGCCTTAGAACTAGAGCTTTACCAATCAGCCAATACAAAGCGTGTACAATAGATTAATGAGTGAAATACTAAGTATCTAAAATCCATTTCTAAGCAGATTTCCCTTCTAGCTATAGATACCAATGTAGTTACCAATCATGAAAGATCACTTGATATGTAGTCTTTTCAGACACAATTCAGTCTTTCCCAACCCAGATTCCTCATTTGAGCTACAAAACACGGAAAATTATTTGAATGACTCTCTTCTCAGTTCTCTCAAGGATGGTACATAACATGGACCATCCTATATTCTTAGGAGAGAAGGTGATCCATTACATACAATGAATACTGCAGAGCATTAGGGCTTGATTCTCCCAAGAAACACTGGCTGAGAAACGTGCTAGAGTAATCTGTATACCTACAGATCACAATTGTTCTTGCTATGCAAACATGCACATGCACACACACACAGACACACACACACAGACACACATTTCCAAAAAGTCCTTTTTATGTTTGCTCTTAACAATAAAAGTTTTACATTACCTCTAAAATTTTGTCAGAAGGAAAAATTCATTTGTATTCATGTGATACAAAGGCATTATTTTTTTCTGTTTGAAAAACTTAACAGGAAGATCAGCAAATCTTTTGTAGAAATGCAAATTGTAACTTGAACAAAAATAGACTGCTGGTATGTTTGTTATGAAGAATATTAAGTGTATTTTGTAGACAAGTTAGACCAAAATGCATTCCTCTGAAGTATTTGGGAAGTTATTTCCAACTTTGCAGTTAATCAACAAATATTTCCAGAATATCACCGTCTTAAATGACCTAGGAGGACATGCAAAAAAAACCACTTTGCATATTTTGGCAACTGATAAATTTGTTTTCTTTACTCATATTGATTGATTTAAATCCCTGTGTAAAACAAAAGTGACTGAATTGTCTCCCATCGTTTCATTTTGGTCACTAGTTTGCAACTGGAAAATCAGTTTATAGTTGTTAAGATAAAGCAGGACTTGAGAAGAAATTCACATTTGTAGATTGCCTACTAGGAGCCAGGCATGGTGCCAGGTACTTTGCACATATAATCTCATCTAACCTCCATGAGGTAAGTGGTTTTATCATTTCTCTTTTACAGATTAAAAATGTGAGACTCAGATTCACACAGCCATTGACAGAACTGGGATTCAAAGAGATTTCCATGCCTCAAACGTTCATGATTGTTCCAGGATTCAACATACCTTCCTCCAATGATGACTGGAAAATAATTTAGGACATTTAACTTATTTTTTGGATTTATATCCTCCATTATTCGGCAGAAAAAATCCCTGGCAAAATATAACTACCTTTAACTTACTTTAACATAAGATCCAAAGAAATGGGGAGCAGTAAGATGAAGACATTAAAATTCATGAGTGACACTGTAAACTTGATCCTCTTATCATGATTAATTCAAATGTACCGTATTCCCAAAGAGCTGGTGCACCGTGTTTCACAAGAAACGAAGGTCAAAACTCAGAAGGCTGAAGCATCAATGTCCTTAGAATCCTGTGGTGGGGGAAACAGATATATAGAATATAGTCAGATGATTTAATTGTGTTCTTTTATTCTCAGATTGTGGTGATTAAGTCAGGTTGACCCAGAATCATTTTCATTCCTTTATTTGTTTGAAAACATCACTTTCACTGGTGGTCTTTAATTAAGCTCCCAAGAATTCGAAAACGTGCCCCGTATCTCATCTAGAACAAGTGTCTGGAGTTCTCCATCACAAATAGTTTAACCTCTAGAAAATCCACTGTCCCATGCCCCTCACAGAACTGCTTTGGGGTTCCCTCCTTCTTGGCATGGAGCCTTGGGGAACTGCCGTTAGGAAAGAGAAAACAGTAAACTAAAGCTTTTTCTTTTATCCAAAAGTACAGTGCAGAGGTACTTTAAGAATAGGAGAAAGTCTTTCTGCTAAGCCTTTTTCAACAAAGCATTAATATTTATTAACTTGCACTCTGTTATAGAATGAATGTTTTATGATAAAAAATGCGTAACAGCAAAATGGGAATTTTAACCACAAGCAACCTACTCTTCCCGTGATAAAGAACTCAGGATGGGGTTAGCCAACCACTCTCTCTGTAGTTCAGGGGGTACTCTCATTCACTCATCTAGACAAAGGGGTAATTGAACACTGCTCCATGTGATTACTGGAAACAATAATCACAAATTTATAGGCTTCCTTTATAAATGAGAGCCATCTAGAATAAGCTGTGAATTAATGGTATATTAATGGTATATTAACAAATAGGGACATTTATTAAAAGGTCTGAAAGATATTTCAAAAGCTCAGAATTACCCATTTTAAATTTAGATTAGATCAATTCCCAAACAATTCAGATAAGAGGGGGTTTTTATTTTTCAACTTTTAATAAAAGCATGTCTGTCTCAAGTCTTTTGAATTAATCCATTCACTATTCATTGAGTAGATTCTGTTTGCCAGGCATACAGAAATGTGGGGTTTTGAATCAGCATCAAGGTGTAAAATATGGCTTTTATGAGATCTTTTCTACTGATGCTGTCTTTACTGAATCACTTTGTAATTCCTTTAGCAAACTACTTTGCTAAATTCCTTTAGCAAACTACAGCTTTGCCTGATGGGTTATTATATACTTAAAATGAACAAGTGCATCTCAACTCTATAATTAATGTATACACTGCATAAAGGCACAGAAATAAAAGTCCCTTAGCATTTATTTCTGTCTTGTCAATTTCAGTGATACAGTACAGAAATAACTGTATGGACACCGTGTAACAGTGAGTTGGTTAAATGTTCCTTTTCATAGTCTTGAGTGAAATTTCTGCCTAAATGTTTTAGGAGTAGGTTTCCAACACGTCATCTTGTTTCCACTGTGTCTAAGCAGTTTGGGAAAGGGGAATGAATAAGCATAGATTTTGGAATCAGGCAGACCTGGTTGTGATTTCTGGTTCTGAGCGTGGTAAACTCTTGTAAAACCTACTTAATCTCCATCTCTGTTCCTTCATCTACAAAATAAACATAACAACATCTACTTTGCAGGATTGTTGCAAGGAGTATAGATAATGTATATAAAGCAACTGGCGCACAATAGGTTTTGTTTTTCTTTTCAGATCAAAAGTCTGAAAGACCATACTAAGAATTGTTCTGTTTCAGGTAGTCTGATTCACCATGAAATTAAAATAACACAACAAAAATTTAAGACAGAGATGAACATTGTGAACCTGATTTTTATTTATATCATGATACAGTTATTTTACATTCAGCATTTCCACTTAAGGTGTCTAATAAGACACCTTAAGGTGTCTTAAGGTCTGTTTAAATAACAGACCTTCAGATTGCTGAATGGGCTTGACAAAGAAGATCACCCCTGACCCCATTCTCCACCCTCCACTCCCCATCCTCCACTGTACTCCAGAATCATGGTTGCTCTTCTCTGCCTATTAGATGTATGGACATGAAGGAGAGGAGAAAGAAAGAAACAAAATAGCTAAATTTAAAAATTATTTTTGGTTCATCAGCATATAAACAATCAACTTCAAAATGAAACAGACATTCACTTGCCAGTTTTTGAGTACAGTGAAAGCACAAACTCTCATTTCTGTATGAATCCAGAAAATTAATGGAATACTTACTGTAAATCTTGCTTCTACCCAAAACAGTATTAGGAGGAGGATGTAGACTCTCCTTTCACTGTACCAAAGAATTGATTTCCCTTCTCTCTCTCTCATTCCTGTCTGTCTGGTTCTCCTTTTCATATTTTTCACTCTTTTCTCTGACTTTGCCCCTTTTTTTGAAATTCTGCAGGTTGTCCGGCCATATCAGACCATGTCCAATCCCATGAGCAAGCTCACTGTTCTCAACAGCATGCATTCTCACTTCATTCTGGCCGACAATGGGACCACCGGAAAGTACGGAGCAGAGGTGAAACTTAGGAGACAACTGGAAAAGCATATTTCACTCCAGAAGATAAATACAAGTAAGTCGGCTACTGTTCCCACTCAGCCTTCAAATAGGCTGAAAGTGAGAAAACTTGAGCAGATTTTGAACACAGATCACTTTCTACTGGGCCAATGGTTAGAATTAGAGGAAGTCATCTAGAGGAGGATGATTGGAGGCGCAATAAGTGTTTACACAATTAGTGGACTCAAGCTCATTTATTATGTGTGAAAAATTCAACCCTGTCTGGGGTTTATAAATGCAGATAAGCTTTTCCTTCCAAACTTTTGTCTACATCTTTTACACAATACTCTAAGGAGGAAAAGCACCCTGGAGAAGTTTTTTTCTATTTATTAAGCTATTTTTGGTGGCTAAAGAAAAGAAAAAAAGAAAAAAAAAACAGGTTTTGATCTTAGCATAGATCTGGCTGTGCGAAGGCATTTCCAGGGAACTGACATTGTCTAAACTAAAGCATAATGTGTAACCATGTTGATGAAACTAATTCTGTCTCTTAATTTTATGTATGTATTCATTCACTGTCTCTAGATACCTATATATTTAGATATATGTGTGTATTTATGGGTACCACATAATACTTAGCCCATAGTTACACTGAAATGATACTATTAAGTACTTATGTGTTCTATGCAGTATTTATCGTGTACCCATTTAACTATGAGAAGGTAGCATTGTAAAAACAGCAACGCTCCCCAGCACACTCAGTGGCTTGCATTTAAATGTGGTAGAGGTATGAAAATAATCTACTGACCTTCCTCACAAAATAAAATTCAATTTGTTTTCACAAAGTAACACATGGCTTCGCGGCAGGCTCAAGCTTTCTGGTAATTGTATGTTCCATCAGGGAAACTTGTATTTAATTGATTAAACTTTCAAAGCCTGCAATTCCAAGTAACAAAAGATTCTCTTTGGCTTGATAAGCTTTCAAAAATTCAGTGTAATATGATTCAGCCTGTCCAAATGGCTTTTCTCATCTCCAGTCTTTTCTCTGCATCTGTCCCAAATGGATTTTGCTTGCTCTTGCCACCTTCCTCCCAGAGCTAGGATGTCCAACCTATCAGACCACAGCTTCTCTTTCCTGTACTCTCTTTTCTGGTTCCACGTTTTAGGAGCTACTGCTGTTTAAGCAGTCAAGTTTCATACCTTCATCTTTTTCACAGAGAATTCTGGAATAATAGATTTTGGTGTAGGCCTGAAGTCAACATTGTATTAGAAAACTCTCTTCTAAGAATCTTCAACTATCTTTGGAAAGAGAAAACACAGGATTACCCAAAGGTAAACATCTTTTGGGGAAAAAAGAGTAGAAAAGACTAGAAAATCCATCCAGAAACCAGCAGAGATCCAAAGTAACAAAGCACTATAGCCGATGGGTGGTAGGTTTTGTTAAACTAAAATTGAATTTTATTATAATATTTGACAGGAAGGACAAAACTCATATCATTAATATTATCCATTTAGGTTTTTATAGGCTACAGCATTACTTGTTTTACACCAGCAGGTTAAGAATGAGCCTAAATAGGAGTAACCTGAAAGCTGAAGAAGACGGGAGCAGGGTAGACAAAGAGCAAATGCAGGGTCAAGTTCAGTGCTCAATAGTGAGACCAAATTTGTCCAGACACACAAAGCATGCCATTGTGCCAGATCCTGGTGGCAGCTGGGCCAGGTATTTGTTAGTGTTAGGAGAAGAGCTAGGTGTGCGGTTGTGTAAGTTTAAACACCCAGCTACGATGGTGCCAGCAGGAGTTAAAACCCAGCCAGGGCTCTGTCTGCCAAGCCCTGTGCCTTATAGGTGCCCAAGGAAAGGATACTCTTTTCTAATTAGTCATCCCAGAGGGGACATTGTTTTGTAACCTTTGTGCCTGGGGAAGCACCTGTCTCCAAAGCTCACAGAGTTGCTATGCGTGGGGATTGCCCTGAAGGGGAGGCTCATAGACAGTGGCCGGGCCTCCGTGAGGAGCAGAGCCCGGCAGCATAGAGTCCAGGAGAAGGCCAAGGCTGGTGGTCAGGGCATCAGGGATGCTGGAGGAGCCAGGACCCCAGGCACATGTCTCATGCCACTCGTGTGACACTGGACCCTTGCGAGCACATCAGGGCAGGTAGTGACATGCAAACACATTGCCAAGTGAAATCCCAGTCAAGGGTCTAGGGCGCAAAGTAGGGGATAAACACAGACCCAGGTTCCAAGCTGAAGCACCAGGTCAGAGAAGCTGGCTTGAGACTCCTAAAATGTTCCGAGTCCACAAACAGGATTAGGCCTCGGATCTGGGGTAGAGGCTGAGCCCCTAGGTTGGGTTAAGTGATAGTAGCTGGAACAGGATGGGGGCAGAGAGAGGCAAATAGTCATTGCAATCGTCATAATTTATAAACACAATTTTCCTCTTTGTTTTGGGGACTGTATTTGAGGCTTAATAGGAATTCACAGACTCCCATTCAGTGCAAATAATTAAATAAGAAGAAAAAGGTTAAAGATGCCCAGAGGAGATCCCTGAGGTCACAGGAAGTTACAAGCTCAGGGCCAAGAATTTGCCACAAGCTGTAGTGAATGATGCCATGCCTTAGCTCTTCTACCAGTTCTATCCTTGAACTTAGTAGTGGGAGTGTGACCAACTTGTCCCAGTTTCCCAGGGACTTTCTCAGATTTAGCATTGAAAGTCCCATGTCCCTGGGCCACCTCCATCACAGGCAAATGGAGATTGCAGGTCGCCCTCCAAGTCAGACTCAGGAGTCATTAGTTCTACTTCTCTTTTTACTGCATTCACCCCACAAAGCAGGGAAGGAGCAGCGAGGGCCTCAGAGCTTAAGGAGTGGCCCAGGCTCCGGAAGTAGAGCAGGACCTTGAGATCTCCATTCAGTTAGCAGTAAAGCAAAGTGCCCACTGAGAACCTGGAAGTCTCCAGAATAGGACTGACTGAGAAAAAAGGAGGAAAAGTTGACCTGGTTAAAATAAGAAACAGCAGAACTAAGAACATAGACCTTTAATGTAACTCTCTGTTCTAATCTGAACACTATTTTTTTCTTTATATCATAATTAGTGATAATGTAATTCTTCTTATTAAAATAAAATTTTATTCTATAACAATTCTAAAAATCTCACCTACTTCTTAATTTCCCTCTTCAAAAGTCTAAGAAATCTAAAATACAACAGGGGAACTCAATTTTGGGAAACCCCAGTTTAGCCTCCTGAAATTAGACCCTCCACCAGGATACCACAATAATACTATCACCACCTATTACACTTAGCACGACCCTGGAGGTGTCTGAATACACTCAGCATTTTACTCATTAAAGTGCCATTCCTCTTCATCACTTAGGGATGACATGCATACCATAGGATTCTTTCCACAAGTCTATTTCTTGCATAAATAGCATAATCTTCTGAAGAATATTTTCAAGAGACCTTTAAGCCCTTTCTCATCAACATGACAATTATGAATAATAAAATATTATAAGCACCAGCATCTTAGACTTTTCTCAGCACTCTGGCATCCATTATCTCAACTCTCCCCTCCCTCCACTCATTCTTGCTGTTAACAGTCCTTACTGAAGTGTTGTCATTGGTTACTGAAGGACTTCTTTGCTGTTAAAGGAGAATCCTTTCCGACGTGAGCCACTTAGGAACACTCTTCCATCTGAAATTTTCTAAACTTCAAATTTAACATGCAAAGCCTCAAACAATCCCCATAATGCCTTTAGCAAACAAATATTTCTTGAACTCCTATTATGTACCAGTCATGGTTAAGGTCTAGAAAAGCAGCAGTAGATAATTCATTGAGTTTACGTCAAGAGGGGCAGAGTAGTAAGTAAATAAGTAAATAGGCAAATATATGTAGTAAGAGAGCTGTTAAAAATAAAGCAGAGGAAGGGATATATGTATGTGTCATGGGTACACATGTCTGCATGCATGCACATGTATGTGATGGGAGGATAGTTTAGATTAGATGATTGGGTATGGTGTAATATATGAGCAGAGACCTGAATGAAGTGAGGGAGCCAGCTCTGAAAAGAGCATTCTGGAGGGAGTGAAAGCAGGAACAAAGACCCAGGTATTTGATGAAGAGTACGACCTTTGTAAAGAGTTGAATTTTATTCTGACCGAGTTTTGATCTGGCAAGTTATAGGATCTCCCTTGTGGTTTAAAACATCACTCTGCTGTTCTGTGTAGAGATCCAACTGACGCAGGGGGCAAGATTAAAAGCAGGTAGATGTTTCAGTAGGCTATTGCCGTAATGCAGGTGAGAGATGATAGTGTTTTGAATTAGGGTGACAGCAATAAAAGTAGTAAAAAGCGGTTGGATTCAAATTTATACATATCTGTTTTCTTAACTGATCTTTCTTTTAATGTGATAAAATATATATAGCATAAAATTTATCAGTTTAACCATTTTTAAGTATACCGTTCAGTGCTATGAAGTACGTTTACATTGTTATGTAATCATCACCACTATCCATCCCCAGAACTTTTCATCATTCCAAACTGAAACTCTGTACACATTAAACACTTTTATTCCCTCCCTTCAGCCCCCGTAACCATGATTCAACTTCATGTCTTTATGAATTTGTTCTAGGTACCTCACATAAGTAGAATCATACGATATTGGTCCTAAGATACATTTTGAAGGTAGAACTCAAGAGAACTTGCTACTGAGTTGAGCATTCAGGGGGAGGAATAGACACATCAAGGATGCTGAACAGTCATCCTTACAGACACCAGTATATTCTTCAAAGAATGGGGCTAGTGGGAGCCCCTAAGGAGTAAGTTTTTACAGAAAAGGGAGTTGAGGATTAATCTCTGGGGAGTTGAGACAAAGTCCTTGAGAAGGAGGGAGATGATGAGACTCAGTGCACAAATGAAGAACGTGGCCATAGGTAGAACAGGAAGAGTTTCATCCTGGGTAGCAGGAGGGAAGGCAGAGTTTATGTGCGCAGATGTAGGTGGGATGGAACATTTTCTGCTGGGAAGATCAGGTAGTTCTTTATAGATGCTTTCTATATCTGAAGAAAATAATACAGGAGGTCATTGGCTAAGAGTGTGGAAAGGGAAGAGGTGTAGAAGATTAGGGAGAAAATAGAAAAAACAAGTGTAGAGCCTGGGAGAGTGAGCTGACTAGGGAAATGTAAGACTGCCCACTTGATATTTGTGGTCATAAATTTGCAGTGGCGTGAATCATCAGGGATGTGTGTTTTTTTCCAGGCATGTTCAGCTTGAGTAGTAGAATAGGCAGAGACTCGGGTTGAGAGCCTGTTGGGATTTTGCTAGGCAAGTAGAAAAGAGGAAGAGAGAGGCAAGGGAGTGAGGCTATGTGTACTCTTTATACCTATATCCCAGGAGTATTGTCAGTGTCTGGATGAAAGCAGTGCTTTCCCACCCACATCTGTGCCCATTCACGAGAACATAAAATCATTCATCTAAAAGATCAGAATAAGGTGCAGAGAAGTGATTAAGAGAGTTATCAAAGGTGACCCACACCTTTAGTTAGTATTGCCAAGCATTACATATGTTAAGTTCAAACCATTCAAGTAAACAAAGGTTCATAATAAGCAGTTCCTCATATTTTATTGTTGTTTACATATTCATATAAGTTGAATCAAGTTAGCACAATGCTGGGAACGTAGTAGCTGTTCAATAAACACGTGTTACCTGAAAGACTGAATACCAAGGGACTGCTCCAGAAAGACTGAATACCAAGGGACTGCTCCAGAAAGTAACGTGTAAGTAGCCTGATGAACCTATAAAATCCCAAGCATATTTTCTGCATACATTTTTGCTTTTAAAAAATTTCCAAAAAAATTAGAGAATATTATAATAACCCCCATAACTATCACCCAGACTCTACATTTATCAGCCTATAACCAATCTTGTTTTCTCTATGTATATAACCACCTACATCTTCTTCCGGGTAAGTTTGAAAGAAATCCAAACAGTGTATCATTTCATCTATAACTATTTCAGCACCAAAGCATTTCTTTAACTTGCGTGGGCCACACGCAAGGTAGATTTTTAAAGTATTTCCTTAACTTAGTAGCAACATAATGGAAAATACTGATCCAGGTATCCTTTAACAATTCTTTCAAAAAAATAAAAATTAAGAACTATGTTATCACATGTTAAAATTTATCTAAAATTTTGATAATCATTTTCTCTTGTCCCAAATTCTACACTAAGCTGGCCAAAAAACATTTAAAACAAATATTACCTTGCAGATCTTAAAAAGGAAGATTAGAAAAATCCCCAGCAATTGTGGCTTTCTTGGAAGCGTTTGAAGGGAAGAACATAACTTTTGGGAAAAAAGGAAGGCTTTGCCTCTTGCCAGTGGTATAAGCTGAGAGAAACAGGGAGACCTGGGGGTTCAGATCTTCATGGCTCTGTGACCTTAGGTAAATTACTGTATTTCTCTCAGACTTTGTTTCTGTGTCTGTGAACCAGGGATGATAATGTTTCACAGTGTGGTGATTAAATGAGTCAACCTATGAAAGGATTCTGGCACGTGGCAGTTCAGAAACACTGATTCCCTTCCTGCCTTCTCGGTGGCACAGCGGTCCCCTAGTGGGAAACCATGTTCTGTGTTGATATAGCCTGATGGGCTGCCATAGATTCCAACCTGAGATCCAGACCTTCATTCGAAGCCCATCAGAGTCTAGGATGTCTGTCAGAATATCTTTACCACAAAGCGAACCTGTCTCTGCTTGTTAGGGAAAAGCCATGGATCTCTGGGGTTACAGAAAGGGTCCAAAGAAAAAAATGAGACTCAAAATTATATTCTGAAACATATTATCAAGCCTCTATTAACATTACTTCTTAAAGAGTAGTTCATTTAAAGTCTTGATCATTGCAGCAATAAACAGAAAACTCATGTTTTTTCATTGTTGAAAATATATTCTAAACTGTAGTTGTTCCTCTTGTTTGAGTGAAGAATATAATGGAGAAAATTTCATATTTCTTTAGAGAGTCAAGCTATTCTAGTGTCTTGGAGCAATCATTATGAATGTCAGTTAAGTTTGCAGAGAGAACTCTGTTTGGTGGAGGTGTTAGAATTTGGGCTAAATGTGAATTGGTCCTGAATATATAAGATAAGATTTATATGTCAAGTTTAGATTTGGGCCAATATCAGATTTCCTTCTTATAATTTACCGTTTTGTTTAAAAAGGAGATTGGAGGAAGAGGACAGAAATCTAGTTTGTTTGGGGGGCTCTAATTGATGAAAGTGTTATACTCCGTTGTGTTTGAATTTTATTTTAGGTTTGGCTAAATGCAAAGTTTTATTTGGATTACATATCTTAATTAATTTGTGAACATTAACTTTGTAGGAAATTTCATTATGAGGCTAGAATTTTCCAACTTTGTCATCTTCATACTATAAAGTGAAATCTGTGTCAGACTAAATCTAGTCTAAGAGACTCTGTCCCCATGGTAGTCATTATAGATACACCCATTCTGCAGTACTAATGAATGGGGATGTCTGAGTAGGTTTAGATTTTTGTAACCATTGCTTTTGCCACTGTCAGGGTTTTCTTGAAAGAGAATTTGATGCTCTGCATTTTCTTTGCCCCAGAGTAACAACTGACATTTGAGCATAGCCTCATCTAATGAAGCCACAAAAAATACTTTCTCTAAAGCAGTAGATTAAAATCTGCTTGGCAGTTCTAAGCAAACAAGTAGCGGAAATGATCACAGAATTCATGAAACAATCAAATTTGGTATTTGAGGATATTGCTATTTAGAATTCTCTGGGAAAAAAGAACAGATGTTTTGTTATGCAGTCCTAAGCCAGTATACCAATTTATATATGACTGTGTGCTTACTCACACAAACTAACAAAAAATAATAACGATAATAATGTCACCCAGTAGCACCGAATGTCATCCCTGATAAGTTATGCTTTATGATGGGAGCAGATGTTTCTGATTTCCACTGAGTTGTTTGGTATAGGAGTCCCATGAACAGACTAATCCATAGAGTGAAGTCTCATGGGTTCCAGGACATTTTATTTTAAAAAGATCATCTTTGTGATGTGACACTCATCAATTTACAGCATTTTGTTTCAGTGAAATTTCCATAATCAGAAAAAATACTCATGACTGTATCCTTGTTCCATTACCACCATTTTTTGGTGATAATTCTTAAACATGGCTGTGGTAGTTTTCAACTAAGGTGACACTGCGTCCCGTAGGAGGTATTTTAAAATATCAGAGGGGTTTGGTTGATACAATTTCTGGTGCTCCCAAATGACACACAGAGGAGGAGGGAATGTTAATATTCTACCTTGTGCAGGACGGTTTCATATGCAGAATTGCCTGGACCAAATGCCAATCCATCCCTTAGGAAACACTACCCTGTATGTTTCCTTGAGTTTTGTTTTTCTTTTTTTTTTTCCCCAAGTCTTTCCAATAGCCCACACCTGATGTGGCAGGGCCACACACTTCCAAGATACTCTGTCCTAGTCTAAAGACGTAGAAAAAGCAGCAATCATGAGCCAGCAGTGAAATTTAAAATATTGAACAACCTATGAAGACTTTAGTGTCCTCAATCCACATCATAGGCTGGATGTCAGCCCTGACATGTCCTTCAGATCCTAACATCCCTTGCTGTTGGGAAGTTCTCCCTTATATCCAACTTCATTTGCTCTGAATCAGTTCTCTTCTGGGTGAGGACCAAAGTCATCATCTGTGTTAGAGCTCTCAGCTTATTTGAAAACTGTAAATGGACTTGAATTGACCTTTCTGCCATAATGGCTGTAAGGAAGCTGTTTTTCATTTGAAGAGACACACTGACCTGCTTAACAGGCAGAACTGACTCGAAGTAAATCAGAATTTCCATTTCGGCAGCACCTGCTCTTAGCACCACTGCTTTGTATGTTTCAGGCTCAGTGACTCCAGAAATGTGCTCAATGCTGGGGGCTCTACTGTCAGAGTCCTTGATGTTCAGAGAAATCCTACAGTCCACCGTTATTAGCTGATTTGGGGGTAGAAACAGAAGCCCAGAAATGTGGTTGCTTTACCTGCAGGCCCCTGGAGAGCCTACTAACTAGAATTCATTGCCAAGGGAATATTTTAATAAACCAAGGTTCTAGGAGAATAAAGCGTTTGAAACTGAATACAAAGAGACCTCTAATTTTTAATCTATATATTACTGAGAATTATGTTGAAAATAAGGGAGCAGGACAGTAATATAAATCTTGAGTGAATGAATAAATTCATGATGTAAAATGCCATAAAGCAGTGCTTTTTAAAAATTCACATTTCATTTCTAGTATATGTCTCTCATTTCCCTGGACTGTAATAGACCCCTTATACGTATTAGTATTTTTCTCTTGTTAAATTATGAAGCCAACTTACCCTGGAAATTTGACATAGATTATCTAAAGAATACTACTGACATCCTTACTATTAAATCCTTACTATTTACCAACCTTTCTGACACCAGAACTACAGTTAATGTCATGCATAGTAAGTGCTCAATAAAGAGTTGCTGATTTGGCATGAAACATATTTTAGTGATTTTGACCCAGTCATATTATTATAAGAAATGTGTGAATTTACAATTTCCAAAAAATTCCAAAAATATTTTAGCAACAGCAGCATTATTGAAATAAGCAGGTAGCTTCCTGGGAGGCTATTTTAAAGGATTGTAGTCATTTATATATAAATAAATAATTTGTATCATAAATACTACATAAATTATTTATTTTTATTCTTATTATGACTGTTAAGTAAGTCTCATTTCTTTGTATTTATACCAAATACAGAGAGACGAAGCCTGAGTGTCAACAATAGCACAGAGAGGGAGGCATATGACAAAGGGAAAGTCTAAGGTATGAGTCACATCAGAGTTTCCTTGGAAAGTTTTCCATTTTGGAGTAAGTTGGATAGCCATAGAGTAAGAGGTTAGAGTTGGCATGGAACCATCGGGTCCCTTGCCCACTATTGACATTGCAGACCTAGTGGGACACTTTTCCCACTGAGCCTTGTTACAGCTCAGGACCATTTTGCATTCATTAAGACACAGGTTCTGCTGCTGTAACAATGACTCAAAACAATGGATGCCTCAATGAGACAGGAGTTTATTCCTTATGCATGTGTTATTCTGAACATGAGTCCAGGCCTTTTGTGGTAGCCTCACAATGTTGAGGACTCAGATTTCTTCTTTCTTTTGCTCTGCACATCCCTGTTTTCATGGTCTGCGGGAACTCACTGTCACATCTACATTCTGCTCAGAAGGAATCAGGAAAAAGTCATGACCTGTTCCCTTAAAGGCACAATGAGAAAGTCGTATACAGGATTTTGGCTTACATCCTCTGTGCCAATATTTGGTCACATATTTACACCTAGCAAAAGGGGGATTCAAAAATGTAGTCTTTATCCTGGGCATACAGCTAAAATTCTATCACTATGAAGGAGGAAAATAGATATTAGGGTACAGCCAGCACTTTTTGCCACACCTTTCCAGCATAGCATTACAGATGGTTATTAAGAATTGGCTGGAGTTGGCACATGAGGTAAAACATACCTGCCATTCATAAATAAGGTACACCTACATGTTCTAGTGTGTTCATTGAGTAGCTTTGTCCATAAATGACTCCTGTAGCATATGCTTCATATCATGCCCTTTCACTCTTCACGTGTGTGTTTCTTAGTGATATGTAGCTGAAGAGTCTTCCACTGGTTCTGGAAATTGTAATTTCCCCTTGAAATGGGATTGAGACTAGCTGTCTAAAATTATATACATTACTTTAGACCATCCTGGTTTAGTTAACTTTTTAGGTTAACTCAAACAGATCCTCCTAGCCTCAAAGTAATTGCACAGGCTCTACTATGCATAATTTGTACACATTCCATAATGGATCCATAGCCACATATTTTCTTGCACATCATTTGTAACCTTTAAATGCCTAAATATTAAAAATAAATAGAAGAGATTCAGTTCCGTGTTTCTGTGACATTGTACTTAATATTAATTTTTCAAAGATAAATCCTAGGAAATAATTCTCATGTGACCTACACAGGACTGTACTCTTGGTAACAGGCAGGAGAATGGAGATTGCTCGCCTCTCAAATCCTTCCTGAGGGGGAAAGGTTGTAACTGGGCCTTGGCCCAGTTGGGGAAAAAGGACGAGAAACCCATCTTAGGGAGTAAAAAAGCAGCAGCGCATCCTCCAACTCTGTTGAGGAAACGTTTGAGGAGACCTGGAAAGCAGATGCATTTGTGAGGGATTTAAAGCTGTTTTATACCAGTTATCCAGTTTGACATTCCTACATTTTATAACCCCTAAGTGATAAGTAATAATTTGGCAAGATACAGCTGAAAGGCTCTTGAAACCTTCTGAATGCCTATAAATATATAATTAAGAGTATTTCCTGACACTGACAGTTATAAAAAGGTTAATTAGTAGAACTTCTCTTAACAAATGGTGAGCTGGGTCACCTTGTTTTAGAGACTGAGATACATGTGTATTACTGATCCAACCCTAGTTAGTTTTTCTTTTGATTTTAGCTTGTGTTCCTCAGTAAAACCAAAAAGATAGAGCTAAAAGCAGTTGGGGTTTCTTTTCTATCTTAAGTGAATAAAGCCTACGAGGATCTATTGCCGTACAGATTTAATGAAACCACAGGCCGGCACTTTAAAAATAAACCTTGCCTTTCCTCTCTGGGTATTCTTTGAATAGAACAGTTTCTTGGCCTTGTTTCTGTCTTGCCTATATCTTTTTCCCTCATCTTTTTATAGTACCAAACTCAGAGGTATTGTGACTTTTCCATTCAGACAAACTAAGTTTCTGTAGAAAATAGATTCAATGTTTAGAAACCCCATTAGAAAATAGTATAAATAAATTCAAAGAACAATTGGGAAAGCAAAGAAAATATTTGCAACCATGACAAAGAGCTTATTTACATAATAAGCAAAGGGCATCTACAAATCCTAAAGGAGAATCCTGTAAGAAAATGGGCAAAGTATATCAACAGGAAAATCTTGGGGAAGAAAATACAAATGCTCAACTTCACTCAAAATTAAAGAAATGGGGCTTTCCTGGTGGCGCGGTGGTTGAGAGTCCGCCTGCCAACGCAGGGGACACGGGTTTGTGCCCCGGTCCGGGAAGATCCCACATGACGCGAAGCGGCTAGGCCCGTGAGTCATGGCCACTGAGCCTGCGCATCCGGAGCCTGTGCTCCGCAACGGGAGAGGACACAACAGTGAGAGGCCCGCATACCGCAAAAAAAAAAAAAAAAAAAAATTAAAGAAATGAAAGCTAAGACAACAATGAAATTTTTTTAACCTATCAAATTGACAAAAAACAATTTAAAAATATCTGGTGTCAATAAGTGTGTATGGAAATCTGTACTGGAGGGTGTGCAAATATGGGCAACCTTATCTGGAAGATAATTTGGCTACCCCTATTAAATTTTAAATGCACATACCTTTTGGCCCTGTAATTTTACTTCTAGGGATTTATTTTATGCATATTTATTGCCATATGGTTTATGGTAATAAAAATGGAAATAATTCAAAGATTCACCAATAAGTGACTAATTAAATTATAGACATACACTGTATGTCTTATAGACATACACTGTATGTCTTTCACTGTAGACATACAGTGAAAGACTGTGAAGTTATTATAAATAATGCAATAGCTCTGTTTGGGCTCCTATTGAAAGATACCCAATGGTAGTTTTTATGTCCTTTTCTTAAGTTAAAGCCTATTGTACAACAGTAGAACTGTGTGTTTATGATCACATTTATGTTTTTTAAAATTATGTGTGTGTGTGTGTATATATGCTTACAAAATATCTTAAAGGACACAGATGAACAATTATAGCTTCTAGAGAATGAGACTTTTGAGGTAAGGGAAGTAAGATGAGAACTGACATTTTCCACTAAATACCTTTTAAAAACCTCTCAGTGTTGTTTTTTGACAATGACCAAATATAGCTTTTATAAAAGGAAGGAAGGAAGGGAAGGAGGGAGGGAGAGAGAAAAGGAGGGATGGAGAGAGGGAGAGAGGAGGAAGGATGGATGAAGGAAGAAAACTTTTTGGAAGTAGTCAGCCTATCCATGTTCAGTACTTTCTTCCCACAAGTGTATGTTTATCATTCTTGACCTGTGGGTAAGGAGCCAACACAGCTGTGTTTGACACACCTTGATTTCTCTTGCTCACTGAGTCTGCTGGCAATTCTTTGCTTCATCTAAGACAAAAGGAAAGAGTCAAGTCAGGAGACCTAATGGAAGAGGCTGGTCAAAGACATGCCATGGAGAATAATATTCTCAAATCATATAAAGGATGTGTATAAAACAATAAGACAACATAACAGGTTTGAATCTTATATTTGATAGTGGCTGGAATCAGAGCCAAAATTATCTTCCCTGTTTGGAGTTGGTAAATCACAAAATAGCCTAAATTTATTCCCAATCCTTAGCCATAACCAGGTAGCCTAGTATAATGGGGCTCCTGAAAATGCCCTACTTCTATACCTCTACCATGAGCACAATTCAGTAGAGCTAAATTGTTCATTTTCCTTTTATTAGGCTCTTGGGCACCCCAAAGTCCAGCTCCCCTCTCCCTGGATCCTACTCCCCGTGATGGAGTAGGCTCACACACAGCTCATTCAACAGCCATTTCATGTTGAGTATTGTCTGTGATGCTCACACTGGAAAAAATGGCTCCCACTATATTCTTGACTCCATTGTACTCGTTAGATGCTCTGTATGGAGCCAAAATACATGTTAGAAGTTCGTCAGCTTTTCAAAATATGGCAAGAACGAGAACTCAAAATATCTGTCATCTAAAATAAGTAGTGATCGCTCCCTCTGTTATTTTCCCCTTGATAGTTCTTCTGTTACTCCACCAGTATTTGCTTGTGTGCCTACAATATATAAAGCACTATAGAGGTGGCAAGATAAATAAGACATAATTGTGCACTTGAAGAACTTAGAGTTTTACAAATAAGTTAGCAATAACTAGCTATTGAGTGCTATTCTAAAACTTTACAAGGAATAACTGATTCAATCCTTACAACGACCCTATGAAGTGAGTACCATTATTATTCCCATTGGCCAAAAAGAAAACTGAGGCACAAAGGAGGTCAAGTAATAGCCCCCAAGGTCAGACTGCTAAAAAGTGGCAGACCCAAGAAGTCTGCCTGCGTCCATGCCTCAACTGTTGTGCTCCACGGGCTCTCAGTATGCAAAGGGCTGCATTAAACAGCAACAAGTGTCAAATGCCCTTGAATGATACGAAATACAACAGGAATTCAGACAGAAAGCATTTCTGGATGGAATGTTCATGGGGGCGGTGTAGTCAAGGTATTCTCAGGAAGATTTTGACAGATGGAATGTGGGCAATGGATTGCAAGCCATGTGGGTGAAAGCTTTCAACATTTAGAAAGGTAGTGCATAGCATGTGGTCTAATTACATTTATTTTACTTTCATTAAATTGTTTTTCCTATCTTCATAAGCAAAATTTCAGCTGCAAATATAAATAAGGTCTATATGCGAACTAGGCTTAGTTTGTTTCTTTAGGAAACGCGATCATCAAAATCATAAGGATAAGATATAGATGTTTCATTGTTTCCCTTTTATTGACCCTCCTTAATAGAATGATGTAAAGGTAGAATATAGTGTAATATGATAAATGGAACATTATTGTGTATACATAGATATAGATATATAGATGGGGCAGAAGCAGAGCTATTCATACTCATGGGATTCTATATATCCATAACTATATATTATCATTGGTATTATATATATATATATATATATATATATATATATATATATATATATATATATATATATATTTCACCTAGTTCATTGCCTTCATTTTCCAGATAGGAAAGCCCACTTGGAAAAGGTCAATCAAGTGTCCTACCTAAATTCATACAGTGAATTAACTGGCACAGCTTTTACCTGAACTCACGACTCCAAACTCCTAACTGCTGCTCTTTGCTCAGCATTGTCATTACCTTAGTTTGGGAGGTACTTCTCTTATTCTGTTTAACAAAGCACCAGGGGAACTCAAATAAGAAAAGGTTCTCCAGGCACCTGAGCAAGGAATAAAAGCAGGGCACTTAGGATATCAACGTATTTGATGCAAAATCCTTAGCCCTTTCTTCTCCAGTTTTTCCCCTTGAGACCATTTCTCCACTGCATCTTGAAGGGTAAGCAAGGAAGTATCAAGAGAATTGGAATCACAATCAACAGACACTGGATGTTCAGACATTTCCATTTTTAGCTGTGCAACAAATCGGCAAAAATCTGGTTGATCTGCACTAAAATGTCATTTAACTTTTGTTCATTAGGACTTGGTAACTGTGGGGGGAAAGAAAGAAACTAAAAATACCAGTGTGCTGTTCAGTCTGCAGGAAAGACACAGCTAAGCCAATTTTGTGCTTGGTTCCTTAAACAAGCGCTTTTGTGGTAAATTTCCAGGAGGGTTTGTGTCATCAGCTCTTTGAGGGTTTGCTCGTAATATTTAACAAGCTGTCTAATTGTTGCACAGAGTAGTGGAGTGGCCTGGGGAGGTGTGTGCTCCCAAACTGAATTTATGTTCTCAGGAAGGTGCTAATTAGTAACTTTCTGGAAAATGTACAGTAGTTACTCTTGGCTTGTTACTTTTTTTTTAATTAATGAGATATTTATTAAAATAACACATTTAGGGAAAAAATCAATACAATTGTATGCATCATTACTGAAAACTGTATACCATCATACAAAAAAGGATTTTATTTTGGGAAATCGATTCCTAATTTATGGCCAGTTCCCCCCCACCCCGCCCCCGCTGCGTTGGGTCTTCCTTGCTGCGTGCAGGCTTTCTCTAGTTGTGGCAAGTGGGGGCTACACTTCATTGTGATGCGCGGGCTTCTCACGGGCTCTAGGCACACAGGCTCAGCAGTTATGGCGCATGGGCCTAGCTGCTCCGCGGCATACAGGATCTTCCCTGACCAGGGATCGAACCCGTGTCCCCTGCGTTGGCAGGCAGATTCCCAACCACTGTGCCACCAGGGAAGTCTGGCAAGTTTTACTTTCAGAAATAAAACCACAAAACAACACAATCTAATTCAATCTTAAAGGCTGGCATGCTGAGCAAGGAATGTTCTTATTCTTTGTAGGAGCTCCTTCTTTACACTGTCAGGTACCAGGGCTCTGCCTTTTGGTGTGATTTCAGCCACCGAGTCATCAACAGTAATGTGTTCTAGTCCTTTTTCTTTAATTACCTCTTTACAGTGTGCCTTCAACTGATCCTTCCAGCCACATTCAGTTAATTTAGCTCTCAGCCACTCTTTGAGGCATTCTCTTTCTCCAGTTTCTATCAACTTTTGGTTAATTGCTTCTCTCATCTGCGCATCTTTGTTCATCTTGCTAGCCACCATCACCGCGGGCAAGGGCTGTCCCTTCCCAGTGATGAAATGACCCTTGCGCTGACGACCATTACCTACCACACTCTTCGGCCGCCAGGACCTAGACCCTCCTTGGCTTGTTATTTTGTAAACTATTGATAATCCAGAAGAACCAACCCTTATATTTTGTGCTTCAAGTGATATTGCTTTGTGTTTTCCCCAATGAGTACATTCTTATGAAGAGGCAGCCCTGCCAAGTTATGGGCACTGAGGAAATTACCAAGTGATGTTTTATGAAAAGTGGGGTGAGACCCTACTATGCCTCTCACCAACCAGCTGTCCTCTGCCCAACCAACAACCAACAACTACCACCCCAAGCTGTGGCTGCTCTAGAAGTCTGGCTTGATTCTAGGACACTAGGGCTCGAACCTAACTCAAGGATCTGGGCCCCTCTGGAAATGCTGTTTTAGGGAAGGAGCAAAAAGGGGCAGAGGCAGATTCTCCTGAGGCCTAGATTTGAAATGAGATCCCGCCTGAGTCATCTAGCCTAAAACTAGCTTGTTAGTAAGTTAACAACTCCAGAGACATTACTTACCATTAAATTTCTCTCCCAGTTTGGGATAGAATAGCCAGAATTGGTAGGAAACCTGTTATAATGAAATGTCTTTGACGACTTTTTTTTGGAAGATAGATAGATAGAAAGGTAGGTAGGTAGGTAGATAGATAGATAGATAGACAGATAGAAAGAGGTATATGATAGAGATAATATGTGACAGATAGATATAGATATATATGGTTCTATCTATCTATCTATCTAATTAGTCATTTTCTTGGCCCATGAGAGAAGAGAGGGAAATGTGGGGATCTCTTCAGTAAATAACATGAGCTATGTTGAGTGACACATTGGCAATGGTTTCAATTCCCTTTTAAAAAGAAAAGTTAAGTACATTATCCTCTGAAAAAGTACTTCTTTTAGGTCAGAAGTAGCTAATTACCTGAGAATAAGACATGTATCTCTAGAAATCAGAAAAAAAAATGTTTTTAAAGGGAGGGAGGGAGGAATCCAGTACTTATTCAGCCTTGGAAGACATAATTATTGTTATAATTAGTATAACAAAAACAAACATTTCTTGAGGATTTACTAAGTGCCAAGCATTGTTACAAGCACTTAACATGGATTAATTCATTTAACCCTTTAACCACTACAACAGTTATCTAGGCTGAAACAGAATAATGAAGGCTATGTCCTCCAGCAAAGGGAATGTTGATTTTAAGGACCCGTTCATCTGAGGGAGCAGTGAGACAAGGCATAGCTGGTACAGAGTGCTGTTTGATGCTTTGCGTAGGTCTGAATATGCAGTTGGGTTGCCATCACATGAGTAAATTTATAAATTGGGAGATTGGTCTGCTTTAATAAAATGTGAATCCAACCATTGGGTTGTAGAAATTTCAAAGATTTTATTTTTTGACAGGATGCCTGCCGTTTTTCTCTCTTGATTCCCGCTTGTTTTATTCATTTTGGGGTAGTTGCCAATTAGACCCAATTGGTAAGTATAATTAATGGACAACATGAATTTCCTCTTAAACCCCAACCAAGAAAATTAACCATAGAAATAATGATTTCCTTTACAAATTCCTAACACTGTCCCTCCCTGTGACTGCTGTTTATCTCTTCTAAGACATCCAACTACACCAGAGATTAATTACTCCCTATTATTTTTCATCTTAATAATACCACATAAGACAGAGAAGAGAGAAATGAGCGTTTATTGAGGTCCAAGTATATTCCAGGCACTGTGCTAGCATTTTCATATATACTGTCTCTTTCAATAGTCACAAAAACCCTTCAAAGTAGGAATTATTATCTTCCTTCTTTATAGTAGATGAAATAGCATCTCAGAGTAGTTAAGCCCTTGTTTTATATCCAGTTAGTGGTACAGACAGGTACAAACCTAGGCTGATAAGATTCCAAAACCCTTGCTCTTTTCACCCCACATAAGGAAGCATTATTTCATTCAAAAAGACACTCCGCTAAAATTTTGTTACCTTGGAGGGTTTGGGGGTCATTATTTCATTCAACAACTATTTGAACACAAACTCTGTGTCAGACACGGGTTGAGTATTGGTTCAGCTGGGAATAATCGTCAGCAGAACTTTGGGTGGAGGACAGTGGTTAATGGCAAGATGGTAGAGGAATTCACAGGAACAAGAGGAGGAGGAAGTAGGACAGGGTGGTGGCATGGGCGGTAGGGGTGAAGACAGAGGAGCTCCTGATCGTGTGCCCATGGCTACAGTCTTTCTTCATGTGACTCGTGGACTTCCCTTTGTCATCCTATGCCTGAGAATATATGAAGGAGGCTGGGAAGGCAAAGGGACGTTCAATTGTCATCACTGGCATCTTTTTGATCATTGCACCATCATCCAATGCATTGGGGTAACCATGACATGAAGTTTTCCATCATTGAGCTCATAACTGTTCCATGAGATAAATAACAACTCTGTAAGTTAAAGGTCATAGCAGAGCTTCATCCAGGAAGCCCTGGAAGTAAGAAACAGTGAATTTATATTCTCAGAGACTGACAGCCCTGGATTCAAATCAAGTGACCTGAAAAGGATGTTAAACTTCCTCTGGGCAGGTTACATGCATATCAGGAACATCTCATTGTCTTCCTTGGATGCTGTAACATGTTCAGCCTAATCATTCAGACTTTTTACTACTGGTAGAATCAACCAATCAAGTAGAAGACCATCCAAAATACAAATACCAAATTCATGATCAGTTAACTTTGGACTGTGATAACTTGCCATTTTCCAGATGCTCTCAACTGAATGTGTTGTTTGAAGTTTTTCTGCCTTTTAAAGAATTTTCCCTTCAAAAGATAGGTTGTGTGAAGAAGACAGTTACAGTTTAAACATCTGCCCTCTCTTCATTTTATAAAGTGGCTTGACAGAAGTTGGCTGTGACACTGAACTGTTTGCCATGCTTGTTAATGAAAAGTCACCTTGTCAATCAAGAAAATAACAGAGTCAAAAGAATAATATTGAAGGAGTAGAACAAATTTAATGAAACCTGTTTCTTGGTATTTGCCTGTCTTGTTTATCTGACTTATTTTCCAATTCAAGCTAGGAGCTCTCTCTTTTTTAGGAAGGAACCCCATTCCACATTGGAACTCTCTGTTCAGGGACTGGGACAGTTCCTGTAAACAAATGAGTCTGAAACAGGTAACTGTCCACCATTCTGATAAGACTTAGGTTCTTTTACACGTAGGGAAGAATGCTGAGATCTCCTTTCAGATTAGAAAGATTTGGGTTGCAAATGTTTGACTGGCATTTTGGTCTCGGTTGCTGGTCAGAACTAATAGGTCCTTCTGGTGGCAACTTTCTTGGTGGGACTCAGTCTCTTCCTTGTTTCACTAACTGGAAGACCTTCCATATCTTCTCATTTGTTGTTTTTCTAGCTTTCCTCTCCTTCCTAATGCCTGTGGACCTTATGTCCCACCCATTCCAAGCTACTTGCAGTTTCTCTTAAAGGACATGCCCTGTTCGATGTGTTTTTGTCCCATTTTGACATTTGCTGAAATTCCAACCTGTCCCAACTCTACTTATTGGCAAAAACCTACACTCTTAAGTCTAGCTTGAAAATCTTCTTTTTTCTGAAATACTACCAGAAACCATACACACACACACACACACACACACACACACACACACACACACGTGATCCTCTTAGGCTCAGTTATTCACCACATAACCCTCGTTTCCACAGCACTCTGTATAAACCTGTGTTGTAGCATTGCCTCTTTGGTAGAGCGGTTGTCTGCCTGCACCTCCTCCCTCACCACCTGTAGATTGTGAGCTCCATGTGAGCAGAGCCTGAGTCATACTCACTTTTGTCATCCTGCAAATCTAGCACAGTGCCTGACACATGCAGGTAGGTAGGTGCTCAATAAATTTTTATTGTAAACATCAATACTTGGTTTTCTGGCCTTATTTTTAACTCTCGTTTCCAGCCTGATGTAAAAATGTAATAGAAGAGTTTAGAAACTAAAAGCTATATGAAAGGGGACACATAATAAAACAATAATACATAGATTTAGGGAGGATAAATAAATAGGAACGTGTACAGGTAAAGACCATCATGCATACTTCCAACTGTCATGGGCATAAAAAGGTTTATTCTGGAAATTTGACTGCATTTCTGTTGACTTGTGCTTGTTGTCAAATCATTTCTATCTTGTGGATTTAGAGAGTCTAGGATATACATTTTTGTAGCAGCCAATGCCATCATGGCTTCATTATTTCCATTTACACAGAAAAAGAAATAAGTATTGATTTTTCTGCACTTATCTAAAGTGATAAGTGCCCATGGCTGCTTTTCAGTCTACATTAGGATCAACCATTCAGTAGAAATGCATAGCTAACTTTAGAAAGTTAGACAAACATAAAATAGATGGGAAAACTTGTGCTGACTGAGTGCTTTTCTGCCATAATCAACAATTTTACAGTAGGATATATTTGGAGACGATAAGGTATCTCATTCTCTAGGGGTCTTTTAAAAAAGCAGACTGAGATTTTAATTCACTGGAGATGGGTCAGGCCAGGGCAATTGTCATAGGGCCCTTCAAAGCCGCTTCCCAGGATTTAAAATAATTTGCCCATCCTTTGAAAATACTGTTTGGATCATTTCAAGCCATTTAAACTAGTGGAAGTAAGCCTATATTTCATATAGGCTAGGAAAATGACTAGAAGTAGTGCTCCCAGAATGTCAGTAATAAAGTTGTCATAAGTTTTAACAGAATAAATATCTTTTAACTTGAACCCTCAGCTTAAGATCATTAAGCCCTGAGAAATAGGAGGAAAATAGAGATGTTATGCCCTAATACTGGCCAAATAAGCATGCAGCTTTTTTTTTTTTTTTTTTTTTTTTTGGCATCCATCACTGAAGCAACAAGCACTCTTACCCTTACTGAACAGGCTGTCCCTGTTCTGCAAGGAGGCCAGATTTCACAAGCCTCACAGAGTCCCACATGCCTGCAACCCTGCAGGCAAACACTCAAGTCCTAAATCCCAGGCAGAGGAATCAACAGTTCTTGTTGGCTAACGAGCCTTGACGTCTCTGGGTCCACATGGGGTTCTGTGGGCAATTTCTGGTAGAATGAGGCAGGGTGGAAAAACAGGTGCACCTTTGCTAAAACAGAGGGCTGAGGATTGAAGAGTCAGCTTTCCTGGTCATCAGAAAGATCTGAGCTGAACCCTTCCTCATTAGCAGCATTTCGTCCACCCAAAGGGAGAACACAGGAAGTGCATATTGACTCTGGTTAACATTAGAATTTATTATGAAATCATGGTGGAGTTTGGGGAGAAGTGGAGAGTTCATTACACCCTGTATTTCCATTTTTCTATCCTGTTTTCTTGGTTTGAGTGGAGCAGGGTTTGTTTTGTTCCATTGATTTATTTATTTCCATTATTCAAGTAATAAGAACCGTTGTTATGAGTATGAATTATTGTTCATAAACTTAGGTATGTAGGAAATGTCACATAGTAACAATTTTCCTTAATTCAAATAAATCCAATTCCAAGCCCCCTTTCCATCTAGTTTTGGTAAATTCAATCTTTATCTATTAGGTGTCTCCCACCCTCTCCCTCTCTCTCTCTCTCTCTTTCTCCCTTCCTCCCCCTCCCTCCTTCCCTCTCCCTCCCTGTCGCTGTCATTCTTCTTCTCTCCCTCTTCCTCTCCTCTCTCCTCATATTCCTCTCTCTTCTCCCCTCGTCCTCTCCCCTTCTCTCCCCTCCCCTCCTCCCTCCTTCGCTCCCTCCCTCCCCCCCTCTTCCTCTCTCTCTCTTTCTCTCTCCCCCCCCTTCCTCTCCTCTCCTCCCACCTCTCTCCCTCTTTCCTCTCCTCTTTTCTCTCCCCACCCCACTGTCCTCTCTCTCTCCCTACCCGCCTCTCTCATGCTTATGATGTACCTGGAAAACTGAATAAGAGCCTTTTAACCTCCCTCAGCCAAGGTGACCACTGATAAAAACAACTGCCCAAGCCTGCTTGGTCCCTCCAGGGTGGAAGGCTCTGGTGCTGCCTGGCCGAGTAAAGCCAGCGGTATCTTCACCGCAGCTGGCATCCCCGTGGCCAGGGCTCTGCAGCCCCGACTCAGCACCCCAAAGGCACTTCACAGCAGCCCCCTCAGACCAGATGGCTGTGCTAATCCCACCCTTAAGGAGCTTACATTTGAGTGGAAGGAGACAGAGAACAAACAAGTAAAATACATAGTGTATTGCATAGTGATAAGTGCTGGGGAGAGAGAAAAAGCAAAGAAGGCAGAAAGGCAAGTGCAGGGAAGGGGCTGCAATTTTCAGTAGAGTAGGGGGAGGACTCCCTGAAGAGGGGACATCTGAGTAAAGACTTGGAGGAAATGAGGGAGCAAGTTGTGTGATGTTTTGGAGGAGACCATTTCCAGCAGAGGAAACAACATTAAAAAGGCGCTGAGGTGGGAATGTGGGCAGCATGTTTGAGGAGCATCAGGAGGCCTGTGTGACCACGTGGACGGAAGAGTAGGAGAGGAGTGCGGAGGAGGCCAGAGAGGAAACAAGGGCCAGGGCCAGGCAGGACTGTAAGGCCTCTGACTTTCACATTCACTCTGTGGGAGGTGGGAGCTTGTGGAGTTCTGAGCAAAGGAATGAGTGGTCTTGTATGTTTCAATAGACTCACTGTGCCTGCGGAGTTGAGAGTCATCCAGATTGGGAGCAGGAATGAAAACAGAGTTGCCAGTCAAGAGAAAATGGCACTAATCCAGGCAAAAGCTGATGGTAACTAGACTAGGGGTGGTAGCAGTTGAGGTGAGAAGTAGTCAAATTTGAACCATGATATGAAGGTAGACCAGGCAAGATTTACCATCAAATTGGATATGGGGTATGGTTCCAGATTTTGGAGGCTGATCAGTAGAAGAATGGAGTTTCCATTTTCCAGTCTGGAGAAGACTGTGGGGATGGGGATGGCAGGGATGGGACAATGTCAGGAGCTTAGCTTTGGACATGTCAGATTTGAGAGGCCTCAGAGCACGCGTGGAGACGTCGAGAGGGGCACGGTTATGTGAGACTGAAGTTCGGTGGAGATATTTGGCCTCGAATTATAAACGTGGAAGTTGTCTGTGTGTCGACAGTATATGAAACCATGTGAGTGGATGAGATCACCAAGGTAGTGTGTGAGGAGAGGACAGGACAGGAGAGAACCAAGAACTGAGCTTCGAGACAGTCCTTCTATCAGAGGAGAGACCAGCAAAGGAGATAAAGAAGGAGCAGCTAGTGAAGTGAGAGGGAAACCAGAGGAGAATGCTCTCTGGAAGCCAAGCAAAGAACATATTTCCAAGAGGAAGGAGTGGCCAACTGTGTCAAATGCTGTTGACAGGACAAGTAAGGAGAGACCCGGGAACTGACCATCAGGGATGTTGCGAGTCTTTTCTGCCTGTCCCAGGAGTTGGATAATTTCCTCCCCATCTCATCCGCTTCCACCTCTCCCCATCAAATACACTTGTCTTTCTCCTCCTCCTCTTCAGAGCATCAGCGAGCTTAGTTCTTTAACAAAAACCATCATGAGAGCTTATCTTCAGGCCACCAGCGTAAACCTCCTGTGAGAAAAGACAGCCCAGTGGGCCTTTTGGAAATAAGGAGAAGAAAAAACAAATTTAAAATGAAATATGAATTAACTGATAATCAATGATCCCGCTACACAGGAAGATATTATTGACTTTTAGGCAAAGTACCAAGTAGAGAGTAAATTAAATATACGTAATTTCCAGCAGTGCAGTGAAACCCCTGTTGAATTAGGATGAAGTGGTGGGCCATTGATTTTTAAACGGTTGTAGGTGTTGAATTGCAAGAAGAGTGCATATCTTCCGGTGCGGGCAATAGTCAACCAATCACATGCAGCTAAAACAGGTGTCAGTGCTTGGCTGACACAGGTTTCCAGCTTGGTTGGTTTCTCATTGATCATAGGCATACTTGGGCTCAACATACTAACAGATGTTGCAATATATGAATCATATTTATCACATTAGTTAGACTCAAAGGTTGGCAAATTATGGCCTGTGGGCCAAATCCAGTGCATTATTCGTCTTTGTAAATAAAGCTTTATTGGAATATAGTCGTGTCCACGCTCCATCTTTCATGCACCGTCTCTGGCTGCTTTCATGCTACAGTGGCAGAGTTGAGAACTTGCAGCAGAGATCATCTAGCCTGCAAAGCTGAAGATATTTACTGTCTGGCCTCTTACAGAAAATGTTTGCTGACTCCTAGTCAGACTTCAATAGACTATTAGAAGTATAACAGGGACATTTCAGTCCTACTCCATGGGCTTTCATCTTAATTTATTCCAGGGGGCACATCTTAGATTTCACTTCTTTTCACAGGTGCAAAGTCTCCACTCCCTACAGTTTTATGCTAGGGTGTTGGTTCTCAGAGTGTGGTCCGTGGACCAGCAACAATAGCATCATCCGGGAACTTGTTAGAAATGCACATTCTCAAGTCCCATTCTAGACCTACTGATCAGAAGCTCTGAGGGTGGGGCCCAGCAGTGTGTATTTTAGCTGATCCTCCAGGTGATTCTGGAGGATGCTAGGCTTGAGAGCCATCCCACTAGAGCACACACTGGTAAGAAGAGCTGAGAACTGGAAATGGGCATTTCCACACACCTCTTCTTGTGATAATTTTCAATGCACAAACTAGTTCTTTGCACATTAGAATCAGGATTTTAAGAGCAGTCCTTAGAGTGCCACGCTCTTCTGTGTAACATTAGGATAACCCATTTACGAGAATGATAGTATTAGCACTGAGTATTGATGTCAAATGACTCTTGGTGGCAGCAGTAGGAATAACTCAAGTGGCTGTTTCACACCAACTCAACAGAGCAGGGTAATGAGGTTAACCACCCCCATGCCCCTGGGCCTTGACTGTCTCTGATTCTTCATCATGACACTCCAGTGTGCTTAAGTGATAGAATGTAATGAGACATTTATTTATAAGAGAGAAGTAGAAGGCATTTATATCCAACTCCATCAAGGATATGCTAGAACTTTATGAGAAAAACTTTAAATTGATCTTTTCCCCCTACAGAATTTATGCAGGTGCTGTTGTATTGTTGCTATTTTCCTTTGCTTAATGATCTAATCCTTCCCTGGAGCTTCATGCCTCTGTGTGGCTGGAAGAAGAAATATCTCTGATAACAAACAGCTGTGATTTATTTAGATGGAGCTAGAAACTGGATCTCAAGAATCAGAGAGGGGCAACAAGTGAGTCTTAGCCTTTTTAAGCCAGGAATAGGTGAACAAAGGAACAGTGAACAAACTCAGGCCCCTTTCTAAATATCCAGAATTGGCGTCTATTTTTAAAAATCTGCTAGAAACGAGTTTGAGACCCTAGAGTGATCATATGTACAGATTTGTCCAAAACTAAATAATTCTGGTTTATAGTGATCCTTGTCATCCCAGAGTAATTATTAATGATGACCTCTTCACTTGCAAGAATGTCCTGGTTTTTGTATAATAAATCACTTGGTCACCCTAGTGAGAGACAAGCCAGTGGAGTGCAGAGTGCAGGCTCTGAATTTCCTAATAGGTCTCTGAAACCCTGTTCAGACGTGATTTACTCTCAGTGCCTCAATTTACTTAACTGTAAAATGGGGATGATAATATCTCTATCATAGGGTTGGTGAGCAGATTAAGTGAGCATATGCAACTCGCCTGGCTGAGTGCCCAGCACCTGGTGGGTGCCTCGTAGACGCTACTTCCCCTACAGGAATAAGAAACTGTCTTCAGTCAGTTGGCTGAGTGGATTTCACTACATGAAATCATTCACTGCGACCCAGAAATTCATAAGCCCCCTTGTTTGGGTTCCATTTTTAATAAGCTTTTTTTAAATCTGTGGCAATTGTTGTTTCCTTTTAAGGAGCTGTAAAGACATTAAGAAAAAACTGTCTTTCAGAAGAGGCCATATTTGCGTCTAAAAAATAAGATCACGTTCACAAACTTGAACCAGAGGTTCAAGTTTGTTAGATGCTGCTGCAAAATGAATGCCAGAAACAGAAGTGACTGCACTGTAATTCATGGTGTTGGAGCTTGAGGAAGTCGAGTGAATTATAACTCACTCTTGACAGGCCAAGATGCAAATTGACCAAGAGTTGAACACTGGAGTTAGGCAGATGGAGATCAAAATATCACTTTTATTAATGATGAAGTAGTTGAAGATAATGACTTATTGTGAGGGCCAAATGGGTTTGCCTGCTTACCTCAGCCCTCAGACAGCCAACCAGAGGAGAAATTTGGGTCTACAGAAACAGTTTTACTAATATTACTGACTGGCACTGGTCCACAGAGGAAAATGAAAAAGGATGCTAAATCCTCCTCACTGAGAGACTTTTAGTAGACTCGTCCTATCCAATCAAGAAACATGGACATGAGTCACCACCAACCAGGTTACTCAATTCTATATATAGAGACAAGAGAAGGACAAGGGGCTAGATGTGTCACATTAATGGAGCCCTCCACATGGAAACTTGACACCAGAGGAAAGAAGGTTTCCCATGACATTGTCACCATATTTCTCACTGAGGATTTAGTAACAGTGAAAATTTGATCAGATTGGACACATTATCTTTTGGAAAAGATGCCAGATAATCAAATAAAAATGTATCGCTTTTCCCAACCGCTGGTCAGAAATTGGATTACATACCATTACCAGCTCCCAAATAGTCAGTACCCTTCCGTTGTCTCATACATGATAATGGCAGTCAGTTATTTTAATAACTTTAATAACCTTTGTGATGAATGAAGGTCACTCCTGGCCTACAGCAAGTTAGCTGCTAAAACGTATCCATCACCTCAGAGAGAACAGAATTAGGTTTCTACTTCAGTCATATAGTTCCCTATTTATTTCAACTGGAGGAAATAATAGCTTTCACAGACATCCTTCCAGCAAGGGGAAGGGTGTAAACCTTTGTTCGCGTCTTTCTCCCCAGTGTCCAGGACACGTTGTCACTGCAGCTGGGTCCAATTCTGAGAAATAATAAGGCTTCAATTTAAAAGTACAAGACAGCTGAACTGTAATTGGCTATTCAAGTTCCTAAGAATCTGGACTCTTGCAGACTTAATCCAGATGGACAAGGCAATGTGTGAGCACCCACCCAGGTCACTCAGCGTGTTCTTTTCTTGGTCTCTGACCACCACTAAGCCAGTAGTGAAGGCCTGTAAAAGGATACCAGGGACCACTTAAATGGCTGTCATCTCCACTTTGAGCAGTTTGCATCAGTAGTATTGAGGTATGATACTTAGTCCCCTTATAACAACCCATCTATTCATGTCATTTCAGCTGTGCTAGTCCCAAGGTATAGACCCTAGGCATTGTACCTTTAATTTTACTTCACAAGCATTTATTTGAACTACCTTCTAAGTATGAGGCACTATGGAAACCAGAATGTTGTCTAAGAGGGGTGTGGGTGTTTCTGTCCCAAAGGGTTTACAATGTAGTGGATGAAACTTTCATTAAAGCAAGGCAGAATTTAAAAACTGCCAAAGGATATGTAGAAAAATAAATAAATAATGGGACTACAAAGGAATGAATAATTAATACTGCCTGAGGGAGTTAGGAAGGGCCTCAGGAATTAGTAACATTTGAACTGGACTTTGCAGATTGAGTTAGGGTTTCTGAGGGGCTACAATAAATAGCACCTCTTTTCCTCATCCAAGTTCTAAACACTTTGAGAAATAAAAGAAGTAGTTGATGGAACTCAGAATATCATTTTTAGTTGGGGGACAAGTTAGCAGACATGGCTTTTAGACTGTTGACCAAGTGGGATTATTGACTCCCCAGAATTAGGCAGAATTCCACAGTAAGCCTTCATTCCCCATCCCACCACATACACCCGCAGGGACAGGGCCCTGGAGGATTTGGGAGATGTCAGGCTTCCTGCAGGCAGGAAGATGCCAAGAGAAAGAAGAGTGAGACTGAGTGGGCAAATCCAGTTATTATTCTCAAATCTACCAAGGAGTAAAAGCATAGAAAACCCAAGGATCTGCTTAGGAAAAATTCCTCCTCATGAAACCAAGAGTAGGGAAAGATACTCCTCTCTGAAAATTAGGATGGCTAAAGGGAAATTTAAAAATAGTCCTAGATGGAGGATAAGGAAGATAGTCTGGATGAGACTAGAATCAGAATGAACAGAAAGTTCTGGAGAGAGGGATGAGGCTGTGAATAAAGGTTGGGTCCAGAACATGGGGAGCCTTGTCTGTCATGCAAAATTATTTGGGCTTTTATCTATAAGCAATGGGAACCCACTAAATATTGTTACAGAGAAGACTGTATTTACAGATGATAACTAGCAGTTATGTGATGATTGTTGTAGAGGCAGAGCAATCAGTTAGGAAGCAATCTCAGTAGTCCACAGGAAAACCAGTGAGCACAGAAACTGGGCATTTGGCATCATTCCTGATTTCAGGAGAATTTAAATCAGATCTAAGTGCCCTGGATCTCAGGTCAGTTGATTAAGGGAAAATTGCTTATGTCATAAAACATTTGAAAATTTCTGTAGAAATAATTACATTGTCATATAACCTATGAGCAATCAGGATATACTTGAGGTGATTCAGTATCCTGCCTTCCTTCTGTACCCCAGATTTTAGTGAACTACATGTAGAACACTCTATGATATGCTGGGGATACAAAGATAAACCTACCTACAGAGAAAAGAGATGTCCAAACATGTAAATTAATGAGAGAAAACTTCAAGAGATATGTATGGTACTATGAGAGTTTTTTCCTTGATATCATAGTAGTTGATTGACAAATTTATAAAGTATATTCATTGGCATGGGCTTTTAAGAAAAGTAAATGCTATAAGAACACAGAAGTGAGAATAGTTAATTCTGCCTGGTGGGGGTGAAAGGGAGGGGCCTAAGGAAGACTTTGAGCCTGGGAACTGCAGGATGCATATAAGTTCTCCAGAAAGAGTAAGTCAAAAAGAACATGCCTTAAAGAGGGAATAGAATTTTTCACATTTGGTGCAGGGAGAAGTAATTGCAGTCTCCTTCAAATGACGCAGAGATTTTTTTTAAAATTATTTTGGAAGGGCAAATTAATATACAATTTTGCCATTACCAGCAACATTTCCCTCTCTCTTACCATTTACCTCTCCTACCCAGCCGTGCCCTGCACTGTGGGCTAGGTCTTTCCAAATCATAATTCCCCTGGCTGCTCTGCTGCTTACTAATTTTGCCAAGAAGCCAAAGGATCTTGTACGAGCTGTGGACCTAGATCCTGGCACATTTATAGGGGAGTGTGGGCAAGGAATTATAAAGTAAAATGAGTTAGAATCACTTTGATTACCTTACATTTGAGAAGGCAAGGATGCCTTTTGATGTGGGTTTTGAACAGAGCAGAAACTAAGAAGACTGTAGCTTTGTTTGGGCGAGTTTTCTTGTAGACTTAGATCAATTACATTAAAACATTCAGCCTGCAAACAATGGCCCCAAAGAAAAAAACGCTGGCTCTTTCCTTTTATGAGAGTAATACTTGCCTTACAGCCCATGCCATTGGCCGTTCCCTTTCCTTTGAAACGATTCACGTGGATTGTTGCTTGGATGTCCTAGAAACATATGGACGTTAATAGCAGAACATTTTAATCAGAGCTGTCTGGCCATGAGGGAATAACTGTTTTCCATTGATTAAGTCAAAAGCTAAGTTTGTTTACTAGCATGTAATATACTTGGAGTCAACTTATGAGTTTTGTTATTTGGCATTTACATCTTTGTCCAACCCACAGAATTCAAGAGACTTAAGCTCATTGAAGCACTGAGGAGAGGCCCCTTGGTAGAAGACATCTGGGGAGTGACAAAAAGATCACCTACCCCAAAGCAGAAAGTTTTAGTGTTTTGGATAGGAGATAAAGGAATTTGCCTTCCTAAGCATATTACTGGTCTGCATGAGAGAATATTCAAACTTTGGAAAAGTGTGTATCAAATTATTTATTTGTCAGAGCATACTTTTGGTTTAAATCCATAAAATGCATTTGTCGTCATGAATCATTTATACAGTTAAAATAGAAACCTTTTACAAACCTAATAAATATATATAATAATCTTTATATTTGTTTAACCATATAGTTCTCAGTAAGTGCCAGGCTCTGTTCTAAATACTTGACAAATAACTCATTACTCAAAACAGTGCTATGAATTGTGTGCCAACTCTGTGTATTAGACACTGTGTAGAATTCTAAAATATATTGTTGGTTTATCAAGTCATATCAAGATGTATTTATGCCTTTCTAGGATGTGCATAGTTCCAGCTACCATGTTAGTAGTACAATGTCTAGACATGCTGTCAGAGTTTACAGTAGCAAGGAGGTACAATAGACTAGAGTGACCCATGCTGAGTTAGAAAGTAGGGGTCAACAGGAAGCAGCAGACAAATGAAGGTAGAGGCAGTCATGGAACTGGGAATCAGAGTCAGAGATCAGGACAGGACAGGTTCAGCCTAGTTCCAGCCAGGCAGCCCATGATCTAAAGAAAAGAGTCATCATCTGAGTGAGACAGGTCCAGGCTTCCAGAGTATAGGGCAGAGATGGTCGTGGTGTTGCATGAAGAAGTGCTTCCAGAAAAGTCTACTGAAATCAAGGCAAAACCCCAGTCTTGGGGCCCACATTGCCAGTGGGGGAGCAAGCAAATGTCCCAGGCTGGCTGGCTTATAGAAGAGGGTGCCACTCTCCAGGAGCCAAGGGTATTCAGAGAGGATGGATTGCTCTCTCTGCTCTTGGGCTTAGAGCTCTCTGAAGACCATCTGAATCCCTTCCGCTGTCTGAGTGAATTTCCTTGTTCGACTACATGAGTGAGTCCTCTTCTCTTTGAGAGAAGCAGAGCAGCTCACCATGACTGGTAACCAGGTTTCCCACGTGAGCATCAGTTAAGCTCCAAAATCAAGGCCTGCCTGACACTGTGTAGATGGTAGGCTTACACCCAGTTTAGAACTGAATATTGCCTCTTAAAGCCCTACCTCAGGGCTTCCCTGGTGGTGCAGTGGCCAATGCAGGGGACACGGGTTCGATTCCTGGTCCCAGAAGATCCCACATGCTGCGGAGCAACTAAGCCCATGCACCACAACTACTGAGCCTGCGCTCTAGAGCCCGTGTGCCACAACTACTGAGCCTGTGCGCCTAGAGCCCGTGCTCCACAACAAGTGAAGCCACCACAATGAGAAGCCCGTGCACTGCAACGAAGAGTAGCTCCCGCTCACCTCAACTACAGAAAAGCCCACGCACAACAACAAAGACCCAGTGCAGCCAAAAATAAAATAAATTTAAAAGAAGAAAGGCCCTACCTCAAAAAAAAAAAAAAAAAAATCTCTGCTATCCTCCATTTTTCTCTTACAAAGAGCCCTCAACTACTGTCTTCCTGTGAGGGTCCTCAGGCTGAGAAAAGAGCATCTGAGGACTTTCCATGTTGTTAAGGACAGGCGAAGACTTCCTTGGAGTCAGCAGAGGTGAGGCTGGGGAGGGGAATGTTTGGTGGCAATAAAGAGAAACTCACTCAAAATATATAAAGGAGTATTTTTGATAAAGAGAAATGTGTTTAGAGGAAGGTGTGCAAACTATGGCCCACCCTGTTTTCATATGGCTCATGGGCTAAGAATGTTTTTTTTCATTTTTAAATGTTTGAAAATAAAAGAATAGTTTTGTGACATATGAAAACTACATCAAATTCAAATTTCAGCCTCCATCTGAAAATTCCATTTTTCTCGTTAGTAGACCTGTAGTACAAAAAAAAATGTATTCAGTTGTGTTTTGCAATTTGTCCATAAACATTCTATATAATTTGTTTTCTCTCTTGTTATATAAGTACCTGCATGATGTCCTCTATTTTGCCCATTGTCCTACAAAGCCTAAAATATTTACTATATAGCCCCTTACAGAAAAAACTTTTCTACCTTTGATCTATAGGGGACTCTGTACGAACTACAGCCAAGTGACTGTATCTTGAACTGAAAAGTCACTAATAATCCAGGCAATAAATCCCTCTCTCTCTCCCACTCTCGCTCTCTCTCTCTCTCTCTCTCTCACCCCCAAACACACACACTCTTTCCCTCCCTCTCACTCAGGCCACGTGATCTCTCCTCTGTGATGCACTCAGTTCCCTTCTTTTCTTCCTGCACACAGACTTCTTTGCTTGTTTATTCACCCTGATATGGTCCCATCAGAGCCACCACTAATAGAGGCTTTACTCCCCAAATACTCATGCCCTCCCAGTCCCTCCCAGTTACTCACCTCAGGTTCAAGGTCTCCATTCAAAGTGCAGGAAGGCAAATCTGGCCCACTGCAGGTCTGGAATCTACCTCCATTCCAATCAGCTTTGAAAGATGCCAAGTAAGGCTGCCCTTCTGTGCTGCGGACAGTTCAGTTCTCTGATAGGCGAGTATGGATAGAGAGGACATGATGGGAGTTGCCAGTACACATGCCACAGTGACCTCTTTGGTTGGCTTTCAAGATTTTTACATTCAGTCCACTCATCCACTCCCCCAGTTCTGGCCTTTGGCCTTCAATCGCTACATGGGAAAGCAAAGCAAGAAGGCAGTGTCCAAAATTATAGTCCTCTGGTGGGGGCTGGTACTGAATTCCTAAGAAAATACCTGCAGCATTGATAATGTGAAAAATAGATTGGTTCAACAAGAGAAAAAAATGCATTGGAAACAAACAGAAAAAAAGGGGATTGGCCATATTAATTCAGTAGATTTAACATTCTTAGTCCCCAGGGTAAGAAATGCTATGCACCATCTGTTTTCGGTCTTTTATCATTGTCTCAGAGAGATGTTTCCATGAATTCAAACTCTGTATCTTCAACGTCTTGACAACCTCATATCTTCAGCCAAATTTACTGAGATTTTAACTGCCAAGATAAAATATACATGTATGTTTATTCTGGAATATTGGCACTAGCTTTAAATATGGAAAGATTGTGTATGGATGGGGTCTGTTAAGTTAAATATCGACAAGGGAGTTGCCATAGGGATTAGTGTTGATAGGAAAAGACATTTAAGCAATTTGCATTATCTTTACCCCTGCCTAGTCCTCCAATGGCTTGGAAATTTATGCTTCGGGGAAAGACCCCAGTCCTTTTTCAAGGAATTTCTTCCCCACTAGAGAACCAAAAGTGTCTAAAAGTGAAGCATCTTGTTGCATGTGGTTTCCTTTTGACTGCTTAATAATTTGTGCAGTATTTTATATTTCCAAATGCTTTTCTAATCCATTTAGGGGCAGAATTATAGTGGCAAAAAAAAATGTAGTAAGGATATACATAATTGGTTTGAACTAGGATTGGCATTTACCAATTGAATACATCATCAGGATTTGCTAAAATGAATGGGTTTATTACCCATTTCCAAGTGGGATCAGGCACATTCCAGTAATAGTTCTGTTGTCTTGAATAGATAATGTATTCTATCTCTAAAACATGAAGGCAATATCTAAAACATCTGCTTCCATTGAAGACTGAAGAGACATTCTAGTTAAAATGAGATGGATTTTTTTTTCTTATGTCATTCCTTGATATTTTCTTGGGCTCACTCTGTTCCTTAGTAGCTCAAAGATTTCCAGTCACGTTTCTTTTTGCCAAAATAAAGCATATTAAAATATTGTCTTTCTATACAGTAATATTCTACAGTTGTACCTGAATATTCATGTTCTGGGAATCTTCCTAATTATAAGAAGCACCTTAAACTTAATAAATAAGAATAGTATCGAGTGTTGTCAGTTAAACACAGCTGATTACCAGCTTTATTTAATTTTCATAAATCCATCCCACAATTTGCAGACCATAGAAGAGATTCATTAAGGGGAGCAAGAACCTAATTCTCAAACTTTTGTGAAAAGCCGTGGTATTATGCAAACTTCAGCCACTATTTCTCAAGTAGAGAGTAAACTGGTGCCCATTAAAATGAGGCAAATAGCTTGACTGCTTCTTCTCCCATCACTACAGTAGTTGTTAATGCCCCCCAGGTCTGTATAAAGTTCTTTTTGTAAAATATAAGATCTTAAGGGGTTAGTGAGTTTTTACGGCCCCATTCTAGTCCAAATACAGGAGATGGTGACCAGTATATCTATTGGTCGAGTCAACCATTGAATCAAAGACCAGACTATTCAAATGAGAAATGGGATAAAGGGGACATGTTCAGTGCTTTTTTTTTTTTTGCGGTACGCGGGCCTCTCACTGTTGTGGCCTCTCCCGTTGCGGACCACAGGCTTCGGATGCGCAGGCTCAGGGGCCATGGCGCATGGGCCTAGCCGCTCCGTGGCATGTGGGATCCTCCCGGACCGGGGCACAAACCCGTGTCCCCTGCAACGGCAGGCGGACTCTCAACCACTGCGCCACCAAGGAAGCCCAGTGCTTTTTAATAATATACACATTTTAATAATATAAATTTAAAATTTTGCAACATAAAATATATTGACAAATTCTCACTGTATGCACACTTTGAAAGCATATGCATTCTCCAAACAAACTTCTAAATCATCAAGAATCACATAATCCCAGAACTGGCAAGGCCAGTGTGTTAACTGTGTTCATGTTATTGCTAAACAGCGTTAGCTGGTAAACAGAAATACCTACCCATCACTGACAGACTCATTCTCAAAGTGATTAAGATCTTCAAGAAGTCATCGCTCATGTAATGTTTGAAGCCTCCTTTCTAAATGACCTGTACTGTAACAATCACATGATCTGTGGCTTTGGTCATTAAGATTTAGCTAAATATCAATCTTCTATGCTCCATCTCCATGTAAATATAAACCGTTTTCCAACAGCAAAAAAATTATTCCTTAGGCCCACTGGCATTTTAGATCATATATAATGATGTTGACAGTAAACCGAAGGATTAATTTGGTTTGATCAAAATTCTATTTATCCGGGGCTTCCCTGGTGGCGCAGTGGTTGAGAGTCCGCCTGCCGTTGCAGGCGACATGGGTTCGTGTCCCGGTCCGGGAAGATCCCACATGCTGCGGAGCGGCTAGGCCTGTGAGCCATGGCCGCTAAGCCTGCGCGTCTGGAGCCTGTGCTCTGCAGCGGGAGAGGCCACAACAGTGAGAGACCCATGTACTGCAAAAAAAAAAAAAAAATTCTATTTATCCAAGCATTTCACTACAATACACCAAATATTTTTACAAGTAGCTGAACTGTTCGTAGATTATAGTCTCATGTTGGCAGAAAGAGAGAGAAGAAAAAGGTCTTTCAGAATTTTAAGACATTCTTCTCTCCCTGCCACCTCCTTCTTTACACCACCCAACCCAATCTTTGTTTACGCCAATTTTGACAGTATTTGAATTATTGGAAGCCCAGGCTTAACTGCATAGTGGTCATAACAAAATGGGACAAACGTCTAAGAGGTTATCTTCTGCAAAGAACCATTAACTGGGGTTCAATTTATAATTTGAAAGCCCGAGGTCAACCTGGAATCCTCTAGAATGTAGTTGCTAAGTCCGTTACTCAAGCTCACATTTTTGTAGGCTATAATGCTTCCAGTTCCAAAATTACAAAAACTAAAAAGTGTGGCAAACATCTTGCCTCTTCCTGAGTAAGCAACTCTGCGTTGCTCTAAAATTAAATTCTAATGGAAATCTCTAAGAAGTTTTTGGTTATAGTAGAAAATGAAAAATTATTGCAATCAACTAAGGAATTAGCCTACTTTCCCCAAAACCAAAAGAACAAGTATTGACCAAAAAGATCTCTGAGGGGCCTAGATAAAATGAGAACGTTTTGGTGATAATAGAAGTCATATTTTTTTAAAACTATAAATCTAAACTACTTTTTGCGAATGGTCAGTAGTTTCAGCTGAGCAAGGCTTACACTTGTGAGGCTCTTCAAAGGAATTTATGTTAAATTTTTTTGTGGGCATAAAGAAAATTGTAGTGGTCCTTATGAATCCAGCTGGATCTGCAGTGAATTCCCAAAATGTTTATTTCACTAATAAAGAATATACCATTCTTCTTTTTTTAAATGCTTTTTCTTTACTAATGATGTCATATTTGTAAATCTGTGGTTTTCTCTAGAGATTTTTTTTAATATCCTATGTCTAAAATGTAATTTAGAAAAGAAAATGTCAACAGAAGAGATAAAGAAAAACAAGGAAGCAAGATTTTTATGAATAGGCTTCAGGGATCCATGAACTTTTGAAATGCATAGAAACATTTTTGTGACTGTCCTTATGAGCATTTATTTTTCTGGGAAAAGGATCATTAGCTTTCATCAGATTCACAAAAGTTTTCAAAGATTCTTGTCTCCAAAAAATAGGCTAAGAACCATTGCTTTAGGTCATTACTAATTATTTGATATCATTTTCTTTTCTCAGAAATAAAGGTAATATGTGTGATGGGTGTGTGTGTGTGTGTGTGTGTGTGTGTGTGTGTGTGTGTGTTGACAAAAAGGCTTAATGTTACCATATATCCATATATTGGCATGTTTAATTTACACAAAGCATATTTTTAGGCACGGCCTGATTCTCTACCACCTATAACTAAGAAAATAAAAAATGCTTTTATTTTAGGCTATAAGGGTTTTTCATTGTCTATGGAACAAATTTCCATATATTATCACTAAAGGAAATGGGAGAGAATTTGGAGGCATAGATATATTGGATATATTCAGTTTATGAAAAAATAGGTGGTATTTTGATACTTTACTCCAACCAGTTTTTAGCTCTGGAATATATATCTGAATTAATGTAGTTCTTTTCATCATTTCAGTTAATTACAGCTTCATTCCAAATATAGGAAATCTGACCATCTAAATGCTTCTGTATTTCTAGAGGTTATAACAATTTGATTTATTGATAAATATAACTGACAGCTTATTGCTCTCAAATCTTCCTATGAAAATTGATCCTTTGCACCTGTGTTTCCTCTCAAAGAGAGGAGAGTTTTCCAGCCATCTTGCCTATTGTCTGGTAGACTCTGGATCACTGGAACATTCTAGAAGATCCATTTTATGACTTCTTCCTTCATGAGTGGGTCACAGTTGGCCTGTGAGTAGGAGTAAAGATCCACTGATAGAATCAGTGCTCAAGAATCAGAATTTGGCCAAGGCCTCTCTTAGAAGATCCTAGAAATAGTCTAAATGATATCCTTTGGTATAAAACAGTAGGTATTGCATATTGTTCCTTGACATGAAACAATATGAGAGCATGTGCTAAAGAAAAGCAAAGGGAAAAACTAAATAGCATAGTATTTTGGAAATACCTTATAAAATCACTTTAAACATTTAAGTTTAAACTTTAAACATAAAATACTTTATAAAATAACTTTCAATGTGCCTTGGAAAAAATCTCTTTTCCAAGGCACATTAGAACATAAATCCATATAGGGGTGGGTATTTTTTATGTCAGAAAATTCTCCTCCAAAAGAAGTGTGCTGTATTAACATTTCAAGTTAGCCCTTAATCTTTAACGTGCCTTTCAACAGGAACTTACTTAATCCTCATAAACAATAGCAGTGGGAAAGTGTCTCTTTCATAGACACCCCAACAGAGCTTTAAAGTGGCCTTTTGTCTGAGTCATTAGAGCTTCTGGGTCAAAGGAGAACAGCATGACCTTTTACTTCCCTCTCCTTGGATTTGAAGGAGTAATTCTCAAAAACTCCCCATTCACAGAAAACTCTGATGGGGCTACAGGTCATCCCTCTCTCCCAGTTCCTTCTGGGGAAAAAAAAAATCTTGGCTTCTTGCCTTAATCAACAATTGTTATTTTCTTACATTTTTTAAATGTAGATTTAAAACAGCACTCTTTTTTTGTGTAACTGGCATTTTGGACCATTCTTTACAGATGAAAATCAAACCATGAAAAACACTGACTTATAAGAGATCAGGCCCTAGGAGACTGATGTACTTATACTTCAGAAGTAAAACAGGTCACACAAGTCTAATAAAATCTCTTACTAATGGAGCAAGAAATCAAACACCAAACTGTTATTTCTCATAGGGAAGCAGTTTCTAGATAAAAGATAAAACCATAACAGAAGGGGGAAGAGGAAGGAAGAACTGAGGTGATTAAGGGCTTTTTTCAGTTCATATTTACAGAAGTGATACAGAATCTTGACTCTATTTTTTAAGATAACTGCTTTGTGTACCTTATAAAACCCTTTCATTTTTATGGCACTGCCCAATTTCCTAACTATTCTGAGAAGATAGAGTGAGAAAATACAATGTGGTACCAAACTGAGCAAAAAAACTTATTCAATGAACGATGATACTTGAGATGTCACTTGAAAACTAATTTAATTTCTTTCTCATTATGTCTCTCATGGACATTTGTTTTTAATACTTCTCTTTGTTAGGTTGAACATACGTAAGTGTTGATGTTAGGGCAGTTTTTACTTGAAAACAGCAATGTCTATGGCTCAGCATAAATAGCTGAAATCCCTTAATTCAACTGAATTCAGAAAATGTTTGCCCATCGTGTGCCTGGCACCTTCCTCAGTAGTGAAGGACACAATAATGGCAGAGGGCAGTTGCCATATCTCCTGAGTAATTTATTATAACTATTCTAGTGTTAAGAATCCATAATCAAGCTTATCACCTATGGTCAGAAATAGATAGACCCCTAATTTTGCCACTGGTTGATTCAACAAGTTAAAATATGCCCCCAGCTGATTTTGGTAGTCTTTAATAAAAAGAACCATTTAGGCATTTTCTTAGCACTGTGATGACTTCAGGGAGGTGGCATTTTTTTAACTTCCCATTTTTCATATAGGAAACTGACCCTTGGATCCATATGAGACTTGCTTAAGATCACATTTAGCTTCCAGTCTTTTGGCTGCTGGCCCAGCACTTCTTCTACTAACCAATTCCCTTCCCACCCTCCTCACTCTACGCCTCCCCTGTGAGGTATAGTCATCAGCTCTTTAAAACCCCGGCACCCTGGGAGTTGCGGGGAGAGGGCAGAGTCGAATGGACTCTCTAGTGGGAAAATTCTGCTAAAGGGTTTTCTGTACATTTTCGCTCCGTATGTTAGCCCTTCATATGTTGTTACCCTCCCCCATGCTCAGTAATTTTAGTTTGTGCTTTTTGTTTCTCTTTTTGTTTCTTTGGTTTGCTGGCTTTGTGTTCTTTTCTCTTTTTTTCCTTTTCTTTTCCTTTTTTAATGCAGGAATCGGTCAAGGCGTTCCAGTGGTGGCGCTCATTGTGGAAGGAGGACCCAATGTGATCTCAATTGTCTTGGAATACCTTCGAGATACCCCTCCCGTGCCAGTTGTTGTCTGTGATGGGAGTGGACGGGCATCCGACATCCTGGCATTTGGGCATAAATATTCAGAAGAAGGCGGGTAGGTAATTTTCCAGGCCCCAGAGTTGACCTGTGAGTGCTAAGCTTGTGTTACAAGTTTGGAAGAGAGGGTGTGAGTTGATTGATCATTTGGCCTGGGAGGGAGGTGGGGAAGAGCAGGGAAACATATTCTACATGTCCTGTGAAGTGGGCAATTCCATGACAGCTCTACTAGTCCACACTGATGATACAGAGAACTAGGGGAATGGAGGGGTCATAGGATGTGGTCTCCTTTCTGTTCTCTTCATTTTCCTTCTCTCTTGTCCTCCTCCCACTGAGGAGAAACAGGAATTGGGTTTTAACACATGAAGCACAGCTAACCTGGACCATACAGTACAGGTTAGTAACTCTAGAGAAGCTATAGGATGTTCAGCTTCCAGGCTTGACCTCCAAATACCACCTTCCCCAAGCTGCTATGTGTGTACAAATGCTAAATGTTTACAAAAGCATTTGGTGGCCTGTCCCATCAGATCCCTCTAGACTGGCTTGGAAAGTAGATTCTCTGTAATGGTAACCACTCTGTCCTGTGTAACCTGCTCTTGAGCCCCTCACGCACTTTCCTTGGTCTAGCAACCCCCTGATGCTGCTCTCAACAGTACAAAGTACCCAACCCCATGGAGGACTTCCTTTCGTGGCCCTCCCCCCCAAATCTGAGATCCCCCTCAGTGAATCCTGAAGTGCAGGCACTCCTGCAGATGATTAGATCAAAGTAATTCATCTGAAGGTGTGAATGACTTTAAGGAAGAAAACTCAAGGGAGCAATTGAAGTTTTAAATAAGGAACTTCGTAACCTAACCAGTTCTCCTAACACACGAAAGTAGTGGGAGAAAGAAACCCCAAAGGAGTTGGGGGTCTTTTATTCATTCCTTTCATAAATATACAGTAAGTGTCTACTGGGTGCCAAGCACTAAGATATGAAAAAGAATAACAAGCTATTCCTACCCCAAAGAGTTCATAGCAAGTCTTGTAAGTAGACAAGCATATCATTATAATAATAGTAATAACAGGTGAGCTTGCCTACTCAGGCCACTCCCTCCTCCACCTCTCTCTCACCCAGCCTGACTTAAAATAGACTCGGCATGGCAGCTTAATACCCTCTCTGTCCCCAGTCCTCCTCTTGTCTTTGCCAGCAGCCCAGCACTCTGGGTGAGCCATTAAAACAGCACACTTCCCTGGTTAGTACATGAACTTAGACATGCGAAAGGAAGACGGTTGGAGACATAAGACTCTCAGCTTAACATTGCAAACATTGACAGTGACTTTAGGCCCTGTTAAAGCTTTTGATACTAAAAGAAAAAAAGCTAATTTTTGTACGCACCAAGTTGAAGTTTGCTTACTGGCAAATTCGATGAAGTTACTGTTATCTTCTTCTTTAATAGTGAATATCAGTCACATTTGCCTATGTGTCCGCATGTCTGTTACCAAAAAGAGTTCGAGATCCTCAACTATGCTTTGCTTTTAGCCATAGTTCTCATTGATTTAAATATAGCAATTGGTTCTTTATTCAGAAATAGGTTAGAGAATGTACACTGTTTTTAGCTTTGCTGCTTCTTTTCTTTTTAGTGCTTGCAATTATTTTGCTGTATCCCTAAAAAGTAGATACAAGTTTGCACTCAGAATGCACATTTCGTTTTCAGAAACCTCAGCATTTCAGGTTTCCAGGTCTATATACAATGAAAGTCTGGACCTAGTGCTTGTTTTTTGTCATTCTCTAGGGTTGGGTACCTTGAAAAATATTAAAATCTCTGATAAGTTGCTTTTCCTGATTCTGTTTTAATATAGGAGAAATGTTATACATTTTAGAGCTGGGTAAGACTCTATATATTATTTAACCTAGGGGAGAGATACACAGAGAAATTAAGTGCTTTCCCAAGGCCACACAGCCCATGATCCCAGGCCATTTCTGGTGTATTATAAAAATTCACTGAAATGTGTTTTGTGGTATGTGCCCTAGTGTTTCTCATATAGTACTTCAGTGATACTATCTTTTAAATATATAGGTATACTTAAGCTGCCTTCAGTTTCCTCTTTCTGTTATAATTTAATTTTTTTATTATTCTGTATATTCAAAAAAAGGTAAAATCAATGCATTTCTGGTTGTAAACCAACATCCAAGCTGATCAACTCTACATCATGTAGATTCTTTTCTTTCTTACACCCAGACCATCATACTTCAACTCCAAAATTAAGAGTCAGAAATACCATGCCCTTTCATGCGTGTAACTAGTGTGAAGATAAAGAGTTAAGACATAATTTTATATCTTTGGAATTATTAAAATTAAAACTTCGGTAATTTTCAGAAACATTTAGAAATGGTTGTTAAGAATATAGAAGAGTAAAAAGAGCATTATATTTGCCAGTCTAAATATATATGTATATATTTTAAAGTTATGATTAAAATATGCTCTGCTTCAGGAAAGCAGTTATAAGTTTAACATGGTAAAATGCATTCGGAATGTTTCTGTGTGCCGTCTGAATAACTGCCAGAATTAATCATGTTTATTTACCTTGGTAAGAAATTGTCCACCCACACATGTGCAGCCAATTTTAAAAATCATTAGTGTGCTTTATTATATGCTCCTGAAAAAAATGGCCCACCTGGACTTCATTCATCAATAAGGATTTCTTCTTTGATTTTCAACAAAGTCCAACAGAGTTGAGACATGTTTCACTGCAAATAAATATAAACGCATAACTATATATGTTCATATAAACAAATCTATATAAATAAATGTGTGTGATCGTACATATACTGTTGAACATAGGAAATATACATACCCTGTTTATTAAACATGAATCAGGATTTGACTTATTTTTCAGTTACTTTGGTAATTTAAATATGATTTTTTAAATTTTAAGTTCATTTATAAGTTGTTAAATAGTATAGGCCCAAGCACTATAAATTTTTATATTGAGCTGTAAAGCTTTTCAATTTTATAATCCTAGAGGAGTGAATAGGATTTACACACTTTGTAGTTTAACTTTTTTTTTCCGTTCCAGAGCACAGGCTCCGGAGGCGCAGGCCCAGCAGCCATGGCCCATGGGCCCAGCCGCTCCGTGGCATGCAGGATCCTCCCGGACTGGGGCACTAACCTGCGTCCCCTGCATTGGCAGGCGGACTCCCAACCACTGCGCCACCAGGGAAGCCCTGTAGTTTAACTTTTGTGAACTTGATATTTTGACTTTAAATTCCCTGTTATTAACTATCTTCCAAGGATATGAATTTGAAAGGGAATCGCTCTGGAAGCAAATTATCATTGGAAATACTGATTAACTTTTGTCGATGAGATTACGTGAGGCAGAAAAAGTCAGACTGTATCTCTCCCAATGCAAATGGGTTTGGATAGACTAGGAGACAATTGCAATTAAATTCTTATTTTTATCTTTTCTCCCCACCTCTGTTCTGTGGACTATACTACCAGAAAGAAATGGTCAAATTTTGTTTTTTTCCTTATTGACATATTGGATTTTCTGTTTCCCATCTGTCATAGTTTAGAATGAGTCACAAGTCACTTTCCCTACCTAATTTCATTGCTTTAGAAATATTATCAAATATTATTTCTGAATCACAAATGACTCAACACTGCAGACATAAATAGATTGATGCTATCTAAGTAGCGTTAGATTCAGTTACCTCAGTTTTTTTTTTTTTTTTTTTTTTTGGCCTTATGCGGGCCTCTCACTGTTGTGGCCTCTCCCATTGCGGAGCACAGGCTCTGAACGCGCAGGCTCAGCGGCCATGGCTCACGGGCCTAGCCACTCCGCGGCATGTGGTTTCTTCCCGGACCGGGGCACGAACCCATGTCCCCTGCATCGGCAGGCGGACTCGCAACCACTGCGCCACCAGGGAAGCCCTACCTCAGTTTTTAAATACTAGGATTCCCCTTTTTGCTGTGTTGACTAACCAAGATGACCAGCATTACCCATAGTCAGGAGCACCTTTCCGGCTGTAGGTTTCTGAAGTTGAAGTCAGAGATTACTTTGCTTGATAATTGTCAACCCAAGTCTCAGATTGCAGAGAAATGTGGTCTAGCCCCTCATTTATCAATTAGTGAGCAATGACCCACAGATGAAAAACATCAGCATGAAAAAGGCATCTGAATGAATGTGAGTCCTGAGATGATTACCCCCATTCATCCAAATTGTATTATCAGTGCTTATGTTTATTTTAAGTTTGTCCCAAAAATAATCTTCCGTATTTACCATTTTTAGATACCCTAGGCAAGAAGCAGAACTTGCAGTAACAGAAAGCCTTAAAGTTTTAAGTAGTCATAACACTTGGAAAGTTATTAATGGGGCAAACACCAATGGACTTCACATCCTTATGTGCCAGTGGAATTTGCATCAGGTATTGTGAAGAATAAATGAGCAAAGCCTTGCTCTTGAATACGGGAGATAAATATTGTATTTGAAATAAAAGTCTGATTTGCCTGTTTAAAGGGAGCTTAATAGGGTCCCTACATTTTTGGATTAGCTGAAATAAAGGCATAAATGGAACACAAAGTAGAAATGAAGAAGGAAAATTTTGCTGCATGGCTTCAGATTATATAACTGTATCCTACCAGAGATGTGACAAGTTTGTTTCTCTCCAAATACACATCAAAATGACCAAGGACAGGAGAAAGTCACCAGAAAACCAGTCATTTTAGAATCCCAGATGTTGGGCTTCCTTGGTGACGCAGTGGTTGGGAGTCTGCCTGCCGATGCAGGGGACACGGGTTCGTGCCCCAGTCCAGGAAGATCCACATGCTGCGGAGCGGCTGGGTCCGTGAGCCATGGCCTCTGAGCCTGCGCGTCCGGAGCCTGTGCTCCGCAACGGGAGAGGCCACAGCAATGAGAGGCCCGTGTACCAGAAAAAAAAAAAAAAAATAGAACCCCAGGTGTAGACTGTATTCCCTAGGGCATATCATTCTGTGTGGTGGCCACTCTTTCCTTCTGCTGCTCAAGAGATTTCCAGCTAAAGCTGAAGGATGCCACAGGCCTATCATTTGTCTCTGTAAGATCTGCTGAAAGAAAGTAATTGATCTCGATGGTTTGTATTCCAGCATGATTTAGACATAATGGGAATGTCAAGTGAGAAGGAAGGAAACCAATAGCAGGCATGCCAACTTCAAGTGTCCATTTTATTTTTTGTTAATTTCATCTTGCCTGTCTCTTTTCTAGAATTTTCTATAAAAAGCATGTCAAAACTAGATTCTGTTTTGTGACCTCAGAAGGGAAGTAAGAAAAATTGGAAACATCTTGTACAGGCACAGAATACTGGTGGCTTTATTTATAAAAAAGTGCTGGTTTTGTAAACTGTTTTCCAAGTTAACATTTAACTGTTAGAGGACGGGCAGGACGTGGCACTGTCGAGGACTTTGGAGTTTAAATGGAGATATCCAACACAGGCATGAGTACAGATAGCTAGAAGGTCATGTATGCTATGATAAATGTATAAAGTGTTACCAGAGCACAGAGCACTTGAGTGTGGCATTCCTCATGAGAATCTATTCAGTGGAAACATTTTTGTTAATTATCCCCAAAATGGCAATATAATAACTCTATTGCTTCTCTTCCCCTTTTCCATCAAAAACTATAAAGTGAGGGTCAGTATGAATGATCAAGGAAAAGATAACATACGAACTTCTTTTATGCACGTCAACACAGAAAAAAGAATCAATCTGAGTAGGATTGAAGGAAAGCTAGTAAAGGGACAAACTATATGAGACAGTATGGTGTTTTGTGTGGTGGTGTGTGTGTATAGATAGATATTATTAAACTGAATTTATATATACTCAAATTCAATGTAATGAAATTAATTGATATATTAATTTAATACTATAAAATTTAATTTTATATAATTAAGTATATATACTTGTATATAAATGATAATATGTGTATGTATGTGTGTGTTTAAATTTTAAGTGAAAACTTAAATGTAGGACTGATAACCTCACTTTTCAAATCAATCAATCACCAGGTATTTTTTGAATGCTTGTTTTAGGCCTTTCCTGGAGAGGTATAATCTCATTTGAACTAATATAATAGAAAATAATTTTCAACTAGTTGTTAGTTACTGAATTCTAAAAGGCAGAAAGGGGCAGAGGTTGGAGGAGATGGAGAAAGTTTCATAAAGAGAGTATTACTGCGATTTTTCCCTCTGTGGAATATATAAAGATATAGTTATATGGATACTTATGTCATTGTATCCAAGTTCCACAAGGCTAGAGTAGCTTCATTTATTTAGGAAAGTGCAAAATAAAATAAATATTTTTGCCTTAGAGTTTGCTATTTGGTCCCTCCATGTGTGCCAACATGGGGAGAATGAAGCATTGACTTAAAAAAAAAAAATCTAGATAGTTCATGGAGGAAAGTACCAGTGAAAACTTTTATTGATATAAATTAGCCGATAAGTTCTCTACATTGATTAAATTTACTTTAGAATTGCTCAACTCCAAGTTGGGAAAATGTGGTCTTGAACATAAGGAGCAAACATGAGAAAAACACAGAGCTGGGTAATCCATTACCGTAAAGAAATCCTTTTTAGGGAACCACTGCCCAGAACTTTTAGATACCCCATCAATGCAAGTGAAGACTTCAGAGGTACCAGTTGTGTTCCCCTGAGATTTGCTTAGCTAACTCTCGGCCACTTGTTATATAGAAAACTTTCAAAATAAGCATGTGGTTATCACATTCCAGCATGCCTGAGAATCACCTGGAGAGTGAAAGAAAAAGTCCCCTAAGCATCCCGATTCAGTGTAGCTGGGCTGGGGTGCAGGAAACTGTATTTGAAACCAAAACCCCAGATGCTTCCAATAAGAGTGGTCCATGGACCACACTTCCAGAAACTTTTTAAAAATTTATTTCATTGAAGTATAGTTGACTAACAATGTTGTGTTAATTTCTGCTGTACAGCAAAGTGATTCGGTTATACATATGTATATACATTCTTTTTCATATTCTTCTCCATTATGGCTTATTACAGGATACTGAATATAGTTCCCTGTGCTACACAGTAGGACTTTGTTGTTTATCCATCCTATATATAATAATTTGCATCTGCTAATCCCAAACTCCCACTCCATCCCTCCCCCATCCCCCCCCCCCCCGCCCCCGGCAACAAGTCTGTTCTCAATATCTGTGAGGCTGCAGAAGCTCTTTTAAAGGTTATAAAAATTAGATTTCTCTTTATATTTCTCTGGTGTTTCCAAAAACAGCTTCTTCACTTTCTATGCCTCATGTGCATTCTACTCACACAAGTCATTGCATTGTTACCACAAGCACTTTGTACTCTCTGCCAAACTTTGTCTTTGGAACCCAGTTGACTTGAAAAGTGTATTTAGCATGAATCTCCTCATTTCTTCCTTTATCACAGCTGTTCTTGGTTCCAAACATCTGTCAGACTTGAAAATTCTTCCCTTGAAGAGCAAGCTATAGCTCTTCATACAGCATAAAAATATGCATTTAGACAGGACTGGGAGACTTCTCTGTTAGTATTTTTATTTATATGGATTTCTTAAAGCTATTCAGCTCACCTCCCTATTTCTCTTGAAAATTATTTTCTGAGTAGTTCAAAAGGTATGAACAATTTAAAAAGAGAAAGAAAAGCAGATGAGAAAAGCAATAGTACTTAAAAGTGAAGCAATGCTAGTTGGTTGTGAATGATGGCTCTCAGCTGTTTGAGAAGCCACTGACAGTCGCTGGGGCCACTAACTTCAGCATTAGAAGGTATTACCTCACTTTCCTTTAACTTGACAATTGCAATGGATAACCATTTAAGAGTCCCAATTTCCCACTTGCCTCTAGTATTGATTTTCACTTCTTTAAAGCCCCTGGACCCCTTCTCAAATGAAATCTGTGGTACAAGTGCCATTTATAAAACAGACAAGACACAGGTTTACTCTGTTGAAGCTGGGGTGGAAGGCCTAGACCACTGGTTCTCAACTTTTACCTTGCATCAGAATTACCCAGAGGGCTTCTTAGAGTCTGCATGCCACAACTAAAAAAAGATCCAGCATGCCACAGCGAAGATCCCCGGTGCTGCAACTAAGACCTGGTGCAGCCAAAAAAAAAAAAGATTAAAAAACCATTAGCATTAAAAAAAACTACCCAGAGGGCTTCTTAGAACGAATTGCCCGGCCCCACCACAGATTTTCTAATTCAGTAAGTCTGGTTGGGGCCAGGTGATTTGCATTTCAAAGGAGCACCCAGGAGATACGGGTACTGTTGGCCCAGGGTCCATACTTTGAGAACCTCTGGCTTAGCCTCCTTCTCTCTGCCTGGGTCTCACCCACTAAAGCAGTTCTGAAGCAGCTCTGGAGCTCATCCTCAAAATTCCAGGGGCTTCTTTGTAGAACCCAGTTGAAGACCATTAATCTACAGGTTAAGTCCACATTCCTTTACTTAAACTCAGGACTCTTTGCATTCTGGCCCCAGCGTCCCTCTAAAGCCATCTCAGTGAAACTTCCATTTACCTGAAACCCAGCTGAACTGTCCGCCTGCACTGCTCTCCAAGCACAGCTTGCTGCCATAGGCCTCTCTGCCTTAGCATGAGATGTCCATGTACATTTCTTTACCCACTTAATTTCTAGGAAATTTTTCTTTCTGAAGTCCAATGCATAGTTTCTCTCTCATGAGAGCTTTAAAACCCACAAATACATTTAAAACTTATCTGGATGAGGTGCAGATGATAAATTCTCCTGGTATTTAATCCCTCTACCTTAGAGGAAATGAATTCTGAATCAACCTGGCTGACATTAGAACCTGCAGCTGCTAAAAATACAGTGTATTAACATCTCACCCAGTGATCATTAATAATAGATAATGTTTGGAATGTTCTTAATGGATTTCACTCAGATTCCCCATGCAATTCTCAGATGTTGATTATGAGCCACAGGGTTTATGAAAACTATTTACAGCAGTAACTACCTGCTTATAAAAGCTTCTTCACCCAGAGAAACACTAAAGATGCATTAAAGTAGGACTGCAAGGTTAACTCAAGTTTGTACTTCTGAAAAGTACAAACTAGAAAAGTCTCCATTCAGTTTCAATAAAGCCTGTCCTTTATTGTCCTAATTGCTGGACAACCATCCTAGAGTTAATATACATGTTCATTGTGTTTTCTGGGTTTATTCAATGTAAATGAAGTGTCCGTCCATGAGCAGTGACCCCCTAAAGGTCTTAAGTAAGCAATAAAGAATCGGCTCTTCTAACTCCATGGAAACCACAGTTCAGTGTCTTAGCGACAGGCCTAAAATTTGGAGCTCTTGGACCCTATGATCTTATTGGTTTTCACCATTTGACAGTATATTTGAGATTTATTATCTCTGGTAGAGGGATGACAAGTTTGCATCTTGAGTGTCAACAATAATCAACCAGTAGTGGCTTCCTAGGATGATGTGTTGAGTGATTCTGAGGCCACATCTGGACTCTGGAAAGATTACTGTGATAGATTAGCAATGATGCAAAGAAGGAAATTTATAGTCAAAATACCATGGATGTCTATTCTTATTCTTGAATAAAAACAAAATCTTTTAGCTAGCCTGCGTATATCGCTACCAGGCACGCATCAAGCAGCACATTGAATTATGAAACCAGGGGAAAAATAAGAACCTCATCTGCCTAAAAGATACTTAAGAAATACTCAATTTTTTTATCAACACTGTGAATCACATCAGTCTTTAAGTTATCTGATGATATGAGCCTTTTCACACAAGCATAATGCATAGGATATGAGGGACAAGAAGCTCTTTATTGTGGGATGGTGCTGTTTGGAGCCGGACTGAGGGACAAAGTGCAATTGCCAATGGATAATGTATTAGAAAAAAGAATAACTTTTTCAAAAAGCTAGGAACTAATTCATCACAGAATACATACAAAAATAGAGAAAATTACATTTGCCCCAACATCTCATAGAGTAAGATACAGGGTTAGAAGGAATACTTTGACAAATGACTTTGAAAGAGAAGTGATATTTACCACTCCCTTTTCCTCCACACCCAACCCTCCCCCCAATAGCATACTTGAGGAGTTGAAATTACTATTTTTTAAAGCTTCTACATGCAAGAGCCTGATCTAGACACTTTATTTCATAAATGCTGTGAGGTAGCTATGATAATTATCTCAATTTTATAAATGAGGAAATTGAGTAGAGAAAGGTTAGGAAAGTTCAGTATCGCATAGCTAGAGAGTGGTCTGCCTAAGAAGATTAGGGCTGGAAACTCTGCTTGTAGCAGCTGTACCATGTTGCCTCCTAGGAAAATGGGCCCCAGGAACTGCAGGAGGTTTACTTGCCCCAGAGCTGAGTTACTCCGAGCAACAGAGGAAGCTGCACCCAGCTTCCATCTTCTCCTTCTTGCTTCACATGCTGGTTAACTTCTCCTTTGAATTAAATGTTGGACCAACGTTTAAAGCATGTCAGTTGAAGAGGTGCCAGTGTTTTTGCCTGCCCGAGGAGCCTACACATCTCAGTCCAGCTCTGATTCTGTCTCTCATACAGGGCCTAAAACAACAAAAGTTTGATTATTCCTCTTGCCTGGCTATGTGCAATATTCACTGATGGGATTTCACTTGGAATGAAATCAGAGGATGTGTTTTCCTTACAGTTTTGGCAGCAGAGAAGCTACCTGACCATGTGGCAGTCCCCATATCCTCTGGCAACAATTCAGTTTCTACTCTTGGGCACATTCATAACCAAAGGCAAAGAGAAGAATAGGAATTGGAGAGATGCAGCCAACACTGTTCAGGATTTCTCACCTAATGTCTTGCTAGTCCCTGACTAAGCTTGAGGATTTGGCACCTCTGCCTCAAGAGCAGCGCTATCCAATAGAACTTTCTGTGATGATGGATATGTTCTGTATCTCTGCCGTCCAATCAGATAGGCAGTGAGCTCTTGAATTGTGGCTAGAGTGACTAAGGAATTGAATTTTAAATTTTATTTAATTGTAATAAATTTAAATTTGAATTGCCACGTGTGGCTAATAGCTCGCACAGCTCTGGCATTTCTGTAATGGGATTCTACCACACTAGGAACCCTTGAAAGTCTGACAGATTTCCAGTGTTATTAGAAATTGTTCCCTTCATTTTTAAATTACATTCTTTCATCCAACCAACATTATGTACTCAGTCATTCAATATTTTTGGACACCTACCATGTTCCAGGCACTATTCTAGGTGCGGGCAAAAACACACCTGTGAGCCAAATAGACAAACATTTCTTCTGTTGTGGAGCTTACATTTTAAATTTTAGCACGGTTAGATAGATAATAAGTAATATACATAATAAATAAGCCTGTAGAACATTTTAGAAGGTGATATACTATGGGGAAAAGGAGAAGGGTGAGGGGAATCAAAATAAGGAGGTAGAGGAAAAGCCTCTGTCTACAGCACGTCCGTGAACACTGAGAGAAGGAGTACGTAAGTAATATAACATGTAGTCCATGCATCCGAGGAGTTAAGAGTTTGTTAGGATTTTCTTAGATTAATCTGTCTTTCTTTATGAAATGCCAAATACAAGATGCACGCACAAAGCTTGTCTTATAATAGGTGTTAACTGCCTCTCTTAGCACCACTCTCAACCCTACCTCACCACCTACCTTCTGTTTCCTTTTGTATGTGTATCTAAGCCTTCTGTTTTACTATATCTGGCTCAGGATTGTAGAGTGGGTTTTAAAAAGTAGATAGATATTAGATAGGTAGGTAGGTAGATAGATAATAGGTAGGTAGGTAGGCAGGTAAGTAGAAGGAAAGGAATGGAAGACACATCACTCTATGGTTAGTGGTAGGTGAAATTTGCCAGAGAGCAGACTGTACCATCAAGGTATGTGCATCTTGCCCAATTATAAGCAGCTTCTCTAAGATACGTCTAACTACCTCACATTGCTAGATGGAAACCTCAGGAAAAGCCCAGGTGAACAACTTTTCTAGGCCAGATGCTCAAACAAGATCAGAGGTACTATTTCTAACATGTCTTAGCTAATAAAGGCCATTTGTACCTGGAGTTGATCCACAGTAAAACTTGGGCAAAGTAGTTTGGTCACTTTTCTACATTCCATTCACATCCTCCCCAACTTTCTATCCAACTAGTGCTTCCTGAAAAACATCATCAGTCAATTATAGCTAAGTAGTTTAACATGAAATATCACGTTAGGCCTTCTAATTGTTGAGCAAAATAGTTGTTTGCCTTTTAATTAATTTTAAAAGGAACTTGGGGCATCTGCTAAGTTAAGGGAGTAACTCTGAGAAAGTAGTGGATCCTTGAAATCACATTACTCAGTCTTCTCACATATAAGATATATAACATCCTGTCTCAGGGATAAAACAGAAGAAATCTCTTGTATCCAATCGTTTAAACAAATCACTAACTTTACTACACTGAGCTGAGCCTATGTATTTAGGTTAGTATAATTCATTGTCAAAGGTTATTCCTTCTTATTCTCTTGTTCTCTAAGCCCAGCTCTGATGCTTTCAGCTATGTAATCTTTAACAAGTCAGTTTACCTGTTCAGGCTTCAGATTCTTCATCTGTAAAGTGGTTGTTCTGAAGTTGTATCATTCCTTTATCCTGAACTTCAAATTCCTCAATAGAATTTTTGGATTAGCACTTTTCCTAGAACACACAGACTCTAGAAATATCAAAATATAAGCTTCAGGAGGAGGTCATAGTCAAGTAACAGTTCTGATACTAACAGCAGTTTGACTTCAAGATGACATAAAATTATCTAGAGTAGTGGTTTTAGGGTGTCTTAGCATCACTTGTTTGTTTTTACATGACATTGATGAACATAATACAAGAGCTAATGAACTCTCTTCATTGATACCTTTCTAAGTGGTTTTGAATTATAGCCTTGGATTCCCTGCTAGTGCAGTGGTTAGGAATCCACCTGCCAGTGCAGGGGACACGGGTTCGAGCCCTGGTCCAGGAAGATCCCACATGCTGTGGAGCAACTAAGCCTATGCGCCACAACTACAGAGCCTGAGCTCTAGAAACTGCAAGCCACAAATACTGAGCCCACATGCCACAACTACTGAAACCTGCGTGCCTAGAGTCCATGCTCCACAACAAGAGAAGCCACCACAATGAAAAGCCCACACACCGCAACGAAGAGTAGCCCCCACTTGCCACACCTAGGGAAAGCCCACGTGCAGCAACGAAGACCCGACGCAGCCAAAAAAATAAAATAAGATAAAATTAATTAATTTTAAAAAATTTTAGCCTTTTCCATCCCATTCACAGACCTGCTCCATCCAACTTTTATAGAAATACTGCAGTTTTTCCCTCCTCCATAGAATTGGTCTCCTCCAGCTAATTTGCATATGCAATACCTTGCTTCAGCCCTGAGCTGGGCACATCATTGGGATTCCCTGCAGGTGCGAAAGCCCCTGGGGTATTTAATAATAAGAAAAAACTGCTTATTATTGAACACCTACTACGTACCAAGAACAGTGCTAGGTGCTTTCTATACCTTATCTTTTTCCAAATACATCAACCTACAAAGACATTCTACCCTCTTTCAACAGATAAGGAGATGGAGGCTTAAAGAGATTGAATAACCTGCCTCAGATCCCTCAACTAGTAAATGAAAGAACTGGATTCCAACCAAAGGCACCATATCATAGTGCTTTAATTATAACATTCCATCTTCTATAGAAGATTGCAAAACTGATCTCACCCCTTCTATGTATGACATGGAATTAGTTGAAAAAATGTAGATGTATGTTGAGTTGATCTTTTTAATTTTAGTTTATTTTATTGTAGTATAGTTGCTTTACAATTTGTTTTAATTTCTACTGTACAGCAAAGTGATTTAGTTATACACATATATATATATATAAAATCATTCTTTTTCATATTCTTTTCCATTATAGTTTATCACAGTGAGTTGATTTTTATGTGATATAATTACTTCCATAAAAAACACCAAGATCTTTGTGAAGGAATTATCTTGATATCACTGAAGTCCTTAAAGTCTTTAAATAGTTATTGGGCACTTTTATGGGCAAGACATTGCCCTAAGCATTATGGGGGAGACACAGTGAATATGCATCTCCTCCTGATGAGCTACAAAGCAATTCAAAAGGGGAAAACAGTCTCCAGAAGTAGAACCAAATATAGATTATTGAGTTTGGTGGCCAATTAATTTCTAAATACCCTTTGAGTTTAAAGAAAAACTAGAATATTTCTTAGAGATGGATCTGATTGAATGAAAAACGATCAAGAAAATCAGATTGTTGGGGGGTGAAGGGCAAAACCCTATGCCACTTCTCTCATTCTCCCAAATAGGTTTGAAGTCCATCTCAGCATGAGGAGCAAAGGGGAATGGGGAAGACCACCTGGTTAGCTGCCACAGAGTAGCTAATGAGTAGGCAGCTACACATTCACTCAGTCAATACACAGATATGCTTCTAGAACCAACAATGAACTATGTACTCTTCTAGAGCTTAGGTACAGGAAGTGTGAAGATGCATTCACTCCTTCAAGGAGTTCATAATCTACTGGAGGGAGACATACATGTAAACAAATAATTCCCATACAATATAATAATAGTAGTAATTAATATGTATCCAGTGCTATGGGAACATCAAGAGAGTGGTAATCAGAGACTTTCACACAGGAGGTGGACTTGGAGCTGAATTATGAATGATGAGCCTGAGTGACAGGATCAGATGTAGAGAGCGTTGCAAGCAGCAGGTACAGCAAGTTCAAGGGCATAGAAGCATGCAAGAGTCTGGTGTGTTCGGGCAATAATAGCATTTTATAGAATATGTGTGAGAGAGTTGCAGGGGATGAGCCTAGCTGGGAGAGAGGCCATGTTAAGCCTTAAATGCCATATGCAAGTTGAGGTGTTATCTTGCTAGTGATGGGAAGCTATTGCAGGGTTTTAAGAAGGATATGATAGAATCTTACTTGCCTTGTAAGAGAACCATTCAATCAACACCGTGGGGAATATAGTAGAGGACATAGAGAAGAAACCAATTAGTGATCTGTTAGTACCATTTGCATGAGTCACCTCTGCCTGAATTCTTGGCCCACAAGATTATCAACACAGTAAATAAATACTGTTTTACATTACTAAGGTTGGGGTGTGTTACCTATTAATAAATGACCAGAATATGTTGACACACAATCCTGTGAGTTCCTTGAGGCTAGGACTGAATAGTGTTCATCTCTGTACCTCTAGCATAGTGCCTGGCACATAGTAAACACAATATTGTTTGTTGAATGAATGAGTGAACGAATGTTTAGGTGCTGCCTGCATGGGATGTTTGCAAGGCTCCATTATAATTAAACCTCCAAATCTAAGTATCTCTGTCTCAAATGTAAGAAAGAATGGTGATCTCTGACCTCTCTGAAGTCAGAAAGTTATTTCTCTGACTGCACACCTGGCGAGCCCAGTGGTATAAGGATTGGAGTGTTCTTATACCGCTGGGCTCTCCAGGTATGCAGAGCACTGTTGATGCCAGGGGAGAGCTCTGCATTACACACAGAGGCCCTGGCCACTGGTTGTGCTACTTGACAAGAAGGGCTGGTCAGTGACGCTTTCCTAAGGAGCATTGTAGGACTGAGCTCTAATAATAGCAAACGTTTACATAGGACTTGCTGTGTGTCAGGCACTTTTCTAAGCATTTTGCAAAGATTAATCCATTTAACGTTCACAAGTCTATAAGTACTACTATAATTCCTATTTTACATATACAAAAAATATGACTTGGAAATACTAAGTAATTTGCACAAGATCACACAGCTAGAAGTGACATTTGAACTCCAGACATCCTGGCCCTGGTGACCATGATGCTTTTATTCATGATGCTCTCCTGCCTCTCTGGGAAGAGTCATGCTGCTACTTGTGACCTCAGCCATTTGGGAAGAACTGATAACTTTTACTAAAGAAGAAAGAGAAGGAGAAAGGGAAGAGAAAAAAAGAAAAATACCAGTCTCTGTGACCTTAGACAAGACATGTAAACTTTCTGTGCCCTAATGTTGTATTTAGTACTTTGCTTTGGTTTGAAGCAAATGATAAAATTTCTTTTTTTTAGACCATTAGAGATTCCATGGGAAATGATGTTTTGTAAGTACCAAACAGTGGTATTATTAACAGTCATTTTTATTTATACAAGTAAAATTTTCTCACATTGTATCTGAATAGGTTAAGAGAGAGTGTCTGTGGGGGCATAAGAAGGGCTCCTCTCCTCAAAAGCCATTAGCCTAAGCCTAGCTGTTTGAGTCCCATTGAATTCTGAATGCGTTTTCCAATTTTTTTTAAATCTAGGAACAAAACTCTGATATTGCAGATAAATTCATTTTGAGAAAAATATGTACATGTGGGTTGAATTGCCAGCATTTGAACAGAATATTAGTAGCAAACTGTGGGAAGTTTTGGTTACTCTCAGCACGGGATGAACACTGACCTAGTTCAGATAACTCTGTGACTCATCTGAAAAGCTTCAGATCACAAGTACAGCATTTAAATGGAGACACAAATGCTGTAGTGTAGAGATTTTCCTCACTTCAATGACTACACTTCCTAATCAGAAAGCCTTCTAATTTGAAGTATACCAAAAATAGCATCGGTACATATGGAACCACAAATTAACAGTTTCCATAAATAGGCACCCCTTTGTCAAAGACCCAATTCTAAAACTAAAATTTTACATAATACTATGACCATGTTTTGGTGTCAAGAAATTTTCAGTCACTATTTTAGTGCCATAAAAAGAAATCTAAAATGAGCTTATTTCTATTTTTTGTTCATGATTAAATATAACAGTCAAGATTTTTAAATCATTCCAGTGTGTGCAGAAGAAAATATGCGAAGAGCTAGGAAAGTAATAATTTCAAGAAAGTAGGCCTCCCAGTATCATAAGTATAGTCACAAAATAAGAAAGGTGTGGTGGAGAAGACAGTAAGAATTTGTGCCAAATGGAAATCATCTAGGTCAGCACAGAAAATACTTGTGGAAAATTAGAAGCAAATGTAATCTTCAGTGCACTAAATGCACTTTTTCGCTGTCCTCATTTACCAGTTTCCCCTTATCTTCTCCAAACTTGTCTGATTTCCTTCGGATATTTTCTATGTAACTAAAAGGAAAAGCAATTTCCTACAACAAATACACACAAATGTCTACCTCCAGTGCAGATGAGTAGGAAAGTGAAAGGCATATTTATAGATTACAATCAGGAAAAGCAACACCATGGAAGGAAGGCTGAATTCAGTAAGCCCAACTGAAGCACTGAGATGAGCAAGCTTTGTGACTTTGCACACATCATTTCACCTCTTTGGGCCACAGTCTCCTCTTCTGCAAAATGGAATTAATACCTGCTTTTCTCACAGATTGTTATGAAGAGCAAATAAGATTATCTCTGTGAAGCCCATTGTGTGTCATAAACACTGCTGCACTATGAACACATCAAACCATTATACAGTATCTTTTTAAAAACAATATTATTAAACTCTCTGCAAAGAGTGTGGGACCTAAAACCTGTCATTTCTCTGTCAAAAGGGGGGATTTGTAAGTGTTTGTGAGCTGTGAAAGGCAAAGAAGCATCAAAAATGAAATTGTCCTCTTGATGCAATCAGAAGGACAGAAAAGGAAGTAAACCAGGAATAACAGTTATTTAATATTTAATGAGTATAACCTAATGCTTTGAAAGGACCAAATCACCTTTGTTCCACCTAAATTCATCTCAGCTCCAGCAGTGACAGTTTTCCTACACTCTGGAAAACACCAACCTAGAGAATTCTTGTACTTCTAGAAGTAGAATCCATGGCTTTTGTTGCTAAATGATTTAACCAAAGCCACAATTTCAGTCAGTTGCAAAATTGGACTAAAAAGTATAAGATGTTTAGTGTCTTTCAGCTCTCCGAGCCACTGAAGCCCACAGTCAGCTGAGTTGTACATCATTTCTGAATTGTTACAAAGTGACAGACTGGGTACAAATGACAGACAGATCCCTCAAACCGTTAATGACCTCAGGGAACTGGGATTTCATTACAGATGTTTGGCAATAGAAAACAAATTTTGAGTAGTTGTCAAAATTAAACACCTGCAGATGAGTGATTGGATCTATCAAGTGGCTAATCAGGAGAGTCTTTTCTGTTGTTAATCATGTACAACATTTATGTGCACTTGTTATTGCAAAAACCTCTAGACTGTCAAGTAGACACATGCCCAGGTATGAGTGCTCATGTCTTGACTCTTACAGAAAATTAATTGGCAACACAAATGTAATCATGTTACTCTCCAACTTAAATCCTTCAATGGTTCTCCTTGCCTGGGGGATAAAAATCCAAATCTCTAACACAGTCTTGAAAATTTCCCATGATCTTGCCCTTGCTTACCCCTTCTGCAGCCTCATCTTGTTCCATTCTTTCTTTTGCTCTCTGTTCTTTAGCCATACTGGCCTTCTTTATTTTCTCCAAACTAGTCCTATTCATGCGGTTTTGTTTGCCAAATATGCTCTTACCTAGCCCCCAGCCCCACCCCCATCCCACCCCCTTCAAGTGCTAAATGCTCCTCCATTCTTCAAGTCTCAGATAAAAGAGCACTTCCTCAAAGAAGTCTGCCCCGAACCCCTTAGATTAGATTGTATTCAACTGTCACAAGCTTCTCTGCTTCTTGACCACTGTAAATTATAGTTGAATTGCTGTATCGTGTCTTTCTACTCCACTGGTGTGTAAGCCCATTGAAGGCTGTGAGTGTGTATATCTCATCTATCCCTGTAGCCCTGGCATGCACCACAGTGTCTGGCACTAAATAGACATCACTAAGCAATTGTTGAATTAATGAATGAATGAATGGTTTCAGAGTGGTTCACAACTAAGAGTACAGAGTCCTCCAGAATAATTCAGTAATCTTGAGAGGATTTGGTATCATTTTTCAACTTTATCTGGATCATTCTCTTTTTCTGAATGTATATGTTCATGATATAAATCTTCCTGGGGGGCCAAAAGGGTAACCGAATCCTCCATCAAGGTGAGTGACATTCCAGGATCCTTGGTATAATTCTATCATGGGGAGTGCAGCTGTCTCAAAGTAGGGCCACCATAATATCCAGCCTCGTGGGTCTAGGTGAATCTTCACACAATCCTGCGGCACAGTAGGTCAGTGATATGAAGACATTCTCAAGCCTCTCATCTTGCTTTCTTTTAAGAAACAGATAAAGGAAATTTTATAATTTCCTGCTCAAGTAGCCACAGTGATAAAGAGAGGCAGTGGTATATTGCGAGGTGTAATACAAGGCCGCATGGTGTAGTGGAAAGAGCACCGGCCGAGGAATCAGAAGAACTAGGTTCTGGTTTTGACTGTGCCACTTGTTTTCTGAGTGACCTTAAGCATCTGGCTCTTTCTGGCTAAAATATCCTTCCCTTCTGAATTGGACAGATCTCTTGTCTATCAAATTTCTGTAGGCACCAAATGAGATAATAATTACAGTATACTATTTTATCTAGGAGTTGTTGCTTCATGTGTGAAGACAATTTGTAAACTGTAAAGTACTAGGCAAATTATGGTAATTTTGTCACTAGTCCTTAAGAGAAGTTTTATCTTCCTGATTTTGAATAGTATCTATAAATACAAAGTGAATTTTCTTTCCTGCTATTTGATGGCTGATAGAGATAGACCAGTTCTCAGCAGCCTCGTGGTAAAGGAGTTAAAATTAATTGTGATTCGTCCACATGCAAGAGATAATTGAGCTTTAACTTGATATGATGCACCTTCCTTGTTTTAATTCACTCCTCTATAATACGAAAACTATCTTTAAATAAAGTAGTCAATATAATACCTCTTTATGGGTCAGACTCTTGTTTGCACACAACACAGCAAAAGTTCAACATACGTAGTGAGGACCTGAATTGTGGGCCAGATCAGCTACTACCTTCACAGAATGATTTTAGAGGAAACATAAGTCATATTTCTCCTCACTGATACTCAGAAATCCCTTACTGAGACAAAATTTTTCTTTCCACAGTTAGACATGAAGGTGAAATTTAAATCTCCTTCAAATAAGTAATATATTAATAGTAAATTTTTACCAAGATGCAAAGGATTAATTGAAGGTATTTTTTTGAGAACAGCACTTGAGCAAGAGGGCATTAGACATATGCCATATGAAAGAAAAAAGGGAGAGCCAAAAAAGAACTAAATCCATCTTCTTCCTTTACTCATTTAGGTACTGAGATGTTGGAATGGATTTATTTTTAAACGCACTTTAAAAAAAATTATTACAATCAAAATAACTGCTATAGAAAAAAAATATGGGAAGAAATAACTCCTATCTAAAGTAAATCCTCATAATGCTTTCTCGTGTTCTATATTCGTCAGAAATATGTACTAAATAGGAGCTGAGTTAACCCGCTTTCAACATTTTTTCACTGCAGACTTATAAACGAATCTTTGAGAGACCAGCTATTGGTGACCATCCAGAAGACTTTCACATACACTCGAACCCAAGCTCAGCACCTGTTCATCATCCTCATGGAGTGCATGAAGAAGAAGGAATTGGTAGGTAACATTGTGTCCATGGGTGGCAGAGACCTCCCCACATTCCCTCTGTCTGTTTAACCATTTTCTTGAATCACACACCCACTGTTTCTCCTTTCCGGCCAAGCTCACAACCATCCTCAGCCTCCACTGGCCCCTGTAGCTTCCTCCCTTCAGTAGCTAAGAAACTTTTCTGCCTGGATCTAATGAAGTGTGGGCAGCAGGGTTCTAGCATCATTTGCTACTGAAGCTCACCTGAATGCTCCGATTGCCTCAACCCAATGAGGTGAAGAGAGAACATGGGTTTTCCTCTTGGAAAATGCTTCAGTTGATACTCTGTTAGGTTTGGAGTTTCACTTGACTTGTGAGTCATGAATCACTGATGTGCTTAGTATCAATGATCTTAGTGACACAGGGTCCAGGCTGATCTGTTCATCTGTACAGGTGGAAAATGGAGAAACGTAGCCAAGGAAGGGTGGGAATTTCTGTAATTTCCGAAGTGTCCTTCAATAACTACTGAGACATTTCTTACATCTGGGGAAAATGTCTTAGAAGTGTGTCAGCACAGAGACCTTCTGTTACGGTGCACAGAAATAACCTGAGCTAACACTGAAGGAGTAGGCAGGGTGCCAGATTTTTCCATGTATTAGGTCACGTGATCTTGGTGACTGTCCCAATGTCAGAGGTACAGTTATTATCCTCACCTTAAGAAGCCCAAAGTCACCTGATGAGTAAATCAGGAACTAGACTAAAAACCATTGGTGGGCTTCCCTGGTGACGCAGTGGTTGGGAGTCCGCCTGCCGATGCAGGGGACACGGGTTCATGCCCCAGTCCGGGAGGATCCCACATGCCGTGGAGCGCCTGGGCCCATGAGCCATGGCCGCTGAGCCTGCATGTGCGGAGCCTGTGCTCCGCAACGGGAGAGGCCACAACAGTGAGAGGTCCGCATACCGCAAAAAAAAAAAAAAAAAAAAAAAATCATTGGTATTTCATCTCTGTGGGAAGTATTTTTATTCAGAAATTGAAGCAAATGCAGTGAATCACCCACTCTGGGTCGATTTGAGGTAGGCCTCAGTGAGCGGAGACTATTCTCAAAGGCCATGTGAGCCCACCTGCTGATGGGAGGCGAAGGAACAGTTCAGACCTGAGCAGTAGCCTCACTCAGGCTTTGACGATCTCAAAGTCTGTGTAGGCATCCTGGAGTGATCATCTCCGGAGACGTAGGGGGACACAGCTCCTCCAGAGGGGCACCAGGGCCAGACCCTAAAAGGCTCAACCACAGGCAGGTAGGTGGTGAGGAGAAGAACTAGAGAGAGCTGCCTGCAGGCAGCTCCCCACTAGACTATAGCTCCCTGGGCCTGGGCTGGAACTGTCTTGCTCATGATGGTGTCCCTGTGTATGTGATGGTGGCTGGCACGCACAGGTGCTCACTGAGGCTGCCAGGATGGAGGGAAAGAGGCAGTTTCTGAGTTTAAGGAACTAAATATTTAGAAAAAAAAGATTTGATTCAAATAAACAAGATCCAACTCCAGAAAGCATCACACAGCCTTTGTGAAAAGCCTTTCAGCAGCTTCTAGGTTTGGGAGGAGAGGAGTGAGGTGAGGAGAATGGGGCAACACCTCTAATCCTTGAGTATCCAATCTAAGTAGTCTGGCCGCCCTGCAGAGAGAAGCCCACGTGCAGACTGGGTTCACAGTCATGACCGCTGGTGTCCCAGCAGAGCCTCTGCCAATCCTGAAAGTGCCACTGGCGTCCTCCCATCTCGGAGGCAGTTAGCTCACAGCACTTCAGCCCATGTGCTTCCTGCACTCCCAAGGAGGGCATGGAACTGAGCTTCTGCATGCTTGCAGCAGGGATTTTCTCCTAACTGAGGATTAAGGATTTTCCAATGGTGAGGCCAATGGCTGTGAAAGCTTACCAGAGCCATGCATTTCAGCAGTCCTGCAAGTTTCCCAGAAAGGCGGTGAGGCTCAAAATTCTAGGAACCAGTTAGAAGTCATAAAATCAAATGAGGCTGAATGTACTTTTCTGGGTACTTTACAGGGCTGTTCCCTGGGATTCTTTCTGTCTGATGATTATCTTGTTGCTTAATCATGGCCCCTGCTGTAAGGTCAGCTGCATTTTCATGCGAGATATTTATTCTAAGAAACGTGAGGTATCCCTAGCTCTAGGCTAAGGACATGTGATCTAAACAAGCAGTAAATTGTCCTGATTTCCATCCACATCTGGACAGAAATTAGGATTTTTAAAATCATAAATGTAATTTAAATAATTTCCATTTTTGAAGGACTATGTGTGTGGACAGTACTAGATGCTTTAGAAAGGAGGTGGAAGGAGGTAGGCATTATTTTTCTCAGGGAGGGAAAGAAAGAAACAGGGGAGGGAACTGAGGCTGGGGAGGTGAGGAGATGTGCACACAGCCAGGAAGAGCCACACTAGGTCTGTCCTGCTGCAGAGCCCAGGTACCTTGTCCAGGCCGCCTGGCTTAGCACACACAGCAGCATTGCACAGGGAGCTCCTCTTCACTTTTACATGCTTCAAGTTGCTTTTTTTTTTCTTTTCTTTTCTCAGTTAGGTAGTCTAGAGTTTTTATTCCCCCACTGGAGATTTAATCCATCAAGTATTAGGTACAGAGTTTCTTTGCAACTTTTTTTTTAATTGAAGTACAGTTGATTTCCAGTGTTTCAGGTGTACAGCAAAATGATTCAGTTTTATATATATATATATATATATATATATATATATATAAAGAATTTTCAGATTCTTTTCCATTATACGTTATTACAAGATATTGAATATAGTTCCCTGTGCTATACAGTAGGTCCTTGTTGGTTTATCTATTTTATATATAGTCCTGTATATCTGTTAGTCCCAAATCGCTTATTTATCCCTCCTCCCCTTTCCTCTTTGGTAACCATAAGTTTGTTTTCTATGTCTGTGAGTCTATTTTGTTTTTAAATAAGTTCCTTTGTATCATTTTTTTAAATTCCATGTATAAGTGATAGCATATGACATTGGTCTTTCTCTGTCTGACCTGCTTCACTTAGTATGTTATTCTCTAGGTCTGTCCATGTTGCTGCAAATGGCATTATTTATTTCTTTTTTTATGGCTGAGCAATATTCCCTTGTATGTATGTATATATATATATACCACATCTTCTTTGGTATACTTAGGTTGCTTCCATGTCTTGGCTATTATAACTAATGCTGCTATGAACATTGGGGTGCATGTTTCTTTTTGAATTAGTGTTTTTGTCTTTTCCGGGTATATATGCCCAGGAGTGGGATTGCTGGATCCTATGGTAGTTCTATTTTTAGTTTTTTAAGGAACCTCCATACTGTTCTCCATAGTGGCTGCACCAGTTTACATTTCCACTGATAGTGAAGGAAGGTTCCTCTTCAAGTTTCTTTTGATTTCCTTTACAAATGAAGTGGGATGTCATATCCTGAGGTCAACCTAACCATTCATTGCCAAGTTCAATTTAGGGATTTGGTTCTAGAGCTGATCATACATCTTTCTCATCCCAGCATCCTATTAACTATGTCATAAAGATCTGCACTATAGATGCTTGTGAAACCCAGGCCTCTGGGCTGTGTGACCTTATGGAAAATACGCATTGATGGGCCCTTTGTGTGAGTGCTTTCTACTAACTTCATATTGTTCTTAAAGAAATTCACTTCTCTGCTTACTTCCCAACTTGGGTCAAAACACCTGAAATCCTGTCACCTTCTGAGAAGATAAATCCCCCTAGAAACCAAGCCATGAACTAAATTCCATCATTGTTATTGAGGAAAAAATTTAAAGTAAAGCAATAAAAACTGTCCCCAGCCAGTATAGTAATTTAGGGGCAAATGTAAGGGATCAGTGGCCCTCCACCTCCTTCCTCTCAAGAGGAATCTGGTCATAAAGAACATCAGGACAGGAAAAGTGGGATAGCGTACTCTGAGGCTGATTGCGTGTGTAGAAACCACAGAGCCTTTTAGTTCCAGAGGACAGTGCCACCTCCTGCCTCTTGGAGCTCCTGCAGAAGCCTCCCCCCATCACCACTTCCAACCCACCAGTCCCAGGCTGGGCAGTACCTTTGCTCCTGACACTCCGTAGTGATGGGGTACTGGTCAGACTCAGCAGTGTAAGCCCCATGGTACGTGTGGCCCTAAACAAGTCATGGTGGAGGATGGCACCCGCCTGGCTCCTAGTTCACTACTTCCACTTACACACTGATGGCTCCTCTAATTTGCTACCCTTCTCTCCCAGCCGTTGGACCTGCTAGGGGCCAGTGCTGTTCGTCTGGCCACCACTTCCCAGTCACACCTGAGGATCATGTCTCCACTCAAGACTGATGCTGCTCTAAAATCCAAGACTTTAAATTCCATTCCCACCTCCAAATACAGTCACCCTCCCCTCCCCCCACCACCATCACTTTATTCATATCAAACTTGAATGCCAAGCTTTTCCATAATTTGCTAGTCTGAGATCAAATTCTTGAGATCATCCATGTGGGAGCATAGTTTAGAGTGTGGTTTTCTTTGTCCTGCTCCCAGTTGAGAGTCCAAGCCATCACTCCCAAAGCTGAGTCATTGGTTCTAATTCAGTTAGGTCTTCAGTCATACTGGGCAATCTCTTTATTCATCTCTAGTCAATTCAGAATGTACAAGAATGAAGATAAACTGATTTTTTAAAGACATCAGATGTCAAGAATCTACCAAGGATGTCTACAGGTATAGAGAAGAGGTAGTTTGGGGAGAGTTGGAGGGGACCTGCTACCTACCTTTCTTTGGAAAATGATGGACACGTGCAACCTGAGAAGCTAAATTTAAGGAATAGGTCACTATTATGTCCTAGCAGCTGAAGCTATATAGCATCTCAATATCATCACATTCTCACTTGGGTAGGGCACCTTAAGGCAAGGAAAAGCCAAGGACATAGAAATGTGCTAATGGAACAAACTGAAGCAAAGATATTAGGTCATCAGGTTTGTGTCCTTTTCAGTAACTTCTCTGTAGCATTTGATGCTGTTAACTCCCCTTCCCTCTTTCAACTTACATTCCTGAGGAGTCAGTGATGTTAGACTCTGTAGATTCTGTTTCCTTGCCATTTCTCTTACAGTTCATATATCTTTCTATTGCTAGTTCCCCTTCTTCCTCCCCACACTATAAAAAGATGTTTATCAAAGATCAGTTCTTGGGGCTTCCCTGGTGGCACAGTGGTTGAGAGTCCGCCTGCCAATGCAGGGGACACGGGTTCGTGTTCCGGTCTGGGAAGATCCCACGTGCCGCGGAGCGGCTGGGCCCGTGAACCATGGCCGCTGAGCCTGCGTGTCCGGAGCCTGTGCTCCGCAACGGGAGAGGCCACAACAGTGAGAGGCCCGCGTAACGCAAAAAAAAACAAAGATCAGTTCTTGGCTCTTTCCCCTTTCATTCCTTATTCTGACCTCAGTTATCATTTTGAGACAATTCCCAAATTACACATATTAAGCCTTGTCTTCCTCCAGTCTCCTTCATTTCCAAAGTCCATGCTCTCAGACATTCCCTTTCTTCCTTTCCTATCACTCTTCCCTATTAACGTGGTTTCCCCTAATCCAGTATCCCACCAACAATCCATTTTATACACTGCAGAGGTTGGCAAACTTTTCTGTAAAGAGGCAGATGGTAAGTATGTTAGGTTTTGTGTACTACATGCAGTTCTGTCATATAATTTTTCTGTTTGTTTGCTTATTTGTTTTTAAACAAACCTTTAAAAGATAAAAACCATTCTCAGCTTACTGGCCACAGAAAAACAGGCCATGGACCAAATTTGACCCACAAGCTGTGGTTTGCTGACCCCTGCTATGTAGTAATGCCAGGTACTCTTGCTGGAGCAGAGAACCAATCACATCAATCATTTGAATATGAAGTATAACGTTTTGCTTATAGTTCCAGCCTTACATTCCATCACTTTTTTATGGACCCCTTACACTAACCAAACTAATCTTGCAGTCATTTTTTTATTTCCTACTTCCCTGAATTTGTTCAAGTTTAGAACCCTCTGTTTAGACGTAACCAGTTGCCAAACACATGCAAATACATGCATGTACATGCACACGTGCACACACACACCTAGAAAACACCTCACTCCTTTATTTGCAACTCTCTTGTGGTACTTATCATTTATACCTTAAGTTATTTATGTGTATCTCTAACTTCCCATGTAAACTCTTAAGAGCAGAATCTCTGTCCAATTCGTTATTCTCACTCATCCCTAGCTGTACTTAGTAGCATAGCATATATGTAGCAGATGCTCAATAAATCTTTGTTTAATGGATGAGTGAGTGAATGAATGAATTCAGATGAATATACATTAAGGCAGAAAGATACAGATTCAGTATCCATAAATTGCCCTAAAAATTTCATTTACACAGCAGCATGTCTCCTTAGGGCATCATAGATATGGTTTATGGACATAGATTTGATTCAGGGCCATCTGCTTAAGTTGCTGGACCTATGGGAGGTATCCCAATGCAGTGGTTATAAGGAGCAAGCTGTAGAAGCAGACAAACCTGGATTCCAATTCTGGCTTCAGTGCTTAAGAGACTTAACTTCCATTGAGGCCCAGGGCCCTCAGCTTTAAAAGAGACTGATAATAATACCTGTGTGTTCCAGGATCTGCCACATTTAGAGCTTCTTCCTTACTGGTACAGATTATGCTTTGATTCTTTTTTTTTCTAACCACAATGAGACAAATATCACAATACCAAAAGATTAAAACTGGCACGAGGATTTCACATGCCCTATGTCTATGCCCTACCAAGTCCAAGGCCAAGCAGTACCCAGACATCACTCACGTGGCTTCTTGTCCTCTGCTTGATGGTCCCAGGCTCCAGAGCTGATGAATATCCGCTAGACACTGGGGAAGGCAACAGAGGGGTGTTTTCTGTGCCTTACAGGTGAGTCTTTGGAGGCCCAACTCTGCTACCTTCCAATGCAGGGAGATGTATTACTTTTATGAGGGCATATGTAAAGCATATGCTGATGTCCCATCACAACTCTCTAACCACATTTGGGAAACTGAGAGACAACTCTCTACTTGTCATTTCATAGATTCATAAAAACCAAGCAAGCATGACTTCTAAACAAACAGGTTTCCTCTCCTTTCGCAGATGGGTATCCTATATCTGAGGAAGAACCACAAAGTGCAAGATGTTCCTTGCTTAGAAAAATAGATGTTTGTAAGACTCTTAATACCATAGACAGGAGCAGTTAGCGTACCTTGACGCATTGATACCTTAGCATCGTGTAGGAGATATTCCTGAAGATCCCAGTTACCCCTCCACCACCCTGGGATGCTGGGAGAGTTGAGTGTTTCAGCCTATGCAAAGAATGTTGGCACAGTTTGTGGCTCCTAGGAAATACTCAGTAACCTCAGCTATCATTACAGTTATGTGACAAGTCACTACAGATGCTAATCAGAGTACAAGCACAGATACCTGCTCTTACCCTCGTTTTCTCCCTAGTCCTATCGATAGTTATAATTGTCACTGGGGCACAGTTTGACTTGAGTCACTTGTCATCCATCTTCACGTTCCGTCTTCCTTCCTTGCTCATCACCACGGATAGAGAGGACAGAAAAGAGGAAACATATTTATATGTAAACTCCCATGTGATAGGAGAGGAGTGAGCCTGCGCCTTCCCTGTTTAACACCAACGGCCAAACAAGTGCAGTAGGTCTCGTGTGGTCATGAATGAAATAAAACCTCTTAGAGCTGAAAAAAGGCTTTTTAGGCCAAACGGCTGAAAGTCAAAGTCATGTATCAAGTTTAGAAAACAGTTCTCTCTAACACAGTGTATGGGGAGAAATAGAAATGCTCTTTGAGATCAATGCTGAATTGTACCTAGCTCCTTTTAAGTTCATTTGACTATCATCGTAACAATTTAAATCCAAACGTCTTAAATGAGATGGAAAGAGGATAGAGGAGCAATATTGTTCCATTAAAAATGTTTTCATATTAGTTCTCAAAACACACTGAGTTACTGATTAATTTTTGGAAGTTCTGAAACTCTTTTAGGTGATAGACTATCACTATTCTAGGAATAAGGATGATGAAGGCTTTGGAGTCAGTTTGCCTGGCTTCAAATCCCAGATCTGTCATTTAATACATGCCATTAGCAAGTTATTTAATCTCTTTAGTTTTCTCCTCCAGAAAGTTGAGATAATAATAATATTTATGTTATGGGGTTAATTATAAGGATTAAATGAGTTAACATATGTAAAGCATTCAATAAATACTTTTATTGTAACAATGATGATGATGTCTATATAGCACTTTATTTTTAATGAAGACAATTTTCTTGTCATCTTATTTGATACTACAATCAACCTTGCTAAGGTCAGTATTAGAATCTCCATTTTACAGCGAGAAACCAAGACTCAAAGACTTAAGTGACAGGCCCAACGTCATGTAGCTTAGTCAGTGGCAACCCCAAGACTTGAACCAAGAACATCTTTCTGCAAGTCCTCTGCTCTTTCCACCATATTTCAGCTGATTCCATATTCAAAATATCAGGTATGACCAAGTTAAAATGACTTTAAAGTAGGAGCCAATTTTCTCTTTCATTCCTAGAATAATCTGAACAAATATTTAGTAGATTTTTAGAGTCCTGGAAGGAAAATAAAAGAATACATTGTTGGTTGATATTCCTGGAATGCCCTCTGCCCCTGTAGCCATTATATTCCTACAAGGAAAATGTAAGTACAGTGTCCAAATCACTTGAAATTTCTGCATCAAGGGCAAAGTGAAATTATTCTTTTCCAGCATAATATCTTAATCAGACTAACTAGAAGTCCCAATTAGAGATCAACTCTCCTATGTCTTCTCACAAAATATTCATTGAAATAAAAAAGAAATTTGAAGGAAATGTCATTTACACAATTCCTTGCCAAGACAGCTGATCATAATAACACCTTTCATTTAATGATGTATAATAACACTTTATAATAGACAAAGGTCTGTTGCACTCCTTGTGTCATTTGAGCTGCACAGCAATGGGACAAGAATCATGTCTATTTTTCAGCTAACCAGAAAAATTTAAAAAATTGGGAAAGACCAGAGAAGTATACAGAAAATGGCCATCTGATTTTTAACCCCACTATCCAGGTCTCACATTCTCTCATAACCAATAAAAATGCATAGAACTTTAATGCTCCTGACTTTTTTCAACCATATTCATTAAATATTAGTAGATTAAGGCAAAGGGAAAATATAACAAGCATTAAAATATAAATAATTAAATATAAATAATGCACAAAAATAAACATATTATTGTATTATATTATTCCTTTAGGAGCTGACTTACTAAATGGTTTACATGACAATTGGTTTGAGTTCCAACTCTAGGAAGACTCCATCTCACCTCCAGTCTGCATTTTCCCTCTGCCTCCCTGGTCTAGGGTCTCACCATGTTCACCTAGACCATTGGTGTCTACTTGGTCTCACCACCGCCAAGCTCTCCATTCCAACTGACACTCAACTGCTGAAGGATTCCTTTTACAGAGCATCTCTCATAACATAACCTCCCATCCACTCAGAAGTCCCCATCGCACTCTCTAGTGTTTCCCAAAGTGAAGAATACCTACTGATGATTGCATGAGATCATTTTAGGTAGAATGCAAATTCATATTTTTATTTTAGGAGATATAGTTTTTTGCATATGTATTTGAAATGATTACAATAAAATGCAAAATATAAGTATATATTAAGCCTTTAAAAATATAAGTTTTAAAGGGGGATCAGTTTGAAAAAAAGATCTAATTGTCATGTTGGGATATAGATATGGCCAAAAGATGAAGATTGTACAAGGATGACTGTAGGCTGGAACATACTGGCTTTCAGAATTAAGGTGCAGCTTCTTAACCTAGAATTCAGGATCCTCCGTGATCCAGATCTAGTCCTCCTTTCCAGGCACAGCTACCAGTACTACTACTCTTGTCCCTTATACTCTAGCCTCTCCATACCTAATTTTCTTTGAGGAAAAAGACTGTGCCTTATACATCTTTCTGTATTTTGTGCAAGCTCTTGAATCCTCTCTCAAATGTTAAATGCAGTAGGCTCTACAAGCACCAGGATGGATTCTTCACCCCTACCCTACAGCCTGTTCCCAAATAGGAATTTTTCTGTTGTAAATAGGAATACATGGGCTAGTGTTTTCCCTGAGTTCAATAGGCTAACAATTCTTAGCCTAGTGTTTAAGAACAACTAGAAGTCTCTAGGGAGTTCTGCGAATCCCCTGAAAATATACATAAGATTCTGTGTGTGTGTGTATGCCTTTAATGGAAAGAATGCATTCAATTCTCAGATTCCCCAAGGTACAAATAACCCCAAAGAGTTAAGAACCACTACATTAGAGACCTCTCCATGATAGCAACCAAATTAGAATCATGGGAGCCATAAACATTGTCTCACATTCCTTTTAGTTCCTCAGAGATAATCCCATTTGGATAAATATTTAAACTCTGAGAAATTTTTAAATGTGTGAACCTCCACATTTCTCAATAAGAGTTTGTACACGTAATTTCTTCCATGCAAAACAGTCAATCATGCATCTCAGGAAGTCATCAGCTTATAAATGGGCTGTGATCCAAGGATCTATTTACAACCCAGAATCCATTTTCTCATAAAGCAATGTAAATAATTTAGCAAAATTCTGGTTTGCTATAAAGAGTCTGAGAACAAGAAACCAAGAAATGTAGTAGGAAAGAAGGAAAAGATTGTCATTCCCTTCTTTGGGACATCCCCATCTTGTTCCTCCATTGTGACCCATCTCCCACCTCCTACAATTCCAAGTCCTCCCTGCAGAGCATCTTGTCTGGGAACCTGGAATCCCAGCAGCAGGAGTGATAGTTCTTTGACCTCCATAACATACTTGAGCTTCCAATAGAGGAAACTTATTGAACCAAAGGAATTATTGATTAGGGGACTTTAAGGTACTATAACAAATGAAGGGGGAAATACAGGTGGGAAGGGCAATGAAGAGGTAGGATGTTGAGTCTTTTTTGGAAATCTTCTGATGTCAACTGTCATATTCAAACCATTTCCAAACTCTGCTTCCTACAGCATCTTCATGATGGGTAAAGGCAAGAATAAAAAACATGATGAATATGACAGACACCAGCCCACCCTTTCTCTGTTTTAAATTCATCTTAGTTCTGTAACCCTTCTCCAGTAACAGTTCATTCAACTAAAGATCATAGGACTAAAGTTTGAAAATCACTTCTCCAAAATAGGTGTTTCCCAGCTTATTCCCTTTCTCCACTTCTTTTTTTTTCACAGCTCTTTTGTAAAAATTTTATTGAAATATAGTTGATTTACAATGTGTTAATTTCTGCTGTGCAGCAAAGTGACTCAGTTTATATACTTTTTCATATTCTTTTTCATAATGGTTTATCACAGGATATAGCATATAGTTCCCTGTGCTATACAGTAGGTTCTCGTTGTTTATCCATCTTATGTATACTAATTTGCATCTGCTAACCCCAAACTCCCAATCTTTCCCTTCCCCACCCCACCTCCCCCTTGGCAACCACAAGTCTGTTCTCTATGTCTGTGAGTCTGTATCTGTTTCGTAGATATGTTCATTTGTGTCGTATTTTAGATTCCACATATAAGTGATATCATATGGTATGTGTCTTTTTCTGACTTAACTTCACTCAGTATGACAATCTCTTAAGTCCATCCATGTTGCTTCAAATGGCATTATTTCATTCTTTTTTATGGCTGAATAATATTCTATTGTGTATATATATATATATATATATATATACACCACATCTTCTTTATCCATTAATCTGTTGATGGACACTTAGGTTGCTTCCATGTCTTGGCTATTGTAAATAGTGCTGCTATGAACATAGGGGTGCGTATGTCTTTTCAAACTATAGTTTTGTCCAGCTGTATGCCCAGGAGTGGGATTGCTGGATCAAATGGCAACTCTATTTTTAGTTTTTTGAAGACCCTCCATAATGTTTTCCATAGTGGCTGCACCAATTTACACTCCCACCAACAGTGTAAGACACTTCCTCTACTTCTGATTCCACAATTTTACTCAAACATGTAAGTTTTGGTTTTGACCCACAGTGTTTGCAGGAGGAAGAGGGGAGTGGAGGGTTGCCGGGGGCGGGGGGGGCGGATAAATGGGAAGGAGCTAGAGAGGCTATTTGTATGTGTGAATTATTTGTAAACCAGGTTTCTGAAACCAGATACTTTCTGCTTTCTCTTCCATGCTAATCAATGTGTATAAAATACCTTCTATCATTTGATCTCATTCAGCCACACTTCCTTCTATATTAGTATTTATGCTTCTTATTAGATGTGAGGCTCAGTAAATGAATACATTCATCAAATTCCAAGGTTTCAGGCAGGGCCATTAGCCTGGTGTTGATCACATGTTGCCCAATATATCATTCTCCCAATTCATGATCTGCCTTCCCCAAACCCAAACCTTGACCTGAGAAAATTTTTCCCAATCAGAAGACAAACATACACTGCATAAAGAGCACTCCTACTACTATTATCTCTATCATTTATCTTTGGGTTTTTACTTGACCATCTTCTCCCTTAAAGGGAATTTAAATATTTTACCCACTAATCTCCTCCTTTACATTAAATAATACTTCCTTTCTTTTTCCTTCTCATTTGGCCTTTGTATTTTCTTTATTCTCAGCCCACTTCTACTGTTTGTTGTCAGCACATGGCTATCAACTGTAGGGCCAGTGCTCAGGCCTTGTTCTGGAGCTGGTCTGTCATCTTCATTCCATAGCAATGTGACTAACACTTCCCCCGTCCTTGTGGGCCTTAGCATTGGCCCATGGCAGCCACATTAGTTTCCTTACCCTACTTCTTCTCGTTTTTAATTCATAGAAACACAGACACATAGTTCACAGAAGTGTAGAGGCTCGGGGTGTTAAGAAACCGCTTAATAGTGATTCTCAACCTTGGCTGCACATTAGAATCACCTGGGGAGTTTTACAAACTGCTGATGTCTGGACCCCACCCCTGTGAAATAAATTAAAAGTTGCCTTATGCGAAACTCCTCCTTTTTCAAAGATACCAGCAAATGAAGTATCCTGATACAATGAGAGCAGGCCTGGTGGGGGGCTGGGCAGAGAAAGAGAAAATTATTAAGTAAAACTGGCCCCAAACTGACTTGATTTTAAATGTTGTGATCACATCCTCCTCCATGCGCTCGGCCATGACTAATAACAGTGGTGAGAATGACTGTTGGGGTCTCACACCACATCATGGGCTGTCTGCACATGCCAGCGGCCATTCAGTGATAAAAGACAAGAGGCTCAAGGCGTCGCCGACTGGTGGAGGGAAGGGAAGAAAGGAGTGAAGTGGAAGAGGAGGGAGGAAAGGGAGTAATTCATCCCTAGCTTGCCAGTTGCTTTTTGCAATTTTATCTTCCCTACAGCAGAGGCAAATAATGCCATCCCTATTTTTACAGACAGAAAAGTTGCTTGGAGTGACTAGAGGTCACTCAGCTAGCAAGTGGTCTGATCAGGCTTCCCCCTACCACTCCTACCTTACTGTCGTCACCTGTTCAAAGTCTACTGCTCTGGTTTTGAAGGTCAGGGAACACAGAGCCTCCAGATCTGAGTGAAATAAAGTTCCAGGTGGGAGGAAGGGCAGCCTCCACCCAGGGGGAGGAGCATTACAGCTCTCAGCCCTCTGGGTAGAGGCAGGCTGACTTGGGAGCCAAGAAATGGAGTTTGAGTTTTTCTGGCAGTGGTTGGCCTCCAAGGGGACCTGGGTCAGGGGAAAAACAAATTCCACCAAGCAGGTTCCAGCAGGCGCTACATGAATGCAAAGTCTGGAGTATGAGTCCTTTTGCCAGGCTTCCCCAGGAAATGGGCTGGAGGAATTCTGTTACTGAGCTAATGGGGGGACAGTTTCAGTTGTTGTGGAGAACAGCAGAGCATAGAGTATTAACAAAAACCCACCATCTTCTCATCTAACGACACTAAGAAACAGTCAAATACTAATGATTCAAACATTTGGGCAAACTTGCACTTCCACCAAATGGCATCGTTTTGTTTCCATACTTGTAGAGGACAGAATGATAACCAAAGGGAGAAATCTGTTACAGCACAGCATTTAGGGGCAGGAGGTGGCCAACTCTCAAAATAGATTTTCCGGAGGAATGACTACCAACATTTTCACCCGGTTTTTCTCTCCTTGCTCTAGCACTGGTCTCTCATCTCAGCCACTCTGGTCTTCTTTCAGTACGTCAAACAACCCTGTGTCTTCTTTGGTCTCAAGACATTTGCTTATATCCTTCCTTTTGCCTGAAACCTTTCCCTCCAGTCTTCATGTGGCTGGTGCTTTCTTATTCTTCATTCTCAGCTTGACCATCACCTCCTCCAGGAAGCCTTCCCTGAACACCCTATATAAAGCAGTTCCCCCTTTCATTCCGCTATTTGTTTCCTATTAGCATTTATCACACTTGACAGTTCTCTCATTTGTTTATGTTTGCATGTGTTTTTGTCTATCTGCAACTTTAGCCTCGATGAAGGCATATCCATCTTGCCCAGCAAGTCACACATTTTTAGATATAACGTAGATGCTCCATTTAAATGTTTGCTGAATACATTAGCAAACAACGCCTACGTGTGCCATGTCTCATGCTGTATTTTCTCCCCCCACCCTTTTTTATAACTTTTTAAACTTATTCAGGGTGGGCTCTATTCCAAACCCTATGCTCATATTTCATTTAAGACTCAAAACAATCCTATGTGATAGATATTTCTCCAATTTTACAGATTAAGAAATTAAGGTTTGAGAAATTAGGTTTCTTGCCTAAGGCAGCATCATAATGAAACAGTCCGGATTCAAGCACAGATGTATCTAATTCCAAAGCTTTTGCTCTTTTCACTCTGTGACACTATCTCTAAGGAAAAAAGAGGGATTATTGGGGTGGATGAATAATCTTTCCAAAGAATTGAACAACAGTGCTTCTCATTTATCTTTCTTCCTCTCTTTTTATTTGTTCATTCCTTCCCCCCATGCCCCCATTTCACATTGCCAAAAACATGCACATCCATTGGCAGGAGACACAGGGAAGTAATCTCTGTCCCAGATAGTGCCTTTAGAAACACTGAAGTCAGAAAGCCACTTTGAATGGAAAGCTCCTTTTCCAGTCATGGAAATCTCCTCTTTTAGTACCTATATTTCTAGAGCCTCAATGCAGCAGACCTCAACGCACAATACTCAGCCCCTGCAGCTTCAGAGAGATGCCCTTGGAAGGGCTGAGTGCTCTGGGGAAAGGGTACAGGGCCCAGATAACACCCCCACCAGCATCCCCAAAACTCAGGGCTTGCAAGAACCAACTTGCAAGTTCTACTGTGGACAAAAAAAAACGGATCAGGGTGTTGAAGGAGAGGACCCCAATCCTGACATAGATAAAGTTTGAGATTGCTAGGACTGTCACTAGCCTATGCATAGCTTTAAATGCCCATGTTCCAACTCAGCCTAAGATAAAATGTTTCTCAACAACTCATTTCCTAACCAGACCTCAACCATCTGCCGTCCGTGAGCCATAAGCTCTTTGTCTTCCTCTTTCATTGGTCCTCGGAAGCTCTCCATTTCCACTACAGCTGTTTTATCTCCTTGTGTGGGTTGATTCTGTCACTCTGCCAGCTTAGGAATACTTAGTAGCTTTCTCATCCCCAACAGAATAAACCAGAGAGCTCAGAGAGAATTTCTAACCCTTGTAACATGCCAGTCAGCTCCCAGATGCCCTGTGGGCACAGGCACACGGAGGGGCAGGAAGCAGAGCAGATGCCAGGCACAGCATACATCATATACACATAAACAAGGGCATTTGCAACTGAAGCTCACTGCAGAAAAATCCAAGTGGGAAATGCATCTCTTAAAGCCAAATCATTACACATACCAACAAATTATAAGCACTGAACAGAAGTCCAGAATGTGCTCAGGAACTGCCCATGGCATCCATGGGGTGGACTTCAGCTTGGAACATACATTCACATTTCCCTCAGGGTCTCCTTCAGGGAAAGGCAGTCTGTTGTTACCTGCAATAGATTTTTGCTGAACAGACTACTTGCAGTCATTCATTCCACACACCTTTATTGTATGCTTGCCACATGCCAGGCACTATTCTAGGGGCTAGGGATACAACAGTACCTGTCCTCATTTCAGTCTACATTCCAGTGGGGAAGAAATAGTAAAGAAATTGGTACTGACCCTTTCGAGTCTGGCCCCAACAAAGGTCCTCCTGCCCAATGTCATTTGAGCCAATACAACGAGACCGTGTTCAGTGCAGAAGCAAAGCAAAGTTTTATTCTTTGATCAGAGAATGGAGAGGCGTGAGCTCACGCTCTAGAGTACACGGTCTTTTGACAGGCTGTGGGCGGAACTCCTTTATAGGGATCGTGTCATCTGGGAGGGAGCGGAGTTCTGGTAGGTTGGCGGGGCCGTGCTGTTCCGGCTCCAGATAGCAGTGCCGGGCGCAGCGCCTCTGCACACAGCCCACTGCCGCCATCTTGAATTGCAGTGTCGGGCGCAGCGCCTCTGCACACAGCCCACTGCTGCCATCTTGAATTGCAGTGTCGGGCGCAGCGCCTCTGCACACAGCCTGCCCAGCTGAGGCGTCAGGACAGACGTTCGGCGCTAGGAACTCTGGCCCAAAGGGCCAGGCGCAAGGCCTCTGCCGGCGGCACCCTATGAGCAAGTGACACTAGACTAAGCACAAAGGAAAAAAGGTTAGACTTTATTACCCAGATTCTGTTTTTATTTCCGGGGACTTGTTAATGGGATTTGCTGGTGACAAAATAAATACATGGAAATATATATTATAATAAATGTATGATCTTGTGCATTTAACGCATCAAGTACTATAAGTATTAAAAGTCTGCCACCAGATTTAGCAAGATGGAGTACACTGGTGGCCTTAAGGAGCATGGTTTTGGTGGCGTTGTGGGCAAAAATCCTATGAATAGGGTACATTCAAGAGAGAATGAGGGCTTCCCTGGTGGTGCAGTGGTTGAGAGTCCGCCTGCCAATGCAGGGGACACGGGTTCGTGCCCTGGTCCAGGAAGATCCCACATGCCGCGGAGCCGCTGGGCCCGTGAGCCGTGGCCGCTGAGCCTGCGCGTCCGGAGCCTGTGCTCCGCAACGGGAGAGGCCACAACAGTGAGAGGCCCGCCTACCGCAAAAAAAAAAAAAAAAAAGAGAATGAGACTGAAAGGAATGAGACAGTGAGTAGAAACTGGTATGTGAAATTGAAATAAAGGAAAAGAAAAAGTGGGGAAGAAGCTGGAGGACAATGGAGATCAAGAGATGATATCACAATAACTTGTCCATTAAAAAAATATTCCATGACCTTAAATATTTATCCTATCCAGTACCGGAGACACAGGACAGAGATTTCAGTACTTATCTTCATTCTTTTCTAAACCCAAGAGAAATGGCATCAAAATACTTCTGGCCTGGGGGCCACAGAGGAATCAGAGAAGTCAAATAATAATGATAATGTTAAAAGCTGCCATTTTGAGGGTGCTTTAATGATTAAGCAGTTATATACATGTGTGTATATATATTTCCCTCTCATTTAAATCTGAAAAACACAGTAAGAAGTTGCCATTATTGTCACCTTCCCTCTCTGAAGTTGAGAGAGGTTAAGTAATTTGCCCAAGGCACACAGAGTTACGGAACAGCATTAAGATTTGAATCCAGACTTGTTTGAATAAAAATCTTGTGTTTTTTCTTCTCTCTTCTAATGTGAGAAGAACAGACTTTCAACTCTCCAGCCTAAAAATCTCACCTTAAAATGACCTGATCAGATGGAACACACAATCTGGATGATCTCTAAGTCCCTCTGGCACTGCTTTTCTTTTATTCTATGATTCATTTACAAAGAAAGACTCTTTCATATTTCAGATTCTTTTATTTTTTACAAATTAATTTTACATCTCTCAGTGAACAATCATCTTAAACTTAATTTTTAATGTAGTTTTGATTTTGTTTATTTCTTCCATTGTGAAAGTAATATCTGCTAATTGAAAATATGTTTTTTATAGAAAATTTAGAGACCACTGAAAAATGAAAGGAGGAAAACTATCACCCACAGCCCCACAAGCACCAGTGACTTTTATTGTTTCCTTCTATGTGTTTTCTATGTGTAAATTTTTAGATTTATTTTGTTTCAAATACAGTTGTAATTAAGCATATATTTTTAAAGTAAAAATTTTCATTTAACATTAAAATATTGGCATTTTTTCATACCATTCGTACGTATACATTTTTAGGATTAAATTATTCATTATGTTACAGTGAGATTTCCCCACTGAAAACATTAGGTTGGGTTTTATTGGGAAAAGATATGGATAGTGCACTTAAGTCCCCCAGCCATGCTATTAGAAAAGAATAGGTGTCTGGTTATAAGGATACATGACTCAGTACTACTAGCAGCTTCTTCTACCATGGTTCTCCACTATGATTCTCAAAACTACTTTGAGTAGGGGATCCGCCTTGGCAAGTATAAATTTGGGGGTCATCCTGTTAATCAGTGTTATGACCCTGCTGAGAACACTTGAAAAAACTTTTGATTAAGAAACATGCCAACCCCACCTCTGCTTAACAAAGCCCTTCCTAAGCATTAACATTGCACATGAATGCTGTTTATGATCATGTACTGAATATTCCAGCATTTGAACAGAGGATAATGTAGAGACGACCTTTACTACTGGTCCCTTTTCACTTGTGAAGTTTATATAATACAATTAATTTGAATCCACTTAATGTCCAGACAGTTTATTGGGCAATTTGCAGACTTGGTGAGTGTCATGGATTCTTAGACATTATGGAATATAACCTACTAGAGAACCTTTGTCCCCTAAATAGACAGTCCATGTGAAGGAGCCACAGCATAACAAGAAATGGCGTGACGAAAAGAAATATGAAGACCCAGCTTGTACTTGACATCTGTGGTGAATGCAGCCTTTCACTGATGTACCCCTGCCAGTCCTACCTTGTTTGATTTTGCATTCTCCATGAATGTGGCTATAATGCTGGCCCTGGTAAAAGTTCCATTGTAAGCTTCCTGTTTCCTGGGTATAATACAGCCAGCAAGCTTACTTACATACCAGCTATTGACCAACAAAACAGTGACCTATTATTGAAGAGGTCTTGGGTCACTGTGCAGTATATGCTTTATGTTCAATGAAAGCTGTATCAGGGACAATGTTAGAAGCCAGTTCGAACCGCCAAAGAGAATCCTCTTTCATTCTCTCATATATGCTCTATTTATCTTTTTGTCTTTCTTTTCCTTTTGTTTTTGAAAGGGGTATTTCCAGTAAATCTATGTCTAATTGGAAGTGGTTGATTTTGTAAAATGCCATTGAAATCAAACTACTGATGAATAGCAACTTTTTTTTTCTTCTCTGGACTATTGTTCCCTAGAAAAATTGTACCTTCCTGACCGCTTTGTCTCTCACCAGGATTTTTTAATACTTCTTTTTAATGCATTTGGGTGCAATAAATATAGCCCTTGGATTTTGGTGGAGCCTAAATCCAGGGTAATGTAAGGTAAAAAATCTCTTTTTCAAAAGAGGACATACTCACTAGCTCAAAGCCTAATTGTAAGCAGTTTATAGCCCCCATGACTAGCATTTATTCTGCTTAGGAAGATATTTGAGAAAGAGAGCAACCATTTGGGGGAATGAAGGATTTACAGTAGCAGTTGTTGGAACAACTGGCCATCAGCCTGTCCAAACATTCTCCCAGATTTGTAACATAAAATTACCGTATCAGCACAAGTGAGCCTCCAGGGAGCTAAAACAACCAGTTGACAAGCTGTTCTACTCCCTGTTAAAGCTGAGCTGGGCCTCTCTCCTCCTGGATCCCAAAGCATTCAAAGCTAGGCCAAGTTTTTAAGCCCCCAGGAGAAATTACCTGCTTAATATCATTTCATCATTCTGGCATTATAAAAAAACAAACAGAAGTTATTTGCATGGAGCAAGACAAAACAGTTATTCTTATGCTTCCATTTGCTGCCATGAGCTCTTAATACCTCAGGGTAAATTTTCATTTGTGTTAAATGTTAACCTGATCCACTGATTTAGGATATTGGTCCCTCCATAGAAAATTGAAGGACTTTAACAGAGGTCGCCAAAACAAAGAAATTGTAGGGATCGTCAAGATTAAATCCACCCATCCAGTTTACAGATGAGGAAACTAGGACTTTAAATAATAACAATAATAACAATAAAACAAAAATAATAACAAACAAATAATAGGACTAGGACTTTAAATAATAACTTTAAATAATAAATAATAACTAATAACTAGGACTTTAAGTAATAACAATAAAACAAAAATAATAACAATAATAACAATAATAGCAACAGCATTTACTGAGCACTTACCTTTTCATTGGTCTGGTTTTTTTAGCTCACCTGTAAAGCCAGTTCAGTTTCTCCAAGAATATGCCAAGTTCTTTTCTGACTGCTTTACACGTGTTAATTCACTTTTCCCACAACAACCTATGAAGATGATATTGTTAGTGTTGTTGTTTTGTAAAAGTTAGATGACTTGCTTGAAGCCACAGAGCCAGTTAAGTGGCCTAATATATTATGTGGGTGTATATCATTATATTACATTGTCTATAACGTTATTTATATAACTGTCAAATGTCACAATACAATGATGTTATATAATAATAAATGTTATTATATGTTGAAACTTACAAAAATCCATTTTCCTGAAAGGTTCTATGCATTTTGTTTTTCACTAAAGAGGGTTGTAATAAGTCCATTATGTGCTGGTAAGGAAAACCAGGAAAAAATAATATGCCATATCCCACGTAATATAAGTCTTCTGATTTCACTAGATATTGAATTAAAACACCAGCCTTGCATCTGAAGAAGGTGTTCAGAAAATATCTGTTGACTCAAAATCTGACTTTCTCTCTTGGAGTCATAATAGTGGATAATATGGGTCCGGAAACCATATTTTCAGAACTAAAATCTAGACAGGGTGGCCTTGGATGTGAGCTATAAACTGGGCAGAACATTTGAAATAGGGACAGTTCTGGAAAATTCCATTTGCATAGGGAGTGTGTGTGTTTAATATGTGTACTTGGTGTGAGTGTAAAATGTAGGATGCCATTTTTCAACCTCTTTTGTTTGATGCCGAGTAAAAACATTTGTAAATTTTTAAAACCTGGCTATTTTAGAAACTGTAGGTAAAGCCTAATAAAAATTTGAGTTAGAGAGCAGGAATGTCTAATATTCTCTCACAAGTCAGCATAAGTAAGTCACCAAAGACAAGGAGGATGTCTTCTCCCTGGATTTTATCCCAGTTCCAGAAATGCCTCCTTTCCTTGTCCATATCAGAAGGTATAGGATCAGTCACTGTAAAAAGGTATGTTTAGGGTGCTTGATTTAGAAAGCTGCTAAAATATGCCTTTCCTTTAAGGGACTTTCCAGTTCTCTGCCAGCCTTTGTCACACTGGTCTGGGTGGTTCTGTGATTGCTGAGTGTGCTCAGTGAAGCAGTGCTTGAAAAGCAATTGAAACCTGAAGTTGACTGGGCCCATAACAGCGGCCAGTCTACTCGAAAATACACACTGAACTCCTTGAAATGGAATTTGTCATGCCCAGCAAAGCTGGTGACTGCCTGTCACATCTGGGAATTCTTGGAGGAATTGAACTAGCCTGACAGATAGACTCAAAAAACCAAGCAACCTGGAGAAATGTTCCTGAGCTGCCCCTCCTTTGCAACATCAGGCATGCTGGTGGCTGTGGGCTGTCTTCCTCATTAGTTCCTGGTAGCATGGTGGTCATGTTTCTGGTGGCCTTTTGTAAAAGATGGTGAGATACTTGATAAAATATTGTCTTGAATAACTAAAGGATTTGTCATTCACATTATATTTCTTCTTTTGGAAAAAAAAAATTCTTCCTGTTGCCCAGTTTATTTTAGGGCTGCCACAGTTCTATCAAGTCTTAGACCCTTAGAATTATGGTATCTGTATATGGGGTAAACTTGGCCTTACATGCTTTTTCAGATTGATGACATAATTATGGAGAGCCACTAATGGTGTCATTCCGTCAAACACACTCTACTATATAGTTAAAACTAGGTTTTTCTTTTCTGAAGGGTGAATAAAAATAAAACCTACTTTCTTTTCAAGGGATTAGAATTATCCATTGTACCTGGTATAAACCCACTAATTTCCTTTTTATTCACAATTTCAGGGACCCACTGAGTAGTACATAATTGTGTAATTTTTTCACACATCTAAATTTAGCTTCATTTAGCTGCTAATATGTTATATTGTTTCTTATTTTAAACAACTATGGCCAGAAAAACTCGCAGGTGCACTTTTCTCATCATCTAAGAACTATATTTGCTTTTTTAACTAATAAAATTACTCTTATGATGCTGTTTTTAAGGTTATAAATTTTGAACTGAGCTTCACCTAGCTACAGTTCCTATTCCATAGAAACAAATATCTAGAAAATATGTGTGTGTGTGGTGTGTGTGTGTGTGTGTGTGTGTGTGTGTGTGTGTGTGTGTGTGTCCCTGCACAGTGCCTGGCCCTTTAAAGGCTGCTAGTTAATATTTTTGGAAGGAAAGAAGGAAAGGAGAGAAGGAATGAGGAAGAAAGGAGAAGGGGAGGCTAAAAACATAACTGAAAGAAATGCAGTGTTTACATGAGAGAGGGACTCAACATTTGAATGTTTCTTGAATGTTCCCATGCATCTCGCCATACACAACTTTCAAGCTAAGGGATGTTCTGCTGCAACTGACTGATAAGGAAGAGATTAAAAAGGAGAGAAATATTTCTCACTGATGTCCAGAAATGAATAACGAAGTGACAGACTCAAAGACAGGTGCTGGACAGAAAATAATTACATTCTACTTTGCACCACTGTTACTTCAGTTTAATGCAGTAGCTTTATAATTGCTAGCTAAAAATATATGCCTTTCCATGCCGTTCTATCAAGCCTATTTTTGGGAACTTGACTTTCTTTAGCAGCTTGCTTTATTCCATGTTATTTCTACTTTGGGGCATCTAGGAAATTCTCTATTTAAAAAGCAAAGTCTAAAAGAGCTGATGATAAATGATAAAAATCTGTATGCATAGCTGACAATCAGTAAGTGCTCTTGCCGAAGCAACAGAGAGGAGGTTCAAGACTGAATAGTAATGCTGTCTCTTTCATCAACATCAAATATGGACACTACCTCTGACCTCAGTGCAGCTTCCATTCATTCTCTTTCTGTCCCTCCATAAAATCCAGGGAACTCTGATGAATCGTCCAGCAGAATGAGCGGCGAGGCCTTCAACAGTAGTGTTTGAGCACACCCCATGAGAATTCCAGCTATGTGACTTCGAATAAATTACTTTACCTTTCTAAGCTTCAGGTATCTCTACTGGAAAACAAGAATAATAATACTGAGGGTCATTGGGAAGATTAGTGAGTTGTACATGTACAATGTTTAGAGGAGTGCTTGCACACTACAGCTGCTGTTATTATGATTAAGAGCTTTCTTCTATTCTTACCTTAGGCAGATGTGCTAATGTCACTTAGCAACTGCTCTCCTTAAGAGGCTAGACATGTTCAATTCTTAACTCCCTAGTAGGGATTAGCAGAAATAGTTCAAATGAAATTAATTAGAAAAATTTCCTGCTATAAGTATGACAATGTCTAATTTATCTGAAGATCTCTTATACATAATCCTCAACTATGCAGAACCAGGAAATAAGAAATGAAAAAAGAGAGTTATTTGAATGCTGTCATTAATATCAGACAATCTGCACCAAGTCCCACACAGTCAAAAGCACTAAATGCCACAGAAACCACCATTCTTCGGTTCAGTTTTGGTCTGGTACTCCTGCCCTTTATGCCTCAAGGATGGTTCTGAGAAGAGTTAAACTGTGGAGTGAGGAACCAATAAATAGCAGATACATGAACTCTGAACATGAACGGTCTGAGGTCATTTCGATAGGACGAAGTAGTGCTACCTTCCTGACAGTCAATGAGAACATCACAAAGTCACACCAAAAATAAATGGATTTTCATTTTATTTAATGTTGTCTAAGAAGACAAATGTGTTCCATTTTAGAAACGTTTCCATCCAAGAGAACTAACTTGTTTTCATTTGGTGTCAAGCAATCACCCATACTTAACTAGAAAATTCACCTCTATAGAACAATTCATCATTCTTTAATATCTCCAGATAAGATAGACATCATCATATAACTGTACAATCAGTGTAACAGGAATATGTAAATACTGCAAGCATTTGATGAAAGTGGTAAATGTAAAGCTGAACATTTTTCTGAGGGTTCTTTGTGGGAAAGGCGATGCTGCTTGAAAGGTACATTCTTCCATCCAAGAGAACCACACTCAAATCGTACAGAGTTGTTTTCTGGGGCGGCAGTTAGCATATTTAATATTGCCAAGTCATGTGACTCACAAAACCACTGTGTGTGTGTGTATGTGTGTGCACGTGCACATATCTCCTTATTGTCGTGATAGGATGTAAGTAAAACATGCCTCTAATTTTGCTCTCTAAAGAGAGCAACTTGATGAGAGCTTCTGTTTTCTCAGTCCTGGGTATCTCCACATACATACATATTGCTCTGTGGCAGTTACAACCTGAAAAGCTGTTGACAGCTTCAAGTTTTGCCAAATCCTTCCCTTTTCCTACTCTTCAGAATCTCCCCAGGGCTTTGGTGTAGCTCTAGTCAAAGGCATTTTAACAAAGAGCTCATCTTTTGCTTACAGTGGGAAGATTTCGAGGGCGTGTGGGCAGCAGGGATTCTACTCATTTTGGTTTCACTGCCCGGCAGAGCGCTGTCGAAAATCACCCCCTACCTTGTAGTGTGCTGCCCTGGCCAATACTCAACTTCTGAATCAAAAAGAATAGAAGTTATGGAAAACTCTTCACTTTTCCTGGCTTTTCTGTTTCTCTTAAGAGCAGCCCCATGCGCTCAGCACCAAGGCTGAAAAATTAAGAGTCATCTTTGATTCCTTCCTGTCTCTTGACCCCTGAAAATCAACCCACCTTGTGATCCTTCTTGATGTTCCTCGCACAGAGCCTCTTCTCCATCACACAGCCATATCCTAATCCAGGCCCTTGTTACTTCACCTTAAACCTGCTGCAACAGCCCTGAAGCTGGGCCTCACCTCCAGTTTGTACCCTGAGATTAATTTGCATCCAGCAGTATTTGACTTCAGCAAGATAGCCTAGCAGGCTAAGAGCATAGCCTTTAGAGCTGAGCAGATCTGAGATCTAATCTTGACTCTGCCATTTACCAGCTAAGCGCTGTTGGGTACTAATCTAATCTCACAGAGCCTCACAGCGTTGATGTGAAGATTCACAAGGTAATATATATAAAGTGCTTGGCACAAGGCCTAGTACATAGTGAATTATGTCCAAATTCCTTAACACTGAGGATGGTTCACAACTCGGCCCCAACCTTCCTTCACTAGTTACCTTCCCTTTACAGTGCTCCAGCCAAATGAATATGTAATGCTTTTATTTTTTTTTAAGTATTTCATTTTATTAGCTTTCTCGGAAAGTGCAAACTTAAATAGCCATATGTGTTCTCCTGGGCAACACCAAGTCTCTCTTGTGTCTTATTTTTAGTCTTGGCAAGAAAACTGTCTTTGTCAATTTGCTCAGAACAGGTGATGGATGTAGTATTTATCCTCAAAGAAAGGAGTAGCAAGAAAAACAATAACCTACATTTATACAGTGCTTATACATATTTTATATCATTTGATTCTTTTTTTTAAAGTTAGTATCTTTTTTGGAGTATAATTGCTTTACAATGTTGTGCTAGTTTCTGTTGTATAACAAAGTGAATCAACTGTACATATACATATATCCCCATATCCCCTCCTTCTTGCGTCTCCCTCCCACCATCCCTATCCTACCGCTCTGGGTGGTCACACAGCACTGAGCTGATCTCCCTCTATTATGCAGCTGCTTCCCACTAGCTATGTCAGTGCTACTCTCTCACTTCGTCCCAGCTTACCCTCTCCCCTCCGCGTATCCTCAAGTCCATTTTCTAGGTCTGTGTCGTTATCCTTGTCCTGCCCCTAGGTTCATCAGAACTGTTTTTTCTTTTTTTGATTCCATATATGTGTGTTAGCAAACGGTATTTGTTTTTCTCTTTATGACTTACTTCACTCTGTATGACAGACTCTAGGTCCATCTACCTCACTACAAATAACTCAATTTCGTTTATTTTCATAGCTGAGTAATATTCCATAGTATATATGTGCCACATCTTCTTTATCCATTCATCTGTTCATGGACACTTAGGTTGCTTCCATGTCCTGGCTATTGTAAATAGTGCTGCAGTGAACATTGTGGTACATGACTCTTTGTGAATTATGGTTTTCTCAGGGTATATGCCCAGGAGTGGGATTGCTGGGTCATATGGTAGTTCTATTTTTAATTTTTTAAGGAACCTCCATACTGTTCTCCATAGTGGCTGTATCAATTTACATTCCCACCAACAGTGCAAGAGGGTTCCCTTTTCTCCACACCCTCTCCAGCATTTATTGTTTGTAGATTTTTTGATGATGGCCATTCTGACTGGTGTGAGGTGATACGTCATTAGTTTTGATTTGCATTTCTCTAATGATTAGTGACGTTGAGCATCCTTTCATATGTTTGTTAGCAATCTGTATATCTTCTTTGGAAATACGTCTGTTTAGGTGTTCTGCCCATTTTTAGATTGGGTTGTTTCTTTTTTTGATATTGAGCTGCATGAGCTGCTTCTATATTTTGGAGATTAATCCTTTGTCAGTTGCTTAATTTGCAAATATTTTCTCCCATTCTGAGGGTTGTCTTTTCATCTTGTTTATGTTTTCCCTTGCTGTGCAAAAGCTTTTAGGTTTCATTAGGTCGCAATTGTTTATTTTTGTTTTTATTTCAGTTTCTCTAGGAGGTGGGTCCAAAGGAACGTGCTGTGATTTATGTCAGAGTGTTCTGCCTATGTTTTCCTCTAAGAGTTTGATAGTGTCTGGCCTTACATTTAACTCTTTAATCCATTTTGAGTTTATTTTTGTGTATGGTGTTAGGGAGTTAGGGAGTTCATTCCTTTACATGTAGCTGTCCATTTTTCCCAGCACCACTTATTGAAGAGGCTGTTTTCTCTCCATTGTATATTCTTGCCTCCTTTATCAAAGATAAAGTGGCCATATGTGCATGAGTTTATCTCTGGGCTTTCTCTCCTGTTCCACTGATCTGTATTTCTGTTTTTGTGCCAGTACCATACTGTCTTGATTACTGTAGCTTTGTAGTATAGTCTGAAGTCAGGGAGCCTGATTCTTCCAGCTCCATTTTTCTTTCTCAAGAATACATTGGCGATTCAGGGTCTTTTGTGTTTCCATACAAATTGTGAAACTTTTTGTTCTAGTTCTGTGAAAAATGCCATTGGTAGTTTCACAGGGATTGCACTGAATCTGTAGATTGCTTTGGGTAGTACAGTCATTTTCACAATGTTGATTCTTCCAATCTAAGAACATGGTATATCTCTCCATCTGTTTGTATCATCTTTAATTTCTTTCATCAGTGTCTTATCGTTTTCTGCATACAGGTCTTTTTATGTCTTTAGGTAGGTTTATTCCTAGGTATTTTTTTCTTTTTGTTGGAGTGGTAAATGGGAGTGTTTCCTTAATTTCACTTTCAGATTTTTCATCATTAGTGTATAGGAATGCCAGAGATTTCTGTGCATTAATTTTGTACCCTGCTGCTTTACCAAATTCATTGATTACCTCTAGTAGTTTTCTGGTAGCATCTTTAGGATTCTCTATGTATAGTATCATGTCATCTGCAAACAGTGACAGTTTTACTACTTCTTTTCTGATTTGGATTCCTTTTATTTCTTTTTCTTCTCTGATTGCTCTGGCTAAAACTTCCAAAACTATGTTGAATAAGAGTGGTGAGAGTGGGCAGCCTAGTCTTGTTTCTGATACTAGAGGAAATAGTTTCAGTTTTTCACCATTGAGAACAATGTTGGCTGTGGGTTTGTCATATATGGCCTTTATTACGTTGCGGTAAGTTCCCTCTATGCCTACTTTCTGGAGAGTTTTTATCATAAACTGGTGTTGAATTTTGTTGAAAGCTTTTTCTGCATCTATTGAGGTGATCATATGGTTTTTATCCTTCATTTTGTTAATATGGTGTATCACATTGATTGATTTGCATATATGGAAGAATCCTTGCATTCCTGGAATAAACCCCACTTGATCATGGTGTATGGTCCTTTTAATGTGCTGTTGGATTCTGTTTGCTAGTATTTCGTTGAGAATTTTTGTATCTATGTTCATCAGTGGTATTGGCCTATAGTTTTCTTTTTTTGTGACATCTTTGTCTTGTTTTGGTATCAGGGTGATGGTGGCCTCGTAGAATGAGTTTGGGAGTGTTCCTCCCTCTGCTATATTTTGGAAGACTTTGAGAAGAATAGGTATTAGCTCTTCTCTAAATGTTTGTTGGAATTCACCTGTGAAGCCATCTGGTCCTGGGCTTTTGTTTGTTGGAAGATTTTTAGTCACAGTTTCAATTTCACTGCTTTGTGATTGGTCTGTTTATATTTTCTATTTCTGTTTTGTTTTGGGGTACGTGAGGAGAGGGGTTTCAGAGCACCACGTAAACGAGCTCCAGAGACGGCTGCAAGCCGCAGCTGTCAGCATGGATACCAGAGGCGGGCATGAGACGCTAAGTCTGCTGCTGCAGCCACCAAGAAGCCTGTGTGCAAGCACAGGTCACTATCCACACCTCCCCTCCTGGGACCCTGTGCTGCCTGCCACTGACAGGGTCCCATGATCCAGGGACAACTTCCCCAGGAGAGCACACGGTACGCCTCAGGCTGTTGCAACGTCATGCCAGCCTCTGCCGCCGCAGGCTCTCCAGCAGTCTGTACCATTCCCTCCCCCAAGCCTGAGTGAGCCAGAGCCCCCTAATCAGCTGCTACTTTAACTACATCCTGTCTGGGCAGGGTACAGACACCCTCAGGCAACCTACATGCAGAGGCAGGGCCAAATGCAAAGGTGAACCCCAGGAGCTGTGTGAACAAAGAACAGAAAGGGATATTTCTCCCAACAGCCTCAGGAGCAGTAGATTAAATCTCCGTAATCAACTTGATGTACCCTGCATCTGTGGAATACCTGAGTAGACAACAAATCATCCCAAAATTGAGGCGGTGGACTTTGGAAGCAACGATATATATATTTTTTTCCTTTTTCTCTTTTTATGAGTGTGTATGTATATGCTTCTTTGTGTGATTTTGTTTGTATAGCTTTGCTTTCACCATTAGTCCTAGGGTTCTGTGTGTCCGTATTTTTTTTTTTTTTAAGTATAGTTTTGAGCGCTTTTTATCACTGGTGCATTTGTTTTTTGGTTTGGTTGTTCTTTCTTTTTTTTTCTTTTTTCTTTTAATAATTTCATTTTATTTTATTTTATTTCTTCCTTCCTCCCTCGCTTCCTCCCCCGTCTCTTTCTTTCTTTCTTTCTTCCTTCCTTTCTTTCTTTCTTTTTTTATTTTTTATTTTTTTTACATCTTTATTGGAGTATGATTGCTTTACAATGGTGTGTTAGTTTTTGCTTTATAACAAAGTGAATCAGTTATACATATACATATGTTCCCATATCTCTTCCCTCTTGCATCTCCCTCCCTCCCACCGTCCATATCCCACCCCTCTAGGTGGTCACAAAGCACCAAGCTGATCTCCCTGTGCTATGCAGCTGCTTCCTACTGGCTATCTATTTTACATTTGGTAGTGTATATATGTCCATGCGACTCTCTCACTTTGTCACAGCGTACCCTTCCCCCTCCCCATATCCTCAAGTCCATTCTCTAGTAGGTCTGTGTCTTTATTCCTTTCTTACCCCTAGGTTCTTCATGACATTTTTTTTTTTTAGATTCCATATATATGTGTTAGCATATGGTATTTGTCTTTCTCTTTCTGACTTACTTCACTCTGTATGACAGACTCTAGGTCCATCCATCCCACTACAAATAACTCAATTTCGTTTCTTTTTATGGCTGAGTAATATTCCATTGTATATATGTGCCACATCTTCTTTATCCATTCATCCGATGATGGACACTTACGTTGTTTCCATCTCCTGGCTATTGTAAATAGAGCTGCAATGAACATTTTGGTACATGACTCTTTTTGAATTATGGTTTTCTCAGGGTATATGCCCAGTAGTGGCATTGCTGGGTCATATGGTAGTTCTATTTGTAGTTTTTTAAGGAATCTCCATATTGTTCTCCATAGTGGCTGTACCAATTCACATTCCCACCAGCAGTGCAAGAGTGTTCCCTTTTCTCCACACCCTCTCCAGCATTTATTGTTTCTAGATTTTTGATGATGGCCATTCTGACCAGTGTGAGATGATATCTCATTGTAGTTTTGATTTGCATTTCTCTAATGATTAATGATGTTGAGCATTCTTTCATGTGTTTGTCGGCACTCTGTATATCTTCTTTGGAAAAATGTCTATTTAGGTCTTCTGCCCATTTTTGAATTTGGTTATTTGTTTTTTTGTTATTGAGCTGCATGAGTTGCTTGTAAATTTGGAGATTAATCCTTTGTCAGTTGCTTCATTTGAAAATATTTTTTCCCATTCTGAGGGTTGTCTTTTGGTCTTGTTTATGGTTTCCTTTGCTGTGCAAAACCTTTGAAGTTTCATTAGGTCTCATTTGATTATTTTTGTTTTTATTTCCATTTCTCTAGGAGGTGGGTCAAAAAGGATCTTGCTGTGATTTATGTCGTAGAGTGTTCTGCCTGTATTTTCCTCTAAGAGTTTGATAGTTTCTGGCCTTACATTTAGGTCTTTAATCCATTTTGAGCTTATTTTTTGTGTATGGTGTTAGGGTGTGTTCTAATCTCATACTTTTACATGTACCTGTCCAGTTTTCCCAGCACCACTTATTGAAGAGGCTGTCCTTTCTCCACTGTACATTCCTCCCTCCTTTAACGAAGATAAGGTGACCATATGTGCGTGGGTTTATCTCAGGGCTTTCTATCCTGTTCCATTGATCTATATTTCTGTTTCTGTGCCAGTACCATACTGTCTTGATTACTGTAGCTTTGTAGTATAGTCTGAAGTCAGGGAGCCTGATACATCCAGCTCCGTTTTTCGTTCTCCAGATTGCTTTGGCTATTCGGAGTCTTTTGTGTTTCCATACAAATTGTGAAATTTTTTGTTCCAGTTCTGTGAAAAATGCCAGTGGTAGTTTGATAGGGATTGCATTGAATCTGTAGATTGCTTTGGGTAGTACAGTCATTTTCACAATGTTGATTCTTCCAATCCAAGAACATGGTATATCTCTCCATCTATTTGTATCATCTTTAATTTCTTTTCATCAGTGTCTTATAATTTTCTGCATACATGTCTTTTGTCTCCTTAGGTAGGTTTATTCCTAGATATTTTATTCCTTTTGTTGCAGTGGTAAATGGGAGTGTTTTCTTGATTTCACTTTCAGATTTTTCATCATTAGTGTATAGGAATGCCAGAGATTTCTGTGCATTAATTTTGTATCCTGCTACTTTACCAAATTCATTGATTAGCTCTAGTAGTTTTCTGGTAGCATCTTTAGGATTCTCTATGTATAGTATCATGTCATCTGCAAACAGTGACAGCTTTACTTCTTCTTTTCCAATTTGGATTCCTTTTATTTCTTTTTCTTCTCTGATTGCTGTGGCTAAAACTTCCAAAACTATGTTGAATAAGAGTGGTGAGAGTGGGCAACCTTGTCTTATTCCTGATCTTAGTGGAAATGCTTTCAGTTTTTCACCATTGAGAATGATGTTGGCTGTGGGTTTGTCATATATGGCCTTTATTATGTTAAGGAGAGTTCCCTCTATGCCTGCTTTCTGGAGGGTTTTTATCATAAACTGGTGTTGAATTTTGTTGAAAGCTTTCTCTGCATCTATTGAAATGACCATATGGTTTTTCTCCTTCAATTTGTTAATATGGTGTATCACATTGATTGATTTGCATATATTGAAGAATTCTTGCATTCCTGGAATAAACCCCACTTGATCATGGTGTATGATCCTCTTAATGTGCTGTTGGATTGTGTTTGCTAGTATTTTGTTGAGGATTTTTGCATCTATGTTCATCAGTGATATTGGCCTGTAGTTTTCTTTCTTTGTGGCATCCTTTTCTGCTTTTGGTATCAGGGTGATGGTGGCCTCGTAGAATGAGTTTGGGAGTGTTCCTCCCTCTGCTATATTTTGGAAGAGTTTGAGAAGGATACGTGTTAGCTCTTCTCTAAATGTTTGATAGAATTAGCCTATGAAGCCATCTAGTCCTGAGCTTTTGTTTGTTGGAAGATTTTTAATCACAGGTTTAATTTCAGTGCTTGTGATTGGTCTGTTCATATTTTCTGTTTCTTCCTGATTCAGTCTTGGCAGGTTGTGCATTTCTAAGAATTTGTCCATTTCTTCCAGGTTGTCCATTTTATTGGCATAGAGTTGCTTGTAGTAATCTCTCATGATCTTTTGTATTTCTGCAGTGTCAGTTGTTACTTCTCCTTTTTCATTTCTAATTCTATTGATTTGAGTCTTCTCCCTTTTTTTCTTGATGAGTCTGGCTAATGGTTTATGAATTTTGTTTATCTTCTCAAAGAAACAGCTTTTAGTTTTGTTGATCTTTGCTATCGTTTCCTTCATTTCTTTTTCATTTATTTCTGATCTGATCTTTATGATTTCTTTCCTTCTGCTAACTTTGGTGGTTTTTTGTTCTTCTTTCTGTAATTGCTTTAGGTGCAAGGTTAGGTTGTTTATTTGAGATGTTTCCTGTTTCTTAAGGTAGGGTTGTATTGCTATAAACTTCCCTCTTAGAACTGCTTTTGCTGCATCCCATAGGTTGGGGGTGGTCGTGTCTCCATTGTCATTTGTTTCTAGGTAGTTTTTGATTTCCTCTTTGATTTCTTCAGTGATCACTTCGTTATTAAGTAGTGTATTGTTTAGCCTCCATGTGTTTGTATTTTTTACAGATCTTTTCCTGTAATTGATACCTAGTTTCATAGCGTTGTGGTTGGAAAAGATACTTGATACAATTTCAATTTTCTTAAATTTACCAAAGCTTGATTTGTGACCCAAGATATGATCTATCCTGGAGAAAGTTCCATGAGCACTTGAAAAAAATGTGTATGCTTTTGTTTTTGGATGGAATGTCCTATAAATGTCAATTAAGTCCATCTTGTTTAATGTATCATTTAAAGCTTGTGTTTCCTTATTTATTTTCATTTTGGATGATCTGTCCATTGGTGAAAGTGGGGTGTTAAAGTCCCCTACTCTGAATGTGTTACGGTCGATTTCCCCTTTTATGGCTGTTAGTATTTGCCTTATGTATTGAGGTGCTCCTGTGTTGGGTGCATATATATTTACAATTGTTATATCTTCTTCTTGGATCTGTCCCTTGATCATTATGTAGTGGCCTTCTTTGTCTCTTCTAATAGTCTTTATTTTAAAGTCTATTTTGTCTGATATGAGAATTGCTACTCCACTTTCTTTTGGTTTCCATTTACATGGAATATCTTTTTTCCATCCCCTCACTTTCAGTCTGTATGTGTCTCTAGGTCTGAAGTGGGTCTCTTGTAGACAGCATATATATGGGTCTTGTTTTTGTATCCATTCAGCCAATCTGTGTGTTTTGGTGGGAGCATTTAATCCATTTACATTTAAGGTAATTATTGATATGTATGTCCCTATTCCCGTTTTCTTAATTGTTTTGGGTTTGTTGTTGTAGGTCTTTTCCTTCTCATGTGTTTCTTGCCTAGAGAAGATCCTTTAGCATGTTTTGTAGAGCTGGTTTGGTGGTGCTGAACTCTCTTAGCTTTTGCTTGTCTGTAAAGTTTTTAATTTCTCCATCAAATCTGAATGAGATCCTTGCTGGATAGAGTAATCTTGGTTGTAGGTTTTTCTCCTTCATCACTTTGAATATGTCCTGCTTGTCCCTTCTGGCTTGCAGAGTTTCTGCTGAAAGGTCAGCTGTTAACGTTATGGGGATTCCCTTGTGTGTTATTTGTTGTTTTTCCCTTGCTGCTTTTAATATGTTTTCTTTGTATTTAATTTTTGACAGTTAGATTAATACGTGTCTTGGCATGTTTCTCCTTGTATTTATCCTGTATGGGACTCTCTGTGCTTCCTGGACTTAACTATTTCCTTTCCCATATTAGGGAAGTTTTCAAATATAATTTCTTCAAATATTTTCTCAGTCTCTTTCTTTTTCTCTTCTTCTTCTGGAACCCCTATAATTCGAATGTTGGTGCGTTTAATGTTGTCCCAGAGGTCTGTGACTGTCCTCAGTTCTTTTCATTCTTTTTTCTTTATTCTGCTCTGCAGTAGTTATTTCCACTATTTTATCTTCCAGGTCACTTATCCGTTCTTCTGCCTCAGTTATTCTGCTATTGATCCCTTCTAGAGTATTTTTAATGTCATTTATTGTGTTTTTCATCGTTGCTTGTTTCATCTTTAGTTCTTCTAGGTCCTTGTTAAATGTTTCTTGCATTTTCTCTATTGTATTTCCAAGATTTTGGATCATCTTTACTATCATTATTCTGAATTCTTTTTCAGGTAGACTGCCTGTTTCCTCTTTATTTGTTAGGTCTGGTGGGTTTTTATCTTGCTCCTTCATCTGCTGTGTGTTTTTCTGTCTTCTCATTTTACTTATCTTACTGTGTTTGGGGTCTCCTTTTCACAGGCTGCAGGTTTGTAGTTCCCCTGTTTTTGGTGTCTCTCCCCAGTGGCTAACATTGGTTCACTGGGTCGTGTAGGTTTCCTGGTGGAGGAGACTAGTGCCTGTGTTCTGGTGGATGAGGCTGGATCTTGTCTTTCTGGTGGGCAGATCCACGTCTGGTGTTGTGTTTTGGGGTGTCTGTGGCCTTATTATGATTTTAGGCAGCCTCTCTGCTAATGGGTGGGGTTGTGTTCCTGTCTTGCTGGTTGTTTGGCATAGGGTGTCCAGCACTGTAGCTTGCTGGGCACTGAGCGGAGCTAGGTCTTAGCATTGAAATGGAGTTCTCTGGGAGAGCTTTCGCTAGGACCTAGAAGAACTAAAGAGCAAACAAACAATAATGAACAACACAATAAATGAAATTAAAAGTTCTCTAGAAGGAATCAATAGCAGAATAACTGAGGCAGAAGAACAGATAAGTGACCTGGAAGATAAAATAGTGGAAATAACTACTGCAGAGCAGAATAAAGAAAAAAGAATGAAAAGAATTGAGGACAGTCTCAGAGACCTCAGGGACAACATTAAACACACCAACAGTCAAAGTATAGGGGTCCCAGAAGAAGAAGAGAAAAAGAAAGGGACTGAGAAAATATTTGAAGAAATTATAGTTAAAAACTTCCCTAATATGGGAAAGGAAATAGTTAATCAAGTACAGGAAGCACAGGGAGTCCCATGCAGGATAAATCCAAGGAGAAACACACCAACACACAATAATCAAACTATCAAAAATTAAATACAGGGCATCCCTGGTGGCGCAGTGGTTGAGAATCTGCCTGCTAATGCAGGGGACACAGGTTCGAGCCCTGGTCGGGGAAGATCACACATGCCGCGGAGCAACTAGGCCCGTGAGCCACAAGTACTGAGCCTGCGCGTCTGGAGCCTGTGCTCTGCAACAAGTGAGGCTGCGATAGTGAGAGGCCCACGCACCACGATGAAGAGTGGCCCCTGCTTGCCACAACTAGAGAAAGCCCTCGCACAGAAACGAAGACCCAACACAGCCAAAAATAAATAATTAATTAATTTTAAAAAATTAAATACAAAGAAAAAATATTAAAAGCAGCAAGTGAAGAACAACAAATAACACACAAGGGAATCCCCATAAGGTTAACAGCTGATCTTTCAGCAGAAACTCAGGACATATTTAGATGAAAGGCAAAAACCAACAACCAAGTTTAGTCTACCCAGCAAGGATGTCATTCAGATTCGACAGAGAAATTAAAACCTTAACAGACAAGCAAAAGCTGAGCGAGTTCAGCACCACCAAACCAACTTTACAGCAAATGCTAAAGGAACTTCTCTGGGCAGGAAACACAAGAGAAGGAAAAGACTTACAATAACAAACCCGAAACAATTAAGAAAATTGTAATAGGAACATACATATCAATAATTACGTTAAATGTAAATGGATTAAATGCTCCAACAAAAGACATAGACTGGCTGAGTGGATACAAAAACAAGACCCATATAAATGCTGTCTACAAGAGACCCACTTCAGACCTAGGGACACATACAGACTGAAAGTGAGGGGATGGAGAAAGATATTCCATGCAAATGGAAATCAGAAGAAAGCTGGAGTAGCAATTCTTATATCAGACAAAAGAGACTTTAGAATATAGACTATTACAAGAGACAAAGAAGGACACTACATAATGATCAAGGGATCAATCCAAGAAGAATATATAAAATTGTAAATATATATGCACCCAACATAGGAGCACCTCAATACATAAGGCAGATGCTAACAGCCATAAAAGGGGAAATCGGCAGCAACACAATCATAGTAGGGGACTTTCACACCCCACTTTCACCAGTGGAAACAGTCACAAAGATCAATAAAACTATAAGCTGGTTCTTTGAGAAGATAAACAAAATTGATAAACCATTAGCCAGACTCATCAAGAAAAAAAGGGAGAAGACTGAAATCAATAGAATTAGAAATGAAAAAGGAGGAGTAACAACTGACACTGCAGTAGTACAAAGGATCATGAGAGATTACTACAAACAGCTACATGCCAATAAAATGGAAGAAATGGACACATTCTTAGAAAAGCACGACCTTCCGAGACTGAGCCAGAAAGAAATAGAAAATATAAAGAGACCAGTCACAAGCACTGAAATTAAGACTGTGGTTAAAAATCTTCCAGCAAACAAAAGTCCAGGACCAGATTGCTTCACAGGCAAATTCTATCAAACATGTAGAGAAGAGCTAACACCTGTCCTTCTCTAACTCTTCCAAAATATAGCACAGGGAAGAACACTCCCAAACTCATTCTATGAGGCCACCATCACCCTGATATCAAAACCAAAGATGTTACAGAGAAGGAGAACTACAGGCTGATATCACTGATGAACAGATGCAAAAAATCCTCAACAAATTACTAGCAAACAGAATCCGAGAGTGCATTAAAAGGGCCATACACCATGATCAAGTGGAGTTTATCCCAGGAGTGCAAGGAATGTGATACACCATATTAACAATTTGAAGGAGAAAAACCATATTATCATCTCAATAGATGCAGAAAAAGCTTTCAACAAAATGCAACACCAGTTTATGATAAAAACCCTCCAGAAAGCAGGCATAGAGGAACTTACCGCAACATAATAAAGGCCATATATGACAAACCCACAGCCAACATTGTTCTCAGTGGTGAAAAACTGAAACCATTTCCTCTAGTATCAGAAACAAGACTAGGTTGCCCACTCTCACCACTCTTATTCAACATAGTTTTGGAAGTTTTAGCCAGAGCAATCAGAGAAGAAAAAGAAATAAAAGGAATCCAAATCGGAAAAGAAGTAGTAAAACTGTCACTGTTTGCAGATGACATGATACTATACATAAAGAATCCTAAAGATGCTACCAGAAAACTACTAGAGGTAATCAATGAATTTGGTAAAGCAGCAGGGTACAAAATTAATGCACAGAAATCTCTGGCATTCCTATACACTAATGATGAAAAATCTGAAAGTGAAATTAAGGAAACACTCCCATTTACCACTCCAACAAAAAGAAAAAAATACCTAGGAATAAACCTACCTAAAGACATAAAAAGACCTGTATGCAGAAAACGATAAGACACTGATGAAAGAAATTAAAGATGATACAACAGATGGAGAGATATACCGTGTTCTTGGATTGGAAGAATCAACATTGTGAAAATGACTGTACTACCCAAAGCAATCTACAGATTCAGTGCAATCCCTGTGAAACTACCAATGGCATTTTTCACAGAGCTAGAACAAAAAATTTAACAATTTGTAATGAAACACAAAAGACCCTGAATAGCCAAAGCAATCTTGAGAAAGAAAAACGGAGCTGGATGTATCAGGCTCCCTGACTTCAGACTATACTACAAAGCTACAGTAATCAAGACAGTATGGTACTGGCACAAAACAGAAATACAGAACAATGGAACAGTATAGAAAGCCCACAGATAAACCCACGCACATATGGTCACCTTACTTTTGATAAAGGAGAGAAGAATATACAGCCTCTTCAATAAGTGGTGCTGGGAAAACTGCACAGCTACATGTAAAAGAATGAACTCCCTAACTCGCTAACACCATACACAAAAATAAACTCAAAATGGATGAAAGACCTAAATGTAAGGCCAGACACTATCAAACTCTTAGAGGAAAACATAGGCAGAACACTCTATGACATACATCACAGAAAGATCCTTTTTGACCCACCTCCTAGAGAAATGGAAATAAAAATAAACAATTGCGACCTAATGAAAGTGAAAACCTTTTGCACAGCAGAGGAAACTGTAAACAAGACGAAAAGACAACCCTCAGAATGGGAGAAAATATTTGCAAATTAAGCAACTGACAAAGTATTAATCTCCAAAATTTACAAGCAGCTCATGCAGCTCAATATCAGTAAAACAAACAACCCAGTCCAAAAATGGTCCGAACACCTACATAGTCATTTCTCCAAAGAAGATATACAGATTGCTAACAAACACATGAAAAGCTGCTCAACATCACTTATTATTAGAGAAATGCAAATCAAAACTACAATGAGGTATCACCTCACACCAGTCAGAATGGCCATCATCAAAAAATCTACAAACAATAAATGCTGGAGAGGGTGTGGAGAAAAGGGAACACTCTTGCACTGTTGGTGGGAATGTAAATTGATACAGCCACTATGGAGAACAGTATGAAGGTTCCTTGAAAAACTTAAAATAGAACTACCATATAACCCAGCAGTCCCACTCCTGGGCATATACCCTGAGTAAACCATAATTCAAAAAGAGTCATGTACCACAATGTTCATTGCAGCTTTATTTACAATAGGCAGGACATGGAAGCAACCTAAGTGTCCATGAACAGATGAATGGATAAAGAAGATGTGGCACACATATACAATGGAATATTACTCAGCCATAAAAAGAAACGAAATTAAGTTATTTGTAGTGAGGTGGATGGACCTAGAGTGTGTCATACAGAGTGAAGTAAGTCAGAAAGGGAAAAACAAATACCATATGCTAACACATATATATGGAATGTAAAAAAAAAAAAAAAAACCGTTACGAAGAACCTAGGGGCAGGGCAGGAATAAAGACGCAGATGTAGAGAATGGACCTGAGGACAAGGGGAGGGGAAAGGCTAAGCTGGGATGAAGTGAGAGAGTGGCAGGGACTTATACTACCAAATGTAAAACAGATAGCTAGTGGGAAGCAGCCGCATAGCACAGGGAGATCAGCTCAGTGCTTTGTGACCACTTAGAGTGTTGGGATAGGGAGGGTGGGAGGGAGACGCAAGAGGGAGGAGATATGGGGTATATGTATATGTATAGCTGATTCAGTTTTTTATAAAGCAGAAACTAACACACCATTTTAAAGCAATTATACTGCAATAAATTTGTTTTAAAAAAACTGGTGAAATCCAAATAAACTCTATAGTCTAATTAAAAATAAAAGAAGGTGGTATAGAAACTAGAGTTTCCAATTATAGGAAAAATATATACTTTGAAGTTAAAAGTTATTTCAGTTACCATACAGGATCAAAATAAAGGTAGAAAACAGGAGAGGCCTGGGAGCAGAATCAGGGTAATGAATTAAAGAGCTTCTCTCAGATTAAGTGGGCCAAGAAATTCTATATCTACAAACTTTATCCTACAGGTATACTCAGCCATGTGTGCACAAGGGTATCCCCTGCAGTGGTGTTAATAATGACAGCAGATTGGAAACAACCCACATGTTCATTAATAGAAGTACAGGTATGTAGTGAAACATTAGGCACTAAGCAGATAAGGGTGCACATCTCTTCATGGTTGAATAGAATGGTCTCCAGGATAGATTGTCAAGTGTAAAAGAGCAAAGTATAAACTACTATGTAAAGCTTGCCACCACTTGTTTGAAAGGGAGGCATATGCATTTCTGTCCATATATGTGTAGAGCATCTCTACAGCTAATAATACTGGTTGCCTTTGTCAAGGGGTACTGGAAAACTGAAGACAGAAGTGATATACTTAATTTTCACCATATATCTCTTTCTACTCTTGGGTTTTTTTTTTGCCATGTGTATGTATTATCTATGCAGATATATGATTTTTTAAATTTATTTATTTTTTTTTTTATTTTTGGCTACGTTGAGTGTTCGTAGCTGCACACGGGCTTTCTCTAGTTGCCGCAGCAGGGGCTACTCTTCATTGTGGTGCATGGGCTTCTCATTTCAGTGGCTTCTCTTGTTGGCGGAGCATGGGCTCTAGGCACGTGGGCTTCAGTAGTTGTGGCATGTAGGCTCAGTAGTTGTGGCGCACGGGCTTAGTTGCTCTGCAGCACATAGGATCTTCCCAGACCAGAGATCGAACCCATGTCCCCTGCATTGACAGGCGGATGCTTAAACTGCACCACCAGGCAAGCCCAATATATGATATTTTTAAAGGAAAAGAAAGGGGTAGAAGGGAAATGATAAGAAAATCTAGAAAACATAAAGTAAGATGGAAGAAATAAGACAAAAAAATCAATAATCATATTAAACGTAGCTGAACTCTTTTCTGCCTTTCAGAGAGAGATTTTATTTGAATTTTAGAAAAAACATCTAGCCTTGCTGTTTATAAGATACACACCTAAAACAAAGTGATCACAGAAAAGTGACAAATAACCAGATGGAATAATATACCAGACAAATCCTAATCCTCCATAAGTGTATGTGTGACAATTACAATATTAATATAAAACAAAATATAATACAAAGCAACAGCATTAAATAGGAAGAGGAGATATTATATGCTGATTAAAAGTTCAGTCTACCAAGAACAGATTGTCACAAACCTTTTATACATTTATAAGAAGCTTCAAAACATACAAAGCAAAGAGTGTTTGCTTTCAAGGAATAATTGTGACATGTATAATCAAAATAGGAGATTTTAACGTGCCTCTCAGAAGTAAGAAACAAGTAAATATGTAGAGTATTTGAATCAAAAATTAGTATGTAATCTATATATAATATTGAACTCTGTACCCAACAAATAGAGAATAAACACTTTATTCAAACAAAATAATACATTTACAAAATGTTACATATATATGTACATATAGACTCTAATATTAAAAACAATTTTAAGTAAGAGAAAATAAATTACATATATTTAAAAGTGAATGAAAACTACATAATGCATATGAAAACATGTGAGATACATAATCTTAAATGTATTTGTTAGAAATAAGAAAGAATGAAAATAAATTGACCAAGAAGTCAACTTCTAGGAAAAGAGCAGTTAAGGAAGCAAAAGTAGAAGAAATGAATGAGCAGGGAATAGTAACTTCAAATTTAAATAATAATATTGGTCAATAAAATGAAAACCCTTTTGACCCACCTCCTAGAGTAGAGGAAATAAAAACAAAAATAAACAAATGGGACTTAATGAAACTTAAAAGCTTTTGCACACCAAAGGAAACTATAAACAAGACGAGGGGCTTCCCTGGTGGCGTAGTGGTTAAGAATCTGCCTGCCAATGCAAGGGACATGGGTTCGAGCCCTGGTCCAGGAGAATCCCAAATGCCATGGAGCAACTAATCCCGTGTGCCACAACTACCGAGCCTGTGTTCTAGAGCCTGCGAGCCACAACTACTGAAGCCTGTGTGCCACAACTACTGAGCCCTAGTGCTTAGAGCCCATGCTTTGCAACAAGAGAAGCCACCACAATGAGAAGCCCGCACACTGCAGCGCAGGGAACTCCCCCTTGCTGCAACTAGAGAAAGCCCGCTCAAGCAATGAAGACCCAAGGCAGCCAAAGATAATAAAATAAATTTTTAAAGAAAGAAGAAGAAAACAAGACAAAAAGACAACCCTCAGAATGGGAGAAAATATTTGCAATGGACAAAGAATTAATCTCCAAAATATATAAACAGCTCATACAGCTCAATATTAAAAAAACAACCCAATCAAAAAATGGGCAGAAGACCTAAATAGACATTTCTCCAAAGAAGACATACAGATGGCCAAGAGGCACATGAAAAGCTGCTCAACATCACTAATTATTAGAGAAATGCAAATCAAAACTACAATGAGGTATCACCTCACACTGGTTAGAATGGGCATCATCAGAAAATCTACAAAAAACAGATGCTGGAGAGAGTGGAGGAAAGGGAACCCTCTTGCACTGTTGGTGGGAATGTAAATTGATTCAGCAACTATGGAGAACAGTATGGAGGTTCCTTAAAAAAACTAAAAATAGAATTACCATATGACCCAGCAATTCTACTACTGGGCATATACCCAGAGAAAACTATAATTGAAAAAGACACATGCACCCCAGTGTTCATTGCAGCACTATTTAAAATAGCCAGGTCATAGAAGCAACCTAAATGCCCCTCGACAGATGAATGAATAAACAAGTTGTGGTACATATATACAATGGAATGTTACTCATCTATAAAAAGGAATGAAATTGGGTCATTTGTAGAAACATGGATGGACCTGGAGACTGTCATACAGAGTGAAGTTAAGTCAGAAAGAGAAAAGCAGATATTGTACATTAACGCATATATGTGGAATCTAGAAAAATGGAACAGATGAACCGATTTGCAAGGCAGAAATAGAGACACAGATGTAGAGAGCAAACGTACGGACACCAAGGGGGGAAAGTGGGGGGGGAGGGGGGGAATGAACTGGGAGACTGGGATTGACATGTATACACTAATATGTATAAAATAGATAACTAATAAAGTGCTGTATAAAAAATAAAATACAAATCAAAAAAGAACAGTAGATAAAGTATGTTATGATCATAAAAAGATAAATGAAACCTGATTCTTTGATATGACAATGATTTTGATGAAGTGAAAAAGAGGAATCAAAAAAACTGCCATATAACGCTATACATAAAAGAGATTTTTTAAGTAATAAGAGAATTCTGTGTACAACTGTATACCAATAAATTTGAAAATCTAGATGAAATGTTTGATTACATAGGAGAATATATGAAATTGAATCCAGGAGAAGCAGAAAATCTAAACTGATTAGTAACTGTTGAAAAATTTATAAAGATGATCAGTGATCTATCCTTAAAAATGCTTCATCCTACTAAACCTTCCGGAAGGAGAATTCCTTTGTTACGCTAACCGTTCTAGGGCATAAGTAAATTTTAAAAGATTACCAATTCATACTGAAAAGTTAGTGCAACTCTAATACCAAAACTAGGCAAGAATGGTGACATGTACCAACCTCACTTACATAGTTGAAAAGATGCTAAATAAAATATTAGCAAATAATATTTTGCTAATTGCTGTTAAAGAATAATACATAAAAACCAAGGAATTTTATATCAATCTATCATACTCCAAAACTACTATTTCGATTCACATCCCCACCAAGAATAAGAACACCTGGTTTTCTGAATCTTTGCCAACACCAGGGGTGATAGGAGAAGACGACTCTGGTTTTCTTGTTTGACTTCTCTTTTTTTTCTGAGAAAGACATATAAATTGAGTAATTGATATTTTTAAATTTTTAATTTCAAATTAAAAAGTTTAGAGTAGGGCTTCCCTGGTGGTGCAGTGGTTGAGAGTCCGCCTGCCGATGCAGGGGACATGGGTTCGTGCCCCAATCCGGGAAGATCCCACGTGCCCCGGAGTGGCTGGGCCCGTGAGCCATGGCCGCTGAGCCTGCACGTCCGGAGCCTGTGCTCTGCAACGGGAGAGGCCAGAACAGTGAGAGGCCCGCGTACCGCAAAAAAAAAAGTTTAGAGTAATGGAGACATAATATCTCAGGTCAACTCAAGGGAAAATTATGAAATAAATTTCATCTTTGGATCCTCCAGCCTCCCTTTGGTGCTTCCTCTCCCTCTTTCTAGGATCCTTAGGTACTTCAGTCTAAGCACACCATGGGGATGGGGTGCCATAGACAGGTGGACAGCCATCCCCTCCACACCAGTTTTCCAGAAAATCTGTGAAGCCCCAGAGTACAATGCTATTTCAGGCTCCTGGACAAACAACAGCACACATATCTGCATCTCCACCACGCCCACCCTGAAATCCTTTAGCAGCTCCACACTGTAAACCTTCCTTTCCCCTCCTCAAAGCTGTTCCTAAGAAAACCTGATACTCTTATATTTCAGGGTAAATTTATCTATTTGCTACCTTGGAAGAATTTGCATCTGAAATGGGATCTCTAATTGGGCAGTGAAATTTAGGCATCTGCAGAACAAGTAGGTCAGATGTTTAAGGAATTCCGTTTGATGCCTAATTTCTGAATTCTTCTAAAACAATGAGAGATGTTATCCTGGTAGTCCACAGCTTGCTACCAGCTCAGCACACGGTTAATACCTTTCAAACCCTAGCCAGCCCTGGCTTAAAGAGTTGAAGATTTAGCCAAAATTCCACTTCTGCTCCTTGGTTCTTTCTCCAGTGGACCTGAAGTTTTCTTCCCAATTAAGGCACTTCTGAGTTCAGAACAGAGAAGAACTACCTCTCATCTCTGTTCTTGGTTCCAGTCACAGCTGTTCTTCTAACTTGATGCTGATACTCTGTCTCTGGATAGTGGACTAGAGGATTTCTAAGGCAACTGACAGTTTAACCGTGATTCTAGGTACCTGTTCTCTTCATCATGGTGGCAAAACTTAGAATTATACATTAGCAAATCCTACAAAGTTTACTTCCTATGTGGTTAGAAACAGGGAAGCCCTATTATTTTCCCAGTTTACAGATAAAGAAACGAAGTCTAAAGCAGTTGAGCACAGTAGTAATTCAACCAATGTATATATTCAAATAACCTTTTGGCTTCCTTAAGTAGCTTCCATCTGACTTGGAAAAAAAGTCTTCATTATTGTTAAGCATGATGTGGGGACTTCATATTAATCCAACTTGTATTAACCCTTCACTGCTACATCTGTACTGTCCTCCCCATCATTCATCCCCAGAGAATACTTTTCTTACCAGAATTAAGAGGAAAAAATGTTATTTTATTGTGTGCTTTTTCATTCTTACAACCTGGATACTAAGTCATTCTCAAGAAGGTTTAAGGTTATTGAGAGGATTGAAGGATCTAGAGGCATCACAATATTGAAACCCTTGAATAACTATTGCTGAGGAGAGAGTGTAGTGATGGCTATATTGCACACGTGCATATACACAAAAACACACGGGCACACACACATGCATACATAGTGGGGCCACTTACTGAAGGGCATACTAACTAGCTATTTTTAAACACTTAATTTCTCAACTCATAGTTTAAATTATAGCTTACACATTTTTGCAAATCTGGAAAGTTTTAATTCTAAAACTGAAATGGTAGAAGGCGACATTTTCTTTGGTCTCTGGTTTCAGAGATTGTAACCATAATCAGTGAATTATCTAAGTTGGTTTCTGTTTGGAGGCTACTGAGGCAATTCCCTCTTAATGAGTTGCAGACCCCTCTAATTGAATTCTTGGTATGCATGCTTTTCCTGTGGTTAAGAATCTACCTTATAGATATTAAGATAACCTGTGTTCAAATATGGTCTCATTGATTTAATTTCTCTTGAGAGAAAAAATGCATTGCTAATGGTCACCTTGTCTCAAATTTCAGATTACAGTATTTCGGATGGGATCAGAAGGACACCAGGACATTGATTTAGCCATCCTGACAGCTTTGCTTAAAGGTAAAGAGTTTCTACGTCCAGAGAGTGCAAAAATAATTTAAATGGATTAACACAGTAACCTTATGTCTCCTAAGAGTGGATATAATTCCAAATGATACCATAACACATCCAATTATTGATAACATAAGGGCTTCTGTTATAAGACATTTTTAATGCTATTAAATTCCCCTATAATAGACCTGTTACAGTGTGACTCAATTTCATAAAATTTAAGTGTACTACAGTTCATCCGTGTCCATTCAATCATAAAAATATATGAATTAAAAGGCTAATGTAGGGCTTCCCTGGTGGCACAGTGGTTGAGAGTCTGCCTGCCGATACAGGGGACACGGGTTCGTGCCCCGGTCCGGGAAGATCCCACATGCCGTGGAGCGGCTGGGCCCGTGAGCCATGGCCGCTGAGCCTGCGTGTCCGGAGCCTGTGCTCCGCAACGGGAGAGGCCACAGTGGTGAGAGGCCCGTGTACCGCAAAAAAAAAAAAAAAAAAAAAAATACCACTGGGGAATCTAAGTAAGACATGTAATGAATACAGAACTAACAGAAAACAGTTTGTAAGAAATCAAATGTCCTGTGGACTTATACAATCATTTCAGAGATAATTACCATTTTATTTTATACAGTTCACTTCTTCAGACATAATTAATGCTATCAGTAATTAATAAACTAATTACTTACCTATTCTTAAGCAGAGAAAGAACTCTTTTTAAGGTATGTATTTGTTAATTTGTTCAGACTATAAAGAAGAAAGTTTAAAATAAAAATTCAAATGCCAAAAGAAATAGTCAATATGTTCTAACTTTAGAAAATATTTCTAGTAAGAATGCTATTGATTAGATTAGATCATACAAAACAATGAAAATCACTGTTTTCAGAGTCATTTTCCTTTAAAACTGTATCTTTAAAAAAAACCTCTAAATTTGAAATAAAAATGGGTAAAATCTAATGTTTTTAAACTACTTCTGAATGCATGCCCCTCCAACTCTATTAACTAGAAAATGCAGAATTATTGTCACAAACTAGTACTGATATAAATACACAATTAGTCTTGCTAAATAACTCATTTTTAAATGGCTTAATTAATCCTTGATAAAACAAAAATTTTGACATATATTCTAAAGTAGTTTCTGTCCAATAATTCTCTGCACCAGATACATTTCGTAAGTAACTAACACCCTAGAATGTTTACTGAGAAGCTGTCTTTGCTTAAAATTGGATGATTAATGAATAGGTTTTATGGGAATTTACTGTGGCTCTGCTTTGAAAATTAAAAAATTACTTCTAATTATGTGTTCCATCTTTCCCACCCTTTTTTCTGTGTGTAGGCAGCTTAATACAACACATGCATGATTGCTTTCTTTTTAATATTGTTTTTTTTAACCCAGAACTGTTTAGATAGCTTTATTAAGGCCAAAAAAGACATTCATGTTGACAATTTCATCATTTATATGCAATGCAAAGTTATTAAATATTATGCAATGGAAATAGATGAAATTTTGTCCCAAAGATATCTCCAAAGTCAAAATGTGTGGCATATTTATTTTAGGTTTAAAAGGGCATAGGGGGTAAACTGTGGGAGAACGGTGAAATATTTCAGGTAGAGATGAAATTCACCCAGTATTTTTTACAGTGTAGATTCTTAACAAAAGTATTATTAAGGCCTTCTCTGTATGAGACCACTTTTAATCTTCCTTGTGTCCTTTGACTGTAAATCAAGCTCCCCCAAATGCACTTGTTTCCTGATGGTTCATTTTACCTCTTTAGCCAAATCTTTAACTTAGATGTCACGGAGCAGATTAGCCATGAGCATTAGAACCTTAGCATGGGCCCCCCAGACCTATGTCTGCTACTGGCCTCTTATTATTACTTCATCCCAAAGCCACCCTGAAGCCACAATACCCTCTTTCACCTTGCTACTCCCTTGCATTTTACAAACTTGGAAATTGAGACCAAAGAGTCTAAAAGACATTCAAGATCATCAGGCAAATCAGTGGCAGAGCCAAGCCTTAAACTTCTATTGTTTTGTTTACAAACATGTATGAGTGTTTGGGGCATCCAGGATTTCTTGGCTCTACACTGCCACAGAGATTTCAGGCATTTGCCCCTTTGACTCCACGGGTATCCGAGTGATAACAGATCAGGACATCTACTTCCTTAAAACTCTCAGAACACTTACCACGGCCCTCAGCTGCCAGACGATCTTAGCTGCACGCACAATATCTTAATGATGAAACTAGAATGCCCACAATTTAACCTAATGTAATGGAAGAAAAAGTATAGTCTGACACTTGTTTTATTTTTAAAGATTAGACCTCTGGTGAAATATTGACTTAACCAGGAATTTTTTTAGTTACATGTGATAGAAACACAGTTCAACCTAGTTCAAACAAAAAGAAATAAAATAGTTCACACAGCCAGGAAGTCTGAGGGTGAAGTGAGTTCAGGCAGAGTAGCATGCAGGACTCAAATGGTGTCATCAGGGTCTATACTCCATTTCTTAGACGTTAGTCTGTACACTTGTTATGCAAAACAGCGATCAGTAGTGCCAAGCTCACATCCAATCCACTGAGCAAACCCCAATTCAAAAGAGCCATCTTTCCTCGTACTTACAATGAGAAGTCCCAGGGAGCATTTGGATTTGCTTGCCTTGGTTCAGTGCCCATCCCTGAATTCATCACCGTGGCAAATAAGATGGGAGAATCCCTGTAAGCATGAAATACAAGATGGGATCAGCTTCATCTGAGTCTCAGAGTTATAGATTCCCAACAACACAAAAAAGAGGTTCTGTAGCCAGAAAGTAGAGGAGGAAAGAGTGCTGAGAAGACCAAAAGCAACTAAAAAATATACACATCTCTGCAGTTGTATTAAAAGAAGTACTGAGGGTCAAAGAGTGTCAGATTTACCTCACATGCAAGCACCTCATGCACCTTAGTGGAATAAATTCTTCACTCAGTAGACAAAAATGGAAACTAGGTCAAATGAATACTAATCAGGGTTCAGACATTCTCCCAAGGCATTCTCATGCAGTTCACTTCAGGTAGACCTAAATATGCAATTTATGAATATTATTTACTATATATTGTTATTTATTACTATAATCATTATAACCTTTTCAGTTTTAATTGTCTGTACTTGATTATTTCTGCCAAAAATTTTAAAGGAGATTACATTCTTAACACTTTTTCCCCAAGACCAAAGTCTATCCCTTAGGAAAAAATGATTCTGGGAAGACCAAATTGTCCCAGGCTTTCCCCACTAGACACCATCCACCCCATCCTCCACTACCACCCCAACCCCTCAGAATAGTACTTACCACAGTGAGACCACCAGTAAAGGGCCTTATAATGGTAAGAATTACAGCCATACTCAAAGCATCGCTACTCCCTGATTGAACAAATTGCTTTACTTCATTGAGGCTTGGTTTCCCAATCTGTAAAATTGAGATAATTATCATACCTCACTTACAGTCATTGTAACAATTGTAATTAATAATGCAAGTAAAGCACTTAACAGTACCTGGAAAGTTCTGTTTAATAAATGATGGTTGGACAGATCATGATGATGATGATGCCAAACTAGAAATGAGGACAGGGACCACATCTGTTTTACTCATGACGATATACACATATACACAGTGCCTGGCACACCGTCAGTATTCAGTATGTTATATTTGTTGGATGCGTGAATAAATGATCAACAGGCTTTGGGATAAGTTTTTATATATATATATATATATATATATATATATATATATATATATATATATATATATATATCTCCTAGTTCTTTGCTGGCTGTAGAATTGACCACATTATTTAACCTCCGTATGCCTCAGTTCCCTTAACTGTGAAAAGGGAAATTGTACCTTTCTCATGTGGGTTGGTTTAAAAGGGATGCATGAGATGGTTACAGTGGAAGCTCTTTGAGGGCAGGCACTCTGCCTTCTTCATGGTAAATACTGAACACTTAGTGCGTTGATACTCTTCCCCTTCTAAAACAGGCTTTAAAAATTCCTAGGGGATTAGGATGTCCCCCATGTCCAAAATCCAACAGAATCATAAAATGTTAATTTTGAAAGAACACATAAATTTGAAAAAACAACACCCTTGAGCATACATGTAAATAACCAGAACAGACCACAAAAGAAATTTAATCTTGAAAATGGTTGAGCACATGCTAAGCTGCCTTAAAATAAAGTTAATTTTCTGGCAAGTTTATTTTCTTGCATATCCAAGTAGATCTCAGAGCAATAATAGAGACCATGGTAGATAGCAATTTTGGACATTTCTGTTTGTCTCTAATAGGAGAATGCAATAAAAGAACTTAAATCTCTTAATCTTTTTATTTGTGTAACGTTTTACAATTCACAAAGCATTTTCGCATAAGTTTTATCATCTAACCTTTATAACAACTCTGTGGAATGGTTGCCAGTTTATCTGCAAACTGGGCCTTCTGGGGCATGAAAGTGGGAGGTATAGATAATTATGACAGAACAAGCAGAATGAACCAAGAATGTCCAGGTTAAACTGGGAAGAGTGAGCATCCTGATTACAACACCCAACTTCCAATTAGGAAGTTTCCGGAAGAAAAGTATTATGTCTTCTTTGCCTTCGTATCCCAATACCAGGAAGAATGCTTGACATACACTAAGCATTCAATAAATGTCCACTGATTGAAAGAAGTGAAGTTTAGTCCCAAGCCCATCAGTCACTGGCCAAAGTCATATAAACAACCTAGACATAAACTGGGCCTCCTTACCCCTTGAAAGTTCGTTGAGGTGGACTCCAACCTTTCAACTCAGTGATCCACAGAAATGCAAATTCCACATCCTCCCCAGGATTTCTGCAAATTCCTGGAAGATGTAAGTTCTCTTGGTCACCCCTGCCTTCAGGTTCCTGATTCCACATGTGTTATTTCTGTTTCTCATCACAGAAGGCAAAATGTAAAACTCAGCCTTGCCACAGTTTCAAAACAAAAAGCAAAATTCACTTACACAAAGCTTTTAACAGACATAGTAGACTTTTCTAAAAAAGTAGGGATGGAAGAGAAGTTCTCAATAATGCACAGCAGGCATCTCCAATGTTGACGTCCTTTGGCTGTTTCACACAGGGACTTTCCATGGATCCTTCACCCTTGACTTCCCCAATGTCACGCTGTCTCACAGTCTTCTCCCCCTCTTCTCCCACTGTTCTCTTCTTCATGCTCCCTTCTAAGAGTAAAACAAAGTCCTTCAAACAGAGCATTTCATCCCTGTTCTCTGACATTTTGGCCCTGGCCCTGAAGGGCTCATCTACCCTAAGCAGCTTTGCAGGGTATTTTTACAAACAAAGACAGTCTCCTTCCTAAGCAGAGTTCTGGTGCCAACTCATAGGAGAGAGTGATTTCTTCAGCTCCTTTGATGTAGGTAGTAAGTGAGAGAGTGGGGCTTGGACTTATGTCTCTAATCAGAAGATGAGAGTACGATGTTCTTTGCTCCAGGGCCATAATCACCAGCAGTACAAGTTACAATGTGTAGTAGGCTCAGGTACTTGCAAGAACTGTGAATATCGGCCCCCAGGTCTGCAGCTGTGGCAGGCCATTTGTAGCAGATTTTCAAGATTATGACCGTGTCCGTAATATTGTCTCATTGTAGAACTACAAAGCTGGATAGAACCGTAAAGGTCTAGGATAGGGAGAGGCCTCTGCTGATGTTCAGACAAAGGGGAACTGGGATCCAGGTCTGCAGATGTCCGGGCCTGTTACTCCTTCCCTGCATCGTGCAGCCAGTTCTGGAGGCACATGTCATCATCCTTGGCCTCTTGTTACACAAAAGGTAAACACCTTTCACTCTGCAGCTCCCTCATGCATCAGGATTGGCACGGGAACAAAGCCATGTGCACGTTAAGCTAACTGCAAACCCAAAGCTCCTGAGCAGCTCTCAGCTTGTGAAGACATCATCACTGCCGACTGCCCAGCAGTGCTGTAGAATTATACCTTTTCTTCCTTGACTTGCCTGAGAGCAATGAATCAGCCATTAGTTAAATCACTTATTGAATATTCTGAATTACATAACCATGCAGATTGGTAAGAGCATGATTCCAAAATGAATAGTTTACATTAATAACAAAAGTAATAGTGATAACAATAGTAAAACATGTAACAATAACAACTAATATGGCGCTTACTATAGTACAAGCATTAACTAATTTAATTCTCACACTACTACAGTAGGGCAGGTACTATCAGTATTAGCCATTTTACACTTGAGGAAACTGAGGCACAAGCAGGCTGCCTTGGCCAAGATCACACAGCTAGAAACTGATGGAGTCTGGACATGAACTCAAGTTATTTGAGTCCAGAACACTTGCTCTGCATCCTAAACCTCTATGGCCAGGATCAGATATTAAGGACTACCCCCATTTTTTACATGTTCTGAACAATAAAGGGTGGCTAAACTTTCCTTGATGTATAAAAAAAAATACAGACTCCTAGTTAAATATGGTCCACTGAATACGTGGATCTACTATTATTAGTCTCCACTGAATCCCTCTAAAACAAGAGTAAATGGTATTTATTTATTTATTTATTTTTGCGGTACGCAGGCCTCTTACTGTTGTGGCCTCTCCCATCGCGGAGCACAGGCTCCGGACGCGCAGGCTCAGCGGCCATGGCTCACGGGCCCAGCCGCTCCACGGCATGTGGGACCTTCCCGGACCGGGGCACGAACCCGTGTCCCCTGCATCGGCAGGCGGACTCTCAACCACTGCGCCACCAGGGAAGCCCTGGTTATTTATTAAAAGCATTGGAGCAGAACAATATTTTGTGTTCACCACACTGATTTCTCTTCTTGCACACTGAAGATTAAATATCCTAGCTTTCCTTCGAGAGAGGTCGGGACCATGTGACTGTGCTTCAACCAAAGGGATGTGATCAGAAGTGGTGTAAGCCATTTCTAGACCTGGAAGATGAAAAGTCAATGTAAGAATGGAAAATAACACACCAAAGAAAACTGAATACTAAGCTAATACCAAGCTGACTTACACTTCAAAATGCTCAAAAGGCCCAGAAAAGTGGGGCACACAGAGGCTAAAGAAGTAGCCAGAATGCCATATCCACTCCCCTAGACTCCTGTACACTCCAAAACCCTCTCCAATCAAAAAGCAAAGATTTATTCTCTGAAGAGGGTAAAACATATTCTCTGCACCAGGAGACACCAGGTGCAAGGTGAGGGCTAGGCTATAGAACTGACAATGGGGGTGCTAAATAAATTAATAGATATTGGATGCTGAGACCCCAGCCCTTCGCCCTCCACTTGGTTCCCAGCATGCTGGTGGCTGGGGTCTTCATCCTCCAGTGAGGAGACTGGAAGATCCTTTTTTGTAAAACCACTCCTAACACCCGTTGGCAACTCTGACATATATATAAGCCCTTGATAATTTAGGGACCTCAGTACTAAATTCTGAGAACTACTGTTCTCAGTAGTTACTGAGAATTACTGTTTCACTATACAGTTGGTATTCTGTGTGGTAATTGTTCTCCATCCAGGAGTGTCTACACGGCAATGGCATTATTAACCTGATAAAATTATTAAAATATTATTATTAACCTGGTAAATTTATTGTCAGGAACATGTAAGACACTCAAAATATTTGCACAGTGCTTTAACAAAACAATTTTTTCATGTTATTCTATTTAATCCTCAATCCCTTGAGGGAGATATTGTTGACCTTGTTTAACATGAAGAAACTTGGTCTTGGGAGAATAAGTAACATTTCTAAGCCCCCCAGGTAATATCAGGGATAAACAGCCTAATCACTGGGGCACCTACTATAAGGCATTATCTTAAGTGCTGCGAAGTCTTCAAAGTCTTAAAATATGGTAGAGTACACACCCCAATGTAAAATGTAAACAAAATGCTAAAAAAGTGCAAATGAAAGAGACTGCGGGTTCAGGGGAAGTTTTATTATAGAGGCAGCATTTGAAATGCACCTCGGCAGTTCAGAATACTAAGCCTATTATATTGAATAAACAGCCTAGAGAAATCCAAAATAAATAGTATGCCAATTATTTTTTCAGAGGAATTTAAAATCAAAAAGAAGATATATATTTTTTTCTTTTTCAAATTATTTTCCCATTTAGGTTATCACAGAACATTGAGCAGCGTTCCCTGTGCTATACAGTAGGTCCCTGTTGGCTATCTATTTTAAATATAGCAGTGTGTACATGTCAATGCCAAACTATCATCCGTACCCCCCGCCCTTCCCCTGTGGCAACCACAAGTTTGCTCTCCAAGTCTGTGAGTCTGTAAGAAGAAGATACTTTTTAAAAATCTTATTAAGACTGAAAATCAGAGCCTCCAAATAAACAGGATATAAGAATGTCCAAACAGGGTTTCTTTTGCCTGTACAGGTGTGCAACATTTTATCCAATCAGTACCTTCCTTACAATGTATTTGTAAATTGTATCTTTTGAACTGTATCATACTTTAGACACACTTGTACATTCCTAATTAAGGAAAGACTAAGCCCTTTTGCAAAAGAGAATCCTTTTACAAAAATATCATCTAAGTCACTGTTCTGTAAGTATTCATTTTTACAATATTGTTACCAAAAGTGGGGTCAGGCTGCTTGTCCCTCTGAAGCCGATAAAGAGGCAAGGCTGGTGGAAAGGAAAGTTTGCTTTATTTCAGAGGCCAGCAACTGTGGTGGAGGGTGGAGTCCTGCCCAAAGGCCGACTCCCTGCAACTGACAATCAGGGGGCAAGAGCTTTTATGGCGGAGGGAGGGGGCCACATGCAGAAACAGCACAGTCAGTTCTGCCAGTCCTCTTGAAGTTGGTCATGCTGTGGTCTGATCAGTGTCATCTTGATGTTTTCAGTAAAGTTAGTCTTCAGTTCCCGGTCAGTTTGTTTCCATTTCTTTGAGCCCAGTTCTCAGAATTGTGGCAGCTTATGTCATGGCTACAGTCTGGTCATCATGTAGTTCACTTCTTCCACCTGGTGGGGGTTTCAGTATCTACAAAACAGCTCACAGGATATGGCTCAGAATATTACTTATAGCCCTTGAGGAGGAACTAAAATAAAGGTCCTTGACTTTGCTTAATGACTAAACTTTTTTTTTTAATAAATTTATTTATTTACTTTTGGCTACTTTGGGTCTTTGTTGCTGTGCGTGGGCTTTCTCTAGTTGCGGCGAGCGGTGTCTACTCTTTGTGGCGGTGTGCAGGCTTCTCATTGCGGTGGCTTCTCTGTTGCAGAACATGAGCTCTAGGCGCGTGGGCTTCAGTAGTTGTGGCATGCAGGCTTAGTAGTTGTGGCACATGGGCTTAGTTGCTCCACGGCATGTGGGATCTTCCCAGACCAGGGCTCGAACCCGTGTCCCCTGCATTGGCAGGCGGATTCTTAACCACTGCGCCACCAGGGAAGTCCCTTAATGACTAAACTTTTATTATTTTGTCCTGTTTGACTGTTTTCCTTTGCTTCTGCATTTTCTCACTTCTCTGATTAAATTTATTCTTTGACTAAAGTTTTTCTACAGATGAAAGGCAGGCGGTGGACATGGTGGGGAAAGGACCATAGGGTCCTGCTCCGTTTCAGCATGAGACTTTCAAATGGAGAACTCCTATTTATGACTATCAGGAAGGGGTGGCAGTAGAGGTGGGATAATTGAAATGAATGGAGCTGGTAGGGTAGAGTGGATGGAGCCCAATTTCGGACCAATCTTTTCTGTTCCAAAGGAAATGAAGAACACTGAATTCATTTTGGGTCACTTCAAAAACTGGCATGACTCTTAGGTAGTCTTCTAAGGACTCTATCCAAAATAAGAGACTCAATAATAGAATCCAAAGGAGGACTCAGGAGATTACATATATATTTATTTTATATATATATATATATATATATATATATATTTTTTTTTTTTTTCCCTTTGAGAGTAGAAACTTTGGTTCAACCTTGTTTTCCCCAGGGCCTAAAAGAAAGGCTGATGGAGAATTGGAATTCAATAAAAATCTGTTGAGTAAATGAAAACAGCTGGGGATCCAGCTCTCTTCTCTAAAGTCAGCCCTTAGAGGCAGGGAAATGAAGACATCAAGAATTTCAGCAAGGAGTGGGAGGTGGGGGTAGGTGAAATGGGTGAATGTGGTCAAAAGGTACAAACTTCCAGTTATAAGTAAGTTCTTGGGAGGTAATGTATAGCGTATAGCATGGTGACTTTAGTTAACAATGCTGTATTTTATATCTGAAAGTTGCTAATAGAATAGATCTTAAAAGTTCTCATCACAAGAAAAAAATTTGTAACTATGTGAGGTGATAGATGTTAACAAAATTTATATTGTACACCTAAGACTAGTACAACATTTTATGTCAATTATATCTCAGTAAAACTGGGGGAAGATGTTTTTAATAAATAAATAAAACCTCAAGCCCAAATGGCTTGACTAATAATAATAATAATTAAAGAAGCTGATATGTGAATTTTAAGTAACATTTTACTGTCAATTTTGGACCTAATCATAGGGCATTAGAGAATATTCTGGCTTACTTCATTAATGCAATGTGGGTTATTTTGTGATAAAGGAAGCAAAAACCTGTTTGCCTGCTTCCCTTTTTGTTGTAGGTATGATGTTCTAAATTTCTATGAATCAGAAAAAAGAAAAGTTCAGCTCTTAAAACCAGATTGCCTGAGTTTGAATCTCATCTCTGAACCTCTTAGCCATCTCACCTTGGACAAGTTTCTGTGCCTCAGCTTCCTCATCTGTAAAATGAGGATAATGGCACCTCAGAGCTTGTTGTGAGAATTCAATACATTAACACTTAGAAACAGTGCCTGGCACAAGCTAAGCATGAAAGAAATATTAGTTATTATTATCTTTCTTATTTACTAAAGATAAACCAAGAAAGAAAACTCCATCTCCCCAAAAAGGGCTCTTTCACTCAGCTGTCTGGGTTTTCTCTTACAAGCCAAATCCGAATTTCTTCAGCTAAAGTTAATCCAATTTTTCCTGATTCCTTTTAACTTTCTCCTGGGAGTCTACCTGAAGTTTTTTTTTACCAAGAGGAGATAGTTTTCATTCAAGGCAAGAAAATAGAGCAAAGAATAATTATCCACAGACCTCACATACTTTATATGTGTGTGTTTCAAGCCTTTAATTTGTTTTTTTTCAACATAGCAGCTGCATTCCTAAGAGAGGCTCACAAGGCTAGGTCATGTCTCTACTCTGAGAGATAACTGAAGGTGTATCCTAGCAACCAAGTCACATGGCAGGGCCTTTCAACTACTTTCCTTCCACCTTTGTGGTTTTCATGTAGGTAGAGAATCTGAAGTCTTTAAATGAATGGATGGATGGGTTTTCACTGACTTACTGCATTTAGTTGCAAAACTTACCAGTAAAGTAAATTGTTAGAAATGAATAGAATTCCCGGGAAGAATATTTAATCCAGACAAGATTCTTTAGATAAGACAAGGAAAGGCCCAAAGATCCCAGCAAGAAGAAATGTTCCTTAATTAATATAGGGATGGGCGGCATCATCCTATATATCACAGAATCAATGCACTACTAAGACCTTGCAAGGTCAGTACCTCCTGCCCTCTCCCACCACCACCCAGTCCATCAGCTATCCATGCTTAACTGTCCAGGTCAAATGACTCACCCAACATTTTTATTTGGAAACTCTCCCAAAGAGAGTCCACAGCTCTATTTACAACCCACTGAAGTGTTTAGTGACCCTCAGGGTAATAAAAAACAAAACAAAACATAACTTTCCCTAATAGTGATGCTCAAGTCCCTAAATAAATATTGCCTGCAACATGTACCCGTTGGTGCCATGACATATTTGGGATGCCTTACCTCAGGTGGGCTCTAACTCTGCTCCAAAACTGCTTCATTCTTTAAGCCTCAGCCTCAGACACATTCTCCATGTTCCTTCCTTCTCTTCAAGTCCCCACTTCCTCTCACTCACAGCAGATGGTATCCCCTCTTACTTAACTTACAGTATTTAGGTTCATCTAAGCTCCCTTCTTTTCCTCTCATGAATATGTTTCTTCACTCAGCCTCATTGCTTTTCCTCCTCTCCCTGAAGACCTCTCTTTGCTAAAACCAACTACTCCCTGGCGTCCATTCTCCAGGAACTCAACCATCACGCACTTGCTCTTTCCTCTTACATTTTCAATGCCTCCCTCACCAGTGGCTTTTTCCCTTCTGCTATAAACACGCTCCAGGTACTTGTCATCTAAGAAGACCTGGCTCCTCTCCACCAGGACCCTCAAGGAAGCATCCTACTTTTCTCATTTAACCATCAAACTCTGAAAGGTAGCCTGCCTTTCTACCAGCATTCCTCACCCTCCACTCACTCTAAATTCTTGACTTACTTACTCACTCTGCAAATTCTTACATTCCATATTCTATCCCAGCCAGTTTATTCACACAGCTTTCAGTGACTTGATGATGTCGTCTTTATCCTCATCTTACTGCAACTCTTTTCTATTTTGAGGGAAGGCCTCAATTTAAAGCCTAGTTCTACAGGTTAATCCACCTCTCTGAGCCTCTATTTTCTTTTCTTTTTTTTTAATTTTATAGTTGCTTTATTTAACAAAATTTATGCCAACTTCTCTATCTATATACATATGTGTTTCAAAATCAGAGCAGCAGACACACAAACTGTTAACACAGGACTTATAATAAATCTTAAAACATGTTACACAGTGTTTTGTTTTCTGCTCATACTGACATTGACAGATTCAAAATTATTCCAAAGGCTGAGCAGCATCATGTCTTCATTTTCTCGGGTGGTTTATATGGTATGTCCTAAAGAAAGAGGGATGGAATTTTTGAGGGTTAATACATTGTGTTCAGTTTAGTTCAACCAACAGTTCTTGACCCATAAGAGAGGCTCACAAAGTGTTTTGGACTAGGGATAAAAATTTGAATAAAATAGAATCTGAGTATACTTTAAAAAGCTTTTTTCACTGTCATATCATAAATATAACAAGGTCATCTTGTTTCTGATCCCCCAAAGTAAGAAAATCTATTTTAAAAAATAAATTAAAAATGATTTTAGTAGTAAGTACTATGAATAACATTTAGTGAGTAGAGATCCTTCAAAATCAAGGTAAGAAAGAGTGGACAAATACTCAACACAGTTCTGCCCCTACCTTCTCCAATTTCGTTGGAAATATGTTCATTTCATGACATGAAGCTACATGTTGACAAGATGTTTTCTAAAGTTCTTTATATGGGGAAGATAGCCATTTTCTGCTTTCTCGTTTTTTTTACAACTTCCAGGAGCCCTCTTAATTCCTTAAAAAGTAAGTACTATAGTTCTGAAAATCTCAAAAAGCTTAGCTACATATTCTCTTCACAAAATTTTTGAGCCTCTGTTTTCTGATCTGCAAACTGGGGATAAAGATATTCACTGTACAGATCTTTGTGAGCATTAAATGAGATAATACATATAAAATGCCTGGCATGTAATTGTATATATGATGGTAGTTGTTTTTATTTTTCATTGGTGTCAGAGATACTGAATATTCTGCCTTTCTGACTACTCCTTTGTTTCTTTCATTAAACCCTCTTACTTCTTCACTCTGCCTCTGTCAAACTTTAAAAGTACCATAACTTTAAACAGCACATGTGCATGAATAACCTCCAGACTCACCTCCAACCCTAGCTTCCCTCCCTGCTCCCTAGGTAGTCAAATTCAATCAAATTAATTATCATAAAAATAAATATAAATAAATGAAAATAAATTCTTTGCCCAAAAAGCTAATTTCTACCATTTATGTTCATGTAACAGCCATCCTTTTGGCTATCGAGGTTCAGAGCCTTCATCAAGTTCTTCCTCCCTTTGTTCGAGCAAATCCTTGTTAATTCTGGACATTTTTACCACCATAATTTCCTTTATGTCTATCCCTTCTTTTCCCTCCTTGCTCAGTCAGCATCGTTAGGCCTTCAGGACTTTTGATCTGAATTATTGCAATGGCCTCTTATGGGATCTTCCTGCTTCTTGTTGAACATATTCCTATCCATCTTCTATGCTTCAGTTAGAGGAATACTACTAGTGCAAAGATCTGATCAAAACACTCTTCTACCTACAAAATCCTTCAGGACTTCCAGTATAGACCTGCCAACATAAATTTATCATTATCTTCCTAGAAAGCTTCAAAAATCAATCATGAAAAAGGAAGACAACAGCAAACAAACTCCATTTTTGGTAAACTAGGAAAAATTCCAAAATATTTGTATATGTGGGACATTTGTAGGAGGAAAGGGTGAAAGCTGAGGAGAGAGAAACCAGCAGTGACAGTCCTCAGAAAGCACCAACAAAAATGTAATTCCTAGATGTGAGGAACACCCTAAGGTACAAAGTTCTCTCCTTTGTCAGGAACAGCATGTGCAAGAACAAGAGGGAGTTGGATGGTGGCAGGAGACCCTCCTGTTCCTGACTTAGTACATATAAGTAGAGGAGGTGAGCCACATATGGAATTATTCAGATAAGCCATGTTTGCAGGAGAGAGTTTTCCTTCATGGTATCTGGGAAGAAAACCTTCCAGCTGTGAGTAATAACTGGCCTGGAATGCTACCCTGGGCCCATTATAACCCAACTCACTGAATGATAAATAATAAAAAAGGAATTAGCATAAGATTTATTCTAAGAAAAAAATAACAAAAGAGCAAAATGTATTCACAGAAGACTAATACTCTATAAAAATGTTTCCAGGGAACAGATGAACATTATGAGTAAATACTTTACCATGAACTTTAAAAAACTTAAATCTCAATGAAGCACTTATCTATGAAGAAATACTTCAGAGTTGGAATACCAAAATTCAGGTAAGACTAGGTGAGGCAGCAAGAGGAGATAAAATGTGAATAGCACTCAGGAATAAAGTAAAGGGGGAAAAAATAAAATTATCACAGAATTGCCGAAGAAATGGAAAATGGTACAAGATCAAATACACATTGTGAAAACCCCAGTGCAGGACACAAAGAATAGAAATGAGGAAAATATTTATAGAAGATAGAAAAGAAATCCAACATAAACATACTTGGTGACTCCAAAGAAGACAACCAAAATAACGGATCAGAACAAATATTTTGAAATATAATTACTTAATTTAAAAATATAATTTAAGAATTTTTTTATTCAAAATTTTTAAAACTTTGACCTGGATATTGAAAGGGCCGCGTTATGCTAGGAAAAAAATGGATTCAGAATCCTCAACACCCACACTTAAAATCCTAGTAAAGTTACTGAACATCAAAGAAAAATAAAAGATACTTTGGGCCACCAGGAAAAGTAATCAAGTCTTTTATGAGGTGAAAATCAAGCTGGCCTCAGACCGTCTTACAGTAACATTCAATGCCAGGAGTCCATAGAGGAATAGATTTTATATTGAACCAATGTCATTCAACTACAATGACTACTGAAAAAGCAAAACAAAACAGTTTAAAACAGTCTAGAACCCTGGCAGTATTGTTCCCTTAAGTTCCTCTTAAAAAAAACTATTGGAGAATTCAAGCTACCAACCAAGAGATGCTAGGTTGGTAAAATCACTAATTGTGAGCATTGCTACTAGAATCTAATAGAACTAAGACTAAAAATAAAAATGGGAATTTGAGTAACAGAACAGAATGTAAATGTTACTTTCATTTACATAACAACAAAAAAAATTAACAGGAGGAAAAAGCGTGAAGGTAAAGTTAGTAGGCTTTTTGCCCATTATTATATCTATGCCTTTTGCCTAAGGAACATAATTTAAGACACAATTCAAGTATTAGTAAAAGAAATATAAGCGTATTTGACAGCACAGAGTAAAACACTAAAAATACAATCTTATGTTCTAAAACTGAATGGTGGAGGAAGGGAAAGGGAGAAAGGGTCCATGCACTAATTTTATCATGATTGCAATAGAAAACTAATTAATGCTTGCTGTCTAGAGAAACATAATTAGGAGCCCACCCCAGACCAACTGAATCAGAATCACCATTTAAACAAGATCCCCAGGTAAATCATATGCACATTAAAGTTTGAGAATTGGTACCATAACAAATTACCACAAACTTAGTGGCTTAAAATAACAAAAATGTACTCGTAATTCTGGAGGCCAGAAGTCTAAAATTAAGGTGTTAGCAGGGTTATATTCCTTCTAGAGACTTCAGAGGAGAATCATGTCCTTGCCATTTTCAGCTTCCAGAGGCTGCCTACATTCTGTGACTGTGGCTCTTACCTTGCATCAATCCACCTTGTTGCTTTCATTTTCACATGTCCTACTACTATGATCCCTCTATGTTCCTCTTCTAAGGACTCTTGTGATTACATTGCATAAGGCCCATCAGATAATCCAGGACAATCTCCCCATTTCAAAATCTTAATTACAGCAACAAAATTTTTCTGCCATATAAAGTAACAGCTTCACTGGTTCCCAGGATCAGGACGTTGACATCTTTGAGAGATGGGGGCATCACTCAGCCTACCACAAACTCCATTTGTTCAAGTCTCCCTCATCCTTCCCCATCTCTCAGAAAATTCTACTTCCTCCTTAAAGTTGCTCTGACTTAACTGACAAGAAATGCTCTAGACTTATTTGTATAGCTTTTACAGAACTTACCACTTTGTTCTTTGATACAGAGATTTGTATACTTGTCATATCTCTCCTTTTATTCCATTCCACCTCCATTCTTATTAGATCATAATTTCCTTGAGGGAAGAGTTAGGAGACATGCTTCCATTCCCGTACTCTGCTGACAGTGCACACACTGATTTCATCAAGGACTTCTTAATTGCCAAATCCAGTGCACACTTTTGGGTTCATTTATTCATTCAAAAAATAGTTATTAAACACCTATTATGTGCCAAGCACTGTTTTGGACTCTAAGAATACAACAGTGAATAAAGAAGACTCAGTCCTTGACCTCTTGCAGTTTACATTCTGGTGAAGGTAATAAGTAATAAACTAATAGATGCATAAGCTAGTGCTCAGTAATGAGAAGAGTTGTGAAGAAGGAAGACCAGTCTTTTCACTTGCTCTCTTTGCAGAATTTGCCCTAATGCCCGTCCCCTCTTTCTTGAGAACCTCTCTTTCCATAGTTTAGGACACCATGATCTCCAGTTCTCTTCCTATCTCTCTGTTTGTGTGTGTGTGTGCTTTCTTTCTAAACATTTGCTTTACTTTCATGCTTTTTAAGTATTGGTTTTTCAGTTACCCATCTTCTGCTGTCTTCTTCTTGTCACCTTCATGCTAATGTTTCCCAAATCTGTATCTCCAGGCCTGACCCCTGCCCTGCCGCAGACCTCAATATCTAGTGGCCTCTGGTCATTCCCACCTGGACATACCACAGGCATTTAAGCTCAACATCTTAAAGAATGAAATTTTTCTGCCCCCAAATGCTTGTTTTATCTTGCATTGCCAATCTCAGTTGGGTTCCCAAGCTGGAGACAGGGGATCACATTTGACTTCTCTTTCTCTCTTGCTCCCCACTTTAAATCTTACCCAAGCCTATCAATTTTGCTTTCTAAATATCCCTCCATCAAAGCTGCTTCTTCAGGTTCTCATTATCCCTTTCCTAGAATGCCGCAAAACTTTCCTAACTGCTTCTCCAGTCCACTGCTCTTCCAATCCATCCTTCACACTGCTCTAGTGATTTTCCTAAGTCATAAATCTGACTGCGTTGTTTCTGAGACAGAGTCCTCCAGTGGTTTCTCCATGACTTCAGGATAAAACAAAACTCCTCCACATTATTTATGTCTTTCTATTCTAGCTTCATCTCTCTCTGCTTCTAACTCACACTATACCCCAAGCATTGAATCTTCAATGTCTTCCCATGAATTTTCCAAATTCACTGAGTTATTTAACTCCCCAATCTTTGCATACATGATTCCCTTTGCTAGAACACTTTTCTTCCTCTCATTTGTCTAGTGAACTAATCCCTTAAAACCAGGTGTGGCCATTACTTATGCAGGGAAGATGACCTGCAGAAAGAGGAAATAATAAAACCATATTTTAATGTCTTATACCTACTTGTTTTCATTTCTATGTCAGGACCTTTGCACTTGATGTTTCCTCTTCCCAAAATGTTTTCCCCCCAATTCTTCACATGATGGCTTTTTCTAATCATTTAGGTCTCGGTTCAAGTGTTACTCTCGGGCGGGTCTCCTGTTCACTCATTTTAACAGAGCAGCTCCACCACCCTGATCATTATCAGTACCATCCTTAGACCTGTGCTTTCAAGGGCCTTCTCCATGGCCACCAGGGATCCCGCACCAGCTAGGGCTGTAGTACCATACGGTGGGGAGGGCAGGGACTGAGCTGACACCAGGACCTGCATAGACCCCAGACCCATTTCAATACTTCAGGGCATTTTTGAAACTTCTGTTTCCCATACAGGATCAACCAGATGCCCCAAAGTACTCCCAGACTTGTGCTATGAGGTTATCCAATGGCTCCATGTCCAGCCTTGGTTTCAGGAGGGCAGCCTGGCCAGAAGATCACTCCAGCTGACTGGCACAATACTTTTGTCCTGGGATCATATGAAATGGGTTGCCAGAATGTTGCTGCCACTTTGATTTGGAATGACTCAAATTTTTTATATAGACACAGGTCCCATATATCCTGGGAATGACACTGCTCCTTCATAGCACTTACACGTTCTGAACGTTCTGCTTCTTCATAGCATTTACACACACTGTTTATTAATTCATTTATTCATTTATTTTCTGAGTGCCACTCCTCCACTAGAAGTAAATAGTAAGCTATGTGAAAAGAGTGACCTTAGATATCTTGTTCACCACCAGACATTCAGTGCTAAAACAGTTCCTGGCACCGAAGGTATTCAGTAAATATCTATTGAGCAGATAAATGAATGATTGCATGAAATAGTGTATTTAATTACAGACCTCTCTCCTTCTCTAGAATGTAAGCTCTCAAAAGACAAAGGATTTTGTCTTATTCACCTTGGTCTTCATACTGGCATAGTGCCTGCCGTATGAGAAGGCATGAGGTCAATATCTTTGAATTGATACATAAATAAATAAATGAGTGAATGAATGACCATATAATATCTAGACTCGAGGTTCTTAACCTTGTCTTCACAATTCTAACGTGTAAATGACGTTAAGAACCTCTAGTTCTTAAAAGCTGTTAAGAACCTCTAGTTCTTAAAAGCTGTTAAGAAACTTTTAAAACTGCAGTGCTCAGGACCAGTTAAATCAGAATCTCTGAGGATACATCCCAGGCATGAGTATATTTTAAACTCTCCAGGAAATTTCAGTGTTCAACCACAGTTGAGAATAGGGTGACCAGCCATCCAGGTTTGTGCAGGACTGAGGGGTCTCCCAGGATTCAGAAATTTCAGTGCTAACACTGTGACTATACCAGGCAAACTAGAATGGTTGGTTACCCTAGCTGAGAACCACTGATTCAAACTGTCACCCAGCACCAATCTTGAGTGATATATTTTCAGTTTTTGAAAAGTCAAGACTCATCAGTTTCATGCTTTCATTTGACACTTACCTGATTACATTCAGGCAGCTCACGTTGACCTCAATGACTGCTTTCTGCTATGTGTTCTTGTTCAGATTTGTGTGGCTACTGTTGACTTGGGTGACATACAAATTTGTGGCATACAAATGGCAAGGGAACGATTAAACCATCACAGCAGGTCAGCAAGGACCAATAGGGCAGCTAAGCTTCCTTAGCTGGAAGTTAGCATAAAGTGCTACCTTTCCAAATGCAACTCCATTGAGCCTTCACTTTTCATTCTCCTTCAAAATGTTGACAGTACGTTCTGACACATTCCTATTTATCACTTATGCATGTCAGTTACCCTGGTATGAGCTTGCAGTCCCTGCTGTTATCTGAGGAGACAAGAAATACTTTTCTTAATGGAAAAATCCCTATGTAAACTGAATTAATATTTATCATTCCAATTAATTTAATTCCTAATTAATTTACTACAAGTATGTCATTTATACTGAACCCATCAATATCTGGACATCAGAATAGAAATGCTCTTTGACCCTTTGACCTATGAAGGGAACATAGCACTGCAGCTCTCTAGGGCCTTGTTATTCAAAGGGTGGCCCTAGATCATCAGCCTCAGCATCGCCTGGGAGCTTGTTAGAAATACAGAGACTCAGGTCCCACCCCAGACGTACTTAATCAGAATCTTTGGAGGTGGGGCCCAAGAATCTGTGTTTTAAAAAGCTCTCCAGATTATTCTTACGCATGCTCAAATTTGAGAAGGGGTCATCTAGAGAACACTTGACTTACCTAATTCTTCACATCATTATCTCAAAGCCCAGAGAGAAGAGGTAAGGGTAAGCAGAGGAAAGAAACATGTGGCACAGTGGTCCCCAAACTCTGCTGCACATTGAAAACACCTGGAGATCTTACACACTATCTGCGCCTGGCTTGCCACCCAAGGCACCTTGATACCATTGGTTTGAGGTGCAACCAGGGCACAGGGATATTGTAAAACCTTCCCAGGTGATTCTAATGTACAGCAGAGATTGGGAATCACTGATACAGCAGCCATATCCCCAGCTCCTTGCTTTGGGCTTCCACTGATGAAGAACCCAGAGGAATGGGCAGCATCAGCATTTTCCATCCCTCCTTCCTTCACAAACATCGGAATCAGCAGGGACAAAATGAAGGGAAAACGCACTGAGTCTGAATCTCACCTCTGGCATAATGAATGCTTATTCTGTTTACCCTCTGTTAGTAGCTGTTTGATCTTTAACCTCTCTGGACCTCAGTATCATCTGTCAAATGGAGACAGTAAGACCAAACTCCCAGGATTATTTGGGACATTACATATGATAACATGTGAATGTGCCTAATACTTTGCCATTCGAAAACATCTGATGCAGGAAAGAGTGTCATCTCTTTATCCTGCTCCCCTGGAGGTGGGACATCCAGCAGCATGAAGTCTGACAAATATTTAGGGATGTGTCTTGCTCAGTGCACCAAGGATATTGATGAATTGAAATAACCCTGTTCACGTGTGAGTTCATTTATATAATCCCATTTCAGTCTCACATCTCAGCTGGGTAAACAGGATAACTTTATTATTTTTTTTGGCGGTACGCGGGCCTCTCACTGTTGTGGCCTCTCCCGTTGCAGAGCACAGGCTCCGGACGCGCAGGCTTAGCGGCCATGGCTCACGGGCCCAGCCGCTCTGCGGCATGTGGGATCTTCCCGGACCGGGGCACGAACCCGCGTCCCCTGCATCGGCAGGTGGACTCTCAACCACTGCGCCACCAGGGAAGCCCAACAGGATAACTTTTATTGTCCCCATTTTACAGATGATAAAACAGTGGCTTAGAGAGGTCCAGTGCCACACAGCAGTGAAATGGCAGACTCAGATCCTCTGACTGTAGCCCATTTTTCTCTTCATTCTCAATCTCACATCCCGCTGCTTGGCAGGTTGCATTTATGGACAGGATACATTGATTTAGACCAGCTCTGTCCCAGTAAACCATCTCTGTGATGATGGAACTGTTCTGTACTTGCACTGTCCAATTCAAAGGCCACCAGCCACATGCGACTATTGAGCACTTGAAATGTGGCTACTATGAGTGAGGAATTAAAGTTTTAATTTAATTTTAATTAGTTTAGATTTAAATAGCCACACGTAGACAGTGCAGATCTAGTGACAGAGTCTGGAGAATAATGGGAAACTGAAAAATTGTTCAGTGGTTTCTACTCACAAATCAAAGTAAACCTCAGCCACTTGTTTGCCTTTGTCTTAAAAGATCTTCTTAACTCTTTTTCTTTCAGTGTTAAAGCTGGCTCACTTTCTTGACAAGGGCACCATCACCATGCAATATATAATTCAAATGATGCCTTGAAACCAGTGATTGGCCAGCAGAAACAAAATGTGTTGTAGAGCAGGCTTCTCAAACTTCAACATGTATAGGAATCACCTGGGATCTTGTTGAAATACAGATTCTGATTTAGTAGGTCTGGGGTGGGGCCTGGGATTCTGCCTTTCTAATAAGTGCCCAGGTGATGCTGCCGCTGCTGCCCTGTGAACCACACCTTGACTAGCAAAGCTGTAGAGCAGCAGTTGGGTTAATATTGTCTCCCTTCACTCCTGGGGGCGTTTGGCAATGTCTGGAGATTTTTTTGGTTGTCATGGCTTGGTGGGAGAGGTGCTGTTGGCATCTACTGGGTCCTGAGATGCTGCTAAATATTCTACAATATATAGGACATGATAATTATCCTGCTCAAAATGGCGGTAGGGCCAAGTATGAGAACCCCTGCTGTACAGCCAAGTCTGCTCTCCAGGAAGAGGGGGTGGATGGGAGAGCGATGGAGTGGGTCTTCTTGGTATAATAACTGAGTGCTGTTTTCTCTCTCTCATTCTTCTCTCCTACTTATCTACACACAGGAGCCAATGCCTCGGCCCCAGACCAACTGAGCTTAGCTTTAGCCTGGAACAGAGTCGACATCGCCCGCAGCCAGATCTTTATTTATGGGCAACAGTGGCCGGTAGAGTATATGTTGTCACCCCTGAAAAGCCCACTTGCTTGGGCAAGGGTATTTGTTTAAGGAACCTCTGAGAGCGGCCCAGGAAACCGCTGCTTTTTCTTTAGGGTGGAAATGTTCCTTTGTAGCTGTCCTCATTCTCAGCTTCCTTTCTTATATTTAGGAAAACACTGTCATCTGGTGGAAGATATGACAAAGCACAGCTCCAAATGTTCCAAACATTTCCATCTCTCTGAGTGGCCTTTGATAGCTATGTTTAGCTGCAACTAATGCCATTTCTTTTATATGCCTGAAAAAATATATATAAGACAAAATTGTGTTCATTAAAACTAAGTAAGGAGCAGAGTTAGCAGTTTGTTTCTGGTTGTCCCGGAGGTTTCTGCTGCCATGTGGCGGCACCCCATGCTGGTGTGGGGCTGGGTCGCACCTTAGGATACAGAATTAGCAGGCTTCCACGTGCCGGTGCCATCTGGTCCTGGAGGCTGAGCACAGGTCCTCCCTGAACCCAAGAACAATACAGAGTCAACGAAAGCTTTATATAACTGCTCTTGGTTTGTTTCTGTCAACTGGCTCTACCAAAAATAAAATCTTGGAAAATTGGCCATTAGGTGGTGTATGCTTGTATGCCTAATGGCATACAGGAGGCAGCCAACAGTCTGGGATTTGATTTCTGTGCCTGGAATCACTGCAGGGCAACACCTTCATGTACAGGTCTTTTTTAACCCTTCCTCTGCCCCAGAGAGCTTCTGCCTAGGATTGAAACCCTGGCTTCATTTAGTGCAGATGAATTGCTAGTGTGGAAAGATTTGTCAAGGAATCTGGACACTGGGAAATTTTTGTGAAAGAAGTTAAATAAAACCCTAGTAAACAGGCCAAATGACCTAAATAGTTACTGGGCCTCTGTGTAGAAATGGGCGAGGTGGAGACAAGGAGTATCACTTAACTAAAAAAAAAAAGAGCAGCCTTCTTTCTGGTCTGTTTACTAGGATCCCTCCTCTCAGGTCAGCCAGGAGTCCAATTTAGAGCCTAAGGAAGATGACAGTGAAGACAGTAAAGTACTCACTTTGGCACTTCACTGGTTTTGTAGAAGTTTGGTCAGAGAGTTGGAAGAGGGAAAGCCTTGTAAACCCTTGCACCTTCTCAGAATCTAGAACAAAAAAAGAGATTCAAGGAAGAATTAGCTTTTGGAACTAGAGATCCTTGTGTTCTGTTTGCAAAGACAAGCCCCAAAACATAGGAGAGAGTGTGACTGTCCCAGAAGTGGGTTTGGGAAACTCTTGCTAGCATGTTCTTGGGGGTGCTGAAGGTTTGCCAGATGTCAAAGGCATCCATTTCTAAACTATTCAGGAGAATGCCAGAGAACTACATCCTTAGACCCTGGGTCAGACTAACTCTGACTTGATTTGCAGGTGGGGTCTCTGGAGCAAGCCATGTTGGATGCCCTAGTTCTGGACAGAGTGGATTTTGTGAAATTACTCATAGAGAATGGAGTAAGCATGCACCGTTTTCTCACCATCTCCAGACTAGAGGAATTGTACAATACGGTAGGACCAAGCTAAGGCACATTTTATTTTCTCTACTTTTTGTGTGTGTTTGTTTTACCTTCTCCTGCCCCCCACATGTCTGTGAGTCCCTCCCCTCCCCTTCAAATGCATGGATCATTTTCCACAAATGCTCCCTTAGACCTGTATAGACAACAAACACCAAGTCACCAAGAATCCACTTGTTTTAACTGCTCAGTTGTCAGCATCTAAGAAGCAGAAAGTTACGTGATCACCAAAAGGTAATGTTCTCAGGTTCTTACACAAAAGCATACGGCTCTGGAAATTAGAACACACTTTATTCTGTAAGCCCAGAGGGTGTTTGAGGCAATCAGCAGAGGAGGATTGATTTAACTCCAAGCATCAAAGGAGGCTGATTAACTATCCTGCACCATCTTGTTATCCTCAGAGCTATGAAGTTCATTCATTCCACTATAATAGGATAAAATGTAAAAACCTCTTGTTTGGAGTTACCCAGAAAGATTTTTTTTGTTTTGTTTTATAATGATTTGTTAATTCATTCACTAGGGATACCAAGAAGTAATCAAAAGAAAACCTACTCTTTATGAAGTTGTTGAGAGTATCCAGTGAGTTAAGTACATCAGCTCTGAGCTGATACTCACTAAAATACAATGAAGTTTAAAGAGTAGATATTGTTTTCCCCCATTTTACAGATGAGGAAACTGAGGCCAAGAAGAGAATTGGCTTATTCAAGATAACAGAATTTCTAAGTAAAGAAAGAAGCCAGTACTGAACCAAAGCTTCTTTCTCAGAAACTGTTTTCCCCTCATTTGTCACAGTGCCTCTTTGTCTCACCACCCACAGCACTAATGAGATGGAGCTTGTTGGCCTGTCCCCAGCCAGTGATAGGTATTAGCTGGTGCCACCCTGGCTCTGTAACATTCCCACTGCTGGAAGTAGAAAACAAGTTAGCGGAATGACCCCACGTTTCTGTTTTCTCTGCAGATTTTTCTCAGTTCCGGATACTAAGACTTTCAGTAATAATAGGCCAGAATGGCAGAGTGGTAGACCCAGCCTCTATCCCCGCCCCCCCCACCCCCGACAAAGATCCACAATTAGACAGCTATCCACAGACAAAGACAGCTCTAGGAGAGCTCAGGAGTTCAATTAAGAAACTTCAGCAAAACAGTGGAACAAAAAATATTTGAAAATAACCACACAAAAAGGAGAGGAAGAACAGCTTCATCGTGTCTGTATCACCCTGTCCCCTGAGGCCAGCACAGCTCTGTGCCAAGAGGAAGCTCCTCAGCTAGAAATAGTTCCCCTCACTGGAAAAGAGAGCCAGTGAGCCTTTCAGGGCACTGCACAAAGGACACACTTCGGTTTCACCCCGCCCAGAGACCTGCAAAGCTGAGACGTACTGTGATAGCTAGCAACACAGTATGAGCCAGGCTGAAGGCTGAGTAACCACGGTTCCCAGGGACCTGCTCTGCAGAGGATCCCGGCATTTTTCACCAGTGAAGAAACCAATAGCCAGCACAGCTGCCACAGAGCCCTGCAGATTTCACTGGCTTTTGCTCTACAGATACTTGCGCTCATAGACACCAGTCACACAAGCCCCTCACCACTCCCTCTCCCCTCACCCCTGCTGGCGCCTGGGGTCCACACCAGCAGCCAGCCCAGGCCTCTGTGGCTACACGATTGCAAGAACCCAGCCTAGACCCCCATGGCTGACCTCCACTGCTGTGCACACTCTGAAAGCTAACACCTCTGGCTGTGCACCTGTACACTGCTGGCCTGACACACACTGCCACGCCTGTGGAAATGCAAGACCCTAGAACTGCAAGACCCTGCAGCTACATGAGTACACTCCATCAGCCAAGGCTGCATGTGGACCAATAGCAAGTAAGGAGATTGAATCAGGAATCAAAAACCTCCCAACAAAGAAAAGCCCAGGACCAGATGGCTTCACAGGTGAATTCTACCAAACATTTAAAGAATTAACTCCAATTCTTTTCCAATTCTTCAAAAAAAATTGAAGAGGAGGGAATGTTCCCAAACTTATTTTAGGAGGCCAGAATTACCATAATAGCAAAGCCAGATAAGGACACTGCAAGAAAAGAAAACTACAGGTCAATATTCCTGATGAATATAGATGCAAAAATTCTCAACAAAATACTAGCAAACCAAATTGAAGCACATTAAAAAGATGGTATACCATGATCAAGTGGGAGTCTTCCTAGATGCAAGGATGGTTCAACATATACAAATTAATAAATGTGATACATCACATTAGTAGAATGAAAGACAAAAATCATGATCATCTCAGTGGATGCAGAAAATATATTTGACAAAATTCAACATCCTTTCATGGTAAAAACTCTCAACAAATTGAGTATAAAAGTAACACACCTCAATGTAATAAAGGCCATATATGACAAACCCATAGCTAACATCATACTCAATGGTGACAGATTGAAAGCTTTCCTTCTGAGATCAGGAACAAGAAAATTGTGCCCACTCTTACCACTCCTATTCAACATGGTACTGGAAGTCGTAGCCAGAGAAATTAGGCCAAAATAAAAGGAGAAAAAGCAATAAAAAATTTTTATCCAAATTGAAAAGGAAGAAAGAAAATTGTCTCTGTTTGCTGATAACAGCATCTTGTATACAGAAAATCCTAAAGACTCCACCAAAAAATCTATTAGAACTAATAAATTCAGTAAGTTTCAGTATACAGAAGCAGCATACAAAAATCAATTGCATTTATGTATGCTAACAATGAACTATCTGAAAAAGAAATAAAACAATTCCATTTACAACAGCACCAAAAACAATAAAATACTTAGGAATAAACTTAACCAAAGAAGTGAAAGATCTATATATCAAAAACTATGACATTGATAAAAGAAATTGAAGAAGGCACAAATAAATGGAAAGATATCTCATGTTCGTGAACTGGAAGTGTTAATATTGTTAAAATGTTCATGCTACCCAAAACCATCTATAGATTCAATGCAATTCTGGTGGCATTTTTCACAGAAATAGAAAAAAAATTCCTAAAATTTGCACTGAAACACCAAAGACCCTGAATAGCCAAAGAAATCATGAGAAAGAAGAACAAAGGTGGAGACATCACACTTCTTGATTTCAAACTATATCACAAAGATACAGTAATCGAAATAGTATGGTATCAGCATAAAAACAGACACATAGACCAATGGAACAGAATCAAGAGCCCAGCAATAAACTCATGCATATACAGTTAACTAATAGTAGACAAGGGAACAAAATATAGGAAATAATATGGAGGTTCCTCAAAAAAATTGGGGCCGAGGGGCAGGGGAAATGGGGAGATGTTGGCCAAAGGGTACAAACTTTCAGTTATAAGATGAATATATTTCAGGGATCTAATATACAGCATTGTGACTGTAGTTAACAGTACTATATTGTATACTTGCAAGTTAATATGAGATCAGAGCTTTAATGTTCTCACCATAACAACAGCAAAATGATTATTAAGTGAGGTGAAGGATATGTTAACTAACCTTATTGTGGTAGACATTTCACAATATAGACGAGCATCAAATCATCACATTGTACACCTTAAACTTACACAATGTTACATGTCAATTTTATCTCAATAAAACTGGGGAAAAATAATAATGGGGTTTTCAGTAAAATAAATAAATGAAAACACAGAGTTGAATGACCTTCATATAAATTAGAGAATCAAGGGAGTAGAGTGATTTATTCCAATGATTGGAAAGAAGTAAGTAGGAAAGTTATAGATCAAGAAAGGCCAATAGATTTCATCACTCCAGTCAAGTCTAATCAGCGTTCCCTAGAGTACTCTGTTGAAAAGGATTATGGAACAGTGAATGGCCTCAGTGATAAGAATAGCTAGCATTTTCTAAGCACTATTTTAATAGTTTTATAAACATTTCATCATTTAATCCTCACAACAGCCCTACCAGATAAGTGGTAGTATTATCCTCATTTTATAGATAGTAAGACTGAGTCACAGTTAAGCAGCTTGCCCATGGTCACAGCTGGTAAGCAGCAGGGTCAGGTTTGGAGCTAGGCATTCTGACTCCAGAGTTTGCATGTTTAATCCCTACACAATACTGCATCCCTCAGTGGAAAAAGAGTTCTGATGAGTATGTCCGCCTGAAGGGACCAGTAGTTGAGGCGGTACACAGGGATTGTCTTGAATACTTGAATGTGTTCCAACAGTGCTTAAGGATTTGCCATCACTGTTCAAGATCTTCCAATACGGTCACCAGATTCAGCAAACAAAAATACAGAATTCCCAGTTAGGTTTGAATTTCAGATAAAGAACAAATAATTTTTAGTATGTCTCACATATTGCACAAGACATACTCAGAATTATTCATTGTTATTGGTCAAAATGTACAAAATTCCAAATTTATTTATAAAATAAATGTCATGAGGATGTAATATACAGCACAGTGACTATAGTTAATAATATTGTATTGCATATTTGAAAGTTGCTGAGAGAGTAGATCTTTAAGGTCCTTATCACAAGAAAAAAATCTAAGAACTATGTATGGTGAGAGATATTAAATAGACTTATTGTAATGATCATTTTGCCTCATATACAAATATCGAATCACTATGTTGTACACCTGGAACTAATATATGTCAATTATACCTCAATTTAAAAAAGATGAGGAAACATAAAAGCAAAAGAAGCTGTAAATCAAAAGATTAAGAGATATAGTTACATTTAAAACTTTTAATTTGATACATAAAAAATACATGAATACTAAAAAGAAATACAAAATAGGCCATCAGGGCTTCCCTGGTGGCGCAGTGGTTAAGAATCCACCTTCCAATGCAGGGGACAGGGGTTCGATCCCTGGCCCAGGAAGATCCCATATGCTGCAGAGCAACTAAGCCCGTGCACCACAACTACTGAGCCTGCGCTCTAGAGCCCGCGTGCCACAAGTACTGAAGCCAGTGTGCCTAGAGCCCATGCTCTGCAGCAAAAGAAGCCATGACAGTGAGAAGCCCATGCACCGCAACAAAGAGTAGCCACCACTTGCTGCAACTAGAGAAAGCCTGCACACAGCAACAAAGACCCAACACAGCCAAAAATAAAAACAGATTAAAAAAAAAAAAAAAGGCCATCAATATGACAAATAAAAGTTCAACATTAAGCATTAATAAAATGAATGAAAATTAAAACAAAAAAAGAAGTTATTCATTGGCTGTCTGGAATTCAGATTTAACTAGGCATCCTGTGTTTCATCTGATATTCCTGTTCCTGAAAGACAAGAGAATGGCAAACCACTTCACTTTATTCTTGCCTTAAGCAACGGTAAGGATCTTTTGCACAATGGCAGAGTTGAACAGTTGCGATGAAGACTGTATGGCCCACGAAGTCTAAGATACTAACCATCTAGCTATTTACAGAAAAAGTCTGCCAAACCCTGCTTTAGCCAGTTTCTCATACATTATGGGTAATAAACAAGTTGTGATTGGCAGTGTGCCAAATTGTACTTCTAATGCAGTAAACTGGCCCTTTTGTCTCCCCCTGCTGCACAGCTAGCCTCTTGAATGATGTTTTGGCCCAGCTGTCAACAGAGTTGATGGCCTCCTTTGCAAAGTTTGAATCTAGAACCTCAAATGCTTTTTCTTGAGGAGCCACAATCCAAAAACCTGCCACTGTGTTTGTTTAGAAAAGACAGGTACAACTGAGCAACTAGAACAAGGTTCATCTTAATGAACTTCCCCTCCGCCAGCCAGAACCCTTCCTTCCAGATCCTTGTTGCCTTGCCAATGAGAGCCCCTGACTAGCAAAACCATTTGATTCTTCTTTATTGTTTTCAGAGACATGGGCCCTCAAACACATTGTACCACTTGGTCAGGGATGTCAAAAAGGTAAGAACCCTCGCGACTGCAGGTCGGAGGCCCTGTCTTGACTGCTTCCTGTGATTAGAAAGTGCCTGTTTTGCATGAGCTGCCAGAGTATTCCTGTCCCTGCCAGACCCCCTCATTTCAGGACACAGTGTGCGTGTATGTCTTTTAACTTTGACATCTCTGCTTATGATGCAGCTGCAGTATTATCGCCAGTCTCCATGGTTTTAGATGCTTTCATTGGACATAATGCTTTCGGGTAGTGGAACCCTAGGCTTTCCCCCCATGCCTTGTGGATTTATGCCATTACCTGTATTTTTTCATGTGCTCCTCACTATTTGGGGAACTCGTTTCCATGCTATCCAACTGACCATGAAAGGTATATTTATTTACTAGCTCCTGATACAGTGTATCACCTCCACATCTAGCATGACACAGAGCATATAGTAAGCGTAGCTCAAAAAGTCTCAGAGAAACAGAGACTACAACATATATATACATTCCATTCTGCTAACACTTTATTTTCTCCAATATATTTTTTCACATTCATCATCAAATTTGATGGGGGAAAAAGCCAGTTGGTTTGGATCTAGTAGATTTATGCCCAATTTAAAAATGAGGAGATTGAAACACAAGGAGGTGAGATCTGTACTGAGTGGTTGGTAAGGAGCTAGAATTAGAACTCAAATCCTTTAATAATCATAATCATAAGTAATGGTACCTAGGATTTAGTGATGACTAGGTATGTGACACTAATCCTTCTATGTGTCTTAGCTCATTTCATCTTCACAACAAATATATGAAGTAGAGTTATTATTTTATTTTTTTTTACTATATAGTGTTATTCCCATTTATAGATGAGAAAAATGAGGCAAAGGGAGGTTACATCTCATCTTAACCAAGTGCTTGTTCTGCCCCATAAAATCTCTTTCCGAGGTAGCTTCAGTTCTGAACGCTTGGCAGGGTTCCCAGAAAGTGATGTTTTAACAACAAAGGATAAAATAAATGGTGACGCTTCCCCTACCACATACACATGTACACACGCACACACATACACAGGTATATCCACCTACCAGTTGGTAGCAATTCTTTGCCAAATTCCATAGGACATACTCGGAGAAAGCTACAAAGTGAGGTAAAAAGTAGAGTGCCATTCCTTCATCTCATAGGAAGTCATAGGCTAGAACTACCCTTTAGGTGTCGTGTAGCCGCTTACTAATTTTTCCTTCGAAAGGCCCTGGGGCTGATTATAATGTACCTATTAACCAGCTGGACCTTTGCTAATAATGAGTAAAGAGTACTAAAAAACCTCCTTCTGTAGGCCCTTGGGAACTTTACTCCCACCTCTGCACAACCTTACTGAAAAATTTCTCATCCGTGTGAGTGAGTGAAGCCTGTAGTTCTTTCAAAGCAAGGGAAATAGATGCTATGCCATCTGTATATTTTACCAAGATCACACCTTTGCCTGGTCTGCCTCATTTCAAGCCATAAACATACCTGCCCTCAACAAACCCACTTCTCTTTTCCTCAAGTCTTCCTATTTTGTTTAATTTATCTTGGCGTAAAATTTCCTGGTAACTAAACAGAAGTATCTCAGAAGATTAGATGTACACACCAAGCATGTATTCTTTGCCAAGGTACTTGTTGCTCATGTTCAAAACTCAAAATGTTTTGAGGTTTTCTAAAATAATAAGTAAAATATCCCCCTCACCTTAATCTAGTCTGTGTCACTGAAGGAATTATGAGGCTTTCTGAAGAGACAGCTGTGTGCCTTTGTCCCTTAGTCCCAGCCACTGGGCAGGCCAAGCCTTCATATAAAGTCACTCATCTACCTCCGTCACCAAGCTTCTCAATGTCTTGCCTGATTTTCAAAGAGATTTTTGCAGTTAGATTTTAATGAATATAAATGATTGAAATCCCTCCTAATAGGTTCTCTTCCTCGTAGGACTTTGCTTTGCATATCATTTTCTTTTTTCTGAAGTTCCATTAGCTGCCTCTTACATTTGCTTACATTTAGTGGAAGGCATGTAGAGTATTTTTAAGGTAGGGTTTTCTTTAACTTCTTAGCTAAAGGTATACCTCAAAAATAATATAGACTAACAAGACAGGACAGGATGGTAAGAATTTGGGAGGACTATCAGTTAGGAGCAGTTTTATTTTTCTTTCAAGTGTGATCCAAATACTAGAGCAAGAATATAGTTATATGAGGATTCATCTACTTACTAACTTAGTAGCGGGAAAAAAATAACAAATCATTCAGGATAGTACTGAAATGGCTTAGGAAAAATTTATCCTTTTTCTTGAGAAAAGAGACTGCCAATATGGTTGGGAGAAACAAAAGCCTATGTTTAGTTTCTTCCCTTGGGAAGAAATAGGGGCAGGAAATGCAGACTCCATTCATTTCTATGATAAAGGTGAGTGTCTGACTATTGGAGAGCAAGAAAGAATAACAATGGTAGCCAAAGGAGCTGTAAGTGTCTATGTTTTATGGATGAAAGTAGCTAAAAATGAGGGTTTTTTGTTTGTGTTTTTTTTAAGAAGTGAATGAGAGAGAAATTAATATTGGTAAACATCTTCCTCACAGTTTATGCCAATAAGATATGCAAAATCTACAAATCTAGGTTTAAAATGCTAAGAAAATCTTGGGCAGTTTAAACAGTTTTCAAAATTAAGGAACATAATAATTAGCATGTGCTTTGTGCTTTATGGTTATAGGACTTTATGTACATGTTAATTGATTTAATCTATGACAAAAATTAATCAGTAAGTGATAAGCCCTAGTATGAAACGAATGCTGTTCAAAAATTAGAAACACAGTTCGGGACCTTAAACGTAGTGTTTGATAATATGTCTGTAAAATAAAATGTAAATAACTGATGAACCCAGAGAATTCATTTAGGAATTATCAGACCATCATTAAGTTAACCAGCGTATCTCCAAGTCCAACTATCCTTTGAAACCAACAGAACTGAACGTGGAGAATTACTCCCAAGCTAGTTTCAAAACCTTAAATTATTTATATGAAGGGAGCAATCTAGGAGCAATGAGGTAGAGTTAGTATCAATCAGAAATTTAAAATATCAGCCAACCCAGTTCCCTGAACCTTTCTTGTGCATAAATCCATTGGATGTACCAATGCTCTCATATTAAACCAGAGTGGCCTGAGTCTGTCCGCTATTCCATGAAATCTAACTTGCCATTTTAGTAGCTAACTGTCTGCTCAATTTGTGCCTCTGTATGTTTTAAAGTAGTAGTTTTTCTTTCTTAAATGTACTAATACTTCAGATTGCCTCAATTATCCCTCCCCACCAAAGAAGGGTGATATTTGAGTATTATGTAAGAGTAGTGGTGAAATTATGATAACTTAAAATTCAGTTATATGGGAATCAAGACCCAGAGCTTTGCCGAATTTTAAAGAAAAAGCATTTCGGACACACTTTGGGGAAAAAAAGGACATTTTCATAACTCCATCTGCTGAATTCATGCAAATTTTCAAAATTCTTAATTTTTAAAAGATTGGTTGCCCAGTCTACTGCCATGCCAAACACTGAGGGAATGTCCTCTTTTCCCATGAATTTTCACCAGGTTGGTCTTTTCCCCACTCTCCCTTGGTAAATCTTACAACCAGCTATCATTTTATACCTTGCATACATCAGAAGGAAACAGTATTCTTTGAAGGCTTGTTATGAGTTTCAAAGAAAAAAAAAGTTTCCTAAACAGCTGAAATCTGATAGTGATATCATGAGCTGACATCTGAAAAACAGAGTGCATTTAGAAGAGCAGATCTAATAAGTGAATTTAAGTTATTCTTTTAATTAAAAGACATCCTTAGGCATGGCATGGATTAAAATTTAGCCTCAGAGTAGTATCTCATGGCATGAAAAAAAAGGAGACAATGTTTTCAAGTTGTAAAATTTACTTACCCATGGATCCAAGCCTCTCTATTTTACTCTGTGGATCAAATTATTTGAATCCTGTGGCTTGCTATGTGTTGTTAAGGCATGAAATGGGAAATAAGTGTCCAGATTTTACCAGTTACCAAAGTAATTACCAAAAACGGGGAGCAGGGAATAACAGAAACAGCAGGCAGAATGAATATTACTGCAGTATATTGACTTCCTATTCGAAAAGGAGACAAGCAAAGGAAGACTCCTCCAGAGGCTTTTGGACATTACTTGTGGAATATGAGGAGGCATTTTTCTCTGCTTTTTTTTAAAGGAGGTGGATGTTATGAGCACAAGCCCATCCCTGTCTAACCCTTTACCCTCTCTTTTCTCTAAGCCTCCATCTCTACTAACCAAATTCCAGCAGATTATTAGAAACTGCATCAACTCTGGAAGCTCTGGACAGGGGTCTTTGGCCAGTGACCTGGCAGCATAGAAATAAGAGCAGCCTTCCACGCAGTGATCAAACAACTGGACCTTTAGAAATAGACAGGACCTTAGAAGTAACTATGTCCACATTGCCTGTTTTCAGAGCATGAATTGAAGTACAGAGAGAGAACCCTCATTGCCTTGTATTAGGTGACCATCGCCCCCTTGTAGTCAAACAGAAATCAGGCCAGTTCCTTTCAGGCCATCACTCAAAGCTCAGTAACCCAGAATGGTCACAGAATCTTTTCTCCTACTTCAGACCAGATCATACAAAAATCACTCCAAATAATCAAGCTTTATATAAGAAATTTCTAGGAAAAGAAGATTCTCACACCTTCTTTGGTAGTATGTAAGCCTATCAGCCCTTTATGAATTTGCATAAAATTTTGCAAAACAATGTTGCCAGTGTTTGCAGAACATTTGTAAAAAGTGTTGCCCCTCTAAAATTTTTGTTTATTTTGGATTTTACTATTACCACTTTCCTGACAACCCACGCTTACAGAGACCTCAAAAGCATAAATATTGCCATTCACTATTGGTCTTCAGGCAATATTGGTTCTTGTTCTTAGAATTCAAACTGATGTTCACACATACGTTTCTCAAAAGGAAATATACAGGTGTTAGGCTCACTATTACCCACGTTTTAAATTTGGAAAATTGTTACAAGACTAAAAATAGGCACAAATTCATAGACCCACTATGATTGTTGTTCAGTAGCATCACAATAAACCTTTTGGGGATTTTTCTGAAACCTGGTACTTGAGCAATACAAACCGTAAAGGGCATGGAGTTTAGCCCCTTTTACTGGGAAGAAAACTGAGGCCTTGAGGGAAAGTGGATGATTTGTGAAGGATGGACAGAGTCCAGAGCAACTGACTCGCAGCCAGTACTCTTTCCCCTGCCAGCTTCACAGTGCCAAGGAAAATAGCACCGATCGGGTGAGCCTCCTCTGGAGGTCATCCGTGTAGGAGCCAAAGGCACAGGAGATGAGGCTGACCGAGATGTGCCCAGAGAAGCTCTGGGGCTCTTCTACTCTTTAAATAATAGCCTCGCCTAACCGTCCAGTAAGAGCCAGACAATACAGAAAGCGCAGTCTTGTTAACCTGCCCAAAATAATGGAGAAAAAGTGTTGCACAGGTAATATTTTTAGATTCAGTTTAATGTTTATGGAAAGGACAATACATAAAAAGTTACTACCTTAAAATAAATCTTTCTCTAAGTTCCCTTTTAAAGAAGTCAGACAATTGGTCTTTCTTGATAACCAGAGGATAGCTGGGGCTTTCCCACCCAGGAGTGACTCATAAACTGTAACTAGTTAGTTGTTACTGAGAACATAATACTGAAGAACCCCAAACTGAGGCTTGATCCCAAATACATTGATTAATTTCAGTGTTTTACTTATTCACATTTTTGACCAAAAAAAAAAAAAATTGAATGCCTACCATACACCAGGCATTGGGAATACAAAGATAAATAAAACAATTAAAAATATGAAGTTATAGGTTTGATGGCAGGATACAGTGGGCCACCTGTAATCCTGAATCCCTTTCAAGTGATTGCTGTTGACCATAGGAAAGCTGATAAGGATAACTGAAAACCTACCTTCAGTTAATAAAACTACATAAGCTAATTTCCTAGAGATAATGATATCTTCATACACTATGAATTTCCCAATTCTGCTGTGTAATCCCACCTGAACTTTACTTAGTAGACCTCAGAATCACCTGGACAGCTCATAAAGTGCATAGAGTCTCATACTCGAAGCAGGATAGGGTCCAGACCTTTGCATTGTCACCAAGTTCCTCAGATGGTTCAGATGCCACAAAGTTGGAAAACCACCACTATTATGAGCCACTTCTGTGAAGTGGCAGGAATCTCACACAGAATCCTGGATGGATCCTCCATTAAAGACAAACCTCAAAGTGGACAAAGCCCTCAGGCCCCTCCAAAATGTATCTAAGAATGCAGTGTGCCAGGCTTCCAACACGGTGTGGTACCCCTGCCATTCATGGTATAGAGCACACTTCTGCATCAGGGAACTAAACCAGACAGTGAGACTTGATCATTTGTACCCCTTGGAACTCACTGTGAGCTCAGAATTTCCCACAAACAGAACTAATTCTTCCTTGACCTAACAAAATAAGGATTTTCTCAGACCCTATAGAGTTCCCTTTTGAAGTAGAAACCAGTAATGAGCAGATAATAATAAAAACGCTTGTTTTTGCATCTATATGTACAACATTAAACTTATACCATAGCTCTAGGTCCTTAAGAAGCACTATTCTCTGAAAGAAAATATGAAAAACCTCTTTAATTCTGAGAAAATAAATATTCTGTTGATAAAACTTCTCTTATTTCACCCCTCTTTCTCTTTAAACACAGGGGATGTTCATAAAGGACTTTGTCATGACATCCATCTTCCTGTCCTTTTATTAAAAGGGTGCCAATTTTTTAAAAAGTTTAATAGAAGTTTTGTATAAAAGATATTTGAGCTCTCATCATATTTCACCTGATGCAGTCCCTGGTAATCACAATTGTCTTCTGGAAGGAGTCTTCATTCAGTGAGTGTGAAGAAATAAATGATCAGCAAGAGGACAGCAACAGGCCTGGGTCAGAGGCAGAGCAGCGAGGGGGTCCAGGGAGAGTATCTGGGGGACATAGTTCCTAGTGGCTGGGAGTGGTAGAATTTGCCATATCTAGCCTTGTGTTTCTTTCTGCTACACTGGTGTTTTTTTCTCCCCAGCTGAAGACTTGAATAAATATTTTGATTTTCTGTTATTGCCGACGATTACTGCATCTTCTTATTTAACTTATGTCTTCTTTCCAAGCGAGAATATCCAGGTTTCGGTTGGATCTATTTTAAGGTGAATTGATTAACCAGAATAATAATACATTCATATGTTTCTTTTTTAATTATTATTATTATTTTACTCTAAAATAGTTACAGAACACATGGAATAGAATCCCTAGTAAACCATGCTGTCTTTTGGATGTGTCTGTTTGTTCCATTCTTCCGTGATAGGGGAACCTGCCCCCAGACTACAGAATCAGCCTGATAGACATCGGCCTGGTGATCGAGTACCTGATGGGAGGGGCTTATCGCTGCAACTACACGCGAAAGCGCTTCCGGACGCTCTACCACAATCTCTTTGGCCCCAAGAGGGTGAGGCTGGCAGCAAATCCCATTTCCTGGACTCTGGGGAGGACTAGTGTGCAGTAGATTTGGAGTGCGGCTGCTTTGTCATCTCCAAGGGGGAGATCAGATGACAAGGCAATTGCCCTGCCTCTTCTTCCCTCTGCCGTCAAATCTGTTGAAAAAAGAAAAAAGAAAAAAAGGAATATGCTGGGTGTTACACTTCTTTCTTTTCCTCACTAGATCCAATTCAAACCAGAAACTGGCATTGAAAGTGAACCTTTTTTAGCTTTTCTACATGCTATGAATTGAGATGACATGCTCAACTTCTAAATAAGTCATTTTGTATATTAAAAAAGTAATTTTTCTCATTTAAAAAAAGTGAACCTTGGGCTTCCCTGGTGGTGCAGTGGTTGAGAGTCTGCCTGCCGATGCAGGGGACATGGGTTCGTGCCTCGGTCCGGGAAGATCCCACATGCCGCGGAGCGGCTGGGCCCGTGAGCCATGGCCGCTGAGCCTGTGCGTCCAAAGCCTGTGCTCTGCAACAGGAGAGGCCACAACAGAGAGAGGCCCGCGTACCGCAAAAAAAAAAAAAAAAAAAAAAGGTGAACCTTAATGATCAGAGAATAGTAATTATATTCAAATAATCTTATTATCTACCACATCACTTTTCAAGGTTTTTGCTCTTGGGATCTATTTATAAAAAATTATTGAGGACCCCCCCAAAGATTTTTATCTGTATGAGTTCCATCTTGTTCTATAATTTGCTGAGTTGCCTTCTCTTCCGTCTTGGTCTGTGCCTGTTTTGCACATCCCCAGCATCACCGGTGGTGCTACTGTGTGTGCTTACACTTTCCATGCCATGAGTGCCTTTTGCCGTCAGCACATGCCCCTCTGGTCCCACTCACCCTTGCTCTACTGGACAGCAGCAAAGAGAGATAACCAGCGTGAAGCATCTCAACATATAGTATTTCTGAATAATATCCCAAGTCTCGAGATAATAGAGGTCTTTCAGAGGTTTGGGAAACATCTCATAGTTTGACTGACTGTCTCATTGTTCACTCAAGTGCTTGATGTCATGGAGAAGTCGGCCTAGCGGGATGGTTTTAGGATGATGGAAGAAATCTTGGTCCACAAAAGAGATTATAAACCTGCAGGCTCTACCCTCGGGCAATCTCATTATGCCTCTCCAGTTTCCTAATTTTCTGTAATTTACCAAAATCACTAAATCCCTAATTCTCTTAGAATTTCTATAAAGAGTTTCCCCTGTGGTGTTTTATTTAGTGAAATGAATACATGCTGTGTGGTACAATAGATTTGTTCCATTACCTGTTTAAGATACATTAGGATTCTTTTCTTACCTCTATAAAGAAATCTAACTTTGTGCATAACATTTTTTTTAACAGCCCAAAGCCTTGAAACTGCTGGGAATGGAGGTAAGTGTTTGCTCAAATTATTAGTGTCAATTGTTTATTCTCTTTATTACACATTTCAAAATATATATATATATATAAGGTCATTCCAGTGGTAGAGCTTAGTACATGATTCTAAAATAAGGAGGTGAAATTTTTTCCAGTGTCGAGGGGGCAGGTCACAGTAGCTTTGAAAATTCTATCATGGGGTTATATTAGCATTGCAAACAAAAAAAAAAATCCTATTTGAAATACTGACTTGAAAACCAAGAAAGCATATAAATTCCAGTAAGTGAAATCTATTCATGGAAGTTTACAAATGGCAACAGATCCAAAGACCAGAAATTCTTCACAAATGCATCTAATGAAGTATTCAGAAACTCAAGAAAGATTATCTGTCTCCCATCTTCTGTTCATGTGGTTATTATCGTATATCCAATTGCAAGTATAGGATGTCCTTGTCTTTTCAGTGGAAAGGGTAGTGCTGTCCATCATGAGGTACAAATAACCCTACTTGTAGAGGAAAAGAATGGACAAAAGTTAAAAAAAAAAAGCCCATTTAAAAATACTGTTCTAAAATTAAAGTATAACACTGACATGTTCCCATAGGACTGTGCTTATTCATTTATTATAACTTGTTTTAAAGTTAGGCATTCAGGGGCTTGTGAGTTCTTTTAGAATAGAAGCTAGGAAAAGACAGTTCATTTTTTCTGTATCTATTCCAGAGCTGGGCCAGTAGTAGACATACAAGAACTATTTACTGAATTGAGTGGATTCATTTCTAACTCCATCTCTGTATTTTTTCCCTAAAATTACAGGATGATGTTCCCTTGAGGCGAGGAAGAAAGACAACCAAGAAGCGTGAAGAAGAGGTGGACATTGACTTGGATGACCCTGAGATCAACCACTTCCCTTTCCCTTTTCATGAGCTGATGGTGTGGGCCGTCCTGATGAAGCGGCAGAAGATGGCCCTGTTCTTCTGGCAGCACGGCGAGGAGGCCATGGCCAAGGCCTTGGTGGCCTGTAAGCTCTGCAAAGCCATGGCCCACGAGGCTTCCGAGAACGACATGGTTGATGACATCTCCCAGGAGCTGAACCACAACTCCAGGTTGGACGGCCTAGCAAATGGTGTGGTCAGGGGAGAAGAAGGGAAGGTGGTCCCCAGGTACAGGTTTTTTGAGCTATCCAATACTTCAAGGGGAGACAGAATCAACCCAATGGTGCACACAGAGGGCGGACACAAACAGTTAACATTTACAGTGCACAGTGCTAGATACAGAGGTACATACAGATACATAGATTTCATTTCATCCTCTCAACTGCCTCAAGAGGTAGGTCCCTTATGATGCATACTTTACACCTGAAGAAAATGAGACTCAGAGAATTTAAGTAACCTGTCCAAGATCACACACTTGTGGTTGACAAGGCCCAGCTCTGAACTGAGGTCTGTCACATTTAAGAAGACATACTGCACTCTGAGTTTTGGGTCTGCCTTCCACATCCATATGCCTTGAACTGGGGGCCTTGAGTGCAGGGATTGTGCTTCATTTGACTTACACCCCCAGTTCTAAACATGGTATCTGGCACACAGTAGATGCTTAATGGGTGTTGGCTGAATGAATGAATGAACAGACTAGACCCCATAAGGAACAACTAGACCACTCAGCAACCACCCTTTGTGGCTTGGCCAGTGGGTCCCCACTTTCATCATCTAAGTCTCCAAGATGGCCAAAAGACAGTTCCTCACATTCTCTCATTCAGGGACTTTGGCCAACTGGCCGTGGAGCTCCTGGACCAGTCCTACAAGCAGGATGAGCAGCTGGCCATGAAACTGCTGACGTATGAGCTGAAGAACTGGAGCAACGCCACATGCCTGCAGCTCGCAGTAGCTGCCAAGCACCGTGACTTCATCGCACACACATGCAGCCAGATGTTGCTCACGGACATGTGGATGGGTCGGCTCCGGATGCGCAAGAACTCAGGCCTCAAGGTCAGTGAGTCCAGAAGGCCCTGTTGGCTATGAGGGCCAGAGGGCTGGTGGGAGCTTTCCAAGCCAAATCTGCAGTGGTAGTGGGCATTCTCTTAACTCGGGAGGGTGGTTCTGAGCCCCAACTGTGCATCAGAATCTTCTGTATAATGGGTTGTTTTTTTGAATACAGAGACGAGGCCCTACCCCAAGTTCTGCTAAATCAGAACCTTTAGAGATGGCATGCCTAGACAGTAATATTCTCAGAAGATCCAAGGTGATGGTCACACAGGGGTACCATAGGAGGTATCATTTGCTCTGTCACAAGCCATGCTGCACCAGGAGACACTTACTTAGGCAACCTTTCACCTCCATGTGAGCCTGAACGCCTTGGCCCCTCCTTGGCACCATAAAGAGACATTGGCTCTTATCAGCTGTACTTTAGAAATTTTTTAAATGAAATAAGAATGAGATAGATTTATATGTAAAGATGTTGCTAAATAATCCTGATCTATTTTTCATTGAAGGAAAACAAGTTGCAGACCAACAGGTAGAGCCTGAGTCCATTTCTTTGGTTTTTTTAAAGCATGTACATGTATAGTTCTATTTGTACAACTTCATTTTTTTATTTAAAAAAAATAGAAAGGATACACAGTAAATTGTTTGTAGTGGTTACCCCTGGGGTTAAAAGTATAAGAAATAGGATAATAAGTGGCTTTTGATTTTTTGTTTTCTTCAGTGTTTTACAAGCAAAACATTAAACTGAGAGAATTTTTTAAAAGACCAAAAAAATGGGAAGGGAAGATGGAAAGAATGTTTTAAAATGCTTTATCTGTTTAGAGTCTGTGGCTGTTACAACTGAAGCCAGCCAGGCTTATACTTACCTAGAACTACCTGCTCTAGGTAACTCTGAGGTCAGCCCAAAATAAAAGGGCCACCAGACCAGAGCAGTCTGCTGAGGCCACCCTGATTGAACCAGCAACCCTCCCCAACTCCACCCTTTCTGTGGGCTCTTGGCCCAGAGTCACAGAAGGGTTCCATGAAGTGGGTCATGGGCATTCCATCACTACACTGCAAACAATGCCAAGCCTGGCTCTCAGCTCTGAGGACAGGGTGTCATGTCCCCTGAAGACTGCCAGGCATGCCACCTGAGCGTTCCCAGGCCTGCCAGGCACCCTTAGTCAGGGTCACCACTCTCCCCTTTCCCTTAGCTGCTCTCAAGTCCCTGGGCACTCGAGCACAGACTGTCCCTGCCTCATTACTTGAGAATCATTTTTACTTATCCTTCATGGCCTCTCTTAGCCCCTCACCTTGGTATACTTTCTTCAGGGAGGGTTGTATTCAGAAGCCTTGTACACAGAACCATTTTAGGACTGAGGGAAGAGGTGAGAGAAGATTTAGGAAACAAAAATCAGATGTCAGTATTATCATTCAGAAACTTGGTCCCTGGAAATAGAGAATGAAATTATTGCCCTCTCATGAGAAAAGCCAATGAATTTAGTGTCATCACGTGGAGATTTAAGCATGTGGTTTATAATGAGAGAAATACAGTGCTGAGCCTCCTGGGGCATTTGTGCAGAGGGACTCTCATAGTGATACAGAGCCCACGTGTGTGTGTGGGGTTTCTGTTGGATAGTAGCAAATGCTGGGGGATGCTTTAAAATGAATACAGTTTTCCTACATGGACTTTCTCAAGGTCAACTTAGGACAGTATTTTTTACAGAGATAACCAGGTGACACATAATCAGTTCCACTTGGCATATTAATAAATAAATGCCAGTGGACGTAAGTATGAACTGACTTCACAAAGTGCCATCAAGTGACTCAATGGGAATCTGGATTTTTTCCCATTTTTGCCTTGGGTAGAATCTTTTTCCTCTGTTTCCCTCATGCAAAGTAGGTGTTAATTGGATAAGATGTATTTGGATAAGATGCTTTGTTTCTCCAAGATCAGACTGAGCTACTGTGAGTTAACAGTTAACAGTTCCCAGTCATGTGGGCAGAAGTGACCCTCTTAGCATGGATGTTCTTAGTTATTCAGATATGCAGGTCCCCACTGTGGGCACACCCAACACTCATACACCCTCACATCACACACACACAGACCCCACCCCCCAGGCTCTCTGATTCTAAGCAACCACCCTTATCTGAATCCTTTAAATGTGATTATTATTATTATCATTATTATTACTTTAGGTAATTCTGGGAATTCTACTTCCTCCTTCAATTCTCAGCTTGGAGTTCAAGAACAAAGATGACATGCCCTATATGACTCAGGCCCAGGAAATTCACCTCCAAGAGAAGGAGCAAGAAGAACCGGAGAAGCCCACGAAGGAAAAAGACGAAGAGGACATGGAACTGACAGTAAGAAAAAAACTATTCAGTTATTGTCAGAGGGGAGAACCCCTAATCCACCTCTCCCATGGATATGGCTTAAGATTTAATAACTCTTGAGGTCAGCTTCCCACCAGGTACTTTCATTTAAGTATTGAGACCAGGTTATTACAAAAGTGTCCTCTCGGGGACTTCCCTGGCGGTCCAGTGGTTAAGACTCTGTGCTTCCAATGCAGGGGGCACAGGTTTGATCCCTGGTCGGGGAACTAATAAGGTCCCACATGCCTCATGGTGCAGCCAAGAAAAAATAAGTGTCCTCTCTGTGCACAAATAACATAACTAAAGGGACTGATTCGAATCCTTCAGCCAGGTAAGCGGCACTCAACAACCCAATGAAATTCAGAAGCAAGACACCCTGAATTTTCCAAACAGGCGACACTTTATAAACAACAGGTGATGTGGCAGTCTTAGCACACGAAGAAGGAAAGGGAATCTGATTTGCGAGCAGCTGGCTCCACTGAGCTGGAGCCGTTGTGCTGATCAGAAGCTAAGCCTTTATCTGTCTTCGAGGTCAGGCTCACAAATACAGCACTAATTGAATTTTGGGGTTTGTATGGAAGGCTTTTATTAGCTCTTCCTGGTATAATTATAGAGCATGGATGGTTTGTTCTGTAGGGGGAATGGGGCAGCTGGGCATGGGACAGCTTCCTGCAACCCCTGCTGGAGCAGCATGACTACCACTGGATTGTATCCAAAGTCTAAAAACATCACATGCTATTAAAGGGACAAACAAGGCTTCAGAGCTTTGGAGACGTAAGGCAACAGCTCCACAGGACTTCCTGGATACCCCCCACCCTCCCCACCACCCTGACCAATTACTGTGACGAGCCAGAAGAAGCTGTTTGGGGAAAAAACAAAAATTGGTTTTGCTCAGGTGACAAAAGGCCTTGGCATTATTATCCTAAGTGGGACCACCCTGCGAATTGATTTTCCTCCAGATAAACACTATTTCCTTCAGTAGGTCCTTCCTAAAGATATATTTGCAGGCACATTCCCAGACCCAAGTACAACAGGGGCTATGCATCGGGCCACTCTTTGGATTGATTAATCATTCACTGCTTTTGACTCACTGAGTTCAAGTCCTATGTTTGCTTTCAGTTTCAGGATCCTTATATAAATTAGTGGAGGAGTCTGCTTTCCTCTATGACAGGATCAAATGACTGTCTTGCCTAAAGAACTTACCATAATTTTGGCCTCTGAACCCCTTCAAGGATAGGAAATGATATTTTGATCATTAGCAGAAACATTGGTAGTAGTAATACCAAATCTTCATTGAATGCTTCAGCAGAGGGGTAAAGAGTGTGCGCTCTGGAGCCAGAATCCTGCCCTGTCACCTACTCACTGTGGGACCTTGGGCACAGTTTCTTAACCTCTAACATGGGAATAATGACATTATTATTATTACTAGCTCACAGGTACATGTAAACTATGTAACAAGTGTGCATGTAACTAATGTAGACTGGTGCCTAGCACATGGTAGATGTTTGCTAATATTGCTATAATGGTGCTAAATGCTTAACCATACACTTACTCATGGAATCCTCACAACAAGCCCACAAGGTAGGTACTATTGTTATACCATTTTATAGATGAGGAAGCTGAGGCTCAAGAGAGGTTAAATGGTCCAAGGTTACCCACCTAATTAGTTGCAAAGCCAGGATTAGAACCCAGGCATGCAGACTCCACTGGCCATGCTTTTACCTGATAAAGCTAAGGGATGCAAAGAATTTCTTCCTAGTCTCAAATGTAGGAGCTCAGCTGGTTTGGTCCACCATGTAGTAGAAGGAATCCAGTAGGGACGCATGGGCCTCCTGTGTCAAGTATGACATGGCCTTGACATTGGTGTACATCCTAGGAAGGCTCAAAGAAGGAACCTAGGAAGGTAGCCAGAAGCTAAAGCAGTATCTTTCTGGTGGGTCTGAAGGAAGATAACAAAAGAGGCAGCTGCCTCTCCTGCTCAGTCCAGAGTTTTGAGGATCTGATCTTTCAAGAAGCCACAATAAAAGATGCATCTCTGGACTAAGAGCAGTCTACTTCCCAAATAGCCCCCGCCGTTGTCTACTGAGAACCCAAGTAGAAGACACCACAACAGCGTTACTGCCTGAGCTGATTCTCCACAGGCTGAAACAGCAGGGAGAAGGAAAGGAAGGAAAGGACTTATGGGCTGGCAAAGTCAGGGTTGGACAGCACTTGTTTTTAAGGTGGCACTTTCTTTCACCCTAATGACAAATTCTGTTACTGCTGGACCACTGGTCTCAGCTCACCCCAGACAGGATTGGAGAATACAGCTTGTTGACAACTCCACTCCCTTCATAGCATTGATATTTGAGCTTCTGTGTTAAACCAATATATCCTCTCTTGGAATGGAACATTTTCCCTTGGCCCTTCCAAAATTATACATGGAATATCAGCTTCAGTTTGCTTCACTTTAGTAGCCTTTAATAGCTTAGTTCACCTCAAAGGATCTTTCCCAGACTTGACATCTGTGTCTAGCCAGCAAAGATTCTGAAATCCATATCGTGCAGTCATGTCTGTATTTGACCCTGTTACAATCTGCTTTAAGAAATGTAGGCTAAGGAAATGTTTGACTACTGGGAAAAGAAATCAACAAAATCAGCAAGTTACGCTGCTTAAGCTGGAATTAATGAAATGTCGAAAATGCTTTACTTAAACCATGAAAGACAAGCCTCTTAAAAATGCACTCACTTTGAAATATTTTTGAACAATAAAGGCAAAATAGATTGTTCTGTTTTTCACTTTGTTTTACCTGCCTTGCTAGGTAAGTGTCTTGAATTTTTCCTAATAAAGCCTCAACACATCCACGGACCCAGGGCATTGTTACAACTCTGTTGGGAAAGCCACCGTCCCTAGAGGTTACCCCAAGATGCCATTCTCCAAGATGCCTAAAACCCTCCAAGCTGCCTTTACTCTCATCTAATTGTGTACCCAAATGGTCTTGTATTATTGAGCATATAAATAAGCAGAATAGAAGTAGGATAATTATGTTACATATATTATAAATTATAGAAGAGAAATATGTAACTTCAGAGTTTCCTGAGGTCGATGATCGATATTTATAGAACCCTATTGCTGTCTAGTGTGCTATATCCATCACAAAGATTGACTCAGCTCACTGATCAAAATAAATTCTTAGATGGGCCATAGTATGGAATCTTACCTATTCATTAGTTCAAGGTACTTTTCCAGCCAGAGAGTCCATAAAGGAATGGAAGTTACCCTTTCCCGAAATCCTATGGTTACAGGTAAATCATTTGTTGATTGTTACATATTTGAGTAAAGTGGATATTTGAGGCAATGACAAAAATAGTTGAAACTAATATATCTATATTGTGGGTAAGGTAGTTTGAAACCAGAATTATCTAGTTGTTGTCTCTGTTATCAACTTCAAGGTAAATTATTTTGGTAATTAGATCTGCAACTTTAAACCCATATTCCTATACTTTTTCTTCTCCCAAATTCTTATCTGTCTTCAGTAGTTATAAGGTTTTACCCTGTTCTCACACTTAATAAAAATTTCATTTCCCAAACATTGTAGAACGAACCTTGCTTAGAACAATATGGAAAGAATTAAAGCCAAGAAATTGTGCTGTAATAGGTGCCTAATATCATACTTTTTTTTTCTTGTGAGAGATCCCAACTAGATCATTTCAGTCACGAGTACCCGAGAAGGTCTTAGTTCACTTTAAAGACCAGCTAATCTTTACCGAGCACTTATTACGTTCCAGATGCCGATTGATTTGTAAACCTACCCTCTATCAGGTGCTATTACTACCCTTATTTTACAGTTAAAGAAACTAAGTCTCAGAGAGGTTAAAAGAGTTGCCCAAGGTGCCACAGATTCTAAGTGTCCAGGGTAGGACCCAGTCCCTTTCTGTGTCCGCTTTTTCTCAAGTTCTGCCTTTTTTGTGATGTTTAATTGTTGTTGCCGCTTCTCCTGTCAGAAATGAGGAGGAAATAGTGAATTCTTAAGGAGACCTGTAATAACTTGGGAGATTAGGGCCTTTTCTGGTCAGCCCTGACTTCCAGTCCCATCTGGTTGACTCTGCCACGCAGAGGAAGGCAGTGTGCCCAGGAATCACCAAACTAGCACCAGCAGTAATTCAGGCTTTACAGGGTTTGAAATCAGGGAACCGAGGCATATGCCTAGGAGTTGGGTAGACATTCCTAAGTTCAGGCACTACAGATAACTTAACCTCTTGAATATTCAACACCTTCGGATAAATAAGGTATTACTAGTCCAATTTACCCTTGACTTAAGAGTCGTTAGCATGAGTAGAGAACCCAGACCTGCCTGTTTCATGATACATAAAGGGAGAGAGGGGTTGGGAGGAATGATAGATTCCTGGCCTTTCCAGGTTACGCTCTTTCTGTCTCTCAGAACTCTGGGTATCTTCCAACAGCTCATCTTCCAGAGGTTCCAGGCTGGAAGAGAAGAGAATGGTCAAGAAGTATCCCTAAGGCCTTCCATCCCAGGGAAAGGATACATAGATTCTATGTATAATGCAAATGCACACTTAGGGAAGGCACAATCTCTAAATCTCTGGGGGCCCTGAACAAAGCTGTTAGGTTCTATAAACACACTTTCCCCATCTATAAAATGAGATACATGTTGAAACATGTTCTGCAGAACCCTGCTGTGATGGTATTGGTTCTCTTCCACTGTAGGCAATGTTGGGACGAAACAACGGGGAGTCCTCCAGGAAGAAGGATGAAGAGGAAGTTCAGAGCAGACACCGGTTAATCCCCCTGGGCAGAAAAATCTATGAATTCTACAATGCACCCATTGTGAAGTTCTGGTTCTACACTGTAAGCATCTTTCCTTTTCTCCTTTTATTAAAGGAGAAAAGGCCACAAAGAGTCAATGTCAGTTTCTCACACACCTGGGTGGTTTCTTCTACAAGTCATTATATAAAGACCATACAGGCAGGAATAATGGCTCTGTGACCTTGCTTTTTCCTGTAGCTTTGCAAGATTTGTGGAGTCTGTGAGGCAGCTTCCACAGCTTCTACATTTCTCCTCCTTGCAGAAAAGAAAGGAAATGGTAAAAGTGAGAACTAGCAGAATAGAGGTGAGATGAATATGAGTCTAGTCTAGAAGGGAAGTAGAGGTCCTTCTACAAAACGCTTCCCTTTTCTGGATGGATGAGCAATGGATCAGAGTTGCCCATTTTAGACACCAGCCCTGGGTTTGGGGGGACATTTGGTGGGTAAGGGCTGAGCAGAGTGTTAAAAGGAAAACCACTAAAGATGGGGATCAGAAGTGTGTAATTACTCCCAATCCGGTATGTCATCAAACAACCTTTCTTGCTCTGACACCGTTAAACAACATGCAAACCAAAGCAGCAAAAAACATGCAAAGCAACCTACAATCACAGCAAATACTGTCCAGTAAGCACACCCTGCAAATATTTTCTGCCCACAAGATAAAAGATTATCCCTGAAATAGCCTCCTCATATGGGAGAAATGGCCCGTCTGCCCCTGTTTTTCATGATGTTTTAAGCTTAAGGTGAGCTTTGACCCAGGTCGTCTCTGCTGCTCTCCAGCCAACGGTGGAGCTGTGCCAGATGAAAGATAGTGCATCTGTATTTTTGGCCTTTTTCACAACCAGCTCCACACCAGTCACTTGAGTCAGCAACAGGATAATCTGAGTCTGAGGCTGAGATGACGCAAATGACCAGATGAGGTCCTTTTTGTGTGGTCCTGTATGCTAACACTCAACGCTGGCTTTAAGCCAGCCTTTCCCAGCCTCTGCACGATTGACATGTGGGGCGGAATAATTCTTTGTTGAGGAGGGCTGTCCATGCGCAGCAGCATCCCCGGCCTCTGTCCACTAGATGCCAGTAGCAGTCTCCAGCCCCCAAGTAGGAAACCAAAATGTCTCCAGACATTGCCAAATGTCTCCTTGTGGGGTAAAACTGCCACAAGTTGAAAACCAATACTTTAAAGTTTGGTCTTCAAAGAGGATGGGAAATTATTAAAATACAAATATGATCTTTTTAGTGAAGTAAAAATTTAAAGTTTAAATTTATTAGCATTAAAAAAAATCCTTCCCCCCTCCCCAAAAAAATAACTAAGGCATGCAGAAATCATTTCTATTTATCTATTGCATGCAGATATACACTATTTTTACCTTGCAGAAAACAACAGAGTGGTGGCAAGCATGGACTTTGCAGTCAGACAGCCTAAGTAGAAATCCTGTCTGGGCCTCTTTATTATTGTGTCATCTTAAGCAAGTTACTTTAGCACTACGTTCCCAGTTTTCTTAAGATGGGGATAGTAATAGTACCTACTTTATAAGGTTTGGTAAAGATTAACTGTGTTAAAATATGTAAAGCACTTAGAACAGGGCCTGGAACACGTAAGCACAATATAAATGTAACTTGTTATTCCTAGGCTGGTCCCATTGCAGAGCAAAGGTCAGTGTTTTATTCATCCACCCAGGCAACAATGATAAACTATCATTTATTGAATACCTACCTTTCTCTTATATTAGACTGCTTTAATTGTCTAGGACAGAGCGTGGCAAACTACAGCTAACAGGCCAGACCCAGCCCACTGCCCATTATTGTGGCCCGTGAGCTAAGAATGTTTTTTACATTTTTAAAGAGTTGAAATAAAATCTACTGAAGACTAATTTGTGACACATGAAAATTACATGAAATTCACATGTAATTCATGTGTCCATAAAAAAGTTTTCCTGGAATACAGCCAAACTCATTCATTTACCTATAGTGTGGGTGCTTTTGTGCTACAACTGTTGAGTTGATTACTTGCGATAGAGACCATCTGGACCACAAAGCCTTAAAAATTATCTGGTCCTTTACAGAAAATGTTTACAGACTCCTGATCTAGAGCATGAAAGAAACCAGTAGTAGTATCAAGAATTATCTATCACCTTTACAAATAGAATACTAGCATCTCTTACCCTTCCAAGGCATCTCTTTTTTTCTTTGTCTGAGTTCAGTATTAATTTTACTTCCTTGATTCCTCTAGTCCCCATTTACTCAGCTGAGGCAATTTGTTAGCCCAGAATGTTTTTAAATCACAGATGCCTTGCCAGTGGTTCTGAGCCTTGGCTACGCATTAGAATCACCTGGAGTGCTTAAAAAAAAACAAACCTGAGTTCTATTTAATCGATACGTTTATCTACTTAAAAAGATGCCTGGGTTCTTTTCCTGGAGATTCTGTTGACATTGTTCTGGGGCACAGCCAGGACATCAGGATATTTCAAAGCTCCCAAGTGGTTGTAATGAGTAGCCAGGGATGAGAACCACTGCCCTAGACAAAGGGCTGAGTTTTCAGCCTGGTATTTCCAAAACTTCCATGATGATAAGGGATTGTGTTAGAAATGCAAATTCCTGGCCCTATCACAGACCCACTAAATGAAATCTCCAGGGAGGAGCCCGAGCGGTTGTGTTTAACAAGCTTCCCAGGTGAGTCTTGTGGTCTGGGAAGCTTGGGGCATACTGCTTTTCTTGTACCATATACTGCAGGTTGTAAGGCTGTCCCTTTGAGAAGTGGGGCCCACGTGTCCAGCTCCCTTTTGTATGGCTGACTGGTTACCCTCCACAAACCCATCAGACTGGATGCTCCAGTCATGTCTGATTGTGTTTCCACAATGATTTTCAGAAATCCATATGTATTGACAAAGCCTCAAAGAAGTAAATGGAGATGCGGAGTGTCAATCTTTAAAGTCCCCAGAGATGCTTAACAGTAAAATGCAGCTTTAGATCAAAGGGCCCATTTGCTTTTGGTTGTGTTTTTTTCTGTAAGAGTAGTTCCCAACTTGATTTCCCAAAGTGTCCCCTTCTACACTCCCAAGGTTCTGAAAGGTAGGACACACCTCACTTCCACATAACCTCACTTCCATGTCTTAGCAAGTTTCCAGAGGAGCAGGTTGAGTCCTCTTCTGTTCCAAGAATAAAGGAGGCAGGGATCCAACTGGCTCCCAGACCAGTTTGTGGTGAGGGCCTGTTTCAAGTGCCCAGCTGGAGAGGATGCCAGTTCAAGGTGCAAAGTGGTGCCAGGTCAGAGGGCACCGGGTGTGCTCTGGGCTTCTCCAGCAGGAACAGACTCCTTCCTCTGCTAACACGATGGGCCCCTCCACGCTCTAGTGGCAGTAGGAAAAGGCCTGGGAAGAAGCGGGGATGGCCAGGCCCCACCAGGGATCCCCAGGCAGCTTCAGCAGGCTTTGGTGCTCGCATTTCATACTTTAGGAGTCAGGCACCTTGGTTAATGGTAAATTTATAAAAATATATAAGCAAATAAAATACAAATTCTTATAGGATTCCCACTAACTTAAGAATCACAAGGTTCTGTTTCTTTTCGAAGCTATGGCATTCTACACACAGCTTGTTAAAGCTTACAGAATATATATGTGTGTGTATATGTGAATATATATTCACACACACACACACACACACACATTAAAGCATGTCATGTTAGGGTTATCTGCAGCAAGGCCCCATGAATGTTAGCGAGTTCTAAGATAGGTTTCTTCCAAGGCAGCATCCAGTCCTCTGTTGTACCACTGAAACATGTTTAAAGCCCTATTTTTGGAAGTCCGTATTTTGAGAGTTGTCCCAAAATATTATATTGTAGCTTGTTTATGGAAAGAAAAGCATTGTAGAGTAACTGATTTAAAAAATAGGCAGGAGCTAAAAAGGATGTTCGTGGAGGAGGCATAAGCAATGAGGTCAATTTAAAAAAGAAAAAAGAAGAAGAGAGGTATGAGTAGTTAAGGGGGGTAAAAAAGGAAGGAAGGACTGAGGTAAGAGGAGGCGAGAGGCATAGAAGTTTCTTGAAAAAAGAGGTGTATAATAATATCAGTCACCATTCATTGGGCCTCTATACTGTATCAGGAGGTAGATGCATATTCCCCTCCCCCATCCTTCTGAAAGCTCTACAGGGTCGGTAGCAAACATCTCCATTTCACAGAAGGGAGGCCCAGGCAGGCAAAGTGATTTTACACAAAAAGATACAGCTGGGATGTACTTGAGCCAGGATTTAAATCCAAGTTTCACTGACTTTGCGTCTACATTCCTTCCACCAACACTAGTCCTTCTGCCAAACAAGTACATTAGACCTGTGTTCAGAGGAGAGAGGCAGATTGAAGGGGTTATTTAAGTACTGAAATGAAGAGGTTCTGGAAGAGTTGTGTGTGTGTCACTGGGCCTACCTGTGACAAGAGAAGATAACGCTTTGGAATGTTTTGTAATGAACTGAGTAAAATGACAAAACCTGGGCAGTTAACAAGGCCCACTGGAAGCAGTGGAATTTGGTCCAACAAAGAGAAGGAAGCAACTAGAAAGAGAGAAGGATTTCAGGTCAGAAGGAGGCTAAGAGCATATTTCACCGTTTATCCACTGAAGTCCTTTCCTTGTGTTTTGTAAAATACAGAACTCACAGGGACTAGAGAGTGGATGCCAGTGTATAATGGTAAACAGGAACCATATGAAACGATTTACACTCTAAACACCATCCTACACGCTTTCACATTGAGTAGACTCTTTTCAGGTGAGGTTTTTCACAACATGCTAATGATCCCGAAGAGGGTGGGGTAGGAACTGAGGCATGGTTATAAATGGTGGTCCTTGGGCGGGGCGTATACCAAAGTGAATCTCTCAGGATGGGGAGGAGGTCTGCTGATCCTCCAGCATCTATGCAGCTGCCATCTCACTTTCATACGTGATCTCAATTCAACTCTGATATATGCCCACCCTTCAAGAGATGAAAAGTTATATCTCTGTGTCTATAAATCCATCAGTGTAATAGTGTCTCAGAAAGTACCTTTGACTCATATTAAGGACCTATGTATTCATTTATTTTTTAAATGAGAAGGGGGAGAAAAAGGAAAAGGGAAGAAATAAGAAAAAGAAGAAAAAAAAGGGGGGAGGATAAAAAGGAAAAGGGGGGAGAAAAAAGAAAAGGGGGATAAAGAAGGAAAGGGAGGAAAAAAGAAAAGGGGGGAGAAAAGGAAGAAAAAAGGAAAGGGAGGAAAAAAGGAAAAGGGGAGGGTAAAAAGAAAGGGGGAGGATAAAAAAAGGAAAAGGGAATAAAACAGGAAGAAAAAGAGAAGAAAAGAAAAAGGGATTTAAAAAACAGGAAGAAAAAGAAAAGGGGAGAGAAAAACAAAAGAAGGGGAAAAAGGAAAAAAAGCAGAAGAAAAAAGAAAAAGGGAAGGAAAGAGGTCCGTTAGTAGAGAAAGCAGTGTTTCTCTAGCTCTGCAGGGCCACCCGTTCCCCTGTCTCCCAGCCAGGCTGCATCTTTCTCCACCTTCTAAGCTGCCTCCAGGGCTCCAGAATCATGCTGTATCTCCAAAATTCTCAAGGTCTCAATCCTTTTGCCCACACCATATCCTGTTCTTTGCTACCTAAGCTCCAAAGAGTGCCGATTTCAATAAATTCACTCTTAGCTCCTATTCACAGCCCCTGAGGCCCCTAAAGGCAGCAAGTACCTTACTCGGCCTGAAGCCTTGCCTAGAAAAGGCTTAACTTCTATGCCATTGCCCCTAGGATGAGTTTTTTTCTCCAGAGGCTCCTCAGCCCCTTATGTAAGAACCTCACTAGCCCTCCTATACTCCACTCATCTAGACGTACCTGAGTTGTCCAGTGGCATTCACCAAACCTGAACCCTGAGGAGTTTTCCTGGGACATCCAGCAACTCAGCTAGTTCCATCAGGGCTCAACCTGCAGTGCTAGTGCCTCCTGAGGATTAAACCTTACTCCAAGCCACAGTCGGCCTTACAGACTCATTCTTTCCTATAAATTGCTTGTCTTCTCTTGTTTTGTTCAAAGAAGCAGAAACCAGGAAGGAATATCCCAGCTTGGATAGGGCAGGAAAGTAGTGCCTGGGATAAGAGGTAAAACCTTCCCAGGGTACCGCCAAACCAAGCACATTAAGATAGGAGAAAAAAGAAGACATTAACATAGAAGAGAATTAAAGTGGGGCTCCAAGAAATTCCGGGCTATTATTTATGTCGGTTTGACCAATTTACACGTATAGCATGTGTCTGCCTTTCCTTCTTACAGACATTTAATCTATCTGGCATTCATTAGGCAAAAATTCACTGTGCTGTCCTAGTTCAAGGACCCAAGGCTCATGCATGAGCAAGAGCAGCCCCTGAGAAAAGAGGTTCCATTTTTAGCCAAGAAAATACGAGAAACAGGGAATTGCAAAACAAAATGGTGCATCATGACACACAGGTACGAGCAAAGTACTGGGACGCAGAGACACGCAAGGATCAAAAGGAAGATTGTATATCAAATTATTTCAAAATCACAGTCTTCTAAACTTCTTTTGATCGTTTAGAGCCTAGAAGTTCATTTCGTCGTGAATTCCTAGTCCTGCTTGCTGACCTTGTTGTGTCCTGACTCACAGTGGCCTGGCGCAAGGGCAGGGTTCCCAGGTCTTCGCAGCCAGAGCACTGTATTGTGTTTCCTTACAGCTGGCGTACATCGGATACTTGATGCTCTTCAACTATATCGTGTTAGTGAAGATGGAGCGCTGGCCTTCCACCCAGGAATGGATCGTCATTTCCTATATTTTCACCCTGGGAATAGAAAAGATGAGAGAGGTAACTGCTTTCATAAAAGAGAACAGAGGAGAAAGACAGTGGTTAGTTACATCTGTGGATAGAGGGGATCATGGAACACTCGGGATCCAAGTTAAGCCAGAAACTGTTTCTCTAACACTGCCACAGAAATAAAGGATTTGGCTTCCACAGCTGCTGACAGACCTGGGAGGCTTCAGTGTGTGTTTATAGGTTGTCAGTCCATGCATGTTTGGGATCTAGTCTGTTTTCTGCTAGAGTTATCTCTTACCCCAAGAAACCCTCCAGTTGTCTTCAACACTGTTTACACCTCTCTTTCCTCGTCCTGATAAACATGACTTTAAAATTTTTTCTACTTTAAGAAAGTTTTTTTTAATGTTTAAATTTTCCACTTTTAACTCCCATTGCAACCCCTTACTCTGTGTCTCTTTGGACACAGTCCACCAATACCTATGATTCTGCAAATGCATTTCAGCAGCTCTAGGAGGAACTATGCTTTCATTCATTAATTTATTCCCTGGTTTATTCCTTCTCAACATTTATTATGTCCCTGCTGGGCACCAGCCTCTCTACCAGCCCTAAGTGAATTGAGCATATTTCTTGTCCTTCAGGTTGAGGATGTGGGTCCCTCTCTTCTCCCCCCAACGCCATCGCATAAAAGGAGCCATCAAAATGCCACCCTCCTGTGACTTGAAGTCAAAGCTAGCCTCGGGTCATCAGATTCAGAGCCATTAGAATAAATGTAGTCAAGCAATAATCCACCAGAGGGCTCTGCAACCCTGCCCAACAAGCTCCCAAAGCCCATTCCCAAGCCCACAGGGGAGGCAGGCTTGTAAGTTATAATGATTCCTCTGCATTTCTTACTCCCTGTCAAGTCCACTGCATTCTCGAGAGCTCTGGAACAACCCTACTTGCTGTACTACAGTGAGTAGGAAAATATATTGAGCTCCATAGAAAAAAGGATTCCTACAAACCCACAAATTCACCCTTGCCTTCATTACTAAGGTTAAAAGGGCCTTACTCTCTTAGGGCTTAGCTCTAGAATGTTCTCCTCCAGAGAAAAAGTGGGATCATTTTTTTTTAAAAAAGCAAACATGTATAAATATTTAGAGCCCTTCCTTGGGTTTTTTAACTGCTTTGGGGATATTTAAATTCTAACCAGCATGCCCCTATCCTGAGAGTACCATTTTATAAGGGACTGGATTTTTTTTTTTTTTAAGTGGCTGCCTTTGCCTCATTCCAACTAGTTGTCTACTCTTAGGCTTTCCCATTCATAATGTCTTCCACTTCCTGACCACTGTTGTGCATTTCCCATTTGTAAACTGAAAACAGTAATAAATTCGCTTTGGTCTTTGTGTAGCTCTCTGAGAACTGAGGCCTCAACTGCTGAGGGCTCTGTTGCTGTGCAGCGCCAGCTCACTGCCTTTGTGATTTAAAGCCCAGATGCCTATTCCTTCCCCAGGACAAGCAGAAAAGGGAGAGACTTGAGCAGGGAGACTGGAATCTCTCCAGGGACTAGACTGGAAGAAGACAGGGAGCAGTCTGTACTCCACGGACTGTTCTGGAAGAGGCTGCCAAGCCGGCGGGCTGCCAGGAATCTCCAGGCTGGCTATCCATTTCTCCTGAGGCGGCATATAACAGCGGGGAGAGCAGGCTTTGGAGCCTGGGGTCAGCGGGGGGTCAACCAAGAGTCCTCGTTTCCGAGGAAGCAGTGGGGCGGGAGGCACTGACCACCTAAGTATCTGACCTTCCCTTCGGCCCAATGAGGTTGCGCCCTGGCCCCTCACCCCACGTCCCTGAACCCATTAAGGACATGCTCAGGCGCCGAGCGTCCCGCCTGGTGCCTCCTCACAGCACGCGGGCCCTCCAGACCTCAGACGCAGGAGCCTGAAAACAGAGGAAAGTCTGTAGGCTTCCGCGCCTCCGGGGACATAGGCGGGCGCTGTGGTTTCTCCCGGGGCCCGCCCCTTCCGGCATACGTACTTCTCCGCGCAGTCAGCCAAACAAGCCCGGTCATCACGTGATAGCGCGTAACTGCCCCCGGCTGCGGGTAGGCAGCTTCTCACGTGGGGCCTCCTCCCCGCGACTCGTGAGGGAGGTGGCGCGCTGTGAAGACATCTCCACTGCACAGGTATGGGAACCAAGACCCAGGAGGGATTGAGCAATTTTTCTGCGTCCCACAGCTAGAGAGGAGAGCTGGGTCTTAAACCCGACTGACCCGGCCCTAGGCCCACGGCTCTTTCCACTCCCCGCGAGGTTGCAAACTGAGACGCTCCCCGGATCCTTGGGATCCTAAGAGAGACCTCACCCCAGCCACTCTGCTTTTATCTCTTTTTACGTTGAGATTTCAGAAAAATACTTTAACTATTTAAAATACATATACATATATACTATAAACCTTAGGCGAGTGTGGGCAAAGGGTTAGAGAAACTCTAAGGCATTCCCCACCTCAGCACGTACGCTTGTGCACAGACAGGTTTTTTCCCCTAGTTAAGGTGGAGCCTGGGTGGGAAGCCATCAGGACAATAGCTGCTGCAGGAATTCTTCATGGGTAGGACAGTGGCTCCCAACCTGTGGTCACCAGCATGACCTGGGAGCTTTTAGAAATGTAAATCCTCAAGCCCCACACAGGCATACTGAAGCAGAAACTCCAGGGGTGGGGCCCAGGCAACTGTGTTTTCACCAGCCCTCCAGGTGATTCCGATGCATGCTAAGGGCTAGGGTTTAGAAATGAGGCACTAGAGGATGAAGAATGAGGCTGCCACGTGGCTCCTGGTATCTTGCTCAGCCTTCCAAGCCCCAGTCCTGACTCACTAAAACCTCCCTTCCTTAATGTTTCAGGCCAAGGCAAGCTATTAAAGGCACCGTGAGGATTCAAATAAATAGCTGTAGATTAGACCTGGCCCCAGTCTTTGCACTCCTCTCCTTTGAGAGGTCCTGAGTCGGGAAAGGGGTGTGTCATGGCTTGAAGAGGTGGAAGTCTCAGAGGCAAACACAAGTGATTCGTGAAGGTAGCCCTACTGTATAGCCTCACCAGGTTCCTAACATCCTGTGGTGCAGAATGGGTGTCAACTCCTGCTATCCAACTGTTCATTTCATAGAGTGTGGAGCAGCAAAAAGCCCCTCTAGATTTAAGATAATTCAGAGTACCACCCAGCAGTTAAGATATACAAGGGAGTGGGGAATTGCTATGAGGTGTCTCAGCAACAATCAGTCAACACATATTTCTTGAGTGTCTGTTATGTAGCAGGGCCTGGGAAACAAAGGGTCTGTCCTCAAAGTTTACAGTTATAGATGAGAGGAGAGATGGATGGATGTTGAGAGGGATGCATGGATAGAAGATAGCTAGCTAGCTAGACTGGCATGCGTACGTGTACGCACACGTATACATGCATGCAGAAGATTCCCGTATAGTGATAAAAATCTTCAAAAAATAGAGTAGGATAATGTATTAGTGGCTTGGGCGTGTGGAGACCACTGCAGGGAGGTGGTCAAGGAAGTTCTTCCTAAGAAGGGGAAATTTGAGTGGAGACCTTGAGTATAAGGAGAACCCAGACATGTAAAAATCTGGGAGAAGAAAATGCCCAACAAAAGGAACAAGTGCAAATGTCCTGAGTATGGAATGGATTTGTTATGCTTAAGAGGAAACCACTATGGCCTCAGGGTAGTGAACGGGGAGGATATGGTGGGACATGAAATGAGGCCACTGTAAGGAGTTTGGATCTTTCTGTATTCGTAATGGAAGCCATCAGAAGGCTTAAATATTCAGTTATCACAATTTGCTTTAGTTTTGCTGTTGTTCATATGTCTCTCAAGTCTCTCTCTTTTTTAAATTGAGGTATAATTCACCAGTAAGAAAACGAACAACTCATAAGGGTACAGCTTGATGAGTTTTTACCTACCCATACAACTGTGTAATCACCACCCAGCTCACGGCTTAGGCTTTTAAAGGTCTTTCTGTGTGCTGCTCAGAGAATACATTTAGGCTGGTCAGGCAACAGTGGTGGCAGGGATACCAGTTAGAAGGCTGTTGCAATCATCTGGGCAATGTAATGGGGCTTAGGATAGAGTGGCAACAGTGAAGGTGGTGAGAAGTGGTTGGACTAGGTCGTATTTGGAAATATAGGTAATAGGACATGTTGATGCAGAGGATATGGGTATGAAAGAGGAATGAAGGAGTCCTCCTAAGTTAGTGGCCTGAGTAGCTCAATATGGTGATACCGTTTACTGAGATGAAGGAGGATTTTGGAGATTTGCAGGATATTAGGAATCAATAATTTTATAGCAAAACCCTAATGCGTGTCTTAGAATTGTAAGGCATCCCAAAGGAACAAACTTAATTGCTTATATACAACTGAGCTAAGCTTAGGCCATCCAGATGAGTAGATACAGGTAGACAAAACAAGCTACTGATATCAGCTAACAGACCAAGCACTTTGCAACTGGGCTGAAAATATAGACAGAAATCAAACCTAACCCCACTCTCTTTCCTGACTTTTAGATTTTGATGTCAGAGCCAGGGAAATTGCTACAAAAAGTAAAGGTGTGGCTGCAAGAGTACTGGAATGTCACAGACCTCATAGCCATCCTTCTGTTCTCTGTTGGAATGATCCTTCGTCTCCAAGACCAGCCCTTCAGGAGTGACGGGAGGGTCATCTATTGTGTGAACATCATTTATTGGTACATTCGTCTATTAGACATCTTCGGCGTGAACAAGTATTTGGGCCCATATGTAATGATGATTGGAAAAATGGTAAGCAGGGTCCTCTGATTCCATGTTATAAGTTCTCAGAGAAGGAGTGGTTATCATAGGAAGAGAGAAATAATTCATTTGGGTCTGCTGTCAATGTCTGAGATGGCCCTGGGGGTGTTTTATTTTTTAATTCCTTTTGAGTGTTCAGAAGTTTGATTACATCTATATATTATTAATACATAACTGGAGGATTAACTATCACTTACTCATTCACTTACTGACAAATATTTATAAACATCATCTATTTTGCGCCAGGCACCTGGGTAGGAGTTGGGTATATAAGGACACTCATTTAATAAGGTAGATGATGAGAGAAAGAGAAGTGATTACCATACAGTGTGAGAATGCTGTAACACAGTTGTGTATAAAATACCTCAGGAGCATAGAAAAGAGACGGTTGGTCAGGGAAGCCTTCACACAGAAGTTGCATTTTATATCGGAGAAGGTATGGATCTCCACTGTAAATTTTTAACAGATTCCTTTTTTCTTAATGAAGTTCTGGAAAAACATCTTTCCCTACACAGAGGGGAAAAAAACATAGTTTATTTGAGTTGAGTTAGGTTGAGTTTGAGTTGAACATTAAGTTCTGTCAATATTTTGTGTTTTGTTACATTACTGGAGAATGATATCTGTTGAAAACTAGATTCCAGAATGATGCTCCTACTTATCTTATTCTTTTAAAAAAAGAATCCCAAGTGCCAAGTTAATACGCTTCCCACATATGGCTGTGGACTTGTTCCGGTATTCCTGGACCATACACTAGTTTCCAGACTTTCTCCATAAAGACTGAGCCCTCACGGGACAGCATCGGTGTAACCCTGGGAAATGCACAAGTAAATCAGCCCCCTCTCCAAACTTACTAGAGGAAGAATCAGAGTCTGATGCTCAGTGCTTTTTATCAGTTACCCCACTTTTCTAAGTGTGTCCCCTTACTTAACCTTTACAGGGCATATATGGAAAAGCCAAGTACATCCATTTTACTATGGCAAACAGCTCTTACTGAAAAATCTCATTCCTAATGTCCTCCACTCCACTCCCATTGTATCAGCTCTTGAAACAGTTGAACAGTTGGTCCACAGATATCCTTCATCATTCTCACTCAGGTTTTACTATTTACATCATTACTGCTTACCTTTCAGTCAGCAAATCAATATTTATTATTATTTTTTGTGTGTGTGTATATGTAACTCTACTAAAATGAGTCTTAAATAACAAAAACTCTTCCTACAAAAGCACTGGCAAACTCATACGAAGAGAGGGAGACTTTGAATCTAAAAGGAAAGGGTTATAATACCTTGAGCAATTTATTAACCTCTTTGAGATGCAGTTTACTCATTTCCAAGTAGTAATAATAAATGCATATCTCTTCAGGTTGTGGTGATAGTTAGAAATAACACAGGTTAAGTGGTCAACAGTGTCTGGCTCACAGTAGGTAGTTGATAAATTATATCTGTTACCGTTGTTAAAGTACAATGGAAAAAGGAAAAATCGGTGAGCATACTTACTTGCTCTATTCCTAATCCTTTTGTACAAAAGCTTGGTGTTTATAAAACCAGCATTGTTTAGGGAAAATATTACAAAGCCCACTCTAGAGTGGAAAAACTTGAATTCAATAAGCTTGAGTTACTTACCCAAAGCTGAATCCCAGTTCATTAGGGGGGTTTTTGAGTAGGAAACAAATGTGTATCTTACTGTATAACACTCTTACATCATCTTTGTACTTTAGTAATGAATTTGAGATGGTGGTGAAAATTTCCACATCTAAAAGCAGAGTCTCCACTTAGTCTATAGAAGAGGTTTAGGAGAGAGGATCTGTTGGCTTTCCACACAATTTATGTATAAAAATGTGTAGGTGTATGAATTTTCTGGACAGAGGGGACAGACATCTATGAGATTCTCAAATGTGAAATTCTCAAATATATTCTCAAATGGACCCAATGAAAGTGAAGAACTATAACAGCTGCAAAATTAAGCCAAGTTTTCTCATTCTTGACACTATTGCTATCTTGGACTAGATAATTCTTCGTTGGGGGGCGGGGGACTGTCCTGTGCATCATAGGATGTTTAGCAGCATCCCTGGCCTCTACCCACTGGGTGCCAGTAACGTGTGTGCATGAACGCGCGTGCGCGCACACACACACACACACACAAACACTCACAACAACAAAAACATCTCCAGCTATTGCTGTATGTCCCCTGTGGAGCAAATTGCCCTCTGTAGAGAACCAGTACATTAGGTGAATACATTATCTGATTGGTTGTTTTTCTTAATTGATCATTACCTTATCTTATTTCAATAAATAAAATTGGGAAAGACCCAAACAAGCCAGATATATTAGTTTTAAGAGGTTGAGTCACATTTAAATCCTTGAAATAACTAGTCACACTAATGCAGTAAGATTATTTTCAAATTCATATCTATCTTTTTAATAATGGCATAATTATCCCCAGTTTTGATGAGAATGAAACCTTACCGTGGAGTGAGCAAAAGAGATTGTACTGCAGTTTTTCTACATTCTAACTTATTCTTGACTGATTAGTGAAGTCATTCATAAGTAGAAAATGAGTATATTTGGGGGCTTTGTTTGCTTTCATGGGGCTTTTAAGATAATTAGTTCAGTAATAGAGTCACCGATCCAGAAGGTAGGTAAACTATGCCTATGGAAATTATCAGTGAGCTGGATGGACTGCCAGGATGGAGGCTTAACAAAATATGCCCAGATGTGGTTATACCGAAAGCCCCCAACATTAGAGAGCCCCTGTTAAGTACTAAACAGCCAAGTAACTCACTGTGCCCTGTGGTCTGGGGACTGCAGGCTGCTAAAGTACCTCGACTCATACTGATCAAGTATGATTCCAATTAATCTTCAGATGCAGAATCACTTAATGGAATTCCAACCCCTTTTCTTCATATTCCACTTCTCAATGGGTCTCTAAGCCTAGCACTAAGCTCACTTATATAATGTGGAATAAAAACAACAATAATAGGTTTCATTTACTATGTGCCAAATACCATGTCAGACTTGTCAATCATCATTACAACCCCATGAAATAGGTTTTAGTATCTTCATTTCATAATTGAACAAACAAACTAGGCAAGGAACAAAGGAAGGATTCAGACTCCTATCTATCTGACTCCACAACCTGACCTCCTTTCAATTCTAATAATAAACTTTTACTGCGAACTACCCACATTAAGTGTTTCACACATTATCTCATTTAATCCTTACAAAAATAATATGCATTATTATTATTTTCCCCACTTTACAAATAAACAAGACCAAGCAACGTGCCCAAGATCACCTAGTTGTTTTTACTACCAGAGTCAAGGTGAAAACTCAGGTATTCTGACACCTGAGGACACATACTTAACCGCTACAGTATATACTCTCCTCTATAGAAACCAACCAAAGGATATTTGAAAGAATGAGACACAATCAGCTCTCTTCATATTGAACCAATTGGACAATTTAGCTTTAAAAACAGAGGTAGCCAGGGCTTCCCTGGTGGCGCAGTGGTTGAGAATCCGCCTGCCAATGCAGGGGACACGGGTTTGATCCCTGGTCCAGGAAGATCCCACATGCCGCGGAGCAACTAAGCCCGTGCACAACAACTACTGAGCCCGTGTGCTGCAACTACTGAAGCTCGCACACCTAGAGCCCATGCTCCACGACAAGAGAAGCCACCGCAATGAGAAGCCCACGCATTGCAACGAAGAGTAGCCCCCGCTCACTGCAACTAGAAAAAGCCTGCACACAGCAATGAAGACCCAACACAGCCAAAAATAAATAAATTAAATAAGTAAATTAAAAAATAAGTAAAAAATAAAAATAGAGGTAGCCAGACCCAGTTCTCGCTAATAATGTCCTGTTTCTGCAGTTCACTCCAACAGATACCAGTTTTTGTATGGAAGCTAAGACTCTTTTGAAATGTATAAAGTTGAGTGTTTGGGAACAATGTTTCTTTGGTTGTTTTGACCCTTTGAAAAGATATTACAATCAAGCTGAATGAAAACAGTCCTGAGAAATTAGAAGAGTTGCTGTATTTACTGGCTGAGTTTTCTTGGGTCAGACTAGTTCCTAAGTCTCATAAGTATACACCTTCCTCTCCCCACCCACCTTTTCATCAGTCTAAATAAATATAACATGAAGGACCCATTTGTGTTTTCTCACTAATAGAACTTTTTGTAAATAAATGATGAAAGAATTTTATAAGAGAGAGAGAGGTTGAGAAATAGACCCACATTCCCTATAAAACTGTTTCAGCACAGCTGGCTTGTTTACTTTTAAGAGAGTTCTGAGGCCACTAAGTTGTGAAAAGAATAATTAACCAGCATATATTTTTAAGGACAGTGAACAAATGTAAATGAACATCAAATTTTGAGAGATTCTTATTTAGTTTCAAAGTCAGACAATACTTGAGAGATTTTTAAGTTGCCTTGGAAGTTGATTAATTGGCCTAAAATGTATTGAGCCCCCAGTGTCCTAAGGCATACAGGAAGGCTGTAATGTTTTAATTCCAATAACTGGCACCATGACACGTATTCTTGCAAAATAAAATTTTAAAACTAATTTAAAGCCTTCATTACTATTGATAAAATTATCATCAGTCTTTCTTTGTGGATGGACATTCCTTCAGGAAATTTGGTATCCAAGGGAAGATAGTCTTTTGTATTAGGTGGTTTTATGTAAGGGATAGAAACCAATCTCCAACTAGCTTAAGCCCAGGAGGGGTAGATTGATTTACAGCAGGGCATGATGGAACTGGGCTTGAAAGCTACTGCAGCCAGGCCCCCAACTACCATCACAGCACACTCTTTCTCTCCGGAATAGCTGCTTCATTCACTCTGGTCAGTTTCTCTAGTGGGAGACTCAGCCTCAGACACTCTGAATTCACGTCATTACAGAGAGAGTAAGGGAGCTTCTCTCTCCTGCTTCAGTTAAAAAAAAAAAAAATCTGAAGAAGGAATTCTGGTTGGCATGTCTGTGTCACATGCCTACCTCCTGTCACTGTTGCCAGAGGGCAAGGTACCATGATTAACCCAGCCTGGAAAAGACACCTGCCTTTAGGGCCAAAGTGGGTGGGAACTGTTTCTGAAAGAAGGAGGCAGTGGGTTCTGGCCAGGCAAAATAATAGTTCATCCTCATCTACTTTCGGTGATAAAAGGAAAGTAATTTGGCATGTGAGAAACAGATCCCAGATAACATGTATCATGAAAACAAGCAAAAAAGAAAGGAATAAAGAGGAACAAGAGATAACATTGTACTTGAATGGAGTGGAGAATTTTATAAACATGTCGAGATGAAAATCCAACATTTCAGCAGCAAACACAGGAATGGGCCATTAGGCTACCTGATTCTAATGCCTACAAAAACACCCTCCATAACTGATAGGATGCACTGCAGAAGAAAACACAGAAGAAGTGGTTCTCTGAGAGACTGGTTTGTGATAGAATAGCATGCAATGAGGGGGGGGGCCACAAGAATAAGATGGTATAAGGTAGATATTTGGGTTGTCCTAGCCTTGTTAACAAATGATTATTTTCTTGAGCTTTTCAGCTCTCCATAAGCCTTTCAGAATTTAGGGAATTTACAGCATTGCAATAGTTGTTGAAATAGTTCAACTATCTCAATTCCAGTTTTGCTAAGAAGAAAGAGACCCAGCAAGGGCATTTGCCTTTCCCAGGAGCAGAAAAAAAGTTAGTACTGCATTAATATAAAGACTCAAGCCTCTGTGTTATATGACTCTCATGCCTAGTCTTGACTAGGTCCCACAGAAAACAATGGAAGATGGAAGGGTTCCACTGTGCATGTGCTTTCTTTTTTTAAAAAATGATTTTTAAGTTACTGACAAGCTTGTATAGACATTGGCTTCAATAGACCAAGTGTTCTCTTACCTGAACACAGCTCCCTATGTCAACATCCCTTATCAGCAGTCTCAAAAGTGCACCTCCTTCAAAGGTTTCCTTCAATGTCAGCACCACAGGAATACTCGGTCATTCTGGTTTTCTTTTGTTTCTCCCTCTGCTTTCCCACCCTTCCAGATGATAGACATGATGTACTTTGTCATCATTATGCTGGTGGTGCTGATGAGTTTTGGGGTCGCCAGGCAAGCCATCCTGTTTCCCAACGAGGAGCCATCATGGAAATTGGCCAAGAACATCTTCTACATGCCCTATTGGATGATTTATGGGGAAGTGTTTGCAGACCAGATAGACCGTAAGCAAGTTTATGATTCTCATACACCAAAGTCAGGTATTTAACTTCATTTGGGTCATATCTTTTCCAAGTTTATTTGTTTGTTTTCAATAAATGGCTCAAGATAGAGGACTGATTCCTAGCTTGCTATCTTGGAGGAAAAAAAACAATTACAGAAGGTGAATATACAATTTTAGCAAAGTAGTCCTCGGGTGTTTTTTTCAGGTATGTCCTTTCTGTGACATCTGTTGTGCCAAATTTGATCAAGAATGAACCATTTAAAAAGGTCTAAATTCTTTGGGGATTCAAAATCCTAGGGCCATGTGTTGAATATTTCAATATTAGGAGTATATTATGTCACTACTCCCCACCCTACCCCAGCCCCCAGCCTTTAAAAAATAAATTCCTTGGGTTTGACTTCAGAACAAATAAACAATTCTCAATTTCGCCATCAGAATTCAAGAGGGCAAACATCTGCATGGTGTTTTCCTTGCACTGGAAACTATTCTCCAGCTCCTTTTCCCACTGTCTTAAATTATGTGCTATTGAGACTCAAAAGAAGCTAGTATTCATTGCCTGAAAGTATGGAAAATGCCTTAGGTTATAAAATGAGTTGCTTGCTTGTAAATGCCAGAAAAAAAAATAGTATCTATATCATGAAGTGATTCATTGTGAGGAGCGAGTGCCAGCAGGCCCCCGATGTTTCATGCCCTAATAGATGCTGATTCTCTGTAATAAACACCCTTCTTGTATAGAGTTTGAAGATAGTTGTGTCCTAGGAGTCTGTTCCAGCATTTTATTTGGATCAAATGTCAGGGCACACCAGGCACTGGGAAATTATTTGGGAAGAAAGCATCAGGAAAGAAATATCTTTCAGTGTGGAGGAGTTGAATCCCAGGAGCAACCATTTCTCATTTTCCCTGAGGAGTTTAGCTCTAGAAATAACATCCTTCCAACATTGTTGAATTAACATTTTTCTAACATTTTTTGCTGACAGGCCAGCCATCTGAGCTCTGGACTATGGACATGGATTAGGATTATATAACTAGGTAGTATAGCTTATTAAGAACAGGAACAGAAACTAGTCAGCATCTCCCCCTCCCCACCCCCTCCCCGCCAGTCCCAGGTAGGACTGAGACCAGGAAAGTAAGGACAAAGCACCAAAAAGTGTGAGTCCTACAGGCCTGTGAAGAGCATGTGTACACTGGCCACAGAACACACCAGTCTCTCATTTTCCCTTCCATGACGGGTTTTGAACAAATACTCTTTCCTTCTCACAGTGAGTTATCTGAGGCAAGAAGGTTTTTTGGAACACCTAATTGGAACAAATACTCATTTCATGAGACTTAGCCATCTCACTGAGCAAGAATTTTAACTCCATCTCCCAGTTGGAATATCTTTGACAATGTGCAGCCTTCACCAAGACAGCTTTCCAGGGACTGGGGAAAACTCTTTTGAATTCCTTTTTTCAAATGGTCCCTAAAGGCAAAGCAACACTTAAAAAGCCCACCTATGATCATTCTCCTCAGAGATTAAATGTACTATTTTTCCCCAAGAAATTGCTTTTCCACTTACATTATTTTACTCTTTCTATCTTTCCTTTCTTTCCCCAAATGAAATTAAGCCCCTATGGGTCTTTTGACAGTGCAACATTTTGGGATGGGAGAAGGAGGGAGGTGTAGGTGTACTTTATGAGTGGGATTCTGTCCGTCCGTCTACAAGTGGCCATTTATTGATGTTGTACTGTGAACCCAGCCTAGTGCAACAAACACCACCATCTGGCTGAATCAGAGGTTCTATTATTGTTATTTTAAAAGAAGGGCTGATTGTAGTTTAGAACTTGAAAAAACCCTGGAGATGGAAGTGCAGTGTTCTGTGTGAGTGAAGTATGAATAGAGATTTCCCACATTGTTAATTAGATCTGTGGTGCTCTTTGTGTGTGAGAATAAATTTCTACCCCATATCCCACATATCCCAGTATGTAGCCAACTCAGCCTTGGATGGATGTAACCTTCATGACACCCTTCCCCCCGACCACTTACCTTCCTTTTTGATATTCTGAAATTGGCTGCAATGGTGGCCACTGTTCTAAGCTAAATCAGCCAGTTTTCTGTCTAGAGTGTTAAAGAGTATTTGTCCTTTCTCAAATGGGTATAGGACGCTGCCCCCAAACCTGTCATTACACTTGGCCAAAGTCATTGAACATCCCTGTCCTCTAAATGATTTGGTCTTCATGTCATGGCACTGAGTGGGCCAAAGGGGGATTGGGTGATGGCCCTGCCCAGACGTTCAGAACTGCCCCGGAGACCCAAGTACCGAGCTATTTGAGAAAGGTACAAATCGTTTATGCTGCCCTGCGGTGTCTTGCCTCCTTTCTGTGCCGTGTGCAGGTTGGTTTGTGAAGCATGTGTTCAGGCTGATTGGATCTCATATCCCCCTGGACGCACAGCCCTGCCCAGGGTCCACCAGCCCCATCGTGTGGATGTGCCCAGTGGGGACTTCTCCAAGTGCTGCCCATCCTCGCACACCTTCTCAGAGCAGCTCATTGCTAACGTAACGCACGCGCTCCATGTCTAACTCTTCTTGTTTTTAGCTGCAAAATTGTCAAACCCATTTCATGTTTGCAGAAATAATGTTTCTTAATTAAGATGAGTGTATATGGCTGTATAATGGGGCCCTCGGGGTGGGTTAGTAACATCTGTCTCACACCTCAGAAGGGAGGACAGCTTTAATGCCCTCACTTCTGGGAGGCAGTATTACCCAACTACAGATTTTTAATATACATTCCATTTTTTTCTCGTAGTTAGTCCTAAACCCAGAGACTATCAATAAGGCCAAAAAAGCTAGAATGAGACTTCTAAGGTTACTTTCCAAATGTGCTTAAAGACTAAAAGCAAAAGGAAAAAAGAAAAAAAAAAAGAATGTAAATTTACAAAATGACGTATACTTTGACCTCTAAGCCAAGTTGGGTTAACACAAACGATAGTCCAGCCTTAATCTTAATTATCTGTAGAGGCTAAAACATTTGCGTTGGTGTTGGGAGCAGAAGTGAGTGCAAGAATGTGTTTGGAAACAGCAGATAATGAAACTCAGGAAGGAACAGTGATGATCTGCTCTTCTAGACACTTTGCCTAACACCCTGATTAATGGATGGGAATTGAACCTGCTGTCATTGTCTGATTGGTGGGTTTCTGGTTTTTGTTTTTTTCACATAGCCCAAAATAATCTCAGGTATTTATGTTATATATACTAGCTCTCTAAGACCCAATCTCTGGGCTACCGTGAGGGGACTTGGGCTCCAGGTTGCTAAAAGCATTGCTACCGAATGATGATATCCTTCTGGGCATCTCATTAAATGACCCATGTTGCATGGCTTCTGAGAGCTGGTCAGGATCCCACTGGAGCCTGAGGGGAAAAAAGCCACTTCAGAGTAGAGGAACAGCAGAATAAATTTCCAGCACATTCATGCCAAGGCGGGGGCAAAGCTAAAATTAGATGGATTTTCGCCAGCTGAGAAATCTGGTTCTACGTTTTTGTGTGTGAGGTGCTTGGAAGTTCACCTCTGTTGGCAGAGAAAACGGGGTCTCTAGCTTCCTCGAGCCTCTGAATGAATGAGACATCCCTTTATTTACAGGGCATCTTTGCGTTGCCTGCCATACACACAGATTCCCCAGGCTGTACCAGGGCAGGGGGAAAATGAATCATGCTCTTGAATACATTAAATCAGCATCTAAATTTAGTCCTTTTTTCTGTCTCTCTTGAGTATTTTCACAAGTTTGGTTAGTAATGTGGAAGCAGAATGTCCAAAACTTACTTTCTACCATGACAACTTATTATTTAGCTGTTTCTATTCTCCCTAAATTAACTATCCAACCTACCTAATGCATGGATCACATTTTATTTCCCTTATTGCCTAGGGCCTTTCCGTCTGAAATTAATAGGTTATCTGGAGTAAGAGGGATATTTGTGTTGTTGTTTGGTTTGATTTGGTTTTGCTCATTTGTTTATTTAGTACTGAAGTTTTGCGGTTCAAAAACTCTATAGGCTTGTTGTCTCTGTGATGTTGACTGGATTTAAAGTGTTGTTTTTGTCAGGAAACAAGGAGCATGCATGGGCATGTAAAGCTCAGACATTCTCCTGTATTACTTTTCTGTCTCAAATCATTTGTTGCTCACTTCAGGTGTGGAAATTAGGATAGCTCAAGGCCGGTCTCTAAAATATGCCTACTTATGGTGAAGCTTAGAACAGCAAGAACACAGAAGATGACTGTTGTTATGCATTTCAAGCCATAGACTCCAGTTCTGGAAACTCAGGGCTCTGCATCTGTTTGGTATTCAGGACTGACCTTCTCTAATGGATTCAGAGCACACTATGCCTGACAGCTGTGGCGTGGGGAGTGTTCCCTGACGAAGGAAAGTATTTTGGAAAAGACAAACTCGAGCCTGTGCCAACTTTTGGGAAAGGGGGTATTGTTTTGCTGGGTTTTGTTTTTGCAAATTGCTAAGGACGTAAGCCAATATGAGGCACCACCCCCATTTTCTGTCCCTGAAAGTCAGCTTACGCTCTAGAGAATCCCCACCCAACTTGTTTACTAATGCAACCTGAGGGTTAGCGGGCTTACAAACAGCAGAACTATCTGCAGACAGGCCATTGTGATGATTCATTTCACTGTTGTAACCAACATTTGTTCCACTGTCATCATGCTGATTTTAGCCTTTGCTCACAGGTTAGGCTCCATTTTTAATTTGTTCATTTCTCAGTCAATGAATATTTATTTTGTTCCTACTATGAGCTGAACATCGAGGTACAGAGATGCATGTGACAGAGACATTGTCTTCAAGGAATTTACAGTCCAGGAGAGACAGACTGACGTGGTCCATACATGTGGAGATGGAGCCCCAGAAAGAAAGTAGTCAGTTCTTCCTGGGGTGAAAGGAGGAGCACAGTAGATGAAGCCTTGCAAAGAGTGGGAAGGTTGAGCTGAGCCCTGAAATTTAAGTAGATATTTGCTAGACAGATGGGAGCAGGGGGGGTGTGAAGGAGAAGAATGACATTCCAAACCGAGACTTAGCATGGAAAGTTCCAGGCACAGCAGGTAGTTTAATATGGCTGACTGCAGGGTGAGAGGCAGGAGGCAGGAAGCAGGACAGATGGGTCTGAAGAGACACAGGAGTATAGATCTTAGCGGAGTTATACTCCCTGCTCAGGGTAGTACCATGATATGATATATGTTTTAGTTGGAGCTATCAAGCAAAATGTAAAGGGTCCATAAAAGGGATGGAGGTGGAAGGTGGGAGGACATTAGCTAATGCGGTAGCAGTTGGGATGGAGAAGATAGGCAGCATAAAACTTCAGGAAGGTAAAGTCAGAAGGACCTGGATGGAAGTCATATGGTGCAGAAGGTGGGAGTGCGGGAAGTGGAAGAGGATTTAAGATGGAGGAGATGAAGTTCACTCCAAGGTTTCTGGCTCAGTCTAAACAGTGCTGTCATCTACTGAGATAGAGGAGCAGGAAGGATGAACTGTGGGGGGAAGGGGACTTGTTCACTTGGGCTTGGATGGAGCTTGAAGGTTCCATTGGAATTCCAAAAAAATTATGAAGAAGACTATTTTGTATATAGAACTCTGGAGCTAAGTAGAAAAAGCTGGACTGGAGATACAGATTTGGGGTTCAAGAATATTACCACCAGTCAAAGCCATGGGAGTGGGTGAGCTTCCCAGAGAGCACAAGTAGAGAGAGAAGAGAAGGCCAGAGCAGAACACTGAGAATGGAGGAGTCAGCAGTATCAAATGCAAGAGAAGAGTGCAACTAGGTGAATATTTGAAAGAGTCCATTCAGTTTGACCTTTAGAAAGTCACTGGTGACTTTGGCCAGAGAATTTGCATTTCAGTGGGGAGTGCAAAAATCAATTACAGTGATTTAAGAGTAAATGAGTAGCAAGGCAAAGCATTTACCAAGGAAGAGGGAGGGAGAGAAGTGTTGTATATGTATGGCCTGGGGGTGTCCATGCAGTGAGGCTTGGAAAAGAAGAGTATTGTTTTGTAATCACCCCTCAGGAAAGTCACTGACCCAAACATATCAAAGAATTGCTTAGGGCTGCCTCTTTGCATAGTTAGGTTGTCTGTTTTCTCAGTCAAGACTCAGCAGCCCAGATCAGGAAAGACAAATAGTTGGATTAAGTCAAGATTGAAGATTTGTTGTGCCATTACGGCAGAAAGAAAGGGGCCTAGGGATTTTGAAGAGGCTTGCAAGGGTTCTTAAAGTTATGCATTATAAGGTCTAGGATGGAGGATGAAGAAAATAAAGGTACAATGTTGGTAAGTACCTAGGAGGAAAAAAGAATAATCAAAGGACTAGAATTCTAACCTGAACACCAAGGGCACTGGGGACTAAGGATCCTGAGAGTAGTGATGATAACATGCTGTGGTCAGAGAATGGTAGACGGGCATTCAAAATGGAGAGGTGGAACAATTTAGGATAATGATAAGGTCCAGGAGTGGCTATAAGAATGGGTTCAAGGATATGCTGGAATCAGGGTCCCACATCGTGAAGCTAGGTTCTTCTGTGTTTGTCACTTACAGATATTGAAGTGTCCATGGTAATGACAAGAGAGGGGGTGGACGGGAAGACTGAGCGGGATGATCTGAAACCCAAAGGAGAAGGGCTTTTTGCACAGCAGTGAACAACAGTGGTCTAGAAGAGGCAGAGTGTCAGCGAGAATGCACACGTTACTTATGGGAACCACACTGGCAGATGAGCGGAAATGTGGGATTTCCATTTGAGAAGGTTACAGGGAGGTGGTGTCTTCCTACAAAATGGGTTTAGCTAAGCCAAGAATATGGGGTATTGCTCTTACGATAAGGGTAAGAAAGCAGAGGAGTTTGTGTTCAGTGGTAAGCGTTTTCCAGAAGGCTCTGGGGAAAGGGAGGAAAGGGAGAAATGGGAAAATTCAGTGGGCAGAAAGCACAACATCACATGAGGACAGTAGCATAAGGCAGGATAGTTAACCAGGGGAGTTTGCATTGCAGATATAGAGGATCATAGGTAAGAAAGGTATGGTGGGAATAACTTTTCCTTAGTTTTGAGGCAGCTGGAGACTGGAGCCCTAGTAGCATAAGAGGCCAGATGAGGCTGATGAGATCTAGGTCTCAGAGGCAGACTAGAGTGGCCATTGCTCAGGCTTCCAAGATTGTGTTGGGGACAGATTGCTCTGGTGCCTGAGGAATGGGTGTGGCTCCCAGATCACAGATGGAGAGGCTGCCAGAAAATCAACTTTATTTTTTATTATAATTCTGCTTATTTCTCTTTTGAACACCTACCCCTTATGCTGGGGGAGAATCATGACCTCAGGCTCAGCCCTCTCTACCTTCCCTGAGGTGGGTTAATGTTGGGGGTGGGAGCACGTTATAGTTTTGAGTAATCTGTCCACACAGTTTGCTGCTAAAATGTTCATTATGCCTGTCAGTGTGACCCTCCAAGTGTAGCTGACTTATGAGGTCTCCCCACAGTCCCAAATCCTAGACAGTTGCTCCCTCTGGGGTCCTGCTACCCACAAAAGAACTGCCAGGAAAACCACGCAGCCTGCGCCCACAAAGCACATGCAAGCTGGCGTTCACTCCCAGACACCCTCACACATACACACAGACACACATTTCTTTCCTCTCCCCTCCAGTCTTGCTCCCGCCAGCGTAATTTCATCTATTCCCCAAATTCCTCTCTCTGTTACCCCTTCTACAAATGCTTGAAAGTCCTGAGAGCTGGTACATCCGGACCACAGAAGCAGCCAGAGACTCAAAGGCTGTCTCTGGGTTGTGCCTTGCAACCCCTCCTTCCCTGATACAGAGCCATTACCTGCTTGCAAAACAAGCGGGAAATGTGAATGAGTATTTCATAATGCTATCCCACCACACTGATTTAACCATCTTGTAAGTAAAAACAGGATGCCCCAAATAAAAATAAACTTATTGGCGCCAGGCATGCTAGATGTAATCTCAGTGTTTCAAAGGAAATGTGTAGGCATCATAATAAATCGTCTCATGGTGTTGCTGCAGGGATTTCCTGAAGTCTCAGAATGGTAGTAGGTCTTGCAAGTTCTTCTAGAATAGCCCTGTCCTGTAGAATCTTCTGTGATGCTGGAACTGATCTAGTCCTGCACTTTTAGTCACATGTGGCTAGCAGGCCCTTGAAATGTGGCCGGTGTGAATGAGAAACTGAATTTTTGTTTAATTTTAATTAATTGAAGTTTTAATTTAAAGGGCTGCACATTGCTAATTGCTACCCTATGGGACAGCTCAGTTCTAGTATATAAAAATCCTTCAGCACAGCAGCTCTGTGAGAGCTGGAAACACATCTGCCTTGTTCCCTACTGTAGCCTCAGCATCTCAAACTGTCTGGCACAAAGTAGGTGCTCAGAAAATAGTTGGTGCATGAAATAAACCCCTTGACATAAGGAATAGAAAGAAAGTAAGGTTGTTACCTGCTTTACATAATATAAAAAAAGATTTCAATGATACATATAAAGGAATTTGAAAATTTTCAATTGAGAGGATGAAAAGTTTATTATAAAGGAATTTAAAATTTGGGTTAAGTTAAATGTAGTGATCATGGATTCATACTTCAAACACACACACACAGAGAAAAGTGAACTCAAATGGGATCCTAGAGTTGATAACTTCCTGCAGTTTAGCTGAATTTGTATTCAAGAAGAGAATTACAGCCACATTCAAGAAATATTTATTGAACAAGTCATCATTCTAGACTGTGCAGAGATTGATTGTTGGGTAGCTAGAAGAGAGGAAGGAAGAGAGGGAGAGAAGGGAGGAGGGATGGAGGGAGGGAGGGAGGAAGGAAAGAAGGGAGGGAGGGAGGGTAGGCATTTGGTTGTTGAGGGCAGCTGAGGAAGGAAGAGAGAGCTGTGTGAGCCCAGCAGTGGGGCTGGATGAGACCCAGAGAGCCCTGCCAGCTCCACATTGTGCCACACTGGAGGTGGTTGCCATGCATCCTGTAACTACGGGCCTTTCCACAGGCACAGTGTCCTGACCAAATGCAACGAGGCAGATGGCTGATTTCCACTCAAAGCAGAGCAGAGTACATCCCTTCTGATAACGTGGCAAGATTTTAACTGATCTGTATCAACAACAACCAAAAAATAGACTGACCTCCACACAGGTTAACTATTAACAGACAGGGCCAGCAAGATTACATGTTAATTGTTTTTTCTCAAATGTGACGAGAATCCAAATAAGCCTGCAGCCTCAGTGAGGAGGGGAAGTTAGGTGCTCAGGATCTTTTACAAGATACTGTCCAGTGGAGTGAAGAGCTTCCTGCTGCTAGATTTCAGACTCTGTCTGGCAAGTGACATTTGACTGAATCGCTTGGCCTTCAGCCAGATATTTGGTGTCTAGAGTATCAGGCCTGAGGTTCAAGATGAGGGCATGCTTGGCAGAAGACCCCAATAACTTCAACTCGGGTATAGAATTTTGAGTCCTTGCCATGGTGACACACCCAGTTCAAGTAGATGACATCCACTGATGGGTTAAAACCTGAGGGGCTATTTCTTTCTGTTGTTGGTTTTTTTTGTTTTTTTTTTTTTTTTTGCGGTACGCGGGCCTCTCACTGTTGTGGCCTCTCCCGTTGCAGAGCACAGGCTCCGGACGCGCAGGCTCAGCGGCCATGGCTCACGGGCCCAGCCGCTCCGCGGTATGTGCGATCTTCCCGGACTGGGGCACGAACCCGTGTTCCCTGCATCGGCAGGCGGACTCTCAACCACTGCGCCACCAGGGAAGCCCTGAGGGGCTATTTCTTGACCTGGGTTGTCGTTACATGGGTTTTCATTTTACACTGGGCATATATGTTTTATGGACTCTTCTGTATATATGATATATCTCACAATGTAATATAAAAAGGAATAAAACAGACAGGCTGCTATCACATTTTCTAGATTCTAGTTAGAATGGATTCATTCATTCAGTGACATTTACTGAGCGCTTCTGTGTGCCAGGCACTGTGCGAGGAGCTGGGGATTAAAAAGAAACATACATTATTGCCTTGGCTTTGAAAAATGTTTAATAGGGATGATTGACAAGTAAACAAATCAGTATGATATATATTTCCATAGATGTGATGTATAAGGACTTAACTCAAAGGAAAGAACATACTTTTATTTGAGGGGGGGTGGGGTGAGGGGGACGTGTTGAAGCAGAAAAACAAGAGAAGGCAAAGTACAGCCAGAAAAATTCTCCTGGAGGTAACAGTTAAGCTGGATCATAAAGGGTATTAAGAGTTTCCCAGACAGATCATAAGAGGGCATTCTAGACAGAGGGACCATCATGCACAAAGCTAGAGAGAGGTGACAAGGTATGCCAGGTGTAGGCATGTGGAGACAGCAGAGAAGTGAGACTCCCTCCCTGGACCGGTCAGTTAGGGTTAGTCCCGTTACAAGGTGCTCCCAAGCCTCCTTTACCTACCCTGGGTTAACACATGGCACCATATTGGTTTTTTCTGGTTTCTTATGTGTATCCGCCACTGGACTATATGCATTTTGGGAGGGTGAAGGCCGGGGTTCGTGTCCATCTTTTTTACCATATTTGAGTGAATGAATGGAGAAGAGGTTAGAAAGGTAGATTGTAAAGCCTTTGTATGACAGGCTAAGGAATTTGAATCTTTTCTTATGGGAAATGCACAGCTTACCTTGTATGGAGCTCATTTCTAAGTTAAGGCTGTAGTTTATGGAATTCGCAGGTTGTGAATGCCAGTGGGGATATTGTGGCTGGAAAGTATACAACCATGATGCTCATTTCAGGGAAGCTCGGTGAGCCGTAGAAAAGCCCTTTGTTCCAAAATGTCTTTTAAAAGAGAAATAGCAAGTTTCGAAGAGTCAGAACATCCCCTGAATGGGTTAAACCTACTGACTCTTCTCCCCTTAGTGTGAAGTATTTGAATCTTTCATCTTAACCCCCCAAAAAAGCTGAAATCAGCATTCAGGGAAGGAAAGTTAAAATGGGGGCAGGTAAGGAAGGAAGCAGATGGCTCCAACGGAGGGCGAGGCAGACTTTGAGCACCCAGAGGGCACCATGAGGCGACTGTGTGCCTGGAGGGCAGGGAAAGTGAGGCGGGGTGTGTGGAAGGCTCGGAAAGAGAGCTGGTGGCAGAAACAGCTATGCCTACCTTGCAGTTTTGCCAAGGGCCCTGGCAGATGCCCGGCTTACCTCCAAAAACCATCTTCTCTGCTGTCTGCAATAAATTGCTGATGCCTGAATTTAAATATCAGGACTACTTGAAGTTCTAAAAGCCTCAGGCTCCCCCCAGTTCAGGCTGCAGGTGCTGGAGTTCCCAACTCCTGCTTCTCCAGTTCAGCCAGGTTTCTCCTCACCTACACCCCACCTCTCCCTGCTAGGAGACTAACAGATGCAAAAGAGAGAGAGGAAGACAGAGGAGAGGAGTCACATGCATTCAGGTACCACCCTCTCTCACCTTTTCCTTTAGTTCATCCTTTATTTATCTTCAGGTCCATTAAAAATCTATTTCCCAGGAAACTCAAATGTCTAAAAAAGCCCCGGGAAAGCCAACAGAAGCTGGAATACCTTCAAAGAAGTTTTCTTGTGACCGCAGGATCTCCCACAGTTAGGTCTGCCTCACTGATTCTCAACCGGGGGTAATTTTGCCCCCCAGCCCCACCCCCAGGGGACATTTAGCACTGCTTAGAAGTATTTTTGTTTGCCACAACTCGAAAGATGCTACTGGCATCTAGTGGTAGAGGCCAGGGATGCTACTACACAGGACAACTTCCCAAGCAAAAAAATCTTCCAACCCAAAATGTCAGTAGTGCTGAGGTTGAGAAAACCTGGTCTATTAGAATCCAAAATTCAACTTATTGTTGCTTCTCAAAAAAAAATGGCACAAGGTAGTTGCCGTCAACATCTGCAAAGTCCTAAAGGACAGATCTGAAAAGATCCCAAGTCCTCACAACCTGATGCCAGGAACAGTGTTCTAGGCCCCCATCTGCCATTGCTTACAGTTTCACATCTCTCTCCACTCTGCTCACTCATTTGATCTTCAGACCAAAGACCAAGTTAGGACATCATGCAATTATGGTGTCAGAATGGTCAACATGCCAAGCCTCTTTTAGCAAACACCAGTAGGTCCCATCACCTGTTCTTGGGGACCAGTTTTGGATGGAATAAATCCAGCTACCATTGCAGTGAAGAATGAGGAGAACCCAGAGTTCTTATCATTCAGAATTCACCACGTGTTTTGCTGATCCAGGTAAAATCTAGCAAACTTCAACACTTCCCAAGTTTTTATCTGAGAGATGTCAGTGATTTTTTAATAGGAAAGGATCATCCTGCATGACCAGAGAAAGTGGCTTCAGTGACCTCAGAAGTCCTGTGAAATTGTCCAGTTCAATCAGTCTAGCTCATCATCTGAGATGAAGCAGGAAGGAGAACCACACTCCCCATGATCAGACTCAATAGTTACAGTTACTGACCAACTTAACACCACTGGACCAAACCCAAAACCATTTTTAAACATTGTGCTGGAGCCAGTGACTCTCTCCTGAGTAGACCACAGGATCCAGCTTTACAAAATCACAGTCCTTGAAGCAAAGGAATAGAGTATGTGGCATGCCCTTTTTAATATTCTGAACAAGGGCTTTAGAAGTAAAACGCCACTGTGAACTAAGTGGTTGCAGTACAGTTGCAGGAAAGCCCGTTGCTGACAAGTACTTCAAAGTCACGGATGCCACCTGAGGAACATAGTGTGCAATGACCAGAGGAACTGTGTATGGCGCATGGGTTCTATTATACAGCGAGTAATTGAATATACAGGGTGAGGGACGTCTCCATCAAACAGGTCAGGCACTAAAAGACTAGATTCTTTTCAGTGGATTTAAGATTATACAACCTGTCAGGAGTCTGCATAAGATAACCAAATGTCGAAAATGTCACTGCTTTTTGAAAAATACGCGGCAGTTGCACTTAAGCAGATTGTACTAAATATAAGGATGCCTGAGTGCTTTATTAGCTGTCAGGTGTGTTACAAAGGCTGTGTCATGAGTTTCATGGGTTTCTTCTGGCATTTCTAGGTGAAGAGAAGTCAATTAACATTTGTTGAGATCCTATTACAGTGGCTGGCACCAGACCAGGCACAGGATATACTGCAACCCACTTAATCCTGATTTACTGTTGAGGTACAGAAAGAGCAGAGATTAAATAACTTCCTTACGGCACACAGCCAGGGTTGCAGAGGCGGAATTGGAACCCAGACCTGTCTAACTGCTAAGTCAGTGCCCTCATTTCTACGTTGTAACAGAAGGCTGCTTCCATCTGATTCCACAGGCCTCCTTTCTCCCCTGCACCTTGCTCCAGTGACTGGACCACAGTTATGCATTCATTTACTTAGCAACCACTTATCAAGTACTCTACTTGGCCCTGGAGAGAAAGTGGTACACAGGAGAGACCTCATCTTTCCCTTAGTGGGAGTTATAGTCTATTGGGGGCAGGAGGGTGGTAGACAATTAGTAAACAAATAAGATACTTTGGGATAGTAATAGGTTCCATAAAGAGAATAAAGCCAAGTAGTAGGCTAGGGAGTCATTGGGGCGAGGAATTAGGGTACAATTTTACATAGAATGGTCAGGGGAAGACCTTGAAGTGATAAGGTTGTATTGAAATATGAATGATGAAAACAAGTGTGGCAAGAACTGGAGAAAGAACATTCCAGACAGAGGGAACAGCAAGGACAAAAGCCATGTGGTAAAAATGATCTATTAGTTGTGCTTAACTAGGATCAGAAAGAATGCCAGTGTGACTAGAGTTTAAGGTCTAAAGCAGCTCAGTTTGGTATAACATGCCATATTGGAAATCCTGCGTTCAAATGTGTGGCTTAATTCTAAGTTAGGGACTGGATGTAAGAACAGATCAGCAACTCTGCAGTCATTCAGGAAACAGCACTCCACCATGTGCTGATAGGAGGGTAGGGAATCTTCCAGAAGCTGGTGGCTTCCAGGATCAGGAAGGGAGCTGCCTCCACTGTTGGAGCCATCCTTTGGCCTCACTGAAGGGTTGCTTCGACACTGGGATGGTGATACTTTGGACGCTCTCAGAAGCACCCATCATGGATGAATTAGACACCCACGTGAATAACACATTGTACTTCCCAAGAGGATATTGACCTGTCACTATGAGCATCTCAGCATCCATCATCAGAACTGTGAACATCTTAGTAATGTAAGCAAGAATACAGCACTTGTAAATGAGACGTGTTCACAGATGGGTCAGAAGATTACAGACTGGGAAGAGGCCCTGGGAAGAGGCCCTGAGATACCAGCACTGTGCACTGGGTATAACATACTCAGTGAAAAAAATCTTACAGAAAAGTTTGCTTTGGGGAGTGATCATTAGTCCCATAGCAGTTCACATTTACGCATGAGTGCCTGGTATGCGTGTAGAACTCAGTTAAGAATGGTTTGAGTTACTGTAGCAGGGACAGCCCATGATGGAACCAAGAACCAGGCACTCTGAATCCCAGTTCTGTCACCTCTGATAACTCTGACCTTGAGCAAGTTAGTGAACCTCTCTATGCTTCAGTATTCCTAACAAATTAAGGACAGTAAGGAGGTCTGGCTTGGTAAACCTCCCCCCAGGAACACTGTTAAGAAAAAGAGCAGTCTTTCCCCAATGAGTATAATAAGCCCAAGAAATACAGGAGTTCATGCATATTAATGTTTATGATGAAGCTAAAATCTGCATCAATGTCAAGGTGTGGTGTGTTCAAAGAAAACATTAATGAATAATAACCCTGGTGATGTGCAGATGTGCCAAATTAATGAAAGTGATACCCAAAGGACTGGAAGTTTGGGAAAGAATGAAACAAAATTTGCACTTTATTTATTTATTTACTTATTTATTTTTGGCTGCGTTGGGTCTTTGTTGCTGCTCACGGCTTTCTCTAGTTGAAGCGAGCGGGGGCTACTCTTCGTTGCGGTGCGTGGGCTTCTCATTGCGGTGGCTTCTCTTTGTTGCGGAGCATGAGCTCTAGGTGCACGGGCTTCAGTAGTTGTGGCCTGCGGGCTCTCGAGTGCAGGCTCAGTAGTTGTGGCGCATGGGCTTAATTGCTCCGCGGCATGTGGGATCTTCCTGGACCAGGGCTCGAACCCATGTCCCCTGCATTGGCAGGTGGATTCTTAACCACTGTGCCACCAGGGAAGTCCCAAAATTTGTACTTTAAAAGGCACAATACCAAGGACTAATCAGAGATAAGGTGTTATTGGTAGTAAACAGGGAAAGGATGAAGTGTGGTTGCTTGTAGGGTTGAGTCCTATAAAGCCAAAGTTTGCAAATCTGTTCCCTTCCAGCAGGGAAGCCAGCTCTAAGTAGGTGCAGGAGCCTTGAGTCATCCAAACAACAAGGTGCTTTCCAGCATCCTCTATTCCACTGTGTTCTTGTCAAACAAAGCCCATTGAAACAGTTAAGCCAAAACAATCTGTCTCAAATAATAGTGTGCCTCTCTCTCTTTACAGCAAAATAGAACCAAGGTTCTGTTGTTACTGATCATAATGAAAAACCACGATCTTGTTTGCCCTATTGTGTCTGCCTTCTAGCCAACCCAAAAGTCATTTTGGACAGCTAACACAATTTCTCATCCATTCGTGGATTCAGCAAATGTTTAGAACCTACTCTGTTCCAGGCGTTATGATGGGTGCTGGGGGTACAGTAATGAGTAAAATCTGAGTGGGGGCATCAGATAACAAACGTAGAATCACACAGATACTTAATCATAAGCTCTGTTAAGTGTGTGTTCAAGAAATAGAGGTAATATGAGAACATCAGACACGGAAACTCAGGGAAAGGCTTTCTGAGGAAGTGACTTTTTGAGCTAAGCTATGCAGAATAAGTAGGAGTTTGCCAAGCAACGAGTAGGAGAAGAACCCAGGGAGGGGGAATAGTCTGTGCCAAGGCCCTGAGGTAGGAAGGAGGTCATTCTTGTCAGTAACTGGGAGAAGACCAGCATGGTAGAAGCATAACATTCAAGGGAAAATATAGTTTGAAAAAAAACTGAAGAGCAAATGAAGGTCAAGTTGTCCAGGGCCTTCTAGGCCAGTGTAAGGATATGAGTTTTCTCTTGCATTTAATGGAAAATCTTTGAAGGGTTTGGTACAGGAATTTAGCTATAGTGTAATGATAGTGGTGGTTGTGGTGGTGTATATATGTGTGCATGCTTATGTAAGTGTGTGTTTGTGTATGTGATGTGAATTGCATGATTTGATCAATCAGCATCAATCCAGCGGTTACCATGGGTACTGTTGAGGGCTCAGCAAGCACCAGATCATGCAGAACAGGAGCACAGACCTGAATTTCAGGTTAAGTTTTGCCCTCGTATGCTGGCTACGTGGACCTAAACCCAGCCCCTTGCTGTGGACTGAATTGATTGGACTTAAACTAGTTGAGTGGTGGTCTTGACAGGGCAGCATGGCCTCCATATTTTCTTTTTGTTGTTGTTGTTTTCTTTTGCGGTACGCGGGCCTCTCGCTGTTGTGGCCTCTCCCATTGCAGAGCACAGCCTCCGGACGCGCAGGCTCAGCGGCCATGGCTCACGGGCCCAGCCGCTCCGCGGCATGTGGGATCTTCCCAGACCGGCACGAACCTGTGTCCTCTGCATTGGCAGGCGGACTCTCAACCACTGTGCCACCAGGGAAGCCCTCGAGGAGTGTTTTTGTTTGCCCTCCCTGATTGGGAGGGACCACTGGCATTCAGTAGGTGGAGTCCAGGGAGGGCCCCTGTCCTGCAATATACAGGACACTCCCACAATCAAGCATTGTTCTCTGTCCCACACAGTTTTCCAGAGTTCCTGCAGGCATTCATGTAGGTGAAAAACCTGGTTATGATTATCTGAGCCTAGCTCTGTTTTACATTTAAAGATACAATATTTTTGCATGTTTTTAATAAGCAGTAAATTTTTCCAGGAATGAAACTACCATGAAAATTGATGGCAGTGGTATTTTGTTTGCTTTGGAACTTTCCCAAGGGTTGTTCACCCTTTTAGAAAATCAACTCACCAGTGACAATCCTGCCCATTATACTTGAGTCATCTGTCAGTCTACATTTGTGTCTGTCTCATATGTGGAGATTCTTCATGTAGGTGTAAGCATCTGACCACTTCACTGTGGCTTGTGGAATAGTCAGACCTGAGCATTTATATATTGAAATGTTTATTATTATAACTCACTTGCCTTTTTATTTTCCCTTTATTTTAAAATTAGGATATTATATTGATTTTTCTGGTTTTTCTGATTTTGCATACAGGTAAATTATGCCATCAATAAATTTCATTTCAGAGCAGTAAAGGAGGCAGTAGAAAATACTTATTATAAAAAAGAGGTGTTGGGTCTGATAAGATTGATAACAACTGAACAAGCATGTTTGGTAATTCAAAATACTATGATTTTAAGAATTTTGCTACTTACTATCTTTGAAGAGTCTCTTGGGAACTTTAATATGTCAAGAGTTCTATGTAAAAATTTTACTTTGTTAAATAACCCAGGGAGGTATCAAGGTTGACATCACCAGTGAGAAGTCATGTGGGTGTCATTTACCCTCAGTAGAATATGATGAGACAAACATTTGACCTTTGTGGTATTCTTCCCTAAATTTCATAACCCCAGTCTAATCATGAGGGGAAAGAAATACGACAAACACAAATTGAGTGATATTCTTCAAAACACCTGACCAGTACTCCTCAAAACTTTGTCAAGATCATGAAAAACAAGGAAGACTGAGAAATTGTCACAAACCAGGAGACTAAGGAGACTTGATGACCAGATGCAACGTAGCATCCTGGATGGGGTCCTGGAAGAGAAAAAGGACATTAGTGGAAAACTGATAAAGTATTGACTCAAGTCTGGAGTTTAGTTAACAGTAATATACCAATGTATATAAATTTCTTCATTTCAGCAAATGCACAATAGTTGTGTAAGACCTTAACATTAAAGGAGACTGAATAAAGGGTACACAGGAATTTTCTGTACTACCTTTGCAACTTTTCTATAAACCTAAAATTATTCAAGTTTTTTTTTTTCAGGTTTCTGCTTTATTGACCAAGGTAGATCTAGGGGTCAAAATAAGCAAGGAGCTATATTTTTTTAATCTGCATATAATAAATAAAATTTGCTTTTGGTAGTGGTGATTGTATACAGGTCTGTGGATCTTAATACATGCATAGATTTCTGTAACCAGCACCACAATGAGGATACAGAGTCATTCCATTACCCCCAAAAAACTCCTTTGTATCAGACTCCCCCTGACCCCAATCCCTGACAACTATATTCCAGAATATCACATAAATGGAGTCGTATAGTGTGTACCCTTTTGAGACTGGCTGTTTTCACTCAGCAAAATGCCCTTGAAAGTAAAACCATGGTGTTGCATATCAATAATTTGTATTATTAGTTCATTCCTTTTTATTGCTGAATAGGATTCCATTGTATAGATGTATCACAGTTTGCTTATTCACCTGTTGATGGATATTCTGGTGGCTTCCAGTTTGGGGCAGTTATGAATAGCGCTGCTGTAAACATTCATGTGTAAGTTTTTGTGTGAACATAAATTTTTATTTCTCTGGGATAAATGCCTAGGACCGAGATTTTTGGGTCATGTGGTAATTCTATGTTTAACTTTTTGAGTAACTGCCAAACTGTTTTCCCAGTGATCGTACCATTTTACATTCCCACCAGCAATGTATGAGAGTTCTGATTGTTCTACATCCTTTTTGGTATTGTCACTTTTGTTGTTCTTCTTCCTCTTTGTTTCATTTTTATTTTGGCCATTCTGATAGGCTTGTGGTGATATCTCGTTATAGTCTTAATTTGCATTTTTCTAGTGTCTAGTGATGTTGAGCATCTTTGCATGTGCTTATTTGCCACCCATAGGTCTTCTTTGGTGAAGTGACTGCAAATCTTTTGCCCATTTTAAATTGACTTGTTTGCTCTCTTGTTGTTGAGTTGTAAGAGTTCTTTATATATTCTGGACACAGGTCCTTTGTCAGATCTATCTTTGCAAATATTTTCTCCCAGTCTGTGGGTAGTCTTTCCATTCTCCTACCCATGTCTTTCTTAGAGAAGAGTTCTACATTTTATGAAGTTTAGTTTAACAGTTTTTTTTTCTTTTATGGGTTGTGCTTTTGGTGTCATTTCTAAGAAATCTTTGCCCAATCCAAGGTCACAGAGATTTTCTCCTGTGTTTTCTTCTAAAAGTTTTATGGTTTTACATTTTACATTTAGATCTGTGACCCATTTTGAGTTAATTTTTCATAAGATGTGAGATTTAGGTCAATGTTTATTTCTTTTGGCATGTGGATGTCCATTATTCAAGGTTTTTTTTTAGTCTTTTTTAAAAAACATAGGAAGACATTAGGGGTCCCACGTTTAAAGATCACTTAATTTTTCTAAAGATATAAAATAATCATCACATGAAAAGATACAATTAAAACAGGAGAAATGTCATAACCTTCCTGGACCCTCACACTCCAGGGTCAATATATGAAGAAGACAAAGACAACATGGGAACCACTGTCAGCTGATGTAAAATAACTTGTCCTTAGTGAATAAACAAATGCGAAGAGACATGGCAGAAATGGAATAGAGTGGGGGGGTCGATCACATGAATTGAGACCAAGCTTTGAAGGAGGGAGAGGGGCATTGCAGGCAAGACAGAAAGGCTGATCGACAGAAGCAGGCTATTCTTGGGAAAAGTTTGTGTCAAGCAGTAATGAGATGTGAGGGTAATAAAAATAATAATAGTAAATACTTAAATAGCACTTTCTGTAATCAGGCATTGTCCCACGTGTTTTATGAATGCTTACTCATGTATTCCCCATAACAATCCTATGAGGTAGGGTTATTGCCTCTTTTTAAAATTAATTAATTAATTTATGGCTGCATTGGGTCTTCGTTGCTATGCACGGGCTTTCTCTAGTTGCGGCGAGCGGGGGCTACTCTTCGTTGCAGTGCACGGGCTTCTCATTGCGGTGGCTTCTCTTGTTGCGGAGCATGGGCTCTAGGCATGCGGGCTTCAGTAGTTGTGACATGTGGGGCTTCAGTAGCTGTGGCTTGGAGGCTCTAGAGTGCAGCCTCAGTAGTTGTGGCACATGGGATTAGTTGCTCCGTGGCATGTGGGATCTTTCCAGACCAGGGATTGAACCCATGTCCCCTGCATTGGCAGGCGGATTCTTAACCACTGCGCCACCAGGGAAGCCCATTGCCTCTGTTTTTAATGGGTAAGGAAACTGAGGCACAGAGAATATTATGTTCATGCTAGGTTCAGCCCTGTGAAGCTGCCATTTTTGTAGGTCAAAAATGATCTACTCTCAGAAAGTTCATATGGTCTGACCTAATAAGTAACTTGCCTAAAGTGTATGGCTATTTTGAGAGGCAGAGCTGAACTTTGAACCCTGGCAGCTGGGTCAGGAGTCTAGACTGGAAGACTACCAGCTAGAGGGCCTCTTATAGACATGACCAGCACTTACTGAACGCACACTGTGTACCTGGCACTGTCTAAAGTCTTACATGTATCAACAACTCATTTATCTTTGCATCAATACTCTTGAGGGTAGGTATGATAATCACCCAATAATCTGGAGAGGAGAGTCTTTTCCTGTCAAACCTCGGTACAGCTGCTAGGGGCTTTGCATTGGAAGGACACACAAGAAGGGGACATTGTATTTTCTGGCCAGCTCAAAATGAATGACATTGTTATTCTGATGGAACAGAAAATTGACCTCATAATCTCTTCAAAAATAAGGACGTAAAAGAGAGAATGAATGATAATGGAACAGAAGGAGAGAAACATAATGTGAAGGACTGGAAGATGGACTACAGAAGGTATTTCAGATGTTTCTATGCTGGAGATATTTGGAATCAAGTATTTTATTTGCAAGTGGCTAGCTTCTTCCTACCCTTAAATGATTGGCTGGCCATTCAGTGGACATTTGGTGCTTGGATCTACTCTATCGAACAGTTAGTAGTCATGTCATAATGGCCCGATGTTCAGTCTACTTAATTTACACCCAGATTCTCTTAGGCAGAGAAGAAAAAAATACCCAAATGTTGCTCTTCAGCAAATTAACTTTTTTTTTTTTTTTTGCGGTACACGGGCCTCTCACTGTTGTGGTCTCTCCCGTTGCGGAGCACAGGCTCCGGACGCACAGGCTCAGCGGCCATGGCTCACGGGCCCAGCCGCTCCGCGGCATGTGGGATCTTCCCGGACCGGGCCACGAACCCGTGTCCCCTGCATCGGCAGGCGGACTCTCAACCACTGCGCCACCAGGGAAGCCCCAGCAAGTTAACTTTTTAAAGTATCGTTTAATAATATGACCTACAACTCTACTAAGTTTAACTACCAGATGAATCAAATTAGCAAAAAAAAAAAAACAACAAATCTGAATTACAGAATATTTTAAAATGCAGTTTTATTATTTTTACATGTACAATATCTTAAGTTAGGCTAGCTATGGATTGCCTAGCAAGACGATTCCACACGAATAAAGAGTCTAAGAATCTAAAGTAATTTAAATCTTGAGCACTAAATAATTCAGATCACCAAATCTACAAAAATATGGAAACATCCTTAACTTTATCTCTTTAAATCTCAAAATAGAGTAAATTAAGCCCCATGAACCATTGTTTGTGGGTCAATATTCTGGGTCAGTTCTGCAGAAATATAACGTAGACTAGAGCCAGGCCTAAACAAGGCATAAGTATAAAAAAATTATTAACTAATTCATATGAACATTTAATTAATTAAATGAAAGAGACTGCAAGGACTGTATTATTGGCACCACTCTGCCCTCTTGGCCCTGTGTACCTGCCATAACAGTGGCAATTCTCTTGCATTTTGAAGCACATAAACATGACTGTGAACATCTCTGTTGGTCTCAGATGCTGACACACAGACTTCCACCAGTTAGTAAAGCCAAATCCCTTCATTTGATAGTCCTCGACTCGACATCACTGATTCCTGTTGTAATGTGGGACCAGCTGGAGCAGTGTATATCCATGGCAACCATCAGTATAGCCAATTCCTTCACTCACCTAGTAATATGAAATAATAGTCTATTCTTTATAACACATAGCAAAACAAGATTTGGTTTTGTTCCTTGATTGTACACTATTTTGGTCCTCAACCTCTTCTCAACAGAGATCCTACTGCAAACCCAACACTACTATGTTAAATGAAGCTATCAGTCATGGTGGGTGTAAACAGCTATGCCTAAGCAAACAGCTTATTCTTGGGCCCATCTACACACTCTAGTGAAATGGAGAAATCTCTGTTTCCATGGGTTAAAAACAGACTGTTTACACAGTTAACTGGGATAAATGAGGCCCAAGAAGGGCTTAAATCGAGTCTTCAAGCCTGTGGGATGAAGCGCCTTGCCCAGGGCACTCAAAATGATATTTCCTGGCCTGGAATTATTCATACCCCTTCCAAAGAATATTAGTTTACTCATTTTCAAAGGCACCACTGGACAACAAATAAAATAAAAACTGGGCTTTTAAATTTCTTTCATTATGTTTGTGGTGATAAATATACATTTTCCATTTACCCTGAATGTATTATCCACACAGATGTGGTTCTAAAGTAAGCATGTTGGCCAAAAGTCACTTCTGGTCCAACTTACTCTCAAAAGTCTTTATAACATGGAAAGAGTATTACTTATGGACATCACCACTTGAGAGCCACTGACCCAGACAAAAGAATGAAACACAAGGATAGTCTAAATACAGATGTCTGGACATTCAAACCTTCATGACTCTAATGTAACTTTCAACTCCCTGACCGTGAGAAATAGCACAATGCGGTAGTTAAGATGATGGAATCTTAGGTTTGAATCCAGGCTCTGAGGTCTCTTGCTCTTACTAGCTGTGTGTCATTGGGCAAGTTACTTGCCTATTTGCGCCTCAGTTTACTCACCTATAAAATGGACATAATAGAATCCACCTGTTATGGACTAAATTGTGTCCCCCCAAAATTCTTGTGTTGAATCCCTAACCTGCAATGTGACTGTGATGGGGCCTTTGGAAGGTAATAAGATGAAATCACAAGGGTGGGACCCTTATAAGAAGAGACAGCAGAGAGCTTTCTTCCTCTCTCTCTGCCTTATGAGGACACAGTGAGAAGGTAGCCATCTGAAGCCAAGCTGAGGACTCTCACTGGGGATCACTGAGAGATCAGCTGGCTGTTTGATCTTGGACTTCCTAGCCTCCAGAATTGTGAGAAATGTCTGTTATATAAACCACCCAGTTTATGGTATTTTGTTTTATGGCTGTTTGAGCTAAGACACCACCTTATTTTTTTTCTCATATTTTTGTGAGCTGAAAGTTATAAAGCATGCAGAATAATGCCTAAAATATAGCAAGTGTTTTATTCATTGATTGTCAAATGAAATTTCTAAAAAATAAATGAATGGGCGGGAAATTCTAATGTGTTTCTTGCAGGGTTTCCACCACTTTGTCTTATGATCAGCCTCCATAATCTTAATAATCTTTTAAAAAATGTGTTTGTTATCATGACAAATGAGCTAATATATATGAAGGCATCTGGCATAGAATCTGATACACCCATCTCTAGGGTGTTTGTAACCACAGTTGTTTGCTGTATAATTATAAATGCTTGTTGTACTTGAGTTTGAAACTTGTTTCATCAGATCCATATCAACCCTGTTCTTTGCAAAGTTGTAGTGAAAAACCTGGCCATCTGCCTTATGTCTGTCCAAGTCCACATGTTCTGTTGTGGCCCCAAGGAACAATGATCACACTCAATCCACCGGACATTGGTTTTACGTCGTCTTAAGTAGAATTGCATCTTGCACTGGGACTTGATTGTAGCCAGGTCATACATTAAATGCATGTAGGAGACTGTTCCTTTACATCTTGTTAGCTAACTTAGCAATCAAGCTGGATTTTACCCCATAACTTTCTTTTAGCTTTTCTTCCTTTTCTCTCCACTCTCTCTCCTGCTGTCAACATTGAGCATGCAGCCCAGAGCCTGCATGTTAACCATCCTCTTTTTACTAAATAGTTGTATAAGATACAGAGAAAGAAAGACAGAACATTCACTTACAAACTCCCCAAGTTTGCAACCCACAAGCTGGTCCACCAGAGCCCAGAGAACAGCCTTTGTTTCACAATTAGGCAAGGGATACAGTGGAAAAAGCCCAACTTGTTTCCTTTCTGTGTAGGACCCAGAAACTAGCCAATTTTATACTGCTTTTTGGTTTAGTTTTCAGATTTTCTCACAGGTCTATTGAGACCAACTTGGCCAAAGGAAATGCCACTGCACAGCATTGCTTAGAGTAGACCTGCGTGAGGCATAAGCTTATGAAAATTGGGAAAGACTTTTAAAAAAGGTGTGTGTGTGTGTGTTTGTGTTTGTGTGTGTATGTCGGCTCTCACATGTCACTAGTTTGTACTTTGTGCAGTGACAAAGTGAAGCCATCCAATTTTCAAATACATGAATCAACACGGTCAACTCAGTTGATCATTTGTGGAAAAAAGCAACATCTTTGTATGTGTGAGTTTTGTCCAGGTACAGGAGAAAAATACAGATTTTATATAAACCATCTATTTCACTTTAAAAAGAAGTAACAACCTTCGTATCTTCACGAAGAAAAGAAATGAGAATTTAAATCCACCCTTTCTCTGCATATACTTTGTGGTGGGTAGGCACACTGTTGAATAAAACTGCCTAGAAGTTTTTCAGACTAACTGTTGACTACAGCCTTTGGTTAGGTTTCCTGCCTCGGGGAAAGGTTAGGATACTTAAGGAACAAAGGGGCTTTGCCTGTCCCTAAGCTTATTGTTCTTTGACACACCAGGTACAGCAAATAGTTTGCACTAAGCAGCAACCACTGAGGAGTTTAGCAGCAATGAGAAACGCTGGGTTGTGCTCTGAAGTCATTAGTGAGAACCTTGTTCCCTCTCCCAAGCCTCATACTGTGAGGACTTCTCCTATTTATAAAAGTTGATTTTGCTCAAATTAGATTAGAAATCAGCTTTCCCTCAGCAGGCTGCTTGTTTGGCCGATAAAGGGAGGATAGCTGTTGACGTGGGTAGGATTGAGAGAAAGGGTGAGCCCAGGCACCTGTTCGCATTAGCCTTCCATCCCTTTATGGTAGGTGGACGCAGAGGGAGTCTGAGAGCTACTGTTCATTGCAGATTGTGGAGGGCCAGGATTCAGCTGCCTTCAGTTCACCACCTGGGGACAGAGGGTTGGTCCCTATTTCATTTAAGGGCATCGGGGGTCTATAGGGAAAAACAGAAATAACGAAGAGAGGGCTTACTAAGTAAATCAAAAAACCATCCAGCAGGAGCCAGAATGGATGAAGGGGAATTACTCAGCTTCTTTAATACAGCCAATAAGGATTACAATAAATAGCAATGCCTTATTATCTGACTGGATCCTGGGAGGTCCTTCCATAGGCCCCACATGAAGTTCGACTTCCCTCCACCCCTCAGCACTCTTTTTTCTTCTCTGCTCTCCTCCGCATTAGGGCAGACACAGAACACAGCAGGAGCACTTCTGCCCCAGGGCCTTTGCCTTAGCCCTGCCTGCAGCTTCAAACACCCTTTCCCCAGATTGCTGCTTGGTTAACTCCCTCATCCAAGACTGGAGCCTGTTCCCGTCTCACCTTCTCATGGCTGTTTCCAGGCACCCACACGCCCGCCTGATCCTTTTTGCCCTGCCTTACTTTTCTTTTCTTCTACAGCACTTATCACCTTCTAACACACCACTTAGTTTACTTATTTTTGATGCTGCTGTTTATTTCCTGTCCACCTACCTCTCCCAATGCAGGCTGAAGAAGACCAGGAATCTTTGATGCATCGTTCACTGGTGTATCCCAAACACTTAGAACAGTGTCTGGCACATCGTAGGGGGTTCATAAATACTTGTTGAATGAATGATGAGGGAGTCTGGGCATGTATCATCATCATTATTAACATTATTTCTATTACTACTATATTCTATTAACATTACTGTTATTTTATCCGGCTTAGACATTTTAATTGACGTACTCTGTGACGTGCATAGATGGCAAATGTCAGGTCTAGGACTCAAACTGAGTTCACTAAGATTAGTAGCTTGTGTCTAGTGACTTCAAAGAGTGATTTAATAAGATGGGTCACTTATGGATAGATCCCAAAACAGGAAATGTACAACAAGGAGATTATTTAAAATATTCAAACCACAATTAACAGCGAAGTGCCTTTCCCATCTTGCTCCTTTCTATTCCTCCCATCCTGCTTCTCCACTTAATTGGCATCTGAGTTTCTTATTTTTAACAGATAAATCTTTCAAGATACAAGTGTTTATTTTATTTTCACTGATGTGTGCTAGCGTTGCTCTGGGAAAGAAAAAAGTTGGTAGTCCACACTGTACGAGGGTGTACTGTCACCCAGTCTTTTGTTATAATAATAATAATGTTTATATTCTGCATACAGTTGGACTCCTATTCACAGCATGACAGCAAGTGATGGACCCTGGAATCTGAGCCCGCCCATAGCAGTTGAGGTTTAAGTAGAACACAAACTGACTATGGTCCGGATTCTTTGCTGTTTGAAGAGCAGGAGTTGAAGTGTGAAAAGCTCACATTTTAGCAGTAAACAGAGACAAGTGGGCAGAGGGGCCTTAAAGTAAAAAGAGAGAGGGCGGGGAGAACAGAGCCTGGGGTCTGGAGGGGGCAGTAAAGGGAGCCCAAGAGGGCTGTGTGCCGGGAGGCTGAGCCAGGAGCGTGAGTTCTGAGTACACATGGATTTCCTGCATTATCTGTCACTTACCAGGGGATTTGTAAATAATGTCAGCAGGAGCTTGTGTTTGCTTACAAGCACATTCCTGAATATTAGGGGCCACATTGATTGTTTCCCTTTATGTCCTGTAATCCCGGGGGCACAATCCGATGGGAGCTGGCAGGAGCTGTGGATCATTTCCGTGGAGCTGGTCCAGCCTAGTTTCCCTGATGTACATCCGCACAGAGATATGCATAGCCTGGCTCGCTAGACTGATCCTTCTCAGCGCAAAGAGCCCTGAGGTCAGCTTGCTAGTTTCTTTTCATAAAACACTCCCTCTTGAAGAAGGCCCTGGCTCCTCCCTCTTCATACAGCCAGCAGGACAGCTATATGGGTTTCTGAAAAATTATGCAGTCCCTTTTTAAACAAAAACAAGAAGAGTGTTCCTTAACGTGAGGCGTGGTGGCTCAGGTAGAATGGACCCACAGGGGAAGCCTTTCCCGGTTAAGGCAATGAGAAGGGAATCACGCTCCCTGCACCTGGGATGGAAGGGACACCTGTTTCTGCCCTTGTAGCTCTGGGGAGTGTATTCTTCCAACATGAGGAGTTGGTACAAGAGCGTCACAGTCAGGAGTTACAGTGGAAGTGGACATAGCACAAAATCTAGGAGAGTAAATCATTTATTTGACTTCTTCTCTGAATGTTTTTGTTTTTGGTTTGAAGCAGAAAAAAGCTTATCTAATCCTATTTTTGCTTAGGCAAATATCAAAAGGAATGAGATGAGCCCTCTGTAAAATTGTAAGTTAAATGCTTTTTATTCCCACCTTTCCGACCCTTCCCTGGGTCTCTTTCCCGCCCCCCACCCCCCCGTCCCCGGCCCCCTCCCTAATTGCCATAAGTTCCCAGCCTGCTGGATCTTGGCCTGCTCTGATGAAACTACCAGCCTGAGAAGCTGATTCTCTCTAAGGTGTTAATGGCTGTGCCCTCAACTAGAGAAACATTGCTTGCAAGAAAACAAAACCCACTCAAACTAGATTAAATAAAGAAAGATTGACTGTAAGTGTCTAAGAGGAAACCTCAAAAACATTCAAAGACAGGAAACAAAGCATGACATAAACTGACTGGAAATGAAGCTGGAAGTTGTTTTGGGAAGCCAGAATCTGAAGACATGACCGCTCGTCTGCTCTTCTTTCCACTTCTTTCCAGGCTCAATCAATCAATCATCTCTCTCATTCTCTCTTGCTCTCTAGCTCTCTGTCTGCTTTCCTTCCGTTCCTTCCCCTCTCCTCTCTCAGATGGCTTGCTTTCCTTTTTTTTTTTTTTTTTTTTTTGGCGGTGTTGGATCTTCGTTGCTGCCTGCAGGCTTTCTCTAGTTGCAGCAAGTGGGGGCTACTCTTCGTTGTGGTGCGTGGGCTTCTCCTTGCGGTGGCTTCTCTTGTTGTGGAGCACAGGCTCCAGGCGTGCAGGCTTCAGTAGTTGCAGCATGCGGGCTCAGTAGTTGCGGCACGCAGGCCCTAGAGCAAGCGGGCTTTAGTAGTCGCAGCATGTGGGCTCAGTAGTTTCAGCGCATGGGCTCTAGGACGTGCGAGCTTCAGTAGTTGTGGCACGTGGGCTCAGTAGTTGTGGTTTGCAGGCTCTAGAGTGCAGGCTCAGTAGTTGTGGCGCATGGGCTTAGTTGTTCCATGGCATGTGGGATCTTCCTAGACCAGGGATTGAACCCGTGTCCCCTGCATTGGCAGGCGGGCTCCTAAGCACTGCGCCACCAAGGAAGTCCCTGGCTTTACTTTTAAATGACCTAACTTGGTCTGATTCTATATGATCTTCAATTAAGTACCTGCCATCACCTAACTAAAGTCTCTGCATCTCAGTTTAATTTCTAAAAACCAAGTCTGATTCGCCGTTGGTCATTCAATGGATTTGCTCCTCGCTCCTTGGGTAATGATGGGATTTGATCTGAATTGAGGGGGGAGGATGAAGAAATTAGGAAAGGGTTTGTTAACCTGTGTAAGCTAGGGCTACCTCTTCTAGCTGTGAGCAGGTCAAGGGAAGTGGAGCATGTATATCAGATATCTTTGACACACACCCCAGAAGGCAGTGGCTTAACGCTGTAAGCATTTATTGAGCTCAGGAGCCTGTGGGTTGCCTGGATGGTTCTGCTGTCTTGGCTGGGCTTGGGCATATGCCAGGGAGTCAGCTGGCTGTCAGCTGATCCAAAACAACCTTAGCTCCCACAGCAGAAATGACTGGGAGCAGAGGTTCCCGTGTTTCATCCTCCAGAAGACTAGCTCAAGCATGTTCCTCGTGGTGATGGCTGAAGTGGAAGAGTGGAAACAAAAACACTCAAGGTTTTTTCCAGGGTTCTATATGGGTCACATTTGCTAACATCCCCATTGCCAAAGAAACTCACATGGCTAAACTCAGAACCAAGGGGCAAGGAAATAGATCCTATCTGTTTATTGAAAGAAATGAAACTCTCAACTCACATGGCAAAGGAGGTTGGATACAGAGAGAGCAATTGGAGCTATTAATGCAATCAATCTGCTGCATCATGGCAACAAATTCACTGACACGTACAACAGGCTAGTATAGATACACATCCTTCGCCGGCAAAATTTGTATAGGATCTTACTGATACTAACTCCTGATCCCAAATAATGAACTACCAAGGTTGGAATTTTGAATCCTTCTCAAATAACAGCAAATAAATGACATGTTTGTCTCTAGGTAAAGCTAGAAGTTAAGAATAACTAAAATACAGAACCAAGATAACAGAGGGAATTGGATGTTCTCCCCTTCCCCCCTCCCCCGCCCACAATTCACACACAACATACCTAGGCTTATAACATCCTGCTTCATATATATATAATATATATATATTATATATATATATATGTATTTCTTTTTAGGGGGTGGGGAGCGGCTGCATTGGGTCTTTGTTACCGCGTGCGGGCTTTCTCTAGTTGTGGTGAGCAGGGGCTTCTCTTTGTTGCGATGCCAGGCTTCTCCTTGTGGTGGCTTCTCTCGTTGCAGAGCACGGGCTCTAGGCATGCAGGCTTCCGTAGTTGCACATCCTGCTTTCTGATTCACCAGATTAAAAAACAAAGCTTATTAATTTAATTGTGTTTCCTAAATAGCTGAAAGCTGAGCATGTGTAACCCTAACCCTGTGAAGAGTTAAAGGCTCTGTCATTGGTGAGTTTTTTCCCCCTTGGTGGTGGCTGGGTTCTCTGTTGTGCAGTGGGGGCTAGGTATTTGTTTGCTTTTCTGACAGGAATAAAAAGAATACAGCTTTTATAGGTGCCCTACAGTAAGCTCCTGGGATAGATAATCCAGCCTGGGGCTTATTCTGGTCTTCTGCTCCTCTTCTTAGATTCATAGAGTAATAAAATGTCTGGACTAGATGGGGCTTAGAGATCATCTAGCGTTTCCCAACCTTTAGTTAGTCACATAAACGATTCACTGTTTTGTAACATCTGTCCACTCTTTAATGTTTTTAGTTCAATTGGCTCAATTTTAAAACCTAAATTAATTTATTTTTAAAAATTTACATCATTGGGCTTCCCTGGTGGCTCAGTGGTTGAGAGTCCACCTGCTGATGCAGGGGACATGGGTTCGTGCTCCGGTCCGGGAAGATCCCACATGCCACGGAGCAGCTGGGCCCGTGAGCCATGGCCACTGAGACTGCGCGTCCGGAGCCTCTGCCCCGCAATGGGAGAGGCCACAACAGTGAGAGGCCTGTGTACCGCAAAAAAAAAAAAAAAAAGAAAGAAAAGAAAAATATTTACATCATGGCCGTAAGTTGAAAAATCAGTGTGATTTGATGTAATAGAAAATGAGCATAAAATAAACAGAATGAAAACACCGCATTGTTAGGAAATTCTGTCCAGATGCTTGAGCCTTCAGCCTGCCCAGTCTCTACTAAAAAGGAAGTTTAGCAGATGTGAAGGAAGTGTTAAAGAAATATTATCCTCAAACTGACGCATTCTCTCTGATGGAGTCAGGAAGATGGAAAGAGGCTTGAAAAGGTCATCACTTTCTCACTATCCAATTCAGTGCTACTTAGTGAGCTGTTCCTGTATCCCACAATCATCTTGGACTTCCTGAGTTGTGTGGGCAGTGCACTGTAGGGGATATCAATAGTCCAAGTCCCTCCATTCACAGATGGAGGAACTGAGACCTCTTACTCCTTTCTCATGGTTGCCTTTGTACCATGTCACTACCAACTTGCATCTTGCCCAACACTTAGGGCAGGGGAAGGGAAAAGAAATGAACCACAAAAGAAGTAAAAGAGCTGGTGGGTGGTACTTTTGACTCTACAAAGTTGGAGCTTACCTGGTATTCAATTACCTCTGTTCTTCCTGACCTCCATTTCTAGAGGACATTGACTATAGCCTATTAAAAGAAACAGAAAGAGCCCCTTACTTACATAAAGAAGACTTCTGCCTGGATGTACTGTTATCCAGGACTCTTAGATCAGGAGCTTCTAAATAGATACAGCCATACAAAAGGAGGCATCTCCAGTTCTCTTGCCAAGGAAAGCAGTGTGTCAGGAAAAAGGCCAAAAAGGCAGAGCTATCTGGTTCCTTGGAGTAAGCCATAGGAGCTGTGTAATGGCATTCTAAATCCTCCATGGCAAACTGTATGGATTTTCAAAATGAGGTGGGGAAATCCTCTTTGTCTCCTTAGCTTTTCAGGATGGATTTTTAGTTGAAAATCCTTTGTTTAAAAAAAATAGGATAAATGTAGTCATATGTTTAACTAAGCTCTTTATTCCATTGCCTGTGATTTGGAATAAGCTATTGAGACGTTTCTTCAGCCAGGTGAGGAAGAGATGATCTTCTGGAAATATCCTTCTTCTTCATATTTTTAAAGATGATGCTCATTATATCACATATTGGTGTTTTGTTTTTAATCTCTCATGCTTTTTGGAAACAGTGTGGTATGTGTATTAAGTAAACAAATGTTTCTTTTCCCCATGCCTTATAGGATAAAATCAAAAGGGCAAGTGTCTTAATCTTTGGGATGTGGGTGCCTACAGCTGGTACCTATTATATGAATCAAATTTCTTTCTCCACACTTCGAATTTTAGTGTTCTATACATTTGTACATGATCTGAACAGCTCAGGCTTTATTCGTGTTGATGGAAACAAGAAAAATACAGATGTCTATCAATCTGTCTTTACATTTGTTCATAGTTGAGATTCCTCTCAACCCCATGTTGGCTCTTCCTTCAGAGGCACAGAGAGAAAAGATACTTTACAGTTGAACAGGTTTGTGTGGACATCCTGATTCTTTTCTTACTGTCTCTGAAATAACTGACAGAGATACTAAAATTTTCTGAGCCTCACTTCTTCACCTTTAAATGGGGCAATAAAATCCACCATGTCAAAGTATTATAAAGATTAAAATAAGGTGATATAGGTAAGGCTCATAGCACAGGGCCTTACACTGAAGCTTGCATAGGTAGTCAGTAGCAATATTACATTGGAAAGGCTGTATGAGATAGAGAGGCATACATACAGGCTTTGGGGTCAGAGGGGAGGAGGACCCATTTCTGCTTCATTCATAAGTGCATCTCCAGAGCCAATTCCCACTGGCATGTAGCAGGAACTCATTATTTTTTGGATGGATGAATGAATGGTTCTGGCATATTCCCTTATTAGTTGTGTGATCTTAGATAAGGCATTGCACCCCTCAGTGCATGTTTCTACAACTATGTAGCAAGGATAATACATTTGTTATGGAGTTGCAAGGAAGCTTAAGTGCAATGGCTGATGTGAAGTACACAGCACAGAGACTGCCACACGCTATGCTTTCCACAGTTATTTATTTCAAATCTCTATTGTCCTTCACTTTAGTGGATCCCAAATAACAAACTAGGATTAGCAGTTCCACTAGAAGTATCCATTTTAATTTAGTTTTGTTTTTTTGTTTTTTTTGGCTGTGTTGGGTCTCTGTTGCTGCACGTGGGCTTTCTCTAGTTGCAGCAAGCGGGGGCTACTCTTCATTGCGGTGCGTTGGCTCTAGGCACACGGGCTTCAGTAGTTGTGGCCCACAGGCTCAATTGTTGTGTCTCGTGGGCTCTAGAGTGCAGGCTCAGTGGTTGTGGTGCATGGGCTTAGTTGCCCCACAGCATGTGGGATCTTCCCAGACCAGGGATTGAATCCATGTCCCCTGCATTGGCAGGAGGATTCTTCTCGAGCCTTTTTTTTTTTTTTTTTTTTTTTTCTGTGGTACGCGGGCCTCTCACCGCTGTGGCCCCTCCCGCTACGGAGCACAGGCTCCGGACGCACAGGCCCAGCGACCACGGCTCACGGGCTCAGCCGCTCCGCGGCATGTGGGATCTTCCTGGAGTGGGGCACAAACCCGCGTCCCCCGCATCAGCAGGCAGACTCCCAACCACTGCGCCACCAGGGAATCCCTGGCAGGAGGATTCTTAACCACTGCACCACCAGGGAAGTCCCAGAAGTATCCATTTTAAAAGGTAACTTTTAAAATGGGCAGTGGGCAGTGTCCAGGAGCCCAGGACTTATGTAGGTGGCCCTTCATCAAAAGTGTCAGGGTCTAAGAAAAGCAGGATGTCTAATTTGACCCATTTTTGTTCCTGGGCAACTTCAAGGTAGTATAGGTTGGGCAAAGGCCAGGCCATGCGGGCATAAGGAGGATCCTGAAAAGAGGTATAGAAATTATCTTTCACCGAGACCTCATGTTCTCATTTTTGAAAGAACTAAGAGAAAGTTTCCATCTCTTGTGTTAACTTCAGTTGATTAGTCGTGCTTTGGGGAGTTTTGTCGTAAAAAGGATTCCAAGGCTACAACCTGACAGAAGAGTGTAATGATTGATTACCAAATGTCTGCCATGAGTTTAAGATGGGGTGTTATGTCTGGTGTGCCGTGGAGATTTATGCAACAGCATTCAGAAGGGAGATTTTCTATAGCCTTTACCGAAGCCAGGCATGTTCCTTTGCAAGTTAATTGCAAAAACAAATAATCAAGAATCTATTTTTTCCCCTCTTTCAGATTTTTGCTCTTACAGGAACCATCTCATATTAGCAGGTCATGGTGGCACTTAAGATCTTGAAGTAAATAGGAAAACAACCACTGACCCAGTGAAATTGATCGAATGTAACCCTTACAGAAATGCCTGACATTGCAGGTCAAACGTACAGTATGTGATATTCCTGCCTGCATTCATTTGGCAAATATTTATTGAGCATCTGCTATGTGCCAGGCAGTGTTATAGCTGTTGTTTCTTTAGTGAACAAAACACACAAAAATGCTTTTCCACATGAAGCTTACATTCTAGTGAGGGACTCTGTTGACCCTTATTTTAGTTATTATAAAAATTTATGATAAAAAAAATTTCAGCCATTGGAAGGCTGCTCTCCAGAACATGTACAGAAAAGGGAGGACGTTCTTACTCTGACCTGCGTAACCTGGCTGGATTATAACTGCACAACCTATCATTGTTCTAGAGCCCAGTCATCCATTTCACTTCTACTCGTTAATGCACTTCCAACTTTCTGCCTTGTGATGTGTCATTGTGACCCACGTAGATAAACTGTAGAGAATCTGCATTTCCAAATGTTTGATCCCTTCTCATTTGGCCATAATTGCATAGATGTAGGCTTTACACTCTGTACCCGCACCCCCACACACACCGGGGCTTCTTTGGCCTAATCTATCTATGATCAGCTTCTAGAGCAAGGTTTTCTTCACTTTGGGAGTAGCTGGGAACTTTGGCCAGTTTCCCAAGTGTGTTTACCCTACTGACTTGATAATAAGTGAAATCTGTATCATTAGTTTCTGAGTCAGAGGACAATTGAGCTTTGAGCAGTGTAGACCCCTTAAGTTCTTCTATGTTTGGGGAAGAAAAAGAGCAACAGAGCCTCTGGCTCCTGAAACCCTGAAACTGTGATTCAACCTTGATGTCAGGTCAGATTTCACATTGCCAGTTGCCTCTTCCAATCTCTTCATGCTACTCCAAGGCTCCAGATGTTGCCTCCCAGGAGTGGTATAAACAAAATATCAACATCTTTAATGACCGTGGACAGGGGACAGGGAGGCAAGGGTGACTGTATTAGCCAGGACTCACTGCAAGTGATAGAAACCCAATTCAAATTGACTTAAGGAAAAAAGGAATTTTATGGTTCATATAACTGAAGAATTCTGGTTTTAGGCATGGCTGAATCAGGAATCTGTTTCTCTTCTCTGTGATGTAGTCACTCCTGGGCAGGCTCTCTTTGCTTGGTAGACTTATATCGCATTGTAAAAAGAGCTTCTCTTTAATACAAGTTCTAGCAAAAGGCCCAAGGTTTATGCTCATTGGCTCTGATTGGTCAGGCTAGGATCACATGTCCATCCCTGAACTAATCACTGCAATCAGGAGATAAAATACACTGATTAATTTCCTCAATATGGAACTGCATGCAGCTCATTTCACCCAAACTTCATGGACTGAGAGTAGGGAGGAATAGCTCCACAAAGGGAAACCAGGATGCTCTTAGCAGAGGAAGGGGAAATGTATATACTAGGCAGGTGGAACCACCAAACATCCACCAGAGGCACCCTGCACTGACTGTCATCAACGAAGAGGGAGGTGACAACATGTCACTTGGTATGAGGGTGGTAGTGACTGTACATTTACTTCTTGCAAGAGGGTTGGGAGAAAAACCACTCGTGTCAGGTTCCAGAGCAGGGAAGGAGGAGGCGCAATGGCAGCCACCAGCCCACACGTTCCTAAACATCCACCCGTGGGCCATCTTGGGTTTGTGTGCCCTGGAGTATTTCCCTGGGAATATGAACCCCTAGATACTGGTTGGTACTATAACTTATATAAGTTATAACAGATAACTTATCCCAAAATCTGCTTGTCAGGGCTTTAAGGCACCCAGTTCATCTTCATCAGGGGTAGACATCTGTAAGTTTGAGTCATAGCACTTTCTAGTGCAGATAAATGCTCTGAGCAAGGACACGACTAGGAGCCATTACAAAGCAATGTTTTGCACTAACTGCTGCATATAATGTTCACTGCCTCTTTGCTGATATTACCAAATGAAGGCTGTTTCTTACTGGTTCATTTTTATTTTCATTATCACAAGAGTCATCTAATTCACTTATACTGCACGTGTTGCTGTAGAGTCTAGATGGTAGTCCTCAAGGCTAATCCTGAGTACCAGCCTGCTCAGTGTGACCGAGGCTAGAAGGACGGCAGCAGTTCTGCTGTGCTTCTTCAGAGCCCCCAGCAGAGCTCACGTCACCCGTTAAATGCAATGTTCTATTCCCTTTCTGTGCCCCTACTAAACTGTGAGTTCCTTAGCAACAGGGACTGTCTCTTTAATCCCCAGCATCTCCCGTACCCAGCATATTATAACCACTCAATGAATGTTTGTAGAATAAGTGCTATGCTTAGTGATTGTAAAGTAAAGAGGAATAAGACATAGTCCCTAACCTTGAGACACTTCAAGTCTATTTACAAAATAACAATACCAGTCATGACACCAACTAATGTTAATTAAGTGCTGTATGCTAGATACTGAGCCAAGTGCTTTCCATGCATTCTCATTTAATGATTTTGACAATCTCCCCCCCATATATACTATTACTACCCCATTTTACAGATGAGGAGGCTGAAATTCTTGGAGTAAGCTAATGTCGCATCATTTGAAAATGGTGGCATTGGGATTTGAACCCAGGTCTGCCGGATTATAATGCATGTTCCTAACCACTAAAGTAATACTACTTCTATAAAGGCAGGATGAAAAAAAGGTGGGGGAAGGTGGAATAAATTAATACCCAAAGAATTGGCAGAGAGTTCCCAGAGCCAATCATGATGACATTAAATCAAATCAAATCTTGTATAAAGGTAATGAGTTGGTCCAATTTTCCAACTAGTAGGGGAATAAAGCAGAGATCTAGAGACATGTTAATGACACTATCTGAAGACCCATGGAAATGCGCACCGGCCACTTGAAACTAGCGAGCACCTACTATTCTCCCTGGGTTTTTCTCTAGGCTAGAAGACGGTTTCTTCTCTAGTGGAGGAAGTGTCTGCATCTTCACTAAATACGGGGTCAAAAGCTGGATGAGCTCTGCGCCACACAAGTTTATTTTACGTTCTCCCAGAATGTAAAGAGAAATCTCAGAATGACATCATTAAATGGAAATCAGGGATCACACCTGTAAGAACTGTGTGCGCTTTGTACCCTACCCCAAGCAGTTCTTTCTCCTGCTCTTTGTCGGCTTCCCCATAGAGATCTGAGCAGGAACCAAAGAAAAGGGCAGCACAGGAGTGACAACCCCAAGGGAGGTCAAGTCAGGAGGAAGGGAGTAGGGTGGCCGGGCAAGCTTCATGAGGAGAGAAAAGCAAAGTGAGCCATTCCATGAGGCCTGCAGCCAAGTGGGTGTCAGAGACCCAGGTATCTGGTTGAGCCTGAGAAGCCTTCTTGCCAGACCAAGGGCAGGATTTCTGGGAAGAACCTAAGGAAGGAGCCAGCAACTGCTTAGAGCTAGAACTGTCCATCATGAGTAGGCTTGCAGAGCTGTGGGGAATGTTAGTGCTCAACAACCAAACTGTGTTTAGTGACCTTTATTCACTCAACAGTTTTCATGTGTGGATATGTGTGGATGTGCTGTGTGTATGCACTGAGCCAGGTAACTGGAAACCATGAAGAGATATGTTACCACTGGAAATCTTATGTAGGACACAGAGCCCAGTAAATTGGCAGCAGTGATACAGTGCTGAGAAACCCCCCAAAGGGGCAAGCAAACAGAGTTCTGGGATTATATGGAAGACAAAATTACTAAAGAAAAGATTATTTGTTAAAGAAAAAATTATTCATGACATTTGGTAAAAATGGTAAGGAAGACTTTGTTCAAGGGGGGCTACTGCAGTGGTGTTCTGTAATAGGAGAGAGAGATTGGCCCTACTCTGAGTGAAGAAATAAAAAAAAAAGGAAACTTATAGCCATGAGCTGGGTGTGGGTCAGTGGATGGAAGTTCACTAAGAGGAAACATCAGGAGTAAGGGGGGTTCTGGCTTACCTGACGTAATGGATTCTTACTGAAGACAGACCAGTGTGATCAGACTTCAGATGGAGGATGGTGGAGAATGAGGAAACTGATTAGATATCGATGGTGATTAGAAATTGAGGATGGGGATTCTGGCTAAACGTACTTAGCAGGATTCTTGCTAAAATTGGACAAATGCAGAGACAAGCATGGAAGTCCACAAGTTGAGGCCACAAAAGAGCTCAGAAGAGCCTGCCTGAGTGGAGTTTGGTCAAGCAGAGGATCTTTGTTAATACCTATCCCAGTCCCAGCTGGAAAGGAGCAGAAATTTAGCTGAAAGCTAAGTAAGCACTGAAAAGTGAATAGGATTCATCCAGGTGAAGCGTGGGAGTGGGGGGAGCAAGGTGTCAGGGGGCCTTTGGGAAGGGAAAGAAGAAGCATGGCTCAAAATCAGGAAATAGGGCTTCCCTGGTGGCGCAGTGGTTGAGAGTCCGCCTGCCGATGCAGGGGACACGAGTTGTGCCCCGGTCCGGGAAGATCCCACATGCCACGGAGCGGCTGGGCCCGTGAGCCATGACCACTGAGCCTGCGTGTCCGGAGCCCGTGCTCCGCAACGGGAGAGGCCACAGCAGTGAGAGGCCCGTGTACCGCAAAAAAAAAAAAAAAAAAATTCAGGAAGTAAGAGAGGGCGTGACAGTTCTAGGAACTGCAAGAAACTTGGTCCAGTTTGTGCTCAGAGGGAGAGGTGGGAAGTAGCAAGAGGTGGCACCAGGCTAGCTACCCTCAGAGCTTGGACTTCATCCTGGAGCCAATGTGGGCTCTATCATTGGGTTTTCCTTCCAAAGGAGGAAATGATCAGAACCTCTCACAGGGCTGTCTTGGGTGCATAGTGCCACAGCTGCCAACAACAAAAAAGATGCTGGCTCCTTGAGAACATCTGAGTCCATCAACACCTGATCATCTTACAGGCTGGTCCAAAGGAAGCACTTTGGCCATCTTTTTCTGGCTATAAAAACAGAGTCTTGGTGTCCTGATATTACTAAAACCCTCATAAACTGAGATGTATTTTGGACTTCAGAGCATGTCAAAAATCATATAATGTTTCTAGACTAATTCTAGTTCAGTAGACTCATGTTAGTGGCACCTGAGAATTACCTGGGAAATTTTGAAAGAAATGTTGATGCCGGGGCCACCCTCAAAGATTCTGGTTCAATTGACTGGGGTGGAGCTGGGCATTGGCAGTTTTTAAAGATCCCCACATGGTCCCCTGTGCAGTCAGATGTTTTATTTTTCTCTATTTGCCCATTTATTCAATGCAGTTGGATTTTGTTCCCTGTGCAGTGGAAGCACATTTTTGGAATGGAAATGCTGCAGGAAAAAAAGCAGGTGGCTACAGGCTCCAGGGTCCTGGCCCATCTCCCCTCACTGCCCCTCCCCATGAAATGCCATCCATCAGGAGCACTGAGCAACAGTCCCCCTAAATACTTCCCAAGGTGCTGCCCTGTTTCGTTCCTTCCACACTGAGACAGCAAATCGTTAACTCAGAGTCCCTGGGTTGTTTCTTGAAGCAATTAACAGCTGCCCCGTGTTAATTCCGAGTCAATAGCCCCTCGAGGCTGCTGCTCTTACAGCTGTAGGCTTCTGGCCTCCACAGCACATTTTGAAAGTAACTTGACGGGGCAGTGAGACTCTGCCCCTTCTGCACTCCCTGGGAAAGCCTTCACCAGGCTTCCTTGGGGGGACACTAAGTGCCCCAGGGACTCGGCAAGCCAGCAGGGGGCTCCACCCACCTCTTTCGTGTCAGATGACAACTTGGGAGACTGGCAGAACCAACTCCCCTCTGCAGAGACAGCCCCTAGAGATATTCATGAAGCTTTCGTTTGTTTGTTTTGGCTTTTCTGGAATTCCTTTTTCTGTTTGTTTTGAGATGGCTGTATTTTTCCTTCATGTAAAAACCCCTCCTTCAACTCAGTCTGTGGTTTCTATCACAGAGCCACACGATTTCTGACATCTTGCCTGTGCTGCTTCCTCCAGCTCCCTGTGGACAGAATGAGACTCGAGAGGATGGTAAAATAATCCAACTGCCTCCCTGCAAGACAGGAGCCTGGATCGTGCCGGCCATCATGGCCTGCTACCTCCTAGTGGCAAACATCCTGCTGGTCAACCTCCTCATCGCTGTCTTTAAGTAAGAGGGTCCTTCTTCAGAGCCCTTGGAATGGAGTAGGGAGACTGAGGCAGGAGCGGGGCATGACGCTCCAGAAAGCAGCGGTTTTCCTCACTTGATTCTCTCTGGTCTCTATTTCAGCAATACATTTTTTGAGGTAAAATCAATATCCAACCAAGTGTGGAAGTTTCAGAGGTATCAGCTCATCATGACTTTCCATGAAAGGCCCGTTCTGCCCCCACCTCTGATCATATTCAGCCACATGACCATGATATTCCAGCACCTGTGTTGCCGATGGAGAAAACACGAGAGTGACCCAGATGAAAGGGACTATGGCCTGAGTAAGCTTTGAGTGACAACCCCCCGCAACTACAGAGCAGAAATCCCCACCACGTCTATACCTGGTCGTGCAGGACCACTGGGCACCTGGGTCCTCCTGCTTCCTGCCCATAGCTCCGAAGACTTGGGAGGGATGGGAGGGTATGCATGATGAGAAATGGTGCTGGAAGGGAGACAGGAGAGGCTTAAAGCGAGCACTCTTAGCCTCACACCTTTCTTAGTGAGATAAAACCAGGCTCCAGCAGGGCTGTTTTAACACCTTCATAGGTTCTAAGCTTCTTACTTTACAGACATCCCACCACAAGATATATCAACCATGTTAATATGCTCCCAATGCTGCAGTATATATAATTTAAGCATCCTGACATGAGTTGAGTTGTAGGTGACTAAGTTTGATTTTCCATGGTCATTTTTGGATCTATCATGTTTTTAGGTCTTAAACATTTCCCAAGCCTTAAGGGTTGTGCCTATATGGCTTCATGAGGAAACCAATCCTGCTTTCCATGATTCCAAGGACAAAAAAAAAAAGACCCTCCACCAACCACCTTCTAGCCCAGTGTTTCTGGAAGGAAATTAGATTGACATTGGGGTGGAATAATTCTTCATTATATAGGATTGTTCCACATATTGCAGGAGATTTAGCACATCAGGCCTCCACACATTGAATACTAATAGCTCCTGCAGATTCCTAAATATCCCCTGGGTACCACCCACAGTTAAGAACCATTGGGAATCCAGCCCCCATACAAGCAACCTACCGTGGTTTCTCAAAGTGTGTCAGATAGACCACCTACACTAAATCTACTGAACCAGAGCCTCTAGAATTGTGGCCCAAGAATTACCTCCAGGTGATCACTAGTGCAACTAAAGTTTGAAACCAAAGCCACTTAATAATCAACTGCTTCTCTAAGTCTGAAGCTTTTAACAACTTCTCTGACACAGCAATGCCTGACTTCTTTCGAGACATTAAAATTGGAAAGTTGGAGAGGGGTTAAGAATTCCAAAATTCACTATTTCCATTATGAAACACCCATTTAGGCAAGTAGAAAGCTCAGGGGGAGAAAAGGTTCAGATTTCCACTGGGCTCTTTCTACCACTGAATCAGTTATGAATTTGTTTACCAGCTATAAATAGAAAACCAGACTAACAGTAACACAAATATGTAAGGTTTTACTTTTCTCACACAACAAAAAGTGAAAAGGTAAATAAATAGCCCAGAGCTCAGCAATGACTCACTGAAGTCAAAGACCCCAAGTCAGCTATTCCTTGTCACACTGTCTTGTCTCATGGTAGCGAAATAGCTGCTGCACTTCCAGTCATCACATTCATGTTCAGGGCAGAAAGAAGCATGAAGGGGAAAAAAGGTAGAAAGAAGCAGCCACATACGTACAGTTTATCAGGAAAGCAAAATCTCTTCTCAATACACAACCCTTTCCTGCAGCAGGTTTTTTTTGTTCCTTGAGCCAAACTGGGTCTCATGGCTGTTGCTAGCTTGAACGGACACTGGAAATGTGTATTTGGCTTTCCAGTCTCAGTAGTGGGAAGAGGGAAGAGGGAACTTGGGTTGCAAAGGGCTTTTAGTAAGGTGAATGAACAATGTCTGTCTGCCACACTCCTCAGCCCAGAAGTTGAGTTTTTAAGAAACCTCCATTCTCTGCATAGCTTCCCTTTCCTTTATTTAGCTACATTTTTGTCCTTATGATATATATAGTTCTAACCGGTCTCTGCAGTAAACCAGGTGTACTCAGGTGAGCTTCAGAGACCCATAATGAATCTAACACAGAGAAAGAGGACAGTGACACAAGTTGCCTGACCAGATTTGGATTTAGTTTGAGACTCAGTGAAGAATCTGGGCCCCATTCCCTAACCTTGAGTTAGATTAGGAATGTCATTCGACCCACAAGTCAGGTGCCATCGCTTTTACTTCTCTGCCTCATATCTCTCATTTCTTTTCCACAGAGCTCTTCATAACTGATGATGAGCTCAAGAAAGTACATGATTTTGAAGAGCAGTGCATAGAGGAATATTTCAGAGAAAAGGATGACCGATTCAACTCGTCCAATGATGAGAGGATACGAGTGACTTCAGAAAGGTGTGTTCCCATGGGTACATGCCTCCTGGGGTTGTTTTATACCATGGCATGCCTTATCAATTGATTTTGTTTGCAGGGCCACAAAAAAACAGAGACCCCGTTGTGCTTATTTTTATTGTCCAAGAAATCATCGAGCTTATGAGAGAACAGAATGTTGTCTGAAATGTCTATAGATCAAAGTCCCAGACTTATAGACCCTAGACTTCTCCAGCAGGCAGTAGCAGCCGCCTTCCTGGACACTAGAGATTGTTGAGTCCAGGACAGGGCAAGAGTTGCTGGCTCAGACCAGAAATTGGAAAGTTCTGACCCAGACATAAACCAAGAGAGACCCAGCCCAACTCAAGGCTTTCCATCAAGTTTGTGTTTCATGTAGATCACTGAGCATCTTCTCCAAAGTTGAGGATGGTCCTAGTGCCTGGCTTATATGGGTGCCCAATACTTTCTGAATAAACAATAGCAAGAGACTTGTGAATTAGATAGAATAATGGTTGAGGGTTGTTTTTTTCCAATTGTTTTGTTTTTTCTTCTTATAGAACAAGATAAAAGCAAAGAAATAAAGGCAGATTTTTTACTTACTTACTATATAATTTTAGATCTCATTGGCCAAATAGCTTTGTAGACCAGTAGGGCTGTAAGAAAAAAATCTCAAAATGAAGAGAAGAGAATCCTTTAAGGTTAATAAATCTAAGTTTATGTAAATGAACTTACATTTTCTGATTTTCCCCATTTTGCTGTAGACTAATACAAACTTCATTCCAGCCTGGCGCTCAAAACCCAGCATTTAGGAACTACTCTTCTAAAGAACACCCCAAGTGTTACAAAGCATTAGTGTAACTTTAAATTTTAAGCACTTTCAATATAAAGGTGGCAGAAGCAAATTATAAATAATGGGAAAAGGATGATATACTGATGACTTCAGATGATATATGACTCAGACTTCTAAGATTTGAGTCAGTTGCCTCTAGTTTTCATGAAATGACATTTTGTCTGCTTACCCATGTCATACATTTTCTCTAGTGGCTCTGTAGAAATTACACAAATGGCATTTTTCTGTCCCTGGCCCTTTATTTCTTGAAAGAATGCAGTCTAGATAAGTGAGTATATACACATATGCTATTGAGTGATTGTATCCATACGTACTCAGCCAATATTAATAAAGTTTAAAGCCATGCACAGATTTTATACACATCTGTCATTGCAAAATAGAGCATTTTATGATGATATGGTGTGAAGCAATTTTCCAGCAAACAGAGGAAGGAGCTGCAAATCTAAAGATCTCTCTCATGCTGAGGCCTTGAAAAAGCTATTTATTAATGGACATATAGCCATGTGGTTCCCAGAAAATTGTGCCCTGTGGACACATTGTCCATTGCTCAGACATATTTCCAAAGCATGTGTTTGAAATGCTTTTTGGATTCAGAAAACCACAGACCTGGGAGGAAAGAAAGGTAGGGGAAGGAGTGTTAAGATGCAAGGAAGTCTTTGTCTTTCTTTCTGGGGAACTAGAATGAGAGTTACAGACACCAGGGCATGTAAACTGTGACCTTGTCACCAATTCCTTTTGGATGGAAACATAAAGGAACTATAGCACCTCCAACTGAGGCTCTCACCCCACACCTACAAACGCTTCCAGGAGACTTCTTCCCCAAGGCCCTATTCTTCTGTGGGTGGTTACAGAGCCCCACCCTTCAGAGCATGACCAAGATGAACAATTCCCAGAAATCAGGACAGCGTGCAGGCGCACCCTCCCTGTGTCCCAGGCGTTAGCTGACCTCCTGGAGTAACACTGGCCTAGAGGACCAGGACGCGTTCTCGGCCAAGCCCAGGTGCCAGAGAAGTGAACTTAAGCCCGGGCCTCATTCTGCTTCTGTTGCTTCTGTCTGTGTTTATTTGAGGTTTTGCTTTTGTTGGTGGTGGTGGTAGTTTTGGTTTGTTTTGCATTTGTAATTGTACCCGAAAATAACATCTTTAAACACTAGGATTATACTCAGCACAATAGAAGCACCACGAGATGCATAAGGGAATCAACCAAGGGAAGAGTGGGTCCATGTTACCAATCTCACACATTCTCTAGGCCATGTCCTTTCTAAGTGGAGTGGCATGTGAAATCACCTGTCCTGTTGTACATTAGCTAGCTAGCTAGATGGATAGCTAGATGGATAGAGAGTGATAAATAGATAAATATGTATAAACACACATTTGAATACATATGTTAAATTTACATAAGTTAACTGTGCACATTCTATATAGTATATAAAATGTTTTATAATTTTCTCTTCATATTAGATAACCTCAATACAGAGATTTGAAATCAGAAAAATTAAGAGCTGGTTCTTTGCTCTACTAAAAACTTGGGAAAAGGGTTTTTTCACATAGTGAGCCCCATGCTTCTCCCCCTGCTACTACCTTTAAAATATAATTTATTTATACATGTTCTATTTGCATGAATCTTTTTAGAAATACAAATATACTTCCATAATTGTCTATTTAAATGGATCATTATTAAATCATATTTTTGTCACCAAATGATATGTATAGGGCTCAATACAATATTCAGGAGATCATTAACACCTTGGAGGAACTTGATCCTGAAAAATCCTTGACTTCCCTTTTTTTTTTTTTTTTTTGCGGTACGCGGGCCTCTCACTGTTGTGGCCTCTCCCGTTGCAGAGCACAGGCTCCGGACGCGCAGGCTCAGCGGCCACGGCTCACGGGCCCAGCCGCTCTGCGGCATGTGGGATCTTCCAGGACTGGGGCACGAACCCGTGTCCCCTGCATCGGCAGGCGGACTCTCAACCACTGTGCCACCAGGGAAGCCCGACTTTCCCATTTTTATATAGCAATGACCATGATGTATCTAAAGCAATACAGTTCCAGAATGTAATGAGCTAATTGATTGTAACCAGTGCCCTCACTTATTTGGGACAATATCTAGCTGGTGATAATTATATTAAAATAACCAAATTTCTAAACTATTAAGCAACATTGGTGACTGGCTTCTTTTCTGAGGATTTTTTGACTATTGGCTGAAGATAACCAATCCTTGGAGTTTGTTCCATCAAATTCTGTGCTCATCATCCTTTAACTAGTTCAGTTCTGTTTCAGTACATGCATACTGGATCTTTACTGTATACCAGACAATAAGGCAGGGCCCTGTCCTCAAAAACACAGTCTCATTGAGTTCCAGTGTACACCCAAGGCAGGAACAACCAGAAACATCTAACTCAGTGTTGTAAAACTTTAGAAGGCCTGAAAAATCATCTGGAAGGCTTGTTACTACATAGGTTGCTGGGCATCCGTCCCCACTCCGGGTTTCTGATTCACTGTGTCTAAGGTGGGGCCTGAGAATTTGCATTTCTAACAAGTTCCCAGGTGATGCTGATGCTGGTTCTGGACCACACTTTGGGGGCCACGAATAGAATACAATGGACAAGATAAAAGTTAAAGTAGGAGAGGACGGTGCAAACTTACTCACTGTGGAACATACAAAATTCGGCACCTTCCATTCAGAATAAGTTCGGGAGGTCAGTGAATACAGATTACTTGTACCCAAAGCAGTGTTTCTCCCCCACACCTGACCAACAGCACTTTGACAAGCAGGTACTGAGCAGGGCCTGGGTTGGGGTGGGGATATAAGGACTTCGCTTTGAAAGAATGCATAGTCGTTACACTCAGCCTCTATTTGAGCACCTCCTAGAAAGAGGAGAAACTGCCTTAGATACCAGCCTTATGAATAAATACAGAAAAAAGTTAAATTCATTTCTCTCTGAGAAAGTATTTTACATAGGTGAAGATCACTATCATCTCCCCACTTTGCTTTGTCTTTTCTAAACTAAATATCCCAAGATCTTTTAACCACTTACCATGCATACAGCAGGTCTCCCACTACCCTGCTCACTTTCTCAGTATGCACTTTAAATTGTCAACGTCACCCTTTAAATGTGGTCTCTAAATGGAACTTAATTCTGTGTTTTAGTTAGAGCCTAGATTCAATTCCTTTATTCATTCATTTACTGTTTTTGTCATCTACTATATGCTAGGCTAATAATCATAGAGTGCAATAGAACAAGCAGTTCTTTTCATGTTACAAGAGAAAGAACACAGTATAATGGAAAGATTTTAATACTAATTCTGCAGTAACTAGCTGTGTGACCTTGAACAAGTTACTTAACTCCTCTGAACCTATGTCCCCATCTGTAAAATGAAGTATTAATACCTAACTGTAGAATCTTAAAAGTTATTGAGATAACATATATGAGATATTATACTTTCAGTAACTGGTAGTTGTTGTTTGATCCATACATTTTATTTGCTGTGAGATTGCATTACAATCATAGCAGCCAAGTCACGTCTTTGGTTCAGAGTGAGACTACAGTTAATTAAAACCAGGGCTTTTTCACGTGAGCTAATTCAAATATCCTCAAACCTCTTCTTGTGAAATGTTTGTTTTTAACCTAAAATCAAGACTTAACATTCATCGCTGTGAAATTTTTCTTTAAGTTGTTCCCCCTTTGGCTCATTATTCTCGCATTTTAAGGACAATTTTGGATCCTGATTTTATCATCAGTCTATTAATTTTTCATCCTATTCTTTTTATATCATTGTTTGCTTAATAAGCATACCTACTATGCCTTCAACATAATCCACCAAAATGTCACCAGCACAGATCAGGTGAACCAAGACAGAACTAAGATATTGCATGACTCCAAAAACTACCTCTCTTCATGACATCGGCCCATCGGTTAATCAGCCAGCCAGGTGTCCATATTTCTCTAGTCACTCCAGTGTGTCAACCTCCCTGCCAAAATCACAATGTACTTCGTCAAAAGTATTATACATCTGTGTCTCTCTATTAGTCTAGACTATCAAAAGAGAGACAAGATTAACATTGAGCCCATGTAGTTGTGTGTTAACTAATCCTGTCTCTTTAAAGTACTCAAAAGATACCATCTGCTTAATTACCTACGTCTAAGCCATTCAGTAATGCTGCCTACAATTGATGTCAAACTCCCATAATTCCTAGAATCCAGGAATGTTGAATGTCAGGAAAAAACATTTCCTATCTGCAGTCTCCTGGAATTTCTTTTCTTTTTTTTTTATTAATTTGTTTATTTTGGCTACGTTGGGTCTTCGTTGCTGCCCGCGGGCTTTCTCTAGTTGCTGTGAGCAGGGGTCTACTCTTCGTTGCAGTTTGCAGGTTTCTCATTGCAGTGGCTTCTCTTGTTATGGAGCATGGGCTCTAGGCGCACAGGCTTCAGTAGTTGTAGCACACGGTCTCAGTAGTTGTGGCTTGCGGGCTCTAGAGTGCAGGCTCAGTAGTTGTGGCCCACGGGCTTAGTTTCTCCACGGCATGTGGGATCTTCCCAGACCAGGGCTCGAACCCATGTCCCCTGAATTGGCAGGTGGATTCTTAACCACTGCACCACCAGGGAAGTCCCTGGCATTTCTTTTTACTTCCCTTTGGTTTTTAAGGGTCACGTACATTTTCTGTTGATCAGAGATGGAAGTTCTTTTCTGGTTCCTTTAACTCATTTAAAGCAGAATTTGCAAACTGGTTGCTCATGGGCAGCATCTGCCCACAGAGGGCTGTTGTGTTGAGCTTGCAATGATTGTTAAAATTCACTCCAAATGCCTTTGGACTGCGTGTGCTCTCTGCTGACACAGACTCCTTGACTCTGTTCTCTTACGCCTTGCCTGCTTCACCTACTCACTTGATCTACCCTTCTATAGGCATTTGATTCTCAGACCGCTAACTTAGAGCTTCCAGTTTATCCTCACCATCACCCACCCGCAGGGCCGCACCTGTCAGAAGTTTCAGTTTGAATTTTCTCCTTGACAGTAACAATTGGAGCAACTGGGATATACATTATTCCTTGCTGTCATCTTTTAATCTAACATTATCTTTCCCAAACCAATGGGCTCTATGCCCTTTTTTCACTTCACCTGGATCTAAAACATATTAGACAATGACTATTAATAGCATATACAACTTATAATTTTTCATAACAAAGAGAGAGGAATAACTTAGGATATATGAAATTTATAAATAATCCAAAAAATAATGTAAGCCAAAAAAAATGAACTTCACCCACTTGCCACCATGACCTTTTCTAAAACTGATCTTTGATATCTCCACTGATAGAACCAAGTTTAAACTTTTCTCCCTTTTTTCGGTTCCAGAGTTAGTGAGAAGGATAACTGGCCCAAAGGGAAGGGTAGGTGACCCTAAAGGACTTAAATAATTCACAAATTAGGTATCAGTCTGCGGATAAGCAAGAGTTCGCTTTAGCTGCTCTGCATCGTTGCCTTTGATCTGAAAACCTGTGTCAGTATACCCTCCCCCCCGCCCCCCCCGCAAGAGTCCCCACAATTGGGCTCATGCGTTCTGGGATTGTTTTTGCTCTTCATCCTACACCCATTCTACTGCTGGCACTCCAGGGAATATTTGAAATTTAGAGCAGGCATGGTCTGCCAGTTCTCTTTTTCCTTTTACCATATTTCCTTTAACTACATTTTGAGGTTATCAGAAAAGAAGATGAATTTCTGGAAGGTAATACAATAATCCTTAAGAAATTACATATTGAAGTTGAAATTTTCTGTGCCACCAGAATCTTCTTTTGAATGCCCTTTTCCTTATCACATTGGCTGTTAGAGGCTGGTTGTTTTACTACCTGGTTTTTGTTTGTTTGTTTGTTTCACCAGCCTATTGTGTCCTCTCTAATGGGCTTCTGGCTGTCACTTTCTTGGCCTCCCGGGAACAGGAGCCACCTCACATCTTTCCAGGGTTCTGCTGGGTCCCTATTGTGATTGCCTTGTGAGTTATTCTGAAATAAGCCATGCAAGGTCTGGAGATTTGAAAGAAAGAAAGGAAAATAAAGTGTTCCTTCATACAACATCTTCCTTTCCACAGTTCCTTTTTCTTTTCTTACTTAGTCACTTCCCATATCTATCTCCTTAAGAATTCTTATTGATCCTTAAGTTCTTATAATTCTTATCTCCATTTTATCTCCTGATTTATTTGACCAGAGTCAGCTCCTAGAAACTGCAATCATGACTCGAAACTCTTGGTTTGTTCCTCAGACCTATTTTTATCTGTGATGCGTGCCCATTTGCAAATAACTTTTCAAGAATTCTTTTTTAAAGATTAAGAGAAGTACTCTATTTATGGAACAAGCATATGTAAACTTGACTCTGGGAACGTTTATTCTTTTATAACTCCTACATTAAACCCCTATCAGTTATATCCGTGCTCTAATTGATGATATAATTAGGTGGTTAAACACATCTAGAATTCTGAAAGGAAATGGATCAAACAGTCCTTTTTTTTTTTTCTTTTTTTAAATTCAAATCTTACATTCCAAAGCACCTCAGAGCCCACAGGAGAATTAAGATTTGGTGAAGAATAGCTCCTTGGCCCTGTTCTAGCAGGCTTTCCTCCCCTACTTCCATCCCCTGGAGCCATGCTTCTTTATCTTTGCTCTTGAGGCTCCACTGGGCACCTCCTTGCTTTCCTGGACGACCCTCTTCCTCCTTGTACCTCCCCTCTCTTCCTCCCATCCTCTTGGGCTCTTTAGTTTCTGGGTTCCGTTTATTCCCCACAACCAAGGCCTTAGTCTTCAATTGCCTCTTGGTGCCTTAGCTTGGCCTCTCACCTGCTAGTTTTCTCTGCAGTATTGGATCTTGGGGCTAAAGCGAGGTGGGATGCAGGGAGGGGAGGGTCCCCCCAGTGCAGGGAGATAGCTCACCATGCTCAGACTAATGATGGCATGCATTTATGCTCAGAGAGCATCTTTATCTCTTTCCATACTGACATTGTATACACCAGGCTCCAGGAAAGGGCAGGAGAGGGAGGAAGAAAACTATACTGCCTTTTGTTACTCTGCCAACACTAAAAAGCTAGGTGGACCCAGTACCTAGGGTATGCCAAACAAAACTCCTCATTCTATAGAAATGTACTATCTGTCCTTCTCCTGACTTTAATGAAGAAGTATTTTTGTCCACTTACGCAAAGCTTATTGAATTACAAAAAAAAAAATGAAATTGTAATACTTGAAAACTCCATAGGCTAGATGGTGAAGAAGTGAATTGTAAGTCTGTAAGACACACAAACTTATTATTGTAAGTAATTTGTTTCTCAGGCTATGTTTATACCACAAAACAAAGTGAAACAGAGGAAAGTTGAATTTTCCTACTGAATCATCTGTGTTAGCTGGATGAATAGCATTGTGTTTGCCAGACACAGAATTACTCGATTTATAAGTCTGCTGGAAATACACCTGGACATGATGGCAGAGTGTGCCTGGACCCCGGGAGGCTCTGGATTGGCTGTGGAGCAGCAGGAAGGAGCAAAAGAAAAAAATGTTCCCAAAGCAGGGCTCTCGAGAGCAGTCCAGAACCTTGGACCAGTGAAGGGAAGCTGAGAGGTAAAAGAGCAGAATAGGTAGAGTGAGTTGGGAGGTTGTTGCTAAGAGAGGCAGAAATGGGCCCCAAGGCTGCAGCAGCAGAGGAGGAGGCTTTTAAAAGGCCTCAGGTTCCTCAGCGAGGGGGACCACATGCCTCACATTTCATTCTGGCACTGAAATGTACAGTCTTCTCTGATAGAGGCACTGCTACTGTCAACCCACCATCGCCATCACTACCACCACTACACCAGCTGGAGGGACCCAGCTCTGATGCCCACCGCTCTTCGTAAAGCATGCAGCCATGTTCCTTTTAAGGGTCAGCAGTCAGTGATTAGCTGTGCATATTGGAAGTATTGGAAAAGTATCTTTATGCTCCCCAATAAAGTTGTGAATGGATCTTATTTAGATTCTCTAAAAGATTTGCCTTTGGGCATCTAAAAGTGAAAGTTTGAGCTCAAACCAAAACTTGGCTTTGGTTTGTCCCTTCCAAGTTAATCTGAGCAGGTGAAAATATGGTACAATTTTATTTTAAATGTGTGGTCTCTGTCTTTATAAATAAATGGCCAGGCAACCTATTGGACAGTTGAAATCAAGTTCATCACGGTGATTGACTCAGTGAACCTTTATTGACACCTGGCATGTATTGGGCTGGCAACACAGAAATGGGAACAGGAATATGAGACAGGTCACACACCTAAGAATTTCCAGTGGGGAGGGTCAAGACCTGGAGAAATAACTGTAATATAAAGCATCTGTGATCAGCTACCCAGAGAGACAGAGACAGAGGAGTAGGACTATTTATTTATTGATAGCCACTCCAGAGTAATTTACCATAAATTACTCTATGTAATCTTGGCTGAATTTCTTGATATTTGATTTTCCTTTATTAATGAAAGGATTCGGTTAAATTAGATCAGCTCCAGGTGACCCAGTGACAGTACTATATCAGTTCCTTTGGAGGCACTACATTCTAAAAGGATTGTTTTGAATAACAACAACAACAAAAGATTATTATATAAACGCAAAATAAACATAATCCCAGTCCATAGAATACAAATTTAAATGTACACTGCAGTAAGAATAGCTACATTCTGCAATTCTACTACAAAAGTCTGGGTAAAGTGATCCAAATGTAACATTCTCATTTTGTTGGTGACTGATAAGCCAACACCCTAATACTTATTTAGGTCATTGAACCCTGCCCCAAGCCACAGCGAAGCCAGGAGGGTGGGAAAAGGTGGGGCTTCGGCCCACTTTACTTGAAGAAGAACTACTCAACTTTGGTGTTTATTTATCAGGATTGAGCATTAATTTTCACTGAGGGAAAAGGGGTTTAGTAGCTAAAAACAGCTGGATTCAATAATCTCTAAAGCCTCTTCCAGCTCTAGAAGGTGGAGATTCTGTGATTCTCAGTGACAGGGTCACTGCCATCCTCTCGTCCCCACCCCCTTAGTTTCCCTCCAGTGGGACAGCGAGGGCACCGAGTCTGGGTGCAACTCTGATCCCCTCTGTGCTCTCCAGCCTCCTGCAGAGAAACCAGCCCCAACTGACTCTGGCTCTCTTTTCCGTCCCAGGGTGGAGAACATGTCCATGCGGCTGGAGGAAGTCAACGAGAGGGAACACTGCATGAGGGCCTCGCTCCAGACCGTGGACATCCGGCTGGCGCAGCTCGAGGACCTCATCGGGCGCATGGCTACAGCCCTGGAGCGCCTGACGGGTCTGGAGCGGGCCGAGTCCAACAAAATCCGCTCGCGGACCTCCTCAGACTGCACAGACGCAGCCTACATTGTCCGCCAGAGCAGCTTCAACAGCCAGGAGGGGAACACCTTCAAGCTCCAAGAGAGTATAGATCCTGCAGGTGAGGAGACCTTGTCCCCAACTTCTCCAACCCTAATGCCCCGTGTGCGAAGCCATTCTTTCTATTCAGTCAGTATGAAAGACAAAGGTGGGATAGAAAAGTTGGAGAGTCTTTTTAAAGAAAGGTCCCTGAGCCTACACCGGGCCACTAGTTCCCACTCTGTAGCAAAAGAATCCAAAGTTCCTGCAGCCCCTGCAAACACCTTGGCCATTGTTCCTGATTCCAGGAGACCGTCTTCATGTATAGACATCTATGTCTCTGCCATGGATGAGCTCCACTGTGATATAGACCCTCTGGGCAATTCCATGAACATCCTTGGGCTGGGAGAGCCAAGCTTTTCGGCTCCAGTATCTTCCACAGCTCCTTCAAGTAGTGCCTATGCAACTCTTGCACCCACAGACGGACCTCCAAGCCGGAACACTGATTTCGAGGACATCACCTCCATGGACACTAAATCTTTTTCTTCAGACTATACCCACCACCCGGAATGCCAAAACCTGTGGGACACTGACCCTCCAATGTACCACACCATCGAGCGTTCCAAAAGTAGCCGCTACCTAGCCACCACCCCCTTCTTTCTAGAAGAGGCCCCCATCGTGAAATCTCACAGCTTTATGTTTTCTCCTTTGAGGAGCTATTATGCCAACATTGGGGTGCCTGTGAAAACAGCAGAATACACAAGTATTACAGACTGTATTGACACAAGGTGTGTCAATGCCCCTCAAGTGATTGCTGACAGAGCCACCTTCCCAGGAGATCTCGGAGGAAAAGTGGAGGACTCATCATGCTGCCATCCCGAACGAGAAGCAGAACTGAGTCACCCCAGCTCTGACAGTGAGGAGAATGAGGCCAAGGGCCGGAGAGCCGCCATTGCAATACGCCCCCAGGAGGGTGATAATTCAGACAGAACCCTGTCCAACAACATCACAGTTCCCAAGCTAGAGCGTGCCAGCAGCTACTCAGCAGAGGAGCCAAGTGTGCCATATGCACACACCAGGAAGAGCTTCTCCATCAGTGACAAGCTCGACAGGCAGCGGAACGCAGCAAGCCTGAGAAATCCCTTCCAGAGGAGTAAGTCCTCCAAGCCAGAGGGCCGAGGGGACAGTCTGTCCATGAGGAGACTCTCCAGAACCTCCGCTTTCCACAGCTTTGAAAGCAAACACAACTAAACCTCCCAGTAAGCTTTGCAGGAGGCTCAAGAATCCAGCCCTAAAAGTCTCCCCCAAATTCACCTGTTCCCGTTTCTTGAAACTTATCTGCTTTATTCTTAGCTGAGCAAAACAAATATTGCTTTGGGAGGTGTTAATTCAAAGGTGACTTCTGGGCAGAGATCAAGAAAGCATTTGTTCTGGCCCAGTGCCAAACATGGGATTTAAGTCATGTTCACACTTGATGGGCAGGGAGGGGAAAGAGGGAGAAGAAGGGTTGAGATGAATGTGTATCACTAGTCACTTCAGAAAGCCATGAGTTCTGGGAATGAATGGGGCTTCAAGCACTGTCCGTGCCAGGAGTCATCTTTCCATTTCTGACCGTTATCGAGAGTTTTAGGGTGCAGGGCTAAATTGCAAAAATAAAATAGAACAGCCAGCATACAAATGAGATATTCTAAACTTTCAATTCTGTTTTCTTTTCACATTGGCTCCATCACTGGTGACTGATGAAGAGCATCCTTTTTATTCAGTATAAGCCGGCAGCAAGCAGTTCTACCTAACGTCCCACATCCTTCTCATGCCAACACTTCTGTAATTGATCATTATAAAGAAAAAACAAGGTAACAGTCATAGTTCACCTGTCTCTTATATATTCGTTTCTGGTGCCACAACTTTTATCTTTTTTGAAGAAAATAAAGGGAAAAGAAATGCCTTTTTGTATTGCAATCAAAATGAAAGAAGAATTGATGTTAAAAACAGATGTCAAGTGGTTTATTATAAACAGTGGGCATTCAAGTATAGTCAAGCAAGCTCAGGATGAATGTAATTAAATAATTTTATATTTTTTAATTTATTTTGTATCTCACCTGTCATCAGTGAAGCCACTCACTGAATATGTAATAGTGAACTTAAAAAAATAGTAGGCAGAACTCACCTAAAACTGCCATATGGGATACTGTTATCTTCTCACCATCCATGTCATGTGTGATGCTGCTGTGTGACCTTCATCATTTGTATGAGTCTACCATGTCTTCTGAACGTCTCCAGGATGTAACTGCCAATTTTCCGCACCACTCATCACGCGAGCATTTTGTATATGAATATCTGGTTACATGTAGATATTTTCATACCTAGAGTTTTGCCATTTAATCTGAGCTCAGCGTAAATTTAATTGGAGTTTTTCAAGGGCTGGTATCTTTTTTATGGGATGTTCCAAAGCACTTTTTAAGGAAGTTTCAAAACCATAAATAACCTTAGAATTGACTGGGAGTTTGGTATCAACCCAAGCCATCAGTTGCACACATACCATGAATATTTTTCTTATACACAGAGTTATAAAAAAGATACAGTAGACTAAAATAGAAAACAAATAAACATGTAAAGAGTTCTGTAGTATATGCTGCTTATATACATATATATGCATTTACCCAGGGAGACATGTTAATATATAGTATATAAACAGACATATAGAGCTTTCTTAAAAGGCTTGGACTTTTCTATCACCTTGAGATATAACCAGGATTTTTTAATATCCAAGGAGTTCCATTGAAAGAGTTCATTATGTTAAATTTTGACAGATGTTGAAATTATGAATTTTTTAAATCCCTATGACCTCAGCTTTTCCTTGTACCAAACTAGAACATGACTCACTACCTTCCCTCTGCCCCTTTTTGTGCGGAAGCACTTGCTGTCATGACGTCTCATTTAGTCTGGTTTCTCCTACACAAAGCGATTATGCCAAGTACAATCAGAATAGACAAGCCAGTCTAAGCCAGATAGTATTATGGACTCGAGAATATAGGCATACGTTTCTAGATCCGAATCTGGATTTAAAGTGGGATAAAGAAATCTTCGGATTCCTATTTGGATCACTGATTTCAAAGCGAACAAAGATCTTTAAGGAAAAGGACTTAATGTCTCTGACCCCAAATACTACCTGGCTCTTTTGTTTCTCTGTAGTTATGAACTCCAAATTGTCTCATTATGTGAAATCAAGTAAGTACATGGACAAAATCTCTAGCCTTTAAATATTTAAACAAAACCCAAAACCTTCTGAACAAGCTTTTCAGTTGTAGAGATAATGATGTGGCCACATATAAAGAATTAAAGAATTCCTTCTTCACTCCTTGGATTTAAGTGAATAAGAAATAAGTCACCAGAGTCCCTCATATATAATTGCTCTAGAAACACTTAAATTTTTATTGAACTCCATATTGGCTATTTCCCCCTCAGCGAACACACATTTGAGAATAGATCAGTTGCCCTTAAACTTCCTTGAGTCACGAATCTCTATGAGGATCTAATGAAACCTCTGGGCCCGCTTCCCAGAAAAAAATGTACATACATGCAAAGTTGCAATATACCTTAAAGGGTTCATGCACCCCTGGTTCCATATTGATTGATAATGAGGAGGAGGAACCATGTTTGTTCATAATCAACGCAGTTGTAATAGGCACTTGACATTTCAAGACCATTCCTCGGTGACTCTCGGGAAGGCCAAGTCTCAGCACCAGAGTTTGAACCAAGATTTTGTTATTTTTGTTCCTTAGATTAGCTTTTGCTAGTTTGATGTACTTACATCCTAACACTTTGATGGTTTTACGTATGGAGCACATTTACAAAGCCAGAAGCCTCTCTAAATCTGTAGAGGAATCTAAGAAGGAGGTGAAATCGTTATTCTTTGACCACAGAGCAGGATATCACAGCACCTCCAGGGCCTCATTCTGGACCAGACTGAAAGTAGGGGAAAGAAATTATGAGCATGAGTGTTTCCATTCATCGTGATTTCTGGAGAGAACCGAGCAGAACCTGGGAAACAAAGTATTTAACAGCCCTGACCTTGTGACTACCTGGTCCTTTTGTTGTGCATGAAAATGAAGTTCTTACATCTTTTGTGAAGTGTGTGAAATATATAAGCCAAATTTAAGTGACTTTAAACACAACCTGTGTAACTTTCATGAGCCATTTCTTTCCTGTGCACTTACATGTGTATTATGTTTCCATCCATTTCTTTCCATTTCTGGGTGTTCTGCACACCGATGTGGCATTGATTCTGTGGCCTTGTACAGTCAGCTTGTGTCCAGCTCATTTATTTCACCATGTCCCTGATCGAGGGGACGTTAATTACCTGTCTGTGAATTAAGCAGCCCGTGAGCAGCAAGTTGTTGAGGAATGTAAATAAAGTCATAGAGCGCTCAAGGAAGTAAATAGCTTTGGTTTAATCATGTGCTTCTAAGGTGCCAATTTTTGTATACTACTATATGTCATGATTTGTTCTAAATTACTCAGTCCTTTTGAAAAAGAAAAGAAGTAAGGATGTTTAATGAAAATGACCGTGGAAATTCCTGATTAACCAACATACTTTATACTTATACTTAGAAACCTCCTGCTTAATGGATTTCAGTGAAGCTGGAAAGCTTGAGTGTAATTGCCGTGACTAGTTTGAGTATTTCTCCAGCCAGAAGGTGTATTAGGGGTCAGAATGCAGCACTTTACAGAACTGGATTTTTTTTTAAGTCTAAGCTTCCAGGTCTAGGATATTATATAGCACTTTGAAAGTTCCCCCTTTAAAAAATATATATCAGAATAATCGAATGAGAAAAATGTACTTGCAAGAACACAAAATGTGTTTCTTCTGAATGTTTCAAATGTATTCTAAAAGATGGTTTCTATAGATAATATTATGGTAGATAACTGGATAGCACATTTATTCTAGTTTCTGAGGCTGTACAGTCTAATCTTTCTGAATGTTTAGGCTGTTTAACTTCTGTAATGATGATAAATATTATCCAGTCATCGATCATGCTATATCTATAGGCTATACCATTCAGTGTGTGTGTGGCAATGCTGTATTATAAAACACATGTAAACATATATGTAACCCGTGTTTAACTCAGCATAGTTGTAGCATGTGGTTGTATTAATGAACGTTACAGGACAGCTTTATAATCATTTACAAATCTGTAACATTCAATAAAGAAGCACATGTTGCAAGGATTAATGATGTTCCCAATTCCATGTTATTTAGCATCCTCGTGAAATGGGCACTTTTGTTCCTGATCTGCTTTATGTTTTCCACATTCCCGTAGACCACTGTAAAATATTTGTATAAGCTGATGTGCATCTTCTAACCAGCCCTGTGAGCTGTGGTAGGCAAGTTGTGATTCTGTGAAAGACAAACTGGCATGTTATACAAAAGACTCTATGACAAATGAACTGAAAATAGTATTTTAAGCTCCAGTTGAATTAGGTGTTTGTTTACATCTGCTAACCCAACGTGGAAGCAGTGTACAGTATTTTATAAATATGTTCATGTAGTAACCCTGATATGTTTGTTTCTAGATAAAGTGATGCTAGTGTGTAGGTGGTTATATCCTTGTTCTAGATATTGCATTATAGCTCACTATTCTTTAATAATAGTAATGTGACTTAAATGAAATAATCCCGCTCCAAATCCAGTCTTAATTTTGTGGCAACAAAATGCATGCACTGCTTTATGCATTTCTTTTGACTTTTTAAAAGCACTTAACATTTTACTGTTGCCTGCTGTGACACTTAAACCACTTAGGAACTCACTCAAAATGTCGGGCTTCTTACACTGTTTGGGGATTATGTCCAGTTTTTTTAATTAAAAACAAAAAAGCAACCAAGGATTTTTTATTATTTTTTTAAGCTCTGAACAAATAATATGGACTAAAGTATTAACCACAGGGCCTATAGCTATGCGAGACCTGGATATAGCTAGCCAATACCACTTGGGTTTACCAAGGTCTAGGTGTTGGTGCATCTGTGATATATGAAAGGCATGTTTCTGATTCTTTAGGGCCATTAGGTGCAAATTGCTAAAACAGAGATGAGAGGGAGAAGTCCATTCGCGACAGTGTAGAAATCCACATATCAGTATGAATGAATCCAGTGGACAACATATGACCACGCTCCTACCTTGGGGCTTTTTTCACCTTCTATGTGAGCCTGGCCCAGGGGAGGGTGAGAGATGGGTGACTGGGTGTGTGATTGAGCACTGGGTGACTCTGAAGAGTTTGCCTTGTAAGGAAATCACCATTTCATTGTTAGAAGCCATTCAACATCTGGACAAGAGAGGGACCAATTTGCACAATTTACACATCTTATAAATTATGGCTTCTCAACGAGTAGAGAGAACTTTTCTCTCAGCCTGCACTGGCCTAAGCTTTCGCTTCTTTTTACCTGTCAAACAGTCTCTTTCTCAGATTAGAGTCAACCAAAGGAGGGGTTGGTTCTGATTTAAGGAAAACAAGATTTTTTTTCCTTTTCTTTTGTAATTCGTTTGAGAATGTAGTTGTGTTACCTTTTCTCTGATGAATTCCTTGCACTGATCGCTGATAATGAAATCAACACATGACCGTTTCTACATGTCATCTAAGAGAGGAATTCGGTGGCCAAGTAATCCCGACGGCGGTAAGAGTGAGGTGAATTTTCCCTCCCCTAACTTACCTAGTCTGCTGGCCCCATTAAACCTTCAGGCCATTGCCTATTTACACAGTGTTGTGTGCTGGGAAGTGAAAAGGACATGTGTGGCCAGAAGGCCATAGGCTTTCTGATGAGCATCAATGCCAACCTTGACCCAGGCCTTCCTCTGGAGCAGGCAGGCTGCTGAGAGCTGTGGGACACAGAGGGGTGTTCAGCCTTGTGCCTGGATGCATAGCCTTCTTCACCCCCTTAACTTTCTTCCTTTCTCTTGGCCCAGCACAAGGTGTTTTTTGCCAGACCAGTTGACTCTTGCTTCTATTACCTCAATACCCTCTGGACACCGGCACAGTAAACTGAAACAGTGGTTACAAACATTCAGACTTTGTCCAGCCCTCACCGTCCCACTGACTTTTCATCCTCCGCGCAACTCTACCCCACATGCTCCTAATTTGGCTGGTGTTTGCATCAGCCTCATCAGTTCTTTGCCTGTCTGAATCCCAACCCTCACATCTTCACCCCAGCTTCTCACATGTCATCAGCACCGGCCATCTGCATCTAGATTGTGGGGTTGCAAACTCAAATATGTGGAGGGACTGGATCCAGAACACAAATGTGTCAACTGGGCTGGCGAAAGACAACAGGAAGGAGTTGGGTTTGTAGGGCACGAGAGAACATGTGTCCTGCTGCAAAGACATTCACTTTCAGATGTGCAAACACTGTGGTAGCCAAACAAACGTGTCTGCCAGCAGCTTTCAGTCCCAGAGGCAATAGTTTGGGACCTCTGAATCAGAGCCAACCAGGATCATATTCTTGATTCCAACTTAGTGAGTATATACACAAAACACACTGAGAATGGAGGCGGGAGGGAAAGAAACTCACCCTACTCAGGGTTCTTTCTGTTCTCCCAAATGATATGTGCATGTATATTTGCTAGCTGCATCATTCTGTACCTAAACTCAGGATCTTTGTGAGGGAGATTCAGAAGAAGAGTACTGTAGCATTGTATCGAGGCTTGTCCGCTTCCTGTCACTACAGTGTCTGACCTGAGTTTTTATTGCTGCTCCTGCTGTGCAGAACAGTCCATGCAGTGTACTGTACTCACAGCCGTTTCATAACACAGAAGTTAGACTCTCATTTGTAAACGTTCTAACCATAGTTTATAATGGGGAAAATTATTCAAATATCATTTTTAAATGAACTCCTATAAACAATTTTGCAGTTGGGTTTCTTAAAGACATATACATCTTTTCGTTCTTTGTGTATAGATAGACAGTGGTTTGCATATCTATCGACATTATAAATATATATAAATCCTTAGAGGAATTGTTCTTTTTTAAAGGTCTCTTATTGGATTCACAGTGCACTTTGAGCTTGTTCATTTAGATATATAATTCAAAGCAAAGGTTGGCAGATACTATGGGAGAAACTTTCTGAAATTTCTGTAACAAATGTTTTGCAATAAAAAAAAAAACTCAGTAGTTCAAAACATGACTTGGACTTCCTTGTGCATTTATTTGCCACCATGTGATCTCTACCATTCTCATGCCAAGAATTGTTGGGGTACAGAGAGACAATTGCCTTGGGCTCCATAAATTACTTGTAGAGCAGAGGCTGCAACTGGTGGTCTGTGGGTCATATCTAGCCAGCAGAGAAGGGGTGTTGTTGTCCAGCACAAATATTTTCACTTCAAATAATAGTGGGAAAAGAAATTGCAGAACACATATATGTACAGTCTTTTATTTTAAAAAATATTTGCTGAGCACCTACTCTGTGCCCAGTAGTGTGCCAAGGTGAATAAAGCAGGCAAAGGCCCTGCCCCTGTGGAGTTTTAAATCTAACTGTAATAAAGTGTAATCATATATTGTTTTGTAATTACCATTTCGCCGCCTAAGAAATAGAGCATGAAAAGTAAGAATCTATAGGTTCAGAGGAGTGACAGTGCTCTGTGGCTCAGGGCAAGGAAGGCCCTATGGGGTAGGCTACACCAGAATGTGCCCTGAAAAACAAGGGGAGTTTAACTAGTCGATAGGAGGAGGACATTCCATGTAAGGGGGACATTATTTTTTTTTAATTGAAGCATAGTTACTGTACAATATTGTATAAGCTACAGGTGTACAATATAGTGATTCACAATTTTTAAAGGTAAGGGGAACGTTAATTTGATAAGCACCCAAATGTTACAGTGCTTCACCCTGGTTAGAACCTCTAAGCAGCCCCAGCTTCACGGGCTGCATCTCCAGCGTGGACCCTGATGTTGAGAATGAGGCTTTGTTCCAGTGAGCACCTTTATCTTTACATTTCCCACTGGCTCTGTCTGGTCAATTTTTTGAAAATGGAATGGCTGGCATAGCTTTCTGCACATTTATGTAACACATACAATATTCAATCATGTGCCCTCAGATTTCCTGTAAAATCAGGTCAACCATCATTTGCTGCCAAAATCTCAAATTTAGACCAACATGGGGCTTCCTTGAAGGATGTGTTAATGGAGGTAGAGAAAGACTAAATTCTCTAGAGATAATATATCAACATTTCCTTTTTTACATTACCCAATTTGATTAAAAGCCGGAAGACAGCTTACCATAGAAAGGCCTGGATTACCACACCCTTGTCTGTGGAAAGTTCTCAGTAATTATTTCCTTTTCACCATGGCTGATCCCTGGTCGTTAACTTGGCCTCTGCCCTAACGTACAGCACATTACTTTTTTATAGTATGAACCGTTTCCCAGAAGCCTTGGGCTGTGTCACAGTCATTATCTTACAATATATCATCGGATAGACATGATGACACAATGCAGACACCCTAGAAAGGCCTTCACTCAAATTCATGAACTGTTGCCCCAATATTCTTTACCTCAGGCACTAAACAATTTTTTTTTTTACAGACTGTATTAATCTGCTAGGACTGCCCTAACAGAACAGCACAAACTGGGTGGCTTAAACAACCGAAATGTATTGAATCTAGACCTGGAGGCTGGAAGTCCAAGATCTGGTATTGGCAGAATAGGTTCCTTCTGAGGGCTGTGAGGGAGAATCTGTTCCAGGCCTCTCTCCTGCTTCTGGTGAGTTTCTGGCAATCTTTGGCATATTCCTCGGCTGATAGAAGCATCACCCTGACCTTTACCTTCATCCTCACAGAATGTTCTCCCTGTGGTCTGTATTCAAATATTCCCTTTCTAGAAGGACACCAGTATGGGGCCCATCCCGCCCCAGTATGGCCTTATCTCAACTAATTGTGTCCACAATGACCCTATTCCCTAATAAGGTCAAATTCTGAGGTGCTAGAGGCTAAGATTTCAACGTATAAATTTGGAGGTGGCAAAATTTAACCCGAATTTGTGAATAGGAGTGTGATGGTCACACTATCACACACACCTATCTTTTTTAATATCTTTTAAGGTAAAGAGATCAGAATTCAAGAATCAATTGGAAATATGTTGATCAATAGGAGAAAAATATAGATCAATTGTGCCACCGCATGGAGCCATTAAAAATAATTAAATCTTTGTACATTGACATGAAAAAGTGTCATTGGTATATTGTTAAGTCTTTTTAAAAGGAAATACAAAGCAGCATATAGAGTGTAATCCCAATTTTTATAAAAACTAAACCAAGTGTATAGATATGGATATATTTGTATATAAATAGTAAAAAAGACTGGAAGAATACACCAAAAGGGAGAGAAAGGAGTAAAAGTTTTGCAGTAGAATTTTTTTTTCAAAAATTCAAATACTGTTTAATCTAAAGTGGCCTAAGTGAAGTTGGCTTAAGTATCAATAGACATCAACCAGGGACTTCCCTGGTGGTCCAGTGGTTAAGACTCCACGCTTCCAATGCAGGGGGAGTGGGATCGATCCCTGGTCAGGGAAGTAAGATTCCACATGCCGTGCACTGTGGCCAAAAAAAAAAAAAAAAAATAGACATCAATCAAGAGGGTTTTCTTTGCCTTATTTCTGCTCTAGGCATGGTCACAATAATCACAAGCCCTGTAATGGCAAGTCCTCTCCCCCCAAGAAATGGTGAAGGTGAAAGAAAAGAAAAAGTGGTAGCAATGGTTTAACTACTAATGTCATGAAATTGTAGGCACAAGTACAATCAATGCCTTTCCAGCTGGTACTTTGTTCCTCTGGAAGAACTGAAAATTTTATTAAAAAGGCAAGACTGTCGTGACTAAAAAGATAATTACACATTGCAGTTATTTAATTAGAGCTGCTGAAAAAACGGGATGAGCAGCCCAAGTTTAGCTCATCAACACTAAAAGTGTTCATGTAGAAGCACCGTGGCCACCAGGAAGGCAACGTGTGGATGTTTTTCACATTAGGGCAGGAAATTGGGCTATTGGGCTACGTAATGTACTCTGACACTCTGCACAGAATAGAGGAGAGATGCCCTTAGAAGTAAGAGGTAAGAATGAGTATTTGTAGCCTAGCAGGGCCCAAAGTAATATGCAGGACTGAAAAGATAGGAGGTGAGGGTCAGATATTTCCAGGGCTGGAGTCCCAGGCAAAACAAACGCATAGCCATGAGAACACATAAGACTCACTGGGAGAGCCCTGGGCAGCCAACCTGAAAGGGCAGAGGGTTCACGCTGGAGACTTGTGGGAAAGGATAACAATCCCTAATATTCACTTAATCTTCTCAGTACATCAGTGAATCTGGCATTATTATTCTCCTGTCCCGAATGGGGAAAAGGTGACTCGGCACTTTATACATAAATGCCAGGTTAGAGTTTGGACTTTATTCTGAGATAAAAAAGAAAGTGACTGAAGAATTCTGGGCGAAAATGTGACATGTAAAGATATGGCATCGCCGAGGAAGGAGAGGTACAGTCAGAAGAACTGCAGGAGTCCAGGCAAAAGGAGATAAAACCCCCTGGATAAAAAGACACTTTGAAGAAATTTCACAACTCTTCCTAATTCCAGAAACATTTCATGGATACTCACTGTTTGAAAAACACTTGACCAAGTGCTGGCACATTCTGTTTGAAATGTCAACCTCTAACTTAATTCCCCGGTGAGTAACCAGTCATCCTTTCCAGAGGATTCTTTTTCACTGTGTGCCCAGCTCAGCATCCTTTGAGATGCCTCCCTGCTGGCAGTTGTTTTATACAATGTGGAAGAGCTGTACCCTTTCCCTCAGCCACAGTTTTGGCTACATCTTTGGCGAAAGGTGACATTGACCCAAGAGTGCCAATCAGAGCTTTTTCCTTGGGAACTTGGAATAGAGGTAGGGGTGGGGACAGTCTCTGGCTAGTGAAACCATAACTTACAGACTCAGGAATTGTCTACCATCATGTTCCAACATATGGCTGAGCTGCAGAGGAAGTCAGTCTGAGGAGAAAGACAGAAACAAGGAATACAGAGACAGAAGCAATTATGGAAAACAGAAAAATTCTAGACTCTTCCTGGGACATGACTGTAGTTCACCTTTGGGGTCTAGAAACATCAGTGTCTTTAAATTCCTCGTGTGGTAGGCTAAATAGTGGTCTCTCCAAGATGCTCACGTCCTAATCCCCAGAACCTATGCATATTACCTAATATGGCAAAAGAGGCTTTGCAGATGTGATTAAGTTAAGGATTTTGAGATGGGGAGATGAGGCAGCCTCAGGACCCACCAGGCCCTTCTATCCAGGACCCAGATGCTTGAAGCCTTTCAAAAATTACTTAAATGACATTGCTCTTAGTTATAATTATTCTCCAATAATTCCCCCCCAACACACACACCCCTATCCTTCTCAGTGTTCAATTAAGAAACTTTCTGTCTTATTTGGTAAGCACAGCAGTGCTTCATCAAATACAGTGCTGTCTCTGTTTCAGAAAGAAAACTGAGGGACTTCCCTGGCGGTCCAGTGGTTAGGGCTCTGCCCTTCCACTGCAAGGGGCACAGGTTCAATCCCTGGTCAGGGAACTAAGATCCCACATGCCACGTGGCAGTGCAGCCAAAAAAAGAAAAGGAAAATCAAGCTTTCTTTTGCCTCTTTTGTGTCAATCCTGCCAAGGGACCCACATTTTTTTAAGACAGTGGGTGGAGGGGTCATGTGGGAAAGGAGGTGGGTGGAGGGATGGAATTTGTTGACAGAGATCTTTCTTAATGATAGTTTCTCTCAGAGATCAAATGTAATCCACACAAAAGAACCTAACTGGTCTCCCCTCATGACTCTGACTTCCAGAGACTGCAGGAGCTGCTCCTAAATTATGTTGCCTTCTTAAGGTTTTCGACCAGACTTGTCTCTGCTATTTGGGGTTTCTATGCTGACAGCAAAAGCTCCCTAGTGGCTCTGTTTCATTCAACCAATTTTACCGGGCCATTAGCTCAGTCTGCAGTGGGAGAAAACCAGGTCAGTCCTAAAGTATACAGACATTCCAAAAATTTTAATAACTGCTTCTTTTCCTAATTTGTTCTCTCGGTTTCTCTGTCTGTTATGTGGAGCTTAGAAGTTGGACCAGATCAGTGGCTCTTAAATTTCTTGAATTATAACCACTTATGGGATCTATTGAAAGCTAGGAACCCTTCTTAGGGAAAAAAGCTTAGATTTGGGAGACTGTTTAAAGGGGCTCCTGGAAGCCCTGAAAGCCACCCAGAGTCACCAAGGGAAGACTCTCTGAAACCCAGGTTAAGAACCAAATGTCTCTCCAGCTCTAGAGTTCTGAGACTCCATGGAGCCTGGCAAAGCAGAGAGCACAGGGTCATTTTGAAACATCTGTCTGCAGAAGAAATCAGGCTGACAGCTGGGTGAGCCATCATGCAAGCGTCAGGCGCTCACCCGTCCTCCCCCACAGCTGCTGAACAAATGCACTGAAGTCGATACAGAAAGATCCCGAATTAAGTCAGTCAATCTATTCCCGATGAAGGCAGTGCGAGCCATCTGTGCACTTTCAAGTCTCCGGCAAACCACAGATTCCCCAGCCCTCCAACTGGAAGCTCTGCCTGCAAATGAGGGTTCACCAATGGTCTCCTCAATTACCTCAGTATGTCTTGAGATCAGGCTTCCTGCCTCCACCTCATGAAGAACTGTCTGCTGATGAGAAAGCCACCCCTATCTAAGCACCCAGCCTTTCTCATCGTGACTTTATGGAGTTGACACGTAACTAGATTTCCTCTCTGTCGGGTATTCTAAGTGAACAGGCTTCGTCTGCTATTTTTTTTAAAGCGGTGTGAGCTGCTGTCCCACAAACGTGCAGTACAACTATTGTCATATCTCTTTGAACCCTCACATCTTGTTAGCTGAGACAAGTTACAACTCTTGAGTCTCCCACTCCCTCTTTTTTCCCTCTAACTCTTAACTATGAAAATTTTCAAACATACAGAAACGTTGAAAGTACAGGACAGTGAAGACTTTCATACCCTCTACCTATGTTCAATGATTATTGACCTTTTGCTCTATGTGCTTTCTCTCTGTATATATTATTTTCCAAAACTGTATGAAAGTAAGTTGCAATAATTGAAACACTTTACTTACACACACTTCAAAATTTATGTCCTAAGAATACTGATATTCTCCTCCATAACCACAATGCCATTATCATGCCTAAGAAAATAAGCAATAATCCTTAATGCCATCTAATATCTGGTCCATATTCAAATTTCCCCAATTGTTTCCAAATTACTTCTGTGGCTAATTTTTATTCCCCAAATCATAACATTTGGTTGACATATCTCTTTAGCCTTTTAGCCTAGAGCAAGGCCCCAGCAAACACTAATTTTTCACAACAATGACTTTTCAAAGAGTCCCGGCCAATTGTCTTACAGAACGCCCCACACTCTAAATTTGTATGATTATTTCCTTTTGTCCTGTTCACGCTCCTCTGTCCCCTTTATTTCCTGGAAACTGAAAACTTGGTCTAAAGACTTTATCAGATTCAGGTTAAACATTTATGGCAGGAATACTTCACAAGTATCTTACATACTTTCACACCACACCAGGAAACGCATAATGCCAGGTGTTTCTGCTAGGAATAGTAGTGCTAAGTTTGACCACCAGATCTCTCCAATGTAAAGATATATTTTACCTCCACAATTCGTGAGCAACCTGTGGGGTGATACTTAGCTAACACGTGAATGTGCTGTTCCCCCACCGACCTTTCACCTAATGGTTTTAGTAACCATTGATACAGCCCTTGACTGAATCAATTATTACATAGCGGATTGCAAAATGCACCCTCCCTCCCTCCAGAATTACTCAATCCAAAGGATCAGTCCTACTTTCACATTCAAGTGAGGTGAGAATTAGGTCTGATCAGTCTGCCGCTGCCATGACTTCTTGTTGTCACAGGGTGTCACTGTTGAACACTGGCCCTGCACAGCCTCAAATGTCTGGCCCAGATCAGACCACTTCTCAGATCGCTGCCTACCATATTTATTTAAATAAAGTACTGTAAAATGATGTTTAGTTTTAGTCAGTGCTTATCTTCTCCAAATACTTTTGTGCCAAGCAAGTCGTTCTTTTAAAACACCTGAATAAGGCACTTCTTGTGTTAAAGTCAATAAGTAAAATGGGAGAGAGGCCTGGAGTCATGAATATCTATTTCCTGAGCTTGCTGTGAAGCTAAGGTGAAATGCTTAAATGTTTCCCACTTCCACATCACAAAAGAATGACCACAACACCTCATTGCTTTCTATTTTGACAATATGTAATCCATTTCATCCAACTCACCTGTTGGAAAGCAAATGGCTCCACTAAGCAAGCCAGAGATGATAAATGGGGAGCAGAGTCTTTGCTGGCTGTGGTTCATCCCTGATGTCTCCCAGGAAGTGAGACTCAGGGGGGCAGATATGAGTGAGGAGACCTCCCACGTGGCCACCAGGAAGGAAGCGGCCACCAACATGGCATCTCCGTACCTGCGCAGCTTCAGGATACAGCATTGCCAGATTGCTTCCCCTCTTACTCAGCATCTGAGTCCTCTAATCTCACTCCTCTGAGGCAGCACCCCCTCTCATCAAGAGACACCGAAAAAGACAAACTTTCCATGTGCTGTCTTTCAGTTCTCTATTTGCCCACTTCGATTAAAGAGAAGAGGGCCAGTGTTTACTGAGTGCTGGCTCTGAGCCAGCCAGTTTGACACATGTTCACATTGAACAGCTACCACAGCCCTAGGAGGTGGGCATTATTATCCCCCTTTTAGAGAGATTATATCTCTTGCTCAAGGACACGCAGATATCACATAACAGAGTTGAGAAATAATCCCAGGTCTGTGTGGCTGGTTAGTCTGATAACTCCTGACCCTCCTTCTAAGTATGTCCCTCTTCTGTTCTTTAAGAACATGTGTCAACAGGATGGGCATCAAACACTGTTTTAGTCTCTGGAGACTTTGAGCTGAAAGAGAAACTTACTAAGCTATCCTCTTTCGATGGCTCTTTGCCTCTCTTCTCTGCTATGATGACTTCTGCTCCCTGGGCTAAGCCATTCTGTGCCAGCAGTAGTCTCATTCAAGAGAGCACATCTGAACTCCAGTGAGTTGAGTGACATTATGATAGGAGACAGTGCTAAATCTGCTTTCATTTTTTTATTAAGTAAATGTGTACAAACTTTGCAACTTTATTATTTTATCTTTAATTACTGCTATACATATTATTATCTATTATTCTATAGTAATCCTGGGTTGAAAATCCTGATTTAGTTCAACCAACAGCCAAGCAAATTAAAGCCCCAGTGAAGATAAGTGATTTGCCCAGGTCACACCACTTCTAAGTGGCTTTGCTCCAGCAAGTCTTCTGAACCAGGTCTTGATTCCTGCCACTACATCACAATAACCAACGATCAGTCCCACGCAAGGACAAAGTCTCGTTCCTAGCTCTTCCTGACTCCCCTCTCTGCGCCCGCTCCTTCTCCTGAAGACCTTCATGCTATCTTCTCATTTCTAAGTCTGCATCCTCCATGGACAAAGGCCATCCTTCTCCCCACCCCACTCCCACACCCAGTGCCTTTCTTACTGACCTAATTTGGGTCCTCTCTCTTTTCTTCTTGGTGAAAAAGGAATTCAGCCGACACTCTGATGAAGATGGCTAGGCACCACACCAGCTATGCCACAGAGCAGTGGTTCTCAGATAGTTTGATCTCAGGATGCTTTATGCTCTTCAAAATTACTGAGGACTCCAAAAAGCTCCAAAGTGAAAAAAAACAAAAAAAAAAAAGAAAAGAAAAACAGCATTGTTTTATGTTTGCAAACCTCTTTCATGTCTGGCTTAAGAGAAGGCAACTGGATTCTCAAATCTGCTTCTGCATTTGATTCACTGTGATATCACCTATCATGTAGCCTCTGGAAAACTCCACCATACAATCATGAGAGAATGAGAGTAAAAAAGGCAAATACTGTCTTAATATTACTATGAAAATAGTTCTGGGACTTCCCTGGTGGCGCAGTGGTTAAGAATCCGCCTGCCAATGCAGGGGACACGGGTTCTAGCCCTGGTCCAGGAAGATCCCACATGCTGCAGAGCAACTAAGCCCGTGAGCCACAACTACTGAGTCTGTGCTCTAGAGCCTGCGAGCCACAACTACTGAGCCTGCGTGCCACAACTACTGAAGCCCACGCGCCTAGAGCCCGTGCTCCACAACAAGAGAAGGCACCACAAGGAGAAGCCTGTGCACCACAGCGAAGAGTAGCCCCCGCCCTCCACGACTAGAGAAAGCCCGTGCACAGTAACAAAGACCCAACGCAGCCAAAAAATAAATTAATTAAATAAAAATTTTAAAAAGTATAATTTAAAAAGAGAAAATAGTTCTGATTACACAGATCAACAGAAATAGTCTCTAAGACCCCAGATGTCCCAGGATCATACACTGAAAATCACTGCATGGAGCAATGAACTTGGAGTTAGAGGAGCTCCAATCCTGGTGACCGCTTACTAGCTATGTAACCTTGAGCATGAATTTATGCATAAGAAACAGCCTGGCACATGCAGTAATTTTTTTTAAGCTTTTTAAATGCCTCTCCAAAAGATATTTATATAAGAAGAGATATGCCTGGGGATAGTGCCTGAATACAAAGAATGACTCTAATGATGGGCTGTCGGGCAGGCAAGGAAGCAGAGATAGAAAGTGAAATTTGAAACCTGGTGGTGGTGGTGGATATTCCTTGGATCATCTCTTCCCGACATCCTTAGGTTCACATAATGCATGCGACCACTTTTTGGAAAAAGTCTAGCTATAGTTACATGCCACATCTGGGTCTTTCAATCTGCACTGACTCGTCTGAACCCACCTCCGCCCACAGCATAGAATAGGAAATCTTCTGAGAGATTGCCCTGCAGAAATGAGTCCCTTGGTTGAATGACCTATCTGAGCCTATTGTTGGGCCTCCCTTTCTCCTGACAGAGACCACCTGGGGAGCCCTCACCCTCCCACCACCCCATCCCCATGCCATAGGCATGGACGGAGTCTGGGACGCATTCTAATCTATTTTCTCGCTAGATGAGCAGGAATCCTTAATTTGACTTAGTTCGTTGGGAATTGTTTCTGTGGGTGTTATAAATATTAGAGAGTGGTCTGCATTCTGAATTGTGAAAATTATTTTTGGCGGCCTGGTGCACTCTGCTATTCCTACTCATCTTTCACAGCCACATAGGACCAAGAATGAGCTCTAAGGTCATATTCCTGCCACTGAGGAAGCAGGGTTTCTAGGACCTTCTGATCGTAATTTTAATTGAATCACACTGTCCAACGCCCCCTCCCCAAAACACAAAGACCTAAGGAAGGATGGTGAGGTCCTAGGTGCCCTGTCTTGCACACCCTTTGAGTTTCAATTTGAATTTAGTTTAGAAACACATGACTAAAATGTTAAGAGGGAGGAAAAGGTGTTAGGGGGAAAATACAAATGCCATTGTCTACTGCCCTAAACCAGGCATTACCAATCTGATAATCAGGCAGGTAATGTAAATAAGTGGCACTGTCAGGTGGGGACTGTGGTTAGCAGGAGAGCACATGTTCCACCTAAAGGGGGCAGCACCTCCAGGCAACGGCTCTCCGTTTCACTATACCGTGGACCCCGTGGTATCAAAGCTTTTCTCTTAAATCTCTCTTTTCAATAAATTCTAGAAATCTGGATTTTTTTTTTATGTGAAATCTTCCGAAACAGATGTTTATACATTTTCGAATAATGCATTTTTTTCTTTCAGTTTTATTGAGATATAATTGCCGTACAGCACTGTGTAAGTTTAAGGTGTATGGCATAATGATATGAATTACATACATCATGAAATGATGACCACAGTAAGTTTAGTGAACACCCATCATCTCATATAGATACAAAATTAAAGAAATAGAAAAAAAATATTTTTCCTTGTGATGATTTTTTCCTCTTAGGATTTACACTCAACAACTTTCATATATAACATACGACAGTATTAATTATGTTTATCATATTGTACATTACATTCCTAGTACTTAGTTATCCTATAACTGTAAGTTTGTACCTTTTGACCACCTTCATCCAATTCCCCCTTTCCTCTTTCACCCCCTACCTCTTGTAACCACAAATTTGATCTCTTTTTCTATGAGCTTGTTTCTTTGTTTTTGAAGTATGATTGACCTACAACATTGTGTTAGTTCCTGGTACACAACATAGTGATTTGATATTTCTATATAATATTTCAAAATGATCACCATGATAAGTCTAGTTACCATCTGTCACCATACAAAGGTACTATATACTTACTGACGATATTCCCCACCCTGTACATTTCATCCCCATGACTCATTTATTTTGCAACTGGAAGTTTGTACCTCTTAATCTCCCTCACCTACTTCTCTAATACTTAAATGTTCACAAATTTTTCAATAATACATTTTTTTATATTTTTCAGTAAAATTCAACAAATTATTTTTTCGAAATCAGTTTCAACAAAAAATGTCTGTGGGCTGCCAGTTTGTGTCCTGTAGCTCTGAATCTCATTTCTCATGGTGTAAGACTGTTTCCCCCAACCTAAAACACTGTGGCTCCTGCCTAACATTGCCCAGGGCTCAGTTTTTGTTTCTGTCTTCTACGATGATGAAAATTTGCACTTTACACTGTCATAGAACACATAACACTGTAACTGATATTTCACAATTTCAGGAGCTGATTTGGTGTACTTTTGACAGATCTGACATGTTGATACAAGAATATTCTTCCTTCTGGAAAGTTGCAGAGGTAACCAAGTAATTATGGCCTTGGGGTTCTGTCTTACTTTAGCTACCACTGTTTCCTCCCCCTGGTCCCCCAGGATGCATTGCTGCCCAGCATGGTCAATACTTTTTTCTTGGTACCCATTGGCACAGATGAGTCGAAGTGAAAATATCAATCAATCAATCCTAAATCATCAGGGAAAGCTGAAAGGCAAGGCAGAGCAATAAGCAGAGGAACAGAGAGAAAAACACTATAAAACCACTTCAATTTACAAAGTACAACTCTCTGTTCACTTCTTTCATGGAAAAAAAAGATGTTTATTCATGTTTTAATACTGTTACTATCTATTTATGTAGCCATACATGACATACAGTACTATTTCATAGATTTTAATTTTTCATAACTGATGTTACTGGATTGACTCTATAATGTTTTTTTTTTTAATTTAATATTGTGTTTTTGAAATCTTTGTTGTTATATATTGACCTAATTTGGGTCCTCTCTCTTTTCTTCTTGGTGAGCCTGGCCAGAGGATTGTCAATTTTGTTTACCCTTTCAAAGAACTAGCTCTTGGTTTTATTGATTTTTTCTATTGTTTTCTTAACCTCTATTTTATTTATTTCCTCTCTGATCTTTATTATTTCCTTCCTTTTTCTGACTTTAGGTTTTGCTTGTTGTTCTTTTTCTAATTCTTTTAGGTGGTAGTTTAGGTTGTTTATTTGAGGTTTTTCTTGTTTTTTGAGGAAGGCCTGTATCACTATGAACTTCCCTCTAAGAACTACTTTTGCTGCATCCCATAGATTTTGTATGGTTGTTATTGAACTAATTCATTCATTTTCATTGCTATATAGTTTTCTTTTTTTTATAAGTTTATTTATTTATTTATTTATTTTTGCGGTACGCGGGCCTCTCACTGTTGTGGCCTCTCCCGTTGCGGAGCACAGGCTCCAGACACGCAGTCTCAGCGGCCATGGCTCACAGGCCCAGCCGCTCCGCGGCATGTGGGATCTTCCCGGACCGGGGCACGAACCCGTGTCCCCTGCATCGGCAGGCAGACTCTCAACCACTGCGCCACCAGGGAAGCCCTGCTATATAGTTTTCTATCACTTAAACATATCATGATTTAATTTAGCCATTCTCCTTTTGATGGACATTTAGGATTTTCTTTTTTTTTTTTTGCGGTACGTGGGCCTCTCACTGCTGTGGCCTCTCCCGCCGCGGAGCACAGGCTCCGGACGCGCAGGCTCAGCGGCCACAGCTCACAGGCCCAGACGCTCCGCGGCACACAGGATCCTCCCAGACTAGGGCACGAACCCGCGTTCCCCGCATTGGCAGGCGGGCTCCCAACCACTGCACCACCAGGGAAGCCCAGGGTTTTCTTTTTTTATTCACACTAGTATGAACGATGTTGTACACCTTCAACACTAAGTTTCTCTAGAAAGAGAATTGCTGAGTTATAGCCAGAACACTTTTGTCTGTTCCGGATTTTGTCAAATTGTCTTTCAAAGTGGTTGCAACAATTGACAGTTCCAGCAATTGTGTATGGAAGGTTCTTCTAATAGGGTCTTGTTTTTTCCTTTGTGGTCCTGAAGACTGTTAAGATTTGGTTAGTACATGAATACAGTGAAAAATATGCCCTTTTACGAATGTGGAATATCTCTATATGCTACTCAGGATAATCTTCAAGATAGATTGTTAAATACAAAAAAAAAAAAAACAAGAAGGGGAAAAAGTGTGTATGGTAGACTTCATTTATCTAAGAAGTAGGAGGATATAAGTAGATATATGCACATTGCTTATAATTTTTAATGGAAAAATAAAACAATTTTTTAATGTTACCTATAGACAGAGGAAGAAATAGGTAGAGGGAACAGGAAAAAGGCTAGACTTCCTTGAATATACCTTTGTTTTGTAGATTTAACTTTGGAACTATTTACTATTTTGCATAATTACAACAAAGTTAATATAATACAAAAACAACCTGAGAAGTAAGAAGCAGAATAAAGCAAATAAACCTAACCATATGTCTAGTTGGTGGCAGAACCACATAGAGATGAACTAATCTAAATCATTTCATGATATAGAACTGCAAAAAAAAGAAAGACCCTATTTTAGTCATTAAATTATTGGTTGTGGTGTTGGTATTTTTATTTTTAGACTGAGAGGGGCAAGAATAAAGCAATTTAGCAGTTATATTGTATCATTAGAAATCATAATTTTTAACATGAGAGAAAGGAGATACAGACATAAGGCTGATAAATTAAAACCCTGTAGAACTGAATTTAAATTTGAAATTTCACTTTGAATTTAGAATGTGTCTTTAAAACAGAAATTAAAATTCCCTATCTCTGTCCCTTAAAAAACTTTGAAACAATGACCAGGCCAGTGTTAACGAACTCCTCTGGCACCCCTGACAGTAAAGTCTAAAGATCATTTTCCACTATAAGGAACCAGGCTGACTTAGAGAAATTGCTGATTCTGGTCTGAAGCCAAAAGTGTACAAGATGAACCTAGAACATTTTGTCATACCTGAAAGCAAGGAATTTCCCAAAGATCACTGGGATCATACCAAAGACTCAGGACCAGCCTATTGGTCAAAAATGGGAGAACTTGGCAATCAATAAAGATAAAGATACTAAGAGATTGAAAACACAACAAATATGTTTATATCTATATTTTCATAGTGACTTTTTTTAAAACATCATCATTGATTACTTTTGGAAGATGCTAATGAGCCAACTCATTATCTTGAAAAATAACAAATAGAAGGAAAGAATCAAGCATTTATTCTGCTTTCCAAAGGAGCTGTATGTCAAGGCAACCAAATAGTTGACGTGGGAAAGTTTCTCTTCATAGATGTGTTCCAGCCAGTAAAGAAGGATAAAATTAGACTGCTACCATCTTGCAACCCCAATGAATTGATGCATCCAGGCAATCAATATCAATGGCTCAAACCCTAAGGGAGAGATAACCAAACAGAAATACAAGAACAATTCTGAAGTCTTAGCCAAGAAAAGGAAGAGGAGGAAGAGTGGGGGCCGTGGGGGAGGGGGCAGGAGGAGTATCTACTCAAATGTCTGTGTCTAACTATAAATTTGCACGCACCATGCGCCACAAAGGATAGAGAAATGCATTAAATGGCACCAGGGGAAGATGTGAAACAGGAGTATTGCAGGTTACTAGGTTGCTCTTGGATTGACATCTCTGTCAAACTGCTAAAACTCTTAATGAGTCCTAAGGATTATTGACAATGTGTCCATTTTCAGTGAAGCTGAGCCACCTAACTGCTCACATTGCTCCACCTCTTCTTGACTTCCACAGTCATATCCTCAAAATAAACCCTGAAGTTTCTGATCATGTCTTTCTTTCATAAGGAAGCATTTTACACAAGCATGAGGAAGGACAAAATTCCCTCCCTAGCCCTTATACACAAGTGTGTGTGTGTATATATATATATATATATATATATACTTTCCACCATATTTCCACTGATGCACCCCCTGAATTTGGATAATACTTTGAACCTGTGTTGAATGGGAGACAGAGGAGATTATGTCTAAAGGGGCCTGATTCCTTAAAGATGAAAGATGCTGTGAAATGTCCATTTCTGTCATTTCCAGACCATTAGAAAATATAAATTATAATTCATATATATTCTTTATATAAAAGTATATAAATCCTTTGTATAAAATATATATAAAAATATATACTCTTTATATAAAAATGGAAGCTCAGGGCTTCCCTAGTGGCGCAGTGGTTGAGAGTCCGCCTGCCAATGCAGGGGACACGGGTTCGTGCCTCGGTCCGGGAAGATCCCACATGCCGTGGAGCGGCTGGGCCCGTGAGCCATGGCCGCTGAGCCTGCATGTCCGGAGCCTGTGCTCCGCAACGGGAGAGGCCACAACAGTGAGAGGCCCGCGTACCGCAAAAAAAAAAAAAAAAGGAAGCTCAGAGAGCATCTCCAGAAACTGTGACCATGCCAAGGGCTGTGACTTTTGTACAGGGATGGAATTTCTGATATATTGTGAACACAGCATTAAAGGGATGAAATGATTTCTTAAAAGAAGGACTAAAAAAAGCAGAACAGCTCCCCTGCTTCTCATGGTGTCTCAATGTTTTCCATATTTAGTGAGTAAGAGTCAAAAATATCAAAACTCCTGGGAAATTCTCAGTAAAAGAAGTTATTTTTGCTCAGCATAATTTAGTTCCATTTGTGACTTTATCGTGCAAGGCTCAGGATCCCTTATACTTAGAGGGAGAGAGAGAGAGAGAGAGAGAGAGAGAGAGAAAAAAAGGTTGGAAACAGGATGATCCATGATTGTCAATCAATGGTCCAAAGATTCCTTTTTCATTTGGTCATTTTCTAGCACATGTATATGAAATTAAGAAAATGGGATCAAAAAGAACAAGAACGTGGCCTTAAATAACAATCCTTAGATGAAGAACACTAGGCTGTGATTTCATCAATGATAATAGAGATCTTATATCATCTATGACCAGAGTAAAGGAAGCAAATTTATGATGAACAATACAGTGCAATGAGGAGGATGTTGATTTTAATCGCTCTTAATTTATTCTGCAAGTCAGACACAAGGCAAGGCTTTGGAGAAATGAATGGTTTGTTTTTAAACCAAAACCCTGACATTGTGGAGTACATGAGGACAGAGAACTGGGTTCTGCTTGAGTCATCCTTTAAGAAGACATTCTTCCTTCTTCCCAAACAGCTTCTATAGCTACTATCCTGTAATATTGGCCTATGTCACAATCTTGGACCCGGAGCGAGACTTGCAGTTACTGTGAGTGTAGGATTCCAAGTCTCAGCTAAGAAGGGAATTCAGTGCCATGTAGCTGAAGCAACCAGATTTTTTTTAAGGTATAATACTTGCTCTAGGTGTTTGGCTATGCTATTTTTAGTCCATTAGTAATGGCTGATTTAAAAGTTAGCACATCCAGACTGGAATGAACCTTGGGCATAAAAATTACTCCTAAATGACATATCTGCTTGCTATGGACTAAACTGTCTGCCTATGTTCGTATGTTGAAGCTGTAACCCCCAATGTGACTGTGCTTGGAGATTGGGCTTTTAGGAGGTGATAAGTTTAAAAGAGGTGATAAAGTTAGGGTCCTAATCCAATAGGACTGTGGAGTTATAAGAAGAGGAAAAGGGAAATCTCTCTCTCTCTGTCTCTCCATGCCCACACACTAAGGAAAGGCCACGTGAGAACAGCGAGAATCTGGGCTGTCTGCCAGTCAGGAAGAGGGCCCTTACCAGAAACCAAGTTGGCCAATACCCAGAGTTTGACCTTCTAGTCTCCAGAACTGTGAGAGGTAAATTTCTGTTGTTTAAACCACCCAGTCTATGGTATCTTGTTATGGTAGCCCAAGCAGACTAACACACTGCTACTTTTAAAGTTGCCATGCAGATGCTACAGATAAATCCATCATGTTTGATGATCTTGGGTTTCTAATCTAGTATACAATCATACAATTGGAGAATTTTTTGAGTTTAACAAAATTCTAAAAAGATGTCTAGTCCTGGGATGTATTGTATCATGTCACTGTGTGGTATGTTTGGGGCACTGTGTTGAGGACTCTGGTTAGGGTTGAGCTCAATGGAAAAAGAGAGCTGAGATCAATTGGGGCTGCAACTGCCACCTCTCGGCCCCTGGAGTGTGTCTGGGCGGGGACAGAGGGAAGAGAGGGATGTGTGGATTACACATAACACAGATTTGCCACCGCTGCTCAAGACCAACAGCCCATTTGGAGGCAAAAGACCCAGATCTACTCCTAAACTCTTCCACTAGCTGGTCCGGGCCAGTACCATTAGAAAGCAAAAATAAGTCACCTAAAATATTTGAGCCGGGGTTTATTCATCAGCAGTCAAATGAGAGTAGTCATTAATGGTGCTGCTGCAGCTCTCGGAGAAGCCAGGTGATGAGATCAAATAAGAGAATGTCTATGCAAAGGCTTTGTACACCCAGAACACTATGCAAATATCAGTTTGATTTTTTTTAAAAAAACTAATCATCCCATATAGATGGCTACTTATCTTTCACTCAAGTGTAACTGCTCCTAGCTGCAATCCACACATGGGCTTTCCAATATAATAGGAAAATAAAATCAGGTGGAACCATTTTTAAAGAATGTGGGGTTTTTTTTAAGGGGTGGATATTTTGAAAAGTTTCCATTTATTAATTATATGTATTACTATATCCCTTCTTATCCACAAAGCCTTTGAGTCAGTGTTCATACCATATAAAAGTACATACAGGGGCTTCCCTGGTGGCGCAGTGGTTGAGAGTTTGCCTGCCGATGCAGGGGACACGGGTTCGAGCCCTGGTCTGGGAGGATCCCACATGCCGCGGAGCAACTGGGCCCGTGAGCCACAACTACTGAGCCTGCGCGTCTGGAGCTTGTGCTCCGCAACAAGAGAGGCGGCGACAGTGAGAGGCCCGCGCACCACAATGAAGAGTGGCCCCCGCTCACCGCAATTAGAGGAAGCCCACGCACAGAAACGAAGACCCAACACAGCCAAAAAAAAAAAAAAAAGTACATACAATACATGATTAATAGAAGCAAAGGCAAAGGGCACAAGACTGTCAGACAAGATGGAAAGTTTGAATCTGAGCTTCCTGGCAACCAAGGGAAAATAAAACAACATAGTTATATAATTCTCATTTTCAGAAAGGAGAAAAAAGTTTTACATAGGAATTGTAATGAAAAGAAACTTTCTTCACCGTACAGATAAGCCAGTATTTTTCCATCAAGCCCCTGTTTGCCCGCATAAATGTGGATGCAGCTAACAGTGTCTCTCAGGAGAACTGTAAATATGAAGGAGTCCATGTCCCCAAGAGTGAGGATGTGCTTTGACCCTGGCTAAACATTCATTTCAGGAACGCAGGGCCGTGCCCCTGAGGCCGCACAGAGCCCTGTTGAGAATATGGAACTGAGAATCTAAATCTGTTCCAGCCCCAGTCTCCCCATCTCTTGGCTGGGTGGCCATGGGCAAATACTTTAATCGAGAGAGTCCCGATTCTCTCTCCTCTGAGAAGGGATAATTATACCTACCTTGGAGAATTGTGATAAGGAAAATGCAAAATCTATTTGGCAAATACTTGTAAAGCGCTAATGACACGTTTGTTGTTATTAACCCTTGTGTTTACAGCCCATGAACGTACCTAAAAGCAATGCCCAGCATGTATTGAATGCACGCTAATGCCACATCTTCCCTCGTGGAGATTTAATGTATCCGACAGCATATTGCAGACCTGGGAAGCCCTACAAATAAAATGCTCTGTTTAGCTTGTTTTCATTCAGCATTTCCAGACTTACTGGACTATAGACCCCACTTTCTTTTTGTATGACCCCCTAGTCTATGCTGCATTTGAGGAGAACATTAAACTAATCCACTGGGGGCAATTTTGCATGTTAGGAGACATATGGCACTATCTGAACACATTCCTGGTTATCAGAACAGGGGTGGGTGGGGGAGGAGCTCCTGTCCTCTGATGGGCAGAGGCCAGATATGCTGCTGAACATCTTCCAATGCTCAGAACGAGAATCCCCACCCCGAACAAAGAATTCCCTGACTCAGAATGCCAATAATGCCAAGGTTGAGAAGCCCTAAATTAGCCCCTTCTTTAAAATATTTATATTTCCAACCTGCCTATTCTTACAGGGCTAACAGGCCCAGAAATATACTACCTTCTGTGAGCCATAAAATCTTTCCTTCCCTCCAATCTTATTTAGTCGGCCTGGTTTATATATCTACAGTGCTCCAGGAATTCACGAACAATCCATGGGGCCCTCATGGATTAAATCCTCACCTTGCCGACTCTGATTAAATCTCCTATCAGCGCCGTGCATTCCAGGCCACAGTCATAACTACACCGCTGTATTGGGAGTCAGCACTGTCCCCGCCAACTTTCCTGCTTCTCTCACCGCTGCCCATCCCTGCGTCTTCTCCAAGGCCGTACAGCCGTTCCTTCCTGGAGTGCAGGACCAGATCCACAGCCAGTACTACAGATACAGGGGAGCCTTGCCGTGAGCTGGACGCTTCCCACCAGAGACCACCGGTATGTTTCCCAGGCCACAGTCAAGAGCCAGAGAATGTTACCTCCTCCTCATTGTTTGAGGAGAGCCTTTCTATGTGTAACGCATACAGATAGCAGCTAAACTGTGCCCACAGTGTATAACTCTCCTTTCTGTGATTAAGTTCCCCTTTTCAGCTCCCACTCTGCTCAATGGCAGGACTTTAATCTCAGTAAGTTCAGGATTCCTGGAGATCCGCATTCCTTTAGGGCTCCCAGGATTTCAGGGGAAGGTGTCACCAGGTCCTCCGTGTCATCATCCACCATGCTGGCATCACAGAGGGGTCCCCACCCCCACCGTCTTCTGCCATATTGTTCTGGTCCCCCCTGCTCACTGGTTCCCTGAGCCTCGTCTGTGCTACTCTCAGAAGCACAGGGTCCAGGCTGCAGTTCTCACACTATCCTGGGCTTCAAGAAACTCAGAGGGTTTGTCTGAGGACCTTCATATTCCATACTCTGCTGGGCACTTCCTTGGGCTCAACCTTCATGCCCTGTGCCTCAGTTTCTCAAAACTACCTGGGGTGCCATCATTCCTCCCCCAGACTTGGCCCAAGGCCATACAGGGCACAGAAATTCTTCCCAAAGGCCCACCTCTCCCCATATTTCTTCTCCCCACTCTGACTTCCACGCTTGAAGAGCTTTTCGCTTTTTGCCTGTTTCCATTCTTTTTTCCTACTCATCATATATTCTCTGTGCTCTGAGTCCCCTTATGACACATGCTTTTGAAACTCCAAAACTTAAGCTTTTCTCTTTTTTTTTTCTCAAAGTACCATCTCTGCCAGGAGTTTCAAAAGTCTGTTTAGACTCTTAGCTCTCTCTCTGCCTTTTCAGAGTCATTCATTCACCAAGAGACTAGAAGCAGAATGTCATTAGCCTGAATTCAGGGAAGGACTAGGGGCATAATGAAATGAGCGGGAAAACTGTGGTTAACTCTCAAAATAATACAATTATCCCACAATAGTGAGCCCCTGGCCACTTGTGGGTCCACTTTAGCGGCCTGTCCGTGTCTTTTGTATCCATCTTGACAAGGTTTAAAGTTTCACTCCCTGGAAGAGCTGGGTGTAGGGGTAACAGATTTCATCTCACTTGCTAAGTTCAGTTGATTGGTAGGGGCTGCCTACAGTAGTGTTGAAAAGGTTTTTTGAGGCCTCCGTTGGGCTCACTGGGCAAATGTGGATTAGTCACATCTGCTATCGGGAGGGGAGGAGAAATGTGATCGCATGTGTGCCAAGAACTAGCCATCACCGGCTTACTCTTATCTCATCTAGAACTTCCCTTTTTTGGTACATATAAGTCATGTTGTTAGAGGGCCTGATGGAAAGTCTAGGATAAGAGGGGGTCCCAAATGTAAAGGGTGTTTGGCACCGGCAGGAGCATCCCAGAACCAGCACCCCAAGTGGCACCCCTCAGAACTGGGAGTGGGTTATGACATATTGTCCCTCCTTCTCCTCAGCTCCCAGGCCTGCACTCAGGGAGGGGTGGCAGAATTTATGGGGTCTGTACCCTCTGGAGTTAAGCATGGGATACCTTGATTACACAGACTAATTATTTATACCACAGGATATAAGAACCACTGATGGTTTTTGAGTGGAGGAATAACAAGATACGACAGGGCTTTAGCAAAATGAATCTAGCAGCCACAGAGAGAATGGATTGGAGGGGAGAATTTAGAGGAAGAGAGCTTCTTGGAGAGTTGCCATAGAGGTCTAGGTGAGAAGTCTTTGTGAAGGGGAATAATGTTTAGCATTATTGAAGTGAAGAGATAATGTTTAGACAACAGAGGGCAGTGGGCCTCCCTCACCTGGATGCAAGCCAAGTCATAGGCCTTACAGAAGCCTGGAGTGTGGCGAACTTTCTTGAAACACCTTGTGCCTCTAGCCTCTGCCTTCACTTTTAGGGGAACAAGGGATTTGCAAAAGTCAGAGTGCCTCAACACAGAATGCTGCCAGCCTGGTCTGACGTAGGGAGACCTAGTTGGCTAGTTGGAACCCTAAAAGGAGACAGAGTGCACCCGGCCCCTGCAGGCTGTGGGGCAGCAGGCACCGGGCATGCCCACTTCCAAGTGCCTGCATGACCAAGGGCAATTTCTGGTCTAGGGTGGCTCTAGGCCATCCTGAGAAAGGTCAGACTGCACTGGGATGTGGCCATAGCTCTGGGCTAGGCATTTCTCCAGGGCTGGGAATAATTCCTCCAAGGCACAAGTCAGTCCCTCCCACTGAAACAAACTAAACCAGAAACACAAAAACAAAGCTGGGCACAGCACACAGAGGAGTTTGCCAAGGAGGAATACACTCTGGGCTGGGGCTGCTTTTTGACCTATCCTATTGAGGATAACTGGGGCAGAGGGGCAAGGGTGGGGGGGTAAAGAGAGCCTTGAATGCCAAGACAAGCCTTTGGAATTTCTCCATTCATAATAGTGAGATATGGAAGTTCGAGGAGCGAGAGGAACATTATCAAAATGATGTATAAGAAGATATCAAACTAGGGCCTTTCTTGTTGCAGCAGGATTGGCGCTCGGACCACAGCTGAAAACAACAGCAGTTAAGTAACACATATTGTGAAAAATAAAGGAAAAAGATGGGCCAGATACCACACTCTTCCGCAACTGATTAACTGTGGCTCCACTCTAATCCCCCTCACTTTGAAGAGCTGTATAAGCACTTCCACTGGGGAGGGGCTGGGGGTCAGGAGGGATGCGGACACAGTGGCTTTGCCTCCTCCGTGTAGCAGGGACACGCCTTCTTCCCCGCCCCACCTACCACCGGTGTCTGGGAGGGATTCCCATAGAGACTGAGGCACTTGGAAGACAGGGAGGCAGCCATCCTTTGCCTGCTTAGGCAGCAGGGTGCTGCTCTCCCTCTGAGCCAAGGAAAAGGAAATCTGAGTGACAGCAGGTGGAGAGAGAAGGCAGCTGTGGGGCACCTGCACAGCCACCATTTGGTACCACAGTTCTGCCTGGGCTTCCCGTGGTCACCAGGACACCTCAAAAAGTAGCTGTGCTTAAGACACAGAACGTCACGTAGTGTATGGTTCCATGTATGTGAAATACCCAGAACAGGCAAATTCATAGAGAGCAGATTAGTGGTTACCAAGAACTAGAGGATATGAGAAATAGGGAGTTACTGCTTAATGGGTACAGGGTCTACTTTTGGGGTGATTAAAAGGTTCGGGAACCACGGCAAAAGAAATCATAAGCAAGATGAAAAGACAACACTCATAATGGGAGGAAATATTTGTAAACGAAGCAACTGACAAAGGATTAATCTCCAAAATATACAGGCAGCTCATGCAGCTCAATATCAAAAAAACAACCCAGAAATGGGCAGAAGACCAAAATAGACATTTCTCCAAAGAAGATATACAGATTGCCAACAAACACATGAAAGGATGTTCAACATCACTAGTCATTAGAGACATGCAAATCAAAACTACAGTGAGGTATCACCTCACACTGGTCAGAATGACCATCATCAAAAAATCTACGAATAATAAATGCTGGAGAGGGTGTGGAGAAAAGGGAACCCTCTTGCACTGTTGGTGGGAATGTAAATTGACAGCCACTATGGAGAACAGTATGGAACTAAAAATCTAAAAATAGAACTACCATATGACCCAGCAATCCCACTACTGGGCATATAGCCTGAGAAAACCATAATTCAAAAAGAGTCATGGACCACAATGTTCACTGCACTATATACAATAGCCAAGACATGGAAGCAACCTAAGTGTCCATCAACAGATGAGTGGATAAAGAAGATGTGGCACATATATACAATGGAATATTACTCAGCCATAAAAATAAATGAAATTGAGTTATTTGTAGTGAGGTGGATGGAGCTAGAGTCTGTCATACAGAGTGAAGTAAGTCAGAAAGAGAGAAACAAATACTGTATGCTAACACATATATATGGAATCTAAAAAAAATGGTTCTGAAGAACCCAGGGGCAGGACAGGAATAAAGATGCAGATGTAGAGAATGGACTTGAGGACACAGGGGAGGAGGGAAGGGGAAGCTGGGACGAAGTGAGAGAGTGGCATGGACATATATACACTACCAAATGTGAAATAGATAGCTAGTGGGAGGCAGCTGCATAGCACAGGGAGATCAGCTCGGTGCTTTGTGACCACCTAGAGGGGTGGGATAGGGAAGGTGGGAGGGAGACGCAAGAGGGAGGGGATATGGGGATATATGTATACATATAGCTGATTTGCTTTGTTATACAGCAGAAACTAACACAACATTGTAAAGCAATCATACTCCAATAAAGATGCTTAAAAAAAAGGTTTGGGAACTAGATAGTGGTGATGGTTGCACGACACTATGAATGTACTAAATACCACTCACTTGTATACTTTAAAATAAATTGGTATATTTCATGTTGTATATTTGACCACAATACTTTTCCTTAAAAAACAGTAGCTGGGCTTCAGCCATCTTGTCAGTCACCCAGGGCTGCCTGTGAGGGGAGGAGATCCAGAAGGAAGATGCCATGGAACGTAATCCTTCCAGTAATGTGAGGGGAGGGACAGTGGTCTTCAGCCAGGAGTTTGACCCTCCTTGCCAGAGAAGGAGGCCATGCTGAATCTTCTAGAGAACTCACACGGGTGCCCTGTTGTAATCATCAGTGCTGCTCCCAAATGTGCAAATGTTCAGGGCACTCCTTTTGGGCACGTGGTAAGATTGTACTTCCTGTTCCCATTCTGGTTGGGTGGGGCCACATGACCAGTCCTGGCCAATGAGATGCAAGTAGAAGTCATTCCAGGCCTCCGGATTCAGTCCTGGTGTCAGATCTTCTGCAAGCTCTTGTTCCCGCCGTAGGCTCTGACAGTGTTGGAGGTGAGGGCTGTCCCATGAGCCTGCGTCCGAGTGATCCGGTGAGCAGAGCTTCTCGTGGCCTGCAGTGGACATGTAGCAGGAAAGAGAAGTAAGCCGTTAATGATGTAAGTTACTAAATTTGGGAATGATGTGTTACCACAGCATAACCTAGCCCAACCTGCAAGAATCAGCATGTGAACTCTTGCTCCATAGACAGCCTCCATTAGCCAGAGACACTGGCAGAAAGACCAAACTATCTCAGCAGCTGGTTATGAAAAGAGAGACCCGTACCTTTTCCTCATCCTTCCTCCAGCACCTGCATACAGGAGATGCCTGGTAGAGGCGGCAGGAAGGGAAAGAGTACACCATGCCTTCCCCCTCAGGTCCCTATTCCTGAGGGGAAGAGAAGAGATGAGAATTAAGTCAGAGATGAGATTAAATTTCTAACCAGACTGGACCTAAGTGGTGATAAATTGAAATGACCAGGATACAATGAGAGCTCCCTCAGTGATAGGAGAGGGAAAGTCTGCAGAGCTTGACTGACAGCAGTGACTGGGGCCTCAGGACCAGTCAGGGTCCCAGCAGGAAGCACATGGTACCTTCAAATGGAGGTAATTTAAGAGAGTTTAATAGGACAGGACTATTTACAAGTGGTGGGCAAGTTAAGCCTAGCAGTAGCAGGGAGATGCTAGCATCCCGAGGTCCAAAGGCGAGAAAGTAGGTGTGGCTGTAGAAAGGGCTACCCAGCAGGGGGCTGTGGTCTATGTGAGAGAAATGTAGCCACTGCCGACCCTCTGGCCATCTGGGAGGCAGCCTGGGAGATGAATACCGCAAGCTTATCTTCCTCCTGCCCTTAGAGTCCTTGCCAGTGATTCTTAACTGGCTGAGCCCAGCGGAAGGCTAGAGGACAAGGGAGCCCTTTGCTACCTCCCTAAATGTCTGTCTCCCAGGACTCAGAGCATGATGGAGAAGGAGGAATTGATCAAGAGGGGCAAATGGAAGCTCTCCAGAACGTCTCCATCCCGAGTGAGACTGCTCCATAAATTGTTTCCAGGGGTTTTGGGAATATTATTTTTTAATGGGTGATGTTCCAGATAGGGCAGGATGGAATGGAAATTAGAGGACCACTTAAGAAACAATTAGAGTAGTTCTTGTCAGAGAATGAGTGGAAAGGTAGAAGAAAAGGAGGATAGGGTAGCATCTAGGAGAGGAGAGGATAAAGAGGAAGAAATAACCTAAGCACGAGGGGTTAAAAAGAAGATCAGGGAGGTTTTCTTGGGTACCTGTTTTGAGCGTCCCTGGTGACCAGCCAGGAAGCTCTTCTGGAAGAGTGGCAAGGACGAAGGCTGTATAGTTAGTGTCCTGGCAGGAAACAGATGGACACTCAAAAAAGTTGGACTCTAAAGAATTTCACGAAGGGGCTTTATAAGGTGTAGGCAGGATTAAAGGAGCCAGAAAGAGATAATGAGTCACCCAGAGACTCATGATTGCTGGAAGCTGTTTCCATCCTTGTGCCTGAAGGAGCAGGAGAGGGGGTGGTGACACTGGAGCCGTGGAGGAAACCCTCCCACCAGGAACTGGGGCTGCAGAGGGACACAGCCTCTACCAGAGCCTTCATGAGGCTGCCATGGAGGGTCAGAGGCAGCCCCCACCTCATCCCACAGCCCTCACACCCTCCAGTTTCCTGCCATGCCTCCCATTGGGTGAACCAACCAGAAACCCCAGAGCAGAGGAGCCCAAGAGGGGCAGAGAATGGATCTGTGGAGAGAGGGAGACAAATGGAAAAACCATCTACTTGGAGGAAGGAGGAAGTAAAAGAGGCAAGGAGACAGTGAGAAAATGGCAGATAGCACACCAGGCTATTTTCTGGGTAAAGAAGAAGAGGGATGAGGGAAGAACAGCAGTGTCAAGCAAAGGTGTTTTCTAGGCAAAAGACACCTGAGCATGCTTTAAACTGAGACCCAATTTACCTAAACCACACCACCGATGTCATGGTGACCAGTTACTCCTGGCTCACATCACGTTGGAAAGTTTCTGTAATTTCAGGTGCCCCAAAAGATACCAGGGATGAAGTGAAAGGGGCAACACGGTCACAACAACATTGCAAGCTCATGCTGGCTCTAACTACCCATCTTTCACACAAGAGAAAGATAATCTTTTAGAATAGGAAGACCTTCACTCATAGTAACACAAAGGCATTCCCCGGCTCCCTGGAGGCTGGCTGGATCTAGTTCAAATAATTTCTTTCCGGAGTTGCTGTTACCAGGAGGATTTAGAATAGCAAACAGGGGTGGTCAATCTAGGTGAAGCTGCCTGTGTTTGCATCCCGTCTTCCTGAGCAATTCGGAGAAATCAGCATCTGACTTTCCAGCAACAGACAACTGTGGGCAAAGAATGTGCTGTGCTCATTTTAAAGGCTTAGCTATCCTCTGCAACATCACTCATCAGGACGGTTTAAAAGGAAGGATTCTCTTCCTTGCAGTTGGAGTGGGATGCGATGAGCATCTGAAAAGCCAGCAGAATCTGGATTGCTAGTGGGTAGTTAACTAAAAGAGACAGCACAGACTGCTGCATTCAGCATGAAGTGAAAATGTGCAGAAAAGGGGAAATTGATAAATGGCCTTAGAAGGTTAGGTGAACTTTGCCAGGAAAATGAGGAGTTAGGCTTTCAGAGTTCAACGTCCTCAATGGTTCATCACCAAAGTCAGGTCCACAGGGTACAGTTGTGCAGGTTGTGCACTGCACAGAACAACCCTCCACCCTTGCCTGCCCGCCCTCCTGTCAACGGGGCAGGGACAGTTGAAATCCAGTGTGCTTTCCCCTCACCAAGCCATGCAACCTAGCATGCAGGTGTCTACCGAGGAAGGGGTGGCTTTTTCTCTGCATGAAGATCCTATTCCCCTGCCAAGCCATGTTCCTTGGAAACTGCACCACTCAGAGATGGAGGAAAGGGTCTATTTCTGATTCTCACAGAGATTGTATATATGCTTATAGCAACCCTGGCCAAATTCTTTCTAGTTGCTGATGATGCATTTACTTTCCACGCCTTGCCTGAAAGAGCATTGCATCATAATCAGAGCATGAGTGGGAAAAATTCAGAAAAGATAATAGTAATAACAACGACAATCCCTCATTTGGATTTAGCCCTTAACATTTATTATAAAAGTACTTTCCTATACAGGATCTCATTCAAGCCTCAGGACAACACAGGGATCAAATTGGGTAAAGGTATTCTCTTCCATTTAACAATTGTGGAGACCAGAAAGACTCAGAGAGCCGGGACTGAAATCTCCATTTTTCTGATTTCAAATTCTCCGCTCTTTGCACAATATAAACCAAAAAAAATCTGCACATTTAGAAAAGCTTCTAGGTATTGAGCTGTTCAGCGAGAACCTATTCGCATGTCGTCTGGGTAAACAGAACAGTAATTTCCCCCCAGGGTATCTGCTGCCATTCTCAGTCCACTTTCTTCAATCCAGGGAGAGACTTGTAACTTAGGGCCGGCTCTTCAGGGCACTGCCCTAGTGATTGGTTCAGGAAGGGCATGTGATCCAACCAGAGCCAATGAGAGTCAAGAGTATATTTGCATAGGGGTTGGGCTTAAGATGGCGAAGCGGGAAGGCCTGAGCTCGTCGGGGACCCACCAAATTCGAAGTTTGGAAGGATTTCCTCTGAGAAAAACTTAAAAACTGGCGGAGCGACCCCTTCACATCGGGCAAATGAGAGGAAACTCGCCTGGAAGCAGGTAGGAAACGCTGAAACACAATCTCGCCATAAATCCCACCCCCACCCCCTAGCGCCGCGACCCGCCGCAGGACGGAACTCAAAACCCGGAGCTTCTCCTTGAGGAGCGAAGGGTTCCTACCTCGCACTGGGCACTCCAACTTTTAAGACATTTGCCTCACCTGAGACTGGAGAAAGACCCATCTCTTATCTGTTGGTCCTGAGCAGGCGAGATGGTGTGCCTGGGGGTTTTGGCTGCAGTCTTATCCCCGTGTGGAATGTGGGAATAAATAAAGACAGTGTGAGTGATAGGACAGCCAAAAAGTGACTAGAGGCAGGGTCCTAGTGGCAGCATTTCAGCCTGTAGGTGAGTCACACGCCCAAGATCCTTTTTACTTAAGCCCATGTATTTCTTTTATTATTTAGACAGCTTGAATTGCATTATCTGTCACTTGCAACTAAAATATCTTGCCTAGGTCAGGTAGTTTCTTCCTCTTTTGTCCCTTAGCCATATGCAAATGCGGGCAGTGCCATTCACAGCACTGGGGACCAGCATAAGGTTTCAGTGGCCAAAGACTGAACTACAGAAATTCCCTCAGTGCCATTCTTTGGCCACTCACCACCTCTACTCAGCAGCCTGGAAAAGTTGGAAAAATTCCTTTTGCCCAGATGCCAGCAGAGTATTCTGAGCTACTAGTAATTGTGAGGCAATTGTGTGGTATAATGAACAGACTCACTTAGTAGAGGTTGAGCCGTGCTCTGATTGTGCTTGGACACCTGCATCAGATTGATCCCTGATGGTGAAAAGTTGCCTCTCAATGATACTGGAGGCTCCATGCAGGAGAAGGAGTCTTCTCCCCCAAGCAAAGGACACAATTTCTCTCCTTCAGTCTTACTGGTGCACCATAGGTCATGTACTCCCCTCTGGATTAGTAGTGGTTGCCAGGAGCATGCCATGCATTGATTGGTTTAGACTAACCAGGATCTACCCTGGATCTGGAAATGGTGTCACGTTGGTGATCCCTGAGTCACACTGGGGAAGGATAGATGCCAAAACTGGAATTCTGTTGAAAAGAAAGAAGTAGGGACTGGACGTTGGGTAAGACCAAGAGTGTCATTATAGCCACTACTTGATCATGTGACCCTGGGCGTATCTCTCTAACTCTTTGGGCCTCCGTGTCCTTGTCTGCAAATTGAAGAGGACAGAATGAAGGATATCAACAGTCCCTTTCTACTCGAATGTGCTATGACTCTATTTGACTCCAAACACAAAATAGAAAACCCACATAGTATGGTGTCGAAAGGAAATTTGATGATGGTGGTAATTAATTACTCATGTTCATTCATTTCAAAGTCACTTCACTTTGGGGGAGAGGTGTTGATAGGACACAGGTGTGTCCTACCTTAAGCAAACCCAAAATCAGATCCACAAAACACAAAAACTTAGGTGAGACTACACATGCTATTGATACATTTGCTTTACAAAGGGATTAACCACAGTAAATCCTCTTTCCTGATTTCTGTTTATTTCTAGATATTATGATGATATGATGTCTTAAGCTTGAAGAAATTGCTTTTACAACCTTTTGATATTTCTTTGGTTTTTGTTTGAGGAGTTCTGCTGTTTCTCCACACTCAAGAGGGCTTACAAGCGGTCTTGTGCAATGAGTATGGGAAGGAACTAAGGATACTTTCAAAGAAAATGTGGGAAAACAAGCTTCAGAAGGTGTGATTCAGTTCATTATAAATCAGCTTAACATTTGTATGTTTTAGTAGCTTCTCATATCACTCCTGAACTCTATTAAGGACATTTATATCCAAACAGTGGTTTTCTCCTTTCCCTCTGCATGCTCCAAAGTCATAAGAATGAGGGAGCATCATAGGTATATCAACTGGTCCCACAGGCAAAATTTCATCTCAAAATCTAGCAGCTTCTAAATGCATGAAGACAAATGAGTCTCACTCAAATCTAACTCTCAGCACCTCCTTTTCCCGTGACAAAACTCCAGTCTCCTGTCAGTGACCTCCTACCTTTGACTTTAAATACTCTCTACCTTTTTATTTTTTTGCGGTACGCAGGCCTCTCACTGCCGTGGCCCCTCCCGTTGTGGAGCACAGGCTCCGGACGCGCAGGCTCAGCGGCCATGGCTCATGGGCCCAGCCGCTCCGCGGCATGTGGGATCTTCCCGGACCAGGGCACGAACCTGTGTCCCTTGCATCGGCAGGCAGACTCTCAACCACTGCGCCACCAGGGAAGCCCTCTTTTCTTTTTTAAATTAATTAATTAATTTATTTTTGGTTGCATTGTGTCTTCATTGCTGTGTGCGGGCTTCCTCTAGTTGTGGCGAGCGGGGGCCACTCTTGTTGCGGTGCGTGGCCTTCTCATTGCGGTGGCTTTTCTTGTTGCGGAGCACGGGCTCTAGGAGCGTGGGCTTCAGTAGTTGTGGTTCGCAGGTTCTAGAGCACAGGCTCAGTAGTTGTGGCGCACGGGCTTAGTTGCTCGGCGGCATGTGGGATCTTCCCTGACCAGGAATTGAACCCGTGTCCCCTGCATTGGCAGGCGGATTCTCAACAACTGTGCCACCAGGGAAGCCCCCTCGTGCCTCTCTTGATACTGTTTACCGGACACAAGCAGGGCCATTGTGAGCAGGACCCGTGTTCCTCCATGACACTCCCCTCCTCCCTTTTGCCTCAAGACCCATCCCAGGGACCCTGACCCTGGCCCAGCCAGCCTGGTTCAGAGGTTTGCCAGACTACTGAAAACCACTTAATACAGCAGGTATGATTCCTTCCAGCTCAGAGCTCTTGCCCAGGCCATCTTCCCCACCTAGCATGTCAACTCCTTAAAGCTTAGGAAACTCCCAAAGAACAAACTAATATGTTTTCTAGTGCCTGTGAAAATAGAGAATGCTTCTTCCCCTAGCAAAGCAGCCTATAGATGAGTCAATCCATAAAACGATGGGAATAAAAGTAAGTTGTAGAAATGGAGTGATTTACTAAAAAACAAGAAACCTGATTTTAAACAGATTCCCACCTCTGTACAGTTTCAGAGTTCATAAAATGATGATCTGGTCCTCAAATGTGCTTTTTGGCATTCAATGTTCTTAACACAAAGAGATTCTGCATACAAATATTAATGTGTGTATTCTCCCCCAAAGTTGTGGCAACGTTAAGACCAGATTCACTTGTCATTAATCAGCCAGAGTGGGGTCAGTGTTTCCCTTGAGAAAGGACTCCTGCCTCAGCCCAGGCCTGTGCTCCTGGCTGCCTGGTATCCTGGGCTTCGCCGGCACTTACCTGCCTTTCCCCAGCCCCAGGCAGGTGTGTGAGGTTGCAAATCCCGGTTTACAGAGCACTGCTCCCCGCACCGCCCCTGCTTCATAATCTGATTTAGGCTACACAGCAGTCCTGTGGAACGGGCAAGGTGAAGATGTTCCCCCTCCCATGACAATTCAAAGAAACAAAGTTTTTCCAAATTTCTTTATTATAAAATCATATTCTATGGCATATAGAAAGTAAATTCTAAGCAATGATAACCTGTTTAAACAGACTGGATTTAGCTTTTTTTTTTTTTTCCTGGACCTGGTCAGATCATACAAACTACAGCACATTATAAATACTTGGAAAGTTGTTTGGTTTTTTTTTTTTTTGCTTCTTAAAAATGGAAGTATAGTTGATTTACAGTATTATATTAGTTTCAGGTATACAGCACAGTGTTTAATTTTTTAAGATTATATTCCATTTAAAGTTATTACAAAATAATGGCTATCAATATATCCTTGTTGCTTATTTATTTTATACACAGTAGTTTGTATCTCTTAATCCCATACCCCAATCTTGTCCCTCCCCCATTCCCTCTCTCCGCTGGTAACTGCTAATTTTTCTCTTTACCTGTAAGTCTGTTTCTGTTTTGTTATGTACATTCGTTTGTTTTATTTTTCAGATTCCACATGTAAGTGATAACATAGAGTATTTGTCTTTATCTGACTTATTTTACGAAGCATATAATTTCTAGGTCCATCCACATTGTTGCAAATGGCAGAATTTCATTCTTTTTTATGGCTCAGTAATATTCCTATGTATGTATGTGTGTATGTATGAGACATTTTTATAGTTTGCATATTAACCACTTGTTGGTCATGTCGTTGGCAAATATTTTCTCCCATTCCGTAGGTTGTTTTTTCATTTTGTTGATGGTTTCCTATGCTGTGCAAAAGCTTCTACATTTGATTAGGTCCCATTTGCTTATTATTGCTTTTATTTCTTTTGCCTTGGGATGAGGGAAGGATTTATACAGGAAAAAAGGCAGTGCTCCTCTATACCCATTTAGTCTTGCTAAATCAATAGATTCACTTTGATCTGACCCTCAACCCAACCTAAACTGGAATGGGAATCAGTCTAGGCTAATTAGGGAAACCTTTTTAGTTGTAGATTACAGAATCTTAACAGAAACCGACCTAAACGAGATAATTTATTATGTTAAGGTACAGTAGTGGCTGGATCTAAGCACCTCAGAGATGTCATCCAGAATCAGTCGCTTTCCATCCCTCCACTCTGATTTCCTCCATGTTGGCTTCATCTTCAGACAGGCCCTCTACAAGTGGTGACAGTAATAATTGCCTGAAGTTCCTGGCTCAGGTTCAACCAGCTTAGCATCCTTGGATAGTTCTAGCAAAAACCTGGGGTTAATTTCCAGTGGCCTAGCCAGAGTTACATACCATCTCTGAACCAATAGCTATGACCAGGGAAATGCAGTTCTCTCACTGGCCTGGACTGGCCTCTGTCATATGCCTACTCCTCATTCAAGGTGGGGAGGTCAGCCCTGCTCATCCAACATGGACCAATACTTAAGCAGGTGCCCAAAAGATAATTGGAGTATTTTCCTAGAAGGTGAATGGAAGCTGAGTATCAAAAACAACAACTCTGGACTATACTCTGCTGGCCCTGTTTGTGGATGCTGGAGTTATGACACCTCTTCTGACATTCATTGTCGTTGAATTTCCTGTGTCTGAAACTTAATAGGCAATTCAATAATAAATAGTTTTAAAATGAATAAATGAATGAATCTGGATAACAGTATAAACATGAATCATTTAAATAGTCTACAGTATTTAGTGATGTTCCTAAGTGGATGCTACAAAAGCAAAGATGCAAAGATAAAAGAAGAGATCAGGGGTAGAGGCAAGATCTGAACTGGGTTGTGAAGGATGGATAGGTATAGAGAGGGGGAGGGGTAGAGGTGCATTCCAGGCAGGGGCACAATGGGGGCACAGCCACTGAGATCAGACAAGCGCCGCGCATCCAGGGACAGAGAGACAACTTGCCAGACTGAGCTTTGTGTGGGGAAATAGTGGGTGGGGCCAGGTGCAAGTCTGGAATGACCATCTGCAGAGTAGACACAGGGTGGGGTGAGAAGGGTTAGCATTGAAGGGTAGCACTGAAGGGAGGGAGGAAGCATTCAGTTTGGGACAGGATGAGTTGGCAGTGTCAGCAGGAAGCATGAAGCAGGATGACAGTGCTGCTTTGGAAAGATAAGCCTGGTGGAGATGGGGAGGGTGGAGGGATTGTCAGAGGTAAAGATGGAAGCGGGGAATTAGTCCAGACACTGTCGCCAGGTAAAGGTGATGAAGGTCTGGCCTCTACCCTTTCAGATAGCTGTTTGCAACCCAGCCTCAAAAGTCCATTCATCAACCTGCTCCACCCTTCCTCTTTCTTGCTTGCTACCTTTCCTGCCTCCACTTCCTGAATGCATGTCAGATATTTGATTATATTCAAGAAATTTTTAAACGCATGGAGGCTCCACCGAGAGAAGGAGTAACAAGTGCCGTGAGAAAAGAACAAGCCCTGCCACACGAGGGACTGATGGCGATGACATGGAGGCCCAGGTAGACCAAAGAAGATATAGCTTACTGTCACTCGCTATTCTGCAAGCTGAGTTTGGATCTCAGCTTCACCATTCACTGGCTGGATGATCACGGGCATATCTGGGGCATATCTCCCTTAGCCTCAGTATTTCTCATCTGTAAAATGGAGGTAACAATTGTACTTTCCTCAGAGGCTTATTATGAGAATTGTGTTAACAATGTTATGTAAAGTGCCTGACTCAATAAATGTCATTATTGGGCTTCCTGGTGGCACAGTGGTTAAGAATCTGCCTGCCAACGCAAGGGACATGGGTTCGAGCCCTGGTCTGGGAAGATCCCACATGCCACAGAGCAACTAAGCCTGTGTGCCACAACTACTGAGCCTGCGCTCTAGAGCCCATGAGCCACAACTACTGAGCCCACGTGCCACAACTACGGGAGCCCATGTGCCTAGAGCCCATGCTCTGCAACAAGAGAAGCCCATGCACCACAAGGAAGAATAGCCCCCGCTCGCCACAACTAGAGAAAGTCTGCATGCAGCAACGAAGACCCAACACAGCCAAAAATAAATAAATAAAATAAATAATTTTTTTTTTTTAATATTATTATTAGCAACAGCAGCAGCAGCAGCAGTAGTAATAGTCGTATTTGCATCTGGGAACCAAACAAGCAACACTGCTGGTAGAATTCACCTAGGCTTCCTCCCAAAGTTAAAAATCCTTACAGGAAAGGGAGGCCTTTGGAGATGGAGTTAAGCTTTTCTCCAGGGGTCCTCAGGCTGAGCTGAGACTAGTAAGCTCTGTTCTCTCCTGAAAGATGCCAACCACTAGAGGGAGAGTGGATTTCTAGAAACCACAGCCCCTTAATCCCATGTCTTTCACAGTGCAGTTAGCCATATATTAGCAGTTGTGATATCAACTTACTGGGACCCAACCAGCCTTTTTTTTTTTAATGGAATAGAATAAAATTGAAAATGGCATTAATTGCAGAAGATTCAGGCAGATATTGTTCCATAAAGCCCTTTGTTTTAGTTACATAATTAAGTATGTATGTGTAAAATGTATTTCTTATTGTGGGACATGATCAGCCAACAGTAGCATAAGAAACACTGCCTTAAAGGATATGCAAGAGAAAACTACCTTTTTTCTTTAATTCTCACACAGACACCAAACAAGTAACATCCAGGTGAGTCACTTTTCTGTATTAAAGAAGAATCAGATACACGAGTAGAAGATTAAACGAATGGTGCCCCATATTGTTAAAAACCTGTGTTATAAAGCAGAAACTAAACACACCATTGTAAAGCAGTTATACTCCAATAAAGATGTTTAAAATAAAAGACTAATGGAATTAAAAAAAAAAAAACTTGTGTTATTTCTTGGATTCTTTTCCGCTGGTGTAAGCATCTCTCAAGGTATAATCAGGCCCTCTTTTCCACAGGTCTGTAAGTGACCTGCATAGCTCTTTTTCTAGGTGATAACATCAACTCCCAAGGCTTTCAGTGGTTCCTTTAATGTGGCTGAATCCTGAATTACTTCTTTAGCTTTTAACTCCAGACATGTATTTCCAAATGATGGCTCGAGTTCTCTCCATAAGATGTCCCATATCCCTCAAATTCAACCTATCTGAAGCATAGTGTATCATCTTCCCTTTATTTAAAAAAAAAAGTAAAAAACTCTTCCTGTATTCCTTCTCTTGGCCCCTGTCTTAGTTTTAGTCTGTTCAGGCTGCTATAACAAAATATCACAGGTTGAATAGTTTATAAATAACAGAAATATATTTCTCACAGCTCTGGAGGCTGGAAGTCCAAGGTCATGGTGCCAGCATGATTGGGTGAGGGCCCTCTTCCAAGTCTCAGACTTCTTGTATCCTCATACGATGGAAAGGACTAGGGAGCCCTCTTGGTGGTGGTCACTTTTCTAAGGCACTAATCTCATTCATGAGGGCTCCACCCTCATGACTTAAGACCCCATCTCCTAACACCATCATTTTTGAAAGCTAGTATTTCAACATATGGATCTTGGGGGACACATTCAGACCATAGCAGCCTCTTGCCTCTCAGTAACCCAAATGAGAAAACTCAGTATTGTCAAGTCTTCTTTACTTCCTGTATCATCACCAAGTCCTATCACTTCTACCTCCCCAGTGTTTCATCTGTCCAACCCACTTTTCCCTCCCACTCACACGATTCTAGATGATTTGTGTAGTCTTCTTACTGATCTCCCATGGTTTCTAGTCTCACCTTTCCCATGGATCCTTCCCATGGCCATCAGCTACCTTACAAAAACCCAGGTTGAATCATGTCATTCACTCATATCATCTTGATTCTTAGAAACACGCAATAACTTCCCAAGAACAACAAAATAAAATGCAAATGTGTAAGGATAGGATTTAAGGCCCAAGCAAAGAATGACAGATGGTTTTATCTCAAGTGCCAATCCCAGCTGATTAGTGGTGGCTTTTTGGAGAATTGCGTTGAGAAAGATTCTGAGGCTTCCTACAAACTCAGCAAAAAAGACTAGCTGTGGGCATGAGATGGAAAAGTAGACATCCCCAATCTAGGCTCAATCTATTTTTTTTTTTTTTTGCTTCTTCGTACATACTCTAGCAATAACTGCTCAGCCACAAGAACTACTCATTACTACCCAAATAGTGTACACAATTCTATTAACCACAAAGACCTTCCCTCTTCCTGATTTGTTTCTTTTTAAAAATTAATTAATTTGTTTTTTTATACAGCAGAATCTTATTAGTTATCTATTTTATACATATTATTATGTATATGTCAATCCCAATCTCTCAGTTCCTCCTACCACCACCACCAACCCACGCCCCACTTTCCCCCTTTGGTGTCCATATGTTTGTTCTCTACATCTGTGTCTCTATTTCTGCCTTGAAAACCAATTCATCTGTACCATTTTTCTAGATTCCACATATTTGCATTAATATACGATATTTGTTTTTCTCTTTCTGAATTACTTCACTCTGTATGACAGTCTCTAGGTCCATCCATGTCTCTACAAATGACACAATTTCATTCCTTTTTGCGGCTGAGTAATATTCCATTGTATATATGTACCACATCTTCTTTATCCATTCATCTGTCAGTGGGCATTTGGGTTGCTTCCATGACCTGGCTATTGTAAATAGTGCTGCAGTGAACATTGGGGTGCATGTGTCTTTTTGAATTATGGTTTTCTCTGGGTATATGCCAGTAGTGGGATTGCTGAGTCATATGGTAATTCTGTTTTTAGTTTTTTAAGGAAACTATATGCTGTGCTCCATAGTAGCCGTATCAATTTGCATTCCCACCAACAGTGCAAGAGGTTTCCCTTTTCTCCACACCCTCTCCAGCATTTATTGTTAGATCTTCTGATGATGCCCATTCTAACTGGTGTGAGGTGATACCTCATTGTAGTTTTGCTCTGCATTTCTCTAATAATTAGTGATGTTGAGCAGCTTTTCCTGTGCCTCTTGACCATCTGTATGTCTTCTTTGGAGAAATGTCTATTTAAGTCTTTTGCCCATTTTTGGATTGGGTTGTTTGTTTTTTTAATATTGAGCTGCATGAGCTGTTTATATATTTTGGAGATTAATCCTTTGTCCATTGATTCGTTTGAAAATATTTTCTCCCATTCTGAGGGTTGTCTTTTTATTTTGTTTATAGTTTCCTTTGCTGTGCAAAAGCTTTTAAGTTTGATTAGGTCCCATTTGTTTATTTTTGTTTTTATTTCCATTACTCTAGGAGGTGGGTCAAAAAGATCTCGCTGTGATTTATGTCAAAGAGTGTTCTTCCTATGTTTTCCTCTAAGAGTTTTATAGTGTCCAGTCTTACGTTTAGGTCTTAATCCACTTGGAGTTAATTTTTGTGTATGGTGTTAGGGAGTGTTCTAATTTCATTCTTTTATGTGTAGCTGTCCAGTTTTCCCAGCACCATTTATTGAAGAGACTGTCTTTTCTCCATTGTATATCCTTGCCTCCTTTGTCATAGATTACTTGACCATAGGTGTGTGGGTTTATCTCTGGGCTTTCGATCCTGTTCCATTGATCTATATTTCTTTTTTTGTGCCAGTACCATATTATCTTGATTACTGTAGCTTTGTAGTATAGTCTGAAGTTAGGGAGTCTGATTCCTCCAGCTCCGTTTTTTTCCCTCAAGACTGCTTTGGCTAGTCGGGGTCTTTTGTGTCTCCATACAAATTTTAAGATTCTTTGTTCTAGTTCTATAAAAAATGCCCCTGGTAATTTGATAGGGATTGCATTGAATCTGTAGATTGCTTTGGGTAGTATAGTCATTTTCACAATATTGAGTCTTCCAATCCAAGAACATGGTATATCTCTCCATCTGTTTGTGTCTTCTTTGACTTCTTTCATCAGTGTCTTATAGTTTTCTGAGTACAGGTCTTTTACCTCCTGAGGTAGGTTTATTCCTAGGCATTTTATTCTTTTTGTTGCAGTGGTGAATGGGATTGTTTCCTTAATTTCTCTTTCTGATCTTTGGTTATTAGTGTAGAGGAATGCAAGAGATTTCTGTACATTAATTTTGTATCCTGAAACTTTACCACATTCACTGATTAGCTCTAGTAGTTTTCTGGTGGCATCTTTAGGATTCTCTATATATAGTATCATGTCATCTGCAAACAGTGACAGTTTTACTTTTTCTTTTCCAATTTGTTTTCCTTTTATTTCTTTTTCTTCTCTGATTGCTGTGGCTAGGAGTTCCAAAACTGTGTTGAATAATAGTGGCGACAGTGGACATCCTTATCTTGTTCCTGATCTTAGAGGAAATGCTTTCTGTTTTTCACCATTGAGAATGATGTTTGCTTTGGGTTTGTCGTATATGGCCTTTCTTATGTTGAGGTAGGTTCCCTCTGTGCCCATATTCTGGAGAGTTTTTATCATAAATGGATGTTGAATTTTGTCAAAAGCTTTTCCTGAATCTATTGAGATGATCATATGGTTTTTCTTCTTCAATTTGTTAATATGGTGTATCACATTGATTGATTTGCGTATATTGAAGAATCTTTGCATCCCTGGGATAAATCCCACTTGATCATGGTGTATGATCCTTTTAATGTGTTGTTGGATTCTGTTTGCTAGTATTTTGCTGAGGATTTTTGCATCTATTTTGTCAGTGATGTCAGTCTGTATTTTCTTTTTTTGTAGTACCTTTGTCTGCTTTTGGTATCAGGGTGATGGTGGCCTCCTAGAGTGAGTTTGGGAGTGTTCCTTCCTCTGCAATTTTTTGGAAGAGTTTGAGAAGGATAGGTGTTAGCTCTTCCCTAAATGTTTGATATAATTCACCTGGGAAGCTATCTGGTCCTGGACTTCTGTTTGTTGGAAGATATTTAATCACAGTTTCAATTTCATTACTTGTGATTGGTCTGTTCATATTTTCTATTTCTTCCTGGTTCAGTCCTGGAAGGTTATACCTCTCTAAGAATTTGTCCATTTCTTCCAGGTTGTCCATTTTATTGGCATAGAGTTGCTTGTAGTTGTCTCTTAGGATGCTTTGTATTTCTGTGGTGTCTGTTGTAACTTCTCGTTTTTCACTTCTAAGTTTATTGATCTGAGTTCTCTCCCTCTTTTTCTTTTTTTTTTTTTTGGAATCTCAGTTACCTTCACCACCCAGTGCCTATTTCAGCCTTACTCACCTTTCAGGTCTCAATTTAGACATCACTTCCCATCTCTCCTCTCTCCCTGTCTCCCTGTCTCCCTCTCCCTCCCCCCACCCCATTTCTCCCTCCCCCGTCCCTCTCCTTCTCTCTATATATATGTATATATACATATATACTTAGAGAGAGAGAGAAACAGTATATTCTCATAGTGCCTCATTTGTCTGTAGCTTACCTGATTTTCCCCACTAGATGGTAAACTCCCAAAAGGGAGAAGTCATTCACTCTTGGGGTTTAAAACACAGAGGGGACGTGTTTAACACGTTTTTTATTAGTGGATGCCTTTAGATGGGGCTTGCCTCTCATGTGCCACAGTTCCCCCAGCCCCGCCCCCAACTTCATCTTTTTGTCATAAGAATGCATTATTCGTTGACCTGCCTGACCCCCCAGCCCCCCACCTCCTGCATCCCAGACCAGAGTAGACCCTCAATAAGCATTTATCAGAGGGATGATTTTTTTCTTTTCAGGTTGGGTAAAGCACAGAACAAGATGGGAGTCAGTATTTCTTTAACGACCCCTGCCCCTCACTAGCCATGACCCTCAAGACTGTCTTGACCTGCAGGAGTCCTGATACCAAAAGCTCAGCCTCTCTGTACACCTGTGCCAAACTGAATCTAAGAGACAGAGTTTTGGGCGAAGTAGAAAAGGATAGCTTTTCTGCTTTGCCAGGCAAAGGGGAACACAGGGATCCTGCCTCGAAAAACTGTGTCCCTCCCTCTTTTTCTTGATGAGTCTGGCTAAAGGTTTATCAATTTTGTTTATCTTATCAAAGAACCAGGTTTTAGTTTTATTGATCTTTGCTATTGTTTCCATTTATTTCTGGTCTGATCTTTATGATTTCTTTCCTTCTACTAACTTTGGGTTTTGTTTGTTCTTCTTTCTCTAGTTCCTTTAGATGTTTATTTGAGATTTTTCTTATTTCTTGAGGTAGAATTGTATTGCTATAAACTTCCCTCTTAGAACTGCTTTTGCTGCATCCCACAGGTTTTGGATCGTTGTCTTTTCATTGTCATTTGTCTCTAGGTATTTTTTTTTTAACATCTTTATTGGAGTATAATTGCTTTACAATAGTGTGTTAGTTTCAGCTTTATAACAAAGTGAATCAGCTATACATATACATATATCTCCATATCTCCTCCCTCTTGTGTTTCTCTCCCACCCTCCCTATCCACTGCTCTAAGTGGTCCCAAAGCACCAAGCTGATCTCCCTGTGCTATGTGGCTGCTTCCCACTAGCTATTTGTTTTACATTTGGTAGTGTATATATGTCCATGCCACTCTCTCACTTCGTCCCTGCTTACCCTTCTCCCTTCCCATGTCCTTAAGTCCATTCTGTACGTATGCGTCTTTATTCCTGTCCTGCCCCTAGGTTCTTCAGGACCATTTTTTTTTTTTAGGTTCCATTTATATGTGTTAGCATACAGTAATTTTTTCTCTTTCTGACTTACTTCACTCTGTATGACAGACTCTAGGTATTTTTTGATTTCCTCTTTGATTTCTTCAGTGATCTCTTGGTTATTTAGTAATGTATTGTTTAGCTTCCATGTGTTTGTGTATTTTACATTTTTTTTCCTGTAATTGATTTCTAATCTCATAACGTTGTGGTCAAAAGAAAGATGGTTGATATGATTTCAGTTTTCTTAAATTTACCACAGCTTGATTTGTGACCCAAGATGTGACCTATACTGGAGAATGTTCTGTGTGCACTTGAGAAGAAAGTATTATCTGTTTTCGGACGGAATGTCCTATAAATATCAATTAAATCTATCTGGTCTATTGTGTCATTTAAAGCTTCTGTTTCCTTATTAATTTTCTGTCTGGATGATCTGTCCATTGGTGTAAGTGAGGTGTTAAAGTCCCCAACTATTATTGTGTTACTGTCGATTTCCTCTTTTATAGCTGTTAGCATTTGCCTTATGTAGTGAGGTGCTCCTATGCTGGGTGTATATATATTTATAATTGTTACATCTTTTTCTTGGATTGATCCCTTGATCATTCTGTAGTGACCTTCCTTGTCTCTTGTGACATTCTTTATTTTAAAGTCCATTTTATCTGATAAGAGTATTGCTACTCCAGCTTTCTTTTGATTTCCATTTTCATGAATATCTTTTTCCATCCCCTCACTTTCAGTCTGTATGGGTCCCTAGGTCTGAAGTGGGTCTCTTGTAGACAACATATATATGGGTCTTGTTTTTGTATCCATTCAGCCAGCCTGTGTCTTTTGGTTGGAGCATTTAGTCCATTCACATTTAAGGTAATTATCAATAGGTATGTTCCTATTACCATTTTCTTAATTGTTTTGGGTTTGTTCTTGTAGGTCCTTTTCTTCTCTTGTGTATCCCACTTAGAGAAGTTCCTTTAGCATTTGTCGTAGAGCTGGTTTGGTGGTGCTGAATTCTCTTAGCTTTTGCTTGTCTGTAAAGCTTTTTTTTTTTTTATTTTGTGGTACATGGGCCTCTCACTGTTGTGGCCTCTCCTGCTGCGGAGCACAGGCTCCGGATGCGCAGGCTCAGCAGCCATGGCTCACGGGCCCAGCCACTCCTCGGCATGTGGGATCCTCCCGGACCAGGGTATGAACCCATGTCCCCTGCATCGGCAGACGGACTCTCAACCACTGCGCCACCAGGAAAGCCCTGTAAAGCTTTTGATTTCTCCGCTGAATCTGAATGAGATCCTTGCCAGGTAGAGAAATCTTGGTTCTAAGTTCTTCTCTTTCATCACTTTAAATATATCATGCCACTCCTTTCTGGCTTGTAGAGTTTCTACTGAGAAATCAGCTGTTAACCTTATGCGAGTTCCCTTGTATGTTATTTGTCATTTTTCCCTTGTTGCTTTTAATAATTTTTCTTTGTCTTTAATTTTTGTCAATTTGATTACTGTGTGTCTTGGCATATCTATCCTTGGGTTTATCTTGCCTGGGACTCTCTGTGCTTCCTGGACTTGTGTGGCTATTTCCTTTCCCACGTTAGGGAAGTTTTCAGCTATAATCTCTTCAAATATTTTCTCGGGTCCTTTCTTTCTTCTTCTTCTGGGACCCCTGTAATGTGAATGTTGTTGCGTTTAATTGTTGTCCCAGAGGTCTCTTAGGCTGTCTTCATTTCTTTTCATTCTTTTTCTTTACTTTGTTCTGTGTCAGTGAATTCCACCATTCTGTCTTCAGGGTCACTTATCCGTTCTTCTGCCTCAGTTATTCTGCTATTGATTACTTCTTGTGTATTTTTCATTTCAGTTATTGTATTGTTCATCTCTGTTTGTTTGTTCTTAAATTCTTCTTGGTGTTTGTTCCGTAATTCTTCTAGGTCTTTGTTAAACATTTCTTGCTAAACATTTTTGTTAAACATCTTTGTTAAACATTTCTTCTCGATCTTTGCCTCCATTCTTTTTCCAAGGTCCTGGATCATCTTCACTATCATTATTCTGAATTCTTTTTCTGGAAGGTTGCCTACCTCCACTTCATTTAGTTGTTTTTCTGGGGCTTTATCTTGTTCCTTCATCTGGTACATAGCCCTCTGTCTTTTCATCTTGTCTATCTTTCTGTGAATGTGTTTTTTGTTCCACAGGCTGCAGGATTGTAGTTCTTCTTGCTTCTGCTGTCTGTCCTCTGGTGGATGAGGCTATCTAAGAGGCTTGTGCAAGCTTCCTGATGGGAGGGACTGGTAGTGGGTAGAGCTGGGTGTTGCTCTGGTGGGCAGAGCCCAGTAAAACTTTAATCTGCTTGTCTGCTGATGGGGTGGGGCTGGGTTCCCTCTCTGTTGGTTGTTTGGCCTGAGGTGACCCAGCACTGGAAGCCTACAGGCTCTTTGGTGGGGCTAATGGCAGACTCCTGGAGGGCTTACACCAAGGAGCACTTCCCAGAACTTCTGCTGCCAGTGTCCTTGTCCCTGCGGTGACCACAGCCACCCCCCACCTCTGCAGGAGACCCTTCAACACTAGCATGTAGGTCTGGTTCAGTCTCCTATGGGGCCACTGCTCCTTCATCCTGGGTCCTCATTCACACACTACTTTGTGTGTGCCCTCCAAGAGTGGAGTCTCTGTTACCCCCAGTCCTGTCGAAGTCCTGCAATCAAATCCCACTAGCCTTCAAAGTCTAATTCTCTGGGAATTCCTCCTCCTGTTGCCGGATCCCCAGGTTAGGAAGCCTGACATGGCGCTCAGAACCTTCCCTCCAGTGGGTGGATTTCTGTGGTATAATTGTTCTCCAAGTTTTGCGTTACCCACCCAGCGGTTATGGGATTTGATTTTACTGTGATTGCACCCCTCCTACCGTCTCATTGTGGCTTCTCCTTTGTCTTTGGATGTGGGGTATCTTTTTTGATGTGTTCCAGTGTCTTCCTGTCGATGATTGTTCAGCAGTTAGTTGTGATTCTGGTGCTCTCGCAAGAGGGAGTGAGCACACATCCTACTCTCCCATCTTGAACCGTATCCTATCATCATTTCTTATTTGATAATCCATGATTTCATTCTTTTGCTGTCTAGACTGCACATAACCCAACTTCCACCTATTAGAAGCCTCATCTTGTTCCTGTGATACTCTACATTCACAGTTTATAGCCTTGTCCTTCCATTGGACATAACATCAACTCCTTTGTAGTACATATGTATACAGTATTATGTGTGTGTGTGTGTGTGTGTGTGTGTATTTCTGCCTCTTCCAGTGGACAACAAACTCTCTGAAGGCAGTGAACATATCTTATCCATCTCCCAACCCCTAAGTCCCATCTAATAACTTAAAACATACCAAGTATTCAATGGGAGTTTATAGAATGTATGAACTAATCAACCAAAATTCTGATGGCATGTTGACTTTAAAAAAAAAAGATCACAGGGACCCTCCAGGAACTAGCATCATTTCAGAAGTAAAGACACTCTTGTAGGAATCTCCCAGTTGCCAGCAGTGAGCAGTGAATAAGATCTACAAGACAGCAGCCCCTCAGCTATGACGTAGGAGGTGGAGCTGTGAATGCAAGAGAACGTCTTTGATTGGCATAGCAGTGTAGCACTGGACACTTAGGAATGACTCTGTAAGTACACAAGACAAGCCCCTTTCACCAGCTGAGTTTTACAAGGCATGACTTGACCAGTATCACATGTGCACGCATAAGTAGAAGACTCAGACACGCAGCTCTCACAAAATTGTACTCTTCTGCTTTACCAGTGAGTTTTGGTTAATTATAGCGTAAAGAAAGGAATCTACTGCTATTAAAAAATAGTAAGTTGGAAAACTACTGCTGCCTATCCTATAGAGGTCTCACATTCAGATCCTCCAAGCAGACCCCCTAAACCATTTATCAATGTGCCCCCAAATTTGAGGCTCGGCCCTAAGACCAGGCAAAGATTGTTTTCAAAGAGAAATTTCAGACCACCTTACCAAGCATTGGTTGTGTCTCAAGCTGGTGATTTATGTGGAGGCAAATGACTCAGAACCCTTACTATCAATTCTCTCAGGCCATACAGTAAATTGGGGACCACTGTTTGTAACATCATGATAGCCTGAACACCTGAAAGAAGTCACAGGCATAGGAGGCCTTTCCTTTCCCTACAGGAAAATATCTTTTATTGTTGTTGTCCCTTGAATGCCTAAGAGGAAAAAAAGAAATAAATAAATAAATCTAGGAGAGATGGTGACAGACTTGTTCCTTTCCAAAGTGGAAGCTGGAGTACTGACTCAGAGAAAGGACATCACAGGCATCTTGTTCTTCCGAGAACTGTAATGCTTGGGATTTTTCATTTCGAGCAGTGAAAAGCAAATGATCAGGGCCAAAATCAGAGAGAACACAATGATTTCAACAATTTGAGGGTTATCTTCCCTGTTTTTTCCCCTCTGTGTCTGTATGATTCCTCAAACAAAGTGGGTTGGAAAAGTTCAAGCTCAGTTCACAGAAGAGAACATTCTGTACTCTTCACAACAGGCTGGGCTGCTCTCTGTAAAACAAAATCAACAGCGTGATCTCAGCCACCGCGGTGGCAGGCACTGCGCCGCCAGCCTATGGCCCCAGCGTTTGAATAGACAGGCTGTCAAAGGCACCCTGTGGACAGGACACGCAGAAGGTGCAGCCACACGCGCATGCGCCCCCCGCCCCCCAAACACACACACACACGACTTTCTGTCCAATTGTTATTTCTTCTCTCCAGAGGGTCAGGAAAGTTGTTTGGATATTTCTCTTTGGAGAGTTATTATAGCTGAAACATTTCCAAGGAAACAGCCCCCTGCGTGTGCACTTCTGCTCTGGCATTGATTGGAGCTTTTCAATCTGTTTGGATGTTACTGTAATCAAATGACAGCATTAACACTAAATAACGTGGCTGCTTCCCTATTAAGGGGGAGTGAGGCCATGAAAGGAAAGAGTCAAGCTGGTGTTTGCACCCCTGCCCCACCCCCTCAGCTTTTCAGTTTTCTTTCTGGATCTGCAGCCTTTTCTTCTTTTGTCTAGAATTTAGCATGCAATTCAGTAAATATTTATTGAGTGCATACTTGGTGGCAGGGACTGTCTACAGAATTATACCTGTAGCAAGGTTGTTCTCGTGAAGTGAAAACCTGGCCTTGAAGCCAGTCAGCGGAGGAAGGAAAGAGAAGCTGTATGTGTCAGCAGTGGAAGGTGGGAGGGGAGGAGAGGGGGTTCTCCAGGAGGGCTGAGGGACTGAGGTACTAGAAGGCCCTGAACATGGGTGGGTGTTCTTCAGGATGACGAAACAGACATCTGGAATGGGGCTGCTAACCCAGTGCTCCTTCCATGCTGGATTCAACCTATTTGCTAGAGGAAGAAACAGAGAATGCACAACTGCCCGCAGCAGGGGAGTAGAATCGCTGCCCCACGCCTCCTTTAAAGTCACCCTTTCCTGCAGACGCTGCAGGACCCAGAGATGGGGAACTGGGCAGGGGTAGGGGGGAGAAGCGTAGAGAAATGGCAAGTGGGAATGCAGGGGCTTCCGTGCCTGTGAGGAGTTTGGAATCCTGGCTTACTGTCTCTGTGGTCTCAGATGAGATTCTCAGACTTTGTGTCTGTGAGTCTCCTCCGCTGTGCCCTCCCTCAGGTGTTAACCAGGGAGAGAAATCCCTGTTTCGTAGAACTATTGACTATTGTAGAATTTAAGGAAACAATATATGCCTTTGCTTGGCATAGAGTAGGTATTTAATAAATAGTAACCATTGTTATTATTAATTTAAGTACTGTTCAGAGAAAGCTGTTAACTGGGGTGTCAGTTGAGAACTTCCACCAATGTGTCCTCTCAAATGTTTTCTTGCCCACGTAGTTCACAATTTATTGACTTACTGGGAGTCTGTTGAGCACCTGTACCCAGCACTGTGCTCTGTGTTAGGCACTGCAACAGGCACCGGGCCAAGAAAAGACTTGTCCTCAGGAAGCTTCCTCCCCTGAGCGGAGATGGAGTTTACACAGGGCAGTGGCCGCCCTGGGGTTGATGGATGCTTCCTCACAGCCGACCTTACTTCATGTTCAGGCTCATGTCTTCCATGTCCCAGACCACCTTGGCTGTCACAGCCATCCCACAGAGAAAGCTGCTGGGGGGCAGGGATTGGTCGGGAATAGCCTTGATGTAAGACATTTCTCGAGACTGCTCTTCCAGAATGTAAACACCCTTTCTCACTTCAGGACCAGAGCTCCTGCCAAGGCTTTGAACAACAAGTTACACAAGCACCTTTGGGGTGGTTGGTCATGCCACATCACGGCTTCTACTTGGCGATGCGGGGGAGGGGTGGCCTCAAGGACTCAGTCAGGTGCAGTGCATAAACCTGTACACACAAGGCTCACTGAGCCAGGAGTTCAAGAAAACGCAAGCCCTTGGGCACCACAGCAAGCCCCGGCGTGGGGAAGGAGTCAGTCATGGCAGATCATTTCACAGACTTCCCTGCTGCCATCACTGAAACAATCCCAGGGCTCAGTAGAAGAATCATCTGACATTAGAGCCAGGCCCAGGCCAAGGTGGGGCTTCCCTGGAGCTGCGTACCGTGACGTCTTGAATTCTCTCTCCCCCACAGAGATCACCTCCCTGACTATACCCACCTCACCAAGGGTCCTGTTTAACATTTTCGCAGCAGGCAGCCTGTCCCAAAAACACTTCCCCCCATTGGACCTCCTTTGCCAAGGGCTTCTGCCAACTCCAGCCAGTTGCAGATGGACTTTCTCAAAAGGGCAGAGTGTGCATGGGACAGCAAAAGGAAAACCCTGAGGATCTGAGGTAGACCAAGCTAAATCAATCCAGGGACTTAGGCAAGTAACCAAGATCTCAGAGAGAAGAAATGAAGGGAAGTGGTTCCAGGTTCATACCCACCCACACATACTTGATGGGAGGAGGGCCTAAGAGAGTGACATTAGTTGACCATTTATTATATGCCAGGTGCTTTACACACATTCTCTCATTTAATCCCCATAATAACCCTGTGTGATAGTTAGTGATGTTATCCCAGAGTCAAAGAGCTTAAATAACTGGCCCAAGGTCATGCAGCCAAGTATGTGGTAGAGCTCGCACTTGAACCCAGGTTTGTCCAGCTTGAAAGCCCAGGTTCCCTTCATTATACTAGTCTGCCTCCCTGTGTGCAAGGATCTTTTTAGAACACTGTTGGAAGCATCGTGTACATTGATTTTGGTTTTTCAGAGACGGAAGTCTCCAAGTTCTGACGCCAAGTCCTACTATCCAACCTCTGATATTTTACTTTATCTCAGTGTATGTAATCAGTCAGCAATAATTATTGAACATGCATCGGGCATTGTGCTGTGCGCTCTGGGGGATAGAAAGGTGAGTTATGCATGAGCGCTGCCTTCAAGGAACATAGTCTAGATAGGATAGATTGTGCTGTCTAGATAGGATAGATTGTGCTGTAGTAACACACAATTATTTAATTTTTATTTATGTTATTAATTATTCAAACAACCTCTGAATCTAAATGGCATAACACAGTTTAGTTCTTACACCACATACCCATTGTGAATCAGCTGGGTCCTCTATCAGACTTCCATGACAGTCCACTAGATATCTCAGTCATTGCCAGCCACCAGTGTCGGGGGGAAGACCAGTCACCAGCTCTTACTGCTTCTTCCTCTGAGAGCTTCTTCCCTAAAGGGGCTCATGTCAGTTTTGCTCATATTTCTTTAGCCAAAGCAAATTAAACAGCCCCACATAACTTCAGAGGTTAGATAAGTACAAACCTACCACGAGTCTGGAAATGGAGAAAAACCTGAAAAATCTGGTATAGAGACCTATTAATGACCACATTCTAGGAAGAGGAATGGCCTTAATGCTTCATGCCCCAAATTTCAAACAATGAAAGCCTGAAAGATGAAGTGCCATTGGCACGGATGCATTCAAGCCATGTCCTAAGGACTCAAGAGAGAATTATGCCTGGACCAGAGACCTCAGTGACGTATCCTTAGGAAGTGAAGGCCTGCATTGAACCTTGAAGAGTGAAGGCCTTGGATGGACCCACAGGAGCAGACCAGTTGCATCCACCTTGGCCTTCAGTAGGGTGAGGGTAATGCACCACTAGTCACGCTCATGAACTGCATAGGTAATTCCAGGCCTGGAGAGACCACCGAATGAGTGCCTGAAGGCGAGAATGCGGGTGGGCTTGAGGGGAAAGGGCCCATCACAGCTGGGCAGAGTGCTCAAGTCAGGGAGAAATGGCAGTTGGCCAAAGCATTGCTTTGAGAAGCCATGAAAAAATCTTTAAACAGGAGAAGCCATGATTACAGTGGAACTTTCTGGATTTTAATCTATGGCTATATTCTTTCATTTCACAAATATTTGAAATATTTTGCATAGAAATTGCAAAGGTAGATAAGGCTTGATTCCCACCTGTAAGTCTTTAGTGGAAGAAGAAATGTGTTTGGTTTTTTACCATTGCATTTTAAGAGAATTGATTTCAAAGAGATACTTTGTTTGATGAATAGGATCTAAAATTTCAAGGATGTGCATTTATGAAGCAGAAGGGGCTGAAATGGCTAGTCTGCTAACTGGAATTGGGATGGTGGTGAGGAACCCAGGGGTGGGAGGAGCATGGAAGTGGAGGAGATAGAGGGGATAAGGCAGCTGGCAACGCGAGAAAAGGCTTTGGGAATGACAGATTTTTAATGGGGATATTTATGAAGTTTCACCATATGGTGTTCAATGTAAGCCCTCCACTTTTCTCCCTTGTGAGCATTTCTGTAAAATATACATTACTCAAAAAAATATATATATATACATTACTCAAAATACTTTGGGAGGTGACTTGAGAGGTCACAAGGGGGCAATTGAGTAGCAATGAAGTGTTGATTATGGCCTCAAACCGTGCAGAGTGTGAGCCAGAACTTCTGAAGCGAGCCCAGTCGTGTTTGTGTTAAATAGATACGTGCAGTCACATTTGTACAGGATAAAGTGGCAGTTCTAGCTGTGGGAGAGTTTGTCAAGAAGAGCTTCATAAAGGAGATTCACCTTTAATCTGAGGCCGGGTGTTGAAATATCAGAAAGTGTCCCCGGCCCACCTGGATTAATGAAAAGCGTTCCAGTCCAGTCACAGAGAGCAGCAGGTGCAAAGGTACTGGACAAGAACAGCCTGGTTTATTGGCACTAATCCGAGCAAACATTGATGGGTAGGATTTTGAGGGATAGGGTGAGAGGGGGCAAGTCCAGTAATCTAATCCAGTTGTCAGTGTTTGTGGAAATAAGGACATGTGTTTACCGTCAGAACTATTTCTTCAGCATTTATTGACTCTCAGATACTTTCCAGCTTTTATATTGTTGCAAAACTATTTTGTTTTAATTTGGCAAAAAAAACTGGGGAACTCATGATTTTCTATTTTCTTACCTATTGGTGAGACAGAAGGTGGATCCAGAGATGAACTTTTCTAAGGATATCCTGAGTTGTTTATATTCACTGCTCATGTACAGCATGTCAATATTTACCTGGCGGCTAAGCACCCCCTCCCCATGTGCAGTGCAGAGAAGTGCCAAGATCCTTCAGGTCCTGTGTCCCAGGAGGTGAAGGATTGCCTGAGACAGCAGCACACAGAAGCAGAGAGCTGGTGACTGTTAAAACACACTTCTTGATTTACAGTCACCTGTCAGGTAGGAGAATTTATCCCTGCCGATCAGAGCAGGAAGTACCCTGAGTGTGGGGTGTGAGTGTATGTGTGTGCCTGGGTATATTTTAAGTATCCACATGGGAAATCTCTAAATCAGCAATTATTTCAATAATCTCATACATTCATATGGCACCTTTCTCCATAAATGCTTCCAAAGCAGTTTGCAAATTTTATGTAGCAGGGGAATCATCACTGCTGGAGTAGAAGGAAATAGATGCTTATCGGCTTCCTAATGAGAACTCGGGACTAACTGTACTTTTGTTAAGAAGTACAGAGATCCAAGAATGTGTGTGTTTTTAAATGACATTGTGTTTCTTTAAAATAGTATTCAAATTTCCTCTGAATAATCCATTCAAATTCTACCTAGCCTTCCAGGCCCACCTCTAGATTCAGCTCTGCAGTTGGTGCTAAATTTCGGTCCCCTAGAGCAAAGTACTCTCACCTTGCGCTGGATATGGCTCTTCCCTCAGTACCCAGAAGAACAGAATTGGGCAGGAGACCTTCGTCACTCTTAACGTTGTATGTTATGCTTTTCTGGCCCATTAGGAGGATGAGCAGTATCTGAGAGGCCAGGTAGCATCTGAAAGGAACTTCAGCTCATTCATTCATTCAGTAAATATTCATTGGACCATTATTATGTTCTAGAAACTCTGCTAGGGTGCTGGAGATAAAACTAAGAGCACCAGAGACAGGGCCCCTGACCTGGAGCCAGCAGTTTGGCAGGGGAGGTGGTCATTAGTGAAATAATCACACAGATCATTGTAAACTGAGAATCAAGATAAGTGCTACAAAGGATGGTTCTGAGAGCATAAGCAGGGAACTTCACCGAGACTGGGGAGCCAGGAAGGTTGCCTGAGAAAGTGAAGTTCAAGGCTTCAGCTCAAGGATAAGTAGGAGATAGCTACGAGAGAGAGAGAGAGAGAGAGAGAGAGAGAGAGAGAGAGAGAGAGAGAGAAAGAAAAAGAAGGGGGGGAAGGGAGGAGGGGAGGGAGAGGAAGGGAGGGAGGCAAGGAGGGAGAGCAGGAAAGGAATGTGGATGGTGTGTGTGTATGTGACAGTCTCAGTTTCTTCATTCGTAAAACAGTGGTAGTAAGTTTTACAGTCTAAGTTTGGGGTCCCCAAAAGCAGATCCTGAGATAAGGACTCATGTGAACATGGTTTATTGGGAAGTGTCCCCAGGGGAAACTGCTAGAGAAGCTGAAGAACGGGAACATGAAGGGAAGGAGGCCAAGCAAGGTTGAGACGAAGCAAAATGCCACGGAGGGGAGAACTGGAGACAAGATAGGTGCCACTGGGATCTGGGGCACTTGTCCCCCTGCACTGTTTCGTTACCAGTAAAATCCTAGGCACTTCTGCTCTCCGGGCTGGGAAGCAAGAGTGGCTCCAGTAACTCAAGGACTGTCCCCCAACACAGAGCCAGGGTGCTGGCTGCTGGGAGCATAGCACATGGTGATAAGTGTACAGGAATACGGGGAAAGGCTGTGAAGGGATGCGGGCAGAGCACCGGCAGCCTTTGCCACACAGGATACAGGGACAGGTTAAAGGAAGCAACGCATATAAGGAACAGAGCTTAGTGCCTGACACGTAGTAAGTGCTCAGTAAATACTCTCCTTGTAAGTCTTGTTTATTGACTAGGCATTGATGTGGCCTGGAACAGGCTTACTCTGCCCAGTCATCTCTGCCTGCTTCAATCCTGAAGGAAGCACTACCACCCACCACTCCCCGCCAGGTCTCCCGAGACAAACACGTATATAAATATAGCAGTATATATTTATATTTCCCAGGATTGTCACATTTCGCTGAGCTCATAATAGAACTGAACAAATAGCCCCGTCATCCTCTGTAATACGTCCCATCATTCACTGAGACCGCATCTCTCCCTGTCCTTCTGGACTCCTGAAAATTTACGTGCCTGGCTACTTCTTAACTGAGATGTGTACCAGCCTGATGCAATTCTCAGGGCTGCGTTACCCGGACAAGTTGATAGAATTTTTATACCAGAGGGACTTCCTAGCTCTGCTCATCTTCCTAAGTGGTACACTGAACAATTGTTTGCTACTTCAAAAAGCAGCATTTTAAATAAAAAGGAATGAACTATGGATACACTAACAAGAATGAATCTCAGAACTATTATCCTGGGTGAAAAAAGCAGACGCAAAAGAATGTGTATGGTATGATTTCGTATGTTGGAAATTCTGTAACAGGCAAAATTAATCTGTGGTGACAGAAAGCCGGTCAGCGATTGCCTGGGGCAGGGCCTGGGGCAGGGGCTGGGGCAGCTGCAGAAAGGCGTGAGGAAACTTTTGGGAGTTGAAAATGTCCCATGTCTTGATTACACCAGTGTATACATTTGTCAAAACTCACTGAGTGGTATACTTAAAATGGGTGTGTTTTACTGCATGTAAATTATACCTTAGTAAAGTTTATTCAAAATCAAATAGGCGTTTTATTGCCTGACCAGGGGATCAGAAGTAGATCCAAGACCAGTCTCAGGGACCTCCATGTGGCCAGACATGCAGATGCCTTTGTACTGTTCCCCATCCGCCACCCCCCCCCATTTTTTTCTTTTGGCAAGAAGTTGGTCATTATTATTTGCACCAATGGAGGGGAACAATGGCCCAGAGAATCTAAAAAGGGAATAATCCACAAACCATTTACATCTGGTGGCTCTAGAATGTGTTTTGTTGCCTGTCTGGTATTTGAATAGAGGTGTGCCTGCTTGGCCTCCTGAAAATACAATTCAGGTGAAATAATGAAGTTCCCTATAAAGACCTGAATTGCTGGAAGCTTGGGAAGCACTTCACTTTCCCTGCCTGACCTCCCTTCTCCCTTCTCATTCCAAGCAGGAAATGCAGTGCTTCACCTGGGCCCAAACCTTCCTTCAGACAAGTTCTCTCTCAGTGGGTGCCTCTACCTTGTGAGATTTGGTGCCTCTGTGTTAACATGCAGTGTACCTAGAGGGAGCTGAGGTACTCAAGCCATTGAAGAGCAGGCTTGAAAAAAGTTTTCTTGCAAACCAAGTGGAATCATCTATTTGCATGCAGATAATTGAGAACAGATTCTATAAAAATTGATTTCTTATATTTAGGGTACAGTTTAGCCAGCTCTGGCTCTGCGAACCCTCTGGCACCCCCCCACCCCGTCCCCCGCCCCTCCCAGCCCTGCCACTCCCAAGGCTGGGTTCGCAGCCCCTGCTATTTGCACCGCACCTCCCACCTCCAGCACCCTGGACTTTGTCCTTCATGGCACTCACCACGTGGAGGGCAAATGCCTGTTTACTAATCTGTGTCCTGGACCCGACTGAAAGCTCTTTGAAAGCAGGGTCTGCTGAGGTCACCAGTGTATCCCCAGCTGCTACAACAGTGGCAGGCTCATAGTAGGTGCTTAATAAATAGTTGATGAGTTGTTACGATTCTGAACACATCACAACAGAGTTTATTTAAGGCTTTCAAAATCAACTGCACAGACAGGAAAACTCTGGTGCTTCCAAAAAGAACTCCACCCAGACAGAGCTCCAGCAGGAAATACCAAAAAGTCAGTATCTAGCACAGAAATCACTGTGTGTGTTTCAGGGCAAACTCTTGTGATCTGATCTCTGAGAGGCTGTGGAACAGTCTGGAAAATCCAAAGCTTTAGGAACTCTACATAAGAATTCTCCTCCAGGGCTTCCCTGGTGGCGCAGTGGTTGAGAATCTGCCTGCCAGTGCAGGGGACACTGGTTCAAGCCCTGGTCTGGGAAGATCCCACATGCCGCGGAGCAACTGGGCCCGTGAGCCACAACTACTGAGCCTGCGCGTCTGGAGCCTGTGCTCCGCAACAAGAGAGGCCGCGACAATGAGAGGCCCACGCACCACGATGAAGAGTGACCCCCGCTCGCCGCAACTAGAGAAAGCCCTCGCACAGACACGAAGACCCAGCACAGCCAAAAATTAAAAAAAAAAAAAAAAAAAAAAAAGCTCCTCCAAAGCAAGTGACAGTCCCTAAGTGGGGGTGGAAGGAAGAGAGGAGAGGCTCCCAGGAGAACACCCTGCGACTCTAGAGAAGCCCTGAACTTGGAGCCAGTGGACCAGACTGGGCACCGAGACTCTTAGAACCTCTGTAAATGACAGTAATGACACCTCCCACAGAGTTTCATCTGTAAGTCCTTAAGGATGGTACACATTTTAGCTGCCTGTATTATCAGGAAAAACAACAAAGTACACCCAGGACTTTAAAATCGACAGAACAAGAAGAGGAAGAATGAGGAAATTCTAAATAAAAGTCATAAGTTACTCCTCATTTTTCAAACATTGACTTCCAAGATATAAACCACCCCAGTCCTTTTTTTCTTCCCCATGGCCTCCTGGGTGCTCACCTTGGGCTCATTTCATTCCACATGAGTGAGGAGAGAGCCCGGAGAGCTTAAATTTACTCAGTGCTGCTCCATATTATCCACGTTAGAATGGGGAAAGGAACAGTGAAAATGAGCATTTGAGAGTATCTGAATGCCAACTTTCCATAAATTCACCTTGGTGGGCACCTAGGTCTCAACATACAAAGAGTTAAATTTGTTCATTGATTGATGGTGCCTCTTTCACTAAAATGCTTAGTTAAGAAGCGACTTCATGAACTTACCAGAGTACCGTGGCTTAGACCCATCAGATAACTTACCTTGAATTTAGATAATGAATCATGCCAACATTTGGGGGAAACCAAAAGAATTGCAGAACATCAACAATCAGGTCAACTCCTAGTGAAAGTCCAGCTGGTGCATGTCGTGATATCACCAGTCATCCATTCATTAAATCATTTGTCCAACAAAGGAAAAGATCTTCGAGTCTGGTCTGAATACTGGCTCTGCCTTTTATTAGTGATAGAACCTTCATCAAATTGGGTGTCCCTTCCTTTGTAGATTACAGGTCACAATTCCTACCTTGGAGATTTGCCATGAACATTAAATGAGTAGTTTTAATTAGTAATAATAGCAGCAATAGCTATGGCTCAGAGCATAATATGTGCACCAGGAACCTAGAGCCATTTTGCTTCTCCCACTTTAAGAATGTTCTTTCCAGCCTTAAGGCCTAGACTCCTGTATCTGGGAAACAGTCAGTTTGCCACTGGTAGACAGTAAAAGAAATTTTATACAAAGCAAGCTCTGCAAAATGCTGTGTTTCTAGTAAGACAGTCACAGTTCCATCAGACTAAGCCATCTGAATGTTTTTGGAGAAAGAGAAAGCTTGGATGATTAGGAACTGGAAAACAGAAAGCACAAAGGATCAAGGTAAATACATAAGAAACGCAGTTTAAGCGTCTCAAATCAGATCTTTCTAGCACAGAGCTGTGATGAGCACAAAAGCGTCTCTAAGGTCTTCCCTGGTGGCGCAGTGGTTGAGAGTCCGCCTGCCGATGCGGGGGACGCGGGTTCATGCCCCGGTTCGGGAAGATCCCACATGCCGTGGAGCGGCTGGGCCCGTGAGCCATGGCCGCTGGGCCTGCGCGTCCGGAGCCTGTGCTCCTCAACGGGAGAGGCCACAACAATGAGAGGCCCGCGTACCGCAAAAAAAAAAAAAGTTCTCTAAGTATGTCCCTGCCTAACCACAATTCAAGTGCAATGTTTTGTAAGTAATGTGTGCTGCCAGTACATGCAGTAAATATTCATCATGCTTCTATGGCATAAGCAAGGTGAGAGAACCAAACCTGAATTACATGGGGCCCTCCCCTGAAGGAATCTGACGGTAGATGCTTGTTGACTAAAAAAGGAAGTTTTATATTTCACTTCTAGTTTATCAAATTCCATAGCACTTTACCTGTCCCACTCTTAGGGAGCAGTTTCTCCTGAGCCTATAGCTGACCTCCCTTGCCAGAGATGGCAAGCAGTTGGGATGGGACCATGGCTGGTCCACCACTGTGTCCCTCACAGTATGCAAAAGACTGCCAAACACACACACACAGCATATTTTCTCCTCTCTCTCCCTCCCCCACACTTTCTCTCCCCCGCCCCGCTCCCTCCCGCCACCCCCCCCCCCCCACAGTACTAAGTCTGTTTACAGCTGTCACACCTATAAAGGCCTTTCTTTTGAAGGGTGCAAAACTGACCATCGTTTCTTATATCATTCTTGCGCTGATTGATGAGATGGGCAGTGCATTCAGTTGGAATGTCTGAACCCCTGTCGTTTGCCAATTGTATAACACATAGCTCTCCAGTGAATGAGGACTGTCATATTTCCTATTTCTTTAAACCTCACCACCTTTTCCCTCCAATCATATCTTCCTCTGGCTACCTATAAATCACTGGCTATTTGGAGCTAAAGGAGCCAGTACAGCACAGCCTCCACCATACTTACTATGCAGTGAAATTCAGATAGTGAGGCAGGAGGGTGATGCTCCAGGTCATACAGCCAGTGATGTGGTCAGGAAAAGGACCTGGCTCCTTAACTTCTTGTCTTCCATATACTCCCTTTCCAAGGAAATTAAATCCCAATTTGGGAGAGAGGCTTGATTCAGAGAGCTAACCTGGAGGGCAGCAGAAATATGGAAACAGTCCCTTCCTTACCTTTGTTGACTTTGAATTTTAAAGGCTATTGGGGAAGAGTTGTTCTGTTATATGTAGCAAATGTATGTGTACACACATATTTCTTTTTGCATATGTATGTTCACCTGTAGTGTTAAATCCTAAGATATATGTGTATATATAGCATTATTGTATATTATTATATATAGCATTATTGCATATATATGTCAGATTCAGACATGGCCCGTTCAGCTATTGAGATTGGCTCCAGAAGATTTTTATTTGCATGTAGAACCAAGATGCCTTATTGGAAAAATTTAACCTAATGAAACATGAGTCTCAGAGTATCTGCTTTGTTGAAGAAGAGTCAGTTTGCCTTAAAGAAGGATGCCTAGAGGGCTATTCCTTAGAGTGCTTTTGCCCATTCTTCCTGCTCTGTGTTCCTACAGTTCCCCCCTCTCTTTGATGATGTTATCATATGGTGGATGCTGGGGAAAAAATGTCTGCAGCAGCTGCATCAAAACAGCAAAAGTGGAGTGTTACAGCTCATGTAGGGGAGGGAGTGACAACTATAGGAATGTGCTATAGCAGTCTTGGATGCAGGCACGCAAAGAAAGAAACTGGGATTTGTTCCATGCAAACTGGTTAAAGCCTGAACCAAAGAAACATTGTCTGCTTGTCCCTGGTCCTTTCAACCACATCAGCACCCCTACACCCAAATACTAGACCTCAGCTGTTGTCATTTGAGGGAATCCCTTCCTCACCCAAGTTTGGAACCAATCAAGAAAAAGAGGAGTTAGGGAGATGGAGATGAAAATACCATCTTTATTGCTTGCTATAGGCTGACTGTGTGCCCCCCAAATTCACATGTTGAAACCCTAATCCCCAATGTGATGGTATTTGAAGACGAGGCCTTATGAGGGTGGGATATAAGATGGGATTAATGTCCTTATAAGAAGAGACATGGTAGAGCTTGCTTCCTCTCTCTGCCCTATGCCATGTGAGGACACAGAGAAAGGACAGCCACCTGCAAACCAGGAAGAGGGCCCTCACCAGAACCTGACCATGATCTTGGACCTTCCCAGCCGCCAGAACTGTGAGAAATAAATGTTGATATTTATGTCTATGATAATTGGTTATAGCAGCCGAAACTAAGACATTACTCAGAAAGGCTGGGTGGGAAGATGTGTCTGGGGTGTGCAGTAATAATGAGCTTTCTAATGCTGAATCCCAGAATTAGGCAGACTTAACTCACCCAGTCATAGGCAGCACTGAGTGATTACAAACCCCAACCGAGGCGAAGGCTGCTCTATGTAGACGATGCAGGAGCAGAGCAGAAGGGGGGCTGCCTGCCGACCGGCCAGTCCCAAGGATAGGGAGAAACTGAGCCACAGGACTCAATTCGCTGTCTCAAGCTCATCATTCTCTTACTTCACCTAGCCTCTCCTGGGAGGGATGAATAAAAGGGTATGGAAAGGCCAGGAATGTTGCCGTAATAAAAGGCCGTCCACATGGAAGGAACATCGTGAGTAGGGAGTAAGCATTCCCCAGCATGAGCCAAGACACAAGCCAGGCTTCAGGTGACAGTGGAGGTCCCCAAGAATGGCTCAGAAATGGTGCTCTTCTTCCAGAGTCGTCTTCTGTCCTAACTTTCTAGTTTCACTTTGTTTACAGCCCCTTGGGCCACTCCTCTGGATTTTTTTTTTTTTTTTTTTTTTTTGCGGTACACGGGCCTCTCACTGTTGTGGCCTCTCCCGTTGCGGAGCACAGGCTCCGATGCGCAGGCTCAGCGGCCATGGCTCACGGGCCCAGCCGCTCCGCAGCATGTGGGATCTTCCCGGATCGGGGCACGAACCCGTGTCCCCTGCATTGGCAGGCGGACTCTCAACCACTGCGCCACCAGGGAAGCCCTCCTCTGGATTTTGAGTCATGGCGCTCTTGCATGAGGGAAAGGAGTAACAATGAAACCTGGGGGGGGTTTTTTTGTTTTTGTTTTTCTCTTCAGTGACTTGGCTGGAGTGGCACTTCCCGAGGATAGAGGATGGGCTGGCAGGTCAGATTGGTGGTTGGTAAACAGTGCCTCTGCCTGATAACCTTTTCCCCCTCTTCCCAAAAAGGATGCAGAACATAAGCAAAATTACCCTAAAGTCATAGCCTTGCTTTATTTTACTGCCCAGTGCTAGAAAGGAATCAAACGAGTCGACCTAAGAGCAGACTTTTGGATTTACAAACCTCGTTAGTTCCCAGTAAGATTTACTCATGTGTTCATTCAGCATTTTGGTTGAGCACCTAAAAGGTATGAGGCAGTAGGTACGGGGGACACAGGCACAGTCCAAGCCCTAATGAGATTTATATCAATCCATTAGTCAAATAAGAATTTAGGAGCATTTATTATGCACCCCATTGTGCCAGACATTCAGCAAACCCCTGAGATTTGCCCCCGCCGACCTGCTGAATGCAGCAGTGGAAAGCGCTTACATGAAGTGTCCAAAAGTACGGTTTCCTTTGGGGAGAGATTTCTTCAGATTGCCTGAGAGTGGTGGAGGGTTTAGAAAACCAGAGTAAATGGCTGATTCAGTTAACTAAAATTAAATGTCTCTCGTGGAAGACTGCACAACTTCTGAAGAAGGGCTAGTGAGCATTACTCTTGGGTAGGTAAAACCATTCTAAAAAATAATACGTGGTGGCTTTAAAAACGTTAAAAGGGTTGAGAGTCTGCATCCCACCCTTGACGGAGGTGTGACTGCTGACCTGACCATGGCTCTTAGAGAGATGGATTTGTACATTTTTAGACACCATAGATATCTTTCTGTCTGGGTTTCTTCTGAGCATTGTACATTTGGTAAAATTTTAAAACAACACAGCAGGTAAAAGAATAAAGGCCTTTCTTTCCTTTAGTCTCAGTTTAACTGTGTATGAAGGGCAGAGAGCCAAAAAGTTCATGTCCAGAAACTCAGGTGCTATTTATAGCTTTCTAATAAGCAAAACTTTTGAGGCCAGTTACTCATTCATTCATTTTGTTATTACAAAACCTAACATGAAGATAGGCACATAGTAGGTGTCCAGTGAGGGCTTATTGAATGAATGAATGTCCAGAGATCAAGCCACAGTCTGTCTAGCTTTCCACAAGCACAGAGTGACTTTGGGACTGGCCAGCGGTAACTAGCATGTTTATACCCCACCAGAGACTAGAAGCAGAGAAGTTCTTACATGCTGACCCCTGAAAGGAAAACAGGAAGTAGAGAAATAGGGTGGACTCATTCAGAAAGACTGCTGAACCCAAGAAGTAGAGCACTAGAACACTTGAGAGATGAGGGGACTGGGGGATTTATAGACCCAATCTTACCAGCCATTGCTTGAGCGCTGTTAGGGGACAAGAGCGTGTCTTCTGGGGCCCAGATTCCTGATTCCTCAGAAACTGTGAGATAATAAACGTTTGTGGCTTTCATCCACTAAACTTTGGTGGAATTTGTTACATGACATGGGTAACTGATACAGTTGTGATAGCATTGGAAATCCACTACAAGGTACAAATTATTTTTGAGCCTAAGATATTGTGTTTCTTTAAAATGAGCTTTATTACACAAGCTGCAACTACTCTCCTGACCCACGTTTATATAAGTTCCCCAAAGCATAACATTCTGTTATTTCACATCTCCCCACCCCATCATGAATATTCAGACAAGGTCCCTGACTTCCTGTAAGTAAAAAACCAGCAGCTTCCCAGTGGGAAGTAATCCCTTCCTTTTCTGCCTCCACCAACCCTAGTGTGGAGCAACCACTGATGATGGCTGTGACCGGTGCAGCAGCTGATCACAATCTCACAGAATCGTATCATCAAAGAATCATAAGATTAGGAAGAGCCCCAATGAGATTTCTTTACTCTAAATTTAATAAAGGTAAAAATTGTATGCCCAATTAGAGAGGAAATCCTTAATACCTTTTCCCTCCCCTACCAAAGAAAGCTAACAGGGCCAAGAGCCCACTGAGTTCTTTCACTTTTAACTTTGCATAATGGAAATGTTCAACGTAGAGAAGTAGAGAGAATAATACAGTAAACCCAGAACTCTTGCATCCATCTTTCATCTTCAACAATTATCAACTCAAGGCCAACTGCATTTCATCGCTTGCCTCCCTTCCTTCACCATACACTTAACCCTCACCCTGACCCTTTGGGTTATTTTAAAACAAATTGCAGACATCGTATCATTTCATTTGTATACACTTCAATACATATCTCCAAAAGATGAGAAGTTGAGAACTCTTTTTGTTTAACATAATCATGATACCATTCTCATGCCTAAATTTTTTTTTAAAGAATTCCTTAATGTCATCAAGTATCCAGTCACTGTCTTATTTCCTCCAATTGTCTCATGTTTTGTTTTACACTTGGTTTGTCCAAATGAGGATCCACACAGGGTCTACACACGGCGTTTGGTTGATATGTCTCCTAAATCTGTTCATTCTTCCTCCGTCTGTCACTACTCCCCACCTGCCACACCCTGCACTGGTGGTGCATTTTGAGGCAATCTTTCTAACCTTCGTGAACATTCTATTTTCGGATTTCCACTAGTGACTCATCTCTCCTGATCAACAAATAACAGCACACTGGACCCCCTTCTTTAAGGTGTAACTTTAAGAGGTATGCTTGAACTTGGGTCCATTTTAAACCATCAAAATTTATCAAGGAGAGGTAGTCTGATTACACATCGTACTGGAGGAGATAGAAGTCAATTTCACACTACAGTTGATGTAACACTTTTAAAAAATGCTACTATTGGGAGATACTTCACAAAAGTCAATAAATATTTTGGTCCATTGATGCTGCCCTTGCCATAACTTGTAAATAATATATATGAAATGAGAAAGTATTTCAACAGCAGTACACATCACTTACATCAGGTGGCCTTCCTTCTAAACCTCCTTAAGATTTTTCTTATTTTCTCTGAAGTGGGATAAAACGAATAGCTTCACAGGAAAAATCTCACTGAGGCCTCTTCCCAAGTTTTTCCCAAGTGGAGACGCATCTGTGGAGAGTTGGTGTGAAGTGAAAACACAGGGAGTAACTGATATGTGCGAGTTTATTTGGGACATCATGATGCTATTAACTGCAGGGTTTTGACAGGAATGCTGTGAAATCTCCTCCCAAGCCTGGTGTCGCTTAGGACCCAGGAGGAAACACATTCTCAGGGCCTGTTTACTCTTCAAACCCATCACCCTGGGCTCGCATTTCACCCCTGCACTTAACACCTGACCAGACAGAGCTGGGCACTGCAAACTTGGAGGTGTGAGCCTCATTATGGCTTTTCCTACGGTGCATGCCTGGGATTTGTCCAGCCTTGGAACAGGCAAGAGTTCAAAGCAGATGGCACCTTTTCATGACTTGAGTCAATTAACAAGTCATTCCAAGCCAGCCTGGAAGGCCTGGTTGCCAGAAGGGCCCTGGAGCAACAGCTGGAATAAAACTAATAAAAACAACTACAGAGCAATTTGTGAAAATGTCCAGGCCAGCACAAACACACTGACCCTCGTAAACCTTGACATGAACTTGGAGAGGATGGCCCAGCCTGCCTTCAGGATGGCAGAGGGGGTAGGGGCTGCTTGCCTTCTTGCCAATTCTGGGGTCTTTCCAAATCTTCCTAATGCCTCTTGCTCCACTGCCTGCCCCTCTCCCGATCTGGCTTGCTCCAGTGGACCAAAGATCTGCGCCGTCCACCCTTTCCCTCTAGGTAGACCCTCTCTCCATACAAAACTCCCTCTGCGATGAATGGAAGTGTCAGATGTATCAGTGGTGGCTGGAGCCGGTAATTCTAAGAGCCTGTTAAAAAACAAAACAAAACAAAACAACAGCTCCTCAAGCCTATAAAGACACTCAGGACCTAAATAAGTAAATGTTAGGATTCCAGACTTTTCTTTTCTCCTCCCTCCCTTTAAATGGTTTGGTACTCACCACTGTTTACACAGAAGCAAATGCCTCTCTCAAGATAAATGGACTTTCTGTAAACTCACAGCTGTATCAGCTACAAAAAGTTACAGAGGTGATTAATTGATCAAGACCACAGCTTAGCTTACACAGACACAGGGCAACAGGCAGCCCAGATCACAATTTTGCAACTACTGTAGGTATTGAACCAAATAACTGTCTCAGGACCCCTAAAGTCAGACTAAGGTGAAGAAAAATTAACCTGTGTTGGAAAAGGGAAAATAAGATTTGCTTTTATGTCATATTAATTTGCAAATGTGTGTTTTTTTTAAAGTACTTTCATGAGGAGAGTGGTTCTCTTTGCAGGGGAGGGTGGTAGGTGGCAGGACAAGAGGACATGAAAGGGGCTGCTGGGGTGCTGGCAGTGTTGCCCAGCATGATGACCGCATCAAAATTTGCTTTGTGATCAGTCACAGAGTTTTCATTCCTATTTTGTATGCTTCTTAGTATGTGAGAGTGCTTCACAATTATTTATGTATTTTGTTTTCAAGATTAATAGACAGTCCATATAATGCACAGTCCCTAAAACCAGTTTACAAAAGTTTTTGTTTTTTTTTTTTGCGGTACGTGGGCCTCTCACTGTTGTGGCCTCTCCCGTTGCGGAGCACAGGCTCCGGACGCACAGGCTCAGCGGCCATGGCTCACGGGCCCAGCCGCTCCATGGCATGTGGGATCTTCCCGGACCGGGGCACGAACCCGTGTCCCCTGCATCGGCAGGTGGACTCTCAACCACTGCGCCACCAGGGAAGCCCCAAAAGTTTATTTTTAAGTACTTTCTTCTTATGGGCGCCTCTAAGAACTCCCTGTACCGTAAACTGTGTCCCTCGACTGCCTGCTTCTGAGTTATATGAGATGATTGTTATAAAAGCAGAAAGTGGGATCCCACCCAGCCCAACAGATACAGACTTAGGGGAGGGAAGGAAGGAGGGAGAGAAGTGGTTTCTCCAGAACCCATTATCCAAGCCAGAAAACCAAGAACGAGCCTTTGTGCATCCCTCTCATGCACTGCCCACATCCAGACAGCTACCAGATCCATTCTGTGGCCCAGGACAAAATTGACGCAGCCTCTCTACTGCTGCCTTTCTTCCCTGACCTCCTAATACGTGTTCAATTTCTGTTCTTGCCCTCCACCCTCTCATCCTCTGTACTGCTTCCAGAACAATATTTCTGAAACACAAACATGACTATGATAAGAGACCCCCTTTGCTAAAGTCCCCCTCCACACACACAGCCCAGCTCCTTAGCTGGGTCTACAGCTGTACCTCTCCACCCTCCTCTTTCCCGAGTGTACCTAGGGCCCCCGCACCTCCAACCTGCTCCCTGTACCTTCTTGCCTTTGCTAATTTTGTCTCCCCTGCCTAGAAGGCTGTCCACTCCCTTCTCCAAGCAAAGTCCTACTCAGATGTCACCTTATCTGCCTTCATTTCCTGCTGCCTGAGACCCTGTAAGCTCCTCCCTTGCCATGGCTTCACCACTAGAATGATATGTTGTGTCTGTTCTTATGGAGAACTTCTCTACAAGGTTATAAACACCTAAAGAAAGGGACCTTGCCTTGTTTCTCTTTGAATTCCTGAATCCTGGCACAGTTTGAGATACATAGTAGGTGCTCAACAAATGTTTTCTCCATTGAATTTAATTGACTCTAACAAAAACCCTATAAAACCTAGCACTTGCCTCCTCAGCCTTGGGCTCTCTTACCTAAACTGTTCTCTTTTGGTTCCTTTCCTCTCTTTTGGTTCCTTTCCAGTCAGGGTGAACACTTGATCATTTCTGGCCTACCAAGATGCTTCTCCTAATGCAAGTCTCTCTCTACTAAGCCTCCTCTCATTGGCCAAGCTTGGGCCTGAGCAGCTAACACTGGTGCCAGCAACTATAACCATTACACGCTTTTCCTGCCAAGAGCAGCCATGACCCAGGGGTAAGATGAGCATGGTCACTGGAAAGCATTCAGTCTTTGCCAGTTGATGGAACCTTCTCTGGTCACCTTCTGAATCAGCAAGCAGCAGATAGAATTACCCTCACCTGAGGCAGAGGTGTGTGGCAGGATACTTACCTTCCTCCAGACCAAACCATCTTTTCTTCCAAATGCCTTTGCAGTCTAGGCTTCTGCCTCCCTTCCCTGGAACTTGCCTTCTTGGAGGTTGATTTTCCAGCCTAAGGTGGCAGAAAGCCATCTTAGAATGCTTTGAGTTCTGTGGGCAATTGCACTGACTCAGAGGCTGAGCACAGCTTTCATTCAGCTGCTCGGGGACACCCAGGACTTGAAAACAATGGGACAAGCACTGGGTCCACAAAGCATTATATTAAAAGATTAGGATACTGGGCAACATTTAGAATTAGCATGTTCACGTCGAAAAGGACATTAGGTAAATCTCAAAATGTCGTAGGAGCAACTTATAGATCAACAAGTCCATGGTCTCATTTTACATATAGGAAACTGAGGCACAGAGAGGGGGAATGGCTTGCCCATATCACACAGCCAGTCAACGCTGAGCCTCACTCCATTTGGGCTCTTTTCAGCATCCTTCCATACTTAAGTTGGAGGACTTACTGGCAAAAACAGACTCCAGGGTTTTCCACACCTCTGCCCAGTCCATCTTTTCATCTGCTCAGTTGCTTTTAAATGGGTTGCATTTCTGATCCCCTGCTTATTTATTTACAGTGCACATTGACCCCCAGCAGCTGCAGACCATGTCCCCTCTCCTGTGCACTTGGAGGGCTTCCACTTAAGCCATGGTTTCTAAACCTGCACCAGACTACCTGGAGTGATTTTTTAAATATAGAATTCTGGTCCTCATATTGGTATTTTCCATTTCAGTAGGATGGGCTCATGAATCTGTTTTGTTTGTTTGTTTTTAAACTCCTTCACTAATTCCCTTGTAAGGCAAAATTTCAGGGCCACCCTGACAGCTGCCCTTTCTAGGTCCTTTCCAACCTGGAGGTTCTGTGCTTAAATGTTGTATGGAATACCTTACCTGTGATTTACTGGCAATCTGTCATTCCTAATTTTAAAAAAGAAAGATACAATCAGAAGTATGGGTTCATTGTCCAGACTTCTAGCAAGAAAATGAGCATCCAGAGAGAATGAAAGTCACTCAAGGTCACCAACAGACTGCCTGCCTCCGTAGGAGAGCCCAGCAGTTTTAACTCACTGACCACGAGGTGATGCTGTCCTATAGAATAAGCAGCAAAAAGGAGACCTGTGACACTGGATGACTCAGCCATTGCCCTGCAAGGTGAAAGTCAATTAATGTCTGTGCACCATTTCTTCATCCATGACATGAGAGTGGTAATGCTTGCCTCTATTTCAGGTGACAGAGATGCTTATAAAACACCAAAAGGATAAAAGTGTTAAGGGAAGACAGACTGTCTTTTTAAAATAACTCGCATGCTATTCCCTCTTAAGTGGCTGTGTTGAGTAAAATTTCCATTAGATCCAGCATGGAAATACGAACTATGAGAATACTGACATCTTAAACCACTGTTCATAGAACTTGGGCTGCATGGATGGCCTACTTGTGGCTACTTCAATTTATAATTTATTGAAATCAGCCTAACACCAAGATAAAATTTTATCTGGTCAATTGATTCTTTTAGTCTCCAGTCAAATCCAAAACCCCATTATAGATCTTGCAGTATGGAAGGTGCCTCCAAGGCAAAAGTCATAAACCTTTCAACTGCAAACACTGGACTCAAGGAGCTAGAAGCTAAGAGCTGACTGAAGACCACTGCTTACTGATCCAAAGAAGATTGCTATAATCATTGTAGATCCCTGGGAGAACGTCTGTATTAGCCTTCTACTCCTTCTTTGTCCCAACTCTCACTAATCTAATGAACTGAAGGGAAACACTTAGGCCTGATCAGTAGAATGCCTTGGATAGAACTGAAAGCTTAAGAAAGCCTTGAGGGACTTCCCTGGCGGTCCAGGGGTTAAGACTCCGTGCTTCCGTTGCAGAGGGCATAGGTTCAATCCCTGGTCGGGGAACTGAGATCCCACATGTCACCTGGTGTGGCCAAAATAAAAAAAAAGAGAGAAAAGAAAGAAAGCCTTGAATAAAATTTCACTTAGATATATGGAATTTCAGTGGCTACTGTCTTGGGGGTTTTAAGACTCTACAATGCTGAAGTTGTTTTGCAATTTATTGTGATCTACTTCTGTCCATGTAATGCTCATACTCAGAGATTCCTATGGTTTTCCCATTGGTTTGTGGATAGGAAACTCTCACCAGTCTTCACATACATGTATTGGGAAATTGCAGAGGGAACAAATGGGCAGAAATACAGAGGAAACAGATCCAAAAAAATGGAGCACCAGGACAGACCAGAGAGAGCAAAGTGGACGCACAGTGAAACAATAAGGTCATGTGTGGAAACTAGAGAAGCAAATGCAAAAACAGAGAAGGGAGAAGAAGAAAAGGCAAAGAGGGGAGAATAAGATATCTACCTTTCAAGGAATCCACATGCCAGGTAGATGGTAGATGGAGAAGGAGACAGTTCTCTGTTCCAGATTGTTTTGAGCTGAGGCAGTAGGAATAGAGATGGGACGTGATAGCAGTTTTGTTGGCTGCAAGGAGAGGAAAGTCATGTCAGCCCGTGTGCTGACCATAGCAACACAGCCCTGGGCCAAGGAAGCTACAGGGAGATCACATGAAGGCCTTCTGGACTGGTGTGCAGAGCAGGTCCTCAGGATGTAAAATCAGACCACCTGCCAAGGTTCTCTGCAGCGCCTGCATCTCTGGGAGAAGTCAGGTCTAGGGGAATCACAGGTTGTCCACTTGTCTGAGTCAGCTCGGGCTGCCATAACAAAATACCACTGACTGGGTGGCTTAAAGAACAGACATTTTGGACTTCCCTGGTTGCGCAGTTGTTAAGAATCTGCCTGCCAATGCAGAGAACACAGGTTCGATCCCTGGTCTGGGAAGATCCCACATGCCGCGGAGCAACTGAGCCTGTGCGCCACAACTACTGAGCCTGCGCTCTAGAACCTGCGAACCACAGCTACTGAAGCCCGCGCGCCTAGAGCCCATGCTTCGCAGCAAGAGAAGCCACAACAATGAGAAGCCCATGCACTGCAACAAAGATTAGCCCCTGCTCACTGCAACCAGAGAAAGCCTGCGTGCACCAGCAAAGACCCAACACAGCCAAAAATAAACAAAATTTTAAAAATGGAAAAATAAAAATAAAATCTGTTTAAAAAAAAGAACACACATTTTTTTCCTCACAGTTCTAGAGGCTGGCAAGTCCAAGATCAAGTTGCCCTGCTGGCCAATTTGATTCCTGGTGAGAGCGCTCTTGCTGGTTCACAGATGGCTGCCTTCTCTGTATCCTTAACCTAACAGAGAAATAGATCATCTCTGTTGTTTCTCTTCTTGTAAGGGCACTAATCACATTCGTGAAGGCTCCGCTCTCATGATCTAATTACCCCCCCAAGACTCCTAACTCCAAATACCATCACACTTGAGTATAAGGCTTCAACATATGAATTTTGGGGGGACACAAACATTCAGTCTGTAGCACCACTAGTATTTGTTTTTCTCTAATTATGAAAAATGTCACACCATAGGAAAGTATAATATAAGCCATAGTACCCACCACCCAGACTTAATAAATGTTAATACTTTACTGTATTAGCTTTAAATCTTTATTCTAAATGTTACAGCTACACTTGGAAACTTATCTGGACCCTTCTCTGATCCTGTTTCCTGAGAAGTAACCACAATCAGGAAAATCGTGTTTACCCTTTAAATCTATCTTTTTATTTATTTTTTTTACTACATATATATGCTTCCATAAACAGTAGCTGGCATTGTTTGAGGGTGTTTTTAAATTTTGCATAAAAGATAGTACATAGGATCCTGAAACTTGCTTTTTAAAATTTAAACATTATGCTTTTGAGATTCATTTATATTGCTACTTACAGGTCTAATTTATTCAGTTAGTTGTTGTATGCTATTCCCTTATCTGAATAGCCCTCAATTTTTTAATTCATTTTTCTTTTAATAGACTTGGTTTTCATTTTTTGCTGCTACAACACTGCAATAAAATCCTCGTGAGAGTTTCTCTAGGATATATGCTTGGTGGTAGAGTATATATATCTCCAACTTTCATAGATATTACCAAATTATTCCTGTAACAGTCCTCCCAATTTATGTTCACCAACAGTGTGTGAGGTTTCCTTTTTCTCCACACCCTCACTATAATTGTTGACTTCTAATTTTCGTTGATGGGTATGAGATAATATCTCATTTTAATTTTACTTTGTATTTCTGTGATGACTGGTTAGACTGAGCATCTTCCCCTTCAGGTCAGCATCTTCTATGAATTTCCTGCCTGTATTCTTTTCTTGTTTTCTGTTTTCTTTGGTTAGTAGGTTTTTTCTCAGGTATTTACGGGAGTTCTTTGTGTATTCTGGATGCTAATCCTTTGGGGATTTTTTTTGTTTGTTTTTGGGTTGTTTTTTTTTTTTGCTTATCTTTTGTATATTGTGTGTAATGCAAAAAGTCTTCTCCCAAAATATAATTATATTTTAACTCTGTTTTTTTGGTGTCTTTTATCACTTAGACTAAGTTTCTTCTTTTTCTTAGTATAGTTAAGTTTATTAATTTTTCATTTATGGTTGTAATTTTTGCTTTGTTTAAGAAATTCTTCCTTATCCTAAATGATAGTCTGCTATAATTCTTTTTAAAGTTTTGCTTTTTATATTTAGAGCTTTAGATATTCTAGAATGTATTTTTTTAGTATGATGGAATGTAGAGATATATTTTAATTCTTTCTCATATAAGATATCCAAATGCCACAGCAGCAACGTTGAATAGTTCATTTTCCCTATTGATTTGTAATGCCCCTTTATCATATATTATGTTTTCATGTATGTTTGTGTGTCTTTAAGGTCTCTCGGTTCTGTTCTATTAGTCTTTTTGCCTAGACTTCACCAGTATCATACTGTTTTGATTAAATAGCTGTATAATAAGTCTTGATATCTGCCAGAGCAAGTCTCCCCCCACCCACCTTCTTTAAGTTTTCAAAATTCTCTTAGCTTGTTCTTGGCCTCTTCATCTTCCAAATTAATTTTCAGATCAGCCTGTCAATTTCTATGAAATGCCTCTTTGGGACTGCATTAGTTAAGAGTTGCATTAATTAGGAATTGATCAGAAACACACAACCACTATGAATGATACAGAATAGGGATTTTTTTTAGGGCTGTGTCTTGTGTTGGACCTGAAGTCAACAAGGCCAGTAGTAGGGAAACAAGAAAAAAAGGACGGAGCAGAGACAAGTAGGAAACCACAAGGGCAAACCTGTGTCTCTCTCATTGCCCCCAACCTCCATGATACAGATGATTTTCAGGATAAGCTGGCACCCTTCACCATAGAATTGTCAACAGACTTGGTGCAGCCGCTACCTCATGAGTTGCAACAGGGCCTGGCCCTAGACAGAACTTCAGAGCATAAAAAATTACTACTGCTTTACCTCCACGTTCCAATCTTCACGCAGACTTTTCCTATGGCTCATCCTAACCTAGGACCATTCAGTGAAGGTAAGTCTGGGTAACAAAGTTCCTGCCTAGCTAAATTGACACTGTTCAAAGCTACCTCAGGGATTTTATTTGGAATGGCTTAAAGTTATAGAATAATTTAGACTAATTGGCATCCTTAAAATATTTAGTCATTCCATCCATGAAACCAGTTTATCTCTCCTTTTATTCAGATCTTCCTTTATGTCTCTTGACACATTTAATATATTTCTCCAGAACAGTCTTGCGCATATATTGAACCTTAAGTACCTTACAGTTTTGTTTGATATTTTGAATGGAATCTTTTAGTGTTACATATCTTAGCTGATTACTAATGATTTACAGGATTTGATTTCTGTAAGTCTGTTGAAAGTATACCTGCTACTTATAGAATTTCACCACTAAGTATCATGTTTCTTACAGATTTTTGGAATGTACTTTATATTAATGTAAAAACTTTTCCTTCTATTCCTAATTTAAGTCTTTTATCATGAACATACTTTAAATTTTAACTAATGTTTTCGTTTCATTTATTAGAATAATTATGAACATTTTCTCCTATATTCTGATTGTGATAGCCAGCCTCCAAGATGCCCCCAGTAATCCTCACCTCCTGGTATTCACACCTTTGTGTAATGCCTTCCGTTAGTGTGGGCTGGACCTAGTGATGTACCTCTAATGATAATGTGGCAAATGGGATGATATGTCATTTCTGAAATTAGGTTTAAAGATATTTTTTCTGGTTTTAAGAAACGAAGTAGTCAGTTTTCTGTCTTTTGATGTTCTGTAAAACATTTGTACAGGAGGAATTATCTGTTTCTTAAAGATTTAGTAAAACCTGTTTGTAAAATTATCTGGGTTTAGTGTCATTTAAGTGAAGATTTTTAAAATTCCTAAGCCAATATCTTCAATAGTTACTGATAATTCTTCCTGATTCACTTTTTGGTGCATTATATTTTTCCAGCATATTGTCCATTCCATTTAAGTTTTAAAATACAGTGTCATAACCTAGCTCAGATTCATCACCTGTGAATTTTTAAATCTGTGTCTATAGCTATGATCACAATACTGTTTATTTATACATTTCTCTTTTATCCCTTGATTAATCTTGCCAGTAATTTGACTATTTTATTAAACTCTTCAAAAAGTCAGTTTTGGGTTACTTCCCTGGCGGTCCAGTGGTTAAGACTCCACCTTCCAATGCAGGGGACGTGGGTTCAATCCCTGGTCAGGGAACTAAGATCCTACATGCCATGCAGTGTGGCCAAAAAAAAAAAAAAAAAAATCAGTTTTGGGCTTTGTTGAGACTCTATATTGTTTCTTAGTTTTCTGTTTTAATTTCAGTTTTATAATTACTATTTTCTTGATTCTACTTTCTTTGGATTTACTCTGTTATTTTCTCTTTACCTTCTCAATACAATATTTATTTTGAGCCTTTCTTCACATCTAATTAAGTGTGCTGAATGCCCCACTTCAAGCAAAAACTTTCTTTACTGCTTCTGCCTGATTTGGACCCAGGGCCTGCTGCTTCAGGCCTACTCACTATTTGTCTTTCTGCTCCATTTCTGATCAACAAATGTTTATCTTGCCTTTGAGCATGGCTATGTAGTTTTACTTTCTCATTTTATTTTTATCTATCATCGGTATCATTGGAGCAAAGATGCTGATTGGAGGATGAACTTACAATACAATCTTTACAGAATTCTCCAGCTAATTCTTATACCAAGCCTCAAAACACAAAAGCCTTTGTCTACATGGAAAAATTTAACCCTTATGGAAGGGACAGGGATGTTGTTCCAAATGTTGATTCAAAATCTGTGTTTGGAGGCCTGCAGCTTTCTTTTTGTGAATATTATTTTATTTTTCCCCATCCCATATGCTCTTTTTAAAAAATTTTTTTAAATCAAAGTATAGTTGATTTACAATGTTGTGCTAATTTCTGCTGTATAGCAAAGTGATTCATTTATACATTTACACACATTCTTTTTTTCAGTATTCTTTTCCATTGTGGTTTATCATAGGATATTGAATATAGTTCTCTGTGCTATACAGTAGGACTTTGTTGTTTATCCATCCTATATATAATGGTTTGTATCTGCTAACCCCAGTCCCCCATTGTGTCCCTCCCCCTTGGCAACCACAAGTCTGTTCTCTATGTCTGTGAATCTGTTTCTGTTTTGTAGATAGGTTCGTGTCATATTTTAGATTCCACATATAAGTGATATCATATGGTATTTGTCTTTCTCTTTCTGACTTATTTCACTTAGTATGATAATCTCTAGTTGCATCCATGTTGCTGCAAATGGCATTATTTCATTCCTTTTTATGTCTGAGTAGTATTCCATTGTATATATATACCACATATTCTTTATCCATTCATCTGTTGATGGACATTTAGGTTGTTTCCATGTCTTGGCTATTGTGAATAGTGCTGCTATGAACATAGAAGTGCATGTATCTTTTTGAATTAGAGTTTTGTCTGGATATATGCCCAGGAGTGGGATTGCTGGATCATATGGTAGTTCTATTTTTAGTTTTCTGAGGAACCTCATACTGTTTACCATAGTGGCTGCACCAGTTTACATTCCCACCAACAGTGTAGGAGGGTTCCCTTTTCTCCACATCCTCTCCAACATTTTTTATTTGTAGAGTTTTTAATGATTGGAGGCTCACAACTTTCGGTGTTGTCCCACATATTCTCCCTAAATTTGTGTGTGTGGGGAGTGCATTTGTTTAGCCTTGCCAGTAATTGTGTTCCTGATCAACATCAGAAGTGATAGTGGCCATCACAGGGTTTACCCCAGCTGCCCCACTGCTTAATGATCCCTTTGTTTGGTAGAGAGATCCTCCCTGAGGTTTCCAGTCAAAGAAAGAGTTTACATACTGTTGGTAAGTAAACACATGTTTAAATTATTAAAACGAAACTCCAAAGATCAATTTACCCTTGAACTCATAAGGATATGCACCCTAATTAGGAGTATGTGGTCATGTGGCAGTGATGGCGGTGGGAACTACACATAAAGCCACTGAATAAGTACTATACAACCAGTCTCTCTGGGGGGACAATTTTACCATTACATTTGGGTAAGAAAAAAAAACTTTTATATTTTTATATTAAAATACATATAGATATGTAGCATCAATACAAAGTTCCTCAGTCGTTATAATAAAACACCAGTCTTCAAAGAAATGACAAGAAATTGCTGTTTTTCTTTGTGGCAAGCCCTTAGAATCTCAGTGGTTCACTCTTCTGGCCTATTAGGATATTTTGGTAGAAAAGTTGGAGAAGAATCATCATAAATGAATGAAGTAAAATATAAGGTGGAATGAACCCTCCATTCCTTACTCATTCATTCACCCCAGATTCCTGTTTTCCCAACTTTGTAACCAAGGAGGCCAGGACTTAAGGTAAGAGTCAGTGGTTAGGATGTTGTTTAAAGCCTGAGAGTTTAGTCTTCTTTACTTCAAATATTTCTAGTTAATTCTAAAACAGGCACAAAAACCTGTGTGCATAGCAGTAAGGACACCCCATAGTTAAATATTCTACCCCAAAGTATACCAGCCAACAGTTGTTTCCTTCCTTTCTTTCATTCACACCAAAAAATTATTTTGCCCTGTCCCAGGTCTTTATAGTCTCCCTGTGAGCACCATATTTTCCAAAGTATGAAACACATGATCTGACAATAGAACAAAATATTTGAAATTAGTACTATCCTAGAAAATATTTGATTCATTGGAATTATACTACTGAAAAAGGCCGATGATTGAACAGTATACAGCTTTCCACAAAATGACAAGATGGAAGAATGAAGTCTCAAATGAGATCATCTTGTCACTACACCTAACATGTACTAAATGGTCAATAAATGGTGTCTGGAATTCTCCATGTTCCTCTGGGCATACCTTCACCTCCTCCACCATCGTCTGCTCCCCAGTCTTCTCAGGCTTCTCTCATACAACAAGGGTTCCTACTGACAGAGAGCCTTACAGTTATTCATTTACTGATTCAACTTCCATGTTTTCTTTTACAAATTAACAACTTTTCACCATCCCAGCCTTTGAAAAGTTATACCACTTTATTATTTTTCCTTTTTTAAATGTATTTTTTATACAGCAGGTTCTCATTAGTTATCTATTTTATACATATTAGTGTATATATGTCAATCCCAGTCTCCCAATTCATCCCACCACCACCCCCCGCCATTTTACCCCTTGGTGTCCATACGTTTGTTCTGTATATCTGTGTCTCTATTTCTGCCCTGCAAACCAGTTCATCTGTACCATTTTTCTAGATTCCACATATATGCATTAATATATGATATTTGTTTTTCTCTTTCTGACTGACTTCACTCTGTATGACAATCTCAAGGTCCATCCACGTCTCTACAAATGGCCCAGTTTCGTTCCTTTTTATGGCTATGTAATATTCCATTGTATATATGTACCATATCTTCTTTATCCATTCATCTGTCAGTGGGCATTTAGGTTGCTTCCATGACCTGGCTATTGTAAATAGTGCTGCAGTGAACATTGGAGTGCATGTGTCTTTTTGAATTATGGTTTTCTCTGGGTATATGCCCAGCTGTGGGATTGCTGGGTCATACCACTTTATTTTTGATATAACAACTTTTTCACTCAAAACCTTACTAAATAAATAATGAACAAGAAGTAATATTTCTTCACTGGGGTTTCAAGCAAAAAACCCACTCACCAATTTTCTTGACACAGGTTTATTGTAGGGAATATTATTTGGAACCAATTTAAATTGTGAGCCATGTTTATATAAACTCCAAACATTTTGTTTTGTGTACATGGGCCCAATGAGAGGAATGAAGAGGTCGCAGCATCTATGACTCTTTGACTTGTTGAGTGCATGCACTATTCCCACATATTTCGAAGCACTCTCATGTTTGACTTTTATTTTGCCATAGAGGTATTTTTCTATGCTATAATTTTATTTTTAACCCCGTGTAAGTGCAAAAGTCTCCAAAGTGTTGAAAAATTGAACAAGAAAGAAGATAAAGAAGTACAGTAAGCCTTTAATACATTGTTTTATGTATAAACTGTATTGATTTAGCTTTCAAATTGCTGTTTATTACTTAACTAAATTTATTTTCATTGTTCAACTGATACATTTTTCTTTATCTGTAAAGTTGTTTGGTATCTTGGGATGGGATACAACGCAATTTTTCCCGTTAAAATGAATAGAGATTTTTTTTCATGTAATAGCTTTTCACATAGTAGCAGAATTTTCAGTACAAATTAAAGTCGTTGAGTGAGAGATGGGTATACCCTGTTCAGGGCACCCTATAAGGCATTGGAAATCCAAAGATGAATTGAACAGAGATCCTGCTTCAAACTCATAATCTGATAAAGGACACTGGTGAGTCAACAGACAACTTGGAAAGCAATGAGAGAGTGCTACACTAGAGATTCAAGGAGAAAGTTTAGGTCAGCCAGAGGTAGGAGGATGAACTCTAGGAGGGCATATGAATTTGAGGTAGGAGATAGTTCAGGGCTTTTACTTAGCCCTCTCTCCTTCAGCAAAACAAAAGTACTTGTATCCTGTTCCTTTAGAACTAGGTTGTTAATCTGTAATAAAGTAATTTAAGGTGAGGAGTTAGTGGCTAATAATTAGCCAGCTGTCTACTAGGCTTGTCCACTGGACTGTCCCGCAGACACTGCAAAGTCAGCTCCCCCCAAACCTAATTCTTTATCCTCACCTACAAATCTGCTTTCCACAGTTGTTGAATCCGTTAACCTAGGAGACATCCTTACCCTCTCCTTTGCCCTTCTCCACCAAACCTGATTCCCAAGTCTTGTCAGTTTTTCATCCTAACTGTATCCAGAATCTGCTTACTTCTCTCCATTCCTTTGCCACAGTCCTATTCCACGCTACTTCCATCTGTTCCCTGGACTCTCATTTCCGTTCCTCTAATCTTGGCTCCTTTTGATTCATTCTTTAGACTGCAGGCAGAGTGGTATTTCTAAAATACAAGTCTATGTCTCTTTCCTGGATAGAGACCTGAATGGCTTGCCATTGCCCTTAGGATTAAAGCCATATGGGTATTCACAGCCATTTAAGATCTGACCCATGCCATCCTTCCCAGCCTCACCTCTCTTCACCCCTGCCTTCTCAGGCTACACTACTTTCAGTTCCTTATATGTAGCCTGATCTCTCACTTCAGGACCTTCATACTTGCTATTCCTTCTTCCTAGAACGTTCTTCCACCCAGTTCCCCTCCTTGCTTGCCTAAATCCTACTCAGCTTAGCTCTCAGTCCTTCTCTGATGCTCTGACAAGGTGAAGGACCCCTATTATGTTTTATTTGTAGCACCCTTTAATCCTCTTGTCATAACATTAATTACACTGTATTGCAATTGATTATCCCCCTCTCCCACCCCCGCCACTTCTAGAACATAGGATTGGGAAGACAGTAGTCATGTGTGTTCTGTTCACCATTATATCCCTTGTGCCAATGCTGGCATATATGGAGGCCCAATCTATTGAAAAATGAATGAATGATGAGTGAATGACTTGCTTCCTTTATGAGTAACTGTAAAAACTTACTTACGGGCTCCATGCTCTAGCTCAGGAAATGGATTGTTAAGGAGGACATTTCAGACAACTGTAACAGGTATGGTAGTCCCCCTTATCCAAGGTTTTGCTTTTCATGGTTTCAGTTACCCACGGTAAACTGGGGTCCAAAAATATTAAATGGAAAATTCCAGAAATAAACAATTCATAAGTTTTAAATTCTGTGCCATTCTGAGTAGCGTGATGAAATCTTGTGCTGTCCCGCTCCATCCCACCTGATTCATGAATCATGCCTTTGTCCAGAGTATCCTGCCATCTTGGTTATCATACGTGGTATCTCAGTGCTTGTGTTCAAGTCACCCTTATTTTACTTAATAATGGCCCCAAAGCACAAGAGTAGTGATGCTGGCCATTCAGATATGCCAAAGAGAAGCCAGAAGTGCTTCCTTTAAGTGAAAAGGTGGAAGTTCGTGATTTAATAGTTAAATAAACGATTTTTAAAAATCGTTTGCTGACGTTGCTAAGGTCTATGGTTGAGAACGAATCTTGTATTCGTGATATTGTGAAGAAGGAAAAAGAAATTTGTACTAGTTTTGCTGTTGCACTTCAAACTGCAAAAGTTACGGCCACAGTGCATGATAAGTGCTTAGATAGAAAATGCATTAAATTTGTATAGTGAGATAGGTTGAGAGAGAGAGAGGCCACATTCACATATGTTTTATTAGAGTATATTGTTATCATTTTTCTCTTGATTTGTTAGTTATTGTTAATCTCTTACTGTGCCTAATTTATAAATTAAACTTTATCATAGGTATGTATGTACAGGAAAATACAGTATATATAGTGTCTAGTACTATCCACAGTTTCAGGCATCCACTGGGATCTTAGAATGTATCCCCTACAGACAAGGGGAGACTATAGGGGGCGTATATCTGAAAGTGTCTTATCCCAGAGTGGCCTCTTCTTGGTCCCTAAAGGGCTGGAGCATTGGTTCTGAGCTCCTTGTGAGGTCCCTCTACTTCCTCTCCACATCACCTGCCCACCTCCTTCAGTGACATGGCATGCTCTGGTCATTGCTGTAATGTAACCACCATACCAAAATCACAAGGCCCTTCTCTGACCACCTCCCCCATTCCCATACTGTTGCTGGGTTATTCAGGGCCAATGTGCAGACTGCTGTCTGCATCCAGGAGCATGTCCAGAGGCTCTGCATCTGGAAGTCGGCCTGCTGAGCCTCACAAAACCCCAACTGCTGCTGAGTATCTGACTCACCCTTTTCTCTGCTCCAACAAGACATAGAGAGAAGAGCAATAAAAGGTAAATGTAATGATAGACCAGATATGCAAATACAAAAGCAATTACATAATGAATTTTATCACAGTCAACACATTCCCCAGTCAGATCTGTTTCCTCCTTGAAGGGGTGAGGTAGGAAAATTACATACCAAATCTCAAAGAGGGTTACTAATCTGACTCTCTGAATTGAGAGGCCAGAGAACTAGTTCGACAACTTTTCTGCTTTCGGAACTGTTAGGAACTGCTTAGGGGAAACTTAGGAACTTGCCTATCAGTGCTGTAACTAATTTATGGTTGGTTTCCCAGAAACCTCTTTACAGGACTAAGTTCAAATTGATATAAACTTGTGGAGAGCAATTTGGCAACACGTAGCAGTCCTGGCATTTTCCTCTTTGCTGTCAGCTCCATTTTTGCCCATCTGTGGCTCTGCAGAACCAAATCCATAATTTGCAGGGTCAGTGCAAAACAAAAATGCTAGACTGTTTGTTCAACACAAATTTCAAAAGAGTGACAGCATGGGGCTCTTCTAAGGATGAAGCCCTGTGCTGCTGCACAGATGGAATGGCCATGAAGCTGACCTTGCTTGGCCTTGTGTCTCTGTATCACATGGAGCTGGACTCTGTAAACTATTTTTCCAGACTTCTTTGCCATCTTGCTTCTGATTGGGTTCAGTCAATGGGAGGCATTGGTGGGGTGGGAGGGGCACCTGAAAGGGAGGAAGGAAGAAGGCATTTGTATCCCCCTCTGCTTCTGGCTCCATCTCCAGAAGCAGTGGAGCATCCCTTGGTTCCAGCAGCTGCAGTGGTGGTGACTGTGGTTCCTGCATCCTGCAGTGATTCTAGCAGTAGCATGAGTGGTTTCAACAGTTAAGTACAAGTCTTCATCAGTGTCCGGTGTGAGAGTGTCCTGGGTTCTCACAACACTACCTCCTCCTGTTTGCTCCTGTAATCCTGGTGTTGGTAGTGGCTTCTTGCAGTTACTAATGTAGCGGTTATCTCACCTTCCGCTTTTTGCTTCTTCAGTCCTTCCAACAATAATAATCATTCCTTAAATTAGGTACCCTGATTGAAACAATTACCATAGTTTTTATTTTCCTGATGGGACACTGGTTGAAAAGTAGCTAAATTCTTAAAATTATATCTACTCCTTGACCCAGCTATTCAACCTCTAAGGACTTATACTAAGTATATAATCATGGAGTGGGAAATGATCTAGCCAAAATACTCTTTATTACAGCATTGTCTGTAGTAGCAGAACCCTGGAAGAAGCCAATTCCCAGATATCCAACAATGCATCCATTAATGATAATGAGGTAGGAAAGACAAATATTAATGAAACAAAATGTAACATAAAATCCAGAAATGGACTCAAACATTTATGGAAATTTAGTATATGACTAAAGTGGTATCTCAGGTCAATACATAGCAAGGACATTACAAGGAAAGACCAGTAGGAGGGATACTGATCAATATCCCTCATGAAAATAATATGAAAATCCTTAACAAAGTACTAGCAAATAGAACCAAGCAGTATATGAAAAGATAATAAATTATAACCAACTGTGGTTTATTCCAGAAATGCTGTTGACTTAACATTCAAAAATAAATTAATATAATTCACCACATTAACAGAATAAAGGCCAAAAAAAGCACACGATCACCATAGATGTAGAAAAAGCACTTTTCAAAATTCATGATAAAAACTCAACAAACTAGGAATAGAAGGGTACTTTCTCCATCTGATAAAGTGTATCTACAACCTACAGCTAACATCATACTTAATGGTTATGGTTTCCTAGGCAACTCCATATACTGCAAAGTACTTCAAATTGTCATAAACTTTGTGGAGAGCAGTTTGGCAACACAGAGCCAGCTCGTCCTTTACCTGTTTGCTCTCAGGTAAGATCAAGAACAAGGCAGAAATGCTCACTCCCCCTACTTCAGCCAACATTTTACTAGACTTTTTAGCAAGTACAATGAGGTAAGAGAAAGAAATAAAAGGTATGAAGCTCAAAAAGAGGAAGAAAAACTCTTTATTCAGAGATGACATGATTATATCTTTAAAAAAATAAAATCAAAACAGGATTGGAATAGCTAGATATCATTTGGAAAAATTTTAATCGGGTACATACTTCACAAAGTACACCAGAAAAAAAAACAACAACATTTAAAATTGATCAATGAAATCATAAGGGCTCTAGAGGAAGCCATGGGACAATTATTTTATAATATGAATGGGGAAGGACTTTAAAATTATGAAATAACATCTAGAAGTATAAGAAACTGATAAATATAACAACAATAACAAAAAAAACCACTTCTGCATGGCAAAAACACAATAAGCAAAGATAAAAGGCAAATGACAAATTGGCCAAAAATATTTGTGATTCATACCAAAGACAAAGGGCTAATTAATATCCTAATATAAAAAGACTCTAGAGGGAAGAAGCCTACAGTCCAAAAGAAAATGGACAATAGCTATGGGTTAAAAAAGGAAACATCCAAAGCTCTCAAACATATGAAAAAGTTCTCAACCTCACCTCTGAGAGAATGAAAATTTAAAGACTGAAATATCATTTTTATCAATCAGAATGGCAAAGGTCAAACAGCTTTTTAACCAACTCATTGATGAAGATGTGGAGAAACAGGCACTTTTATACATTGCTAGTTTATACTTTTATACATTGCTGTACGGAGTTTGTACATGTACATAGTACAAACTCTAGGGAGAGCAGTTTGACATCTATCAAAATTACAAATGCATGTACATAGCTTTTAACCCAGAATTACACTCTAAGAAATTTATCCTTCTAGTGTATTGCTCGAAAGTGAAAAAAGGTTATTTAAAGTAGTCTTTTTTGAAATTCCCAAAGACCCAAAGTAACCTAAATGCTGAGCAGCAGGGGACTCGTTAAGGTACATTTGTATTAGAATTCTATGGCAGTCCTTAGATGTGAGGAAACTGTATGTATTGATCTGTAGTGATCGTCAAGATATATTAAGTTTGTAAAGCAAGATGCAGAACACTGCTATGATATAACCATTTGTGTAAAAATGTGGGCAAGATATGTGTATTTCTTGGATATATATAAAATATCGCCGGAGGGATTTTAAAAAAAAAACTTAGTTGCTTCTGGAAAGGGTAACTAGTTAGCTGAAGGACAGGGTTGGGGAAGAGTTTTTTCATTACATATCCCTTTAAACTTTTTAAATTGAACCATGTGAATGCTTACTTATTCAAAAGATAATTCTTTTAAATAATAAGGTAGAAGAATGTAAAATAATGTGGAAAACATTCATAGAATTGTTAGCTGAAATTGTTCAGCTGACTTGTTAGCTGAAGAACAGGTTATACAAAAATATGTATGGCCTGATCTCGCTTTTATTTTTTTTTTAATGTATAGCTGTGCATAAAGAGGACAAAACCAATATATACTGAAATACTAACCACGGTTACCTCTGGGTTTGTGGGGTATGATTAATTTTTATTTCTTTTCTTTGAGTTTATCTGTATTTTTTAACTCTTTTACAACGAAAATACATTCATTGCGTAACAAGAAATAAAAGTTATTAAGAAAGCCCCACAAATGCATGGTTTACCATCTCAGCTGGGCAGCTGTTGCTGTTTAACGATCCTATTACTCATATTGAGTCAATTCATTCTTCCAGCAGACAGAACCTGCCATGTGCCAGGCACGGTGCAAGGAGATATAAGTAAGGTGGCTTATTCTGATGACAGGTGTTCCAAACCCTTGCCACTTTCCCTGTGGCCTCTGTCACATTCCCCATCATCTCCCTTGCACAGATTACCTTGTTTCTACTTCACAAAGAAAACAGGCATGAACTCCCCAGGGCTTTCCTCTTTCCACCTCCAAACTTGTGCATTTCAACCAGGCTCCCAGTCTTCTTTCTGCCTCAAAGGAAGACAGAGCTTTACACTTTCCTTCTGGGCTCTCGAGACACTTTTCCCTCTGTACCTTGTTTGATCGGTGATCTCCTCCTTCATATATTTTAAATTTGTGCCTAACCACTCTCTCCTTCTCGATGAAACGTATTCAGGTATTTGCAATCTAGAAAAAAATGTTCTGATGATCTTTCCTTCCCTCCATATACCCCTACATCTGCTTTTACCCTTAACCTTCCAACTTCTTGCAAAACCACACCATAGGCTCTGATGATATGTGTTTACCTATAGTTCACACCTCAGCTCATTTGAGTTTGATTCATGTGCCTCTAATCTGTTGAAACATTTCTTGCTAAATGTGTCTGTTAGGCTGCAAATAACAGAGCATCCAACTGGCAGTGGCTTAAACACAAACACTATGATTTTCCTCATAAACAGACCCAGAAGTAGGTCACTGCTAGCAGTTCAGCACTTAACCAATGACAGGGCTCTGGGTTGGTCTCAGATATCCTCTTGGCCTTCTTCTCACGGTCATAACAGATCTAAACAGATCTGAATGGCTCAATGAACAGAATTTCTTCTCCTTACACCCAGTTGTCAGAACCGAGTCACATGCCCACCTCCAGAGCAGAGATAAGCCTACGTTTTCTGAGATCAAGGGATCTCTGCCAGAAAGGAGAGGGGAGGGGTAGTTTTTGTTTAGGAAGTGAACTGTGTGACTCACCAAACTGCCCCATCACCTCTTAATTTTTAAATCCAGTCCCCATCCTATTTAATCACGGGTAACAACTCCCTTTCTCTGGACCCTCTTTTCCTCTGTCTCTTTTTTTTTTTTTTAATTAATTTATTTTTATTTTTGGCTGCATTGGGTCTTCGTTGCTGTGCGCGGGCTTTCTCTCTAGTTGAGGCGAGCAGGGTCTACTCTTCGTTGCTTTGTGCGGGCCTCTCACTGCAGTGGCTTCTCTTGTTGCGGAGCATGGGCTCCAGGTGCGCGGACTTCAGTAGTTGTGGCTCGCGGGCTCTAGAGCGCAGGCTCCGTAGTTGTGGCGCAAGGGCTTAGTTACTCAGTGGCACGTGGGGTCTTCCTGGACCAGGGATCAGACCCACGTCCCCTCTACCGGCAGGTGGATTCTCAACCACTGCGCCACCAGGGAAGTCCCCCTCTGGCTCTTGAGGCACACCTTTTCTCCTCTTCTCCACTTCAGCATGTACACCATCATTTTCTCTTTTCCCTTGACATTTGCTCCCTGGACAATCTCATCCACTACCGTAACCCCAGTCTCAACCTAGACGGATAATTGACTTCTCTAAACCCTAAGACTCTTCTGAGATCCAGTCCTATCTTTCCAAATGCCTACTGGCCATCTCTGTCTAAATAGATCATTTGGGCTCTTTGTGTTGCAAACACCATAACAAAACTGGCTTTATAAAATAGAGTACTTATTTGTTCATGTACCATGAAAATACGCAGGTTGTATAAGCTTTAGGGTCAATTTGAGTAATTAACTCACTGGATCAAAGACCCCAGTTCCTTTCCAACTCTCTGATCTGACTTCTGTCTGTCCAGCTCACCCTGTGGCTGGCTTCCCTCATGGCCACTGAATGCATGAAGATCTTCCAGACTCTGCCATCTCCCAAGAAATGGGAGAATTGATATTGGGTGGACACCCAATGGCCCTCAGGCTCATCACACTCAAAGTGTCAAAACTAAGTTAATTACTCCAGTCTCTGCCCCCATGTTCAAATTCACTCCTCCAGTGTTTTCTTTCTATCTCAGTTAATGGCACCAGTCCCCACATTCATAAGCCTGGGGCTTACTGTGGACTCCTCCTAATATTCAGTTGGTTACTAAGCTTGGACGATGCTATTTTGTGACCATCTCTCTTTGTAATCACCTCTCAGTTAGTTTCCTGCCTCCAGGTTCTCTCTGCCTCAGTTGATCCTCCATATTTACCCTACAGTTATCTTTCTCTTTTAGGCCCTTCTTGACAGGTTCATAGTTCCTGCCACTCCCACAGGAAGAATTAGATGACTCTTGGTGCCCCAAACACATTCCGCACCATCTTGCCCTCACATCTATGCCAGGTGTGGGATGCCTTTCTTCCTCTTTTATTTTTTAATCATCCTTCACAACCCAGCTCAAATACAACTGCTACCATGAAGCCTTTACTTATCTACCCCCCAAGGAGGGCTAATTACTGATTCCTTGGAATCCCAGAGGTCTTTGTCTTTGTACAACCTGTTTTGTTTGCACATACCACACTATGTTGTAATTTTTTGGACATATATCTTCTTCCACCATACTGTGAACTCTTTGGGAAGGTATACCATGTAGTCATTAATTTCCTGTACATCAGTATATCTACTTAGAGTTAATATTATACCACTTCACATAAAATTTAAAAATCTTGTAATATAGAGTTTCACTTACCCTCCCCCATCTTTTATGCTATAATTATTATATGTAGTACACATACATTATGGTGAACTTCACAAGACAATGTTATAATTTTTGCCTTAAATAGTTAATATGTATTTTAAAGAAATGTTTTAAGTCTTTCATATTTACCCACGTATTTGCCATTTCTGATTTTCTTTATTCCTTCCTAAAGAGCTGAGTCTCTATCAGAGTTGATTTTCCTTCATCCCAAAGAACTTCCTTTAGCATTTCTTGTAGTGCTGACCTGCTGGTGGCAAATTCTCTTGGTTTTCTTTCATCTGAAATTATCTTTATTTTGCCTTCATTCTTGAAAGATATTTTCACTAGATGTAGAAATCTGGTTTGACTGGAATTTTTTCTTTCAGTACCTCAAAGATGTCATTCATTGTATTCCAGTCTTTATTGCTTCTGATGAGAAGTCAGTGGCATTCAAATCATTATTCCTCTTTATACAATATGACTTTTTTCTGGCAGCTTTTATGATTTCCTCTTTGTGTTTATGTTTCAGGAGCTTGACTATGATGTGCTTAGGTGTGGTTTTCTTTGTATTAATGCTGCTTAGTGTTCACTGACCTTTTTGAATATGTCATTTTACGTCTATTATTTCTTCCAATACATTGCCTGTCCCATTCTCTCTCTCTCTTCTCCTGGGACTCTAATGACACATGTATTAGATATTCTGATATTGACCCACAGATCCATGAGGCTCTTTTTTTCCCCATTTTTTTCTCTCTGTCTTCTGATTGGGTAATTTCTATTGATACCATCAAGTTCACTGGCTCTTGTCATTTCTACCTGCTGTTTTTAAATTCTATAAATTTCCACTTGATTTTTTTGTTTGTTTCAATTTCTCTACTGAGACCTCCTGTCCATTCATTACAAGCATATTTTTCTTTCTGCCCATGAGCATGAGTATAATGGCTGCTTTAAAATTCATATCTGCAATATGCAACATCTGAGTTATCCAGGGGTTGTTGTCCATTGACTGTCTTTTATGATGTGAGTGGGTCATATTTTTCTGTTTCTTGATATGTCAAGTAACTTTGGAATATGCCCTGGATACTGTGGATAACAGGTTGTAAACACTGTGGATTCTGTTATATTCCTCTAAAGAGTATTGATTTTTTTCATTTAAGTGAACAGTTAACTTGGCTGAACTCAAACGGCAAAACTCCATTTCCCCTACAGTGAGTGGCTGCTCAGATTTCAGGTCACTTGTGTCTTTTTACCTGAGGTGCTTGTAGTCTGTCGCATGCATGTATGATTCAGCGATCAGCCAGAGATTTGGGCAGAGTTTATACCTAGAATTTGGGGCTCCTCCTCTCTAGCTCTCTCTTTTCTGGAGTTTCTTCCCTTACTTACCAGCATTTGTGGGTGCCCCAAAACTTATCCCCTGGCTCTTTAAGCCAGTAAGATTGTTGCCTTTCTGTCAGTATTTTAGCTACTGTAAATGATACAATTTGGGACCTACACACAAGCTAAAAGCCATAATAAACAGGAAATTCTCCTCATGTCATTCCCTTCTTCCAAATGTAACTCCCTTCCACTATCTGCCTGCTTTTGTTCACTCTTCAGGAGCCTCAGGTAATTTTATCCAGTTATATTTTATCCAGAGTTATAGTTGGTATCTATTAAGAGGGTTGGTCCAACAAAAAGCATAGTCAGTAATACTGGACATGGGCCCAACAACTATTTCTAGCTCTCTGCCATCTGGGCACATGGAAGGATTATGGTTCTTCTTGTTCCCTTTATGGATGAGATGTGACAAATGAGATGTAATTAGAAACTATGACTTGAATGTTCCAAATAGTGGCTGTTCCAGCAACCTGGGTCCTGAATTAAGAGACTCCAGTCAGTCTTTGTTCAAAATACATGGTGAACAAGAAACAAATCTATTGCACCACGCTGCCTCTGTTCTACAAATATGCTCAGCATCTTCATAAGTAGCCAAAATATTGTAGTGCAAGCTAAATACATGGCCATGTCCTTGCCCATCACCCTCACCCTTTCTTCAGCACGAGCATCTAGAGTAAGGGAAGGAGCCTGTGTGACCCACCTGGCTGCCACACACTCAGGTGACATCTGCATACGTCACAATGTGCTTCGCCACAGCTGAAAGAACTCACTGTTGCCTTACAGCTTCTACATATACAGGGGCACGATAATAGAGTGCTAAAGAGCATGCGCTCTGGATTCAGAGTACTGAGTTAAAATCCTAGCTTCGCCACCGTGTGAGCCTGGATTTGTCACTGATTCTCTCCTAACCTTAATTTCCTCATCTATAAACCAGAAGTACTAAGACCACACAGAGTGTATTTTGGAGTGCCTGGTATATAGCAAGGTTCAAACAGAATTACAGCTGTTTATCCCCTGTTTACATTCAGCAGAATTTACTGAGAGCTTATTATCTGCCAGTCCCTGTTCTAGACACTAAGAATACATCAGTGAACAAACAGCTTGTATTTAGTAGGAGACAGATAATAAACAACAAATATAACAAATAAGCAAAGTATGTAGCATGTGGGAATGATAAGTGCCATGGGAAGACAATGTAGAAAAGGGCAACTGCAGGAGTTGCAAGTACAAGTAGGACAGCCAGGGCAGACCTTGCTTAGAAGGGGACATTGGCGCCAAGGCTTGGAGGAGGTGAGGGAGTGAGGCAGGCAGAGATCTTGGAGAAGAGGGTCCAGGTGGATGGGAGAGCCATTGTGAATGTTTTAAGGCAGGAATGTGGCTGGAAAGTTCCCAGCTGAGCAAGGTGGGCAGGGTGGCTGGAGCAGAATGAGGCAGGGGGTGCAAGAAGGAGAGAAGGTCAGACAGCCACCTTTCAGGTGGATGGTATGGGCCCCGTCCCCATGGTGAGGACTTCGGCAGTCACCCTGAGACAGGAATCACTGGAGTTTTGAGCAGAGGAGAGATGTGACCTGTCGTGTGTTTTTAAAAGAGCTCTCTAGCAGTTGTGTGGAGAAAAGGAACCAGGGCAGGGGTGGACGCAGGAAGCCCAGCCGAAGACCACTGAAGTTATCTATACAAGAGATGAAGGTGATAGCAGTGCTAGATTCTGGCTGTATTTGGAAAATACAGCTAACAAGAGCTCCTGATGGATCTGCTGTGGGGTATAGATTAAAGAGAGGCATCCGAATAACTCCTTAGTTTTTGGCCTGAGCAATCAGAATCACAGGAGTACCTTTATCTAAGATGGGGGGGGTCTTTGAATTGAGCCTTTTGGGGGGGAAATAATCAGTAGTTCAATTTTATTTCTTTTTATTGAAGTATAGTTAACTTACAATGTTGTGTTTCAAGTGTACAGGAAAGTGATTCAGTTATACACATCTATATACTTTTTCAGATTATTTTCCATTATAGGTTATTATAAGCTATTCAGTATATAATTCCCTGTGTTATACTCAGTAGTTCAGTTTTAAAATGTTAAGTTTGATATGCCTGTTAGATCTTCAAGTGGGGGTGAGGAATAGATGGTTAGTCAAGTGTGACATTTGAGACAGGTCTGGACTGAAGATAAAGATTTGGCAGCCACTGGCATATAGAAGGTATTAACGTCTTCAGGGTGGATTAAGTCACCAAGAGAGAATATAGATGTAGAAAAGGGCAAAGGATAGGGCCCTGGGGCACCCCAGTTCTTAGAGAGCCAGGAGAAGAGCTGAAAGAGTCCCTCTAAGGAGACTAAGAAGGAATTAATTAAACTCTTTTCCTTGAAACAATTTCTCTTGGCTTCTAGGATTCCATATTTTCCTGTTTTCCTCTTACTTCGCAGCCCACTCTTCTTAGTCTTCTTTGATGAAGTGAAATAACTGTCCAATAGATTTCATAGGATGGAGGTCATTTGTGACCTTGACAAGAGTGGTCTTGGTGAACTGATGGGGGTGAAAGTCTGATTGCCATGAGATCAAGAGACAATAGGAGGTGTGGGCATACAGGCAACTTTGAGGTGTTTGCAGCCAAGGAAAAATGGCAAATTAGAGTAATATTAGAGGGGAATATGGGGCTAAAGGGACATATGTGTACATATAAAGACAGGAGGGTGTACACCATGTTTTTGTGCTGAAGGGAATTATTTAGGAGAGGACAATTGATGAGCAGGAGATGAGGAGATAATTTCAGGAGCAGTCATTAAATAGTCAAGAGGGGAAGGGATCATGGTGCCAAATGGAAGGGCTTGCCTTAGATAAGAGCAGGGACACTACATACATGAGACAGGAGGGAAGGCAGAGTCGAGCAGAGAGGCAGGTAGGATGGAAGCCATGGGGTGGGAAGATGAGGTAGTTCTTGTAAAATTGCTTTTATTTTTCTCAGTGAAATGAGAAGTAAATTTTTCAGCTCAGAGTGGGGAAGGGGAGAGGTGTTGATATTTGAGGATAGAGGTGCAATGCAGTCGTTTCAGAGTGTGGGAAAGTAAACTGACTAAGGAAATGCAGAAGGGCAGTGTTGAGAGCCCACTTGAGATTTATGGTCATAAATTTAGTGACAACAGTTAACACTGTTATTTTTGTCCAGCGTGTTAAGCTGGACAGAATCAGGGTTTTGCCTGGCAGGTAGTCCCAGGAACAAGGAAGTGAGGAGTGTATGCAAAGGGATGATATAGTGATGACTATGAAATCTAATGTGCGTAGGAGAGATATGAGAATATAAGGGCAATGAAGAACAGTGGGAAAGTAGATTAGAGGTCAAAATGGGGGCAAAGAATTGTTCAAATGGGGTTATTAGAGTAAATAAGCTGGAAGGGAAAGACGTGTTGATCAGGGAACAGGATGCTTGAAATGAACAGTTCAGCGGTGGTGCTGTTATTTGGTGATGCAAAGGTCCAGGGTACCCACATGACAGTAGGGTGGAAGGGGATATGGTTGCAGTTTAGATACTAGGGTTTCAGTTGGGTCATTTATTCTACAAGGATGCTAAATTCACCGAAAATGTCAGCAGGAATGAGGTGGAGGTGCGGAACTCTGCTGTCAGATGCTAGAATCTCCGGGAATGGCAGATGGGGGGGGGGGGTGCACAAGAGAGAGATGTGGCAGAACATAGCAACAAGCAGGGCTTGGTATGGTCTTATGGCAGGTACTTCAGAGCAGCTGGGGGTTTACAGCTGGAGGGCAGAGGGGAGAACTAGTCTAACTTGGGTATTAATTCTCTGGGTGTAGGTGGACCTACTCTTCTGAATTCTACTCTCTAGTATCTCAATAAGCTCCCTTCCCTCCTTTGGCTCTGAGAGGCCAGCCAGGGTGAGGGATTTATTCAGGGTTACAGGGTCAGAAGGAAACCAGGGAACTGTCAGGATTTTCACTCTCTCTTCTCTGCTACCAAAATACCAAGGCAGTGTTTTGGATATTTAAAAGAACATTTAAAATGCCGTCGTTTGTTTCTGCCTCTGTGCAACATTTGTGCTGCGGAAGGACAGGGAACTGGTAACCATGGTAGTGGAGCAGGGCAGTGGTGAAGCGGTGGTTTTTAAATGAGGTGAACTTCAGGCAGGCGGCACCCAGAGCTCAACCCTCATGGCCTCCTCAGAGATCTTTGTTCATTCAGCTTCCTTAGGGAGAGAGCTTGAATTCTTCCCCGCTGGGAAGCAAGCTTTGAAAGGGAAGGTTTTGCCAGATTCCCTATGGGGAGGGTGTGTCCCTGGGAGCAGGTTTCGGGGATCTGCCTGAAACCTTGGTCAGCAGGGAACTTTGGGCACCCTGTCATGAACGGGAGAGCCTGTGATAACAAGTAAGCCAGCTCTGCGGCATCCTGGATGCCGAATTCCTACACACCGTCAGCTCTCTCACTACCTGTCCCTGGACAGGTGGCCACTCATGGCAGTGGCCCAGAGCCCTGGCCCAAAAGGCAGCCCGGCAGGGCCCCCACAGGACGATACCTGGTGCCAAGAGGGGAGAGGAAGAGGGAGGGAGGCCTCTGCCACATTCCTGGATGGGGAGCCCCAAGAGCCTTTCCAGGACAAAAACGTGCCCCAAGTGGACACAGGGCAAGGCAGGGCAGGGCAAACCCAGGCCGCAGCTCGAGTCGCAGCTCGAGTCTCATGACTGCAGTGTTTTGCTGCAGGTTTCCCAGCTGCTCGGGGCGGGAGGCGGCGTGGGGTGGTGGGGGCGAGGACGAGGGAGGGGGAGAGGAGGAGGGAAGTAAACAGAAGACCACAGAGAGCCAGTTCCCTGCGTTCAGAGAACACCAGCCGCCTCCGGTCCCCGGTGGGTGGCTGTATGTGTGGAAATGAAACTGGGAGGGGAAAGGAGAGAGGGAACAAACAGTAAGCAAGCGCTCCTCGGCTGTTACCCACCCACCTCGCCTTTCCTGACCCACCAGCCCACTCCCCCTCTGGGGTGACGGGGTGGGAGGGAGACGGTTCACGAAGCGCCCACCCCCAAGTACTCGTAGCTGGTTCAGCTGTCGGTGAATCAGACACTGTCTAAGCAGCTGTCACCTGCGCTCAGGAGGGGAACAGGGGGCGGCCTGGGGAAGGGGGAGGATGGGTGAGTGGAAGATCCAGTACTGGCCTGGGCGTGGGGTGCCGCCTGGGGCTGGGGAAAAGGGTGTCTCCCTTCCAACACATGCACATTTCTCAACCCAGTCCCCACGACACGGGGGTATCGGGGGTCGGGGGTGGGACGAGGGCCTGGGGACACAACTTAAGTGGGAATTGGAAGCAAAGGAGGGGCTGGGAGGGAGGTTGGAGTGTACTGCGGCGGGAAGCGCTGGGGTGCAGGGCTGGCGGGGGCCGCGGGGCAGGCTGCTGCCGCCGCCTGCCCGCGCGGGGTTATGTGAGGTAACCGCGAGCCGGGAGAAGGAGGGAGGCGGCGGGGGCCGCGGGCCGGGGTGTCTAGCGCTCGTTGGACAAAGAGATGATGAAACGTGAGCGCTATATTTACCAAGGGGGTGGAGACCGAGCGCGGGGGGGGGGGCGGGGGAGGAGGGCGGCGGGTTAAAAAGGACAAACTGTTCCACAACAACTACAGGAAACACAGCCCATCTGACTCACCGGGAGGGCCCGCCGACCCCCTCTCAGGCTTAGCCTGGAGGCCGGCGCGGGGCTGGAGGGCGCGGAGGGTCCCCGGACCGACCCAGCCCGGCGCTACGGCTACAGCTGGGGGATGGGTTGATTTATATAAACAAAGGCAGCTTAGCTCCAAGGGCTACGTGCGTGCGTGTGGCTTTTGTGGGGCAGGGGAGAGCGCGGAAAGGCACGAATGTTTCCTAACCCCGTGGCCCCAGCATCCAGTGGCCCGACCACCGCGGGAAAGGCTTGCCTGCAAACTCCGTGAGCACGATTCCTGCAAAGTCATCTCCTCCCGCACAGCCTGGCTAGCCGGCCCGCCCCACCCCGCCGGCGGCCGGCAGCACACGCCTCCCCCGCTCTCCCCCCTCCCCCGCGCTAGCCCAGCTCGCGGCGCTCAGAGTTGGGGTGCGGTGCGGGCTATGTTTAGAAGCTGATGTCATCCGACACCCTACTCCGCAGTGTTCCCAAGGGGACCGTAGGGCAGGTTTTCCTCTTCCTCGCGGGCGTGGGTGATGGAGAAGGTGCCTCCTCCCCCCAGTCCCCCCCACAGACACCTGTCTTCCCCCAGGGAATTTTTTTTTAATGCAACCCCGCCAGGGTTATGAAACGGGGGTCATACGCACAGAGGGCGCAAACCCTAGGGCTTGGGCCGCGAGGGCCCAACGAGCAGCCTCCGCCCACTCCCACCCCTTCCCGACCGGGTGCAGGGGCTAATTTCAAGGTTAGCTCACGCGGGCGCGGGCGCCCAGAGCTTCTTGCACGAGTTTGGGGCGGGTTCCTCATCCCCTAATCTAGGGCAGTTTGTTCAACTGCAGTAAAGGGAGCTTGATGTTCCAGCAGGGAAGGGATTTCTGAGAACTGGGACTGTCCTCAGATGAACTCGCCTCCTCCGGCTGCTGCTGCGGCGGCCGCCCGCGGAAGACTTTTTAAAAGGGCGACGCCAGGCCGGGGCGCGCGGCCGGCGAGTGGCTGCGCCGCCCGCCAGTCTGCGGCCCCAGCCGAGCGCCCGCCCCCGAGCTCGGGTGATTCACCGTGCGCGCGGCGTGGGGCTCCTCCGAGCGCGCGGGGCTGAGAGCTAAACTTATCCTCCTACATATGCATGAACGGGTGGCCTTTCGGCTCGGCAAAGGAGAGGCCTGGAGTTTTGCGGAAGGCTGCTAAGTGGAGCGAGAGCAAAGTAGGGCGTCGTGCAAGTTTTCGCGCGGGCCGGAGGCCCCCCTCCCTCTCCAGCACCTGCGTGTTAACTGTCGTTATGGCCACGGGCATTACAACAGATAGGGAGGGCTTTACCTGATTGCATTTCAAATTCAGGCACACCGCCATTGTTGGAAGCCCGATCCCTTCAGCCCCTCTTGCCTCCTCCCTTCTCCCCAAACTTGCCACCTTCCCCTAATTACCCAGGTTTCACTAAAATAAACACTGCTTCTCCTCCTGCACCCCCGCCCCCCAGTATGCCCTGTATGACTTGGTGGGATCAATGAAGCCGAAGGACCTGGGTCCTGAAAGAAGTCTGGAGCCAGCCCAGAGTGAGGTCCGACACGTGATCCCCTACCCCCAGCGGGCCATCTGTTCTTCTTCCTTCCAACCGGGAGGCTGGCAGCTCTGCCCAGCACCGTCCACGCCTCCCAGCAGGAAAGAGGGAGAAAAGCCAGCGTTGGAACCCACTACCTACAGAGTGCGATTTTAACCTAAAAGTCCCTGAGCCTTGGGCAAGGGGGAGACTGGGCAACGTGTATTTTAGATTAAGCTCCAGGTGACTAGCTCCCTCCATTTGAATTAAAACCTCCAGGGAAGGGGCCTGGGAATGGTCTGCGTGTGCCTGGAACTATCTCACTAAGAGCTGGGGTGGAAAACTGGCCTAGGAAAAAGGGTGGGATTCTGTGACCCCTCCCCCTCCCCACTCGCTTCCCACAAACTAGTTTGAAGAAAGCAGCAGCATTATAACAAGAAATTAAGGAATAAAGGATTTAAGGGATTTGGGACGAATTTATGTTTGTGTCTGCTAGCCAATTAAATTAAGACACCTTCACTGTCCTAAAGAGCTGCATTTGTAAATGCACAGCAGATGAGGTGGTGTTTAAAGAACCCAAGTCTTGCCTAGAATTTTTTGGTTGGAGGGAGGACCCCTGGAGTATCTGGAGTTTGGAAGGGACTACAGAGATGTATTCATCTAATCCCATTAATTCACAGATAAGGACGTAGCTCCAAGAGGTTGCCTAAGGTCACACAGCCACTCTCAGGCCCAGGAGGCCAGTTCCCTGCCCCTTGCTGGCCTAAACTGAAAATCAGCTCACTGTAGGCACTGTCTCTTAGGAGGGTGATAATGATAATAAAAACTTTAGGATGCACAGAAAATCAGACTTAGATGTTCTTGCTACAAGCCATTGTTCTTGAGAACTGGGAAAATAAAGCCAAGGTTTAGGCAGAAATTAGGGAGGAAAATGCATACTTACAAACTGTAAGCACAGTTCTAGTCTTCGAATGCCCGTGCTCCTCCCAGTTGGTTTGTGTGGATTTGAAATGTGTATTTACAAAGATTAACTTGGGGGAAAACAGACTTCTTATATTTATGTGGCATAATATATACTTTACTATAAATTATTCATTGCAATTTGGAATGATTCACATTGATCTGGGATAATTTGTTTTGCCAGAATTTTAATTGGGACAACCACATGCTGGCAAAACAGCATTAATTGGTTTAAATTATAATATGCACTCTAGTACAGAAAGGAAATCCTATTGTTGAAAACACAAGAAAAAATCCTGATGTAGGAATTATTACTTGTGAGATATCTATATCTATCTATATCTATAGTTGTTTTTAACATATAAGCCTCATTGAGGACAGACTGCCTTTTCATTTCTGTATTCCCCCATGCCTAACTCACTGACAGAAACATAAATATCTGGAGAGTGAATACGTGGAAGAGGAGAAAAAGGAGAAAGCAGTCTACAGTTCTAGAATTGTTGGGTTTAAAAAGATATTCTAAATCAAGTAGTAGTTATGTTTTTAAGTGTGTGAGAGAAATTCATGTAAATGAAATCTGAGTTGTATTTTATTACTTTCTTGTATAGCTCTGAAATGAATCAGTTGGAAGAGTTCAGGGTTTATGTCCATTCCAAACAAAATTAAATTAAAGGGAGTTAAAGAGAAGAGGGCAAGAAGTAAGTCTATATAGAAAAAAACACAAAAACCTATGATGATTGACTTATTCAAGTTCCTGGATTACAATCTTCAAGGAAAGATACAAACTTTCCTTCTTTTCTGGAATAACCCCGTTGTTAACTCTAGGGCTTTCTGCTCTCTGAAGGTGCCCACTGCAATGCCAGTTACAATGCAAATCTGAGAGACTGTATAGGCTGTGCTCATGGGAGTCCTGGAGAGATCTTGCTGGTATTTGTGGTGGACCTTAAAGAGGCAAGCAAATGTGAAATTTCTAACTGATCTTGTATCCTTGGGGACAGAGTTTGTCCCAGAAAAATCATGAAGTAGGCAGACTCCCTTGGGCTTCAGTGAATTCTTTTCTAAAATTAAGGGGATTGGAATACAAGAACTCTAAGATGGCTTCACTTTACATGTACCTACCACCTACCTTAGTAGGATGGTGACGATGATATTCTTAGTTGACCAGCACCCCCTTTCTAAGCTTCCCTTTCCCGTGTAGTCACCTACTGCAGGATCTTTCTGTACCACTTTAAAAGCAAAGTCGAAATAAACTACTGTAGACTTCAAACTAGAAGGGTAAATTTGAGACCCTTCCTTTAGAGACCAAGAACCTGATGTAACTTTCCCAAACCTTAACAAAGGCTAATCGCCAGTGGGGGGTATGGTTAGACCTCACTGGATCTACATCACAGAGAAACAGGTATCCCTCACACCCACTTAGGAAAATAAATGTATTTTTAATCAATTCTGCGGATAGTACACCTCCTGGAAGAGACATTGGCCCTAGATAGATTCTTTTCTCAGCTATCAAGATGGAAAACAACCCCATCATTCCTACAGAGGGAGAGGCGAACATAGTTAATCAGACTCTAAGAGTCATACTAATTGTTAATCAAGTAATGCCACAATATTCAATGGCTAAGGATCTCTGGCTGGTTCCAGTTCTTAAGAATCTGTTAAGCAGAGTTAATATTTCACAAAACCAAAAGAGTTCAGTTGTGAAGCCCGAAGAGCTAGGAATCAGATTTATGTTTTCAATGGAGTTCTGTTACAAGTCACTTTCTTGCGTCTCAGTCTTCATATCTGTTAAGTGAGGGAAGGGATACACGCCCTAACATCCCACAGGAGTCTGTGGAAAGAAAATGAGCTAAGAATGTTGTTTTTAAAGTTTTAAAAGTTATGCAGGGATTTTTGTTTCCATTTATTTTAGGGAGGTTACAATAGCGTCAAAACAAAACAAAAACAGCTTCCTTAGAATAAATTGCACGAGGGAAGGAGAGGAATTGAGGTATCACAAAAGAAAAGATGAAGCGTTTCAAAGTAAGACTAGCCAGACAGAAGAAGGACTATGCTTTAAAACAGAACTTTTGTCAGCTCTGCATTTTTAAGATGAATTAGTCATAGTTAATGTATTGGGTGGAAGAATTATTAAAAATCTGCCCCAAAGTATGCTGCATCCCGAAACGGAAAAACGAATTGATGCTTTCTCATTTGTGTTTATTCTTGAGCAACTTGGCCTGACATATTTAGTTGTTGTTTTTTTAAATTATTGACTCACTTTGCATTTATTTATCACCACTGCCCTCCCATACATATCTCGATTTTCCCATCAGCAACACAAAGTACAAGGATGTGTTCAGTTTCACTACAGCTCTTCGCGTTTACAAGTGTGCAGCGCTGGCCTTCGGAATGCCCTTCTGATTGGCTGAGCCAATGTCAGTGACATCAACCAACTTACTTTTGATTGGAAGACTGGTTGCTGGGACTGTAGCGTTTGCAGGAAGTCACTTAACTGTTTGCGAGCTGGAAAATGAAACTGAAGTTCTCTTTTGTCGTAAGAAGGAACGCAACCGAGTAGGGAAGGTGTATCCCACAGCTCCGCAAGCTGGAACGTGAGCCAAGAGGCCTGGACCGGCTAAGGGATTGAGAGACACTCCCAGAGATGCGCGGCTGCTCCTTTCCAGCCTCCCGGCTGTTACCCTTTTAAATGTCAGCGTTCGAGGCTGTAGAGGTAGCACGAGGCATCGAAACAGAACTGTCGGATTGGCCGCACGCCTCAGTTCTAGACGCACCTCTCCACCGAAAGACTGTTCTGACTGGCAGAGGAAGAAAGTAAACAGAGTTGAATCACCCTCCCCACTGGCCAATTGGAGGGGGTTTGGATTGTGACGTGATGGGATTCTGCGAAATTGTTACTGAGCGAGAGAATGCCGGAACGGTGCGCACCGGCAAGAGCAGGGGCTCAGAAGCCGTCAGTGGACTGGGGGAAAAGTGTCTCTTAGACCTGGCGCTTGGTCCGGCCCTTGCCACCCACGTCCGGGTGGTTGGGTGAATGTCCTAGGGCTTTGGCTGGACTGAAAAGGCGGCCGAGGGCGTGTACCTCTCTTGCAGTTTCCTCTCCCAGCGCCTCGGGGCGTTTTCGGTCGAATAAACTTGCGACGACCGCCACGTGTGGCATCTTTCCAGGGGAGCCGGCTCGGAGCAGACTGCGCGCCCGTCGGGCGGATTGCGCCCGGCTCTGGGCACCGGAGGCGGCGAGAGGCGGCAGCGCGGCGGAGCCCGGGGCCGTGGATGCTGCGTGCGGAGGCGCTGCCGGTTACGTAAAGATGAGGGGCTGAGGTCGCCTCGGCGCTCCTGCGAGTCGGAAGCGCCCCGCGCCCCCGCCCCCTTGGCCGCTGCGCCGCGCCGCGCCGCGCTCGTCGTCCGAGGCCAGGGCACGGCGAGCTGAACCTCCGCAGCCACCGCCAAGTTTGGCCGCGCCTCCGGGGCTGCTGTCGCCCGCACCATGTCCGCGGCCGCCTACATGGACTTCGTGGCTGCCCAGTGTCTGGTTTCCATTTCGAACCGCGCTGCGGTGCCGGAGCATGGGGGCGCTCCGGACGCCGAGCGGCTGCGACTACCTGAGCGCGAGGTGACCAAGGAGCATGGTGACCCGGGGGACACCTGGAAGGATTACTGCACGCTGGTCACCATCGCCAAGAGCTTGTTGGACCTGAACAAGTATCGACCTATCCAGACCCCCTCGGTGTGCAGCGACAGCCTGGAGAGTCCAGATGAGGATATGGGATCCGACAGCGACGTGACCACCGAATCTGGGTCGAGTCCTTCCCACAGCCCGGAGGAGAGACAGGATCCTGGCAGCGCGCCCAGCCCGCTCTCCCTCCTCCACCCTGGAGTGGCTGCGAAGGGGAAACACGCCTCCGAAAAGAGGCACAAGTGCCCCTACAGTGGCTGTGGGAAAGTCTATGGAAAATCCTCCCATCTCAAAGCCCATTACAGAGTGCATACAGGTTAGCGGCGTCTCCCTCTCCCACCCAACTCTCGGGTTAGTTAACCTTTGGCCGGGCAGCCTTCCTGGGCGTTAAAGGACACCACGCTCGGCCGAAAGGGTGCAAATACTTAGGATGAGATGCTGTTTAACTCTTTAAAATGATTGAACCGGTTAGAGACGGAAAGCTCACTCCTTAATCGTCCCCAGCCTCTAGAAGCCACGGAGAGCCTTAACCTGGCGGGCAGAGTGAGTGCCGAGTGCCAGCCGATGTGCGTGGCTTCATGGGGAGTGGTGCCGCCCCTCCCCTGTCCCGCCCCGCCCCCCCCAGGACTCCCGCACCCGGCGACTCTGGGGCCACCCCACTTGGACAGACGCTGGCGGGGGTTGGGGGGCACAGTCAAATGGCGTATCTTTTATTTTACTGTCTTGTGGGATTGCCGCGAAGTGGCCGAAACCTGGAGAAGCGGCGCACATTATATGGAACCTTTTAGGGATGACTAAGGGCTCGGTTAGCTGTATGCTTGCTACTTTTCAGGGCCTGCCAAGGTGGTTTTAAATTTGGCCAAGAGTCCCCAGAGAGGTTTAAAATAACACTGCTTCAGGCAGCAGAGAAGTTTGATCAAGTGATGGTTGGTTAACTTCACAACTAGTTAGCTTTTTTAATGAGATTTCAGAGTGGATTTTTTCCCACGTGATTTAGGTCGCACCCGCCACCCTGAATAGAGCAGTTAGTGAGGAGGTGTGGTTCTTGCCGGAGGTCAAGGCTGATGATAATGAACGTTGGGATGTTCTGGAGGCCCCGTGGAGGGGTCTCTCCCAGGGAGAGCCAAAGGCAGGGCTGATCAGATGCATGTGGCTGGTAAGACATCTGCAGTATAAAATGGGCTTTGGAGACTTATAGGAACCTTGGTCAGCCAATTCTGTTGGTTCTGTTTCACATATTCAGAAAAAGTTGGAAAGCATTCACACTTGACCATGCTGTCTCCCCATCTTTAATAAGGTTCCTTTACAGCTGCTGTTCTGATAAGGAAGCACAGTGCTTGGTCCTCTCATGAACTCCTTTCCCTCTGTCCTATAACACCATGTTTAAGAGGAGGTTGTTGGAGTTACTTGGAAAGTATTGTCGTTTTTTGGTGTAATTGTTGGTACTTTTAAGATGAGGCCCTGGGCCTGTGGTTTCAAAATGATCATTGGCTGGTTTGGTTTGGTTTTGCTTATTTAAAGAGAGGCCACGTAACTGCATCTCATATTTTATTTCCTTTGGAAAGTGCTTCTTGTGGAGGTGGCTGCTGGCACAGGAGTAAAGCTGAATTTCCTCCTCATGGTTAATGCAAAATCAGGTTCTCTTTGCGGTTGTCATCTAGGTTGCCGTAAAACAGCACATTTTAAAGTTTGTGTCTGTAAGGTTGATGTGCCTGGCTTGGGGGATGTGACCTTTAGCGAGGCTCCCAGGGTGAAGTAGGGGTATATTAACCAGAGGGTGTTACTCACCAACAGCTGTTGGGCGGGCCTGGCTGTGTCAGCCATGTTCCCAGAGTTCAGCTCACAGGGACACCCACTGCCACCTTGAGCAAAGGCACTTTCTCCTTCAGGGAGCTGCCCAGTTGTGCAGTTGGGGAGGCCTGCGGAGCTTCTCTGTTAGCTCCCTGAGTCTGTCCAACTCAGAAGAGCATTCTGGGCCGTTCTGCTGAGTGATTTTCTCAGGCATATAGAAATGGCTGCTAATGTGTGCGTGCACGCACGCTGCTCTTTAATTCTCCACGAGGCAAGTGAGCTCAGTTGTTTCAGGAGAACCTTTTACACAGTCCGGAGTGGAAAACGAAGTGAAGTGTTAATCCCATTTTATATGCTACAGTCAGTCTTTTGAAACTAGTGATGTGGTAATTGCAGGTGCCTTATTTATGTTTGGGGGCTCTGTAATGCTAGGACATGGTTGGACAAAAACCTCAGCCTCTGTAAAGACTGTCAGAAGTGTACTCCTGCTAGAGAAGGTGTGTGCAAGGGATACTCTAAATACGAGACTCGTAGGAGGTCTCATGCATTTGGAAGTTTCCCATTCAGCTTCCAGTTAGATTGTCTTTAGGGTGGGGTAGCATCTTGATTGAAAAAATTTTTTTAAATTTTTCTATTTTTTGCTGGTATTAAACCCAGAAGATGGTCAAGAGATAGCAGTTGGAATGTCTGTATTTTGTGAAGACTTTTTAAGAACTAAAATTCCAGCCACACCCCCCCTGCACAATGTGGCCCAACCAGAATCCCTCCTGCTGCTTGCTCCTATCCTCCTAGAGTCTCATACAGATGCCACTTTTATAGAACCAGTGGCTTTATTTATATATTTATTTGTTTTGGCCACGCTGCATGGCATGCGGGATCTTACTTTCCTGACCAGGGATCGAAGCGCAGAGTCTTAACCGCTGGACCACCTGGGAAGTTCCAGAACCAGTGGCTTTAGAAGTTGAGACACTTAAAATTGTGTTTAGTTCAGTGCAGTTATTTCTAGAGTATCCTAAGAGAAAAGACCCCTTTGAGGTGGACTGAGGTGGGTTCTGATTTGTCCTTCTGTTTCCCAGTTGTGAGATGTTAACCTAGTTCAGAGTTTGTAAACTAGAGGTCTGCTGCGGAATTTGCTTTGCAAATTTGTTTGGCTTGACTAGCACAGGGTTTGTAAAGATTTTGTTACTAACATGAAAAAATCAGGATTTCCACACAAATCCAGATTTCTGGCTTCTCTGGAAAAATCGAATGAACTGGCAATACTGCGTCTGAATTCCTGCCCAGCAACAATTGGCTTGAACTGACAGTTCTTTATATGAGGCAGTTTCCCTTATTTTAATCATTTACATGGTCTCTGTTGGCATTTAAGTTTGCAGTCTCTTCTCTATTTGAGCCTCAGTTTCTTAATCCACAAGATAGGGTACCATCTCTGAACTTGGATTCTTGTGCAAAGATAATAGTTTGTGTGTACTGGGCAGAGCTTAAAATCAGGAAACATAGAAGAAACTTATTTTTAAGTAGTACAGTACTTTACATTTTCTAATACTGTGTTCAGTTTGTTTTTCTTCACCCTCTAGATCAGATATCTTCTCAGGTGATGTACCTCTAAAATTTAAGCAGTGGATCCATGGTTAATCTGAGAAAAAGTACAAGGAATATGAACTTTTCTGTCTCCAGACCTTTTGGACACTTTAGAGTGTATTTATTGTTTCTGATTAAGTATTAGACCCATTGGAGTACTTTTCCTGAAAACATACTGAGCTTATTATTTGAAAATGCAACCCACTTTAAGTTTATCTTGGCACACCCCACATCCACATGCCACCCCCCACCTCTGAGCACACACTCCAAATTGGCCTCCACAAACCCACACCCAAACCCACTGACTCCCCAGACCCTCTCCCACGTCCCCTCAGCCTCTCTAGGACCGCGAAAAGAAAAAAGAAAAAAGGATTATCCCAAGTTTCCTAACTTTGTGGTCACCCTGCGCATGCACACAGGCACACCCACACACACATAGACACATGGGGGTATCTTTTGGAGAGGTAAACAACTGCATCCAAATTCCAGCTCAAAAGTCATCAGAACCAGCTGATGTAGAGTCATGCTAGGTTGCCATCGCAGTGATAGAAACCTTAGGCCTTACTTCCATGCCAGGTACAATTTTACTATCTTTTTGGAGGGACTTAAATCAGCTGTCCCCAAATGGTGACAATGGGTTGAGCTTAAGGGCACTGCTTACAGGATTCTGCAAACCAGAAAGCCCTAAATCCCAATCAGCACACCCCAGTTTTGTGGGAAAAATTTTAAAACAATGTACTTTTTTAATAGGGCAGAAGGAAGTTCGTGAAAAACAAGGAAAGACAAGAGCTGCAAAAGCAGCCAGCAGTGGCTGCTTCTGTTTCTCTTCGTCCTGTTTGAACATTTCTCTGGGCTACCTAGAATATCTGGTGGAGGGGACCTGGGTAGCTCCCACCATGGAAGTTATCCTCCAAACAGGAAATAGATTTTCTGGCCCCTCTAGCAACGTCCATCACTGGCTAGCTCTAACTCAGGCGGATTTCCTTCCCTGAGACTAAAGTTTTAAAAGTTTGCTTATACAGGAGCCAGGCCTGCTCTGTGCCTCGTGAACTCTTCTTCCTTAATTGCTACAAAAAGCTTTGGAGTCAACTTTTTGGTTCGGGAGAGTCTAGTACCATCAGAGGTATGAGAAGGACCCACTTCCGTTACCCAGGAGGCAGGGGTTGAGGGACAGGGCAGGGTGTTGAAATGGCCTCTGGGCAGCCCATTAATTCGCCCCTGCCCAGTCTTTCCCACTTGCTCTTCTCTTCCTGAGTAGAAGGGAGGCCCTGTGCCTTGGTCCTGAAGGAAACCACCTCTCTGCCCCCTTCTTCTTTCCATAATGCTCCCCAAAGTGATGTAGAGTGGTATTTCATAGCCTGACATGCTTCATCCAAGATGTATTTACAATTAAGTCTGAGTGGGGCCTGCATAGATCATCGTTTTGCCACCTTTTCTTCCACTTTGTCTCCCCTAAGGAGATTAGCCATTTTTTCCCCTATAATTGTCCTCCCCGTGACATTTTAGTACCACAGACATACTGTAGAGCTGCTTATGTACTGTGCCCCTTTATAAGGCCACAAACCATTGTAATAGCTAAGACTTTTATAACCTGCCAAAGAGACAATCTTTGCCCTGTGGGGGCGATTTCACCCCCATCCCCATCCCCAGTGAGACTGTCTAGACCCAGGCTCACGTAACCTGTCGGGGAAAAAATGAGAGCAAAGGACTGCAAACAGGCTCTAGCTGTGGAGGATGATAGGAGTCTAAGAATTGCAAAGATGTCCTGCAGGGTTTGCTTCTGGGTTTCAGACAAGAGGCTAGAGGCTCCCTTGCTTCCAAGGAAAGATGGCCCACAGCTGCTTGAGCCCCAGCTCACTGCTGTAATCTCACCCTGGGGACTGAGGCCTGTGAGGGGGCCTAACAGCTCGTTATTCCTGGTCCTGGAGGTAGGAAGGACCAGTTGCTCCCTCCTCACTTCCCTCCCCCCCCACCCCATCCTTCATCCTGCACCTAGCTGCCCTAGCAAGACAAAGCGGGGTTGCCTTAGAAGAACTGCTGCTGCTGGCGGGATTACTGTCTCACAACAGAAAATACAAGTGGAGTAGAATTACAGAGTGAAACCATTGTTTCCCGTGATTTTCCTCTCAAATCTGTGAGTGGTGAGAAGAGAGAGGGGAGGAATGCAAGTGGAGCCTGGGTCAGGGAGGGAGGTACCAGAGTCCACAGCGTGCTGTTTTGACGGTAACACCCCATTACCTTCAGACGCAAAGATGTAACCTGAGGGAAATCAGTTCTTGAGACTCTGAACATAAGGGTCAGATATACATTCCTGGCTCAACTGTTGACGCTTATCCTAGGAACTAGTCATTCTGCAATGTCTGTGGGAAATTCCCCGATTTAACTTCCCAGGGAGAAACATCATGTGACATATTGGGAAAGTGGCTGACAATGGTCTTCCTTAAAAAGCTCATTGAGAAAAAAAGTGGGTGGGTGATTTCCCAGTATTCACTCGTTCAGGAGCCCCTAAAGCAACCTGACGTGGTGCCCTGGTTAGAGTCGGATTTCTTGACCATCATTTTGATTTCAGAATGCCTTATGATCGTGAGCATACTTGATTTAAAAAAAAAGAAAAGAAAAGCCAGCTTTGTCAATTTTGTTAGTCTTCCAAAAATTTTTTTCCAGTTACTTTTTAAATATTCTTTCCTCCTCTTGTCTGTTCTCAGGCTTGGAGAAAGAGCTTGCAGCATTCCAGGCCTCTGCTGCTAGAATCCTCCCCCACCTCCGACCCTCCCACCTTTTCCTAATGTTTCTCCAGCAAGCCCCGCCCCCACTGAAGAGCGTAAATTAGTGCCTAGTAATTGGTACAAAGGCAGTTTCTGTTTCTATGCAACACATGCAAAAAGGAGGGGCAAAGGAAGGAGAAAAGCCCACAGACAGTTAAAAAGGGAAAGAAATGGGATCCTCTGCTGTGGTCTTTGAGCAGTCCTGTCTCTTGCTCTGCCCCACTTTTTGTTGGGAAGTTAGTCACAGGCCTAAGCCCAACTCAGAGCATTTGGTGTAAGCAGTTGTTAGTATCAAAAGAATAGAATTTGGATGTTGGAAGTGACCTTGAGAGGTCATCACATCCATCATTTTGTCTGTAAAAAAGTGAATGCTTTTTTTTTTTAACCCTCTCAGATAGATGAGGATTGTTCCATTGAAGCATTGGGGGTGCTCTGGAGGGTTTGGAAGCACACCACCAGGGTTCAAAGTCTGGCTCTCTGCCTTGGCAGGCACGTAACGTTGGGCAGAGCGTAGAAGCTACCAGAGCCTCAGTTTCCTCAGCAGCACAATGAGGACATGGGGTCCTGGGAAGTTGAAGTGCTCCAGGCCGGAGTTTAGCCAAATGGAGATCTTCCTTCACTGTGAATTCTTTGCAGTTCTTAGGTTTGGATTCCTTTCCCCCATGGTCTCCTGAGGATTTTTCAATCTGGTTAACATTTTTTTGTTTTGTTTTAACCTTGGTTTAAAGAGCTGCTTTGCATTAACCAAATTAACGGAGTGAAAGGGCAGAGGGGGAGTCAGTCGGGGGGTGGGGGGGGTGGGGGGGGGAAGCTCTGCCCTTTTATTATGGGAGCGGCCAAGGCCATTGCTTGTGGGATTTCCTACTCCTGCCTTCCTGGAGCCCTCCCGAAACTTTAATACCTTTTTGGTGCTTTAAGGCCAGGAGTAGACATTTGTCTTATCCCAGCCTCAAATGGTCCCCTCAGCAAATAATAGGACTAACGTTAGTTATTATTCATAGAGAATGCCTTTCCCACTAAGGGAGTGAGAGGCATCCATCTTTCATGCGTGGGATTTTCCAAGGCATCCTTTCTATTTGTGATTAAAGCCCATGTTTACAACGGTGCACCCGCAGGCTTCCCTTGTAATCTCAGTTTATCAGCCTTTCGAGTCTTGAGATGAGAATTGAACGTCTGGATCTGAAATCTAAAGGTTCTAGAGCTGCAAGAACCAGTAAGCTCACCATCTAAGCCCAGGACCACTGGGCATGTGAATTTTTTTTTTAACCAAAATTGAAAATGATCGCAAATTTGAACAGCAGAATGGAATTCGGCCCTGATTGAGCCCTTTTTTTGTTTTTTTTTTGAAGTGAGGACTTTATTTAAATAGATTAAAATAAAGAGACGGGAGCTTAAGTCATACAAAACTAATGACAAGGATTTGAAAAGCAGGCAGCAGTATTTTGTATTAAACAAAGTGTGAACGTTTTTCCATGGCGAGTCTCCGTTGTTTTAGAAGTGCCTCCCAGAGGACCTGACTTGAACCGAAGTGGGGCAGTGAGGCAGGCAATAGACAAAAGCACAAAAATCCTGCCTGAGAATTATGGACATTTAATAACTGGAAGGAATCTTACAGATCCTCTTTCATCAGAGAGATGGAGATTTTTACCATCTCTCCCTTCCAGGGAGCCAGCTTTGATGAGACAGAGGCAGTCAGAAAAGCAGAGTAAGACCTGTGAGAAGGAAACCAGGCCACCCTAAGGAACTTGAAGATGAGGGGTCTCCAGAGAGGTCTCTACCTTCAGCAGGGAGGCAGTAGGTAGAGCCAGTAGAACACCGGCTTAGGGGTCCCTCCGACCTGTGTTTGAATCCTGCCTCTGCCACTTTCTAATTATGAGAACTCTCTGAGCCTCAGTTTTCCCATCTGTAAAATGGAGTTCAGTAATTATATATTCATAGAGTTTTTATGAAACTTAATTCAGATGAGGTATTTAATGCATTTAGCACAGTGTTTCCATATACTAAGTATTACAATTAAAAATAATCTACATGTGTTGGCCAGAAGCCCTTGAGGTGCTTAGAATTTTTGTTTACAGTTCCACATTAATCCAGCAGCAGCTCATTCATTTAAATAATACTTGTTGTCGAGTAACTGTTACATGCAAAGAGGTGTGCTAGATGTTGACAGCAGGTACTGTGAATGTTGTGGATAATAATAGTGTTGATAGTAATAATAATTATAAATTATTAATACTAGTAATAATGCTATTGATAGTGATGATAATGAAGCATCCAGCATGTATTACACTCCAAGTTCCAAGCCAAATGGTTTACACACATTGTTACATTTAAACTCCCAGAAGTCCTATGCGATAGGAAGGTACTCTTATTCTCATTTTATAGGAGGAATTGGAGTTAGTTAACTTAGTCCAAGGTTACTCTGAAGTTTTCCTACTATGTTTCTAGGTGCTTGGAGTTGCACCGTGAATGGTTGTTGACGAGGACTCCTTGGGTTTTTGCCAGTAGTAAGAGACCCTGTGTTTTGCATGGCTCTCTTGGATTTGGCCCCGAAGCCACCATTGTCTATACTCTTGGGTTCTAGCTCTGGCTTCTGGTTTGTTTTTATGAAGCTTGGTGAGGAATACCTTCAGAAATCATGGACCTGGCCAAACCTATCCTGTATTTTCCAGTAGCTATCCAGAACCTTCATCCTTCCAACTGAAAAAGATCCCAGTTGTGGGTCCACAGCTGTTTTAATCAAGCCTCTTGGTTGTAAGGAACAGAACCCAAACTTGGACTGGCTTAGTAAAAATGAGAACTTCATAGGTTGCCATTTCCACCGCCTTTGGGGTCACTCTAGTGTTAGGGATCTCTGGATACAGGTGGTCAGTGCCTTCCTCTCTCCCTGGCCCAGCCTTGCTCTCCTCTGCTTTGGCTTCATTCACCCGCAGGCTGTCTCTGAACGGTGGTAAGATAGCTGCCAGCAGTTCGGACTTCCATCCTGCCAATTCAGCAAGCCCTGTGGAAAGACAGTTCCCCTTTTCTAGTGATTCCAGCAAAAGTCCCAGGCTTCAGGCTTCAGAACACAGAATTTTGTGCCTGTCCCTGAACTCAGTCACTGTGGCACAGCTGGGTCACATCCAACCTCTGGGCCTGGGGTGTGGGGTCGCCCGCCTGGAATTACGTAAACTCAGAGTGAGGAAGGAATGGTTTCCAAAAGGAAATTCAGGGTGTGCTGTTTATCACCCCAAAGAGGCAATAGGTGCCAGACAGGCGAAACCAGCAGCTGTTCATTCGATCCACCCATTTAGAACTACAGACAGGATATTCCCAAAGGCAGAGTTTGACAAAATGAGAGACAGATTAGTATGACAACAATTTCTCTCATTTTTCTCCCCTTTGAAGAGAAAGAGCTCTGAACTCTCTCTGGAGTTCAACCTATAAGATAGCTGTATACTAAATAGTCTTTGTAAAAGATAGATTATTTCAACACGTATTTCTTATCGTCAGGATCAGCCCCATAGGCCCTGCTCAGTGGATGTTCTAGAAGCCAGTACCCAAAACCTCACACGGAACGTGTATAGCGGCAACAATGTGATCAGTGGCACCATTCACTTGGTCTTAATTCCAGTCGTCTATTTTAATGCCCAGAGAAATGAATTGTGTTTACGTGAACGTTTGTCACCCTGTGTGCTAATAGAGAGAGGCCTTGTCTTTACAAAGATGAGCTGTTTATATGGTGGTTCCCAATGGGATTCAGAAATCTATTCGGTGTATGTAATGCCCAACAAAAACACCGCAATAAATCGTAAGAGGCAAAAATTAGATCTTAAAAATAACTTAAAAAACATATAAAAATGACTTAAATCCCTATGCTGTCATAATTCTACAGTAGTTTTGTACCATTGCTGTTTTAATGAAAATAAGCAGAATGACAAGCAAACAGCTGCTTTCCCCCGTGGGTGTTGCAATTCATACCCATGGCCAGCCACAGGATGCTTGTCTGCTGAGCATTGCCCACCGAAGCGGGGGTTCCCAGTGTGAAACAGACACAGTCTGCACCTCTGACCTGAGTCATGTTTTCTCAGTGCCCTGCTTGCTCCCAAACTTCAAAGCGCTGTCCAGGAACGCCTGCCCCAGGAGGGCTGAGGGAGTCAGGCAGGGGCTGTTTGGTAAGAGCTGGACAGCTCAACCCTGCCGTTCTTCGTGGTCTTTGGTGACAAACACCAGACTGTATGAATTAGTGGCTCACTCCGTAAAAGCTGGAAAAATGATGTGTTGATGGCGCATGTGGCATGTGTGAGTAGGATCTGTGGTCATCGCAGCCTTACTCTCATGCCAGCAGTGTACAGAGGTTGAGCCCGGAGAGAAACAGCTGGAAACCTGATGCTGGAGCACCGTCACTAGTCACTCTGGGTCACTGCGAGTGCCGTGACCTGAGTGGCAGGTAGAGGAGGCATCCACTAACCAGACAACAGCCTCCTGTGTCTTCCTGGTTTGCTCATTGTCTTTTCTGAGCCAAAGAGAACTGAGTTCTCTTGAGCCCCCCTGCCCTCCCCACCATTTCTGCTGTTGGTGGACAAACTTTATCTTGGCAATTTGGGGTCTCTCAGTCTCTTTTGTGTTAAGTTTTATTCTCTTTTGGGTACATAGTCACAAAATCAGAGTTCTCTCTGTCTCTCCTTTTGCCTTTCTTTCTCCTGGGAGTGATCTACTTGGTGGGCAAGAGCCTCACCTCTTCTTCCGGCAACATGGAAGGGCTGTCCGTGTTGCGTGCCATCCTTTGACCTTGCTGGTCTCCCGCAGGGTGCCCTATACCAGCTTGGGTCCTGGTCCTCAGATGAAACATTAGGAGGGGTGGAAACTTAGGCAAACACTTGAGACCCTTTTCTCAGCGTGGCTACCCAGCTCCTCAGGTGCCCTGGTGTGTGTGGCGACTTCCCTAGAGAGGCTCAGACAGGCTCCAGGCATGCCGTGGGCCAGGCAGCAGTGGTCGGCCTCTGAGACTGCCCAAGACTGTTTCTAATAGGAGAGTCCAGAACGCTTGCACTTCTCAGACCTCTGTATCTGTTCCCTAAACACAGCTCCTCCAGTTTCTCTCCCTATAGCTCAGGTCTTGCTACAAGCTCTGGCAAATTAAGAGAATTTGAGGATTTCAGGGTCTGCTTTACATTTTTAAAGCTCTATTTTGAAACCTCAAGCTTAGCAGCAACTTACTTGTTTTAAACTGTCTCTTCCCTCCCCGAGGCAATGCATCTGGAAAGGAGGGCCTGGGAGTAAGAGGATTAGAAAAACACGGAAAAGGCTGTCTCTACATTTAGTTAAGGCCTGTGTTCTGCTTTCACCTCTAATCTTGTTCAGTGCTCAGAACTGAAGCTAGAATTTGAAAACTGGTTCTAAGGATGTCCTTGGGCGAGTCATTGGCTCTCTGAGTTGGCTTCATCGGAAACAGGATGGGTTTGAATTAAGGTGGTCATAAAAATAACCCAGAATGCAAAGATTCAAAGAATCTACGTTCTCAGCATAGCTTTGCCATCAAACTTACATATCCTGTTCAATGTTTAGTGCCTAGTAGGTTATTTATTTACTATTTCTCTTTTCCACAAAGAACTGGGCAGAGGCAGTACAGGCTGGGGTGGGAGGAAGAATGCAGTCATGGGAATTGGCTAATCTGGGCCTGGACCTAGCTGTGTGGACGTGGGTAGGTCACCTTACGTCTCTGCCATTTCAGAGTTGCTGAGCTGGGGGCCAGGTAATGGAGACATCAAGGCATAATGATATATCTCTTGCTGGGTTGAGAACCTAAAGAGTCAAGACTCTATTGTCTGTTGTCTTCCTTTCTGAGGTCCTGGCACATGTGCCATCTCACAGATCAGTTGAGAATGTGGGAATGTGCAAGCAATATTCGGACAGGCTTGCTTCCAAATAGCTAGGCACCAGCTTCCGGTGAGGAAGTACTGCATGGCAGACGTTACGGACACCCACTTCCCAGTTCAGAACCTCAAGTATGGAGACAGGCTGCTTTCCACAGATAATCACAGGGACCAGGAAGTAAAATCTCACATCCAGACTCTATAATGAGTCCGTTGTATCAACAAATGAAATGTAAAAGGAAACCAAATCACAAGAGGGATTCAGAGAGAGAGGCCAGGAGCAAACCATAATGTGATGGGATGGCATTCAGGCAGGATTCTTCTGAAGCTATCAAGAATTTCTATCTTTTTAGGACATCTACCTGTGTAGGTAGTAGCAACATTTCTGGCGAACAGGAGGCTTTTAATTTCTTGATTTTTGAGTTTGATATTAATTGGAATGATTTATGCAGGGAAATGTAGAATTGGCTGTACCCAGACGATGCAAGTGTATGGGTGCTTCTGCACTTGGGTGTGGAAATGAAAAACAGTAAAGCAAAGCTCACATTTTTGTACCTGCAGGTTAGCATTGCTTTCCCATGGGGAAGGAGGACCGATGATAATGGACAGTGGGGTGTCAATGGCTTCGGGTTGCGGCAACTGTGTGGGCTGGTGCTGCACCAGGAACACTGCGCTGGGCTCTGGGCTTTGTGTATCTGCGCCTCTTTCTCCCCCTGCTTCCTAAGGAGCCTGCTCCTTGGTGGGGCAGCCCTGCCATCGCTGCCTGTGTCACTTGGTATCTGAAGGGAGATTCCTGTCTCTTCTCAAGGGCCGTTTTCCTTTCACATATGGAAGAAGGAGAGGAGGAGGTGGGGGAGGAGTGAGAAAACACACGTAGCTTACTCTGAAAGTTTCTTACTTTCTAACAATTTGAGAAGGAAGCAGAAGGATTCTTTGCCTTTCTTTGGTCTTGGACACTGGAGTCTATTTCTCAATAGAGTGTAAACCACCCACCCCTCGAATGGAATCGGATCTTGATCAACCCATTGGTGGAAAAATTTGAACTCATATGCATCAAAACAGTTGTTACCTTTGTTTTGTGTAAGACTTTTCTGACTTCTCATTATAAAAGAAATTTGTACTTGCTTAAAAAACTCAGAAAACATAGGGGGAAATTACAAAAAGAAGTAGAGGTTATCCCCTCACCTGTAGATAACTATTGTTCATATTTTGCATATATTCTTCCAGGATTTTTCCTCTCCTTAGAAGTTCACACACATATACAGCAGATCATGCACTGCTCTTTTCACTTAGCCATGTATTGCTAGCATCTTCTGTATAGAATAATCTAGTACCTTTTTAACAGACACATATTATTCCACTGCATGGAACACTAAAGTATTAAACCAGTTCTTTATTGTTAGACATTTAGGTTGTCACCAAGCTTTACCTTTTATAAACAATGTTGGTATCCTTGTATATTTTTGTTTTCCTCCCTAATTGTTACCACAAATAATTCCTGGACAAATGTATTGCCAGGTGGTCCTGGAACAATTCTGATTTCCACCCATGCCTATTTCCTCATGCCACCATCAATGATAGGTATATGAACATACTTTTTAACACTTTTACCAGCCTGATGTGTATTTCATTGGTGTCTTGATTGGCATGTTTTGATTACTTATGAGATTGACTATATTTTCATATATTTATTAATTGGATGTTAGTAGTTCTTATTTTATAGATTACTTGTTTGCATCCTTGCCCAATTTTATTAAGTTGGGCTATTCATTTTGATTTGCTAGTGCCCTTTCTGTACCACAGATTTTAACCTTTTGTCATAGGCTGCAATTTCCTTTATTTGTTCACTGTTTTGGTTCTTAAATTTTTTTTTTTTTTTTTTTGCGCTACACGGGCCTCTCACTGTTGTGACGTCTCCCGTTGCGGAGCACAGGCTCCAGACGCGCAGGCTCAGCAGCCATGGCTCATGGGCCCAGCTGCTCCGCGGCACGTGGGGATACTCCCAGACCGGGGCACGAACCCGTGTCCCCTGCATCGGCAGGCGGACTTTCAACCACTGTGCCACCAGGGAAGCTCCCCTGGTTCTTAAATTTTTTTACTTATGTGTGTGTGTGTGTGTGTGTATATGTATCTTACCATGCAGAAGTTTAACATTTTTAAGTATTTTAAAACTATCCTTCAAATAGGGTACTGCCTTTGATTTCATGTTTAGGAAGTCTCTCCCTATTCCGGGATTCTAAAAATATTCACCTGTATTTTCTTTTACCTTTATGGTTTTATTTTTTACATTTACGTGTACAGTAAATGTAAATAATTCCATTTGGAATTTAAGTGTAAGGTATAAGGGTAGGGATCCAGATTTAATTTTTTTTTTTTTACCAGATATCTATGCCATTTATTGAATTAAACATTCTTTTCTTCACTGATTTGAAATGCCCATCCCTGTAGTCTTGGGTTTATCTTCAGACTTGACTCTGCTCCACTGATTTGTCTTTTCCTATGCTGGTATCGCACTATCTTAATTTTTGCAGCTTTAATCATACATTTTAATAACTGGTATTGCAAGTGCTCATTTATTATTGTTCTATTCCAAAATTGTCTTGGCAAGTGGAGGGTATTTATTCTTCCCAATGAACTTTAAAATAATTTTGTCAAGTTCAAGAAAAAAGAATTTCTATGGTGTGTGTTAATTTCATAGATGAATTTGTACAGAATTGCCATATTCAGAACATTGGGGCTTGCCATCAATGGGACATGGGAAATGTCCCATTTATTCATTTCCTTTCATATCGTAGTTTTATGATTTTCTTCATGCAGGTCCTGAACTTTATTGGTGGGCTTATCCTGACTGACTATGCTTAGCATATAAGAAAACCATTGCTCTTTTGTATATTTACACCTATGAATGCATTTTTTTCTTCAATTATTTTATTGAAGTATAGGTGATTTACAGTGCTGTGCCAGTCTCTGCTCTGCATTTTTAACTTTTGTTATCTTAGACTTTCCAAATAGGAAGTTGTATCAGTTGCAAGTAATTCTTATTTTGCCTCCTCCTTCCCACAATTTACTTCTTAATTTGTTATCTAATTGCACTCACTAGCATTTCCTGAACAACGTTAAATAGCTACAGTGATTGGGGCAGGAGTCCATTCCTGCCTTGCCTGACTTCCGTGGGAATGCGGCCTTCATTTTACTGTTGACCCTGCTGGGGAAAGGTCTGAATCTATATTTTCTATCCTGTTAAGGAACTATTTTGTTTTCCTAAAAGCTTTTATTAGGGATGGATGTTGAATTTTATCAGATATTGTTCTGCATTTATGAAGGCAAGATATGAGTGTGGGTGGGGGTGAATTTAACCTATTAAATGACATGTAATATCATTATGATTTTCCAATATCAAATTATCCTTTTATCTCTGGAATCCTAGTTGCTTTTTTGTAATTAAGAAAAACACTATTTTTCCTCAAGAAACAGCCTTGATTTTGTACATCTGTGCGAAGCTATGATTATTAATTGACATTTTTAGAGTTCTATTTTGAAAAGGAGGCCCAATTCCCTTAGATTTGTTTTACTAGATTGGGTTACTTTTCCTCAAAGCAGTGGAAGCTTCAGAGTTGGTATTTTTAACCCTCTTAAACCCAATTAAGTTTAGCCCATTTTGGGCTCTTCTGTGGAGTTGTGGGAGGGGAAGAGAGAGGATCAGAGGGGGGAGGGGGAGGGTCGAGACCCTAGGCCAGGACTGCAATGGCTGTCCATCTGAGCTCTGGGGAGCTTGGACAGGGCTGGATATATCCAGTTAGCAATCCCCGTATTTGTCCTCATTCTCCCTCTATATGGAAAGCTCACCACTGTTCACTTCACGACTTTACCGAGAAGAATAAGCTTCACTTGACATCATCAACTAATCACCGGGTAGGGTGGAGGCTCCTTAAAAGCAATGAGCCATCAAGTTAGCGAGTGCATAGCCAGAAGGCCCCCCCTCCGCTTCTCTTGAACCCATTGGAGACCCAGGAGAGTTCTGGAGGCCTGACCTGTCTCTGCAAAGAAAGCCTTTTACACGTTTGATGCAGTGTTCAGTAGCCGTTTTGATCCAGTATGTTTTATACTCAGAGCTGAGTCTGTCAGTGAGAGGCGCTGAGCTTGTTGCTGAAGGGGAAGGGAAGTGGTATATAAATAATGAGAATGCACAGAAACTTGTGCTGTTACCAGCTCTGCTCCAGTAAAGCAGACTTTATTGTGTCACTGCCTCTGGGTGTGTTTTCCTGTGAAGGCCAGAAATAAAGCACGAGTACATGTCTGTCCTTTTTTATTTTTTTCCCCCAGGAGGATGGTAACTCTCTCATTAATACGAAAGACAAGTTTAAATATTCTTTAACTGATAGTTGCTTTACCATATGATTTGTTCTGTATAAAGAAGGTTAACCATTCTTTTGGGGGCCTTAGCCTTGAGCTGAAAGGAAGGGCCTGGGGCTTCCCTGGTGGCGCAGTGGGTGGGAGTCCGCCTGCCGATGCAGGGGACACGGGTTCATGCCCTGGTCCGGGAAGATCCCACATGCCGCGGAGCGGTTGGGCCCGTGAGCCATGGCCGCTGAGCCTGCGCGTCCGGAGCCTGTGCTCCGCAACGGGAGAGGCCACAGTGGTGAGAGGCCCGCGTACCGCAAAAACAAAAAACAACAAAAAAAAAACACGTATCTTTTTCTAGATACCTTAATATGTGTCTATCATTAACTAACATGTGGAAATGCATCCTATAGTATAGGTTGTATGCAAACTCTCCACTGGGTTAAAGAGGTGGTTGATTTCATAGGGCTGCAAATTGCAAATCCCCAAGAAGAATCCAGGTCCCCTGAACACACACTGCTTGGCTGGCACAGTGTTTCATCAAGTGTCGAATTTGAATGCCTTTATGTGTGGAAAGCACTCCCCAGTTGGCCCCAGATTCCTCTACAATCCATGGTCTAATATACTTGGCATTTCACCCACTTTTCTTATGTGTCTGGCTCCTGAAGACATTTGGAATTACAGATTCTGGTGTACACTAGATAGAAATTCAGGCCTGCAGGTTGAGATCAGGGGTCAGCCAACTTTCTATAAAGGACCAGATAGTAAATATTCTAGGTTTTGTGGTCCGTACGATCTCTTATCACTACTCAACACTGCTGTCGTAGTGAAAAAGCAGCCATAGGTAATACATAAACAATGAGTATGATTGTGTTCCAGTGCAACTCTGTATGCGGACATGAAAACCTGAATTTCATATGACTTTCCCCTGCCACAAAATGTTACTGTTTGGTTTTTTTCAACCATTTGGTAAAAACTAAGTATAGGAATGGTGTTTATTCCAGCAGGTCAGATTTGACCTATGGTCCATAGTTTGCTAACCCCTGATTTAGATCATTGACCAAAAGCCCCTAATGCTTTTCCAAAGGATCTGAGAAAAATCAAAATGATTCTAGAGCTTTTAGACCAGCAACTCACTTCCAAGTAGATCTATTTTTAAACGCTTGGAAACTGTAAGCTTGAATTATACACGTTATATGAATCTAACAAAGGCTACTGTTGGCTCTTATTTGCTCTGGGCTCTGTGGGTGACCCTGTGTCTCTGAAGCACTCAGGGAAAATGATGCTAGGTCAATGACAGCACCTGGATTAGAAGCAATGAGAACAATCACATGCCAACTGTGAGGGGCAGTGAAGAGTGTGTAGCCATAAGCTAGACCGAAAGGGAATCCGATGGGAATGGACCCTGATTACACTTGAAATCTTTGTAAATCATAAGCATATAAATGCTTAATAGATCTCCAGTACATGCAGCTGATTCAGGCTTCATGATGATTTCCCACTGACTATCACTTCCATCTTGTTAAAACAAGGGGTGCCTTATTTCTTTTCCAGTCTTAGCACACAGTAGAGTGGTCTTCTGACCCATTTTTCCCACAATGGACACAGATCCGTTCAAATAAATTAATCTCCCCTCATGACTCGCTTGAAAGAAACATGTGCCGGTGAATAACTAAACCACATTACCACTCCTTCAAGGAAACAACCTCTGATGGGTGTCTGTCCTAACAAGTGTTGAGAAAACACAGAACTTTTCCTTGTCATTGTTTTCCTCCCCACCAAATCCTCAAGCAGTGGAGAGAGGGCTTCAGGAAAGGGACAACAGACAGGGGTTTTTGGTCTGTTGTTTTTTTTTTTTACAACTTATCACGCTATGAATTCTAACTATTCATTATATTTTTTAACATAACATGTTTAAAGAACACTTCTCCCATAGATTCTTCATTTGGGTTAGTGAGGACTTGGCTGCAGTCTGATTCAGAAATAGCCCGGAAATATTCCTGTGGTCTGGGAACTTCTGAGCGGGATTTGGTCACCTGCGCGACCTGGAGTTTGAGCAGACTCAGCGCGCACACGCGCACAGAGCTGAGGCCTTTACTAAATGCTTGACAGCACAAGTAGCACGGAGGTCAGACGGGATGCTGTCCTTGCCCAGCGAAGCTTAACCTTGTTGGGTTATGATAACCTGCATTTTGCCTTTTGCTCAAAAGTTCTGCTGAACTGGGTAAAAATGCTTTTTAATCCAACAGAAGTTGCAGAAGTGTAGTTTTCAACTCCATGTCATTGGATTTTTCAGAGGCTTCAGTCTGAAGCTTCTTTTTTCCTCTCCCTCTCTTTTTGGCCCTCTGAGTATCCTCGTACAGCATCCACCTTGGGTAGGGCTCAGGGCTCACTGGCTTGCTATTGCCTTTTGCTGCTGTGGCTTTGCAGCTTAGAGCTCAGTGAGGAAATACTTATACTTAGACCTGTGTATAGTGAATCTGTTTATACAAATTTGTTTTGCCCACATCAGGTTTCCCATAAGAGCAGGTAGGTTGTACATGGCGTGATGGCTATATCTCTGCTTAGAGAACAGCAAGTAAAACGTTAGTCACGAAGGTGATAGAGGTATTTTGTTGTTATTATCTTTATTTTCACATCTCTGGCACAGGTTAGGAGAAGCTTAGGGAAAAGAATCATTTTTGGATGACTCAGATGCACCACGCTGGGCAGCTCCAGGCCCTTTGAGCCTCTCTCTGGGTCCCAGGAAGGTGGGAACAGGAGTGAGAAAAGATTCACTCCTCACACCTACCTAAGGAGTGTCTGGAGAGTTCTGTGGAAACCAGAGTCTGTGTCCTGAGTCTGTGAAGCAGCTGCTTTGGGCTGTGCTTGGAAAGGTGTGAGGAGTAGGTAGGCAGGTGCTCAGAGCTGGGGGGTGGTGACAGTCACTCACAAGAAGAGCAAGCAAGACTCTGATCTTAAGCAGCTCTTTCTGCCTTTCTGCTTGTGTGTGTCCTGCCCAACAAACATGGACACAGACTCTCCCCTGCCAATGCAGGGGTCAGGAGGCCCCCAGTGCTGGCCTGATCATGTCTGGAGGGCGGGCTTAGCTGCGTTTTAAGTGGGACGAGGAGACAATAGCGTGAATCTGAGGAGAGCAACCGTAATGGGAGGGATGTGGAAACTCTGACAAGTATTAAGCCTCATCTGTAAAATGGGCCACCTCCGTGGGGTGTCCTGTAAGAAGTCAGTGAGATAATGTGTGTGAAACCCTTAGTGCTGTGCCTGCGCTTATGTTATTATTTTAGAATTATGTGAGTTCTTCTTTTATGAGAAATATGGAAGAAACTGGGATTGTTTCAACTAGACCAGAAGAGATTAGAGAATGGCGTGATAGCAGTCTTCAGATAGTTAAGGGATTATTATGTGGCAGAGGGAAAAAACTAATTTTTAGTGTTAAGACAATATAACTTAAGATATGGCCTTCGCAGGAAGGCAGGTTTCACATCAATAAGAGTGTTTATTACAGGGATGCTCAGAAACAAGCAGGCTTCCTTGGCAGGTAAGGGGCTCTGCCACCGGAATTGCTCAGGCAGAGGTTGGGTGGCCAAACACTCAGGAGCTTAAGGGGAGATGCCTGCCTCTGGTGGGAGGTTGGTTGGATTAGATGCCCCAGTTCTCTTCCATCTGTACAATGCCAGGAAGTTTAGCAAAGGGCTAAGGTTTTTGACTCCTCGGAGAGAACTCGTGAAACCAGCAACCGTGTAGACAAAAACTGGAAAATATAGTTTCCAAGGCTCTTGGGGATCCATTGGGTACAAATAGCAAGCTCATTTACCTAGAGAAGATGACTCTCAGCAATTTCTTCACGGTATTACTTTGTTAGGGCTGCCATGACAAAGTACCACAGACTGGGTGGCTTAAACAATAGAAATTTATTTCTCACCGTTTTGGAGGCTGGGAGTCCAAGATTAAGATGTTGGCAGAGTCAATTTCTTCTGAGGCCCGTCTCCCGGGCTCGTAGCTGGCCGTCTTCTCCCAGCATCTTCACACAGCCTTTCCTCTGCAAGTCTGTGACCTAATCTCCTCTTCTTATAAAGACACCAGTCATTAGATTACATGACCTCATGTAACCTTAATCACCTCTTTAAAGACCCTATCTCCAAATACAGCCACATTCTGAGGTACTGGGGGTTAGGACTTCAGCCTATGAATGGGGGGCACACAATTCAGCCCAGAACACAAAGGAGTTATTTCCTGAGTCATGGGGATGGTTGACCAGGACCAGCCTGGAGAATTTCGGTTACACGTTCTTTAACCTGTATCCCTGATTCTCTTCTTTTAGGTGAACGGCCCTTTCCCTGCACGTGGCCAGACTGCCTTAAAAAGTTCTCTCGCTCCGACGAGCTGACCCGCCACTACCGGACCCACACGGGGGAGAAGCAGTTCCGCTGTCCGCTGTGTGAGAAGCGCTTCATGAGGAGCGACCACCTGACCAAGCACGCCCGGCGGCACACGGAGTTCCACCCCAGCATGATCAAGCGATCCAAAAAGGCGCTGGCCAACCCTTTGTGAGGTGCTGCCCACCCGAGCCAGGGAGGGACGGACCCGGAAGGACGAACTACTCCCAGCGAACAGACAGACAGGTGGGAACCATGGCCCAGAAGAGGCGCGCTGCCAGCACAGGAAGTCGCTGTTCTTTGGTCACTAGTCTAATTTTCCTCTCCCTGCGTTGTTTTTAAAAAGCACATTGTAGCCTAAGATCAAAGTCAACACTTGGTCCCCCTTGCAGAGGCAACTCTGAACCGTCTCTGACTGTTGGAGGGAAGATAAATGCTTTTTTTTTTTTTTTCCTCTCCTTAATTTTCTTTTGGGGGTGGGTGGAGGGGTGGCAGGTGTGGGGAGGGGGTTAAAGCCAAGACTGGGGTAGAATTTTAAAGATTCAACACTGGTGTACATATGTCTGACTGGGTGAGTTGACTTGTAGCATCACGCAGTGATTCTGGGCCCTTTCTGCTTGCTGTCTCTCAGAATTGTTTTCTTACCTTTTAATGTAATGACGAGTGTGCTTCAGTTTCTTTAGCAAAACCACTCTCTTGAATCACGTTACCTTTTGAGATACGAAACGCCATAGCACAGCTGTCTTTATGCAAGCAAGAGCACATCTACTCCAGCATGATCTGTCATCTAAAGACTTGAAAACAAAAAAGTTACTTATAGCCAATGGGTAAGCAGTATGAATTTATACTAATCAAGACACACCTTTGAAAGGTTACTGTAAGTACAGAACTTTCAAACCTTGCTTTGTATGAATTGTACTTTTTGAACATAAGCTGCACTTTTATTTTCTAACGCAGAGGATGAATAAGTTAAATACATGCTTTAAGGATAGAAGCAGACATTCTGTTTGGAACCACGTTATAATCTGCTTATTTTACAGTATACACGTTTCCCTATGAAATCATGGCAGAGATGTGAGGGCAGAATATATACAACAGACGCTGAAGGAGAAGGAGGGTAGTATATATATTTTTTAATTTAAAAAAGAACAAACAATTTTAACTCTATTAACTTTTCCAAAATTTCCGGTCCTTTTAATTAACCTCTTCTTATTGTACCATAATGCCACGAAGGGCGAGGGCTTTGACTCTGTTGGGTTTTATTTGAATGGGTGCATAACAGTAACTAGCTCTGGAAACGTTTATTCTTTGGGGAAGAGGTTTGTCGGTTACCGTCCCATGTTCCTACAGAACCGCCACTAACAGGTGCAAGAGTTACGTAAAAGGAAAAGGGAGCTGAAATGTGAAAAGAAAAATAACATACCCCTATAAGTAGTGAGCGCTAAGGGAAGATACCACGATGATTTCAGAGGAGACTGCGCAAAATCATCCCTTTTGGAGAAGGAAGGCACATGGAACATATAGGAATGAAAACACAACACTGTATCTTTTACATCAGTAGCCTCACCACTATAAGATCTCGTATCCAGGGGTCTAAAATGGCCTCAACCACTATATGCATAATATGCCATTTACCTGAAAACTTAATTTTGGCCTTTACGTGGTCAGAAAAATGAACCGAGTTTTCATCATTGAGAAGAAACCTCAAATAGGGGAGTCAGCAGTGATCGTGGGGGAAATGTTTACATATTCTTCTTTTTCATCAGAAACAACGTTTTCTGACAATTTTATCTGATATTTAAAACAGGGAGTTATGGTGCACTCTAGTTTATACGTGTGCTATGAGATGTGTTGTGTAAACCTGGGGTGAATTCATCATTTCACCTGACACATGCTTGTTTCCAGTTCAGAACCAGTGTGGACTCCTGCAGCCGGCATGGGTCACAGCTGACTCCAACTTCCAATACAGTAGCCATCACTAGCACGGTGTTTTTCTTTTGTTTGTTTAACCAGCGTAGTTGTATTAGTAGTTCTGTAAAGAGAACTGCTTTTAACATTAGGGACTGGGAGCAGTCCATGGGATAAAAAGGAAAGTGTTTTCTCACGGGAAAACATGTCAGGAAAAATAAAGAACACTTTCTACCTCTGTTTCAGATTTTTGAAACGCTTATTTTAAACCAAATTTTAATTTCTGTGTCCAAAATAAGTTTTAAGGACATCTGTTCTTCCATATGAAATAGGTTAGGCTGCCTATTTCTTACTGAACTCATGGAATGGTTCTGCTTGTGACCCTCTGCATGCTGCCTTTTAGTGAGTGAGGAGTTTGGCGTTGCCTAGCAACCCACTAACTTGTACAAACTCATCTTTCCCTCACAGAACGAAATGAAGGAAAACCAAGCAAAGTCAGTGAAAGACAATCTTTGTAGTTTCAGGAGTAAATCTACATGTGGCTTTTGTCCAGCACTTAGATGGTTGTAAATGCAGCAACTTGTTTTAAAAAAAAAAATGCACAATTTACTTCCCCAAAAAAGTTGCTACTTGCCTTTTCAAGTCGTTGAAGAACACACATTTGATATTCTCTTCTATGTTATAGTAACATAACGTATAAACTCAAGGCTTTTTATTCCTTGTGATAACTCCTGTTTTAAAATGTCACAAAACAGGAACCAGCATTCTAATTAGATTTACTCTATCAAGATATGGTTCAAATAGGACTACTAGAGTTCGTTGAACACTAAAACTATGAAACAATTACTTTTTATATTAAAAAGACCATGGATTTAACTTAAAAAAATCCAAATGGAGGATAGTAATTTTTGTTTACTTTTTTAACCAAACTGAATTTTTTGAAAGACTGTTGCAGGTGTTTCAAAAGAAAGAAAAATTGTTTTATCTAATACTGTAAGTAGCTGTCATATTCTGGAAAATTTAATAGTTTTAGAGTTAAGATAACTCCTCTCCTTGGTTAGGGAAGAAGAAAGCCCTTCACCACTGTGGAACGATGCCGTGGCTTTAAGGTGTAGCCCTACATCATGCTTCTTTTGAGAATTATATTTGGTATAGTTATAATTACAGAAACTGACTCGTTGTCAGTTTGCAGGTAGATTAAGCACAGTACTCATCACTCTGGATAGATTGAGATGTTCTTTCACAACAGATGAATGATCTGTAACACTGTAAGATACTGATCTTTACAACTGTTTAATCAGTTTTATTTTTGTACAGTATTAGTGACCTAAGTTATTTTGCTGTCCCGTTTTTGTAAATCAAATGAAATTATAAAAGAGGATTCTGACAGTAGGTATTTTGTACATATGTATATATGTTGTCCAAATAAAAATAATAAATGATAAAGATTGAATTGTTCCAGCCATTATGTGTTGTAAAAGGGGCATGTTCTGTCATACTGGGGGTTACTTCTTTAACTTGTGATGAGTGCAAAGATGATTTACCCTATAGGCCTTTCAACACGTGAGATATTTGTGTAGACTTGTGTGTATTTACTATTCACAGACCTCTGAGGAAGTAGGTGGAACGGAGGCCACGTGAAATCACTGTATTATACTGGAGGGGAATATTTATATTTCAGGTAAATCACTTAAAGAGGTTTATAAAGCTCATAACTGTTCTGGTGTGTGCCAGGAACTAGTCAGAGGATATTACTCAGATTGTTCTCTTGAGATATGGTATTGATAAGGACACACAAGTTGAAGTCTCAAAGGCAAAACAATAGACCCATTAAACCAAGTGAAGATGAACACCAAAGTGTGTGTGTGTGTGTGTGTATGTGTGTGTGTGTGTGTAATTTAGTCTAGAGAATCTAAAACCTGTCATTGTAGTATAATCTAGTATAGATGTATACTAGCTAGCTAGTGTTTGTTAAGGTTTTATTGTATGCTAGTCACAGTGCCGAGTGTTTAGGACTTTTTTCTCATTTTATCTTTTCAGCAGCTCTGTACAGCTGCTTACAGAAGATACCATTGTTATCCACATATTTCAGATGAGGAAATTACTAACTTGCTAAAAGATACATCTAGTAAGTGGTATACACCATATTTAAATCTGGATCTGCTGAATCCAACCCTCCATCTGTCTATGCCTGCAGCAGGTTATTTGCATTTGACTCATTTTATTGAGCAACTGTTAGTGCCACACGTTGTCACTGAGGACAGGAAGGTGACAAAAACATACCAGCTCTCTGCATTCAAGGAGTTTATGTGTTAGTGGATGGAAACACATAAGCAAGTAAACAAATTACCCATGTGATTTTGGATGGTGATAAGAATTATGATGGAAATAGACTTGGGTGACTTGAGTGTTGGGGAAAGGCTACTTTAGAATGAGTCTCCCTGAGGGGACTTAAACATTTGAGCTGGGACCTGGGTGACACGGAGGAGCCAGGCCTACAGATGTAGAGGGAGTGAGGAGAGCCAGTACGAGGAGTTCGGCAGGACGGTGATCAGGATTTTGGAGGAACTCAAGGGGTGGCTGGAGTATAAACAAGGAAGATGAGAGGGGATGGGAAGTAGGGGTGGTTGGCACGGGCCATATCACGGGGCCTGGTATTGCAGGTTACAATGTGATGTTTGATTTTGATTCTAAGGGCAGGGCCGGGCAGTGTCATGGAAGTTTGCAAGCAGAAGAAGGTTATGATCAGATATATATTTCGAGAAGCTCTTTCTGAGTGCTGGGTGGAAAATGGATTTTAGAGGGGCAAGAGTGGAAGCAGGGAGACTAGCATTTGTCCGGGCAAGAAATGATGGTTATTTGGACCAGTGGAAGTAGGAAGAAGTGAATAGTTCCAAAAACACCTCTGAGGCAGAATCATTGGACTTGAAGATGTTAGGATGTCAGGGGTGAATGATGAAAAGGTCCCATCATGACCCTCAGGTTATTATGGCCTGAGCAACAGGTTAGTGAAGTTTGATAAGGTGGAGGAAAGGAGAAAGCTGGTGTGAAGGAAAGTCATGGACTCGTCCGGGGACATGTTGAGGTTGATGTGCCCGTCAGACATCACGTGGACATGTTGAGAGAACGATTGTGTATACTAGTTTAGAGCTCAGAAAAGTGGTGTGGAGTGGAGATTTGGAAGTCACAATCATGTCTGATGGTAACTGAAGCCACAGAAATGGGATCACCTGTGGTAGAATAGAGAGAGAGGGTTAGAGTCTAGAACAGAGGGGAGGGGAGATAGAAAGTTAGCTCAAGAAGTAACAAAACTTAGAAAACTGCAGGGTCCTAGGATAAGGGGCAGTTGGGGAGGCAGAGTAATCAATTATGTTGAATGTCACTGGGGTCTGGAGTAAGACTAGTACTGAAATGTGTCCACAGTATTTAGGTATTTGAGGTTATTGGTGACTTATTAGAATAGTGGAATAGTACATTAGAATAGTGGAAATAGACCTCTGGTTGGGTAGGGGGAAGAGTAATCAGGAGGTGGAAAATCATAAATAGGAAGTATAGTCATGTCTTGCACAATTTGTAGAAAATGAAAACAAAACAAAAACAGCCTTGATCAATACACAGCACAAGATAGGAAAAAGAAAGGAGACACAAGAAAACCAAACAAAATAAGGAAATTAGAATCCACGTGTCACCTAAATCTCCTTATTTAAAGTTAGATTTTTCATTTTGGATCAAAATATGAAAGTGTGTGTGTGTGCGCATGTGTGCGTGTGCATATTTCACTAGAGCCTCACCTAAAATGAAATGACAAGGATTAAGGCAGAGGCCAACAAAAAATAATTCAGCAGTAGTCATACTGAAAACAAAAAAGAATAGAAGTTAATGTAAAAAAAACTGGATGGAAGAGGGGATTACTTTATACGGGCACATTCTATGTTGAAGATGTAACGGTGGCTAGTAACATTCCATCAAAATACATAAAAAGAAAAATAAAAAACAAACAAAAAACAGCAGGAGAATTTCATGAAAACTACAGTCTTATCCAAAAAAGAGAGGATTTTGGTAATATGCATATTCTTTTCAAATATTCGTGGAATGTGTACAAAAATATGATATAATAAGACTGTAAGTAACATATTAGAGACTACATTTTCTGACCACCAGGCAATAAAGTGAACAATTCACAATAAAAGGATAATTTTTAAAATACCAGAAATTAAAATATTGTCCTAATTCTTAGATCAAAGAGAAAATACAAATTATAATCAGCATTTAAGTCAATATAAATAGTGAAAACTGTATATCCAAGATATACCCAAAAGCTTTACTTAGAAGAAAAATTCAGAGCCTGATATGTTTTTATTATTATCCATGAACAAATAAAACAATCAATTCAAGAAGCCAGAAATTGAGCAAAATCTGAGAAAAGCATGAGGAGAGAATAAAATTAAAGTGAGATTGACATATAAACCCAAGAGGTGGATCTTTGAAAAGACCAGTAAAAGTTAATTTTGAAAAGCAAAACAAGAAAAATAGAAAATCTAAATAATGCATGATATTATGAATGAAAAGAGAGATTATAGATATAATGATCTAATAATTTTGGACATTTTGATTAAATGGCTTTCCTAGGAGAAGAACAATTTTGATGAATAGCACAGTATAGACCAAAAACTATAAAAGAAGTTGACAAATGTCAGTGAATTTCAGCACCCAGGTAATTTTATAGGCAAAATCTTTCAAATCTTTAGGGAACCAATATTTTCTTTAGAATTTAAACTGTTAAAACATAAAGCATAGAAAATGATGGGAAACGACTCAATTCACTGTAGGAAGCTAGTTTAACCCTGACTTACAAGAATAGTCAAGAATATTTTGTAAAAGAAAAGTGGGAGAATTTGCCCTACCAGGAATTACAGCCTGTTTTAAAGACATAATACTTTAATATATTTTGTAAGAGTGACAGTCCAGATCAATGGGGAAAACAGGAAGTATCCATTGTGTTTAGCCAGTTGATTATCTGAAAAAAATCAAGGTACATCATACTATATACCCAATTAACTCCTATATCGATTAAAGCTTTAAATAAAATGATTAAAGCACTTGAAGAAAATATAGATGAAGATTCATAAATCATGATTTGGGGGAGAACTCAAATATACAAATCTAAAGGTAGAAACCAATAACAGAAAGATTAATAGATTTAACTATTTTATAATGTGAAACTATTATAAATGAAAAATTAGCCTAAACAAAATTAAAAGGTACAGATATGGAAAAATGCACTTCAAAAGGGTTAGTATTGGGATTTCCCTGGTGGCACAGTGGTTAAGAATCTGCCTGCCAATTCAGGGCACATGGGTTTGAGCCCTGGTCCGGGAAGATCCCACATGCCAAGGAGCAACTAAGTCCATTTGCCACAACTACTGAGGCTGCACTCTAGAGTCCACAAACCACAACTACTGAGCCCACATGCCACAACTACTGAGCCCACATGCCACAACTACTGAAGCCCGCATGCTTAGAGCCCGTGCTCCGCAACAAGAGAGGCCACTGCAATGAGAAGCCCGCATACTGCATCGAAGAGTAGCCCCCACTCGCTGCAACTAGAGAAAGCCTATGCGCAGCAACAAAGACCCAACGCAGCCAAAAATAAATAAATAAATATTTTTAAAAAAGGGTTAGTACTTTAATATATATAACTTCTTACAGGTCAATATGAAAAAAACATATTTAGAAAAATCCAGCAAATGGTATGAATTGACACTTTATTTATTGACAAAAAGTCAATAAATATTTTAAAATGTTCACCATGCTTTCAATGAAAAACACAATATAAAAAAAATGAGGTACAGTTATATTTGCCTATGCATTTAGTGAAGATTTAAAAAATAAAGCACCCATTTTGTCAAGAACTGGGGGAGATGGGCATATTGTTAGTGGGAATCCAGATTGGTACATGTTTTCTAGGAAACAGTTGGGCCATAAGAATTTAAAAACTATAAAAATGTTCTTAAGACTTTAAGAAGAGATGTCTGGAAGGGAGGTGGGTATGAGGCATCCATGCTTCTTATATTGTCCCTCTTCCTCTTCCCTCCAGCTAACTCAGGCTCCCATCATCTCTCACCTGTATTCCTTGAATAGCCTCCTAACTAGTCTAGTTTCCTCCATGTTTTCCTCTTTTAACATCATCTTCCACTTTGCAGTGTCAGTGTCCCAAATATAAACTGTCCATGTCCTTCCTTTCACAAGGACCGCCCATATCCCCATCACTTACAGGATTAAGGTCAATCTTCTTAATATGGCTTTCAAGGTTCTCTATGTTCTGATCCCTGCCAAATTTGCTAGGCACACCTTTTTTCCCCACTATTTTGCCGTCCATTCATAATACCCATCTGCTTATAATTTTTACAGATGTGTTACTTCTGTTCATATTATTCTTTAAATTTAAAATTCAGTGCTGTCCTCCCCTTCCTCCATCACTCCCCCAATACTTTGCAGTGAAAGCTGTACCTTCCCCCAGGAAGCTTTCTATGACTTTCTGGGCTGGGTTAGGTACCCCTCCATTTGCTCCCACAAAACACATTTATCTACTTACTCTACATTATGTTTATGAGATTCATTCATGTCATTGTAAGTAGGTGTAGTTTGTTCACTTTCATTTCTGTATTCAACTATAAGAATATTCCACAACTGTTGTTGAATAATTTCTCCAGGTTTTGCTTAATATGAATAGTGCTTCTATTAGCAATCTTGTGCATGTGTTTTGGTGAACATATGTATTCACTTCTGTTGGGTATATATCTAGGGCTGGAACTGCTGAAATCATAGGAGGCTGTCAGCAGAATACTAAAAATAGCCCCCAAGAATCCATGCCCTAATGATAGATTTTCCAGGTGGGCTTTATTGGGAGATATCCAGGTGGGCCTAATATAATCACACCAACTGCTTTAAAAGCAAGAGTTTTCTCCAGTCGGGAGTAGAAGAGCACGTCAGATTTGAAGTGCAAGGTATCCTTGCTGCGTCCTTGGGGGCTTGACGATACAGGGGTCCACATGTAAGGACTGAAAAGTAGTCTCTAGGAGCTGAGGGTGGCCCTCCGCTGATAGCCAGCAAGGAAACAGGACCTCAGTCCTACAAACTCAAGGACCTGGATTTTGCCAACAAATAGGATATGGCTTTCTCCCCAAAGCCTCTAGATGAGGATGCAATCCTCCCAACGCTTTGATTTCAGCCTTATGATACCCTGAGCAGATAACCCAGCCACACTGGGTCGGACTTCTGATCTACAGAACTGTGAGCTAATAATGATTTTGCTTTTAAGTTTGTGGTAATTTGTTATACAGCGGTAGAATACTAATACATAGAGTTCGCATGTATTCATTTTAGTAGATGCTGCCATCAGCCGTGTATGAGTTTCAGTTGCTCTGTAAAATCAGTACATGTTGCTTTTAGCATAGTCACAATATAAAGCACCTAGTAAAAATTTGCCTGATTAAATGTCTAAGTATTAATCATTAGTGAAATGAAAGTGAAATGTAGCATTCACTTTCTCATGTGAAACAATTCTATAAATGATAACATCCATTTCTTAAAAACTATAAGAATGTTCATATCCTTGACCAAGCAATTGCATGTCCAAGGAATTATCATGAAAGTCTGCAAAGATTAAGTTGCAAAAATGTAAATGGTGGTATTGTTTATAATAGTGAAAATTTGAAAACAATCTCAATATTTAGTTCTAATGAATCTTTTTTTTTTAGAAATTTATTTATTTTATTTATTTATTTTTGGCTGTGTTGGGTCTTCATTGCTGCGCTCCGGCTTTCTCTAGTTGCAGCGAGTGGGGGCTACTCTTGATTGCGGTGCGCGGGCTTCTCATTGCGGTGGCTTCTCTTGTTGAGCACGGGCTCTAGGTGCGTGGGCTCGGTAGTTGTGACTCTCGGGCTCTAGAGTGCCGGCTCAGTAGTTGGGGTGTATGGGCTTAGTTGCTCCGCAGCATGTGGGATCTCTCCGGACCAGGGTTTGAACCCGTCTCCCCTGCATTGGTGGGCGGATTCTTAACCACTGCGCCACGAGGGAAGCCCTCAAATGAACTCTTTAAATAACAATGGAATATGGTGCATCCATTACAAATGATATAGAACAGCTTTTCACCAAAGGATATTCTGTAGAACATTAATTTTCCAAATGTTACATTATAGAAGGATCCCATGATTAAATAAGTTAAATAAGGGATACTCTGGGCAAGGTGAACCAGGTTTCTCCAGTGGAGATCTTTGCAAACCTTTGCTCTAATCAAGCAGGCATTGTTAACATCTGAGGCGCTGACAGTGCAGAATTGCACAAACCTGTTTGATTATGATCAGTTTGCTTTGTTTTGGGGGACATTTTGCAAATTAGACTTTGAGAAATGACACAGAGACATGTTCGTGATATATTTGGTGCAAAGTGGTACGAACAGCGTAGTCCCACTTTAAAACATAAAGGAAGAAGGCTAGAAGAATTTAAATTACACAAAAATGTTAAACGTGATTATCTCGATGGGCAATTTTTATATTATCTGTATTTTTCTAAAGTTTCTAGAAAGTAAATATAGATTACAGTTGTAAAAAGCGGCAACATTAAAGCCCTAGCTCTTCAACTGGGGTTAACTTGTTATATGGTCTGGCCTTAATTAAATTAGATTTGTTAATGGTCTGCTTCTGGGCTGCCTCTCTTACCATGGCAGGCCAACCTGGGGGGGGGGGGTCACATCCTCCCGTTGGTTTGGGTTGATTTGGGGTGGCCTCTGGAGCTGCTGTGCTCTCGTCACCCCGGCATCAAAGCCCTTGCTTCTCGAGCTTCATCTCTTCCGAGTGCAACTTTTGTTCTTCCCATCTTCACTATCAACTCAGTTCTTCCCAGGTCACAATACCACATTGAAGGTTTTCTGAAAAGACCAACGCATGTTCAAACCCTACCTGGGAACCAGGTGGAAGCAAGGCTCTTAAATTTTCTGAGTCTCGCTTTCCTCAACTATGAAAAGTGTGCATGTACATGTAATACTATAGTATTAGTAGTACATTAGTACACACAGTGTAGTAGTATTGTTGTGAGCAGTAAATCAGTAAGACTTAAACACAGTACTAGATTTTCAAGAAATATTTGTTCTCTCCATCTCTCACCCCTAGAATTAACATGGCCTTCCATTAATCCTAGGAGTTACCACCTGGTTTCTCTCTCATGGGTGGGTCCCGTTTTCTTACATTAGGCTTTGTTTACAAAAGAATGTGAAGTGGAATGGGCAGGTGGTGTTTGTGTGGCAGTCAGCAAACTATGGCCCCTGGTCAGATCTGATCCACAGCCCGTCTTTATAGAGTCAGCAAGCTAAGAATGGCTGCTACAGTTTTAAATGGTTGAAGAAATCAAAAATTTTATATCAGACACCTGAAAATGATTTAAAATTCAAATGTCAGTGTTCATAAATAAAGTTTTATTGGAACACAACCACTCACTTATTTGCATGTTGTCTATGGCTGCTGTCACACACCTTCAGTGTTGAGGATCAGTGACAGAGACTGTACAGCCTACAAAGCCGTATTTCCCATCTGGCTCTTTGCAGAAAAAGTCTAGGCTCTAGACCCTAGGCTACGCTCTTATCTAGGCTCTAGGCTATTTCTTATTTAAGTATTTCTTAAAGACCAGCTTTAAATATGAGACATGGTGCTCACAGGATTGCATTTTGTAAGTAATCAAAATAAATGTCTCTTGAAGGCTTGAGTTTTGAATTTTCCATTTCCACCCTTTTTCTTTAACTTCAGTGAAGTCTGTGATAGGTTTGAAATGCAAGCCTGGCACAGCTAAGGCTGCATGTTTCTTTCTAGATGCTCTGCCTGTCTGTTAGTTAAGAGCCACCAAGTTAGTGGTCAAGACTAGCTTTTAGGGTTAAGCTTTTAGGTTATATACCTATTTTTAAGTAATTATTTCAGATTTGTTTTTTATCATAGGTTTCAATTGATATTTAATCAGCAGTGCCTTAGAGCACTGCCTTTGTGGTTGGCCTCTCTTGTTATTTAGCTTATAAAAAAGCATCTGAGGAGATGCTGCTTTCAATGGACCCTATGATCTCTTTGTCATGTGAGGATTCCTATGCAGTGAGACCACTGTTACTGTCACGTTTCTCTGTAGGTGAGATGTTCAGATACTAATGGTAAGTATTCTGTTGCATAGTGCAAAGGGCAGTCCCCTAACAGGGACAGTAGGGTGTCTTGGGTAGAGCCTCTGCAGATTTTTTTTCCTCCTTTCTCCTCTGAGAATGGGTATTTTGGTGGAGACTATCTGCAACCTGGCCAGCTCTGGCTGCGTAAATTTTATAAATAGGTACAATGAGCCTAAATAATTGGAGGGTGAGTCCAACATATCGTCCATTCCGTTTATAGTTCTTTCATAAAGTAAAAATCTATTAAATGCAACTAACTAAGCAAAATGTTACACATGTGAGCAGGATTTAAAGGGCCACAGCCCTGTGTTTGAGTGATAATAACAAAGCCAAACCGAATTCGATTTGCTTATTCTGAGAGACCTTTGTGGTGTTCTCAGGCAGAAATACCACACCGCCTGGAGACTCAGAGCAGGCAGGTTTTCTTCTGTGGCCAGCTCTCAACAACCATATTTGACCAGTTTTAGAATACGCTTGCTTTCTGTTAGTCCTAGGAAAAACCTTAAGATCTTGTATCTTCTTCGCATTTTTACTAGCTGCAAACCATCAGTGTTGGCAGAATTTCCCCATTTTCCTAAAGCAACAGGATACCAGCCCTTCCCTACTCCCTTTAGCCCCTTGATTTCCGCGCCTTGTCTCTACTGGGGTCTTTTCCGAGAGGTTCCTGCAGACTTTAGACCCCTGCCGAGGCCAGACTTTTTACTCTTTTGCGTAACAGTTATAAATAGACAGAGATCTCCCAGAGAGGAAGTGCTAAATCGTCTGTAGCTTCTCCAAGCTTTTATTATTTTCTAGGATGCTCTGATTAATTTCATTATGTAGTGTTTATGCCGCCCAAGATTCCAGCTAACTTCCCCCATTTTTAAGGGAGCCACGGATAAATGCATTCTAAACCACTTGTTCTCTATTATCTTTCTGGGTCGAGATCAGCATTGACGTGAAAGGTACTGTTCCTAAGTACCTCTGGTAATGGCTAAAAATGTTTTCTTTTTCTATAGAAATCAAAGTCACTTTTTAAAAGCCTACAATCACTTTCTGTGTTTCTCTGCTGGTCTTAGGTAATCAGCTTTGGGCATCCTAAAAAATGATTTTCTTGTTATCACCACCCATGGAAATCCCAGTTGGCCTCTGAGAAATTTACCTAAACGAGTCATCCTTTATGCGTGTTTCAGTTTTATTTTTATTATCAAGTCTTACCATTTTTTTCTCTTCAGAATCCTATGAAGGAATGTCTCAACATTTAAATATTTACGTTTTGTGTCGTCCAATTTAAATATCTGAGAGTTTACATGTACTCCAAAAGGCATTTCAAAATGAGGCTGCCTGAAGTTTACTTTTGAAACTGGCATTTATTTTTCCCGGTGCTTCTGTGCTCCCCCATCCCCCCAAATACTGTTTGAAATCTTGATAACATATACAGAAACACAATTGAAACAATAAGGTCAACATATTCTGGGGAAATAGACTAGAAAACGTCGCTCATTTGAAAGTCAGAATAAGCTTCTTTTCTTTTCTTGAGATGGGGGAGTGGTGGGTGGGAGGAAGGTGGGGAAAGGGGCTGAGTAAACTATACAGTTTTTCATGAGAAAATGTTGCACTTAAGAGAATTGAAGTAGAAACGTCAAAAGACTCTGCATTTACTCAGATGAGGCAACATTGTTATTAACCATGGAAGGTTGAGTCCATTTTTAAAAACAAAGATTTGGCTGCTCATTCTTCTGGGCTCCTGAGCACAGAGCATCATTAAATTACAGCTTTCTGTTTACTCTTGTCTTTGCCCCGAAGCTCTCAGTAGCTTGACCTTATCTTCATGTAGCATCCGTCCAACCCAGCCCCATCCTTTGAGGGCTTCCATACCTTGTCTCTCCCAGATATTCAGATTGGCCCCAACAATGTTGGGGAAGAAGTGCTTGTCTGCTGCATTTGCTAAGTTGGACTGTATGAGTCTGGGACGGCGAAGGGCCATCTTTCCTGGCTGCATGAAAAAACTGTGAGGGAGAAAAAGAGAACAAACGTACAGAGGATGAAGAGCTCAGAAGCAGAACCTGAGTGAACCCTGAGGATATGTGAAACCTTGGGTACAGCTGAGCCTGTTTCACCCTGTACTTCCCAGTTGTGTGTAAGTGAATTGCCTAATTTGTCTCAGCTAGTTTAAATTTAGCTTCTAATGATATAACTTTGTCAACCTAAATAAAGAGGTAAACTAAGGCAAACTCGAATTACTAGAAATTGAGTCAGGAATAGCAGAGGAACTGCAATTTGGGAAATGCATGCTCCAGCAAGCTACAGGCCAGTCTATTGAGGGTTAGGGTGGGCTGTATTTATGGACAGGGAGTGCAAAGAGGGGGCATCCAGCCAGAGTCCAAGCAGTGAGTTCATTACCCTGAGGAAGGAGAGAGATTCTTTTTCTTTTTCTTTTTCTTTTTTTTTTGCGGTTCGCGGGCCTCTCACTGTTGTGGCCTCTCCCGTTGCGGAGCACAGGCTCCGGATGCACAGGCTCAGCAGCCATGGCTCACGGGCCCATCCGCTCCGTGGCATGTGGAATCTTCCCAGACCGGGGCACGAACCCGTGTCCCCTGCATCGGCAGGCGGACTTTCAACCACTGCACCACCAGGGAAGCCCAGGAGAGAGATTCTTGGCGGGTGTTCATTGGTCAGGAGATCATCTTGGTTCTGTGAATCAGGCATTTATGGGGAATCAATCTCCCAGTTCTTAAGTTTCCTTCTTCGGAGGGCACATTGGTGAGATTCTCCATTTTGCATCTTCCAAGTATATTTCACATTTTTTTAGACTGTGTTACTTAGTTTATCCATTATAAATCAAACAGCATTGCAATGTTACATTGACCAACCGTTCTTTTAGGGTCTGTTTTTTCCAGAATGAGAGGGAGTCTGGGCCCCAGGTGGTAATTTTAATGTATCAGGGATTCCCTCCCAGACTTTTTTGTTCCTCTCAATCTGATATATTTGAGTTATTTTAAATTGTTTATACCTATTCTGCTATGTAAGCAATACTTTCATTGTTTACAATTATTAATCTCTAATTCCTAGTAAATTGTCCAAGAGCAAACTGGTAAACAAACAAAACACTGTCTCCTACAGTCAATTCACAGATAGATAACATCTGTTCATTCCAGGGAGCTTTTTTTTTTTTTTTTTTTTTTTTTTTTTGCTGTACGCAGGCCTCTCTCTCACTGCTGTGGCCTCTCCCGTTGCAGAGCACAGGCTCTGGACGCGCAGGCTCAGCGGCCATGGCTCACGGGCCCAGCCGCTCCGCGGCATGTGGGATCTTCCCGGACCCGGGCACGAACCAGGGGACTCTCAACCACTGCGCCACCAGGGAAGCCCCAGGGAGCTTTTACAAGTTAAAAATTTTTAAGCAACTGCTTTGTTCTAAACTACTTAAAATTTTTTTCAGTCAGGGATGCCACTTTGCCTGTTTGTCAACACGTTCCACATTTTCTATTGGGTATTTCTGTCACGTTTAAGCAGCTTTTCTTCAAAACAGAAAACCCCAAACCTCTAATAGGATGATCAGTTTTTTATGGCATATTCCTGAAAAAGTTTTATAAGCATCAGAGTGTAAAAGCAGCATGTGAGAAGCATTGCATAGTTTGTCATAAATTTAATCTGCTATAAAGAAAAGGTTGGAAAGAACCTAAATATCCATCACACAGCCTCAATTAAAAACATTATGACAAATTTAGAAAATGGAATAAAATTTGCTGTTAAAAAGAATGAGGTAGAACATACGTGTGATATGGGACACTTCTCAGGATAGATGTTGTGAATAGCATTATTCATTCATTCAAAAACTATTTATTGAGTACCTTCTAAATGCCAGAGAGTGTCTGAGCACTGGGGACACAGAATTTAAGATAGACAAGCTCTCTGATTCTCATGTCCACGTTAGTATCACATATTTCTATTTGTGAGGTTTTTTTTAAGCGTATCTATAAGTATATATAAAAGTATAATTTAAAAATATGCTTGTATGTATATGTATACACATGTACGTATACACATACACACATATATGCACACACATATATGTACATATAAAATGTTTGCTTTGCAATCTTCTGGAAGTATACCTAGTAAACTGTTACAGTGATTGCCTCTGGGGAAGGGGAGGGAACTCTGAGGTAAGAGGGAGCCTTCCTTGTCTACTATATATGTACCATATACATATATTACCTTTCCAATTGAAAATAAATGACTTTTAAAGTATAACTTTCCAATAATTATAGGCAGTATTTGTAACCTTCACTCTACATATATAACCATTGTTTGTTAAGGTAGAAGAGTCATTGCTGGTTGAAAAATTGTGAAACCATGACTGGAAATACTCATTTCCCAGTAAATCTGTCTGCTTCTGTGTGGTCATGTCTGGCATTCGGTAATACTTGTGGGAAGTGAATAAAGAGTACAGTACAGAAACTGGAGCAAGAGGCAACCCAAAGTAGAAAAGCATAAACACAGAAGAAAGGGGGAATAATATTAGTAATAAAGAAGTACAAAATAAGGAATGGGTTGGTGAGAATTTTTGGTCTACACTAAGAAAACAAGGGGAAAAAAATCAGGAGATACACTGAGCTCAAAGGAGATTTAAGAGTCAGCATTAGAACAGCAGTGAGGCAGTCGAGCAATTTCTGGGTACCAAATATTATAAGGTAGCAAATTCAGAAGACGATTCATGAGAGGAAGAAGAACCAAGGCTTCCTTCAGTACAAGGTGTTGTGGAGACTCTGCAGGAACAGAATGGACCCTCTGCCCCAAATTTGGTTCAGACATCAAGATTAATGATGCCTCCACCACAGCAAGAGGTATGGAAAGGTTTATTATTCATATAACAAGACTTTCTGGAGAGAGCAGAGGAGGCCCCAAGTTTATTCAAAATGACTTGAGAGCAAGGAGAGGAGAGTGGTGTGGGTTTTATTGTGGTTAGGGGCTGAGGTCAGGGTGAAGCTTTCTGCAGGTGGGTAGGGGCTTGTGAGGTTTGAACCACCTGCTGGCATCGAAAGAGGGGGCACCTGAGCTGTCTTGTCAACTTGCCCAGATGTGGGGCACAGGAGGAAGAGGCTTATAAGCCTCAGAAGTCAAATTTCAACAACTCAGTCAGGCTCTATTGCACAAGGTCCGATGAATTTAGAATAATTTTCCATTATTCCATTTCCATGTGAAAAAGATAGAATGGGAGAGAAAATTCTGAATTTCTACTGCCTATGTTTTAAGATTGGTAAGGAGGGAGTATGGCTCTGGAGAGAAAAAGATACCCAACGGACAAAGACAGCGTGAAAAAGTCATGAGAAGGATGATACAAGACATTTAAAATGCCAGGCAATCTCAAAGATGATTTAAGGAGTCAGTGGATTTGCAGGCAAGATTGCTACAATGTCAGAAAGTGGCTACAGGATTCAAAGTTAAAGATGGGAACTCATGGGACAGGTTTTGTACCAAAAAAAAAATTTAATTTCAGTGTTAAATTTGTTTATATCCATTTTGGCTTGGCAAAATATTTGAGGTGATAAGACCAATATAAAACCAAAGTTAGAAAATATATCTAAAAAAGAACAAGAAGGAAAATATGATCTCTCCAAAAGAAGGATATGGAGGTCAGTCAGATACAGAAATTCAGCAAAAAGGCAGTCAGTAGACCAGGGCTCGGGCTCTGAAACAAGAAAGGGGATGCTCAAGTCTCAGTCCTGCCACTTACCCACTGTGTAACTTTGAGTAAACAAGTGACTTGATTTTTTTTTTAAGCCTTAGATACCTCCTCTGCAAGCTGGAGATGATACCAGGACTTATATAGTGGTTGTAAGGATTAAATAAGATAGTATATATAATCTACTGAGCACAGGGTATGGAGTTCAACAAGTGCTGGTATTAACATATTAATATAAAAAGATCCTGAGAGTACTTGGCAAAAAAAGGGAGGAGTGAGGGTGGCTGTTTTGGAGCGTGCATCATCTCATTTAATCCCCATAACAACCCTGTGAGGCGGATACCATTACTATCTCCACTTTACAGATGCTGAAATAGAAACAGAGGTGTTCTGTCACTAGTCCAAGGTAGGCATTGAAGCCAGCTTCCAAGTACAGGTCTCCATGGCTCCAAAGCCTCCAGGCTGTCCTATACCAAGATGCTTTTCTTTGCTACTCCTTAATGGATATTTTTCAAGTGAGAGAGGAGAGGAAGAACAATGGGTCTTAGAAAGAATAGAAATGTGAAAGTCTATAAATGACTATGAGTCAGAAGAAGGGAACCAGGATGTAAAATACATTTGAGAATTTAAAAAAAAAAAAGGGAAAAATAATGGCCATACGTATATTGTGTTAAAAAATGCAATGTTGGTGGAAATTTTCTTGGCTAGGTGATGGAGGAAATTGTATGTAAATGTGTAAAGTGTTAAGATAGCTTTTATAATTAAAACCTGTGAGAAAGAGATACGAAATTGCTTTGGCAAAATTAAAGGTACTTTACCCATAAAACAGTATTAGAAATGAAGTATTCTTTAAGTGCTTCTTGATAATGTTCTAACTAAGGCAGGTTTTAATGGCTTTAATCTTTTAACTGTTTTTTAAAGTTGAGTTTGGTGCACAGTAAGTGGAAGGAATGCATTTATCCAAACAGCTCCTCATTTCCATGTTCTTGTTTTTTGTTGATTTAGGCGGGGGTGTCTCTCTTAACTTCAAATGACCGTTCCAAGACAGTCTCAAAGGGTGGCATTATTATTTGGGTATACATATAAAATTTATGCCAATAGCAACCAATCCTGGTCCCAGTCATTAAGTTTTTAATATTCCATGCATCTCACAGGTTGCTTCATTCAGTATTGTCACTTTAAATTCGTTAACATTTAGTTTCTGAAGAGCCAGAATGTGTGGAACTGAGCAGCAGAAAGAATGTGATGAGAATATCACAAGAAGAAAACAGTAACTGTATACTACAGTTCCAGAATACTATAATGAACAGTCAAATGGCGAAGTCCAAGCAAGAAAACAAGCGTTGGTGTCCTGTCCTCTTGTTCACCTGCCTTTCATAATTCTCATTGAGACACAAGCCAGCCATCTCTCTATACTCCTCCCTTGTGTTCTCCTTAGACCCAAATCCAACAGAAAACTGTACTCCATGGTAACGCAGCCTCTCTGTAAAGACTTTTCATCCATTTGGAAGCTGTAGCTGAGGCAAGAGGACAGATAATGAACAGAATCTCTCCACCTGAGCACTATGGGTTCCAAAGTCTTCCTACTTATTTCTGTAAAATGAATCCAGGTTTATGCAGAGTAGTTTTTTTTTTTTTTTTTTTTTTTTTTGGTATGCGGGCCTCTCACTGTTGTGGCCTCTCCCGTTGCGGAGCACAGTCTCCGGACGCGCAGGCTCAGCGGCCATAGCTCACAGGCCCAGCCGCTCCGCGGCATGTGGGATCTTCCCGGACCGGGGCACGAACCCGCGTCCCCTGCATCGGCAGGCGGACTCTCAACCACTGCGTCACCAGGGGAGCCCTGCAGAGTAGTTTTATATTTCCACATTAGGTCTATTTCTTCTTCTTTTATATTCTTATCTCCCTCAGAAGACACAATGGTAATCAATTTATCAAGCTGGGCAGTCTACTTCCCTCGTACTCAGTAATGATTTTTAAGACTAGACTTTGGCTATAACTTCTGTCAATTTTAATAATAAGATAGCTATTTTACCAGCAAAACTAGTTTATTCAGGGGCAGTCGGAGGAGTTGGATTCAGAATATGTGAACTATGGTGGACAAGAGGCAAATCCAGAAACAAGGAAGGGGAACTTGCTTTTATAGGAAAAAGGGGAGAGTTGGAGCAGCTGTAATAAAGAATCCCTTGGAGGAAGTTGGGAGTCCCAAGTATGAAGGCTTCCCATTGGTTGGGTTGCTACAGTTTCTGATTGGCTGGACTGTCCCAGGGCAGAGTTTTTTTCTTCCTGCTGAATAGTAATATAGGTAACACTTTCCTGTCGGAGTTGTATCCGTAGGTTTCTTCCTGTTTGGAGTAACTGATGATACATGGCACCCATGACAGCTCCCCCTACAGGCTTGTCCCAACTCCAACTTTAGCTGAGGTTTCTTTAATTCCACAGTTCATAACAAGTTTGGGTTATAATCAGCCGAGAAACTCTTCTCCTCCCTCTATAATGATGACAAATGGGTCATTTTTAATTTCAAAGGAGAGAATTTTTGCTCATTCTATATCAAAACCCTCTTTTGGAGACTCCAAGGAATTAGTATCAACAATAGATAAGGCAAAACAACCAACAAACATAAACAAGTAGGCAAGACTTTGCAAGAATTAACTTTCATGCTATGATTTGCTCTGGAATGAAAGTCTCTTTTTATCCCCCAATCTGTCTGTCAGATTGATTTTTTTTTAAGTTCTCAATATTTTATCAAATCAATGATTTTAATAGCTTTGGTGAGTTAGGATTGACATACAAGAAACTGCATGTATTTAAAGTGCACAATTTATTTTGACATACGTATACCCCTCATGAAAACCATCACAATCAAGATAAACTTACCTATCAGCCTCAAAAGTTTCTCACGCCTGTTTATAATTGCTCCATCCCATTCCTTTCTACTCACCTCTGCCACATACCCAGGCAACCACTGATTGTTTTCTAACACTAGAAATTTGTTTTTATTTCCAAGAATTTTATATAAATGAAATAATACAGTTCTGTTTATTTTGGGGTGGTGACTATGGCCTCATCTGCTCAGCGTAATTATTTTGAGCTTTATCCTTGTAATATTCCATTGCACGGATATACCATAGCTTACTGCTTATCCTTTCATCTATTGATGGGCACTTGGCTATTACAAAGACAGCTTCTATAAACATTTATGTAAAAATCTTTGCATTGACATGTGCTTTCAATTCTCTTGAAATACTTAGGAGTAGAATAACTGTATCATATGGTATGTGTATGTATAACTTTTTAAGAAACTGGCAAATTGTTTTCCAAAGTGGCTATGTCATTCTACTTTCCCAACACTTGTAGGAGAGTTTCAGTTCCTCTGTGTCTTGATTGACCCTTGGTACTATATCTCTTTGATTTTAACCATTTCAGTGAGTGTGTAGTTGTATCCAGTTATGATTTTAATTTGCATTTCCCTAATGACTAATGATGTTGAGAACGTCATAATGTGCTTATTTGCTTGTATATCTTCCTTAGTGAATTTTCTGTTGAAACTTTATGCCTATTTAAAAAATTAGGTTATTTTCTAATTTGGAAGTACTTTATATGGTCTGGATATAAGCCCTTTATCAGATATATGCCCTGAAATTATTTTGTCCAGTCGTGACTTGTCTTTTTTCTTTTTCTTTTTTTGCAAATGTCAGATGGTTTTTAATTTTTTAATTGAAGTACAGTTGATTTACAATGTTAATTTCTGCTGTACAGCAAAGTAATTGTCATATATATGTATATATACACACACATTCTTCTTTATATGATTTCCCATTATGGTTTATCACAGATATTGAATATAGTTCCCTGTGCTATACAGTAGGACCTTGTTGTTTATCCATTCTATATATAATAGTTTACACCTGCTAACCACAAACTCCCACTCCATCCTTCCCCCACCCCGCCCCCCTTGGCAACCACAAGTCTGCTCTCTCTGTCTGTGAATCTGTTTCTGTTTTGTAGATAGGTTCATTTGGGCCATATTTTAGATTCGGGCCATATTTTAGATTCCACATATAAATGATATCATATGGTATTTGTCTTTCTCTTTTTGACTTACTTCACTTAGTATGATAATCTCTAGTTCCATCCATGTTGCTTCAAATGGCATTATTTCATTCTTTTTTATGGCTGAGTAGTATTCTATTGTATGTATGTACCACATCTTCTTTATTCCTTCATCTGTTGATGAGCATTTAGGTTGTTTCCATGTCTTGGCTATTGTGAATAGTGCTGCTATGAGCATAGGGGTACATGTATCTTTTCAAATTATAGTTTTGTCTGGATATATGCCCAGGAGTGGGATTGCTGGATCATATGGTAATTCTATTTTTAGGTTTTTAAGGAACCTCCATACTGTTTTCCATAGTGGCTGTACCAGTTTACATTCCCACCAACAGTGCAAGAGGGTTCCCTTTTCTCAACACCCTCTCCAGCATTTGTTGTTTGTAGACTTTTTGATGATGGCCATTCTGACTGGTGTGAGGTGATACCTCATTGTAGTTTTGGTTTGCATTTCTCTAATAATTAGTGATGTCGAGCATCTTTTCATGTGCCTATTGGCCATCTGTATGTCTTCTTTGGAGAAATGTCTATTTAGGTCTTCTGTCCATTTTTGGATTGGGTTGTTTGCTGTTTTGTTGTCGAGCTGTATGAGCTGTTTGTATATTTTGGAAATTAAATCCTTGTCGGTTGTGTCATTTGCAAATATTTTCTCCCATTCTGTAGATTGTCTTTTTGTTGATGGTTTCCTTTACTGTGCAAAAACTTGTAAGTTTGATTAGGCCACATTTGTTTATTTTTGTTTTTATTTCTATTGCCTTGGGAGATGGACTTAAAAAAAAGTTGGTATGATTGATGTCAGAGAATGTTTTGCCTATGTTCCCTTCTAGGAGTTTATATCATGTCTTATGTTTAAGTCTTTAAGCCATTTTGAGTTTATTTTTGTGTGTGGTGTAAGGGTGTGTCCTAACTTCATTGATTTACTTGCAGCTGTCCGACTTTCCCAACACCACTTGCTGAGGAGACTTTTTCCCATTGTATATTCTTGCCTCCTTTGTCAAAGATTAATTAACCATAGGGGTGTGGGTTTATTTCTGGGCTCTCTATTCTGTTCCATTGGCCAATATGTCTGTTTTTTGTCAGTACCACACTGTTTTCATTACTGTAGCTTTGTAGTATTGTCTGAAGCCTGGGAGGGTTATGCCTCCTGCTTTGTTCTTTCTCCTCAGGATTGCTTTGGCAATTCTGGGTCTTTTATGGTTCCATATAAATTTTAGGATTATTTATTCTATTTGTGTGAAAAATGTCATGGGTAATTTGATAGGGATCATATTAAATCTGTAGATTGCTTTGGGTAGTATGGCCATTTTCACAATATTAACTCTTTCAATCCAAGAGCATGGGATATCTTTCCATTTTTTTGAATCATCTTCAATTTCCTTTATTAATGTTTTATAGTTCTCGCATATAAGTCTTTCATCTCTGTGGTCAGGTTTATTCCTAAGTTTTTGTTTGTTTGTTTTTGGTTAGATTTTAAAAAAGATTGTTTTTTACATTCCCATTCTGATATTTCACTGTTAGTGTAAAGAAATGCAACGAATTTCTGTATGTTAATCTTGTATCCTGCTCCTGTGCTGAATTTATCAGTCCTAGTAGTTTTTGTATGGAGTCTTTACGGTTTTCTATCTATAGTGTCATGTCATCTGCATATAATGATACTTTTACCTCTTCCCTTCCAATCTGGATACTTTTTATTTCTTTTTCTTTTCTGAGTGCCTTGGCTAGGACTTCCAATACTGTGTTGAATAGAAGAGGTGAGAGTGGGCATCCTTGTCTTGTTCTAGGTTTTAACAGGAAGGCTTTCAGCTTTTCACCCCTGAGTATTATATTGGCTGTGGGTTTGTCATAAATGGCTTTTATTATGTTGAGATATGTTCCCTCTATACCCACTTTGGTAAGAGTTTTTATCATGAATGGATGTTGAATTTTGTCAAATGCTTTTTCTGCATCTACTGAGATGATGGTGTGGTTTTTGTCTTTTCTTTTGTTGATGTGGTGTATCACATTGATTTGCATATGTTGAGCCACCCTTGTGACCCTGGGATGAATCCAGCTTGGTCATGGTGTATGATCTATTTTATGTGTTGTTGGATTCAGCTTGTTAATATTTTGCTGAGAATTTTTGCATCTATATTCATCAAAGATATAGGCCTGTAATTTTCTTTTTTCATGGTGTCTTTGGTTTTGGTATCAGCGTGATGGTGACTTCATAGAATGTCTTTGGGAGTGTTCCCACCTCTTCGTTCTTGTGGAAGAGTTTGAGAAGGATGGGTAAAATTTCTTCTTTGTATGTTTGGTAGAATTAACCTGTAAAGCCACTTGGTCCTGGACTTCTGTTTGTAGGGAGATTTTTGTTTTTTAAATTACAGATTCTATTTCACTTCTAGTGATTGGTCTGTTCACATTATCGATTTCTTCTTGATTCAGTTTTGGTGGGCTATATGTTTCTGTATAGAAACTTGTCTAGGTTATGGAATTTATTGGCATGTAATTGTTCATAGTATTCTCTTATGGTATTTTTGTATTTCTGCAGTATTGGTTGAGATTTCTCCTTTTTGTTTCTTAATTTATTTACTTGGATTCTCTCTCTTTTCTTCTTGGTGAGCCTGGGCCAGAGACTTGTCAATTTTGTTTACCCTTTCAAAGGACCAGCTCTTGGTTTTACTAATTTTTTTATATTGTTTTTAATCTCTATTTTATTTGTTTCCTCTCTGATCTTTATTATTTCCTTCTGCTGACTTTTGGTTTTGTTTGTTCTTCTTTTTCTAATTCTTTTATGTGGAGGTTAGGTTGTTTATTTGAGATTTTTCTATTTTTTGAGGAAGGCATGTTATCACTCTGAACTTCCTTCTAAGAACTGCTTTTGCTGCATCCATACTTTTGGAATGGTTGTGGGTTTTTTTTAATTTATTTTTATTTTTTAAATTTATCTTTGGCTGCATCAGGTCTTTGTTGCTGTGCACAGGCTTTCTCTAGTTGCGGCGAGCGTGGGCTACTCTTTATTGTGGTGCATGGGCTTCTCACTGCGGTGGTTTCTCGTTGCAGAGCAGGGGGTCTAGGCACATGGGCTTCAGTAGTTGTGGCATGCGGGCTCAATAGTTGTGGCGCACAGGCTTTGTGGCTCCGCGGCATGTGGAATCTTCCTGGTCCAGGGCTCGAACCTGTGTCCCCTGCACTGGCAGGCAGATTCTTAACCACTGTGCCACCAGGGGAAGTCCCTGGTTGTGTTTTCATTGTCATTTGTCTCAAGGTATTTTTAAATTTCCTCTTTGATTTGATCATTGACCCATTGGTCTTTTTAGTAGCATATTGTTTAGTCTCCATGTAATCGTTTTTTTTCTCATTGCCTTTTCTGTGGTTAATTTCTAGTTTTATGCTGTTGTGGTCAGAAAAGATGCTCGAAATAATTTCTGTAGTCTTAAATTTGTTGAGGTTTGTTTTGTGCTACAGTATGTGGTCAATTCAGGAGAATGTTCCATGTGCACTTGAAAAGAATCTGTATTCTTTTTTTTTTTTTTTTTGATGTATTGTCTTTTTATTTTTTCTTTTACCAGTCCTTTCCATGAGCAAACGTTTTAAACTTTGATGAAGTCTAATTGAAAATTTTGATATTTTATAAATTGTGTTTTGGTCTCATATCTCAGAAATATTTACCTAACCCAAGATCACAAAAGTTTTCCCATTTTCTTCTAGAAGTTTTATGGTTTGGGATCTTATATTTAAGTCTATGATCATTTTGAGTTAATTTTTTATATATTGCAAAATATGGATCAAAGTGGGTTTTTTGTTGTTTTTTTGGTTTATTTGCTTTGTTTTTTTAATAGGACTATTCAGTTGTTCCAGATGAAAGGCTATCATTTCTCCACTAAATTCTCATGACAATTTTCTTGAAAATTAGTTGTTTGTATGTATGTGTGTCTATTTATAGACTCTTTATTCTGTTCCATTGATTTGTCTATTTTTATCTCCATAGCACACTGTCTTGATTACTTTACATTTATAATAATTATTGAAATCTTCTGGTGTTAGCCATCAAACCTTGTTTTTTTTCAAAGTTGCTTTGAGAATTCTCAGTCTTTCAAATTTCTATATGAATTTTAGGATCACCTTGTCAGTTTCTATAAAAATGTCTGCTAGGGTTTTGATTGAGCTTGTGCAGAATCTAGAGATAAATTTGGAAAAATAATAACAATACTGAGTTTCCAACTTCTGAACAATATGTATTTCTCCATTTATTTAGATCTTCTTTAATTTCTCAGCAATGTTTTGTAGTTTTCAGTGTATGTCTTTCACATTTTTTGATAGATTTATTCCTAAGAATTCTGGGTTTTGATGACATTATAAACCATATTTTTAATTTTCAATTTCTGATTCATTTCTAAAATATGGAAATACAACTAGTTCTCTTTATAAAAAATTAATTGAGCTATAACTGACATATAATATGCTAGTTTCAGATGTACAACATAATGATTCCATATTGGTATACATTGTGAAATAATCACTACAATAAATCTAGATTACATCTGTCACCTTACATAGTTAAAAACAATTTTCTTATCTTGTGATAACTTTCAAGATCCACTCTTAGCAACTTTCAAATAATCAATACAGTATTGTTGACTATTCACCATTACTGTACATTATATCCTTATAACTTATTTATTTCATAACTGGAAGTTTGCACCTTTTTGACCCCCTTCATCCATTTCTCTCACTTCCCAACCCCCCTGCTCTGGCAGCCACCAATTTATTCTCTGTATCTGTTAGGTTAGTTGTTTTTTGTGTTTTTGTTTTGTTTGCACTGGATTCCACATAAAAGTGGGATCATATGGTACGAACATCACCCTTTAAATGCTTTCGCAGCAACCCATAAACTTTGCTATGTTGTATTTCCATTTTTGTTTGTCTCAAGAAATTTTTTAAATTTCTTATTTGATTTCTTCTTTTTAAAATAAATTTATTTGTTTATTTTTGGCTGCATTGGAGCTTCATTGCTGCACGTGGGCTTTTTCTGGTTGCAGTGAGTGGGGGCTACTCTTTGTTGCGGTGTGCAGTCTTCTCATTGCAGTGGCTTCTCTTGTTGCGGGCCATGGGCTCTAGGCACGTGGGCTTCAGTAGTTGCAGCATGTGGGCTCAGTAGTTGTGGCTCACAGACTCTAGAGTGCAGGCTCAGTAGTTGTGGTGCACAGGCTTAGTTGCTCCGCGGCATGTGGGATCTTCCTGGACCAGGGATCAAACCCGTGTCCCTTGCATTGGCAGGTGGATTCTTAACCACTGTACCACCAGGGAAGTCCCTTTGATTTCTTCTTGAACAACACATTGGTTGTTCAGTAACATGTTGTTTAATCTCCACATATTTTTGGATTTTCCAGTTTTTTCCATGTAATTGATTTCTAGTTTCATACTACTGTGGTCAGAAAAGATGCTCAATATAGTTTTAGTCCTCTTGTGTTTATCAAGACTTGTTTAGTGGCCTAACACTTAATCTATCCTGGAGAATGTTCCATGTGCACTCGAAGAATGCATATTCTGTTGCTTTGGGGTGGAATGTTCTGTATATTGTATATATCTGTTAAGTTCACCTAGTCTAATATGTTATTTAAGGCCATGCTTTCTTCATTGATTTTCTGCCTAGACGATCTATCCATTGATATAAGTGGGGTATTAAAGCCCCCTACTACTATTGTATTGCTGTCTATTTCTCCTTTTAGCTCTTTAATATTTGCTTTTTACATTTAGGTGCTTCTGTGTTGGATGCATATTTACAAATGTTATGTCCCTAGTTGGATTGACCCTTTTATCATTATGCCCTTCTTTGTCTCTTATTACAGTCCTTGTTTTAAAGTCTATTTTGTCTGATATAAGTATAGCTACCCCAGCTTTTTTTGTTTTTATTTGCATGGAATATCTTTTTCCATAGATTCACTTTCAGTCTCTGTGTGTCGTTACATTGGAAGTGAGTCTCTTATAGGCAGCCTATAGGTGTGACTTTTTTTTTTTTAAATCCATTTAACCACTCTTCTCTTTTGATTGTAGAATTTAGTTCATTTACATTTAAAGTAATTATTTATAGGTAGGGACTTACTGCCATTTGTTCATTGTTTTCCTGGTTGTTTCGTAGTTCCTCTTGTTCCCATCTTCTCTTCCTCTTTCCCTTTGTGGTTTGATACCTTTCTGGTATACTTAAATTCCTTTCTCTTTATCTTTTGTATATCTACTATAAGATTTTGCTTTGTGTTACTATGAGGCTTACATATAATAAGAATCTTATTTAAGTCAATAACAACTTAAGATTGATCTCATTTTTTTTTTTTTTTTGCGGTACGCGGGCCTCTCACTGTTGCGGCCTCTCCTGTTGTGGAGCACGGGCTCCGGACGCGCAGGCTCAGTGGCCATGGCTTACGGGCCCAGCCGCTCCGCGGCATATGGGATCCTCCCGGACCGGGGCACGAACCCATGTCCCCTGCATCGGCAGGCAGACTCTCAACCACTGCGCCACCAGGGAAGCCCAGATTGATCTCATTTTAAAGCTCTACACAATTACTCTATTCCATCCAACTTTCATGGTTTTGATATTACATTTATATCTTTTTATCTTGTGTGTTACTTATTGTTGTAATCATAGTTATTTTTACCACTTTTGTCTTTCAACCTTCATACTAGCTTTAAAAGTGATTAATCCACTACCTTTTCTATGTTTACATTTCCAGTGAGATTTATTCTTTCATATGTTTTCTTGTTTCTAATTAATACCCTTTCTTTTCAGCTTAAAGAAGTCCCATTAATATTTCTTGAAAGACCAGTTTAGTGGTGACAAACTCCTTTAGTTTTTGCCTGCCTGGAAAACTCATCTTTCCTTCACTTCTGATTGATAACTTTGTCAGGTAGCGTATTCTTGGTTGGAAGTTTTTGTTGTTGTAATTTGTTTGTTTTCTTTCAGCACTGTGAACATATAGTGCTTTTCCCTCTGGCTTACAAAATTTCTGCTGAAAAATCTGCTGATAGTCTTATGAGAATTCTCTTGTATGTAACAAGTTGTTTTCGTCTTATTGCTTCTAAGACTCTCTCCTTGTCTTTAACTTTTGACATTTTAAGAAAATGTGTCTTGGTGTGGATCTCTGGGTTCCTCTTATTTGGAACTTGGATCCTGGGCTTCCTGGATCTGGATGCTCTTTCCTTACCCAGTTTAGGGACGTTTTCAGCCATTATTTCTTCAAATAATTTTTCTGCCCCTTTTTGTCTTTTCCTTTTGGGAGCCCTATAATGTTAGCCCATTAATGTTATGAATGTTAGCCCATCTGATGGTTTCTCATAAGTCCCTTAAGCTATCTTCTTTTTTATATTTATTTTTTCCTTTTGCTGCTCTGATTGGGTGAATTTTAGTACCTTGTCAACAAGTTAACTGTTCCTTTTTTCTACTTTGTTTAGTCTCCTTTTGAACCCTGTAGTGTACTTTTCAGGTCAGTTATTCTTCAGCTCTGTAACTTTTGTTTGGTACTTTCTTATATTTTCTATCTCTTTGTTGGATTTCTCACTGTGTTCATTTATTTTACTCCCCTGTTCAGTGAGCATCCTTATAACCATTACTTTGAACACTTTATCAGGTAAATTACATTCTGTTAAGGTTTTCTTTTTTTCCTGAGCTTTTATTCTTTTGTTTGGAACATATTCATCTGTTTCTTCATTTTCTTGACTCCCTGTGTTGATTTCTTGAAGTAGATTAAACAACCACTTCTCTCAGTGTAAAAGGAGTGGCCTTGTGTAGATGAATCTTGTTCAACCCTGCCCTAGCCTCTGGTTGTCTCTCAAACCTTTGTGATTGTCCAAGCAACTATTATACTTTTAAGAGCTCCCAGTAGTTAAAGGTGTGCCAAGACCTGTACTACACATCCCAAAAGGGGAGGCTCTCAGTCAACACTTAAATTCAGACAGATTGGAAGCCAAACCCCGAGACAGCAGATTTTAAAGTTTGCAAATATCTACAGTCCTGTGGGACCACAGGCTGGTCTACAGTCCTGTGGGACCACCAACCACCAGAGCCAGGTGATCTGGAGGTGTCCCCTCGGCAGAAGTCATACAAATCAGGGCTCCAGACAAGAATATAAGCTCTTTTCTGGGACGTACCACTGAGCCTTAGTGAGAAAGAGGGAAAGTGCAAGGATGGCATCCACTGGCCTGTGTTCCCTGAGATCAGCTCCATAGACCCCTAGATGTGTGCCAAACCTGAAGCTGCCCCTCAGGCCAAAGCTCCAGGAGATTCAACTAGGCCTCTTTCACAGAATGACCGTGGGTGTGTTTCAGTCTTCTGTCTGCGCAGTGTCCTGGATTTGGTAGCCTGCCAAGAACTACCTCTCCAATTCTTACAGTCCCTTGGGACCCAGGAACACAAGACCCTCTGGCCACCAGAGCAGAAGCAGTCAAGGTACGTCCCCTGGTTGGTAGCTGCAAAAACCAGAGCACCAGATGTAAAAGCCAGGGCACCTGACACATGTGAGAGCTCCCCTCTGGGAGATGCTGGTGTTCCGGAGGATGGCAGAGCCCCCCCTTCTGAGGTCTGTGGAAAAGATTACAGGCAGCCCTTAGATGTGTGTTTAATTAGAAACTTGCCCCTCAGGCTGCATCTGTGATGTGATGATTAGTTAATAGGCCTCTTTCACAGAGAGATTGAGCTCCTGGGTCTCTTGCTCTTGCTGTGCCCTGGGAATGTTAGCTATTTAAGAACTCTTTTTCTTTGGTTATAGTTCTACGGGCTACCAGAGCCAGATCATGTGGAAGTGTCCCTTGGCAGCAGCTACAAAAATGAGGGTGCCAGACAAGGGTATAAGCTCCTCTCTGGGAGATACTGGTGAGCTGGTGAGGCAGAGGGAGAGCACAAAGATTGTGCCCACCAGCCTCTGTTCCCTGAGACCGCTTCCTTAGGCCATTAGTTGTGTATCAAACCAGAAGCCCATCTCTTAGGCCAAAGCTCCTGGACCAGCAAATAGGCTTCTCTCACAGAATGACTGGGAGGGTGTTTGAGTCTGCTGTGCAGTGCCCTGGGCGTGGTAGCCTACCAAAAACTGTCTCTCTGATTGTTACAGCCCCAGGGGACCTAGAAATGCATGCTCTCCTGGCCTCTAGAGTCAGGCAATCAACGGGCATGCCCTAGACAATGGCTGCAAAACTCAGGGCATCAGACACATGTAAAATCTCCCTTCTGGGAGATACTGGTGCTCGAGATCACAGCAGAATTAAGAGCATGAAGATGATGCCCACTGGCTGTAGTGAGGAAGTAGGGGAGCATAAAAATGAGGCCTATAGGAATAAAAGAGAAAGAAAAAGAGGGCGTCTGTTGGCTAAGCAAGGCGGAGTGACAGCACATAGATGGCCCCCACCAGTCTCTGTTTCTGGAGAGTGTTTCAACAGCTCTTAGATGTGTGTGTAAAAATAGATGCCTGCCCCCCAGGCCAATGCTTTAATACATGAAAACGAACCTCTTTCACTCAAGGTCTAAATGCAATCTGCTGCCTCAGCTGAGCCCTGGGGAGGGAGAGTCTAAGTGTGCAAGCCCTTCTAGAGCCATTTCTCAGATTGCTACAGTTTTGTGGGTCTTGTGGATGTGAGCCTGGTTGGTTTTCAAAGCTAGGTATTTGGGGGTTCATCTCTCAGGTGCAAGTATTAAAAGTTGGAGTGCTTGATGTGCGATTGATACCCTTCAATCCTCAGGGAGAAGCTCTGGGTTTTGAATTCCCTCCTGATTTGGGGTCACTGTATCAACAGTGGTATGTATAGCAAGATTGTGTCCCAGCCATTCCTACCCCCTTTTTTTTAAAATTTTGTTTATTTTATTTTGGGCTACGTTGGGTCTTTGTTGCTGCGCGCAGGCTTTCTCTAGTTGCAGCGAGTGGGAGCTACTCTTCATTGCGGTGCGCGGCCTTCTCATTGCAGTGGCTTCTCTTGTTGCGGAGCACAGGCTCCAGGTGCATGGACTCAGTAGTTGTGGCTCGCAGGCTCTAGAGCGCAGGTTCAGTAGTTGTGGCACATGGGCTTAGTTGCCCTGCAGCATGTGGGATCTTCCTAGACCAGGGCTCGAACCCATGTCCCCTGCATTGGTGGGCAGATTCTTAACCACTGTGCCACCAGGGAAGCCCCCTACCCATTTTAATGTGGTTTTCTTCTCATTTGCCCAGTGTAGTCCATGCTCAGCCAACATTTAAGTTTTTTTCCACAGGAAGTTTATTCATATGTAGCTGTAGACTCGGTGGGTCTGTGAGAGGTGAGTTCAGGATCTTTCTATTTCACCATCTTGAACCGGAAATCGAATTCTTATATAGTGATCTTGTATCCTGTAAATTCACTTAACTCACTTACGGGCTCTAGTAGAGTTTTTATAGATTTCATCAGATTTTCTATATAGGGGAGCATGACATTTGTGAAAAAAAGGCAGTTTTACTTCTTCCCTTTCCAATATAGGTGGTTTTTATTTCTTATCTCTTGACCTTATTGCACTGGCTGGAATCTTTAATGTTGAGGTTTGGCATCTTTGTCTTCTTCCTAATCTTAGGGGAAAATTGATTCAGTTTTTCAGAATTTAGTATGATGCTAATTGTAGGATTTTAAGTAAATGCCCTTTAATGCATTGAAGACTTTTCCTTCTATTCCTACTTTTCTGAGAGTTTTTGTCAGGAATGGATGTTGGATTTTCTCAAATGATTTTCTGCATCTATTGACATAATCAGAAATAATTATTTATATATTTATAGATGAATATTCTTTAGTTTGTTAATATGATGAATTATACACTGGTGGATTTTCAAGTGTCAAAACAATCTTGCATTCTTGAGATAAACTTCACTTGGTCAAATGTATTACCCTTTTTATAAATTTTGGATTCAATTTGCTAAAATTTTGTTTAGGATTTGTGTGTGTGTGTGTGTGTTACATGGGCCTCTCACTGTTGCGGCCTCTCCCATTGCGGAGCACAGGCTCCGGACGCGCAGGCTTAGCGGCCATGGCTCACGGGCCCAGCCGCTACGCAGCATGTGGGATCTTCCCGGACCGGGGCACGAACGCGCGTCCCCTGCATCAGCAGGCGGACTCTCAACCACTGCGCCACCAGGGAAGCCCTCTGTTTAGGATTTTTGATATCTGTGTTTATAACATAGGAATATTGGTTTGCCATTTCTCTGTAATATCTTTGTCTGGTTTTGGTGTCAGAGTAATTCTGTAATCATAAAATGAGTTGGGAAGTATTCTCACCTTTTTAATTTTTTGAAAGAGTTTATGAAGAATTTGTAAATGTTCAGTGGCATTCACCTGTGCTGCCCTATGGGCCTGCAGTTTTGTGGGAATGTTTTAAACTACAAATTCAATTTCTTTAATAGATAGGCTCTTCGGGTTATATATATTTCTTCCTTGGTAAGCTTGGGTAATCTGTGTCTTTCAAGAAATTTGCCCATTTTATCTAAGTTGTTGGATTTACTAGCATAAGGTTGTTCATAATATTTTCCCAGATTATTATTATTACACTTATGTGAAAAATCTCATGGGTAATTTGATAGGGATCACATTAAATCTGTAGATTGCTTTGGATGTCCTCTGAGGCATTTTATTTGCATGTGTGTATTACATCCCTAGAAAAAGATCCAAGTATTTTCCCTCCAGTGTGTTTTCGTCTTGCTTCTTCATGGTCCATGATGCCAGCTGAGGTTGTCAGTACAATGAAAAGAAAGTGATGGGATGGGAGCACGTTATTCTGACATTTTTCTAGATCTTTGAGTTGCACATCAAGTCTGGGGCTGATCACTCCACAGTTATTTAGCCTGCCTATGAGGCTCACAACAATTTCCCCAGCCCCGTGATCATCGATGATTTCAAATTTGCCAATGTAACCATGATTCATCATCACAGTTAGAAACCTGACGATGACTTTGGAGCATGGCCTAATAAGAACCTGGCGTTTGCCTCTTTTTTTGGCATTGTTGATACTGTTGAGCGTATCAGCCAGGACATTCATGCACACCAATATGGCGGCACAGAAAGATGGTGGAAAGAGCAGGATGGCCATTTTAACAATATTCTTCCAATCCAAGAGCATGGGATATCTTTCCATTTCTTTGAATCATCTTCAATTTCCTTTATTAATGTTTTATAGTTCTCAGTATATAAGTGTTTCACCTCTTTGGTTAGTTTTATTCCTAAGTATTTTATTTTTGGGGGATGCAATTTTTTTTAATATAAATTTATTTTATTTATTCTTGGCTGCATTGGGTCTTCATTGCTGCATGTGGGCTTTCTCTACTTGCAGTGAGTGGGGGCCATTCCTCCTTGCAGTGCACGGGCCTCTCATTGCGGTGGCCCCTCCTGTTGTGGAGCACAGGCTCCAGGCACGCAGGCCTCAGCAGCTGTGGCTTGTGGGCTCCAGAGTGCAGGCTCAGCATTTGTGGCACACGGGCCTAGCTGTTCCGCAGCATGTGGGATCCTCCTGGAACAGGGCTCGAACCCCTGTCCCCTGCATTGGCAGTCAGATTCCTAACCACTGCGCCACGAGGGAAGCCTGGGGGGTGTGATTTTAAAAGGGATTCTTTTTTTACATTCCTTTCTGATATTTCATTTTTAGTGTAAAGAAATGCAACCGATTTCTGTATGTTAATCTTGTATCCTGCTACCTTGCTGAATTCATTGATCAGTTCTAGGGTTTTCTATCTATAGTATCATGTCATCTGGATATAATGACACTTTTACCTCTTCCCTTCTAATTTGGATAGTTTTTATTTCTTTTTTCTTACCTGAGTGCGTTGGCTAGGACTTCCAATACTGTGTTGAATAGAAGAGGTGAGAGTGGGCATCCTTGTCTTGTTCCAGATTTTAACAGGAAGGCTTTCAGCTTTTCACCCCTGAGTATTATGTTGGCTGTGGGTTTGTCATAAATGGCTTTTATTATGTTGAGAAATGTTCCCTCTTTACCCACTTTGGTAAGAGTTTTTATCATGAATGGATGTTGAATTTTGTCAAATGCTTTTTCTGCATCTACTGAGATGATGGTGTGGTTTTTGTCTTTTGTTTATGTGGTGTATCCCATTGATTTGCATACGTTGAACCATTCTTGTGAACTTGGGATGAATCCCATGTGGTCATGGTGTATGGTCTTCTTTATGTGTTGTTGGATTCGGTTTGCTAATATTTTGTCGAGAATTAGTCATTTAAAAAATATGGTAATAGACCAATGTAACCCAATACAGATTGGGGTTTAATAGATGATAAAGATGGAATTTCAAACTAATGGAGGAAAGGTAGACTATTTAGTATATGGTATTGGCACGACTGATTGGGCTTTTTTTTGGGGGGGTAGGGGTCGGGCTTGATCCCTCCCTCATTCTTATATCAAAGTCAACTATAGACAAAACAAAAATTTAAAAGCAAAAGTATAAACATAAGAAAATATGAGTAAATTATTGATATCATCTAAGAGTAGGAAAGACCTTTCTGAAATGACATAAAATACCAATTGAAAAATCTGATTAAAACAAAATTGAAAAAAACCCCCACAAAGCCAACAAGTCTTATCTAGAACAACTAAAAACACCATAAACAAAATCAAAAGGTATATTGGGAAAACTATTTATAACTTATATCATGGGAAAATGGAGATTTTATATATATATATATATTTATAGATAGATATAGATAGATCTCCTAAAAATCAGAATGAAAAAGTCCCTAGTAGAAAATAATGGGCACAGAACGTGAACAGATAATTTAAAGAAGAAATACAAATGATTGAGAAACATAAATATAGGCTCAACCCCAGTAATATAATGATGGTTTAAATTAGAGCAAAAATAAAATACTATTTTTCTTGCCTACCGGATTTATGAATATTAAAAAGATTTTCAATATCCAATAAAGTCAGCCCTTCATATACTTGGGTTCTGCATCTACAGATTCATCCAACCATGGATCACAAAAACTCAGGAAAAAAAAGTCCCAGAAAGTTCCAAAAAGCAAAACTTGAATTTGCGATGGGCTGGCAACTCTTTTTTTGTGTGTGTGGTACGCGGGCCTCTCACTGTTTGTGGCCTCTCCCGTTGCGGAGCACAGGCTCCGGATGCGCAGGCTCAGCGTCCATGGCTCACGGGCCCAGCCGCTCCGTGGCATGTGGGATCTTCCCGGACCGGGGCACAAACCCATGTACCCTGCATCGGCAGGCGGACTCTCAACCACTGCGCCACCAGGGAAGCCCCAAGGACTGGCAACTCTTTACATAACATTTACATTGTATTTACAACTATGTATTCAGTATTTGCATTGTATTATGTATTGTAAGTAATCTAGAGATGACTTAAAGTATCAGGGAGGATGTGCATAGCTTATATGCTAATACTACACTGTTCTATGTAAGGGACTTGAACATCCAAGGATTTTGGTATCCATAGGGTTCCTGGAAACAATCCCCCTGAAATACCGAGGGACAGTTGTATATGGGAGTGTGATAATTCTGTACTACTGTAACAGAGACAAAACAAAGTGGTTTAACAAAGATGCTCAAAGATGATCTGTCTTCCTGCTCTCAGGGCTTTTGCAACTTTTGCTCCGTAATGCCAACAGCCCCTTCCAATTTATGTCCTGTCTTGCCTTGGATTGATGTGGCTACATTGTGCTCTCCCAGACTGGTCTTAAGTCATGCCCAACAAGGGTCAGACGTTTCTTGTCTGAATGGGGCTGCTGTTCTCATGTTGCACATGGGCCCCTTGCTTCTCCTCCTCTCCTGGCAGTACTGTGTGGAAGGCAGGCGTGTGGTCAACAGAGAGTGAGAACCTGGTCTAGGAATGCAGTGATTCTGGCCTAAAGAGCTCAAGAGAAGTCACTGTTGGAAAATCTGTTGTTCTATTTTCATGCTATAAAATTCCGAATGGTAAATTTTACATGACTAGAAAATGAATGATGGTTCTTGTTTTCCTGCATACTCAGGGTAAGACTTGCTCTCATCATCAAAGAGCACAGTGTCCCTCTCTGACAGTCACTGGAAGTGGCTGGATGCTGCACTCTAGGGAGCAATAATGTAACCAGCATTAAATAATTGGTACTGGGGGACTGCATAGGTGAGATGACCTATATTGTTTCAGTATAAATTCCCAAGAGTTATGGTATTTAAAGTAATAACACAGTTGCTACTTTTTTCTCCAGGTGGGATATAATATTAGCCAGAAAGGGTGATTTGTCAATAAAGAAGAGCTAGTTCCTGGACCTGAACAGGAAAATATGATGCATTTATTAAACAATAAACAAATATTTAAGTACTTTCTACTCATTATTCTAAATCTTCATCAATAAATCTCTGTACCTTACATGGACCAATAAATTTTGTAATACATTTAAAAGTTAAATTGTTTACTTTGTAACCAGAAAGAAGTACAGGTTTTTTAAAAGACTAGGAAGAATTACACCAAAGTTTTATAGTGATTGTGTCTTGAGTGTTGGCTTCTTAAGAGACTTTTTGGTTTCTTTTTTATATGTTCTATAATGTGGTCACAATAAACTAGAAAATAATAACTTGGACATGGCCACATAGCTAATTAAGTAGAAGAAACAAATTCTCCTTGAGTTCAGAGGCCATACTCTTTTTTTCTCTTAAAACAATTTAAAAAGTAATAAAAGGTATATAATTCAAAACATACAAAAGGACTAGTGAGAAATAAATCTTCCTCCCAATCTGTTGTTCAATTATCTAGTTCTTTTCCTCAGAGGCAGCCACTGTTAGTTTCTTTGTATCCTTCAAGAGACAGAAAATGTGTGTGTGTGTGTGTGTGTTTTCTTTTTAAACACAAATGACAAATACACACACACACACTCTTCAGTACTTTGCTCTTTTCATTGATACATCCTGGAGATCTGATCATGTCAGTATATAGAAAACAGACAACTGTACATTATTATATTAAATGGATATTTGCACCATGATTTATTAACTCATCCTCAACCTACTGCTATTTCAAAGAATATTGAACTTAATAATATTCTCACACATATGCTTAGAAATACATGTGAGAGTATATAGGTGGGATAAATTGCTATAAGTGGATTTGCTAAGTCAAAGGGGATACTTATTTAAAGTATATTGCTAAATTACTCACTTCAGAGGTAGTCCTAGTTTTACACTTTCACCAAAAAAAGCATGTATATCTTTCACCCCAAGCTTGCCTACTTCCTAAACTTTGCCATTTCCCATGCTCCTTTTAGTGTAGCACACTGCCTGGCTCTGAGTCCCAATTCTAGCATTTACTAGGTTTGTGACTTTTGGAAGTCAATTTAATGTCTCTGAACCTTCACCCTTAATGAAGATAATATCCATTTTCCATAGTTTCTATCAAAGTTAAAGGTGATATGTGAGAGACCAAACATTACACACATGGTAGGCAGAATCAGTATTTTATATATTCTACATATAAATAGCTCTTGTACTTTTCTTCCACTTCTCCACTTCAGCAACTGTTGTGGCTTTATTATTCACCTACTTGCTTTCAGTATCTTTTTCACATGTCGTCCCCCCTTCCCTCATATCTGATGGTCAAATGAATCTTCCTGAATTCAAGTTCTAGTTGTTACTCCCCTGCCTTAAAAAACAAAAACAAAGCCAAAGCCAAACCTGTGTAACTAAGTGGAAATTCTGTACCGTATTCTCCATTATCTAGCCCCACTCTACCTTCCTAAGTGATTAGAAAGGTGCTATCACAAGTGCATCTGCTATCCATATATTGATTAATACCAGACAGATGCTTTGCTAATTAGTACAGCAAATGTCAGAAATGGGTTTTTATTAAATTGATGGCTTGTCATTAGCATGATGAATGTTAGAAATGGACTCTCACTGAGAAATTACAGATATTCAAGATATGTATTAATAGATTGGCTAAAATGTTCAGACACTCCCCATTATTTTGTGAACTGGGTGTAAGTTCTATGTGCTTTACCCTTAGAGGTGGTTCCCAAATTTTGAACACCCAGCAGTTCCATGGTCAGACTTCGGGTCTAACGCATTTCTGGTTGTTTCATGTCCATTTAAAGGAATATTATCACATCTGGTATGAGTGAACCTGTCATGCAAAGTGTGATCAAATCACCCAAACTGGTGAAGAGCAGGACTTCATCAGAGTTACCAAACAAGTTGTATGACAGTTTTGTGCTTGCTTGTAGTAATGCTCAGCAAAGGTGTGAGAGGCAGAATTTGATCTAAGACTGACTTTCATCATATCCTGTTAAACAAGGGTGCGGGGGAATAGCTAACTCTCATCCATGCTAAACTTTTTTTTGCCAGTAAAATCCCTAAGAGTTGTACATGACGACATTGTCTTGGATCAGTTGGGAATAATTGGATGTACATTTATAACATCGTGAACTCCCCTCTCAATTCCAACAGTATTAAATCTGCATATCACTTAGTGCATTTCAAAATTTGTCTTTGTGGTCCACTTTATACCACTGGTAGACTAAGTTTCTTAAAAAAATTTAAAAAAAATTGTTTACCTTTTGACCCCCTTCACCCATTTCTGCTACCTCTTCCCCCAACTACCCCTGGCAACCATCAATTCATTCTCTGTATCTATGAGGTCGGTTTTTTGTTTGTTTGTTGTTAGAGTCAGTATTTAAGAGAGATCATGCAGTATTTCACTTGACATAATTCCCTCGAGGTCCATCATGTTGTCACAAATGGCAAGATTTCAGTCTTTTTTATAACTGAATAATATTCCATTATTCCATATATATATATATATATATATTCACATTTTCTTTATCCATACAACTATTGATGGACACACTTAGGTTGCTTCCGTATTTTGGATATTGGAAATAATGCTGCAATGAATATGGGGATACGTTTATCTTTTTGAGTTAGTGTTTTTATTTTCTTCAGATAAATACCCAAAAGTGGAATTGCTGGATCATATGGTAGTTCTATTTTTAATTTTTTGAGAAACCTCCATACTGTTTTTAATAGTGGCTGCACCAGTTTACATTGCCACCAACTGTGCACAAGTATTCCCTGTTATCCACATCTTTGCCAACACTTGCTATTTTTGTCTTTTTAGTAATAGCCATTCTAACAGGTTTGAGGTAATAACTCATTGTGGTTTTGATTTGCATTTTCCAGATCATTAGTGATGTTGAGATTCTTTTTTTAAAATTTTTTTTATTGAAACATAGTTGATTTACAATGTTGTGCTAGTTTCAGGTGTACAGCAAAGTAATCTAGTTATATATATGAGTGTGTGTGTGTGTGTGTATATATATATATATTTTTACATTCTCTTCCATTATAAGTTATTACCGATATTGAGTATAATTCCCTGTACTATACAGGGAGTCCCTACTATACAGCAGGTCCCTGTTGGTTATCTATTTTATATATAGTAGGGTGTATATTTTAATCCCAAACTCTTAATTTATCCCTTCCCTCCCCTTTGGTAACCATAGTTTGCTTTCTATATCTGTGAGTCTATTTCTGTTTTGTAAATAAGTTCATCTGTGTGATATTTTAGATTCCACATATAAGTGATATCATATGGTATTTTTCTCTTTCTGACTTACTTCACTTAGTATAGCAATCTCTAGGTCCATCCATGTTGGTGCAAGTGGCATTATTTCATTCTTTTTTATGGCTAATAGTCCATTGTGTATATATATATATATATATATATATATAACCACATCTTCTTTATCCATTCATCTGTTGATGGACACTTAGGTTGCTTCCATGTCTTGCTATTGTAAATAGTGCTGCAATGAATATTGGGGTGCATGTATCATTTCAGATTATGGTTTTCTCCAAATATATGCCCAGGAGTGGGATTGCAGGATTATATGGTAGCTATTTATTTATTTATTTTACTTCTTTACTTACTTACTGCACCACGCAGCATGCGGGATCCCTGTTCCCCGACCAGGGATCGAACCCATGCCTCCTGCACTGGAAGCACAGAGTCTCAACCGCTGGACCACCAGGAAAGTCCTGGTAGCTCTATTTTTAGTTTTTAAGGAACCTCCATACTGTTCTTTGTAGTGGCTGTATCAATTTACATTCCCACAAACAGTGTAGGAGGGTTCTCTTTTCTCCACATCCTCTCCAGCATTTATTATCTGTAGACTTTTTTTTTTTTTTTTTTTTTGCACTGCACTGAGCAGGCTGCGGGATCTTAGTTTTCTGACCAGGGACCAAACCTGTGCCGCCTGCGATGGTAGTGTGGATTCTTAACCACTGGACTGCCAGGGAAGTCCCTAGACTTTTTGATGATGGCCATTCTGACCGGTGTGAGGTGATACCTCATTGGAGTTTTGATTTGCATTTCTCTAATGATTAGTGATGTTGAGCATATTTGCATGTGCTTTTTGGCCATCTGTATGTCTTCTTTGGAGAAACGTCTATTATTTTTTTTGGCTGCATCAGGTCTTTGTTGTGGCTTGCAGCCTTCTCTCTAGTTGTGGTGTGCGGGTTTTCTCCAGTTGTGGTGCGTGCGCTCTGTAGTTCTGTCACACGGGCTCTCTCGTTGAGGCACACGAGCTCAGTAGTTGCGGCATGCGGGCTTAGTTGCCCCATGGCATGTGGGATCTTAGTTCCCTGACCAGGGATTGAACCTGTGTCCCCTGCATTGGAAGGCAGATTCTTTACCACTGGACCACCAGGGGAGTCCCTAGAAATGTCTGTTTAGATCTTCTGCCCATTTTATTATTGGGTTGTTTTGATATTGAGCTGTATGAGCTATTTGTATATTTTGGAGATTAATCCCTTGTGGGTCACATTGTTGGCAAATATTTTCTCCCATTCTGTAGGTTGTCTTTTCATTTTGTTTATGATTTCCTTTGCTTTGCAAAAGCTTTTAAGTTTAACTAGGTCCCATTTGTTTACTTTTGTTTTTATTGTCATTACTCTAGGAGGAGACAGATCCAAAAAGATATCTGCGATATGTTTCAAACAGTGATCTGCCTATGTTTTCCTCTAGGAGTTTTAAAATATCTGGTTTTACATTTAGGTCTTTAATCCATTTTGAATTTATTTTTGTATATGGTATTAGAGAGTGTTCTAATTTCATTCTTTTACACATAGCTGCCCAGTTTTCCCAGCACCACTTATAGAAGAGACTGTCTTTTCTCCATTGTATATTCCTGCCTCCTTTGTCTTAGACTAATTGGTCATAGGTGCGTGGGTTTATTTCTGAGCCTTCTGTCCTGTTCCATTGATCTATGTCTGTTTTTGTGCCAGTACCATACTGTTTTGATGACTGTAGCTTTGTGGTATAGTCTGAAGTCAAGGAGTCTGATTCCTCCAGCTCCATTTTGCTTTCTCAAGATTGCTTTGGCTATTCAGGGTCTTTTGTGTTTCCATACAAATTAAAATTTTTTTTTTGTTCTAGTTCTGTGAAAAATGCCATTGGTAATTTGATAGAAATTGCACTGACTGTAGATTGCCTTGGGTAGTATAGTCATCTTGACAATATTGATTTTTTTCTATCCAAGCACACAGTACATCTTTCCCTCTATTTGTATCATCTTCGATTTCTTTCATCAACATCTTATGGTTTTCAGAGTACAGGTCTTTTGCCTCTTTAGATAGGTTTATTCCTAGGTATTTTATTCTTTTTGATGCAGTAGTAAATGGGATTGTCTCCTTAATTTGTTTCTGATATTTTGTTGTTAATGTATAGGAATGCAAGAGATTTTTGTGTATTAATTTTGTATCCTGCAACTTTACTGAATTCATTGATGAGCTCTAGTAGTTTTCTGGCAGCATCCTTAGAATATTCTGTTTATAGTATCATGTTATCTGCAAACAGTGACAGTTTTACTTCTTCTTTTCCAATTTGCATTCCTTTTATTTCTTTTTCTTCTCTGATTACCATGGCTAGACTTTCAAAACTATGTTGAATAAAAGGGGTGAGAGTGGGCATCCTTGTCTCATTCCTGATCTTAGAGGAAATGCTTTCAGCCTTTCACTGTTGAGAATGTTAGCTGTGGGTTTCTCATATATGACCTTTATTATGTTGAGATAGGTTTCCTCTTTGCCCACTTTCTGGAGACATTTGTTTCTTTGTTTTTTATTTATCATAGATGGATGTTGAATTTTGTCAAAAGCTTTTTCTGCATCTATTGAGATGATCATATGGTTTTTATTCTTCAATTTGTTAATGTGGTGTATCACACTGATTGATTTTCAGATACTGAAGAATACTTGTATCCCTGGGTTAAATCCCACTTGACCATGGTGTATGATCCTTTTAATGTATTGTTGGATTTGGTTTGCTAGTATTTTGTTGAGGATTTTTGCATCTATGTTCATCAGTGGTATTGGCCTGTAATTTTCTTTTTTTGTGGTATCTTTGTCTGGTTTTGGTACCAGGGTGATGGTGCCCTCAGAATGAGTTTGGGAGTGTTCCTTCCTCTGCAATTTTTGGGAATATTTTCAGAAAGATAGGTGGTAACTCTTCTCTAAATGTTTGATGTAATTCGTCTGTGAAGGCATCTGGTCCTAGACTTCTGTTTGTTGGGAGTTTTTAAATGATTGTTTCAATTTCAGTAGTTGCGATTGGTCTGTTCATGTTTTCCATTTCCTGGTTCAGTCTTGGGAGATTGTACCTTTCTAAGGATTAGTCCATTTCTGTTTGGATGTCCATTTTATTGGCACATAGTGGCTTTTCGTAGTCTCTTAATGTCTTTTGTATTTCCGTGGTGTTTGTTATAACTTATCCTTTTTCATTTCTAATTTTATTGATTTGGGCCCTCTCCATGTTTTTCTTGATGAGTCTGGCTAAAAATTTATCAACTTTGTTTATCTTTTTCATGTATCTGTTGGCCATCTGTATGTCTTCTTTGGAAGAATGCCTATTCAGATCTTCTGCCCATTTTTAAGTAGGTATATGTATTTTTTCCTATTAAGTCATATGAATGCTTTATATATTTTGGATATTAATCCCTTATCAGATATATTATTTGCAAATATTTTCTCCCATTCAGTAGGTTACCTTTCCATTTTGTTACTGGTTTCCTGTCCTGTGCAGAAGCTTTTTAGTTTGATCTAGTCCAACATGTTTACTTTTGCTTTTGTTGTTTTTGCTTTTGGTGTCAGATTAAAAACATCATTACTAAAACCTGTGTCAAGGAGCTTACCACATATCTTTCTTCTAGGAGTTTTGTGGTTTCAGGTCTTATGTTTAAGTCTTTAATCCATTTGAGTTAATTTTTGTGTATGGTGTAAGATAGCGGTCCAGTTTCATTATTTTGCATGTGACTGTCCACTTTTCCTAACGTCATTTCTTAAAGAGATTGTCCTTTCCCCACTGTGTATTCTTGGCTCCTTTGTCATAAATTAATTGATCATATATGTGTGGATTTATTTCTGGGCTCTTACTTCTGTTCCATTGACTTGTGTGATTGTTTTTATGCCAATAATGTCCTGTGTTAATTACTATAACTTTGTAGTATAAGTGGGCCCTTGAACAACATGGGTTTGAACTGCATGGATTCACTTATACCTGGATTTTCCACTAAATACACACTACAGTACTACGCAGTGTGGAACTGCAGATATGGAGGGCTGACTGTTAAGTTATACACACAGATGACTGTGTGGCAGGTTGGTGCCCTTAACCCCTCCATTGTTGAAGAGCCAACTCTAGTTTGAAATCAGGGAATGTGATGCCTCCAGCTTTGTTCTTCTTTCTCAAATTTGCTTTGGCTATTCAGTGTCTTTTGTGGTTCTATACAAATTTTAGGATTGTTTGTTCTATTTCTGTGAAAAATGTCATTGGAATTTTGTTAAGAATTTTATTGAGTTAGTAGATTGCTTTGGGTAGTACGGACATTTTAACAATATTCTTCCAATCCATTAGCACAGGGCATCTTTTTATTTGTGTTGTGTTCAGTTTCTTTCATTAACATTTTGTACTTTTCAGTATACATGTCTTTCACCTCCTTGGTTAAATTTATTGCTAGGTATTTTATTTTATTTGATGTAATTGTAAAAAGGATTGTTTTCTTAGTTTCTTTTTCTGATAGTTCATTATTAGCATATAAAAATGTAAGAGAGTTTTTGCATTGATCCTGTATCCTGAAACGTTACTGAATTCATTTATTAGTTCTATCAGTTTTTTGGTAGAGTCTTAAGGGTTTTCTACATATTGTATTATGTCATCTGTAAATAGTGAGTTTCAGTTCTTTCTTTCCAATTTGGATGCCTTTTATTCCATTTTCTTGCTTAATTGCTCTAGTTAGGGCTTTCGATACTATGTAGAATAAAAGTGGTGGAAGTGGGCATCGTTGTCTTGTTCCTGATCTTAGAGAAAAAGCTTTTAGCATTATACTGTTGAATATGATGTTAGCTGTAGGTCTGTCATATATGTATGGTCTTTGTTATGTTGAGGTATGTTTCCTCTATCCCCACTTTGTTGAGAGTTTTTATCATGAATGGACGTTGAATTCAGTCAGATGTTTTTCTGCATCTAATGAGATGATCGTATGATTTTTACCACTCATTTTGTTAATATGGACATTGAAACATCCTTGCATACCTGATATAAATCCCACTGGATCCTTTTAATGTATTGTTGAATTTGGTTTGCTAATATTTAGTTGAGGATTTTTACATCTGTGTTCATTAGGGACATTGGCCTGACATTTTCTTTTCTTGTGGCATCCTTGTCTGGTTTTGGTATCAGGGTAATGCTGGCTTCATACATTGAGTTTGGAAGAGTTCCCTCCTCTTCTGTTTTTTGGAAGAGTTTGAAAAAGGGTTGGTATTATGTCTTCTTAGAATGTTTGGTAAAATTCACCAATGAAGCCACTTAATCCTGAACTTCTGTTTGTTGGGGAGTTTTTGATTACTGATACAATCTTGTTACTAGTAATCAGTCTGTTAAGATTTTCTATTTCTTCACAGCTGCCTTGAAAGGTTGTATGTTTCTAGTAATTTATCCATTTCTTCTAGATCATCCAATCTGTTGGTGTATAATTGTTCGTATTGGTCTCTTCTAATCTTTTGTATTTCGGTGGTATCAATTATAATTGATTATATTTTATAATTGATACCACTTTCATTTCTGATTTTATTTATTTGAGTCCTCTTTTTTCTCTTGGTGTGTCTAGCTAAAGTTTTGTCAATTTTGTCTATCTTTCCAAAAAGCAGCCCTTAGTTTCCTTGATCTTTTTTATTGTCTTTTTAGTCTCTATTTCATTTATTTTTGCTCTGATCTTTGTTATTTCCTTTTACTAACTTTGGTCTTTGTTTGTTCTGCTTTTTCTAGTTCCTTGAGGTATATAGTTAGGTTGTTTGAGACTTTTCTTGTTGTGTGAGGTATGCATTTATAGCTATGAACTTCCCCCTTTAACTGCTTTTGCTGCAACCCATAAATTTTGGTATGTTCTGTTTCTTTCTCTTTTTTTTGGTCTCAATGTATTTTTAAAAATTTTTTCAATTGTAATCTTTATTTTTGGCTGCATTGGGTCTTCATTGCTGCACGCAGGCTCTCTCTAGTTGTGCCACGTAGGAGCTACTCTTCATTGTGGTTCACGGGCTTCTCATTGCAGTGGCTTCTTTTGTTGCAGATCACAGGCTCTAGGTGCATGAGCTTCAGTAGTTGCAGCACATGGGCTCAGTAGTTGTGGCACACAGGCCCTGGAGCGTGCAGGCTTCAGTAGTTGCAGCACGTGCACTCAGTAGTTGCAGCACGTGGGCTCTAGAGTGCATGGGCTTCAGTAGTTGTGGCACATAAGCTTAGTTACTCCACGGCATGTGGGATCTTCCTGGACCAGGGATCGAACCAATGTCCCCTTCATTGGCAGGCAGATTCTTAACCACTGTGCCACCAGGAAAGTCCCTTAAGGTATTTTTTTTCTTTTGACTTCTTTGACCCATTGATTGTTCAGTAGTATCTTGTTTAATCTCTACATATTTTTGCATTTTCCAGTTTTCTTTGTGCAACTGATTTCTAGTTTTATACTGCTGTGGTCAGAAGGGATGCTTGATATGACTTCTCCTAAATTTACTAAGACTTGTTTAGTGGCCTAACATATGATTTATCCTGGAGAATGTTCCATGTGTACTTGAGAAGAATGTATATAGTGCTGCTTTGGGATGGAATGTTCTGTATATATCTGTTAAGTTCACCTGATCTAATTTGTCATTTAAGGCTGTGGTTTCTTCATTGATTTTCTGCCTAGATGATCTATCCATTGACATAAGTGGGGTATTAAAGCCTCCTACTATTATTGTATTGTTGTCTATTTCTCCCTTTAGGTCTTTAATATATGCTTTTTACATTTAGGTGCTACTATGTTGGGTGTACAAATATTATGTCCCCTAGTTGGATTGACCGCTTTATCATTTTGGAATGCCCTTCTTTGTCTCTCATAATATTCTTTGTTTTAAAGTCTATTTTGCCTGATATAAGTATAGCTACCCCTGCTTTTGTTGTTGTTTTCATTTGCATGGAATATCTTTTTCCACTGATTCATTTTCAGTCTCTGTGTGTCTATAAATCTGAAGTGAGTCTCTTGTAGACAGTATATAGATGGGTCTTGTTTTTCTTAATCCATTCGTCCACTCCATGTCTTTGATTGGAGAATTTAGTTCATTTACACTTAAAGTAATTAGTGATAAGTAGGAACTTATGGCCACTTGTTCATTGTTTTCTGGTTGTTCTGTAGTTCCCCTCTGTTCTCATCTTCTCTTCCTCTCCTCCTTTGTGGTTTGATGACTTTCTTTACTGGTAGACTTAAATTCCTTTATCTTTTATATATCTACTACAAAATTTTGCCTTGTGTTACCATGAGGCTTACATATAACAACTTATATCTGTAGGAGTCTTAAGTCAATAACAATTTAAGACTAATCTCATTTTAAAGCTCTACATTTTTACTCTATTCCAACCAACCAACTTCTATGTTTTTGATATTACATTTATATTTTTTATCTTGTGTTAATTATTGTAATCAGTTATTTTTACTTTTGTCTTTTAACCTTCATACTAGCTTTAAAATTGATTAACCCTTTTCTATATTTATCTTTCCAGTGAGATTTATTCTTTCATATATTTTCTTGTTACTAATTAATACAGTTTCTTTTCAGCTTAAAGAAGTCCCACTAACATTTTTATAAGACCAGTTTAGTGGTGATACACTCCTTTAGTTTTTGCTTCTCTGGAAAACTCTTTATCTCTCCTTTAATTCTGAATGATAACACTGTCAGGTAGAGTATTCTTTGTTGGAAGTTTTTTTTTTTTTCTTTTCTTTCAGCACTTTGAAAGAGTGCCATTCCCTTCTGGCCTACAAAATTTCTGCTGTAAAATCTGCTGATAATCTTATGAGGATTCTCTTGTATGTAGCAAGTTGGCTTTCTCTTACTGCTTTTAAGACTCTCTCCTTATCTTTAAGCTTTGACATTTTAAGAAAATGTGTCTTGGTGTGGATCTCTTTGGGTTCCTCTTATTTGGAACTCTCTAGGCTTCTTGTATCTGATTGCTGTTTTCTTCCTCAATTTAGGGAACTTTTCAGCTATTGTTTCCTCAAACAATTTTTCTGCCCCTTTCTCTCTTCTCCTTCTGGGAGCCCTATAATGTGAATGTTACCCTATTTGATGGTTCCCTAAGTCCTTAAACTATCTTTTTCATTTTTTTCCCCTCATGCTGCTCTGATAGGGAGAATTCCACTGCCTTGTCTTCAGGTTAGCTGATTATTTCTTCTACTTTATTTAGTCTCTTGCTGAACCCTCTAGTGTACTTTTCAGTTGTTATTATATTCTTCAGCTCTGTGACTTCTGTTTGATACCTTATGTTTTCCAACTCTTTGTTGAAGTTCTGTGTTCATTTATTTTACTCCCCTGTTTGTTGAGCATCTTCATAATCATTACTTTTAACCCTTTATCACATAAATTAGTTATCTCCATTTTATTAAGCCTTTTTTCCCCCTGACCTCTTATCTTGTAATTTTGTTTGGAACATATTCCTCTGTTCCTTCGTTTTCTTGACTCCCTATGTGCAGTAGATAAAGCCACCACTTCTCTCAGTCCTAAAGGAATGGCCTTGTGTATCAGATGAAAGTTGTTCAACCCTGCCTTAGCCTTTGGTTTCCTCTCAAACCTTTGTGATTGTCCAAGCACCTATTATATTGTTAATAGCTCCCAGTAGTTGAGGGTGTGCCAAGACCTGTCCATGTCCCAGGGGGAGGTTCTCACTACCTAGATTCAGGCTGATAGGAAGCCAGATCCTCAGGCAGCAGCTTTTAATACTATGGAAATATATGGAGTCCTGTGGGACTCCAAGTGTAAACCCTGTTGGCTCCCAGAGCCAGGAAATCTGGAGGTATCCCTGGGTGGCAAAAAAGCTGTGGCTCCAGACAAGTGTATAAGCTGTTTTTTGGGAGATACCAGCCAGCTGGAGCAAGGCAGAGGGAGAGCACCAGGATGGCATCCATGGCCTGTATCCCTTGAGAACTTCGTAGGCCACTCGCTGTGTGCCAAATTTGAAGCCTGCTTCTCAGGCCAAAGCTCCAGGACAAGTAAAGAGGCCAACTTCACAGAAAGACTGGGGTGAGGGTATATTTCAGTCTGCTCTGTGTGCAGTGTTCTGCCAAGAACCGTCTCTGTGATAGCCACAGTCCTGTGGGGCCCAGGAATGCAAGCCCCCCTGGCCTTCACAGCCAGCCAATCAAGGGCCGTCTCTTGGGCAGAAGCTGCAAAAAGTGAGGACCGGATATAAAAACCAGGGTACCAGACGTGTAAAGCTCCCCTCTGGGAGACACTGGCACTCTGGAGCATGGCAATGAGAGAACTTGAAGATAGTACCCCTCTCCCAGACCTCTGGAAAATATTGACAGCCCCCAGAAGTGTGATTAATCAGAAGCCTGTCCCTCAGGCTGCAGCCATTTTTTATAGGCCTTCTGCACAGACTGAACTCCTGGGTCTGTTGCCTCTTGCTGTTCTCTGGGGATGGTAGCTATTTAAGAACTCTTTCTCCATTGATTATTGTCCTGTGGGACCCACTGGCATAGGCCCCATGGCTACCAGAGTCAGGCAGTGTAGAGGTGCTTGCTGGCAGCAGCCACAAAAATTGGGGCACCGGATTTTTCTGGTGACACTGATTCTTATAGTCCTATGGGACCAGGAACACAAGCTACCGTGGCCTCCAGAGCTAGGCGATCAAGAGGTGTTCTCCAGGCAGTGGCCAGCAAAATAAGGGCACAGATGCATGTGAAAGCTCTCACCCGAGGGACAGTTGTGCTCTGGAGCATGGCAAAGGGAGAGTATGAAAATAGCACTTGCCAGTCTCTGTCCCCGGAATGTCCTAGCCAGCTCCCAGATGTGCATGTCAAAGTAGATGCCTGCCCTCAGGAAGGCTGATGCTTCAATTCAAGCAGGTGAGCCTTCTTCCCTTTATGTCTGGGTGTGATATGTTGCTTCTAAGCTGGGCCCTGGGGTTGGTGAGTTTGAGCACACCAGCCTTTTAAGAGCCATTTTTCAGATCACTACTGTTTGGGTCTTGGACATAAGCCCCAGTGGTTATCAAAATTAGATTGTGGCTTGTCTTTCAGGTGTAGGTCTTAAAAGTTGGGGTGCCTGATGTGGGGTTCCAACCCTTCACTTCTCATCAAGAAGCTCCAGGTTTTGAGTTCTCTTGCAATTTGGGGCCCACCAAGGGTGGGGTTTATGGTGAGTTTGTGTTCCAGCGTCTCCTGCCCTCTTCGATGTGATTTTCTTGCTTGCCTGATGTGTAGTCATCACTCGGCCAGCCTTTAGGTTTTTTTTAAGAGGAATTTTCCATATGTAGCTGTAGACTCAGTGTGTCTGTGGGAAAAGGTGAGTTCAAGATCTTCAAGATGGGGTTCGCCATCTTGAACTGGAATCTCCACCCTAAACTAAGTTTCTTGATAGTGGAATCATATGCAGGCTCTATTTTTTATTCAAAATACACAGCATAGTGCTTTCCCAGTGGTACACGTAAATAAGGATTGACTACGTGAATAATGGAATAAATATGCTCAAATATCTGTCAGTGTTGTGAGAAAGGGCATTCATTCATGCTACAGTTACTGAGTGCTTACTATGTACTGATAAGCATTTTTCTATGTCCTGGGGAGGTAGCAATCAACACAAAAAAGTCTGTGTCTTCAGAGAACTCAGAGTCTAGTAAAGAAGACAGACAAGGAACAAAATACATAATGATAAGTAGTGATAAATGCTATGATGAGAAACCAGGGTAAGAGCACAGTAGAGCAGCTTAGGGATGCTATTTTAGATCAGGGTAGAGTGGGGAGATATGTAGAAATCTTGAAGGCTGTGACAACTGGATTTTTATGAGTGTGATGGAAAACCTACCAAGTCTTTTCTCTGAAAACAATGTCAATAGGCCATAGGGTAATCAGTTATCTCCTTGGGTCTGTGGCAGAGACTCCTGCTTGTCCCCAGTATTCACCCTCCCCCTCTTGAGTAACAGTGGCTGAAGTTTAACTAGTTACATAGACACATAAGTAAAGATGACATATTCGAGGCTCTCTTGCAGGCCATCTAAGGTTTCAACCTAAAAATATTTATACTTGCCTTATAACTGGTTTCTTTAGGTGGTTTAAACCTTTTTTTCTTTCATTTCTTGACTCATTTAGACTAATTTCCTTGCGGGCAGACAAGGGACTACATTTTCTATCCTTTTGAACATGGACAGCCAAACACTGTTCTGTATATGGTAGGCATTCAATAAACTTTTCAGCAAATCTGAAAACCAAAATGACTCTTACGAAGGTTCAAAGTATATAAAAACAGTTCTCATTTAAAATGACATACACCAAAAGAATATGAAAATATGCATTTATTACCAACAAAGTAGCATTTCTCACAGAGTTTTTTTCCAATTACACACACACACACACACACACACACACACACACACACACAACAGCAGGACAAAATTACACTTTTTTTTTTCACTGCACTGCACAGCTTGCAGGATCTTACTTCCCTGACCAGGGATTGAACCCGGGCCCTCGGCAGTGAAAGCGTGGAGTCCTAATCACTGGACCACCAGGGAATTCCCTCAAATTATATTTTTTTACACACTAAAGATTCATACTCCAAAGAAAATAAGCACATGTCCAAAAGACAGTTAGAAAGCAGCAAGAAATCTTTCCTTTTACTTAATGCTAAAAACCTTTTAATTTCTCTCCTGATGCAAATCAATGAAGATTTTGTCATTAAAAATACTTGCTTGTCACCTTAGGGTTTTAAATATTTTATTCATCAAATCAGACTGTTACTTGAAGTTTTCACAATTTGTATGTAATTAAAATCAACTTTTACAGAAAATATGTGAAGCTTCAAGTGGCTGAGACTAATGCGCTAGACTTACTATTCTTCATAGGTCAACATTCAATGTAAAAACCAAATATTTGTCCACTAGAAAGAGAGAAATGCTTATAAACAAGGTATGGAATAAGTAAACTGAAAGGTAGTTGACCATTTTATTTTCAAACACACCTAATCTTCAAACTTCTTTTTCACATTGATAATCATTTTGCAGAAATAAGATGACTGGCACTAACTCAGACAATAAACAAACTACACCAAGCACATATTAGTAAAGATACTTTGGTGGAAAACGAAGTATTAAACAACAAAAACATTTGGTAACAACATCCATTTACTAATATGTTACCAAGGTTTTCAAGGTTTACATGAGCTGTTTGCACTAGTAAAAATGTTATTTTAAAATATTTTCATAGTATATGCATTAGACTTAGTTTAAGAGGGGAAGGCTCTTTTAAAAATTTTATGAAGAAAAAAATAGCTTTTTAAAGAGAAAATGTCCAAGTAAGAGGTTTATTTTTTGACCTAACAAGAATAATTTCAGTGGCTATTTAAGAACATACAAAACCCAAACGGACTGCAATTCTTCAACTGAGTCAAGCTGCCAAGTCAAAACAATAATTGTTATTACCGGCACAGATCCAGTCCATTGTTCAAAGATATGTCCTTGATCTAGTCCGTTATTTTACAATATTTAAAAGAATAGAATTTGTTTTGGCACTGTTAATTAATATAACGCAGAGATAAACAAATGATTTTCTCATCTAATTCTTTCACGTTGAAAGAACAGTTTAAACTAGATTTTCTAAGATAATGGGGTAGGATCAACACTAAGTTTTAGGACCTACATAAGCTTAGATTCTAAAAACATTATGGTTTTAAACAAATCAATACTTTTCCTCACTCTTTACATTAACACTGAGAAATTTCAAATATAAACTGTAGAAACCAGTATATGAAATCTTAAGAAAAATCTTACTAAAAATAATTAAGAAAATGCTTTAGAAATTTAAGATGTAAAATACAATTGACTTTAAATTAAAAAAAGGAAAAAACCACCAAAACCCAAAAAACCTCACCCACATTTTACAGGGTTATTCTTTAAAAACCCTTGGCACTTGATTTTATTCTCTGTCAATCTTTTGGTTGCATTTTTTGCATCATCTAGTGGCCACCTTGTGGCATTTCAAAGAAGTCCTGCTACCATTTTTGAACCCCAATACTTTTCCCTTCTTTGAGATACCAATATAGTATCAAGTTTCATAAAACTTTTTTTAAAGGCTCATAAAATTCCATTTCCTAGTGGAGATAAGGTATCTTTTTAATAGGAAGAAATGAATAGATTTGCCATAAATTACTATACATTAGACTAGACATTTCCATATCAAATTTTAAAAATTAAATATAACACTGGGAGAAACTGTGGCTTAAGCTGTAGAGTCATCTTTAGACTCTAAAAGTAGTTAAAACTACTTTGCAAGTAAAGCTCAGGGTTACCATGCCAACTAAACTTCTTGTAATTGATAAGCCCTTCCACTGTACCTTTGATTTGAGTAGCAAATACTTTTAAAAATGGGGACCCAATGACTTATGGTCAGAGTGCTAAGGACTCAAGAAGACTTAATTTTTACTACCAGATGATGTTCCACAAAAAGAAGTTATTACGGTCTCTTTTCTTTTTTTTTTTTTAAGATTTTTTTTTTTTTTTTTTTTTTTTTTTTTTTTGGCAGTACGCGGGCCTCTCACTGTTGTGGCCTTTCCGTTGCGGAGCACTGGCTCCGGACGTGCAGGCCCAGTGGCCATGGCTCACGGGCCCAGCCGCTCCGTGGCACGTGGGATCCTCCCGGACCGGGGCACGAACCCGTGTCCCCTGCATCGGCAGGCGGACTCCCAACCACTGCGCCACCAGGGAAGCCCTACGGTCTCTTTTCATCGACCCATTTGTATCTAATAGTGGGTTTCCAAAAATAACTGATCTTTTAGTCTTAATGAATCTCCTAACTTTTATTCAGTTGAGCCACACTTATATACAGGATTTAACAGAAAAGTCCCAAAGTTCTTGCCCTTTACTTTTATTGAGAAGGCTGAGTGAATGTAATACGGCGCCGCCTCCTTTGGAAAGCCTTTAAATTCCATCTGTTTGGTTCTAGCATATGAGGACCATTGTAGACAAATAACACCGTCATCTTTTCATTATAAGGAAGATTTTGCAGGAGCTGTAAGTGTTAAAACAAACCGTCATATAATGCTTTCCGTTACGAAGCACAACTTTCCAACCTTACATGTGTATAGTCAAATATATTATTTTATTTGTAATATGAATGAAACTCTTAAGTTCTCAATTCAATATACACCCTGCCCGACTGTGATCCTCATTTGAATTAGCGCATCTGAAGCGCGGCCTAAGGAATCATCAACATGCCTTGGGAGCCCTCTATATTCATAGGCCAAATGGGATCATACAACTTCTTAGGTTGACCCTGAAAAAGTGTGTCCTCCAGACTTTTCCTAGGATACTTCCACTCTTTTATCCACAAAACACTTCTCAAGCAACTTCTATGGTGAGGCACTGTGATAGATTCGTAGCCTGAAAAGTGTATGTAACAGGGAGGTTTGGTTTATAGGCCAACATGTTTGGTAAACAATAGGGAATTAACAGATCTAGCTACTCCACAGGGTATCTGCTGGAAAAAGAAGACAGATTATACTATTCAATAAAAAATTGAAGATAGGATTTCCAATGAAATTTTTCATTGAACAATTTAGTTAAAAAAAAAACCTGATTACATTAATAAATACATCTTTGATTACTGTACATCAGTTTTATAATTGACCCACAAAAGAAAATTTCCCATTGTAATGGTCCTAGCTTATGGAAAATTCTCTGTGAAGATAATTCTTTTTCTTTCTCCAAAGTTAATATATGAACAGAAGATCACGGGGTACTTAGGATTGCCTCTGGGCCAAGTCAGTGGCAGTGGTGAATTAAAAAAGGGCAGAGCACAGCACCAAAACAGACCTTTCTGGAGAAATGAGAAGGACCAGCGTTCTAGGGTTTATATTCTCCTGTCATTTTTTAGTGCTAAAAGAGGAACTTCTTTAGAGGAAGAATAAGTGCCAAAAGCATGGAGGAAATCTCAGTTCTAGAACATAATACTATGCCTCCTATGTTTCTTCCTCTGATAACAAGGTTTCTGATTAAGTATGTCACTGGAACTTGTCCCCTTTAATAATATAAATATTACTATAATCTTTTTAGTTCTATTTTGGGAGTGTTCCTGCTCATATTTACATACTGGGCCAAAATCTGCTACATGTTTTAGCCACGAGGGACTTCTGAGTATGAGTATTTTTAGGTTACTTATTACCTACCTTTGGTGTAATAAAGAAATACTGAGATGTGTTTTCTTTACAAGCAGTATTTACAACCATTTCAAACACTCTCCGTTCATTGATTGGGTCCATTCCCTAAACAATGACAATAATGATTAGATTTAAATCTATTACAAGATACAGTGAAACCCAATAAAAGAATAAGCTATACCTGATTGATTTCATCAACTACTCTGAATGGACATCTATTAAGCTCCTGAAGTGCCATCAAGTATAACATGGTAGAAACGCTTCTTTCACCTCCACTTTGATGATGAGGAGTTAATTCATGTAGTTGAGTGCTACTGCGAAATTTGACTCTGATTCGAATTCCATATTTATCATAGTCTTCCTATAAAACATTTAAAAAGTTGATGAAAGGTGAGAGTTTTCTCTGGTAATTCCATACAATTTTTTGAAAATAGACTGAATCAATCAATTATAAGAGTAAAGAACTTAAAACCTCATGATATTAGTTTTATCTAAATAGATCCTTGAGAGACCTCTAGAGCTTGCAGAGAGTAAGTGGTTCTAATATTTTACTGTTTCAGTTTATTTATAAAATACGGTTTTAAACCATTCTGCTTTATAGAATGGTTCTGAGGATTAAACAAGATAAGCCTAGAAGTGCTTGGCACAGTGTCTGGTACATAGAAAGTATATTATAAATTATATGTTATAACACATCCCTTCCTTCTAACAAGCCCACACTATGTAGATGACAATTCTCATGGCAGGTCTAATATCTTACTAAAACTTAAAGTGAAATGATGTTTGCTATCCTTATGTCTCACACTAAGCAGATAAAGGAGTCATGGGGCAAAGTTCCTAAGGGGAAATAAAGGTGCTACCTTGCTTTATAAGGGAAAAATTTCAACATTTACCAAATTAGAACCCTAAAATAAGCTTAATGTATCTACCATCAACTAGTCTCAACTATGATCAATACTTGACCAATCTTGTTTCATCTATAACTCCACCCACTCCTCTTTCCCAATTATTTTGAAGCACATCCCAGTTCATCTCTTTACACATTTCTTTTTTAATATGTATATTTTTTTGATGTGGACCATTTCTGAAGTCTTTATTGAGTCTGTTACAATATTGCTTCTATTCTATGTTTTGGCTTTTTGGCTGAGAGGCATGTGGGATCTCAGCTCCCCGACCCAGGGACTGAACCCACACCCCCCTATACTGTAAGGCAAAGTCTTAACCACTGGACCACCAGGGAAGTCCCTCTTTACACATTTCTTTTTTTTCCCAAATTAATTAATTAATTAATTTATGGCTGTGTTGGGCCTTCGTCTCTGTGCGAGGGCCTTCTCTAGTTGTGGCAAGCTGGGGCCACTCTTCATCGCGGTGCACAGGCCTCTCACTATCGCGACCTCTCTTGTTGCGGTGCACAGGCTCCAGATGCGCAGGCTCAGCAGTTGTGGCACACAGGCTCAGCCGCTCCGCGGCATGTGGGATCCTCCCAGACTGGGGTTTGAACCCGTGTCCCCTGCATCGGCAGGCAGACCCTCAACCACAGCGCCACCAGGGAAGCCCCTACACATTTCTTAATGGAAATCTTATTTTACCCACAACTGCAATGCATGAACGTAGCTCAAGAAATTAGTATCAAATTTCTAAATATTTTTATTCTTGTGAACTCAAATTTTTGATCAAAAGGAAACCACTGATACTATACTATGTTTCAGTTATGTTTACCAATTTGTTTATGACTCTTCAAACGAGTAGTAGATTCAAAAAGCAATGCATTTGCTTACCACACCTGAATAACCATTACTTAGACTGGATATGAAAAGACTTTGTAAGGTATTAGTCACTAATCTCCAATGTCACCAAAAAAAAAAAAAAAAAAAAAGTGAGTCTGATGGAATCCCATATATGGTCTTTTCCTTCCTTAGGACAATTTTTTTGTAAGCAAAATTTTCACAGATATAACTTTAGAGTAAATAAACAATTTACATGTACTTTTAGCATATAATTAAAATTACTTGCCAGGAAACATTTCAAATGCAATTTTACCTCATTTTCTGTATGGAGATCAATTTCACCAGCACACTGCATGGAACTAAAAAAATTGCTAAATTTTTCATTAATTTTTTCTACCAGCTCTTTTAAAGGATTCAGCCACCTTTCTTTTACCTGCAAGTAAAGGCAATATAAAAACACAATTTAAAAAGTGTCCTTGCATTGATACAAAACTTTATATAAAACAAATTTAATATCAATATCAATCTGGTCATGAGAACATACGCTTCTAAGAAAAAATGCAATGTATCATTTCATTTTGCATTATCCTACATTCCCATATGATTAATGGTAAGCACATGAGAAAAAGAAAACGGTTGAATAATTACCTGTGAAATGTTTTCCCTATATTTATCCAGTTCAACATTCTTTATCTTTAGTTCCTCAGTTAATTGCTCTATTTCTTCTTCTCTTTTTGTGTACTCCTCAACAACCTGGCAGAAAAAAAATCTTTAAGATTAATCTACCAAAGGATAAAATTATAGAAAATTTTGCATCAATTAAAACATTAACTGAAAATGCCACTTTTGTTGCATTGTTTGTATGCAGTTAATTTATGTTCTTGTAACATACTGAAAATGCCATTTTTTATCTTTGAAAAAATAGACATTGCAGTATTTCAGGTTAGCCCAAGTATTCTTTTTATAAAGAAAAGGCACAGAACACTGTGTTCCTTAGGAAGAATCTATTTAAAATTCTAATAGATTCAGAATCTGGCATTTAAAAGCACATTGTTCCTGCTGTCTAGCTTATTATTACCAAGAGCTCCAGTACAGAGTGGGAGGCAAGTACTGGAGGGAAGTGTGTGTGTGCGCGCGCGCGCGCGCACACGTGCGTTTCTGTTTGGGGGAGGGTGTGGTGACGGTGGTGGCTGCAGTGGGCATTAGGGAAAGAGGCATACTGTAGGATTCAGTCCTGTGAAGCAAGAAGCTCTTGATCTTTCTTCAGTTAATAAAGCATCAATTTCATCCAAGGTGTTTGGAAGATCTTGGAAAGCCTAAAGAAGAAAAAAATTGTCCATTATTATAGATAGTACAGTGAAAATAGTTCAAATAGTTAAAAGAAAAATATTCTGCTGAGTTAGTAAGTATCTACTATGTGTTGAACAGCATGCTAGCACACAATAAGGAATCAAAGGAATTATAAACACGGCTTTTTGCTTTCAAAAAGCTTATACTTTAAAAGAAAACAAAATGTATATACTTAAAAACACGGGCTAACACCTTAAGGCAATGTATTAATGCTGAGTATTAAAATAAGCAGTACATATCATACAGGTTATGGAATTCAGAGAAAGGAAGTATCAGTTCATGCTACAGGAGCTACAAGAGAGTAAGAGAATTCAGGCCCAGATTCCATCTCTGGGCCTTAAAGCAAATGGCTAGGGAAAAGTAAGGCAGAGGGGAGACAGGAGCTTGGAAAAAAGAATGAGCACTGCATACCATGGGGGGTGAGGAGTTGTGTCCATTTGGAATGGTGGGTACTTGCTGAATTGGTAGAATGGGTCCAGAATATGTGGGGCATTGAAAGAGAGCAAGAAGTTAGAACTTTATACTGTACTTGTGAAGAACTACAAAAGCATCCTAAGAATCCAATTACTTTGACAGTAGAATTTCACCACAGTACTATCTTCTGAGACCATGCCACAGAGACAAATTAGAGGAGATACTTTATTGTGGGGCGAGGCAAAGCAGTACATTGCTTTTTCACCACAACCTGCTAAAGTTTATGTACTACAATGTACAAAATGAATATTGAAACCTTGAAAAAGATCCTAACACACTGCATTAATCTAATATCTTAACCTGTCTTTTTTTCCCTAACCTTTTGGAAAGCAGTTCAACTTCTATAGGCCTTCAGATATTTGTTAAGTATATTTTTCTGAATCTGACCTGTCCATTGAGATTTGAACTCACGTGCCAAACACTTGTTATCTTCATTTGACTCTTTAATAGACAAATTTAAGATGGTGAAACACAAATCTTCAACTTCCTCACCTTCCCCACCAATTTGAGCAAACTGATTTGTCCTTCAATCTTTTCCATCTCAGTAAATGAACAAATTAAGGGGTTCTCTCTCTTACCCTTCAACTCAAATCCATTACCAAGTCCTGCTGGTTCTGTCATTAAAAGATACCTCAAGTCTGTAAACTGCTCTGTGTCTAATGCTTCCACCCTAATCCATGCCACGAAAATCTCTTGGCTGGTCCAAAGCAATAATCTTCTAAATGGTCTTTGTGCTTCCATTCTGGTATCCCTACTTTATTTTCCATACAGCAGTTGGAGTGCTCTTTTACAAACGGAAGTTGTCCTACCTCTATAACTCTTCTGTTTAAAATTCTCCAGTGGGTTCCATCTCAAAATAGAGCCAAAATTCCTTCTATGGTGTATAAGGCCCTACAGGATCTGGCTTCTGCCCCCCTTTCTGCTTGGATTATAAATTGTAGCCCCACTGAGATTCTTTCTATGCTGAAACAGGCCAAGTATACTTCTGCCTCAGGAGCTTTGTATGAGCTGTTTCCTCTGCCTGGAATGCTTTTCCCTCAAACCTTCACTTGACTGATTTCTTCTCTTCATTCAAGACTCGTCTAAAATAGTATCTTCTCAAAGGAGCCTTCCCTGACACTCTAGCCCCTTACCTTGTTTTATTCTTCTTCTTAGTACCTCTTACTATCCCCGAAATAATCTGTTTGCTTTTTGATTTGTCTTCCCCACCCTCCAGACTAGAATATAAATTTCAAGAGAGAAGAAAGTATGTGTGTTTTGTTCAGTGCATGTGATATATAGAAGGTAATCAATACATTTTTAATGAACACATGAACTATGTTCTAATCTTGTTTCTTTCAAAAACAGTACCATGTATCAAGGACAGAATCATGCTACTTTCTGGAAGAAAACGTTAGTACAGATATTGTACTAGTATTTACTTATTTTATAAACACAATGTATTCTGGAGAAGGTTTATTTTTAGAAACAATAGCCCCTCAATTTTCTTACAAATATCTACTAAATTCCTATTATGTATCCAAACAGATCCATTCTCCCTAGTATCTGGGTCTGACAGCATAAAGCACAATCTTTGAGGATATGAAAATTATAATCCAAATAAGTTTTATTTCCAGTTCTATTTATATCTTTAGCAGACATTTCATTATCTAGTGAAATAGATAACATTTGAAATTAAAAAAGCCACACAAATACCAGATATTTAAAATTTTATTTCTAATTTTACTTTGACATTATTCTGAGAGAGTAAGAATGTAGGCAAGGTATTATTCCTACCTGTCAGATAAAGCTTTGGGTCACAGGGCTACCTAATTAGTGGTAGAACTTGGAAGAAAGGGCAGCATCTTCTCATTTTACTAACTGAATGATATGTCAGAATATAAAATACACATAATGTAAAGAAAGAAAGGCTCTTTTTTTCCTTTCCTTAGCAACAGATGTCAGCCATAAAGATTCAGCTCCCACTCAACCGTAAATAAACACCCTAATTTCCAGGAAAACATTTTCATTTTGCCTTCGTTTGTCTAAATATCACCTCTCTTTACTGTTCCTTATATATCAATTACTGGTACTATGTTTCCATGAAAAGCTATAACCCGTCTCCTGACCCTACCTATTAAAAGGGTGCTTGGGGAAAAAAACTTTTTACTGGAAGAATGAATGTTATGGCATTAATAATTTTGCAAAATAATACCCATGTTTTAACAACTTTAGTATGAAGCACTAAGACTGACTGGTGTCCAAGTCTGAGTATAGTGAAGAAAATTCGTTGAGCAAAATTACTTTACATACATACTCAGTTTAAAAATGGTGGCGGGGGGGTGGGGAGATCTCATATTTTATGGCACATCGTGTTTTTCATGGCCCAGTACAATGCCTAACACACTTTAAGCTTACAAATAGCTGTCTGAAATATGTTAGCTTGTAGCGTTATATACTTTTTATACTTACTGTCTGATATTCTTGAGGAATGGTCTGCTCTGCACCCAGGTTACATACTTGCCTGGCTCTCTTCATAAGTTCCCTGCATTTCTGCAATAATCTCTGTCTACTTTCATCCAACTCGATGAAATGTTGCTAATACAAGAAAAAGAAATATTTTGAAAATTTGTATGTTACTGTTAAGTCAGAGGGCTATTTTATTAAACCACCACATTATATCAAATATATTATTGAATTTTGATTGTGATAAGCAAATCATCCGAAAACATATCTCAAACCATGATTGATTTTATTGTAAAGGTTAAATTTGAACTTAAACTTCACAATATATCAGGACATTAATAATATGGCATTTCTTGAATCTGTAAGAGCTCTGAAATTTAAATTTAACTGCCTTTTTCTGAAAGTTTAATTTAGCTATGTATAATTATACTCTAATAAAATTTGATATATACAGTATGTAGGCTTCATATCCAAATACTCAGCATTCAAATGTAAGCAGAACCTTTAAATAATGTTTGATAGTTTTCCAAGCACCTTTCAGGTAGCTATCATTTATTCATGGACCCATTCGTTCCTTCACCAAATAATTACTGAGAACCTATCAAATGTCAGTATTTTATTATGCACTGAGCATACAGAAAGGTGAATAAGAAGGAAGATACACAAAGTCATTAATTACCATACAAGAAACAGCTACTATTTACTGAAAGCTTATGTGCTAGGTGCTTCACAGCACTGTATAGTATTATTATCCCCATTTTGCACATTAAAAAAGAGGAATTACACAAAGAGAGTATGTGTGTGGTGTGGGCAAGGGATGGAGGAAGGTCAGAGTGGCCACAGAAGCTATGTCAAGTGAATGATCTTAAAGGACAAATAAGAAATTACTAAGAGGGAGCAGCAGAAGGTATTCCCAGGATAGGTGATTTAAAACGTACAGGCCATGGAAGCCTCCAGGGCCTGCTTATTTAGGGAACAAGAAATTCAACGTGGCTGGAGAAGAGGTAAGCGTGTAAAAGATGAGAGTGGCAAGGTGGGCAAGAGCCAGGTGGCAAAAGTTTCATGTGTAACAAGAAGGGCATTGTGGAGGACATGGAAGCAACCTAAGTGTCCATCGTCGGATGAATGGATAAAGATGTGGCACATATATACAATGGAATATTACTCAGCCATAAAAAGAAACAAAACTGAGTTATTTGTAGTGAGGTGGATGGACCTAGAGTCTGTCATACAGAGTGAAGTAATAAGTCAGAAAGAGAAAAACAAATACCGTATGCTAACACATATATATAGAATCTAAAAAAAAAAAAATGGTCATGAAGAACCTAGGGGCAGGACAGGAATAAAGACACAGATGTAGAGAATGGACTTGAGGACACAGGGAGGGGGAAGGGCAAGCTGGGATGACGTGAGAGAGTGGCATGGACATATATACACTACCAAGTGTAAAATAGATAGCTAGTGGGAAGCAGCCGCATAGCACAGGGAGATCAGCTCGCTGCTTTGTGCCCACCTAGAGGGGTGGGATAGGGAAGGTGGGAGGGAGGGAGACGCAAGAGGGAAGAGATATGGGGATATATGTATATGTATAGCTGATTCACTTTGTTATAAAGCGGAAACTAACATACCATTGTAAAGCAATTATACTCCAATGAAGATGTTAAAAAAGAGAAAAAAACAAAGGGCATCATGGGATGCCTTCTGTGTGCCAACCATGGTTATCACCCCCATCCTATACGGTAATTAATATAATCCTCATTACCATCTTAAAGAAATGTATTATCTCCTTTTTTATATGTGGTTCAGAGATAATTAAGTTGGAAATAGCAAATGAAAAAGAAAACAGGTCTTAGCTTGCTCTTTCCATCAAACTTTGGTCTGCACAAAAAGTACCAGAGCAGGGGTGAGATAGAGGGAAGATTTGTTAAACAGTATTGATGTCCCAGCCACAAGCCAGATCTAACAATTAAGACCTCTGGGGCCAAGGCTTGGACATTTGCATTATTAATAATGTCCTGAGGTAATTTTTATGCACACAAGTTTGACAGCAAAGAAAGTAAACTAAGACAAAAGTTAGTAAAAGTATATATATACTGGACTGATCTGAAAATGCAAGCAAGCCTTTATACTGATCAGTTAGTATCAATATAAAGTTTCCTTGAATGGATTCCTTGGCTCCTACACAGCAAGAGAAATAAAAGAAAATTAAAGGCTCCCAGTCACCCTTACTCTGCTCTCTAGAGCCTATTATACTCAGGCAAATGCAAAACATGGGACAGCTAGACAGAACTAAACACTCCTCAAGTCTTCTCTTCCTACTTCCTATTCCTCTGGATCTTGCTAAAGTGAAGTATTAGAACATTATGGGAAAGAAATATTCCCAAGCTGAATATTTGGGGCTCTGGGCTTAGGACAAAAGCTCATTCAATAGTTTCCTTCTGTTTGGTGGCATGTCTGATAAAATCTTTATCAGAGGGCTTCCCTGGTGGTGCAGTGGTTAAGAATCCACCTGCCAATGCAGGGGACACGGGTTCGAACCCTGGTCCGGGAAGATCCCACATGCCGCAGAGCAAGTAAGCCCATGCGCCACATCTACTAAGCCTGCGCTCTAAAGCCCGCGAGCCACAACTACTGAAGCCCTTGTGCCTAGAGCCCATGCTTCGCAACAAGAGGAGCCACCGCAGTGAGAAGCCCATGGACCACAACGAAGAGTAGACCCTGCTTGCCGCAATGAGAGAAAAGCCTGCGCGCAGCAATGAAGACCCAATGCAGCCAAAAAAAAAAAAAGAGAGACAATGTTGTTTCTATACATACATGTTTGTGACACTATTCACATAGCACCTGTTCTTCCCCCACCCCATAATTCTTACTGAGTTTTTCTGCGGGGGTGGGGTGCAGAAAAAGTCCAATTATATAAGATAACACTGTAAATTCAGGCTAGTGAAAAGGGCTTATTTACATTTCTTCATAGAATCTAGCCTTTAACAGTTAAAAGGCCACAGAAACAGTTCATCTGTGTAAAACATAAGGGGAGAAAATGGCAAACTTACAAAATATCCCCCACCAACATTTCAGAAAAGATTACTCTGTAGGTACATACCCTGAAAGAAATGAATAAGTATTATCTTTTCTCTGAAAGTATTTTGATAAAGTTCAATTGTTATGAAAGTTGTACAGAAATACCTTGACACTAAACAAGAAAAACCTTCTCTAAGAGGGCCCTCTAGTGGAAAAAATCAGATTGTTCACAGAATTTCTTACTGAATATATGTTGCACATAAACTTAACACAGTAAATATTCTACTTAATTTATTAAAATAAGAGTGAAACAAAATGAAAGCCATTTTGGTGTGAAAGGAATTAAACTATGTTCTAGGTAGCATAAACTTATGCTTAAAAACTGGTTGTAGATCAAAACATTTCTTTCTCAATTTTCCTTTCATATAAAGAAAAGAATCAAACTTCATTCCAATTTAATTGATTGCAAATTCAAATGTTAACCATAAGTTTTCGTTCATATTGGACTGCATATATATTTTAGAAATATGAAAAGTATTTAATCTTTTCTTTAAGCAGCTTAAAATTTTAACGTCGAATTTGAAGTTTAGAAATCAGTGGTCTTCACTGACGTTTTAATATACAAGCTTACAAATTCTATTTCAATCAATCTAATAGTAAACAGTGACAATAATACTATTTACTTGGGAAAGGATTTTTTCCCGCCAAATACATATATCTCATTTAAATTGGAAAAAAAAGTCCTCTGAAGTTGTTTTTTGTGGGAGAGTAGTAAGCAGGCAGGCAGAGGAAAGAACATTAGATGAAAGCACAGAATTTCTAAATTTAGTATTAGGATAAATAAATTTAACAACTTCCAATTCTTGTAATATTAAACCTGATGTAAATCTATACTTCTTAAGGAAATATGGGCTTCATGCTAGATACACACTAAGCATCATGATATATATTATTGAATTTACTATCACAAATAGCCCTGCAAGTTAGGTACCATAATACCTATGGCTGAAGACAGTAGGCTTGGAGTGGTTAGGAACGCTGCCCAAAGTAAAAAACCAAGTAACCTGTACATCCATCTGTCCCCTCCATATCTGGATTCAGTCAGCTTATTAACTTGTCATAAAAATATTCCAGAAGGTAATGACATACTTCTGGAGATGTTTTATGGGTCTGGAACCCTTTTTCCCCTATTTGCCTTCCAATAATTTGAGGAAGTTTGAAACTCAGTGGTGGTTAGTTATCCCTATCCCTAAGTTCCTTCACGGATACAATCCCTACTGAATTTTTGTGTCAGTCTTCTTTTGTGAACTTGTTTTCATGATCAGGGTAAAAGACAAACCCTGAAGTGGCAGTAATGGTTCCTTAGTACAACCTGCAGTGTGTCCAAAGGAGGAGAGGAGGGAAGGAAGGAAGGAAGGAAATGATTTCTTTTTGTTTCAAATGCAGTAGGACAGCAGAAGAATAGGTAAGAGCAAATATGGGTAAGTGACAGCAAACATGAGAAGGAAAAAGAGCAAATGAAAGAGAAAATGAACTACCAAACACTTATTCTCTGTATCTTTTACTCATCATTCTTGACTGTTTAAAATGTGTGGTTGGTGACTATGATCAGTCAGTAACAAAACTTATCAAAACATAGTGTAAGAAATAAAAGAACCTTACAAAAGGGTTGGTTAAGACAATTATGAATAAAAAGCATTTAATAACTTTCAGATCAACATATAAAAAAGGGAAACCATGCTGCAAAATATGTTGAGGAAATATAAAATAAAGCCAGGGGTAGTATCAAGTAAGATTAGTATGGAAAAACCTGACAAGATGTGTGTGTGAGTATGGTAAGAGGCTGAAAACTGAGTGGGTATTATTTCCAGGTAACAAAATCTAGAGTGACACACAGCTAATCAGATTATTTCTCTAGACAGTATAATGTGGCCATCTTTGTAAAAAATTAGTGACTCAAAGATTGAAAACAAAACCTCCTCACAAGTACTTTCCTACTCTCCAGAGTAATTAGCTCAACTCAAAATATTACTATTTCTGCTACTACTAACAAAATGGATCAGTCACAGTTTGCACCTAATCTTAGTACATCTATGTGAACTAAGGCTGCTGAAGAGTATCTCTAACCATGTCAACAGGGGCTGAAGTCTGGGAGAGGGCTTACTCCAAAGTGAACATGATTTTGTGATACTTATGTAACATGACACCCATAGTTTTCTTAAGTTCTCATTGACAGTTAATTCAAAAACAAAACTTCAGGCAGCAGGATCAAATACTGTCTCGTGTGCCCGGACGGAAAGCTCCATATATCTGCATAAGGGGTCAATTCCTTCATGAAATCTCTTCTATAACACCATACTCAACAACCATGTTCACAGGCTCAATCAATGAAGAAACTTTGGCATGGGCTCTATCATTATTTACCAAGAGAACACACGATCTGCAGATGACTTCCCTTATGCTCCCACGACGTAAACACTGATGAGCTCTCCGTTGGAAACTTGTTTCACATCCAGCACCCACCCCCACACCCCCCACCCAAGTTTCTTTGCCGGATCTCTTCTACATATTCAGAGTGACTACTGCTACACCCGCTGCCTTCCTGTCTTCCTCCACCCCTTTTCTTTGGGTGGGGTGGAACTTTCCCCTCTTCCAACCCTCCGGTTTTTGCTCAAACTGAACTACCCACAACCCTAGGATATGGAACCTGACCTTCAGCTCCTTTTGGCTAGGTGTGTTTGTGCTTGCATACTTTAAGATGCTTACCTGCTAGCAAAATTCTTGGTTTTTTCCCATTTCTCCTAGCCATAAGCTTTTTCAAGAAGCCAGAGAGTTTGAAGAAGCTGGCTTCAGAATAATAAAGCTCTTCTTCTACTCTGATTTAATCTTTCCATTCATCTATGCAATCCTATGGCTACCCAGCCTCTAAAGACTCTTTCCACTGAAAGATACTACTATAGTTCACTTTTACACAACACGTTTGTTTCTGGTAAGTGTAAAGTGAATCATGTACAGACCACTGCCAGAAAGGAGTATATTCTAGCAAAGCAGAAGAATAGATAGGAAAGGGTACAAGGGGACTCTGAATACATGAATAGTCTTAAAACCCTGCAACAAATATGGCGAAGTGTTACATCTGTTAGAAGAGACAGTGGACACATGGATGTTATATTACTCGTTTTACTTTTGTATATAAAATTTCATACTTGAAAAAAGATTTCATAAGTTTTTTCCTTAAATTTTTCAGTTCTGAAGTGTAACTAATGGATAAATAACCTGCACATATATAAAGTGTACAACTTGATGAATTTTGACAAATATGTACATCAGTGAAACCATCACCACTAATAATGAACATGTCTATCGCCTTCAACAACTGTGTATCCATCTGTAATCCATCCCACTGTACCCTTCGCAGGTAACCACTGATTTATTTCAGTCACTAAGCATTCTGCATTTTGTAGAATTTCGTATTTTTTAGCTATTACAAAGAAAGTTGCTACACATTTGTGTACTAGTCTTCCATGGACATATACTTTTATTTCTCTTGGGTAAATACTGGGAGAGGAATGGCTGGCTCACACGGCAGGTATATGTTTAGCATTTAAGAATCTCTCAAGTGGTCTTCCAAAGTGGTTATTCACTTTAAATCTCTACTAGAAATGTATGCAAGTGCCAGATGCTCCACACCCTCACCAGCACTTTGGTTTGGTCAGTCTTAAAATTTTAAATCATTCTAGAAGGTCTGTGGTGATAGCTCATTATGGCTTTAATTCACATTTCCCTACTGACTAATAAGGTTGGGCACCTTTTCATGTGATCATTTGCTCTCTGTATACTTTAGTGAAGACTATGTTTAAATCTTTGGCCTGTTTTTTTGACTGAATTGTCTTGCTTATATTGATGATTGTTAAGAGTTCTTGTTATAGTATCTATCGGGGGTCAGCAAACTTTTTCTATACAGAGCCACTAAGTAAATATTTTAGGTTTTGAGGGCCACATACAGTCTGTTACATGTTCTTCTTTTTTTGGGTGGAGGCTTTTAAAAATGCAAAAACTATTCTTAGCTTGCAGGGACTTTACATAAACAGACCTTAGGCTAGATCTGGCCCATAGTAAGAGCCCTTCATCTAAATACAAGTCCTCTGTCAGATGTATGTTTTGCAAATACATTTCTCCAGTGTGTAGCCTGCCTTAGCAGTGTCTACTGAAAAATTTTTAATTTTGAGGAAGTACAACTTCTGATTTCTTTCCCTTTATAATTCATGCTTTTAGTGTTCTATTTATTCTATTTTGTCAAAACTAAGGTCACTAAGATTTTCTCTTATGTTTTCTTCAAGAAGTTTTATAGCTTTAGTTCTTACATTTAAGTCTATGATCCATTTGTATATGGTATGAGGTAAGGGTTGTGGTTCATTTTTTGTATGTGACTATTCAATTGTCCCAGCACTATTTGTTAAACTATTCTTTCTACATTAAATTGCCTCAGTATCTTTGCCAAAAAACAACTGACTGTATATATGTGTATCTATTTCTGGATTCTCTGTTCCACTGATCCATGTCTATTTTTACACCAATACAATGGCGTCTTCATTACTGTAGCTTTGTAATAAGTCTTAAAATTAGGTAGTTTCTGTCATACAATTTGTTCTTTCTCAAAGTTCTTCTAAGCCCACTGCATTCTAGAATAAGCTTGTCAACTTCCAAAAACTAAAACCCTTCCAAAAACCCTGCTAGGAATTTTACCGAATCTACAGATTTGGAGGAGCACTGACATTCTAACAAATCTTGAATCACTGATCCATGAACACAATCAATTCCGTTTACTTTTATAGTTTTATAGTTTTTAGTGTATAGGTCATATATATCGGGCTGGCCAAAAAGTTCGTTCGGGTTTTTGTAGCATCTTACAAATAAACCCGAATGAACTTTTTGGCCAAAATATATACATCCCTATGTACTTAATATTTTTGATGCTATTGTACACAGTATTTTTAAATTTCAGTTTCAAATTGTTCACTGCTAGCAGACGGAACCACAACTGATTTCTACATATTGAAACTTGTATCCTGCAACCTTGCTAAATTCAACTAGAAGCATTTCTGTACATTCCTTAATATTTTCCACAGAAATGATCATACTTGTCTGAAATGGGCAAGTTTCTTCTCCCTTTTCAATATGTAAGCCTTCTCTTTTTCTTGCCTTGTTGCACATTTCTAGTAGAGATTTAAAGATTTAAAGTGAATCAACCTTGTATTTCTGGGATAAACTCATTTAGTTAGGATATACTACTCTTATATACTGCTGAATTTGATTTGCTAACATTTTATTAAGAATTTCTTCATCTATGTTCATGAGAGGTATTGGTCTGTAGTTTTCTTTTGTCTGGTTTTGATATCTAAGGCTGGCCTCATATAATGTGTCAAGTATTCCCTTCCTTTTCACCTTTTCTAGACTTTAGGTAGAACTGATATTATTTTAAATGCTTGGTAGAATTCAACAGTGAAGCCACTGGGCCTGTAGTTTTCTTTATGGGAAGACTTTTAACTACAAATATGATTTCTTCAGTAAACATAGGGCTATTCTAATTAGCTCCTTCTTCAGTGATCTTTGATAGCTTGTATCTTTTAAGAAATTTGTTCATTTCAATGAACAAATCCTTTTAATGTCTGTAGGATTTGTACTGTTATGCTCTCTCCTATTAAATCCCTCTTCCCTACATCGTGGCCTGGAAACTCTCCAGGCAATAAGCTAATTAAGGCAATTGTAGAGCTCACCTGGTTCTGTTTTCCCTTCTCTTACGGAATCACTGTCCTGTGCTGCCTGTTATTCAATGTCTGAAAATCTTTGTTTCATATACTTTGTCCCATCTTTTAGTGGTTTAAAATAAGAGGGTAAACTGAGCCCCTGTTTCATCATGGCCAAGAATGGAAACATTTACTTTTTATTATGGGAAATGTAGAAATATATGAAACAGGAGAGAGAACAGTATAATAAACCTTTATGTATCTACCATCCAGCTTCTTCAACAATTTTCAACTCATGACCATCCCCACTCGCTCCCCATGTGGCCCCCTCCCTGGATTATTTTGAAGCAATTCCAAACATTATTTTCTTTGTAAATATTACGGCAATGTATTTCTAAAAGATAAAAAAATCCATAACCACATTATCAAACTTAAAAAATACTGTCAGTAAACTCTAATATTATCAGATATTAAGTCAATATTCAAAATTCCATTTCTTAGAACTTCTTCTTTAAGTAGTTGCTTTGCTCAAATCAGGATCAAAATAATGTCCATACATAGTATTTGGTTAGTACGTTTTTTAAGTCCCTTTTAGCTTATACATTTCCTCTCCCCTTTTTATCTTAGTTACAGTACTGCACTGCCCAATAAAGTAAGGCACAAGTCATATGTGACTAGAGTTCTGAGAGACTAAATTTTTAATTTAAAATAATTTAAAATCAATACTCACTTTAGCCACCAGAAAATGTTTAGAATAATCTGAGTATATGAATTTACTTTTGCAACTCTTAAGTTTTATAAAATCTAATATTTGTGATGAAAATTTATCATCTAAATTCAGATGTAAGTATTTATTACAGTATTTTGAGGGCTTATTATAAAATTGTAAAATATCTCAATAATTTTCCAGTATTGATTACATGTTGAAATAACATTTTAATTTACTGAGTTAAATATACTATTAAATGGATAGATAATTTTACCTATTTCTTTTTACTTCTTAAAATTTGGTCACTAGAGACTTTATAATGACATACAGCTTGCACTATATTCCTATTGGACAGCGCTAAAGTAAATGATTTGTCCCTATATAGTCCCTTACGTTCTAGATTTTGCTGACTGTATTCCTGTGGAGTCATTTAGCATATTTTTTGCTCTCCTGTATTTCCTGTAAACTGGTAGTTTTAGAGCAATGGTTCTGAATGGGGGCAATTCTGCTCCCCAGGGCAGTGTCTGGAAATATTTTTGGTTGTCACAGCTGAGGGAATGGTGTACTACTGGCATCTAGCAAATAGAGGCCAGGGATGCTGGTAAAGACAGCCCCCCACAAAAAGAATTATCCAGTTCAAAATATTCATAGTGCTGAGATTGAGAAACCTTGTTCTAGAGGCTTAATCGGGTTGAAATTTGATTTTTTTCACAACATTAGTTCATAGATGGTATTGTGTTATGTCCTTCCATCAGGATACACATAAATAAATATCTGGCTATCTTTTTGTGATGTTAGCAGCTAATGTGATCCACTGATTCATTAGCAGCTACAAGGTGGTGATATTCTAACACTATAATTCCATTTGCATCTTTTCTTTTTTTTCCTTCTGCATTTATTAACTGAAATACTTCTGTAAAGAAAAACTTCCCCATCTCATTTGTTGATCCTAAATAGTTCACATAAAAAAGACAGCATAAATGCTAGATTCTTTCTTTGCCATTTTTGAAAATCATGAGCTTGTTCCCTAATATCCTCCAAAGGTGACCATTAATATTTTAAGTATTCAATTATGAAATCAATAGGTTTATCATATATTTTTGATTAATATTTTGAGCCTTTTTGACCCCAAAAGATCCCTTGTGCTCATTGTCCTTTCATTTTAAACCTTTTTGAATCTCTTTCTTTTAGATGTGCCTCTCATATTATGCATAGTATTGGAATTTACTTCAAAAAATTTTTTAAAAAGATAAATTGTCTCCATTTATATTTAATGATATGATTGATGTTTGGCCTAAGTTCTGCCATTGTGTTGTCTTAATATGTATATAAGTTAAATATCTAATCTTCAGTGATGTAATCTGTTTTATATTGTCCCCTTCTCCCTTTTTCATCTATTGTTGGCATTTAAGGAAAGCTATTTTTTTTTTTTTTTTGCGGTACGCGGGCCTCTCACTGCTGTGGCCTCTCCAGTTGTGGAGCACAGGCTCCGGGCGCGCAGGCTCAGCGGCCATGGCTCACGGGCCCAGCCACTCCGCAGCATGTGGGATCTTCCCGGGGCATCAACCTGCGTCCCCTGCATCGGCCGGCGGACTCTCAACCACTGCACCACCAGGGAAGCCCAGGAAAGCTATTTTTATTTGAAAGATTATTTATGAGCAAAATATCTTATACAATATCCTTACGGCCTTAATATCTTTTTTGAGATACTGGTTCCTACTATAAACAATATTGAAATTCTCCCTCATTTCCCTCTCCCAAAGCATCTAATCTGAAGTAGTATCCTTTTATTTCCTGATAGTACCTATAGGACAATCAGCAAATATATTCCATTTTACTTACACTGTCTCCCTTCTCCCATGTTTAGACTGTTGTGCCTTTAGCTGTGTCAGCCTTATAATCACATGATACATGCTTACTATCTCCTTAGTCTATCCTGTAGTTCTAGTTCTCCTCAGTAAGCAGCTTTGTTCTGCAAAGCAGTTTCGGTTAATTTGAGAGCTCACAGGGCCTAAACCACCACCCCAGCGCCACCTGACCTTTCTTGAGTCTATGGTCACCTCCCAGTTTCAGCTGCTCTCAAATTGGTCTGCTGAACTTTCCACACCAAATGGGGCCTCTTTTCTTTAGAGATGAGTACCTGTTGGTTCTTTAGAGATGAGTACCTGTTGGTGACTTGATTTTTGGATTCTTGGAGCCTTCCCTCTGCTTCTTACCACATACTTTCTGATACCACACCAGTCTTGATGCTGCTGCTGATTTGATCTTACCCACCTATAGTTTGGAGTTCACAGGTGTTGTAAAATATAGAATTTGACTGATGTTTGTCCCTGGTTCTTGGGAGGAAGACTCTAAAACCCTAGGAATTTTCTGAGTGATAGGAGTGTCTGTCTTTGTTTTTCATGGGCCCCTACTAGGATCACACCTGACTTTACTATGCTAAGGAGTGACTCAGGATGGGCGAAGGCAACGCCAGAAAGACAAATCATGTGACTAGAGGGGAGGGCTGGGGCTTTGAGTCTTATTATTGTCCTCCCAATCTCTTGAATTCCAGGGAGAAGGGCTGGAGATTGAGTTCAACCACATGGCCAATGATCCAATCAATCATGCCTAGGTAATGCAACCCCAATAAATGTCCTGAACACTGAAGCTCCATAGAGCTTCTTGGTTAGTGAACACACTGATGGTAGGAGGGTGACACATCCTGATTTCACCAGAAAAGTGTACAGAAACTGTGTTCAGGACCCTCCCAGACCTCACCCTACATGTCTCTTCATTTGACTAGTAGGGATTTGTATCATTTATAATAAAACTGTAATTGTTAAATATAGCCTTTTCTTCAGTTCTGTGAGTCACTCTAGTTAATTACAGAACCTGGGGGAGTCATAAGAGCTCTTGAATTTGTAGCCAGTTAGTCAGAAGTGCAGGTGGCCTGGGGACCTCTGAACTTGCAGCTAGCATTTGAAGTAAGGGTAGTTTTATTGGGGACTAAGCCCTTAACTAGCCTGATGTTAACCCTGGGTGGTTAAGTGTGAGAATATACTGCAGTACACCTATAGGGATACCTTAAAGCTTGGTTTGTTGTATATGTTGTCCATGGGTTGTTTGTTAACTGTTATGTTATCCTAGTTGCTCTTCTGTTTTTGGGAAAGGATTTGAAAGACTCAAAAACTATCCCACTGTTATACTAACTCATTTTGTTGCTAGTTCTTCTTTGGAATTTATGTTAACTTAGTACAGCACCCCCAACCCCCCCACTATTTCGATATTTATCATCGTTTCACAGGTATTAACAGAAGGTTAAATCACCAAGATTACACACTAAGGCCACTCTCAGTGTTGATTAGAACTGATCTGCAGTTTACTTTATGGGATACAAACTGCAATAAAAGCTACTAGTTGCTGCTTGGTAACAGTAACAACTATAATTTATATTGGTTAAGAAAGCAGACATGAGACTTTGGTCTTCAAGTGACTAAATCAGGGACTCTAATTCTCTTTTTTGATTATTACCACACCTCCCCCAATCAAATAACATAAAATGCAGAATACGTACAAAGGGTTTCAAATATTGCTTCCTCATCAGCAGGATGCATTAAATTTGTAAATTAAAGAGCATAAAAAAACTGCATATTGCAAGGCATGATATATATATATATATATATATATATGTGTGTGTGTGTGTGTGTGTGTATATACATACACCCCCCCCCACACACACACATTTTCAAACTGGTCTGAAGCCCCAAAATAAAAAATAAAAGCAAACATTTTACCTCTGTGAGACGTAGCTGTGATGAAGCAGCCATATAATCTGATTCTAATTTGTTCTTCTCAGAGATCACTGTAGTATTTTGAAGAATTAAATCTACTTTTTGTATATGCAAAGAAGTACAAATCTAGGAATAAAAAACCCCTATGAGTTTGTTTTACAACTAAGAAAAACAATACAGTTTCTTTTAAAAAACAAAATTATAAACCATGAAAAAAATAACATTTTTCTAATGTGACTGATACCTCTCTCAAATAGTTCTTTTTATAATTTTATTCTAAGAGAATTTTAAAGTTTTCTTGTATATTTGAGTCATCTGGAATAAAATAATTTAGCTTAATGAGTGCTTTAAACCAATTTACTGATCTATAATGAGAAATGTCCAACAATACAATCTCTTGCTAAGATTTTGCTGTCGACCTGCAACAAAAAAAATATGACTAAAATTAAGAACATGGCTTACCTTTATCAGGTTTGTTAATTCAGTAACAAGTTTGGCTTTTTGAACATTTATTTCTTTGATTTTGGTGCTTGCTTTTCGTTCTTCCTCTTCAAGGTTGCAAGTATCCTGTTCCATCAGCTTTAAACTGTATGAAATGCATAATGATGTGGAAATCAGAGAAAACACAAGGATTGAGCCCAAATTCTTAGGCCCCCTGCTGCTTTATGGGTGGGCTATTTAGCAATGCTACTCAGATGTTAACTGCTAGCTTCTAGGTTAAACAATCATTTTGTGTAACCACTCAAGACTGAAAATATTTTTTGAGATAGAGTATGTGCCCAGCATAGTCTAGGTAATGCTAGTGGCTAATGGTATAGGATCTGGAATCAGAAAGATGGATTTAAATTTCCTCTTTGCCACTAATGAGCGATATAACTGAACAACTTCCTTCTCTGAGCTTCAGTTTCCTCATCTATAAACTGTAAATAATAATAGTACTTCTCCACTGGGCTCTGGTGAATACTAAAAAAAGGCAAATTATGCAACACACTTAGTATAGTGTCTGGCCCATAACTGATAAACATTGTTTATAAATATAGTCCCTTCCCTTATGGAGCTTAACTGTGGAGATCTGATTAACAGGTAAAAAATATATATAATGAAAAGGCAATACAACAATCCTAAAGGTTAATACTTTGCTCTTTAAGATGAAGAAACTAAGGCTCAGAAGTTGTTACCTAAGATCCCAGATACTAAATTGTAAGATGTGTTTGTTTGACATCAAAGTCCAAGTCTTTCCACTACATCATGTTGCCTCAAGGGAAAAATCAAGAACAAACGATGGAAGCAATAATAAACAAGAATGAATAAGTTCAGTGGATGCTGCAGAGAGTGGACTGAATGGTACATGAAGAGACTTTGGTGAAGACAGGGAGGAAATTAGAATGGGTGGAGTGAAATAAGATTTTGAAAAACGTGAAAGCCAATCTAAAAGAAAGCAGTATTTAATTAAATTTCATGTAGTAAAGGTAGGGAGCTATAAGATATTCTTGAAGGGGGTAGGAACGTGAAAAGAAGATAAACTGGATGACAGTATTCTGGACGCACTGAACAGAGAAGGAGACTAGTCAAGTAGAGACCACTAACCATGTCACCACTGCAGTATTCCAAAGTGAGTAACTGGAGGTATGAGACAGCAGGATGACAATGATTATGAAAGGTTACTGCACTACAAAAATCAACATTACTTTATGAGGAGAAAGTTTCGCTTTAGACAATGAGTTCAATACAGCAGTCCAACAGTAAATGTCTTATAGATGACTGAAGACAGAAGTGAAGGGTTAAAGTAGAAAAAAATTCTAGGCAGTCAGTTAGACTAAATAGCTATATCTTGCTTTAAGCAACCAAGGTACATTACTGACTTTTTAAACAAAAGTTAATGGGCAATTGTTTGCTTAAAATTTTTTTTCTTAAAGCATTTTAAATATTTAATTTATGAATGTGTTTAGAAACATTATTATATTAGATCAAGGTAAACTTGTACCTTATTCAAGACTGAGCTGTCATTTATTATGTTATTGATATCTATATTTTTATTCTATAGCAAAGAAGCATAAAAGAACAATCACAACAGAAAGGTCTGTGCTGTGTCATGACAGGACATGGGAAAAGCCTTGAAACTGGAAGCCACAGTTCCTTTCCCCTAGACTGAACACCCTAATAGCTTTTATCCCATCTTATATATTCCAAGTTTCTATAAAATATCTAAATTCAAAATAAACAATAAGTTCTGAGAACAATTGCCTGGGCTCTCACAGTAAGCTAGCATAAAGTAACAAAGTATTCATGGGTGAATGATGCACTTAACGTAATGTAGGAGTGCACAACTTCACTGATGAGGTCACATTCCATGTTGCAATTAAACTTTCACAAACCACACCTTGGCAAGTTTTGATAATACATACACTGAAAAGTCTATTAAAGCACTTCTCCCTTTTCCAGCTGCATATCTATGTGAGGCCAGATTTTCTTCATATACTTCAACCAAAACATCTCACAACCCAGTGAATGCAGAAGCACATATGAAAAACAACTAACTTCATCTAAAGAGATTTACAAAAATGTAAAAACAATGTCATTCTTCTTGCTAAATGTATTTTGTTTGGAAAACTTTTTCATAAATATGTTAATGTATGGCTTTATTATCATTTTAATGAATTTAATTTCTAATTAATTTGGTAAATATCAATAGATATAATCCATAGAAACAAAACTTCCTCAAGGTCCTCAATAATTTTTAAGAACAGAAAGGGGTCCAGGGATGAGAACAGCAGATCAGGGAACAGAAAAACTCACAACACTTAAGATTCACCTCCCTTTGTCCCATGTTTTGGGTAGGAGGGTGTAAGTTTGAGAGAGAAATTGTACGCAGAGTGCTGGTGGGAATTGTGTCATTACAACGTATAACTAACAATATCCTTATAGTGCTTTTGTACCACCCACCCAGCCCCCTTACCCCCAAATAGGCTGAAAGATACCTTCCTAGTTTGGAACTAATTTTTTGTTCCAGTTGTCTTTTCTTGGTTTTCCTTTCAAGAAGCTCCTTCTTCTTTTGTCTAAGTTCATTATCTTTGTGTTCTAGATGTTTGTTTGTCTCACGTAAGGCAATCAACCCTGATTCTACTGCTTGCAATTTTCTATTAATTTCCTATGGAATATGCAATATTGTTAGTATATTTAAAAAACAGGCTAACGTATTATAACTCCAGTTAATATTCTTTATTAATACTCAAAACAACCAATCTTTAACTTAGATATAAGACATAACACCATACATTCTCTGACATAAATCATACCAATGTTTTCTTAAGTCAGTCTCCCAAGGCAATAAGAAATAAAAGCAAAAATAAACAAACGGGACTTAAACTTACAAGCTTTTGCACATGAAAGGAAACCATAAACAAAATGAAAAGACAACCTACGGACTAGGGGAAAAGACAACCTACGGACTAGGGGAAAACATCTGCAAAGGATGCAACTGACAAAAGCTTAATTTCCAAAATATACAAACAGCTCATATAACTCAAAAATAATCCAATCAAAAATTGGGCAGAAGACCTAGATAGGTATTCTCCAAAGAAGATAAACAGATGGCCAATAGGCACATGAAAAGATGTTCAACATTGCTAATTATTAGAGAACTGCAAAGTGAAACCACAACGAGGTACCACCACATACCAGTCAGAATGGTCATCAAAAATGCTGGAGAGGGTGTGGAGAAAAGGGAACCCTCCTACACTGTTGGTGGGAATGCAACTTGGTGCAGCCACCATGGAAAACAGTATGGAGGTTCTTCAAAAAACTAAAAACAGAGTTACCATATGATCCAGCAATCCCACTCCTGGGCATATATCCAGACAAAACTATAATTTGAAAAATACATGCACCCCAGTGTTCATAGGAGCACTATTTACAATGGCCAAGACATGGAAACAACCTAAATGTCCATCAACAGCTGAATGGATAAGGAAGATGTGGTACATACATACAAAATGGAACACTACTCAGCCATAAAAAAGAACAAAATAATGCCATTTGCAGCAACATGGATGGACCTAGAGATTATAAGTGAAGTCAGAAAGAGAAAGATAAATACCATATATCACTTATACGTGGAAACTAAAATATGACACAAATTTATTTACAAAACACACTCATAGACACAGAGAACAGATATGCGATTGCCAAGGGAAAGGGGGAGGCAGGGGATGGATGGATTGGGAGTTTGAGATTAACAGATGCAAACTATTATAGGTAGAATGTATAAACAACAAGGTCCTACTATATAGCACAGGGAACTATATTCAATATCCTGTAATAAACCACAATGGAAAAGAATATGAAAAAGTATATATCTATAGCTGAATCACTTTGCTGTACCCCAGAAACTAATGCAACACTGTAAATCAACTGTACTTCAATTAAAAAAAAATTTTTTTTTAAATGACCAACCTTTAGCTGTTCTTCTAAGTGTCGTCTTTGCTCTAGATCCACAGTGACTGTGAGAAACTGGGCTACTTTTAGTGATGTGTTACTAGAAATAACTTGGTTTGAATAAAAAGAAGTTTTCACCACAAACTTTTCTTCTGCTGTATAAATTTGTTTTAATCGGGTTTCTTGTATTACCTATAATGTAAAATACGCATTCAGTGCACATCTAAGAATAACTATGACATTTTTAAAAGGACTAAAGAATTAAAAATACAGATCTCATGAATTTTAGAAGATCAAAATATACTAGGATATACTTTATTTTTTAAAAAATGTACCCAACATCTCTAAAAAGGTGAGTGATAAAATTCAGGTTATTATATGGGAAAACAACACTAAGAAAGAGAGAACTGGGAGAAAACCAAAACAACAACCAAAGTTGGCTATACTTCTACTTCACTATACAATCTCTCCCAAGTAAGTGTACTTTTGGGACTTTATCTACAGAAGAGATACCAGGAGTCAACTTCCCTGTAGACTGAACTGTGTTATCTTAACTAACACATTTACTCTCCCCTCCCCTCAGTTATATTGTTCAAAGATACATAATCTTATATTTAATTCCTGTATATTTGGGGAATACTTAATGCACACACTTTTCAAGGACTTCAAAGACTTTGCATTTTTTGGAGATCTTTTCTCTCAAGAATTTATTTAAGGAGTTTCATAAACTAATGCACATTCTAAACACCCTAACATTGGATCTGTTACTGTTATTTATAAAGAATAGGCTGCTGTAGTTTTTTCCAATCTCTAAAGGTTTACTACCAGTATTCCTGTGGCTTGTTTCTCTCTAGAAGTTTAAGTGAAGAGATAAGACATATTTAAGCATACTTAGTTTAATAGGGTATAAACTGGTATCCACAAATGCTGAATAATTTGAAATGAAGGGAAAGCCTAGATGAGGTTAGCCTACCCACATTTCATGAAAATAAGTTTTAAGCAAATTGAAACTGACAGAGATGGTGGGAGTGCTCTCAGCAAAAAGAACATTGTTAAGCTAAGGAGGTCAGCAGACAATTTAACCAGAGACCAGCCTTGGAAATTAACGAGAACAACTGCATAAATAGAGTATAATCATTTACAGAATCTAAAATGTCAGGACTTGATAATAAAGCAAAACTTACACTAAAGAATGTTATTTTTATTCTAAGGAAGAAATATAGCCATTATTTGTCATTAGGTAGACATGAAACATTAAGACAGTGAATTTCCTCAGTGAAGGTTTGTATCTTCTGAAAGATGGCTAAGACAATGTCAAGGGCTTTATTAGGTGTCTGACTTTGCTTTACTATATACAATGTTATTTTTCTAGTACAGACAATAGAGTTAAAGCTCTCTAGATGACTTAACCAAAATGTTAAAAAGTGCATAAAAATCAACTTGAAGCACTGTTCAAAAAGTGAAAGGATTTTCCAAGTGCAGTATTGCTCCTTTCTGCCCCAAAGTAAAGCTATGAAAGCCCTTACCAAATTTTCTATAGTCTTTCTGCAATAGTAAAGAATACCTACTATCCTAAGCTTCAGAGATAGCACCCTACCTACCTCTGAAGTTATGACAGAAATTGGATTGGTCTATGTATATAGTCTTGTCCTCTTTTTTTAAACCCCATCTATGAAGACCAAAGAGAGAGGTATACCCACATGGAGAGTTGTATTTTTGGTTTCCCAAAATGGTCACCATAATATAATTTTTAATCAAAGACACAGGCAACTTACCACAAGTAATAATGGCTTGTCTGTGCAAAATGGGTTAGTAATGAGCCCCCATTTCTATCTTCTGTTAATGAGGTATATAGAGGCCCCGAAATTACAAATGAATATCCTAGGGATACTTGTAGAATGGTTGTTAAAAAATTTAAAACACATTCTCTAATAAGTTCACTATTATAAATAGCAGTTAGGTCTGTAATTGGGTCCTACAAGCAGTATTAATATGGCAACTTGGTACTAAGGAAAAATCTTTTCTAGAGGAGACTTCTTCCCTGTTTCTCCCTTTGATAAAAGCAATGAAGGTGGTTTGGAGTCTTAGAGATTACTTGTAAGGAGAAGAAAACTCCAAGCAGCATTAGCAGAATATAGGAACTTAAGAGTTTATGTAGCTGTACTAGACAGGAAGATGAAATCCTATTAAGGGGTGGTCATTCACATGAGATAATCTTAAATGGAAACTTTAAGGGGAGGGCTTACCAAAGCAGTTACATATCCTAGCCTACCATCCTAAAGTATAATTTGTCTGAAAAACATAATACAAGAATTTAAATGACTAAACCGTTAATGTTTGAACAAATGTTTGTCAAGCAAGGCAGAATCACATAAGAGAGCCACGTGTCTCTTCAGGTTTTAACTTAACTACCCTACATGTATTAAGTTATTTATTTACTCTAGGTCAGTGGTCCCCAACCTTTTTGGCACCAGCGATCAGTTTCATGGAAGACAATTTTTCACAGACCTGGGCTGGGTGGGTGGGGGGGATGATTCAGGCAGTAATGCAAGCGATGGGGAGAAATGGGGAGCGGCAGATGAAGCTTCGCTCGGTTGCCCACCGCTCACCTCCTGCTGTGTGTGCGGCCTGGGGGTCGGGGACCCCTGCTCTAGGTAACTCCACACCACTCCTGTCGTCAAGTATTAGTCAACATTCACTGTCCTATGTCATATTAAAAATGGAAAATACCAAGATAATTTCTGTATGGTTAAAAACAATGGCATGTTTCTTTAAATTACAAGTTTTCCTTGACTTTAAGCTAAGAAGTTTTAACAAAACTACATTTTTGGTACTGATTCAGTACTTTCTTACCCGTTCAATTCTTTCTCTGGTTCTTTCAGTTCCTACAGGAACTTCATGAATGTGATACTGGCAGCAGAGGTAACTCATGACAGGATCAGGTGCATCAAATAACTCTCGCAAATAAGAGAAAAATCCATATTGTCTGAAAGGAAAAGCAACTATTAGGTTTTTCTTCTTAAAATATCATTTAAAAAAAAATCCTAGTTGACATGTGGTGACTAAACAATAAATAAAAAATAAATTAACAATGGTACAGAAAGTATTTTCTTTGTATAGTTTAGTCACTTAATATTAAGTGATTAATATTCAGATTTATTTCCTTGTCAGAAAAGTTTAATATTTATAATTACAAACCATTAATCTCTTGTTGCTTCTACCATTGCTTTTATACAGAATTAAGACTTTATTTACTTATAGCTGTTTTATAATTGCAGTTTTTCCATTTAATCCTTCTGGAAATTATTTTTATATTATGAAGTGATGATTTACCCTTTTATTTTCCCAATAACTAACCAACTATTTTAGTAGCTTTTACTAAGTAGTCCAATATTATTCCACTGATTTAAAAAATCACCATCATATACTAACTGATACCATGGTCTGTTCCTGGGCCTAGATTTTTCCTTATTTTAGACTTAGGAAGAGATACTAAAAGGGATTAATACAGCCTATAAAAAACATATTTATGTGACAAAGAAATAATTAAAATATATTTGAGAGAAATGATTATTCAATATTCAAAGTAACAGCTTAGTTCTAATAATATTTTCAAGACTTACTTAAGTTCATTCAATGGTCGTGAAGGTGCTTTGTCTGCATATGAACTCTTAGGAGCAATAACAGCATTCACTCTTAATTTTTTATGGTCACGAACCTTAATATAAGGAAAAGAAAATATTACCTTAATTACCATATACTCAATCAAAAGAATTTTTAAAGTTATGGTATTCTTACTGGCATTCATGGGATGATCAGAAATTTGAACACTGACTAGCTATTTAATGGTACTTATAAGAAAATTTTTTAGTGTGATGATATTGTAGTTATGTGTTTTCACAAAGCGTACATTTCTTTTTTTATTTCCACCGATAAATTCTATCAAACAGATAAGGAAGCAGTAATACCAAAAACCTTTTCAGAACAAAAAGGAAGGGACAAGTCATTTTATGATTCCCGTATAATCCTGACAAAAGTATTACAATATCCCTCATGAACACATATACAAAAATCCTTAACAAAATATTAGTAAACAGAATCCAGCCATATACATGACCAAGTAGAATTTATCCCAGGGATGTGAGATTGGTTGATTTTGAATGCTACATCAATCCAAGTTATTGTATTATCAGAATAAAGTACAAAAGCCATATGATTTTCAGCAAACTAGGAATAGAAAGAAATTTCCTCCACCTGGTAAAGGGCATCTATGATAAGTATACAGCAGACATAATACTTAATTGTGGAATATTGAGTGCTTTCCCCCTAAGTCTGGGAATAAGCAGGGGTATCAAATCACACCACTTCTTTTCAACATTGTCCTAGAGGTACTAGACAATGAGGTGAAGCACAATAAAGAGGTAAAAGATTAAAAAGGAACAAGTAAAAAGATCTATTTGCAAGGGTATGATTTTCTACACAGAAAGTCCTGTGGAATCTATAAAGCAACTACTAGAATTCAGGAAGTGAATTCAATAGTGTCACAAGATACAGATCAAATGAAAAAGTATCAAATTATATCTATGTACTAGCAGTTAACAGCTGAAAAATGAATTTGAGAAATCCATTTCTAAGAGTGTCAAAAATCCATAAAATACTTAGGAACACATTTAACAAAAGATGTGCAAGACATAAACACAAAAAAATAAAACACTGCTGAGAGACAAGATGGGATGGTGGAATGGAGGAATTTCATGGTGGCACAGATTAGCAATGTTCAAACTACTTTCACAGCCTAGAATGCTGTGACTACTTTCACAGCACTCTACACTTGAACAAATTAGTAAATAAATTGATGATAAGGGGGAGAAGGAGGTGTTTTTCACTGCTACAGTAGGAAATTACAGATATGCAAAGGAGAAAGAGTAGAAGGTACCCTGTTGTGTTCGACTGTAATTGGAAGCATCAGTGTGAATTCATGGTGCCCTTATGCACTCTTGTTCTCCAGATAAATATAAATTAAGGGTTTGCATGCAAGGGCTAAGAAGCAATGAGACACTAGCAGCAATGCACACATCTAACACACAGATCTTGGTTTCTAAAAACTAGGGTTCTTTGGGGAAAAGGCTGATTGTAAGGCCCAGACACAGCAAGGTAAAGGTATAAGTGAACACCTTGCTCTCCCCAAAAGTAAGTACTGCTCAAAATATGTTGGTAAGGGCTTCCCTGGTGGCACAGTGGTTGAGTCCGCCTTCCGATGCAGGGAACACGGGTTCGTGCCCCGGTCCGGGAAGATCCCACATGCCGCGGAGCAGCTGGGCCCGTGAGCCATGGCCGCTGAGCCTGCGCGTCCAGAGCCTGTGCTCCGCAACAGGAGAGGCCACAACAGTGAGAGGCCCGTGTACCGCAAAAAAAAAAAACGGTAAAATAACATACAGCGGTCAAGCTGAAGGTCTCACTGGCCAAATGTGGGACAATTTTGAGCATTAAAATAAATAATGATAGTAATGGATTAAAATCTATAAAACAAAATTCTATGAGTTTTATATGATATAATGACTAAATAAATGGAGAAGAAAGAGCTCTTCCTTATAGAATACCAACTAATAAATATAGAAAGAATGATGAGAATCATTAATGGTTCTTAAACCTACTAGGCAGTTACATGAGCAACAGGATATTTTTAAAGGCTCAAAGTATTTCCTCACACATAATTACAAACAGAAAAATAGTTTTACTGTAATGCTTGTTTTGAGGACAAATTTATTCCAAGCAATTTATATATTAGGGGACAACTTAAACATTATGTGATTCTCACATTTGCTTAGGTACAATTATATCCATAACAAATATAAGCTTTTCTCTAGGTGAATGCAAAAAATGGCACCCAACTGAATGGAGCTGTGTAGGAATAGATGTAATTTGTGCACAAATACACAGACACACACACATCCCTCTCAAACATCTACCAGCTGCCTGAGTTCACTACATATTATGAGCCACCCCTCAACCACATCTGGTGTTACAACTTTCCATCCAATTTCAGGTAAGTGCTTTATAATTATTTTACCTACTACATAATTCACATACGGAACCCTTCCAATGCCTACTTCCACAAGCCAACTTCAGGTCTTTCAATAAGGCACAGGGTTGTAACATACAGTACAAGGAATACAGTCAATATTTCATACTAATTTTGCACATTGTGTAATCCGTAAAACATCAAATTACTATGCTGTACACCTGAAACTTATAAGTCAACCATACTTCAATAAACAAATAAAAAAGAAAAAGCACATTTATTGTATCTGCATATTTCTTAATAATTTAACATATGTAAAGCTGTGCTTCCCCCCCTCCACACCATAGCCCCTGTGGGTTTTTATTATACAATTCTGCAGTACAGTAATATTTAGGAATTATATATTGCTTATAGCAAAACCACCTGTACTTTGCTATGGAGAAATAATAAAGCAGGAGAAGACAAGACGGAGTAGAAGGAGTGAGCTCACCCCCTCTTACGGAAACACCAAAATCACAACTAACTGCTGAACTACCTCTGACAAAAAAATGCTGGAACCTACCAAAAAAGATACCCTGTATGCAAAGACAAAGAAGAAGCCACAACAAGATGGTAGGAGCAGTGCAATGGCGATAAAATCAAATCCCATTATTGCTGGGTGGGCGACCCACAAACTGGAAAATAATTATACTACAGAAGTTCTCCCACAGGAGTGAAAGTTCTGAGCCCCACGTCAGGCTCCCCAGCCTGGGGGTCTGGCAACAGGAGGAGGAGCCCCCAGAGAATGTGGCTTTGAAGGCCAGCGGGATTTGATTGCAGGAATTCCACAGCACTGGGGGAAACAAACTCCATTTTTGGAGGGCACACACAGGGTCTTGCGTGCACCAGGACCCAGGTAAAAAAGCGATGACCTCATAAGAAACTTACCTGCTAGTATTGGAGGGTCTCCTGCAGAGGTTGGGGGGGGGGGTGTCTGTGGCTCACTGTGCAGACGAGGACACTGGTGATGGTAGTTCTGGGGAGTACTCATTGGCATGAGCCCTCTTGGAGGCTGCCATTTTCTCATCAAGACCTGGCTCCACCCAACAGCCTGTAGGCTCCAGTGCTGGGATGCCTCAGGCCAAACAAACAACAGGGTGCGAACACAGCCCCATCAATCAGCAGACCAGCTGCCTAAAGCCTTCCTGAGTAAACAGCTGCCTGATAAACACACCCCTTGACACAGCCCTGCCCACCAGAGGGGCAAGAGCCAGCTCTACCCACCAGTGGGCAGGTACCAGTCCCTCCCACCAGGAAGCCTGCACAAGCCTCTTAGACAGCCTCATCCACCAGGGGCAGACGGCAGAAGCAAGAAGAACTATAAGCCTGCAGCCCGCAGAATGGAAACTCTAATCACAGAAAGTTAGGCAAAATGAGAGAGCAGAGGAATATGTTCCAGATGAAGGAACAAGATAAAACCCCAGAAGAACAACTAAGGAAAGTAGAGATAGGCAATCTACCTGAAAAAGAATTCAGAGTAATGACAATAAAGACGACCCAAGATCTTGGAAAAAGAATGGAGGCACAGATCAAGAAGACACAAGAAATGTTTAACAAAGACCTAGAAGAACTAAACAACAAACAGAGATGAACAATACAATAACTGAAATGAAAAATACACTAGAAGGAATCAATAGCAGAGTAACTGCGGCAGAACTGGTAAGTGAGCTGGAAGACAGAATGGTGGAAATCACTGCTGTGGAACAGAATAAAGAAAAAAGAATGAAAAGAAATGAGGACAGTCTACGAGACCTCTGGGGCAACACTAAACATACCAACAGTCACATTATAGGGGTCCCAGAAGGAGGAGAGAGATGGAAAGGACCTGAGAAAATATTAGAAGAGATAATGGCTGAAAACTTCCCTAATATGTGAAAGGAAACAGTCACCCAAGTCCAGGAAGCACAGAGGAAGCAGAGTCCCAGGCAGGATAAACCCAAGAAGGAACATGCCAAGATACATGGTATCAAAATGACAAAAATTAAAGACACAAAATATTAAAAGCAGTAAGGGAAAAGTAACAAATAATGTACAAGGGAACTCCCATAAGGTTAAAAATATTAAAAGCAATAAGGGAAAAGTAACAAATAATGTACAAGGGAACTCCCATGAGGTTATCAGCTAACTTCTCAGCAGAAACTCTGCAGGCCAGAAGGCAGTGATGAAAAGGAAGAACCTACAACCAAGGATACTCTACCCAGCAAGGCTCTCATTCAGATTTGATGGAGAAATCAAAAGCTTTCCAGACAAGAAAAAGCTAAGAGAATTCAGCACCACCAGACCAGCTTTGCAACAAATGCTAAAGGAACTTCTCTAGGTGGAAAAGAAAAGGCCACAACTAGAAACAAGAAAATTATGAATGGAAAAGCTCACTGGTAAAGGCAAACATACAGTAAAGGTAGGAAATCATCTGCTAAACAAATATGATATCAAAACCAGCAATTATGAGGAGAGCATAAAGGCAGGATATTGGAAATGCATTTTAAATTAAAAGATCAGCAACTGAAAACAATCTTGTTTATATATAGAATGCTATACCAAAACCTCATGGTAACTGCACACTGAAAATCTACAATAGATACACATGCAGAAAAGAATAAGGAATCCAAACACAACACTACAGTTAGTCATCAAATCACAAGAGAAAAAAAGAGGAAGGGAAGAAAAAACACCTACAAAAACAAATCCAAAACAATTAACAAAATGGCAATAAGAAGCTACAGTCATCAAAACAGTATGGTACTGGCACAAAAACAGAAATACAGATCAATGGAACAGGATAGAAAGCCCAGAAATAAACCCACACACATATGGTCAATGAATCTACAACAAAGGAGGCAAGACTATACAATGGAGAAAAGACAGTCTCTTCAATAAATGGGGCTGGGAAAACTGGACAGCTACACATGAAAAAATGAAATTAGAACATTCTTTAACAAGATACATATAAATAAACTCAAAATGGATTAAAGACCTAAATATAAGACCAGATACTATAAAACTCTTAGAGGAAAATATAGGCAGATCACTCTTTGACATAAATCGCAGCAATATCTTTTTCAAGCTGTCTCCTAGAGTAATGGAAATAAAAACAAAAATAAGCATGGGACCTAATCAAACTCAAAAGCTTTTGCATAGCAAATGAAACCATAAACAAAACGAAAAGATAACCCACAGAATGGGAGAAAATATTTGCAAACAAAGAGATTAACAAGGGATTAATTTCCAAAATTTACAAACAGCTCATGCGGCTCAAAACCAAAAAAACAAACAACCCAATCAAAAAATGGGCAGAAGACCTAAACAGACATTTCTCCAAAGAAGACTTGCATTTAGAAACTAAAATGAAATATCACCTCAAAAAAAAAAAAAAAGGACATCCCTGGTGCCACAGTGGTTAAGAATCCGCCTGCCAATGCAGGGAACCTGGGTTCAAGCCCTGGTCCAGGAAGATCCCACATGCTGTGGAGCAACTAAGCCCATGTGCCACAACTACTAAACCTGCACTCTAGAGCCCACGTGCCGTAAGTACTGAAGCCTGCGTGCCTAGAGCCCATGCTCCACAACAAGAGAAGCCATCGCAACGAGAAGCCTGTGCACCGCAACGAAGAGTAGCCCCTGCTTGCCCCAACTAGAGAAAAGCCCGCACACAGCAACAAAGACCCAATGCAGCCAAAAATAAATAAATAAACAAATACATATATTTTAAAAAAAGAAACATCACCTCACACCAGTCAGTATGGCCATCATCAGAAAGTCAACAAACAATAAATGCTGGAGAGGGTGTGGAAAAAAGGGAACCCTTTTGCACTGTTGGTGGGAATGTAAATTGGTACAGCCACTATGGAGAACAGTACGGAGGTTCCTTAAGAAACTAAAATTAGAGCTATCATATGATTCAGCAATCCCACTCCTGGGCATATATCCAGAGGAAACCATGGTTCGAAAGGATACATGCACCCCAATGTTCACTGCAGCACTACTTACAATAGCCAAGACATGGAAGCAACCTAAATGTCCATCAACAGATGAATGGATAAAGAAGATGTGGTACATATATACAATAGAATATTACTCAGCCATTAAAAAGAATGAAATAATGCCATTTGCAGCAACATGGATGGACCTGGAGATTATCATACTAAGTGAAGTCAGTCAGACAGAGAAAGACAAATATCATATGATATGGCTTTATGTAGAATCTAAAAAAAATTGATACATATGAACTTATTTACAAAACAGAAACAGACTTACAGACTTAGAGAATGAATTTATGGTTACCAAGGGGGAAGGGTGGGGGGGAGGGATAGATTAGCAGTTTGGGATTGACATGTACACACTGCTATATTTAAAATACACAACCAACAAGAACCTACTGTATAGCCCAGGGAACTCTACTCAATACTCTGTGATAACCTAAATGGGAAAAGAATTCGAAAAAGAATAGATACATGTATGTGCATAACCGAATCACTTTTGCAGTATACCTGAAACTAACACAACACTGTTAATCAACTATACTCCATAAATTAAAAAAACGAAAAAATCAATAAAGCAAATAGGGCAAAATGTGAATAATTATTGTAAATCTGGGTAAAAGGTATATAGGAGCATATGTATGACTCTTGCAACTTTTCTATAAGTTTGAAGTTATATCAAAATAAATTATTAAAAAAAATAGAGTGGAGGTATAATGAAACAATATTGGCCATGAGTCAATGTATCAATGATACTAGTATGCAGAATTCATTTAAGTTTTAAAAATCTATTGTTTTAGTGGCTACACTAAATAAAATTGAATTATACAATGAGAAAGTAATTTCCTTTTCAATTCCCTTTCAATCATACCAATGAGTAAGTTACATACAGTGTCATTATGTCTTTAACTCCTTATTACCTCCTTTTAAAAAAATCCTATCATCTGCTTTTGAGAAGCAACAGTACAGATCTAGGATTTACTAACACTGCCTTTACAGTCTTTACTGTAATGTAAATTATTTGTTTTTCTAAGTTGGTAATGACATTATACTTCCTTTCAGAATATTTCATTTCAGTAACAAGTGAAGTGATTTAAAGAAAAATTTTAAATAATAATATAGTTAGTACCCAGATATGGCAAAAAATTGTGATGGTAGTACACGGTAGTATGCAGAAATGGCAAACACCATGAAGAAGGTTTGTAAGTTACTGAAGGATGGGAAATGGTACTCTAGTAGATATAATTACAGGAGGAGGTTATATACAATATATTTCAAAATTTAAAATATACATACAAAAAGTGATACATGTAAGAGGAAGTTCTAGTCCTAATGATGAGCCCCTATGGAAAGTTGTCACAGTACAAGGAAAAAAAAAAAAAAGGTCAAATTTCCAGGAACCTGACATATTATTAATATATGGTTCAAATTCTTAGCACAGGGGAAGAAGCATGAGTTTTTGAGGCAAATCCAGTTACTCAGTGTAGGCTAAGCTGGCCATTTGCAAAATAGAAATCATCTAATTACACCTGACTCCAGACAGACCCTTCACACTGTGTCATGTCTCACAGACTTGTAATCCAAGTAACCTACTTCTTCAGTGACATCAGTTCAAGAACTCACTGTTTAGGCTTAAATAGTTCTAAATAACACAAATGCTTAATTTTTTGGAGACCATTTTATAATTCTGTAGATTCAACTTTTTTATCCAGTCATCTTTTATTCACATTCCCTGTCAACTCCAAACCAGAAGGAGGGCAATACGTAAAAGCCAAAGAAAGTAAAGATTCTTTCCAATCACTTGTGTACCAGAGAAATAGAGGACTACTTAAGCCGATTCATGGTCCTGTCCTCACTTAGACTTACTAGAAAAAGTTTAAACAAAACAAAATCTAAACCTCAGCTTTCCAGGGCTTTTTAAAAAGTAGACGGCGTATTGCAAAAGGAAAAAGAAATCTTACTGGCAAGGATAGTAACATACATAGCTAACAATATGTATTATACAGATATATAACAATATATAATAAAAACAATAGTACCCAACAAACTGTTCTAAACTTTTTCATTTAATAAATTATTTAATCATCACAACCATCTTTTGAAGTAGATATTATCTCCACTTTATAGTGAAGAAATTAAGACACAGAACATTTAGTCAACTTGCTGAAATCAGCAGTAAAGTCTGAATTCAAAGCCTGGTACCTATCTGTAGAGTCTATACTCTTAACTAAGCCATGATGTCTTCCAGTGGCTTATATTCTTTGTCAGTAGTGTTTTTCTAGTCAGATACAGAATTCTCATTCTTTTTAAAGTTTTTTATTTATAATGAGCAACCTTATATTCCCCTCCAAAGAAAAACGGAGTTCATTCCAATACATTTCCTAAAAGGATGTCCAAGACCAAAGTCTCATCATTATGATGTTTCTCTTAAAACAATGTGACAGAATTACTCTTCATATTAATTCCCAATGGTAATTTCAAAAAATGTTAAAGATGGAATTATGGGCTCTTGTTCCTCTTATAAAACTAATTCAATCCTCAGTGGTATAGACAAAAGAAATTAGCAAATTTGAATAATTTTACACAAGAGTTACTGATGGTAAAATAGGTCGTTATCGTTTTTTGCTCTAGGTTGAGGTTGAAAACTCAAGCACTGGAAGCTAAGTGTGAAGTGAATTAAAATATTACAGTACTTGCCTCTTTGAGGAAAACCTCCATATCTTCTTGACTTTCAAACACAAAAGCTCTCAAGTCATTTGATGGAATATGATTTTCAATATATTTGGCATTTTTGTTATCTTTCATATTGATCTAAACAAAACAAAAAGAAAATAAAAGTTGATTTTCATGAAACCCAAAGTGACTACCAGAACATAACTACCAGAACATATACTTAACTTAGATTTATTTAATTAGGTTAAATAAATCCTCGAGAAAAAAGTAGACCAAAAAAGAACAGTTTGGTATTGAAGAGTCAACATTTTTAAACATCTATTTAATTTACTGTCCAAGACATAGTAAAACAAAAGCCAAGACTTTAACAGCACCTAATGCATATTGATTTTGATACCATCTAAGAAATAAAAAGTTCCCTTCTGGCCAACTCACTGAAAACATTTGAAATAGGGTTAGATTGTAACCTGAGTATAAACATTTCTCATCTGTCCCCCAACTTTTAATATTTTTCTTCTTAATCTTTAAGAGGAATTCATGCTATCTATGGCAAAAACTAATTAGTATAAAAATACAAAGGCCTAAATAAAACTTTATGAAACTAATGAAAAAACTTGCTATGGATTAATTATAACTATTGGTGCTTTCAAGAGAAACCCTAGGTTTGTACTACTAGAGCATAAACTTAATTACTCACTCAAAAAATACTAACTAGTTAGACATTTTTGCACTTGAGGCTCAGTGCTATGGAAGATACTAAGATAGTTCAAGATCTAGGGCTCTGGGATCAGACAGATGTCACTTCCATTCCTATGTATGACCTTAATCAAGTACCACCTAAATCTCTGAAAGCTTTAGTTACTTCATCCTAAAATGGGTAGAGTAAAACAGTCTATATCTCAAGGGACTAAATGTGGATTAAAAGAAATAATACAACAAAAAAAATTAGTAGACTGCTTGTCACATAAATGTTGGTATTATTTTAAATTACAGAATATTGATCAGTATAGAAAGATGGGAAAACTAAAAAAACAAGCAAACAAATGAAAAAAATCAAAGCCATATAAAATACCATCACCCAGACATAAATACTACAAACATTAGATGTCTACTGTTTCACTTTTTTTTTTTTTTTTGCGTTACGCGGGCCTCTCACTGTTGTGGCCTCTCCCGTTGCAGAGCACAGGCTCCCGACGCGCAGGCTCAGCGGCCATGGCTTACGGGCCCAGCCACTCCACGGCATGTGGGATCCTCCTGGACTGGGGCACGAACCCGTGTCCCCTGCATCAGCAGGTGGACTCTCAACCACTGCGCCACCAGGGAAGCCCCTGTTTCACAATTTTTTTGGTACCAAGTTATTGGGTTGGCCAGAAAGTTCATTTGGTTTTTCCAAAAGATGGCTCTAGTGCTTAGTTGTCTTTAACTTTGTTCAAAACAACTTTGTTAGACTATATTGTGACAGCTGTCATATCAGCGTGTATTTAAAAAAAAAATCAAAATTGGTGAATTTTTGTGTAGCCATTTTAGTATTGAAGATGGAAGAAAAAAGCAACATTTTCGGCATATTATTCTTTATTATTTTAAGAAAGGTAAAAACGCAACTGAAATGCAAAAAAAAGATTTGTGCAGCATATGGAGAAGGTGCTATGACTGACTGACTGTGTCAAAAGTGGTGTGCGAAGTTTCGTGCTGGAGATTTCTTGCTGGACAATGCTCCACAGTCGGGTAGACCAGTTGAAGTTGACAGCTATCAAATCGAGACATTAATTGAGAACAACTGACTTTATACCAAGCAGGAGATAGCCGACATACTCATAGTATCCAAATCAAGTGTTGAAAATCATTTGCATCAGCTTGGTTATGTTCATCGCTTTGATGTTTGGGTTCCACATAAGTTAAGTGAAAAAAACCTTGTTGACCGTATTTCTGCATGTGATTCTCTACTTAAACGTGATGAAAACGTTCTGTTTTTTAAAAAAATTGTGATGGGCCATGAAAAGTGGATACTGTACAATAATGTGGAACAGGAGAGACTGTGCGGCAAGTGAAATGAACCACCACCAACCACACAAAAGGCCGGTCTTCATCCAAAGAAGGTGATGTTGTGTATATGGTGGGATTGGAAGGGAGTCCTCTATTACGAGCTCCTTCCGGAAAACCGCACGATTAATTCCAACAAGTACTGCCCCGAATTCAACCAACTGAAAGCGGCACTTGGCGAAAAGCGTCCGGAGTTAGTCAACAGAAAATGCATAATCTTCCATCAGGATAATGCAAGATGGCATGTTTCTTTGATGACCAGGCAAAAATGCTTATTGCTTGGCTGGGAAGTTCTGATTCATCTGCCATATTCACCAGACATTGCACCTTTGGATTTCCATTTATTTCAGTCTTTACAAAATTCTCTTAATGGAAAAATTTTCAATTCCCTGGGAGACTGTAAAAGGCACCTAGAACAGTTCTTTGCTCAAAAAGATAGAAAGTTTTTGGAAGACGGAATTATGAAGTCGCCTGAAAAATGATAAAAGGTAGTGGAACAAAAGGGTGAATACGTTGTTCAATAATGTTATTGGTGAAAATGAAAAATGTGTTTTTACTTAAAACTCAAAGGAACTTTTTGGCCAACTCAATACTTTGTTGTAAGGAATGGTACAAATGAAAAAAAAAATAAAGTGGGTGTTTGCTACAACTTACAGAAAGGGTAAAGTAATCCCAATATCACCATAGGAAGTCATCTTTTTTTATAGTTATGGATAAGCCAGCATAGGACTTAGCTCTCGTTATCACTCTCCCCCAGGGTGCATTTATCAGAGACATTCTGCCATATCAGATTCTGGGGCCCATATCTTGTATAAGTTGGTTACACAGTCATCTATTTTTTTGATGAATTTCACCTGCTCGTTTAGGTAATGAGTCTCAGAGAAGTCACACAAGTAGGGGTCATTTTTGTCACTGGTCAGTTTGTGCATTTACAGTAGTGACTGATTCACAATTTTTTCCAAGTGTAATACACACTCCATTGCATTCATTGTCTGGTTTCCTGATATCCTGAAGGAAGATTTGGCCCCTTGTTGGTTCTGAACCTTCATCAGCTTCTTAGCGAGCTCCTTCTCCTCATGAGATTGGTGAAGAAAATATCTGGCAAAGTTCTTCAGAGCCACATCTTTACAAAGTAGTAAGACATGGACAGGTAGACATAGGAGGTGTAGCTTTCCAAGATGTTCTGGTGGTTGATGGCAGACTCCTGTTTCACAATTTTTAAAAATGAAATCTTTCTATATACCCTATCCTGTAATCTGTTTTATAAGTCATTAACATATCATAAATGTCCCTTTATATTAGTAAATAGAGACCTATGGCAACATTTTAAAGGCCTATGGAGGTGGTACAATGCATTTCAACTAGATTTTGAAGGGTTAGGTAAGTGTATGGGCAGGATACAGTTGGAAGAAGGTGGTAGTAAAAGTAAAAGGTTGTTCCAGGAAGGGTAAGATAACAGAGTATCTCCCTTTATCTCAGACTCAAATGTAATTTAAAAAGTAAATATATGCCAGCTAGTAATCTGACTTGGTGATAGGCTACTATCAGGAAATCAAGTGACAAGAGGATGACAAATCTAATAAAGTCCAGAGGTATTGTTTTGAGTTTGGCACTTTAATAAGAATCTGTTGAAAATTACACTTGCATTCTAATTTATAATACTAAGGGTCACAGTATTTCTTCTTGTGTTTTCTTTCAATCCTTACTGGATTAATCAAAACAGTAATGTCTGCATCCAAAATAGGTATTCCCTTCTTGATCGAGCAAAAATATTCTAATGATTCATACCTGAGCAAGAAGAGAATACAGTATTATGCACACTAATTTTGCTAATATAATGCAAACTATATGAAATGACTTTGAATAAAGCATAATATAAACAGGAGTTACAGAATATAGAACTTTTCATGAATCCTACAAGGATCTACAGTGAATTCTTTCCAAAAAAAAAAAATCATCTAGCAAAAATAATCCTTTTATCATTTTGAAGTTTTAAGTGTGTGTGTGTGTGTGTGTGTGTGTGTGTATAAAACATGTCATTAGCAAAGAATGTGGGTTTTACTTTTTCATTCCTTCTCATGGCCCAACTTACCATTTAAAATATTTTAGATGGAAATTTTCCTAGTAAATCCACACCCACATTTCATTAAATGATTTACTAAATACAGCTTGCCCTATTCTTGATGACTCATGATCACTAATAAGACTTATCAAATGTTTATAAGGTCAATAAATTGTTGGTTTCATTCTCAGAATCCTCAGAATGCTTTATTTTTGTAGCAGATGATTTTGTTGTCTATCCTGTCAGGTGTTCCATATCAACTGTATTTATTTATAGCAGTTTTCTACCCCTTTGGCAGCATTTAATATATTGCCTGTTATAACCGAAGAATAGCAATTGCCAGAAGGAAACCAGCTAACCAAGTTTACACATGATTCTTGGTCAATAAGTTGCCAGTTTCATACTTCTATCAAGAAAAAGTTCATAGGTTTATTATCAAGGACCCTTTAAAAAGCTCATGTATGGATTCAGCAGCATACCAGATGCCACAAGTCTACTAATGGAAAAGCAGGGTGTTAACAAGACTAAGAATTATTAAAACAACAAAACCTACAATGATTACAATAATAAAAATAACAGATACTACTAAGATGAACAAATTTCTTACCGTGAGCATTATGGGTTCACAGACTCTTTGCTTAAATTTGTCTCTGTTATTTCTCAGCCATAAAACAGCATCATATGTGTCACGGTATCTCTGTCTCAGCTTATCTTCCTTTTGATTCAAAAGGTTGTCAAAACGCACAATATGATCAGCCACACCTAAAATTGGAAAATAAAGCATTATTCCTCTGAACACTTTAATTAGTGAAATAATCTATTAATAACATAAAAGAGTATCTTAGATCTAAAGGTTATAAACACCACTCAGCAAGTACCCAACACAGTGAAAAAGACCCACCCTGGACAAATCATTCTTAAGTTTCTAAACACCTGGGATAAAAGATGATCTTTAAACTACCAAAAATAAATAGGTCACATACAAAATAATGAGAAAACACTAGATTTCCTATCAAAAGACAATGGCAACAGGCCTTCAGGATTCTGAAAGAAAAACTATTTTCAAGCTAGATTTTTATAACATCAAAATAAAAAAGGGGATAATGAAGTAAAGATTTTTCAGGGATGCAAAGACTCAAATTAATTCCCAAATATCTCTTCTTAGCAGGTTATGTGAAGATGTACTCTTACAAAACAAGGAAGTAATTTAAGAAAAATGAAGACACAGAATTCAGGAATAGCTTTTTATTCAACACAGAAAAGGTGTGAGAGAAGTCCTAGGTAACAGCCATAAGGAGACCTTGAGAACAATCAGTTTAGCTGGGAGGAGGATGGAAGGTCTCAGAACTCAAGAGAATGCTTGATAATTTTTTTCCCAATTTAAGGAAATGCTAAAGTAAATGGTGTTTCTAAAAAATGGTAAATTAAAATCCTAAAAAAAAATTATCAATGAACAGAAATTAGATCATAATGCACTACTTGGCTCTGCTGTGAGCAAGTTTTCTTGTTGTAATAACATAAATAATACTTAATATTTCTAGCTAGTAGAATCAACCCATAAACAGACCATATAAAACTTAATTATGGTTCTCAATAAAGTATGTTTTCAGCCTTTAAACTATAAAAACCAGAGTACATATTAAAGAATTAAAGGGAGGAAAGTAAAAAGAAAGGCTAGGAGTATCAGTATTTTTAGCTTATAAATGTGCATTCAAGCATTATCAACAAATATTAAATGACAAAAAAAAGAATATTATTGGTAATAAACATTAATAAATGTTAATGATTACTAATATTAATATAATAATCCCATTTGGGCAATTACAATAATAGGTAGGGGAGGTGTCATGAGTTGAAATCCACATCTGAAGCAACAAAATATTAAAAGATGATATCTAAAGTTGATTAACCAAGACATGGTAAAATAAAAATATGATTAAGATATATGAAAGACTATTAGAAAAAGTTACTGAAATAGTTAAGAGTGCTTACTCTTGACAGTGGGTCTGGAAGTTGGAAAGGCACTGGGCCACCCTTCTTGTCTAGTGTTATTATTTTTTTTAAACCATACACCTAGCATTTTGCTAAACATATAAACAAATTTTTTTACTAACTGACCTTAGTCATATATACTGAGCAGACAGAATGTAAGATCTCCTCTAACTGAATAATGCTACAGATCTAGCCACATGGTCTATAGCAAAGAAAAAAAAAGATGAAATTGGACAGGCTTCAAGGAGCAAAGCTAATGGAAGATTATGAAGGCTAGAATGAAGAGCTTAAATTTGACCTGAGAAAAAACAGACAAGTGAGTGACTGTAAAGAAAATAAAGCAAAGTATTTTTAGAGAATTAAATCAACTGCCAAAATCTGACATAAGACAACGGTCTGCTTGCGGCAAATCATTACACAATAGATATAGGTAATTAAGACACTAAAATGGAAGAACTGAACTGAGCTTCCTCAACAAGCAGACATGAACATTTAGAGACATGATCAGGGGAAGAAGAAAGCCCATCAACAGAGACATATCTCCATTTTATAAACATGTCTTCACTGTAAGTTTAAAAAAACTCAGAATGGGAGAAAATATTTGCAAATGAAGCAACCGACAAAGGATTAATCTCCAAAATTTACAAGCAGCTCATGCAGCTCAATAACAAAAAAACAAACAACCCAATCCAAAAATGGGCAGAAGACCTAAATAGACATTTCTCCAAAGAAGATATACAGACTGCCAACAAACACATGAAAGAATGCTCAACATCATTAATCATTAGAGAAATGAAAATCAAAACGACAATGAGATATCATCTCACACCAGTCAGAATGGCCATCATCAAAAAATCTAGAAACAATAAATGCTGGAGAGGGTGTGGAGAAAAGGGAACCTTCTTGCACTGCTAGTGGGAATGTGAATTGGTTCAGCCACTATGGAGAACAGTATGGAGGTTCCTTAAAAAACTACAAATAGGACTACCATATGACCCAGCAATCCCACTACTGGGCATATACCCTGAGAAAACCAAAATTCAAAAAGAGTCATGTACCAAAATGTTCATTGCAGCTCTATTTACAATAGCCCGGAGATGGAAACAACCTAAGTGCCCATCATCGGATGAATGGATAAAGAAGATGTGGCACATATATACAATGGAATATTACTCAGCCATAAAAAGAAACGAAATTGAGCTATTTGTAATGAGGTGGATAGACCTAGAGTCTGTCATACAGAGTGAAGTAAGTCAGAAAGAAAAAGACAAATACCGTATGCTAACACATATATATGGAATTTAAGAAAAAAAATGTCATGAAGAACCTAGGGGTAAGGCAGGAATAAAGACGCAGACCTCCTAGAGAACGGACTTGAGGTTATGGGGAGGGGGAAGGGTGAGCTGTGACAGAGCGAGAGAGAGTCATGGACATATACACACTAACAAACGTAGTAAGGTAGATAGCTAGTGGGAAGCAGCCGCATGGCACAGGGATATTGGCTCGGTGCTTTGTGACAGCCTGGAGGGGTGGGATAGGGAGGGTGGGAAGGAGGGAGACGCAAGAGGGAAGACATATGGGAACATATGTTTATGTATGACTGATTCACTTTGTTATAAAGCAGAAACTAACACACCATTGTAAAGCAATTATACCCCAATAAAGATGTTAAAAAAAAACAAAAAACTTACTCCTCTTCTCCTTCTCTAGAGTTTCCCTCTCTCTACGCTTATCAATTATCTCGCCTTCACATAATGCCTTTTCATCTTGAACTCGTCTCAGATCATTTGTAATGGCATCAATTTGGGGTTGAAGGTTCTCACAGTTTTCTGTGGTCTTCAGTTCATTTTGCAAATCTTCTATCATTTTGCGGGTATTACTTATTCTCCTCTGTCGATCATGCTCTTCATTTTGTTTTACTGTTAAGGCCTGCTGAAGGTCCTCAATCTAATAAAACAAAAGCAGGTTAGCACTGGAGATTGTTTTTTCTCCTGGTTTATTAGGCTTTAGTAAAACAGTTTTAAAAATGCAAACAACCTAAGAACATGGGTTTTTTTCTCACTAAAAGGTATCCTATTAGAATTAAACTGTTACTCCTACCAGACCACCTGTCTCTTTATTTGTTCAGCAATACATTCCAAGTACCTAGGGCAGTGGTTAGCATATAGTTAGCATTCAGTAAATATTTGCTAAATAAACGAAATATTTATAAAGCCAATCAGCAGATTTCTAAATATTTATAGGAAGATTTCACATACTATATATCATAAAACTGAAAACAGTCACATGGTATACCACAGACTTTCAATAAACCAGCAATAGAAATGATGGTGAAGATTATGTCACCCTACTAGTTTAAAACCACAATAAACTATTTTCTTTCCATTAAATTATTTTCTACTAGCACTTCAAATTAGTATTTTGAGATTTTAATCCTCAATCTGTATGTTTATATTCAGGGTAAGTCATTAAAAAAAACCAGATCATGCAACTTACCAGTGGAATTTTTATCAAAACCATACATGGTCTACCTAAGACAGAGTTATGATTTTCTTCAAGACACAGATGCATACACCCAATGTATTTTTTGCAAAAATAGAATTTTGTGTTAAATTAGATAAGGTTATCGTATCATATAATTTGCTTATTAGTTACCTTTCTTTCCAAGTCAAATTTACTCCCTCTTCCTCTCCATTATAAATGTATATTATGACATATTCAATATAGAAAATATGAAAAATATAGAAACTTAAAACAAATAAAAAACACCTAAAATCTTGAGGTCCTTAAACATTTACATTTTAATGCCAGCCTATATCCATCAATAGAGCATATACGTTTTAGCAAATGGCATCACTAAAAATTTATCGAGAGCAGTTTCTCATTACCTCCATGTCCTTGCAAAACAAAAATTTAATACCTGCATAATGTTCTTTTATATAGATATACCACATTCTATCCCATTCCCTACGGTTGGAAATTTGGGTTATAATCAATTTTCTTTTCTAAAAGTTTAGCTTTGACAGTGTCAAGATAATGAACTGAATACATGCCAAAATCTCCTCTCCTATAACAAACATGCAGAAGTGAAAGATAAAATATTATGTTTGAAAGAATTAACACTGTGTGTGTGTGACTGAAAATTAACAATGTTCAATGAGCCCAAAAGAAGGAAGCAGACAAGAAGCCACAGTGTTCAGCCAGGAAACCCATGGAGTCCAAGGCTTTTAGAAGAATAAACTGGCATGTCACGGGAGACAGAGAATTAAGAATCACCAAACACATGAGGAAGTCCAAGTCCATCAAAAAGGGACAAGAAATTTAACAAATATAACCGCTACAATCCCAGAAAAATAGAGACCACCAAGCTACCAAAAATCACTGGGCTGCTGAATAAATTTTATATCAAGAGGTCTTTGTCTGACGTTGACCTGAAAAACTGAAAATCAGCTTGATGGTCCCATGTCCTAGCTAAATTTTCTGAGTTCTAACTTTAACTCATTTGCCACCTTCATCCAAAAAACTACCATAACTAACTAATTCCATCACACCATGTTTAGCTCAGGCACAGTAAGTCCAAGCCTCCTGGATCATGCATGTTCGCTAGGATACCATCCCCATTACTGCTCTCTATCTTCAATTTCTCTGAATGCTCTCTCTTCTTGTTCTAGCTAAAACTTGGCTATTCCTGGAAGATACTTCTCCCTAGAGACCTTTCAAATGGTGACCTTTTCCTCCCATAATTCTTCAGAGCACTTCAGGACTCAGAAGTGGGGAGGGTGTCCTCATCAATCTCCACTGTACTACTTCCTCCGTTAATTGAGCCCCACTTCAGATCTTTGAAGATCATATGATCAGACTTTAACACCCATTATCTTTGCTATGTTAACTACCCCCCTCAAAGTCTTTCCTCACCCTCTTCATTCATTGATGCCTTTAGCACATGACTCACTGTCTTTCTCTCCATCATTATGCTGGCCATACTGGAACTCCAACATACATACAGAAAATCAGTCTAACTCTTTGGCCTCTGTGCTCCTTGACTTCTTCAACTGTCTTTTCCTAAACACCACCTCAGCCACCTTCTCCTACAGTTATATTAGATTATATCTATAGTTATATCTCTGACTAGATCATGTAGATCACCAAAAATCATACCACCTCTGAAAACTATTTCCACAATCCTACTCTTTGATCACCATCTCCTTTCCTTACATTTTTACTTACTATGGTCTTCCTACTGCAACTATCCTTTGACTGCACAGGGTCCTGTAATCCACTGACCCTACTATCTTTTCACAATCCACCATCCCCCTCATTCCTTTCCTTAACTGGCTGAGGTTCCACAACTCTAGAATCACTCCCTTGCAAAAGCCTCTTGACCCTCCACCATTCCTATCTCACATTAGCAAAGGAAAAAGCTTAGTCCTTATTAAACCTAAATAAATATTTTCTATTTATCTGTATCTAAACAACTAAACTAATTGGAGAAACTCTTGAAAACAGGTCTTACTTCAAATTTATGGCCACAAAACTTAAAGAGGCACTCAGAACTCTCAGAAAAACCTACTACATTTTTCTAATAAATGTATGTTCTCATTCTGAGATGAATTCACATCTTTTCCTCCTTCCTCAATCTTATATTGCTAAAGGCTCTCTACTCACCCAGCTAATGACCCTGTCTCATATTTCATTAACAGCAGTGTTAAAGTCAGAGTACTCTGATCAGAGTACTTTTCCTCCTTTCAAAACCTTCAACCTACCTCCATCTGTACTCACTCTGCTTTATCTTATACAATGTAAGGAGAGTTCTTGTAGCTACCTAAATCTACCCCTCCAGGGCTACTCCAAGCAGTGTTTCTCAAATTATTTATGGTGAAGAATCATTAAAATAATTCTAAGTAATCACAAGTCAACTTTTATCAATTACAGCTACAAAAAATTGCTAATAATCATTTTGGTCAATTAGCAATAATCAATTGCTAATAAAACAGTTTGGCAATTCCTTCAAAAGTTATATGTACACTTATGATAGTCACTTCTAGGAAATTATCCAAAAGAAATGAGAGCATATGTTATATTACATAAGAACTTGTACAAGAATACTCACGGCATTCTTTGGTAATAGCCCTAAACCAGAAACAACCTAAATGTCCATCAACAGATGAATGGATAAACAAACTATGATCTCAAGAAAGGTGGAAAAAAAAATCAAAGTGAACAAAGATAAAAATACAACATATCCGAATTTGCAGGACACAGGTAAAGCAGTGATGAGAGGAAAACTTATAGCATTAAGTGCATACACACAAGAAAAGAGGAAAAGTCTCAAATCAATAATCTGAGCAGAACCTGGAAAAAGAGCAAAACAAACCCACATCAAGCAGCAGAAAGGAAGTAATAAAAATATGAATGACTTTAATGAAATCAGAAAAATAACAGAGAAAAGCCAATGAAACAAAGAGCTAGTTCTTTGTAAAAAACAATAAAATTAACACACCTCTAGCAAGAATGATCCCCACCCTCATACCCTACCAAAAAAAAAAAAAAAAAAAGACAAAGTAGATACAAATTACCAACATCAGGAATGAAACAGGGTTAACAGTATCACTACAGAACCTACTGACATCCAAAGGATAATAAGAGAATTTATGCACACATAAATTTAACAATTTAGACAAAATGGACCAATTCCTAAAAAACCCCACTAATTACCACAACTCAACCAATATGAAATAGATTATTTGAATTGCCCTGTAACTATTAAGTAAATTGAATCCATAATTTTAAAACTCCAAAAACAAATCTCCAGACCATGATAGTGTTATTTGAGAATTATTCAGAATATATAAAGAAGAATTAACACAAATTCTACACAATTTCTTCCAAAACCGAGAATAGGAGGGAACACTTCCCAGTTCATTTTAAGAAGCTAGTTATTATCTTGATACCAAAAGCAGGCAAGTATGAAAAGAAAACCACAGAATATTGCTTCTGAAGATAGACACAAAAATCCTTTAAATGTTCGCTAACAGAATTCAACAATACAGAAAAGGAGTTATAAATTTATACACCATAACCAAGTAGGGTTTATTTCAGAAATGCAAGGTTGATTTGATATTCAAAAATCAATGTAATCCATCATTTTCACAAGCTAAAAATGAACGTGTGCATGATCGTATCAATAGATATGCAGAAAAAGCATCTGACAAAATCCAACACTCACTCATGATATTCTCAGAAACGCAGGAATAGAGAACTTCCTGATCCATAAAAAACCCTACAGCTAACATTATACTCGATAGTGAAAAAATGAATGCTTTCCTCCTAAGACCAGGAACAAGGCAAGGATGTCCACTCTAACCATTCTTATTCAACACAGTGCTGGAACTTCTAGCCGGTGCAACAGGCAAGAAAAGAAATAAAGGGCATAAAAATCAGAACAGAAGAAATAAAGCTGTCTCCATCTGTAGATGACATGACTGCTTATAAAGAAACACCCCAAGTAAACCATTAAAAGAATAAGGGGGGGGACCTTGAAGATGGCGGAAGAGTAAGACGCGAAGATCACCTTCCTCCCCACAGATACACCAGAAATACATCTACACGTGGAACAACTCCTACAGAACACCTACTGAAGGCTGGCAGAAGATCTCAGACCTCCCAAAAGGCAAGAAACTCCCCACGTACCTGGATAGGGCAAAAGAAAAAAAAAAAAAATAGAGACAAAAGAATAGGGACGGCACCTGCACCAGTGGGAGGGAGCTGTGAAGTTGGAAAAGTTTCCACACACTAGGAAGCCCCTTCGCGGGCGGAGACTGAGGGAGGCGGAGGGGGGAGCTTCGAAGCCGCGGAGGAGTGCACAGCAACGGGTGCGGAGGGCAAAGCGGGCAGATTCCCGCACAGAGGATCGGGCACTCACCAGCCCGAGAGGCTTGTCCACTCACCCGCGGGGGCGGGCGGGGCTGCGAGCTGAGGCTCTGAGGCTCGGGTTTCGGTTTCCGACGGAGCGCAGGGAGAGGACTGGGGTTGGCGGCTTGAACATAGCCTGAAGGGGTTAGTGCACCACGGCTAGCCGGGAGGGAGTCCGGGGAAAAGTCTGCACCTGCCGAAGAGGCAAGAGACTTTTTCTTCCCTCTTTGTTTCCTGGTGCGTGAGGAGAGGGGTTTAAAAACGCTGCTTAAAGGAACTCCAGAGACGGGCGCGAGCCGCGGCTAAAAGGGCGAACCCCAGAGACGGGCGCGAGCCACGGCTAAAAGCGCGGACCCCAGAGACGGGCGGGAGACGCTAAGGCTGCTGCTGCCGCCACCAAGGGGCCTGTGTGCGAGCACAGGTCACTCTCCACACCCCTCTTCCGCGGAGCCTGTGCAGCCCGCCACTGCCAGGTTCCCGGGATCCAGGGACAACTTCCCCGGGAGAACGCACAGCGCGCCTCAGGCTGGTGCAAAGTCACGTTGGCCTTTGCCGCCGCAGGCCCGCCCCGCACTCTGTGCCCCTCCCTCCCCTCCCTCCCCGCCCGCCTGAGTGCTCCAGAGCCCCCGAATCAGCGGCTCCTTTAACCCCGTCCTGTCTGAGCAAAAAACAGACGCCCTCCAGTGACCTACACGCAGATGCAGGGCCAAATCCAAAGCTGAGCCCCGGTGAGCTGTGAGAACAAAGAAGAGAAAGGGAAATCTCTCCCAGCAGCCTCAGAAGCAGCGGATTAAAGCTCCACAATCAACTTGATATACCCTGCATCTGTGGAATACCTGAATAGACAACGAATCATCCCAAATTAAGGAAGTGGACTTTAGGAGCAAGATCTATGATTTTTTTCCCCTTTTCCTCTTTTTGTGAATGTGTATGTGTATGCTTCTGTGTGAGATCTTGTCTGTATAGTCTTGCTTCCACCATTTGTCCTAGGGTTCTATCCGTCCATGGTTTTTTAAAAATTTTTTTTCTTAATAATTAATTTTAATAACGTTATTATACTTTACCTTCGTTCTTTCTTTCTTTCCTTCCTTCCTTCCCTCCTTTAGACAACGAATCATCCCAAATTGAGGAGGTGGTCTCTGACAGCAAGATTTATGATTTTTCCCCCTTTACCTCTTTTAGTGAGGTTGTATGTGTATGCTTCTGTGTAAGATTTTGTCTGTATAGCTTTGCTTCCAACATTTGTCCTAAGGTTCTACCCGTCCCTTTTTTTTTCTAAATAAGAATTTTTTAATTCAATAACTTTATTATACTTTATTTTATTTTTACTGTATCTTCTTTCTTTCTGTCTTTTTTCCTTCTTTCCCTCCTTCCTTCCTTCCTTCCTCCCTCCCTCCTTTCTTTCCTTCTTGCCTTTCCTTTTTTGCTTCTTTCTTTCTTCCTTCCTTCCTTCCCTCCTTTCCTTCTTTCTTTCCTCATACTTCTACTAATTCTCTCTACTTTTTCTCCCTTTTATTCTGAGCCGTGTGGATGAAAGGCTCTTGGTGCTCCAGCCAGGAGTCAGGGCTCTGCCTCTGAGGTAGGAGAGCCAACTTCAGGACACTGGTCAACAAGAGACCTCCCAGCTCCACATAATATCAAACGGCGAAAATCTCCCAGAGACCTCCATCTTAACACCAGCACCCAGCTTCACTCAATGACCAGCAAGCCACAGTGCTGGACAACCTATGCCAAACAACTAGCAAAACAGGAACACAACCCCACCCATTAGCAGAGAGGCTGCCTAAAATCATAATAAGGCCACAGACACCCCAAAACACACCACCAGACGTGAACCTGCCCACTAGAGAGACAAGATCCAGCCTCATCCACCACAACACAGGCACTAGTCACCTCCACCAGGAAGCCTACACAACCCACTGAACCAACCTTAGCCACTGGAGATAGACATCAAAAACAGCAGGAACTACGAACCTGCAGTCTGCAAAAAGGAGACCCCAAACACAGTAAGATAAGCAAAATGAGAAGACAGAAAAACACACAGCAGATAAAGGAGCAAGATAAAAATACACCAGACCTAATGAAGAGGAAATAGGCAGTCTACCTGAAAAAGAATTCAGAATAATGATAGTAAGGATGATCCGAAATCTTGGAAACAGAATGGACAAAATGCAAGAAACAGTTAACAAGGATCTAGAAGAAATAAAGATGAAACAAGCAACGATGAACAACACAATAAATGAAATTAAAAGTGCTCTAGATGGGATCAATAGCAGAATAACTGAGGCAGAAGAACGGATAAGTGACCTGGAAGATAAAATAGTGGAAATAACTACTGCAGAGCAGAATAAAGAATGAAAAGAACTGAGGACAGTCTCAGAGACCTCTGGGACAACATTAAATGCACCAACATTCGAATTATAGGGGTTCCAGAAGAAGAAGAGAAAAAGAAAGGGACTGAGAAAATATTTGAAGAGATTATAGGTGAAAACTTCCCTAATATGGGAAAGGAAATAGTTAATCAAGTCCAGGAAGCACAGGGAGTCCCTTACAGGATAAATACAAGGAGAAATACGCCAAGACACATATTAGTCAAACTGTCAAAAATTAAATACAAAGAAAGCATATTAAAAGCAGCAAGGGAAAAACAACAAATAACACATAAGGGAATCCCCATAAGGTTAACAGCTGATCTCTCAGCAGAAACCCTACAAGCCAGAAGGGAGTGGCAGGACATACTGAAAGTGATGAAGGAGAAAAACCTGCAGCCAAGACTACTCTACCCAGCAAGGATCTCATTCAGATTTGATGAAGAAATTGAAACCTTTACAGACAAGCAAAAGCTGAGAGAGTTCAGCACCACCAAACCAGCTTTACAACAAATGCTAAAGGAACTTCTCTAGGCAAGAAAAACAAGAGAAGGAAAAGACCTATAATAACGAACCCAAAACAATTTAGAAAATGGGAATAGGAACATACATATCGATAATTACCTTAAATGTAAATGGACTAAATGCTCCCACCAAAAGACACAGATTGGCTAAATGGATACAAAAACAAGACCCTTATATATGCTGTCTACAAGAGACCCACTTCAGACCTAGAGACACATACAGACTGAAAGTAAGGGGATGGAAAAAGATATTCCATGCAAATGGAAATCAAAAGAAATCTGGAGTAGCAATTCTCATATAAGACAAAATAGACTTTAAAATAAGGACTATTAAAAGAGACAAAGAAGGACACTACATAATGATCAAGGGATCGATCCAAGAAGAAGATATAACAATTGTAAATATTTATGCACCCAACATAGGAGCACCTCAATACATAAGGCAAATACTAACAGCCATAAAAGGGGAAATCAACAGTAACACATTCATAGTAGGGGACTTAAACACCCCACTTTCACCCATGGACAGATCATCCAAAATGAAAATAAATAAGGAAACACAAGCTTTAAATGATACATCAAACAAGATGGACTTAATTGATATTTATAGGACACTCCATCCAAAAACAACAGAATACACATTTTTCTCAAGTGCTCATGGAACATTCTCCAGGATAGATCATATCTTGGGTCACAAATCAAGCCTTGGTAAATTTAAGAAAATTGAAATTGTATCAAGTATCTTTTCTGCCCACAACGCCATGAGACTAGATATCAATTACAGGAAAAGATCTGTAAAAAATACAAACACATGGAGGCTAAACAATACACTACTTAATAACGAAGTGATCACTGAAGAAATCAAAGAGGAAATCAAAAAATACCCAGAAACAAATGACAATGGAGACACAACGACCCAAAACCTATGGGATGCAGCAAAAGCAGTTCTAAGGGGGAAGTTTATAGCAATACAAGCCCACCTTAAGAAGCAGGAAACATCTCGAATAAATAACCTAACCTTGCACCTCAAGCAATTAGAGAAAGAAGAACAAAAAACCCCCAAAGCTAGCAGAAGGAAAGAAATCATAAAAATCAGATCAGAAAAAAATGAAAAAGAAATGAAGGAAACAATAGCAAAGATCAATAAAACTAAAAGCTGGTTCTTTGAGAAGATAAACAAAATAGATAAACCACTAGCCAGACTCATCAAGAAAAAAAGGGAGAAGACCCACATCAATAGAATTAGAAATGAAAAAGGAGAGGTAACAACTGACACTGCAGAAATAAAAAAGATCATGAGAGATTACTACAAGCAACTCTATGCCAATAAAATGGACAATCTGGAAGAAATGCACAAATTCTTAGAAATACACAACCTGCCAAGACTGAATCAGGAAGAAATAGAAAATATGAACAGACCAATCACAAGCACTGAAATTGAAACTGTGATTAAAAATCTTCCAACAAACAAAAGCCCAGGACCAGATGGCTTCACAGGCAAATTCTATCAAACATTTAGGGAAGAGCTAACACCTATCCTTCTCAAACTCTTCCAAAATATAGCAGAGGGAGGAACACTCCCAAATTCCTTCTACGAGGCCACCATCACCTTGATACCAAAACCAGACAAGGATGTCACAAAGAAAGAAAACTACAGGCCAATATCACTGATGAACACAGAAGCAAAAATCCTCAACTAAATACTAGCAAACAGAATCCAACAGCACATTGAAAGGAACATACACCATGATCAAGTGGGGTTTATTCCAGGAATGCAAGGATTCTTGAATATATGCAAATCTATCAATGTGATACATCATATTAACAAATTGAAGGAGAAAAACCATACGATCATCTCAATAGATGCAGAGAAAGCTTTTGACAAAATTCAACACCCATTTATGATAAAAACCCTGCGGAAAGTAGGCATAGAGGGAACTTTCCTCAACATAATAAAGGCCATATATGACAAACCCAGCCAACATCATCCTCAATGGTGAAAAACTGAAAGCATTTCCACTAAGATCAGGAATAAGACAAGGTTGCCCACACTCACCACTCTTATTCAACATAGTTTTGGAAGTTTTAGCCACAGCAATCACAAAAGAAAACGAAATAAAAGGAATCCAAATCGGAAAAGAAGAAGTAAAGCTGTCACTGTTTGCAGATGACATGATCCTATACATAGAGAAACCTAAAGATGCTACCAGAAAACTACTAGAGCTAATCAATGAATTTGGTAAAGTGGCAGGATACAAAATTAATGCACAGAAATCTCTGGCATTCCTATATACTAATGATGAAAAATCTGAAAGTGAAATCAAGAAAACACTCCCATTTACCACTGCAACAAAAAGAATAAAATATCTAGGAATAAACCTACCTAAGGAGACAAAAGACCTGTATGCAGAAAATTATAAGACACTGATGAAAGAAATTAAAGATGATACAAATAAATGGAGAGATATACCATGTTCTTGGATTGGAAGAATCAACATTGTGAAAATGACTCTACTACCCAAAGCAATCTATAGATTCAATGCAATCCCTATCAAACTACCACTGGCATTTTTCACAGAACTAGAACAAAAAATTTCGCAATTTGTATGGAAACACAAAAGACCCCGAATAGCCAAAGTAATCTTGAGAACAAAAAAAGGAGCTAGAGGAATCAGGCTCCCTGACTTCAGACTATACTACAAAGCTACAGTAATCAAGACAGTATGGTACTGGCACAAAAACAGAAAGATCAATGGAACAGGATAGAAAGCCCAGAGATAAACCCACGCACATATGGACACCTTATCTTTGATAAAGGTGGCAGGAATGTACAGTGGAAAAAGGACAGCCTCTTCAATAAGTGGTGCTGGGAAAACTGGACAGGTACATGTAAAAGTATGAGATTAGATCACTCCCTAACACCATACACAAAAGTAAGCTCAAAATGGATTAAAGACCTAAATGTAAGGCCAGACACTATCAAACTCTTAGATGAAAACATAGGCAGAACACTCTATGACATAAATCACAGCAAGATCCTTTCTGACCCACCTCCTAGAGTAATGGAAATAAAAACAAAAATAAACAAATGGGACCTAATGAAACTTCAAAGCTTTTACACAGCAAAGGAAGCCATAAACAAGACCAAAAGACAACCCTCAGAATGGGAGAAAATATTTGCAAATGAAGCAACCGACAAAGGATTAATCTCCAAAATTTACAAGCAGCTCATGCAGCTCAATAACAAAAAAACAAACAACCCAATCCAAAAATGGGCAGAAGACCTAAATAGACATTTCTCCAAAGAAGATATACAGACTGCCAACAAACACATAAAAGAATGCTCAACATCATTAATCATTAGAGAAATGAAAATCAAAACGACAATGAGATATCATCTCACACCAGTCAGAATGGCCATCATCAAAAAATCTAGAAACAATAAATGCTGGAGAGGGTGTGGAGAAAAGGGAACCTTCTTGCACTGCTGGTGGGAATGTGAATTGGTTCAGCCACTATGGAGAACAGTATGGAGGTTCCTTAAAAAACTACAAATAGAACTACCATATGACCCAGCAATCCCACTACTGGGCATATACCCTGAGAAAACCAAAATTCAAAAAGAGTCATGTACCAAAATGTTCATTGCAGCTCTATTTACAATAGCCCGGAGATGGAAACAACCTAAGTGCCCATCATCGGATGAATGGATAAAGAAGATGTGGCACATATATACAATGGAATATTACTCAGACATAAAAAGAAACGAAATTGAGCTATTTGTAATGAGGTGGATAGACCTAGAGTCTGTCATACAGAGTGAAGTAAGTCAGAAAGAAAAAGACAAATACCGTATGCTAACACATATATATGGAATTTAAGAAAAAAAATGTCATGAAAAACCTAGGGGTAAGGCAGGAATAAAGACGCAGACCTCCTAGAGAACGGACTTGAGGTTATGGGGAGGGGGAAGGGTGAGCTGTGACAGGGCGAGAGAGAGTCATGGACATATACACACTAACAAACGTAGTAAGGTAGACAGCTAGTGGGAAGCAGCCGCATGGCACAGGGATATTGGCTCGGTGCTTTGTGACAGCCTTGAGGGGTGGGATAGGGAGGGTGGGAGGGAGGGAGACGCAAGAGGGAAGACATATGGGAACATATGTATATGTATAACTGATTCACTTTGTTATAAAGTAGAAACTAACACACCATTGTAAAGCAATTATACCCCAGTAAAGATGTTAAAAAAAAAAAAAAGAATAAGGAACAGAGAAAAAGAAAAATCAAAAGAAAATCTTGGGTATAATCCAACAAAACATAGAGAACTTATACGCTGAAAACTATAAAACACTGATGGAAAAAAAATCAAAGATCTAAATAAATGGAGACATACCGTTTTCAGAGTTTGGAAGATTCAACATAGTAAAGATTTCAATTCTCCCCAAATTGACATATGTTTAATGCAAGTCCCATTAAAATCCTAGCAACATTTTTCTGTAGATATAGAAAAGATTTGGCTGTCAACAGGAATGGCAAAGGAACTCTGAAAATCCTCTCCTCCAGAAAAGTAATGAAAACATTGACAAAAATTATCAAAATTAACTCTTTCAGAACTCTGGAATTTAACCAAAGGCTTTTCAACAAGCCAGAGAGCATTTACTCAAGAAAAATGCTCGAATCTTGGTAAAAGCAACAAGCTTTGTGGTGTTTTGAATATGCCCTATTCCTATTCCCCTCTTCTCAGTTCCTTGGCAGCCTTGAAAACCAACAGCCCACAGTCATAGTGAAATCAGCAGCCTAGGAGCTACGGGAGAGATCACAAAGCTGGAGAACTTTCACATTCTCAATCTCAGAGAACTATCATTATCTGATCTGTCTGGCAGTTTCCAGGAAAACCTTACTTGCAAAGCTTATCTCCATTTGACCTGACTCCATAGCTTGCACACTGCAAAAGACCCTTTTCCTTGGAGGAAGCTGTCAAAACAATCAGTGGCAATTGTTTAACGACAGAGCTGCCTGGTGTGAGATAAAAGTGTGGCAAACAATAAGCTAACCAAAAAATTTAAAAGAAAAAGCTGGAGAATACGATGCCCATAGGAAGTTTTGGTAGCTCCTGGGAATCTAGAAGGTCAAATGCATGCTTGAGTTAGGACTGTGCATGCCCAAGGCTGTATGCATGCCCTAGAAAGAGCTGAGGAGGCCCTTATCTCTCACAACATTCTGTGCAAATAGGAAGTGAAAGCTGAAACAGAGTTGTAAACTAGCAGTGGAACTTAACCAACACTTTCAACAATTCAGGGAGTATTTGAGGACAGAATCTTGGTGGAAAGTGAAAACAATGCCTGGCTGAGTGTTGAAGGTGTGAACCAACATACATTCAGAGACCCTCAACAAACACTGGGAGATATACTAGATTGGGAGACATTATAGTCATTTGAGAAAATACCTGTCCAATAATTAGCTGACCATTAACTAACTGAGCAGAGACTTCAGTAGTCACATATGACAAAGAATACAGAATTCACAGAGTTAGGAAAGTAATTAAAAAAAAACAAACAGTAACAACATCATCAGCAAACAAAAATAACACAAGCCTGGGTTAAAGGAGGACACCTGATTTCAGAGTTGCCACATCCTGCTATTTAAACTTTATAGTTTCAACAAAAAATTAAAACACAGTCAACAAAACAAGAAAGTATAACCCATACACAGGAAAAAACAGCAGTCAACAAAAAATGTCCCTGAGGAAGCCCAGAAATAGTTACAAATGACTTTAAGATAGCTATTTTAAATATGTTCAATGAACTAAAGGAAAACATGTCTAAGGAAAAGAAAGTAAGAGAACAATGTCTTATTGAATAGAGAATATCAATAGAGAGAGAAATTATAAAAAAAGAGTCAAGTAGAAATCCTCAGTTGAAAAGTTCAGTAACTGAAATAAAAGATTCACTAGTGGAGCTCAATGGCAGATTTGAACATGCAAAGCAAAGATTAAGTGAGCTTGAAGGTAAGTCAATTGAAAGTATTCAGTCTGAGGAACAGAAAAAAGAAAAAGAAAAATAAATAGAATGTAGGACACCATTAAATATATCAAAATATGTGTAAAAGGAGTCTCAGAAGGAGAGAAGAAAAAGAAAGCAGGAAGAATATCCGAAGAATAATGACCCTAAGCTTCCCAATTGTGATGAAGAACATTAATCTACACATCCAAGAAGCTCCATTAATTCCAAGCAGGATAAACCAAAGGCGACTCACATCTAGAAATTACATAGTTAACTGCTGAAAAGAAAAGGAGAGAATTTTGAAAGCAAGAAGTAACTCATCATGTACAAGGGATCCTCAATAAGATTAATAGCTGATTCCTCATCAAAAACCATGGAGGTCAGAAGGCAGTGGATGTTATATTCAAAGTACTGAAAGAAAACCAAGAATTCTATACCCAGCAAAACTATCCCTCCAAAAGAAAGAAAACTTAAGACATTCTCAGATAAACAAATATTGGTAGAATTCATCATTAGTAGACCTGCCCTACAAGAAATACTAATGCAAGTCTTTCAGAATGAAATGAAAGGACACTAGACAGTAACTTGAAACTACACAAAGAAATAAAGAGCACCAGTAAAGGTAACTACATATGTAAATAAGAGATAGTAAAAATGTATCTGTTGTTTGTAACTCTTCTTTTCTCCTATCTGATATAAAAGACAACTGTTGTGGTATAATAAAAAATATATATTTGGTTTTTTGTCCCCAGTTCCTGGCTCAGAGGTCTTAAAAACCTTAGAATTCCCTGAGTGACAGAAGTGTCTTTTGTTATTCACACTAAGCCCCTTTTGCAGATACCTGATTTTATGCTAATAAGACGAATCTTGGCAGGGTCCCTATACAGCTTCAGAATAGAGACTGATTACCAGAAGAACCAACCACATGATTAAGGGGTTGGAACTTTCAGCCTCACCCCCTGCCCTCAAGGAGTAGAGAGAGGCTGGAGATTGACCTCACTCACCAACAGCCAATAATTTAATCAATCATATCCAGGTAATGAAACTCAATAAAACTCTTGAACAACATGGTTATGGAGCTTCTGGGTTAGTGAACATGTCCATATGCTGGGAAGGTGGTGCACCCAGAAAGGGATTAGAAGCTCTGCACCACTCTAATCCCCATACCTTGTGCTATGCACCTCTTTCATTTGGCTGTTCCTGAGTTGTATCCTTTATAATAAACAGGTAATTGTTAAGTGTAACATCTTTCTGTATTCTGTGAGTCGTTCTAGCAAATACTGAACCTGAAGTTGGCGGTGGAGGGGGGTTGTGGGAATCCCTGAATCTGTAGCAAAGTCAGAGAGAAGAGTAGGAAATCTGAGGTCTGGGGAATTGAGACTGGCATGTAAAGCCAGGACTATCTTGTGAGACTGAGCCATGAAATTGTAGAATCTGCTTTAATTCCAAGTAGTTAGTATCAGAACTGGATTGAACTTTAGGACACAAAGTTGGTGTCAGAGAATCACACAATTATTGCCACAAAAATGAAACTATATAAATAATTATAAAACTATGTTGATAGGCTTATAATGATTAAAAATGTAACTGGTATGATAATAACACAAAGGAAGGAGAAGGGAATGGAGCTATATGGGAACAAAGTTTGTATACTACTCAAGTTCATATTAATATGAAATAGATTATCATAAATTAAGATGTTATTTATAATTCTAAAGGCAGTCACTAAAAAAATAGCTCAAAAAATACACAGCAAAAGAACAAGGGAATTAAAATGGTACAATAGAAAATATTTAACACAAGAGTAGCCTCTGCTCGCCGCAATTAGAGAAAGCCTACACACAGCAATGAAGACCCAACACAGCCAAAAATAAATAAATGCACAAATAAATAGAATATATGAAATACTGTTTCTCTATGGCTTAAAAACTTTCAAAGCCTTCTTATAGTTTCTCACTGCATTTACAATCAAATTCAAATTGCTTTCTTTTTTCTTCAAGGGTCTACCTAACATAGTCTCTGGCTACTTCTCATATCTGCTACTTTTCAGGAACAATACACTTGTCCCCTGGTATCCTCAGAGGGTTAGTTCCAGCACCTCTCCATTCCCCCCTCGTCTACAGCTACCAATATCCACAGATGCTCAAGTCTCTTACATAAAATGGCATAGTATTTGCATACAACCTACACACATCATTATTATGGGATGCAAAGGTACATCATTATTGTAGTTTTAAAGCTGTACGTAAGACATACTTTGTTTTTATTGTATGCTTTTACTGAGTGATCTATTCCCCATCCCAAAGCAAACATGAAAAAAAATTACATTAAATGTAAAAAATAAAAAAAAAATCATCTCTAGTACAATGTAAATGCTATGTAAAAAGTTGCTGGTGTATAACAAATTCAAGTTTGGTTTTTGGAACTTTCTGGAATATTTTTTTCCCCAAATATTTTTGCTTAGTGGTTGGTTGAATCCACAAATGCAAAATCCATGGACATGGAGGGCCAACTACATTAGACCCAAGACACTGAGGCAGACTGTCAAAGTGCTAAGGAAAAAAAAATTTGTAATTTAGAATCCAATATCCAGCCATATTAATATTCCATAGTGACTGCAAAGAAGATAGTTTGCAACATACAGGGACTCAGAAAGTTTATCACCCAAAGAACGTCTCTAAAACACCTACAGAAGATAGCCAGTAAGAAAAAAAACCCCAAAATTCCTACCTCTTCAAAAGAAAGAATCATAAGAAGTGTAATATAAGCAGAAACATGATCAAATAAGCCAATAAATATATTAAGTCTAAATAAATACAGATAGTAGAAAATAACATCTTAAATAACTGACAAGTAAAATTTCTGATGACACTGGCATGAAGAGGAGGAAAAAGAAATAGAAGCTTGCTAAGATTCTGATCTTAAGTAGAATGAAAATACTGATTAACTTTTTTTATTAAGAAAAATATGTTATTTAAACTTCAAGAGTAATCAGTAGAATAGGCTTAGAATATATAACTTTAGGAAAAAAAATGGAATAAGAAAACCTTGATCAACAGCAACAGAAAGTAGAAAGGGGAATACGAAGAATCAAACAAAAAGCATAGGAAGTAGAAAACAATGGTAAATGTGAACTGGTTAAACTCCTTTACTGTATGAAAAAGTGTCTCTCACACCAAACTGAAAAAATTACAAAGCAAAACCCAGTATATGTTATTTACAGCAGATAAAATAAAAACATGATGCAGAAAGAACAAACAATAAAGCTTTAAAATCTAGAAAGCAAGAACTAATACAATTACAAGGAAAAATAGACAAATCTACATTCACAGAAGGTACTGATACTTTAAAATGGATGTCAGGTTGGTAAGAAAAAAAAATAAGTAGAACATTTGCATAATTATAGTAAGCTTGATATATATATAGCTATATATCTATATTTATATGTATAAAAAACCACCCCTAAAGACAGAATACATTCTTTATGAATGTATGAAGAACACATACAAAACCAAATATAAAAGTCCAAAAGAGGTTTCCAAAAATTCTAAAATAAAGTCATAAAGGCCACATTTATTACTCATAAAGCAATATAACTGGAACTACACATTTTTTAAAAAGCTTAAAAATTCCATATCCAAGTAAATTGAAACAGTAAGAACTCCTATGTAAGCTTAAACAAAAATATTTAAATGAGAATTATAAAATCTTAAACAGAAAAGCAGTACATATCACACATATGAAATGTATAACCAAATGATAACCAGAAAAAAATTTATACCCTAAAATGTATTAAAAATTAAGAAAGGCTAAAAATTCAAGAACTTACGAAAGTGACAAACTGGCAATTATGATAAGGGAAAAAAAGAAAACATTGGTTTTAGGAGTACTAAACTACTTAAAAGGTTGGCATAACACTAAAAAAAAAACAGTTAAGGATGGAATAAAATAAAATTTTAGGTCAATCTCAGATGGTGCAAAACAATCCTAAAAAGAAGATTTTCTATTTGAATCCAGGAACATATTAAAATACCAAGTAAGATTTATGACAAAATGCAAGGACGGTTCAATGTTAGACAACCTATCAACCTAGTATTCCCGTTTGGGGTTTTAAAGGTGAATCTTTGTGCCTTTTTCCTTCTAAACTCTAACTAAATAACAGAAACGGAGCAAAAAGGGCTCAATCTCACAAGAACAAAAGGAGTAAGGGAGGAGACATCAATAACTGGAGATTTCAATAAATACTCAGAAGAGTAAATGTAGTAGAGGGACAACTAATTTAGCAGCCTATTATAGGAACCACAGTGTAAAGGGTGAGTGAAAGAGAAAGAAACAAGAAAAGAACTGACTCTTCTTAAAAAAAAAATATCCTGGAGACTCTTAGAACTAGGAAATATCAAGTAAAAAGACATTACATATTAAGTAAGATTTTTATGGAAAATGTTATTTTACATTGGGGAAAGTAGAGTGCAGCACTGGGAGCTACTTCTGAGTTCTGCAAGTTGTTTAATTTTGTTGAGTCTCTATTTCTCTACCAGGTATTTGGACACAATGGTGACTGCCCTGTACATACTTTAGAGGGATTTAGAGAAAGGAGATTTTGCTATAAATACATTATTGTTGAGCCTTCCAAAGTAAATTAAAAAAAAAGAGAGAGAGAAAGACACACACACCCCACATAGAGAATTACCCCTACCAACCCTACACTACCCTCCTACCCCAATGCCTTCACACCACCTCTATGCACACACCTTGAGCACTAACGCTAGCAAGCAAGCTTCTGTCATGAAAATGTGAGGTTTATTCTCTGGAGAAGTTAAATGAGAGAGGATTGGAACTTGAAGATAAAGGCATAGGAAAAGGGGTAAGGCTGAAAACTGAGAGATTAACGTCATGCTTTAAACACCAGGAATGCTTCAAGACATGCATCTATCCCTAAGAAAGGTAATACAAACTTTAGTTTCTGAATGGTCCTGGAGAACAGAACCCCAAATACATTTTGGGATCTGTTAGCTAAAAAGCCCACTTTCTTGCCCAATTATCCTAAAATAATTTTGTCATCAAGTCCCATCCATGCACAATGGATTTATAATCAGCTTTTTTAATACCCAACTCTTAATATAAACAAACAACAGAATAAATCCCTTATAATTTAATTTCTGCTATTAAGATAACTAAATCCAACTTTACCATCACCCTATTAAATACATATCTATTGCACCCTATAATGCATATCTATGAGTAGTTTAGAGCCATTTTCCCCATTTATCCTCCATGCAAGTGCTATACTTCCAAAGCTTAGTTCCCCTCACAGATTAAGATAAGAAATAGAGAATGAGGAGGATCTCAGACAATTCCCAAACAAGAAGGTGTCTCATAATCTACCCCTGAACACAAAAGTTAGGGCAAATTAACATAACAAAAATTTCAATACAAGATCTTACATGTTTATCTTTCCTTTCTATAACATCTTGCTTTTGTTTGCATTTTTGAGATGTCTCCTTAATATCTGTTGCCTGTAAGATTGAACCAGAAGAGGGGAAGTTAGTTAAAAATTCAAGCAAGGCAATTATGTGACCCCACTCACCCAAATATTAAGTTGCTATGTAAGTTTACCCACAATGATTTTCTATGGTTTCTTTCCAACTAAATTCATAATTATCACCCAAAATACCAACAATTATTTGAAAATCTATGAAAGGTTATTCCTATAGATATTAAAAATAGCTGCAGCAATATGTATACATATGTTTCTGTATCTCTTCACATTTATTTTCTCATGTTATTTTATCCTAGAAACGATTACACAGAATTGCAGGGTCCATTCTCAAAACAATATCTGATGCCAAAATCTCACCTAAAGGTTAAAAGCCATGATCACAAAAAATTTCAATTTACATTTTCAAAATATCAAGAATATTCCATAGGCCATTATATTATTTATTCCAAGAAACATCAGGATTTTTATATTACATTCCTCCAAAAGGGTATACAGTTACAAAGCATGTATAATAAATTCACAAAAGGAGTTAAACGTTTCTAGGAATACTACTCTGAATCCTCCTGTTATTAAAACAATAACATTTCATTTTTCTCTTTTTATGTCTTGGAATTTCTATAGAGTAGCAAGCTCCTATAAAGTAGCAAGTGATGATTAGGACCTTGAAAGATCTGTGGTAGTAGAATTCCTAGTAAAAGAACTTAAGGAACTAAAGTTAACAAGTAAATCTACAAAGCATTTTAGAAGACCTGCAAAATATTTTTTGTATTTGCTAAAATAAAATACAGGAAATCCAAAATTGAGCCAGAAAAGTACCTTCTCTTTGATTCGAGCCTCCAAATTGTGACGCTGCCTTTCAATTTCTTCAATGCGTTGTGTTATAGGAATCTGCCCTTCTTTAAGTTTCCTGACCTCTTCCTTCGCTCGGTCCCGAGCTAGTTTTACTTCTTCATAGTCCTGACGAACATTTTCATATTCCTTGTAATGAATTCAAGAAAGAGAAGTTAATGCACTCCTAGCTTAAAGTAACACAAATACAAAAATCAAGGTACAGGCAGAAACCAAATCTATGAAAAAGATGGTTTTGAATCCCTTTAGCAGGTCTATTAATAAAAAATTTGCCCTCTGAAACAACTTCAGAAATAGTAAATACCAACATAATGATTAACTCAGTGATACTCACTGAGCACTTATCTCTATCACTAGGCCAGACTCTCTGTCTTCCATCCCTTCCTGTTATTGAAATTTACATCCTAATGGCTTCTAACAGTAGGCCCTCCTCTAGTCTCTCAATAAAGAAGGCATTCAAAAACATATAAAGAACCAAAAGAAACTCAGTTATGAAAAATAAAAATGAAAAAACAAAAAGTAAAATGGCTCAAGAGAAAAGCAAAATGTAGCATGCAGGTGAAAATGATGCTTGTCACATCACAGGAATTAATAAATATTTGCTAAAAAAAATTAAGGGGAGTGCTAAGAGAGCATATAGTAAGAATGAATGGGATGAAGAAAGGTAAGAAAAGAATACAAATAAAATTAGAGTAAACCAAAAAAAGGAAAAAATGAAAAAAGATTGAAATCAATCTTGAAAGAAAAGGGAGAAATCAAAAGACTTCAAAAGACAAACATAAAGCAGGTGCAAGAATAATAATGGACATAGGATAAACCTAATCAAAGTGAGCTGAAGGAAGAAAAAAGTTTAAGAAAATGGAATTATGGGAAAGGATAGGGTGAAGCAGGGGTGGTGGGGTTAGGGTGGGTGGGAGAAGTTCACAAATAAAGCCACATATTTCTCCAATCTAATAATTATTTCCATCCTAGCCTTAAAAACATTATTAGGGCTTCCCTGGTGGCGCCGTGGTTGAGAGTCCGCCTGCCGATGCAGGGGACACGGGTTCGTGCCCCTGTCCGGGAGGATCCCACATGCCACGGAGCGGCTGGGCCCGTGAGCCATGGCCGCTGAGCCTGAGCATCCAGAGCCTGTGCTCCGCAACGGGAGAGGCCACAGCGGTGAGAGGCCCGCATACCGCAAAAAAAAAAAAAAAAAAAAAAACCAAAAAAAAAACATTACTAAACTTTCTTATTTTGTTTCACCCACTGAAAAGTAATGTATTGAGGGAAATGAATCTTTGGCCCAAACTGTGGTTTTAAACAGTATACATTACAGAGTGACTAAAAACAGTAGTTTCAGTAAGCTTATGAAGCATAATGAGTAGAAGATTACAATTAATATCCTTCAGCTTTGTCTGTAGCTGAAGCTGATATTAGTAGCACACTCAAAGTAAATTCTCAGTGACCTGAGGACACTCAAAGATTTGATTTTTACATATGTAAACATTTTAGCTGATTAACATTTTATAAAACAAAACTATCCGTTGACTCAAATCTGGAAAAATTAAGGACACAGACTTAATCAACATGCAATAACAACATAGCACACAGTTATATAATAACACAAAGAAAGAGAAAAATGTTACTATGTATGATATACAAAGCAAAAATGAACAAAAGCACCTAATTTGAATACACAGCAATTAGTGCCTTCTTTATAACTTTTCTGCTAATTAAAGAATCACTATTTTCACCTTTAATAACTCACACTTACCACCCATGGCCTTTTTGCTTCAAGCATCTCAATCAAATCTAAATGTCGCTTACGTTCATAGAACCTCTCCACATCTTGTTTATATCTTTCATTCCTCTGAATCATCTTCTCTAGATATTCAGTTTTCTCTTTGCATGAGGTCTAAAATAAATATTTATTTAACAATTAGTTTAACTGAAGAAAGACAAAAGGTCAAAGCTTTTAATAATGAAAAATGTACCGTGCTAACAAAATTTCACAATAAATGATTCCATAGGAGTTCTTAACTGTGTGCAACTAATGTGCACACCTGAATTCTGGTCTAGGTTCTACTATTTATTAATTATGGGACTGTGAGGAAGCCCTGCCACATCTCTAAGCCTGGATTCTTCTTGCCTAAAGAGAAGAGGGGTATCTGCCCCATTCACCTCAACGGTAGAAGCAACTCAACCTACTACAGGTGAAAGCTCAACAAAAGCTGTAACATGACATACAAATGAAGAGTGGTATTATTATGATTACTATGTTATAAATACCAATGACTGAAGGACTTAGAAATGAGATAAAGGAAAGCTAAAATTCAGCCTTTATATTGTGATTTAACAAATGCCAAAAATGTACTCAGAGCTTAGTAAAATACGTTTGTTTTCTTTCAGAGTTCGGTAGGTAGTTTCAGTGAGTGTTTCAGAGGGGAGTATTAAGATTGTTTGATGTGGCAAAAAGTAAAAGGACCGACAGAGTATATAAAGTAGGATAAAATAATTACAACTCCTTTGGCCATTCGCTCTGAATAAGTATAACAATAAAAATAGTATTAAATTATAATAAAGCTCATTATCAAGTACAGACAGTTACAGTTTAAGAGAAAGCATTTGTTTACAAGATTTCTCATTACAAAAATTTACTGAATTTATTTTAGCTGCTGAGATATGGAAAATGGTTCATTAAATAAAGCACCTTTTCGAATGATATGCTAAAAAGAACATTTTAATTTATTTATTAAAGGTGAAAATAAAAATCAAACAGTGCAACTAAATGTACAGTTCTTTTACAAAGTCCATCCTCACACAACTGAAAACAATATGAGAACTGGCTCAACAGAGACTATATTAAAAGCTACATATCTGCTGTATTTCCCAAAGCCTTACAGAGTGCCTGGCATATAGTAGGTGTTTAGTAAATACTGAATGAATAAAAGAATAACACTGAAACTTCCTGAGAGAAAAAAAAATACTTTATAATACTATTATCGGTTCTTTAGAACAGGGGTCCCCAACCCCCAGTCTGTAGACCGGTACTGGTCCGTGTCCTGTTAAGAACCAGGCCGCACAGCAGGAGGCAGGCGAGTGAAGCTTCATCTGCTGCTCCCCATTGCTCGCATTACTGCCTGAACCATCTCCCACCCCTCCCCCGTCCGTAGAAAAACTGCCTTCCATGAAACCGGTCCCTGGTGCCGAAAAGGTTGGGGACTGCTGCTTTAGAAATTCAATTAATAACATATATTTGATGAAATGATAGTCAAAATTTTCAAACTTTATATAAAATCCATTCCCACTTTTTGTCACCTAACTTAATTAATGTTAGCAACAAAATCCTAGGTGAAAAAAAATCACAAATATATGAATGCACTCAATGAATCAAAACTACTATTTACTTTCCCACATTTTGAGACACAGAAATCAATGAGAGACATAAAATGAGTTGTCTATTTATAAATACCTCTAGTTGTTTTTCTTTCTCCCTGAAGTTTTTGAGTTCACAGTGGTATTTGTGCATTTCTGGAGGACCAATTGACTTCTCAGTAGCTTCAAGGAGTTCAATTTTACTGAGTTTAGCAAATTCTCCAACTTTATCCTAGAGCAAAAAACTTAAATATCAGTTAATATTATCGTTTATAAATATCTTCAAAACATTTTTCATTCAATGATATTTGTCAAGAAGAAACTCATTTAAAAGAAAAAATCCCCTTTATTTTGAGATGTGAATCTTAATATAAACCCTGTCCTTCATATATCATTCTTTAAAATAATAAACTTAGGGTATAAACTGTCATCTTTTTGAGAACCTAAAAAAAATTTCAATGTCAACATTTCCAGGTTTTAAGTTTTATACACATTTAACAAATAGTTAGGAAAGAAAAGAAAAAATACTCCCCTGGACTGAAATGATTATCTACTACACATAATTTGGAATGAAATACTAGAAGTTAAAAAAAAAACACACAGAGCAATTTAAAACATCTACTTCTGCAGATAGTCTTATAACAGCTGATAAATACTTTAAAATTTTAACTTTTCTTTCACTTGGACATAGTAATCAAATCATCAGTTTCTGAAGAAAAAAATGAACTATAATTCGGTCACTAGACTGCATTCAAAGACAAATTTAAAAGATCTGATTTTAACATATAACATGCAATATCAGGATGTTTTATTTTTACTAAACAAACTTAAAATATGAAAGGTTTTTAGAAGGCACACCTATAGATTTAAAAGTCTTAGTATATAAAATATTTTATATAAACACATTGATTGAGAAGTTGTTTATTAACAAAATTTTATGAGTCTATGAATGGGAGCACACAGCTGTTCAAGCTACTCTCTGTACTTAAAAATAATACCTTTATTTCCTTTACAATACTTTAACAGGCTCATTAATTGAATATTTACAAATTACTACAAATTAGTAAGATTATACTGTAAGAGATGAGATGCTACCTTTTACAAAGAACTGTAAGTATTAAGACCACTATGCTCATTTTAAATAGTAACCATTACAATACTCTTAAAAAGTATTTACATTCTTATATGACATAAAGAGGAAACATACACAAAATTTCCCCACATTTACATTTAATTCTCTCATACCTGAGGTAGAAACTGGCAAAGATTGCCCACTTGAATATTTAAGGCTGCAACCTGCTCTTCTACTACTTTCTGAGTTGTAGATTTTTTGTTGATGAACCAAAAGGACTGATTTTTTGCCACATCAATCTCACGAGTGATTACAAGATTTCCAGAAGTCCTGAACCTAGTTAAAAAATAAATTAAAAATATTTATACTCAAAATACATAATTTTAGAAATAAAATTTCTAAAATTCTCTTGCATCAAAGGTTGCCACATAGGATTATTATTATAATTTTTACTCCTTTTGACATTTTGGCCCCTCCAAAGAAGAAAAGCCTGACATTAGTGATAATACGTAACTGACCACCTGTAGGTTATTACTCTTTCAACATTTGAAATTATTTAAACTGTTAAAATAAAATTAAAACAAATGCCAATACTAATTCCCAAACACTGCCAGAGGAGTTATTTATCCTTTAATCATTATGCTACACTCCAATCACGTGTTGACTACAATTTTAAATGGGTTGGTATATAAAAGCATACAACAGTTAAACCTCGAAACTCTCTCTACTTGGAAAATGTATGAATGAAAACTAACTCTTACATATGTATTTCCAGACATCAAAACCAGCCTGCCCATACAGGTGGCCCATGGTTTCCTCATCTTACACTCCACCAACTCTAAATTCAGAGGAGACTGTACCACATGACTATAAGGAACATTAAAAAATAGAAAATCTGAAAGAAGGGTATTTACTTATTTCTTGATTTAAAAGTACTACTGCTTCACATCTCCTATCTACTCATCCATCTTCTTCACTGGCAATCAGCAGCATGGAAGAAGACCTGGGACCACCAGAGAGACAAGGTGCCATTGTTTGGGTGTGTGTGAGGAGAGGGGTGGGACCACCATAGAAGCTCCTTTCTCTGCACGCGTTTTCAGGCGGCAGGGCACCACCTACAAGAGCTCCAGGGATGGGTGCGAGCCACCACTGCCATCTAGGACTCCAGAGATGGGCGTGGACTGCTGCCGCTACCAAGGGTCCCATGAGTGGATGTTGGTTGTTTCCCCCACCTCCTGGAAACATGCGCAGGCAGTGCACCTGCATAGCCCCTATCAAGGGATAACAGCCAGCACACGCTGAGGAAAGAAACGGCAAGCATCCAAACCAAAAGCAACCCTCACACCAAAAACATATTAAACCCACACAAGCTACACAGGGACACTTCTGCCTATTAATAGCCCTCCAAGACTACAGTATATAATTGTGTATTTACACAGAGTAAGAGGGATATAAGGGAACCATTCCCAGTGAAAAGACCAAGAGAATTCCCCTGAAGGAACAATGAAACAGACCTCTTCAGTCTAACAGACACCAAGTTCAAAAAGAAGGTAACAAAAATACTGAAGGAATTAAGAAAGGCTATCAACAGAAATGCAAATTACTGTAAAAAGGAAGTAGAAACTATAAGGAAGAGACAAGAAAAATTAGAAAATTCATTTGCCGAGACAAAAGCTGAGCTAAAGGCAATGAAGAGCAGAATGAATAATGCAGAAGAAAGAGTAAGCGATCTGGAAGACAGAATAATGGAAATTACCCGATCAAAACAGCAGACAGAAAGCCAAATGAAAAAAAAAAAAAAGAAAGCAATATAAGAGACCTATGGGATAATACAAAGCATGCCAATCTACGGATAACAAGGATTCCAGAAGGAGAAGAAAGAGAAAAGGGGATTGAAAATGTATTTGAAGAAACTATGGCTGAAAACTTACCAAACCTAAAGAAGGAAACAGATATCCAGATACAGGAAAAAGAAGGTCCCAAAAAAGATGAACCCAAACAGACCTACATCAAGAAATATTATAATAAAAATGGCAGAAAAGCACCGCTTAAAGGAGTTCCAGAGACGGGTGTGAGCCGCGGTTAAAAGCACGGACCCCAGAGACAGGCATGAGACACTAAGGCCGCTGCTGCGGCCACCAAGAAGCCTGTGTGTGAGCATAGGTCACTCTCCACACCTCCCTTCCAGGAGCCTATGCAGCCTGCCACTGCCAGGGTCCCAGGATCCAGGGACAACTTCTCCGGGAGAACGCACAGCGCGTCTCAGGCTGGTGCAACGTCCCGCTGGCCTCTGCCGTCGCAGGCCTGTCCCGCACTCTGTGCCCCTCCCTCCCCCCTGGCCTGAGTGAGCCACAGCCCCTGAATCAGCGGCTCCTTTAACCCCGTCCTGTCTAAGCAAAGAACAGACGCCCTCCAGCAACCTACACACAGAGGCAGGGCCAAATCCAAAGCTGAGCCCTGGGAGCTGTGCGAACAAAGAAGAGAAAGGGAAATCTCTCCAGCAGCCTCAGAAGCAGCAGATTAAAGCTCCACAATCAACTTGATGCACCTTGCATCTGTGGAATACCTGAATAGACAACAAATCATCTCAAATTGAGGAGGTGGACTTTGAGAGCAAGATTTATGACGTTTCCCCCTTTTCGTCTTTTTGTGAGTGTGTATGTGTATGCTTCTGTGTGAGATTTTGTTGGTATAGTTTTGCTTCCACCATTTGTCCTAGGGTTCTATCCATCCGTTTTTTGTTGTTGTTTTTTTGTTTTAAAAAACTTTTTTTTCTTAATAATTATTTTTTATTTTAATAACTTTATTTTATTTTACTTTATCCTCCTTCCTTCCTTCCTACCTTCCTTCCCTCCCTCCCTCCCCCCCCTTTAGACAAAAATCATCCCAAATTGAGGAGGTGGAATTTGAGAGCAAGCTTTATGATTTTTTCCCCTTTTCCTCTTTTTGTGAGTGTGTATGTGTATGTTTCTGTGTAAGATTTTGTCTGTATAGCTTTGCTTTCACCATTTGTGCTAGGGTTCTATCGGTCTTTTTTTTTTCTTAAAAAAATTTTTTTTCTTAATAATTATTTTAATAACTTTATTTTATCTTACTTTTTCTTTCTCTCTCTCTCTCTTTTACTAATTCTTTCTTTCTACTTTTTCTCCCTTTTATTCTGAGCCGTGTGGATGAAAGGCTCTTGGTGCTGCAGCCAAGAGTCAGTGCTGTGCCTCTGAGGTGGGAGAGCCGACTTCAGGACACTGGTCCACAAGAGACCTTCCAGCTCCACATAATATCAAACGGTGAAAATCTCCCAGAGATATCCATCTTAACACCAGCACCCAGCTTCACTCAACGACCAGCAAGATAAAGTGCTGGACACCCTATGCCAAACAACTAGCAAGACAGGAACACAACCCCACCCATTAGCAGAGAGGCTGCCTAAAATCATAATAAGGCCACAGACACCCCAAAACACACCACCAGACGTGACCTGCCCACCAGAAAGACAAGATCCAGCCTCATCCACCACAACACAGGCACTAGTCACCTCCACCAGGAAGCCTACACAACCCACTGAACCAACCTTAGCCACTAGGGACAGACACCAAAAACAACGGGAACTACGAACCTGCAGCCTGCAAAAAGGAGACCCCAAACACAGTAAGATAAGCAAAATGAGAAGACAGAAAAACACACAGCAGATGAAGGAGTAAGATAAAAACCCACCAGACCTAACAAATGAAGAGGAAATGGGCAGTCTACCTGAAAGAGAATTCAGAATAATGATAGTAAAGATGATACAAAATCTTGGAAATACAATGGAGAAAAGGCAAGAAACGTTTAACAAGGACCTAGAAGAACTAAAGATGAAACAAGTAATGATGAACAACACAATAAATGAAATTAAAAATACTTTAGATGGGATCAACAGCAGAATAACTGAGGCAGAAGAACGAATAAGTGACCTGGAAAATAAAATAGTGGAAATAACTACTGCAGAGCAGAATAAAGAAAAAAGAATGAAAAGAACTGAGGACAGTCTCAGAGACCTCTGGACAACATTAAACGCACCAACATTCAAATTATAGGGGTTCCAAAAGAAGGAGAGAAAAAGAAAGGGACTGAGAAAATATTTGAAGAGATTATAGGTGAAAACTTCCCTAATATGGGAAAGGAATTAGTTAATCAAGTCCAGGAAGCACAGAGAGTCCCATACAGGATAAATCCAAGGAGAAATACGCCAAGACACATATTAGTCAAACTGTCAAAAATTAAATACAAAGAAAACATATTAAAAGCAGCAAGGGAAAAACAACAAATAACACACAAGGGAATCCCCATAAGGTTAACAGCTGATCTTTCAGCAGAAACTCTGCAAGCCAGAAGGGAGTGGCAGGACATATTTAAAGTGATGAAGGAGAAAAACCTGCAACCAAGATTACTCTGCCCAGCAAGGATCTCATTCGGATTTGATGAAGAAATTAAAACCTTTACAGACAAGCAAAAGCTGAGAGAGTTCAGCACCACCAAACCAGCTTTACAACAAATGCTAAAGGAACTTCTCTAGGCAAGAAACACAAGAGAAGGATAAGACCTACAATAACAAACACAAAACAATTAAGAAAATGGGAATAGGAACATACATATCGATAATTACCTTAAATGTAAATGGACTAAATGCTCCCACCAAAAGACACAGATTGACTGAATGGATACAAAAACAAGACCCTTATATATGCTGTCTACAAGAGACCCACTTCAGACCTAGAGACACATACAGACTGAAAGTAAGGGGATGGAAAAAGATATTCCATGCAAATGGAGACCAAAAGAAAGGTGGAGTAGCAATTCTCATATCAGACAAAACAGATGTTAAAATAAAGACTATTAGAAGAGACAAAAAGGACACTACATAATGATCAAGGGATCGATCCAAGAAGAAGATATAACAATTGTAAATATTTATGAACCAACATAGGAGCATCTCAATACATAAGGCAAATACTAACAGCCATAAAAGGGGAAATTGACAGTAACACGTTCATAGTAGGGGACTTTAACAACCCACTTTCACCAATGGACAGATCATCCAAAATGAAAATAAATAAGGAAACACAAGCTTTAAATGATACATTAAACAAGATGGACTTAATTGATATTTATAGGACATTCCATCCAAAAACAACAGAATACACATTTTTCTCAAGTGCTCATGGAACATTCTCCAGGATAGATCATATCTTGAGTCACAAATCAAGCCCTGGTAACTTTAAGAAAATTGAAATTGTATCAAGTATCTTTTCCGACCACAATGCTATGAGACTAGATATCAATTACAGGAAAAGATCTGTAAAAAAAAAAAACACATGGAGGCTAAACAATACACTACTTAATAACACAGTGATCACTGAAGAAATCAAAGAGGAAATCAAAAAATACCTAGAAACAAATGACAATGGAGACACAACGACCCAAAACCTATGGGATGCAGCAAAAGCAGTTCTAAGAGGGAAGTTTATAGCAATACAATCCTACCTTAAGAAACAGGAAGCATCTCGAATAAACAACCTAACCTTGCACCTAAAGCAATCAGACAAAGAAGAACAAAAAAAACCCCAAAGTTAGCAGAAGGAAAGAAATCATAAAAATCAGATCAGAAAAAAATGAAAAAAAAATGAAGGAAACGATAGCAAAGATCAATAAAACTAAAACCTGGTTCTTTGAGAAGATAAATGAAATTGATAAACCATTAGCCAGACTCATCAAGAAAAAAAGGGAGAAGACTCAAATCAATACAATTAGAAATGAAAAAGGAGAAGTAACAACTGACACTGCAGAAATACAAAGGATCATGAGAGATTACTACAAGCAACTCTATGCCAATAAAATGGACAACCTGGAAGAAATGGACAAATTCTTAGAAATGCACAACCTTCTGAGACCGAACCAGGAATAGAAAATATGAACAGACCAATCACAAGCACTGAAATTGAAACTGTGATTAAAAATCTGCCCACAAACAAAAGCCCTGGACTAGATGGCTTCACAGGGGAATTCTATCAAACATTTAGAGAAGAGCTAACACCTATCCTTCTCAAACTCTTCCAAAATATAGCAGAGGGAGGAACACTCCCAAACTCATTCTACGAGGCTACCTTCAACTTGATACCAAAACCAGAAAGGGATGTCACAAAGAAAGAAAATTACAGGCCAGTATCACTGATGAACACAGATGCAAAAATCCTCAACAAAATACTAGCAAACAGAATCCAATAGCACATTAAAAGGATCATACACCATGATCAAGTGGGATTTATTCCAGGAATGCAAGGATTCTTCAATATATGCAAAAAATCAATGTGATAAACCATATTAACAAATTGAAGGAGAAAAACCATATGATCATCTCAATAGATGGAGAGAAAGCTTTCGACAAAATTCAACACCCATTTATGATAAAAACGCTGCAGAATGCAGGCATAGAGGGAAATTTCCTCAACATAATAAAGGCCATATATGACAAACCCACAGCCAACATCGTCCTCAATGGTGAAAAACTGAGACCATTTCCACTAAGATCAGGAACAGGACAAGGTTGCCCACTCTCACCACTCTTATTCAACATAGTTTTGGAAGTTTTAGCCACAGCAATCAGAGAAGAAAAAGAAATAAAAGGAATCCAAACCGGAAAAGAAGAAGTAAAGCTGTCACTGTTTGCAGATGACATGATCCTATACATAGAGAATCCTAAAGATGCTATCAGAAAACTACTAGAGCTAATCAATGAATTTGGTAAAGTAGCAGGATACAAAATTAATGCACAGAAATCTCTGGCATTCCTATACACTAATGATGAAAAATCTGAAAGTGAAATCAAGAAAACACTCCCATTTACCACTGCAACAAAAAGAATAAAACATCTAGGAATAAACCTACCTGAGACAAAAGACCTGTATGCAGACACTGATGAAAGAAATTAAAGATGATACAAATAGATGGAGAGATATACCATGTTCTTGGATTGGAAGAATCAACATTGTGAAAATGACTCTACTATCCAAAGCAATCTACAGATTCAATGCAATCCCCATCAAACTACCACTGGCATTTTTCACAGCACAAGAGCTAAAAATTTCACAATTTATATGGAAACACAAAAGACCCCTAATAGCCAAAGCAATGTTGAGAACGAAAAACAGAGCTGGAGGAATCAGACTCCCTGACTTCAGACTATACTACAAAGCTACAGTAATCAAGACAGTATGGTACTGGCACAAAAACAGAACAGGATAGAAAGCCCAGAGATAAACCCATGCACATGTGGTTACCTTATCTTTGATAAAGGAGGCAGGAATGTACAGTGGAGAAAGGACAGCCTCTTCAATAAGTGGTGCTGGGAAAACTGGACAGGTACATGTAAAAGTATGAGATTAGATCACTCCCTAACACCATACACAAAAGTAAGCTCAAAATGGATTAAAGACCTAAATGTAAGGCCAGACACTATCAAACTCTTAGAGGAAAACATAGGCAGAACACTCTATGACATAAATCACAGCAAGATCCTTTTTGACCCACCTCCTAGAGAAATGGAAATAAAAACAAAAATAAACAAATGGGACCTAATGAAACTTCAAAGGTTTTGCACAGCAAAGGAAACCATACACAAGACCAAAAGACAACCCTCAGAATGGGAGAAAATATTTGCTAATGAAGCAATTGACAAAGGATTAATCTCCAAAATTTATAAGCAACTCATGCAGCTCAATAACAAAAAAACAACCCAATCCAAAAATGGGCAGAAGACCTAAATAAACATTTCTCCAAAGAAGATATACAGACTGCCAACAAACACATAAAAGAATGCTCAACATCATTAATCATTAGAGAAATGCAAATCAAAACTACAATGAGATATCATCTCACACCAGTCAGAATGGCCATCATCAAAAAATCTAGAAACAATAAATGCTGGAGAGGGTGTGGAGAAAAGGGAACACTCTTGCACTGCTGGTGGGAATGTGAATTGGTTCAGCCACTATGGAGAACAGTATGGAGGTTCCTTAAAAAACTACAAATAGAACTACCATATGACCCAGCAATCCCACTACTGGGCATATACCCTGAGAAAACCATAATTCAAAAAGAGTCATGTACCAAAATGTTCATTGCAGCTCTATTTACAATAGCCCAGAGATGGAAACAACCTAAGTGTCCATCTTCGGATGAATGGATAAAGAAGATGTGGCACATATATACAATGGAATATTACTCAGCTGTAAAAAGAAACGAAATTGAGCTATTTGTAATGAGGTGGATGGACCTGGAGTCTGTCATACAGAGTGAAGTAAGTCAGAAAGAGAAAGACAAATACCGTATGCTAACACATATATATATGCAATTTAAGGGAAAAAAATGTCATGAAGAACCTAGCGGTAAGACAGGAATAAAGACACAGACCTACTAGAGAACGGACTTGAGAATATGGGGAGGAGGAAGGGTGAGCTGTGACAAAGCGAGAGAGAGGCATGGACATATATACACTACCAAACGTAAGGTAGATTGCTAGTGGGAAGCAGCTGCATAGCACAGGGAGATCAGCTCGGTGCTTTGTGACCGCCTGGAGCAGTGGGATAGGGAGGGCGGGAGGGAGGGAGACACAAGAGGGAAGAGTTATGGGAACATATGTATATGTATAACTGATTCACTTTGTTATAAAGCAGAAAGTAGCACACCATTTTAAAGCAATTACACTGCAATAAAGATGTTAAAAAAAAAGATGAGGTGGCACATATATACAATGGAATATTACTCAGCCATAAAAGGAAACGAAATTGACCTATTTGTAATGAGGTGGATAGACCTAGAGTCTGTCATACAGAGTGAAGTAAGTCAGAAAGAGAAAGACAAATACCGTATGCTAACTCATATATATGGAATTCAAGAAAAAAAAATGTCAGGAAGAACCTAGGGGTAAGACAGGAATAAAGACACAGACCTACTAGAGAATGGACTTGAGGATATGGGGAGGGGGAAGGGTAAGCTGTGACAAAGCGAGAGAGAGGCATGGACATATATACACTACCAAATGTAAGGTAGATAGCTAGTGGGAAGCAGCTGCATAGCACAGGGAGATCAGCTCGACGCTTTGTGACCACCTGGAGGGGTGAGATAGAGAGGGTGGGAGGGAGGGAGACACAAGAGGGAAGAGATATGGGAACATATGTATATGTATAACTGATGATTCACTTTGTTATAAAGCAGAAACTAACACACTATTGTAAAGCAATTATACTCTAATAAAAAAAAATAAAAATGGCAGAAGTTAAAAATAAAGAGAAGATTCTAAAGGCAGCAAGAGAAAAACAAAGAGTTAAATTCAAGGGAACCCCCATAAGACTATCAGCTGATTTCTCCACAGAAACACTGCAGGCCAGAAGGGAGTGGCAAAGTATATTCAAAGTCTTAAAAGGGAAAATTGTGCAACCTAGAATACTCTACCTAGCAAGATTATCGTTTAGAATAGGAGGAGAGATAAAGAATTTCTCAGACAAGCAAAAACTAAAAGAATACAGCAATACTAAACCTATCCTAAAAGAAATATTGAAAGGTCTTCTCTAAACAGAAAAAAGCAAGAAGATATAAGAATGAGGAAATCACAATTGGAAAGTAAACTACTTAAATAAGCCATTATACAGATCAAAAAGAAAAAAAAATAAAAAACCTATTTGTGAAAGCGACGATAAAGACAAGGAACAGCAAAAGAATAAACATGAAGATGTAAAAAAAGGATATCAAAATCATAAAAGTTGGGGAAGAAGAGTTAAGAAAATGTAGATTCTTTTTTTTTTTAGACTGTGTTTAAGGCTGTATGACTATCAGTCTAAAGCAAGCAGATATAAGAAGGGGTTAACATACTTGAAAAACAGGGCAACCATAAATCAAAAACATACAATAGATTCACAAAAACCAAAAAGAAGAGGACACAAGCATAAAATAAAAGAAAGTAATCAAGTCACAAAAAGAAAAACAAAAAAGGAAAGGAACAAAGAAGAAACATACAATCAACTGGAAAACAAGGTTTAAAATGGCAATAAATGTATAGGTATCAATAATTACCTTAAATGTCAATGGACTAAATGCTCCAACAAAAGACAGAGTGGCCGACTGGATGAAAAAACAAGAGCCTACAATATGCTGCCTACGAGAGATCCACCTTAGGACAAAGGACACACACAGACTGAAAGCAAGGGGATGGAAAAAGATATTTCATGCAAACGGAAATGACAAGAATGCGGAAGTCACAATACGTGTATTAGACAAAATAGATTTTAAAACAGACGCCACAAAGAAAGATAAAGAAGGATACTATATAATGATAAAAAGGTCAATACAAGAAGAGGACTTTACACTCATCAACATATATGCACCTAATATAGGAGAATACAAATACATAAAACATACTAGCAGACATAAAGGCAGAAATTGATGGGAATACAATAATAGGAGACTTTAACACCCCACTCACGTCAACAAACAAATCTTCTAGACAGAAAATCAATAAGGTAGCAGAGATCCTGAATGATACAATAGAACAGTTAGACTTAATTGGTATTTTCAGAACATTACATCCAAAAAAAACCCAGAAAACACATTCTTTTCAAGTGTACATGGAATATTCTCTAGGACTGACCACATACTAGGGCACAAAACTAACCTCAACAAATTTAAGAGTACAGAAATTATTTCAAGGATCTTCTCCAACCACAATGGCATGAAACAAGAAATCAGCCACAGGAAAAGAAATGAGAAAAAAATAATTACACGGAGACTAAACAACATGCTACTAAAAAATCAATGGGTCAACGAGGAAATCAAAAAGGAAATTAAAAATACCTGGAGACAAATGGCAATGAAAACACAACCATACAAAATCTATGAGATGCAGCAAAAGCAGTTCTTAGAGAGAAATTGACAGCAATACAGGCCTTCCTCAAAAAATAAGAAAAACCTCAAATAAACAACCTAACCTACCACCTAAAAGAATTAGAAAAAGAAAAATAAACAAAACCTAAAGTCAGCAGAAGGAAGGAAATAATAAAGAACAGAGAGGAAATAAATAAAATAGACATTAAAAACACAACAGAAAAAAATTAGTAAAGCCAAGAGCTGGTTCTTTGAAAGGGTAAACAAAATTGACATGCCTCTGGCCAGGCTCACCAAGAAGAAAAAAGAGAGAATCCAAATAAATAAAATAAGAAATGAAAAAGGAGAAATCTCAACCAATACTGCAGAAATACAAAAAACCATAAAAGAATACTATGAATAATTATATGCCAACAAAGTTGACAACCTGTAAGAAATGGACAACTTTCTAGAAACACAGAGCCCACCAAAACTGAATCAAGAAGAAAGATAATTTGAACAGATCAATCACTATAGGTGAAATAGAATCTGTAATTAAAAAATAAAACAAAGCAAAAAAACTCCCTACAAATAAAAGTCCAGGACCAGATGGCTTCACGGGCGAATTCTACCAAACATACGAAGATCATACTTATACTGATCCTTCTAAAACTCTTTCAAAAGACTGAAGAGGAGGGAACACTCTCAAAAACATTCTATGAAGCCACCATCACCCTGATACCAAAACCAGACAAAGACATCACCAAAAAAGAAAATTATAACATCTTTGATTAGTATAGATGCAAAAGTTCTCAACAAAATATTAGCAAACCAAATCCAACAATACATAAAAAAGATTATACAACATGACCAAGTGGGATTCATCTCAAGTTCACAAGGATGACTCAATATATGCAAATCAATCAATGTTAATACACATTAACTAAAGTCAAAAACCACATCATCATCTCAATAGATACAGAAAAAGGATTTGACGAAATTCAACATTTTTTCATGATGAAAACTCTTACCAAAGTGGGTATAGAGGGCACATATCTCAACATAATAAAAGTCATTTATGACAAACCCACAGCCAATATAATACTCAGTGGTGAAAAGCGGAAAGCCTTCTCGCTAAAACTTGGAACAAGACAAGGATCACCACTCTCAACTCTTCTATTCAACATAGTATTGCAAGTCCTAGCCACAGCACTCAGAAAAGAAAAATAGAAAGTATCCAAATTGGAAGGGAAGAGGTAAAATATTTACTATATGTAGATGACATGATAGTATACATAGAAAACCCTAGGGCACCACACAAAAGCCACTAGTGATAAATGAATTCAGCAAAGTAGCAGAATACAAGATTAACATTCAGAAATCAGTTGCATTTCTTTACACTAACAATGAAATATTAGAAAGGGAATGTAAAAAAACAATCCCTTTAAAAATTGCACCAAGGGCTTCCCTGGTGGCGGAGTGGTTGAGTCCGCCTGCCAATGCAGGGGACATGGGTTTGTGCCCCGGTCCGGGAAGATCCCACATGCCGTGGAGCGGCTAGGCCCGTGAGCCATGGCCGCTGGGCCTGCGCATCCATGCTCCACAACGGGAGAGGCCACAACAGTGAGAGGCCCGTGTACTGCAAAAAAAAAAAAAAAAAAAAAAATTGCACCAAAAAAACCCCTAGGAATAAACCTGACCAAGGAGGTGAAAGACTTATATGCTGAGAACTATAAAACATTAATAAAGGAAATCAAAGAGGATTCAAAGAAATGAAAAGATATCCCATGCTCTTGGACAGGAAGAATTAATACTGTTAAAACGGCCATACTATCCAAAGCAATCTACAGATTTAATGTGATCCCTAGCAAGTCACCCATGACATTTTTCACATAACTAGAACAAATAATACAAAAATTTATACGGAACGATAGAAGACCCAGAATTGCTAAGGGAGTCCTGAGGAAAAAAAAAAAAAGCAGGAGGTATAACCCTCCCAGACTTCAGACAATACTACAAAGCTACAATAATCAAAACAGTGTGGGGTACTGGTACAAAAACAGACATATGGATCAATGGAATAAAATAGAGCCCAGAAATCAACCCACACACCTACGGTCAATCTTTGACAAAGGAGGCAAGAATATAAAATGGGAAAAAGACAATCTCTTCAGCAAGTGGTACTGGGAAAGTTGGACAGTTGCATGTATATCAATGAAGTTAGAACACACCCTCACACTATGCACAAAAACAAACTCAAAATAGCTTAAAGACTTAAACGTAAGACATGACACCATAAAACTACTAGAAGAGAGCAAAGGCAAAACATTCTCTGACATAAATCGTATAAGTGTTTTCTTAGGTTAATCTCCCAAGGGAATAAAAATAAAAACAAAAATAAACAAATGGGACCTAATCAAACCTACAAGCTTTTGCACAACGAAGGAAACCATAAACAAAATGAAAAGACAACCCACAGAATGAGAAAATATTTGCAAACAATGTGACTGACAAAGGCTTAACTTCCAAAATATACAAACAACTCATACAGCTCAATAACAAAAAGACAAACAACCCAATTGAAAAATGGACAGGAGACCTAAATAGATATTTCTCCAAAGAAGACATACAGATGACCAGTAGGCACATGAAAAGATGTTCAACATCAGCAATTATTAGAGTAAATGAAAACCAAAACCACAACAAGGTACCACCTCATGCCGATCACAATGGCCACCATTAAAAAGTCTACAAATAAATGCTGGAGAGGGTGTGAAGAAAAGGGAACCCTCCTTCACTGTTGGTGGGAATGTAATTTGGTACAGCCACTAAGGAAAACAGTATGGAGGTTCCTCAGAAAACTAAAAATAGAATTACCATATGATCCAGCAGTCCCACTGCTGGGCATATATCTGGAGAAAACTATAATTCAAAAAGATATTTGCACCCCAATGTTCAGAGCACTACCATTCACAATAGCTAAGACATGGAAACAACCTAAATGTCCATCAACAGATGAATGGATAAAGATGTGGTATATATATACACACACACACACACACACACACAATGGAATACTACTCAGCCATAAAAAGAACAGAATAATGTCATTTGCAGCAACATGGATGTAACCAGAAATCATCACACTAAGTAAGTCAGAAAGAGAAAGACAAATACCATATGATATCACTTATATGTGGAATCTAAAATATGGCACAAATGAACCTATCTACAAAATAGAAACAGGCTCACAGTCATAGAGAACAGACCTGTGGTTGCCAAGGGGGAGAAGAGGTGGGAGAAGGATAGGCTGGGAATTTGGGGATGGAACTATATGCAATCTCCTGGGATAATCCATAATGGAAAAGAATATAAAAAGGAAGGTATATATGTGTATAACTGAGTCACTTTGCTGTACAGCAGAAATTAGCACAACACTGTAAATCAACTATACTTTAATTAAAAAAAAAAAAAAGGAGAAAAGAAACCATCCCCAAAAGGCTATACTGTCACTGTGAGGGTAAACTAGAATTACACCATTACCTCCACCACCACCCTCAGCCACAGCAAGGCCAACTTGCCTGTATCAAACTATGACTCGAACTGTGAAATGAAGAAAAATTTTACCCTGAGAGTTACTAACCCCAAGTCACTCTCAAACAGATTTGTATCTTGAAGTTACATGACAGACGTAAGGAGGTTCAAAAACCCTCAAACTGAGAATTCTGTATATTGAGATACTGGTTTAATAGTATCCAATGATCTTTAACAGAAGTTAACAAAAATTCTCTCTGCAGGAATCTACCTTTATCATCAAAGAGTTTAACACAGATAAAGTTCCAAGAGAAAGGAGAAGCTCGCTGGAAACACACATGCAAGAAAACAAAGCTTCAATAGTAAGAACTAGCAGAAATCGAAAGTAAAATCGTATTGGAATCAAAGGACTCAAGTATAAGTACGTTTATTATATTTTAAGAAATAAAAGATTGAAAATATAAATAAACAATAGATCTGAAAAAGAACCAAAGAGAAATGGATCTAGAATGCAACATAGACATAAAAAGATGAAAAATATGAAAGATCTTAAGAGACTTGGATGACTGAGAAAGCCTAACATCTGTCTTGTAAGAGTTCTGGAAGGAAGGGAGGCTAAGAATGGGTCAGTGGCAGTATTTGGAGAAATAACAGATAAGAATTTTCCAAACTACAGATTTAAGAATAAATCACAGTATTAATAAAAAATAAATCCACACATAAATATATGATGTGAAACTATAAAACACCAAAAACAATTACCAACAAAGAAACTAAGATTAGATTCACAACAGAAGACAATGGAATACTTTGCATGTGCTGAGAAAATATCTATCAGTGTAGAATTTTATATAAAGCAAGTACATCTTTCAAGATTTAGAGCAAAATATTTACAGACAAAAACCGAGTGTTAGAAGAGCTTCATTAAAGGAAACTTTAAAGAATGTCCTCTGGCAGAAAGTGATCCCAGAGGGAAGAAAACAAATGCAAGAAAGAATGAAAAGCAAGGCAAACAGAAAATATGTGGCGTAATTCTAAACAAACATTACAGTTTAAATTAATAATAGTTATTATATCTTGAAGAGTTTAAGAAACAAGACAGAATTAAAGTAGCATATAAATTCAGAGAAAAAGTTATAAAAAGCACTCTAAGATATTTATTCAGTAGGAAGATGAAAATTTAAGTCTAGACTCTATTAAAGTATTTGTTAAAAATTCTAATAACCATTAAAACAAGAGAAGAATGCATAATTTCCAAAACAATAAAAAAGGAAAAATTAACCAAACAAAAAAATCCAAATGAAGGCAAGAGAGGAAACAAATACTGAAAAGTGGGCCAAATTAAAGGCACAGAATAAGGCAGTAAAAATAAGTCCAAACGTATAAGTAATTACAGTAAATGAACTGTATGTATTATTTAAAAGACTATATGAAAAACACCACCCCACTATCCTTGTTTAAATAAGATAAAAAAGATATTAAAAACTTGAAATGAATGAAAGAAAGATAACCAGGAAAATATTTAAAGAGAAAGCTGCTAACTACATTCATTAATAGCAAGTTAAACAGATTCTAGAGCAAAAAGTCTCGAAAGATGAAGAAATCAGCACATAACAATAAAGAATTCAATAATGTCCTGAAAATATATAAGGCAAAAATTGACAGAACAAGGGTAATTGACAAATCTACATAAAGGAATAGTGTAATACACTTTTCTCAGTAATTAAGGAATTGATCTGACAACTGCAATCAGCTAAAATACAGAAGATTTAGCAATATAACTAATAAGCTTGAACTAATGGACAAATACTGAACATTGCACATACAACAGCAGAATTCTCATTCTTTCAACCAAACAAGTAACAATTACAAAAGCTCAGTACAAGTAAGTCTCAACAAATTTCAAAGGAATGGGAACATAAAGACCATCTCTCTCTCTCTCTCTCTCTCTCTCTCTCTTTCTTTTACCACACTACTGTCAAGGTGGAAATCAATACTAAAATGTAACAGGAAAATCACTACATTAGAATCTGAAACAACTTTTAATTTATGAACTCAAAAAGAAAATGAAGAAAACATTCACAACTGAAAAGTACGAAAATACAATATACCAAAATTTGGGAGATGGAACTAAAGCAATACTGAGAGGGAAATTTTTAACCTTAACTATTTATATCAGGGAAAAAACAAAAGACTGAAAACTAGTACAATAAATATCCATTTCAAGAAATTAGAATAAAAGAAACCAAAAGTTTAAAGAAGAATTAGTAAAGGTAAGAGTAAAAATTAATGAAATAGAAAGCAATGATGTTAAAACAGAAATAACAATGCAAAAAGTTAATTCACTAAAAAAGACTAATAAAACTAACAAATCAATTTTTTCCAAATCATGAAAAAAACATGAATGAAAGAGGGGAATACAACTACAGAAGACACTTAGATAATATATATTATATATGAGACAACATAATACAAATATAATAAAGTTACATAAGAAGCTATTATTTAGCCCAATAAAATTAAAAGCTAAGATGAAAAATTTTTTTAGAAAAGTATAAACTACCATGATGATTCAAGAAATAGAAAAACTAAATAATCCACTATCATTAATTAAATAGTTAAAAAATTAAAAAACAAAAAAACTCGAGGCCCAGATGATTTTATCAGTAAGTTTAACCAAACATTCAAACAACAAATATTTCACAAACAAAATACAGATGTAAAAATCCTAAATAAAACATTAGAAAAGCAAATCTAGCAATGCAAAAATTATGACTATACTGCATTTATTCTAAAAATGCAAAACTGGGTGAATATCAGGAAATTAACTGAATTTAACAATTAAAATAATATGATCAATTCAATAGATGCTGATAAAATTCATTAGCTAGCCATAATTAAAAGAACACCAAATCAGGAACAAAAAGTAAATGGTATCAAGGAACCAAATAAATGCTATCTTCCAAAGTCCTACAACAAATACCTCATTTCACTGAAGCCACACTACCATTTTTCTGTTCCTCAGAAACAACAAATTTAATTCTGCCCTAGATGCTGAGCACAAACTCTTCCATCTGCCTGGAACACTCTACTCCCAGTTCTTATAGTTCTTATTTAGTTCTCAACTCATGAATATTCTCAACAAGCCTTTCCTGAACATTCAACAGAAATAAATAAAAGCACCACCTCCCCTAAACCTTGCCAAGGCCTACAATGAGCTAAATCTAATCTAAGTTCTTTGTCTTCATTTTACTCGACCTATCGGCAACACTGGACACATATCAATCCCTCCTCCTCAAGCCATTCGAGCCATTCAAAGTACTGCTTTCCAGGTACTATATTCTTCGGACTCACTAGCATTCTTCCCAGTTTCCTTTCCCTATATTCAGCCTCTAAATGCTGCAGTACAACAGGGTCTAGCTCTTAGACTTCTTTGCTTTGTATCTTCTCCCTTGGAGATTTCAATCACCCTACTGCCAACTCCCCAAACGTATTATCTTTGGCCCAGACTTCTCACCAAACGATAGGTTAAAAAATCCAATTGCCCATTCAACATTTCTACCTGAATGGCTATATAGGCATCTCAAACTTTACTCTGTATTTTACTGACCCTGAGAAGCATCTGTTTTTGTTATTGTTCTTTTCCATCTTAACATTTCTGAAACTGGGTTGCACATTTCAAACTGTGTCATAGTTCAGTTGGAAGCTGCATTTTACAAATGGTGCCATCTTAATTTGATGAAATATAATTTACTCCAAAATGACCTTCTGATCTTACTCTAAAACATCCTGACGCACGTTTCATTACCTCAGCTAACAGAAACTCCACTCTTAAGCATGCCAGATTATCTATATATGTACATGTCCTCTTCGATGCCTCTCTTTCACACCCTATATTCAATTTGTGAGCAAATCCCAAACTATTTTAATTTTCTCTTAGGGTTATTATTATTCATCACTACATTGGTATCCTTGCTTTTGCCTCTGTTTCCTATTTTTCACACAGCAACTTTAATGGTCTGGTTAAAATTTAAGTTAGATTATGTCACCTCTCTGCTCAAATCCTGGTGGCTTCCCATCTTATTCAAAATAAATGCAAATTCCTTACAGGTCTACAAGGCCTTATGAGCTGGCTCCCTCCCTGATATTTTCAGAACTTACCTTTTCCTGTTCAATGCAATCCAGTGACTCTAGGTACCACTTCAGAGGCTTAGCATTAACAGATTCTTCTGCCTGAAATGCTGTTTCTCCAAATATCTCCATGCTCATCCCCTTATTCTCTTCAAGTCTTTGTTCAAATAATACTTTCTCAGGGAGAACTTTCCTGATCACCTTATTCAATACTGTAATTTCCACTCTGGCATTCCCTATATTCTCTTCCTGCCTCTATTTTTCTACACAGTGCTTATCACCATCTAACATATTTTATTACCTATTTGTTTATGTCTCCTCTTCGCCTCTAACCATAAATTCCATGATGGCAGAATGCTGTATCCCCCAATGAACTAATAAATATTTGAAAAATGATTGCATAAATGCATGTCAGAGACTATTCTATCCACTGTTGCCTTCAATGGATATGTGGTCAGTTAATGCAGCCGTTCAACAGCAATGACAATTCCAACAACTAAAAATGAGCCATTTTGTGTCTGGTACTCTCAAAGCCACATGGACCCTAATGGAACAAGAGAGCACAACATAACCATGTTGAGTATGGGGAAAGGGAAATCTCCCCTTGTGCCAGACTTGGTAACAGAACTCTGGTTAATAGTCACTGGTTAGATTATTAGAGCAAGCAGCTACTGCACACCAAGTAGTTAACCTATTTAGATAACTAAGAAGACAACTGGGCTTTGGTGATTCAGGGTAGAAAGTCAGGAGTGCTTAAGACCTGCAGCCATCCATAATGGACTTTTGAAACTTAAATATTAATACTTCCTCTGTATTTTATAAATATACCTGGCTTAGTATATTTTTTCAGTTTCAATATCTAAGAAACCATTGTGATCAATCAATGGTACCAAGGCTAACCCAGGAGTATCTTTGGCAACAGGCATACCTCGGAGACATTGCGAGTTTGGTTCCAGACCACCACAATAAAGTGAATACTGCAATAAAGTGTGTCACACGAATTTTTCGGTTTCCCAGTACTTATAAAAGTTGTTTACACTATACTGTAGTCTACTAAGTGTGCAACAGCATTACATCTAAAACAACAATGTACCTACCTTAATTAAAAATACTTTATTCCTAAAAAATGCTAACCATCATTTGACAATGCGGGGTTGCCACAAACCTTCAATTTGTAAAAAAACAAAAACAATGTATCTGCAAAGCACAATGAAACGAGGTATGCTTGTATTTTTTAAAATTGAGATATAATTCACATATCATACAATCCACCATTTTAAAGTCTACAATTTGATGGTTTTTAAAAAAATGGTGGTAAAATGTATAAAATTTACTAGTTTAACCATTTTCAGGTATACAGTTGAAAGACTGTGTGTAGCAACAACGGTTTTTAAATACATTCACAAGGTTGTGCAACAATCACCACCATCTAATTCCAGAATATTTTCATCTCCCAAAAGAGGAGCCCATACCTGTTAAACCAATCACTCCCCATTCTTTCCTCTCCTCATACCCCAGCTACCACTAATCTATTTTCTGTCTATGGATTTGCTTATTCTGGACATTTCATATAAATGGAATCATGCAACATGTATTCTTTTGTGTCTGGCTTCTTTCACCAAGCATTATCTCTGCAAGGTTTACCCATGTTATAGGATCTATCAGTACTTCAATCCTTTTTACGGCTCAATAAAATGTCATTGTATGGATATATCACATTCTGTTTACCCATTTATCAGGTGATATACATTTGAGTTATTCATAATTTTCATTATTAAAATTAGGAAAAAGCTACTTTTGTGTCAATGAGCAATCAATCTCTAGAATAGTGACTGACCAAAGAATATTTGTATTTAATATTTGACAGATGCTGCCGAATAGGATATAGTGCCTGTACTCCCACAAACAGTGCACAACAGGATTCACTTTCCTATACCTTCATATGATTGAATTTTATTTTAAAAATTTTCTAAGCTGAGAAGAAAAGAATCCTCACCTTGATTTCCTTGATAACTAGTGAGGTGTAGCCTCTTTATATATTTACTGGCCATTTACTTTGCATTAAATTTCTTTGCTTATTTTCTATTAAGTGGTTTATAATTTTTACTGACTTGATGAAACATTGGTATTTTGATAATTTTGAGACATGTACATGCTATCTGTACTGAGAATGTTTCCTCCCATCTGTCACTCATTTTTAACTATGGCACCATTATATTTAGCTAGATTTCTATGGAGCCTAAATTTCTTATTTTCCTTTATTTGTTTATTTTTTTCGAGGCAAGGCTTTATTGCGTCTAATGCTGCAGCATAAGGGGGTGAAAACAAGAGTCAGGTGCCCATGCTCACTCCACAAGAGGAGCTGCTTGGGTCCTTAAAATGGGTAACAACAGGGGCAGGTACGTGGGTTGGGCAGGAGGTACAGCTTAGGTAACCTGTCCACTGCCGTGGTGGTGCTTTGTGCAGGGATTATGCACAATGCCCTGCTTTTGCTCCTGGCACCACAACTGGTTTGTGGCTTTTTTTTAATCTTATTGTTCATAACTGCCCCAACTGCCATGTGTGCAGTTATTTTTAGTCCCTTACAGTTACTTTGTATTCTGTCGCTTCAGGGGAAGTTTGTCCAGGTTCAAGTGCTCTGGTAAAGGGTCCCAGGTACCCAGCCTATCTCAAGTGGAGACCTGCTGTTCTCAGCCTAGCTTTCCTCGTGATTTGGCAGAGGCCGTGTAGTTCCAGTCATCAAAGCCTTCTCTTCCTTAGAGCTCTTCCTATCTTCCTTTATATTGTTATTGGCTATCCTGTTCTACTTAGAAAGGCCCCTCCCTTTCCTGAGATTTAAAAAATATTCTACATTTTTCCTATCATTTTCAAAGTTACATATTTTTTTCACTCAGCCTTTAACACATCGAGATTTTATTGATGTACAGGGTGGCTGATAAAGCTCTATATTTATCCATTTTAAAAATTAACAGCTAATTATTTCAACTCAATTTGAGTAATTTATACCCAATGCTTAAATTGCCACCTTTACAATAAATTAAATTTTTATGAGGAAAACATAGGAAGAACACTCTTTGACATAAATCACAGCAAGATCTTTTTTGATCCACCTCCTAGAGTAATGGAAATAAAAGCAAAAATAAACAAATGGGACCTAATGAAACTTAAAAGTTTCTGTGCAGCAAAGGAAACTACAAACAAGACAAAAAGACAACCCTCAGAATGGGAGAAAATATTTGCAAATGAATGAACGGACAAAGGATTAATCTCCAAAATATATAAACAGCTCATGCAGCTCAATATTAAAAAAACAAACAACCCAATCCAAAAATGGGCAGAAGACCTAAACAGACATTTCTCCAAAGAAGTCATATAGATAGCCAAGAAGCACATGAAAAGCTGCTCAACATCACTAATTATTAGAGAAATACAAATCAACACTACAATGAGGTATCACCTCACACCGGTAAGAATGGTCATGATCAAAAAACCTAGAAACAATAAATGCTGGAAAGGGTGTGGTGAAAAGGGAACCCTCCTGCACTGCTGGTGGGAATGTAAATTGATACAACCAGTATGGAAAACAGTATGGAAGTTCCTTAAAAAACTAAAAATAGAACTACCATACGACCCAGCAATCCCACTACTGGGCATAAACCCAGAGAAAACCGTAACTCAAAAAGACACATGCACCCCAATGTTCATTGCAGCACTATTTACAATAGCCAGAACATGGAAGCAACCTAAATGCCCATCGACAGATGAATGGATAAAGAAGATGTGGTACATATACACAATGGAATATTACTCAGCCATAAAAAGGAACAAAATTGGGTCATTTGTAGAGACGTGGATGGATCTAGAGACTGTCATACAGAGTGAAGTAAGTCAGAAAGAGAAAAACAAATATCGTATATTAATGCATATATGTGGAACCTAGAAAATGGTACAGATGAACCAGTTTGCAGGGCAGACATTGAGACACAGATGCAGAGAACAAACGTATGGACACCAAGGGGGGAAAGTGGTGGTGGTGGTGGTGGGGGTGGGATGGATTGGGAGATTGGGATTGACATATATATGCTAATATGTATAAAATGGATAACTAATAACCTGCTGTATAAAAAAATAAATAAAATTCAAAAAAAAATTCTTATATACATTTAGAACTGTTCCTATTTTCTCCATTCTGCTCCTCTAATTTTCTGTACGAATTCCATACTATTAACAGCTTTATTAACTAGACAGCCACATGTGAAAGAATGAAATCAGGACATTCTCTAACACCATACACGAAAATAAACTCAAAATGGATTAAAGACCTAAATGTAAGGCCGGATACTATAAAATTCTTAGAGGAAAACACAGGCAGAACACTCTATGACATAAATCACAGGAGTATCTTTTCTGGACCCACCTCCTAGAGTAATGAAAATAAAACCAAAAATAAACAAATGGGACCTAATTAAACTTAAAAGCTTTTGCACAGCAAAGGAAACCATAAACAAAACGAAAGGACAACCCCCAGAATGGAAGAAAATATCTGCAAACAAAGCGACCAACAAGGGATTAATCTCCAAAATACACGAACAGCTCATGCAGTTCTACATCAAAAAAACAACCAACCCAATCAAAATATGGGCAGAAGGTCCAAATACACATTTCTCCAAAGAAGACATACAGATAGTCAAAAAGCATATGAAAAGAGCCCAACATCACTAATTATTAGAGAAATGCAAATCAAAACTACAATGAGGTATCTATCACTTCACATGGGTCAGAATGGCCGTCATCAAAAAGTCTACAAACAATAAATGCTGGAGAGGGTGTGGAGAATAGGGAACCCTCCTACACTGTTGGTGGGAATGTAAATTGGTACAACCACTATGGAGAACAGTACGGAGGTTCCTTAAGAAACTAAAAATAGAATTACCATATGTTCCAACAATTACCATACATCCCACTCTTGGGCATATATCCAGAGAAAACCACACATGCATATTTGAAAAGATACATGCACCCCAATGTTCACTGCAGCACTATTTACAACAGCCAAGACATGGAAGCAACCTAAATGTCCATTGACAGAGAAATGGATAAAGAAGATGTGGTACATATATGCAATGGAACATTACTCAGCCATAAAAAAGAATAAAATAATACCATTTGCAGCAACATGGATGCACCTAGAGATAATCATACTAAGTGAAGTAAGTCAGACAGAGAAAGACAAATATCATATATCACTTTCACGTGGAATCTAAAAAAAATGATACAAATGAACTTATTTGCAAAACAGAAACAGACTCAGATTTCGAAAGCAGACTTGGGATTGTGGGGGGGGGGGACTTGGAAAGAGATAAATTAGGAGTTTGGGATTAACATATATACACTACTATATATAAAACAGATAATCAACAGGGACCTACTCTATAGCACAGGGAACTCTACTCAATATTCTGTAATAACCTATATGGGAAAAGAATCTGAAAAAAAATGGATATATGTATATGTATAACAATGACTTAGCTATATACCTGAAACTAACACAACACTGTAAATCAACTATACTCCAATATAAAAGAAAAATTAAATTTTAAGAAAAGGCTTATTTTACACTTTAACATCTGTTACATAAATGTCTTATTCATGATTCTACTTTTCAAGACCTCTTGGGTTTATTCTTCCCGATGAACTTTATAATCAACTTATAAATTTACCTGTTGAGACTCTTATTGGAATTATATCAGATTTATACATTAGCTTGGAAAGGACTGACATGTTAATGGTGACTACAAATTTATATTTTTAGAACATAATATGCTTCTCCATTTATTCAGGTCTTGGTTTTGTATCCTTCAGTAAAATACCACCATTATATTTTAATAAGTTGAGCATAACCTCTTTAACTGTTTTCTTCCATGTGTGCCTATTTCTCATCTCTACATAAATTCTAAAATTTTCAACAATTTTTGAATAAAGATCACTTCCTCATTTCCTATAAAGTATTAGATAATCTTTAAGAGCTATTTCAGCTAAGAAAATTCAATAACTTTCTATAAACACTCCAAAAAACAACACTCTAAAAATCACCTAAAGGATGTACATGTTCATATATAAAAGACAAAGTATCTGCACCAAGGATGGTCAACTGGTTTCATCTTGAAGAGTAACTCTCATCCATCAGAAATGGCTGCCAAGAGTGGTAAACTCAGAACATCTAGGTTTAAGGGAAAAGAACACCATAATGAATTATCGATTTCTACCATGAGGGAGGGAATGGAAAATGGTGACATAAATGCCAAGTATCTGCCATACATGAAGTTCACCAAACTACTAACAGTGGTCGTTTCTGGAAGTGGAATTATGGCAAGAAGGCTTTCATCTTTTTACACTCCTACATTGTTTGCATTTTTTTAAACAAACAAATATTTTGCTTTCAAAATCAGAAAAAAGAAAGCTTAAGTTTGTAAAAAATACTGCAACTTCTTAATGAATATTTAATAGTGGTATATTTCTATTTCATTATCTCCCATAAATTTCTAATTTCCTTAAGAATTTTTCCAGAAGAAAGTTCTTACAATTCAGGTTTTAAAAGATGCATTAAGGGACTTCCCTGGTGACGCAGTGGCTAAGACTCTATGCTCCCAATGCAGGGGGCGAGGATTCAACCACCGGTCGGGGAACTAGATCCCACATGCACGCCGCAACTAAGAGTCCAAATGCCACAACTAAGGAACCCGCCTGCCGCAACTAAGACCCGGCACAACCCAAATAAATAATAAATAAATATTTTTTAAAAAAAGATGCATTAAAAAAAAACAAAACAAAAAACACCTTACCTCTCTAGATAAAGTATCCCTTAAATATTATTTCCAGTATCTCTGCCACAATACTGTATTATTACTCTTGACTAGAGTCATCAGGAAAGCATGAACATAAACTAAGAAATTATGTAGGGAAATGTGGTTTTAGCACTTTTAACACTTACAATTCAATTTCAACCATGCCTCTGGAACATCCTCTCTTCACAAAAAAGCCAACCTAAGATATAAGAAAGACAAAGTGAGCTGTGTGATGACATTCCCAGGTTAACAATGAGCGACTTAGCAAAGTCATCATTATTTGTCAGATTCTTTCAATAACTACTCTGTACATTCATTCCCATCACCTTCTAATTGCACCCTTCCCAGATTTAGACTCCTCCATTGGTTCCACTCACAGATAGTCATCATCTAAGTTACCATTTATTGAACCTTCTATGTGCCTAATAGCCTCTTACAAAGTTCATGACAGAGCCAGTAGGTAGTGCAGAGCAAGGATCTGAGCCCAGGTAGCCCAGCTCCAGACCCTGGGTACTTCTATGGAGTTGCACAGATTAAATATTATTAACAATCACTCTAAAAGTACTCATCCTGTTATTAATTAGGATACACCTACCACCCAGCACTTAAAAAAAAGAGCAATAAACGTAGTAAATACAATTTAAGTAAGTACAATTTATATAGTATAATAGACATATTTAAGCTAGTTTCTATATATTTGAGCATAAGTATGAAAAAAGACCCTGGGCCTAAAAAAATCAGATTGGATCTTAAATTAGGCTGTAAGTAAGTAATACTTAAAAAAAGGCAAAAACTGCACCTTGCAAACAATTGTCTTTTTAATAGTGATGATGACAATTATAACCACAACAGTTAACATTTATTAAGCATTACTAAATGTTTCTGTGCTAAGCACTTTATATACAATTTTCTCATTTAATACTCATGAGCAAAGTTATGAGCTATATGTTATATCCATTTTATAGATTATGAAAGTGAAACCCAGAAATATGAAAAAGCCTGTTCCTGTAACAAGAAAGTACAGCTTAATGATCAAGAGTACAGGCTTTACCGTGTCTAGTTCAAATCTCAAGTCTGCCATATATAAGCTGTTTGACCTTAACCAGGTTACTTAGCCTCTTGTTTCAGTTTCTTCATAGATAGGGAAAACAGTGGCATTTTTGTAGGAGTGGGTCATCTACTCATTAGCTTGCAACAATTAAAATACTTCGTACCAAATGGAAGAAAAGATCAGGAGGAAGTTTTTATTATAAAGTATCTGTACAGGTGGTACAGAACATGCTTGTACTAAATTTTTATGTTAGCATTTAAATAGAAATACAACATTAAAATGGTATTTTTGCTAAGAACTTGGACATCCCCTAAACACAAGGTCTGCAATCTGTCATCTAAGAAACACTGCACTGCACTCCACAGCTTCCTTTAAAAAGCCTACCACTCAAGGGTGAGATGTGTCTTCTTTATGACACAAATAAATAGGAAGATTGGTGAACATTGTTACAGCCCAATCCATTCTGACCATACAGCCCTTGGAGCACAATCCAGCAGACCATTACACAGAGATAAGGATTCAATAAATGATTTCTGAAAATTACATATCAGGAATTCCCTGGCGGTCCAGTGGTTAGGACTCCGTGCTTTCACTGCCAACAGCCGGGGTTCGATCCCTGGTCAGGGAACTAAAATCCCACAAGCCGAGCAGTGGGCAGTGCGGCCACAAAACAGACAAAACTACGTATCAATATTTATAAAAATCTGAGTGGGTCCTTGGAAATTATCTACCCCAACCCGTTCTTTGAAATAAAGAAAAACTGAGTTCCAGACAAATGACTAAGGTTACAAAGCCAATCATTAATAAAGCAGTATCTTTTCTACCTCATAAATGCCTCCCACAGAGCATTAAAAAAATCATATTTTGAATACGTTATTTATAATCATAAGGGGTGTAAAACTCAATCTTGTAACCTACATTAAATTTTAAGCCTGGCTAAGAAACCTGTAATATCATTTTGATAATATCGTAATATTTACAACAGTTTTAGAAAAATGAATCACTTCAAGTTGTAAAAATATTTTACAGTGAAGTAACAACTCAACTTTTAGACTTTTTTAAAAAAATTATTTTATTTATTTTTGGTTGCTTTGGGTCTTTGTTGCTGCGCATGGGCTTTCTCTAGTTGCGGTGAGCAGGGGCTACTCTTTGTTGCGGTGTGTGGGCTTCTCATTGCGGTGGCTTCTCTCGTTGTGGAGCACGGGCTCTAGGCGCACGGGCTTCAGTAGTTGTGGCATGTAAGCTCAGTAGTTGTGGCGCACGGGCTTAGTTGCTCCGCGGCATGTGGGATCTTCCCGGACCAGGGCTCGAACCCATGTCCCTTGCATTGGCAGGCGGATTCTTAACTACCATGCCACCAGGGAAGCCCCTAGACTTTCTTTTTAAAACATGTTTTTATGTGAAATACATACCACACAGTAAATATGAACTTTATGCACTGTTTAAGAAATAACAAAACAACCATGTATCTACCTATTTAAGGAACTGATCACTACCAGTGTATCTGACATTCCTTAATTCACACCAGCTATGTCCTTCTCTCTCGACAGATGTAATCTCTAAATTGATTTGCTGATAATTCTTTTGCTTTTATTTTTACTGTATAAATCTCCAAATATTAAATATATATTATATATATATTTGACCATTCCAGAAACAAATTCACATTACATGTATTTTTCTGTGATGGCATTTTTCCTTAAAATTCTGTTTTTGAGATTTAACCAATGAGCCAAAGTTTGCTTTTACTGTCATATAATATTCAATTTTATTTGACTATACTAAATTTTATTGCAAACAATGTTTCTATAAATATTTCCATAATTTCACGTAGTATAAATGGACACAAGCTTACTAAGGTACCTAGAAGTAGAATTTTTGAGGGACTGGATATAGGCATTTACAGATTTACTAGGTAATGCCATATTTTCCAAGGGGGTTGTACAAATTCATATTCCCACCAAGAATGTATCAGAGTTCCCACTGCTTTATATCCTTATAAGCCACATGGCACCACAAGAATTTTTGTGGGTCTAATGGATGCACCATGCCAGGGTTAATTCGTTTCTCTGATAATTAATGAAGCTGAGCATATTTTCATGTATTTACTGGCTGTTTGGGGTGCCTCTTCTGTGAGACATCTGAGCATATCTTTTGCTCATTTATCTTCTCAGTTGCCATTATTTTGATTATGTAGTCTGGATACCAATCTTGTTATATGTGCTATATATATAGCTTCTCTCATTTGTAACTAGTCTTTTCTCTACAAGGTGTCTTTTGATGAACAAAAGTTCCTTAATTTTACTGTAGTTGAATTTATCAACCTTTCCTTTGCAGTCTATATTTTTATTTAAGAAATTCTTCTTTAATCTGAAGTCACAAGGATATTTTCTTCGACTACCAATCTTTTCCAGAAACTTTCTGTTCAATCACATTTAGATCTTTAATATACCTGGAACTGATTTTTGTTGTAGTGTGAAGAAAGGACTCAATTTCATTTTTTCCTATACCAATAAGCAACTGTCTCAGTAGTATTTATTCATCTCTTCCCCACTCATCCACAGTGTCAGTTCTGTCATAAATCAAGTTTTTACTAATCATGGCTTTGTATCTGGGCTCTTTATTCTGTCACATCACACTAGTCTATCCTACACCAATACCACAATGTCTTAATTTACTATAATTTTGTATTGTCTTGATATCTGATAGGCAAGTTTTTCCATTTTGTCCTATTTCTTTAGAAGTATCTTAGCTATTTCTGGCCCTTTATTCTTCCACCTAAAATTTAGAGTCAGCTTGTAATTTATATAGACAATATAGGGATTTTGACTGGAATGACATTTTTATATTAGATCTTCTTGTCCATTAATACAGTGCATCTCTCTAAACTTCAATGTTTTTAAATAAAAATTGTAATTTCTGCATATAGGTTTTACATGTCTTTTATTAATTTACTGCTATGAAACTTGTACTTTTGTGGCTGTAATGTCCATTTTTAATTGCATTTTCTGGTCTTTGTTAGTATATAGAAATGCAATTGATTTTTGTTATACAACTTTTTTTGGCAGGGTCTCAGTTTTTATTTCTAATCTGATAATTATTTTTAAGTTTATTATTGTTTTCGTTTTCGTTCTTGCGGTACACGGGCCTCTCACTGCCGTGGCCTCTCCCGTTGCGGAGCACAGGCTCCGGACGCACAGGCTCAGTGGCCATGGCTCACGGGCCCAGCCGCTCCACGGCATGTGGTATCTTCCCAGACCGGGGCACGAACCTGTGTCCCCTGCATCGGCAGGCGGACTCTCAACCACTGCGCCACCAGGGAAACCCTAAGTTTATTATTAATTCTAATCAATAGATATAACTCACAGAAACAAAAGGTTTTGGAGTCCTCAGTAAGTTAAAGAATGTAAAAAGGTCCTTGCCTTAGTCTGGGCTTCTATAAAAAAAAATACCACAGGCTGGGTGGCTTTAACATTTATTTCTCACAAATCTGAAGGTTAGGAAGTCCAAGATCAAGGTGCCTACAGAGTCAGTGTCTGGGTTATACAATCTTATATCTAGTAATCCTGATAAATTTGCATATTGATCCATCAGGAGGCTTATCTGGAGTTTCTTTGTGGTTTTTATGCAGACACTCACATAATCTGTGAATGACAGTTTTCTTTCTTTCCAACATGTATCTTTTCTGTTCTACCTAGAACTGCCAGTACAATGTTCAATAGTAATGGTAGTAGGCAACCTTGACTTGCTCCTGAACTTGCTGTACATTTTCATAGATATCTTTTGTGAAATTAATAAAGGTCCCTTCTATTCCTAGTTTGCTAAGAGCTTTTAATCATACATTACTGTGGAATTTAACTGAATGCTTTTTCTCTATCTATTAAGATGACCATAGAGTTCTTCTCCTTTAAAATGTGGTTGATTCTTAGGAAAAAATTAACATAATACATCTCTCACTCCTTGAATAAATTCAATTTGGTCATGATGTGTTATGTACTATTAAATTCAAAATGCTACAGTTTCTTTTTTGTGTGTGATTTTTGCTTCTAGATTCATGAGTGAGACAGGCTTGTAATTTTTTCATTCTATCCTTGATTGATTTGGGTACCTAGGGTCACATTCTCTGTGTAAAATAGAAACTTACTGCTATTAGGACTAATCCACAATTGTCTTTGTCTTTCTCTATGAGAAAAAATTTACCAGCTAATTTATCTTTTCTACTTAGTCAGTTTTGATAATTTAAGTAGTTGTAGAAACATTTATAGTTACAACTTTTTAAAAATTTAAACTTGAGTGGCATAATGATTCTCATAATATTCTTATATAATCTTTCAAACCTCTGCTGCATTCTTGTAACACCCTCATGGTAGTCATCAGGGCAGTTCGTGAATATTCTGATTCTCCTTTCAAGCAAACGACTGCACTTGCTCTTTCTCTCTGATCCAAGTTATGGCTTCACGACATGCTTTGTCCAATGAAATATGAGCGCAACATATATATTTACTATTGAAAAATATTCACATATAAGTGGACCTGTGCAGTTCAAACCTGCATTCTTCAAGGGTAAACTATATATACTGAAATGAAGATTCTATAAGGCTAAAGTACCTAAGTGACCACAAAGGGCCTACACTGGATAAGCAGCAAGAATTAATCTTTTGTATATTTAAACCACTTAAATTTGGGGGTTTTCTGGATCACAATTTAACATATCTTAACTATTACTTTTTGCCATTCCTTATATTTTTTTCTTCCTTTCTCTCCCTGCCCCCAGAAGTTACTGATTTAAATAGTATTTTTGAAAAGCAATTTTTAGTTTTGTGGTTCCTACTGAATCATTGTCTATTATTTTATTAATTTCTGCTCTTACTTTTCAGTTTCTATTAAAATTTCTTCTTTGACCTGTGGATAATATAGAAGTACATGTTTCATTCTAAACAAATGGGAAAATTTTAGTTATCTTCTTTATTATTTCTATCTTAATAGCACTGTGGTCAGAGAACATAGTTATGTGGTAGCAATTCTTTGATATTTTTTGATATTGCTTTATGGCTCAGTTTATGGTTAATTTTAAGAAATATTCCATTTCTGCTTAAAAAGAATGTATGCTCTACCAATTGTTGAGTGCAGTGTTTACAACATGTCCATTAGTTCAATCTAACTGTTGTTCATACCTTCTATACTCTTACTAATTTTTTATCTGATTGGATCTACTGATTACCACTAGCTCTTCCACTATAATTCTGGAGCTGTTAACTTGTCTTTAAGAACTCTGTGATTGTGCTTATATATTTTGGAACTAGATAATGTGAATTTAAGTTGGGAGCTGAATTATCTTCTTGCTGAACTGAAACTTTCTTCAATATTTAACGACCATCTTTATCTCTAAAAGTTCTTTTTTCCTTTAAATTCTATTTTGCCTGGTATAAATTCAGCTACACCTACTTTCTTTTGTATAATATTTGCCTGGTATGTATTTTTTCATCCTTTTACTTTCAACTTCTCTGTAGTTCTTTATTTTAGATATGCTTATTGTAAACAAAACAGAATGGAACTTTGTTTTATTTATGTACTCTGACTTTCTCATTTAACAAGAATGTAGAGCATTTATTATTATTGTGAATGTATTTCCACTATCTTTTTTATGTTTTTTAATAATATCCTTTTCTATATTTCTCTTTCTTTTCTCTTCCTCCTCCTTTCTTGAGACTCCTGGGTTGTTTGGGCAGTGGTTATTTTTTCTCTACTTCTCTCTTCCTACTTTAACCTTTCTTGTTTGGAGATTATATATTTCAATTTTTTTACTGGCTTACCCTAGAAATTTTAACATGCATATTTAGCTTAATAAACTCTGAAGCTAACCAATTATCTTAACTTCCTCCCAACAATACAAATTCAAAGAATACTTCAACTCTGATCACTTCCTTCCTGTTGTCCAGGAAGGACATGTAGTACTATCTTCTTTGATTTAAAAACTTGACAAATGAGACATTAGTATTATTTTACACAGTTTACTTCCCTACATGTTTACCATTTTTTTGCTCACCATTTCTTCTTACCTCTCAGACTTCCTTCTGGGATCATTTTCCTTCTTCCTAAATTATATACTTTCAAAGTTCCTTTATGAGCATCTCAAACTGTTCTTTTCTTTGCCCCCTGTTTCCATTCTGAGACAATATTACTACTATGTTTGGTATTCTGGAATTTACTACAATGTGTCTATTTGTGTATTTCTTTCATTTACCCTGTCTGGGATACATTAGGTATCTTGAATCTGAGGATTCAAGTTTTTCAACATTTCTGGAAAATTCTTAGTCATTCTTTCTTGAATATTGCCTCTTCCTTAGTCCATTAACTATCAGGTCACAATCTTTATTTCACACTTTTTTCTCACTTTATCTCTATATTGCATTTTTAGAAAAACTGTCAAGTATTTTGGTTCACAAATTCTCAAATATGTCTGCTTTGTTGTTTTACCTGTCCATGAAGTTTCCCTCCCATGTACTGTTATTTTTTTATGTTCTATTTGATTCAAATTTACCTGATCAAATTTTTCAAATTTACCTGATCTTTTTTGTTACTTATTCTTTTGTTATACTTGCAATCTTCTTTCACTTCCTTAAATAAATTAAGTATTCCTAGTTTACATTCTGTGTCTACAAGCTTTGCAGGTCTGATTGTATAGTCTGTTGTTTTTGTTAGCTCTCATTTTTGGTGATTCATTTCCTCCTATGCTTTGTGATTTTTTTAGGTATGGATTCATGAATTTCTTAGAGCTTTATGTTGAGGACTGGATTGAGGATATTTTCCTTCAGAGGATTTGCATTTGCTTCTGCCTGAAGAGAGATGTTACTAACTGGGACCACTTTAAACTAAAATTACAATGTATGTGATAAGACTCGTTTGGAAGATCTTCTTTTTTTTATCTACTGTATTCAGAGCTAACAATGAGATAAGTAACCTCACTGTCCCACTTTGTGATTTTTTTTTTTCTTCTGCTACATGCAGTGCTTGGCTTCTAGTTTTATCTTCTAACCCTTCTGCACCTTCAGGACCCCCAATCCTATGCAACCAATTCAAAGCCAGGCTTTAGGGTGCAAGGTAAAGCAAATGCCCCTGGGTAAACAACCCCAGAGCTTGTAGAAATCTTTAGATCCAAACTACTTTGTTTGTGCCCTTTGTAAACTTACTTCACCTTTCCACAAGCCCAGAAATACATTTAAAAAGATATATTTTACATTATTTCTAAGGTTGCAGGTGTTACATACTTGGAGAATTCTCTAGGTATATAGTGCACACTACTTCTGGAAATGGAAATCTCCCCACAGTGGCCCTGCCAACTTCATTATTTATATTCAAGCACAACACATTTGCTATACTCAAGGAATGGAGATATAGAAATTGATTTGTTACTAAAAGCAATTCATGGCTTTGAATTCTGTTAAAAAGTACGTATGTCAACTCACCTTATCTGCCCGTCCCATGAAAGCAGGTTTGCCTGCTAATCCAAGGCAAATGGCACACACGATGCTGGACTTCCCTGTTCCATTAGCTCCAATAATCATATTCAAGTGGGGCCCAGGAGATACTTCACAGATATCATATGTTCTAAATTATAAAGAGGTGATATTACTAAGCAGAGATAAGAAGTGAAGAATATTTTCTTACCAAAGCACTTTTTCTTCCTTTACCCTTATCATTACCTACAGGCTTCCTCAAATTCTTTTAAAAACCACCTAACCTTACAAATTTAATGTAAGGTTAATTTATAGGTTGTTAATAAACTAGAGGGAAAAAAATCTGTCAGTGGGAGAAATGAAAAAGTGATAATGTGTATCTAAAATAAGAACATTCATGGGAAAATAAGACTTCATGTGCTTTTTTTCAAATATTAAGTCTGCTGAATAAAGCAAAGTTTCATATTATTTACTCTTTAATAATTACAATACATGAGAGAGTACATCAAAGCTACTATACAAATAAGATAATTTTTAACCAAATTATACGTAAGTGAAGCCATGGCTCATCCTGAATCTGTGGATTTTACATTTATATTTCTCTTGAATTAAAATGCTTACTAGCAACTTCTCATAGTCAACCAAATTATTTCTATTCTAATTAGAAAACTGAAGATATATCAAGCCAATAGTTTAATTTTTATTATTACTTAAAAAGTAACATCCAATTCCTTTAATATGCTGCCAGACATTCACCAAAGGATCTATTTTTAGTACAAATTCAAGTAAATTTTATTCCTATGGGAGGAAACAAGAGTGCATCATCACCAAGCACTTTTGTAACACTCCCTCATACTAGAAGGCAGCATGCTGTCCAGCACTCTACATGCAACAGTAGCATCTAATCCATATTAGTACTCCGGGACAGCTATGGCAAAATGTGAAGTGAACTCTGACTCAGATATCCTTCTACCTTGTCTTTGAATATTCTGAATTGGAACCCATAAATAATGTCCTGTTCCCACAGGGTTTCAGTTAGCTGCCAACTAATTCCCCAAGAGTAAAAAAAACCTTAGCCTGTTACTGCTAAGTATTTAAATAATTTAACCAAGCACACTTTAACTTTAACACTCAAACAAATTAACAATTCTGAAATGCCATGTGGTAATAAAATAAATACAGGTGGTAAAGAGAGGTATTTTCTGGCAGGTTTCCAACCCCACATCTCTGTACAGCACCTATCTATCTATCTTTTCAGAAGCTTTATTCTAGTAACAGCTGAGTCTTAAAGCAATCCTTTACAACGGCTAAAATAAAACTAGTTTGGGAATTTCAGACATCTGGAAAAGTATCTGACATGGAACTTCTTAACCCAACACATGAAGCCCCATTCTATTAATACTGGAATTTCCTGATGTGAAATCTCTGTGTGACTGTCTTACTAAAATAGTAATGCAACTGGTATTTAAGCAAACAATAAATACAACAGGAAGAAGCATGAGAATTTCTGGCCTATACTATACACACAAATATTATAAACAGGAAAAACTGCCCAAAACAAAATAAAGCCTCTGCATTTTTTTTTTTTTTTTTTTTTTTGCGGTACACGGGCCTCTCATTGTTGCGGTCTCTCCCGTTGCAGAGCACAGGCTCTGGATGCGCAGGCTCAGCGGCCATGGCTCACGGGCCCAGCTGCTCCGCAGCATGTGGGATCTTCCCGGACCGGGGCACAAACCCATGTCCCCTGCATCGGCAGGCGGACTCTCAACCACTGCGCCACCAGGGAAGCCCAAGCCTCTGCATTTTAAAAAACCTTTCTGACTCTAAAATATGTTTACTGGGAATTCCCTTTTTGTGAGTTCCCTTTGCTCTGAGCTCGCCCTGAAAGAGCTAATGTCAGAGGCCCACCCTCTTCTCAGTCTACATACTTTGCCTAGTACTTCATGTATTCTCCATGGCCTCAGGTAGCATCTATATGCTGAAAGTCAGTCCAGATGACCTATATAGATGGAATTCCCACCTCAAGAACTCTATTTGGATAGAGTCACCTCAAACTTAACACATTCAAAATTAAACCCACCATCTTTTCCATCTAAAACCACTCTTATAGTCTCTTAGTGAAGGATATCATCATTCATCTCACTGCCCAAGTCAGAAACCTAGGCATTAGTTTTGCATCATCTTTGATTCTTACCATCTCCTTCACCTCTATCCACACTACCCACCCGCCCATCATCCAATCAATCACCAAATCATGTTGGTAGACAAGCAAATCTGAAATAACTTGTTTTAAAGAAAAAGAAGGACTTCCCTGGTGGCGCAGTGGTTAAGATTCCACCTGCCAATGCAGGGGACATGGGTTTGAGCCCTGGTCCGGGAAGATCTCACATGCCGTAGAGCAACAAAGCCCGTGCGCCACAAGTACTGAGCCTGTGCTCTAGAGCCCGCGAGCCACAAGTACTGAGCCCATGTGCCACAACTACTGAAGCCCACACGCCTAGAGCCCGTGCTCCATAACAAAGACAAGCCACCACAATGAGAAGCACGTGCACTGCAACGAAGAGTAGCCCCCACTCGCCACAACTAAAGAAAGCCCGCGCGCAGCAACGAAGACCAAGCCCAGCCATACGTTCATACATACATACATACATACATAAAGTTTTTTTAAAAAAAGAAAAAGAAAAAATAGGACCCTTCATAACTTAGCTCTAGCTCATTGTTTTCTACTTTCTATCTCCTTCCCCTATTCTCTAATAAGACCTCTATATTCTAACTATAATGAATTTTTCAGTTTCTTGACTATCTTATGCTTCCTTCTTTCTCCAAGCCTTTGCACATGCTATTCCTTCTGCCTAGAAATCTCTCCCCCCATTCTCGATCCCATTCGACTTGGTTAACTACCAGGAATCCTTCCTTTGACTACCCTCTTCCAGGCCATTTCGGTTCTCTAAGCCTACTCTTCCTACTTCATTCCTAAAACTCAAAGTCCTCTCATTGTAAAAATAAACAAAACCTCCCCTAGCTCTGCACTTTCCAGCTACCTTTTCTTTCTCCTCTTCACATCCAAGCTTTACTTCCTCACACTCATTCATTCTTCAATGACTGCAAAGTTTTCTGCTTCCACTACTTCAAAGTGTCAAAGATTTCCTAACTGCTAAATGCAGCAGGTTCTTTTCTGTCCTGTTATCTGACTTCAATGTAGCAGATGATATTTTTGAAGCGCTCTTTTTCCTTGGCTTCTTTGATAATACTCTCCCACGGTTCTCCTCTTACTTTCCTGAACAGTTCTTTCTTAGTCTGTGAGTTCTTCTGCTCACCTTTAAATGTTGTCATTCCTCCAGGACACCGTACTCAGCCTTCTATTCCTATTTATATTCCCTTTTGGGCAATCTCAACCATTTCTGCAATTTCAACAATCACCTATATGCATGATTCTCAAGTCTCTCACCTCTCACATTTTCCTGTAAGCTCCAAACCCTTAAAACTACTGACTATAAAAGATCTTTAAGATGCCCCACAGGAAACTTCAATTCACAGGATCCAAAAGGCATTTATTATTATCCTCCCCAATTGCTCCTTCTGCATAGCACTATATATGACCAACTTGCCAAGGCAGAGACTTGAGAAAAATGCTCCATTCCTCCCTTACTCTCATGCCTCACAATTAATCTGCAGCCAAATCCTGTCAAATCTCTTCTTTCTGATCCTACTTCCCACTGCTAGGTTCAAACCCTAATCATCTCTGCCTTCATATTGTAAAAGCCTTCTTGCCTACAATCTTGCACCCTTTCTAAATCATCCTTCACACTGCTTCCAAAGTAATATAAATCATATGTCATGCCCTGCTTAAAATGCATCCTGGCTGCCTACAGGATAAAGTTGGAATTCCTCAGCAAAGGAAACACAGACCCTCAACATCTGTCTACATCTTCAGTATCTACTCTGTCCACATACTAGCTCACATCCTATGTTCTAGCCATACTAAAATATTGGAAATCTCCCCAATATAGCAAACTGTTTCAGGCAGTTCCTTGCTCTTCCCTTAAGACTTTCATAACCCTCAGTACAAAGCCCTTCTCACAACTGTGGACGAAATTAATCATTTCATCCTTTGTGCCCGCACGGCATCATGACGCATATACATTATTATGGTAGGTACTTCATTTAATTATATTTATCTTTCCTGATTTGGATTCAAACAGCAATTCACCTACTTATTAGCTGTGTAAACGTCGGCAAATTAACCTCTCTAAGCTTATCAATGGAGGTGATATAAAGAGTTGTTATGAGGAATGAATGAGGGCACTGTGTAAATAAAGCACCTACTTCTATACCTGGCACATGATAGATGCTTGGGAAAAAAAATGTTCCTATTGTTACTGCAATTCTGTTTTCCCTACACCGCTCTGTGAAAGCTTAAAAAAAAAGAAAAAAAAAAAAAGGCCTTGATCAAACGAACTCCAAGGTGCTAAACGGATACACGGTATTTGTGTTAGAACATGCTTACTCAATTCTAAAGTGAGTATTATGGTTAGTTGTCTGAAGGGTAAGAAAGGAACCAGGGAAGAAAGCCAGATTTAAAGGAGTCAAGGGTCTGTTGGGAGGCGCAACAACTGAAAGTAAGGCTCAGTGTTCCTGTACATTTCAACCTCCATCCAGAACAACCTTCACCATCTTTGTACACCTGGCAACTGCCTAGTCCTCACGTATCTGCCGCAGCATCATTGCCACTCTGATTTAACTGTTGCAGCCTCTAAGTTCCCAGAACGCATAGTTTTGTGAATTACAGATTATGTCCTACCTTTCTAGGCCGTTACTCCCAGCGGGCGGAGATCTAATTCCTACTACTTCCAAGGCCCGCCATATGACGCCTTCAAGCAACGTTGGCATTAAGAATTTAAAAACCGTAACACACTACACACACGACTACCGCATCAACACACACGTCGATCTCCACGGCCCACAAGTAAATATCCTCACGGCAATCCCGGCAAGAATTTACTGTCAGACGCACAAGCCAGGCACACATCCACCCACCCGGCCCCGCACGCACTCAGCCCGCGCCCCCAGTGTGCGGGCCCGCTCGCCTCCCCCGCCGCGGCACGGCCTCCGGCCACTCACAGGAAGTTCTCCATAGCGATGCGGACGATAGAGCCTTCAACGAAAGGCCCGGACGACTGCAGCGGCAGTGGCGGCAGCGCCGCCGGTGGGGCCGAACTCTTTTTCTTGTTCGGGACTTCCGACGAGGGATCTCTCGGGAAAGCCCTCTTGGGGGCCAGGGGACTTGGGGTGGACGTTTTCCTGCTCGGAGTCGCCATCCTGGCTGCCTCTCTTCCTGGCCGTGGCTTCCGTTCCCACAGACCCGCAGCTCCGACGCTCCAGCGCCCCACTCCCGCGCGAAGTGAGCGGCGCGCGACTCCCCCGCGAGCCCGCCCCGCGCCTGCGCAGTCCAGGCCCGTAGCGTCAGCGGGCATACCCCGCCCCTCCCACCGCCCTGTGCAGGGCCTAACCTGAGCCGGCGAGAATAGAGCGGCGGGGTTTGGGAACTCGCGGAAAGCGGATACGGGATTTTCTGCTCTGTATTTTCAGAGGTTTTGTTTGTTTTTAACTCAGAAAAAGATGTCAGTTGCATTTAGTATTTTGAAAGACTTTTCAGCGCTCCGAGGAAACAGATCCGGGAGGGGACGGAGGGCGGCGTTTGCGGTGGTACCTGGGTGGGCCGGGGTCCCGAGTGCGCCGGGACTCGCCGGTTTGGAGTCCGGCGAGTCTTCTTACTTTGCTTTCAATCAGGTCTCCGTGTCCAAAAAAAAAAAAAAACCACAAAAGAAAAAAAAGACTTTTTCAAATGGCTCTGTGCTTGCTTCTCCCCTAAAACATCGCGCTAGGGTCTCCTGCGCTCTCCAACAGATGGAACGACTACACCGCAAAGGTTCTCCTCATTGACTCTCCACCCCCTCGCTCCCTAATTCTCTATTAAGACTTCCTCGCCTGAGGTTTCTAGAAATCCCCGCTGGCGTCATTGAGCGGGTGCTTCCACTTAAACCTACTCACATTTATCTAGTTAACTCCCTTACTAAAGATGAGGTTCCCTGAGGTCTACATAGGTCTTCGCTCACTCAACTAATAATGTCTAATCTACGAGAGGCTGGGCTGTGGTACTAAGGGATCCAGTCAATGCTGCATGTCTCAGAGCTTACGTTCTGGTGTGTGAGACAGGAACAGAACAAGATAACCTACATATGATCAGGATAATTTCAGGCGGTGATAGGTCCCAGGAAGAAAAAACAGAATGAATGTGATGGAGAGTCAGGAAAGGCCTGTCAGAGGAAGTGATATTTAAGCTAAACCCTGAAGGAACACGAGCCAGGTGTGGAAATGAGAAAGGAGCATTCCAGGCAAGGACAGAGACTCTGAGGTGGGAAACTGGAATGAGGAACGAAGGGAAGGCAGCGTGGTTGCAGTGAAGTGAGCAAGGTTGCTTAGGGGAGCCTTGCCCATCATGCATTTTATTTTAAAAGCAATGGGAAGCCATTGGATGGTTTTAAGCAGGAGAGAGACGTGATCTGATTAAAGTTTTTAAGTGAGCACTCTGCTGATTCGACAGGGTCAAGCATGGGAGTGGGGAGGCCATTGAGGAAGCTATTGCAGTAGAACCCTGATTCCTGACTCCTGGACAAATGCTCCTTTCCCAGGCTCCTGCTTCTTCCTCTCACACAACTGAAATCTGTGCTCTCTAAAAGTTGTAACCAAAGAAAAGTAGAATAAGTTTTTTTAAAAAAAGTGAACTTGTTATTAGAAAATTTTAATACAAATTAAAATAAAGTAGAATACCTTTATAACTGTTCAAAAGGCAGGAAATAATTTAAAAAATAGTGTTTAGGAGGGCACTATCCTGTCATTTGCTACATTACTAGTACAAATTTTTTGAAAAGTGACTTGGTACCCTGCTTCAAGAGCCTTAGAAGAGTCAAATTCTTTGAAGAAATGATTACATTTAGGGAAACCTATCCTAATGGAAAAATAATGTAGGTGTAATGAGAGTTGAGAGCAAGGAACATATCTAATCATTTTATATCATCATTAGTTCTTTAGTGAACTACTCAAATTGTGCTCATAAACTTGAAAGTTGGGAAAGAGCCCCTGAACTTGTGATGACCCCATGAATGCACACACACTATGAGTTCTTGTCTAGACAGTCAGCCAGTCATACTCTACCATCATCCTTTGAAAAGGAAAATGTTACTGGGTTTCGCAAACACAATTTGTGTTAAATGCCGAAATTTGGGGAACACAGAGAAAAACATACACAAAGGGGAAAATTACTCATAATTCCTTTACCCAGACTAATCATTGTTAAGATTTTGGTGTATGTTTTGATATCTTTTTTCCTTGTATATGTATGTTATGGCCCTTTTGTTAAAAAAAAAAAAAAAGGATTATACTGCACAAATTATATATACTGTTATTTAACCCCCTTTTTCTCACTTATTATCTTTCTATGCCATTAAATATTTTTCTGTAACACAGTTTTAGGTAACTATATAGTATAGGGTAGTATATAGTATTCCATCAAACAGATTTAAATAATCCTCTTTTGTTGGACTCTATGACTGGAAGTTAGCATGAACCAGAGAGACACTGGCAGGTTATACTAGCTCAGTGCTTCCTAATATTAACAATTTCATACACCCACAAAGGTATACACATTTATTTATTAACCAGCCACGTCTGGTTTCTTTAATTCCACTGGTGAAAACTGTCTTGAAAGGGGTTGTGTTAAAGAGGCAGAAGGAGGTCTTTGGAAATAGAATATCAATTAACCAGAATCTGATGCTAATGAATGAATGAGTGAGCCAAAACGGTTAATCCTACACATCCATGATTTAAAGTCCAGTCGTGAGCTCAATTCATCGTGCCATCCTTGCTAGGTAATAGATGTGGCAAGGCAACTGTATTTAACTTTTTATTGACCGAGGAATAAGTGACCAGGGGCCATTTTAAGTGATGGCCTTCCAATTCTGCAGAAACTTTAAAACTGACACAAACAAAAACCTGGCAGACAGGGGTAGGGTCAAGGATTATAAATATATTTCACCTCACCAGTAGAATATCATATTCTATGTTCTCTTTCTTGGCTTCACTCCAAGCTTTGGATAATGATGCCGCAATAGCAAGAAGGTGGGGGCACAATGCCTGGAATGGGACACCGCTGAGGCCATCTCTGACTGAGACAGTTTTCTCTTCCAGTTCTAACAAGAACCTTCACAGGTTAACAGGAATACTCTCCTCTGGTTTATATACCAAGTGAGAGGGAATATTTCTTTTGCTTTTGGTAAATTCATAAAGTAGAAAAGTGAACCATCCTGGCTTGAAAGGGAGGGAAGAAATCAGATGCTAAAACCTAAGTCCTTGGCTCCCAGGAACAACCCTCCCCCCTCTCCCCGCTCCCAGCACATACGCACACACATATATACACACTTTCTCATCAACCTAGTTAAGGAACTGATGGGGAAGATCTAGGCAGGGATGAGGGTTTCTGAAGAGAATGAACACCCTTCCCACAGGGAACTGAAACCCCATAAAACAAGTTCTACTAGCGGTAAGAATACCTTATATCTACAGTTCTTAATTTTTAAAAATTTGTTTCTAACATCATACAAAAGTTGCAAACAATCAAAATATCTGCTTCTTCTTGGTGTAGCAATATTAGTATTAGAATTGGTTGTAATAATAGCTATCATATTAGTAGTAATTGCTAATACTAACAGCATTTACCATATACCAGCTGCTGCTCTAAGCACTCTTTCATAACTCATTTTTATATTCTGGATCAATGTCTCAACAGATTTGTCTCTTTCTCAAATTTCCATTTATTGGATACAAAAACCAACTGAAAGATTAAAAAAGTAATTAGGAATTAATATTAGGTTTCAGGTGTTCTTTGTGATGTGTCATGATAGAAAGCCTAGAGCTAAACGGGCCTTCATTTCTTTGGAGGATATAAATTGGGAAAACAATATTAAACCACTCCAGAAGGAATTTACGCTCAACTTCAAGTTGATGGTCCTCCTTGCACAGGCTGGGTTGGGAGCCTCTGGGGGGAGAGCAAACATTTCCCCTAACACCCTGTTACTTCCTAAAGGAAAGAAAGTTGGTAATTGTCAGCATGGTGCTAAATCTGCTGAAATCAGCTTCATAAATTATAAAATAAGTGAGTCCTTTGGTATCAGGAACCGAGAGTGACATTTCATCCCAATATGTCCACAAGCTGGGGTGCTGAACTCTCCCATAACTTGTTAGTTTTAAGTTCAATTATATTTCAAAAACAATAAACTCATAGAGAAAAAAATTCAAATTTGTGGTTACCAGAGGCAGGGAGTGGGGAGAGGGGGAATTGGATGAAGGTGATCAAAAGATACAAACTTCTGGTTATAAGATAAATAAGTAGTAGGGATGTAAGGTACAACATGATAAATATAATTAACACTGCCGTGTGTTATATGTGAAAGTTTTTAAGAGTGAGTCGAGTTCTCATCACAAGGAAAAAAATTTTTTTTCTTTCTTTTATATTTTGTATTTATATGAGATGATGGGTGTTCACTACACTTTCTGTGGTCATCATTTCATGATGTATGTAAGTCAGATCATTATGCTATACACCTTAAACTTATACAGTGCTGTATGGCAATTATATCTCAATAAAACTGGAAGAAAAAAAGAAATTAACCCTGAACAATTTGGCATGATTTCATTATCTTTTTTTAATCTATTTAAAAAAATTACATATGAAACATTTGAACACATTCTTCTCTTAAAAATTAGAACAATACAGATAAAATTAGTATACACTTGACATTTTTTTCTTCAATCATGTTGCTGTACTCCTTATCCCTCAGCGTTAACTACTCTTATACACTTGTTCAGTGTGTAATGTAATGCCTTTTAAGGCCATTTCAATATTTACGTGCATTTTATCTACAGAAAATATGTAATAATATTTTGAGTGTGAGTGCATTTTGAAAATGTATTATATAAACACACAATGTAGTACATGCATACATATGTAAATGTATTAACATAAAAATGTGGTAAGAATAGTTATGCAACGGCTTTTTTATTTAAAAAATATATTCCTGTGATATATCCATGTTGACAGATATAAATCTGGCTCCCTTTTAACTGCTGTAGAGTTTTTGTATGAATATATCACACTTCATCCATTACTTTACTGATTTGAAATGTAGATTGCTTCCAGTTTTTCAGTTTTACAAACATTGCTTCAGGGAACATCCTCAGACATGTCTTTATGTATGTGTACTAGCATGTCTCTAGGATAGATACCAAAAATTAGAATTGCTAGACCATATACCACACTAATTATTTTCCTTCAGTTTCTTGGAATTGTTGCTTGTGGCCAATTTCTTAGTCACTGTGATTATTTGAAAATTATGTCTAAACAAAATTTCTCTCTTTTTCCCCCTCTCTCTAGCATTGGCTTTGACTCAATGATCTCTCTCTCTCTCTGTCACACACACACACACCTCCTCTATATGGTGCCCTCTCTTTCTCCCACCAGGTCCAGGTTCTATGGGGCCTGAAGCTTATATAAATTTTGAAGCCCTCTCTGAAAAAATACCAAATTACACATACAAAATGAGGAGAGTGATTATTTCTTCAGAATGAGAAAATAAACCACAGCCTCAGCACCACTGACCATTGACATTCTGGGTACAATTCTTTGCTGGCGGGAGAGGAGGCAGCTGTCCTGTGCATTGCAGGATGGTCAGCAGCATCCTTGGCCTCTACCCACTAGATGCCAGTAACATCTCCCCAGTTTTGATAACCAAAAATGTCTCCAGACATTGGCAAATGTCCTGTAAGGGATAAAATTGCCCTCAGTTGAGAGCCACTGCTCTAATCCTACCCACTCTTTCAGAGAATAGAAAAAAAAGGAAGATTTTTCATTCAGCTCATCTTATGAGTCTAACCTTGTCTAAATCCCCTAATTTCTAAGGAAATTAAAGAAAATTTTCTGTCATTCTTTTTCATGAACATATTTGCACATATGTAGCAATGTTCAAAAAAGTAAATGTCATTATTTAATTGGGTTTATTACAGGAATTCAAGGGTGATTAAATATTAGCCAATCAAATCAATTAATATGATTCTTCATATTGAAAGATTTCAGGAGAAAGATTGAAGCAGGAAAAAAAATATTTTCAACACACATTCATGGTTAAAATTTCTAGGAAACTATGAGTAGAAGAAAACTTCATTTAACCAATAAAAGGCAACACCAGAAACCTTCAGCAAACTCATATTTAATGATGAAATGTTTAGAAATGTTCTCAGGTTCTGGAACAAGTCAAGGATGATACTATCACTGCTTCTATTTAGCACTATATTGGATGTCTTAGCCTGCCAGATAAGAAAATAAAGCAGATAGAGGAGTTGAAAAGGAAAAACCAAAATTGGCCTTTTAAAGAGAGCTGACCTAATAGCAAAAGAAAATTGTGGTAGGCAGAATAATGGCTCCCCCCAAATGCCCACAGCCTAATCTCTGGAATTTGTGAATATATTACCTTCCATGGCAAAAGGGAATTTTCAGATGTGATTAAATTAAAGGTCTTGAAATGGGGTGATCATCATGGACCATCCAGGTAGGCCCAATATAATCACAAAGGTCCTTATAAGAGGGAGACAAGAGGGTCAGAGATGTTAGAGTGATGGCACAGCTGGATGGGGGCCATGAGTCTTGGGTATCTAATTATGCTGTTTGTTGGCAGCTGACTTGTGCTTCTAGTGGACTGTTTCACTAAACGTTTTGTGCTTTTGGATTGTGAGTCCTTCCATGCAGTTTTATACCTGGGAAACTTGTACAGCCTGGGTTGAATGCATGGCCTTCCAAAGAAGCTTTATATTTGTTTTTACCAGGTGCCCCAAGTGGCCAGTGACATATTTTTAAGTTAAATTTTTAGTGTGTGGATTTCCAGACCATGAAATTTTGATGGACCAAAGAGAATCTTTATATCCTTCGTGATTTTTGGAATCATATGGTTGCTTTATCCTTAAGATGGCACTATAAACTCACAATTCCTTTGTAGAGAAAGGATACATAAAAATAACTGTGATTTATCCAAAAATTTCACTCAACCCTTATAATATAAACTAGAAAGGCTTTTGTGTGTCAGACACTAAGGGCTTGTATGTATTATTTTCATTTAATCTTTACAGCACCCTTAAGAAGTAGAGACAAGTATTTGCCCCATTTTTCAGATTAGTAATAGGAGTCAGAGATGGTGTGACTTGCTTTCAGTCACAAAGCCTATAAGTGGCAAAGCCAGGATTTAAACTGAGACAGCCTGAATCTGGAAACCGTGCACTTAATCACTATGTTTCCCCTCTTTATAGTAATCCACGTTGAAAATGCCACAATATTAGAATGACCGGTACAAAAACCCTCCCCCCACCTCCACCAGCCCCCGTTCTGGCTAAATCACACAGGAAAACAAGTCCCTTGCATGAGAAGAAGTCAAAGAACCCATGCCTTAGCCCCCAGAGAGTGACAGAAGACATTGGGCACCCGGAACACTGTGTTAGAGCTGGTTCTCACTGCTCTGCCCAGACTGCAGTTGGAGGTTTGTCCTGCCCTCCCTTGGCAGATGCCCCTCCTAAACCCTCCCTGGGCATCTGGTCTCATCGAACTTAGCGCTCTGATTGTGCTGACAGGTTTACATCTCTATTTTCCTCACTAACATGCAATCTCCATGCTTAGTATAATGCCCGGAGCATAAATTTCTCAACAAATCTTTGCTAAACATTTTCTTCTTCCACGTTAAGCCAGACCTTGCATCAGAGTCGCTATTTTCCCAGTAGCATCTCCTTTGCTCCCTACTATACATAATCTCCAACCCAGACAGCAACTTATAGGAGAGAAGGCAATTTGTGTGAAAAAGTAGTTTCCATCTGAAGGACTTATGTGTTTAGGTGAGAATTGGAATAAATGCTAAGCCTGGGTTTAAATGGTTAAGCAGTATTTATTAGCTAGTATGCCTTCCCCTGGGGCATTTCTAAACCTGAGAAAATGATACTGTGCTTACCGTTCTTCCATATTTTCATCCAGGTGAAGTACAGTTAAAATGAAGGCCAAGGCAACCTGGAAAAGGAAGAGAAGTATCCAATCAGCGAATCCTGCAAAAGGGGCATGAGTAAGGGAGGGTAAGTTCATCTGCTCACCTTCCACTTCCTCTCTTCTCTTCTATGAACTTCAGGTTGTTTCTCAGCAACAATTGGTAATAGTTACCTCCTGCCTTTTTGCCCTAAGTCAATAATTAGCCCCCAACCCCTGCTCCCCACTCCACTTCCCAAAGCTAGTGCTCCAAGTAGTATCTCTGGTTTGGCAACCTTCAGAGCAATTTTGGTAGCCAATAAATCCTCTTGAGTGAGGGAAACTTGGAACCTTTGGTATTGGGGATGGAGTTGGTAGGAGAGTTAGGAAGTTCAGGAGACAGTCTTGTGAGGATTACAGCACAGGTTTGGCAGTGTTGAGTAAAAATTCAAACGAGCCGATTGTAAAGATCTAATTGGCTTTATTGAACAATTCATGAATTGGGCAGCAGCCCATCTAGCAAGTAGAGAAGAGCTCCAAGGAGTTGTATAAAGTGGAAGCCTTTTATAGACAGGAGGGGAAAGGCAAAAGGAGAGAGTGGATTACTTCATCTTCCCGTGAGGGATGGGAAGGGCCTATGTGGCTGATTACCTCATTGGTGCTGACCAGAAAATTCCAGACTGACCTGTTAAGACTACAGTCCTAGGGGAGGTTATAACTGCAGTTAGGTTACCTACTAAGTCTTGGTTTGCTGATGTGGGGCTTAGCACGAGTGACTCTGTTTTGGGCTTGTTGTTTCTTTTTTTCAAGAACAGTGAAGCAGATCAAGGTACAAAGCCAAGCCCTACACTAGCTGCTGAACTTGGACAGATTTAGTTTTCCTACTTACAAAATGGAAATATCACTAGCTCTACCTCATGGATTGTTGTAGGATTAAATGAGCAAATACATGTAAAGGTCTTTGAACGATGTCTGAAAATAATAGGTATTCAATAAATGTTAGCAATGATCATTACCATGGATTTATGTAATCTGTAAGCAAGGAGTCTGGTGAATGACTTCATTCCTTCACCACATATTATAAATCCCTTATTATGCACTACATACTGTGTTAGGTCCTGACACAATCTTCAGTTCTTTATTCAGCAAATATAACTAAGCTCTGGACAGGAATAATGCTTTGAAGAAATTATAATGTCTAATATGCTGATGAATTAGTCAACATCTTGAAATCTTCCTTCCCCAGTGTTTCAACTCTGTTTAGGGATGTCCCCCCATAGGTAATTAATCATCATAAATAGAAAGGATTTGAGTTACAAAATTTTGCTTTACTATAAAAGTTTATTTTATTTTCTCCATGAACTTCAGGATGTTTATTTTGTATAGTGGAGTATTTTTTGTTTTCTAAGTAATGTGGCATTTGAGGAGCTATAATGCTTTTTACAGATTAATTTACGGGTTTTGACATTCTTGAGTGGGAAAACCTCCCAAATCCATGAGCACAGTGGATTTTTGGCCACACAAAGCAATTAAGAGGTTTGGGCTTTAGGGTCAGAGAGACCTGACTGTTAAATTTCTCCACTTAATAGTGGTAAAATCTTAAGTAATTTTTTCACTTTTCTGCACCTTGGCTTCCTTATCTATAAAAAGGGATAATAATAGATCCACTTTGGGGGATGTTTGGTGGGTTAAATTCATTCATTCATTCATTCAAGTATTTATTTGTTGAGTACCTACTATATACCAAGACATTCTTCTGGGTACTGAAACTACAATAGCAAATAAAACAAGAAAGAGTTGTTGTCTTCACAGAGTTTACATTCTAATAAGATAAAATTTGGGAGAAAATTGAGATTATGTGAAATAAAACACTCCTTAAAAATTAATTATTGCATCCATGTTTGCAATGCTTATGTCACACATAAAAAGGCTTAAGAAGCATTTAAGTGTGGCAGAGGAGAGATTCAAATTAGAATTGGCAGTTATACAGTGAAGATATTCTGATAAAGAAAAATAATGTTGAAAAAAGTTAATTGCTAGTGAAGAGATTTTCAAATTATTTTTTATTAGGTAATCGTAATTTCATAACAGTTGTTTGGGTATACAAATATGTATATACAATTTTCTAAACATGTAAATAAAAGGCAGTAGTCTAGTATATCTGCTTGAATTCATATTACTCAAAATATTACTAAAACATTTATTTTAAAAATCAGTAAAATTGTTTAACCCATTATAAAAATCTGGGGGTATGTGTACATAAACATTTTTAAGCTTGCTTTACAAAAAAAGAGTGCAATTTCTATCCAAGTGTTCAGAGTGACTTTCAAAAGTAGTTTAAAGGGGGAAAAAAGAAGGTAGCATTGCCTTGTAATACAGCATTAATTAATACTGACTTATACCTTGGGACATTCATGAAAGATCCTTTGTTATCACATATGGTAAAAATATTTAAAAATTAATACCCCATTTCTATGAATAAAACATAGAAAATAAGACTTTATTTTCTTAGATTAACTTGTTACTGTGAAAAGCTGCATTCATTCTGCAGACATTACTGACACCTCACATTATTATTTCAAAAATATTTATGATACTTGAACTTCAAAAGAAAACCCACAAGACCTATTCTCCTCCCAGTACATTCACTGAATGCAGATTTAAGTGAGCACATCTCATTTTGATTGTGCCCTTTATTTGCATACTTTAAAATGACTACAATATAGTACATTTGTATTTTTAACTGGTACCAAAATTAAGATGAATGATCTAGGCAAAACCAGCAGCCTGTACTTCTAGTAACAGTTGTCATATGCAAAAAAAAAAAAAAAAAAAAAAAAAAAGCCCTGAGTCAGTATTTTTTGCAAAAGTAATGAAAAGGAGTGCTCTGAAGTCATTTTATAACTTATGAAATGGTTAAGACTGTCCAGTATTCATTTGTCTTTTTTTTTTTTCATTTTGATTGAAGAGAGGTATGGCTTTGTTTAGTTAATCCAATTCAGATCATTCCTTAATACTCAATTTCATTTAAGTCCTCAGAATATCCTGATGAGTGCTGAGTTATATCTTCCATTTCTGTCAGGAAAGACAAATAGACAATAATAGTTTTCTCTATTTTTACTGCAGAAAATACTTAATTTGCATTCTTATGATTTGAGACTATTGCAAAATCCCTTTTCAGTCAAACTTATATAATTGTAAAAATATTGTTACCCGCACAGGATCCTGCTTGAAATTTAACATCATCAATGGCAATATCACTTCTTATTGACACTCCCCGAATGGCTTCAAAAATTATCTGAAAAATAATGAAGTTTGAATTTAGAAATAGAGTCATCCTGGTGAAACAATGCTGGTCAAGGGCAAATCCAGGCTGTATGGGTCTGGAAGCCTAGATTGTTCTCAGGGGCCCCCTTTCAGGAAAATAATACAAAATCACCAATTCAAATTTAGGTACAAAAGGGAATATTTATTTGAAATTTAAAGAAATTCACAAAAATTACTGGAGCCTTGGAGATTCAAGTTCCTTTCTTCTGAGACATTTTTAGGCAATTTCCCAGAAATGCCCACCTAGAAATGCCTCCTGGTGGTGACCTGGTTTCCGTCCCCACCTAGAACATTCTACTCCCGGTACTCACAGGGCCTATGAGAGTGAGGGGCCCAGAAGCCTAAGGTTCCTTAGGCTCTCCCTAAAGCTACCTTCATACTAGTACTAGGTGGGAGAATTAAAATGACGGATGAGACCCAAGTATGAACAGCAACATATAACAATTAAATTTACCAAAAAGACAATGGGTCACTTATCATGTTAAATACCATAACAACCAAGACACAGCCCAAGAAAAAGAGGAAACCAGTTTCATGACTTTAGATCCTAGAAGAAAATAACTGATCAAATATTCAGGTTCTAAGGAAAATAGATCATATTACCAGCTCTAAGGCTGCTCTGATAATGGTTAATAAACCACCGAATACTCCAGGGAGGCTTATAGGTAATGAAAATCGTCCAGAAGACACATTTGCTCTACTCATTTTATGAGCAAATGACTCCCCATTGAACTAGTTTATGATTTAAACTAAATCAGAGACTATAAAGTGGATAATTAATAAGCATATGAAACTATCTTGAAATTAATGACTCAAAGAAGCTTTAACGACGGAAATGTTGCAAAATAACATTAATAGAAATTCTAAAGATATGACCCTAAACAAGAATCCAAATAAATGGCAAAAAGAGGAAAAAATGTCCTAACACATCTTGATAGGAAGACATATGAGTGTAGTTAATAAGTGTTTTGGTTTTCTGGACAACAGTAAAATCGGTTTTTTGACCTCCACCTCTGCAATGGAAGTATAATAGGAAAATCACCTGATGGAATTATACCCTGAATTGTCTTCAGTTGGGCCAAACACTTGATTTCATACCATCCTCTCCTTTGAATTTCCTTCATATTTGAGTGATCACCGTTTTATAACATCATGATTGCCCCTTTGTATTATTCCCCTATTTGTATCTGTAGAAATTCTATTAAATAATTGTGGTTATTTTAGAATTAGATAGAAATATTATTTTTTCTTTCAGTTTAAGTATATTATTTTTTTCAAAAGGTTACTAAGTCATTAGCACATAAATACTAATTGTTGGGACTCCACTACTTGATAAATGGAACATTAGCTATATTTTGGTCTAGGGACACCAGGAAAAAAATTACTGAGATTAAGGGTACCATGAATAAGAAAATTTGAAGACCTGCTCTTAGCTCAGTACCCAGCACATAATAATTCCTACTAAATGTTAGGCAGTGTAATGAACAATATGAATGATATAAATATTTCATTGAGCTGAGAATTTGTCTAACACTCTCTTTCAATGGTATCAAAATATAAGAAATCAGGGAGGAAAATACCTGAGAGCAGAGGAGGAAAGGTAAGCAAGGAATCCAAAGGAAATAAAATCATTTTGTGTTTTTGATCAATGGTGAGTCAGGTTCTGCTTAGCACTTTAATAAATCCCTTCGGAAAGGACATGATTAAAATTTTGCCACTTAATGCATTTTTTTCTACAAAGAAAAAAGTCTGATGACTGGAATATCATCCAGAGGCCACCCAGGTATTTCCCCTATAGGATAAATCTCAAATGACGGCAGTACTACAGCATTCTAAAAATCACCTACACCTGCCCACCACCACTAGTGATGTACACATTTACTTCTCTAGTTCTGTGCATTTTCCTGATCTCCAGTCTCATAGCCTATTTTTTACTTGACACACCCACTTGGATGTCTGATAGACATCAAAAGCTTTGCACATCAAAAACCAAACCAGACCAAACCAACTGTTAATTTCCCTCCTGCACATACCGCCCTCACTCCTCCAGATCTGCTCCACCTAAGGTCTTCCTCATCTCAACAAAGAGTGACTCCACTCTAGCAGTTGCTCAGGTCAAAAACTTTGAGGTCATCTGGACTCTTTCTCTCAAACCCCACATTCCACACGGAAGGAAGTCCTGTGGGCTTCTGATGACATCTCACTTCTGCTGCACAGCCCAACCCACCACTCCTACTCCTCTTGCAGGAGCCCCCAGAGTCTACTCCACTGCAGCCTACCGTCCATGTAGTACCTGGAGTGATCGTTTTAAAATATAAATCAGACTGTATTACCTTAAAGCCATCTGATGGTTTCTCATTGCTTTTGGAATAAATTTCAAACTCTACCATGTCACCCAAGGCCTTACATGAGTATTCCCTGATACTTCTTTGACCTCATTACCTGATCAGCTTGACTTATTCTTTTCCATATCACTTATTAACACCTGATGTTACATTGTATATTTTTGTTTCACATTTTCTACCTCTCCACCACTAAAATGTAAACTAAAAAAGAGTAGGAACTCTATGCTATGTGCATTGCAGTATCCCCGGCACTTAAAAATAGTAAATGGTCAATAAATATTTATTAAAAGGAGATATTTTGGCCTTATACTATAGGATCTCAGTCTGGATGCCTGATGTAGCTATTGAGATTACCAAGTCTGCCATGGTTATAAAGACCAGAGATATTTGGGAGAGAATATATTTTTAGAAACAATAATAGTATCTTTTTATAGTTTGGTACTTTAAAGTTTATAAACCCTTTCACAAGCATAATCTCATTGGACCCTCACTCTAACTCTGGTGATATCAGCATGGCAGGCATTATTACCCCATTTTGAAAATGTATAAACAGTCTCAGAGAGGATAACATTTCTCCAGGATCACTCAGTGCTTGTGGCACCCAGGGCAATGAGTGTATTTTGGGACTTCTATGGTGGGAGGGAACGTAGAACAGTGGCTTAGAGATACAAACTTTGGAACCAGTCAGATCTGGGATTGAGTTCTCACTCTGCCACTGACCAGCTGGAGATTTAGTTTTCCCCATCTTTAAAGAGGAGCTATAATATCAATTGGAAGAACTCATGCACAGCTCTCAGCACTGTAAGTACCTGGCACATAGAAGATGGCCATTTGCACATGAGTGTCTCTGTGTTTTATTAGACACTAGGATGTTTTGGAGAACCTAGTTCATCGTGGTCTCCAGACAGTCCTGAGGGAATCACAAAATCAAGAAGAAAATTCCTCATGGCAGGTTCACATCTGTTCCATTCTGAGCCAAAGGGAATGGTCTGGAATCTTCTTTCCAAATTGAGAGCTGAAAGTCTCTCAGGTCATTCCTCACCTTTGAACTTGAACACCCCAAGATGCCACCCCAGGTGCCTCACTACTTTGTGCTCAAAAATATTTTCAAACAACAAGCCACCTAGCAAGTCTAGTATATGCAAGGACCTGTACCTGGCCCCCAGGTTAGATGCTGGGAAGTCACCTGTTCCATAGAACTCAAATTCTAGAGCTCTTCTGCATCAGCATCATTTGGGGCTTTTAAAAAACATCTGTGCTCAGGCTCCACCTGAGAGACTCAGATTCCTTTCTCCCAATAACAGAGATTCTTCATCTTTAGAGTGCATCAGAATCACCAGGAGGCTTGTTAAAACATAGATTTCAGGGCCCTAATCCCCAGAGTTTCTGGTTCAGTAGTTCTGAGGTGGGGTCTGAGAATGTGCATTTCAGGTGAATTTCATATTAGGTGCATATGCATTTCAGGTGTTGCTGCTGGTCTCAGGACCACACTTTGAGGACATTTGAATAGGGTAGGAGTATGAGTGCCCTGATAGCCTAAAAAATTAATTCATCATCTCTGAATGATGATCAATGATATCAATAAGTTCCTGAGTGATCCATTTTCCTTCTGTAAGCAGATATTAAATCACTATCAAAATTATTCCTGGGGCTTTTTTTCTTTGCTAAAGTTTTAGATAATTTTATCCATGCTGAGATAATGGGCCAACAGTAAAGAATGGCACATCTTCCCTCTGTCATTTGTTCTTAGCAATCCAGCACCCTAGATGGCACTGTAACCTGGTCACCTGAGCTTCTGCAATTCATTCCCATTTAGATCTGCAGAAAATTAATTTTGGTTAAGGGCTGGTGTAAAATAATGTCTTTCTTTTGGATACTTCTTCCTTAAATCTTCCTTTAAGATTTGCTTAAACCAAGCGGCCAGTGGTTGAAGTTGAGGGGTGCTGGTCCAGAAGTAAGGATGAGGAGGAAGTAGGGCTTTTAGCTGAAGGTCACACCTGGAATTCTATAGAGCAATTTCAGGAATAGTCAGGGGTCTGATGATATCTCCCCAAAGCTTTCTGGAGCCTTGGCTCACGGCAGGCAGGTGAAGTCAGTGGTTTTCAGGAGGCTGCTGCTGATTTCTAGACTAACTGGCTGCTTAATCTCACCCATTGGAATTGAAAAGCCTCTTTCTTATTGCTGTCCAGATTCCCTTATAATTGGGATCCTGTAGGATGGAGGTCTTCTACCGCCCGTGAGAAGACCCAAGGGGAGACCCAGGACATAGGATCAAGACTAGTTTCTTCTGCATCAGTGCGGACAGAGGCTTAAAAATTTACTCTGGACCACATACTCTGTTAAATAGACGCTTACAACAAAAGCCCTTGTGTGTGGCTAATGATGAGTGAAAGATGCAGCTGCAACAACTAATTAGGTAACACCATGTTTAGAAGAAAGAGAGACTCTGTTTTGGAAGTTTGCAGGATACACAGAATATACCTGACACTCAGAATGCACCAAGACAAAAATAGATACACTTTCATCACTGAGTTGCAAAAATCACTTTATGCATAAATACCCAAAGCTTTCCCTTTCTGCCTAATTTCCCATTCACTGCTTAGGTTCAGTCAATATAGACTAATTATTTTTACTCTTAAACAAGTACTGCCTTTATCTATGACCCTGAAAAAGAACAAAACATTCTTGATGGTAGCAAGAAAAAGAAAGAGCATCAGAAGGTTAAAGGAACATTTCCCATCACTTGATTCTTATCTCTTTTGGCTTACCTGGTGTCGCCTCTCACAGGTGTATTCAATCAGCACTCGTAGCCAGGAGATGCTCTGCTCACCTTTTCTTCTCCATAAGAGGGACTCTTCACTGTCACCTTCCTTTTTCAAATAAACATTCAGGAGGCCAGTCCCTGCTCCATACATGTGGTAGAAAAAAGTCAAGCAGTGTTTTCCAGTGACTCCTCGTAGAGGCCTGGACAAGAGTCGTGCTTTTTGTCCATACACCATGTGGGAAGCCTCGATGTACATGTAGTAGCCTTGACAGCAATGCAACGTCAGGTATTGTTAAAAAGGACACTAATTATATTCGCTTCTTTCTCTTATATATACATGTATATTTTTCCAGATTATTTTCCATTATAGGTTATTACAAGATATTAAATATCGTTCCCTGTGTTGTACAGTAAATCCTTGTTGCTTATCTATTTTATGTATAGAAGTTTGTATCTCTTAATCCCATACTCCTAAGTTATCCCTCCCCTCTTCTTTCTCTTTTGAGTAGTGTTCTTGGAAACAAATCAGAGTCAATGGATGACCTGACTACAGTACTGATAAAGGATTTATAATTTTGGAGAATATGTATAATCCAAGGAGGATAAATATGCTACAAAACTTAGACCATCAAAATAAGTGTTTTCATGTAATAATTTATAATTCAGTTTAATATACAGGAGGTAATAAATATACTAGTATTGTGCCACTGAGGTGGCAATTAACATATCAGAACTTATCCTACTAATTCGTGGACAATACTCTGAGCTTCTAGACACTGGTTTAGGGGAATAGTCAGGTAGATCTGGGTTCAAGTCTTGGCTCTAACATTTGTTGTCTGTGTGACTGTGGTCTAATGGATTATCCTCTCTGAACCTATTTTCAATTTAAAAATAAGGATTAATAAACCTGTGCTACAGAGGTGTGAGAATTAAATAATGTGTGCGACATATGCTCACATCTAATACATATTCAAATATGAGTTTCCTGTCCTGCCCTCTTTCCTGAGGTTTTCTGTGACACTTCTTGAAAATATAATTATATAATATTTAATATAATTATATATGACATTTTATATATTATATATCTTATACTATATACTGTACATCATATACATGTTAATTATATAACACTTTACATTTCCATTTTCCTTTCCTAACTTTAGTTTGCTTTTTAATTTACTGGTTTCAGGCAGAAGCGGAATTAGTTCACATGTAAATAAGGCAGTGGTGTGTTGGAGCCTGTTTCCACTGGCTCCCAACCATCAATTGTGTGATTTCTGTTGGTAGGTCCAAATGGCTTCACATTGGTAGTTTGAAATGGGCCATGATGGAAGTATTTACACCACAGAAATGGGACCTAACTACAGATCAGCCTTCCCCGCAAAATTGAGCTGGTTGGTATTAAATAATTACCATGAAGCTACTGAAACAAGCAATATATTAATAGTAATTTCTAGAATAATACAGCCATAATATAATTCTGTGCACCTGTGGCTCATTTTAAAAAAGCCTTGCACTCTACATAAGTAGCTCTTAATCTTTGCTCATTTGATGAAAACTTTATATCTCTTCTACCTGAAAAAATATGCACAGGTTTTTGTATGTGATTTCATTGTCTTCTTTGCCAATATTGATTTTTTTTACATACACAATCTAAAAATAATTTTTCCATAGTGTTATCTATTATTTCACACAGAAATTAATGGCTGCATTGAGGGAAAAAAAGAGATCCCAAATAATGCATGCAAATGAAATGGCTTCTAGAGCATCTTTATAGTTTGAAGTTTAATCAATGAGGTCCATTCATTTCCCAAAAGGCAGTACGTGAGATACCCCAACCAGAACTGATCAGAAGTTCCACCTACGCTCCTTCAAGGCACTCCTCCTCTTCCTTTCCCTCATTTCCTTAAAGACCTGAGAATCCTACATGCTATTAAAAGGGTGGGAGAAAGAGTCCTACCCAATTTGGTCTTATCAAATAGTGTGCACTGTGCAACCCCTTCCCCCAGCGTTTCACTCAGTAAAGTTATCACCCTGAAAAACTGGGCGATCAGAGTCATGGGGTGTGGGCTTTGTCAACCAGTCATCCCCACGACCTGCTCTAAAATATTGGGAAAATATTGTCATGTTTCTGGCGTGCTCGCCAATGACATCCTCATTACTAAAACCAGTGGTCAATTTTCAGTCCTGGTCATTCTTGTCATCAGTAGCATTGGACAGAGTAGATCACTCCTGCCTCCTAGAAGGACTTTCTTATCTTGGTCTGTGGGAAGCTGACCTCTCCCGGTTTTTCCGCCACCTCACTGCTTACTCCTTTGCTAGTTCACCCTTTCTTCTCTGACTTCTTGACCCTGGAATGCTCCAAGGCCCAGTTTTTGAACTTCTCTATTCTCACTCACTCCTTTGGTGATCTCATCTTGTTTCATGGCTTTAAATGCTCTGTGTTGTCATATCTCAAATTTAAATTTCCAACCTCTTTTCTGAAATCCAGACTTGTTTATTTAAAGTGCCTAGTAGACATCTCCACATATTGTCAAGTAGACATCTCAGACTGAACATGGTCAAAACGAGGCTCCTAACAGCCTTGCCCTAAAGCCTATCCTACCCTTTCTAGTTGACCAGGCCCCAAACCTGGCCATCATATGCCACTCTTCGCCTCCTCTCTCTCTTCACATCCAGATGGTCAGGAATTCCTGTTGGTTCTACCTTCAAAATATGTCCAGAATCCAGTCATTTTTCTCCTCACCACCTGCATTGCTACCCCCTGGTCTGAGCCAGTATCATTTCTCAGGTGGATTAATACAACACTTCCCAACTAGTCTGCTTGCTTTTACCCTTGTTCTCTGCAATCTAATCTCAACATAGCATCCACAGTAAACCTTCTAAAACAAAAGCTAGCTTTTACCATTCCTCTGTTCAAAACCTTCCATTGGCTCAGCATTTCACTCAGAGTGAGAGCTGAATGCCTGAAAATGTTTAGGGCCCCATACGATCTCCTGCTCATTCTCTTAGCTCTCTGATTCTACCACCTTTCTCCTCACTCACTCTGGGTTGTGTGGTCACACTGAGTTCCCTAGTGTTCCTGGAATACAGTAGGTATACTACCACCTCAGGGCCTTTGTGTGTGCTAAACTCTGCTTAGAATGGCTTTTCTCTCATATAATCTCAGGTCTCACTCTCTCACCTCTAACTCTGCTCAGATATTACCTTTTCTATTAGGCCTATTCTGACTACACCATTTTCAAATAGCAATTCCCTTCCTCTGGCACCCCTCTTTCTCTATACCCTAATTTATTATTTTCCACACCATTTAATTGCCTCTTAACATACTGTATGATTTTCCTATTTTTTATGTTTGTCTCCTTCCTCTGGAACACACAAAGGCAGAGATATTTCCTTGTTTACTTCACTATGCCTCCAGGTCCTAGAACAGTGCCTGGAACATAGTAGATGCTCAATAAATATTTGTTGAATGAACAAATGAATTTTTTCCACAGCTCTAAGCCACAGACCAGTTTGACCATTTCCAAAGCACATGGCTCTACCAAGGTCCCTCCAGTTGCATGAGGATCTTGGCAATGAGACATGTACTTGAATAGGATGCGCCAAGGCAAAGCTGGAACAAGTCCAAGTTTTGATAAAATTAAAGTCATATCAAAGCAAGTGTTCTCAAGCTAGTTCCACACCATCTGATGTATTTTTTAACCAAACACACATTTTTAACTTCATTATCTTCGTTCTTTCACTGGCAATAAAATTGCTACACAAGAAGCACTGGGGTTTTTATACCTTTAGCAATGAGAGGAAATTTTGTTGTTCTTTTCTCTAATATTTCCTAACTTAAGCAAGACTAGATATAAACAAATACAGATACACAAAATCCTTACAGAAGGGTGTATTTAATTTAATTCCATGGAAAATAAAGTCAAAGCATGAAATGACCACGGTTTCTCACCTACTATGCACAAAGGTATTCCATACTATCCTATACATAAGTTAGTATAGCACAGTGAACTGAAACCCTACTTTAATGCATGTTTAAATTAAAAAATATTTCCTCCAGAAATAATTCTTAGGTAAATAAGAAGAAAGTCAAAGAAAAATAACTTTGGTGCCTGGCTTTGGGGCACTCAAAAGCCTACTTGAATCCTAAGAAAAGGACCTTGGCTAAAGATGAAACACTCAATTGTGGGGTGGGTAGGGCTCCTCTGAAAGATGCTGTCACTGGGAAACTGGAAAGTAGAGACTATTGTGGGTCTAAAACATGAAGTCTTTTCAGAGTGGAAAGGAAGCAATAGATCCATCATAAGTGAGAGATGACTCAAGAAGTATCTTCCGTCTAGTGATGATAGTGCATCCCAGTGATAACGACATGAGTCCTGGCCAAAATAGTCTGAGGTCCTGGAAGAGAGGTAAACCTCTAATCACCTCCAGGATTATCTAACTGAATTCTTTCTTTCGTGAGTACTGTGCACTAATCATTTAGCCTCAACTGGATGAAGCATTACTCTGGTAATGCTTTCAGCTCATGCGTCTCTGGGTCTTGGGTATCTGACTGAAGCCATTACCTAAGGCTTCCAGTTCCAGAGATTGTTGTGTTTAGCACCATGAAAGATGAAATGAAAGCTCCTAAGGTGTTTGACATGTGTAATTGTGCTGCTTTTGGAAGAGAGGGGTAACATCCAGGGGAGTGTCAGTATAACTGTGCCTCTCTGGGGCACTGGCACCAGTCTGCTTTTCTTGAGTAATGCTGACCGTTCCAAAAATCCTTCAGGTTTTTTTTTTGTTTTTTTTAAAATGGTTTCTATTTTAAGCACATATGCATATTCCATAAGGCAATACTGATTTAGACTAATCTAGATCAACATCTATACCTAAAAATAATTGTAACATATTTGTCAACTGATCAGAATTTGTCCCTTTGATGCCCAGACCAATTATTCCTCTTGATTCCAAATATGTTTTGCTTCTTGACTTGCATGTGACACTTCCTTTCCCCAGAAAAGATCACAGCTTCACGGAGAACCAGTCTGCCTCACATGTGTTTGGAAAGCAGAGAAAAGCCCTGTGTGTTGACAAGCTTTGCCACATTCCAACTCCAAATGCTGTCTGTCTCAGCAAACAAAAGCTATGGATTGGAGCCAGGAGCCCCAGTGCTGAAACCTCAGACTGGCTTACGTGTTCCTGCACATGAAGGATTCCAGTCTGCAGAAGGGATTATTAACTAGAGAAAACAAATCACTTTCTCTCTGTGGATCACTGTTTAACATTCAAGACGGGGATTCCAATGGGTCTACTGGGAGATGAGGGTCCCATCTGTTCTTTGCTCAGCAGCTGTGATGTGTTGAGACACACACCATATTTGTAATTTGGAGCAGTGAAGCAGCTGTTCCTCTAGTCTAGCAGCCTCCTCTCACCAGGGCCAGGAAGGAGTGGGGGGCCGTGTGGAATGAATAGCTAGCTGCTTCATTAAGCTGAAAGAGGATTCTTAACAATCAGGGAAAAAAGATACCAATGCTTTGGGAAGAACAACTGCTAAATGCGTCTCTCTAAAATTGCTCTTTGCTATATCTTTTAAATGATTTTTAAAGCTCTGTCATAAATGAGGAGTTATTATTTATTGGGTACAGAGTTTCAGTTTGGGAAAATGAAAAAAATTTCTGGAGATGGATGGTGGTGATGGTTACACAACAAGGTGTATGTATTTAATGCCACTGAATTACGTATGTAAAAATGCCTAAAATGGTAAATTTTATGTTATGTATATTTTACCATTATTTTTTTTAAAAGCCTGTCATAGAAGCCTTCTCTTGTGTAAGCAGAGTCTGACAATATCAGAAACTAGTGTGACAAGTTATGAAAAGATTGAGGGAGATTGGAGATTTTAATAATCTGGAGCCAACTGCCCCAATAGTTACAGCCTAGTTGGGTAGCATCATTACATGTCTGGATATTAGTACCAAAATTCTTAAAAGACAAGGACTTGAATGAGACTGCTATTAAATTTCAGCTATATAACCAACACATTAAAGATATAATTTTGAATTTCTTTTGTCTGACAGCACACTTTTATAAATAAATGTCATTATTTGGTATTTTAATGTATCATTGATATTTCTACCACACAAGAAGGGGGTGTTCTTAGAAGTGCATAAGACTCCTACGTTTAGTAAGTAGCATGTCGGAAGAGAATTTAATTGTCAGAAGTACAGAAGATGTATTGAAACACTGAACAGTACCACAAAAGAAACTGATGGTGTCTCTTTCTTTGGAAATTGTTAAGAAAATGATGAATAGCTACTTTTCTAGGATTTGGTGGTAGGGAGAAGAGAGGGAGGACTGGATGACTTTTAATCTATTCACTGGTGGACTCAGTGAGCTAGGAAATGCTACAGTTGAAGGCATTTTCTCACTAAACTGGATAGCTATCTGTTCCTTTATTTATTCTACTATCTTTTGGCCACAAAAATCCATGTAAACTCCAGGGCAACTAAAACAATTGTTTAAAAAGAATTCTGGGGCTTCCCTGGTGGCACAGTGGTTGAGAGTCTGCCTGCCGATGCAGGGGACACGGGTTCGTGCCCCGGTCTGGGAAGATCCCACATGCCGCGAAGCGGCTGGGCCCGTGAGCCATGGCCGCTGAGCCTGCGCGTCCGGAGCCTGTGCTCCGCAACGGGAGAGGCCGCAGCAGTGAGAGGCCCGTGTACCAAAAAAAAAAAAAAAAAAAAAAAAAAAAGAATTCTGACAGCATGGCATCATATAAATGTTAATAAAATTTCAATAGCCAATAAAACCCTTGGAATTTTGTTAAGACTTGTCTTCATTATCTTGTAAAGAAGTAGCATTAGTGTCAGGGAACTTTCTGATTCTGCGAGGATAGAGCTACTCAAGTAGATGGTGACAAGAAATGGATAGACAAATCCACCAGAGTCCATTCTAGCTCAATGCAAGTCAAGATTTATCTGTCACAAGTGCCTTTATTATTTTATTAAATAAGGAACCGAATGGTGGAGCTAGAATTTTTTTTGTCTTTGTTGTTGTTCTAGTAGAATGACATATTCTATGAGATGACTGACTTAAACATTGAAAATGTTTCCCCAACTTTAGTCACACAAATACTACCATCATGATATATATATTTACTTATCCACATACTACCTGCACTGTTATTCATTTAATATTTTTCTTTAAATAGATTCCAGTTTTGCTACTTAAATCCATTTATTCAAATAGGAAATGCATGTTAGCATGAAAACAGAAAACAAGCTATAAATCTGTGAAATAATGGCTTTGCTGTACTGATTGTATATTTTTCTTATACATAAATATTACTATCAAAAATATTCATCCACTTACCCCTTAAATTACCCAGTGGTACTCTGGAAAACATTGGTTTAAGGTCTACCAAACCTTCTGGTTTCTACTAAGTCATTTTATTTGTAAGCATAGGCCATGATTTTCTATTTATAAAGGCACAAGTGACACAAAACACCGAGTCCAAGAAAGTATCCCAGAGATGAGCATCAGATTTTGTAAACTAGTCACTCATTATAAAAATAGTAATACTGTTCACTTCAGTGGAGTTTATATAGTATCAAGCCTTTCAGAAATATAACCTCAGTTAATTATCACAGCAGCCCTAAGAGATTAGCAGGGCATCCACTGTTGTATTTATTTTACACATGAGGAAACTGAGGCTCAGAGAAGTTATGTGACCATTTTCCAAGTTATGCAGGTAGCAAGTGGAAGAGTCAGCTCACTGTGTACCCATTGGTCTTTCCACTAGACCACATACACTATGCTACGCCCTAGAACTGGAAACTGCATCAGCAGTTAGTGAGTCAGGAACTACGGCTCCCTTGGAATTGCTATGTAGGATGATGTATTGATTCTGATAGACACACAATAAACTATATCATAGCCTTTCTGAACTTCCTTTTTTAATTTAATGAACCTATATTTACTGACCATCTAATGTAGTTGTCTGTAAAATAGCTTTGTATGCCTCTCCTCTATTTTCTCTTGTATATGTTCTTCCAAGTGTAAATTGACAGGCTTTAAGGATGGGAAGTAAAAAGGCAGAATGCAGTATATGAGTACAGGTATATCCTCTGAAAGTCCCAGAATGCATTGCATTCAAAAAAGATTCTGCTGTCACTAACACCTAACAAATACCCTCCAGTCATCAAAGAGAAAGATACTGTTGCTGGTCCAGCATTTGAGCCTGTCACTTTATTAAAGTATGGAATAAGAAATTCAGCCAATTTTGTACCCTGCCATTATTTTACAGCCTGTATTTGAAAAAAGAGACATAGAAAAGATTGTTAGGACTAAATGTAAAAATAGCAAAAATTCAACAATGCAGGCAATAGAAGACATTTTTGGATGTAATTTCATTATTGTTTAAATTGTACATCTAATCACAGGCAGGTTTGCTATTGCTCTCCCAGGATCCAAGCAGACAATAATTAAAATTACTTTGAATGAGTTTCAGTGCTTTAATATTTAAAATGTGTATGTTGTCTTAACTGATCTATAAGATCTTGTCTACCTCCAGCATCCTATAAATCTATGAACTGTTACTAAGCCAATTACATTTTCTTATTACTTCAGACCATATCCCTGTTGAAGAGAAATTCTAGTGACATTCATCTAAGCAACTGTAAGTACATTTACTATGTAAGTCACTTCTTTAAAAAAAATAGGAGGTGGACTTCCCTGGTGGCGCAGTGGTTAAGAATCCGCCTGACAATGCAGGGGACATGGGTTCGAGCCCTGGTCCGGGAAGATCCCACATGCGGAGAAACTAAGCCCGTGCGCCACAACTACTGAGCCTGTGCTCCAGAGCCCACAAGCCACAACTACTGAGCTTGCGTGCTGCAACTACTGAAGCCCATGCACCTAGAGCCCATGCTCCACAACAAGAGAAGCCACCGCAGTGAGAAGCCTGCACAGCGCAATGAAGAGTAGCCCCCGCTCACTGCAATTAGAGAAAGCCTGCATGCGGCAACGAAGACCCAACACAGCCAAAAATAAATAAAATGAAATAAAAAATAGGAGGTAATTGTTAAGTGGTTTCTACCATAATTAAATTTAAAAGGCATTTGCAGTATTTTTTTTACTATGATAGTTGTCCCCAATATTTATTACTCAAGATTGAGAGTTATAAAGGGAAAAAAGTAGAATAGTCTCTCAGACAGTTCATAGCCAAAGGCAGTATAAATGTAAATTTTAATATTCTGCTTCTACTACTCCTTGCCAAAGACAGAACACCGTGCAATAACGTAATACCAGATACAGCAAGATCTTTGGTAGAACAGCCAGGAAATATCAACAAAAGAATACAGTTGAAAGAGACCAGAGACACATAGAGCTCATTCAAAAACATTATGACGGGTTGGTTTGTAGTGCAGAAGAAAACAGCAAATGCCTTCAAATTTTGAGTATAACAATCATGCTCTTAAATATATGATGCTAAAAAAATGAAATACCAGGGACATCCCCTTGTGGATATGTTGAGTAACTTGTAGCTGACCTACGCTTCCACTGAGAAAAATTATTTTTAAAATGGATAAATTTTTTTTAGAAAACATCTGTTTTGAAGTTGTCAGAGAGCTTCCCAAGCAGCAAGAACTTGAGGGGCCAAGATCCCTGAGACAAGGGAAGGTCAGTGAAGTGAACTCAACATTCTTCAAGCTGCTTTCCCCACTGGGGCATTTGCCTATTCAGTTTAGAAGTTAAGCAGAGGGCAGCTAAGAGGCAGAGAAACCAACAGTTCTCACTGTGGGATGATAAAAACTGGAGTTCAGGGCTGCAAAAGCAGCTGGGGCTTGAGGATCAAGTTTTGTGAGAAATGATACACACAGCAGAGTGAGCAATCTTCCCTTGAGGCATGTGCCAAATTATTTTATTTATTTATTTCTTATACAGCAGGTTCTTATTAGTTATCTACTTTATACATATTAGTGTATACATGTCAATCCCAATCTCCCAATTCATCCCCCCACCGCCACTTTCTCCCTTTGGTGTCCATACGTTTGTTCTCAACATCTGTGTCTCTATTTCTGCCCTGCAAACCAGTTCATCTGTACCATTTTTTTAGGTTCCACATATATGCATTAATATACAATATTTGCTTTTCTCTTTCTGACTTACTTCACTCTGTATGACAGTCTCTAGGTTCATCCACGTCTCTACAAATGACCCAGTTTTGTTCCTTTTTATGGTTGAGTAATATTCCGTTGTGTATATGTACCACATCTTCTTTATCCATTCATCTGTCGATGGGAATTTAGGTTGCTTCCATGACCTGGCTATTGTAAATAGTGCTGCAATGAACATTGGGGTGCATGTGTCTTTTTGAATTATGGTTTTCTCTGGGTATATGCCCAGTAGTGGGATTGCTGGATCATATAGTAATTCTATTTGTAGTTTTCGAAGGAACCTCCATACTGTTCTCCATAGTGGCTGTATCAATTTACATTCCCACCAACAGTGCAAGAGGGTTCCCTTTTCTCCACACCCTCTCCAGCATTTATTGTTTGTAGATTTTCTGATGATGGCCATTCTGACCAGTGTGAGGTGATACCTCATTGCAGTTTTGATTTGCATTTCTCTAATAATTAGTGATGTTGAGCAGTCTTTCATGTGCCTCTTGGCCATCTGTATGTCTTCTTTGGAGAGATGTCTATTTAGGTCTTCTGCCCATTTTTGGATTGGGTTGTTTGTTTTTTTAATATTGAGCTGCATGAGCTGTTTATATATTTGGGAGATTAATCCTTTGTCTGTTGATTCATTTGCAAATATTTTCTCCCATTCTGAGGGTTGTCTTTTCATGTTGTTTATAGTTTTCTTTGCTGTACAAAAGCTTTTACGTTTCATTAGGTCCCATTTGTTTATTTTTGTTTGTTTATCTGTTACTCTAGGAGGTGGGTCAAAAAATATCTTGCTGTGGTTTATGTCAAAGAGTGCTCTTCCTATTTTTTCCTCTAAGAGTTTTATAGTGTCTGATCTTACATTTAGGTCTTTAATCCATTTGGAGTTCATTTTTGTGTATGGTGTTAGGGAGTGTTCTAATTTCATTCTTTTATATGTAGCTGTCCAGTTTTCCCAGCACCATTTATTGAAGAGACTGTCTTTTCTTCATTGTATATCCTTGCCTCCTTTGTCATAGATTAGTTGACCATAGGTGTGTGGGTTTATCTTTGGGCTTTCTATCCTATTCTATTGATCTATGTTTCTGTTTTTGTGCCAGTACCATATTGTCTTGATTACTGTAGCTTTGTAGTATAATCTGAAGTCAGGGAGTCTGATTCCTCCAGCTCCATTTTTTTCCCTCAAGACTGCTTTGGCTATTCGGGGTCTTTTGTGACTCCATACAAATTTTAAGATTTTTTGTTCTAGTTATGTAAAAAACGCCACTGGTAATTTGATAGAGATTGCATTGAATCTGTAGTCCAAAAATGCTTTGGGTAGTATAGTCATTTTCACAATATTGATTCTTCCAATCCAAAAACATGGTATACCTCTCCATCTGTTTGTGTCTTCTTTGATTTCTTTCATCAGTGTCTTATAGTTTTCTGAGTATAGGTCTTTTACCTCCTTAGGTAGGTTTATTCCTAGGTATTTTATTCTTTTTGTTGCAATGGTGAATGGGATTGTTTCCTTAATTTCTCTTTCTGATCTTTCGTTGTTAGCATATAGGAATGAGAGAGATTTCTGTGCATTAATTTTGTATCCTGCAACTTTACCAAATTCATTGATCAGCTCTAGTAGTTTTCTGGTGGCATCTTTAGGATTCTCCATGTATAGTATCATGTCATCTGCAAACAGTGACAGTTTTACTTCTTCTTTTCCAATTTGGATTCCTTTTATTTCTTTTTCTTCTCTGATTGCCATGGCTAGGACTTCCAAAACTATGTTGAATAAGAGTGGCAAGAGTGGACATCCTTTACTTGTTCCTGATCTTAGAGGAAACGCTTTCAGTTTTTCACCATTGAGAATGATGTTTGCTTTGGGCTTGTGGTATATGGCCTTTATTATGTTGAGGTAGTTTCCCTTGATGCCCACTTTCTGGAGAGTTTTTATCATAAATCGGTGTTGAATATTGTCAAAAATTTTTACTGCATCTATTGAGATGATCATATGGTTTTATTACTTAATTTGTTAATATGGTGTATCACATTGATTGATTTGCGTATATTGAAGAATCCTTGCATCCCTGGGATAAATCCCACTTGATGATGGTGTATGATCCTTTTAATGTGTTGTTGGATTCTGTTTGCTAGTATTTTGTTGAGGATTTTTGCACCTATATTCATCAGTGATATTGGTCTGTAATTTTCCTTTTTGTAGTATCTCTATCTGGTTTTGGTATCAGGGTGATGGTGGCCTCGTAGAAAGATTTTGGGAGTGTTCCTTCCTCTACAATTTTTTGGAAGAGTTTGAGAAGGATGCGTGTTAGCTCTTCTCTAAATGTTTGATACAATTCACCTGTGAAGCCGTCTGGTCCTGGACTTTTGTTTGTTGGAAGATTTTTAATCACAGTTTCAATTTCATTACTTGTGATTGGTCTGTTCCTATTTTCTATTTCTTCCTGGTTCAGTCTTCCAGATACCTTGGAAAAGGTATTTCTTCCTTATACCTTTCTAAGAATTTGTCCATTTCTTCCAGGTTGTCCATTTTATTGGCATAGAGTTGCCTGTAGTAATCTTTCACGATGCTTTGTATTTCTGCAGTGTCCATTTTAACTTCTCCTTTTTCATTTCTAATTTTATTGATTTGAGTACTCTCCCTCTTTTTCTTGATGAGTCTGGCTAAGGTTTATCAATTTTGTTTATCTTCTCAAAGAACCAGCTTTTAGTTTTATTGATCTTTGCCATTGTTTTCTTTGTTTCTATTTCATTTATTTCTGCTCTGATGTTTATGATTTCTTTCCTTCTACTAACTTTGGGTTTTGTTTGTACTTCTTTCTGTAGTTCCTTTAGGTGTAAGGTTAGATTGTTTATTTGAGATTTTTCTTGTTTCTTGAGGTAGGATTGTATTGCTATAAACCTCCCTCTTAGAACTGTTTTTGCTGCATCCCATAGGTTTTGGATCATCATGTTTTCATTGTCATTTGTTTCTAGGTACTTTTTGGTTTCCTCTTTGATTTCTTCAGTGATCTCTTGGTTATTTAGTAATGTATTGTTTAGCCTCCATATCTTTGTGTTTTTTACGTTTTTTCCCCCTGTAATTGATTTCTAATCTCATAGCATTGTGGTTGGAAAAGATGCTTGATATGATTTCAATTTTCTTAAATTTATCAAGGCTTGATTTGTGACCCAAGATGTGATCTATCCTGGAGAATGTTCCATGTGCACTTGAGAAGAAAGTGTAATCTGCTGTTTTTGGATGGAATGTCCTGTAAATATCAATTATCTATATCTGGTCTTTTGTGTCATTTAAAGCTTGTGTTTCCTTATTAATTTTCTGTCTGGGTGATCTGCCCCTTGGCGTAAGTGAGGTGTTAAAGTTCCTATTATTGTGTTACTATCAATTTCCTCTTTCATAGCTGTTAGCATTCGCCTTATGTATTCAGTTGCTCCTATGTTGAGTGCATACATATTTATAAATTGTTATATCTTTATTCTTGGATTTATCCCATGATCATTATGTAATATCCTTGTCTCTGGTAACATTCTTTATTTTAATGTCTATTTTGTCTGATATGAGTCTTGCTACTCCAGCTTTCTTTTGATTTTCATTTGCATGGAATATTTTTTCCATCCCCTCACTTTCAGTCTGTATGTGTCCCTAGGTCTGAAGTGGGTCTCCTGTAGACAGTATATATATGGGTCTCATTTTTGTATCCATTCAGCAAGCCTGTGTCTTTTGGTTGGAGCATTTAATCCATCCACATTTAAGGTAATTATGGATATGTATTTTCCTATTACCATTTTCTTAATTGTTATGTGTTTCTTTTTGTAGGTCCTTTTTTTATCTTGTGTTTCCTACTTAGAGAAGTTCTGTTAGCATTTGTTGTAGAGCTGGTTTGGTGGTGCTGAATTCTCTTAGCTTTTGCTTGTCTGTAAAGCTTTTGATTTCTCCCTTGAATCTGAATGAGATCCTTGCCAGGTAGAGTAATCCTGGTTGTAGGTTCTTCCCTTTCATCACTTTAAATATATCGTCCCACTGCCTTCTGGCTTGTAGAGCTTCTGCTGGGAAATCAGCTGTTAACCTTATGGGAGTTCCCTTGTATATTATTTGTCATTTTTCCCTTGTTGCTTTCAATAATTTTTCTTTGTCTTTAATTTTTGTCAGTTTGCTTACTATGTGTCTCAGCATGTTCCTCCTTGGGTTTATACTGCCTGGGACTCTCTGTGCTTCTTGGACTTGGTGGCTATTTCCTTTCCATGTTAGGGAAGTTTTCAATTATAATCTCTTCAAATATTTTCTCAGGTTCTTTCTCTCTCCTCCTTCTGGGACGCCTATAATGCAAATGTTGTTGCGTTTAATGTCCCAGAGGTCTCTTAGGCTGTCTTCATTTCTTTTCATTCTTTTTTCTTTATTCTGTTCCATGGCAGTGAATTCCACCATTCTGTCTTCCAGATCACTTATCCATTCTTCTGCCTCAGTTATTCTGCTATTGATTCCTTCTAGTGTTTTTTTCATTTCAGTTATTGTACTGTTCATCTCTGATTTTTTATTCTTTAATTCTTCTGGGTGTTTGTTAAACATTTCTTGCATCTTCTCGATCTTGCCTCCATTCTTTTTCCGAGGTCCTGGATCATCTTCACTATCATTATTCTGAATTCTTTTTCTGGAAGGTTGCCTATATCCACTTCATTTAGTTGTTTTTCTGGGATTTTATCTTGTTCCTTCATCTCGTGCATAGTCCTCTGCCTTTTCATTTTGTCTATTTTTCTGTGAATGTGGTTTTTGTTCCACAGGCTGCAGAATTGTATTTCTTCTTGTTTCTGCTTTCTGCCCTCTGGTGGATGAGGCTATCTAAGAGGCTTGTGCAAGCTTCCTGAGGGGAGGGACTGGTGGTGGATAGAGCTGGGTGTTGCTCCGGTGGGCAGAGCTCAGTAAAACTTTAATCTGCTTGTCTGATGATGGGTGGGGCTGGGTTCCCTTCCTGTTGGTTGTTTGGCCTGAGGCAACCCAGCACTGGAGCCTACCGGGCTCTTTGGTGGGGCTAATGGCGGACTCTGGGAGGGCTCCCACCAAGGAGTACTTCCCAGAACTTCTGCTGCCAGTGTCCTTGTTCCCGTGGTGAGCCACAGCTGCCTCCCACTTCTGCAGGAGGCCCTCTAACACTAGCAGGTAGGTGTGGTTCAGTCTCCTATGGGTTCACTGCTCCTTCCTTTGGGTCCTGATGCGAACACTACTTTGTGTGTGCCCTCCAAGAGTGGAGTCTCTGTTTTTCTCAGTCCTGCCAAATTCCTGCAATCAAATCCGTCTAGCCTTCAAAGTCTGATTCTCTAGGAATTCCTCCTCCTGTTGCTGGTCCCCCAGGTTGGGAAGCCTGACAGTGGGGCTCAGAACCTTCACTCCAGTGGGTGGACTTCTGTGGTATAAGTATTCTCCAGTTTGTGAATCACCCCCCCCCCCAGTGGTTATAGGATTTGATTTCATTGTGATTGCACCCCTCCTACCGTCTCATTGCTGCTTCTCCTTTGTCTTTGGATGTGGGGTATCTTTTTTGGTGAGTTCCAGTGTCTCCCTGACGATGATTGTTCAGCAGTTGGTTGTGATTCCGGTGCTCTTGCAAGAGGGAGTCTCTCATCCACCAGGATGGAATTTCTTCTGGACTCTGCTGTGTACCTTCCACTCTCTCCTCTTCAGAAATAGAGCAGCCAGTAGTCCTCCCTCCAAGGAAATGGTGAGCTAAGTTGTGACTATGCAACAAAGTCTTTTTTACTCCATTGGAAACGCTGTTTAAAATTTCATTTTGAGGTTTTACATTTCCTTACTGGCCTCAACAATAGAGGATAGATTGAAAAGATAAGGCAAAACATTTAAAGTTATCCACATTTAGCAAAGCAATACCCTTCCTCTCCTCTGCCTTCCCAAGACTAAGACTACCCAAATTCTTTTTTTCCTTTTTTTAAAATTGAGATACAATTGTCAATAAACATTATATCAGTTTCAGGTGTACAACATAATGATTCGATATTTGTATATATTTAAAAATGATCACTCCAGCAAGTCTAGTTAACATCCATCACCACACACAGTTACAAATTGTGTATGTGTGTTTTGTGATGAGGACTTTTAAGACCTATTCTCTTAACAACTTTCAAACATGCAATACAGTGTTACTAACTATAGTCACCATACTGTACATTACATACCCATGACTTTATTTTATAGCTGGAAGTTGATAGCTTTTGACCACTTCACCCATTTCACCCACTCCCCACACCCTACCTCTGGCAAACATCAATCTATCTATATATCTATGAATTTGGTGTTTTGTTTTGTTTTTGGATTCCACATATAAGTGAGCACATATGGCATTTGTCTCTCTTTCTCTAACTTATTTCACTTTGCAAAATGCAATCAAGGTCCACCCATGTTGTTGCAAATGGCAAGATTTCATTCTTTTTTATTCCTGAACAGCATTCCAGTGCCATATCTATATATCTATATACTATATAGATAAATATTCACACATAACATACATACATACAGAAAACTGTCATTACTTGACCTGCTTCGCAAGTTTCATTCCCACACCTTGTCTTTATTTAACCTGACTGAGGTAAACCTTATTCTGTATGAACAGCCTTATCTCACGGGCATTTGCCAAGAACAATCAAACAATTGTTTAACATTGCAATTGCCTAAGGTGCTATTAATAATGGAAGCTAACAAAAGGCTGACAAAAAAATTTTCAGGAAAAAATTAGGGAATGATATGTCTGTGGGGGGCTTTGCAAAACTCCAAAATATTCTTGTCAATCTAGAAAACGATGCACATGTGCAGAGATATACACATACCCAGGAGAGAACTGAGAAGGTCCTAACCTGGCTGACTTTGAGTCTCTGAACAAGAAAAAAGTGAAGGCTAGCAGAGATGTAAATTGTCTACTTGAGCATTGAAACCATGCCCCAATACAAACACAGAGCACCTTTGCAAGGGCTGGGAGATGTATTGGTTCAAGTCATTTAAGAAAAATCTCTCTTCAGTCGTTAGCTGATGGTTAAGCTGAGCATATTTTTCAGTGGCCACACACAACAAAGAATACAGACTCTATATAATTAGTTCAGGAAAGTCAATAAACAAGCAACTAGCAGGAACAACAGCAATAACAACAACAACAACAAAATGTTGGGAGGAGGGGAAGCTGTCACATTGTAGTATTAAAAATAACCAGTTTTTAACAAAAATTATGAGACACACAAAGGAACAGGAAACTGTGGCTCATACACAAGATAAAAAGCTGTCAATAGAAACTGTCTCTAAGGAAGCCTATAATTGAACTTACTAGACAAAGACTTTAAGTCAGCTATTATACATATGTGCAAGGAATTAAAAGAAACTCTGCCTGAAGAATTAAAAGAAAGTATGGGAGTGATGTCTCACCACATAGAGAGTATCATTAAAAAGAGAATTTACAAAAAACCAACTAGGAATTATGGGTTTGAAAAGCACAATAACTGAAATGAAACATTCACAAGAGAGGCTCAACAACAGATTGGAACTAGCAGTTGAAAGAAGCAGTAAACTTGAAGACAGGTAAACTGAGATTATCCAATCTGAGGAACAAAGGAAAAGGAATGAAGAAAAATGAACAGAGCTTCAGAGGTTGGTGGGACAGCATCAAGTGTATTACCATATGCACAATGGGAGTCTCAGAAGGAAGGAAAGAGAGGAAGGGGCAAAAAGAACATTTAAAAAATATAATGGCCAAAAATATTCCAAACCTGATGAAAAATATTAATCTACACATCCAAGAAGGTCAAACAACTCTAAGTGGATAAACTCAAGGAGACATGCACCTGGAAAAATCACAGTTAACTACTGAAAGACAAAGACAAAGAAAACTTTGAAAGCAAGAGAAAAGTGACTCAAGTAACTCATCATGTACAAGGGATCCTCAATAAGATTAACATCTGACTCCTCCTCAGAAAACATGAGACCAGAAAGCAGTGAGATGACATAATTCAAAAGTGTTGAAAGAAAACCAAGAATTCTATATCAAGAAAAAGTATCCTTTAAAAGCAAAGGAGAATTTAAGACATTCCCAGACAAACAAATACTGAATTCATCACTACCTACTAAAGGGAATCCTTCAAGCTGAAATGAAAGGATACTAGACAATAACGCAATCCACATGAAGAAAGAAAGAGCACTGATAAAGGTAACTATATAGGTATATATAGAAGACAGAATAAATGTATTTTTGTTTCTCTTTTTAAAATATCTGATTTAAAAGACAACTGCATAAGGCAATAACTTAAAAATCATGTCTATGGGCTTATAATGTAAAAGATATCATGTACATGACAATCATAGTACAAAGGAAGGAGGAGGTTTTGTATACCATGAAAAAATTAAGTCAATATTAAATATAAACTAGATTGTCTTAAGATGTTAATGTTAATCTTTAGGGCAATACTAAGAAAATCACCTTTAAAATATATAGTAAAACAAACAATAAGGAGATTAAAATGTTATCTTAGAAAGTATCTATTAAACACAAAAGAAGGCAGTAATAGAGGAATAAAGGAACAAAAAAAACCCTGTAATACATACAATACAGAAAACAAATAGGAAAAAAGCAGACATAAATTCTACCTTATTAGTAATCACATTAAATGTAAATGTACTAAACACTCTAATCAAAAAGTAGAGACGGGTAAAATGGATTTCAAAAGATTCAGTTATATGCTACCTCCAAGAGACACACGTTAGATTCAAAGACACAAATAAGGGGCTTCCCTGGTGGCGCAGTGGTTGAGAGTCCGCCTGCCGATGCAGGGGACACGGGTTCGTGCCCTGGTCTGGGAAGATCCCACATGCCGCGGAGCGGCTGGGCCCGTGAGCCATGGCCACTGAGCCTGCGTGTCCGGAGCCTGTGCTCTGCAACGGGAGAGGCCACAACAGTGAGAGGCCCATGTACCGCAAAAAAAAAAAAAAAAAAAAAGACACAAATAAGTTGAAAGTGAAAGGTTGGAAAAAGATATGTCACTCACAGTACCTAAAATAGAAATGGAGTGGCTATAGTAATATTTGACAAAACAGACATTAAACAATGAGATACCACCTCATATCCATTAAGATGGGTATAATCAAAAGCAGAAACCAACAAGTATGATAAGTATATGGAGAAATATGTGTGAAGGAGAAACTTTCACACACTGCTTGTGGAAATGTAAAATTGTGCAATCACTTTGCAAAATAGTCTGGCAATTCCTCAATGTTTAAATATAAAGTTACCATATGACCCAACACAACCAAAAGAAATGAAAACTTATATTCACACAAAATCCTGTTCACAAATACCGTAGCATCATTATTCATAATAGCCAAAAAGTAGAAATAAACAAAATGTTCATCAGCTAAATAATGGATAAGCAAAATGTGGTATTTCCATGCATTGGAATATAATCACAATAAAACCAAATGAAGTGCTGATTCATGCTACTAGGATGAACCTTAAAAACATTATGCTAAGTGAAAGAAGCCAATCAAAAAACTACATGTTGTATAATTGCATTTATATTAAAGATCCAGAATAGGCAAATACATAGGGACAGAAAGTAGATTAGTAATTATCTAGGGATGGGGGTGGCAAGAGTTGGGGAGGGAATGGGAGTGAGTGCTAATGTATACAAGGTTCCTTTCTGAGGTGATAATGATGTTCTGGAATTAGATAGTGGTGATGGTTGTACAACTGTGTGAATATGCTAAGCACCACAGAATTGTATACTTTAAAAGAGTGAATTGTATAGTGTGTGTATTCTATCTTAATAAAGCTAATAGTAAAAAAAATGGAAATTTTGTAACTGAAAAATAGAATTACTAAAATTAAGTACTCAATCATTGAATTTAACAGCATACTGGACATAGCAAAAAAGACTTGCAAACTAAAAAAAAAATAGGTCAATAGAAAATATCCAAGCTGAAGAAAGAACAAAAAGAAAGAAAATCTTTGTAAAAGAGCATACAGGATATATAATACATGGTGAGATCTTTTAATGTACATGTAATTGGAATCTCAGGAAGAGAGGAGATAAAGTGGGGCAGAAGCAATATTTGACAAGATAAAGGTCAAGCATTTTTGAAAACTCAACATAAAGATTAAGGAAGTTTAATGAACCCCAAACAGAATAACTACCAAGAAGACTACACACATGCAAATCAGTTTAAAATGCTGGAAACAAAACATGAGAAGAAAATATTAAAAGTATCCAGAGAATAAAAGTACCCTTTCAAAGGAACTATATGACTGAAAACTGACTCAATAGAAATGATGGAAGCCAGAAGACAACTGAATGACATCTTTAAAGGTCTGATTAAAAAAATGATTGTCAACTTAGAATTCTATTCTCAGCAAAAACATCCTTCAAATGTAAAGGAAAAATAAAGACATTCTCAGACAAACAAAAACTGAGAGAATTCATTAGCAGTGGACTTACACACACACACACACACACACACACACACACACACACACACACACACACAACCCCAAACCAAAACCAAAACCAAACAAAACACTAGATGCAGAAGAAAATACTTCTGGCAGAAGAGAAATATTTCCTAAAAAAAAAAAAAAAAATTCAAGAGAGAAACATGGAAATTCAGGAAGGAATGAATACTAATGGAATGGAGAAATATGTGAATAAATATAGAAGCAACCAAACCAGTCATATCTTTTGGGGCTTAAAAAATACAGTTTCTATATGCCTAATAACATAGGTTCAAAATATATACAAGCAAGAATTGATAGAACTGAAAGGAGAAATAAATTCACAATCATAATAGGAAATTAATACACCTCTCAACTGAACAGATAAAAATCAGTAAAAATATAGAAAATAGGAACAGGATTACAAGCTTGATTCAGTCAACATATACAGACCACTTCATACAACAACAACAAAATATACATTATTTTCTAACACACATAGAACATTTACCTAAATTGACTCTTTTTTGGGCATTTCAACAAATTGCAAAGGATTGAAATCATTAAGGGTATGTTCTCTGAGCATAGTCGGATTATCTAGAAACAAGTTAAAAACAGTAACTAGAAAATTCCCAAATATTTAGAAATTAAGCAATACACTTATAAATAATCTATGCATAAAAGAAAAAAGCAAAATGGAAATGAGAAAATACTTTGAACTGAATGAGAGGGAAAACACAACTTATTAAAACATGTGGGTTACAGCTAAAACTGCATTTAGAGGGAAATTTGCAGCACTTTTCTATGTACATGTTATACTTCAGTAAGTATTTTACTTTAAAAAAATGAAGAGCAATGTACTTTTCTAGCGGTATCTAGGAGATCCCTGGCTGGGTATTTAGGGGTCCTGGATTACAACCCAAGTTCTAAACTAATACTGAGTAGTTGTCAAAGTAAGGCTAAAGGAAAAGCATCTCAGTGTAGGAAAAGAGTGCAGAACTGGGTGTCATGATCGTCTGGTTCCAGTCCTAGACCCCCCTTTAACTATGTCAGTTTGTTGAATCAAATAACCTCAGTTAGGAGGTAAAACCTGGGAGCATCTGAGCTAAACTTGGTTGCAGATACTTATCTAGGTATCACAATAATTTTAAAACTTGATTTTGTACCTTTAGATGATGCACATACCTCAGCAAACCACAGTCCCCACCGCACTCTGGTACATAACAGCCCTCCTGCTAAAGACATGGTTTCCTAACACACGACTGCATCTGAATTTGCAACCTCCGGGCCATGTGTTTTCTAAGGTCCTTTCTGGTTTTAATGTTCTTTGTTTCCATGACTTGCACTCAAAACTATGTCCAAAATCTGGATATACTTCTACTAAATATTATTCATTGTTTATCTGAAATTCACATTTAACTGGGTGTCACGTACTTTTACTTGCTAAATTTAGCACTTCTACCATCAATGCAAGTGATTTTACAAGATTCCACAATAATAACCCGTTCAGGAGGGACCATTTTGAAGGCTGATATAATCTATGGTAGATTGTTTGCAAAAATAGCCATAATTATTCCTTCCCTATATCCAGTAGTTCCTCCCATCAAGATATAGAGTCCATTTCCTCACTCTTTGAATCTGAGCTAGCAGAACAAGTTATCCCAGTTGAGGCCCCCCTAAACTAGCCAGCTCCTCACTAACCTGGCAGATGGCTTCAGGTGCATGAATGAGACCAACCAAGAACTGAACTGCCCAGCTCAGCCCAGATCAAATTGCCACCTTGCAGAATAGTGAGTGAAATAAGTGGTTATTATCTTAAGCCACTAAGCTTTGGGGTGTTTGCTATACACTAAAAGCTACCTGATATAGAACCAATTCTAATCCTAATAAAGGAGTTAGATGTGATAATCCTTTTTCTTATAATGTTTTTGACAACTGGTCTCTGATTTATGAAGCTGATACTCTTTCATATTGTACAACATTCAACAAAAGTCATTCATTCACGTTTTGGCCTGTTTCTTTTCAAGCTGATCTGAATATAAATGCCCAAGACCTCACCTTACGTATCACCTGAGATGAAGGCGGAATCAAGAGAACTGTGTTTGAGTCCTGGCTCTCATACCCAATTTGCCTCTGTCTACCCTCATCTTTATGAGAGAGCCACTAGAGAAGGGTTTCAAGCCTTTTCTGAGATTGAACTGCTTCTCATTTTCCCAGACCTTTGTGATGACTTAGACAGATGTTGAGGATAGTGTTAGATGTAAAGCCCCTAAGCAGGATGGCTAAGAAAGTGGTGCCTAGTATGATGTCTATTGGGAAAACTATCAAGTAAAGCTTCATCATTTTGCTTTGGGACCACTAAAATGGTCCATTTAAAGCCTTTCAATGAATGCTTTTTCTACAAAGAGTGAATATGCAAATCCCTTAGCATGTAGACGAGGCTCTTGGTGATCTGGTTCTCATCTGACTGTCCACTGTCATCTCCCACCACTTTCCTAGATGTGGCCATATGAGATGCTTCTGTTCACTACTACAGATTTTCTGTCTCACTGGTCTCTTATTCTAGTCACTATTACTACAACTAATTCTACACAGGCTTTAAACAGTTTCACTCAGATGCACCTGATAGATGCCTTGTCTTGGGCCCATGCCAACTGCCTGTTACTTCCTATATTTGATGCTAAGTTTTGTGCAGTCATTTTGGGCTTGGCCCTCGGCAGAATCACTCAGCACCCATGCAAATGTAACCTAGAAATAAGGGAAGAGAGAGTAGCCAATGCTGAATGGACAGTTATCCCTGGCCAGTGCAGGAAGGGAACCTGTGGACAAATGCTTCTCCCTTTCTTCCCCCGGGTGATGGCTCTGAGACATACTTCAACATGGTTTCTCAGCTGTTTGAAAGTTAAACACAGTTAAAGCACAGAGAGTCTTCCCTTTTATCATCTCCAAACTATGAATCAGGCCCATGCTGAGGGAGAAAGATGATTTGCTTGAATGAGAAACTGAAGTTTTAATTTGAATTGGACTTTTTAACATACCTGAATGTGTGGCGGCTCCTATACCTCAACCAGACTGAGAAGCTATGGGATCTGCCAAGGGGTGGGGAAGGGAGAATTCTCTAGGGTATGTTTGAAGAGAGTGTTGGAAAGAAAAAACAAAGCTGTTCCTGATTGCACCCTACCAAATTAAGCCAATTCAACAAATAGGTTATGCTATAGGTTGCTCTGTGGTGTTATTCCCTAGACTTATCTTAAGGTAGACCATAAGAAACAGCACTATGCAACTCTCTGTAAGGACCCTTCAGGAAATATCTCTATAATCTTAGTATCAGGGATAGTTCTTTTTTTCTGGGCCAAATGATGTGCTGTTATCCAATTGGTATACCAAGTAAAATTGAGAGGATCAGTGAGAAAGGTCTATTCTTTGTTTTTTGTTTTTTTTTTGTTTTTTTTTTTTTTGCGGTACGCGGGCCTCTCACTGTTGTGGCCTCTCCCGTTGTGGAACACAGGCTCCGGACGCGCAGGCTCAGCGGCCATGGCTCATGGGCCCAGCCGCTCCGCGGCATGTGGGATGTTCCCAGACCGGGGCACGAACCCGTGTCCCCTGCATCGGCAGGCGGACTCTCAACCACTGCGCCACCAGGGAAGCCCCAAGGTCTATTCTTTAGGGAGTATTTTTATCACTGACATTGTTTACAATTGCTGACACATGGTGATAATAAGAAGTAGATCAACTTTTAGCCTAGTTTATTGTAGTTTATACATTTTCTACAGAAAATGCACCTCCTTATTGCCTCCACCCATTGATGGACTGCTTCATCTGTTTCTATCCTAAGAACACTGTAAGTCATGTTTTACAGATGAGTTTTCCATCTTTTTCAGTTTCTAGAAAGTGAGGACTCAAACTGATATATCTCCTCCCCTGTCTGCCAGCATATTTCTATACTAGGTCTGAGTCCTGGGCTTAAGTTTACATCATCATATACTTTTTTTTCATTTTTGTCCATCTCTCTTTTATTTTTAAACCTACCTCTAATTAAATTGTCTTTGTGTGCATATTTTTGTAAGCTCTTTAAATCCTTTTTCCAGCAAGATATATAAGCAATGTAATAAACAGAAAGAATGATTTTAAATGCACATACTGAATTACCTACCCCACATGTGTAGCATCCCACACGCAGTTCATTCTAGACACATCATTTTTCCCATTTCAAAATGCAGTAAATGACCCCTAGAATGCTATTTCTGGTTTCCTTAGGAAACAGCACCATGTGGCATAACTCACCTACCCCAGTAGTGTGATCTCCCTTTGGTCCTGTGTAGGAGGTAGGAGTTTCTCCCCTCCTCCTGTGCCAGCTGCTCCGGTTCCTTCTCTCCTGAGTAAATGCACATTCATCTTGTTCGAAAGTACACTCTCCAGGTAGAGTTGGAAGCTTCTCTGCAAGGAAACAGCAGGTGATGCAATTGCTGAGGCTCTTTCAATGAATATGTATTCCAAGGCTCACTGGAAGCACGTGCTGCACGTATGGGTGTCGCCTGGCCACATGCCCCACATGAAGAGGCAGCCTCCCTCACCAGAAGCCCACCTAAGCCACGCTGGTGCTTCCAGCTAGAGGCTGGACTCCACCCTAGGTTCTGCCAGAGAGGCAGAGAACAATCAGAAATCTAGATCCAAAAGTATGGGAATACTTTGAGAAAGAAACTTTCTCTGACTTGTGAATTTATTTGTGTGAATGAGCTTATAAAGCTCTGAAAATTGGAGGTATGTTGCCTCTATGGAAACATAAAAATAATAAAACGGCATGCAGGAGCATTCTTCAGAAATCCAGAATGAGTGAAGGGAATCCTCAGAGCAACTCTATAGCTGCTTTGGAGGAGGGGGAGAATGTGAAAGAATTAAATGTGATTTTGGAGACATAGCTTAATATGTGAGGAGCAGGTTACTGAATTTTTCTGTGCCTCAGCATTCTTATTTGTAATGTGGGAATATTAGTGGTATCCACCTCAGGGGGTTGTGAGGATTAAATAAGATGATGTATGTAAAATATTTAGAACATGAAGTTCTCAATAAATATTAGCTAAATATAAATTAGAACTTGGTGTTTTGCTGCCTGGAGGTTTATTTTCCATTTCCAAAAACAAATGTTTATGTCTTTGGGTGCTATCTTCAATAACTGTAATAATGATTATTATTAGAGTGGTGTCACCTCCCAACTTCCTGGGGACTTCTTTGGTTGTACCTCCCTACCTCTAGATTCTCTAATAAATAGCTTATCTTTTCCATCTCTTGCATGATAATTATTTTACTTCATTTTATTTTATATACACTACAAGCTAATGAAGGCTCATTCCCTTTTCTACGTCTTGAGTGTAGAGATTTTTATCTTGTTTTATGTTGTTCTTGCAATGCCACACAAATCGACTACAAACAAATTATCTTTTAATTAAATAAACACGGAGATTATTCTCTGGTGCCAAATTGATGCCACAATTTGCCTGTTTGTTAAAGAAATTGATACCCTGAGACTTAGGATGCAGTGGTAATTAGTAGATAGAAACCAATGATTTGGGTTGAGGTATGCACAATTTTCTCATTAGACATAAGGTCCAACACACAGCCACAATATTTGTCACTATCATCAATGCTTGCTCCATTGCTCCACTGTCATTTAATTCACTTGGAAAATATTTATTTATTATCATTTAGATATGATATGTTTACCTAGTCTATGTATAATAATTTCACCAATATTTCTTGAAAACCTGCATGCGTATGAGGCAACAACAATAATAATAACAAAAGGAATTATAATAGAAGGTATTTGTTTTTAAAGCACTGTTTTGTGCCAGGTCCTACACTAGGGAATTTAAGTGTATTATCCCCACTTTTCAGGTAGGTATTACCACCTCTCTTATAGATGAAGATACAGGGGTCAAGTCATATGTACAAAGTCACACATTGCATTCAAGGCATCATTTCTAAATGAGAGAGGCACTTCTGACAAGAAAGGCAAAGGACAGACTAGCACAGATTAAATGTACGTGGTATGTTCTTAGAGAAACAGGACATGCTATGAAATGGCCAGGGAGACAAAAGAAAGCTGAAATGACCGCCGTCTTACCTGGAGACGAGCAGCTTCCCAATTCTATTGTGATGTCATCCAGGGCTACAAGTCCACAGTCCCAAAAACTTTTGCACAGGCTCATGAAAACCACCTGCAGTTCAGAAAAGTAAAACTGTGAGTTCTGTCAACCAAAAATTGGAAACACTTACGACCTGGGATGTACTTGACACAACAGATGTGCAGAAGCAAACTACAGGCACCTCTTCATTGTCTGTGAACCACAGATCACAGTGGCATGAGTGATGGTTAACCATTTATATATGACCCTGGGACTACTTCTCTTATTTTTTTCAGTAGAATCAAGCTCACAATGATATGTTGTGTACACTAATGCTGAACTTAGTTTACATTCTTTAAAACACTGGGAGAGGAAAGCAAGAAGTTAACTAGGTGGCAGAGGAAAACCAGTCAACTTTTAAATATTTTCCCCAGATAATCCACAAAGCACGTACAGGGTGGATGGCAGTCCAAGCTTTTTTACAAACATTTCCAGTGTAAACACACTATTGATTCTTTGGAATTGACTTTCTGGCAATGTGCTTCGTTCATAGAGTGAACAAAGTCCCAGTGATTTGCTATCTGGAGACCCAAGTTCCATTTCCAAAGTAAAGATCTATGTCCTTGAGTGTTATCACTAATAAAAGCCCTAAATGCAGTTATTTTATCAGGCCAAACATTTTTACTGTTGTATGTGAAGGAAAAATAAATCTCTACTATAAATTATTAAATTCATGTGCCAAAGACAGAGAGAAAAGTCTTGGATTTCTTTCCATTAAGCCAATTTAAAAGTCTCCTTTTCATGTATAGGATGAGCAAAGAGCACTTTTCAAAACATTTATACTAGATTTTCACTGTACTTTGCAGTTTACAAAGCTGCTTCACAGGTATAACCTAATGCTTAATGAGCACAAGGTCATTCAGTCCATGGTCAATCCCTCAAATACAAATCTTAATTCAAAAAAGACAAAGAGATATTACAGAAAGTACAACCCAAATTATGAATAATGAGAACATTTGATTCTTTTTAGGTTCTAATATACAGTATGCTATGTCTTCAATTTATCTGTGTTATCAATAGGATCTAACTGCTCTTTGATGATCAGAGCCACCAGAATATAGAATTTATTTAAAAAGAAATTGAAAAATCTCATGACAGTTTATCACTATGCAAAATATAAAATGTCTTAGGCCAATATCTTCAGAATAACTCCTAATCGTAAGATGTGTGAAAGTTTACTTGGACTGTATTCATATTACTTTAAATTATAAAAAGGATAGTTTGGAGATGTGATAATATATAACTATATGTATTTACAAGGAACAAAATAAAAGGGGCGTTTTGGGTTTTTTAATTTAACTTCCATTAATTTTCTTATCTTTATAAATTCTAGAGATGATCTGACTATGTAAAATATTTTACTTGTAGGATTTATGCGTGGGAACTTGTTCCCCGTTTGCAAAGCAGAGGTCTATGGCATCAGCCCTGAGTACAGTTACATTTTATCAGCAATTCTTCCTGTTCTATGGGAAGGAGTAGTAATCTGTCTCGTAATTTACTGAATTAATAGTGCTGCCCCTAGAAAAGATTTGGCTTTCTTTTCCTTTCACTTCTTTAAAGTCTGTTTTTGACATGAATGGTGAAAAAGTACTTTTTCAAAATGATTCTGTGGTAGTGAAATGATTCACCATGTAAAGTATTACCTAAATAAGACTCAAACATTTGGCAGGTAAACATATCTTAAAGAGGAGAAATGTAAACATGCTTTCACATGTTTACTACAGCATTATTTTATAATGACCATAAAACCAAGCAAGCAAGGAAGCAAATGAAAGAACCCAAGATTTCAAAAACAGAGGAAATACACAAATCATGGTGCTACAATCTAAGAAATAGGCAATCATTCACTCTGACAGCTTGTGAATATTATTTAGTAGTAGAGAAATATATTCCTCTCATAATGTTAAGTGAAAAAAAGCTGGTTATAATAGATAAAATAAAGCAAAATAAAATAAGGTAAATTATATCGAACTCATCTAAAAATACATAGAAAAAAACCTTGAAAATTTACCAAATGTATAACAGTTTTGTTAGGTTCATGAAATTACGGGTATTGAATAGAATTTCATTTTCTAAACATTCTTTAATTTTGCTATATTTATAATTGAGAGAAAAGAAGAAGGAATCAAAATATCTATAATGAAGATGTGGAATAGTGAGTTACTGTTTTTCAGATTGGCACTGTTTATTATAGTAGCCACGAGGACATGTGGCTATTTAAATGAAAACTAAATAAAATTTAAAATTCATTTCCTTAGGTGCACTAATCACATTTCAAGTGCGTAACAGCCACATAGAGCCAGTGATCAAGTGAGCTGGTTATGGAAGATATGTAACATTTCCTCATTGCAGAAAGTTCCACTGGATAGAGCTTCCTGGCTCCTTTTGGACATTCCAAACAAATCTGTGAACTGCCACAGTGGGTTAAGTGAAATGCTAAAGATGTTCTGGACAACAGCAGGCCACTAGGTTATTCCTATCTTAGAACTCTTTCTACACTTTGAATACCGGCCAGACCACATGTTGTTCTGATAAAAGAGCCACAAAGTCAGTCAGCTATGTACTAGATTGAAACTATGGCCTCAAACCTCAGATCTGTTTGGCAGTTGTCTATCAGCATTCCAACACACAAAAGAAACGTGACAAGATCAGCTTGTTTGGTCTAACACATTGGATTTCCACCCTGCTATAAATAATGCTGATAATGTCGTCTCCTATTCTTGTGCCGCCATCTTGCATTTTGAGGGCCTCTTGAGGTGGAGAGGTTATTTTAGGGTAGTTGGTGACTGGGTAAGCTGAGGATTGGGCCTGGATGACACAGGCGAAGAGAAAGCCAAACATTTTGGTCTGTTCTTAAGAACTCTCTCCCTGGGTCCCATTAAGAATGTGACAAGAAGGAAATTGTCCATAGTCTAAATTCTTAAGGGGATTAACCTCTTGTTTATTTATAGATCTTTTTTTTAAAAAAACAGTGTTTATTTCATTTTTGGCAGTATTTCAAAGTAAACAGAATATCTCTAAAGACTGGGAAAAAAATCTTAGGCAACTTGAATAGATACTAATATCTATTTAAGAGGGGAGAAGAGGGACAAAGTAAATTGCTGTCCCTTAGACAGTGTTCTTGATTTTATGCAAATCTCTTAAAAGTTAGGGCAAATTAGATTTGTGTAAATGAATTTGTTTCAGTGCACTAAAGGTTCCAGTCCTTAGGGACTAGTGATACTTAAAATTTTTTTTGATAGAGAATATTAATTGTTGAGAAAACTTAGCTAGACTAACTTTGGAAATACAAATAGGCAGTGAATGGAGAGAGTGATAAATACATATTTGCAAACAAATAATTTTAAATATAGTCAAGTAAGGATCAAAAACATGATTTAACTTACTTCTTATCATATTAAAATTAGACATTGCATATGCTCATTTATCTACAGCAGGGTGTTCTGATCTCAGCCCTATTGACATTTGGGGCCAGATAATTGTTTGTTGTAGGGGACTTCCCTGTGCATTGCAGGATGTTAAGCATTCCTGGTCTCTACTCACTAGATATCAATATCACCCCCAAGTTATAACAATCAAAAATGTCTCCAGACACTGCCAAATGTCCCTTTGGGGAGGGGGGCCAGGGCAAAATCTTTTCTGGCTGAGAACCACCAGTCAAAGGTGGTAGAAAACTGCTATGTGGATTATCAAACCCCACTTGCTAAATTTCTATTACGTGTAGTCCCTATGTGAGGAACTTTCAGATCTGTTACCTCCTTTTTGGATTCTCTGTCAATTTCAACCTGTTAATTCTTCCCAGGCAGAGCAGGACAGTTGTTTACATGTTAAAAGCAGGCTAGATTGAATTAGTTTTCTTCGCCTCTGCACATCACCAGGTGGTAGTTCTAAGGAGCAATGAAATACCCTCAAGCTCTGGAAAGAAAAGGCAAAGGAGCAAAAAAGCAAGGGAGATGGACTGACACTCCAGCTGAATAATCATCCTGGAGATGATCAGGGGTTCACTCTTCCAATTTCCTTCTTCAGAAAACTGCAAATTGTCAAAGGGCAATGGAGTATCTTCTTTGTTTTCACTTGCCTCCCTTTCAAAAAAGAATGATCTACTCCCTCAAAATAACATAATGACAGGGAGCAAATCCTAAGGGTAACTGAGAAAACTTTCCTCATAGTATACAAATTTTAATTCTCTCCTAAAGTTTTTCCCTCCCAGGGGGTGGGGACAGTGGGGTGGAGAGAGAGTCTGTACAGAAACGCAGCCACAAGGCTGGGTTACTCAGAGGGGCTAGACTGCCCCTAAACCTGTAAAAGTCCAGAAAAGTTCTTGATTAAAGCATGCAGGAAAGAAAAAACATTAGGGTTACTAATTATAACTTTATGAAGTGTCATAGTTTAAGTGGTACCTAACACAATGAATAGGGCTTTGCTGAGGGAGGGAAGTAATGAAAGCTTTTGCAGGGAACCACAAACCTTTGTTGTGTAGTTAAAAAAGCATCGTTGGTATTAAAGAGCTCAACACTGGCTGAACTGACTGGTTTTTCACTGACTTTTAAAGTAGTTTCATGGCCTTCCAGAGAGACATCGCTGGCCAGGTTGTTGGGTTAATCCACCACCTACTTTACCAATTGAAGAGCCCCAGTTGGGCCTATAATTAGTATGTGAATGATAGTTTCCAGAAATGGCCTCCTATCTTCACATAGAAACATTTCAATCCTATGCCAACAACACCATAAATTACCCATGTTCGAAAACAAACCTAGTTACGTTCTTGTTATAAGCAGTGGACCTCAACAATTTACCAGAGAGTTTGATTCTGGGTTAAATTTAACTTCTATTCTGACGAGGTTTGAAATCTTCTGGAATCATCTGCACAGATAAATTTGGATATGGCGACTGCAGAGCTGGTGGAATAATTACTCACAAAATTACTATAATCCAGTCAGTGGAATTCCAGAGCCCTTCATTAAGATGCTTTTGACACAATTGCAGGATATACTATACTATGTAATGCAACTGCATTCATTTAACTGTTTGACAATAAGTTGTTAAGAGAATTAAAAAAAAAAACATAAAGCAAAACAAAAATTCTGACATTAGACACTTGGCTAAAAGGGTGGAATTTTCACAAATCCCTAAAGACAGGCTGAGTGGAGCTTTATCTAGAAAAATGAGTATAAGACTTTAGTATTTTTAGAATTCCAGCCATGTTTGGGGAAATAGTTGCTAAACCGTAACAGCATGCCTCCTGCAGATACTATATTTGGTCTTCAGATCCCACAAAAGGCAGAATGACCATGTGTTTTTAAATAAGTCTTTAGCTGACCAACACTTTTTTCTTAAAAGATCCATCTGTTTTGTTTCTTTTTTTCTTAAAGACCCATCTGATTTAATTCAGCTCTTGGCTTTCACAAGCAACAAAGAGTGAACAGCTTCCAGCTTTACCCAGCATGAGTCCGTCTGCTTGTAAGAGCCTTCCATTTTAGGGTAGAGGGCACCCTGTGGTAGATTTGCAGATCAGCAGCAAAGTTTTTCATTGTTATTTGTGTGGTAAATACCCAGATCTCTCGACTCACTGATTTCAGAAATCTGCATTATTTTCAAATCATTTGGTCACTGAAAAGGAAAAGGAGTTTCCAGAAGAGACCTCAGAATCAGATATTTTTTTAGAATGAGGAAAAGGCCCAGAGACCCTATGATATGAGCTCAAGGTCATATAACAGCTAGCTGTAGACCCGGCCATGAAACATGACACTCCGAATATCTGATAGAACATATTTCATTATACCAATCTGCTCATTTTCTCCTTTTTGCTTTAGGTATTTTAGAATATGATTCTGAAAGGCTTGAAACTCCCCAATTAATAGCAGAGGACAAGTATGTCTTTGACCTGTATTTATATTACAACTAGCTTCCTGTCATTTTGCCTTATGTATGTTTATAAAGAGTTCTCCATCACCTGGCACCAGAACCTGAATCTTACATAGATCGTGACTGAATTTCAGGGCTGGTGAGTGTTGAAACCTCTCCTCGCAGGCAGTAACCCCGCCTCTCCACAGCAGGTGTTCCCTAACTTCACTGATGTCCTTCTCTCTCTTAGCCGATGACCTTATGTCTGCTCCACACGGAAAATTTAGCCCATAGGAAAGAATCCCCTCAACTCCCCACATCCACACCTTCAATCTTATCTTCATTTGCACCCATTTTCACTTCCTTTCCTTTGTTTTGGGAGTGAGGTCTGTCTGACTCCAAAATTCATGCTCTCTTTTTTGTGGGACATAGATCCTGCACAATCCTGTACAATTAGTATTGAGGGTCTAAATGGAAAATAAACATGAAAAGCCTCTGAAAAAATGAACATTAGAACTAAAGGTGAGATGGTATCATTTTTAGAGTTTTAGGATCTAATCTCACACCCTAATAACGAGAACATTATTATATAAAATTTTCCTATAAGCCTTTCATCGTCACTAAAGGAAATAGGTGTGAATGCCTTCCTGGACATACAATGTGGTTCATCTCCGGCCCACCTCCCTTAGGGAGGACCCCTGGTCAAACACTTCCCTGAGCAATGTAATGTAATCATCAATTTAATTGTCATGCCCAAGGATGAACATCATAATACGGTCCTATTGTGACACGTGGATGGAGATATAAAACGTCAGTCCTACCAGGAGACTTGGAGAACACAATCAATTGCAAAAAAGGCGGAATCTACGTCTTTGTCTTGACTCTCAAGGGCTCACCGCTGCTCTGGATGAATTTCTCTGGGTCAGGAGAAGACAGTGACCTTAGCTAATAGCCAAACAGGAATAATGACTTCCCTCTGCTCATGTATGAGACATAGAGACAGTGTGGGTCTTATTTTCATTAACTCCCAGGGCAAAGTGGAGATCCTGACTTGAGGCAGAGCTGTGGCTAAAAGCTTGTATAATGCTAAGCCCTTTTTAGCTGTGTTACAACTTATTTAATCAACCCCTACTGATGGATAATTGGGCAGTTTCCAATTTTGCAATATTACAAATACTGCTGTGATGAATATTGGTAGATAAACCTTTGTGCATAACCATGATTATTTCCTGATGATAAAATCCTAGAATTAGAATTATTATGTCAAAGGATATGCATGTTTGGGATCTTTCTTTTTGATACAGGTAATTGAATTGTCATCTAGTAATATTATATCAATTTACCTTCACGCTAGAGCTTATGAGAATCCTATTTCCTTGAATACTCACCTCTCCAGGGCAATGATTTATATATAATATACTTAAATATGTAATTATATATATATATAAATATTTAATAAATGAAATTTAAGTATATAAATAACTCCTATATTATATATACATCTATATATTTTTGGCCTAAAGTGAAAGATTTTTTAATTGATAAACTGAACAATATAGGCAGTATGAATGCAGCTATTAATATAAATATCATACTCCAGAGTATTATGTTTTAAAAATATCTTGATCCATTTGATAGACAAATGTGCTATTTTATTACTTTTTAAATTTCTTTGATTATAAATGAAGTTGGACATGTTTGTGCATTTATTTTCTAGTCATATTTCTTTTTTTCTGATTAGCCTATATATATTCATTGCCCACCTTCCTACTTCTTAGTTCATGTTTTGCTTATTGATATATTAAATTTAAAGCTTAAATGTATTAGGAGTTTGTCATATACGTTGCAAACTGTTTTTTCTGGCTTGACATTTGCCTTTCAGATATGTTTATTAGGCAATCTTTATTTGGAGAAAGACACTAAGGGAGAACTAAATGTCTTGGTTCAGAGACTGAGATGAAATAGGCAGGCCACAAATAGTAATGCGTCTTTGAGCATTGCCTACGTTCACATGTAAGCCAATGTTGAAGAGAAAATAGGAGCTCATGACCCTTCAGGGTGTGGTGGGAGATGCATAGGGAGGTAGCTTGTTGACCACCTGGAGAGAGACTTCTACTAGATGTAGGTACTGCAAAGACAGAGCACAGAATGCCCAGAGAAAGCCACACAAGGGAGGGAGAAAAAGGTGGGGATATCTATGCAAAAGAAAATAAGGTATTCTTCTGTGGGAGAAAGTAGCGAGTCTTTACTAATATGTGAATTGCCGATTTCCAAGTAAGTGAATTGAGCTTATACCTAGAGTGTCCAGCAAATACTTACCTGGTCTATGAGCTCAGGAAACCAGAGGATCACCAGAGAATCTCAAAGTGCAAATTAGTCAGTGTTGCCTCATCCAAAAAACCCGGGAAAAGATTCCCTATAAAGGCAGCCATCGTGAGACTGTGAAATACAAGATTAGGAATCTGGAAGTGTGGAGGGAGGTAGTGTTTTTAGGTTTATAAACAATCTTTGGAATACATTTTTGCTTAATTAAGCTTACTAATAAGACTATGGGGAAAGAATGTCCCAGATATCTCCATGGTGCTGAGAGAACAAACGTGGTAATCCAGCCATATTCTATGAAATTAATTCCTTGGGAAAGTCATGAAAGAATGCACTGACATAAACACCACACTCATGTAAGCTGTGTGTTAGCAACTACCAGTTGTGCTAATCAGTCTTTCCAGTCATTTCCCTATAAATTGACATGAAACACAGAAACCCAACAACAAATATCTGAAAGGAAATGAAAGAGAAGGAAAATCAGAGTATCTCAACTCTGCCTTATGCATATTTAAAGTAATTTAGAATTCCTGGACTGACAGCTGACACTGAGTTTTGCTTGGAAAAACTCAACAGTAGGCTCCTTTTCCATACTTAGCTCCTCTATCCAATTTCACATTAAGACATATTCCACTTGACAGTATAATTTTCCTGGCTCTGTGTATGGAAACACCCTAATTTGTTCTATAATGTGTTGATTATTGTGTCAGAAATTAATGATCTTGCAGTTTCTGCTTTGCACTCAGCTGCCCTGCTTTACTTATGCTGGAACATTAATATCCTGGAGCAGCCATTTCCCAATGTTCTCAGACATCATGAAATGTGACAGGAAATTCACCTTTTCTCATGTATCTTATCTACACATTGGTTTTCTGATTCCTTAGTCCCTTTATAGCAGAGTGTCTTGTTATTAAATAGCCACCTATTTATAAAATCTCTCCAGAAACTTACTAGACCTGTTCTTCTATCCAAGCAAACTGCTAAGTGTTGTCTTTAAAAATTTTAGAACCCTAGATATTTTACAACTAGTTTCATTTTCATTATTAAAGGGCAAAGTGAAAAGCAGAAATCCAAATCACAGACAAATTTCATTCACTTTTTGCTAAAATGAGAAGATTATTGCAAGAGGAAATAAAGAAATAGAGAAAGCTATCCACAAGGACTGTGCTGCACAACATTAAAAGACAGTTCCTGACATTAAGATGTCTAAAAATATAATAAGAATTAGAAGAGACTGAGTGGACATCTTAAAACAAGTTTTTATTTCATGGAGAGGTGACATGACATTCTGATTTGTGTCATTTCATGCCAGAGTCAAGACTTCAAGCCAAGTCTTCCTAGCCCTGACCTAGGATCTTTTATCATACAATCTCATCCCAACAAAACACAAATTAATGACTTATACAAGATTCAGAGAGGAAGGGGCTCTTGAGATGGACTTTGAGAGAAGCGTAGGATTTTCTCAGGTATGATGATTCCTGCAGCAAGATCAATGGGAAATATTTGCTGTTGATAAACCCTTGAGGGAGCAGTGGGGGAGGAAGGCAAGGATTTGAAGAAGGAGAAACTGCACTGGTTCCTAGACAGTAATTGAAGACACGTGTTCCAGGGAGTTTGCAGACTAAAGGAATGGAATAGGGTGGCAACTTAAATGGGTAAAAAGGTGAAAGGAAGGTTTGCTGTTCATTTGTATGACCAACATATGTTGGCAGCATGCAAAGGACTAATGGAAATTGAAAATTTATGAGAGAGGGAACAATTTATGAAATAAGGTCCCAGAGGAGGCAGGACGACGAAATCAAACGTATAGATGACCGGTTGGTTTTGACTGAGAAACCAACTGTCAGATTCAAAGAGAGGCAAGTGAGGATTCAGAGAGGAACAGAATTGAAGGGGCTTGTGTTCAATGTCTTCATTCTTTTGGCAGTTGAACCCATGAGGTCACATCCTAAGAATGAGGCAGGTAGGATCGAGTTGGAAACTTGCGAGTGAAAATGGATCTGAATATCTGGGGTGGGGAACGAGCGTGGAAGTCAGTGAGAGATGATCTGAATAAAAGGCTTTCCCAGCAGCATGGATCCCAGCAGCCTGGAGGGGACAGTGGCGATTAATCTCATTTTCTCCAGCTGTGCTGAGAAGCTTAGGGAAAAGAAGATGAAAATACCTGCTGAGGGTTCCCAGGGGTTAAGAGGACCAAGGTAGGAGAAGCCAGAAGGACCTGTGGGTGGGGAGACTATGATGTGGAAGTGGGTGCTCCATGGACCACAGCACAGAATGGAGGCTGGAGAAGCTGTGTTGGGGGACAGGAAAGGGATCACGAAAATCAAGAGAGCTGGGAAAACCTCATATCAGTCTTTGGGAATAGGGAAATGGTGCAATGTAAGTTGTTCCAAAGAAAAGAGTTACAGCTTTTGGTTTTAATAAATATCATCATAAAAAGCCCCAAACCAGACTTGGCATATATGTGTTTATGTGCATCCTTGTATCCACTCCAGCAGGATGTTCCTGCTTTTAAGTGTTCACATTCAAATTCCTTGCAGGACCAATTGCACAGGTGCTACGTTATAAGAGATTATGGTTTATATGATTCAAAGGCAGAAACAGTTCACCTTTCTTCTTCCTTTGATGTATTTACATTGTTCTTCCTTGCCATCAACACATATTCATTGAGAGTTCGGTTCTCTTTCCAACTATTTATTGAGTACCCACTCTGTTCCAGAAATTGTGTTCACATAAGAAATAAAAAATAAATAAGATATGGATCTCTGTTCTCCAGAAGCTTACAGTCTGATGTAAGCTAATGTAGGTAGGCAGGTAAATGGACAATTTCCATACAATACATAATGCTATGATAGTAGTATGATGCACAACACAAGGGTTCTATGTCAAGTACTCTGAGGAAACTGCCACCTTACACAAGGTTGAACAGGATTCCTTAATGTAGAACTTACCAGAGTTTCTAACATGTTACTGTGCAGGGTGAATCTTCATGTGTGTATGTGGAAGTAGAGATCTAGCATACAAAACTTCCCCAACTCATTTGACCACAGAACCCCTTTTCAATGGAATAACTGAAGGGATTTGTACTCCACGGGACATACTCTGAGAAGTGCTGACATAAGGTTCTTGCCTGGTCAAAAAAAACGTATTTATATTTTTTTCAGACTGGCCAGATGGGGGTTTTCTCCATCTCCATAAATGACTTTTGAAGTTTGTTCTTTAATCTTACAACAGAATAAAGATGCAGACTTAGAAGGGTTTACCATGCAGACTTTAATGACTGCTGAGCTGATCATTAAGCCAGACCCAGATGAAAGAGAATGCCTGGTCATGCTCTCATTTATGGGACATTTAACATTTTTTCCAAAAGAAATATTTGATGAACATGATATTGAGTTCCTCCCAGTGCCTCTAATTAACAGACCACTTAATGGTCTTTTGTTACAGGGAAAACTTGCTTCAAGTCAAAAGATATTGCGGGACCTGATATAGGTGCTATAGTGACCAAGCGTAATGTCAGCCCAAGGATTTGAACATAAGAGATATGGGAACATATGTATATGTATAACTGATTCACTTTGTTATAAAGCAGAAACTAACACACCATTGTAAAGCAATTATGCTCCAATAAAGATGTTAAAAAAAAATTCAGGGACCAAAAGCATGTTTACACTAGGCTCAAACATTTTTTTCATACATTAAAAGAACATCAAGCCACCCAAAAAAAAAAAAAAAAAGGCTAATGTTTGCACTTCATCATTACAGACTTTCTGACAGCGACTCTTTAGTCTCTCCTGACATTTAGCTTTCAAGAAAAGCACTTTGGAGTGAATTGTTCCCTCTCCGCATTACCATCTCTAGTGTGTGAAAGTCTCAAGGTAACTCTTGATTACCTGCTCTCTATTTAGTAACATGCTGAGGAAAAACAGATCAAGAAAACCATTTCATGATTCATGCCCTTACAAAATGTTTCTAAAACGTTAACAAATATATTGTCAGCAGTTCATGATTGTGTAAGTGCAGTAGTCTAGTACTATTAAAATAAAGATTTAACTCCGACCTGATTTTAATTTAAAGAATACTTCACAGCAAAAGTTCAGGGACAGAATTACCCAGGTACTGAAGAGATGTCACCTATGAAACCTTATAAGGATCAGGACCTAGGAAAAAAATTCTTTAGTCTCTTTGTCATTCTCTCTCCAGCTACATTAATGTCAGCTATGTGCCAGGTACTATGCTAAGGGTTTTACATGATGCACCGTAATCCTATGAGGCACGTACTACTAATACACTCATTTTGCATATGAAGAAAAGCAAGGCTCAGCAATATTCACATAACTAGCCCCAATTATAAAGGCGTAAGCGCCAGAGAGCCCACAGCCAAGTCTCTTGAGCATTATGCTGTACTTCCCTCTACCCCACAGATCTCCTTTGTCTGTGCTGAACCACCTTGAATTTTGACCCCCTCCTAGGAGCCAAAGTGATTTCTAAAATAGAACAACAGAGAGTTAATAATGAAGCCCTAGAGATTTTTTGAAGTCTTGAGTTAGGGCTGGCTTCCCCTTCTTATCTGATCCTACACTTTCCACATTAGCCAGGAGAGGGCTGGGGTGGGGGCATTAAGGTATGGTATAAAAAGCATGGATTCTGGATTGAATAAGACTTGGATTTACCTCTCTGCTCTGCCTCTTAATAGCTGTGTGCTGTTGAACGTCCTTAATGTTCTGCACAAGCTTTCTTTGTCTGTTAAATAGGGCTACACAGCTTTCCTTCCTAGCGTGCTGCAGCATCAAATGAAGTAATGCACGTTGAGTGCTTAGCACGGTGTCTGGCGCGTGGAAAGTGTTCAATAAAAGTTCCTGTTGCTGTTGGCAGCTGTGACATTACACAGCCATCCATACGGCTATTTTGTTAGAATGGTCTCTGGGAAATTCTTACCATTGCTATCATTCCTTAAGTAGAAATATATATTATAGTTTCCATCAAACATTAGACTGTATAGGGGAGAGAGCAGGGACTTGTTAATCGAATCAGCCCATTGTCCTTAAAATGGTCTGGGTAAGAACTAATATGGAAATAAAGGTAAAGAAACATCCAGAGTGGGAGGTACCCGGGAAGGCACAGGTGAGCTAGTGTGCAGGGATTAGGATTGAGGCAGGAGGAGAAACAAAGGGAAAGAGGCCGACAGTTTTGACTTTACAGTTCTGTCCAGGCTGCCCGTCACTCCACTCAGCTCTGATCTCACATGACAACTCACTGAGAGGTGAAAATAATGTTCATGAAAGCAGGCTATACTAAGAAGCAATGTGAAGGGAAGAGATTATTGTTATTATTTTGTGCAGCACAGATACTCAAACATATCTACCAAACATCTCCACCGGTGAAACTCACACCGGGATTAGGGTTAGGCCAGGTGTAGTCAAGATTCAAATACAAGGCTCCCAGCCAGGGAACAGGTGTGAAAAGGCAGCCATTTACTCTCGTTGAGTTGGGCCTTGACCACTCACACCTGACCGGCTTTAGGAATGGCGTGGCGAGGACGCAAAGCAGAGACAGGGAAGGGTCTTCCCCACAACAGTGACGCACATTCAGTGAGCTCTGAGTTTAGGCATTCATTGCTAGAACATGACCTTGGGTTAGTCTAACTGTATTCTAGAATGCCAAGAGCACTAAAAGGAGATACTTTACCTCCCTTACGGGAATGCTGTGAGAATGAAATAAAATAACAGACGGTGCCTATGCCCCAAGACATATTGGGAGCCTCACTTTTTCCAGCTGCACAAGAACAGGCTTTCCCCAAGACTGGATGGAAACCTTGAGCACCCAAAGATACCTGCGGCAAAGGGCAGGCTTCAAACAGTCTATAGACCGCGGTTCAAACCCCAGCTCTGCCACTTACCATCCTTAGAAAGTCCACTCTTTCATTCTTTTACTTATTCCTTTTCATTGTTATATTTTTATGGGAAAAGAGAAATGGACAGTGAACAAGTAGACAAACAAATCAGAAAATTTCATATTGAGGTAAATGCTATGCACAAAATAAAATAGGAAATATCATGGGGAATAACTTGGGGATGGGAAAAGCAGTTACAGACTGGGTGGTCAGGGAAGTTCCTTTCTAAGAGGAGACATTTGACTGGGACAGTAGAATGGGAACCGGGCTTGACGTAGGATAGATGGGGGCAGGGCATCGCAGGCAGAGGGGATGGCAAGTGCAATGGCCCTGGTGAAGGAAAGGCCTTGGGACTCAGGGGACAGAGAGAAGGCCGGTGTGACTATGGGGACTGTGTGACTATGTGATCATGGGCAGAGTGAAGGGAGACGAAGTCGGTGAAGGAGGCGGGGACCAGATCGTGCATGGCCTCATAAGCCACAGGAGGGAATGGAGGTTTATTCTAAAGACAATAGGACAGTTTCATGCGGGAGAGTGGCCTGATCCTATTTCTGTTTCAATATGATGATTCTGGTGGCTGCATGAGAGCGTAGAGAGAGCAAGGTGGGAGCAGAAAAACCAGATAGAAAGATACGAAGCAGTTTAGGTGGCTGGGGAGACACAAGTGGGCATATTCGAGATGTAGTTTTGAGGTATAACTGTTAAGGATTTTGTCTGGAATTTGAGGGACAGTGGCAATGCGACAGCAAGAATAGGACTATTTTAACTTTTTGAAACTTCACTCTTCAACTGTAAACTTATAAACATGCAGCATGGTGAGTATAGTTAACAACACTGTACTGTGTATTTGAAAGTTGCTCAGGGAGTAGATCTTAAAAGTGCTCATCACAAGAGACAAAATTTGTAACTGTGTGAGGTGACAGATGTAAAGTAAACATTGCGGTGATCATTTCACAGTATATACATATACCAAATCATTATGTTGTACATCTCAAACTAATATAGTGGTATATGTCAATTATACCTCAATTAAGGAAAGAAACTAAGATTGCAAAGCCATTTCAGTAGTAGAGTGGAGATTTGAAGCCAGAGAGACTCCTGTCTCATTATCCCTAATCGCTGTGCTATCCTGTCTCCAAGACGACGCAGGAGAGGCCTAGGAGGCCCAGGGCACCCTAACCTATTCTGGGCAGTGAGCCAGAGGAGGGGTGTCTGTGGAAGGGACATTCAGCAGTGACTGAATTAACAAGAGTCTAGGCAGAGGAGATGTGTGCAAGGGCTCAAAGTGGGAGAGGGCAGCATGTTCCAGGAACTGAGTACAATGGGATTAGAATGCAGGGAAAAGCGGCCAAGCTGGGGAGGGGATCGTGTCAGAGCATGAGAGCCTTTTCCCTCAGAGCAACGGGAAGCCAGGGGGTCACTGCACGGGAGGCTTCCTCATCATCACTCTGCCTCTGGGCAGAGCGCAGATCGGAGGTGGCAGGCATGGACTGCAGGTGGGGTCGGCTCTTAATTTCAATTTTCAGAATCAGCTTAGAGAGCAACAGTTCTCATCTGAGAATTGCACGCACCTCTGGGGCCGTTTGGAAATGTGTGGAAATAATTTGGGTTGTTGCTGTCACTGCAGATGTCAAAACCCCAACCGTGTGAGGCATGGCCCCTCACAAAGGCAGAACTGTCCTCTTCTAAACGCCAAGGGGGCCCATACTGGGAAATCCTGCCATTGGCAAGGCACTGAAGGCTTCACTGGAGGAATATAAATGTTTTCAGCCATGACCGTGTAAAAGCAATTGTACAGCTGAGAGAATTGAGGGGTGAAGCGGGCAAGCAAGGTGAGGGGAAATAGAGGGGTGAAAATGCACTCACTGCACATAGTGGGATGTCAAGGGACACTATCTAAAGTTTATGGAACCAAAAATAGATGGCTAGGTGTATTAAAGTTACAAAGGGAACCAAGAGAAAAGTTAAAAATATAACTAAAAATTGGGAGGAGGAGAGAGAAAACAAAAGGAAATAGCGTAAATAAGCTAAATTTCTTATCTTTCATAGCAGGGAGTCAGCAGATACTGCTAAGGTTAGTGAAGCAAGCAATGAGGTGGAAATAGAATATTTAGAAGTATAGAGGAAGGTATCAGAAAATCAGGAAAAACCCTTTAGAAAAAGAAGTAGAAGTGGAGTTTGAGTTCAGGGGTGCTTAAGGGAAACTCTGGCTTCTCATCTTGTCCCTTCTCTGAGATACTGTTTGTATGTTTGTTTCCACCTGTATGTGTTCCATAAGTCAGTGAACTTTAGTTTCCTGCCTTACTCAATGCTGCCTCTATGGATGTTAGATGGTTCTCTCACTCTCTGAGCTGGTTCTGTTTAGAAGGGACCCGCCAAAAACTACTGGCCACCTTCAGATACGTGTCCAGAGTTTCCTGGCATTGAACTGTACCTACCGTCTCCTCACCTGCACTGGGGCCAAATCCCTGAATAGGCTATAAGAACTTCTCTGCCCCCACTGGGTCTAGATCCAGTTTTCCTGAAGTGGCTGGGGAGGGTCTCTGTGGTCGCTGGGAGGGCTGGAAGTCAGCCAAAGAAGAAAGGGCAAATTCTCTGGGGCACCCTTATTTGCTGGGGGGCTTGCTCCCATTCCATGGAAGTCAGGTAAGAGCAGAGACTCACTCTGACGAGCCGGAAGATTACTAACACCCATGTTTTGTGAGTAGCGGATAGGGGGAGGGTTGGAGGCAGAGAGGGAGGGCTAAGCGTTGGGGAGAAGGGAGGAGTCGGGGGAGGCATGAGCAGGAGTTAGAATCCAGCATGGCCTGAACGTTAACCCTCCGAACACCAGCTCAGCTGGGCCTCTATTAATCACTGTTTTTTATATGTCCAATTGGTAGAACTACTCCTCTACTTTTCTATATAGCCCTTCTATGAGACAGTGAGATTGTGCTGTTGGTAGTTATTTTACGTATCTGTATCTTAATGTTCTATCATCTGTGATCTCATTCTCAGAAGTAGGATCTGAGCCTCATTCATCTTTATATGCCCTGCACTGAGCATATACCTAATAAATTATGGTTGAATTAAGGAATAAATAAATGAATGAATAAAGTCAAATAAATGAATAAAATGTTTATTATGTTCTCCTTTTTTTAAAACGTTAGCAACAGAGGGTGTGGAGTACAACAAAAATTCTCTTATTTTCTGGTGCATCCCTGATTATGTGGGTCTGGTGCATGTTTGCTCTGTGTGTGTGTGTGTTGCCATAACTACTTGAGAGAGTTAAATAAATAGTAATGGGGAAAGAATGTAAGCCTTTGGGATCCCTAAGAGGTGCAGGGAAGGACTAGGAGATCAAAGAGGAAATGCAAAAATGCTGCAAATGTGAGATGACATTTATAGAAAGATAGTCTCATTCAGGAAATGTTTGGAACTGGCTAGGAAATAGGCTTAAAAAACATAAGCCTAGGCTAGGAGTTGGAACTTGGCAACAGAAACATCAATTTGTTTCCTCTGTTGCTCAGGAGGATGAGCCAAATAGCTCAGTTTAGTCAGGTGACCAAAATATGATGGGATTAAGAAGGGGATGCCTACAACAACCTATTTAGTCAGCAGGAAAACAATACCATCAGTGCTTATAAGATTGTGATAAAACTTGTGTGCTTATATTCTGCTACAGGTATCATAAATTGGTTTGACCCTTTTAGAAATCAGTAAGTCAAGGAGGCTGCCATGTCATTATAATCATAATTTCTTCTTGCCTAGCAATGAAAAAGAACTTTGTAAATATTTTCAAAGATCTTTGATTAATCATTGTAAAGATTTAATCATGCTTTGGTGGGTATTCCAATATACTAAGAGTAACCAAGCAACATTATGATGGGAATGGTGTACAAAATTTAACAGGAAGTTATAGACAAAGCTATGGTTCTGTCCAGATGGTTATAGCTAAGAGAAGTTTGGGCCATTAATGTTTATGAAGAAGGTTCTACAGCTCTGCTAGGCATGTATCTTCCCCTGGGGAGCCTGGACTTTGGGTAATTCCTAGTTAATGAACATGATCAACTGACCCATCCATTCTTCAGTGATATCTATTGAGCTCCCATTGTATGAGGCATCTGTTTGTAGGAAGGGACCTTCTTTTAGCTTCTTTTTTGCACAGAGGGTACATGAGAGAGATCTTCTGACCAACTGACAGATGAAACAAAATGGATTTTCCCATTCTAATTTCATCTGGGTTAGTTGACAGAATTTATTGCACCTGTAAAGCTTAAGTTTAAGTTTATGAGTTGTAAAATTCAGGAGATCACAGTTTTCTTTTGTATTTTCCCCGCAATGAAGATCTCTGTTTTCTTATTGCTATCAAATACTCTGCTGATGGTTCCATTATTTAAATTCTCTCTGTCTGCGTTGGCTCTCATATTTTACTGAGTTTCCCCATCCTGTGTTCAGCTAGAGGTTTAGGTTGTTGACCTTAAAGCCTCAATGTAGAACCAGGCTCACTGATTTCACATTTTGAAAGTACTAGCATATGTGTGTGTGTGTGTGCGCGCACGTGCGTGTGCGTGTGCATGTGTGTGTGTGTGTGTGAATTGTGGCTTCGAACAAACGTATAGCTGTTGAACTTGGATTATTCACATATTCTCTGTCTTTGGACTATCCTCAAGGAATCTACAGACTAAACAAGCAAACTCCCTAGGTGACCATGACTCAGAGACAGAAAACTGAAAAGAACTGAAGGATATAACTCGCATGGCTGTGGACAGGGTGTGGGAGTGGGGCTCTCAGCTTGAACAGAAGAAAAACAACGCATCACCAGCTGAAAATAATTAAACAGAAATTCACTAACCCAGTTTAGCAACTGAAAATTGCAGAAAGGTTCTACTGTACCTTGGTAGGCATGGGCTTCTTAAAGGTGATTTCAGCTTGCATCCAAACGCCCCTTGGGGACTCCAGCACAGACCAGATCTTGTCTTGAACCATGTGGTTCTCTTCAAACATATAAACTGCTAAGGTGTCACTCATTTTTAAAAACCCATAGATGGCATAGTAAAAACGCAAACAATACTGCAAGTTTCCTGGCAGGGAGGGACCGTAGAGCCTTCCAATGTAGCCAGGCTGAGACGTAAACTTTGTGTTGGCCATCAAGAAATACCCTGCAAATAGGACAAAACATTCAGTGCATCAGCAATGAAAAACCTAAATAATTCAGCCCAGATTATCAAGTGGGAAAATTTGGTTCAAGCAGTGGAGTTTGCCAACAGAGACTATTTCTACAGGCTTTAAATGATAGAAAGCATTTAAAATATTGAAAATATCTGTGTGATTCTATTGCTAATAAACCTTCTCCTTTTTTTTTTTTTTTTTTTGCTGTATGCGGGCCTCTCACTGTTGTGGCCTCTCCCGTTGTGGAGCACAGGCTCCGGACGCGCAGGCTCAGCGGCCATGGCTCACAGGCCCAGCCGCTCTGCGGCATGTGGGATCTTTCCGGACTGGGGCACGAACCCGTGTACCCTGCATCGGCAGGTGGACTCTCAACCACTGCGCCACTAGGGAAGCCCAAACCTTCTCCATTTTTAAGTAAACCTGTACAGATTTCCCACTGCATATGTCCAGATTCTAGTCATCAATCAGGATTTATATTTCTTTTTCTTTTGGCCGTGCCGTGGCTTGCAGGATCTTAGTTCCCCGACCAGAGATTGAACCCCAGCCCTCAGCAGTAAAAACATGGAACCCTAACCACTGGACCACCAGGGAATTCCTAGGATTTACACTTTTCATGAAACAAAAAGGATGAAATCATCTTGGGGTTCCCCACTTTTTGGACAACCAACTGACAACTAGACTGAGTAGTACTGAGTCATAGAGAACACAAGGCCCAGAGCAGATTTTCCGTCTTACCCCTGCAGTGACCAGTGGAGGGGGAGAGGTTACAGGGCCTGGCAGTCCTTGGGGGGTGATGGGTGGAGAGTGGTTTGTGTATCTGGGCAGAGCTTACTCTCTTGTTCATATGTTAAGCCTGCTCCGAAAAAGCAGATTTTAAATCAGATAGACCCTCCCAGGTGCTGAAGATCTGAGCTTCCCCAATTTCTCCTAAATAACATGAAAAAATAAGATCAAGAACCTCCCCTCCCACATGCTCCACCAACCCCATGGTAAACTTAAAACAGTTTACCATGTTAAATTACATGTCCTATAAAGCTGGGGCAGAAAGAAAAAGAATAATACCTTACTCTTTTTCCTTTTCCGTTTTTGATCCTCCTTCATCAGTTTTCTTCTGGGTGCCTCATTCTTTGCTATACAGTTTAGTTTTATTTAATCCAGCAAAAGATTCTTTGGTTATTTCATGAGTTGTGTTACGGACTGAATTATGTCCCCCCAAATTCATATGTTAAAGCTCTAACCCCCAATGTGACTGTATTTGGAGACGGGGCCTTTAAGGAGGCAATTAAGGTTAAATGAGGTGACAAGGGTGAAGCTTTAACTCCCATGTGACTGGTGTCATAAGAAGAAGAGACAGCAGAGATCGCTCTCTTTCTCTCTCTCTCTCCATGTGTACACACATAGGAAAGGCCATGTGAAGACACAATGAGAAGGCGCTTTGGAAAAGGCAGGAAGAGAGATCTCACCAGAAACCAACCCCAATGGTGCCTTGATTTGGGGACTTCTAGCCTCCAGAACTGTGAGAAAATAAATTTCTGTTGTTTAAGTCCGCCAGTCTATGGTATTTGTTATGGCAGCTCAAGCAGACTAACACAGGTGGCCAATACAACAGCCAGAGCAATCTTTTTTTAAACCTAAATTTAATCCCTCTCTTCTTTACTTAGACTCTTTCAATGGCTTCTCATTTCCTTTGTAATAAAATCCCAGTTGCTTACTCTGGCCTGCCACGCCCAAGATCTTCCTCTCTACCTTCATTTTCCTTCACTCTCCTCCCCACGGTGCAGCCACTCTAATCTTCTAATTCCTGGGAGTATCCAGTTCTTTCCAAACTCAAAGCCCTCACAGATGCTGATTCCTCTGCCTGGGCTGCTCCTGCTTCCACACATAAAAGCCACAAAGATAAACTCCCCACCCAAAATGTGGTTCCTTATTCTCTCTCAGAGGTCACTCTTCGCGTCTCTCAGCACACTCCACAACTGGTAATCTTGAGTCTATTTGCGTATATGTTTGTTTAGGGTTTCTCTTGCCCCTTGAAATGACGGTCAGCCAGCAAGGGTGGGATACATACCTGATTTGTTCACTATTGTATCCCCCAGGGGTTAGGCTGGCCAGGGTCAGAATAGGTTTTTATTCTGTAATTCTACAAGTTAGCCAACCCCTAAGCAAAGAATACAAAATTACAAGTATGAAATTGCAAGGGCCCCTCGAAAGTGAGGGGCCCTGAAACAAGCTTCATCAGCTTTCTGGTAAGTCACCCCCGTGCCCAGTATATAAATAATTGTTGAATAAATGAATTAGACACTAACCCCTTGAGAATAAGCTCTTTCCACCAGTCTCTACTGGAGTGGGCTTCACAAGGGCTCCCTTTAATGAGATAGGTAATCCTTACATAAGGGGAGCTCAAACTGATTTCTAAGAGTTCCGTGTAGGTCCATCCAAAATTGTCCAACAGCTGTGATAGCTTTCATGCCCCACTATATATTATTTATTGCAATAAAACACACATAACATAAAATTTACCATTTTAACCATTTAAAGCATACAATTCAGTGGCATTTAGTACTTTCACAATGCTGCACAGCCACCACTATCTACTTCCAGAATATTTTCATCACCTCAAAGGGAAACGTTATACCCATTAAACAGTCACTTCCCATCCCCCTCCCCAGCTCCTGGCAACCACTAATCTGCTTTCTGTTTCTATGGCTTTGCCTCTTCTGGATGTTTCATATAATTGTAATCTAATAGCTTTTTAAAGGTACTTCTCCATCTAAAGTGAAGAGCAAGATAATTTCCAAAGGTTTGACTATTTAATAAACTGGTAAATACTCCTGCTAGCACAGCAGCTTGAATTCCAGTTTTGAAAAATGGCCAGACACAAGGTTACCTATTGTCTTTGCTTCTTTACAGCTGCTCCCACACCCACCTCCCTTTTTCAAGCTGGTGTCCTGATGAGAACGGCTGGCGAATGGAGATGAATACTACCGGCTCCCAACCCCCAACATGACATCCCACACAACAGACTCTGATTTACCTAAGCCTGAAGTGTGGTCTCCCGCCCGATGCATGTTTGGTTTTACTTTCACTCGGGTCCAGCCTGGACCTTCTTTGTCTTGGTAAAAGTTGCAGAGATCTTCCTCAAAATTGCAGCTTGCTTCTACGGCACTAAAAGGACGCTCTGAGCAAAGGAGAATCAAAGTTAAAGTGAGCCAAACCCAAGGATCTCAAAGGACTACATTAACTGATTGACAAATATGTATACATTTGTACCAGGGGAGCTCAGAGAAGTAACACACAACAAAAATATTTTTACCCTAGTGGCATGCTGACAGGTTAGCATCAAATCCACTTTTCAGCATGACAGTAAAATTGTTCTTTTCCTCCCTAAACGGATGGAAAGAAGGAGCTCTGTTCACATTCTCTACAAAAATGAAGTACCAGACTTCAAAAGAAATTTCCTTTCTTGATTAAAGACTGAAAGCATTTATTCACATACTTCTTCACAATTTGAAATTCATTAACACAAAATTAAAAATACAGAGAAAAAGTAAGGATTTTATAGAATTCTTAATTTCTTTCTGACAGATATTTCAGAAATAATATTTTCTAGAAATAGTTTTCCTTTGTTGATCAATCTCTGTGTCAGAAGCACAGCCACTGTCCATTTATAATTGACATTAGTAGTAACATCTGATCTGCTGGAAGAGGATCATTACTCAGAATAAATCACACTGCTCAAACAGTCACACCAATTCTGTCACCCGTTCTGATATTATTTTGGCTTTTGCTGAGTTCTGGTGTCACTTACTCTGGTCTATAAACATCACCTCATCCCAGATTGCCTGGAGGAAAGGGAACATAAAAGATTTCTGCTCTTTCAAGAATGATGTGGTCCTAGCAACAAGTAACTGTAAACATCACTGTTCAGATTGCCCTCTGTGTCCAGAGGAGACGTGACTGCAGCGGGTTGGGACACATTCAGTGCAGCCAAGTGTAATCTTGTTCTGCACACTGACATACACTGGTCTAACCTTTTAGGGCCAGAGACAGCACTATTTTGAATAAGCAGAAAATCACTTTTAGAGAAACACTTGAGTTCTAGGTGCAGAGATGTGATGAAACAAAAAGCTGTTTAGGGACAGAGACTCAATTTGTTAATTTTCAAAGTAAGAAAACATTCCAGTGGGCTGATGAGCCGGCCTGGATAAAGGGGATGAGAGACACATGACAACCAAATGCTACAAGGGGTCTAAGATTCCATCTTGGTCCAGAAAAACAAATACCTATAGAAGACTTTATTGGCGCAATTGGTGAAATTAGTATATGGACTATAGGTTAATTGATAATATTGTATCAGTGTTAAGTTTCCTGAACTTTATAATTATTCCATAGCATGTTGGAGGATGTCTTTGGTTTTAGAAAATACCCACTGACGTATTTAGTGGTGAAAGGACATAATATCTGCAACCTACCCTTTTTTTTTTCCTTTTTTTTTTTTTTGCGGTACGCGGGCCTCTCACTGCTTTGGCCTCTCCCGCTGCGGAGCACAGGCTCCGGATGCGCAGGCTCAGTGGCCATGGCTCACGGGCCCAGCCGCTCCGCGGCATGTGGGATCTTCCCGGACAGGGGCACGAACCCACATCCCCGGGATCGGCAGGCGGACTCTCAACCACTGCGCCACCAGGGAAGCCCTGCAACCTACTCTTAAATGGTTAATAAAACAAACGTGGCAAAATGTTAAACGTTTGTAGGTCTGGGTAGAGAGTATACGGGAGTTTTTTAACATATTCTTGCAAATTTTGTCTGAGTTTAAAATGATACTGAAGAGTTTTAAAATGCTAAATTAAAAAGAAAAGTGACTAGCACCACGTTACAAAGAGAGAACAGAAAGAAAATGCTCCTATAGCAAGTGTACAAGGAGAGGACCCTGATGAGCCAGATAGGAAAGGAAGAGAATTCTCAGTGCTCTGAGACTGGTGGGTTAACCCACACACTGCTCTGTCTGACTCTGTCAGCATCATGGTAACTCTTTAAGCTGCGAAGATAAAGTCATGAAGGTATTCATTTGAAAATGAATATAACGTCATACAAACAAGGATCCTTTGACATCCCCCTGTGGAGATCTGAGCCCATGGGAAACCCCACTATGGTCTCCAGTCTTGGTCACCCCTCTGCCACCTGGTAATGAAAAAGCAGATGGGAATTCAGATCTACAGCTGGCCATCCAGCTCAGAAAATGGTGTGGCACTCCCAAAAGCCATGCATAAAGAGAACAGAAGGTCAGTGAAATTATTCATCAGGAATACATCCTAAGGAATATACACCTGGGCATCCACAAGAGAACCATAACCCATTTCCTAGGTGTGTGGGAGGGGGTGAGAGGTGGTATTAAAGCTTGAAAGTAAGCAAGCCTCTGTTGTCTCCATAGTGACAAGCTGAGTCACACAGAGAAGATTTTTCTGAGGATGCAATTATATTATTTTGCTAAACACTTAGTCTGAGCAATGGATTTTTCTGGGGTCCTAAGAAGGTCTGATAAAAAGAAAACCTCAAAAGCATAACTCAAAGCCTAAATCTTTTTCACCCAGAATGCTTCTTCTAGCGTGAGATAGTATCTAATTACTGAAGATGAGGCCAGAGGGCCTATGTGTGACCTAAAATAAGCTCCCCAAAGATCTGGGGTGAATGAAGAGCCTTTGCTTCAGGCTTGTTTCAGACGCATGAGTCAAGTGGCAATCACAATTGTATTTGGGGAGTGTTAATGACATATTTGAAGCATAGGGAGGAATCAGAGGCAACTGGAAGTCCCTGAGCATCAGCTGATCATCCCCGCCCCATCCAAAAAAAGAAATAAAGTCTCTCTGAGCATCCTAATGTACGATTTAGTTAATTACTTGATTTCTGACATTCGAACTTTTTAGAATCAGGAGGCTCTGAAGGTATACTACTCAGGTAGAGGGTGTTGTGGTTTGAGAAGAATGGTTAGGAGTATTTCTCATCTTTTCCTCTGCTTCATAGAGCTCATGGAGATGAACTCAGTATCAGTCCTCGAGATCTAAGAGGCTTATCAGCCCCTGTAGTGCTAGAGAGACTTTGGGCGTGGTGCTCTTTAGGCTGCTAAACTTGCATAGTAGTTCTTATCTTAGCACAAGCCAGTCCAAAAGCAAGCTGGGACAGCTCAAGGCTGGCGAGGGAAGAGAGTGAGTGGGAACTACCACCAGACTGAGGAATCATGATGGAGCAGACTGGGCCACTGATCAGGCTGTGGAGATCTTTGAGGGCCTCTGAGCTGAGGAAGACTGTCACACCTTCGGCTGTAACCTACACAACAACTGGAGCCAGGCTTCCAATTAGACAAGAGGTCTGGGCAGTGTGTTGTTGATGAATGGTCATTATTGGGACTTAGGCCCAGGTAGACATCCTTTCAGATGTATATCCATGAGTGTCAGGATCCTCCCAGACCCTGGTCTGGGTGTGGGGTGAACCCAAGCCCAGAGAGGAAGTTAGGTCTACATGTGGCACAGCCTAGAGCGCTCAGTTTGGGAGTTGGGCATTGAGGCAGGATTCCTAGAAGCGAATGGAATCAGCTGTTAGGCATTCAAGGACTTACAGACTAAGAGGAGAGCTTATCCCTATGATCTAGATTCTAGGCTAAATGTGGCGGTAGATGGGGAGTTTGTGGGTGGAAAAGGCTTGGAAAGGGAAGTGTGGTAACTCAAGTTGGGGGGATGGGGTAAGGTCTCACTGTCCTCTGGAAGCATCCTGGGGGACTATTTGGGGCGGGGGTGTTGGCACGGTAGCAAGCCACTGGTGCTTAATACCTGCTACTCTGAGATAGGTCTCAGGTCTGGGAAACTGGATTAACTCTAAGAGCAACCAGATGGTGGGAACAAGATGCTTCATATGTTGAAATAATTCCTGTCTCAGCTTACTAGGGAGATGAGGGAAGAAACCACCAGATCCATCTGGGAAAAGCAGAGACAACAAGTCTGAAGCTAACCAAGATAAAGAAAAAAATGTTGGCACCTGTTTCGAAACAGAAGGCCATAAACTATTTGTGAAATGCAAGAGGAAGTAAGAAAACCAGAGGGTTCAGCTTCTAAGACTCAGAATCTGGCCCACAGCTGCTTAATGAAGGGCATAAAGCAGGCTCCAGCTTACACATTCATCAAAGCAGTGCCCTTTGCTGGTTCTCTTTGGTTTCAATCTGACCCCCTGTTCTCTAGGGGAATGGATGGGAATATTTTGAAAATTAAGTAAATATTAGGTCTAATGACTAAGCATTTTCTGTGTGCCATACTCTGCTAAGGCTGTCACAGACACTATTAACTCATCATTCACCCCGACACCTCTATGAAACAGATTCTTCCATCCCTGTCCCATAAAGGTGAAAACAGAGCCTCAAAGAGGTTAATTAACAAAGGTTACACAGCTTGTAAATGGCAGAGTAGGGATGTGAGTCCAAAAGGCTGGCTCTCAAGCATAACACTTTGATCATGTAATTAAACCATTTTAAAGCAAAGTTGGTATGTTGGGAAGTTCTGAAGACCAATACAGGACCTTGGTTAACTTTATATAAGAATGTGAATCCCCGGTGGTCCTTACGGAGGGAGGATCTGGGCTGGATTTTACAGACTGAAGGGTCACCAACTCTCTTAATAAGCGGTCCTTATTTTGCTGGAATCTTTCTTTTCTTTTCACCAGTCAGTGGGAAAGAGCTCACATATATTCTATATATTTTTAAAGGGGAGAACGTTTCTAAACATTCCTTCTAAGGTGGCCTAGTAGATTCTATCACCTTCCAGCTGCCGCTTCACCCCACCTGCTACCCAGTAGAGATGCTGAATAAATACCTCTTCTCCCATATGTATAACTTGGAAATATAGAAAAAAGTTCAGTGTAAGTGCCCAGTGACTGAGAAGACGAACTTTCTGAAAGTAATCACAAAGATGTTGTAAAACTACTATTAACATCACTGAAATATTAACTGATGGAATTAGGGAGTAATCAGATTTAGAGAAGTAAAACAATTTTGCTTTCTGTGTTCTGTCAAATTTAGAGACTCTTTTAATTTTTGATTACAGCTGGATTAAAGCATTTTAATGAAAAAATATAAGTATGTAAATCCAGTCTGGTTCTACCTGTTTCACTAGTTTTTTAAAAAAAAATTAGTCAAAAATAATATTTGGTTTTAGCTAATTAGCAAGTTTCTCTGTAATTTGAGGGTAACAGTTTAGCTTGAGTAGAAAACATTCTTTCTCAGTTCCCTTGCCTATAGAATATATATTTGAAACCATATTAGAGACTAACTCTACCTTAAGTGAAAGTTGGACTACCAAGGCCAAGTTCAAAAATTTACTTCCCACACTCCAAAACCCAGAATGAGGGCTCCTTAATAAGTCGGATGACCACAGTGTCTCCCTGGGGCCTCTTAAGGAAACAAATTCACTAAAAGTTAAGGTCGACTGCATGTATCTGGGTTATCGTTAATATAGTGTCACCCTTCTTATTCTAAAACATTTGTTTTCTAATTCACTTTGAATCAGTTTGTTTCCCTAATTTCCCAGAAAGTAAAAATTTCCTCTTTTTCCCAAACACCAAGTTTATGGAAACAAAATTGGCCATGATAAAATAATGTGAGGGTTCACTTAGAGAGATTAAATTGAGTATATATTCTGAGGCCAAAAGCCATCATAGAAATGTATACCAAATACTAACATCTTTAAACAGGAGGACATTTAAAAATTAGATTCATAAAATTAGTTTTTTATAAGTTTTTATAATTCTACTCAGTAGATTTTGAGAGTTTTTTCCACCTACTCAGCCACCTGTCTATGGACCCAAGATACCCTTTAAAGAGAAAGATGGAGTGGGAGTGAGTTAGCATTATTTAATTTTAATTTCTTAGTAGGTAGAGAAGATAGAAGCTTCTTAACCCATGACAATTGACCTCTGGTATCAGAAAAATTAGATTCACTCTGTGAGAGAAAAAAAGAGTAATATGCCAGAAAAATGACTATTCGGTTAAATAATTTGTAAGGATAAGAGGAAAAGGTAGGGAAATTAGAAGGAATTAAAGCAAGTCTTGACCACAGGCATCTGTTGAGAAAGGAAAATTCCAGATGTGAGGAAGGAGGAAAAGAGAATGCTTACCTGTCTGATTCTGGCAGGGAACAGGAGAGAAAGAAATATCATCCAGGGCAACATACCCTCCTTTGGGACCATTGAAGGCAACTTCAAAAATAACCTGCAGAGGAGAATGACAATATTGCTACATGTTTATATTTTCTTTTAGGCTTAAGTGCTTGTAACTATGATTTAAAATGGTGTGTCAATCCAGCCAGGTGTACAGGCATTTGGGCAGCTCCCTCCTTAACTCACAGTTTTCTTTTGGGGAGAGTGAATACTAAGCCCTAAGTTGCATTTTATTGGTGGACTCCGCCCCCCGCCCCATCCTGCCCCTTGAGTGTCAAAGTACCTATATCATTTTCTGATAGAACTACAGAATTGACAATTTGCATTATGAACTTCAATTAAAGAAACAACAGCCTGCTTGCAGAAGGCAGGCTAATTTTGCCGCTGCCCTTCACAGAGACCTAGGCCCCTCCAAGGTCCTTTCCCTTTTTCATACATAAAATTCCATGTCCAGGGCTTCCCTGGTGGCGCAGTGGTTGAGAGTCCGCCTGCCAATGCAGGGGACACGGGTTCATGCTCTGGTCCGGGAAGATCCCACATGCCGCGGAGCGGCTGGGCCCATGAGCCATGGCCGCTGAGCCTGTGCGTCTGGAGCCTGTGCTCCGCAACGGGAGAGGCCACAACAGTGAGAGGCCCGTGTACCAAAAAAAAAAAAAAAAATCAAGTACTTAAAATTCCATGTCCATCTGGACAAAGATGCAGAGATGATTTCCTGATGCCTAAGTCAGAATCAGGCCCAGAAATCCTATGTACGGATATTAGGATTTCAGCATATCCTGGCATGCTCAAATGGTTAAAGAGAACACAGGGTTGTTAATGAGTTCAGCTCCCTTTAGTTATACTCTCTTCTCTGCCACCAACTGTAACTTTGAGGTCAGTGGACGACTTTCTGCTTGTGACCATGGGGATCAGGTGTGGTGAGCCCAGCGCTCACCTGTGTTGGGAAAACTACCCCAGTGTGCAGTCTACTCTGCTGAATTGATAACATGAGAAGATACAGTGTTGAGCAGGGGTGGAAACTCAAGTGCCTACCCGGGCCAGGCAGGTAAATGTGTCACATGGGTTTGGTCTGATGCAGCAGGAAAGGGTGTGAAATGGGGAGCAAGTCTCATCTAAAGGGGGCAACTGGTACCCAGCTTCGTCAATTGCTGACGTGTGGGAATTTAGGACTAACATGCCTGGATTTACCAAACTGTCAAGAGGACCTGGATCTCTAGATTTTTATTTGAAATCTTTGGACTTTTCAATGTTAGCAATTAATTCAAAAACGAAAACAAACATGCAAAACAAAAACAAAGAAACAAACATATACCACTACAGCAGCTAGGCAAATCATCATAGGCTAGATTTGACCCATAGGCGTCTAGTCTTCAACCTCTTCTAAATAGAATGGTGTCTTGACAGCAGATAGACCAGAGTTCAAATCCCATTTCTGTCACTTACCTAGGTGACCTTGGGGACATAGCTAACCTTCTTGGGACCTCGCTTTTCTTAGTTATAAAATAGGCATTATAACACCTACCTTGTAGGACTGTAGATGCCATTAAATGAGATGCTGTATATACAGATCCTAGCATGGAGTCAGGTGCATAACGAGCTCTGAACTAAATCCATGCCTTTTCCTCCTGGGTGACACCCCCTCCTGAACTCACATTCATGTTTGAGGCTAGTCAGCCACTAAGTAACTCCAGCTTGTCCCTTCTCCACTCTAGGTCTCAATTTCTTAATTTTTTAAAAAAGAGTTTGGACAAGACGATCCCTTTCGGCTTAATGACTATGGTCCTTAGACACCTGGCCTCTGCAAAATCTAAGAGGGGCCCTGGAAGCTTGTCTCTGGCAATACAGGAAGGGCTGAGAACCAAGGAAACAGATGTGGACGAATGAAGAGGGGCTAATTAAGTTTACAGACTCAACACAGGTCTGTGACATCTCGTTTTCAAGGTTCCAGCTGATAAAGCCAACGACAGAATGTGATCTTACTGAACAGTAAGGGAGAATAAGAATATTTCCGATCATAATTGGCAAATCACAGCCTCTGTGCCATTATGTTCTCTCTTGTTCAGAATGAGGGTCTCAAATGTTTGTTTTCCTTTTAAAAATTCACTTGAGAATATGGGGACCTTAAATTCTCTGATTTCCACAGGATAAATTTCTTTCCCCCCGCAATTACCAAGAGCAAATAATCCCGGCGTAATGAGTCCCGACTGCTAGAGCAAAATCACACATGTGTGACCCAAAAGGATAGGTATTGAAGTTTAGTAGTGAACTTAAGCAGTAAACAGACACTGTAACTTTTCAAGCATTGGTTAAAAAGAAAATTCAGCAAAGTCTCACTCATCTAAACGTTGCCCCGGGAGTTTACGGTTGGATAAAAGGAATTTGCGAAGACGACGCCTTCACTGTGTGTGTGACTCATTTGACTTTAATAGAAGGAAAATTTTCTGAAGCAGTATGTGTATTTCTTTTCCTCCTTGTAACCCAAACTCACAGAAAATTTTCCACTGGGCTGCAAGAGCCAATCAAGCCCTGGTTAGACTTTGGGATAGGAAATAGCACACATACTGCCACAGGCCCCTCTCCGGGGCTGTCTGGGGGAAGGAGAAGGATGGGAAGGGGAGTGGCAGGCACTGGACAGGACCCATCAGAAACTGAGACTCAAGCCCAACGCTCACTGAAGCTCCACATCAGGTGAGCAGATGGTACCGCTGAAAAGCATCCAGAGGGTAATCTGCTTCTTTTGCACTCTAAACGGAACTAGGGAAGATATTGCAAAAGCGCAAAGCGAAAGCAGGAGACGTTAAAACCTGTGGGGACTAAGACTGTGCTTAGAGCTCCAGATCTGCAACCACAATGTTGCACCCACTGACTCTAGAGGTCCTAGGGGTCCCCGGACAGAGCTGACCATCTTGCTTCAAATTTAAGTCAGATTTAACGCAGGAACTTTTCTGAGTGCCCTGGCACGCACCAGCAGTGTGACCCAGAACAAAACGTCAGACTTCTTGCACTCTCCATCTCCCCCTCTTTCATCTGTAATATGGGGATAATTTTATCTACTTGGTTGGATGGTCATTAGTACTGGACCATCCAACAGACACATACATAGATATGTATTAATATATGTGCTTTGAAAACAGGTCTGCGGGTGTGCACGGATAAACACCAAAATGTTAGTAGCTCTTATCTTTGCAGGGCTGGCATAGGGTGTTTTCGTTTGATTTGCCTCTCTAAGTTTTCAAATTCTTCTGCACTGGACATTTACCACTCATGTAGCTATAAAGAGTTTTAAACCATAAAAAGTTAAAAAACTTTATAGGCCCCCAAGGCTTGTTTCAAATTAGGGCCACAATCGTAAGTTTATTTCTGACTTTTATGACATTATTTATACTGTAAAGGAGAAAAGAAGTCTTTTTTTTTTTTTTTAAATTTAGAGAGAGTATTCCCTCAAGTAAGGGAAACCTTCAGTTGCTGTCAGGAATGGAAGTTCAAGGGGGAGTTTCACGTAGAAGGCGTTTCACTGATCTCCTCTTCTGAACTCACGTGACCACAGTGCAAGGCTCAGAGGGAGCGTGTGCCCAAGAAATCTAGTGGGTTGACTGGCTTTCCCATAGTTGTCCTTATTAGAGAATACTCTCTCTAGAAAATGAAGTGATAAGGGATGAAGGTAGAGGGAATAAAGAGGGAGAAAAGTGGAGAAGGCCAAGGAAGGGAAAAGGAAGATTAAGACAGACACCACGGAAAAGAAGGAATGAGTGTGAGACTGTAGTATCTCTCGAATTCCACGCCTGGGTGTGGGTGGCATCCCTGTAGAGCGGCCAGGCCAGGGCACACCTGGCACACCTACCTCCATGGGGTACGGGGCGCTGAACTCCACCTCAGCGAGGTTCCAGTCAGCATTCCCTGGATTGCCCATTTTCCAGATCTCCTCGTACAGGCCAGCCGCATCCCTCGTATACACGGAGAAGATGCTGTCATTCCCCTGCTGGAGTTGGTAATAAAACAACAAGCAGCCAGACATGGGGGCCGTGGTCACTGGGGAGATGAGCTGTGCCACCTCCTGGTAATGCGTGACGTAAACCGAGTCCACATACATGTAGTGGCCTGAAATCACACAGAGAAAACAGCCTAAGACAGGCGGGCGGAGTCTCAGACACAACTACATGATCTGGGATTTACTTCACAATAATCCAGCGGGAGTGGAGGAGAGGAAGCGAATGAGTTATTGAGGAAAGAAGTTTGGCCACGGGTTGATGAATGTTGCAGCTTGGAGATAAATAGTGGAGTTCACTGTGCTCTGTTTAATACTAGATAAGCACCATTCTTTTTCTTCCCCTTAATTTTGATTGAAGTAAAACATACATAGAGAAACGTCGATGTGTCATCTGTAAAGTGTTTGAATTTTTACAAGCTGAACACAGCTGTGAAAAAAAAAAGCAGGACATTACCCCAGAAGTCCCCCTCCAACAAGCCTTCTTTGAGTTGTACGGTTTCTAAGAGCATACCAAACATACCATCTGTTCTTAAAATTGCAGTGACCCTCCTGTACATCTTTCCCATGTACACAAAATGTCGCTGTGTGTTCTTTGAGTGAAACTGATATGAATTCAAACTAGATGACAATTTGTACCTCTTTAATAGAATGTGTAGGTCAGTCAACACTGTTGACAGGGTTAGGATTGGGGAAGTTGAACTTGGGACCCCACCCGTGGCAAGGCTTTGGTGGGCTCCGGACCCAAAGGCTGACTGCATTAGAGGCATTTTGGTGAAAGAGAGAAACTGTGAGGCAGAATGGGGAGAGCTTGGATTGGACATTAAAAGAACTGACTTTGAATCCTGCTCTATATCTTAGCATCCCTGGGACTTTGAGTAAGTCACTCAATATCTCTGGGCTTCAATTTGTGATCTCTAGAATAGGAATCAAATATTTCTCTCATATGGTTGATCTGAGTATTAAATGAGATTATGTATGTGAAGTGGTTAGCATGTGCCTGGCACATTGTAATTGCCTAACATGATTATAATGAAGTAAAGCAATGCCATTAATGTTTTTAGTACCATGCTTTCGCCAGTATGGTACTATTATTACCAGCAATTTTGTCTAAATTTATTTGAGCTGCAGTGACAGAGGAGTAATAGCAATGAAGCTTTGATAGAACGGCCTTTCTATTTACAAGCTCAGAACAATTACAGCTTAATGTCTTTGCTTTTATTACCTGGTGACAGGTTTATAATCATTCCTTTTATCCTCAGCAAAATAGCAGTAAGGATATTAGGAAGAATATATGAATTCACACACTGGAGACTTACTTTGCATCTAGCACACTGCCTAGTATGTGGTAGGTCCTCAACAAATGGTGATTCAAAACACATACAGGGTCTCAGAAAGATCCTCACTGCAACATGGCAGAGGGGAAAGGTGAATAAATTAAAACTCATTTTCTCCTGGTAGCAAATTGTTCAACCCCTCTGAAAAATCTCCCTTGCTTAAACAGAATTGTCTGATCATCTTGCCAAGCCATGCAACTGTGAATAACCAGAAATCACAAACTCAGATGATCAGAGCAGCCAGCCAGATCAAGTATATGATTGAAGTGGAGTGGGTCAGGGAGAAAATAGAGTGATGGATTAGCTGCCAACATTGAAAATCACATTTTACCAGCAACGAGAAGTAGAAATTAGGCTTCTCTGAAAAAATCAGAAAATCTGATAGTGCTGGGTCCATATTCTCGGGCTGCAACAACCAGCTGGTGGTAAGGGGCGCCAGCCCCGTGCATGGACCTGTGCTCTTCCCTGAGAGCCCATCCTTCTACTTCCAGCTGATGCCCTGACATCCAGCCAGGTGCTGCAAGCTTTTCCCATTGAAACTCAAAATCCAGAATTTTCTGGCAAATCCATTCATTTAAAAATGATACCTCTATTAGTTTGCTAGGGTTACCATAACAGCACCACAAATGAGTTGCTGAAACTAAAGAGACTTGTTGTTCCACACTTCAGGAGGCTAGAAGTCCAAGGTCAATGTACAAGAAAAATTAGTTCCCTCTGATGACTGTGAGGGAGACCCTATTCTATGCCTCTCTCTCTCCTAGCTTCTTTGGCATTGGCACTCGTTGACACTGACGGATTGATCTCTGCCTTCATGTTCACATGGTATTCTCCTTTCTGTGCATGTATCTCTCTGTGTCCAAATTTCCCCTTTTTATAAAGACACCAGTCATATTGGACTTGGGGCCCACCCTACTTTAGTATGACCTCATCTTAACCAATTACATCTGTAATGACCACATTTCCAAATAGGTCACATTCTGAATTTCTGTGGGTTAGGACTTCAACATATGAATTTTGAGGAAATATAATTCAACCCATAACACCTCCCACCATAATTTTTTAAATTTTGTGTGTGCCAAATAAACATATCTGCAAGACTGGAAACAGCTGATGGGCTCCCAATTGGCCACCCCTGGGGAGGGATTTTAAAGGAAGAATCAGAATGTCAGACCGAGCAGAATCCAAGAACCTCTGATAAGGAAGCAGGGCCATGAGCCCCCCTCCTAAGCTCGGGTGTCCTCTAAAGCACTGCTGGTGGCCAGGTAGCTCCGACTAATGCAGAATGGGTGTGACCAGCTAGCCCTGTAACACGCCTTTGCTCACTGAGAATGCATGTGAGTGTCAAAGGCAGAGAGGAGGTTTTTATGCCCTTTGTAATTTGTCTAACCGGTGAAACAATCTCTTTCCAAGATATCCAGCCAGGGAGAAAGGGTAGAGGAGCTGTCATACTTTGTTTCCTTGGTACCTCATTGCGGGGCCATGCTGGCGGGCTCCTGACATACTCTCCATTCAGTGTCCAGCTGCTTCATCTTTGGATCCACAACAGCAATGTGTGCCAAGGCCATGCCACATCGGGTGTCCTCAGCTGATGACCAAGCAGAGCAGGGGTACCAGGGCAAGGCCATTCTGCCTGACAGGGGCTCTTCAGCAACTCCCCATCGGCCTGGCCCCCCTCTTTCACAGGTGTTAGCCTTCCATCCTGTGCTGAAGGCTCTCCCCACCCAGGCCATGTTAGGACTTTTGTTGGGGCCCTAGGCACTTTTGCTGCGCTGGACCCCTTTCTCCACAAAATATATAAAATTTTTATTTTATAACTGCATTCATATAAAGATGAATATGATCTAGGCTGGACCTATTATAATATTTGTTATTATGACATTCATTTTTTCCCTCTGATTTTAAAATAAATCAAATTAAAACATGCTCATGGATTCCTAAAAATGTCAGGTCTCCTAGGCACTGGGACTTCTATGCCTAATGGACACATGGTCCTGGCCTCCAGCTGCTCCAGCTCTCTCCCCACTTATGCTTCCCAGCCATTTCCCCCAATAAGTCTCTTTCCACCTAATCCCAGCTTAGTGACTGCTTCTCGGAGGACCCAAACTGCCACAGCCATGAAGCAGGAAATCAGTCTACCTGGGGTGATGGGCACCTCCAAAGGCTCCACGAGACTCTCAGTAAATCTAGGAGACCTCACAAATCCACTAGAAATTATTCATTCTACTTCCGGCGTGCACGATAACTGTGTTTAGGGGCAACGTCTCACACTCTAACCCATTATGAATGTATCTTCCTCACAGTTCACAGATATCTGACAGTGTTCTTTAAAGGCTACTTACTCACCTCCTGGGTGGACAATAGTTTAACCCCTGAATTTGCAGTTAAGTGCCTTGTGCCCATGCACAAGACACTAGGCCAAGTGAGCCACAGTCCCATTCCTGATGCAAAAAAACAGCAAACACAATGTGACCTGCTCAGAGTGAGTCAGAGAGCCTGCTGGGAATCAGACCAGGACTGCTGACACCAAGTCTCATATGGAACCACTAGACTAGACCACATTCTGTTGCCCCTCCCTTTCCTCTCCATCATTCCTTTGTTGCCAAGTTGGGTATTATTTACTAAGACTGTTTTTCACTGGGAAATAAAAGGTAGCTCATCAGAAGTTTATCATCTCAGTTGAAAGGGTGGAGATGATTCAGAAATCACCAGGTGTCTACCCCAGGGGGCTGGGCCAGAGAAATGACCACCAGCCCAGGCTGGGTGTGTGGCATCGGGTACAATCTGCTCTGAGGAAGAGGAGCCAGTGGTTGGGGGGGCGTGTGCAGGCACTGTTTTGTGTACACTTCCAAGGGGAATGAAAAAGGTAGCCTGGAGTCCTCGGGAAATTATGTCTAGTGTCTGATATTATGAGAACATTCCTGCCCAGCTCAATGAGGCCAACCCTGCTATCTGGTCCAGGGTTCTAGAGCTGGTAGAATCTCTAGAAGAAGCAACTTTTATCAGATTCTTTAAGTCTGAGTAGATGAAGCTAGGTATAGATAGATCTTAGGTGGAAAGGATCCTATAATCAACCAAATCACTGGGGATCCTGTTGAAAGATCAAAACTCTCGGTGATGCCAGCCAAAGCTCAGGCCCCTCTGGCATAATGCCTGCGATAACGGCACATGTACACTTGCTTCTGAAGAGGACTTTCTTGCAGCAGTCCTCTGTACTAGCTCAACTTTTGTTGTGGAACCAGTGGCCCACTGGTAGTCAGCCATTTTCCCTTGACTTAGGCAAAGAACTTTGAGGGCAGCTCCTGAACTTTTATTTTCAAACAGTCTGGCTAACCAGCATTCCACAGAGATTGCCTTGGCTGCGATGCCAATGGCGTCCTCTGACTCATCTATGATTTGGTCCCATTGGCCACATTTGTGCTCCAGTTGCAACGTCTGCATCTGTGTCGTGGTGGTCTGGACAAGCCGTCTCCCAGGTAAGGGAGAAAACTTGAAGGAACATATGCCAGCTGGTCTGCTGCCGTCGTGAGGAGACAGTACCCAAAGACAGCAAGTTATCATGCCCGCTCTCCAGTCTATGGATCTGAGAGTCATCTGCTGAACCTTTAGTTCTAAGGGTTTGGGTAAGTTTTACTATAATAGAGTCTGACTCTATAGTAGAGTCAGATTGAATGGAACTTCTCCTAGTTTCTGCTAAGACCTCAGTGCCAAGAATGATGGGGGACAAGTCCCTCTACTTTCTACAGAGTGGTGCTAGACCATCCCTGTTGGATGTGCTACCTTGTGGCAGACATGGAATCTAAGCCAGCTCTACCAGAGTAGCCCATCTCTCCACCAACCCTGCCAGCCTGTATATATGAGAAGGCCAAGGAGGGATCAGAGAGACTGGAGACAGAGTTTCTTTGAAGAGAATTGTCACAGAGCTGACCTGCCATGTGTTTCTTTTTGAGCCCCCAAGGGAACAGGAGGAGATTGCTTCCCCTTTCTTACCTTGATCCAAGGGAGGGGGCTTCAGGGAACCACTTGTAGAGAGGATGGGGGAGGGAAACTACCATCTAATTTCATCCCCACCCATGCTTGCAAGTTCCTGGGTTCTGTGACTGCCTTGGGCCTTGAGAGGAGGGTGGCAGAGTTAATGGGAGAATTTGATCAGTGGTAACTGGAGTTTGTGGGGTACAGAGGCTGGGGCCTAACTCTTGGCTGCATGCAGCTAGAGGTTGTAGGGACCTGTGAGGGCAGAATGGAGAGAAAGGATTTTTGTTGCCAGGGAGCTGTACTTCCAGAGGTTGATGGGGCAAAGATTTGAGTTTTCCCTAAGCCTAAGTGGGCAACTCAGAAGGTAGCTGGGCTAGAGCGCCTTAAACAACTCTTCTCAAAGAGACTGCATGCAGGGTGTTAACCCCAACGGAAAGGGGCTGGTGATGTTAAAAAAGAAAGGGGCTGGTGTGGTGTACCTAGTGACAGGCACTAAGGGGGATTCACAGATGGCCAGTCAGAGAGTGTATCATTTTTGTCATTGGCTGTGAGAGAAATGGCCAACATCTGGCCACCTGCAGTGTGAAGGGCATCGACCCCAGATTAAACAGCACTGGTCACATACAACCTTTTGTCGCCTTCCCTTCCATTTCTGTTCCACCCACATCCCACCTTTCCCAACCCTGGAGGAACTAGAAGCAGCCATGTGAGTGGGGAAAGAGGAAGAAAAGAGCAAAGGGAAGAAGTATGAAGAAATAAAGCCCAATCCCTTCTCTGATGCTGCTCTGTGGTCTGGTCTGGGGGAAAATTTGAACTGGATGAGAAAATGGAGTTTTGACTTGACTGAACTTAATCCTTAAAAATGAAGCTATTTGTTAATACTTGAAAGTGCCTGGAAAGCCATGGTAAAGTCACCCAAGGACAGAGAAAGGAGATCCAGCAGAGCTTGCACAAAGGCAATGGTAAGAAAATTAATAAAGCTGCTCCCCTACTGGGTGCTTATGCAATGAACCAAATGGATCAATGCAGAGAGAGAATGAACAGGTGCTGTTAAGATGATGCTTGAACTCAATCCAAACTGAAATGGGAAAAGAATGTCATGAGTTATGGAAAGACGATCCATCCATCTCACGGTCTCTGATGGAAAAAAACAGTTCTGACCTTATTTTACATTTTGAAACTTTGTTCAGCTCCTTCTACGGTGGCACCCTATGCAGACCTGATTTCTAAAATCTCAGCAAAGAAACAGATTTCCCTCATTATCTTTCCAGCAATTATCTTCTCTTTGCTAAGGCAGGTAGGAGACAGTAATGATCTGAGCTGTCAGTAGGTTACCCCCTGAAGGATTTTGTTTCACTTCATAAAATATTAAAAAAGGAAAAAAAATCCATATGTGATGAATCCAAACTGAGTAAGAAAAAGCAACATAATATTCCATCCCCTTCAGTATTCCACCACAATCTTACTGTGGTAGTCATTTCCACCATAAGACAGGAATTTGGAGACATGGTGCTCATTTGAAAAATCTGACTCACTGTTTGGGGCTGTTAAAAACACACAGCCAAATGAAGGAAAACTTATATCCACATAATATTTTTCAGATATTACATTCACTGTTCCCTTTTCTATAACACAGAAGCCAGAGCCTCCGGGGAAGACTTCCTTAGGCAGCTCGGCAGCTCTGAAGTTTCTGAGCAGGCACACAGCTGCCCTCACCCCTGCTGTTTGTTTCTCCAGTTTTCATCTGAAAGCAAAAGCATAAGCTGCTTCCAGGAAACGAATGAACAGGAGATGAGTTTATATAGAGGCAAATCTGCTGCTGCGGGCAGACATCTGAACCATTTAATCTTTCCTTTGCCACCAAAATTGATGGAGCTCAGGGAAAATCAATATACCTGGTAGAAGGTAAATGTAATAAGAAGGCAACCTCTCTCTTGTTTAGAGCATTGGAGGTGTTTTTTTTTTTTTTCCCAAGAGTGATCTTGGTCAAACCTTTGAGTCATATGAGCACAGAGCTTTTCAAGTAAAACATTTTAGAATTTTTAGAACCCATCTTTTTTAGCCCTGTCTTATGCAGCAGGGAAGTCTTAACATAGGAGTCTACGTGTGAGGAGTATGAATGAGTGTGTGTGTGTGTGTGTGTGTATGTGTGTATTTGGTGGGAATGAGAAGGCTCTTTGGCTACTGATTGGGCAAAACCTCACTCCAAAAGTTGAAGAGAAGTCGAAGTGAAATAGCAGAGAAAAGCTGGAAGAAGTGAGTGGAAAGTAAGTATTCAAGATTCCTGATGATCATAAGCAGAAACATAACCTAGAATCTAGGGCCTACTCTGCCATCATCTTCCATACTGGCATTCTCAAATACTCCCTAGACATCAAAGAAACCATTCACTCTCATGCCTGTACACCTCTGCATATGTTAAACTTATCTTCTCCTTATCCATCAGGCCAAATTCCAGTTCTGATATGACTTCCTGTAGAAAGCCTCCCCTGAACCCCAAAACCAAGGTGGTCTTTCACTTCTCTATGATCCCATATCATTTATTTCATACCTCTATTGATCATACATCACTATGCATGTTTACATAGCATTTCAGTATTTGAACATTTTGAGAAATGCCATAATATACATTAACACAGAACTATATTAAAGGCACTGAGAAGTCCTGAAATAAATCTGTTTAGCTTTCTTTAGCTCTGGGTTTCCACAGTTTATTTGATCACATATATAGCCCTTCTTCTCTCATATAAAGACTTTTATACTCAAGTACTGGTATTCTAGGGAATAGCACTTTGGAAGAATTGGTTCCTGTGATCTCTTTGAGGTCAGTGACAGTTTTTGTATCACCAGGATATGCAAGAATACCTGACCTATAAAGAGTGCTTATTATGTGTTTGTTGAATGAATGAGTGATCAATGAAGAAGCGTCATTCTGATGTTCAGGCTCTGACTAGGATGACTATAATCAGATGCTTTGCTGGAAGGGAGATAAAAGTCTTCCTGGATTCCTTCCCTTCAGGCTCAGGATCAACGACTTCTTTAGGCCTCGGTATTGATGTCAGGGGACTAAACAATGCTAGAGGGCAAAGCTGCCTGCCTTTGTCAGGTGTTTTAGAATAGCCAAGGAAGAAGAGAAAAGATAGAAAAGATGAAGAGGAGGAGATGGGATGGAGAGAGGGAGGGGAGAGGAGAGAGGCGAGTGCCTACAGCAGGGGTAATACACCCTACTACCAAGTCTCTGTGCTCCTCAGGGATGACCATGTCATCATGCCTATCTCTTGATATAGATATTAGAAAATCTCCTGGTCAAGATATTAGAAAGGCCAGGTCCTCTTTTTCCCATTCCTTAGTCCCTTTAGTCTCCCTTTTTCTTTTTTTCTAATGTCAAATGCAATGTATTTATATGTACTCAAGAGGGACCCAAAGCACTCTTGTTTTTTTTTAAATAGATCTCTATTGGAGTATAATTGCCTCACAATACTGTGTTAGTTTCTGTTGCACAACAAAGTGAATCAGCCACATGCATACATATGTCCACATATCTTCTCCCTCTTGAGCCCCCCTCCCATTCTCCCTATCCCACCCCCTGGGTCATCACAAAGCACCGAGCCGATCTCCCTGTGCTATGCTGCTGCTTCCCACCAGCCAACTATTTTCCATTTGGTAGTATATATATGTCAATGCTACTCTTACTTTGCCCCAGCTTTGCCCTCCCACCCCACGTCCTCAAGTCCATTTTCTATGTCTACCTCTTTATTCCTGCCTGCAACTAGGTTCATCAGTACCATTTTTTTTTTTTTAGATTCCATATACATGTGTTAGCATACGGTATTTGTTTTTCTCTTTCTGACTTACTTCACTCTGTATGACAGACTCTAGGTCCATCCCCCTCACTACAGATAACTCAATTTCATTTCTTTTTATGGCTGAGTAATATTCCATTGTATATATGTGCCACATCTTCTTTATCCATTCATCTGTTGATGGACACTTAGGTTGGTTCCACGTCCTGGCTATTGTAAATAGAGCTTCAATGAACATTGTGGTACATGTCTCTTTTTGAATTATGGTTTTCTCAGGGTATATGCCCAGTAGTGGGATTGCTGGGTCATATGGTAGTTCTATTTTTAGTTTTTTAAGGAACTTCCGTACTGTTTTCCATACTGGTTGTATCAATTTACATTCCCACCAACAGTGCAGGAGGGTTCCCTTTTCACCACACCCTTTCCAGCATTTATTGTTTCTAGATTTTTTGATAATGACCATTCTGACTGGTGTGAGGTGATACCTCATGGTAGTTTTGATTTGCGTTTCTCTAATAATTAGTGACATTGAGCATCTTTCATATGCCTCTTGGCCATCTGTATGTCTTCCTTGGTGAAATGTCTATTTAGGTCTTCCACCCATTTTTTAACTGGATTGTTTGTTTTTTTGATATTGAGCCCCATGAGCTGTTTGTATATTTTGGAGATTAATCCTTTGTCTGTTGTTTCATTTGCAAATATTTTCTCCCATTCTGAGAGTTGTCTTTTTGTCTTGTTTATGGTTTCCTTTGCTGTGCAAAAGCTTTTAAGTTTCATTAGGTCCCATTTGTTTATTTTTGTTTTTACTTCCATTACTCTAGGAGATGGGTCAAAAAGGATCTTGCTGTGGTTTATGTCAAAGATTTGTTATGGTTTATGTTTTCCTCCTATAAGAGTTTTATAGTGTATGGTCTTACATTTAAGTCTTTAACCCATTTGGAGTTTATTTTTGTGTATGGTGTTAGGTGGTGTTCTAATTTCATTCTTTTACATGTAGCTGTCCAGTTTTCCCAGCACCACTTATTGAAGAGGCTGTCTTTTGTCCATTGTATGTTCTCGCCTCCTTTGTCATAAATTAGGTGCCCATAGTGCGTGGGTTTATCTCTGGGCATTCTATCTTGTACCACTGATCTATATTTCTGTTTTTGGGGCAGCACCATACTGTCTTGATTACTGTAGCTTTGTGGTATAGTTTGAAGTCAGGGAGCCTGATTCCTCCAACTCCATTTTTCTTTTTCAAGATTGCTTTGGCTATTCGGGGTCTTTTGTGTTTCCATATGAATTGTAAAATTTTTTGTTCTAAGTCCGTGAAGAATGCCATTGGCAGTTTGATAGGGATTGCATTGAATCTATAGATTGCTTTTTTTTAAAAAATGATTAGTTTGGCATTATTTATTGTCTATTTTTGTTACATAGTCTAATAATATTGTTTCTCAGTCATTGTGAGTCTTCCATATTTTCAGTAATTTTCCTTTTAACATCTTTATTAGAGTATAATTGCTTTACAATGGTGTGTTAGTTTCTGCTTTATAACAAAGTGAATCAGCTATACATATACATATGTTCCCATATCTCTTCCCTCTTGCATCTCCCTCCCTCCCACCCTCACTATCCCACCCCTCTAGGTGTTCACAAAGCACCGAGCTGATTTCCCTGTGCTGTGCGGCTGCTTCCCACTAACTATCTATTTTACATTTGGTAGTGTATATATGTCCATGCCACCCTCTCGCTTTTTCACAGCTTACCCTTCCCCTTCCCCATATCCTCAAGTCCATAAGATATCCACAAGATATCTGGTCCATATGACATTTGGTAGATGCCAAAGGTCCTTGATATTTGGTCCTGTCCAAAACCATGGCATGGACCAAATATGCTTATGGATGTTTTGGAGAGGACCAAATTTCAAGGACCTTATGGCATGGGCCAAATGTCTTACTGGACGTTCTAGACAGGACCAAATGTCCACTGATCACCCAAAGTAGTAGAGGGCTCTGATAACTAACTGGGTCTGGAGCACAAGCCTTCTGACCTCTAGCCTAGTCCTCCTTCTCTATCTCTTGTTGATGCAAATATGGTCAGAATGTTCTGTGCTCACAAATGAGAGTGAGCAAGAACTAGTGGTGATGCATTCTTCAAAGAATAGATGATACTCAGGTAACATAGTCAAGTGGATGATTTGACACTAGTCCACAGGTCTGCTGTCTCTCCCAAGAAATACGTGTTCTCCAAGCCACCTGGTCCTTGCCATCATTGAGAATGAAAAATGATGCACTGAACAAGTAATTATTAGGTCATGATATTGGTTACCCAGAGGATCTGACTTTGGAACTAATTTTTAAGTAATTTGGGAACAGTTATCTAACACTGAAGATTGTACATCTGTGATAATGACACCAAGGATTATTGCAATTTTAATGCATTAGTCTTTCAAGATTCTCTCTATTCCTTGCACTAGAATTTTTAAATATGGCAGAAAAACAATCTCAAAATCAGCCAACTTCCATAAATTAAGAAAATGTCATCTGGCATTTCTTTTTGAAACCCCAAGACATTGTTAGTTGTTTTATTCATTTAAACAAAGGTTTCAAGAGGTAGTAACATTTTATTGTTTTGAGTTAACCCAACTGTCATTTAAAATACTCATTCAGATTCATGGATTAATCTGTCATAACAGCTTATCATTCACTCTACACACAACACTCATTAGACGTGTGGTTCCTACAATGGCCACAAGTAGTGATGGGCTGTGTGTCTTTAGGACCAAAATATGGATATACATATGGAAACCCAAATCTTTTGTCATCTCCAAGAGTGCTAAACCTTACTTTTAAAAGAAGGAAGTGAATACAGTTTTGGTCTTTTTCTAATTTCAATTCCTTATGTAAGTGACCATAGATGTATCTAAAGAAATGGTTTCTGGGGCATTTTTCGTTCTCTTGTTCTACCTTTCAGTCCTGTATCTACTGAGATAATCACCATCTGGTTAATCAAACTAACACAGTGCTGTGATTGCAACTCTCTCTTCTCAAAGACCTCCAATGGCCTCCCATCATCAATGGAATAAAGTTAAAATCTCTTTCCTGGCATTCAAAGCCTTTTAGAACTGCCCCCATACTGTTTTCTCACTTATCTCTCTTTCTCAGCTGCTACCGCTTGCCAGAGGCATCATGGCTCCTGCCTCTCTTGTCTCTGCCTGTCCAAATCATGCCCATCCTTCAAATACACTTGACTTCTCGCATCATGTCTTCTAGAACATCCAAACAGTAAGTGATCCCTCTTGTCGCTGAATACCAAGCACCTTTCTTTTTTTTTTTGGAAGCACTCGACACATACTACTTTGTCTTACGTCCATTTGTGGTAGAAATCTTTTCCTCTTTCTCAAATGTATGTTCCTTGAAACCAGGCAGGGGCCATAGAGGACCTGTCATTTTAATTGTCATTTTTCCAATCATACCTAATACAGTGTTGAATGAATGAAAATGCTAGATCCAGGGCTTCCCTGGTGGTGCAGTGGTTGAGAGTCCGCCTGCCGATGCAGGGGACACGGGTTCGTGCCCCAGTCCGGGAAGATCCCACATGCCGCGGAGCGGCTGGGCCCGTGAGCCATGGCCGCTGAGCCTGCGCCGGAGCCTGTGCTCCGCAGCGAGAGGGGCCGCAATGGTGAGAGGCCCGAGTACCGCAAAAAAAAAAGTTGGCTTTGTCTTAACCAGGTAAACCACAGGAGACAGGAGACTCCAACATTTCTTATATATGGTTACTTATAAATATGTTGTTCTAAGAAGCCTGGGCATGTTAAAAAAGAAAAGGAACTTACAAAAAAGGTTGCAAAGTAGAAGTTGGCTAACTGGGTCTGACCTGAAGATGTGTTTGGTTGGCCTTGTGGTGTTTTTTAAGAGAATATTCACCAAGTTAAAAATTGGGGAAATTTCACATAAAACCCATGCCTTGCTGATTGTCTTGCAAAACTGAAAGACCTGGTTCCCTGGGCTTGCATTCTCGCATGGTGGCAACTAATTGAAGTTGAGTACTCTTTGTACGTGGTCCATGCTCTCTAGTTTGCCACCGTCCTCACCCAGCCTATATGTCACTCTCTTTATACCATCTGCCTGGCCCCTTTGGGAAACTGAATCTGAGACTCTGGATATAAAGGAGACAGAACAGGAGCAAAGATAACAATAAGGACAGAATGAAGACTGTCCAAAGCCAAGATAAGCCATAGGATGGACACTTAAAAAAAGTTGGAGACGTGGTTAAAAATATTCACATGAAGAGAAACTACACTGAATGAGGAATGAAGTAAAGAACCATAAAAAGTTGCCATGTCTTCAGGCAGCTGAAGGGGACACACTGTCATCATCAGCAATTTTTTGTGACTGAGCAGATCACCTCAATATCTGCATGGCCAAGGAATGAAAGGGAAAATGTTACCCTTTGCAGCGGAACCAACATTCCTATTCTGTCCTTGATGGAAAGCCAGTCACCAGAATCTTCTCGTTGGTCAACAAGAACTTACAGTTGATGACTGGAATGTTTTGCAACTGCAGGGAGACCTAGGCTTTTATGAAGCCTACCAAGGTCCCGGTGAGAGCTGCCATAACTCACAAGGACGCAAGCCCTTGCCCTGTCTCTGTGGGGACTTTCTCCTCCAGCCCACTGCTCACTGATGACCTCTCCTCTCTATTTTCCCTGCAGAGAACCAGCCCGCTTGGCCACTAGGGGGCCCTATGGCTCACCGCATTCAGGACTGACCATCAGTACTATTGGCTCCCCTCCCTGCCACCAGGGAAGTTCTTAAAAACTTATTCCCATCACTCCATGTATTTTTAGTGAAAAGTAACCTAGGATTATTCCAGCCTTGTCTTTAGAAATAAGAAATGTTGAACAGCAAACAGAAGAAAGTCAAGCATAATATGGAAATGTGAAAATAGCAAGACCTCGGTGCTTTGTGACCGCCTGGAGGGGTGGGATAGGGAGGGTGGGAGGGAGAGAGATGCAAGAGGGAAGAGATATGGGAACATATGTATATATATAACTGATTCATTTTGTTGTAAAGCAGAAACTAACACACCATCGTAAAGCAATTACACTCCAATAAAGATGTTAAAAAAAAAAGAAAAAGAAAATAGCAAGACCAGGTCACAGGGGAAGAAAAGCTGTTATCTGGGTGGCCTTCTCCTTAGTTACAGAGCTCATGTCTGCAGTTTGCCTCTCTCTCACGGCTTACTCTTCTCTTCCACCAGGTCTCTCGGTCCCTACTCACCCTCCTCTCTCTGTCTCCTTCTCTGTCGACAAGCCACAGTCAGGTCAATGTAGAGAGAGATGGCAGAAACAGTTATCCTGGAACAAGGACTCCATTTGTCCCCAGCTCACCCAGTTCACTCCTGAAGGTGTGGTCCTGCGGAAGAATGGAGTGGGAGTTCCGCATATTGCCTCCTCCAACAAACCAGTTCACGTTGGGGTTCCAGCGGTTCACAAAGCCACAGAGATGATTTTCTTCAAAGTCACATTCTGGCAAGAGAGAAATAAAAACAGACTTCATGTAGATGTAGTTATGCCTGGGTACACCCAGGCTTACTGCAGTTTGCTATTAGATACTCAGATATGTTTCTCACTCCCTTTGACCACTGGGATCTTCGTACCAGGACCCCTGGATAATGTCGGTCAAGAAGAGAGATCCTGTAATGAACAGAGATTATAATTCATCATTGCTTCTTTGGATTGTGGCCCTTCTGCCTACTTGCCATGTGGCTTGCTGTGTGACCTCTCCTAGCCTCTATTTGTTCCTAGGAGAAATAGGGGGACACTCCCCCTGCACAGGGCTGTGGTAAGTGTGGACAGCTGCCAGCACAGTGCCAGACACATGGTTAGTGCTTGGTCAATCAGCCAACTCTGTGTCAAAGCACTATTTAGAGTTATGCTTTTAGCTCCAGAAAGTTTATCCACCACCTTTCTGGTAGCCCATTCCCCCATCCCCTTCTCTCTTGATAGTAGACAAGGTGCTAAGCTAAGGGCTAAGGGGCATGTTTCCTAGATGCTAAAATCATCTGCTTTGCTTATAAACAAGAACCAGGTCAGCGTAGTCGGGACAGGAATATCTTCGGCACTGGGTCCTTCTGCAGCTCCGGAGTGGAGATAAAAGAGAAGACAAAGAGACTCTCTTTCCCCTTTTCAATAGCACTGACATGTTTGCACAGATAAATTGTTCCCAGTCAACAGACTCCTTTACGGGGAACAAGAAACTCACAAGCCAGTTCTTTCATTGACCCCCATAATTATCAATTAAAAATATGAAGTGTGATTGTGCTGATCATCTCTTATTGGCCCCTCCAGTCCCACCCACCTTTCTTCCACGGGGCTCCATTCTCCAGAGGCTGACGTGTACGGCCTTGTATGGACTTCCCTGCCTTCTGGCTTCTCATTGGATTCAACCAATGGAAGGTAGGAGGAGAGTAAGGTTGCGGGTGTTTATTCCTCCAGCTCCCTCTCTGCCAGGTTGCCATGGGCTGGCTGTGTCTCTCTACTGAGGGACCATACAGCTACTGTCTCCAGGTTCTGGTAACCCCTTCTCCCTTGCCCCTTCAGACCTAAAGATATTGATGACTCATGAGTCATCACTCTGACTAGTCCTGGATTACTGCACTAGCTTTGACTGGCTTCCTTCACCTACCCACACCTTTGTAGTCCCTTTAGTGAGTTTTCCTCAAATTACTCAGGTTGAATGTATTCTGTTTCCACTTCCCTGCCAGGGTCCTGACTGATACAGTTATCAGTGTGCTTTTGTATTAACAAGCACTGAACATTTTTAAGATTTTCATTTTCAACTTTTCCACTACAGCATCCGCTAACCCATGCCCAAGAGTCGGTGCCAAAGGCTGCCGCAGAGTAAAGGAAAAGCAAAATATTCCTCAATGTGCCAGGCAGTATTCTGAGCACTTTATACAAATTAAATTACCTAATCCTCAAAACAACCCTACAAGGTATGTACTATTATTAACCTCATTTTACAAACAAGGGGAGCAAGAAGAGTGCACAGATAGGAAGGTAAGGTGAGAGTACGATCATACAGTTCAACAAGAAGAAATATCAGCGCTCCTTTTGTGTTTTAAACAAACTAGAAGCCATCAAGTGATTTGGAGAAAAGCAATGAACATTTTTGAGTGCCAAGCACTGTGACAATAACCTTCACATCCCTGATCTTATTAGTCCCCACAACAATCCTACGAGGGAAATATTTTATCCCCATTTTGCCGGTAATGAAACAGAGGCTGAGGGCAGCAGTGCATTGACTAAGCCAGCAGGTGGCGCTCCACTAGGTAGGTACGACTCAAGTCGGTAGGGTGTTAAGATCCCCGCAGCTGCCACTAAGGAGCTCCAAGGAAGATACAGTCTTAACTCAGAAAATGGTCACAATCTTCAGAAAATGGTCGCAATCTAGGTCGGTTTTCTTTCAGAACTGCCCTTGACTCTCTTGCCTCTTTCCTTTCCACAGCCATTCAGCCTCCAAGTACGGTCAGTGCTGAAAAATCCCTCAGATCTACCACCTTTATCCCATTCCACTGCCCACCCCAATTTTAGACCCTCGTATGTCCCCTCTGTAAGGTCACAATCACTTCCTAAGGGTTTTTCTACCTCTGACCTATTTTCTTTGTTTCCAACTCATTTTCCATGCGGCAGCCAGTCATCATCTGAAAACACAGCTGCAGGCCCCTCCCCTGATGACTGACTTCTAACGCCTCCCAACCACATAATCCCGGAACCCAAGCTCCACAGCTGGGCTCCAGACTCTTCCTTAACAGACTCCCTTAACAGTGCTGATTCTCACCTCAAACACTACCCAGCCTCTCGCCTTTGCCTGGACACACTCGGTGCTGTCCACCCGCTATGGGGTCTGCCCAGAAAGAGTGCTTTCCTTCCTACCCTGCTCCTCTACCTGACTAAATTCTACTCCTTCTTGAAACTACGGCTCAAATGCATCTCCTGGATTCAGTCCTGTCCAATTTTCTCCCCTCCTCCCGACACCTCCACAGCACGGCTTGTCCTTCTCCAGCAGAATTTGTCATATACAGAAACGGCTTCAGTAGGAGGCGAATGGAAGGTGAGTGACCTCAGGACATAGAGTATGTCTGCTTTTGATGCCCTCTCAGAAGCTGGCACAGAAGAGGCACCTACCAACCCTGCTCAAGTGGAATCTAAGTGACAACTGTGAGTATAAAGACAGAGCAATGGTGTGTAAAAGAGAAATGGAGGAAAGTGAGGAAAGAGGTAATAAAGAGGTAACAGGATGCCTGCTTTCTGGCAAAAGCTACAAAAAGCTGAATATGCAGCAAACTGGATGTCACGTTTATTAGAATATGTTGAGCTTAAGGCAGCAACTCAGGTTACAGTCGCTGCATCTACTTTTCTTTCATCAACCCAGTCAATCGAGGCAAACTCTAATGAGCCTTCCTCTGCTAAAGACAGAGAAACATCATACAACACGCAAGTGATGCAAAATTCAAAATGCACTGCATGGTGTCGTTTATAAAATGCCCTGCTTTTCAGATTGATTCAATTCCCCTGGCAACAGGAGATTTTAGAAAAAGATGCATGTTCGGATGCAATGAAAAGGAAACCCACTTACCGATACAGTAGCCAGTTGTTATCTTGATTTCAAAGAGTGCGATGCTGGCTGTATTTCCATGTCCTAGCACACCTTCTATTAAAATCTGTACAACACATGCGGGAGAAGGGAGTTAGACTTCAAAACACCACGTGTCCTTTATTAGTATTTCAGCTACTTGTCAGGAGCTGTTCAGCGATTCAAGGCAAAACGAGATTGTTTGTCTCGGCTCATTGCTATAGGATATCAATCTCATGATGGACTTTACTGAAAGAAGGCGTGTGTGTGTGTTTGTGTGTGTGTGTGCGCGTGTGTGTACACAAGCTCATACACATATTCTCAGAACTTTGAGGTGATCAAGGTGTCCAATAAGAGCTCAGAGTCAGCTGTCTTCCATCGTAAGCACAGTCACCACCTTCTCCGGTGCTTGTGGTGGCACCAGTTGGCTGCAGATGGACAGGAGAGCTTGTGTCCCTGGCGAAATCCATTCTGAGACTAGCCAGGAACTGAAGGCAGAGGCCTCAGTGGGGAAAAAAAAAATCCCTTGCAGGAGGAGGTAGGGAGTACCATTTGACTAGTGGTGGGGGATTTCTGCATGAGATGGAAGACGCTCAAAACTCATCTTGTAGTTTCTATATTACTGAAAATTTGAAAATTTTACATAAAGAACAGAGAGAAGCATAACAACTTATGTGGCTGATTTCAAGCACTGTTCACAGTAGGCCCTGCTTCTGAAAATATTTGCTTCTCCTTATGTGATTTTAGTCCAATATTTTGCAGCTATGCTGGTAGACCTAGGGTGTGATACACTGTCCGGAGGATGCTGTGAAATAGGGAGCTCAGACCTTCAATGCTCCGTCCCTTAATCCACCCTGCTGCCTGATGGGAGGGACTACAAGTAGACAGGGAATGTAGAAGAATACCGTATTTCAAAGCTTGTTGAGGAAGAAGAGATATGGCATAGGGAATTGAAAAGCGGACTAGGAATGGAGAACGTTTTCTTGAAGGCTCCGCTTTGTCCCCCATGACATGTTCTCACTAAATATCACACTTCATGGCCGAGTTCAGATTACATCTTCCTTCCCTGCTCCAATACACAACCAACTTTATCTTACTTTCTCTACCTTATTTTCCCATTACTTCTGATGGAACAACTTCCATCTCTGAAAAGGAATCAGAGCATGTCCTTTAAGTATCTTTCCTCTTTCAATGTATTTTCATTTTTTATTACAGTTAATGTCTTGTTCAAAATTTATAGCAAACAAACCATCAGGAAGACAACATAAACACATACCACACATAACTTAGGAGGATGAAACAAAATTATAGGAAAAAAAATTATAAGAAATGAGAATGCTCCCTAAAGCCCACTGGAAAATAAATTCCCATTGAAGAGGTTGGTTTGAGCCCCTTTTAGAGTCTTACAGAAATCCCACTTAAATACACACAAAACAAATCTGGGAAGAAGCTCTTTTAAGGAATCAACAAAATACTAATTTACGCTACTGATATTTTTCTATGATGCAGCTCCCATAAGATATCACATCCTAACTCAGGAGATAACTAACTTCAATAGCAGAAGTTTTCATAAGATCTTAGAATAGCATAATGCCAAATAAGAAGCCCTGCACATAAACTCTACCTACCTTGAATTTCTTGGAACTGTTTTGCAAGTCCAAGCTGGCTATGAGCCAGCTGTCCGAAGGTTCCTTGGCTGACCAAAGCAAGCGATCAAAGCTTTCATCATCAAATCTCACATAGAGGTTCAGCCGGCTGGGCTCTGATGGAGACCCCGAAGATGTGGCTATCTGGTAGACCAGTCGAAGGCAGCTCCATTCCTCAGTCTGTACATCAGAACTCAGCAGCACGGCTTTCTCCCCCTGCTTGGCAAAGGAGGTGTCCACGTAAATGTAATGGCCTGGAAGGAGAAAGGGACACAGAGAAGAGATCAATCTTCTGCTCACAACTCAGGAAAATACACAACTGTGGTCCAGTAAATCTGAGGGCAGATACTGCCTGCAGATGCATTTTGTGGGGCCACTGAATGTTGCCTGAACATGGGGTCTCTGCTTCTGGTGAAAAATTAGAAGGTCCAGTAACACTGAGGCTACTTGCACATGACACATGACAATAACAATCCAGAGCTGAGTAGTGCTGCCTCTTCAGAGGTGGTATGCGGGCTCCATTTTGCCATAATCCCCACTACTCCCTATAACCTTCTGACATTGAAGCCAAGTATCTGTTGCCTATTATCACCTTCTAACAGGCCCATTTAGTACATTGCATTCATCTTCCTGGTCCCCATAGGCATATGAGTTTGAGAACCCAGGCTAAGGGGCTTCAGAATCTGGAGGAGCAGCATTCCTCTACTGGAGTCAGAAAGTCTCCCTTCCCTTTCCATAGCTCCCCTCATCCCTAATGACTCAATCTGCATTTGAATTGCCTCATTATTGTAGATTAAATTGATTTGATTACCTTAGATCTTAGAGCCTAGGCAGAAAACGTTCATTGCAAGTTCATTAGGCATAAGACTCTCCTCCTCTAGACTCTTCCACGACCGAATCTCATAGTTCTGATAACTAAGTGAGAAAGTACGTGCAAAACATGTAGGACAGGGCTTGGAAATCAGTAGACACACTGGGCCCAGCAAGCATTATTTCCCTCTCCTCCGTTGTCCCCTTCCTCGCTCCCTCCTTCCTCCCCTTCCCTTCTGTCCTCCCCTTCCCTTTTCTCCCATCCCTCTCCACTCCCTCCTCCTTTCCTTTCCCTCTTTCACTCCCCCTCCCTCCTCCTGCCCCCTCTCCCCTCATCCTCCTAATATGGACAAGGGGTGCTCTGCTGGCTACAGCAGGCTGTAAAACAGCATTTCTATGACCAAAAAAAGGGGTTGGAACCGAGAATTCTCACTTGAGCCTTCCAAGTCTAACTCTGGTCGTTGGCTTCCTTAACACTGATCTGATCTGCCTGTGGGTCTTGGGGACCCTCTGCCTTTCTGACCTGAACCCTCATGCTTGCTCAGAGGTTCCCACATTCGTGGCCAGCATCTAATAGGCAGTCTTCTGTCATGTGACCACCCACCCTACCCCTTGCATTTGGGGCTTCCCAACACTAAATTCTTACTGGAAAGGCCCTAAAAGGCCTCTTTGCTTGATGTTCTTCAGCCCCTCTTCCCACACTTGCTGCCCCAAATGCTCATCCCAGCCCCATCCTGTGGCAAGTGCAGACAGGCCAGTGGCAGCTCAGCTGATGACCTCCCTCACAGTTAAGGAACAGTTAGGGCGTTGACTTCAAGGAGCCTCACTTGCCTGTGGAAGCTTTCAAGATCAAGATCTATCTCCAGCTGGCAGTCTTCTCAACATAGCAACTACCCACTGGGTGCAAATACAACTGCTTCTAGATGCCAACCCAGGCACCCTCTGTGGATAAACCTGGCCCTTGCAGTAATCACCAGCAACACCATTACCGCCTAGGTACAGCGAACACTCATGAACCAGGTGCCGCTTTAAGTGCTTCACATATATTTACTAGCTGTGGGGTTTGTTGGGTTTTGAAGCACTAACTAAGCTGGGGTTCTTTTTTTTTTTTTTTGCGGTACGCGGGCCTCTCACTGCTGTGGCCTCTCCCGTTGCGGAGCACAGGCTCCAGACGCGCAGGCTCAGCGGCCATGGCTCACGGGCCCAGCCGCTCCGCGGCGTGTGGGATCCTCCTGGACTGGGGCACGAACCCGTGTCCCCTGCATGGGCTGGCGGACTCTCAACTGCTGCACCACCAGGGAAGCCGCTAGCTGGGGTTCTTGATGCCAACCCTTTTTTGAAACATAATGTTGCTTCATTATGACACGAGGGAATGAATAAGCACCATCCTCCTTGTCCCACCCTGCTACTACCCCAAAAGAAGGGACTCTAAGCAGACTGGTAGTGGGGTGGGGTGGAGATGGGAATTGATGGAGATTCCTGAGAGCACTTCGAACCTTTTCTGAGGAAGTAGAGGGTTGGTACATGGGATATAAAAGAAGAAAGAAACAAAGAAAGTCCGTGCTGTGTCCTATGGATGTTTACATTGCTTGCCAACTTGGTTGCCGTACGAGGCCCACTTCTCCCTGGGGCACTTGCCCAATTTCTTTCCCTCCTTCCTTTCTCCATTCTAGAAAGGAACAACTCACAGCAGGGCCTCTCAAACTTGAGCCCAGATTCACCTGGAGGGCTTGTTCAAACCCAGATTACTGGGCCCACTCCTAGAGTTTCCGATCCAGTAGGTCTGGGGTGATGCTGCACATCTAACAGACCGCATTTCTGAAAAGTTCCAGGTAATGCCGATGCTGCTGGTCTGTGGGTCACAATTTGAGAACCACTGATTTACACATCTGACAGAGAAATAGGACTCATTCTCAGGACACTTCTTATCTATCAAAGAAAGGTCAGGCATGTAAGTACTGATAGTATGCAAAGGAGGGAGGAAATAGTTTTACATGGAGGTAGAACTCAAACTTAAGTAAATGTGTGTTATAGTAGGCTCAATGAGTACATCTACTGGTGATTATCTTGATTTTTCAGTGAATGCCATAAAACAATCTTTCTTGACATAATCTTTTATTATATCAGATTTTATTATAAGCATATGCTAATGCTCTTATGTTAAAAGCCTTTGAGAACACACAGTATATAAAATGTATTATTTTAAATACCATGATGTTATACAGTATGAAAGTTAATGCTATTTATTGAGTGATTTTGACATCTTGGCCATAAATATTGGCTGTTTCAAATTATTGAGATTCTGCATGCAAATTACAGAACTCAAAATCGCTCTTAGGTCATGCTGTGTGGATATGCCTATTAGCTGCATTACAGTCCATCCAAAGATTTATCCACCCAAGTGATTTTGCATCCACTTAGCTGAATAATGCATTTTCCTAGATCAAATAACTAGCTCAAGAGCTACCCACCTCCACTACCACTGCCAATCTCAAAACAGATTTTCTTAGTTAATCACTACAGTTTTTTTTTTTTGCTCAGCCTGCATATAGCCTCAGAATCCTTCTAAATACAGTGTTCCATGTAATCACTACCAATTAATCTGAACTGGCACCTAAGCTGGAACTATTTCTTATCCTTGCTTGTGGTCAGATTACATCTTGTGGTCATATTAGAGCCAAACTGAACTAAAAGGAATGTGGCACATTTTGAAGGGCTTTTAGAAAATTAAGAAAGAATGAGGAAGATACTGATGTCAGGGATGGTGACTTTCCCTGGACTGCCACTAATAAAATTGCTATTCTAGAAAAAAATGATAATGTTTTTGGTGAGCTGTTTATTTCTCTTACTTTATTAAAAATAATCATTTCAATAAACAAATGGGACCTAATCAAACTTACAAGCTTTTGCACAGCAAAAGAAACCATAAACAAAATGAAAAGACAACCTACAGAATGGGAGAAAATATTTGCAAACAATGCGACTGACAAGGACTTAATTTCCAAAATATACAAACAACTCATACAACTCAATAACAACAAAAAAACCTAAACAACCCAATCAAAAAATGGGCAGAAGACCTAAAAGGACATTTCTCCAAAGAAACATACAGATGGCCAGTAGGCACATGAAAAGCTGTTCAACATCACTAATTAGAGAAACGCAAATCAAAACTACAATGAGGTACCACCTGCCACCGATCAGAAAGTCTACAAATAGAGAGGACCTTCAAGATGGTGGAAGAGTAAGACGTGGAGATCACCTTCCTCTCCACAGATATATCAGAAATACATCTACATGTGGAACAGCTCCTACAGAACACCTGCTGAACGCTGGCAGAAGACCTCAGACCTCCCAAAAGGCAAGAAACTCCCCACGTACCTGGGTACGGCAAAAGAAAAAAGAAAAAACAGAGGCAAAAGAATAGGGACGGGACCTGCACCAGTGGGAGGGAGCTGTGAAGGAGGAAAGGTTTCCACACACTAGAAGCCCCTTTGCGGGCGGAGACTGCGGGTAGCGGGAGGGAAGCTTCGGAGCCGCGGAGGAGAGCGCAGCAACAGGGGTGCGGAGGGCAAAGCGGAGAGATTCCCGCACAGAGGATCGGTGCCAACCGGCACTCACCAGCCCGAGAGGCTTGTCTGCTCACCCGCCGGGGCGGGCGGGGCTGGGAGCTGAGGCTCGGGCTTCGGTCGGAGCGCAGGGAGATGACTGGGGTTGGCGGTGTGAACACAGCCTGAAGGGGGCTAGTGCGCCACAGCTAGCCGGGAGGGAGTCCGGGGAAGAGTCTGGACCTGCTGAAGAGGCAAGAGACTTTTTCTTGCTTTATTGTTTCCTGGTGCGCGAGGAGAGGGGATTCAGAGCGCTGCTTAAAGGAGCTCCAGAAACGGGCGCGAGCCGCGGCTAACGGTGCAGACCCCAGAGACGGGCGTGAGACGCTAAGGCTGCTGCTGCCGCCACCAAGAAGCTTATGTGCAAGCACAGGTCACTATCCACAGCTCCCCTCCTGGGAGCCTGTGTAGCCCGCCACTGCCAGGTTCCTGGGATCCAGGGACAACTTCCCCGGGAGAACGCACAGCACGCCTCAGGCTGGTGCAATGTCACGCTGGCCTCTGCCGCCGCAGGCCCGCCCCGCACTCCGTGCCCCTCCCTTCCCCCTGGCCTGAGTGAGCCAGAGCCCCCGAATCAGCGACTCCTTTAACCCCGTCCTGTCTGGACGAAGAACAGATGCCCTCAGGCGACCTACACGCAGAGATGAGTCCAAATCCAAAGCTGAACCCCCAGACCTGTGCGAACAAAGAAGAGAAAGGGAAATCTCTCCCAGCAGCCTCAGGAGCAGCGGATTAAAGCTCCACAATCAACTTGATGTACCCTGTATCTGTGGAATACCTGAATACACAATGAATCATCCCAAATTGAGGAGGTGGACTTTGGGAGCAAGAATGTATATATATATTTTCCCCTTTTTCTCTTTTTGTGAGTGTGTATGTGTATGCTTCTGTGTGTGATTTTGTATGTATAGCTTTGCTTTTACCATTTGTTCTAGGGTTATGTCTGTCCTTTTTTTGTGTATAGTTTTTAGCACTTGTTATCATTGGTGGATTTGTTTTTTGGTTTGGTTACTCTCTTCTTTCTTTCTTTTTTTTTATTACTTAAAAAGTTTTTTAAAATTATTTTTTATTTTACTAATTTTATTTTATTTTACTTAATTTTATTTATTTTATATTATCTTCTTCTTTCTTTTTTTTCTCCCTTTTATTCTGAGCCATGTGGATGAAAGGCTCTTGGTGCCCTAGCCAGGCGTCAGGGCTGTGCCACTGAGGTGGAAGAGACAAGTTCAGGACACTGGTCCACAAGAGACCTCCCAGCTTCACGTAATATCAAACGGCAAAAATCTCCCAGAGATCTCCATCTTAACGCCAAGACCCAGCTCCACTCAACGGCCAGCAATCTACAGTGCTGAACACCCCATGACAAACAACTAGCAAGACAGCAACACAACCCCATCCATTAGCACAGAGGCTGCCTAAAATCATAATAAGGCCACAGACACCCCAAAACACACCACCAGACGTGGACCTGCCCACCAGAAAGACAAGATCCAGCCTTATCCACCAGAACACAGGCACCAGTCCCCTCCACTAGGAAGCCTCCAAAACCTACTGAACCAACCTTAGCCACTGGGCACAGACAACAAAAACAATGGGAACTACAAACCTGCAGCCTGCGAAAAGGACACCCCAAACACAGTAAGTTAAGCAAAATGGGAAGAGAGAGAAACACACAGCAGATGAAGGAGAAAGGTAAAAACCCAACAGACGTAACAAATGAAGAAGAAATAGGCAGTCTACCTGAAAAATAATTCAGAATAAAGGTGGTCAAAATGATCCAAAATCTTGGAAATAGAATGGAGAAAATATAAGAAACATTTAACAAGGAACTAGAAGAACTAAAGAGCAAACAAACAGGGATGAACAACACGATAAATGAAATTTAAAATTCTCTAGAAGGAATCAATCACAGAATAATTGAGGAAGAAGAACGGATAAGTGACCTGGAAGATAAAATAGTGGAAATAACTACTGCAAAGCAGAATAAAGAAAAAAGAATGAAGAGAATTGAGGACAGTCCCAGAGACCTCTGGGACAACATTAAACACACCAACATTCAAATTATAGGGGTTCCAGAAGAAGAAGAGAAAAAGAAAGGGACTGAGAAAATATTTGAAGAGATTATAGTTGAAAACTTCCCTAATATGGGAAAGGAAATAGTTAATCAAGTCCAGGAAGCACAGAGAGTCCCATACAGGATAAATCCAAGGAGAAATACGCCAAGACACATAGTAATCAAACTATCAAAAATTAAGTACAAAGAAAACATATTAAAAGCAGCAAGGGAAAAACAACAAATAACACACAAGGGAATCCCCATAAGGTTAACAGCTGATCTTTCAGCAGAAACTCTGCAAGCCAGAAGGGAGTGGAAGGACATATTTAAAGTGATGAAGGAGAAAAACCTACAACCAAGATTACTCTACCCAGCAAGGATCTCATTCAGATTTGACGGAGAAGTTAAAACCTTTACAGACAAGCAAAAGCTAAGAGAATTTAATACCACCACCAGCTTTACAAGAAATGCTAAAGGAACTTCTCTAGTCAGGAAACACAAGAGAAAGAAAAGACCTACAATAACAAACTCAAACAATTAAGAAAATGGTAATAGGAACATACATATCGATAATTACCTTAAAGGTAAATGGATTAAATGCTCCAACCAAAAGACACAGACTGGGAGAATGGATACAAAAACAACACCCGTATATACACTGTCTACAAGAGACCCACTTCAGACCTAGGGACACATACAGACTGAAAGTGAGGGGATGGAAAGAGATATTCCATGCAAATGGAAATCAAAAGAAAGCTGGAATAGCAATTCTCATATCAGACAAAATAGACTTTAAAACAAAGACTATTTATTACAAGAGACAAAGAAGGACATTACATAATGATCAAGGGATCAATCCAAGAAGGAGATATAACAATTGTAAATATTTATGCACCCAACATTGGAGCATCTCAATACATAAGGCAAATACTAACAGCCATAAAAGAGGAAATTGACAGTAACACAATCACAGTAGGGGACTTTAACACCCCACTTTCACCAATGGACACATCATCCAAATGAAAATAAATAAGGAAACACAAGCTTTAAATGACATTTTAAACAAGATGGACTTAATTGATATTTATAGGACATTCCAGCCTAAAACAACAGAATACACATACTTCTCAACTGCTTATGGAACAGTCTCCAGGATAGATCAAATCTTGGGTCACAAATCAAGCCTTGGTAAATTTAAGAAAATTGAAATTGTATCAAGTGTCTTTTCCAACCACAATGCTATGAGACTAGATATCAATTACAGGAAAAAATCCGTAAGAAATACAAACACATGGAGGCTAAACAATACACTACTTAATAACCAAGAGGTCACTGAAGAAGTCAAAGAGGAAATAAAAAAATAACTAGAAAAAAATGACAATGAAAACACGATGACCCAAAATCTATGGGATGCAGCAAAAGGAGTTCTAGGAGGGAAGTTTATAGCAATACAATCCTACCTTAAGAAACAAGAAACATCTCAAATAAACAACCTAATCTTACACCTAAAGCAATTAGAGAAAGAAGAACAAAAACCCCCAAAGTTAGCAGAAGGAAAAAAATCATAAAGATCGGATCAGAAATAAATGAAAATGAAATGAAGGAAATGGTAGCAAAGATCAATAAAACTAAAAGCTGGTTCTTCGAGAAGATAAAATTGATAAACCATTAGCCAGACTCATCAAGAAAAAAAGGGAGAAGACTCAAATCAACAGAATTAGAAATGAAAAAGGAGAAATAACAACTGACACTGTAGAAATACAAAGGATCACGAGAGATTACTACAAGCAACTCTATGCCAATAAAATGGACAACCTGGAAGAAATGGACAAATTCTTAGAAATGCAAAACGTTCCGAGACTGAACCAGGAAGAAATAGAAAATATGAACAGACCAATCACAAGCACTGAAATTTAAACTGTGATTAAAAATATTCCAACAATCAAAAGCCCAGGACCAGATGGCTTCACAGGCGAATTCTATCAAGCATTTAGAGAAGAGCTAACACCTATCCTTCTCAAACTCTTCCAAAATATAGCAGAGGGAGGAACACTCCCAAACTCATTCTACGAGGCCACCATCACCCTGATACCAAAACCAGACAAAGATGTCACAAAGAAAGAAAACTACAGGCCAATATCATTGATGAACATAGATGCAAAAATCCTCAACAAAATACTAGCAAACAGAATCCAACAGCACATGTAAAGGATCATACACCATGATCAAGTGGGGTTTATTCCAGGAATGCAAGGATTCTTCAATATATGCAAATCAATCAATGTGATACACAATATTAACAATTCAAGGAGAAAAACCAAATGGTCAACTCAATATATGCAGAGAAAGCTTTTGACAAAATTCAGCACCCATTTATGATAAAAAACCCTCCAGAAAGTAGGAATAGAGGGAATTTTCCTGAACATAATGAAGGCCATATATGACAAACCCACAGCCAACATCATCCTCAATGGTGAAAAACTGAAACCATTTCCACTAAGATCAGGAACAAGACAAGTTTGCCCACTCTCACAACTATTGTTCAACATAGTTTTGGAAGTTCTGGCAAAGCAATCAGAGAAGAGAAAGAAATAAAAGGAATCCAGATTGGAAAAGAAGAAGTAAAGCTGTCACTGTTTGCGGATGACATGATACTATACATAGAGAATCCTAAAGATGCTACCAGAAAACTACTAGAGCTAATCAGTGAATTTGGTAAGTAGCAGGATACAAAATTAATGCACAGAAATCTCTTACATTCCTATACACTAATGATGAAACATCTGAAAATGAAATTAAGAAAACACTCCCATTTACCACTGCAACAAAAAGAATAAAATACCTAGGAATAAACCTACCTAAGGAGACAAAACACCTGTATGCAGAAAATTATAAGACACTGATGAAAGAAATTAAAGATGATACAAGTAGATGGAGAGATATACCATGTTCTTGGATTGGAAGAATCAACATTGTGAAAATGACTCTACTACCCAAAGCAATCAACAGATTCAATGCAATCCCTATCAAACTACCACTGGCATTTTTCACAGAACCACAGCTAAAAATTTCACAATTTGTATGGAAGCACAAAAGACCCCAAATAGCCAAAGCAATCTTGAGAAAGAAAATCGGAGCTGGAGGAATCAGGCTCCCTGACTTCAGAGTATACTACAAAGCTACAGTAATCAAAACAGTATGGTACTGACACAAAAACAGAAATATAGATCAACAGAAAAGGATAGAAAGCCCAGAGATAAACCCATGCACATATGGCCACTTTATCTTTGATAAAGGAGGCAAGAATATACAATGGGGAAAAGACAGCCTCTTCAATAAATGGTGCTGGGAAAACTGGACAGCTACATCTAAAAGAATGAAATTACAACACTCCCTAACACCATACACAAAAATAAACTTAAAATGGATTAAAGACCTAAATGTAAGGCCAGACACTATCAAACTCTTAGAGGAAAACATAGGCAGAACACTCTATGACATAAATCACAGCAAGATCCTTTTTGACCCACCTCCTAGAGAAATGGAAATAAAAACAAACAACTGGAACCTAATGAAACTTAAAAGCTTTTGCACAGCAAAGGAAACCATAAACAAGATGAAACGAAACCCTCCGAATGGGAGAAAGTATTTGCAACTGAAGCAACTGACAAAGGATTAATCTCCAAAATTTGCAAGCTGCTCATGCAGCTCAATATCAAAAAAACAAACAACCCAATCCAAAAATGGGCAGAATACCTAAATAGACATTTCTCCAAAGAAGATATACAGATTGCCAGCAAACACATGAAAGAATTCTCAACATCGTTATTCATTAGAGAAATGCAAATCAAAACTACAATGAGATATCATCTCACACCAGTCAGAATGGCCATCATCAAAAAATCTACAAACAATAAATGCTGGAGAGGGTGTGGAGAAAAGGGAACCCTCTTGCACTTGGGAAGTATTCCTTGGGTGGGAATGTAAATTGATACAGCCACTATGGAGAACAGTATGGAGGTTCCTTAAAAACTAAAAATAGAACTACCATACGACCCAGCAATCCCACTACTGCACATATACCCTGAGAAAACCATAATTCAAAAAGAGTCATGTACCAAAATGTTCATTGCAGCTCTATTTATAATAGCCAGGACATGGAACCTACCTAAGTGTCCATCAATAGATGAATGGACAAAGAAGATGTGGCACATATATACAATGGAATATTACTCAGCCATAAAAATAAACGAAATTGAGTTATTTGTATTGAGGTGGATGGACCTAGAGTCTGTCATACAGAGTGAAGTAAGTCAGAAAGAGAAAAACAAATACCATATGCTAACACACATATATAGAATTAAAAAAAAAAAAAAGAAAAGTTCTGAAGAACCTAGGGGCAAGATGGGAATAAAGACACAGACCTACTAGAGAATGGACTTGAGGATACAGGGAGGGGTAAGGGTAAGCTGGGATAAAGTGAGAGAGTGGCATGGACATATATACACTACCAAACCTAAAATAGATAGCTAGTGGGAAGCAGCCACATAGCACAGGGAGATCAGCTCGGTGCTTTGTGACCACCTAGAGGGGTGGGATAGGGAGGGTGGGAGGGAGGAAGATGCAATAGGGAAGAGATAGGGGGACATATGTATACGTATAACTGATTCACTTTTTTATAAAGCAGAAACTATCACACCATTGTAAAGCAATTATACTCCAATAAAGACGTTAAAAAAATGTCTATAAATAAGTAATGCTGGAGAGGGTGTAGAGAAAAGGGAACCCTCCTACATTGTTGGTGGGAATCTAAGTTGATGAAGCCACTATGGAAAAAAGTATGAAGTTTCCTCAAAAAACTAAAAATAGAATTACCATATGATCCAGCAGTGCCACTCCTGGGCATATATATGGACAAAACTATAATTCAGAAAGATATATGCACCCCTATGTTCATAGCAGGACTATTCACAATAGCCACGACATGGAATCAAGCTAAATGTCCATTGATAGATGAGTGGATAAAGAAAATGTGTTATTTATATACAATGGAATACTACTCAGCCATATGTAGTATGGCTACTTTGCAGCAACATGGATGCAACTAGAGATTATCATACTAAGTGAAGTAAGACAGACAGAGAAAGACAACTACCATATGATATCACTTATATGTGGAATCTAAAATATGATACAAATGAACGTATCTATGAAATCGAAACAGATTCACAGACATAGAGAACAGACTTGTGGTTGTCAAGGGGGAGGGATTGACTGGGAGTCAGGGGTTAGCCGATACAAACTATTACATATAGAATGGATAAACAACAAGGACCTACTGTATAGCACAGGGAACTATATTCAATATCCTGAGATAAATCATAATGGAAAAGAATATTTTAAAATGTGTATATATGTATAACAATCATTTTGTTGTTCAGCAGAAATTAACACAACATTGTAATCAACTATACTTCAATTAAAGAAAAAAAAAGAAAAAAATCATTTCACCACTTAGTTAATGAAGTTTCCTCTGTGTATGAAATATTTCATTTATTCCATCCTAATGAGATTGACAGCTGGAATTTAATCTTGGACATAATTTACATACAATAAAATTCACCCTTTTAATGCAGTTCAGTGTTTTTTAGTATACTCACAAAGTTGTGCAACCATTACCACTATCTATTTTCAGAATCTTTTCATCCCCCCCAAAGGAAATTCCATACCCATTAATAGTCATTCCTCATTTTTCCCTCCCCCTAGGCTCTGGAAACCACGAATCTACTTTCTGTGTATATGGATTTACCTATACTGGAAATTTCATATGAATGGAATTATATAATACGTGGTCTTTTGTGACTGACTTCTTTCACTTAGCACAGTGTTTTTGAGGTTTATTATGTTGTAGCATATATCAAAATTTCATTTTTTTTTTTTTTTTTTTTTTTTTTGTGGTACGTGGGCCTCTCACTGCTGTGGCCTCTCCCATTGCGGAGCACAGGCTCCAGACGCACAGGCTCAGCGGCCATGGCTCACGGGCCCAGCCGCTCCGCGGCATGTGGGATCTTCCCGGACCGGGGCACGAACCAGTGTCCCCTGCATCGGCAGGCGGATTCTCAACCACTGCGCCACCAGGGAAGCCCCTCATTCTTTTTTGAAGCTGAATAATATTCTATTTTATGGATATATCACTATTATTTATCCCCTCATCAGTTGGACATTTGTGTTGTTTCTACTTTTGATTAATATTAACAATGCTAATATGAACATTTTTGTGCAACTTTTTATGTAGACATAAGTTTCAATTCCCTTAGGTATATGCTTAGGAGTGAAATTGTTAGGTCATATGGTAACTCTACATTTAACCCTTTGAGGAGCTGCCAAACTGTTTTCTGAAGTGGCAACACCATTTACATGTCTACTAACAGCGTATGAGAGTTCAACTTCTCTACATGTTCACCAACACTTGTTACTGTCCATCTTTAAAAAAATTATTACAGCCATCCTAGTAGATGTGAAGTGGTATCTAATAGTGCTTTTGATTTGCATTTTTCTAATGGCTAATGATGTAGAACATCTTTTCATGTGCCTATAGGCCATTTATGTATCTTCTTTGGAGAAATGTCTATTTAAGTCCTTTGCTCATTTAAAAAAATTGGGTTATTTATCTTTTTATTGTTATAAGAGATTCTACATAATCTGGATACTAGATTTTATCAGACACATGATTTGCAAATATTTTTTTCCCATTCTGTAGGTTGTCTTTTCGCTTTCTTAATGGTCTTCTTTGAAGTACAGAAGTTTTTAATTTTGATGAAGTCCAATTTTCTATTTTTTCTTTGGTTGTGTGTACTTTTGGTGTCATAACTAGGAATTAATTGTTTAATTTAAGGTCATGAAGGTTTACACCTATGTTTTCCTCTAAGAGTTTATAGTTTTAGCTCTTACATTTAGGTCTTTGATATATTTTGAGTTAATTTTTGCCCATTAAATTGTCTGGACACTTCCGTTGAAAATCAATTAAGCATAGATATAAAGGTTTATTTCTGAACTGTCAGTTCTAGTCCATTGATCTATGTCTATCCTTATGCCACTACCACACAGTCTTGCTTACTATAGCTTTGTAGTAACTTTGAAATTGAGAAGTGTGAGCCTTCTGACTTCATTCTTATTTTTCAAGACTGTTTTGACTATTCTGGGTCCCTTGCATTTCCATATGCACCTAAAGATCAGGATAGGATAGGGTAAGTTAAAATACCACAAAGTTCACTGTTCTTACTGATACTCAATCCTTTTCCTTGAATAAATGTTTATGGGGAGAGGATTTTCTGAAGTCCTTACTCTACCATTCCTGCAGACATCACTCCATTTCCCAACTTTTTAACCAGTAAGAATAGAAAACAATGCTTCAGAGATGTTAAACACAAACAAGAAAAAGGCAAAGGATGGCAGAAATCACATGTGGACTGGGTTGTTGACTATGACGCATGGGGCCAAGGGTCTGGGGGAGATTTATTAGCCACAGTGTTGGAAACATGATGACAGGAGGGGAGGGAAGGACCCTTTTTAAATACTACTGCTTAGGTAATTTGAACTAATTTATGAGATAGTTATTGGAAATGATAAAATCTTTATAAGGGGTCAGAAAAGGGCCATAAACTTCCAAACAGATTTTTTTTTAAAGTCAGCAGTCAAAACCAATAATTAAACCATCCTGCCAGAATGGACAGGCTCCACATGCCTCAGGGTCTGAAGGTGTCTTCTAGTCACATGCAGGCATCAGAAAACAACAGAAAAGGCTTTTCTGTTCCAGTGAAGGCAGACATAAAAACTGAGTCTTGAGGTCATCCTCAAATGCTACACATATCTGCACAGCTCGAGCTCAATGTATTAATGACTTCTATTAGCCAAGCCACAGTGTGATGGGACTAAATCCCAGGCCATCACTATGGTGGTATGGCCAGGGCATAAATCACGAGGAACTTCTTGGTATCCCTGCAATTCTTTTTGCTAATGAATGTACTGGCATTCAGGTGTGATAATCATGCTGGGGTGGCCATATGGAACAGTGGTTGCAAAGCATAACCTTGGCTTAAAACTTCATCGTGCATATGCTAAATGCATCATCAGTCTCTTTACCTGCAAAATGGGAATAATAAACAGTGGAGTCCTATTACATATACATTCAATATTTGAGAAATCACTCAGTATACTTAGAAAATGACAAACCAACTAAAGTACTCCAACCAGTGCAATACATACATACTTGTATGAAATAGGTTTTTCATACGAATAGCCACTAAATGAAATTTATTTTATGTATTTCAACACAAAAAGGAAAATCGGCTGTGTTGTACATAGAAATGGTATAACATATAGAAAACCATGTATGCTATACTCTGTGTAATTTAAGGAAATTTCAAGGGCAATTTTGACGGTATCCAATTTTCACTTTTCATGCTGACTTTAGAATGTAAAGCTCAAGTGAGAAATGATTTCATATCTACAGAGTTGTTGTGGAAACCTGATGAAAATGATATATATAAAAATGCCTTGTAAAGTGTAATGTTAATCGTTAATTATTTCTCTTCTCATCATGGCGGCAGGGGTGGGGGGAGTCCTTTAGTTGTTCAACAGAAAGAAATTTATATTGTCTTCTTACTTTTTTTCCACTATGGTTCAGAGGTGATATTCGTTCAGGTAACAGACCAGCAGCACATTCACAATGCTGACATGAGAACAGTCTTCATTCTTTTCAACCTAATTGACTCTGCTGTTGAAATCTACACGTTTGTCCTCTTGAGTACTAGGGCTCTCCTGGCTGCCCATCCTCAGCAGTTCCCATCCTCACAGCTAAGCCCCATGGCTCTCACCCAGGATTAACCACCATCTGAAGTAGAATTCAATATATTTACCCCTGATATCGTTCTGGCTGAAACCTTGTGACCCAGGTCTGATAATGCTGCCTACATCTCTGTTTGTTTAGTTCTTAGTGTCTCGCATGTGTAAGACAAGGACACTGCCTTCTTTTTGGCAGCTTCCTTCCCAGGGCTGAAGTCCAGTCCCTGAACTCAGGCAAGGATCTTCTTGCCAGATTTCCTGAATGCCCTACTGCCTGCCTGTCTGGATTGGGCCCTGTCTGTGGAAGCAGAGTGGTTAAAACTCTGTGGCTATCACTCCAGCCAGATATTGGTTGAAATCCCAAACACACTACTTACAAATCATGTCACTTTCAGCCAGTCACATATGCTGAGACTCACTTTCTTCACAGGTAAAATGAGGATGCTAAATACCGACTTTGCAGAGTTTTAAAGAAGATTAAATAAGATTAGCTCTTAGCACAGTGTCCAAGCGCATGTGGTAAGCTCTTAATGAATGTTAGGTCTTATTTTTCCAAAGATCTGATCAGCATGATTTTCCTGATGTCTAGCCCATCTCATCTTCTCATACCGGACCTCCCTGATATTAACTGCTACTAGTTCTGCCTGCTGCCTATTGTCTTGCCCTTCTGACACCGACTTCTGCCCACTGTATGGAAGATCGATGTGCAGCTGCATCCATTCTTCCTAGTGCCTGCTCTACTACTCTGGGCACATCTTTTTCTAGGTTCCAGCCCCTCCCGGTCTGTCCCGTCCCATTGCCCAACTATATTTCCTGTTGGCTATCATCTTTAGGCTCCACCAGCTGATCAAATCAGCCTGGACAATAATACATGCAAAGCATCTGGCAAATGCTCATAAAGTATTTTGCAAAGAACCAGATTCCTTTCATGGTGAGAGGAGGCTTCCATGCAACTGCATCCTGAATTATGTGTCAGCCATCAGCTTACATTTTGAAGGAGTCTTGCTTTCCTTGCACATCAAAGACTTTGCAAAAATTAAAAAGTATAGAAAATGCAATGGGTACAGGGGTTCTCAAAAACAGTTGATTGTGTTATTAGAAAACAAATGGTATAGCATTCCCCAAATGTAAAAACTGTATTAAATATTTGTTAATCAGTCAGATTGACAATTATTTATAAATGTACTGGTTACCTCTGGCAGAAGAATGTTCTGTTCTGAAAATATCTAAGAAAAATCACAAATGTCTCTGACTTACATAAACTATTCTCACCTTCTGTTTGAAGTTTCCAACTTTACTATTATCCTCTGTAGTTGTTTAGTGAATCACTATATGAGTATAATTTTGATCATATGAAAATGAAGACAGCTTTCAAGAATTCATCTCGGACTTCCTGGTAGCACAGTGGTTAAGAATCTGCCTGCCAATGCAGGAGACACGGGTTTGATCCCTGGTCTGGGAAGATCCCACATGCCACGTAGCAAATAAGCCCGTGTGCCACAACTACTGAGGCTGAGCTCTAGAGACCGTGAGCCATAACTACTGAAGCCCACATGCTCCACAACAAGAGAAGCCACCGCAATGAGAAGCCCGCGCACCACAACAAAGAGCAGCACCCGCTCGCCGCAACTAGAGAAAGCCCGCGCGCAGTAACGAAAGACCCAACACAACCAAAAATAAATTAATTAATTTTAAAAAAACAGAATTCATCTCAAATCATCTGTTAAGAAACAAAGTTCAAAGGGGACTAGCATTCATTGCACTGCAGGCACTAGGTTCTCGACATACATTCTCCTCTCTTAATCCTGACGAATGATCCTGTCAGGTGGGAATTATCACTTTACAAGGGAGGAAACAGAGCTTCACGAAGGCTAATTCAGCAGTCCAAGGTCACAGCTAGTAAGTGAAGGTTTGGCTCCGAGTCCATGCATTTCCCTCTGCTCTATGCTGCTTCCAAATATTTCCCTGTATGTCTCTTTATTAATTTACCTTTTCATGAGTGTACTAACCTTCCTATGTCAGGAGAGCAAAGTTTTCCTCCTTTTCCTTACACTGGGATCCTGAAGGGATGGATAGTTTTATATGGTAGCCCGTATAGACTTTTCTACAAATGCTATTCCTTTCCATAACACAGTAAGCAGATGAACTTTTCTATCACATTGCCTCACATCTAAAAGGGTTTTAAATACATAGTTTTCTAAAATTAGGGTATGCCTTATAACTGACCCACAGTAGGGCACCTTTCCCCCACCAAAAGGATGTTAACAAATCGATGGTTAGAATCAATGCATACAGGATAAGTTTTTGCACCTGCACTCTGGTTAGTGACAGTGGACAGAGAGACCCCACAGTCTTGGGCTCAGAGAACCCTAGCCAATTTCACCTATAAATATTGCTGGGAAGTGGGGAGCAGGGCAACATGGAAATGAAGGGTTTTCAAGCCACTCAGAGTGAGGGCAACATTGACAGACCAGAGACCTGTAAGTAAAAGGCACAGCCCAGAATTTCAACCCAGTGTCTTAATAAGTATTTACTAACTTATACAGAGCAGAAGGCACCATGTGTGCTTCTCATGGGTAATCCATTTCCATGCTGTATTTGGACCCCTAGGTGCCAGACGACAGGGTGCTCTGTACTGTCTAACATAAAACAAGTCCATCAGGCTCCCAATCTCCCTGCTGGGTTAGAAAGGATCACTCTACAAATTTTGCAAGTCACATCTGTTTTCAGTCAATGTTTTTAATGGGAATAGCTTCCTTTCTTCTTTCTTTTTGCCATATGAGGTCCTTAATAATGACACAGTTTCAAGAAACTTCTCGTTCCCATTCAATGGAACTGCACGAACCACCTGGCTTTTGGTTAGCTTCAGTGGATAAGGAGATGAATGAGGTTTAAGAGGCATGAGCTTAAATCTAAATCCTCCCAGAAATCAATATACCAAGGGTGGTTGATTTGTAGCACAACTTTATAGACAGGACCCGCTTCTGAAATGCAACTTATGGAATAATCTATAATTGAGAAGTGAGTAGCATTTGCAGTTTTATTTTGGTCCCAAGCGGTAAGAAACCCCTCCCAGAATGAAACCTTCCATGGTGCAGCAAAGAGGCTCTACCCTTTGTAGTAGTTTTGCTCCTACCTTCTACTTCTGGCTCTTCTCTGTGGGGATTTCCATCTTTGTTTGTCTCTTCAGGGTTTGTACTTCACTGGGTCTGGGTCTGGTTTCTCTGCCCTGATGAGTCTTCTTCATTGTGGCAGGAACTGCTAACTGCACACCCAGTATCTCTGCTTTCTCTCTAAAGAACCATAATTTGATGGGGCTGCCAATGTACCCAGCCACAACATTGCTGTTGCCATGCCACCCCTGTACGTGGAGGTGGCCAATGACTGAGTTCTAGACAGAGATGTAAGAGAAAGTTGTTGGATGGGGCTTCCAAGAAAGCTCCTTAAAGAGGGCCTCAGTCAGCTGGTCTGTCTCTTTTGTCCTTCTCCCTTCCTTCTTCTTCCTGTCTGAGGTGTGGATGCAGCAGGTTGGAGCTGAGTGGCCATCACAAAACTAAGATGTGCAGAGGTAACCGACTCATTCCAGGTAGCCTGGGACTTCCCTGGTTTTAAAATGGAAAGTCTCATGTCTGGGGAACCCCTTCAGTCCCAGGCAAACCAACACAGTTGGTCAACCTAGCAGGCAACCCTGAGGATGGAAGCCATTGCTGTGTGTAGGGCAGAAACCCAGAAGGAGCTGGCTATTCTTACTTATATTGTCGAGTCTTCTAAACATTCTGACTTCCTACCTCTGCACTATTCATTATGAAAGAGAAAAACAAATCTCAGTTTAAACCACCGTTATTTAGGTTTTTTTCTGCTTCAGGCTTCCAAACTACCTGATTCACCACTCCTATGTCTTCCAGCGTAATTTTTATACAGGTGATTCCCAAGTCTAGTTCACAAACTGGGTCCCTTATTATCCTCCAAACCCATACATCTAACTTCCTGCTGGGTGTCTCCATTTGGACACGTCATAGACACAAACTCCTCTCTTTCCTCAAAATCCTGCTCTTCCTCTGTGCTCCAAATCCAAGTGAATGGAGCCCTGACTATCCAATGACCAATTGAGAAATCTCAGTATTTTCATTGATTCCTCCACCTCCTTCCTTCTCCAAAATTGTATCAATCTTGATGACTTAACTTCCTAAATTTCTCTCACAGCCATCCATTCCACCAAGTTCCCTCCACTGCTCCAGTCTGGAACACCATCTTTTGTCTATATTGTCGCCAGGGACTCCCAATAGGTCTTACTGCTTCAGTCTTGCCCTACTCGAATCTGATCTCCACACTGTGTCCAGAGTGTTACTTCTACTGTGCCTAACTCATCATATTACTTTACTTGGGATGCTCTTTCATTGGCTTTCCTTCATACGTTCCACTCCACTACTTCCTGCCTCCTTTCCTAGGTCACTCACCACCACACGTCATTAAGGTCTTAACTTAACAGAGCCAAAAAGTACAGTTGTGCAATGTACAACCTAGACAACTGTACACGGTGGTCCTGTTTAAATACTGTCTTTTCCAGCAGCCTTTGCTAACCTCCACCTCTAAACCTGGTTAAATGTCTCTTCTAAGTCTCTTTTAGTATCAGTATTAAAATTTATGTGGGATCTTCCCGGACCAGGGCACAAACCCGTGTCCCCTGCATCGGCAGGCAGACTCTCAACCACTGCGCCACCAGGGAAGCCCCAGTATTAAAATTTTTATTCTTACTTTTTTGATTATCTGTATTCCTCACAGGCTTTAAGCATATAAGGGCATATACCACATCTACCTGCTTCCTTGTAGATACTTTCTATATTTTAAAATAAATGGGTAATGCCACCGAGCAACTAAGCCAGTGCGCCACAACTACTGAGCCTGCGTGCCACAACAACTGAAGCCCGCGCACCTAGAGCCCATGCTCCGCTATAAGAGAAGCCACCGCAATGAGAAGCTCACACACCGTAACGAAGAGTAGCCCCTGCTCGCCACAACTAGACAAAGCCCATGCACAGCAACAAAGACCCAACGCAGCCAAAAATAAATAAATTTATAAAATAAAATAAAATAAATGGGTAAACTCCTTCCTAATGATAGATATAGTTATGTTTACACATAAAGGACGCATTAAAAGTTTTTTATTATGGAGATTTCTCATTCGGTTTGAACTTCATAAATTACTCAATTTACTATTATTCTGGAAAAATGATATTTAATGAGAGCTGTAACTTCACTGGCAACTCACACCACACTTAATATTTTCACATATGCTCCCACTGTTAATACTTTCTGAAACACAAATTCTCATTATGTCAAGATACATAAAGGATTGTTAAAGTGTATAATTCTTTGCCTTCCTGGAACGCAGAGTCTGTGAGAAGAATTCAGGAAATGTTTCAGTGTGTGACATTTCTGGATTAAAGAGAGCTATAGTTTTATCAGCTTCAAATTTCAAGGAGTTCCGAAGTGCAGGGATCAGCAATACATCAGGAAGTGATGAGGTCAGCATTGCTCAGATGTCTCAAATGTCATTTTCGTTCCCCCTGGCAACAGGAAAATTACTCTTATATCCTGGCTAACACCGCAAAAGTAGTCTTAAAAGATTACGAAACATTAAGCCTAGCAAAAGTAAAACAAATGCCAGGAGGCAATCTCCAGTGTAAACAGTACGCCAACATTTGAAGCCACTACCACAGATGTTTGCTTCACTCTTTTTCACAGGGTCTGGGAAGGGCGTAGCTTTGAACACTTTTGGCCCCAGTGGCAGTTTTAGAAGAGAAGTTTACCTTAGCAACTACCAACAGAAAACCAAGAGATGAGCCCACAGTGAAAGGTCATGGGGTATTTGGAAAGGGAGCTACACTTTACGTAGTATTTAATAAAGAAGTACGAAAGTATAAGAAAAGGCTGCGTTACCAGATAGTGTTTGTTCTACCAAAGACCAGTTCTCAGAACACGTTTTCCACTACATGAATTGCCAAGTAGGTAAGATATTCCTTGGAAACTTGGAAGTGTCCCTCTATTTAAGATAAAGGAAATGCAGAGAGCGATGACATCAGGGGATGGGTATGCATAGGTAACTGGATTCTCTCTTCAGTTTCCCTGAGTGTACCTGGAAGGAAGAAAGTATTCTTCTTCCATGGAATATACATTGATTTATAAGGAAGTTTTCTTATTTTGACTTACAAGAGACTCTGACTCTCTATCTTACAGTTTTGCTAATAATAACCACCGAGAGCACAGCTGAATATTTTTGCTTATGCATTATGCAAGGCAATTTTGTCAAACAAAAGGAGTTATACACATTCTAGCTTCATTCAAACCAGAATAAAATAGGAGTGCCTATGAAAATTTCACCACAGTACAGGTAAATAAATAAATCTGAATTTAAACAAATATTTATACATATGTGTATATATATATATGTGTATAGATATACACATCACTTTTATTTGCACTTCCTCATTTCAAATTCTGCATTTTACACCTATTATAAAGTATTAAAGCAAGTAGGAACAAGAATGTTCAACTTGAAATTATAGCTCTAGAGGTAAACACATTTTATTTTGTTGCCTTACAGAGAAGATACAACTTTCACTGGTGTGAGCATAATAATAGAAAGAGGAGGTTAGATGAAAGTAAACCCTGTAATATCTGTAAAATGAGTGATCTCATCTAGATTTGTGGCTTCTTTTTGTTTCTCTAACATAACTGAACACAGATGTCCACCTATTAACAGAACAAAGAAAAGTGGCTGTGACTGTCAGGTGGGCTCAAGAGTTTGATACAGTCATTTGTGGTCCAGGGCAATTTTACCTACCAACTCTGTTCCCTTCCAATCAACCTCCTTTCCAGGGGCCCTAAAACTTGTCCTCAGGACCAGGTGTGGACACCCTGGACTTAGACAGTCTTGGGTCTCCACAGCACAGCAGTCTAGTACACTACTGACCAGAGCCACTCCCCACACTGCCCACTCCAAGCTGGATTCCTGCTCCTTTCATGTCTGTTTTATCCAGTTAGCTGGGCGTTGGGTCTAGTGCACACATTCACTCTCTACATGTCTATGTAAGTAACCACATTCACGCTGGCTGAGAGCTTCTCATTTGTCAAATAGACTCTATTGAGTTTGAGAGCCAACATGCTCTACGCTCCTTCTAAGCCAGGAGTTCTTAACCCTGGGTGCACCTTGCAATCACCCAGGGAGACCTGGGTCTGCAGTGTAGTCTAGACATCAGTCCATGTCCTGAGGAACCCCTGCATCCTGGACAAATTGGCCCGGTTGTTCACCCTACTAACAGTAGAATTTTCAGAATCTCCCCAGATGATCTAAAGTCAAGCCAGGCTTGAGAAACACTCATCTTGCCTGTCTACCTCTTCCTTTGGCCCTACCACTGCTGAATCTCAGCCAGACCACGCATTCAGGGAAGTCAGGATCTGTGTCTGTTTTACTCACCCCTTCCTTCCAACGCCTGCCACATACTAGGTGTTCAATAAATATATGCTAATTGAATTAAGCAGGACATTCTGCCACTCAACTTACGATAAATATGGTTAAAATAAAGGCAACAAGTTTAAGTCCGAAAACAATAATGAAGTCCCAGTTAAAATATTTTAGAATCCTCCTTAAACATGAAAATAAATGTATGACTATGTGCCTACAGCTTATAAGAAATCACAGCAAAGTTGGTAGAAAACAAGACAGTGGGTTTCAATAAGTTGTCTGCCATGGAGACTAGGGTTTTGATAACAATGATGCCGAGAGAAGCTGTGTTCATTCTTTACGATTTTAGAAGACTTAGTTATTCACTAAGCACCGGGGCATGTTTAATCCTCACAGCAACCCCACGATAAAGCTGGAGAGTTATTACCCTTCATTTCGTAGATCAGGAAAGCCAGGCTCGGAGAATACATGCAGCCTGGTGAGAAGCCAGGTTCAGGATCCCACTTGGATTGCCAGATTAAGCAATTAAAAATACTGATGTATGTCCCAAATATTGCGTGGGGCATACTTATGCTAAAAATTGCCTGTTTATCTGAAATTCAAACTGAACTGGACTTCCTCTATTTACTTGGCAACTCTAGGCTCCAGGCCCATTCTTTTTCTGTGAAAAGAGAATATTAGATTTGAGGGTCACTGGGGACCCTTTCAGATAAAAGGGCTGATGCTGTGGCTCTTTTCCCCTCCCCTTCTGACCCTTCCTGAAGGTTCTGCACCTGCTGGCCTGTGACGTGTGCCTTACTCCAGCACAGCAGAGAGCCAAGCCAGGCAGGGAAAGGGGTGGCAAAGAAGGACACGAGCCATGAGTCTCAGGACTCCAGGGCCACACACTCCATGTGGTTTCAGTGTTTTTTAATTTTATTATGATTATTTTTGAATAGGTGGTACTGAATTATGCAAAACTGAAAGATATAACACAGTGAAGGTAAGCCTCTCTCTTACTCTCAATTTCTGGGACATCCTTCCACAAATACTTTATTCATATACTAATACATATATGTATATTTAAACATAGCTTTTGAGTTTTTATACAAATGTATAATAGTATGTCCTTGTAGTTGTAATTTGAATTTCTCTCATTATGAGTGAAGTTAAACAACTTTTTACATGTTTTAAAGTCATTGATTTTCCTTTTTGTGTTGTCTTTGGCCCATGTTTCTATTCAGTTTTTAGTCTTTCATTATTAATTTACAGAAATTCTTTACATAATAAGGAGATTAGCCTAATATCTGTCACTTGTTGCAACGCTCCCCAGTTTATCATTTGTCCTTTGATTTATGACTTTTTTAGCATGGAATTTAATGAGTTTTCTTTTTTCTAAATAATTTAATTTATTTATTTTGGCTGTGTTGGGTCTTCGTTGCGGTGCACAGGCTTCTCATCGCGGTGGCTTCTCTTGTTGCGGAGCACAGGCTTCAGGGCTCGTGGGCTTCAGTAGTTGTGGCGTACGGGCTTCAGTAATTGTGGCTCACGAGCTCTAGAGCGCAGGCTCAGTAGTTGTGGTACATGGGCTTAGTTGCTCTGCGGCATGTGGGATCCACTCGGACCAGGGCTCAAACCTGGGTCCCCTGCATTGGCAGGTGGATTCTTAACCACTGAGCCACCAGGGAGCCCCTTAATGAGTTTTCAAAACATCTTATATTTACAGGAGCATAAGACATGTCAAGGTTAGAAAATGATCATTTTCAACAGCACACATAATTACCACCATAACTATAATAGCTACCATTTTCAGGAGGGCTAATTATGGGTCAAGCCCTAATCATTTAAATGTTTATCTCTTTAAATCATAACAGCAGACCTATGAGGAAGGCACAATTGAGTCATTGTACCAATGGTTCCTAAGATTTATTTTGGGCCTAGAGGTAGACTGAGAGAAAATTACAAAACCATGGGGGCTTTGTCTTTGGTGTCTTCCCAAGTTTTTAGTCAACCTTCATCCTTCACCGTGGCACTTCTTCATTCTTCTATCTTCCCCCACCATCCTTACTCCCCTCCTGACACATCCTCCTGTGTACACTCTGAGGAACAGCCTGTTTATAATTCACTGCGTTTTTCTGCCAGCTCTCACCCATTCCCTACTAGGGTGTAAACTATACGGTAATCTCAAACTTGCAGAGCGGGAAGACAATCTTCTTGAGATGCAAAAATTCAAACATATATGAAATTAGAGCTATAATGATGAATTTATAGGATAGAGGAAGGGGAGTACTCACAGAGTCAGACAAAGTAGGAAGCTTCATGTCCTGTCTGCTCATGTGTCCAGCCCTGTTTAGACTGTGAAAAGCATCAGAAAGCCCCTCTGGAATTTGAAGCACTGTGAATTTTAGAGAAAAACCTGCCAGGAGTTGAAGTCAGAAGATATGAGGTCCTGTCCTGGTTTTACTTTTCTGTCAGCCACGAGTCCTGGAGTGATAGTGTTGTTGGTGGAAAGAGCATGGTTTTAGAATCAGGTAGTTCTTACTTAAAATAACAACTCAGCCAATAACTGCCTGACTTCAGAAAAGTTAATTAACCTCCTCTAAGCTTTAGTTCCTCAGGGGTAAAATGGGGATAAAAATATGTACCTTGAAGGATGTTTGTAAAAATTCAAAAATCTCATGCATGGGAAGTGCCTAGCATAGCAACTGGTGTAGTGTAGGTTCTCAATAAAGAGTGGTCTCAGATTTCATATTTGTCAAATCATTATTATACTACTCTAACAAAATTTTTAAAATTTTGAGGTTATGTATATCAGAGTTTTCTTAAATTGTATAATTCATGCACCATGCTTGGGGTTTTTCCACATCTGTGTACCACAGGTTCTAATGTTATATTATGTTTTTCTTTAACTGTACTCATCTTTGAAAAAATATAATACTTATTTTATCTGGTTCCTTAGCAATACTGTTCATGAAACTGGGGAGTTGCTGTGCTGGTTAATCTAGTATACATACATAAATTATATGTCAATTATATCTCAATAAAACTGGGAAAATACATAATTATCAAAATTGTAAAATATGGCCATGTGCCACCTAAAATAACCTTATAAACTACTATGGCATGCATACTCCACTTTGGAAAACACTAATTTTTATCAAAGTTAGTTTTTATTATATTTTCAACCTTTCCTTTTGGAAAGGAAACTAAGACCCAAAGAGGGTGAGAAATTTGATCAAAGTCAACCTGATAATCTATTGCAGAATTGAGACGAACCCAAGTGTCTGCATTTCCAGGTCCACATCTCCATTAATCAGTCTCCTAAAATACCTCTAGTTGAAACCTAAATTAGAATCCTGCTGTAAAACTACAGGATTAACACTGTAATATCCTAAAGCAATCTTGTTCTTCCACCACTGTTATTATTTTGTCACCTAGGAAACCTGAAAGGCAGCCTTTCCCTCCCAGAGTGTGTACACCTGAGCTGACCTAGCTATGAGCCTTGCTCAGTTCATAGCTTTGTTTGGTATGGGAACATACTCCATCCCAGCAGGTGGTGGGGTGGGGGTGGGGCTATAGACAGAGGAGAGCAGAGCAATCTGCGGTTATCAATACTACGTACTGTTTAGAGACTTTTCTGGAAGTTTTCTGACCTTGTTCCGTCCTCTCCCAACCAAACACTCTCAAACGTATCAAGCCTTCTAATGGATTATCTGGACATCTCTACCAACTGTCTCCAAACATATAGGGTACGTTTAAACTCTGTGCTTTTTGTTGTTGTTGTTGTTGCGGTACGCGGGCCTCTCACTGTTGTGGCCTCTCCCGTTGCAGAGCACAGGCTCCAGACGCGCAGGCTCAGCGGCCATGGCTCACGGGCCCAGCCGCTCCGCGGCATGTGGGATCTTCCCAGACCGGGGCACGAACCCGTGTCCCCTGCGTCGGCAGGTGGACTCTCAACCACTGTGCCACCAGGGAAGGCCCTGTGCTTTTTTAAAAAAAATCAAGAAATCCCTGTATGTTCTCCAACTGTGTAATAAATAAAGAGTTCATAATAGAGGTGGGTCTGGGGTCCTACAGAAGTAGCAACTGTGCAGGCAGCTAGCTCTGTGGCGAGCCCTCTCACCTCTGTTCCTAAGTATCAGTCTGAAAAGCCACCTAAGAGTTGAGGGTGTTTCAGTAGATCCGTGTTGTTTTTACCTTCCCAGCATCCATTCCCTCCTAGTTCTGGTTAACAGCAACCTGTTTCTTCCCTGAGAAACCAGCCCTTCCTTATCTTCAACCTAAATGGTTCGATTGCGACTGACTTCAACCTCCCGTTGCAGGGGTGGCCACTTGACCCAGGCTTGACCAATCAGATCATTTAAACCCTTTTGGCCACAGAGGTTGGTTCAGGAATGAGCACATAGACCAACTCAGGTAAATGAGGCTCAATCATGAGAATTCTGAAGAAGTTAGGAGAAACTTCCTTTTCACAGGAACTATCAGTTATAAGAACATTGGATGCCTCCACCTGCTGGAGTCCATGATGAAAGGCCCCTTGGAAATGAAGCTAGCACAACAGAAGCCAGAACCAAGAGCTATAAAGAGACAAAGATTGAAACGGATGGAATTTTTAAGCTTCTAGTTGCACCTGAAGTCAGATATCCCTGAACTTCTAATTTATGTTAGGTGACAAAGTCCTTTAATTGAAGCTAGTTTAAATTAGAGTAGTTTTTGGTTGAGGACAAAAAAGCCCTATCAATACAGAATCCAGAGTTAGTGCATGATGTATGGTTTCAACCATGAGGCACCAGGGAATGGGAAGGGAGGAGGCAGAGGATGTGAAGTGGGCAGCAGAAGGTGGTCAGGAGACGAGTCTTTTGTCTCAGCTTTACTCCTTCTTAGCTATGTGGCCTCGAACTGTGAGTTCATCTCTCCAAGCCTGAGTGTACCCATCTATAAAGTAAAGGAACTGAACAATCAGTAGTCCTCAGACAGAGCTTTGTGGAGCCCTGTAGTGTCTCAAGCGATGGGAGGGTAATGGGGACCCAAGTTCCCAGACTTTCCTTCGTGGAACTCAATCTCCTTTTATCTATATTATTCACCAGGATCTCTAATAAGGTTTTATTGGAAGAGTGGGCTCTACTGCTACAACGGATTATTTGACCATTCCAGTTCTATTTATATTGAAGTCTAAAATGAGTCAAGGCTTGGGACTTCCAGTGGTAAAAATCTGCCTTACAATGCAGGGGACGCGGGTTCATTCCCTGGTCAGGGAACTAAGATCCCACATGCCGGGGGTCAACTAAGCCTGTGCACCACAACTACTGAGCTCATGGGCCTCAACTAGAGAGCCTGTGTGCCACAAACTACAGAGCCCATGCACTCTGGAACCTGTGCACCACAACTACAGAGCCCACGCGCCCCGGAGCCTGCACACCACAACTAGAGAGAAGCCCGGGCGCCGCAACGAAAGATCTGCATGCCTCAACGAAGATCCCACGTGCCACAACTAAGACATGATGCAGCCAAAAATAACTAAAAATAAATAAATAAATAAAATGAGTCAAGGCTAATCTGGGATGTGGTCCCTCTATGCTAAGAGTTGGTCAGAAGCCAAGGTCAAGAGCTCAGTCCCTGGAAGGCTTATTAGCTTCATACAGACATAAAAAATTGTTAAGGGCAATGATCTGTACCTCTAATCTTGAGAACTATCTTAGAGATGTGGGTCATTGGTCACACAGGGACTGGGAAAAGGAATGGACATAGTTCCATGCAGTCATTAGCCTTGCCATAAATGCCAATACAAACACCACTGGTAATACTCAAGGCAGACAATCTCTTCATAGCTAGAAAACAGAGGCTGTTGTGCTTGGAGGTTTGTTTGTTTTTCTTTCTCAAGACAGTGCAATCATTGCAGAAGAAGCTGAAAACAGCAGAGTACTTGCTACACAATCAATTGCACAACACCTGATGTGTATCCACAGTGCTATAAGTTAATATTTGCTTTTCCTTATAGAGACAACGTACACATGTAGAGGAAATCAAATGAGACAATTTTTATGAAAGTACGTAAAAGCACTTTTATGGGAACATAAATTACTAATCTTACATTAAAAATATATTAACTTCTAGGCAAATTTGACACTGTATATAAATTTGGAGTGTTCCAAATATTTTTAAAATGTATCTTAAAAATACATTTTAGCACCAATTGCCAGAATGGGTTGTCTACTACTATAGTCAAAACAATTCTCTTTGTTCTATTTCACATAATTGCCAATGTGACTAGAGTCTGTATGACAAATATATGTTCCTAGAATAATGTTGATCTTGCCCACAGTAGCTGAATATTGAATTTACTCTAGCAAACATGCTGAAAGACAATAAATTAAGAATGAAAATTATTTCTCAGTGTGTCCTTCTAGTCTGTATACCTAGAAGTTTTCTCATTAGAGAGCTTTTTGTCAACCATATATATCAATAACTTAGGCAGTTTATATTAATACAAAAATAAAATCATATATAACTTGAGGTGTACTTTCTCTTATTGATTAACTTCTGATTTATATTACTGTGCTTACATGTGTTATAGATACAGAAGGCCCAGATGGGCAACAGGGTGAGAGAGGACAAGAGTTAAGTCAGACTAGGCAGAGTCAAGACAAGACGCAGGCAAAGGGTTAGTTGAGGGCGAGCTATGAATGTGTCACAACACATCTCAGGATTTGGAAGCAAGTAGTGGTCAGGAAGGATCCAAATTGAGAAAGACAGATTGTTTCAGGATTAGACAAATGCAGAAGGGTGAGGCTTAAGAGAGGCAGAAATATATGACAATACTGGGACAAAATATTCAGATCTACCAGAAGACAAGAGTTTCAGACAGCACCTTGGATAGCTCCCTGGGCAACAGGTGCTCTGACAAAGCTAAGACCCTAAGAAATGAAGGATCTCATCTTCTACGGCCCAGAATTCCCAACTGGTACCATCCCTGATGGAATGAACTTGGTCCCTGGAGGCTTAGGGAACCAATTGCAACACTCTACTGGAAGGTTTGACTTAAAGCTCTAGGGATGATGTCTACAGCCTGTGGTAATAGCCTCTTTGGTGATGGGCCAGGAAGGCTGGAGGGGTGGGGAGTGGATGAGGTTGTGACAGGAAATATTGTCCTCTCAAAGTTCATATAATTTGTTTTTCAAGAGTCTATCCCACTTAATTTGGGAACAGAAGTTCGTCCCAGGACCAACGTTGCTGTGAACAACAAGGGGCCCTGTGGTGCAGTTTTAATGTGTTAATGTTCACCTTTGACTTCATATTGGCTCTTCTGGGCACCTACACTTGTAGATTAGAGGAAATGGGATATAGTATTTATTAGATGTTAGAAAGTCTTATATTAAAACAAGTTTAATTTTTCCCATTACTACAACTTCACTGATAGTTCATAATAATAACAATCCCTGGGTGTGACCTTTATGCAGGCAACTGTTAGACTCTATTGCCCTCTGACCAAGTACTATTAATAGTGTAGAAAAGTTTGCTTCAGTTGACTCCTCAGTAGTAGAGCCCAAAGTCTCTTCAGTTGACTCCTCAGTAGTAGAGCCCAAAGTCTCTTGGGTTCAAGGACAAGCAGTGTCATTTATCTCAAAGTTCTTTGGCTGTATTCGCCTTATTGAGTCAGTGGATCATAACAATAATTGGGAAACCAAACTCATTCCAAATGGCTTATTCACTAAATGAAAACATGACATTTAGATTATTAATTAAGTGGATAGGAAATTTTTATAGATTAACCTAGGAAATGAATCAGGCAGAAGGAAGAAAAAATAAAAAAACAGGTTGCAAGTGGAATAATAGTTGGGCATGGGGTGGGGTGGTAACAGAGAAGAGAATGACTGGTGATACCTATCCAGTGTGTGATTGTGACTATGTGGGGCCCAAGACATCATGATGTGGTGCCAGCTCTGAGCTCAACAATACTTATTGAGCATCTACTCTGTACCAGGCACTGTTCTAAGGTCCTGGAGATATAGCTATAAACAAAATAGATGCTCATGGCATTATTTACTCCTCCCTGGTGAGCTTAAGTCAGGTCACCTTGAGTGAGAGCTGAGTGGCAACTCTTCAAAGACTATAGCCAAGATACAACATAAGGAGGTGGCAAAATAAGAGGTGGAGATGTCAGATCTGGCAGTGGGGGATGTGAGAGACCTGGATAAGAAATGTGGGAGTTGTAAGTCCCTCACAAAAACCAGCCCCACATTATGTAAGTTGAGAGTGTGCAGAAGAAGGGAAGTGGGTTCTAGTTGGTATTTTGAAGCCCAAGAGGACTTGACATATTAAAGGAGATATTGGTAATATCTAGTTGGGTTTCTTTGTATGGTTTCTTGGAGATCACAAAATATTAACATTAGAAAAGACTTGAGATGTCATTGAGTCCAACCCCCTCTGTGAACTCTTCTTAAGTCTCTCAGCTAATTAGTGTTAAAGCCAGAACATGCTCATCTTTACTGCAATGGAAGCAAGATGTTTCTCTGTATGATTTTTACATTTTAATTGTGTCTGGCTAAAGAATCTTCTCACTAACAATAAGTAACAGAATCCACATTAATAAATATAAACTTGAGGGACTACAAGGCAGTTGTCTCTGTTGCTTCCTCAGGTCCCTGAGAGACTGGGCTTTGGCTTGTGATGAGGGGTATAAGAAAGAAGAAATCATGGGTAACGAGGAGAAGAGGAATGAAGCCAAGGGAATGGAATGCAAGGCTTGACCTGGAGCTGGCTGGCTTCCCTCATTGAGAAAGATCATCCTTGTATTCAGTTACAACTCCCTCTGGCCTGGTGATTGTTACTACTCTTTAACAGAAGAGATTGTCATAAGTGATCCATCAGACAGGACTTGCTTTGGCTTAGAAGACATATTATGTATATCCATGCAGAAAAATTGTCACTGGACTCGGAGTCCTTCACTGCTTTGATTATAGAACAAACAATACTTAAAATCAAAAACTGAAATGTGCTCTATTTTCCAAAAATTCAGTCCAAAACAAATATAACTTTGTGAAACTAAAATTGGAGAATCCCTTAGATATACGCTTTTTTTTTTTTTTTTTTTTTTTTGCAGTATGCGGGCCTCTCACTATTGTGGCCTCTCCCGTTGTGGAGCACAGGCTCCGGACGCGCAGGCTCAGTGGCCATGGCTCACGGGCCCAGCCGCTTGGCGACATGTGGGATCCTCCCGGACCGGGGCACGAACCCGTGTCCCCTGCATTGGCAGGCGGACTCTCAACCACTGTGCCACCAGGGAAGCCCAGATATACGCTTTTAAATGAACATATTAGACTAGATTCTTTACTGCTAAACCAATGGTGCAACATGAGTATAGAGAGGTGAGGACAATAACAAACAAACCACCCATTCATATCTGAAACTGTTCTCATTCTTGGGAAAAGACAATCACAGCCACTGCTCACTTCCATGGTTTTCAAAACTTGGTCACACTGGCTATTCTGGACGCTGATTTTACTCACAAAATAAAATGCCCTATGTTTCCTTTCTGTTAATTCAATCCTTGGTGGGAGATGCTAGGGCGTAAAAAAAAAAAAAATAACCCATGTTTTGAAATTTCGCGATGATAATGTCTCCTAGAATATTCCTATGGTAGTTAAAAAAATATATATATATATATATTTTAATATTTTCAACATTCCTCTGGTGCAGAAGGGTTGGCATTTATTAGAAAGTTCCGATTTGCAGGTGGTGCTGTATTAAGCGCCAAGAGTAAGCCAGGTAGAGGAAATTGCTTCTTAAGCTTGCAGGTCTGAAAGAGGGAATTGCCTCTCTTCAAAGAAAAGTAACTTCCATGATTGGCACTGTTTTCTAAACAGGAATCATGCCAAAGACAGACCCAAATCTGGACTAGGTCACTTGTAGCAGGCTCTTTAGATGTAAGGCTGCAAGAACTCTTGACTTGCCTTTTAAAGGGAAGCCCAGCCACATCTTTGAATTCTTGGATTAAAAGACGAAGGATTTACATATACAGAAAAAAGTATACCCCAATATTTTTGCAGAGATTAAAAGAAAACACTCCAAATCAGAAATAATTGAGGCAAAATCATAAAAAACTAGTGACATTAGATGAGAGAACATACTTTTCACCAACTTTTCTAATAGGTGGATAACAGACTTTCATGGGGAAATTACAGTAGACTGAAGCTAGGCTTTTCAAGACAGCTAGTTTTAGAATTTTTTTACCTAATGAATTTTGCATTCCGGAACAAGTAATAACTATAATTCACAGAGCTTTCTGAAGTTTACATAGAGCTTCTACCCATACTCTTTTATTTGAGTTTTGCAATAATCATTTGAAGTTGCTGTCATTACTCCATGTTCTTTATATCTTAACACTTCATGGTCTGTATCAAGAAGCAAGATGGAAAGTACTATTTATCCTTCTCTTGGCATTTTCCCCTGCTTGTTAGGCTTAAGCCACACCCAACTCATGGGTCTCGCCAGAACTGGGATAGCCTGGAATGTCCAGGCAGGATATCTTTTATTTTGCCTAGAAATGAGGTCATCACAAGTGAGAACATCCAGAACAGGCACAGTAGGACAGAGGCAAGTATTAGGTAAATCAATTTTATTCGGTCAGCTTACTTAGATATTCCTGGGAGGAAGTTCTGGCCGACTACAAAGACTTCCAAAATAAAGATGATATTTTGAAGCTTGTTAGTGGACTGGGTCTTGGGCTGGCTCATACAATGAATTATAGGACCTCCAGAGTGCTGAATCTATCCACAAGCTTCGATAGCATTTGAGAGACTGGCTAACGTTTTGGAGGCCACCAAGAAACTCAGGAAGACTGAGGACTAGGGAGGAAGTTTCATTGTTCTTGAAGGGTTTTTGAATTGTTCCCCAATTATATTTTTCTTGATGGATCTGTGGAAATATGTGGTATGTATACACATACACAAAAATCAGACTACAGACCAACTCACAGTATGAAAAATTAGAGTTTTGTTTCTATTGTTCTGAATATTCTTTGATGCATGGAAACCTGGCAGAACAAACTATAAAAACAAGGTACAACAAACTCATTCCATGCAACGGGCAGGAGAGGACGGTCCCTCCCAGTTCATCAATCACAATGACGCATAAAAGCCCCAGTCAGCTTCTCCACTCACTGATCTGGGCATTCCCTCCCTGCCCCCATTCCACCAGAAAGGTTCTTGTGGCTTTCCATTGCTCTCAGGCCCAAGATAAACATCCTCAAGATCTGATTTAGCACCAATCACTAGAGCAAATGGAATTACCTCACTTTCCTGGTCTCCTCCTAATCTCAAATTGAATCTTATGCCTGGGCTGTCCTTTCCCCACTGTCTCACCGAGCCCTCTTCTCTGCATCAGACAAACATCCAAGAGTCCCTCTTCAGCAAGACTTTTTTTTTTAATGGTCCATTTAGCTCAAAAGACATTTACTGAGTACCTACTTTAAGCCACACATAATACAAAAATATATAAAGAGGCCTACCTCAGTGAGCTAACAGCCTAGTACAGAAGTACTATGTTAAAAAATATTCTCAGTCCTTGTGTGCAACGTAAATGCTCAAGGGAATTTTTAAAAATTAGGTGTTTCCACACTATTTTTCACAAAATAAAAACTAGACCTGTCTTGCAATTAAAACCTTCCTGACCATTTAAAAATTTTGCAATATTTTCCGTTCCTTGACATTCAGTTTGCATTTGGCCACAAGACATGGTTTAGGAAGAGCTGTTGGCTGCCAAGTCACACAGATTGGCAATGACACACGGAAACCTAGGAAACAGACCTTGTAAACAAGCAATACTCCCAAATGCTCACGCAACCAACCATCCCTGCAAGCTCTATCACTGTAGAGCAAGGCACTTTTCTCTTCCTTTTTTCTTAATAAGGGGCCTTAAGATTAAAAAATACATATTTTTTAAAAAAATCACCGGGCATGTGAAGGACAGAAAACCTAATTAAGAGGAGATTAAAACAAACTGAAGGTCAAAATGAAGTACATGAAAAAAATCATAAAGCCAAGGTAACAACCTTTGCTTTTGTCCTTAACACTTAAGAACAGAGGAAACACTACAGTGGCCAGCACTGGGGAAATGATTAAATAGATTATGGACCGTATTATAGACTACTAGGGAATTACTAAAAAGAATGAGGTATCTCTGTATTGACTTGGAGATATATTATATGTATAAGTACTGTATATGTAAATATATGTAAATGTAAATATATATATGTAAGTATGTGTAAAATATATATATATTTGTGTGTGTATATAGCCATAGCATATGAAAGGCATATTTGTGCTTTTATAAACTATAAAAATAAGAATTTCTATTTCTACACACATAGAGGGATTGTGAAAAGTTACCTGCAATGCTCTACGTTAACATTCGTTACCTCAAGAAGACTTAGTCATTTATACACTTCTGTATTATTTGAATTGTTCTGATCACTTAAAGCAAAAACAGGAGACTGGGAAAATATTCTATTTTCTACAAAATGCGTGATCAATTTTAAATGTTTCAACATATACAAAGTAAATCAGGGTAATATTTAGCAATAGCACTTGTAATTGCATAACATCTAACCACCAAGGAGCTCTGTTTGCAGATAAACGTTCATTGGTTTTAATCTACTGCAGCTGCACACGTTCCCACTCAGCCAGATAAAGAGCAGGTGTGTTTTGCTTGCGTTGGGGAAGGCTGAAGGCACACCTGGCCAAGACTTCCTCAAGGTCGTGCCGTGGGCTGTGGATCAAAGGGAGGGCCTCTAATCTCACCCAAGAGACCATTCACATGTCCATGCTGGGGCTCTGGTTTGTAAAGGGTGGATATATTATGACATCTGAGAATAAAAAAGTAGCCATTTTCCTGCCAAAAATCCAAAAGTGGCCATTAAACGTGCAGTTTAGGATCAATTAGTCAAGTGCTCACAAATAACATGCAGAGGTTGACCAGAGAACAAAACCTCTTGGCTTTGATTCATAACCCCCATCGGACCACCCACACTGTATGCTCAAGGACCATATGTGCTCATTAACAGAACAATAAGATCTGAAATTCTAGGCCTGTTTATATTCACGGCACTCTGCTGGGTGTCTTGCTCAGTAGGAGATGAGAGTAGTTAATGTCATTATAGCAGCTTGTAAGTGTTATAAATTTGTTCCTTGAATAAGCCCTTTGGAGAGCTTCTATGTCCTAATGTCACAAAAACATCTTAGACTATTATGTAAAACTCATGAATCTATGCCAAGAGGATTCAACTCTTTCAGGAGTTCTAACAACTACAGTAGTTACCGGTCTATGGCATTTTAGGGCTTCCCCTTAGGGGGTCAAGTAAAGCATGTTATTACCAATGGGCATGCATCAGAAGCCAAGAGATGGTGGCCCAACACTAGGCCTTGACCACAAAGCACACAGGCTAAGTGGAGGCTGGAGTGAAGACTAGTTCTGGAGGATGGCTCCCTCTGTGCTAACGCTGGAGGTCTTGGGCCTTCCAGATGGACAGTCTTAGGAGTACAGGTCAGCAGGAGCTGAGGATCTGAAGCAGGCTGGGCTTGCTCTGGGCCATCGAACCTCCCCACTTCCTAAGGAGATAGAATTCCTAAGGAAAAAATGACTAGACCTATATCATAAAAATTCTGGAGCCTAGGCCTAGAGATGTAAGTGTGTGAGGGTTGGAGATGAGGACTTTTGTTGGCAGGACCTGGTGGGTTACATGATGGGAGGCTCGACTATGCATTGTCTCTTAATCAGCAGCATAAAAAAAAAAATTAGGTACCAGGTGATTTGGAAAATACCACTGAATGGACTACGATAAAACATGAATACTCTGAAGGGAGAAACTGGAGGTAGGAGAGAGTGATCAGATTGACTTAGGGTTCGTAAAATACACAAGATTGAATGATGTTTGCTTTTGCAAAGCCACCTTGGATATCTACACTACACACAAGACTGTTTTATAACAATAAATTAGCCCCTAATTGTTATAACCACACACACTGTGTGCTACAGCAATTAGTTTTTTTCTATTTTCTGGTAAAAATTATAAGCAGGAATTGGTGGGCTTGGGTTTTATGTAAGTCAAGGCAAGTCCCTGATATTAATGAATTGATTGACTTTAAAGGAATACACATACACAAGAGAGGTGTTCTCACTTGTGAATATCAGGTGCAGTGTTGTGATTTCACACCTCTATTGTTTGAGCAGCGCTTTCATACCCATCTGCCCCTCCAGGGACTGAATCCCTGGTTTGATTCTTGCAAATGGACAAACACAATCAAAGAACAGCTTGGCATTGACATCTCTGGCTCACGGAACCCAATAAGGAAGTTGGGATGGCCCACCCCTCTCAGAACGTCCAAAAGGGGGAGGCAAGGGTCAGTTATATCTATTCTATAAGATGGACAATGAATGCACACAGCACTAATATGACATTACCATCATCTTAATTTGCCATAAAGGAAGAGTTCAGAAATCATAATTCCTGACTCCTCTTCCAAGCTCTGGGAGCTACGCTATCCAAATGGTAGCTGCTAGCCATTTAAATGTGACTATTTAAATTTAAAGTAGTTGAGGGCTTCCCTGGTGGCACAGTGGTTGAGAGTCCGCCTGCCGATGCAGGGGACGTGGGTTCGTGCCCCAGTCCGGGAAGATCCCACAAGCCGCGGAGCAGCTGGGCCCATGAGCCATGGCCGCTGAGCCTGCGCGTCCGGAGCCTGTGCTCTGCAACGGGAGAGGCCACAGCAGTGAGATGCCCGCATACCACAAAAAATAAATAAATAAATAAAAATGAATTTAAAGTAGTTGAAATGAAATACAATTAAAAATTTGGTTCCTCAGTTATACTAGCTACATATCAACTGTTCAATGACCAGTGGCTATTGGACAGAACAGGTTCACAATATTCTCATCATCACAGAAGGTTCTACTGGACTTGGCTGGTTCAGATTAACCTTGGATATAACTTTGGGCCTTTGTGATGAGAATCATCTACCAATTAGAGCAATTAAAGTGCCAAGGTGAAGCCTGAGGGGATGGTGAAGGAGAGCTTTACCTCTACTGTCCATCGGCTACGCCTTCACTCCTTGACACGGTCAATTTATACTTCTTTGATCTTACATAAATGACCATGAAAATGTAGCTTCAAGCTCTCCCCACCCCACATTCTGGAACCACTACTGGTCATGACAGAACTCAGAATAAATTAATTCAGGCCCCAAACACAGGAAGCAACAGAATTTTTATTATGCTAATGGATCATGTACTATTTATCTACTTCTTGTTGCCAGAGTGTTTTTTAACCCTTATTTTTTAAATAAAGAAAAAAAAATTGACTTGTTATTTGGGTTTCTCTAACTCATGAAGAATTCCAAGTTCTGCCTTCTTGGGGTTTCACGGCCATATATGACGATCTCCAAGGGAACACTCTGTGCTGCTTTTGCTCTAATAAACTGCTCTACTAGCTCTGAGATTTGACACCTAATTTAATGGGAAAAACTGAGAGGACTATTTTTAGAGAACAATCTGTTATTGAAACTCCCTCATATTTCCAGTCAAGAGTGTAAGCATTCTCTTAGGTACAAAAGAAAACACCCTACCAGGAGAGAGCAATCCAAATTCAAGAGGAGATAGGCATCATACAGAGCTAGAAGAAGAGGACCAATCATCCAAACCACTTAAAAAATAAATACATAAAGTTTGTTCCCCCCAGATCCAGTCCAGGTCTGAGGCAGCAGCCTTTCCAATGGGAAATGATGAAAAAGTTTGTGCAGTCTTGGAATCATTCTACACTCAAGAGCTAGGTTTACTGTTTCCAAGAGATGTAATAGAATGGTTTCCTTTGTCGTGGAACTGATGAATAGGACCCACCTTGCCTAGGGCAGAGAGGCCCTAAGTACCTCCATTAATTCTAAAGACAGCTGTCAGGGAGCCTTCAGCAACCTAGGGCTTACTAAGAGGGGCCACAGCTGACTCTACTGCCCACACCTGCCGTGCCAGCCCTGAGATCAGAGTTCATAAAGAGAGAATCGTTTGCGGGAGGTGATTCTCTGGCCTGGCTGTACTATGCACACTATGGGCACTGTGTTTTCTTCACCTCTCAAGATGTCCTAGAGCTTTCCCTACCTCAGAACTTAGCGTTCTTCCTCATTCTGTGCCAGTGTGTGGAGCGACTTGGCCAGCTCTCCACTGCTGGATGCCTGGGCTGCTTCCAATATTTTGCTATGATGAGCTATGCCGCCATGAACAATCTTGTACCTCTGCCATTTCATACATGTGTAGGTCTATTTGTAGGATAAATGTCAGGAAGTGGGACTGCTATATCACAGGGCCAAAGCATCTGGAGTCCCGGTAGATATTGCCAAATTCCCTTTCACTGGGTTGTCACCTTTTGCTTTCCTGACGCAATGTATTAATACGAGTATCCCGTTCCTCACAAATTCCCAGACAACACTCATCTCGGGAAGTTTACTGTAAACATAAACTTTCGAGCAACATTTCTTAAAGGTCCTAAGAATCACCTGGAGGAATTTGTTTAAAACGAAGATTCTTGTGATCTATCCTGAGATATTCTGATTCAGTAGCCTGGATTAGAGCCCAGGAAGCCACATTTTAAACAAGCACTGTAGCAATTCTGGTACAGGTGATCCCATGACCTAACTTTTTATAAGATCTTCACTGTCTTAGTAAACTGGAGCATCCCTGTTGAGCCACAGAGGGTGGTTTTTGCTGGCTAAACTGCAAGGGCAGTGCCACACAGGGATCCTGGACTTAAAATCCAAACTGCCCAAGTTTGAATCCTGGCTCCATCACTTGCTAGACACGTGTTCTGGGGCAAGTGATTTCATATCTGGGTGCTGCTGTTTTAACTGTAAACTGGGGCTAATAGTACTATTGCCTTCAAGATTAAATGAGCTAAAAGTTGTTAACACTTTCAATAATGCTTGATCCCTGGTAATTATTTTTAGTGTTATCTTACAAGGTGGAAACTGCTAGTTATCTACCCCAATATCCATTATCCCCCATCTTCCATGGTAACTGAACTCCTGATTTGGGGCTGGGCATAGCCACCCAGAACAAAGATTGTATTTATCAGTCTCTCTTGCAGCTCTTTGTGGCTGGCAAGTGAGACAGAGCAGGACTGACTACATAATTTGAAGGGTTTGGTGCAAAATGAAAATGAAGAGCCTTTTGCTGAAAAGGCAGGAAAAGGGTGCTATTAAAGGTATTAAATATAAAGCTTTTACATTTCTTCTGAAATTTCTCACTTGACCTGTCAGGATGATTTTTATTTGCTGTTTGATGTTGCTCCCTGGGGCACGCAGATTCTGGGGGGGAAGTGGAGACACTCAAAGGCACCAGGAGGACAGCCCAGAGGATACTGGGTTCCCCATCTTGTTCAACACTGGGGGCTGGGAAGTCAGGCTAGGCATCTACTCTTCCCACAGTCCCGCTGCCCCCGCCCACTGCAGATGGGGGACCCCCAAGTGTGTTACGACCTCTACGTGCTGGGATGGTCTTGGTGTCTGTGGTGAAGGTGAGTGCGTTGCTAAGCCCCCAATGAGTCCTGCTTTGTGTGCTCTGACACTGGTGCCTCAGGGTGGGGACCACAGTCGCCATGCCCTGCTCCAAGTTGCCTTGGGACACTTCACCTGACACAAATCCTCCCTAGACGCATAGGCAACTGCAACTGGGTGCAGAGGGCCACAGCAACTGCGAGGTGGAGATGGAGATGGGGAGACTGGGAAGGCCCAGGGTGCCAGGGGGAAAGGGGTCAGCTGTGGAGAACTAGTCCTGGGGAAGTAAGAGGAGGCAGTGGGTGGAACCCTGCCTGAGCTGAGGCCTCAAGCCCCCAGCGCGTTCTCCACTGTTCCACTGAACTTCACTTACGAAACACAAACATGAATTTATTAAGAAATTCAAGATGGTGGCTACAGAGCCCTAAACCCAAACCAAGAGGCCTCATGTAACTGTACTGGTTGCATGCCCACGGAGCTAGTCCTGCACATAAGTATATGTCGTATGGGCAACTTTCGGGAGATGCCCTTAAAATTATCTTTCCCATCCATCTTCCTGCCTTGGATGCATTTACAATGGCTGGAACATTTGCCACTATCTGAGGCCATGAGGATAAGGGCTACACCTGGGGATGGCAAAGTGTGAGCTAGAAGGAGCCTGGATTTCAAAATAGAGCCTTTCATTTAAAGTTATTAGGGCCACGGTTCCTACCCTGGGTACAGGGATGGTTTCAGAGGTTCATGACATTGTAGACAAACCATTATGTGTCTGAATATTTTGCTGGGAGAGAATCCATGGCTCTCATCAGATTCTCAAAGAGGCCCATGACCCTAAGCATTTAAGGACTGAGCTTTGAGCAGCTGCAGACATAGTTTTCTTTAGCTGTTTACCTGTTGAAGTAATACCAAGGCACTAACCAGAGCCATGTAAAATGTTGAAGTGAGCAACATGGATAAGACATCAACAGGACTGGAATGATGAAAGAAGGGGATTGTGGCCAGGCCAGGAGAGAGGTTCTAAACCCTTTGTGCCCAGCACTGTTTTGGTGAGATGAGATTCATGGTTTACACCAGAAATATAAAGGACTTCTACTTGATCATGATCTGAAAGTTGCCAGGTCCCTGGATACAATTTATTATTCAAAAGCTGCTGCACACTGTCTATAAATCACTGCAAAGTAGTGGCTCTTTCCAGCAAGTCTTCAATGTCCTTGGCTAAAGGCCAGAGTTTAAGAATCCCTTCCGTAACTTCAGGGGAGGCATCTGAGCTACAGGGAGCATACTGACATTTGCAGTGGCCAGCCCGGCATCTAGACAAGACAAAGTCAGTGGTCCACTCCCACAGAATTTTCTGTTGCCTGGATGGAAGTCTTCCCTTTGGAATGAATCAGCCCTGACACCAGCTCTTGGTTTTATTTTGGTTTTAAACCAACTAGGACAATTTATTACAAATACTCAGTGCTGCTCAGGTACAAGATGTACAAGTACCACAAATTAAAACAAACTTGGCTTGTCAAAAGTGCAAGCCTTCTCCCTTCTAAATCACATATCTGCACATACTTAAGCTTGGAAATGAGAGCTTTACTCTTTTGTAGCCAATTTTTCATTCCCTTACACAAATTTCTGTTGCATCTTAAACAGAAGTAATAAAAATATGTTTTCATCTTTCCTCTTAAAATGTGCCTCTCTCGTCTTTAATTTTTGGTGTACTCTTTTTATCTCACTTTTCCATTTTAATATGGCAGAGATAGAAACAAGTACTATTTTTTAATCTTCCAATAGTTCAGAAGTTTGGGAATGCAAGTATTTAGAGAGACAATACAGTCTATCAGTTAAAAACTCAGTTGCCTAGATTCAAATCTAGTTCAGTATAATCTGGGCAAGTTACTTAACTTTTTCATTGTGCCTCAATTTCCTCTTCTGTAAAGTGGGAATAATAACAGTACTAATATCCAGCTCATGGATCTGTTGTGAGGATTAAATGAGTTATGGCTGGTATGCAGAAAATATTTGATAAGTATGAAGCTACCACTATTATCCTAGCACACACACTATCATTATTCTAAAATGAAAAGAATTTATAATCTACTTTGGAAGGGACTAGAATTCAGGGTCACTTATTGAGAACTTATCCTGAGGAAAGGGGGCCTCAGCTAGAACCGGACGTTTACCCCTTGGGAACTTGGGATCCAGGCAGATGAGTCACACAATGGTGGGATCAGTACGATTGGGAACCAAATTTCTTTGAGATTGGTTTTATATGGAGATGGTGCTGCTGGGCAGGAAATCTCCATACCTTGCTCTTGTTGAGAGAATTAAAGACAAGATAAACTAGATGAGGGTCAGCATCTTCTGCCCTCTCCAAATTACCATAACACTAAAAACTTCCTAATAATAAATGATTCTTAAATTATTATTATCAGTCACAATATTGATGGCACCTACTTAATGGGCAGCCAATCTTTAATAAGCTCTATGAGGTTTTAATCTGAGTGGTTCCTGAAATAGTTGAAATGAGGGCTCTTTTAAATATTCCACATTTATATTTTAAATTCAGACTTGCAATGTGCCTCCTTCATATTGCATAAGTTTACTTTGTAATATATTCCCAGGAATTTTTGGCAAGTAAAGAAAAACATCAATTTCATTTTGGTCCTTCTTTCAGCCTCTTTGTTCATCTATTTATAAACAGTCTTCTCTAAGCCCAGGTGCTCCCCTTCTGCTCCCCAACTTAGTTTCTTTAATATATCATCACTTTGCTTTCTTTCTATAATTGCTGACTCTTGATTTCTTCCCCTATCGGCAACTCCCCAATGGAAATGATTTCAAACAGTGCTGAAGCAAAAAATTACCCAAATATTGTGTGCTGCATTTTCTTTCTTTGCCTTTATCTTATCGATAAGTAAAAAATAAAAAAAAAATATACCTCAAGTGTCTACAGAATATTAAGTTTTATAAAACATTTTATATCTCCCCTGTCTCCATTGATCTCACAATAATCCTGGGAGGAAGGGAGGGTATATGATAATTCAGAGAAATTAAACAAGCAGCTCGGTGCTTTGTGACCACCTAGAGGGGTGGGATAGGGAGGGTGGGAGGGAGGGAGACGCAAGAGGAAAGAGATATGGGGATATATGTATATGTATAGCTGATTCACTTTGTCATAAAACAGAAACTAACACACCATTGTAAAGCAATTATACTCCAATAAAGATGTTAAAACAAAAACAAGCAGGCATTTTGACCTTATAAAATTTGAGGATCATAAAATTTTCACCAAAAACCCTAGACTTATGACTCCTGTTATGTTCGTTAGCTAATTATTCCTACTCGAATGGAAAGAAAAATAGAGCAATCTCTTAATTCTGGAACCCCTGGGATGTAGCATGGTCCCCATCAGGGAATTTCCTGATTCATGAAAAGAAACTATGACATCTTGGGTAAATCAAGTACTGCTTTCAAGTTTTCCTTCATCTCACAGTTGGTCTCCTTTATGAGGAGGAATGGGTCACAGTGTATGGTAAAATACACACTATTAACCCAATGTAACCCAAGTTAACCATCAAAACTAGTGTCAGTAAGTGTCTCCCACCCTGGTAGACCAGTGATCTCCTTCTGAACCTCTGAAAATCACTGTTAACGGAAGGATTCCGTTAGGTTCTTTTTTATTTCCTCAGTTTTACAGTGTTCTAGACTTGGGATATCTGGTGTTAAGAGATTCATTGACCATTGATATGCAAATATTTAATTGGTCATGATTTTTGAACACCTTTCCACACTATTTATTGAAAAAATATTTTACTGACATTATATATTAAATCTCAGAATATTTACCATAAAAAGCAGGGAGGAGACAATTGAGTGTGGAAATGGGAGAAGAATATATTCTGCTGAAATGGGAAAAAGAGAAAAGGGATAAGACAGTGAGTGTATCAGCCAAGGATCTATGGCAAAAAAATGCCTATAAAGAGTCTAGAAATGGCCTGGAGTTTGAATATAATTTACTACTCAAGTTCCAGGCCCAAAGACCACATCATATGTAAAATATATTGTTATAAGATCTTCTTGTCTCCCAAATCAATCAAACATGCAGTCAATAGGAAGTTACTGGACACCGATGATGTGTTCAGCCCTGTGCTTTCAGTGACTCAAGTCCTGGACATCGCTCAATACTTGTAGCGATTTATACAACACTAGCCATATGGGGGCAGGGGGTAGAGTTGAAGGTACAAACTCCCTACCTCTCACCTTCCTTATTCCAAAGGATTAATTAAAATTAAGAGAAAGAAAGTCCACTCTCCAAAAAAAGAGGGAAGCTCCTAGAATTTATGATAAGGACTGAGCCACAATTTTGAAGTAGTGGAGCTTTCTGAAGTCCACAAGCTCATGTTGGTTTAGTCTTCCTTCTCCTTCTTCCATATGCTTCTACTAGTAAAGGTCTGGGCCCAGACATGCATAGGGTGAGTCTAGATTTCGTTTCCTTTCCTCCCAAGAAGCAGTCAGGCCCATGCCCACTTTGTACCTATGTGTTTCTCAGGAACCTAAAGAAATCAAGCGGTCACTGGGCAAGGAAGGATATGGGATCTCCCAAAGAGCATGCCTGTTTCTAACAACACACAGTGAAACGATGACCCACCAGCAGCCTTCTCTCACCCTACACCATTTCCAAAAGTCAGCTTATCCCTTTTGAAACCACCTCCCCCATGAGGGACGTGGTAGGGACATGACTTCAAAAAGGCACATTAAGGGCTTCCCTGGTGGCGCAGTGGTTGGGAGTCCGCCTGCCGATGCAGGGGACACGGGTTCGTGCCCTGGTCTGGGAAGATCCCACGTGCTGCAGAGCGGCTGGGCCCGTGAGCCATGGCCGCTGAGCCTGCGTGTCCGGAGCCTGTGCTCCGCAACGGGAGAGGCCACAACAGTGAGAGGCCCACGTACCACACACAAAAAAAAAAAAAAAAAAAGGCACATTAAGACCATTAATCTTAGTTGAGGAAATTGTTAAGAGGAATAAATTCTTCAGCCAACATCATGCTGACATAAAAATGACGTCCTAGGAAACAAGGGGAGAGCAACCAAAAGGACAAATGTTTCTGGTTAAAATTCTTTTTTTTTTAATTTAACATCTTTATTGGAGCATAATTGCTTCACAATGTTGTGTTAGTTTCTGCTGTATAACAAAGTGAGTCAGCTGTATGCATACGTATAGCCCCATATCCCCTCCCTCTTGAGTCTCCCTCCCACCCTCCCTATCCCACCCCTCTAGGTGGTCACAAAGCACCAAGCTGATCTCCCTGTGCTATGTGGCTGCTTCCCACTAGCTATCTATTTTACATTTGGTAGTGTCTATATGTCAGTGCCACTCTCTCACTGCATCCCAGCTTACCCTTCCCCCTTCCCGTGTCTTCAAGTCCATTCTCTACGTCTGTGTCTTTATTCATGGCCTGCCCCTAGGTTCACGAGAACCATTATTTTTTTAAGATTCCATATATATGTGTTAGCATATGGTATTTATTTTTCTCTTTCTGACTTACTTCACTCTATATGACAGACTCTAGGTCCATCCACCTCACTACAAATAATTCAATTTCGTTTCTTTTTATGGCCGAGTAATATTCCATTGTATATACGTCTGGCTAAAATTCTTCTCCAACTTTTCCTGAAACTCTTTAGGAACAAGAAGTTCCAGAAAGCAAAGCAGTTCCCTTCCAGGTTACTCCAGTGTGGATCAGTGTGAATGCTAAATATTCTCGATCATCTTCAAAGAGTTCCCCATCTCAGCAGTAAGAAACATTGTGCTAGTCACTAAGGAACAAAGTAGCATTCGATTTATACAAACTTGTCAGGTATCCTATTCTAAACTAATTATCAGAAGGCTGTGTAAATTCACAATTTGCTTCTGAAATGTTGTATCTATGAAATGTTTACAAAGACAAGCCCTGGTTATTTGACTCACAAAAGTACGGAGGATCCTGAGGCTTATGTTAGCCTATCATCCCAGAAAGCAGGCTGCACAAGAAACTTGTGCTATGATTAGAAAAACACATTAAAAATACCTGTGGGTAGGCCTTCCCTGGTGACGCAGTGGTTGAGAGTCCGCCTGCCGATACAGGGGACACGGGTTCGTGCCCCGGTCCGGGAAGATCCCACATGCCGCGGAGCGGCTGGGCCCGTGAGCCACGAACGCTGAGCCTGCGCGTCCAGAGCCTGTGCTCCGCAACGGGAGAGGCCACAACAGTGACAGTCCCGCGTACCGCAAAAAAAAAAAAAAAAGTAGCATTCTAAGTAAAAATTTCCACAATCAAGGTTTTGACATGCTAAATACATATTAAGATAAATATAAAACTTTTCAAAACTGGTGGGCAATGTCTCGTTAGTAGTCCATGTGCCAATTTGGGGGAACACTGGTCTACCGAAATAAGAGCACACTTGTACCTGCTCCTAATAATTCCGTGGTAGTGTAACCCCAGAGGAGATATTCAGTCTCATTTCAGCTTTTCATCTCTTAGAATATGGGAGTGCAGCATAGCACAGTGGTCTAAAGTTTAGACCTTTGAATAACACTGTTTTGAGTTCAAGTCTTGCCTCAGTCACTTACTAGCAGGGTGACCATGGGCAATTTACTCAACCTGCCTGTGCCCCACTTTGCTCATCAACTCAATGGCATCAATAATACCTGTCCCATAGGGTCACTATGATGATCCCTGAAGAAATATGCTTAATACCTTTAGGACAGGTTGACATGCAGTAAGCACTCAATAAGTGTTAGCTATGATAATTCTCCCATTTTGACCTTTGCTCCATTCATGTTGGACCACTCTTATACTGGCATAAACTTTGCAACCTATCTTTGTGTCTTTGCCGTGTACCTGGCTTGCCTTACCCAACTTTCAGAATCCTATTCATCCATCACAGCACATCAGAAATTTCACCTCTTTCAGAAAACTTCTCTGCTGCCTTCCCTTCCCTAACAAAACTTCTCCACTCTTTGGACTCTGTGAACCTTTGTACCTCTTCTGTTACACATACCACATTCCGTCCTGGAACCTGGATGTTTGCCTCCTATTCCCTATTGGCTTATAATCTTTCACAGGAAAGATCCCTGTCTCCATCATTGCTGAATCCTGCCTAGCCCAAAGCCCCACACCCCTGCAGAAGAGACACACAATAAATGCTATTTCCCTTGTCCCCAGCTCCAGGTGGTACCTCGGAATACAGGCTGTGCTAGATTCAGAGTCATTAGTGTGCCTTTTAAAAAGTAGCACATGTGCCCTGAATATTCATAAAACAGCCTTTTGCCTAATTTACAATTTAACTAAAATAAATATTTTCCTTACTTTTATAGTGTCTTATACTTTTGAGTTGTCAAACTGTCAAGCTTAATTCAGCTCTGGATTCTCTTTGTAAGTCTTTTAACAGCTCACAATTGTATAAAGCTTTACAGTTTGTAATGTTCATCCACTCAAATCAGTTCACATGAGCCTCACAGTACTCTTTATGGGAATTCTCCTCCTTCTGCAGATGTTGAAAATAAGACTTAGGATAAATGCCTTGTATAAGACCACATGGCTGAGCACACTCAGACCCTGGGTGGGGCGTGCATGGTGGTAGGTTGAGATCTGGTTCTGATGCAAGTTCTGGTGAGGAGCTCTCATCACAGTGATACCATACTGGTGATCCATATAGTTAGGCAGTCTATTAGAGCCACAAAGAAAGGCTAAGAGGTGTCTTCCTCATATACAAAGTGATTTTCTTAATTTATCCAAAAGCGCTGCATCTCCCACTTGAGTTTTCCACTTGTATCACCAAAGAGAAGGATCCTATCTTTAAATAATAAACTCGTATAAAGGCCATACCAGCCAATGACTGGTCCCGAGGACCACCTGAGCACCTTGTCAGATAAAAGACCTCTGAATTCATTACTCGTTTGCTCTGTGTATGGTTTTCACCCTTGTACACTCTAAGCTTGCTGAGGCTAGGAGCACGGGCAACTTCCACCCAAAAAGTGTAAGTCAAACAGGTTTCACTGCACAGCCATGTGAAACGTTTACTGGTATCTGCCTGGAAATCTGCAGGGGGCTGTATCTGAGCAAGTAGAGAACTATGAGAGTGTGCATGCCATAGATACAGGACACTGAGTGTTTTCCAGACCCTCATCAACAGTATCTTCTGTAATATCCTAAAAAATGACCAAATCAATGAAGCTGATTCCAGTTTACAAGTACAGTCTCGGATCAGAAGCAATCTTGGAGGCAGAATGCCTTTATCTCAAGCTACCTGGGACCACTGTTCTAATCTGATTCAACTGGGTGCATTTGGGAATGAGGGGGAGAGTTACATGGATCATAAAGCCTAAATATAAAGTAGTTAAAAGATTCCTGGATTCTAACCTGCCTCTATCATTCTACTTTTCCAGGCTTCTGTTTCCTCATCCATAAAATAAAGGGATTACAAACACCCCTCCATCTGTGCCATTCCACGATCCCAATAATTTCAAAATTAATAGGCAAAAAAAGCAATAAGTACAAGTGAAGAAATCAGACCCTGGTTTGTTTTTTAATGAAACGGAAGAAAACAAAAACTGGTTAATTCTACGCCAGAGAATGCAACCATTTTCAGTCTGCTCGACAGTGGAAGGAAATTTGTATATTTCTCTGTGCTCCAAGAGATAAAAATTTACAGATGACTTCAGGAGGGGTCATGAAACTTGGCTCCCCCAGCCAAAGGGAAACTGCTCAAAACTGCTTTCTCTATTCTACTCAAACTGTTCTTGCCAAGATCACCAGAAACCTTCAGTGTTGTTCCAAATCCAATATTTTCTCTTTGTCTTCATCTCACTTCTCTGCTGCATTCAACACAGTTGGATACTCCCGCTAGAAACACTCTCTTCCTTTAGCTTCTACAGCATCCCCTTGTGTTGACTTGTCTTCTGCTTACCTGGCCACCTCTTCTTAGTCCTCCTGGTTGGCACCTTCTCTATGTCTCCACTCTAAACTTTGGAACATCCTCAGGGCTTAGTCTTCTACCCTCTCTCTCTTCTTACCTATATTATTTTGCTAGCTGATCATGTAGTCCTGGGCATTAAATACTAGTTGCATGCAGATAATTCCCAAATTTTTGTCTCACCATCAGACCTCTACTCTGAACTCCAGACACCCATATCGAATTGTCTGCTGGACATCTTCATTTAAAGCTCCAGCAAGGGCCTCAAATGTCACATGTCAAATCAGAACTCTTGATTTTCCCTCTCCTCACTTTGGCCCTCTCCCATCTGTCCCTCTCCCATTCTTCTCCATCTCTGTAAATGGCACACCATCTATCCAGTTGCTCAAGTCAATTACCTAGAGATTATTCTTGATTCTCCTTACTTCCCACATCCACTGCATTAATGAATCCTGTTGGCTTACCTCCAAAATATGTCCCAAACCTACTCTTCAACTCTACAAACTCTACCAGTATCGAAACCACTATTATCTCTTGTATACATTACTGCAAAGGTTGGTGTCCTAACTTCCATTCTCACTGCGTATTTATTCTCCACAAAGCAGAAGTGTGACCCTTTTAAAATAGAATTCATACTTAAATCCCTTCAATGGATGTCCACTTCAATTATTATAGATTAGAATCCAAATTTCTCACCATTGCCTGAACATATCTCCCCAAGATCGAGCCCTGCCTACCTCTCGACCTCTCTCCTTAGCTCACTGTGCTCTGGTCACACGGGCCTCCTTTCTGTTCCTCCATCACACGCAGTTCACTCCTACCTCAGGGCCTTTGCACTGCTGACCATCCACCTGGTATACTCCTCGCCCTCCCTCCCTGGTGCATGGCTGCTCTTTCTCCTCACTCTGCTCTCAGTTCAACGTCACCAGAGAAGCTCTCCTAACAATTAACTGTAGCAGGCAGTCCCATCCTTCATGATTTCCCATCACCCTCTTTCATTTTATTCATAATGTACCTGAACTGACTTTATTTCTTTGTTTATGTGCCCATTGCCAAAATTCCCCACCAAATTATAAACTCCACAAGGGCAGGATTATGCCTGGCTTCTGGGTATCCAGGGTCAAGGCACTAGCCCTTCTCCACCTAGAAGTCAGAGTGACCTTTATAAAACAAAAGTCATATCAGGTCATTACTTGCTAAAAACCTCCAGAGGCTTCCATCTCTCTCAGAATAAAGTCGTAAGTCTCCATGGCCTGCACTAGGCTGACATGATCTGGCCCCCAGATTCCTGTGTGGCCTCATCTCCTCTCCCTAGCCCCCTCTCTCACTAGCAGCTACACTGACCTCCTTGCCTTCCCCCAACATAGCATTCCAGCCTCAGATCAAACGTTTCCTCTCCAGAGAGTCTTTCCCTGCCCACCTGAGCCCACACTTACCCTGTCCCATTTCTCTCCATGAAACTTACACCTTCTGCCATGTTGTACTGTTGTTAGTTGCATCATTTATCTCAAGCTCTCCCCGCCAGGATGCATGCTCTATGTGACATGAACTATTATTTTGTTCACTCCTGAATCCCCAGCACTGGGCATACGTAGGTCTTCAGTAGGTATTTGTTGAATGCATGAATAATCTGGTCTTCTGAAAATTGCTAAGTCTTTCTAAATTGTGCCTGTCTAAGTAGATTATACATAAGCATAGAAAGATTTATCCTAATGGCAATTGTTCTTCTTTTCAATGGTCTAGGCCCAGAGCAACAACACCCAAGCTCCAGATAGGACAGCTACACCTGAGGGAAAGAACAGAGGTGCCTCTACCCAATCCCTCACTGGCACAGCACCAAGGGCACCTCTTTTCCCTGAAGTTTCCATTTCTAGTTGGTCTTACCATTTGTGGACTTGAAGCTTGTTTTCAACATTTTAATTCTATGACTTAGAGAGACATGTCTCTGAAGAGAGACTAAAGTTCCCCCTGAAAGTGGTGATTCATTCTGTAATGAGCATGTTTGCTGAGATGAGAAGCTGCCCAATGGACACTTAGACCCCAGATTTCTGTCTTATTAATTGCTACTGTGAATGACAAAGCAACTGCATTCCACTTACAGATTCCTCACTTGGCTAAGTCTTCAATGTTCCTAATACAAATAATGAAAACAGCATGAAAAAATAGGCTTAAGTGAAAACAAATTAAGCCTGCTGACCTTTTTGGTATAAAGCTTTTTGCCAGCTGTAAAATGGTGACTTCAGATATTAATTTAATATCCTCAAAATTAAACTATTCTTTTTCCTCCAGTCCATCTCTTACAGTCCAATTAGTAAATTCACAAATATTTACTGAACTTATTATAATCTACTGAGCCCTGGTGGAGGGATGGGAACAGTGGGAGAGATGTCGATACACACACACACACACACACACACACACACACACACACACACACACACACATATTTATATAACTCATATATTTATATATCTTACAGTGTGTTCTTCCAAAATAACTATTCTGATTTCTTTAAATAACAAGAATAAGGAAAGTGGGAAAATAACAAAATGAAATAGAAATTCCAGGAACTTCAGAATCTTAGACAACCAAGGGCAGTTTTTAATTTAGAATTGCTAAGAAAACTCCCCCTGTTGGGTAGACTGCTGCTCAGACTGGTAGGGAAGCTGGACTCTGGTGGCTCTTCCAGGCTTGGGTGAGTGTGACCAGTACAGCTGAATCAACATCTTTATGAACAGACTGACAGCAAGAAAGTCCAAGAGCTTTAGTCCATCTGATTCATCAATGAGTTCTGAATGGTAACACTTCACTAGATCATTAATGGCACATTTAGCTCACGTGAGCCAAACACCAATTCTATAGTCCATTCATTTAATATATTTTAAGTGCTTTTACAGGGCTGGGACTAGGCAAGGGAGGCCAAGTCCAGGGTCGGAGTCTGTCTTTATTTAAATTTTAATATTTTCTTCATCATGGAATTTTTGCATTAGTTTTGCATTTTTAAAATAGACATTTTTCAAAAGAAGACATACAGATGGCTAACAGGTACATGAAAAGATGCTCAGCGGCATTAGTTATCAGGGAAATGCAAATCAAAACCACAATGAGATGCCATCTCACACCTGTCAGAGTGGCTATAACCAAAAAGACCACAAATAACAAGTGCTGGCAAGGGTGTGGAGAAAAGGGAACGCTTGTGCACTATTGGTGGGAATGTAACAAAACAGTATGGAGGTTCCTCAAAAAATTAAAAATAGAACTATGACCCATATGATCCAGCAATTCCACTTCTGGGTATTTATATAAAGAAAAATGAAGACAGTAACTTGAAAAGATATATTCACCCCCATGTTCATTGCAGCACTCTTTACAAAAGCCAAGATCTGGAAAAAACCTAAGTGTCCATCAATGGATTAATGGATAAAGAAGATGTGGTATATATATACACAAAAAATGGAATATTATTCAGCCATAAAAAAGAACAAAATCTTGCCATTTGCAACAACATGAATAGACCTTAAGGGTATTGTGCTAAGTGAAGTAAGTCAGACAGAGAAAGACAAATACCATACCATGTGATCGCTCTTATATGTAGAATGTAAAGGGAAAAAAACAAGCTCATAGACATAAAGAACAGATTGGTGATTGCCAAAAGTGGGAGATGGGGGATGGGAGAAATGGGTAAAGAGGGTCAAAAGGTAAAAACATAAATAAATATTATTATTATGTATTTTGATGACTGAGTTTTTATGGGGTCCCCTGAACTTTTACAGCCATGGTGAGTGCCTCACTTACCTCACCCCAGTCCCGGCCCTGATTTATTATGTGCAGGGCATTTGGTAAGGTATACAGGAGATTAAGAGAAGGAAGAGACATGGGTGCTAACTTCTAGAATCATAGCATAATAGGAGGGAAAAGATATGTTCTTAAATAAGGCCAATAAAATGAAAGAGCGATAAATGCTTTAAGAGAGGTTCAATAATACTGCTAGTGCTTTGGGAGTGCTGTGGCAGGACAGATACCATGATAAGCCTTCTTGCCCCAGCTCTGCCACTTCTAGCTGTGTGAGGTCAGGCAGACCACTTAGCCACTAGAGACTTCCGTTTCCTCACTTGTGAACTAGAGGGAATGTCACCCACTTCAGAGGGTGATTGTGAGATGAAATGAGGTGAAGCACACAGGGGCCCAAAATAAATGACAGCGATGAGTAGTCATGGTTCTAAATGCGCCTGGGGAACACAGATCTAAGACCTTGGTTGTGATACTGGTTATCACGTGCCTCCAGAGAGAGAAGGGTGGAGAGACGCAACACGCTGTGTGCATTTTTACAAGAATGCATGAGAGCTACAGCCAGACAATCACATCCATTATTTGGGAATTTCTTTTCAAACTGCTTCAAGGGCTCCACATGGAGGTCTGTGTTATTGGGATCATAAAAGAAACATCTGTGATAAGGGAGAATGTTTTCCACATGGTCTGGAATCTGATTACCATGATGGATTTCAGGTATCAGCTTGGCTGATCTTAGGGGAAGAGAAGAAAATTACAACAGTTGCTTGAATAATTTGCACACAATCTGTACTACAAGGAACTAGCCAGTTTTCTGAAAAATCACTCTCACACCACAGACTACCTAAGGATTTATTCTTCACACACAGGCACACACACATACACACACACACAGGCACACACGCACACACACACACACACACAGAGGCACGCGCACACACACACACGCCCCTTCTAATTCATGTCTGGGCAATGTCTTAGAATTTAGTTTTTAAATGTTCTATATCTTTCTTTGTTCCACAAATTGCTTTCTACATTTGTCAAAAGAAGAAAATACTGGGCTTCCCTGGAGGCACAGTGGTTGAGAGTCCGCCGGCCGATGCAGGGGACGCGGGTTCGTGCCCCGGTCCGGGAGGATCCCACATGCCGCGGAGCGGCTGGGCCCGTGAGCCACAGCCGCTGAGCCTGCGCGTCTGGAGCCCGTGCTCCGCAATGGGAGAGGCCACAACAGTGAGAGGCCCACGTACCGCAAAAAAAAAAAAAAAAAAAGGAAGAAAATACTATCCTGTGTCTGTGTGATAAATCTCTGTTCTCTAGTAAAACACTTGCTCAAACTGGCAGACAATGGGAGAGTTGGTGGCACCATAATGGCAGGACCAAAATGTAACTGAAAAATTCACCTTTTCTATCTGATGCTTCTGCCTAGACACATTCTTGAGGGAAACGCATTACTTATACAGAATGTCTCTGTGATGCCCAGGCTCACCTGGTATTTCTTTTCATTCAGCAGATCCTGATAATGTGTTGGCCTTCATACATTTCCAAGGCAGCAGCACCGCAGTGACTAAGATTTGTTCATCCACTTGTCAAATATTTATTGAGTACCTTTCTGGTGGTAAACACTGTGTTGGGCATGGGAGAATCCACAGTGACACAAGTGAGACAGGTTCCTTGCTATCGCAAAGCTTACAGTTTAACAGGGTTGGCAGACAATAAATACATAATTAAATAAACAAGAAAAATATCAGAGCTAATGTGCTACAGAGAGAATTAAAATTGGGCGATGTGATAGTGACCATGAGGGAGGTCATATCTGGGGTATGGGGTGCCCCAGGAAGAGGGTAACATCTCAGCTCAGGCTGAGATGATGAGAAGGAGACAGCTACATGAGGGTCTGGGGGAAGAGGGTTCTAGGATAGGAAATGGCACTACTGAACATTCTCGCCTATTTCATTTATCAGTGAATTAAGCATGTCCTGAGCTCCAGTAAATGGATCTTGTGAATTGGTATTAAGTGTGGGAGGGCAGGCTTCATGGGGACAGAACCGTTGAGCCTTGTAAGCATCTCTTCTAGCTAACAGAGCTATGAGTCATCACGCCGTCCCTGGGGAAAGGATGAAGAAATCTATTCTTCAAGGATTGAGGACCAAAAGAACTAGTGGGCAAAAGTTTTCTCTCCACTTGAACTTTACCAAAGCTGGCTTTGGGAAGTGGGACATGATGGCAGTTTTATGATAGAAACACTAGGTCCCCTGAATGATTGAAGAAAGAACTAGTTTTAGGCTTGGAAGAGCCAGTCATAAGGGACTGAGAGCCAGTGGGAGAAACAAAGAGGGGAGGGGATCATGAAAGCTGAGCTTAACAGGAAGGGAGGGAGGAAGATGAGTTGAATTGAGTCCAATAAGCCCTCCTTAAATGCCTACCATGATGAGGCCAGGTGCTGGGGACACAAAGCAATCCCCAGCCCGAGTGGAGTTTGGGAGAGATGTTTATGATGGATGATGGCAAAGGCCAACAGCTCCTGGCAAAGGCAAAGAGGTAAAGAGTCTGGTTTGGGAGAAAAGGTTGTCAAAATGGTCAACATCTGAGAGGTTGGAATCCTATTCACTACTAGAGGGCAGAAGTTAAGTTCTGCCCTTCTTTGGAAGCCCCTTCAGCATCAAATCCAGCGCCAGACACCCAATGGCAAGATAGTGGAACAGACACAGGCTTTGGAGCAGACAGACCTGGACCCCATCCTGCTCTGGCTGTGTGACCTGGGGCAAGCTGAGTCACCTTGCTGGGTCTCAGTTGCTATATCTTTAAAATGGATATAGCCACACAGATCATACAAGGTTATAATAGGGTTTAGAAATAATATGGGCATGGTATCTGCAACATAGTGACAAGCGGTCATTATTATTATATCATGGCTGAGGATCTCACTGACAAGTAATTTTCCATACTATATATTACAGCTCCACAGAAATAACTGACCAGTCATATAAGAGTTGAATACTGAGCCTCTTAGCATATTGTCCACCAGGCCCTTGCATTTTGTTGACAGATGCAAACTCACTGATCAACTGCCTAGGGCTACGTTTTCACTGTTGACTACTCATAAGTTTATATTTTTAGTCAAAACTCAAGACCAAATATCACTTATATGTGGAATCTAAAATACAATACAAATCAACATATCTACGAAAAACAGACTCACAGATATAGAGAAGAGACTTGTGGTTGCCAAGGGCAGGGAGGGGAAGGAAGGAATGGCAGTTTGGGATTAGCAGAGGCAAACTATTATATATAGAATGGATAAACAACAGTGTCCTACTGTATAGCACAGGGAACTATATTCAATACCCTGTGACAAACCATAATGGAAAAGAATATGGAAAAGAATCTATATATATGTATAACCGAGTCACTTTGCTGTACAGAAGAAATTAACACATGGTAAATCAACTATACTTCAGTAAAAAATTTTTTTAACATCCTTATTGGAGTATAATTGCTTTACAATGTTGTGTTAGTTTCTGCTGTAAGAATAGCCATCATCAATAAAATTTTTAAAGAAAGAAATTAGACATTCAAAAGTAAACAAATACATACATAGTCATGATTGAAAAGAAAAAAAAAAACCTCAAGACCGAAATGCATGTCTTTCTTTAGCTAAGCTAAAATGTAAGTTTCACTAAGGGGTCATTTGTTGCTTTTGCTCCAAGGTTGAGGGATTTTCATTGTCCTTCTGCTTGTTTGGTGTCTCCTGCTTATATCCCTACTGATTTGAGTGCCTAATGTCTTTTTCCATAACCCAAGCAGACAGATATTACATTTTTCTTTCTTTCTTTTTTTTTTTTGCATGAGGATACTTGACATATTTCTAAAACAAGACCATAAGATTATCAAGGAACATAAGTTCTACTGGAATTTGTCCAGAGAATGCGGGGCAGTCGTGGGGATGCTTTGACTGCGAGACTCTCATAGGAGTTCCCAATGTAATCTCATTTAGAACTTGGAACCAAGCAGGAATTCTTCTGTTGCCCCAGGGTTCCATGCCATTTCTAAAGGAAAAGATTGATTTAAAATTTCCTCAAATTAGAATTTATTTGGTGATACCACCCTTGTGTATGGAAGAATCTGGAAGAAACAACGCCCTTTCATGGTTCTCTTAGTCATTCACATCAGAACTTAAGTAGAAAAGTTTCTCACATCAAAGTGCACTGGAAAAAAATGAGTATTATAATTGCTATTTCCTTCACAGAACACAGACTGGAACCAGAAGACCTGTTACAAAATACAGCCTTGCCACCTGGGATCCCTGTGACCTGCAAGTTATATTACCTCTGTATGCCTCACTTCCCTTAACCCTAAAATGAGGATGAAAATAAAACTCAACTCACTAAGCTGTTGGGAGAATTAAATTAGTTAATAACATCAAATACAGAATAATATATAGATGAGTATTTACAAGTTAGTTATTATTATAGCTATCATTAATATTTCTATCACAAAGATCCTTTGAGACCCCATGTTAGGGGAGAATGGGGAAACAGAGATAAAATAGCAGAATGATTCTTTTCTTAGTCTTTGGAGACAAATGTAGGTTAAAATCCAGGCTCCATCAATTACTTGTTCCATGACTTTGGGAATGTTAAAAAAACCCCTCTAAATCCCAGTTTCTTCATCTGTAATGAGTATCTCCTCATTGGGTTATTGTAAGAATTCAATGAGATTATACATGCAAGGCATCTAGCACAGTGCTTGGCATATTAGAATTGCCCGATAAATGCTAGATAAAATAATTATCATTATTTATCTACTGGGTCTTCTAGTTCAATGCCAACACATTCACCCAGTGCTCAGTAAATGCTTGTAAATGGTCTTTGAGTTTTAGAAACTCTGAAAAAAGATCTAAGGATAAACATAAAAAATGATCACTGATGTGTCCATTCTCAAAATATTTAAATAAAATATGCCAGGTATCATCCTCAGCTCCCAGCTGAGAGTACCTTGATGGCAAGTCATTCTGCAATGCAGCTGGTGGTTGGTGATCAAGACTGAAAGGAGATCAGAACTCTGAATCCCTGCAGTTTATTCTTCAGGATTTTTCCTTTGTTGAGTGTTTCTAAGGAAAAGTTCTTAAATCATCTGAGCCTCAAATGCAGTGTCTACTGTGCATGACCATGTTTCACTGCACATTTGGATAGAATGATGGTGAATATTATCTATTTTTCCAAGACCCATTAATTTTCTAAGAAATCTTAGACTACTAGGCTAATATTACGTTCAGCAAGAGATCATCCATTAATGTATCAAAACTTATTTTATGACAGAATATTGTCACAAAATTATGAATGACTTCCTGATCACCAAAATGACAAATGAACAGAGTTAATTAAAAATATAAACAATTTCACACCCTTTTCATCTCCCAGAAATTTTTATTGTGAGTAGCTGAGTTTGTGGAGAGGCAAGAGGCTTGAGGGATATTCTGAGGGACAGAGAAATTTTATTAACAACTAAGCTGTCCATTTTCAGCTGTTACACAAACAGGTTGCCCTCAACTTCTCTCAAAAGTTGCTTAACGACATACTTGACAGACAAGAGGCCCACGTGGATCAAAATTGAGCATGAAATCATTGGTAATTATTGATGTGTTCTTTAAATGGAGGGTGGTCTAAAAACCTGGGATTTATTCTCTATAGCTACTCTAGTTTCCTTTTACATTCAATACTCTTTAGAGCATACATGTATGGAAAGCAAATAAGTCCTACTTCACAAGCCCAAGATTAAAAATGAATCATGCATGCCTAATGGCCAAGATATGGAAGCAACCTAAGTGCCCAGCAATAGACGAATAGATAAAGGAGATGTGGTGTATATATACAATGGAATATTACTCAGCCATAAAAAAAGAATGAAATATAGCCATTTGTGACAACATGGATGGACCTGGAGGATATTATGCTAAGTGAAATAAGTCAGACAAAGACAAATATCATACGATTTCACTTATATGTGGAATCTAAAAAACAAAACAAATGAATAAACCTAACAAATCAGAAAGAGACTTATAGATATATAGAACAAACAGGTGGTTGCCACGGAGGATGGGGGGTGGAGGAATGAGTGAAATAGGTGAGGGAGATTAAGAGGTACAAGCTTCCAGTTACAAAATAAATGAGTCATGGGGATGAAATGTACAGTGTGGGGAATAGAGGAAATAATAATGTAATATCCATGTATGGTGACAGATGGTAACTAGACTTACTGTGGTGATCATTTTGTAATGTACAAAAATAACAAATCACTATGTTGTACAAAAGGAACTCACAAGGTGTTGTAGGTCATTTATACTTCAAAAAAACAAACACATAGAAAAAGAGATTAGATCTGCAGTTACCAGAGGTGGGATTTGGAGGGAAAGGGAATTGGGTGAAGGTGGTCAAAAGGTACCACTTCCAGTTATAAGATAAATACATACTAGGGACATAACGTACTACATGATAAATACAATTAGTGCTGCGGTACGTTACATACGAAACTTGTTAAGAGAGCAAATCCTAAGAGTACTCATCACAAGGAAAAAATATCTTTTCCTTTTTCTGTTATTTTGCATCCACATGAGATGATGGATGTTCACTAAACTTACTGCAGTAATCATTTCATGATATATATAAGTCAAAACATTATGCTGTACACCTTAAATTTATACAGTGCTGTATGTCAACTACATCTCAATGACACTAGAAGAAAAAACATGAATTATAACTCATGTGAATACTATGCATCTTCAGATACATCATCTTCAATATCACTTCTCCTTTATTACACAATATTCAGTAGAGAACCACCTGTAGGTAGGTTATTAACTATTTCATGTTGACAACAAAGATGAAAATCTTCAGATAAAATATATAACCTATGATATATTAGGGCTTTTAAAATGTGAGTTCAAAAGGATCTGCTCGAATAAAGAAAGAAGAATGAAAAGAATTGAGGACAGTCTCAGAGACCTCTGGGACAACACTAAATGCACCAACATTCGAATTATAGGGGTCCCAGAAGAAGAAGAGAAAAAGAAAGGAACTGAGAAAATATCTGAAGAGATTATAGTTGAAAACTCCCCTAATATGGGAAAGAATATAGTTAATCAAGTCCAGGAAGCACAGAGAGTCCCATATGGATCAATCCAAGGAGAAACATGTCAAGACACATAGTAATCAAACTATCAAAAATTAAATACAAAGAACAAATATTATTAAAAGCAGCAAGGGAAAAACAACAAATAACACAAAAGGGAATCCCCATAAGGTTAACAGCTGATCTTTCAGCAGAAACTCTGCAAGCCAGAAGGAAGTGGCAGGACATAATTAAAATGATGAAGGAGAAAAACCTACAACCAAGATTACTCTACCCAGCAAGGATCTCTTTCAGGTTTGACGAAGAAATTAAAACTTTTACAGACAAGCAAAAGCTAAGAGAATTCAGCACCACCAAACCAGCTTTACAACAAATGCTAAAGGAACTTCTCTAGGCAGGAAACACAAGAGAAGGAAAAGACCTACAATAATAAACCCAAAACAATTAAGAAAATGGTAATAGGAACATACATATCAATAATTACCTTAAATGTAAATGGATTAAATGCTCCAACCAAAAGACACAGACTGGCAGAATGGATACAAAAGCAAGACCTGTATATACACTGTCTACAAAAGACCCACTTCAGACCTAGGGAACATACAGACTGAAAGTGAGGGGATGGAAAAAGATATTCCATGCAAATGGAAATCAAAAGAAAGTTGGAATAGCAATTCTCATATCAGACAAAATAGACTTTAAAACAAAGACTAATACAAGAGACAAAGAAGGACACTATATAATGATCAAGGGATCAATCCAAGAAGAAGATATAACAATTGTAAATATTTATGCACCCAACACAGGAGCATCTCAATACATAAGGCAAATACTAACAGCCATAAAAGGGGAAATTGACTGTAACACAATCATAGTAGGGGACTTTAACACCCCACTTTCACCAATGGACAGATCATCCAAAATGAAAACAAATAAGGAAACACAAGCTTTAAATGATACATTAAACGAGATGAACTTAATTGATATTTATAGGACATTCCATCCTAAAACAACAGAACACGCATTCTTCTCAAGTGCTCATGGAACATTCTCCAGGATAGATCAAATCTTGGGTCACAAATCAAGCGTTGGTAAATTTAAGAAAATTGAATACGTATCAAGTATCTTTTCTGACCACAACGCTATGAGACTAGATATCAATTACAGGAAAAAATCTGTAAGAAATACAAACACAGGGAGGCTAAACAACACACCACTTAGTAACCAAGAGATCACTGAAGAAAGCAAAGAGGAAATCAAAAAATACCTAGAAACAAATGACAATGAAAACACAATGACCCAAAACCTATGGGATGCAGCAAAAGCAGTTCTAAGAGGGAGGCTATAGCAATACAATCCTACCTCAAGAAACAAGAAACATCTCAAATAAACAACCTAACCTTACACCTAAAGCAATTAGAGAAAGAAGAAGAAAAAAAACCCAAACTTAGCAGAAGGAAAGAAATAATAAAGATCAGATCAGAAAGAAATGAAAAAGAAATGAAGGAAATGGTAGCAAAGATCAATGAAACTAAAAGCTGGTTCTTTGAGAATATAAACAAAATTGATAAACCATTAGCCAGACTCATCAAGAAAAAAAGGGAGAAGACTCAAATCAATAGAATTTGAAATAAAAAAGGAGAAGTAACAACTGGCACTGTTATATGCCAATAAAATGGACAACCTGGAAGAAATGGACAAATCCTTAGAAATGCACAACCTTCCAAGACTGAACCAGGAAGAAACAGGAAATATGAACAGAGCAATCAAAAGCACTGAAATTGAAACTGTGATTAAAAATCTTACAACAGGGCTTCCCTGGTGGTGCAGTGGTTGAGAGTCAACCTGCTGATGCAGGGGACGCGGGTTTGTGCCCCAGTCCGGGAGGATCCCACATGCCACGGAGCGGCTGGGTCCATGAGCCATGGCTGCTGAGCCTGCGCTTCCGGAGCCTGTGCTCCGCAAGGGGAGAGGCCACGACAGTGAGAGGCCCGCATACCACACACACACAAAAAAAATCTTACAACCAACAAAAGCCCAGGACCAGATGGCTTCACAGGCAAAGCATTTAGAGAAGAGCTAACACCTATCCTTCTCTAACGCTTCTAAAATATAGCAGAGGGAGGAACACTCCCAAACTCATTCTACAAGTCCACCATCACCCGGATACCAAAACCAGACAAAGACGTCACAAAGAAAGAAAACTACAGGCCAATATCACTGATGAACATATATGCAAAAATTCTCAACAAGGGCTTCCCTGGTGGCGCAGTGGTTGAGAGTCTGCCTGCCGCCCCGGTCTGGGAAGATCCCACATGCTGCGGAGTGGCTACACCCGTGAGCCATGGCCGTTGAGCCTGCAAGTCTGGAGCCTGTGCTCCACAATGGCAGATGCCACAACAGTCAGAGGGCCGCATACCAAAAAAAAAAAAAAAAAAAAAAATCCTCAACAAAATACTAGCAAACAGAATCCAACAGCACATTAAAAGGATCATACACTATGATCAAGTGGGGTTTATCCCAGGAATGCAAGGATTCTTCAATATATGCAAATCAATCAATGTGATATACCATATTGACAAACTGAAGGAGAAAAATCAAATGATCATCTCAATAGATGCAGAGAAAACTTTTGACAAAATTCAACACCTGTTTATGATAAAAACCCTGCAGAAAGTAGGCATAGAGGGAATTTTCCTAAACTTAATGAAGGCCATATATGACAAACCCACAACAAACATCGTCCTCAATGGTGAAAAACTGAAACCATTTCCACTAAGATCAGGAACAAGACAAGGTTGCCCACTCTCACGACTATTGTTCAACATAGTTTTGGAAGTTTTAGCCACAGCAATCAGAGAAGAGAAAGAAATAAAAGGAATCCAGATTGGAAAAGAAGAAGTAAAGGTGTCACTGTTTGCAGGTGACATGATACTATACATAGAGAATCCTAAAGATGCTACCAGAAAACTACTAGAGCTAATCAATGAATTTGGTAAAGTAGCAGGATACAAAATTAATGCACAGAAATCTCTTGCATTCCTACACACTAATGATGAAACATCTTAAAGTGAAATTAAGAAAACACTCCCATTTACCATTGTAACAAAAAGAATAAAATATCTAGGAATAAACCTACCTAAGGAGATAAAAGACCTTTATGCAGAAAATTATAAGACACTGATGAAAGAAATTAAAGATGATACAAATAGATGGAGAGATATACCATGTTCTTGGATTGGAACAATCAACAATGTGAAAATGACTGTACTACCCAAAGCAATCAACAGATTCAATGCAATCCCTATCAAACTACCACTGACATTTTTCACAGAACTAGAACAAAAAATTTCACAATTTGTATGGAAACACAAAAGACCCCGAATAGCCAAAGCAATTTGAGAATGAAAAATGGAGCCGAAGGAATCAGGCTCCCTGACTCCACACTATACTACAAAGCTACAGTAATCAAGACAGTATGGTACTGGCACAAAAACAGAAATATAGATCAATGGAACAGGATAGAAAGTCCAGAGATAAACCCACGCACATATGGTCACCTTATCTTTGATAAAGGAGGCAACAATATACAGTGGAGAAAAGACAGCTTCTTCAATAAGTGGTGCTGGGAAAACTAGACAGGTACATTTAAAAGAATGAAATTACAACACTCCCTAACACCAAACACAAAAATAAACTCAAAATGGATTAAAGACCTAAATGTAAGGCCAGACACCATCAAACTCTTAGAGGAAAACATAGGCAGAACACTCTATGACATAAATCACAGCAAGATCCTTTTTGACCCACCTCCTAGAGAAATGGAAATAAAAACAAACAACTGGGACCTAATGAAACTTAAAAGCTTTTGCACAGCAAAGGAAACCATAAACAAGGTGAAAAGACAACACTCAGAATGGGAGAATATATTTGCAAATTAAGCAACTGACAAAGGATTAATCTCCAAAACATATAAGCAACTCATGCAGCTCAATATCAAAAAAACGAACAACCCAATCCAAAAATGGGCAGAATACCTAAATAGACATTTCTCCAAAGAAGATATACAGATTGCCAACAAACACATGAAAGAATGCTCAACAATGTAAATCATTAGAAAAATGCAAATCAAAACTCCAATGAGATATCATCTCACACCGGTCAGAATGGCCATCATCAAAAAATCTACAAATGGGCTTCCCTGGTGGCGCAGTGGTTGAGAGTCCGCCTGCTGGTGCGGGGGACGCGGGTTCGTGCCCCGGTCTGGGAGGATCCCGCGTGCCACGGAGCTGCTGGGCCCGTGGGCCGTGGCCGCTGGGCCTGCGCGTCTTGAGCCTGTGCTCCGCAGCGGGAGAGGCCGCAGCAGTGAGAGGCCCACATACTGCAGAAAAAAAAAAAATCTACAAACAATAAATGCTGGAGAGGGTGTGGAGAAAAGGGAACCCTCTTGCACTGTTGGTGGGAATGTAAATTGATACAGCCACTATGGAGAACAGTATGGAGGTTCCTTAAAAAACTGAAAAGAGAATTATCATATGATCCAGCAATCCCACTACTGGGCATATACCCTGGGAAAACCATAATTCAAAAAGAGTCATGTACCACAATGTTCATTGCAGCTCTATTTACAATAGCCAGGACATGGAAGCAACCTAAGTGTCCATCGACAGATTAATGGATGAAGAAGATGTGGCACATATATACAATGGAATATTACTCAGCCATAAAAAGGAATGAAACTGAATTATTTGTAGTGAGGCGGATGGACCCAGAGACTGTGATACAGAGTGAAGTAAGTCAGAAAGAGAAAAACAAATACTGTACGCTAACACATATATATGGGATCTATAAAAAAAAAAAAGAAAAAAATTTGTTCAGAAGAACCTAGGGGCAAGACGGGAATAAAGATGCAGACCTACTAGAGAATGGACTTGAGGATACAGAGAGGGGGAAGGGTAAGCTGGGACAAAGTGAGAGAATGGCATGGACATATATACACTACCAAACGTAAAATAGATAGCTAGTGGCAAGCAGCCGCATAGCACAGGGAAATCAGCTCAGTGCTTTTTGACTACCTAGTGGGGTGGGATAGGGAGGGTGGGAGGGAGGGAGGGAGATGCAAGAGGGAAGAGATATGGGGACATATGTATATGTATAACTGATTTACTTTGTTATAAAGCAGAAACTAACACACCATTGTAAAGCAATTATACTCCAATAAAGATGTTAAAAAATCTATTCTAAAATCACCAAATAGAATACTGAATATTTTAAAATAATTTGTTCACTTTTCTATGTATAGAACTGTATTTACAAGACAAAGATACGTGAAACTAATAAATATTTTACCACCATTAGAAAGTATATGCTCTAAGCTAGTAGTAAGTGACAAGAAATTTTTGAGAAGTCACTTCTTTAGTAAATGCTTGTATGTTATAATGACTTTTGTTGGAAGATTTGGCTGACTTTTTTTCCCAAGAAACTCAGTTTCTAATAATAAGTACTCTGTAATGCAGAGTGATGTTTTATAAAAATAGATCAGTGTCACTTGGAAAATAGGGTTGGACAGTTTAGCTTTGAGTTCCAGCTCTGTCCCTTACTGTTAATAATAACGTTTGTATATAATAACTTGATATACAAAATTATCACCTGATTAACTCTGGCAATGTATATACCTGCAAACTGCTTCTACCTCCTGAATGAATGATTTCTTATCAATGTGACTGAAATTATACCAGCAGGGATATTGACCATGGAATTTAACATGGAATTAGTGTATGGTAATGTGAATTTTGGTTCAGAGGACCAAAGAAGTAGATGCGCTTTGAACTGAATGGACAGATCATAACTCAGAAAAAAGACAATGAGTAAAACAAGAATATCAGCAATTGTTATATCTAATTAACGAGTCCCAGACAAACATCAAACTGTGAAGAACTCGGTTATTTCTTGGAATAGGTGTGCAGATAGAGGCAGAATGAAGAGATAAAATTCCAAGTATATACACATGGGTTTTAGAGACTTTTTAATCCTGCTTCTTGGATCTGAGTGCACTAACAAAAGGGCATAATATTTTATTACCTATATTTTGGTCTCCTACGGTAGGTTATTCCTGTAGAAGGGATTGTGTCTGATGAATACTCCTCTGTAAGACAGGATTTCTCAAAAAGCCAAAATGTTTTCAGGACATTAATAGATTTTACCTAAAATACCCATGATCCTTTAAATATAAGAAACTGTGAATTAAACAAAGGCTACAGATTTAAAAAAAAACAAACAAAAAACAAAAGGGTCTGCTCTTCAGTGCTGATTCTCAAAAAAAAACAAAAACGGTACTAATGTGTAACTCACATTTTCCTCATCCGAATTTGTGGAAAAGGGAAAATGTTTTCAGATGCGTATTCCCAATTTTCAGGATTTGTAGTGGAAAATCAAAAGCTTTCCATAAAGCTTATATTTTAAAATGGGCTAATGCAGAGTCACAATACACTTTAAACACACTCTAGTCTATTACCCATTTTTCATAAAGTCACAAAATTAAAAGAAATCTGCAGAAGCTTAAAAAAGAAAACTTATTAAGTTATGGTATCAGACAATATGGTCTTAGTCATAAAATATTGGTGAGCAAAGAAGGCATCTTCTTGGTGAAGTTAAAGCATATTAAAGTCATCTTCCTTACAAATGTGGCCCCAAATAACACTTCAGCTCTCTTTGGCAGTGAGGCAAAAGTTTTTCAAATAAGGAATGGAAATTTCTCTGAGCATAGAGCTAAGTTATATATCACAATATTATATAATGTTGCTGGATAGCAACACTGCCATTCTGTTAGGAGTAATGGAATGAGTGAGTACCAAACTGCTCGTGTAGTAGGGCAACTGGTTTGCAAAAACACATTTATCTGTGTACTCTTTTAATTCGTTCACAGTACGAATGGATGAATTCGAAGTTTAGGAGTATTCCTTAAGACTGCCAAAGCATTTTAGGTCAAGCTGTAAATTTTCCCTAAAGTTCTCTGCCAAGATAATGCTGAGGACTGAGAAGAGAATCCTTCAAATGGTTCCAAGAGTAAACTTTAATCTGTTATGGAAAAAATAAGTAGAAGTATATTTCCCTATCTTGGCTTGATGCTTGCGTGGTTCCAAAGGCTTTCCACCACATGGCAGGCATGCTGGTTGTATCTGGGGCCTGGAACCCCGGGGCAGGAGTTGGAATATTGGGACACCATCAGTATTTTGCAGAGGTTTCCCACCACCTCTAGGGAAGCATAAATCTTGCAGGTCTGTCTTCCTCGGTGATGACCTCTGGAAGTATGAAGGTGACAACTTACTCTCTGATGGGAAGGAGCCTAGGGCCCAGTGAAGCTCAAATCTTTGGAGCCACATATGCTTCAGTCCATATCCTGACTCTTTGTGTTGATGTTGATAAAAACCACCTCCAGGACTGTTGACTGTTGTGAAGGTTACAGACAATGACGATAAATGTACTCGACAGGTACCATGAAAGGCCACCTATGGGTCACACACCATGGCTGCACAGGAAGCTATATTGTGTAACTATTTCACTAGGTTTTACTTCACAGTTCTCGCTGGGAACTATTCCTATAACAGAAACAGAATATGCTATGCTGTTAAAGTTTCCTTATACCTAAACATTCTCCTGTAGCCTATAAAAGGTTTGGTTTTGCTTTTTGGTAAGTATATTCTAGGATGCATCCTAATTACCACAGATTCAGCCCAATCTCCTACATCCTCTGCATTTACAGTAGAAATAAAATTTCACACATTTTGAAGTTGACACAAGTGTTATTGAGCCACTCAATGGAGGGATCTTGGGTTATGTGAGTCCAAGAAATCGGTATTTTCTTGAGGTTTCTGAATCGTCAAAGTGGAAATTGGTTCTAGTGCAGAGCTAGAGCCCCCCTGTCTCCTGAATCTTCTTTCTTTACTGATCCCTTCCTCTCACTTCAAAAACAAGCTCAAGTCTCCCCTTCCTAAAAAAAAAAAAACAAAAAACCAACAAAACAAAAACTCTTTCATCTCAAGTTTCTTTAGAGGTATGGTCGAACCTCTCTCTGAGAAAGAGAGAACATCTGAACTTACTGAGAACTCTGCTAACTGTTTACATTCTCCCTTCATTCTTCCACCAGGGCATTCGGGGTCTGTCCTCATCATTTCACTGACACTGCGCTCATTCAAGCACCTAATTGTCATTTCAAACATACTGTGCCCACCTCTCTGCTTTAGAAACTCCTAAGTCCTTTGGCTTCTGAGGCCCTGCACTTTCCTAATTCTCCTCCTCCTCTATGTCTAGTTCCTTCTATTTCATTTATTCCACCATCTCCTTCCTATGCCTAATCCTTAAACATAAATTTAAGGCTCCACCCTCAGCTTCCTGCTGTTACCACTTTATACATTCTCTTTGGGTGATCTTACCTCTTCTCAAGATTTCAACCACTGTCTTTATGCTAAGGATTCCCACAGCCATAGTACTACCCAGACTGTACCTGACCTTCAGCTTCCTACATCAAAGTCCTGCTGGAAACCTCCACCTGGATGTTTCCCAGGTAACTCAGAACTGAACACAACTTCTTCTACCCTAACATAATTTTCAGTTTGAAATTCTCTCAACTGTTGACACCCTCAAACAAACAGCTGTCCAAACTAGAAATCTGGGAGTCACTTTCCCTGACTCGTTACTCCCGCCCAATCAATTAGCAAGTCCTGTCAATTTAGTCCCCTTTCTGGTGTTTTATTTACTCTCTCCCTTTTACCTTACTCCCCTTGTCCTATTTCAAGCCCTCATCATCTCTTAGCTAGACCACTGCACAGTTCCCTAACTAGCCTCTCCATTGCCAATCTTCCTCAAATCAATCCTCTTCTCAGCTACTGGACTGGAGAGCAAGCAATATCACTACTCATTGTCTACAGAATAACGAACAGGCAGGCCCAGAAGCGCAGTAACAAATATCTAGTGGTAAAGTCCACAAATGGCTCCTCCAGTAGGATTTTGCCTACAATATGTATCTCTTTACCCTTGCCCAAATATAGCTCTCTAGACTTCCTTCTGATTCTGAGAGCTAATTAATACCCTTCCAATAAATTTCTTTTCTGCTTAATTTAAACAGCCTACTTATGCAGTTTGCAATGAAACTCCTGGGCTAGTATACAATTCCTTTTCTCTCTACCATAATTACAGATTTATGTTTCTTCCTGTTGGTCTATGGTGACTACAAAGGTCAGGGACCATGACTGTGTATGTATTTCATGCACTCTCTGTACTCCAACAACTAATATAGTGCCTGATGGGTAGTGGGAACTCAAATGTGTGTTGATAGAATGAATATTCTTTTTTTTTTAAACATCTTTATTGGAATATAATTGCTTTACAATGGTGTGTTAGTTTCTGCTTTAATATTCTTTAGAAACTTTTTCTGTAAAACATATGATTCATTCATGATACTATGACATTATGGCATGATACCACTTGTTTTGGTTTATTATTTTATTCTAAACCTTAGGATCCCCCAAAACACAGATAAATGTCTCAGAAAGTAGAAAAAGCAAATATTCTGGCAGATAACACTGAATCATAAACCTAATCCTTTGGTTTCTCCATAAGTCACCACAGTATGCAAGAGCTGCTTCCAGGAGCAGACAAATATCCCATCAGGGTGGGTACTATACTGATGTCTCGCACTTGAGTTCCTTAGAAACAACAGCTCTCAACAGCTAGTTCAAAGTCTGTTCATCTTTTGCAAAAAATACTTTTTAGACCCATCAGTGTCACTCTCAAGGCTGCTTTATGATTGTTTGTGATGGCAGAGGATCAAGGGATTCGGGCAGCCCTGATGGGTAAATAATCCAAGGGCTATTTGCCCATGGGTATGTCGGGGATGAAACAAATCACACATTGGTGAGGCAAGCTGAACTACGGCTTCACTGTTATATCTGAAAATTACAACAGAAGCCTCCAAAGTCTTTGAAGTCCTATGGTAGGAAGGATTTTTAAACACAACCTCTTTCACTACAGGGGAAAATGTCAAGTTTTGTTTTGTTTTTTTTCTTTTTAAATCAATCTCAATAAGGGCTTTAGAGATTGATTAAATCCAGAATGTTTGTTTGTACCACACACTGTCTGTCAGGTGTTGCGGGAAGCATGTGATCCCTGTTCTTACAGCGTAACACTCTGATGAGGTGAAGAGGTGGCGACGCCGATAAGGAGACACTAAGAAGATTTACATGGTGGAACGTGAAGAGAGCCATGGGAAGGGAGGACAAAGAGGAAAGGGAGAGGTTCATTTACTTGGGAAAATCAGGGAATGTTTCAAAAAAGAGCCCTACGTTAAAGCACGGATAGATTTAAATAGGCTGGGATGGGGCAGGGGAATGGAAAAGCAGGATAATACAGACGTAGAGAACAGCACAAATAGAGCGGGGAGGCAAGAAAGTAAAGAGCATGTTGAATGAACAGCACGCTGGGGATTAATGGGAGGGAAGAGTAGAAATACAGCTGGGGGCAAATCACGAAGGACCTTGTGTGCCAAGCTAGGCAGTTTGCACTTTACCATGTTGGCAATTGGTAATCATTAAAGGATCCTTAATAAGAGGACGTTCCTTCTTTTTACATCTGGTTGCGGGGAGATGAGGGCAGTTGGCCATTCTTCTAATCACTGCCCTCAACCCTGGCTGCATGTTGGAATCGCCTAGGGAGTTGGTTCATTTCTTAGTGTCTCTTTGTTAACGACACCAGGTCTGTTCATTTCTTAATGTCTATTTGTTAACAGCACCAAGTCTGGCCCCATGTCTGGCCAAGTAAATCAGAGTCTCTTGGGGTAGGGCTGGACACAACTATTTTTAAAGAAACTTTTAGGTGATTTTAATGTCCAGTCAGGGTTGAGAACCATTGGCCTAATGCACAGGTGTGAGAATTTCTCTATAAATTCCTATTTTTTGTCAGGAATGTTTTATTGATATTAGGTATGACATTATGCTTTCCTTAATTAGGTATGGCCTAACGGATATGATAGAAATTTCTGATACACTGTGAAAGTTCTTTGGTCTTAAAACTTCCTCGTTTATCACCAGCCATATGTTCTTCTGTGTTAAGTACTACCGTCTTCCTGTAGGTATTTCATATACATACCTACATATATATGAAATTAAACATATAATCAAATGCTGCAAGAGCCTAGATCTGAATGCATGAATACATTTATATGACTGAATTGATTAAGACAAGCATAAGAGAAATTGAGGAAGAGTGTGTGGGATAACTGGTAGAAGTAAAAATCAGGATTGACAAGCAAAGACGCCCAACACATGTTCAGCTACCTGCTGGGCTTATATATCAAGACCATCACTTCTATTAACATAAAAAGGTTTCACTCAAATTCTTAAAAATCAAACATTGTTTAACAAGAGACAGAAGTAGGACTATTGCTGGGGTGACCTACCAAATAGGTTCTGCTATTTTAAGAACCAGGATTTTTTATAAATAGCATATCCCAAAATGTAAGTCATAAAACCTGGGGACTGCATGCTAAGAGATTTGAAGATGACAGTGAAAGCAGAAAGTCCTATGACAAGAAATTACTTTTTCCTCCCAATATATTGTGACCACAGCTGACTTCTGCAATTATGGGAAGGAAAACATCCCAAAAATCCTGGGCGCCTTGTCAGGGATCAGACCAGGAGCTGGGTAGCAACTTCCCATTCAGCAACTCTAATTTGAGTAGGGAGGAACCCAGACTGGGTGTTGGCCTTGATAGGAAGGCCAGACAGAGCCTACATCCAGAGAAGTGAGTCACAGCAGAGAGGAGCAGGCAGAGATTACCAGTCCAGGTAGGTTAAGTCCCAAGTGGAGGGGCCAGGTAAGAGAACCCAAGAACTCAGATTGATTGACGGGGAGGCCATGGGTTAGGGACCTGCCTAAGAGCTTAGGAGATGAGAGTTCAGAGGTCTGCTAGAAGGGACCAGCATGGAACTTGATAGATGCTGAGGCACCAGCTCCGTGGGACAGATCAGTAGGGAAGAACAGGCTGGGGCAGGGACCAAAGCATTCCTGACAAAAACTAAGAATTTATAGAGAAAAAGGTCTAAGTCATAGGGAGAGACTGTAAACCAAGTGCAAAACTTAGTCTTATTGTTTTATATCCACACTTCAGTCAGCCACACAAAACTTAGATGGCCCAGGAGGCTAACGGATGATTAAATTATTAAATAAATAAATAAGATAGAGCCAAACAATAAGAAAAGGAAAGCTCTTCCTCTGGTTGGAATAGAGAACAAATGGCAAAACTATAATGAAAAGAAAAATACCTTCTCCTGAGCAATCCAGAAGCTGTGTTGGAAAGCTGTCTGAATTGAAGAAATAATGTTTGATAAAATACAAAACTAGTAATAATAAGAGTAACAATAATAATAGGCTACATGTATAAAGTGCTCACTATGTGTTAAATATATTAATGTATTTAGTCTTCATAACAATCTTAGGAGATAGGTGCTTTAATTATCTCCATTTTACAGCCAAGGAAACTGAGACACAGAGGGGTTAAATAATGTGCCCAAAGCCACACAGCATATAAGGGTAGAGCCTGGATTCTAATCCAAGCTGTCCAACTCTAGAGTTCATATTAACCACTAGGCTTACATTGTTTCTTATGCTAAGGAACTACCTTTGAAAGGGCAGAATGAACCAGGGGCACACACGAAACGCATAAGGACTTTTTAATCATCCAATATTGAAGTTATTCCTTCAGCAAATTCATTCATCCAACAAATATTTGTTGAGCATCTACTATGTGCCAGGCACTCTTTTATATGCTAAAGATTGCAGGCAGGTGAGATCCCTACACATCTGAGTGAATAAATGCATGGTCTGGCATAAAATATAGTGTTTTGTGGGTTTGGTAGGCCCAAAGCACTGCACCTTTGGAACCCATGTTCTTCCACATGTATGAAATATAATTAGATGTCTGATGAAGAGTTTCTAACACGTTGCAGAGTTTAACTAACACACCAAAGTGTCAAGGTCCAGGAGCTGGTGAAGACAGGGACATTGGGAGAGGCAGCAATGCTAGAAGAAAGAAAGGTGAGGAGCTGAGGAAATGAGGCCCTGCCCCAGGGCTGCCACTGACTTGGTCATTGACCCTGACTGGGAGCCTGTCTGGCCCCCAGTGCACGCCTCCGTAAAATGAGGAGGTTGCACTGGATGAACTCCAAGGCCCAGCTCTAGGATCTAGGATCCCAGGCAGAGCCAGGGCAGAACCAAGGCCACGCTCAGGCACAGCTCACAAGAGCCAGGTTCAACCTGACATCAGTAGTAGCCAGGGCGGGCCGGGGAACGCCACAGGGCATTGCAGGAAGAACTCGGCCAGTTCCTGGGGTCGACTGTTACTCCGAGAGGCATCTGAGGAACACCCCAGACTCGTGCTGCTCTCAGCCTCTCCACAACACGGGGGCTGTGTTTCTGCATAAAGGGCATCAAGAGACCGACAAGCAGAGGCGATGCAGGTTTAAGCAGATCCAGAGGGTGGGAATTGCCTGATGAACTCCTGATGTCAGGGTGGGATGCTGAGTCAGAAAGAGAGCTGTAACCCACAGAAAGGGGGGACTGGTCCTCCTCCTCTAGGAAGGCCCCCGGGGATGCTGGCCAGACTTCTGGCTCCAGCCGGGCCTCAAGAAATATCAGGCAGGATTTATCAGTATTAATAACTAGCACATGACTGAGTGAAGAAGTGAAACTCAGCTGACCAAGTAACTGAAAGTGTCCTTAAGAGAGAAGGAAGGGGTTTGGGTAAAGAAAGGAGGTTGACAGGAAGAGACACACACATGTACGTACACTGAAATATCGGCCTACTCTACCACCCGCCCCCCATTGGTTATGCCGAACTTCTAGCTGGCCAGCCTGCCTCAGATACCATCACTTGCTCCTGGGTACAAATACCATCCAAATTCTTCCTGTATTAGGCAATTCCTCAAACACTGACCCCCACTGTTGTAGAAAAAAAAATACTTTCTCTACAAGTGCTTTGAATTTCCTTTTTTACCTCCTCTTAACCTGACACGTCCACATCCACCTCTCTCTCTGGGGTGGCTTAGGGTTCCAAAGTTCTAGTTAAGGAGCAGTACCTGGGTTTGGATTTTACCCCCTCCCTCCCTCAGTTCCTCCAATGACTTCCTCATAGAGCCAGCTTAAAGATGCTAAACCAAGGGGTCCAAAGATTGGAATGAAGCCAACACCCAGCCGATGACTCGTCGTGACCATTCTGATGTGAGGCCAACTTTACAGTGTCCAAGGATGCTCAGCCGGAGGGCTTCTGCCCCCCACAGCTGGCAGTGGGGAAATGGAACCAACAATCTCGACTTCAAAGGGGTTCCAATATTCTCTGAACTGCGAATGAATAAAGATTTTTTTAGATGATAAATGAATGAATAAGGGAGATTTTTATAGGATAAAATAGATCTCTTCTTTCCAGGGTTTAATTCAAACCTAAAATTTAGATGCAAGTTCAAAGTTTGATTCTGACACAATCTCACTTGCCTTGACAAGTGAGAGAAAATTAAAATATCCTACCGAAAACATGGAGGTAAATCAAGAAAACAAGAAACTGGAAAGTAGACGAGGCTAGGTTGCCGTGCCCAGTCACCTGCTCTGGTGCCACCCTCTGTCCCTGGGGGTACCCTCCCTATGGTATGCAACCCAAGTCAATGCATCGCCTTGTCAAAACTCATCCATTTTGTGCCCAGTGGAAATCAAGCATATTTCAAAATGGCCATGAGCTAGGGACATTGGAATTGTAATTGGAGAGGCTTAGAGACCTAATACTCTAAGTAAACCAAAGGGGTGGACCTCAAATACAACTTGGGGCAGCTGGGAGATATTTTGAGACAATGACTCCCGATTTGAATCTCCTGTAATGGAATTCTAATTGGCAGATTTTTTTCTCTACTTAACTCTCGTCACTGGGCTTTAGCATTGATCTCTCCACTGTAAATTAACCTACTGACCAAGGACATCTAGAAAGTGCTATTTGCGTTCCAAATACTTGTGGGCAAAAGTCACTGAAACCTATAATTTTCTATGCCGCCATACAATACACGGAGGTGGATGGAACCAGTTTCAAAGGGTTTTTGCAGCCAGATGAAGTAAATTTGCAGAAAGGCTTGTGAACAGATTTCAGCCTGGGACACTTGTATTGTCTTTAATCTACCAACCTAGGAATGGGTTTATGCCGGAAATTCTTAGTGATGGCTTCTCAGCAGGCAGCAGCAGTGGCTGCCACACCCCTACCTCGCTGTGCCTCTGGAGTGGACTGTTATGTCCAAGTTCTGGCCTCCGAAAAACGTGATACATAAGGATGGAAGCCTAACCAGCCTGCTCCCCGGGGAATGCTCAGAGGAGAATGAATGAACTTTCCCCAACCCTGAGCCAGAAAGCTGTGGCTGTTAGAAGTTAAAAAGAAAGCAAAGAGGAAAGCAACAGTGTCTTCATTTTGCTATAAACCACAATCACCTTTCCCTATAAGCATCGTCCTGTTTTCCTGGAGGGGCACAGTTTAACTGCCACTGGTGCAGAGGTGCCAACTCAGCAGAGAGCACTTCCTGCGGGTCTGGGTGGCAGTTGAGTGCAGCGAGCTGTGGCCTGCCCACTGACCCAGGAGCAGGCTGCCAGGGGGCCACCATCCTGACAGAGGCCTGGCAATGGGGGCACAGGACTGAGGCTCCTGGATTAAGGGGTGATGTTGATTTCCTTTTCTCAGAGCCAGGCTAGGGCGAGGCAAGAGGGGTGTCTAGGGCACAAGATTTAAGGAGGTTTTCACTCTCAGGGTCATGCAAGGGGCTCTTTCACCTTAGTCCTAGCCCTGCACAGGGCCACCAGCAGAGGTAGGGGTTCTCAAAGGTCAATGGTTCTCAAAATGTGATCTCCAGACCAGCAGCATCACCTGGGAACTTGTTAGATATGCAAATTTTCAGGCCCATCCCAGACCCACTGACTCTGAAACTCAGAGGTGGGGCCCAGCAACCTGTGTCCTGACATACCCACCAGGTAATTTTGATGCAGCTAAAGCACTGTGCTAGAGAATAATGCTCTCCAAAGCCAGTCATGTGGTCCAGGTCAGGCCACTGCTCAAAATGCTTCAAACACAACCAGAACAGGGAAAGGGGTAAGGTGGTGAGATGAAAGAGACTTCCCTAAGGCAATCAGCAAGGTAGGAATCCTTCAAACGATAAATCATGAATTGATTTTTCCCAGCTACCCCTAAGTACTCTGTAGGAAAGACTTGGCAATTGTTGGCAATAAATAAAGCTTACCACTGAGTAGTTCCCTCCTGTTTTTTCCCTGATCTAGTCAGCTCAGAGCTGGCCACTGACTGGTAGCTTGGGACATGGGCCAGCCATTTGAATATTGTAAGACTGAGAGTCCCTCCTCTGTAAAATGGGGCTAACATCACCTCCCTGCCAATGTCAGAGAAGCTAGTATATGCAAAGCCCCAAACAGAAGCCCAAGGCAGAAAAGCTGTGATGTCAGTTCATACATCCTAAGCAGGGGTTCTGAACCTCTACCTTCTCCAGGGAGCTTAGATAATCTGGGGGCCTGAGGACAACTGAGATTCCTGGGAAGGAGGTTAGCTGGTCTCTTTTATGCTGCAGTGTTTTTTAAAGGAGGCTATTTCCCAGTCCCAGTGGCCTGGGGCATCAAGCTTCTTAATGGGGTGGCACAAGTGAGAGATAAGGGAAAGAAGTGCCTCCTCTTGGGAGTTAGAGAACTACTTATTTTTTACTAAATAAATGAAGGGCAAGAAGCTATATCTGAAGAGCCCACATTTAAACTCTGTCACTCGAACCCGAACGGTATGAGTAGTAAGACAATGACCAATGCCAGCCAGCTGAGAGACCTCAGGCACATGGCCATGGACTTGGTATCCTCTTTCGCCAAGTACTGGATTATAAATACAACAATAACATGAGGGTGATGTCATGCAACAAAACGCTGTCAAGCACAACATAAATGTGAGGTTTAGCACGGAGGTCCCATCACAGAGTTAGGGCACCATTTCTGCAGGACGAGAAGAAAACTAACCTCACCCAACTTTCCCAGCTCACCAAGGTGTCTACTGCGGACCAGAGAGGCTGTTGACCTGCAGAGGGCACGCAGCTGGTGCGAGACAATCATCAGCTGTGCCCCCTTTCTCCCTTCCGTGGGGGGAGGGGGCGGGCAAAATCGCAGAGCCTCTACCCACAGGCCAGGTAAACAAAGGCCTCCATCTCTTCATTGGCCATCCATGCAGCACAGCTGAGAGTTGGAAAGATGATCCATGACTCACACTTCTCCTCCTGAGAGTACTTAACTCCAAGATGATAACATTGCCCATGCGAAAGAGCCAACCAGAAAAAAAGGAAAGTTCACCTTGGGCCCCTGTGCCCTGACCCCCTTACCTTCCTCGTTTAAAATCCATGGCAGGAACTCGAACACCGAGTCAAAGTCGCAGGTGCTCTCTTCGAACGCGCAGGATCCCGCGGGCAGGTCCAGGGCACCGGCAAGCTGCAGGGCTGCTGGCACAAAGCGGGTTTCAGTTCAGGCTCGGTCTCAGGAGCGTTTACACCAACTCAGGGCACCCTGGGGAACCACCTGGTGATAGTGAGAAGGGGTGCGGGAGGGGACGGGAGAGGGAGGCAGTATTGCCGCCTCCGCCCAGGGCGCTTGCACTGCGCGACCCGTGCGCGGTCGCTGGGCTCGGGGAGGGAGGTTAGCGGCTGTGGAGATGGATCCGTAGGCGTCCTCGGATGGCCCAGCCTAGGACCGCGAGCCCGATCAGCAGGGCTGCGGGATTGGGAGAGGGTCACGAGAGCGCCCCTCGGAGGAACCCCCCCACCCCGGATCCAGGCCTTACCTTGCACCGCCAGCAGGACGCCGCCGAACAGCATGGTCGGGGAGGAAGACTGGACAGGGATGCGAGCCGCCAGCCCGCTGAGACAGGCTGCTCCGGGTGGAAGGAGTGTGGGAAGCGGGGGCGCCTGGAATCGGGGGAGGGAGAAGTCGGAGGCAAAGCGTGCGCTTGGAGCTGCCCAACTTTGCAAAACGGCCCCGCGAGCAGAGCGGAAAGCCGAAGGTGCCTGAACTGTGAGCGCCGCTCGGTGCGCTCGCGTCCTAAGTGAAGCCGGCCGGCCGCACAGCTGGTCCTGGGCGAGGATGGGGCTGGGCAGGGAGGAGACAACTGCACACTTTTGAAAAGCCAGCCAGAACTGGCTGGGAGAGGAGAGGTCGGGATGCAGTGCCACGGCTCAGATTTTTAAAGCTTGAGACCAGACCCCTGGCAGATACTGGAGAGGGCAGGCCTCCCGGGAGCCCCTCGGCTGAACTGGGACTGGAGGCGCCCCGCCCCACCCCGCCCATCCTAGTGGGAACCAGCTTATTTCTGGGGACAGCCTCCCTCTATCTGGAATGCCAGTCCTGCGGGGCTTGCCCTAATTTTAACCTTTTCTCCCCAGAATGGAAGAGGGTGGAATTCTCTTAGGAAAACCTAGAGGAAATTTTGGGAACGGTTGGGTGGAATAAGCTTTACATCTAAGAGTTTCAGCGTTTATGGCCCGTTAACGCTAACCTTGGAACACCCCCCCCCCCCCCCCCGCCTTATTTAGCAGTGGAATGTTTGGCATGTCTGGTGCTCAGCATTCCCTCTGTCCGGTGAAATGGGGGCATTCCTCCTCTCCAAAGAGCCATGATAAATTAGTAGAAGGTTTCTAAATTGGGATGGGGGTAGTGATGTCAGGGAGGGGGTTATGGTGAAGTACCCATTGGCTACAAATTTGCTTTGAGCACTAAGTGGGTCTTTAAAAATAGTCTCCTCCAGTAAAGAAAGTGGTGATAGGGGTGGGGGTTCTTCTTAATGCTCTTTATTATATTGGGCAGGCAATGTTATGCCTAGGGCAATGATTCTCAAATTTTAGGGTACATCAGAAGCCCACGATCAGAGTTTCTGATTCAGTAGTTCTGGTCTGTGGTCCAAGATTCTGCACATTCCTAACAAGTTTCCAGGTGCTGATGCTGCTAGTCTGGGACCACATTTTGAGGACCACTGGCCTAACAAACTCTTGTTCAACCATCAAAGCCCTGCTCACATGCCTTCACTTGGTTTCCAGACTCTGTGTTTTCCTTGTCTTTCATTCTTCTCCTTGCTGTTTCTTTTTCTGTCTCTGACCCCCGGATACTAGGGTGCCTCCAGGTTCTATCCTTTCAGCTCCTGTTTCCCTTTCTCCTCACTTCCTCAGTGATTTCATCCAGTCTCATAGTTTGAAACACCAGCTAAAACCTGATATCTCCCAAATATTTTTCTAGTCCAGACGGTCCGCTGCCTCCAGACTCTTCTGTCTCACTGCCACCTCAGCATTTTCACTTGGATGCTTAAGAGCTATCTCATACTTAACAGGTCCCAGCATGAACACCTCATATTCCGTCCCAAACCTGTCTCTCCCCTGCATCTTCCTCATCTCAGTTAAAGGAACCTTTCCCTTCCAGTTGCTCAGGACAAAATACTTAAGTGTTATCCTTGACCCTTTTCTTCGTCTCAGGACATTACCAAGTTCTGTCAGTTCAGGATTCAAAACATAGCAGGTACTGACCATGCTCCAAGCCCACAGGACTGCCCTGATCCCAGTCGCCACTGCTGTTTGCTGGGGATGTTGCAGTAGTTTCCGAAAGGTGGTCTCCTTGCTGCTTCTGCCTTGCACACCTCCATTCCATTCTTAGCACAGTTGTCAGGGCGTCCTTTTGACAGAGAAGTCGGACTATGTCACTCCTTGGTTCCAGACTCCTAACAACTCCATCAATCATTTAGCAGAATCCAGACTCTTCACAATGGCCTACCAGGTCCTACAAAACCTATCCCCACCCACTTATATCTCTGACCTATTCTGCCCTGCTTACTTCCCTCCAGCTACATGGACCTCCTGGCTGGTCCTCAGACACAGTCTAGCTGTCCTCTCAGAACTTCGCACTGGCTGTTCTCTCTGTTTGAAATGCTCTTGCCGGGAGAGCCACAGGACTCATGCTGGCACTACCTCTAGGTCTTGACTCAGATGTCATCTTCATGATGAGAAAACTTGAAAGCCTTCTCTCTAATAAGAATAAAGCTCCTGGATCCTTTTAAAATAAGTTTAGACAAGGTTTCAGGAGTTTTCTGTAGGCAGTGGCTCAAATGATCTAAAATTTGTTTAGTGTGTGTGTTTATATGCTTTGCCTCAGGGAGTAGCTAATAATAATAAAAACATTGATCATGTTTACTATTATAAACATTTTAGATAGATAATCTCATTTAATTTTCTCAAAGACTCTATGGGGTATGCACCATTATTATCCCCATTTAATTAGATGGGGAAACTGAAGTGCAGAGTTCAGTGACAGCACGTGGTAGAGACAAGATTCAAACTCAGATTGGCTTTATTCCAAAAGCCTATTTTCCCAACTGATACAGTAGCCTATCTCCTTTGTCTTTCTTTTTTGATTTCTTGCTCACAGATGGTGCTACATATCTGATGAATTTCATCAAATTACTTAATTAAAAATTTAAAGATGGATATGAATCCAGTTGAAACTTCAAAACACTATTTTCAACCAAACAAATTTTCAGCAACTATCGAACCGGTTCTCCTCTTCCCAGGTACCTATGGAGTATTTCAAAGCTTTAGGGTTGCCTTAGATTCATTTGCATGTTCCAGGTGTTAGGAAAATGAAAAACTTCAAAGCCCTAAAGAGATCTCCAAAAATTTAAAAATACGATTTAATACTTAAAGGTGACATCGTTTATTGCCACCTATGGGAAACTGGATCATTACATGTAAGTGAAGAATTAGTTGGAGTAAAATTTCTATTTCACATATAATTGCATGATCCCAAGAACAGATGACCGTTCCACATTGGCACAGACTGGGGACTCTGGAGAGCAGACTCTGACTTGGAGTTTAGCGCACAGAATGTTCACTAGGGGGCACCCTTGGGATCAGCTCCTGTGGAAGGGAGTGGGAAGAAGCAGGATTGGGTCCAGGGAGAAGTGACAATGCAGTCAGGTCCCTTGAAGCCCCTTCTGACCCCACAGGAAACTCTGGAGTTTAAATGGCCCACTTAACTTGCCCCATGTTAGGTTAAAATGGCCTGGCTCTTTGTACAGCTGCCTCCATCTGTCACTGGATGTGGCCCACACTGGAACAGTGAGCTCCAATGAGGTGGCTCTCTACACGGAGGCCAACCCAAAGGGGCGAACAGCTGAAGGCTGTTTGATGACAACGCTCCCAGCAGCTGGGACAAGTTCTTTCCTGAAGACATTTTACAGGGAAGGGAAAGGATATTGTATGTGGAGAGGGCCAAGGAAGGAATCTGGAAAATCTAGAAATGATGTGTGTCAACACACTTCACAAAGCCACATGGCTGTTCGCTGCCACATCATTTGGGAAAACAGCATGAGGCCCCAAGGTAAGAACTACCTGGGCCTCTCTCCGTAAGATGTAGCTTAATTGAATAATCAAATAATGCACATAAAGTTCTGATTTTAGAAAGCACTCAATAAACATTAGGTAGTATAGTGGGTTAAATGGTAGCCCCCCAAAAAGATATGTTTATATCCCAGAACTTGTGGATGTGACCTTATTTGGAAAGAGGGCTATGCAGATGTAATTAAATTAGGAATCTTTAGATGAGTTCATCCTGGATTATGGGGTGGGTCCTAAATTAATGGCAAGTGTCCTTATAAGAGAGAGAAGAGAAGTAACAGGCAATGTAAAGAGGGAGGCTGAGATTGGAGTGATGCAGACCCAAGGCAAAGAATGAAGCTGGAAGAGGCAAAGAACAGATTCTCTCCTAGAGCCCTGGAGGAGTGTAGCCCTGCAGACACCTGGATTTCAGACTTCTGGCCTCCACTGTGAGAGAATAACATCCTGTTGTTTTAAAGCAGCCAGTCTGTGGTAGTGTGTTGTAGCAGCCGTAGGAAACTCATACAGAGTGTTATACATCAAGCGAGCACATGCCTGGCACTCTATGTGTGTTATCTCATTTAATCCATGCAACGTTCCTATCAGGTGAAGACCCCTGTTATCTTCACTTACAGACAAGGAAACGGGACCAGAAGGGTCATTTAACTTGTTCAAGGTCACATGTCCAGCCAGTGTGAAGCTGGAATTTGATGGCATATGCTGCAGTGCCCCTAAAATCTTCCTCTTTGCGAAGACCTGTCTCTCCTCACAAGGGCCGCCTACACCACAGGCAGGCAGAGCAACCTGCTGTCTCTGTGGGCACGAGGCTCGCCTCTCACAGAACCTGGCACATCCCACTGCTCGTCGCTGTTTTGTCTCTGTCTCTTTGTAGGTCTCTGTCTGGGCTCGCCTCTACCTCTCATGCCCACTCTAGCCTCAGTGTTTTGCTACCTTCCTTTCGCATTGTCTCTCTCTCCGCACATACACACGAACATGTACACCATCAGGCTGAAAATGAGCTGGTAAAAGAATTCCAGGCTCTGTGGCTTGTCCTGCCAGTGACCTTCGTCGCATTCCAGCAGGAGGTGTCTGGGGGCTCTGCCCCGAGGCCGGCTGGCATTGTCCCTTGCTTCCTGCCCAGCACCAGCTGCCTCTCACCCCTGAGGAGCAGTCACATGCCTGCTGTGGGTCAGAATCATCCCCCGTGAGGGAACAAGGCCCAAGGTTAACCAGTTATTACAAATATCCTTTTATTACAAAATATATACCCCACTGTTTAAATTGCTGCACTCAAATGACCTGAACTGGGAAAGTAGATATTTCTTTCAGAGTGAGTATTTAAAAGGAAATAGATATTGAATAGATACTTTCTCTCCATCATTAATCTCTTCTTCATCAGCTTACTCCGAATCCTAGCTTGGTGTCAGACATCCTTCGTTATGATTTGAATGAAACCTTTTAATTTTTTTTTTTTTTGGTCAAAGTTCTCTAGGCTGACTCATCACAGTGATGATACCACCTTTTGCTGAGTGTTTATGATGTGCCAGGTGGTTTCATGCTCAATTTATGGAGGAAGAAACTACAGCCAAAGCATTGAAGCGATTCGCCCAAGGGTAGGGGGGCTGGACGTAAACCCAGATCTAGCTACCAGCAAAGCCCTCTCGATCTCTCTAATCTTCCAACACAGGGGAGGTGTGAGCAGACACTTTGAAATGTCCTGTTCCTGGATCCCTCACCTCCTTCCTCCACCCTAGGCTGGGCTGAGGCCAGAGAGGCAAATTTCTCTCTGTCCCAGTGAAGTGTTGATACCCGGAGTCCTGCTGGAAAAGCCCTTTGTAATCAGAGGCCCTACCTCTCCATCCCACGTCCATCCCACACTAATACCTGTGTGCCCACTTCCCTTTCTCAGACTGCATCCTCTTATCCCTCTCACGTGTTCACACGTGCTCCTTTTTGTTGAGAATCAGAACGCCTTCCTCCCCTTCCCTAGTTGGTAAAGTCCTTGTTATGGGTTGAATCATCTCCTCACACCCACGTTGATCTGTTCAAGTCCTAGCCCCCAGCACCTCAGAATGTGACCTTATTTGGGAATAGGGTCATTGCAGATGTAATTAGTTAAGATGAGGCCACATTGGAGTAGTGTGGGTCCTAATCCAATATGATTGTTGTCCTTATAAAAGGGGAAATTTGGACACAGTCACACACAAGGAGAACGCCATGTGAATGAGGACAACGGCAGAGATCAGGGCGATGCTTCTACAAGCCAAGGTAAGAGAAACACTGCCAGCAACCAACAAACTAAAGCTAGGTGACAGGCCTGGAACTGATTCTCTCTCACAGCCCTTAGAAGGAACCAACCCTGCTGACACTTTGATCTTGGATTTCTGGGCCCCAGAACTGAAATTTCTGTTGTTTAAGCCACCCAATTTGTGGTACTTTGTATGCAACCCTAGGAAACTCATGTACTCCTATTCATTTCTCAAGACCCACTTCAAACGTCCCCCTCTCCAAGCCTGTTCTTCACTGTCCCCCCCCACCCAAGCTGCAGCGTGTGTTGCGCTGTATCGCAATGACTTTACTTATGTCTCTGTTCTGCAATGGAGGCTGAGATTTCAAGGGCAGAGAACACATCTGCTTTATCTTAGTGTCTGCTCCTGTGCCATGTCTGTGCACAGCTGATTGTAGGCACTCAATAAATGCTTGTTGAAGGAAAGGCTAAGGACCGGCATAGCTCACTGGTCCACACAGCCCGGAGGCCTGCCTAAGCTTCATCCCTGTGGTTGGAAGAAAAAGAGCTAAATGTAAACTGTAGGTCATCCTTGGGGATGTTTATAGAAACGAATGAGCTACACAGATGTGCAGTGTGAACAGGGAGTCAGAGCAGGCTTTCTGGTGTCAGAGCAACACAGCTGGGACTGGGGAGGGGGGAGCGGGGAAGGCTCTCGGAAGCCTACTTTCATGAGAGGCAGAGGAAGCTCCAGGGAGAGGGCTCGGCCCCTGGAAGGAGGCAGCAAGCCTTGGCTGTTGCAGGGAAATAGAGATGATGCAACAGCCTGCATCCTGCCTCCTGGGTTGTCCCAGCCCCACCCTGTGGGCTCTTGTCTGGGTCCAGGAGGAAGGCTAGGCTGTTGGGAAAGCCAGGAAGCTCTCTTCTCTACAAAACGCTGGGCCACAAAGAGCTCTAGACCCCCGTGGCCATATTAAGAAAAGAGCAGGTGAGCAGTGTCACAATGCACTTCGCCACAGACCTCCAGCCCTTTAGCATTTCAGGGTTCAGGGCAGTGAGAATGGGTACAGGTTAGTTTGTGAGGGTGTATGTGCTCCCTTGGGACATTCCTCCCAGTCCTGGGAGTTGAGGCTCTATGTCACCTGTTGGGGCTAAGAGGGAGCTGAAGGACATTGGAATTTGATTTATTACAGTTAATGGTGGCTCCAGAGACCAGTGAGGCCCGTGGGCAAGTTGGGCTAAACCCAGGTGGTATGCTTTCTCCTCAAGATTTGTCTGAGTGCTGTGGCATGGGGAAAAAAGAGGAAGAAAAAGCATTCTGCAGCCAAAAATATTTCCGAAAAGAGGAGTGAAATCCCAGCTTAGCCTCTGACGTTATTAATGTGTTAGACTGGGGATCTACACATTACGTGATTTGGTCTAAACTGAGTAGGGGGGACTTCCCTGGTGGTCCAGTGGCTAAGACTGGGCTCCCAAGGCAGGGGGCCTGGGTTCAATCCCTGGTTAGGCAACTAGATCCCACATGCCACCACTAAAAAAGATCCCGCATGTGGCAACGAAGACCCCATGTGCCGCAATTAAGACCCAGTGCAGCCAAATAAATAAATATTTTTTAAAACAAACAAACAAACAAACTGAAGAGGGACAAGATGATATTCACAACCAGTAAGTCCTGGGCACTGAGACACAGAATGGACACCAACTGGGAAGGTGACAGACAGCGAATATCAGCTCTGAACAGGCATATGAGGTGTGTGCATGCATGCACGAGTGCATGCTGTGCAAAGACACATTATCCATGAGAAGCCAATTCACACTATTACTACTAATCTGGAAGACTGAAATGCAAAGGGCTGAAACACTGGGGATTTAAAGGCCCAAGTAATTGGTGATAATGAAGAAATTCTACCACCAGGTATTGCAAGATGCTTCAATGAGCTAATCCAGTGCATCATGATTCCGGATGCACAATAGAACCATCTGGGGAGTTGCTTCTTTTAATACAAAGTTTGGGCTCCACCGACCAATTAAATCATAATTTGTGAGATAGGACCAAAGCATTGCTATTTCTTTAAAGCTCTCCAAGGTGATTCTATTGAGCCAAGGTTAAGAAGGCACTGACTTAATCTTTTCATCAGCAGCAAAATTAAATAATTTTAGTGTTAACAGGGGGGGAAAAGCTGTTTTAAAAGAATAAGAGAGTATTGTATCAGAACAGGGAACATGATTTTGTCACTGAGACTGTGGACTCTGGAGCCAAACCACTAAGGTTCAACTTGTCTTCTGTCACTTATTACCTGTGAACCTACAGTACATCGTTTGGTCTCTCTATGCCTCAGTTTCCTCTTCTGTAAGATGAAAATAATAATAGTACCTATCTCACTGGGTGGTTGTGAATACGAGATGAGTTTATATTGTTAGAATACTTAAAAGAGTACCTGGCACTCTGTAAGCACCATATAAATATTTACTATTAATTTTCTACCCACCTAAGTTTTTCACGGGTCTAGGCTTGTAGTTGAAACTGAAGATGTAGTCTAGTCATCAAAATAGCCTTTCACATAGTGTCCTGCCTTTGGAGGTCGAGTACCGGGGGTACAGAAACTAGAAATACAAATTGGACTATTGGTAAACTGTAGCTTTGATCTTCTATCAGAAGAGAAGAAAAATGTAAAGTATTGAGTGAATTCCATTATAATTACCAACAACTAGAACATTAAAAATAGTAATGAAGAAAATAGTTTTAGTCTAGGAAGGGAAGAATATACAATGGAGAAAAGACAGTCTCTTCAACAAGTGGATCTGGGAAAACCGGATAGCTACATGTAAAGAATGAGATTAGAACATTTCCTCACACCATATACAAAAATAAACTCAAAATGTATTAAATTTCTAAATGTTAAGACCTGAAACCATAAAACTCATAGAAGACAACATAGGCAGAACACTCTTTGACATAAATCATAGCAATCTTTTTATGGATCTGTCTCCTATGGTAAAAGAAATAAGATCAGAAATAAACAAATATGCAAGAGGGAGGAGATATGAGGATATATGTATATGTATAGCTGATTCACTTTGTTATAAAGCAGAAACTAACACACCATTGTAAAGCAATTATATTCCAACAAAGATGTTAAAAAAAATAAAATAAACAAATAGGACTAATTAAACTTAAAAGCTTTTGCACAGCAAGGGAAACCATCGACAAGATGAAAAGACAACCTACAGAATGGGAGAAAATATTTGCAAATAATATGATCGACATGGGGTTAATATCCAAAAAATATAAACAGCTCATACAACTCAATATTAAAAAAACAAACAACCCAGTCAAAATACGGGCAAAAGGGAGAATGATATGTGACTATGAAGGCAGAGATAGGAGTGATGTGGCCATAAGCCAAGGAATGCCCTCAGCCACCAGAAACTGGAAGAGGCAAAGAATGGATTCTTTCCTAGTCCCTCAGAAGGGAGTTTTGGTCCTATGTTACTAGTTTTGGACTTCTAGCCTCTAGAACTGTGGAAGAATAAATTTCTGTTGTTTTAAGCAAAAAAACTCAAAATGGGCAAAAGACCTGAAGAGACATTTTTCCAAAGAAGATATACAGATGGCTAACAGGCACATGAAAAGATGCTTAACATTGCTAATTATTAGAGAAATGCAAATAAAAACACGAATGAGATATCACACCTGTCAGAATGGCTATCATCAAAAAGCATAAAAATAACAAATTGTTGGAGAAGATGTGGAGAAAAGGGAATCTTGTACACTGTTGGTAGGAATGTAAATTCATGCAGCCACTATGGAAAACAGTATGGATGTTCCTCAAAAAACTAAAAATAGAACTACCATATGATCCAGCAATGCCACTCCTGGGTACATATCTGGAAAAAAATTAAAACACTAATTTGAAAAGATACATGTACCCTAATGTTCATAACAGGACAACTTACAATAGCCAAGATAAGGAAGCAACCCAAAGGCCCATCAACAGAAGAATAGATAAAGAAGATGTGGTGAGATATATATATATTTATATTTATATAAATGGACTATTACTCATCCATTAAAAAAATGAAATTCTGCCATTTGCAGCAACATGGATGGAGATAGAGAATATTATGCTTAGTGAAATAAGTCAAAGACAAATACTGTATGATATCACTTATATGTAGAATCTAAAAAAATGATACAAATGAATGTATATGTAAAACAGAAACAGACTCACAGATATAGAAAACCAGCTGGTGGTTACCAACGGGGAGAGGGAAGGGGGAGGGGCAAATTAGGGGTATGGAATTAAGAGATACAAACTACTATGTATAAAATAGATAAGAAAGAAGGATATATTATATAGCACAGGGAATTATAGCCATTATGTTGTAATAACCTTTAATGGAGTATAATCTGTAAAAATACTGAATCACTATGCTGTACCTGAAACTAATATAATATTTAAAATCAACTATATACTTAAATTTAAAACAAAGAAGATAGTTTTAGGATTAAAATAGAAATCTTTATTTGACAATACTTGAGGTGGAGCAAACAAAATGGGATGGAATATATCAAGAGGCATCTTACAGGACTGTGTTTCTAGAGGCTAAAGGAAGTTATCTTGGGCCCTGGTTATAACATAGCCTGAGGGGCAAGTCTGTCTGTGCCCAGTAAATGTGTGTTCCAAGAAAAAGAAACAGAGAGAAACTTTTAAGTGAGACATATTGTTTCTGAATTGCTGGAGCCCTCGTAACTCCTCCCAAAGTGAAAAGGTGGTTTTTTTCATGACCCATTTGACAACTTTATATGCACATTTTAAACTAATTTTGTTATGAGGAGGTTTTATTTATTCACTCACCCAGGTTCAAATTAGACTTCTGGATATCTAACTCATTGGATGCAGAATTTCTCTCATGGTGGTGGGGAATGGGGATGTTCCGTGGGGAAACTGATTCCCTCACCTCTAGGCTTGGCAGAGAACTGGGGAAACTGATTCCCTCACCTCTAGGCTTCATTCCAGAACCAGGCAGTGGACCGGGGTGGCTTCCTTCACTCTAGCTTTGGAAATGCTTTATAGTGGGGGCTGCCTTCTGTCTCTTTGCTAAGTTTCCATACTGGGCCAAAGACATCCCCACATTCTTCCAGAAGATGTGGTACATATATACAATGGAATACTACTCAGTCATTAAAAAAAGAACGAAATAATGCCATTTGCAGCAACATGGATGGACCTAGAGATTATCATACTAAGTGAAGTAAGTCAGAAAGAGATAGACAAATACCATATGATATCACTTATATGTGGAATCTAAAATATGGCACAAATGAACTTATCTACAAAACAGAAACAGACTCATAGACATAGAGAACAGACTTGTGGTTGCCAAGCAGGGGAGAGGGAGAGGGATGGACTGAGTTTGGGGATAGCAGATGCAAACTATTATATTTAGAATGGATAAACGACAAGGTCCTAATGTATAACACAGGGAACTATATCCAATCTCCTGGGATAAACCATAATGGAAAAAATATTTAAAAAGACTTATATATGTGTATAACTGAGTCACTTTGCTGTACAGCAGAAATTAGCACAACATTGTAAATCAACGATACTTCAATAAAAAAATAAATAATAAAAAACAAAGACATCCCCACATTCTTCCAGAAGGGAATAACTTCCCCATAGGTGGCATCCGCCTGGATCTCCACCAGGCCACCAAGTCTATTGATTCTTGTAGTCCATGCTTTCCTTCAAGGTTCATTTTCCTGATTTTTGAAATATATCCTTTAGTAACCTTTTCCAGCAAAGATCTAGAGAGGTCTATTCTCCAAACCTTTGAAAACATCTGTCATAAAAAATAGTTCAGTTGGATGTAGGCTTCTAGATTAAAGTTCTGGGTAAAGATGGTGGATTGAACATATTCATCCAAATTTTGCTTCTCCAGAAACCACATAAAAACCACAATGAGTAGATAGATATTATTTAGAAATGTATGAACATTTAAGAATATGGAAAATGGGAGAGGAGACAACAACAAGGTTTTAGAAGCTAGAAAGAAGATGGAAAAATAAAAACTGACTAAGCAGATCAAAGGAAGTCAGATTTGAAGCTGGCTTGGTTAATTCTGCAACACCATCAACAGTCCAGGAGATGGTGACACCAGGTAACATTAGAAATGGGCATGAAGAGGGTGGCTTAAAATAAGGAGGGTTAGAAAGCCATTTGGGAAGCACTACCTTCCTCGATCCCCTCCATACCCCATGTTATGGATGACTTGTCCTCCCCACCTGTATTAGTCAGTTCTCCAGAGAAACAGAACCAAAAGTATATATACATATACAGAAAGAGATTTATTATGAGGGATTGGCTCATGCAATTATGGAAGATGAGAAGTCCCATGATCTGCTGTCTGCAAGCTGGAGGCCCGAGAGAGCCAGTGGTAGAGTTCCAGTCCAAACCTAAACCTGAGAACGAGGGGAGCCAAAGGATCCACCTGGTCCAAGTCCAAAGGCCTAAGAACCAGGATACGGATGTCCAAGAGCAGGAGAAGATGGATGTCCCAGCTCAAGCAAAGAGTAAATTCACCCTTTCTCTACATTTTCTTTTCATTCAGGCCCTCAGCAGATTGGATGATGCCCACCTGCATTGGTGAGGGTGATCTTTTTTACTCAGTCCACCAATTCAAATGCTAACCTCTTTCAGGGACACCCTTACAGACACATCTAGAAGTAATGTTTTACCAGCTATCTGAACATCTCTTAGTCCAGTCAAGTTACATCATGAAATTAACCATCACACCACCCTAGCAAAAGTATGGATGTTTATTCTGTGAAAAGGGAAAAACAGAAGTATATTGGACTTGGATGACACAGACCCGGTTAAGAGCAAGAGTACCATACTGAAACCAGGGTGAGTAGATGAATACGCAGACACTGAAAGCTGAGTGGGACCCCACCTCCAAACCCTGTTCACCCACCTACCTTCCAGAAATGGTTATGACCAAACGTTTTCTCTCCAGGTGGAAGAATTAGAAGAAGAGTTACCTCTGGGATATCTGACCCAGAGGAAGAACTTAAGATACTGATATTGAGGTTTCCCCCAACAAATAGTCCAGCCATATCACCCTCCAATGAAACGCACTCAGACCTTCCAATCAGCTTTTTTACTCACCCACAATTAAACATAAGCAGACACCTAAATATTACCAGACAGCTGCAGAATGCCTCTAATAAATAAGAAAAAGATCAAACAAACAAACCACAAAGAGAGAAAAACAACTTGGAGGAAAATTAAACTATGAAGGGAAGAGAAAACTTCAAAATAAAACTATTATTAATATCTTCAAAGAGATAAGCAATGATACTAAATCCTAGAAACAGGGTCAGAATGCTATTTAAAAAGGAACATTCAGAGAACATAAAAGAGCCCTTAGAAATTAATAACATGATAGCAGAACTAAAACACTCAATAGAAAGTTTGGAAATTCAGGTGAGTCAATCTCCCCAAAAGCAGAGCATAAACCAAAGAAAGGGAAATATGAGAAATATATAAAATATTATATTATGTTACATAAATTTATATTTGCGTGTATTTTATATAGAAAGTATAAACCCTTACATTATATTATAAAACATTGTATAAAACAATCTAGGAAGGCCAATATCTGAATAATGAGAGTTTCAGAAAGAGAAAACAGAGAAAAGGAATGAGAAAAAAATGAAAGAAATAATTTGAGGAAAACTATCCAGGGACTGGATGTAATAGACTGCTGAGTGGGACATGAGCTATTGTCCAGAGACCACAAGAACAAATATCCAGGGAATGGATGTAACAGAATGTTGGTGGGACATGACCTAGTGCTCAGAGATAAAAGAGGTATGAAATGCCCCAGATTTGAAAGAGAAATGAAACCAAGTGGCACTTCTTCCAGGGATTATTAAGAAGTGGTTAAATGGGCTCTGGAACTCTCAGCCTCTGCCCCACATGCCCTTCCAACTCTAGTTTATATAAGAGAAGATCAGGGCGAGAAAGGAGAATCCTGAGAGTGGGGTGTTGCTGGTGAAGGATGAGAGTACTGTGGCTTTTCCCTCCTCTCCCCTTGGGAGAGGAAAGGGAAGCTGCTTTTTTCCAAATCCCCACAATGTGAAAAGGGCTCCAAATATGAAACTCTCAGATCTAAAGTGTCTTTTTGACATCTTATTCCTTAGCTTGGCTTCTGTTTATACAGTGTGCTTGCTGATCTGTGCCCTGTACCTATATAAATAAATGGAAAAAGATGGCAGGGCAGAGAGGATGCAAGTGTGTAGCAGTCTGTACTCTCACTATTTGGTGGGGGCAAAGCTGTGTCAGTTTCCTGTGGGTTCACAAGTAGCCAGGCTTGAGCTGCCTTGCTAGCACCCCAACCAAGAGGGTGAGCCATCAAGCAAGGACTCCAGTAGCTGGAGTCTGTGGGGTGTTCTATCATGGACTATGTTGGCGTCGGGGGTGGGGTGGTAAAGTCAAGTCTGAGTGGACCTCTCAGGTCAGCAGATGGGTTCGGGGGATGTGAGGAGCTGGAAGCGAGACTCGCATATACAAACAGGGCTCTCAAATGGAGGCATCTTCAGTAACTAGCATGTTAGACAACCTGAATTCACAGAGGCATAAATATAAACTGGTTGGATTTTTTTTCCATTTACTGCCTTCAACCATGCTTTACTGAATCTCCCTATTCTTTAATGACATCTTGTGCAGATTCCACAGCTCTCTGGTCACTTGCATATATAGAAAAGTCTACCACCAGAGGACAAGCATTTAGATCCAGGCCACAGAGAGGGTAATGCTCTCTGAGAGGGAACCACAAAAGCATCAGTTAGGTGAACATTCTTTTTTATCTTTATCCATCCTCCCTGCTCCTGTAATGCAAGAACTTAGACTACAGGAAAAAGACAGAAGGAAGCGTGAACATGTAGAAAATGCCCTTTCCCCACTCAAAGGCCCCCAGGCAGAAGCATAGCTGGTAGTATGGGGCAGGGTGAAGACAAGTAATCAATTGGATATGCAACTAAATTAGATTGTAGTGGACTTTTTTGGCTGGAGAAATAGGCTTGAGGCTGGGTTTCCAGGAACAATGCCCAAAATCATGCCACAGAAATAGCTTGATGAGGAAATTCCACTGTCACCCTAGACTTCAGGAACTTGACAGCATTGGACCTGTTGCCACTGTGAATGCCCCCCAAAGCCAGGCTCCATTGCCACCACTCAAGCCAACAAATGGAAGCACTGAACTGAGCTTATATTTTTTATTAGTCATTTAGAAATTAAAATCTTGCATAGGTGCATCTGATTAATGGATCATGCAAGGTCCATTTAGCTGTGAAAGAAGCTGGGGATTTGAACTCTGAGATCTACATTGGAGCAGTAGAATTTATGGAAATTCTCCATAGTTAGAAAAGCTATTCAGAAGATGGGTCACTGCAAATGTGACACATGTCCACTATAGCTAATATTGTTTAAAATCAAATTGATTATCCACTTCATACTCATTAGGATGGCTGTTACCAAAAAAACAAAATAACGAATGTTGGAGAGGATGTGGAGAAACTGGAACCATTGTGCATTTGCTGCCAGGAATATAAAATGGTGTAGCTGCTGTGGAAAACAGTATGGTAGTTCCTCAAATTTTAAACATAGAATTACCATGTGATCTAGCAATTCTACTTCTAGATATATATACTCAAAAGAATTGGGCTTCCCTGGTGGCGCAGTGGTTGGGAGTCTGCCTGCCAATGCAGGGGACACGGGTTCGAACTCTGGTCTGGGAAGATCCCACATGCTGCGGAGCAACCAGGCCCGTGAGCCACAACTACTGAGCCTGCGCGTCTGGGGCCTGTGCTCCGCAACAAGAGACGCCGCGATAGTGAGAGGTTCGCGCACCACAATGAAGAGTGGTCCCCGCTCGCCGCAACTAGAGAAGGCCCTCGCACAGAAACGAAGACCCAACACAGCCAAAAATAATAAATAAATTAATTAATTAAAAAAAAAGAATTGAAAGTAGGTACTCAAATAGATATTTGTACATCAGTGTTCAAAGAAGCATTATCATGATAGCCAAGAGGTAGAAAGAAGCAGCCCAAATGTCCATCAATAGATGAATGAATAAATTAAACATGGTATATGTGTGTGTGTGTGTGTGTGTGTGTGTGTGTGTGTGTGTGTGTATGTAATGGAATATTATTCAGCCTCAAAAACAAATGAAATTCTGGTACATGTTACAACGTGGATGAACCTTAAAAACATTAAGCTAAGTGAAATAAACCAGACGTAAAAGGACAAATAGTACACGATTCCACTTACGTGAGGTACCTAGAACAGTCAAATTCATAGAAACAAAAACAGAATAGCGGTTAACAGGGACAGTCCTTGAGCAATGAAAGAAGATTTAAAAGGCCTTGAATCAAGAAGAGGAGAATGTGCTTTATTGATAAGAAAAATATCAGAAGCTGGTTTTTTCTTTTTAAGATTTTTTTTTTTTGTGGACTATTTTTAAAGTCTTTATTGAATTTGTTACAATATTGCTTCTGTTTTGTGTTTTGGGTTTTTGGCTGTGAGGCATGTGGGATCTTAGCTCCCTGACCAGGGATTGGACCCACACCCCCTGCATTGGAAGGCGAAGTCTTAAACACTGGCCCACCAGGGAAGTCCCAAAAGCTGGTTTTCTTTTCTAAAAGGTCTTCAGACTCATTCTCTCCAGCTTTAAATAAAAACCAATTATTAATATATGTATAAATCAGAGAGAGAGAATAACCAAATAATAATTAGCCCAGGAACTTTGGAGCCAAATATTCCCTGATCTCCAGTTGACCTTGAGTGAATCACTTAAACTCTCTGCTCTTCAGCTTCCCTGACTCCACAATGAAAAACACAGCTTCCCCACAGAGGTGTTAGGAAATTCCCTGAATTCACTGTTGTCAAGCAAATCCATGGCCTGCAGAAACCCAGGGGAGATATTCTGTTTCTTTCAAATTTATAGAAAATCTAAAAACAGTATATTGAGCTAGAATCATCAAGTGTTCATTTTGGGCACGTAATGCTCCAAACAAGAAAATAGATGCTTTATATACAACTGTTAGTTTTCTTTTTTATGACTCTCAGAAGTCAACACACATTGGTTGCCAGTTGCAATGCAATTCCACCTTCTGTCTCTTTGCCTTTTGTCGTCCTGGTGACTTACTGTATCAAATACTGAGAAGAAAAAGTAGTTGAGCAAAGGGGCAGAAGTGCCAATCTTCTCCTTTCTTGCCAGCTCTCTTGTTTTGTTTTGTTTTGTTTTTTTTCCCTAATCTCACTCATCCTAGCGCAGTAATGGTGCAACCCTGAATCCAGGCGTGTGTTCCCAAGAACCTCTCAAGCGCGTGATTTACAAAGACTGCTTTGGAGTTGAAGCAAGCTACCTTGATCCTTTAAATACAAGTGACATTGTTACCTTAGGAGGAAAATAAGAAATCTATCAGAAGGACTTTTAGGCTTAAATTCTTTTTCAAGGATCCTAAGTTAATTAAAGAGGACAATATACAAAAGAAGATGACCTTTTTCGTATAAGCTATAAACATGCCATCATTAACGAATTGCATTACAGGCAAGAGAAGACAAAGAGCAGTTCTGGTTAAGTTCAGCAGTTACTTAAGTTGATGGAATGGCAGACAGTGTAGTTAATGTTTTGAGTAGTTAAGATATTTTTACAAAGCCGTTCGTTAAAAATAGACGTAAGCATTAAAAATAAATGAATATACTGTAAAGCAATAAACTTTTGCTTAGACTTTGGGATCATATTAATGATTCATCTTTCTGTGTCAACTAAAGATAATTTAAAAATATTAGTCAGAAAGAAAGAATTGTAGGCTGACTACATCTGACTTAACAACATCCTTTCTTGTAATTAGGTGGCTTTTTACTATAGTACCTTGGTGAAGGGAAATTTGTTTTACATTAATAGCAAATGAAAACAAATTTGGCCTTTGTGGCGGGGGAAGAATGCTATATTTCTTCAGCAAAATTACATTATAATGTGCTGACAAATTCAAAACAACTGTTCTGAGTAATGAATGCATAGGGAAACTCCAGACTGAAGGGATTGGAACAGTAATGACAGAAAGGAAATACCCTGATTTTTTTTTCCCTAAAAACTGAGCTGAAGCTCCAAGTGCTTTTCACTCAGTGGTTCCAAATATCTTTCAACAGTGTCACTACAAAAATGAAATGAGGGAAAAGAAAGAGACATCTGAACGCCCGATCTCTTCCCATTAGAAATACATGGTTAATTTTCATGATTAACAAGTCTTCTTTCATTAAGCCCCACTGCCTCCTGCCCAGCCTGGTGGTAGGGAGATATGAATTCCATGTCAGGAGCTCCACTGGTAATGTTACTGTACTCTAGTTTCAAGAGCATAAGGTTTGGTGTCAGATGCCTGGGTTTGAATCTCAGCTCCACCACTTAGCAACTCTGTGACTTAAAAGCTGCTTAAGGTCCTTAACCTCTCTGAACCTCATTTTCTACTGTAAATGAGAGATAGTAACAGTCACTGTTCTAAGATGAAATGAGATGATGCATGTGAAGCACTCAGCACAGGCCTGACACATAATAAGCGGTTAATAAATGTTAACTATCTTCTTGTTTTTTGCTACAAACTTGGATAATTTAACAACTCCCAAATGCACAACTCAACTTATTATTCAAAAATTATTTAGGCAGGGAATACCTGCCTAAATTAGTAGAATTCAGTGATTTCTTTCAGGGGCCAAGGTTACTTTCTGGTATGAATTAGAAGTACAGGGAACTATATAATTGCAGAACAAGAAGGAGAAGAAACCGTGATGTGGTCCTTAACATTGGCAAAGAAGTCTCAAGGAAGGAGAGAGCATGGTAGAGTCCATAGTACATTGATCTTGGAATCAGAAAGAACCTGGATTCAGTTCTTAGCTTGGTCACTATAGTGGGTTGAATGCTGGCCTTCAAAAGATATGTCCAGTTCCTAACCTTTGGTACCTGTGAATGTGATCCTTATTTGGAAATAGGGTCTTAATAGATGTAATTAAGTTAAAAATCTTGAGATGAGATCATCCCAGATTTAGGGACTTTAGACACTTGTCCAATGACAAGTGTCCTTATAAGAGACAGAAAAGAAGACAGACACACACAGAGGGGAAGTCCACATGAAGATGTAGGCAGAGTTGGAGTGATGTATCAATAAGCCAAGGGATTCCAAGAACTGTGGGCAGCCACCAGAAGCTCGGTGAGAGGCACGGAATGGATTCTCCCTCAGCTCCTTTAGAAGGAATCAACCCTGCTGACACCTTAGTTTTAGACTTCTGGTCTCCAGAACTGTGTAAATATATATTTCTGTTGTTTTAAGCCACCCATTTTATGGTAATTTGTTATGGCAGCCCTAAGAAAGTAATACAATCAGTAAGTTGGAAAGTTAGTGGACCTCTCTGAGGACTAATGAGATCAAGAATACAAAGACACCGGCACATGAGAGGCATTCGATAAACGTTCGCTGAAAACATTCTTTCTCTTCATCTTCACAACAACCCAGCAAGTTAAGTATTATCCTCACTTTCCTATGAATAAATGGATTCCCTGAAAAGTTGACCAACCAGCCCACAGCCAGGTGAGTGAATGGCAGGTTTTTTGGCTCCAGTACTAGTATCTTCTCAACCATACCAATTTGTCCTCTCTCTTGCTTACAGAGTTTTACCAAAATTCTGTTTGTTACTTACTACATTGTCACTGTACCTGACTAAACTGCCATGAATCCCATGAATCCAAAAAATAAAATATTAGCTGAGGAGGGAGAGGAAGAGACAGTAAAAGTGGTGTGTATGGAGGAAGTCAAGGAAAAGCACACAAAATCCAAAGGCAGATCATTCATCTCAAATCAGGATGTTAGAGAACGGTTCACAGAAATAATGAAAGTTTTGTAGTAAGCCCTAAGGGATAGAGAGGAAACCTTTCTTAAATTAATAATTTTACTGATAAAGAGTGGTTATCATCTAATTATAATATCTCAAATCCATTACTGCCCACCTGGGAATTGAAGGCTGGGTTTGACAGAGTCTAAGAATCACAAAGGGGGGCTTCCCTGGTGGTCCAGTGGTTGAGACTCCTAGCTTCCACTGCAGGGAACCCGGCTTCAATCCCTGGTCAGGGAACTGAGATCCCACATGCTGTGCAGTGCAGCTGAAAAAAAAAAAAAAGGTAAAAGAATCACAAAGGTAATAAATCTTCATCACTTACTCATTTATAGAAGTCAGGAAAAGAGCACTTTTTGAATGATTAAAAGGTCTTTAGGTTTATCAGAAATGTGGATTATCTCACTTTTCACTCATCTCAAACATTTTGTTAAAATGATCTTTTAACTTTTTTCAGGAATTGAGAAAAATACAAGTTTTTTTTAAAAAATAATTTCTTTTATTTTTGGCTGTGTTGGGTCTTCATTGCTGAGAGTGGGCTTTCTCTAGTTGCAGCGAGCAGGTTTCTCATTGCTGTGGCTTCTCTTGTTGCGGAGCACGGGCTCTAGGCACGCGGGCTCAGTAGTTGTGGCACACGGGCTTAGCTGCTCTGCGGTATGTGGGATCTTCCCAGGCTCCAACCCGTGTCCCCCGCACTGACAGGTGGATTCTTAACCACTGCGCCACCAGGGAAGCCCTTGGCTCTTAAACATAGGAAAAGAAGTGCTCAAACTCACTCATTAAAAGAATGCACATTAAGGGCTTCCCTGGTGGCGCAGTGGTTGAGAGTCCGCCTGCCGATGCAGGGGACGCGGGTTCGTGTCCCGGTCCGGGAAGATCCCACATGCAGCGGAGCGGCTGGGCCCGTGAGCCATGGCCGCTGAGCCTGTGCGTCCGGAGCCTGTACTCCGCAACGGGAAAGGCCACAACAGTGAGAGGCCCGCGTACCGCAAAAAAAAAAAAAAAAAAAAAAAAAAAAAGAATGCACATTAAAACCACATTGAATTAAAAGTAATTTTTTACGTACCAAAACTCAAAACATTTGAGAAAATTTTGCTTTGTAAGGGTGTAAGGCAGTGGACCCTCTCATGCATAGTGGAAGTAAAAATGTTTGCATCCTATATGAAGGGCAATGTGGAAATATGTATCAAAATTTTAAATATTCATATCATTTTAACCCTGTAATTCTATATATAGGAATTTATAAATCAAATAGGCTTATATATATCCAAAATGATGTATGTATGTCCAAAGTTATTCATATTATTGTTTTTTGTAATATTAAAAGATTAGAAATGACCTGAATATGCATTAACAAGGGAATGGTTAAATCATCATGGTATATCTATATAATGCAACACTGTAGGAGTATTTTCAAAATTAAGATTCTTTTTATGGACTGATTTGAATAATCTCCATGAAATATTGTTAAGAAAAAAACAAGGTACAGTACACCGCATACATCATGCTAAGTGGGAAGAATATGTATGCTCATCTTGTCTATAGAGCAGCTCTTAAATGCGTCGCAAGAAACTGGTGACAGTGTCTCCTGATGCGGCAGCAGCACGAGGCTGCGTGCAGAGGATGGAGTGGCAGGTGAAGGTGCAGGAGCTGGGCCCCGCCGGGCGCAAGTCCCGGTGTGTGAACGAGGTGCCGTCCTTCTACGTGCCCATGGTCGACGTCAACGATGACTTCGTGCTCCTTCCGGCCTGACGCGGTGAGACAGCTGCCCGGGACACAGGCGAGCCCCCTACGTCTGCCGCCGAGTCCGGGAGGTGGAAGGAGACCACGTCCCCGGTGGGGACACCCAGGGAGAACCCCGCGCTGGGCCCCTGGCACGCGCCTCTTTCACACCCGCCGCCGCGGGAGGACGCGGAGCCGGGGTCGCGTGCACGGACACGGTAGCCTCAGGCTCTTTTCCGGCGGCTGCACGGGCATCTCAGGAGCTGCAGGACGAAGAGCGTTTTTAAAATTCCTTGTTCCATTTCTGATCCACTAAAGAGAATAAAATTAAGGCGTCCACCCCTCACCAACAGCGGCCTCCGGGGCGGAGGGTGGGGAGAGCTTCGGACCGGCTGCTGTCCTGTTGCCACGAACCTGCCTGCGGACTGTGCCGGCCTCGCACCTGGGCTGGGACGCCGGGCCGGGTGAGGGTCTGGCTGCGCCGCCCGCCTCACAGGGACACAGAGGCAGGACTTTCGGCTGTGTTCTTAATGGAGTCAAATCCACGTGGTTTGTATATTTTTTCCTTTAATCTTGGGCATTTTGTTTCTCTTTCTGAGAACATAACTTGAAACACTACAGAGCCAATAATCATATAAAAAGTGTACCGGTAAACGCTGTACAGTTTTATACACGTTCACAATGTACTTTTGCTGCCTTCTAGATAACTTATTTTGCAACATGTTACTGCACAGTTGTAAATAACTTATGTACTGTAACATCACTTCAGTTATGTGTAAAGAAATGAATTAGTTAATTAAATGCTCTTTGTGAAAAAAAAACACGAAAGAAACTGGTGACATTGGTTGCATTGGTAAAAGTAAACTGAGTGGCTGGGGAAAAAAAAGCATGAGAGGGTACATGATGGTTTTGAAGCAGAGCTGCAAATCCTTTGACCCTCCTCCCATCAGGAGGTGGAGTACAGGACCCTTCCCTTGGAGTTTGGTGGGCCTTTGCAACTGCCCTGATGAACAGAATGCAGTAGAAGTGGTGGTGCCCAAGGCAGCGTTTGAAAAGTCTCAGCAGCGTCTGCAGGTTCCCCTTGGGACAGTCACTCCAGGAGAGAGAGAATAGAAATGCCCTAGAAGCCCCAGCTGCTCGAGTCTTCCCAGCTCCAGCACCAAACGTGCAAGTGAAAACACCTTTGAGATGACCCCAACTCTAGCCACTTTCTGACAGTAACTGCATAAGAGACCCTGAAGGAGAACTGACCCATTGACCCCCAGCTTCATTAGCAACTAATGACATCATTACTGTTTTAAGCCACTATTTTGGAGTGGTTTGCTAGGCAGTAAGAGATAACTAGAACAGAGCCCTTCACTGTTTACCCTTTATACATTTTGAATTTTGAATCACATGAATGTATTTCCTATTAAAAAAGTAAATAAAGCTAAAATTATCCTCCAAATTCCCTGGCTTAATCTTTTATCTATCTTTAACCCTTAAAATGGGTTCAGTAACAGAATTGTCTAAGGTTTCCTTGGCCTGATTATCCTCAAGGACTTACTGATAAGTAGGAATCTGCCTGGTGTGAATTGAGAAATCCTGGAATACCCCTGCCCCGGCTCCAAACAAACAAACAAAAATCTTTGCTTCCTCAACAATGGAAATTACTTCCTTAGCCAATAACATATGAAAATATGATCAATATTCTTAACATTAAATAAATGCATTCCATCAACTACTTTCTAATTGTGAAGTGAGAAGTGTACCTTCACAATAGAGGGTACCATCATAACCGAGCATTGTGAATAGAGGGCTAATGTGACATGATATGCCCCAGGATGCAATGCAACATGAAGTATACAGCATCACCTATGAACAATTTGCTCCAAAAACATTGAACCAGAAACTACTCAGGCTTTTAGATCTAACTTCAAGTTTACAGGAAGTGCAAGTGATAGAGAAACAAATTAAACACCACCATGAGAAAACAATCAGAAAAATTCAGAATATGGAACACTCTACAAGATAATTGGCCTGGTCTCTTCAAAACAGCATTGGTGAAGAGGTGGGGAAACAGGCATTTTCATGCATTATTGTTGTAACTCTAGATGTATCTCCAAGACCATGCACATTCCTGGCTTAGAAAAATCCCTTTATTCACCCTGAATGCCAACACACACTCACAAATAAAATTTGAGTTCATCAGAATATACAACAAGAGGAATAATCATCTAAGAACTGACAAAGAAGAGTATCATTTAGGACAAAACATTAAGGATTTGATTAAATTAAATTTATTGTGAGTATACTTTGTAATATCACTTGAGGTACCAGGTATTAATGCCTAGATTATAACCAAATTACAGTGAATATTATGAAGTAAAGGGAGAGTTCAATCAATATCTTCACGCCTCTCTCAAACTAGAGTCTTTGTTTTTTAAACGTATTAATGCTTTGGGTTCATGTAGAATTCCTATAACAGTGCTGAATTGTTTTATGTACTTAAAGTAGCCTGAGACTGAGTTAGAATTGCTATGCTAAGAGAGCTAGTAGTTGCACTCAAATAAGTTAATTATATCCAAAAAAGCCCTTCATCTATCTACCGCCCACTGCTGTTCTGAGATTTACTATGCCATCAAAAGTGGGACTCAAGTAACCTAATGAAATTCACTATTTATGCCTATAATCACAGCAGTGATATTTCAAGGTCATCTCATTAGCAGAAATATTTGTAGTCAACCCATTCGGGATGCCCTTGGAAAAGAAATATGTGAAGCATATCAAAAGGGCATTGTTCCCTTTCAGAACAGGGATTTATTTATCAAAATCTTAGAGTAAATACCAAGATTAGATTAGTGCAACTGTTTCATTCTTTCCCCCAGACAACAATAGAAGATGTCAGGCCAGCTAAAAAAGTGCTGAGTTTAGAGTAATGCGAAGTTGTAAATAGTACTTTGCATTGAGAGAGAGTACACATTTAGGAGAAATTAGAAGCAGAGATTATTGTCTCTATTTTTCTATCTGGTAGCTTCCAATCAGTTAATATAGTACCATCCACAAACCTGTTTAGCTATATTACCAAATTTTAATTTAAGAAATGAGGATCTATAAAGTGTTTGCCATAAGTCAGAGAGGGCTCTCCACTCCTGGGATAATGAAAGGGAATTCAGATTCAAACGTCTCAATAAACACTGTATCTTACTCTTTTCCTGTGACACAACCCGCTGACATGTGCAGTGACTCCCAAACCCACAACTGGTTTACCTACTCAAAACACTTAAGACTTGGTCTTCATACTAGTATACTAGTTGAGAGAATGGGCTTAAATTCTCTTCTACCATTTACTTCAATTAAACAAGCAAATCACTCTTTAGGCCATGGTTTCTTCATTTGTAAAATGGAAGTAATAATAGTAACTACCTCACAGAGCTGTGAGAAGGACAAAATGAGGAAAACCATGTAAAGCACTTAGAACTCTGATGAGCACATAATATCTACTCCTCTTACACTCAGCATTTACTATAGAAGGCGCCATGCTAGGCACTGGTATCCAGTGATGAATAAGACAGTTTCCTCTCAGTGATCTCACAATCTAGCTGAGGAGCAGACATGGAAGTAAATCATTATAATATTATAATTGAGACATAGAGGACATAGACAGTCCTCCCTAATTCGCTGTAGATTATGCCAGGGCCCCTGAAATGTCTCAGAACTTCACAGGATACAGACACTTCAGCAGGCCCTTGAAAGATGAATAAACCTTTCCCTTGAGTTGAATGTTCTGAAATTATACACATTCAGTAATTTAGTATTATTTTCAGTTACACCACACTGCATAATGCTGCTACATGGAAGAGCCAGGAACATGCTTGCATTGCTCTCTAAAACCCTCTTTCTGGATAAAGAAGATGTGGTACATATATACAATGGAATATTACTCAGTCAAAAAAAAGAATGAAATAATGCCATTTGCAGCAGCATGGATGGACCTAGAGATTATCATACTAAGCGAAGTAAGTCAGAAAGAGAAAGAAAAATACCATATGATATCATTTATATGTGGAATTTAAAATACGGCACAAATGAACCTAACTACAAAACAGAAATAGACTCACAGACATAGAGAACAGACTTGCAGTTGCCAAGGTCGGGGGAGGCAGAGGGAAGGACTGGGAGTTTGGGATCAGCAGATAATAAACTATTATATATAGAATGGATAAACAACAAGGTCCTACTGTACAGTACAGGGAACTATAGTCAATATCCTGTGATAAACCATAATAGAAAAAAATATGAAAAAGAATATATATATGTATAACTGAATCACTTTACTGTACAGTAGAAATTAACAAAGCATTGTAAATCAACTATAGTTCAATAAAAAAATTTTTTAAATACCCTCATTCTTATGTCCATGCATAGGAGATTACACATTACAGCTTTGTTCCGTTTATACACCCATGAAAACTGCCACAGTGTTTTCCTAGGCCCAGGTCAGCTGAAAACTGTCCCAAAGGTTTTGAGTTGTCCAGCAATTCAGGTCAAACTAGAGCTTTAAGAATTATTGCAATGGCTTTTCTTGGGGAAGGGTCACAAAGAATTCCCTCTTGGCTTGAGAAAAAGTTTAGATTTATATTATCAAACTGTATCAGTTAAAACTGAGGGAGTTTTCCTCTTTGCTTTGGTTACTGGGAAACTTGGAGACAAACTGGCTATCTGACAACTTCAACTATACGGGGCCAAGTGCTACTCTTTCCTCTTGTTTTGAATTCTTACCAATATCTGACATCTTTGCAATTTATTTAATTTGTATGGCATGTATTTTTGAGACAAATTCAAGTCCTCTCTCAATGAGAAGGAAAATAATACGTTTTTAGAACTCTCAAATTATAACTAAGTAATAAAGTGGTACCCTTAAAGAGTTAACACCCTGCCTAAGGGCTTTATTAACCCCCGGGAAATTTACTCATTGACAACAGATCAAGCATAAAGTTCCAAACCATCAAACACCAGGCGGATATTTTTCAGGGGAAAAAAAGAGCACCTTAGTAAAACTTTTTCTGGCAAAAGAAAGCATTCAGATGTATTTGCTAGAGCAAACAGGCCACCTAGCACTAAACTAGCTAAGGACACATTTGAAGGACAGTGGCTGTTAGAGGGCAATGGAAATTCTGAAATCAGCGAGTTGGAAGAGCCCCACGGGCCAGACCAACTGGATAGTCACCAGGACCGCTTCTAACAGAGACTTGCAGGAGACAAACTGACAGTGGAAAGAACTGAAAAATTAGGAGACACACACACACACACACACACACACACACATACACACACACACAATCAAAACAAACCCAACAACCTGATAGTGTCTAAAAAGAAGGCTATTAAAAAAATTTTTTAATGGACAACTCACTCTAGAGTTACCACTGGGATCAACATGAAATTTCAAATGATCCCTATGATTAGAGAATGATATTTGTATCAAACGGCCCACCAAAATGAGAAGGATATAAAGTGACAGCATTATGTAGACCTATATAGACACAAGGACACATACCATTCATGTAGCTACCTGGACGAACATCACACACTTATAGCTCGACTTTGTGCTAGTATGTTACATATATTAACTCTTTTAACTCTCCTAAGAGGTAGGTTTTAGGTCTTACACCTCTGTTGTCAGGAGCTGTAGAAATGAACAAACTTTGCTCGGCACACACGCAGTGTATCAGTGTTTGAGCTGGACTTCCATCCCAGGTCTGGGTAACTCCTCTGTAAATCATGCAATTTCCATTCCACCATGTGAACCAGGGAGGTGTGGGTAGAAGGAAGACTTGGAGATTCCTTGGAGGACACTGAGGAAAAAGTTATTTGAAAGAGCATGCATGCTTCTTTGCTCACATGAAAGAGATTAATGCTACACTGTCTTTCCCTATTACTAAAACTTACATAAGACCTTTATGAAAACTTTACATGTTCCAGTTTTGCCACTAGCCTGAAAAGACCTCTTTGGCTGCTTATTTAGAAAAGGCATATTTCATCAGAGATGATTCCAGTGTCTGTGCTCTGAGAGATCCTGCTCTTAACTTTCATGAGTCACAGGCTGTGCCTACATGATGCCACATGAGGAGGAAAAGTTAACAATTCACTCAGGAACAGGAATTTAGCTACATGATCCAAACTTCTGGGTTTGGGGAAACATCTGGAGGTCTGACATTGAGAGACACAGTCTGAGCCTCAATTGCTATTTTGCTTGGTACATACCCCTGTATGAATCATAAGAGAGCTAAAAACCATATACAAAAATAAACTCAAAATGGGTTAAAGACCTAAATGTAAGACTGGAAATCATAAAAATCCTAGAGGAAAACATAGGCAGAACATTTTCTGACATAAATCATAGTTTTTTGGATCTGTATCCTAAAGCAAAGGAAATAAAAGCAAAAATAAACAAATGGGACCTAATTAAACTCAAAAGCTTTTGCACAGCAAAGGAAACCATCAGCAAAAGGAAAAGACAGCCTACTGAATAAAAGAAAATATTTGCAAATGATAAGGGGTTAATATCCAACATATATAAACAGCTCATACAAAAACATTAAAAAAAAAACCTGATTTTAAAATGGGCAGAGAAACTGAATACACATTTTTCCAAAGAGGAAATGCAGATGGCAAACAGGCACATGAAAAGATGCTCAACATCACTCATCATCAGGGAAATGAAAATCAAAACCACAATGAGATAACACCTCACAACTGTCAGAATGGCTATCATCAAAAAGAACAAAAATAACAAATGTTGGCAAGGAAGTGGAGAAAAGGGAACCCTTGGGCACTATTAGTGGGAATGTAAATTGGTGCATCCGAAGAAAACAAAACCACTAATTCAAAAAGATACTTGCACCCCAATGTTCATAGCAGCATTATTTACAATTGCCAAGATATGGAAGCAACCTCAGTGTCCATCAACAGATGAATGAATAAAGAAGATGTGGCATATGTATATAATATATATATAATATATATATATATATACACACACATATATATACATATATATACAGTGGAGTACTACTCAGCCATAAAAAGAATGAAATTTTGCCATTTGCAGCAACATGGATAGACTTGGAGGGTATTATGCTAAGTGACATAAGTCAGACAGAGAAAGATAAATACTGTATGATATAACTTATATGTAGAATCTAAAAAAATACAACAAACTGGTGAATATTAACAAAAAAGAAGCAGACTCACAGATAGAAAAAACTAGTGGTTACCAGTGGGGAAAGGGAAGGCAGGATGGGGCAATATAGAGGTAGGGGGTTAAGAGGTACAAACTATTATGTATAAAATAAGCTACAAGGAGGGACTTCCCTGGTGGTCCAGTGGTTAAGACTCTGCGCTTCCACTGCAGGGGCATGGGTTCAATTCCTGGTCAGGGAACTAAGATCCTGCATGCTGTGCAGTGTGGCCAAAAAATAATTTTTTAAAAACAAGCTATAAGGATATATTGTACAACATGAGGAATATAGCCAGTATTTTATGATAACTACAAATGGAGTATAATCTTTAAAAATTGTGAATTACTATATTGTACACCTGAAACATAATATTGTACATCAGACCCACCACCAGTCCCTCCCATCAAGGAACTTGCACAAGCCTCTTAGATAGCCTCATCCACCAGAGGGCAGAAAGCAGAAGCAAGCAGAACTACAATCCTGGAGCCTGTGGAACAGAAACCACATTCACAGAAAGATAGACAAGATGAAAAGACAGAGGGCAATGTACCAGATGAAGGAACAAGATAAAACCCCAGAAAAACAACTAAATGAAGCAGAGACAGGCAACCTTCCAGAAAAAGAATTCAGAATAATGAGAGTGAAGAGGATCTAGGACCTCAGAAAAAGAATGGAGGCAAAGATCAAGAGGATGCAAGAAATGTTTAACAAAGATCTAGAAGAATTAAAGAACAAACAAACGGACATAAACAATACAATAACTGAAATGAAAACTACACTAGAAGGAACCAATAGCAGAATAACTGAGGCAGAAGAACGGATAAGTGACCTGGAAGACGCAATGGTGGAATTCACAGCTGCGGAACAGAATAAAGAAAAAACAATGAAAAGAAATGAAGATAGCCTAAGAGACCTCTGCGACAACATTAAACACAACAACATTCACATTATAGGGGTCCCAGAAGGAGAAGAGAGAGAGAAAGGACCCAAGAAAATATTAGAAGAGATTACAGTTGAAAAGTTCCCTAACGTGGGAAAGGAAATAGCCACCCAAGTCCAGGAAGCGCAGAGAGTCCCATACAGGATAAACCCAAGGAGAAACACACCAAGACACATAGTAATCAAACTGGCAAAAATTAAAGACAAAGAAAAATTATTGAAAGCAGCAAGGGAAAAACGACAAATAACATACAAGGGAACTCCCATAAGGTTAACAGCTGATTTCTCAGTAGAAACTCTATAAGCCAGAAGGGAGTGGCATGATATACTTAAAGTAATGAAAGGGAAGAACCTACAACCAAGATTACTCTACCCAGCAAGGATCTCATTCAGATTCAATAGAGAAATCAAAAGATCTACAAACAAGCAAAAGCTAAGAGAATTCAGCACCACCAAACCAGCTCTACAACAAATGCTAAAGGAGATTCTCTAAGTGGGAAACACAAGAGAAGAAAAGGACCTACAAAAACAAACCCAAAACAATTAAGAAAATGGTCACAGGAACATACATATCAATAATTACCTTAAATGTGAATGGATTAAATGCTCCAACCAAAAGACACAGGCTTGCTGAATGGATACAAAAACAAGACCCATCTATATGCTGTCTACAAGAGACCCACTTCAGACCTAGGGACACATACAGACTGAAAGTGAGGGGATGGAGGAAGGTATTCCATGGAAATCAAAAGAAAGCTGGAGTAGCAATACTTATATCAGATAAAATAGACTTTAAAAAAAAGAATGTTACCAGAGACAAGGAAGGATACTACATAATCATCAAGGGATCAATCCAAGAAGAAGATATAACAATTATAAATATATATGCACCCAACATAGGAGCACCTCAATACATAAGGCAACTGCTAACAGCTATAAAAAAGGAAATCGATAGTAACACAATAATAGTGGGGAACTTTAATGCCTCACTTACACCAATGGACAGATCATCCAAAATGAAAATAAATAAGGAAACAGAAGCTTTAAATGACACAATAGGCCAGACAGATTTAATTGATATTTATAGGACATTCCATCCAGAAACAGCAGATTACACTTTCTTCTCAAGTGTGCACAGAACATTCTCCAGGATAGATCACATCTTGGGTCACAAATCAAGCCACAGTAAATTTAAGAAAATTAAAATCATAGCAAACATCTTTTCTGACCACAACACTATGAGATTAGAACTGACTTACAGGGAAAAAAACATAAAAACCACAAACACATGGAGGTTAAAAAATACATTACTAAATAACCAAGATATCACTGAGGAAAACAAAAAATACCTAGAGACAAATGACAATGAAAACATGACAATCCAAAACCTATGGGATGCAGAAAAAGCAGTTCTAACAGGGAAGTTAATAGCTATACAAGCCTACCTCAAGAAACAAGAAAAATCTCAAATAAACAATCTAACCTTACACCTAAAGGAACTAGAGAAAGAAGAACAAACAAAACCCAAAGTTAGCAGAAGGAAAGAAATTATAAAGATCAGAGCAGAAATAAATGAAATAGAAACAAAGAAAACAACAGCAAAGATCAATAAAACTAAAAGCTGGTTCTTTGAGAAGATAAACAAAATTGGTAAACCATTAGCCAGATGCATCAAGAAAAAGAGGGAGAGGACCCACGTCAATAAAATTAGAAATGAAAAAGGAGAAGTTACAACAGACACCGCAGAAATACAAAGCATCCTAAGAGACTACTACAAGCAACTCTATGCCAATAAAATGGACAACCTGGAAGAAATGGACAAATTCTTAGAAAGGCATAACCTTCCAAGACTGAACCAGGAAGAAATAGAAAATATGAACAGACAAATCACAAGTAATGAAATTGAAACTGTGATTAAAAATCTTCCAACAAACAGAAGTCCAGGACCAGATAGCCTCAAAGGTGAATTCTATCAAACATTTAGAGAAGAGCTAACACCTATTCTTCTCAAATTCTTCCAAAAAATTGCAGAGGAAGGAACACTCCCAAACTCATTCTATGAGGCCACCATTACCCCGATAGCAAAACCACACAAAGATACTACAAAAAAAGGAAATTACAGACCAATATCACTGATGAATATAGATGCAAAAATCCTCAACAAAATACTAGCAAACAGAATCCAACAGCACATTAAAAGGATCATACACCATGATCAAGTGGGATTTATCCCAGGGATGCAAGGATTCTTCAATATACACAAATCAATCAATGTGATAAACCATATTAACAAATTGAAGAATAAAAACCATATGATCATCTCAATAGATGCAGAAAAAGCTTTTGACAAAATTCAACACCCATTTATGATAAAAACTCTCCAGAAAGTGGGCATAGAGGGAACCTACCTCAACATAATAAAGGTCATATACGACAAACCCACAGCAAACATCATTCTCAATGGTGAAAAATTGAAAGCATTTCCTCTCAGATCAGGAACAAGACAAGGATGTCCACTCTCACCACTATCATTCAACATACTTTTGGAAGTCCTAGCCATGGCAATCAGAGAACAAAAAGAAATAAAATGAATCCAAACTGGAAAAGAAGAAGTAAAACTGTCACTGCTTGCAGATGACATGATACTATACATGGAGAATCCTAAAGATGCCACCAGAGAACTACTAGACCTAATCAATGAATCTGGTAAAGTTGCAGGATACAAAATTAATGCACAGAAATTCTTGCATTCCTATACACTAATGATGAAAAATCTGAAAGAGAAATTAAGGAAACACTACCATTTACCATTGCAACAAAAAGAATAAAATACCTAGAAATAAATCTACCTAGGGAGACAAAAGACCTATATGCAGAAAACTATAAGACACTGATGAAAGAAATTAAAGATGATACCAACAGATGGAGAGATATACCATGTTCTTGAATTGGAAGAATCAATATTGTGAAAATGACTATACTACCCAAAGCAATCTACAGATTCAAGGCAATCCCTATCAAATTACCAATGGCATTTTTTACAGAACTAGAACAAAAAGTCTTAAAATTTGTATGGAGACACAAAAGGCCCTGAAGAGCCAACGCAGTCTTGAGGGAAAACAACGGAGCTGGAGGAATCAGGCTCCCTGACTTCAGGCTATACTACAAAGCTACAGTAATCAAGACAATATGGTACTGGCACAAAAACAGAAACATAGATCAATGGAACAAGATAGAAAGCCCAGAGATAAACCCACGCACCTATGGTCAACTATCTATGACAAAGGAGGCAAGGATACACAATGGAGAAAAGACAGTCTCTTCAATACGTGGCGCTGGGAAAACTGGACAGCTACATGTAAATGAATGAAATTAGAACACTCCCTAACACCATACACAAAAATAAACTCAAAATGGATTAGAGACCTAAATGTAAAACCAGACACTATAAAACTCTTAGAGGAAAACATAGGAAGAACACTCTTTGACATATATCACAGCAAGATTCTTTTTGATCCACCTCCAAAAGTAATGGAAATAAAAACAAAAATAAACAAATGGGACCTAATGAAACGTCAAAGCTTTTGCACAGCAAAGGAAACCATACACAAGATGAAAAGACAACCCTCAGAATGGGAGAAAATATTTGCAAATGAATCAACAGACAAAGGATTAATCTCCACAATATATAAACAGCTCATGCAGCTCAATATTTAAAAAAACAAACAAAGCAATCCAAAAATGGGCAGAAGACCTAAATAGACATTTCTCCAAAGAAGACATACAGATGGTCAAGAGGCACATGAAAAGCTGCTCAACATCACTAATTATTAGAGAAACGCAAATCAAAACTACAATGAGGTATCACCTCACACCAGTTAGAATGGGCATCATCAGAAAATCTACAAACAACAAATGCTGGAGAGGGTGTGGAGAAAAGGGAACCCTCTGCACTGTTGGTGGGAATGTAAATTGATACAGCCACTATGGAGAACAGTATGGATGTTCCTTAAAAAACTAAAAATAGAATTACCTTATGACCCAGCAATCCCACTACTGGGCATATACCTAGAGAAAACCATAATTCAAAAAGACCCATGCACCCCAATGTTCATTGTACCACTATTTAAAGTAGCCAGGCCATGGAGCAACTTAATGCCCATCGACAGATGAATGGATAAAGAAGTGGTACATATATACAATGGAATATTACTCAGCCAAAAAAAGGAACGAAATTAGGTCATTTGTAGAGACGTGGATGGATCTAGAGACTGTCATACAGAGTGAAGTAAGTCAGAAAGAGAAAAACAAATATTGTATATTAATACATATATGTGGAACCTAGAAAAATGGTACAGATGAACTGGTTTGCAGGGCATAAATTGAGACACAGATGTAGAGAACAAACGTATGGGCACCAAGGGGGAAAGCCGCGTGGGGTGGGTGGTGGTGGTGGGATGAATTGGGAGATTGCGAGTGACATGTATACACTAATGTGTATAAGACTGATGGCTAATAAGGACCTGCTGTATAAAATTAAAAAATGTACATCAAGTATACCTCGATAAAAAAATAAAATAATTCCCTCCACAAAAAAAATGAGAGTTAAAAATAGAGAGCAGTAGAAGGCAAAGCAGCACAAGCCTGAGGAAAACCAGTGTGTCTCCACCATCAGTTACAATGGAGTGGGGCCCCATGGACCTTGGCTGGGACCTGAAGTTTGGGCCTGAGACCAAAGTGATGGTGAGGGCCAGAGGTTCCACTAAAACAGAGGTGATAATGGACTACTGGGACCCAATAATGAAAGAAAGGGGTGAATACTAACCCAGAGGAGCAGAGGTGAGAGAGGAGTTCAGAGTCAAGAAACAGGCAAAAAGCAAAAGCAGATTGGGATGAAAGGCAGGAGGGGTGGATGCTGAGAACCCTGGTTGAGGGCCAGCAGGGGATGGATGTGACAGGAAGGGGCACTGGCCATGATTTATTGATGTACTGTGTGTTGCATTTCACTCATTCAGTCTGAGGAACAAAGAAGCTTAAGTACATGTGTTACTCATACCAAAAAATGTTGTTAAAAATTGATATCAGTAATCAGCTTTCCTTCTGGCTTTTGCTTTTCAGTGGGAATAAGAAGTAAACAGATGATGGCATGTGTAAGATGAGGAAAGGGCTGTGAACATTATTTCCTTTAATTTAGAACCACAAACTTAAATCATCCTCCCAACAATACTAGCAGAGGCAAACACTTATGGGGGACTACCGTGCCAGGCACTGTGCCCCATGCTTTAAATGTACAATTTCATTCATCCCAATGGTAACCCCAGGAGGTAGTTACTCTTATCATCTCCAGAGGGAAAATCTGAGGCTGGAGAGGATGAATAACTCGCCTAACACCCACAGCCAGAGCCCTCTCAGACTATAAAATCCTGTGCTTTTGAATCACTCTGGTTTGCAGTCTCTAGATTATGGTTTTCAAAGCCCTTCCACATGCAATACAATGGTCTTTTCAACAACTCGAAAACAGGCCTGGTTGCAAACCTCAGTTTTCCCCTTCCCAGTTGTGCTCCCTTGGTTCTCCTAAACACTCTGAGCTGGGGCTTGACCATCTGTAATATGAGAATAGCGATGGTGTCTAACCACCCACAGGGATGCCGTGAGGAATAAGTGCGTTACTGGAGGCACAAGTGTGCCCAGCATAGAGTGTAAGCTAAAGAAACGACGACAGCTCTATTGACGGGCAGGGCAGGGCTTGGGGTCTATTTGCAGACAAGCGGGGTGGAGCTCAGGGGCTTTTACCCAACGCCACCTGCCAAGAAAAGGTGAGGAGTTAAACTCAGATCACCTGGTGCAAAACCCAGCATGCTTTCCCCTGAGACTTCCTGGCCCCAAGTTGCCCATGACACCACTTCGTGGAGCTAAGTATGGCTTGCCTTCCCAAGGGATCCTGGCAGCTGCGGTAAGAAGCAGCCTCTGGTGAAGGTGCACTTTAGCTCAGCGAAAACATCTGGATGCTCTTCATGGCAGCGTTGAAAGGAAATTTTCCCCATTCTGTTTCCCCATTCTGTTCAAAAACAACAGTTTTTGAAAAGTGCAGCTCAGAGCACTGCTGGTCCTGATTTCCCCTGAACAAGGGCATGTGTTTGGAGTGCTGCCAGAAGGCCTGACGGTGTGTGAACTGCAGGCTATGTTGTTGTTGAAATGATCAGGATTTAACTGATGATACCTGGCCCCAGCGACAATTGGGAGAATCTGTTTCTATCCAGTATGAAGGTTTGGAGAGGGAGGGAGAGAGGGAGAGGGAAAGAGGGAAAAGGAGGTGGGGGAGAAAGAAGGACAGAGAGACAGAGACAGAGGGAGGGAGGTAAGAGGGGGGTGGAGACTGCAGAAGGGAAAGGATTCTCAGACAAAAAACAGAACACAGGGTCAAATTTCTTCCTGAGAATTTATAATGAGCTTGTTAATGAATCATCTGCATCTAAAAGTAAGCTCACTTCCCTCATACTGGAATCTAGCAGTATCAGCCTCAAACAAAATTGTGAAATAGGCTTTGTTTGCTAGTCTCGTCAACCTTTTAGCTTCTTGTTCTGTCTTCTGAAGCCCCTTCTCCCTGTCATCACTGTGCAGTGAGGCCAGCCTCCCCAAGCCCGCCACCCACCACGCCCACATACAATTCTTTACCTTTGCCTCATTCTCCCTCCAAATGTGATTGATCTCAACTCACGGCAAGGAGGAAAGCAAACCCAGGGAGATGAATCCGTATCAAGCTGTGAATGACTGATGGCCTTCCCAAGGTACTCATGGTTTAAGAATTGGTATACTCTATATGGTAAGTTTTAGAAAAATTTTCATCAAGCTCTGAACCAGTTTATCTTCACAAAAGCAGATCATTACATTGAATTCAAGATCCTGCTTTCAATACATATTTAATCACTGACCCACTGAAGAAAATATTTATTGACTGACAGATACTGTGCTGGGGGTTAACTGGTGAGTGAGGAGAAATCCTTGCTAATATTACAGTCAAAGAATGTACAGCTTCCACTAGGGGAGTAAATAGGTCACCCAGCATGCACTGTCTTCTTGGTCCAACGCTTTGTAAATATCAGAGGAAAAGCAGGAGGAGGAGATTATGGAGGAGGAGCTGAAAGATGAGGGTGGGCAGGAAGGGACTCGAAGGCCTATAGGCAAGGCGTACCCCTCCACCCTATTGGCTTTGTTCCCCATTACCTTCCTGTCTCCAGAGTTTACTACCTGGACTAGGAAGATATTCTTGTAATACATAGTAGTACTAAGATTATTTTATAATCTCGGACATTTGTTAAATATCAAATTTGGTGACAAAACTTTAAAATACACAACTGGAAAACGGGCTTCCTTAGAACATAAAGTTACCACAGAGGTGACTGTATTTGTTGCATTTACTCTACCGCCCTCCGGCACCCCCCATGCCTGCTAAAGTATGTATGCTAAAAATTAGGAGAACTGGATTCTAGCTCTCATTCTGTGTTACTTGTAAGCTGTGTGACCTCAGACAAGTTGCACCTCTCTGAGCTTTACTTCTTTATCTGTGAAGAGAGCGGATTGGATTTTATAATCTTCAAAGTTTCTCTCAGGTCAAATAATGTTGTAATGCTGTGGTTCTTCACTGATCTCACAGGCTTCAGTGAGATTTTAATAAAAGAACTTGGCATAGTTCACTGGTTACATGACTCAGGAATCCACCTCAAAGAAACACAAAATAAAGGTTGTCAGAGGAAACAGCAGACTTTCATTTCCTGGGAAAAATGCTTCCTCTGGGACCAAAGAATGTCCATGTATTAATTCCTGTTACAAAGAAAGCTCAAGGAACTATAGAAGAGTAAAAATCGACAGAAAGCATAGCCGATCATATGTAGGATACATCTACAAGTAAAGATTTGTATATGATGGGTGCTTTTTGGAACCAAAAATGAAATCTAATGTTCAAAATTAATTTTCAAGTAGGCTCTGTGTTTCAAATCCCCAAGTCACCAAATCGAAATATAGCTTGTCTCATCAGGCTATATTAACAGGTCTCCAAGTGGACTGTTTTCTTGATGCACAGAAAAGGGGGAATCATCGTACCAGACTCTGTCTTACTAAAGGGCAGAGAGGCTATGGCTGGGGAGAAAGACTGAAGTTTCTTAGAAATGAATGGATTTTGCAAGGGAAAAGAGCAATGATGAGCATGATCAGTTTATAGGTGGCAGGTCCCAGAGAGGAAGTGACCTGTTGAAGAGACAGTACAGGATGTCACAGTTGGTGAACCAGTTGTAAATGGGCCAGTGCTTAACCCTCAAGCACTGGCCAGCATACAGTCCACCTCTCCACCTACTGCCTGCAGTGAACCATGTATGGAGGAAAAAGGGTAAAAGAAATAAATAGGCTAATAAAATACTAGTTAGAATGTTAGAACCAAAAGAATATCTAGAGGCTTGCTAGTCTCACTATCTCATTACACAGATGAGGAAATGAGACCCAAAGAGGGAAAGTGACTTGGCCAAGGTTGAGCAACTCATGGACCACATCCCCCCATTCAAGTCAATCTAAGTAATAACACTAACTGGTACTGATTAATTCACTCCTTCCTTCCTCAGCAGACTCTTTGTCTGAGGAACGCTATTGTCATTCACTGCTGTGATACTTAAGGTTTCATTTAACATACTTACTCTTATTTTATCCCTAAAATGTCTGGGCTGGGAGTTGAGCCCTAGAGACAGCTGCAAAACTAAATTGATGCAAGTGATACACTGTGATGGGGGCCACATGCAACTAGGGATTGCGGGAGTTAATACCACAGCAAGAGGAGTGTGATTGTCATGGCCAAGGGGTCAATTGGTCAAAAGGACAGAATTGAGGCACCCTAAGCTGCAATGTGCTGTTGCAGGATCTATCGCCAAGTCTCGGTTTCTTCATCTATAAAATGGACTAGGTAACTCCAGGTTCCTAGCTGTAAAATTCCCAAGATTTCATAACATTTTTCTGATATTACAAGTGGCAGCCAGCTTCCAAAAAGCTTGTCATTTGTTTATTAGATGTGTAAAGTTGTAAATAGAATGAAAGATAAAGTTACATATTTTTAAAAAGTCAGTTCTGTTCTTGCGATGTACCCTAAACATTTCATCTTATTCTACCCTCACCATCAAGTACAGACATAAGGACACAATAAACATCTGAGATTATGAGTCAATAATCAGAAGAGAGCAAAATCTGACACAAAGTGAAATCAATGTTGGGTTCACTATCAATCAGCAGATATGCTCCTTGTACCTAGACAAAACCCAACTGAAACTAAAACCAAGATGGGTCAGATTTGCATGACGGAACAAGTCATGGTTCAATCACAGATGTTGGAGGTTACTGTTGTTGGCCCTTCATCCATCTGTCTATTCATCTTTGCATTCATTCTTTTATTTTTATTTTTTTGATAAAGTAGAATATCTAAGGTATTAAGCAAACCCTCAAAATGCTCAGACGTGTCTCTGCTATTAAGACATGTTACTAGAGGATACAGAATAACAATGAAAAACATTGCAACACGAGGTGTGACATTCTTTCCTTTTGGAGAGTCATCACTCGGCCCACTCTTGGAACTCAGCCATACACAGCCGATAATCAAAATGAGGGAAATTCCCATGAAGAACAAGTTCTAAGTGCAAATACTGTCTAAAGTAGTCATCTGTGCGTGGCTGTGCACTAATTCCCCTTCCCAGGGAAGAAGAAAAAGGAAGAGTAAGAGCCATTAAGTTGGCCTCTCAGTACAGTATATTCATAATCCTCTCATTAGAACAGTTAGTTCACTGTTTTTAATGTTTTTCTTGTACACAAACTTGTACATTGTTCTGTGGACTTGGGAAATTCTCAAATACCCCTTTAAGGACCCCCTTTAAGCCCAGACTCACATTTTGGTACAAATACAAAGCTCACAGGACTGAGCAGTCTGGGGTTGTGCATTTCATACACACCAAGAACGGCCATTCCTGTCCCTTTGCCAGGGTCAGCGGGCCAAGCTTTCCCCCAGTACTAGAGGAAGCTGATGTATCTCAGAAACATGAGCAAATTGGAAAATCTGAACAGAGGTTATTTGTTCCACAAAAAGCAGCAGATGTGGTACAACTTTAAAATTCTAATGACTCCACCACAGCCCTGGACTTCTGCCCCGAAGAGGTATACTCCTCACCTTAGAAAGGCTGTTGCCTCACTGTTTCCCAAAAGGGCCTAAAATCGCCACCCCTCCCCCTTACGCACATACCTTGTTAACAGCCAGGAGGTCACACCTCTAGATAAACCCTTCTCTACTTCTGCAGTTTGCTAACTGGAAGAATACAGCCCTTCCCTCATCAGTTTCTGTCTCTCCCTTAAAGTGGTATCTGCAAAAGCTAAATGCTCCCCATTGAGTTTATTGCACGTTTATGGAGTAATTACTATGTGTCCAGCTTGAGAGCTAGCTTAGCAAACACCAGCCTTAACCAAGCATTGCAATCACCTGGGAAGCTTTAAAAAACATAATGTGCCAGTACCCAATCTCTAAGAGATTCTGATATAATTGGTCTGGAGACTTGGGCAGCAGTACTTTCAAGGCTCCCTGGTGTTTGTAATGTGCAGCCAGAGCTAACCCCCGAGCTAGGAACTAGAGATACAGAAACCAAGGTGGCACAGTCCCTCCCTTCTAACAGATCATGTGTCTTTGGCTAATTTGTAACTGGCACTAGCGTTTCACCTTGGGTAAGACAATCATCAGTTTGGGCTTTATTGACATTATGTGCACAGGACATGGATCACTTTGGGGAGAAATACGCACCATCTGCTAGCCAAATGAATGGGCCGCATGGTTATTTCAAAACGTCTCTGATTTATTTCAGTGACTGTCTCTCACAGGCACAATTTCCTCTGGCAGCTAGAGCAGTCCATTAAACACTGATACCTGCTCTCTCCTGCTCAAAGGTCTCCCAGTGCCTAGCACAGGAACTGGCACAAAGACAACACACCATCAGTCCTGGTTCAGCCAAAGTCACCCAGCAGAGCCAATCACAGACAGAACATCAATTTTGTCACAGGAGACATGCCTAGTGAAGTGCTTATGACTAAACTGTTTATCAAACATTACTGCAAATACTATTCTTAATCACATGGGAGAGATGAAAATATCTCCTATTATTTTTTGTCTTTCATCCTTTTGAGCAGGAGTCAGTCATGTTTTCCACCAGCTCAGAGTCTGGCCGATTGTGACCAGTGTAGGAGGTATTCCAGGAGTCTTGGCACAACTGGCCAATGGGAGCCTGTATCCAAGGGGTGCTGGTGTCCCACTGGACCTCTCTCCAAAGGGGAGAGAGGGGAGATAGGGCAGGCATCTCCTGTCTGTCCTCTCCTCCCCGCCAACCACCACCATCACTACCCCCAACCTTGTCTAAACGGACAGATGTCTGCCTTAGTGTCCCTGTTTACCCTTATGTCCTTTGCTGGCTAGAATTCTGCCCCCAAGCCAAGCCTGCTTACCCTTGACCTCCATCACAGAACCACTGGCTAGTGAAAGCAAACCCCAGACCAGAGGCATAGCCAGCAATCCTGGGGACAAATATTTTCCAGTCAGTCTTCCTACACTTCTCACGTCACCCTGCCCAGTCTGGACACAACACACACAACGAGACCCTCTCCCAACTGGGGAGGAGATTTTTTCTCCATCCCTCTCAACCAGGCCCACCCCTAATGTTCATGGGGTTCAGAGCAGGAATACAATTGATGGCTCTCACCTCGCAACTATTTAAAAGTTACAAATCAAGTTAACTAACCATTAAATAAAATACATCCTACCCTCCTGCCTTGACAAATACATCTTCATAACGAGGGTTAGTTTTTCCTCTTCAGCTACTTAATTGAACTACATTTTGGTATGGTTATTATGATTACTTTTATTTTGTCATGATTGCATTATTATGATAATGATTGTAACTTATACTCATTTATCATGATTGCAACCTGTAGTCACTCCCAATAGTATAAAATATTAAAATATAATTTATTCAAAGTACAAAAATCTTGAATATATTTTTACCAAAAATTTAAATTAAATGTTAAAAAATAAATTTTTTCATGTTTTTGGAATTTTATTTCTTCTGACATATTCAAAATTATATATTAAAATTAAAAGGCAAATGATAACTAAATGAATAGCAAATGTTAAATTTTAAAAAGTTTTAAATAATGTTGAAATTATAAAAACTGCTCTTTTGGAAATTTATTTAAATCTTAATATTTTAGCAAAATTTAACCTATTCAAAATTCTAGAATTCAACATTGGTTTAGCTGGTGAGGTAAAAAATCAGTATCAGGGACTTCCCTGGCAGTCCAGTGGTTAAGACTCCATGCTTCCACTGCAGGGGGCACGGGTTTGATCCCTGGTTGGGGAACTAAGATCCCGCGTGCCGTGCAACGCAGCCAAAAATTAATTAATTAATTTAAAAAAATCAGTATCACACTTCACACATGCTATATCTACATCCACATCTACATACATACAAATTTAACATAAATATTAATATTTTACTATTTCCAAGCATTCTTCAGTTGTCATGTGCAACTGTTGCAGATACTACAATAATTTGTGAGTATCTTTGGTACAGTAAATTGTAACACAAAGAGAAGCAAGAGAAAATGAACATTTGACATTATTGGCAAATGATAAATACGAATTTTTTGCATTCATGCTGTCTAAGAAGAAGAATTTGACAATTTGTCTTTTCTCTCACTAAGTGCTTCTGCCATTCGAATCTTCCCAGCTCCCTAAAGCAGTGTCTGCCTCTGAAATCATCAGTGGCACCACCCACAAACCTTCCTGGCATTCAAATGTAGTCACTTTTGGAAACATTTTGATTCAAGGACACAGGGGCAGAGATGTAAAGAAGCAGTCCCCTTGGGCCTGAACAGTGTAAGTCACCTGAAATCAGATCTCAACTGACAAAGGCACCACTGCCCAGATGTTCCTAATAAATTCATTTGTGTATGTGCTTGTATATTCCTCTAAAGGGTGGGGTCCAGAGGAGAGACCTCTCTTGCCTAGGTCTTTCACCAGTTATCAAAGGGGCTGGTTCAGAGCTAGAATAAGCTCTCAACCACAGCTGGAGAAAGATTGAATAATTTAAAAATATTTAATACTGGAAATTCTGTTTCCAACCATGATGAAATAATTTGAACTTAGAAAAATATACTAAATAACATTTTTAGATATTGAACAACAGGCAGGATATGACTATAATTGTTTTGAGAGAAAGGAAAAAACATGACGTGAGTCTTAATGATTGCCCTGGCTTTCTGTCTGGAGTCACCTTCAGGAAAGCAGTGCAGGGAGGAGGTTCACAGCAAGTACAATAAAATCACTGAGTTCAGGGAGGTGAAGGCAGCTGGAATCCATGTGGCAGAGAAAGAGCTCCAGAAATTTGCACAGAGTTCCTTTAGAGTCCATTGCTAATATTAAGCCATGAGTGTATAGGATGAAATTCCTTTATGTCAGGCAAAGAATGACTGGGGAACTGCACACTGAAAAATTCCCAGAGCTCACACAGGACTGGGAAATACTGAAGTTCTGATCAGCCAAAGAGGAGAATACTCAGGGCATTCAGTAGAAACTCCAGAAGGGTCACACTTAATAATCAGATAAACTAGTCCTAGATTAAAATTTACCCCAAACCTGCCCTAACAGAGGTTTAGACAAGCCTTGAAAGGATAAAGCTGGTCAGCAAGTATTACTACCTACCAGAACAAAGTCTAATATTCTTTAAGGAGAAAAAACAAAATCCAATATTCAATATCCTAAAATTTACAATATCCAGCATTCAATAAAAATTACAAGGCACAAAAAGCAGCAAAATGTGACCCACAACTTGGAGAGAAAATCAGTCAATTGAAATGGACCCCAAAATGACAAAAATAATGGAATTAACAAAGATATTAAAATAGCTATTATAAACACTTTCAAGTATGTAAAGGAAATATAATGAGAAGAGAAATTGAAAATAAAAAAAGAACCCAAAGAAATTCTAGAGGTAAAAATATTCACCGTGTAGAAAGAAAAATTTCACTGAGTGGGATTAATAGCAGATTGGATACTGCAAAAGAGAAGATCAGTGAACTTGAAGATAGAACAATTGAAACTATCCAAACTGAAACAAAGAGAGAAAAAAAGACTGAAACAATGAACAGAGCTTCAGTAATCTCTGGAAAGTGTGAAGCATTCTAATATATATATAACTGTATTCCCAGAAGGGCAGGGGACTATTAAAATATTTGAAGACTAAGAGAATAAAAAGACAAGGCATGGACTGGGAAAAAATACTTGCAAAAGGCACATTTATTTGATAAAGGACTACTACCCAAAATATATTAAAAAAAAAAAAACTTTTTAAAGCTCAACAATAAGAAAACAAACAACCTGATATTAAAGTGGGCCTAAGACTTTAACAGACATCTCACCAACAAAGATTTGCAAATGGCAAATAAGTGTAGAAAAGATGCTTAACATCATGTCAATAGGAAATTACAACAAAAATGTGATATCACTACACACCTATTAGAATGACTAAAATCTAGAAAAATGACAATACCAATGATGTGGAGTAACAGGAACTCTCATTTATTGCTGGAGGGAATGCAAAATGGTACAGCCACTTTGGAAGACAGTTTTGCAATTTCTTAAAAATTAATTATAGTCTTACCATATAATCCAGCAATCATGTTCCTAGGTATTTACCCAAATGAGATGAGAAACAAAAACCTACACACAAATATTTATAGCAGTTTATTCACAATTTTCAGTAACTGGAAACAACCATGATGTTCTTCAAAAGGCAAATGGATAAATAAATTATGGTTCATTCATACAGTGGAATTTTATTCTGAAAAAAAGCTACTAAAAAATATGGGGGAATCTTAAATGCATATTGCTCTCTGAAAGAACCCATTTGTAAAAGGCTATGTACTGTATGATTCTAACTATATGCATTCTGAGAAAGGCAAAACTATAGTGACAGTAAAAAGATCAGTAGTTGCCAGGGACTGGGAGTGGGTAGGGGAGATGGGTGAATATGTGTTGCACAAGGGATTTATAGGGCAGTGAAACTATTCTTTCTGTATGATGCTGTAATGGTGAATATAGGACATTATGCATTTGGTAAAATCCATAGAACTGTACAATACAGAGTGAATCCTAATGTAAACTATGGACTTTAATTAATAATAATGTATCAGTATTGGCCATCAATTATAACAAGTGCATCACTAATGCAAGATGTTAATGATAGGGGAACTGTAAGGGTGAGAGAGAGAATATACAGAAACTCTCTGTATGTCTGCACAGTTTTATGTAAACAAAAAACTGCTCTAAAAAAACAGTCAATTAAAACACAATAAAACAAAACCCTGGGGGTCAGCAAGGGCTGTTCAGCACCACACAGCTGATTAGTGTTACAGTCCAAGCTACAGTCCTGGTGCCTTCACCCCAATTCAGGGCAAATACATTCATTTCCGGGAAGGTGAGGGGGAGGTGGAGTGGGGAGGAATCTTCCTCTACACCAGAGCTGTCCCTCAAGTTACAGATGGAAGCTATACCAGAAGCTTTATTCTCATAGCTAGGGTGACCATGCATACTGGTTTGCCTGGAATAGTCTTGGCTCATGCCCGTGGCCAGCATAAACATTAATAGTGCCCCTCTTGACATGGAAACAACCTAAGTGTTCATCAACACATCAATGGATAAAGAAGATGTGGTAGCTAGCTAGCTAGTAAGACAGATATTTCAGCCTTAAAAAAGAAGGAAATCCTGCCATTTGAAACAACATGGATGGACTTCAAGGGCATTATGCTAAGTGAAATAAGTCAGACATAGAAAGATGAATACTGTATAATCTCATTTATATATGGAATCTTAAAAAGTGAATTCATAGAAAAGAACAGACTGGTGGTTGCCAGAAGTGGGGGCAGGAAGTGAGAGGTGGGCGAAATGGGGGAAGGTTGTCAAAAGGTACAAACTTCCATATATAAGATAAATAAAACCTGGGGATGAAAGGTACAACACAATGATTTTAGTTAACAATACTGTATTATACATTTGAAAGTTGCTAAGAGAGTAGATCTTAAAAACTCCCACTACAAGGAAAAACACTGTAACTATGTGAAGTGATGGATGTTAACTAAACTTACTACGGTAATCATTTTGCAAAATTTACATATATCAATCATTATGTTGTACACTTTAAACCAATACAAAATTATACATCAATTATATTTCAATAAAACTGGAAAAAATAGTATCCCTTTTCAATCTCAAACTTGATCAGTTTCGTACAATTCATTATATGACATCCTATTTGAAGCAGACTTTTATTATCTTCAATAATAACTTTATAAAATAGATACTGTCATTATCCCCATCTCATAGATGAGAAACTAAGGCATTAAAAAAATATCTGAAGATATAATGGTCAAAAAGATGTTGAAATTTGATAAAAACCATAAACCTACGGATCCAAGGCTCAGTGAATCCCAAGCAGTATCACTACACACACACACACACACACACACACACACACACACACACACACACACACACCCCACACACACCAAAGCATATTATAATCAAATTGAACAACATCAGTGAGAGAAAATCTTAAAAGCAACCAGAGGAGGAAGATACAGTTCATAGAAACGAAGATAAAAATGATTACAGAAATTATCAGAAACTATGCAAGTGAGGTAATAATAAAACACCGTCTTTAAAATGCTAAAAGAAAAAACTGTTAGAATTATATATCTAGCGGAGATAGCCTTCTATGTTCTAGAAAAGTCCACGCTTATCTACTGTGACAGAAAGTAGCCCAATGGTTGGCTTACACAAGGAATGGTGGGTGGGGATTGACTGCAAATGGCGCACGAGAGAACTTGTGGTATGATATTAATGTTCATTATCTGATTATGGCAATGGTTGCATGGTTGTATATTTGTCCAAAATTATTGAACTATACACTCAAAAGAGGTGTGTTTAATTAAATTTAATTAATTTTTACCTCAAGTTGATTTTTTAAAAAATTATTTTCAACAACAAATATTTTCAATTATTTAAACAACAACTATTTACAACAACACTGTCGATATTTCAGTGCCCCTTGGCAAATCCTTGGTTGCTCTACCCTAGTTAAAACTCAGCTCTTTATCTTCCAGCTGAATAGATACTTGTGAATGAGCTGGAGCTAAGCCTTTGAAAGTTGCCTGACAGTTACCCAACTCCGTCTTTCAGCAAGACACTACACTCTCTGAAAAATAGTCCCCCAGCACCCCACCATAGATCCAAACAATACCCAGAACCGGGCTTCCCTGGTGGCGCAGTGGTTGAGAGTCCGCCTGCCGGTGCAGGGGACACAGGTTCGTGCCCTGGTCTGGGAAGATCCCACATGCCGCGGAGCAGCTAGGCCCATGAGCCATGGCCACTGAGCCTGCGCGTCTGGAGCCAGTGCTCTGCAATGGGAGAGGCCACAACAATGAGAGGCCCGCGTACCGCAAAAAAAAAAAAAAAAAAAAAATACCCAGAACCATCCCAGATGCAGATGTGGTCAGACTTCTCTGATTTCTGAAGCCTGGTTAGATTCAGAGGGCCTCTATCCCAGCCACTGACAGCAAGTTGAAGCCCCAGTATCTTCACCAACAGGAGTAATGCATTATCTACACTGGTTTTGTCACTGAATTATAAAGATCTCTAACAATTATATAACAATTGATTCCACAGGCAATTCCAACACACTTGTCATTGTTTCTCTTTAGTACATTCCCCAGATTCTGAGGAAAAGATTCTCAAACTTTAGTGGGCGATTGTTTATAATACAGATTCTGCCCCCCATGACTCTACTTCCCCAGCTGAATCAGTAGACTGGAGCCTGTTATCTGAATTTTAAAGAAGCACCTGATTCAGGCAGTCTGAGGACCACATTTTGAGAATTACTACATTGAACTACTGGAGGAAATATCTGGAGGAGCTCCAGGAGTAGAACTCAGCTAAAGGCTCACAGGAAAGTCATCTGGAAGCAGGAGCCCAAGAAACTCCTAGAAGCCCCTGAAGGTAGGAATGGGGGAAAGGGTTTGGAGATTGTCAGAAAGAGGACTAAAAGGGCAAAATTGTTCTAAGTGGAAAGTGCTAGAAGGAAAGGTTCAGATGTGATTGCCTTAAGCTGGTGACTGATCCTGGCTTCTCAATCCTACCACCCTTCAGTGAGTACAGGACTTGGTGGGCTCCTGATTGTTGAGATGTGATATTCTATATCTTCCTTGATCCTATACTATTTAGTTATCCCTCTATACCTCAGGAGAAAGCACTGACATGGAGATTAGCATGCAGGAAATTTATTAAAGAGTGCTCCTGGGATCAACAGTCATGGAAAGAGATGGAAGCAGGACTGGGCAGAGAAACAAGTTAGGCTGGGATGCAAATAGATTCATCCAGTCCCTGGGGGAGCTCTGAGATAGGAGTGAGCCTTTCAGAATTGTCTCAAGTTGGGGCACCTCCACCTTGACCTGTTATCACACATGCCTCAGAGAAAGGATGACACCTTAGGAAATGGAACTCCTTTCAGATGAGTCTTCCTGGAGAAGGCTGATGGTTGAGGATGGTCTCAGCATCACTCTCAGCAACTGGAGGAATAAGTCCATAAGGTCCAAAGGGGGATCTGGGTGGTGAATCATTATAACCACTACACGTCCTCACTTTCTTTTGCTGATGTTTTTGAAGAATAATATTAATATTTTAGCTGAACATTTCATCAGAATAAGTTTCTCAGTCTTCTAGGCTATGGTTGCTTATGCTGATGTTTCCATTGACCCCATGACCTTTTGGCTCCCCTTTCCTGCCCTCTTCCACCTGACAAACTCCTACTTATCATTCAGTTATCAGTCTAATGTGGCCTCCTCTGTGAAGCCTCTCAGTTTCCACCAGTAGACACAGGCTTTCCACTTCCTGTGATCCTAGGGACCTCCAGCTATCTCTGCAAAGATTTAGTCTGTGGTATTTTCATGTCTGTGTGTGTCTGTCATGATTAGAATGTAAGATCCTGGGGGAAGAAACTGGATCACTACTTGATTTGTGTAGCCCCAGCATTCTAGTGCAGGCACAGCACCAATATTTGTTTAATTATATTGGTTGATATGAATGTAGCAATGGCTCCATGATCTTGGAAAAGCCTCTCCTAGGAATTGTGGGAATCTGAGGAAAGCTAATGATTTGGCACTTGGTCAACCATTATTTTTTCATGCTTGTTACTTTGTAAGATTAGAGAGAATTTGAAATTTAAAGTGTTCGCTTTCAGAAGTAAATTTAATTAACAATGTATTTTCTATTGGCCAAAGTAGGATCACTGTTTCTAAAAGCTCTAAGAATATGTCACCTATTCTTCTGTATTTCTTGTTCTCCTTTCTTTTGTGAATTTAAAAATTAGTGTGTTTGCAGGCAAATTGAGGAAACTGAAATTCAGATAATAAAATAAGTCATTTACACTCGGTTAACATACTACGCCATGCATTCTCTAATTCCAGACATTTTAGCAGGCTGTCAACTTTCAGCTGACTGTACAAATAAGGAGCTGTATATGAACAGTTGAGTTATCTGGCTCTGATTTCTCATTTATCCTAGTGATGGTTTAGTGTTCTTTATAGACTGGCAGCTGAGGCAGGGCTAGCTAGCCCTCCTCCTAATCTGCTTGTGGTGGACTTCAGTTTCCTCATCTGTAATATGAGAAAAATCCCCTAGAAATTCTAATGTTTCTTCCAGCTCTAGCATTCTTTGATTCTATGGTTCTCTTTATATTGAAGCATAGAATGGCTAATTATTAAATGTTTTGATATTTTACATACAATTTAAAACTTAGACAATGTTCTTGTCACAGAACATGATTTCTATTTAAAGGTAGTTTAGTTTTGGAACACTTTTTCAGAACAGTCATTCCTATTCTTCTTTGGATAACCCAACAAAATGTTGCTACATTAAAAATTTCACATGAATGCATAATGACCTAAAATATTTTTTAGAGCAGCTTTTTGTTGTTGTTGTTTGTTTTTTGGCCATGCTGTGTGGCATGTGGGATCCTAGTTCCCCACCAGGGATCAAACTTCTGCCCCCTGCAGTGGAAGTGTGGAGTCTTAACCACTGGACTGCCAGGGAAGTCCCAACCTAAAATATTTTTATCAAGAAATATGTATGTGAGATAAGGGAAAAAAGAGATCAAAATGAGAAATAGGTGATGTAAGGCTGCTACTTAGAAATAAAATAATTTCCAAACCCTGAGGTTAAAATTGGAGCCCTTATTCGTGGATCATCTCTATGGCACTTTGCAGAGAATAGAAAAGTGGGTGCCTGAGAATGGTGTTTAATCTCTCTGTGTGTATCTCTGTCTCTCTCTCTGTCTCTGTCTCTCTTCTGAATTCTCAAATAATGTATTTTCTGCAGTTACAAATAAAGGGTTCCATTTCTGGGGAGCTAGACATACATGTGATCTCTGAGAAGAAATGACAAGAAGCTAAGTTAAATGGCATGTGCAGAAGAGAAAGTTGGAACAAAATGATGTGTTTTGGGAGATGTATGGCATCGTCGAAAACATCACACTTGTGGTTTCCTGGTATCTGTGAAACTTGGACCAATTTAAGGTGCCATATTTGATAGATTCTGGCAGAACTGAAGGGAAACTAGGCTGTTGTTTTTTAAAGCTTTATTGCTTTCTGGAAGATAAATTTCTTCTTTGAACATTATCTATCTCCTTCTATGAGATATATTACTATACTACCTGGCCATTTGGGAGCCAATACAGTTATTTCTTTTTTTGGCTGACTCCTGATCTTACAATGGATCTTTTTAGGTAACAGTCTCAAAAAACGAGAGATGCACGGATGATATAGAATCATAGAATTTTGAAGCTGGAAAGGGCCCCTGAGGACAAAATTTCACAGCTGCTCTGTGACTTTGTTTCATTCTCTGTACATAACAAACCATCCAGTCCAAGTGAGATGCGGAGAATGAGGCCTGTGTGGGAAGCCGGGCTACTGAGTTATAGCACTCATTTTTCAGCCAGCCATCTGAGGGCCATGAACAAATCACTTAACAGTTGGTTAACTCTCAGTGAACCCCAGGTTGACCTGGAGCAAAGCATTTAATCTTTAGTTTTATTCATCAGAGAATGGAGCTGAATTAGAAAATTGCAAGAGCCTCTTTCAGTTGGGAATATTCTGTCCTTTCTTGATGCCACACCCAAAGCTTAAGTAATGTGTATTTCCCTCTCAACTGCCTAATTCGGTTGCCCATTGCTCTAAGAAAACTCAATATACACAAAAAAATGAATTTTCAAAGAAGTTAGGAGATTGGCATTCATATTACAAAAGTACCCTCTCCCTTAGAGCCACAAATTTCCTTTAAATAGCTAACTATTACATACATTTTTACTTTATGACAATTAGATTTTCACACTTTTCAGTAATGCATATTTGATGAAAAGTCAGATGTACCCTCCAATAATCACCACCCTCATGTTTACTATGTCCCTCTCCCTCTGACTTCATGTTTATAGCCTTAGCAATCTCTTGCCATAACTTCCATATTATCCACAATGCCTCATACACCCTCCATCCCTGTTCTCCCATCTGAGCCACATAGCTCAGCACCATTCTCTCTTGCACTAACTGAATCCTTTTCTCATGCTCATCATCTTTTTCTCCCGCTTCTCCTGCTTCAGCTGACTATTGTAGTTCATCCTGCTTCAGCTAACTCTTATAGTTCACCCAGAGTTCACTCCTGAATGCTTGGTTCAAGTTCAACATCAAAATGAGCCCTGCTTCCTAAATCTACGTTGTTGCAGTTATGGTTGTTTTGAAACTTAAGTGAAGTTCCCTTCCACATTTTAACACTGAAGCTCACCCCATTTCCTGCTTCTCTCTGAATTTCAACCAATTAAAATAAACACTCTCTATGATCCATAGGTTATATATTTTTTTTACATTATCACTGAGAAAAATCAAATTAGAAATTTTATGAATAAGAAAAATAGAATTTCTCACTTGAATATATTAAGTTCTTTTGAGAAAGGTGCCATAAAACTCTGCGATGTTATTATTGATTTTTGGTCAACAAGGAAGCAATGCTCTTCTTAATTAACTTCTTTTTTAAAATGTGCAACAATCTTAAAAGAGAAAAGAGATCCACTTTTCATGAGATGTCTCAGTACTACAAAAACACTGCTAGAAATATATCTCTGATTCTAAGTCTGTCTTTTAATGGAGCATATTCTACATTTTAACATATAGGTTAAGAACCTCAGGAATTTTCCCATCTATGCTCTGTGGGATTTGTCCTTTACATTCCTATACCACAGTGTCAATGATCAGGCCACTTCTTAACAGAAATCCCATTTTAAGACAGGAAGTTGATCCAATACGGGAACAAAATGCATCATTGTTTCCATAAAAAGTGGACACCTACTTCCAGAATTTACTTAACTTAGAATAAGGCTGAAATCTATGGTGTCATTCCGGGTAGGACCTTTTAGCATTTTCCTAAAGTTACTAAGGCTTAAAGCTTTTTATAAAATATTAATTCCATGCAGAGCAAAATTTCTCTCCAAAGAGTTAAAGTGACTTGCCTAAATTGACACAGCTGGTGACAGGAAAAAATGAACTTTCTGATTTTTTGATGTAGTTTCAAAGTCACACAAACAGAGAAAACAGGAAAAATACATACTCTCATTTTCTATTCCAGTTTCTATCATTTTGGCCATGCCTACTGTTTTAGCTCAGACTAATCTTCAAATTCAGTCTTGTTAATTTTAATTTCCTTCTGTTTCCCTTTCTACAATTTTCAAAGGGAGTTTTAAGGTACTCACTGATATACGTTCTATGATAACCTCAAGTTTTAAAGTTACATATATTTTAAATTTACTCTGTTGTTTTCAACTACAATAAAGCCAAAATTAGCTCTCGTTTTTAATTCAGAATGACAGTTTTTCTGTTATTTTACTATGTTCACATGTGGGTAATGTAATTACTCTATTTACTTTAGAACCTCTAAAAATCATTACAAATATGGTAAGTTTTAATTGTTCATGGAAATCAATTTATGTGCAAATAAAGTCTATTTTCATTCCTTACAATTTGCATTTTTACATTTCAGATATGCTTGTGCAGCAATAAGATGTGAAGTATGATTACTAATTGCTTAAATACGTAAGGTAGCTTCAAGAAGCACAGAGCTACAAACAATTTTCATAGAATAAGTCTGGATTAGAAGGAGCCTGTTCGATGAATACAGGAAGGCATACAGAAGAGGGCCAGCATTCACTGGGGCTTATTCAAAGGCCCATAATGACAGCTGATGAAAAGGTGGCATATTGATTGCCAGTAATTCATTCTTTTCATTCAATTCCCCCCATGACTCATGGTTATTATTTTGTTACCTATGTACATACAAAAAAGTAAATAAGAAGGTGATATGAAATTGTGTTGATTCTCTTCACTTCTTACCTTCAGAATGCAATTTCAGAACAGTCCTCGAGAGGTGAACTCTTTCAGGTAGACTTGATGATACCCTGAGCAGTAATCATTGTGAGAGTCTGATGCCTCACACCAGCTTTCATGCTTAGGATCATAGAATTTAAAGTTGGAAGGCCCCTAAAAAATCATCCAGTAACTCTCACTGATTGTATAGATGAGAAGGCTAAGGCCCAGAGGGACTAAGTGACATGCCCAATGTCACACAGATGGTCAGTAACACAAGTAAGAAGAGAACCCAAGTGTCTGGATCCCTAGACCAGTGCTTCTTTCCTCAATTCCCCTCCAGGATTCCATTTTGACTTTTGTCTCAGTTGTATCTTTTATGTAGGCAATTCAAAGATTCCTAAATTCTCACATGATAGCTTAGCAAATGTTGTAGCAACAAAACATGGTAACAGTCAGAAGTTTAAAGAGGCAGCACCCTGACACAGAGTCTAGAGGGATAAGTTAGATATCTGAAGTTCAGGATTCTTTTTATTCATCAGTCACCATGATCAAGTACTTCAGCCTCACTGCGCTTGCATGTCCTCAGCAGTGAAATAGAAAGGTAATGGGATGATCAATGAAATAGTGTAGGTGGAAGCAGCTGACACATAATGGTGTTCAGTAATAACTGTCCAATCTGGATTGATTGAATAAGTCAGTCAACCAAATAAATGGCAGCATGGGACTCATAAAATCACTTTAAACCTGATTCTTTGGACAAATTATTCCAAGGTATCCATTCAGTCAAGAAATATTTATTGAGTGCCTACTATGTGCCAGTCAGGCACTGTGCTAGGTACAAGGGGTAAAATGGTAACATAAAGGCATGGTCTCTATTTTCAGCAATTTTACAGACTAAGGGAGGAGACAAGCAATGACTTGCTATGATGACACAGCACAGAGGAATGGACCTTAATTTAGGCCAAGGGGATTTCGGAAGGCTCGCCAGGGGAAGCCACTTGTGAGATGAGACCTGACAAATAAGAAGGAATTACCTAGACCAAGAGTAATGGGTAGAGCATTCCAGGAAGAAAAAAATATAACGTGAAGAACTGGAGGTGAAATAGTTTCATGTTCTAGCGGAAATGAAAGAAACTGATTATACTCTGGTTAAAGTGTGAGGCTTGAGGCTGCAGAAGAGACAGTGGCCAGTGCATCCAGATCCGATAGGCCAGTTTAATGTACTTATCTTAAAGGCGATAGAAAACTGAAATTTTTTAAGTAACAAAGTGAAACAATCACATAAATGGCTTTCTTGATGAGGAATAAAAAATTTTTTTCAACTTTGAGGGTTTTTTCCCCAGTGGCATGAATATACCTATGTGTGTTCACTTCAATATTTAAATAGCTCATTCTCTTTTGCCCAGAATCCATATAAATCATTACTCAAATAATAACCACCCCCACCAGACCTACATCTTTTTAAAACTTACAGAGGCGAATTGATTAATTTTACTTAAAATGACAGCAGGGGGCTTCCATGGTGGCACAGTGGTTGAGAGTCCGCCTGCCGATGTAGGGGACACGGGTTTGTGCTCCGGTCCGGGAGGATCCCACGTGCCGCGGAGCGGCTGGGCCCGTGAGCCGTGGCCGCTGGGCCTGCGCGTCCGGAGCCTGTGCTCCGCAGCGGGAGAGGCCACAACAGTGAGAGGCCCGCGAACCGCAAAAAAAAAAAAAAGAAAAAAGAAAAAAGAAAAAAAGAATCCGCCTGCCAATGCAGGGAACACAGGTTTGAGCCCTGGTCCAAGAAGATCCCACATGCCGTGGAGCAACTAAGTCCGTGCGCCACAACTACGAGCCCTCAAGCCACAACTACTGAAGCCCACGTGCTTAGAGCCCGTGCTCTGCAACAAGAGAAGCCACCGCAATGAGAAACCCACGCACTGCAATGAAGAGTAGCCCCCGCTCGCCGCAACTAGAGAAAAGCCCGCACGCAGCAACAAAGACCCAACACAGCCAAAAATAAAATTAAAAAAAAAAAATGACAGCAGGGCCCACAATCATAAGTGACCAATCAGGTTAAAGAAATATTTATGGGATAAATACATGCACTGCAAAGTTGTAGTTAAAATTTCCAGCATTTGATTTAAGGAGAAAAGACAGGAACGACTAGGGTAAAAAACCAGTGTAAATAAACAGAAGGAAATGTGAAAATACACTCGAAGCTGTAAGCTTATTAAAATCACCATACCCACCCTATTTACGGGATGAGGGCAGCTCTGGAAAGCTACAACAACACTAACTAACTTTGCCAGATAAACCAGGTCATGCCAAGGAAATTGGGTCCTCAGTGGAAAAAAAAACATACTTGTGTTTGCCAGAAGTGATGCCATGACCAACTTTTCCTGAACCTCAGCCTAGAAATTGGCTCTGCCAATGCAATCAATGGCTGAGGTCCTGGGCCAAGAGCTGGTGAGTCAGGGTCCACCTCCTGTGCATTTGGGGGCCTGGAAGGGCACCATGCTTTTATATCAGAAGCCCTTTTGTGAATGGGAGACTGGCACTGTCAAGGGGATCCTAAATTCTGTGGGCTTTGCCTGTCTTGACAAAATCCATGAGCTACTTTCTAGCCAGCTTTATCTGAACATCTTCTACACGCTTGAGAACTGTAAAGCAAATAGAAATAGCAGTCATCTGCATTTATTATTACTATTGAGTATTTTTCTTTCTAAAAGCCTGAAAATTCAGAATTTGAGCACAATGTTGTCTGGGAAAAGCAATCCCCTCCACTGAAGATTTTATTTTATGAAATAAAAGGATTTATTGACTACAAACAAGGTGGTGGTAGCAGCTGTAGGGGAAAGTCGAACACCAAGAGTCCCTCAGGTGGAAACGAGAAGAATAACAAAAACAAGCCTTCGGGTGGGAGAAGTGACAACTATCTAGGAGATGGGAATAAGGAAAGTAGGCAAGGGCTCTTTGCAACTTCTGTTAAAGTTCTAACTTTTATAGCTTAGTTGTTTAATTGCACACACTATACACAACTTTTTAAACATTATGTATAAAACATAAGTTTACTGCACCCAAATTTGGTAAATACAGATAAACAAAAATGAGAAAAGATAATTCCAGCACTGAAATATAATCACAGTTAACACTTTTGTATCTATCTTTCCAAATTTCTGTTGTTCTAGCTCTCGCACTTTCTATTTATGTGTAATTGTACACACATGATATCACTGTTCTAATATATTAATTTATATATTCAAATATATGTTAAAAATAGGATCATACTGCACATACCATTTCAGAATCTTTTTATTCTTAACAATCATGAACATTACTCCCTGAAATATAAGTTTGATAATGGTAGAGATTTTGCTTGTTCATTGCTGTTTCCTTAGCATCTAGAACAGTACCTTCAGGTGGGCATCCAATAAATATCTATTGACTGAATGAATAGTGCATGTATATTGTTACAGGTCAATCAAGTATAGATATTTATGCATGCAGCATATTAACATATAATATAGATAATTTAAAATATGTATACAATTAACATCCCAGCTCTGCCATCTGTATGCACTAATCCTATCTGCCCCAGGTCAAATGCTACCTCTGTCAAACCCACCTCAGCCTCCCCTGGCTTTTTCCTCCCAGCTCTTCCTCCTCTGACTGCCATGGGTTGTTCTCTACCTCTTTTTGGCACTTAGCATTTTCCATCTTGTTTTATAGATATTTCAGTCTGTGTTTCTCCATCTGAATGAAGCGTAGTTTCAGTATGGCATCTAAGTCTAGTTTATCTCTGTAATAATAATAGCAAAAATAATTCTATGCATGTATTCATCATTTTATGTGTGTCGGGGACTGTACTGTTATGTGTGCATTCTTAATAATCACAGAAAGTAGGTGTATTAGTTTGCTAGGACTGCCATAACAAAATACCACAAACTGGCTAGCTTAAACAACAGAAATTTATTTTCTTACAGTTTCGGAGGCTTAGAAGTCCAAGATTAAGGTGCTGGCAGTGCTGAATTCCTCTGGCTTGCACATGGCCACCCTCTTGTTGCTTTTTCACATGGTCATTTCTATACATACATGCACCCCTGTGTCTCTTCCTCTTCTTAAAAGGACACTAGTTATGTTGGATTAAGGCCCCACCTCAATGGCCAATTTTAGCTTAATTACGTCTTCAAGGACCTTATCTCCCTAATCAAGAGAGTATGGTACTGCCACAAAAACAGAAATATAGATCAATGGAACAGGATAGAAAGCCCAGAAATAAACCCACGCATATATGGTCACCTTATCTTTGATAAAGGAGGCAAGAATATACAATGGGGGAAAGACAGCCTCTTCAATAAGTGGTGCTGGGAAAACTGGACAGCTACATCTAAAAGAATGAAATTAGAACATTCCCTAACACCATACACAAAAATAAACTCAAAATGGATTAAAGACCTAAATGTAAGGTCAGACACTATAAAACTCTTAGAGGAAAACATAGGCAGAACACTCTATGACATAAATCACAGCAAGATCCTTTTTGACCCACCTCCTAGAGTAATGGAAATAAAAACAAAACTAAAAAATGGGACCTAATGAAACTTAAAAGCTTTTGCACAACGAAGGAAACAGTAAATAAGACAAAAAGATAAGCCTCAGAATGGGAGAAAATATTTACAAACGAAGCAACTGACAAAGGATTAATCTCCAAAATATACAAGCAGCTCATGGAGCTCAATATCAAAAAAAAACACAGCCCAATCAAAAAATGGGCAGAAGACCTAAACAGACATTTCTCCAAAGAAGACATACAGATGGCTAAGAGGCACATGAAAAGATGCTAACGCATATATATGGAATCTAGAAAAATGGTAGTGATGAACCTAGTGGTAGGGCAGGAATAAAGATGCAGATGTTGAGAACGGACTTGAGGACACAGCAGGGGAAGGGGAGGCTGGGACGTAGTGAGAGAGTAGCATTGACATATATACACTACCAAATGTAAAATAGATAGCTAGTGGGAAGCTACTGCATAGCACAGGGAGATCAGCTTGGTGCTCTGTGACCACCTAGAGGGGTGGGATAGGGAGGGTGGGAGGGAGACGCAAGAGGGAGGGGATATGGGGATATATTTATATGTATAGCTGATTCACTTTATTGTCCAGCAGAAACTAACACAACATTGTAAAGCAATTATACTCCAATAAAGATGTATTAAAATAAAAAGAACTTATCTCCAAATATGAGGTACCGGGGATTGGTAATTTAACATATGGATATGAATAATAATTCTGCCCATCATAGAGGTATTATGATTATTCTCATTGTATAGATGAGTTATCTGAGCCTCAGAAAGACAAAATGACTTGCCCAAGGCAGAAATGAACCTTTCACTCAAGCCTATCTCTCCAGAATCTGTTCTGTGGAACCACTGTTCCCCTGCATCCTCACCTCTCACCTCCTACTCCAAGATCATTGGCAGCAGTGCCTCGTGTACGTGGCAGAACCTCAATGAATTATTGTTGAATGAATAAATGAAACATGGATAAAAATGAAGTGTGAGTTGATTAATGATGAAAAAATAAGCCCTGAGATTGGGATGTCCAAGTGGCTTGGTCTGAGGGCTGCTGAGAGGGAATTGAAAGGATAGATTTAGGGACATAGTTCAAAGTGGCCCATCTAATTTTCTCCTATTCAATAGTCAGAAGACGTGAGGACAAGGAACCTTTCTCCATAAAAAATTAAAGGCAATTTAGAAAGGATATTCCAGCCCAAAACAAAAGCAGGAACTTGATGGTAACAACAGCGCCTCTTCAGAAGGGCTAAGATATGGTTTAGAGTAAAAGATAAATAAAAAATCTGGGACCTAAATTTAGGTGAATACAAAAGGTGAGTACAAAAGGTGAAAATGAGAGTTAAATCAGCAAATAATTGGAAATGAGATCATTGGGATATTGTGTAAAAGAAGAGAGCTACAGGTAAAATTCTAGAATCTTGAAGCAGTGAACAGAAAGGTACCACTCTATCAGACTCTTCCTTCACGATAAACAGATTAAAGTAGTAACAATGTTCTCTCCAGCTTCTCCAGCTTCCAAACTGTAGCGGACACTTTCAAGTGCCCCATCCTTATCCCCTTGGTCCATACCAGTCAGTCTGACTTCCAGATGCCAGCCCCTGCATGCCTCTGCCAGCTTTCTCTAGCCCCTGGAGTCTGCTCTGTCCACGTGGCTGAGAGATGAGAAGTGCCAGGGAATTAAAAGGATCAACCCTAAACTACCCACTGGCAGGAGCTGGTGGACAGGTGCCCCAGATCCCTCGCCACTCCAGTAGAATAACTTGGAGGTGCAAAGTCTACACTACCTCTCAGAGCTCCCCAAAGCCCCAGTTGTCCCCAGTAAAAAAATTGCTTGATAACACATTATTTATCCACTGCCTTACCTCCCTTGCTTCACTTTCTCAGTCCACCACGAATGTTTCCTGGGATCACTTCCCAAATAAATTACTTGCACTTAAATCTTTGTCTCAGAGACCTGCTTCTGGAGGTAGAGGGAAGAAGTAGGGCATGCCTTTGGGGCAGAACATGTACACAGATGCCTAATCCAGCTGCCTCTTACATTGTAGCTTTCTCCTATATGACATCTCCCCATCTGGGAAAGTTAGCAGAAGAAGGCAGTTAAGGAACCAGAGTCTTGAAAATACAGAATGAGAGATCATCTCCCAGTAAAACTCCCTCAGGTTTTAAAAGATGAAACGAAAATTAAGTGTGCCCTATATTCCAGGGTCCCAGACTTAACACAGATTTTCCAAAGTGATTTTTTAAAATGTAGGTCTGCCACTAAAGGATATATACAAAAAAATTCCATGGATATAAATTTGGGAAATGCTGTGTTAAACAAAGTCAGTCAGGATTTTTATAACAGGAATTCTTCTAACTTTTTGTATGCTAAGGGATATCCAAAATATCCAAGAAGGAGGTAGAGTGTGGAACATCTCCCAGATTATTTCCCTAAGAGCCTCTTGAGGGGCCAGAGGTCCACAGAACATGTAGAGGGAAACATTGCCTGTTTCTAAAATAATCGGTAGGAAGCCCTTCCACAGTCCAGTCTTGGTCTCCCTACTCAGCACCATCTCCCACCACTGTCTTATCTGTCCCCATCTGCTGCCCAGACTTCAACACAAAAGTGTTTCTCAGATTTCTCTAAACGTATCAGGCCTGTTCATGACTCTGGGTTTTTGGGCATGCTGCTTCTCTGCCTGGAATGCCAATCTCTCACTTTCCCACCTGGTGAATTCCTCAGTTCATCTTTCTAGACATGCTCAGAGATCACTCCCTATGGATAAGCTTCTCCAGCAACCTACATCTTATTCATCTTCATGTTCCCAGCATTTTGCAGGGGACCTAGAAACTACATAGCAGAGACTTGTATGAATGAATTCAAGGAACATATGAGTGAAGTGAGGCATAAGGAAGTTAAATGATGCTGGACAAGTCATGCTTCTTTGAGTCCAAAGCCAGGAATAGAATAAGGGCTTCTCACTCATAGCCCAGGCTCATCCCACTACCTCTGTCCACATTCCAGAAATCAGTGATATTCTTCAGGGAATTTTATTATTTTTTAAAATTGTGATAAAAAATACATAGTGTAAAATTTACCTTGTCAACCATTTTTACCGTATAGTTCAGTAGTGTTATGTACATTCACATTGTTGGGCAATTAATCTCCAGATCTCTCTTTTCATCTTTCAAAACTGAAATTCTGTACCCATTAAACAATAACTTCCCATTCATCCCTCCCCCCAGCCCCTGGCAACCACCATTCTATTGATACTTTCTGTCTCTATGAATGTGACTACTCTAGGTACCTTGTATAAATGGAATTATACTGTATTTGTCTTTTTGTGACTGGCTTATTTAAGTTTGCATAATGTCCTCTAGTTTCATCCATGTTGTAGCATGTGACAGAATTTCTTTCCTTTTTAAGGCTGAATAATATTCCCTTGTATGTATAGACCATGTTCTGTTTATCCATTCCGTCACTGATGGTTGCTTTGGTTGCTTCCCATTTTTTGCTATTGTTAATAATCCTGCTATGAACATGGGTGTATAGATATCTCTTTAGGACCTTGATTTCAATTTTTTGAGTCTATCTAATGGTTCTTTTTTGAGCACATTTAAGTTTCAACATTTTCCTTTGTGGTCAGAAAGGTACTGAATAATGGTGTAAACTTTCTCTTGTTAGCTATCACCAGAAACATGAAACCAGCAATTTGGTATAGAAAAACATGTGACAAATAGGACTCTTTGATTAACTATGAAGAAACCAACTTTCACTAGTCTAAGCCAATGAGGAGATTTATTGGAAAGGTTTGAGGGTATCTGTGGTACCCAATGAAGAATCAATCTCACTCAAAGAAAGACACTACTTGGCTGTAGGAACAAATAGTACCAGAGCTCCAAGTTGCCCTCGGGACCCTCCATCTCTATGTCTCCACTCTCGCCTTTCTGCATGCCTGCTCTATTTTTTTTCTCACTGAGCTCTGGTTCCACCTGGAAGAAAAATGGCATCTAACTCCCCTTGTAACCAAAAGTGGGGTCTGGCTGCTCGCTGCTCAAAAGCAAATAAAGAGGCCAGGTTGGTGGAAAGGAAAGTTTGCTTTATTTTTGAGGCCGGCAACCAGTGGAGGGGGCAGGGCGGAGAGTGGACTCCTGTCCAAAGGCTGACTCCCCCCCACACAATCAGTGGACAAGAGCTTTTGTAGACAGAGGGAGGGGGCCACATGCAGAAACAGCACAGTCAGCTCTGAAACTGGTCATCAGTGGTCTGACCAGCATCATCTTGATGTTTTAAGTACAGTTAATCTTCAGTTCCATGGTCCATTTGTTCCCATTTCTTTGAGGCCAATTCTCGGAATTGTGGCAGCTTATGTCATGGCTGCAGCCTGGTCATCATGTAGTTCACTTCTTCCACCTGGTGGGGGTTTCCGTATCTATAAGACAGCTCGCAGGATGTGGCTCAGGATATTATCTACAGCCCTTGAGGAGGAACTAAAGGTCCTTGACTTTGATTAATGACTGAACTATTATTATTCAGTCTCCTTTGACTGTTTTCCTTTGCTTCTGCATTTTCTCACTTCTCTGATTAAACTTATTCTTTGGCTAAAATTTTCCGCAGATGGCAGGCAGGCTGAGGACATGGGGGTAAGGACCATAGGGTCCTGCTCCGTTTCACCCTCACTTTCACATTCATGGCTCCAGCCCCTATAAAGAGACTGGCCTAACTCTCTCTCAGTCCCAAATCCAATATCCCAGGGAAGACTGTTTTTGTTAAGTTCCCACCCACTGATAAAGTATGGCTAGGAAGGCATAGTCAAGTTGTATAAAATGGCTGCTTCCAGTGCAGTGATGTGGATATATACATTGGAGAAGAGCAGGCAGTTACCAAAATGTCACAGGTCAAGAATAACAGTAAGTCTGCTAACACCTTAGTAGATGGGCTGAGAGTGAAAGCAATGGAATGAGAAAATATTCAACCACCTCCATCCCTGATGAACACTCTCATGGAGTCAAGAGGAAGGTGCTGTGTAGGAAGCAATGAGCCCCGGAGTGGATAAACACTTTAATCACAATTCTGTTTCAGCAACTAAATGAATCCAAAAATAATGAGGCAGGAAAAAGGTCTGCTAGCCCTGAGATCTCTTTAGACAAGTTTTTGTGTCATAGGGCAATTCTAGCAAGAGACTCATGAGAGAAAAAGGAAAAAAAAAAAAAAGATTTCCTGTGGTATCAAACAAATCCAGAGGCCAAGATTAAAAGGAAATAATAACAACACCAGAGAGATCCTGGACTATAACATTTTCAGGCAAGAACACCCAAGTTCAGGTACCTCCAAGGCATCTTATCTGATAATTAGGTAGAGAAGTGCAGTTAGCCACAGAAAGCAGAAAGAAGAGTATAAAACTATTACTAAGAATCAAAGCTAAAGCTCACATCCCTTGTGGCCTGTCTCTGGGAAAATATTTCTCCTGTTTGTTCATCGATTCTGAATGTTAAATAAGTCTTTCCAGCAGTGGTTCCAGGGTGCTGGAGCAACACATCTCAGACAGCAAATGAAAAATGAGGGCTGCAAAGTTCAGAGAATAATAGAAAATTAAATCTTAACTGAGATGCTGTAAATATCACAGCCCGAAAACAGAGTGCATCAGCAAACTCTACTGGCAGTGAGGATAATGAATTTCTCCCCTCCACACAAAAATTACCAGTGGTGCATAATAGGGTATTCTGGGGTTTGGGGGTGAGGAGGTGGTAATGAGGAGGGAGAGAAAAAGGAAAACAAGCGGGGTTTGTAAATTAAAGTAGCTCCTTAGTAAAGAGCTCCTTTTCTCAGCCAAAGCCAACAGCCCAGCTCAAATGACCCTCTTTTAGTAACCCACTGACTGCAAACACCCACAGCCCATTAGCTGTAGCTCTTTCACAGCATCTATAGGGTATCTATAGTTATTTTAGGGTATCTATAGTTATTTGTGGACATGTCTTATCTCCACAGCAAGATTAAAAACCCCTGGAAGTCGGGAAAGAGAGGGTTTGTTTCCTCTGTTCATCTTTGTATGCCCCACAGCATCCAGAGAACTAATATTTATTCACTGTCTCCAACATGCCATGCACTGGGTGATACATTATGATACTGTATCCCCCTAGGGACTGCCAAGCACCCTGCAAGGGGAGTAGGGCTAGTACGAATGCTGTAGAAGAGGCCAAACCTCAGAACAGTAACTTGCCTAAATTCACACCACGACAGAATTGAGATTGGAACTCAAAGCTACCTAATTCCAAAGCCTATACTTTTTTCTGCTTGCTACAGTGCCACTTGGTAAATAGCCGTCATATTTGCCAGTAATCTTGCTGATAACAGGAACAATAGCTAATGCCATCAAGGACTTTCTCCAAGCCAGGTGTCCTAGGGTAGATGCTTTCCATGTATTATTACAATTAATCCTTATCACAGCCCAAGGGTTCGGTAGTATTATTGTTCCTGTTTAATAAATGAGAAAACTGAGGCACAGAGAAGTTAATAAAATCATCTAAATCTTATAGTAAGTGTGTGCTTTCAAGCATTAATCCTACATTGATTTCAAAATAAAAAATAAACACATACAAACAAACCAGCCAACATGTTTTGAGGAACTACTTTGCACCACCAGGCTTTGTGAATTTTCTAACTTAGTTCTCATCACAGCCCTCAGGGCAAAGCAGGTATTCAGTAAATCGGGGAATGAATGAAGAACTGAAGATAAAAAATAGAGCCACAACTATCACTCATTGTTAAAGTAGAAAAATCCAGAAACTCCTCTGTGTTTGCATTGGTAACACCATGGGTCCCAAGCTATGAAGGGTCAGCAAATGAGTATTGGAAGCATAAGAACAATTCAGACAGTAGAAAGAATTTTTAGTTTGAAAAATGAGTGTTCTATAAAATTAAAGACAACACACCCAGTGTGAACAGGCCTCCGTTATTACTGTAGCATCTTAAATGAACTGTGCCAGAAAATCAGCATTTACGAATAAGATAAACAGAAGCCTCCAACTTTGTCTTGATTGCATTTCAGAAATACAGCCTTCCCAAGCTAATGACAAACCTGTGGGATACACCCAGAAGAATTAGATTATACTGTGGAAACCTTGGGAGTGTACAGAGTGCTAGACAAAAAATTAAAATGCCTTGGTTCTACTTCTGGGTTTTCCAGCTTTCTTCATCAATTGCACTACCCACCAATGTTTCTCTGCCACCCTTGAGGTTAGGTATGACCATATGATTTGCTTTGGCCAATGAAATATGAATAGCAGCGATGTGTCCCTTTCAGGTGGAAGCTTTAGAATCAGCACATCGTTTGCAATGTTCTCTCTTCTTCTGTCATGTTGACAGATGATGTTCTAGATGACATCTGTCTGTCATCTTGTATTCCAAAGTAAAAATTATATGGAGCAGAGCACCTAGCTAACCTACAGTGGAAACACAGCATGAATGAGAAATAAATATGTTGTTTTACGACATGGACATTTTGTTGTTTGTTACTGTAGCATAACTTAGCCCAACCTGATTGATACACCAACTAATGACGTGTGTGACCTTGGGCCAGTCATTTACTGCATTTTACTGACTGAGTATAAGCTTCCATATCTGTAAAACTAAGGAATTAGCCTAGGATAGGGAGGTTTAATATGGGGGCCAATGAGTGGGCTTCAGGATGACAATGAACCTTCAAATTATAGGTAATATTTTGTGTGCATGCATGTGTGTGTGTGGGGGGGGGAGAGAGAGAGAGAGAGAGAGAATTTGCATTTCTAAGGGAAAAGAGTTCATAGATTTTCAAATTTTAAGAGGGTCTATGTTACTCAAAATGAGGTTAAGAATCTGGATAATCTCTAAAGGCATTTCCAGCTCTAATGTGTTTTGTAGCATCTAGAGTAGAAAAAAAGATAGCTAATAAGTTTCCTTTTTGATCTGGCATTTCAGGACTTGCCTTGAATCAGATTTTGTTAATGTTGTTTTCAAATAATTAAGTTTAAGAGTTCTGCTTAATAGGATTGAAAATATCAAAATCTCAGGAGGTATTCCTTAGTGAAAAGAGGGAATTCACAATAATTCTTTTTAAACTAAAGAAGGAAAGGTTCTTCACAAACTGAAAATAAGGTCCCAGATCACATGTGGTGGGTGGGACAGAGTGGAACCTATTCCTGGTGGGAAGAAGAAAGAGTTTCTCTTCCAAAAATACATCCCCACATATGAATTAAGGCCTGAAAGGCCAGAGTAATACTTTAGCTAAAGACAATGAGCTCTCTTAAATATGAAGACGGTTGCATAGACAAGGTTAGAAGAGGGAGACTGGGTTTTGTAGATGGACAACCTGTGTTCAACACTGTTGGGCCACAGTTTTTTTGCCTATAAAATAGGGACAGTAATACTCAGCTGGAACAGGGAGAATCCCAGCAGCAAATAGATAATACACTCAAACAGGGTAACGGAGGAGGGTTAAATGGGGGACTATTTACAAAGCTCAGTTAAGGGTTCAGAGAAACCAACAAGATGTATCGAAGCACTGCGGGAAGGGAGCCCTTATCACTCCTAGATGTGAAGGGACAAGGAGAGAGGACAGTTACCATGAGAGGAGAGAGCTATGGCTGTAGCTAGAGAAAAGGGCTACACAGCAGGAGCTGTGGCCTTTCAAGGGAAATACAGATGGTATTAATCCCTGGTCCAGCACGGAGGGAGCCAGGGGAAAACATACCTTGATTTCCTTCTCCTCTCACCCACCTCTATCCTGCTGGAGCCTCCCACTGGCCAAACCCAAGAAAAAACCAATGGGCAAGGCAGCCTGTGACATAGTCCATAGAAAGTCAGTCTCCTGGGGACAGTCAGAAGGATAGAGAAAGGTACAGAGAGGATATGAAGGGGAAAATGAGCATTCCAGCTCTTGGGATCATTGCAAAGATTGAAAGAGATAACATTTAAAAGCATATGAAGTGTTACACAAATATTAGCTATTGTTTACTCTTTTTATGAATGAGTACTTCACATCCTTTGCTAAAAACAGATTCTGAGAGGGCTGTGTGGGGAGAAAGTCCTTGGCCCCTGAGAATGTAGGGAGAGGGGGCAGGGATAGAGAATCAGGCCTCAGAGTGAAGCCACTTTGCTTAGGGAGTGGATTGGGTGTTGAAGAGCTGTTTCGGAATGCTTTGACCCAGGATGAACCAGAATATTAGGCTGCAGGGACAGAACAGATGAGACTCATCTGCCATTCCCCAGAAAACTGAGGTGGCCAAGACATTAGCCCTTCCATGACGCTTCCTGCTGCAATCCCAAACAGCTCCTGTTTTCCAGCGGCTTAGGAGAGATACCTTTCTAAGCAAAAAAATCTAGAACCGAATAAGCTTCTTATTCACGTATCAGGAGGCGTATTTCCAGATATGTGCATAGATGCCAAAATACTGACTTCTTGTTCAAAATGCAACCCTGCAGTGTTTGAACTGTGAGGTACTCAGTAGCAGTTTTCATATTAGATTATACTGAAGCTTGTTCACTCACTAACAGGCATAGATGCCCAGGAATGATATGCAAAACGTGGACAGGCTTTAGTTAATCATTCTTTCACTGTACTCTGCAGAGGCAGCTTTCCTCAGAGAAAGACTGTGGGGCTACAACATCAGGAGACTGTAACTTTTCTACTGAGTGTCCTAACAGGAGGAGAGACAGCCAGATGTTTTGACCTACTCAGCTTCCCTTCTACCTTAGCTTCCTTGAAAAAAATGCCCCTCCTTCATTGGATAGGGTCTGGGTGAGACAGTGAACATGTGACCTGAACTGGACCAGTCAGATTTTTTCCCCTAGGACTTTGAATCTTCAGGGGAGTGACCCAAGTTTGGGAAAATCATTGAAACTAATCAACCCATCAGTGGAACCCCTGAAAGACTGCTCAGTCATTTCTGCCTCCAGTAGATCTCAAATTAGCCCAGACTCCCTTCTATGGAGGTCTGGTTGCTCAGCATTTCTTTTCATCCCCTGACCTACTACTCTGTATCTTTTAAATTCATTATTCTTTGGCATAAATTAGTTAGCTAGGCCAGACCATAAAGGGATGGTCCAAGTTTGAGGACTGACAAGCATGATGACTTGGATGAAGTTTTAACAATGCTTTAACTTCAGTTTATTCCCAAACCAGCCAATAAGCAAATTGTAGACAACAGGAGAGGATACTTGAGTGAGTGGGTCCTAGCTCTTCATAGGGGCATGGCTGAGGTTCAGAAGACAAAGCATCCCATGTAAAGTAAGACTCCTGCTTTTTATACTTTTAGGCTGGAGTTTGTATTCAAGAGTCTAACTATGGCCTAAAAGAGAATGAGCTAATGCCATTGGCAGCAACATGGATGGACCTAGAGATTATCATACTAAGTGAAGTAAGTCAGAAAGACAAATACCATATGATATCACTTATATGTGGAATCTAAAATATGACACAAATGAACTTATCTGTGAAACAGAAATAGACTCATAGACATAGAGAACAGACTTGTGGTTTCCAAGAGGGAGGGGTGGGTGGGGGAGGGATGGATTGGGAGTTTGGGATTAGCAGATGCAAACTATTACATAGAGAATGCATAAACAACAAGGTCCTACTGTATAACACAGGGAACTACAATATATTCAATATCCTCTGATAAACCATAATAGAAAAGCATATGAAAAAGAATGTATATATAACTGAATCACTTTGCTGTATAGTAGAAATTAACACAACATTGTAAATCGACTCTACATCAATAAAATAAATTTAAAAAAATAAAAAAGTCTAACTATGGCCATATAGGAAAAGCTTTGTTATTCTACAGTGCTATATTTCCTATAAGCTTCCACTAAGCCTATAATAGGCTCAGCCATGCCATATCACTGTTGGTCAAAGCCCATCTCTATCCCTTGTGGCCAAGCATCTTGACAGGCAGAGCTGATGGATTTTAGTTCCTCCATAATGAGTCCAATTTCCTTTCTGTCTTATTACTCACTGTTGCCTTTCACCTACTCTACAGGATTATTATGGGGAAAATACAGTTATGTACATTATCAGTAATCCTCATAACATATCACCAAGGTAAGAACTATTTCACCATTTTATAGATAAAGGAATGAATGCTTGGATAAGAGATCTGAGCTCTTATGCTGCAGAACAGGAATTCAAACCCAGATCTCTTTAACTTCAAGGTCCACACTCCTGCCCTATCCTATCTTGCCCAATTTTTGATCCCAGCTCTAATTTTAATTATTTAATTCTTTGAATAAGTCACTTCTCCGGGCTCCTTTGTGAAGAAGCTCATAATCATATCGTTTTACAAGATTGTTAGGACAAAATGGAGAAGGAACATATGAGAGTATCAGGTAGGGTGACAGAGTGGTTTCTGATAACTATGGAACTATGTAGCTGTTTCTATTCTTTTTGCATTTTTCAATGGCTACTTCTTTTCAAAACTGAGACATAAATATTCTTTCTTTGTTTTGGAGTTGGAAATTCTCCTACCTACCCTAAGCAAATGAAAAACCCCAGAGAGTGGTGTTTCTGGCTATCTTAACCTCTTTGTGAATGAATTTCTTTCTACATTTGCTTTCCAAGGCTTAGGTGTTCTCAGTGGCAGCTTTTCTTTTCAAATTACTCCCCAAATATCTCCTACAATGACAGTAAGTTGTTGGAATCACCATCATCATTGGCCTAGGCTATTTAATGCTAGTTCAACCACTCATCTTAAGCCCTAAAGGAGTCAGTAGACTAAGGGGTTCTTTTATCCTATTTTCTGGATCCCAAGTGTGTTCAGGTGGCCAGCACCAACTGGAGAGAAAAGTAAGCTTCTGTGACCCAGGAATCAAGCTGCATCAGAGAACCTGTCCTTTCTAGAACAAAATCTTAACATCAAGCAACCCTACCGTATGCTAACACATATATATGGAATTTAAGGGAAAAAAAATGTCATGAAGAACCTAGGGGTAAGACAGAAATAAAGACACAGACCTACTGGAGAACGGACTTGAGGATATGGGGAGGGGGAAGGGTGAGCTGTGACAGGGCGAGAGAGAGGCATGGACATATATACACTAACAAATGTAAGGTAGGTAGCTAGTGGGAAGCAGCCGCATGGCACAGGGATATTGGCTCGGTGCTTTGTGACCGCCTGGAGGGAGGGAGACACAAGAGGGAAGAGGTATGGGAACATATGTATGTGTATAACTGATTCACTTTGTTATAAAGCAGAAACTAACACACCATTGTAAAGCAATTATACCCCAATAAAGATGTTAAAAAAAAAAAAAAGCAACCCTGCAGCAGAGGCCCTTCCCCCACCACCCCCAAAGTATTGGTTTTCATCTCAGACAAAGGAAATAATTGGATTTCTGCACTGAGCTCTGTGATCTACTGCTGCCAGCTGCATGGCTGTAAAACCATTAAGTCCTCGCAGAGCATTTTATCTCTGCAAGAGGAAGACGTAAGAGGGAGAAACACATAGGTCAGGGCCAAGTGAAAGGGAAACATTTTCTAAGTGGTGCAATGTAAATTCCACTAACACAGTATCCATCTCAACTGGATTGAAATTCTGGTCAACATCTGAGAATAAAAACCAGAGAATCTGGAACAGAACAGATTTCTACCTTCAAGAGCAACTGTGTCCATCACACAGCAGTTGCTGGGAAAGAGTTTAGAATTCCAGTTCAAGTTGCGTCTTTCTCTCCTTTGGACTCTTGGCATTCACATCCATCTCCAACACGTCATCACCCACCAAGTGAGAAACAAGCCAGTCTCTCCACTTCCTCCGCCTACATTTGGGCTTTAAATGTTCATGAGATCCTCCTGGGTCACTGTGAATCAAACCTACTGCAGAAAAGGTAGGGGCTGGAAAAACACAAAAGCAGATGCCACACAGCCTCTGACCCAGGAAGCCTCCAGAAGAGCACATTGAATTAGTTATTTAAAAGGCTTACGGGGAAGTGGAAAATACTGATTGATAAATAGGGGTACACTGAATGCATCTCCATCTAGGGAGCAATGTAACAAGGACCCTCACCAGGCATCTCATTGCAGTTATTTGTAATTCTCTTACCAATGGAAATAAGGCTCAACAAAAATTAACTCTCCCTTCTGTTTAACATTTTAAGACTCAGTCATATTTCAGGCTGATGAGAAAACTTCCAAGGGTGTGACTAGTTATGGCTATCACTCCAAATTTTTTTGGAGTCTCCCCAGTGTTACCCACGCACTAAACACTTGGGCTCATGGAAGCAAGTACTTCTCTCTCTAATGGGACTAACCGCATGCAGGCAATAAACCAAACAAAAGTCAAAGTTTGAGCAAAATATTCAGTAGCTTTAGTTTAAGGAGTATCTTCTAATCCCACCTTTGCTGCATAATCCTTCAAATTTAGAGATAGCTTCTTGTCACTTGTTTTAAACATTATTTTTTCAACCACTTTTAGTTAAGACAGTTGAAGTTAGCCCCTCTGTTTGAACAGCTGCTCACCATTAGCAAAGTAACTATTCCTCTCTGCACCTGGGGGGATCCTAAAAAACAGGCTGACATCCCTTTTCCCTTCAGTCAGTGCTCATTGACCTTGGCCTTGCATCCTTTTGCTCAACTCTTCCTTCTCACCTTCTAAAAGAATTTTCAAAACAGATTTCCTTTGGGAGGTTTTCACAAGGAACATGGGTTTGCCTTGCCATCCTCTTAGAGTTTTAATATTTGAATTTAAGGAATTTTGGAGAAGGGGGCTTGTAGTTGAAGAAGAACTTGAAGCCAGCCTCCAAACGATGGTTCCACTTTACATTAGTGAACACCAGTCACCATTAGGGACTTTTCATATAATCCCTATGAAAAGAAAGAACCACAAAAGTCGAATGTCAGCTAGGAAATAAGTAGGTTACATTTGGGCAGATGGTTAATATTAAGGGGAAGGATATCCAGATTCATGATTTTATTTTTCCTTAACAGCAATATCAACAAAACAAGGTAACCCTTCTCAGGCATTGGAGGTGAAGAACTCATGTTGCTCATATTTAGGCTTAGCTCATGGCTAATTTCTATCAGTCAACTCTTGTCTATTGACCATCACTGCATGGCTAGATTGTTCCCAGGATGAGATGCCTAAAGGGTTGTTTTATTCAATTGCTGGCTTCCACATTCATCAGGATTGTTAAAATTGTTTCTTAAGTCTAGCTTAGTGAAACATTGCACTTGGATTTGCACCTTTCCTTCCAAAGTTAACTGATGTTTTAAAAATGTCCCCTCTGAATTGTAACTGTGAATAGTTACACACAGTATTAGGCTGATAGTTTTTTTATCCCAAACGGTCTACTAATCTGCTGATTGATGCAATAGTCCACATCTGCTAAAGGAATGAAGAGCATTTCCTGAATATTCTTTGCTTTCTTACCCTGTATGGGTATTTGGGATAGTGTAGAAAGTGGAGGCACAACTATGGAGAGAAGGAGGGAAGAGTCAAAAGAGTGGAGGGAATTCATCCTCTCTACCTGAAAGCCACATAATTACAATGGAGTCCAATCATATACACTGTGAATATGCATAATTCACAAGACCCACTTTGGAAAGATGCAGACAGAACTCTCACCACATACACACCCAGGAAAGCATAATCTTTGGTGCAGCGTGTCCTCCAGACATAACCCAATAACTTTATCTGTGTTCAACTGAAGAGAGAATGACCAGTTCCAATGCAACTGAAATCACTTAGAGAGAGACTTGGAGATTTAAGGGATTTAAATGGTAATTTTGTCTCCATTAGATTTCTGCTTTAGTGTTTTTGGAAACTAGCCCCAAGTAATTTATGACCTCACTATACCCCAAGCGGAACACATTGACTTTTAAAGCTAATTGCTTCTCATTGTGCTTCACTCTTTCATCCTCAGCACCACCATTTTCCCCATAACAAATGCTTGGAAGCTTGGAATCATCACTAACTTAACCTGTGCCTTAATTAATAATATTCAGTTTTGGAGCATGTGCAAGACACTGCGCCAGATGTTGTGGGAGATAAAAAGGAATATGTAAAACAGTCCCTGACCTCAATAAGGCTGAACTGAGCAGAGTGAGACATGTGCAAACATGAAAAGATAATTAAGGAAATATAATGTAAGAGTTAAATGGCTATGGAGATCACTCTGGGCATGGGTGAGGGGAAGACTTCAGGCTGCAAGGCAACCAGGTGGAACACCATGCAGACCCAGCCCTGCAGCCATGATGAGAGCAAAGGCGAGAACACGCAAGAGAGACAGCTAAGAACAGGCTAAGGTCCAGGAAAGCAACAAAGTCTCTGGATTTTGCCTTCATCATGCTCCATGCAGCTGTCCCTCCCTTTCTGTAGTTTTTAGTGCCCACACATTCCAGTTTGAACTCTAATAGTAGTGACTTGCTAGAATTTGTTGAGCGCTATTTTATACAAGGAACTGTTCCAAGCAATTCATACATTTTAAGTCTTTAATCCTCAAACAACTTTATAAGGTAAATTCTATTATTATTCCCATATCACAGGTAAGGAGACAGGAAGGTAAAGGAGACAGAGAGGTAAAGAATCTTGCTCAGAGTTAAATATCGAGCAAATTGAAGACCAGAATACCACCCCACCCTTACTTTTCCATCACATTGCCTCTGTGTCATTCAAAATGTCAGATCTAACCTCAAAAACACAATTCTCATCTGCCCTCTATCCCTTAAGAATGTTTGAAACCTCCTTATTGCCTAAAAGATGACTTACACTCTTTAGGCTGGGAATTCAAGAGCTTAGCCTCCGCAATCTGCCTTAACCTACCCTGCCAACCTGATTCTTCTCATCTCTTCTCCAACGAGAGCCCTCCACTCTAACCAAGCTGGTCTATGCATTGGCCCCATAAGACACCTGCATATTTATATCTTCAGGACCCACGATCACAGATATGGCTTCCAGAGTCCTTTAGATCACAGCCTGCTTGTGTGGTGGCAAAACGAGGTCCCTACTCCAGCAGCAGTTAGACCACGGCAGCTCTGAAGGCCTAGCTTCCAAAAATGCAACCCAAGATTAACTCGTAGTTAGACCACACTCTACTTGATTCAAAGTTCATTCATCATCGACTAAAATCGCCAAGAATCATTTTGTTCTGAAATAAGAATTTCTGCCATTCCAGATCTCTCCTACACTGTAATTTTGCAAATGTTTCTTTTAAAACTAGTGCCAGATATTACATACATCCCTTTTCAATTTTATCTTGCTAGCTTATGTCCAACTTTTCCACCCTGAGATTTCTAAAATACTAATTCTTTCCACCCACCTATTAATATTGTCTCAGTAGGATACATTTACAGCCATCCATGTTGTTGATTTTAAAAACTCTTAATAGGATTTGGTCAAAAAAAGTAAGGAAGACTTTTTTTTTCCAAATTGGCTTTGATCCATTAAATCAACATACTTCAGGTACATTTGTTCAGTCAACTATGAATTCATCTAAATTTTCCGTGGTTTAGTCTACATTTATTTATTTTGTCTGCATAATTATCATAGGGCACTTTATCAAAAGGTTTGCTGAATCTTTTGTTTGCTCCACAGAGACATATCCCTAATAATAACTCTAATAGGTTGAAAACTTCAGTCACCTATTTGGAGATAATTGAGTCTTAGTTAATTTATACTTGTTCCTGATGATTTCCTACCTTTCTAAGTGCTTGCAAACTACTTATTTAGTAATTTAGTTCAAAATTTCACCAATAATTAGTATCAAGTTTGTGAATTCTCCTTATAAAATTGGAACATGCCCACCACCAGCCTTGGGTAACTTTTCTTTTTGCAGTGGTTTTCCAAGTCTGAAGTAATGATCCTGTATTAGTTTCCTATTGCTGCTGTAACAAATTACCATATGTTTATTGGCTTAAAAAAACACAGATTTGTCATATTACAGTTCTGAAGTTCAGAAGTCTGAAATCAGTATCACCAGGCTAAAATCAAGGTATCATCAGGGCTGCATTCCTTCTGGAGTCTCTGAAGGCAGAACCCAGTCCCTTGTCTTTTCCAGCTTCTAAAGGCCCCCACGTTACTTGCTTGGTTCATGGCCAGGAGCCAGCAATCGCATCACTCTGACCTTTGTTTCCATGATCAGATCATCTTCTCTGGTTTTCCTGCCTCCTTTTTATAAGGATCCTTGTGATTACATTATGCCCATCCAGAAAACCAGGTAATCTTTCCATCTCAAGATCTTTAATTTAATCACATCAGCAAAGTCCCTTTTGCCGTGTCAGGTGGCATCGTCACAGATTTCAGTGATTAGGATGAGGACATCTTTGGAGGAAGCCATTATTCTGCCTATTACAGATCCCAAGATAAACACATAAGCAAGTTGCTTCAACATCTTTGGCTATAATTCATTTGGCTTAAGTACTGAAATGCATTTTAATGGGCTAATACTCTTACTATCATCTTTATTCTCTCGGACTACAGTTCTCTCTGACATACTAGCATTTCTATGTTAAAAAAAAAACGTTTCCTTAAGAGGGGAAAGGTAGGCAAAAGAGGCAGCTGAAGGGTTCTGCTTTCTCTTTATACATCTTCCCCAAACAATAATCTCTTCCTTTTTTATGGGCTTTTTTTTTTTTTGCTTTAAAAAATAAGTGAAAACACCAAACTTTTTTTAAAAGAATTTTTATTTATTATTATTGATGTAACATTGGATTGTTACATAAACATATTCACAGTTAGCGTTCAGGATGTAGCATCTGTATAGATTTGTGCCATGTCTGTGGTCTTATATGCATCCTTAACCATGTGGCCTGCTTCTGAGGTTGTTTTTGTTCTTTCTAAATCTAAGCTTGGGTTGTTCCTTGAGCATGTTTTATTTCTTTAATGTCTTCTCAGTGTCCTTCTCATTAGGCTAACCCAAAATTACAGAGTAAGCATTCCTTTTTTAAAAGCTACTTATTCTTCTTAAGCGATAGTCCCTTTTAGAAACTGACTATGGACTCATTTTACCTTTCTCTGATTAAAAAAAAAAAAAAAAGGGCTTCCCTGGTGGCGCAGTTGTTGAGGGTCCGCCTGCCGATGCAGGGAACACGGGTTCGTGCCCCGGTCCGGGAAGATCCCACATGCCGCAGAGCGGCTGGGCCCGTGAGCCATGGCCGCTGAGCCTGCGCGTCCGGAGCCTGTGCTCCGCAACGGGAGAGGCCACAACAGTGAGAGGCCCGCGTACCGCAAAAAAAAAAAAAAAAAAAAGCCAACGGATGTGTCTGAACATACCCATTTGTTCCCCTTCTCTGCCATGATGAATTTCAAGGTGACTCACACTTCCTCCCATGTTTCCCATACCTTCTGTTTCACCAACTGGCTTTTCCTTTCTGGTCAGAATTCATTTTGTCCTCTAATCAGCTGTTCCACTTTTAGCAATAGGAGCCTCCCAGCAGATGTTTGGAGAGTTAAAGTCATGGCATCACCACATGACTATTATATGGCTAAGCAGTCCTTACCCCACACCCCATCACTTCCCTGCATCCTTTCATCTCTGCCCAGAGGCTTCCACACACGGTTCTGGAGCTTTCCACGTGGTACTTTGTTAACATCTAGTGCTCTGACTTGAGTGCGAGGGCTGGAGCTAAGAAAAGTTAGAGCACCAACTAGACGTAGGATCAGAGAGCAGTCAGTAAGTGGTCCAAACCTATCTGCATGTCCTGTAGGTAAATGAGCAAAGGGCAAGCACTATGATTTAGTTTAAGGGAGTCATATAGTTTCAGGAAAGAAAACTCCACTCCAGCTATAGGAGTAGAGCATGTGACTGAGGCTATGGCAATCATTACACTTCCCTTCATAACCACAGCGATCAGAGGTGAGCACACAACCTGAGTCAGACGAATCAGAATAAACATCAGGGCTTTGGCTGGGGAGGTTGCAATGAAGTTTCTCTTGCCTGTATTGAAAGCCCATGGCTCAGGGAGTGCTTGCAGGCATCTTGGGACCACAAGAAGAGCTTATTTTAAATGAAATTGACACCATGGAAGGGGAAACAGACAAAATGAAAGAAACCAGGTTCTTGATGACATCAGTGAGTCACAAAATCAAGTTTTCCCTGTGGCCAGCCCCTCTTTAGAATTTTCATTCAGTGTTGAAGCCCCTTTGAGTTGGGGTTTCTATTCAAAATGTGTGTCCTTCTACTTCATAACCTGATCTGAAGCTCTGTTCCCTCAAATTTCAACAACAGCTAACAGATCGGGTTAAAATATTAAGTTTACTTTGTTTATTACCAATATTTCTGAGTATTAAAGCTGGACAAAAAGAAGTGGTTTGTTTTTGTAAACTGGAAAATGCCAGTGGGAAGGGACAAAATATACAGATATACAGCATTATTAAAGGGACAGGTATCAGGAACTAGTCTTGTTAGGGGGCATGGTAGAATTTTGGCTGAGATGAGAAGGAGGTTTGAAAAGATATAGAGAAATTCCCAGGGTATAAGTCCCAAAAGGAAGCATGGGCGAACTTTGTCAGGGAAGAGGGGGATTGAGGGAGCTCCCACTGATGTGGAAGACAGGGTGGGAGGGCAAAGCGACAACTAATTTGAGAATTGTTGGGGGTAAGGCAACAACTGATTTGGAGTTCAGAGTTTATAAGGAGTCAAGAGGAGTCAAAAGAGGACTGACGGACTGAAAGAATAAAGAATGACAGAGGGATGAGAAGTGATGTGGAGAAAAGGTTGTCTGGCAGGGATGAAGGAGTGGAGAGTTGCGGGGGACAGCTGTGGTCAGTGAGTGAGCCCTGAGTTCTAGCCACATAAGGGCATCTTCATCTTCTACTTTCTGTCTTGCCTCTATGCACACTACAAAAAGTACAAGGAGTTATTCTTTCAAAATGCCATATTTCCCCACAGCTTTTTGCTTCCACAGTCTCAGTTTCAATCTTATGCACAAATATGCCATATCTGGGCAGTTGGTAGAATCAACTAGATCATTTAGTCAAATGTCAGTGATGTACATGGAATTCCATTCCTCCTCCCCTTCAGTCATGTACATAAATATCCCTGAATCCTACACACATCCATAAGAATAAACCTACAAAACATCCCTTTTCAGATCCCAATAGTGGCCCCTAATCAGAAGAATTAGCTTTTGCTAATAAGTTTTATAGTTCTTTTCCCAAGACTTTCCTCCCTTATTAAACCAATTCCATTTCACTATACCTGTAAAAAACAACTTGTAAAAACCCTTAAAGAACCATAGAGATTAACTAATCTACCTCCCCCTTCTGCAATCTGGGAAGTTGAGGCCCAGAAAATTACAAATACTCATACAGCTAGTGGCCAAGCTGACATTTGCATTAGCATTGCAGTGCCTGAGCCCTGGCCCTGGTTTGTTCCTCCACATCATGAGGGTCTCTCCTCAGCCCACTTCCCCGCCAAACTAAACCTTGCTTAAGGTCCAGCTTTTTTACCAAAATTTATCCTTGTTTCAACCCAGTTCCTGATTATGTATAGGGTTTACATGTGTGTTTGTTTCTATTGATTTTAGTCTCTTTGCCCCAGCAGAGTGTAAGCACCCCCAGGCAGGGACCACCTCTCTGCCTCTCACATCTTTCTCTGCACATATAACCCAGTCTAATTCCCTACCCCACCCCAGGACTGTAAGCCACTACGGGCAGGGTTGATTTCACTATTTTTGGCTATTATGAGCAATGCTGCTACAAACATTCATATACGAGTTTTTGTATGAACATGTTTTCAACTCTCTTGGGCATATACCTAGGAGTGGAATTGCTGGGTCATATATGTTAACATTATGTTTAACTATTTGGTGAACTGCCAGACTATTTTCCACAGCAGCTGTACCATTTTACATTCCCACCAGGAATGTATAAGGGTTCCATTTCTCCAACCCCTAACACTCGTTATTTTCCTTTTTAAAAAATTTATTATAGCCACCATAGTGGGTGTGAAATGGTATCTCACTGTTGGTTTTATTAGTGTTTCCCTAATGGCTAGTGATGTTAAGCATCTTTTCATGTGCATATTTGCCATTTGTACACTTTATCTGGAGAAATGTCTATTCATATCCTTTGCTCATTTTCTAAATTGGGTTGTCTTTTGTTATTGGGTTGTAAGAATTCTTTATATATTCTGGATATTAGTCCCTTAGATATATGATTTGCAAATATTTTCTCCCATTCTATGGGTTGTCTTTTCACTTTCTTGACAGTATTCTTTGATACACTAAAGTTATTAATTTCGATGAAATCCAATTAATTTTTTTCCTTCACTGCTTGTGCTTTTAGTCCATAGGCTCTTTGAACTCCAGTCCTCACTACCAGTGAGGTCGTATCTTCCTTACTTCACTTTCTGGAGAACAAGTCTGGTGGATCACTGGCTAATCAAAGATTGGCTCCTCCAAGGGCAGGTCAAAGGATTTGAAAAGCAGGAGTAACAAAGGGAGCAGGGATCACATGGAGAAACATGACCCCCAGGGGTATGCTTTCAGCAAGGGGTAGGGGTAAGGGATCGTTCCAAACAAAAAAGCACACACAGGGTGGTCACACATGCCCGAAAATTGTCTCCTATAGCTGATCTGACACTTGGCAGCTGGCTGCCACCCAGTGGTGGTTATGGGCAAGGCTTAGGAGTACTAGTTTACAGTTACTAGTTAAGTTGCTAACAGAAACATTTTGCTTGAAATTTCAAATAGGCCACTCTTCGGGACAGGATGTATTTGGCTGTGGGGTTGCTAATTGCTCCACTGGATTTGAGTGAAAGACAGGCTCATCTTCCTAAATTTGAAACTGCCACCCTGGAGAGCCACTTATAAGGCAGAGCACCACCTCCCAGTTGGAAGGCGGCACTGTCTTAGGCGGAGCAGTTTGCTTGGTGGCCCACTTGTGGCCCAGTTATACGCTACTTGTACACTTTATAGATTTTTTTTTTTTTTTTTTTTTGCGGTACGCGGGCCTCTCACTGTTGTGGCCTCTCCCATTGTGGAGCACAGGCTCCGGACGCGCAGGCTCAGCGGCCATGGCTCACGGGCCCAGCCGCTCCGTGGCATGTGGGATCTTCCCGGACCGGGTCACGAACCCGTGTACCCTGCATCGGCAGGCGGACTGTCAACCACTGCGCCACCAGGGAAGCCCCACTTTATAGATTTTTAAGCTGCCAACAGTAGGCCCCTTAATTTGACGTGATTTTCCAGCAGTGAAAGATCTGTTAGGATGACAGCTGTAGTTGTGAACCAAAGCAGACGCAAGCCCTGGCCTTGGGTTTGACCTTCTCACTCCAAACTCTGAATGATCAGAATAAGTAACAGTAAATTTGGCAGAGTAGAGAGGAGGACTCAATTAATAGGCTAATTATTTAAAGTTATAATCCAGTAATAACATCTCCAAGGTACTCTACACCCCAATGCAACTTTTGATTGGCTAGTGGCAGAAATCCATCTCGAATGAGCTTAAGCAAAAGGCAGAATTCATAGTAAAGATTTGGGGGTATCTCTTGTAATCACAAGCAGGTTGTATAACCAAATTATGAACTGGTAATATGCATTGAGGGGCCTCCTGGACAGTGGGAACCTAAATTCAGTCTCACTTAAACTCTCTGTCTCTGTCTGTGCTATCTCCATTCTCTCTTAGAGAAATAAGCATTCTCTCATAGCTGAGACATAAGCATTGAAAGCTCCCCTATTTCACGTTGTGGCTCCTACCAGGGAGGGTCTATGTCAGTCAGGGTTCAGTCACAGATAACAGGAACCCCTCCAACAAGTTTAAGCAGAAGGCAGACAACTGGGAGTCAGGTTTTACCATGTGATCCCCACTCCCTCCATCACTCCTAGAATTAGGTGTTTACAAAATCACTGGAAGAGCTGGAGATGCAGGCACCAGGCTGAGATTCCAGGAACAACTTCCAGAACAATACTGAGGAGTTTGCTGCCACAGTCAGAAGGCTGCCCACTGCCTCTGCTGATCTCCATGCAAGAGAAATCGATGTCCCATGTTCTGCTTCTTGACATCCCCAAAGCTAAGTACCAGCCACTGGGACCTCAGCTACTTCTGTCACAGGAAACCAAACACCTCACACCTCGCTTGCCCAGGAACAGCTTCACAATGTGAACTTCTGCCTTCCACATCTCTCAGTGGCATGTGCTTGGTATCAGTTAAGCCACGTGAAAAACCCAGCTATAAAAGAGTCTGGGTAAGGACGTGCAAAAATTGGAACCCTTGTGCACTGTTGGTGGGAATGTAAAATGGTGCAGCCACTGTGGAAAACAGTATGGAGTTTCCTCAAAAAAGTTAAAAATAGGATGGCGATAGGATCCAGCAATCCCATTTTTGGGTATATATCCAATTAAAATTTAAAACAGGATCTTAAAGAGATATCTGTACACCTGTGTACATTGCAGAATTATTCACAACAGCCAAAAGTTCGAAGCAACCTAAGTGTCCATTGATAAATGAATGGATTTTTTAAATGTGGTATACACATGCAATAGAATATTATTCAACCTTAAAAAAGAACTAAATCCTGTCACATGCTACAACACAGATACCCCTTGAGGATATTATGCTAAGTATAATAAAATAAGCTTATCATAAAAAGACAAATACTGCATGAGTCCACCTATATGAAATATTTAGCATAGCCAAAATCAGAGAGACAGAAAGTAGAATCGTGGTGGTCAGGGGCTGGGGAGAGGGGAAAATGGGGAGTTGCTTTTTAACAAGTATAGCGTTTTAGTCTTGCAAGTTGACAAAGTTCCAGAGATCTTCCCCTTCCCCACACCCCCACTATTACATGCGCCTGTGTGTGATTTCAAAGGCAGCAAGGCCTCATGGGTAGACATTTCTCCCTGGAACAGGGAATAAGGAAAAATCCCTATAAACTCCAACTAAGGCAAAGGAAGCTCTCCAAGCTTCCTTGTGTGTAACATAATGTGAGGTCAAAAGCAATGTTCTCTTTTTAAAAAATTTACAAAACAGAGGAAAATTTGGAATTTCAGTCACATTGGAGAGTCTAAACTAGAGGTTTATTAATTTGGCTGTGTAAATGGGTTGCAAGTATTCTTGATAAATATTGGGTATATGTGCATATGTGCAGTTTCCCAAAGTCCATGTTACTTTATTATTTGGAGCAACTTTCTTCCTCTTCCGAACCTTTCCCATCTTATCCAAGTCTAGGAAGGTCTTTCATAGCCAAAAAGGCCTGTGAAGACCAAGTGATGACTGTGTTTTCCTAATAGAAGTAAAAAAAATTTTAATCTACTATGGAGAAGAACTATATCATCTCCCTGGAAGGCAGAAGAGGTTTCAGTTATTTCATGTTCATGATAGAATTCTTTTCTTCTAATCAAAAGTGGTTTGCATGACCATGATAGGCCAGATAATGGCACTCCAAAGATGTCTGTGTCCTAATCCCCAGAAACTGGGAATATGTAACTTTACATGGCAAACGAGATTTTGCTGATTGGATTAAGTTAAGGGCCTTGAGATCAGGCATTTACCCTGGATTACCCAGGTGGGCCCAATCACATGGGTTCTTAAAATCTGAGACCCTTTCCCAGCTGTGGTCAGAGGGAGACATGACCACAGAAGGGTCAGAGATATGTGACATTGCTGGCTTTGAAGATGGAAGAAATGAGTCAAAAATCCAATCCATATGGGTGGCCTCTAGAAGCTAGAAAAGGTAAAATACATACATAGACTTCTCCTCTGGAGTCTCCAGAAAGAAAGACTGTCAACACCTTAATTTTAGCCCAGTGAGACCCATGTTGGACTTCTGACCTCCAGAGGTATATAATAATAAATTTGTGTTAAGTCACTAAGTTTGTGGTAATTTGTTACAACAGTATTAGAAAACAAATACAATGACAAAAGTGAACTTTGCAGAGAAGATTTTTTAAAAATACGTGATGACAGAAACCACGGGAGTGAAGTAGGAATATTCTACCCAACCATTCTTTGACAACAAATCCTCTCCCCCACTGCCTAGTAACACTCACTTGTGGATGGAACTCAGTGCTTTTTTGCACGTGCTCATCACACTCCTCAGTACTGTGAAAAGCAAAGATGGAAATACAAATAGAAAGAAATTGAAAGCACCCTCTTCCAAATGTTCATAAAGGGTGACTCTATTTCGTAAGCTATGTTATCTCATTTCTCTTGACCTTAAGTAAAATCTTGTTTGAACGTGCCAACCTTGTCACCACTGAGTTTTGGGGTTTCAGGGCAATCAAGTGTCCATCCATAAGAAATATTAAAGATCACCTACAGCCCAAATAAAATGATGGTAACAGTGGAAAATGATAGGAGATTCTTAAAAGTCGGATGATAATAGAAGACAAGAGTCAGGACCATGTGGTCCAGCCCCTTCACCTTTGGAGAATTGTTCTCCAGTGCTGGCCATGGAGGACACAAATTTTATTCAATTTGCATCTTAATATTAGAGGCTTCTGGATCTTTGAATTAAAAGAAAATCATGGGAAACTATATACTCCTTTTCCCAGAACTGTTTTTCTTTCTTAAGCTCATCTTTGGAAGCTGTTGCTGCTCCATTTTGCCTCCTTAAAGCTACAGTGAATAAATTTCTCATGAGATGACATGGAACCACTATTAAAGTTACAGGAAATAAAACAGAATACATCACAATCATGAGAGATATGACTCCAGTTATGAGGGTCAGCCTGTCTGATCAGACCAACCACTACATAGCCATCAGCTTCCATCGTTCCTGGAAAATCCCAAGAAGCACAGTTAAATATACCTTTGCAAACCAACACATGTACAGTGGACACCCCCCACCCCAGCCCCATACACATGGTCATAGCCACCGAGCTCTATGCAGCCTTGCTCTGTAGTATAAAGTTCTGCAATACCATGGCCATGGGTGATTGGCCTGGGGGTGGGCAACTGACCGAGATTAATAAATCAGAGTCTTTTCTTTTCTCACTGGAGAAAGAGAGAAAGGGGTGGGAGGTGTGGCACAGAAAGAGACAAAGATAAATATTTCTGGAGAATCACAACTATAACATTTAAGCTCAAAAGCTGTTTGAAAACTAGTTTTTTCCAACAAAATCAAAAAATCAGAGGAAGCTAGACTGCAGAAAGACAGAAAAATGAAGCAGACACAGAGACACACTCTTGTGGTTCCCATCTGCTCCTGGCTTAGCTGCATCCCTGCCTTGGAATATTCTAAAACATCTCTTTGCCCTTTTAATAAATTCTTTTGCTTAAGTTGGTTTGGGTGGGTTTTGTCCACATACAACCAATGAGTCATGACGAATAAGGCCCAGTGCTGAGGAGTGAGTCCGAATTGTGATGACATGGCTTTTGGGTGGAACATGGCCTTGGCAGCCCACTGTCTCACCCACCACCATTAGTGCCTCACTTCTGTAGGCAAATATGCAAGAACTAACCAAAGAAGAAAGTTGCTTTTAAATGCCTCTTTTAAAAATGTAAGGAGGAGTGTCAGAGATTCTCTTGCTAGTTTCAAAAACAACTCTGTTTTACTCTACTTTCTCCTACATACATCTCAGGAGGAGAAATAAACCAAGGAGCCAATTGCTTTAGTCATTTACAAAAATGGCTACGATTGGAACAAATGAAAGCAGAAAGTTTTACTAGTGAGCTAAATACCACAAAGGGCTACCACAGACCAGAATTTATGTGATGATGAATTACTGCATTGTCTCCAAAAATTAAAATAAGCATATTCTCCCTGCCCCCAAAACACACAGAGCCTCTCTGCCTCTCTCTCTCTCTCTCTCTCTCTCTCTCTCCCTCTCGCACGCACACACACACATATTCCTTCCTCAGTCTTAATGCTTCATATCCCACTCTGTCAATTCAGGGGTAGGAAGACAGACTCTCCTAAGATCACAGAAATGATCACATGGCAGAGAAATAGCCATCAGATTCAATGATACAAAATATGACCTGAGCTAATACAGGGCATAAAGCCAAGATGTGCCTTATTAACTGCTGGTTTCTGGCAATGTCTCAAATAGAAAACAAACCATATGAAAATGCTGATACACACCTACCATGAGGTTTAGAGTGTGAGATTTGGAGTCAGGTAGAATTTGTTTTCTGTACTAGCCACACTACTGACTAGCTATGCATTACTCAAGCTCTCTGGACCTCAGTTTCAACAACTGTTCAGTGGGGGAGATGATATTAACCTCATGGTGGTGTTGCTGCACCAGGTGCTCTACCAGGTATAAGACACCCTTGGTGATACCCCACCAGTAAAGGGTAAGGAGAATCCTCAGACATTCTGGGGAACCAAAGGTTCTTTCTTTTCTTCTTTCTTCTCAGAGTTTTTTCAGGCCAGGTTTCCCTTTCCTATAATTAGGCCTAAAGAACTGCCCCAAGCAAAAGGGATAGAAAGTCAGTACTCAGGGACCTTCAAAAAGGAAGATCAAGAAACCTATGCATGAGAGAATTTCTTCAACTCAAACCTATCTGCAATGTAGGGCATCTTCTTTCCATCCTTCCCTTCCCTTCCCTTCCCTCCTTCCTTCCCTCCTTCCTTTCTGGCTTTCACAAGAATAACAATAAGGAATATTTCACATTTGTCTACAAAAACAAAACAAAACAAAACCCCTATTCAGCTGTTCCTTATTCAATCTAGATTTGCAGATTTGCCAGGGCTCATAAAGCATGAGTTTAAATTCTTATTCTCACCTTCACCCCTGTCCCCTACCTAGGCTAACTACCTCCATGACCCCCTCTCCCTTTATAGAGGAAGTAAGGATCATCCAGAAGATGCCACCTGGATGCTTCTAATGGCTAAGTCAGCCCAGCCTAGCTTAGTGCAGACAGACTCGTGTAAGTGACCCATGATTTATGTCAGGAGGGGTAGGTATGCATGTCTCTAGCCTCATGTCATCTTCACAACAATCTTGCATACAGTTATCATTTTACTTACTGTGAGGGATCTGTAGTCAAGAGAGATGGAATAGCTTTCCCAAAGCCCCATGTCTATCTGACTTCAGAACACCTTGCAGCCTCAATGGTCCTTAGAGAGCATAATTCACATTATGTCACTCCTTTGCTTAAACCTTTCCAATGGCTTCACATCACACTTTCAGTAAAATCCAGACTCCTCCTCACAGTCTGCAAGACCTACCATGATTTGGCCCCTGACTTCTCCAAACCAGCCAGACACTGGCAATAAAGAAGGCTGACACAGTTTTGCTAATAGGAACAAGTCTGGTTAATGTCCTATCAAGTAATAAAGTGTAATGTTTAGGATGATTCTTTCTGCAGGGCAAAAATCAGTTGTCTCTATATTCTTGCTATTGGCCGGAATCATTTACATTGCTATCAGTTTTCCATAAAAGAACTTCTATCCTTATCAAATGGGACAATATCCATCAATCAAAAGACAACCAAAAGTGTCACCTCTATGTAATCAGCTAATCCCCAAAGCATCCACTACACAGTGCCCAGCACTTCACTGAAAGGACATTCAATAATCTTTTTAGCATATTTCCAAGTCTTGGATAATTCTTCCTGACAATAACTTTGCTGTACCTTGGCTTTCCATATAGTTGGGAGAAGATAAGCGTCAGAACCTGCTTTCCTGCCCAGAGTCAAATCCATGAGTTGGAAGTGGTTCAGGGTAGAAGAAGGAGATTGCAGGTTCTGCTGATTTGGGCAAAGATGGCATTTTCCAAGTTCATGGCTCTGAATAATGCCTAGTACGCGACAGGCATTCAATAAACATTTGTCAAATATATAAATGAAGGAGCAGAGAGTTGAGGGGGACACGCTTGTGTTTGAATACCAGCTCTGTCATTTACTGTCTGGGTGACCCTGGCTAACTTAATATCAGAGTCTCAGTTCCCATGCTTGGAAGACGGAGATAATAATACCTACCTGGCAGGTTTTGGTGAAGATTCAAAATAGTGTTTATGAAGTACTGCACATGGTGTCTAGCATATCGTAGGCCTTCAATACATAATAGGTATTAGTGTACGTGCAGGTGATCACTTACACTAGCCATAGAGACAACCAACTATCTCCTGCAAAAATCTGGTGGTGAATTTTCAACCATAAATTCTTCCTTGTTATTATCCTAATAATCAAAATCATAACCAAAGAAAGGAAACCGAATCAGCAAATTCTTGGCAACAAAAGAACTCAACTATTTTTTTTAACCTTTTCAGTATGGAGAATGTTAAATATATACAAAATGAGGTATCACCAGCCTAAACAACCATCCACCTATTGCCAGTTCTTTCCCACCCATTCTCCCCTTCCACATTATTTTAAAGCAAATCCTAGACATAGAAGAAGAAAAACTTTTCTTCTGCCATCTTAGGTTCAGTGGCTGGGGAGGCCTGTAAATTAAACTTAAAAGACAAAAGACAGATTAACAGGAGAGAAGGCATATAAGTTTATTAATTTTTAAATTTACTTGCACAGAGACATCACAGAAGGAAGCGGATACCCAAAGGAGTGATGAAATTTGAGGCACTGCTTTGAGGCAGATAAGGGATTTCAGCAACTCAAATGCTTTCAGCTGAAAATAATTCTTAAGCTAAAGTGACATATTTTGAGATGGCATATCCTGATCCCCTTCAGCATCATATCACTTCATCCATAGATGAAATTCGTTGTTTTTAAAAAACAGCTCTGTGTGTAAAAGAGATGCTAGGGGGACAAGAATTGTCAAAAGGAGAATCGGAGGGGAGGCACCCTCAGGAGCTGCACTCCCGTGTTGGACAATGCAATTCATGGTAAGTGATGGGGTTCAGAACACACCACCCTAAAATATGGCACCTTGACTGAAGGAGGTTGAGAAAACAGTAGAAACAAGTTGGTCTCTCTGACCTCCCACCCCTCTCCCCGCAAGCAGGTCATAAGACCCTCATGTGAGAGGTGTCCTCCCTACTCCCAGAGGAAAGGAGCATCCTGATCTCCAAGACAAAGGGACACAGAGAGGAATCAGACTGAAACAGGCCTTGCTAAGTTTCCCTCAGTTTACTACACTTACCTCATAGTCCTTAACTTATCATATTCCTTCTCAAATGTGCACCCGTCATCAAACCTAGCATAAAATACTCAGGTTTAATGGTTTCTGCAGGTCTTCATTTCCTTAATGAAGGCTCCTATGTCATGTCAAATGTGTATTAAATAAGCTTGTATGCTTTCCCCTTGTTACTGTCTTTGTCAATTTAACTTTCAGACCCAGCCAGGAACCTTAAGCGGCTGGAGGAAAACTTTTTCCTCCCCTACAAAATCTTGGGATTCCACTGAGGCTTGATTTATATAAAGCTCAGGCAGTGAACTGTTTTTTCTGGTCACTTAACTGGAAACTGGATCTCTGTCTGACAGGCCACTTTGATATTTCTCCTGGAGAGATTCTTCCTGGAGGCTGACCTCTTCCAGAAAGTATAATCTGAGTCACTGAATGCTGGGGGCAGGCAGAGTCCTCCATAGGATGTGTATTTGGGAGTTTTCCCAGTCCAGCCCCCAGAGTGAGTGAAATGTAAATTCATTTGAAGAGAAGCTAATGATCACTCTAATGCTATTCCTAAGGAAACTTGTGTCTCAGAGTGGTAGCTGCTTTAGAGACAGCTGAGAGACCAAAGAAGGGAAATCCTAGGTGGAGTGGTGTGGTGAGAACTCGTCAGGAAATTTTTGGAGAAGGGGCAGTAAAGAGTTACTGACCCCAAAAGCCGGGTGTATGGAGAAGGGTGGATCAAGCTTAATGTAATCCTGAAGAATTAAGATTTAGGTAGTGTAAGAGGCAAGTGCAAATTAGAAATAAGAGGCTTAATTCTCCCTGTTGAAAATCAGGGAGAAGATTTTCCTCCCTCCTCTCTGCTTTCCTTCAGAATTTCTTTCTCTGTCCTTCTCAGAGGTATGTAAATCTTCTTAATGACTTTAATTGCCAGTCTCACAACTCGGAAAAATTTCCTCAAGGACCCAGCAGCCATCTCTTTGGAATGTAATCATTAAGAAAAGTAAGGCCCATCCCCCAGCATCCTGGGAGGAGATGGGTCTAACTTGTCACCTGACTGCAAATTGCAAAACCTATCTAATGTAATTGCCACTCAGCTACATAAAAGAGCGAGATTTCCCTCTGTCTTGCAGTCCCTTCAGTGGGTTGCCTGTGATGCTCATCATATTCTGGTTTAATGCTTCTTCAACATTAAAATTGTCTCTTTCTCTTCCATCTTTGTGGCAAGATTTTCTGGATTGAGAGATTTGGCTTTTAATTATGTTTTCCCAACAACTGCTTGAAACCCAAAGAAAAGGATGATATTTTGGGTCCAAGTTCTTTCCCAAAGGCCAGGGAAATGGAAAACATTAGCTCAAATTTTGACTGGAAAGTAAAAACAAACCAGATAAGGACTGTGAGGAAAAACATAGCACGGTAGCTAAAATGACGTATTTTGGTCTTAGATACCCTTAGGTTCCAGATCTAGTTTTACCACTGACTAGCTAGGCAAGGTACCCTTCTCTAAATCTCTATTTTCATCTGTAAAATTGGCATAACTAGCACCTATGATAGTGAGATTTCACGAGGGTAAGATAATGCAGTCAAAGCACTTAGTCCATGCCTCCTACATGGGCCGAGCTCCATAATTCTTAATTATTCACAATGTATAACCTTAGTATTTATAATAACTTCTAGATGTTATTATAAAAATCTGAATTATTGGGCTTCCCTGGTGGCGCAGTGGTTGAGAGTCCACCTGCCGATGCAGGGGACACGGGTTGGTGCCCTGGTCCGGGAAGATCCCACATGCCGTGGAGCGGCTGGGCCCGTGAGCCATGGCCACTGAGCCTGCGTGTCTGGAGCCTGTGCTCCGCAGTGGGAGAGGCCACAGCAGTGAGAGGCCTGCGTACCGGAAAAAAAAAAAAAAAAATCTGAATTATCTTTAAATGAGTGCTGAACTACCTCTAGAAACTAATGGTTGTTGAACTGTAACCCAATGATTTGATGTGTTTCCAAGATTACCTGGCCCTGCAATAAATCACACTAGGTCATAGTAGACATAGCAGGAGAGATTTAGGACAGACGCTGAGGATTATGGACTGGGATTTTGACAGAATCACTTTGGGAGACTTTTTTTAAAGCTGATTGATTCCCCAGATGGGAGCAACAGAAAAATATTTATGTGTTATAAAATCTGCACCCAAAAAAGGCCAGTTTGTGGGTGACAATGGGCTCGAGTTTGTTACATCCCTATGAAGAGGAAGAAAACATTTTTCCTTTTGCTTTTCTAGTTTTTTGGCTGGGACCAATGTTATGAAAGACAGATTAACAAGAGAAAAACAAACAGAAGTTTATTAACATGTATATCTCTCATATACATGGGAGAAACTCAGGGATGAGTAAATTCAAAGAGGTGGCTAGAACTTGAGCTTAGAAACCATCTTCAGCTAAAAAAAAAAGGAAGACGGGTACAGGGGAGGCCAGTTATGGGAAAATGACCAGAAAAGTACAGTAAAGAAGGGTAAGATTTGTTATGCAGATGTAAGTGTCTCCTCCACTAATAAGAGTCTTTTAGGATTTAGAGTCATCTTTCTTTTCCTGGTACAGAGAAAGAGACACCCTTACAAATGGTAGTTTCCTTTATAAATGTAAATTTCCCTTCCCAAAGGGTAACTTCTACTCTGTTTTCAGAGCTTTTCCCTTGTCTGCTGTTTCTCAAAATAATCCTTATGCCAAAGAGGCCTATTTAAAATGGCATATTCTGGTCTCCCAAAGTTATATTTTGGGGCGGCATATTCTGGTTTCCTATACCTACCTTTCCATGGTCATCTGCCAGATGGCAGGAGCACTTTGACTGTGGACTCTGGTGTGGTGAGCATCACTCACCCCCAGACCACCTGCATGATTAAGTATGAACACTGGACTGTGGGGGGCTCCTCTCTTGGAGGGTATGCCTGCCCTGGCAGAAGACGTTTCAGTGCCATTCTCAACTATAACTGACATTCCTATCATTTTTGAAATGACTTTTTTTTTAAATGTAAAATGACATTATATCTTGGAGCTCTCTCCTAAGCTCCAAAGTCAGCATTAGAAAATGTTGACTGTGGAGCCATAGAAACCTCATTGGGAAGTCAGAACACCTGGTGAAAATGTGCAGAACATTTGTCAGAGCTCTCAAAAGTTGCTGAAAGAAACTTCATGCTCTGATGGGTTTCTCTGTAGTCAAGGAGCTCCCTTAGAAAGCTGGCTTTGTAAGGAGGCCATAGCTCTGGGACTGGGCCTGCCAGACTGACTTCCAGGCCCAGGAATGAGTGAGTCCCAAGCCCAATCCCAGCTGGAAAACTGTAATGTGCTAGGGGAAAAATCTGGGAGGAAGAAAAAGGCAACTCATTAAATTGCATGACTGCCTGCCACATAGAACACTGGTAGTTTTAGAGATAGGGAGGTAGTGTAATTTCTCAGATCCAGAAATAGTGATTTCAAGTGTGTTCATCATAAGGGATCTGCTTCAAATTTGGAGGACTGATCCTCCACTCCCAAGAATTCTGCAGGAAACATATGTGCACAGATGTCACACACATCTGTTCTAAACTAAATTAACATGTTCAAGGGGGTAATGAAATTTTAAGGCCTCAAATAGCACCAGTGGACAGGAGAGCTATTCAAAGGGCAATTTTTAAATGCCTGGGGTTGGAATTATGAACCTCAGGCTAAAAGAAGATCCGATCCGGTATTCACTATATAGCTCAATCTGTGTTGAACTATGAATCTTAATGGGATTCAAGTTGATGATCAATAGATACAATTTATTCTATGTCACCTTAGCCACAGACTCAAAAATAATAACCACTATTTTAGTCACGTATGATACAACCGATAAAAACACTTCATTAAAAAACAATTTGTAGAGACTAGGTAAGTACTCTACATAACACTGAATTTAAAAATATTTTGTAATTGATGGCAAAATTTACTAACCTACAGTTATTATACTTGTGACATTTTTTTTCCAACAGAATATAAATATGCAAATTCCAACGAGCATGAAGTGGCTTTTTTTATATTCTGGATGGCACCTAACCACCATGTTACTTCTTCTTTCTCATTAGTAGATGTGTTTTCTGATGGATGTAATGATGTGAGCCCACAGAGCACAAAACTCTGTTAAAGGTACCAGGGCTTTGTAAACTTTTTCAAAAGGCAACACAGGGCCTCTCACTAAAGTAGGAATAGTAACACACCAACATCAGTAAGAATGTTGGTGCTAGCATTTAAGTTGCTATTCAAGGGTATTATTACTATTAAAATCCTACTCTCACCCTGCTTCCCTTTAATAATATTGATGCCCTTATTTTATTTTATGAGAGGGGGTTTCCACTGGATTTTTCCATAAATCATCCCCTAGGCTTTTAACTTTTCAAAAATTATTTTGAACTTCTGAGTGGTGAGTTTTGCTCTCATGGCTCCTCAGTAACGACTAATGAGACTTCAAAGATGTGTACCTCTCATTCTATTCATTTGGAACCACATGACCCCTTCACTGTTTAATAAAATGCACTTGAAACTATTACTTGACATTAATGCATTTTAAATGCCAGAAAGATGGTAGGCACACATAAGAAGAATAACTAAAGCAATAATTCAGTGTCAGTGTTATACCAACATCCATAAAGGTCTAGAGTCATATGTTTATAATTTCAATTGAGTCCTAATTGATTATGACTATTGAGTTTGAAGAGAGTCCAGGTCAAGGGGAAAACTTGAGCCAGGATTTGGAAACAGGAATATGCAAGGTACATTTGAGGAATAGAAAACTGTCCAGTTTGGCTAAGTCATACAGTAGATAATAAAGCAGAGCAAGAGATAAGGCTGAAAGAAGACACTCAGAATATAAATCAAGGGTTGAAAACCAGACTGAAGTATCTGTACATGATTCTGAGGGCAATAAGGGCATGCTGAATATTTTTAAGCATGGACCTTGCTTGATTCGAGCCAGGCTTTAGGAAGATTAACAGAGCAGTGGCTTGCAGAACAGAATAGAGCAGTCAGGGGAGGGCAGGGAAACGGAGTCAGGATTGGAATCAGGGGGCCCCATTAGAGCCATTACAACATTTCCACTTCGATGGTCCCAGGCATCTCAAACCTAAGATCACCAAGACAGAACTCTTCATTTTTTTTCCCACCAAATATACTCCTCCCTTAATCTGCCCCATCTCAATAAATGGTACCACCATCGATCTAGTCCCTCCAATCAGAAACTAGACGTCACATTGGACTTCTCCCCTACTCCTACCCCAACATTTGATCCATCAGGAAGTCTTGACAGCACTACCCCAAAAGGACACCCTTTATCCAACCACCTCTCTCCATTTTCCCTGCCCAAACTCGAGTCTGGGTTTCTGCACCATAAACCTTCACCTGGACAGCTGCAACAATCTCCTGAGTGGTGTCCCTTTGCTCACATTCTGCAAATGGCACCTCAGAGAGTTCTGTACAATGTGTAAATCAGATCATATCACCTTCCAGTTTACAACCCTCCAATGTTTGTCTGTTGCGTTAAGAATAAAATCCAAACTTATCTTAGCCTAAAAGGCCCTATATATTCTGCCCTCTACTTAAGCCTCAGATTTCATTTCTCTCTTCCTCTTATTTATGATGCTTTAACCTTCTCCCAGTCACTTGAACATATCAGGCTTATTCCCACCTCAGGGTCCTTTTTAGTCTCTGGGAACTGTAGTGTAACTAAAAACAAAAGCCAGTGGAGTGTCAACTAGGACTCATTCTTTCACTGTGAATTTTTACAGAGCAGGGATGAGATCTCACTCATTAAATCTATTCATAGCTTTTCAACAGCCACATGTAAAGATTTTTGGTTTGTAGTTGCAGTAGCTATTGTAGAAATTGACGGTAATAAAGAGGGTCTTCTTGTGGAGAGCCCCCAAATAGAAGACTCTGCTAGCTTGTTTCCTCCCCTTGACTCTCTGGAGTGACATTTGGTTGACACAAACCAAAATATCAAAGGTGGTAGTGGGAAAGGAAGGGAGAGCTGAGATTTCTTCTGCAAAAACCTTCTCTGAGGCCGCATGGACCACTCCCACTCCATCTCCAACACTGTTCCCTCCACCATGTCAATTTCTCTCTAGAACTCTTGGTTCATTCAAATACACAAAGCTTCTACTACTTCATGTCACTGTAAAAGAACATATTCCCTTTAACATGTAAACATTTCCTCCCTTTTCCTACTATGTACCTTCTCCCAATCATACCCCCCAAACAAACCCATCCTTAATATTTTATTTATTTTTTTTCATCCTTAATATTTTAAAAAATATATATCTAAAACGTTTTCTATGTATATACGCATCACTGATTTTTAAAAGTTATCTCAAAATTCTGTGGCTGAAAAAAATCTTTTTTTCTTTCAGCACAGGGATTCTATAGTTTGGGACTTTAGATAGGGAATGATAAGAATGACTTGTCCCACCTCACAGTGTTTTGGGTTCAGCTGATTATTCAGGAAGACTCTCTCACTTGATGCTGGAGACTGAAACCAACTGAAGATTTGATCACTTACATTCTGGAGCCTCAGATGACTCGAAAATTAGGACTGTTGACTGGACTGCTCTATTTCCTGAAAGAAACCTCGGCTAACACAATAGGAACAAAGGTGGGGACTGTACCCAGGCAGAAGGAAAAGCATCCACATACCAAGTTTCCCTGGTGAGAGGGAGCACAATGCATTAGAGGTAATGAGAGAAAGCAAGTGAGGCTAGACACATACACACACACAGCAAGAGTGAGAAAGAAGTCCTAGGTGAGGGGCTAGACCCCACATGCCCTTATAGCTCAGTTTTAAATTTGTGTTTTACCTTAAGAGCAATGAGGACCCAGTTAAAGTCTTAAGCAAGAGGGTGAGGCATTGGGGGTTAGGACTCCAACATATCTTTTGTGGGGGGACACAATTCAACTCATAACACATGCTAACAGCATTCCACTGTTGCCAGTCCCTTGATGCTCCACCATGGTGCTCCACCATTTCTTGTACGTTAGCTGGGGCTTTTCCACACCACTATAAATGGTCCCTTCATTAAAGTCTCTTCGGTGAAACCCTTCAAGTGTGCCAGTGTTGCTCTGGGACCCTGACTCATAAATCCATTTTGAGAGCTATTTAATAAATAAAATGGGATGGACTTGGTGATGGGCTGCATGGGTAGGGAGTGGAAATAAGAGAATGGGAAATATCAGGTATAATTCCCAAGTTTCTGTCTTGTTGTTTATTGATGGGTGTGGTACCTTTCACTGAGATCAGGCATGCATAGAAGGACCACTGCACAGGAGATAACATATGTTATGACATATGAAGAATGCATAACCCACAAAAAAAAAAACATGAATGTCTGTGCATGACAGAGTTTATATGCTCTGGACATATAAAGTCAGTCAATTTGGATTCAAATTCTGGCCCTGCCACCTTATTATTTGAGCCACCTAGGACCTTATCATGTCCATTTTTATCTGTAAAATAAACATCACAATATCTGTGTCATAGTGTTGTTGTGAGGATTAATGAGAAGAGCCATATACAGCACTTAGCAAAGTGCTTGACATTTAGTAAGGGCAAGAAGTGCTAGTATTAGCCAGTATTACTCTTACACACTTAATTTCCATCTGGGGAAAGTATCACCAAAAATAAAGGTTTTGAAATGATCCACCTGAACGTTGGATTTAGGAAATAGGAAATAATTCCTATTTTCCACTGCAAATTTAAAACTATTTTAAATGTACTGCAGGACTGGAAAAAAGAAAAAAGTTGCTAGCAGGCTTGTACTTCTAAAGCTTTCTCTTTTCTATTTCATTTTGAACTCAGTATGCCTATTTAAAACAGTTACTAACCTTGATGCTGGATATCCATTGGAGATTTGGATAAATTTCAAAGCAATGTAGATATTCTAGGATGTCAAGGGGGCTTTGGAAAATTATGTAGTCTGATGTCTAATTCTTGGATGAGGAACTTAAGATCTGAGAGGTTAAATGACTCATCTGAGGTCACACAACTAGAGGCAGAGTTGGGACTAAAATCCAGGCCTTGGGACTCATAAACTGGCCCTTTCATCTCTAACATGGCAGCCTCCAGCAAAACAGTCCAGAAAGAAGGCACCCATCTACAAGCCGGGAAGAGAGCTATCACTGAAAACAGAACCATGTCAGTCCTTGATCTTGGAATTCCCAGCCTCCAAAACTGTGAGAAAATAAATTTCTATTGTTTAAAAAAAAAAAGTCCAGAAAAATGTTTATTGCACAAATTTTAAATTTATATGATGAACACAACGCTACTCTAAAAAAGTATATATATCAGTTAAAATGAAGAACGAGGCACCAAAGTAGGAGTTCAAAAACATACTGGAGAGCTTCCCTGGTGGCGCAGTGGTTGAGAGTCCGCCTGCCGATGCAGGAGACACGGGTTCGTGCCCCGGTCCGGGAAGATCCCACATGCCGTGGAGCAGCTGGGCCCGTGAGCCATGGCCGCTGAGCCTGCGCGTCCGGAGCCTGTGCTCCGCAACGAGAGAGGCCACAACAGTAAGAGGCCTGCGTACCGCAAAAAACAAAACAAAACATACTGGATTTTGATAAATTCACTCTAACAACTTCGTTTGAAAAATAGGTGAATGCTACCAAACGTAAGGTAGATAGTGGGAAGGAGCCGCATAGCACAGGGAGATCAGCTCGGTGCTTTGTGACCACCTGGAGGGGTGGGATAGGGAGGGTGGGAGGGAGGGAGACGCAAGAGGGAAGAGATATGGGAACATATGTATATGTATAACTGATTCACTTTGTTATAAAGCAGAAACTAACACCATTTAGTTAGTTAGTAAAGCAATTATACTCCAATAAAGATGTAAAAAAGAAAAAAGAAAAATAGATGAATGAGGATTTAACTGGCATTTAAAAATTTTTAAATGTATGTTCTTAACGAGGTGTCTGACTACTTTTACATATGGGAATAGACTTTTCTCACACTCCTGAACTATGAATTGTCATTTTTGGAGTTTTATTTTGTAGATTTGGTGATTTTTTTTGTCCTCTGCAGCAATGAATTAATGCTGTGTTCAAAAGTATTCATCCTAAAGAGATTCTATTTTATTTTATTTTATTTTATTTTATTTTATTTATTTATTTATTTTTGCAGTATTTGGGCCTCTCACTGTTGTGGCCTCTCCTGTTGCGGAGCACAGGCTCCGGACGCGCAGGCTCAGCGGCCACAGCTCACGGGCCCAGCTGCTCCACGGCATGTGGGATCTTCCCGGACCAGGGCACAAACCCGTGTCCCCTGCATTGGCAGGCGGACTCCCAACCACTGTGCCACCAGGGAAGCCCAAGAGATTCTATTTTAAAGAATTCTGACTCAATAAACCAATAAAATGGTTACATACCTTTTAATAATCAACCTGGTTTTCAAAGATTGAGTTAAAAAAATCTGAACATTACAACTGAGTCAATCTTGTTGTGATATTTGTGTGTAATTATGTGGAACCAATGAAATCAGTTTTCCTGCTTAGATATAATTAAAGCCAGAGATATTTATTTCTCCAAATCATCTTTTCTAGTGAAAAAAAAGAGGAGCTATAAGAAAATGAAAAATTTCAGGGCAAAATTGGAGAAAAAATTAAAATACACTTTCTGATGTTGGGAGAAAAGGGTGTAATTTTTTGTATTTAAAAAGAGTATGTTGCCCCGAGAAAACCATAATTCAAAAAGAGTCATATACCACAATGTTCATTGTAGCTCTATTTACAATAGCCAGGACATGGAAGCAACCTAAGTGTCCATCGACAGATGAATGGATAAAGAAGATGTGGCACATATATACAATGGAATATTACTCAGCCATAAAAAGAAACGAAATTGAATTATTTGTAGTGAGGTGGATGGACCTAGAGTCTGTCATACAGAGTGAAGTAAGTCAGAAAGAGAAAAATAAATACTGTATGCTAACACATATATATGGAATCTAAAAAAAAAAAAAGGTCACGAAGAACCTAGGGGCAGGACGGGAATTAAGACGCAGACCTACTAGAGAACGGACTTGAGGACACAGGGAGGGGGAAAGGTAAGCTGGGACAAAGTGAGAGAGTGGCATGGACATATATACACTACCAAATGTAAAACTGATAGCTAGTGGGAAGCAGCCACATAGCACAGGGAGACCAGCTTGGTGCTTTGTGAACACCTAGAGGGGTGGGATAGGGGGTGGGAGGGAGACGCAAGAGGGAGAGGATATGTATATGTATAGCTGATTCACTTTGTTATAAAGCAGAAACTAACACACCATTGTAAAGCAATTATACTCCAATAAAGATGTTAAAAAAATAAATTAAATAAATAAAAAGAGTATGTTGGGTAGACATAATAGTTAAGAAAAAAGCCAACCTAACTGAACTGGATTATGTTAAAAGAATTCTATTATCTCGAAGACTTGGTATCCATAGCAACTGAGACATCTCTATACTTACTTTTTCTATCCATAACAAGGGAAATAAATAGCCAAAGAGCTTGCTATTTCCTGATGTCATTATATCATAGCTAATAAATCACTATTTGATGAGACCCTTTAACAAACCCTACTGTTGTTTTACTTTAAAAACTGGACCCCCCCCGCAAAAAAAGAGAAGAAATAAGAAAATGTAACCAAAACACAGGAATGAAAAATCAGCTCACAAGGGAGAGTTGCAACAGCACATCTAAAGAGGGAAGGAGTTACTCTCTGAACTTGGCCCCATGCTGGCTGATGTCCAAGGCAGAGAAGCATATTCTGGGCTCCTGCCAAGCTACGGGTCACCTGGTCCTCTGACCATGCAGACTCGCTTGGTTTGAAAGGGAGTCCAGACCCAGTCAGGCCAACCTCAGAAAGACCAAAGATATTTTAAACAGAATGTCCAACCACTGACAGAGGTGTGCCTTTTGCATATATAATTGATTGTAGTTACAGAATAACTTTTTTCATTAATTAAACATTTGCTGTATGTCTATATGTACCAGTCACTGTGTGTGTAAGGTGCTAAGGATGTTAGATGTGAACAAGGCAGTCCCAGCTGACAAGAGGTTCACATCTCGTGTGGAACCTAGATATATCAAATTTTCTACTAAGAGCAGAAGAGACTCATTAACATCCATCTATGATGGGCACATCATTATATAATATCCTTAGTACCCAGGACAGTTTTTTGCAAACAACTGACACAAAATAAATGTTGACTGCATATAAGAACTCAAGGGTATGATCAGGATGAAGCTAACAAACAACGTTGAAATTATCTGTAAGAGGGAGATCTTCAAAACACAAAACCTCAAGTTTTAGTTAATGAAAGGAATGCAGTTTAAAAATTGTTATAAATAAAGATAAATAAAATTAAAGTTTTCAGAAATTCATGATAAAGCTGGGATTTGAATCTATGCAGCCTGGCTCCAGAGATTTCTTTTTTTTTTTTTTTTGGCCACACAGCATGTGGGATCTTCCCCAACCAGGGACGGAACCTGTGCCTCCTGCAGTGGAAGCTCGGAGTCCTAACCACTGGACCGCCAGGGAAGTCCCTCCAGAGATTTCTGTGCTTAACCACTGTACTATGCCACCTTTTAGAGCAAAGCAGAACAGAAAAGGAGGACGGATGTTAAATTCTTTCTACAGCTGCAGTAATTAAAAAAATAAAATAAAACCAGTCCAAAAGTGCAAACTGCAAACCTTTAGGAGCCAAACATACAGTTTGAATTACATCTATTCATTCATTCATTTATTCAACAAATATTCATTGTGCCTCCCTGAGCCAGGCATTATTCTGAGCACTGTGGTTTTCATGTATAAACACTTTAAACCATTGCTCTCATGGTCTCTTTTCTCCACAGGATTGGCTACCTTCAAACACACCTATGATTTACTTATTTATTAAGCTTATTGTCTCCTCTTAACAGAATGTACATTCCATGAGGACACAAAATTTTGTGTTTTGCTCCCTGAGAAAAACTGTCCTTAGAACAGTGCTTGGAACACTGTAATAAACATTTGTTGAATGAATGAATCATGGAGTTTACTTTTTAGTGGGAGATAATGTAGGTTTTTAGAATGAAATAATACTTAGGAATTATGTGCCAGGTAAGATCATAAATTTCCTGTGCCTCATTTCTCTAAAATACAGCAGAGATAACTCTTAATTACTATTGGATTTGGAAGGACATTGTAAGTTTTAAGCTAGATGTGCGAACACTTTGGAACCCAGGAAAGATTGTGGTCCCTAACATACAAGAAAGCTTTATAGTTTCTGTTTCTAAATGCCTTCTATTTTAAAGTATTAGGGAGATAAATCTGAATGTGTATTTATTATTTTCAGTGTTACTCCAGCATATCAATAAATGTTACAGGTGATGCAATGACCAGGCATCCTGACCTCACAGATGCTCAAAACCCCACGCTGGCCAACATCCTCACTATTTTACGTATTTTATCCCTATATTTATTTGTCTTCCTTCTTTCAGCAACCCTTTATCTTTTAAAGATTTGGGGGAATTCCCTGGTGGTCCAGTGGTTAGGACTCCGCCCTTCCAATGCAGGGGGCATGGGTTCGATCCCTGGTTGGGAAAGTAACATCCCGCAAGCCCTGCAGCACAGCCAAATAAACAAACAAAATTCCCTCCCCAGCCTTAAGCAAACATTAATCTACTTTTTGTCTCCATAGATTTCCCTATTCTGGATTTTACTTCTGAGTAGAAGCATAAATATGTGGTCTTTTGTGACTGGCTCCTTTCACTTAGGATGTTATCAAGGTTCATTCAAGTTACAGCATGTTTCACTGTTTTATTTTTACCTTTTGGCCAAATAATATTTCATTGTATGGATATACCACCTTTTGTTTATCCATTCATCTGTTCATGGATATTTGGGTTGTTCCCACCTTTAGGCTATTATGAATAATGTTGCTATACACATTTATAGGCAAGTTTTTGTGTGAACATATGTTTTCTTTTCTCTTGGATATATACCTAGGAATAGAATTGCTGGGGCATGTGGTAACTATGTTTAATCATTTGAGGAACTGTTTCCAAAGCAGCCACATTTTACATTCCCACTGGCAGCTTATGAGGGTTCTAATTTCTCCACATCTTCAGCAACACTTGTTATTATCTGACTTTTTAATTCTAGCCATCTTAGTTAGTGTAGTGGTATCTCACTGTGGTTTTGATTTGCATGTCCCTAATGACTAATAATGTCAATCATCTTTCCATGATTTGTATATCTTTCTTGGAGAAATGTCTATTCAGACCATTTACCCATTTTCTAGTTGGCTCATTTGACTTTTTCTTATTAAGTCATAAGAATTCTCTATATATTCTAGGTACAAGTTCTTTATCAGATGTGTGATTTGCAAATATTTTCTCCTATTCTGTAGCTTGTCTTTCTATTTTCTTGATTGTGTCCTGTGAAGCACAAAAGTTTTTAATTTTGATGAAATTCAATTTCTGTTTTTTCTATTGTTGCTCCTGGTTTTGGTATCATATATAAGAATCCTTTGCCAAATTCAAGGTCATGAAGATTTACCCTATATTTTATTCCAAAAATTTCACAGTTTTAGCTCTTACACTTAGACCTTTGGTCCATTTTGAGCTGACTGTTATTTATGGTGTGAGGTAAGGTTCCAAATTCATTCCTTTGTATGTGGTTATCCCATTGTCCTAGCACCATTTGTTGAAAAGACTATTCTTTCCCCATTGAGTGATCATTGGCATCTGTGTTATAAATCAGTTAACCATAGAGGTATTTATTTATTTATGGACTCTCAATTCTACTCCATTGATCTGTGGTAGCCCTCCTTAAAGGGGGTACATTTGTTCCAAGATCCCCAGTGGATACCTGAAACCGTGGATAGTACCAAATCCTCTATATACTATGTTTTTTCCTATACATAATACCTATGGTAAAGTTTAATTTATAAATTAGGCACAGTAAGAGATTAACAACAATAATAATAAAATAGAACAAGAGAATATAACAATATACTATAATAAATTTATGTCAATGTGGTCTCTCAAAGTATTTTATTGTACAAATTTAATGCCCTTTTCATCTTAACTAAGTACGTATCATGCACTATGGCCATAACTTTTGTAGTTTGAGGTACAACAGCAAAACTAGCATGAATTTCCTTTTTCTTCCTCACAATTTCATGGACAGAAGATTTGTTTTTACTGTAGAACTTAGCAACTTCAGCATACAATTTCTTTTCTTTCCTTATTAAGTTGAGAACTTTCACCTTTCCACTTAAAGGAAGCATATCTTTGGCATATCCAAACAGCCAGCATCACTACTCTTGCTCTTTGAGGCCATTATTAAGTAAAGTAAGGGTTACCTGAATATAAGCACTGTGATACCACAACAGTCAATCTGATAACCAAGGCAGTTACTAAGTGACTAACAGGTGGGATAAACTGGACAAGGGGATGGTTCACATCTCAGGTGGGATGGAATGAAATATTGTGAGATTTGATTATGCTACTCAGAACGGTTCACAATTTTAAACTTATGAATTATTTACGGAATTTTCCATTTCATATTTTCAGACTATGGTTGACTGCAGGTAACTAAAACTACAGAAAGTGAAAACAGGGATAAGTCTGTATATGTCTATTATTGTGCCAGTACCATGCTGTCTTCATTACCATTGTTTTGTAGTAAACTTTGAAGTCAGGAAGTATGAGTCTTCTTATTTATTCTGTTTGCAGGATTTTTTGGCTATTTTTGGCCCCTTCAGTTCCATATGAATTTTAACATAAGTCAATTTCCACAGTTGGCAATTTCTACAAAGAAATCAGCTCAGATTCAGGTAGAAATTGTGTTGAATCTGCAGACCAACCTGGGGAGTATTGCCATCTTAACAGCGTAATTTTTCCAATCCATAGATCTGGGAAGGTTTTCCATTTACTTAGATCTTAATTTCTTTCAAAATTGTTTTGTAGTTTTCAGAGTATAATGCTGAACTTCTTTTGTTAAATTTGTTACTAAGATTTCATTTGTTTTGATGCTACCATAAATAGTTTTCTTAAATTCGTTTTTGGTTTACATGTTGCAAAGTATATAAAAATACAATTGATTTGTATCCTTCAAACTTTGGGTATGCCCTCAGTAATCCTGGGATGACAGTGATATTGGTAGGGCCCTCTTTTTTTTTTCTTTCTCTGACCACACCCAGCTGTTAAAATCCACTAATTGCTAGCTAGTTGTACTATTGTTTTGTATAACACCCATAAACAGCTCCATAAATTAATCCTATCAAATTATGGCTCCTTTGAAGGAATGGTTTCTGATATCAGCATTTGGTATTTGTTCTCACCCCAGGAGGGTTCCTTCCAACTGTCTTATTCTGGTGCTCTCTTGCAAAGTAGCCAAGATGTAGCCAACCTCCATCTAAGCTCTATTTTATTAAATCCACAAATTTGCCTCACAACGGCATTTCACCACTATTTCCACTGTTCTTAAGAGTGCCCTTTGGCTTGTATTTCTGCATGGTTTATTGTGAATGAAGTCAGTTTGGGGGGGAAGAGATTGATTGCTGTCTATTTTATGGCTTGCTTCTTTGCCCAGGTGAAAATCTCTGAGCCAGGGCTCTGAAGCTGGGGGTGGGAACAAAGGCAAATTTCTCTCTGAGTGACACCTGTGCTCTAGGAGCTGCGAACTTGGTGGATGGGGGAGGCAGGAGCCTGAGTTTGCTTATCCTGGCATGAAGCCACTATGTCATAAGCTGGGGTAAGGGTGATGGAGCCCCAGTACTCTCAGCATGTCACACGCAAGGTAAGTCACCATTCCGTGAGTGGGCCTGATGGGAAGGGTGCCCTCATTTATTGATTGTACTGACCCAGGCCTTAGCCTCACTAACAGAGAGCTGGAGAGCAGGATGAGAAATGCTGAAGTCCTACGGAACCATAAAAGACCCAGAATTGCCAAAGCAATTCTGAGGAAAAAGAACAAAGCAAAAGGCATAACCCTCCCAGACTTCAGACAATACTACAAAGCTTCAGTAATCAAAACAGCATGGTATTGGCACAAAAGCAGACATATGGATCAATGGAACAGAAGAGAGAGCCCAGAAATAAGCCCACACACCTACGGTCAATTTATCTTTGACAAAGGAGGCAAGAATATACAATGGAGAAAAGATAGTCTCTTCAGAAAGTGGTATTTGGAAAGTTGGACAGCCACATGTAAATCAATAAAGTTAGAACCCACCCTCATACCATACACAAAAATAAACTCAAAATGGCTTAAATACTTAAATATAAGACATGACACCATAAAACTCCTAGAAGAGAACATAGACAAAACATTCTCTGACATAAATCATACCAATGTTTTCTTAAATCAGTCTCTCAAGGCAATAGAAATAAAAGCAAAAACAAACAAATGGGACCTAATCAAGCTTACAAGCTTTTGTACAGTAATGGAAACCATAAACAAAATGAAAAGACAACCTATGGACTGGGAGAAAATATTTGCAAATGATGCAACCAACAAGGACTTAATTTCCAAAATATACAAACAGCTCATACAACTCAGTAACAGAAAGAAAGAAAGAAAGAAAGAAAGAAAGAAAGAAGGAAAGAGAGAGAGGGAGGGAGGGAGGGAAGGAGGGAAGGAGGGAGGGAGGGAGGGAGGAAGAGGGGGAGAGAGAGAGAGAAAGAAAGAAAGAAAGAAAGAAAGAAAGAAGGAAAGAGAGAGAGGGAGGGAGGGAGGGAAGGAGGGAAGGAGGGAGGGAGGGAGGGAGGAAGAGGGGGAGAGAGAGAGAGAGAGAGAGAGAGAAAGAAAGAAAGAAAGAAAGAAAGAAAGAAAGAAAGAAAGAAAGAAACCACAACCAAAAAATGGACAGAAGACCTAAATAGACATTTCTCCAAAGAAGACATACACATGGCCAATAGGCACAGGAAAAGGTGGTCAACATCGCTAATTATTAAGAAATGCAAATCAAAACTACAATGAGGTACCACCTCACACCAGTCATAATAGCCATCATTAACAAGTCTACAAATAACAAATGCTGGAGAGGGTGTGGAGAAAAGGGAACCCTCCTACACTGTTGGTAGGAATGTGAGTTGGTACAGTCACTGTGGAAACAGTATGGAGGGTCCTCAAAAAGCCAAAAATAGAACTACCATATAATCCAGCAATTCCACTCCTGGGCATATATATGGAGAAAACCATAATTCAAAAAGATACATGAACCCCAGTGTTCATTGCAGCACTATTTACAATAGCCAATACATGGAAGCAACCTAAATGTCCATCAACAGATGAATGAATAAAGAAGATGTGGTACATATATACAATGGAATACTATTCAGCCATAAAAAAGGATAAAATAATGCCATTTGTAGCAACATGGATGGACCTAGAGATTATCATACTAAGTGAAGTAAGTCAGAAAGAGAAAGACAAATACTATATGATATCACTTATATGCGGAATCTAAAATATGACACAAATGAATTTATCTACGAAAGAGAAATAGACTCACAGGCATAGAGAACAAACTTGTGGTTGCCAAAGGAAAGAGGGAGTCGGGGAGGGATGGACTGGGAGTTTGGGATTAGCAGGTACAAACTATTATATATAGAATGGATAAACAACAAGGTCCTACTGTATAGCACAGGGAACTATATTCAATATCCTGTGATAAACCATAATGGAAAAGACTATGAAAAATAATGTATATATATATATATATGTGTGTGTGTGTGTGTGTGTGTGTATAACTGAATCACTTTGCTGCACAGCAGAAATTAATACAACATTGTTAATCAACTATACTTGAATAAAGGAAATTTTAAAAATAAGAAAGAAATGCTGAAGTCCTGTTTCTCCTGGGAAGAAAGCCCTCCAACTGGGAACGGGGAGGAGAGAGATCCCTGTCCTGTTGTCTGCAGCAGTCTGGCATGAAGTCTGCCTCACTGAGCTGGGAGAAGAGAAGGAGAGAGTGCTCCTTGTTCACCTTTCTTACCAAATTTTTGTAGATTTTCTTGAATAGATGTTTCTTCACTTGCTGTTTGTTCTTAGGACCATTTCCAGAGGCTTTAATATTTTTTAAAGTAGTTTTCAGCAGTTTCTCTGTGAAGCAAGTCATCAGATCTCCTCACACTGTAATGCAAGAAGTCCAGCAAACCTTCATTTTAATGGGTTTATTCATTGCTAACTTATAGCAGAATGGCTATGAAGTACATGCTGTCCATTCATTAATGCCAAATGGATTTGTATCAACTAGTAACATGATGTGAGGTCCTCAATTAATAGCGGCAAGATGCTTATGGTGAAACCATGCTTTGCGCTGGTGAGATCACAGGCACTAAGAGAAAACAGCTCATAGAAGTTGTCGGTTTGTCAGTAATCAGATAGACACCGTACACTAACACAAATGATTAAACTTCTAAAACTCAACCTGTTGTACAGGCTTTGAAGAAGCTGTGAACCAATTAGTCTTTTTATCTTTCAGAAACAGCCTGGAAAACAGGTTCTTAATTCCTGCTCAGCTTGATTTCTGGGCTTAAAATAAGAGATGTCAGTGATATAAAACAGGGAACAGTTGATTAAATCTCATCTGAATTTTAAAAGCTAAATGCTTGGAAAAGCTCTAGTCATTTGCAATAATCACATTTACATCTACCTTGATGAAAATGAGGTACTGCTAAACCTCAGAATCATTCTCAGCTCTGGAAGGCATTTCATGTTGTCTAAAGTCTTCAGAGAGGTGCCGAGGAAGCACCTGATGTTACTTTGTGAATATTAAGAACACAGAGTCCTTTTGTTTCCAGTTGCGCCTTTCCTTTGATGCTAAAACCTAGCACCCAAGAACTACCAATGAGTTTGAAATAGAAGAGTCTATGTTTTCTAAAGATGTTTCAGGGGCTTCCCTGGTGGCGCAGTGGTTGAGAGTCTGCCTGCCGATGCAGTGGACATGGGTTCGTGCCCCAGTCCGGGAAGATCCCACATGCCACGGAGCGGCTGGGCCCGTGAGCCATGGCCGCTGAGCCTGCATGTCTGGAGCCTGTGCTCCACAACGGGAGAGGCCACAACAGTGAGAGGCCTGCGTATCGCAAAAAAAAAAAAGATGTTTCAGGAGGAAGAGAGATGTATTGTGCTCAGATATAATTATTTGACTTTTGACTCTAGGGGTTGCTATTTCCCAGTGGACTTAAAAAAAAAAATCATTCCCATAATGATTTTATATCTTCTAAGCGGAAAATATGGGAACAGCAGGGGACTGACATTTAGTTCATTAGGTTGGAACTGAGGTTTCCCACACTGATGCCTCTGGGTACTGAAAATGCACACTCTCCCCAGAGAATAACCTCTCCCCCACATCTGTGTGTCCAGCACCAGCATGAGGTGGTATTTATTTAGTTGGGTCTCATTTTGTAAGTTGTCTTTTTAATCCTTTCTTAGAATTTATATATACCATATTAGTTTTCCTTGCACTTACAAATCGAGTGATAATAATGTAAGTGGATACATATATGTGCTTACTATATACCAGAATCTGTTCTAATGGCTTCGTGTATATTAGTTTACTATTCACCACCACAACCTCAGGAGGGATGTGAGGCATAAAGAGGTTAAGTAAATTTCCCAAGGTGAAACAGCTGGCAAAAGGCAGAGCTGGGGCTTGAAGCTCTGGCAATCACTACAGTGGACTGCCTCCATATGAATAATAACTTAACATTGCTTCTTGAGGCAGCAGAATAAGTGAGCAGTAGAGTGGTCCAAACAAAGTCAGAATGGCTTTAGGGCTCTATTCTCTCTGCTTACTAGTTCACTATTAGGTGAGGGTCTGTATACACACATACAGGTATGTAGGAATGGTTTTACTATAATGGATGTGGAAGTTCCAGTGGGCAGATAAAAGTAACATACTGAACTGATTACAAAAGATTTACATAGGCATTTTAGCACTACAAGATGAGCTTAAGGTTGAGACTGCTGGACCAATAAATAGAACCAGATATGCAGATGTGCTTTCTAAGGAATCAACTTATGAAGAGTCTAATATTTCCATTAAAAAACAACTTTAGATTATTCACTGAGAGAATCCAAAATCATCTTCTACAGTAATAATGAAACCAAAATTTTATAACCCATCCCAACACAAATATCACCCTCTCATTAAAATCACTAATTTCCAGTTCAGAAAGCCAGTCAATCCTCACAGCTAGCTATATAGGAACCAACGCCCAATCAAGGAGATTAAGTGGCTATGCAAAGAAATTATCAATCGTCTGTCAAGAATTAGTGTTTCTTACTGTGAAAAAGGTCACTTCATTTGGCCATTTGGAGTTGCAGACCAGGTAGCTGTGTTTAACCTGGAATCATCATTCATACAACTTAATGAACTACAAGCTCTTTGAGGAGCAAAGATCATGTCTCACACATTTTTGTATATCTCTCTTTTTCTGACACGTAGTAGGCCATCAAGAAATATTTATTAACTTATTTTGATGCAGTAATTGCTATAAAATGTTAGAGACATGCATCATACATAATTTATTATACATGCACAGTTGGTCAATCAGGCAATTTCCATATGCATGAAGATTGGAAAAACCTGAGCTATGAACCCCTGTCCTGCATATGCTTTTTGGACCTCAGTTAAACGGAAGGGAGGGAAAGTATCATATCCTCCAGTAGAGGGAGCCAGACTTTAAGCGTTAACCAGATCACAATTTATTCCATAGTACTGTGTGCCAGATCTAGAAAGAGAAAATAAGCATTTTGATACATAATCTTCATTTCTGGGTCTTAAATAACACAGTAAAAATGGTATCATAGAGACTGACACTAAATACAAGATTTTTCCTAGCAATAAATAGTAATTGTTTCTTCTGTTTTAACCATTCTCTATCAATTTCATCAGAAGTGGTAGGAGTTTTACAAACATTTACTCAGCTTGTGAGTTCAAGTTCAAGTAAAACTTAGATATATAAAGGTGTCACTACAGTTTGGTCATTTTTTTTAAGTGGGAACTTTTTCATTTACAGGTAAAGAGAAAAGTCTTTTTGTTTTTTATTGAGATATAATTGACATATAACATTGTATTCATTTTAGGCATACAACATAATGATTTGATACATGTATATATTGTGAAATGATTACCACAATAAAGTTGGTTAACATCCATCACTACACATAGTTACAATTTTTTCTTGTAATGAGAACACAAGAAAAAATTAAGATTTTTCTTAATTTTTAAGAAAAAAAGAAAAATTAAGATTTTTCTTCAAGTAAATCAAGATTTATTTTCTTAGCAACTTTCAAATATATAATACAGTATTATTAACTATACTTCTCATGTTGTACATTACATCCTCAGGACTTACTTATCTTATAACTGGAAATTCATACATTTTGACCACCATTTCCTCCACTCCCCATCCCTGCCTCTGGCAACCACCAATCTGTTCTCTGTATCTATGAGTTTGGTGTTTTTTGTTTGTTTCTTTCTTTGTTTTAGATTCCACATATCAGTGAGATCATATTTGTCATATCATATTTGTATTTGTCTTTCTCTGATTTATTTCACTTAGCATAATGCCCTCAAGATCCATCCATGTTGTTACAAATGGCAGGATTTCTTTCTCATTTTATGGCTAAAAAATAGTTCATTTTATATATACATATATATATATATATAAAATATGTTTTATCCATTCATTCATCAGTGGACAGTTAGGTTGTTTCCATGTCTTGGTTATTGTAAATAATGCTATAATGGTACAGATATCTTTTCGAGATAGTGATTTCATTTCCCTTGGATAAATACTTAGAAGTTGAATTGCTGGATAATATGGTAGTTCTATACTTAATTTTTTGAGGAAACTCCATACTGCTTCCCAAATTTGCAGCACCAATTTAAATTCCCAAGAACAGCGTTACAAGTGTTCTCTTTTCTTCACATCCTCTCCAACATTTGTTATCTATTGTTTTTTATTATAGCCGTTCTAACAGGTGTGATGTAATATCTCATTGTGGTTCTGATTTGCATTTTCCTGATTAGTTATGTTGAGCATCTTTTCATGTACCTGTTGGCCACCTGTATGTCTTCTTTGGAACAATATCCATTCACTTCTCCTGCCCATTTTTTAATCGGATTGTTTTCTTTTTCTGCTGAGTTGTATGAGTTCTTTATATATTTTGGATATTAACCCTTTATCAGATATATGATTTGCATATATTTTCTCCCATATGTAAGTTGCTTTTTAATTTTATTGATGATTTCCTTTGCTGTCAAAAACTAAAGATTTTAACACATATATATGGAATCTAAAAAAAAAAAAGGTTCTGAAGAACCTAGGGGCAGGACAGAAATAAAGACGCAGATGTAGAGAATGGACTTGAGGACACGGGGAGCGGGAAGGGTAAGCTGGGATGAAGTGAGAGAGTGCATGGACTTATATATACTACCAAATGTAAAATAGATAGCTAGTGGGAAGCTGCCACATAGCACAGGGAGATCAGCTTGGTGCTTTGTGACCACCTAGAGGGGTGGGATAGGGAGGGTGGGAGGCAGACGCATGAGGGAGGAGATATGGGGATATATGTATTTGTATAGATGATTCACTTTATTATAAAGCAGAAACTAACACACCATTGTAAAGCAATTATACTTCAATAAATATGTTAAAAAAAACTAAAGCTTTTTAGTTTGATGTAGTCCCACCTGTTTATTTTTGCTTTTGTTGCCTTTGCTTTTGGTATCAGATCCAAAAGGTCATTGCCAAGACCAATGTCAAGGAGCTGCTTTCGGGTTTCCCTGGTGGCACAGTGGTTAAGAATCCACCTGCTAATGCAGGGGACATGGGTTCAAGCCCTGGTCCAGGAAGATCCCACATGCCGTGGAGCAACTAAGCCCATGTGCCACAACTACTGAGCCCGCGCACCACAACTACTGAGCCCGCGCACCACAACTACTGAGCCCACACACCACAACAACTGAAACCCTCGCACCTAGAGCCCATACTCCGCAACAAGAGAAGCCACCGCAATGAGAAGCCCGTGCACTGCAACAAAGAGTAGCCCCCACTCGCCGCAACTAGAGAAAGCCCACATGCAACAACGAAGACCCAATGCAGCCAAAAGTAAAATGAATAAATTTTTTTAAAAAAGGAGGTGCTTTTTTCTAGGATTTTTATGGTTTCATGGTTTGGAGTCTTACATTTGGCTCTTTAATCCATTTTCAGTTGATTTTTGTGTATGGTGTAAGATAGGGGTTCAGTTTCATTCTTTTGCATGTGACTCTCCAGTTTTCCCAACACCATTTATTGAAGAGATTATCACCTCCCCATTGTAAATTCTTAGCTGCAAAGTCTTCATTACAGTATTTTGGGTGAAGAGGTCAAGATGGCAGAGTAGGAGGATGTGGAGCTCACCTCCCTCCACAAACACATCAAAAATACATCTACATGTGGAACAATTCTCGTGAAAAACTAACAGGAACTGGCAGAAGAACTGCACAATCAAAGATATAAGAAAGATCTCCATGTAACTGAGTAGGTTGGAAAAAAAGGCATCAGGTTGGGACCTGCGCCCCAGAAGGGTTCTGAAAGGAAGAGAAGGTCCATATGGGTGGACCCTTGCCCGGGGGAGCGAGCAGGTTGAGCCACAGTCTGGGCATCCCAGTCCTGGGGTTCTGTGCAGAGGAGACAACCCCCCCTCCATGGCTGTTGGGAGAACTGCTGGGACAGACAGAAGGGCTGGAGAAGCCTGGACGCTACTCGCGAGGAGTGTATGCGTGCTGGCTTGCCAACAGTCAGGGCGGAGAAAGCCTTGCACTGATGGCTGCCGCCTTGCCGCACTCCTCAATCCGAAGGGGAAAGCACACCAGCCCTGCTCATTCTATACCACAGCCTGGTGTGAGATCTGGGCCAACTGAGCCCTGGGAAAAGATTCAGTCTAGCTATGCAGAGACAGACTGGGGGGCCTGGGGTGTGATCTGGGTGGGGCAGAGGTGGCCATTGGCAGAGCAGGCATGGGGCGGTAGTGCTGCAGGAGTGTACAGCAGGTCATCTCCCAGAGCACTCTGGCCCTGCCCACTGCATACCACAGCTTAGTGCTACATCTGGGGCAGACAGGTCCTGGGAGAAGACTGCCACAGAGGCAGCCTACATCTCTAGCAGCAGCACAGCCACCTCAATTCCTACAGCCCCAACACCCTGACTCCCAGTACCAACCTAGCGAATATTCTGGCCCCACCCACTCCATACCACAGCCTTGCACTAGATCTGGGATGACTGCAACAAGGGAAGGGATGCTATCTTGGGCTGTGCCTAAACAGAGCCACAGACACCCACACAGGTAGCACATCAGTCCTCTGTGAGCACACAAGCCCCACTTGCTTTAGCAATCGCCTCCTTTAGGGCACAGCATGCACTCAAGGGGAATGGAGACTGACTGAGATTGGCCCTCAGGGCTTCTATTCCAACAACTGGGGAGCAGACCACACTCCTGACAAGGTGGTGACAGCCACAGAGCAGAGAAGTCCCACCTCACACTCTGCACAGGCTTTAGATCCCTCAACACCAACCACACACCCTATCAAGGTGATAATGTCCAGCAAACCTTGAGGAAAGACGTGGCTGGTGTCCATATCAAAAATAGCCCTCACACCAAAGACACTGGACACACACAGTCTACAGAGGGATGCTCCCACATAAAAGCACTCCTTCAAGACCACAATAGATAACTGTTTCTCCTAAATTCATAGAGTCTGAGAAAGTTAGGTAAAATGAAAAAGCAGAGGAACTACTCCTGATTAAAAGAGCAAGAGAAATCCCCTGAAAGAACAAATAATGAAACAGAACTCACTACTCTACCAGATAATGAGTTCAAAAAGGTAATAAAAACGCCAATTGGGTTAAGAAAGATCATCAATAGAAATGCAGATCACTGTAACAAGGAACTAGAAACTATAAAGATGAACCAATAAAAAATAGATAATTCAACTTCCAAGATAAAAAGCAATCTAGAAGCAATGAATAGCCGACTAAATGACACAGAAGAACAAATAAGTGTCATGGAATATAGAATAAGGGAAATCACCCAATCAGAACAGCAGACAGAAAGACAAATTTTTAAAAAATGAAAGCAACATACAAGGTCTATGGGGGATAATATAAAATGTGCCAACTTATGCATAATAGTGGTTCCAGAAGGAGGAGAAAGAGAGAAGGGGATCGAAAATATATTGAAGAAATTATAGCTGAAAATTTCCTGAACCTAAAGAAAATGGATATCTAGGTACAGGAAGCACAGAGGATCCCAAACAAGATGAACCCAAACAGACCCACAGCAAAACATATCTTAATTAAAATGGCAAAAGTAAAAGAGAGGATTCTAAAAGCAGCAAGAGAAAAACAGAGAGTCATATACAAGTTTTCTAAGAATTTCAACAGACTTCTTCGATCTCATCCAATCCATTAACTTCCCCCTCAGTCTACTTTAGTGATGCCCCATTCATCTATTCAACAAATATTTATTGAGCACTAATTATGTGCCATACTCTGTCCTACATACTGGGCATACAGAATTGAAATACTCCTGTTCTCATGGAACTCACATTCTATTTATACTCAGAACTAGCCCAGCCTGAATATCTTAACCTCTGGTAATATACTCTCTCATCACAAGCTCACACCCTTTTCATTTTCTCATCCCCTCACTCTTCCAAATCCCATAATTCCATCCCACAAGGTCCTCCGGTCTCTTGGCCACTCCATACATCCACACTTGACCACGCTTTCCTTCTTAAAGTGTTTGGACCCATACATATAGTACAGCACTTCAGCAACACTCTTAACAGTTTCAACTGTTTAACCCTTTTATCTACACACCCTCATCCATGATGATCTTCTTACTCTTCACAAGTAAACTCAGTTTTAATTACTAACTATGTATCCACCACAGAAAACTCTCATAGCTCCAGATCATTCTTCTGGGCCCCATTCCCATTATATCCAACTACCTGCTAGACGTCCCCACCTGGAGGTCCCAAATTCAACATGTCCCAGACCGAACTCATCTTCTTCCACATTTCCACTTTTCCTTTGGTGCTCTCTATCCTCATCAGTGGCACCACCATGTCATCTTGGACTCCTGCCTGTCGCCCTCCCTAACTAATTAATCACTAAGACCTGCCAACTGTAAATCTTAACCTTCTCTGTGTGCTGCTCTCTGTCCACAATGACATCATCTCTCTCCTCACCCTTACAGTAGCTTCTTCACTGGTCATTCTGCTTCTAGTCATGCTCCTTCCAAGCATTCCTCCACACTGCCTTTGAGTTATCTTTCTAATCATATTTCTTATCATATTACTCACTGCTTAAAGCTCCTAATCTCCTGGATAAAGTCTTTTCTTCTCCATGATATATATGGCTTTTTATGATCTGGCTCCTGTCTTCCTCTATTGCCTCAGTGTCTTAGTCAGTTTTGACTACCATAACAAAATACCATAGACTGGGTGGCTTAAACAATGAACATTTATTTCTCACAGTTCTGGAGGCTGGAAGTCGAAGATTAAGATGCAGACAAATTCAGTGTCTGATGAAGTCTCTCTTCCTGGCTTGCAGACAGCCATCTTCTAACTGTGTCCTCACAGGTGGGGAGAGAAGTGGGTGGTGGGGGGCAAGCTCTGGTCTCTTCTTATAAGGGCACTAATCCCAAAATAAGGACCCCACCCTCATGACCTCATCTAAACCTAATTACCTCCCAAACACCCCACCTGATAATACCACCACACTGGAGGCCAGAGCTTCAACTTACGAATTTCAGGGAGGACATAAACATTTAGTCAATAACACTTAGCTTCCATCACTTCCTGCCACTCTCCCAATCAAAGAATTTTCCAAAATTCATCCTGCCTCTGTGACTTTACTCTAGCTGTTACCTCTGTCTAGAATTCTCTCCTCATCTCACGTTGTTCAATGTTAACAATACTCACTCTCTTTTAGGCAAATGTGTGCTCTTTCATCATGTTTCAACTCATGTGTCCCTCCTTATTGAGTAGCCTTCTCTGACTTTCCCCTAACAGAACAAAGAACGTCTCTAGAATTCCATTACATTTGCACACATATCCATTATAGCAATTATCATATTACTGTCTATTTATAGATTTATTTCCCATATAATCTATGGTTTTAGATACAAGCCAGTCCTAGGTGTTTAATAAATATTTGTGGAATGAGTGAGTAAGTGTATGGACAACATACATTTCTAACAACACAGCACTACTAGGTCTTCTGCTTTGAAATGTGTTTACTATTCAGAAACCATTTATAGTCCACATTTTTTTAAATGTTGAAAAGCAATTTGGCAAACTTCTCAAGTTCAGCTGTTTTCTTCAATAAAGTTTTAAATTGAAGTATAATATACATATCAAAAATAAGCATACAAAAGCTTACAGCCCAGTGAATTTTCACAAAGTGAATATAGTGTGGTAACTACCATACAAATCAAGAAAAGGAGCATTATGCTCCCTGAAGCAGCCCTAATGCCCCTCCTAGTCATATCCCCCCAAATAATCACCATTTCAACTTCTAACATTCTAGATTAATTTTCCCTTAATTATATGTTGAACTTTTTATAAATAAAATTACAGAGTGCTTTTTTTCATCTGTGGACCCTTTTCACTTTTTTTTTTTTTTTTTTTTTTTTTTTTTTGCCTACCAGATTTCTTTTTTGGAGCTAGTTTTGCTGAATGCATGTAGAAGTATTTTAGCCATTTAAAAAATAAGGTATTTCATCCAAGCAAATCAGTTTATGGAAAAAACAAGTTTCACATCACAAGCCTTGGCTATCAAATATTAAATATCACATCTTTGTGACAATTTCTCAGCCAACATCTTCAGGTGCCAGCATTCATCATAAATGCTTTTTAAAAAATGTTTAAATAAAATTTTCATTTTAGAATAGTTTTAGATTTACACAAAAGTTGTGAAGATAGTACAGAGTTCCCATATATCTCTCACTCAGTTTTCCCTATTATTAGCATTAGAATGGTACATTTGTCACAATTAAAGAACTAATGTTGGTGCATTATGATTAAGTCCCTACTTCATTCAGCTCTCCTTAGTTTTTATGTAATGTTCTTCTTCTGTTGTACGATCCCATGCACGATGTCACATTACATTTAGTAATCACGTGTCCTTAGGCTCCTCTTGGCTATTACAGTTTCTCAGACTTTCCTTGTTTTTGATGACCTTGACAACTTTGATTAATACTGGTCAGATATTTCATACAGTGTCACTTAATTGGGATTTATCTGATTTTTTCCCATGATTCAACTGGAGTTAGGGGATTTTACAGGAAGACCACAGAGGTCAAGTGCCATTTTCTTCATATAGTATCAAGGGTATATACTGTCAACATTACTTATCACTGCTGAGGTTGACCTTGATCACCTGGCTGAGGTAATGTTTATCAGGAGTCTCCACTACAAAGTTACTCTTATTTCTGCACTTACATATGGTACAGTTTGGAAGAAAGTCACTATGTGCCGCATACACTGAATAAATTGGACGTTATGCTCACATGCCCTACTGTTCTATTGTTTAGTTCTTCTGTTTAGAACTAAAATTCTAGAAATATTTTCTACTGTTTAGTTCTAAAAGTCTAGAAATATTTAAAAATTTCATCATTGATATTTTCCCATGAATAATCATCACCTTCACTCCACATCAGCAGCAACTGAAAGGTGAGATGATCCACTTATCCTCTACTCAGAAAAACTCCTTCCCCTACTCCAGGACTTCAACTGAGGCAAGCTCATCTTCAGAGAAATCGAAGGTTCTTTAGCATGCCATCTGTCTGGCAATCTCTTGAGATACTTTTCTCTGCCTGATTTCTCTGAAGTGAGAGGCATTAAATTTGCCTCCACACTTACTTCATCTACTTTTTTTTAAACCGTCTTATCGTGCCTCTCAATTACCCATTTCCTTGAGGTTATTTTTGTCTTTCATAGCTACTGTTTTGCAGTTATTCAATAAAATCAGAAATGCCAACAGCTTTTTTCCCTATCTTCCTGCTTTATGAAAGAGCTTTTTGCATACTCCACTGGACTTTAAACTACTTATGAGAAAGAGGCATTCTGAAAAGAAATGCTCTTTGCTTTATGATTTCCCTATGTTCTTTTCTTTTCTTCAGCTGGCTTGAACAGAAAAGTGTTTTCAGATTCCTATATTTGCTGGAGCCTTTTAGAAATGTTTGTTTGATGTACTTCAGTTTTTAAAAAGCCATTATTTACACTATGCAATTTGTTTTTCAAGCATTGACTAAGGGCTTTCATGTGGCCAATTCTTGGGTCTCATTAAAAAAAAAAAGCCCAATCAACTCTTTAATGGCCAGTGTTATATCAATTAGCTTATCAATATACTATCTGAAATGTCTACTCAGAGTTTGTATATTTTTTTTAATAAAAATGTGAATTAAATAATCAAAAGTGTACAATATTGAAAAATATGCTACTTTTAATCCATTTTTTCTCTTCTCACTTTCCAATTACTACTTGAATTTCTCCTCTCCCAAATATTTCTAAATTTGCTTCAGATTATCCCTTTCAGTTTGTTTTCTTACCTGGCAACTCTATCCATTTGTATAGACTTAAGTTTAATTAAATGCAATTTTTTTCTGATAGTTCTTAAGGTTAGGCTAAGAACCTATAGAATCTTACATTCTCATGTTCAATAAATAAATGGACATTTATTAGGCATCTACATGAATTCAACACATTAAATTTTAAGGTAGGACTTCCCTGGTGGTGCACTGGTTAAGAATCCGCCTGCCAATACAGGGGACACAGGTTCAATCCGTCATCCGGGAAGATGCCGCACGCCGCAAAGCAACTAAGCCCATGCGCCACTACTGAGCCTGTGCTCTAGGGCCTGCGCACCACAACTACCGAAGCTAGTGCACCTAGAGCCTGTGCTCCACAACAAGAGAAGTCACCGCAATGAGAAGCCTGCGCACCGCAACAAAGAGTAGCCCCCACTCGCCACAACTAGAGAAAGCCCGTGCACAGCAACGGAGACCCAATGCAGCCTAAAAATAAATAAATAAATAAAATTTTAAAAAATTCCAACCAAAATAATTTTTTTTTAAGTTTTAAGGGGGGCTTCCCTGGTGGTGCAGTGGTTGAGAGTCCGCCTGCCGATGCAGGGGACACAGGTTCGTGCCCCGGTCCGGGAAGATCCCACATGCCACGGAGCGGCTGGGCCCGTGAGCCATGGCCGCTGAGCCTGCGCGTCCGGAGCCTGTGCTCCGCAACGGAAGAGGCCACAACAGTGAGAGGCCCTCGTACTGCAAAAAAAAAAAGTTTTAAGGTATAAAAAGACTTGTTAAGTCCTTGGTCTGTTAGTACAATATAGAATAAAATATTTATGACCTATGAATACTTGATTCTGCCTATAATAAAATGATAATTGAAACCCTAGGCCACAAATTCTAGTGGCTTTTAATGAAAATCTCAGAGTGAAATGTGACACAAGCAGTTTTCAGAAGGTAAAGCAGAGTTAGCCATTACCCTTCATTTAGAAAGATAAGGGAGAAAGAGTAGAACATGTAAATGCCAATTACCGTAATATTTAAGGTAAATCTACACTTTGTCATCATGAAGTTGGGTTTCTGTCTAAGTCTGTTTACTAAAAGAAGTACTTGGGCTTTTTTTCCTTATTAGTGGTATTGGAAATTCTTTTTTTTTGGAAATTAGGAAAATACCTTTATTATTTCTGAAATGTTCCAATATTCAGGGTAAAAGCCATGATAATGGTTTTTTCACAACTTCACAAATTATAGAAAAATGACTTTCCACCTTCTTTACAGAATTCCCCCCCACCCCCCGCCCTAAATTAGACAGGGCTCCATGATAGCTGACACAGGGCAGGAAGGAGGGACAGAGAATACAGCAGGTAGAACCAGGGCTGCCTTAAGCAGCCCGAGGCTTTTCCGGCACATTTAAAGCCCAGGCTGAGTCCCAGAAACCTGTGAGCCCTGTGAGGGAGGCTCAGCCCACACACATCTGTGGCTCACTGAGGCTGGCCTCTGTCTCAGAGGCAGCCCTCTGTCTCAAAGGCAGGCCACCCACAGAAGGCCTGCAGCATGGCACTTGTGGCTGGCAGGCCCCAGTATTGGAATTTTTTAAAAAATCTACTTCACCTATGAATATGGTTCTTACTAGACACTCAATAAATATTAATTTTGTTCCCCATCCTTATTTAGAAAATGCTTAGAGTGATGTTTTCCCTATTTTCCATGAAATACTAATATCCCAGGATATATGAAAACATATTCCCAGCAAAAATGATTCTGTGATGAAATAAATCCAGGAAATGTTAGATCAAATAGGGGTTAACTGCCTTCTGTTCTACAGAATTTCTCAGGGTCTTTAATATTTGAATGTGCATTGTAACGCTCCAAGACAGGGATATGGTATATAGTATTCCCCAACGGCATTTGGCCAACAGAACACTTTCTTCAAGCAACACCTATTAAATCCCCAGACCAAATTTTGGGAAGTGCTAGATTAATAGAAAGAGCAATGGAGAAAGAAATTAAAATGACTGCTGGGAGGACAGTGATGCTGTTAATAGCAATAGGAAACAGGAGAGATAAGTTTGCAATGGAAGACTATTTCATTTTGAACATAATGAGGTTCCTTTCCTGTCTGGTGGAGATGAGCAGCATATATGAGACTCAAGCTCAGGAGAGAGGTCAGGTTATCAGTTATTATTGATTAGAAGTCCTCTACTACACAGTCTCAGCACTCTGATCCATTGCAATTGCTGTGAGATAGGTCACAAGTAAACTTTTACTAATATTGCTTAAAATACCAAGTTTGCAAAAGCTTTACACTTTCAAAGAAAATAGAGTATTATAGACTTTTCTCTACATAATGGTATGAAGAAAATTTCTTTTCTCAGCAACTGCTGAGGAAATGGGTACTTTGATAAATCTGAGGGTTGCAGCTGGGCTTTCAGGGCCACAAATCAATAGTAGTAAGCAGAGATTCCCTGCATGAGACAAGGAAAAGGGTGTGAGTTCAATTCCTGAAATAGAAAAGGGGAGAGAAACTATATGAGGATTTGATGAATGGAGGGATGCAAGAGAAGGGGGAGGAGGAAGAGACATGAGAGCAGAGACACTTAATGGGGGTTTTCTATTAAACTGTCACATGCTATATGATTTAACATCCTCACGTCCCAGTAACTGAAGTAAGTTTTCAAGAAACCATATAATGAGTGTGGTTTGATTCTTTTTTTAAAGAAAGCAATCATTTGTTTAGCAGAGTACCAAGACAACACCCAGTTGCATGAAAAAAAGGGACAGCCAAGATCCAGGTGACTCACTGGATGGACTTTGTTGGCTACGTGCCCAACATCTGCTTGCTCCTTCTTTCTTCTTGACACCCTGCTTTGCTTCAGGTAACCATGCAACAGGATCCAGTGGAAGCCAACCCCATTTGCAGCTCAGGAGGAGATTCCAGTTTGTCTAAGCCAATCATGGTATCCCCCTTGCCAGGGATAGTTTTAGGAATGTGCATATGACCCAATTCTGGCCACTGAGATTACATGAAGGAGACTTTCAGGAAAGTTGTCCTAGCTTCTGAGAAATGCATCAAAGAAGAGACAATCATTCTCTTTCCTCTGAACATTTTTATGCCTGGACATGAGGCCTGGAAAAGCTTCACCCGTTATGTAGCCAGTCTGAGGAGGCAAGAGAACTCAAGAGCCTAGACACAGCAGACCAAGGGCCTGTCCTACCTTTGAACTTCCTGTTCCATGAGATCATAAATGTGCTTATTGTTTAAGCCAGTCTAAGAACTTTGTTTCTTGCAGGCAAAAGTATATGAACTACATGTGCCAATAATAAATTCGCTCTCACTGACCCGCATTCTGAAAAGCTTTCCCAGGTGGGAGAGAAAGCAACACAGTTAAACCCAGCCCGACCTAAATATTTTATAATCTGCAGTCAATCTAATCCATATCATACCTTTGGAAACTGCTTTAGTGCATGACTGTCATGCCCACCCTCTTCCCCCACCTGAAAGCATTCTATGCACTATTACATTAGTCAGGGTTCTCCAGAGAAACAAAACCAATAGGGTGTGTGTGTGTGTGTGTGTAGATAGATAAATAGATAGATAGGTAGATAGATAGGAGATAGATGTCAAGGAATTGTCTCTTGTGATTATGGAGGCTGCCAAATCCAAAATCTGCATGGTGGGCTGGCAGGCTGGAGACCCAGGAAGAGCTGACGTTGCTGTTGAAGTCTACTGCAATATTCCTTCTTCCTTAGGGGAGGTCAGCATTTTTGTTCTATCCATCAAATGACTGGATGAGGCTCACCACATTATAAAGGGCAATCTGCTTTACTCAAAGTCCGCCAATTTAATTGTAAATCTCATACAAAAACACCCTCACAGAACACATCCAGAATAATGTTTGATGAAATATCTGGGCACCATGGCTCAGCCAAGTTGACACATAAAATTAACCATTACAACGATTTTTTTTAGTTCCAAACCAATTTCTTCAGACCTCATCGCACTTTGGGCAAATTCAAGGCATTATGTCATACAGGTGAATATTTTCTGTCATTGGCATCATGATAAATAAAAGAATAAAATCAGTTCTACATAAAGGTAATAGTTGAATCCAAGATATTGTATACAGAAAACAGGGTAAAAGTCAAACCAGGGAAATACCTGGATATTAGAGGTAGGAAAAGGAAGACATCCAGCAAAGAGGAGTTGAAGAAGGGAGGGGCAGTGCATCCACAGTTCACAAAAGGAGTCTAGGGTCAACATTGCCACTGCTGTGAGAAACAGAGGGTGCCAGGGTCCAAAAGACAGTGTTGGCACTAGATCTGTAAGAGCTCATCTGTTTAGGGATCCAAGCAGGAAATAGATAACATGCTCAATCTGGGCTATTTAAGAAGCATTTAATAAAGATAGTATTAAAAAGGTATGGGGGACTTCCCTGGTGGTCCAGTGGCTAAGACTCCGCGCTCCCAATGCAGGGGACCTGGGTTCGATACCTGGTCAGGGAACTAGATCCCACATACAGCAACTAAGAGTTTGCATGCTGCAGCTAAAGATCCCGCATGCTGCAACTAAAAGATCCCACATGCTGCAACTAAGACCGACACAGCCAAATAAATAATTTTTTTTAAAAGGTATGGGCAGTGTGAGAAGGAAGTAGGGAAATGACAAGGGTTAACGAAGTACCCAGGTACTATTAAGGAGGAACAAAGAATGTGAACATTGGAGAAGTATTTACCTTCCCTAGGTCAGAAGGCACTTGGGAAAGGAAAGGTTCCTGGAACACAATGACTGCCTGACAGGAGCTGTGACCATCTGTCAAGGGATAAAATCAGCCTGTATCAACCCAGCCAAGAGGGAACAGGGCAGGGAAATACTATGACCTCACTCTCATTTCCTCCGTTACCTGTTAGTACTCCCATTGACTAAACCAATGGGAAGCCAGATAAAATACAAGACACACAGTTAAATTTGAATTTCTGGTAAATCTAAGTGTTTATATTCATATGGCATGGGACATACACTAAAAAATTATCGATTTACTGGAAATTCTAATTTAACCAGGTGACCTGTGTTTTCATTTACTAAACCGGTCAACCCTAAGCCAGAGGGCAATGGAGTCTACTGAAGCATCTCTAAAGTACAGCCTCTCAGGGTCCAGAATAGGAAGAAGTGTGGGGAGTGGATCCGAAGGGCAATAGTTGATATGCAGCACAGATGAATGCAGAAGCCAGACAGGAAGGAGTGGGTGGGCAGAAGGTGCAGACAACTAAGTATTGTCCATTTTTTGAGAATGACACAGTGGTTTGAAAGAGTAGCAGGATTAAGGGGTGGGGTGCATAACTGATGTAACAAGGTGCAGAAGGGACAGCCTCTCAAAAGCCCAATTGGAGAGGCCAGGGCCCTTTTCCTTCCAATTTGTGGGACTGCTTTAATGCTTCTCCTCCAAAGGAAGTCACCTATGTTTCTCTAGTTGGTGCACTGGGTGCTCTCTAGAAAACATTCTTGAAGGATAAAGATCTAGAAAATGAAATTTGTGGATAGGCAATACTTTTAAGATTTCATATTTAACTTTTAACCAGATTGCTCATTAGTATTAACAAACTCAGGAGAATAGAATAACCTACTTTTTCTCAAGACTCCTCAGAGTTGAATTATTATAATTTTTTTCTTCAAGTACATCTCTTCATTACATTGCTGTATACCAAGACTGCAGACTGCCTGCCTTCTCTTGTTACAAATTTTACTATTTGGTCAACCTCTATATTTTTAAGACCCAGGTACTGTTAATATAAATTGAGCTTTCATAAAGAGAATATAAATTTTAAAATAATATTTTTATCTGGAAGATGGGAATTGGTACCCACCATCAATGTTGTTTGTCTTTTTCTTTTAATTGCAGCTCTGTAGAGTACCTACTTCCATGGTTAATTCTTGGTCATCTGTGGTGCTGTAAATAGGTATACCATGGAGAAGTCAAATTTGAATGTCATTCATTTTGATATTTTGGTTACTTATTTCAGCCTTTTGGTTTGTTTACTTGTTTTACTTCGCTGGGACAGCTACCATCCACTCCTAGTATATGATAGGAAGGTGACATAAGAGTTAGGTAGTTTGTGTACAGACAACAAAAAAAATGACAAAATTCTGTCACTTACTCATTAAATATTCCTCAAGCCCATAACACAAACAGAAGGCATGAGTAGAGATAAAATAAGCCATCACGAGTGACCTTCAGAGTACTTATGAAACAATTTCATTTTCTACAATAAGAATTTTGAGTGAGGAGGGCTGAGACAAACACAAAAAGGCAAACTATAGCACATTAAATATTTATCCTCAAACATCCAATTCATGACTGTCATTCTCCAAGTTTACAGCTGCCATGGTCTGTTACACTTTAGATAACCAAGTCTGTACAATGACTGTGGACCTGAGAAAGGTAGTGTGCATACTGATTTACTTTCGGTGCAGCATTTCTTCAAAACAGCTTTCCTCTCAGCTCCTCTTCCACGCCAGCTTTTCAGCTCTGTCTCACCAGCTGCCTTCATCACACCTATTGTGCTACATCAATCAACTTTCAGCATCTTTGGGACATGAGCATTATTTGTTCAAATTGGCGCTCTGGTTTGTGAGCAAATTTTTTTTTTTTACTTTAAGGAGGATTTCAGTCACATTAATGGATGCTCAGGCAAACTGTCTTGCCATACAGGACATAAAATGTTCTTAGGCCAATTTTGCCACTCCTCCCATTTCCCAAGATTACCACTGAAGCTCTTGGTAATATAAACCTGTTAATTATCTGAGTCTTTTTAGCTAAAACCATTCTGATCATATGGATTGCAATTATGATCAATTACCCATGCATTCACTATACCAGCATATGATTATGAGAGATGTCTTTATGCCAATTCCCTCAGCATTTCTGAGTGCCCACTGTGTTTTAGACACAAGTGAACCCCAATGAGTAGACATGATGCCTGCTCTCCAAAAACTGTTAAATGGTAGTAAGAAAAGCAGGTGAGTGCCATAATAGAGAGACACACAAAAAGCACAAATGACTGGGGAGCAACCAATCCCAGACTTAAGGAGAATTAGGGAATATTTTAGAGGGGGGAATGTTTCTCAAACAGTCAGAAATGGTCACAAATCTATGTTTTGAGCCTCTAAGTCCATAGCATCCTTTATCTTCTAGTTCTTAAAAACAATGGCTGATAAATTACATGGAAAAACAAGGATTTCACATACACATAACATCAGGCAGAAGGTGGTCGGGCTAAAGAAGTAAAGAGCTAGCTTTCTATTAGGAGGATCAGGTGGGCCATGGCTTGTGCGGCCATTTGACAAACTGGCCACAACACAGGACACTGGAAAGTCACAGGCTAAATGAACAGTATCTCCTTAATCTCCAAGAGTTGAATCATACTTGCCTCAACAGTGAGGATATGGAGTTCTGAGCTCATTTTCAGGCGATCTTGGTCTGCATTCCAACAAGTCCCTTCACCAACCAGAGGCTTAAGTGCCAAAGTGAAGTACTAATGATAATCACACAAACACACACACACACACACACACACACACACGTACATACGCACACACGCACATATACGCATCCAATATCCATTGAAGTTGTTGTGATGATGAAATGTTGTAGTATACTAAAAGTGCTGGCACATGTTGGTTCTCAGCTCTGGTAACTGACTCTAAATTTGTACGTTCTGTACTCTAGCCCCTAACCACTTTAAAGAAACTCAGTTTAGTCTCCTCACCTATGTAACTGTTGCCTCCTCCAACTTCTAAGCCTGGATGACTTGGCTTCAGGGTATCAGCAAACCTCCCGAAATGGTATGTAGCATTGGATGGGTGGTACTGTCCTACAGTGTGCCAAATTTAAGGGCTGGCTGCCTCCCTGAACTAGAAACTGCTTTAATCCTTTAACTGCAATGAGACAGTTGTAGGATACCAAGAGATAGAGAGAAGTCAACATATTATTTTTTTCTTATTCCTTCATTCTCTATTTGCACTATTTCCAGATCTCTGACAAAGGAGGAACTCTTCACAATTTTCAGCTATCCAGGACACCTGAGTGGAGGGGTTCACTTTGTCTTAGGAATGGATCCAGAGGGGTTATCCTAGCGCATAACTAGGCTCCATGAAGACCAACAACTACATGAGCAAAGGGCCTCAAGTGACAAAAAAGCACCAAATTATGTTATCAGTTTAACACAAATGGGGAAAACTCCCTCTCTATTCTCTAGTAGAAGTACTGGACAGGAGGAGGCATAATTTCTGTACAAAGGACTTTTCGTAAGAAGCATGCAACAGTAAAGACTGTGGTAGATTGTAAAAATGGACACAAATTACCCCTTCCTTCTACCCACACTCTTTGGTAGAGCCCACCCACACAGACTCCAGGCTGGCCTCTTGACTTGCTCCAGACAGGCTTTAGTAAACATGACACAGGCAGATGTCTGACAAGTCCTTGTGCACAGAAGCATCCCCATTTGCCCTTGGGATCCCTGCCACTACTACCAAATGAACAAACCCAGTCTGTTATGCCACATGATGAACAACTCATGGCCAGGGCGTCCCTGACATCCCAGTTGTCTTTGAACCAAGTGCCAACCAGGAGAGGCCATCCTAGAACTGTCCAGCCCCAGAACACAGGAACCACCCAGTGGACCACAGAACAATAAGAAATAACATTTGTTAAGTCAGTATGTTTTCAGGTGGTTAGCAAAAGCTAATTGATAAAATTACGCATTCTCTTTCATGGTTGCCAAATATAAACACATTATGTGTGTTTGTGTGTGTGTGTGTGTGTGTGTGTGTGTACATATATACATATACGCATGTATACTTTGTCTTCTGGAAGTGGACACACAAACCTAATATGAACTTGTTAAATATTCACAATTTAGTTAATCTACTTCCAAAGGAGAGGAAAACTTCATTACTTGGTGATGTTAGAATGTTTCCCAATGTTCTTAACAGGAATATTTGTAACTTTTCCAGGGCAAAAGGTCTGGATTTCATTAGATCATCAAAGGAGTTTATAAGCACAGCAGGTTGAGATTCACGCTTAAAGGGGAAATTCTAGTACTAGGGAAGAGTGTTAGAGAATGAGACGAGTTTGATTCCTGCAGAGCAAGCCCTAGTTATTACCCTGACAAATGAAAAGTAGAACTATGTGATGAAAAACTAAAGAACACATTCCCCCAGAATTTTATGAATAATTTCAATATTACTTTATTGACTTACTGTACCATCATTATCACTACCATTATCAAAAATATTGATTAAAACACATACATGCATTATAAATTTTCACTTGACAGTGCCTGCCTACAAGATCTTCCAAGTTCTATTCATTTTCAAATATTCTGTGGCATTGGAACAGAAATTCCAGTATTTGATTCTAAATGAAAGCTTCTAAGCTACTTCTCAAGCCCAAACGAGAATCTTTTTTTTCAGATTATGTGTTCCAGTTTTTTTGAAAATTATGTTACAAAAGGTTATGATCATAAAAGCTAAATAACCCAATTTAAAAATGGAAAATGGATCTGAATAAAGATTTCTCCAAGGAAAATACACAAATGGCCAATAAGCACATAGAAAGATCAACATCACTAGCCATCAGGAAAATACAAATCGAAACCACCACTAGACACCACTTCACACCCACTAGGATGGCTATAAACAAAACAATGGAAAATAACAGATGTTGGCAAGTATATTAAGAAATTGGAACTCTCATGCATTGCTGGTGGGAATGTAAAATACCGTAGAAAATAGTTTGGCAGTTCATCAAAAGGTTAAACATAGAGTTACCATATGACCCAGCAGTTGCATTTCTACATATATGCCCAAGAGAAATGAAAACATATGTCCACACAAAAACTCATACATAAATATTCATAGCAGCATTATTTAAAATAGCCAAAAGGCAGAAGTAACCCAACGTCCATCAACTGATGAATGGATAAATTGTGGTATAGCTGTAAAATGGAATATTATTCAGCCAAAAAAGAATGAAGCACTGATACTTCATTCAACACGAAACCTTGAAAACATTATGTTAAGTGAAAGAAACTAGTCACAAAAGACCACGCATCGTATGATTCCACCTATATAAAATATCCAGAAAAGGCAAATCTATAGAGACAGAAAGTAGATTAGTGGTTGCTTAGAACTGAGAGATCGGGAGGGAATGGGGAATGACAGTTAATGGATATGGGGTTCACTTTGGGGGTGGTGAGAATGTTCTAAATTGATTACAGTGATGGTAGCACACCTCTGTGAATCTACCAAAAATCATTGAATTACATACTTTAAAAGGGTGAACGTTATGGTTTGTGAATCATATCTCAATAAAGCTGTTAAATTTTTTTATAAAGCTTATGATCTTAATATTTGGGACACTGATTTACTGTGAGATTTTGTTAGGGTTTTCCACTTTGATTTACAATATTTGCCTCATGCTTACCCTACCATAGCTATTTGGAGTGGGCTTTCAGCTACTGGCAAACTGCACTGTTCCTGACTCTAAAGTTAGCTTTTGGTCAACATAGATTTGAGAAAGAATCTGCTGCTCTATTTTTTTTTTTTTTTTTTTTCGGTACGTGGGCCTCTCACTGTTGTGGCCTCTCCTGTTGCGGAGCACAGGCTCCGGACGCGCAGGCTCAGCGGACATGGCTCACAGGCCCAGCCGCTCCACAGCATGTGGGATCTTCCCGGACCAGGGCACGAACCCACGTCCCCTGCATCGGCAGGCGGACTCTCAACCACTGCACCACCAGGGAAGCCCTGCTGCTCTATTCTTGACGGTGGCTGTGCCAGGCACTTCTGTCTCTACCAGCCTGCCACCTCTACTCTGTGTCCCATAGGAAGGACTTCACTATTTCTGCCTAGAGTCTTGGTGAATCTGGAGTTTCTCTGTACCTCTAGAAAAAGGAGCACTGGAATCCAGGGGGTGATTTTCCTCTGTAAATAGACCAGTGAGCTGGCTGGGCCCTGCTTCTTGTCTTCATCTGCCAGCTCCATATTCTAGGGGTTGGGTCTGGTACCTTCACTTCCTGCCTCAGCACAAATGGACTCCTAGTGTAAACCAGTGGATCTGAGATTACTCTATATTTCTAAGGTAAAGCGCTTGGCCCACTCTCCATCTCTATTTTCTACATCATATACTCTGGGATCTTGATGCCTACTTGAACTTAACCAAACTTGCTGTCTCTACTATTAGGATGTGGCTTCTGCCTTTATCGTCCTAATCTCAGTCACCAAGAAGCTGCCAATTTTGCCATTTTTCTACCAACCCCTTCCCTCTACAACTTGTTATTTCATATTTGTCTGACCTCTCCTTAGGTAAAGGGTCACAATGCTTCCATAAATAAGTATACCAGGTGAGAATAACAGCAAAATGATGAACTCACCCCCATCCAAAGAGGGTCTCCTATCATATCCCTGCTGATTGTTGCTGTATCAAAATCAGACCAGTGCTGCCAGATCTGCAAATGTGCCAAGGACATAAAAATTCGAATTTTAAAGTAAAATGTCCTAGTCTATAAAATGGGGCTCAATTTTTTAAGATTAATGAAAAAAAAACACTCTGAAGACTAAATAAAACTTATCTGTAGGCCAAATTTAATCAAGGACCACCACTGCCATACATCTACTTGGGATTTGCCCAACCAATTACCCATTCTCCCAGCAGCAGTCTGCATTCTGCCATAGTGAGCTCACACCAACAGTTCTGACATAATAACACATAAAGGCCAAAAGAAAAATACTGACCAAATATGAATGCTAACTGTATAAACACACAAGATACAGTGTTATTTTGGTGTCTCAGGTGGAATCCTATGAAGTATACATGTGGAACCATCAGAAGTCAGTGTGGTCATTTCCTAAGGAAGACACTCTCCGATGATCATATCTGAGTTCCACTTTTTATTGTTTGAAATGGTCTTTGATACTGGTGAGGTGAACCATTAAAGAAGTTATCTAAAGAAATCCAAATCAACACAAAATAATTATACCTGAAAGATCTAGGTAATCTCTATTTTTTTCAAGGCATCATTTTATTCTACTAGTTTAAATAAAATCCCTCTAATTTCATTCTCCTTCTAACCAAACAAAAACTGATTTCTAAATTGATCCCTCATGGCAGACCCAGGTCATTTATGTAAAATGCAATGTTAATCATTGTGACGATATAGAATTCCTGCTAAAGTAGGTGAATTTTTTTCTAAGTAAAAGGCATTGTTCAAAGGTAGTGATATGGCCATTAGGACTTTTTCTCCTTCCAAAAGGAAAAAAAAAATCAAATGATGAGTAGCTTGACATACAGATTTGCATACTTCAAACATCTGTCCACCCTAGATATGTTAATGAATGTTCGGAGTGATTAAACTTGAATTTGTAGTCCGTGGAAAGAAAGGTAATCCTAGGCAGGTATCCCCTAGAATAGGTAATATATAAAGAATTAACAAACTAATGCACCATTGTGAAGCAATTATACTCCAATAAAGATGGCATGTACATATATACACTACCAAATGTAAAACAGATAGCTAGTGGGAAGCAGCCACATAGCACAGGGAGATCAGCTCGGTGCTTTGTGACTGCCTAGAGGGGTGGGATAGGGAAGGTAGGAGGGAGACGCAAGAGGGAAGAGATATGGGGACATATGTATATGTATAACTGATTCACTTTGTTATAAAGCAGAAACTAACACACCATTGTAAAGCAATTATACTCCAATAAAGATGTTAAAAAAATAATAAAATAATTAATTTTTAAAAAAAGAATTAACATTACGTATTTATATATGTTATACATATTTATACACATATATTTGTGTATATGTACAGACACACTTTAAAGCAGCTATAAATTATAGTAAAACTCTGCTGGTGAATGCTTCCTTGGCATATCCATATTTTATTTATTATCATTTCTCTCCTCACAAGGCTTATAGTTTTCCCCATATTTTGCTAATCAAATTAGCATTTATCATGAAATACTATTTCATGAATTTCTTTCTTAAAGAAAAACAATGCAAGTAAATTTAACCTAGGCCAAAATAAATAAACCCATCCTCAGAAAAAACAAAAGTTCAAATGTACCTCAAAGATCAACTAGAATTTATTTATGTAACCCTGGGCAAGCTACTTGAACCTCTGTGAGTCTCTGCTCATCTGGAAAACAGGAGTGCGAGTCAAAACAACTGCTAAGATTTATTCTAAATCTAACACTAGATGATTGGATTTTCCATTAAACCCCTAAAGTTTCACTAAGATTCTGTCTGCATCTCTGCTACTTCATACAATAAAAAGTGTTATATTGTATAAGGAAAAACACCATGCTGAATGATAATCCACAGAGCAGCTAGCCACCACAGATATGTTAAAGTGTAGAAACAGACACACTCCTCCCCAATAAACACACACACACACACACTCAACATTATTATAGGGCTCATGTTGCTCAAACTTAAGCCAGTTGAGTTTCATGTAGAATTTGAGTACCACCTAAATTTTTATTCACTCAAAAGTGGAATTTAAGTTATCTCTTTTTTTTAAATCAGACACACCCTAAGCAATCATGAGCTTGATTGTGTTAGCTTTATGCATTTTTTCCTAATAAAATTTAAAATAAATTCAGTCAATAAAATAAAACAAAATAAAGTAACATAAAATAAAATTCCTCCAAGTACCATCTAGAATTGGGTTATATACCTTCAGTGAAAAACATACTAAACTTTGGAAAATACCAGAGTAGCTTATAAAAAGAAAGATATACACACTGGTCTAGAATATAAGATTTTGTGTTAAAGGAATCTATTATCGTAATATTTCCACTGCATTTATTAGGATAGAAAATCATCAACTGCTACATCCATTACCTTTCATTAGTTATAGAATCTGATTCCATATATTATTTTAAAAAGGGAACAACAAGGCCACTGGTAAATGGGTAGAGTTTTCGTTTTACATATGAATTGGCATAAGTCCCACTCTCATCATGCCAGGTGTTGATGCCAAATCTTTTGGAACCATTTAGATCTGTGAACTGAGAACGGCATTTTCTGTAGACAACTGAATAATCATCATCTTGACAAGGATAACCCTATGGGGGGAGGGAGAAAGATAATATTAAATGACTAAAATATATAAAAAGGAGTGATTTCCAAAAGTTGATCTTTAATGTGTTAGTTGTATTATGATCACAGGTTAATTTTCAAAAAATTGATTAATTTAATCTCTCAAATTACTAACACCTCTTGTATTTGGCTATTGCATTTATAAGTACTTCTAATTCTGAAAGAAGAATCTAGTTCATGGCTGTTTTATTTATAAAATTAAAATTATAAATTATCATATATGTGAATTTTTCTAAACCATAAATATACAACATAAAGAACCATTTAAATTGTATGACCATCTGCAAAAAGACAAAAACAATTACAATTTAACTACCATTCAATATCTTTTTTACTAATATGTTATAATCATTCCAAAGAATAATATCTTGGGTTATATTTTTAATAATTGCTACCAAGTCATACTTGCCAGTAACTGCCAAGCTGGAAGATTCATTCCTATGAGAAATTTATATCAGTATAACCCAGTATAATATTTAAGGTATTTATCCTTAGAGCACTTCATAAAAGCTTCTATAGTAATAAAACAAGACACTATCATTGACCATTTCCCAAAGGAAATATTGATTCTCTCAGATTATATCAAGGGTAATGGTAGACAAGAAACATAAAGCCCTTGCACTGATTATCTAATTTCTGCTTCAAACTGGTACTAATTTTAAAGCACTAGGACAATATTGAAATTAAATCACCAAAACGATAAAACAATGAAAGAACACCAAAATAGTTCTAACCTTAGATTGGCTTTATTGAAAATAAATGAAAATTCTAACCATATAATAATCATTATAGTGTCTATTTACTGAGTGCCTATTACGAGTTGAACACGGTAGTTGAGTATTTATAACTTTTAATCCACAACAGGCTCTGAAGTAAGAATTATTACTCCCACTTCACATATAAGACCATTTGCTTAAAATCTCAGGAGAGAATCTAAAGAACGCTACTGATTCAGCCAGGGCTTCAAGCTATCTACCTGTAAGACACATCATCCCACCAGCACCCTCATGAAATTCTTAATATTTAAGAGATAAAATATATAAACAATAAAATCCAAAAGCTACATAATATCCATGTCACTTTCTATATAGTTTTGGGCTTTTGCTTTGTGTTGTTGGGGGTCTATTTCTTTGGGGTTTGTTTGTTTGTTTTTGGTCAGCTAGAGGCCCTTTAAATGAGATTAGAGCATCGCTTGCCAAACTGCCCTCTAAGTAGGTGGCAGGATCTGCTGATTTCTACCCCAGTTGCAGTGGAACTGAGGACAGCTTCACATGCGAGGTCAGCGCCTTCCTTTAGCATCTCCCAGACAGAGTGGACAATATATTTTGATGTGATGAGTGACAAGAATAAATGTGATGTTTTAGGAAAAGTATTCCAGCCGCAGAAGGTACTAAAGACTGAAGGTGAAAAGGACCGGATTCCAGAACTATGATTAGAACTGGATCTCAACAACTCACATGTCATTAACTGATGGATGTATAAACAATTCACGATGTGGTCTATTCACACGATGAAATATTATTTGGCAATAAAAGGAAAAAAATACTGATAGTTGTATAGCATAGATGAACCTTGAAAACATTAGGCGAGGTGAAAGAAACTAAGCCAAAAGACAGATTGTATGATTCCTTATATGAAATGTCCAAAATGGGCAAGTCCACAGAGACAGAAAGTAGTTTTGCCAGGGGATAGTGGGAGGGAAGGAATGAGGAGTGACTATTAATGGGTGTGACTGGATCACGAGGCACCAAGATATGTGGCTAAACATTATTTGTGGGTTGTGTCTGTGAAAGTGTTTCCAGATGAAATTAGCATTTAAATTGATGGACTCAGTAGTTTGCCTTCCCCAATGTGGGTGGGCATCATCCAATCTGTTGAGGGCCTGAATAGAAGAGAAAGGCAGACAAAGTAAGAATTGGCCCCTTCCTGCCTGATTGCTCAAGCTGAGACATTAATCTTATCCTGCTCCTTGGTACTCCTGGTTCTCAAGCCTTCAAACGCGAAGTGAATTACATCACTGGCTTTCCGGGGTTTTCAGCTTTGGTTTTGTTTCTGTAGAGAAACCTAACTACTACAGTGGGTATGGGGTTTCTTTTGGGGGTGATGAAAATATACTGAAATTGACTGTGGTGATGATGGTATGACACTGGAGATACACCAAAAATCACTGAATTGTATGTTTTAAAAGGGTGAATTTTATGGCAGGTGAATTAAATCTCAGTAAAGCCATTATTTTTAAAAAGTGGTAAGTAGGGGTGTGCAATTCTGAAGTTAGGAAAACTAATTAAGAGAATGTTTGTTGCCTGTTAACACATAAAACTGAGTGCCTCCCATTATCAGAGATGTATTGGTAAACCAGCTCCCCCCACCAAAAAAAAAAAGCCCACACAACTGATTTGTAATATTTGACAATTCCTGTGGTATAAATACTCCTGCCATGGTTGACTTCAAGCTACCAAGTGAAGTCAGTAGTGAACATTGAGTTGGGAAGACGTGAGCATGCTCATCTCATGCAAACTTTAAGAGGTTCACTTAAAGTTGTGGTGAGGATTCAGGGTGAGGATTCAGCTCACCCTGAATCCACTTCTCCCATTTCACATTGTGTAGTAACCATGCAGTTTGAGTAGATTAACCCCCCTCCCAGTCTAGGGGTAGAATCTAATTGGCCTAAGAAAATAAGGACAATCTCACTCCACTCTCAAAGACAGTGATTGGTTCAATGTTAGGCATGTGACTTGAGTTTGTCCAAACAGCTTAAAGCCTGAGATTTTGTTCAAGAGTTTGGGGGAGGGCTTCCCTGGTGGCGCAGTGGTTGAGAGTCCGCCTGCCGATGCAGGGGATACGGGTTCGTGCCCCAGTGCGGGAGGGTCCCACATGCCGCGGAGCGGCTGGGCCCGTGAGCCACGGCCGCTGGGCCTGCGCGTCCGGAGCCTGTGCTCCGCAACGGGAGAGGCCACAATCATGAGAGGCTCGCGTACCGCAAAAAAAAAAAAAAAAGAGTTTGGGGGAAAAACATTCTTTTTCCACTATTGCACATAAGTAAGGAAGCATCTAGCCCAGGTTGCTGTTGGCAGCCTGCCTACTATCAGTATAGCATGAAACCAACACCATAAAAGGCAGGCTTGAGAATCAGTAAAAAGTACCAATGACATTGCCATATCAATCCTTTCCTGAAGCCAGACTTTTCAAATAAATATGAGCCAATAAATTACTTTTACTGTCTGATCTGGTTTGAGTTGGTTTTTGTACAACCTACTAAAAGCATCCTAATACATACTGAATAATCTGCAATATTGAAACACCGAGGTTCTGAGAGTTAGAGCAAGGAAATGGAGCAAAAACAAGGGAGCAGCTGGGCATATATAAAAAAGTAGGAGTCAAGGCAAGCAGTAAATTTGTGCCTAAGCATATACTCAGGAATTAGAAGGATGTAAACATGGAATAGGTGAATAAAGAAGGTTTTCAAAAATAAGAACAAACTATTAGGAACCAGGAGGGTATAATTGTTATAAGGAAGCAGAACAGAGTATGTTTTCCAAAGTTTAATACAAAAGGCACAAAACAGAATAGAAAAAAGCAGCTTCACCAAGAAGGTCCTACCTCAGAGGACCTTTATATTGACTGCAATTCATACCCAAGGCTAAATTGAGATGGTGGGAGTTTTGGACAAGTGAGTAATTTGGTGTACCTCTCAAACCAAGTATACAGGGAGGGCGTAATCATTCAAAATTATTAGTAGTTTTCCCTTTTCGGGGTGTGTAACCACCCATTTTCCCAAGGGGAGATCAAAATTTATTTTAGAAAAAAAATGGCAACCAAAATGCAAAGTAATATCACCTTCTAATGCAAAATAGGGTTCTTCCGAAAGACAACAGCCTTGCAATCCAGTTCAGTCTTGAGGATTTCAGAATATCAATGACCATACCTGGAAGACTCAGATCATAGATTTCTCCAAGCATGTAGAGAAAACATCCTTTGCCATGAAGGCTTAAACAAGAGTTGGAATGGAGAGTAGGAAGATAGGGAAGAAGTCTGGGGCATTGTAGGAAGACGAAAATAAGGGAAAAGTAAAGCAGGACAGCAGAAATAGTCGAAGCATTTCCCAATTTTCCCAACTGTTGACTTAAATCAGACAGTCTCATTGACATAGACAGAGTCTCATTGATGTGGACAGAGGGAAGTGCACTGGATAAATGAAAATAATGGCACAAAGGTATAAGGGGTCTCCTGGCCCCCCATCTCTCATGAGAACTCAGAACAGACCACCACTCAGGCTGTTCTTTCATTTGCCTGGGGCACAGCCAAACCCAAACTGGCAGAACAGCATGGTCAGGCAGAGGGAGGCTCTGAGAATCATCAATTCTGAACGACGTTTGTATCCTGTGGCATAAACAAGACCCTGAAGTAGTTGTAAGTCTGCAGAGGGAGTTCAACTGTTAGCTGCAGAGCTGAGCATTGGAGCTAGGTACTGAATGGGAGTCACAGAAGGCTTCTGTGGGGTCCACAGTATCTATGGAAGTGGAAATGAGGCTGAGTCATCTCAAACATGCCATCTCAAACATGCCATGAGGGCTCCAACCAAGCCCAGAGAAAAAGAGTGAGAAATAGAAAAAGACTGACAGTTAACAACAGCCACAGACTATAGCCACTTATGCTGGCAAGGGAAAGAGCAACAAGCTGGACTTGAGATATCATCCCAGAGAACACCACACAGAAAATGCTGCTCTTCCCCTCTGGCATCAGGATGCTAAGTTGCATCCCTCTTTCCATATACCTGGATGCCATCTCAGAGAAAGATACAGTTGCTATTGCTGCATAACTGGCCAACCCATACATAGCAGTGTAAAACAGTAGTCATTTCCAGATTCTTTGGGTCAGGAATTTGGAAAGGTACAGCAAAGCCATCTTATTGCTTCACAATGTCTGAGGCCTCAGTTGGGAAGACCTGAAAGCTGAGAGTGACTTAAGTGCTGGGGTTGGAAACGTCTCTCATTCCAATTGGTAGTTGATGCTGGCTATCTGCTGGGACTTTAGCTAGGACATTTGATGGAACAACTGTACAACAACTCCTTGTGCCTGCATGGGGTTCCTCACAGCATGGTGACTGGGTTCTGAGGATAAGGATGGCAAAAAGAGAACCAGGAGGAAGTTGCGTTACTTTTAATCAACTACTCTGGAAATCGCATAGCATCACTTCCATCATAGTCACAGTTCACCCAAATTCTAGGGGAGGTAACATGGACTCTGCCTCTCAATGTGAAGAGTGTCAAAATCACATTGTAAGAGCATGTGCGATGCCAGCACATGTTGCAACCATTTTGGGAAAATAACAATCTGCCACAGGGAGAAAAGCAGGGTGTGTTGGGATTCCTAAGACCACCCCTAGATACAGTGACTTGCCAGGAGGGCTCATAAAACTCAATATATAATTGTACTTGTGGCTATGATTGATTACAGCAAGTTGATTCAAAGCAAAGTCAGCAAAGGGAAAAGGCACATGGGCTAAAGTCCAGAAAAAACCAGGTGCGAAATTCTGAGACCAAGAGCCCCCCCTCAGTGAGTCACACAAGATGCACTTAATTCCCCCTGCCATGTGTTGTGAAATGCTATCTACTCGGGAAGCTCATCAGAGACTCCAAGCCCAAGATTTTTCTTGGGGGCCGGTCACACAGGCACCCTCTGCCTAGCACATACCAAAATTCCAGACTTGCAGAAGGAAAACAGGTGTTCAACATAAACCACATTGTTTGTGCAAACAGTTTAGACACAGTGAGCTACTCTTATTCAGGAATTCTTATCTCTAGATGCCAACCAAAGGCTAACCTTGTAAGCAGGACTTTTAACAGATAACAGTCTCAGATCTGCTTTTCTACACATAGGGGATGGGAGAGGATCTCTGAGAAAGTGAGAGTTTTTTCAAGGAAGGTTAAATATCTCCTATAGGAACTATTTGAATTATGGAATCAGACTAAGCTTTAAGAGTATTGAAGAGTTAGTGTTTTCCCACTGGTTATGGGCTCGGGAAGAGGGCCAGTTATCAGTTAGACATACTTCCTCTGCATATGTGAGTTGCAGATAGTCGTTATGGTTTCAACACCCTAACATACTATTTAAATGTTTATTCAACAACTATTTAGTGGGGCTGGGAAGAAATATTTAGAAACTGTGTATAGAAAGAGATTCGTGAATTATCACACATTATTGGCTGATCCACTATTCTGGCGCCACACAGACCCTGAGTTCTGACAAAGTTTACTTAAGATAGGACAATCACTGCAAGCTTTTTCTGAGTCCTCCAGATAGATGACGGTAACTGAAAGCATTTGTCTGAAGTGTGGAATGGGTGGGCATCAGAGCACAGCAGCTTAAGAGGGGACTAGAGGAGACATTTCACAGAAAGAATTTAGAGGACTTACCAGCCTAACTGGGGATAAAGAACCAAAGATGTTCCATAACTTCAAACCCAGATGTCTGAGAGAGCTCTAATACCACTAAAAAGAATAAAAAAGACATGGAGATGGAGAGGACTTGTTTAAGGAGGGAAATGAGTCACTTCTCAGACATTTTTAATTAGAGATGACATCAGTACAAAATGTTTATTTTAAAGGCAGTGTTGTGGGACAGATGGCCTGGAGAGAAGTCAGTGCCCTGTGCACAGCAGTGATCATTGGCTGGGGAAAGAGCTATAAAGAACATTACTGGGATAATGGACTATATTTGAATATGGACTGTGGCTTAAATAATTATACTGTATCAATCTTCCCCTAGGTTGAAAACTTTACCATAGCTATGTGTCTTTGTTATTAAGAAATACACATTGAACTGTTCAGAGGTAAAGGGGCACAAAGTCTCCAGCCTATTCTCAAATGGTAAACAATTGCTGACTCCAGGTAAAGATTATATGGGAGCTCCTCTTGCTAGTCTTGTAACTTTTCTGTAAGTTTGAAATCATATAAAAAATAAGTTACCCCCAAAAAGTGATGGTTATAGAGTCATGGGAGTGGATGAATTCTCTGAGATTATGTAAAATGAGAGGAGCAGGGTTCTAGGACCCAAATCTTTGGGACATTCATGGCTGGGTTCATAAAGAAGCCATGAAAGACAGAGAAGAAAAGGTATGGAGAGAGTGTTGCAATGTCATGAATTCTGAGGAAAGGGAGGGCAAAGAATGCTGTGGTAGCCAACTGCTCACTTCCAAAGAAGCATCACAGAGGTCAAGACCTGACAAAACACAACCAACAGTAAGAGTCAATCTCTTTTCACCTTTGAGTGTGCTGTTTCAGAGAAGGGTTGAGGAAGTTGAGTGAAACATCCTGATAGAAGACGGAAAAAAGTGTCAGAGAAAAGAATGCTAAGGGCAAACAGGCCCTGTAGAAACAGGAACCACTAAAGACCCAGCAAGACAATCACTCTAGGGAAAATCTGCGTTAAGGTTAATAAAGCTTTCTTCTTCCTTTTCTTCTTTTTCTCTTCCTTCTTCTTTTTAACAGATCATAGAAAGACAGGTTAGGATATTACAGAAGGGTCCTCTTGAGTCCCCAGTCGACCTTCCCTCATTGTGAAAGACAAATAGAACACAGTTATACCACTTATATCAGGAAAATGTATCAGTGTATCTTTAAGTGATGGGTATCCAATTCTTAGATTCCTATCCCCTTCCCACCCTCATTCCCATAGCCTCTAAGCATCAATATCTCCCAAACCTCTCTTTTTTTAGAATAAGATGACATTACTGTTTCTTAGACAACCATATACCCAGTCCTTACCCATTTTTTCCCAGTCTTCCAAGGGGTTGTTCTGTGGTTACACTTATTCTTATTTGATTTCATCCTTTTTATTTAGGACCTTTTATTTTTCATAGTTTTATTTTTCAAGGTTATTTTCAATTTTAGGCCTGCCTTCTAGAACATCAGTAACTCTGCCTAATTTAATATTACAAGATAATTTGAAAGCACAGTCTCAATTCCTTCATCTAGATAGCTCATCCATTAAACTATATAATGGGTTATGTTTCCCGGCCAAATCAGTCACTGCAAACTAACCTTGTGTCCACCATTACGGATAGCTATTAGCTACCTGGCATTCATACAGCAAAGGTCATTCTTCCCTAGCATGCCTATAAGTATCCTCATTTGGTGTACTCCACTTACTCTTAAAAAGGTATTGAGGCAACAAGCTTATTTATTTGAATGTCACATTGGATGGAATGAAAATAGATATTAAAGTAGATTGCTGTGATGTTTTGTTTGATTATTTTCAGTATACATTATGTATAAAATTCTTCCCCACTTACGTGCACTTGACTGAAGACCCACCTTCCCCTAGTAAGGTTGTCTTCTAAGCACACATGCAGAGTGATGTGGGAGAAAAGAACAATTCCTGTACAGCCAAAATTACTTTACTAACCCTGGGGATCACATGGGATAGGCATCTTAGACACATCCCTTCACTACTTTTAAAATGATTTCATTCCTATTGGATATTTTTTCTCCCAGTGATTGAATTACAGATAAGAGTAATTGGCAAATGCAGCTATAAAGAACATGTAATTAGTTGGATATATTATTGTTACCTATTTAAGAAACCTTTACTATCTCTTTTTATTTGATAAAATTTTACAAAGAAAAAGCATTTGTAAGAAATACAGGTATTCAACTAAAGAAAAAATAGTTATGGGAAATGCAAGGAATTGTAGGCTGTGAATATCAGTATAAACATCTATATCATTAATGAGTCTGGTCATCACAAAGAAGAATATGGAGATCTACATGAACAATCACATCACAAAATAAGCTGACTTTTTAAAAAAAAAAAATACAGATTTTTACATGTATGTAAATGAAAACCCAAAGACGTGGTTAAGTGGGTCTCCGAGGAACTCTGGTTCTTTTTCTTTATATAAATTTATTTATTTTTGGCTGCGTTGGGTCTTCACTGCAGTGCACGGGCTTCTCATTGCAGTGGCTTCTCTTATTGCAGAGCACGGCATGCGGGCTTCAGTAGTTGTGGTGTGCGGGCTCACTCGTTGTGGCATGCGGGCTCTAGAGCACAGACTCAGTAGTTGCGGCGCACAGGCTTAGTTGCTCCGTGGCATGTGGGATCTGCCCAGGCCAGGGCTCGAACCCGTGTCTCCTGCATTGGCAGGCGGATTCTTAACCACTGTGCCACCAGTGAAGCCCCTAAGCTGACTTTTAAAGACTAATATCATTCAAACTTTAGTAATGGCCAGCATCAAAAACTAAGCAATACACTATTAAACCTTAGTTATTGACACGTTTTTCTTTCTTATGCACAAATTTTGATTGTTCCTATCATTTTAATATAAAAAATAAACATCACCTTTCTTATTTCTCAGTCTATATTCTATGAGGACACTTGCCACTGTTTTATATTTATAGTGGTGTGGTTAGATATAAATTTGAGGCCCAGGGTTCTTGATTTTTCAATTCTTTTCTTTCTTCTTTACAAAAGTCAAATATGCTCACTGTAGAAATTTAAAGATAACCAAAAGGAGGAAAATAAAATCTCCCAGAATCCCAAGTTCCCTGAAGTAGAACTGAGCTTTTATGACTTGACTCAGAAACAAAAGGAGGTCATGGTTACTTAACTTCAGAAAGCAACATAAGATGAAGGTATACTATCAAAGGAAACAGGGTTCTTTCCACTAAAAGGACACATGCTAAAAAATACTTGGGGATCTGAGTTTCCTGATAATCAAAACCCCAAATTTCTCAGCTGTTGGTGATACATCAGGTGAGCAGGAGTTAAAATATTTATTTTTTAATTTTCAAGTAGACTTGAATTAAACATCTGCCAAGGTACTTATTCAAAAAGATTACTTGGTCATAAATAACTATTAGGATGAGAAAGGATCAATGAGAATCAAATCAAATCAAATCACAGAATTTGAGAGCCAGAGAACTCATAAAGATCTTTCTGTCTATATCAGTGAGAGTTCTCCAGAGAATCAGGACCAATAGGAGACAGATAGAAAGAGAGAAAGAGACCATAGAGAGATATGATAGACTATCTACCTATCTTATCTATCTCTCTATCTTATCTATGTATCTATCTGTCTCTGGGGAAGCCCTGTGGAGCTATATGAGCAGCGGCCAGCAGATCCTAAAGTTGAAGCTGGGGCCTAGGAAATGCAGTCCCTTAGTGCTGGCAGAATGCCATGAGACTCAGATTCAGAATTGTTTGCCTATAAACTACAAAATCATGCCTATATGTATACATATAAGGTCAGCACACATATGTGCAACACACATTGAATTTAGGTGGAGGAATTTAGGTGGAGGCATGAATTTAGGCGGAGGAAGGCCACCATCTCCTTCTGAACCCAAGTAATAGAGGGCTGTTTCTCTGGTTAACTAGCAGCAGCATTTTGGAACACCTTGACATTAATCAAAAAATACTAGGTACAATCATGTGACCCCCTTCCCTCTTCTCCAATTTCACTCCCCCACCAGCACCTCTTTTGCAGAAGAATCTAAAATTCTAATTTCATTTCAGTCAATAGCACATAATAAGATAAACAAGCATAATCAGCAAATGGCCATGATTCTTTTGTTAATAGATAGTGATTCAGAACCTTAACAGGACAAAAAAGAGAAAATTAAATAGTAGATATATTAAGATGCAGTACACAAAGCAAAGTAGTACTAAAATAAAAGTCATGAAGACACATCATTAACTCTGAAACATTACCTAATTAAAGTTCAGCCTTAATTTTCTGAATAAAAGTTTGGCAAAACCACACTTTAATCTAGACTACAAGGCTTACACATGATTATTCCCTGTGGCCAGAATTACATCGCACAACTTTTTGTGCTATTACCTTTTTAAAACAGAACAACAAAAACAACAAAAGAACAAGAAAAAAGGAAAAAGACTGCCTATACTGGAATGAAATTATGGAAGATCATGCGGACACAGAATGGAGCAAAGATACAAAGAGAGGGCCTTAAAAAGAAGTGGGAATGAAAGCTAATTTAATTGACAGGTGATACTTCCTATAGAACCACCAACCTTTCTAGATTAACTTTCTGACCCAGCTGTTGGTGGTTTTCAGCAAGTCACTCTTTCCCTTATCTTCTTTTTAAAGCCACTGTTAGACATCCCTTCCCAGGAAGCAGGAAACTAAAGACAATTCTAGCCTTTGGGGAGTTTCTTTCATGTGACTGAGCCTAAAAGAACAATAAAAGGCTTTTTTTTTTTTTTTCTCAGTACGCGGGCCTTTCACTGTTGTGGCCTCTCCCGTTGCGGAGCACAGGCTCCGGACGTGCAAGCTCAGTGGCCATGGTTCATGGGCCCAGTCGCTCCGCGGCATGTGGGATCTTCCCGGGGCACGAACCCGTGTCCCCTGCATCGGCAGGCAGACTCTCAACCACTGCGCCACCAGGGAAGCCCAATAAAAGGCTTTTGATGATGCTCACCTGACTCCTAGCCAAGGTGTAACTTGGTCTGGGATGATACTCAAAGTATTTATAAATCAGTACACACCAGGCAGTCAGATTAGGCAAGTTCTGGATACCCCTGGTCAGGCAGGTGTTAAACTACCAGAAGGTCCAGGCTGGGCCCACTCGGCCATGAGGCACAGAAAGCCCAGTGCCTATGGCCCATAGTATTTTAAAGGGCCCACAAAAATGTTTTCATTTTTTATAAATCAGAATTTTCAAAATGAATATAACAATAATGTGAATGTACTTTGTGCCACTAAATTGTACACTAAAAAAGGGTTAAAATGGTAAATTTTATATTATGTATATTTTACCATAATAAAAAATGCAAATGCCATTTTGAAAAACCAACTCTATTAAGTGATAGAAACTGATACTGAAGCCAGGAAATGATGTCAGTAATTTAATATCCATAAACATCTTAGGGCAGTAAACAATGGCAGCTATTATACAGAAAATTTTGCTTAAAATAGGGTACAAAAGTCCAAAAGTACTTCTCAGAAAAAAATGAGTATTGTACGATTTAGTTTTGTGTAATAACACTCATTAGTATATTGGTAATAATTTCAGGAGGCTTAACAATAACGTGGTCACATAACATGGCCATAAAATACCATAATATAGTCACAAATAGTCATAAATAGGCAAGAAGACAAAACAGTCTAAAAGTATAAAAGGAAAAAGGATAGGTAATCTTTACAAAATGCCAACGAGAGGTACAGCCTAAGAAATATATCCCTTGGGCTTCCCTGGTGGCGCAGTGGTTGAGAGTCCGCCTGCCGATGCAGGGGACATGGGTTCATGTCCCGGTCCGGGAAGATCCCACATGCCGTGGAGCGGCTGGGCCCGTGAGCCATGTCCGCTGAGCCTGCGCGTCTGGAGCCTGTGCTCCGCAACAGGAGAGGCCACAGCAGTGAGAGGCCCGTGTACCGCAAAAAATAATAATAATAATAAAATAATAATAAATATATCTCTTTAATAAGCCTTTAAATCCAAAAAAAAATGAATATAATCCAACCTGGATTATATTTGTCTTTATAGCAATGCAGCTGTAAAATGTATTAATTTTTTTTCTTTCAATGGAAGAAACTCAAGGCCACAGTAAATTTCCAAATAGCACAGAAATATCAATATTTTAACAATGCTATATCTGTACCAGGGCATAGAACCCCAGTGATAGGATAGGCCAATCCTACCACTGTTGGTAATATTTTAAACAGAAACAGATATCTGTTTCTTACCTACTATGAAACACTGTATCTGTTTCTTACCTACTATGAAACACTGCTTGGATCCCTTGTAATCAATTTGGAATGCATGCCAGCTTTAAAACATAATTCTATTAAAAACTTCCTCAGCTTTTTATCTCTGAAACAACTAGGATATGCAACACTTTTTGCTTTAAAGCTACTTATACGTCTGGAAAGATAATTCAATAGGCACCTATATTTAGGAAAACAAAATGGTACTTCACACAAAATGATCAATCAGATGTACTCAAATGGCAGCTGCAGGGCTGAGAGGAGCCATGTACCTCCAAAGTGCTCCCACTGAGGGACTGGTCACTTGAATCAATCTTTGGCCCTACCTTTCTATCCTGATATATTGTAGGTTGACTTCTAACACCCATATTTAGAATCTAGCCAACACTCTGGCTTACCATTTTTTCACCTTCTCAAGTCAATGGCTCGGATTCCATTATAGAAACTCATTCCCATGACCACATCTTGGGATCTGTCATTCCCCAAAATTGTTCTACATCTGAAATATCAAAAAATTCCAGGACATTCCCTTTGCTCACTACTTCTAAATCTTCTCGCTCTCTCACTCCTTCACTACTGTCGTGCTTGTTCTTTTTTTAATTTCCTGGACCCTTCAACTTCCTGAGTTTGCTAGTCTGTGCCTGAACTAATTATTTTCCTTACTAATCCTTAGTTTCCTTACCATTACCCTCAGCTCACTTGTCCTTTGTCTCAAAGGCTCACATACCCTACAAATAGCCAGCTTTAGACCAATCTTCTGATGTAACTTCTCTGTAACTTTTCCTTTATTTTGGTTCTTTGGGAGAATGATAGGGAAGCTTTTAAGAGAAGGTATCTTTCATTGAAATTGGGTGAGTCATAATAAGTTCAGTAAGTCCCCTACATACGAACCTTCAAGTTGCAAACTTTCAAAGATATGAACGTGTGTTTGCATGACCATTCATGTAAATTAGTTCACGTGCCTGGTGTACATTGTCACGTGTGTGCATCCTCTACAAGTGGTTGTGCTTTTGTGTGCTTTACTGTCCAGCACTGTTGCTGTGCAACATGAGGAGCTTACTAATGAAGACGTACCTGATGAAATTGGAGGCCCAGAGAAAGGACGAAGAGAGACAAGAGGAAGAAGAAGTAACTGAAGAACTGAAGAGATTCACGACACAGGAAGTGGCAAGGGGATTTTCTTTATTTGAGGAGGCACTGTTAGTTTTTGAGGCACAGGACTCGAACATAGAACAGTACATGAAGTTTGCAGCAGCCATTCAGAATGCAATCCAGTGCTACCGTGTCATCTATGATGAGAAAAAAAGAGCTACTACCCAGACATCACTGGATCGTTTTTCAAGAGGGAAGATAGAATTGAATCTAGCAAGGAGCCAGAACCTGTGCCATCAATGTCAGGCATGAGTGAAACTGCAGCTTGCCCTCCATCTCCTATTGCTGACTATCCTCCAGCTCTACCATCTCCCACCTCCTCTCCCTCCTCCAGTCAGTAACTCTTCTTGCCAGTTCACTCGATGCCAGCCCCTGTATGCCGGCTGTTGTACTGTACTGCTGTACTTTTCAAGGTACTGTACTGTAAGATTTTAAATGTTTTCTTTATTTTTTGCATTTGTTTTTTATGTATTATTTGTGTGAAAAGTATTATAAACCTATTACAGTACTATATAGGCAATTATGTTAGTTGGGTACCTAGGCTAACTTTGTTGGACTTAACAATTGGACCATGAACACGCTCTTGGAACAGAACTTGTTTGTATGTAGGTGACTTACTGTACCCAGCTTTAAGAGGTGGAGTTCTGAAGAAGTAGCTTGCAATTCTCTTTCATTTCTCTCCTTGGAAATGATTTCATAGCTTCCTAATATTCTGTATTTATTCATTCACATCTAGAGCTATGGGGAGATAATTTGCATTCTCCTTAAGACTTCTTATGATGCTATCCCACTTTATGCAATTATGAATTAAGCAAATGTAAGAGACCATAATATAAAAATTTATAAAGTCTCAATTCATGCACAAAATTTAAAATAATACGAATCAAAATATTTTAAGATTTCTTCAGGAATTGCATAATTGCAAAGGTGGTAGCCTGAGTGAATGGTGAGCTATGTTTATGCTAAGGCCACATGGTGAAGTCTCTAGCAAGTAAAAAATATTCTCCTTATTTTGTCAGTATTTTATGAATCATACATTTGTTTATGTGCACAGTAACTTCTAAGTCAGAGTTCAGTCACTATTCTGCTGTTACTTAACCATTCATTGTCATTACAATTTAAAAGATTTTTTGTATTCTATAACAATGTAATGCAAGCATTCATTAATGGGGTGCTAGAAGCAGGGCTAAAAACATGCCTCAAAATCAATTCCTTTGATAAAGAACTTAGAAGTGAATGAACAAAACTCTAAATAAAGCCAAAGAACTGCCAGCGCATGCTGCATGCTGTGCTGTTAATGTGGAAACAAGCAACATGAGAAATACTAGAAATAATGCTGAAAAAAATAAAGCACAAATATACAACACAATAGCTAAAGATTCATGCACCCTGAGAACACATCGCACATTCTTTATATTTATGCTCTTGGGGAAACCAGTCCTTTGAATTTTGTGAGTTTTTAATTACGTGCCTTACAACTTCCTTTTGTTTGGAGATGGAGCCAAAGCCCATGTATATAAGGAAATGAGCCTGAATTGCATTTTAAAATAATATATTTGTTTCCTTGTGGGTTTTCTGATTATAAACCACCATGCTTACTACATTAGAAAATGCTAAAGATGAAGAAAATCACTTAGAATTTCACCATTCACTAGTCAACTTTACTAGCATTTTGACAGTTTCTTCAGGCTTTTTTCCTCTATACTTTTACATAGTTTGGATAAAATACACATACAATTTTGTATCTTAATGTTTTTCTTGACCTTAAATAAGAAGATTTATCAAGACAGTAAGAACTATCCATGGACTTTCTAAAGGCTATAAAATATCTCATCATGTGATTATAACCTATTTAATTAGTACTGTCAGAGAAGAAAAAAACTTTCCTTTACAGTTCTAGGTTCTTCTGACTGGTCTAAGAATTAAACTGACATGAGACAGATTAACAGGAAAAAGTCTAATTTAATTTCATACATACAGGAACCCCACATACATGAGAAGGTCAGAGTCCCTACATACATAAGAGGTTCAAAGACAGAAAGGTAAAATAAGGTATACACGTCATCCTGAGCTAAGGAATGGGATAGGGGCCTGGAGCTTCCAAGAAAAGGAGGTTTCACAAGACAATAAGAAAAGCAGATGTTTGGCAATTAGACATTTGCCCTACCATACAGATGGGGCTACTTAGCTCAAATTTATCTCTGTAATAACTTTTTTTTTTTCTGGGAAAAATTCCCAGTTTAAATTCTTCTAGGTAGTTAAGGGAGGAACAGTAGGTTATCTTGAACACACAGGGTCTCATGTCTTTAACTCAAAAAAATCCTCATGCAGGAGTGACAAATTTTGGGGAGGCTCAATCTGAATCCCTAGAGCACTACACCTAATACTAAAACATTAGGTAATTTCCAAGTTTTGCTGTAATACATAATTCAATGATGAGTATCTTTGGATATAAATTTTATCCCTGGTATGAACTATTTTTCTTTGGGGAAATCCTTAGGAGAATTATTAGATCAAATAGTATCTCAATTCATATCGCCAAATTCCTTTACAGAAAGATTAAAATAATTTACGATATTCCTGGCAATAGAAAAAAGTACCCATCTCACCCCACCTTTACTCAATTGAGTATTATTATTTTAAAAAATATTGCCAATTTTATTAGCAAAAAAATTTATTGCTTTAATTCATATATTTTATTATTTGTAGATTGGGATTTTCCCTGTATTTATCAGCTAGTTAATAATAATAATTTCCTACTTTGTGAACTGTCTTTATATGACCTTTGCTCATTTCCCTAGGGTTTTAACATTTTTGCGGCCAATAGGTTTGAGTTCTTTAGGTATTAAGCATATTAATCCATGAGCCATCATATATGCTTTTCTTATGGCTTGAATGCTATTTTTTAATGAGAAGAAATAAATAAGATTAAACATAACGAAAGTAGTATCATGAACAGTTTACTTCCCTAAATTGGTTATGCCACTGTTTCAAAAAACTTGTGATTATTCTCATGTTTATACTTTCAAATAATTTTCAGAATCTTAGAGTTCTGATAGAAAACAAAATCCATTGGAATTTTTAATGTAATTATATTAAATTTATAAATTTAACTTATAATTTAGTTTTCCAGTCCCCTCAAATGGTAGTTATTCCCTTGTATTTGAGATTTCTGTCTTAGTTACCTTTGGTGTATATTTATTTATTTATTTATTTTTTAATTTTTTTTTTTTGCAGTACGCGTGCCTCTCACTGTTGTGGCCTCTCCCGTTGCGGAGCACAGGCTCCGGACGCACAGGCTCAGCAGCCATGGCTCATGGGCCTAGCCGCTCCATGGCATATGGGATCTTCCTGGACCGGGGCAAGAACCTGTGTCCCCTGCATCGGCAGGCGGACTCCCAACCACTGCACCACCAGGGAAGCCCGGTGTATATTTATTAAAAAAAAAAAAAAAATCTTAATGCCTTCAGTAACAATTTATTATTATCTTCTTGGAATCTCTCATGGTTTGCAGTCAGATGGCAGCTGGAGCTGCAGTCCAAGCTTATTAGGGTGGATGTCCAAGATGGCTTTGTCGCTCATAAGTCAAGCTCATCAGTGTTCCTTCTCATGGCCTCTCCCTCCAGCAGAGTAGCCTAGATTTCTTACATGGTGGCTCAGGGTTCCAAGAGTTGGAAGCCCTGAGCCACCATGTAAGAAATCTAGGCTACTCTAGATTAAAGAGTAATAATTACTCTTATTAAAGATAGCCTAGATTTGGCATAGGATTCCTTTTGCCACGTTCTATTGATCAAATCTGTCATGTGACAACCTAAATTCAAAAGGTGGAGGAACATTTACCTCTTGCTGGGGAAGTGGTCTGTCCATCATCTTTGGAGACGAACTACCACATATTCTTTATTGATCTTTATTTGATCTAGAATTTTCTTCATAAAAGTATTTAAAATTTGTGTTGTTATAGTAGTTTGCATGTTTTTTCTTTTATAGCCTACTAAGCAGTTATTGCTAATATGAAGGAAAGATATTGTCTTTGATACATTTATTTATTTAGTAATCACCTTACTAACTGGTCTTATTCATTCTAGTTACTTATTTTAACATCTTGGTTCTCCTGAGAAGATAATCATACTATCTGAAAATAAAGATTTTTTTCTCCTCTTTTTCAATAGTTAAGTCTCTTATCTATTGCACCAGTTAAGACTTCCTAAAAAAGACTAATAGGAAGCAGCCTTGTTTTGCTTTTGTATAATTGTTGTATAATTTTTAAGTACAAGTTTATTGAAGTTGTAAGCTGGACATATTTTATCAACATACATATTTCCCAGAGCTAAATTAAACCACTTATTTTCATATGCTAATACAATACAAATGAATAGAAAGGTAGGTTCTTATTCCAGATAAATTGAATTTAGGGAGGGGGACAATAAAATAAGATGAGGAAGAAAGTAATATATTTTGGACACTGCAATATTTTCTCCCTGAAATCTATAAACTTATTCCCAAAATAAATCATAACCATAAAATATTCCATTAACTCCCACAAATAGCTAATATCTCTGAATAAATATAAAACATCATAAATCTCAGCATTCGTCCTTTCTTCTCAAGCATGACTATTTACACTACATGTAAAGAATCATATTAAGTACATAAATGTTTAGAATATGGCTTTTCAGCCCTCTTATACTCACACGTGGCTGATATTCATATGGTGGAGCATATTCTTCAGCATATGTTGTCAATGCACACCTAAGAAGGGTAAGTCAGTATTTAAGAAAAGAATGACTCCAAAAGAAAAATATTTAAAAATTTTAGTAGCATATGTTTTATATGCAATAAAAACATTTCAAGGAAGATTGGCCCTAGTAAAAATTTAAAACTTTTAAAATTCCCAGGTCTCATTTATAGTGTTAACTAACACCAGCAAGGTGCCTTCCTTCAATTACTTCCAATTCAGCACCACCTACTATTCTCCAGTACTAATGATATGCTACCAACTCCAAGTCCCTAAGCTCAGGTGCATTCCAGACAAAGCATTCTCTTTTCCACTCACTTTCTGCTTCTCAAACCTTTTTGACCCTATGCCCCGTGTTCTCTGTTAGATGACAACTGAAAAATAAGAGAAGACAACCAGGTGGACTGAGATTACATAGCTTCCCCAACCTCCACCCCATGACACACATAGAACGGGTGAATGAAATACATCCTCCTCTCCCAAGTCTACAAACACAGCCAAGGGAAACCACGCAGTGCTAGTAATGAAGAGGATATTCATTAGAACGGGAGGCCATAAGCTGATGTCCCAAGACTCAAAGCTGGAGTTTGAACTGCCTATCAAGGGCAGGAGACATGGCCTTGGGTTCACAGACGGCACAGAGCTAAACTGCTACTTACAGCCAGGAGTCTGTAAAGGCTGTACCTCATATCAAAGAGACCAAAGAAACTCCAGCCATCAGACCAGAAACTTGCAAGGAAGTTTCTCTCTTTCAGCATTCAGAATGGGGGAAAAAATTATTCTCCTATGAGAAATTACAGTCCTGCTTCTGTTCCTGGCAATATTATGGGATTAGATGGTCAAAGAAACTCCTCTGAGAACTACACTCCTAAAAATATCGGATACAATGAAATTTAAACATTTTAACGCATGGCTGACCTGGTGGGAAAGCAGAGAACTCAACAAGTAAAAGAATTCAAAAATAATTAGGAAGTCAACTAGGAATGGTTATTGGGTACAGGTGCTAATATTTATCTGCTGGTAAGCACCAATTGCTGCCGGTCTTTCAAGGTGTGATTTCCAGAAGGGCAGCATTAGCATTATCTGGGGACTTGTAAGAAACGCAAATACTTGGAGGCTAACCCAGCTCTGAATTAGAAACTCTGGGGGTGGGCCCAGCAATCTATGTTCTAACAAGTACTCTAGGTGATTCTAAAAGTCTGAGTATTGGCAATTAAAAGAATAAAAATTAGAAGTGTAACTTTCAAACCAGCAAATAGGATATTATTTTCAAATAACAATCTAATAAAAAGCAGGAGAGGAGAATAAAAGAGAAAAATCAGAAGAACAAATTAAAATCATAAAAAATTAAATATCTTGCCAATCACAATGAAAGTAAAGGGACTAAATCCATCAGTGAAAGTATTTTCTCGAACTTAAATTGAACATCAAGTTGTATGATACAGCCCAACTCTATGCTTTTTTTTTTTTTTTGGTTTTTGCTTTTCAAGTATAGTTGATTTATAATATTATATTAGTTTCAGGTACAGCATAGTGATTCAGTATTTTTATAGATTATACTTTATTAACAGTTATTACAGGGGGAGAGTTCCAAGAAGGTGGAGGAGTAAGACATGGAGATCACCTTCCTCCCCACAAATACATCAAAAATACATCTACATGTGGAACAGCTCCTACAGAGCACCTACTGAACGCTGGCAGAAGACCTCAGACTTCCCAAAAGGCAAGAAACTCCCCATGTACCTGGGTAGGGCAAAAGAAAAAAGAAAAAACAGAGACAAAGAATAGGGACGGGACCTGCACCTCTGAGAGGCAGCTGTGAAGGAGGAAAAGCTTCAACACACAAGGAAGCCCCTTCACTGGCAGAGACGAGGGTGGTGGGAGGGAAGCTTCAGAGCCATGGAGGAGAGCGCAGCAATAGGGATGCAGAGGGCAAAGCGGAGAGACTCCCGCACAGAGGATCGGTGCCGACCAGCACTCACCAGCCCGAGAGGATTGTCTGCTCACCCGCTGGGGCGGGCGGGGGTTGGGAGCTGAGGCTCGGGCTTCGGAGGTCAGACCCCAGGGACAGGACTGGGGTTGTTGGCGTGAACACAGCCTAAAGGGGGTTAGTGCGTCACAGCTAGCCGGGAGGGAGTCCGGGAGAAACTCTGGAACTGCCTAAGAGGCAAGAGACCATTGTTTCGGGTTGTGTGAGGAGAGGGGATTCAGAGCACCGCCTAAACGAGCTCCAGAGACAAGCGCGAGCCACGGCTATCAGCGCGGACCCCAGAGACGGGCATGAGACGCTAAGGCTGCTGTTGCCACTAAGAAGCCTGTGTGCGAGCACAGGTCACAATCCACACCTACCCTCCCGGAAGCCTGTGCAGCCTGCCACTGCCAGGGTCCCGGGATCCAGGGACAACTTCCCCAGGAGAACACACGGTGAACCTCAGGCTGGTGCAACGTCACACTGGCCTCTGCCGCCGCAGGCTCGCCCCACATTCCGTACCCCTCCCTCCCCCTGGCCTGAGTGAGCCAGAGCCCCCGAATTAGCTGCTTCTTTAACCCCGTCCTCTCTGAGCGAAGAACAGACGCCCTCAGGTGACCTACACGCAGAGGCGAGGCCAAATCCAAAGCTGAACCCCGGGAGCTGTGAGAACAAAGAAGAGAAAGGAAATTTCTCCCAGCAGCCTCAGGAACAGCGGATTAAATCTCCACAATCAGATTGATGTACCCTGCACCTCTGGAATAGCTGAATAGACAACAAATCATCCCAAAATTGAGGCAGTGGACTTTGGAAGCAACTGTAGACTTGGGGTTTGCTTTCTGCATCTAAGTTGTTTCTGGTTTTAGGTTTATCTTAGTTTAGTATTTAGAGCTTCCTATCATTGGTAGATTTGTTTATTGATTCTGTTGCTTTCTTCCTTTTTTTAATATACATATATATATTTTTCCTTTTTCTCCTTTTGTGAGTGTGTATGTGTATGCTTCTTTGTGTGATTTTGTCTGTATAGCTTTGCTTTTACTATTTGTCCTAGAGTTCTGTCTGTCCAGAGTTTTTTTTTTTTTTTTAGTATAGTTTTTAACGCTTGTTATTATTGGTGGATTTGTTTTTTGGTTTAGTTGCTCTCTCTTTCTTTCTTTTTCTTTATTACTTTTTAATTTTTTTAAGTTTTAATAATTTCTTTTATTTTTTAATTTACTAATTTTATTTTTTCCTTTCTTTTTTTTCCCTCCCTTTTCTTCTGAGCCATGTGGCTGATGGGGTCTTGGTGCTCCAGCCGAGTGTCAGGCCTGAGCCTCTGAGGTGTGAGAGCCGAGTTCAGGACATAGGTCCACCAGAGACCTCCTGGCCCCGCATAATATCAAACAGCAAAAGCTCTCTCAGAGCTCTGCATCTCAACACTAAGACCCAGCTCCATTCAATGACCAGTAAGCTACAGTGCTGGACACCCTATGACAAACAACTAGCAAGACAGGAACACAACACCACCCATTAGCAGAGAGGCTGCCTAAAATCATAAGTTCACAGATACCCCAAAACACAATACCAGATGTGGTCCTGCCCACCAGAAAGACAAGATTCAACCTCAACCACCAGAACACAGGCACTAGTCCCCTCCACCAGGAGGCCTACAAAACCCACTGAAGCAACCTTACCCACTGGGGGCAGACATCAAAAACAATGGGAACTATGAACCTACAGCCTGAAGAAAGGAGACCCCAAACACAGTAAGTTAAACAAAATGAGAAGACAGAGAAATACACAGCAGATGAAGGAGCAAGGTAAAAACCCACCAGACCAAACAAATGAAGAGGAAATAGGCAGTCAACCTGAAAAAGAATTCAGAGTAATGATAGTAAAGATGATCCCAAATCTTGGAAATAGAATGGAGAAAATAAAAGAAACGTTTAACAAGGACCTAGAAGAACTAAAGAGGAAACAAACAATGATGAAACAGCACAATAAATGAAATTAAAAATTCTCTAGAAGGAATCAATACCAGAATAACTGAGGCAGAAGAAAGGGTAAGTGACCTGGAAGATAAAATAGCAGAAATAACTACTGCAGAGCAGAATAAAAACAAAAGAATGAAAAGAATTGAGGACAGTCTCACAGACCTCTGGGACAACATTAAACGCACCAACATTCGAATTATAGGGGCCCCAGAAGAAGAGGAGAAAAAGAAAGGGACTGAGAAAATATCTGAAGAGATTATAGTTGAAAACGTCCCTAATATGGGACAGGAAATAGTCAATCAAGTCTGGGAAGCACAGAGAGTCCCATACAGGATAAATCCAAGGAGAAACATGCCAAGACACATATTAATGAAACTATCAAAAATTAAATACTAACAAAAAATACTAAAAGCACCAAGGGAAAAGCAACAAATAACATACAAAGGAATCCCCATAAGGTTAAGAGCTGATCATTCAGCAGAAACTCTGCAAGCCAGAAGGGAGTGGCAGGACATATTTAAAGTGATGAAAGAGAAAACCTACAACCAAGATCACTCTATTCAGCAAAGATCTCATTCAGATTCGACGGAGAAATTAAAACCTTTACAGACAAGCAAAAGGTGAGAGAATGCAGCACCACCATACCAGCTTTACAACAAATGCTAAAGGAACTTCTCTAGGCAGGAAACACAAGAGAAGGAAAAGACCTACAATAACAAACCCAAAACAATTTAAAAAGTGGTAATAGGAACACACATATCGATAAATATTATAAATGTAAATAGATTAAATGCTCCGACCAAAAGACATAGACTGGCAGAAGGGATACAAAAACAAGACCCGTATATATGCTGTCTACAAGAGACCCACTTCAGACCTAGGGACACAAACAGACTGAAAGTGAGGGGATGGAAAAAGATATTCCATGCAAATGGAAATCAAAAGAAAGTTGGAGTAGCAATTCTCATACGAGACAAAATAGACTTTAAAATAAAGACTATTACAAGAGACAAAGAAGGACACTACATAATGATCAAGGGATCAATCCAAGAAGAAGATATAACAATTGTAAATACTTATGCACCCGACATAGGAGCACCTCAATACTTAAGGCAAATGCTAACAGCCATAAAAGGGGAAATCGACAGTAACGCAATCATAGTAGGGGATTTAACACCCCACTTTCACCAATGGACAGATCATCCAAAATGAAAATAAATAAGGAAACACAAGCTTTAAATGATACATTAAGCAAGATGGACTTAATTGATATTTACAGGACATTCCATCCAAAAACAACAGAATAAACTTTCCTCTCAAGTGCTCATGGAACATTCTCCAGGACAGATCATATCTTGTGTCACAAATCAAGCCTTGGTAAATTTAAGAAAATTGAAATCATATCAAGTGTCTTTTCCAACCATAACGCTATGAGACTAGATATAAATTACAAGAAAAAAATACTATAAAAAATACAAACACATGGACGCTAAACAATACGCTAATAAATAACCAAGAGAACACTGAAGAAATCAAAGAGGAAATCCAAAAATACCTAGAAACAAATGACAATGAAAACACAACAGCCCAAAACCTATGGGATGCAGCAAAAGCAGTTCTAGGAGGGAAGTTTATAGCAATACAATCCTACCTCAAGAAACAAGAAACATCTCAAATAAACAACCTAACCTTACACCTAAAGCAAGTAGAGAAAGAAGAACAAAAAAACCCCAAAGTTGGCAGAAGGAAAGAAATCATAAAGATCAGATCAGAAATAAATGAAAAAGAAATGAAGGAAACAATAGCAAAGATCAATAACACTAAAAGCTAGTTCTTTGAGAAGATAAACAAAATTGATAAACCACTAGCCAGACTCATCAAGAAAAAATGGGAGAACACTCAAATCAATAGAATTAGAAATGAAATAGGAGAAGCAACAACTGACACTGCAGAAATACAAAGGATCATGAGAGATTACTACAAGTAACTCTATGCCAATAAAATGGACAACCTGGAAGAAATGGACAAATTCTTAGAAAAGCACAACCTCCAGAGACTGAACCAGGAAGAAATAGAAAACATGAACAGACCAATCACAAGCACTGAAATTTAAACTGTGATTGAAAACAAAAGCCCAGGACCAGATGGATTCACTGGCGAATTCTATCAAACATTTAGAGAAGAACTAACACCTATCCTTCTCAAACTCTTCCAAAATATAGCAGAGGGAGGAACACTCCCAAACTCATTCTACAAGGCCACCATTTCCCTGATACCAAAACCAGACAAAGATATCACAAAAAAAGAAAACTACAGATCAATATCACTGATGAACACAGATGCAAAAATCCTCAACAAAATACTAGCAAACAGAACCCAACAGCACATTAAAAGGATCATACCTCATGATCAAGTGGGGTTTATCCCAGGAATGCAAAGATTCTTCAATATATGCAAATCAATCAATGTGATATACCATATTAACAAACTGAAGGAGAAAGGCCATATGATCATCTCAATAGATGCAGAAAAAGCTTTTGACAAAATTCAACATCCATTTATGTTAAAAACTCTCCAGAAAGCAGGCATAGAGGGAACTTACCTCAATGTAAGAGAGGTCCTATATGACAAACCGACAGCCAACATTGTTCTCAATGGTGAAAAACTGAAACCATTTCCACTAAGATCGGGAACGAGACAAAGTTGCCCACTCTCACCACTATTATTCAACATAGTTTTGCAAGTTTTAGCCACAGCAATCAGAAAAGAAAAAGAAATAAAAGGAATCCAAATTGGAACAGAAGAAGTAAAACTGTCACTGTTTGCAGATGACATGATACTATACATAGAGAATCCTAACGATGCTACCAGAAAACTACTAGAGCTAATCAGTGAATTTGGTAAAGTAGCAGGATACAAAATTAATGCACAGAAATCTCTGGCATTCCTATACACTAATGATGAAAAATCTGAAAGAGAAATTACGGAAACACTCCCATTTACCATTGCAACAAAAAGAATAAAATACCTAGGAATAAAACTACTTAAGGAGATAAAAGACCTGTAATGCAGAAAACTGTAAGACACTGATGAAAGAAACTAAAGATAATACAAACATATGGAGAGATATACCATGTTCTTGGATTGGAAGAATCAACATTGTGAAAATGATTCTACTACCCAAAGCAATCTACAGGCTCAATGCAATCCCTATCAAACTACCAATGGCATTTTTCACAGAACTAGAACAAAATACTTCACAATTTGTATGGAAACACAAAAGATCCTAAATAGCCAAAGCAATCTTTTTTCTTTTTTTTTTTTCAGTACGCGGGCCTCTCACTGTTGTGGCCTCTCCTGTCACGGAGCACAGGCTCTGGACGCGCAGGCTCAGTGGCCATGACTCACGGGCCCAGCCACTCCGCAGCATGTGGGATCTTCCTGGACTGGGGCATGAACCCGTGTCCCCTGCATTGGCAGGTGGACTCTCAACCACTGCACCACCAGGGAAGCCCGCCAAAGCAATCTTGAGAAAGAAAAATGGAGCTGGAGGAATCAGTCTCCTGGATTTCTGACTATACTACAAAGCTACAGTAATCAAGACAGTATGGTACTGGCACAAAAACAGAAATATACATCAATGGAACAGAATAGAAATCCCAGAGATAAACCCATGCACATATGGTCACCTTATTTTTGATAAAGGAGGCAAGAACATACAATGGAGAAAAGATGGCCGATTCAATAAGTGGTGCTGAGAAAACTGGACAGCTACATGTAAAAGTATGAAATTAGAACACTCCCTAACACCATACACAAAAATAAACTCAAAATGGATTAAAGACCTAAATGTAAGGCCAGACACTACAAAACTCTTAGAGGAAACATAGGCAGAACACTCTATGACATAAATCACAGCAAGATCCTATTGACCCACCTCCTAGAGAAATGGAAATAAAAACAAAAATAAACAAATGGGACCTAGTGAAACTTAAAAGCTTTTGCACAGCAAAGGAAACCATACACAAGACCAAAAGACAACCCTCAGAATGGGAGAAAATATTTGCAAACAAAGCAACTGCCAAAGGATTAATCTCCAAAATTTATAAGCAGCTCATGCATCTCAATATCAAAAAAACAAACAACCCAATCCAAAAATGGGTGGACAACCTAAATAGACATTTCTCTAAGGAAGGCATACAGATGGCCATGAGGCACATGAAAAGATGCTCATCATCACTAATTATTAGAGAACTGCAAATCAAAACCACAATGAGGTATCACCTCACACCAGTCAGAAAGGCCATCATCAAAAAATCTACAAACAATAAATGCTGGAAAGGGTGTGGAGAAAAGGGAATGCTCTTGCATTGTTGTTGGGGATGTAAATTGATACAGCCACTATGGAGAACAGTATGGAGGTTCCTTAAAAACTAAAAATGGAACTACCATACGATACAGCAATCCCACTACTGGGCATATACCCTGAGAAAACCAAAATTCAAAAAGAGTCATGTACCACAATGTTCATTGCAGCTCTATTTACAACAGCCAGGACATGGAAGCAACCTAAGTTTCCATCGACAGATTAATGGATAAAGAAGATGTGGCACATATATACAATGGAATATTACTCAGCCATAAAAAGAAACAAAATTGAGTTATTTGTAGTGAGGTTGATGGACCTAGAGTCTGTCATACAGAGTGAACTAAGTCAGAAAGAGAAAAACAAATACTGTATGCTAACATACATATATGTAATCTAAAAAAACCCAAAAAACAAAAAACACATAGTTCTGAAGAACCTAGGGGCAGGACAGGAATAAAGACGCAGATGTTGAGAATGGACTTGAGGACACAGGGAAAGGGAAGAGTAAGCTGGGAGAAAGTAAGAGAGTGGCGTGGACTTATATATACTACCAAACATAAAATAGGTAGCTAGTGGGAAGCAGTCGAATAGCACAGGGAGATTAGCTCGGTGCTTTGTGACCACCTAGAGGGGTGGGATAGGTAGGGTGGGTGGGAGACACAAGAGGGAGAAGATATGGGGATATATGTATACGTATAGCTGATTCACTTTGTTGTAAAGCAGAAACTAACACACCATTGTAAAGTAATTATACTCCAATAAAGATGTTAATCAATCAATCAATAAAATAACATGGGGAAAAAAAAAAAAGACAGCATCCTTCCCTAATGGGAAAATACTAAGAACAAGTCTAAGACTAGAGGATTTGAACATTGACTTTCCAAGAAAAAGACTTGGAAAGTATGCAAGACTATAACAGCAGTCTTGGGAAGGCACTGCTCTGGCGACTAACGAGGTAAAGAAAAATAAGAAATCAAGCCCAGGAATTAAGGGTCCTAGAACCACCACTCTTCTAAAAAAGATGCCATTAATGAAATAAAGTTCACTTCACTGATTCTACAGAAGAAGGCACTCTTGAACCAAGATATTGAGGAAACTGTCCAACCTTCTCATTCCCCCGCTGTACAATTACCTGATTGCTACTAGTCCAAGAAAATTCAACATACTTAAACAGCAAAGGGCAACATTACTATGAGAAGAAAACAGTAAATGAAAATCAAAACTAAGCTGATGAAAATCCTCCCCAGAAACATTTTCCCAAATAGTCACAGAAGTCCATCAGCATTTCTATTCAATGATGTACTAGAGATTCTAGCAAATACCGTAATATAAGAAAAAGAAGAAAAGAAGAAAACTGCAATGGAAGAACAATATTTTCATTTTCCAACAGATGATAAGGTTGTATGTTAGAATACCCATGAGAATCTACAAATCATAAAAGGAGGCAAGTTCCAGGAAGGTTGTTGGATACAAGATCAATATACAAAAGTATCATAGCAATACACCAGCAACAAGAAATTAGAAAGTGTAATTAAAGTAGTAAAATCCCACTTATAATTGCAATAAAATCTCTAAGCTTCCAATAGGAATACAACTAATGTAAGATTGACATTTATGGAGAAAATTTATTAAAATGTTTAAAGGACATAAAATAACTCCTTTATTTATGATGGATGACTCAATGTATGTTACATATGTATATGTATATATATATATACATATATAATTTCTAAAAGGTTTACTGTCTGACATTTTATATATAGGTCTTGATTAAATTATAATTTAAAAGTCCTATTGCTAAAAAGACAGTATAAACAGAGTTACAAGAGAAGGTATAGACTAGAAGAAGGTATTACAAAATTAACCAACACAAGATTAGTACCGAGAATAAAAAATTATTATAAATCAATAAAAGACAAAATCCCATAAAAATGGATTTTTTAAATAACTAGCCAATTCACAGTAGAAGAAATTAGAATGGCTAATTATTATTTGAAAATAAATTCAGGCTTAAATTTCAGTCTTAAATTCAGTAATTAGTGAAATGCAAAGTAAAACAACAATGATGTACCATTTTATATCCATTAGACTGTTAAAAAGGAAAAATTTTCTACAATGTTGATAAGGATATGAAACAATAAACATATTCATACACTACTGGTGGCAATATTTTTCAAAATTGAAGGTGCACATATCGTAATACCCAGCAATTCTATTTCTGAGTATAAAGAAACCCTTGCATATATACTCAAGGAGACAAGTATACAGACACTCAATGAAGCCTTATTTGTAATAGTGAAATTTTGGAAATTAATGTTCATCAATAGGGTGGATATATGGATGGCTAGATAAATCATTTCTCAAAAAAATTATGAAGCAAATATGGTAAAAATATTAAGTTACATTATAACTGGCTAATGAGTAGATGGGTGTTTGAAAGTATTTTATATGGAAATATTCCATCTTAAAATGTTTAAGTGTGAATAGATGACAACGAACTTGTTTCCCTGCTTTATTCTCATCTAAAGTTATGACTCAAATGATATAATTATCAGGCAAATATCAGAGTTTGCTTTAGGCAGGCTGACCTTGCAAGCCAGCATCTGGCATCTCTCAACTCACTCATCAGGCGTTTTTCACAGGCAGAAACCCATTCCCCATGTTCAGGCTCTTCTCCCTCTCTTTATTTTCACCTCCCAGCACAGAGTCTGATACAAGGTAGCACTGAAAAATATTTACTAAATGAATAAAGCAATAAAAATAAAATTAAAATATAAAGAGATATCGATTTACCACAATGAGAATTCAAAGTAAATAGAGGCAGAAGATTATTCAATTATCTTTTTGAAAAGGCAATGTAGTTTGACCAAATGGAAACCTTTACAGCACTGAATGATGAATTTCAGTCAGTTACAGTTACTTATAAACTCTTTGTGATTCCCCCTTCCTTTTTTTATAAATTTGAAGAAGGTGGTAACAATCTTTAAGTGATATATTTAATCAAATTTGTCTTTTGAGAATAAAAATATGAAAAACCAACATGGATCTTCCTCTTAGATATCAGCTTAAAGTTGTAGCCAAATAAATAATATAAGGAAGGAAAGATCAAGTCCATTAGAAGAGAAATGGCCTTCAGAGAAACTCAGGAGAGCAAAAGGGGAGAAAGATAAGAGAGGCATTGGTTCTAGGCATATCCTGGGGAAGAGGTGCTCTGGCTCATAAATAGACCTCTCTGGTTATAGGAAGAGAGCTGGAGTATATCAATGTCAGGGCTCCAATCCAACTTATGGCAGCCAACAATGAGTTTAATTCACGTCTGGAGCCACAGGAGCAAGCCTATGCCATGTGGCCCTCCTCTACCACTCCATCACTATCCATAGCTGATAGGTCCAAATGTCAGCCTCCAGCCCATGTCAGTCAGAGATCTCCCATGGGATTTCTTAATAGACACCAATGGGAAAGGGTCAGTCACTCTCCTGTGATGAGAACCATGGGATGTAATGTCCCTACACTCAGAGGGAGCAAATGAAGCCAACAGGAAGAGAATCCTGGACGTTTTCTAGTCCTGATTCCAGCAGTCTCTGAAGCCCAGCTCTTCAATGGACCTTCCCAGAGTTCCATGAGGTATTCCAATACTGTTTTTAATTAACTCCCTTTTTGGTCGAAGATAATTTTAATTGTGCCTTCTCTCACTTACTACCAAAAGAGTCTTATTACAATCAGTCAGTCAAAGTCTGAGGCCATTGATCATTGTAAACATATAACTAACTCCCTTCACTCTGATTCCAAGCAAACTGGCAACCATTTGATTACAGTTTGGCTTTCTATACAGTTTTTTTTTTTTTTACTGAGAGAGAATGCTTTTATTAGGCTGACATGACTAGTGTGCTTGAAGATTTTATTTCTCATTATAAATTAACTAATTAGAATTCTGGCTTTTCTTGTGAGTTTAATGAGCACAAGTCAGTTTCCATGAGTCAGATAAATTCTGAAGCACAGATAAAATTGTCTTCCTGGAAATGTAAAACTAAAGACCAGATGCTGGTAAATTCACCAAGATAATGCCACCATGAAAGGACGCTTGGAAGTTCGCCAGCTGGCTTTCACCCAGCACCACCCACAGTTTGCCACATATGCCCTCTTCAACCTTTAACAGTTGTAAGGTAGAGAACAACTAAAGGTGTTTTGTAAGATGAGAAAGGAAAAGGAGTCTGATATTGAAGTTATCATTAAAGCCATGGTATTATTTAAAATACCTAGAGCTGCAATAACACCAGTGGTAACGTGTGATTCTGTGACAAGATGATGTACCAAAATCTAGGACAAGATGATGTACCCTGGAATCACGGTTTCTTAAATCTGGAAGAACTTTAAAGGTCAACTGATTCTTTTCTGTTTTGTCAAGAGAAGGGGCAGATATTTTCTTACCCACCTTCCCAGCAGCCAGAATAATGGCATGTGACATCTATTCAACAAATCAGATGGTCCCACCTAAAAATCTGCATCTAAGTTAGTAACTCAAAGAAGCAGAGAATTAATTTGGAATTAATCCGATTACTGGCAGCAGTAGAAGCAGCATCCATTATTTAGAATGAGTACAGCCACAGAGGGCCACGAATTCTACTTGACTCTGTGTGGTACTAGGGAAGGGGGATCTTACAGCCACTCTGGGAAATTCTGTCTCATTCTCGACAAGCAACCATCATTAAAAAAAAAAAATCTCATATTGAGCTAAAATGGATATCCCTGTCATTTCCTCCTTCTATTTACTAAGGAAGCCATGAAGACCAAATCCGACAGTTCTTCCACAACTGCTGAATGCCAGGACTATTTTTCAGAAAACAACATTGAAGAAGCCAGTGGGAAAGAGGTGGGGAGGAAAGATGAAGTGGAGGATAATTTGAATCTGCTTTTACTCCTGATCCAAGCCAAGCCCTGACTTAGTTCCCTAGCAGTTTAGAAGCAGTATTCCCCTCCCATCAAGAACACAGAGCTCTGAACCCAGAGATTCTAGTCTCTGCTTTACAACCAAGTGGTCATGGGGCCTTGAGCAAGTAATTTAAACCCTGTGCATCTTAATTTCCCTTATTAGTATCCAATCTATATATATTTATAGAAGGGATGGATTAATTAATGAGGAGTTGGAGTCCTTTATTGCCTCTGTGCTTTGATTTACTCATCTATACAATTAATAAAATACTTACCCAAATGACCTTGTAATGAATGTTAGGAGGAAAGGGATAGTGGACAATGCGTGTGAAAGTACTTTGAAGGATACGGAGCACTCTATCCGCTTAAGCATGAAAGACAGCGTACTATAGTGGTTAAGAGCAACACAGCCTCTGCAGTCAGACAGACCAGACATGAATTTAAAGCCCAGCTCTGGTGCTTACTAGGTAAGGAACTTTTGGAAAGTTACTTTACCTCTCTGAACCCCTTTGTAATGGAGATAGGTGCAGCCTCCATTTCAAAGAATGAGAATTAAATGAAATAAGGTACGAAAGCCCTTAGCTCAGTGCCAGACACATAGTATGTGCTCATTAACACTAGAAGAAAAAAACAATACTGCAATGATATTAAGTAACAGTAGAAGAACATGACTTACTTTGCATTTTAATTGGATTATTCAAGCTGCTGGATGGAGAATGGTTTGAAACGGACAAGACTGGAGGCAGAGGAACTAGTTAAGATATTTATATTAGCAGCTGGGTCTGGGTCAGTGACCTCTCTTATGCTCCAGTCTCAAATATCCACTTGCTATCTGACATTTGCTCTTCTTCCCATCTTCACTGCCTCAATGAATGGCCCCATTAACCCCCGGTTGCCTAAGCCAGAAGCCTGGTATTCTACCTCGAGTCTTCTTTACCCTCATAACTAACCAATCATCCAGTAAATGTCTATTCCTCTCTTTTAATACATCTAAAATCTGAACCTTTTTTCCCTCCACACTACCATCACTAAAGCTCAGGCCCTTATTATGTCTTGCCTTGATTAGTTCAACAGTCTTCTGACTGTAGTCTCAGGTGCCTACTAATCTGTTGTCTGCTTTATGAACACAAATCTGATCATTCCTACACCACATTTGAAAACCTTTCACTCCTGCCTGCAAGATAAAGTCCAAATTCCTTAACATAGCTTTCAGGCCCTGCTTGCTTTGTCCCCAGCATCCCTCTCCAACTTTAGCTGTCATCAGTGCAAACATGTACTCTGTGAACCAGGTATGCCCATCATAGGTCCCACTCCTCCCTGCCTTTATATGGCCTATATCCTCTGCCCGGGGTGTCCTTCTCTCCTGTTGGTCTGGCTAACTCCAACTCCTACTTCATGATTCAACTCAGGTATCACTATGTTTACCCTAGCATGTTGTAGGGTATAAGTTGGCTTATTTGACCCCTATTCCAACCTCCCTTCTCCCTTGTCTTTCTCTAATTAGAAGACTCTTGTAGCCAAGGGTGGCCATCTCACAATCTATCCAATAGATGTAAAATGAAGATCCTGAAGAGGGTTTCCTTTATCTCTTTGTTTTCCCACGTCTTCCTTTCTAGAACAGATTGCTGTTGGGAGACATAGTAACCATCTTGAGAGTATGGGGATGAAAGCTACCTAGCAAAGCTGGTAGAGAAGAAAGACAAAAAGACCTTGTATCCTTGATGACATTGTTTAGGTGCCACATCAGTCTTGAACTCCCTTATATTTCATGCTAGATGAACAAATTCCTTAATTATTCAAGTTGCTACTAGTTAGGTTTTCTGTTACTTTCAGTCAAGTATATTCCTTACTAATACATGAGTATTGACTGGTTAATTTTCTGTTTCATATATGAGATAATGAGCTACTTCAGGAATGGGGGTGTCTTTTGTCTCTATACTCCTAATACATAATAGGCACTCATTAAATGTTTATGTTGAAAGAATAAACTCAGATATGTGGCACAAATATAATTTCTTCAGGCCTAATAACTTTTGGAAGCCATTTGAAAACAATATATTGTTCTTACATGTTAGGGTAATAATTTAACTATGTAAGTAGCAAATATGGGACCAAATTAAATATGGATAGCAGCAAAGATTTCTGTAATTCTGGAAAGTTCTTATTCCTGTGAAACCACCTCTGTGGCTCAAAGATGCATAACATAGTACTATCCACTGGGACCCACTAAAGACTTATTTTAAGTAATTATAAATAATGATAAATTTATGACAATCACATAAACTTCCAATATTATAAAGAGTAATACTAGTAATAGAGGCTCATCATTAATGGCCATGGGATAAAAGGAAATGGGATTAAATATAAATTACACAACATTGACATTTTGAAAACCTTTACCACTCATTTGTTTTATTAGCTCATCAGTTTCAAAAGTTTGAACTGCTTGCATGCCTGATGGATTAGCAATGACAAAACTATACCAATAGGCCAAATAACGGTAGAAGTAGCCATGTAATCATGGTAGTTAGAGACATGAAGTTTGTTTTAATTACCTATTGCTGTGGCTTAAATGTTCCTGACTTAAAATAACAACCATGTTATTACCTCTGATTATTATGTAAGATGATGGGCTCAGCTGGGTGGTTTTTCTGCTCCATGTGATGTCAGTTAGAGCTACAGTCATCCAGGTATTTGACTAGACTGTAATATCCAAGATAGTTCACTCACATGGCTGGCAGCTGGTTTTGTCTGTTGTCTGGGAGCTCAGTTGGAGCTGTCAAATACAGTGTCTTAGTTCTCCACCATGTGGCTTGGGTTACTTATAGCATGTTAGCTAGAGTCCAAGAATCAGAAAGCAACAACTACCAGTCCCTTTAAGGTCTGCACTCAGAAGTCTGAGGATATCAGTTCTGCTACCTTCTATTGATCAAAGCCAGTCATAAGGCCAGCTCAGAATAACCTCTGCCTCTTCAATGGAGCTGTAGCATGCATGTACAGAGAGGGAAGGAACTGTTGGCGGCCACCTCGGGAGACAAGTGACCACACTTTCACCAGTACTTCCTTCAAGAGTTTGGTGCTCAAGGCTAAATGTAGCAATTATCAGCTCTGGGTTTACAAAGGAAAGTGATATTCAGAGTCTTAGTTGATCTATCATTCAGAGAAGCAGCTTAGTAGAGTAGCTAAGACCATGAACTTTGAGGTATGACTGTCTCAGTTAAAATCCTGGCTCATTATTACTTACCAGCTGTGAGAGTCTGAACATGTTACTTGACTTCTCTGTACCTTTTTTCCCCCCTCCATAGAATGTAGATGATGATGGAACCAACTCACAGAGTTTTTATAAGGAGTAAATAAGTCAGCACATGTAAAACTCTTATAATGGTGCCTGGCACATAATAAACACCATGTAAGTATTTGCTATTATTAGTATTACTCAAGTTATAAGTTATTCAAGCTTGATGACGAGAAAAAAAAGGGGAAATACCAGCTCACATAAAAAGAATATAATCGGAACTCTTTTTCCACACCTCTGCTTAGCTTCATTTACAGATAGATGCTCCACTAGCAGCAAGACGCCCTCTGTAACTTGTCACCTGGAGCACTAGAGGGCACCTTGCTCAAAACTCTGATTACTATCCTAGAGTGCTTTCTGATTGGCCTGGCCTGGGTCATATGCCCAACACTTGGGTTTGTGGGGAGGTGGGAGTGGAGAACAGAATCAGCCCATTTATCATACAGACTAACTGGACTGCACTGAATGGGAGAGAGAATGTTATCCGAAAGAAGAAAGCTGGACACACAGAAATAAAAGGTCCTACAACAAATAAGAAGGGGAATCAACAAAAAGATACATGCACCCATATGTTCATAGCAGCACTATTCATAATAGCCAAGACATGGAGACAACCTAAATATCCATCGACAGATGAATGGATAAAAAAGATGTGGTATCTATACACAATGGAATATTAGCCATAAAAATGAATGAAATAACACCATTTGCAGCAACATGGATGGACACAGAGATTATCATACTAAGTGAAGTAAATCAGAAAGAGAAAGACAAATACTATATGATATCACTTATATGCGGAATCTAAAATGTGACACAAATGAACTTATCTACAAAACAGAAACAGACTCACAGACATAGAGAACAGATTTGTGGTTTGCCAAGGAGGAGGGATGGATTGGGAGTTTGGGTTTAGCAGATGCAAACTATTATATATAGAATGGATTAAAAAACAAGGTCCTACTGTATAGCACAGGGAACTATACTCAATATTCTGTGATAAACCATAATGGAAAAGAATATGCAAAAGAATATACATAAGTGTATATATATATACCCATATATGTGTATGATATATATATATCTGAATCACTTTGCTGTACAACAGAAATTAACACAACATTGTAAATCAACTATACTTCAATAAAATAATTTTTTTTAAAAAAGAAAGGGTATCAAGAATTGAATTCAAAGGACTTCCCTGGTGGCGCAGTGGTTAAGAATCCCCCTGACAATTCAGGGGACACGGGTTCAATCCCTGGTCCAGGAAGATCCCACATGCCACGGAGCAACTAAGCCCCTGTGCCACAACTACTGAGCCTGCATTCCAGCGCTCACACACCACAACTACTGAGCCCACGCACCTAGAGCCCGTGCTCCACAACAAGGGAAGCCACCACAATGAGAAGCCCCCGCACCACTGCGAAGAGTAGCCCCCACTCGCCACAACTAGAGGAAGCCCGCGCACAGCAACGAAGACCCAACACAGCCAAAAATAAATAAATTAAAAAAAAAATAGAATTGAATTCAGGTCTGTCTCATTCTCATTCCATAGTCTTTTCACCACACCATTCTCCTGTCCACATTTTCTTTGTTGTTATCCTCATCACCATCACCATAGGGCAATTTCTAAACTCTTTTTCTTATGGACAAATGTCCAACAACTGGGTGGTATTTTACCAAGAGACAAGCCACAACACAAGCGCCTGAGTAGAAAAGAAAGTAAATGCCTTGCACTTTGAGAAAAAACAAACAACAACAAAAAAAACCTCCTGCTATTCATATTCAGTCCCTTTCCTCTGAAGAGGGCTAAAGGTTTTGTAAATGTTAAATGCTCCAGTGAGAGGAGTAAATTGAGAGAGTTTAAACTGTGGCCTAAGCTTGCTACTGCTGCTGTGAGGCAATCACTCTACACACATATCGATAAGTGCTCTCTGCCAACAATGAAAACTTAACCGTCTGAACTACTTTTTTTTTTTTTTTTTTTTGCGGTACGTGGGCCTCTCACTGTTGTGGCCTCTCCTGTTGCGGAGCACAGGCTCCGGATGCGCAGGCTCAGTGGCCATGGCTTACGGGCCCAGCCGCTCTGCGGCATGTGGGATCTTCCCGGACCGGGGCACGAACCCGCGTCCCCTGCATTCGCAGACAGACTCTCAACCACTGCGTCACCAGGGAAGCCCCTCACCTACTTTTTGGCCGCATTTAACTTTTCCATTTATGTGACTACAGATGCCTTTCTTCTTTAGAACCATAAAATTTTAGAGCAGGAAAGGACTTTACAGATTAATTGGTTCAATCCTCTCATTTTCCAGATGGAAACAACTGGAGCCCAGAGAGGGTTATTAGCCAGCACAAAGTCACATAGCAGGTTTAGTATAGGTCCCAAAGTAGAATCCAGGTCTCCTATTTTCCTACACCCTTTCTTAAAAACCACACTATGTCCAAAAAGCTACCCAGTGATCTAAAACACTACTAATTTCTTTCTTCTCCCGTCATGTGGATCACATAAATGTTTGGATGATTCTGGAAACTAGACATTTATCATAAAATTTCAACAATAAACACTAATCACTACCACCAGACGGCAATGAAATTTAGCAAAAATGACAGGACACATTAGTTAGAGCTGACCTTATGAGAGGTCTACCTTGCTTCTTCTCTATCCTCTAGTAGGTGGTCAGTACTTCTGGGCTGACCTCAAACTGACCCAGGAGCCCATGGACCTGCTTCTCACCCAGCAAATATTCTATGCCAGAATTGGCTTTTTCCCGTAAAAAAAAAAAAAGAACTTCTCCTGTGAACCATTATCCCAGGACCACATACAGTTATATATGTATATTTAAATAAGGGTTTCTGAGAAATATGATCTTAAAATTATATTTATACTATATCTCTTTCAAAATTGGATTTGCTTTATATAGTTTTTGTTCTGTTGTTCTATCATTTTGCTTTCTGGTTTTTTGTTTGTTAAATGGTCACAGACACAGTCGAGATATTATATGCGGAAAACCTTACTTCTTAGAATAAATCAGCTACAACTGTCTGGTTCTACAGACGAATCATGTGATTTTGTATTAGATAATCAGGCATCGAGGAGGCTTCTGATAATTAGTGAGTGAGTTTTCCATGCCTCATAAAGAGTACTTCCAAATTAAGTGAACGTTCCTTGAGGATTCTTGAGAACAAGGTAGGAGGGCAAAGACAGACTCTTAAATTAACTTACATCTTCGTGTTCCCATCCACTTTTCCTATGTGCCTTAAAGGCAATGTGCCTCACTACTTTTCTACAACTTTAAAGTCTCTATCCATGTCATAAAAGTAATGTGTGTTAGAGACCCCTAAACATGCAGCTGTATCCATTTGAGACCATAAGAGCACTGTTAATGTCTAAGAGGTCTTTGAGCCTCCTTGATTTCACCCCTTCCATCACTGGCCAACGCCAATTTCTTGGTAACTCACTGATGCGATCGACTGTGAAGAGAAGCAATAACTCTAGTTCTGGATGAGCTCAATCTAGCCTCAAAGCATACTGATCTCATTTTTAAAGTGTAAGTCATCAATATCACTTTTGGTCTCAACCTGACTGTTCCATATATTGGATTTGTTTAAAATTTATCTCCATCTGTGACATATGTGGAAGGAATTATCCACCAAGCCCTTTTCTCTAGTTTAGGTGAGAAGTGAAAAGTCCAGTGGTGTCAAACATTCTAGTTGTTCTGATTTTCAGTATGTTCCACTGAGATGTTTGCTGCCAATTTAAGGAAGAACAGTGTTGCATCTCCATCACATTGGTTCAAAATAAAGTAGGTGGGCTATTGCTTGAGTTGTGAGAAAAGAAACAGACTGTCAAATGCCATCACTACATAATGGATGTTATCTAAAATTAAGATAAATGCATCTGATTAATGTCTCCTTAATAACAAAGCTATACCTATATTCTGATTTTTTCCACTGAGGTAACCTGAAGTTTAAATTTACATTATGATTACAGCTTTTCTTTTATAAGTTGAAGCACATTATTTTGATCCATTGAGCAAACTCATTTTTATTCATTGCCTTTTAAAGTTGACATTTAACTCCTACAGCTGTACAGTTGGCAAGAAGCAAAAGAATATTTAATATTCAAGACAGCAGATTCTGAAACACCACATTGGGCTTCCCTGGTGGCGCAGTGGTTAAGAATCCACCTGCCAATGCAGGGGACACGGGTTCAAGCCCTGGTCCTGGAAAATCCCATATGCCACAGAGCAACTAAGCCCATGCACCACAAATACTGAGCCCGTGCACCTAGAGCCCGTGCTCCGCAACAGAGAGAAGCCACCACAATGAGAAGCCTGCACACCGCAATGAAGAGTAGCCCCCGCTCACTGCAACTAGAGAAAGCCCGCGTGCAGCAATGAAGACCCAACGTAGCCAAAAATAAATAAAATAAATTTATTTTTAAAAAAATAAATAAGAAATAAAACACCACAGCATTCTATGGTATGGAACATCCTATAATCAGTGTACATTAACTGAAAGAAAGAATTATATATGGAATTAGTGGAGGATGGTTGATGGTGCTAATGTATTTATTTCCTTGCTAATACTTGTGAATCAAGTAAAACAAACAAGTAATTCTAGCATTTCAAACTAATAAGGGCTGATTTTCTAAAAGACCATGTCATTTAATGTATTTACCAGAATAGAATTGAGAGCAACTTTGGCTCTTCAGGCCTTAAAGTCCTAAATCAAGTAAAATAGGAATTAGTCATACCCCTTTTCCATTATAATTTGCTGTTCAACATCAGAAATAACTAACTGGTTCATTCAAGAAATTAATTATATCTGCTGCAGGTCAGGCTCTCTGTTAAGACTGTGGGAGAGTTGCGACTTCAGAGCACTGAATTCAGAAAGAAAGACAAATAAGAATATAAGTAACAGCAAGCTAAATGAATAGTGTAAGGATAAAAGAAGTACATGGTGCTATGAACACCCACAAGGGACCTACCAGATAGGCTGGCAGTAGGAAGGGAAGGTCCTCTGGAGGAGGTGACATTTCAGATGAAACTGAATGACTTCAGGGTTAAGATTGAATGTACACATCGATTCTTGCTTTCTCAAAAAGCTCCACTAAAATCAAAGATACTCAAAAAAATAAAAATAAACCCACAAGAACAAGGAGAACATCCTCTGGAGGAGGTGACATTTCAGATGAGACTGAACAACTTCAGGGTTAAGATTGAATGTACACATCAAATCTTGCTTCCTCAAAAAGCTCCACTAAAATCAAAGTTACTCAAAAAAGTAAAAATAAACTCACAAGAACAAGGAGAACAGCAAAGGGACAAGAGAAATAAATTTTGGAACCTCAAGAGATGGACGAGTGGTCTCTGACTTAGCAGAAAGCTGAATAAATCCTAAATCAGCAAAGGAGGATTGGGGGAGAGCTGTTTGAGAAGCATATGAGCTCTGGGCTCCTCCTCCACATCCTACTGCTGGATAACGGCCCCTCCCCTACTCCAGCAGGAAACTAGAAATTTATTCACTAGGAAGGGTGAAAGAGAAAGTTCTTGACCAACAACACAGTTCGGTGACCATACACGACGAAGGATTACTATTGATGTCCTAGCCAACTGCCCTACTCACTTCAAGAACACAGGAACCAGCCCTTTGCCATTCAGATGGGCAATTTGGGGAACTTCCTCTGGGGAATGTGACTAGTCCGTGAGGAAAGACTTAAAATACTGATACCAGGGCTTCTACAAAAAAAAATGGCCCACCTAGATTCCTCCAGTGAAGCTCCAAATCAACAAGCTTCACACACAGGTTCTGACCCTCATCTCTTAATCATGCACAGAGAACCAAGAATTAATTACCAAACATCTGAGGAAAGCTTCTAGTATGGAAGGTAGAGACCAAGCAAACAAATAAAAGGCAAATTAATAAAAAGTATCTTGGAGGAAATAGATACGATGCATGAAGAAAAAAATTAAGGAAAACAAACTATTAACATCCCCACACAGATAAGATAGTTCAGTCATGAAACAAACAACAAAAAAGGATTCTATAAAAACAGAAGGATTCAGAAAACAAAAAGAGAACTCAATAGTAGGGTTGAAGACACAGAGAGTAAAGTAGACAATAAAGATAAATATAAAATAGAGAGAAGATGAGGAAATTAGAGAACCAGGCCAGGCAAACCAACATCCACATAAAGGATTTCCAAAAAGTGACAACAGAGAAAATGGAGGGTATAAATCATCAATGAAATAAATCAAGAATATTTTCCTGAGGGCTTCCCTGGTGGCGCAGTGGTTGAGTCCGCCTGCCGATGCAGGGGACACAGGTTCGTGCCCCGGTCCGGGAAGATCCCACATGCTGCGTAGCGGCTGGGCCCATGAGCCATGGCCGCTGAGCCTGCACGTCCGGAGCCTGTGCTCTGCAACAGGAGAGGCCACAACAGTGAGAGGCCCGCGTACCGCAAAAAAAAAAAAAAAAAAGAATATTTTCCTGAACTGATAGATATGTGTTTCTAGATGAAAAGGGTTTGCCAAGTGTCTAGCCCAGCTGATCTACATAGCATTTACCATGTATGTACATATTACTATTTTAACTGTTTTACATGTATTAACTTGCTTAATTGTCACAACAACCCTAGCTTTATAATTATCATCCCCATTTTACAGATGAAGAAAAATGAGGTACAAAATTGTTAGGCAATTAGCCCAAGTTCACACAGCTAGTAAGTGGCAGGGCCAGGATTTGAAAGCAGGTAATGGAGCCCTAAAGCCCACTACACAATACTACCATGCAGGAGGGAGTACCATTGTGAAATTTTAGAATACACTATAGACAGTTCTTTTTGATTTTTTAAAAGCAGGAGTATGTACTATTTTGATAGTGCATGCAGAGCCCAGCCCTTGACTAAGAACCTGAGGGAAATCCCATGCAGACTACTGTTCCTATCTCCAAACACAACTTCCTTCTGTCCAATACTGTATCCTACAAATTCCAGTTACATCAGAAGCTCTAAATTCCTATTCCCGCCTCCCAGCTCAACAATAACACTGCTCTACTCATGGGCTCACCCCACTGCGCTGCAGCCAGGAAAAGTGACTTCAGTGCATAAGTGATGCTCACATCTCATCTTCAGGAGCACAGAACCACACTGGTTGCTATCCAACCCTTGACAACAGTTGCCTAATATGTTTTGCTCAGTCCTGTAGCTATTTGTGGCAGGACAGTAAGTCTGAAACCAGTCCTCATATGCCTGAAGATATCTTTATTTGACTCTCACATTTAAATAATTCTGGGTTCAAAATTCTTTTCCTTCAATATTTTAATATTATGCTCTTGCATCCAGTGTTGCTGTTGGTAAGTTAATGTCAACCTGATTTTTATTATTTTGCCTTATTTTGTAACTGTCTTTATTTCTCTAAGTAATAAAGCTTTAAATTTCGGATCCATTGGTTTTAAATTCCTGTTACATTTGTTCCATCAGGTCTACTTCATCTGGTATAGGTTGCCTATATCTTTTCATTCTTCATGATGCTTTTGTTCTTTACATGTGTCATGATATTTTTTTAAGATCTGGAATTCATCTGTATTATTACTAAGACGATCAGTTGCCTCTGCTTTTTTTTTTTTTTTTTTTAATGTGTGCCTCTGCTTTTGATGACTACATAAGTGGTCCACTGAAAAGGGAGGCTTAGCTGGTGTCTTCAGTGTATGCATAGGAGATATGAGTTGAGTGCCTCTACTGCACTTCTCTGGGCTTAACTGCACTTATTTTCCCTGGCATTTCTTTCTCCTCAAGATATACTGTCTAGTTCCTCTATATCCGAGATTGCTTTCCCTAATTGGAGTTGGGGAAGACAACTCAGGGTCCTCCTGGCTATCTGTACTGGCATTATAGATCTCAATGCTGAGGTCAGAGCTGCAGGGAGGTAGGTTGCTGGCATCAAAATTTCTATTGTGTAAAGCCCTGGGTGTCTCATTTTCTGTCCTGGGCTGAAAACAGCAGTCAAAATCAATGCAGAAAAATCCAACTTGGAGCATATAATCCAAGTTTGAAAATGCAATAGATAAGCCTTTTTCAGCTCCTATCCAAGCCTGGCCCACTGAGATTACAGCTCTCACCCTGGGTTGGCCCAAGTCTCCATGTAGAGACCTCAACCCTGCCTTCTCTCTTCTCCTGTCATCCCATCCCTCAGCAATCTTCTGCTCTAGCCCATCATTTTCTAAAGATTTTCTCAGAGTTTTGATATAGCTGTCAAAGTCTGCCTCTGGATTCATTCTGTCTACCCATGTCTTTATTGGAATTTCTAGATTTCAGTGCAAGAAATGGAGCCAGTAGGATGTTTTTAGTTCATCACCTTGTTAGAATCCAGAAGCCCACCTCCTCAACGATCATTCTGGGAATACTCCCTGTGGATCCTCCAGCCTACTTAGAGATGCTACAGCAGGCTGTAGGGGACACAGACCAGGCCAGCCTTGCAGGAGTAATGAAGATTAGAACCCACAGTTTAAAACACCTGGCCAAAATTATAACAGATGACTAAGAAATGGGGTGGGGCATTATTATTTAGGGTACTCTCCACCCCCACCCTAGGCAGACTCTGCAAAACAGGTTAGCTCTAATGCCAGATAGCTCTCAAAGGAAGCAAAAACATCTAAATTTCCACTGATGATATGTACTCATATCTTCATAATACACAATCCAACACTTAGAATTTTTTCATGCTTGTAAGTACCTATATTTCATCACTTATCTATTTATCATTACAGAAATTATGAAAGTTTGTCTTCTTTAGAAAGATGAGTGGAAATTTCTTTTCTGTAGTAACAAGTCATGCTGCCCCCAAAAGAAATTTATGTATCAGTAAAGAATAGTAGTTTCTTGCTATACACTCAATTCTCATTATTCACAGTAATATTCTATAAAGGCACTGTGAATTAGCAAATCCTGAACCCCTTCCTAGCTCTGTAGGAAATACAGAGCTAGGTTCCTTCAAGCCTCTGGTCACAACATTTTCATCAACCAATCAATACATACCTTGGTTTTATGTGTGTTTCTGTTTGAGACATTTTATTCATTATATAGTTGCCTCATTAATGTTGAATATGACCAACCACACTGTAACTCATGCCTGAATGAAGCTTATCTAACACACCCATTTTCTTCATAAGGCACATCACAGCCTTCTTGCCCTTGGAAACACTAGATAGCACTTTAGCACTACACTTGGAAGCCATTTCAAAAAGCAAAATCACCAACAAAAAACACAAAAAAATGCAAAAAAAAATACATGACCATGAAAAGGACACTTGCATACAGTATGAGAGTTGGACCAAGAAGGCAGAGTCTTGCCTTGTTCCACCTCAGCTGAGAATGTGTGCATTGGGTGGCTCAAATTTTTTGCCACTTTATGTATATCCATTAATGACTGCAACAGCACCCTTAGTATTGATTTGGGGGTTACAAATAAATTTTAGCAAGTAAGAGAATTTGTAAATATAGAATCTACAAATAATGAGTATTGACTACTATATTATTATTATTGCTTGCATATTGATGGGAAAAAACTTTTGTTAAAGGAAAGAAGTCTAATGCTGATTTTTTTGTACACACACACACACACACACACATATCACTGTTTATAATTGTTTTTAAATGATAATCTATTTTTCTTCTAACAGGTTTGTTGGTATTAATAAGTTGGAAAAAAATAAACACAATTTTTTTAAAAAAAGGAAAGAAGTCTGTAAGATGGCACATAAAGGGCACTTTGTTGACCTTGGTTCACCCCTCACTCCTTCACCCCTGCAAACAAACCTCCTGAACCATTAAGAAACATTTTGTGCAATCTGCAGCAGTTTAGGGACTACAAACATTTTGAACATTTCGTACCAATCTGATGGGTGTCTAGGAAAGAGAGCTCCAAAACCTGTGGCAGGCAATCCAGTGTCCCTGGAAACAAGATAACAATTTTTAGAAAACATGTCAAGTTGATATTTATAAACTTTCAGAGCTATATAAAACTAATTTGGGAGCTGAATTTTTATTATAATTTTTTAAAGGATTTCCATGTTTGCAACTTTAATGCACTTTGCAAAATAAAATGTCCCAGCAAGTAAATGGAAAGAAATTTCAGCATTTTGTCCAATAACTACAATACAAGATGAAGTCTCTGTCACACATTTCCATGGAAAGGCGCTATGCCAGGCTGCAGGACTACAGATGTGACTAAGAAACAGTTCCTACCCTCAAGGAACAATCTCAGAGGAAACACTTTCATATAAATAACTTGAATGTAAGTCCAACTGCTATGTAGAACATAAAATGCTCAGAGAGCCAGAATATGAGAGCAATTAATTCTGATTAATGACAGCTTACCTAATTCTTACTGCATGTCAGGCAGTATTTTTATGCACATTTCATACTTTTCATCTAAACTTAAAACAACCCTATAAAGTAGATACTTTCATAATGCCCATTTTATGAACTGAGGATTATAGATACTGCATAATTTTCACAAGTAAATTGTGGAGATGGGGTTCAAACCTAAGTCGTCAGAACCAGGACCAGAAAACAATGTGTAAACGGGAAATGACATTTTAGCGGGACCTAGAATGCGTAGTGCTGATTGGCAAACAAACAAGGGAAAGGAATTCCAAACAGAGGGAACAGCATGAACAGAAAGCGTGGAAGCTTGAGATGTGTTGATTGTGCTTGATGTGGTCCTGTAATATGTACCTGGGGCCACTATACCTCTTCACTACTTATATAAACCCTTTCCTGAATGTGCCTGTTCTAAGCAAAAGACAGTATGAAGCATACCTTTCAATAATTCCAGAGCTCATCGTTTCCTCATTCAATAAAGCCTTGCTCTTTATTTCAGCCAATTCTGTGTTTAAACAAACTTGTGCCATTTTCTCATGTGTTTCTGATATCCAAATCTGGAAAAATAAAAGCCGCATACAAGGAAAATAAATAAGTTGCCACAAATGCTCAGTTACTAAAATATATTTCTGAAGTACATTCTGATTTTAATTGTTGACTCCATTAACATTAAAAAATAAGAAATGTCCCAAAGCAGTCAACGATTACATCATAAATATGTGAAAGTGGCAATTCTTTACTATGTTTTGTTGGAAAATAAAAATCAAGTTGGTGTTTCCATGAAATGGAAAGTACCGCATTCAACTACATTCCAATGCTTATTTGCTTTCTATTTCCTTCTCAAGATTAGTATATTTTAACTTCTCTAAGTAAGAAAATGTACCAATCACTTTGTAAATCACATAGGACTTCAGATACCATCATCATTATCCATTCTCTATCACAGAGGATAATTCAATGAATTATCAAGCAATTATCACTACGAGAAAAACCTGATAATTACAGGGTGTACTAAAGTCAATTGCAGAAGCATCATGGTAATATCTAGAGGATCTCAGAAAAAAATGGGTGCTGAGGATTCAATATTCTTCCCATACAAAACTCTAGAAGATCACAAATGTGGAGGTTCACAGCAGAGATTCAGAACTCACCACCACCGAGAAACCAACTACTTTCTCCAAATCTGAAGACTAGCTTCCCTAAGACACCCAATGAAGCCCAAGATCACATTAATTCCACTAGATTTGTTCAGAAAAGAGAAACTACTGTTTAGAAATTTGGAGACTTCAGCTGCAAGAGTATCATAGCTAGAGTCAAATTCCTTTGGTCCATTTTTGTTAAGTATAAAAAGGCTCTGTAAAACTAAGAACCCATCCTACACAAAGCAATTTTAACTGTAGTCTCTGATCCTGGCTCCCTGGTCTCCTCCTAGGCTTCTATGACCACTGCCCGCTAAGACCTCAACCTTCTAAATCACCAGCCTCCAAGCCTAATTTCCTAGCTCTGACTCCTGTACTCTTAGCTCAACTACTCTTCCTCACAGATTCCAAAGTTCACAAGTCAATGGCAGGGGACACTGTATTGGGCTTCATATTTTATACTTTAACGAAAAATAAGACATTATCTTTTAGGGAAAAAATTACTAGGTATCATTTTGTTTTAAGGTATAAGGTTGACCCCAAAATTAACCTTAGATATACTCTCATCATTTTTTTAAATTTTATTGATTTATTTACTTTTATACAGCAGGTTCTTACTAGTTATCTATTTTATACATATCAGAGTATATATGTCAATCCCAATCTCCCAATTCATCCCACCGCCACCACCACCACCCCCACTTTCCCTCCTTGGTGTCCATCCATTTGTTCTCTACATCTGTGTCTCTATTTCTGCCTTGCAAACCGGTTCACCTGTACCATTTTTCTAGATTCCACATATATGTGTAAATATACAATATTTGTTTTTCTCTTTCTGATTTACTTCACTCTGTATGACAATCTCTAGGTCCATCCACGTCTCTACAAATGACCCAATTTCATTCCTTTTATGGCTGAGTAATATTCCATTGTATATATGTACCAAATCTTCTTTATCCATTCATCTGTCGATGGGCATTTAGTTTGCTTCCATGATCTGGCTATTGTAACTAGTGCTGCAATGAACATTGGGGAGCATGTGTCTTTTTGAACTATGGTTTTCTCTGGGTATATGCCCAGTAGTGGGATTGCTGGGTCATATGGTAATTCTATTTTTAGTTTTTTAAAGAACCTCAATACTGTTCTCCATAGTGGCTGTATCAATTTACATTCCCACCAACAGTGCAAGAGGGTTGCCTTTTCTCCACAACCTCTCCAGCATTTGTTGTTTGTAGGTTTTCTTATAATGCCCATTCTAACTGGTGTGAGGTGATACCTCATTGTAGTTTGATTTGCATTTCTCTAATAATTAGTGACGCTGAGCATCTTTCCATGTGCCTCTTGGCCATCTGTATGTCTTCTTTGGAGAAATGTCTATTTAGGCCTTTGGCCAATTTTTGGATTGGATTGTTTGTTTTCTAAATATTGGGCTGCATGAGCTGTTTATATATTTTGGAGATTAATTCTTTGTTCATTGATTCATTTGCAAATATTTTCTCCCATTCTGAGGGTTGTCTTTTCATCTTATTTATAGTTTCCTTTGCTGTGCAAAAGTTTTGAAGTTTCATTAGGTCCCAGTTGTTTCTTTTTGTTTTTATTTCCATTACTCTAGGAGGTGGGTCAAAAAAGATCTTGCTATGTTTTATGTCAAAGAGTGTTGTATGTTTTCCTCTAAGAGTTTTATGGTGTCTGGTCTAACATTCAGGTCTTTAATCCATTCTGAGTTTATTTTTGTGTATGGTGTTAGGGAGTGTTCTAATTTCATTCATTTACATGTAGCTGTCCAGTTTTCCCAGCACCACTTATTGAAGAGATTGTCTTTTCTCCATTGTGCATCCTTGCCTCCTTTGCCATAGATCAGCTGACCACAGGTGCGTGGGTTTATCTCTGGGCTTTCCATGCTGTTCCATTGATCTATATTTCTGGTTTTGTGCCAGTACCATATTGCCTTGATTACTGTAGCTTTGTAGTATAGTCTGAAGTCAGGGAGTATGATTCCTCCGGCTCTGTTTTCTTCCCTCAAGATTGCTTTGGCTATTCAGGGTCTTTTGTGTCTCCATACAAATTTTAAGATTTTTTGTTCTACTTCTGTAAAAAATGCCATTGGTAATTTGATAGGGATTGCATTGAATCTGTAGATTGTTTGGGTAGTATAGTCAATATTTTATCAATATTTTACAATATTGATTCTTCCAATCCAAAAACATGGTATATTTCTCCATCTGATTGTGTCATCTTTGATTTTTTCATCTGTGTCTTATAGTTTTCTGAGTACAGGTATTTTACCTCCATAGGTAGCTTTATTCCTAGGTACTATATTCTTTTTGCTGCAATGGTGAATGGGATTGTTTCCTTAATTTCTCTTTCTGGTTTTTTGTTAGTGTACAGGAACACAAGAGATTTCTGTGCATTAATTTTGTATCCTGCAACTTTACCTAATTCATTGATTAGCTCTAGTAGTTTTCTGTTGGCATCTTTAGGATTTTTCTACATATAGTATCATGTCATCTGCAAACAGTGACAGTTTTACTTCTTCTTTTCCAATTTGTATTCCCTTTATTTCTTTTTCTTCTCTGATTGCCATGGCTAGGACTTCCAAAACTATGTTGAATAAGAGTGGCAAGAGTGGACATCCTTGTCTTGTTCCTGATCTTAGAGGAAATTATTTCAGTTTTTCACCATTGAGAATGATATTAGCTGTGGTTTTGTCATATATGGCCTTTATTATGTTGAGGTAGGTTCCCTCTATGCCTATTTTCTGTAGAGTTTTTGTCATAAATGTGTGTTGAATTTTGTCAGAAGCTTTTTCTGCATCTATTGAGATGATCATATGGTTTTTATTCTTCAATTTGTTAATATGGTTTATCACATTGATTGATTTGCATATATTGAAGAATCCTTGCATCCCTGGGATAAATCCCACTTGATCATGGTGTATGATCCTTTTAATGTGTTGCTGGATTCTGTTTGCTAGTATTTTGTTGAGGATTTTCGCATCTATACTCATTAGTGATACTGGTCTGTAATTTTCTCTTTTTGTAGTATCTTTGTCTGGTTTGGGTATCAGGGTGATGGTAGCCTTCTAGAATGAATTTGGGAGTGTTCCTTCCTGTGCAACTTTTTGGAATAGATTGAGAAGGATGGGTGTTAGTTCTTCTCTAAATATTTGATAGAATTCACCTGTGAAGCCATCTTGTCCTGGACTTTTGTTTCTTGGAAGATTTTTAATCACAGTTTCAATTTCATTACTTGTGATTGGTCTGTTCATATTTTCTATTTCTTCCTGGTTCAGTCTTGGAAGGTTATACCTTTCTAAGAATTTTTCCATTTCTTCCAGGTTGTCCAGTTTATTGGCATAGAGTTGCTTGTAATAGTCCCTTACAATGCTTTGTATTTCTGTGATGTCCATTGTAACTTCCCCTTTTTCATTTCTAATCTTATTGATTTGAGTCCTCTCCCCCTTTTTCTTGATGAGTCTGGCTAAAGGTTTATCAATTTTATTTATCTTCTCAAGGAACCAGCTTTTAGTTTTATTGATCTTTGCTACTGTATTTATTTCTGCTCCGATCCTTATGATTTCTTTCCTTCTACTAACTTTGGGTTTTATTCGTTCTTCTTTCTTTATTTCCTTTAGGTGTAAGGTTAGATTGTTTATTTGAGATTTTTCTTATATCTTGAGGTAAGATTGTATTGCTATAAACTTCCCTCTTAGAACTGCTTTTGCTGTATCCCATAGGCTTTGGATCATCATGTTTTCATTGTCATTTGTCTCTAGTTATTTTTTGATTTCTTCAGTGATCTCTTGGTTGTTTAGTAACGTACTGTTTAGCCTCCATGTGTTTGTGTTTTTTATGTTTTATTTCCCTGTAATTGATTTCTAACCTCATAGTGTTGTGGTCAGAAAAGATGCTTGATATGATCTCAATTTTCTTATATTTACTGAGGCTTGATTTGTGACCCAAGATGTGAACAATCTTGGAGAATGTTCCATGTGCACTTGAGAAGAAACTGTAATCTGCTGTTTTTGGATGGAATGTCCTATAAATATCAATTAAATCTATCTGGTTTATTGTGTCATTTAAAGCTTCTGTTTCCTTATTTTCTCTCTGGATGATCTGTCCAGTAGTGTAACTGAGGTGTTAAAGTCCCCCACTATTATTGTGTTACTGTCGATTTCCTCTTTTATAGCTGTTAGCATTTGCCTTATGTATTGAGGTGCTCCTATGTTGGGTGTATATATATTTATAATTGTTACATCTTCTTCTTGGATTGATCCCTTGATCATTATGTAGTGTCCTTCCTTGTCTCTTGTAACATTCTTTATTTTAAAGTCTGTTTCATCTAATATGAGTATTGCTACTCCAGCTTTCTTTTGATTTCCATTTGCATGGAATATCTTTTCCATCTCCTCACACTCAGTCTGTATGTATCCCTCTGTCTGAAGTGGGTCTCCTATAGACAGCATATATAAGGGTCTTGTTTCAGCCAGCCTGTGTCTTCTGGTTGGAGCATTTAATCCATTCACTTTTAAGGTAATTATCAATATGTATGTTCCTATTACCATTTTAATTGTTTTGGGTTTGTTTTTGTAGGTCCTCTTTTTCTCTTTTGTTTCCCACTTAAAGAAGTTCCTTTAGCATTTGCTGTAGAGCTGGTTTGGTGGTGTTGAATTCTCTTAGCTTTTGCCTGTCTGTAAAGCTTTTGATTTCTCCATTGAATCTGAATGAGATCCTTGCTGGGTAGAGTAATCTTGGTTGTAGGTTCTTCCCTTTCATCACTTTAAATATATCGTGCCACTCCCTTCTGGCCTATAGGGTTTCTGCTGAGAAATCAGCTGTTAACCTTATGCGAGTTCCCTTGTATATTATTTTTCATTTTTCCCTTGTTGCTTTTAATAATTTTTCTTTGTCTTTAATTTTTGTCAGTTTGATTACTATGTGTCTCGGCATGTTTCTCCTTGGGTTTATCCTGCTTGGGACTCTCTGCAATTGCTGGACTGGGTGGCTATTTCCTTTCCCATGTTAGGGAAGTTTTCGACTATAATCTCTTCAAATATTTTCTTGGGTCCTTTCTCTCTCTCTTCTCCTTTTGGGACCCCTTTAATGTGAATGTTGGTGTGTTTAATGTTGTCCCAGAGGTCTCTTAGGCTGTCCTCATTTCTTTTCATTCTTTTTTCTTTATTCTGTTCCTTGGCAGTGATTTCCATCATTCTGTCTTCCAGGTCACTTATCCATTCTTCTGCCTCAGTTATTCTGCTATTGATTGTTTCTAGTGTATTTTTCATTTCAGTTATTGTATTTTTCGTCTCTGTTTGTTTGTTCTTTAATTCTTCTAGGTCTTTGTTAAACATTTCTTGCATCTTCTCGATCTTTGCCTCCATTCTTTTTCTGAGGTCCTGGATCATCTTCACCATCATTATTCTGAATTCTTTTGCTGGAAGGTTGCCTATCTCCAGTTCATTTAGTTGATTTTCTGGGGTTTTATGTTGTTCCTTCATCTGGTACATAGTCCTCTGCCTTTTCATTTTGTCTCTCTTTCTGTGAATCTCATCATTTTTGACAGTAAAATATTTCAGTAAATCAATCAATACCATTGAAAATTATATGAAACAAAGATATTGCCAAACTGAAATAATGCGTATGAAAAGGAAATAGATAATAGCACTAGTGGTTCTTAAGTTTATTGACTGCATATTCTGTATCAGACACCATATTAAGCACTTTATATATGTTATTCCCCTAAATACTTAAAGCAACCCTGAGTGTTGTATGTCAATCATCATGGCAGAAGGAAAAGAAAAATCAAATGGGGAATGAATAGAGTTTAATAAAGAATCTATTTATAAAAGTGTGGCCAGAATTCAGAAAATAAACAAACAATGATGAAGCACCCTGAAGACAGCAATATTGGGGAGGCATAGGGTAGGGCAGTTATGGAACCCAGAATGATCTACAGCTGTAAAGAGAGGGTCACTTGATACTTGTGGCTTTCAGAACAGACACAGTGTTTTAGTCTGTTCTGGCTATGTTACAAATATCACAGACTAAGTGGCTTATGAACACAGAAATTTATTTCTCACAGTTCTGAAGGCTGGGAAAGCCAAGATCAAGGCACTAGCAGTGACTGGTGAGTGCCTACTTCCTAGCTGATAGACAGCCATCTTTTCACAGTGTCCTCACAATGGCAGAAGTGGGGAAGGAGCTCTCTGGTGTCTCTTTTATAAGGGCATTAATCTCATTCATGAGGACTCCACCCTCATGAATTAATCACCTCCCAAATGCCCCATCTCCTAAGTCTATCACACTAGGAGTTAGAATTTTAACATTTGAATTTGGGAAGGATACAAATATTCAATCCATAGCATACAGCCACTGCCAAACCATGGCCCTGCAGGGAGGAAATCACAGGAATAAATGTCCAAGCCAACTCTCCTCCCACTGCTGATCAACTGTCAGTGCCTTCCAAAGGCCAATTCCTGGCAATTCACAGGAGGTCAGAGGGCAAAAAAGCTCACTGATGCAATCCATAAAGGTCAGCCTGCTTGGCACAGAGCAGGGTTGAGATGGGTGGAGAGTGGATCTGGAGGGAGAAAGGAAGGACCTTTGGCATAGTTTATCTTCATTTTAAAGAAGGGAAAACTGAGGCTGAAAGGGATAAAGTAATGCCCAGCTAAACCAGAGAGAAAAGTAGAAGTTCCACAATTCAAAACATGCAGTCTGACTCTTTCATTCATTCATCCATCCATATCTGTGAAGTGCCAGGCATCCTACTAAGTTCTAGAGCTAGAGTATTAAATAAAACCCAGAGGCTATCCTGGCTGTAGCTTAGTTGAGTTGCAATAAATCATGGGGATAATGGTAATAACAAGAGCACATGGCCAGACACCATTCTAAATGTCTTCACATTAAATGCTCATGAAAACTCTATCCCCACTTTACACCCAAGGAAATAAAGACATGGAAAACTGTAAACTCTTGACCAAAGTTACAACCTAGTAAGTGGTGGAGCCAAGAATCAGTAAGAAGCCATCTGACTCCAGAGCCCACTCTTTTTTTTTTTTAACATCTTTATTTGAGTACAATTGCTTTACAATGGTGTGTTAGTTTCTGCTTTATAACAAAGTGAATCAGTTATACATACACATATATTCCCATATCTCTTCCCTCTTGCGTCTCCTTCCCTCTCACCCTCCACATCCCACCCCTCCAGGCGGTCACAAACCACCGAGCTGATCTCACTGTGCTATGTGGTTGCTTCCCACTAGCTATCTATTTTACGTTTGGTAGTGTATATATGTCCATGCCACTCTCTCACTTCATCCCAGCTTACCCTTCCTGCTCCCCATATCCTCAAGTCCATGCTCTAGTAGGTCTGTGTCTTTATTCCCATCTTACCCCTAGGTTCTTCATGACCTTTTTTTTTTTTCCTTAGATTCCAATTTGTATGGAAACACAAAAGACCCCGAATAGCCAAAGCAATCTTGAGAACAAAAAATGGAGCTGAAGGAATCAGGCTCCCTGACTTCAGACCATACTGCAAAGCTACAGTAATCAAGACAGTATGGTACTGGCACAAAAACAGAAATATAGATCAATGGAACAGGATAGAAAGCCCAGAGATAAACCCACGCACATATGGTCACCTTATCTTTGATAAAGGAGGCAAGAATATACAGTGGAGAAAAGACAGCCTCTTCAATAAGTGGTGCTGGGAAAACTGGACAGGTACATGTAAAAGTATGAAATTAGAACACTCCCTAACACCATACACAAAAATAAAATCAAAATGGATTAAAGACCTAAATGTAAGGCCAAACACTATCAAACTCTTAGAGGAAAACATAGGCAGAACACTCTATGACATAAATCACAGCAAGATCCTTTTTGACCCACCTCCTAGAGAAATGGAGATAAAAACAAAAATAAACAACTGGGACCTAATGAAACTTAAAAGCTTTTGCACAGCAAAGGAAACCATAAACAAGACCAGAGCCCACTCTTAACCTCTGTGTTTCCTGTATCAGAGGTAAATGTTATCCCCCAATATTAGACTTCCCATCTTCATCAATAATAGAACACCCAAATTTTAGCTGGGCCCGTGAAGTTTCAGACTACATTTTCTAGTCTCCCTTATACACAGATATGACCAGTGACTGGTTCTGGACAGCAGGGCATAAATGGAATAAATATATACAACCTCCAGGAAAGGTCCTGCTTCTGTTTCTCTTCTTGCTGCATTGAATGTGGACATAATGACAGGTTTCCAGCAGCCATATTGGGCCCTACACAAGGGATGGCAGAGCAAGAAGCTAGAAGCAGTAGGTCTCTGACAATTTATGGAAATTTCATACCAGTCCTGGCCTGCTGTCCTCTAGACTTTTTACATAAAATAATAAAACCTTATGTGCAGAGCCACTGTTGATTTTTGGTTTCTGTTGCACATAGGCAAACCTAATCCTACACCATCTTAATGTAAAAAATCACTTTGGTCTAGAAATGTTCATAACCTGACATAGGGTGGATAATATATAAAAGCACTTCCATATGTTTAAAAGTCTTTGGGGCTTTATATATATATCACAAACTGGAGATTGGCAATTTGATATGTGAGATAGCTAAATTAACACAGCACCAACTCACAGGCTAATCACTAAAATTTCCATTTAATTTGCATAATAAAATCTAGTTTGAGTCAAATGGTAATATAAAAGATATCTAATGTGTGTACAGGATGTGCACTTCATGATATCATTCTTTTCCCCATTTTCCTGAGTATCAATTTTTTTAAGTCCCAATTTCTAATCTTCCAAGATGAACTCTTCCTATATGTGCTACACTTAAGAAAACCCAGGGACTTCCCTGGTGACACAGTGGTTAGGAATCTGCCTTCCAATGCAGGGTACATGGCTTCGAGCTCTGGTCTAGGAAGATCCCACATGCCGCGGAGCAACTAAGCCCGTGCACCACAACTACCGAAGCCCGTGCACCTAGAGCTCGTGCTCCACAACAAGAGAAGCCACTACAATGAGAAGCCCATGCAGCACAACGAAGAGTAGCCCCCCGCTCAACGCAACTAGAGAAAACCCGGGTGCAGCAATGAAGAACCAATGCAGCCAAAAATAAATAAATTTATTTAAAAAAAAAAGAAAACCCAGTAAACATATAACCTGGGTAACAGGTACAGGAAAAGAGCAAGTCACTTAGAGCTTCCCCTCAATTTCCACATTTGAGTGTAACCAGTCTCTTTGTGCTGAGGATGACTTACCCCCTGGCAGAATCTCTCTTGGAAAGATTCATTTCAAATGATGCCCAATTGACATTTCTTTTTTGGCTTCCCTATAGGGTTCCCTGAAAGCATGCTCCTCTGACCCATACTGACAGAAGTGCAGGTAATTCTCAAGTCAAGTCTCCCCTCTGATGCCACAGGCTGCTTCAGGAACAAGTCAGATCCCAATCCACCTAGTCCCCTGACTTCAGGGGAACATTTATCAAATTGCCTGTCTGATAATGTTCAGGCCCCACACTATAGCTTGATGAGCAGGACATGCTTCCACCCCCCCGCCAGTGGGGACAAGAGGGATGGGACCCAGCATGTACACCCCTCCAAATGACTCCCCCAAATTCCAAATACTCTCATCCAGGTCTCTTCAATTTCAACATTTTCTTTCTTTTTTCCTTTTTTTTTTAACCTTCAACGTGGATGAGAGATCAAGAGTTTCAAAACCAGTTACCGCCCAAATGCTCTGCATGCTCTCATTATGAAATGGAGAAGTTGGCATTTTTTATCTTAGATCTTCAGTCATAATTGAGGAAGAGTCTTATTTTATCCTGTTAAACAGCACTCCCCCTACCACTGCCAAAAAAGTCATCATCAAAAAGTAATACAGATACTTTGTTAAAAGTCTTTACCTTTAAAAATCATCCAAAAGGCTATTCTTATTTCTCAGCAGTAGTTTTGTCCTGTTTTCTGTTTTCGTGGCTCTACTTTCATGTCTAAGTGAACACAGTAGTACCACATACAGATTATTTAAAGGATCCAAGAGAAGCAGAGAGTCCCTCTTCCCATCATTATTTTGAACAACTGAGACTTACGGGGTGCAAAAAATAATTTCATTATTTTTCTTTACTGCCAGTTCAAGTTAGCCTTTATGGGATGGCTCTTTCCCTGCACCTAGAAGAGATAAATTATGGACAAGTGCCATATTTTCTTCTGGTCACTTTCAGATAACAAAACCACTGCTTGTCACAGAAGCAGTCTCAGTTAAGTAATTAATATTAGTAGAATAATCACAAGAGGGCCTTTTATTTGTCTAGTTGTCTGAGGGAAGGACAGAGCAGACTAAACAAAGAAATAGAAAATCAGCTAACCCTCCTTCTACACACACATTCCTCTGCCGACTTCCCTGGCCTGGAGCAGACTCTAGCTGGAGGAGAAGAAAATCTTTAACCTTAAATAAAATTCATCATTTTGATGAGATATTTTAATTATTGAAATGTGACCAAAAGACTTTTAATTATCTGAGAGTGACCATAAAAATTATGGAAATTGCACAAGATCTTATCCAGGGGTAGAGAAAGAACTAATTCCACAAAGTAGGGTGAATAGACAACGGAGGCAAAGAATGTGTCTGTGTCTATGTGTGTGTGTGTGTGATTGCACCTTTTGAGTGCCATTTGTTCAACCTAACAGTTATTCTTGCTTAAGCAAATTGATATACATGAAATATTAAAATCTAGTTTCTCTAAAAGTTAAATTAGGGCATGATTATTGATATAGAAAAAGAGTTGCAAAGGAGGGTAATGGGATCAAAATGGCAGATGTCTCATTTCATTCATGTTCCAAATCCCTAGAAATGACAAAGAAGATACTTGATAGAATTAATAAGCCCATAGTTACAGCATAAGGAAAGTACACTCAAGTTGGCCAAAATTTATACAGAATTCCCAAAACAGGAAAGGCAGATGCAATTGTGCTGATATTGGAATAGACAATCCAAAGTAGACCCAGGAGAGAATGCTGGAACCTGTGGCATCAACTCCAAACTCAGAGATTATGGAGATACGAAGCAAGAGGGAGCCCTGACTCAACAGCCCACTCTCCCTAAATATCTTCCTTTTCCCTGGTGTAAGTGGTTCTCCTGCACTGACATTTAAAATTACTCCATTTACAACAATTTGATCCATATGCCTCTTTCAGGTACTTAGATCTGAATGCTAGAAGCATCTGTAAGATTGCAGTGCTCAAAACACTATTCTACTATGTTAATCAAAGAAAAACATACCTGAACCAATTAAGTAAATGATAATTGAATTTCTCAGATCCATTATAATTATATCCCTTTTAGGGTCACTAATTTTTATTTTTTTTATTTTTTCTTATTATTTTTTAACATCTTTATTGGAGTATAATTGCCTTACAGTGGTGTGTTAGTTTCTGCTTTATAACAAAGTGAATCAGCTATACATATACATATATCACCATATCCCCTCCCTCTTGTGTCTCCCTCCCACCCTCCCTATCCCACCCTTCTAGGTGGTCACAAAGCACCGAGCTGATCTCCCTGTGCTATGTGGCTGCTTCCCACTAGCTATCTATTTTTCCTTTTTTATTTTTTTAACATCTCTGTTGGAGTATAATTGCTTTACAATGGTGTGTTAGTTGCTGCTTTATAACAAAGTGAATCAGTTATACATATACATATGTTCCCATATCTCTTCCCTCTTGCGTCTCCCTCCCTCCCACCCCTCTAGGTGGTCACAAAGCACCGAGCTGATCTCCCTGTGCTATTGGGCTGCTTCCCACTAGCTATCTATTTTACATTTGGTAGTGTATATATGTCAATGCCACTCTCTCACTTCGTCCCAGCTTACCCTTCCCCCTCCCCGTGTCCTCACGTCCATTTTCTATGTCTGTGTCTATATTCCTGTCCTGCTAGGCTCACTAATTTTTAAATGTTGTATTTTCATCCACTAGAACAGCTCATATTTGAGACCTACTTAGGTATTCATCTATTCATAAAATGAATGTTAGCACACATTTGTACACTTTTAGCACACTTTTTTCATTTATTTGTCATTTTTAAGTCCAAAGTGACTGTGATGCTGTTAAAACTAATACTAGCTTAATTTGCTCATCAGTGTTGTCCTGTTAGTTCCAAAAATGCCTTGGCATTGATCCATTAGCTGTATAAGAAGAATTTGTTTAATGAAATTTCTCAAGTTCCTCTTTGTTCCTTTATATCTAAAATTTCTCACCTTCTATGTCACAGCATCAAATCTGCCCTGTATTTAGTCCTTCTGAGTTTATGGGATTCAACATGCAGCACTTCCTCAGAAGTGGTCTTACATAAGTCATTGTGACAGGGCCTTTGGTAGTGCCGTGAGGGTCCTTGGGTGAGGAACTTTACAAATGAAGAAACAATGATAGAAGTACTCTTGATCATTTATTTTGCATGGGACTCACTCTGTTATAGCTAACAAGTACCTCAATAAAGTCCAAATAAAATACCGAAACAAAATATTGGAATTTAAAACACTATTTCCTATAATCACTTGGACTAATAAGACAATCAGAGAAACTCCAGTGGCTTGAATTAAATTACTGCTCTGCTGTGAATCCATGGCCCCACTCAGCCTCCTGAAGCCAGAGAGGCCACTGGAGTAGGAATTCGATTATGCCACTACTGAAAATTAGGTAGTATGTTTCCAGATTCCACCAACAGATGGTTCCTTTAAGCATTCACCTCAGGAGCTTCACGGTGGTCACCTCCACTAGGAAGCCATCTTTTTTTTTTTTTTTGGCTGTACCACCGCTCAGCTTGTGGGATCTTAGTTCCTCAACCAGGGAGTGAACCCAGGTCCTCGGCAGTGAAAGCACAGAGTCCTAACCACTGGACCACCAGGGAATTCCCTAGGAAGTCATCCTTGACCCTCCCATCAATCCATTTCAGTTCAAGTGCCCCTCACAGCATCCTTATTTCTCCGTATCACATCATCCATCATGCACACTGCCACTGTGGTTGTAGGTACCCATTAACCACATAAGCCTGTGAATTCCTGATGTACAGCGACCTTGCTTTGAATTATGTTTCTTACCCCAGCACTCAGCATGGTAACTTGGCATACATTTCTTATCCCAGCACTTAACAAAATAACAGGACCTCAATACATGTTTGTTAAATACAGTCTTCTTTCCCTTCTTCCTTCCACAAATATTTATTGAGCACCAACTATGTGTCAGACACCATTCTGGGAACGGGAGATACAGCAGAGAACAAAACAGACCAAAGTCCCTTCTCTCATGAAGCTTGTATTCTAGTAGGGGGAGAAAGACAATTAACAACTAAAAAGTCTTAAGTATGTCCAGTCATTGAAGTATTATGAAGGAAACTAAAGTAAAGGAAAGGGGATAGAGAGATGTGAACAGACTTCTATTTTACACACAAATGGGCAACTGGCTCATTGAACAAGTGGGACTTGTAAGTAGGTACAATTAGAAAACAAATTTATTCTTCTTCCATCGCTGCCCATTCATAGTTACTTGGAGGGACTTATTCTTTTCTATGCTCTTTGATGAAATATAGGACAGGCTCCAGGACTTTTCTGGTCACTCTCAGATAATATATTGATAAAAACCTTCTTGCTACTTCTGTCTCAAGAAGAGCCTTTTTGAGGTAAGTAAAATACCCAGTCCCATGTACTAGCCAAAACTTCATTTAAAATGAAAGATTCTCATTCCTCCACCTTGGACATGTTTTAGTCTGGTCTGCTTCAGTTGGCTTCTTCTCAATTGTCCCCCTTGGACTTCTTCCTTATACACCAACTCATTCTGGCTCCTTGAGCGTTTAAGATGAGGGTGAGGGGACATGAGGAAGGACAGAAGCAAATGCAGGAAAAGTGGACATGTAATCTTGTTTTGGTTTCCTCTGGACGAGTCTGTGTCTGACCCTGTCTGGCACTGAAGGACGTTCAAAGCTGACTTTCTTAGGGTGTTCTAATAGAAGCTGAGAGCCTTTCTGGGAACATTCAATGGTATGTTCTGTGATGCAGGATGCCAATTTCTGCACTTAAATGTCCTGTCTTAGCCCATAGGAATACAGTCGATCCCTCTTCCATCCCTACATGAGGTGCTCTTGGGCAGGCTCTAAAATGGCTCCCTGTCATCCTTCTCTTTTACATGGCCCATATCTGATCCCCCAAAGCCACATCTGGGCCTGAATACTCACTTATCCTTGCCCCACCACTCATGTATATGTAGCTAGTTCCTCTCTTTCTGCTCTGCTGCTTCAGACAGATCACCAGAGCCTCTTATCTATAACTTCACGAGGAACCCAAGGGGGTTTGCAGATGAGACTTACAGCACACCTTTTTCAAAATCCTGTCTCTATTTTCAAACTGAATTTTGGCTTTGCTGAATGTTGGGAAGCAGACCCAAGTTTGGTTCAGTAACATTCCTATCTAATACACACTGTAAACCTGGTAGAGGAACGACAAGGTTTCAATGACTATGAACGAAAGTCATAAAGAAGGTGAATATTATTTGTACATCCTCTATTAAACTAAGGCTTAACTGCTACAATGCATGGAATATAAGGAATGAATATTTGAGGTTCCTACACCTCATATTTCACTTCATCTCACTTCCTCCCACAATCCAGAGACCAAGAAGATTTTCACTTATCAAAAATAAATGTTTTTAAGAGTCAAAGATGCTAAGTGCATGCCAGGCAATGCCTGCCTTGCCCAACTTGTTCTTGTCCTCACCATGCTCAAGAAAGCAAGGGTAAGCTGGGTTTGGGAGAGCAGGGCAGAGTGGTTATTTTCTGAGTTGGGCATTGGCCTCTAGAGCTCCATCAATGTGCTGGCTAATGACCAATTAGGCAGCCTGGTGCAAAGGCAACAGGGCAGGGTTGAAACTGAGGAAACCATCAGAATGCCCCTGAGATTTAAGCTGTGGGACAAGAGGAGAACAGAGCAGAGAGAAACAGAGACGCCAAGAGAGACTGTGTGTGTGTCAGATAGAGAGAAGAGAGAGAGACAGAGAGAATGCCTTGCTTTAGAGCCATCTTGGTTCCTGTAAGTGTCCTCGTTCCACATCCAGGCAGCCGTATTTTTATAATATATTCCCATTTTTCAGGCTATCCTTATTGTTCTCTGTCTATGGTAAACTATAACAGGAAGGGAGGAAACAGCATGGGCTCTGCTAAGCTAATTCATTCCCATCACCCTGGAGAACACAGAATTTTCTAGAACTATTCCCAAAGTAGAATTATGGATCTTCCTAGGCTTACCCTTTTTCAAAGTAGCCCAGCCTTTTGGGGCAGAATATGATATACAAACACAGTCTTCTCAACACATTCACATCCATCTTTGTCAAATTATCAGCTCTTCAGGCCCCCAGGCCATCCTATAAGGTTGAATTGAATCTTCAACTAGTCCCAAAACTCTTGACATTGTAGGACACAATTTGAGACTCTTTAGGGAGTTGAGTTCCTGCACACTGATTGAGCAGACACCTAAATAGCCAAGGAGTAACCCACAGCAATTCAAATAGGAAGTATCTATGCAATGGATACTCCTTTTGTAACTTAGCTGTACAAATGTTATGAGAATAATAACAGCATGTTTAAATTACTCACAATTCCATCCCCTTAAGACAAGTACAAAAGACCTGAAACCCAAAGAGATGGGTTCAGATTCTCACTCTTCCACTCCCTGGCTGGGTGACTTTGAGTAAATCACTTAACCTCTAGGAGATTCTCCCCAGTTGTAAAATAGAGATAATAATACCTACTTCACAGGGTGATGGTGAAGGTTAGAGGAGACATCTAGCAAGATGTTGCAGCTGCAGCAACAGCATCATAGCAATAATAATAATTTCTTGAGTACTTTCTATGTGCCAGGCATTGAGTTAAGCACTTTTTTGCTTTATTTTACTTAATTTTCCAATAACCTTATGAAGTGCACCCATTTTACAGGTAAGGTCACTGAAGCACACAGTGGCTAGGTCACCTGCCTAAGTTACTAACACAGCTATGAGGAGCACTGACAAAGTGCTCCTCCCTCTACTTTTTCATGTTTTACTAGGAGGAATATTCCGGACTTAAAGAAATTAGTAGCTACTACTTACTGGGGGTACGTTGGTTCCAAGTCGCCAATATGTTGAATTACACAGTTTTTTCACTTCTTCAGGACCCTCTATATCATAATCTTTGGGATAAGTTTCTCTGTCACAGTGCCTTAAGAAAAAAATGAGAATCTGTTAAGGGATAAAGCTTATTTATCAGGTATTGCATTTGAACATTGTAAAAATTATGCAATGAAAATTTACTATATTTGTGACCTTGTTCTAATAATAAATTTACTGGATTTGGGACATGTATTTCCCATCTCTTTTCAAGTAATGCTGAGGCTACTTCCTAAAAACAATTTAGCACATGTGATAAAACTAATAGTATCACGAAAACAATACTTATCCAACACAGTAATTATTCAGTGACTTCAATGAAGTGAATCTTATTTAATAATGTAGATTAGTTACTGAAATAAATTCTAAAATAAGACATGTAGTATATTAGAAAGGCAACTTACCACTTTAGAAATTTTTCTACCATGAATTTTAATTACAGTTTTTTTTCAAAACGAGAGCAAAATATTTACTCATATGGATTTATAACAGTGCTTCCTGCTCCGAAAGAGGGTCTAAAGGAAAAACAGTTCTTAAAACATGTAGAAGAAAGAGTAAAAAAATATTCTGAACGTCTTGACTGAAAGGGTGGTTGGATAATAATAAAGGAGGGATTTGGGGATAGGAAAGGAAAAAGGAGATGAAGTGGCCCACAACCGAAGTAGCTATTTTCGGAATAAATTCTAAAATAAGACATGTCTAAAATAAGACATATGTGTAATATTATTGTGTCTATCTAAAATATGCTTTGTTGGGTATTCTTAAATACCAGACAAATCCACATGCTCTCAACTTCTCTGGCCTCCTCCATCTTCAGTCCATGAACTCTTCATCTACTGTGGGAGAGGGCAGCCCAGCTCTTCATCTGTTCTTCCAAATCTATGGTGTAATCCTAAAACCTAAGCTTTTGAACTCCAAAGCCAAGAATTTGGCTCTTTTGCTGCCTGCTGGGTCATTCTTCCCTGAGGTAATAAAACCAGAACACCTCCCTAGGAGCATAGGAATGAAGGGGCAAAGCACCAGTTAACATTTCAATGTATTATTTCCAGGGCCCACCTCTTTTTTTTTTTTTTTTAAACATCTTTATTGGAGTATAATTGCTTTACAGTGGTGTGTTAGTTTCTGCTGTATAACAAAGTGAATCAGCTGTACATATACATATATCTCCATATCTCCTCTCTCTTGAGTCTCCCTCCCACCCTCCCTATCCCACCCCTCTAGGTGGTCACAAAGCACCAAGCTGATCTCCCTGTGCTATGCGGCTGCTTCCCACTAGCTATCTATTTTACATTTGGTAGTGTATATATGTCCATGCTACTCCCCCACCTCTTTTTTAGGCACTGTAGGCACAGTGCCCAGGGCTTGTGATACTTTTAGGGGCCCAGGAGAGTGTTTTAATCATTTTTAAATCAGAAAAAAAGAATATAATCCAGTTTGAATTATATCCATCTTTATACCAAAGCAGTCATAAACTATCATTTTAAACTTTTTTTTATTGGAGGAATTGGAGGCAAAGATAATTAGTGTCCATGAAAGTCAGAATGCAGCCTGATTATACCATCATGTATTTTAAGTTGTATTATAACTAGATTATTACAAAAAATTCAGTTATGTTCCTTTTCTCACCGCAATCTCAGATAACAGCCAAAAGCCCAGCATTAAAACATGAATCTATAATGAAACTTTGGAGGACTGAGCTAATGCAGTTGGCATTCCCTAATGCCTGCTAGCTGCCCACAAATGATGTGCCCACAGCCTGCAGGCTCTGAGAGATACACAGCTGAAGACCTGTCCCTACTTCACAGAGGCTGCCAGCCTAGCAAAAATAAACATACATGTTTAAAAAATTATAAAATATATAAAAAATGTTAAAATATATATTTACTATATCCTAAATATGTATTTGCTACATATAATAACAGTAAAAATGATTCGCATATTATAAAGGAAACGGGAGGCCTAATTATTCCCTGACTTTATTATGTCAGTTGAACATTGGCTTGTGCCTCAGTTTCCCCGAGATGAACTGAGAATCATACACTGAGGACAAATCAATTGATTGAGAGTCTCAAGTGAAAAGTGACATAAAAATGCAAATATTATTATATGTAATAATATTGTGTCTATCTAAAATATGCTTTGTTGGGTATTCTTAAATACTTTGTCAATACCAATTAAGTTTTATAGCATCTTTGTAAGACAAATATATATATATATATATATATACACACAAAAATAAAAATAATCTAGGTGTTATTTATATATATATATATATATATATATATATATATACACATACATACACTTTATATAGCCTTGTTTGCCTTGCTACCTGCATTTATTTATGGTTGCCATGACTTCTCATTTACTGCAATAAAAATTCTTTACGGGAAAATAATGAATATAATGATATAAAATTTACAATGTCTCTAGAACAGTAACTTTCAAACTTATTGATAACAGACCCCACCTATATACCATTACAATCCACCCTGAGAGTTTGCCAGTGTCTGGAGACATTTTTAGTTGTTGCATCTGGGTGGGGTGGGTTGTTGCTGGCATCTAGTGGGTGGAGGCCAGCAATGCTGCTGAACATCCTACAGTGCACAGGACAGCCCACCACAACAAAGAAATATCTGATGCAAAATGTCAAAAGTACCAAGGTTGAGAAAGCTCTAGAGAATGACTGTGTACCAGATTCTTAGATCAGTGGTCCCCAAACCTTAGCATTTCATGGAGTAGCAAAACTTTACACTGAAATTTGTAAAACCAACCTAAAATTGCCAACATTTTGTCTTGACAGGAACATTAAAAATAAAATAACCATCTATCACCTTTAATAAGGAGACTTTTAACACCAAAGATAAGTAAAAACAATCTTAGAGTCTTTTAAGCTGAATAAATTTAGCTATATGAAAACCTTGCTACATTGCTACGCTGTCTTTACAGTTTGTACATCACTTTGGATTAGTAAAAAAGGTCATTATTGACCAGCACTGGTCTAGTCTACAGACTGGATCTGCAGATATTAATTTTCCCCAGATATGAATTTGACAGCAGCAGTCAGTTCAAGGCTAAAGCAGCTTGAATATAGGTATTCTGTGCTACTAACTGAAGGGAGAGCTGTGTTTTTGATGTCAGGTGTGCAGACACAGGCTGACATTCTTGCTGGGAGGAGAGCCTCCAGGGCCTCCTACCAGCAGGGCCAGAATCTTCCTTGACAATCAGCCTTGCTTCTGCTGAGGACTTTGCTCTATCAAGCCCAAAGCTAAATGCTGTGGCTATTTCTTTATACGAGAAATCTTTACGTAAGACATCCTTAATTACAAGAAAGGAAATTTGCTTTCTCTACTCTACTGTGGGAGAAATAGTATGAATATGAATAGAATTACAAATGGGGCAAAGGCTGACAGGACAGGATCAGACCTGTCAATTGTATAAAAAGGAGCTTGGAACCAGGACCCTGCTGTCAAAAATGCCACTTGGACTGATTCAGAGAGGATTAAGGTCAATAGAATCTAGTAGGGCAAAGATAGCATGGGCAGGTCCCATTCTAGACAACTCCCCACCACCCATCCTACAATCACCTGAACACTCTAGATCCTGAATTTCCTGTCTCCTCCAGCCTAACATAGTCCCACGTAAAGCCTTGTGAAAAGCACTTTCTGGATCTGTATCTGGGGTCCTTTGGGAGCTTGAGTTTCCTACCATAAGAGTTGGATGATTTCACATCAAATCAAATCTGTAAGTTCCCCTTGACTGAACACATATAAATCCTTAAGTGAGTTGGAGGACTAAACAAACAACTCCAGAGCATACTCAGATAGGGATCTGCAGCTCCCCTCAGGCTGCCCCAAGCCATCGTGGTCCAGTTCCCAGAGGAGGACAGGTGCGGTTAGACGACAGGGTTATCCTTGCAGAAGAGGAGACCAAGCTACTCTCTACAGTTTCTGTGGTCCCAAGACTAAGTGGGGGAAGCAAAGTGGGGATTTGCAAAGAAACCATTATCTTTATCACTTCTCCACCTTTCACATTTTAAAATAATTGTCCATTAATGAATCTTCCTTTTCATTAGACTAAGAATGTTTAGACACAGGGATCACTTTTTACTCATCTTTGTGATCTCAGTGCCTAACAAAGACTAACACGTTGTAAATGCTCATTAAATCTTAAATGATTGATTGATTGAATTTCTTACGTTTTGTTACTGTCACCTTAATATAAATGCTGAAAGCAATGGCTTTCAAATGTGTCCATAAAAATAAAGAGCATCCCAGCGTACTCTACAAAAGCACACATGAAAAAGGAGTGATTATGCATATAGAGATGCTAGTTCTTTGCAACAAAAACTTGTCTCTAGAGGAATTATAAATCTGCTTGCTGAATGGGAAAACTCTCAGCATACATATGCATGACACTGATTGCAAAGGGGGTGTGGATCCAAGCAATATCTGATATGTGAACAATGAAAATCGAGCTGAATTCTGGTTTCTGGTTACTTGACAAGAGACACATTTTCTTTGTGAATTTCAAAGATGTTAAAATTATGTTTAGTTGGGCTTCCCTGGTGGCGCAGCGGTTGAGAGTCTGCCTGCTGATGCAGGGGACACGGGTTTGTGTCCCGGTCTGGGAAGATCCCACATGCCGCGGAGCGGCTGGGCCCGTGAGCCATGGTGGCTGAGCCTGTGCGTCCGGAGCCTGTGCTCCGCAACAGGAGAGGCCACAACAGTCAGAAGCACGCGTACCGCAAAAAAAAAAAAAAAAAATTATGTTTAGTTAAGACTCCAGATGACAGAATATATTAAATTTTAGAATTATTAATGTAGTTCAAAACTACTGTGTCAGCTATTGTTATTTTCTGATGTAAATCTAAGCCAAATGAGAAGAGAAAGATACCTTTTCCATTAGGTTTTATAATCGTCTGCTATCTAGGACTTTAAGAGAAAATTACCCCAGAGAGTCAGCTATATTTCCTGACACATTAGAAGCATTAAAACCAATAGAATCAAAGACTACAAAGAAATATTTGACAATCCTCTTTAAAAATTTCACAGGCAAATGATTTATATGCCAAGATAGTGCTATTTGGCGGCACATTTATCAAACTGACAAATGAAGACTTTCGGGTGTATTTGCAAGAGTCATAAAGAAAATCTTACGTCTTTGGGAGAAATGGTGACATTTCAGACTTATGAAGAGGGACACTGTTTTTCAATGTGTTTCATGCTGTATGCAATCTGTGCATCTACAACTATGAAACCACACAATTTGAAACCTAAACTGCACTCAAAAGAAAAATATTCGACCGAAACAGGTAAGTGAAGTTATTTTCTTCACTCAACATATATTGAACGGCATGTAAATAAGACCCATCATTATTATGAATTTTTTTTCATAAGAAACTCTTCAAAAACAGGAAGCCCTATGGAGAATATTGGGAGTAAACAAGAGGAATACAGCATAGGAGCCTGTCTATCTTAACAGTTGAAACGTTAAATAAATGTTGTCAGTATGATTAACTGCCAAACACATGACTTTGAAAACAGCTGGAGGAACATGTATTAAATGGGGTGACACTATAATTGATTATCCCACCTGGGACACTGTGAGAGGGGAATTAGGTACTAGGTACACTGGGAGTGGTGAAACCAGGATTGTCCTGGTCAAATCAGGATTGGGACATTCTGTTACCCTATGTTTTGATTACTGGATCTCAATTATCTTAAGATCCTAGGAAACTTCTTATGGTTCCTTTGATCTCCGCTCCAGAAACAGCTTACATTGGCTGGGCATAGACACTCTGGGTGGTGGAACAGTAGGACTAAAAAGAGACCGAGTTTTTAAAGTGTATTATATAACAGTAATTACTGTTATCCAAAGAACACCTTGACAGTATATTGGCATGAATGGCATGGAGACCAATTTGGCCCCTGCAAAACAAGAAACAAATGCCTGATTACCTGCATAAACGCCTATCCCTATAGTCTTAATATTACCAGCTTAGATAATTTGAATTAATTACTCTAGAATAACATCAAATGATTATATTATGTGAGCTTAAGGACATTTTAATGCACATTTCCATGAATCCATGGGCAATGCATACTGAGTAGATAATACAAGGTTCTGTAGTTTCAAAGCAATTCATTTCATTCACACTAGAAACAAATGAAAAAGCCTTTCTTCATAAATAGTATCTATGGTTAAAACAGTCTTCCATTATGAACATAGCTACACAAATGAGCACTTTTTCCATTTCTTCCTAGAAATCATTCAAAAGCAGCAAAGGAAATGGAAAAATTAAAAGAAAACTAATTTTTAGCGAAGTTATTGTATAATCCCTAGATTACATCATGTGCAAGTGTTACTTTAAGCAGCCAAAATCCAGCTGAAGACAAGTGGAAGAAGCAGAGACAAGAAAGAGGATATAGGAAGAAATCTCAGTAGTGAGATTGCCCAGAAGCAGGAGCTCTCAGAGCACCAGCCAAACTACATTCCCACAGTTATGCAGATAAACTCTTTCACTGAAAACAATGGAAAATGCTAGAATATATATATATTTACATTTTGACACATTATAAGTATTTAAGAGCTGAAAATCCAGTGGGGAATTTCCAGGCCAATTTTTGGATGAAAGCCTGTAACCAAAGGGGTAAATAGAACTTTAAAACACCAACTCTGCTGATGCCCTTGGGATATTTGCTAATGTTGCACAGGAGCAATGGCTTCAGGGGCTAGAGGGACTGAAGTCTAGCCCTGGAGCTAACCTAGGAGGGGAGTTTTACAAGGAAGTCTTCCATATGTGATAGATATTATGCTTGCCAATACAATTTCTCCTTTTTACTGGGAATATAAGAGGTTAAATTCCCAGCTCCCTTGCATTTAGTGAAGCCATGTGACTAGCTCTGGCCAATAAAATAAAAATGAGCAGAAATGATATATGTCATTTCTGGGCTAAGACAGTGAAAGCTCTCATGTAATTCTCAACTCTTTTTTTCCCCTGCCAGAGCAATTGATGACTTTCTAGATGGTGGAGCCTCAGTCAACCTGAGTCCCAGAGTATCTATGTGGAGGAGTGCCTACCCTCCACCAAAAACCTAAAGCAGACTCTGTGTGAGCAGGAAGCAAATCTTTATGTGTTAGGCCACTGAGATTTTTGGAGCTGTTTGTTAACACAGATTAAGCCTAGCCTATTCTAACACAAAAATAAGTACCAGAAGTGGGGTAGGTGTTATTATAGCAAAAATCTAAAATACATGGCACTGGCTAAAGACCAGGCAAAGACAATAGGAAGGTGGTATCAGAGGCTGGAGAGGTCAAACATTTGATAGCCTCAGTAGGTTAAGAGTCAAACCAGGTATCTAGTGAGATTGGGAAAAGACTGGAAGACAGTTGTTAGTTCTACATGCAAATAGCTACTGATAATTGGTTTTGCCAAAGTATTCTAAAAAGAGAGAGAGATAAATTCAGGAAATTGTCTAGTTTACAAGAAGATAGAAGGAAATGAGAGATTCCAGAAATTTTGAGCCTTGAAATGTTAAAAGGGCCAACAACTTTTAGATCTCAAACAGAGAGATCTCAAAAAGAGAGAAAACTGAAAAAGACTTTTTCAAGACAAAATTCCATTAAAGCTTTGCCTGGCAGCAAAGTTCATCCTATTGTTAGACCCTCCCAGTGAGTTAAGTTGCATTGGAGCAAGCATATGCTTAAGGAGAGAGTCAAAAAAAAATTCCCAGGGTCTCTGATTTCTGTAACTACAATAGTATCAAAGTGACAGTCAAGGTATTACAAGGATAAAAAGTAAAGAAATATAGCAAGTCTGAGCACTTTGTCTAGAAAGAATTGAGAATGAGGTTACCAGCAGCTGGAACTAACTGGATTCAAACATGTAAGAAACTTCCTAAGCTTTAAAGAATTGTACTTCCAAGTAAGCCAGGGGTGTGCATTTAAAAATCCTTTAACTGTTCAATACTTAAAATAATTTTTGGCCCCCAAACTTCTGGGAACAAAAGGTGAACTGAAAAAGCAAAACAACCCATAGAAGGGCATATTCTACAACATTCATTGCAGGTGTGGTCAAAGAGAATATTGGAAAAGAAAAGATGATACACAGGGCAGAGCCAAGGGCCATAAAGAACAATGGGAAAAGTATGCTGCCAGAAAACAGAATCAGGGTCTAAGCAAAGAACATTTCTGACACCAATGTAGGACTCCCTAACAATGTCTGCCTGACAGGATTTAAGGACCATAGACAAATGACTGCCCTTTCCATCCTTCCTCTTTCTGAATCGGAGTGCTTATTACAGTTACCTTGTCTCTGTCCCGCCACTTTATATTGGTTATATGGAGACCAAGCAGAAAAATTTCCTGCTTTATAGATTTTTGAACCAAGTAGAGCCACACTAGACTTGGTAGAAAAACAATAGCATAACATATGGAGATCTTGGACTTCTGACCTATGACTAGATAGAATTTGGGTCATTTTCCTTGGGTAAATGGGTAAACATAATTGGTCTGCATGTGGAAAGAGTAAAACCAATATTTGGTGACCTGCCTAAAGAACACAACTTCAAGTGCACGTGGAACTTTCATAAAAATTAAGAAAAAATATTTCAATATGTTTGAAAGATATAAATGGTAATACAATAAAACTAGAAATTCATAACACATTTAAAAAGAGATCCTTCTTCAATCTGGAAATATGTAAGCATTTTATCAAACAACTCTTTAATCAAAGATCAATACAAATTGTTGAATTTCTCAAAAATACCAATAAATAGAAATACCACTTATAAGAATCCATAGGATATAGCTAAAGTAGAACCCAGAGAAAAATTCAAGTTTTAAGTACTTATATCAATAGAACAGAAACAATGAAAATAAATAAGTGAAATATCTAATTCAAAAATATTAAAAAGCACAAGTAAGCCAAAAGAAATCAGAATGATAGAATAATTCAAAATAAAAGCAAAATTAAATAAGTTAGAAAACAGAATAAACGAATAAGTAAGCAAAATAGACAAACTCCTATCTAAAAAAATCAAGGAAAAGGGCAGGGGGAGATACAAACAGAATAATATTCCATACATAGGAACATATATTATATGACTCCATTCACATGAAATGTCCAGAATAGGCCAATCTGTAGAGACAGGAAGTAGATTAGTGGTTGTCTAGGGCTCGAGGGCAAAGGGAGGAGGATTTCTTTTAAGGTTAATAAAACTGTTCTAAAATCAATTGTGTTGATGGATGTACAACTCCATGAATATGCTAAAAGCCTTTGAATTATACACTTTAAAAGGGTGATAGTATAGAATGTAAACTATATCTTAATAAAAATAGGATATAACCATCAAAAGAAGAAAACATTTTAAATCATTAAAGACTACTTTCCATAACTCGATGTAAATATATTTGGAAAACTAGACAGCACACACAACTTTCTAAAAAAAACAATTTACAATTGTTCTCAGTAGAGACAAAAAGTCTAAACACACAATTTCCAAAGAAGAAATAGAGAAGCTGTCAAAGGAAAAAAGAGCTACCACCTGAAACAGTACTAGGTCCAGATGGTTTTACTGTGGGAGGAAATTTCTTATCTGTGCCTGAATGTCTAGCAGGACATTTGAACTGCCTTGAGCTGCTCACTTGTCAGAGGTACACAGGCATTGGTGGTGTCAATAACACCTATAATAAATCACATTACATTCACTATACTCACTTTGACATAAGTGTAAACCAAGCTGAAGGGGTCTTTCCCAACTATTTATATTTATTACAGGATTGTTTTAAAATACCAAAAAATTCCCGTAAGTAAAATGTAATTTATCTAGATGAAATTCTTCTAATTCATACAACACACATACTTATTATTTTAAGGTCTAGGTAGAAGCCCACAATATCTTAACCTCTAGATTGCCTGCAATGAAAATTTGGTTGCTTTGTTGGCATGCACCCCTACAAAGAGAGCAGGTGCCAATGAGCTCTGAAAGCTCAGGATTCTTATACGAGTAGGGAATTCCTTTTCTGTGAAGATCTTTCAGAGACTTTGCTGATCACACCCTTGCTCTGAATGGCCATATGCAAACTAGCTAACGTATATCTGTTGTCCCTACCCATATGACTGTAGGTTTATGGATATGTAACTTGGGCATCATATAGATAGATGGATAAATGCTATTAAGATGCTGTGGCCACCCCAGGAATAGGAGTCACAATTCTTGCAATCACACACTTGACATCACTAGTTATCAGTCATTGTGCAATCAAAAATGCACACATATTTTCAAACACTCTGGGGGAAGGAACAGTAATGCCCTCAGTTGAAAACTAACTAATGTGCCATCTTTAGTTCTTCATGTGAATCGTAGGAGCTAGGACAACCTCCTCTAGAAAACTTTTCCTGGTCTAATAGTCTGTGTGCTCCTCTTGGATGTCCCCAGAGAGCTCTGCTTACCCCAATCCTAGCACGTATCACAGTGCATAGTAATTGCCCAGCAAGTCTCCTCAACTCCCGTCTCCTCAACTCCGTATTTTAAACTTTTGCTATAAAATTGGGTATTTGGAAATTGGAATTCATTCTACACTGTAGTAGCTCTTTATAGGATATAGCAGATATCTATAGGATAGGATGGGATATAGTAGATGTCTATAGGATTATCAGCCTAGCTCTCCTTCTTTCTCCTGGATATGTCCATTTTGCCCCATGGCTATTGGAAAGCTGTCATTTTCCACCAAACCTTGCCCAGTCAGATGACCCCAAACAAATACTTGGCCCAGAAATGGACATCTGACCTGGAATTTTTAAATTCAGAACTGAAAATACCTTAAAAACAACATTTTTGGTGGATGAAGATGTAAGTTATAAATTCCTGAACCACAGCAGCCATGTTTCCTATAGTCTTCAATGATAAGATGAGGCAAACACAATGAGGAAGAGAGAGAAGAAATGAAGCAAGACCCAGATGCACTAGCATCCCTTATGCCTGTTGTTCCTGAGGTCAAGCTGCACCTGTGCCCTCCTTCTTATCTAGTGATCAACCATTCCATGAATATCATGAACTAATTCATTTTCTTGCTTCCTTAGGCTAGTGCAAGCCGAGTATCTGTCAACTGCAATCAAAAGAAGCCTGATCAGTACACACAGAAAATAGTACCGATGGGGTGGCTTCCAAGGCCAACTAAGAGAAGTTTATCTGACAGTGCTAATTCTAGTGCTATTGAAAACCTTGAGCCCTGAGCCTGGGTATCCTGTGTCCATAGACTGAAACTCTCCTTATCAAAATGTCACCAAGCCCCACATTCTTCTTACCTCCTCCTTCACTCCTTACATCCTTACCTAGAAAAGGATCATCAGTAAGAGAAAGAAAGCTGATGAAAAAGCACTTGTGACTATCTGTGAGGAAGACTACAGTAGCATTATGACAAGCCTCTGGTGACTCCTGTTGCCCAGGAGAGAGATGGTCTCAAGGACACATAGGGAGTTGGCTCAGGCAGAGGTACTTGTATACAGCAATGATCTTTCCTAACCCAAGTGCACCCACATGAGGAAATGCCTGTCCTACAATACTCTGCCTTGCAGAGCAAGGGTTATCTTGCAAGTAAAGCTGTTTTATTTTGGCCACCAGTTAAATTGAGCAAAACCTCACGAAAAGGTCAAGGCACAATTTTATAACCACTGGTTTTCAGAAAATGAATTTGGTTGGGATTTCATTAAAGAGAATAGCATTGAAAGAAAAACACAGTCATGACAAAAGGATGTAGAATGTCCTGCATCATCCTGAAAAATAGAAAATAAGGTGCTCCCCCCCGCAAAACTACTACATTCAAAAGCATTTGTGGATATGTGTGTATGTTGAGGAATAAGAATGTAGCACTAGATTAAAAATAACCATGGCATAGGATCTACCATTATAGAACATAGACAAGAATGAAAGCGTGGTTAAACCAAATGAATGTGAATAGCATCATCCTTTTTACCCAACATAAACTAGCAATTAAAAAGATATTTAAAAAAGACTCATAATAAACCATGAAGAATGACTCAGACTCTGAAAGAGATGAAGTATTCTGTTTAAATCCTGATCATTTAGAGAATGTTTGCTTCAGGGGAAGAGCTGTAGAAAGTGATATCAAAGTTTTCAAGTAATTTTACTTGAAATAATACACATTCATTATGGAAAATGTAAAAGTGGCAAAGAGGAAAAAAGAAAATGACAAATAGTCCATAAATCCACCATCCAGTAATAAATATTTTGTGTTACATGGTAAATATCCTTTCAGTCTCTTTTCAATACATACAGACATATATTTTTATCAAAAGAATTCATAACATGCTGTTCCTTTTTTTACTTACTTAAAGTGAGATTATATTTTCAAATATTAATCTTTGCACTTTTCTTTGCTTAACTCTTTAAAATAACCTTTGTTCTAATAAATCAGAGGCATCTACATTTGCCTTGGGAAGATATAGGACTGTTTTGCCAGGAATATGAAGAAAAATAAAGTGCTGGTGATTAACTTCTGACTAACAATAAAATTTTTTAGTCCTGAGTGATGTTTTTCTTGAAAGTCAGGACCTGCTAAGAAGTAAAATGTCTAAATTTCTCAAACTTCTATTAACAACCAGATCCAGAAGCTCCCAAACACGGCATAAGTAGGGTGACCCTATCATTTATTTTGTAAAGAAGATCACTTTAAAAAATGAGAGAAGGGCTTTTAATAAATCTCAGGCCAATGGGAGTAAACTCCACTGGGCAAACCACAGCATACGCACACCCTCTCTGCGGGGCATTTGATGAAAGCTGAATTGAGTGTCAGTGGGCCAGCCACGGGGCCACCATGTTCAGGGATGAGGTGCCCCTACCACAGTGGCTACCACCAGCCTAAGTCAGGGGCCAGGAGAGGATGAGCATGACTTAAGGATCTACAGTCCTAAGGAGAGCCAAAATGGAAATGAGTCTGAAAGCAGGACCTCAGGTCTTTAACAAACCAAGTGGATTAGTCAAAAGTTCACCAGCAGCAGGCACAGAAGTTGGATAAAGGATAAGGTGAACAAGAATAAGGACCCACATGCAGATCTGGGAGCCTCACTCCCCCATCCCCCAAATGTCATATAACTTCAGTCCCTTATGCACACACACACCACTAGGAAAAGGAGAGGGTGGATGAGGTAGGATTCAGAAGAGTGGGCACTGTTCTGAAAGAGACTATTTTAACCCAAAACAAACTGTTTAAACTCAAAGAGACAGAGAAACCCTTCAATTGGCATGTTTGAACTTTTCTCTGGTAATTAACAGTTGAAAAACCATGAGGATCAGTTTTAGAAAACAAATTTTATATATGCATCTGACTTGAATGCAAATTTCTAATTCTGCTACTGACCAGATAGTAAATATATTTCCATGTCTTTGGTCTACTATCACATCATCTTAAATGGTCACACAGTATTATAATTTACAATGTTTTTTAAAGTATGAGTTAAGAAATTAAGATGTCTCTTTAAAGTGTGAATACCATTTGTCCCTATTTAACTCAAAATTTCCTAAGTACCCGTCAGTCTCTAGTAAGTCATGTACCGCATCTAGGAAGAACATGAGCTTAGCTCCCATTTTTAAATTCTTTACCATTCTAATCGGAAGCCTAATGATTTATACCCCTCTAAATTCACCTATACAGAGGTGACCAAACATGCTTCAATGTCATCCTGTTGTATCAGGATCAGGGCTGTGTATTTGCAGAAACATGGATGGACCTAGAGATTATCATACCAAGCCAAGTAAGTCAGAAAAAGAAAGACAAATACCATATGATATCTCTTATACATGGACTCTAAAATATGACGCAAATGAACATATCTACGAAACAGAAACGGACTCACAGACAGAGTACAGACTTGTGGTTGCCAAGGGAGAGGACACTGGGAGAAGGAAGGATTGGGAGTTTGGGATTAGCAGATGCAAACTAATATATATAGGATGGATAAACAACAAGGTCCTACTGTGTAGCACAGGGAACTATATTCAATATCCTGTAATAAATTATAATGGAAAAGAATTTGAAAAAGAATATATATATGTATAACCGAGTCATTTTGCTGTACAGCAGAAATTAACACAACATTGTAAATCAACTATACTTCAATAAAATTTTTTTAAAAAAGGATCAGGGCTGTGAAAATCAGCTCTGGCTTTATTACAGATTTGCATTATCCTGTAGTCCTTACCTCAAGGTCTTCTTAAAGCATGAAAAAAGAGGCACCCAGCCTGCAGTGCCTTTTGTGTTTGTGTGTGTGTCCTTTCTCTCCATTCATTTGTTAATTTCTTTGATAAACATTATTTGAGCACCCACGGTGTTCTTATCCCTTGCCCCAAGGCTTGCTCTTCTCACTTCTCATTACTAACCAAAAAAGCTTCTTTAAAGTCTCTTCTCTCTCCTTTCCACATAACCAAATATTTAAAATGCACAAAATAAGAGTTAAAAGCTTTCGATTGAGGGCTTAAGTTGTTAAAATAGAAGGATGGAGGCTTGCTGGAAGGGGAAGCATGTATGGATTTCAACAGAGGCAGGCTGCAACATGCGGTTACTAAAGGGCTTTCTTATTTTCTTTGCCTTTTTATCCTGATTGTGCGTTGGAGATGTGAGAAGATGGGATTGCTGGCTAGAGAAGATCTATGTAACTGTAGCTTGGTCCTTAGTGGTGTGAAGGACTCTAAATACTTCCAGGTTAGTCCCTGAGAAAACTGCTGTATTTACAGGACGAACATACAGCAAATCAGAAAATTCATCTCTGTTTTCTAATAAGTATACTAATGATAGCCTAGTGCCTTGAAACTGGATTCTCCTCTGAATGTGGAGTACCTTGAATACATATGAACTCCCTGTTCAAAGAGCACAATAGGGTATAAGTCTGAAGAGCATCATAGAAAGCTCTTTAATTTCTTTCTCCAGCCCAAATGATTTTCTGTAAAAATCTTTAAAACTATCAAGTTCCCTACCCCACAATTATCACCGGATTTTAATTTTACTTCCTTTTTCCCCTTTCTCTTTCTGTTTTCTTCCTATAATGCAGACAGCGTTGGGGGAGGACAGTAAAATGCCCAGGCTCTTTAACTTTGGGCTTAGGTAGGAGAGAGAAGTAATTGAAATTACAAATATATAAAATTAAGCTAAGTCCTTAAAACTCTTAAGTGTCACCATGGAGACCAGAGCGTGAACTGTTTCATGGAAACTCGAACGAATTTTCTGGCTCATCAGTTATTAACAGATGTCAATTTGGCCAAGGTAGAAGAGATGAGAATAAATAAATAAATAAATAAATAAGAACTAGCCTTACACCAGAGAATTTATTAAGGGCAAATGTAGTTGTTCTGGTTCTTAGTATTCCATTATTCCAGTGAGTGGGAAAATATCCTAAGAGAAAATTTCCCCTTGACTCATAATTCCCGATGGAAACATCTGATGATATAGCTCCATAAATGCTGTAGGAATGAATAGAGAAAGATAATTTCTAGAAAAGGTCTTTCTCACTCAGAAGCATCAAGGTGTGATGCAGGTAATATGGCTCTCTATCCACCACTCCAGCTACAAGGAAGACATGGTTCCTAGGCAACCTCTTATCCAATAATGGACCAGAAATATCTCTAACAACCATTCTGGGTATTTCACTTTATCATGTCTATTATACACAACTGTTTTTAATATGTATAGTGAAGTCAAACAGACTTCAATGTGGTATTACATTCCACATAAAGAGTAACACAGGAATTATCCAAATGTTTACTGTATAAGCAGAGGTACCTCAGAATTTCTCCCAGTTAAATTCTATTTTGCAAACCTATAGGCACAGTCCCTTAGCTGATCAAATACTCAGTTGGGAGGCCACCCAAATGGTGTATTTTAGATAGTAGGCATTCATTGATTAAATAACCACTAATAAAAGGTTAAAATTCAATAAATTTTTAATATATAATAAAATAACTCAATAGAAAGCAAAAAATTATGACCAGAATGCATAAAAACAAAATGGTCAATGACATTTATTCATTTGGAAGTTTACACAATTTGAACTTTACGCAGTTTTCTAGGACAGACCTTGGTGACTGGTTGAATACAGAAGGAAAACAAGGATGCCAGTAGCACAGCCAGCTCAGAGAAATGCAAGTGCTTCTCAAATCTTACAACTGATTCTCATTATTCAAGGTTGTTATGTTCTATAAAGTCACAAACAATTAGCAAATACTGAATCATTGCTCCTAGGGGAAATACAAGATTAGGTTCCTGTGAGCCTCTGGTCACACTTTCAACAACCAATTAATACATGACCCGGTTTTATGTGCGCTTTTGTTTAAAGACATCTTGTTTAATATATCTTGTTGACTCACTAACACTGAATTCACAGCCAACAGCACTGTAACTCATGTCTGAATGAAAATTATGTAATGCACATATTTTCTCCATAAGGCACATCACAGCCTTCTTGCACTTAGGAACACTAGACAGCACTTCAGCACTATGTTTGGGGGCCATCTGAACAATGATATCACCAACAAAAAGTAAAAAAATGCAAAAAACATGGCACTAAATAGACCATGAAAAGAATACTTGTTTACAGTAAGAGGAGCTGAAACAAGAAGGCAGAGTGTCTGACATCAACTGAGAATATGTGTGTGGGATGATTCAAATTTTTTGCCTCTCTGCACATGTCCATAAATGACTATGAAAGTGCTGCAAATATTGATGTAGGGTTCCATATAAATTTTTGCAAGTAGATGAATTTGCAAATACAGAATTTACAGATAATGAGATCAAGTGTATTTACCAACTATAAAGAACTCTTTCTATTTCCCTATGATGCTGCTTCTTACTATTACATTGTACTTGCCTGTTCTCTTTTGTATACCTATGGAACTCCTATTCTTCCTTCTAAACCTTGCTCAGAAAACCATATACACACTAACCTCCCCCTCCTGTTACTTTTGCCTCTTATACTCATCTCTATTTTGCACAAATCAGATTATACTGAATTTACTGACGTTTTTCTTTACTGGCCTATGAAATTAGTTGAGGTCAGTGACCATGTCCTAGTACATGTATATAACCTTTACTGTGCTTACTATGTGCCAGGCTATATGTCAGAAGATACTTCACATACAATACCTTGTTTAGTCTTACAAGAATCCTATCACCCCCATTTTACAGTTGCAGAAACAGAGGCCTAGAACAGTCATGTCACTTGTTATATCAAAAGCTGCAGAGTTGGTATTCAAACCTAAAGCTCAAGCTTTTAACCATTATGTTATCCTAAATAAATATTAGTTACCATATATTATTGACTGCTTACTATGTGCAAGGCATGGTATTAAATGCTTTATACAAATTATCTCACTGAATCCACTTTATCCATCTCTGTGTCTCCAACACACGGCACAGTGCATGACACAAAAATGTTTGTTGGGTTAAATTTATTTCTTACTGCCCCCAAACCTTTCTAAAACCAACAGCATGAGAACTCTCTACATTTCCAGAATGACTTTGTGTTACACCACCCTTCTCTCCTACCAAGTTCCTCATCTCCTTCTCATCTATATTCTTCTGTGGTTTTGCTATTGATGTCTATGATGTCCACAAGGCAACTTTTCAAAGCAAAGGTAGTATAGAAGGGAGCAGAAGCACTGTCCACTTGAAAAAGGTCTTTCTCTTTAACAGTAATTTCTGGCAGTGATTTATATTATGACCTAAATCCTTATGGAGTAACAAAATCATGAAAGAGCTAAGTGTTTTGCTTGAGGGCTGTGAGGTAAGCCCTGTATGAGGTTAAAGGAGGATTTTCTGCTTCCCAATGTAGATTTTTATTCTAAATTAATATAGCCTCTCACAGTGAGCTCAATATAGGCAGAGAGTTGGTTTTAGGGATGAGAAGTAAAAGGGAGAGAGTTCATGGGAAAGTGAGTAGGCTGTAGCAAGTTTGCAAGACAGAAACAACGGGATTCACATATTATACATTACATGAATGAATGGGATCAAGAGGACTTAGCCTTAGGGCTAGAGTCAAAATCATCTTCTTTCAAAGGTGAAAGTATAAAGAAGACAAGATTTGAGATTTCATTTCAAATCTTCCTCTTTCCCAGAATATTCCAAATAGTCCAAAAACAATTACTGTCAATAGTACAGCCAGGAAAATTGACCCAAAGGATAGAATTCTAAATACCCTAAAAGGCCCCACTGTTCTGCCAATTAAATGTCATGGTTTCACTATCAGTCACTGTAATATTTAATAAACAGGAGAATCTCTAAGTGAATTCCAAACCCAAAGCCTAATGCAGAGGAAGTAAATGTTTCCTGAAGCCAGGAAAGAACCTGAAATTACCACAGAAAGAAGGAGTAGACTCATCTTAAGGAGTAGCCAGTGTTCAGCTCCAGTACATTCATAGTTGGCAGAAAGAATAAAATCCTCTGTTGCCAAGCCTTTCAGATTTTCAAGAGAAGACACAATCCTAGATTTCCACGTGAAATCTCCTGGTTTTAAATGTGGGCAATTAATTTAAAAGAAAAATGTAAACACAGTGCATGTCAAATAAACTATGTCTGTTGGTTTACCCAGTGAGGGATGCCGGTCTGCAGTCTCTGGCCAGAATAGTCCTAGTAGCCTAGGGAATATTTTAACGACCTCTTTCAAATCATTCATTGTGCCTCACTGCCCCCAAGAAACGGCAGTTCTGGAGGCCATCCTCTGAACAGACATCTCCTCCTCCTGTGCCCTCGGTCTCCTAACAGACCCTGCCTTTTGTAAGTAAGCACTTGTCTCAGAACATGATTTCCAGGCCTCTGCAGACACCCTCCGCCTACACTGTGTGGGTGATCTATGACCTCTGGTAGACAGGGTCTGGCTGCAGCAGGTCTCCGTGTGTGCTAGGGACCTGCTCTTGGAGGGCTTTCCTATCTCATCCTCCCTGCCCCTACTCTCACTCTGACCCTCGCCATCTCTCCTTTGAAGATGTTTCCCTTTCCTTTCTCTTTCTTCTCTCCCAGTTCTCTCTCTTGTATGATCTTTTTCTTTCTTTCTCTGCTTTTCTTTTCCTCTTTTCTCATTCTTCTCTGTTTATTTTATCCTCTCCACCCTTGTCCTCTCTCTCTTACTCTCCTTTCCTCTCCTCCCCCATCCCTTCCCTTCTTCTCCCTCTCCCAGCACCTAGAAACTGCAAGAGAGCTCGCTCACCAGGAATACACCAGCACTGGCTTCGAGTATTTCTTGTGATGGGAGCGGAGGGTTAGGGAGCCCTTGCGCTCCATCAAGTCCGTGGGTCCAAGTTCAAACCAGTGTTGACTACCGCTACACCAACCCTGGCAGGAGCTGTCACAGCTCCCCATGGCTGCCCTCCTGTTACAGATCTCAGAGGATTTCTCTCTGCACCTATCCTGTTGCCTGTGCCGACACAGCCCAAGATTCGGCTTCTCTCATCTCCTAAGCAACCTGGGGCGGGGTCAATGTAAAGGGCGGGGCCAGTAGAAAGACGTATCTCTCAAGCCTAAAAGCCCTGGTTTCCTAGACAGTGAACGCAGATACTGCTTAGAAACTACACTTCCCAGAATGCAATGAGGGGAGCGAGCGGGCTATATAGAGGTTGAGAGGGACACCTGCATCCTGGGATCTGTAGTTTCGCTCTCCTAACAGTCTACTCCTCAGAGTGGGCGGAGTTAAGGGGGAGCGCTGGGTCACTTAAGGAGGACTAAGTGGACCTGAGCCCGGAGCTGGTCTATTGGGGCTGTCCTTGCGGAAGTTTCTTTTTACCATTCATCATCTGTTGCCACCACACCTTCTGCTTACAAGTTATGTAAATTTAACTAAAAGGGAGCAAGAGAACACCCCTCAAATCATAAAATATGTCTTTTCTATATAGCTTTTCTAAATAAGAAAGAGGAGCAGAATTGTTTAGCAAATCAGCTAAAAAGTTTGAGGATGAAAAAGGCTTGGCTGGTCCCAGTTTCAGCTGTTCTCTCAACCTTTCTGAGCACGAATTTCTTCCTCTGAAAAACGAGGGAGGGAATGGGATCGTGGAGGGGGCTGAGAAGGACACAAGAATCAGAGGTCCCTTCAGGCTGTAATGGCTGAAAGACTCAATCTCTAGGTACAGTTTAGGGCTCTAGGGCATTCAGCTCCCCAAGATTTGCCAAATTCTTCTCGCCTTAACATTTAACAGTTAATATGTGGTGACAATACAAACTCATCACATTATTGTTTTGTAAGTTATATGCAAGAAGGAGATTTTAAAAAGATTATCTACAGCATTGCCGTCAGGAAATCTTGTGCTTATTCCACTTTTGAGTTTCCAAGAAAAGAGTATTTAGCACATCAGAATTCTCCTCCCCAACCTCAGCTGAGCACCTTAAGGGCATTAATGAACTTAATCATGGCCATCCCTCGGACCTGGCATAGCGCTTAATATATACATACCATATATACATACCATCAGTGAACTAATGAAGGAATATTATGTTTGATTACCTTAGATTTATCCGGGCTTCCATAAATTACAGAAGTTTCTTACTTTAAGAAGGCCACATTACACAAAAAATTCAAATGTAAAAACACAAATTAAGAGATATTTTACATTACAAATAGATTTTATAGTTCACAGAAGATTTATTATGGCACTCCTATAGATAGCGAAGTGCTCTTCTGGATCAGATTTCACAAATTTGATTACACACAACTACTAAGTGCTTTTTTGTGGCCTGTGGTACTCAGTGTGGGCACCTGTGGTACCCAGTGTGGGCACCTGTGGTATGCTTAGGCCCCTATTTTACTGACAGCTACAGTTAAGCCATGTTTTTTAGAACCAAATAAATAGTCCACTGTCACCAGCTTAGTGCTAGTAGAGCGCTGACAGCTATTTTTGCCCTTTTCTTCTTGAAAGAATGAAAAGAAAAATAGAAATTAAAACGGTAAACAAGATCCAAGTTAAGCTCAATTCTGTCCAAAGCATAGCACATTGCTGTCACTCCAAAATTATTACCATCATACTATCTTTCAGTTTATTTTATTTTATTTAAGCTTAAAGTGTATTTATTTTACTTATGCTTTAAGTGATAGCAACATAATATATGTGCAACCAAGATGTCAGGTCTCTGTAGCCAATCTGACTCAGAGCCAAGCCCTTTCTCTGGTGCTGCTGAGATTTAAAAGCTCTTTAGCACATCAAGTAGCAATATAGTATGAAAACAAACAAAACAAACATAATTTGTTATTTTAGAGTTCCTTAAGCCAAGGTGACAGCCTTTTGAAGTCTAAGAAAATGCTTTTTCCCTCTTTATATCAGCTCTTTCCTCTTTCCTCTTTATATCAGCTTTATAAACTTTACTGTCTTCTGTGTCTACTAAATACTTTTCAACATCCTCGAGCTGAGATGTAGGAAATTAACTCTCTGATACCCTCAAGTTCAGACGTATTCTATTCTCTTTGTATACATCAGTACATTCTGTGGAATTTTTCGTTCCTGATTCCGTCCTTACCAGTAATAGAACAGTATTTATTGCAGAGGGGTTTTGTGAGAATTACATAAGATGATAAATATATTGAAAGCAGAAGGAACAGTTCCTAATACATGCTCAGCCCTCAATTAAATTTCAATTACTAATGCTATTACTACATCCCAACTTTGTCCTTATCATTTTGGAAAAGTATTCTAAAATGTGCTTGTTGTTTGTGTAGAGTTTCCTAACTATACTTCACTGTTCTTCAAGCTTTGTCTGTCTACAAGGTCTATTTAATGAATATCTTTTAATCATATTTTAATATGAAATTTAATAGTCTGAATCAGAAAAATGTTGGCAAGATATTTTGATGTTATCAGTGATAACAATGGTTTCGTATTCATATGGAATCTTTTCAAGACCATTATTAATAAGCTTTATTCTTTATAAAATCACTGATCCTCAACATACTTGAGTTATTCCTATTTTCCTCAAGCTTCATCAAACCAATGTAGTGTAGGGCTTAATGCAATGCCTTCTATTATATTAATCTCTTTTCACCGTAACATCCTTGGGGTTAGAAAATCACAGCTCAGGTGGCTGAAACAGGACTTCTCTGTAAGATAATTGCAGGCAGACCAACTCGGGAAGTGGGAATCCCTTCATCTGAGCCTACTCTAGTATATTTCTTTATTAGCTTTATCAGATCCTTAAAGAGGTTGCCAAGAAGACCTGACAAGAACAGCAAACCTAAAACAGATGTAACCCAGCCAGATGTAAATGCCTACAGAGGTTAACCTCTTTACCATCTCCTTTCCTTCCTGTCTTAATAGTCTGCTCAGTTCTTGGAAAAGCCCCTGCTCAGGACCTTCCAAAGTCACCATCATTGTATCCTCTCCCAGCATTAAAATTCTTCTACCAAATGTCATGCAATTACCTGAGAGAAAAATTTTAATTATGTAAGAAAATTAATTTGTACCATCTCCATGTTGAATCTAGTTTAAGTCTATTGAAAACTTGTATTTAAATTGTATAAAACTTAGAAGCTTAAAACTGAGTATTTATGTCCTAATCAAGGGTTGCATAGTAATTTTTTAGTTCCCCAGAAATAAGGACCTCCATATATACATCTAGGGGCCCACTTTCAAATATTTTGTATAAAAAAGTTAGAGTTCACCAGTTTGTCAAAATGAATGAGAGGTGTCTGGTCCTCCCCGCTCCCTCTGTCCCCCCTATCTCCTGACCTCTCTCCCACCTCTCCCTTCTTCTTTTCCTTTTCCCCACTTTTCCTCCACTTATCCCTTCCTCTTCCATCTCTACTCATCTTCTTGCCTTCTTTCCTCTCCTCTCTTCTGCCTTCCCTCTCCCTGCTTCCTGTTCCTCTTCTTCCTTCTGTGAGAAGCGGTATGGATATTAGAACCAGAATCTACTGCTGAGCACCCAAGACAATCTGGTACAATTCAGTTACATGAAAAATATGAAAGAAAAATAGTAAAACCTAGAAATCAGGACTAAAGTTTATATGAATAAGCTCATGTTTAACGACCCAGGAACTCTCAAAGGAATCAACACCAATGAAAGCTTCAATCTTCTTTCCTTTCCTTTAACTATTCATAACTACCAACAGTCTTTTCCAGAAGAATTTAACCTTGAGTATGATTCCTCTGTGCTTCTAATTTGTATTGCAAACATATTAGGCATTGATCTGCCCTCAAACCATTATTAACTAGTACTGATTAAGTACTGTCATGCAAGAGGCATTACTTCTGGAACTGCAACTCTCAGCATGGGGATTAATTTATTAAATATTCAATTCAGCATTTCCCTTATTTTTTAATGTCTTTATTGAAGTATAATTGCTTTACAATGTTGTGTTAGTTTCTGCTGTATAACAAAGTGAATCAGCTATATGTACACATATATCCCCATATCCCCTCCCTCTTGCGTCTCCCTCCCACCCTCCCTATCCCAACCCTCTAGGTGGTCACAAAGCACTGAGCTGATGACCCTGTGCTATGCAACTGCTTCCCACTAGCTATCTATTTTACGTTTGGTAGTGTCTATATGTCAATGCTACTCTCTCACTTCGTCCCAGCTTCCGCTTCCCTCTCCCCGTGTCCTCAAGTCCATTCTCTACGTCTGCGTCTTTATTCCTGTCCTGCTCCTAGGTTCATTGGAACCATTTTTTTTTTTTTTTTTTAGATTCCATATATAGGTGTTAGCATACAGTATTTGTTTTTTTCCTTCTGACTTACTTCACTCTGTATGACAGACTCTAGGTCCATCTACCTCCCTACAAATAACTCAATTTCGTTTCTTTTTATGGCTGACTAATATTCCATTGTATATATGTGCCACATTTCTTTATCCATTCATCTGTCAATGGACACTTAGTTTTCTTCCATGTCTTGGCTACTGTAAATAGTGCCGCAGTGAACATTGTGGTACATGTCTCTTTTTGAATTATGCTTTTCTCAGGGTATATGCCCAGTAGTGGGATTGCTGGCCATATGTTAGTTCGTTCTATTGTTAGTTTTCTAAGGAACCTCCATACTGTTCTCCATAGTGACTGTATCAATTTACATTCCCACCAACAGTGCAAGAGCGTTCCCTTTTCTCCACACCCTCTCCATCATCTATTCTTTGGGGATTTTTTGATGATGACCATTCTGACTGGTGTGAGGTGATACCTCACTGTAGTTTTGATTTGCATTTTTCTAATGATCAGTGATGTTGAACATCCTTTCATGTGTTTGTTGACCATCTGTATATATTCTTTGGAGAAATGTCTATTTAGGCTTTCTGTCCATTTTTGGATTGGGTTGTTTGTTTTTTTGATATTGAGCTGCATGAGCTGCTTGTATATTTTGGAGATTAACCCTTTGTCAGTTGCTTCGTTTGCACGTATTTTCTCCCATTCTGAGGATTGTCTTTTCATCTTGTTTACAGTTTCCTCTGCTGTGCAAAAGCTTTTAAGATTCATTAGGTCCCATTTGTTTATTTTTGTTTTTATTTTCATTACTCTAGGAGGTTGGTCAAAAAAGATCTTACTGCCATTTATGTCAAAGAGTGTTTTTCCTATGTTTTCTTCTAAGGGTTTTATAGTGTCTGGTCTCACATTTAGGTCTTTAATCGATTTTGAGTTTGTTTTTCTGTATGGTGTTAGGCAGTGTTCTAATTTCATTCTTTTACATGTAGCTGTCCAGTTTTCCCAGCACCATTTATTGAAGAGGCTGTCTTTTCTCCATTGTATGTTCCTGCCTCCTTTGTCATAAATTAGGTTATCATATGTGTGTGGGTTTATCTCTGGGCTTTCTATCCTGTTCCATTGATCTATATTTCTGTTTTTGTGCTAGTACCATACTGTCTTGATTCCTGTAGCTTTGTAGTATAGTTTGAAGTTGGGGAGCCTGATTCCTCCAGCTCTGTTTTTCTTTCTCAAGATTGCTTTGGCTATTTGGGATCTTTTGTGTTTCCATACAAATTGTAAAATTTTTTGTTCTAATTCTGTGAAGAATGCCATTGGTAATTTGATAGGGACTGCATTGAATCTGTAGATTGCTTTGGGTAGTATAGTCATTTTCACAATAGTGATTCTTCCAATCCAAGAACATGGTATATTTCTCCATCTGTTTATGTCATCTTTGATTTCTTTCATCAGTGTCTTATAGTTTTCTGAGTACAGGTTTTTACCCCCTTAGGTAGCTTTATTCCAAGGTATTTTATTCTTTTTGTTGTGATGCTAAATGTGATTGCTTCCTTAATTATTCTTTCTGATCTTTCATTGTTAGTGTACAGGAATGCAAGAGATTTCTGTGCATTAATTTTTTATCCTGCTACTTTACCAAATTCATTGATTAGCTCTAGTAGTTTTCTGGTGGCATCTTTAGGATTCTCCATGTATAGTATCATGTCACCTGCAAACAGTGACAGTTTTACTGCTTCTTTTCCAGTTTGGTTTCCTTTTATTTCTTTTTCTTCTCTGATTGCCATGGCTAGGACTTCCTTATTCAACTATGTTGAATAAGAGTGGCAAGAGTGTACATTCTTGTCTTGTTCCTGATCTTAGAGGAAATGCTTTCAGTTTTTCACCATTGAGAATGATGTTGGCTGTGGGTTTTTCATATATGGCCTTTATTATGTTGAGGTAGGTTCCCTCTATGCCCATTTTCTGGACAGTCTTTGTCATAAATGGGTGTTGAATTTTGTCAAAAGCTTTTTCTGCATCTATTGAGATGAAAATATGGTTTTTATTCCTTAATTTGTTAATGTGGTATATCACATTGATTGATTTGCATATATTGAAGAATCCTTGCATCCATGAGATAAATCCCATTTGATCATGGTGTATAATCCTTATAATGTGTTGTTGGATTCCATTTGCTAGTATTTTGTTGAGAATTTTGTACCTATATTCATCAGTGATATTGGCCTGTAATTTTGTTTTTTTGTGATATCTTTGTCTGGTTTTGGTATCAGGGTGATGGTGGCCTCGTAGGACAAATTTGTGATTGTTCCTCCCTCTGCAATTTTTTGAAAGAGTTTGAGAGAACAGGTGTTAGCTCTCCTCTAAATGTTTGATAGAATTTGCCTGAAAAGCCATCTGGTCTTGGACTGTTGTTTGTTGGAAGATTTTTTTTTTTTTAACATCTTTATTGGGGTATAATTGCTTTACAATGGTGTGTTAGTTTCTGCTTTATAACAAAGTGAATCAGTTATATATATACATATGTTCCCATATCTCTTCCCTCTTGTGTCTCCCTCCCTCCCAACCTCCCTATCCCACCCCTCCAGGCGGTCACAAAGCACCGAGCTGATATCCCTGTGCCATGCAGCTACTTCCCACTAGCTATCTACGTTACGTTTGTTAGTGTGTATATGTCCATGACTCTCTCTCGCCCTGTCACAGCTCACCCTTCCCCCTCCCCATATCTGCAAGTCCGTTCTCCAGTAGGTCTGTGTCTTTATTCCTGTCTTACTGTACGTTCTTCATGACATTTTTTTTTCTTCTTAAATTCCATATATATGTGTTAGCATATGGTATTTGTCTTTTTCTTTCTGACTTACTTCACTCTGTATGACAGACTCTAGGTCTATCCACCTCATTACAAATAGCTCAATTTCGTTTCTTTTTATGGCTGAGTAATATTCCATTGTATATATGTGTCACATCTTCTTTATCCATTCATCCGATGATGGACACGTACGTTGTTTCCATCTCCGGGCTATTGTAAATAGAGCTGCAATGAACATTTTGGTACATGACTCTTTTTGAATTTTGCTTTTCTCAGGGTATATGCCCAGTAGTGGGATTGCTGGGTCATATGGTAGTTCTATTTGTAGTTTTTTAAGGAACCTCCATACTGTTCTCCATAGTGGCTGAACCAATTCACATTCCCACCAGCAGTGCAAGAGTGTTCCCTTTTCTCCACACTCTCTCCAGCATTTATTGTTTCTAGATTTTTTGATGATGGCCATTCTGACTGGTGTGAGATGATATCTCATTGTAGTTTTGATTTGCATTTCTCTAATGATTAATGATGTTGAGCATTCTTTCATGTGTTTGTTGGCAGTCTGTATATCTTCTTTGGAGAAATGTCTATTTTGGTCTTCCGCCCATTTTTGGACTGGGTTGTTTGTTTTCTTGTTATAGAGCTGCATGAGCTGCTTGTAAATTTTGGAGATTAATCCTCTGTCAGTTGCTTCATTTGCAAATATTTTCCCCCATTCTGAGGGTTGTCTTTTGGTCTTGTTTATGGTTTCCTTTGTTGGGCAAAAGCTTTGAAGTTTCATTAGGTCCCATTTGTTTATTTTTGTTTTTATTTCCATTTCTCTTGGAGGTGGGACAGAAAGGATCTTGCTGTGATTTATGTCATAGAGTGTTCTGCCTATGTTTTCCTCTAAGAGTTTGATAGTTTCTGGCCTTACATTTAGGTCTTTAATCCATTTTGAGCTTACTTTTGTGTATGGTGTTAGGGAGTGATCTAATCTCATACTTTTACATGTACCTGTCCAGTTTTCCCAGCACCACTTATTGAAGAGGCTGTCCTTTTTCCACTGTACATTCCTGCCACCTTTATCAAAGATAAGGTGTCCATATGTGCGTGGGTTTATCTCTGGGCTTTCTATCCTGTTCCATTGATCTATCTTTCTGTTTTTGTGCCAGTACCATACTGTCTTGATTACTGTAGCTTTGTAGTAGAGTCTGAAGTCAGGGAGCCTGATTCCTTCGGCTCCTTTTTTCGTTCTCAAGATTGCTTTGGCTATTCGGGGTCTTTTGTGTTTCCATACAAATTGCAAAATTTTTTGTTCTAGTTCTGTGAAAAATGTCAGTGGTAGTTTGATAGGGATTACATTGAATCTGTAGATTGCTTTGGGTAGCAGAGTCATTTTCACAATGTTGATTCTTCCAATCCAAGAACATGGTATATCTCTCCATCTATTTGTATCATCTTTAATTTCTTTCATCAGTGTCTTATAATTTTCTGCATACAGGTCTTTTGTCTCCTTAGGTAGGTTTATTCCTAGATATTTTATTCTTTTTGTTGCAATGGTAAATGGGAGTGTTTTCTTGATTTCAATTTCAGATTTTTCATCATTAGTATATAGGAATGCCAGAGATTTCTGTGCATTAATTTTGTATCCTGCCACTTTACCAAATTCATTGATTAGCTCTAGTAGTTTTCTGGTAGCATCTTTAGGATTCTCTATGTATAGTATCAGGTCATCTGCAAACAGTGACAGGTTTACTTCTTCTTTTCTGATTTGAATTCCTTTAATTTACTTTTCTTCTCTGATTGCTGTGGCTAAAACTTCCAAAACTATGTTGAATAAGAGTGGTGAGAGTGGGCAACCTTGTCTTTTTCCTGATCTTAGTGGAAATGCTTTCAGTTTTTCACCATTGAGGATAATGTTGGCTGTGGGCTTGTCATATATGGCCTTTATTATGTTGAGGAAAGTTCCCTCTATGCCTACTTTCTGCAGGGTTTTTATCATAAATGGGTGTTGAATTTTGTCAAAAGCTTTCTCTGCATCTATTGAGATGATCAAATGGTTTTTCTCCTTCAATTTGTTAATATGGTTAATCACATTGATAGATTTGCGTATATTGAAGAATCCTTGCATTCCTGGAATAAACCCCACTTGATCATGGTGTATGATCCTTTTAATGTGCTGTTGGATTCTGTTTGCTAGTATTTTGTTGAGGATTTTTGCATCTATGTTCATCAATGATATTGGCCTGTAGTTTTCTTTCTTTGTGTCATCCTTGTCTGGTTTTGGTATCAAGGTGATGGTGGCCTCGTAGAAGGAATTTGGGAGTGTTCCTCCCTCTGAGAAGGGGGATAGGTGTTAGCTCTTCCCTAAATGTTTGATAGAATTCGCCTGTGAAGCCATCTGGGCCTGGGCTTTTGTTGGTTGGAAGATTTTTAATCACAGTTTCAATTTTAGTGCTTGTGATTGGTCTGTTCATATTTTCTATTTCTTCCTGATTCAGTCTTGGCAGGTTGTGCATTTCTAAGAATTTGTCCATTTCTTCCAGATTGTTCATTTTATTTGCATAGAGTTGCTTGTAGTAATCTCTCATGATCTTTTGTATTTCTGCAGTGTCAGTTGTTACTTCTCCTTTTTCATTTCTAATTCTATTGATGTGGGTCTTCTCCCTTTTTTTCTTGATGAGTCTGGCTAGTGGTTTATCTATTTTGTTTAACTTCTCAAAGAACCAGCTTTTAGTTTTATTGATCTTTGCTATTGTTTCCTTCATTTCTTTTTCATTTATTTCTGATCTGATTTTTATGATTTCTTTCCTTCTGCTAGCTTTGGGGTTTTTTTGTTCTTCTTTCTCTAATTGCTTGAGGTGCAAGGTTAGGTTGTTTATTCGAGATGTTTCCTGCTTCTTAAGGTGGGCTTGTATTGCTATAAACTTCCCCCTTAGAACTGCTTTTGCTGCATCCCATAGGTTTTGGCTCGTTGTGTCTCCATTGTCATTTGTTTCTAGGTATTTTTTTATTTCCTCTTTGATTTCTTCAGTGATCACTTTGTTATTAAGTAGTGTATTGTTTCAATTTCATTACTTGTGATAGGTCTGTTTATATTTTCTAATTCTTCCTGGTTCAGTCTTGGAAAGTTGTACCTTTCCAAGAATTTGTCCATTTCTTCAAGGTTGTCTATTTTATTGGCATATAGTTGCTTGTAGTAGTCTCTTATAATCCTTTGTATTTCTGTGATGTCAGTTGTAATTTCTCCTTTTTCATTTTAATTTTATTGATCTGAGTCCTCTCCCTTTTTTCTTGATGTATCTGGCTAAAGGTTTATCAATTTTGTTTATCTTCTCAAAGACCCAACTTTTTTTGTTTTTGCGGTACGTGGGTCTTTCGCTGTTGTGGCCTCTCCCGTTGCGGAGCACAGGCTCCGGACACACAGGCTCACGGGTCTAGCCATTCTGCAGCACGTGGGATCTTCCCGGACCGGGGCACGAACCCGTGTCCCCTGCATCGGCAGGCAGACTCTCAACCACTGCGCCACCAGGGAAGCCCAGAACCAACTTCTAATTTTATTGATATTTGATATTGTTTTCATTTCTATTTCATTTATTTCTGCTCTGATATTTATGCTTTCTTTCCTTCTACTGACTTTGGGTTTTCTTTGTTCTTCTTTCTCTAGTTGCTTTAGGTGTAAGGTTAGATAGTTTATTTGTGATTTTTCTTGTTTCTTGAGGTGAGATTGAATTGCTATAAACTTCCCTCTTAGAACGCTTTTGCTGTGTCCCATAGGCTTTGGGTTGTTGTGTTTTCATTGTCATTTGTTTCTATTTATTTTTTAATTTCCTCTTTTATTTCTTCAGTGATCTCTTGGTTATCTAGTAGTGCACTGTTTAGCCTCCATGTATTTCTGTTTTTTACAGCTCTTTTTTTTTCCTGTAGTTGATTTCTAATCTCATAGTGTTGTGGTCAGAAAAGATGCTTCATACAATTTCAATTTTCTTAAATTTACTGAGGCTTGATTTCGGACCCAAGATGTGATCTATCCTGGAGAATGTTCCATGTGCATTTGAGAAGAAAGTGTATTCTGTCACTTCCGGGTGGAATGTCCTATAAATACCAACTGAATCTATCTGGTCTATTGTGTCATTTAAAGCTTGTGTTTCTTTATTTATTTTCTGTTTGGATGATCTGTCCATTGGTGTAAGTGGGGTGTTAAAGTCCCCCACTATTATTGTGTTACTGTCGATTCCCCCTTTTATGGTTGTTAGCATTTGCCTTATGTATTGAGGTGTTCCTATGTTGGGTGCTTCAATATTTATAATTGTTATATCTTCTTCTTGGACTGATCCCTTGATCATTACGTAGTGTCCTTCCTTATCTCTTGCAACAGTCTTTATTTTAAAGTCTATTTTATCTGATATGAATATTGCAACTTCAGCTTTCTTTTGACTTCCATTTGCATGGAATATCTTCTTCCATCCCCTCAGTTTCAGTCTGTATGCGTCCCTTGTTCTGAGGTGGGTCTCTTGTAGACAGCGTATAGATGGGTCTTATTTTTGTATCCATTCAGCCAGTCTGTGTATTTTGGTTGGGGCATTTAATCCATTTACATTTAAGGTAATTATTGATGTGTATGTTCCTATTACCATTTTCTTAATTATTTTAGGTTTGTTTTTGTGGGTCTTCTTCTTCCCTTGTGTTTCCTGACTAGAGAAGTTCCTTTAGCATTTGTTGCAAAGGTGCTCTGGTGGCGCTGAATTCTCTTAGCTTTTGTTTGTCTGTAAAGCTTTTGATTTCTCTGTCAAATCTGAATGAGAGCCTTGCTGGGTAGAGTAATGTTGGTTGTAGGTTTTTCCCTTTCATCACTTTAAATAATCATGCCGCTCCCTTCTGGCCTGCAGAGTATTTTAAATGTAATCATATAGCTCATGCTGTGTCATCTCTTCTCATTTAGTGTCTGTTCTATTTAGTTTAAGATGAACTAAATTTCTATTTTTGAGTGAACCTTATCATTATTCTTGAAAAATATGTCATATTTTCTCCCACTGTTGATATGCATGAGGAGAATATTTTGTGTAATAATTAACTGCCTTTTTTTCTTGGCACATTATGAGAATTAATTTGGAAGTAAAATATATTAACGATTACTCTTATTTACCAATTTGAAAGTTTTCTTCAAAACTGTGACACAAAATTTCCTTCCATTATAGTCAGAATGTGGGATAAATGTTTCTTCCAGATGGGTATCATTTCTTATTTTTTATCTAAATGTATAAGGGTCATGGAATAAAGAAGCCTAGAATCTGGGCTCATAGGAAGGGAGAGTAAATGTTATTTGGTACAGCATCATAGTCAAAGTAGAAATGTACTCCTGGCCTCTAAACTACTGCTGAGAATAGTTATCTTACCTCCACATAAGCTCAGAGTCTAGAGCACACAATTCACAAAGGCGGCCCATTCCAATACTGTACAAGTATAATCATAGGTTCCATCTTATGCTGAGCTAATGTGAACCTCCTTGCTTGATGCACCTGTTGCTTCTGCTTCTTGAAAATGGAAGATAAGCCTTATTTCTCTTGAGCACAAGATCCTTTCAGAGATTTGAAGAGTTATAACATGGCTTCTCTTTTCCCAGGTAAACAAAGTAAACAAACTTACCTGTTCTTCATCTTTATTATGGCTGAACCTCTGGATGTACATCACTTTGATCATGATCTCCTTAAAAAAGTGTTCTCAGAATAGAGCACAATATTTTACTCTTACCAGTGCTGAGTACAGTGGAGCTACTGTGTCCCATACATTTGATTCTGTGCTTTTATTAGCACAACCTAAGCAGGAGAGGAAGTAAGTAAGAGAGGATATGAAAAAGGAAAGAAGAGAGAGAGGGAAGGAGGGAGGAAGAAACAGAAAATAGGTGAACTGAAACCAGATCAGGGAGAAATAAACAAATTCAAAATGTAAGTATGTCCCAAGGCGAATCCTAGGATCAGAACTACCATCTGGAGACAAAGCTTTTGGACCTCTGGCAAGGTTGGAAAGCTTATAGCAAGCCTCCTGCATGAAGCCTAGGGCCTTTAAAACAACAATTGAAGGAGTCTATGAAAATACAAATCCTCTCTGAAGCAAACTATCCCCAATTTAGACTCTCAGGATTCCCCCAGATTAAATTCAACAAATGTGAGCTCACAAAAAGTACTGGCAAATATAGAAGGAAATAAGCTAGGGTGAGCAAAAGCAACAAAGAACAGATTTAGGTCCCCTACCACTCCCTAAATCAGATATTCAAATTATTATATGCAGCATGTGAGATAACTCTGAACCAAAATTCTAAAGAAACAAATCTCGGAATCAGAAAACAATTTGATTAAGGGATAAATCACTCTCAAAAATAGAGAAACTTTCAATGTGAACATGGATGCATTAATCAGTAGTTTCCCCCCTCATCATGGAAATCTTATGAAAGCCACAAGTATGTGGAAAACAAAAATTTTAATTTTGTTAAAATTAAGAGAGAGACTACAAAATATACAAAGGCTGCTGAGCCTTTAGGATTCACAAGGTAGTAAGTGCAGAAGGACCTAAGAGCAGTGTGGTAGGCAGAATCCTAAAATCTATGCTCCCCTCCACCCCAACCAAGATTTCCTGCTCTAATCTGGGTACGAATATGATGAATACAATATTACATCTGTGATTATGTTATATTACATGGCAAATGGGATTTTGTAGATGCAATTTAAAGTACTAATCAGTTGATTTTGGGTTAACCAAAAGGGAGATTATCCAGGTGAACTTAATCTAATCACACAAGTCCTTTGAATGCAGAGAGTTTTCTCTGTCCATTGGCAGAAGGGAAGCTCAGAGAGATCTGAAACAGAAGGATTCAAGGCACTGTTGCTAGTTTTGAAGATGGAGGAGCCATTTAAACGATGGGAGAGTGGCCTCTAGGAGCTATAAGAGTGGTCCATATCTGACAGCTAGTAGGAAAATGGACACTCCAGTCCTACAATTGTAGGGAAGTGAGTTCTGTCAACAACCGGAATAAGCTTGGAAGTGATTTCTTTCCCCGATACTCCATAAAGAGCCCAGTCCAGCTGACACCTGATCTTGGCCATGTGAAACCCTCTTTAGGGAACAAGTGAAGTCTGCCCAGACTTCTGACCTATAGAACCGTGAGCTATTATATGAGTGTTGTCTTAAGCCATTAAATTTGTGGTAATTTGTTATGCAGCAAAAGAAAACTAAAAGAAGTGATATTTCAGAAAGTTATACTAAAAAATGCCCAAAGATGATAAGCCACATCTTGATGTACAGAAAGTATCCCTAATGAGCAGCAAGTGGATTGGGAAGGTGAAGTGAATGGTGTCAGATGGCCCTATCAGTCATATGACTGATGACTGACATTAAGTAGAAGAGGGCTGAAAAAAGTCTGCTAGTTTATACTCTCCAATGAGCCTAGTTCTTATAATCTTTGCTAAAAGAGGATATTTTGATTGCTATTTTCATCAATGTAAAATTGTGTCCTTCATTCCATTTTAATTATTTTGACTTTGAATTACACTTGTTTGAGATTAATATTGAAACATCTACTCTGTGGTTATTTGTGTTTTCCTGGTGCATCTCACCTCACTTTTTATTCTTAGTCATCTAGCATCATTTAGGATAGGGTTCATTTATAGATAGAATATAGTTAATCTTTCCTTTTCACAAAGGAAATTTAAACCATTTTCTTTGTTATAACTTATTTTTTGTCTAGTTATATTATCTTTTTTTTTTTCAATATTTTCTTGCTTTCCTTTTATTTCTGTCTACTCTATGGAGTATGCTTTATTTGCTACTATATTTCCCATTGACTTCAAAAGTGAAACTACTGGTTCTTATGAAGCTTTTCCAACATATTATTTTTTTTTTTTTTTTTTTTTTTTTTGCGGTACGCGGGCCTCTCACTGTTGTGGCCTCTCCCGTTGTGGAGCACAGGCTCCAGACGCACAGGCTCGGCGGCCATGGCTCAGGGGCCCAGCCACTCCGCGGCACGTGGGATCTTCCCGGACCCAGGCACAAACCCGTGTCCCCTGCATCGGCAGGCGGACTCTCAACCACTGCGCCACCAGGGAAGGCCCAATGTATTCTTTAACTTGCACTTCTTTATGTTTCAAGATCAGGAATAAAATATCATGCCTTGATAATATATAAGATGACAGTGCTCAGAACAAGGTATGCCGTCATCAAATGCTTATTCGATTAGATTGAGTTGAAATTAGTTTGTTCTTCAATCTCACTTGAAATTACTTGAGACACAGGATTCATACAACATCTCAGACAGCTGGGGGTTGGGGAAGCTTAAGTAATACGGCCTCTGGTAATGCAAGCAGAAGTGTTTCTAAATGAATGGTACGAAAACACTGTCAAAGTTTCATTACTGTTACTACTCATTGTTAGCCACTGAAGCACTATATTTTTAAATGCATGTATAAAAATAAGTTCAGTAATTGACAATTAATCTCTCTTCCTGTTCAAACAAAACCCAAGGGAGAAAGATTGGCTCATTTACTTTTCAGTGTCTTTTGCTTCCTTCCAATCTAAACTCCCATGCCAAGGACGTAGCAGTACCTCTACAATTCCTAGAAAGAGTCTCTGAGCACATGCATGTGGTATCCTGTCCAAGGGCGATTTAGCTGTCAGAATATATCATCAAATCCTTCAGCAAGTTTCCCAACTTATCATTACAGCTCCATGAGTAGCTTTATCAGATGACACAGTCCTAAATCATTTAAACCTGAGAGACAGCAGTGGAGAGCTACTGCAAAGGCTTACACAGTGGTTGCATTAAGATTTGTGGATGAAACATGATGGCCATGAAGGTGTTTTGGGAGAACAACCAGTCATCACTTCTGTTTGCTTTCCATTTCTTGTTCATATTACTTTTCTAATTTCAGGATAAACTTTACAGCTGATCTAAGCGTTTGTTAGCATGACTCCCGGAGGCTTCTGGCAAAGTGACCCCATTCTGGCTCTGCATTGCTAAGTTTAAGAATATACCAGGATTGGGACTTCCCTGGTGCTCCAGAAGTTAAGACTCCACGATCGCAATGCAGGAGGCCCAGGTTCAATCCCTGGTTGGATCCTACATACTGCAACTAAGAGTTCGCATGCTGCAACAAAAGTTCCCGCATGTCACAACTAAAGATCCTGCACATGGCAACGAACATCTTACGTGCCGCAGCTAAGACCTGGCACAGACAAATAAATAAATAAATAAATAAATATTAAAAAAAGAGAGAGAGAGAGCTCTACCCATCACCAGTCCCTCCCATCAAGCCTCTCAGATAGCCTCATCCACCAGAGGGCAGACAGTAGAAGCAAGAAGAACTACAATCTTGCAGCCTGTGGGGAAAAAAAGCCACATTCACAGAAAGATAGATAAGATGAAAAGGCAGAGAGCTATGTACCAGATGAAGGAACAAGATAAAACCCCAGAAAAACAACTAAATGAAGTGGAGGTAGGCAACCTTCCAGAAAAAGAATTCAGAATAATGATAGTGAAGATGATTCAGGACCTCAGAAAAAGAATGGAGGCAAAGATCAAGAAGATGCAAGAAATGTTTAACAAAGACCTAGAAGAATTAAAGAACAAACAAACAGAGATGAACAATACAATTACTGAAATGAAAACTACACTAAAAGGAATCAATAGCAGAATAACTGAGGCAGAAGAATGGATAAGTGACCTGGAAGACAGAATGGTGGAATTCACTGCTGCAGAACAGAATAAAGAAAAAAGAATGTAAAGAAATGAAGACAGCCTAAGAGACCTCTGGGACAACATTAAACGCAACATCATTCGCAATATAGGGGTCCCAGAAGGAGAACAGAGAGAGAAAGGACCCGAGAAAATATTTGAAGAGATTATAGTCAAAAACTTCCCTAACATGGGAAAGGAAATAGCTACCCAAGTCCAGGAAGCGCAGCTACTCCCATATAGGATAAACCCAAGGAGAAACACACCAAGACACATAGTAATCAAATTGGCAAAAATTAAAGGCAAAGAAAAATTATTGAAAGCAGCAAGGGAAAAACGACAAATAACATACAAGGGAACTTCCATAAGGCTAACTAACAGCTGATTTCTCAGCAGAAACTCTACAAGCCAGAAGGGAGTGGCATGATATGCTTAAAGTGATGAAAGGGAAGAACCTACAACCAAGATTACTCTACCCAGCAAGGATCTCATTCAGATTTGATGGAGAAATCAAAAGCTTTACAGACAAGCAAAAGCTAAGAGAATTTAGCACCACCAAACCACCTCTACAACAAATGCTAAAGGAACTTCTCTAAGTGGGAAACACAAGAGAAGAAAATGGCCTACAAAAACAAACCCAAAACAATTAAGAAAATGGTCCTAGGAACATACATATCAATAATTACCTTAAATGTGAATGGACTAAATACTCCAACCAAAAGACACAGATTGGCTGAATGGATACAAAAACAAGACCCATCTATATACCATGTTCGTGGACTGGAAGAATCAGTATTGTGAAAATGATTCTACTACCCAAAGCAATCTACAGATTCAATGCAATCCCTATCAAATTACCAATGGCATTTTTTACGGAACTAGAACAAATCATCTTAAAATTTGTATGGAGACACAAAAGAACCCAAATAGCCAAAACAGTCTTGAAGAAGAAAAATGGAGCTGGAGGAATGAGACTCCCTGACTTCAGACTATACTACAAAGCTACAGTAATCAAGACAATATGGTACTGGCACAAAAACAGAAACATAGACCAATGGAACAAGATAGCAAGCCCAGAGATAATCCCACGCACCTATGGTCAACTAATCTATGACAAAGGAGGCAAGGATATACAATAGAGAAAAGACAGTCTCTACAATAAGTGGTGCTCGAAAACTGGACAGCTACATGTAAAAGAATGAAATTAGAACACTCCCTAACACCATACACAAAAATAAACTCAAAATGGACTTGAGATGTAAATGTAAGACCGGACACTATAAAACTCTTAGAGGAAAACATAGGAAGAACACTCTTTGACATAAATCACAGCGAGATATTTTTTGATCCACCTCCTAGAGTAATGGAAATAAAAACAAAAATAAACAAATGGGACCTAATGAAATGTCAAAGCTTTTGCACGGCAAAGGAAACCATAAACAAGATGAAAAGACAACCCTCAGAATGGGAGAAAATATTTGCAAACAAATCAATGGACAAAGAATTAATCTCCAAAATATATAAACAGTCATGCAACTCAATATTAAAGAAACAAACAACCCAATCCAAAAATGGGCAGAAGCCCTAAATAGACATTTCTCCAAAGAAGACATACAGATGGCCAAGAAGCACATGAAAAGCTGCTCAACACCACTAATTATTAGAGAAATGCAAATCAAAACTGCAATGAGGTATCACCTCACACCAGTTAGAATGGGCATCATCAGAAAATCTATAAACAACAAATGCTGGAAAGGGTGTGGAGAAAAGGCAACCCTCTTGCACTGTTGGTGGGAATGTTAATTGATACAGCCACTATGGAGAACAGTATGGAGGTTCCTTAAAAAACTAAAAAGAGAATTATCATATGATCCAGCAGTCCCACTACTGGGCATTTACCCAGAGAAAACCGTAATTCAAAAAGACACATGCACCCCAATGTTCATTGCAGCACTGTCTACAATAGCCAGGTCACGGAAGCAACCTAGATGCCCATCAGCATACGAATGGATAAAGAAGATGTGGTACATATATACAATGGAATATTACTCAGCGATAAAAAGGAAAGAAATTGAGTCATTTGTTGAGACGTTGATGGATCTAGAGACTGTCATACAGAGTGAAGTAAGTCAGAAAGAGAAAAATATCGTACATTAATGCATGTATGTGGAACCTAGAAAAATGGTACAGATGAATCGGTTTGCAGGGCAGAAGTTGAGACACAGATGTAGAGAACAAATGTATGGACACCAAGGGGGGAAATCCGCTGTGGGGTGGAGATGGTGGTGTGCTGAATTGGGCGATTGGGATTGACATGTATACACTGATGTGTATAAAATTGACGAGTAATAAGAACCTGCAGTATAAAAAACAAAACAAACAAACAAAAAATGATTATACTAGGATCAGGATACAATAGTTTGCATGCACCAAGAGTGATGAATAGGGGCTGTTTAGGCTTAGCTTCACTGTAGTGTACTGTACTGTACCGCCTCCTATAATCATATTGTGTTCTGTATTGAGAGGTTTAATGTAAAAATAACAATGACCAAATCATATATAAAAATAGATCTCTGACCCACAACCTGCAACAACTTGGCCAGGAAATCAACCAGCCCCAGGAAGCCAGCCTGCTATAAGTCAGACTTGCAGGAAGTCAAACTTCTATCTCCAGTGATGGTCCAGGAAGCCAAACAGTAACCCCTGTAACAACTGATCTCAAATGGCCAGGACCTGATTAATAACTGACAGCTTTACTAATATTTGTCCCCAGCCTGCCTACAGCTTCCTCATGCCAACAGCTTCCAATCAGGGCATACACGAAACCTTCTCTTTTTTCCGCTCCTCTGCCTGCCTTTGAGTCTCTGCTAAAACACAAGTGACAGTGGCTGACTCCCTTACTATAGCAAGCTCTGAATAAATAGCCTCTGCTTGCTTTCATTTGGTTAGTCTTCATTTATTTCCACAGTATAAATCTGAGTTTAAAGAGGTGTTCCTGGCTCCAAAGAAGTGGTCCCCAGCACATATCCAGGCAGTCTACTTAGAGAACTGATCCAGTCCTGTGTACTTAAGTCTAAATGCAAAGTGAAAGACTACTAAGAATAATATTACTCTTATTCAGATGTTATTATGTGTAACTATGCACCCAGTGGTGAGGATTTCAGAAGCAGGAACCCCCATCTGTCCTGAAATATGTTGCTGACCTCTGCAATGTGTATCATGATTGTGCTGATTTCCTTTTATGATAATTAAACCCTTCTCGATCTACCCAAGGAGCGTGTATCTGGTCTTTCCACCAGTCTGAGCTTACAAGTAACACTGTCAATACAATGATCATGCACATTCTGCTTCTCAGATTAGATAGGTAGGGCTTGTATATTTTGGAGAGGAATATAAAGATTTTTGTCTTCTGTCCAAGGCTAGAATTTATAGATAACTGCTAATGGTAGTATTTCTTAACCTAGAGCCAGGTACCATTTGGGGAAGAAAGGGCAATAAAGGCAGAGAGAGCAGCACAAGAAAGGTGAGGAGGCAGGAACATATAGAGCAATGTTGTACATCTCAGGAGCCTCCAAAATATGCCATATGGTTTACATCAAACTTCAAATGCAGACTTCCAACTTCTACAAGCTGAGGGAATAGGGGAAGGAAATGCTCTGAAGCAAACTTTGCCATGAGGAGAGTTTTTTTAACACCATTTATTTCTGGGTTTTCTTGCACTAAGAGGACAAGCAACATCTATAGCCAAATATAGAGTTAAAAATTTAACAACTTTCTCTTTTAACTTATGCATTAAATCAAATAATGTACACATGCTGTTTCTCTCTGCTAACTATGCTGATAAGTGCTATATTGTTTGAATAGCTCTTCTTGAGTCACAGGTGCATAGGACCAAGCAGTCAGCAGAAAAACAGTCAGCACATCTTGACTGGAAGCAGACAACCGTAATGGCCAAGAATCACGGAAATATCAAAAGAAGTAGCGCCAGCCCAGAGAAGTCTCAGTCATGTAGTCCTGCCAACCCCACCCTCAAATTTCTCCTTAAATAGACCTACCCTCTTTCAGAGAGCAGGACACTAATTTTCAAGATGTTAGTCTGCTGCCCTCCTCATTTGCTGGCAAATTACTAAATTTCTCTTTCCTTTATCCTCAAAACTTTGTCCTCGTTATTCTCATTCAGCATCAGGGACAGGGACGGAATTTTCAGTTTTATAACCAGGTAGGTGCCACTAAACTCCCAAGACATCCCCATCTGCTGTTCTCCTTCATTCTCACTGCACAAGGATCACCATCACATTTGACTCTAAGTGGGACCGTGACACAGTCCAGATGTTCATTTTCAATCATTTGAGACCTAAATTTGTCAACAAATATTTTCAAAGGGAACATTAGGGAAAACAATTATGTGCTAAATACGAATGTCTACTTCTCTCTTTGCATTGCCAATTCCCTCTCTGGTATTAATCACAGTTGCTAATATTCATGTCATCATCTAATAGAGTTCCCACTTCTGTCAATTTGCAACATATCATTCAAGTAGCAGCAATTTTCTTTTTTTAATCTCAAGATTTTTCTATCCTATATATATGCATCGTAGAAAATAAGAAAGAGAAATGAAAGAAGGAAAGAAATACTGAGGGAAGGAGGGAGGGAGGCAGTTTTTAGTACTGCTTGATTAAATGGCTCAATAAAATCATTCTTCTTCTCTCTACTTTGCCCTCAGGATTACAAGATAGTTGAAGCAGTTCTGGGCTGAACATCCCAGCAAGACCAGAACCAGAAATAAAAATGGATCATATCTCCTTGTGTCTCCTTCCTAAGAAGAGGAACTCTTTCCCAGGAGCCCAATAGCAAACTTCCCTCAGGTCTCACTGGCTGGAAATGGGTGACATGCCCTCTCCTAAACCAGTCGCTGATAAGAAGAATGGGACTACCAGAAAGACTTTATAGCTAAACCTTAAGCCTATCTGGATTCTATCGTAGAGTAAACATAAGGATTCTGTCAGTAAAAAAAAAAAAAAAAAAAAAAGTTGAGGTGGGATGAATCTTGGTAAGAAATCAGTGGTATCTGATAATACAGAGTATTAACATTAAAAAAAGAACTTTGAAAAAATTTTTGATGAAGAGTTATTATTTAAAATTGCATTTATTTGACTACTAGTTTGCTTTAACATTTCCTCATATGTTCTGCTCTCTATTCTATCTTTTTAAACTCCTTTGGGAGGGCACAGCCCTTTTTAGTGGCAGTAAAACAGAAGAGAAAAAAGAAAGGAATCCAATCTGCAGACTGACATCAATATTAAAATCTCAAGGTAGTTTACAAGAGCCATCACGTCAGAAGTCTCTTTATAGTTGCCAAATCCACGAGTTTCATCCAAGCACTGCTGACTGCTCAGTAGAACAGGTGAGGCAATATGAATCCACAAAACATTATTTGCACTAACCATATCTTCATTGGCAGGTTGATGCCAATAGGACTAAGAAGTTTCCCAAGAAGTTTCTTAAGTTTTGCTGACAGCTCAATACTACTCCCTTTTAATTTCCTATTATAACGTGTTCTAGACCTCTCCCAAACTTGTGCCTAGAACTTCCCTAAAAGTAGAACAAGTTAGAGCACACATAGCTTCAACTCCAGTTACCCTTTGGCTTATTTTATTATGGGTTTTCTATTATAATATCATTAACTTAGGGAGTAACTGATGCCACTGATAGTGGAACCCACACAGTATATTCTAATTAGACTATTAGCTCCATTAATTTGAACTCCATTGCAACAATAAATCCTCTGCAATGTCTCCTTATCTTAACCCGTTTTCTGCTAACATTTCCATGTTACTAGTTAAGTACATTTAAATTATAATAATTAAATAATAATACATTTCCTTCTTTTGAAAAGATTTACCTTTTGAACAATAACAACATGTTCATTGGACAGTTATTGGTTTGCTTATCATTTGCTGATTTCTATATGGGCTATTTATATGTTAAGAATATTGACTATATGTCTTTTTCTTATTTTATTTTTGTCTTTCAAACTTGATTAATGTGATTTTATATATATATATATATATATATATATATAATCTATCAATCTTGTTTCTTTATGTTTTCTGACTTGGGTAACATGTTTAGGAAGACTTTCCACTCTGAGATCAGGTATATCCACCTTTCTTTTCAAAGATCTTAAGCCTTCTGATTTTGCAGTAAATGTCAGACTTTATTTATGTGTATAATTATATATTTAGCTAATGAAAACCTTTCAAATACCAACAAGAAAATTACTTGGTGCAATACATTTAAATTGTAATAATAAATGAGGTCTTCCATGCACAGCATTGTCCTATTGATATTGTTCCTTTCTTTCACATTCATTTGCTCTCCCTGGATGACAACATCATCCCTCACAGGTACTGCATCCACACCAATGACCACTAAATCAACATACAAAGGAATTCCCCCAGCCCATGAGAAGTAGGAGAACATTAGAGTTAGGAGGAAAGAACTGAGACTCAGGGGCAAAAGGATTAAAGGAAAGGTGACTCTTGTGGATGGTGAGCTAGCTCTGTCATTCGGAAGCTAGGGGTTAGCTCTGTTTCATTAATCTTCTATTTGTTCTGGCCAAGGTCAAAGTGATTCCAGCCAGTCTGCCACAGCAAAAAAAAAAAAAAAAAAAACTATTTAGAATCAGAAAATAAAGAATTGTGGGGAGGCTGAAGAAGGAAAATATTATTCATGACTTTTTCTCAAAATGTGCATTGGTGGAGAAACCAGCAATCAGGGATCTCATGATAACTAAAGAATACACACCTACTTAACTGCCATAATTACAATTCATGAACTGAAAGGGAGGAAAGAGGTTTTCAAGAGTCTTTTCCCTCTGAGTATATGTCTTAAATATCTATTTTTTACATAAAGTGATTGGTACACTGATAGTATTTAAAAAACTATTCTCTATTCTAAATTAAAACCTGCAAATCAAAATAGAGAGATCAGTTAGGCTTAATTTTCCAGAGATAAATCAATGAAATTCTTCAACTATTCTCACATGGTACTCTGAGGGTTTTTATAGAAATTAATTTAAAAGTCAGAGAATTCAGGATACAGATGTTTGAGGTTGTTTTGTTTTTACTGAATTACTGACTAAACTGATTGGTTTAATATTCCATATGTTCTATGAGGGGAGGCACAGGGGAAACGTTATTGACAATTTAAACTTAAGAAAATAGACACCTCAAAATAGTTGAAAAGGCTGGACTAAGGATACATAGCTAGAAAGGGGCAGAATCAGGACTGGAAAATGAGGTTTTCAGATTCTAATCTTGGTGTTATTTCTACTCTACATTTCTTTTACTATAAAATCCTTATTTTATAGGATTTTTATACTAAGGCAATAATAAATAATCTGACTTTTAGCAATTTTAATGGCTTAGTAATACTGGAGCACTAAGAACTAAGGTTGAGGATATGAGAAGATCAAAGAAGAAATAAGTTGTCATCATACCCTTTCATTTAATCAGTATGGCTTTGAATCAAAGAGAAAAGAGGAAGGACCCTGTAAAAAGCTGGTGTGTGACATTCAAAATTCTAGAGTTAGCTATCCTCGATTTTAAAAAGAAAAAAACTCCCAAACTTCTAACCATTCTCTTAGAGGAAGGCTCAACAGAAGAACATGGGCTCTGTCACAAAGCTGATCTGGGTTCAAGATCTAGCTCTGTCACTAACTCATTATGTACCTTTGGTTAAGCTGATTTTCTAAGCCCTATTTTCCTCATCTAGACAATGGAGAAAAATAAAGCAGTTACGTTATAGGGTTGTTAAGGATTAAATGCAATATATGTAAAGCATTTAACACAGTGCCAGGCACAAGGTAAACACAGTGATGATCCCTTGTTTTGGTTTAGTCACACTAAAGAGTACAGATAGTTCCATGAGGCTGCTCCATGATGGCAGGGGAAAGGCTCAGCTCAAGAACCTGGAATCCCATTCCTTTCTACTTCCTTGATCTTGGATCAGAGAGTAAACCCAGAAGTTTTATCCATGGTGATCACATAATTTGGCGACAGAGGGAAGTCTGACTTAATTTGCTGTTTAATCTTGAATACAGTAATTTCATCTCATTCCTTACCTGTGAATTGAGGATACTGATAAGATCTCAATGAGTTGTTTTGAGGGCTACATAAAATAGAGGGAAAAGAGATGGTATTTTTGCATAAAACATGGGTTATAATTATTTACCTGCAGACATATGAGTGGTATTACTATCAGCAGAGCCTCCTTCTCCTGCTATTACTACAATTTTTCAAGGCTCATTTACCTGACAGCCATCTCCTCTTCCCAGGGCAGTTCTAGGCTTCTTTATTATGACCAAAACAGACTTGTTCATTGGATATAATCACCCGGGATTCTGAAATGCCATGGTGACTCCTGCTTTATGCATTAACCAGACCATTACAGTTACTGAGTAGCAGCACCAGTTCACAATCTGTGAACTCTTAAAGGTTATAAGATTCACTTCTCATCTCTCTCTTCAATCCAAGCACAGAGTCTAACACTGAGAATTAAGTCCAGAAACAGTAGGTTGGTTCAGATTATGGAAGCCTTTTGTATCATAAACAAAAATCTGGATTTTTCTTTGGTGGTTGGTAAAGAGTAGCTGAAAGCTGTGAAGCACAGAAATGACATGGTCATTTTTGTGTATTAGAAAAATCACTTTGGAAGTTGTGTGGAGGTTAGCAGGAGGCTTGGTCTGGAGGTATGACCTGCATAATCAATACCATCAAGAGAAGAGGAAATATGCTAAGAATTCTGCCTAATAAGGAAGGCAAGTATTGAAAAGAATCTTTAAAGTATTTCTATCAATATCCTTAACATTTCAATTTAATAATGTTCAAGTACATAGAGTGGAGGCCAGTGTCATGAAACAAACTTTTCTCTGACATGAGTGATCTTAAAATACACACACACACACACACACACGCACACACGCGCGCACACACACACACACACACACACACACACACACACACAACAATGATGCCTCAAAATGCAACATGGAGCTTTTTAGTTCCAGTCTTTTTCTTGCAGCAGAGTCAATCTAAGTGCTGGTTGAAAACGGGAAAAATCTAGGAATTAAAGAAAACCAGTTTTCCCCATCCAGATAATTCATGGGTTTCCAATATCATATCTACTAGCAAATAGCTATTGAAAATAATGTAAATTGTTTTTGAAACTTTCTCCTCTATGAGTTCTCGAAAGCTTAAAAATATACTAGGCTAGAAAATTACTTCCTAGTGATGTAAGTTCTTGTCTTAAGGTCAAAATATATATAGGAATGAACTGACAGCTTGCTTGTATAACCCCGTGCTAGAATTCAAAAGGACAAATCTGATTTTTAAAAAACCAACTTAATTTTAAAATCTACACTTGGCTGCTAATAATATACAATTAACTCCCTCTTAAAAACAAAGGAATTAAATTGTATGACATTGAGTTTCAATTCTGGTTTATAATTTAAACTGAAAAAGTCTTATTTACATAGTCAAAAAGGTATCAGGGAGCAGTTTAGATTTTTCCAAATATAATTTCTGAAATAAAAGCCTGATTATATTTTGTTTAAACAAGTTACATCTCCATATACTGATTGAGAGTTTCTGATCTTCCAATCAGTGGATACTCAGAAGTTTTCATTTGCACTATTTGAAAAGAAAGTCTTGGTATGCAAAGTAGATTTGCAACTAAACAAGACTATAGGTGAATAGGATAATCTGCTTTAGAAAAGAAGTTTCTTGGGAGCAGGGTCTAGTTTTGGTCATCTTTGTCACCTCTGTGGACATGCCATGCATATAGCAGATACCCAGCAAATGTTTGCTCAACTGAAATACTTCATTAAATAGAATGTTTTGTGTGAAGATGGATGCTGCTAACCATAAATGAACCTTTTTTTTCCTTAAAACATCTTTATTGGGGTATAATTGCTTTACAATGGTGTGTTAGTTTCTGCTTTATAACAAAGTGAATCAGCTATACATATACATACATCCCCATATCTCCTCCCTCTTGCATCTCCCTCCCACCCTCCCTATCCCAGCCCTCTAGGTGGTCACAAAGCACCTAGCTGATCTCCCTGTGATATGCGGCTGCTTCCCACTAGCTATCTGTTTTACATTTGATAGTGTATATATGCCCATGCTACTCTCACTTCCTCCCAGCTTACCCTTCCCCCTCCCCATGTCTTCAAGTCCAATTTCTACATCTGCGTCTTTATTCCTGTCCTGCCCCTAGGTTCTTCAGAACCATTATTGTTTTTTTTTTTTTTTAGATTCCATATATATGTGTTAGCATACAGTATTTGTTTTTCTCTGACTTACTTCACTCTGTATGACAGACTCTAGGTCCATCCACCTCACAGCAAATAACTCAATTTCGTTTCTTTTTATGGCTTAGTAATATTCCATTGTATGTATGTGCCACATCTTCTTTATCCATTCATCTGTCGATGGACACAGGTTGCTTCCATGTCCTGGCTGTTGTAAATAGTGCTGCAATGAACATTGTGGTACATGACACTTTTTGAATTATGGTTTTCTCAGGGTGAACCTCTTTTTATTGCATCAAGTTAAAAGTATTTACTTACTAGTTCTAGTTATTTAAAAAAATCACATTAAAATTCTACAATCTAGGGGCTTCCCTGGTGGCGCGGTGGTTGAGAGTCTGTATGCCGATGCAGGGGAGGCGGGTTCGTGCCCCGGTCTGGGAAGATCCCACATGCCGCGGAGCGGCTGGGCCCGTGAGCCATGGCCGCTGAGCCTGTGCGTCCGGAGCCTGTGCTCCGCAATGGGAGAGGCCACAACAGTGAGAGGCCCGCGTACCACACAAAAAAAAAAAATTCTATAATTTAGGTTTATCACTAGTCAGACTGACTCTCCTTAGATAATTATTTCTTTAAGTTTTAAAGAAGAGTATAAAATAAATTTCTAAAATGGATTCACTCATTTTTCTTGAAAGAAAAAAGCATTTATGAAAAAACACTTTTCTTGTTGAAATAAAAGAGAACTGTCAGCTCTGTTAGAGCCAGTAATAAAGAGCCAATCCTTTCTAGATGTTGGTATTGAGTTGGCACTGTTTCATGGACTTACCTAAGGATTTTAACAATGAAAAAAGTGATTAAAAGATAGCTTATATTAGTTGGTTCTATTATTGAAGTATGGTCTGTTGGCTCAAATGTATGTCATCAATGGCAATGAAAAACCTAATTCACTCTGACACAGTTATAAATGGATGTGGACTTTTGTGGGCCCTGAAGTACAATATGATTAGACCTGCTCTTGGTCAAAATTAAATCTTATCAAAAAATTGGGGGGAAAATATAAAATCATTTTAACTGAAATACATTTTTTATATTTTATTTGAAATTTTGTATAAAGAACATATTCATTAGCACAGGATTAAATTTGCTCAAGTAACACATAAAGTCATTTTGGCTAGAGTTTATGAAATACAGGAAGGTTTTCAAGCAAATAATATTCATAAGACTGTATGACTTTGTTAGCATTCATTAAGACTGCTTTTATGCATTAAAAAAGTGGCTGTAAGCCAGCTTTCCATCTTACATTAAAAATATAAGATACACATGAATACAACAGCTTATGTATTTAATTCAAAATTCATTTCCTTGCTGTCAAGTGGCAAAAGAAATGGAAGGAAAATTTTTGAAAAGTTATACTATGTTCAATATTTGTAATTCCTGTTCATTATGACTAAACTATAGAAACTATAAATTTTTTCCAGTAAACTGTTATCCAGTTTTAACTGTTTAAACTGTTATTAGTTTTCTGTCTGTTCCTTTTATCTTTCATTCTTTTGACAACCACGTTAACAGCATTTACATGATGCCATTTTTACCAGTCCACGATGTGACAGCTAAGCCTCACTACATTCTTCATAACACTAAGAAATCACAATTGCATAATGCAATTTAAACATGGTGAAAATGTAGGCTTTTCTAAAAGAGAAAATAGAAAGGTAAGAATGTCCTTGTAAGTCTATCTTATAATAAATTTCATGTGAATTAGCTTCCTATAAAATAAACAAATTTAAGTGAATAATGAAACAAAATGTAATTTAAAATATCTGACAATACTGCATGTATTGATGGTAATTTTTGCCATTCAGTCTAAAATGGAATAACGGAATAAGAACCTCAGAATTCTACATTACAATTTTCCTTACAATGAGGCATTTTAACTTTAATAAAATACTTCAACACATGTTAAGAATAAAAGTCAACTAACATTCCTTCTTATAATACCTCATTAATAGCTAATAAATGGTTAGTCCAGTTAAAAACTCTACAGTTGCTAAATCATTGCTTTTATTTATTAAATTATAAAGCAAAGAAACATTATCTCTATTAATTTATTGCCCAAGATTTTTGCATGATCCCATGTTAAGAATGAAACATCTTGGGGGAGTGACCAAGGTGGTGGAGTAGGAAGACCCTGAGCTCATCTCCTCTCACAGGCACACCAAAATTGCAACTATTTACCGAGCAATTATCCATGAGAGGGACCTGAAAACCATCAGAAAAGATTTCTCAAGAATATAAAGAAGATCTCTCTAAGAATATAAAGAAGGAACCACATGAAATGGGTAGGAGGGGCAAAGACATGGTATAATCAAGACCCAGACGCCCCAGGTGAGCAACCCGTAAATGTGAGAATAATTACAATTGCAGAGGTTCTCCCCAAGGAGTGAGGGGTCTGAGCCCTACATCAGGAGCTCCCCAGACCCAAGGTCCTACATAGCAAGATGAGCCCCCAGAACATTTGGCTTTGAAGGCCGGTGAGGCTTGATTTGGGGAGAGCCAGAAGACTATGAGAAATAGACTCCACTCTTTTTTTTTTTTTTTTTTGCGGTAAGCGGGCCTCTCACTGTTGTGGCCTCTCCCGTTGCGGAGCACAGGCTCCGGAAGCGCAGGCTCAGCGGCCATGGCTCACGGGCCCAGCTGCTCTGCGGCATGTGGGATCTTCCCGGACCGGGGCACGAATCCGTGTCCCCTGCATCGGCAGGCGGACTCTCAACCACCGCGCCACCAGGGAAGCCCTAGACTCCACTCTTAAAGGGCACACACAAATCTCACATGCTTCAAGACCAAGGGCATAAGCAGTAATTTGAAGGCAGCCTGGGTCAGACCCACTTCTTGATCTTGGAGAGCCTCTGGGAGAGGAAGAAGGCAGCTGAAACTCACTCTAGGGACATGGATGCTGGCAGCAGCCATTTTTAGGGAGCTCATCCCACCACAAGTACACTGGTGCTGGTAAGTGCCATTTTGGAACCCTCCCTCTAGCTTATTAGTGCTGGGACCTAGTCCTGCCCACTAGCTGGTGGGCACCAGTCCTGGGACACCCCGGGCCAGGAAGCTAGCTGGGTGGGAACACAACCCCACCAACCAGTAGGCTGGCTGCTATAGGACCCCCCAAGGTTCCAGCCACCCTGGGACTTGGCACCATCCACCAGAGGACGCAGGACCCAGCCCCACCCCCAAGTGCAAATCAAAACTACAATGAGATACTACCTCACACCTGTCAGAATGGCTATTGTCAAAAAGACAACAAATAAGTGTTGGCAAGGATGTGGAAAACAGGGAACCCTCATGCACTGTTGGTGGGAATGTAAACTGGTGCAGCCACTATGGAGAACAGTATGGAGATTCCTCAAAAAACTAAAAATAGAACTACCATACAATGCAGCAATTCTACTCCTGGGTATTTATCCAAAGAAAACAAAAACACTAATTAGAAAGGATATATGTACTTCTATGTTCATTGCAGCCTTATTTACAATAGCCAAGATATGGAAGCAACCCAACTGCCCAACAATAGATGAATGGATAAAGAAGATGTGGTATATATTCACAATGGAATATTACTCAGCCATAAAAAAGAATGAAATCTTGCCACTTGTGACGACATGGATAGCCCTAGAGGTATTGTGCTAAGTGAAATAAGTCAGACAGAGAAAGACAAATACCATATGATTTCACTTACATGTGGAATTTAAAAAACAAATGAACAAACATAACCAAACAGAATCAATGTCATAGATACAGAGAACAAACAGGTGTTTACCAGAGGGGAGAAGGGTGGGGGGAGGAGGGAAATAAGTGAGGGACATTAAGAAGTACAAACTTGCAGTTACAAAATAAATGAAGAAAAAAAGAGAAACCTGACTGCACTTTTTTTTTAAATCTGTGTTGTGACTTTAATTTCTTTTTTTTTTTGGTAATAAAAAGTTGACTTTTTAATTTGAATTTGTCTTTTTTATTTATTGGTCTGAAAGGCATTTCAAACATATTATAATAATATATTGGTGTAATTTAATTGGTGCAACATGCTTTATGGCTCCAATCAAAACTGGTTTTCATTCATTCGATTGGTTTGAGCCCAGGATAGCCTACAGGGAAAAAAAAAAGCTGGATAACCACCCAAAGTGTTTGTATTTTCATTGGAAACTGATTTTTGTTTTGTTTTATTGTTTCTGTTTTTATTTTTAAATTAAATAAACTGCCATGAACTGAAAAAAAAAAAGTCACGAGTATGAAATGTACAATGTGGGGAGTATAGTCAATAGTTATATAATATCTTTGTAGGGTGACAGATGACAACTAGTGGTGATCATTTTAAAATGTAGAGAAATATCGAATCACTATGTTGTGTACCAGGAACTAACGTAGTGTTACAGGTCAATTATACTTCAAACACAAACAAACAAACTCATTAAAAAAGAGATCATATTTGCAGCCAACAGAGGTGAGGGGTGGGAGGGAGGGAGAGTTAGATGAAGGCAATCAAAAGTACAAAGTTCCAATTATAAAATAAATAAGTACTTGGGATGTAATGTACAATTTGATAAAGATAATTAACACTGCTGTATGTTACAAATGAAAGTTGTTAAAAGAGTAAATCCAAAGTGTTCTCATCAAAAGGAAAAAGACTTTTTTTTTCTATTTCTTTAATTTTGTGTCTATCTGAGATGATGGATGTTCACTAAACCTACTGTAGTAATCATTTCATGATGTATGTAGGTCAAATCATTATGTTGTACACCTTAAACTTATACAGTGCTATATGTCAATTATATCTCAATAAAAAAATGAAAAAATATTTTTAAAAATCTTACCTGCAAATAAAATATGTTGTCATAATACACACACAAAAATCAACTTTTGCTTTATTTGTGATTAGTGACTTACATGTAACAAATCCAAAAACATCTCAGTAAGACTGTTGTATGAATCTAGATAGAAATCTCTGCTGTCAGTGTGGTTGTATGTTGAAATTTCTTAGAGTTAAACACCTTACTTTCTTTATTAGTTAAAAATCCATCAACTAATGATTTGTGGCTTTACGCCAAATTTCTTTTTTATGTACACTTCAAATGAATGATTGTGCCGAATGACAATAGACTTCATAAACTTGGCAAATGTACAAGTAAAGACCAGAAACAAAAAAACCCACATTAATCCTATCTATAAAATATATGGTCCCTTAAAAACAAGTAAAAAGTTAATAGTTCCTTTGTATATAATGCAAAAGTAAAATCTGAAAGAAACTTGTTTTGTCACCACTTTAAAGTAACAAGACATAAATGTATTGTTTAAATAAAATACTGGTAAATAATTAATACTGTTTAATAACTTACTGTGTAAATAAAATAAACTCTTTAATAAAATAACCTGTTTAAATAAAAGTAATTATGCAAACCTATGCCATAGACCTCTTTACCCTAAGTGCAGGTCCACAGCACACTGAGATTTTTAAGGGGGTCAGATAGCATAACTGTTCCTGTAAATGAGTTAATTCTAAGAGGTAATTTAATTAAAGTAGAGAAGTGGCATTTGAACTGGGCCTTTATTTGTTCATTTGACAAATGCTGAAGTGCTTACTATGTTCAGGTAATATGCCAGGTACTAGGAAAACAAAGATGAAATGGATTCCCTCATTTTATTATGTGATAAAACTAAGAACTGTGTATGTATAGATACATGTGTGTGCTCAATTTACGTAGGTATGCATAACTAAACATAGTATAAAGTAAGGAGAGCACCCTTGAAAAATGGGTGGATTTCAACAGAGAAGCATAAACCCCTTCAACGGCTCCCTGCAACCCTTTCAGAAAAATTTCAACTGCCAAAATATGGTCTCAAGTTTCCTCACGATTCAGCCTCTAACTAAATTCCTAGGTGAGTTCCTCTACAGCTTCTTTATCTATGCTACATGTTGGCTACTCTATCCTTTCTTATTTTTTTCCATTTCTTTTCTTTCATTCATCTATCCATACATTTACATATTAATTGAGAGCCCATTATATGCAAGGCAAGGTACAGATACACAACACTGAACAGGAAAAATAGGGTTCTAGCCCTTGTGGAGTTACATTCTATAGAATGATAAAGATATTGAACTAATTAGACAACTGTTAATTGCATTTAATATATGCTACAAGGAAAAAATACAAGAGTCTTGAGTATATAATGAGAGCTTTAGTCCTTTTTTCCTTTTAGGTATTTGACTTCATGTGTAGTAACAAATATGCTACATGCCTTGGCAAAACACATACATGACAGAGGTTGCTAGATAAGTTCTTAAAACATTCAGGGGCCTGTCATGATAGTGAAACTTCTAAGAGTACAGTAGTCTGGGGCATGTCAGGCATGTCACAATATTTCTATCAACGTGAAGGACAAGTTGCTTCATCTTGTACACTCTACCACTGAGAGACACATGGGCCACTTTAGATTCAGGAGGCAATATGTAGTCTATTCAAATGTTCTAGTTGGAATAATTGACTGAGTAACTCATAGTTCTGAGTGGATCCCAGAGCTTCCATGCAAGCTGATTTGGGGCCATATGACCGAGAAGATCCAGTGGTAGCAAAAATTTTTTTTTAAATGTCATGGCAACACTCTTAGGGTTTTGGAAAAAAGCCTGTCCTCTACTATTGATAAATATTAGCCTTTTGAGAAACAGTTCTGGGTTTGCTACTGGGCTTCATGACTAAATACCTGACCATGGGACACCATGTAACCATGTGACATGAGCTGTCCTTGGTGAGCTGTTCAGTGTGGTACAAAAAAGAAAAAAGAGGATACAGAAAGTAAGAAAAATTGGAACTAAGCAATCATGCTCATAGCTGACATCCAGGTGAAAGCAATACTAAATCTGAAATCACTTTACAAACACTTTCAGGTCAGTAAAAGTTATTAGCTTGGCCTTCTTTCAATTTCTGAGACATGCTATGTAAACTCTCTTCTTCTTAAGGACTTCACACATACTGTTTCCACTAGTGATGAGGCTCTTCCCCTGCTTTTCACAGGGCTGGTTCCTTCTTATCTTTCAGGTCTCAACGTAAATATCACCACCTGGAATAGGTTTCCCTGACCACACTGTCTAAAGCTCTGCTCTTACTCCACACTGTTATCATCTAGCATGGTGCCTTGCTTTTACCTTTTGTGCCATGTATTACAATTTTTCATTATACATTTTTCTGTTTACTTGAATATTGTGTATCTCTTCCACTAGATGGTAAGTCCTACAAGAAGGCAAGAATAATGTCTGTTTTTCTCACCACCGTATACCTAGCAGCAAGCACAATGTCTTAAACACAGTAACATTCATTAAAATTTGTGGAATAAATAAGTACAATTACTTGGAGTTTCATCCCTCAGAGGTGGTATTTAACCTTCTCCTCCTATGAACCCAATACACAACATTTTGCACTGTTCTTTTTTGCACACTAATGGTGATTTTGCAGACTTACCATAGAAATTCAAGTGCCTAAAGCCAGAAGATGTTAATTGGGGAGTTCCTCTTTGGCATTCCTTCCTAAAACTCAGACTGTCAGTCTCTATAAATACTATACTACAAGTTAGGGCATAATTCAACATTTAACAAAGAAAGTTCATCATTTCCTATGGGTGATTTTGGCCTGTTGTTAATTTTGATAAGTGTCAGAGGTGGCTTAAAACATGGAAATAGGAATAAACTAAGAAATATGGTATATTTTTATTATAAAATTTCTGAGTTGAAAAATTAGCTTAAGAAGTGAGATGAAAGAAGAGGAGATATAGCTCTGTCTTACTTTTAGGCAGTTACCGAAGAAGTCTCAACTAAACTTCTTTGGTAGTAAAAATGAAGCTTTTACTACTTTCCTAAATTTTCAGTTATGATTTTTTAACCTAAGTCTATTACATGATTGTCATATTTACACTGAAGAATAAGAAAAACGCAAAGCAAAAAAATAACTCCTTAAGAATGTACTCATATTAGGATACTTCTTTCCCTTAGTCATCCACTAAATTGCATATTACTAAGAAATTCCTAGAAAAATTTGACATCTTCAGTACATGAGAAACATTGAATCCATCATAGAGACATACCCATCTCCCTAGCTGTTTCCACATGCAAGGCCTGGATTGGCTCTTTTTCTCTCCAGACATTTTCTCCTGTTCTTTTCTGAAGATTACATCATGGGTTTCCTGGGCCTCTGTGGTAGGGAGAAGAGGATAAAGGAAAAGGATGACAGTTTGGAACTATCAAATGTCAAGAAAAATAAACCAGTTACTCAGCAACAAAAACCATATTATGCAACTAGTATCTTCATTCCTCTATCATCATGGATTCCAACATCAGTACTAACTGATCATTTAAAGTCACTGTCATGATAAGCATCTTTATAACATTTACCTACTTTGTCTGGTTAAAAAAAGTTCATGTTTTGATTGGGAAATTAATTGTAATAGCAGTATAATTCTCTTTAGAATATTAAACAATAGAGTTTCATTTTGAAAGTTAGTATTAAGCTTCATCTTATTTTACTATTGTGTTTTAATACTGATTTACCTGTAATGATGTTGTGTCAACTCATAGAAATAAGTAATAATTTGTATAGTGCTTCCCAGTTTAAAGGTGCTATCACATGCATTTTCTTATCTTTATCTCAACAATTATAATAGTGAAGTATTACAGGGAACAATATTCAATATCTTATAATAACCTATACTGGAAAATAATCTGAAAAAAATATATATATGTGTGTGTATATATATAACTGAATCACTTTCCTGTACACCCAAAACTAACACAATATTGTAAATCAATGATACTTTAATTATAAATAAATAGTAACAATAGAAAAGAATAATGAAGTACTAGATATATCAACTAAGTACAAGAATAGATGTCATTTGCAATTCATGATTTTGTGACTTTAAAAAAAATAGTTCTTGATCATACATGAAGTTTTGTATTTGGGAAAATAAACCTACACACACTGAGGCAAGATGTATACCAAAACTCCCCTAAGTTTAATGTACATGTCTTTTTAAATTCATTTATTAATTTCTATTCCTTTTCTTGAAATGGTTTTTAATAAAAACTTTACAGATAACATTACTCCTACTGATTTTTCTTAAGAATTCATAAAAAGACATTGATATTGTGACTTCTTGACTAGTATTATATTTCCCTTCTCCTATTTCTTTGTAAGTTCTTTGATTTTAAATTTTAGGAGTGATTAAGGTTGAGGTTTGGTATACTATAAGTATATATTTAGTCACAATGGTAATATTATAATGAAGCACTTAAAATTGAGCACTTAATTATTTTAATGGAGGAAATAAACTTGTTTTTGTAATAATAGCACATGGTAAAAACATGTTTAGTACTATTTACACTCTATCTTGCATAATGTTACCATAGTAAAATGGACTTCAATCCAAATAATGGAGTAAATAAATGACACATCATAGTGATAAAAGTGATAATACAGAGCAAAGATGAAAACAGATTATAAGGTCATCTACAACTCTGCACAAAGGTAATTACAGTTGACCCTTGAAAAATAAGTTTTTTTTTGCCGTTTATTGATTTTATTTGAATTTTATTTTATTTTTTATACAGCAGGTTCTTATTAGTTATCTATTTTATACATATTAGTGTATAGATATCAATCTCAACCTCCCAATTCATCCCACCACCCCACCCCGCTTTCCCCCCTTGGTGTCCATACGTTTTTTCTCAACATCTGTGTCTCTATTTCAGCCTGCAAACAGGTTCATCTGTACCATTTTACAACAAGAGTTTAAACTGTACAGGTCCACTTATACACAAATTTTTTTTTCAATAGTAAATACTACAGTACTGTGATCCAGGTTTGGCTGAATCCCCAGATACTGAACCACAGAAAAGGAGGAATTGGAACCAGGGATATGGAGGGCTTACTGTAAATTATACTCAGATTTTTGACTGTGTGGAGGGTCAGCTCCCCAAATTCTCATGTTGTTCAAGAGTCAGCTGTACTAGGTCTGTCATTAAAACCACCAGCGCCCTCAACACATACATTAGGTTTTTCATTGTAGAAAGTCTGGAACAACCAGAGTAATATAAAGAATGTATATTTATAGGTCTTAATTATCTCTAGTAGTTCTATCATATGGAGATAACCATTGTTAACATTTTAGTTTATACCATCCCAGTCTAATACTTATATATATAATTATATTTATATTATGTACAATTTGTTTTGTATATGATGAAATAAAATTCATTTTTTATGGCAAGATGAGAAAAGTTTAAACATAAAATTTTTCTTTGCCTGGTTGGGCTTCCTCCCTCCCCTTTAGCATGTGTTGTGAATTTGTGTTAGCCAGACCTCCTTAGGAGATAATGTTCCTTCTTAACCTCACAAACAGTCACAACTCCTTCAGAAAGAAAATAACCTTCCTTCTTAATATTGTAAGGGGCCATGATAACCCATGACCACTACTCGCTTTGTATGTGTAGATCTGGATTGTGTAAACTGTCAATGATACATTATTTGACGTATCTCAAATAATGTATCATTGATTATATACATTTTGAGACACCTTGTCTCAAAAACTTATATAACTGTGCATTGAACTCTAATAAGTGGAACAGTTCTCAGAGCTTCCTGAAAGACTATCTCCTGGGTTATAATCCTCAGGTTGGCTTGAATAAAATTTTCCATTTCTTTCTTAGATCAACTATTGAATAATTTTTTGTCAACATATATATATGTTAATGCAAGTTCGTGTGCTCAATGCATAGTGAGGCCAAACAAACTGAAACTTCGGAGTGTGGAGCAGAGAAAGGTTTACTGCAAGGCCATGCAAGGAGATGAGGTGGCTCAGGCCCTAAAAAGCCCTGAGCTCCCCAAAGGGTTTCTGCAAAGCACTTTTAAAAGCCAGGTGAGGGAGGGGGGGTTGCAGGGTATGTGATCAGCTTATGCATAGTTCTCTGACTGGCTGACGGTGAGGTAGCAGGGTGGTGTCACAAGGGTTAACATTATCAGTCCTTAAGCTCCAGGAGGCCTGGGGCTATGTGCTCAAGGTCAAGTAGTTTCTTCCATTTGGTGAGGGGGGTGGGGGGATGTTCACATCTGGAAAACAACTCAGGAAATTTGCATCAAATACTACTATCTAGGTACTTCATAGAGGAGCTAAAGCAGAGGATATGGGGGAAGGCCTGTCCTGGGAAGGCCCCATGGGGTCCTTCTCGATTACATATATAATTGTCTTGTATGCTGTTTTGGTACTTGTTTTTGTCATTATATATCTACCTTTACCTCCATCATCAAATAGTCTTCTAAAATATGAAAGGAATAATTTTGGGGAGATTAAATTTTAAGCGAGTTATGGTTGCTTAAAAATCAATCTGTAAGAAAATTATTATGCATAAGAGTTGGCTAATTAACAAATAAATATATCCATGTTTTTATTAACATATACTTTAAAAAACTTCTTATATTACAAAAATTTTATTTTGTTCTTCGCGTTACTTAGAAAATAAAATTCTCCTATAAATATACTTCCTCCTAAGCATTTGCTACATATTCTCCTAGTTACAATGAGCTTTTAAATGACTAAACAGTATTTTATCATATAGATTTACTGTAATTTAATCAATCCCCAAAGTTGGGCATTTAAGCTATTTAAAATATTTCATTATTAGTAAGTGTATTTTGCAGATCCCTGAACATAAATCTTTGAATTCTTCAACAAAATCATGCTAAATTCATCATATCCTATTCTTATAAACATATCATTATTAAAGTCACATGAATTTCAATTCTCCTTTGAACCTCAGCTTCCTTATCAGCAAAATAAGGGGATTGGGTCACAGTCCTAGTATGCTCTAACTATAAAAAATTCAAGTTCTAAACATAGCAGATCTTTAATAATTGGGTGAAACAATTTGTGAATTCTTAGAAGAAACATGAGACATATAATTCACACCTTTCAAATGAAGGTAGTGTGTGTGTGTGTGTGTGTGTGTGTGTGTCTGTGTGTGTGTGTGTGTGTTGGAAGGGGACACACCGAATCATATAGGATGTTATCTTCCTGGAATATCAATTTCACTTCAAGATTTGGGAATAAAGTTTGCTGTTGCTGTTGTTTTTCCTGTTAAATATATTAGAGTGAAATACAAAAATCACACTAATTTTTAAGATAAAAATAAATTCTTTGAAAAAAATGTCATATTTCTGAGTGTGTCCTTTAAGCTCTGCCCCAGAAGTCAGGATTTATTTCCCACTTTTATCAGGAAAGGATGTAAGGCTCTGATTAATAGAATAGGAAGAAGACTTATCAGTGAATTCAAACCATTTCAGAACTGACTACATTTTAAGAGTAATTAGGACATTTGAAGTTGTCTTTGGCCCTGGAATCTAAACACAAATTCACTCCACTGACTCATTTGAGAACTTGTCAATATGTTAAGGTTTGTTTGACTTTACTAAATCAAACCTGTCCATCTTACTTTTCTATAATTTTATGAAACTTCTAGCTCATTTCTTTTAAAACCAGAAGGCCAAAGTCCATACAGCAGGTGTAGCCTTTCTAAACGTGCCCATAGGAGTATCGACCACTGAATATAATTTATATTTCTCATTCACTGCTTTATAATTTTGCATCCAGTGGATGGTTTTTACTCTCACAATCATCAACCCTACTTCAAATGTTCTACATATGTTTACATTAAACATTGAGTTTGCTTTAAAAAAAAAGTTTCTAAAAGACTTCAAGGATTAAGTAAAAAGAAACAAAAGCAGCTGGATTTTTTCTAACACAGAGGTTGAAAGAAAATCTGATACATGAAAATTTGAATAACAGCATTTCAAAATCCAAATGGACTAGAAAGCCAGTTTTTCTTATAAAAATTATTTGTAGCAAGGCAAATAGCTATTAAGAGCAAACCTTGCCAGGGACTTGGTTTTTTAACTCCAAAACTAACACGCAACGTTCATAGGACACCAAATGACGTGCAAAGCAAGGTACACTCGATGTAGAAAATCTAAAAAATACCTCTGTACTTCTACTCCCTATATGGAGAGAGCAAATAACTTTTCCTTTCCTTTCCTTTTTCTTCCTTTAATCCATTTATTAAATTTTTTAAATTAACTTTTTGAAAGCATCTGCTTAGTGGCCGAAATTGGCACGCAGGTACAAAAGCTTGAAGTCACCAATACGGTCCGACTGGGCCTCATTCCGCCAAGGGTGTCTCTGGACGGCCTCATCCCTCCAACTAAGAAAATACAGGGAACAAGCTCTCAGAACGCCAAGGGACTAACTGCTTAAGAGGATCTTCACTCTCGGTTAAACTTTCCTCCAGGAGCATTCTGGGACTGGCTCCTTTCCAGAACAGCTGAGGACGGGTGCTCTGGGCAGGGTATTCAGGCCAGACCCTGGCTCTGGGAGTGACCTTAGGACCCCTCCCTCCTCGGTCCCCAATAGACCAGAAACTAAAATAAAAAGTGTAATACAGCAACCTGAGGTAACTGCAAATGAGTCTGCAGCATCTTCTCGGGCGCTTAGAAACTCGCTTACGAGAGGAAGTCAGGGACCAAGCTGCCAGCCTCAGCCTCGTCAGGGACCACACACCAGCCGACCGCGGGCTGACCCGGAAGTGCTCGGCGGCGCCCTCCACGGCGGGGGCAGGGGCGCGGCCAAACCGGCGCTCACGCGCGCGCTCCCCGGGAACTCCCGCGGGTGGCTCGGCGCTCTCCCGGAGGCGCTCCCGAGCCGCCGCGGACGCCGCCAACATGGCCGAGACGAGCGAGGAGGTGGCGGTGCTGGTGCAGCGGGTGGTGAAGGACATCACCAACGCCTTCAGGAGGAACCCGCACATGTGAGTCGCGCGCCGGCGGTGCCCCCGCCTCCGCCGCCTCCGGGGGTCGTCGGGGGCGGGAGGGGGCGGGGCCAAGCCTCGAGCCGACCTCGGACTGCAGGTCTTGACCCGCTGCGCTGCTCACAAGAGCCGACGCAGCTGGGTCGGGGCCCGATAGTTGTCGGACGCCGCGGGGCCAGCTTTCCGCTACCGGAACAAGCTCTCGGGCGAGTCCTTAGAAGTGACCTCCCTCCCACCCCCTTCCCAGGAGTTCACGAAACTCGAAAGACTTCACCCGTGTGTCCACGTCCCACATCCGTTTAAGGTACACGGTGTGGGTCTGTATGTGCTTTGTTAACACAACTCTTTTGAGGTTCATCCCGGACCTTGGTAAGAAGGGGTTACTGATCATCTTATTCTCCATGGGCCAAAACCCCCTTAGTTTACTAGCCGAAGGTAGCTTGAGGCTGCTTTTGACTTTCGCCTCATCTGTCCGAAAATTGTAGAGGAACTTCGATGAAACATTTTGTTTTGAAGGTGAACAGGGCATTCTCAAGAGAGTAGCTTCTGTAGACACAGGTTGGGTCTGGTGGGAAGCAGATGAAACCTCGACACTTTTTAGCATTAGCTGATTCATAGTTACAGGGAGCATATTAATTGTTTTTTTATTCAAACGCTGCTGCCCTCTTTAAGTAGGACACCACAGAACTGACACATGTATCTTTCCCTCCTTCCTTTCCATTTTACTTGGAGTACTCCGGGAAGATCCGGTAAGAGACTGTATTCTGTCTGATACTTCTGCTTTTATGTAACGAAAAAGAAGCTATTAAAGAAGAGATATATCTACACATTGTACAAAAGAGTAAGGAAGAAGCAAGAGTGTAGCTATTTTCCTATCCATCCTCCCTTCATCCTTCCTTCCCTCAAGAGAAAGAAACATGGAATCCAGTTTTACATTGTTTTCACTTTACCTAATTGCTTATGGAGTTTTGTTTTTTTAAAAAATATTTTATTCTTTAAACTGGAACGCATGAATTATTCTTTTTAAGCATTCTAACTCCTTAAGCTTTTCCGCTGAAAAGAGGTGCCAAACCTTCATCTAAATGAAGTGTTCTTTTCCTTCAAGGTGATGCCCTCAGATGTCTTGCTCCCTCGTGGCACACAGTTGGAGACCTGCAACTGTGCCTCATTAAAAACAAGACACTGCTGGCCTCAAAACACACCTGCCACCTCTGACAGCGTCCACTTCCTTTCCCCTTGTGACTGCTGCCTTTTTCAGAATGAGAGTGTTTGGAATGATTTCCTGGCAGTAACCATAGTGGGCACTGGGCCTTCTAAAGAATGCTTTGATGCCTTGTTGTATATCAGTCTTTCAGTCCCCTTTTGAGAATGAGAGCTTTAGTGCAAATAAGAGACATTCTCAAAAAAAAAAAAAAAGTTGGACAAATGAAATGACTATTTTCTCATCATTTGGGGTTATTTTTCTTAAAGAAATTGAGGAGGTTAGAAGTCTAATAAGTACAGTAATCATCTTAGTTTGTCTTCTTTGAAGTAGACTAGAAAAGCATCAGTATTTCATATTTGAAAAAACTTAAGTTTGAGTGTTCATTGGCCTGGCAGGTTGACACAGTGCAGTTTGGAACACATCCCAGTTCTTCTGGATCATATTTATTGAAACTCATAAAGGACTTTAATGCCCCCCCAATCGCATTTTTTATGAGATCTCATCAATGTGCTCTGTGCCAGTGCATAACTTATAATTATTAATAAACATTTGGGTCATTCAGTATTTTTTAAAGTTTGAAATAATTTGAGCATTTGAAAAAATATGAAATAATGATATAGATCTGAAAATTTTAAATAGTTTAACTCATTGTTTAATATTAATCTTCAGCTATATTTTAGTACATATTCCCTACAGTAGCAATATCTCCAGTAATATTACAATGCGTCTTTTAAAATGTCTTATAATTTGGACTTTTCAAAATCGCTCATACTTCCTCCCCTCATCTAACCCTTTTACTTCCAAAATACATATGCTCTATTTCTAGTTAAAAGAAAAAGGCATCATTTACCTTCAAAGTTAGTACCTAATTACACTTTTCAGTATTATAAAAGAAAGTTTTTTATTCTTTTTGTTTTCCTCTTTTCTACAAATACAAGATAGATCATAATTTTATTAGCCAGCATCTACTACAGTAAATATATTGACTTTGTCTCTGGAAATTTCTAGCCAGTAGGAGTTGAAGATATAATGGGTGAAATGTGGATTTTGTTACTGGTGGGTATGGATAGGTTACCCTTTCTCAGCCTGTTTCTGCTTTCTCTCTCTTTTTTTTTTTAAATTAATTTATTTAATTTATTTATTTTTGACTGCGTTGGGTCTTCGTTGCTGCGCGCAGGCTTTCTCTAGTTGTGGTGAGCAGGGGCTATGCTTTGTTGCAGTGCGCGGGCTTCTCGTTGCGGTGGCTTCTCTTGTTGCAGAGCATGGGCTCTAGAGGCTGATGAAAACATAGGAAAATCACCTCACACAGTGTCTTGCACTTAGTTGCCACTAGGTAAATAGTAGACTTAACCTGAATCCCTGTGTTCCTTAGGAAATATATTGGCCAACTGAATGATGAATGTGAAGCACTTTATAAACTGAAAAATACCATGCAAATGTTGTTTGTGTGGTTGGCTCCTAGAGAATACTTTGGAAAAATAACTGAAGGCTTGACCCAGCGACAGGTATTAGCTTAATGTACAGATGCTGTGCTAGTGTGGAAGACAGCTGTTTACAGTGTAATTAGGGTCATGTCAAAGTTCTCTTATCCAGAAAGTTATTATTTTTTATTACTCTGTAATATTTATTGAACTCTCACTGTTTATGTAGCTACCATCTTCACAGTATGGAATAGGAAGAAGTATAAAATACAGTTCTTGTACTCAAGGCCCTCAGAAATATCTGTGATGTTGGAAATGTTCTTTATCTGTCCTGTCCAAATGGTAACCACTAGCCATATATAGCTATTGAGTGCTTGAAATGTGGCTAGTGCGAAAGAAGATCTAAATTTGAAGTTTTATTTAATTTTAATTGATTTATACATAATGGACACATATGCCTGGTGACCACTGTATTGCACAGTGCAGGTCTAGGTGGAGACCTAAGACTTGTATGTATGAACAGTGCATTTACCCTGCAAAGCCGTTTATAATAAGGGCTGGACTAGCAGTATGGTAAGCAAGTCGTACGTGAGTCTATTAGTAGTTGAAAGGGAAGCTGGGTATGTCTGGGCTAGTGCTTTTAGGGGAGGTGGGTTTTTGAGTGGCACTTTGAAGGCAAGGTAGGATTTACAGTCTTGGAGACCTCTACAAGAAGCAGTGAATGGACTAAATTCACAAAATGTGATTGAAAAGATAAAGTAGGGACAGATTATGGAAGTCCTTGACTATCTGACTTAATTTCATTCATTCCATCGGTGCATTCAGCAAAAGAATGTTTCTATTTGATAGATACAATGCTGGTCTCTAGGTATATGGGGCTAGGATTGGGGTATAGATTGATGAACACACCACACTTGGTCCCTGCCCAGTGGAACTTTAAACAAATCAACACACAAATTATGAAAAGAGCCCCAAAGGATAAGAAGGATAGTTTGAAAGAATAATAACAGAGAGGACTAATTTAGGATGGAAGGTCAAGATAGTTTTCCTGAGGAAATAGCAATTAAATTGAGACATGAGGCTTGGATAAGAGTTGGCTCAGGGAAAATATACTTCTTAGGCAGTGGGTAGGCCCCAGTGAGAATTTTTGAGTAAGGCAGTAGTAATGAAAGGCAGTTTCAGATCGTCTGCAAGTTGAACTGAAGAATAGGAAAGCATAGAATCTTAATTGACTTCTTACACTTGATTTTTATCTATTTATTTGAACAATAGTATACTTGTAAAAGTTTGGGTTTGCAGTCTCACAGTACTGGATTTGAACCTTGGCTTGTTATTTACTAGCTGAGTAGTCTCAGACAAGACTTTTTCCTCATCTATAAAATGGAATTAAAATTCCTACTTTATAAGATTAATGTGTGGAATAAATGAAATAGTGTATGTAAAACCTAAAACAGAGCATTGCATATAATAAACACTCAGTAAACAATAGTAATTTGTGTATCTGTTTTCTAAATAGGGTCAGTAATATAATTTCAGTGATAGTAATCTTTAGAATTGAGAAAGCTTATGAGGTCTCTAAAATTTCTTAATCACCGGTAAAGTTTTAGTTAACAATATGCAAGGGTCAGTTCTTTTAGATACTTTTCTAACTTTTTGGTCATTCTGGAAAGAATTCCAGTTTGAAGGAAAAAAATAACTGTTAGATTAAAAAGATTTGTACCATTTGCCGAATCTTGGGCTGTTTTCTCTTCAGTCACTCCACATTACAGGGTTCAGTTTTAATATTTGGGGACCATCCTTACCTCCCCGACAGGAAGCTGGTCAATATTACTTTTGTAAATAAGTGGACCGACTCCAGTTAGACTGATGTTTCTGGAAAGTACAGACAAGAGAAGCTGTCTAAACATGAGGAACAAGGTCAGTATCAGTGCTGTATGAACCTTGAACTTCATCTAGAAGTTAGTGGATCCCCATTGTGAAGTGAAGCGCTAAGGGAGATATACCATGCTGTGGATGATCTTTTTAAGTAAATATGTAGGTTCATTCCATGTTGCTATTCCTTTGGAGCAGCCTTCAAAGGTAACCTACAAAGTGAGCACTGTGGTTTCTCGTTGAAAAGATTGGAACTTGATCGCTGTCTCAAATTTTCATGTTTGTAAAAACCCATGACCTTGTTAATGCTGATATTTACTTGAGTATCCTGGTTAAGCACCAGGAATCTAAATTTGCCAGAAACCTAAAAATAAAGAAGAATGGAATGTGGTGGTAGTGAAAGAGTCAGAAATTTCTCTTATGAGACTATTTCATAAGGAAATAACTGGAGATGTATTTGATGTTTATAGCACATTCATTGTACCCATGAATGATACAAAAATTATATAAGAAAATGTTTAATGTGAATTGTTAAATTAAAAAAAAAAAAGAATTATAGGGGCTTCCCTGGCAGTCCAGTGGTTAAGATTGCGTGCTTCTAGCACAGGGGGCACGGGTTCCATCCCTGGTCGGGAAACTAAGATCCTACATGCCATGGGGCACAGCCAAATAAATAAATAAATAAAATTTTAAAAAGGATTATAGAAGAGTATGTCCAACATAATCCCACTTTTGTAAACTACTTAGAAAAAAAGGATGCATACCCAACATTAGTGGTGGTAGAGGGATGACAAATGACTTTTAGTTTTTTTTCCCTGAATTTTCCAACTTTGGGTATGAAATTAGAATTTAAATAGCCAGAAATCTTGCTAGAACTCTAAAAGGAGTTAATCTAAAGCCTGCTTGCTTTCACTGATGTCTTTATTTTCATTAGTGTCAAGGGTTTTGGGCTAAATAGTAGGAGATCCAGATTTTGAATTAAGCCACTAGCACTATGACCTTGAGTAATCACCTTAACCTCAGTGGATCTCAGTTCCCTCATCTGACAAAATGAGAGACTGGAGGAATGAAGTCCCTTCCAATTTCAAAATGATTCTGGAATTCTGTTCTAAATTGTCTGAAAAAAAGTGGACTATGACCTAAGGGACTAGGCATAGGAGAAATCTGAAGTCAAACACACTGTTATTTGGAATCTTACTGACCTACCTTTATGAAGTACATGTTATATTTTTAGGAAGCAGCAAAGCATTGTATCTTAGGGTCAAATAACTCGACAAAGGCTTAACTTTCTTCGCTTTAGCTTCCCATTATCTGTTAACCAAGGAACTTTTCTGGTTGACCGCAGGCTCTTAACTGAATTAATGGTAATATACTTCATCTCTGCCTGGTACTTTGTAGCTTACCACGGTCTTTACATTGTATTATTTGCTTTTCATGACTGGCAGGGAAGGCATTGTCATTTCTGCATTTCAGATGAGGATACTGATGGCAAGTGCCTAGTCAAATTCACATTGATCATTGGTAGAACAGAGACTAACTAGAACCCTGGACCTTAGAAGGTTGAGTGCTTTTGTCTCTACATCCTCCTACCTCTCTTTTAATGTTTCTTTTTTTTTCATAGTGCTTCATATTCCCTGATATGACCATTTTCATTCTCTTTACATGAGAATAGCTTTTGGGTTTCTCAGTCATAAAATTTGAAAGCTGGATGAGACCTAGCAGCCCATTTCCCTTATTTAGAAATGTAATGCAATTCCTCTATTTTACAAATGAAGAAATTGAGGTCTACAGAGGCCAAGTGGCAGGAGATAGAGATATCGATACATATATAGAGAGATAATCTATATCATATTGACAAAGCTAGGATTTGGACCCACTGCATTAGAAGGAAATCAGAGGTAATGTTCTTTTGGAGAGTCAAGAAGTGATATTCTTTGAAAACTATTTGAATATTATCACTGAAGTGCATTGATAATCAGCGTTCCAGTAGCAGTTATTGAGCACCTGCTATATCCAAGGCATTCTTGTTTTTTAAAATTATTTCTTGGAAGGATAATAGCCAACTAACGCAGTGTGTTTTTATTTGTGCAGATGGTTCTGTACTTTCATTTAGGTACCAGATTATTAGTTGGGCATTTTATGTGTGGTGTAAATAGTGAGCAAGGCAGGTTTTTACATTGTGAATTTAAGTAAAAAGTCCTCCCCCCACAATGGACTATACTCAGAAGCTAGGATTCTTTTATTCTTGTTACTCTAACATTCATATTGTTGACTTTTGCAGTTCTTTGTAGTGTTGTAGGTGGTTGTTAGATCTCAGAAAACAGACTTTCTTGAAATAATTACACTGAGTTTATTATTTTTTAACTATAATTCTAGTTTTCTTAAAATATTGTTTTACATAGTAATACCTGAACACCAGAAAATACCAGCAATTCAGACATGTATTTAGTCAGTTATAGATCTAGATGTGGCTAGTTGTCCTAATAGTGTGTTAAATTAGATTAGAATTCATATCACCAAATACAAAAATATATTTTGAAATACTGGACATTGGACTCAGATGCTCTCTCAGCATTGACCCATTCTTCCTAAGAACTTCATTTATTTTACTAGAGTGGCAAAGTGTTAACATTTTGTTTTAGATATTGACGCAACTCCCCAGCAAAACCATCAGCTTTGTGTAGTCTGGGACCACCTTGTTTTATTCATTTTTGCATTTTCAGAACCTAACACAGTATCCCATTCATTGTAGTACTCAGGAAATGTTTAGATAGTACTGGCATGGTGTATCAAAACACCCCTGAGTCAACTGAGTCAGTTGTCGGGGCAAAAAGCCTTAGGTCCCAAAGTCTACTTGGGCGTTAAATCAGCTCAAAAGAACAGTTAGTGACTTGCAACCCCTAGAATACCCTCTTTTATTGATATATCCCTGTGTCACTAATGAAGCAATCAGTAGAAAGTAGGTTACTTCTGAGCTATCCAGTTTAGAGTTTCCAGGACGGATTTTATTTTAGTTCCACAGCCTCCCACCAGTTTGTGATGGTGGCCTAACAGATAAAGAGTGCTTTTCTTATAACCTGTAATTGAACAGTTTTCCTCTTTGCATTTGTCAGCCAGCATACTGTCTTGGCAGGGGAATTCAAGGGCATAATAGATGCTGTCACACACAAGCTCTGAAAACCAGTTCTTTATTCTGTTTTTTAAAAACACATTAAAAAAAATCTGCTTAGACGCTCTAAAAATATTTATGTCAACTGCTCTTGTTAAAAGGTTTCTTGTAAGTTATTCATTAATTAATGGAAGAACATACTATTTGAGAAAGGATGTTTCACATAGACAAGAACTGTAAATTCTTTGTAGTTGAAAGGAATGAATGCAGGTTTTACAAAAATATTTTTGTGTTTGCTGGTTCATTTACTGTGTAAGTCAACTGCCCTATGTATTGTTTATTAAATCTCTGCCTGTAATGTAAATTTTCTTTTTTTTTTTATTGGAGTGGATACAACGAAGTGGATCAGCTATATGTGTACATATATCCCCTCCCTCTTGGACCTCCCTCCCACCCCACCCCCATCCCACCCATCTAGGTCATCAGAGAGCACCGAGCTGAGCTCCCTGTGCTATACAGCAGGTTCCCACTAGCTATCTGTTGTACACATGGTAGCGTATATATGTCAATCCTAATCTCCCAATTCATCCCACCCTTCCCTTCCCCCACTGTGTCCACATGTCCATTCTCTACATCTGCATTTCTATTCCTGCCCTGCAAATAGGTTCATCTGTACCCTTTTTCTAGATTCCACATGTATGCATTAATATACAATATTTGTTTTTCTCTTTTTGACTTACTTCACTCTGTATGACAGACTCTAGGTCCATCCACATCTCTACAAATGACCTAATTTTATTCTTTTTTATGGCTGAGTAATATTCCTTGTATATATGTACCACATTGTCTTTATCCATTCATCTGTCGATGGACATTTAGGTTGCTTCCATGTTCCGGCTATTGTAAATAGTGCTGCAATGAACATTGTGGTACATGTATCTTTTTGAATTGCAGTTTTCTCAGGATATATGCCTAGTAGTGGGATTGCTGGGTCATATGGTAGTTCTATTTTTTGCCTGTAATGTAAATTTTCAACTTAAGTTGAGGTGGATTAAGGGATATAGAAGCCACCACAGATGAAAATGGTCAAATCCTGAAGTGTATTTTGTATTTTAACAATATTTACATATTAACATGTTTTTTATTTTAGAAATGTATAAAGAATTATAAAAAAGAAAAGAAAATATGGCCCACAGTCTCACTGATAATATAAGTTTATTAATAATCTGGTCTACATATATTTATTAGCAGGCAAACATAAATACATTTTTGACATTTTTATAATCATAAATAATATGTACAAGTAACTAGAAAATTTAAACTGTATAAAAATAAATCCCCAAAAGGTTCTTGGTATCCTTTCAAGAAATTTTTTAGTGCATCTATATATCTTTTTAAAAGATTATACAGGGACTTCCCTGGTGGTCCAGTGGTTAAGAATCTGCCTTCCAATGCAGGGGACGTGGGTTTGATCCCTGGTGGGGGAACTAAGATCCCACATGCTGTGGGGCAACTAAACAACTAAACCCATGCGCTCTAGAGCCCACACACAACAACTATAGAGAAGCCCACAACTAAGAGCCCACACACCGCAATGAAGACCCAGAATAGCCAAAAAAAAAAAAAAAAAAGAGAAAAGAAAAAGACTAGGACTTTGCCCTTAAAAAAAAAAAAAGATTATACAAAGGGCTTTGTGCTGTACACTGTATTTGGCATTTTGCTTTTTTTGTTTTATGTATGTTGGCACCCTTTCCATACCAGCATATGCAGATTTACCTCATTATTTTTTTTTCAGCTCTATAACATGGATGAACCACATTTATTTTACCAGTCTTATATTGTTTGATACACATTCAGAGTATTTCCAGATTGTTGCACTGTTGCCATGAATATCCAATGAATTCATATATTTTGGCACAGGATAATTTCTGAACAGTAGAATCACTGGGTCAAAGGGTATATGTACTTTAAAAATTGACAGACATTTTCAAATTTCTATTCAAAGATTAGACCAGTTTTCATTCCTGTAACAGCAAGTACAGCATACTAATTTTTCCATACTCTTGTCAGTATTATCAAACTTTTAAAAGATTATTATTTCTACCAATCCAGTGGTGAGCTAAATATTTTTAAGAAAGGGAAATATGTACAGTTTTTTTAATATTCTGTAGGATATGAAAATTTTTGAAAAGGCTAGTATTCTTATCTTTAATTCTTTTTTATGTTTTACATATTAAGAGATGAAATTGGCCTGATCCCATGTCCTGAAGCTAGGTATAATCGGAGTCCCATAGTCCTGGTTGAAAACAAACTTGGCGTGGAGAGCTGGTGTGTCAAGTTCCTTTTACCGTATGTCCACAACAAACTCCTTTTGTACAGAACAAGAAAGCAGTGGCTGAACAAAGATGGTAAGTATGGAGTCTATCCTCTTTCTTTGACTTTTAGAAGCAGCATGAAATATAGTGGGAAGAACCCTCTCTGATGTTGCCATTCCTGGATTCTAGTTCTGGCTTTTTCATTCACTGCCTGGGCAGGCGTTTAACGTTTCTGTCAACTGAGGAGTTTGGACTCATCACTCGTTTTCTAATTTTGCATCCATGATGATTCTGTGGAAGGTGCCTCAAGCAGGGTGCCAGGCCCTCTACTGCAAACAGATTTTTTTTTTTAATGTATTGAGGTCATTTGTAAGATATTTGAAGAAAGCATCTCAAGGCTAAAAACAGTTTGAAAATCTGTGAAGTGAACTCTAGTCCCTACAAGCTCTGATTCTCTGGTTTCTAATCCTTTAGTAGGTTATGAGTAATAGAACTCATTTAGTAACAGTCCAAATGAGATAACCAAGGTGTGATGGTGGTAGTTATACTGTGAACCAGGTCAGTGGTTTATGATGGTGCTGTTGTACTTTGACTCCCAAGTAAGCTCTGGCCCACTGTGTTCTGTTCCTATGCTGAAATGAGCAAAAGAAAACCATCCTATTTCTTCATTTTTTCTGCTTCTCCGAGGTAGTTCTTTGCTGCATCAGACAATCCCTATTCATCCCACCTGGTGTCTTTTCCTTGTTTTCCCCCTGTATGTGATGTTAAGCATCCATGTACACAAATTCAGTTTACTTTTTAGGTAAACGTAGGATCTGAGTTCTCACTTTTTTGGAGAGTGCTCATCCAAGACTATATTCTTGACTGTTTCTGTAAAGCTCCTTCCCCTTCCCACATACAGCAGTACCTTCAAAAGTGCTCAGTATATCTGGTAGCTAATTTTGAATAAGAACTTTGTTTCTTAGAGAATTTTAATTATAAGTTCAGTAGCCATTACCGAGGGCCTACTCCTACCTGAAGCTGTTCTAAGTACTGAGGGGGATAAAAAGATGAATAATACCTGTTTCCTTTACTCAGGAAGCTTACAGTTGAGTGAGAAACAATCTCTTCATGGAGAATAGTGTTGCCAAAGGGGACATGCCAATTTCCTTGTGTTCCTCTTGGCATTGTCCTTAATATACTTTCATAATAGGTTAATAGAACTTTCCCGTTTAGACCAGTAGAAAAGGTAATCTGATTTGAAGATTTAATGTGAAATAGTTTCTATTTTCTGTTTCACTCAGTCCACTGATATATATATTTCTTAATTATAAGGCTATGTCTAAGTTTATGGCATAACTTAAGTTTGTGGCAGAAACTTAAAGGCATAAGTTTAGGCATAAACTTAAAGTTAAGGGCATTTATCTGTTGTTAGCCCCCTTTCATTCTCCATTCCATTACCCTATAGTAGTTTTCATCAACATTAAGGTACAAAGTAGCACCATGTGAATCCATCAAGTTATTTTTTTGCCTAACAGAGCTATATTGTGTATGTTCTGGCACACAGAAATGTATAATTGAGCCAATACGTAACTAACTCTGCAGGGGGAGACAAATGATGCTCTTGTAGAGAAGAAACAGTATGAATTTGAAAGTGTCAAAGGCTGTCATTTCAGATCATCAGCTTTTGCCCTTTCATGTATGCTAGCCCAACCTGCCTTCTTCCTGTGGTCTTCCAAGTTCTTCTCTCCATTTCCCTGTTTCTTGTCTTTCTGGGCAGTGCACTGTAGGCTTTGCTAAATCTCCTCATCATATAATTTTATCTTGATAGACCCAGGAGAACCCAGGCAGAAGATCAAATGGTTAAGCTCACTCACATGAATTGCTGACATCTAAGGTTTGAATTCTGATGCAACTGTGCGTGTATACAGAAGCAACTTGATTTTATCTTAACCTATATCTTCATGGAAGTAGTTTTCAATTTCACTTTTTGGGGGCAGCGACAGTATAGTTCAATGCGGTGTCATATATTACTCAGGTTGTATATTGTATTATTGGTAAAAATATGGAAGTGAGTTTCTGATGTGATAAAAAAAAGATACCTGAAAATGCAGACTGACTAACATAAGAGTGTTCTGCTAAACTTGTGAACTGAAGAACACAGTGGTGAATTTTGCTAAGGAAAGAAAGTTAAAAGTATTAGGAAAAAAGAAGTCATTTCATGAAAATGCTATACTTTTTAAATTGTTTTTGTAGAAAGTATACATATAAGAGCCAAATGAAGAAAGCTGGCAGTTTAAGAACAATTTCAGAAATGCCAGTGTCTTTGTGATAGATCATGCCAAAATCCTCGGCATTCCCTTAAGAATGTATTCTGTAACTGCAGGTGACCTTTATTCTGGGCATATATTTTTTTTCTTTTTAACCAAACTGAATTCATGCTCTCATTAGTGTGCTGAATTCCTTAGATGTTTGAAAATCATCTGTATTAGTCAGGGTTCTCCACAGCAACAACCAATAGAGATTTTATGTATATATATACATAAAACGAGATTCATTATGATGAATTGGCTCACATGATTATGGAGGCTGAGAAGTCCCACAATCTACTTTCTGCAAGCTGGGGACCCAGAGAAGCCAGTGATTTAATTCAGTTTGAGTCTGAAGGATTGAGAAGCAGGGGAGCCAGTGGTTTAAATCCCAGTCTGGAAGCTGGAGAAGATAAGATGAGGTGTCCCAACTCAAGCAGACAGAGGAAGCAAAAAAGGAGTCAATTCTCCTGTTTTCCTCCTTTTGTTCTGTTCAGGTCCTCAACAGATTGATGTTCACCCACATTGGGGAGGGCAGTCTACTGAGTCTTCAGATTCAAATGTTAATCTCATCTGAAAACACCCTCACTAATACACTCAGAAATCATGTTTAGTAATGTTTAATCTGTGCACCCTGTAACCAGTCAAGTTTAACCAAAAGTAACCATCACAGCCTCCCTGTTTATTTACTTAGAGAGAAACTAATATTTTTTAAAAGTGTGCTGCAGTAATAGCCATATTTGGTTTGGGAGAGGGGTGATACTGTAATTCTGATTTATGAAAAATCCATGGCAGAAACAAAAAGCAAGAGAGAAGTCCATAGCAGTGGAGTCCTGACTGAGTAGTGCTCTGTCCCGCACTCTATCTCCAAGTCAGCGCTTCCATCTTTTTGTTGTTGTTGTTCTTCCCTCTTTCTCACAATGCTTGCTCTCAGTCCATCACTGAGCTCTCTCTTATCTCTTCATTTCTTATTTCTCATCTGGATAAATATTATTACCTCATAGTTGGTCTACTCCATTTTCGGCCTCTCTTCTGTAATCCATGTCCGTCATGCCACTAGTCAGTCGTTTCAAACACTTCTTAGAAACACAGTTTGAAAGATGCTTTTCTGAAATATGTATCCTCTTGTCTCATGATGCCTAGAGGGACAAGGTAGAGTCATTATCCTTGGCATGGTATTCAAGGGCCTTCACGATCTGTCCGCAGGCTGTATTACCAGCTTTTTCCTCTACTTTTTTTTTTTTTTTTTTTTGCTGTACGCGGGCCTCTCACTGTTGTGGCCTCTCCCATTGCGGAGCACAGGCTCCGGACGCGCAGGCTCAGAGGCCATGGCTCACCGGCGCAGCCGCTCCGCGGCATGTGGGATCTTCCCGGACCGGGGCACGAACCCGTGTCCCCTGCATTGGCAGGCGGCAGGCAGACTCTCAACCACTGCGCCACCAGGGAAGCCCTCCTCTATTTTTATATTTAGCATCAGAGGTTGTAGACTCTCAGCCACCAGGCTGAAGCCAGCCCACATGTTTATTTCATTTTGGCTTGTATAATGTTTTAAAAATTGTTTTTAAAACAACTTTGTTGTTGGTTAAACATTTCAAATCAGGATGAACTTCTAAAATTAGGATGGAAATATGGATTTCTGCCTTCACTTGAAAAATCAGAAGCCTTGGATGCATCCGTTTCTGTGCAGCAGCAATTGGCTGAGGATCATAGCCTCTGCTTTTCTTGACTAGGCAAGCCTATTCCAGTTGACTGCAACCTCCTCATGTCCTTCAGACACTGAGGCAGTGTCATTTGCTACTTACCAGGTTTGCTTTGCCTCTTTTTTGCCATTTATTTGAGCCCTGGAAGCATTTGAGTTTGCAGCTGTTTGATGTACATTCCAGCCACAACAAACACTGTTCCATTCTTGGACTTTGCTGTGTACTACTGCCTTAATTCCATGCCTTTGCTGAGGTCAGGTTCAGGTCTAATGTTGTCATTATTGTTGTGTTTGCCAACACACACACATGTGAAGCCTCTTGACTGCTCCAGGAAGCAACAGTTACTCCTTTGCACTCCTGTGGGAGTCCTTATTCATACTGCATGCATAGTAGAACTTACCAGACTTTACTGTAGTTGATTATTTAAACAACATTTATCCCAGCTAGATTGTGGGTTTGTAAGAAAGAGGGGTTATAGCTTGTCTTTATTTACTCAGCACTTTTATGTGTTCAATAGACATTTGTCAAATAAGTAACAAGAGTTTGGTAAGCAAGAGCTTTTAGCTTAGTCTGGCTATTGATTCAGTGACTGTATTCTGTAATAAACAGGACCTTTCTGATATTTACCACTAGCCTCACCTCAAGCCTCTCTTGTTGTGGTAACCTGAATGTATTTTAGAGGAAGAGATTAATTAATCCAAGTTGACCTTGGATTTATTTTTAGATGCATGAAAACATATCTCTGTTAGAGACATGTGTCAAACCCAGTGTCCAGTACCAGGTGACTGCTCACCTTGGGCCATTTCTAGAATGCATTGAAGCCAAGAAAGCATATTGGTCTTTCTCTGACTTTTCTGTAACATCCTTAAATGTTCTCTTTGTTACAGCTGAAATTTAGGTACTTTTTTTTCCTGTGTATAATGTGCCCTGATTCATTTTCTCCTTGTGATGTGATGATGAGCTAGTCATATATTGGAGTGTAACAAAGGAATGGTTATTTGCTGGTATATGTTCTGGTGTTTGGAGAGACATCTGTTTAATTTCAAGAGACTGTAGGGATATCAATAGCTCACATCTTGGTAAAACTGCAAAGAAAAATGGTATATAGTTGATGAGATGGAGAGAGTGAAATAGTCAACTGTTGATTATACATGTTTATCTTTAGATCTTTGGTTCAACACTCACTTGAAGACAGCAAAGTAATTGTAGACAGTGTGCTAGGTTGGAAAGAGCATCTTCTTTGCAAGAAAAACAGAGCTGGATTTAGACTCAATTTATCAGCACACTGAAGTCATTTAGCAGTGATTTTAGGCAAATTACTTAACCTTTTCCTAGTTCCACACCAAAAGAAGAGAATTCTCACAGGTCTCAGAGGGTTGTTATGAGGATCACATGAATTAGTGTATGTAAAGCACCCAACGCAGAGACTGGCATGTCATTGACTCTCAAGAAACACTAGTTTCCTTTCTCTCATTTATCCAGAGCCAGTGAGGAAGAAGAGCAGAAAAATATATATAATTCAGTAAGGATTCTTTAATTATGTCCAATATTTATAACCTAGTTACTTCTCCTTCATTGGCCCTTTTCCATTTCTGATATTCTACTTCACCCCCACCTCTTGGATCTGACTGGAATGCTTCTTAAAGGAGGTCCCATCTGAACTTAAGTCCTGAATCAGGAAGAGTTAGCAGTTTATCAAAGAGGAAGGGGGAAGGGCATGTGACTGTCTGTGTTACTAGGCATTACTGGTGGTTGGCCAAGGCTGTTGATAAGTTTTAAGTGTGTTTAGAGAACAGGGGGGGTTTGAGAAGGATCCCTCCACTCAGCAGTCGCTGCTCAGCCAGCTCAAGAGATTCTTTTCCTCCCTCTGGTGGCATCCAATCCCAGTATCATTTGTAACTGGGCTAGGAGATACAGGCTTTGTAACAGGAGTTATCACTGCGTGCTTGCTGTGTGTCAGGTATTGTCCTAACAATTCACGGGTATGAATCATTTAATACACCCATGAGGTAGTACTATTATTAGCTCAGTTTTACGTATGAGGCGGACACTAAGGCACAGAAAGATTGATGTGCCTCGGAACTTCCCAGTCAGTAGTAGAGCTGGGCTCTGACCCAACAGCTGCTGTTGCCTTGCTAGGGGGAGACCCTCCAGTAAAAGAAGTGCTCTTCACACATCCACAAAGTGAAAAGTGGGGACTTCGGTATTTTCTGTGTTAGTTTTTGCCTTGTGCTGCTATACACAAGTATCTTGTGGAGGATGAACTCCTCTGCATTTATGGGTGGGGAAGGAGAGTTGCATTAGAAGTACAAACAAATAGCAACTATGATTGGTCAAATACACATTTTTTTTAATGCAGAAAGGGAGAGTCCAAGAAACTAAATACCAGTTTATCTCATTATCTGGGAAGTGTAATGGATTTTGAAAAATTGTGGACTTAAAAAAAAAATTCCAGAGGCCTTCCCATCATGCACAAACATTTTCATACAGCCACTTAATAACCAAGTGGTTTTTTGTTATTGTTCATTACACAAGTTTAGAAATTTAGACAGCTTTGCAATAAGAACAACTGCCTCATTTTTTCTGACTTCTTTGATTAATTGATGTTGAGAATATTCATTTCTTGATAAGTAGTAATGGTGTTTAGTTGAACAAGTATTTATTAAGTCAAACTGTGTGTCAAACAGCTATGGAGAAATGGGATGAATCTCATTGCTTACAACACTAAGGTTGATGTTATGATCCCCATTTCATAGATAAGGAAACTGAAGTTCAAAGACATTAAGTTATGTAGGCAGTAAGTGGAGAAGTTGAGATTTGAACCCAGGCAGAATGGCTTTAAGGCCTGTGCTCTTACCACTTCTCTGTGATGTGGGCAGACTTGGAATTTCTTTTGGGCAGAGGCCATATTTTTTTCATCTTTGATGAATGAATGGCTAATTTGAAGGTGTATTAGAGAGGACCTGCATCCAAAATATATACAGTCTCATCAAGAGGATAATATTTATATAAGTTCAGTAACAAAGTAAGATATACACAGAACATAGAGATGAAAGATTGCTTTCAACCATGTAGGTCAGGAAGGCCTTTATAGAGAAAGATGCTTTTTTTTTTTTCTTTTAAATTCAGGGATAGGAGGACATTTCTGGCAGAGAGAATAGGAAGCAGGTAAATCTGAGTTATAGCCAGAGAAGAAAAGGTAGGCAGATGGGCAGTATGTTTAGGGAATGGGGGGTGTTTGGTTCAGGTGGAATGTAGCACCTGAAGGGAAAGTAATGGAAAGCCAGGCTGACAAGGACATTGGGACCAGATTCTGTTTTCCAGGTACATTTCTCCAGCACCCTCAGCTTTAGTCACGCTCAGGGTACCCATAATCTTTTGAGAGCATACTGTGTGTGAAGTTCCCTGCCTCTCTACCTTTCCTCATAGTTTTTTCCACAGTCTGTAGTGCCCTTTACTGTCTTACTCATTTATAGTCTTCCCTGGGTACTCCAGTAAGAATTAATTGCAGCTGCTTTGGTGGTCCCCAAAATGTGGTATATGTTTCTACTTCACAATTATTTTAGTTTGCCTTATAATTGTTTACATATTCTCTCCAACTAAAGGTTAATCTTTTAGAAGGCAAGATCAGATCTTGCATTTCTCATAATATCCATTCTCTCAGTCCTGTGGGCCCAGTTTAATCTCTGCACATAGTCAGTACTTGGTATATTTTGGAATTAAAGGAATAATGGTATAGAAAATTGTATTTAATTTCCCTGGTAAATGTTAAATTAGTGCCCAAAACTACTAAAAGTAAAAGAAGGAAGAGGTTTATTAGATTGTTCCTTATAGACATATTGACATTATATAATATATACATTGATATTATATAGTATGTTTGTAATCTAGACATTTCATGATGCTTGTAATGAGGACGATAAAGTTAAAAAATAAATGTGTGCTAATCCTACCTTTTGTTGCTCATTTATCAAATGTTATAATATATTCAGTAGTAATGAAATCATAGGCTCACAATAAATGTTAATCTCTTATTGAGATGGTTGAGAATTGAATAATTGATTTTCATGTTCACTAAAATATTTTAAGATGACTATAGGGATGCACTTATGTGTATTTACTCTTAGATTTTTAAAAGTTTATCTTTTACTTAAACAGAGAGTGTCTCAATTATTTATTGTTGACAGACATTTCAACTGCAGTATAACTGAGTTATTAAAAGCAGTCAGACGCTGTCATTGCACATACTAATTGGGTGACTGGGCAAATTCCTTGAACTCTCTAGATGTCCATTTCCAAATATCTTGGATTATGATTGTGAGAATTCAATGAAATAATGTAAATAAAATAATAATGTGCCTGATACATAATAATGCCAAATAATTATAACAGTTTTTATTATTTTATTTACTTAGCATTTAATATGAGCTTGGTAGAGGTTACTGTAATTTAGTTTTATGCCCTAGGCTGATCATCTTAATCCTAAAATTCTTTTTTTCAGTTTTAATAAAATGAAGACGATATATCTAAATATTACTGACTGTTTTATTAAATATAGCCTTATGGAGCTTATTCAAGACCATGATAGATACATAGCTAATGAATATGAATAGACTATACAATGAAAATAGAAAATAGTAAACAAAATCAAAAAATGTTTGTATTAATAATTGTAATTAAAGATGTAAATTAAAACAGAAACAAAGTACAATTTTTTTATCTGCCACATTCATTTTCAAAAATATACTTACATAGGTCAAAGTTACAGGGACATAAGTACACTCACGTTACTCTTGGCGATGTAAATAGATACAGTCCATTTGGAGAACAATTTAGAAGTGCTTAGTGGGAGCCATACTGATATTTGTATTGTTTGACATAGTAGTTCTACTCCTGGAAAAATATCCAAAGAAAATAATCTATGAGACAAAAAGTATGCTTAAAAGTGTTTGTAGTAGTATTATCCATAACAGTAAAAACAAAACAGGAAACAGCCTAAAGAAGAAGATAAATGATAATATATTAAACTGAAGGATTGTTATGCAGTTCTTAAAAATGCATACTATAGGGCTTCCCTGGTGGCGCAGTGGTTGAGAGTCCACCTGCAGATGCAGGGGAAGCGGGTGCGTGCCCCGGTCTGGGAGGATCCCACATGCCGTGGAGCGGCTGGGCCTGTGAGCCATGGCCTCTGGGCCTGCACATCCGGAGCCTGTGTTCCGCAACGGGAGAGGCCACAGCAGTGAGAGGCCCATGTACCGCAAAAAAAAAAAATGCATACTGTAGCAATATAGGAGAATGCATATGTAATAATGTTGAGTGAAAAACATAGAACAAAATTGTGCATTTATCATTGCTGTAACTGTAAAAATGTGTGTAAGAAATAATCTTTGCAGGGGAATGTAAATGAATTGTTAACTAAGTTGGATTATATGTGATTTTCTTTTTGAAAATTTGCACGTAGTCAATTCTTGAAATATTTGTGAAATTAAATGAGTAGTGGTAGAGAAATTGTGTTTTTTTGTGCCAAAAACCGCTAAAAGAATGAATAGGTTAGTTTGATTATTCTTTATAGACGTATTGTAAAGTGGTTTCAGTGTCAACTTTTAAAAAGTTATACTTACTATAAGTAGAAGAAAATCTTCATGTCTTTGTATCTGAGGATAATCTTTGTGTCTCTGACAGCTTAGAACAAAGTTATCGTTAAAATTACTATGACATGAGATATAAGTATAATGTGATATATATATATAAAATAAAGAGGACCTTAAAAGAAAGAGAAGCCACACCTTCAAGGGTAGGACTGTTTGTTTTTAATATGACTTCTCTTTATTTTAGAATTGATAGATGTCACATGCACCCTGCTACTTCTAAACCCAGACTTTACCACTGCGTGGAACGTGAGGTACGTCATTCTCATCAGTGATAAAATGAAATTGCCCAAATTTCTGAAGACATATAAGCCACATGAATTGTTAGCTTTTTGAAAAGTGATATATAAATCACATATTCATGGCATCTTAAACTTATTTCTTCTTTATAATATCTCCATGACAATTCTGATATACACTTTGCCCCTTTTTGCATGTTTATGTTTGTTCTCCCTAAACTTCTTGCCTGAAATATAAATTTTCATGTTGAATTACAGTATACCATTTGATACATGCTTTTATCTTCCTTTTTTAGGGGGGTAGAAGGAATCAGCATAATTGGTTGTATTGTAAAGTATTGGTTAGTATATTTGAGAAGCATTGCAGTGCAGTAGAAAGTGTAAAAGTGAGCATTCAAGGTCACAGACTGTTAGTTTAGTCACCTTGTGACCTCTGTGGGCAAATCATTTGAAGTCTCTGGCACTCAGTATTTTGGAGAAGGACCACATCTTATTAGTATCTTAAGTTCTTTAATTCTGATTGTTGTCGCCTTAAACACAGAATACTTTATAGAAATATTAAAAGTCAGGCCAGGTTCATTTCTTAAAATTTTCATTTAAACAGTATGTATGGTTTTTAAAAATTGGTGGTTCTTTAGACTAACACAAATTTTCCTGGAGGAAAGCAGGATACAAATTGTAGATAAATAAAAGTGAAGTCCTGTTGAACATTGTGAATTCATTTGAAATTTCCTATAGGAAAGAGCCATAAATTATAGCTCTTTATCTTTAAAGATGACTTAAACAATACTTCAATTTTCTGTGAATTTTAATTCCACGTTAGTGTTTTATAATACCCACTGAATTTTAAATTTGTAGCTAGTTTTATTAAATTTAGGTAACCTCTATTATTTGTTTTAAATTGTCTTTTGACTGATAATGATCAGATATTTAGAGTAAAGAGTGAGAAAGGATAGAATGAGATAGAAGGCTTTAAAAATTTACAAATTTTAGAATTCTGATTTTCTTTCATGGAAATCTCCACAGTGGTTAGGGAGTAGACTAATGTTTATGAGTGGCTACTCTATTCCAGGGACCATACTACAACTTTATATGTTATCTCATTTAACCCAAACAATACTTGACAACATTTGTTCATTCATTCATCAAATATTTATTGATCAACTGTATACTCTATGCTAGGTCCTAGGCACTGGGAATAGAACCATGAGCAAAACAAACAAAAATCTCTGTCCTTGTGGAACTTTTATTCTAGTAGAGGAAGAAAAGCAATAAGGACATTAATAAGTGAAATATATGGTAGATCAAGTGTTGCTTAATCCTATGGAGAAAAAGTGGGAAAGGAAGGTAGGGAAGACCAGTAAGAGAATGGAAGGAATGGTATTGCAGTTTTAATAGGCTACATTTGAGCAAAGACTGCCATGAAGCCAGGGATCAATCTCTGTCAGTTTTGGGCTAAGAACATTCCACGTAGAGAGAACAGCAAGTGGAAAAGCCCTCAGTCATGACTGAAGTGTTCCTGGTTATTCTGGAACAGCAAGGAAGCCAGGGTAGCTGGAGTAGCATGAATGAGGGAGAGAGCAACAGGAGATGAGGCCAGAGAGTGATGGGCCAGATCTCACTGGGCTTTGTAGATCTTCATAAGCTGCTGTCAATAAGACAGCAATAAGAAATTTTGACTTTTACTTGGGGTGAGATAGAAAGTCATTGAAGGTTTTCAAGGTTAGGAGGGACAATATCTTATGTTTTAAAACTCTGGTTCCTGTGTGGAAAGTAGACTGTAGGAGTGCAGGGAGCGGTTAGGAAGTTAAGAAGTGGTTGCAGTAGTTTAGGTGAGTGATGATGGTGACTGAGGTAGATAAAGCTCAGCACTAGAAGTGGTGTGAAGCAGGTAAGATTCTCACTGTATTTTATAAACTATGTAAGCTTTGACTGTATTTAATAAACTGATTTTAAAGACACAGATGATAAATTGGATGTGAGAGAATGAAGGTCAAGATTGACTCTGGTTTTTGGCCTGAGCAACTGAAAGGTTGGAGTTGCTATTTACTGAAATGGGGATGTCTGGAAGAGGAGCAGATTTAAGTGCGTGAGGGGGCAGGTGGTTGGAAGTCAAGAGTTCAGTTTGGGACATGTTAGGTTTGTGTCCAAGCAGTTGTGTATGAATCTAAAGTTCAGGCGAGAGTTCTAGGCCAGATATAATTTGGGAATCACTGGAAAATGTATGGTATTTAAAGCCATGAGATTGTTTGAGATATCCGAAGTAGTGGGTGTAGATATTAGAAGAGAACCAGTCCAAAGACTAAGCACTGGGACACTACAGGTTTCTAGAGCTGCACAGTTCAGTATAGTAGCCACTAGCCACAAGTGGCTATTGAGCCCTTGAGATATGATATGATAGTCTCCATTGAGATGTGCTGTAAGTGTAAACTACACATCAGATTTTGAAGACTGGGTACCCCAAAAGTAAAATATCTTTCTTATTAGTAATTTTTATATTGATTACATGTTGAAATTATATTTGGGGTATATTAATTAAATACAATATATTACTTTGTACTTGTTTTTAATGTAGCTGTTAGAAAATTTTTAATTACATATATGGCTCACATGTATGACTCACATTATATTTCTATTGGACAGTGCTGTTCTAGAGTTTGCGAGATGAGGAAGAATCAACAAAGGAGACTTTTAGGAAGGTACTATAAACTTAAAACTGAGCGCTTTCTTAAGGGTAGAGACCATGTCTTTTTTTTTTTTTTTTTTCCTTGTTTCCCTAGCCTCTAACACTTTAGTGCCTGGTATACAATAGATACTCAGTTTGCAGACTGGGCACTGAAAATAATTAAATTCAGTGAAAAAGAAATGAGTGTAATAGAGAAGTGGGAGTACCATTTTTATTTATGTTCATAGATTCCTCATCATTACAGAGGAATTTAAAATCCTGCCACAAAAAAAGATTCTTACTAGCATAATGTGTATACGCAAACACATATAATTCATTGTATATTCTATATGGCAGTTTAGTGGTGAAGAGAGAACCTAGTTCTTAAGATATATGAATCTTAGTCCTGTTTCATCAATTAACTAGCAGTTGCCTTGGACAAGACCTTTAACTTCTCAGGAGTTTTAGTTTCCATAGCTGTGAAATAAAAGATCTGAATTAGGTCTTCCCTGGCGGCGCAGTGGTTGAGAGTCCGCCTGCCGATGTAGGGGACGCGGGTTCGTGCCCTGGTCTGGGAAGATCCCACATGCCGCGGAGCGGCTGGGCCCGTGAGCCATAGCCGCTGAGCTTGTGCGTCCGAGGCCTGTGCTCCGCAACGGGAGAGGCCACAACAGTGAGAGGCCCATGTACCGCCAAAAAAAAAAAAAAAAATCTGAATTAGATGATTTTTTTTTTTTAATGATTCTGTTTAAACTGTGTTTTGATTGTGTGTGGTTTGGTCCTATGAAGGGAAATTGCTCCATAAATCTGACTTCAGTGATGTTAATAGTTAATCTTGAAGCTATTCTAGTAAGATGATTTAGTAAGTTTTGTGCTAGATGAGTAGAAAGGAAATCTTGATTTTTAAGAAACCCATTGTAGATATGTGTTCTAGTAAATTTTAATTTGTATTGGTAAGATTGACATATAAAGACAGAGTCATGAGTCCATTTTGAGCAAAAAACAAACAACTTTGGAAATAAACTGATATAATGCTGTAAGTTCTCACAAATCAAATACTCAACATTTTATGTTTAATTGTTGGTACATTTCTTCTGCAGTAACTTTGGGAATCGTTGAATGATCTTTGGCTGAATTTATAAACTGCTAAAAGATGTTGTAACATATCAGTAGTTCACTTTATAGGTGTCGCAGTCTTAAGAAGAAAAACAAGGGCAAGAATAAGTTTTTGAGCTGATCTGTGATTAAAGTATGTGATGCATATAGTTTAAAAACCCGGCTGATTCTAGAAAAAAAATGACTGGTACTTTTTTTTTTTTTTTGCTTTGAATTTGCTTTGAAAATTGGTGAATTAATTGATGAAAGAGGTTGACTTCATAATAATGTCCTATTTTTCCCTCAGTCTGTGAACATAGAGTAAGCAAAACATCTTTGAGCAGCTAGAAGAGCTGACACCAAGCTCCAATGATTCATATTCTTTACTCAAAGTAAAGATTGATTTAAATTTAATTGGTAACTTTACTTTATGCAGATTTGATGTTTGGTTCAGACACTTTGAGCTTGGAGACCTTGAGCAGGTTACTGAATCTCTCCCAGCTTTTGTTTCCTCATCTGTAAAACTGAGGTAACATTGGGTTGTACCATATAAAATTGTTCTTTTTGTAAATCAGAAATGATTAAATCCAAACTTTCAGATCCTGGTTTCTAACACCATTCTCTAATAAAAGGAGCTGGGCTTTTTGGAGAAATGGCTGATTCTAGGACCAAGCCGGGAAATACACCAAATGAGCCTGGAACATCTTTGAGAGACAGAAAGTAAGGAAGTGCTTCCATTGGCCAAAGCTGGAACAGTTTGAACAATAAAATAACATAGTATTGGATTATACCCCAAAGTAGAAAATGATATCCATAAGTCCATACTGATAAAAGAAATGCTCAAATAAACAAACAAATAAGAGATAATAGACAACTCTCCCATACAGAAAAATTCCAAATAATTTATCTAGGTAACTCCCCTCAAAGAGATGGAGCATATATCTTCACTCCTTAAAGTGTAACCTTTTCCCAAAAAGAACAGTGGAGGAATCTAGCGTATACTGCCTAAGCCAGGTATTCAAGGTCAACATAAACAGTGACAAGTCATGCTGATATTATGTACCCATGATATATGATGAAAATGGCACTTTACCTCTGTGGTCCCCTCAAAACCCATAACCCTAGTCTAACCATGAGAAAAATATCATACAAAATACCCAATAAGTACTCTCACAACTGTCAAGGCCATCAAAAACAAGGTATATCTAAGGGACCGAGAGGAGCCTACAGAGATATAACAACCAAATATAATGTGATATCCTGGTGGGACCCTGATATACAGAAAGGATGATTGGTAAAAATGAAGTGATTCTGAATAAAGTATGGACTTCCAATACTAATCTATCAATGCTTCATCAGTTGTGACAAATGTACCGTAATAATATAAGATGTTAATAATAAGAGAAACTGGGTACAGGCCATACAGAAATTCTCTGTACTATTCTTAAGAACTTTTCTGTAAATTTAAAAGAATTCTAAAATAAAAGGTTTATTTTAAAAAAACAACAAAACATTGAATATTGGCAGTTTCATATTATTTAACATAATACAGGATCTTTGTGAGAATTGAAGTAGAAAATATATGTAATTCACTTAACACACTGCCTGATTCAGAAGAAGTGTTCAATAAATGGTAGTTTTTATGAGGATGACTTTTATTATTATCATTATTGTTATTTCACACAAAATAACTGAAGATTAAGGGGTGAAAAAACGGTGGCATATGTTTATTCAGTATTTACTATATGCCAGGTACTGAGGCTAACCAGTTGAAATTTAGCCATGGACATGATACACATGGCCCCTGGTCTCCTACAAATTTTGGATAGAGTGACAGCAGAGAGAAGCCATAGTTTGAGATGGTAGAGAAGACATAAAAACTTTATAAAATAAGATAAACTTTGCAGAAATATAAAAGCACAGGAACTCATATAGAGAAAGAAAACATACTACTTAACCTTAGTAGTAGTACTAAGTACTATGTAGTAGTGGCCTGGAGGCTCCTGTGGGTGTGTTTTAACCAACACTAGCTGATTTTCATAGTGATGAACTACAGTCTTCAAGGGAAAGTAATGAGGTTTTTCATATACTGTTTAATTAGTAAGTGAAATGTGTAGCAAAAATTTTAAAGGAGTAACTTTTATTGTTTGAAAAATCTGCTATGTGAGAAACCTCATTCCTTTTTATCATTCTACTTTTTATTATTTCTTAAAACTTCTTTAGTCTCCTCCCTTCACCCACATTTAAAAAAAAGTCAGCCCTCACATAATTTAATCCCATAACAAGGTTGCATGTGTAGCATAGCACTGTTTCTTACCACCCTGCTCTCTATCCCAAATGACACAGCTGCCTTGTCCTTTCCTAATTAGTTTTTTCCATATTTATTTGATGACCCTCACTTAATGCCTTCTTCATCTGTTAGCAATGGACCACCTAAGGCTTTTAGGATGAATATAGAAGCCCAGCTTATTCAGTATGCCAGAAAATAAAGTCACCTCAAATTTAAGACAATACTCCATTTCCTCAATAACAGTCCAAAAAAAAAAGATTTTTTTAGGCTAATATCAATTTGTAAACTTTAAGGTAAGTACATGAAATAAGCAAATTTCTTCTTAGGATATTTAATTTTTCAATATAGTTACACACCTTTAAAATAACATGTTACCTGAAATATTTTAATTTATAAATTCTTCATTTTGCTCTCACATTTCATTAGACAGTTCAAACTTCTCACATGGCTTATTGACATCAGTGACTTTTTGTCATCACGAGAACTATTTTTTGAGTTATCTAGCACAGTTTTCCAGAGCACATCGTGTTTACTTACATTTTAGTTGTTTCAGATACAGCACTTTCCAAATCCATGTGTGACTGGAAGTTTTATCTCAGACGAGATTCCTACTTGAATATATTAAAGCAGGTGGTTTTTTGTTGGATCTCTAGGTTATATGATAGCCATAACTTAACCAGTTACCATATTTCTTTTTCAAGTGATCTTTTGAAAATTTGCTTTATAATGATCCAATGCCTGCAATGTTCAGTCCTTTCCTAGGAATGTTTATTAAATTGATAGTAAAATTTTGCTACCTTTTTTAATGATTCTATCAGACGATCTTTTTAAGCATCCATATATACCTTTGATTGAGGTTGTTTCAGACTAAGATATCTTCACAAATATGACTTTGTTGTTCAAAATAAAGAGATTAAGAGATGGCCCTTATTTAAGAAACTTTGTCAAGATTCAGTTGTAAGGTAACTTCCTCTTTTCTGAAGAATTTTAATTCCCCTTATATACAGACATATATGGGAATATAGGTAGGCAGTTTTAAATAAGGAGAGGTTTTAAATTTAGTAAATGAAAATTTGGCTTAATACAATAAGTTCTCTACAGTAGTGGTTTTTAAACTATAGTGTGCCCTGGAGGGCTTGTTAAAACACATTGCTTTGCCCCACTGGAGTTTTTGATTCAGTGGGTCTGGGGTGAGACTTAAGAATCTATATTTCTCACAAGTTCCAAATGATGATGATGTTGCAGTTAGGGACCCTACTCTGAGAAACAAGCGCTCTACAAAGTAGTTTAAATTACATAGAGCAATATTTTGCCTTCTTTTACACTACAGGTATCCTGACTTATTGTATGAACAAAACGTTACTGATTTCAGAAGAGAAGGGATCTAGAACTGCAGAAATAACTGGCTGTTGCATTAAAATATTCTTTTAATGACATAGATTTCCTGCACATTGAAAGAAAATAGTCAATAAATCATTTTTTAAAGCAGTCATAAACCTTGGTATCACTTCAGATTATTTTACAGAGTGAAGTTACTGGTCTGAAATAAAATTGATTGTAAAATGCAAGTATTTATTATCACTGTATAGTATTTTCATTAAAAAGGAATTTATTTTCCTTATCAAATAAAATTTTAGAAATAGTACATTGCTGTTGGAAAGAAAATGTATTGTGGTATTTAGGAACTAAATCCATCTAAGTAGTTGAGACATATGAGCTGGGCTCTGGTTTTGTTGAGATTAACATCTCTAAAGTAAATGAATGGTCAGCCCTACCACAGGAAAGACATTTTAAAGTTAATAAAAACTAGCAAGTGACCTAATTTTATTATAAAACAGTAGATAAATTGAAAAATAGGAGTGTAATCAGTAATATCAGAGCTTATTATTAAAAACTTACCTGAGAAAATCTAAACTTAAATTAGAGTAACCTGAGAAATAGGTGGAACTCTTGCGTGACATAGTTTATAATTGCACTGAAGCTTTGAACAGTTTTAAAACAACAACAAAAAGCTCATATTCCTTTTACTTCTGTTTATATTTCAAAAAGGAATGGTCTAGTGTATCAAGAGCCATCCAAGTATTTCACCTGGTAATATGTCTTTTGGAAACTTATCCTAAGTAGTAGTACAAACAAAAGAACTTATAAGCACAAAGATTTTTGTTTCAGAATTCTTTTAGAATAGCAAAAACTTGGAAGCAACCTAAAATGTCTAATTACAGGGGGAACGGTCATTAAATTACAGGATAGCTACTGAATGAAAACTATTTGACCATTTAAAATGTTCATTTTAAAGATTATATAGAACTGTGGGGTAATTCTTAAGATATAAGAGCAGAATATAAAATTATATTTTATAAATTTATATTATATTTTAAAATACATATGCATATGAGGAAAGGTAGAAGGGAAAATCCAAAAAAAAAATAATAATTTTGTTAGGGTAGTTATTGAATGAACGATTTTTTTCCTACATCTCAGTCCAGTGTGTTGCTGTATGTGTGTTTTTTGGTAACAAACTAGACCATATCAAGTCCTACTTAGGAAGCTACAATTCTTGACTTGTATTGGATTTGCCCTACAGATACTGAAGTCAGGCCTTGTAAGTTTTGGAAATGATACAAGCCAGAAAACCCCTTTGCCTTCTACCAAATAGATAACTAAAGTTCCACTGTTGATTTAAGAGCTTCTGTTTTTTAATTTGTTATTTCAAGATTATGAGAATACATTCTTGATTACTGTGTGACATTTATGAGAGTTTTATGTTTTCTTTTTTTTATTCTTGGAAATTTGCTTCACAATGAGGTTATATTAATAGTCATGCAGTATGTTTCTGTAGAAAGGCAAAGTAATGGTTTTTTTTATTTTTCTTTTACAGAAAAGAGCTGATCCTCTCTGGCACTTTAAATCCAATTAAGGACTTACATCTGGGAAAACTGGCCTTAACTAAGTTTCCAAAGAGTCCAGAAACATGGATTCACAGGTTTGGTTAATTTACACCATAGGATTCTTACTTAGAATTTAGAATGGCTGGAGAAAAAAAAAACAAACACAGAATGTGAAGCAGGTCACACAGTGATTCAGAGTATGAATTCTAAAGTCAAATTATATCTACATTTAAGTCTAGATGCCATCACTTTATGTGATCTTCAGAAATTGTTTAACCTCTTCAAGCTTTGGTTTTATCATTTGTAAAATGGGAATAATAATTATACCTATCTCAGAGTAAATGGTTGAGTTTACATCAGATAATGCATGTAAACACTACCATAGTGCCTGGCATATATGAAATACTCAGTAAATTTTAGCTATTATTATTAACTATCTGAAGCAATCATGGAAATTGCATTTAGATATTCAACTGTAATGAGCAACTTGTTTTATTAAACTTGGATTTAATTCATTCAAGTGTGTTCCTGGTAAAGATGGTGGTGGTGATGGTTATGGTTATTAAAATTAACCAAGTAAGGGCAACTGAGGTGAATGGTGTGTGGGCTGAACTAGAGTTGCTAAGACCGTAAATGCAAAGAATATTTTTAGGTTAAAGGCCTGAAGCAGATATCCAAAGTGCATGTAAGAACTCTTTTCAAAATCCTGGCTATCTGGAAGCATCCTACTCTTGGATCCCATGTAACTACTCTCTTTTGACTAAAATGAGATGGTTTAGGCTTACTGGTTGGGGTCAGTGAGGAGAATCTCTGAAGAAATCTGTTCTTAAGCCCCTTATAACTTTTCTTACATCCTGAGTATTTTTAGGATCTTAAAGTCAGTTTAAGGTTTCTTAACTGTAATCTTGCCTTTGGCTAGCCTTGCAGAGCAGCTACTTCCAAATGATATAGTTAGCTGTATTTTCTTCCTACTAGAAATAGGGATAGCAGACTACAGAGAGATATATGATTGTGTGAATAGAGGTTAGGAAAGGGGTGGTGGCAGGGGAAGGGAGTTATTAAATATGCAGCCATCAATTTATTGGCTTATTATTTTATAAAGCAAGTTTTGGTTGTTAAAAATAACTTCTATTATTTGAAAACGACAAAATGAGTTTTCTTACTCAATTTTCTGTACCCTGGGTTGGAAATTTTTAATCTAAAAAGAATGCTTTCTTATGAGAAAATATTTGTAAAACCTGAAGACATTAAGTGGTTAGAGACACTTTTTTAGTGCTTTTCATTTAAATGTATGCTAGTGAAAATCTTAAATAGACAAAGGGAAAATCTGTGGATAAAGACATTTTAAAACCTCCTTGGTGGTTTAACTAATCATATTGTATTTGTTTCCTTCCAGATTCTGTGCTATAATATAGAAATTTTGCTTCATGAAAGCTTAATACAGCTTCTTGTTTGCAAACAAACAAATACACGTAGGATGAGCCATGCACATATAATGAAAAGTGAACCGGGACTTCCCTGGTATCCCAGTGGTTAAGACTTCTCCTTCCAATGCAGGGGGTGCAGGTTCAGTCCCTGGTCAGGGAACTAAGATCCCACATGCCTCACCGGCCAAGAAACCAAAACATAAAACAGAAACAATATTGTAACAAATCCAATAAAGACTTCAGAAATGGTCCACATCAAAAAAAAATCTTAAAAAATAAATAAAAGTGAACTATGCTCCTCTTGATTATTTACCAGCCATTAATTAATATCACCCCCTCCCACACACACAGTACCACCACACACACACACACACACACACACACACACACACACACGTTGCCTTTACATTTCCTGGCCAAATGAAGTTTTGAAGTTGTCATTTTGGAACTGATGACATTCTCTTTTTGACAAATGTTAACATTTCGGAAAGCTTTTTGTTTAATCTTTGTCCTTTATTCCCCGCCACCACCCATATCCATGCTGCTCAAATTAATTATGTCTTTAAAAACAAAAACAACCCCCCCCAAAAAAAGTTTGAAAACTGGGCTTTATTTTGCATTGTCTATGAATGGAAATTAAATTGAGAATAAAGAAAACTCTGGTTGTTTTCCTCTGTGGTTTATTTTCTTTCCTCATTTCTTTCCCACATGTTACCTTAACAGGCGATGGGTGCTACAACAGCTAATTCAGGAAACCTCCTTGCCTTCCTTTGTGACCAAAGGAAACTTGGGAATAATTCCTGCAGAAAGGACACAGCAACTAATACGAGAAGAGATGGAGGTCTGTGGTGAAGCAGCAGGGAGATACCCAAGCAACTATAATGCCTGGTCCCATCGCATCTGGGTTTTACAGCACCTGGCCAAGCTAGATGTCAAGGTAGGGCTGTTATTCTATGTCCCTAGGCATACTTCCTGCCTGCCATTTAAATCTTCTGGTAGTATATAGTAGTTCCTTCTCAGAGGAGCTTTAAAAGAGAGAAGTAGAGGAACTAATGACCCAGTAGGCCGGAGAGGATTGTAAGAACTGATACCTCCCGAGAAACCCTGGTAATTTTTTTTAAAAAGTTTGCATTCCTCACCAGCATGGTTTTGACACTTTTTTTTTTTTTTTTTTTTTTTTTGCCGTACGCGGGCCTCTCAGTGCTGTGGCCTCTCCTGTTGCGGAGCACAGGCTCCGGACGCGCAGGCTCAGCGGCCATGGCTCACGGGCCCAGCCGCTCCGCGGCATGTGGGATCTTCCCAGACCGGGGCACGAACCCGTGTCCCCTGCATCGGCAGGCGGACTCCCAACCACTGCGCCACCAGGGGAGCCCTTGACACTCTTAAGGCTAGTCCATTGGTAGAACAAAGCAGGTTTAAGCAGTAAGGAAGACTGAGCATAACTCATTTTGCCCTGAAACAGGAAGAGATTATTAAACCTTATGGAACTGAAATTGTTCTTTCTTGGTAGTCTTTTGTTTTGTGACTTAAAGTGCTAAATCAGCTGGCTGCCTTTTCACAATCTCCTCTGCTGGGGAGGGAACAGAGGATCTCACCCAGGTGTTCCCAAACTTGGCTGAATCTGTAAATTACCTGAGAATTCCTGTGTCCCACCCCAGGCCTACTGAATTGAAGTGAAGGTAGGATTTAGAGATCAGTATTTTTCACAGGCTCAGGGGGTTATTTGGATGCAGAGCCAGTTGAGAACTGTCACAGCCTAATCCTTTTAGTTTAGAAATGAGGAGATGGAAGTTTCCATAGAATTTTAATGGCTTGGACTTAGCCACGGTTGTATCATTTATTATTCATCAGAATGAGAGCCAGGTATCCTTGTGCTCCTTCTTACATACTACAGCTTCTCTATTTTTTCTTCACTTCTTGTGGTATCAGTGCCTTAAGAATCTAGGGTACTCTTCTAAAAGCTTCCCAGGCTTGAGACAATTTAAAGGGGTCAGAATGTCTCATGTGGTGCTTTCAGATTAATAGCGAAGCATTCTCTAATTTTTACTCACCACTCCCTTCCTACGTCTCCCTTCAGTCCCCTCTCCCTTCTCCCCTCTCTGTGTCCTAGCCAGAGATTCCTCCAGGATAAATAGGAGAGCCTTCACTTCTGAGGGATTTTAAGCCAACAGTCTGGAAGAGAAGCCTTTCCCTCCAGTTTACATGGCTTTGCATTTCAGGAGGGGAGGCTACCTAATGGAGTGGAAAGAGAAAAGACAGAATCACATTAACCTGAGTTCAGATTCTGGCCCTATTAGCTGTGTGTGTAAAGTAAGGCTTTAATGTTTTCATCTGTAAGATAGGGGCTCTACTGCCTGCCTCAGTGGATTACTGAGAATTACTTGGGGTAATGTGTATAAAGTACTGGGCACCTAATAGAGGCTCACTAAATTTTAGTTCCTTTCTCTGCTCCCCATAGATAGAAAACTTAGATGAAACTTGCCTACCAATTTGCTAGGTCAACTCAGTGCAATTCATTCATGAAAAAGTAGTGAAACCCTATCATTCCCAGACACTGTTGTATACACTGGGTGAGGCATAAAGACAAAAAGCTTGCTCTCAACAAATTGAAAAATCTAGTTGAAGAAACACATACCGACAGTTACAAAGCAGTGTGACGCTTGCAGGAACTGAGGGAATCTCCGGGTACAGTGGGATCACAGAAATGGCTCCTCATCCAAACTGGGCTCATTGGAAACAGCTGCCAGAGGGAGGGATGCTACACTGTGGGGGTGTCGGGAGGGATGAATTCAAGTTATCTGGTGGGTTGTGACGGATATGGAGTGCTTTAAAACCAGTCATCTCCGCTCCACGACTTGGTATCCTGTGGGAGGTGGAAAGAGGTAAGGGGAGGGTTGAGGATAAAGGAAGGCAGAGTCCAGGTAAGTTGAGAGGTCTTTGGAAACTTTCCTGCCTTTATGTGAACCTTTTAAAGTGGCATTCCCATAAATCAGAAACATGAGGCCAAGGTGAAATTCTTGGTTCCTTGAGACCATCCATTGTTGAAGATGACAACGCGTTAGTAATGTGTTGACTTATCTGCCCTGGTCCACTGCTAGCCTCACATGTTGTCAGTCTGCCCTCCTCTGCCCTTGGGGGGACTTGGCACTCTTCCTGTCACCACTGCCACTGTCTCTCACTCTCAGTGAAGTGCACTGAATTTACAAAATCCCCTTTCTGTTCTTGTAAGCCATTGGGCCCAGCTAGGAGATCATGTACTATGCTTTGCCTGTTAGAGGAAGTAATCACAAAAGTACCAGTTGTCTAGAGCAGCTTAAAAATACATATGAACTGAGTGGCATTTTTTTACTTAGAAAACTGAAAATGATTTTTTAAAGTGCTGATATTCAGCATTGATAAGGGTATAAAAACAAGCATTGTAGAAATTGGTATAATCTTACCAAAGGGCAACATGGCAGCATTTGCCAGATGTTACCCCCGCAAAATGTGTGTTATCTCTAATCTAGCAGTTCTGCTTCTAGGAGTTCATCCTAAAGAAAAAATGGGAGGTGCAGTATGATATAGTGATTAAAGGCTCCACTCAGTGGTCATACAGACGTAATTTGAATCTTGACTCTCCCACCAATTTGCTGTGTGGCCTTAAGAACGTTGCTTAGCCTCTCTAACCTTCAGTTTTCTCATCTGTAAATTGGGGATGATGATAATTCCTACCTCATCGAGGGACGTAAATTAAGTGGGAGAATCTACATAACGTGGCTATCACAAGTGCTCATACTAATTGATCAATAAACACTGGCTGTTATATTAAATATGGGAGTTTGGTATATAAAAATACCACTTATAATAGTGAAAAACTGGAAACAGCCTAATCCTCTAGTAACAAGGGATTGGTTACATTACAGTCCATCAAAAAGTGGAATATTTTATTGCTACTAGAAATTATATTCTAGAAGATTATTTAAAGAAAAATGTTCATTATAGGTTAAGGATATAAAACTAAATAAGAGATGGGCCTACTACAATTTTTTTTATGTTATTAGCACTGAATGCTATTTAACATGTTTAGAACAGTACCTGGCGTATTGTAAATGCTCAACAGATATTTATACACACAAACACAGTGGTGTTACAGATATATTTTCTATAAGCATGCATTTTCTAGTCAGAAAAAAAAGGTTAGAGAATAAAGAATGTTTACCAGTGCTAGGGAGTAGAATTATGAGAGGTCTTAATTTTCTATTTTTTGTTCCCTGTAATGTTTGTGTGTTTCAGTGGACATACACTGAAGTAAAATTTTAAAATAGTCTAATTTGAGGGTGGGGTGGAAGGAAACAGTCACAGTTGAACAGAGTTCATTACTACTAGCCAATTGAAAGCTGATACCGTGTGTCACCTGAAAAAGCACATAGGGTCATTTCTCCAAAAAAGATATACAAATGACCAAGAAAGACATGAAAAGATGTTCAACAGCATTAACCACTGGGGAAATGCCAATCAAACCACAGTGAGATACCATTTCACACAACTAGGATGACTAAAATAAAAAAGACAATAACAAGTGTTGACAAGGATGTAGAGAAATTGGAACCCTTATACATTGGTGGTAGGAATGTGAAACAGTGCAGCCACTGGGGAAAAGTTTGGCATTTCCTCAAAAAATGAAACATAGAAACACCATGTATGACCCTACAATTCCACTGCTAGGTATATATCCAAAAATATCGAAAGCATATGTTCATACCAAAGTGTGTATGAGAATGTTCATAGCAGCATTACTCATAAAAGCCAAAAAAAAAAGTAATACCCCAAATGTCCAGTATCTGAGGAATAGACAAACAAAATATGGTATATCCATACGGTGGTCTGTTATTCAGCCATAAAAAAGGAATGAAGTTCTGATAAATACTATAACATGGTGAACCTTGAAAACAATATGCTGATTGAAAGTAGTATTCCATTTATATGACATATTCAGAATAAGCAAAGCAGATTAGTGGGTGCCAGAGGATAGGGGGAATGGGGAATTAGAGGACTCCTAATAGGAATAGGGGTTGTTTTGGAGAGGATGAAAATGTTTTGAAATTATAATCATCAGAGATAGGCAAATGAAAACCACCTCACTCCTCTCAGAGTGGCTGTCATCAAAAAGTTTATCATCAAAAATAACAAATGTCGGCAAGGATGTAGGAAAAAGGGAACCCTAGTACACTGTTGGTGGGGATGTACATTGGTGCAGACACTATGGAAAACAGTATGGAGGTTCCTCAAGGAACTAAAAATAGAGCTACCATATGATCCAGCAATCCCACTCTTATTTTTTCATAAATGCTGCTTTTCTTTTTATCATTCCATTTGAAATTCTTTAGTTTGCAGATTTAAAGAATTCACTGCTGAATTTTGTCTTACCTACTTAAAAAAGCCATTTATCATTGATGTTAAGTAAGTTTGAGACAGATAGTGAAAGTCATGAGCACTTGAAAATTCCTGTTATTCTTGCATCATGTTTTTGTAGTAAACCCTTAGAATTAAGTAGTGAACAAAACAGACATGGTCTCTGCCCTGATGACACTTACAGTGAAGAAGAAATAATTACATTGAGTCTATTGTTGAACAAATAGTAAGTTAGGTATAATACAGATTCATTAAATGCAAAAGAAAGTTTCCACCAAAGTGATCTCTGAATTTATATTTTTCCTTCAATATAAGCATTACTTGAAAATGAACACCCAAATGTCTATCATTATTTTAGAATCTGTCTTTTCTATGTGTGTGCCAGTCAGAATGTGATCAAAGTCTAGGGAAAGGTCCGTAAATTCTGCGGCAGTAAAAAAAAAAAAAAAAAAAAAAAAAAAACAATTACTTTATAAAAGAAAGGGAAAATTAGAATTTACTGAGCTTCCACTAAGTGCAAGCTTCCACTAAATGACAACACTGTGTTGGGCATTATATACAAAATATTGGTAGGAATGGTGTTGTCAAAACAAGAAATGAATCAGAAGAGAAATCCAAAGCATTAATGGAGAAAGTAAAACCTTTGGCAATTCCTTATTTCACTTCCCTTTTTTCTTCCTACAAGATTCTTCTTGATGAACTATCTTCTACTAAACACTGGGCGTCCATGCATGTTTCAGACCACAGTGGATTTCACTACCGCCAGTTTTTATTAAAGTCTTTGGTTAGCCAAACTGTGACAGATGGTTCTGTATTGGAGCAAAATACGTTGAGAAGTGAGCCAGCTATAGTTCTTCCAAAAGATGAAGAAGCAGTGGCTTCAGCAGAGGAATCAAGGATAAATCTTCCCCATCTTCTAGAAGAAGAAGTTGAATTCAGCACTGATCTTATTGATTCCTACCCAGGACATGAAACCCTTTGGTGTCATAGGTAAGAGAAAGGAAGATCTATTTCCTGCATAAAACTGTGTGTGTCCTTATGAGAGCTACAGAAGGTCTTACATCTGACTCGTGCCTACTTGGGTAAATATGGTAATCTGATTGTGGAACTTTGCTTGAGTGCTTCAGAGGAGTTTGTGTTACCATATACTCCTGCTCATGGTCATGATCAATATGAAGTTCCTCATGCAGATCTTTGCCAACGGCTCAAGGTGGTGGCGTTCATCCTTGACTGCGCCACAGAATAAGGTGTGTTACTTTCAAACTAAAGAAAGTTTCTGGACTCCCTCCTTGGAGATCCTGATACTTAGCATATCTGGGATGGAGTGCTGCCATCTGTTTTTTAAAATATAAAGAAAAAACCCTGACAGGTAAATTTGATGCACAGTCAGGGCTGAGACCATTGATTAGACCCTGAGAATAGTTAGACATTTTTATTGTTCTTCCCAACCGTGATGGCCTGCAGATTACTTTACCTTAAGTATAATCTCTTGACACTTTTTGCTTTTTTAAAGTAATATGTACTTTGGGAGTGAATCAGGATTATTAGGAAGGAGTGAAAGAGGGTTAGCAACCTCATAACTTGAGTTTTAAGAACCTTTGACTGTACTTTTCATGTTGAAATGAAATCCAGGTATGGGAACCCCCGATTGATTTATTTTGGATTATCATTTAGTTGGAGGCATCTCTGGCATTATATCTACAGATTTTACTTCAAGTTACAGGATTCTGTTTGTAGACAAAAGAGTTGCCTGTGTTAGGCAGGAGGTAGGCATTTTAAATATTTGTGTATTTTTTAAGTTAAATGTGATTTGTTCCCTTTTTCCAGTCTAAATATATTTGGAAGATATATTAGAAGATGGAAGACAGTCCCCCTCTTTGGCATCTTCATAAATACAGAATTTTCTTTTTCCCTTAAAAACAAAACATTTTTATTACACATTTTTAGGAGAGAAGATAGATCTTGACTTGCATGTTTTGTTGTTACCGATTTTTTATTGCTGTTTTATATTTAGACACATTAATAGCAAGACTCAAAGAATATTAAAAATTATATTTGTGTTTGAGAGAGAGCTAGATCATTAGAACAGAAACTTTCTTTTTTTATATAAAGATTAATTGGAGTTTGGAGTAGGGAGAAGAGACAGTTGGGATGACCTGTATATTACAGGAATGAATTATATTTTCTACTGATTCAGTGCCCTTAAGCAGTTTATCAGCCCTTTTAAGATTTGTCCTCTGTAAAATGGGTGTTATATGCTCCTTTGTCTGCTCCCAAATAAGCTGGGAAAATGAATAGAATTCTCTTTCAAGGGCTTAGAGTTATTAATATGAATGATGAAGTGTAACAACCTAGAAACTACCTAAGGTAGTTTACCTTATTTTGTACAGAGATGTGCACCCCTTTGAGTCACAAATTTTGGAAATTAGGCACATGGATCTTCATTTTTAACAAATAACTCCAGATGATTCTAAGGGCAGGAGAACTCTCCTTAGAGGAAGAACAGGAACTGTGTCTTTTAACATACTTTTCTCAGAGCCCAGCACATCTCTACTGCATGTCGGTGTTTAATAAGACTATAGTGCTGGATTTAGGGGAGAATTCAGAGGGTTTCTAAGATAATAAGTCCAACCACAGCAGTTCTGTTCTTATTAAAGAAAGTATTGGATAGAGGCCATACACTAAGCCTCTAGAGGAGCTAATATTTAATTCTCTTGTTTCTGAAAATCACTTGTCTTTTAGGATATCAATGAGGTTAATTTTTGGTTTTGTTTTATATTTTAACTTATAGCAGAGATTGAGCTAAGACCCATTTCTAGTTTCATATTATAGTAACAGGTGTAACAACACCAAGTGATTGTCATCATCTCAGTCCATTTTTTTTAAACACCTTCGGGGTAGTATTCTTTCTCACAAACCTGTAATCTGGGTTTGTGAGGCTCTGTCCAAATACCCAGAGACTACATCTTAACTATTCTTCCTCCTTCCCCCAGATAGCTCTGGGTTACGAAGGGGGCACTGAACTGAGTACTGTATGTTTTAAGATTATCAACTTTTTTGTCTTTTCTGAAAAGCTTGACTTTGTGATGTGATTTTTCTTTTTCTATTCTCTTCCTTACCCTCCTCTTTCACAGGCGGCATGTTTTCTACCTTCAGCATCACTTAAATGGTAGGTTTCCTCACAGCGTGGTCCAGTTGTCACCTGCAGACAACCCAGGGGGGACTTTGAGTGACTTGCACCTCATCCCAGCAGGACCGCATACATCTCAGGCAATGGAGGTGGATGGACTCAGTGACTCTAGCAAGCAAGGCTATTCCCAGGAAACCAAACGCCTGAAGCGGACCCCTGCTCCAGACTCCCTGGGCCTGGAAATGGAGCACAGGTTCATCGATCAAGTATTGTCCACCTGTCGGAACGTGGAGCAGGCCAGGTTTGCCAATGCATACAGGAAATGGCTGGTTACATTGAGTCAATGAAAGAGGTGGATTAGTCCTGCAAGGTTCCCCTTTTAGTGCAATATTGCTTTCCTTTCTTATTTACATAGTTGCATGAACTGTTTGCTATTATTGTCTAACTATATGTGCTTCATCTTTAGGTTAAAAGTCCATAGTAAATCTTTCATTTTATTTATTTTGTTAAGAACTGGCATTCCTTTGGGGATAAAATAATTGTGTAGTTCCTTCCTGCTGAACAGTGAGTCTTAATTTTTTTCTTTTAAATTTCTCATCCTTTATATTCCTGTACTTGAGGCTTTTCTCATTTGGTTCTCCAGATTGGTTCACACACACCTCAACCCACCTCAGTGTGGTTGCTGCATAGGCTAGTTTTTTTTTTTTTTAATTAAAAATGTATGTTGTAGTTTAGCTTAAGAACAATACAAATTCAAAATTACTTGATCTAATTGTTGTTTTGAGAATCAAATGGCCAGATGGATGGATGTGTGAAAATACACACCATTTCTCTTTCTCTAGTATGTTCTACTCAAGTCATAGACCAACATAACCAAAGTCAGAAGTATTGGAATTTATATGAACAACATGCTTCCAATATAGTCCATTTTAAAAATGGTTATTTTTAAAAAAAATAATTTTAAGAGTTTATGTAATTGTAGTAGAAAATTATTTTTACTACTAGCTTTGATAGGTTGTTTTTACCTCAATTAAAATCAATTTTAAAAAAACCTAGAATGCTGTTTTTAGTTATTACTACTTACTTTCCTCCAGATTCACCATGAAAAATGGGAAGCTTATGCATAGAAATGTGTCCATTAAAAATCTTCCTTTTTAAAATTTAAGTTATTAAGGATACACTGGATAAACTATAAAGTTTTTGTGAAGTGATTATTAAAAGTTTACTGGCAAAAGCCAGGGGGGATGAATAGTTTTGAAGGTTAGTTCTTCAGTCTTTATTTTAAAAAATAAAACAGTTTAAAAACTTTGATACTAAATTTATCAGGGACAACGTACCAAAGTATCCACCTTTTAGCTGTATCTTATCTTTTCAATAATAAGGGCTGGGTTTTTTAGGTAGGTGAGGCAGGTGTGGGGAAAGTTCCAGGTAATGTCTAATGTCTTAATATGAAAGAATGCTTTGCATTTCTTCTTTCCACACACCTTTCTCTTTATTTTCCCATTCGATTTTTTTGTCATCTCCACTTTTGTATATTTTTCCTTATCTGTTGTATTTCATGGATGTGTACTAAACATAATCTCCTCTCTGTTTCCAGTTAATTCCATACCCCATTAAACACACGCACACATACACACACACACAATATGAATATGAACTGCCCCTCTAAAAGTTCCCCTAATGATGGAAGTTGTCTATTATCTTGTGTGTGTTTGAAATGTAATAGTGGCAGAAACAAGTGTGACCACTATGCTTTGCCTGTTTTCCTCTTTATTTGCTAGGTCACCTGTAGGGTGAGAAGACAGATGTAGGGAAAAGCAGACCTCTCCTATACCACTGTTACGGAGACTCTGGACTTGAGTGAGGAGCATTTCTTTAAGGGAAAAGAATAGGTCCTTTACTTGTATGTCATGATTTTGTTGAGTGGCAAACTGTCAAGTGAGACTTAAGAACACCAAAAAAATTGTCTAGACTGGTCCTTGTAGACAGAAGCTGCCTGTCCTTCTCTCTTAGGGCAAAATTTACCCTTTTTTAGCTTTTTATAGTATTTAGGTGAGAAAGTGATTGGCATTATGAGCATAAATCTATGACCCTTTGTGTACAAAGCATATTTTGATTCAAATACCTCAAGGTCTACCTAGACCTCTATGGATAAAACTATTAATTTATGATTTTTAGCACCTGTGGGGCTTGGGGGGCAGACTACACACAGATGACATGGAAGATTTAGCACATTCCACTAATATATGTTGCCAAATTCTGGCCTCACTCAGTATTACCATTCTTCCAAGCATCATTTTAAGTATCATCATTTTAAGTATTAAGTAGTAGGGCTTCTTATGCTTTGATGTGAGAGTGTTGAGACATGAATACAGACAATCCTCTGTGAAACATCAGCTAAATTTGATAATGCTCCACATCTTTTTATACCTTCCACAGAGTCTCTTGCCCTTCTTTGATGTTAACTGCCTTCATGTGTTTTAAGTCTCTTAACCCACCCTTACATGAAGCCATGCAGTCCTTTAATATATCTTGGTCTCCTGTCTTCCTAATAGCTTTAAGTAGGGAGTAAAAATACAAATATCCAAAGGATACTGTTTATATCTGACTTTTGTGTGCTGCTTTATTTCTAAAATTTGCAGTTTTCAAGTGTTCATTCACTGAAAAACCTAGTATTGCCCTGGATGGTTGTATTTTTTCCCTAAATGGTTCACATCTAAACTCACTAGCTGTAGCATGATATTATCTCTTGGAATGAATGAGCTCATGCAGTGGAAAGGATGTGTCTATTTTTAGGGACTCATTAGTCTTCACTTATTTTTCTATAAATATGTCATTGTTAAAGGAAAAGATGATTTAGATTGACACAAATGTCATCCATCTTTCACTGGAAGAATTGTAGGCCATCCTGTGGATCAAGAATACTACTGACAAGCAAAAAAGCAATAAGATCTGTAAATATCTCTACCACTACCCCTCCCCAACCTGACTTTTTTTTTTTTTTTAAGTGTACCTATTTTGGTAACATGGTGTTCCCAGATTCTGTGTGCCTTGCACATTGTAAGGACTCATTAAATATTTATTAAATTTATGAATGATTTAACTGAAGATGAGAAAGATCAATCATGAGTGATACATAGAGTGAGTTATGATTGAGAAATTGATGGAATAGAGCAATGGATTGTGAATGAATGATGTACTCTGCCTTCATGATACTTAGGGGGAGCTATTGCATATAGAATAAGTTAATTTAGATTTTTTTCCTGCATTAAACTACTTTGTTTATGCTTGTTAAATCCCAGCCAAGAAATGCAGCTGTATAATATCAATTAACTGTACTATAATGTATATTAAAAATTCATAGAAAAATGAAGAACATTTGCAAGAACACTACTTTCTATTCACTTATGATGTTGGAGGACAGATCTTGCCAATAGAGCCATAGCCACTCTTGGAGTATCTGAGGAAACTGATTTCAAAGACGTGTTGATCTGTATCTGTGCATGAATAGTCATTTTAGACTCAAAACCCTTTCTTTTCTAGGTTTTAGCATTTTATTACCTCTTTGAAAACTCTGGGCCCAGACTTTTGAGTCATATCTCTTATTCCTATGGTACAATTCTAATTTAAATTAAAGGCTTCATTATTTATCGGATTAAATATACAGGAGGTCACTCAAAGCCACTTAAGTCTTCAGATAAGGGCTTATGTAACACAAGATGTGCAAACAAAAGTTCTTGGATTTTCATGTGGCATTTTGTAGGAAAGCATATATGGTGGTAGGCTATGTCATTTAGATATATTCAGGTCATGTGAATTCATGCTTGTTTAGACACATACCTACATGTGTGTAAAAACTTTTAATATTTTTGAGAACAAATTGTCAGCCTAGTATTTTTCTCTTAATAGCACAAGATGGTATCTGACATGAGGGCTAAATATAATTTAGGAATGCAACTACCACTTGCTATGCAGCAATCTCATTTCTACCTTAGTTCCCCTGTATTAGAGAAGATGCTAAATATTTAGTTTATCAAAGGAAGTAAGAAACACTTTTGTTTTTGCAAAAAGCTTTTGTGAGCTTAGTTATTTTGTTACTAGAAAATTATATTTTAAAACTTTAAAATATCTAAAGTATGCTAGAAAATTTGAGCAGCATTGTAACAACTGAACTTTTTGTCTTCTAAGTAAATTTCTCAAATAGAACTGTGCAAACCCTAGCACTTTACGTGCTGCCGCCTCCCTGTACTTGAGTATACTCTGTAATGTGCTCCTTTTTATTAGAGAAGTTCATGGAGGCACAGGAAAGCATAGGCAAATTCAGTGTTATAAAGGCAGTGAGCAGGAAAAATCAACCCTGAGAATTCTCCTTACCATCACACAGTGTCTTTTAAAAAATAACTGTATATACTGTGTTCATTCGAGTGCCTTTCTTTTTGGGGGAGCAAGATTATATTTAAGTCTAACATTTAGGTAGAAAACAAAGGATGAAAATTTTATTAAACAGTTGATTGACTCATTATTTTATTTATTCCACTTGCTAGGCATGGCCCAATGGAATATTTTATCCTTAAGTGAGTTACTGATAAGAGCAGGAAGGATGCTTTGGTTTGCATGTCATTAGTTATCATTTTTAAGCACCCTACCAGGAAGAATTAGTTCTTTCTCAGTGACAACTAATGTTTTTGGGGTTGGAGGCCTCACATTTAGAGGACGGCATATGCATAAAGATCAGCCAAAAACCCTGTGCAGCCCATGTTTAAAGGGAAACAGTGGCCCTCTGCCCTAAAAGAAGCGCCATACAGTTGTCCTAAATGAATCCTTTGCCTCATCTTAAGGACTTTTAAGAACCCCATCCCAAATTTAGTCCTACGTAAGATAGTTGAGTGGGGGGAAAAATGGAACCTTAATCTTTTCAAATATTGGAGGAAAAGAGGCAAATACTGAGATGAAATTTAAAATGTGGCTTTTTATGTATTTGGGTATGGAGAGGGGAGGGATAGGAGTTCCATATTTCCAGATAGCCAATAATTGTTAATTGTAATTTCATTAAAATATATAGCTTAAGATGCCAAAGTGCTTTTCGGAGAACTGTCGAATAATGTATTCCTAACGGACAGCAATAGGTCATGTTCATAGTGGAAACAGAAAACTGTTGTGTCAGTTGTGGATCTGGGGGGTAGGGACTTCAGGCTCCCAACTTTGACTTCTGTATTCTCACTAGGCCATGTTAACACTGTAAAACCAACCCTTTACTTAAAAAAAGAAAAAAAAAAATAGAGAGCAGCAGCTTACTCTGCTGATGAAATCTTGTGCTTCCAAGAATATTAGCTATATATAGCTTGTGCTTTCTGGACAATAATATGGTCCACAAAGCTAACCCTGGCATTTCTTTTTATTAATCTGTTATTATTTCTCAGGGTGTAGGAGATTTAGTAAATTTAGGATAAAATTTTATATTCAGTGGCCAAAAAAAGGCAAAAATATGCTAAGTATATTACTAGCTCTTAAAATTTTAGTATAGATAGTATTTTTTTATAAACTACTACCAGTGCAGTAGCTCTGTGACTGCCTCATTGTTCATCTCACTGCTTCAATCCCTGTGGTTCTATTATGAATGTTCTCTTACACGTGTCTTCTACGGAAATGGCTTCTGTATTGCATTATTTTCCATGTTTTGCAGAGGTAGGAGTGCTTTAGTTGACATCAATCTCAGTTTTTAGAAATTCTATTGAGAAAGTGATTACTGTTGGTTTTCAAACTGACAACTCTTTTGCTTCTTAAAACTTCAGTTTCCCTGAAAGAGTGCTTTGTGTCAGATCTTGTACACGTTCCGTATGTTGCATAAAGCCTTGCACCTTGTAGGAATTCAACAGGTCAGAATTGTTAAAGGCTAGAAAGTTGAAACTAGCTTATTTATCTCTGTCTTATCATCGTTGTCCACATTCTTAACTTCAGGAGAAATACAGTATTGTGCTGAAGATACATAATCAGGTTCAAACATACAAGGCAAAGATATACAGCTGTACAGCATTGTAAGTGCAATTTAGATACTTTTAAGGCATACATATGTGTGCGTATTCACATATATGTATATATATTTAAATGAGATTTGGAATTTCAACTTATATACTGGTTTTACAAAGAATTTTATCCAAAGGACTTTTATTTTCATACTTGCTTGAAGTGCTTCTGTTTAAAGGCAGTTTTCTTTATTAGACCAGCCCCCTCAAGCAAAGTTGGAAACCTAACACAAGTGCCCATTTGCTTGAATTAACCAGATGTTGCTGTAAACTGTTTATAGTAAGTCTTCGGTTGCTTGCGAACCATGACATTTTGACTTTTCTTCCATACCTTTAGGGAATCAGCCTTAATTTAAAGTATGGCAGTCACTTTCCTCAAAGTACTATGCAGCATACTTCAAATGTTTATTTATCTTTATAAAGTGATCAGTAATAAATTTGAGGTTTTTCAGTGTCATAGGGATGAACAATTTCACATGTCCAGTTATTGACTCATACAGCATTCTGTTAGAAATGCTAATATGTTATCCTCCCTCACAAATGTCATTTTGCATTTGGAGCAGATATTTTTTTTCTTGTTGGTTGAAGAATGAGTATAGGCTGAATGCAATCATAGTAGGTGCTTAATAAATATTTAGTTGATTATTAATCTAACATCAAAGTAACAGCTTTCAGAAAGGAGACTGTTGTCATCTTTTCATTGAGGAGTATATTTTTAGAGTAATATATGTTTGAAACTGAAAAATTTTCTCATTTGACATGAATTATTAGGCTTATTTAGGTTGGAGTTAGTAACGTGTAATAAAAATGCTGTTTATGTAGAAATGGTCTGAAGACAGGAGATGTGAAAAGTTTAAGTAGTATCTCTTTGTGCAAGGCACATTCATAAATGTGATTAAATGTCTTAATAGGCTGCTGAACTCTAGAGAGAACTGCTGTAGTCTTCTGCAATCATTGGTATATCTAATATTATCTAGTATAGGTACTGTTTATTTCTCCCTAAATCTTGGTTACTTTCCAGTGTCTTAAAAGTAGTCATGGGCTTCCCTGGTGGCGCAGTGGTTGAGAGTCCGCCTGCCGATGCAGGGGACACGGGTTCGTGCCCGAGTCTGGAAAGATCCCATATGCCGCGGAGCGGCTGGGCCCGTGAGCCATGGCCGCTGAGCCTGCACGTCCAGAGCCTGTGCTCCGCAAAGGGAGAGGCCACAACAGTGAGAGGCCCGCATACCGGGGGGGGGAAAAAAAAGTAGTCATGGTAAGGTATGAAGTTATATTAAATAACTTCTACTTGTTTTTTGAGAACATGTTCAAAATGAAGGAGAAATTTTTATGAATAATATAGTCGTTTCAGAGTCTATTAATTTGTGGCTTTCAGAGCATTTTTGACAGACTTTACCTAATGCAAACAGATTTAAACAGTTTAAAAACAAGCATTCCAACCTGAGCTGTGAGAAGCAGCGTGTGCAGCACAAGCGTATTTAGGCATTGCCTCCTGGCGAGGTTCTTGATGCATGGCTATGACGCTGGCTTCTGACTGAGGTCACCACTGTTGGTATTGTATTTTGGTGCTTGTTGTTCCTAGGAAAATAATGGAGTATGTACTAGGTTAACTTGTTTTTTGAGTTGGACAAAATAAAAGATGAGGTATTATGAATATACCAAATATTTATATCCTCTACTACAAAAAAACTAAAAAAGGAGGAGGGGAAGAAAATGATAAAAGAGCAATGATCTTTTTTTTTTAATAGCTTCTAAAAACCTTTTTTTCAATCCACGTCTCTTGGACACTAGGTAGTTGCTTACTTTAACACTGAGGGACTTTAAGGGATAGTTCTTAGCTACTATATTCTGCTATTAGAATCCGTTATGTGTGTTAATTTACATTGCTTGAAGATTCTCCAGAAAATGGAGCATTTAAGTAGGTTGCAATCAGTGTTGTTTTAAGATTTTCTTTTAGGTTATGGTTAAATGGACAAGTTACATGTATGATCTGTGGTGCAAGGTCAGATCCTGGGCATTAAAGATAAGTTTGGCTAACTTATTTTACTGAAGATACTAATTGTCTTCACTATTAAACTATTTTCCCCCAATATAACAGTCTGCATTGAATTTCCTTTAGCTCTAACCATATTCTAGTTGACGTTTTTTAAGGATTAAATATTTTGTGAATTCTTTTTACACTTAAAATGTGTAATTGCAGAGGCATAAAAATAAATTTTGCAATAACGTACATACAGAGTGTGTTTACGGTGTTCTGAGAGTTAGTACTCCAGAGCGCTTTAAATGTGATGCTAAGTGCTAAGGCTGATATAATGACTATAGACATCTGTATCAGTGCTATCCAGTAGAAATAAATGTGAGCCACATATGTAATTTAAAATTCTCTAGTAGCCACATTAAAAAAAGAAACACATAAAATTAATATTTTAATTAACCCAATATATTAAAAATGTTATCTTTTAGGTATGTAATCAATATACAAAATAGAGGTGTTTTACCTTCTTTTTTCTCCATAGTAAGTCCTCAAAATTCAGCGTGTATTTTGCACTCATGTGCATCTCAGTTCTGACTAGCTACATTTTAAACACTCAAAAAGCCACTTGTGGATGAGGGCTGCTATACTGGACAGTGTAGATTCATAGAATACAAAGTATGGCTTTACTTTAAATTGGAGGTGGTGAGGTAGGCATGAAATTATGGTACTTTAAAAATTATTTAGTATACTTAGAAAAGCATCGAACAGAATTGTCCACTCGTTTTTTTGTCTTCGTTTAAAATTTTCTCTAGAAGTAGGGTCAACCAGTTTCAATTTGCCAAGCATTATTTAAGAAGGAAGGATTTCTGTGCATGTAAAATACCATGATATGCTGATTATAACAACATATTATTAACAACACATTTTTCAATGTGTTCACTAAATTCTGTCCTGTTTCTTCAAAATAATAGCTTAAATTGCATGTTAATTATATATCTGTACCTATTTTGTTTTTATATTATTGTTATAATACAATAATATGTATTAACAAACAGCCCTCGGATTCTAATCTGCCTATGCAGCTGTCCTCCAGTACTTACTGGTATACATATTAAGTTGTAATAAGTGGCAGAAAAGTAGAATGAACTTTTTTTTCCATTATATTTGTTTTTATCATGTGACCATGTACCAAGCCAGCTATAAATTATTGTATTTCTGTAGAATATGGAAAATAGTGTTTATGTCTTGTCTTTGCTAAATGTTTGCAATTTCTAAGTAAACTTTTCATCTCCTAAAATGAGTGTTAAGTGTGATTTTATTTTTACTTGTGGTGGTGTTTTAAACTCAACTTCAGTCTCCCAATTTGTCCTGTTTAATTGCTGTGATAGTGGTAGTTGGGTGGAGGTGTGAACTGTTGTCTGTGTGAAGCCAATGATTTGATTACCTACATTTGTAAAAAGAATTTAAACATATCACTTGTGTCTAGGACATTAAAAAAAAATGCCAAAAACAAATTAGAGCGCAGTTGTCTTTAGGGTGCATTAACGATGACTAGCTGACTTGTGAAATCATCATTATGACTACATATGCTTTTTTCCAATATACTTCAGATGAACGTAGGAAGCAGGGAATTACTTGGTTATTTCAGTGTTATACCCCATGTTTTCTTTTTTGTTTGAAATATCTTTATTGGAATATAATTGCTTTACAACATTATGTTAGTTTCTGCTGTATAACAAAGTGAATCAGCTACATGTATACATATATCCCCATATACCCTCCCTCTTGCGTCCCCCTCCCACCCTCCCTATCCCACCCCTCTAGGTGGTCACAAAGCACCGAGCTGATCTCCCTGTGCTCTGCAGCTGCTTTGTTTGCAAATATTTTCTCCCATTCTGTGGGTTGTCTTTTCATCTTGTTTATGGTTTCCTTTGCTGTGCAAAAGCTTTTAAGTCCCATGTGTTTATTTTTGTTTTTATTTCCATTTCTCTAGGAGGTGGGTCAAAAAGAATCTTGCTGTGATTTATGTCATGGAATGTTCTTCCTATGTCTTCCTCTTAAGAGTTTCATAGTGTCTGGCCTTACATTTGGGTCTTTAATCCATTTTGAGTTTATTTTTGAGTGTGGTGTTAGGAAGTGTTCTAATTTCATTCTTTTACATGTAGTTGTCCAGTTTTCCCAGAACCACTTATTGAAGAGGCTGTCTTTTCTCCATTGTATATTCTTGCCTCCTTTATCAAAGATAAGGTGATCATATGATCGTATGTGCGTGGGTTTATCTCTGGGCTTTCTATCCTGTTCCATTGATCTATATATCTGTTTTTGTGCCATTACCATACTGTCTTGATTACTGTAGCTTTGTAGTATAGTCTGAAGTCAGGGAGCCTGATTCCTCCAACTCCATTTTTCTTAAGATTACTTTGGCTATTTGGGTTTTTTGTGTTTCCACACAAATTGTGAAATTTTCTGTTCTAGTTCTGTGAAAATGCCAGTGGTAGTTTGATAGGGATTGCATTGAATCTGTAGATTGCTTTGGGTAGTAGAGTCATTTTCACAATGTTGATTCTTCCCCAAGAACACGGTATATCTCTCCAGCTGTTTGTATCATCTTTAATTTCTTTCATCAGTGTCTTACAGTTTTCTGCATACAGGTCTTTTGTCTCCTTAGGTAACTTTATTTTATTAGGTATTTTATTCTTTTTGTTGCAGTGTTAAATGGGAGTGTTTCCTTAATTTCTGTTTCAGATTTTTCATTATTAGTGTATAGGAATGCAAGAGATTTCTGTGCATTAATTTTGTGTCCTGCTACTTTACCAAATTCATTGATTAGCTCTAGTAGTTTTTTGGTAGCATCTTTAGGATTCTCTGTGTATAGTATCATGTCATCTGCAAACAGTGACAGCTTTACTTCTTTTCCAATTTGGATTCCTTTTATTTCTTTTTCTTCTCTGATTGCTGTGGCTAAAACTTCCAAAACTATGTTGAATAATAGTGGTGAGAGTGGGCAACCTTGTCTTGTTCCTGATCTTAGTGGAAATGGTTTCAGCTTTTCACCATTGAGAACGATGTTGGCTGTCGGTTTGTCATATAGGGCCTCTATTATGTTGAGGCAAGTTCCCTCTATGCCTACTTTCTGGAGAGTTTTTAACATAAATGGGTGCTGAATTTTGTCAAAAGCTTTTTCTGCATCTATTGAGATGAACATATGGTCTTTCTCCTTCAGTTTGTTAATATAGTGTATCACATTGTTTGATTTGCATATATTGAAGAATACTTGCATTCCTGGGATAAACCCCACTTGATCATGATGTATGATCCTTTTAATGTGCTGTTGGATTCTGTTTGCTAGTATTTTGTTGAGGATTTTTGCATCTTTGTTCACCAGTGATGTTGGCCTGTAGTTTTCTTTCTTTGTGATATCTTGTCTGGTTTTGGTATCAGGGTGATGGTGGCTTTGTAGAATGAGTTTGGGAGTGTTCATCTGCTATATTTTGGAAGAGTGAGAAGGATAGGTGTTAGCTCTTCTCTAAATGTTTGATAGAATTCGCCTGTGAAGCCATCTGGTCCTGGGCTTCTGTTTGTTGGAAGATTTTTAATTAGTTTCAGTTTCAGTGCTTGTGATTGGTTTGTTTATATTTTCTATTTCATCCTGGTTCAGTCTCAGAAGGTTGTGCTTTTCTACGAATTTGCCCATTTCTTCCAGGTTGTCCACTTTATTGGCATATAGTCACCTGTAGTAATCTCTCATGATCCTTTGTTTTTCTGCACTGTTACTATTCATCAGGGATGAGCAAATCAAAACAACAATGAGATATCACCTCATACTTGTCAGAATGGATATAATCAAAAAGACAACAAATAATAAATGTTGGCAAGGATGTGGAAAAAAGGGAACTCTGTACACTGTTGGTGGGAATATAAATTGGTACAGCCACTACGGAAAACAGTATGGAGTTTCCTTAAAAAATTAAAAATAGAACTACCATATGATCCAGCAATTCCACTGCTGGGAATATATCTGAAGAAAACGAAAACACTAATTTGAAAAGATATATGCACCCAGTGTTCATAGCAGCACTATTTACAATAGCCAAGGTATGGAAGCAACCTAAGTGTCTATCAACAGAGGAATGGATAAAGCAGATGTGGTATATATATACAATGAAATATCACTCAGCCATAACAAAGAACAAAATTTTGCCATGTGCAATAACATGGATGGACCTGGAGGGTATTATGCTTAGTGAAATAAGTCAGACAGAGAAAGAAAAATGCTGTATGTTTTCACTTGTATGTGTAATCTGAAAAATAAAACAAATGCATGAATATAAATGAAACTGACTCACAGAGGCAGAGAACAAACTAGTGGTTACCAGTGGGGAGAGGGGTGGGGGGGGAAGGGCAAGATAGGAGAAGGGGATTAAGAGGTACAAATTACTAGGTATAAATTAAGTAAGATATAAGGATGTAATGTACAGCTTAGGGAATAGAGCCAATATTTTATAATAACTCTAAATGGAGTATAATCTATAAAAATATTGAATTACTATTTTGTACACCTAAAACTAATATTGTAAATTAACTATACTTCAATTAAAAAAAGAACTGATCAACCGCAATAAATGCCCAGTAAACTCAAATTTTAAGTCTAAAATTAAAACAAAATCCTAACAATGGAAAGATAAACTATGAACTTGAGGCAACATTTGTAAGCACGCCACAAATGAAAAAATGAATGTTGTTGTTCTTTATACTTTACCTCCAAATTTTTTGTAAGCTTAGGGTTATTTCAAAACAAAAAAAATTTATAAGCACCCTTGATATATGAAGAATTCCTGAAATTTGATAAGAAAAACATCAAGAGCCCAGTAGATGAATGGGTAAAGGGTATAAACAGATAGTACACATACCCACAAACACACACATACACACACACACTCACAAAAAGACAAAAAGTTACCTTAACAGGGCAGAAAAATATCAGTCTTAGCAAAGAAAGGCAAATTAAAATAAGACTTCAATACCTATCAAATTAGCAAAGGTTTTTGGTTTTCCCTGTTTTTAGTAATAATATCAGATATTTGCAAAAGTATAATAAAACATGTACCCTTTCTCTTTACTGGTGGGAGTGTAAATAAGAATAAGCAATTTCGTCATTTGTATAAGGACTCTTGACATCCTTGAATACAGATATCCCACTTCTAGGAATCACCCTAAAGAGAAATCCTGAACAAAAGAAAAAGCTTTATATATAAAGATGTTCACTAAGAATTATTTATATTAATGAAAATTTGAAAACAACTTAAATGTCAAGCTATACAGGGGGGTTATTAGATAAATAATAAAATATCAACTAGCTATTAAAATGTTTACAAAGAAGCTTTTAAAATGATGTGCTAAGTGAAGAAAGCAAGATGCAAAATTGTCTCTTTTTTTTGATGTGGACAATTTTTTTAAGTCTTTATTGAATTTGTTACAATATTGCTTCTGTTTTAAGCTCTCGTGTTTTGGCCACGAAGCATGCGGCCAAAACACCAGGGTTCAGTGCAGGTTCAATCCCCGAGCAGGGATTGAACCCACACCCCCTGCATTGGAAGGCAAAGTCTCAACCACTGGACCACCAGGGAAGTCCCACAAAATTGTTTTTACAATATGATCACATACTTGTAAAAATGAAGAAGTGGGGAAAAAAGATTTTTAAAAGTATAGGCTAACAGTAGTTGTTTTGAGTGGAGAAGCTGTGAGGAATTTTGTTCTTTCAATTCTTATATTTACCAAATTTTCTATGAGGAGAATATATTAGCTTATATTTTTATAATATATAATATGCATAAACAATCACTGCTATGTCTGGAACAGCAGGGAAATCTCACAGCATGTGCTCATTACAGATTCCTGGTTTCTAACTTTAATAAAGAAATTCAATATGAACTTTCAAGCCAATGGTGACAGTTTTTCCAATTCCTCTGGCACTAGCAGCCATACAGAGGTCAGGTATATAAAAAAAAAAGTTGTCTGTGAGGATACGGGGAGGGGGAAGTGTAAGCTGGGACAAAGTGAGAGAGTGGCATGGACATATATACACTACCAAACGTAAAACAGATAGCTAGTGGGAAGCAGCCGCATAGCACAGGGAGATCAGCTCGGTGCTTTGTGACCACCTAGCGGGGTGGGATAGGGAGGGTGGGAGGGAGGGAGATGGAAGAGAGAAGAGATATGGGGACATATGTATATGTATAAGTGATTCACTTTGTTATAAACCAGAAACTGATGTACAGTTGTAAAGCAATTATACTCTAATAAAGATGTAAAAAAAAAGTGACCAGAAATTCTCTTGCTTGGCACTTCAGTGCTATAAGACACCTGATGACTAGTTGGGCCTGAGGAGGAAAAAGCATTTTTAGAAAAAATACAAGTCTATTAAAATGGACTAACAGTATTTTTTTATTTGCTCTTTTTCTGAACTACTTATTCTGAGTATAAGAATAATAAATCCTTGTTATAAACATTTCAAATGTTATAGGTATTTATGATAGAAAGAGTGACTAACTTTACTATAGTTTGGTATATGTTACTCCAAATTTTTGGATGAATATCTAACATTTAAAAAATAATGGGATCATTCTAAACATACTGTTTTGTAACTTGAATGTTCAGTTAACAATATATTGCAGACAATTTCCCTTTTAAGAACTCATGGGCCGCCTCCCTTGTTTTAATGATTTATAATCTTCCTTTTTTGGTATACTATAGTTTATTTAACCAGTTCCCTATTGATAGTCATTTCAGTTACCATATCATTATTATAAACAATGCTACACTGAATAGGTACATGTCTTTGTATACTTGTACAATGCAAAAATATCTGAAATGTATGACTATTTTACAGTAAGCATCCATCACTCTTGAGTATTTCTGTGTGATAGATTCCTAAATTTCAGGGTCAAAGTTTATTAGCTAAGCAGTCCTTTAAAAATATTGTTTATACTCACATTATACAGTAAGAGTGTATAATGAAAATGCCTGTTTTCTTACATCTTTAACAAGGTAGTATATTATCAAGTTTTGTTTTGTTTTGGCCAATCTAATAGATGCAAAATATTACCATTGTTCCTTTGTATTTCTTTAATTATTAGAGAGGTTGAGCACCTTTTCACAGATCTGTTGGTCATTTGTTTTTCTTCTAGGAATTGGCCTTTATTGTCCTTTGTATTTCTATTTGTTTCCTTTTTCTTGTTGATTTGTGAAAGCTGTTTTTATATCAGGGAAAGTAGCCCTTTATTATGTTATATGCATAATTTTCTAAGGTTTTCTTTTGATGCTTTGTTTTCAATTTTTTTGGTACAGAAATTCTTTAAGGTTAATGTACTTTCATTGGTACTTTCTAATTCTGGGTTTGTGTCATGCTTAGAAAAGCCCTCTCCACTCCAAGATTATAAATAATATTCACTGTGCTTTCTTCAAGTATTTTAATCTCTTCATTATTTTACATTTTTATTTTTGAAGTAGGTGGAATTTATTTTGATATAAGGAGTGGGATCAGGAATTCCCTGGTGGTCCAGTGGTTAAGACTCCATGCTTCCGCTGCAGGGGACAAGGGTTTGATCCCCGATCCAGGAGCTTAGATCTTACATGCCCTGCATCCCAAAGAGTGGGATGGAGATCCAGTTTATTTCGTCAGAAATGTCTAGTCAGCCAACCTAATAACACTTATTAAATAATACATCTTTCTGCACTAACTTGAAATGCCACATTTATGATGTCCTAAATTCTCATATAGACCTTGTGTATTTCTGGGATCCATTTACCTTTGCTCCTGAGCCAGAAAGTGGCCATTTATCTTTGAGTAAACACACTCTCAGTAGAAAAATAAAATACTTCTGTTCTGGAGTTGAACATCCCTTGACTGTATGGAAAATTCCCTTTTACTAATTTATCTTTCAAGATGAATCTTCAGTCTTGGGTGATATGGTCAACATGGCTAAAAGAGTCAAATTTGGTATCATGCCCAAGTCACCATGAGCCTTACCCACAGTTTCTTACCCTACTCTGTTTGCCAAGTAAGGATCAATACAGTTCATCTCTTATCTCTAGCCAGAGAGTTTGCTGTGGATAAATAATAGAACCACGAATTGAAAGTATTGTCTACAATAAAGGTTGGTAACGTCAATCTAAGCTATGGAACTTTCTCTCTCAAAGATGCTCTGAGTATGAGCCAATGTGGATGTTTAGATTCACATGCATAGATGAGAAACTAAGAATCTCTTTTTCCAGCTACTGAACCTAACCCTATGTAGATTTACACTGAACACATAAAAATAGATACAGTATTTCAGTTTAAGGGAACATTTCTGAATAGAGTTCACATAGAATCAGTGATAGGGAGATTTGCCACAGTCTGCTTTCTTGCCATAGTGTGTGTGTCCTTTTGTTTCTTCAGTTCCCATAGCATGAAGGAAAGGAATGACCCTGTAGACCACCATCTCAGTACCTTAGATGGAATGCCATATTGTGCCTCTCGATTCCATTCTGTAGGTTTTGTGTGGTGACTCACTCCTCCTATGTAGCACTCTGTATGGCCGACTTACCTATTAGAGCAGATACGATGTCTAAGGTCCATAATACTTTAAGGAGCCCATAAAAATGTCTTAATTTCTTTTAAAATCAGAGGCAAAAAAAATTTTAAGTCAAAGAAGATGTTTCATTATATAATATTAATATATTCATCTTTGTACCAATATAGTTATAAAATGTATTCTTTAATATTTTTTATGAAGGAAAGGGCCCACAAAAGTCATGATACAGCCTTGTCTGTCTCTCAAAAGATGTCTTACAAAGGGAATACTAAACATTTTAGATCTTGCATCTCTATTCTCCTCCTGGAAATTCACAATTAAAGGTTCATAGAAGCCTTGCAATAAATTAAGAAACAAAACAAAAACAAACTATAAATTTTAGCTTCCTTCAGGTTGTTCAGATTTGTGTAATCTTGGAACTTTTTTCTTCCACATAATAACTGCTGCCTTCCACCAGAACTAGTGATCCATAGAAGAATTTGGGAAATACTTAACTTTCTATTACATTAAGATTCAACATTGATCAAGAGAGTCTATAGCTGAAATCTCTCAACCATATATTATTTTAGCAAACTATACAGAAGCCTAAAGGATTATTCTCTCTTCTATGCAAACAGAATTAAAATGCATACCTGATTCTCTTTGAGCAGCATGGTAACAACACAGCTCTATCTATCCACTTGGCAGGAGAATTTTATTGTTGCACAAGTTGTAGATTTATGCTACACAGTTCACTGAGATGCATTTCAATTCAGTTTTCTTGATAGGCTTGCAGTAGCGTGAGAATGAAAATAATTCTCAAATGACAAGGAAGGGTGAAAAGCTGCTTTCCTGAATTCCAGAACATGTTATTCCTTAACCTATCAGACCTTATTAAGAGTGACTTAAAATCTGTCAGCTCTCAAAAGGTTTCTCCAGTAACAGATTTCTTGGTTCCGTCTCAGTTCCTGCAGTTCCCGTAACCACAGCCTATTCAATTTAGCAGTGCTCGGCTGCATGAAGGCTGAAATTAAAATGTGCTTTCAAAATTCAATCCATAGCAAAACTGACCTAACTTAGAAGCATCTCCACAGTTAGATTTAATAAAAAGATAAGAGTTTGACATGGAAGGCCAAAGAAGGATAAATTTCTCTGAGAAATAAAAGTAGAAAATGTGTTTTTTTTTTTTTATGTTGACTAATGTCCTTTTTAAAAAGTCAGTTTACTGTTTGACAGAAAAATTCAGAGACTTCTGAACCAGGAAAAAATAGAAAATATGAACAGACCAATCGCAAGTAATGAAATTGAAACTGTGATTAAAAATCTTCCAACAAGCAAAAGTCCAGGACCAGATGGCTTCACAGGTGAATTCCATCAAACATCTAGAGAAGAGCTAACACCCATCCTTCTCAAACTCTTCCAAAAAATTGCAGAGAAAGGAACACTCCCAAACTTATGCTATGAGGCCACCATCACCCTGATACCAAAACCAGACAAAGATATTACAATAAAAGGATATTACAGACCAATACCACTGATGAATATAGATGCAAAAATCCTCAACGAAATACTAGCAAACAGAATCCAACAACACATTAAAAGGATCATACACCATGATCAAGTGGGATTTATCCCAGGGATGCAAGGATTCTTCAATATACTCAAATCAATCAACGTGATACACCATATGAACAAACTGAAGGAGAAAAACCATATGATCATCTCAATAGATGCAGAGAAAGCTTTCAACAAAGTTCAACACCTATTTATGATAAAAACCCTGCAGAAAGTAGGCATAGAGGGAACTTTCCTCAATATAATAAAGGCCATATATGACAAACCCACAGCCAACATCATCCTCAATGGTGAAAAACTGAAACCATTTCTACTAAGATCAGGAACAAGACAAGGTTACCCACTCTCACCACTATTATTCAACATAGTTTTGGAAGTCCTAGCCATGGCAATCAGAGAAGAAAAAGAAATAAAAGGAATCCAAACTGGAAAAGAAGAAGTAAAGCTGTCACTGTTTGCAGATGACATGATACTATACATAGAGAAACCTAAAGATGCTACTAGAAAACTACTAGAGCTAATCAATGAATTTAGTAAAGTAGCAGGATACAAAGTTAATGCACAGAAATTTCTTGTATTCCTATACACTAATGATGAAACATCTGAAAGTCAAATTAAGAAAACACTGCCATTTACCATTGCAACAAAAAGAATAAAATACCTAGGAGTAAACCTACCTAAGGAGACAAAAACCCTGTATGCAGAAAATTATAAGACACTGATGAAAGAAATTAAAGATGATACAAATAGATGGAGAGATATACCATGTTCCTGGACTGGAAGAAGCAACATTGTGAAAATGACTCTACTACCCAAAGCAATCTACAGATTCAATGCAATCCCTATCAAACTACCACTGGCATTTTCACAGAACTAAAACAAAAAATTTCACAATTTGTATGAAAACACAAAAGACCCCGAATAGCCAAAGCAATATTGGGAAAGAAAAATGGAGCTGGAGGAATCAGGCTCCCTGACTTCAGACTATACTACAAAGCTACAGTAATCAAGACAGTATGGTACTGGCACAAAAACAGAAATATAGATCAATGGAACAGGATAGAAAGCCCAGAGATAAACCCATGCACATATGGTCACCTTATCTTTGATAAAGGAGGTAAGAATATACAGTGGAGAAGAGACAGCCTCCTCAATAAGTGGTGCTGGAAAAACTAGACCACTACATGTAAAAGAATGAAATTAGAACACTCCCTAACACCATACAGAAAAATAAACTCAAAATGGATTAAAGATCTAAATGTAAGGCCAGACACCATCAAAGTCTTAGAGGAAAACATAGGTAGAACACTCCATGACATAAATCACAGCAAGATCCTTCTTGACGTACCTCCTAGAGAAATGGAAATAAAAACAAAAATAAACAAATGGGACCTAATGAAACTTCAAAGCTTTTGCACAGCAAAGGAAACCATAAACAAGATGAAAAGACAACCTTCAGAATGGGAGAAAACATTTTCAAATGAAGCAACTGACAAAGGATTAATCTCCAAAATTTACAAGCAGCTCATGCAGCTCAACATTAAAAAAACACACAACCCAATCCAAAAATGGGCAGAAGACCTAAATAGACATTTCTCCAAAGAAGATATATAGATTGCCAACAGACATATGAAAGAATGCTCAACATCATTAATCATTAGAGAAATGCAAATCAAAAAGACAATGAGATATCATCTCACACGGGTCAGAATGGCCATCATCAAAAAATCTACAAACAATAAATGCTGGAGAGGGTGTGAAGAAAAGGGAACCCTCTTGCCCTGTTGGTGGGAATGTAAATTGATACAGCCACTATGGAGAACAGTATGGAGGTTCCTTAAAAAACTAAAAATAGAACTACCATACGACCCAGCAATCCCACTACTGGGCATATACCCTGAGAAAACCATAATTCAAAAAGAGTCGTGTACCAAAATGTTCATTGCAGTACTATTTATAATAGCTGGGACATGGTAGCAACCGAAGTGTCCATCAACAGATGAATGGATAAAGAAGATGTTGCACATATATACAGTGGGATATTAGCCATAAAAAGGAATGAAACTGAGTTATTTGTACTGAGGTGGATGGACCTAGAGACTGTCATACAGAGTGAAGTAAGTCAGAAAGAGAAAAACAAATACCGTATGCTAACACACATATATGAAATCTAAAAAAAAAAAAATGGTCATGAAGAACCTAGAATAAAGAATAAAGATGCAGACCTACTAGAGAATGGACTTGAGGATACGGGGAGGTGAAAGGGTAAGCTGTGACAAAGTGAGAGAGTGGCATGGACATATATACACTACCAAACGTAAAATAGATAGCTAGTGGGAAGCAGCCACATAGCAGAGGGAGATCAGCTCGGTGCTTTTTGACCACCTAGAGGGGTGGGATAGGGAGGGTGGGAGGGAGGTAGATGGAAAAGGGAAGAGATATGGGGACATATGTATATGTATAAGTGATTCACTTTGTTATAAAGCAGAAACTAACACACCATTGTAAAGCAATTATACTCCAATAAAGATGTTAAAAAAATAAAAACTGTGATGAGAACTTAAGCTTGTGTTTTTTTCATGTTATTAAAAAATCTGTGGATATAACTTTTTTTTTTTTTTTTTTGCGGTATGCGGGCCTCTCACTGTTGTGGCCTCTCCTGTTGCAGAGCACAGGCTCTGGACGCGCAAGCTCAGCGGCCATGGCTCCTGGGCCCAGCTGCTCCACGGCATGTGGGATCTTCCTGGACCGGGGCACGAACCCGTGTCCCCTGAATCAGCAGGCAGACTCTCAACCACTGCGCCACGAGGGAAGCCCTTTTTTTTTTTTTTTTTGGGGGGATATAACATTTTTAATGGCTGCATAATATAGTACTGTTAAGACATATTAATATATGTGCCAATTCCACTATTATTGTACATTTATGTTAAATTTTCTCATTTTTCTCTGGTATAAGCGTAAGATGAACAAGATAGTTGCTTTCCTCTGTCCATTTCCCGCTCTTTGTGGTAATACTTAGGTCTGCTGTATCCTTAATCAACCACGTGGTTTGAGGAGGATAGACCCAGCTCCGCAGGTGGGAGTCTTGCCGCTGGCCATGGAGGTTGGTTCAGGGACGGGCACATAACCATTTAAACAAGACAATATGTTCCTATGACATTCTTCTTTCAGAAACTCCATTTTCAGTTGTAGACTTACTATGTGTGGAACCAGAATATCTTCCAATGGGTCAGATAAGCATAGCCACAGTACAATATTCTGGTGGGAATCATTAAAGGGCACAGTGAATGTGATTCAAGGAAGAGAGAGAGGGAGCCTGACCTGTTTGGGGAATAGAAAAGACGGGAATCTGTCTCAAGCCAGGACGGAATGTATGTCTAGAGAAAAAGCTGGTGAAATAAGAATCAGTGTGTAAAAGTAAATTCACTGAAATTTAGGATATGTCCATTTCATAATTGTTTATTTTGTCCATACATTTAAAATTCTGTGACAAAATAACTATACTGTAGATTAGAAAGGTTGCTAGATTATCAAATGTTAGCAAAACTGAAATCCTCAAGAAAAACCTCATTACCTGCAGGTTGCTGAGTGTTTGTCCTATATACAACCTCAGCTCATAAGACGAACTCAGGGACTGAGATGGAAAGAAGGCAATCACTAAGCAACTTTCTGAAATCAAGCAAAAGTATCTACCACTACCCAAAGAGACATGTCCAGTTTGGGCTGTCCAGAATCATAACAGAGGCTGAAAGACATGGTCACACTCTTTTGAAGTGTGAATGAATTTAGTGAATCCTGGAATCTTCAGGTCTTTGCTGACAAAAAGAAACCTAAATCAGTAAAAGATCATGGATCCCTGCCCTCTTATCAAGTGAACAAACCGTGCTTATACCACTAAGATATACTTGTAAGTACAGGGCAGGCTGATGAGTTAGGGAACTTGGAGATCACACTAAAGGAAATTATGAAATTATCTATGAGCCAGTGGGAGACAAACTTGAGTGTGCTTGTAATAGGAGGCTCTAGACTGGCATGCACAGAGATTTCAGATCCACATGCAATGGTGGACAAGGCCTGAATTTAAACTCAAGTCACTTGGCACAGTGTCTATAGTATTGTACCCACTACAATGGCTGGCAGGGTGCCAGTATTTTATATCCTGGCTTCTGAAACATTGAACAGTAGTTCTGACCCTTGTTAAAATAGGTGGATACAAATATTTGAAGTGGCTTATAAGAATACCTATAATAAAGTAGAAAAATACCAATAAACAAGGCACAGGAAAACTATAGATAGAACAGAATAACAAGACCAAGGGGAGAACTATGACATAGATATTAATATCATATGGATCTACCCAATTCCTACAATGACCTGCAAATTTGGCTTGAGTTTCCTGCCAGCCAAGGCACAAAGAGTAACACAAGCACTTCAGACAGTTTGTGCTCTCCAAAAGAAATAGGCATCTCTGTGTTTTCTTCGTGGGAGGGTGGAGGGAAGAGGAGGGAGTGAGTTTCCGAGATGTGAATATTTGGTAACTAATTAGTTTCGGAGGTCTCTAAGCTGCCATAATAACAATGATTATTTTCTTTTATATGGTACTTAATACTTCACAGAGTAATTTCACTCACTTTTTTAATCTGCACAAAAATCCTGTGATGCAAGATTTGAAGAAAAGATGTTATATTATTAAAGTAATAATGCATCTCTCATTCATGCATCAAGGAATTTTGCCTCACTGTAAGCACAGCACAAAAGCAGAAAATAAGCAGAAAGATCACGGAGATAACAAACCAAATGGCACCAAGCGTATGCACAGAAAAAGCCTCTCACTCAGAACCTACATCTCCTTACCAAACCTGAAATTCTAACAAGATTAGTTAATTTCTTTCCTAAACCTCAGATTAAAAGTAACAAAATAGGGACTATTACAGAGAGGCACTCTGAAAGGCCCCCAAACTGCTACATATGAAAGCAGAGGGAAGAACTAAAAGCAAACGGAAGAGCAGTCAGTGTAAAGACTAAAAACTCTAAATACTCACCAAGCATATAGGCAGGGATGTGTCATGGGGCTCAGATTCTCTTTGCCCTGGACCCTACCCTCCATGAATCACTTCTTCACACCACTACCTCACCCATCAAGAACTAAAATGTGATGATGATCACTCACTCCCAACTCTTACAGCCTTTCAGTGACCTTCCAAGGCTCACAAGATAAAATCCTTATTCAAAAAGGCCCACAAGGGGCTTCCCTGGTGGCGCAGTGGTTGGGAGTCCGCCTGCCGATGCAGGGGACACGGGTTCGTGCCCCGGTCCGGGAAGATCCCACATGCCGCGGAGCTGCTGGGCCCGTGAGCCATGGCCGCTGAGCCTGCGCGTCTGGAGCCTGTGCTCCACAACGGGAGAGGCCACAACAGTGAGAGGCCCGCGTACCGCAAAAAAAAAAAAAAAAAAAAGGCCCACAGTTTCTGGCTGCAGCTGCCTGCCTCTCCCACCCGGCTTTCCTTCCCTCTCACTTCAGCACCACCTGGGTGGGCTTCTACACATTTCCTTCCATCTGTCTACCTGTAAGTGTCTCAGTGCTGCCTCTCCTGGACAACTTGAAAGGTCACTTCCCCAGAAAGACTTACCCAATCCTGGAGAATATATTAGGTTTCCCTGTGAACCCTTAGCACCTTTGCATTTGAGAACTGATCGTGGTTGCACTTACTAGTCTGATTGTTTAATACCTGTTTCCTCCACTGTACTGAGAGCTCTGGGAGAACAAGGACCTTGTCTGGAGCACATGTCGAATAAATATTTGCTGGAAAAAAAATGGAAATGTAAGGTCACAGGGCAAGTATGTTACATCTTCCTAGTATATAATATTTCAGTTTTACTAAAAGATCTTTCTGAGGAGGGGAAGTTATTATTTGCTTTATTAAAGCGAAAAAGAGACAGAGAGATTCATTGTCGAGTAGAACGCAAATTCATGTGAATTTTAAAACTGAAACACAAAACTTCAAGAATGCTTCAGGCTACATACCCAGATTTTTCTGGAGGCACTGTGCTAAAATAATATGGAAACACGATGTGATAGAAGATCTCTTTCCCAAGCGTTCTAGATAACCAAAACTTATCTTCATTTTACTAGATGAGAATACGTGTATGAAGATGGCTTTGCAAACTATAAGGCTTTGTGCAAATATCATTTCTGTGAAGAGGGGAAATGATTTTGCCCATATTACACTGCCAATTACAGGTGAGGCAGGCGCCAGAACCCAGGTCTCCCGAGGCCTGTCCGTCCCACTGCTTTTCATTAACGCAGAGCTCCTGTTACCTGGTCCCTGCTGCAAAGGTCCCCTCCCTTACTCCCTTCCAGGCATATCTGGGGCTGATGCCCTAAGCCAGTCTCAAATACTCTCCCGGCATCATAATCCAGAGGCTTCCTGCTCTTTCCCGCAGGACTGGGCAGTTCCCCTCAAGGGCTGCAAACGCGGCCCAAACCCGAGCAGCTCTCTGCCTAGCGGCGAAAACGCAGAACTGCAGCGCGCTCCAGAGACACCGGCAACCCCATTTTCTCAGGGGGCCTTGTGCGCCTGCCTGGCCGCGCAGTGCAGGCAGCATTCAAGGGGCCGGCAGAAGCGGGAAAGCTCGGCAGTAACACAGGAAAGGGAACACCCCTCAGGAGCCGACGCGGCGGCCGGGCTTCGTGGTCCCGAGAGCAGAGGTTGGCCACAGCTCCTGCTGAGGAAGCCGGGGACCCCTTTGGGCTTCTACCAAGGAGGGTGGAGGTCCCGCAGCCGCATTTCCCGCTCCGTGCGCCGGGCCGGGAGCCGGAGGGGGTCCGGGGAGCTCCAGCGGGGCCCGCGCACCCCAGGACGCGCCCACCCGAGCTGGGGCAAAACGAGCTGGGAAAGGCAGTAGGGCCCCTCACGCCCACCCGCGCCGGGACAGTGGAGCTTCAGGGGCGGTGCACGGAAGACTCCGCCCCGCGGCTTCGGGCTCGCGCATCGCGCGTGCGCGCAGGTGGGCGTGGGAGGCGAGGGCGCTCCTAGCACGCGGCGTGCGCGCGCGCTCCCCTCGGCGCCCTCCCTCGCCAGCCCGCCGGCTCAGCCCAGGCGCGCGTCACCAGGGGTGGGGAGAAGGGGGTGGGGCCGCGGGACCGGAGGGGCCCGAGCGCCGGCTGCGGAGCCCCAGCTGTAGCTGGGCGAGGGCGGCTGCGGTCGCGGCGGCGGCGGCGGCGGCGGCGGGAGAAGATGGTGGCGCTGGAGGTAGGAGCGGCTGGAGTGGAGCTTTATTCCCAGCCTCGGCACCAACGCTGTCGTTAGCGTCGCCTGCTTCCGCGGGCCCGCGGACCCAGCTGTCAGGCAAGGTACCACCGCCAGGGACTGGTGGGTAAATGCGGGGTCCCCGGTGCTGATGCTGCCCCCGATAGAGACCCGGTCCTCGCCGAAGGGCGCCTGCAAGGAACAATAGTGCGAATGAGAGGGGACAGCCGGCGACATCCAGGGGGCAATGACTTGAGCCATCGAGCTAACGGGGCGGGGGAAGGGGGCGCTGAGGGTAGGTGGTGTCCGGTGCGCGCTGAGATTCGGTGCTTTGGGGGCAGCGGCGGGCCTGATGACAGTCATGGCAGGAGTGTGTGTGTGTGTGTGTCTGTGTCTGTGTGTGTGTGTGTGTGTGTGTGTGTGTGTGTGTGTGTAAAAGGTAGAGCCGAAGGGATGGGGGTGGCGTACGGTGTTGGGGGAAGGTGTTGGGAGATGACATTTCCAGGAATCCCCGCTAGGATCCCTCAGCTCTCGGCTGACTTCTCCGGGAGAAAGAGTGTGGTGATGGCAACGATGAAGTGTGCAGGATGCACTTGGTGTCTGAGTGTGGAGGGAGGCATTGGGGTGGTGCGGATTTGTAAAATCCCATGTGTGTGAATCTGTGTACGTGTGTATACTCGCGTGATTGCATACTGCTCTCCAAACCCGGAGATCTGCGGGTGCCCTGACTTGCTGCCACCCGTTGACTGTAGGACAGTGTTCGTTATTTCGACCCTGCAACTCTGAGCACAGTCTCGGTTCTGCTCCTGCCGCGTGGATGCCCGGGTGTAGGGATTCTCACTTCCCTTTGCTTCCCCTCACTTCCCCCCTTTTTCACATGTCTCTTGACATGGGGATGTGGAAGTGTGCATATGGCTTTGGGCACATGGAAGGGAAACAGGATAATGGTTACCCTTTCTGGGCTTGCTGGCATCCAGGTTTTGAAGGGAGCTTCCATCCTGTGACACTTCTCCTCTCCTCAGCCCCTGTTCTGTAAGGGTCTTAGATGCCCTGACTCTGCAGTTTCTATTGTTTATCTCTTGTCTGACCTGAAGGAAAGGGTCTTTAATGGTCACAACCTTCTCTCTGTCCCCACAACTTTGAATGTCAACTAGACCTTCTTCCACATTTAAACGCTGGAAATCTTATGGCTGAAGAATATGGTCTTTTTTGTGGGTTCTTGTAGAATGAACTCTGGAGGTGTGTATAAGAGATGGGGGGTAGTATTTAAAAAGAAGAAAAAGATCATACTGAGAAATGTTTGGTATCCCCCCACCTCCAGCCTTGGTCAGCGTCACACAGGCAGGGCGTTTTCCTTAGGAAAGGGGATACTTTATTTCTACTGCTGGTGACATCCACTCTTCCAGCCTTCACAATGACTAGGTGGTACCATGTATTATTCGGGAACTGAAATCCCCAAAGACCCATGGTGATGGGGTCCCAGGTCAGTGTGTCTGCTTTCCAAGCCAATGTAGCCTGCTAGTAGGGAATTTGGAAAATGTCAAGCTGGCAGTAAGTCACCCAGTGGGAGCCAGGACACAGAATTGAATCCAAAGTCTATAGCTGTTTAATTGTTTCTGTGTGATAAAGATAGGCTTGTGTGGGGTTGGGCAGAGAGAGACAGGAAGGGAGATAGCATATTCATATGTGAGCCCACTGCAGTTTGACTCCCCAGCTCCTGTATTTCTCCTGCGGTATTTATAGGAATGAATGCACCTTTACACTTAACATCTTGATACGTCTTTATTAAAATGTTGTGGGACTAGATTAACCTGCTTAGAACCTATTTTAATTGTAACACCTTAGATTCTACTGCATTGCTGTCAGAATCCAAACTGGCTGCCTCGGTCCTCTTGAAGAGCCTGTAGCAGTCATAGCTACACAAGTAAGTGTACGACACGTTGGCATCAGACGTTTCTTTCTCTTTTAAAAAATTTTTGTTTTGTTTTGTTTCGCAGAGGTTGCATTGAAAATAATAGAACCAGGGCTGTCCACATATGTTTTTTTTTCTTCTCTTAATTAATGTTGATCCGTAGACCAGGTTTTCTTGGAGCTGTGAGCATTAAAGTAAATTTCCTCATGTCCTTCAAGTCAAGCTTTCTAAAATTTTAATATGAGGTTGTTGGATCGCATCCAAGGTGTAAGGATAGATTTATAAAAATGAATTTGGAATCTTAGTTCTTTACTCTCTTATTAGTTCTGCCAGTTTCTTTCTGAGAAAAGTACTTTGGAATGTAAAAGGCATTCTAAGAGGTTTTAGCTTTTTTTTTTTAAAAAGTTGTCTTTATATTTGCAAGTGAAATACGGAGATATCAATGTCTTACAAGGAAGTTTAAGAATGTTAGCAATTATCAAGGTAAATCAACTGTTTAGAAAAAGAATAATTATACAACAGCACAATTGATGACTCAGGAATTAGTGATTTCCTTTCTAACGTAACTGTGATGATTTTTAAAATGCAATGCCCAGCTTTCTAAAGATTGGACTATTAAGGTTAATGATACAGCTTGAATCCTGTAATTCAGTCTGGTAAACAGTTGTACCTTTTGCTGTAGCCTGCAGCAAGTAATTTGTTTTGCATGGATGCATCTTCTTCACTTAAAGGAGCATTAATTCTTTTCTTTTCCACTATTGGGTCTTTTAAAGAAGTTTGTTTTTCGGAAGACTTGGGAATAAAAGATGTCTGAAAATTGACCTTTGGGGCCAAAAGGAATAAACTATGGGTACCGTGCGGGAGGTGGGACTTACATCCTGCAAGGAAAAAGTAATTGTTACAGTTGAGAGAATTTCAAGCACTAAAATCCAAAGTTAACCCTTTGGGTCACAATGATTAATTTACAAACGTTTGTTAGTTGCCTACTACATCTCAGGTAGTGTATACCTTTGGATAGAGTTTGGGAAATGTTACGGGGGCTGGAGATTTGAAGAATAAGGAGACTTAGATCCTGCCCAGAGGAAGTTCATGGCCAGGAAGGAGAGACAGGGCATGCATGTAACGAACTACAAGAATGGTGGAAAATGGTTAAGTGCTGAGAAAGCTATATGCCTGTAGAGCTGTAGGAGTTCACAGGATACAGCAATGACTTCAGAAGGAAGAATCAAGAAAGATTTCTTGGAAAAGGGAGCCTTTGAGCTCTGATTTACATAGGTGGAGTTTGGGCTGCCGGGGAAGGAAGGGTATACTGGGGGAGGAACAGCGTAGCAAAGGTGGAAATTGTGTGCCCATTCAGGGAACAGAATGGTGTGCTTAAAAATTCTTTCTCAGTAAAAATGGGGGAAAAAAAAGAATGATGTGCTTTGGCTGGAGCGTAGGAGATGCCCAGAGATGAAGTGAGAGGTAAGGTAAGAAAGAGAGGGTCACTCAAGGCTGTGGGGCAACTTTTATGTGGATTGTATTCAGTAACTGCCAGGGAGCCTTGGAAGGTTTCTGAGGAGGAGGTTGACAGGACCAGAACTGTGCTTCAGGGTGCTAATCTTGAAGCATTGTGTTGGATGTATGAAATGAGGAAAGAATGGCAGTAGCTAGACCAGATAGACTCTATTGTCAAATTAGGGGCAAGAGGAAATGAGACAGTGGGAGTGAAGGGGAGAGGGCAGACTCAAGAGACAAGGCGCAAGAGTAACCTGAACACTGAGCAGGGAAGTCAGAGGTCATTGTCAGGCTCAGCTGAGAGAATGCTTGGGTCATTGTCAAGAAGGAGCTTCAGAGAAGGATGAGGAAGAGGGGAAAAAGGAAGTTCCATTTTGGGCCTGACAGGTTTGTCCAGATGAAGGGACTACAATACAGGGGTAGGTCTTGGAGAGAGGTTAGAGCTACAAAGAGAGGTTTGTAAATCATCTACTTAGGAGCAATTTTAATGTCTCAGGAATGGCCAATAAAGAAAATGGAGCAAGAAGAGGCAGAGGCTAAGGGTGCGATCCTTGGGGGATGTCTGTGGGTTGGAGAGGAAGAGAGAAAAAAGCAGATATGAACAATGTTAAACAAGGGGCAGTTGCAGGAATGTGGTGGCAGTAGTGTGGTGTCATGGAGGCTGGGAAAGGTGAGGGGAGCATCGTCGTTCCTATAGCACGGCACAGGGGGATGAAGGTGCAGTGAAGGAAGAGCCATTGGATTTGACTCCTGGCATTCCTTGATTATCTTGAGGCAGGTAGAAGTGTAGCCAGGCTGTGAGGGGTTAAAGAGGAGAGGGTGATGCACATGGAAGAAGTGAGGACAGACTTCCTTTTTAATAAGTGGGGTGAAGGAGAAGGAGAGAGAGTTTACTACATCAAAGGTAGGGTGTAGTATAGAGAAAGTAAGTTTTTAGTATAAGAAGACCTGAGCCTACTTTATAAGCGGAGGAGAAGAAACCATTGAAGGGAAAAGAGATCAGAAATGTAAGGGAGAGGCGAAGCCGATGGGACGGAATCTTTAAAAAGATGGGACTCTTCAAAGGAGGGACTCTTTTGAGACAGAAGCATGGGAACTTTGTGGTAGAAAGAAAGGAATTTGGCTATAGTCTTCTAAGTCAAGTCAGAGAGAGGAGGGCAGGTTGAGGTCATGAGTAGAATAATAAAGACTTGGACTAAGTGCTGTGGAAATGTAGTGGTGACTCATTCAGGGGTGAATAAAAGATTATCACGCAACTATGAGGGCCTCATGTGTTTGGAGAGCATGAATTTGTGGTGGAACCAGTTAGCCCTATGTAATTAGTTTGACAACCATTTATGTAATTTTTGTTATTAAAATTAATAACATTAAATGTTGTTAAATACAGTGGTTCCTCCTTCCCTTAAACTCAATGAAAAGAGAAAAATGTTTGCCTTTAAAATTAGCTGAATAAAAGACTCCACCTGAAGTATTTCCTGTGACTATTTTCTCTCAGGGATTGCCGACTTCAATAAATAATGGGGGAAAATGTAAGTGTTTTTAAAAAGATGAACTTTCCCTATCTGTAATGGCAGAATGTTGCAAAAGAAAAATCAAGTATAGCACTTCACTCAACACCATGCCCATCATAAGCACACAATAAGTATTTTTTGCATGAATAAATTATTTTTTTTAGTAAAGTAGGTACAGTATCTAAGATCTAAAATTTCAGGATTTCTATCCTATTTACACTGTGGACATTGAATGAGTTGCATTCCATGGCCTGTTCAAGTTTATGACAAAATTAAAACTCTTATTTATTCATACCTGCTATACACATTGAAGCTTTACAAAAGTTTTTTTCACAAAATAATTTTGTACCCTTTAGACCCTTGAGTTATAGGGTCATGTCATGATTCCAGACAAGTATATAGAAATTCGACTGTGGTGAGTGATGATTTTGAGGTTCTAATGATGAAATCATTTATTCATTCCTTCAACAAATGTTCACTGAGCACCTTCTCTCTTCCATTCACTATTCTTGGTGCAAGGGATACAGCAGGGGGGAGAAAGTCCCTACCATCGCCGAACTTTTAGAGGAAGGAGATTAAAACATAAATAAGCACATATATAATATGTCAGGTGGCAGTGCATGCTATGAAGAAGAAAGCAAGGAATGAATAGAGTGTGGTGATGTAGGGGTTGCTGTTATTTTATATGGAGTGATCAGGAAAGGCCTTGAGCAGAGAGAGCTTAAAGAGCTGAAAGAGTGAGCCATGCAGGTATTTGAGGGCAGGGCCTTCCAGGCAGAGAATGTCAAGAGCAAAGGGCCTGAGATGGGAACATGCTTGGCATGATCAAGGAAGCCTCACTGGTTGGTTTCCTCGCTTCGCCTGGCCATGTAGTGTCACACACACATGATACCTGGAGCGGTCACTTAGGGACCCTGCAATGTGATGCCTTGCCTTCAGGTATTGAATCAGTTGCCTGTAAGGCTGTATCACACGTACCATGTTTGGGCTGACCTGTGGGTGAGTCAGTGCTGAGTTTATAAAAAGATAGATGTCCTCAATCACACGTTTGAGTTAGAAAATTTGAAGAGTGGCTGTGTCTGAGTAGTGATGAAATACTAGACAGCTGGAAGTAGTCCTTCTCTTGGAACTGCACATCACTTTTCTGTGGCCTGAATCTTCTTCAGTGATAGGGTTCCTTCTTCCATCTTTCATGTCTCATTCTCAAGTCTAAGGTCTTTGAAACTAGAACTATATTTTGTTCATCTGGGCATACCCTGCAACTCATAGAAAAACTCTTTGCATTAGTAAGAGATCATCAAATATTTATTGAAAGGAATGGATGAGATATTTCCAAAGATCTATTCAGTTGTAAAGAATGAGGGTAAAGCTCTTTTACCTTGATTCCTGCAGACACCTGTTTTTCAAAGAGGACACAAAATCACCACATGATGCTAAGTAGTTTATGCATGCAGGGCCTGAGACGAGGACTTGGGTACAAGTAGTCTCTTTGGGAGGTGATCCCAAGAAGCACACGTGAAAGAATGGAGAAAATGAGACAGGGAAGGAAGGAAAACCAGTAAGAAAAGGGGCAGATTAGTGAGCAGATTAACATTGTGGGCAATGGAGGCTCTGTTCTTTATGATTGTCCACCAAGCAGTGGGGAAACTGGGATTTTATCCACAATTTAATACTGGGGGCATTAAGTTCCCAGCACTTTAGTGCTGCCAGTATTAGCCTGAGCAACCTTTGGAGGCACCAGAGAAAGCCGTTGGGTAGCTAAGCAGAGAGTAAAAGTGGGCTAGAGGCGGGAAGCTGTCAGTGTGCAGGGGAACTGTCCATCAGAGCTACAGGTGAACTCCCAGGTGGGCTGAGGGGACAGCACAGCAACAGCCTCTGTTGCACATGGCACAGGGATATCATAGGGAATATTTAACAGATAAGAATTTGTTTGATAGCAGTTACTGGTACTTTATTTTAGGGATTTTAATGTATTGTAACAGCTTCCTGCTCTTCAGGTTCACTCACAAGCCAACTATTGACAATCCTCAATTATCTGGGATGGAGATTACCACATATGCCCATGTATAAGGTACCCTTGATTATGAGGTGGTCCCCAATTTTCCAACGAGGTGGTTTTTTAAATGGCTTTACATCAACTTGAATAAGCACGTGTTAGGGATGTAAATAAAGGATGAAATATCTACTTATATTTATTAATCTACTTGCATGTATTTTAACTCACATTATATAAAATTAGTAATTTAAAAATATGACATTCTTTGGGGCTTCCCTGATGGCACAGTGGTTAAGAATCTGCCTGCCAATGCAGGGGACACGGGTTCAAGCCCAGGTCCAGGAAGATCCCACATGCCGTGGAGCAACTAAGCCCATGTGCCACGACTACTGAGCCTTCTCTCTAGAGCCTCAGAGCCACAACTACTGAGCCCACATGCCACAACTACTGAAGCCCGCACTCCTAGAGCCCATGCTCCACAAGAAGAAAAACCACTACAATGAAAAGCCCATGCACCGCAACGAAGAGTAGCCCCCGCTCATCACAACTAGAGAAAGCCTGTGCACAGCAACGAAGACCCAACGCAGCCAAAAATAAATAAATAAAATAAAATAAAAACATGACATTCTTCCACTTTTGCACTTCACAAAATCATTTCTTCAAATGCTTTGACTTCAGAGTTTTTTTCATCATTAGGCCACTTTCGGCATATTCATTTCTATCTAACTCATTTGAAATGTAGTACTTCTTGAATTTCCGTATTATGTTGCCCCTGTACACTTAATTCTAAGCCCCGTGTGCCCATTCACATTGTGTAAGAACAATTGTTTTTTTCCTTTCTTTCTATACGCGTATATTCCTACTCTCCACAACCCAGCACTTCTGCATGGCTCGTAGGACATCCAATACAGGCAGTTGTGAAGGAGTATATTCTTAAATTGGTGTTAAAATCTTGGCCCCCTTCATTCATTCAGTCATCTATTCTATTTCAATCCTATGACCTCCGTAAGCATCCCTATCTAGTATTGATTGCAGTTGTTTCTGGCTATCTTCTCCAAATAGTTCTCAAGTAACCTCTGAAACATACATCTCCTTTTTATAAAATCTTCAGTCTTACCAGGTAAATGTTTTTGACATGGTTTCTCCCTTTAAAATCAGTTACCATCACCTCCAGGATTAATGAATTGCTTGATTTCAGTTCCTGTTATCTTGGAGATAATAGGCTTTTTGCTTTTTGGCATTCAGAAGAGAGTGATTGAGGGAATGCCTCTTAGGATGGGAGACTTCATATGGAGTTAAATACAAGGTGACTTTCTCTTTTCTGAAATCTAATTTTGGGGGGACTAGGAATCTCATCTTATTTTGTATACACCAAGTAATCATGGGGGTTGTTCAAGTATAGTGGTGGTAAAAGCCATCCCTGCCCACTCTTTGCTCTCCAGCCTCCTCTTCTGCTCCATGGTGGATTAATTAGTGTGAAAAATACTTCAGTGATTTTGTTTCATGAAACAGGTGATCAGCCATAATTCTGAACAATGTAACCATTTATCTTGCTGACTTTTGATAAATTTTGTATCTCAAGATCAATTCTGTATTAACTGACAGATACACTTTATTTTAGAGAAGAGGTATACGTGACAAGGTGTGCATAAATCCTTTATCCTGTAAATTGTAGCATATCTTAAATGCAAAGGGACAGCTTATCATTTAAAGAAATTCCACTTATCAGGAATAATAATTACCCTCTCATGTGGCTATTCAATGAATTAGGATTTTTATACTGGATTTACCTACATGGATCACACTCTATTTCCGTGCCTTTAAACTTGTTTGACCATGATCTCTAGTGAGAATACCATTTACATCATAGCCTAGCAACATAGATGAGTGTGTGTAAACACACACATACACAAACATATAGCTGAAACAAAAGATTCACCTAACAATACTTGTCCTTTATTATGTGTAATGCACTTGGATATTTTCTCTTCTATTCTATATGGTTGTCAACCCAGTAAACTGATTTCAGCTCTAATGGGTCCTGACAAGCGGTTTAAGAAACAGTGTTCTGTTGTATTACATCCATCAGAAGAGTGCTTATTTCCTTATACTATGAAATAATTTCACATCAGAGAGTTTTTAAAATTTGTTTCAAATTATTAGCATATTTGGATATTTGGTAGTATGAGTGTAGGAGGTTACAGTAATACTAAAGGGAAATTTATTTTTGAGTAGATGTTTTATTTCCCAAAGAAGAAATATTAGTGTGGAAAGTGGAACAAGATGAATGGATTGGTTCTTAAATCTAGCGGCTTTCCTGGGCTGTATGAACCATGCTCGGGCCCTGGGTCCCAACTGCATTGCTGGACTGATCATCACTCATGGGTCTGGTCAATCTCTCCTCATGGTTCTTTCCTGCCCTTCTCCCTTCCTGTCTCTTTCTCAGACCACTGCCCCCAAACCCTAGGAGTTCTAGATGTTCGGTTCAATTACTTAATTCTCAATTTCAACCTAACATTTCTTCCTAGACGTAAAACTAGTTTTTACACCCACTTCTCTTCCAAATAGCTTGAAAGTACAAGAGTCTTTTTTTCCTGAGCTAATACCTAGGAGGGTTTTTTTTCCTAAAGGAGCTAGAATTTGTTCCACAGGTGGAATGTTTCCATAGTGTTGGGTGGTATGACAGTCTAACGTAGTCTGATGTTCAGGTGTGATTGCACTCTTTATGGCTCTCCTGTTGTCTAGTGGAAGGACATGTCAATTCCTGTTTTCAAAGCCCAGTAGGCTCCCCGTCCAGTGAATGAAAGCAGGTTAACATCATAGCTATGAAGTGCCAGGTGTTGTGCTAAGCACTATACAACATACACAGTTAACTCATTTGCTTCTCATACTGACCTCGCTTACTCTTCATAACTGTATCAGGAGAGGACTTATGTTACCGATACAACTTGGGTCTCTCAGAGGTTCTCTCAGTGACTAAAGGGCAGGGCCAGAGAGACTCACCTCGGGTCCAGGGATGGGATCAGGCCCTAACAGCTCCTGTCTGCTTTGTCCTAGGGCCCAGCGGAAGCCCTCCACACCAGCTGCCCAGCTGGACTCCCTTGTTTATGGTGCCCTTGTCCCATCTGGGATGTCTGTGTATGCATAGCTGTTGCACCAGCATCTCTCCAATCTCTGCACCCTGGGGTAGAAAGGCTCAAGACAGATGTAATGTGGTACTGCCACTGATTAGCTACCAACATTGAACAAGTCTCTAGATTGGGCTGAGCCTCAGCTTCCCCAGCGGTAAAAGTGGGGAATGATGAAAGCTGCCCTTCCCTTCTCGTCCCCCAAAGGGCCACTGGGAGGGTCACATGGGCTATCAAGGGCTATAGGAAAGTAAGGTAGATGTGTCACTTCCCTCATAATGACCTTGGGCAAAAGTGACATCTCCCTCCTCTAGGCTAGGGGTTGGCAAACTGTTTCTGCATATGGCCAGATAGTAAATAGGTTCCGAGGGGCCACACGCGGTCTCTGTCACAACTTCTCAGCTCTGCCGTTGTGGTGCAAATTCGGTGGTGGGCAATGTGTAAAGCAATGAGCAGGGCGGTGCTCCAATAAAACTTTATTTCTGGATGCTGAAATTTGAATTTCGTATCACTTTCACTTGTCATAAAATTTTGATTCCTCCCTTGATTTTTTTCCAGCCATCTAAAAATGTAAAACCACTCCCAGCTCCCAGGCACTGGGCCAGATATGTTGCATGGAACTTAGCTTGCTGACTCCTGGTGTACATGTTCACAGCACTTTGTACCACTTGTTAGTGAGCAACTCCAGTTCACTTTGGACTGCAGCAATGTGTGCTCACTCTATTCCATCCCTCTCTTGTCCTTCCAAAATATACACCCACCACTGACATTTTTTCATCTGTAGCACTGGGAAGGCTAATAGCACGTAGATACTCTGCACACATATACACACATACATAGTATATGCTGAATACATATTTGTTGAATACATGATTTATATGATAAGAAAATCTGCTACTTTTCTATGTATCTTATTTTTCCATCTTTAAAAGGAATTCTGTCTATTTTCTAGTAAACCTTTGGGAATGATTAAGTTAACATTTTGTAATTAAATTTAAGGGCTTTAAGAATCATGGCTTTCGCCCCTGCTATTAACCAAAAAAGGAAAAGAATGTCAGGGAAGAAAGAAGGGGAAAGCAAACAGACAAAACAAAACCAACATTTCAGCATAAAAAGGGCTTATTAGAGAATAACCGAAGTGGCCAAACGTTTAGCTTTGGTCCCTGGGGCTTTCTGTCGCTGTAGGAGCTCTGGAGGCTGACGTGCTTTTGTGCCTCAGCTGCCAGCAGCCCTGCTTTTTGCTGTGCTTTCCCAAAAATTTAACTCAGGGCCCAGAACTCTGCATTTGGCTATACATAAAGACAGAATGATAGAATGTACTTTATCTTTTCATCTGTATTTTCTCAACAGGTATCAAGGAGTCACATCTCTTAAGAGCAAAGCCTTGAACACAACTCCCGTTTTATTTCTTAGTAGGTATATAGGCTCGGGAGTGGCAGTATTAGGAAATACATAAATCTAAAATTTTCTTCTCAAAATAAGATGGACAGAAACTGGATGGTGGAATTACAGCATGCATGTGTGTTATTTTTCCAAATAGTCTGTGATGAAGATATTACTCTGTGTTCTGTCATGAGGAAATTAAATATATGTGCGTGTACGTGTGTGTGTATTTAAGGAGGGGGAAGGAATATGCTAGAAAATTGGAACCAACATCATTAATAATCTATGCCCCTTATTAAAATTTGTTAAGGATAAATACAGTTAGGTCAGCTCTCAAATAAGCACTTACCTTTTTTAGTCTGCCAAACCATGTTAACCTGGAGAAAAGATCCGTGGCTGGTGTAAAAGAAATTATCAAGTGTGCTTTCGACTTGGCGTAAGTTGTTACTGCTCTGGTAGCTGCTGTCTAGCCTTGAAGACAGAATGTTAATCCAGTGTTAGAAGTGCATATTACATTTAAGTCGTGTGAGGTATTCGAACGAAGCCTGCTTGGGGAAGAATGGAGCCTGAGGCGCTCAGGATTTTGTTCCCTATTATGTCTGAGCTGCTCCCGGTGAGACACAACATACCACTTACTGGCAGTGCAAAGACTGTTTTCAAAATTACTCTAGGTGGATAGAGGCAGAGGGGGCGAGGGAGGGGGCCAGGCTTACCTGAGAACTGCAAGGTGGGGGCGTGGTAATTACCCATCTGTCTGCGGTTTCTTGTGTGGCATGAGGCTCCCCTTGATGAAGTAGAGACTGTGCTTATGAAGGTGGATAATTAAGGTTTTGTTCATTATGTTATCTGCACCGTGAATCTTACCTTTTCTTCTTGTACTGAGTAAATTTTTTCCTTCCTTGCAGCCCCCTCCTCCTTCTTTCTTCCGCTTGGGGAATTACAGTGGGCTCTTTTACATCTCATGGCTTATTTGGATGGCTCCCTTTCATGCCAGAGGTTTTCAGCTAATGTCTGGTCATCATGGATTGTCCATTCATATTAAGGCTGTGACACCAAAGATGGCCAGGCATCTGTATTAGTTGGCAGGGTTTGTAAAGGTCTTAGGTTGGGCTCCCCAGAGCAGACACTGAAAAGAGGGCTGGTGTGTGCAGGCACTGCCTTATTAAAGAGATGCTCCCAGAGGAGACTGGGAAGGGAGGGGAGAGGCAGTCAAACAGGGTATGATCTCAAAGGCACGAGGGTGGGGAAGCTCTGGTATGATATGGCCTCAGGACGGTCCCCACCAGAGTCAGTGGGGTTGGCAGTACAGACTCCATACCTGTCAGTCATTGGGTAAAGGCCCTGGGCGTGAGGGGGTACGGTGGGGAGGGGGACGTACATTCTCAGGTATTTCTGGTTCTCTGTTTGAAAAAGCAAAGCTAGTGCAGCCCTCCCCAGAAGAGTCATAGGTGCTAGCTGTGGACCGGGTGGGGATTTGGATGTGACACCAACATTGTCCACCACCAGACCAGTGGCTTCTCCTTGGAGTGGTCGGCCAGGGAGCCAATTCAGCTGCTTCCCTGGGAATCCCCAAATGCCAGTCCTTTTCCTGAGAAGTGGCTGCTGGCTTCTGGTGATATGTGTGTGTCACATCGAGCAGAGGGCTGGGATCCAACTGGTTACAGTGAATCGCCTGTTTCCATAGCCTTCTGTACCTCCATCCTTTGCCAGGCCTGTATCCCTGCGGTTCTACAGTCTAGTCACTTCCAAAGAAATGTGTTAAAATCTCGTTTGTAGATATTCTCTCTCCTATTCTCTTTGTGGCTTTATGGCTTATCTCTGCCTTTATACTCATTTAAGTGGGATCTTGAGAGGAAAAGGATAAAAATGTACACAGTCAAGTTGTCACCTTTAACCAGAAGCCACTCAAAATAAAAGCTAAAGTAGAATTGTGGACTGAAAAATATATCTGAATATATATACACACATCTACATATGTACATATATATGCTTTAACATTTATATTCCTGCAGCTCCATGGAAGTACACTAATAGTTGGGAATTAGCCAATCTTAGTATCACCTAGCAAAGTGGTATATTAGCCAAAAGGAATAGTTACAATCTGTTACAATCATTAGCTGGGTACTGTGAGTCAATGGTTGTTGTTGCTATCTTTGGGCTAAGCAAGAGGACTTCTGTCTTCTCCAGTATTTTTGTATAGTACCACCAGACGTGGTAAACTGCAGATGTCAGCATGAACCCTGGTTCCCATGTTATCACATCAGAGTTCATCTTGGCCGTTAACTAGTAAACAGAAACCTAAGTACTAATAACTTTGACAGGCTCCAAAGCACTGTCTTGTTATTTAGGGAATCTTGAATTAAAGAAACTGCCCTCTGTGTAGAATAGGTTTATGGAACACGGGTTAGGTTCCGTAGGGTGCACAGAGCCACCCTCTCCCGTTCTCCTTACATGGCTCCTTCAGGTCCACTTAACAGACTTGTTTTCTCTTCCCTGTTGGAATCCAGTCTTGGACAGGTTCTTTAGATTTCCCTCTCTTGAGTGGTGAAAAGTTAAATCCAGGCTATTGATCACATAATATAGTCCAGTGTAATGATAAAAATTCCAAACTCCTGCCTCATTCCTGACTTTTAAAAATTGCACGGTAACCTGAACACAGTATAGAAATCTCAAGTGTATAGTCTGTTGAATTTTCATGTATCTTAAAACCCATGTAACTAGCACGTAGGTGAGATACAGAACACATCCTAACCCTCCCACTCGCCCCTCAGGCTCCCTCTTGGCTCTTCCCAGTTAATATCAACCAGCACCACAAAGGTAACCACTAATTTGACCTCTATCACCATAGAGCATTTTGCCCATTTTAACTTCGTATACGTGGAATCATAGAGTATGTAACCTTTTGTGTCTTACTTTTTTGTTCAATACTGTTTTCAAGATTCATCTGTGTTGTCGTATGTATCAGTAGTTCATTCCTTTTTATTGCTGTTTGGTAATCCATTGTGTGAATATACTGAGTTTATTTTCCATTCTTCTGTTGAAGGACAGTTGGGTTGTCTCACTGTGAACATCCTTGAATGTTTATTTTGGCGCACATAAGCACTCATTTCTATAGGAGTGGAATGGCTGAGTCATAGAATGGGTGTACATTTAGGTTTTGAGCTGTCCCCCAGAGGTTTTCCAAAGTGGTTGGACCCATTTACTGCGCCAACAGTGGCCTATGAGAGCTGCGGTTAGACCCCGTCCTCGTCAGCACCTGGTTTCACACCATTCATTTAGCTCTAGCGGTGCTGGTAGGCGTGTAGTGGTGTTAAACACGTAGAGCTTTCAACTTCACCTCCTCCAGCTCAAGCAGGCTGCTTCTGTGGAGCCCAAAGGAAACACATGTCGCTGTTCCACAGGCAGTACAAGTGCCTTTTGCTGCAAACACAGCCCCTTCTCCTTTTGCCCTGCCGGTTCTGACTAAATTTTTTTTTTTTTTTTTTTTGCCGGACGCGGGCCTCTCACTGTTGTGGCCTCTTCCATTGTGGAGCACAGGCTCCGAACGCACAGGCCCAGCGGCCATGGCTCACGGGCCCAGCCGCTCCGCGGCATGTGGGATCCTCCCGGACCGGGGCACGAACCCATGTCCCCTGCATCAGCAGGCGGACTCTCTACCACTGTGCCACCAGGGAAGCCCCTGACTAGCTTTTTGATTTCTCGTAGCCAGAGTCAGATAATAACACCTGGGTCCCAAACTCCAGAGGGCCTATGTCAAGCTCCCGGAGTTTTTCTTGAAGCCTCTTTGCTTGGTGTGTTAGTCTGCTAGGGCTGCCATAACAGACTACCACAGACTGATCAGCTTGTCCAACAGAAATCAACTGTCTCACCGTTCTGGAGGCTGGAAGTCCAAGATCAAGGTGTTGGCAGGCCTTTTTCCTCGGCTTGCAGACAGACACCTAGTCTCTGTGTCTTTACATGGTCCTTTTCTCATGTGTGCACATACTTGATGGCTCTTCCTTTTCTTAACAGGACACCAGCCGTGTTGGATTAGGGCCCCAACCTCATGACCTCATTTAACTTTACCTCTTTAACGGCCCTCTCTCCAAATACAGTCACACTGGGGGTTGAGGCTTCAATGTGTCGGGGCGGGGGGCACACAATTCAGTCCATAACACTTGGTTTGGTGTGTACGTGGGAAGAGTTCTCTGCCAACTCTGCAACAACACATGAAGTACTCACGTGGCAGTCAGTTTTGTTCAATCAGAGTACAATTGGTCATGATTTAAATTACTAGTTGGGAAGATTTTTTTTTATAATAGGAGTAAAACACATACAGTAAAGTACAAAAAGTATGTACATCTTCAGTGTACAGTTTGAGGAATTTTCCATGTGTATAAACCTGTGTAACCACCACCCAAATCAGGGTGTAGAACATTGCCAGCACCCCATCGATTCCCCCAACCTCTACCTGTTCCCCCCTCCTCGGAGGTAAGCACTGTTGTGACTTCTATCATCATTTATCAGGTTTGATGATTCTTGAACTTCATATAAAAAGAATCACATATGTACTTCTTTTTCATGCAGATTCTTTTACTTGGCATAATATCTGTGAGCTACATGCATGTTATTACAGGCATCAATGGTTCATTCTTCTCATTGCTGTATAGTGTTCAGTTGTATAAATACACAATGATTTGTTCATCTGTTCTGCTGATGGACATCTGAGTTATTTGCAGTTTTTGGCTATATGAACAAAGCTGCTATGAACGTTCTTATATATGTCTTTCTGTCTTTTTTCCTGTTTCTTGGATATGTATTTAGGAGTGGAATTCCTTGATCATAAGGATTGGTGTGTCTAGTTGGAAACATTTTAATAATTTGTTTTTGTAAATACCTTTCTGTTTGATGTCTTAACATATCCTCTTCATAACTCAAGGATAGATGTAGGTATACATGTTCTGCTTTAAGGCAGAGATGTGTTTTGTTGATTTTTTTTCTGATTACTTTTATTGTCCAACTCCGTTAACAGAATGAGATTTTGTTACTTTATATATCAAAGGTAAATGAGGCATATGCTTGTGATACCAAGCAAGTTATTCATACATATTTGAGGAATGTTTTTGTCACACTCTGTTAAGAAGTCAGCAACCATCCACTAACACATTTTGTTTGCTTTATCTGAATCAACAAGTTTATGCATTCAGAATATTTTCATTAAAAATAGTTTTATGCACAGCAAAACAAGCCAGTGCATACTATAATTTTTAACATCTTAGTTTTAAACATTAATTGAGCCCCATTCGAACCAAATTATATTCGTTTTCGCTAGAATACCATAAAGCAGCTTTAAAAAACACCTAGTAGTAATAAAAGGGAAAACATTTACATATTGTCACATAAGACACTGTTGAATAACATAAGATACTGCTCAAAGCACTTAATATGCATTAACTCATTTAATTCTCACAACAACACTATAAAGTCTGCTATTATTATATACCTCATTTTATAGATGAGGACACCGAAGTACAGAGAGGTCAAGTGACTTGCCCAAGATCACACAGCCAGCAAGTAGCCAGGATTCAGAGTACGTACACATATAACCACTATACAACACTGCCTTTTAACTCATTCTTTCATCTTTCTGTTTACTCATGGGAGAGAGGGCTGAGGGAAAGAGCATTCCTGCTTTTTCAATTCCTAGACATTTTCTCAGTTTAGATTAAAGCTGTAGCAGTTAAAATCTTTATTGTTACTTAACAGATTCTGTTAATCAGATGCCTAAAGAATGCCAACCTGCTCTCACTGCCTTAAAAAAATCACATTAAAAGAATACCAACAGAAATAGTGTTACAGATGTAGAAAACAAACCTATGGTTACCAGGGGGGTAAGGGGGGAGGATAAATTGGGAGATTGGGATTAACATATATACACTACCACATATAAAATAGATAACTAATGAGTACCTACTGTATAGCCCAGGGAACTCTACTCAATACTCTGTAATGGCCTATATGGGAAAAGAATCTAAAAGAGAGTGAACATATGTATATGTATAACTGATTCAATTTGCTATACACCTGAAACTGACACAACATTGTAAATCAACTATACTCCAATAAAAATTATAAAAAAAAAAAAAAGAATACCTCTCTCCCCCTTTTTAAGCCATGAGGTTATATTGGGAAAATCTGTTAAGGGGAGAGCCTGGATGTTCCTACAGACCCTCTGAGGCCCTGAAAGACCGGCTTCTGTATAACCGGCTCTTTATGGCAGGAGAATGATGAGAGGGGCCTTAACCACCTTAACCACCGTGATCTGAGCACTAACTCCTTTCTCAGTGTTCACCCTCCAACACATTCATCCTACACGTGTTTGCTACTCATGGACAATGTGCCAACCCTGTGCGAGGCCCAGGGAATTGATGGGTGCAGAGCCCCTGAAGCCCCTCCCCTCAGGGAACTAATTTAGAGTTGAGCCCAGGAGACAGGTACTCACACTAACCACAGAAATGTCACTGCTGTTATTACACCTGATAAGTGCTGTGAAGGAAAGGTGAGGGTGCTTACGTGTGACAGGGAGCCAACCCTGCCGGGGTCCCTCAGGAAGGGCTTCTCTGTGTGGGGAAGTGACTGAGATGAGGTAGAGGAAATAACCCAGCGGAAGGGAGAGGGTGCACCAAGGCCCTGGGAGGGGAAAGGGGTTTCTGGAGGGGACAGTGGGGGCAGCTGGCTGGATACTGAGGACAAAAATGAGCCGTTTAAATGTTTCAAACAAAGGAAAGACACGGTCAGATTTGTGCTTTTCTGAGACAGTAGATTGGAAAGACGGCAAAATGGAAAGCACATTTGTAAACATTTTGCAAAGGGGAAGGTGATTCCCATTAGAGCCCATCATAGAACTCCAAGGGGGAGGTGATGGTTTGGAAAATGCTGGTGGAAGAGCTGGGAGATGGACAGACTGAAGAGATATTTAGCAGGTAAAGTCATCAAGCCCTAGGGATGGATTGGGTTTAGGAGGCGAGGAAATAAGGGGCATCACGGCTGACGCCCAGGTTTTTTGTTCTGCTGGAGGCATGGGGTCTCCAGTCACTGAAATAAGAGACGGAAAATGGAAGGTGACTCATTGGGAGGGTGGGCAGGGAGTGGAGAAGACACTGACTGTAAGGTGTCTGTGAAGTCTACAAGGAGGGGCGAAAGATGGGTGCTTGGATATAGGCGTCTAGAACCTAAGGGGAGGTCCGGACTAGAGATTATGCTAATCAAGCATCATAGCTTTAGAAATGAGGTTCTAATCCATACGGATGCCTTGAGTTTGGTTAGATCAAGTACTATTGTGAAAAGAGCGTGGTTGAGGGCTAGAGCAAAGAACCAGGAGTTAGCCTAGTTGAACTGCCCTTTCTCAATCCTTCAGACCTGCTCTGAACTGACTGCATCTGGAGTCCTAAAACCATTAGAGCTCTATCATAGCACCAGTGGTCCAAGCTCTTCAATTGCTCTTCAATTGAAAATTTGTTAAGTATTTGATCAGTTCGTCTTTAAAATAAGTGCATGGTTTGTGTAAAATGTTTATAAACATGTTTACATGTAAACTTGCTAATAGTAAAGTTTATAGTATCAACTACTGATTAATTGGAAAAATTACTTCCATGTCCTGGGCTTTAGGTGTGTTAGAGCCACTTATTCAAATGCGCCTTGTAACTTTGTTGTGAAGTTAAACCCATTTATGTTTTCTGACCCAGACTCTGGTATAGTTTTGTTCCTAACTTTGTTCTCACCTCCCTTTAGATTTGCCTCAAGGGCATCACTCGGTGAGAAATGGTGAGGCCAAGGGTCTAGCGGCCGGGCTGTGGGAAGCCAACATAGAGGACTTTTACCCATGCCCTGCTCTTCCAGGCAGGTGACTAGCCCTTCACCTGTCTAGACACCGTAAACGAGGACATCCGAGTGCCTTTGAGCCCTGACCCAGAGTCAGAGGGCTGGTGCAGGATTCAGGCCCATGCTGGGGCCAGCAGTGTGGCTCAGCCTTCAAGCCCTGCCTTGGTCACCCCCCTGTTCCTACTCCCAGAGAGGCCAGCACCAAAACCCTGCTCAACAGTCTGCACTCTATTAAAAAGGACTTATCACGAGCTTCACTGGTCATTTGGCACCTTTAGCTTGATTTCTAGAAAACAATACTGTTAGAAACATTTTACCTAAAGATTTTTAGATACTCAATAGTATTGTTTCATTTTTGTGTATTTTTATGTGCTTGAGTCTTAATATTTTAATAGCATACATTCTGGTGCATTAAGGAAGCAACTTTTAAAGCTTGGTTATTTTGAGGTTTGCTTTTCTGTTTAATGACATGCATATCTTAAACTGTTGCTTTCATGACCTTGAGTTATAACTTAAGAATAAATTTGAGAAAAATATTGTCAGGAAACCTGAGAAAGAAGTTATTGTCTACCCTGAAAGCTGTCAGATCGAGATTACATGTAATATTTGGAATTTGGCTGGCTCCTTTACTGTGGTTTTTTAAAGCACTTGCCATATCTAGCTACTTTGCAAAATACTGATAAACTCTCGGGAAGATGGGTGTGTTTTTTATGGCTTGATGTTAAGAGTAATGATTTATGAAACTTAGATACTTTATCTGAGGGAAGCGAAGAATAGTAAAATAGCCAGGGTAGAACTGTAGATTTGAGATTCCATGATTTGCTTCTTTTTCTTATACTTTGTGAACAAAAAGGTTAAGATCAATAGATAAGCTTTCTAGGCTTCAACGGTGCCTGCTTTCTGAACAAAAAGAGCTGTAATCCCATTAAAATGTCTGGCTGCTAATGAAACCTCAGGGCCCGGCCTCGGATATTTTATTTGACGGCACAGGTTATATACTGCTGTAACTAAGGCATTGAGCCCTATTTGGGGGAGGGCGGTTTCTGAATATTAAGTAATGATACAGTTCCCAACGAAGCAGTGGGAGAGAGGCTGCAGGCTGGACTGGCAGTGCATCAGGGGCTGCCTGTCTTCCTAGTTACAGGGGATTAGAGGAGCTGTCCACCACCCTGTGTTCCCCTGTGTCCTGGGACTTAGGCATGGAGGGCACTGAGAAGCCTAGAGAAATAGTGTTAATCACAGGTCCCTGGGTGCCTGGGTGTGTCTGGGACCACTTGATCACATCCCTCAATTCCCCTCCCAACTCTGGAACCAGTGAGAGAAAATCAGGCAGGAGACAAATGGAGCTCTGTTACTGATAAAGCCAGCTGGAAGCTGTGCCTTCGGTCTGCAGCCGCCAAGGACTATCTGAAATCCGTCTCACTCACACTGTCCGCCCTGCCACAGCAGGGTCAGCGCGTGCTGGTAAGCTCACCTGTGGGCAGGCAGAGGTGAGAGAGAGGAAAGGTTGAAACTGGGCACACTCAGGGCTTCCTCCCAGCTCTCCCATGTCCCACGGGACACACCCCCTCTTGTGAGGAGGGATGAATGTTTAGGAGTGGGGTGTGGCTGAGAGTTGGGGAGGGTTACTCCTCAATATCCCTCGTGGGAACATGAGACCATGGGAAGGAAGTTGCTCCTAAGATGGAGAAAGTAATGATCAGCATACCTGCAGAAAATATCAGACATGTTTCTATATCTTCTAAAATGACTGTTTATCATATGAGAGTTACACAGGCAAGGTAGAAAACATATAAACTGTGTATAAGCAAAATGAAGGAAATCAATATCACTCTTTATCTCACTAGCCCAAAGTAATGACTGTTAACATTATGGTGTAACAAAAATACAGCATGTGTGCTATTTTATGTCCGCCGCTTTTCACTTAACAATATCATAAATTTTAATAAATCTAGAAAATGATGCCTAGGAGCTTATCAAACTAAAACTTTTCCTATTTTCAGCTTGTTTATATGCTGGAGGACTTGATTTCAACTGGTTGTAAGATTAGTGAATGAATATACGCATGTAGGATTTAGAGTAACATATGTGACATTTATGGTATTAGTGTGTATCAGTCAGGGTTCTTAGACGCAAGTAATAGAAAGTGACTGGCTGACCAAGCAGGAAAGTTACTGGGTAGCTCGCAGAATTGTTCAGAGACCTGGAGGCCTGGGATGAAGGTTGAGCTTCCTGAACAGCACCCAATATCAAGCCTCCAAACTGGTCTGACAAGAAAAATGCCACCTCTTCTGAGCTCTTCATGACACATGACTTCATTGCCAGGACCTTAACTTTCTTTTTGGTCTTTGCTTTTTTTTTTTTTTTTTTTTTTAATTGAAGTGTAATTGACCTACAACACTACGCTAGTTCCAGGTGTATTAGAAAATGATCACCCAGGACCTTAACTTTATCACAATGACTGGTCCCACGAGCATTGAAGCTATCTCTGTGTCATGTACTCAGCCAAGTGGCCATGACCTCTTCTGCCACCACTGAAGAGAAAGCGAGCTCCCCTCTTCCCCTTTCACATCTCGAGCTCCTGAGTCTGCCTCTGTACGGGTTTGCCTGGCTGGCAGAGTCCAGGTCATATGCCTTTCCTTGAGCTGCAAGAGAAACTGGGCAAGCAGGTATCTAGTTTTTTTTCTCTCATGTTTCTTGCCTAACTTGGACTCATAATGATGAACTCACCAAACACAGAATGAAGTTCAGGCAGGGGTAGCTGAATGAAAGAAAAATGTTTTGCATGAGTCACGTTGTTATGAGTTCTTACTTTAACTGATATTTTCAGATAACTGACCAAATTTCTGTCTTGATCATGTTAGAGAAATTGGCTTCAATTCTTTTGGCTCATGTGGCTTGGACAAGTTACATTCTTTCTTACCTGCCTTGCCACAAATAAGGTGAAAAATGCTTTGGGAACAGTAAAGAACATATAAGCTGTAATTATTCAACCCCTCAACCAATTTCTTTATATCTCTTTTGCAGTCTAAACCCCATCTGACACTGTATCTTGAGGATTACCTTGCACCTCCTAATAAGCAGTCCAGCAACTTCAGGCTTGACCCTTTGGTAGCATCTGACACCTCTCCCATCCCCACCAACCTAGTCCCATCCCCACACATACTTCTAGTCACCTTCCAATCCAGATATATTCTTCCCCCGCTGTTGTTTTCTAGGGTTCCATTTCCAGAGCCCTATTCAGGCCCTACTCAGAATAAAGTCGGCTTCTAAGAGGCTTCACCATTAGGACCCTGGCTCTCCATCCACAATTATTTTGTAGTTTCAACAGATATCCCCAACTTCCTCTATTCAAACCAATTACTTGTGGTCTCCCAAACATGCCCATCCCCAGGCTTTGCTCACATTGTGTCCTATTCCTGGAGTGTCTTCCCCCATCTCCCTCTCTCTAGACATTCTCCGCTCTTTTATTTCTAAACCTCAGTTTTATCTATACTAATTTCTCCTTTTATATTCTGTTTTATTTGAATCTTCCCTCTTTTTTCTTGGCAGTCTTGGCAGATGTCTATCTTATCCAACCTTTTTAAAGAACTATCTTTTGGTAATGTTATTTTTCAATTTTTTTAAAATAATACCTTAATTATTTACTTCTTTTTGTTAATTTGGGTTTGCTCTGGGGGGGTTTTCCCCAACTTTTTTATTTGAGTGCCTAGCTTATTTATTTTAAAACTTTCCTGGGCTTCCTTGGTGGCGCAGTGGTTAGAGTCCGCCTGCCAATGCAGGGGACATGGGTTCATGCCCCGGTCCGGGAAGATCCCACATGCCGCGGAGCGGCTGGGCCCGTGAGCCATGGCCGCTGAGCCTACGCATCCGGAGCCTGTGCTTCGCAGCAGGAGAGGCCACAACAGTGAGAGGCCCGTGTACCACAAAAAAAAAAAAAAACTTTCCTTGTTTCCTGATAATTGTATTTAAAAACTATAAAATTACCTCGAAGTACTGTTTTAGCCACATCTCCATATTTTTCACATGTAATGTTTATCTGCATTTTAATTCAGTGCTAAGTATTTCTTTTCTCCATTCTCGAAGGTTTTTTTATATGCCACCTCCTTTCTAATACCTCCCGCATCACACATCCAGAGTCTGTTTCGCCTCTACTCTCCTTGACTTTGAGAACATTTTCCCCTCTCAGTACCCGTCTTATAATCTACCTTATTAGTTTTCTGTGTGGTGTTTTAATCCCTGCAGTGAACAGCCTGTCCCTTGGCAGTGTCTAAGGACTCTGTATTGTTCATCTCTTCTGGCTCCAGCCCCCGGTACAGGGCAACAATAGTACGTGCTCACTATTATCAAATTGTCTGGAACAAAGGTTTTTATTTTAGGTTCCTATGTACTGAATGATCAATCAGTAACTCTCAATCCACAAGCACTTGCTAAGCATATTTTGTTTACAAGTTACTGTGCCCAGTCCTGTAGTTGTGTCTAAAGAAACTTAAACTGTTGAGGTCCCATCTAAGATGTGGCCAAGTTGGAAAGAAGAACGAGGTTGCTAGACCTCTAGAAATAGAACTCTCTAGTGAGAGCATCTGGGTCTTATGGATAGGGAAAGCCAAACTGAAGCTGCCAGAATGTGATTAAATGGCTAAAGAGGAATTGACCTGAACCTCTTATTAAGAACTAACAGCAGAATTTGGCCGGGGTGGGGGGGGAATGGAAAAAAACTAGGTCAACATTGAAAGAGTAGAAAATACGGGCATAGACATGGTAGGAAATACCCCACCCCCCATGGGGTATTATCAGTGGGGATAAATGGACTGTGATGATGGTCACTGAATTAAAATGAGTATGTAAAAATTAATTAATACTTTATAAAACATATTTATGGAACATTTACTCTGTGCCCGATACCAAGAGTCCTATTTTTTTGTTTTTTTGTTTGTTTGTTTGTTTGTTTGTTTTTGCAGTACGCGGGCCTCTCACTGCTGTGGCCTCTCCCGTTGCGGAGCACAGGCTCCGGACGCGCAGGCCCAGTGGCCATGGCTCACGGGCCCAGCCGCTCCGCGGCATGTGGGATCTTCCCGGACCAGGGCACGAACCCGTGTCCCCTGCATCGGCAGGCGGACTCTCAACCACTGCGCCACCAGGGAAGCCCCCAAGAGTCCTATTGATACAGCAGGGAACATAACAGTTCTCACTCTCATGAAGCTTACATTCTAATGGAGAAAAATAGATTAACAGGTGTGTGTGTGTGTGTGTGTGTGTGTGTGTGTGTGTGTGTGTTTTACAGTGATCTGAGGACAGATAAAGCAGAGTAATGGCGAAGAATATGGCATAGAGTTTGCTGTTTTAGATATGGCAACCAGGGAAAACCTGACCATTTGAGCAGAGGCCTGATGAAGTGAGGGAGTCACCCTTGTTAATATCTGTGGGAAGAGCCTTTTAGACAAAGAGACAGCAAATGCAAAGACACTGAGGCCAGGATCATGATGGAGTCCTTGGGAATAACAAGGAGCTAAAGAACAATGGTATGAAAAATGGTGGTCAGTGTCAGCTCAGGTAGGGCCTCACAGGTCAGAAAGCTGATCCCTTTCCCAGAGAGTTGTCTCCTAGGCCAGCCCCTGTTCACTGGACATTGGGGCTTGGGATATGAGCTCTGTATATTTAGCCAAATAGTCCTCAAGATGAATCAATTCATTTCTTTCTCCTGAGAATTTGGATATGAAACTATATGAGGTGATAGGAGACCAGACAGGGTTGGGCTGGCCACATTTGGCTCCTGTTTCTGGAACAAGAAAGAGAAGAAGCATGAGGTAGATATGACTGGAGAGAAACAGTTATGAGATACCACCTGCTCTTGAGGAGGAGAGGAGATATGCCAGTTCCTGGTCTCATACCTTCCTGAGGTCAGCTGTGTTTCCTTTTTTCAAATTCCATAAAATATCCATGTCCTCGCTAGTAAATTCACGTATACGTAAGCCAGCTTGAGTGAGCTTCTATTTCTTTTTTTTTTTTAATTTACTTATTTATTTATTTTTGGCTGTGTTGGGTCTTCATTGCTGTGTGCGGGATTTCTCTAGTTGTGGCAAGTGGGGGCTACTCTTCATTGTGGTGCGTGGGCTTCTCATTGTGGTGGCTTCTCTTGTTTTGGAGCACGGGCTCTAGGTGCACGGGCTTCAGTAGTTGTAGCACGCGGGCTTCAGTAGTTGTGGCATGCGGGCTCAGTAGTTGTGGCACGTGGGTGCAGTAGTTGTGGCACATGGGCTTAGTTGCTCCGCGGCATGTGGGATCTTCCCCAACCAGGGCTCAAACCTGTGTCCCCTGCACTGGAAGGCGGATTCTTAACCACTGTGCCACCAGGGAAGCCCAGTGAGCTCCTATTTCTTTCAACCTAATAATTGCTAACGCAGACACCATTCTATGCCACATGACAGGTATGGAAAAGGGGCTGTTGACATGGAGGAGGGCAAGGTCATTGGGTCTGGGCTGGTGAAGGAAGACCTAAGAAGGAGCTCATGGGCTTCAAAAAAATGAAATATTAGGACTTCCGTGGTGGTCCAGTGGTTAAGACTCTACGCTCCCCATGCAAGGGGCCCTGGTTCGATCCCTGGTCAGGGAACCAGATCCCGCATGCCGCCAATAAGAGCCGGCACAGCCAAATAAACAAATAAATAAATAAATGAAAAAGAAATATTATAGGCACCTATGGAAGTATTTTCAGTGTTCATAATGCTTACTTCACAACCGATTGTTACGCTTTTTATAAAGATTGAGGTGTAATGCACGTATAATAAAATTCATCTTTGTAAAGTATACAGTTTGATGCGTTTTAACTAACATATGCAGTTTTGTAACATCCACCACAATCAAGCTACAGAACATTTATGTCACCTAAAAGAGTTTTCTCGTACCCCTGTAATCAATCCCCTCCCCTCCCCTTCAGCCCCTGACAACTACAGTCTGTTTTCTGTCCCTATAGTTTTGCTATTTTTAAGAATGTCATATAAATGAAATATTACAGCATATAATCTTTTATGTTTTACTTCTTTCACTTAACATAATACATTTGGGATTAATCCATGTTGTTGCATGGATCAGCAGTTCCTTTTCTGTCATCTTATTTTTATCCTATCATATAGACACATCATTTGATGTGCATTTATCCATTTACCACTTGATGTGCATTTTGCCTTTTTCCCATTTTTCTATTATTATGAATAAAACTATTAAGAATCTTCACAAAATATAAGGTCTTTGTGTAGGCATTTGCTTTTTTTTTAGGAGGGTAAATCCTTAGGAACGGGACTGCTGGATCATATGTATGTATATGCATAATTTGATAAGAAACTGCCTATAGTAGAGTTCTCCAGAGAAATAGAACCAACAGGATATGTATATATAGAGAGTGACAGAGATTTATTTTAAGGACTTGGTTCATGTGATTAGGGAGTCTTAATAAGTCTAAAATTTGCAGGATAGGCAAGCAGTCTGGAGATCTGGGGAAGAGCTGCAGTTTGAGTTGAAAGGCAGTAAGTTTGCTGATGGAATTTTTTCTTGCTCAGGGGAGGTTGGTTTTTGTTCTGTTAAGGCCTTCAGCTGGTTGGAAGAGGCTCACCCATGTTATGGAGGGTGATCTGTTTTACTTCAAGTCCACTGATTTAAGTGTTAATCTCACCCAGAAAACATCTTTACAGAAACATTGAGAATAATGTATGACCAAATATCTGGATACTGTGGCCCATCCAGTTTGACACCTAAAATTAACCATCACACTGCCAAACTGTTTTACCAAAATGGCTGTTTCACCATTGTGATTTTTCCATCAGCAACATATGAGAGTTTCAGTTGCTCTGCATCCTTGTCAACACTTGGAATTTCCAGTTTTTTAAAAATTTTTAGTCACTCTAATTGGGTTATAGAGCTAATTCATTGCATTTCCTTAATGACTGACTAATTAGTTTGAATATCTTTTCATGTGCTTATTAGCCATTTATATGTTGTCTCTAGGAAAGTGTCTGTTCAAATGTTTTGCTTATAGTTTTAGTGGATTGTCTTATTATTGAGCTGTAAGAGTTGTTTTTATTCTAGGTACAAATCCTTTAGCACATTTGTTTTGCAAATATTCTCTCCCAGTCTATGACTTGTCCTATTGTCTTAACAGTGTCTTTCAAAGGACAGAATTTTTAAATTTTGATGAAGCTCAAATTATCAAATTTTTCTTTTATACTTTGTGCTTTTGGTGTGTCCTGTTTAAGAAATCTTCTCTTAGCCCTAGATCACAAAGATTTTCTCCTATGTTTTCTTCTAGAAGTTTTATAGCTCTAGCTCTTATATTTAGGTCTCCAATCTTTTTCAAGTTATTTTTTTTTATATAGTGAGACTTAAGGATTGAGGTTCTTTTTTTCATATATGACTATGCAGTTCTTCCGGTGCCATTTTTAGAATAGACTATTTGTTCCCCATTGAATCATCTTAGAACTTTTGTCAAAGGTCAACTTACTATATAGGGTGGATCTATTTCTGGACTCTGTTTTGTTCCATTGATCTATATGTCTGTCCTTATGTCAGTACCACATTGTCTTCATTACTGTAGCGTTATATTAAGATATAATATGTTTTATTATAATTTATCAAGAACAGTTGACAATATGGGGGTTAATCCATGAATAACTTATAGTCAGCCCTCCAGATCCACTGTTCCTCTGAATCCACAGATTCAGCCAACCATGGACCATATAGTACTGTAGTATTTACTATAGAAAAATATCTGCAAATAAGTGGACCTGAGCAATTCAAACTTGTGTTGTTCAAGGGTCAACTATAGTGTGAATCCTCCAACTTTGCATTTCCATATATATTTTAGAATCAGGTCCTTGGCATTTCCATACAACTTTTAGGAACCACTTGTCAATTTCTACAGAAAAGTCTGCTGGGATTTTGATTGGGATTATGTTGAAGCAATAGATTATTTGAGGGATAATGACATCTCATTTCAATATTGACATATTGAGTCTTCTAACCCATGAACATGGTATATCTATCCATTTATTAAATTCTTCCTTAATTTTTCTAACAACAACAGCAACAAAAAAGTAAAAACCTACAAAACTATAGACAAATATGCTTCATGAACAGATGTAAAAATACTTAACAAAATATTATCAAATCAAATCTAGCAATATGAAAGAAGACTAATATGTCATGACCAAGTGGGGTTTATCCCAGGAACACAAGGCAATGTGTTCAGTTAGGGTTAAGGTTAGGGTTAGGGTTAGGGTTAGGCAATGCACAATGTTTTTTGATTTTCAATGAACATATTTTGTTAAATTTATCCCTATATCATGTGTTTGAGATTTCCTTTTAATTTCAGCTTCCATTTGTTCATTGCTGACATGTAAAAATGCAGTTGATTTTTGTATATTGGCCTTGTGTCTTATGACCTTGCCAAACTCAGTTATTAGTTTTATAACTTTGATAGGTTCCTTGGGATTTTCTTTATATAGTTGATTATGTCACCTGCGAGTAAAGAAATTTTACTTCTTTATTTCTTTTTCTTGCCTTATTACACTGGCTACGACCATCAGTATTGAATAGAAATGGGGAGAGATGTGGTCATTCATCATTAAGTATGATGTTAGCTGTTTGTTTTTTAGATATGACCTCTTCAACTCTCCTTCTATTCCTAGTTTTTATTATGAATGGGAGTTGAATTTTGTGAAATGCTTTTTCTGTGTGCACTGAGATGATTGTATGGCTTTTCTTTGTTAGTCCTTTGGTATGGTGAATTAAATTGATTGATTTGTGAATGGTGAAACAGCCTTGCATTCCTGGGATAAACCCCACTTGGTCATGACATATTAGTCTTCTTTCATATTGCTACGTTTGATTTGATAATATTTTGTTAAGTATTTTTACATCTGTTCATGAAGCATATTTCTCTGTAGTTTTGTAGGTTTTTACTTTTTTGTTGTTGCTTTTGGTGATGGTGATATCTCTGTCTCATTTGATATCAGGATAACGCTGGCTTCATATGATGAGTTCTCCCCTCTTCTATTTTGTGGAGGAGTTTGTATAAAACAGTATTGCTTCTTTCTTTAAGTGTTTGGTAAAATTAACCAGTGAAACCACTTGGGTCTAGAGTTTTATTTATAGGGAAGTTTATGACTGTGGCTTCAATTTCTTTAATAGACAGAGGGATGCTCAGGTTATCTATTTCTTCTTCTGTAAAGTTTGGCAGATTGCATGTCTTCCAAGCAATCTGTTTTATTTATGTTATCAAATTTATTGGCATAGAGTTGGTAACAATATTCCTTTATTATCTTTGTAATATCTGTAGGATTTGTGGTGATGTCTCATGTCATTTCTGATATTGGTAATTTGTGTTTTCTCTTTCTCTTATTCTGATCAGTTTAGCTAGACATTAGTGAATTCTATTGATCTTTTTTTTAAATTGAAGTATAGTTGATTTACAGTACTGTGTTAGTTTCAGGTGTACAGCAAAGTGATTCAGTAATATATATTTTCAGATTCCTTTTTATTATAGGTTATTACAAGATATTGAATATAGTACCCTCTGCTGTACAGTAAATCCTTGTTGTTTATCTATTTTATATATAGTGGTGTGTATGTATTAATCTCATACTCCTAATTTATTCCTTCTCCCCAGCCCTTCTCCTTTGGTAACCATAAGTTTGCTTTCTATGTCTGTGAGTCTGTTTCTGTTTTGTAAATAAATTCATTTGTATTATTTTTTTTAGATTCCATATATAAGTGATATCATATAGTATTTATCTTTCTGTATCTGACTTACATCACTCTATATGATAATCTCTAGGTCCATTCATGTCGCTGCAAATGGCAATATTTCATTTATGCCCAAGTAATATTCCATTGTATATGTATATATGCCACATCTTCTTAAGCCAATCATCTGTTGATGGGCATTTGGGTTGCTTCCACATCTTGGTCATTGTAAACAGTACTGCTATGAGCATTGGGGTTCATGTATCTCTTAGGATTAGAGTTTTTGTCTTTTCTAAATGTATGACTAGCGGTGGGATTGCTGGATCATATGGTAGCTCTATTTTTAGTTTTTCAAGGAACCTCCCTACTGTTTTCCACAGTGGCTGCACCAATTTACATTACCACCAACAGTGTAGGAAGGTTTTCTTTCTCCACACCTCCCCAGCATTTATTATTTGTAGACTTTTTGATGATTGCCATTCTGACCCATGTGAGGTGATACCTCATTGTAGTTTTGACTTACATTTCTCTAATAGTTACTGATGTTGAGCATCTTTTCATGTGCCTGTTGGCCATCTGTATGTCTTCTTTGGAGAAAAGTCTATTCATGTCTTCTGCCCATTTTTTGATTGGGTTGTTTGATTTTTTTTCATGCTGAGCTGTATGAGCTGTTTGTATATTTTGGAAATTAAGCCCTTGTTTATCACATCGTTTGCAAATATTTTCTCCCAGTCTGGAGGTTATCTTTTCATTTTGTCTATGGTTTCCTTTGCTGTGCAAAAGCTTATAAGTTTGATTAGGTCCTGTTTGTTTATTTTTGCTTTTATTTCTTTTTCCTTGGGAGACTGATCTAAGAAAATATTGCTATGATTTATGTCAGAGAATGTTTTGCCTATGTTCTCTTCTAGGAATTTTATGGTGTCATGTCTTATATTTAGGTCTTTAAACCTAATTTTTGGTGTCATGTCTTATATTTTATGGTGTCATGTCTTATATTTAGGTCTTTAAACCATTTTGAGTTTATTTTTGTATATGGTGTGAGGGAGTGTTCTAACTTCATTGATTTACATGAGGCTGTCCAGCTTTCCCAGCACCACTTGCTAAAGAGACTATCTTTTCTCCATTGTATACTCTTGTCTCCTTTGTTGAAGGTTAATTGACTTTAGATGTCTGGATTTGTTTCTGGGCTCTCTATTCTGTTCCACTGAGATATATGTCCGTTTTTGTGCCAGTACCACACTCTTTTGATTACTGTAGCTTTGTAGTATTGTTTGAAGTCTGGGAGGGCTATGCCTCCAGTTTTGTTCTTTTTCCCACAGGATTGCTTTGGCAATTCTGAGTCTTTTGTGCTTCCATGTAAATTTTAGGATTATTTGTTCTAGTTCTCTGAAAAATGTCATGGGTAATTTGATAGGGATTGCATTTAATCTGTAGATTGCTTGGGGTAATATGGCCACTTTAACAATATTAATTATTCCAGTCCAAGAGCATGGGATATCTTTCCATTTCTTTGAATCATCTTCAGTTTCCTTTATCAGTGTCTTATATTTCTCAGCATATAGGTCTTTCACCTCCTTGGTTAGGTTTATTACTACATTTTTTTTTTGAAGTGATTTTAAACAAGATTGTTTTTTTACTTTCTCATTCTGATATTTCATTGTTAGTGCTAAGAAATGCAACAGATTTATGTATGTTAATCTTATATCCTGCTACCTTGCTGAATTCATTTATTAGTTCTAATAGTTTTTGTGTGGAGTCTTTAGGGTTTTCTGTATAGAGTATCATGTTATCTGCATATAATCATAATTTTACCTATTTTTTTCTAATTTGGACACCTTTTATTTCCTTTTCACATCTGATTGCTGTGGCTAGGACTTCCAATACTATGTTAAATAGAAGTGGTGAGAGTGGGCATCCTTGTCTTGTTCCAGAATTTAATGGGAAGGCTTTCAGCTTTTCACCATTGAGTATTGGCTGTGGGTGAGACTTTTTATCATGAATGGATGTTGAATTTTATCAAATGCTTTTTCTGCATCTATTGAGATGATCATATGGTTTTTGTCTTTTCTTTTGTTGATGTGGTATATCACATTGATTAATTTGCATTGAACCATCCTTGCAACCCTGGAATGAATCCAACTTGATCATGGTGTATGATCCTTTTTATGAGCTGTTGGATTCGGTTTGCTAATATTTTGTTGAGGATTTTTGCATCTATATTCATCAAAGATATTGGCCTGTAATTTTCTTTTTTGATGGTGTCTTTGTCTGGTTTTGGTATGAGGGTGATGGTGGCTTCATAGAATGACTTTTACAGTGTTCCCTCCACTTCAGTCTTTTGGAAGAGTTTGAGAAGGATTGTATAAGTTCTTTGTATGTTTGGTAGAATTCCCCAGTGAAGCCATCCAGTCCTGGATTTTTGTTTGCAGGGAGGTTTTTTAAAATTATGATTACAGATTCTATTTCACTTTTACTCATTGGTCTATTCAAATTATTTGTTTCTTCTTGACTCAGTTTTGGCAGGCTGTATGTCTCTAGAAACTTGTACATTTTTTTCTAGGTTGTCCAATTTGTTGGCATATAACTGTTAATAGTATTTTCTTATGATTTTTTGTTTCTGTGGCATTGGTTCTTATTCTGTTGATCTTTTTAAAGAACCAACTTTTGGTTTAATTGATTTTCTCTATTCTGTTAGGCTTGAAGATACTGTTTCCTCAACTCAAAATCTATACCCTAATATGATCAGCATAAAATCTCATTTTCCCGAAAAGATTCCCAAAATGCTTCTGAAGGATTTTTTTTTCATCCGTCAGACACTCTACACCAAATCCTGGTTAAAAGCCGCATATCTTCCATGTATATCTAGAATCCAAGATAAGTTGATGCAGCTTTTCTTGAAGCAGAATGGTGAAGTGGTTAAAAAAAACCCACACAATTTCTGGAATCATGTACTGGATCCACCGGTTACTAGCTATATAGCGTTGGGGAAGTTACTTCCTCTTGCTGAGAAATAAGGATAGTAATACTTGTTTCAATGGTTGTTATATAATATATGTAAAATATTCAGCATAGAACCTGGAATTTGGTAAGGAAGCAATAAATGTTGACTCTTCATAATATTATATACATTAAATACTTTTCAATTTTCCAAGTATAAACTTATATTTTTAATGTAATTTGCAAGCTTTTGCAAATTATATAGTTCCCAGCAATCCTAGACTTCCCTCAAAGGGTGCTGTGCCTCATTTGAGGATTACTGTTGTAAGCTTTCCCAATTTCCTTTATTTCCCAAGTGTGAGGGCTCACACTAAGTTTTATGATTTCCCAATCAAAAATATGATATTCTAAAATTGTAGTTTTCTAGTAATTTTAAAGCAATTTTTTGTTTACATATGCATCTAGGACATGTTTGTCTCTGTGTGCTTGTATAATGGTTTAAAAAGTTGTACATATACATACTGTGCAAAATAGACTGGTATCAAAACTGAATAAATTTTGTTATCATTAATATTTTCTGTTCTTTTTCTTCCCTTTATAATTTATTTGTTGAAAAAACAAACAGGTCAATTTTCCTGTAGGCTGTCCCAGAGTCTGGATTTTATTGACCATCCCCTGTGGTGTCATTTAACGTCCTCTCTGGTCTTCACATTTTATATAAATTGGTAGTCAGATCTAGAGGCTTCATCAGATTCAGTTTTGATTTTTTTTGCAAGACCATTTCATAAATGTTTTTTCTAAATCTATTGATTTATTGGGCATTACAAAATGATGACATTCTAATTTTATCATTTCCTCATTTATTAGATGGATGTCTTCTATAAAGAGAAATTTCCCCTTGTCATCTATCTGGTTGCTTTGAAGTACAGTTCACACTGGCAAGGCAGGCTAATTGCTTTGTTCTTTTTCTTTGTTTACTAGTTTTCAAAATAAAGTGTTGGTTTTCTCACACCCTCCAGAGGTAACCAGTGAAGAGAAGTTTATATTGTTATTGTTGACTTTAGTGCCCTGAATTTAAACACATTTGATGTGTTTTGATCCATTACAGTTTGGCCAGTAGGAACCTGTTAAAGTTGGCTCCTGAATCCTTTGGACATTATCCTAGTAGTCTTTGATAGCTCCCTTGCTTCTTGTGTGATAAGATATTCCAGGTTCGTCTCTTACATTTCCTGCTCCATACCTGGACTCAACCATTTCTCTAATGAACCCTGATTCCTTTTAGTGAGAAATGGTAAAGACCACAGTCCACTGGGGCTACTCATTGCGACTGGGTTGCTCATCACTTCTAGGCCAGGTTAATTGGAAGAGTTGGGAAATGCATATTTTTTTACAGTACAAAATACATCATGAGTTCATGCTGATCCTTCCCATTCAAATTTAACACTACAGGATTATAACTACCTTTTAAAAGAGAAAAATTTGCATAGGAACATGTAGCTTCTATGAGCTTTGGACCTCAGCTAACAATAGATGAAAATAAGAGCAGGAGTCCCCAAGCCCCAGGCTGCGGACTGGTACTGGTCCACGGCTTGTCAGGAGCCAGGCCGCACAGCAGGAGGTGAGTGGTGAGCAAACGAGCGAAGCTTCATCTGCCGCTCTCCATTGCTCCCCATCGCTTGCATTACTGCCTGAATCATTCCCTACCCCCTCCACCCCCCCACCCCCATCTGTGGAAAAATTGTCTTCCATGAAACTGGTCCCTGGTGCCAAAAAGGTTGGGAACCACTGTCATAGAGCCATTACCAAACATTGCTGACTTCCTGACAAGCTATAATTGAATTAAGATTTTCTAGTTTAATTCAAATAAGAAGCAAAATAAATATACTGGATATACATACAATGGTGAGAGTGTGCAGTCATCTCTGTCACTGATAGGAACATCTTACTATTCAGTTTTAAATGTTTTACTTGTGTTTTTAAATGCAATGAATATTTTTTTACATAAATTGATCATGTTATGTGCAATGCCTATTAAGTGATTCACAGACGGTGAAAATTTGAGAAACCATATTTTATAGTTTGTTGTTTTCTTTTACAGTCTTAACGCTTTCCCCATATCCCTTAATGAGTTAGGGCAGTGTCCTTAATTTAGCCTATAGATTGGCAAATGAAAAAGGACAGTATAGCTCTTACTTGTATTTTTTTATGGCATCACTAAAGAGTTGAACTTCTTGTGTTCACATAATTTACCATGTGTGGGTAAGAAAAAACCCCACAAACTAGTCATAGTGCAGGTGTTCTTTGTTTTTCACATACCATCTATGATATAGATACGAAAATGTGATATTTAAAATATGTGGGGAGTGGATTCTTTTTTATTCTGAAACAACACAGAAAAAAGTACATAAATCATATATGATTGTTTAACAAATAATTGTAAAACAAACGTTTGTGTAACCGGTCGCAACGTTAGAAACTAGAATGTTGCTGATATTCCAGAAGTCCCCAGTGTACTTCTCCCTTATCATAAATCTCTCCCGCCCTCCACGAGTAACCACTATCCTAACTTTTGATAATCCTTTCCTTTTCTTTGAAGTTATACCATTATGTAAGCATTCTTAAACAATGTAGTTTAGTTTTTCATATTTTTGAACTTTATGTGAATGGAATCATTGTATGTATTTTTGTTTCTCCATTTGCTTAACATTATGTTTCTAAGTTTTATCCATTTTTTATAGTTCTAATTCGTTCATTGTCATTGATGTACAGAATTCCATTGAATGAACTACAATATAATAAAAAATAAACATTTAGTCTTTTGAAAAAAAGAATCGATGAATATAATATCATAAAAATGTATTTCAATTGCAAACTGTCCCTGCAAAGTAGAGGTTTTTTGCATTTATAAGTAATAAAATGATTTAGTGCAAGTGGTGGGAGCAGAAGATTGGATTATCATAGAAATGAAAACCTCTGTAAATTCTACAGTTCTAGCATAGAGCATGGACCTTCCTGTTTGAGAAGCCCTGTCCTAGGCTAAATCTCTACGTTATTCTCTTGTGACTTCATTAAAGGTTAAACCTTTTATCTTTTTTCTGTTAACCTTCTGAATGGGCCCTGAGGCATCTGAAGTAAAAGATTTTTCATATCTTAGCTTAGACTGACTCCAAGATGGTCTTTTCTTAGTAAACATTTGATGTGACTTTTAATCACTTCAGAATCTTTTGCTGACTAAAAGCTGGGAATTCTTTACACTATTTAAACCCATATGCACGCATACCCACATGCATAACACACACAAACCAACTGTTTCGTTTTTTCTTTTTGCTTGACAGTTTTTCATTTTTTGTTTTTTTTTTTAACATCTTAATTGGAGTATAATTGCTTTACAATGGTGTGTTAGTTTCTGCTTTAGAACAAAGCGAATCAGTTATACATATACATATGTCCCCATATCTCTTCCCTCTTGCATCTCCCTCCCTCCCTCCCACCCTCCCTATCCCACCCCTCTAGGTGGTCACAAACCACCTAGCTGATCTCCTTGTGCTATACGGCTGCTTCCCACTAGCTATCTATTTTACATTTGGTAGTGTATATATGTCCATGCCACTCTCTCACTTTGTCACAGCTTACCCTTCCCCCTCCCCATATCCTCAAGTCCATGCTCTAGTAGGTCTGTATCTTTATTCCCATCTTACCCCTAGGTTCTTCATGACATTTTTTTTCTTAGATTCCATATATATGTGTTACCATACGGTATTTGTTTTTCTCCTTCTGACTTACTTCGCTCTGTATGACAGACTCTAGGTCATTCCACTTCACTCCAAATAACTCAATTTCGTTTCTTTTTATGGCTGAGTAATATTCCATTGTGTATATGTGCCACATCTTCTTTATCCATTCATCTGCTGATGGACACTTAGGTTGCTTCCATCTCCTGGCTATTGTAAATAGAGCTGCAATGAACATTTTGGTACATGACTCTTTATGAATTGTGGTTTTCTCAGGGTATATGCCCAGTAGTGGGATTGCTGGGTCGTATGGTAGTTCTATTTGTAGTTTTTTAAGGAACCTCCATACTGTTCTCCATAGTGGCTGTATCAATTTACATTCCCACCAACAGTGCAGGAGTGTTCCCTTTTCTCCACACCCTCTCCTGCGTTTATTGTTTCTAGATTTTTTGATGATGGCCATTCTGACCGGTGTGAGATGATACCTCATTGTAGTTTTGATTTGCATTTCTCTACTGATTAATGATGTTGAGCATTCTTTCGTGTGTTTGTTGGCAATCTGTATATCTGCTTTGGAGAAATGTCTATTTAGGTCTTCTGCCCATTTTTGGATTGGGTTGTTTGTTTTTTTGTTATTGAGCTGCATGAGCTGCTTGTAAATTTTGGAGATTAATCCTTTGTCCATTGATTCATTTGCAAATATTTTCTCCCATTATGAGGGTTGTCTTTTCGTCTTGTTTATGGTTTCCTTTGCTGTGCAAGAGCTTTGAAGTTTCATTAGGTCCCATTTGTTTATTTTTGTTTTTATTTCCATTTCTCTAGGAGGTGGGTCAAAAAGGATCTTGCTGTGATTTATGTCGTAGAGTGTTCTGCCTATGTTTTCCTCTAAGAGTTTTATAGTGTCTGGCCTTACATTTAGGTCTTTCATCCATTTTGAGTTTATTTTTGTGTATGGTGTTAGGGAGTGTTCTAATTTCATACTTTTACATGTACCTGTCCAGTTTTCCCAGCACCACCTATTGAAGAAGCTGTCTTTTCTCCACTGTATATTCTTGCCTCCTTATCAAAGATAAGGTGACCGTATGTGCGTGGGTTTATCTCTGGGCTTTCCATACTGTTCCATTGATGTATATTTCTGTTTTTGTGCCAGTACCATACTGTCTTGATTACTGTAGCTTTGTAGTGTAGTCTGAAGTCAGGGAGCCTGATTCCTCCAGCTCTGTTTTTCTTTCTCAAGATTGCTTTGGCTATTCAGGGTCTTTTGTGTTTCCATACAAATTGTGAAATTTTTTGTTCTAGTTCTGTGAAAAATGCCAGTGGTAGTTTGATAGGGATTGCATTGAATCTGTAGATTGCTTTGGGTAGTAGAGTTATTTTCACAATAGTGATTCTTCCAATCCAAGAACATGGTATATCTCTCCATCTATTTGTTTCATCTTTAATTTCTTTCATCAGTGTCTTATAATTTTCTGTATACAGGTCTTTTGTCTCCATAGGTAGGTTTATTGCTAGATATTTTATTCTTTTTGTTGCAATGGTAAATGGGAGTGTTTTCTTAATTTCACTTTCAGATTTTTCATCATTAGTGTATAAGAATGCCAGAGATTTCTGTGCGTTAATTTTGTATCCTGCTACTCTACCAAATTCATTGATTAGCTCTAGTAGTTTTCTGGTAGCATCTTTAGGATTCCCTAGGTATGGTATCATGTCATCTGCAAACAGTGACAGTTGTACTTCTTTTCCAATTTGGATTCCTTTTATTTCTTTTTCTTCTCTGATTGCTGTAGCTAGAACTTCCAAAACTATGTTGAATAAGAGTGGTGAGAGTGGGCAACCTTGTCTTGTTCCTGATCTTACTGGAAATGGTTTCAGTTTTTCACCATTGAGGACAATGTTGGCTGTGCGTTTGTCATATATGGCCTTTATTATATTGAGAAAAGTTCCCTCTATGCCTACTTTCTGCAGGGTTTTTTATCATAAATTGGTGTTGAATTTTGTCGAAAGCTTTCTCTGCATCTATTGAGATGATCATATGGTTTTTCTCCTTCAATTTGTTAATATGGTGTATCACGTTGATTGATTTGAGTATATTGAAGAATCCTTGCATTCCTGGGATAAACCCCACTTCGTCATAATGTATGATCCTTTTAATGTGCTGTTGGATTCTGTTTGCTAGTATTTAGTTGAGGATTTTTGCTTCTGTGTTCATCAGTGATATTGGCCTGTAGTTTTCTTTCTTTGTGACATCTTTGTCTGGTTTTGTTATCAGGGTGATGGTGGCCTCATAGAATGAGTTTGGGAGTGTTCCTGCCTCTGCTATATTTTGGAAGAGTTTGAGAAGGATAGGTGTTAGCTCTTTTCTAAATGTTGGCAGAATTCGCCTGTGAAGCCATCTGGTCCTGGGCTTTTGTTTGTTGGAAGATTTTTAATCACAGTTTCAATTTCAGTGCTTGTGATTGGTCTGTTCATATTTTCTATTTCTTCCTGGTTCAGTCTCGGCACGTTGTGCATTTCTAAGAATTTGTCCATTTCTTCCAGGTTGTCCATTTTATTGCCATAGAGTTCCTTGTAGTAATCTCTCATGATCTTTTTTATTTCTGCAGTGTCAGTTGTTACTTCTCCTTTTTCATTTCTAATTGTATTGATTTGAGTCTTCTCCCTTTTTTTCTTGATGAGTCTGGCTAATGGTTTATCTATTTTGTTTATCTTCTCAAAGAACCAGCTTTTAGTTTTATTGATCTTTGCTATCATTTCCTTCATTTCTTTTTCATTTATTTCTGATCTGATCTTTATGATTTCTTTCCTTCTGCTAAATTTGGGGGTTTTTTTGTTCTTCTTTCTCTAATTGCTTTAGGTGCAAGGTGAAGTTGTTTATTTGAGATGTTTCCTGTTCTTAAGGTAGGACTGTATTGCTATAAACTTCCCTCTTAGAACTGCTTTTGCTGCATCCCATAGGTTTTGGGTCGTCGTGTCTCCATTGTCATTTGTTTCTAGGTATTTTTTGTTTTCCTCTTTGATTTTTTCAGTGATCACTTCGTTATTAAGTAGTGTATTGTTTAGCCTCCATGTGTTTGTATTTTTTACAGATCTTTTCCTGTAATTGATATCTAGTCTCATAGTGTTGTGGTTGGAAAAGATACTTGATACAATTTCAATTTTCTTAAATTTACCAAGGCTAGATTTGTGACCCAAGATATGATCTATCCTGGAGAATGTTCCGTGAGCACTTGAGAAAAATGTGTATTGTGTTGTTTTTGGATGGAATGTCCTATAAATATCAATTAAGTCCATCTTGTTTAATGCATCATTTAAAGCTTGTGTTTCCTTATTTATTTTGATTTTGGATGATCTGTCCATTGGTGAAAGTGGGTTGTTAAAGTCCCCTACTATGAACGTGTTACTGTCAATTTCCTCTTTTATGGCTGCTAGTATTTGCCTTATGTATTGAGGTGCTTCTATGGGTGCATAAATATTTACAATTGTTATATCTTCTTCTTGGATCGATCCCTTGATCATTAGTAGTATCCTTCTTTGTTGTAATATTCTTTATTTTAAAGTCTATTTTGTCTAATATGAGAATTGCTACTCCAGCTTTCTTGTGATTTCCATTTGCATGGAATATCTTTTTCCATCCCCTCACTTTCAGTCTGTATGTGTCCCTAGGTCTGAAGTGGGTCTCTTGTAGACAGCATATATACAGGTCTTGTTTTTGTATCCATTCAGCCAGTCTGTGTCTTTTGGTGGGAGCATTTAATCCATTTACTTTTAAGGTAATTATCGACATATATGTTCCTATTCCCATTTACTGAATTGTTTTGGGTTTGTTATTATAGGTCTTTTCCTTCTCTTGTGTTTCTTGCCTAGAGAAGTTCCTTTAGCATTTGTTGTAAAACTGGTTTGGTGGTGCTGAACTCTCTCAGCTTTTGCTTGTCTGTAAAGGTTTTAATTTCTCATCAAATCTGAATGAGATCCTTGCTGGGTAGAGTAATCTTTGTTGTAGGTTTTTCTCCTTCATCACTTTAAATATGTCCTGCCACTCCCTTCTGGCTTGCAGGGTTTCTGCTGAAAGATCAGCTGTTAACCTTATGGGGATTCCCTTGCGTGTTATTTGTTGTTTTTCCCTTGCTGCTTTTAATATGTTTTCTTTGTATTTAATTTTTTATAGCTTGATTAATATGTGTCTTGGTGTGTTTCTCCTTGGATTTATCCTGTATGGGACTCTCTGTGCTCCTTGGACTTGATTAACGATTTCCTTTCCCATATAGGGAAGTTTTCAACTATAATCTCTTCAAATATTTTCTCTGTTCCTTTCTTTTTCTCTTCTTCTTCTGGGACCCCTATAATTCAAATGTTGGTGCGTTTAACGTTGTCCCAGAGGTCTCTGAGACTGTCCTCAGTTCTTTTCATTCTTTTTTCTTTATTCTGCTCTGCAGTAGTTATTTCCACTATTTTATCTTCCAGGTCACTTATCCGTTCTTCTGCCTCAGTTATTCTGCTATTGATCCCTTAGCGTATTTTTAATTTCATTTATTGTGTTGCTTATCATTGCTTGTTTCCTCTTTAGTTCTTCTAGGTCCTTGTTAAATGTTTCTTGCAGTTTCTCTATTCTATTTCCAAGATTTTGTATCATCTTTACTATCATTATTCTGAATTCTTTTTCAGATAGACTGCCTATTTCCTCTTCATTTGTTAGGTCTGGTGGGTTTTTATCTTGCTCCTTCATCTGCTGTGTGTTTTTCTGTCTTTTCATTTTGCTTATCTTACTGTGTTTGGGGTCTCCTCTTCACAGGCTGCAGGTTCGTAGTTCCCGTTGTCTTTGGTGTCTGTCCCCAGCAGCTAAGGTTGGTTCAGTGGGTTGTGTAGGTTTCCTGGTGGAGGTGACTAGTGCCTGTGTTCTGGTAGATGAGGCTGGATCTTGTCTTTCTGGTGGGCAGGTCCACGTCTGGTGGTGTGTTTTGGGGTGTCTGTAGCCTTATTATGATTTTAGACAGCCTCTCTGCTAATGGATGGGGCTGTGTTCCTGTCTTGCTAGTTGTTTGGCATAGGGTGTCCAGCACTGTAGCTTGCTGGTCGTTGAGTGAAGCTGGGTGCTGGTGTTGAGATGGAGATCTCTGGGAGATTTTCGCCGTTTGATATTACGTGGAGCTGGGAGGTCTCTTGTGGACCAGTGTCCTGAACTTGGCTCTCCCACCTCAGTGGCAGAGCCCTGACGCCTGGCTGGAGAACCAAGAGTCTTTCATCCACACGGCTCAGAATAAAAGGGAGAAAAAATAGAAAGAAAGAAAAAAAAGAGAATAAAATAAGTTAAAATAAAATAAAGTTATTAAAATAAAAAAATGATTATTAAGAAAAAAATTTTTAAGAAGTAAAAAGAAAAAAAAAACCGGACGGTCAGAACCCTAGGGCAAATGGTGAAAGCAAAGCTATATAGACAAAATCTCACACAGAAGCATACACATACACACTCACAAAAAGAGGAAAAGGGGAAAAAATTATCTTGCTCCCAAAATCCACCTCCTCAATCTGGGATGATTCGTTGTCTATTCAGGTATTCCACAGATGCAGGGTACATCAAGTTGATTGTGGAGATTTAATCCGCTGCCCCTGAGGCTGCTGGGAGAAATTTCCCTTTCTCTTCCTTGTTCGCACAGCTCCGGGTGTTCAGTTTTGGATTTGGACCCGCCTCTGCGTGTAGGTCGCCTGAGGGCGTCTGTTCTTCATTCGGACAGGACGGGGTTAAAGGAGCAGCTGCTTCAGGGGCTCTGGCTCACTCAGGCCGGGGGCAGGGAGGGGTATGGATGCAGGGCGAGCCTGTGGCGGCAGAGGCTGGCATGACGTTGCACCAGCCTAAGGCTCGCCGTGCGTTCTCCCGGGGGAGTTGTCCCTGGATCCCAGGAACCTGGCAGTGGCGGGCTGCACAGGCTCCTGGGAGGGGAGGTGTGGATAGTGACCTGTGCTCGCACACAGGCCCCTTGGTGGCGGCAGCAGCAGCCTTAGCGTCTCATGCCCGTCTCTGGGGTCCGCTCTGATAGCAGCGGCTCGCGCCCGTCTCTGGAGCTCCTTTAAGCAGCGTTCTTAATCCCCTCTCCTTGCGCAGCCGGAAACAAAGAGGGAAGAAAAAGTCTCCTGACTCTACGGCAGGTCCAGACTTTTCCTCGGACTCCCTCCCGGCTAGCCATGGTGCGCTAACCCCCTGCAGGCTGTGTTCACGCCGCCAACTCCAGTCCTCTCCCTGCTCTCTGACTGAAGCCCGAGCCTCAGCTCCCAGCCCCGCCGGGGTGAGCAGACAAGCGTCTCGGGCTGGTGAGTGCTGGTCAGCACCGATCCTCTGTGCGGGAATCTCTCCGCTTTGCCCTCCGCATCCCTGTGGCTGCACTATCCTCCATGGCTCTGAAGCTTTCCCCCTCCGCCACCCGCAGTCTCCGCCCGCGAAGGGGCTTCTTAGTGTGTGGAAACTTTTCCTCCTTCACAGCTCTCTCCCACTGGTGCAGGTCCCGTCTCTATTCTTTTGTCTTTGTTTTTTCTTTTGCCCTACCCAGGTACGTGGGGGGGTTTCCTGCCTTTGGGGAGGTCTGAGGTCTTCCGCCAGCGTTCAGTAGGTGTTCTATAGGAGCAGTTCCACGTGTATATGAATTTCTGATGTATCTGTGGGGAGGAAGGTGATCTCCGCGTCTTACTCCGCCGCCATCTTCTCCAAACCCCTCAAACCAACTGTTTAATCTCATACATATAGGATTTCCCTGGTGGCGCAGTGGTTAAGAATCCGTCTGCCAGTGCAGCGGACATGAATTTGAGCCTTGCTCTGGGAAGATCCCACATGCCACGGAACAGCTAAGCCCGAGTGCCACAACTACTGAGCCTGTGCTCTAGAGCCTGTGGGCCACAACTACTGAGCCTGGGCGTCACAGCTACTGAAGCCTGTGCACCTTAGAGCCTGTGCTCTGCAACAAAGACAAGCCACTGTGATGAGAAACTCACGCACCGCAACGAAGAGTACCTCCCGTTCACCACAACTAGAGAAAGCCCACACCCAACAACAAAGACCCAACGCAGCCAAAAATTAATTAATTAATTTTTTAAAAATCTCATACACATAAATGAAGAGAGTGCCAGAGTCAAGGGCTTTATTATTCACTTTACAAAGTATTCACTTGAGTGTTTGTTCCGTAAAGCTAGATCCCCTAGAGCATTTGAAATATGATTCTCTGTACAAAAATCCGATTTGTACGCAGCTCTTCAGCAGCATCTCTCTTGAGTCAATAAAATTACAGCTCATCAGTTGTGCTGTGTTTTGGAAGAAACAACATCATTTTCAGAGGCTGCTAATGCTGTTCAGTTGTGGATTTTGCAGGAAGGCACTCATGGTGACGTCATGATTTATAAAATGTGTGCTGCACTTGGACAATGCAGTTGGCCTGATGTTCCTGAATTTTCTTTCTTTATCTCATGGGTCCTGGCTCTCTTTTTCCTATGTTAAATACCTCTTCTTTAGCTCCATTTTTAGACCCATTATCCATTTTTCCTAATGTCATTTCAGCATTAATGTTCATTAATCATGATTTTCTTAATATCATGTCAATATTGAAGATCTTAATACTTTATATCAATTTTGCTCTTGGGTCCACATTAAACAGATAGAACGTGTTATACAAGACAAACACAGCTTCTCTGCATGAGAAATTCTCCATATTAGAACCATCTCTTAGCCTGGGCCTACTGCTTCAGAGTATTGAAACGTACTTTACCCATTTAATTTACTTGGGCCAACGGTTTATCACTAAAGCAGCCCACAAACATTTATTGAGTAATTTTCTCGTATAGAGTATGACCTAAAGATGCAACTCATGATTAATTCATATGGTGAAGCTGAAAACTGCTGCTGGTGTCACCTTCTAAAATTAAGCTCGTGGTTATAATTAAGAGCTAAAGCCTTGGGGCATTCAGTATTACTGCTGACTTGATTGTTAACAGGGAGAGCTCCAGGAAGTATCTTTCAACTCCTGTTCCTCTAAGCCAGCTTGGATAAGGTGTGGTAGCGTTAGAGAAACTTGTATTTGAAGTTGTTCTCAAGGACATGGTAGCAAGTGCCTCGGTGGATTGAATGCGGATGGAGAGGAAACTTTGATCATTTGAGAGATAGTATACCAGCAAGTCCTCTTATCCTGCAGGTTGTCAGAGGAAATAACATTTACCTGACCAGAAGGTCAGCGAGGAGAGTAAATGCTGAGAGGACTGGGGTCTCCCACTTTGCGCTCTAAGTTACCAGCTCAGATGGCAAGAGTCTGAAGTGGCGTGCTTTGCGTGAGTCTCAGCCTTCTGGCTTCACTGTGTTTTTTCACATATCTAAAATGTTCAAGGTGCTATCTTGCCTTCAGGTTTTGCATGGCCATATGTCACTAAGCTTGACTTACTTGTCGGGCTAGGTCCCAGCAGGAAACAATCAAGTAATTTATTGAAGGGACTATTTAAAACCTTATGTTCAGGATTAAGGAAAACGAGATCGTGAAACATTCTGGGGCTTGCAACAGCAGGGAGCCGTTACCCCTTCACCACCCTCTAGGCCTGAAGGGGCCAGGAGAAGGAGGATTACCAAACCCTGGAGAAAGTAGCTGGAGCTGTAAGTGAGGGCAGCCTGGCAGGAGCTGTGACCTTTGGGAGAGGTGACTTAGCAGAGAGGGAGCTATAGCAGCAGACACCCAGAACTCACTTTCCTTCCTCTGTCCTATCCTGCCTATACCTCCCATTGGTTGAATCTAACCAGAAGCTAGAGGATAAGGAAGCCCATTGAGGCAGGTCAGCTTTGGAACACAGAGCAGATAGAGAGTAGATCCAGAGAGGCCATTGGGAGAGTATCCAACAACATCTATTTCTTAGAATGTATACAAATGTAGATTGTCTTATTCAGAAAAATGACAAATATGAACAAGAAATTCAGATGTCTGATTTCAGATCACTCTGTGGATTGGAAGTGAGAACTCCAGTAATAGTTGGGCTAAAAATAGTAGTTATCAGCATTCTCATCTTAATATTTATTAGGAGCTTACTTTGTGCCAGGTAGTGTTCTAAATACTTCATCTATATTAACTCGTTTAATTTTCAAAACAATCCTATGAGATACGTACTGTAATTAGTCCCATATTACTATTGAGAGAGCTGAAGCATAGGGAGCTTAAGGTATCTGCCCAGTCTCAGAGCTAGGAAGTGGAGAGCTGCACTCCTGCCCTGCACTGCTCTTACTCATTAAAGCCAAAGTATGTAGAATACATCTGATGGGGGAAGGGGGCTGCAGTGTTCAGTAATGATTACTATTTGCTTCCAGTCGGTAATTGGAAGAGATTTTATATGTTAGAATTCTCTTCCCACACTTGAGAATTTTAGGTCTATAAGGGCAAAATTCATTTGTTTGTGGGTCATTAGCTGTGACCCCCACCTAGAACAATTTAGTGATGGATTTTCTCTCTCCCCCCTTTATGTTATTTTTCTTTCCTCTGTTATCCAGACAGAAGGTACTCTTTTTGAGCCTCAGAAGGACAGTACCAACAGAATAGCATCTACCAAGTGCCAGGCACTGGCCAGAGAACTTGAGAAGGATAAATTATTTGATCATCATAATATCCCTGCAAGGCAGCTGTTAAACTCCCTATTTTACAGGTGAGAAGACTGAGTCCTGGGGACATGGTTTCTTGCCCAAGGTCACACAGTTAGGAAGTGAAAGTCCAGGTCTCACTTGCTCTAGTTCCATCTTTTCCACTATACTGTCTCTCAGAGACTAAGTCACTTGCCCCAGGCCAAGGCCATCAGGGCTGATGAATAAGCTTTCATGTGACCAAAGCCCCTAAGTACTTTTCCACCTGAACACCTGTGTTTATTTATGGGGCATTCCCAAGAAGAGAAACTGAGGAGAGGCCTGAGATTTAGGAGAAAATGAGGATGGCTGTGCGGTCATGGAGAGAGAAGAGTACTTCTAGAAAGAGAGCGTGGTCACCTATGCCAAAGGCAACAGACAGATAAGTTAAGGACAAGTGTCCCTTGGATTTGGACATGTGGAGAGCATTGGCAACTTCAGCAAGAGCAGTGTTAGGAGACAGATCCAATTAGAGTGAGAACTGAAGAGGAAATGGGAGGGCCAGGAAGTGGAGGCAGCATGTCTGGACTTTTCCTTGGAGAAATGTGGCTGGGAGAGATGAAGAAATTGAGTGGTAGCCAGGAGAGTGGGATGGTTCTTGAGAGATAGGAGATTATATCAATAGAATATGTTTGAAACCGATGAACAGGATCCACAGACCGTGAGAGGATAATAATGTAGCAGAGAGGGAGAACAACTGAGGATCAAAATGGACCTTTTTAACTTAATTCTACATGACCTGGCCCCTGTCCACATCCCTGGCCCCATCTCCTTGGTTGTTAGGCCCAGTCACTCTCACTTTCTTTCTGTTTCTCCATGCTAAACTCAGTCCTGCCTTAGTACCTTGGCACTTGTGGTTCCCTCTCCCTGGTACGCTCAGCTCCCAGATCTTTGTATGTCTGGCTCCTCCTTGACATAGAGGTCTCAGCTAAAATGCCATATCCTCAGAAAGGACTCCCCTGGCCACTCATCTAAAGGGCCCCCCTGCACCTCTCTCCAGTCACTCCATCATAACCCTGTGTTACCTCCTTTGTAGCACATTTCCTCTTCAAGTCTGCTCAGAAGTCATCATCTTAGTGGAGCCTACCCTGACTGCCCCAATTAGAATTGTGACCCACTGCCCCGCCACATACACGCTTCTAATTACCTTTAGCCTGTTCCCTCTCTCTCTCTCTCTCTCTTTTTTTAAGAATTTTTTTTTTTTTTTTTGCTACGCGGGCCTCTCACTGCTGTGGCCTCTCCCGCTGCGGAGCACAGGCTCCGGATGCGCAGGCTCAGCGGCCACGGTTCACGGGCCTAGCCGCTCCGCGGCATGTGGGATCTTCCCGGACCGGGGCACGAACCCGTGTCCCCCGCATTGGCAGGCGGACTCTCAACCACTGGGCCACCAGGGAAGCCCTAATATTTTTAAAATAATTAATATTTTGGCTGCGTTGGGTCTTTGCTGCTGCACACAGGCTTTCTCTAGTTGCAGCGAGCGGGGGCTACTCTTCGATGCGGTGTACGGGCTTCTCATTGCGGTGGCTTCTCTAGTTGTGGAGCACAGGCTCTAGGCGTGCGGGCTTCAGTAGTTGTGCCTCGCGGGCTCTAGAGCACAGGCTCAGTAGTTGTGGTGCACGGGCTTAGTTGTTCCGCAGCGTGTAGGATCTTCCCGGACCAGGGATCGGACCCATGTCTCCTGCACTGGCAGGTGGATTCTTAACCGCTGCGCCACCAGGGAAGTCCCTCTCTCTCTTTTTAACATAGCGTATATCACCTTTTAACACAGTGCATAAATTACCTACTTATTATGATGTGTTTTTCTTTCTCTCCCCTGGTAGAGTGTGATCTCCATGAGGGTGGGAAGCTATGTCTGTTTTGTTCAGTGATGCATCTCTAGTGGCAGAGCACTGCCTGGCCAGGAGTAGGACCTCCCTAATATGTTCACTTGAATTAACTTTCCGCTATCTGAAATTACTTTGATCAGTTGTTGGCTTGCTTGTTAACTCTTTGTCCCCCAACTAGAATGCAAGCAGGGACCTTGTCAGTCTTATTTGTTGCTGTAACCCCAGCACTAAAACTGTGCCAGTATATAGCAGATGTTCAATAAATATTTGTTGAGTGATTGATGGTTACATTCCCTAACTTGATTGAATTCCCAGACTTGAGACTTGATTTGCCTTGAGCACAACTGAACTAAGACTCTCAACCTGTACTCTCAGACCTTTGCCATGCTTTGTCCCTCTGGAAATTTCTGGAACTTCAACATCTGCAGTAACACAAAATATGAATTCTGGCTCCATTTAATGCAACTTGTTGTCATCATTATATGGATGATATTATATCTGTTTTTACTTCTTAATACATACATATGCTGAATAAGTATTACTCAAAAAGTAAGATTAATCATGAACTATTAGCACTAAAATGATTCTTAGAGGTTATCTAAACCTGTATCATGTACCATGATTAATATCAGGAATTGGGTTAACATTAACATCAGCTATCTAATTATAATGTGTAGTAAAAAATTCAACTGAGAACTAAATATCCTAAATATTAGCTAAATAACCTTGTCATTAACCAAATATTTGACACTGACATTGAACAAGTGGAGGAGAGGAATCCTGAACATATAATGGATATATTTAACAGTTATAATTCATTTCAATTCAGACGTTAGCTGTAATTTTTCCATTTATGCTCCACTTATTATAGGAGCTACATATTCTAAAGATACCTTTTGCATAGTTTTATATAAGCAACCTTATGTGATTAATTTTTGAACTTGTCATCCTATAAAAAAGCTATAAAGAAATTATTGAAAGTCTAAGAAATGTAATTGAGTTAACATAGGTAGAGATTAGCACAGGAAGTTTTACAGCCCTGTAAAAATACCTTCAAAGCAGAAGGCCACATTAGGCATTCTTTCTTTTATAATTGACTTTTATTCCAGAACTATGCTAAGAACTCACAGGTATAGAGATTTAATGGAAACTTATTTGCAAAAACATGAGCTATAGGCAGACAAAGACAAACTGGTTATATGTCATTGTTCTGCATTTCCAGGAATTTTAAGTAAAGCTACTTAGAAGTTCCCTGTATAGTATAATAAGATTTTAGAACATGTCACTATACCCATTATTTTTCATTGTCTGCTTAAGAAGCTCCTCTGGTTAATAAGCTTTCTGTCGGAGGACCCAGATCATCTAAGAAGCTAATAGGTATCCTTTGGAAAAGTTGATACGGCGCTCAGCTGGCTCTGTCCAGCTCTGTCTGAATGTTTCTTCCTGGGATTATCTGCACAGGAAGGGGGTTAGCAAAGAGCTCTGTAGCCAGACTTAGAATGACCCTGATTCCTTTGCAGGGTGGGCAGAGAGGGACTTATTTCTTCTCTCAGTGAATTAGTTTTCTGTTTCTGCATACTGAGTATTACAAACTTGGCAGCTTAAAACAACACACGTTTCTTATCTCATGGTTTCCATGGATCAAGAGTCTGGGCAAAGCTTTGCTCGGTCCTCTGTTCAGAGACTCACAAGACTGCACTCAAGGTGTCCACAAGGCTATGTTCTCATCTGGAGGCTTGACCAGGGAATAATCCACTTCCACGCTCACTCAGGTCATTGGTAGAATTTATTTCCTTGAGGCTGTAAGACTGAGGACCTAGCCTTTACTAGCTTTGAACGGTAGTCCACCCACAGCTCTTTGCCATGTGGACTTCTCAACATGGGAACTGACTTCATCAGGCCAACAAGGAGAATCTCTCACTATATATTAGTCGTGGGAGTGACATCCTGTCGCCCTTGCTATGTTCTGTTGGTTAGGAGCAAGTCTACAGTTCATGCCTGCCCTCAAGGGGAGGGGATCACACAAAGGCATGAACAGGAGGAAGTAGCATCATTGGGGTCACTTTAGGGTCAGGTACCTCATTCCCACACTGATGCTTTTGCCTTTTAGCCATCACATCATACATAGCTTTTGCTAAAATGAGTGGTAACATAAAATGGAGGAATTTGGACCTTATTTTTTTCTAGTTGGGAGCCTAATTCAAGTTCTTTTCTCAAGCTTCTTTCTGTGTTGTGGGATCTCTCTTGGTTACTTTGGGGGTGATAGAGAGTCATTGAGGATAATGGAAGGAAATCAAAGATCTTGCTTTTGAGGAAGGAGAAGGTTGGCTCCAGAGTTTTGGAGTAGCCGTCATCTGTGTTTCATGTGGCATTAACACAACTTCCACTTGATTTCTCATTATGTCACTGGGGAAAGTCCTTTGCGTTATAACAATGAATTGACACCGATGGCACACATGCTGTCAAAGGAGTTCTGCAGTTAGGCTGGGAGCTGGTCCAGATGAACTCAACGAGCATGTCCCACCCACAAATATTTTGTATTTGCTATAAAATTAGAAAGTTTGCCCTCCCATGCAGGCCAGTTAAGGAAGGATCTATTCCCCAGAGATCTAGTTAACAGAAGAGAGCTGTTTTCCACACTGACTGAGAGAGAGGGAGAGAGAAGGAAAAATAAAAACCCTAGGGTGACTCTAACTGCATTGAACTATAATGAATCTAAAAATGGTGTTATTTGATAATGAAAAAAACCTAAACCAAACCCAAACAAAAAGGGACTCTTCACAGTTTAAAAAGCATAGTGATTTTGCGATATTTTAAAAATTCTCTCTCACATTGAGAGTGTTCATATTTGTGGTAAATATGATGTAGTGTGTTTCTGTTTACATTCTTACTAATAACTTGCTCTTGCAGTGCTTTAAGAAATGCCCACAGGGCTTCCCTGGTGGCGCAGTGGTTGAGAGTCCGCCTGCCGATGCAGGGGACACGGGTTCGTGCCCCGGTCCGGGAGGATCCCACATGCCGCAGAGCGGCTGGGCCCGTGAGCCATGGCCGCTGAGCCTGTGCTTCGGAGCCTGTGCTCCACAGCGGGAGAGGCCACAACAGTGAGAGGCCTGCGTACCGCAAAAAAAAAAAAAAAAAAAAAAAAGAAATGCCCACAGAGTGGTTTAGCTTTATTCAGAATAAAGAATAGGTCAGCTGTGTGTACCGTTGCATGGAAGGATTTGAATAGTGACTAGAAGGCACTTTTAAGCACTGACAGCCAGAATTAGTGAGGTAGAAATCTGAAAAAGCAAAAGCATTATTTAAAATAATACTTCTGAATTTATCCAAGTTTTTTTTCCCCCCAAGTGCTGCTTTTCTCCCACTGGCCTCAGGATTATAAACTTTGAGGACTTAATGGCTGGCGTTAGTGGGTAAATAAATATGAGAAGAGATGCCATTGGCTTTTATGAATATTGGTACGCCTTAGGACATGAACAGAAAATCATATTTCTTTCTTAGGCTTTGGAAGCTTATGTCCCTATTCCATTCTCTCAAGGAGGTTTGTCCATGTCTCAAAGAGTAAATTTATATAAACAGCCAAAGGTCTCAGAAATTGGTTGACAGATAAAGAGGGCAGCACATTTCATTTTTCCTGTTCCACATTTTTGAGGACATGCTGATTTATGCAGTGTAGCTTACAGCACTTTCTTACTGTCTTGTGTATTATCATAAAACTTGTGACTCTTAATCCTTAATGGGAAGTGTGGTAACATATTAAAATGGAGAAATACTGATTTGAATTTGATTTATTGGATCACCACTGTTGGTTTTTATATTATCCTTTTAAAGTACTAACAACTCCTAATGCATGTTTGTCCAAAACCAGTTTGCTCCTGTGCAGTAGAAAGACCTCTGTGGCCAAGAAATGAGCCAATATGGCTGCTCTTCACTTTTTGGTAGATGCCTATGGCTGAAGCTCAATTCATCCTCAGCATAGCCACACACATCACCAGTATGCAGGTTGCTCCTCACTGACCTTATAAGCTTGTGAACTATATTTAGAATCTACCAATTGGGCCTAGAAAAAGAGCAAATTCATTTAAAGGCTTGAACAAAAATTTGACATAACCTGTACTTAACAAATTGTTTTTTCTAGACCTAGAATGATATTTAAATGGTAGTTAATGTTTGAGTTTCCCCCAGTATCCAAGTTAATCCCCTTACCAAATAACTCAGATAAAACCTTTTCAGATGATCAGGGTAGCACTGGATATACTGTGCCAATAATGTGCTTAAGAATTAATCTTCTGAATTTATTCCCAGAGAGTAATTTAGACGGTGATGAAACTGAAGCCTGGTGACATATGTTGCTGTCTTATATGTTCAAGTTCATGGTCATGCACTGAGTCAAAACCTCTTATAGTCGTTGGGATATGTTTCAGACTTTAGTAGCACTTCTCTAATAATAATATGGTTAATGTTAAGTTTTATAAAAAAACAAGTGAAAAGTTTGAATTATGTTTTAACTAAATTAGCTCCAGAAGAGAACAGAAGTTTAAACTGTTTGGGTCTATGGGTGACATATCTCTAAACCCAGTTAATGCAACCTCACTGTTTCTCCTATTCACATGTCCAGTAAATATTGATGGGCTGACTATGTGCCAGGGAAGGTTCTAGGCACTGGGGATACCACAGTGGTCAATTCAGACAAGATCCCTGTTTTATGGAGCTTACATTCCATTTGAGGAAGAAGACAATTAGCAAAAATATAAATGTTCAAGAGAAATATCAGCTGGAGATAAGTCCTATGCAAAGAATTAAATAGGGCCTCGTGATGAAGAGTGATCAGACTCAGGGAAGGTCTCAGTGAGAAATACAGACTGTAAATGGAGATCCCAATGTCAAAAAGGAGCAGTCCCGGGAAAGATGAGGGGAGAAAGCATTCCAGGCGGAAGGGACAGCTGGTGTAAGCCTGGTGTGTTTAAGGCCGGAGAGAAAGCCCTTGTGGGCTAGAGCGCGCTAGGAAAGGGAAAGGTGGCCCAGTGTCGGGGTCGTGTTGTACAGAGCCCTGTATGGTAGGGAAAGGAGTTTGAATTTATATTACACACAGATAGAGCCCAAAGATTCCTGGAATGTAAGCTCCACGAAGGCAGTATGGAGACAAGAGACCTCCATACTCTTGGGAGACTATTGCTGTGGTTTGGTTGTCAGCAATTACGTATCTGTAACAAAGGCTGGCCATGACCTATTTTTTCCTTTGAAAAAAAAGAAGAAAAACCTGGAAAAATATGTCCCATTTTGACAGTGGAGAAAGAATTTAAAGCATTTTAAACTTACTGTTGACATCTATTTAAACTCAACTTCACATCTGGATTTCTCTGTATTTATGAAAACTTAAACGATAAACCATGCCTGGTTTTCAAACCCTCACTCAAGAACAAAGTTTTGGGCACACCCTATTAACTTTGTTGCGAAGATTTATGTAATTTCTTGGAAATTTGACTTCGGTGTGTTGCCCTCTAGAATTCAGAACAAATTTCACTTTCCACTGAAGGTGGAAGGTCTGACTTGGATGAGAATGTAAAACCAGGTCTTTTACCTGCTGGGCACCTCACCTGAGCTCTGTGGGTAGGGGGAGGGGCAGCCCTATTCAACTGCCCACAGGACAGCAGCAGGAACTGAACACAGACTCTCCTACTCGCAAAGAAAAATGCTATTTTGTGGGTACTTTCCTTAATAATAATAAGAGAGGAGAATTAAAGAAATTATTTGAACTATAAAAATTGTTTCAAAATTGAACGTGTTTTTCATTTGGGATCTTGGCCCAGTTCTGAGAAAATTGTTTGGTACGGTAAGAATGAGGATTATATGCTCTGTAAGCGTGTGGGATGTTTTCATCTGAAGCACCCCCCATCCACCCCTATGCTGATCTTACACAGTATGGGTACTCCTTTAAAATTCAATGTATCATAAATTCATGCTGCTCTTTATTAAATTTAGAGACCATTTGATTTTCACCAGAAACTGGCTCAGACTACACAGTATTCTAATTTGGGCCTCCAGGAACTTTAAGTTTCGAATCCAGAATCCCTCAGAAGCAGTTTGCCAGTATGTTCTAAATACGGGTTACAAATGAGTAAATGAAAAAAAAGGATTATGATAATTTATGTTTCACATTTTATGTTGCTTTACATTTCTAAAAATACATTCACACCTACCTTGTATAATTCTCAACATATCCACATGAGAGAGGTATTACAACACACAAAGGGAAAATCAGACACATTAAGGTGACCTACTCAAGGTCACAAAGCTAGAAACAGCACAACTGTCCACCAGTTCTGTTGCTCACATTGTGCAGGGGGTCGGGCTGTGTTCAAATGGCCAGGGAGCCTGTAAGAGCCCAGGTTTGGGCCCCACCCCAAACCTGAATCAGATTTTCTAGTTTTGGAGTCTAGAATCTGCATTCGTCAAGCACCGTGGCCCAGCCGAGTTTTATATGTAGTAAAATTAAGAGCAATTAACAGGTCTAGTCACGTCACCCCTTGGCAAAATCAAGTTTGGGGAAGATTTTCTGTGACCCATCTACCTCCTGCTCCAAATCTTGTTCTTCCCTTGGAGCCATCAAGCTTACTTACCTCTTTCTTTTATCAAACTCCCTCTGAGAAGAGGATGTGCAAAAGCTAAAAGTACCACTCCTCCATAGGATTTCTGCTTTGTGACACACAGACCAAGTCTTAAGTAAAAAAAGGAAAAAGAAAGAAAAGAAAATCTATTGGAGCAGTGGAGGAAGCATGTAGGAATAAAGGAGAATGAGGTCCTCCCTGAACTTGTAGAATCACCCTCATGCCACCTATTCTGTTGCAATCTCAGGTCAGGTATGGGTACAGCGCTGACCTACCAGCTGCACATTTCAAAACAACTATAGATTGTTAATCGAGGTTCTTAGGGCAGGGTGCCTATGAGCCTCTCTTGAACTTGCTGGTTCCCAGACTTTTCAAGTACAACTTAGCTGTTTGAGCCAAAGATCATGTCAGACCCTGGGCATTTAAGGATGAAGCTTGGGTCTTCTCTTTCTAGTGGGACCCCCTTAGAGCATCTTTGGCAATGACCCCTGGCTCTGCCAAGGGTGTAGACACTAGAGTCATGAGGTCATTGTTGCAGATTCTGTTGCTGCCTGTGCAAATCACAAAGGCAACACGTGCCGTTTCTATGGGCTGTGATTGCCAAAACTACAGCTGACCGTGAGCTGCTCTCCAAACGTTAGAGGGGTTCGTTGTGAGTGGTTGGGAAATCATATTCCCCATCCTTACTGACACCTCCAGGGAGATGTCTTTAGCTTGGGCAGGAATTTAGTTCCTGGGCTCTGGATAAGCTGTTCTGGGACATACAGAAGAATATGTAATCTCAAGAAGATCCCAAAAGGCTTCTTGGTGTAAAAAGGTATAAAAACAGGTGTTTGTTTCATTGCACTGGCCTTAAATGCTATTGGTACTGAATGACTTCACAGGCCAGAAACATCTGTCAGTGGCATTTGTCTCTGCAAATGGAAGAACCCACGAAACGTAGCCAGAACCTCCCTGTTCTCGTAATGACCTCGACACAGACGTGCTCATGTTTAATCACCTTTGGAGATTAAGCCTCAGTGTATGATTCATTTCTTTGTTTCACTTTCTAGAGATGGTTTTCTGGAGGAGACATGTGTGCCATGTGTGAGCCTTGCTCTGCCTCTTAGTGATTCTGAAACTTAGGGGAGGTGAGCTGATTCTGCTCAGTCTTAGTTTCATCATCATTGACAGAAAGATAATGGATTGAATCAGTGGATCCCAAACGTGGATGGCATCCCATATTCCTGGGACCCGTCCCAGACCTACTAAAACGGAATCTCAGAGTCTGGGCCCTGGGAATCTACGTTTTTAAAAAAGCTCTTGGGGTGTTTTGGGTACTCATCAGGTTGGGTGCCTACTGCATCAGGTGATCTTTCAGAACCCTCTGGCTTGGATGGACCAGGAGGAAACACCTATCCTGTTTATCAGGTTGCCATTTGGGACAGTAGGACGTGGTTTATTGCTAATCATAGCCAACATAGGGTTCCAATTAATTGCTTCGTTTCTGCCAAATGCCATGGTTTATTCATTAGTAGAAAGTAGATTAAAGATCACAAAACATTTGCCTACAAAGCCTGCTGAGCCTGACTCACTCCTGTTTTCCTGTTATATTCATGAAGCACAGTTCTAATCATGGCCAATACTCGCTTAGTGCTGGTGCCAGGTGCTTTTCTAAGATATATATATGCGCTCATTTGATCCTCATAACCACTCTATATTGTGGGACTATTGTGATACCTATTTTATAGATGTGGAAACTGAGACACAGAATAAATAACTTCCTCCAGCTACTTAGTACTGGGGCCAGGACTTGAACCTGAGCAGCCTACTCAAGCGTGATACACCGAGCTGCTGTGCTATACAGACTCTCCATGGATGAGAGTTTGTCACTGGCTTGTCTGCTTTTACTTTGGGTTTCTAGGCTGGTTGATTGGAAGGATGGTCGGGTACTACTCAAGACAGGGTGGTGGAGGGGCCATGGGTTTGGCAGGGAAAGATCTGTTTGGCAAATTGAGTTTGAGGTGTATCATGGATATTGGGAAAAGTTGGGTCTCACTCTCTGAAGCGGAGACACGGGTAGAAGAGCAGAGTGGGGGAAATACTAGAGGAGACGTGGATGACATAGGTGAAAAGTGGGATACAGAGTGCTGAGAAAGCGAAAGAGAACAGCCACCATGAGGGTTGCCTCCCTTCTGGTCCAGATGAACGGGGAGCTGACTCAGGGCAAAGGAGCAGTCAAAGAAGTAACAGGAGAACCAGGGGGCTGCAGTTTCAGAAAACCAAGAGAACACAGATTTTCTCAAATGAAGGAAAGATAACTAGTATCGAGTGGTACAGTGTCAAATAAATGGAAAACTAGGACCTCGTTGGTAACCTTTCAGAAGGGAATTTCAGGGTGTTGAAGTACCAGACAACAAGATCATGTTAGATGAAACTGTGTTGACGTCCTACATTTAACTTAATTATTTTGTGTAATCCTCTGCGAATTAATACCTGCGGAGTTAGTACTTGAAGGAAATCCCACCTGCATCAAGACAACCAGCTCACCAGGCTGTCAGCACCTTTAACGTTTCAGTATCTGTAGTTAAGCTCACCTCGCTGGTAATTACAACTACCATTTGGTGAATGCTCATCCTTAACAAAAGTCCAACCCATCCCCATTTTACAGGTCAGGAGACTGACGCACTGAGAGGTTATATATTTTGCCCTACATCTCTGTCAGTACAAGCAGCACTCGGATACAAGCCCAGCTCACACATTCATCCCCAGCAGCACTGCCTCCTTCTGCCACCTGCGCCCTGTGCTGTTCCAGCCGCCTCTTCCTTTCCGTAACCTCATTATTGTTCATCTGTGTACAACACAGGTGTGGCCAGACTGGCCAGAGCCTGCCTCCTTTAACCTCTTACCCGGGCCTTTCCATGCAGAGACAGAGTGAGTGGGTCAAGGGCCAGGACAGGGCCCTGTGGCTGCTCTCTGACCCGTGGGGCTCCTCCTGACCAGCCACAGAAGGAAGACGTGGTGTGTCGCCTCCCTGCAGTCTCTGGGGACAGTCTCTCCATCTTACCCATTTCCTCAGCTTAGCATGTACCCTACGGCCTCTCGTGTTCTTCCTGAGGACTTTGCAGGGGAAAGAGGGACTGGCATTTATGCCAGGCTTTGCCCTGGCTTACAGAATAATTTTTTTTAAAACCCACTAGACCATCCTCAGGAGAAGTTGCAAGCCCCCAGTACTAACTTCCAGATCTAATTTGGGGCAAAAGAGGGAGAGGCAATGCTGGTAACTGGGACCTAGTTTTCCAGAAGACAGACAGAGCCGTCAAAGGAAGACTGTTTTCAGTTCAGTTTTAATTGCCTGTTTTTGAGTGTTGGGAAACTTTTTATTTTTCCAGTAGTTGAGAGATTTCAGGCAACTTTTTACAGAGAAAGCCAGAGTAAGAATTTTTATTTTTGTCAGAGAATTTTGTTGGCTGTACAAACAAGGAATGGAAAATTTGCTGTTTACGTCATCAAGCAGAACATAGAGTGTGTGTGTGTGTGTGTGTGTGTGTGTGTGTGTGTGTGTTGCACATGCAGGGGCAGCCCAAGTACCTCTGTCAATGTGAATAATTAGGTCAGGAAACGTCTATTAAAACCAGAATTTAAGAAATGAGTGAGTGTCAGGTTCAAACTTTCTCATAAAGCAGGTTTTGTTTTATAAGCAGGTAAAATTTCATCTTGGTTTTTCTGTTTGTCCGAATCTAAGCACAGGGAGGGGGCCTGTATTTTAATAACTGAGAGATTTTGTTGTGCTCTTTGACATGACGGTAATAAAGATGACTTGTCTTTATGTGGCTCTTGGCGGTTGGCAGGGCCTGTCCACATACATTATTTTGAGTCTCACAACACCCATTGAGATAGACAGGAGAGAATACAATCTGCTCTTCATGGTTGACGAAGGAGAGATTCAGAGAATTTAAGCAATTTCTGTAAGGTCACGCAACTAGTAAACAGTAGGGATAAAATAGCAAATGTGTTTGTAGTATTTATGAGTGTAGTATTTATGAGTCCCATATCTCCTTCCCTGATTTACGGAGATCTCTCCAGTAGCTTCACCGGTGCTCTCAGCCTTCACAAACGATTGTTGTGTAATCACTCAGAGAGTATGTTTCTAAAGTAATGTTCATATTATGGGTTCCATTCTATGAATGTAATTTCTTTTCTTATGGCTCTTGGAGATATACATTTCTTTTTCTTCACCACTGGATGAATTCCTTGAGAGTGGGAACTAAGACTTAAATTCCTTTTGAATTGCCTCAAAACAACAATACTGTGCTTATTTCAATAAATATTGACCCATGTAGTTTTGTGGTCCAGTGCAGTCCTCAGAAGCCCTTTAAATAAAAGGGAACCAAACTGTATTAGTACCTGCCGCATGCTGAATGCTTTGCTCAGTGCTCTACAAACTGCATCTCAGTTAACTTTCACACAGTCCATCGAGGTAGACATTATTGTCCCTATTTTGTAGGTGTGACATTCAGAGAAGTTGAGAGACTTACCTGAGGTCCCCCACGTAAGTCTAATAGGTGGCAAGTTAGGATTTGAACCCAGATCTTTCTGGATCCAACATGTTTGTACCTTTCCTCTATATATCTTTAAAAATAAAGGCTAAAATATTTGCTAAGAATTTCTTATGACACTTGAGACCTCACCTGTCTTTGTGTTAGTGAATCTGCCTTCAGCCTAGGTCCTTTTCTGCCCTGAGCCATAGATCACACTTCTCCTTCTACCTGGGTCTGCCCTACCTCTCACCCCTGTCTGATTCTCTCTGTCACAACCCTCTGATCTTTTTTAGCCCAGATCAATCTCAGTTGAATGTAACAAGTGACCTTGACTTCCTTATACCTCCACTTCTGTTTGTCTCTCTGTGGAAAGTACCATATCCTTCCTCACATAATAGTTATTCTAGTACCTGCCTTGACCTCCCTCCACACTGTAAGCTTTAGGGGATTGGAACTTATCCTACTTTTCATTTAGTCATTGCAGCATCTGGAACAGTGTCTCTTGCACATAGCAAGGATACGCTAAACGTTGAGCGAATTAAACTGAATCAAGAGAAACTGAGTGGTTCCTAGAAAAGAGCTGGTGCCAGCCCAGCTGCTTGTATCTGCAGTGGTCGGAGAGTCTGAGAAGTCATGCGGGTGCTGCACGAAGCTGTTGTCCATGGCTGTGTGTTTGTCAGAGTCTGAGCTCTGTTCCGTTGCTCTGAACCTGCACTAAAGTGACTAGTCCGAGGATGACAAATCTGGAGCATCCATGCTGCCATTCCACCTCCCACACATTCCAGCAGGCGTTACCAAGCAATTAAAGTTGACATTTAAAAAAATGTAGTTGCTGCTCCTGTTTTGCTCTACCTAGGGTGTATGTGTGTGTGTGTGTGTGTGTGTGTGTGTGTGTGTGTGTGTGTGTTTATATTGGATAGTATCAATAAAACATTGAGATGCTGGAGCTTTAGCATTGCCTGTTTAAGTATGTCAGGAAACACCCAGATTTGATCTTCTCATTGGCAAGAAAGCAGGATTTAAAGGGAAGTATAGTTTCACGGTAATGTGAATGTACTTAATGCCACTGAATTCTACACCCCCAAAATGGTTAAAATGATAAATTTTATATTATATCTGTCTTACCACAGTTAAAAAAAGAGGTATAAGTCCCAAATATTTGGTGTTAAAAGTTGCATGACCTAGCACTAGGGGTGGATACAGTTTTGGGGAGAGTGGAGGTATAATCCCCACTTCTTCCCATATTCTCAACAATTTCCCAAGCCTACAGCAAACATGCATCATGACCTGGGGTAAATTTATTATTAAACCATATTTCTGGCTCTTAAAGTGGGGTTGGGTGTATAGGGAATAGTCAATAAATATTTGTTGATGATGGTAATGACCACATGTAGGCGCAATACATACATACTCACTAGCTGAGATTCCATCATTGGTTATCCAGTATAAATATAATTGCTCAGTCAGTTTCTACACTATGCCATCTTGGTAGTGTGTGTCTTCTCCATCTGGCTTTAGGCTCTCTACAGACAGGAAATAAGTCAACCACTAGAAGATGAACCCTCCAAGACATGAATTGTCATTACTTTTATTCAACATCATTTCTTTTTCCCACTTCCCAGTATAATGTTCAGCAAGGAATAAGTGTAAGCATTTTTAAAAACGTTGCATTAAGGAATAGAATTGACATCTGGTTTGTTTTATGTTCATTTCAGTGCCTAGCCTAGTTTGTCACACATACAGTACATGTTTATAGGTTAAACTGATGTTTCAGATGAAAAGCAGATCCCATACCACAGTGGGCATCACCTACTTGCACATAAGAAGGGCTAATTAAATATTAGTGGTTGTTATTAGATTATGTCTAGAAAATATTAAAGCTAACACAGTGGCACAAGGGTGGAAAAAAGCCACATCTTTAGAGGAGGGACAGAGGGTGATGGAAACATTGCATAATTAGGGCTCAAAGTTGGGAAAGGATACCTGATGGGTATATGACCTAAACCTGAGTTCTCAGCATGGGTGCTCTTTAATTCAGTTTGCTTTAGGTAATTGCATGTAATTATCTACTGGGTCTGTATCACTGATTCTAAGGAGAAGAAAACCAAAGGGGACCTCTTGAAGATAATGGTATTTAGATATTCCTTTGTGACCTCTTTTCCCTTTGTATGTTGTAGTATGTTGGAAATACTGTTCTTACGGAGGCTAGTGCCTTAAAGAAGACGTGTGCATGTAATGGGCCATGATCCCTTACCAAGGTGTCATTATTCTTCCTCACTGCGTTTTCGTTTTAGCCCTTTTGATATTCTGAAGTTAGCTGTGAGTATTGGTTATACTTCTGCTCTCTGATCCACCTACCCTCCCCCCACTTCCTTTTGAGTAATTTGATGATGGTATAGATTTTTAAAAATCCTTTCAATTAAAAAATAAAAGAGGAAATAAGATTGATTAAGATGTACCTGATCTTGTGTGGGTGTACTAATTCAGCACTGTAGCAGTTTCCACCTAGGTAAACATTTCTTTTTTTTTTTTTTCATTTTCACCAAGACCTTTATTGAACAACATATTCACCATTTTGTTCCATTACCTTCTTCCATTTTTCAGGCAACTTCATAATTCCATCTTCACAAAACTTTTTATCTTTTTGAGCAAAGAACAAACATTTCTATTTCTTACTACTGAGTTTGCAGCCAACAGTTTTCATCATGGTAATTAAAATGATTTTTGTCAGTAAGAGACAACACTGAGATTCCAACCCAAGTGGTCTGCATCTGGAGGCACAGCTCTAACCTCTGGTTAGTACTGCTTTCCATGCTCTATTGGTTGGCACAAGGAGACCAGTTTTTGTCCCATTAATGTTTTACTTTAGTAAGTCAAAAGTTATCACAAAATACTTTGGGGAAACAGAAGAAAAAAATATGTGCTTTTATTTAGAGATGAGTACTACAGTGTATTATTCAAAGCACATAGGGTAAAGCTTAGGTTAGAGGAAGCTTGAATTAAAAACTATAAATGTGCCCATTCACCAGTTCTAGAAGTAACTGTGGATGCTGCTGCCACTTTTCTTTTTTCACTCCAAAGGAGATGATCACAGAATCAACTAAAGGCGGAACTCCTCATTTTTTTTTGGCGGTACGCGGTCCTCTCACTGTTGTGGCCTCTCCCGTTGCGGAGCACAGGCTCCGGACGCGCAGGCTCAGCGGCCATGGCTCACGGGCCCAGCCGCTCCGCGGCATGTGGGATCCTCCCGGACTGGGACACGAACCCGTGTCCCCTACATTGGCAGGCGGACTCCCAGCTACTGCACCACCAGGGAAGCCCATGAGGGGTTTCTTTTAAAGAACTTCTACTGTGTTTCTTAGAAAGAAATGGAGCAGTATCATTTTATTTTTAACTTATCCATTTCCCATCAGAACAGGAAATCTCTTCATCTACATTTTTTACCACTTGCCATCTTGCTCCCTCATCACCTTGTTTCACTTCTTTTAGGAAGCAACATGGCCTGAGAACAGAGGAAGGACTATAATTGGACAGACTTGGGTTCAAAACCAACTTCCCACTTACCTCCTATGAGAACATTGTTTAACTTCTATGACAATAAAGCCTAACTGATAGAGTTCTTGTGAAGTTTACACTAAATGAAGGATAGCAAGTCCCTATCACAGTGCCTGCCGGCCTGCGGTGGGCACTGCCATAATACACTCTAGGTCCCGCCTCTTCCCCTCTTCTCCTCTCCCTGCTCCATTAAACCAACATTCTAGTTGGTTTAATTCTAGCTAGTACTGGGTTTTTTTAATCAAAAGCAAGTGTCTGGGGCTTCCCTGGTGGCGCAGTGGTTGAGAGTTCGCCTGCCGATGCAGGGGACACGGGTTCGTGCCCCGGTCCGGGAAGATCCCACATGCCGCGGAGCGGCTGAGCCCATGAGCCATGGCCGCTGAGCCTGCGCGTCAGGAGCCTGTGCTCCGCAACGGGAGAGGCCACAACAGTGAGAGGACCGCGTACCACAAAAAAAAAAAAAAAAAAAAAAAAAGCAAGTGTCTGCTAATGGACAGAGGGCAAGGAGCCCTCTTTGCTGCACTGATATTCTAAAGACCAATCCATTTGCTTGCATACCAATCCTTTTTTTCAGAGTGTTGGCTATAAACTTTAGTGCATATATGTGTGGATTCTTTTGTGTATATTTACAGTTGTTAAGCCTGTTGGCAGGACTCTTTGTCTATTTTCTTCAGATTCTAGGAGACTGAGGACTATGGATATTTTCTGTGGTTTTGTGAATTCTTTTTGAGAATTTTCCATTCATTCACTCAATCATTCATTCACTGAATAAGTATATAGAGAGTGCTAGCTATGTGCTAGGTATTCTTTTTTAAAAATTTTTTTATTGAAGTATAGTTGATTTACAATGTTGTATTAATTTCTGCTGTACAGCAGTGTGATTCAGTTGTACATATATAAACACTTTTTAAAAATATTCTTTTCCATTATGGTTTATCACAGGATATTGAATATATTTCCCTGTGCTGTACAGTAGGAACTTGTTTATCCATCCTATATATAATAGTTTGTACCTGCTAATCCCAAACTCCCACTCCATCCCTCCCTCAACCCCCTCCTCAGCAACCACAAGTCTGTTCTCTATGTCTGTGACTCCATTTCTGTTCCATAGATAAGTTCATTTGTGTTATATTTTAGATTCCACATATAAGTGATATCATATGGTATTTGTCTTTCTCTTTCTGACTTACTTCACTTAGTATGATAATCTCTAGTTGCATCCATGTTGCTGCAAATGGCATTATTTTGTTCTTTTTTATGCCCGAGTAGTATTTCACTGTATATATGTACCACATCTTCTTTATCCATTCATCTGTCCATGGACATTAAGGTTGTTTCCATGTTTTGGCTATTGTGAATAGTGCTGCTATGAACACAGGGGTGCATGTATCTCTTTAAATTACAGTTTTGTCTGGATATGCCCATGAGTGGGATTGCTGGATCATATGGCAACTCTATTTTTAGCTTTTTGAGGAACCTCCATACTGTTTTCCACAGTGGCTGCACCAACTTACATTCCCAGCAACAGCGTAGGAGGGTTCCCTTTTCTCCACATCCTCTCCAGCATTTGTCATTTGTAGACCTTTTTAATGATGGCCATTCTGACTGGTGCAAGGTGGATACCCCATTGTAGTTTTGATTTGCATTTCTCTAATAGCTTGTGCTAGGTATTCTGCTAAGTGCTGGGCACACCATAGTCAAAAAAGCAGACCCCAATCCCTGAGCACACGGAGCTTCCAATTGTAATGAAATTCATTTTGATGATAATTTAAAAACAAATTCAATGGCAGCTTGTCCTGGATTGTGTGGATGACCACCTTGAAACTAAATGCTGCTGCAAGGTCTCGGTGCCCACAATGGCATGTGTTCCTCGTGCTCTGTCATCAAGTGGTTTTCCTTTAATAGTGGCTCAAAGGACAGAGGTGAATATGATTACAGATGATGCCTTCCAACCAAGACAAGGCCAGATGACAATATGAGGCAGTGTTCGTGACAATGGAAGCTGCATGTAGAGCCTGAATAGGAAAAAGTGGTTAGACAATTGAGTCATCACATCATATACAATAGAAAAAGGAGGTCAAACTTGAAAGAACCAGGCCACAGTGTGGAAATCTAATTTCAACAGTATATTACATATCAGATTGATGAATGTGATTCATTTGGATTTTATTGGCCTTGTGGGTTTGTTTGTATTATCAGTTATAAATTTGTTCTGATTTTATAGCTATGTAAGAGCTTAAAACATAAGGAATTTATAGCTTTATAATATAAATATAAAAATATATATTTTTTTAGTTAGCCCAAGGGGGGCCTGAGATAAGTTTTTTATTGTAAAGGAGGTCAAGTGCAGAAATGTTGTTTCAGAGAAAGTGTCTCTACAGGTAAAATCCTTTGGAAACATGAACAGTTTAGCAGGAACTAGTTATATCCTTGATTTATCAGAAAAATAAGAAAAGGGCTATGAGGAAAGGCTGTAGCTATTGTTTTTACCCCCAAATCATGCTGTGTTCTGTTCTGGAGTTGTGAGCTATTGTTTTTATGTTAGTTAGGACTGGGTTGTCATGACTAAGTATTTCTCATTAATTATTTTAGAAGAAAACGTTTACACTGACTTCTTTTTCCTTGCCATGCCTCTCCACTTACCCACGTGTACACGTGTTTGTGCACACACGTATACACACATGCAGGAATGTCGACCTATAACCTTCTTCTGAATTATATTCATCACTCATTTATTTTGGACCCGTCCTCATTATAAATTCCCTTGTACAGCATTGCAAGACTTGTTTTAAAACAGTTTTCGTATTCAGGAAGACTTTAGCCTATTCGAGAAACATTAAAGAGGAATCATGAGAGATTATATCTTCATAATAATTAGCATTTTCTGCTATGTAATATAGAGTATCTGATCTCCCCTTCCAGATTTTAGGCTCCAGGGCAGGACTGGGGAGGTGGTTCTCTGTTAGGATGTGGCGTGATGCCCATACACAGGGTGGCCATACGTCTCTCCCCAGTTGTCTGGCACTATCCAGGCTTGTGTCTCCTGTCTCAGCTTATGAAAGGTGCCCCCTTTCACTCTCAAAAGTGTCTCATTTGGATGATAAATTGGAAGGTCACTAAAGTTACACAAAACACTTTGCCTTTATGGTCTTACTAGATCCAAACAAAGAAGTTGCTTCACAGACTCAGTTTAATCACTAATTCTGTTTCTTCACTTACTCCTAACTATAGATCTATGTTTGAGTTTACACAATTGGGAAATGTTTATGTAGAAAGATACGGTGATATGCATGTACTTGTTAGTAGCAACTCTCTTACGGATAACAGCAAAATTATCATAGAAATGGTAGTGATTGTTCAGTTTGGAGCAGTGATTGTCTGAGCTTCAGCAAAACATTTTGAAATGTGAGCTGATCAGGACATTCCACATCCAGGAAGTCAAATCCTGCAAATCCTGTTACAGTGAACTTCTAGAACCTAAACATATTCTTCAAAAATGAAAAGTGAAGTTGCTTCATTGTGTCCTGCCTAAAAAAAAAAAAAAAAGAAAAAAAGAAACGTCTAATTGCCTGGGTGGGGCTCCGAAATTAAGGTTGGAACCTGCTATTTTGGATGATAATCTTACCTTTGTCAGAAGCTTATTATTTGAGGTCTCAAGCCAGTGACTGGGCTCAGATGGTGGTTTGTGGTGTAAGGCACATGGACACAAGATGAGGAGAGACCTCTGTGTGTTCTGGAACCAGCTGTCCAACTTGGCCATGGCCAAGGCTGTGCTTCACTTCCTGCTGCTTGCTGTTAAGCTATTTGGTTTGATCCTTGCAACCCTCCCAGAGGACCAGGAGGAAGAAAGAAGGGGAAATTTCCACACATCCGTTTCCTAGAAAAAGTCATTGATAGAAAAAAATGTTTGAATCTGTTTTGCATATTTTCACGGTGTGCATGCTTGGGGGTGTGTGTGTGTGTTTGGATTATCTTTTTTGTTTATCAGACTGAGAATATTCTATTTTCTTGCATGTATTTTCTTCTCACTAAATATATATTGCTTTTAATTTGGTGAAATGAAGGTAGTCACTAGAAGAAAATCTCCATTTAGAGGAGACTCGTGGGCTGTTTTTGTTCACCAATCTGTCTCCTTATGCCTAAAACAGCACCTGGTGCTGAGAAGGCGCTCAAAAATAGTAATGAATGAATGAATGACACAGGGACAGAAATTAGATTAGTTTGTGCCAGGGACTGGGGTCAGGGGAGAGAAATGGGAGTGACTGCTAATGGGTGTATGGTTTCTTTTCGGGGTGATGAAAATGTGCTGGAATTAGATAGTGGTGATGGTTGCACAACCTTGTGAACACACTAAAAACCGCTGAATTGTGCGTTTTAAAAAGATTGATTTATAGCATGTTAACTATATCAGTTTTTTATATTGCAAAGAGAGTGAATGAATGATATGCTTTACACATAGTAGGTGCTTAATAAATGTATCTTTTGGATGAATGAATGATTGTTTTTCTCTACCAAAATAGCCTAAGTAAGTGTTTCTCTCTAAGCATGGTGTGTGTGTGTCTGTGTGTGTCACTGGTCATATGGCTTAGTAGTTATATGGCTAAAAACATTTGAGTTTAGGAAGTTTAGGGCTTACTGTGGTGTCTGAGCATCATCTGGGATTACAGGGAATTGGAACACACTTTGGAAAATGTAGTAGGGTCTCTCTGGGAAAGTAGTTTTGTTTGTGAAGAATCAGAGATAAGAGTAACTGCCTGTCTGCTGAGATTGTTTGATTCTAGCACTACCAAAGAGCACTGCAGTGTGATGTTTTTAAAATACTTTTTTAATATTAGGGGAGAGAGACCTCTGTCAGGGGCAGTTTCAGTTCAAATCTTTCCAACTCTTTTATTCTATGCTCTCGTTAAGTCAGTTTAACGTCCCTGAGAATCTGTTACTCTTCAGAGAGCAAAATCTGTCAAAACAGATTAATGTCATCACCCAAAACATTTGGCTGTATGGTAACAACTAATCAGGAAGGATTTATCAGAATTCATGTAATTCAGCCACTTACTAGTTGCCAACGGGTTGTTATAGAATCATTCAAGTCAGCAAATGCAGGTTGTGGAGGTGAGGATGGTTTTATACCCTCTTTAGCACAAGGTCATGTCAAATTCTTAAAAAAAAAAAAAACCTTCCTGTACTTGAGCTGATTTTCTTGTATCATCTTTTCTCTGAGGTATCGGATATGAAATTAGTTAAAAGAGTGTTTACTGTTACATGAATATTAAGTAGTATCATCTTTATTCTGTCTGAAGAACTACATTCAGAGAAACTGACCTCCTGATCAAAACAGGAGTTTAAGACTCTTTGGGTTTAGAATACATTAACTTTTTGCGTTTGAAATATTTTCTGCAAGGTGAATATTCTGTCTTGTTCATATTAAACTAATGAGCTCAGTAGCTTGCATCTCTTTTGTTGTTAAAATATCTGACTCTGCTGTACATACTGTTATATTGTTATCAATTGTTTCTTTTTGTGCTCTAAAATTATACTAAGGATACCTGATATACTCTAGGCTTTACTTCTACTAGTACTATTACTCTTACTAAACATTTCATTTTTTTTACCATGTTTAGGAAGTATGCTGTGCCCTTTATTTATGTTGTCTCATTGAATCTTCACAACAACCCTCTGAGATGGAAGATGGGTTGATATCCCTATTTTGAAGTCATGCAGAGCTGACACGTAGTAGAGCTGGATTCAGACTGTGACCTGGGGCTGCTTTCTCATAAGGGGCTTCCACTTACATCTTCTCAAACTCCCGAAGAACCCTGCCACCCCCATGTTACAGATGAAGAAGCTAAGGCCCAGGGTCACATGGCTAGTAAGAGAGAAACAGACCCAAACTGAGGTCTTCCAACCCTCAAACCTGGGACTGTCTCTACAGAATCACCCTAACCACAGTCAGTGGAAATTGTAGGTAACCACAGCCTGCACTCTTCCTGTCTTTCTTTGAGCTTCTGTGAAGAAGGCAGAAAATTGGGGGAAACAAGTCCTGGTTTCTGTGGTAGCCACAGTGGTGAAATATTCCCTTTCCTTGGTCCTTACCAGGGAGTCAACAGATCAGATAGGAAGGGGGATCACAGCTACCGCTCCCCTGACAAAAACCAGCAGGTCAGTGTGGGCAGATTTGGTCCTTGTTTCCTGGGGGACGTGAAGGCTGTAATCCAATGAGATGTTTGCAGAAATACCACAGGCAGAGTGAACCTCTGACCTATATTGGGTCAGTCTTATAAAAAACTCATGAAGCCCCAGAAAAGAAACACTTTGGCCTTCTGAGTGTGCTCATCACCCTTCTAGTGAACATGCTGGTTCTTAACATTTTGGAGGTCACAGACCCCTTAGAGCAGTGGGTCTCAAACTTCAGCGTGCTTCAGAATCCCCTAGAGACTTAAGAAAACACAGACCTTTGGGTGGACCTCATGCCCAGAGTCTCTGATTCAGGAGATCTGGGCAGGGCCTGAGAATTTGCATTTCTAATACATTCCCAGGTGATGCTGATGCTGCTGTCCGGGGACCACATGTTGAGAACCACCACCTTAGAGAATTTGGTGAAAGTTCTATACCTTCTCCACCTCAGGAAGATACCAAGTTGATAGTGGGAGTTTACAGATTATCAAGCTCTGGCAAGCTGGTTCAAGAGTGCTGGTGATGGTCTGGTGTTGGAGGAAATACGTGAAGGTGTAAGCTGCTGAATGATGTGAAGTTGGTTTGGTGAGTCAGTTAGGAACTGCACCAAAGATGTTGTGAGAGGAGCTCCATGGGACCTGGGGGGGACCCTGCCTATGGTGGGTGAGTTTTAGGAAATGCTTTAAGACCATTTGTAATGTTTGCAAAGTTGTTATAGGCAATGGCTAAAATACTTTTCAAAATACTGACACTTGGAATGAAATGCAGTTCTCCTAGATATGCAATTCATATTGAGACTAATTTTTTAATTGCGACAAAATACACATAACATAAAATTCACTATTTTAACCATTTTTAAGTGTACAGTTGAGGGGCATTAAGTACATCCATAGTGTTGTGCAACTGTCACCACCATCCATCTCCAGAACTTCGTGTTACCAAACTGAAGCTCTGTACCCATTAAACAACTCTTCCCCTCTCCCTCCCACCCCATCTGTTGGCAGCCACCGTTCTACCTTCTGTCTCTGTGAATTTGAGTACTCTAGGTACCTCCTATAAGTGGAATCATGTAACATTTTCTTTTGGTGACTGGTTTAGACTAATTTTTGAAGAAGTGTTAAAACAGTTATAAAATGCAGTAATAATAACCCTAACAATGAATGGAATATCAACTAAAATCAAACTTGAAATAAAAGCATGGTAGAAAGCTTGATCTTTGGGCTTTTAAGAATCCTTCTTCACTGTCCACTGTGACTTGAAACCTGTTTCTCAGTGCACTATAGGTCCAGGGCCACTCTGGATACATGGACTCCTTTCCCTCACCTGCCCGTTGACTCTTGCTCCTAGTTCTTACAAGAACCCTGTCATCTTGAAGGACCCAAAGCTGAGCTGAGTCTTGGGCCCCCAGCCTCATCCATCCATTTATTAATTTAGCAGATACTCATTCAGCACACACTAGGTGCCAGGCCCTGTTCAAAGGGCAGGGACCTCGAGGGGAGCCAGATTCCCTGCACTTCCCCAGGGCCCTTTCCACCCCAAAGCTTCCATTAAGGCCTGGGACACTCAGAGAGTGAGAAATGCTGCTGCATCAGGTAGATTTTCTAGGTGCTGAAGCTCATGACTTTAAATGTCGTTCAAAACTTTTAACCATGTTAATGGGAATCTTTCCATTGTGTATCTGTCCTTCCATGCTTCAAGCAGAATGTGCCAAACATAATTTAATTTTCCCTCTATATAACCAGGTCTATGTTTCACTGTAATTATTGATTTGCTCCTCCACTAAATGAGTCTGAGCTGCTGCATGTAATTCAGCAGCCACTGCTATTTCAGCTGTCACTTTTCAAGGTGTCTTCAAAACCCCTTCTAATCCGCTAGCTCTAGGAAGATCGAAGGAGAAAATCAGATATTTCAAGCTTGAAACAGCTAACTGGGCTGAAGATAGATTGTGATGGAAGAGAGATTTTTTCCTTCAATCTCTCTTTCTACTCTCTTTCTACTTCTAGACATATAGAATTCCCAATATTTAGTTGGACGTATGGCCACCAGAATAGGGAAGGCCATGTTTCCCAGCCTCATTTGCAGCTATGTACAGCCAGCATGGCAGTGCTAGCCAACGAGATGTAGACAGAATGCATCTTCTGCGGGGTGTTCTTAACCAATGGCACGTACTCTTCTTTCTAACCTGCTTGGTACGTGGATGTGATGGCTGGAACTCCAGCTTGAACCATGAGGATAAGGAAAACACATTTGGAAAGTGGCTCAGAAAGCTTAAAGCTGTCTAGTTTCACATAACTGGTGCTATCTTGCCATCCATAATCTGAATTTTTAGGTGAAAGAAATAAACTTATACCTTGTTCATGCACTATTACACTGGGTCTCAGTTACTTGTAGCTAAACCTCATTGTAACGAATACAGAGATGAATTTGATGAAAGGATTTAGATGCTTGGAAAATAAAGAAGTTCCACATCAGTAGTTTAAACAATTGTCAGCAAAACCCCAACATATAAATAGATAAAAAGGAAGTAGTTCCGATTGGGTGGAGGTGTCCAGAGTCCCCCTGGCTGAGCTTTCCTTCCTCTCTACCAGAGCTCTGAGGCAATTCCAATGATGAATTGACATAGTTTAAAAACTGGTATGCATGACCTTAAGATCTCTTCCCAAGCTTAGATTCTGGGAGGTAAAGAGAGCCATCCCTCAGACCACTCTAATTGTTGAGCTCACCTTAGGATATCTCCTGAGGCATCCTGTTATCACCCTGTAACACCAGCCCAGTGGACCCAGAGTGTCTAACCTCAGTGTGGATATGGCTGGATTTAGCCATAGGCTGGTGAACTTTTAGCAATTTAACTGTCTGGAAATAATCTGGGAACTGATGAATAAACAAAAACTACACTTGATAATGAAGGAAGCAGTTATCCAGCCCATACCCTTTATTGCCTGGGAAACATGGGGCTACCCTCAGACTGCTGCCAGTGGACATAAAATGGCATATGAATTAGAGGTCCCCTTAAATATGTCTTGAAAGAGTGACATAGCCCCAAGCACTGGAGAACAGGTTGGACTAGATAATCTCAGAGGTCTTTGCCATTCTAACAAAATATGATTCTAGTAGTAAGCAGGAAGGCAGAAGTTGGGAACAAAGTCAATTTTTGTTAGTACGCTTTGAAGTTCCCCATAGGTACAGATTCCCAAGGAAACCAAACTAAAAGAGAAAAGAAAGGAGATTTAAAATATTAAGTATTTAATTATTTAAGTACTTACTGAAAATATTTAATATGTATTGAAAATATTTTGTATTAGGTATTGCTTTGACCTACTGCCTGTGTGGTGTTTAGTATTAGACCTCAGGCCAAAAGGCAACATTGCAGACATTACCTGGACACTCAGTGGCAGGTTTTGTACAAAGTTCATCACCTCATTGCCCAGAGCATCACCTCAAGGGTGAACTCTAACAATATGTGATTGTAGAACCTAGATTGTATTATTAATAATGTTTATATTAGTTGTCATGAGTTGAGTGCTTACTTTGTGCCAGGCTTTGTATTAAGTACTTCATACCACATTTCTCATTTAATTCTTAGAATTAAATCGTAGCTGTTAATATCCCATTTGACAGATGAGGAAATTTAGGTCCAGGGAGGTAACTTGTCTAACTAGTAACAGCAGAGTGTGATTCTGGCCTCTTGTCAGGCTCTAAAGCAGTGCTCTGTTTCCCCACCTGAAAGTATTTTATGATGGTTTGGGGTAATGCCTATTCATCAGAAAAGAGCTGAAAATGTTAGGTTGGAAAGCATTTCAGAACTTTTTGTGCTGTCAGTTGGATAAGCCTTTCCTATTAGTGTTTTGTTCACCAGCAATCCCCAATTGTTTTGTTATTGTGTATTATTATAATTCCCAATCATATCATAGTAATATCTTACCATAGTACTCTGCCCAATTGTATTATATTCACCACAACCACCCTTGCCTCCATGATCTCATCCAAATAATTTTATGTCATTCTTCTTCTCTTCTCTCACTCCCTGATTCCTCTCACATTCCTTGGTTTACTTTTCATTTAATAACCTCTTTCATGGTGATTAAATAGTAATACAGATAGATAAGGAAGACTGTTTGTCCAACGGCTGGTTTGACATTTTGGCTCACCTTGAGGCAGGAGATAGATGGGCTCCAAGCTAGACATTTACAGTTGACCTCCTGTTCACACTTCCTGGGGCGAGAAGAAGATGGGCTCCAGGCCAGACATTCATTACCAGCCCCCTGTTTACATTTCCTGAGGCAAGAGACAAACGGGCTCTGGACTACATATTTATGACCAGCCTCCTGTCTATATTTTGAGATCAGCACTTCAATATAAGAAACAACAGGGCTTCCCTGGTGGCGCAGTAGTTGAGAGTCTGCCTGCTGATGCAGGGGACACGGGTTCGTGCCCCAGTCCGGGAAGATCCCACATGCCGCGGAGCGGCTGGGCCCGTGAGCCATGGCCGCTGAGCCTGCGCGTCCGGAGCCTGTGCTCCGCAACGGGAGAGGTCACGACAGTGAGAGGCCCTCGTACCGCAAAAAAAAAAAAAAAACAACAACAACAACAACAGAATAGGGTAGATAACCGGACATTGGACCCTTTTATAGCAGGGACAGAGAGGGGCTAACCCTGTTAAAAGATCAAGAGGTCATACATTTCCCATCCTGGGGGCAAGGAAAACATTGCACAAGCGCAGAAAGGCTCCTTGGGGGGTCAAAAAGGAGGGGGCACCACCCCATGATATGGGATGCTAAGACTGTCCCAAAGGCCTCTAGGCTGAAATCCATCTTGGAAAAAAGTTTCGCATGCATGTTTGGGAGGGTTCTAGGACAGGTCAGGTGTGGAAAAAGGAACCAGATAATTAAACAAAGACCCGGAAGAACTGCCCGATGTAAATGACTTAACCGCCTCTTTACTGCACTCGTCCTCGTTAGGGGGATGCCCACACCCTTTCTCTCCGGGTGTGCATCTCTGCCCTGCTTCTATCTTAACTAAACAAACTGTTTCTCTGTGTGCTCTCCCACTTGTTGTTGTGCTATGTCCCTAATAATAAACTTTGTACCTGTTTTTACAGTTTTTGCCTCCGTGAGAAATGCATTTTTCACTGGGAGCCAGAGCCAGGGGGTCTGGTGGCCAGGATTCCTGGTTTTCATCCACGCTACCCAGGTTCAATTCCTAGGCAGGGAATTAAGATCTCACTTCACGCCACCATTCACTGCTGCCTCTCCGAGATCAACCTGAGAACCTGATTGTACACCCTGGTTCCTTGTGACTCAGTGTTGTGTGTGAATCAGCAGTAGCATCACCTGGGAACTTAACAAATGTAGGGTCTTGGGCCCCACCCAAACCTACTGGATCAGAATCAGTGTTTTAAAGACCACCCCCTACCCACCCTGACCCCAGGTAATTTTAGGCACGTTAAAATTGGAGAAGCACTACCTTTGTCCATTGTTGCAGTCATGATACAGCACAGCTAATCCCAGAGGCTGTTTACAATGGGAAAAGATGGGCAGAACCAACAGGGAGAAGACCCAGAGCTTGTGACCCAGCTCAGGGGTATGATAAGCCGAGGGGAGGAGAGACTTCCTCTACATAAATAAAGAACATCTATGGAATCTAACACCAGAAGAGCCAACACCTCTGTTTTGCACAGATGCAATAAAAACACATTCTGGGGCTTCCCTGGTAGCGCAGTGGTTAAGAATCCGCCTGCCAATTCAGGGGACACGAGTTCGAGCCCTGGTCCGGGAAGATCCCATATGCCACGGAGCAACTAAGCCCATGTGCCGCAACTACTGAGCCTGCGCTCTAGAGCCCGCGAGCCACAACTGCTGAGCCCACATGCCACAACTACTGAAGCCTGCACACCTAGAGCCTGTGCTCCGCAACAAGAGAAGCCACCACAACAAGAAGCCCGTGCACCGCAATGAAGAGTAGCCCAGCTCTCTGCAACTAGAGAAAGCCCACGAGCAGCAATGAAGACCCAATGCAGCCATTAATTAATTAATTATTAATTAATTAAAAAAACACATTCCGCCCAACTTGGAAACTATAGAAAGTTAAATAAGAGTTGGGTAATCAAGGGCATGAAAGTCATTTAAGGGAAGTCATTTAAAAGAGCTTCACTAAACAAAATTTCTTTTCATAAGTAATGAATCCTTCAAGGATGAAAAGAGCTGATGAAACAAAAGGTTTCCGTTTTCAGAAGTAAATTCGTTATTTTATTTACTTGGTTAATATGTTTTTTTCTTTAATCCTAACCCTCTTATCTACTTTGGCTTTCATTGGAGCCAATAGGAGTGTGAAAGAATTGACCTCATTTGAAATTTCCTTTCAGCAAATGGTCAAACCTTTGTATTCTGCTCCACTGTTTTCTAAACTGGTGCATAAAAATAATGCTTCTGCTTCAGGCGTGTGCTTGGAATGTTAACCTCCTGTAATTTCCTGGAACACATATTACATCTGTTCTCTGATTACACATGAACCTCTACTCCTCACTCTCTTAGGGTCTCCTTTGTGTTCTTTCTCATCTCTCACTGATGATTGATAATTCTCACGGTTATAATTACTTGAATATTTTCCTTGTGATAATTGGATGAGAACTGAACAAGTGAGATACCACACGCTGCGTTTTTCCTATCAAAGCAACCCCATATCATATATGCATGACAGTGTTGTTGCTGATTTAAAAAGCAACTCTAGAAGAAAAACGATCATGCTTCCCAGAGATTATAAATGACTAGACAAAGATAAGAGCAGGTGTATTTATATCATTCTCCAAATATTGTGATAAGAAGAAAGAACTATAGTTTGCTGTTTGACTTCAATGGATAATTTTTTTAAATGTAATAGAAATGCAGATTCTTGGCTTTGTATTTTAAATGCATTATCTTCAGAAAATACTTTCTTATGAGGGAGAGACACTGCAATGCCAACAGTTATGGTCTTATAACAGTGATAATAACTCTGCAGTATTTGAATGACTATTAAGTTTCTCATATGGCTTTTTATAACCCTTCTTGGTTGCAGAAGACTTTATCATTTTACTTCATTCAATGTGGTAAACTGACCTACCATTCCTATGTATGTAGAAGACCTCAGGCCCAAATTGATGGACTATAGTCATATTTACAGTTCAGTTTTCAGGTTCAGGACAATTTTAGTCTTAACAAATGAAGAAGAGCTTATATGAGAAACCATGTTCTTTGGCACAAAAATGATATATGCTTTGTGGATCCATAAGAATGAAGCTGTCATAAAATATTGTGACTTCAGGATGTGGAGGAGCTTTAGTTTCCTGTTCAGCATTCTAATGGGGTAATTTAGATAAGTGGCTTTGTAATTATTGAAAATGATAAATGTATCTACAAAAAAAGAAATCACTCTTCAAGCAAGAAAATGTAACTTAGAACACATTCTGTGAAATTGCTATCAGCAATGATAAATTAAGGTGAGGACTGGTCACTATCATTAGAAACACCTATCCTGGGCTTCCCTGGTGGCGCAGTGGTTGGGAGTCCGCCTGCCGATGCAGGGGACATGGGTTCGTGCCCAGGTCCGGGAGGATGCCGCGGAGCGGCTGGGCCCGTGAGCCATGGCCGCTGAGCCTGCGCGTCCGGAGCCTGTGCTCCGCAGCCACAGCAGTGAGAGGCCCGCGTACCGCAAAAAAACAAAAACAAAAAACACCTATCCTGTCAAAGGCAGTTAGGAAACGTGAGCATGGGCTGAGGACCCGGCTTATTGACACTGGGCCACTAGGCAAATATTGCTGATGGCTTGTGTGTTAGGCATTCAAAATAAGTGGCAGGCATGGCCCTTGGCTTTGAGGGGTTGCACTTAATTGAAGAGACTGGACATTTTATACATCGAGACATTTAAGAATATTTGTGGGTCACTTATATTTGAAAATATAAAATGTTATTTTACTGGGAGGTTTTTGTATTAACTGTGGATTCAGGAATCCACAGGATAAAAATACAAAAAAGATATAGAATTAAGAGAAGGAAAGAAGAAAGGCGTGTGAAGGGAGGGGGGAAATGCAGTATTGGGAAACATCAGGACTTCAAATCTGAAGCTCTATCTTGAAAGCATTTAGGAAAATGGAGCCTAATAGGCAGTGCATTCTGTCTGCCCAGAGCCCTGCCTTGGCCTCACTGGGGAAGCATCACATGCAATTTTTCATCTTCTCTCACAATTTGGGACAGGGGTTCAGGGGCCCTCCTGGAGTCATGGCAACAATGGGAAAGAATTTTCTTCATGGATCTGTTCAGATTTGCTCGGCCAAAAACTTTCTGCTGAAAGCCCCCAGCATTCCTTTAGGACTTTGGTCTTAATATTGAGCTTGGAACCAGATCTGGGGATTAAAATATGCTGTTCAGCTGTGCGCAGTGCATGCCAGGGAGCAGGACCCCGCTTGCATTGGTATCTGGGTGTGTCTCCTGCCCATCCCCACCCTAGAGAAGCAGGGGGTGTGCCTTTGGGATGGGCAGAAGCCAGGAGAAGGGCAGTGTTTGCACTTGGCCTGAAAAAGACTGACACAATTAATAGATATTAAAACACGATTCTCTGTGTGGAAATTGAGGGTGATTATTTCTCCTTCATTGTGTGCAACATCCTTTAGAGATCATTTGGGGAGGATTTTGTTAGACTGGAGAATTGTGATTAATGGTGAGGGCCTTGTAGAGCCAGCCTGCATGAATACATTATCCTTAGTTGCTTTCCCATCTGTGCACACAGATCACTCAGTGCCAGAGTGTCGGGGCCTTTGGAGCTAAGCTGGTCCAGCCCCATTATTTTGGCTGATGGAACAGACAGGCCCAGAGAGAGTAAGGGACTTACCCCACAGCACACAGAGAGTTGACCCAAGGCCAGGACTAGCACGAGGGTCTCCTGTGTCCACAGATTCCTCTTCCTCTGACAACACAATGCCAGTCTGTTCACCGTTCAATTCAACAGCTATTTCGTGAACCTCACTGTATCCCACTGAACTGGGGTTTATAAGGTGGGTAAGACGTGGTCCATGTCTGGGAGGGAGAGTGAGCTTGATAGCACATCTTGTCATTTTTCAGAAATTAAGACAGGAATGAACACAGGGGTAGGAACACAGTGAAGAGGACTTGAGCCACCCTAGGAGTGCTACAGGGGGTACCATTAGAGCTGAGGCTTACAGCAAGGGTGAGTCCAGGGAGGAAAAGGTGAGAGGGCCATCCAGGGGAGAGACAGCATGAGCCTCACCGCTGGGCTTTCCTGACAAACCACTTCCTTGTGATCCTCTACTGAGAAGAAGTGTGGTCTTCACTGTGGGTTCAGTAACCCCATTTCTCTTAAAACTGTAGGTGGAGGCTGTACTAAGTGTATTAAATTATTCATTCCCTATTTCATCAAGTGGAAGATTGAACTAAAGCATTTGGCCAGGCAGAAGTAGAAAAGCCAATCCTAGTTTGAATTGCTTGAATCTGATTCAATCAGGATCTCAGTCTTTCCTGCTTATGATTTCAGCCTTTTGGAAGCCACCTGGGTTTGGCGGGGTGCGGGGGTACAGAATGAGTTTTAGTTTTAATGGACTGAAGACTGCTGTAACAGCTTGAAAGGCCCGATTGAAAACCATGGCCTATATGAGCTACTGAGTGGAAGCTGTGTGCTAAGCGCCACCCGCCCCAGCCCGTGTTTGGGGTGACTTCATGCTCCAAACTTGTCACAGCGTACTGTACACACCCTTCTGTGGAGTGTTCTAAATGCTTGTGAAATAGGAAGATGGACCAATGGGTCAGAAGCCCCTTGTTACAGGGAGCTAAGGAACAGGGAGGTAAAAGAGAAGAGAACAGGAGGGGACGACTTCTTGTTTGGGCCTTGCCTTATGCCATTTGGTCTTTTCCCATGAGGGATGGAATTGAGCAACAAATATTGATTGAGCATCTTGTGAGGACAAAGTGCTTCAGGAATGTAAAGAATGAAAAGATACTGTCCTTCCCCAAGCACCTTATATTCTAGTTCAGGAGATACAGCACACTTTGTGACAAGGTCTCAGGCCACCTAAGGTAGAACTCTACTCCTGGTTTAGTTAGTAGCCATGTCACTGTTGACAAGGTGCTTTACCAAGTCTGAGCTTCAGTTTCCTCGTCTGTAAAATGCAAGTCCTAGCTTAGAGGGATGTGGTGAGATTATGAGAGATGGTCTATGTATAGCACCTCACATAATGCCTGGCATATAGTACATGCTTAGTAAATAGTAGCTGCTATCAGTACCACCACCATCATCATCATCATTGTGGTTTAGAGGAACTAAGCTCTGACATCTAAGCTCTGATGTCTATATTGATATCTTCACATGAATCTTTAACAGGAAGATCAAACTTAACATGTCCAAAAATGGAAATCCTGATTACATTCCACCCCAAAATGGTTCTTTTCTTATCTCACCATCTGACTAAATGACATCACCATCTAACCAGTTGCTCAAGCCAAAGACTTAGGAGACCTCCCTTTTTCTCATCCTTCATTTCCAACTACCCAGCAAGTTTTGTGTGTGTTACTTCCAAAAAATATCATGAATTTGCCCATTTCCTTTTTTAGCTCCATTGCTACCACTCTGGTCCAAGGCACCGTCATCTCTTGCCTTGACCACTGGGCCCTGCCTATCCAACCTAGACTATTGGATGCTTTCATTCTCTTGCTGTCACTAAGCTCCAAAGACATTAACCACTTTTCTGTTCCTCCAGTATGGCAAGTCATTTCTTGCCTTAGAGCCTTTGCACTAGCTATTTTACCTGTTGGGAATGTACTTTCTTCCTCTCCTCCCCGGAGTAGCTTCATTGCTTGCTTACATTTGCATATCAGGTCTCTGTTCAAATATCTTTTCCACAAAGAGGTCTTCCCTGACAGTGCTTGCCACCTCACTCCCATCCAGTTTCTTATATCACAGTGCTCTGTTTCGTACCACCTGCAACATCTCCGAGAGTGCTACAGAAGGGGGAAAAGTCCTGGAGGATCTTATAGGATTGGGAGGAAAAGGGCTTGGAGATGGCTTATGTCACTTCTGTGCATATTCCTTTAACCAGAGTTCAGTCTCATAGACCCAACCTCCCTTCAAGGGAGGCTGAGAAATATAGTTTTCTCGTGTGCTCAGGAAGAGGAACAGTATGGGAACACATGTTGTTGACTGCCACAGCTCAGGAACTGAGGATCCAAGTGTGTGGTTTTGTCAGGACACTCAGTGACACCAGCATCCTTTTGTCCTTTCTTCATCTCTGGACTCTCCTTCAGTTTGGCCACATTCTCAGATAGGCTGTCCTCTCACTGAAGTGAGATGGATGCAGAAGCTCCACATCTTGCCACCTACAGTGGTAAAGAGTAAGAATCTTTCCTAGAAACCCCAGCAGAAGTCTCACCAATTCCAAGTGGGTCACCTTCCCATCACGCAACCAATTACTGTGACCAGGGGAATGTGATCTTAGAGGAATATTGTGTTCTCCATCCCTGGATTTGGGAGATCAGGGGGACAGCTGAACCTCAGTTGATCAAGACTGAGGGAGAGGTGGAAATGAAAGGGCTCTTAAGGGATGTAGGGTGAATAGATGCCAAAGGCAAAAAAATAAAGCATCCACTACAAGTGCTCCTAGGATTTACTGACCTACACTGTACTATTCTAAATACTTCCCAGATTAACCTATCTCAGGATTAAGGGGCCATGTTTTTGGAAAGATTTTTCTTCTTAAATTACCTCTGGCAGCAATGGCCTCTACCAGAAGCATATTGTTCACAGCCACAACTATTTGTGAAAGAATGTGAAAGGTCTTAGTTCTTTGATTTGTCTCACTTTAGCCTGAATTTTTTGTTGACTAAGGATAAACCTACGTGGCTTCATTCCAGTTAAAAAAAAATAAGTATTTTGAGTTGTAGGTTATCATGAGCAGTGAGGACTTGCCCTATATCACCCCACCTCTGCTGAGGTTGCAGAGGATGCAGTTAAAGCTCATGATAAGATGGAGGGTAAGACTGAGTGGCTGAATGTGAGAACAAGATCGTTGGAGGAGAAGAACTTGGAGTCATGGTATTATTAGGATCATCTGCCTGTATATTGGAATCACCCAGGATTGTGCTGGCAGGGACATCACAGAACCCAAGGAATGAAGCTAAGGGACTCAGAGACTTCTGAATGACTGAAGCAGTGAGGTGTAGTGGCTAATTTATCGTGTGATAGGGTGAGTTTCAAAGCAAAGGGAGTACAGTCAAGTAGAGGAGATAGACATTAGTCAAATAATCAGATAAATATCCAAATAGAAACTTTGATAATGGAGGTGTACAAACATTCAGAGCATCATATAGAGAGTTCTGATTCTGGGCTAATTCTAAGCAGGCAGTAGCAAGAAGACTCCAGTTGTCAATCTGGATATAACCACTTGGTGCTTGGAGTTAACTACTGCAGTGGCCAAGTCCTAGAAGTATATTGATTGGTCTTTGTAATGGTTATGATGTGTGGGTGGGGTGTTGCGTGATGTCCCCAGATGCTTGCCCCAGCAGAAATCCTGGTGAGCAGCCTCAATAAGGGTTCAGGAGCTCCAAGGGAACAGCAAAATTCATGGGCCCATCAGTCACTGTGGCAGGGTTCCATCATGAAGTGACAAGGTAGGCGTAGACATCAGTGGATGGTCCAGAAACTGGCCCAATTTGAAAATGCTGGGAAAGCATGGCCCACCCCAGGGCTTTATGAGGGATGTATGATGAGCAAGAGAAGACACATAGCCCCCAGCCCAAGGAGTACTGGAGTGCTCAGTAGGTGGCCAGAATGGGCTTCGGTACAGAGATTAAACCAGGAATCCTGTCACCAGAAGTGGGTCATTAGTTTTGAACCAAGGCTCATGTACGGGGAGGAAGCCTGCTTTTCAGAGCATGAGTACAGGTCAGAAATGGTCAAGGGGAGCTGGATACTGGGCCCTGGATGTCAAACCAGAGCTCCAGAAGTCTCACCACCAGCTGGTCAGGACTGAGATTTGAGGACCTGGCTGGGGTGAGCCTGGCTGGAGGTCAGATGGTATCACTGGGACCTGGGGAGAGAGGCAGAAGCTGGGAACCAAAGCCAGGGCTGGGTCAGCCCCTGCATTGCTCCCCTTCTCTCCAGGGTGCTTTGGCCTAGGCCAGCCTCCTGCCCCTGCAGGGGTGGAGGAAGTCAACACATACCCCTTCCGTCGTGGCCCAGGTTCTTCTCTTCATCTCTTCTGCTTTCATTCAGAAGATCCCAGCAGAGGTTTGGAGTCAAGTAGCCGAGCTAGAGACCTAACAGATTATTATGGTTCAGAAACTGTTTTAGTCTTTAAATCTTTCCCCTCTGCTTGTAGTATTTTAAGGAAAAGGTAATTTTGCAACTGCAAATTTACTAATTAGACATGGTACTGTCACTACCTACATGTTATTATGTACTTATCTGTTTGCTGCCTACCTCACCTAAAAGAGGGCCAGCTCCTCGGGGGCAGGGACTTTGTTTTGTTCACTCCTGGGTCCCTCAGTGGCTAGATCAATATCTGTCACAGAGTAGATGCTTAACATGTTTGCTGAGTGAATGAATATGAATAAATGAATAGACAAAAGAACATTCCATTCTAAGGGGTATGGATAGCTCTATTCTGTCCATAGACACATTATACCCAAATGAGATAATTTACAGGTTCAAGCTTGTTGTCAGAAGGTTCCTCTGGATATCGTAGGCAGATGATGACTATTTCATCCTGGACAATAAATGAATATTCCTTTGTTTTCTTGTCTACTCTGAGCATAATTCAGGTTTTTAATGTTAACTCAAACTTTGACCGTTGTTTCTCGTTTTCCTGCAAGAGAAGAAAAGTGAGCTTTTCTTGTTTGTATTTATAATAACTGAGGTGGATTTTACTACATAGAAAGGTATTATTTCCTCTTTAGAATGGACCCATGGTAAAGTTTGCTAAAATTTACTGAGTGATTGCTGTGTGCCTGGCACTATTCTAAGCCCTTTACTTTGCTCTTTATCAGCAGATCTTTATAATAGGTGCATGTGTGATTATTATTATTATTCCTACTTTACATTGGAGAAATTAGGGTACAAAGAGGTTCAGTAACTTGCCTAAAGTTGTACTGCTAGTAAGTAGAGGAGCCAGGAGCATTCTTAACCACTAGACTATACAGCCTGTCATGGTACATTGGTAACCATCCCGTAAGTCTTCATTTATTGAGTGAATAGAGACTGAATAAGACATATTGACCATAGGCTTCTTGTGAAGATCAAATGAGTTAATACATGCAAAGCACTTAAAACAGTGTCTTCCTCATGGTAAGCACTGAACAAATGTTAGCCATTTTCATTCTCCACCACTCTCCAAAAGCTTATTGTATTGTAGAGGTAACAAACATGGATATATGTGCTTTATAAATATCTAGATATACACACCTATGGATGTATATACTTATATATATTTTATTAGATTTTTATTTGGGGTTGGTCAATATTTTCTGTTACTGGCAAAAGTTGGGAGAAAAGAGCCAGTGACATTAAATGAGGTTTATTTAGCAAACACACAGGAAGGGGATGTGACACACTGCTGGAGAGATTGCAGATCTTAGCCATTCTTCAACTGACCTGATAAAAAAGAATTTTACTAGTAGATAGAAAATGGCTGACAGTGTCCAATGCTGGACACCGTGCTAAGTACTTTACATGGATTATACCCTTGAATCTTCACCACATCCCTTCAAATTAGATACTGTTATCCACATTTGGGAGACGAAGAGATGGGATCCTGGAGAAGTTAAGTACTTGCCTACGGTCCCCAGCTGGCTAGCACACACAACAGAGCTGCTGCTTTTAATGATTCTGCAAAACCACACATTACAACATTCATTGAATAAGAGAAGGTCAGGCATGAAAACTGCTGCTATCTAAGACTTTTTATGAAATGTGGGACGTAGTCAGGACAGAAACCCTGGTTATTTTTTAAAAACTGTGTGATTAGAAATCTCTTTTAAGATGATTTTTTTCTTTTAAATTCCATTCATTTGTTGGATAATTTTCTTGAGCTAGCTCTAGTAACACCACTTTATTATAATTGCTTGAGATATAGGAGCTTAAGATAGAATTCTTAAGAACAGTGTCAGATTGATGGAGGGTAATTTTGTAGTAATAGATTTAAAGTAAATCCCAGTTGTCAAAACCATTAACACCCAGGGTTTCTATATAGGCTGGTTATATATGTCTTCATTCATTTGCTTCATTCATTCATTTATTCAGCAAGTATATATATTGTGAGCCTACACAGGATCTGTTCTAAGTGAACATGACAGATTCCAGCTTGCCTGGGTCTTAACTCACTTTCGTAGCTGAAGGAACCAGGAAGGCAAGCGAAGGCAGGAAATTAGAGGGATGGGGGTGGGAGGTGTAAGTCCCCAGTTAGAAGAAGGAGCCCCCAGTTGTGGGGCTAGTGAAGTGAGGCCAAAATGGGAACAGCTTGAATGGAAAGAAAAAGCCAGTGGGGTAGAAGTCAAGAGGGTTCCAAAGGAGAGAGCAGGATGCATCAGTAGTATCTCCCCCATTTTATCAGGGCGGAGACTGCGTAGAGGAGACTCAGAAGGTGGGATGGGAAGCAACATAAGCCAGAGAGAGTAACAGGCATTGTGCCTAGAATCTGCAAAAATACCCAGTTTACATATTACTTTATCCAAAAATCTATGGTTTAGCTTGGTGGGCTGATGCATCACCATCTCATTGTCTGATTACCGAGGGTGGAGAGCAATCAGTCCTGATGGTGGGAGAGCTGTTTGAGCTGCACTAGAAGCAGGTTGGAAAGTGCAAGCTTTCACTTCTATACTGTACACTTAAAAATCTATTAACAGGGTAAAACATATTAAATATTCTTACCACACACACACAAAAAAGATTTCACTTCTTTGTTCGGACTCCTACAGTATCTAAAAGGGAGATTGGGAGATCTTAGCTATTAAAGAGCCTCACACTGTTGGTTTATCTGACTTTTTTTTTTTTAACATAGTTGCGTTTATTCTTAAATTTTATTTGTTAATTTTTTGGCTGAGTTGGGTCTTCATTGCTGCTCGGGCTTTCTCTAGTTGCGGCAAGCGGGGGCTACTCCTCATTGCAGTGTGAGGGCTTCTCATTGCGGTGGCTTCTTTTGTTGTGGAGTACAGGCCCTAGAGCTCGCGGGCTTCAGTAATTGCTGCAAGTGGGCTCAGTAGTTGTGGCGCACGAGCTTAGCTGCTCCAAGGCATGTGGGATCTTCCTGGACCAGGGATCGAACCCGTGTCCCCTGCATTGGCAGGCGGATTCTTAACCACTGCGCCACCAGGGAAGTCCCCCTCACTTCACTTCTGAAAGAGAAGCCAGGCCCTTGTCCTTATCCTCAAATTACCCTCAAGAAAACTAAGGCTCAGTGAGTGAGATGACATGACCCAGTCACACAGCTGGGAAGTAAGAAGTAGGATTTGCACTCAGATCTCCTTCTCCTCAGGGCAACAGTCCCACATACACCCTGCACTCTACTCATTCCATAGGGCATTGTCAGTAAGGAATAGTCTTACTATACAGGCTTTCCTCTGCTCATTAAATATTTATTGAGGTCCTACTCTGTGCTGGAACTGTTCTAGGCTGATCATACCTCTGCCTTCTTGTTTTTGTTTTTGTTTTTTTTTGTTTTTGCGGTACACGGGCCTCTCACTGTTGTGGCCTCTCCCGTTGCGGAGCACAGGCTCCGGACGCGCAGGCTCAGTGGCCATGGCTCACGGGCCCAGCCGCTCCGCGGCATGTGGGATCTTCCCGGACCGGGGCACGAACCCGTGTCCCCTGCATCGGCAGGCAGACTCTCAACCACTGCGCCACCAGGGAAGCTCTGCCTTCTTGTTTTGAAACCAAATTGCAAAAGACAAAATATGAGAGTCCTTGAAGTGTGGAAGTCCTGTTAGTCAAGCCCCTTCCCCCAATCAAACACACACACCTGAAGATGGTATATTTTCCTAACCTCTTATATCATGGAACTTCTTTGAAGGACTCAGGACTCTTTCTGCCCCCAGAGAAGTATGATGAGTTAAGCTTTTGGATGCACTATGGTAAATGTCAGGGATGTTTTCTCAGTGAATCTTACTGGCAGATCTTATTTTCACTTGCAGCAAAAATAATAACTGTGGCCGTGCTAACATATAATCCCGAGGTGAGGAAATTGCGGGGCAGGGTGAGGGGAAAATGCATTTTGACACTCTTTCTTTGACTGATACCATTTATGTGGCCTATTGTGAGCCTGAATTTGATTTTTGTCAGATGGCTCAGGAAATTCCAATGCCAGGAAAGGGCACCTGGAGATGACGCCATCCGCAGGGCACTTCAGTGGTGTTGCTGATCGGGGCTGTCTTTGATCTTTGTCACCTGCGGCTAGGAAATGAGTGACTATCAATTATATAAGCTATCAGAGGCTCATAGAGGCTTGTCAAAGATGGATCCAGGTCAGGATACCCATCAGGAATCTGGAAGAGCCATTCAGCCATTCAGTTTAGGGACAACTATTCATCTCCTAATGGGTCTTCATTTTATTTAACTGCTTGATAGCAACCCCATGAAGCTGCCACGGTGACACCGAGAGGGATCTGTGAAGTTGATGCCATGGGGAGCTGGAGGTGCGTTATATAGCCCACAGGATTCTGTAGACTCAGTCAGTATGTGTCATGTGGAACACCATTCAGTGGACTGAAAAGCATTTCATGCTTTTGGTCTTTCAAAGGACGCCTGTCAGCAGGTTTCCTAGGGCAAAAAATAACTGTGCCATAGTCAAACTTCACTAAGAGTCCTATCCAATCAGATAATGTCATACCACCGTGAGGAGGAATTTAGGGCTTTGCTGGAATAATAGGATCCTAATCACTGCCAAAAGGATTTGTTAACACAGGCCAGGAGCGTTGTCCGTGACCACTGGCACACTGATTGATTTTTACCCTTCACACAAAGTTCATCTTCCTTTCTCAATGCCTGTCTCTGTCCTGAGGTCAAGCCAGGGGAGGAAGAGGTTGTGCTGTGGTGCTCTGGTCAGTATGAAGCTTTCTAGGGCTTAATTAGCAGTAAAAGATGCATTATTTGTTGGGTATACACTCAGTGTAGGCATTGTGCTAGAAACTTCTCCACTATGTGCTAGTGGAGTGCTACTCACCCATGCAGCCTGGATTCAGGCTTATAATCCTCCACAAAGGCTTCTGGCAGCCACAGTCAATCAATTGGGGTTGGCAGGCAAAACAGCATCTGGGTGCCATCCGGCTATTGAAAATGATTTCCTCAAGGACAGAGACCACAGCTTCCCATCTCCTCACTTATGCTCCACTGTATTCACTGCCTGGTAAAGGTCTGATGTTAAATTAAGACTTGCATTTTGAGGATGGTACCCACAGGCGGATGTGGCTATGTTTTTTTAAGGAAGTGAGGAAATAAAACCTCCATATGGGGCTACAGATAGCCCCAACTCTGGGTCACAGTCTGGCTGACATAGTCAGGTGGGCACACCTATAAAACCACTCTGCAGTTAATTGGCTTTTGAAAATGGGATAGAACAAGCAAGAATCAAATCAGATCTACTCCAAAACTGGCTTTTCTCTGTTTTTTTCTCCTTTCCTTCTTCCTCTCCACCCACTCACTTACCTCTCCCTTTCCATCTTATTTCAGTTAGGATATATTTACGGGAATCAGGTAACATCCGTTAACTGAGATAATACAACTTTTCTGTGAGCACCACAATAGGTTTGACAAGATGCTTAAGAGCATTGGGTTAAAAGTCAGACTGTCTCCGTTTCTACTAAAAGCAACTCTATGCCAATAAAGTGGACAACCTGGAAGAAATGGACAAATTCTTAGAAAGGTATGACCTTCCAAGACTGAACCAGGAAGAAATAGAAAATAGGAACAGACCAATCACAAGTAATGAAATTGAAACTGTGATTAAAAATCTTCCAACAAACAAAAGTCCAGGACAAGATGGCTTCACAGGTGAACTCTATCAAACATTTAGAGAAGAGCTAACATCCGTTCTTCTGAAACTCTTCCAAAATATTACAGAGGAAGGAGCACTCCCAAACTCATGCTATGAGGCCACCATCACCCTGATACCAAAATCAGACAAAGATACTACAAAAAAAGAAAATTACAGACCAATACCACTGATGAATATAGATGCAAAAATCCTCAACAAAATACTAGCTAACAGAATCCAACAACACATTAAAAGGATCATACACCATGATCAAGTGGGATTTATACCAGGGACATAAGCATTCTTCAATATATGCAAATCAATCAATGTGATACACCATATTAACAAACTGAAAAATAAAAACCATATGATCATCTCAGTAGATGCGGAAAAAGCTTTTGACAAAATTCAACACCCACTTATGATAAAATCTCTCCAGAAAGTGGGCATAGAGGGAACCTACCTCAACATAATAAAAGCCATATATGACAAACCCACAGCAAACATGATTCTCAATGGTGAAACACTGAAAGCATTTCTTCCAAGATCAGGAACAAGACAAGGATGTCCACTCTCATCACTATTATTCAACATAGTTTTGGAAGTCCTAGCCACAGCAATCAGAGAAGGAAAAGGAATCCAAATTAGAGAAGAAGTAAAACTGTCACTGTTTGCAGATGACATGATACTATACATAGAGAATGCTAAAGATGCCACCAGAAAACTACTAGAGCTAATCAATGAATTTGGTAAAGTTTCAGGAAACAAAATTAATGCACAAAAATCCCTTGCATTCCTATACACTAACAACAAAAGATTAGAAAGAGAAATTAAGGAAACAATCCCATTCACCATTGCAACAAAAAGAATAAAATACCTAGGAATAAACCTACCTAAGGAGGTAAAAGACCTGTACTCAGAAAACTATAAGACACTGATGAAAGAAATCAAAGATGATACCAACAGATGGAGAGATATACCATGTTCTTGGATTGGAAGAATCAATATTGTGAAAATGACTCTACTACCCAAAGCAATCTACAGATTCAATGTAATCCGTATCAAATTACCAGTGGCATTTTTTTACAGAACTGGAACAAAAAATCTTAAACTTTGTATGGAGACACAGAAGACCCTGAATAGCCAAAGCAGTCTTGAGGGAAAAAAACAGAGCTGGAGGAGTCAGACTCTCTGACCTCAGACTATACTACAAAGCTACAATAATCAAGACAATATGGTACTGGCACAAAACCAGAAATATAGATCAATGGAAGAAGATAGCCCAGAGATAAACCCACACACCTATGGTCAACTAAACTATGACAAAGGAGGCAAGGATATACAGTGGAGAAAAGACCACTTCAATAAGTGGTGCTGGGAAAACTGGACAGCTACATGTAAAAGAATGAAATTAGAACACTCCCTAACACTCTACACAAAAATAAACTCAAAATGGATTAGAGACCTAAATATAAGACTGGACACTATAAACCTCTTAGAGGAAAACATGGGAAGAACACTCTTTGACATAAATCACAGCAAGATATTTTTTGATCCACCTCCTAGAGTAATGGAAGTAAAAACAAAAATAAACAAATGGGACCTAATGAAACTTCAAAGCTTTTGCAAAGCAAAGGAAACTACAAACAAGACTAAAAGACAACCCTCAGAATGGGGGAAGATCTTTGCAAATGAATCAACAGACAAAGGATTAATCTCCAAAATATATAAACAGCTTATGCAGCTCAATATTTAAAAAGCAAACAACCCAATCCAAAAATGGGCAGAAGCCCTAAATAGACATTTCTCCAAAGAAGACATACAGATGGTCAAGAAGCACGTGAAAAGCTGCTCAACATCACTAATTATTAGAGAAATGCAAATCAAAACTACAATGAGGTATCACCTCACACCAGTTAGAATGGGCATCATCAGAAAATCTACAAACAACAAATGCTGGAGAGGGTGTGGAGAAAAGGGACCCCTCTTGCACTGTTGGTGGGAATGTAAATTGATACAGCCACTATGGAGAACAGTAGGGAGGTTCCTTAAAAAACGGAAAATAGGGCTTCCCTGGTGGTGCAGTGGTTGGGAGTCCGCCTGCTGATGCGGGGGGCGCGGGTTCGTGCCCCGGTCCGGGAGGATCCCACGTGCCGCGGAGCGGCTGGGCCCGTGGGCCGTGGCCGCTGGGCCTGCGCGTCTGGAGCCTGTGCTCCGCGACGGGAGAGGCCACGGCGGTGGGAGGCCCGCGTACCGCAAAAAAAAAAAAAAAAAAAAAAAAAACAACGGAAAATAGAATTACCATATGACCCAGCAATCCCACTACTGGGCATATACCCAGAGAAAACCATAGTTCAAAAAGACACATGCACCGCAATGATCATTGCAGCACTATTTACAATAGCCAGGTCATGGAAGCACCCTAAATGCCAATCAACAGACGAATGGATAAAGAAGATATGGTACATATATACAGTGGAATATTACTCAGCCACAAAAAGGAATGAAATTGGGTCATTTGTAGAGATGGATCTAGAGACTGTCATGTAGAGTGAAGTAAGTCAGAAAGAGAAAAACAAATATCGTATATTAACGCATGTATCTGGAACATAGAAAAACGGTACAGATGAACTGGTTTGCAGGGAAGAAATAGAGACGTGGATGTAGAGAACAAACGTGTGAGCACCAAGGGGGGTAAGTGGCTGGGTGGTGGGTGGTGGTGGTGGTGGGATGAATTGGGAGATTGGGATTGACATATATATACCAATATGTATAAAATAGATAACTAATAAGAACCTGCTGTATAAAAAAATAAATTAAAATTCAGAAAAAATGAAAAAAAGAAAAGTCAAACTGTCTTGGTTTGCTTCTCCACCGTCTTCCATTACTAGCTATATGACCTCAGCCAAATTAACTTATTAAAACCTCAAAATCTCAGCTGTAGTACAGAGCCGACACCAGCGTTAATTTATTGTGAGGCCAAAAGGTGATTTTACTATTACAAAGATGAAGATAAAATATAGCCCCTGCTTATACTGTAATTGAGGAATTAGATTGGTAAAATATAAACGAAACAAAGATACAGATATTCCTCCTATAGTTGGAGGTCCCCATAAAGCAAACTGATACACGAATGCCCATAATCTGGGGAGCATAGTGTCCATCACATGGCCTCTGTCATTGATGACCTAGTCTTGCTCAGGAATTAGTACCATCCCTAGAAAAAAAATACCGCTCCAAGTGCAGCCCAGTGGCGCTCTTTGTGTGGCTTTGTACATTATCACCACGGTGTGTGGATTATGCTGTGCTGACGTTGGTCCCAATATGATGGGTGGGAGATAGGGGAAACCCTAATATTGAGGTGCATATTAACAAACACTGAGTTTTCTTAGTAATGCTTGCGGTTGTTTTTAGCTGTACCCTTTTATGTACAAAAAGCTTATTGAGGGCTTCCCTGGTGGTGCAGTGGTTGAGAGTCTGCCTGACGATGCAGGGGACGTGGGTTCGTGCCCTGCTCCAGGAAGATCCTACAGGCCGCGGAGCGGCTGGGCCCGTGAGCCATGGCTGCTGAGCCTGCACGTCCGGAGCCTGTGCTCCACAACGGGAGAGGCCACAACAGTGAGAGGCCCGTGTATGGCAAAAAAAAAGAAAAGAAAAAAAAAGCTTATTGAGGGAGTTCCCTGGTGGTCCAGTGGTTAAGACTCTGCGCTCCCAATGCAGGGGACCTGGGTTCGATCCCTGGTCAGGGAACTAGATCCCACATACATTCTGCAACTAAGAGTTCACATGCCACAACTAAGAGCCCACATGCTACAACTAAAAAGAGACTGTGTGCCACAGCTAGAAGATCCGAGTACCGCAACAAAGACCCAGCACAGCCAAATAAATAAATTAAAAATATATATATTTTTAATTTTAAAAAAAGCTTATTGAATTTTCTATAGGAAATAGAGCTCAGTTATTGCTAGAACTCTAGTCTCTAATCCCTTTTTACCAATTGAAAGAATGGTTTTCTGTAAGGTAGTTTTTGACAGCCCAAGGTTTCTCATTGATTCGTTGATTCATCCATCCCCTTCCTTCCATCCATGTATCCATTTATGTATCCATCCATCTATTCAACAGAAATTTAGTACCTAATATGTGTTAACATGGTGCTAGGTGCTGGGTACAATGGTGTACACAAAGACAGAGTCCCTGTCCTCATGGAGCAATGTAATTTTTGCAAAGTTCTAATAAAATTACATTTGCTAACATGCAGATTATCCTATTGTAGCAGAAAGTCTGCATGTGCTAAACTCAACTCTAAAGCCTAAAAGGGGAAGAGCAGAGAAGATATCAATGGTGGCCAGGGGAGGGGACTCCGTGCTCCCATAAAATCTACCATGTCTTCCCCCTTCTACAGGATAACATTTCCAGTTATAGACAATTGATTTCTCAATCTTTATAAAGTGTGAAAAAGAGGATTTTTAGAAACTTTGCAGTTTTTTATTTAAAGGATATAAACTAAGTAAAACAATGTGCTTACTTTCAACCAGATTGCCACTTCAAAGCCCCTTCTATCCAGAAATTCTGGATAGAATTTAGAGAAAGGAGAAGTGAGTAAAGGTGAGAAGACTTGGAGAGCCTCAGACATGGAATGGTCTGTGGATTGAGCCTCAAAGGATGATTAAAATCTTGACCCTAGATGCCCTAGGCTACCATACACAATCAGCGCATACTCATAAAGAAAACCACCAGGCTCCTGGGTGTGCCTTGGCATGGAGTGGTAGGGTCTGTGAGGACCTAGGAAAAGCCTTAGTGGTTAGATTCCATGTTCCAGAGAATTGGGCTCTCTGCTTCTTATGCTGTGTTGGGCCTTGCTGGGGGCTCCCTTGACACTGCTGCTGGGATGCTCTAATTTTGCTTGGTTGATTTAATTTCTCACTCTAGAGGGAAAAAATACAATTGATGTTTTCTAATTTGCCTCTAGACTTCTTTAACATTTACCTTCAGCACAGCAAATCTGAGGCACTCCACTTTAGATCAGCTAAGGGCTCAGAAGACAGTATTTGCAGAGTCACTTGGGACAAAAGTATTCCTCCAGCTGGGCCAGTTCTGGTGATTGCCTGGGTTGCTGCCACACCGGGGGTGTCATGGTGGAGAAGTCCAGAGACATGAATTCCAACTGTGTGACCTTGGGTAGGTCACTTCACCTCTCTGGACCTTATTTTTCTCATCTGAAATATGAAGAGACTAAATTAAAGATTTCTCAACTGTGGTGAGTCAGATAATTTAAAATGGCTAAAGGATGAGCATTCTTTATTTACTAGCCATATATTTTCATGGTCCACTCTGTTTATGTTAAGGGATTCTAGGTTTTTATAATAATGATCATCGTTTCTAAATAATTTTATTTATTTTCCTCATGTGATTTCACTCACAAGCGGACCATGACTCCTTATTTGCCTTGTCCCCGTGGCCCTGAATTGTAAACCGTCCAATATCCTTTCCAAAGTCTTCTTCCTTGGCCATTTGTTTCATGATGGTCTTGAGGGAAACTGTTCACTTTGTGTGTTGGGTGCTGGATGGGCCCTCATTAAAAAGTCAGAAAACCACTTGGGTTTCACATGATGTGGGATTGGTCCGTCCAGGGCTTCCCAACCTCCATTCAGTCCCATGTGACCTTAACAGCTGTTGCCATGTCTATGCGCCGTGTCTACTAATAATGATTTGATGTTTTCTTCAGATAAACTGGGTTTACTTCTTACTCAAAATTATCTGTAAAGCTCTTACAAATGTTTTTCACATTTACCTGAAATAAGAGTAAAACCAGCATACCGAACACAAGGAATGATCATGACCCTTTACACTTTTTAAACTTTAGTTCTCCAGAAATTTCACAGGCTCTCTTTTGCCAGAGTTTCAAAAAGAGATCAATAAATTCATTGCTTTTGTGGAAGGTTATCTATATAGAGGCTTTTAAATTTTTTAAATTTCTTAATCCGGACCTATTCACTTAGGTCCAAAATTTTCAACTCAGACTGAAACAAGTGAAGTTGTCAGTGAAGAAAAGGTGTATAGAACAAAATGTGTTCCCTTAAAATTGAAAGAAGGAAAAATTTGAGGTTGGGGAGGCAATAACTATATTATAGTTAGAACAAAATAAGGCTCTAATGTAATGGTTTACAAACTTCAGCAAGCTTAGAACTTTTCTACAACTTAATGGCAAAAAAAGAAATCCAGTTAAAAATGGGCAAAAGACTTGAACAGACATTTTCCCAAATACATATGAATAGCCAACAAGTACATGAAAAGGTGCTGAACATCACGAATCATAAGGGAAATGCAGATCAAAACCACAGTATCACCTCACACCTGGCTATTCTCAAAAAACCCCCAAGAGATAAGTGTTGGTAGGATGTGGAGAAAAGGGAACACATGTGCACTGTTGATGAGAATGTAAAATGGTGTAGCCACTATGAAAAACAGTATGGGGGTCCTCAAAAAGTTTAGAATAGTTACCATTTTATCCCCCAATCCTAGGTCTAGCTATATATCCAAAGGAAATGAAATCACTTTCTCAAAGAGATACCTGCACCATCCTCCATGCTCATTCCAGCACTATTCACAGTAGCCAAGATATGGAAACAACATAAGTATCTATCAACAGATAAATGGATAAAGAAAATGTTTTATATATGCATATGTATACATATATACACACACACACATAAATATATAATGGAATTTTATTCAGCCATAAAAAAAAAAGGAAATCCTACCATTTGCAACAACATGGATGGACCTTGAAGGCATTATGCTAGTGAAAGACTAGTACTCTATGATCTCACTTATATTTGAGATAATAAACAAAAAAGCCGAACTCATAGAAACCGAGTAGAATGGTGATTGCCAGGGGATGAGGGGTAAGGGAAATGGGGAGATGTTGCTCAAAGGATACAAACTTCCAATTATAAGATGAATAAGTTCCAGGGATCTAATGTACAGCATGGGGACTATAGTTGACAATACTGACTTATGTCCTTGAAAGTTGCCATGTGAGTAGAGTTCTAATGTTCGTACCATAACAACAGCAGCAGAATTATAATTTTGTGAAGTGATGGAGTGTAACTAACCTTATTGTAGTAAACATTTTGCAATATATACACATATCAAGCCATCACATTGTACACCTTAAATTTACACAATGTTATATGTCAATTATATCCCAATAAAGCTGGGAGGGAAAAGAACTTTCCTGGGAGCATTTTAAATACAGATCCCTGTGCCCACTCAGTAGGTAGGTGTGGCCCCAGGTGATCCTTACACAGGTCCAGGGAATGGACCACACTTTGAAGTTCTTTACCGGCATGTAAAAGTTTGCCATTTTAAAGATATTTGGCGGGGGAGATTTTTGTTTTATCAATAAGACATTTATTTGGAGATACATAAATATGTGTATATGTGTATATATACCTATATACAGAAATTAGTATTTGTGTAGGATAAAAATGTTTGAATATCACCAATTTCATATTGCCTGATAAAACAGAGTTTGAAAGAAAGTGTCATCTCTGGGTCAGGGGAGAGGAAATACCACTGAACGTGAAGGCACTGATATCAATGTGCTGTTTCTGAGCAGCTGCGCTGAGTTGCAGACGCTCCAGAGTCAGTCATCTCTCTGGCCTCCGCGGGCAGAAAGCAGAAGAAAACTGAGCGGTTTCTTTCCCTTCCCCAGGCCTGGTGGCTGAGGCTGCCCCTCCGGGTGGAACGTGCATGTATCATCAGGGGCCCAGGCTCTGCATCTGGGGAAGCATCGAAACGCTGAGGTTCTTCAACAGGAAGGCCATTTTACAGGGCAAGAAGTTAATACAAGCAATTGAGTTGATGCATTAAAAGGACAGCGCCATAAACAAGTAAGACGGAGACTGGAATCTAAAGATACGAAGCCCTCCACTTCGGCAACGTGTAGTCAGAGACTACGATTGCCAAGCAAGTCAACAATTCTTTACCTTAAATCTTACTATTTTTTTAAAGCATAGGATTTATGTATTAGGATGTTCCCTGTAAATTATTTATAATACCGCCCCATCCTCCCCAACCCCCCACCAAAAGAGGACTACAGTAGAAAGAGAATGGTTAAATAAATTGTAAAACCTATAACACAATAAAATATTACGTAACCACTAAAATCCTATTTTTGAAGATGAGTGACACGGCAAAAAGCCATTCAGGCAGTCACCATCTTGGAGGATCTGCTGTGTGTTAAACCCTGTGCTAAAGGCTTGTGATGAAAATCACAGCTCTCTGGCCTGGAGGAGAGAGAGGAATAAACAGGCAAACATAATGTGGTGAATGCTCAAATGGAGGCGCTTACTAGGGACTCTGGGACACCTCCCCAAAGTGGGGCAACTAACCCAGACAAGCAGTCCCAGAAAGATCACAAGACGATGGTTACTTGAACTGGGTGGGCATGAGTTGGACCCTGTAGAGACGAAGTGGAGGAGCTTTCTGGAATGAGAGCCATACACACAAAGGCAGTGGAAGCTAGGGAGTTGCTCTTCAGGCAAGTTGGAATGATTCATTCTAGCTGGAGCTTCAGGTGACTGAGGAAGAGGTGGGAGTGGGGAGAGAGAACAACCATAGCAGCACCCTTCTCTGAGTGCCCTCCGTGTAGAGTAACATACTGTTCCATTCCATGACCACGCTATGAGGGAGTGGCAAGGCAAAACTGTGACCAGGACATGCAACTCCGATGCCTGTGTTCTTAGCTCTGCCCTGAGTCTGGAGCAGTTGGCAGAGGTCAGATCATCAAGGCCTCATTTTCCATGTAAAGCAGCTTGGATGTGGAGTCAGGAGAAATTCAAAACATGAGCTATAATAGCCTCCATTCCCCACGAAGAAGAATTAAGCGAAAAAGCTATGTCCATTCAATGGCGTATTGTACAAGCATTAAAATGATGGTTATTGACGCTAGGAATATGGGAAATGTTCCATGTAATATTTAGAACTTTTTCCAGTATAAAATTGATAAATGCTCATTGTAGAAAGTGAAAATTTCAGAAAAGCTATAATAAAACAATAAATAATCCTACCATCCAGAAATAACCACTTTCCATCTACTTGTGTGCCTATGTGTGTGTATACACACAAAAAATTAGGCTTGTAAGTTGTATAGTTTTGTATCTCGTCCCATTATATTAAAAGCATTTTCCCATGCATACCATTAAGTATTCTCAGAAAACATACATTTTAACACCTGCATAATCCGTTTTAGGGACAAATAGTTACTTAAATGGATAAAAGACAAGAATACAAAGTTTCAGGGACTTTGTGGTTATAGCAATGTAAAATTGGCATAAGAAACAAGTTAATAATGCTGGGGTTATGGACTGCTCTCCTTTCATTTTCTCTAATGTGGTTATTTTCATGACTTAGTTTTTAAAATATTTTCAGCCCTTGGCATTAATTATTCAACAATGAAATTTTTTGCATCATTTTACATTTGCCAAAATCACCAATTAATAATAAAATTGTGCTTCTGTTTGACATCCCACCCTGGGTTTGGGTTTGTAGGAAATGTACATCGTGAGAGAAAGGAGGGAAAGAGATAGAGAAATCCTCCACAATGCCCTTTCAGTGTCGCTGCTTTTGAATGTCGCTACTATGACAGTGTGGCTGAAAAACAGTGGGGAATTGTGCTTTCCAGTAGAAATCCCAGTGTGGAACTAGAAGAGTGCCTTACAGCACCCACCATCCCACTCCCATCTGAGAGCTGGAGAATTACTTTGTCAATATAAAAAGTAATAAAAACCAGAAGAGACTTGCTTTATTAGCTGATATTGTTCATGTTGATTTATTAAGTCTAATATTTTTCTCTTCAGAACGTGGTCACAAACAAACCAAGAGGGAAAATTGAGATTCTAGTCAGAGGCTTTGGTGATCCATGGCTCTGAGAGTGAAATGTAATTCAATTTATAGCCTGTTCAAGTTTGTATATGGCATCTACAACATTATTCAGGGAGAGAAATATAGAATCTGGTCTGTAACAGTGAGGATATAATTTGTTAGTTGGGCAAGAGGTGATGGGAAAAAAAGTGAAAGGGAACTACTGTGTCAAAGCATCTCCAGAAGTTCCTTGAGCTACAAAACTGTTAGAAGGTAGGTCTTTTCTATTACAAAGAATTTACTTAGCCCCCTTTTAGGGAACCATTCTATCATTTATTATATGTGTTTGTAAATCTCTAAATGTCAGAAAAACAGGTGCTTAAAGGGGGCCAAAATATCTTTGGGAAGTCACTTTGAATTTTAGATGAAAGACAGATTATAATATTATAACTGTCTCAATATGACAATGAGAAAACCTAACTTTATGCCATCAAAATTGTATTTGTTTGCTAGGCCCCGGTCCATATTTCCAGCAACAACCCCCAGAGTGTCTCCTTCCCCCACACCAGGACACTCCTTCAGCTCCAGAAACCCAGCCCCCTGAGCAGACACCTCAGTGCCTTTGCACAGCCACCCCAACCCATCATATACATCTGGAAAATATTCTTCTTCCTTCAAAACCCAGGGAAGGTATCCCCTTTTCCAGCATGCCTTCCCTGAGCTACCCCAGATCATGACTCCTCTGCATTTTCTCTGGGATTCTTTGAACATTAAACTGTTGCTCTTGTGACACAACCCCATGATGGCTTTGTTGTGGGTCTCTCCACCATGAGCCACTGGAGGTCAGGGGTGGGTCTCACCTTCATTTGTGTCCTCACTGCCTGGCACACAGTAGGCACTTAATACATTTTATATTGAAGTAAACGCTTCCATTTCAGAAAACAAGTGACTCATTAAACTGTGCTAAGGAGACTTTAGGTCCTAGAACCTGGTCAGGGTCCCCGGTCTGAATGACACCCGCACCAGCCCCCTTTCTGCTAGAAGGAAAGGCAATGAGTTAAATGCTTTCTCAAGCTTCTCAGAACCCTGATTAATATTCTCTGATTCTCTGTCTTAGAATACATACAAATCTCTCCCTCAATTCCGACCTACCTGGCAGGGGAACAAGAATTTACAGTGTCACTCACCCACAGTGAAGATTGCATGCTTGGCAATTTGATTTAATTATTTCTGGAGCTTGATTCAGACTGTTCTTATCTGCCTAGGAAGAAAAAGGACTTTAGTAAGTTTCTTGGCCACTTTTGAATCAGTGCTATCACAGAAGAAAGCAAGGGATAATTTTTTTTCCATTTTAAGCCTGGGATTCACCTCTACAGTAGAGTTTTATTTCACAGGAAGAATGTTAAGTCTAGTGGACAAACTTTGTTTTTTCATGATAACAGCAATTTCTGCTGTCGCCCAGTCACCTTCAATAATAACAGAAATATATGTAAATATATTTTTTTCAGGGTTTATCAACCTTGGCACTATTGGCATTTGGGGCTGGCTAATTCTTTGTGTGGGAGACTGTCCTGTGCATTGTGGTATATTTAGTAGCATCCCTGGGATCTGCCCACTAGATGCCAGTAACCTCTCAACACACACACTTGTGACAATCAAAAATGTCTCCAGGTATAGACAAATGTCACAAGGAGAGGGGGGAGGACAAAATCGTCCCCAGTTGAGACCCATGGATACGCACACACACACAAACCCACACACAATAATATATAGAAACGTATACATATAACACACTTTCTCACGCTCTCATATACCCTTGGCACTTGGCAAATTCTGCTTGGCTTTCATTTCTTTTATGAAAATCACTTCTTTTAGAAATACTTGTCCAGTTTAAGGGCATGACGTGGTGGGGGGTAGTGTGTGTGTGTGTGAAGCCACACCTGAATGAAAAACTTAGTCTCCATAGAAAGGTGACCAAATTAACTTTCCTTTTGTGGGGAAAGCACCATAGGAGGTAAACGGAAACACTACAGGATGCCTGTTCCGTCACTAAGTAATACAATAAGGGAATGGTTCAATATTTGCTCCTTCCTGTTTCCCCTCTCTTGGCTTTGAGCATGCTTTTTCATAGCTGGATTTTGGGAGCTTACTGGATTGTAAAGGTCGAACCTTCCTGAAAACTCCGGGTCTTATACACTGGCTCACATTTACCTCTGACGTACTTAGCTGGAAGTAACAGAGCTACTGCTTTTGCATTGTTTACTGCATCCCAGACTCTATCCTAAATGCTTTACCCGTATTATTTCTTTTAGTCTTTACGGTAATTTTATAATGTAGGCACTATGACTATCCCAGTCTGACACGTGGGGAGACAGGCATAGAACACTGAACACAGAACGCAGAGCTTACTCTCGACCGCGGCATTGTGTTACCTTCCAAAAGATTAGTGGATTTGCTTATCAAGAACCTCAAATGACTCCATCATAAGCTATTCCTATAGGAGGCTTTTACTTTTTTTTTTGGTACACGGGCCTCTCACTGTTGTGGCCTCTCCCGTTGCGGAGCACAGGCTCCGGACGCGCAGGCTCAGCGGCCATGGCTCACTGGCCCAGCCGCTCCGCGGCATGTGGGATCTTCCCGGACCGGGGCACGAACCCGTGTCCCCTGCATCGGCAGGTAGACTCTCAACCACTGCGCTGCCGGGGAAGCCCGCCTTTTACATTTTTATATGATCTTTTCTGTTGCTGGTCGAAAATGAGAGGGATCTGGAGGAGGTGAGGATCTACTTAAAATTCTGGTAGAGGAGACCGGAATCATGGCTGGGGAGGCTGGTTCTCTGTTAACTACATGTGATATAATGCCTGCATTCGGGTTGTATTTTTATGTTAATTAACTGGAAGATGTAATTGGTTTTCTTCTAAATGAATAACATATTAAAGCCCTGAAATGCAGAGTGCAGGCAGACTATTTCTCCCCAAATTTAAATTTTCAAATGAGAGAGAGATTCACCTGAAGTCTAAGAGAAGGCTCTGGATCATCCATGAGGTTTCTTCCCCCCTTTGTTGAAGTATCACAGGCTGACTCTGATTAAGAGCTTTGAGAAATGAAAACTTTCACTTAGGGCATGTGAGACATTCTCAGGAAATCCCGGTGACTTACGTTGTCCTTCCCACCTTCCCACCTAGACAGTTTGGTTGCTCATCCAAGGCAGGCCAGCCCTTCCCGGGATTCTCAGCACAAGACCAGGGTCCCCATCATTTCTCTTACCTCCTCCTAGCTGGGGGACGCCGTACTCCCCCAAGGCAGGCTCCCGGGGCAGAGATGCTCTAGGTGAAGGGCCCGCCCACCCACAGGCTATCCATGACCCTCACGTTGTCTAAAGCAGCTCTGCTTCCTCCAGCCCCCACTCATTTTCAATCAGCAACCTGGGATTCAAAGTTAATGAAAAACGTTGAAAACTCAGTCTAACAATACGAGTTAAGTTGCGCAGGGGTGGGAGTGGCAGGAATTTTTTTAGTGTTGGGAGCAGCTTTCACAGCCCTGGCCTTCCCTTTGCGAGTGCACTTTTCTGTGTGACTTTTCCTTCCCTATCTGGCAGGTGTCTGCTCATCTTTCAAGAGCCCCCCTCCAGTATTGTTTCTTCTGTGTGGAAACGGTTGATCCCTCCTCTGTGCTTTACAGCCTTGTATAGAATCCAGTAAATACTTATTGAATGAATGGGTAATTCCATACTGGAATCTACACCTTTTTATTATTATAATAAATGATCACTGTAAAAAAAAAATTTCAAGAAGTACTTATGTGTATACACCATTCAATTTTGAGCATTTATCCATCCACTATTCATTCAACGAATATTTCTTGCACACCTACTGGCTGCCCAGCATTGTTCCAACAGTTGGGAATACAGGCGGGAGCAATACAGAGAAAATCTCAGCCCTCTAAAACTTGACATTCAACGAGGGTGAGACAGATAGTAAACAAAGAGCAAATATATGTTAGATAATAATGCACCTTGAAGAAATATAAAGCAGGGCAGGAGAGTTGTGAGTGATGCGGGGCTGAAGTGGGCCTGGTGCTGTTCAAGCCAGGCTGGGCAGGGAAACATCTGAGCAGAGGCCTGAATGCAGCTGTGGAGCCAGCCATAGGGATCTCTGGGGGAAGATGGTTCCAGGTGGAGGGAACAGCAGGTGCAAAGGCCCTGATGAGGCCTTTAGGAGATGAGGTCAGATAAGTAGCCAAGGGCAAAATCATGCAAAGCTTGACTGACCATGAAAAGGACATTGAATTTTATTCTAAGTGAGATGCAAAGCCGTTGAGCAGGAAAGTGACAGGAACAGATTTATATTTTTAAGCATCGCTTTCAGAGCATTTTCATGACCTTTCATTCAACCAGCAATTATCAATAGTGCCAGGCACTGCCCTAGATACTGAGAGGTGGCAGGTAAAAGACACAGAGCATGCCTTCAAGAGGCATGCAGTCTGGTGTGGAAACCGCTAGGCAAATGGACAGCTCAGCACGCTGGGTTAATGTCATGGTCAACACGGTGGAGGGCTGTGGAGCCAGGATGAAGAGATGCAGGGCAAGGGCAGAGGAGATTTTCCGGGTGAGGTCATTGTCAATGACGTTCCTAATCTGTGTCAGAAAAGCAGGAGTATCTGTTGCATGGGGATATGTAACAGGAAGGTCCACCTCAGTCTGGGGAAGGGAAGGGAAGAATCTTTGAGGAAAGGATTTTTAGACTGTGTTCTGAAGGCTGTGTTCTGAAGGCTGTTCTGAAGCAGTAGCTGGTCAGGCAAAGAGGTGGGATAGAGTCCAGCACAGGCCCTGGAGTGGAGAGGTGGGATGGCAGCGGGAGCAGGGGAGATGAAGCTGGGCTGGGTGGGGACAGTCCAAGTGCGCGAGTCTTGAGGCCACAGTCAGGGCTTAGGTCATTACTCGGAGAGCAGTGGGGAAAGAAGCATTTTAAAGAAAGAAGGGGCGTGATTAGAGTTGTATTTCAGAAAGATCATTCTGATGGAGAATGTTCTAGAAAAGAGCAGGGACAGGGAAGAGAACAGTTAGGAGCTAAGTTGTGGCCTAGACTGGACAATGTGGGAATGGGGCAGAGTGCTGGATTTGAACAGCGGGTAGGAGATGGACCAAGAGGACCGGACAAATGATTGGATGTGGAGGGTGAGGAAGAAAGATGAACCGTCACAACTGCCAGGTGCTGCTTTGGAAATGCTGGGCATCAGAACTGTTGATCGAGATAAATGATATGATACGGAAGAAGAAATGTGACAGAAAGAAAGACAATCAGTTACTCTTTGGGCAGTCTGAGACAGCTGCAGGGAGATATCCAGCGGGCAGTTGGATATTCTGGTAGGAAGCTCCACAGAGCATCCTTGGGAGAATTAGCACGCGGGTAGTTAAGGTCGTGGGAATGGATGGGATTGCTCAGGGAGTGTTACAATTTGCATGTGTGTGTGTGTGTGTAACTGACGAACACCCATATTTGAGACTGCCTAAGGACTCTCCTCAGATGGCTGTTTAAGTCTCAGACCCATCACAGCTCTCACAGTAGCGCTGGCTGTGGGCACTGCGGAGGCTGTGCAGCAATGTGCATTCTGAGACTGAGGAGCAGGGCAGGCACCCCAGCGACAGGAGAATCCTGGTAAAGGTGGCCTCGGGATGATAAATGAGTTCAGGTCTCTGCCTGACAAGTGCCTGCAATCACCTTCACATTTTAGTTGTTTGGAGGCTTTTGTGGGTGAATAATCAATCTTGTTTTCTGTTTCTTACTTCAGGATTAGAAAGAGTGTTGTAGAATATTTCCTTGTCTTGGCCTTATGCCCATCCTGTATGAAGAGCAACAAAGGAAGATGTGCCTTTTCTTCTTTCTTACAGACTTGAGCTGCGGCTTTTCACTAAATTCACAGTAGCAATATTTCAGGATAGGTGAAGGTGGTCCAAGAGTACAAACTTACATTTACAAGATGCATAAGTTCTGGGGATGTAATGCACAGCATAATGACCATAATTAACAATATTGTATATTTGAAAGTTGCTAAGTGAGTAGTTCTTTTTTTTTTAATATTTCAATTTTATTTTCTTTATTTTTTTATACAGCAGGTTCTTATTAGTTATCCATTTTATACACATCAGTGTATCCACATCAATCCCAATCGCCCAATTCATCACACCACCCCCCGCCCCCGCCACTTTCCGCCTTGGTGTCCATACGTTTGTTCTGTACATCTGTGTCTCAATTTCTGCCCTGCAGACCGGTTCATCTGTACCATTTTTCTAGGTTCCAAATATATGCATTAATATATGATATTTTGTTTTTCTCTTTCTGACTTACTTCACTCTGTATGACAGTCTCTAGATCCATCCACATCTAAACAAATTACTCAATTTTGTTCCTTTTTATGACTGAGTAATATTCCATTGTATATATGTACCAAATCTTCTTTATCCATTCGTCTGTCGATGGGCATTTAGGTTGCTTCCATGACCTGGCTACTGTAAATAGTGCTGCAATGAACATTGGGGAGCATGTGTCTTTTTGAATTATGGTTTTCTCTGGGTATATGCCCAGTAGTGGGATCGCTGGGTCATATGGTAATTCTATTTTCTGTTTTTTAAGGAAACTCCACACTGTTCTCCATAGTGGTTGTATCAATTTACATTCCCATCAACAGTGCAAGAGGATACCCTTTTCTCCACACCCTCTCCAGCATTTGTTGTTTGTAGATTTTCTGATGATGCCCATTCTAACTGGTATGAGGTGATACCTCATTGTAGTTTTGATTTGCATTTCTCTAATAATTAGTGATGTTGAGCAGTTTTTCATGTGCTTCTTGGCCATCTGTATGTCTTCTTTGGAGAAATGTCTACTTAGAGCTTCTGCCCATTTTTTGGATTGTGTTGTTTTTTTCTTAATATTGAGCTGCCGGAGCTGTTTATATATTTTGGAGATTAATCCTTTGTCCGTTGATTCGTTTGCAAATATTTTCTCCCATTCTGAGGGTTGTCGTTTCGTCTTGTTTATGGTTTCCTTTGTTGTGCAAAAGCTTTGAAGTTTCATTAGGTCCCATTTGTTTAGTTTTGTTTTTACTTCCATTACTCTAGGAGGTGGATAAAAAATATCTTGCTGTGGTTTATGTCAAAGAGTGTTCTCCTGTGTTTTCCTCTAAGAGTTTTATAGTGTCCGGTCTTACATTGAGGTCTCTAATCCATTTTGAGTTTATTTTTGTGTAGGGTGTTAGGGAGTGTTCTAATTTCATTCTTTTACATGTAGCTGTCCAGTTTTCCCAGCACCACTTATTGAAGAGACTGTCTTTTATCCATTGTATATCCTTGCCTCCTTTGTCATAGATTAGTTGACCATAGGTGCGTGGGTTTATCTCTGGGCTTTCTATCTCCTTCCATTGATCTATGTTTCTGTTTTTGTGCCAGTACCATATTGTCTTGATTACTGTAGCTTTGCCGTATAGTCTGAAGTCAGGGAGTCTGATTCCTCCAGCTCCGCTTTTTTCCCTCAAGACTGCTTTGGCTATTCATGGTCTTTTGTGTCTCCATACAAATTTTAAGATTTTTTTGTTCTAGTTCTGTAAAAGATGCCACTGGTAATTTGATAGGGATTGCATTGAATCTGTAGATTGCTTTGGGTAGTATGTCATTTTCACAATATTGATTCTTCCAATCCAAAAACATGGTATTTCTCTCCATCTGTTGGTATCATCTTTAATTTCTTTCATCAGTGTCTTATACTTTTCTGAGTACAGGTCTTTTGTCTCCCTAGGTAGGTTTATTCCTAGGTATTTTATTCTTTTTGTTGCAATGGTAAATGGGAGTGTTTCCTTAATTTCTCTTTCAGATTTTTCATCATTAGTATATAGGAATGCAACAGATTTCTGTGCACTAATTTTGTATCCTGCAACGTTACCAAATTCATTGATTAGCTCTAGTAGTTTTCTGGTGGCATCTTTAGCATTCTCTATGTATAGTATCATGTCATCTGCAACAGTGACAGTTTTACTTCTTCTTTTCTAATTTGGATTGCTTTTATTTCTTTTTCTTCTCTGTTTGCTGTAGCTAGGACTTCCAAAACTATGTTGAATAATAGTGATGCGAATGGACATCCTTGTCTTGTACCTGATCTTAGAGGAAATGCTTTCAGTTTTTCACCATAGAGAATGATGTTTGCTGTGGGTTTGTCATATATGGCTTTTATTATGTCAAGGTAGGTTCCCTCTATGCACACTTTCTGGAGAGTTTTTATCATAAAAGTGGTGTTGAATTTTGTCAAAAGCTTTTTCTGCATCTACTGAGATGATCATACGGTTTTTATTCTTCAATTTGTTAATATGGTGTATCACATTGATTTATTTGCATATATTGGAGAATCCTTGCATCCCTAGGATAAATCCCACTTTTTCATAGTGTATGATCCTTTTAATGTGTTGTTGGATTCTGTTAGCTAGTATTTTGTTGAGGATTTTTGCATCTAAATTCATCAGTGATATTGGTCTGTAATTTTCTTTTTTGTAATATCTTTGACTGGTTTTGGTATTAGGGTGATGGTGGCCTCATAGCATGAGTTTGGGAGTGTTCCTTCCTCTGTAATTTTTTGGAAGAGTTTGAGAAGGATGGGTGTTAGGTCTTCTCTAAATGTTTGATAGAATTCACCTGTGAAGCCATCTTGTCCTGGACTTTTGTTTGTTGGAAGATTTTTAATCACAGTTTCAATTTCATTACTTGTGATTGGCATGTTCATATTTTCTATTTCTTCCTGGTTCAGTCTTGGAAGGTTATACCTTTCTTAGAATTTGTCCATTTCTTCCAGGTGGTCCATTTTATTGGCATAGAGTTGCTTGTAGTCGTCTCATAGTATGCTTTGTATTTCTGTGGTGTCTGTTGTAACTTCTCCTGTTTCGTTTCTAATTTTATTTATTTGAGTCCTCTCCCTCTTTTTCTTGATGCGTCTGGCTAATGTTTTATCAACTTTGTTTATCTTATCAAAGAACCAGCTTTTAGTTTTATTCATCTTTGCTATTGTTTTCTTTGTTTCTATTTCATTTATTTCTGCTCTGACCTTTATGATTTCTTTCCTTCTGCTAACTTTGGGTTTTGTTTGTTCTTCTTTCTCTAGTTCCTTTAGGTGTAAGGTTAGATTGTTTATTTAAGGTGTTTCTTGTTTCTTGAGGTAGGCTTGTATAGCTATAAACTTCCCTCTTAGAAGTGCTTTTCCTGCATCCCATAGGTTTTGGATCGTCGTGTTTTCATTGTCATTTGTCTCTAGGTATTTTTTGATTTCCTCTTTGATTTCTTCAGTGATCTCTTGGTTATTTAGTAACATATTGTTTAGCCTCCATGTGTTTGTGTTTTTTCCTTTTTTTTCCCTGTAATTCATTTCTAATGTCATAGTGTTGTGGTCAGAAAAGATGCTTGATATGACTTCAATTTTCTCAAATTTACTGAGGCTTGATTTGTGACCCAAGATGTGATCTATCCTGGAGAATGTTCCATGTGCACTTGAGAAGAAAGTGTAATGTGCTGTTTTTGGATGGAATGACCTATAAATATCAATTAAAGCTATTTGGTCTATTATGTCATTTAAAGCTTCTGTTTCCTTATTTATTTTCATTTTGGATGATCTGTCCATTGGTGTAAGTGAGGCATTAAAGTTCCCCACTATTATTGTGTTACTATCGATTTCCTCTTTTATAGCTGTTAGCAGTTGCCTTATGTATTGAGGTGCTCCTATGTTGGGTGCATATATATTTATAATTGTTATATCTTCTTCTTGGATTGATCCCTTGATGATTATGTAGTATCCTTCCTTGTCTCTGGTAACATTCTTTTTTTTAAAGTCTATTTTATCTGATATAAGTATTGCTACTCCAGCTCTCTTTTGATTTCCATTTGCATGGAATATCTTCTTCCATCCCCTCACTTTCAGTCTGTATGTGATCCTAGGTCTGAAGTGGGTCTCTTGTAGACAGCATATAGATGGGTCTTGTTTTTGTGTCCATTCAGCAAGCCTGTGTCTTTTGGTTGGAGCATTTAATCCATTCACGTTTAAGGTAATTATCGATATGTATGTTCCTATGACCATTTTCTTAATTGTTTTGGGTTTGTTTTTGTAGGTCCTTTTCTTCTCTTGTGTTTCCTACTTAGAGAAGTTCTTTTAGCATTTGTTGTAGAGCTGGTTTAGTGGTGCTGAATTCTCTTAGCTTTTGCTTGTTTGTAAAGCTTTTGATTTCTCCAGTGAATCTGAAAGAGATCCTTGCCAGGTAGAGTAATCTTGGTTTGTAGGTTCTTCCCTTTCATCACTTTAAGTATATCATGCCACTCTCTTCTGGCTTGTAGAGGTTCTGCTGAGAAATCAGCTGTTAAACTTATGGGAGTTCCCTTGTATGTTATTTGTCGTTTTTCCCTTGCTGCTTTCAGTAATTTTTCTTTGCCTTTAACTTTTGCCAATTTGATTATTATATGTCTCGGTGTGTTTCTCCTTGGGTTTATCCTGTATAGGACTCTCTGTGCTTCCTGGACTTGGGTGGCTGTTTCCTTTCCCATGTTAGGGAAGTTCTCGACTATAATCTCTTCACATATTTTCTCGGGTCCTTTCTTTCTCCCTTCTTCTTCTGGGACCCCTATAATGCAAATGTTGTTGCGTTTAATGTTGTCCCAGAGATCTCTTAGGCTGTCTTCATTTCTTTTCATTCTTTTTTCTTTATTCTGTTCTGCAGCAGTGAATTCCACCATTCTGTCTTCCAGGTCACTTATTCGTTCTTCTGCCTCAGTTATTCTGCTATTGATTATTTCTAGTGTATTTTTCATTTCAGTTATTGTATTGTTTATCTCTGTTTGTTTGTTCTTTAATTCTTCTAGGTCTTTGTTAAACATTTCTTGCATCTTCTCGATCTTTGCCTCCATTCTTTTCCCGAGGTCCTGGATCATCTTCACTATCATTATTCTGAATTCTTTTTCTGGAAGGTTGCCTATCTCCACTTCATTTAGTTTTTTTTCTGAGGTTTTATCTTGTTCCTTCATCTGATACATAGCCCTCTGCCTTTTCATCTTATCTATCTTTCTGTGAATGTGGTTTTGTCCCACAGGCTGCAGGATTGTAGTTCTTCTTGCTTCTGTTGTCTGCCCTCTGGTGGATGAGGCTATCTAAGAGGCTTGTGCAGGTTTCCTGATGGGAGGGACTGGTGGTGGGTAGAGCTGGCTGTTGCTCTGGTGCACAGAGCTCAGTAAAACCTTAATCTGCTTGACTGCTGATGTGCTGGGCTGGGTTCCCTCCCTGTTGGTTGTTTGGCCTGAAGCAACCCAATACTGGAGCCTACCCGGGCTCTTTGCTGGGTCTAATGGCGAACTCTGGAAGGGCTCACGCCAAGGAGTACTTCCCAGAACTTCTGCTGCCAGTGTCCTTGTCCTCACAGTGAGGCACAGCCTCCCCCCGCCTCTTCAGGAGACCCACCAACACTAGGAGGTAGGTCTGGTTCAGTCTCCTGTGGGGTCACTGTTCCTTTCCCTGGGTCCCGATGTGCACACCACTTTGTGTGTGCCCTCCAAGAGTGGAGTCTCTGTTTCCCCCAGTCCTGTCAGAGTCCTGCAGTCAAATCCTGCTAGCCTTCAAAGTCTGATTCTCTAGGAATTCCTCCTCCCATTGCCAGACCCCCAGGTTCAGCAGCCTGACATGGGACTCAGAGCCTTCACTCCAGTGGGTGGACTTCTGTGGTATAAGTGTTCTCCAGTTTGTGAGTCACTCACCCAGCAGTTATGGGATTTGATTTTATTGTGATTGTGCCCCTCCTACCATCTCATTGTGGCTTCTCCTTTGTCTTTGGATGTGGGTTATCTTTTTTGGTGAGTTCCAGTGTCTTCCTGTCGATGATTGTTCAGCAGCTAGTTGTGATTCTGGTGTTCTCGCAGGAGGGAGTGAGAGCATTTCCTTCTACTCTGCCATCTTGGTTCTGTGTGAGAGTAGTTCTTAAAAGTTCTCATCACACACAACATACACACACACACACACACACACACAGAAATTGCAACTTTCTGAGGTGACAGATGCGTTGACTAACCTTATTGTGGTCTAATCATTTCACAGTACATGCATTTATCAAATCAGTATGTTGTACACCTTTAACTTAAACAATATTATATGTCAATTATATCTCAGTAAAGCTGGAAAAAAGAAATATTTCACACAACTTCAAAAGGGTTACTAAGTGTTACAGAGAGTTGAGATTTCCTTAAACCAGAGGTGTGGCCATTAAAAAGCAAACATCTAGTGAACCATATTTGGCCAAAGCAGAATTGATCATTCTTGGTAAGACTTGATTGTAGTGATATTGTTTATTCTGATTGTTCAGAATGAGAATTGATTCACTCCCCATTTCTACCCTTTCTGAAGTAGGTATGCACTTTCGTGCTGGTCCATGCAATGTCAGGCACATTAATATATAGTAAGTCCTCACGAATCCTTATTCACCATTATTACTGTTGTTTTGTTATTATTACTTTTTTGTACTTGAATGCTTGTCCGTTGCCCCCAGACAGTCACTAAGGAAACTTTTTATGCCCTTGGGACTAACATTCCTAGTCCTTGGTACAGGGTAGAAATGAAGTATTTTATGTTGTATTCTAATTGCTTGATTATGTTAGTAGTCTTTTCCTAGTTTGAGTGTAGACTCCTCGAAGGCAGGAACGATGTCTCCTACTTCTTTACTTCCAAAACTTCTAGCCATGATCTAAACACATGGGAGTTATTTACTTATATTTATTTTAAAACTGAAAGATTGAAATAATGAGTTCACTTTTGCCAATTCAAGAAGAGCATAAAGATTATAGAAACACTTTGGACCTCCCACCCCAACAGCAGAAGCAATGTCAAGACCACCTTATTGAAATGCACATCCATAACTTGTAAAAGTGATGGGGAAATTGGCCTTTGACAATTCAGAGATGTGGCAGTCGAAAGTGAAGACATACCTTTTGTTTTTAAACATTGCTCTTTGATCAGGGTATTAATATTCATAAAACTCTTGAAAGGAGATTGTCATTAGGTGTTAGAGACATTAAGGTTTCACCGGTTTTCAAAGCCTTTCTACAGAGATGAAATTGCCCCTGTGCTTCCACTGCTCTTCATATTAACTGCATTTGGTATGAGTTCCCTCATTGGTTTTCAGGCCTGTGCTCCTGAAACCTAGAAGTGTGATTAGAAATACAGAAGTCAGGAGAGAGTTTGTGGAGTTGCGTTTTTTGTGCACTTTATGAGGATAATGTCACTGGGAATAGAACACCACCACCAGGAAACAGTCTCTTGCTGTCACATGAATGCCGCCATACACACTTGATTGAGAATTGACATTGAGGAGAGGCTGCACTATTTGTTTTCAAAGAGAGTAGCTTGTATTTCTTGACATTTTATCCCAGTGACTTTTACATTAACAAAAGCCAATGGGTGCTAGGGAAATAATCAGTCTTTGGCAAAGCCAAAGACCTCCTGTTGTTGCAAACATCTTGGAGAAAGCTGTCCATCTGAGTGTCAGGAACCCCAAGATCCAAAGCAGTTCATCTAGAAGGATTTGGTTTCTTCAGAGTGCTCTGAATCTTGGTTGATAGATGGACAGACAAGTCTCTCTAGCATTTTTTTAATAAATTAAAAGCAAGTAAGCAGTAAATGTGGAATGATAGGACCCAACATATTCACTATCGATATGAGTCAGGCGAAGTAGAAAAGGTTAATATAGGGAGTTGCTTGGTGGCTTATTTGGTAGCCATGCAACACATGTACTAACCAATATGTTTACCTTTGCTACTTTGTTTTTTGAAAAAAAAATTTTAATTAATTAATTTTTTTTTATTTTTGGCTGCATTGGGTCTTTGTTGCTGCACGCAGGCTTTTCTCTAGTTGCTGCGAGTGGAGGCTACTCTTCGTTGCAGTGCACGGGCTTCTCATTGTCGTGGCTTCTCTTGTTGTGGAGCACAGGCTCTAGGTGCGCGGGCTTCAGTAGTTTTAGCACGCAGTCTCAGTAGTTGTGGCTTAAGGGCTCTAGAGCACAGGCTCAGTAGTTGTGGCTCACGGGCTTAGTTGCTTGGTGGCATTGTGGGATCTTTCCGGGCCAGGGCTCAAACCCATGTCCTCTGCATTGGTAGGCGGATCCTTAACCACTGTGCCACCAGGGAAGCCCACCTTTGCTACTTTTGAATTTAAGACTTTTTTATTTCAGAAAATAGAAAGTAGGCCTTAAGTTGGATCTTGATGAAAATTGTGCTAATCCTGGGATAGCTTTTCCCTTGTAATCATTTAAGAACAGGAATTTTGTTGATATCTCCTTTGCTGATGTTAGTGGAGGAGAAATTTAACAGTTAAATCTTTTTAATTTCAAAGTCCATTTTGAGTGGATGGGGAAAACAAGTCATTTTAAACTGGAACATGACAAGTTGGATAGAGATACACGTTTTCTTAAATTTATTAAAAATGATGTGTACCCAAAAGTACAAGAGTATATAATTCAGATTTTAAGAGTTTTGCCAAATTTCGGTAACCTTATGTGTATAGAATAAAAAAGAATTGAGACTTGTGTAGGGGTAGGGTTCAGTTTACAAATGGACTGGCCCAGATGAGAGGGCCCTGCTGATGCCCAGAGCAAAGATTAAATGAAGGCTTTTAAGTATTGTGAGATGACTTTAAATTCTGTTCAAGATTTAGAAAACAGTCATCTCCAAAGTAGCCAGGTAAATTTTGTGAACCACACCTCTTGGAATTGATAGTGATAGTGAGTTTTTAAATACTTATTTTCTACGGCATTCAAGTCTACCAAATACTGCTTTATCAGATTGTTTCTAACTTTATTACTTTAATAAATATTTTTAAAGATCATATATTGTATTTTAAAGCCCAGAATTAGAATTTTGTATTTGGACAGATCTAGCATATTTTCTTTACAACAGGCCAAGCACACACAATAGGTTGTGAGTTTTGTTTGTTTCTTGTTCAGTCCTTAAATTGATCTTTAAAAGTTTTAAGTAAAGCAGAAATTCAAATAGAATCAACAAAATCTGAGATATTTTGAGTGTCAGTAATATTTACACTATAGGCTTCTCTTGAGGTCCCAGTATAAGACTTTAAAAAATTGTTTCTGAATGGGATTTAATGTTTGATTTGACCTTACGGTAGCAATCCAATTCCTTTTGAATGTACATGGAAAATATTATTAGATCTACTTTGGAAGTACAATGAGTCATTCCACCTGCTGCCTTTTTTTATTGGAAATTAATGAAAAACTAATTGAGAAAAATTATCACCTCCTACCAAAAACACTATTAGATGGCAAATAGCAGAAATGAATATTGTGGTCATCATAGGCCCCTTAAAACAACAGTCCCCAACCTTTTTGGCACCAGGGACCGGTTTTGTGGAAGACAGTTTTTCCGCTGACAAGAAGGGTGGTATGGTTCAGGTGACGATGCGAGTGATGGGGAGCGGCAGATGAAACTTCACTCGCCTGCCTGCCGCTCACCTCCTGCTGTGCGACCCAGTTCCTAACAGGCCACAGACCGGTAGCGGTCCATGGCCCGGGGGTTGGGGACCTCTGCCTTAAAAGAACCCCTAGACCCACAAGTGATAGATTGTAGGATTGGCAGTTCCATATGGATCCCCAAATCAGCTCCAGTCAAGACTCCAGTGGACCCCTGGACTCTATAGCAGATATTGATTTGTTCATTAAAAACCAATAATGAACTTTCTTTGAATATGTAGCATAATTAGTTTTGTTCTCCACCTGAGGTTATTGCTTAACTCAGACCCCAAGCATCCTTTTCTGAGGAACGTGCACTTTCCTTCCTACCTAACAATAATAACACTTTTTACAACAGTGCTAACGTGTCCCTAAAGCCATGCTATTCAGAGTGTGATCCTCTTATCCAGTCAGTGAACTGTTTATTACTGGTCTTCAGGGAGTTAAAGGAGCTCACAGCCCCAGGTAAACCAACTACATCACTAAGCACACTGTTTAGTTCATCTGTGCATTATGGCAACTTCCTCAATGAAGGAAGCGTGTGCATTGACTTACATTCTGGGGGAAGCGAAGTGCCAGTGTTCTCTCTTATAACGTTCTCTCTCTGACTTTCAATGATTTTCTCCAAACTTGGAAAGTTCAGCTCAGAATGTATACAGAAAGAGACCATGAGATTTTTGTAGGGCAGTACTTATAAAGAGCAACATTATCTATCCCACATATACAGAGTCCATATTACCGTATCTAATTATTATTCGGTTTACTTCTTTTTCATGAAAGATACATTTCTGTTTCTATGTAACATCAGCTTGTACATCAACTTGATTCCTCGGTAGACAAATTAATTAATTGAATAATATCATTATGCAGTGTTTCGTAACATTAATAGTTATTGATGAGTGCTTGCTAAGGTACTCTGCTGAGCACTGTACATGCGTTAGCATATTTTATCCTCACAACAACCCTTTGCAGGGAGATATCGATCATCTTCTTTTTGGAGGTGAGAAACCTGAGGCTTAGAGAGGTCAGATAACCTACTCACCCCGTTTCAAAATCAGGTTGGCTTAGCTTCAGGACCCTTGCTCTTAGCCACGCAAAAGCCCATAAGGACCAGCCAGATAAATGATAAATGAGTGAATCAGATTCAAATTCTGGCAACGTGGTGGACAAAGCTCATGCAAAACAGACAAATAGAAAAGTTGGTTAAAATATGCTTTTTAAAAATGTCATAACAATTGAGATTGAAAGAAATAAAGAGAATCACAAGGTTTCAGAAAGGAAGTGGGGCTCCAAGGAGCCAGATGAGAAGGCTGAAGTTAGGGCCCTAGGAGAACTTGGATCTGGAAATAGACCCTCGTGTTAACCCTCATGCACGCAGAATCTGGACCTGTGCAAGCAGGAAGCTAAAACTTAAACTTCGTGTAAAGCTGAGCTCCTCAAGGGTCAGCCTTTTTTCCAGAAGGGAGCTTGAAAAATTCCGTCCATCAAACTCGTGCCATATACAGGTATGGAGTCCAAATCTACCCCAGTGATGCAGAAGTCTGGAGAGATTATTTATACCTGAAGGGTCATAAGCCCTCAGATTGATGAAGCACATTGCTTCTGTCCATTGTTCTATCATTACCAAAAGCAAATCCTCATTCTGATATAAAGTATGGAAATTTTAGAACACCAAGGATGAAAGGGGCATCTTAAACATAAACATAACCACAAGAAGGAAAAATCGAAACAAAGATAAAGTTGCCATCAAAGGAAAAACAGTTCAACTAGCAGCAGTACTTCTTCCTGGCAACAATGAAGACTAAAAGACATTGAAATAACATCTAAGAAAAAATAACTATCAACCTGGAATTTTCTACCCTGCAATCCATCATTTAAGAGTGATAATGACATGGAATACAGAGTGATAGGAAAAACTACTGATAAAAAAACAGTAATCTCACAAACATCATGTTGAGTGATACAAGCCAACAAAAAAGAGTACGTACTGGATGATTCCCTTTATATGAAATTCAAGAAATAGGCTAAATTAATCAGTAGTGAAAAATGTCTGGATAGTCAGGGTGAGTATTGACAGAGAAAGGGCATGAGAGGACCCTCTGGTGTGATGAAAATATTATAAATCTTGATGTGGGTGGGATTTGCTTGGGTGTATACCCAAGCAAAAATTAATTGAGCCAAGTCCTTTGCATGCATATGTATTACATACCTCAGTGTATATATATCTACATTTTTGGCTGTGTAACACAGCTTGTGGGATCTTATTTCCCCGACCAGGGATCGAACCTGGGCCCACAGCAGTGAAAGCTGGAGTCTTAACCACCGACCGCCAGGGAATTCCCTTCACTGTATATATTATTACCCTCCCAAGAAGAATATATATATATATATATATTTTTAACATCTTTATTGGAGTATAATTGCTTTACATTGTTGTGTTAGTTTCTGCTGTGTAACAAAGTGAATCAGCTACATGTATACATATATCCCCATATCCCCTCCCTCTGCATCTCCCTCCCACCCTCCCTATCCCGCCCCTCTAGGTGGTCACAAAGAAGAATATATTTTTAAAACAGGAAGGGCATAATAAAGACTTTTTAAGTTTGCTTTTTATAGGTGCTCACTAAAGAATTGCTAAAGACTTATTTCTGTGAGAATGAGATAGAACCCAGAGGATCAGAGTGAGTTGTAATAATGAACAGTAAGAAAAGAAAGTGGTAAATAAGAGTTTTCTTCGAAACACACATTGACTAACAACAATAATAATGACTTTGTGGGGTGGGGGGTCAAAAGCAAGATGGGATTAAAACACTAGATAACAACCAGTGAAGGTGGTAGGTGGCAATTGGAGTTAAAGCATTCTAAGATTCTAGCTTTTTTCTGGAGGAGGGTAGAAATGTAATTAACTTTGAGTCAATGTTAAAAGTTTAAGGTAGTCACAAAAGCAGTAAAGACAGACTAACTTTCATATTAGTTGATTGTAAAATAAGAGTTAAGAAGTTATTCAATCTAATAGTAATCAGGAAAATAGAAAAACAGAGGCAAAGAAAAGACATGTAGCAAATAGGAAAAAATTACAGAAGAAGTAGGTCCAATTAAGTTAGTAATTATAAATATAATTTATTAACAGATGTAACTTTTTAACATGTTAGAAGACAGAGAGTCTACCATACTATTTATAAGAGAGATTCTCAAACCAAATTACACAAAGCCACAGGGAAAGAAGTGATAAATTAGGAAGAGTTTTAAAAAATGATAGTTGATATAACAACTTAATACCTTGCAAAATAAACTTCAAGGCAAAAATGTATTTTTAGGAATAATTCACCAGGAAGATATAAAAATCCTGAGCTTGAATCCTCAAAGTGAATCAAGCAAAATTTGATAGAATGACAAGGAGATACAAATTCTTAATTACAGTGGAAGACTTTTGTTTGTTTTTTGTTTGTTTGTTTTTGTTGTTGTTGTTTTGTTTGGGGTTTTTTTTGCGGTACGCGGGCCTCTCACTGCTGTGGCCTCTCCCGCTGCGGAGCACAGGCTCCGGACGCGCAGGCTCAGCAACCATGGCTCACAGGCCCAGCCACTTTGCGGCATGTGGGATCTTCCCAGACCGGGGCACGAACCTGTGTCCCCTGCATCGGCAGGCAGACTCTCAACCACTGCGCCACCAGGGAAGCCCTACAGTGGGAGATTTTAACACACATCCATAGAAAATGATACCGTAAGCAGATAGAAATGACAAAAGATGTGGAGTAGATTTGGACTCCATACCTGTATATGGAATGAGTTTGATGGATGGAAAATGATACCATAAGCAAATAGAAATGACCAAAGATCATTTCGCACAGAAAATGATACCGTAAGCAGATAGAAATGACCAAAGAAATGACCAAAGAGTTGAACAATGCTGTTAATGTACTTGATCTTTTGAATATATAAAGATCCCTGCCCCAAGAGTTAGGCAATGTACATTCCTAGCACAACATACATCATTTACAAATTTGAGCATGTATTATTGATACAAAAGAAATATCAGTAAAGGTAAATCAGACAAAGTATAAAACAACTGGGAGTGTTGAGGCTTGTGGCAAACCAGAGAGAGTGGGCTTTCTTAACAATAAAGTAAAACAAAACAAAAATACTCTGTAGCATATAGCCTTGGTTAGAAACTTCTAAGTGATTGCACTATTCTGGAGTCATCGAAGCACAAACGTGTGCTGCTGCCTTTACATCTTGTTGCCCACTCTCTGATCTTTTGACAATTCAGACAGCTGTATTCATAGAAGGGAACGGGGTTATCAGTGAATAAGACTCCCTCCCCCATAATCAGTCATCTTTGGAGTTGTAAACACTTCTGATAGGGGGTGACATGGCATGGGGGGGCAGGGGAAGGACAGAAAGAGGCTATTGTCTTAAATTAGTTGTAAAGATTCTGTGATGAGTTTTGGATTATTCATTATCCCTGGTCCTCAGAGGGGAGGTTGTATGAAATCTTTCTCTGAAGATGTTGAAGAATTAATCAAATAATTTTCTTTTTGGATACAGTTAAGACTTTATTTATGTGTTGAACATATTTAATAAGTGCTTGCACTTTGTCATGGCTGAAAGAATTTTGTGACCCTGAGAAATCCTGGACATAGATTCTCTGCAAACTGGGTGAGTGCCGGATTTATCAGGAACGCTATAGGACTTCACTTAAACATCTAATTGTCTCATCTCCTCTTCCGTGGTTTACGAATCATGTTGTTCAGTATTGTTCAATATCATACTTATAATACTCTAGATTTAGTGTGTATCCTTTTAATTTGTTAATCTATAGCACTCTTAACCCTTTACTAATGATTCATGATAGCCTTTCATTTTGTTAGATTTTAGTATCTCTTCTTGCTGACCTAGAAATTTTACAGGCAGCTCCATTTTTAGGTTGATGAGATGCAGTGATCCCTGAAGCGACCTGTGCAGTCTCCCACAGGTAACTTCCTTCAAGCTTGAAATGATTCCATTTATTACCATGAATCCCTGCCCTTGAGAACACATTAGCTGAATGTTTGCTAATTTTATTCTCCGCTCCGCCTTTGAATACTGGATATCAATCTATCTCCTAAAATCTTTCTTAACTTTTTAAGTTAAGGCATTTATCACCAAATTATGTATCCCATGAGTGGTTTTGGTTGACAGAAGAGGAATAAAACAACCCATCCAGTTTATTTTACAGTGTAATTGAAGAGCTAAAGCGACTATTAAGGGTTAGCATCACCCCTAGGTCTAAGGAATAAATAATGCTCAGGTTTATATTTTCTAAGAGTGCTAACTATTGGTCCCTTTGCAAAGAGTAGTAAACTACAACTGTACTTGGTCACAAACTCACACTAGGCATCAGAATTCTTACCACAGCAGAAGTCATCATTGACTGCATTTGTGTAAATTCTGACAGGCTGTCAGCACAGTTGTGCTCATGAACTTTCAGTCTCGGCGTCTCTGTCCAGCATCTCTCTGATTTCCCATATCTATCCCTAAGATTTCAGTCTTTAGTGTGTGCACTGAATAGAGATGTAAATGCTTTGGTTTGCCCTTGATGACCAAAGAAGAGCTGGTGTGGTTGCAGATCCAGATATATTTGAACTGGTTTGATATTTTCCACTTGATATAAAGTGGGGGACACATCGATGTGACAGTGACAGATTTCTCTGGATTATGTTTGTGTTGCTGTGCCTTAACGGTTCCTATGAAAAACTTCATGTACCACACGTGAGTCCTAGTTGAAGAATTACCTAAATGCTTTTCTGATTTAGGTTCAAGTAGCAATTCATGTTGAGCTATAAATATGAAAGGGATTTGGTTTTGCTGTTTTCTTTTTTTTTTTTTCTTTCTCTCTCTCTCTCTTTTTATTTGCCACTTAACTGCTTCCTCATTTTGGGTCCATCAGTTTTAAGCTTAGATTAGAACAGTCACCTGAGTCATAAAATTTGGCAGTTAAATGGACAGTATCCTCGTTACATAAATAGCTTATATAATCTTTACGAATAACACTAAGGCCACAACAGATAAGTGAGTAGAGGACATGAACAATTCCCTAAAGTAAAAATCCACATGGCCAGTATGCATTTTAAAAACTGTTCAACTCCCTGGTAATCATAGAAATGTCAGTTAAAACAACCACAAGTATCCTTTCTTATCTTTAAAATTCTACTTTGGTAGGTTACTTAACTTTTTCTTAAAGTTTTAATTAGAAGAAGGCATTAAAGATTTTGACATATCTGTTAAATTAATAAATTTTAACGTATGTTGCAAAAGTGTTTGCCAAACTGTTGTAACAATTATACTCCCAGGTATGCCAGTATAGGGAGGAGAAGCCTGTCTCTCTGCACTCTTGGGTGCATTGAGATGATCCATTTTTAAAATGCTGCCAATGAGAGAACAAATTACTGCATAACTATATAATACTTTTGGGCATTAAATGAATACTTATGAAGATTTTATATAACACAGAAGAGATGCTTATGAAAAGGACAAATGGCACTTTGGGTAGCCCCAGCCCTACACTTCACATAGTCAAATAGAGTCTAAGGGAGGGTTCCATTCCTTTTGTTCCCACTTCATACAGCCTGAGGAATGTTTAAAACTTGGGTGAAAGAGCCCGGTGGTAGAGCCCACTTCCTTCCATGTATTGGAAAATGGTTTTGCAAATATTAAAACTCATTTCCGTGGTTAAATCAACTACTGTTTGGAAGAAACCTGGATTATCTCCAAGCAAAATGAGTTTCTGATGTTGAAACGTTCTTGCCTCACTTAGTTTTGAATACTTAAGTTATGGAGATATTTGGACACGTGCAAGACGTCAGAATCATCCGTCATTCTTCAGCTCCCTTAGCTTATCCCTATCCTGTCATCTGTTTATGTCTGTGACGAATTCTTTAGAAACCATGTTGTGAAGAGAGCCGACCTTTCTGCAGGTGTCCTTACCACTGAACCAAAATGAATAGAGAAAGCTCTCAGAGACTTATCTTCAGAATCTGTGATATCACCACGTGTGTTTCTTTTAACCTAAAAATATCTGCCATTCTTTGCGATTTCTAAAGGGTGTGCCTCATTTGAGAGGCGGCAGCAAAGTCTCACACTCAACATAATTTTATTTTTAAGGTAGAAAAAAATTAGAAATGATGAACTGTTTTGACTGGTGTGTCACTGAATCCCTGATGAAAGCTGTTCTTGTAAGCACATCAGATAAGTCTTTGTTGTATTATAAAGACACATGCACCCCAATGTTCATTGCAGCACTATTTACAATAGCCAGGTCATGAAGCAACCTAAATGCCCATCGATATACAAATGGATAAAGAAAATGCGGCACATATATGCAATGGAATATTACTCAGCCGTAAAAAACAACGAAATTGAGCTATTTGTAATGAGGTGGATGGACCTAGAGTCTGTCATACAGAGTGAAGTAAGTCAGAAAGAGAAAGACAAATACCGTATGCTAACACATATATATGGAATTTAAGAAAAAAAATGTCATGAAGAACCTAGGGGTAAGATAGGAATAAAGACACAGACCTACTAGAGAATGGACTTGAGGATATGGGGAGGGGGAAGGGTAAGCTGTGACAAAGCGCGAGAGTGGCATGGACATATATACACTACCAAACGTAAAATAGATAGCTAGTGGGAAGCAGCCACGTAGCACAGGGAGATCAGCTTGGTGCTTTGTGACCGCCTGGAGGTGTGGGATAGGGAGGGTGGGAGGGAGGGAGATGCAAGAGGGAAGAGATATGGGAACATATGTATATGTATAACTGATTCACTTTGTTATAAAGCAGAAACTAACACACCATTGTAAAGCAATTATACTCCAATACAGATGTAAAAAATAAATAAACAAAGCAAAGAAAAAAAAGGAACGAAATTGGATCATTTGTAGAGATGTGGATGGACCTAGAGGCTGTCATACAGAGTGAAGTAAGTCAGAAAGAGAAAAACAAATATGTATAATAATGCATATATGTGGAATCTAGAAAAATGGTACAGACGAACTGGTTTGCAAGGCAGAAATAGAGACAGATGTAGAGAACAAACGTATGGACACCAAGCGGGGAAAGCGGGGTGGAAGGAGGTAGTGGTGGGATGAACTGGGAGATTGGGATTGACATATATACACTAATATGTATAAAATAGATAACTAATAAGAATCTGCTGTATAAAAAATAAATAAAATAATAAAAACTAAAAAACAAAATAATAATAAGCTCCCTGCAAGTGTTTAGTGCTGATGGAAGCTTTGAGGTGTGTTTGTGTGCTGACTCTTTGGATGTGGAGATGTTAAAAGTTTGGATTCCTCCTCATCAAAGACTGCAGTTGGATCTCAAGTGAGCCAGTTGCGTCTATGTCTCACTTCTTCAAGTATGGAATTTATGGAGCCCACTAATTTTATAAATATGTTTTAGTGTAAAGCATCTGGGTGGGCTTTGGACTGTGCCAACCTGGGGCTGAGTACTGGCTCTGCCAGAAACTAACTGCATGACCTTAATTTACTTTACACACCCTTATGGCAGGTGAAGTTTGGTCCTTCATCTGACACGTGGGAATAACAACACTCACTTGGCAATCTTGTGAGGATAACGATAATATATGTAGTATATAAGAATCAACACGTGTTAATTAACATTAATACTTCCTTAGTGTTTTATTAACATTGTATAAGGAAGTACTTGAACAAGCTGCTTTTTTAAAAATCCTTATTGGAGTATAATTGCTTTACAATGTTGTGTTAGTTTCTGCTGTACGACAAAGTAAATCAGCTATAAGTATACATATATCCCCATATCCCCTCCCTCTTGAGCCTCCCTCCCACCCTCCCTATCCCACCCCTCTAGGTTGTCACAAAGCATCGAGCTGATCTCCCTGTGAGCTGCTTTTTGAATGACTTTATGATTTACCCAAATTAACCCAATGCATTTTGGGTTCAATTTCTAGTCTAGGTGAGGGGTTTTCCCAGTGATGCACAAGACCCTTTCCACTGCCTTCGTGCTCCATGACATGCACTGGTAAGATGGTCGGGGGGGTCTCTATTGTTTTCTGAGACCTGGGAGTGAAGCTTTTTTCACCAGAAAAACCAACATACTCATATAGGAGTCAATCCACACTTTTGTATTCACTAGCACCATGCTGAACCATATATATTTAATTGGATGCTTAATAATTCTGATTCAGACACTTTATAGGCTGCAAGAAAGATATGTTCTATTTCTGCCAGGAACGTGTAAAGTATTCAGAACAATTTTTTTTAAAAAAAGGTCTGTGCTTATAGCTTAGTTCATTTCTCATGCCTCTCTCACCCATTCTTAAACTCATGAAGCTGTCAAAAGCAGTGTTCACACTGGAAACAACCCAAATATCCATCAGTAAGAGAATAAACGAACAAATTGCATATTCATACATTGTAATACTACTCAACAGTAAAAAATTCTGAGTTATGAAGAGATGCAACAACGTGGGTGAATCTTAAATACATTATGTTGAGCCAAAGAAGCCAGACACAAAACAGTATATACTGAAAGACTTCATTTCTGTGAAGTTTGTGAAGAGGAAACTCCAATCTATGATGACAGAAGTCAGAATAGCAGTTCTCTGGGGGTGGAGCAGTTATCTCTGGGGATAGTGAGTACAAAGGGGGCAAAAAGAGATTTTCCAGGATGATGGAAATGTTCTGTAGCTTATAGATACAAGGTATGTACACACACACACATACAGATACATGTTCATCAAGCTGTACACTTAAGATTTGTGCATATACAGTATGTAAGGTATACCTCCATGAAAAAAATTGTCCGAGATAGAGCACCATTTTGTTTGGAGAAAGTAAGCTGAGGTTAGAAAGAGATTAACTCTTAAAATCGCTATTTTTTTAGGGCTTACATTTTTATAAGCTCTGTTTCTATAAAAATGAAGCTACTGTTGAATTCTGATTTTAAAACTAAATAAAACTTGTCAAGGTAGCTCCCAGTAGATGAATATATTGGATCCCTTTACTTTTCATGTAAAGTTTTAGCTCTGAAACAGAATAAACAGTATAAACAGTACTCACTTTCCCAGAGAGTTCCAGCCCTGAAGTGCCAGAAGTTTAAATTTAGAAGGAACATTGCTTTTAAATGTTTCTTTGGATGAATCGCTAGTTCAGTTCAAAGAAAAGGACAAGTTATGTTGGAGATTCATCCTCCCATCTTGGGTTTGTTAAATTCCATGGGAGAAGCAGGAGGATAAATTACTCAGAGTTGAATATGAGAGTGTTTGAACTCAAAGTAAATTGATTTTCATGCAGGACATCTTCATTTTATGCATAAAGAGTGAGCCATTAGTTGATTACTCTCCTTTTGCTCTGTGGTATGCTTTTTCTGAGACTGGAAGAGAGAAACGCAATGAATCAAGCAAGGGGTGTGGGGACATATCCAGGTGTCACCTAAATAGAATAAACACCCAACTTATGAAGATCATCTGGAAGGCAAAGTCAACACTGTCATTTCACTTTTTTCCTTAAAAACCTTGACTGAAAAATTTGTAAGCAACTTCTTCTGTTGTAGTGTTCAAAGCCTTTCATGATCTTTTTTCTCAATCTTTCTAGACATTCCCCCACTTTTCTGAAGGAATCCCCACCCCTAGCTTTCTGTCCACAGGGAACTACGTGGTAATTCTTTAAATCTCTCTCAACAATTCTGTTTTGGCCTCTGCCATGTGCTTCCCATTTCTACATTAATCACAGACACCATGCCTTACACAGAATAGGCATTAAAGGTTTACAGAATTAAGGGAAGTGGAGAAAGAGAAAGCCTGCATCTATCTGAACAGCACAGATGAAAAGGAACGATGAAATGTTTCAGATTTACCATTTCATGGTACACAGGTTTTGCACTAAAAGAGATTTCATGGAACCTTTCAAAAGCCTTGTCTTTCCCTGATTCAGAACTTCATAATACCGAGTAATTAAGATTTTTGTTCCAGGAATATGAAAGGTCACCCAGACTTATTTCTGTAACAAAATAGTTTAACGGTTGCAGGAAAAAATAATCAGGAAAAAAAAAAAGATTGATTCTGAAACTCTGTATGCTAAAATTAAAAAACAAATTTATATTATTTTATTTTTTAAATATTAAGTTTTAAAACCTCACAATCTGCTATGAGCCACAGTGTTCGGCAGCATTATGAGCAGCTGTGACCTCGTCCCCTGGAATCTGTCACCAAGGCCTAATAGCTGGTTAGAGATCCAAAAGATGTCCATTGAATTATTTTTCCAAACGTTTTTCTTTTTAAAAACTGTGTGTCTAATGAACATTACTTAAAGGTAGAATATGTCAACACTACTTTTCCTCATAGCCAATGATTTAACATAACTTCTGTTAAAGTTTTAAGTTATTCATATATGTATTATATATATACCTATATGCATATATAATATCTATATCATATATTATACATATTTACATATACACCTAGAGTGTACCTACACATATACACCGAAAGTGTCCAATAAGTTAGTTACACATGGTGGGGGGGGCAGTATGCTCCTCTTTGCTCTTGTCTCAGGACCTTTGAACTTGCTGTTCACTCTGTTTGGAATGCTTTCCTCCCAGGTAACTGTGCGCTTACTCTCTCATGTGTATCTTCATCCTTGTTTTTTCCCTTTACAGTCCTTCTCGGAACTCACAGTATGTATATTTGATTACTTGTAAACTCCTCAATATGGGATCCATGAGGGCAAGGATCTTGTCTGTTTTATTTACTTTGTATCCCTAGTACCTAGCACAATGCCACACGTATACTAGGAGCTCATTAAATATTTGCAAAATGAATGGTTGCATGAATGAAAATGGTCATCTGACCAACCCTCTACCAACACATGAATTCCCCCTGTATCATTCCCAATAAGAATCTACAGTCGCAAATTAATCGAAGGGCACTTATAAAACAATATGGGAACAAACTGAGTCCAGAAGAGGTAAAAATAAAACAAACGAATGGCCCAAGTTGAGAAAGAGGAGGAGGAAAATTTCAGAGAGCATTTAAAAGGGAAGAAGAAATCAGTCTGACCCATTTTGTATTATGGAAAGATGGCTGGTGGATATAAACTGCATCATTTGTCACAGAGTTTATTATTTTTATTCCTCAATCCCTGAGAAATTAATATCTGTGTAGCACTTTAAGGTTACAAGTACAGTTTATGATGTTATTTATAACTAAGTGGCTACATAAATAAAAACAGGCCGTGTAAGGAGTAATGATGAGAGTATATCATGAGCCAAAGAGTATAAGGTCCAATATAGAAAATCCTGCATGTGCCTCATCTAATTTGGACCTCATAACAACCAAGTCAGTGAGACAGGTATACTTATTATTCCCATTTTTCAGATGTGGAAACTGAGTCTCAGAGACTTTAAATGACATGCATCTTACATCTTATGCATACCAGATTCCAAATTTGATGCCAGATATTTAGAATCTGAAGCCTAACATATGATGGAAAAACTCTGTTTTTGCATCAATTCTGGGAAGCAAGTTATTAAAAAAAAATTATTTCTCCTCTGTCTTAATGTCAGCCTCCTTTCCATGTTGGTATTCAAGTAAAGGTATTCCTTTTTTTTATTATTACAAACTTGTTTTAAAAGTTCTTTACTCTCACTTCTTCCACAGTCACTTTGTAACAATAGATTGAATTGATGTGAATTGAATTATTTGGATTTAAAAGGTGCTTAACTCTGCAGTTACCCTCTTTTACCACAAGAGGGCACTTACAGGCCAGTGAGGCCAAGACCACTGAGGGGTTTATGAGAAGTTGTAAAAGAATTGGGGGAATTAAAATTTAGAGACCATGTCATGACTCCTGACAAGGTGTGAAGTTGATGACTCATTGGATGAAGATGGCAAGAAGTGAAATATCCGTGGGTTTTAGACACCCTTGGACAAGAGAGTGGCAGAATACAAGAGGACAAATAGTGCAGAGGCCTCAGCTGGTGACAGTTACCCTTGACATAGTTATTGTCTTAAGCAAACACTCCTCAAAGCACCTACAGTGTCTCAGGCACGGCGCTGGGTGTTTGGACAATGACAGCAAGGACATAGCCCCTTCTTCCTCCAAACCCCCGTCTAGCAGGGTGACTGACAGCCTGTTCCCACTAATCTCCGTGTTTTGCTTTAACGGTAAGATTGCAAATGGAGAGCCTGCAATGGCCTGCAGCTGGCCGTGTTTGGTGTTGGCCCACACGCTGCCCCATATTTTGCTTTGCTTTTTCATACACCTGGCTGGCTCCATTCGTTTTACATTACCTGCCTGGCTCCTGTAGACATTTGAGTTTTGTCCCTGTGATTTCCTTGCTCTCCTTCACCTTGCCCACTGTGAAGACAAGCCCCGTCTACTTCTGTGCTTTTTTTTTTTTTTTTTTTTGAGAGGTTTGGTTACCACCACCCTGGGCATTTCAGGGCTTCAGTTGCTTTGCTGCCTCAGCAGCTGCTGTGACAAAGGAGACGTCAGCTACTTCTTCTCCAGATGAGATCTGAAGTAAAATGACCTTGTTTGCCTCAAAGAGAAGGACCAAAGGCTTTGTGGGGAGGAGGGGGGCCAACCAATGAGCAGGATGTGCTAACATGGCTGGCCCTGGGGACACCAGTGGCCAAATGTTGGTGGCACCAGGCTGCCTCCAAGGGCATATGACCCTGTCCCTTTCCTTCCAGGGTTTTACTTCTTTTCATCTTTTCCTTTTTCTTATTTCTTACCTTATCTTTCCCATTTTACCCCTTTCTTCCCATGTTATCTTCTCACTGCTTTCTGCTCCCTCTGGTGGCCCTAACAGAAACTGATGGTGATGCAGGGACTGAATCTGGCCCTCAAGTGGATGTTGTTTGGCTGGTGTCGTGTTTTAATTCAATTGCATTTGATGGTCTTTGGACATGGTATGCTGTCCAGTTCATGCCACAGTCCCTTCCACTCAAACAAACACACCTACAGCTGCATTCATTTAATTTACCTGCCTGGCCCCAGCATCTGTGTGCTCCAGAGGTTATTTAAATGAATGAAGGTGTGTGCTGCCTGTATTACTATTAAGATGGGGCTCTTCTTTTTTTTTTGCGGTACGCGGGCCTCTCACTGTTGTGGCCTCTTCCTTGCGGAGCAGAGGCTCCGGACGCGCAGGCTCAGCGGCCATGGCTTACGGGCCCAGCTGCTCCACGGCATGTGGGATCTTCCCGGACCGGGGCACGAACCCATGTCCCCTGCATCAGCAGGCGGACTCTCAACCACTGCGCCACCAGGGAAGCCCAAGATGGGGCTCTTCTAATACTTGAGAGCTCAGGTGTCCCCACCACCTTTTACCCATTAATGGCTTCCACCTGTTAATTTGTCAGAAGCTGTTCCTGTGCAGGTAAGGAGACATTTATAAGCTTGCTTACAAATATGAAAAATATTACAGGAGGGCTTGCAGCCTCTGTCTGAAGACTGTCAGCCCACTTGTACTAGTTTCCTGTTGCTGATGTAACATTATCACAAATTTATCAACTTAAAACAACAAAAATTATCTACAGTTCTGTAATTCAGACACAGACACAAGTCCCACGGGGCTGAAATCAAGGTGTCTGTAGGACTCTGTTCCTTGCTGGAGGCTCTGGGGGAGGATCCGTTTCTTTGCTCATTCAGATTGTCAGCAGAATTCAGTTCTTCGAGGTTGTTGGACTGAGGTCTGCATTTCCGCACTGGCCAGCAGCTGCCGCCCATTCCAGCTTCTAGAAGCCACTTTCATTCCTTGGCTCATGCCGACTCTCCTTCACCATCTTCAGAGTCAGCAGTGGGGGTCCAGTCCCTCAAGTTTCCAATCTTCTATCTCATCTCTGTGACACAGCTGGAAAAGATTCTGTGTTTTTAAGGACTCAAGTGATTAGGTTGGGCCCACCCAGATAATCCAGGTTAATCTTCCCATCTCAAGGTCCATTCCTTTAATCACAACTATAAGTCCCTTCATCACATAAGGTAACATCTGCACAAGTTCCCGGGATTAGGGCATGGACGTCTTTGGGGGCCATTATTCTGCTGACCACACTGCTGATCCTGGCTCTTAAATTGGTAGGAAACTCACATGGTAATTGTATTTGAAGCCAGACATGAGGTGCCCTGCTGAGTAAAGCACTTGGCCAGGGATGGGGAAAGCTTAGATTTCATTCCAGCCCTGTGGTCATGACCCTGGCCAAGGCTGTGAAGCTTTGTTTCTTTTAGGATATTGCCAAGATGACCAGCTTTAAATTTTCTTAGAAATTGAAAATGAATAAAATTAACACTCTAGTAACCAGAATTCTCAATTACTGGTATAACAGAGACCTACTCAATATGCTTTCCTTCTTAATTACTAAGAGAAACCAGGTTTTATTGGGGGTAGCAAGGGGTACAGCCAAAACCCCAAACCAAACAACAATAAAATCTGTGGGTCTGAGCTTTCCTGGCGGGTAGAGGTGGTCAGTGTGACACATTTTTGGTTGAGATATAAATGGAAATTACTGGATAGGGATTCCAGGAAAGCTCTTTAGAAGGAGCCGACTTACGGCTTCCCTGGTGGCGCAGTGGTTTGAGAGTCCACCTGCCGATGCAAGGGACACGGGTTCGTGCCCCGGTCCGGGAGGATCCCACATGCCGCGGAGCGGCTGGACCCGTGAGCCATGGCCACTGAGCCTGCGCGTCCGGAGCCTGTGCTCCGCGGTGGGAGAGGCCACAACAGTGAGAGGCCCGCGTACTGCAAAAAAAAAAAAAAAAAAAACAGAAGGAGCCAACTTAGCTGATACACACCCCCTCTTGCTCGATGCCCTGCCCCATCTACCTGCCTGGATGTAGACATGACGACAGGCACTCAGGCTGCCATCTTGAAAGTTGTAGATGAGAGACAAGCCCTAAGGAAGACAAACTGGAAAGGGAGAAAGAGTCAAGTCCTCAACAGTATTGCAGAACCCCCATACCAGCCCTGGACTGCCCACTTCCAGATTTCTTTTCTATGAGAGAAAAAGATGCCAGTGGCAGAGTTAGAGGGGGGAGGAAGTAAAAGGTCCTTTGTTTCTAAGCAGCTGAATTGAATTACTCACTAGTCTCTGTGTTCTAACAATTGATTATTACTCTAAAGATTATCACAAGATTCAGAAGTGTCCCCTACCGATAGGAAATGAACTGTGAAAAATAACCTTTTCTTAATATATTTAACTCTATCAAATGATTTCAAAGCAAAAGTAGGTATAAATGTACATCTAATACCTTTAATTGCAATATCTTTTTCACTTTTATCTCATTTTATTATCAGAATAACCCCATGAGGCAGGTGGGTCAGACATTGGCATTGTTTTCATTTGCAGTTCAGGAAACCGAGGCACAAAGTGGTTTAGCAGTCTTCTTACAGACCCCAAATCCTTTTATATATATATATATATATATATATATATATATATATTTTTTTTTTTTTTTTTTGCAGTACGCGGGCCTCTCACTGTTGTGGCCTCTCCCGTTGCGGAGCACAGGCTCCGGACGCGCAGGCTCAGCGGCCATGGCTCACGGGCCCAGCCGCTCTGCGGCATGTGGGATCTTCCCGGACTGGGGCACGAACCCACGTCCCCTGCATCGGCAGGCGGACTCTCAACCACTGCGCCACCGGGGAAGCCCCCTTATTTATATTTTTGACTCTAAGCCATTTGCTCTCTCTTGCTCCTCACTTCGTAAGGTTTATTTCTTAATATTTTGAAAGAACCCCTAATATATGATGCGAAAAAAGGACAAAAATTGTTTTCCTTTGCCTGTGATGTGTATTTAACATGGAAAAACTGTAAGATTATCCTTCTCAAGGCTTCCCTCCCCCTAAGATTGGGCAGGTCACTCAAGCTGGTTCTAATGAAGGAGAAGTTGAGGGACCTCTCGGAGATGAGGGTGGCCAGGCCCTGGGGATGATCTGTGATTCCAGACGCCACTAGCAAGCGTCGCCCTGTGGTTCTCTGACCTCCTCCAGCTCTCTCCACCTTCTCCTCTAGTTAAATCATAGCGGCCCAGGCTGTCCTTTCAGCAGAGTCCCTGGGTAGGAATAGTTCCTAGAGAAATAGAATTGGGGACAGGAAAGGCAGCCCACAATCTGTCGTCAACAGTTGCTTCACAGAACTGAAGTAGATTGACCCCTGAATAAGAATAACTTGCTCTGCTACTGTAGTGAACTATCTGGTCAGAACGATTTCAGATTTTCTAAGTCTCGTGGATTAACCTTTAGAGCAAAATGCTGATTTTTATGATGATGAAATGGAATCTAGACCAAAGAGTACAAATAAGTGACATCCTTGTTTTCAGATTGCTTCCTCCATCTGAAGGACTGAAGAATTCTCAGTACAAGTTATGAACTTTTAAAGGTAAATGTATCTTGTATAATTTCAAAGATCAACATGCTTTAGAAAATTTATAAACTGAAGAGGAATAAAAAGAGTGTTTCCACCAGGCAGAGCAGAGGTCTCTCTTCAAATGCCTTCCTTTTCTTTGAAGAGGTGATGACTTTGACCTGGATCTTCTATGACATTTAAAAGCCCCTATGTTGGGGACTTCCCTGGCAGTCCACTGCAGGGAGTGCGGGTTCAGTCGCTGGTCAGGAAACTAAGGTCCCACATGCTGCGTGGTGTGGCAAAAAAAAAAAAACAAAGCTCCTGTGTTGAAGGCCGTTTATTGGTAACTTAATTGACTTAAATATCTTGTTTTCAAATTCTGGGGTTTTTTAGTATCGAAACTAAATTCACATCTGAGTCCAAATGGTAAGATTCAGGACACTGAAAAATCATCATCATGAATGCAAATTCACAGAGGGCTTCCTACACTGTACATTACAAAAGGCACCCTGAGGGTTCCTCATTGTAGTGGAGGCTTGGTCTCTGCCATCAGAGCATTCAGAATCTAAAGGGAGAGAGAGACTAAACACCAGATAAATTTTTTTTAAAAACAAGATGCAATGCTTTATGACTATTTGCAAGCACCTTACCTGAATTAGCAGATGTCTCCTGCCCAACTTGATCCTGTTTGTATTGGTTAGAGCTATTGGTCATAACTAATAGAAACCAAGGCAACTAGATTAAGGAGGGAAGAAAGTGGGGAGAAGATATATTTAAAGAATATGTAGTGTCTTTTTTTATTATTAAAGTATAATTGATTTACAATGTTGTTTTAGTTTCTGGTGTACAGCACAGTGATTCAGATACAGATATATATATGTATATTCTTTTGCATATTCTTTTCCATTATGGTTTATTACAGGATACTGAATATAGTTCCCTGTGCTATACAGTAGGTCCTTGTTTTTTATCTATTTTATATATAATAGTTTGTATCTGCTAATCCCAAACTCCTAATTTATCCCTCCCCAACTCCCTTTCCCCTTTGGTAACTGTAAATATGTCTGTGAGTCTGTTTCTGTTTTGTAAATAAGTTCATTTGTATCATATTTTTGATTCCACATATAAGTGATATCATATGGTATTTGTCTTTTTCTTTCTGATTTACTTCACTCAGTATGATAATCTCTAGGTCCATCCATGTTGCTGCAAATGGCATTATTTCATTCTTTTTTGTGGCTGAGCAGTATTCCATTGTATATATGTACCACATCTTCTTTATCCATTCATCTGTCCATGGACATTTAGGTTGTTTCCATGTCTTGGCTATTGTGAATACTGCTGCTGTGAACGTAGGGGTGCATGTATCTCTTTAAATTATAGTTTTGCCTGGATATATGCCCGGGATTGGGATTGCTGGGTCATATGGTAGCTCTATTTTTAGTTTTTTAAGGAACCTCCATGCTGTTTTCCATAGTAGCTGCACCAGTTTACATTCCCACCAACAGTGTAGGAAGGTTCCTTTTTCTCCACACCCTTGTCAGCGTTTATTTGTAGACTTTTTAATGATGCCCATTCTGACCGGTATGGGGTGATACCTTACGGTAGTTCTGATTTGCATTTCTGTGATAATTAGCGATGTTGAACATCTTTTCATATGCCTATTGGCCATCTGTATGTCAAGAACATATAGTGTCTTATGGATCCCAAGAACATGCAGCCTGGCTACAGGAGGGACTGGAAAGCTAGCAAGAATCCAGCCAGGTGTTTATTGTTTGTTTTGCATTTTGTTTTTGCCTCACTCATCTACTGATTCTCAGTTTCAGTCTCTCTGTGCCAGTTAGCACATCTTCTACGAAGCCCCTTTTGTCCAAGATGACTAAATTGGTTTTTGTTCTTCCATTCATGCAGCCAGCCCAGATTAGAACTGGAACGTCTTGGTCCCATTTCTAAATTTCTGCAGAAAGAACTCTGACCTATCATGGGTAAGGGACTCACCCCTAGTCACTTGGCTAAGGTCCAGTGGAATAAATGAGACAAACAAAGGCCAACCCCTAGGAACATGTGGATGATGAAAAAGCAGTTTTAGAGAAGGTAGAACTGTGATAAGCTGCACAGAGACCCCAAAAGGTGTCTTCTAGTCTGACTGAAGAACAAAACATCGCTTTACAACCTGTGGGCCAAGGCCCTGGGTGGGGAACGGCAGGTGGGAGGGTAGAAACTCATATTTATTGATGGGTCCTTCCTTGAAACCATCCACCCAGATAACAAGCCTTCTCCATAGACTGAATAAATAGTATATCCTGAGCATATGGGTGTAGATGGTATTTAATTGTGTGTAGATGTTATTACAATTAATACAATTTAAATTCCTTTCTATGTGTTAGTGAATTAATCCTGTCTTTTGGTCATTGTGTGTCTTTTTCAATCACTGGGCACTGTTAGTAAAGCTGTTCTTGTGCGAGAGTCCCCTTTATGGAAGATAGTTGAGGAGCCCTGTGTATAAGGTTAGGTTTGGACTGAGAGACTATATGAGCAGTTGTGAGTGTTGGCTGTGATGGTCAACAGGAAGCTCGACACATGAATTTTATTTTATTAGTCCTCCTTTGTTTTTCTCGTCATGAATTTGTCTATAGATACCTTACTGCACGGAAGTGTTTTATATGCATGATATAGTAAATTTGTAGAAAGTCCATTCTGATTGATAAAGAATATTTAAATTGACCTTGTGTTACTTTCAACTCTGTTTAGTAACAGGAACTTGGCCAGCAAAGGGTTAATAAGAAGAGGTCCTTTGTAATGTGCCATGAGCAATATTTAAGCCTGGCTTGCAATTGCCTGCTGATGGTTGACACAAGAGCAAATGCTTTTAAAGTGTTTTAAAATATCCCTTAAAGGTACCTTAAATTCTAAAAGTACTGTTTGCCGCATTTAACAAACTCTCTTCCTATATATTGCAAAGGGAAAGTTCCATTTCAGCCTAAAAATAACAGTAACAATCAAATAATAGTAGAAGCTAGTATTACTGTGGCAGCTTCTTGATACAAGGACGCCGCACTTTATAAACATGTCTTCATCTTATTCTTGCAACAAATGTCAATACCGTATCTACCCCTGTTTTATAGGGAAGGGAATTGAGTTTGAGAAGCCTGCAATTTATGTCAAATTACTTGGATCCAAATTAATATGCTTTTACTGTTTGTAAAATACTCCCTTGAATGGAAGAAATGATGACAGAGAGATCCAATTAACCCATTAGGTTAACTGGGGAAAATTCAGGACATTGCGGGCACATTGAAGGGACACGTACCTTTGTCATTAAGACTAGATCCTGGGGGCTTCCCTGGTGGCGCAGTGGTTGAGAGTCCGCCTGCCGATGCAGGGGACGCGGGTTTGTGCCCCGGTCCGGGAAGATCCCACATGCCGTGGAGCGGCTGGGCCGGTGAGCCATGGCCGCTGAGCCTGTGCGTCCAGAGCCTGTGCTCCGCAACGGGAGAGGCCACGGCAGTGAGAGGCCCGCGTACCGAAAAAAAAAAAAAAGACTAGATCCTGGAACAAACCAGACTGTGCACTTTCAGATCCTAGCCCCACTGCTTACCTGCCTTGTTACCTTGGAAAAGTTACTCAACCCGCATGTTCCTTGGTTTCCCCTCTTTAATTTGAAGATGAGTAATAACTCCTTCTTAGAGTTGGTATGAGGGTTAAATAATATTTAAGTGCATAGAAGAGTTCCTGGAACCTAGGAAGTACCGTCCGTTGATTGGCCTGGGGCCTGTGCACTTGGTGTGTTAGCACAGCCGAGGGGTGCTGCTGGTGCTGCTTCTGTAAGCCCAGTGGCCAAAGCAGTGGAGCAGTCTGGAAAGGCAGCAGGGTACAGCATCAAGTACTTCTTCAGCCCCATGATTCTCCACTTTCTAATGGTTGCCAGACCTCTTTGCACCAACACAGCAGTCAGGAGCCCAGGCATGGTGCAGGCTGTGTAGGACAGGCCAGGAGGGGCAATCCCAGCCCAGCCTGCAGCCCAGGCTCGGAGACCTGTCGGGGGCCTATCTCCAATTAGCGACTACTGTCCCTCTCAGGGCTGCCACACTTCCATTTTAAATCCATCGAGTGCCATCCTTAGGAGCTGAGGGACCCTAACTAATTGGACAATAAAAGAAGATTTTGGTCTAGAGACGACGGTGCGTTTAATGGAGTTTGCAGAGATTCTGACTGCACTCCTGCTCCGCAGCTGGCTGGCTCGGGCCTGCAGAAGCCTCTTCACCTCGTTGTCCTGATTCCCCCGCAAGGAAAATGAGAGCCAGTTCACTTGCCCTCTCTGCTCTCCCCAGTAGTCCTTGGATTAATTGCTACTTGTGATTCATTTTGATTTGGTTCCAAGAAATACAACTACAGAAACACTATAGTGGGGTGAAATACTGTTTTTCTATAATTCAGGAGAGATTATCTGTCTTAAATAGAATGACCATTCAATTTAAATTGAATAAAACTTGGACATGAGAATAAAAGGAAGCACTAAGCATAATTAAAATTATATAGATTTTCTTGGAAGACACTTAAGCAGTTTCTTGACAAAACTAAACACACTCTTACCATACATATGATCCAGCAGTCACGCTCCTTGATATTTACCCAAAGGAGTCTAAAACTTCTGTCCACACAAAAACATGAACATGGACGTTTATAGCAGCTTTATTCATAACTGCTCAAACTTGGAAGCAACCAAGATGTCCTTCAGTAGGTGAATGGATAAATGAACTGTGGTACATGCAGACAATAGAATATTCAGCACTAAAAAGAAACGAGCTCTGAAGCCATGAATAGATATGGAGGAACCTTAAATGTATATTACTAAGTGAAAGAAGCCAATCTGTAAAGGTTACCTACTGAATGATTCCAACTGTATGATATTAAGGAAAAAGCAAAACTATGGAGACAATAAAAAGATCAGTTGTTGCCAGCAGTTAAGGGGGAGGGAAGGATGAACGGGTGGAGCATAGGGGATTTTTAGGGGATTATTCTGTATGGTACTATAATGATGGATGCATGTCATTATACATTTATCAAAACACATAATATGAACAATATTAAAAATGAACCCTAACGTAAGCTATGAATGCTGGGTAATAATAACATACCAATGTAGATTCATTGATTGTAACAAATATACAACACTGGTGGGAGATGTTAATGGTGGAGGAGGCTTGGTTGGGGGGAGGTGAGTAGGAGGGAGGTATGTAGGAACTCTACATACTTTCTACTCAATTTTGTTGTGAACCTAAAACTGCTCTAAAAAAATAAAATCTATTATTTATTAATTATATAATGTTTGGACATATGTATTGATCAGTTTTATTATAAATAGCTATATTTTTAGACTATTTTCAAAAATAAAATTATTTTTATAAAAGTAAAACTGTTTTTTTAAAAAAAGAGTATAAACTGGGATTGTCGCAAGGATCAGAGATGTGTGGTCATCTTAGTCTCAAGCAACAAACTCTGATTTGGAACTAAAAAGAAAATAAAAGATAGCATGCTTATTAATAAATTTCTTTTCTGTAGCATATCTACCCTTCTGCTGGAAACATATGCTGTCAAACTTTTCTCCTTTTTTTCCATGTTTTTATTACTAATTTATTGAGCAACTCACCCTGTGCCCATACTCTATTAAATGTTTTACATACATTAATTTAGTCCTTACTAAATAAAAGCTTGTTCATTCATTCACTCAGAAATCTATCGGGCACTTGTTAATTATCACATACTCTTCCAGACAATGGGAACATAGTAGTGGTGGGGGAGAAAGCCAATAAACAAATGTGTAATATGTCAGATGAAAAGTGCTATGAAGAAACAAGAATAAAGTAATAAAAGTAAGAAATATAGTAATATTAAATAATAATAAAAAGGGAAAGAAATAAGAAAGTAAGGTGAGCAGATAGTGATGGGGGAACTGCTATTTTATATAGATTGTTGGGAAGAACTGCTCTTAACAGGTGACATTTGAGCAGGAAACATGAGGAAATGACAGGAATGAGCCATACAACTATCTGGGGGAAGAGCATTCTAGACAGAGGGAACAGAGAGTGCAAAGGAACATGTTGGCATTTCATGGAATAGGAAGGAAGCTAGGATGGCTGAGCAGATATTAGCTGAGGGGAGCTTGAGAGTTGAGGCCAGAGTGGCAGTGGGGACCAGATAGAATAAGGTAGGTCTTTGTAAAGATTTGGGGGGTTACTTGGTAGAAGACAGGAAATCATTGGAGGAGATACGTGATCTTGCTTACAGTTTGGCAGGATTGTGGAAGCCTGGACACCAATGAGGAAGCTGTTGAATGGTCTGGATAAGACTGGCAGTGGTTGTAGTGGAGAGAGTGAAAGTGCTTGGTTGGTTCTTGATCTGTTTTGAAGGGAGGAAGGACAGAGTTGCTGACAGATTTGATATAGGATATGAGAGAAAGGATTTAAGGATGATGCCAGGGTTTTGCCTGAGCAACTGAAAGAAGGGCAATGAGGAAGATGGTGGAAGGAAGAGGTTTAGAAGTAGAAATCAGAAGTTTGTTCTTAGACATAATTTTGGGATGCCTACCAAATACCCATGATGAGATGTCAAGGAGGTAGGTGGTGTGGAAAGGAGTCCAGGGGAATGGTCTGAGCTGGAAAGATAAATTTGGAAATTGTCATTGTATAGATGGTTTATAAGCTATGAGTCTGCATGAGATCACCTGCGGTAGATGGTGAAGAGAAGGGTCCAAGGACTAAGCTCTCCAATGTGGAGAGACCTGGGAGATGAACCAGCCAATGAGATGCTGAAGGAGCAGCCAGGGAGGGGAACCAGGAGAAAATGGTCCCCTGGAAGCCAGGAGAGGAGAGTGCTTAGCGAGGGTGTGATCCACTGTTTCAAGTGCTGCCCAACAGTCAAGGCCAATCACTGACAGATTGTGCAGCATGGAACTTGTGGGTGACCTGGACAAAAGCTTGTTCAGTGGAGCAGTAGGGATGAGAGCCTGACTGGAGTTGGCTTACCACAGAACTAAAAAAGAGAAAGGAGAAACCAAGAGATGGTCTCAGAAAGGTTAATAACCCTGCTCATGGGAACACATCTTGTAAGGGGCAGAGCCAGGATTCCAACTCAGATCTTTCTTACTCCAGAGTCTGGAGAGTTTACAGTAGGGGAAGGAGTCCTGAACCAGGAACCAGTGGGGCTTTGACACTAACTGTGTAGTCTTGGAAACTCATTCAACAAACTCCTTTGAGGTCCTACTATATGTCAGACACAGCGCAAGGTGTGAGGGCTACAGAGATTAATAACACAGACCCCTGAGCCAGCTAGGGGGTGAGAAAGGAAGTTAGGGATGGCTCCTAGAGAGAGGTGGAACAGACATTTTAGTTCTTCCTCTCATTTCTTAAACAAGTGGGGAGGTTGGCTAAGAAAAGCTCTAAGCGCCTTTCTTATACTTTAATTCCACGGACTGGGGATATAAGCAGATCTTTTCACCTACAGATGAGGAAGGGAAAATCAGCAAACTTCCCACCCCCTCCAGGGTGTATTGCCAAGGTTATTTTAAAGATGTCAACCCTTAGTTGGAATTATAAATTGGGAGAAGTGTGTGCAGGCACTTTAGGTGCAATTAGTGCAGTAGATTAAAATCATTTTGAAGTGACCTCATTCACTTCCCAAACTGTTTAAATTGATTTTACAATTTTCTGCCCATGTAAGTGGCCAGATGACATATGGATAGCTGGGGAACTGCTAGTAGATTTTAATGAGCTTACCCTTGTCAAGCAAGGAAAAAAGGTAAAAGCTGTTATAGCATGTCTTTTTACTGCATCAATAAAAAAGGGTGGGGGTGGGGGCTTCATGCTTTTTCAATGGGCTTTTACAGTATTGTCAATAAGCCTGAAATGCCCGAGATTCTTTTGTAGTATTTCATCACAGCAAAGCAGCCCTCATCTCTGCTGAGTGGCATCACTAAATAAAAATTTTGTTTCTCTATGGAAAGAGAACCTATAAGTCCAGTCAAAAGCCAAATGATACACTGGAAGAAGATACTTGCAACAGTGTGACAGTAAAAAGGTTAATATTCTTAATATTTTAAAAAATCCTCCTCCAAGTGCATAAGAAAAGGACTTGATAGAAAAGCAGGCAGTCCACAGAAAAGGAAATGCAATGACCAATAAGCCTATGAAAAAGTGACCATTCTGCTAGTTGTCAGGGAAACTCAAGGTAAAACACAACCTATCAGATTGGCAAAAATGAAATATATTGATAACATCTTGGGGGGAACTCCATTTCCCTGCCTCGTGATTCATTGTAGAATAACACTGGTGGCCCCTCTCCCTGCCCCTCATTCCCTTTTCTCCAGAAGAGGAGGACTGTTTCATGAATTTGGGAAAGGAAACTGTGTTGGATTGGTGCCATCTGGGTCTCTTTTCCAGCTCTGCCTGCCTGCCTGCTATGATAGGGTATTCTGATGTGCTCCCAGCCATATGGCAAGCTTCCCCCGGCAGGCATGACACCTGTGGGGGACACCTGTGGTTGACCGCTATCCCAGTGACTCCCTGAGGTCCATTTATTTAATGCAGAGGTGAAGTGTTAGTAAGACAATTTGGCTGAAAATATAAAGGCAAATCATCCAATCCAGCTTTTCAGATGACATTTTAAAATCTCCATTTGTGTGGCTCCTATATCCCTTTGCTGGTTCAGAATTTGGGAAGAAAAGAGAGGAATGTTTCCTGTTTCCTGTATGCCCCTCCCCACAGAAAAAAAGAATACATATATCCATGGCTACATGTAGAAAAATTGAAATTCCTTGGAGTTGGAAGGGAATTACTAAAGTTCAGGGGGAAGTACCTGGCAGCGTTATCAAACCCAACTTGGGTCCACTCACCCAAGCACAGTAAAGCCAATCTACTGTTGCTGGGTTGTGGTGATGGAAAGTGCAGCGTTTATTGCAGGTGCCAAACAAGGAGCATGGGGCAGCTAATGCTCAAAAGTCCTGAACTCCTTGATAGCTTTCCAGGTAAGATTTTTAAAGACTGTGAGGGAGAGAGTTTCAGCGTATGTGATCAGCTCAAGGACATTCTTCTGATTGGTTGGTAGTGAGGTAACTAGAAGTCAATATCATCAGCCTTCTGGTTCCAGTCAGTCTGGGGCTCTACATGCTTGTGGTCAGCATGCAGTTAACTTCTTCCACCTGGTGGGGGTTTCAGTATCTGCAAAACAGCTCAAAGGACATGGCTCGGAGTATTATCTATAGCCTTTGAGGAGAACTAAAGGTACTTGACTTTGCTTAATGGCTAAACTATTATTATTTTGTCTTGCTTGACTATTTTCCTTTGTTTCTGCATTTTCTCACTTCTCTGATTAAGTTTATTCTTTGGAATTTGGGGAAGGTGTAGGAGGCTAAAGTTTTTCCACAAGCAGGAAACAGATGGAGGAGTGGGCGGGGCAGGGGGCGTCTGTCCCTGGGAGGCCCCATAAGGTCCTGCCTGGTTACAGCTGTATCTATTAAAATGTGAACTTGTATTCATTTGGATGACATGATTTGGTGTCTGGCATTTACTTCAACATAGTCCAAGAGGAGGGGTGCAAGTGGGTAGACGTATAGATACATTAAGACCAGCCTTTTTCATGTCTGCAAGTTTTTGCATCCTCTCAATCAAATTAAGAGAATAATTATACCATTATCTCTAGCTTTCCACATGTTTGACATTTTCCATAATAAAAAGTTGTTTTAGAATGTGTATTACTTCCAACCAGCAATCTCACTTTTAGGAATTTATTTCATAGAAATAACTGTATCAGCCCTTATGGATATATATCTATGAGGATGTTTATTGAAACACTGTATGGGAAAAATATGGAAATAACATAATGATCATTAATAAGAAAATGGTTATATAAACAATATATATGTTGACCTTATTAAGGAGAGTAAATAAGGGGAAACAATTTTGTGCAACATCGAGGAAAACTCGCACCATCTACTTCATCCTTTATTCTTAAGTATGAACAGACAGGAATCACCAAATATGTAGGGGAAAAAATTGCAGCATGAAAGAGAAAAGGCCACAGTAAACAGAAAAACAGACCCTAGAGGAAGCAAAGACACTACAGGAAACTTCAAACAAACAAACAACAGCTCTCATTAGTATGTTCAGAGCGATCCAAGAATTCATAATATCCATTTAAAAATGACATGAAATCAGGTAATAGAAAAAGAAAGCGCTTTTAGAGATTAAAGATAGGCTGTCCAGAAATTCAACAGAAGGTCTTGAGGAAAATAAGATGAAGACATAGAGAAAAAAAGGAAAAGAGAATAGAGACAGTAGAGAAAAGAGAAGTCAAGGTAGTCCAAAAGCTCTGATACAGCCACTGTGGAAAACACTGTGGAGGTTCCTCAAAAAATAAAACTACCATATGATCCAGCAATTCCACTTCTGGGTATTTGCCCAAAGGAAATGAAATCACTATCTTGGAGAGATCTCTGCTCTCCCATGTTCATTGCAGCATTATTCGCAATAGCCAAAATATAGAAAAAACCTACCTGTCCATCAGTGGATGAATGAATAAAGAAAATGTGATATAGATATAGATAGATAAAGATATATAGAAATCTAGATAGATACAGATAAGTATCTATATCTGTCTCTCTATATCTATTATGTTTTCATATAATATATATCATGGAATATTATTCAACCATGAAAAGAAGGACATCCTGCCATTTGTGACAACATGGATGGACCTTGAGGGCATTGTGCTAAATGAAATAAGTCAGACAAATATTGTATGACATCATATGTAGTTGAATCTTTAAAAGCTGAATTCGTAGAAATAAAGAGTAGAATGATGGTTGCCAGGACTGGGGGAAGGGGCGGGGCAGGGGAAGGAAATGGAAAGATGTTGGCCAAAGGGAACAAGCTTCCAGTTATAAGATGAATACGTTCTGGAGATCTAATGTACAGCATGGTTATTATAGTTAATAATACTGTATTATATACTTGAAAGTTGCCAAGAGAGTAGATCTTAAATATTCTCACCACAAAAAGAGAAATGTTAATTATGTGACATGATGGAGGTGTTAGCTAATATTATAGTGGTCATCGTTTTGCTATACAAAGTGTTAACAAATCAACATGTTGCACGCCTTTAACTTATACAATGTTTTATCTCAATTATACCTCAACAGAGCTGGAAAAAGAAAAGGCTCCAACATCTAACCAATAGGAGTCTCAAAAAGTAAATCCAGAGAGAATGCCAGGGGGAAAGGGAAGACATTTTCAAGGAAATAATTGAAAATTCCCCAAAACTGGAGAAAGACACAAACCTTAAGATTGAAACAGCCGACCAAGAGCAGAGGACAATGATTAACAAAAAATTTAAAGCCTCATCCTCTGAAATTTACAAACACTAAGAATAAGCACAATATGTTAAAAGATACCCGAGAGAGAGAACTGAAGAGGGATTGAATTGGGCTCATACCAGCCTTCTCATCAGCAGCATTAAATGCTGGAAACTCATTGCTCAAGCACGGGCCTCCGACCACAGACAAGATCATCATCTGGGGGCTTATTAGAAATGCAGGTCTCAGGGACTTCCCTGGTGGTGCAGTGGTTAAGAATCCGCCTGCCAGTGCAGGGGACACGGGTTCGAGCCCTGGTCCGGGAAGATCCCACATGCCGCAGAGCAGCTAAGCCCACGTGCCACAACTACTGAGCCCGCGTGCCACAACTGCTGAAGCCCGTGCGCCTAGAGCCCGTGCTCTGCAACAAGAGAAGTCACCACAATGAGAAGCCCGCGCACCACAAGGAAGAGTAGCCCCCGCTCGCCGCAACTAGAAAAAGCCCACGCGCAGCAACGAAGACCCAATGCAGCCAAAAATGAATAAATAAATTTATTAAAACAACAAAAAGAATTGCAGGTCTCAGGCCCACCCCAGACCCACCAGTCAGGATCTGCATTTTCACAAGATCCCAGGTGATTCATGTGCACACGGACAGGCTAGAGCACATAGGATGATGACTTCATGGTATGAGAAAAAAATTATTATGAACTAAGAATTCATATGCCCAATGATAGTCAAGTATAAGGGCAGAATCAAAGCACTTTAAGGCCGAATACAAAAACTTTGTCATTCTAGTGAGTGATGTTGATAATGGGGGAGGCTATGAATGTGTGGAGGCAGAGAGTAGATGGGAAATTTCTTTACCTTCCTCTCAATTTTGTTGTAAAGCTAAAACTGCTCTAAGAATAGTCTTTCTTTTTTAAAAAGGTGGTATTTAAAGCTATAAATGTAACCAATAAAAATATAATTATTACACATTGGAAGACAGCAAGAAAAGGAGAGATTAAGTGAACTAAATTCTCATCTTTCATCATCTTTCATACCAGGAAGTCAATAGATATTGTCTAAATTATTAAGTCAGTAAATTGTGATATATTTTGTAGAGTTAAGGAAGTAAGCCTTAGAAGAACTAAAAATAGTAACAGGATATTTTTTTCCTCTTGTTACTCAATGGTTCTTTTTTTAAAAATATTTATTTATTTACTAGGTTGCGCCGGGTCTTAGTTGCAGCAGGCAGCCTCCTTAGTTGCGGCATGTGAACTCTTAGTTGTGGCATGCATGTGGGATCTAGTTCCCTGCCCAGGGGTCGAGCCTGGGTCCCCTGCATTGGTAGCGTGGAGTCTTAACCACTGAGCCACTAGGGAAGTCCCTCAATGATTCTTTTTTAAAGCTGAGAGGTAATGACTTATTTTGAGGTCTCACTGAAATGTCCCTGTGCACAGATTAGAATAACATAAACAAGCTCCAAAATTTTATTGTCGTAACACATTAAAAGTTAATTTACTAACAGTTGCAGTCCAATGAAGGCTATTTCTGGTCAGTAAGCAGTTTTCCTCCAATTCAGGGATCCAGGCCACTTTCTTCTTGTGATCCAGGCCACTTCTATCCTTCTTGTGATATCCTGCAGGTCTTGGACTCTTTTGCATGTAGCATGAATGGGGAAGGAGAGTATGGAAAAGGCAGACTCACTTCCTAAATGACCTGGCCCCCAAAGGACATCCTCACTTCCACTTTCACTCCCTTGGAGAGAACTAGTCATGGCCCCATCTAGATGTCAGGAGGGCTTGTAAAGGTAGTTCTTGGTGACAGTTCTATGTCATGAAGGGTGAGCTCAAATTTTTGGTGGGCAACAAACCGTTTCTGCCACACTCTGTATCCATATAGTTATGTATAAATGACATGTACACCTTGCACCTCCTCAGAAGGGCATGTGGGTTCCAGACACTGCAAAGTCAAGTGCCCTGCAGATAGAAAGGATGGTGTGTTGATCAGATTTGCTCTGAGTTGTTTGAATATTAATTCCTTTCCCTTGCTCTGATATCATTTAACCAAGCACCTTTTTATAATCATTTCCTTTTACTTAGTATATCTGTCTCTTGTAACTGGGTGTCCTCTTTGTAAATTAATAAATCAGTGTTATAATGGGACAGTGGAAGGAGGTGTGGAAAGAGACCGGGCAACATGCTGCTCCCTGGTAGCAGCTTCAGTAACACGTGTGTGACTTCAAACTGGTTATGTAACCTGTCCACTCCTTGGTATCCTTATCTGTAAAATAAGGGACTTGTTGGGCTTTGCCAACCTTTTCTGTTCTAAATTTTTATTACTTTATAATTCTCTCCATCAGTGAACTGATCATATTGAGTTTCTGGAGTGCGGTCAGAGTGACCACAGCCTGGACTAGAAGTTCCCACATAAGTATAGCAACTCTTAAAGTCCTTTTCACCACAGCCACCCCTGCAATCTGTCACAGAGACATCAAACTTGAATAGTGAGACTCTAAAGAAAAACAGAGGTTGAGAGACAGTGTGGTAGCAAGGAATCTGCCTCATGATGAGAAATCTCCATCAGTACCAGAAGAGAAAGCTTTTATAGGGATTCAGCTCATCAGCCCCACCACAAAGCCCTCCTCAACAAAAAGGGTGATAAATTTTCCCAGGCACTTAACAGTTCATAAAGCAGTCACCATCCCCACAAGCTAAGCAGAATAGGTTATTAATTTCATTACATATTTAGGGTTTTTTGAAATAAGTTCATGGTTCAAACATTAAAAAGTACAGGGGCTTCCCTGGTGGTGCAGTGGTTGAGAATCTGCCTGCTAACGCAGGGTACACGGGTTCGAGCCCTGGTCTGGGAGGATCCCACATGCCGCGGAGCAACTAGGCCCGTGAGCCAGAACTACTGAGCGTGCGCATCTGGAGCCTGTGCTCCGCAACAAGAGAGGCCGCGACAGTGAGAGGCCCGCGCACCGCAATGAAGAGTGGACCCCGCTTGCCACAAGTAGAGAAAGCCCTCGCACAGAAACGAAGACCCAATACAGCCAAAAATAAATAAATAAATAAACTCCTACCCCCAACATCTTCTATAAAAAAAAAAAAGTACAAAAATGCATGTGTTGAAAAGTCCCCCATCTACCCAGTTCTCACCCCTCATCCTCCCACCCCACCCCCGAAAGAAATAAGTACTTGTCTTAGTTTTTTGTCATTTCAGAGACTTTCACACATATGTATTCTTTTCCCTCCTCTTATATTCATTATACACTGTTCTGACCTTGCTTTAATTTAATATATCAGAGAGTTCTTTCTATTATCTGTACATAAGAATCAGCCTAGGTTCTATAGAAATCTATCTATAATTTATTTTATCAGTTTTATTTGTTTCTAGTCTTTTGTGAACGCAAACCATGCTTTAGTAATTTAAGTAGAGTTGTACGTAAGTCATTTCACACACCTGTGTATGAATGTATACATAAATTCTTCAGAGTGGTAATTTTGATAGATACTTTCAAATTGCCCTTCGATGACCCATTTGATAGATGAGCAAAGGTGGTAAGAACTTACGGTTGCAAATCAAGGGCAGTACACAGCTTGGTGCTCACAGGTATGATTTTCCTGAGTTGGAGCTGCACGGGTGTGAGTAGGTCTAGTACTGTAAGCTGACGCCAGCTGCCGTGAGGTGGGCAAGCAGGACAGCTCACCAGAGTGCAAGCTGGAGGAGTGAAGCTTGGTCGCTGCGTGTTGGGAGGTCACAGGGCAGATGTGAGCTGAGTGCTTGCAATGTCTGAGCAGGCACTTTGTGAGCCAGGAGCCCAGGGTGTGGGCACCGGCTTGTAGGAGGCTCCAGAAATAGCAGTTACACACACATTACAGGGTAGCCTTTGAGCCAGGTGGCCAGGAGGTGGCTCTCTGTGCCAGTCAGGTTCCTGCTACCCACACCTGGGTTCATTGGGTCTTAGATTTGGGACAGTGATAGGGCAGTGGCAGAGTTGTGGCCAACCACAATGTCACTTAAGCGTCAGTGAGGGCTAGTGGGGTAGTTTTGTTAAAGTGGAGCAGCCTTGCTTGCATATTTTAAGTAATAAAATATGTATTGATATATATGTGTGTCGTTATATATTCTTATATAATATTTATATTATATATAATATATCTAAATATCTTATATATTTGTATTATTTATATACAGTAGTCACATATATATTTAATTATATATATTTTACTTATATAATATATATAACATGTATAATATAAAGTATATTTTAAATACATATATGCATATATAAATTATATATACGTATAAACATATACATTATACAAACATAAATTATACATATTTATATATAAATTATATTTTAAATACATATTTACATAAATATTTAAATAATGGAATTTTTTTCATATACTTTATTTTTTAGAGCAGTTTTAGGTTCACAGAAAAATTAAGTGGAAAGTACAGAGAGTTGCCATATGCCTCCTCTCCCACACATGCGTAGTCTCTCCCATTAACAACATCCTGCACCAGAGTGGTACGTTTATTACAACTGATGAACGTACATTGAACGTCATTATCACCCAAAGTCTGCAGTTCACATTAGGGTTCACTTTTGGTGTTGTACATTCTGTGGGTCGACAAGTATATTTTTTATTCTTGTTCTTAGTGCTATATTAACACATTTATTTAACTAGTAACACTATGAGGTCGGTGCTGTTATTACCCCCATTTAGGGAAGAGGAAACTGAGGCATGTAAGGTTAAGTGACTTGCCCACGGTCACATATCTAGTGAGTGTTGGAACTGAATTTGAACCTAGGCAGGGTGACTTAGCATGTGTTCTTAACTGCTATGCTCTACTGCCTCTAACTTGATTCCCCAGTACCTGGGGTTCTCTTTCCTCTTCCCACTACTCCTCCAGGTGAGAGAAAAGTGCTCCCTCTGTTCTTACTTACCTGGCTTTCCCAGAGCCTCACTGCCTGTTTGAGGAATCTTCGCACAACTTCTGTCGTTCTCTAGAGCAGGGGTGCTGTGGGTTAGCACAGGTGCACAGGTTAGCACAGATTCCTGGGTGCTGTGGCCATGACCCTGAGTGTTATCAGTGAGGGGGACAGAAGGGGAAAGGGAGAGTGAGGCTGGGAGTGGTCGAGAGGGGAAAGGAGCAGTACAGCAACACTGGCCTCAGCGTCCAAAGAGATCTGAGATTAAAGGACAGCAGTGAAATTTGGAGGAGGGAAGAATATGGGACCAGTCCCTTTGAGAGACCAAAGAACAGGCAGTATGGGACTTCTGGCTCTAGGTCACAGCAACAATCAGGCTTTTCACTCATTTACTTATTTGTTCATAATCTCCTGTTATTTGGAGGGAAAATTCTGATAATTGAAGGGTCTTTTGTTTGTTGAAAAGGGTGATGGAGGAGGGTGACGTTACATGCTTTTGGAAGAGCTTGAACACAGCTAAATTGTTCTGCAGAAGAAAAGGAGAGAGTTTAGGAAGCCCAAAAGGAAGATCTAGAGTTGCACTGTCCAGTATGGTGGCCACATGTGGCTATTGAGTCCTAACTGAGATGTCTGTAAGTGTAAAATTCACATTGGATTTTGATGACTTAGTAGGGAAAAAAGAATGCAGACTGTCTCAGTAATAATTGTTTATATCGGACATATGTTGAAATAATATTTTGGGTATATTAAGTAAAATAAAATATTAAAATTAATTGTACTTTCTTTACCTTTTTTTAAATGTTACTACTAGAATTTTTTAAATTATGTATTTGATTTGCATTATATTTCTACTGGACTGTGGTGATCCCGAAGGAAGGGACAAGAACCATGAAGACTCAGGACTGTAGGGGAAAATTCATGAGAGAGGGAAGCCCTATAGCTGATGACAGAAAGCAAGATGTGGGAAAAATTAATCGATGAGGTTGGGGGAGGGTAATGGGTGTGATGCACAATGTAGTCTCTCACTCCAGTCTTCCCTATGAGATCTTTAGTAAAATCCACATTATTTTTTAATAAAACAAATTAAAAATAATTTCCTTTGGAGAAACTCATGTCTTCTCTTGAGGTGACTAAAAGCCTCTGGGTCCTAGCAAAACTGTGTTTGAATTTCACTGGTATATCTGGGGCCTAAATGAAATCAGTTAACTAGAAAAAGAGTTACAGATACTCTACCTCTTTATATTCTAGTCAACATGTCCAATGAACTCAAGAGTTTCCAGACTATCCTTGAGTCACTTTTAAGAGAAAGTAGTTTTCTTCTTTCCCCACATATGTTTTTTTCCCTGTTAACTTTTTGCTAATGTGGCCAAATTGAGAGAGTTGATTGTCGAGGGAGGCTTTGAATCAATATGGGATTGCTGGCTCATCAACTTCAAATTCAAGTCATCCCCAATGTTGCTACCTAATAGTTGCTTAATGAATTTTGTACTTTGGGAGCTGTGAAGCTGAATTGTCAGGGAGTGAACCTTCCGGGATACAGCTGTTTTTAATCATCTTGCATATCAGATTTGAGGCATAACTGAAAAGATGTTTGCGGACAGTGGCCAGCATACCTGACGCTGCTTTCTTGACCTGTGAATAAGAAGAATGTCAGAAACAGGAACTTAATCTGAAGCTTTGTAATTAGGATTGTGGCTGACATTCTGGTGTGAATTTTGGGAAGGAAAATGCTAAAGGAAGTTACAGAAAACTTGAGGGAATAGAGAGAAGGAAGTTAACTGACTTTCTAATGAGCCAAATAATTTGTAAAAGTAACAGTAGCGGTAAATTTGAGGGGATGTGGTCTCAAAGGAAGGACTACATTCTAATGAATTACTGTTCAACTCATCCTTAGCCTGGTATTTCCCCCATTTCCATCTCCTTTTGCGGGATGAAGTAATGAGCCTCTGAAAACTAACATGGCTCAACTGATTTTAGAAATTTACTGTCTTTAACACTAAAATGTGGCGTGTGCATGGCTTTCTATATAATAACTGAAATATCAGGAAAATGGTCCAGGTTGATTATAACGGGTGATTTAGTACCCCTGAATGTAGTGTAGCAACAGAGATAGTAAATGTAGTGGAGGGTGAGGAAAGGAAGTTATGTAGGGGCATGAAAAAAGGGATTGAAATGGGGGAAAAATGTCTATTTTGTGTAACCCTCAGTAAATATGGATTTTGTAGGTGTGTCTGACTTTAAACCAGGGGCATTTCACAGAAATTCAGATAGACTTTATTTATTTTTTAAAAAAGATTTATTTATTTGTTTGTTTGTTTTTTTATTATTGGCTGCGTTGGGTCTTCCTTGCTGCGCGCGGGCTTTCTCTATTTGCAGCGAGCGGGGACTTCTCTTCGTTGTGGTGCCTGGGCTTCTCATTGCAGTGGCTTCTCTTGTTGTGGAGCATGGGCTCTAGGCGCGGGCTTCAGTAGTTTTGGCTTGCGGGCTCTAGAGCGCAGGCTCAGTAGTTGTGGCTCATGGGCTTAGTTGCTCCGCAGCATGTGGGATCTTCCCAGACCAGGGATCTAACCCGTGTCTCCTGCATTGGCAGGCGGATTCTTAACCCTGTGCCACCCAGAAAGTCCTCAGATAGACTTTTAATCGGCTTTGATTTCCAGAGAATGTGCCTTGAATTTTTATAAAATTTACAAGATTTCCCCTCTGAGTTTCCATGATTGCCTTAAGCTTATTTCATGTATTTTATTGGAATCAGAGTAATAAATGAATGATTTGACTGTTAAAGTGTTAGACAAAGAGCCAGACAATAAGGTAGTCTGCATAAATTCAGAATTTTCTCTTTAATCAAAGGCTGGGTTGTGATAGAGCTTTGAGGTTGGAATGGCTGAATTAATCCAAGTGGATGAATTAATTTTCCTGACTGTTCAGTGTTAGCCACAATTATACAGATTTCAAGGTGGACGAAAGTAATGAACCTGACTTTGTAGCCATCACACAAGAATGTATTCTTCCAAATGGCCTCTGTCCCTCTGTTCACTCTGCAAGGATAAAAGCATATGTGAAAGATGTGGCCACTGGCCAAAACAGTATTTAAAGCCTTCTTTTGGAATTGACTTCAGAGCCTGAATAGACTCTTTTTAATAATCTTGGCTGTCACATATCTTCATCCTTTAGGGATAGATTTGATATTTGGAGAACATCAAGCAGCATTCTCAGCTAAATCTTGTAAAAGAGGTGGATGATGAATTTGGATGGCACCCTTTGAGGTCAAAAATCAAATATGACTAAATATGACTATAGAATATTGAAAACAGTTTGCTAGTAGCTTCAAATACCTCAAATTAACTTTGAAATCAGTTCCAATAAAGGAGTGGCCAAAGTATTTTGAGCAAAGACAGTGCCCTTGGAACATGGAAGTATAGAGTCTGCCAAGGTGACTATTCTAAAACGGATTACACCAATTTAGATGTTTGTTTAAAAAATCAATCGCATCACTTTCTGGGCACAGTGAAATGTAATAGGAAGAATAGCGAAAGCCAGAGGGATCCACTTCCACTCCTTTTGGCTCTGAGTGACCTTGGACAAGTTATTTAAGCTGTCTTAGCTTCTGCTTCAAAATTAGCAATTGGAGATAATAATTTCCACTGAGACTGCTGTGAGGGTTAGAAATACAGTATGTAAAACACCACGTATATCACTGGCCTACACATAGTACAGGGTTTGTGATTATTTGATGGATTTATTTATGCCGAGCCTTACTTCAAAATGGATTAAAAGTAGCTTAACTGCTTGTTTTCCACCTCTACGTAGCCTTATTTAGGAAAGGGTAATAATAAATGTACCATGTGCTCTAGTCATTATATTAACTTTTTTTTTTTTGCTTTTTAAAAACAGTATATTGATCTGTTAAATACTAACTATGGTATGTGCAGAAAATGCACTAATGAATGTTAAATAGCCCTTAAAATGTATCAGACATGATTCTAAGTTTTATACATATATATAAAATATTAACTTGTAGTATATCTATTAACTTGTATCATCCAGTAACCATGTGATGTAAGTACTATTGGATTGACCAAAAAGTTCGTTCGGGTTTTTCGTAAGATGTTACGAAAAAACCCGAACGAAATTTTTGGTCAACCCAATATTACTATGCCCACTTTAGAGATGGTAGAATTGGAATATTTTCTGTGATTAAATTATTCAGAGTCAAAGAGCTAGTAAGTGATGAAACCACGATGCAAATTCAGGCAGTATGTCACCCACACCTGTCCCCACACTACTACAATACCTCATTAAGGATAGTGAATGACAGGATGATCCCTTAGGGATAAATGTGGTATTTGAAAACTAATAAGCACCATTTATAGCCAACTCTTGTAAATAAGGTAGAGGATAATCCTTTGGAGTCAAAAGTCAAATATGACTAAATATGAGAATAGAATATTGAGAACAATTTGCTGGTAACTTCAAACCCCATAAATTAACTTCGAAAGCTGTTCCCATAAAGGAGTGGCCAAAGTGTTTTGAGCAATGGCAGTGGCCTTGAAACATGCAAATAAAGAGTCTACAATGGCTAGTTGAGAAGGACCAGGACCCACCAACCTGTGTTGAGCAGGTGCTAGAAGGCAAATCCAGGTGCAGTATGGACAAAAGTGTAGTCCAGCAGGCAGTCCACTATCTCTAAGGGATCAACAAGTGGCCATCCAGACAAGCCGTTGGCACTCTTGATCCAGAAAATAGGGTATCCAAGGTGGTGAGGCAGCCAACATTGGGTCAGTCTGTCCACAGGTGAAGAACCCAGATCACTGGATCAAGGGACAGATCCACCAGAGCTTTCCACTGGCCAAACCCAAACAGAAGCCAGAGCAACAGGGAGCTGTTGATGCAACCCAAAGAGGCCAGCCTCGCAGGGCACAAGCAGGGTGGGGAAGGTGCAGAGTGGATCTGAAGAGGGAAACAAGATGTCCAGCCCCCACGTCTTCATCAAAGCTAGACAGGGTCAAGGACACAGTCCTGAGGTCCAACCAGAGACCTCAGTCTGGTTGACATCTGGTACTCAACTCATTCTGAAACCATTACCAAAACTATCTGCCAGGCCATGCTTCACAATTTCAGGCATAAGGATATCAGAGAAAACAAAATGATAGTTTGCTGAGGCAAGATAACTGTGTGAGGAGGCTTTTTCTGACCATGTAAGCCTATTTAAACTGGTAATGATTTTAGGAAGGTGCAATGTGTTCTGTGTCCATCTTGGCTCCCAGTATCATTAAATTTAATTTCCAAATGATTCAAAGGAGATTAAGCTTTAATAAACTCTAGTCTTTTTTATTTCTGTCTTTTATATGTTACTCTTATAAATAGATGTATTGTGTTTAGAAGAGCTGATGATTTGAGTAGGGTTCTTGATGTCCTTTGGATTCCCTAGTAGATGTTTTATGATTGATCTAACTCATGGAAGGGAAACACATTTATAGGCTAGGGAAGGTAGATAAGAATACCTGGGTATTCCTATTCTGTCATCTTTTTTTTTTTTTTTAATGAGAACCACTAATCTCCCAGCCTATGCAGATTGCATGTGTGTGTGTGTGTGTGTGTGTGTGTGTGTGTGTGTGTGTGCACATTTGCATGCCCACTACATCCAGGGCATAATCTTGTTTGGCAACCACAGCTTTTGTTATGGAAATTAATAGTCTCAGTGTCATAGACGGCCCCTCCAGTGGCTTGGTGGCAGACGTCATGTTGACTGGAACAGTATGTGCGCAGGTGGATTAGGATAGGCTGCAGTCCGAAGAAATAGAACTTCCCTTCCAACTCCAGCAGGGCAAGACAAGTAACATTCATTAAGTCCACAGGAGGTAGTTGTACTACTTTAAATATTTGCAAAAATATAAAAACTTATATAAATGGAATCATATTGTTCATTCTAGTTTTCTCAGAGGAGAGAATGGCTAGTACAGACTTTCTTCTTCTTTTCCCACTTCTCTCTACCTTCATGTGTTTTCCCTACACCTGCATTACTACCCCACCCCCTCCCCATACTCACACAATACTCTCCAGGTTAATAATCTGGTGTCATTCTTTTTTTCTTTTTTACATTTCATTTTGTCTTCAGTCAGGCCCTTCTAAAACTACTTCTGAATGTGTTAAAAGAAACAGTCTATTGGAAATTGTTATTAACAACTTCTTAAGGACAGATCAACCAAAGTAATGATAGCCTCCCCTTCTATCCATGCCAAACCAACAGGAGCCTCAGCTAACATTACGAGCTACCTGGATTCAATTGCTGAATCATGAAATGTTTTTATTTCTAAATGGTGCACTGCAGTGGAGTTCCCTCCCTCTGTTCACTTTTTCCAACTCAGCTGTGGAACATTCCAGAACCAAGAGCCAGAAAGCCACCTGTGCTTCACCACAACCTGGATTCCCTCACTTCTGCATCCAAGATGCCATAGCACCTCCTTTTCATGTCGTGTGGCTGCTCCTGCAGAGGAGACCCTCTTGCCTGTGTCTTCCAGGTCATCCAGCCTTTTTGTAGAAGGGGAGGGATTTTCTTCAATCAGCTGTAACTCTTCCCTTCTACTCTCCCAGCCTCCGGTGACACATGGGTCATAGTCAAGAACATTGGCTGGATGATGGCACTCCTCTCCTAGGCCTCAGTTCCTAGGATGCTTACGAGCTATGAAATCCAGAACCTATAAGAACAGTAGCCCTCACATGATTCACAAAGGTGATGCAGTTGTTGTTTTAACTCTAGCTTCTTTTGGTAGCTGGAACCTATTTCTGTTTTGCATTCATCACCAGGTATTATAATCGCCAAAGCTGTCTGCCCTTGAAGGCTGGGATCATGGTTTAGAAACTTGCATCCCCCTTGCCTTGCACAGTGCCTGGTACATATCCAATAAATGCCAACTGGATCAGCGCCCTCAAATATAGGCAGAGGTTGAATCACTGGAGTTCTTTGGGCACTTAAAGCATCAGAAGAAGGTGGAGAAGTTCGCAGGGGCAGATGAGATCGGTAAAGATTCAAGGTGGAAAGAAGAAATGAGTTCTCCAAAGGCTGGGCATGCCAATGTCCAGAAGGCCCCTGATATTGGGAAGTGGGAGGATAATTATTTTCTTTCTAATCACTAAGAATTTACCGACTACCTACTATGTTCCCTCTGTACTTGGCACTGGGGAATCAAAGATAAATGACATGTCCCCTTTTCTCAAGGACTTCATATTTATAAAGAATTGCTACTCAGAATGACAGGTGCCATAATATGATAGATAGATAGATAGTGAGGATGATGGGAGGGGTTAATCAGGCTTTATTACTCCCCTGCTTAAACCCCCCCAGTAGCATGCCAGTGCACTTGAAATAACTCTACCATGATGTACCAGGCCCTGCCCTGCTAGCCCCTTCCCAACTTTCCGTCCTCATCTCCTACCACATCATCCCTTGCTCAGTTCACAGACACTATTTCTGTCTTTGAACACAGCAAGTCCTTTCTCACCTCAAGGCCCTGCCCTCAGATCTTTAGTTGGCTGCCTCTTTCTTTATCATTCAGACCTCAGTGCCCATATCATCTCCTCTGGCCACTATAGGAGGCCCTCTCTCCTCGGTCAGTTTCTCTGCCATTACCCTGTTTCATTTTCTTCATAAGACTTTTTGTTCCCTGATGTTATTCTGTTTATTAACATAATTATTGTCTCTTCCCCTCTCTTTTCCCTCCACTCCCATGAACTAGAATGGTGGCTTCCTGAGAACAGAACAGCCTGTCTGGCTTGGCCACTGCTCTGCCTCTACGCCCAGAATATTGCCTGGAGGCTGGCACGTAATAGACATTCATTAGGTATGAACTTGCTTTGGGGAAGATAAGACATTCACCAAAGAAAAGTTAGGTGAAAAATGTGCTGAGGTCGGGCTTCCCTGGTGGCGCAGTGGTTGAGAGTCTGCCTGCCGATGCAGGGGACACAGGTTCGTGCCCCGGTCCGGGAAGATCCCACATGCCACGGAGCGGCTGGGCCCGTGAGCCATGGCCACTGAGCCTGCGCGTCCGGAGCCTGTGCTCCGCAACGGGAGAGGCCCCAACAGTGAGAGGCCCACGTACCGCAAAAAAAAAAAAAAAAAAAAAAAAAAAAAATGTGCTGAGGAGAGGGAAGGCAGTTAGGGCTAGTGTCAGGACTTCGGGGTGTTAGAATACAGGGTGGAGGTGAAGCGTGAAGATGAGGCTAGGAGGAGTGATGTGGCCCAAGGGCCCTGTTTGTCAGTAGTAGGACTCAAGCACCAGAGCCTAGAGGCAGGGGGCAGGGGCGGGGGGGGGGGGTGACACCAGTTCCGCCAGCAGGTGTGTGACCTAGGCAATCATCTAACACCACCCGCCTCCATTTCCTCATTTTTAAAAGAGCTGACAATAATCTCTCTAAAGACGATAGAAGAGTATGCTCTTCATAGGCTAGTGTGAGGATTAAATGAGTCGTTATGTGGCAAATGCCTAGTAATGTCTGGTAGATAGTCAGCTAAGCATCTGTACTATGTACTGGAGGGAGATCGCTGAAGAGTTTGAGAAATAGGGCTATGGGATTCAGATTTGCATTTAGAAAGATGAGCAGGTTGGCTCATAGTGAGGTGAGGATCGACTGGAGGGGACTGAGAAATTAGTGAAGGAAATTTTGTAGGCGAGAGGGACCGAGACAAGGTAGTGGCAGCGAGGATGATGCGAGAGCTATGAAGACAATGGACTTGGTCCTCAGTCTGGGGAAGGAAGTTAGGGAAAGAGACAACTCAGTAATGATTCCTGGACTGGGGACTTGGTGGTGCCTTTCAGCCATACAGGAAATTCAGGAGGCGGGGCCAGGTTTGGGAGCTGAGATGTTCAGCTGTGGCAGGTTGAGATTGAGTGCTGTGGGAACTCCAGGTGGAGCTAGCCAGCCAGAGAAGCCCCACACCTTCCTGAACTGCAATATGATGCTAACACGCTTATTAGCACTGTACTTATTCGTACTTAATGTTAGCGCTTAATAGTTAGCGTTTATAATCTTTACTTTTTAAGCAAATACCGTGAGAAACATCTTTGTCCACATCTGAGTTTTTCCTTTGAGATTTCTATAAGTAGAGTTACTGGGGCAAAGGTATATTACCTTTTTAAGATTTTAATTCATCTTGCCAAATTGCTTTTCAAAAAGGTGGTACCAATCTCTATACACACAATAACCTTGGATTCTTTCAAAATAGCCTCAGTGGGGTTTTTAAATAAATATCACCCCCAAAGTTGCCAGGGTACAGGGAACCATCCTCTCGTGCGCTACTGATGGACCCGACCACCAACGTCAGCTCCATCTTTAAAAGTTGGGAGTTGCCTTTGTCCTAGAGAAATCCCTCAAATCGATGTCTGTTATTAATTAACATGCCGCAAACACCGCAACCCAAACTATATTCTTGAAACCACGGTGGTGAGTGAAATAGAAATGCTCCATGCGTGCGGGAATACTCCCCTGAGGCCGGGGGAGGGGGTATAAGGACAATGTACCCAGTGTAGCAAAACTGCATTATTTTGACAGTACTTTTCCCTAAAGTAGTGGTTTCTTGTAACTTTGTTTACCATAACTCAGTGTACGGACATGCATGGAAATCTCATTTCCTTTGGATCAGTGCTCTATGAGATGGTACCATGTGCTGGTCAAATGCAATTTTAACCCAGAATAAACTAAAATCTCTTTCTGATGCATATATCGATAGATTTTTATCAAAGTGAAAAGGGAAAATGCCATTTTCACTGAGGACAGTGCTTTGATCAGTTCTGCACATGGTTATCATGAAGTTTTGGCTGGTTCAGGTGTTTTGGATGGTGGTTGTTGCATTGCTAACACTAAGCACACACAGCTGACACACTGCAGGGCAACAGTACCCCGGGAAGTATCTGGCATGTTTGGTATCCCTCCCAGTGAATGCTTTCTCTGTGCTCAGCAGACTTAGATTTGTACATGAGTGTGGTTTTTATCTGTTGTCTTTTCCAGAGAGTCCTTATAAAGGAAACTTGGATAGACTGTTGTCGTCCATGTGTTGTATTGAACTGAATATTTGTTTTGTATTTTGCGTGATCCGCTGGAGGCCACCTAACCTGGGGGCCCTCAGCACCAGCATTTGCCTCTTCTGTTCAGTGCGTTAACCATCCATCTGGTCTGAATGGAGACTCGTACTTGGAAAACTTTCTTATACCTAGTTCACAGTCACTGTTCTCAGGGGTTAAAGGAGAGGAGGCCACAGTTTTTCAAAGAAGACAGGGTCTAATTTGTATGAAGTGGGACTCTTATCAAGGAAGGAAGCAATAAGGATTGATCATCTCTGCTAAACCACAATTGCTTTCTAGTGAGTATTAGTCAGTGGTGGATCCATCAGAGAATGGGAGAAAGATGATACTTCTGCTTTAAGATGAACTTGGTAGCTCCAAATGGCCTCCTTTACTGCTGGGACTGTCATAGTGCCTGAAGGAAATTGCTTTCATTGTGGTGGGAGTTGAGCAGAATATAATGCATCAAAACATGAGAGAGTCCATCAGATGTTCCTGGTCCTCCTGGAGCTCTCTGCTATTACGTTAAAGAGTTCACTTCCCACTTTTGTCCATTTGTAAGATGAGCTCACCAAAAGAACACTATGAGAAAAGTTTACACATTTTAAAAATATATTTATTTATTTAGGCCATGCCGGGTCTTAGTTGCGGCACACGGGATCTTTAGTTACAGCATGCAAGATCTTTTTAGTTGTGGCATGTGGGCTCCTTAGTTGTGGCATGCATGTGGGATCTAGTTCCCCGACCACGGATCGAAACTGGGCCCTCTGCCTTGGGAGCTCGGAGTCTTACCCACTGGACCACCAGGGAAGTCCCTAAAAGTTTACACATGTTGAACCTATTTACCATAAATGTCTTGAAATCATAGGGATCCTGCTTGTTTTTGCTGTTCTTTACATCTTTTGTGTTTATTTCCATACATTGCACACAGATTATGCTATAAAGCTATTTTGTGATAAGAATGAGAGAGGTTGAAACCAAAGCTGTGTCTCTAGCTGCAAGTCCCTCTGAAAATAGGGAAAGAGACCTAGCCATATTTTAAAGAAATAAGCGTGTTATCCAATATCAGCTGTAATGCTCATTCATAGAATCAAAGAATTGTAGATCCAGGGTGTATGAGGGAAGTGAGTATTAGAAATTAGCTAGTCTGTATTTCTCTAAGTGCATTTGTCAGAACACTGGCCTGTAGGAAAAAAGTGTTTCCCAGTCAAACAAGTTTGTGAACCGAGCATCCTGTATCTTCCTCCCCTTGAATATTCACAATGAAAAGTCAACTCGAAGTCAGCATTTCCCAGACTTATTTGACCACGGAGTCTTTTCTTATCTAGGTAATAGGTGTTAACATCCTGCTATAGGAAATGAGTCCAGCCTCATGGTGGAGGTCCGGAAAATTGAGCCACTTAACCGGAGGCAACAGAGCCAGCAGTGCCAGGACGAGAACCCATTGATGGTTGATAGCCTCCCCCAGAATGGCTGCGAATTTGTATTGACAGCAACGGATCCAAAACATTCCAAGATTATTTTTTTCCCTTGAAACTTATTTTAAAAATCGTTTCTAGTATAACTTAGATTTATCCCTTAGCAGATGGAAAATGTGTCAATTGTCTCATTCAATTTGGTAGTACTCTCTATTCATATGCATCAGAAACAGAACCTGAATAGTAAGCATGGTGGGGAACTAACGGCTCAAGAGGCTCTCAGTCTGAGGGGTGGGGAAGGGAGAAAGCCAGTAAGCAATTACACAAGGAGATATGTAATTACAAATTACGACACGTGCTACGAAGAAGATGAACTATGTGCTCTCAGGCTGAGCTTAATTTGCAATCACTTTTGAATTGACCGAGATTCAGATGGGATCAATAACAGCTGTTTTTATGGTATCTTGGTACTCAGCTCCCGCCTACAGTCTGAACCACGTAATAGCCCCTCCCCCCTTCTTGTTTTTCCAGCCGGGTGAGGCAGAATGAGAGCGCAGTGAGCCGGCCCAGCCCCTCTCCCAGCCGTCGCCGACGCCCACCATGAACCACTTGGAGGCGGCCGCGGAGGTGGAGGTGACGGACGAGGCGGCAGGCGGGGAGGTGAACGAGTCGGTGGAGGCCGACCTGGAGCACCCGGAGGTGGAGGAGGAGCAGCAGCAGCACCATGCGGGCCGCCCCCCGCGCGGGCGCGCCGTCGAGGACCTCCGCGCCCAGCCCGGGCCGCAGCAGCCGCAGCAGCAGCAGCAGGAGGAGGAAGAGCGCGGGGAGTGCCTGGCGCGCTCCGCCAGCACGGAGAGTGGCTTCCACAACCACACGGACACGGCCGAGGGCGACGTGATCGCCGCAGCGCGCGAGGGCTACGACGCCGAGCGCGCGCAGGACCCCGAGGACGAGAGCGCGTACGCAGTGCAGTACCGGCCCGAGGCCGAGGAGTACACGGAGCAGGCGGAGGCCGAGCACGCCGAGGCCACGCACCGCCGCGCGCTGCCCAACCACTTGCACTTCCACTCGCTGGAGCACGAGGAGGCCATGAACGCTGCCTACTCGGGCTACGTCTACACGCACCGGCTCTTCCACCGCGGCGAGGACGAGCCCTATGCCGAGCCCTACGCCGACTACGGGGGCCTCCAGGAGCACGTGTACGAGGAAATCGGGGACGCACCGGAGCTGGACGCGCGCGACGGCCTGCGGCTGTACGAGCAGGAGCGAGACGAGGCGGCCGCCTACCGCCAGGAGGCCCTGGGCGCGCGGCTGCACCACTACGACGAGCGCTCCGACGGCGAGTCCGACAGCCCCGAGAAGGAGGCCGAGTTCGCGCCCTACCCGCGCATGGACAGCTACGAGCAGGAAGAGGACATCGACCAGATCGTGGCCGAGGTCAAGCAGAGCATGAGCTCGCAGAGCCTCGACAAGGCGGCCGAGGACATGCCTGAGGCCGAGCAGGACCTGGAGCGCGCCCCCACCCCGGGCGGGGGCCGCCCGGACAGCCCCGGGCTACAGGCGCCGGCGGGGCAGCAGAGGGCGGCTGGCGGCGAGGCGGTGCAGCGGTACAGCAAGGAGAAGAGGGATGCTATCTCGCTGGCCATCAAGGACATCAAGGAGGCCATCGAGGAGGTGAAAACCAGGACCATACGCTCGCCTTATACCCCCGACGAGCCCAAAGAGCCCATCTGGGTCATGCGCCAGGACATTAGTCCCACCAGGGATTGTGACGACCAGAGGCCGGTGGATGGAGATGTAAGTGTGTGCGGGTTCAGGCTCGCTCAGCTCCACGCGCGGCCAGGAGGGGAGACGGGCGCTCGGTGGCATCGTTTGTCATTGGGAAATGACTTGATGAGAGAAACGATCTGTGGGGATGCTCAGAAACAGCTTGTGCTTAAGCGCGCCTGAGTGAAACACAGGTGGGAGGGAGTTAAGTGTTGAGAGGTTGCCGTAAATCAGTGGTTCTCAAACTGTTCCTGGAGCACTTGTTCAGAAATTGATTTCCAGGCGTACCGCTTCCCATCCCCTAGTTTCCCACTTAGAAGGTATGGGGTGGGGCCTGAGAATTTGTATTTCTAACGTCAAATAAAAAAACAGGTCTGGATTGAGTAAGGAGAGACTTGGAAAGCATTATTGCAAAGGGGAAAGGTCCTATTGTAACAGGGGAAGGGGGACTGTTGCAGTAGCAGAACCTCTAAGATCTGCAAGCGTCTCTAGAGTTAGGCACAAAGGGGGTTCTTTTGGAGGGAGGAGTAAACAAGGCTTGGAAGAACAAAGTGTGAGGGAGTGGGATGAAGCACGGCTTGAACGCATTGCCCAGGAAAGAGTGTTTTAACCTGACATCAGCCTATTCCCAGGAGGAGCTGTTGAGTAGGGGTGGGAAGCTGGCCAAAGTTCAAGGACCTGGAAGAAGGCGAGGAGCTTCATCGAAGGCTGGTTAATAAGAATTTTGTCTTGATTAATCAGCAGTTCAACTAACCATTTGTCAGGCAAAGAATGTAAATTTGGAGGGGCTGTGTCTGGCCTTGTCCTAGGTAAACAAGGGGGCACCTGTGAGCTACTCAAATCTAATGGGAAGGTAGGTTCTTTGCCTAAGCCATTTCCAGAACACAAAACGAGGGGAGGGGAGCCCTTAACCTTTGCTGTTTTCCAGGATCTCAGGGCTCAGGTGAAACTCAACGTTGTCACTAATAAGTTCCCAGGTGATGTTAATGCTGCTGGTCCCAGGACCATAATTTGAGAACCACTGCCTTAAAGCAACCCTTAAAAGTTTGGGATGGATAGTGTGGCCTCTTTGAAGGAAATCAAGGAAATCCTTCTGCCTTTTGGGGGTGTCTGCAGTTTTTTCACTGTGACTTTCAGGAAGGGCTTAGTTTTCATCTCTGGTGGTACCAGAGTGTCCTTCTCACCTCACAAAAGACATGTTTTTGAACTGAAATACACTTTCTTGTGAAGAGCTACAGAAAGCTATTGCTGCCCTGTCTGCATTTTATTTTCTGTGTTTGAAATACCTAAGAAATTTGATAACTCGGCAAGCTTGAGTGTCACCACAGTCTATTCAAAATAAATCAAGAAGGCTAACCTTTACCCCCACTACCTGGCTCTAAAGGTTCTCTTTCTCCTCTGACTCTTACTTTTCCATTCTCTTGAATAATTTTTAAGCACTTTCATTTTTTTTAAGCACTTTCGTTTAAAATGCGAGCTTGGAGTAAAAGAAGGGTCAAGTGGTTAAATTCGGTTTCATTTAATTCTGCATTTTATGATTGCACCAGCCTATTTCTCGGTATATCTGTTGGAGTGAGAAACAATTATTGGAAGCTGTTTGTTCATTTTACTTAAATAGGTAAAGGGCTATGCAGGTCAGAAAGGTATCACTCGCCTGCTCTTTTAGTAACAGTCAGCATTGGCTGTTAGCTGATTAAATCGCTGGCACCTTTAAGGCAAGGTTGGAAATGGGTTGGGAAGGGATCTGCATCCTCCCAGCCAGGGGGCGGCATTGGGTCAGTTAGTTTAGCATGCTTGGTGTCTCCCTCTGCTTTCCAGGCTTCACAGTCAAACAGTTAAAAATAGGTGCACTCACGTGCAGAATTGTCGGTGACCTCCCGCTGTCTCCAGGTTCCTTGTGGCTTGGAGGGATGGAGTGCAGCAAGTATTTTGCAAATGTAGTGGAAATGGAGCAGGTTTTTAAAAGTAGGGAGCTGTCAAGAGGCCGGGTTCTACATCCTTTTTAGAAACTTGGAAAGCCATCCGAGAAAAAGATGCGGGAGCATTCGGTCCAGATGCTGGCCTCTTCCTTCAGCTCTCTCACCTGCACCAGCTCCATGAAACTACTAGCTTAACCACCTGTTCCCTGCAGCCTCGCGATGAACCCATCACCCAGCCTCCACTAGGGCTGGGGGCTTGCTTTTATCCATTGGAACTAGGAAAACAGCTTAACCCTCTTGCAAGATGTTTCATTCAGGAGGTAGAATTGATTCCAGAATATTGGGTGATGCTTTAGAAACCCATCCAGTCAGAAATTCAACTTGACACTAAGAAATTGGTTAGTTGGGCTTTCTGGGTTATGAATAGTTAATACAAAGCAAACCCCAAGACCTGTGCTTTAAAATATTCCACCAGTTGTCTTTAAGCCATTTGAATTTGTGGGTTGCATTTCATCGGTCATGCCACATTTATCGGAAAGACCTTCATTTGCTACCTCTTTGATGGTATCATGGGGGAAATACATACATTCTGTGGATTTCTTCCTCAGCATCAAAAAATATTTACTGAATGCTCATTCCGTGTATACTGTTGTAGAAAATGGAAAAGCACTATTAAAAGCCACGTGGCCTGAAGTCTTTCTGGAAGGTACTTGTTAAAAATACAAATTACTACCTTTCTTTTCCAAACCAGAATACCTAAGATGGGGTCCAGTGATCTGGGGTTTTGTTCATTAGGTTTGTTTTCCTTGTTTGTTTTTGTTTTGTAAATTCTCCCTGTGATTCTTGAGTATGTAAAAAATTAAGAACCACTGATTTAAAGGACAAGTATCATCTGGGTAGTTTCCCCATGTTAGCTCTATGGATTAGAGACCTAGCTAATTAGAGACCTAGACCTAAACCATAGGTGTGGTTTCATGGAAGGGGCTCTCCCACTGTGGTTTTGGTCAACTGGCCTGGAAAAGGGGCCCTGGAATTCTTGTTACAGAAGCAGCATGTTCTCAAAATAGCAACATCAGAAACTACAGTTATGCAAATAGATGGTAATAAACACCACCTGTACTACTACTTGCCAGAGGTATCTGCTGATAGCTAAATCTGCTCTAAACACTACTTTTTTTTTAAACATCTTTATTGGGGTATAATTGCTTTACAATGGTGTGTTAGTTTCTGCTTTATAACAAAGTGAATCAGTTATACATATACATATGTTCCCATATCTCTTCCCTCTTGTGTCTCCCTCCCTCCCACCCTCCCTATCCCACCCCTCCAGGTGGTCGCAAAGCACCGAGCCGATATCCCTGTGCCATGCGGCTGCTTCCCACTAGCTATCTACCTTACGTTTGTTAGTTCTAAACACTCCTTTTAATTCACTCGGACCTTTAGCATTTTTCTCATACTTGGAGGAAACTGGCATCTGTTTGCAAGTGAATCCTACAGAATGCGAAAATAGGATTGCTCGTTAGCAAGGACTTATTGAACATAGACTAGATGCTCTGCAGTGAGTGAATATAATTGTTTTTTGAAAAAAGTATTTATAAATGCTTTGCTTCTAGTAAAGGCTCTTTTCTAGATATATGTTTGAAAACTACCACCCAGCCCCCTTCTTGAAAAGTATTGTTAATGAATGACCAGTTCTGAAAAGTTCCACAGCCTACCCGTCTCTCTTTAGGCAACAAACTCACTCTGAGTAGAGAACAGAGCGGGGGTGGAATCAAAGGGATGGATGGGAGCAAGCACACAGCGTAATGGGAGGGTTTTGGCTACTTGGAGTAGTGTGTTGCACAGTTTGAATTGGTCTTTATCACTGCTCCCTCTTAAAGCTACACTAAACATACATACACTAATATGTATAAAATGGATAACTAACAAGAACCTGCTGTTTAAAAATAAATAAATAAAACAAAATTAAAAAAAAAAGCTACACTAAAATGACAGTAAAATAATAAAAATACGTAAAGCCACAATCACCAGGAGACAGAAGAAACAGCAGCAGATGAGAACAACAAAATTTTGGAACACCATAGTGGTGACTGGCTGTGGTAGACATTAGTGCCCCTCCCCCATATTGCCAGTTGTCCTCTGCTTTCAAGCCCAGGGATGACTGCACTGCACCTCCTCATACCCTAGGAGCAAGACAAGGCCAGTGAAACGGGAGCAGTGAAATGTGATGTTGCTTCTAGGCAGGAGCAGCTCAGAGCACCTTCTTCCCCTGAAGCCTCAGGTTAAGATGGCGGTGTCACAGGATGGCAGAGCCTCTGTCCGTGTGGGTCCCAAGTGACCGTGATGAGCCGGGCTCTCTCCTGCCCCTGTGGACATGTAGTGTGAGAGAGGAAGCAACCTTTGTTGTTTTAAGCCTTGGGGATTTGGGGTGGTTTGTTGCCACAGCACAGCCTGATCGATTCTCACTCATACACTGATGAGGTTTCTGTGTTCCCTACTCTGTGAAGATTTGTGCCGGGGACCCCCAAGAAAGGCTAAGGAATTTGAGACACCAGATACCGCCGATGGCAGGAGTATGGCTGAAAAACAAAAGAGGATTGTTTGAAGGTGTGTCACAGGAGAAATTAGACTCCAAATCCCTTCTCCAGCCCATGCCACCAAGTTTCCACTTCTCCTCCACCCCCCACAGAAGGTGGGAGGTTTACTGTAAAGAGAGGGTGAACCAGAGAAGTGCTGGAACTAGCCACAGCTGAAAAAGGGGTTAAGGGGTACCTTATGGAACACAGGACCCACTAAGCAGTGAGACTCTGAGAAAGCCTTGGAATTCTTAGCCATCAGGCTTAGAACCTACCCCCTCGCAGCCCCCAGCCCCAGCCGGAGATTAGAACATTCCTCTCTGAGGAAACAGAAAGACGCAAGAGTAGGTACCTACAGTTACTCATGTTTGGGGCTTTTCCAGCATAAAATCTGGTTCCCTACCTGATCACCACGCAGTGAAGGTTACTGCTGCTCATGGACCTTCCAACAGGCTTTTTGGGACCCACTGTTAAATATGAGTGGATATCCAAGGATCTCCGGACATTTGACGAACATCTCTTAACATGAAAGACAAAGACACAAAAAAAGCAAATGGAAAAGGAACTTGGAGAAATAAAGGCAGTACTCAGAGCAGGAAAAAACTATAAAACATTCATCAGTATTCTCAGAAGGGTAGGAGAAGATAGGGGAGCCACTAAATTAGGATGCCATTTTAAAAAAAGAACATTCCAAAAAAAATTTTTTTTTACATCTTTATTGGAGTAGAATTGCTTTACAAATGGTGTGTTAGTTTCTGCTTTATAACAAAGTGAATCAGTTATACATATGTTCCCATATCTCTTCCCTTTTGCGTCTCTCTCCCTCCCACCCTCCCTATCCCACCCCTCTAGGTGGTCACAAAGCACCGAGCTGATCTCCCTGTGCTACGCGGCTTCTTCCCACTAGCTATCTATTTTACGTTTGGTAGTGTATATATGTCCATGCCACTCTCGCGCTTTGTCACAGCTTACCCTTCCCCCTCCCCATATCCTCAAGTCCATTCTGTAGTAGGTCTGTGTGTTTATTCCTGTCTTACCCCAGGTTCTTCATGACATTTTTTTCCCTTAAATTCCATATATGTGTGTTCACATACGGTATTTGTCTTTCTCTTTCTGACTTACTTCACTCTGTATGACAGACTCTAGGTCCTTCCACCTCGTTACAAATAACTCAATTTCATTTCTTTTTATGGCTGAGTAATATTCCATTGTATATATGTGCTACATCTTCTTTATCCATTCATCTGATGATGGACACTTAGGTTGTTTCCATCTCTGGGCTATTGTAAATAGAGCTGCAATGAACATTTTGGTACATGACTCTTTTTGAATTATGGTTTTCTCAGGGTATATGCCCAGTAGTGGGATTGCTGGGTCATATGGTAGTTCTATTTGTAGTTTTTTAAGGAACATCCATACTGTTCTCCACAGTGGCTGTACCAATTCACATTCCCACCAGCAGTGCAAGAGTGTTCCCTTTTCTCCACACCCTCCCCAGCATTTATTGTTTCTAGATTTTTTGATGATGGCCATTCTGACTGGTGTGAGATGATATCTCATTGTAGTTTTGATTTGCATTTCTCTAATGATTAATGATGTTGAGCATTCTTTCATGTGTTTGTTGGAAGTCTGTATATCTTCTTTGGAGAAATGTCTGTTTAGGTCTTCTGCCCATTTTTGGATTGGGTTGTTTGTTTTTTTGTTATTGAGCTGCATGAGCTGCTTATAAATTTTTGGAGATTAATCCTTTGTCAGTTGCTTCATTTGCAAATATTTTCTCCCATGATGAGGGCTGTCTTTTGGTCTTGTTTATGGTTTCCTTTGCTGGGCAAAAGCTTTGAAGTTTCATTAGGTCCCATTTGTTTATTTTTGTTTTTATTTCCATTTCTCTAGGAGGTGGGTCAAAAAGGATCTTGCTGTGATTTATGTCATAGAGTGTTCTGCCTATGTTTTCCTCTAAGAGTGTGATAGTTTCTGGCCTTACATTTAGGTCTTTAATCCATTTTGAGCTTATTTTTGTGTATGGTGTTAGGGAGTGATCTAATCTCATACTTTTACATGTACCTGTCCAGTTTTCCCAGCACCACTTACTGAAGAGGCTGTCCTTTCTCCACTGTACATTCCTGCCTCCTTTATCAAAGATAAGGTGACCGTATGTGCGTGGGTTTATCTCTGGGCTTTCTATCTCCTTCCATTGATCTATATTTCTGTTTTTGTGCCAGTACCATACTGTCTTGATTACTGTAGTTTTGTAGTATAGTCTGAAGTCAGGGAGCCTGATTCCTCCAGCTCCATTTTTCGTTTTCAAGATTGCTTTGGCTATTCGGGGTCTTTTGTGTTTCCATACAAATTGTGAAATTTTTTGTTCTAGCTCTGTGAAAAATGCCAATGGTAGTTTGATAGGGATTGCATTGAATCTGTAGATTGCTTTGGGTAGCAGAGTCATTTTCACAATGTTGATTCTTCCAATCCAAGAACATGATATATCTCTCCATCTATTTGTATCATCTTTAATTTCTTTCATCAGTGTCTTATAATTTTCTGCATACAGGTCTTCTATCTCCTTAGGTAGGTTTATTCCTAGATATTTTATTCTTTTTGTTGCAGTGGTAAATGGGAGTGTTTTCTTAATTTGACTTTCAGGTTTTTCATCATTAATATATAGGAATGCCAGAGATTTCTGTGCATTAATTTTGTATCCTGCTACTTTACCAAATTCATTGATTAGCTCTAGTAGTTTTCTGGTAGCATCTTTAGGATTCTCTATGTATAGTATCATGTCATCTGCAAACAGTGACAGTTGTACTTCTTTTCCAATTTGGATTCCTTTTATTTCCTTTTCTTCTCTGATTGCTGTGGCTAAAACTTCCAAAGCTATGTTGAATAAGAGTGGTGAGAGTGGGCAGCCTTGTCTTGTTCCTGGTCTTAGTGGAAATAGTTTCAGTTTTTCACCATTGAGGATGATGTTGGCTGTGGGTTTGTCATATATGGCCTTTATTATGTTGAGGAAAGTTCCCTCTATGCCTACTTTCTGCAGAGTTTTTATCATAAATGGGTGTTGAATTTTGTCGAAAGCTTTCTCTGCATCTACTGAGATCATCGTATGGTTTTTCTCCTTCAATTTTTTAATATGGTTTATCACGTTGATTGATTTACGTATATTGAAGAATCCTTGCATTCCTGGGATAATCCCCACTTGATCATGCTGTATGTTTCTTTTAATGTGCTGTTGGATTCTGTTTGCTGGTATTTTGTTGAGGATTTTTGCATCTATGTTAATTAGTGTTATAGGCCTGTAGTTTTCTTTCTTTGTGACATCTTTGTCTGGTTTTGGTATCAGAGTGATGGTGGCCTCGTAGAATGAGTTTGGGAGTGTTCCTCCCTCTGCGGTATTTTGTAAGAGTTTGAGAAGGATAGGTGTTAGCTCTTCTCTAAATATTTGATAGAATTCGCCTGTGAAGCCATCTGGTCCTGGGCTTTTGTTTGTTGGAAGATTTTTAATCACAGTTTCAATTTCAGTGCTTGTGATTGGTCTGTTCATATTTTCTATTTCTTCCTGATTCAGTCTTGGCAGGTTGTGCATTTCTAAGAATTTGTCCATTTCTTCCAGGTTGTCCATTTTATTGGCATAGAGTTGCTTGTAGTAATCTCTCATGATCTTTTGTATTTCTGCAGTGTCTGTTGTTACTTCTCCTTTTTCATTTCTAATTGTATTGATTTGAGTCTTCTCCCTTTTTTTCTTGATGAGTCTGACTAATGGTTTATCAATTTTGTTTATCTTCTCAAAGAACCAGCTTTTAGTTTTATTGATCTTCTCTATCGCTTCCTTCATTTCTGTTTCATTTATTTCTGATCTGATTTTTATGATTTCTTTCCTTCTGCTAACTTTGGGGTTTTTTTGTTCTTCTTTCTCTAATTGCTTTAGGTGCAAGGTTAGGTTGTTTATTCGAGATGTTTCCTGTTTCTTAAGGTAGGATTGTATTGCTATAAACTTCCCTGTTAGAACTGCTTTTGCTGCATCCCATAGGTTTTGGGTCGTCGTGTCTCCATTGTCATTTGTTTCTAGGTATTTTTTGATTTCCTCTTTGATTTCTTCAGAGATCACTTCGTTATTAAGTAGTGTATTGTTTAGCCTCCATGTGTTTGTATTTTTACAGATCTTTTCCTGTAATTGATATCTAGTCTCATAGCGTTGTGGTCGGAAAAGATACTTGATACGATTTCAGTTTTCTTAAATTTACCAAGGCTTTTTTTGTGACCCAAGATATGATCTATCCTGGAGAATGTTCCATGAGCACTTGAGAAAAATGTGTATTGTGTTGTTTTTGGATGGAATGTCCTATAAATATCAATTAAGTCCATCTTGTTTAATGTATCATTTAAAGCTTGTGTTTCCTTATTTATTTTCATTTTGGATGATCTGTCCATTGGTGAAAGTGGGGTGTTAAACTCCCCTCCTATGAATGTGTTACTGTTGATTTCCCCTTTTATGGCTGTTAGTATTTGCCTTATGTATTGAGGTGCTCCTATGTTGGGTGCATAAATATTTACAATTGTTATATCTTCTTCTTGGATCAATTCCTTTATCATTATGTAGTGTCCTTCTTTGTCTCTTTTAATAGTCTTTGTTTTAAAGTCTATTTTGTCTAATATGAGAATTGCTACTCCAGCTTTCTTTTGGTCTCCATTTGCATGGAATATCTTTTTCCATCCCCTTACTTTCAGTCTGTATGTGTCTCTAGGTCTGAAGTGGGTCCCTTGTAGACAGCATATATATGGGTCTTGTTTTTGTATCCATTCAGCCAATCTGTGTCTTTTGGTCAGAGCATTCAGTTCATTTACATTTAAGGTAATTATCGATATGTATGTTCCTATTCCCACTTTCTTAACTGTTTTGGGTTTGTTATTGTAGGTCTTTTCCTTCTCTTGTTTTTCTTGCCTAGAGAAGTTCCTTTAGCATTTGTTGTAAAGCTGGTTTGGTGGTGCTGAACTCTGTCAGCTTTTGCTTGTCTGTAAAGTTTTTAATTTCTCCATCAAATCTGAATAAGGTCCTTACTGGGTGGAGTAATCTTGTTTGCAGGTTTTTCTCCTTCATCACTTTAAATATGTCCTGCCACTCCCTTCTGGCTTGCAGAGTTTCTGCTGAAAGATCAGCTGTTAACCTTATGGGGGTTTCCTTGTGTGTTATTTGTTGTTTTTCCCTTGCTGCTTTTAATATGTTTTCTTTGTATTTAATTTTTGACAGTTTGATTAATATGTGTCTTGGCGTATTTCTCCTTGGATTTATCCTGTATGGGACTCTCTGTGCTTCCTGGACTTGATTAACTATTTCCTTTCCCATATTAAGGAAGTTTTCACCTATAATCTCTTCAAATATTTTCTCAGTCCCTTTCTTTTTCTCTTCTTCTTCTGGAACCCCTATAATTCGAATGTTGGTGCATTTAATGTTGTCCCAGAGGTCTGTGACTGTCCTCAGTTCTTTTCATTCTTTTTTCTTTATTCTGCTCTGCAGTAGTTATTTCCACTATTTTATCTTCCAGGTTACTTATCCGTTCTTCTGCCTCAGTTATTCTGCTATTGATCCCATCTAGAGTATTTTTAACTTCATTTATTGTGTTGTTCTTCGTTGCTTGTTTCATCTTTAGTTCTTCTAGGTCCTTGTTAAATGTTTCTTGCAGTTTCTCTATTCTATTTCCAAGATTTTGGATCATCTTTACTATCATTATTCTGAATTCGTTTTCAGGTAGACTGCCTATTTCCTCTTCATTTGTTAGGTCTGGTGGGTTTTTATCTTGCTCCTTCATCTGCTGTGTGTTTTTCTGTCTTTTCATTTTGCTTATCTTAGTGTGTTTGGGGTCTCCTTTTTGCAGACTGCAGGTTCGTAGTTCCCGTTGTTTTTGGTGTCTGTCCCCAGTGGCTAAGGTTGGTTCAGTGGGTTGTGTAGGCTTCCTGGTGTAGGGAATTGCCAGCAGTGGAGGGTCTCCTGCAGAGGTGGGCGGTGGCTGTGGTTCACAGTGGGGACAAGGACAGCAACAGAAGTTCTGGGAAGCACTCCCTGGCGTGAGCCCTCCCAGAGTCCCCAAAAATTTTTAATTAAAAAATGCCAGCAGGAATTTTTTAAATCCTTTAGTAGGAAGCTTAGAAGACAAAGTAGAGGAGATCTTCAAGAAAGTAGAATAATTAAGGTAATGGATGGAAAGAAGTAGGAACATAGATAAAATTGAGATATTGTGAAAGACTGTTTCCTGGAAGCAAAGGACATGAGAGTTGCCTGATTAAAAGATTCCATTGGCCGGGCTTCCCTGGTGGCGCAGTGGTTGAGAGTCCGCCTGCCGATGCAGGGGACACGGGTTCGTGCCCCGGTCTGGGAAGATCCCACATGCCGCGGAGCGGCTAGGCCTGTGGCCCATGGCCACTGAGCCTGCGCGTCCAGAGCCTGTGCTCCGCAACGGGAGAGGCCACAACAGTAAGAGGCCCGCGTACTGCAAAAAAAAAAAAAGAAAATGGAAGAAAATGAGATTCCATTGGGTGCCTAGAACAGTGAAATAAAGAAAAGATCCACATAAATTTCAGAACAGAAGGTAGAAGGAGAACATCCTTCATGCTTTCAGAGAGGTAAAAACAGGTTACAAATGATCAGGAATCAAAATGGTGATGGACTCCTCAAAAGCAACACTGGAAACTGGGAGGCCTACACCCAGTCTAATTTCCAATTAAGTGTGAAGGTGGAATAAAGATATTTTCAGTTACGCAGAGTCCCAGAAAATTTACCTCCCAAGCACCTTTTCTCAGGAAGCTACTAAAGGATTGCTTCCCCAAAATGCGTGTGTAAATCAAACTCAAGAAAGAAGATGGGATCTGGGAAATGGAATCTAACAGGAGAAACAGGCAAAGCAATGCCCAGGGTGATGGGGGAGGAGATGACAACCATGTAGCAGGACAAGGCATCAGCCAGTCTAGGGTGGACCAGAACTTGGAGAGCTCCAGGTAGAAGGTTTCCAGAAATGGTGGAAATGAGAGATTTCCTAATATGTTTTTTTTTAATATTTTAAATCTGTATTTAATTAGAACTTTTTTTATCTTTGAAGGATATACTACTTTTTAAATTTTTTAGTTTATATTGGAGTATAGTTGATTAACAATGTTGTGTTAGTTTTACGTGTACAGCTAAGTGATTCAGTTATACATATACATGTATATATTCTTTTTCCAATTCTTTTCCCATTTAGGTTTTTACAGAACATTGAGCAGAGTTCCCTGTGCTGGAGAGTAGATCCTTGTTTGTTATCTGTTTTGAATATGGCAGTGGGTACATGTCAATCCCAAACTCCTAATCTGTCCCTCCCCTGCACCCTTCCCCCCAGTAACCATAAATTCATTCTCTAAGTCTGTGAGTTTTTCTGTTTTGCAAATAATTTCATTTGTGTCATTTTTTTGGATTCCACGTATAAGTGATATCATCCGATATTTGTCTTTCTCTGTTTGACTTACTTCACTTACCATCCCTGTCACTGCAAATGGCATTATTTCATTCTTTTTAATGGTTGAGTAGTATTCCATTGTATATATGTACTACATCTTCTTTATCCATTCTTCTGTTGATGGACATTTAGGTTGCTCCCATGGCTTGGCCGTTGTAAATAGAGCTGCAGTGAACATTGGGGTGCATATATCCTTTCCAACCATGTTTTTCATCATATATATGCCTCGGAGTGGGACTGCTGGTTCATATGGTAGCTCTCTTTTTTTAGTTTTTTAAGGAACCTCCATATTGTTCTCCATAGAGGCTGTACCAATTTACATTCTCACCAACAGTGTAGGAGGGTTCCCTTTTCTCCACACCCTCTCCAGCATTTATTGTTTGTAGACTTTTTGATGATGGCCATTCTAACCGGTGTGAGGTGATACCTCATTGTAGTTTTGATTTGCATTTCTCTAATAATTAGCAATGTTGAGCATCTTTTCATGTGCCTCTTGACCATCTGTATGTCTTCTTTGGAGAAATATGTATTTAGATCTTCTGCCCATTTTTTTGGTTGGGTTGTTTGGTTTTTTTTGATATTGAGCCACATGAGCTGTTTGTAAATTTTGGAGATTAATCCCTTGTTGGTCACATCATTTGCAAATATTTTCTCCCGTTCTGTGGGTTGTCTTTTTGTTTTGTTTATGGTTTCCTTTGCTGTTCAGAAGCTTTTAAGTTTCATTAGGTCCCATTTGTTTATTTTTGTTTTTATTTTCATAACTCTAGGGGGTGGATCAAAAACGATAGTGCTGCAATTTATGTCAGAGTGCTCTGCCTGTGTTTCTGTTTAAGAGTTTTTATAGTATCTGGCCTTACTTTTAGGTCTTTAATCCATTTTGAGTTTATTTTTGTGTATGGTGTTAGACAGTGTTCTAGTTTCATTCTTTTACATGTAGCTGTCCAGTTTTCCCATCACCACTTATTGAAGAGACTGTCTTTTCTCCATTGTATATTCTTGCCTCCTTTGTCATAGAGTAATTGACTATAAGTGTGTGGGTTTATTCCTGGGCTTTCTGTCCTTTTCCATTAATCTATATTTATCTTTGTGCCGGTACCATACTGTTTTAATGACTGTAGCTTTGTAGTATAGTCTGAAGTCACGGTGCCTGATTCCTCCAGCTCCATTTTTCTCTGAAGATTGCTTTGGCTATTTGGGGTCTTTTGTGCTTCCATACAAATTCTAAGATTTTTTGTTTTTGTTTCATTTTTCCAATGGAAAATGCCATTGGTAATTTGATAGGGATTTCATTGACTCTGTAGACTTCCTTGGGTAGTATAGTCATTTTGACAATATTGATTCTTCCAGTCCAAGAACATGGTATATCTTTCCATCTGTTTGTGTCATTTTCGATTCATTCATCAGCATCTTATATGAATAGTTTTAGGAGTACAGGTCTTTTGCCTCCTCAGGTAGGTTTATTCCTAGGTATTTTATTCTTTTTGACACAATGGTAAATGGAATTGTTTCTTTACTTTCTCTTTCTCATCTTTTGTTGTTAGTGTATAGAAATGCAACAGATTTCTGTGTATTAATTTTGCATCCTGCAACTTTACCAGATTCATTGATGAGCTCTAGTAGTTTTCTGGTAGAATCTTTAGGATTTTCTATGAGTAGTATCATATCATCTGCAAACAGTGACAATTTTACTCTTCTTTTCCGATTTGGATTCCTCTTATTTCTTTTTCTTCTTTGATTGCTATGGCTGGGACTTCCAAAATTATGTTGAATAAAAGTGGCAAGAGTGGACATCCTTGTTTTGTTCCTGATCTTAGAGGAAATGCTTTCAGCTTTTTACCATTGAGTATGATGTTTGCTGTAGGTTTCTCATATATTGCCTTTATTACATTAAGTTCCCTCTGTGCCCACTTTCTGGAGAGTTTTTATCATACATGGGTGTCACATTTTGTCAGAATTTTTTTATGCATCTATTGAGATGATCATATGGTTTTTATTCTTCAATTTGTTGAGGTGGTGTACACACTGAATGATTTGCAGATACTGAAAAATCCTTGCATCCCTGGGATAAATCCCACTTGATTATGGTGTATGGTCCTTTTAATGTATTGCTGGATTTGGTTTGTTAGTATTTTGTTGAGGATTTTTGCATCAGTGTTCATCATGATATTGGCCTGTACTTTTCTTTTTTGTGTGTGGTATCTTTGGTTTCAGTATCAGGGTGATGGTGGCCTCATAGAATGAGTTTGGCAGTGTTCCTTCCTTTGCAATATTTTGGAATAGTTTCAGAAGGATAGATGTTAACTCTTCTCTAAATGTTTGATAGAATTTGTGCACGCAGCCATCTGCTCCTGGAGTTTTGTGTGTTCAAAGTTTTTTTTTAAATCGGTGTCAATTTCAGTCTATTCATATTTTCTGTTTTTTCCTGGTTCAGTCTTGGAAGGTTGTATCTTTCTAATAATTTTTCCATTTCTTCCAGGTTGTCCATTTTATTGGCATATAGTTGCTTGTAGTAGTCTCTTATGATCCTTTGAATTTCTGTCGTGTCTGTTGTAACTCCTTTTTCATTTATAGTTTTATTGATTTGAGCCCTTTTCCTTTTTTTCTTGATGAGTCTGGCTAAAGGTTTATCAACTCTGTTTATCTTTTCAAAGAACCAACTTTTAGTGTCATTGATCTTTGCTTTTGTTTTCTTCCTCTCTATTTCATTCATTTCTGCTCTGGTCTTTATGATGTCTTTCCTTCTACTAACTTTTGGTTTTGTTTGTTCTTTTGTTGCTTTAGGTGTAAGGATAGGTTGGTTTTGATTTTTCTTTTTTCCTGAGGTAAGATTGTATTGCTGTAAACTTCTCTTAGAACTGCTTTTGCTGTACCCTGTAGGTTTTGGACCGTCATGCTTTCAGTTTCATTTGTCTCTAGGTATATTTTAATTTCCTCTTTGATTTCTCAGTGATCCATTGGTTGTTTAGTAGCATATTGTTTAGCCTCCACGTGTTTGTGTTTTTTAGGGTTTTTTTCTTGTAGTTGATTTCTAATCTCAGCATTGTGGTCAGAAAAGATGCTTGATATGATTTCAATTTTAAGTTTACTGAGGCCTTGATTTGAGCCCAAGATGTGATCTATCCTGGAGAATGTTCCATGTGCCCTTGAAAAGAATGTGTATTCTGCTGCTTTTGGATGGAATGCTGTATAAATATCAATTAAGTCCATGTGGTCTAATGTGTCATTTAAGGCCTGTGTTTCTTTATTGATTTTCTGTCTGAATGATCTGTCCATGGATGAAAGTGGGGTGTTAAAGTCCCACACTATTATTGTGTTACCGTCAATTTCTCCTTTTATGTCTGCTAGTATTTGCCTTATATACTGAGGTGCTCCTGTGTTGGGCGCAGATACATTTACAATCGTTATATTTTCTTCTTGGATTGATCCCTTGATCATTATGTAATGTTCTACTTTGTCTCTTGTGACAGTCTTTATTAAAGTGTATTTTATCTGATATGAGTATTGCTACTCCAGCTTCGTTTTGATTTCCATTTGCATGGAATACCTTTTTCCATCCCCTCGCTTTCAGCCTGCATGCGTCCCTAGATCTGAAGTGGGTCTCTTGTAGACAGCATATACACAGGTCTTGTTTTTGTATCCATTCAGCCAGTCTGTATCTTCTGGTTGGAGCATGTAATCCATTTACATTTAAGGTAATTTTATCGATATGAATGTTCTTACTGCCATTTTGTTAATTGTTTTGGATTTGTTTTTCAAAGTCTTTTTTTCTTCCCTACCTCTTCTGTTCTCTTGTGATTTGGTGGCTAACTTTAATGTTGTATTTGGACTGCTTTTTCTTTTTGTGTGTATCGTAGATATTCCGTGAGGTTTTTTTTTTTTTTTGCGGTATGTGGGCCTCTCACTGCTGTGGCCTCTCCCGTCGCGGAGCACAGGCTCCGGACACGCAGGCCCAGCGGCCACGGCTCACGGGCCCAGCCGCTCCGCGGCACGTGGGATCCTCCCAGACCGGGGCACGAACCCGCGTCCCCTGCACCAGCAGGTGGACTCTCAACCACTGTGCCACCAGGGAAGCCCCTTCCATGAGGTTTTGATAAAGCAGTCTGTATATAAACGAGATTGTTTTAAGTTGCTGGTCTGTTAATTTCAAATGCATTTCCAGTATCCTGCATTTGTGCCCTCCTTTTCTCACAATTCCTAGTTTTGATATCATATTTGTGTGCGAATGATTTCCTGCCTTTATATTTGCCTTTAGTGGTGAGGTTTTCCATCCGTAATTTTCTTGTTTCTAGTTGTGGCCTTTTCTTTTCCGCCTAGAGAAGTTCCTTTAGAATTTGTTGCAAAGCTGATCTGGTGGTGCTGAATTCTCTTAGCTTTTGCTTGTCTGTAAAGTTTTTGATTTCTTCATCAAATCTGAATGAGAACCTTGCTGGGTAAAGTATTCTTGGTTCTGGGTTCTTCCCTTTCATCACTTTAAATATATCACTCCACTCCCTTCTGGCCTGCAGAGTTTCTCCTGAGTAATCAGCTGATAACTTTATGTGAATTCCCTTGTATGTTATTTGTTGCTTTTCCCTTGTTGCTTTTAATATTTTTTGTCTTTGATTTTTGTCAATTTGATTACTGTTTGTCTCGGCGTGTTCCTCCTTGGATTTATCCTGCCTGGGACTCTCTGCACTTTCTGGACTTGGGTGACTGTTTCCTTTCCCATGTTAGGGAAGTTTTCAGCTATTATCTCTTCAAATATTTTTTCAGGTCTTTCTCTCTCTCTTTTCCTTCTGGGACCCCTATAATATGAATAGTGGTGCAGTTAATGTTGTCCCCAGATGTCTCTTAGACTGTCCTCATTTCTTTTCATTTTTTTTCTTTATTCTGTTCTGTGGCAGTCATTTTCACCATTCTGTTTTCCAGCTCCCTTATCCATTTTTCCGCCTCAATTATTCTGCTATTGATTTCTTCTAGTGTATTTTTCATTTCAGTTATTATATTGCTCATCACTGTTTGTCCTTTAGTTTTCATAGGTCTTTGTTAAACATTTAGATCTGTGCCTCTGTTCTTTTTCCGAGATCTTCAATCATCTTTACTATCATTACTCTGAATTCTTTCAGATAGATTGCCTATCTCCACTTCATTTAGTTGTTCTTCCTGGGGTTTAATCTTGTTCCTTCATCTGGGACATACTCCTCTGCTGTCTCATTTTGTCTTTCTGTGATTGTGGTTTCTGTTCTGCAGGCTGCAGGTTGTATTTCTTCTTGCTTCTGCTGTCTGCCCGGGTTCTAAGAGGCTGTGCAGGCTTCCTGGTAGGAGGAACTGGTTCCTGCCCACGGGTGGTTGGAGCTGGGTCCTGTCCCTTTGGTGGGCAGGGCTCTGTCAAGCAGTGTGTTTAGCAGGAAGCTGTGTGCTTAGGAAGACTTTAAGCAGCCTGTCCGCTGATGGGTGGGGCTGTGTTCCTACCCTGTTGGTTGTTTGGCCTGAGGTGTCCCAGCACTGGAGCCTACAGGCTGCTGGGTGGGGCCAGGTCTTGGTGAGAAAATGGTGGCCTCCTGGTGGGCTCACGCCAATGAGTACTCGCTAGAACTGTCGCCGCCAGTGTCTGTCCCCATGGTGAGCCATAGCTGCACCCCACCTCTGCAGGAAACCCTCCAGTGCTAGCAGGTAGGTCTGGCCCAGTCTCTATGAGGTCACTGCTTTTTCCCCTGGGTCCTGGTATGCACGAGACCTTGTGTGCATCCTCCAAGAGTGGAGTTTCTGTTTCCCCCAGTCCTGGGGAATTCCTGTGATCAAATCCCGCTGGCCTTCAAAGCCAGATTCTCTGGGGGCTCCTCCTCCCACTGCCAGACCCCCAGGCTGGAGAGCCTGACGTGGGGCTCAGAACTTTCACTCTTGTTGGAGAACTTCTGTGGTATAATTATTTCCCAGTTTGTGGGTCACCATCCTGGTGGGTATTGGATTTGATTTTATTGTGATTGCGCCCCTCCTAATGTCTTCTTGTGGCTTCTTTGTGTTTGAATGTAGGGTATCTTTTTAAGTAGGTTCTGTGGGGGGGGTTGTTGTTGATGTTTGTTCAGCAGTTAGTTGTGATTTTGGTGTTTTGTAAGAAGAGGTGTGCTCAAGTCCTTTTACTCCATCTTGTCTCCATCTGAGATTTTCTAATATGTTTGTACTAAGAGGAATCTTAGATTGTCTTAGAGAGTTTGGCATAAATTATTGATCAGTACACAGAAAACTAAACAAATGGAAAAACAATGCAGCTATTTACCTCACTGAAAACAATTGTTATGCAGGCACGAAATGTGATAATGTAATGCATGCGCCTCAGGGAGTACCACGTGTGTAGTCCTCAGCATGCAAACACTGAATATTGATTAACCAAAAATGGGAATATTGAGAGGATAAGGGAAGGTATAGTATAAAATAGGTAAATCCTAGTCTTTTATAGTAGAAGCCAAGAAATAATGTCTGCAATTGAAAAATCAAGGAGAGGCAGTGTAAACACCCTATTTATGATGTGGAAGTAAATACCAGAAGAAATGCTAAAAGGGGGTGGGGAGGAGTAGGGAAAGGGACTTCAGTTTTTGCCATAAGCCATATAGTACTGTTTGACTTTTAAAACTCGATTTCTGTATCTCTTTGCCTTATTAAAAAAACAAGAGTTGGGGGCTTCCCTGGTGGCACAGTGGTTGAGAGTCCGCCTGCCGATTGGGGAGACACGGGTTCGTGCCCCGGTCCGGGAAGATCCCACATGCCGCGGAGTGGCTGGGCCCGTGAGCCATGGCTGCTGAGCCTGCGCGTCCGGAGCCTGTGCTCCGCAACGGGAGAGGCCACAGCAGTGAGAGGCCCGCGTACCGCAAAAAAAAAAAAAATAAGAGTTGGAATCGTTATTCAGAGATCACTAACTGTACAAAGGGATTGTCTCAATGTTATCATCCATATTCTTGAAAAAACAGAGAAAGGCAAACACTTCTGTATATTATGTGCACAATTTAAAAGTGACTGCTTTATTAACTGTTATATGGTGAGCTGAGTGTTCTGAGTTTTTCATTTTAATTTCATGCTGTGTTTGTGTATGTACTAAGCACACACACTTACATTTGGCTTATATTACACACATAAGAGTAAGGAGGTAAGAAGTAGGTCAAGGATAGGGCTGTACTGCTTAAGGTGAAGAACCCTAATTGGTAAGTGGATTTGCATCTTGACACTGAATAACCTGAAGAGTTCAGGAACTGTGGGTTTGCTAATGGGCTTAGAGTTTAGAAACTGCTGAACATACATGGGAAGGATGGCAGCTAGAATACGAATAGCTGCAGTGAGAATGATGTTTGCTGAGGTCAAAGTGGATGCATTGATTTCTCCTCAGGTTTGTATACTCACTTAGGTTAATGGTCTGTACTTTAAAAATGAAATGTTTTCAAGGTGCCATAAGCCATGGTAGGGTACATATAACGGCCCCTTCTGCAACTTAGGGTCAGCGGTAAATGGCCATATCCTTGGCAATGGGGAGTAATGCTCTAAATAACAGAACCGTGTTGTCAATTTAAAAAAATTCACTTTTCTGTGAACTGTGAGGACCTGATGTGACCAGGGTAATGTTTTTAAACATGTAATAGTCTTACTGTTACAACTTGGAAATGAAAAGGCCTGACCTGGAAGTCCCTATCAGAGAGCAAATATGTAATTTATTTCAATCGTGAAAATGCCAAAGGAGGTAGGAGCATGTGTGCTTTTGCTCTCTCCTCCTGGATTTGAAGTATTCCTGATTATTTTAACTCACCTTTTGAGTATCACCTGTCAGTTCAGCTCCAGACCAGCCCTGTTTACAGGGCAAGGCAGGTATCTCCCCACTGTCATCAGAGCATCACCATATTGGAATCACTGGCACAAACCAGTCTGATGATCTGCACAGCAGAACGCGAGGTCTCCAATTCTCTGTGCTGCGTGGAATGAAGCTACGTGATGGGAAAGATTGATTTTTTTTAACCCCCAGGCTCCAATTTTTTCTCTTGACCTGACCCCACTCCCAAGAGGAATCTTTCTCAACTTTTTAATGGATTGGCTCACTAGTCAGTGTGTATGTGAAGCTGTGTCAAGGAATGTGGGGAGAACTGCAGGGAAGGAACTGCATGATTTTGCCAGAGAGCATTTTGTTGTCACCTTCCAGGTAGCAACGCAGCACGCAGGGCCATGGTTTGGGTATCTCACATGCTCGCTTAATAAGTTGGAGCTCAGGAAACTTCCCAGGAGTCTTTAGAAACCATTGTGTTAGTTCTCCCAACTGTACGCTCTCGGTATTTTCTGTCAGTGGACTGGGGCTGTACAGGGGAGGAAGGGAAGGTGCAGGGAGGGGAGCGGATAGATCATAGCTAATTGAATTCCATATGTAACCCAGTTAAATCCTGGGCCCATGGAATTATGAATTGCGATTTATCTGTAAATGGGATCATCTTCAAAATGGGAAATACTCCCATTACAGGTGTATCTGACAACATGTCCTTAATCCAAAGAGGTAGCTTATCAATCCACTTTCTTTGAAACACAGGTTTTCACTGGAGAGCAGGCATGGCGAGGATGTTGGGTTTTTTTGACAAAGGCCACCTCACTCTCCTGAAGAGTCCCACTGGCAATTTCTCTCTCCCGTGTTTTGCACAGGAAGACAACGGGCACTCAGCTGCCCACTTGGTGTGCCTGGCTGACCTCTTTAGTTGGTCACATCCTGCCCGTGGGACACCAGAAACGGACGAAGTCTGGGAATGGATTGAAGGAGGTTTGGAGCCAGGCTGGGCATTTTGGCCTCAGTTTCCACAGACAGAATACCTGAAAATAGCTGGGGCATGTGACCCAGCAGCCTTGACCTACCAATCATGGTCCGTGACACATTTCACAGCTTTAGAGCACAAATTATCCAAGATGTCTACACCCTTTGTCTTGGGCAAAGGCAGATTCCTCCAGGCAGTAATTTCCTCATGGGATTTCAGGGATGACTAGGCAGACCCCACTGGACCGAGACCAGATGGCGCTTTGGGCATGTAAGGATCCCCCGCCCCCGCCCTGCATTGGCTTACTCATTGGCCTTGTACTTACAAATTCTACATCTGCTTCTGTTTATGCGGACTTGCCTCCATACCCCACTCCTTACCACACTGGCTCTCCCTTCTGACCAGATCCCATTCGTATTCAGTGCAGTCAGGGCCCCAGTCTTTGAACGGATAGATTCCAGATTCCAGACTTCCTGATTAAAATCTCTGGAGGTCGGGTCTTATCATGAGTATTTCTGAGGCCCAGTCAGAATTGGTAACCACCAACTTAAACTGCAAACTACAGTTTAAAACTTGATTCTTTACTGTCTGTCTTTCTACTTGTCTCACGTGCATTCGCCTCTTGCCTCTGTAAGTCACTGTCAGGTCTATTGAAGGCATAGTGTCTTTTCCTCCTCTTGTAACTCAGAGGAAGTCACAACGCTGGTGCTCAGTAAGCATTCATTATATGTAAATCTTAGCTCTATCGTCGACCTGCTGCAGCTACGTTGAGTTGCTCACCTCCTTTCTTCCTCAGATTCAGTTTCCTCATCAGTAAAACAAGTTATCAGGTTTATTTCCCAGAATGGCTGAGCAAAAATGGTTTTGCAGATATTGAGTCCTCCCTGGAAATGTGAAATCAGAATCACAAGTTTGGTGTATTAGTTGCCTTAGTAGGTCAATACTCACTTAACATTTAGGGTTGGTCAGTGGCAAACTGAACTAGAGGAGTTGGCTGTTAGCACCCCTTCCTCACTTTCTCCAGCCTGGTGTTGCCCTTCTGCTTCCCCCAGCACTCACATCCCTCCCATGCCCTCACGGTACTGCCCATCTGGTCAGGCACTCTGAATAACCTAGGGTCTCCAGTTCCACTCTGAGCAACACTTTAGTATCAGCTTTTATTTTGCAGGGCTGGTCTGATTAAGTCAAACTCAACTGCTAACTAGTGATAATGGCAGTATGCACCACCCCCTTAACATAACATTTACCTTTTATTGGCATCCCCAGTTCCAGAGACCAATTGGTGAAAGTATTTTGAGGGAGGAAACCATTTGGGCACTAACACTTCTTAGACAGAAACCAGCCACTTTCCTGCTGAGAGGAAGATATTGCTAAAATCCTGGGAAATGTGAGGGCTTGATGTTAACACCTGCCCTGATCAGGTGCACTTTTGTGCCCACCTTCTTTTTTTTAGTTTTTATTTTTTTTGGAGAAAGATGATGTAATGAGGGTGGAGAAGCATCCTGGCTTCATCTGAGCCTTGGTTTCCTTGACGTCACCTCCCCCCATCCTCTCTCCCTTTCCCTCTATCCTGAATCCAACATCAGCCTACATGGATTGTTGTTGTTGCTGGGAAACTCTTGACCAAGGTCAAGTATACATGCTAATTCATTAAGGCTTGTTGGCAGCATCTTATCCTGTTATGGTTGTGTTGTCAAGCTTACAGGGGTGAGTGAAAAGAACCGTTTTTGACCAAAAAAAAAAAATGTTTCTGCTGCTGAAGGCTTCTGTTTTCATGAAGGATTCTTGTTAAGGTATCCTTCTCTGAGAGGTCCTTTTGCCAATCCACATTCCTTAGGGAGCTCTGGCCAGCCATAGTTTTTCCAGGATCTGAATAGCAAAGGATGGAGTTGAAATGAGATCTGCAGTCAAGCAGACAGACTTTAGAATGAATATGTATTCTGTTGGGGCCTGATTTCCCTGAGTAGAGCAGTTCCTAGCTGGAATGTGATTCTTGGCAGGTGGGGGGGCAGGGAGGAGTGTTTTCCTAGGATAGTCAGCTCCATTCTGTGTCCTTTTGTGGCTTGAAAAGGACTAGACCCCAAGCAGCCTTAACTCAGAGTGTTCTCCTAGCCTGCTGTGGAAGAGTATCCCAGTATCCCAGTATTGGCTCTAAAACCAACTTTGTTCTGTTATATGGTTCATACTGTTTAGAAAAGGGGGGCTGGCAGACCCTCTAGGTTAACATCCCAGAAACTTACCCAGAAGCATAACTTTAGAACCAAAGGATCTGATGTCAGGACAGCAAAAATGGGCCCCAGGATATTTTGCTAAATAGAACTCAGAAGCCAATAGGAAAGCTCGTCTTAGACAAATGAATGATATCAGAGGAATAAATGTGCTCTTAACCATCTGCCATGCAAATTGTCATAGAGTGATTGGATTGAGCTGTTACAGTTGTTCCCTTGCTAACACTTTTGGGTTTAATAGAGTACAGGCTACATATAGGACACTGTCTATGAGTAAGAAATAGGGCTTGGCCACATAGCCACACTCTTCTTAGTTTTGTCAGTGAACCAAAGAGAGTTGTGACTACTTTATCTCATCACAAATTGAAAGTCTCTCAACTTATCATCCACTCGTTTAACAAATACTTCCGAGTTCCTTCTATAGCTCAGGCACCATGCAAGACACCAGGGATACAGCAGCCACGGAGATGCAGGCTCTGGCTAAAACAGACACAGGGCCTACCTGTGCAGACTTTATGATCTGTTCGAGGCTAGTTCTTTATTGAGCCCTCAGCCAGACCTCAGGTCTTCTCTGTTCTTGAGGCTTCCCTCTGAAGCCGCCGTTAGTGTCTCAGCTGTGTAAAATCTGCTGCTGTGTAAAAAAATTGCCCCAAAACTTAGCGGCATAAAACAAGCCATGTTGATTATCTTACAGTTTCTTTGGTCGAGAATCTGGCATGGCTTAACGGGTCCTCTGCTTTGGGGCCTCTCAGAGACTGCAGTCAAGGTGTCAGTGGCCTGTAGTCACCTTAAGGCTCACCTGGGGAAAGCCCTGTTCCCAAGCTCATGCACTTGTTGGCAGGATTCAGCTCTTCTTGGGCTGTTGGACTGAGGACCTCAGTTCCCAGGTGACTCCTGGCCACAGGCCTCCTAGGTTCTTTGCCGCTTGGGCGCTCTCCTCCCTGGCAGCTTGTGTTAATGAAGTGTGCCGGACAAGAAGGCTGAGTCTGATAGCAAGATGGGTTACAAAGGACTGTGACTTCCCATCACAGAGTGACATCCTTTGCTGTATTTTATTGTTGCTTAGAGTAAGTCACTAGCCCACACTCCCTCCCCAGGAAGGGGATTACACAAGGGCCTGAACACCAGAAGCTGCGGGTCACAGGGGCCACTCAAGAAGTCCACCTGCCGCATTTGGTGTCTCGTCATTACCTTGTGCCAGCAAAGAGCTGCTGGGCTTAAAGCCTGAGGACACAGCAGCTGCTGGCCTCCTCCTACCCCCAGCCGACCTGGTCAGCCATTCCCAGCTCCTAGGCTGTATGAATTTTGTTGTCTGGCTGGGAATGGGCAGATCTACAGATCCTGACATGACTGACAGAGAATGAAGCCAAAGTGGTGGAAAAGGGAATCGGGGTGTGAGCCAGCACCGAGGTGAGGCGGGCGGCTGTGTCAGAGAAGGTTAGGGCTCAGAAGGGCCTGTGGAAATGGGAAAGAGGAAGGATTTTGTCCTGAAGGAACACGCACGACCACGTGGATCCTTAAGTAGAAGGATTTTAACTTTATTCTCAAGGGACTTCCAGAGCCCAGAGAATTTCCTGTAAAGAGTCCTTCATAAGCTAAGGCGGAGCTTTCAACCGCTGTGCCAATGATCCAGCTGGATTTTGGAGACAGGGGCAACCTGGACCACCGGCTATGTTGCCTTCAACTCCGGCAGCTTCACTCGGGGCTCCAGACCCTCTCCGGGTGACCCCCCGTGCTGTCCCAACGCTGTCATCTCTCTGTACGCCATGACGCAAAAGGAGGTAGAGAGGCACCAAGTTAGGGGGTCTTGCGGTGCTGAGAGAACAGGCCTTGAGGCTGGCTGGCATCCTGGGGCCTTGACTTCTCCCTCAGCTGTGGGGTGTGGCACCTGTTCTTTATGCTCCCATCTCAACCGCTGTCTTGCTGTGTACGTGGCGGGAGCGGGGGGGTGGGGGGGGGGGGGGGTGCGGGTTGAGTCGCAGGTGTTATCCATTATGGATGAGGTCTGGAGAAGGCCGTGGTGAATAATTAAGCAGGTTTCAGGTGCAGATTGAACATTAAAAGGAAGGAAAGAATGAAGAGAGCCAGGGAAAGAATTCTGGATTCTGTTGCACAAACAGAACACTGTGTAGATGCTTTCTGTAACTTTCCAGAAGGTCTGTTTTCTTTGCAGTCTCTCTGGTGATTTTCAGTCTTATGTGTGATGGTGGTTCTCTGGTTAATAACTGAAAAAATGACAAGCTTTCCACAGCAGCAGTGAAGATTCTGATGGCTTCAGTCTGGCCTGAGTGGCTCATGAGTCCAAACCAAAGCAATTTTTAAGAGTGCTAATGGAGAAAATGGCTTCACACATGAGCCAGGGAGAGTTCAGTGGTAGGGGCTATTTAATTTGGACACTTGAGAGTCAACAGCCAGAGGCTTTCTATCTTTTAACTAATTCATGGAAAGAAGACAGTGTCTTGAGAGATGCCCAGTGCTGTAAATTCAGAAGAAATACCTCCTGCACTGCCCACCATTTTGAAAAAGCTTCCTTGAATGGGGCTGACAGCCACAGGAATCGCATCACACTGACCCAGATTATAGTAGGTACAGTCTGGCTGCGCGCAGAGCGGTCAGAAACACAAGAACAAGAGAGGAGGGACAGAGAAGCCCCGAGGACCCTCTCTCTCTGGTCTGGCCTGCAGAGTTGTCCACAGCGCAGGAAACTGTCACTTAGCATGGGTGGGTTTTCCAGCTGTGTATTGTTCAGGTCCTTTGCTTCTCTTTTTTCTACCTTTTGACTCTATTACAATTCATCAGGTAGACTCAGGGAGAGAGACCTGTCAGCATGTCTCATGAAGAGTTAGGTGAGAAGGAAGGCCGAAGCCATCTGTTACAACGAGTGTCTTGAATGTTCTGTGCCTTTCACGTCTCGTGCACCCACGTGCTCCCCCATTGCCATGGCTGGTTGAGAGGTACGTTGGCTCTGGGAGGTCTCTCTGTTTCCTGTCGTCAGGCTTCAGAACTACCCTGCCCACCTCTGTTTCCATTAGTTCCCTCCAGCTCAGTTCCACTCATATTTGTCTTGACTTTTTCTGAGAACCACAGACCCGGTCCAGCTCTCAAACCCAGTTTGGGATTACCTATTGGTTTGGGTCAAACCATGCCGACCCTGGGGACAGCTTCTTTTTGTATTTGTGTATCTGGCTTGCCATTTCCCCTTATTCAGATTGACGTGCAAGGATGTTAGAGCACAAGAATGTTCAGCAAGTGTGAAGAGGTAGGGAGGGTCCACTTGCAGCATGCTGTGCCCCCAGAGACCCAGGCCTCAGCTGGCCACATGCCCAGGTGCATTCTGACGCAGGTTTTTAAGAGAGCGTCTTTTTCCCAATTCCCACTCCTTCCATCCACATGAACTAAATGCTTTTTTCACAGGTTCTGTAAACGCAGCAGAGTTTATAGAGTGTGTGAAAGTTTCTGGTAGCACCTCAGAACCGAGTTTATTTTTCCCCAGAAATAGTAGGCATTGCTGCCAGAAGGGGTACGTCTGCCCCTTCTCAGAAACATCAGGTGATGATGCTACACCAGTGACGCACGGCTGCCGGGGACATTGGGCACCCAGGGGTTAGTTAATGCAGCTAGGTCAGACACCCTGGGATGTGGTCACGTCTCCTGTTACAAGTTGCATTATTGACTAGGGAACATCTAACACCACTAGAAACAATCCATCAGACACACACTGAGGTGAGGAGTTAGCCTCAGCTCACAAGTGGACACACAAGAGCTGGCCCTTCTACCCAAAGAATACCAGTAAAGATGGAGAATTTTTGGATGTACCAATTTGAGTGTCACGAAGACGAGGTAGGTGGATCCTCGGGCTTCAAAATTATGTTTGCTGCTTTGCTCTTGGTTTTCTTCTCCTAGTCCTGTCAGATTGTGCGTTCTCTGCATTTCCCTTGATAGTAGGAGTAAGTGAACAGAGCTGGAATAGGAATAGGACGGGAAGAAATGTAATCAGGTTTGCCTGTTGCTCACAAGTCCAAGATGACCTGAAAAGAGAAAAGGCTGTTTGATCACTTAGAAAGATGTGCACTTTGCTTCCTCTCCAACAGCGTGGCATTGTTATTTGCTGTGAAAATGAGTTCCTTTGGGCACTGTAGCCTCTAATTCTTGGCCCTATGTCGTGTCTTTTGCTTCCATGATGCTAATGAAACTGAATGGAGATTAGTGCCTTGCACATTAGGAACTGTTTCGCTAATAAATGAACTAATGGGCACAGTGAACCCTGTACAGTGCCTGGCACATAGTAATCCATCTGCAAATGGTAGCTATTATTGTTCTTAGCAGATAATGTGTTATTACAGCAAATAGTATGCTCTTAGCTGCATCTCTCAATACAAACTAACAGTCACTTTGGTTTTCCTCTCACCGTTCAATGTGGCCTGAGGAAGCCAGTGTAGGAGAACCATCAGGGAATATGGACCTAGATGGAGACATGAATAGCAGGCTTCCTCCATAAATGAGTCCATCACAAGTTGTAATACCTTTCCAATAAATACAGTGAGGCTATTTTTGGGAAAAAATAACATCGGTTTATAGATCAACTTTATCAGATAAGTTATCCCACCTTGCAGGGATGACTCTAGTTAATAGTTAACTAGTCAGTTTTGTGGATTTTTTTTTCTTTTTTGCCTTTAAGAACATGGTTTCAGAAGCTTGGAGCCCTTTAGATGGTGGTAAAATGAGTGATCTGTGTGGTCCCCCCAAGATGAAAGCAGCCTCTATCTGAGGAGATTGCTGCAGTGCAAGGTTCTCTCTGAGCTACGAGGTGGGCCGGAACTTCACACTACAGCCTTGCCATGGGTTTAAGAGACTTGGAGATGGGAATGGGAGCATTTTCCCTGTGGGAAAAGAGGATGGAAATAGAATATTCTGACAGTTATCTCAAAATGTTCCATTGGTATTAATTGAATCCATTATAAATGTGTATATAAAATACTTCATTAGGCCCAGGCTATTATCATTTTAATGACATAATTTTGCCCCTACAATGCCTATGCTAACTTTTCTGCTTCACCACATTAAGGAAATACAAACGTGCATTGATAATATAGTTTGAATTGAGAGTGAATAATTATGGGTTTCTTCAGCAGTTTCAATTTTCAGAAGCACAAACATATCTTGGAGCAAGGAGAAACTAATCATATATTTGTTTTTTTTAAATAATTGTAACATGGAGTAGGTTAATTTAAAACACCTTAGATCAGTGAGGAAAACAATGTACATTTACTTGAGAAAAAGGATTATGCTGTTTAAACCAATATGCACAGTGAAAAAGCTGTGTGAGGACACAGGAAGCACAGAAGCTCCATACAGCCCCCGAAATGGAAGTTTCCCAGGAAAACTAGAGCATGTACTGTGGCCTGCCCTGAGTAATGCCCCCACCTTTGAAAGTCCATATAGAAAAGGGAATGGAATCAGAATGTTCAGGCTGGACAGGACTTGAATGGCCAAATGCTTGATTACGGTCTATGAAATACCACCTTTGAGCACACTTGTTCCTGCTGTGTCTGCAAGACTACTCTAATCATCTGAGGGTGCAGACGTGCAAGCAGAATCTGCCGAAGAAGGGAGACAGACCGTGATCAAGAATTAGTAAAGGTGAGGCATCACCTCACACCAGTCAGAATGGCCATCATCAGAAAGTCCACAGACAACAAATGCTGGAGAGGGTGTGGAGAAAAGGAAACCCTCCTACACTGTTGGTGGTAATGTAAATTGATACAGCCACTATGGAGAACAGTATGGAGGTGCCTTAAAAAACTTAAAATACATCGACCATATGACCCAGCAATCCCACTACTGGGCATATACCCTGAGAAAACCATAATTCAAAAAGAGTCATGTACCACAATGTTCATTGCAGCACTGTTTACAATAGCCAGAACATGGAAGCAACCTAAGTGTCCATCGACTGATGAATGGATAAAGAAGATGTGGCACATATATACAATGGACTATTACTCAGCCATAAAAAGAAACGAAATTGAGTTATCTGTAGTGAGGTGGATGGACCTATAGTCTGTCATACAGAGTGAAGTAAGTCAGAAAGAGAAAAACAAATACCATATGCTAACACATGTATATGGAATCTAAAAAAAAAAAAAACTGGTTATGAAGAACCTAGGGTCAGGACAGGAATAAAGACACAGGCGTAGAGAACGGACCTAAGGACATGGGGAGGGGGAAGAGTAAGCTGGGACAAAGTGAGAGAGTGGCATGGATATATATACACTACCAAATGTAAAATAGATAGCTAGTGGGAAGCAGCCGCATAGCACAGGGAGATCAGCTCAGTGCTTTGTGTACACCTAGAGGGGTGGGATATGGAGGGTGGGAGGGAGATGCAAGAGGGAGGGGATGTGGGGATGTATGTATATGTTTAGATGATTCACTTTGTTATACAGCAAAAACTAACACAACATTGTAAAGCAATTATACTCCAATAAAGATGTTAAAAATAAAATAAAATCAGCCTTAAAAAAAAAAGAGTAAAGAGCAGACATAGAGAACAGACTTGTGGCTGATGAGGGGTAGGAGGGTGGGGAGAGGGATGAATTGGAGTTTGGGATTAGCAGATGCAAACTTATGTATAGGATGGACAAACTCCTACTGTATAGCACGGGGAACTGTATTCAATATCCTGTGATAAATGATAATGGGAAAAAATATGAAAAAGAATTATATATGTATAACTGAATCACTTTGCTGTACAGCAGAAATTAACACAGCATTGGAAATCAACTGTACTTCAGTAAAATTAAAAAAAAATATGGACGAGAACCCTAGCTATATGTGGGTACAAACTTCCACATGAGCACATAAGTGCAATGCTGCATGTGTCCAGAACCTACTGTGTATATAAACCTGTTTCCTTTTTGTGTGTCCTTTTTCCTCTGATACTAGAGGATTGGTGTTCATGCATCCTTCCATGTATTCAACACACTTATTGAACTCCCGTTGTATATTTCATGGGGAATCCCGTATTAAGCACTTGAAGAAGAAAATGTAAATTAATCATAAATCCTGCCTTCATGGTGCTTATTAAAATATTGTAATTAAAATATTATTCAATAGCATTAGAATTTTATAAAATATAAGAGAGAAAGTGATGCACCATAAGAATGGCACAGATAAAATACAAGCAGCTCTCATAGGAGAGGGATTCCTTTCACCTAAGAGAATTGGAAAGACTTCATGAAAGAGTTAACATTTGAAATGGGCCTTTGGTGTGTTGTGGACATGTGGAGTTCAGACAAGAGCATCAACAAAGGCTCTGAGCAGAAACTCACAGGTTATATACAGGGAACAGAAAGGAGTTCAGTTTGGCTTGACGACAGAGAATAGGAACTGGAAGGGTAGAAAATGGTAAAGAAATTAAGGCCAATCCTTGGATTCCTTGAGTGCCAAGGTAAAGAGTCTAAGATTTATTCTTTAAGCAAAAAGGAACCACTAAAGTTTTTGAATTGAGGAGTGAATTGCTCAGAGCTTGTTAAAACTGTCTTTAAAAATGAGAGTAAATAGGTGCTTAGTGAGAAGCCTCTGGATGTCTTAGTTTGGGCTGCTGTAACAAGATACCATAGACCCAGTGACTTAAACAACAGAAATTTATTCCCCACAGTTCTGGAGTCTGGGAAGTCTGAGATCAGGGCACCAGCATGGTCAGCTTCTGGTGAGGGTTCTCTTCCTGGTTTGCAGATGGCTGTCGTCTTGCTGTGTCCTCACAGGGTGGAGAGCAGGGAAAGAGGAAGCATGTTCTCTTGTCTCTCTTATAAAGGCACTAATCACTTTCATGAGGGCCCCACCCTCATGACCTAATTAACTCCCAGAGGCCCCACCTCCTAATACCATCCCACTGGGGGCTAGGGTTTCAAAATATATGTTTGAGGGAGACACAGTCTGTAACACTGGTGAAGAAGGTTCATGAGTTCTTAGTGTTTGGGTCACATGTAGTATGTCGACTGCTTGGTGACCTTAAAAATAAACTTATTCTCAGGTTCTGTGAGTTGCTCCATATCTAGCCTTCGTTGCAGTGAAATTTTCCTTTGGAGGGAATGTGTACTTGGATCCACGGGTACTGAGACTTGTTAAACTTGGCTAGAGCTGGCTGGGGTCTTTCACCAGGCGTCCTAAACAGTGGAGTATCTCGGTGTGTCATGGTTATACATAAGCTGTGTTCTCAACTAACACTAGAGCAATGCATATGCACACGATTCTGTTTTGTAAATCAATCACCATAATAGCCTCATGCTCAGCCCTCATATTCCTCATATTCCGACCTTGAATGGGAGACTGTGGGCATGACAGAAATTGCATACAGCCATCGTGTATACCCCCCAACCATAGCCAGTAATGAGCTATTCTTGCCAGTATATAAGTAAGAGTCTTGGGGCTTACAAATTAACTTAAAATCTTTGTGGTATGATTTTTATAGAGCCTTCTGTGTGCTTTTTAATATTATTCATGAATAAAATGTTAATAAGGAAGGAAACGAGATGAAGAAAACATCCCAGTGGGTATGTGTTGTCCTTGTGAACACTCTCCCATAGGGGTGAAATCACTTTTGTTACTGTTGGGATCTTAAAAGACTTATTCAATATTGATCGAGTGCATTGTGTGTGCCCAGGCACTGAGCTGACCCTCTGTGTGCTTTGTCACCAATTAATCCTCACCTCAATCCCAAGAGGCAGGTAATTACTGTTTTCCTCAATTGTCAGGAGAATCAGAGAGGTTGGGAACCTGCTCAGGGCCTCAGCTGTGAGTGGTAAAGCCAGAATTCACACTCAGCTCTGCCAGATGCTAGGGCTTGAGCAGTTACAGTTAACCCCTTCGGTATCCTGAAACCTCAGCTGCAATTTTACTTGTTCTGCCACAATACAAAATAAAACGCCAATCTTTTTCAAAGGAGAAATGTTAACTTGTGTTCCCTGTAATCACCTATACTTTTGGAAATAGACCCTAATATTGGAAAGCCAGGTCATGATGGCTTTGAAGACTAGACACAGTGTCTTAGGAATTGATTTTTTTTTTTTTTTTTTTTTTTGCGGTACGCGGGCCTCTCACTGTTGTGGCCTCTCCTGTTGCGGAGCACAGGCTATGGACGTGCAGGCTCAGCGGCCATGGCTCACGGGCCCAGCTGCTCCGCGGCATGTGGGATCTTCCTGGACCGGGACACGAACCCGTGTCCCCTGCATCGGCAGGCAGACTCTCAACCACTGCGCCACCAGGGAAGCCCTTTTTTTTCTTTTTTTTTTACTTCTGCCAACCAACAGGCTTTGTTCAGGGCCTTCCAAGTACCAGACACTGTGGCAGGAAAGGCTGTGTCTCCTCCACTGGAAGCCTTCTTTGACCCAGATGGTCTCTCCTCCCTCCTGCTCTTGACTCTTATGGCAGCTGTCATGTCACATTTTAACCACCAGAGGAGAGGGAGGGGTGTCCCAAGGATCCCTATGTTAAGTGTACCTTCAAAGGCCTACTTAAAATTAATTCACTTACAACAAAGACCAAAGTTTCAAGTAAGAATGGGGAGAAAGGGATTTGATTAGAACTTTACCTTGAAAGACAGTACTAAAAACTTACAAACATAAGCTTAGTTTATCTTTTGACTAACAACATGTTGGTTATAATTTCATCTATATGTGAATTCTTAGAGAAGAAGTATTTTTTCATTTATTTTATTGAAGTATAGTTGATTTACAATGTTCTGTTAATTTCTGCTGCACTGAAAAGTGATTTTTATGCATATATATTCTTTTTCATATTCTCTTCCATTATGGTTTATTACAGGATATTGAGTATATAGGTTCCCTGTCCCTGATCCCAGTCGGACCTTGTTGTTTGTCCATCCTATATATAATAGTTTGCATCTGCTAATCCCAAACTCCCAGTCCATCTCTCCCTCCCTCTCTCTCCCTTTCGGCAACCACAAATCTGTTTTCTATGTCGGTAAGTCTGTTTCTGTTTTGTAGATAAGTTCACTTGTGTCATATTTTCCATTCCGCATATGTGATATCATATGTTATTTATCTTTATCTTTCTGACTTACTTCACTTAGCATGATCATCTCTAGGTCCATCCATGTTACTGCAAATGGCATTATTTCATTCTTTTTTGTGGCTGAGTAGTATTCCATATACATGGAATTGTATGGTACATACCACATATATGTACCACATCTTCTTTAGCCATTTATCTGTCAGTGGACATTCAGGTTGTTTCCATGTCTTGGCTATGGTGAATATTGCTGCTATGAACATAGGGGTGCATGTATCTTTTTGAATTATAGTTTTGTCTGGATATATGCCCAGGAGTGGGATTGCTGGATCATATGGTAACTCTATTTTTATTTTTTTAAGGAACCTCCATACTGTTTTCCATGGTGACTGCACCAATTTACATTCCCACAAACAGTGTAGGAGGGTTCCCTTTTCTCCACGCCCTCTTCAGCATTTGTTATTTGTAGAGTTTTTAATGATGGTGGTACCTCACAGTAGTTCTGATTTGCATTTCTCTAATAATTAGCGATGATGAGCATCTTTTCATGTGCCTCTTGGCCATCTGTATGTCTTCTTTGGAGAAATGTCTATTTAGATCTGCCCATTTTTCAGTTGGGTTGTTTGGTTTTTTGTCATTGAGTTGTATGAGCTTAGAAGAGAAGTATTGACTTGGGGAGTTGTAATTTTTCTCAAAAAAAGTCATTGAATCGTACAATAGAAGAACTGCCTTCAATTCACACATGACTTGCACAGCATGATCAGAAACAGTCCTTTCAATCATAAGGAGGACCATTTCAGCAGAAATATTTAAAGACTGTTTTGCCAAGGGCCTCTCTTTATTATCAGATGTTCAGATCATGCTCTTTTAAAGCACCTCTAACATTGTCATCCTTCCATTTTTCTCTTAATTGTTAACTGGTGTAACTCCACCAACTTTTCAATGGTCCATAGTGGGTCTGAGCAGTTCTCCAACTTTGCCACCTTCAGCTTTCTGAGATTCTGCTTGTTCTTTATTTATTTTTGCAGTATTTGCACTTCTACTCTGCAGTGCAGTTGCTGTTTTGTTTTGATTTTGCCTAGAAATGCCAGATGGTCCCAACAGTCAACAGAGACCAGCTGACAAAGACATGGACCAGGTAGATGCTAGTGTTTTGGAGGGAGGCTGTTAAGGTGGACACTAACCTTGCGAGTAGTCAGCTCCATAGCGGCTGTTTTTATGTTATGGTGACTTTTATTTTTCTCAGGGACTCAGAGACATTGCTACGGAGGACACACTGCGTTTGTTTGTGGGTCTGTCTGCCCTGCTAGGTCAGGAGCTCCTTGGGCACAGTCAGGGATTTGGGCTCCCCAGACACTGTCTGTACTTCATGTTAAATAAATGAGTGAATGGCCCAGGTCAGACTCACTTTTTTGTGTCTTTTGACTGGAATTCCTCCAAAAATCTTTCAAGATCCCTGTACACGTCTCCAGATCACAGCTTTACTCTCAGTCCTGCCTCAGTCCTTAGGCCATTCTGAAAAGAATGCTGCCCGTTTGGAAAGAGCCAGGGGCCCTTTACCCATGGTTTTGGGGTGTTCCTATTACCATCCTGTCAACTTTTCTGGGTGGTAATCTTCTCTTCATGCTGATGTCCAAGGATGAAAGAGGATTAAGGGAAAGGGAAGAGCAAACCCCTCAACCCTCTAGATTTTCCACCTTAATTCAGGAAATAGTTATTAAAGTGCCTACATTGTGCTGCTTCCATGAGGACAGTAGGCCAGTGGCTCACAAAGAAAATACCCTCTGGGCAGAGAGTAGGCAGTTTGTCACCAAGTGGGGCTCCGGTGACTCGTCCCTGCCCTTCAGCTCCTCTCTCCCTTCCCTGCAGAGCTGTGCTTCCCTCCCTGCCTCTGTTTCTAGTACCTTCCACCTCTTCCCTATCCCATCCCATCCTGCTGCATGAATACCATCCCGTTTTCAGGATTCAACTGAAGCAATTCCTTCCCAATATAGCATTGCTGATAGACACCCCTCCCCTTCTGCAGAGAGACACCCTCCCAACCCTGTGTCTTTATGTATGGATTCATATCCTAGCCACCTGGCACGACGCTGACTTTACGTGTCTCCTCCCACTACCTGGAAAGGAGTGGGGGACAGAACCACAACATCGTTTTCCTCTTTGTTTCCCTGGCCCAGTGCTAGGAACACAAGGAGGCACTGAAATGTCTGTTGCAGGAATAAATTAATAGTAATTATTTGTGCACTGTTTTTTTCCCCTTCGTGCATAGCCTGAAAATTCCAGGAACTGTTTGTCTCTCACCTCTACCACCAGCCGTTAGTTTGCCCCAAGGAGATGTCCAGTTGGAATGAAAATGAATGATTGGCTTTCCCTTGGGATGCTATTGCATCCTTAGGCGTAAGATCGGGACTGTCCATCTCTTGTCCTGGCATTGAAGAGCCTAAGTCTTAAGACTGACAGCTCTGCTTTGTGGAACCCCAGAGCTGTGGGAAGTCTGCTGGAACATAATTTGCAGAAGACATATTGTTGAGCTTAAGGAGACCTCCTGTAATTACCAACACAGGGAATTGTTGAGTCATCTTTGAACACTACCTCCCTAGAGACACCCTGTGTGGCACTTACCTTTGTGAATTTCCAAGCCCACATTTGCTTCCCACCCTTGGTCTCATTTGCCTAAAACTGAATATCTGTTCGGTAACCCAGAAGGCATGAGACTCCAGACAGAAATATGTAATGATAGTTTTTATTTTTTGCATCATTTTGTTGGTTAAATTTTGCCTCCAGTACATCTTTGAAATATAAAAAGTATTATCCAATTTCTGGTTTTCTCTCCACTCTTGAGCATATAACAAGGCAGAAGTTGAATTGATGTTAACACCCTTATTTGGGCTCCATGGAGCCTGTGTCTTCTCTGAAGATGTTTGTCCACCTTGACTTTGTCAGCAATGGTGTGGTGGGTAGTGGGCTTCCACCAGGTAGGGTACTCTCTTGTTTGGGGACAGTTTTTGCTTTAAAGGAGCTTAGCTGGAGCTAAGGTCTGAGTCTTCACAGGCAAAGGCCACTTCTCTAGTTCAAAATGCAGATGTAACATTCTACACATAACAGCGTAGAGGTCTTATATCAGAAAGAGGCTTACCACTGATCACTAAAAAAATGCAAGAGAGTAGTGGTTGACTGCTTTCTGTACGAGTTGGAAAACATGGTAAGGCTGGACACCCCACTGACATCAGTTATTCAGTAAATGTTTACTGGGTGTCTACTGTTTATAAGACACAAGGCTAGGAACTTGGATTATAAAGATGAATAAGACAAGAGCCCTCTGGAAAGTTCTTGGGAGAGGGGAGGCAGACACATAAACAGATAATTACAAAACCCGAAACATGCCATCAGGGGAGAATGATACCTTGAATAGAGTCTGAGAAAGCTTCAGCAAGATGAGTGCTTTCGAAGGAGAGAATGAGGGAGAACTCTCTAGGTGGAGGTCAGTAACGGCACATGCAAACAGAAGGAAGCACAAGGGGCCTCATTTGCATGCAGAAGGCTGGGGCATGAGTGTCTGAGGGGAAGCGCCGCCTGATAAAGGCTGGTGTGGGTCCCCTGAGAACCTCGGTAAGAGCAGTACCCACCAAAGTCACATTTGTGCCTCTTCTCCAGTGTCCCATGGTGGACGCCTGGGACTGGTCATCGAGCCTTACTGTGGGGTCTGACCTGCCTCTTCTGCATCCCAGCCTGCTCTCCAGATAATCTGTCTTCTCACATCATCTGGCGATGACCTGGTGCTCACAACATTGCAAAGACTCCATTTTCAGAAGATTTGCAACAGAAAATAATTAGAGAAATAGGCACTGTGGGATACTTTGGGAGCATTTATTTTTTTCAACGAAGGTGATATACATGGCTCTCAAACCAAGCAATTAAAGAAAAAGCAGCTGCTCTAGCTTCCCCAGGGACTAGACCTTTAAAATTTTTGTGACAGAGAAAATTACTTGGGGAAAAATAGACATAAATGTCCAAGGAAGCTCTTCAAGTTTGAAAAACTGGGAAAATTTAAAGGCATTAAATTATCATGAAAACTTGACTACATTAATTTTGAGTAGGCCAGACACAGAGCTAACTCAGCAAGTCCCCACCAACTCTCTTGGGTGCCGAATGAAAAATTCTGTGTGTTCTTTTTAAAGGCACACGGGGCACCTTTCTTGTGTCCAGGGACCGTGGGGCTTGGGTACTTCGTGTCTGATGTTACCCTAATGCTCATCCTCTTGACTTAACTGCGGAGCAGCTGATTTCTGCATGTGACTGTTGAAGAGACTCATTGGTCCTCACCTCCCTGCTCAGGATCAGGTATATCGGCTCATGGGAAACAAATCCAGGCTTCACAGCAATAGACTGGGATGGTACCACATCTGTGTGCGTAATACTGCATTTCACCATATCATGCTTCATTCAGTTCATTTGGTGTTTCCTGTCATTAAGACTCTTTGGAAAGGATTTATTGTTTTTATGATTTCACACAGTGCTTGCTGGGGCCCCCCTTGTATGTGAACGTGCCCCCTCCCTTCCTGAGCACCATTGCTCTGTGGGACATTCTCCCTTCCCACGCAGAGGTGTATTACTGATGTCTCTGTGCCTCCGCTTCCCCGTGAGGTTCAGTCTCCAGAGGTCAGAAGCAGGTTCTAGCTATTGCTCGTGTGATTTTGCTTTCTTTACCCAGAACATACCTCTCCTCACTCACAGCCCCACGCTTCCTCAGAGAATAGGTCCTTGACTGGGTTCGGTTTTATGCCTTCTATCAAACATCACCAACAGACTGTGAAGCTGCATGTTCTTCCTCTCAGAGGACCATGGCTACAGAATTCGTAAGCATCCCTGTGGCCCACCTGAAGGTTCTCTTCATCCCCCCAGATTTCAGGAGCATGCAGAATTGTTTGGGAATCAGCTGGGGAGGGTTTTCAGCGCCTGCACTATTCCCATCCCTGTGCTTGTTTTCTTTCTTTGGTCATTCAGTCAGCAGGGCTTAAAGGGCGCTGGCCTGGAGCTTCAAATCCATTCAAGCAGGACCTGCACAGGGAGCCTGAGCCCATCACCAGGTTGGGGACTATGCTTTCCAAACCTTTTCTGTGCCTTATTTTTAAACATACCATTTAACAAAGAATTTTTTAACTCTTCTAAGAGTATCAAGGTAATGTTTTTTGGATGCCGAAATATCTCTGTGTTTTCAGTGGCCTCTGGATTATATCAGACAGAATATTTCACAGGGGGTGTGGTTTCCAGTCATCAGAATCAGTCCCAGCTGCCTCTTTAAAAATTCATGTTTTAATTTTTCCCTTTCCTTTCAGGTAATCTTGGGCAGGTGATTTTATAAGACATTTAGCACCCAAAGTCTTTTGTTTCCCTCAGTAAGAAAAATGTTTTAAAAATGGAAACATTTGAGTATCACTATTAGCTTTACTCATCTAGGGCTTTAAGTTTGATATTCAGCTTTCACAATGCTTGAACCCTTGGCCTAAGGTGGGGGGCCGGGTGAGGCTGAACTGTAAGGGCTCCTTTGGAAACAGGGCAGGAATCTAACGAAAGCTCGACAAATCCAAGCCTTCTATGTACATTTGGCAGTTCCTTTCCAAGAAAGTTTTCTCACTGCTGAAATGTGCTTCAGATATGTGCACCTCTGTGTCCCCCAGGGCTGGGCGGTTCACCCAGTCCCTCACTCTGTGATGCTCACTGTGATTTCCTCTGCTGTCTGTGTTCCAGTCCCCGTCTCCTGGCAGTTCCTCACCCCTGGGTGCAGAGTCTTCGAGCACACCCCTTCATCCCAGTGACCCCACGGAAGCCTCCACAAATAAAGAGGTAGGGTACCATTTTGTTTCAAAAGCCATCAGCCCGTTATGTCTTATTCCGTTTCTGGTTTATGCTTTCTCCAGCCTCCCACAGAGCTGCTGACCCAGATTACCCTGCGGAGAAAAATTCTGATCTCTCCAGCGTGGAATTCGGTGATAAAGCCGTGCCATCCAATTTGACAGCCGCTAGCCACAGGTGTCTATTTTAATTCATAAATAAAATGAAAAAGTCACCTCCTCAGGCACACTAGCCACACTTCAAGGGCTTGGCAGCCACACGCGACTAGTGGCTATTGTACTGGAAGCAGAGATTACTGAACATTGCCATGATGGCAGAAGGTTCTCTTGGACGTGGGACATCAAAAGCTCTGTTTAGCAGCATCCTTCCTGGAGCTGTTATGAGCCTCAGTGCCACGGCATTACAGTTGCTCTGTGGTTTGGGAAATGGGCTGGTTTCTTAAATACTAATTTATTTCAGGCCCAAGTGAAATATCTTTCATGACAACAGGATGACTGCTTGTCCTGGCTTACCTGGGGTGGTCCCGGTTCACACCTGTTGTCCAAGCAGTACACCTGGTGAGCACCCCGTCTCACGTTTGAAAGCAGCAGTGCTGTCCAGGAGAACTTTCTGTGATGCAGGGAATGTTTTACTTCTGGACTGTCCCATATGGTAGACACTACGACGTGTGCCTAGCAAGCCCTTGAGGTGTGGCTAGTGGCACTGAGGAAATGAATTTTGCATTTTATTCCATTTAAATTAACTTAAACAGCTGTGTGTGGCTAGGGGCTGCTGGACAGTGCAGCCTTAAAGTGTCTCTTTGGACAGCAAATCGTATGGTCACCCTACTGATGGAGGCCATGCTGAGCACTGGCAGAGAATATTGAAGAGAGAAGATGCTGCTTTGCTCCCACTAAGGGTTCTGGGGCTAGAAACGGGCAGGTGTTTTTCCCCTGAGAGGGAGCCATTGCTCTCTCCAGCACCTGTTGTCTTTTGGCACCTGACTAACTGCTACCCTCACCTACTTATGAACTAGCAACAGGTAAACACTGGCCTGCACCATCATCTGTGTGTGGGCTCAGCTCATTCTAAATATAGATGCTGCCTAATCAACACTGAGGACAGGCGTTAAAGAGCTAAACCACATATTGAATGATTGTCTCATTTTTCCTTCCTTTTGCTAATAATTTTCCATTAAATTCAATGGAAGAAAGTGACCTCCATTTTAACCTGAGTGGCAGATCGCTTCTAAAAGGAGTCTTAGTTAAAATTTACCCTTAAAATATCATTGAATTCACATACGTTTGCCATTAAATATTCATGCAGGGGAGAAGTATTTTTTTCATTAATCTATTCATATTAAACCAAAAAACATGAGGAGACCTTCTCTGAAACGGCACCAACATTAGAATTTAGATTTGAAATATGCTTTGTCCTTCTCTGGTCTTCATCAGGCCACAGGAACAGGAGTAATGGGCTTACGGTTTCTGCTGGCCCTGCATCCTACAACGTCACCTTGTACTTTATTCATAGCACACGAATAGGTAAGAACAAATGGCAAGAAGAAAAGCCACAGTGATAATAACAGTAATGAGAGTTACCATTTCTTGAGCATTTATGGCATTCAGGCACCAGGCCAAGCAAGTCACATAGTATCTCATTCAGTCCTTAAAATACTTCTGCGAGGTAGGAATTAATGTCCTCATTTGTTCGTGGAGGAAGCTGAGAGGTTAAGTAACTTACCTGAGGTCTCAGATCTCACATGTGGTAGGGCCAAGTTTTGAATCCAGAGCTCCAGAGAGCCCAGGCTCTTAACACCAGAATCTGCTATCCCTGCGATGAAGAGTACTTGCAGGTCACACACTGAATGGACAGGGTAGCTTGTATGTTATTATTGCAGTTTTCAAGCCTCTGGGCTCTACACATGGTTTATGTGACCTCCTGGAACATCCCAAAGATTTGGCCTTTAAGTTCTTGAATGTGGCTTTATTAATTCTTGAATGTTAAGGATCAACTAATGTTCATCTCTGTCCACATGTGGGAAAACACAGGGCTAATCAGACATCTGAATATTCAGCGTTTGATTATTCATCAGATATAATAAGCAAGTTTCTCAATTTGGCACACGTTTCTGCATATCTTTAGAAATAACGATGAAAATCCTCTTTGTGTGCAATAATTAGAGATTAGAGACTCTTTCGTTTCACAAAACTCTTTAAAGAAAAATTGACTACCCCAGAGATTAAAGAAAGCCAGTCATGAGTTCATGAATAGAGAATAAGTGAATGTACCAAATGCCCTCCGTTGTGACTCTTAAGTAAAACAGCAGCTTTTAGAGCCATAGACTAAAGCAATTCTTTTGTAGCATCTGCTAAAATCTAAATCTAATAGCCCAAGAAAATATAAATATAAATTGGCTTCTTGGTTGTACCTGGAGGCTAAACCATTTTGATTAGATGAAGTAAAGCCCTCATTGCCCCTACCTAGATGCTGAGGGCAAGGACAGGGAAATGGTTGGGGAATAATAATCTAAAAGTCTTTGGCTCTTATGAAGAAGCTAGCTTTCATCTGCATACCATGAAGTTACGGATTTTTTTCCTTAAAGCAACAGAGTTTAAGCCAACAGGCACTCAGCTGGGCCTGTCGTCTCACTTGAGTAAATGGAAAGTAAAATTAAGGTGAAGCACCATTGAAATTGGAGTCCTCTTTTCTCCTATCCACATAATCTTGGCTTTCAGTAGGTGTGCCTCTTTCCATAAATACATTAGCAGCCAGTAACTTTTCATTCCTGGTGATCTTGTGTCCTTAGTTTCTTTAAAGGTGATCCTTTCTGAAACCAGAAACCCACCCTCTTTGGTGTGAGGAACCGTTTCATCCCAGTGAGCACGTCTGCAGCAGGTTTACTGAGATTGATCTGCATTGTGTATTGTGTGATTAGTGTTGAATTCTTGTCATTGTCCTGGATTGAGTTTAGAGTCTTAAAATGGTTTCTTCGACTGCCTCCAATTTTTCACATAACAATTAACACTAATATTTTTTAGAATGTTGTGCAAATATTAACTAATTAATCATTCCTTAGCCATTCCCATCTTCCAAGTGAAGAGCACTGTATAAAGTACTATGATATGGAGTTGTTTCCCATGATATACCAGCCATCATCTAGGGGCCTTCAGTCTTCGAGTCCACTAGGCACCTCAGAGTATACCATCAATTCAAGTCAACCTACTGAGTAGCTATGTTGTACTAGGTAGTCTTGTTCTGAAATGATCACCTAACACCTGGTAGATTCTTGGCAATGAAAATCTTTAGGTTTTTTGAAGGTAACCCTTGGCCATGCAAACCCTGATTTTGCCCATTTTAGGGACTCTTGTCTTTTACGTTAGCTCTCCACTCTCCTGTAATGCTCTCATCACCCTGCCCTAGACATACCAGCTGCAAATTCTGTCACTGGTTAGAGCAGGAATGAATTACCTATTCTTATTCCACTGAGAGTTAACTCTAGGACATTTGCTTGTGAAAGGAACCAACTGGTAAGTACTGCTCCTCTGAGAGCTAGCATTTAAACTGCCATCCAATCAGGTTCTAGAAGGTTTCTAGCTGATTACATCCACTTCCAAGGATGCTTTGGGAGACTGACCTTTGCTATGAGGTTTTACTTAGTATAAGAAATTCCAGGGTTTTTAAATTACCTCTTTGTTTATTGGGTTCTTATTTTAAGGTAACACAATAATAACTTATGTAATAGATTTTTTTTACACTAAAATACATCAGTAAGGGATGAAAGGAAGAGATAAAAACTGTAGCAATCATTTTTAGCACAGTTAGAGATCAGTGCAGCAAAGACATAAAGTGGAATAAAATTCTCAAAGGGAATTCTTAATTTTAGCATATAATCATTTCATTGGTGCCTTTACTAATCAGCAGTTTCTCACTTAGACACCCAAATTCTTAAGAATACAAATTGAGTCCTTCTTATTGCTATCAATGATTATGAATTTTGGTCCATGGGTTATTTTTTAAGATGACAGACATCACTCTGATTGCAGAATGTAGGATTTTTAGATTATCTAAAATATGAATGGGTGGTTCTGGGCTTTGGGTAACCTTTAATAATAAATGCGTATGTTTATTCACACTTCACTTTTTGTAGCCAAAAATGGTTGACAACTGGTTAATATCTGTCATTGGTGATGTATTTATTTTTCCTGTTGCACAGATGGCTGTGTTAATGCATTTTTCATCATGCTTTGCCCTTTTTGAAACCTCTTTGTCTTAATTGCAGTCAAGAAAAAGCTTGGCTTCATTCCCAACCTACGTCGAAGGTAAGAGCTGAGAAGGAAATATTGAACACTGAGTCATTCATGAATCTTCTAGCATTTTGGGTATTGGAAGCCCTGGGCTGTAAGACGATAGTGGGGAAAAGAGACCACAAAGTCACCTATTCTCAGTCTTAAGTCTTAGAATCTTAGACTAAAACAGCAGTAGCCATGAACCTCTCAAAGACCCTCCTCCCTGCCTTTGCTGTTTCTGTCCAGGAGACTCTGAGGCTGGGGGCTTTGCCCAGCCTAGAACTGGCCATATTGGATCCAAAACCCAAGTCTCCTTATCTCTAGTCCAATATACCTCTTGCATCCATCAAGGCCCATTCAAATGGGAATGATGTTTAACTAAGGGAGAATTTTGCTCTTCATTTAAAAAATAAATAAAAAGACCTTCCCAGTAATTCCCGTCTCTTGCTTGGATGAGCTAGTGATAGTAACATTTATCAAGCTCTTTCTTACTGTCTGCCAGGTACTGTTCTAAGCACTTTCTATGTAATAACTAATTGAATCCTCACGTTGATCTTGTGAAGTGGGTTTTATCATTATCCCCATGTTATGCACGAGAGAACTGAGGCATGCGGGGTATGAGCAACCTTCCCAAGATCCCACAGTTAAGTAGCAGAGACAGGCTGGGAACCAGAAGTCTGACTCCACCATTCTCCCTGTAATCAATATCCGATGCAGTACCTTTGTTTTCTGCCACACAAATATTGATATTATGCAGGTCCTATGGATTCTGGCAATTTGCTTGTAGTTTGGTGTTCCTGGCAATATCTTGTCACCTAGTTTTGTTGTAAATATATTCCAGTGGTCTTTGGTTTCCCTATCTAGTTTCTTTGTTTTAGGTGGTGATTAAGAGAGAATAAAAAACTATGCTACTACTACCATCTTCTTAGAACCCTCCAAAGTAGTTTTTTAATGCTAAACAAATTATGTAAATGTTTGTCTAACACCCTCCTCTGACTTCTCAATTCATTTATAATAAAATTACAATTTATTAACCTAAAATAAAAAATCTGATGCAGTACTGCCACACATGGTTGTGCAGGTTGTTCACTGCACAAATGTATCCTGTCAACAAGCCTGGTGGGGCCACAACTCAATCCAGGCTAGACATCCCAGCTTGAGGTCAGGCCACACAACTGGAGCGTGCTACTGATCCTCTACCAGGGAGGACAGCAGATGATTTGGGGGGCAGAGTAGATTGTCATTCCCTTGAAGGAGGATTTTCCGGGGGCCAGAGGATGCCCAGACATCGTGTCTGGGCGTTGGATCCTGTGCATGAACTGTTGATGTGTTCCACTGCCCAAGAATGAATTACCTGGATTCATAAACCTACCTGAACCCTTGGGCCTGAAGCCCAGGACAAGCTCATAGGTTTGGTTGTTACTCAGGTTTCTTTCTTGAGTAACTTGGAAATTATTTCCACCATCTTTGCAAAGCTCCAAAACTCCACAAGAGTACCTTGGGGGGTTTTCAGAAGTTGACTGTTTCAGAATAGTCAAAACTATTCTTCATATCCATTCCTCTAGGCCTAGAGATTTTCAAGCTCGGCATTAACATGAGTGTGAAGATATAACGTGTGTGCTCATTCACCCACAGAGCAGCATAAAGGCATCACTGAAAAGGAAAACCTGCAATTCTTTGACTTAGGACCATTATAACTTTTTTTTTTTAACTTTTAAAAAATCCAGTAGCACTGAGCCTAAAATGAACTTAGGAAATTCGGGCTGTTTTTTTGTGAGTGTAATACCGTGACATTTGATTTTAGTCAGTTTCCCCAGAGGATAATTGACATAAGATCATATCTCAAATATATATTTGTTTAGGTCCAATATTTCTGCCTCTTGGCTGCCTGATATTTATACAGTCACTTAAATATTATCTGGATTGCTTTTAAGTATATCTGCATATCCATACTCATTATGGTTAAAGAAGGACCCTTTTCAGTAAATAGAGCTAAATCCACTTACGAATACATGATATAGGAAGTTCCATAGAGAAGATGTTGCATTTTTGTTTTTCTTTTTTTTTTTGCGGTACGCGGGCCTCTCACCGCTGTGGCCTCTCCCATCGCGGAGCACAGGCTCCGGACGCGCAGGCTCAGCGGCCATGGCTCACGGGCCCAGCCGCCCCGCGGCATGCGGGATCCTCCCGGACCGGGGCACGAACCCGCGTCCCCTGCATCGGCAGGCGGACTCTCAACCACTGCGCCACCAGGGAAGCCCTGTTTTTCTTTTAACATTCATTATTTTCACAAAATAAATGGAAGCTTTTTAAAAGTTGCTATTCCAAGTGAGACCTTTTTTTCCTCAATACCGGGTTGTCAAAAATGATTATGTTTCTGTAACATTATAAATCTATCGCTGGAATTTGAGAGAAGACTGATAATCTCTTACTTTTTACAAGGCAGAGTGTGGATCCAAACTTGTCCAGGTATTATTTCAGTTTGACAGCGCTTCCCTGCTGTATACCTAAAGCTGTACATTGTAAATGACCTGCATCCTTCTCGCATCTATAAAAGCTTCAGGGTAGGAAGGGTGTAGCTGTTGAGAAGCATGTAAGTGACTGGTATGTGGTGGAGGCAGCTGTGGCTGTGCATCACTCAGTGTTTATCCAGAGTCTCAGAAAGACTGAGAATCAGAAAACGAACAGGTTTCCTGACTTAATTACTACACACACGCTTTGTGAAGGCCTTTCCTAAAACATGGTTAAATTTCTTTTTTTCCACCACCAACTTGGTTTTAGGAAAATGAATAGATTACTTTAAGGCTGTACCCTGATAAGTAGCTTATCGTGGGAAGCAGCTGTTTAAGCTCAAGATGAGCTGGATGTGTAAGGATAAAGATAAAAACCATTTCAGATTAGCTCTCCAAAAGGAAAAAGCAAATTGTTTCCATTTCAAGTTATCTAATTTACGACGCTGAGGTTTTAACAGTGGGTTAAAAAGTATATTTTAGTCTTTCCAAATATGGCATTCAAGCCAAAGAAAATACGTATATTTTCATTGCAGAATTAAAATGCCTTTCTTAGCACATCTGTTGCAAAGTTATATATTATTCTGAAACATGTTTTAATTTCCAGTAGGGTTTACAGGTGATTGTGGTTAGAATCAGATGCCCCCATTTTAAATATTTAAAACTAAGGTTTGATTTAAAAGGCTGGTGAATGAGAACAGAAAATTCCAATTTTCCTTGGAATTGATACGTATGTAGACGCAGGCCGGGAACATTGTAGCCTGTGAGTCAGCAAGGTTAGCAGCATGAGACCATGGCTTTAGGGTAATGTCACCTGTCTTGCAGATTTCAGGTTAGAGGCTATTTTGGGAATCCAAACATTTGGCAACAAATACTCATTTTTCTGATTTATAAAATTTGTTTCCCCCATTATGGATAAGATGGAAGGGGGCGATATGCATGGGTGGCGAGTAAAGGAACTGCTGTAAAATGAGTTTTTCTAATAAGACGGCCTTCTGCTCACCTAACCATCTGTCCAGCAAACATTTATTTGATACCCACTCGGTGACAGACACTGACTAGACACAGGACAGCCAGAGATGACTGTGACGAGCTCTTTGTCCCAAAGAGCTCGCAGTCTAACAGGCAAAACAACATTCTTTATCACTGAATTTTATGTTTCATGTTTAAGTAAATATTCACATTGTTTCTCACAATAAATGGACTGGGTGAAATAAGCTTCTCTAGGAAGAAATTGTTCCTTCTATTTGCAAATGAGGGCTGAGTGAAGGTAGACCAGAGAGATGCTCCAGAGTCGCAGGTGGTTGCACCTGCTCAGGGGTCTCTGCAACTGGCCCACCTGTGCTGGAGGTGAGCGGCGGGGGAGAGGTGGTGTGATCGGGGGGGTAGAGCGTGGCTTCACTCACCACTGTGGCTCTGTGTGTTAACAGTTCCTGGACCTTGTGACCCTGAGGACTTGATCGATGGAATCATTTTTGCTGCCAATTACCTGGGCTCCACCCAGCTTCTCTCAGACAAAACCCCCTCCAAAAACGTGCGCATGATGCAGGCCCAGGAAGCAGTCAGCAGGATCAAGGTGAGGGGGCGCCGTGTGCTCCGAGGGGGGCGGCGGGCAGATGTGGGCGCCTGAGCTGGCCGTAGTTCTCACCCCACACCTCACGACCCGAGCTTAGAGGAGAGGAGATTGAGGTGACGTGGCAGGCAGTGCTTATACACGTACCTGCCAACAGTTCTAAACGGAAAAAAGATTTCCAAAGTATGCTGGAGTCCTGATGTATAAATGCTACATAATTTGGTTGTTCTTAATGGCCCGTCTTGAGGAAAAAGTGATAAGCTTTGAAAAGTTGAAAAGGTGAGAAAGGATAACATTGTAAGTATTATATTTCCAGTATAATATGTGAGAGCTATATCACCGTATTTCCTTGTACAGTTAGAGACCAGTGACTAAAACGTCCGTGATACAGTGTGGTTCCAACTAGCTGTCGTTGCATTCGAACCGGTTGATCCTGTTCAAGCTAGACTGAACTGGCTTGCTTCACCTAAAACGAGCCATTTGATCAGATCTACCCTGGCTAGTCTGAACCAAGTCAGTGCAAGGGTAACTCAGTGCAAACCAGTCATAACCTGTTTGAATCTGCCTTATCAGGATTTAAAAGCAGCGAGCCTATTTGATCCCTGAAGAAGCACTTTTGTCTAGTTTAAATCATTCACAGCTAGTTTGAACCGGCCAGAGCTGGTTTGATCCCATGGAAATGCAGAGCTCTAGACTCTCCACCACGATGCTAGTGCCACCTAGAACCACGCACAAGCCAAGGGCGACAGCGGCCCTCATGGTGCCATCACGTAGTTCAAGTGCCATTAAGGGCCACCAGCACCTAGAGCCCCTGAGGCTGTTCCCACGTAGAGCCACAGGCATCGCATCACCGTTGAAATCAGAGCCGGGTGTTTCGAGTGACTTGGGATAGGTTATGACTTCCCAGATTTGGTTCTGTCTGGTGTCCACTGGCCAGAATCAACTCCCTCCTCAAGGGACCAGTCCCTTTTTCATGTCTTCTCTCTCACACATCCCCAAGTTCCATCCTGGGCTTCGTGTGGCATGTGGAATGAGAAGCACGAGTAGAAGGCCATACGTGAGAGTCCTTTACTGTCTCCATCAAGGGAAGAATATTTCTCAAGCACTTATGAGTGCAAGGCTGTGCGAGGTCCCCTGAGGGAGGGAAAATAGCGATTTGTAAAGTGAGATCCTTACCCTGAAGCTCAGCAGCACAAATGAGAAGTGAATCAAGCCAGCGCACGTGCAGGGGGTGCCAGAGGAGGAGAGAGGGGTGTCAGGTACTGAGGGCCACAGGAGTGCGGAGAGACCTTGAGAGATGAGATGCTGCCTGAAAGCCCAAGGGAGGGGAGAGCAGCAACCACGGAGGTCACAGAGGTCACACAGCAGGGGCCGTGCTTCTGGTCCTCCGGTCGGGGCTGATTCCCATCTTATTCACATGCCCAGGCTGTGTCATGCCCTGAATATTAAACAAGGTCAGCGCTGGCCCTTCCCTTCACTACCCATCACAGCACAGTAAGCCCACACTGCAACTTTTGATAATATTATCGACCTTTTAGGAATTAGGATGTGTAAGCCAGAGAGTAATTTACAGCTACATCTTACCCCCAGAGATGCATCTTATCCTGCGACTCCCAACAAGACAACTCCCTGACAATGTATCAAGCTGACCTTCCTGCCCTCCGCATCTTTCAGACTCAATAATGCTGCTGGTAGAACATCAGGTTCCTGTTGAGCTGCCCATCCAAGCTTGGCCTGATTCTTTTTCACTGTCTCCGTTATCATAAAGAGGTGACAGTAATACCCACAGATGTCCCCACAGCCTTCTCCATCTTAATTTAGTATCTCCCAGGCACAACGTTCAGAACGAGAACACACAAACCTCTCTGAGAGAACAAGCTGCTTTTCAGGCATTGTCCTGCCTTATTTCCTACAGAGCAGAGAACTTTAAAAACATAGTCTTTAGGGACGTACTTCTGACCCCTCCTGTCCCACAGTTTCCAAACATGTTATGATTTTGGTACATTAACATTTGCTAGGTAAACCCCCAGGGCGCCAGATGGTGAGCAAAACGCCACAAGAGAAATTGAGATAGAGAAGTTTATGACTCACAGGTCCTGGAGGAAGTACCTGCACACCTGGAGGGGCCACGTGGGGAGGTCAAGGCAGGACCTGGGCATAAGCCTTTCTTTATTGGGGTCTGTGGGTGGAATGCTTTGAGGTTGCCAGACTAAGGCCGGATTGTTCACTTCAAACCAAAATGGGGTTTTGGTGAGCTCCATGGGGGTCTTACCTAAGGGGCGCCAACGGGGAAGGCCCTGGGAGGCTGGGGGAGACTTGTTCACAAGGGCCGTCGAGGGGGTCCTTTCAGGAGCTTCCATTTGCACGTGACTCTGCGGGCTGCTCTCCACAGCATTTGCTTGCGTGAAGGAGCCAATGTCATTTTAAGGCCCACGCCAGCTGCTTGGCCAAACCAAATGGACGCGGAGGCAGTAATACCGTGGAGTAACTTAGCTGAACTCTTAACCCAGCACTTAGTTTCCCAGGTTAGTGGTACTGTTAGCTCCCCCAGGGTCAGTGGGCATGCAAGGACCCGGCGTGGTTCTCTGACAGACAGGGACCCCGGTCAGAGAACCATGTGTTTGGAAATGGGGTGGTGCTTTTGGTTGTCACAGTGTCTGGGACATTTATATTGGCATTAGTGGCCAGAACCAGAGATACTTGATACCCTGTAATGTCCGGAACGGAGCCACATGACAAAGATTTATCTCCTCCAGAATGCCAGAGCACTTCCCTGTCAAGGAACACTACCAGGGCCCATTCAGATAAATCCTCCAGAAGAAAGCAACAGTCCACCCCCAGATAGTACTGAAGACCCCTGAGACCAAAAACTGCACGTTGCTTTTAGATGAGTTTTTCCTAGGTTCTGTTTACTGGCCTCCTGACAGGTGCCCTTGACTCCTGCAGCTAGAGTCTCTCTGTCTTTCCCCTGCCCTGTGACACGTATGTGTACTCAGTGACCTTGAGGGGAGAGCAGGCACAGACGCATCACCTGAACATAGAGCAGCGCTTAGGAAAGACGCCGCGTCCCAGTACCAGATCCTGCCCAGTGCCAAGTGTTCTGTGCATTTTCTGATTTCCACAGTGGTTTCTGACAGTGTTTTTTCCCCTTCTTTAAAGTGCAGCTCCCTAGTGAAAAACCAGAAAGCTTACTTTGAATCTTCAAAGGATTGGTATCCAGAAGTTCCACAGGTCATTTGAACAAAAAATTAGATGGCTTTGTCGATCAGAACAGGCAACACAGAGGCTCTCTGATTATAAATCCATTTTAGACCTGCCTAGAGCAGAGAAAGCATTTGGAAAACGTATATTTATTTTTACAGCAAATTACTCTAGTGTGAGGAATTCATTATAGAGTAGTAAGATTAAATGGTTGCATTTCATTTATAAGTATCGTTTCACAATGTGCTTCTTGCATCTGAAGGAACTGTTGCCTAACATTAAATATTTTCTGCCTCATGTTCCTTTTACACCATTGAAACGCCTGTCAGATTGTTTGCCTTTACACCCAGCCTGACGCTTTTTCAAATTGTAAGTGGAGAAGGCTGCGTCTAGAACCCATGGTTTATTTCCACGCCCCCTAGAAAGTTACCGTCAGAATCGTGCACAGAGACTGCATTGCGTGCACAGGGAACCGAGGGGCCGAGAGCATTTCTCCAGATCACTCAGGTGGTCTCAAGGGGAGCGTGCACTGCGGTGCCCACACAAGCTCCCTTCTCTGAGGGAGGTGGTACCACGCTTTTTCCTAAAGAGAGGCTGCCCTTTCAGGAGTGAGTTACTCTGGGCCACCTCTGGAGACACGCAGAACAGAATGAGGCTGCAGGGTTTATAGCCACGTCCATCCAGGAAGGAAGGGGGAAAAATTTACTTGGAAGTCCATTCAGTAATAACCTCACCACAAACTGATGAGTAATTCCTGGCTTGGTGGTCTCACCTGCACAGAGACAGAGGAGTTTCCTCCTTTCTTTTTCCGATTCCTTCTTCCCTTCCTCCCCGCAGGGATCCCATCTTGCCCCTCTCTTTCCTCTGCCTGCATTATTTGTTTGACCTGACGTGGATGCCAGTGAGACCTACCTCACCAGGAGTCCAGTCGTGGCTGTGTGTTTTTGGTGCTTTCTTTCTGAGCAAGCACTGAACCTGACGTTTGGGTTTCCATTTCAAAGCAGGCTTTAATTTCTGGTCTGTCCGTCAATTACATGGTGCCTGTCACTCACATAGCAGCAACCGTGCACTGGAATTGAATAATGATACTGAATTTACACTTGGAGTCTTAAGAATTATGATTTTCCTAATTTAACGAAGAATTTATAGGTTTATTTGCCAAAATGGGAGGCGAATTTGGAGTTGTGGTTTGGCTAGATATGAATTTGGCTCAAAAAGCAAACTGTCCCTGTGCAGGATCCTGTGATAGGCATCTTAGGAGATAAAAATCAACCAATTCCTTGACCTTGAGAAACATGCATTTTAATAAGGGAGCCAAGAAGAGTGTTTAGGTAACAGTAATACAAGGCAGGCTGAGGAATCTGAAATTAAAAGACATTTCCATCCACCAAAATGTAAGAAATAAGGTGCATCTGAATGCAATAGCGGAATTACAGGACATCTGCCATTTTTTTTAAGTTTTTTTTTTCATCTTTGCACCCTCCCTAATATATTCTTTCTGCCTTTGTTCCTAATTTTTGAGAAGTAGTAATATCCTTCCAGGAAGCTTCCCATATGATTTAGAAATGCATTAGAGCAATGGTCCTCAAAGTGGGACCTGGGAATTTGTTAGAAATGCAGATTCTCAGGCCCCACCCCAGTCAGAAACTCATGGGGGTAGAGACCAGGAATCTGTTTTCATAAGCCCTCCAGGAGACTGTGATGTATGCTATAGTTTGGGAGTCACTGCCTGAGAGACGGGTGGGTCATCCAGCCTGAAGGAGCCTCTGTTCTCCAGCTGTGCTCTGCACGTTCCGGGCAAGCCGAATGCTTCTCGCTGATGGGGTTCCATTGGCAAATAAGCGCAAGAAACGCTGCCAAACGGATCTTTTTGGGTATTTGCCACATGTGTTTTCCTAGTAAAGGCTCTGAGAAGACCTGTACTGAGGAAATTTAATTCAGTTTGTTTAACCAGAAGCTTCCACAATTACTTGAACGCAGAATACATTATCGCTGTGGTGGTACCTGTTACGTCTTGTTGCGAGGATTCTTTTAAACATGTTTTAGGGAAATATTCTGGAGAGAGCTTTGCCCTACATGCTATCAGTATCAAAAGTGCACTATGGGGCTTCCCTGGTGGCGCAGTGGTTGAGAGTCCGCCTGCCGATGCAGGGGACACGGGTTCGTGCCCCGGTCTGGGAAGATCCCACACGCCGCGGAGCGGCTGCGCCCGTGAGCCATGGCCGCTGAGCCTGCGCGTCCGGAGCCTGTGCTCCGCAACGGGAGAGGCCACAACAGTGAGAGGCCCGCATACCGGAAAAAAAAAAAAAGTGCACTATGCAGAGACAGCCCCCCACCCCAGCCCAGGGTGGGAATCCTGCCTTAACCCTACCTAGAGAACCAAACGGGAAGCCAGTGCAGCTAGCTCACTCACCTCCCTTCCTCTCACTACATCTCCGTGCTTTGTTCCACCCTCATTCCCACTTCATTCTCTGCTCCTCAGCGGGAAGACGGGGTGATGTGCTAAATTCTGCCTGAGCCGTAGAAACTGCTTCATGTCCATGCAGAGTGTGGTGTTTGTCTCCATTTTCTTTCTCCATTTGTGAAGCTCACAAATGGCGTTTTGATATTTTTTGGTCCATGCATTTTTGTAAGAAGCATGCATTATCAAATATTATTCTGTCTTTACTAGCCTGCCCCAAAAGATCAGATTTTCCCATTCTTTTATAGAGAGATTTTCCTTAAGCGTTAAAAATTATGATTTAATTGTAGAATGAAAATTTCTATCAGTGTAGCATTGTCTAAGCCATCTGATTTCCCATCTGACTTGAAGTCTGTGGTTGATAAAGACGATATTGACACTGGTAGCAGACCCTTCACGTACACGATCTCATTTACTCCTCCAAATGGAGGGGGTGGGGAATCCTGTGAGGTAGGTATCATTACCCCCATTTTACAGACAGCCTTAGAAGTTTATAGATGAGAAACTTGTCCAGATGGCACAGTAGCAATTTGGAATATAGAGTGAGGTTTCCAGGGTTTGAATATCTCTTCTGCCACTTAATAGCTGTGTGACCTCGGGCAAGTTAATTAGCCTCTCTGTGCCTCAGTTCCCTCTCCTGAAAGATGAGGATAATGTAGCGCCTACCTCACAGGGTTGTTGTAAGCTTTTACACTGGTACACATGAAATGCTTAGAAGGATACTGGCATATACCAAGTGCTCAGTAAATGTCAGCTGGGGAAAGAAAAGCTAGAATAGCCAGGAGGATCCCCGGCATAACTAAACTTGAAGGGTCTTAAGAACAGCAGATACCCAGTACGCATTGCAGATCGAGTGATAGGATGGACGGTGCTGCAGTATGTCCTGTGCACCACAGCCTGCTGGTGGTAAGCCATAATCAGTCTCATGAAACACGAGGATTTAAATGGATGTTGTCACTCCCTGCTTCAAGATGCATCCTGGCCTTAAGGCTCTCTTAGACCTTTCTCTGCTGTTCCAGCTTCTCATTCTGACCCCAACCCCATCATCATTTCCAATGTTATGTCTAAATTTTTACTTTGTTTCAGGGCACTTGAATATCATAAGCGATTTAAAGGTGGTGTCACTCTAAGTGCATAAAATATTTTTAGCTTCATAAAAATTGTCTCAGAATGCCTTTCATGAAACTCAGTTTGCCTTTGGATTCTCTTCCTCATCACCCATTCCAGTAAAAAACAGAATGTGGGCATTCCATGGGTGGCAGACTTACTTTCCTTTGAAAAGGGCCCTTTCAGATCACTCTTCCTGAGAGTGAAGAATTTTGACCAATAGCTATTAAGTTTTGGTATCAAAAATCATGGAAATTTATATATTACTGCCATAGCATTCAGGGGAGGTAGTAGAAGACAAACAGATGTTAGGATCTCACAGCAGTTGTTTATCTTGAGGATTATAACTGGTGCAGATCAGAGCATCCCTGGCAGAACGCTGAGATTCCACCCAGTAATCTCTGTGGCACAGCATCAGCACAGGGCCACTCCTCAGATGTGCGGGTATTTCCACCGTCATGCACAGTGGTTAGGATGATGCTTGCAGTTGCTGCCTTCAGACTTTTCCAGAGTAGGCTGTTCACCTCGAACTCATGACCAGCAGTACAAGCTGTGGGGGGGCTCTGTGGGAGTGGGGCTGCCCTAGTTTCCTGGTGCACCAAGATTAGCCATTTGGTGTTTGGATAGCTGACTCATCGAGTTTAGGCAGTACAGACAACACATGTAGTCACTAATGAAATAATGACACGCTGCTGAGAGCAAGAGCTTTCCCACCAGGTGAGTACCAAGGATGTGAGGGAGCAGCTCTCCCTGTACCCCACCCCCATCCCCACAGCAGTTACATGGTTTGGCCATTGACTCACCATCATTTGAGTAAGATCTGTGTATATGTACCAAGCCCTACCAAAGCCAAGAGGTTGCACCCTGACATAGGCAGATTATAATCATCTAACGTCATGATCATATAAGAGCAAACACAAATAGAGTGCTTATAATGCACCAGGAACTGTTCTGAGAGCATTGTATATACAGTTGACCCTTGAACAGCACAGGTCCCCTTACATGTGGGTTTTTTTCAGTAGTAAATACTGCAGTACTGTATGTTCCAAGACTGGTTGAATCTGTGATGGGTTGAATCCGAGGATGTGGAACTGTAGATACAGAGGAACCGAACTGCATATACAGAGGGCCAACTGACTGTAAGTTATATGCAGATTTTTGACCCTGCGGTGGTTTTGGCACCCCTAACGCACACATTGTTCAAGAGTCAACTGTATTCACTTTATCCTCAAAACAGCCCTATGAAGTCGATACTGTTTTTACCCGCATTTTACAGTTGAGGAAACTGCAGCACAGAGACATGAAGTGGCTTGTTCCGAGTCACACAACTAGTAGGTAGCAGAGCCAGAATTCAGTTTTAGACAGTCTGGCCTCAGAGTTTCTATTTTTATCAACTATTCTCTCTTGAATAAATATTACATCCATTTCTAGTTAGGTATAGGCTCTATTAATGTTACACAAATTTAAGGCAAGAAGTATTACTAGAGAGAAAGAGGGAGAACAATTCAGAAATCAGTAACAAAAAGATAACTAGGAAATCTTCAAGTATATTAAAATTAAGAAGAACACAGTTCTAAATAATGTTCAAAGAAGAAATCACAGTGGAAATTAGAAAGTATTTTGAATGAAATAATTAAATTGCAACATCAAAATTTGTGGGATACTGCTAAAGCAGAGATTAGAGGAGGCTCATAGTTTTATATAAAATCAGGAAAGAAAAAAGTTTGAAAATCCATACGTTAAGTTTTCATCTTAAGCTAGAAAAAAAATTGGCAAACTGAAGCCAAAGAAAAAAGAAGGAATAAAGGTACAGGCTGAAATCAGCGAAATAGAACACAGGCATACAGTAAAGGAAATCAACAGAATCAAAAGTTGGTTCTTTGAAAACATCAATTGCAGTGAAGTGTAAGAAGCACCTCAATACGTGTCCTTCCTACTACTACTCCTGGCAGCTACTAAATTCTGATCTAGGAAATCGATTATAGAGTGGGATTTTTTTAAGCCAGTCCTCCTCCCACAGAAATGCTTTATACCACTGTCAGTATTAGTTTGTTGATTCCCTTTTCAACTGAGTCTCTGCAAATTCTTTTCTAACTGTTCTCCTGTCTCTGTTTGTTCCATGCTAAGCAGATGGCCCAGAAATTAGCCAAAAGCAGGAAGAAGGTGCAGTACAAACAACTTCATCAGCTTGGTGTTATGCCTGTTTTTTTTTTTTTTCCCATTTACTTACGTTTTGCCTTTTTTCTTATTTCGTGTTTTTGTTTTCTGCATCCAGCAAGTTTTTGTTCAGATTTCTTTTTGAACCGCCCCATAAGCCAACGTTTCTCAAAACTCAGTTGCCCAAAGTGGCTGTTTTCTGTTGCTCATTAGTCATCTCACTCCAGAGGAATGACAGGGAGCAGATTGGGGATGCTGAAGGGATCCTGCAGTAGTGTGCAAGTGCCCACCATTCAGGAGCATTCACGTGGCAGGGACCTGGGTCTGCTCAATTCTAGTCATGTTTGATTTGTGGATCTGTCAGATTGCTGGATGCAAAAAAGAAAACTCGCTAATAACCACACGTGTGCAGAGTCAAGCCCTGAGTGAATCAGACTAATGTGCTTTTTTGGTTGTGAAGCTTCTAGGTGCTTATGAGTTACCCATGGGACACTGAGGCATTGGGGCTCACTCTTACTGGGGTAGCTTCAGGAGTAGGTACTGCTTCTGTGGTGTGTGGTGTGTGGGAACATGAAGACCCTCTTACCACAGCTGCCTTGTTTGCACCTGCTGTAAGCATTGTCCCCCAGGAGCAAACTCTGACTTCTCCAAGGTCCTGGGGGTATGAGTCAGTTGCCCTTTGTTCCTTCAATCTGTTGGGCTCTGAAACCCTTGCAGACAGTGCCATTCACGATCATTGTTCATGGAGTCAGATCTACTACAGTTACTGCTTCCATGGCGGAAGAAGCAAGGAAGAGTCCGCATTTCCCCCTGTAACCTGGAGATGCTCACTCCCGTCCCCGTGTCATCCTCTGTGTGGTCCCTTCAGCTTTGGCGGTCTAGTTCTGAAGTCTGCATCGCTGTTCTGGTGACTGTGTCTCAATGCCTCTGTGTATGAGCTAACCTTGCTTGCACGCACCTGGGTCAGAGTAACGTATTGAGCTTTCTCTCGGTGCGTTTTCCTTCTCAGGCCCCTGAAGGTGAATCTCAGCCAATGACCGAAGTGGATCTCTTCATTTCTACCCAGAGAATCAAAGTATTGAACGCTGACACGCAGGTATTAGCTGGCTCCCACCTTCCTCGGGGGTGAAGCTTAGCATGACAACTAGGAGACTGTGCGCTTGTCTGTAGAGCAGCTGTCCCCAGATGCTGGCTTCCACACAAGCTAGAAGGTGGTGTATGCAGTGCCTGCTGCCGGGCTGGGGGATGGGAGGGGACTTGGTAGGGAGGATTGGGGCTATTCAAGATCAAAGGAAAAAATAAGCCTTGGATATTGTTGGCTAATAATTCTCATAAGTTTTTATCAGAAGATTCATGAACAAACTAGCCTTTTAAGAAATTTTGTTTAAAATCACACACACACACACACACACACACACACACAATACAATCATCCAGTCATCACATGCAGATTTTTTATTTTTTAACTTCCCCACCAGAGATTCTACTGGTTGTAAAATGACTGAAATTCCTTTTCACATACTACAGACCACTTCCTGCTCTGGGTTATCACAAGCCAAGGGAATTGCTCCCAGGCCTGGGTGGGCGCGTGTAAGTCTGCCAACAGGGTGTTTGCAGCGAGCTCCCACGTGTGGACCGCACTTGGCTGGGCTGTGGGGTGGCAGGCTGTCTCATGGGTCATTCGATGCCGCACTGGACATACCATCCTCTCCCTGCTGCCTTCCAGGAGACGATGATGGACCACCCTCTGAGGACCATTTCCTACATTGCAGACATCGGGAACATCGTTGTGCTGATGGCCCGCAGGCGGATGCCCCGCTCCAACTCCCAGGAGAACGTGGAAGCCTCCCACCCATCCCAGGATGGAAAAAGGCAGTACAAGATGATCTGCCACGTCTTTGAATCTGAGGACGTAAGGGCGGCCTCCCTTCCATGTGATCTGGGCTGCCCTTGGGTGGCCAGGTTCCCTCTAGTTCTCAGAACCTTAATCATATGTAAGACAGATACTTATTGAGCACTTATTATGTGTCAAGCACTGTTCTAGTGCTAGGGATATAAGGCTGAGTAAAATAGACAAGACACTCATTGTAAAGCTTGTAGAGAGACAGAAAATAGATAGATAAATATACTTAATACAAAGTTAGGTAGTGGAAGGTTTGATAAGGAAAAACTAGGTCAAGGGATAGAGGGGCCAGGGGCTATTTCAGGTAGAGTGATGAACAAAGTCCTTTCTGAGGTGACATTTGAGCAGAGACCTGAGTAGAGTTGAGAGTGAGGAAAGAGCAGGTGCAAAGGCCCTGAGACAGGGGCCTGCTGATAGAGGTTGAGGAAAGGCAAGGAGACAAGCCACTAGAGAGGACAGAAGGGTGGGAAGAATTCAGCCAGACCCACAGGGGCCCGAACAGGTCTCACCTGGCCACTAGGGCATTTGGGGAGGACAGTTCTTGAATGTGCAGGACTGCCCTTTCCTAACAGGAAAGTTAGCATCCCTGACCCTTCCCATCAAATGGCAAGAGCACCAGCCACCCACTCCTTAGCAAAACCAGCTGCTCCTCCAGTCACAAAGCTAGTGATCCCTAACGCCCATCTCTCCAGGTGATAAGGTCAGCAGAGGAAGTCAGCGTACAACAGAGGTGGGGCCCATTCTTCCATTCAGCCTTCTCACCCAGTTGTCCCTAGAACTGCCGGCGAGAACACCAGGCTTCAAGCTGTGTTAGCACCGTGCTTCCCCCAAAGCTCAACAGGCCTTGGAAACTCGCTCTGGGCCTTGCTTTTTTTTTTTTTTTTTTTTTTCTGGCCAAGCCATGAGGTTTGCGGGATCTTAGTTCCCCAACCAGGGATTGAACCTGGGCCCTCGGCAGTGAAAGCACAGAGTCCTAACCACGGAACCACGAGGGAATTCCCCCCACGATGGTTTTGAACTACAGAGCCTCCCCGAGAGGGCCGTGTTGGTGCCGTTGACTGGTCTAACTTTTCCTCCTGCCACAGTGGAATAAGCTGTATTTCTCATATTGAGCAGGGAACCCTTATATACTTAAAGAAAATTGCCTACAGTAGCCTTGGCTCCTTAAAAGGGGCCATTTTTCTCCAGAAGAGTGTTCATGCAGCTGCTTTAAATGGCCTTCCTCTGAGAAGTTAGGAGTCTGAGGCGAGCTGCTTTTCTCCAGGGAAACAGAGCTGACATGGCTGTAGCCACAGACAGGAGGAGACGCTTACACTTTTGTACCATCTTTTACTTGTCTGGTTCTCTAGAAAGCAGTCCCAGGGACACGGTCACTGAGAAGGCAGAGAGCTTGAAGCACCTGTCCTGGCCATTCTCCCTGCTTTTCCTTTAAAACTGAGGCCAAACCTGCAAACTGGGAGAAAATGAGTTTAGAAGGTTCTCGGAAAGTTCCAAAGGAGTTACATTTAGAATCTTAAGTTTCATGTGTTCTGCAGGCCCGTGAAAAGGTGGCGTTAGCTCTGCTCACCAGACGTGAGGGTCCCGGTACGACCCTCTGCCACCTCCCTCTGGCTTGGTGCTCCTAAGGAGGGCTTTCTTTCCCTTGGGGCTCCTTTGGGTCTGTAGGGGAAGATGATGAAGGGGAAGAATGAGGAAGCAAGAGTGGACCTGGGAATCTTACTGCTTTGCTTCCAAAGCCCAGGACAGAAGGGGGAGAGCATGGCCTGCAGAACTGGGAGGACTGTTTGTGGATCCCGTCTCCCGTTCTGCAGAAGCTCAGGCTGTGCAGCTGCTGAGCTTCTGTAGAATGGGCTGCCGTGCGGCTCAGGTGGACACGGCAGAGATATAAGTAGCCTGTGTGTGTTTGCCCGGTGCATCCACACGTGACGGTCGGGAGGACCGCTGGCCGTGTTCTCAGACACACTTTTTTTAGTTCGTCTGTTCACACGAGCCTCTGATGCCCTCGGTGAGGCCTCGGCAGGAGGCAGCATGGTGGTCCTTGATGTGACTTGTGGCATGTGACGTCACCAGATCCTCAGAGTGAGAAAAGTTGAGCATTTCTTTCCCCACTGCCAGCCACACAGAAATTTCTGATAACACAGTTAATTAGCTGCTTTCAGCAAAAATTATCAAAGGTAGGGAAAGGAGGAGTGCAGATTAGAGTTGTGTGTGTTTGAAACATTGCCCTAGAGCTTTTTGTTGTTTTGCGGGCTTTCTACCCACTACTATTAGAGCAGCAGTCCCAGTGGTGGGCAGGAGGTGGGCTCCGGAATCAGGCTGCCAGGATTCTCAGCCCCCATCCCCACCCCAGCTTAAGCTCTCAACCTCGTTTTCCTGATCTGCCCAATGGGAGCAAAGAAAACAGATCCGAAGTCTCAGAGCTCTGAGAAACAAGGGATTTTTGTACTCAATTGGTTGATAAACCTGCTTTGAGCTGCCATGAGACACTTTATAGGATTTGTCCAGCTTACCATGAATCTTACACATTTGTTGCAGGAACGTTACTGTGTTTAGGCACTTCTCCAGGCTCTAATGGGGTTTTTACACAATGTATGATAAATGCACCCTGTTACCTTTCTAAAATGTGAACATTTCTGAATTCTGAGACACTGCCTTCAGAGCTTAGGATGAGGGCTTATGGACCAGTCATACTTAATCTTAGACTTGCTGTGAGGATTTATGTGACGGTGCTTCTGCAGCATTTAACACAGCACAGGCTCAGTTGCTGGTGTCTCTCCCAGGTTGTAATGTTGGTTAATTAATGCAGGGAAAGGTTATCAAAGCCCAGTGCAGGAGAAAGAACAACAGAAGCAGAGTTCCTGTCCTGTGAGCGGTGTGACCTTCCTTGAACAGGTTCCTTCACGTCTCTGGCCGCAATCTCCTCACCTGGAAAATGCATAATAATTTGTGATGTCCCATCCGTAGATAATATGAATGAAATGAAATTCATAGATAATATAACCTCCCTTTTTGAAAAAATTTTCACAAAATAACCAAAGTATTGCCATAAATATAACACAAAGGAGAAATAAAAGGAAAGCAAGCTAAATAAAATAAAATAGGTTGATAGACACACACTCACACACACATGCAGAACCACCATGCTCTACGGCCAGTGTGCAGGCTGATGGGAATGTGATTTACTGGCAACCCACATCTCACGAATAGCATTGATGCTGATGATTTTCCAAAGTCATGAAGCTTACTCGTGGTAAAGTGTTGGACAAAACAAAATACCGTCTTCTCTCAATTTACGGAATAGTTGTATTCTGGGACTGTTCAGTATGTATTAGAGCGTGCAACTAAAGTCCTGTGTTTTTATATAAATTAGAGTTGAGTCCCAGCCTTTAGACACAGTTGTTATATGTACATGAAGGTCCAGTGGGATATTTGAAAGTTGTGCAGGATGTAAAACAGCTCGTCCCGTGTAGGACTGTCCTTTGCACGGCAGTAGGTCCAGCATCTCTGACTCCTGTCCATCAAATGCCAGGAGCTCCATCAGGACCATTGTCATAGACAAAATTGTCCCCACTAATTTTGAAAATGACCTCTAGCAGGCACTGCTGCCCCATGGCGACCCACTGGGCTAGCTGCTGCCTAGGGCTCTGTAGTCCTGAGGGACCCAGGTCGCCCACCAGCAGTGCTGCCCTGTTGACCCCGTCTCCCCTTTCCGGCTCCGCTCCAGGCTCAGCTGATTGCACAGTCCATCGGGCAGGCATTCAGCGTGGCATACCAGGAGTTCCTCAGGGCCAACGGGATTAACCCCGAAGATCTCAGCCAGAAGGAATACAGTGACCTGCTCAACACCCAGGACATGTACAACGATGACCTGATCCACTTCTCCAAGTCGGAAAACTGCAAAGATGTAGGTACTTTCCAGAAGCTGTTCTCTGAGCTGGGCCAGCCGGGCCCACCCGCGATAGAAGTGAAGGCAGAGTGGCTGGGCTGAAGAGTGAGCTCAGGCCTATCTCTGTCTCACCTCACATGAGGCCCGATAAAGACTGCAGCCGAGGGCCGTGGCCAGTGAGACAGGGCGTCGTCTGCTTCCTGCAATCCAGAGCTGACTTTGGGGTGGGTTCCAGAGGCAGACGGGACCTGGACCCTGCCCTTTACCAAGCCCACAGTCTAGGAAAGGGCACAGAAGATTTTAGATGATGGTGCTGGTACAGGCACTCATCAGAGACAGCTGTACTTGGCGGATTGGAGCCGATCTCGGCTCTCAGGTCTCAGATGATAAGTGCCGTGCTCCCCCAGGGACCGAGCTCTGCAGGAGTGTCTGGAGGAAAACGGGGCCATCTGATCTGGTCTGAGGTCTGAGTATTCTTTGGAAAGTGTAGAGGAGTGCAGAGGGCTGAGCCGAAGTAACAGAAGCATGAGGGTCCGAAAGCTCAGGAATTGTCTGGGGAGCCACGAATGAGGCAGCCAGGCTGCAGCAGGGGTTGTGCATAGGAGAGGATGTGAAGAGGCCAGTACAGGCTTTGGGTCAGAACTGGAGGGCTTGAGAGTCCAGCTGTGGTGGGGGGCCTGGACTTTATCCACTAGGTGTGAGAAAGTGATCCTTCTATCCACTAATGAATGTTAAGTGTCCTAGGCTCCCTGGAAGCAGAGCCTGAGATGGGAATTCTTATACATGGGATTTGGGGGAAGGGTGCACCCAGGAAAAAGTGAGTGTGGGCGGCAGGGTGTTGGGGATGCCAGGGAGGAATGTGGCCTTGCTGGAGACGAGCATCATCCTGATCCAAAGGGAAGCTCCAGCTCACACATCGCAGGACGGACCTTGTCTCACCTAGAGCCAAAAGAGCTGGCAGGCCTTTGTAGGCTGTACTAATCAATTATTGACACCAAGGTCAGACGGAGGTGTGTTAGTGTGCTTGGGCTGCCGTAACAAAGTTCCCCAGACGGGGGCGCTTCAACAACAGAAATGTATTGTGTCACAGTTCTAGAGGCTGGAAGCCCGGGATCAAGGTGTCCGCAGGGTTGGTTCCTTCTGAGGGGGAAGATCCATTCCAGGCCGCTCATTTGCTTGTAGATGGTCATCTTCTCCCTGTGTCTTCACTCTGTGCATGTCTCTGTGTCCAAATTTCCCCCTTTTGTAAAGATACCAATCATATTGAACTAGGACCCACCCTAATTATTTTATTTTAGCTTGACTGCCTGTGAAAAGATCTTATCTCCAAACAAGGTAATATATGCCATGGAATATAGAGAGGACAGGACGCATTTGGGTTGGAGTCATCAGGGAAATGTCTGTCATGTTTAGTCAAGACAGGAATAGGGAAAATGCTTTGATTTCTGTTGCTACCCTGGATGGTTGCTGATTCAGGCTTTCTACATGTTTTCCTCCTTTCAGGTCTTCATAGAGAAGCAGAAAGGGGAAATCCTAGGTGTGGTGATTGTGGAGTCTGGCTGGGGATCCATCTTGCCAACCGTGATCATAGCCAACATGATGCACGGAGGCCCAGCGGAGAAATCGGGGAAGCTGAATATTGGGGACCAGATCATGTCCATAAATGGCACCAGCCTGGTGGGCCTGCCTCTGTCGACCTGCCAGAGCATTATTAAGGTAACTGGAGATGGGAAAAATCAACCTCTCTTGTAGACCTGAAGTGATATGAAGTCATCAACATTTGAGCGTATTCTAAGTGTCAGGCACTGAGAAGGACACAAATACAAAAGGCATGGACTTGCACTTGGGTTGTTTACCATCAAGTTGCTATTTACCAATTCCTCCCTGAAATTGTTTTTTCAGGGATGGTATATCTGGCTCACATAGCATCACTCCCTAACACCATGCCCTCGCAGACATCACTAATCAGTCACAGCATTCTGTCCCATTAAGTCCCCACTCAGCCTCAACAGAATTTTCCTCAGCTCAGTAATCAAGACAATCACTTATAGTCAGCTGGGTGTTCTTGAGATGACTTGCCATCCCTGTTACAAATCATGGAAATGCTTCAGATCCCAGGGCACTTTCCTTTACTGTGATCCAGGTGAGTGCATCCTCCCCAGAGCCTGCGTAACATGATCCACACATGCCACGCAGAAGGAAGGAAACTGGTACAGTCTGTATACGCCTTCTAAAACCTGAACATAATTACTTCTTGTTCAGCCTGAATTGATACTGTTGTGTGAGGCTGAGAAGAGCTACTTAAAGGAAAATTGAATATGAGTATTTGAGGGCAAGAAATTAGATTTTCTTAGAAATGAAGTATCCATGTGTAGTCTCTTGAGTGCATTGGAACTCACTGATTGCATGGGAAGTAGGAACAAGTATATTTTTCCTTCACTACAGTATCTGTAGACCCTGCCAGCTCTGTACCAAGCAGTGTGGTACAGGCAGACTAGGATCCTATGACTTTCTTTGGTTCCTTGGGGTTTCCTGAAAGACTGTTAACTAGAATATAGCTCTGTATGTGTGTGTGTGTGTGAGAAAGAGAGAGAGAGAATAAATGTGAATTTATAGAATAGTTATTCTAAGCAGAAGAAAATCACAAAAGAACATCCTTGGCCAAGGGCCCTGGGATGGAGGGGAGGTCAAGGTGAGTGTATAGGCCAGACAGGTCTACCTCGTTGCGTTTTTTGCTTGTTTTTTATGTTATATAGGAATTCATCTTTTTTTCTTTCCTTTTCCTGTTTTTTTATCAGTATTTTTTATTGAAGTATGGTTGATTTATAATGTTGTGTTAATTTCTGCTATACAGCAAAGTGATTCAGTTATAATATATATACATTCTTTTTTTAATACGTCCTTTTCCATTATAGTTTATCATAGGATATTGAATATAGTTCTCTGTACTATACAGTAGAATCTTGTTGTTCATTCATCCCATATATAAAAGCTTACCTCTGCTAACCCCAACCTCCCACTCCATCCCTCCCCCAACCCCCTCCCTCTTGGCAACCACCAGTCTGTTCTCTATGTCTGTGATTCTGTTAAAGTTTCATAGATAGGTTCATTTGTGTCACATTTTAGATTCCACATATAAGTGATATCCTTTGTATTTGTCTTTCTCTTTCTGACTTACTTCACTTAGTACGATAATCTCTAGTTGCATCCGTGTTGCTGCAGATGGCATTACTTTGTTCTTTTTTATGGCTTAGTAGTATTCCATTGTGTATATGTACCACATCTTCTTTATCCATTCATCTGTCAATGGACACTTAGGTTGTTTCTATGTCTTGGTTATAGTGAATAGTGCTTCTATGAACATAGGGGTGCATGTATCTTTTTGAATTATAGTTTTGTTGGGATATATGCCCAGGCGTAGGATTGCTGGATCATACGGTAATTCTATGTATTTTTAGTTTTCTGAGGAACCTCCATACTGTCTTCCACAGTGGCTATCTGACCAACAGTGTAGGAGTGTTCCCTTTTCTCCACACCCTCTCCAGCATTTGTTGTTTGTAGAATTTTTAATGATGGCCAACCTGACTGGTATGAGGTGGTACCTCATTGTAGTTTTGATTGCATTTCTCTAATAATTAGTGATGTTGAATATCTCTTCATGTGCCTATTAGCCATCTGTATTTCTTCTTTAGAGAAATGTCTGTTTAGGTCTTCTGCCTATTTTTCGATTGGGTTTTTTTGTTTTTGAGCTGTGTGAGCTATTTGTATATTTTGGAAATTAAGCCCTTGTCAGTCATATTGTTTGCAAATATTTTCTCCCATTCTGTAGGTTGTCTTTTCATTTTGTTTTGCATGTTTATTTTTTTTAAGTTTATTTATATATTTTTGGCTGGGTTGGGTCTTCGCTGCTGCGTGGGGGCTTTGTCTAGTTGCTGCGAGCGGGGGCCACTCCTTGTTGAGGTATGAGGGCCTCTCATTGCAGTGGCCTCTGTCCCTGCAGAGCACGGGCTCCAGGTGCACGGGCTTCAATAGTTGTGGCTTGTGGGCTCTAGAGTTCAGGCTCAGTAGCTGTGGCGCTCGGACCGAGTTGCTCCGTGGCATGTGGGATCCTCCCAGACCAGGGCTCGAACCCCTGTCCCCCGCATTGGCAGGCGGACTCCCAACCACTGCGCCACCAGGGAAGCCCTGCCTGTTTATTTTTAATGAAACAAATCTAAATCCTCATAAGATAATCACACCCAGAAAGAAATAGTCCTTTTTGGGCTCATTTCTTTTTGTTATAAATAAATTCTACCTCTTGCTTAACATACATTAAAGATAAGATTAAAGGTCCTAGTTTGAACATGTATATTCATTCAAACATGTTTAATTGGGCTTCTGTTAGCCTGAGCTGAACTGTGAAGAAGCCAGAATGAAAAAAATAAATAAAAATTTAAAAAGCCAGAATGACAGTATGCACATGGAGGATAATTTATAATTGAAAGGGTTCAGTGGGCCCTAATGGCAACATAGAGGTGAAATGCTAAGAGCATTTGGAGTGGGGGAGCGGAAAATCTTACCTGATTTTTTTTTTTTTTTGAGGTACGCGGGCCTCTCACTCTTGTGGCCTCTCCCGTTGCGGAGCACAGTCTCCGGACGCGCAGGCTCAGCGGCCATGGCTCACGGGCCCAGCCGCTCCGCGGAATGTGGGATCTTCCCAGACCGGGGCACGAACCCGTGTCCCCTGCATCGGCAGGCGGACTCTCAACCACTGTGCCACCAGGGAAGCCCTACCTGATTTTTAAGGTGGGCCTTGAAGGAGGAGTTAGACTCAGGTGGATAGCAGAAAGGAAAGTGGCCTTTGGGAGTTTCTTCTGGAATTGATGGATGGTGGACTGGCTTTGTGTTGGGAGAGGCAGGTCTGAGCCAGCCTGAGAAGGCTGATCTGATGGTGTGATAATGTGCAGAAGCCAGGGAGGGCCAGGAGTAGGGAGAAAGGACCCACCCACGTTTGGCTTCTCACTCACACATGCCAAGGTTCACAGATGCCCTCTCACACCAGGGAGCAAGTTACTTATTAAACACCGATGCATGTGTGAGAACTGTCGAGGGGCCATGGGAGCCAGAGATGCCTCAGACACAATCCGCACCCTAAGGAGCTTGGCCTCGATGGGGAGAAGGGAATGAAAGGACTGATAATAACAGTGACTGAGTGCTGTGCGCCTGGACCATTCTGAGAATGTGTGTGTTCACTCGCAGAACCCTACAGCAGCCTTCTGTAGGGTAGGTACTATTGTGCAAGTTAGGAAACAGGCACAGAAAGATGATATAATCATTCGAGGTCACACAGTGTGTCAGTAGTGCAGCCAGGTCACTCGGCCACCCTGATATCGTTCCAGCGGTGTCTGTGGTCAGACCCTGGGGCAGTGGTTCTCAACCTGGGGGATCTTGACCCCTTGACCCCCCGGGCGTCATTTGGCAATGTCTGAAGACAGTTTGGGTTGTCACGACTAGGGAGAAGGAGATGCTACTGGCATCCAGTGGGTGGAGGTCAGGGATGCTGCCAGATACCCTACAATGCACAGGACAGTCCCCACAACTAAGGATTATCCAGCCCAAATGTCAATAGATTGAGAAAGCCTGCCTGCGGGAGATAGTTCAGGTGTGGGAGAGAAATCTGGAGAAAGGGAGGTCGGTGAGGGAGGGAGGGTGGGGGGGGAGTTGATCTACATCTGGAAAGGCTTGGGGAGGAGGAGCCAGAAGAGAGGATAACTTGAGCGCAGGTGGGGCTGGGGCCTGGGTGGGAATAAGCAGACCTTCCTGAGGACTGGCAAGGCTGCATGCCTGAGCCCATTTACACACCTGCCCGGCAGTGCCCAGCCCTTGGCACTGGTCACCTCCCTTCCTCTTCATAAAACACAGCCTGTGAGGGAGGGTGATGGCAAATGCCCGGTTCGCAGATGAGTCATCAGCTACTCAGAAGGTGCAGACGGCATGCCCAGGACACCCCAGCTGACGGGGTCCAGATCCGCGTCCACCCCTCCCTGCCTCTGCACAAAGAAGGCAGACGAGGTGAGGGAGGCTGTGAGACCCATGGCCTGCCTTCCCCTGGTACCACACGGGGACTGGTCTTCTGCCCAGTGCATCACACATCAAGGTGGAAACAGACTAGCACAGGGCGCAACTGGCGCACTGTCTGAGCAGTTTCCTAAGGGGAAAAGGTTTGTTTGCACGAGTAGCTGACTTTTGATGTCTATAAATGGAGTCTCTCTGGAATCGGAAAATTAAAAGGCCATGTGGTGATGAAAGAGATGTAACTGATGAAGATGGAGAGGAAGAAAGCCAGCACCTCTGTGGCCACCCTCGGCAGAGAAGTACTTAGCAGGCGGGACACAGCTGCCCTTTCTCAGCACTGCAGGATGCGCTGCCTTGTCGAATAGAAAAGGGTGATTGGCCTTGTCCCCTTCTCCCCCCACCCCGAGAATCTTCCTACTGATTCCAGCTAGAATTGCCAGTACCGAAGAAGACGTTTAATGGGTTGTCTCCTTGTTTTTAAGTTCTGTAAAAACATCTTTTTTGCCTGCCCCTGAGCAGGTACTCACACTGCCCTACCCTCACCCCTAGGCCCCCGCAGGGGGGCATTCTGGGCTTCTTCAAGGCTTCCCATCAGTATCGCTTGTTTCAGTGTTATGTCAGTGCTCCTTGCGATGAATTTAGCGAGCAGCTCTCATCCTGGAAAATCAGTGCTTAGCAGACTTTGATTGAATCACCCAGGGATCTTAGTAAACTGCAGGTTCTGATTCGGCAGGTCTGGGGTGGGCTTCTGCATTTTCAACAAACTCCCCGGTGATGACATCGCCAATAATGGGCTTCGAGTGTTCTGCATCTTGCCACTTTAATGCATGTTGACCTTTTCTCTCCCCTGGTTATAGGGAATAGAGTATGTTTCTAGAATAGATTACAGGTATTGAATTATTTTCTTTCTTCCCTAGCTCTTATATTTCCTGTCATAGTTCCTAAAGCATAATTACTGGTAGGCAAAGCATGTTAGCAGACCGCCTGTTCGTGCCATCGCCTCTACGGTCCTGCCCTCCAGATTTGTTTTCTTTTTGAAACTAGAGCACCGCTTCCTTACCTTCCACAGGATCATCACGGGTCTGCTTTCCCGTTGCTGTAGAGACCATTCTGGCTTCTCTCCTCTCCCGTTCCCTCTTCCCTACTCTTTCCTCCCACCATATTTCTTAATTTGCTACACCATTCCACTGTTGTCATGGGGACGAAATGACCATTTATTTAATTGGCACCTCCAATAAAGTGGCAGCTGAGAAATCCGAGTTAATGGGACCCAACTTGAAGCATTGATGGGGAACAGCAGAGCAAGTGCGTGGTCTGGTTGTTTCAGATTTGCCATCTCTCTGGGCTTCGTCTTGCAGCAGATATCCCCAGTCTAGAAATTCTTTCACTGAGGGACAAATCAGCATCTTAAATCAATGTACACAAAAGAACCCACCGGAGCGATGTGGACTTTTTAGGTAACAGAGAAAATAGAGTCATTCTCTTGCTTTTCAGGAGCTCTCCAAGGTCTTCCTGTATCTCACAGACATACCTGAACAACCCCAGTGTTTCATAGGTGCAAACATTTAAAGCGGGTAGCTCTATCTGGAGGGTTGTGTTTCTGACAACATGCTCCTTATTTTCATCATCCTTTGCTCTTGTTTCCCACACACTCCTGGTCTTGTAGTTTGTGATGTGGGGAGAGAAAGGGGAATGGACTCTGGCTGCCCTGCCTGTGCCCGCAGCCCTCCCCTGAGCTCCCGGAGGCCTGGCTCCACCAACTCCCAGCGCCTAACACATGTGTTGGCACATTGCAGGTGATCCATACATAGCTACTGATTGAGTGATAAAGAGGGGGCTCTCAAGGGAAAAAGAAATATATGCACGAATGGTATCTGAGCAACACCCCCAAAAGAGAAGCCGATTTGTAATGTTAGAAATAGCTGTTTCTGATGCATGATGGTTGAGATGTGGTGTTGTCAGCAGACATGCTTAGGAAAGAATAAAAATGCATAACAAGGGCTGAGATCGTAGCAATTAGAAGTGGAAGAGCTCTTAGTAGGTTTCAGCATTTGTTTTGAAGATGTGGAGACTGAGGTAGAAGGTGGAATAGAGGGTCTAAGGCCCTCCGGGCTGTGGTGGAGGAAACACAGCTGCAGCCCAGGTCTCCTGACCAAGCAGAGGCCTCTTCACCCAGCCCCGCTGGTCCCACTGTTAGGGGAAGAATTCCAGCACATTCCCGTGGGCATGGGTGACGGGACCTGCTACTGTGCGGGAGGCCCGGACCTCCGCAGACTTCCTTCCCCCCAGGAGAATCGCCCTCGGCACATTCTGTCGCTCTCATTTGAAAACATGTCTTGAACCGGAGAAGTTTCCTAGAGCTGTTTCAGAAACCACGGAGGGATGCTGGTAACAGCTGCCTGCGAGTGCACACACGTCACCACAAGCCAAATCACAGCCGCTGGGAGGCTCCAGTCCTGCAGAAAACAGCAACTCAGGAGACTGAGGAAACAGCTGGGGGTGGGGAATTAAACTGACCTCCTCAAAACTCACACGTTGAGAGCACAAGCTGGAATCACCCAAAGGAAGTGGGGCAGCCAGGGAGCCAGAGCCCTGAAGTCTCGCCAGGTAGGCGAGTAAACTAAAAACACGGCCCCATGCAAGGCTGGGCGAAAAGGCTGGGGGCACAGCTTCATCCTTCTGTCACTCTCCCTGGCTTCTCTGTCCAGTAGGCTTTACTCATGAATAACACACACCCTCCCATTATCTATATGGGGAATCATGGTGTAGGCGAAAATGCTCTGGGTTTGAATACAAATAGACCTGGGACAGAATCTTGCTGCGGGTGAACTTGGGTGAGTGGTGAAGCCGCAGTTTCCTGCTCTATAAAATGGGCATAATTAGAGCTGCCAGTTTGTCAAGGAGATTAAAGGAGACAGCTCCTGTGACTCCAGGTCGGTGCCCGGCAAGAGTCAGCGTGCAGTGACAGGTGGTTTGGCTAGTTTCGTCATCAGGATGGGTTTTAATGGACAGTGACCTTAGGGGTGCTCACACACATGGGGGTGGCTGACTGAGCACCAGGCCAACTGGCTCTCTGTCACCCTCCCCCTGGCATGGCTAGCCCATGCTCTCATGGAGCACACTGGCCACAGGTATGAGTAGTAAACTGACATCTTTGACTCTGATCATCCCTGAGTGCATGTGAGTTCATTGTTCTGCGGCAGTGGTCTGTACCAGTTCTCAAAAATGGAGTGTATCGCCAGGAAGTGTGTATCAAGTCATCGGAAAGACTCATTAACACACAGATTGTTGAGTCCTACCCCTGGAGTTTCTGATTCTGTAGGTCTGGGTGGACCCCAGACTCTTGCTTTTTTTTTTAATTGAAGTATAGTTGATTTGCAATGTTGTGTTAGTTTTAGGTGTACAGCACAGTGATTCATTTATCCATATGTGTGTGTGTGTGTGTGTATACATTCGTTTTCGGATTCTTTTCCCTTATAGGCTATTACAAAATATTGGGTATAGTACCCTGTGCTATACAGTAGGTCCTTGTTGGTTATCTATGTTATGTGTATAGTAGTGCGTATATGTTAATCCCAGCCTCCTAATTTACCCCCTGCCCCCACCCTGCATTTCTAACAAAAGTGTCCTGGTGCTGCTGGTGTGGGGTGTCCCCACTTTGAGGACCTGTTGGCCGAGCATAGGGGCCAAAAAAGCCCCTAGCCATCCCTCAGTCTAGAGTGTATCCTCATTACTTAGAAGCGAAAGGTGTGTGGGTCCCTCCTGCCACTCAGAGGGGCAAGTTACACTCTTGCCACAAATTCTGTGGGCACCAAAGTCATCTAACACCACTTTCACCTCTCTGCTTGCCAAGGTGCTTGTGAGGAAGGCAGAGGCTCCCTTATCCCCGTCCGGACCCCACTGAGCCTCAGACGAGGCAGGTTTAATGTCCACGTCTGCGTCCTCATCCGTAAAATGTGAAGCAGAGGTCTTGACCTCCCGCAGAGAGAGTGTTTGCAGACTGGTCGGAGGGTGACAGTTGGCCACAGTGGTTGTGGAATTTACAGATTTCTATTTATAGACTAAGAGGCGATCACCCTTCGGGCTGAAACTGATTTGTCATTGTCCTCCCGGGCCTCTCTTTCCACTTCGCCGATAGAGGGCACACACTGGACCGGTCTGTGAATTGATGGGGCAGGGGGGTGAGGGGGGCATCTCCAGGGGATATGACGGACTTGGTGGAATAGAGCCTACCTTTGCCTGTCCCTCCTCTGCTGGTGGAGAGGCTGTCCACTCACCCCACAGTACCGTCTTTTAGAAAGAGCTTCTCGCCTCAGCTCTGGCCCTTTGGAGGAGTGGACCTTGGCAGGCCTGGCGCTGTTTCCCAATCAGCTGGCCTCGCGAGCTGGGAGTGCAGTGGGACAGGCATCAGACGGGAGTGCTGAGTTCTCCCCGCCTCAGCTCTCAAAGCAGGGCCTCCAGCCACAAGCGGTGTGGTCTCTCTACGCTGGCCCTTTCCCTGTGTGCCATGATGGAAGCGGGCTGGAAAGCACCTGCTGTTGGCCATTTGGTCTGGACCATCTGGCAAGTGGGAGTTGCCTGAGGCAGAGCACGCAGGCTGGGGAGATGTCGGGGGGCGGGGAGAGTTCATTTCGGGACTGAATTACCTTTGTCTGGCACCTTCCTCTTGGGTGAGGCTCACAAGTCGGTGGCGGGACCAGCAGGAGAAGCAGCTTCCCACCGCCTGAATGAGGGAAAGCGTAGCTTTGTGATGATTTTCTAGGGGTTCTCCTGTGCAGACCCGGGCTCTGGTTCCTGCTGAGCGTGTGTTCAAGGGGCAGGAAGACAGGCCTGAGCTCCGCTTAGATCAGAGTGGGGTGAAGGAAGCTCTCTAAATAGGCTCAGAAACCAGATGGAGTCCCTCTTTATCTTTAAAAACCAATTTTGCCTCTGTACTCCATTCCAAGTTAGAGGGAGGGACGAGTTACCAGGGAGCATGAAATCGGAGATGACCATTAAGCCCTATTTCCTCCTACTTCCCTCTCCACCAGCGCTGGTCCTACCACCCTATTCATTCTCCCAAGGAGGCCTTCACTGACTGCAGTCCTGCCTCTGTGCCCTGCTTCCCCCCAGATGCTCGTGGGAATGTCGATAAACTGTAGAATCCCTAACAGGCAGAGAGAATGGGGAAGCAGGACCACCAGGGGCGAGAGACAGCAAGCCCTGATGAACTGGGCTGTTGTGTGAATTAGTTGTCCTTTGTTAGAAAAGGAGGAATTGCTACGAGTATGCGTTTCAGAGAAAAAGTTCCTTTCGTGCTTGTCTCCCACCTGACCAGGAGAGAGACTGTGCCTCCTTCATCTTTCAAGCCAAAATGCACATGTGGCAGTTTTCCTCTTAGCTGCACAGACGATCGCCTTTTTCAGATGCCTTGAATGCAGCCCGTTTCCCCAAATGAAGACATTGCCCACAGAAACTGGTCTCTGCGTGGGCTAAAAGGGCTCCACGTAAACCTAATGGTTTTCTCCCCTAGGTTGACAGAATCTAGCTTGGACTCTCCGACGCAGGCGCTATCAGGCTGGACGCGGGGCACTGTGGAGTCAACGAAGAAACCGAGGCTCCGTGCAGCATCTTTTGCCTTTGGTGCCGTCTGCATTTCTCTCTTGTTGGCATCAGTGGTCATCGAATCCCCTGTGCTTTATTCACATTTCAGGGCTTGAAGAATCAGGCCCGGGTCAAGCTGAATATCGTGAGGTGTCCCCCAGTGACCACCGTGTTGATCAGGAGACCAGACCTTCGCTACCAGCTGGGGTTCAGTGTCCAGAACGGAATCGTAAGTGCAACCCCACACCTTTTCCAAACGTCTGACACACGAAACCGCGGCCCAGGGTTTGGGTTTTGGGGCTGTTCTTGAAAGCTGGTCATTTTCCAGAAAGAATCCAGCAAGGAAGGGACGAATGGTTGAAGGCAGACTCACTTCCTCCATGGGCAGAGAATTCTGTGCCTTCTGTGGGGGAAGAGAGGGACCCTCCCAGATCCATGTGCCCCAGAGCCCAGCGACTCTGTGATGCGCAGGGTGACCCTCCCAGCTGCCAGCTTGAGACAGTTTGAGGTACGCACCTTCCCAACCGCCCCCAGCCAGCAGCTTCCCAGGGCGGTGGGCGAAGAACCCTGGGGGCTGGGCTTCCAAACCCTTGGTGATACCAGTGCAGCCCAGACTGAGAACGCAGCCCTGTGGGTTATGCCTGAATGATCTCTGCCTTGCCTTTTTAACCTGAATTTGGCACTTGGGAGATAAAGAGTATTTTCATCACCTGGATGTCTGCCTTCAAATACTTCCTTTTTTTTTCCCCTTTATTGTGATAAAACATACACAACATTAAGTTTGCCATTTAAACCATTTTTAAGCATACAGTTCAGTGCCTTTAAGTACATTCCAAAAGTGGTTGTGTCCATCAGTGCTATTTCCAGAACTTTTTCTTCATCCCAAACACAAACTCCATAGTCAAGACTACTCCCTTTTTGTCCTGGTTTGCCTTGTTCTGGACTCATAGTAGTTCTGGGCTTTGGTGACAAATCTGTAACCTTCTTGATATTATAGATTTTGGATGTGCCCTCCTTCTCTCTGCATTCATCTTTGCAGATAGAAAAGCCCTATTCTTTTTCCTCCCTTAATTTTTTTTTTTATAAATTTATTTTATTTATTTATTTTTGGCTGCGTTGGGTCTTCGTTGCCACGCACGGGCTTTCTCTAGCTGCGGCGAGCGGGGGCTACTCTTCGCTGCGGTGCGTGGGCTTCTCAATGCGGTGGCTTCTCGTTGCGGAGCACGGGTTCCAGGCGTGCGGCCTTCAGTAGTTGTGGCTCGCGGGCTCTAGAGTGCAGGCTCAGCAGTTGTGGCGCACGGGCTTAGTTGCTCTGCGTCATGTGGGATCTTCCCCGACCAGGGATCGAACCTGTGTCCCCTGCATTGGCAGGCGGATTCTTAACCACTGCCCCGCCAGGGTAGTCCCCTGCATAGGCTTTTAAAGAAAGGTACAGTCAGGAGTGAAAAAGTCAGCTCTGTAAATTCAAACCACGTTCTTTTGGGAAATTCCGATTGCTTTGTGTGTGAGGTAGGGGTGGCTATAGCCTGCAGCACTGAGCCCAGAGCCCTCCCCCAGCCTGCAGCCTCTGCCCACCGCAGTGCCTGGCTGCACTGAGACGAAAACCAGCCATGTTATCATTTCTGCCAGAGGCAGTTTGAACAAGAACCACTGAGTTGGGACAGCCAAAGGGAGCTTCTGCCTTCTAGCTGGCCACACTTTGGAACACGAAGTGGGATTCTAGCAGGTTCTAGCCCCATTTTAACTCAGGTAACTGTGACCCTAAAAAGTGGGCTGCTAGCATTACACAGTTCAGTGTTTGAGTCCCAGATAATACTAAACTGTGTTACACAGGCTGACAGTTTGAAAACATTGGCAGCTCTGTGACAGGCCCAAACAGCTTTTTTTTACCAAGACCGAGCTGGGATGAAAAGCACTCAGAATTCACTGTGCCGCGAAATCCAGTGACGTGCTGCGTCCCCTGTGCAGAGTGCGAGAACAAGGGGGCCATCTGGGCATCCAGAGTCCTAGCTCTTATAAAAAGAAACAAAGAGATGTAAATGTCCACAGCCTGACCATGGCAGCTCCTCAGAGATGACAGTGCTGGGGATGGGGGATTCTAGAAAAGATAGTCTCCCACCCCCACCCAGTTCCCTAGCAGGCGATGCAGGCCAGGGTGGGTAACTTGGCCTTTGACTCTGATAGATCTGCAGCCTCATGCGAGGGGGAATAGCGGAGAGAGGAGGTGTCCGCGTGGGACATCGCATCATTGAAATCAACGGGCAGAGCGTGGTCGCCACCCCACACGAGAAGATCGTGCACATCCTCTCCAATGCTGTTGGGGAGGTAAGGGAGAGTCGGGGGCTGGGGGTCCCCCTGGTGCGCTCGCCGCCTCCACGAAGCCCTCCTGAGTGTCCTTCCCTGTCCTCAGCACACCTCCACACTGAACAGTCTGTCTCGGACCAGAATTTAAACCTGGTAACGAGTGGTTATCTTAGAGCTGCTCCTCAAAATCCCGTCACGTCACCCTCAGCCTTCTCCTCTGGCATCACTTGCCCACCTCCTCTTTTTAGTTCTCCAATCTGGGCATCTTCTTGCCATAGCTGCCCAAGTTCTCTCCATTTTTCCCAGCTAATCCTGCCAAATATGCCTGGAAGATTTTAAGTCAGATTCAAATCTAATCAACAGCTCCCCAGAGACAGTTCCCTGGTATGGCTGGGCAGGGGTCAGAACAGCTCTTCTGGGGCTGATTTCCTGCCGGGGGGAGGGAGGGAGGCAGGAGCAGCAAAACCCCACAGCAGTCCTACTGTTTTAAGGGTTTTGTCCTTTTGAAAAAACAAAAACAAAAAAACAGGCCTGGTGAGAGCAAGAGCTTTTGGGAAATAAACCACCTTACCTGGTTTTCATTGTCCACTCTCTGTCAACCCTAACTTTTTAGAAGCCCATGGATTCCGTACTTCCTGGAGGCCACTTGGGTCAGGCCCCTGTTAGGAATGGTGGGGGGATGAGGGGTGTACCTTCAAAGGCGTCCCACGGCAAGAGGTGCCGCCTTTCCCGCTAGCCCTGGGGCAGTGCCCACACAGCTCTCAGAGCCTCGGTCCCCCCGCTAAAGTGCGTTTCTGCCCTCAGATTCACATGAAGACGATGCCGGCTGCCATGTACAGACTGCTGACGGCCCAGGAACAGCCCGTCTACATCTGAAGCCACGCCCCCGCCCCCGGGCAGCATGCATGGAGGACCCTCCTCACTTGTGGTTGTGTTTCTCGTGCTACATCTGTGTGCCCACTGAGACATTCCCCTCTCATACCCAGCACTCGGTTTGACACAGAAGGAAAAGAATCCACAGAGACCTCCTTCTCTGTCTCTCTCTAGTTTGGTTTTTTTGTTGTTTTTAGCACCAGGGAAGTTTTGTATGCACTCCCTTGAGGCTGGAGAGCAGTCAGTATCCACCCAGAATCTGCCCAGGACCATCCTGAAGGGCCCTTGGGGGTCCTGAAGAGGGTTGTCACCGCTCAGGAAGGATCTTCCCTTCCCAAGAGGTGCAGACCTCTTAGAAGGAACTCCTAGGGGTGGTGAAGAAGCTGATTCAGCAGTGCCTATGATCCAACCACTGATCTCTGCTCTCTTCCAGTCAATTTCTGGGAATATGGTAGTAACAGGGAGGACCAGCCCGTGTCTTTACGGATATGCCTGCCCACCATGTACATGGGGCATCATACATTATTTCTGCCCAGAATTTCTGAGCCAACCTTATGCCTCTTCTGTAGTTTTAGTTTCAACATAATTGTGTTTTCTAATGCAAACCTTTTCACCCAGGATAGAAGGGGAACTGCCGTGGACAAGAATACCTTCGTGTTGCAGAGAACTGGGCGATTCCCAGGGCACCCTGGTTTCCCAAGGTTAGCAACCATTAGCTAAACACAGGCAGGTGCTTCCTGCCTCCTACATCACACGTACGTACACGGTCTCACTTGCATATATTTCAGCCTTCCCTCCTCCCTTCCGCCAGTGAGGTACCCAGAGCCCCTGGAAAACCCACGTCACCTCCATGTGAGGCCCCTTCCCCCAGCAGGTGAGGCCTGCAGGGACTGGTGAGCCCTGTCTGGAGAGAACCGCCCCTCTGAGGCTGAGGCCTGGCCCTGCCAGCACCGCCTTGGCTAGAAGTGTTCTGGTGGACTCCCCTCGTGCCTCCACCCGACACACACATCCCACACTGGGAGTCTGGGAGCGATGGACTGTTCCTCTTGAAGATGAGGCCCGGTGGAATCATGTTATGCTTCCTGGCCCAAGGTGGGACCAGCCTTGTTCTCCACTCAGGACCATGAGGCAGGATGTGACATTTGAGGGCCCAGAACAGTATATAAACCACAAAACTAAGGGGACAATCATGACCTCAAGCGATGCCTAAGAAGCCCCAAATGTGTTCCAGAAACATCTTGCTGCCTCCTGGGCCTGAAAAAGCTTTTATTTGGTGTGGAACATTACGTGTTTTATCAGGTGCCTCATGCCCATGGGTTTTGTCTCAGTTTGGTGCAGATGTTTTAGTAATATCATGATTCTGAGCCAGTTTTCACTTACTCTTGGTCCAAAGAGCATTTTGTTTTCATGTGGGTGGGGTGTGGCTTGGATTGGTTTTTGTTTTGTTTTGCTCGTGACCTCTGCAAAGACAGGGGAAGAGAAACTAATATATTTTGTGATATTAATATAGTCCCTCTTCTCAACATCTGCGTCATTTATGTTGTGTCCATGGAAATAGGAACCCGGTGAGCACGTGTTGGACAGTATGGGTTTATATGTCGAATGGAGGGATTTCAGGGAGGGAGAAAGTGAATATGAAAAGGTTGGGAACAAGATACTTGTGCCAGAGAGCTGTGTGGTCAGTGCCCCTGGGATCTCTGTGCCATCTTGAGTTTTCTGCTTAGAGTCAGGAAAGCCGGTTGTTTCAGTGGCGTCAGTGGCTGGACTCCCAGTGTGACCGTGGGACAGGCCCTGCTGAAGAGTGGCTGTGCTGCCCGCATGTCCCCTTTAGGAAGGGGCTGCCCCTTCTCCGGGCTGGGCAGTCTGGGACCCCTGGTTGACTTTTGAGGACACTTAGCTGAATGCTGCTGGGAGACCAGCCCCAAGGCTGACCCACTGCAAACGTGAGGAGCCGGGAACCTCAGCTCCATTTACCAAACCGTAGTGTCTGATGACATATAATTAAATACTAAAGAGGCCTAAGTTCATCTTTCCTTTGCCAGAAGGAGCGGGTAAAGTAGGAATGAAGCGTTCTGGGTGGTATTTTCAGGCATGAGGAGCCTTGGGGAGTCACTGGAGAGAGGCTCATGCCATCCGCTCCCAGGGCGACCGCTTGAGCCGCCTGCCCGAGGGCCCATTCCGAGCCCCCGCAATCGGCCAGGGGACGGGAACCCCACCAGCATGTCCCTGGGCAGCCTCCCACATAATTATATAAGGCTCTTCACCCAAAGGAGAGAAGAGACAGAATATACTTTCTATTGCTACTGCACAAAAATCTTGGGAAGTTTGACAGGTGCTGAAAAGGCCAGTGTGGTGAACTCTCCTAGAAGGCTAACACTTCAGCATAAGATTACCCACCACGTACCTCTGTGTTCGTAAAAGTGGCTCCTCACGCCCAGATAGCGAATGTTTCCGGAGCTTGGTCCAGGTTCAGAGGGCTGTAGTGTATTCTTTTCCCTGCTCCCACTGGATGGAGGGAATCAGCCCACCTTTGGAAGTTAACCAAGGAGCCAGAATCTTAATAGTAACTGTTTTTGAAAGTCCCACGGGAAGTGGTGGTCTGTTTCCCTTCTGACATCCCAGTATATATAGTTACATATGTAAATATCTGAAATAGTTACATATGTAAATATCTGAAACCCCATGTAATGGGGAAGACTATGTACAGAACAGCCTTCCCAAACATGGCCCCGGGCAGAAAGCCACTCTTGCCACTTGGCTAGGACATGCTGGTGACTCAGCTTTGGGGACAGATTCCTAGATCCGTCGACCCCTCCTGGTCCAGCCAGGATGCACCAGAACCCACCCTGCCTCTGCCTTCTCAAATGTGAGCATTTCAGGGAGCCACCATCAGCCTTGGGTTCACGAGAGGACGAAGCCCCCAGAGACCAATGCCTGGAGCCTGCTCCCCTCACTGGAGCGGCTCCTCCAGGCCTGGAGCCCATCACGGGGCACTGGACTCCGAGTCCCTGCAGCCGGGTCTGCTTTCTGAACATTGCCCATCAGCACTGGCCTCAGAGAGTCCCAGAGTAACCTACTACCTCCCCATCACTCCCACCACCCCTTTTCACACCCGTCACCCCGTCCGCATGCAGAAGAGACCCACCCGCCCTTCTTGGGTCCCTCAGCCCAGCGGTGAGGCTGTTAACAATGTTTACAACCAAGGGCACCTCCTCTTAGGTGTGTTTACTCTCCCACTTACAAGGCCACTTGCTGGTTTGAGTTTCATGTCTGTCTGCTCCTTCCCTGGTTGAGTCCGACTTGAGCACACGACACTGATCTTACGTCCCGACCCTCCATCAAGGCAGTCGTGAGGACCGTGTGGGAAGGAAATTCCGTGTACATATTCAGCAGTCCCTAGAGTATGAACTTGTACTATTGTTCTGTAAAGAGGGTGAAATAGAGCTTATTGTAAAGCGCTGGGAGAAGTATAGTATTGTATTTGTAACAATATGGTTCTTTGTATACACAAAACTCAATGATCTCTATATATAAATATAAATAAATATATAAATAAGATCTATATACACGTGAGCCTGGAATGTTGATGCCGCACACCCACTGAATGTACTTCCTCTGACAGTCTGGTCACCGGGCTGGCCCTCCCTCCCCTCCTCCATACCGTTTTGGGGGTTGTGATGTATTTAATGTGTTCTCTTCCTTTATTTAACTGAACGCTAATGTCTGTAAGAGTTGCTGCAACAATAAACAAGAACTTCACCTCTTGGCCTGGGCTGAGTGTCTTAACTGTTTCGGGGGAGGGACAAAACTGTAAGTGGGGGAAAGATGTCGTCGTCCCAAAAGGCCACCTCCTACCCATCCCGTGGGACCTGCTCACAGCCCAGAAACCATTTCCTAAACGGACAGGTTCTGTGAAACCAACACAGCTGTAAAACACAATAGGCTGTGTCTTTTTGAATTACGGTTTTCTCAGGGTATGTGCCCAGTAGTGGGATTGCTGGCTCGTATGGTACTTCTATTTTTAGTTTTTTAAGGAACCTCCATACTGTTCTCCATAGTGGCTGTATCAATTTACATTCCCACCAACAGTGCAAGAGGGTTCCCTTTTCTCCACACCCTCTCCAGCACTTATTGTTTGTAGATTTTCTGATGATGTCCATTCTAACTGGTGTGAGGTGACACCTCATTGTAGTTTTGGTTTGCTTTTCTCTAATAATTAGTGATGTTGAGCATCTTTTCACTTACCTCTTGGCCATCTGTATGTCTTCTTTGGAGAAATGTCTATATAGGTCTTCTGCCCATTTTTTGGATTGGATTGTTTGTTTTTTGGACATTGAGCTGCATGAGCTGTTTGTATATTTTGGAGATTAATCCTTTGTCCGTTGATTCATTTGCAAATATTTTCTCCCATTCTGAGGGTTGTCTTTTCATCTCGTTTATAGTTTCCTTTGCTGTGCAAAAGCTTTTAAGTTTCATTAGGTCCCATTTATTTATTTTTTGTTTTTATTTCTATTTCTCTAGGAGGTGGGTCAAAAAAGATCTTGCTGCAATTTATGTCAAAGAGTATTCTGCATATATTTTCCTCTAAGAGTTTTATTGTGTCTGGCCTTATATTTAGGTCCTTAATCCATTTGGAGTTTATTTTTGTGTATGGTGTTAGGGAGTGTACTAATTTCATTCTTTTACATATAGCTGTCCAGTTTTCCCAGCACCACTTATTGAAGAGGCAGTCCTTTCTCAATTGTATATCCTTGCCTCCTTTGTCATAGGTTAGTTGACAGTAGGTGCGTGGGTTTATCTCTGGGCTTTCTATCCTATTCCATTGATCTATATTTCTGTTTTTGCGCCAGTACAATACTGTCTTGATTGCGCTAGCTTTGTAGTATATTCTGAAGTCAGGGAGTTTGACTCCTCCAGCTCCATTTTTTTTTTCCTCAAGATTGCTTTGACCATTCAGGGTCTTCTGTGTCTCCATACGAATTTTAAGATTTTTTGTTCTAGTTCTGTGAAAAATGCCATTGGTAATTTGATAGGGAGTGCATTGAATCTGTACATTGCTTTGGGTAGTATACTCATTTTCACAATATTGATTCTTCCAATCCAAGAACGTGGTATATCTCTCCATCTGTTTGTGTCTTCTTTGATTTCTTTCATCAGTGTTTTATAGTTTTCTGAGTACAGGTCTTTTACCTCCTTAGGTAGGTTTATTCCTAGGCATTTTTATTCTTTTTGTTGCAGTGGTGAATGGGATTGTTTCCTTAATTTCTCTTTCTGATCTTTCGTTGTTAGTGTATAGGAATGCAAGAGATTTCTGTGCATTAATTTTGTATCCTGCAACTTTACCAAATTCATTGATTAGCTCTAGTAGTTTTCTGGTGGCTGTGTATAGTATCATGTCATCTGCAAACAGTGACAGTTTTACTTCTTCTTTTCCAATTTGGATTCCTTTTATTTCTTTTTCTTCTCTGATTGCCATGGCTAGGACTTCCAAAACTATGTTGAGTAATAATGGCATATATCCAGAGAAAACCATAATTCAAAAAGACACATGCACCCCAATGTTTACTGTAACACTGTTTACAATAGGCAGGTTATGGAAGCAACCTAAATGTCCATCGACAGATGAATGGATAAAGAAGTTGTGGTACATATATACAATGGAATATTAGCCATAAAAAGGAACGAAGTTGAGTCATTTGTAGAGATGTGGATGGACCTAGAGACTGTCATATATAGTGAAGTAAGTCAGAAAGAGAAAAACAAATATATTAACGCATATTTGTGGAATCTAGAAAAATGGTACAGATGCACTGGTTTGCAAGGCAGAAATAGAGACAAAGATGTAGAGGACAAACATATGGACACCAAGGGGGGAAAGGGGGGCATGGGATGAACTGGGAGATTGGGATTAATGTATATACACTAATACATATAAAATAGATAACTAATGAGAACCTGCTGTATAGAAACTAACACAACATTGTAAAAGAACTATACCCCAATAAAAAATAAATTCATCTGTATACCACAACTCAGAAAACTTACGTATAAGAGAAAAAAAAAAACCTAATAGGCTGTGTCACCTGTTAAAGCCGATACTCCACAGTCTTGTCAGCCTCCCTGGAGTACTCTGAATGGGAGAGAGGAGCCCTCTGGACTTCTAAGGGAAGGAAGAGAAATAGAGGTTAATTACCTCCCTCAAGAAATGTCCAATAGGGGAGGTAGCCTTGGTTAAGTGGATAGTGGAAGGGAAGCTCTGCCCTGTCCCGTTTCCCCCGCTTGGCCTGGCTGAAGGCTCTTGTGGTGCTCTCTACAATTCTGCTTTTTAAGCTTGCTGGGCATGACTTCCCTGCTGCCAATGATGGGCTTGGGGCACCCAGTTCCCCAACACAGAGTATCTAGCCATGTTTCTAAAGCAAAATGCCCTTAATGCTTCTCCTCTATGGACACAACTGCCCAGTCTTCCCTCTATAAAGCCTAGTCCCAGCTCCTGAGGGTCCATGAGTTAGGGCTGCTGAAAGAATGTGGCCATTCTGGCTGTCCTGCAGCCTGTGTCCATTCTGGCTGTCATGCAGCCTGGCCCCAGGGGCTCCCTCCCCTCCTTTCTCCCCTCTCACAGAAGGCAGATCTCACCACATAGGATGCCTGCTGTCAAGGAAATCAGAAAGAAAACACATCTTACTGATGTGTGGAGAAGTTACAACTTGAAAAATGACCAACAGCCTGTCTTTAAGTACCTTCTATGTGCCAGACACTGTTCCAGCACTTTACACAGATTAACTCAGTTAATCCTCACAGCACCTGAAAGAGGTAGATGCCACTAGTATGCCCATTTTGTCGATGAGGAAACTGAGGCACAGAGAATTCAAAGACTTATGTTTATTTTTCCAACGGCTCCCAACTGTGCTAGGACTTCCCGTTCTGTCACAGCTGATGAACTCATCATTATACTTTTTGGTCTCTTGGTTCTTACACTGTTTTCTTTCCAGGTTTCTATCTTTTGCAAACCTCAATTCCTACTCAATCAAAGCTGCCTCACCTCTTAAAGACTTAAACGTAAGACATGACACAATAAAACTCCTAGAAGAGAACATAGGCAAAACATTCTCTGATGTAAATCGTACCAATGTGCTCTTAATTTGGTCACCCAAGGCAACAGAAATAAAAACAAAAATAAACAAATGGGACCTAATCAAACTTACAAGTTTTTGCACGACAAAGGAAACCATAAACAGAACAAAAAGACAACCCACAGAATGGGAGAAAATATTTGCAAACAATGCGACCAACAAGGGCTTAATTTCCAAAATATACAAACAGCTCATACACCTCAACAACAAGAAACCAAACAACCCTATCCAAAAATGGGCTGAAGACCTAAACAGACATTTCTCTGAAGAAGCAATACAGATGGCCAATAGGCACATGAAAAGATGCTCAACATCACTAATTATTAGAGAAATGCAAATCAAAACTGCAGTGAGGTACCACCTCACACCAGTCAGAATGGCCATCATTAAAAAGTCTACAAACAACAAATGCTGCAGAGGGTGTAGAGAAAAGGCAACCCTCCTAACTGCTAGTGGGAATGTAAGTTGGTGCAGCCACTGTGGAAAACAGTATGGAGGTTCCTCAGAAAACTAAAAATAGAGTTACCATATGATCCAGCAATCCCACTCCTGGGCATATATCCAGATAAAACTATAATTCAAAAAGATACATGCACCCCTATGTTCATAGCAGCATTATTCACAATAGCGTAGACATGGAAACAACTTAAATGTCCATCAACAGATGAATGGATAAAGATGTGGTATATGTATATAATGGAATACTACTCAGCCATAAAAAAAGAACAAAATGGGGCTTCCCTGGTGGCTCAGTGGTTAAAAATCCACCTGCCAATGCAGGGGTCATGGGTTCGAGCCCTGGTCCAGGAAGATCCCACATGCCTTGGAGCAACTAAGCCCGTGTGCCACAACTACTGAGCCTGCACTCTAGAGCCCACGAGCCACAACTACTAAAGCCTGCCCGCCTAGAGCCCGTGCTCCGCAACAAGAGAAGCCACCACAATGAGAAGCCCACGCACCGCAACAAAGAGTAGCCCCTGCTCACCGCAACCAGAGAAAAGCCTGCATGCAGCAATGAAGACCCAAAGCAGCCAAAAAATAAAATAATAAATTTATTTTAGAAAAAGAACAAAATAATGCCATTTTCAGAAACATGGATGCAACTAGAGATTATCATACTAAGTGAAGTAAGTCAGAAAGAGAAAGACAAATACCATATGCTATCACTTCTACATGGAATCTAAAATATGACACAAATGAACCTATCTATGAAACAGAAATAGAATCATGGACATAGAGAACAGACTGGTGTTTGCCAAGCGGGAGGGGGTTGGGGAAGGATGCAGTGGGAGGTTGGGGTTAGCAGATGTAAGCTATTATAGAATGGATAAAGAACAAGATCCTACTGTAGAGCACAGAGAACTATATTCAGTATCCTATGATAAACCATAATGGAAAAGAATATTTTTAAAATGTATATATGTGTATAATGGAATCACTTTGCTGTATAGTAGTTAATTATCACAACACTGTAAATCAACTATACTTCAATTAAAAAAAGAAAAGAGCTGCCCCAACTCCAGGCTAGACTTTGGCTCCAGGTTCTGGGGGCGGGGCTTAGCTTTCCCCCGTCTCCCTCCCTCTCTGCATGACCCCTGTAAGGAAAGGTCATGGGTGGGAGCTGGGCAGAGATCTCCCAACTTTAGATGCTGGGCTTGGAAAGGTCACAGGCCTCTCCCTGTCTGGGTCCTTCTGCTGATCCAGTTCATTGACTAGGGACTCCACGTAGACAAACGGTGAGCAGTCCCCAGGCACTGGGGGTCCCTCCAGCCCTCAACCCCATCTTCCCACTGGCCCCTCAGGCCACAGTACTCTAAAGTTTACACATCCTCAACCCAATCTGTGTCCCCAGCAAGTCTGCAGCCCCCAGTCCCATCAGCCAGCAAACTCGTGTGACATCCATTTCCCTCATCCCTCAGAGGACATGTGGCCAGAGACCCTTGACCTCTCTCACTTGGCCATCCCATGAACCATGTCTCCACCAACAATGCTTTCCACCAGCCAGTCCCTCAGATAAGATGGTCACCAGTGTGGGGGGAGGGCTGGGGCACCCAAACTTCACAAGTGATCCTCTTGGGGTTCGCCTCCCTTGGCTTGGGGCAGGAGAAATACTTCTTTCCTCACCCCATGAGAAGAAGGGATGTAAAGACGACCTCCTTTCCTACATTCTGCCCTCCCCCGAATGGCAGCACCCTGCCGCGATCCTCATGTCGCCAGGATGACGTGGGAGCGGCAGCTGGTGATGGATCCTCTTCTTTGGCACCTCTAAGCAAGCCCCCTGGAGGTGTGCTGTCCCCTGCGGGTGGTGTCTGCCCCCGTGGCTGAGGCTGCCTCTACCACAGATAAGACCTCATGCTTTCCCCTCTCAGCTTTTATCTCTGCTGCAACTGCAGAAGAGAGAAAAAATCCACCCAACCGTTGCAATGCACACAGAACCATTCATTGAGAACCATCACAGAACTTTCACTTTAGTCTTTCGTCTCTAATTTCCCCTTATACCACGATCTCAGTTACTTAACCCCTCGGAGCTTGCTTCCTCATCTGCAAAATGGCATCTACCTCGTGGGGACTATGTGAGGATCAGGGGCCCCAGAGATCCAGGTCTTCATAAGCTCCCCCAGGATTTGCATGTCCCCGGACTGTACAAGCAGTGGCCACGACTCAGGAGGGCCCCCAACCCTGTGAGAGTATATGCTGTTGGTGTCTCCACTTAGTTCAGGGGACACCAGCACACCTGCAGCCCCAGCCTAGCTTGCTTGTAGAGCACTATGAACTACTAATTCATTTAATTTTCCATAAATGCAGATTTTAGTTCCTAGTAAACACTTCTGGAATGTCAATGCATAATTTTAAAAGTCAAAAATCTGACTCTCAAGTGCAAATCAAAACTACACTGAGGTACTACCTCACACTAGTCAGAATGGCCATCATTAAAAGCTCTATAAGTAACAAATGCTGGAGAGGGAAAAGGGAAGCCTCCTGCACTGTTGGTGCAGCCACTGTGGAAAACAGTATGGAGGTTCCTCAGAAAACTAAAAATATTGATAGAACTACCATATGATCTAGGAATCCCACTACTGGGCATATATGCAGACAAAACTATAATCCAAAAAGATACATGCACCCCTATGTTCATAGCATCACTATTCACAATAGCCAAGACATGCAAACAACCTAAATGTCCATCAACAGATGAATGGATAAAGACAATGTGGTATATATACAATGGAATACTACTGAGCCATAAAAAAGAAAGAAATAATGCCATTTGCAGCAACATGGATGCAACTAGAGATTATCATACTAAGAAAGAAACATACCATATGATATCACTTATATGTGGAATCTAAAATATGACACAAATGAACCTAACTATGAAAGAGAAACAGAATCATGGACATAGAGAACAGACTGGTGGTTGCCAAGGGGGAAGGGGTTGGGGGAGGGATGGAGTGTGAGGTTGGGGTTAGCAGATGTAAACTATTATATATAGATTGGATAAACAACAAGGTCCTACTGTATAGCACAGAGAACTCTATTCAATATCCTGTGATAAACCATAATGGAAAAGAATATTAAAAAAGAATGTATCTATATATCTATATATATCTATATATGTATAACTGAATCACTTTGCTGTACAGCAGAAATTAACACAACATTGTAAACCAACTATATTCAATAAATAATTAAAAAACAAAAATCTAACTCATACAAATATAGAATGAACACATTAAAGATTTATTAATTATTTATGATGAAACAAGTAAGATGGTAAAGCTGTTCAAAAGAGTATTTTGAAGAACTAAGTATTTACAGATTTTTAAAAAAGGAATTAGAATGAAATTACTAGGTTAGATATAATTGGTATGTCCTTTAAGGACCTACAACTATAACTTTGGGATTATCTTTTCTAAGCAAAAATCATTTGCATCTCTAGTTGGGGGTAGAAGGAGAACTGTTGGATGATAATAAATGCTATACAGAAAAATAAAGCACAGAAAAGGAACTGAAAGCAGGGATTCGAACAGATATTTGGGCACCCATGTTCATAGCAGCATTATACACAATAGTCAGAATGGAAGCAACACAAGTACCTAACAAAGGGTTAGTCAATAAACAATGTGGTATACATATAAAATGGAATATGATACAGCCTTTAAAAGGAAGCAAAGTCTGACACATGCTACAACATGGAAGAAGCCTTAATACAACTATGCCAAGTGAAATAAGCCAGTCACAAAGGGACAAATACTTCATGACCTCACTTTAAGGAGATATCTAGAGAAGACAAATTCATAGAGACAGAAAGAAGAATGGTAGTTGCTACAGGCTGGGGGAGGGCAGAATGGGGGGTTTTTGTTTAATGGGTATGGAATTTCCATTTGAGAAGATGGGAAAAGTCATGAAGACGGGTGGTGGTTATGGCTGCACAACAGTGGGAATGTCCTAATGCCACAGAACTTTACACTTAAAAATGGTTAGATCTAGGAGCTTCAAGATGGCAGAAGAGTAAGACGTAGAGATCACCTTTCACCCCACAAATACATCAGAAATACATCTACATGTGGAACAACTCCTACAGAACACCTACTGAACGCTGGCAGAAGACCTCAGACCTCCCAAAAGGCCAGAAACTCCCCACATACCTGGGTAGGGCAAAAGAAAAAAGAAAAAACAGAGACAAAAGAATAGGGATGGGACCTGCACCAGTGGGAGGGAGCTGTGAAGGAGGAAAGGTTTCCACACACTAGAAGCTCCTTCACGGGCAGAGACTGCGGGTGGCGGAGGGGGAAGCTTTGGAGCCACGGAGGAGACCACAGCCAACAGGGGTGCGGAGGGCAAAGCGGAGAGATTCCCGCACAGAGGATCGGTGTCGACCGGCACTCACCAGCCCGAGACGCTTGTATGCTCACCCGCGTGGGTGGGTGGGGGCTGGGTGCTGAGGCTCGGGCTTCGGAGGTCGGATCCCAGGGAGAGGACTGGGGTTGGCTGCGTGAACACAGCCTGCAGGGGGCTAGTGCGCCACAGCTAGCCGGGAGAGAGTCCGGGAAAAGGTCTGGAGCTGCCTAAGAGGCAAGAAACCATTGTTTCGGGGTGCGCAAGGAGAGGGGATTAAGAGCGCCACCTAAGCGAGCTCCAGAGAGTGGGGCAAACCGCAGCTATCAGCGCGGACCCCAGAGACGGGCATGAGAAGCTAAGGCTGCTGCTGCCGCCACCAAGAAGCCTGTGTGCAAGCACAGCTCACTATCCACACCGCCCCTCACGGGAGCCTGTGCAGCCCGCCACTGCCAGGGTCCCGGGATCCAGGGACAACTTCCCCGGAAGAACGCATGGCGCACCTCAGGCTGCTGCAACGTCATGGTGGCCTCTGCCGCCGCAGGCTCGCCCCGCACTCCGTACCCCTCCCTCCCACCCCGCCTGAGTGAGCCAGAGCCCCCGAATCAGCGGCTCCTTTAACCCCGTCCTGTCTGAGCGAAGAACAGACGCCCTCAGGCGACCTACACACAGAGGCGAGGCCAAATCCAAACCTGAACCCCAGGAGCTGTGCAAAGAAGAGAAAGGGAAATTTATACCAACAGCCTCAGGAGCAGCCTCAGGAGCGGATTAAATCTCGACAATCAACGTGATGTACCCTGCATCTGTGAAATACCTGAATAGACAACGAATCATCCCAAATTGAGGAGGTGAACTTTGGAAGCAACGATATATATATATTTTTTTTCTCTCTTTCTCTTTTTGTGAGTGTGTATGTGTATGCTTCTGTGTGTGATTTTCTCTGTATAGCTTTCTTTTTACCATTTGTCCTAGGGTTCTTTCTCTCCGATTTTTTTTTTGTTTTTAAGTATAGTTTTTAGCTCTTCTTATCATTGGTGGATTTCTTTTTTGGTTGGGTTGATCTCTTCCTTTTCTCTTTTTTATTACTTTTTAACTTTTTAAAATAATTATTATTTATTTTTTTATCTTAATAACTTTTATTTTATTTTATTTCATTTTATCTTCTTTCTTTTGACCTTTTATTCTGAGCCGTGTGGATGACAGGCTGTTGGTGCTCCAGCCAGGTGTCAGGGCCGTGCCTCTGAGGTGGAAGAGCCAAGTTCAGAACATTGCTCCACCACTGACCTCCCAGCTACATGTAATAAACAGACGGCAAAAATCTCCCAGAGATCTCCATCTCAATGCCAAGACCAAGTTCCACTCAATGACCAGCAAGCTACAGTGCTGGACAGCCTATGCCAAACAACTAGGAAGACATGAACACAGCCCCATCCATTAGCACAGAGGCTGCCTAAAATCGTACTAACGTCACAGACACCCAAAAACACACCACCAGACGTGGACCTGCCAACCAGAAAGACAAGATCCAGCCTCATCCACCAGAACACAGGCACTAGTCCCCTCGACCAGAGGTTTGTGTAGATTAAAGGTCTGCCCAGCAGAGCAACACGCAGCTCTACCCACCACCAGTCCCTCCCATAAGGAAGCTTGCACAGGACTCTAAGATAGACTCAATCACCGGAGAGTAGACAGCAGAAGCAAGAAGAACTACAATTCTGCAGCCTGTGGAAGGAAAACCACATTCACAGAAAGAGAGAGAAAATGAAAAGGCTGAGGACTTTATACCAGATCAAGGAACAAGATAAATCCCCAGAAAAACAACGAAATAAGGTGGGGATAGGCAACCTTCCAGTAAAAGAATTCGGAATAATGATAATGAAGATGATCCAAGACCTTGGAAAAAGAATGGACGCAAAGATAGAGAAGATGCAAGAAATGCTTAACAAAGACCTAGAAGAATTAAGGAACAAACACCTAGAAGAATTAAAGAACAAACAAACAGAGATGAACAATACAATAACTGAAATGAAAAATACACTAAAAGGAATCAGTAGCAGAATAACTGTGGCAGAAGAATGGATAAGTGACCTGGAAGACAGAAAGGTGGAAATCACTGCCATGGAACAGAATAAAGAAAAAGAATGAAAATAAATGAAGACACCCTAAGAGACCTCTGGGACAACTTTAAACGCAACAACATTCACATTATAGGGGTCCCAGATGGAGAAGAGAGAGAGAAAGGACCCGAGAAAATATTTGAAGAGATTATAGTCGAAAACTTCCCTAGCATGGGAAAAGAAATAGCCACAGAAGTCCATGAAGCACAGAGAGTCCAAGGCAGGATAAACCAAAGGAGAAAAATGCCGAGACACACAGTAATCAAATTGACAAAAATTAAAGACAAAGAAAAATTACTGAAAGCAACAAGGGAAAAATGACAAATAACATACAATGGAACTCCCATAAGGTTAACAGCTGATTTCTCAGCAGAAAATCTACAAGCCAGAAGGGACTGGCATGATAAATTTAAAGTGATGAAAGGGAAGAACCTACCACCAAGAGTACTCCACCCAGCAAGTATCTCATTCAGATTTGACGGAGAAATCAAAAGCTTTACAGACAAGCAAAAGCTAAGAGAATTCAGCACCACAAAACCAGCTCTACAACAAATGCTAAAGAAACTTCTCTAAGTGAGAAACACAAGAGAAGAAAAGGACCCACCAAGACAAACCCAACAATTAAGAAAACAGTAATAGGAACATACATATCAGTAATTACCTTAAACGTGAATGGATTAAATGCTCCAACCAAAAGACACAGGCTCGCTGAATGGATACAAAAACAAGACCCATATATATGCTGTCTACAAGAGACACATTTCAGACCTAGGGACACATACAGACTAAAGTGAGGGGATGGAAAAATATGTTCCATGAAAATGAAAATCAAAAGAAAGCTGGAGTAGCAATACTCATATCAGATAAAATAGATTTTAAAATAAAGAATGTTACAAGAGACAAGGAAGGACACTACATAATGATCAAGGGATCAATCCAAGAAGATATAACAATTATATATGTACCCAACATAGGAGCACCTCAATATATAAGGCAACTGCTAACAGCTATAAAAGAGGAAATCGACAGTAACACAATAATAGCGGGGGACTTTAACACCTCACATATACCATTGGAGATCATCCAGACAGAAAATTAATAAGGAAACACAAGCTTTAAATGACACTATAGACCACATAGATTTAATGGATATTTATAGATATTCCATCCAAAAACAGCAGATTACATGTTCTTCTCAATGGCACATGGAACATTCTCTGGGATAGATCACATCTTGGGTCACAAATAAAGCCTCAGTAAATTTAAGAAAACTGAAATCATATCAAGCAGCTGTTCTGACCACAATGCTATGAGATTAGAAATCAATTACAGGGAAAAAAACATAAAAAACACAAACACATGAAGGTTAAGCAATACGTTACTAAATAACCAAGAGATCACTGAAGAAAGAAAAGAGGAAATCAAAAACTACCTAGAGACAAATGACAACAAAAACATGACGATCCATAACCTATGGGATGCAGCAAAAGCAGTTCTAAGAGGGAAGTTTATAGCAATACAAGCCTACCTCAAGAAACAAGAAAAATCTCAAATAAACAATCTAACCTTACACCTAAAGGAACTACAGAAATAAGTACAAACAAAACCCAAAGTTAGTAGAAGGAAAGAAATCATAAACATCAGAGCAGAAATAAATGAAATAGAAACAAAGAAAACAATGGCAAAGATCAATAAAACTAAAAGCTGGTTCTTTGAGAAGATAAACAAAATTGATAAACCATTAGCCAGACTCAAGAAAAAGAGGGAGAGGACTCAAATCAATAAAATTAGAAATGAAAAAGGAGACGTTGTAACAGACACCACAGAAATACAAAGCATCCTAAGAGACTACTACAAGCAACTCTATGCCAATAAAATGGACAACCTGGAAAAAATGGACAAATTCTTAGAAAGGTATAACCTTCCAAGACTGATCCAGGAAGAAATAGAAAATATGAACAGATCAATCACAAGTAATGAAATTGAAACTGTGATTAAAAATCTTCCAACAAACAAAAGTCCAGAACCAGATGTCATCGGAGGTGAATTGTATCAAACATTTAGACAAGAGCTAACACCCAACCTTCTCAAACTCTTCAGAAATTTTCAGGGGAAGGAACACTCCCAAACTCATTCTATGAGGCCACCATCACCCTGATACCAAAACCAGACAAAGATACTACAGAAAAAGAAAATTAGAGACCAATATCACTGATGAATATAGATGTAAAAATCCTCAACAAAATACTAGCAAACAGAATTGAACAACACATTAAAAGGATCATACACCATGATCAGGTGGGGTTTATCCCAGGGATGCAAGGTTTCTTCAATATACACAAATCAATCAATGTGATACACCATATTAACAAATTGTAGAATAAAAATATGATCATCCCAATAGATGCAGGAAAAGCTTTTGACAAAATTCAACACCCATTTATGATAAAAAGTCTCCAAAAAGTGGGCATAGAGGGAATCTATCTCAACATAATAAAGGCTGTATATGACAAACCCACAGCAAACATCATTCTCAATGGTGAAAAACTAAAAGCATTTCCTCTAAGATCAGGAACAAGACAAGGATGTCCACTCTCACCACTATTACTCAACATAGTTTTGGAAGTCCTAGACACAGCAATCAGAGAAGAAAAAGAAATAAAAGGAATGCAAATTGGAAAAGAAGAAGTAAAATTGTCACTGTTTGAAAATGACACGATACTACACATAGTGAATCCTAAAGATGCCACCAGAAAACTACTAGAGCTAATCAATGAATTTGGTAAAGTTTCAGGATACAAAATTATGCACAGAAATCTCTTGCATTCCTATACAGTAACAATGAAAGGTCAGAAAGAGAAATTAAGGAAACAATCCCATTCACCATTGCAACAAAAAGAATAAAATACATAGGAATGAACGTACCTAAGGAGGTAAAAGACCTGTACTCAGAAAACTATAAAACACTGTTGAAAGAAATCAAAGATGATATAAACAGATGGAGGTATAAACCATATTCTTGGATTAGAAGAATCAATATTGTGAAAATGACTATACTACCCAAAGCAGTCTACAGATTCAATGCAAATCCTATCAAATTACCAGTGGGATTTTCTACAGAACTAGAACAAAAAAATCTTAAAATTTGTATGGAGACACAAAAGACCCCGAATAGCCAAAGCAGTCTTGAGGGAAATTAAAAGAGCTGGAGGAATCAGACTTCCTGACTTCAGATTATACTACAAAGCTACAGTAATCAAGACTATATGGTACTGGCACAAAAACAGAAATATAGATCAATGGAAGGAGATAGAAAGCCCAGAGATAAACCTACGTACCTATGGCTAACTCATCTATGACAAAGGCGGCAAGGATATACAATGGAGAAAAGACAGTCTCTTCAGTAAGTGGTGCTGGGAAAACTGGACAACTACACGTAAAAGAATGAAATTAGAACACTCCATAACACCATACACAAAAATAAACTCAAAATGGATTAGAGATCTAAATGTAAGACCAGACACTATAAAACTCTTAGAGGAAAACATAGGCAGAACACTCTATGACATAAATCACAGCAAGATCCTTTTTGATCCACCTCCTAGAGAAGTGGAAATAAAAACAAAAATAAACAAATGGGACCTAATGAAACGTCAAAGCTTTTGCACAGCAAAGGAAAACATAAACAAGACGAAAAGACGACCCTCAGAATGGGAGAAAATATTTTCAAATGAAGCAAATGACAAAGGATTAATCTCCAAAATTTACAAGCAGCTCATGTAACTCAATATCACAAAAACAAACAACCCAATCCAAAAATGGGCAGAAGACCTAAATAGACATTTCTCCAAAGAAGATATACAGATTGCCAACAAACACATGAAAGGATGCTGAACATCACTAATCATTAGAGAAATGCAAATCAAAACTACAGTGAGGTATCACCTCACAGCAGTCAGAATGGCCATCATCAAAAAATCTATAAAGAATAAATGCTGGAGAGGCATTTATTGGAGAAAAGGGAACGCTCTTGCACTGTTGGTGGGAATGTAAATTGATATAGCCACTAGGGAGAACGGTATGGAGGTTCCTTAAAAAACTAAAAATAGAAGTACCATACGACCCAGCAATCCAACTACTGGGCATTTACCCTGAGAAAACCATAATTCAAAAAGTTTTATGTACAACAATGTTCATTGCAGCTCTATTTACAACAGCCAGGACATGGAAGCAACCTAAGTGTCCATCGACAGATGAATGGATAAAGAAGATCTGGCACATATATACAATGGAATATTACTCAGCCATAAAAAGAAACAAAACTGAGTTATTTGTAGTGACGTGGATGGACTTAGAGTCTGTCCTACACAGTGAAGTAAGTCAGAAAGAGAAAAACAAATACCGTATGCTAACAGAGATATATGGAATCTAAAGAAAAAAAAAGTTTATGAAGAACCTAGGGGCAGGACAGGATTAAGGACACAGACGTGGAGAAAGGACTTGAGGACATGGGGAGGGGGAAGGGTAAGCTGGGACGAAGTGAGAGAGTGGCATGGTCATATATACATTACCAAATGTAACATCGATAGCTACTGGGAAGCAGCCACATAGCACAGGGAGATCAGCTCGGTGCTTTGTGACCACCTAAAGAGGTGGGATACGGAGGGTGGGAGGGAGATGCAAGAGAGAGGGGATATGGTGATATATGTACATGTATAGCTGATTCACTTTGTTATAGAGCAGAAACCAACACTCCACCATAAAGCAATTATACTCCAATAAAGGTGTAAAAGGAAAAAAAAAAAAGCCCAGAGACACACCTATCACACCTATGGTTAACTAATCTATGACAAAGGCGGCAAGACTATACAATGGAGAAAAGACAGTCTCTTCAATCAGTGGTGCTGGGAAAAATAGACAGCTACATGTAAAAGAATGAAATTAGAACACTCCCTAACACCATACACAAAAATAAATTCAAAATGGATTAGAGACCTTAATGTAAGACCGGACAGTATAAAACTCTTAGAGGAAAACACAGGAAGAATACTCTGACATAAATCACAGCAATATCTTTTTTGATTCACCTCCTAGAGTAATGCAATAAAAAAGAAAACTAAACAAATGGGACCTAATGAAACGTAAAAGCTTTTGCAAAGCAAAGGAAACTACAAACAAGACGAAAAGACAACCCTCAGAATGGGAGAAAATATTTGCAAACGAATCAATGGACAAAGGATTAATCTCCAATATATATAAACAGCTCATGCAGCTCAATATTAAAAAAACAACCCAATACAAAAATGGGCAGAAGCCCTAAATAGACATTTCTTCCAAGAAGACATAGAGATGGCCAAGACGCACATGAAAAGCTGCTCAACATCACTAATTATTAGAGAAATGCAAATCAAAATTACAATGAGGTATCACCTCACACCTGTTAGAATGGGCATCATCAGAAAATCTACAAACAATAAATGCTGGAGAGGGTGTGGAGAAAGGAACCCTCTTCCACTATTGGTGGGAATGTTAATTGATACAGTCACTAGGGAGAACAGTATGGAGGTTTCTTAAAAGACTAAAAATAGGATTACCGTAAGATCCAGCAATCCCACTACTGGGCATATACCCAGAGAAAATCAAAAAGATACATTCACCACAATGTTCATTGCAGCACTATTTACAATAGCCATGTAATGGAAGCAATCTAAATGCCCACAGACAGATGAATGGATAAAGATGTGGCACATATATAAAATGGAATATTACTCAGCCATAAAAAGGAATGAAATTGGGTCATTTGTAGAGACGTCGATGGATCTAGAGACTGTCATAGAGAGTGAAGTAAGTCAGAAAGAGAAAAACAAATATTGTATATTAATGCATATATGTAGAACCTAGAAAAATGGTACAGATGAAACAGTTTTCAGGGCAGAAATAGAGACACAGATGTAGAGAACAAACGTATGGACAGCAAGGGGGGAAAGGGGGGCATGGGATGAACTGGGAGATTGGGATTAACGTATATACACTAATATGTATATTAGTGGGGAAAGCCATGGGGGGGTTGTGGTGGGATGAGTTGGGAGATTGGGATTGACATGTATACATTTATAGGTATAAAATAAATAACCAATAAGAACCTGCTGTATAAAAAAATAAAATAAAATTCAAAAAATAAAACAGAAAAAAAAGTTCTTCCCTTCACATAGATGTATTTATATGAATGAATTATTTCCATGCTTATATCTATAAATACATAAAAGAGGAATAAAATTTACCTTGAATCAAAAAAGAAAAAACAGAACCCACCAGTTATATAGAGGAAAACCCTATCAGGGCACTTGCTCCAGTGGTAAACAATTCTGAAGTTGGTCAGAGGCGGAGAATCATCTCCCATGCAGCCAGCAGCCCCCCCCACGCAAGGAGTGTCCTCATTGCAAAGCTGGGGCACCGTGCCGAGGCGTCTGTGAGGAAACATGAGCTGAGCCCCAGGCCAGCTGCTGCTGAACTGTTCCCACCCTTCCCAGGTAAAACACCTGAATATGTACAAGGACTTGAAAGCCTAGAGGAAGGGTCGTGGAGCCACACCAGCGACAGCACGCCGGCTGACTTGGTGCCTGCAGGCCAGCCAGGATGGTCCTGGCCCCGGGAGCTCTTCTGGAAGCTTTCCGTTTCCCTGCCTGAGATACCCATCCTGTCCCAGCCCCCACTGCTTTTTTCCTTCCTCACCTCTGCCCGGAGAGAAATTCCAGCAGCAGGTATGGGTGACACATCCTCTTCTTTAGCAGGTGGCAGCCTGGCAACTCCTGCAGAAAGTCCAGCAGAGCCCCACTCACACCGGGCCACCCACAAAGCCGTGGCCCCTCACTCCCTCCCCAGCCCCGACACTGCTGACGCGGCATAGAATATGGCGTCAGGCACAGCTGCAGGGGCTCTTGCTGCCTGGAGCGGTGTTTATATTGACCTCAACCCAGGCACACCTGGGGAGGGCTGACCGGCAGGGTCAGGCTGCCCAGGTCAGCCAATCCTCACCCCTCAGGGACTCACAGTTGCAGAAAATGGACCTTGCTAAACCGGCCAGGTACAGGGAACAGGTGTGGAGCTGCAGCTCCGGCTTGTTTTCTAATCATTTTATCTGGCCCATGCGTGGGAGACAACTTCAAGAAGACACACTCTTAATGAGAGGAACCCAGGAGTCAGGGAGAGCAGGAGTGGTGGGTGGAGACAGAGGCCTGGTGCCTTGGCTGCAGTGGAAGTCTCTGGAAGACCAGGCGGAGGGAGGCCGCACCGAGTGATGCCCAGGGTCACAGACCTGTCGGAGCTGCTGTTTGTTAGTTCAAGTCCTGCTCTGAGGTGCTCTGTGTCAGCTCTGAGCAACAGGTGAGCTGGGGGTGCTCTGCAATGAGGGCTATGTGCACGGTTCCTGTGTGCCCAGCCCTGCCGGTGTACCTGCCCAGGAGAGCTCCGTATCCTGGGAGGGGCCTGACCACGAGAGCCCCGTGGGCTGCTGGGGGCTTGCCCAGGTGAGCCCCATATCCTGGGAGGGGCCTGACCATGAGAGCCCCATGGGCTGCTGGGTACCTGCCCAGGTGAGCCCCATATCCTGGGAGGGGCGTGACCACGAGAGCCCCGTGGGCTACTGGGGACCTAGTAAAGGATGTCAGGACAGTCAGTGAAGCGACCGAGGATACACATCCAGTAGTTCCTAATTCCTACACACTGCTGGTCATTCTACCATCCACCAGGACATGGTATTCTGTATTAGACTTCAATGATGCCTTCTTCTGTATTCCATTAGTCCCAGACTCACAAGAAATTTTGGCTTCTGAGTGGCAAGAGTCAACATACAACAAAAACAATACTGCTGGGTCGTCCTGCCCCAAAGGTTCAAAAATTCCCACACCATCTTTGGGAAAACGTTAGCTAAAGACCTAAAAGTTCTACCTCTGGAAAAGGGAACCCTCCTTCAATATGCAGACGATATTCTGATCGCCAGCCCTACTAACGACGCCTCTGAACTACCTAGCCAATAAAGGATAGAAGGTGTCCAAGAAAAAGCTCAAATATCACAGACTAAGGTGACCTGCCTGGGCTTCATTCTCACAGACGGTCGGAGAAGCCCGTCCCAGGAAAGGGAAGAAGCCATTTGCAGCCTTACCCCTTCTAAAACTAGAAGACAGCTTAGGGGTTCCTGGGGAGGCCGGGGTTTGCTGCATCTGGATCCCTAACTACAGTCTAATAGCTGGGCCTCTATATGAAACACTGAAAGGAAAAGATGATGATCCTTTCGAATAGAATCCAGAAGTGGCCTTTCAAGAATGGAAAGAGCAGTCAATTCAGACCCTTGCTCTGGACCTCCCTAATTTAGCTAAACCCTTTGACCTTTACATTCCCGGTCAAAGGTGAATCGCCCTTGGAGTATTAGTGCAAAAACTGGGGCCACTTGAAATGGAGCAACGCAAGAATGCCCTCCAGGAAGGATAAACTCAGGTCACCAAGGGCTTGGCCCGCCGCCCCATCCGGCCAGGATACTGGCGGTATCTAAACACCTGGAAATCAGCAGCCCGCAAGGCCAGCTGCCTCCTAAGGGAAAAGGATCCCACGTGGTGACCCTAACCGCCCACCATGCCCTGAAGTTGCAGGGGTCGCTCCGTGGGCACACTGACCTCGAGTGACGAGGCCCTCCAACTCCAACCTCCAGAGAGACAACTGAGGGCAACGGGCCCCCATGACGACTCGTGTGACCATCACTTGACCTGGAGCTTCTCTCAGAAAACAAGAGTGTGCCCCAAAAGAGCAGACTACTGCTTGCAGGACTTACTGCACCCAGAGGGAGCTAATAAGCTTGGCGGGGGAACCGTATATCACGCTGTCAACATAAAAAAGCCTACAGACACCGCGGTGACAGCAGCCAATGAGACCGGCTGTACTCCTGGCTACTTCAAAAGGCCGTTGACTCAGTGGCCATCATGGTCCTGGATCACCACCGACCCTGGACTGTCTGGGAGTTGAGCGGGCAGGGCTCTGACACTTGGTGCTGTTTGTACGTTAATTCAGGGGCCTAACTGAAGAAAGCGCAGACTACCGGTCAGAGCATCTAGGCTGGCAGAAACCGTCAGCCTAAGGTGGCCGAACAATGTGGGGCGGGGTAAAACCGGCCCCCGCATTGTCTCTGCGCATCTCTTTCCTGGACCCTTAAACGTCATTAGAATCTATAACACTTCCAATGCTGGTGCTCAGACGGACGAGCAGTGAGGCAGGAGGCCTGGGGACAATCAAACTCACCTGGAGGCTGCTGGGGAGAAGTTCTGCCCCTCCCCGCCCCCCGGGTATGAGGACTCCCAACTCGGCATGAAGCAGTTACAGAAGAGGGGTCTGCACCCTCTGCACCCCAAGAATGAGGAACGGGACAAAAGGCAGAGGAGGGGTTTGTCACCGGCAAAGCCCATGAAAAATTCCTGGGAGAAAAATAGAATCTGGGCAATAAAATAAAGTCTAACCTTTTTTTCCTTTGTGCTTTGTCTAATTTCACGTGCTCCTAGGGTTCCGCATGCAGAGGTCCCACACCCGGCACTTCAGACCCGAATCCCTAGTGCAGAATGGCTGCGTCGACACCTCAGCTCGCAGGGCCTCATGCAGTCTCTGCGACATAGAGCCTGAGCTGCAGCCAACCTGGCCCTCGAGAGCTCTGCCCCCTCCCTCCCGCTGACGCTGCCGGGATCCCTACACAGCAGCCCAGCCCACAGCCCACGGGGGAGCTTACGCTCTCACCTCTCCATTCTCTGATCAAAATATAAAGTTTCCTTTGCTTCTGAACCAAACTCAGTCTCGATCTGTTGGCTCCAATGACACTGGGCAGGGGGACCCGTGTTGGGGCCCACTCTGGAGGATCAGTAACAGAAATTGAGAACATTGTAACTTCAATGAACAGATGTGTGAGCCAAACTGTAATTAACATAGAACAGTGTATAAGGCTCGGGTAAAATAAGATGTTTCTAACACTTCCATTGGATATTTCCATCACTTTATTATAAGCAAGTTCAGTGAAGAGGTTAGTCTTATTTGTCAGGTCAACATTAGAGAAATGAAGTGATTTCTTTCCAAGGATGTACATCTAATAATCTTGGCTGAAGCTTCAATCTTGTTTTGAATGCTTTTCCATTGAAAATGATACCTCTCTTTCAGCTCCCCCATTTCTGAGAAGTATAAAATCTTATAATTTATTATTACCAAAGGGGAAAGGTGGGAGGAGGAATAAATTAACAGTTTGGGATTAACACATACACACTGATATGTATAAAATACATCATCAACAAGGAACTACTGTATAGCACAGGGAACTACACTCAATATTTTGCAATAAACTACAAGGGGAAATAATCTGAAAAAGAATATTTTTATCGACATCATCTGTCAATGACAGAAAAAAATGTAACCTAAGGGAAGCTGATGGTGACCGCTTCTGACCCTGAAGACTTCGATCATCTGAAGTTCGGACTCAGCCTACTGCCCAAGGCCCTTAATGAACATACGTGTAGCTGTAGCTTAAAATTTCCCCAGTTTGGGGTTCGGGGAGACACTGATTTGGAAAAAATCCCTGATGTTCTCCTTACATGCACGGGACCCTTCCTACTGCTAAAATATGACTGTCACACCCAGAGGATGGTACACCATTTGATCGGGAAGAGTTTGGAAAAGGCATCTCATCTCCTCATCTCCTGGTGCTCGGGTTCACCCATCCAGCGTCTTTACTAACAATCTCCCCACTTGGGGATGTCAGCACCGTCAACATCCTGCTGCACACAGTTTGGAATTTGTCCAGAGGATGAAGCGGAAGGATGAGAAACAATGAGAGACAAGTCCTAGGTGTTCAGACAGGCACATGTCACTCTAATTTCAAATCAGGAAGATGAATTGACCAAAGGCTAGGATTTCCCACAGAAACAGAATAGGGCTTGAGGAAATCCCGCTGTTTTGTGGCCAGTTCCCAAAAACACAAGTTGAAAAATGGAACTCAGGGGCACTAAAATTCATGAAACTGCAGAGTTGAAAATATCCATCGTCGAAAAATGTCTTGAGGTAAGTCACTGAAAAGGACTTGTAAGCAAGGAAGAATGGCAGGAAAAGGATTTGAAGAGGTAGGAAGGACTCGCCATTAAAGCACAAGAAAAGGGGCTGAACATCGCCAACGATGCAGTTGGCCAAAAAGGGCATATGCGTTTTTTCTGAATATATTCATAAAAAGGGCATACACCCTTTTTAGCCAACCAAACAGGTGGGCACTGGAAATCAATACTACAAAATGTATCACTTCGCATCAGTCAGAAGAGCCATCCTCATAAAGTGTAAACACCAGAAATGCAGGACAGGGTGAGGAGAAAAGGGAGCCCTGTGAGGCTGACAGTGGAAATGTAAATTGCAAAGGCCACTCTGAAGAAGTGTATTGTGTTTACTAAAACATCTAAAAAATGAGCTACAGAGCATAGGGCACTTGCACTCATGAGCGTATATCTTGGGAAAAACAAAAATCGACAGGACACAGGAACCCCAACGTTTACCGCCTCTCTGTTTAAAAGAGCCTCGACTAGGATATAACCTAAATGTCCCTGGAAGGAAAAAATGGATAAAAGAGATGTGGTACTTATGTAGAGTGGAATATTACTCAGCCCAGAAATCAATGAAATAAGGGCAGTTGCAACAACTCCGGAGGAGTTATGTACAATCATTCTAAGTGACATAAGTCAAAAAGAAAAAGACACATATCATAAGATATCACTTAAAGGTGGAATCAAAAATGGCTACACATGAAATAAATTACAAAACAGAAACATAGTCAAATATGTAGAAAACACACATAAGGCTGCTAAAGGGGAAAGGTGGGGAGGGGTGAGGCATTATCCAGGAGGTTGAAATTAGCAAAGATACCATTCCAAATACCAAATTGATAATCAACAAGGCCTACACGGTAGCTCAAAGAAATGCACTCAGCACACTCAAGTCACTGGAAAAGAATGTATATGACTGGTAAGAATCTGAAAAAGAATTTATTGATGTCTCTCTGTACGTGAATCAACTGGATGTACAGCAGCAAGGAACAGAGCTTTGAAAATCAGCTGTAACCAATATAATAATAAATTAAAAAAAATAAAAGACAGTGAGACAGAGAAAACTTCTTACAACTTTTGCTTAGGGGCTGTGATGCAACATGGATTGAACACGTCTAGACACACAGCAGGATGAGACATAAGGCTGGAAACTGTTCGCGCTAGGAGAATTAGTGAGGTTAGATGAGGAAATGCAGACCCTTTAAAGTAATACTGCCTGGTACCTATTCCATGGGTACCAAATCTGAAGGTTCAAGGGAATCTTCCTACAGCTAAAACATGCATGGGAAACCCAGAGGATGGTACAATGTGTGTTCGGGAAAGGTTTCTAAAAAGCACCTCAGTTTTCCTCTCCTGGTGCTCAGGTTCCTCATTCCAGCTGCTTTACTAACAATCTCCCCACTTGGAGAGTCAGCGCCTTTAACCTCCTGTTTCGCACAGTCTGCAATTAGTGCAGAGGATGAACGGGAAGAGGGGGAACCAATGAGAGACTAGCTGTGGGGGTTTGGACGGGCACATGTCACTCTAATTTCCCATCAGGAAGAAGAATTAACCAAAGGCTCAGCCTGCCACCCCGGAACCAAAATAGGGCCTGAAGCAATCCTGCGGTTTTGCGGCCAGCTCACAAAAAAGCAAGTTGGATAATGCAGCTCAGGGGCACTGCAATTCACAAACCTGCAGAGTTATAAAGGACAACTAACGTCCAAAAATATATTCAATGAGGTAAGGCAACGAAGAGGATCTGAATGCAAGGCAGAATTGCAGGAAACAGATTTCAAGAGGTAGATTGGAGTCGCTTTTAAAGCACATCAAAAGCGGCAGAACTTCGACAATGATGCACTTGGCCAAAAAGGGCGTATGTGATTTTTCTCACTTCACATGGAGAAAAGGGAGCCTTGTTAGGCTTATGGTGGGGATGTAATTTGCCAACGGCCACTCTGGAGAAGTGTATGGTGTTTCCTAAAACATCTCAAAAAACAGAGCTACAGAGCTTAGGGCACTTCCACTCATGGGCGTATATCTTCGGAAAACCAAAAATCGACAGTACTCAGGCACCCCAAAGTTTAGGACTGCTCTGTTTACAAGAACCTCGACTTCGATACACCTTATATATCCCAAGAAAGAGAAAAATGGATAAAGAAGTTGTGGTACTTATGTACAAAGGAATATCACTCAGCTATGAAATCAATGTCATAAGGCTAGTAGCATCATAATGACTGGATTTACGTATGATGATTCTAAGTGAAATGAGTCACAGAGCAAAAGAAGCCTATCATAATATATCACTTATAGAGGGAATGTAAAAATCACGACACATGAACTGAATTACAAAACAGAACAGAGTCACACGTTTAGAAAACACACTTATGCCTGCTTCAGGGGAAAGGTGAGGTGGGGTGATGCATAAAAGTAGAGTCTGAAATGAGCACAGATACCGTTCCATAAACCAAATATGTAATAGTGAAGACCTACTCATTGCTCAATGAACTGGACTCAACAGTCCCTATTCACCGCAGAAGAATATATCTGTCTAGTAAAAAAGGGAGCCTTGTTAGGCTTATGGTGGGGATGTAATTTGCCAACGGCCACTCTGGAGAAGTGTATGGTGTTTCCTAAAACATCTCAAAAAACAGAGCTACAGAGCCCAGGGCACTTCCACTCATGGGCGTATATCTTGGGAAAACCAAAAATCGACAGGACACAGGCACCCCTACGTTTAGTGCTGCTCTGTTTAGAAATGCCTCGACTTCGGTACAACTTACATGTCACTGGAAGTAAAAAATGGATAAAGAAGATGTGGTACTTATGTATGATGGAATATTACTGAGCAATTAAATCAGTGAAATAAGGCCAGTTGCAGCAACTCGTGGAGACTGAGGTACGATCATTCTAAGTGACGTAAGTCAGACATAAAAAGAGATTTATCATAAGGCATCACTTATAGATGGAATCTAAAAATGGCTACACATGAGCTCAGTTACAAAACAGAAACAGTCACACATTTAGGAAACACACTTATGGCTGCTAAAGGAGAACGGTGGGGTGGGGTGATGCTTAAACCAGGAGGTTGGAATTAGCATTGATATGGTTCCAGAAACAAAACAAGTAATTGACAGGACCTACTGTATAGTTCAAAGAGCTGGACTCAGCACACTGTTGTCACTGGAAAAGGATATATAAGACTGGTAAGAATCTGTAAAAGAATTTATTGATGTCTCTCTTTAAGTGAATCAAGTGGATACATGTAGAGCAGGAAGAAACACAGTATTGAAAATCAGCTATACCCTATTATAAAATTAAATAACAAGAACCAAAAAAAAAGACAGTGAGAGAGAAAGAAATTCTTACAAAATTTGTTCAAGGGCTGTGATGCAATCTGGACTGAACACATCTAGACACACAGCTGGATGGGACCTAAGCCTCTACACTCCTGGGTCTGAGAGGTTTGGTGAGGATGGGACCACAAATGCAGCACTTTTAGAGTAATACTGCCTGTCCCCCATTCCATGGGTCCCATATCTCCAGGTACAGGGGACCCTTCCTACAGCTAAAACATGAATGGGACATCCAGAGGATGGTACACCGTCTGTTTGGGAAGAGTTTGGGAAAGTCACCTCATCTCCACTTTTCCTGGTGTTCGAGTTCCCCAGCTCCTTTCCTTAGAGTCTCCCCACTTTGGGAAGGCAGCACACTCAACAGCCGGTTTTGCACAGCTTGGAATTTTCCGTGTGAAGAAGGGGAATGGGGGGATGGAATGAGACACAAGTCCTAGATGTTTGGACAGGCATATGCCACTCTAGTTTCCTAATCTGGAAGAAGAATTTCCCTATCCTTCAGGTGCCCCAGTAACCAGAATGGGTCTGTAGAAATCCTGCCCCTTTGTGGCTGCTTCCCTAAACAACAAGTTGAAAATTGGTGCTCAGGGGCACTGCAATTCACAAACATGCAGGGTTGTAACTGACACCTCTAATGGAGTCATTTCTTGAGCCAAGTACTCCTAAAGGCCTTGTAGGCAAGACAAAATTGCAGGAAAGGGATTTCAAGAGGTAGTTTGCACTTGCCATTAAAGCACATGCAAAGCTGCTGAACATCGCCAATGATGCAGTTCGCCAAAAAGGCCGTATGCATTATTCCTTAATATATTCAGGAAAAACCCTTACTCCATTTTTGGCCAACAAAACAGACGGCAATGTAAATTAGTACTACAAAGAGGTATCACTTCGCACCAGTCAGAATGGCCAAGCTCACAAAGTGTAAAACCTGAAATGCAGGACAGGGCGTGGAGAAAAGGGAACCCTGACAAGCTGATGGTGGGAATGTAAATTGCTAACAGCCACTGTGGAGAAGTGGGTGGTGATTCCTTAAAAATCTAAAAAACAGAGCTTCAGAGCATATGGCGCTTCCACTCCTGGGCCTGTATCTTGGAAAAAACGTAAATTGACAGGACCCAGGCATTCCAAAATTTATGCAGCCCTGTTTGCAAGAGCCTCTAATTGGAAGCTACCTAAATGTCCTTGGAAGGAAGACTGGATAAAGAAATTATGGTAGATATATACGATGGAATATTACGCAGCCATGAAATGAATGGAATAAGGCCATTTGCAGCCACTCGGAAGGACATACATACATTCATACTAAGTGTCATGAATCAGACAATGATAAATATCATATGATATTACTTATCGGTGGAATCTAACAACTGATACAAAGGTACCATCTTACAACAAAGAAACAGAGTCCCAGACTTAGAACACAAACTTATGGTTACCAAACTGGAAAGGTGTGTCGGAGGCATAAATCATGAGGTTGGAGTTAGTATATACATATTTACAGAGAGAAAACTTGTAATTAACATGGACCTGCTGTAGAGCACTTGGAACTCTTCTCAACACCCTTTAGTAACCTCAATGGGAAAATAATTCCAAAAAGAATATATAGTCATCTCTGTATAAATGAATCATGTTTGTGTATATCAAAAACGAACACAACATGGTAAATCAACTATACTCCATTATAAATTTAAAATTAAATTATAGAAAAGAAAAATGATCACTAAATTCGTTTAGTCACGGTGAACGTGCTAGTGTCACATCCCTGGACATAGACCCAATTTGGTCCCAAGGGACTGTTGTGGGCCTGAGGACCTCGGGAGGATATGCCAGCTAATTCAACCCCTTGAACATGTAGTACCTGGTCCCCTCTGCATGGGATCACAATCTCCAGATCTAAGTGTGCCCTCATACTATTAAACCAACCCTCTGACACCCAAAGGATGGTGGACTCTCTGGGCTGGATGACATTTGGAAAATCACCTGGTCTCAACATATCCTGGTGTTTGGGTTCCGACCTCCTGACTCCTTCGTTAGGGTCATCCCACTCTACAAAACAGCACCCTCAACAGGTGATTTTGCAGGCGGTTATACTTGTTCAGGGGATGAAGGGTAAGGGGGAAGAAGGAATGGGACAGAAGCCCTTACATGTTTGGTCAGGCACATTCCACTCTAATTTAAAACCCAGGAACAGGATTTTCCCTACATCTAAGGTTGTGTCAGTAACCAGAGAGGGACAGTAGAAATCCTGCCGCCTTCTGTTTCCCATAACAACAATTCTAAAACTGGACCTTATAGGCACTTCATATTCACAATGCCTGAGGAGCTGTAAATGACAACAGCCCTCAAGAAATACCTTGGGGTAGGTAATCGAAATAGACTTCAAAACAAGGCAACCTTTCAATAACCCTTTTTCAAGGGGTAAATTTTACTCACACTGTTCAAAAAAAAAAAAAGCACATATGAAGATGCTCACCATTGCTTTATGTTAGACAAATGCAAATCAGATGTACAAAGAAGTATCACCTGGAACTACTCAGAATAGCCATCCTCACAATGTCTAGAAATAAGAAATGCTTCAGAGGGTGTGGAAAAAAGAGAAACCTACTACTTATTATTATTTTTTAATCTGTGTTGGATCTTCGTTGCTGCGTGCGGCTTTTCTATAGTTGCAGCAAGCAGGGGCTACTCATAGTTGTGGTACGCAGCCTTCTGCTTGCAGTGGCTTCTCTTGTTGAGGACCACAGGCTCTAGGCACACAGGCTTCAGTAGTTGTGGCACGTGAGCTCAGTACTTGTGGCTCGTGGGCTCTAGAGAGCAGACTCAGTAGTTGTGGTGCACAGGCTTAGTTACTCTGCGGCGTGTGGGATCTTCCTGGGCCAGGGCTTGAACCTGTGTCCCCTGCACTGGCAGGCAGATTCTTAACCACTGCGCCACCAATACTACGTTACTGGAGGCAATGCCAATTGGTAACAGCCACTATGGAGCACAGAATGGAGGTTACCAGAGTAAGGGGAGGCGGGAGGGATAAACTGGAAATTGGGATTGACATATACACACCACTATATATAAAAGAGATAACAAATACGGGCCTACTGTATAGCACAGGGAACTCTACTCAATACTCTGTAATGACCTGTATGAGAAAGGAATACAAAAAGGATTGGATATATGTATAACTGCTTCACTCAGCTGTGCAGCAGAAAGTAACACAGCATTGTAAATCAACTATACTCCAAAAAAAATTGAAATTGAAATGAAATGAAATAAAATAAAATAAAATAAAATAGAGCTACCAGATGATCCAGCAAGTTCACTCCTGTGCGCATATCTGGAGGAAAGCAAAAATCGAAAAGACACATCTTCCCCAATGTTCACTGCAACACTCTTTACAATAGCGAAGACATGGAAGCAACCAAAATGTCCATCAACATACGAATATAGGTAAAGAATATGTGATATATATATATATAATGGAATATGACTCATCCGTAAAATAGAAGAAAATAATGCCAATTGCAGTAACATGGATGGACCTAGAGATGACTGTACTAAGTGAAGTAAGTCAGACACAGTAAGACAAATATTGTATGATATCACTTCTAGTTGGAACCTAAAAATTGATACAAATGAACTTACAAAGCAGAGGCAGACTCACAGACTTGGAAAACAAACTTATGGTTACCAAAGGGGAAAGGTGTGGGGTAGGGATAAATCAGGAACTTGGGGTAAACATACGAATACTACTATATATAACATAGATAAGCAACAAGGACCTACTGTATAGCACAGGGAAGTCTACTCAATATTCTGGGAATACCTGTATCAGAAAAGAATCTGAAAAAGAATGAATATATGCATATGTGTAACTGAATCACTTGCTGTGCAGCTGAAATGAACATAACATTGTAAATCAACTATACTCCAATAAAATTTAAATTACAAAATAAAGAAAATCACCTATATTTCAAAAGAAAAAAAGAATTCCCATATATTTTTATGGCTTGATATGTTACTTTTTTAGTGCTCTATATTATCCCATTCCCAGAATATATTAATACTATATCATTTCATTCACCTATTGGAGGACACCTTAGTTCCATTCACATTTTGGCAATACTGAATTAGGTGCTATAAATATCCATATGCAGGTTTTCGTCTGGAAGTATGTTTTAAACTACTTTCAGTAAATATCCATGTTTTAAACTACTTTCAGTATCCTACTTGCTGGATTGTACAGTAACAGAATGTTCAATATTATAGCAAGTGCCAATCAGACTACCAAAGTAGCTGTATTATTTTTCATTTCCACCAATAACAAATGACATTTCCTATTGTTCCACATCCCCTACAGAACTTGTTCTTGTCATTGTTCACATTTTAGCCATTCTAATGGCTAAAATCATATGTAATTGTATTGTTAATTTGCTTTTTCATGGCAGCATGCAATCTGGACTATTCTTCTGTATACTTATATGCATAGTGTCTATTTTCTTTGGTGAGGTGTCCATAAAGTATATTGGTCCACATTTTATTTAGGCTGCTTTCATTTTTTTCTACCCAATCTGTATTTGGTTTATTTATTTTCGTGCCTTATTGCATTAGCAAGGACTTGGAGTAAAATATGGAAAAGGAGTCATGAAAGGGGACATCCTTGCTTTTACCTGAACTTAGTGGAAAAGCTTCATGTTTTTGACCATTAATCATGATGTAAGGTAAAAGTTTCCTGTAGATCTTTGTTATCAACTTGAGAAAGCTCCAGTCTATTTCTTTAACTGAGAGTTTTTATGAAGAATGGCTGTTAGATTTTTTCAAAGGTCCTCTGAATCTATTGATATGCTAATGATTGTCTTTAGGGTGTTGATATGATGGATACAATTATTTGATTTTAGAATGTTGAACCAGCCTTGCATACCTGGGATTATTCCCTTTCATTCATGATATAAAATTCTCTCAAAATATTGTTGAATCCGATTTGTTAATATTTTGTTGAGGATTTTTGCATTGATGTTCCTGAGAGATATTGGTCAGTTTTCTTTACTATTCATATGTTCCTCTAAGTTTGGATGTTGTGGATTTAGTGTCAGACATTCATTTGGGGAGATTCTCAGTCATTTTTTAAAAATATTTTCTCTTCTTTGTTATTTTTATTCTCCTCCTGCTATACCCATTATGTATAGGTCACAGCATTTTCATTGTTCCACAATTATTGATTACTCTGTTCTGTTGATTTCTTTCCTGCCCATTTTCTCTTTTCTTTTGAGATTTAAAGGTTTCTCTTGATATGTCTTCAAGCTCACAGATATTTCTCTTCAGCCAGCTCTTTGACTGCTGAAACAAAATACGAGAGACTTGGTATTTTATAAACAACAGAATATTTTTGTTTTCTCATAATTGCTGAGGCTGAAAAGTTCAAGAACAAGTTACCAGGGGCTTCCCTGGTGGCGCAGTGGTTAAGAATCTGCCTACCAATAAAGGGGACACGGGTTCGAGCCCTGGTCCAGGAAGATCCCACATGCCATGGAACAACTAAGCCCATGCACCACAAATACTGAGCCTGTACTCTAGAGCCCACCGGCCACAACTACTGAGCCCGTGTGCCACAACTACTGAAACCCACACGCCTAGAGCCCGTGCTCCGCAACAAGAGAAGCCACCCAATGAGAAGCCCGCACACTGCAACAAAGACCCAATGTAGCTAAACACTAATTAATTAATTAATTATTTTAAAAAAGAACAAGTTGCCAGCTGACTTAGCGTCTGGTGAGGGAAGAATATCTGGTTCATAATGTGGGTCTTTCTTGCTCAGCAATGAAATCATGTGATGGGCATGAGATCTTCTGTGTGCTACATTTATTAGGTCACTAATCCCATGTTTGAGGTCTCTGGCCTCATGACCTAATCACCTCCCAAAAGCCCCACTTCCTAATGCCATCAACATGGGAGCTGGGTTTCAAAATACTAAAATTAGAGGTACAAAATGTTTACACCATAACAGGGATCACAGAGTTAACTGATTTTTCCTTTCATGTTAAAGGTTTGCACATTTATATTTATTATATAATCCCAAAACCCTTGTTTTTTTTTTTATTCTTTTCCCATATATGCCAGTACACACCACTGAGTAGAGTTCCCTGTGCTATAAAGCAGGTCCTTATCAATACTTATCTATTTTATATATACTAGTGTGTATAGGTCAGTCCCAACCTCCCAATTTATCCCTTCCCCACTTAAACCCTGGTAACCATAAGTTTGTTTTCTATATCCATGACTATTTCTGTTGTGTAAATTAGTTCATTTGTACCTTTTTTTTTCTTTTTTAGATTCCTCATATAAGCAATATCAAATGCTATCTGTCTTTATGTGTCTGATTTGCTTCACTCAGTACAACAATCTCTAGGTCCATCCATGTTTCTCCAAAACCCTCAATTGTTAAGGATAACTCTCAATTTTTTCCAGTATCATCAGCAATTCTTTCTGGCAGACATTTGATAACACTTTTTAAACAGGGATATTGAGACCAAGGCTCCTGACCTGAAAACAAACAAAACATCATTCATATAGTGAAAACTTTGCATATCAAAGGATGAAAGCACTTGGTCTAAATCCCTTTGCACCCACCGCTGACAGAGGGCAGAGGAGTTTGACTCACTAACCTTCCTTACGTGCACTTCTTCCTAATGGGGTATTCCAACTAAAACTTATAAGAAGCAGGAATTCATCATGGAACACACCAATCTCTACTACAGATTCTGAACTAGCAAAAAAACAAAAACATGATGAATCCATCCAAAGGGTTCTGTCCACATTGTTACAATAGTTTCCCTCGCACTGTGAACCCTTTTCAAACCCTATCACTTGAACCTACTTTTATTTTTTTCAACAAAAATAATATTAATCTGCAGTCACACGCTCCAGTAATATTACACTATCCCTTGTGCAAGGATGTAGGGATTTGAGGAGCTATGGGAGGCTATCATGAGAGGTTGCCTAGAGTAATTAGGACATTTCATTTAATGTTGGCTCTTCTCCCTAAGATGTCTGCTGTCCTCTTCCTTTTGTAGCTACTAGCATTGAGAAAGTGACCGAGAGAAGGCCCTTCTCTTTTACTGCCCATGAATGCAGCTGTGATTAACCCCACAGACCTTGGTGCTTCCAGAATCCCCTGAACCTACTGACCCTCCATGCATGGCATGACATAGATAAGGATGGTGACGTGTATACTTGTATAGAGCATGCTATAAAATTTTCGAGTCTTCCCTTCCTCATAATTCCAAAGAATAGATTTCTTTGGATTTCTGCTTAATGCTGCTGGAGTTGGTACATAAGTTGAGGGAGGTATCAGGGCACACCAAAAGAGAGGGTAACTGCACAGAAAATACAAGCAGGTATATTTCTGTGTAGTTTCAAGCAGCTTATGTGCTATATCAACCATGGTGACATGTTGACCCTTCCTCTTTCTACTAGTAGTACAACAAACATAAAGGATATTTAGGCTGCTTGTTTTATCCCCACCTCTCTCAATTGATCTGCATTCACATATAGGACAATGAAGGGCCCTTTCTACCATCTTAACCAATACTTGAGAACTAGAAAATGTCCAGATTTCTCCGGGGATTATTTTCATATTCCCCAATCAGGCCTATGAAGGAATCTAACCTATTGTGTTTAATGAAGTCATATCTCTGACGGCATCCCATCATCAACAAAACTGGAAAGAAATCTGAAGGGTCTTAGAATTTTAACATATTTGAAATTCCAATATTTTAGCCTGACATGTTATTGGATTTTAGAAAAAAATATTTTAAATGAGACAAAAAATCATTTTTATGACACAAAAAGACAGCAATAGTTTTCTATTTTTCTCTGTTCCACCTGCACACACAAGTTTCATGGGGTTATGTAGAGCAGTCCTGTTGGGTGCTGTGCATGGTGCAAGTATGGATTAAAGGTTAGGAATCTTAAGCTTCAGTCACCTGAAACTTTTAAATTAGGATGCAAGCAATCCTGTCCAACATTTGAACAGAGCAAGACACTGTCTTTATTTTATTTGTCAGGTAATTAATCCGTCTTTTGCCCCAAGGAGAGAAACAACTGGCATCTTCCATCAATGTGTTGTACAAAAATCTTTGAACAGAGAGTGCAAGCAGAGGCTGATACAAGATGTAAAAAAAAAAAAAATGAGAGACCCTTGTGGCATTTTCTCCTAACTTATTGCAATCTCTCATTTAAAATGTGGGAATAATCAATCTTCTGAGGAAAAAGGCCCAAGGAAGGTTTTTACTTCTGTGGAATAATGGGATTGGTAAAGATTTCAGGAGGCAAGACGAATTAGTGAGAATGACCATGAGAAATCAGAGAAAAGTCACATCCATGGATGAAGTGATGTTTACCTCTGTGAATCAACGAAAAGTAGGAGCAAATGAAAAGAAAGCTGAATACAACATTTTCAGAATAAATGTAACCTTTCAGCTGTCATAGAAAACTTAATACTCACTATGATACAACATGTTTAGAAAGTTAACTTAAATTTAAAGCTTAATAATTAGATTTATTGAAGAAATGAAAATGTATTTGTGGTTTAGAATAAATAATGTGTTCTGCTACAGATAAGGAGACTACATAAATAAATAGAAATAAGACTAAATAAATAGGAAAATAACAAATTAGATGTTATTAACATTAAAAACTGACACTCATCTAAAGAAAGAGAAGGAGAGACAGAAAGAGAGAAGAATTCACAGCAAGCATATATTAAAAACTCCTAAATAAGAAGTCTTCGGATGTTAAAAAAAAAGAACTCTTCAATAAGAAGATAATGTAATAGCAAAAATGAGGAAAATATACCAAAAGATATTTCAAAAAAGAGAGTACAGAATGTTAAGTAAACATATCAAAAGATGCTTGGCTTCTTAGTAGTCAGTTAAATGCAAAAAAGTGACACCTGGAATTATCACTCACCAACCAGAAAGTTCACATGAAAATGACAGGTATTATCAAGTTTGACAAGAATGTGTATAATCATTGAATCTCATTCACTGATGCTGAGGATGAAAAATCATACAAATGTTTTGAAAATATTTAGAAATATCTAAAAAGATAAACACATGAAAGCTATGACTCGAAAATTTTACTACTACATGTATACTGAACAATAATTTATACACACACCGCCAAAGCTCAAGTTCTAGAATTTATATACCAGTGCTATTCTCAATAGACACAAACTGAAAATCACTCATATTGTAATACACATTGGAATAAATTAATAGTTAAATATTTACACTATGGAATCCTATGCAACAGTGGCAATGCATGATCACAACAACAAGCAACCATATAGGCATATTCACAAGCAACATAAAATTAAAAAGCCCTGTTCAAAAGTGATTTTACTGTGCCATAACATTTATATAAGATACAAAATACAGGTAACATGATCTTTCTGTTAGATACAAGAACAATATTAAACCTTAAGGGGAGTCACTAGAATGGGACCAGGGGGCCTCTGAGTATCTGGCAATTTTCTGTGTCTTTATCTAGAAGCTATGTATAGAATGTATTCAGATTCTGAATTTTCTGAAATTTGTCATTTCCTTACAAACCATGCATGTTTTTAGTTGTTTTTTTATACATAACAAAAAGTAAAAACGATAGACTAGGGAAGGTAATTATATTAGCACTTTAAAATCCATGCTTTTCAAGATGTAAGTGAAAGGTATTAAATACTTGACATTGTGATTACTTCTTAAAGGAAGGTGAAAATTTGAGATTAATAAATAAGACATACTTCTTCATGTATAATCCTCAAACAGGAGGGGTAGAAAGGAGTATTATTATTTTTATTTAATACAGACTCGTTAAGATAGAAAATAATGAAAACAGACTAGGTTTAAAAAAGAGCACACTGGACTTCCCTGGTGGCACAGTGGGAAGAATTTGCCTGCCAATGCAGGGGACAGGGGTTCAATCCCTGGTCTGGGAAGATCCCACATGTCTCAGAGCAACTAAGCCCGTGTGCCACAACTACTGAGCCTGCACTCTAGAGCCAGCGAGCAACAACTATTGAGGCTGCATGACACAACTACTGAAGCCCATGCACCTAGAGCCCATACTCCACAAGAGAAACGACCGCAAGGAGAAGCCCGTGCACCACGACGATGGGTAACCCCTGCTTGACACAACTAGAGAAACCTTGTGCAGCAACAAAGACCCAACACAACCAAAAATAAATAAAATTAAATCTTTTGACTTCTGAGATGACTCACTCACGTGGCTGTAGGTAAGAGGTCTCAGTTCCTTGCCACATGGATCTCTCCTTAGGGCTGCTTGAGTGTGCTCATGACATGGCAGCTGGCTTACCCCAGGATGAGTAATCTAGCAGAAACCAAAGCAGAAGCTGCAATGTCTTTTGTAACTTTGGAAGCTACACTTTGTAATTTCTGCAATTTCTTATTAGTTAAACAGTCAGCCCTTTTCAAGTGCAAGGAGCCACACAGGTACATGAAGACTAGGAGATAATTAGGGGATAAATAGGGCCATCTTGGAGGCTGGCTAACAAAGTGGCTGACTAGCTGAAGACTGAATTTTCTTTTCTTCACTTCTGGAGAGAAAATGGTCAGTGAATCTCATTGGTGGTCTTTGAGATGTACCAAAGCTACCTCTTGCTCTCACCCCCAGCCGTGTGGCTGACAAGGTCTTGGTGCTCCGGCCGGGTGTCAGGCCTGTGCCTCTGAGTTGGGAGATCCGAGTTCAGGACATTGGTCTACCAGAGACCTCCGGCACCTTGTAATATCAAACGGCGAAAGCCTCCCAGAGATATCCATCTCAACGCTAAGACCCAGCGCCACTCAGAGACCAGCAAGATCTAGTGCTGGACATCCCATGCCAAACAACTAGCAAGACAGGAATGCAGGCCCACCCATTAGCAGAGAGGCTGCCTAAAATCATAATATGGCCACAGACACCCCAAAACACACCACTGGATGCCGACCTGTCCACCAGAAAGACAAGATCCAGACACACCCACTAGAACACAGGCACCAGTCCCCTCCACCAGAAAGCCTACACAACCCACTGAACCAACCTTAGCCACTGGGGGCAGACACCAAAAACAACGGGAACTATGAACCTGCAGCCTGTGAAAAGGAGACCCCAAACGAAGTAAGTGAAGCAAAATGAGAAGACGGAGAAACACACAGCAGATGAAGGAGCAAGGTAAAATCCCACCAGAACAAACAAATGTAGAGGAAATAGGCAGTCTACCAGAAAAAGAATCCAGAGTAATGATAGTAAAGATGATCCCAAATCTTGGAACTGGAATGGAGAATATATAAGAAACATTTAACAAGGACCTAGAAAAACTAAAGAGCAAACAAACAATCATGAACAACACAACAAATGGAATTAAAAATTCTCTAGAAGGAAACAATGCAGAATAGCTGAGACAGAAGAATGGATAAATGACCTGGAAGACAAAACAGTGGAAATAACTACTGCAGAGCAGAATAAAGAAAAAAGAATGGAGGACAATCTGAGACACCTCTGGGACAACATTGAACATACCAACATTCTAATATAGGGGTCCCAGAAGTAGAAGAGAAAAAGAAAGAGACTGAGAAAATATTTGAAGAGATGATAGTTGAAAACTTCCCTAATATGGGAAAGGAAATCATTAATGAAGTCCAGAAAGTGCAGAAAGTCCCATACAAGATACACCCAAGGAGAAACATACCAAAACACATTAATGAAACTATCAAAAATTAAAAACAAAGAAAAAATATTAAAAGCAGCAAGGGAAGAACAACAAATAACATACAAGGGAATCCCCATAAGGTTAACAGCTGATCTTTCAGCAGAAACTCTGCAAGCCAGAAGGGACTGGCAGGACATATTTAAAGTGATGAAAGGCGAAAAGCTACAACCAAGATTACTCGACCCAGCAAGGATCTCATTCAGATTTGACAGAGAAATTAAAACCTTTACAGACAAGCAAAAGCTAAGAGAATTCAGCACCACCAAACCAGCTTTACAACAAATGCTAAAGGAACTTCTCTAGGCAGGAAACACAAGAGAAGGAAAAGACCTACAATAATAAACCCAAAACAATTAAGAAAATGGTAATAAGAACATACATATCAATAATTACCTTAAATGTAAATGGAGTAAATGCTCCAACCAAAAGACACGACTGGCTGAATGGATCCAAAAACATGACCGGTAAATATGCGGTCTACAAGAGACCCACTTCAGACCTAGGGACACATACAGACTGAAAGATAGGGGATGGAATAAGATATTCCATGCAAATGGAAATCAAAAGAAAGCTAGAGTAGTAATTCTCATACCAGACAAAAAAGACTTTAAAATAAAGACTATTAGAGGAGACAAAGAAGGACACTACATTGATCAAGGGATCAATCCAAGAAGAAGATATAACAATTGTACATATTTATGCACCCAACATAGGAGCCCCTCAATACATAAGGCAAATGCTAACAGCCATAAAAGGGGAAATCGACAGTAACACAATCATAGTAGGGGACTTTAGCACCCCTCTTTCACCAATGAAAGATCATCCAAAATGAAAATAAATAAGGAAACACAAGCTTTAAATGATACATTAAACAAGATGGACTTAATTGACATTTATAGGACATTCCATCCAAAACAACACAATACACTTTTTCTCAAGTGCTCATGGAACATTTCCCAGGATAGATCATATCTTGGGTCACAAAAAAAGCCTTGGTAAATTTAAGAAATTTGAAATCGTATCAAGTATCTTTTCCGACCACAATGCTATCAGACTAGATATCAATTACAGGAAAAGATCTGTAAAAAATACAAACACATGGATGCTAAACAATACACTACTTAATAACCAAGAGATCACTGAAGAAATCAAAGAGGAAATCAAAAAATACCTAGAAACAAATGACAATGAAAACATGAAGACCCAAAACCTATGGGATGCAGCAAAAACAGTTATAAGAGGGAGGTTTATAGCAATAAAATCCTACCTCAGGAAACAAGAAACATCTCAAATAAACAAGCTAACTTTACACCTAAAGCAATTAGAGAAAGAAAGAAAGAAAAACAAAAACCCAAAGTCAGCAGAGGAAGGAAATCATAAAGATCAGATCAGAAATAAATGAAAAAGAAATGAAGGAAACAACAGCAAAGATCAAAAAAACTAAAAGCTGGTTCTCTGAGAAGATAAACAAAATTGATAAACCATTAGCAAGACTCATGAAGAAAAAAAGGGAGAAGACTCAAATCAATAGAATTACAAATGAAAAAGGAGAAGTAAAACTGACACTGCAGAAATACAAAGGATCATGACAGATTACTGCAGGCAACTCTACGCCAATAAAATGGACAACCTGGAAGAAATGGACAAATTCTTAGAAAAGCACAAGGCTTCCAAGACTGAACCAGGAAGAAATAGAAACTATAAACAAACCAATCCCAAGCACTGAAATTGAGACTGTGATTAAAAATCTTCCAACAAATGAAAGCTCAGGACCAGATGGCTTCACAGGCAAATTCTATCAAACATTTAGAAAAGAGCTAACACCTCTCCTCTCAAACTCTTCCAAAACATAGCAGAGGGAGGAACTCTCCCAAACTTATTCTATGAGACCACCATCTCCCTGATACCAAAACCAGACAAGGATGTCACAAAGAAAGAAAACTACAGGCCAATATCACTGATGAACATAGATGCAAAAATCCACAGCAAAATACTAGCAAACAGGGGCTTCCCTGGTGGCGCAGCAGTTGGGAGTCCACCTGCCGTTGCAGGGGACACGGGTTCGTGCCCCGGTCCGGGAAGATCCCACATGCCGCGGAGCGGCTGGGCCCGTGAGCCATGGCCGCTGAGCCTGCACGTCCGGAGCCTGTGCTCCGCAACGGGAGAGGCCACAACAGTGAGAGGCCCGCGTACTGGAAAAAAAAAAAAAAAAATACTAGCAAACAGAATCCAACAGCACATTAAAAGGATCATACACCAAGATCAAGTGGGTTTTATCCCAGGGATGCAAGCATTCTTCAATACATACAAATCAATGTGATACACCATATTAAAAAACTGAAGGATAAAAAGCATATGGTCATCTCAATAGACGCAGAAAATGCTCTTGACAATATTAAACACTCATTTATGATAAAAAACCTCCAGAAAGTAGGCATAGAGGGAACTTTCCTCAACATAATAAAGGCCATATATAACAAACCCACAGCAAACATCATTCTCAATGGTGAAAAAGTGAAACCATTTCCACCAAGATCAGGAACAAGACAAGGTTGCCCACTCTCACCACTATTATTCAACAAACTTTTGGAATTTTTAGCTACAGCAACCAGAGTAGAAAAAGAAATAAAAGGAATCCAAATCGGAAAAGAAGAAGTTAATCTCTCACTGTTTGCAGATGACATGATACTATACATAGAGAATCCTAAAGATGCTACCAGAAACGTACTAGAGTTAATCAATGAATCTGGTAAGGTCGCAGCATACAAAATTAATGTACAGATATCTCTTTCATTCCTATACACTAAAGATGAAAAATCTGAAAGAGAAATTAAGGAAACACTCCCATTTACCACTGCAACAAAAACAATAAAATATCTAGGAATAAACCTACCTAAGGAGACAAAAGTCATTTACTCAACAAACTATAAGACACTGATGAAAGAAATCAAAGATGACACAAACAGATAGAGAGATATACCATGTTCTTGGATTGGAAGAATCAACATCGTGAAAATGACTATACTACCCAAAGCAATCTACAGATTCAATGCAATCCCTATCAAACTCCCAATGGCATTTTTCAGAGAACTGGAACAAAAAATTTCATAATTGGTATGGAAACACAAAAAACCCCGAACAGCCAAAGCCATCTTGAGAAGAAAAACAGAGCTGGAGGAATCAGGCTCCCTGACTTCAGACAATATTACAAAGCTACAGTAGTCAAGACAGTATGGTACTGGCACAAAACCAGAAATATAGATCAACGGAACAAGAGGGAATGCCCAGAGATAAACCCATACACATATGGTCACCTTATTTTTGATAAATGAGGCAAGAATATACAATGGAGAAATCACAGCCTCTTCAATAAGTGGTGCTGGGAAAACTGGACAGCTACAGGTAAAAGAATGAAATTAGAAGACTCCCTAACACCATACACAAAAATAAACTCAAAATGGATTAAAGACCTAAATGTAAGGCCAGACACTATCAAACTCTTAGAGGAAAACATAGGCAGAACACTCTATGACATACATCACAGCAAGATGCTTTTTGACCCACCTCCTAGAGAAATGGAAATAAGAACAAAAATAAACAAATGAGACCTAATGAGACTTAAAAGCTTTTGCACAGCAAAGGAAAACGTAAACAAGACGAAAAGACAACCCTCAGAAGGGGAGAAAATATTTGCCAACGAAGCAACTGACAAAGGATTAATCTCCAAACTTAACAAGCAGCCCATGCAGATCAATATCAAAAAAACAAACAACCCAATCCAAAAATGGGCAGAAGACCTAAATAGACATTTCTCCAAAGAAGATATACAGATTGCCAACAAACACATGAAAGAATGCTCAACATCACTGATTATTAGAGAAATGCAAATCAAAATTGAAATGCAAATCAAAATTACAATGAGGGATCACCACACACAGGTAAGAAAGGCCATCATCAAAAAAATCTACAAACAATAAATGCTGCAGAGGTGTGGAGAAAAGGGAACCCTCTTGCACCGTTGGTGAGAGTGTAAATTGATACAGTCACTACTGAGAACAGTATGGAGGTTCCTTAAAAACCTAAAAATAGAACTACCACTACCATAGGACACAGCAATGCCACTACTGGGCATATACCTGGAGAAAACCATAATTCAAAGAGTCATGTTCCACAATGTTCATTGCAGCTCTATTTGCAATAGCCAGGATATGGAAGCAATCTAAGTGTCCATCAACTGATGAATGGATAAAGAAGACGTTGCACATCTTCAATATAAAATGGAATATTACTCAGCCATAAAAAGAAATGAAATTGAGTTATTTGTAGTGAGGTGGATGGACCTAGAGTTTGTCATACAGAGTGAAGTCAGAAAGAGAAAAACAAATACTAACACATATATATGGAATCTAAAAAAAAGAAAAAAAAAGGTTATGAAGAACCTAGGGGCAGGACAGGAATAAAGATGCAGACATAGAGAATGGACTTGAGGACATGGGGAGGGGGAAGGGTAAGCTGAGACGAAGTGAGAGAGTGGTATGGACTTATATATACTACCAAATGTGAACGAGATAGCTAGTAAGAAACAGCTGCATAGCACAGGGAGATCAGCTCAGTACTTTGTGACCACTTAGAGGGGTGGGATAGGGAGGGTGGGAGGGAGACGCAAGAGGGAGGAGATATGGAGATATATGTATATGTATAGCTTGTTCACTTTGTTATAAAGCAGAAACTAACACACCATTGTAAAGCAATTATAGTCCAATAAGATGATATAAATAATTTATTATTTATTAAATCCCCCAAATTAAATCTTTTTTAAAAATAAATAAAAAAGAGCACTCAATAACATGGTAACTCTAAACCTAAGTATTTTCAGTACTATAGTAAATGTAACTGGATTAATATCTCCTATTAAAGTGTAATTTTTTATATTATGTGCAACTAAATTTTTTTCACAATATACAGGTAAAATAAAAGAATTACATTAGAAAGGAGAAAACATTTCATGTATTTAAAAACAATAAGCATATAATATCATGCTTATAATAAGCATATAATAAGCATCTTAGATAAAGTAGTCTTTAAGTTCAGAACAATTTGTCATTATTGTAATTAATATTATCCCAATTTCTTAAAAATATTCCAATACTTTTTCTATTTGAAAAAATATTTTAATATTTTTTTCTTTACTCTTTTGTGGTCTAATACATGGTAAGTATTTAGGTGCTAACATAACCTAAAAATATATGTTGTTTTTTTACAGCCGAACAAAACTGAATCAAGAAGAAATAGATAATGTGAACATACTGATCACTAAAAGCAAAATGGAATCTGTAATTTAAAAAAACTCCCTACCAACAAAAGTCCAGGATCAGATGGTTTCACAGGCAAATTCTACCAAATATACAAAACAAAACTTACACTGATTCTTCTCAAACCCTTTGAAAAGATTGAAGTGTAAGGAATACTTCCAAAGACATTCTATGAATCCACCATCACCCTGATATCAAAAACAGATGGGGGGGACTTCCCTGGTGGCACAGTGGTTAAGAATCCGTCTGCCAATGCAGGGGACATAGGTTCGAGCCCGGGTCTGGGAAGATCCCACATGCCGCGGAGCAACTAAGCCTGTGTGCTACAACTACTGAGCCTGCGCTCTACAGCCCAGAAGCCACAACTCCTGAGCCTGACAGCCACAACTGCTGAAGCCCACACACCTAGAGCCCATGCTCTGAAACAAAAGAAGCCACCACAATGAACAGACTGCACACCACAATGAAGAGTAGCCACCGATCGCCACAACTAGAGAGAGCCCGTGCACAGCAACGGACACCCAATGCATCCAAAAATAAATAAAGAAATTTACTAAAAACAAAACAAAACAAAAAACAACGGATGGGGACTTTTCTGGTGGTCCAGCAGTTAAGATTTCGCCTTCCAGTGCAGGGAGGGCAGGTTCAATCCCTGATGGTGGAGCTAAGATCCCACATGCCTCACAAACAAGAAACCAAAACATAAAACAGAAGCAATATTGGAACAAATTCAATAAAGACTTAAAAAAAAACACAGAGAAAGACACTACCAAAAAAGAAAATTGGGGCTTCCCTGGTGGCGCAGTGGTTGAGAGTCCGCCTGCCGATGCAGGGGACACGGGTTCGTGGCCCGGTCTGGGAAGATCCCACATGCTGCGGAGTGGCTGGGCCCGTGAGCCATGGCTATTGGGCCTGCACGTCCGGAGTCTGTGCTCCACAACGGGAGAGGCCACAACAGTAAGAGGCCCGTGTACCGCCAAAAAAAAAAAAAAAAAAAAAAACCACTTACCAAAGTGGGTATAGAGGAAACATATCTCAACATAATAAAAGCTATTTATGACAAACCCACAGCCAATATAATACTCAATGTTCATAGGCTGAAAGCCTTCCCCCTAAAATCTGGAACAAGACAAGATGCCCACTCTCACCTCTTCTCTTCAACATAGTATTGGAAGTCCTAGCCACAACAATCAGACAAGAAAAAGAGATAAAATCTAACCACACTGGAAGGGAAGAGGTAAAGTTGTCATTATATGCAGATAACATGATAATATATATAAAGGAAACCCTAAAAGTTCAACACAAAAACTACTAGAACTGATAAACAAATTCAGCAAAGTAGCATGATACAAGATTAACATACATAAATTGGTTGCATTTCTTGGTTTTTCTTTTTTTTTTTTTAATTTATTTTGGCTGCATTGGGTCTTCATTGCTGTGCACGGGCTTTCTCTAGTTGTGGCCAGTGGGGGCTAGTCTTCGTTGTGGTGCGCAGGCTTCTCATTGCAGTGGCATCTCTTGTTGCGGAGCATGGGCTCTAGGCACGCGGGCTTAAGTAGTTGTGGCACACGGGCTCAGTAGTTGTGGCTCACGGGCTCTAGTGTGCAGGCTAAGTACTTGTGGCACACAGGTCTAGTTGCTCCACGGCATGTGAGATCTTCCTGCATCAGGGCTCAAACCCATGTCCCCTGTATTGGCAGGTGGATTCTCAACCATGGAGCCACCAGGAAAGTCCCTGGTTGCATTTCTTTACACTAACAATGAAATATCAGAAAGGAAATGTAAACAAGCAATCCTTTTTAAAATGGCATCAAAAAATAAAATACTTAGGAAAAACCTCACGGAGGTGAAAGAATTATATGTTGAGAACTACAAAACATTAGTAAAGGAAACTGAAGATGATTCAGAGAAATGGAAAGACATCCCACGCTCTTGGATGGGAAGAATTAACACTGTTAAAATGGCTATACTACCCAAAGCAATCTACAGATTTAATGTGATCCCTATCAAATTGCCCATGACATTTTCCCCAGAACTAGAACAAATAATCCTAAAATGTATCTCGAACCATAAAAAGTCAGAACTGTCAACACAATCCTGAGGAAAAGGAACAAAGCAGGAGGCACAACCCTCCTAAACTTCAGACAATACTACAAAGTTACAGTAATCAAAACCACATGGTATTGGCACAGAAAGAGATACAAGGATCAATGGAATGGAATAGAGAGCCCAGAAATAAACTCACACACCTATGGTCAATTAACCTTCGACAAAGGAGGCAAGAATATACAATGGGGAAAAGATAGTCTCTTCAGTAAGTGGTGTTTTGAAAGTTGGACAGTGGTATTCAAATCAGTGAAGTCAAAACATACCCTCACACCATACACGAAAATAAACTCAAAATGGCTTACATGTTTAAATATAAGATAGGACACCTTAAAACTCCTAGAAGAGAACATAAGCAAAACATTCTCTGACATAAATCATACCACAGTCTTCCTAGGTAGTTCTCCCTAGGCAGTACAAATACAGTAAGTCACCTACATACGAACCTTCAAGTTGTAAAGTTTCAAAGATGCAAACGTCCATTCGCATGTCCAGTCATGTAAGTTAGTTCACGTGTCTGGCACACGTTGTCATGTGCTTGCATCCTCTATAAGTGGTTGTGCTTTTGTGTACTTTACAGTACTGTATAGAGTACAGTAGTACAGTACCTTTATTTCAAGCCCAAGATGTCTGGAAGCAAGAGGAAAAGCAGCAGTCATGTAGCTGGTACTGTTAAGAAGGGCCAAGCGATAATGATGGAAACAAAAGTGAAAGTAGTTGAGAGAGTGGAGCGAGGCAAAAAGATGTTAGACATCGCTCATTCTTATAACATGAATCATTCAATCATTGGCACGAATCTAAAGAACAAGGACAAGATCATGGAACATGTGAAGTCTGCTGTGCTGATGATGTTGACAAAATATCGAAGAAGCATGGAAAAGTGATGGAGGAGATGGAGAATCTTCTCAGTGGGCGGATGCAGGATCAACATCAGCGCTGAGTCCTGCTCAGCTTAATGCTGATTCAAGAGAAAGCTAAAAGCCTTTATGAAGACTTGAAGAAGAAACACGGCAAAGAATCAGAGGGCACATCTTTTAATGCCAGCCATGGCTGGTTTCATCAGCTCAAGGCTAGAGCCAATCTTCACAATGTAAAAGTAAGTGGAGAGGCAGCAAGTGCAGATAGGGTAGCTGTCCGGGAACTTCCGGAAACACTTTGAGAAATTACTGATGATGGTGTGTATTTACCCAACCACCACATGAGAGACAACTCTACTGGAAGAGAGACAACTCTCATCCAGTAGAGAGACAACTCTACTGGAAGACAGTTGGATGAGAGACAACTCTACTGGAAGAGGATGCCAGACCGAAGTTACATCAGTAAGGAGGAAAAGTTGATGCCGGGCTGTAAAGCAGCAAAGGATAGGCTAACTGTTGTTTGGTGGCAATGCTTCCGGTGATATGAAGCTGAAGCCTCTCTTAGTTTATCATTCAGAGAACCCAAGAACCCTTAAAAACATAGCCAAGGGCTCTCTTCCTGTTGTGTGGAAGCACAACCCCAAATCCTGGATTACACAGGCCACGTTCCAGGACTGGTTTTGCCACCACTTTATCCCAGATGTAGAGAAATATTGCTTGGAGAAGGACGTTCCAGCAAAACATTCTTTTGCTGCTCGACAATGCTCTGGGCAATGCCCCATCCATGAATGACTTTCATCCCAACGTCAAAGTAGTGCATCTGTCACCGAATACTACGTTGCTCATCCAACCTATGGACCAGGGAGTTAGAGCGACTTTCAAGAAATATTATTTATGTCACACTTTTTGTCAGGCAGTAAAGGTAAGTGACAAATCAGGAACAACCTAGAGACAACTTTGGAAGGACTATAACATCTACAAGACCATAAAAACATTGACTTTGCATGGTGTGAGGGTATGGTGGTCACCATGAACGGGGTTTGGAAGAACCTTTGCCCACAGTTTGTTCATGATTTTTGTGGATTTGAGAAGGTAGATCAGAAGTCCGAAGAGGTCTTCAGCAACGTAGTGATCCTCAGAGAGAAGCTGGAGCTAGATCTGCAAGAGGACGATTTCATTGAACTCCTTGCTGTGCAACATGAGGAGCTTACTGATGGAATTGGAGGCCCAGAGAAAGGATGAAGAGGGACAGGAGGAAGAAGAAGTAACTGAAGAACTGAAGAGATTCACAACACAGAAAACGGCAAGGGAATCTTCTTTATTTGAGGAAGCACTGTTAGTTTTTGAGGCACAGGACCCAAACCTAGAATGGTACCCAAAGTTGGCAGCAGCCATTCAGAACGCAATCCGGTGCTACCTTGTCATCTATGATGAGAAAAAAAGAGCTACTACCCAGACATCAATGGATCATTTTTCAAGAGGGTAGATAGAATTAAATCCAACAAGGAACCAGAACTTGTGTCATCAACGTCAGGTATGAGTGAAATGGCAGCTTGCCCTCTGTCTCCTACTGCTGATAATCCTTCACCTCTATCTTCTCCCACCTCCTCTCCCTCCTCTAATAAGTAACTCTTCTCACCTATTCCCTCGATGCCAGCCCGAGTATCCCAGCTGTTGTACTGTATTACTGTACTTTTCAAGTTACTGTACTATAAGATTAAAAATGTTTTCTTTATTTTTGTGTTTGTTTTTTATGTATTGCTTGTGTGAAGAGTATTATAAACCTATTATGGTACAATACCATATAGCCGACTGTGTAAGTTGGGTACCTAGGCTAACTTTGTTGGACTTACAAACAAATTGGACTTACAAACGCACTCTTGGAACAGAACTTGTTCATATGTAGGGGACTTACTGTAAAAGCAAAAAAGAAACAGGAACTAATCAAACTTATAAGCTGTTGCACAGCAAAGGAAACCATAATCAAAATGAAAATACAACCTGTGGACTGGGAGAAAATATTAGCAAATGATGAGACTGACAAGGGCTTAATTTCCAAACTATACAAACAGCTCATACAACTCAATAACAAAATAACAAATAACTCAATGGAAAAATGGGTAGAAGACCTAAATAAACATTTCTCCAAAGAAGACATACAGATAGCCAATAGGCACATGAAAAGATGCTCATCATCACTAATTATTAGAGAAATGCAAATCCAAATTACAATGAGGTATGACTTCACACTGATCAGAATGGCCACCATTAAAAAAAATCTACAGTTAACAAATGCTGGTTGGGGTATGGAGAAAAGGGAACCCTTCTACACTGTTGGTAGCCATGTAAGTTGGTGCAGCCACTATGGAAAACAGTATGGAGGTTCCTCAAAAAAACTAAAAAGAGAGTTGCCATATGATCTAGCAATCCCACTTGTGGACATATATCTAGACAAAACTATAATTCAAAAAGATACATAAAACCCTATGTTCATAGCAGCACTATTTATAATAGCCAAGACATGGAAACAACCTAAATGTTCACTGAAAAATGAATGTATAAAGAAGGTGTAGTATACATATACAATAGATATTACTCAGACATAAAAAAGAATGAAATAATGCCATTTGCAGCAACATGGATGGACCTAGAGATAATGATACTAAGTGAAGTAAGTCAGAAAGAGAAAGTCAAATACCATATAATATCACTTATATGTGGAATCGAAAACAGGACACAAACGAACATGTCAGCGAAACAAAAACAAACACACAGATATAGAAAACAGAGTTGTGGTTGCCAAGGAGAGAGTGATGGAAAGATTGGGAGTTTTGGAATAGCAGAAGCAAAGTATTCTACATAGGATGGACAAACCACAAAGACCTACTGTATAGCAGAGGAAACTATATTCAGTATCCTGTGATAAACCATAATGGAAAAGAATATATATATATATATATATATATATATATATATACACAACTGAATCATTTTGCTGCACAGCAGAAATTAATACAACAATGTATAAAGGCTGCAGAGGGTGTGGAGAAAAGGGAACCCTCCTGCACTGTTGGTGGGAATGTAAACTGATACAGCCACTATGGAGAACAGTATGGAGTTTCCTTAAAAACTAAAAATAGAACTACCATATGACACAGCAATCCCACTACTGGGCATATACCCGGAGAAAACCATAATTCAAAAAGATACATGTACTACAATGTTCACTGTAGCACTATTTACAATAGCCAGGACATAGAAGCAACCTAAATGTCCATCGACAGATGAATATATAAAGAAGATGTGGCCCATATATACAATGGAGTATTACTCAGCCATAAAAAGGAACAAAATTGAGTTATTTGTAGTGAGGTGGTTGGACCTAGAGTCTGTCATACACAGTGAAGTCAGAAAGAGAAAAAAAATACGATACGTGAACACATATATATGGAATCTAGAAAAATGGTACTGACGAACCTAGTGAGAGGGCAGGAATAAAGACACAGATGTAGAGAACGGACTTAAGGACACAGGGTGGAAGGGGAGACAGGGACGTAGTGAGAGAGTAGCACTGACATATATACATTACCAAATGTAAAAGAGCTAGTGGTAAGCTGCCGCATAGCACAGGGAGATCAGCTCAGTGCTTTATGTCCCCCACAGGGGTGGGATAGGGAGTGTGGGAGGGAGCCTCAAGACGGGGGGATATGGGGATATATGTATACATATAGGTGATTCACTTGGTTGTAAAGCAGAAACTAATACAGTGTTATAAAGTAATTATACTCCAATAAACATGTATTTAAAAAACCCACAACATTGTAAATCAACTACACTAGAAAATGTTTCTTAAGTGCAAAAGATTTTTTGAATGTAAGTTTTATTGTGTGTGTGTACCACAGGTTCAATATATATGAATTATGTCAAATTGATTACATTGTTTTTCAAAATAAAGAATTTTTGATATCCTCTTCATAATATAAATGCAGAAAAACTATATTATTTTTTTCTGAAGTTCAGAAATAGGCATTTTGCTCATTCGGTATACTATAAACCACTAACTGTTAAAAAAGGGATTTGTGACCTCTTCCTTCCAAAGAAATATTTCTGCACTCACACACGTTTAATAGGATGTTCCGCCATGAACTGACTTCCCACCTTAGAGACATGAGATTTGCATCCTGAAATCTCTTTCTTGCAAAAATGTCCAATTAGCATCCTAGCACTACAGAGAAGAAATGCTTTTTTCCAGATCTCAAATTCCATACAACTTTATCAAGACATCATGTATGTTTTTTTCTCACACACACAGACTGTATTTTATTTTTACAAGCAATAAATCAACTGACACCAAGCATTGTAAATGGATGACCACAACAAAAGCAACAATGATTGCAATTACCAAACACGAAACACACTCATACTATGTCATAATATTGACATTCAGTCCAGGAATCCTCCACTGTAACAGCTCCTTTGCAGTGAAAGACATCATGTATTTTTAAATTATTAGCACTCACCTGAGATCTTCAAAAATCAACAAAAATATAATTTTGTGTTCTCTTTCATTTATTCTGGTTCTAAGTCGTCATTTCTAAATGAAAGTATTTAAGTATGTTAACGTCATCTTATAACATCATATTTCAAATGACTACCGTCTCTCCAAAGATGAAATATGAAGAACTCATAATTAGGCTCTCCAAAGTATTACTCTCTGAATCTGTATTACCCTTCTGCTGAACTCCACACTGTTCAATATTCTCTGAGAATATTCTTTTTCTTGTATGGCCATCACATGCTCTTTCATTTCATGAAGTTTTATCCTACAATTTTATGCCTAGTTTATTTCTGAGGATATGCATTATTTCAGATTGATATTTATAGACACAAAGACTTCTCTATAATTCCCTGAGAGTTTCAAGAACTCCCTCTTCTTTTTTTTTTAATACCTAGATTCTGAAGCTCTCCACAAAGCATTACTAAAATTGCATTTACATAAGTATCTACATATTAATCACACATTAATGCATTTACAATTGTATTATGCTTTATTGCTGATTTTGGAGCATAAATGCAGCTGTCTTATTTACCACCCTCTTGGAAATCACTTTAATATTTGCACTTAGGACTTGAAAGAGAATGGATAAATAAAAACCTGAAGAATATGCAAATACAATTTATATATTTCTCATGAAATTAGGTGATTATCTAACCTTTATCCAGAAAAAAGAAGAGCCCAGATAACTCTGCAGGCATGATACTCGAGAATGTGTGGTCTTCCAGCAGGAAAACATGCAGTAATCCATGTGGCAGAGTTTACCTGTGACCAGCTGGGGTTAGTGACCTATGTACTCCTTACATGCAACATATCAGGAGTGGAAGAAGGGAATTTGTCAGTTGTGGCAATAAGTATAATGAAGATTTGTAGCAGGTCATGTTCATATATTCAACATAGGTACAATCAAAATTTTGCTCAATTCTGGTAGATCTAAGTCTGTATCTGTTACCTTGTCTTTAATGAGGAAATGTCAGAACTGACTTACAAAAAAAAAAGTGTTTGTTTGTTTTAATTACAGTCACGGTGAGGAAGACATAGCTCAGAACAGCTAATGTGACTTAGTGATTCTCTCATCAGGAAATACAGTTTCTACTTCCCTGTTTATTCTCCACATCCTGTAGTAAGTTAAGTTTCAATGAAAGATAAATCCACAGGGTGAAAAAGAAAAGAAAACTTACATGTGTTGATAATATCATTCTGACAGGTTTTACCACGTATGTCAGTGTTTCTGGCGATGGACACAAGCCAGAGTTCCCTACTCTGACATTTTCACTGATGCCATCCCCCTTGATCCTCAATTTGAAAGTGGATAAAAATGTTTTCTATGTTTTCTTCTTTAAGAAATTAAATGAAGAATGCATTCGAGACATGATCCTCTAATGATTTTCAGTCAGTGGTCATCAAGAGAGGAAAAGCACAGAATCTCATCCCTACAGAAGGGTGACATTCAGTCAGGTAAGAAAATTCTCCCCAAAATCAGAGCTTCATCTTTAACATGGAATCAGAGGCTTTCACAGGTTCTTCATCACTCTGCACTCAGCACTGCCATATGGGATTGGATCTGAGAATCTCACATCAGATGACTGACAAACATGTCATAGTACACTGATCTGGTACCAGATCCTGCCTCTCTTATTGCAATATTCTAGGATATTTCCTGGAGCCCTCTACTCTATACAGGTACACTTCCAAGTAGAAACAGAAGCTTTGATTCTCACTGGGACCCCTGCTCTGTCCAACCAACCTCTCTAGAAATATGATGTTCTAATCTCTCCTGATTAGAACATTTCAAGGTCTCTCCCTGTGCTAATTTAGTAAAGGTAAAAGAGAAACAAGAAAGAGCAAACTATGCAGGGAGCAATATATAAGATTCCTTTACTTAATGTATTTATCTGATATACCCAAATATTGAGAAATATAGATTCATTTCATAATGGTCAAGAAAAGAGGAGGAACCTCCATGCCAACAGTATATATAGAATGGAATCAATATTGCATAAGCTCCAGCTTAAGCTTAGCTACGAGGTACTAACTCTTCTCATAAAGAAAAAATAACTCTCCATCATTTGAAGCACACTGAGGACTCAGACAGGTGGACTCTGAGGGTGTAGTCTCCTCACTCGAATTCTGTACCTGCATCACAGAGCAATAAAATATTCCCAAAGAATTATTAAGGATGCGGTGGGGAACCGAAATAAAAAAGACGAATCCATAGCCTGCCCTACCATCTGTTCTGCGGGATATTACCACCATCGTGGCCCAATATGACCTTCCCACTTTTCTCTGGGCCTCCCTACTTTCCACCTCCGTCCTCTCATTATATCTTACCTACACTTGGAAACGACTCTAGTTTTTCCACTTATCTTTATCAACAAGTAATCCAAAGAGCAACTGTGTATATAACTCCTTAGAAACCTCAGGTCTGACTCAGGAATACATGACCTTCGAAGTCCAAAGTTTTCCTAATTCCCTTTATTATGTTTTTCTAATTTCCATGTACTTACACTCTCAGGACCTCCACTGTTCTCAGGTTCGTCTTCCCTGCAAAATCTGTCAACCTAGACATAGACTTAAGTACCACCCTCTAATTATCTCCTAGGGAATCCAGTTTTTTAAAAAGCCTCAGCAAGCCTTATGGACTTTATTAAAGACTCTTTTAAGATAACCCATGGGAAACAGCAGTACCCCCACAGATATCTATTTAATACACCCTCAGAGTAATTCTTTTTTCTTTTTTATAAAGTCTCTTCTGTCCAATGAAGACTCTCAGCTCTTCTTCTTCAACATATGCAGTGTCTCACCCTTCTGATTACTCTCTGCTCTATCCCAGGGCTACTCCCTTTCCTGGTATTACATTCTTTCCCAATTTTGTATGTTAGTAAAATCAAATAACATAAAATATAACATGTTAATTATTATAAAGTGCACCGTTCAGTGATATTAAATACATTCATATTATTGGGCGATGAACATCACCATTTATCTAATTCTTTTCTACATTTCAAAACTGTAACTCTATATCCTTTAAACATAACTTTCCTTTTTGTTCCATAACCACCTGAAAAGCATCATTACCCTCCCAATTTCTATGGTTTTGACTACACTAAGTACCCCATATAATTGAAATAAGTAGTTGTATTGTTATGACTCACTAAAAGTCACAAAAAAGGCATTTTGGTAGCTAAATTTCCTCAAGATTCATCCATGTTGTAGCATATTCCTAGATCTTTTCCTTCTTAACACTGAATAATATTGTATTATATGGGTATACCACACTTTGCTTATCCAGGAACTAGTGGATGAACGCTTAGGTTGCTTTCATATTTTAGCCACTGTGATTATTGCTGCTGTAAACACTGGAGTACAAATATTTCTTTAAGACCCTGATTTCAATTCCTTTGGGTACACATCATAGTACAATTCCTGGATCATGTAGTAATTCTATTTTTCAATATCTGAAAACTTGCCATACTCTTCTGCAAAGCAGCTGTATCATTCTACATTCCCACTGACATAGCACAATGCTTCCAGCTCCCTCACATCCCCACCAATACTTGTTTTCTGCTTGTGTATGTGTGTGTGTGCTTGTGTGTGTATGCATGCACACAAATATATAAACATGCATTTAGTGATACGGAGCATCTTTTCAAGTACTTAGTCATTCGTACATCTTTTTGAAGAACCATCTATTCAAGTCTTTTATCCATTTTTGAATCAGGGTGTTTGCTTTTTGTTGAGTTGTAGGAGTTCTCTGTATATTCTGAATAGAAATCTCTTGTCAGATAGATGGCTTTCAAATATTTTCTCCCATCTTGTGGGTTGCCATTTTATTCTGTTTACATTTCTTTGATACACATTTTTTTTAAATTATATACTGCAAATTGTTTATTCTTTTTGTTAGCTGTACCTTTGTTGTTCCTTTGTTTCATACTGAGGAAAACACTGCCAAATCCAATGTTATGAAGCTCTTGTCCCGTGTCTTCTCCTAAGACTTTTTATTTTATTAGGTCTTATATTTAATTTCTTGATACGTTTTCATTAATTTTTGCATATGATATTAGGTAAAGGTCCATCTTCCTTCTTTTGCATGTTGACAACAAGACTTCTTAGCACCATTTGTTGAACATACTATCCTTTCTACTTTGAAAAGTCTTGGCAACTTGTCAAAAATCATTTGGCCATATATCAGGGTTTATTTCTATTCTATTCTATTGGTCTTGAATAAGGGAGAAAATAGTATAACCCATCCAGGTTGATGAAGAACATAAAGAAAGACCAGGACTGAGAATTAGGAGGGCAATATAAAACAGCAGGGAGTAAAAGACAGTGTGAGAGAAGATCTTGTATTTGCAAGTTCATGGAAATATGATCATGTTAAACCACTAAACACCTGATTTTGAACAATACGGTAAATGTGCTAGCAAGAAACATAATACTTACCCATCTCTGGGAAATATAGTATGGGCATAAAGATAAACTACACACAAATATATTAAAAAAGGAAGGGTTTTCATGGTGTGAGAATATTGTGGGATTTGAAATACAATTTACTTCTGTTCTACCATTGTCTCTAAAATTTATCAAAGTGTATATACAAGCAATTCCAATTCTGGTAATGTGCTTGACAGGTTTATATATGAACTTCAGCAGACCAGTAAATGTACATTCATAGTAGGACTGTTCCCTAATCCAAAAAACAAAGCACAAAAACTGGAAAGACTAGAGTTCACTTTGTCAACACACATACAGATGCAGTGATGGTTAACGGTCCAAAAACAGAAGGTGAGCATGGGTGCAAGAGGTTAATCCCCAGGCTGGGGTGGGGAGCAGAGTTTGAGGGTAACAAAGGTAGAAAAGGCTTTTGTCCTATCCTTGATTTTTGAGGTATGGAAATTCACAGGTCACTATCTTCATTTCAAAATGAATGAATGCACTATTCAATTTTTTAAAACAGGAGAAGTAAACATGAGTGATAATAAATTTCAAACTGTCGCTAATCAAATAAGATACTAAGAAAAATTAAATAATATGATTTAAGAATGAAGTGCAGAGATTGTCCAAGATGGTAGCATTCAAAGACCCAGAGCTTGATGCCTCTCATGGGCACACCAAAGCCACAACTGTTTACAGAACAGCAATTGATGAAAAAGGCCGGGACCTACCATAAAAGATGTTTTAGAGCTAAAGACATAAGAAAGGCACCTCGGCAAGACAGGAAGGAAGGGCAAAATCTCAATAGAGTCAAGACCCATACCACCAGGTGGGTGGTCCACAAATGAGAGAATAATTACAATTTCAGAGGTGCTCCCAGGTAGCAAGGGGTATGAACCCAACATCAGGCTCTCAAGCCCAGGGATCCTGTGCTGGGAAGAAGAGTTCCTAGAAAGTTGGGCTTTGAAGACCAGTAGTGCTTATTTTCTAGAGAGCCAGAGGGTTGTGGGAAATAGATTCCACACTTAAAAGATGCTCACAGGGCTTCCCTGATGGCACAGTGGTTGAGAGTCCGCCTGCCGATGCAGGGGACACAGGTTCGTGCCCCGGTCCGGGAGGATCCCACATGCCGCGGGGCGGCTGGGCCCATGAGCCATGGCCGCTGAGTCTGTGCTCCGCAACAGGAGAGGCCACAACGGTGAGAGGCCCGCGTACCACAAAAAAAAAAAAAAAAAAAAAAAAAGATGCTCACAAAATCCCACATGACCCGAGAATCAGAACAGAAGCAGTCATTTGAAAGGATCCTGGGTCACACCTGATCTTGGAGAGTGTCCCAGAGAGGCAAGAGGCAACTACAGCATAGCCTCAGGGACATAGACACTGACAGCAGCCATTTGGGGGAGCTCCTTCTACCTCATGGCCACTGGTACCAGCAAGCATAATTTCAGAATCCTCCCTCTATTTTTTAGCCTCAGGACCTAGCCCTACCCATTTCCACCAGACTATAGACACAAGTACTAGGATGCTGCAGGCCAAGCAACTAACTGAGCAGGGGCATAGCCCCACCCACCAATAAACAGGCTGCCTTCAGACCCTCTGAATGCACAGCTGCCCCTGGACATGGGCCCAGCCACCAAAAGCCCCAGGACCAGCGTCCACACCTCAGTGGACAGACACCAGCCCCAGAGTCCCTGGCCCTCTGACAAGTGAGCCTGCTCTGGCCTTGGAATCAGCCTCACCATCGGCAGGTGATTACTGCACAGGGACTGGATTACTGCACAGGGCTTGGACGTACCCAACAGCAAACCTGCTCTAGCCTTGGGATCAGCCCCATACACCAACAGGCACACACCAGCTCCAGGAATACCACCGTCCAGCAGTGTGTGTGACCAGAACACTCACCTGCAGGCCAGAAGCAGCCATGGACTCAGCTGGGTCCTGACCCTGCCCATCAGAATGCCAACACAAGATTTGGGATACCCCAGACCCTGCAGACAGCTGTGTCAGGAACAGTGATCCAACACCAACTCTGCGACTCCTGGGCCCTGCAGCCAGAGCTCAGGACCTGTGTCTTCCTCGCAGTAGCCAGCATAGCCCCAGGACCAGTGACTGGGCACTAGCCCTGATATCACCTGGACTGCAATTCAACCCATAGTGAACCAGCACTAGATTTGGTGTCCCCCAGAGTTGTGCAGCCAGCTGCCTTATGATTTAGCCTCACCAAGCAGCACAGACAGCCTCCATACAAGGCAGAGTCTAGCAAACAAGCACTCTGGGGGCAGCCAAGCCTACCAGACCACCCACAGTAGTCAGCCCTCTGCAACAGAAGAGCCCAAGCAGCCCACATAGGGGGTACACCTAGAACATATAGTTCTAGTGACCAGGGGACAGTGGGCTGCTGGGACACATAGGACCTCTCCTACAAAAGGCCACTTCTCCAAGGTCAGGAAATGTAATGAACCTACTACATACATAGCAATAAAAACAGCAAGTTAAGAAAAATGAGGTGACACAGAAACACGATCCAAATGAAGGAACAGGATAAGAACTCAGAAGAAGATCTAAGTGAAGTGGAGACAGCCAATCTCCTCAACAAATAGTTCAAGGTAATGACTATAAAGATGATCAAAGAACTCAGGAGAAGAACCGACAACCAGAGCAAGAAGTTAGAATTTATAAAAAAAAGAGACCATTAAAGAACAACAAAACAGAAGTGAGGAATACAATAACTGAAATGAAAAATACACTAAAAGGAAACTACTGTAGACTAAATGATACAGAGGAATGAATCAGAAAACTGAAGAACAGAGTACTGGCAATCACTGAAGATGAACGGTAAAACAATAGATTAAAATGAAATGAGCAAAGTTGAACAGACTTGTGAAACAACATCAAGTGTACTAATATTTACATTATACTGGTCCCAGAAGCAAAAAGGAAAGAGAAAGCAGTGTAGAACATACCTGAAGACATAAGAGCTGAAAACTTCCGTAACCTGGGAAAGAAATCAGACATCCAAGTCCAGTAAGCACAGCAAGGCCAAAACAGGATCAACCCAAAGAGGACCACACCAAGACTCATTGTAATTAAAATGGCAAAAAAATAAAGATAAAAAGACACTATTAAAAGGAGCAAAGGAAAAGCAACAAGTTACAAACATGGGAACTTGCATAAAGTTATCAGCTGACTTTTCAGGATAACCTCTGCATGCCAGAAGGGAGTGGCATGGCATATTTAAAGTCATGAAAGGGAAAAGGCTATAACCAAAAATACTCTACCCAGCAAGGCTCTCCTTCAGATTTGATGGTGAGATCTAAAGTTTTACAGAGAAGCAAAACTAAAAGAGCTCAGCATCGCCAAACCAGCTTTATGAGAAATCTTAAAGGGGCTTTTCTCAGTGAAAAAGAAAAGGCCACGACTGAAACATAAAAATTAGGAAAGGAAACTTACTAAAGGAAAAACCTCCAAAAAAACTGGATAAGGCAAATATTCAACAAAGGCAGTAAATAAACCATGTACACAGCTAATAGGAAGGATGAAAGAAAACAGTAATAAAATCATCTATATTCACAATAAGAAGTTAAGGGACACACAAAACAAGTAGATATAAAATATAAGGTCAAATTCAGTAACTGTGGGGGAGCAGAGTAACAGTGCAGGGTTGTTAGTGTCCACGTGAAATTAAGAGCTCAGCAACTTAAATAATCACACACACACACACACACACACACACACACACACACACAAAACTGAAAGAAATCCAAACGTAATATTAAAGATAATCCTCACATCACAGATGAAGGGAATAAAAGGGGAAGAAAGGAACACTGAAGAAATTAAAGAGGGATTCTAAAAGTACCCAGAGACAAATGAAAATGAACACAAAATGCACCAAAACTATGGGACACAGCCAACGCAGTTCACAGGGGGAAATTATAGTGATACAAGCTTATTCTTAGGAAACAAGAAAAATATCAAATAAACAACCTAACATTACACCTGAAGGAATTAGAAAAAGAAGAAAAAACAAAACTCAAAGCTGTCAGAGAGAAAAAAATTAAGAAAACAATACCATATGCAATCACACCAAAAATAATAAGATACCTAGGAACAAACACACCTAAGCAGGTAAAAGACATGTACTCAGAAATCTATCAGCCATGGGTGAAAGAAGTTGAAGGCAACAGAAAAAGATGGGAAAATATAGCAGGTGCATGGACTGGAAGAATTAATACGGTTAAAATAAGCATACTACCAAAGACAATCTACAGATTTAATGCAATCCCTATCAGAATACCAAAGCATTTTCACAGAACTTGAAAAAGTAATTTTAAAATTTGTATAGAAACACAAAGACCCCAAATAGCCAAACGATCTTGAGAAAGAAAAGAGCTGGAGGCATCACACACCTTGACTTCAGATTATACTGCAAAGCGACAGTAATCAAAGAGAATCGGACCGGAGCAGAAACAGACACAAAGATCACTGGAATAGAAAAGAGATCCCAGAAATAAGCCCACACACCTGTATTTAATTGATTTATGACAAAGCAGGCAATATGGAGAAAAAACTGTCTCTTCAGTAAGTGGTACTGGGAAAACTGGTCAGCTACATGGAAAAGAATAAAATTAGAGTATTTTAGCACACCATATATAAAATAAACGCAAAACTGAATAAAGACCTAAATGTAGGACCATAAAACCCCTAGAGGAAAATACAGAACATTCTTCAACATAAATGATAGCGACAGTTTTGGGTTCAGTCTACTAAGGCAAATGAAACAAAAAGAAAAATAAACAAATGGGACTTCACTAAACTTAAAAGATTTTGCGCAGCAAAGGAAACCAAAGACAAAATGAAAAGACAACCTGCTGAAGGAGAGACAATATTCGCACATAAGAGGTTAACACCAAAAAGATGACCAAGCAAGGTTTCACATCTAAACTACAGAAACAGCACATACAACTCAATATCAGAACAACACCCAAAATCTTTTTTAAAAAAATGAGAAGACCTAAATAGAAAGTTTTCCAAGGAAAAAATACAGATAGACAGCCAGAACTCACAAAGATGCTAAACATAGCTAATCGGCAATAAAAGGCAAACCAAAACAATGCGATATATCACCTCAGTCTTGTCAGAATGGCTGTCATCAAAAAGGTCACAAATAACAAAGGTTAGTGAGGATGTGGAGAAAGGGAAACTCTTGTACACTCTTGATGTGAATGTGAAGTAGTGCAGCTACTGTGGAAAGCAGAATGGAGGTTTCACAAAAAACTAAAAATAGAACTACCATAATATCCATCAATTTCACTCTTGGGTATATCAGAAGAAAACAAAAACACTATTTCAAAAAAAAATAACTGCACACCAATGTTCATAAAAGAGTTATTTGCCATAGCCAAGATATAGACTCAAACTAAGTGTTCATCAATAGGTTACGGGATAAAAAAGATTTTTTATGATGACTTCAGCAAAAAATGAAATTCTGCCATTTGCAAGAACATGGATGGACTTGGAGGGTATTATACTTAGTAAAATAAGCCGCAGAGAAAACAAGCCTGGTAGGTTATCACTTACACGTGGCATCTAAAAAACTGAATAAACAAAAACAACAACAAAACAGACTCACAGATTAAAGAACAGACTAGTGGTTACCAGCAGGGAGAGACAGGGTGGAGAAGCAAAATAGTGGTAGGAGATTCTGAGGAAGAATCCACTATGTACAAAATCAATAATCTACAGTGATGTACTGTATAGCATGGGGAATAGAGCCACTCTTTTATAATAAGTATAAATGGAGAACAATCTAAACATTTATGAATCACTATGTTGTACCTCTGAAACTAATATAATAATGCAAATTAACTATAGATCAATAAAGTAAGAAACAATAAAGGGGAGACACCGATTATTAGATAGAAATCAATTAAATATACACAAGTTTTGGAAATCAAGGAATTAAAAAACAACATGTAAGACACAACATTGGCATTTAAAGTGTACGATCTATTCATTTAAAAGAAATCATTTAAGTGGTGAAAAATGGTACCCATTCTCACAATTTTGTATATCTAGGATAAATTATTATCTGCAAAAATATGTTACAAATATTCACTCAAAAAGAAAGAGTAAATTTGGAATAACCCATTTTAGTATACAAATTTAATATCAAAGTCTCTATGTAACATTGATTTGAGTAAGTTCTGCTAGCCACTTCTAGTTTCTTTGTGATGTAAAATCTTTTAAAGCATAAAAATCAGCCTTTCTACATTATTCCATTAGACATACATAGAAGTTAAAAGAAATGAGAAGACAGAACAATCAACCAGGAAGGTGAATTTACTGAGAAACAGTCATTCGTTCTCCCTCCTCCTTTTCTTTTCCTCCTTTTCCAGGTGTCTTTCGGTTCCAATCAAGAGAAGTCTTGAGAATTCTGAGAATGTTTCTTTGAGGGCTTCAAATCACCATACCTACATCCTGTGCCACAACTACACACACGGGAACAAAAACAAACCTCTGCTATCTACTCATGTAGGAGGGATTCATGCAAAATAAACTCCTACATGGAGAACAACAGGTGAGTTTTCTACCTGTTCTTTATAATGTCCTTCCATTATAGTAATTCCCACACATTATGAGGCAGAAGCGGTTATGTGAGCTCTTCCTTGAAGTCAGAAAACTTGCATTCATTTCAAGTACCTGGTGATCATAGGGTACAGCCAGGGAAGGCGCCATCCCCCTTGGGGGGGGGGTCGGTGAATGGGCTCCCGCAGCCATGCACCTCCTGATGTACAGATTCTGGAGAAACAAAGGGCGGTCACCCCGCAGTCAGCCTGTCAGGTCACTGGGCAACCCCACCAGCCTGGAAGTGCCCCATCAGTTGCTGAAAGCAAAACTCTGTCCCCCCTGTGAAGCCAGGCAATTTGGGAAAGAGAATCAGAGGCGACCGGTAATCAACTCCTCCTCTCTGCTCACCTCCTTGGGGTTACAGCAGCCCCATCTCCAAACCCAACTCTGATCCTGGAGTGCCAAAGTAGGAGTGCAGGTGGGCTCTGCCCGTGCTTCAGCGCCCTCTGGACGTTATCTGCTCTAATGGCAACTCTCAGCCCTTCCTCCTCCTCCTTCCCTAGTCCTGGGGGCTGCCTTGCCTCCTGCAGCTGCTGACATGATTTCATTCTTCTTTTTTCTTCAAATACAATGAAGTGTCCTACAGAGGTTTGGAATCTCTTGAAGGAAGGTCTTTTAGTCAATACACCTTAACCATGAGAGGTTGGTTTCAAGAATGAACCTGAAATACTGTATTTTTCTCCTGATGATTCCAAGGAAAGACAGCTCAAGTTTTCTAAATCATAAGAAAAACCAAGGTAAATATGATATTCTGAGCCAGAGATGAAAAAGCCGTTTTTAGCACCCACTCCTCATGTCATATGACCGGGATTTAAATCAATCAACTGCCACTGGTTTTTAAATCACATGACCCAACTTTAAATCAATCAGCTGCTTCCCTGTAACTCACGTGACTTGGCTTTGAATAGTAAGAAATGCAGAAGTATAAAAATGATGTTCTGAACAATAAATGGAAAAACAACATTTTAGAAAGTTTTTTTCTTTTCAAATGGACGATTCTTTGCATACAGAATAAAGGATTCTCTTCTGGATTTCTTGAACTGTAAACACATACAATGTCTCCGTTGGCGTGGTTGACTTAGTTTTTTTTGTTTTTTTCGTTGTTGTTGTTAACATCTTTATTGGAGTATAATTGCTTTACCATGTTGTGTTAGCTTCTGTTGTATAACAAAGTGAATCAGCTATTCGTATACATACATCCCCATATCCCCGCCCTCTTGCTTCTCCCTCCCACCCTCCCTATCCTACCTCTAGGTGGTCACAAAGCACTGAGCTGATCTCCCTGATACGCAGCTGCTTCCCACTAGCTATCTATTTCACCTTTGGTAGTGTACACATGTCCATGCCACTCTCTCACTTCATCCCAGCTAACCCTTCCATCTCCCTGTGTCCTCAAGTCCGTTCTCTACACCTGCTTCTTTATTCCTCAGCAGCAACTTCTGCGAGGGGTGGATTCTTCCTTTTATGCTCAGAGGAAATCCCCTAATTTGTATCTTTTTTTTTTTTTTTTGCGGTATGTGGGCCTCTCACTGTTGTGGCCTCTCCCGTTGCGGGGCACAGGCTCTGGACGCGCAGGCTCAGCGGCCATGGCTCACAGGCCTAGCCGCTCCACGGCACATGGGATCTTCCAGAACCGGGGCACGAACCCGCGTCCCCTGCATCGGCAGGCGGATTCCCAGCCACTGCGCCACGAGGGAAGCCCCCTAGTTTGAATATGATTTGAGTTTGATCCTGTGAAACCATCAGAACTTCCCACCAGAGATAAATGAGGAGATTCTGGCCCTTATTAGTATGCACGGTGAACACGGGTGTCCTGGCTGTACTTGCCAACCCTCCGATTTTACCCACCTATTTTTTTCCACCTTCCGCCCTGTGAGTACCTTTGACCAACCCTGAGCTCAGACTCCTGACCTATTACAGTGACTTTGTCAGTCCTTCTTTAAAAGTGGACAGGTAGGGCTTCCCTGGTGGCGCAGTGGTTGAGAGTCCGCCTGCCAATGCGGGGGACATTAGTTCGTGCCCCGGTTCGGGAGGATCCCACATGCCGCGGAGCGGCTAGGCCCGTGAGCCATGGCCGCTGAGCCTGCGCGTCCGGAGCCTGTGCTCCACAACGGGAGAGACCACAATAGTGAGAGGCCCGCATAACGCAAAAAAAAAAAAAAAAAAAAAAAAAAAAGGACAGGTAATAAAATGAATTTAACCTGAAGTAGCAGCTCAGTAAGGGAAATAAAATCATCAGAAGTTATCTAATCACAGCCACAGCCATCCAGGGCTCTGTCTTACCTGCTGGGGAATAAGAATGGGACCTTCCTAAACTTGAAGGGCATCCAATCAAATAAGTAAAGGTGTCGCTCACCTCTGGCTCTTGGAGGGATTGCTAGGCAGTCTACCCAGTGTATACTAACTGTAAAACACTGTCATGGTTTTGAAACACCTATGTTCCAGGAAAGCTTTTTCGGGTTCATGGGGAAGGTTTCTTTTTGACATCAAGCAAAAAATAAATCACCAAGCTCTTTGAGCACAGGGGTTCTTTAGAGGGCAGTAGAAGGAAGGAATGGACAGAAAAGACGATCTCCTCTGAAGTGAAGGTCGTTTTTCCAAAAGAGTAGGATTTAGTCTCTGTTTAAGGAGAACACTTTTAAATAGCTGGGACAGCTCCAAACTGCAGTTTAGGGAACGAGTGCTTCAAAAGAACAGTGCTTTAAAAGTCCTGGCAAGGCAGCAAGAGGATGAAGAGTTGGTTTTGCATAGTTTTGAACACAGGAGTAAAGAAGCAAAGGCATCGCTGACTAAAAGGCCCTGAGATCCTAAGGCACCAATGGGTCAGTTGCAGGGGGCAGGGGGTGAGGGGGCGATATTTCTCTCTCAACGTCTCCCAGGGCAGCCACCCCTCCCTGCCCCACCCCCCTACTCCCTTCACCCTTCCTCCCTCCACTGTTGGGTCCCCAGGGCCAGCACTTTTTAAGCTGGAGCGCTCAGGCACCATCTCTGCAGTCTGGATTCTTCCTGGAGCCTGGCAAGCTCTGGGACAGGAAGCCAGGTCTGCAAGGCCGCTGGGGTGTAGTCGGACCTGGAGGCCTGGAGGGGAACTGGAGCCCTGAAGCCCACCCACGTCCTTGAAGCCGAGGGAGGAACACATCCTCCTAACAGTACTTCTCAGGGGTCAGCGTGCTCCCCACCCGACGGTGGTCCACACTCACCTGAGGCAGCAAGGACTGCCTCTAACTGGCCCCCTCGATTCCGCCTTGAGTGTCCTCGCACATGTGTGATAGCGCAGGCCCTGCCTCGTTTAGTCAGCTGAGGCCAGTGCTGCCGGGGTCCCTCCAGTCCCATCCCCTAGCCCCTCCCTCTGGGACTGTATCTAATAGAAGAAAGAGCACAGAGGAATTGGCTGAATCAATGGACCTGGGAGCCTGGGTATGAGTTTGAAGACAGAGAACCTAAGGCACAATTACATATTATTGGAAACTCTTGTGGAGTGTGTGGGGAGAGGTTAGGAGGCCGAGAGGCTAAGTCGACCTGGTGAGTCCAGCCCCAGGACACCACACAGCCCCGCCCCCCCTTTCCTGCCATCAGACAAGGGGTGCCGCAACTCCAGCCGGGACTCTGCACTTCCCCCTCCCTGATTCTCCTCCAGAAGAGCCGGTGGCCCCCCTCTGAGGGCAGCGGCAAGACAACGGACCAAGTCCCCCTGCACTAAGGCGCTACTGGAAGCTCTTCCTGAACAGTAGTGCTGGCTTGGAGCGAACCCGAGCACCGCCAAAGTTGTTCTCGTCCTGCAGCTGAGGGACGCAGGGTTTAAGTTAGCTGCCCTGCTTTAAATCAATCAGCCCCCCTTTAAGTCAGGTGACCCGACTTTAAATCACTGTGTGCCCCTCAAGCCTGCAACTTCAAAAGTTGGGAACTTCACTTTCATCCCAGCACCTCACATAGCTGAATGCACACTGTAGTCACCCCCAAGCCTGCCTTAGAGGCAGGATATAAGGTAAGGGGATGGGCGTGCACTCATGGTGATGAGGGTGTACTTCATGTACCAGAAGGGTCTAGGTACTCTGGGGTACAGCGAGCAGTGCACGATACAGCAGCTCCCTGGCAAAGCTGGTGACGCACAGGGAGAGCAGGCACACCCAGGCATGCAGAGGGTCCAGGATGGGAGCTGGGGCACAGCCAGCCGGGAGGGTGTGAAAGCGGAGGATCTGAGCCGTCTTGAGAAAGGCAGACACAGAGGATGGATGAGAAACAAAGAGCAGATTAAATATGGATTTGAAAACACACCCTGCTCTTGAAATTCGGGTGGGGCACCCCAGATTTGAGTCTTCTTACTCCCCAGTACCTAGTGCTTTGGCATTTGCCCAATTACTTATAAAATTTACTGATAATACCTAACCCATAGAATTCTGCATTTGTAGTGGTATTGCGTGTTAATGTTTCTATAGTGTAATAATCTTTTCTAAAAGAAAAATGTACACTATCTGAAATAAATTATAACCCCTTTTTATAAAGTACTATATCGGACTTCCCTGGTGGCGCAGTGGTTAAGAATATGCCTGCCAACGCAGGGGACATGGGTTCGAGCCCTGGTCAGGGAAGATCCCACATGCTGCGGAACAGCTATGCCCATGCACCACAACTACTGAGCCTGCAGGCCACAACTACTAAAGCCCACCCGCCTAGAGCCGGTGCTCCACAACAAGCGCAGCAAGAGAAGCCACCGCAATAAGAAGCCTGCCCACTGCAACAGAGAGTAGCCCCCGCTCGCCGCAACTAGAGAAAGCCCGTGCATAGCAACAAAGACCCAATGCAGCCAAAAATTAATTAATTAATTAATTAATTTTTAAAAAGTACTATATCCTTCTCTACAACTTCTCTGGGAAGAACAGAGAGATGGCGTGGGAGAGTGAGAAATACCAATATTTAGTGCACATCTCTCATACAGGTGCTCTGCTGGCTCAGATACATTTATCCCCACTTTACAAAGGAGGAAATAAGCTCAGAGAGGTTTAGTAATTTTCCCAAAGCCAAACAGCTATTGAGTGGCAGAACCAAGATCTGAACCAAGTCTGTTACCTTCAAAGCCTAAGTCCTCATCACAACAAAACTCAATTAATATTTACATTTATCGAATTACATTGCAAACTGGGGAGTTCTTGGCACAATCCTGAATAAGAGTGAGAAAGAAAGATATAGCATTGTTCCTACAGTCAACCAAAATTTTTGGAGCAGCTGCTAGATGCCTGGCCCTTTTGGGGGTTCAGCAGTGATCACAACAGGAAGAGTCCTGCTTTCATGAACCATGTAGTGGGGAGGAGAGACGGGTGCAACTTGGGCGAGGGATTTCACCTTGCTGGGCCTCTGTTTTCTCATCTGGAAAATGGGATGGGTGTTCCTCATTTTGTAGGATTGTCCAGCCCTCACATTCTCTGATTCCATAAGAAGCATTTGTTTTCCTGTTTCTTTAAAATTCATTCAGGCCAAAAGCCATAATGAATGTTGTTAGCTGCTCCCCAAATCACTCTATTCCCACCCTTTTCCTGTGATCAGGTCTTTCCTAAAACACGACTCACAGTCAGTCAAGTCACAGAACCTAAAGGGCACCCAGCAGAAAAATTCCAATCCTTGCTTCTCAGGAGCTCTGCGGTCTACCTGCCAGGTAAACTTAACTCACCTGGCACAAGGTGGCCATCCCTGGTTTCACAGCAACACGATCTCAGGCACAAACCTCCTTGTTTTTCCATTTTGTCTTTAAGTTACTTGTTGAAGCAACTGTACAAATATGACAAATATATAAAATCAGGCATCTTCTGCCTCCAGTGCCTACTAATAAATGATTTTCTGCCACTTTAATGATAAAGATAGAACATTTCAACATTCTGCTGCCCTTATTGTCATTTTTGTTGATATTTGTATTGAATACATCTTTCAATATTTTAACAATGGAACATTTATTTAGGTTGTTCCAGACCCAGCCTTTAGTGGTAAAGGTTTTGTTGTTATATTCCTACTATGTTTCCTTTAAAAATCATTATCCTATTTAAATGGATTAAGTCAATTCTATAGGCATTTATCTTATGATATTGATGAAATTAATACATAGAGGGCAGTAGTACAAGTTGATTGGACTTGAGAACCTCTATTAGCACAGTTACATATAAATATTATCTATATGTAAACCAAAGTACATAATGAGTGAGATTCTCCGACTCTTTCTCACTGTCGGCGCCTCAATCCTGTGAGAAATGGAATATTTCTTGCCATCTCAGTAAACAAAGGATGTCAAAGTCACCAGCACCTGCAGCCCTCCAGTGTGAGCCATGGGCCCTGAGGAACTCAGGATATGCAACTACAGAATGCAGGCCCCAGAGAGCTGAGGTGCATATGAAAGGAAGGATTTCAATGAGCCCAGACTCTGGCATCTTCGCATACAAAGAAACGCGCTACATTCCTCACGTTAGGAGAGCTGGTTTTCCTTAGGTAACAACCACCTTTTGATGTTCCCCATTACCTGCGCCAGGGCCTGCGATCCTCTTCCCCGCAGTCGGGAGGAAGGGCGCTGACGCTGCAGCCGGACCCTGCGCCTCCCTTGCCCAGTTTCCCCTCAGGACGCTCAAGACGACACCCTCCCCACACCCCCCAGGCCCCGCGAGCCAGGCCAAGGGCAAGGGCAAGAGGAGGGACCGAAGTTCCCCGGGACCAGACACTGGGCGCCGCTCTTTCTACACAGCAGCGGCGGGTGGCAGCGAACCCTTGCCCCTCAAAAGCTTGTCTTGCGCTGCCGCCCGGGCACCGGACCAGGCAGAGGGTCAGCGCCCACTTACCCGGCCAGCCGTCCACACGACTGTCGCGGCTTCGGCCGCCGGGGCCCCTCCAGAGCCGGCAGCCTCAGTGAGGCCGCCCTCCCCTCGGGCTCCGGGGCAGTTCCGTGACGGCGGAGGGAAGAGACCCCAAGCCGGGAGTTCCAGCTCTGCGCAAACGCGGGCTCAGTTCTGGGCGCAGGGGATGGGACCGCTCTACCCCGAGGCCTTCTGGGAGAGAGGTGGGGCTGGGAAGGGGCTGTAGCCGCCAGGAGCGCAGGGCCCCAGCGGGGGTCCTGGAGGGGCGGCCCGGCCTGGGGGCCCCGCCCACTGTGACCGCAGCCCAGGCCTTTTTCCTGGAATCCTACACAAAACAGTTAGAAAGATACACGGTCTATAGTAAATATTCGCAAATGATTGTTGCTGCTGTGCTTACTATCCTACTAAAGGTGTACAATCCATAAAACACTTTAAGTTCAAAATTAAATACGAATTTTTACCTTTCTAATTATGTCTCTGCTATTCACAGTCGTTGTTAATGAATCAGAGACTGTGGCATCACTAGTTAAAAATGAGCCTATGACAAAAATAGAACTCAGGCCCACCGGACCTACTGAATCAGAATCTGCACTTTTACAATCTCCCTAGTGTACTTGTGTACCCATGAATAGTTGAAAGGTACATTTCTACCTCGACATGTCTTTTCTGTCTGAGAAATACACACATTTTATCCAATTTGATATAAATAAAACATTCAAAAATGCATATGCCTGTGTTGAAACCATCATTTATCATTTCTTTTCCAGATAAGTATAGTCTCTATACTGGTTTTGTGGATCACATGCCACACTCTTTTCTTGTAGTTAGAAATAAGGTAGAGAAAGTTACTTTGTAAAGAAAAAAAAAAAAAAAATATATATATATATATATATAATTAGTGGATAATTGAAGACACTCTTCCAAATTAAACTCAGTTCTCTTAACTTGCTGTTTTCTTCTTGGGTCACATTATGAACTCTTCCCGTGGCCACATGGCATGTGTACCTTTAATTTCAGGGACTGTTGACATTCCAGGATGTGCCCATAGATTTCTCTCAAGAGGAGTGAGAATGTCTGGACCAAGATGAGTGAGCTTCGCATTCAAAATACTCACTCACTGGAGCCCTAGGGACAGTAGCACACACAATCTCATATGAAGTAATGTAGCAGTTATTCCATTCTCAGTCTTACTGATAAATGGATCATTTACACTTTCAACAGTAATTATTACACGAGAACACCTATGACTAATTTTCTCCTGACCCCTACCCAGAATTTGATTATCTCCACAGTAGCAGAAATCCAATGAAGCCCCACTTGATTTAACAGAAGTAGAATCAAAACCTGTATATGTCTTCAATGTAGAAAATGTAGCAGGTCCATTCACCCATATTCCTAGAAAATATGTCAATTTCCTTATAATAAACATTTCCACAACAATCTATTTTTAGGAGCATTCGACAATCCCTAAGTGCGAGAATTATATACAGCCCAAGTCATCATTAAAACACATTTAACAAACTCCTTTCTATGAATTTGAACATCCTACCTAGAAGTTTGATATGATCAACATATACATCGCTTATAAAAAGTTTTTTTACTACTAACATTAGCTCTATGTATATGAGAGTTTTCACTACCTGTCATCGTACCAGGCAACCCACCACAAACTTAAGAAATATGTCTGACAAAAGAGTTACTTTGATAGAGTAAATCATAGAGGTTTCAATGCTCTTATTCCTGGAATTGAATTCTTCCTAAGAATTTTACATTCTCCATGCTACCACTTTAACCACATGCTATACAGTAAGGTTCTCTAAGTAAGGTTCAGGCCCATACCCCCAAAATGTTGTCGTTTATCCTTCCTGTACTAATAAACTCTCATTGTTTTTACTGTCATTCTACTGACCATTTTCTCAGGAAATATAATTGTATAACAAGCTCACACTGGTTAATGGTATCCCCATTCTAATAAAAAACATGAACCCATAAGCTACAGAAGCATCCAACAAATATTTCCTAAAACAATCCACCGCATCAATACTACTTATAATGGCTATTATCATTAACCTAATATACTCTGGGCAAAGAACACAGTGAATAACAAAAATCTTTAATCCAGCAGCATCCACCCTCATGACAATCGCCCTTGTCACACAAGTAGGACTTTCCCCATTTCACTTCTGAGTGTCCGAAGTAACACAAGGCATCCCATGAACAGCAGGCCTGATGCTATTTACATGACAAAAGTGCACCCCTATCAGTTTTATATCACATGTCACCATCTATCAAGCTAAATATACTATTAATCATAGTGATATTATAAATCATAGCTGGAGGCTGAGGCAGACTTAGCCATACTCACCTGAAAAAATTACACCCTCCTCATCAATTGCCCATATAGGATGAATAACAGCTATTATAAAGTATATTTCAATTAGAACAATCCTAAACATACTAATTTATATCATAACAACACTCTCTTCTTATTATTTATGCCCAGATCATGTACTACAAGAGTATCATTATCACACACATGAGATAAAACACCTCCCATCACAATCCTTTTCCTCACCATTATAGTATCATTAGGACATCGCCCATCACTATCAGGGTTTTTACCCAAATGAATAATTATCCAAGAGATAACAAAAATGACAATATCATTCTACCAACACTAACAGCCATCATAGCAGTCCTCAGCATATATTTTTACTTGCAGCTAATATACTCCACATCACTAACTATGTTCCCTTCATTAAACAACACAAAAACAAAACAATTTGAACATACAAAGAAATAACCTTCCTATCATTACCAATCATAATACCCACATGATTGCTACACATAACACCCATTCTATCGGTGCTGGACTAGGAATTTAGGTTAGTTCAGACCAAGAGCTTTCAAAACCCTAAACCAGTAAAATTTACTTAATTCCTAAAAATAAGGATTCCAAGACTTCATCCTACATCAATTGAATGTAAAGCAAACATTGTAATTAAGCCAAATCTTTACGAGATTGATGAGTGTTAACTCCAGGAAACTATAGTTAACAGGCAAATCCTCTAGTCAACTGGCTTCAGTCTACTTCTCCTTCATTTGAGAAAGAAAAAAAAGGCAGGAAAATCACCGGCAGAACTGAAGCTGCTTCTCTGAAGTCACAGTCCAATTTGATTCACCACAGGGTTTGCCAGAAAGAAGGCTCAATCTCTGTCTTTAGATTTACAGCCTAAAGCTAGCTCAGTCATTTTACTTCTGTTCATACACTGCTGATTATTTTCAACAAACCACAAGGATATCAGCGTTTTATACTTACTATTTGGTGCTTGAGCTGGAGTAGCAGGCAGCACCTTAAGTATATTAATCCAGGCTGAGCTGTGCTAACCTGGAGCGCTACTTGGAGATGCCCAAATCTGTAAGGTAGTCATAACAGTCCCTGCACTTGTAATAATTTCCTTTATAGTTGTACCCATTATGATTGCAGGGTCTGAAAACTGACTTGGGCCACTAATAACTCGGACACCTGAGGTAGCATTTCCCCAAAAAGATGATGTAAAATTTTGACTACTTCCCCCATCATTCTTACTCCTACTCATATCACCAACAGTAGAAGCTGGTTCTGGTACCAGTGGAACCGTATAGTCAGCTCTATCCTGCAATCTGGCCCACGCAGGAGCCTCTGTCGACCTAACCATTTCCTCCTTACATTTACCAGGTGTCTCTTCAATTCTTGGTATTATTACTTTTATTACTATAGTCTTTCATACAAAACCAGCAGTCATATCCCAATACCGAACACCACTATTAGTTTAATCTTCCCCAACTATAGCCATATTACTATAATTACCAGTGTCAGTCCGAGCAGCCAGAATTGCCATACTGTTAAGAGATAGACATCTCAACACTACTTTCTTTGACCCGTCAGGAGGAGATCGAATCCTGTACCAACACTTATTTGGATTCTTTGGTCACCCTGAAGTCTGCATTCATGGCCTACCAGGGTTTGTTATAAACTCACATATCATTACCTACTATTCAGGATGAAAAGTGCCTTTCAGCTATTTGGGAGTAGTATGAGTCATGTCTACTGGCTTTGTAGGATTTCTCTTGTGGGCCCATCATATGTTTACCACAGGGATAGCTGTCGACTCAGAAGCATACTTTGCATCAGCTACCGTAATTACTTCTATCCCTACAGGAGTAAAAGTATCTAGCTGATTAGCAACTCCTTCTTTAATTTTTCTTTTTCTTTTTTTTTTTTTTTTGGCTACGTTGGGTCTTGGTTGCTGCACGTGGGCTTTCTCTGCTTGCGATGAGCGGCAGCTACTGTTCGTTGTGGTGCGCAGCCTTTTCATTGCAGTGGCTTCTCTTGTTGCAGAGCACGGCCTCTAGGCGCGTGGGCTTCAGTTGTTGTGGCGCACGGGCTCTAGAAGGCAGGCTCAGTAGTTGGGTCGCACGGGCTTTTTGCTCCGCGGCATGTGGAATCTTCCCAAACGAGGGCTCGAACCCGTGTCACCTGCATTGGCAGGCGAATTCTTAACTACTGCATCACCAGGGAAGTCCCTGGTTAGCAACTGTTCACGGAGGTAATATTACATGACCTCCCACTGTATTATGAGTTTTAGGCTTTCGTTTTTCTTTTTACAGTAGGTGGTTTGACAGGAATCATCTTAGCCAACTCATCCCCAGACACTGTCCTCCAGGATACATACTATGTAGTAGCACACTTCCATGACCTAATGTCCATGGGAGCAGTCTTCACTATTATAGGAGGCTTCCTACACTGATTCCCACGATTCTCAGGTTATACAGTTAACTCAGCATGAGCAAAAATTCACTTCACAAGTATATTTGTAGTAGTAAATATGACTTCCTGCATCACTTTCTTGGCCTCTCAGGGATGTCGCTACGTTAGTCTGAGTACCCTGAGGCACACAGAACATGAAATATGTTGTCTTTAGGCTCATTCATCTCAGTAGCGGCAGTAATGCTAATAATCTTCATACTTTGAAAAGCATTTGCGTCTAAACAAGAAGTCTTAGCAATGGAAACTGCTACTCCTAACCTAGAATGGTTACACCATATCCTAGAATGCCCTCCACCATATCCTATGTTTCAAGATCCTACCTATGTAAATGTAAAATACGGAAGGACTCAAGTCCTTTTCAACCAGTTTCAAGCCAACACCATAACAATTATGTCTTTCTCAATAAATGAGATAAAAGTAAAAAGTGATGTAGCTTTGTCAAAGTTAAATCACAGGCTAAAATCCTGTATATCACTAAGGTGTATCAATTTCACCTAGGCTCTCAAGACACAACATCACCGATTATGGAAGAACTTTTACATTTTCATCACACACATTAATAGTGATTTTTTTTTTTTTTTTTTTGCGGTACGCGGGCCTCTCACTGTTGTGGCCTCTCCCGTTGCGGAGCACAGGTTCCGGACGCGCAGGCTCAGCGGCCATGGCCCACGGGCCCAGCCGCTCCGCGGCATGTGGGATCCTCCCAGACCGGGGCACGAACCCGTGTCCCCTGCATCGGCAGGCGGACTCTCAACCACTGCGCCCAGGGAAGCCCATTAATAGTGATTTTTAAAAGAAGCTCTCTAGTCCTCTATATGATTTCACTAATATTGACATCTAAACTAACTCATATATATACAATAGATGCACAAGGAGAGAAAATGTGAACAATTTACCAGCCATTATTGTAACCTTAGCTGCTCTATCATCATTGTGAATCCTTTACATGATACATGAAATCAATAACTCTTCCCCAACCATAAAAAACTATGGGTCAGTAATGATATTGAAGCTACAAATACACAGATTATGAAGACTTAAATGTTGACTCCTCTGTAATCCCCACATCAGAGCTAAAACCAGGAGAATAATGACTAATAGAAGTCAACAACCGAGTAGTTAGAGATAGTCATTGAATATTAGTTAGTTTCATCCGAAATTGTTGTACACTCCTGAGCTGTTCCTTCTCAGGCCTAAAAAGAGCTGCTATCCCAGGACGCCTAAGTTAAAGAATCCTAATACCAACAGGACCAGGCCTATGTTGTGCACAAGACACCTCGTTTTCCTGAGTTCAAAGACAGGACAGAGGGATATGGCTGAGACATGGGGTGAATCTGGAGCCCATGGGGATGCACTGTCCAAGCTCCAGGATAGGAATGGGGCCTCTGGAGTCCCAGGCCACCCACCGCGCCCTCCCGAGCAGGATCTTGGCAACATTCCCTGTCAGTGATGAGGCAGCCCTAGCACTTGTCATACCCCAGTGCTGTGTCCTATGTGGGTCCCATGCTCTTGGGACCACACCCACACTCTTCAGGTCCATGCTGCAGGGTCCTTTGTGCCTCAGGAGTAGAGACCACACGGCAAGCAGTTCCCTCCCCAACCAGCAGGAGGAGGGGAGGAGAGCAGGGGCACCAGGGGAATCTCTCTCAGACAACAACACCCCAGGGGTGCCAGTGGGGCCAGTGATGATGCAGATGAGGCCCAGGCCAAGAGGTGGAACCAGAGGCCCCAAAAGGCAGCTGGTCAGGTCCTGGTTCATCTGCACCCCGGGCACTTTTGTCCCTCATACACCCCCTTCCTCATACACCCCCTTCCTCATACACCCTCTCCTTAAATGCAGATGCTTCAGATGCAAACAGGCAGAGCTTCAGACTGAAAGTCAGCTCTTCCAAAGTGACCCGTCAGCAAACACTGCAGGATTCCACTCCAGTGGGTGCCCTGGAGTCGACAACTCAGGGACTGAAGTGGATATCGGTGCCAGGGGCAGTGGGAGGGAACGGGGAGTGAGACTTTCATGGTGGTAGAATTTTGGTTTTGCAAGATGAGAAGTCCTAGGAATGGTGGTGACGGCTCCACAAGAAAGTGAATAGATCTGATGCCTCAGAAGCGTGCACTTAAAATGGTGGTGATGGTAAAGGGTTTGTGACGTGTGTTTTATTTCACTTAAAATAAATTCTTAAAATAATGTCTTGTTAATTGAGATTCCATTTCAACTCCCCCTCATCACAAATGTCGGAGGCCCAGACACAGTCCCCTATCTTAGGGGCCATCACGGTACCCTCACAGAGCACGTGGGAGACCATTCTTAGGGGGAGCTAGTCTGTGCTCAACTGACCTCTGTCCAGGGGGACCCAGGCAGTGGTGACCCCCATATATTAGACTTATGATATGTGATGATATTAACATGATACAACCAAGTGTTGTTACTTACCAGAACACAGAGCAGCAACCCACTCAAACATGCCTGATCTCATATGAATGTGACAAGATTAAGATAAGAAAAGGTACCACAGGTTAATCAGGGCAACACCCTTAATGCAGAGGGTGGAAATCTCAAAGGGGACAGGACACACGGCAGGCAAAGAGCACATATGCGGTCTCCCTGTACATGTGATCCTGACCCATGCAGATGTGGTGAGACCCACACAGTCCCTGCACCCTATACCTGGGGTCACACATCCACACTCACCAGAGTGACCCACCTCCCCAGACCCTGCATCTAAAGTCACACGTTCTCTCTCAACAGGTGACCCCTCCTACCCAGACACCTCCACCTGGGTCACATGTCCACAGTCCCAGGGTGAACTCACCTCCCCAGACTCTGCACCTGGGGTCACACGTCCCCTTGGTCAGGACACCATGGCTCTGCTGGTAGCTCCCCTACTGTGGAAACAAGCTGGGTCCCTGGGACCTCCTGGGATGGGAAAAAGTGTAAGGGGGGTCTGCCCTCCCCACACTTGTCCCAGAGAAGTCCCCCTCTTTTCCCTTTGATTCTGTGTGATTCTAACTGTTTTTAAAGCTTTCATGCTAGAGTTGAACACATGACCTTGGTTCTGGCAGGCTCTGTCCTTTCTCATCTCACTTACATGTTGAGAAAACTCACAGGACAGCAGGGCTGAAAGCCGAGGGGCAGCTCTGGTCTGCTGAGTAGGGATGGTACACTGGAAGGACAGCTCAACAGCAGCCTCAGCTGTTACCCATCGGCCTTTTGCCCAATCTGCGTGCCCTGAAATGAATTCATCAGCTAAACCTGCCTCCCTACACACCATGCACATGCTGGAGAATTGGAATTATTGCCAGGTAGCCCTCCTGCAGATTCTCCCCAAGCCCCAGGGAAGGTGAACCTTACAGGGATTAAGACTAAGGCCCCGACCATAGCACAGACCCTTGGGAGGACCAGGTAACCACACTCAGAAGAGAGGCTGTTACGTAGAGAAGCCCACCTCAGCTCCAGACCCCAGACATCTAAGCCCTGACCTTCAGATGCAGGCACGGAGCTTCCCAGTACTGAGGCAAGCCTGGGTTTCTACCCATACACATGCTAGTCCTAGCATACACAGAACATGGTCAGGTCTAAATCTTATTATAGACAACACATGGTCAGCTCTAAAAATAATCAGTAGACAGGACATGCAGAGGTCTAAACCTAAAATGTAAACAGAACTTGATCATGTTTAAACTAGCTTAGGGCTGATCTCATAGGAGGTACATTTCACACACATGGGTCTCTCATGTGGATATATCAGCAAGTGGTTCCACCGACACACACTTGTGCACACAGGCAGACACAGCACACACACAAACATATGCAGCTGCACAGCACAAATATATTCACATGCTAGCATATGAACACACATGCACACATATGCCCATGCACACACCAACGTGAGCAAGTGAACACTAAAGTGTGCAAGTGCACATACCTATGCACATACACAGCATATGTATGCAAACAGGCACATGCACATTCATATACACAGCACACACACAGGGAATAAAGTGAAGCCATAAGGTGAATCTGTGAAGCATTCATTCCTGACCACAAGTGAAGCTGACACGTATGGGTTAGGATGAGGGTACGGCTTAGGGTTAGGGTTAGGGTCACATGTTAGGGTAACACTAACCCGTAACCTAACACGTACCTTAACCCTAAACCATTGTCGTACCCTAACCTGTACCCTAAACCATGCCCGTTCCCTAACCCTAACCCTAACACGTAACCTAATCCTAACCCGTACGCTGAAACTGACCTGAACACTAACACGCACCCTAACCACAACCCGTTGTCGTGCCCTAACATGTACCCTAAACCGTACCCGTTTCCTAACCCTAAACCTAACACTAATCCTTACCCTAACCCGTAACCTTATCTTAACCCGTACTCTAACACGAAACCATACCCTAACACGTACCCTAACCCTAAACCACTGTCGTACACTAACCTGTACCCTAAACCGTATCCGTTCCCTAACCCTAACCCTAAACCTAACCCTAGCCCTTACCCTAAACCTTACCCTAAGCCATACCCTATTCCGAACCCGTACACTAACACTAACCCGTACCCTGACACGTACCCTAAACCTAACCCGATCTCGTACCCTAAGCTGTACCCTAAACCATACCCTAACCCTAACCCTAACCCTAATCCTAACCAGTACACTAACACTAACCCATACCCTAATACGCATCCTAATGCGAACCTGTTGTAGTACCCCAAACTGTAACCTAAATCATACCCTAACCCTAACCCTAAATGTAAGCATAACACTAAACCTAACCATAACCCTTACCCTAACATGTACCCTAATCCTAATGCGTACACTAACACCAACCCGTACCCAAACACATACGATAACCCTAACCCATTGTCGTACCCTAACCTGTACCCTAAACTGTACCCATTCCCTAACCCTAACCCTTACCCTAACCCGTACACTAACACTAACCTGTACCCTAACACGTATCCTAACCCTAACCTGTTGTCGTACCCTAACCTGTACCCTAAAACGTATCCATTCCCTAACCCTAATCCTAAGCCTAACCCTAAATCTTACCCTAACCCTAACCCTAAAAGTAACCCTAACCCTTACCCTAAAGCATACCCTAATCCTAAACCGTACACTAACCTAACCCACAGCCTAACAAGTACCCTAATCATAACCCATTGTCGTACCCTAAACTGAACCCTAAACCATACCCGTTTGCTAACCCTAACCCTAACCCTAAACCTTACCCTAACCCGTACCCTTATCCTAACCCATATACTATCACTAACCCGTACCCTAAAATGTACCCTAACTCTAACCTGTTGGCATATGCTAACCTGTATCCTAAACCGTACCCATTCCCTAACCCTAACCCTAAACTTTACCATAACTCATACCCTAATGCTAACCCGTACACTAACACTAACACGTACCCTAACATGTACCCTAACACTAACACGCTGTCGTACCCTAACCTGTACCCTAAACCGTACATGTTCCCTAACCCTAACTCTTACCCTAAACCGTACCCTAATCCTAACCCATATACTAATGCTAACCCTTACCCGAACACATACCCTGAACCTAACCCATTGATGTAACCTAACCTGTACCCTAAACCATATTCGTTCCCTAACACTAACCCTAAACCTTACCCTAACCCATACCCTAATACTAACCCGTACAGTAACACCAAACCTTACCCGAACACATACCCTAACCCTAAACTGTTGTCATACCCGAACCTGCACCCTAAACCATACCTGTTCTCTAATGCTAATCCTAACCCTAACCTCTACCCTAATCCTAACCCAAATACTAACAGTAACCCGTAAAGTAACACGTACCCTAATCCTAACATGTTGTCGTACCCTAACCCGTATGCTAAACCGTACCCATTCCCTAACCCTAACCCTAACCTTAGGCCTTAGTCTAACACGTAACCTAATCTTAACCCGTACAGTAACACTAACCTGTAACCTAACACGTACGCTAACCCTAAACCGTTGTCATACCCTAACCTGTACCGTAAACCATCCCCGTTCCCTAACCCTAACCCTTAACCAAAGCCTTACCCTAACCCGTACCCTAATCCTATATTATACACTAACACTAACACGTACCCTATTACGAACCGTAACCCGAACCTGTTGACGTACCCTAACATGTACCCAAAACCGTAACAGTTCCCTAACTATAAACCGAACCCTAAAACTTACCCTTACCAGTACCCTAATCCAAACCCGTACCTTAACACATACTCTAAACCTAACCCACTGTTGTACTTTAACCTGTACCTTAAACTGTACCCGTTCCCTAACCCTAACACAAACCCTAACCCTAAGCCTTATCCTAACCCGTACCCTAAACCTAACCCGAACAATAACACTAACCTGTAACCTAACACGTAACCTAACCCTAACACATTGTCGTACCATAACCTGTACCCAAAATGTACCCGATACTTAACCCTAACCCTAAACCTAACCCTTACCCTAACCCGAACCCTAATCCTAACCCGTACACTAACACTAACCCATACCCTAACACGTACCCTAACCCTAACACGTTGTGGTACACTAACCTGTACCTAAACTCTACCCATTCCCTAACCCTAAACCGAACCCTAAACCGTTTCCTAACCCTAGCCCATACACTAACACTAACCCGTACCCTAACCATAACCCATTGTCATACCCTAACTTGTACCCTAAACCATACCCATTTTCTACCCCTAACCCTAAGCCAAACCCTTACCCTAACCCGTACTATAATCCTAACCTGTACACTAACACTAACCTGTACCCTATAACGTACAATAAACCTAACCCATTTTCCTACCCTAACCTGTACCTGAACCCGTACCCGTTCCCTAACCCTAACCCTAATCCTAACACTAACCCTAAACCTTATCCTAACCCGTACAATAATCCTAACCTGTGCACTAACACTAACCCATACCCTAACACGTACCCAAACCCTAACCAGTTGTCGTACCCTAACCTGTACCTGTTTAACCCTAACCCATACCCTAGCCTGTACCCTAATCCTAACGCATACACTAACACTAACCCGCAACATAACACGTATGCTAACTCTAACCCGTTGTTGTACCCTAAACTGTATCCTAAACTGTACCCGTTCCCTAACCCTAACCCTAACCCTAACCCGTAACCTAATGCTAACCCATACACTACACTAACCTGTTCCCTAACACGTACCCTAACCTTAAAGCATTGTTGTACCCTAACCTGTACTCTAAAGCGAACCCATTCCCTAACCCTACACTAATCCTTACCCTAACCTATACCCTAATCCTAACCCGTACACTACTACTAACCTGTACCCTAACATGTAACATAACCATAAACCGTTGTCATAACCTAACCCGTACCCTAAACCGTACCCATTCCCTAACCCTAACCCTAAACCTAATCCTAACCCGTACCCAAATCCTAACCTGTACACTAACACTAACACATACCGTAACACGTACCCTAACCCTAACCCGTTGTGGTACCCAAACCTTTACCCTAAACCGTACCCCTTCCCTAATCCTAACCGTAAGACTAAACCTAACCCTTACCCTAACCCGTACCCTAATCCTAACACGTACACTAACACTAATCTGTACCCTAACATGCACCATAACCCTAACCCGTTGTCATACCCTAACCTGTACCCAAATGCTAACCCATACACTGACACTAACCCATACCCTAACCTGTACACAAACCCTAACACGTTGTCGTACCCTAAACTGTACCTGAACCCAAACCCGTTCCCTAACCCGAACACTAACCCTAACCCTAACCCTGACCCTTATTCTAACCTGTACCCTAATCCTAACCTGTACACTAACTCTAACCCCTACCCTAACATATACCCAAACCCTAATCAGTTGTCATACCCTAAACTGTACCCTAAACCGTACCCGTTCCCTAACCCTAACACTAATCTTAAACCTAAACTTTACTGTAACCTGTACGCAAATCCTAACCCATACCTTAACACTAAACAGTACCCTAACATGTACCCTAAACCTAACCTGTTGTTGTACCCTAACCTATACACTAAACCAGACCCTAACTCGTATCCTAGTCCTAGCCCGTACACTAACGTTAACCCGTACTCTAACACATACCCTAATCCTAACCCACTGTCATACACTAACCAGTACCGAAAAACATACACATTCCCTAACCCTAACCCTAAGCCTAACCCTAGCCTAACCCATACCCTAATCCTAACACATACACTAACACTAACCCATACCCTAACTCGCAGAATAACCCTAATCTGTTGTCATAACCTAATCTGTACCCGACACTGTACCAGTTCCCTAACCATAACCCATACCCTAATACTAACCCGTACACTAACAATAACCCGTACCCTAAAACGTACCCTAGCCGTAATCCATTGTTGTACCCTAAACTGTACCCTAAACCGTACTCGTTCCCGAACCCTAACCTGAACTCTTACCCTAACCTGTACCCTAATCCTAAGACGTACACTGACACTAACACGTACCTTAACATGTATCTTAACCCTAACCCATTGTCGTACCCTAAACTTTATCCTAAACTGTACCTGTTCCCTAACCCTAACCCTACCGCTAACCCTTACCCTAACCAGTAACCTAATCATGACACGTACACTAACACTAAACCGTACCCTAACACGTACACTAAGCCTAATCCGTTGTCGTACCCTAACCCGTACCCTAAACCGTACCAACCCTAACCCGAACCCGAACCCTAATCCTAACCTGTACACTAACACTAACCTGTACCCTAACACGTACACTAAGCCTAATCCGTTGTCATACACTAACCTGTACCCTAAACCGTACCCGTTCCCTAACCGTAAGCCTAAACCTAGCCATAACACTAACCCTAACACTTACCCTAACCCGTACCCTAATTCTCACCCGTAGACTAACATTAAACCGTGTGCTAACACGTACCCTGACACTACAAAATTATCGTACCCTGTACCCTAAACAATACCAATTCCCTAAACCTAACACTAACCCTTACGCTAACCCGTACCCTAATCCTAAACCATACACTAACACTAAACTGTATCCTAACTCATACCCTAAGCCTAAACCGTTATCGTATCCTAACCTATACCCTAAACCGTATCCGTTCCCTAACGCTAACCCTAACCCTAAACCTAAACCTAACTGTTACACTAACCAGTATCCTAATCCGGACCCGTACACTAACACTAACTCGTACCCTGACACGGACCCTAGCCCTAACCTGTTGTCTTACCCTAAGCTGTACCCTAAACTGTACCCGTTTCCTAACCTTAAACCTAACCCTAACCCTAATCCTTACCCTAACGCGTACCCTAACACCTACTCTAACCGTAACCCATTCTCGTATACTAAACTGTATCCTAAACCGTAACCATCCCTAACCCTAACCCCAACCCCAACCCTAACCCGTGCCCTAATTCTAACCATACACTAACACTAACCCATAGCCTAGCACCTACCCTAACCTGAATCCGTTGTCGTACACTAACCTTTAACCTAACCCATACCCTAACCCTAAACATAACCCTTAGCCTAACCCGTATCCTAAACCTAACCCGTACACTAACACTAACGCATACCCTAACACATACCCTAACCCTAACACATTGTCGTACCCTAACCTGTACCCTAAACCGTACACGTGCCCTAACCCTAACCCTAACTCTTACCCTAACGCATACCCTAATCTGTACCCATTCCCTAACCCTAACCGTAAACCTTACCCTAACCCGTACCCTAATCCTAAACCATACCCTAACACTAAACCATACCCTAACTCGTACCCTAAACCTAATCCGTTGTCTTACCCTAACCTGTACCCTAAATCCTAGCAGATCCCTAACCGTAACCCAAACCCTAATGCTGACCCTAACCCTAACCCTTACTCTAATCCTAACTCGAACTTTAACCTGTATTCTAACATGTACCCTAACCCTAATCCATTGTCGTACCCTAACCTGTACCGTAAACTGTACCTGTTTCCTAGCCCAACCCTAACCCGAAACCTAAACCTTACCCTAACCCTAAACCTAAACCTTACCCTAACCCATATCCTAATCCCAACCCGTACACTAACAATAACCCGTACCCTAATACGTCCCATAAACCTAACCCGTTGTCATACCCTAATCTGTACCCTAAACCATACCCATTCCCTAACCGTAAACCTAACCCTTACCCTAACTTGTACCCTAATCCTGACCTGTACACTAACATTAACCCATACGCTAACATGTACCCTAAACCTAATCCGTTGTCGTACCCTAACCTGTACCCTATACCGTACCCGTTCCCTAAACCTAAACCTAACCCTAACCCTTACCCTAATCCGTACTCTAATCCTAACCGTACACTAACACTAAACTGTACCCTAACATGTATCGTAACCCTAATCCGTTGTGGTACACTAACCTGTACCTCAAACCATACCCATTCCCTAAACCTAACCCTAAACCTAAACCTTACCCTAACCCATACCCTAATTCTAACCCTTACACTAACACTAACCCATACCCTAACACCTACCCTAACACTAACTCGTTGCCGTACCCTAACTTGTACCCTAAACCATACCTGTTCCCAACCCTAACCCTAAGCCTAAACCTTACACTAACTCGTACGCTTCTCCTAACCCCTACAGTAACACTAAACCGTACCGTAACATGTACCCTAACCCTAACCTGCTGTTGTACCCTAACCTGTACCCTATACCATACCAGTTCCCTAACCCTAACCCTAACACGTTACCTAACCCTAAACCTAACCCTAAGCCTAAACCTTATCCTAACCCATACACTAACACTAACCCATACCTTAACTCGTAGCATAACCCTAACCCATTGTCATAAGCTAACCTGTACCCTACACCGTACCAGTTCCCTAACCCTAACCCTAAACCTTACACTTACCCGTACCCTAATCCTAACCCATACACTAACAATAACGCATACCCTAAAACATACCCTAACCCTAAACCGTTGTCATACCCTAACCAGTAGCCTAAACCGTACACGTTCTCTAACCCTAACACTAGACCTTACCCGAACCTGTACCCTAACCCGTACACTAACAATAACCCGTACCCTAACGCGTACCCTAACCCTAACCCGTTGTCGTACCCTAACTTATACCCTAAACCGTACCCGTTCCCTAACCGTAACCCTAACTCTTACCCTAACCTGTACCCTAATCCTAAACCGTACACTAACACTAACCTGTACCCTAACACGTACCCTAACCCTAAACCGTTGTCGTACCCTAAACATTACCCTAAACCGTACCCGTTCCCTAACCCTAAACCTAAACCTAACCGTTACCCTAACCCATATCCTAATCCTAACTCCTACACTAACACTACTTCTACGCTAACATTTACCCTAACCCTAACACTCTGTTGTACACTAACTTGTACCCAAAACCATACCCGTTCCCAAAACATAAATCTTAACCTAACCCATCACCTAATGCTAACCCGTACATTAACACTAACGCATACCCTAACCCGTACCCTAACCCTATCCCGTTGTCGTACCCAAACCTGTACCCTAAACGGTACCCGCTCCCTAACGCTAACACTAACCAAAACCCTTACCCTAACCTGTACCCTAATACTAACCCATACACTAACACATACACTAACGTGAACCATAACCTTAACCCGTTGTCATACCATGTACCATAACCCTAACCCGTTGTCATACTCTAAACTGTACCCTAAACAATACCCATTCTCTAACTCTAACCCTAACCCTAAACTTAAACCTAATCCTAACACTTAACTTAACCCATACCCTAATCCTATACTATACACTAACACCCGTACCCTATCACGTACCGTAACCGATCCCGTTGTCGTACCCTAACCTGTTCCCGAAATCGTAACCGTTCCCTAACTATAACCCTAACCCTAACCCTTACCCTTACCCTAACCAGTACCCTAATCCAAATCCTTACCCTAACACATACCCTAAACCTAGCCCATTGTTGTACTCTAACCTGTACCCTAAACTGTACCCGTTCCCTAACCCTAACCCTAAGCCTTATCCTAACTCGTACCCTAAACCTAACCCATACACTAACACTAACCTGTAACCTAACACGTAACCTAACCCTAACACATTGACATACCATAATCTGTACACTAAATGTACCTGCTCACTAACCCTAACCCGAAACCTAACCCTTACCGTAAACCGAACCGCAATCCTAACCTGTATACTAACACTAACCCATGCCCTAACACGTACCCTAAGCCTAACACGTGTGGTACCCTAACCTGTACCCTAAACCATACCCGTACACTAACCCTAACCCTAAACCATTTCCTAACCCTAACCCATATACTAACACTAACCCGTACCCTAACACTTACCCTAACCATAGCCCGTTGTCGTACCCTAACTTGTACCCTAAACCATACCCATTTTCTACCCCTAACCCTAACCCTAAGCCTAACCCTTATCCTAACCCGTACCCTAATCCTAACCCGTACACTACACTAATCTGTACCCTAAAACGTACAATAAATCTAATCCGTTGTCATACCCGAACCTGTACCCGAAGCCGTACCCGTTACCTAACCCTAATCCTAATCCTAACCCGAACCCTAACCCTTAGCCTAACCCGTACCCTAATCCTAAAGTGTGCACTAACACTAACCCTAACCCTAACACGTACCCTAACCCTAAACCATTGTCGTACCCTAACCTGTACCCTAAACCGTACCCATTCACTAACCCTAACCCTAACGCTAACCGTTACTCTAACCCGTTCCCTAATCCTAACCCGTACAGTAACACTAACCCGTACCCTAACCCTAATCTGTTGTTGTACCCAACCTGTACCCTAAACCATACCCTAACCCTAACCATCTCCCTAAACCTTACCCTAACCCGTACCCTTATTCTAACCCGTACACTAAAACTAACCCATAACCTAACACGTACCCTAACCCTAACACGTTGTCGTACCGTAACCTGCACCCTAAATCGTACCCGTTCCCTAACCCTAACCCTTACCCTAAGCCTTCCCCTACATGACCGTAATCCTAACCCGTACACTAACACTAACCCGTACCCTAACCCTTACCCTAACCCTAAACTGTAGCCATAACCTAAGCTGTACCCTAACCCTAACCTGTACCACAACCCTAACCCTAACCCACACCCTAAACCTTACCCTAATCCTAACCCGTACCCTAACCCTTATCCTAACCCTAACCTGTAGCCGTACCCTAATCTGTACCCTAACGCATACCCTAACCCTAACCCTCACCCGTACCCTAACCCTAACCCAATCTCTAACCCACAGCCATACCGTAACCCATACCCTAACCCATACCCTAACTTTAACCCGTACCCTAAACTGTTCCCTAACCTTACCCTAACCCTAACCTGTACCCTTATCCTAACCTGTAACCTAACCCAATCCGTACCCTAATCCCTAATCCTTACCCCTATCTTAATTTTGTTTTGTTTTTTTAAAAAAAATATTTTCTTGGGTTAAAACAAAATAGCAGAATAACAAAATAAAAGAGTAAGTAACCTGAGTGTCCCTCAAAAAGCTAAGTCTGAAGTTGTTGGTACTTCTGTTCTATGGACTGTTATGTAGCCTATGAAAAGTGTGAGAGCTAAATCAGTTTTTCTACAGTGAGAAACATGATATTCTAGATGTATAGAACACCTGGATAAAATGAGAAATCTACACATTATGCTGGTCGTTTCAGTAAATGGGAAAGGAGGGCAAGTGGTAAAATATTATCTTTTCCTTTAATCTTTTTAAATTTCACTTGTTACAAAGAACTTGAATTATAATTGTACTTTAAAAAAGTAACAATGGAAATTTAAAAATATATATATATAGTCTGTTCAATTACATTTCATAGAATTATGAAATGCTGCCGCCCTGTGGCCGTTACCTGCAAAAGCAGCTTTAAAACCTAGGTTAATGGTCACTTCATATGAACAAGTACTGCAGGGCTGTAAAGGAAACCTGCCCTCATCATGTCTTGAGGGAGGTAAAGGCCAAAATATTTCAAAATGTGGCACATATTTCAAAAAAACCATTTGAAGAACTAAGCTGTAATAACAGCTTGAAAAATAAAACGACATGCCTGAAAGCTCAATTTCAAGGGATTATGAGACACATGCAAATCCAACCACACAGAGGTATCAGCTCACACCATTCAGAATAACCATCAGAAAAGAAACTATAAACGATCAATGCTGAAGAGGTTGTGGAGAAATGCATACCCTCAATTTGAAGTGGGACGTAACCTGGTAAGAGCCACTAATGGGAACAGAGTGGAGGTGCCTTCAAAAGGTAAACATTGAGCTACTATATGATCCAGCAGGCCCACTCCTGGGCCTATAACCTAAGAAGACAGAATTGGAAAGACACAGGCAGGCAAATCTGCATTGCAGCAGTATTACAATAGCCAAGACATGGAAGCAACCAAAAGTCCATCAACAGATGGGTGGACAAAGAAGAACTGGTACATGTACAGATGGAATATTAGCCAAGGAAAAAAATGACATAACGCCATTTGCAGCACCGTAGATGAGTCTAGAAGTAATCACGCAACTTGTAGTAAGTCAGAAAGTGAAAGACACATATCCGATGATATCACTTATGGGTGTTACCTAAAAATTGATACCAGTGAAGATATTTCCACAGAGAATGGCAATCAGAGATTCATTAAACAAACTTATGGTTCACCAATCGAAACCTGTGAGGATTGGATACATTAGGAGGTCAGGGTTAACAGAGATATACAAACACAGGTGAAGTATATAATCACCAAAGACCTACGGAATACCAAGAGAAGACTACTCAACATTATGTCATAACCTACATGGGAAAAGGATCCGAAGAAGAATAGATATATGTATATGTGTGAAAGAACCACATCTTGCACAAAAAAAAAACATTGTAATCAAATTTGCTGCGATAAAAAATAAAAATTAAATTAAAAATATGAACAAGAAATAATGAGACATAAACTTAAAGGAATTTTTCCTGGCACATTCCATTCTAATTTTCAACCTAGAACAGGACTGCCATTAAGTCTCTGTTGCCCTGGTAACCAGATTTGGTAAAGGAGAAATGCTGCCGCCTTGTGGCTATTTCACACAACAGCAGCTTTAAACCAAGAGCTAACGGTCACTTAATATTCAAAATATGTGTAGGACTATAAAGGACACCGGGCCTCCAAAAATTCCAGGGGTCGTAAATCGACCAGAAAATTCAAAAGACGTCAACATTTCAAAAAGACAATGTCAAGAGGCATATTTTGCACACATTTTGTCTTTTCTTTTTCTTTTGGTTTAAAAAAATGCATGGAATAATCTCAATATCAGGAACTAATAAAGCCATGCAAATGCAATCTACAAAAACGTTCACCTTACCACCGTCAGAATGATCATCAGCAAAATAGGCTACAAAACATGAATGATGAAAGGGTTTTAGAGAACTGTGTACCCTCTAGCTGCTGCTGGGACGTAAACTGGTAACAGCCAGTAATGAGGAGAGAATGGTGGTGCGTTTAAAGTTAAAAATTGAGCTCATCACTCTGTAATAACCTACACAGAAAAGGAACCAAAGATGAATAGATAGATACATAGATATAATGAAACAGATTCTGTACACCTAGAACAAACACAACATTTTAATCAAATTTTCTCTGATAATAAAAATAATTTAAAAACAAACAAGAGATAAGGAGATATAAGCTCTTGGGGGTGTGCCCTGGCACATTCCACTCTAATTTGCAGCCTACGAACACGATTTCCAGGAAGGCTCTGTTGCCCAAAAACCCAGAGCTGGAAATGTAGAAATGCTGCCGCCTTGTGGCCGTTTCCCGCAAGAGCGGCTTTAAACCCACAGCTAATGGTCACTTAACATTCACAAGGACGCAGGCCGGTAAAGGACACCTGCCCTCAAAAAATGTCCTGAGGTGAGGAATGGCCAAAGAAAATTCAAAAAAGTCAAAATTTTCAAGAAGGTAGTATGAAGCAGTAAGTTTGACTTACTCTCTTGTTAAAAAAAGGAAAATGGATAGAAGGTCAACCTCAGGAATTATTAGACTCTTGCAAATCTAATCTACAAAAAGGTTGCAACTCACACCAGTCGACCAACCATCAGAAAAAAGTCTACAAAGAATAAATGCTGATGTGGTTTGAGAGAACTGTGTACCCTCTAGCTGCTGGGTGGGTGTAAACTGGTAACAGTCAGTAGTGAGAACATAATAGAGGTGCATTTAAAGGTAAAAATTGAGCTACCATGTGATCCGGTAGGTCCTTTGATGCGCCTATCACCTGAGCAGACAAGAATGAAAAAGACACAGGCTGGCAAACCTGCACTACGGGAACATTTAATATAGCCAAGACTTGGAAGAAACCAAAATGTCCATCAACAGAAAAATGCACAAAGAAGAAGTGGTCCATGTACACAACGGAATATTAGCCACGGAAAACAATGAAACAGGGCCGTTTGCACCACCATATAAAGACCTAGAGATAATCACCCAACTTGAAGTAAGAAGGAAACTGAAAGACAGATATCCTATGACATCACTTATAGGTGTTACCTAAAAATTGATACCCATGAACTTATTTCCAAGAGAACGAAAAGCATGGATTAAGAAAAAAAAATTATGTTTAACCAAATGGAAAGGTGTAAGGAATGTGTGAATTAGGATATGGGGGTTAACAGACATGTACTAAGACATATGAAATATATAATCACAAAATACCTATAGAATACCAGGAGAGGTCTACTCAACACTCTGTAATAACCTACACGGGAAAGGACCCAAAGAGGAATAGACAGATACATTGATATGATGAACCGGATTCTGCACACCTAGGAGAAACAACATTTTTATCAAATTTGCTCTGATACCTAATAAAAATTAAATTAAAAAAACAAACAACAAGTAAGGAGATATAAGCTCTTGCGGGTTTGCGCTGGCACATTCCACTCTAATTTGCAGCCTACGAACACGATTTCCAGGAAGGCTCTGTTGTCCAAAAACCCAGAGTTGGAAATGTAGAAATGCTGCCGCCTTGTGGCCATTTCCCGCAAGAGCGGCTTTAAATCCACAGCTAATGGTCACTTAACATTCACAAGGACTCAGGCTGGTAAAGGACACCAGCCCTCAAAAACTGTCCTAAGGTAGGGAATGGCCAACAAAATTCAAAACAGGCAAATTTTTCAAGAAGATAGTATGAAGACATAAGTTTTACTCACTGTCTTTTTAAAAAGAGGAAAATGGATAAAAGCTCAACCTCAGGAATTATTACACTCGTGCAAATGTAACCTGCAAAAAGGTTTCAACTCACACAGGTCGACTGACCATCAACAAAAAGTCTACAAATAATAAATACTGAAGTATTTTTTGAGAACTGTGTACCCTCTAGCTGCTGGTGAGATGTAAAGTGGTAACAGCCAATAATGAGAACATAAAGGAGCTGCGTTTAAATGTAAAAATTGAGCTACCATTCGATGCAGCAGGCCCACCGCTGGGCCTCTCACCTGAGAAGACCAGAATCCAGAAGACAAAGCCTGCAAAAGCTGAACTTCAGTCTTATTCACAATAGCCAAGACATGGAAGCAACGTAAATGTCCATCAACAGATGAATGGATAAAGAAGTGGTCCACGTACACAATGGAATATTAGCCATGGAAAACAATGAAACACTGCTCTTTGAGGTACCATAGATAAGCCTAGAGATAATCACCGAACATGAGGTAAGTTGGAAAGCAAAAGACATATATCCTATGATATCACTTATAGGTGTTACCTAACAACTGACAAAAATGGACATATTTCCACAGAGAAAGACACACACAGACTTAGAAAACAAACTATGCTTATCTAAAAGGAAAGGTGGTGGCAATGGATAAATTAAGATTAGGTTTACCATACCTATACAAATACAGATTAAGTACATATGTCAAAAAGCCCGAGCACATAGCAAGGGAGGTGTACAGAACACTCTGTAATCCTTTACATGGGAAAAGGATCTTTACATGAATAGGTATATATGATGTACGAATGAAGCAGATTGTGTACACCTAGGACAAACTGTACTCTAATCATTACCCCAATTAAAACAACGAACAAGAAGTAATGAGAAATAAACTTCAGGGGCTTTTTCCTGGCACATTCCATTCTAATTTACAACCTGGGAACACGACTTCCAGAAAGGCTCTGCTGCCCTAGTAACCAGATTTGGGAATGGAGAAATGCTGCCGCCTTGTGGCCGTTTCCCACACAGCAGCTTTAAACCCAGTGCTAATGGTCACTAAATATTCACACTCATTAATGGTCACTAAATATTCACACTCATTACTCACATTTTGTCTTTTCCTTTTTTTTTGTAAATGACACCTACCCTCAAAAAAATTTCCTGGGGTTGAAAATCGACCACAAAATTCAAAAGAGGGCAACCTTCCAAGAAGACAATTTCAAGAGGTATATTGTACTCACACTTCTTTTTCTAAATAAAAGAGAAAGGTGTGGGAAAATGCTGAATATTAGGAATTATTAAAGACATGCAAATATAAATTAGAAAAACCTATCAGCTCACACCAGTCAGAATGGCCATGAGAAAACATTCTAAAAACAATAAATGCTGAAGGGGTTGTGGAAAAATGCATACCCTCGGTGTTAATTGGGACGTGGTAAGAGACACTAATGAAAACACAATGCAGGTGCTTTGAAAAGGTAAACACTGAGCTACCAGTCAATGAATCATACCCACTGTTGGGCCTATCACCTGAGAAAATGAGAATCAAAAGTCACAGGCTGGCAATACTGCACTCCAGCAATATTTACCATAGGCAACACTTGGAAGCAACGAAAATGTCCATCAACAGAGGAATACACAAAGAAGAAGTGGTCCATGTACAGAATGGACTATTACTCCACTAAGAAATATAAATTAAATTTAAAAAACAAACAAAATAAGGAGACATCAGCTTTGGTGGGTTTATCCGGGCACATTCCATTCTAATTTATAACTGAGGAACACCACTGGCAGGAAGGTCTGTTTCCCTCGGTACCAGAGTGGGGAACGCAGAAATGCTGCCGTCCTCTGGCCGATACCTGCAACAGCAGCTTTGAAATCTGTGTTAATGGGCACTTCATATGCACAAGTACTGCAGGGCTGCAAATGAAACCTGCCCTTAAAATGTCTTGATGCAGGTAAAGGCCAAAAAATTTCAAAATGTGGCACATACTTCAATAAAACAATTTGAAGAAGTCAGCTGTAATAACAGTTTGAAAAATAAAAGGACATGCCTGAGAGCTCAATTTCAAGGGAGTATGAGACACATGCAAATCCAACCACAAAGAGGTATCAGCTCACACCACTGAGAATAACCATCAGCAAAAAAATTACAAACGATCAATGCTGAAGAGGTTGTGGAGAAATGCATACTCTTAATTTGAAGTGGGACGTAACCTGGTAAGAGCCACTAATGGGAACAGAATGGAGGTGCCTTTAAAAGGTAAACATTGAGCTACTATATGATCCAGCAGGCCCACTCCTGGGCCTATAACCTAAGAAGACAGAATTGGAAAGACACAGGCAGGCAAATCTGCATTGCAGCAGTATTACAATAGCCAAGACATGGAAGCAACCAAAAGTCCATCAACAGATGGGTGGACAAAGAAGAACTGGTACATGTACAGATGGAATATTAGCCAAGGAAAAAAGTGACATAACGCCATTTGCAGCACCGTAAATGAGTCTAGAAGTAATCACGCAACTTGTAGTAAGTCAGAAAGCGAAAGACACATCCGATGATATCACTTATGGGCGTTACCTAAAAATTGATACCAGTGAAGATATTTCCACAGAGAAAGGCAATCACAGATTCATTAAACCAACTTATGGTTCACCAAATGGAAAGGTGTAAGGATTGGATACATTACGATATTGGGGTTAACAGAGCTATACAAACACATGTGAAATATATAATCACCAAAAACCTACGGCATACCAAGAGAAGACTACTCAACATTGTGTCATAACCTACATGGGAAAAGGATCTGAAGAAGAACAGATACATGTATATGTGTAAAAGAACCACATCTTGCACACCTAGAACAAACAAAGCATTGTAATCAAATTTTCTGTGATAAAGAATAAAAATTAAACTAAAGAAACGAGCAAGAAGTAATGAGACATAATCTTAAGGGGCTTTTCCTGGCACATTCCGTTCTAATTTACAACCTACAACACAACTTCCATTATGGCTCTGTTGCCCTAGTAACCAGATTTGGTAAGAAGAAGTGCTGCCGCCTTCTGGTCGTTTCACACAACAGCGGTAATGGTCACTTAATATTCAAAATAATTGCAGGCCTGTAAATGACACCTGCCATCAAAAAAAATCCTGGGGTCGTAAATCGACCAGAAAATTCAAAGGACGTCAACATTTCAAGAAAACAATTTCAAGAGGCATATTTTACGCACATTTTGTCTTTTCTTTTTTTTCTTTAAAATAAAAGGGAATTGAAAAATGCGCAACATCGCCAATTAATAAAGCCATGCAAATCCAATTACAGAAATGTTCACCTCACAGCCGTCAGAATGTTCTTCATCAAAAAGTCTACAAAGAATAAATGCTGAAGGGGTTTCAGAGAACTGTGTACCCTCTAGCTGCTGGGGGGATGTAAACTGCTAACAGCCAGTAGTGAGAACATAATGGAGGTGCGTGTAAGGGTAAAAATTGAGCTACCATGTGATCCGGTAGGTCCTTTGATGCGCCTATCACCTGAGCAGAGCAGAATGGAAAAGACACAGGTTGGCAATCCTGCACTGCAGGAACATTTAACATAGCCAAGACTTGGAAGAAACCAAAATGTCCATCAACAGAAAAATGCACAAAGAGGAAGTGGTCCATGTAAACAATGGAATATTAGCCATGGAAAACAATGAAACAGTGCCGTTTGCACCACCATATAAGGACCCTAGAGATAATCACCCAACTTGAAGTAAGAAAGAAAGTGAAAGACAGATATCCTATGACATCACTTATAGGTGTTACCTAAAAATTGATACTCATGAACTTATTTTCAAGAGAAGGAAAAGCATGGATTAAGAAAAAAATTATGTTTAATCAAATGGAAAGGTGTAAGGAATGTGTGAATTAGGATATGGGGGTTAACAGACATGTACTAAGACATATGAAATATATAATCACAAAATACCTATGGAATACCAAGAGAGGTCTACTCAACACTCTGTAAAAACCTACACGGGAAAGGACCCAAAGATGAATAGACAGATACATTGATATGATGAACCAGATTCTGTACACCTAGGAGAAACATTTTTATCAAATTTGCTCTGATACCTAATAAAAATTAAATTTAAAAAACAAACAAGTAAGGAGATACAAGCTCTTGGGGATGTGCCCTGGCACATTCCACTCTATTTGCAGCCTACTAACACAATTTCCAGGAAGGCTCTGCTGCCCCAAAACCCAGAGTTGGAAATGTAGAAATTCTGCCGCCTTGTGGCCGTTTTGCGCAAGAGTGGCTTTAAGCCCACATCTAATGGTCACTTAACATTCACAAGGACTCAGGGCTGTAAAGGACACCTGCCCTACATAACTGTGCTGAGGTAGGTAATGGTCAATAAAATTCAAAACTGGCAAATTTTTCAAGACAATAGTATGAAGACGTAAGTTTGACTCACTCTCTTTTTTAAAAAAAGGAAAATGGGTAAAATCTCAACCTCAGGAATTATTAGACTCATGCAAATCTAATCTACAAAAAGGTTTCAACCCACACCAATTGACTGACCATCAGCAAAAAGTCTACAAACAATAAATTCTGAAGGGGTTTTAGAGAACTGTGTACCCTCTAGCTGCTGGTGAGATGTAAAGTGGTAACAGCCAATAATGAGAACAGAAAGGAGCTGCGATTAAAAGTAAAAATTGAGGTACCATTCAATCCAGCAGTCACACCACTGGGCCTCTCACCTGAGAAGACCAGAATCGAGAGGGCCCGGGCTGCAAAAGCTGCACTGCAGCCTTATTCACAATAGCCAAGACAGTGAAGCAACCTAGATGTCCATCAACAGATGAATGGATAGAGAAGTGGTCCACGTTCACAATAGAATATTAGCCATGGAAAACAATGAAACACTGCTATTTGAGGCACCACAGATGAGCTTGGAGATAATCACAGAATATGAGGTAAGTCAGAAAGCAAAAGACCTATATCCTATGATATCACTTATAGGCGTTATCTAATAACTAACACAAATGAACATATTTCCACAGAGAAAGACACTCACAGACTTAGAAATTAAGTATGCTTATCCAAAAGGAAAGGTGGGCGGAATGGATAAATTAAGATTAGCGTTACCATATGTATACAAATACATATTATAAACATATCAAAAAGACGGACCATATAGCAAGGGAGGTCTACGGAACACTCTGTAATATTTTACATGGGAAGAGGATCTGAACGTGAATAGACATATATATTGTACAAAAGAATCAGATTGTGTACACCTGGACAAAAAATATCTAATCATTACCCCGATTAAATAAATTTTAAAAACCAAGAAGAAGTAATGAGACATAAACTTACGGGCGTTTCTCCTGGTACATTCCATTCTAACTTACAACCTAGGAACACGACTTCCAGAAAGGCTCTGCTGCCCTAGTACCCAGATTTGGGAATGGAGAAATGCTGCCTCCTTGTGTCCGTTTCCCACAATAGCAGCTTTAAACCCAGTGCTAACGGTCACTAAATATTCACCAAACTTGCAGTCTGTAATGACACCTACCCTCCAAAAATATCCTGGGGTCGAATATCGACAAAAAATTCAAAAGAGGGCAACCTTCCAAGAAGACAATTTCAAGAGATATATTGTACTCACACTTTTTTTTTTTAACAGAAAAGAAAAGGGCGTGGAAAAATGGTGAATTTTAGGAATTTTTAAAGACATGGAAAAAGAAATTACAAAAACCTATCAGGTCACAGCAGTCAGACCGGCCATTAGCAAAAGTGCTGCAAACAATAAATGCTGAAGGGATTGTGGAGAAATTCATACCCTCGGGTCTAAGGGGGACGGGGTAAGAGCCATTAATGAAAACACAATGGAGGTGCTTTGAAAAGGTAAACATTGAGCTACTAGTCAATCAGTCACACCCACTGCTGGGCCTATCACCTGAGAAAATGAGAATCAAAAAGTCACAGGCGGGGCTTCCCTGGTGGCGCAGTGGTTGAGAGTCCGCCTGCCGATGCAGGGAACACGGGTTTGTGCCCCGGCCCGGGAAGATCCCACATGCCACGGAGCGGCTGGGCCCGTGAGCCATGGCCGCTGAGCCTGCGCGTCCAGAGTCTATGCTCTGCAATGGGAAAGACCACAACAGTGAGAGGCCCGCAAAAAAGTCACAGGCTGGCAGTCTTGCACTCCAGCAATATTTAATGTAGCCAACACTTGGAAGCAATGAAAATGTCCCTCAACAGAGGAGTGCACCAAGAAGTGGTCCATATACACAATGGAATATTACTCCAATAAAAATATAAATTCAATTTAAAAAACAAACAAAAGTAAGGAGACATCAGCTTTTCGGGGTCTATCCAGGCACATTCCACTCTAATTTATAACCGAGGAAGACCACTGGCCGGAAGGTCTGTTTCCCTAGTACCAGGATGGGGAATGAAGAAAGGCTGCCACACTCTGGCCGTTACCTGCAAAAGCAGCTTTAAAGCCTGTGCTAATGGTCACTTCATGTGAACAAGTACTGCAGGGCTGTAAATGAAACCTGCCCTCAAAATGTCTTGAGGGAGGTAATGGCCAATAAATTTCTAAATGTGACACATACTTTAGGAAAACACTTTGAAGAACTAAGCTGTAATCACAGTTTGAAAAATAACAAGGACATGCCTTCAAGCTCAATTTCAACGGATTATGAGTCACATGCAAATTCAACCACAAAGAGGTATCAGCTCACACCAGTCAGAATATCCATCAGCAAGAAAACTACAAACAATAAATGCTGAAGGTGTTGTGGAGAAATGCATACCCTCAACTTTAAGTGGGATGTAACCTGGAAAGAGCCACTAATGAGAACAGAATCGTGGTGCATTTAAAAGGTAAATCCTGAGATACCGTATAATACGGGAGGCCCACTCCTGGGCCTATAACATAAGAAGACAGAATTGGAAAGACACAGGCAGGCAAATGTGCATTGCAGCAGTATTACAATAGCCAAGACATGGAGGCAACCAAAAAGTCCATCAAGAGGTGAGTGGACAAAGAAGAACTGGTACATGTACAGATGGAATATTAGCCAAGGAAAAAAATGACACAATGCCATTTGCAGGACCGTAGATGATTCTAGAGGTAATCAGGCAAATTGTACTAAGTCAGACAGCAAAAGACACATATCCTATAATAACACTTACAGGTGTTAGCTAAAAATTGATACCAATGAAGATATTTCCACAGAGAAAGGCAATCACAGATTCATTAAACAAAGTTATGGTTCATCAAATGGAAAGGTGTGAGGATTGGATACATTAGGATATTGGGGTTAACATAGATATACAAACACATGTGAAATATATAATCACCAAAGACCTACGGAATACCAAGAGAAGACTACTCAACATTGTGTCATAACCTACATGAGAAAACGATCTGAAGAGTACAGATACATGTATATGTGTAAAAGAACCACATCTTGCACACCTAGAACAAACAAAACATTTTCATCAAATTTTCTGATAAAAAATTAAATTTAAAAAAGAACAAGAAGTAATGAGACATAAACTTAAGGGGCTTTTTGCTGGCACATTGCGTTCTAATTTACAACAAGAACACGTCTTCCATTAAAGCTCTGTCATCACTAATGAAGCAGCTTTATAAGCAATGTTGACGGTAGCTTAAAAGAAGTCTCACTAATTATTGATAGTAACAAGAAAACAAACAAAAGTAAAAATCTCACTGCAAAAAGTATACACAAAAAAAAAAGTATACACAGAGTAAGGGTAGTAGATCAAACACTTATTAAACTTCTGTAAATAATAAAAGACAACAGTAGTATGTTTTTTTAAAAAAGAGAGGGCCCAAATAAATCAGAAATGAAACAGATGATGTTACAACAGCCACCACAGAAATACAAAGTAACCTAAGATACACACACGGTAACTCAGGGCTCAGACTGGACAGAGCCCACTCTCCATTCCCCTGTACATGACTTACAGGAGCCTCAGGAACTGAGGAGGGGGTCCATGAGGAGAGGCACAAGATAGAAGATGTTAGGCATTAACATGACTGCATTCATCTTCAATGTGCCTGAACTACATTCACACAAGATGATTTTGTCCTGTATGTACATCGGCACCTCAGGTTGGAACGGCAGATCTTTGGCTTCACCACCCCTACTGACAGCATTAGCTTCACGTGCTGCGGACCGTCTCCTATAGGATTTCTAGAACCACAAAGCATCGAAACTTCACAGGACCCAGAGTCTGTGCGACTCCACTTCGACTCTCAGAGTCTCAACTGCACTCAGAGACTCGGAGTCTCAACAGAGACTCCACTCTTGGAGAGCACACACAAAGTAGTGTGCACATCAGGACCCAGGGGAAGGAGCAGTCACCCCATAGGCGAACGACCATACCTACCTGCTAGTTTTAGAGGGTCTCCGGCAGAGGCGGGGAGTGGCTGTGGCTCACCATGGGGACAACGACACTGCCAGCAGAAGCTCTGGGAAATACTCCTTGGCGTCAGCCCTCCCAGAGTCCGCCATTAGCCCCACCAAGAGCAAGGTTGGCTCCAGTGCTGGGTCGCCTCAGGCCAAACAACCAACAGGGAGGAAACCCAGCCCCATGCATCAGGGAGATTTAGCCTACACAACCCACTGAGCCAACCTTAGCCACTGGGGACAGACACCAAAAACAATGGAAACTACGAAGCTGCAGCCTGTGAAAAGGAGACCCCCAACACAGTAAGTTAAGCAAAATGAGAAGACAGAGAAACACACAGCAGATGAAGGAGCAAGGTAAAAACCGACCAGACCAAAAAAATGAAGAGGAAATAGGCAGTCTACCTGAAAAAGAATTCGGAGTAATGATAGTAAAGATGATCCAAAATCTTGGAAATAGAATGGAGAAAATACAAGGAACGTTTAACAAGGACCCAGAAGAACTAAAGAGCAAACAGACAGAGATGAACAACACAATAAATGAAATTAAAAATGCTCTAGAGGGCTTCCTTAGTGGTGCAGTGGTTGAGAGTCTGCCGGCCGATGCAGGAGACATGGGTTCATGCCCCGGTCCAGGAAGATCCGACATGCCGCAGAGCGGCTAGGCCCGTGAACCATGGTCACTGGGCCTGCGTGTCCAGAGCATGTGCTCCGCCACGGGAGAGGCCACAACAGTGAAAGGCCCGCGTACCACACACACACACAAAAATGTTCTAGAAGGGATCAATAGCAGAATAACTGAGGCAGGAGAACGGATAAGTGGCCTGGAAGATAAAATAGTGGAAATAACTACTGCAGAGCAGAATAAAGAAAAAAGAATGAAAAGAATTGAGAACTGTCTCAGAGACCTCTGGGACAACATTAAATGCACCAACATTCGAATTATAGGCATCCAAGAAGAAGAAGAGAAAAAGAAAGGGACTGAGAAAATATTTGAAGACATTATATTGAAAACTTCCCAAATATGGGAAAGGAAATAGTTAATCAAGTCCAGGAAGCACAGAGAGTCCCATACAGGATATATCCAAGGAGAAACACGCCAAGACACATATTAATCAAACTATCAAAAATTAAATTCAAAGAACAAATATTAAAAGCAGCAAGGGAAAAACAACAAGTAACACATAAGGGAATCCCCGTAAGGTTAACAGCTGATATTTCAGCAGAAACTCTGCAAGCCAGAAGGGAGTGGCAGGACATATTTAAAGTGATGAAAGAGGAAAAACCTACAACCAAGATTACTCTACCCAGCCAGGACCTCATTCAGATTTGACGGAGAAATTAAAAGCTTTACAGATAAGCAAAAGCTAAGAGAATTCAGCACCACCAAACCAGCTTTACAACAAATGCTAAAGGAACTTATCTAGGCAGGAAACACAAGAGAAGGAAAAGACCTACAATAATAAACCCAAAACAATTAAGAAAATGGTATTAGGAACATACATATCAATAAATACCTTAAAGGTAAATGGATTAAATGCTCCAACCAAAAGACACAGACTAGCTGAATGGATACAAAAACAAGACCCGTATATATGCTGTCTACAAGAGACCCACTTCAGACCTAGGGACACATACAGACTGAAAGCGAGGGGATGGAAAAAGATAGTCCCTGCAAATGGAAATCAAAAGAAAGCTGGAGTAGCAACTCTCATATCAGACAAAATAGACTTTAAAATAAAGACTATTACAAGAGACAAAGAAGGACACTACATAATGATCAAGGGATCAATCCAAGAAGAAGATATAACAACTGTAAATATTTATGCACCCAACATAGGAGCACCTCAATACATAAGGTAAATACTAACAGCCATAAAAGGGGAAATGGACAGTAACACAATCATAGTAGGGGACTTTAACACCCCACTTTCACCAATGGACAGATCATCCACAATGAAAATAAATAAGGAAACACAAGCTTTAAATGACACATTAAACAAGATGGACTTAATTGATATTTCTAGGACATTCCATGCAAAAGCAACAGAATACACATTCTTCTCAAGGGCTCATGGAACATTCTCCAGGATAGATCATATCTTGGGTCACAAATCAAGCCTTGGTAAATTTAAGAAACTTGAAATCATATCAAGTATCTTTTCTGACCACAACGCTCTGAGACTAGATATCAATTACAGGAAAAAATCTGTAAGAAGTACAAACACATGGAGGCTAAACAACACACTACTTAATAACCAAGAGATCACTGAAGAAATCAAAGAGGAAATCAAAAAATACCTAGAAACAAATGACAATGAAAACACGACGACCCAAAACCTATGGGATGCAACAAAAGCAGTTCTAAGAGAGAAGTATATAGCTATACAATCCTACCTCAAGAAACAAGAAACATCTCAAATAATCAACCTAACCTTACACCTAAAGCAATTAGAGAAAGAAGAACAAAAAAAACCCCAGAGTTGGCAGAAGGAAAAAAATCATAAAGATCAGATCAGAAATAAATGAAAAAGAAATGAAGGAAGCGATAGAGAAGATCAATAAAACTAAAAGCTGGTTCTTTGAGAAGATAAACAAAACTGATAAACCATTAGCCAGACTCATCAAGAAAAAAAGGGAGAAGACTCAAATTAACAGAATTAGAAATGAAAAAGGAGAAGTAACAACTGACACTGCAGAAATACAAAGCATCATGAGAGATTACTACAAGCAACTCCACGCCAATAAAATGGACAACCTGGAAGAAATGGACAAATTCTTAGAAATGCACAACCTTTTGAGATTGAAGCAGGAAGAAATAGAAAATATGAACAGACCAATCACAAGCACTGCAATTGAAACAGTGATTAAAAATCTTCCAACAAACAAAAGCCCAGGACCAGATGGCTTCACAGGTGAATTCTATCAAACATTTAGAGAGGAGCTAACACCTATCCTTCTCAAACTCTTCCAAAATATAGCAGAGGAAGGAATACTCCCAAACTCATTCTATGAGGCCACCATCACTCTGATAACAAAACCAGACAAGGATGTCACAAAGAAAGAAAACTACAGGCCAGTATCACTGATGAACATAGATGCAAAAATCCTCAACAAAATACCAGCAAACAGAATCCAACAGCACATTAAAAGGATCATACAGCATGATCAAGTGGGGATTATCCCAGGAATGCAAGGATTCTTCAATATACGCAAATCAATCAACGTGATGCACCATATTAACAAACTGAAGGAAGAAAACCATATGATCATTTCAATAGATGCAGAGAAAGCTTTTGACAAAATTCAACACCCATTGACGATAAAAACCCTCCAGAAAGTAGGCATAGAGGGAACTTTCCTCAACATAATAAAGGCCATAAATGACAAACCCACAGCCAACATTGTCCTCAATGATGAAAAACTGAAACCATTTCCACTAATATCAGAAACAAGACAAGGTTGCCCACTCTCACCACTATTATTCAGCATAGTTTTGGAAGTTTTAGCCACAGCAATCAGAGAAGAAAAGGAAATAAAAGGAATCCAAATTGGAAGAGAAGAAGTAATACTGTCACTGTTTGCAGATCACATCATACTATACATAGAGAATCCTAAAGGTGCTACCAGAAAACTACTAGAACTAATCAATGAATTTGGTAAAGTAGCAGGATAAAAAATTAATGCACAGAAATCTCTGGCATTCCTATACACTAAGGATGAAAAATCTGAAAGTGAAATCAAGAAAACATTCCCATTTACCATTGCAACAAAAAGAATAAAATATCTAGGAATAAACCTACCTAAGGAGACAAAAGACCTGTATGCAGAAAATTATAAGACACTGATGAAAGAAATTAAAGATGATACAAATAGATGGAGAGATATACCATGTTCTTGGATTGGAAGAATCAATATTGTGAAAATGATTCTACTACCCAAAGCAATCTACAGATTCAATGCAATCCCTATCAAACTACCACTGGCATTTTTCACAGAACTAGAACAAAAAATTTCACAATTTGTACGGAAACACAAAAGACCCCAAATAGCCAAAGCAATCTTGAGAAAGAAAAATGGAGCTGGAGGAATCAGGCTCCCTAACTTCAGACTCTACTACAAAGCTACAGTAATCAAGACAGTATAGTGCTGGCACAAAAACAGAAATATAGATCAATGGAACAGGATAGAAAGCCCAGAGATAAACCCACGCACATACGGTCACCTTATCTTTGATAAAGGAGGCAAGAATATAGAGTGGAGAAAAGACAGCCTCTTCAATAAGTGGTGCTGGGAAAACTGGACAGCTACATGTAAAAGAATGAAATTAGAACACTCCCTAACACCATACACAAAAATAAACTCAAAATGGATTCAAGACCGAAATGTAAGGCCAGACACCTTCAAACTCTTAGAGGAAAACATAGGCAGAACAGTCTATGACATAAATCACAGCAAGATCCTTTTTGACCCACCTCCTAGAGAAATGGAAATAAAAACAAAAATAAACAAATGGGACCTAATGAAACTTAAAAGCTTTTGCACAGCATAGGAAACCATAAACAAGACCAAAAAACAACCCTCAGGGCTTCCCTGGTGGCGCAGTGGTTGAGAGTCCGCCTGCCGATGCAGGGGACACGGGTTTGTGCCCCGGTCCGGGAAGATCCCACATGCCGCGGAGAGGCTGGGCCCGTGAACCATGGCCGCTGGGCCTGCGCGTCCGGAGCCTGTGCTCCGCAATGGGAGAGGCCACAACAATGAGAGGCCCGCGTACCGCAAAAAAAAAAAAAAAACAACCCTCAGAACGGGAGAAAATATTTGCAAATGAAGCAACTGACAAAGGATTAATCTCAAAAACATACAAGCAACACATGCAGCTCAATATCAAAAAAACAAACAACCCAGTCCAAAAATGGGCAGGAGACCTAAACAGACATTTCTCCAAAGAAGATATACAGATTGCCAACAAACATATGAACGAATGCTCAACATCATTAATCATTAGAGAAATGCAAATCAAAACTACAATGAGATATCATCTCACTCCGGTCAGAATGGCCATCATCAAAAAATCTACAAACAGTAAATGCTGGAGAAGGTGTGGAGAAAAGAGAACACTCTTGCACTGCTGGTGGGAATGTAAATTGATACAGCCACTACGGAGAACAGTATGGATGTTCCTTAAAAAACTAAAAACAGAACTACCATACGACCCAGCAATCCCACTACTGGGCATATACCCTGAGAAAACCATAATTCAAAAAGAGTCATGTACCACAATGTTCATTGCAGCTCTATTTACAATAGCCAGGACATGGAAGCAACCTAAGTGTCCATCAACAGATGAGTTGATAAGATATGGCACATATATACAATGGAATATTACTCAGCCATAAAAAGAAACGAAATTGAGTTATTTGTAGTGAGGTGGATGGACCTAGAGTCTGTCGTACAGAGTAAAGTAAGTCAGAAAGAGAAAAACAAATACCGTGCACTAACACATATATATGGAATCTAAGAAAAAAAAAAGGTCATGAAGTACCTAAGGGTAAGACGGGAATAAAGACGCAGACCTACTAGAGAATGGACTTGAGGACATGGGGAGGGGGAAGGGTAAGCTGGGACGAAGTGAGAGAGTGGCATGGACATATATACACTACCAAACATAAAATAGGTAGCTAGTGGGAAGCAGCCGCATAGCACAGGGAGATCAGCTAGGTGGTTTGTGACCACCTAGAGGGGTGGGATAGGGAGGGTAGGAGGCAGGGAGACACAAGAAGGAAGAAATATGGGAACATATGTATATGTATAACTGATTCACTTTGTTATAAAGCAGAAACTAACACACCATTGTAAAGCAATTATATTCCAATAAAGATATTAAAAAAAGGAAATTAGAAACTAAAAAGTAAAAAAAAAAAAAGAATGCTCAACATCATTAATCATTAGAGAAATGCAAATCAAAGCTACAGTGAGATATCATCTCACACCGGTCAGAATGGCTATCATCAAAAAATCTACAAGCAGGGTTTCCCTGGTGGCGCAGTGGTTGAGAATCTGCCCGCCAATGCAGGGGACACAGGTTCGAGCCCTGGTCTGGGAAGATCCCACATGCCGCGGAGCAACTAGGCCCGTGAGCCACAACTACTGAGCCTGCGCATCTGGAGCTTGTGCTCCGCAACAAGACAGGCCACGACAATGAGAGGCCCGTGCACCGTGATGAAGAGTGGCCCCCACTCGCCACAACTAGAGAAAGCCCACGCACAGAAACGAAGACCCAACACAGCCAAAAATAAATAAATAAATATAACTTGTTAAAAACAAATCTACAAACAATAAATGCTGGAGAGGGTGTAGAGAAAAGGGAACCCTCTTGCACTGTTGTTGGGAATGTAAATTGATACAGCCACTATGGAGAACAGCATGGAGGTTCCTTGAAAAGCTACAAATAGAACTACCATACGACCCAACAATCCCACTACTGGGCATATACCCTGAGAAAACCATAATTCAAAAAGAGTCATGTTTTCACAATGTTCATTGCAGCTCTATTTACAATAGCCAGGACATGGAAACAACCTAAGTGTCCATCATCGGATGAATGGATAAAGAAGATGTGGCACATATATACAATGGAATATTACTCAGCCATAAAGAGGAATGAAACTGAGTTATTTGTAGTGAGCTGGATGGGCCTAGAGACTGTCATACAGAGTGAAGTACGTCAGAAAGAGAAAAACAAATACCATATTGTAACACATATATATGGAATTTTAAAAAGAAAAGAAAAAGAAAATGGTCAGAAAAACCCAGGGGCAAGACAGGAATAAAGACACAGACCTACTAGAGCATGGACTTGAAGATACAGGGAGGGGGAAGGGTAAGCTGGGACAAAGTGAGAGAGTGGCATGGACATATATACACTACCAAACGTGAAATAGATACCTAGTGGGAAGCAGCCACATAGCACAGGGAGATCAGCTCCGTGGTTTGTGACCACCTAGCGGGGTAGGATAGGGAGGGTCAGAAGAAGGGAGATGCAAGAGGGAAGAGATATGGGGACATATGTATATGTATAACTGATTCACTATGTTTTAAAGCAGAAACTGACACACCATTGTAAAGCAATTATAGTCTAATAAAGATGTTAAAAAAAAGATGTGGCACATATATACAATAGAATATTACTCAGCCCTAAAAAGAAACCAAATTGAGTTATTTGTAGTGAGGTGGATGGATCTGGAGTCTGTCATACAGAGTGAAGTACGTCAGAAAGAGAAAAACAAATATCATATATTAACATATATATGTGGAATTTAGGAAAAAAAATGGTCATGAAGAACCTAGGGGCAAGACGGGAATAAAGACGCAGACCTACTGGAGAACAGACTTGAGGACACGGGGAGGGGGAAGGGTAAGCTGGGATAAAGTGAGAGAGTTGCATGGACATACATACACTACCAAATGTAAAACTGATAGCTAGTTCGAAGCAGCTGCATAGCACAGGGAGATCAGCTCGGTGCTTTGTGACCACCTAGAGGGGTGGGATAGGGAGGGTGGGAGGGAGACGCAAGAGGGAGGGGATATGGTGATACATGTATACATGCAGCTGATTCACTTTGTTATACAGCAGAAACTAACACACCATTGTAAAGCAATTATACTCCAATAAAGATGTTAAAAATTAAGAAATTAATCTAATTAAAATGGTTAAAATGGTAAATTTTATATTATGTATATTTTACCAAAAATTTTAAGATAAAAATACACAAGGATGGAATGAGTTTGGAGGTAGTATTTTATATGGAATGGCTAGAGAAGGCCTCACTGAGAGGAAGTAAGGTGGGGCCCTGTAGATGTCTAGGGGATGAGGGTTCCAAAGAAGGGACAGCACACACAAAGGCCCTGAGGCCCCCTCTTGCAGGGAGGGCTGTAGGGCAGTGTAGCTGGAGCAGAGAGAGGGAGGCAGCAAGTGGTTGGAGATGAACTCACTCCAGTGGGGTAAAGTGCCACAGTGGTGAATGTAGGTGAGGGTAAGATCTTCGGTGCCACGCGAGCACACGTGCACGAACATACACACACACACACACTCCCCTAATCATTTCCACACAAACCCCCTCACTCCATCACACTCAGCTCTCCTCATCGCCTCTTCTGTGCTCCCATCAGTAGCAGGAGCTAGGAATTGGCACCCTCCGGTGACGTAACATTGGAAATGCCCAATCCAGATGACTAACTGGATCCCAGATGGTGACTGAGTTAATGAGGAATCTTAGCCACCCATTGCAGGCCCCTTGCTTCCAAATAAGGAAACAAAAGTCCCTGGGAATTCCCTGGCGGTCCAGCAGTTAGGACTCTGTACTTTCACTGCCGAGAGCGCGCGTTCGGTCTCTGGTCAGGGAGCTAACATCCCGCATGCCACAACACGGAAACAGAAGTCCTAACTAGGAACAGGACTCATCCGAAGCCACGCAGTGAGTAGTCAGCTAGAACCCCACTCCCTGGCTCCCACGCTACTGCTCCTTTGTGTAATCCCAGCCGCTGACCAATGGGGTGGGGGCAGGCTCATCTTCCTATTGGCCAGGCTGAGAGCTGCCTAGGGCAGGCTGAGCACACTGCCGTGACCTCAGCCTTGGGCCACCTCCAGGGTCTTTGTGAGAGCTGGGCAGAAAAGCACAGAAAACTGCTGGTACCCCATCACTTCTGCTAGGCTGGGAGAAGCCACTCCAGGAGGGCTGAGGGTGACAGTGTGAGAGGCAGAAGGTGGGAATCACAGCCTCATCGCTACTCTGCACCCCCTTCCCCAGAGCCCACTCCACACTCTGCTCCTATTGGCCACCTTACCAGCTGCTTAACTATATGACAGCTCTCTTTCCCCTCCACTAAATAGTTTCTTATGGGTAGGGACCAAATTTTTCTCAACTTTGAAAGTCATGGTGGGTTATAATTAGAAGAGTCATAGACAAGGATTTGAATTATAGCTCAGCTTTTATATTAATTATATTCTCACTGTGTTACCCTGGGCAAGTTAATTAACTACTCTGAGCAACTATGTCTTCATCTGTAAAATAGGCACAGCTTGGCTCAGTTCTTAAGATTAGAGATTCTGTCCTTGAACCATTAACATGTGCCATAGAGGCAGGCATTATGTACAAAGTACAGAACTGGTCCTGGAGGGAAAGTGTCAGGGACATTTTTTCTGAGGAGGTGATATCTCTGCAGGGTTTTGAAGGTGCTATAGGAACTTTCCAGGTGCCATGGCTGGGGAGAACAGTCCATGCAGAGGCATAGAGGCCTGGAAGAATGTGGTAAGAGGATGCAAAAGCACTTGGTACTATGAAAGTGTGGCATGGTGACTTTCCACCGTGTCAGCTTAGCTAAGCTGGAACTTGGTTTTCCAGACTTCTCTTCCCTATGTGATTCCAAATTAGGGTTGTCCACAAGAGAACGAGGGAGATTTGGATGGCAGATATGAAGCGTCAGCCACGATGCACTGAAAATGTAGCAGAGAGCTGGATGCTGCTGCAGCACACACACAGTGTCCCTGGGCTGCTGGTTCCCGCAGTTGGCTCAGGGCGAAGACCATCCAGCGGCTCCTGCAGGTCCTCTTCTAGCCTCTCTGAGCCCTGGGCTGGGTGTGTATTTACAGTACATATGTACATATACGTGTGTATGTATGTGTGCACACACACACACATATTCCCCTCCAGAGAGCCGGTTGTTAAACCCTTACCAGCACACCTGCTCCAGTCCAGCTTCTCCAGGACCATCTCCAAGCTTACTTGTGGGGATTTAGCCTGCAAATCTTTATTCATGAAATAAACAATAATCTTTTTATGGCCCATTTGAGAGCAAAGTATCAACAAAATCTTGGTGGTCTTGGTCACAGCACTAGGTGGGCAGGCTCTGTGGGGTCCCCAGGGCCTGCCTTGGCAAGGTGAGAAAAGAGATGCATTCTGGGTGACATCTGAGGGTCCCTTGGGTGCAGTGGCCTCAGAGCAAAACAAAATGCTTGCCACTCACCAGGGTTTAATAAATTCTAACCAGCCCCACTAACAGTCACAATGAGAACTTGCATTCTTTGACCACCTCTAAGATGCCAGGCAGATGAGTTGCATGTATGTTACAACATTTCATCGCACAGCAATGTCACAAAGCAGATACTGATGAAGAATCTGAACTCACATGTAGTAGGTAAGTTGCCCAAAGTACCAGAGGGATGATTTCAACTCAATCCTGGTTATGCAGTGCCACTCACTCTTCCTGCAGGAGCGTGTGGTCAGAGGCGTGGCCTGCAAGTACACAGGTACCTGGACTGCCAAGCAGGATGTTCATCACAAGGTGTCACCTACAGGGGGCTTGGTGGCAGGGGGATTGGATGTGGGGTAAGGGCAGAGGGCCAGGGAGATAGGTATGCAGCCACCTTAGAATAGGGGGTAAAAACAGGATATTTGGGGCCACAGAGGAGCACAGTCAAGTCACAGTGTGTCAGGAAAGGTTGGCTACACTTAGGTTTTGAGGCCCATGCAGTCCAGACAGGAGCAAGTCCATATGCAGCTTCATGGTATTTCATTTATTTCACTCTTCACTAAAGAGTAGCTCTGGGGGAGGGCACACGCAAATTCTACCTGTGCTGTTATCTGCCAGCTTCCATTCTCACACCTGAGACTTCCTTAGTCCATTTCTTCAACTTCTGAGCTTGGTGCCCACCACTGTGCTGGGAACTGAGGATGCAGAGCTGGACCAGAGGCACCATCTGTGCCCGGGGGCTCACAGCAAGGGCCCAGCATCAGCTGTGTGGCTGGAGGGTGGGTAAGTACGTGGTGAGTTCTGGTTCCCTTACTACCTGGGCCCTCACCAGCACGGAGGCATTTGGTCAATTACTTCATCTCATTGTGCTTCAGTATCCTCATCTGAGAAATGGGACATGCTAGCAGTGCTTAGCACTGAGGGTGTCTCTGAAGTGTAAATGAGATAAACAGATGAGGGACTTGGAATGGTGCCTGGCTGTAGTAAGCACTCCGTGGGTGTCAGCAGGGATTGTCCCAGGAGAGTCTCAGTGGCTGGCATCTTCATCTGGGGTCCCCATTAAGATACTCAGAATCGCCCCGTCTGGAGGTGAGCCAGGCATCTCTGTGGTGTGCCTGGCTCTCCTGGCCTCCTGCGATGGCTGGGCTGATCTGTGATATTCTACAGCCCCCTGGTGGGCCTTATGGGAGTATAGCAACTAATTCAATAAACTCCATGATTCTGATTCTAGAGGGAACCAAGTCTAAGGGCTGGCATGGTGTAGATTTCACTCCCCATGCATTGCTCAGGGCCTATGTTATCCTCATTTCTCTTTAGTAAAGGAGAAACTAGTCAGCTGCTATTCCCTTGGCTTATCCATAGTGGGTGAAGACAGGGCACGGAATAAACCCTTCCTGTTCTGCTGCTTTGCTCAAGTTACTGCCATGCAAAAATAGATTAGGTGGAGAGGAAACATCTGGCTGGAACCAGGAGGCAGGGGAGGGGTCTCCACCAACCCCACCCTGAGTTCCAGAACCTTCCATCCAGCTCAGTGGCTCTCACTGGCCAGGGTTCCAGGGGTCCCAGCCAATCCAGCAGGGGGTGGGGGCACTCTGCAGCTTTGGACACCAGAAGCAGGGGACATCTAGGGAGCCACAAGCACAGCTCATCCCGTGGATGTGTTGACAACCGCCTGGAGTTGCCTTCTCAGTGGATGTTGGATATGGGATGCCCAGAAACCCCCCAAGCGGAAACCACCGACACCACCCTTGGACTTGTGCTTCCCCAACCAGGACCAGTCCCACAACTGCTACCGGAGCGTCCAGGGCACCGCGCTGGATCCAGCACATCAAGGATGGCACTTTCACACACTCTTGGAAGGATCAGCCCCGGCAAACCCCAGCCTCCCTTCTGCCAGGGTCCCCGCCTCAGTTACCCACTTCCACCCCCAATCTCTAAGCCACAAATAGAGTCATGTTATTCCTGCAAACACAGAAACCAACAAATCACGTGGGAATAGAATACTTTAAAGTGGATTCTAAATGCACCAAGAAATCTAGCCATCTAACGGCATTTACTAAACAATGGTAAATCTGATGGTCTTTTGGTGGTGAATGAAACGTTTGGGTTCTTTATTCAGATTATGGTCATTCATTCAGCCAATTAGCATTTATTTAGGGTTAATTCTGTGCCAGGAACTGGGGACACCACAGTGAACAAATACAGACAAAATCCCTGCTCTCCTGCAATTTGTGTTCTAGTGGAAGAGACAAAAAATAAAAAGTAAGGGGCTTCCCTGGTGGCGCAGTGGTTGAGAGTCCGCCTGCCGATGCAGGGGACATGGGTTCGTGCCCCGGTCCGGGAAGATCCCATATGCCGCAGAGCGGCTGGGCCCGTGAGCCATGGCTGCTGAGCCTGCACATCCGGAGCCTGTGATCCGCAACAGGAGAGGCCACAACAGTGAGAGGCCCGTGTACCGCAAAAAAAAAAAAAAGAACACCACATAATGATCAAGGATCAATCCAAGAAGATATAACAATTGTAAATCTATATGTACCCAACATAGAAGCACCTCAATATATAAGACAAATGCTAACAGCCATAAAAGGATAAATTGATAGTAACACAATAATAGTAATACCACATTCTCATCAATGGACAGATAATCCAAACAGAAAATCAATAAGGAAACACAGGCCTTAAATGACACATTAAGCCAGATGGCCTTAATTGATATTTGTAGTACATTCTGTCCAAAAGCAGCAGAATACGCTTTCTTATCAAGTGCACATGGAAGATTCTTCAGGATAGATCACATCTTGGGCCACAAATCAAGCCTCAGTAAATTTAAGAAAACTGAAGTCATATCAAGCATCTTTTCTGACCACAATGCTATAAGATTAGAAGTCAATTACAGGAAAAAAAAACTGTAAAAAACACAAACACATGGAGGCTAAACAATATGTTACTAAACAACCAATGGATCACTGAAGAAATCAAAGAGGAAATCAAAATATACCTAGAGATAAATGACAATAAAACATGACAGTCCAAAACCTCTGAGCTGCAGCAAAAGCAGTTCTAAGAGGGAAGTTTATAGCAATACAATCTTACCTCACGAAAAAAGAAAAATCTCAAATAAACAACATAACATTACACCTAAAGCAACTAGAGAAAGAAGAACAAACAAAACCCAAAGTTAGTAGAAGGAAAGATATCATAAAGATCAGAGCAGGAATAAATGAAATAGAGAGGAAGAAAACAATAGCAAAGATCAATGAAACTAAAAGCTCGTTCTTTGAGAAGATAAACAAAATTGATAAACCTTTAGCCAGACTCACCAAGAAACAAAAGAGAGAGAACTCAAATCAATAAAATTAGAAATTAAAAAGTAGTAACAACTGACACCACAGAAATACAAAGGATCATAAGAGACTACTATAAAACAACTATATGACAATAAACTGGACAACCTAGAAGAAATAGACAAATTCTTAGGAAGGTACAACCATCTAAGACTGAACTAGGAAAAAACAGAAAATATGAACAGGTGAATCACAAGTACTGAAATTGAAACAGTGATTAAAAAATTTCCAACAAACAAAAGTCCAGGACCACATGGCCTCACAGGAGAATTCTATCAAACATTTAGAGAAGAGTTAACACCTATCCTTCTGAGACTCTTCCAAAAAATTGCTGAGGAAGGAACACTCCCAAGTTCATTCTTTGAGGCCACCATCACCCTGAAACAAAATCAGACAAAGATACCACAAAAAAAGAAAATTACAGGCCAATATCACTGATGAACATAGATGCAAAAATCCTCAAATCCTCAACAAAATACTAGCAAACCAAAACCAACAATACATTAAAAGGATCATACACTATGATCAAGTGGGATTTATCCCAGTGATGCAAGGATTCTTCAATAGCCGCAGATCAATCAATGTGGTACACCACATTAACAACCTGAAGAATAAAAACTGTATGATCATCTCAGTAGATGCAGAAAAAGCTTTTGACAAAATTCAAGACCCATTTATGATGGGTCTCTAGAAAGTGGGAATAGAGGGAACTTACCTCAACATAATAAAGGCCATAGATGACAAACCCACAGTTAACATCATTCTAAACAATGAAAAGCTGAAAGCATTCCCTCTAAGATCAGGAACAAGGCAAGGATGTCCACTCTCGCCACTTTTATTCAACATAGTTTTGGAAGCCCTAGCCATGGCAATCAGAGAAGAAGAAGAAGAAGAAATAAAAGGAATCTAAATTCGAAAAGAAGAAGTAAAACTGTCACTGTTTGCAGATGACATGATACTATACATAGAAAATCCTAAAGATGCTACCAGAAAACTACTAGAGCTCGTCAATCAATTTGGTAAAGTTGCAGGATACAAAATTAATACACAGAAATCTGCTGCATTTCTATACACTAACAACAAAAGATCAGAAAGAGAAATTAAGGAAACAATCCCATTTACCATCTCATCAAGAAGAATGAAATACCAAGGAATAAACCTAGCTAAGGAGGCAAAAGACCTGTACTCTGAAAACTATAATATGCAGATAGAAGAAATTGAAGATGACAGAAACAGATGGAGAGATATACCATGTTCTTGGATTGGAAGAAGCAATATTCTGAAAATGACTATACTACCGAAGGCAATCTACAGATTCAATACAATTCCTATCAAATTACCAATGGCAGGCTTCCCCGGTGGCGCAGTGGTTGAGAGTCCGCCTGCCAATGCAGGGGACGCGGGTTTGTGCCCTGATCCGGGAAGATCCCACATGCCGTGGAGCAGCTGGGCCCACACAGGCCTGTGCTCCACAACTGGAGAGGCCACAACAGTGAGAGGGCCGTGTACCGCCAAAAAAAAATTACCAATGGCATTTTTCACAGAACTAGAACAAAAAAATTTTAAATTTGTGTGGAAACACAAAAGACCCCGAATAGCCAAAGCAACCCTGAGAAAGATAAACGGAGCTGGAGGAATCACGCTCCCTGACTTCAGACTCTACCACAAAGCTACAGTAATCAAGACAGTATGGTACTGGCACAAAAACAGAAATATAGATCAATGGAACAGGATAGAAAGCCCAGAGATAAACCCACAGACATATGGTCACCTTATCTTTGATAAAGGAGGCAAGAATATAGAGTGGTGAAAAGACAGCCTCTTCAATAAGTGGTGCTGGGAAAACTGGACAGCTACATGTAAAAGAATGAAATTATAACATTCTCTAACATCACACAAAAAAATAAACTCAAAATGGATCAAAGACCTAAATATAAGATCGGACACGATGAAACTCTTAGAGGAAAACATAGGCAGAACACTCTTTGATATAAATTGCAGCAATATCTTTTTGGATCCACCTCCTAGAGTAATGAAAATAAAAACAAAAATAAACAAATGGGACCTAATTAAACTTAAAAGCCTCTGCACAGCAACGGGAACCATCAACAAAATGAAAAGACAACCCACAGAATGGGAGAAAATATTTGCAAATGATGCGACCAACAAGGGATTAATCTCCAAAATTTACAAAAAGCTCATGTAGCTCTATGTCAAAAAAGAAAAAAAAGCAACCCAATCAAAAATGGGCAGATCTAAATAGACATTTCTCCAGAGAAGACATACAGATGGTTAAAAAGCACATAAAAAAGATACTCAACATCACTAATTATCAGAGAAATACAAATCAAAACTACAATGAGGTATCACCTCACACCAGTCAGAATGTCCATCAAAAACTCTACAAATAATAAATGCTGGAGAGGGTGTGAAGAAAAGGGAACCCTCCTACACTGTTGGTGGGAATGTAAACTGGTGCAGCCACTATGGAGAACAGTATGGAGGTTCCTTAAAAAACTAAAAACGGAACTACCATATGAGCCAGCAATCCCATTCCTGGGCATATCCAGAGAAAACCATAATCCAAAAGGATACATGCACCCCAATGTTCATTGCAGCACTATTTACAATAGCCAATATATGGAAGCAACCTAAATGTTCATTGACAGAGAAATGGATAAAGAAGATGTGGTACATATATACAATGGAATATTACTCAGCCATAAAAAAATGAAATAATGCCATCGGCAGCAACATGGATGGACCTAGAGATCATCACAGTAAGTGAAGTAAGTCAGGCAGAAAAAGACAAATATCATATGATATCACTCATATGTGAAATCTAAAAGAAAATGATACAGGGCTTCCCCGTGGCGCAGTGATTAAGAATCCGCTTGCCAATGCCGAGGACGTGGGTTTGAGCCCTAGTCAGGGAACGAAGATCCCACATGCCGCGGGGCAACACAGCTACTGAAGCCCAAGCACCTAGAGCCCGGGCTCCGCAAAAAGAGAAGCCACCGCAAGGAGAAGCCTGAGCACCACAAAGAAGAGTAGCCCCCACTCGCCACAACTAGAGAAAGCCTGCGCGCAGCAACGAAAACCCAACAAAGCAATAAATAAATAAAATTAAATATTTTTTTTAAAATGATAACAAATGAACTTATTTATAAAACAGAAACAGACTCACAGATATTGGGAACAAACTTATGGTTACCAAAGCCGAAATGTGGAGGGGAGGGATAATTCAGGAGCTTGGGATGAACACACAGGCACTACTATGTATAAGATGGATAACCAACAAGGACCTACTGTATAGCTCAGGGAACTCTACTCAAAATTCTGTGATAACCTATATAAGAATCTAAAAAAAATGTATCTATGTATAACCGAATCACTTTGCTGTACACCTGAAACTAACACAACATTGTAAATCAACTATAAGTCAATTTTTTAAAAAAACCAAAAACTTAGTTTCAAGTTTCCAAAATCTGGAGAGATTATTTTAGATAGACATTCCCAAAACATAATTATTCCTGTAGAGTTTACCTAAAAGCTCTTTTTTTCCCTTTCAGTCTTAGAGATCACACATGATTAAAGTTCCTGAGAGCCCAGGTAAGTCATTTACATCTCAAAGGCACAAGAAGAGAAATACCAGTTTCTTCTAGAGAGGAACCAATTAAACCAATTACAAAAGGCTCACTTGGATGCAACAGCAGAGCCATTAGGGGCCACTGTTCTCCAGATCTCTTGGCAGCCCCCATTCCGCAAGGATAGCCACCACAAGCCCCACATACTGGTGGACGGCCACCCTGGGACTTCCCCCGCAACTTTCAGGATCATCCCTGGAACTTCCGGGCCACAGGAGTTAGTGGACGGCCCTTGCAACATTCCATTCCCCGTCCGGTATTTCCCCACATCTCAGCGCTCACTGGAGCTTCCTCGGTGTCCTGGCTGCTCCTCCAATTAATGGGCTGCACCCCGCGGGCCTACAAGGCCTGTACTCGCCCAGCTTCAAGACCGAAGAAAGAGCCCGGGGTCAGCGACAGAGACATCAACGGTTTAACCGAAGGGGGAGCTTACTTGTCTGGAGCAAGGTCCTGGAGAGACACCCCACCGTGTGCGGCCGACACTGAGCAGGACGGAAGCAGGCTGCGCTTCCGGGTGGGGAGGGAGACGCTAGTTATAGGGGGACTGACAGCAGGTGCGCTCATTGGTTACCAGGGAAACCGGCAGAGGGCAAGCCCCTCACTGCCCCCTAGATAAGAACAATCCCCAGCTGGGACCTGGGGCGAGTATGTAAAAAGATCAGTCAGGTAAGTAGAGTGTAGGTGAAGCAGGCATTGGGCAAGCAGGGGTTATACAGAGATCAAGAGAACAGTCATCTTGGGTGGCCTGACCATACACTGGAGAATTATGAAGGTTATTGTGAAGACTGCCTGCTAGTAAGATAGCTCATAATAAATGTTAGTCATGATTACTATTTTGCAGTGATACACTGGTGTTAATGTTTCAATTCCCGTGGGTTCCAGTGGTGTTTCCTTTACCTTCCCATAGTTCTGCAGACAAAAAAAAAAAATGTTGCCTGCCATTTCAATAAACAAAGAATGTTGCCCGCCATCAAGTCATCAGTCACTGCAGCTGCCCCTAACTGTGAGCACTGAGGAGAATTCAGGGTGGAGGAAAACAGGATACTAGCTCTAGATAGTTAAGATGCCTATCTAAGGAATACTGTCAATGGAGCCCAGGACTTTGCATCTTCTCACACATAGAAAAACACTGAAATCATTATCTTGAGATGTCTGTTTTTTGTGATCAGTCAGTAGTAATCTTTTGATGTTGTACTACATGTTTTTTTCAACAAAAACTCGTATATACCCTGGCCCCTACCTTACCTCTTTGGAACAGTCCCTCAGAGCTATGAGAAGCAGGCAAGAGAAATGTAACTTTGCATTTATTATTATTATTGTTGGTCTGTCCCCCTCTCACCACTCAGCATTCTCTCCTCAGCACCTGGCTCACTGCTTGCTACTCCGTAGCTCAATAAATACCAGCTGAATGAATGAGAGGATGAAAGCTCCTGCAGAGAGAGAGAAATGGAAGAAATGTGGTACATTCTGGCCCCAGACTTGGCTTCCCTTGCAGAACCCCAGAGATGAAAACCATGTAAACAAAGATGCCCTTGCCCAGGCCCCTAGCCTCGCCCACCCTTTGTTGTTCTCTTCTGCATCCAGCCGTGCCTGGGGGGAGGTGGAGATGCATTCCTTTTTTCTGCTTCCCCAATTCCTCTCCTGCTGGGTGGAGGCAACAGCTACCCCTTTCCTCTGCCAGTTCTTCCTAATCCTGAGGGATTCACCAAAGCTTGAGGCCTTCTCGGTGTGGGCTTCTCTGCGAGGGGAGCCTTAGCTGTCAGCCACCCTTGGAGACACGTGGGTGCAGAGGGAAGGGTGTCTTCCTGCCCTCCCCTTCCCAGTCCATTAATCCCTCCCCATCCATCAATGTCCACACAGAATCACACAGAACTGGGAAACTCAGGCTAGAATGAGAACCCCAACCAGAACTGTGGTTGTGCACATGAGCCAAGAACTCTTTGTTCCTGGTCCCTAACAAGAGCAAGTTCAGATTGAGGGTGTTTGTTAACTGGGTAGAGTTCTATTATGACTATTGAATCTAATAATTTAATAAGGGGTTGAATGAGCCACTGAGCCACCGAAAGATATGGAGGAAACAAATGCATAAAGACGGAGTGCAAGAAGCCAATCGGAAGAAGCTCTCTGCTGTGTGCTCCAACTATATGACATTTTGGAAAAGGCAAAACTATGGAGGCAGTAAAAGGACGAGTGGTTGCCAGGGGTTCCAGGGAGGGAGGGATGAATTGGGGGAGCACTGAGGATGTTTAGGGCAGAGAAACTATTCTGTATAATATTTTAATGGTAGATACATGTCATTATTCATTTATTAAAACCCACAGAATATACAACACCGAGAGTGAACCCTTGTGTAAACTATGGATTTGGGGTGATGATGATGCATCAGTGTAGGCTGGATTATGACGCATGTACCACTCTGGTGAGGGATGTGGACTGTGGAGGAGACTGTGCTTGTGGGGGGGCAGGAGGTCTATGAGAACACTCAGTTTGGCTGTGAACCTAAAACTGCTCTTAAAAATAAAGTTTATTTAATACAAGGTTGGGGTGGGTTGTATTTTGTATGTCTTTTTTTATATTACGGTTATTTCTTTCTCCTGGCAAATCAGTGCTATGGACTGAATGTTTATGTCCCCTCAAAATCCGTATGTTGAAGCCCTAATCCCCAGTGTGATGGTTTTTGAATGTGGAACCTTTGGCAAATGACTGGGTTTAGATGAGGTCATGACGGTGAAGCTCCCATGATGGGATTAGTGCCCTTTAAGAAGATGAAGAGACCAGAGCCCTCTCTCTCTACCACATGAGGACACAGCAAGAAGGTGGCTGTCTGCAAGCCAGGAAGGTGGCTGTTCTCACCAGATGCTGAATCTTCCAGCACTTTGATCTTGGACTTCCCAGCTTCCAGTACTGTGAGAAATAAATAATTCTGTTGTTAAAGGCACCCAGGCTACAGTATGCTGTTATAGCAGCTTGAGCTAAGATAGCTTTTAGTCAGTTTGTTATAGTTTACAAAAGCTTTTGGTCTGTGACAGATTGGAGGGAAAAAAAACTGATTCTTCATCGCAAATAGTGAGAAGCTCTGACCTGCACCAACAGCCCTAGTCCAGGAGCCGGAAGCACTGGTCTCCTGCTGCTGCTCTGTATTTAGCTCTCTGCCTCAGTTTCCCCATCTGCAAACTGAAGGGGTAGAGTGACCAGACCTAGCAAATGTGGCTGTTCAGCAAATGCTGGTTCTTTCGGTAAATATGGGCTACCTCAGGCAGTTAGGGGCCATGGACCCCTTCCCTACCCCTCACCGTTTGTTGGGACATTCCAGAGAAAGCAAGTCTTGGGGAAATTCTGCCAGCCAGACACAAAAGCTCACTGGCAAGTGTGCACGAAATAGGTTGTAAGCTTGGGCAAGACTCGCTCTGTCTGAGGACACTGGGACACACAACTTGCGTGAAAGGTTGAGGCAGAGGCAACAGTATTCTGGAGGAGCAGCCTGTGTCCTGCTCCATGCCATGACAGTCTCCTGAAGTAGGGACCAGCCTCTCACTCCGCACCGGTGCAGAGGTAACACTGACGACTGTCCAGTGCTTCTAGCTAGCAAGATCTTGAACATCACTTACTTCCCCAGTGAAAACGTATTCCAAACACCTCTCATGCCAATTAGTCAACCTTCTGGTGTAATTTTATTTTTTTGGGGGGGGGTACGCAAGCCTCTCACTGTTGTGGCCTCTCCCATTGCGGAGCACAGGCTCCAGACGCGCAGGCTCAGCGGCCATGGCTCACGGGCCCAGCTGCTCCGCGGCATGTGGGATCCTCCCAGACCTGGGCACAAACCCACGTCCCCTGCATCGGCAGGCGGACTCTCAACCACTGCGCCACCAGGGAAGCCCTCTGGTGTAATTTTGATAAGTACCTTTGAGATGTTTTGTTACCACGTCTGGACTGGATTCTTAAGATGCTCTAAGTGCAAAAGAGCTGCCCTCCGTGGTACATTCAGTTATACATACACATAAATAGCACATTATTAATGCCTACGTATTTTACAGTATATTACAGGGAACTATACTCACTATTTTATAATAACCTAAAAGGGAAAAGAATCTACAAAAGAATAAATAAATAAATAAAGGGGACTTCCCTGGCGGTCCAGTGGTTAAGACTTCACCTTCCAATGCAGGAGGTGTGGGTTCAATTCCTGGTCGGGGAGCTAAGATCCCACATGCCTCACGGCCAAAAAACCGAAACATAAAACAGAAGCAATATTGTAACAGATTCAACAAAGACTTTAAAAATGGTCCACAACAGAAAAAAATCTTTAAAAAAAATCTATAACAATCGTTTTTCTATACACTTGAAATTAACACAACATTGTAAATCAACTATACTTCAATAAAAAAGTAAAATTAAAATTTTTTTAAAATTAAAAATAAGAATAAAAATAAAATAAATAATTTTTTAAAGTATATTACACCCAGCAAATAGAGAGATGAATTGCATGGCCTCTAAGTTCCCTCCCAGGGCAAATATATATTGTAATATATAATATATATTTTTTACTTTAATATTCCTTGAAGACAAAAGTCAGTTTTCTGAGTTCACCAATACCTTCAGACCATGGAAATACATGGGACTATCCCCAGGCTGAGGGACAATTCTTCAAAGCTGAGATAGGTCTTCACTTCCTGCTGATAGGCATCAGGTGATGCCCTCAGTTTGTGTTCCCCCAGAACACAGAGGCACCCCAGCTCTGTGCCTCCAGTCTTTCCCCTCTTCTTTACTCAGTGCCCTGACCTCACCCCAATTCCCACTCTGGCCTTGTTTGTTGTCTTGGAGCTGTGCTTCCACAAACCAAGCCAGAAGTCTCAGCAACCACTTTCTCACAGAAACATGAAATGGCAAACTGCTACTATTCGGGAGGTCAAGGAATGGAGTGCTTTCTGGAGACGGGCGGCTTGGGTGAGAATGGTATCTCTAGTGCTTAACTTGTGAGTGATCTTGGGCAAGGTACTGAACCTCATTTTCCTCATCTTTAAAATGGGGACAATCACAGCTTCCACCTCTTAGGCTGTTGCGAGGGTGACATGAGACTGTCAAGCCCCCAGCATAGTACCCGGAGCCCAGGCGGTACCCGACAGGGACAGCCAGCTTCACAGTGTACAGCCTCTTTGTTTAGCTCCTCACTGCCACTTTATCCCATATCCTGACCTAAACTAGTCCCCACGTGGCATGGTGATCATCTGAAATATAATTAAATCTGCACTCTTCTGTTGCAAACTCTTCCATCATATCTCACTGTTAGAAAAATCCAGCCTGAGGCTCCTCTCACCTCTCCCCTCGCTCGGGGCTGCAGTTACCGTGGTCCTTGCACTGGCCGTTCCCTCTGCCTGGAACACTCTTCCCTGACCCTCAAAGTCAAGTCCAGTTCCAATGTCATTTCCTCAAAGAAGCCCTCTCTAATGGCCCCATCCTCCTTAGCACTAATCCTCAATCTGTAACCACTTTACTGACTTATTGCTCGTGACCCCACGAGAAGGCAGCTCAGGGAAGCCAAGCACTGACTGAATGGATGAAGGATGCATTGCTATCCACGGGGCTTGGGTGCTTTTGAGATTAAGCTGCTTTGGTGGCCTGCCCGGACCTGACCCCCTGGCCACCACTGTTGCAAGTTCCAAACCCATTGTAAGGTAAGGCCTGGCCACCTAAGCATAAACAAATGTTGCACAGTGAGCCCGGAAGTCCAAGGTAAACACTTTTATTCTCAGTTCTGCCTTAGCTGTCTCTAGTTTTGCAAGCATGAATAAATGGAATCAACAAGAATCCTCTCCCTAAATGTCTTTCAATAAAATGTGTCACCAAACAAGTTTCCTGTCTTTCCTAAAGAGAGTGTGATTTGAAAGTGACCTCACATGAGCCTTGATCATCGCAGTATATCAGGGTTAATCATCCTGCTTCCGTGCCAGTTCCACTCTCACTTGGCAGCAAATAAACAGCCGCCCCGCAGATCTGCCCTTCCAGCCAGGTAAAGAACTCAGTGAGGAGGGGAGCCGCGAGGGGCGCGGCGGGCACAGAATCCTGAGCCGCTTCCGCCCACAGCAGGGCAGACCCGGGCAGAGAAGGAGATGCGGCTTCATTCACGGCCTCCAACTCTGCGCGTCCAAAAGCCAAATGGGTCCGGAATAACTCGTCATTCCTCCTCGAGTGCCCTTGGCCGGCAGAAAGGGGAGCCAAAGAACGGGAATAAATGTTCTCCAGAGCGCCCCCCTTTCTGAGGAGTACCCAGAGGGGGACCCCTACTCCCAGCCAAGAAACTACAGGGTTAGGAAGGGGATCCATCCCCTCAGAGGCCCTGGGTGCCTTCCAGGGCCCATCTTTCTTCCTGCTCCTCAGAAGCCCAGGCCCCGCAGCTTCACAGGACAGTCTCTCGGATGACGCCAATGAGGCTGTGTGGCCTCTCAGCCTCCGCTCGCCGGGGCCTCCTCTCGGCTCTCGGCCTCCCCGCGGGGACAAAGGTGCTCAGGTCTCCGCAACTCCGCAGGTGCAGCAGGCCAGGCTGTCTCCTCGAGGGCAGCACGAGGGCCCTGGAAGTGCTGGGCTGCATCGGGCCCATGATCTTTGGGAGAATAAACAGGGTGACAAAGAGATTAAGCTTCACCAGATGTGGTCCTCAGACCTGCCTCCTACATTTATCCATGTAATATTTAGTTTAGTCGCCTTGGGAAAGAAAAAAGGGTGTTTTCCCAAGGTGGAACCCACTTGGAATTCCAGAGAGTCTCTTAACATGTTGCCTCTTTTCTGAAGTTCCTAAGAAATACCCCAAATTTTCTGTTGTTTCAGCTGTAGACCTACCATGCTTAACTCTTTGTCTGTTGCAATCTCCTGCTTTATATTTAACGTTCTTCTCATCACTTTTTCCCCAACTTCCCTGTGGTCTAAGCCACTGATTCTCACTGGGTCTGCACATCACGAGAGGGGAGGGGAGCCTGTCAGAAAAGTAGATTCCCTGCTCCCCCCTAGCAATTCTGACATGGGAATCTGGAACGGGGCTTGGGCATCTGTATTTTTAACAAGAACTCAGGTGATCCCAATATACTTGAAAATTGTAAAACCATCGGTCTGCTTAAGTTTATAAAATGTCAGCTAAAACTAATGATGCTTCTAATTGATCTGATAACTCTTCAATTAAGAAAAAACATGAAAACAACATAAAAACTAGGCCAATTTATTTGTAAAAGCTGTTAAGAATGTTTCTACTGCTACATCTATTTTGCAATGCAGCACATTTTAAATATTAAAATTGTAAAACATTTTAAAACTTTAAATATATCATATAACAGCAAAAATGGGCAATCCCCGATCCAACTGAGATTGATAAGAGGAGAACTGCTGTGTACATACAGTTTTTAAAATTACACAGTCGTGTCTGTATGACCTATATTGCTGTTAGCATGTTGGGAAAAACTCAAGTGATTTACTACCATCTAACATCACAGAACGATCATTGGGATGTCTTTTTGTTTAGTTTCCACCATTCTGAGATTTTAAGGTCATTAAAAGGTTAATCCCCCCAAAAGATGGGACATCAAATTTTTCTAACACTCTGTTATTATATTTGTCTTTAAGGCTGTTTTTGTTTCCTGAGTAAGAAGAAAATTCCAACATTCATAGATGTCTACTGTTATTACATGGTAAGTTAGGACAAGTGGTTTGGATATTGGTAAAAAATTAAAATGGATATAAAAACACATCCCAATAATACTAGAGAAGGTGAAAATGTGCAAAGCTGGGTAGAGTCAGAAATAAAAGCTCCCTTGCCCTTGTCCCTGCCTCCTTCTGTCTGGGGGATGGTGTGGCATTATGATACCTCACCACTGGTATCCAGTTCTGGAAGCCCCGGCAGATGGCCCAGAGTCTACTGCAACAATCCCTGTACCTGAATTTTGATCCAGTCTGTGCACAAAGACCTCGCAAACATTTATAGCGATAGCATCTGTTGAACCATAAGTGCTTGTTCTCTTTCCCCAAAGCTACTTTCCATCAAGCAAGACTTTGCAGAAGGTCCAGACCCACAGCTCTGCAGATGCTCCAGCTCTTACCTCACCAGAACTTGGCAGCTCCAAATACTTGCTTCTGTTTTTCAGGCAATTGGGGTGAACAGAGGGAAGGAGGCAGGGAATGACATCTGGAGGAGACCAGGGACATGTGCGTGTAAATCTCTCTCCTACACAGGCTACCAACTGGAGCCTGACCTAGGACTACTGGTTGACCACTTTTTTAGAAAGCAAACAACAAAAGGGCCCATGGTTCATGGACCTCTTCACACGAGTAATCAGACTGTTCTGCTCCCCACAGTCCCCTGAGGGATGGGACAGAATCTGGCTTCTGGCTTCTGTAAGAAGAGGTCAGCAGGTGGGAAGGGGAACAGAAAGGAAAGTGAGGTGGGGATTTGTTCAATCTGCCTGAAAAACGTACCTAGGATCCAGTATCTGGCAATGACCCTGAGAATCAGGCCAACTCCACTCAAGAAGTATTTGATGGGCACGTAAAACCCACAGGCACAGCCGAGTAACACCCGTGAGCCACTGCGCACTGAGGTCTCCAACGGCCACCCCACAGACACGGAGCTACAGAGCAAACACCCAAAAGGTAAACGCTGCTTTTGAAAGAGGTGGGTGAGGAAAGCTGCGACCCATTCCCACTTCTCGTCAGAGGGAAATTCCATTCACTCAGAGATACGGGTGTAGAGACCACCTAGTCCAACACTTCACTTTAAAGACGAGAAACCTGACACGCAAGTGGAATATTTACGTGCCCGGCTTTATCTTTTCACAGGCTACTTGTTTGGGGATTGCCGTGTGTTTTTTAATAAATGGAAGGGAAAAGGTGTTCGTTCCTTTAAGTCTATCAGCTTAGGTAATCTTGCCAAACATTTCATGGGAACGTAAATGGCTCCCAGAATCATGCCAGTATTAAAATTCACATATGTCCATCATGGTTGAAGGGCTGAAAAAACATGCCAGATCAAGGGAAACGTTCAACTTAGGAAATGGAATGTTAAATGTACTCCACGCTGCCCATAGCCCTTGCTTTCATCCCTGAGCTGCTCCCTTTTCTTTTTCCAAGCATGCTTCCATATCTCGGAAAAATCGGTTTCTCTTCTCTTGGGCCAAGAAGGCTGTGGCAAAGTCACATGTGAAAAGAAAGCACGCAACTTCCTCCTCTCCTTCCCCACACCTCCTAACCCCATTCCCCTTGATATAGTGACCATGGACTTTCTGTGCCTTCGACAGGAAACCAGAGAAGCCGCTTCAGCTGCTATGGAAACAAGTCATCGGATTCATGCCTGATATTAATAATAAAACTACCTGTTCTAGAAAACTGGCACTTGTGATGGCTTCCTCCATGTACTCCTCATCGGACTTCAAAACAGATTTAATGTTTTCTACAAGTTCATGGATGTCCGGGGTCATGCTGCAGGAGGACTGCTCCAGGAACCTCGCCACCAGCAACTTGGTGTCCATGTAAGATTTGTAATCTATTAAAGACCTTGGTCTGCATCTCGAAGCCCGGGATCTCAACCCTCTTCTCAAGGTCACCGCAGCCAGGTCTGGTCTTCCCTCAGTCTGAGTCGCGGCTTCACAGCTGAGCACGGGGACAGCTGTGGGCAGAGACAAACAACACGCACCTTTTGGCCAAGCCCCGTGAACACACATCTGTACTTGAAACAGCACAAACCACGAAATTCCATGTGGAAAACATGTGACAAATGCTGACGGCCATGCACATCTTGCTTTTCCTCTTGCAGGAGGAAAAAAAAGAAAAAAAAACCCTAACACCTACGACACGAGCTTACTCCTTGGAAGTGTAATTTCAATAGGACACGTCCCCCAAATATTTTATTGTGCCACATAAAACGCAACCATCAAGGTAAAGAGAGATGACAGAGAAGAGCATCCAGAATGCAAATCATGATGGAGCAATGGATTCATGGGGGTGATCACCAATACATAGGGATGGTTTGGGCAGGCAGAAAAAACACAGTTGACTGATGGAAGAATGTTCTGGGGAGAGGATGAAGAAGCCACAGGAAGAGAGGAACTGAGGAGAGACGAGACTTGTGGCATGAATGGAATGCTCTGCTCACACTGACTGTACCTTTGTCCTAAACATCCTCAGGGGCACTGTACTGACTTATAGTATCGACGTCACACCATGGCTGGGAGGCGGCGCTAGGGCTGACTATTACAGAAAGAGAAATCTAGTGCAGAAAAAGTACACGTCATTCTGGAAGTCAACAGAGGGCCTGGGAAATCCACCACAGGCTAATTTCCACAACTACTACTTCAGCAAGGGTATAAGGACTGGCAGAACATTACTGCACTGGCAGATGGGTAAAGTGAAATCAGGCCTGGTCTCCACATGTTCATAAGCCAGCCAGCAGCCTTCAGGGTACACGACACTGGAGATTTCAGTCTGTGAAGGTCTGACAAGCAGGAATTTAGATATTCAAGGAAGAAGGGAGGCGGGGGGTGGGAAAACAGGTGGAGGAAGGGGAGCATTCCTTTTCCTCTGGAGAAAGGCAGGCATGAGGAGTTCTAAACAGGGGTTGGCAGCCGTCTTCCTCGGCTGCCACGTGCACATCACAGAGAACCTGACTCTTCGCGGAACACTCACTACAGACACTCATGTGTGAGGACAGAGTCAGGGACTCCACTGTCGCTTGAAGGCGACCTGGTCCCTTCCACAGCAGAGGACTCCAACGGGTAAACACGTGTCATCCTTGCCCCTGCAGCGCTGCAGAAGGGGAGCGGGTTCTGGAAAGATCTCGTTAAGCTGTGTAGACAGCCAAGTTCCTGTGGAAGCTGCAGGTGGCCATCCCGAGTCCTCAGCTTGCCAGGTGGGGCAGAGAACCCCACGGTGAAGACAGGTCCGGGGAGCTGAGGGGCCAGAGGGCGCTCAGTCCCGGGCAGGACTCCTCCCCGCTCAGAAGCCGCTGGAGAGACAAGAGGAGTGTTCCCTCTGGCTCCCACACGGTCAGTCCAGAGCTGTAGCAAACAACACAGGCTGTCAGGCGGACAGAATACAACTAGGAGGTGACGTGGGGCCCGGGACAGAGCAGGACCAGAGGGTCTGCAAAGCTGTATTTGCACAGAGCTTGAAGACAGCATAGGCAACTTGTTAGGACAAGTCACCGAAAGAAGCCTGTGCTGGTGGGATTACAGACTTTCATTTTCTTCCTTTATTTCCTCTATTTTTTTACAATTCTCTACAAGGAAGAGGTATTTGAAGATGTTCAGGCAGTCATATATCCAGAAAAGAAGATTCAATGTTATTTTCAGTTAAAAAAATTTTTTAATTAAAAAAATTTAAAATTTAAAATTATTCAAATAACATCTATACACAAACAAACTCAAAACAGAAAGGGAGAGAGATGGAGTGTGAGAGCTTCGCTCTATCCAAAGTTCTTAAAGCAAGGTCAGATTTAAATAATTCAATCTACTCATGCACAGTAAAAAGATAACTAGTGTTGAATTTCAGAAGAGGGTGGTAAAAAATACACCCCTTTGACTTTTTCCTGGAGAGAGAATGTTCTCTCCCACAGGACTGGGAGCATCTAGGAATCAGAACTAGGTTTGCACTGTCTTCTTCGTGTGGTACCCAGCACAGTATCACGTGCAACCAAACGCTTCTGATGACAGTGACTTGACAAGAAAAATTCTTAGCAGCCTTAAAAGACATGGTAGATGTCTACCCTTAACGTGCATGCAGAATACCTGATTTTCCCAAGACCTGTCAGCCCCCCTCCAAGCTCTCTCTTGAACCCCAGGGCCTTGGGTGGCCAGAGCCACTCGGCACCTATAGGCGAACAAGCACAGTGCCCTGCGAAGAACTTGGGAAATGACATCACCTCTCTCTGCAGAATGATGAAGCACAGGGTCACTCTTGGATCTCGTCCTCGGGGGCTGAAGAGCTCTCCGGTTCCTCGCCGGACACAGCTGGCTGGAGCTGGGAGTTGAAATGGCTGCGCCTTCTTCTCTAGGTGTGTTAGGACTGTCCCCACCTGATTTTTTTTTTTTTTTTTTTTAAAGAGGAGAAACAGAAATCATTTCTGTTCAGCTGGCACCTTCAACATGCTGGGCAGGAAACACCTGTGAGCCCAAACTTTCTGGGACAAGGGTAATACAGTTCATAATATTTGCTTAGGCTGTGGGCCCAGTAAGTTTTTATCTTGCAGCACCGTGAGAAATGCTGCCTCCTCAAACTACCCCTCCACACCTAAAACAAACGAACAAAAAGCTCTAAATCCAGGAGCAGAAAAAGAAGCCATGCTAAAATGCCTAAAGGTGCTTGGCGTCTTCTCCAGTGGAGCAGCCTCGTGCAGCATCGGAAAGGTCCTAGCCGTTTTACCCTTTCTGACAACTCAGGCTGACCTTGATTAGGTGGAAGGTGATGGGGGTACAGGCGGGGTGGCTGCCCTGGGGCTGCAGGCCAAATGCAAGCAGAGGGTGTGTCTACGGGCTAGGTTGGGAAACTCCCGGAAAGCCAAGTTAAAGAGCCAGTGGCCACTAAATGAATCAAAGCACTCTGGAACTGGATGACTGCTGTTCAGGAAAATAAAGTCCCATCACTTGTGAGCCTGACTCGTGGTTTGGGAAACTTTTTTAAGAAATGTAAGAATTAAAAACATACTTAGGAAACAGAACCCTGCTGCATAATTCTACTTAAGACGGAAGGTGAACAGAGCAGAAATCCATTCTAAATGGCGCTGCTGAAAAATTACCTCCACCTAAAATAGCTGAAAGTTGATCCATTATTTATCACCATTTGCAATTTTGTCCTGTGGACAGTTCTCTGGGCCATTTAAAACCTCTCCAAAGAGAGAAAGCAGTAACAATGTTCCCTTAGGTTACAAGGATAACTGTAAACGGACTCTAGTATTTAATGCAGGATTGCAAATCAGCATTCAGTACCTGTGAAGGTAGTATGACCTGGGTCCTTAGTTATAAATCAGCAAATCACTCTGCAATAGGTAAAACTCTTTTTGTCTCTTTACAAGAGCTTATCTTATTTTAACAGGAGAAAAAAAATCTTAGATCAGAAAACACAGGAAAACCAAATTAAACTCTGTAATCCATTTCTGAAAAGTCTGGTTATTCATAAAAGATTCTAAAGAGATCTTTATTTCTGTTCACATATTATTTCCTACTTGTAAGCCCTAAGAGTTGATAATATTTTTATACCCAGAAAAAAGGATATAGCTTGAACCATTTGCTCCAAGAATATTTGACCTCCAACAAAATATCGTACAGATGATTATTTTACCATTTTTAGTCTACTGAATCATGAGTTTGGGCAGCAAGAATGTATTTATTACCTTGAATCACTGGCATGCAGATCGGTTCCAAAGGGCTGGTGGCAGCTCCTGATCCTTCTGGCATTTGGAACGAAGATCCCTGCAACACAGGAAAACAGAGCGTTGTCTGTTGATATTCAGCTCAGCCATCATCTGGACTGGAGTGAACTTGAAAAGATCTACAGGGCATGGTCCCTTCCCCACCCTGCTCTCTGTGTGGCTGCTTTTCCTACTTGCCGTCAATGTACCAAAGAGAAACTCTATGGACAGTACCTGCTGCTGGTCCGTCTGGCTCACCACAGCTTCATAGGGAGGCGGGGGGTCCAGAGGACAGAACACTTCCACGCCTTTGATTCGCGCTCCGTAGATATGTGGCAGTGGTATAACATCAGCCCCGACCATCCTAGGAAGAGCATCCTGGCATCAGGAAGCATGTTCTGGCCATCTGATGGTCGTGTCTCCAGCATACTGGCCTTCACCTCTAGAGGGTTATCCACTGACAATGGGGAAAATCACTCACCGCTCCACGCTACAACCTCCTGGTCCAGGAGCAGGGGAATAACCTAAGCTGCTCTTGGACGGAGTGCCCAGAATTCTTAGGCAAGTGACAACATAGAAAATGCAATACCATCATTCCTTTTAAATTTACTAGTCAAAGAGCAAGCAACAATCCATAAGAGGCAGAAAGCGAATTAGTGGTTGCACAGGGGCTTGGGGAACGGGGGGGACGGGGAGTGACTGCTTAATGGGTACGGGGTCTCCTTGGAGGTGAGGAAAATGCTTTAGAACTAGACGGAAGTGATGGTTGCACCATATTGTGAATGTACTAAATGCCACTGAATTATACACTTTCAAAAGATTAATTTCATGTTATGTGAATTTTACCTCAATAAAAAACAAACAAACAAACAAAGGATTCAGGGAAACTCAATTATTTGTTACATTAGTACATGACAAAAGTTTCTTGCCCGGGTTTCCCTCACGTCTGATTCATGGTAGAAACTCACTATTTGTTAAATAAATGTTTGAAATAATGAGCACATTTTTCAAAAAAAAAGTGAACAACATCACAGCTCAGAGACAAAGCAGCAATGCTGCAGGAGGAATCACAGAGTGCCTCTTCCTAAAGGTGGTCGTTCAACAAACACTGATGGAGCGCTTGCTGTAGCTGTTGGCCTGTGGGTGAGAGACCTCTGATAGCAAAAAATAAAAACAAAAAAACCCACAAGATTTTCCGCCAGCATTCACAGAAGGTTACACACACACACAAATTATCTAGATAACAAAGAACCTAAATTTGAAAACGACAGTTAAAAATACATGAAAGTTTGTACCTTAGGACAAAACTTCCAGTTATAAAATACATGCAGATAAGTCCTGGGGATGTAATACACGGCATGGTGACTATGGTTAATAATACTGCATGGTGTATTTGAAAGTTGTTAAGAGAGTAGGTCGTAAAAGTTCTCATCACAAGAAAAAATAAAACTTGTAACTATATGTAGTGATGGGTTAACTAGATTTATTGTGGTGATCATTTTACAATATATACAAGTGTTAAATCATTACTTGTTTACCTGTAACTAATACAATGTTATATGTCAATTATATCACAACTTTAAAAATACACAGAAGACAAAAACAACTGTACTCAGGCCATGAAGTGTTGGGGAATGAAAAAAAAGATAATAGCAAAAGTTTAACATTTGTTCTTGAAATGCAAAAATGGACACAAACTAAAGGAGATTGATGAAAAGACAAATTCTGGGGCCAGCTGCCTACAAGGGACTGCTTTTGTTTTGTTTTGTTTTTGAAAGGTGCTCTCTGCATTTACGGTTGTTCCATTTGTGCCCATTTACAAAAATGCAATTGGTGGAAGAAAAAAATTGAAAAAGATGTGATATTCTGTCTTCCTAACAATAAAACTTCTGGAGTTCTGGGATTTAGAAGGATGAGACTCCTACAGCCTGAATGAAAAAGTGAGAAAGTGCTCCCCTTTTTTCCTGCATCTTTATTCAAAAACAAGACTCTCAGCTCGTGCTTGACCTGAGAGGAAAGGAGAAGGTCACGTGCTGACACCCCAGGCAGGGATGTGTGCAGGCTCAGCACATCTGAGGAGAGGCACCTGCAGGAATGGTCCCTCCCTAGCCCGGCTGGGAGGGGTCCTGGTAAAGTCATCAAGAAAGGGATATTCTTCTCCCTTAGAGGAGGACTTGCCCACGGGTTTCACGCCAACTCTCCATTCCAGCTGAAGCTGTTTAAGAACTATAAACACCAAGTGACTCCAGGAATACAGACCCTTCGTGGACCTGACTTTGAAGACTTTCCTGACCAATGAACAAGGCAACTTGTTTTACTCACTGAGACCTATGCACTCCTTCCTTCGGCTCCAGAGGGCCAACTTTAATCCTTAATTAGCATAATCCTGTGAGCATCTTTCCGGCACTTACAATCCCCCCTCAGTCAACTCCCCATGCGTTTCTTCACTGTGGTGTCCTTGCCTGGAAAGTTCATCCCCCAGCTTTGCTTGTTAGCTCTGGTGCTATATATTTCATATTCCCAACCCAGTGGCTACCTATATGTTCCTATAGAAGAGAGAGGGCTTGCTTAGGACCAAGAAGTGGAAGGAACGGGCTTCACTTTAGATCCTAAACTACTACAGAATCTCTTCAAGAAGGAAAACTGGGGGGGAGAAAGGGGGTACACTTTATCTAAATTGGCTGAAAAATGAATGGCTTCTATGGTGGTTATTACAATGACCAGCAAAGCCTCATTTAGATGGAAGATGCTGCTAGAGTTGATGTAGCAGGAAAGTTCCTTTCCTACTAAGCAACTTTTCCTTATTTGTACCACTTTTGGGTAAATAAGGATCCATGGAGGGAAATAGGTCTGTTTGCTACAGGTTTTGTTCGTGATCCCTTATGGTACTCAACCCAGCTATAGAGCAGAATCACCCAGGAGGGTTCCTAAACTGGGCATGGCCTAGGCCTTACCTCTAGAAACTCTGCCCTAGTTGCCTGTGGTGGGGCCCAGGTGTCTGTATGCTGTCAGTGCTCCCAGGTGGTTCCAAGGCACAGCCAGGACTGAGACCACTGCTAAGCAAAATGGATTATGGTGGTTGAAATCAAAACCCTGTTATAGCTGGGAAAGGTGATCAAACTTTTACTGAAAATGAGTGTCTTTAGAAAACTGTTGCCTGATAAGGTAGGGGTAAGATTAAGGGCTAAATGTTTCTTAAGAGTAAGAAACATGCCAAGAACATCTGAAACCATGCAACTAACAATGGTAGAGCACGGTCTAAAGCTTTTGCCTGTAGAAAGATTTTTTTAGCCCATTATCTCATAATAATCCTCTCAGGAGTCACATGACAAGGCAGGTGAATGAGGAAACTGAGGCTCAGAAATGGTAAGAGATCCACCCAAGGTGACCCTTTTAAGAGACTCCAGAGCCTGGGCTTATTCAAATTCATCCCAAAGTCTCCAGGAAACCTTCGCTGGTTCATGCTCATGAGACCTCAAGATGAACAGGAAACCCGAACAGATCATGCAAAATACGTTCTGCTTTGATGCTACAAATAGGCCCTGAGAACTTATCCGAGGCTGATGGAGCAACTAATATGACCTTGACCAGAGAACGATCCTCCTCTGTGTGCTGAGAGAGCTTGGCCCTTCCACGGGGCACATGTTGGTAGGGGTGTGGGAGTGGGGAGTGAGGCAGGGTCGCCCAGCCCAAAGCTGAGCACAGAGTCAAGCCTAGGCACAGCCCAGCTCCACTTGAGTTTGGGTTTTGAAGTTCATTTGGAAAGGAAATGGTTGGGCCTTGTTGCTTTCACCTTTAAGAAATGCCCGGGTCAACCTGGCTCCCATGCGCTCATCTTCAGTTTTCTCTAGCAGGTAACATCCCCACAGTATAACCAGGTCCACATTCACGAATTAGGTTGGAGACTTTCCTTTTTGACTCCTGGCTCAAGCCAATTTCTGAGACTGGGGGACTCCCTGGAGTAGAGGAGATGGGGTACACAGCCCCCTCCAGTACTTACAAATTGATTCACAAAGTAGATAACCATCTTTGGATAGAAGCCTTGACTGCAATCAGGCTTCTACTTATGAGAGTAACTTGAGAAGCCCTTTTTCAAGGAGATACCAATGCATGAAATGGTTGTATTTATAGAAGTTAAATAAATAAAGCTCTTCTGAGAGGTCCTAATACCTTACAGGAAAACAGGAACGTGTATTACGTGAAAACTCTTAACATAACTGATTGTGGAAATATTAATGATAAACATCTGTTAATATTCTTGCCTGCCTGCTTATAAGAAAGAAAATTATCAATTGGGGTTAAACAGCTAGTGTCTATGATGTTGATTTATACTGAGAATCTAGCAAAGTCAGTCAAATTTAAAAATATCTCTGATAGAATATGTATCTAAAGGTGAATAAATTTAGCCATTTAAAAAAGGAGAGTGGGCAAGGGGCAGTGGGGGAGACAGGGGCATGGGATTAAGAGACACAAACCACTATGTATAAAATAGATAAGCAACACAAAATATTGTACAGCACAGGGAAATACAGCCATTGTTTTGTAATAACTTTAAATGGAATATGACTATAAAAATATTGAATCACTATGCTGTACACCTGAAACTAATACAATATTGTAAATCAACTACAATTTTTAAAATATACATAAAATGTTAAAAAAAAAAAAAGTGGCTGCATTCAGATATTGTAGAATTTTAGAAAATGAGGCTATTTGCCCATTGGAGATATGAGCTAGTGCTCCAGATATATACTTCAGGCCAAGCATTCTTGTTCTCTCAAGGGTGCTCTGCATAACCCCCTCCCCCACGTTCCTCTGGGAAGTTCTGGTTGGTAGAGCCCTTGATGACAAGCTCGTCTGTCTTCTTCCAGCTCAGACTTGGCCAGGGGCTGGCTCAGAGCTCAGAGGGGCAAATCCAGGGTTGCACCCAGATCCTCAAAGACCCACAGTGATAAGCATGACTGTGGAGGTGCAGAGAAGAGAAAGGAAAGAGGGAAGAAGGCCGGGGGATCCCACAGGTCAGCACTACTTCTAAACCCACATGACTTACTTTCCCTTTCTGCCACAGCATGAAATTAAATGTCTGCTGCCTCCTCTTAGGTCAACCAAGTGCTCACCCGCAACCTCGGAGAGCCAAGGAACTCTTCTTGAAGAGGGCATTTCTCTCCCCAACCATGAAGTAACAGGCACTTTTACTGTCCTTCAATGTGCACTCTGCAGACAGCCTGAGATTGGGCTATGTTTTTAGCAAACGTGTCCTATGGTACACAAAGAATATGTGTTTTGTTGCTGTGTCCCTCTGGCCTCTGTAATTCTTGGCTCATTTCCTAAACGACCAGCGAAGCCATCCTGGCCCCTGAAGCTTCGAAATTCCAGCCCACCAGTCCCTGTACAAGAGGGAGGCTGAGCTGTCCCCCAGGCCATCTGTCCAGCCAGCTGATGTCCTTTCCAGCTTTGCGGTCATCTCTTATTTCCGCCGAGGTGGGTGGGCAGGGGAGGGGCTCGAGTGGGGTTTAGATACGAGCCTGAGGGACAAGTCAGGAAGATAACCCATTGAAAAGAACATTAACAGTGTCTGGGTGGGAGCCCACTGGTGAGCTCTTTCAAAATGACATGTGGCTGCCCTGAGCACTAGAAAATGGATTTCCAAAAACCCCAAGCCTGACATCAAATTTGTCTGACAACTCTCCACGTGTACCTCAGGGTTAAAAAGTAGAAATTCCAAGCCCTCTCAACAGCAAGGGAAAGACACTAGTCTTTCTTGTAGAATTCAGAGATTTGTTGTTTAGAAGTTTAAATGTAGGGTTTCAGTTTAAATGTAGGGTTGTTTTAGCCTTTAAATTCGGAGTAAGATCATCACTTCATCCTGGAAGCCAACCCTGACCAGCTGACTCTTCCTTCAAGCTCTCTGCAGCCCACTCACCAGTCTAGGTTAGGAAGTCCTCCTCTTGCACTCAAAATCTCCCTTTTGAGTACTACTGTGATCCTTTCAACACTCATTTTTAATGACCTAGACTGTGAGCTCCTTGATAGGGGTAGGAAGTTGGTATAACTCATTTTGAATTCCAATAACCCAGCACAGTAACTAGTAAGCAGCAGAGGATGGAGTAAATGTTTGTTGAATGAATAAATGAAGTCATTCTTTAGAATGGTACAATTCTAGAAGTGGCTAACAACCAAATGAATGCATGCAGCACTTCATCCTACAAATAATGATTTCTGAGATTTAAGAAACAGACGATCAAATTTCGAGCTAGAATTTGAAAAGGAGAATAAACACGGTATCTATTTTTTTTCTAGACCAAGGAGATGTAATTAATAATTAACCTTTTTTTAATGGCTGGGAAGAAGTTCATGATTTGAGGACCTGCTGATGGTTTACAATGAATATCGATTTGGCCCGACTGAGAGCGTTTCCAGGGCAACAGCAGTTTTCAATCATGTCAAATTACAGCAGTTATCTCACTGGGTGTCAGTTTTCCTAAGAAGCTAATTGAAATTGAAAAACTATATCCTTAGGTCAAGGTTTGACTTTTCTTTGGTTTCATGCAATTTGTCAGACCAAAAAAGAGAGAGAAAACCCGGACGATCCTGGAAAATAATACAATGTCTAGATTTTGGAGAGAAGTCAGAGCCCGTGCTGTGAGTTCTGGAGACCCTTCGGCCTCAAAACTGAGAGCAGCCCAGAGACCTGGGCGGGGGTATGTAGGGAGGATACCTGCGGTTCGTCCGGGGTGTGCACGAGTAAAACGTGGCGAAATAGGAAGGGGGAGGCACTGGCGGCACAAAGTCGTCAGGGTCTGGGATGTGTCTGTGTTCCTCCACTTCTTCCGCAGAAATCTGTGATTCATCCTAATTAAACAGCACCTCGGTTAGTCAACAGCTCGGGGAGAAAAGCAACGGATGACACAACAAGGTCCGAGGGTGGGATCAGTGGAGTCACAGACACCCTGCCGCCTTGCATGGACTTACGACGCAGGATCTTCGGGCTGCAAAGATCTGAAGGTAGCGAAGGGCGGCTGCCACCAAGCAGACGGTGGTGGTCAGGGCATTCAAGGCACACAGGGCGAAAAGGACTTTCTGGAACCAGGAAACAAGGACGCACCTGAGTACCTCAAAACTGAGGACCAGAACGCAACATAAAAACTTTAAAACATAATAATAATACTGCCCCAAGGAAGACAATTCCCATGAGAAAATGCATGTAAAGGACTTAGATGGTGTTTGGCTCATGCTGGGTGCCAAACAAACACTGGTTATTATTAACACTGTCATGCAATAGTGTGTACTTCTTAATTTTAAAAACTTATCTTAGAAGATTCCTGTCCCGGGCAGACCTGGTATTACCATATTTCCTTTTGCATCAGAATCCTGTCTGGAAATATCCCTTCCAGGAAAGTACTGAATTTCTCTTCTGAAGTCAGTGTACCCAGTGATAGCAAATCCCAACCTCCCCCCTCCCACAGACTCCCACCAGGACAGCACGCTGCTTAATTCGTGGCCACTGATTCTATTTCAGGAGCCACTGGCAGAGCTGCCCCGGGCACCCAATGAAGACAACACAGGGGGCAGGCTGGCCCGAGTGTCAACAGGGCTTGTCTCCTCTAAACACATGTCTCAAAATAGCAGCAAAGCCAATTCCAAAAGTTTCTGTTGCCACAGTCCTGGCTGCTTAGCGGGGCTTTCCCCAAGCAAAGTCCTGGCTCAGAGAGTTTGGGAGTGACTCAGCTACCGAAAATCCAGAAGCCAAAGAAAGAAGGCCATTTTCACATCCTCCAAAACTCAGAGAGCTGACAGCTTCTCTCTCTTTGCTTAGGGACTCCTCTTCCCCACAAGAAAACAAACCCAAAACAAAGACCTAAAGAAAGCCATCAGTGACGGACCATCCAAAAGCTAGTATCTCAGGGTTCACCAACTGAGCTTGTCACTCACTGGGCTAACAGACCTTAAGTCAGGATGTGATTTTTATCCAATTCCCTAATAAAGGTTAATTTTGTATTTCTCTTCAGCTGGTATCATTTGCTTTTCATCTCTTTCGCTTAGTATAGTTGCGGCCTATTAAACAAGAGGTAGTGTCTTGACTTTCTCTTGTACTTTCTGGCCAATACATCTCCTTAGTCTATGTGTTTTAGAACGGCAGCACTCAACAGCCTACAGGATTCATTTAAGCCAACAAAGGAGCATTAGAACAATAACAAATGGGCATGGACTTTAGAGGTTCTGCTAAAACTACATCTTATATGTGTAGCGACATCATGGGTGTGTATGTGTGCATATGTGTGCGTGTATATGTAAATTCACATACGTACACATATACATGTGTATGCATTTAGGCTCCTTTACATTTTTTACTAGCTTATAATTCTTGAGCACAAAGAAGCTATCCATTCATAACTTAAGAGAAACACAATAATCTGTGGGTTCTCAATTCTTTCTCTAGGTCACTGATAAGGAGTCTCTCATATCTGCTTTCAATAGGATTATTTGAAGGAGGTAAAAAAGGAGGAATATTTCAGGGAGCTTTGCCTTCCTTGGGGTCTCTGTGGTGTAGTTACTGGTGGGGGATGGAATCTATTCCAGATACCTTGAGTAGAAGGTGAACAGCACTACAAGGCTGAACTGGGAAGAGTTTCAAGGCATTTTCTTTGTCTGTGCATTTGGCTGGTTGAAATTCTTCACAACAGAAGCAAATCTTGCCTTCACCTAAATCCACCTTAAGGGGAAAAGGCAGAACAACAATTTAATTATTAAGTAAGAATACACAGGCCACACCATGGAACACCAATCCTACAGAATGAGACATGGCAGGGTTCAGTGTCAGGCAACGTCTACATCAGTCAGGACAGCCTAGGGTATGCTGGGTAACAACCAGCCCCCAAATTTCAGTGGCTTAATCAACCAAGGTTATTTCTTGACTATGCTACATGTCCACTGCAGGTCAGCAGAGGGCTCTGCTCATCATATTCCCTTAGGGACCGAAGTTGATGGAGCATCTACTATCTGAGGATTGAGGGTCACTATGCTAGAGACATGGAGAGCACATGATGAATTGCACATGGGCACTTAAAGCAGGTTTACAAGGTAAAAGGTAGGACACTCAGTTAAATTTGAATTCAGATAAACAGGTCATTCCTTAGGGTCAGTATGTCCCAAATATTGCATGAGATATGTTTATAGTAAAAAACTATTACTCTTTATTTGAAATTCAAATTTAATTTGGCGTCCTGTGTTTTCACTTGCTAAATCTGGTCACCCTAGCTTAAATCTTCCTCTTGGAAATGACACTCCTCACATGAGCTCAGTTTCAGTTCCAAAGTAAATCATATGGCTCCACTTAATCCAAGAGGGCAAGGAAGTTCACTCTACCACATGCCTGGAAGAAGCACAAGGTCTATTTGGTGAACAGTAGCCCTAAACCATGTAGGCTTAAAGAGATCTCTTAGTTCACATCTTCAGTGTGTTCACAGAGTCTAGTAGAAGTTTTCTTTATTTGAAGTGATACAATTACTGATGAATAATCTCATATATTTTTAGTGAGATGCTTTGCAAACTTTGGGTCACTTTTCCAAGTTTCCATTGAGTCAGGTTGGGAACATATGAACTAGCTGATTTGGGCTAATAAGACCCATAATTTGGGAGCAGAGGTTCATTCTTACTTGCTCTGCAGCTTGAGCTGTTAAAGTTGGCTATTCTATTTTGGCTAAAAAGAAAGGCCACACCTCTTTCATACTTGTTCAATTAAATAGGCGCCTTTGACTTCACTAGCTGCAAAATTCTTCAGGAATCTTTAAGAATGACTGAACATTTACAATGCTTTTGTTGCTTAACAGAAAAAAAAAAAGCCTTTTTTCTCACTGAATTAATATTCTTATCCTCTAGTCATAGTGGAAAATTTCATGGTAGTTTCCATATAAGGTGGAAACTTAGTTCCTTCTAATATAAGTTGACTAGGAAGCCAAAGGGAAAAATTTGTACCACTGGATTACACAATTTTTGGTTTGGTTTTCTTTTTCTTTTGAACTGCAATTTACATACACAAATCATAAGCATACCATTCAAGGAATTTAGAGCCATGCATATCCCTCTGTAACCCAAACCCTTATCAACATACAGAACATACCATCACCAGAGAGAATTCCTTCACGTCCCTTCCTATGGACCCCTGCCCACACCCTCCAAAGAGACAACCACTGTTTGGATATTTTTTCCATATAGATTAGTTTTGCCTCTTACAGAATTCCATGAATCCTAGAACATTTTTTATTCCTTGTCCTTAAATCATATTGAAAGGGACGCATTACTAAAATAAACACGGATGCCCAGATTTTTTATAAATTTTGCCTCTGATACAAAGAATTACAACTAGAGTTACCTCGATGGCCTCCATAATCTATCAATTCACAACTACTTTGGTTTCTGTCTTTTCCTGGTTTGTCCACAAGAGATTGTTATCTCAGCGACGTCCCCACACCTAGATCCACGACTCCACACACAAAGGCACAAGGCTGTTTCTATTTGAATTTTTCTTTCATTGTCTCACATTTTTGAAGGTACATCCTGCTGCTAATATCTAGATTCTTGGCTTCTAAAGGAAAACTTCTGTGGACATTCAGACAGGACTTCCCTCGGCAGGTGGGAACTATTCTTTCCCCTCAGGGATCTCTGACTTTCTCTTCGCTGCTCTTCCATAGTTAATCATATCCTTACACCAGGCTAAATTCATAAGGTAAATATTACTCCCAATGGGCTTTCTCCTTGAAAGTTTCCTGCTGAGAACTTCCTGTTTTAATACTAACAGCATTATTTAGTATAACAAAGAAGCACCTAATAGAGATGATTCATTCTTCTCATGTCTCCATTCTGTTCAAGTACACAAGGCCCTCTCTCACCAAGCAGGAACCAAGCTCACGTTTTTCAACGCGACACAGTGCAATTTCCATTTCTTACATTGTATAAGCCTCAAGATCTTACCTGAGGACTTCACCTCCCCTAGGTAAGACTAGGTGTCATCTTACAAAGTACTCCCTTCCCACATGAGTCCATTCTTAATCCAAGGCATTATTTTAAGACAGAAACCAATCCTGTGTGGGCTGCACATACAGAAACCTCAGCTCTCTGGAAACTTTGGATGGCAAGATTTTCCAGGTAAGTGATAATTAATCCCTTTAAACAAAGGATCTTATCTGAAAGTTAATCACTATGCAAACAATAATGAATATCTATCACTGTGCCCAGCTGATATAGGAAAGCCCTGAGGCTTCGTGCAAAATGATTCTAGGCAACCGTGCCTTTTGTGTTCCTCATTCTTCCTGTTTCTGACCCTTCACCTGCCTTCTTAATCCCATCTGCCCAATATTTCTGAAAACTTATTCTAACTTCTCTTCAATGTCTTTAACCATCTGCAAACAACCCTGTCGAATCTCCCCATTCTTAAATGAAAAAATCCCTCTTTCATACTTGACACTATTACCTGAAGCTGTCAGATCCTCTCCTTCCTCCCGTCATCAATCACTATCATGGCTCTCTATCCTAGCTGCACGTTAGAATCTTCTGGGAAGATTTCCCCAAAATGACGATGCCATCTTTAGCAACTAGGGAACTGCAAATTACAGTAACGGTGAGATCTTGACTTAGCCCCATCAGACTGGCAAAAAATTAGAGGGTAACACTTGTTGTAGGTAGAGGGTTACCGGTAGAAATGTAAGTTAAAGCTCTTTAATAAAGGAACTGTCCATACATTTTAAATTAAATATACTTATTCCCAACCACTTCGGAAAACCGTTGAGCAGTTTCTTTTAAAGTTAGACGTACGTTTACCACATGACCCAGCAATTCCATACTTATGTATTTACTCAAGAGAAATGCAAACAGGCCCCCAAAAAACATTATACAAAAATGTTCACAACAGCTTTGTTCATAACACCCCTAAACTGGAAACAACCCAAATGCCCATCAACAGGAGAACTGATAAAACAAACTGTGCTATTTTTATACAATGAAATATTGCCCTGATTAAGAAAAGAGAGTGAGAAGGGAAGAGCAAACAACTGATATGACCCAAAAACATGGATGAATCTCAAAAACATCATGCTGAGCTAAATAAGTCAGACACAAAAAGGTACATGACTCCACCTGCATGAAGTTCAAGAACAGACGAAACTAATCTATGGTGAAAGAAACTGGAACAGTGGTTGCCTATGAGAGAGTTGAGACTGCCTGAAAGAAGACAGCAAATAACTTTCTAAAGTGATAAAAATGCTCTAGATTTTGTCTGGGGTGTACACATGAGTGTATTTGTCATGATGAATGTAGACTTTGGTCAAAACTTAATGAACTGCACACTTGAGATCTGGTCATTTCGCTATAGATTTTATCTCAGTTTTTTAAAAAAAGGGATAGAATCAGCAAATGGTTGAATGTGCTATAAAAAAAAAATGAGATAAACAGAAGAACAATCCTTGTCCTGGGAGCCTGCTCCGCTTAGGTCACAGCCCCGATGGAGATCTGCAGAATAGTATTCATAGCAGCACTGCTTCTATCTGTCAAAACCCAAACCACAACGGACAACAAGAAAATAGAGAACTGACTTGTTCAAAGGAAAAAAGGGTGTTAGAGCTGTACCTAATATATCTTTAAGTGAGAAAAACAATATGCAGGGAAGTGGATACAAAAGCTCCCATTTCTGAAGAATAAGTAGTGAACAACCCCACCCCATACACATCTACATAAGGTTACATGAGCATGAAACATGAAAGGAAATCCCCCAGCTTGTTACCGTGGATTCAGGGTGACTGGTGTAGATGGTGAGGCAAAGAGGGAAGGAGAGAATCCCTTCCTCAGAAAGACTCCACTTGCCAAATACGTTCCCTAATGAAAAACAATTACAATATGGTCCTGTTGATGAAAAATTAGGTGTGTTTTTATCCATAAAGACAGTGCAAAAAACCTGTCAAATGGTTAACTATGATGTCCCCAAACAGTGAGATTTCAAATGATTTTTAAGTTCCATCCTACACTTTTATGGCTTGTCCAATTATATAATTAGAAACAATCCCAGAGTTGGTTTTGTGGTGGGAAAATTTTTTAATTAAAAATACACTTTAAAACTTAAAAAAATACTGATGCTAAGACCCCCACTCCAGGGCAGTTGAGAATCTCTGAGTATGGGGCCCAAGTCTGGGTATTCTTTAAAAAGTTCCCCTAGGTGATTCTAACAGGGAGTCAGGGTAGAGAAGCACAGAATTTCTCAGAAAAGTCAACCATATAGACCCTTATGCCTTGTAATTTGGCTTCTGTTTGTTCCAGAGCCAACAGTGATCTAACCACTCAGGCTAACTAACTACTAACTAACCACTGCCCTTGGAATCCTCTCCTCTCCTGGCTTCGACCCACTCCCTTTATTTATTTATTGTTCAAGGCCCATCTCAAATACCTACGTTCCAGGTATCCTTTTCCCGTCTTCCCAAGAATAGAAGTCCTTCTTCTTTTGCACCCCCAGAGCACTGTGTCTCACTCTGATGGCTGATCACAGACTCCTTTGCTTTGCAATTGGGCATTTATTCATCCCCTCCACAAACACTGATCAAGCACCTGCCATGGTTATCCCACTCCTCTTGCTACGTGATAAACGTCTAGGTCAGAAACGATGTCTGACTTTCCTTTCTACTCTCTGCAGTTTCTAGCATGGGGTCTTGCATATGATAGATGCTACTCTTTTATCGAACTGTCTTTTAAAATATTATGACTTTTCACTTCTAGCCTGTCTGTTCTCTTTGCCCCTTCCAATTTTCTGTGTAATTAGTAACAGGAAGAACAAGCCTTGTTTAAAATTTATTTTCTGGGAACTCTATGTATGTAGAGAAGTCTGTGGGAGGTGCTGTTGAAAACTCCCAAGAAAATACAGAGCCAGACACTGTTCTTAGGAAGATTCCAGACCAGGAGAAGAGAGAAGAAAGGTATATGAATACCTTTAGTCCAAAAAAGGAACGAGAAATGCTTCAGAGATGTACAGATAGGAATTCTGGAAGATTACCTTCCCTGGGGATCAGGGACTATTTCCTTAAGAAGATCATTGTTGAATGAGGCTTTAAAAGGCTGACACCATTTGGATGAACAGGGATGTAAGGGACAGGGAATGGTCGGGGGAGAGACAGCATTGTGAGAAACAGGAAAGTAGGGCAGGAGCTTGGGTAATGACATGCGGGCTCGGGCTCCATTACAGGGAGTGTGAGTTGCTGCAGCAGGAGAGCAGGATGAGGGCAAATGATACAGGGCCTTAAAAACCAGAAAACATTGTGAGCCTGTGCTTCCAAAACTTACACTTATTAAGTGAGGGAATGGCAAAAATCAAACAAATTTGTGAAGGGTTGTTAAGGAAGAGCAATAGGTTTTTAGTGAGTCCAGGAGGAGCTTTCCTATCTGGAAAGGCCATGAGTTTCACTGCAAGGACCTGGTCACAGTGTTTTGAGAAATGTGGCAGCCTTCTTCACTTGCATCCTGCTGGTTTTGAAAGGGCGAGATTGCCATGGAACCAAGTTCCAAATAGATGAGGTTTACTACAACCTGTAAAGAGTCCACTTCTTTTGCTTTGTGCCACAGGGAGATATTTGTTACAGAAAAGTCCTCTTAAAAAGTTCAGAGATGGCCAGCAATTCCACCTTCCAGGCACATATTCCAGAGAACTGACCCATTTCCGTGGCAGCATTGTTCACAATAGCCAAAAGGTGGAAAGAACCCCAGTGCCCTCCGATGGATGAAGGGTAAACAAAATGTGTCCTCTATATACAGTGGAATAGTATCCAGCTTTAAAAAGGAAGGAAATTCTGATACCTACTACAACATGCGTACATATTGAGCATGTTATGCTAAGTGAAATAAGCAATTACTAAAAGACAAATACTGTATGATTCCACTTATATCTGGTAACAAGAGCAGTCAAATCCACAGCGTCAGAAAGAGTGGTTGTTGGGCTTCCCTGGTGGCGCAGTGGTTGAGAGTCCGCCTGCCGATGCGCGGGACACGGGTTCGTGCCCCGGTCTGGGAAGATCCCACATGCCGCGGAGCGGCTGGGCCCGTGAGCCATGGTCGCTGAGCCTGCGCGTCCGGAGCCTCAGCAACGGGAGAGGCCACAACAGTGAGAGGCCCGAGTACCGCAAAAAAAAAAAAATAAAAATAAAAAAACAACAAGAAAGAATGGTTGCCGGAGGCCAGCAGGAGGAGGGGATGGAAGAGTTCTAGAGATCGGTTGCATAACAATGCGAATGTACTTAACACTACTGAATGGTTAAGATGCTCAATTTTTTGCTACGGGCATTTTACTATAACAATTAAAAAACAGGAAAATAGAAATTGACATAGTACAGGTCCATAACCTCTTATCCACAATTCTGAAATCCAAGAAGCTCTGGAAACCAAAAATTCTGGATTACATTCTGTTGTCCAGACTCCACTGGGATGTTACAGAATAAACAGTATATGCGTCACATTTACCTTCTAAAAATTGGAAAACTCTGAATGCTGAAACACACCTGGCCTCCAAAGGTTTCAGATAAAGGACTGCTGACCTAAATTCTGATAATATCCATTTTTCCTCTTTAGATGAGAGCGGATAGATATCGATTGTGGACAACTGATCCATCTATTCACTAACTAATGATGCATGTGGTTCTCCTGGCTGGTCCCTGCTTTGGAAAAAAAAATTGACAACCTGAGTAAAATACTTAGCAGGAAGCTCTTTGTTTTGTTTTCCTGCTTCCTTTGACCAACTTCAGGTTTCATTTTAAGATGCTGCCTGGTCCTGGGTGTTGCCAGCCACACACTGGCACCCGGGAAAGCCGGGCAGGCCAGGGTCGGACCAGGCGCACAGTGATGATTCAGAACTGCTTACCAGATCACACCTGGGCACGCTGGACACGAACTGGGCCCCTTGGCAGCCTAGGATAAATCCGGCTAAATTCAGAAGGACACACACCACAGAGAGCAGCACAAAAAGGTTCACCTGAAACAGCAAGAAAAGAGGCAGTTAGAAAAAAGACCGTAGCTAAATTCAGAGATAGTTTTGTCTGAGTAAAAAAAAAACTCATATTCTTTCCCTAGAGGAAACATTAAAAAAAAGTCAGAACAATGTTTTTAATGTACAAACTTCTTTTTTTTCATTTTTTAGAATGTTTTAAATTGTGCTGAGGAATGTCCCTGACCCTCAAGTCTTCTCAGTTTCCAGTCCCTATTTTTCTTGCTCTTTGCAAATGAGGGAGTTCTGTTAGCTGTACACTACCTTAAGCCATGGCTATTTCCTCCTTGAGCCATTGTTATTTTTTTCTGACTTTTACAGGATCATGGTAACTAGACAAATGGAGAATTCTAGAATATAAGTGGAACCCAGGAAAATCAAGGAGCTCAGAGTCATTACCAGCCAGAAATCACAGTATGTGTGAAAATAAAGATGAGTCTTTTTTCAGTTCCAAACAGTGTTGGTACTAAAGAAAAGGTGTGCAGTGATCTTCCACGTACTTGTATCCAAAGTTAAATATTACAAATACTACCCTAAATGATTAAAAATCGACAGAAATCAACCAAGAAGCCAGTATTTACTTAGCGCAAATTAGAGACTACAAAGGCTTTTCAACCTGAGAACTCTGATTATTGTCAAAATCAAACCTTAATGTAAATATAAAAGATTGGAGCTAATGATTATCAGTGTTAGAACCAAGCAACATTTCAGGTAGCTGATATGTCAGAACTGGCTGGCAAATGAGTTCACACGTGAACTCTACTACAGAAAGCTCATCCTTTATTGCTGGTATTCCAAGAAGCTTGAACGTATCTCCCCAGACCCAGGTTATGAGTCAATATTTAGTATCACATGATGCCACTTTTCTTAAGAGGAATTCTTCCTTCCTCTCCAAGAGGAGCTTATGAATTATAAATACCGAGTGACTCCAGGAATCCAGACCCTTGCTGGACTTGACTGAAGACTCTTTCCTGACCAATGAACAAGGCGACTCGTTTTTCACTGAGGAATCTGGCTTCTGCTTCTCTCCTTTTTTGTTAATTTGTAAAAGGACTGTGTGCCCTGTCATCAAATCTTGAGGAAAAAGCTGGAAGCGGCTACTGTGTTACTGTTTCCCAGGCTAGATTCTTCCAGGTCTGTAGTACTTGACTTGCACTGTGCCCCCTTGCAAGAGCCCCCTCTTGCACTGCCAAAGCTTTTGGGAAAATGAGAATGCATAATTGGCAAAAGACGGGACATGGTCTTCTAACATGGGCTTCTTTTATGCCCTGGCAGTTGCTGTGCAAAGAGACTTAATACATCTGGAATCTTCACACCCAGCAACACAATAATTGTTACTATGGGGAAGTCTTGAACTTGCCTTTAGAAAATTTTTTTTAATGAAATATCAGATGCCTTAAAAAGAAAACATGGTTATAATCCTTATTCCTACCAGCCCACCACTAATCTTCATAACTGAAACTTAGCAGCATCAGATATGGAGTGGGTGAGAGTTCATTACCCAACCCTGGACCCCAAATCTCTCCGTTAAAATCTTAAATCCAGCTCATCAAAAGACACCATTAAGAAATCAATACAGGATTTCCCTGGTGGTGCAGTGGTTAAGAGTCCACCTGCCAATGCAGGGGACACAGGTTCGAGCCCTGGTCCGGGAAGATCCCACATGCCGCGGAGCAACTAAGCTGTGCGCCTCAACTACTGAGCCTGTGCTCTAGAGCCCACTTGCCACGACTACTGAAGCCCACGCGCTTAGAGCCCGTGCTCTGCAACAAGAGAAGCCACCACAATGAGAAGCCCGCGTGCTGCAACGAAGAGTAGCCCCTGCTCGCTGCAACTAGAGAAAGCCCACGCACAGCAGTGAAGACCCAACACAGCCAAAAATAAAATAAATAAATAAATATATATATATATAAATATATATATATATATATATATATATATATATATATATATATATATGAGCTTTTTAAAAAAAAAGCGTAGTTGCCTGTTTTGGGGAGGAGGCGTGGAGTGAGGGGCTGACTGGGAAGAGATAAGGGAATTTTCTGGAGTGATAAAAATGTTCTATATCTTGTTTTGGATATTGGCTACATGGGTGTATCCAACTGCTAAAACTTAGCTAACTGAACACTTATGATCTGGGATTTATATAAATTATATTTAATATATATTTTTTAAATAAGGAAGAAAATCCTGAGTACAGCTGCCAAGACAGGAGTGTGAGATCATATAGTGAATACGATCTACTTCTAAAATGTCAGAACAACAAAAACAAGACGAGAGAAGGCCCCAGGGATTCACTGCCTGGTGGGCTTGGCTTCCCTCCTACACTGGAGGGGCTGCTAATGAGAAGTTAAAGCCACATCACCAGAATGCCGCCCTGCGAACCCCAGAACGAGGACATGGGCCAAGGCACACGGCTGTGTACAAAATAGCCGTGCACTGTTCCCCAAATTTATCCCTAAATTTGGCTTTTTTATTACTATTATTAAAACTCTGGCCAAACATTGGCCAAATGGTCATCTAATTACAGTAAGTCCCCTACATACAAATGAGTTTCGTTCAGAGAGCGTGTTGATAAGTCCAATTTGTTCGTAAGTCCAGCAGAGTTAGCCTAGGTACCCAACTAACACAATCGGCTATATAGTACTGTACTGTAATAGGTTTATAATACTTTTCACACAAACAATACATAAAAAACCAACCAACACAAAAAATAAAGAAAACATTTTTAATCTTACAGTACAGTACCTTGAAAAGTACAGTACAACAGCGGCATACAGGGGCTGGCATCAAGTGAAGAGGCAAGAAGAGTTACTGACTGGAGGAGGGAGAGGAGGTGGGAGACGGTAGAGCTGAAGGATCGTCAGCCATAGGAGACGGAGGACAAGCTGCCATTTCACTCATGCCTGAATGCATGTTCGCATCTTTGAAAGTTCTCAACTTGAAGGTTCGTAGGTAGGGGACTTACCGTACTCTAGGGGACTTACCGCACTCTAGTGTAGACCACTGTGGTATATATCAGACATGGCAGATATTAGGATACCAAGCATATCTCTTTCAGAGGTTGGATCAGGCTCAACCGTACAAAATATTGGAGTTATAAGGGATTCAGGATATACAGGGACCTTCAGAATGGACCCCTCTGGCTTTCACCTAGTTATAATGGTATAACATCCAGGACTCAAATATCCATCCGAACCATCACCAGATGGCATCCCCTTAAACAGAAGACAGTGAAAAATCAGCTACTAGTGAAGAACATCATAGTCACAAAGCCCACAGAGCTATACCTGGAAAAGGGAAGAATTTCTTATATTTTCTTCTATTGTCATCATTCTTGCCTTTAAAAAAATCATTGCAGGTGATTTGAGTTTCTCTTTGTGAAAGACACCAAAATTTGGGATCAGGCCTTCCCCTTGCTTGCTGTGATATCTTAGACAACCTCCATGAGACTCACTTTTCTCATCTGTTAAAAAGGTCTATTGTCCTACTGGGAGAAAATATTTGCAAATGATGCAACTGACAAGGGCTTAATTTCCAAAATAAACAAATAGCTCATACAACTCAACAACAACAACAAAATAACCCAGTTGAAAAATGGGCAGAAGACCTAAATTGACATTTCTTCAAAGAACACATACAGATGGCCAACATATGCATGAAAAGATGCTCAACATTGCTAATTATTAGAGAAATGCAAATCAAAACTACAATGAGGTACCACCTCACACCGGTCAGAATGGCCATCATCAAAAAGTCTACAAACAATAAATGCTAGAGAGGGTGTGGAGAAAAGGGAATCCTCCTACATTGTCAGTGGGAATGTAAATTGGTGCAGCCACTATGGAAAACAGCATGGAGGTTCTTCAAAAAACTAAAAACAGAGTTGCCATATGATCCAGCAATGCCACTCCTGGGCATATTCTGGACAAAACTATAAATCGAAAAGATACACGCATCCCTATGTTCATAGCATCACTATTTACAATAGCCAAGACATGGAAGCAATCTAAATGTCCATGGACAGATGAGTAGATAAAGAAGATGTGGTACATATATACAATGGAATATTACTCAGCCATAAAGAAGAATGAAATAGTGCCATTTGCAGCAACATGGATGGACCTAGAGATTACCATAAGTCAGAAAGAGAAAGACAAATACCATATGATATCACTTATCTATAGAATCTAAAATATGACACAGGGCTTCCCTGGTGGCTCAGTGGTTAAGAATCCGCCTGCCAATGCAGGGGGCACAGGTTTGAGCCCTGGTCCAGGAAGATCCCACATGCCACGGAGCAACTAAACCCACGCACCACAACTACTGAGCCTGCGCTCTAGAGCCCATGAGCCATGAGTACTGAGCCCATGTGCCACAATTACTGAAGCCTGCACGCCTATAGCCCGTGCTCCGCAACAAGAGAAGCCACCGCAATGAGAAGCCCACGCACCGCAATGAAGAGTAGTCCCCACTCCCTGCAACTAGAGAAAGCCTGCAGCAGCAACGAAGACCCAACGCAGTCAAAGATAAATAAATAAATTTATTAAAAAAATAAAATAAAGTGAAATAAAATATGACAAATGAACTTACCTACGAAACAGAAACAGACTCACAGACATAGAGAACAGAATTGTGGTTTCCCAGGGGGAGCGAGGGGGAGGGAGAGATGGATTGGAAATTTGGGATTAGCAGACATAAACTCAATATTATACATAGAATGGATAAACAACAAGGCCCTACTGTATAGCACAGGGAACTATATTCAATATCGTATCATAAACCATAATGGAAAAGAATATGAAAAAGAATGTGTATATATGTATAACTGAATCATTTTGCTATACAGCAGAAATTAACACAACATTGTAAATCAATTATACTTCAACAAAATAGGTTAAAAAAAAAAAGGTCTATCATCCTAGGTACCTCCCAAGATTAATGAGAGACTCACACAAAATGATGTATATGAAAATCTTCTGTATCTCGCAAAATGCTAGGCAACCAGTTTTACTATTACTAATAATAGGCATTTCCTCTTTAGGGAAGCACCTTTTTATTATAAAATGAATTTCATTCCATCTAATACCAGCACCTTGTATCTTACACTTGTGATGCACCTGAATTTGTGGCAGCTGGAAAGGATATATACAAACTGTAAGAATGATCTGTAGGTATATTGTTTCCAAAACTTCTCCATAATTCTTTCTGCGACCTGCTTTAGGAACTCACTCCACCACGCTGACCATTGTCACGTGTACGGGGTGTCTCCTGTTGGCCCCTCTAGATCCTCTCTCTACTCTTCACTCCATCCCCTCCTCCCATGGAGACTGACCCGCAGACCGTATCACTGGGGCTCCTTTGCCCTCTGGTGTCTGGTTTGGTTCAGCCAATGGGGAGGCCTGGCAGAAGATCCAAGGGAGGGAGGAGAGTGAGGCTGGGGTGTTCCTCTCCTGGTTCCCTCTCTGCAGCCTCAGGATGGCTGTGTTCCTCATGAAAAGCCACAGGTCGGGCTTCCCTGGTGGCTCAGTGGTTGAGAGTCCGCCTGCCGATGCGGGGGACGCGGGTTCGTGCCCCGGTCCGGGAGGATCCCACATGCCAGGGAGCGGTTGGGCCCGTGAGCCATGGTCGCTGAGCCTGCGCGTATCGGAGCCTGTGCTTCGCAACGGGAGAGGCCACAACAGTGAGAGGCCCGCGTACCGAAAAAAAAAACAAAGAAAAGCCACAGGTCCTCTCAAGGTCTCAAGGGGTCCCTCTGTACATGATCCCGACTTCCGGATTCTGACCACCGTTCTCCCGTCAGGACTAGGGATGGTAACAGCTTCACTGTCCCCTACACCCTGCACAGACCTTTGTGAACAGGCCCGTAATTAACTGCTTGTCAAGTTATAGTTTTATTGTCATCTGTGTTTTACCAAGACCTTGACTAACAACAACTTCTCTATAAAATTTTTCCTCACATTTAACCTAATTTTTTTCTGCTGTTTAAGCCTAGTTCCTATTGTTCTCACTTCAAATTCAACATTACTTGTTCAATGAAGTGAACCCCGTGGGTTACAGTCCCTGAATTCTACTGAAGCCAATTCATCACTGGGTTTTACCATCAAGAAAAAGAAAAGCCCAGAGCTGATGGAGAAATGTCTTCCTAGAACTTGTACTTTAGACATGAAAGACAGTGGGACTCAGAAAGCAGAGAGCTTGCCTCACTGCATCCTGTGGCTTTTTAGGGTAAAATGCAAAATCCAGGATCCAAAGAGCTGGTCCTCTCACAAGGACAGGCAACATGAGTTAAGCCTTTTATGTTTTGGGTTTTATTGTTACTAACTTGAATCATGAGTATCTTCTGATACTTATATACCAGGTAGCTTGACACAAAAGGTATGTTTTTCAATTGAGTATTTGGAATTCACCTTGACACTGATCTCTTGCAACTGTGCCCCGAGTTCATTCCAGGTCTCAGTTAAGTGACCCAATAAAAGAATGTCTGGGGAACCTGAAGCTATCCAAGAAGAAGCATCACCTTCAGTTTGCCCATTCCTACCTGCTAAGAAAGTTCCTCATAATCTCCATCACATAACATCATTAAATAATTATGCCTATCACAGGTTGGTATTGATGAGTGTCTTTTTTGATACAAGATTTCATTCTCTAAATAGACTGACCTTTCCCTGCTGCTTAAGGACTTCCACTTTGCTTTTTACTTCCCTACTGCTCCAAGCTCAAGATGCATCTGAAAAGTCAACTATGTATGTTTAAATAAATAAACAGTTCCAGTAATTGCATGAAGGTAGAGTAGCTTAAAAATGAATGATTTTAGTGAACTTAAGCATTTAGTTCTACTAATTCCTGAAAACCCATTAAAATGGCAATAAAGGAAATATTTTAAATGCAGAAATCCATAAGGACAGAGAGAACAGAAAAACGGCTGTAAAATTTTAGAAGTTAGAAAACCAGTGGGCAAGCATAAATTGACTCAGTGGTCCTGAGAAAACTCAATCTCCTACAATAGCAATGAGGGAAGCCAAAACAGCAGAATTTATTCCTCAGAATCTCCAAATGTTCAGAAATGGGTGGCAGCAGATACCTCTGGATATGAAAGTGAGGCTAGAAAAGGACTGATTGTGAGTCTCAGAAACAATTAGAAAATGGCACAACCACTATGGGAAACTACTGGCAGTTTCTAATAAAGTTAAATATCTACCACCCTATGACTCAGCAATTCATTTTTAGGTATATACATTAGTGTGTATGCCTAGAAAAACACATGTACAAGAATGTTCAGAGCAACTGGTTCATCATAGCCAAAAGCTAGAAACAATCCAAACGTCTAAGAATAGGAGAACAGATGAACAAATTGCAGTCCACTCAAAAATGAAATAAAACCCACTGCTATGGTTTGAATGTTTGTGTCCCCCAAAATTCGTAAATTGAAATCCTAATAGAGCGATGGTATTAGGAGCTGGGGCCTTGGGGAGGTAATTAGGTCACAAGGGCAGAGTCAATGGGCAAGCATAAATTGACTCAGTGGTCCTGAGAAAACTGAATCCTACAATAGCAATGAGGAAAGGCAAAACAACAGAATTTATTCCTCATGAATGGGATTAGTGAACTTGTGTGTGTGTATTTTTTTCTATTTAAATATCAAAAGCTCGCCAAATTCTTTCCTTTAGAAACTTCTCAAAAACTTTTAATTCAAAAAATACTACTACTGCCTCAGAATCCTTTTCTTTCACACTTTCTTTCTTCTTTTAATTTCCCAAGAAAATATCACTGCTACCTATTTAGTCACTACGCCTTTTTTTCCCCCACAGGCACTCTTTTGATACTGCTCAAAAATAAATGAAAAACAGAATACACTTTTCTCCAGTGGGGCACAAAAACAAGGTGGTCTTAAATATTACTGAATGAATGAATCAATCAATGAACAAATGAAAGAAAATTGATTCTTATTATAAACACTATATGGAGGTATCATGCATCCTTACTAATATTCTGCAACATATACAGACACGCCCTGAAAGGCAAACACCAGATTAACTATCACTGCTTGCATGAAAATGGCTACTGCTCCTGGTGGGAACTCACCCCTTCCTGGGGCTGGAAGATGGGACTTCTGTCCCAAACCTTTGTAGGAAGGAGTTGGGGTGGTGGGTGACTGGGTGGAAGAACAAAGCACCCAGTCCTTAGAATTCAGGTTCCATTTTCCCATTGAAACAAGAACATTCTGTGATCTGGCTGGGAATGTGACCAACATTCTAACATTTATGTTCTCAGAGACAAGAAGTCCAAGCTCCAAACCACTGATCAGTCACCGGTTAGTAAGACGAATGTCATAGGACCCATGACAATGAACATAACCACTTATTGGACTCTTTTAACATTTACAATTTTAATTCAGTTTGGAGAAGCACGTTAATACAAAGGTGTAGAATCATGAGCAAAGTTATCTGAATACAACACCAATGACACCAGGAAAAAGAATCCAAGACAAGACACCAAACTAAAACCTTTCTGAACTAGTTTAGCAAAATGAATCTTCCGATAGACCGCTCAGCACCACGGCAACCAACAAAACATAGTAAATCACAGCGACTCACAAAGCCCAGCCTCCTGCTGCTCTAAAGCTGTTTCAGGAGCTCACACATGCGCTGACTCGGTTTGCCAGGGCGCCTTTAATCCTCAGATCCCAAGAGAACCTGCTCCTGGGCTTCACTCCCTTGACATCTCTTAAACTTCTTCCAGAAGCTTGGCAGATATATTACCAATGTCCAGACTGGTTCTCCCTGCCAACAAGCCAAACACAGGCCCGTGGCTGTGAACAGAACCAGCTGTCTCTCTTTCCTCTCAGAGATGTTTAAGTGTCAGATTTACTCATGTTATGGCTAGCCCAGATTTTCTTTTTATAAAATATTTCAAGTGTAATAACATTTATTTTGAATTCCTTTTTCAACAGTAGTGAAGGGCTTCTTCCTCTCCCCACCAGAGTGAGACACAAATTTTCACTAGTTTGGGACACAGCTTCGAGGTGAGCTAAAAGCACTTATAACTGAGAGGTGCAAATTCCTGAGGAAAATATACAAATCTCAGGGTATTTTCAAGGCTTCAGCTTGTGAGAGGAACTTCTGCTTTACCTGGGGTCCTCCCCTGCCCTGTTCTCTTGCAGATCCCCCATCCCCCAGGGCTGCCTTTCAGCACATTGCACCCCTCATTTCTCAGGAAAGTGACTCTTCTCATGACCCAAGCAATCAGGAGTAGCAGAGAAGGGGGTGACCTCATAATCTGTCTGGCTCCATAATTCCCTGGTACAACTTAGGCAGCTCTGCCACTCTAAATTAATATATTCTCATCAGGAATGTGGCAGAGGACCAGGAGGAAAATATCCTAATGAGAGCCTCAAGAGAAATAATCAGAGGATGACACGACACAGGGGATGTACTCTTCAAACAAGGTGAGAGGGTCAGGAACGTGGTCTGCTCTGCCCCTGGGGAATAAGGTGGCAGAAGTATATTTGGATTTGAAGATAAGAAAGGCAGCAGAAAGTTTTAAGGAAAATTGAAGATCTATGATTCTTAAGAGTTCACTTTCTTTCTAAGTTATTCTTCTCTTTCATCTGTGCATCTCTACTCTTCGTTCTTTCCCTGCTTCTAGCCCCTTCTCCAGTGCTCTTAGCTTCTCAAGTTTCAGCAAATTAGAGGGTCAGATCTTAACGACTTCCCACAATGAAGATCGAGGCTCTTGAGAAACTTTCCAGAGCCAACAGTCCTCAAAGACAGCTGCCGTCAAGTCCTTCCCTCTGTACTTTACAGGCTGTTCCTCACGTCAAGAGGTGAAGACTAATACATACAATGGAATATTATCCAGCCTTAAAAAGGAAGTACTGATACATGGTACAGCACGAATGAACCTTGAAAACAGTATGCTAAGTGAAATAAGCCAGATACAAAAGGACACATATTGTATGACTGCAATTCTATGTAGAGTCATCAAATTCATAGAGACAGAAAGTGAATGGTAATTACCAGGGGAGAATGGGGAGTTATGGTTGAATGGGTGCAGAGTTTCTGTTGGGGATGATGAAAAAGTTCTGGAAATGGATAGGAGTGATGGTGGCACAGTGCTGTGAATGTACTTAATGTCATTGAACTGTATACTTTTAAATGTTAAAATTGTAAAATTAAAAATATGGGGCTTCCCTGGTGGCGCAGTGGTTGAGAGTCCGCCTGCCGATGCGGGCGACGCGGGTTCGTGCCCTGGTCCGGGAGGACCCCACATGCCACGGAGCGGCTGGGCCCATGAGCCATGGCCGCTGAGCCTGCGCGTCCGGAGCCTGTGCTCCGCAGCGGGAGAGGCCACAACAGTGAGAGGCCCGCGTACCGCAAAAAAAAAAAAAAAAAAAAATTGAAAATATGTACATTTTACTCACAAAAGAAAAAAAAAAAGAGGAAAAGAGGTAGAGTCCAATTTCCAATTCCCCTCCCCTTGATTCTAAGGTGGTCTTGGGAACTTGTTTGACCAAGAGAATGCAGCAGGAATGACATTCTGGTACATCCAGGCTAGATGGTAAGATGACGCCTGGGCCACCTGGGCCTCTTGGAACACTCATTACAGACAGTCCCTCTCAGAACCCAGTCTCCATGCTGGGTGGCTGTTACAGGAGGAGGTCACATGTCCATGCTCTAGTTAACTGCCCTTGCTGGGCTCCCAGCCATGTCTTTTATATATATGTACTGAAATATTGAAGGAGGAAATGTGAAGGCTGGGATTTATGTGAAAACAACACAGTGGTAAGGAAGAAGAGAAATGGATGGTTAGGGGTGTAGGGGAGACAATCTTGAACATGTGTAGCTGGGCAATGAGTACAAGGTGGGGGGTTGCTGTGTTTCTCTCATATTAAGAGTATATTTGAAATTTCCCATATCAAAGGAAGAAAAGGAGGAGGTGGGAAGGAGATGAGGGGGGAGAAGATAAAGAAACCAACTGGACTCATCTCTTCACAAAGTCAATTCCTGGAAAAAGAAAAAAAAGGGGGGCAGGAAGAGTATTCTAGAATACAGAAGACTAAAGAGACAGAATAGTCAAATAAAATGACTGAAACTTGACTGGGTCCTGGATTTTGAAGAACAGAACAGGGTCACATAGGAGTATTCACTTTTGAATGATCCGTCAAGCTGTACACATATACATACACAAATATGCACAAATCATACTTCAGTTGAAAAGCTTTTTGATGAATAAAAAATTATATAACATTTTGGAATAATTGGGAAAGTTTAAATATGGGCTGAATAGTAGATGACATTAGGAAATTACAAATAATTTTCTTACTTATGATAATGTTATTACGGTGAGGTAGAAGAATGTCTTATTTTTAGGAGATGCCTCCTAGAGCATACAGGGGTGAAGTACCATGAAGGCTGAAACTTTGAAACACTTCAATGTAAAATATTTATATATAAACATAGCAAGTAAGGCAAAACATTAAAAGCTATTGAATCCAAGTGGAAGGTATAGGAGAATTCATTATTTACTCAACTTTTCTGTAAGTTTGAGAATTTTCATAATAAAACATTAAAAAAATATTAAAGAGGCTTTTGCAGGTGCAAAAGTAACAAGAAGCAGAAGCATGTGCCCACCAGCTATTACTAATGAACTTCTTTATAAAAGAGCTGAGTAATGTGCCTGGGGATACAGGGGTCCTGGTGGAATAGTCCCTCCAAGTCAAGTCTTCTTTTTGGTATAACAGAGTCATCTACTTCTCTCAAGCACACCTTAAAATAAAGGCTGTCCATCACAAAGGCCCGCTCAGCTGCACAGAGCTCCCAGCAACCCTCCCACCCCTTAACAGACAAGCTTGCTGTGGAAACAGACCCACAAAAACAAGGTAGTGACTAAGAATATGGACTCTACATAGAAACCACCTGAAATTGCAACCCAACTCTGTCACTTATAGCTGTGTGACCTTGGGCAGATTACTTAACCTCTCTGTGCCTTGGTTTCCTCAGAATGAGGATACTAATAACATCTTATAGGATTAGTGGGTTAATACACGCATCTTACTTATGTGTTTACTATTATTACTATTCTTCTTATTATTACAAATTATTACAAACATTAAAAATATTACCAACCTAGTTCTTCAGTCACAACTAGAATTTATGAATAATCAAGGAACAACAGACATTCAAAAATCTAACAGCACCAAACAAGAAGGACCAAGATGTCAACCAGAACTACTGACCCCCATGGAGAAAACACTGATTACTCAGAGAACAGAAAAGAAAAAGACAAAGAAATAAAAAGTATAAGACTTTGAAAAGTTAAGAAACAAAGATGATCAATTCAAGAGGTCCAACATCTGACTATTAGATGTTCTAGAAAAATAGAGCAGAGCAAATGGAGGGAAAGAAATAATCAAAGAAATAGCAAAGAAAATTGCTTGGTGTTGAAGAAAGACACATGTCTTCAAATTTAAAAAAACTCAAATATTCAACGGTAAAAATAGTCAAAAAGTATGAAGGAAAAAAGACCCACACCTAAATATACCTTCATGTAATTTCAGAAGACTGTCAGAAAAATTATCTGAAACTTGCAAATGGGCAAAAGAGATTACTGGGTATTCCATTTACTTATTTAGTTATTTGATCAGCTATTTTATAACTCTGTAGAGGCAGAGTTTAAGTTGCAGATTTTTTTTTCAGTAAAGATGGAAATAAATTCTGTCCAATGGAACAGAAAACCTCAAAAGTTACTGTTTATGGCTCTGCTGGACATCAACCAGTTTTGTATCTATCCCAGCAATCTTCTCCTAACATCACCTATAAATACTTAGCTCCTCAAATGTGCTTTGAACCAGTTTTCCCTCATTACTGACACGTTCGTTTTATATTTGCCTAAGAGTCATGATTTTATCTTTTTGAAAATTAAACTTTATCAATACGAAGATAAAGATCCTAAAAGCTTCCAGATAGAAAGAAAGGGGCTGCCCACTAAGGAACAAGAATCAGGTCAGCATCAGTGACGGAAGTCATCAAGCACTGCCTTCAAATTTTGGAAGGAAAATCATTCTGAACCCCAAATTCTATACGTAGCCAAACTATCATTCAAGTGGGAGGGCAAAAACAAAGACACATCAAGACATTCAAACCCTTAGAGAGCTCGTTTCCCTTACATTCTTCATGAAAACTTTTACTTGAGAATATTCTCTGGCAAAATGAAAAAGGAATTCAAGAAAAAAGCATGCATGAGGCTTGAGAGCTAAGAAACAATGGCTCTAATCCAAACCAAGAAAAGAAATATTTAGATGACATCTGTACAGGAGACCTAGAAAACAATTAAGTCCAAACTGGAATAGGAAGTTAATAGTCTTAGAAATGTCCAAAGGAGAAAGTGAAACGACTAGCAAAAAGTATGATTAAGAAGCTAGATAAGTAAAACTCACACTTAGAGTCAGCTGATTTTCAACAAGGGTTCCAAGATAATTCAATGAGGAAAAAACAGGCTCTTCAACAAGTGGTGCTGGGACAACTGGATATCCACCTGCAAAAGAATGAACTCGGACCACTGACACACCGTATGCAAAAATTAACTCAAAATAGACCTAAGTATAAGCTAAAACAATCAAACTCCTAGAAGAAAATATAGGAGTAAATCTCCATGACCTTAGATTAGACCAGCCTTCTTAGATATGACAGTACAGCAACAAAAGAACTTCATGAAAATTAAGAACTTTTGTGCTTCAAACGACGCCATAGAAGAAGTTGAAGGAGAACCCACAGAATGAGAGAAAATATCTGCACATCATATATCTGATAAGGGACTTGAAAAGGGAAATTGGGTAATTTTGTTAGTTGTGATAATGTTACTATGGTGAGGTATGGTGAGGCAAAGGATCTGAATAGACATTTCTCCAAAGAAGACACGTAAATGACCAGTAAACACATGAAAATTCTCAACATCCAATCAAAAACACAATGAGATACCACTTCACACCCATAAAGATGGCTATAATTAAAAACACAATAATAAGTATTGGCAAAGATTCAGAGAAATTGGAACCCGCACACACTGCTGATGGGAATGTAAAATGACACAGTTGCTTTGGGAAACTGTTCTTCAAAATGTTAAACATGGAGTTACTATATGACTCAGCAATTCCACCCCAAGGCATATAGCCAAGAGAAATGAAAACATGTCCACAAAAAAAACTAATGTTCACAGCACCATTATTCGTAGTAGACAGAAAGTGGGAATGTCTATCAACTGATAAATAGATAAACTGTGGTATATCCATCAGTGGAATAGTATTCAACAATAAAAAGGGGGAAAAGTACTGATACATGCTACAACATGATGAACCTTAAAAATATTGTGCTAAAAAAAAATGCTAAGTGAAAGAAGCCAGTTACAAAGGATCACATATTATATGATTCTGTTTGTTTGAAATACCCAGAATACACAAATTTATAGAGACAGACAGTGCATTAGTGGTTTCCTAGGGTGGGAATATTGAGAGGAAATGAGGAGTGACTTCTAACGGGTACAGGGTTTCTTTTTGGGGTGATGTGAAAATGTTCTACAACTGATGGTGGTGATGTTTGTGCATATCTGTGAACATGCCATTGAACTGTACAGTTTAAATGTGTGAATGTTGTGATATGCCAATTACATCTCCATAAAGCTGTTTAAAAACACAAGAAGGGCTTCCCTGGTGGCTCAGTGGTTGAGAGTCCGCCTGCCGATGCAGGGGACACGGGTTCATGCCCCGGTCCGGGAAGATCCCACATGCCACGGAGCAGCTGGGCCCATGAGCCATGGCCGCTGAGCCTGCGCGTCCGGAGCCTGTGTTCCGCAACGGGAGAGGCCACAACAGTGAGAGGTCCGCGTACCGCAAAAAAAAAAAAAAAGAAGAAGCTACATGATCTCTGAGATTAGGTACCTTTTTTGCCAACAAGAAAAAGAAGAGTCATTTAGAAACGCTAAGAAAAACGTCACTGTATATATCAGTCATGGTCCAAAGCTGAAGCAAACTAAAATATGACATGATGCTGAGCAAATGATAGAGAATGAAAAAGAATAATAGATTTGACTTGGCTGCTTGAAACTGCTCTCTCTCCAGATCCAATCATTCTTCCTGGTGCTACAGAAAATAATGCAGCTGATCCTTTGAACAAGCAGGACTCATGGGCATCAACAGAAAACCACTTTGCTTCCACCCTCACCCCAGCGATGCTGTTCACGCCCACTTTGTAGGGCTAGCTCTTCCTGAACCCTTGGATGAAATCTGAGGCTGGGCCCATGACTCCTCTGGTCAACATCAGATACAAAAAGTCCTCCAGTAACTTCAAGTCACAAAAAGTCCCATTTTGGTATTTAAAATGTCCAGACCTGTGTCCCAGTCAAAACTTGAAACTGCATTTAAATTTCACCTTCTTTCCTTCTCATCAGGCTTCTTCTTGTAGGGAGCAAACACGTCTGCAGTGGGAAAGGCAGTGAAAAGACATAATCTCCTCTACTTCCTTGCTTTTTGTGTCCACTTCTCATGAGCCTGCCGGCCACAGCCCTGCCACTCTGGAGAGGAGGGAGCAAGGGGGAGGCCAGGCCAAGTGCGTAAACAAGGTGGGGGGCAGGAAGAGTTCCCTTGATTGTTCACAACCAGCCTTGGCAAGTGTTTACAGGAGACTCTCCTGAATGAGGCTTCCATTGGCTCCTCTGAGATACCCATTCTTGAACTTGCAGTTCCCTTAATGTGGGCATCTGTCAGGGCAGGCCCAGCCTCTCTCTGCTCTGGTCCCCTCACTCCTCTAAGGGGCTCCCTGGGGCAGGATATAAGCTCATCCCAGGCCTACTCTCTCTCACAGAGCCCTCCCATCTGGTCAGCTGGAAGTACACTTCTTGGGCTTGGTCTGTGAAAGTACAATTATTTCCCAACTGCAGCCGTTAACTCTCAGGTCACAAGGACTCCAGCCAGCCCTTTAAATTCCCCAGGCAGGAGTCTGACACCAGTCCAGTCAACCACTGTGAGACCTGTCTCAGGTTCTCCAGTGCTTATCTTTAAGCACCACTCCCCTCCCCCATGCAGAGGTGGAACTTAAAATGCCACAGCAATTCAGTAGCTTTCTCCAAACATTTGTCTCTTTAACCCCTAATCCTTTTATAGGCTGGGGGATGGAGATCAGCTAAGGGCTGCAAAGCTGGTTTCACCCAGAAGCTTTACAAGTCCTGCTTAGATAGTCTAACACACACTGGAACGTGGGAGCTGTTGGCATGGGTTGTATTTTGGCTTCAGGTGAATCTGGAAAGCAAGAATCCAATTCTAACCTCCTATTTCAATCACATTCATATAATGAAAATACTATAAATGCTATTATCGGTTTTCACTCTTTTAGAAACAATTTACAGACAAAATCTGAATGGTATGACATAGTTTAAGAGTAAAATGTTAATGTTAAATCACTGACCATATAAAGGAAATGTTACCATCAACAGGAGGTAAAAGGGGGAAAGAAGCAGAGCTAACTGCTAATTTCTTCATCTTATAAAAGAGAGAATCAAAAGATACTGTCCAAAGTTAATGAATTAAGAAACAGAACTTTATAATATTATTTAAAATTATAAAGCCATCAATAGGAGAAATAAAGATTATTTTCAAATAAAAATAACTTCAATAGGAGAGAATGTGTCACCCATGCCTCCCTTTTAGTGAGATGGAGACAACTGCCAGGGGCACTAAAAGCAGAGAGAAATTAAAATGGTTAATTTGGGGGAGTGTGGTCAGGTTTGGATGCTGGGAAAAATGCACAGAGGTCTAATTATTACTTTCAATAAGAATAAGAAGGCTAATGACCTCCCCCCCCCCTTTTTTTTTTGGTGGGTTCGTGGCCTCTCACTGTTGTGGCCTCTCCCATTGCGGAGCACAGGCTCCGGACGCGCAGGCTCAGCGGCCATGGCTCACGGGCCCAGCCGCTCCGCAGCATGTGGGATCTTCCCAGACCGGGGCACGAACCTGCGTCCCCTGCATCTGCAGGCGGACTCTCAACCACTGCGCCACCAGGGAAGCCCAAGCTCCCCCTTTTTTAAATAAAAAAGATTCTTTTCCTCTTAAAAGGCACTTAGTAAATTATAAAATGTCACAATGTCACAGTGGTATGTTTGAAATATATATCTATGGTATCTATGTATGTGTGTATATATATCATATATATACATATATACATATATATATACTGTGTCATATATACACATATATACATATATATATACTGTGTCATGTATGTATATCATATATAAATAAATATATCTTATAGATATAGAAATAAATAGGGAAAAGTCTCAGAGAGGTGATTTATTTATTATGCCCTAAACTATACATCTAATTATGGGACCCCAATCAGATCCAGGTCTGACTCAAATCTACACTCCATCAACATGCAGAATACCTGCTAATACACAATGTCCGTTTATAAATTATTCTTTTCTGTTCACTAAAGAGCTCTACAAGGCAACCCTTTGTATCCTCGTTGAGAAGTGACAGCTAGTCAGACCCAATTCCACCACCACCACCCCCGACAACTGCCCCCACCAGCTCATCTACCTAACACTTTCCACCCAAGTCAAGCACAAACCATCAATCAATCTAACTTGAGCACCCACTGGATTTCTTGTTCTTCAACTGAGTTACCATAAATGAGCAAATGTTTAAAATGAATCTATTTTTGAACTGGTTTTTTAAAAATTCTTGTAAAAGTAACATTGGCAGAAGAAAAAAAAAATCATGGTCCCACAGCAGTCGGAGTTCCCGATTATGTTATGAACAACAGAAATCAACTCAGACTAAATAAACAGGCTATCGGGTAGTTCACAGAATCCACAGGAACCAGGCTCACAAATCTGGGAAGGAGCCCAGGGAAGCTGGGTGCTGGGACCTCTACCAAGGTCATGCCACAGGAAAGCCAGGTCACTGGATGCCAGCCTTGGACACAGGTTGCCTCTTTTGCCTAATGAATTCTAAACTGCCCCGGCTATTCTGCATCAAGGGCTCCAGCTTCCAAGTCCCGGGCCGGAGCTTCAGTGGGGAGGAGGTCATGGCTCACATCCTGGCTGCCGGCATGCAGGAGTGTAAGCATCTAGCCTCAGAAGCTTCCAGCCAGAGACAGGATCCTGCCTCTCATCAGGACACACAAGGGCAGATAAACAAACCCCGGAGGAAGAGAGTTCAGATATGTAGGTACCGACAGCCAGAACCCAAACAAAACAGGGAAACTAAAACATCCTCCACTTCACACAACACATGTCCTCTCCAGACATAAAGTGGAAAGTCGGTCTCCTTCCTTCCCATTCCCACTGCACTCAACAGAGGTGCCTACTGTGAACAGTTTCTTGTATGTCTTTTCAAGAATTTTTCATGTAACTACAAACACAAGTATGATCCCCCCGATGTTTTTAAAAAACACAAGGGGTACCATACACATTATTCTGCAACTTTTCACACGACATCTATTTTAAGATGCTCCTTGATTCAAAATGGTCTCCTCCCTTGCCCCAAATCATTCACAGTCCATGCAGTTGTCTCAGAGGCATATTCAGAAATTGATCACTATGGCCTTTTGGGCTCAGAATGCAGGATGGTTAGAAGGCCCTTCGGCAACCCAGACGCACACATACTACAGTATGTCTGAAATACACCTCCAAAAACTTCAGCACAGACAGTGTGATATCATGTACATATTAACTGGTCCAAGCTACACCCTCAGAACAATTAAGAATTCAAATTCCAGGATACTCAGCATTTATGAAAAAAGCCATACTCCAGAAGCTGCTGCTTTTATCTTTATCTCCCAACAACATCCAAGCAGCTTTGCTAAATTAGCAGAGTGACAATGGAAATAAGTTGTCCGATTGATGAAATTATTTGTTTGCTTAATTAGCATAATGGATGTTAAGAATGGGTCCTCCGGGGCTTCCCTGGTGGCGCAGTGGTTGAGAATCTGCCTTCTAATGCAGGGGACATGGGTTCGAGCCCTGGTCTGGGAAGATCCCACATGCCGCGGAGCAACTAGGCCCGTGAGCCACAACTACTGAGCCTGTGCATCTGGAGCCTGTGCTCTGCAACAAGAGAGGCCACGACAGTGAGAGGCCCGCGCGCCGCGATGAAGAGTGGCCCCTGCTTGCCACAACTAGAGAAAGCCCTTGCACAGAAACGAAGACCCAACACAGCCAAAAATTTTAAAAAATAAATTAATTTTAAAAAGGCTCAACATTAAAAAAAAAAAAAAAAAGAATGGGTCCTCCAATCCAAAAAAACATGGTTCTGACGAACCTAGGGGCAGGACGAGAATAAAGAAGCAGACGTAGAGAATAGACCTGAGGACACAAGGAGGGGGAAGGGTAAGCTGGGACGAAGTGAGAGAGTGGCATGGACGTATATACACTACCAAATGTAAAATAGTTAGCTAGTGGGAAGCAGCCGCATAGCACAGGGAGATCAGGTCGGTGCTTTGTGACCACCTAGAGGGGTGGGATAGGGAGGGTGGGAGGGAGACGAAAGAGGGAGGGGATATGGGGATATATGTATACATACAGCTGATTCACTTTGTTATACAGTAGAAACTAACACAACATTGTAAAGCAATTATACTCCAATAACGATGTTAAAAAAAAAAAGAATGGGTCCTCCATAAAATTTACGATGAGAACTAAAATCCACATAATTTCCAGTCCCTGTGCTAATTCTGGGACTGGCCATACTCTTCTGACCCTATAATAAACAATACTGAGAACAAGCAAAGATAACTGAGCTACTTGCTCCAAGAAATACTTGCTCCTCAAAGGTAAGATTGTGAACCAACTAAAATAGTTATCAAAACTAACAACTTACTCATCAAATTTGCTTCAAGGCCCTCCCCTCCATTTGCCCACCAATCCAAAGCTACTATCTCATAGGTTCTGCCCAAGTCCAGTCAACTGCCTATCTTGCAAGACTCACCTTAAAATCACTCAGCCGGGGTCCTAAAACTCTATAAATATCCTCTCTTAGACTCACTCCTTCTGAGAACTACGGGTAAGGTGTTCTCCCTTACTTCAGCAGGTCCAATAAACTTAGCTTTGCTTGATCAACGGGATTTCAGGGAATCAACAGTGGTATTCAAGACAAGGGGATGCAACAAATACTACAGGTAAAAAAAAACCCCTCATTTTATACCTGCAGAAATCAAGAGATTTCCCTGAGATCATACAATAATTAGTGGTAACGTGTCAGCATTAAAATGGAGGTTTCTTGAACTCTCAAACCAGGGAGCTCATTCCAAATGACTGACAACCATGAAATATTCCTGAAAGAACCAGACTGCACAAGCCAGAGCTTCAGAGTTCCTTTTATAAACGTACAGATCCCTAAACTGTGCCTAGGTATTCTGCTCCCTCCTGTTCTTTTATCATCAGGAATGAAAGGGCCACCATCTGTCCCACGGCATAACCCACCTGTAAGTATTTTCTGACTATCTGGTGAGACTAGTTCCTCAATCTCTTTTGACAAAGTGTCTGGACATTTCATGACCCTCCCTTTGAGGCACAATAAGATGGAAAGAACCTGGATCCCCAAATGGAGTGGGACCATCTTACCAGCCTAGCCTACTTGAACTGTTAGCTGAGGGGTAATAAGATATTCGTGTATCATACTGATGCCATTTTTTAGTCTCTTTGGGGAACGAGGGAGGCTTTACCCTAAATACTATAATCTTGAAGTTAGAAGAGAAACTGATGGATCATTTTCTAAAAACAGCCAATTCATCTACCTCTTCTGTTCTTAGTCTAGGGTTCAAATCAACAGGACCCGCAGTTGAGAATAAACCACATATGTGACCCAAGAACATCACCAGGGAAGAACCTTCATTCTTTGTGCTAAAGGATAAAGCTGTCTTTTATCAGCTTGAAGGTCATATTCATCCCCTCTGTTCCAAACTGACAAGAAAAATAAAAATAACTATAGCTCAAATTACCTTCATAAGCAACCAAAACTGTAGGCAGAATGCCTGGCTGGGCTTTCACAGTGGCAATTCTCACCAAATGTACCACCAAAGGAGAACACATCTTGTTACTGAGGCTGTTGCCCCAGAATCAGACCCCTGCCCCTCCCTCAAATAGAAACCAGTTAGTCTTAATCTAAGCTTCAGGAGGAAGCTGCAAAGAGAAAAAAAAAAAAACTGGTTAGAACCAAATAGGCCCAAGATGACAGAATATTTGACTTCTAGTAGATCTCCGCACTGTTGTGGCCTCTCCGGTTGCGGAACACAGGCTCCAGACGCGCAGGCTCAGCGGCCATGGCTCACGGGCCCAGCCGCTCCGCGGCACGTGGGACCCTCCCGGACCGGGGCACGAACCCGCGTCCCCTGCATCGGCAGATGGACTCTCAACCAACTGCGCCACCTGGGAAGCCCGACTTCTAGTAGATCTTGAGCCTCATCATACGTTCTTTGTAATACATTAGCAGGTTATGACACACCCACCAGCACCATGACAGTTGATGATTGCCATGACAACTGGAAAAGCCCACATAAGGACTGAAAAGGAGAGCTGCATCGGTTCCAGGTCCAAACCACACTCTGATTCTCGAATAACTCATGAGTGTTCTTCCCACTCTTTCTAATTCCCTCCCTCCTTTTACCTTGACCCTCCTATATATTTGGTGTCTCTCCCTCAAATTGGGTTGAGAAGTGGATTTGAGAACTAGGTTCCCTCTTCTCCATCCTTTGGCCATCGAATAAAGCTTGTGCTGTTCCAGGGTGGGAGGGAGGCTCAAGACGGAGGGAATATGGGGATATATGTATACATATAGCTGATTCACTTTGTGATACAGCAGAAACTAACACAACATTGTAAAGCAATTATACTCTAATAAGGATGTGAAAAAAAATAAAATAAAAACATCTTTACAGTAAAAAAAAAAGAAAAAGAAAAGCTTGTGCTGTTCCAGTCTCAGCATCAGTTTTGTTCCTGGCTGTGCAAATCCAATAGGAGAAAGAACCTTCCTGGCAGAGACAGGGGGTCTCCACCCTGGTTAGGACACCAGCCCGGGTCCAGTCCACCAATTCAGTAACTATCTTATCAAGACAATTCTGTTTTCCAACTGAGGTGCCTAAGTAAGGCAATCTTTGAGGGCATTCCCAGCACTGAGTCTGTGATTTCTAAACAAGTCTAAAACACTTCATTAGAATGAAAACTGAATGATATCTAGAAAATATAAGGAACATTCTTTTAAAATGGAAAATGTTTGGGCTCCCCTGGTGGCGCAGTGGTTGAGAGTCCGCCTGCCGATGCAGGGGACGCGGGTTCGTGCCCCGGTCCGGGAAGATCCCACATGCCGCGGAGCGGCTGGGCCCGTGAGCCATGGCCGCTGAGCCTGCGCGTCTGGAGCCTGTGCTCCGCAACGGGAGAGGCCACAACAGTGAGAGGCCCACGTACCGCAAAAAAAAAAGGAAAATGTTTGCTCTTGATGGAAAATATACAAGTATTCTTGATAGAATACCATACACACACATGCACACACCCCCAACCTTAATCCCAGTCACAGCCCAAAATAGCTACAAACATTCACAAAGTGTCTCCCAAAATTATTATTTTGTTCTGGACACCTGAGTATTCTATCAGTAGAAAGAAGAGGACCCAGTGAATGAAATCTTCCAACTCTGAGTTTCCATGAAAACTTGAGTTTGAAGGAACTAGGTCAAACTGACCTTCTTTGTTCAAACCAGTATAAACCTGATGTAATCACTGAAACAACCACAAAGAGGGAGCACAAATGTAAACGCTCTCAAAAGGAAGTGTTCAAATGTTCTAGACACCCAACAACTCAAAATGAGAACAGCTTGCCTCTTGAAATCCCCTAAAGAGACCAACTAGCCCCCTCCCAAACTCCACTACCAAAATACTCTCTAACCACCCTGAAGTTAAAAGGTGGTAAATACAGAGTTCAAGTGAACAAAAACAAGTGAGAAAAATTTAAGACAAATGTAAAAGAGAAACTTTGAGAACTAATCCAGGATCTGAATTTCTCATTGGTTGCCAAATTACTGCCACCGTTCAAACCTAAGTGTGTCCTGAGCACAGTGGTCCTGGGGAGAGACCCCTGTCCTCACAGAACTGACTGACCATCTACTGGGGGAGACAGGTGAGGCACACTCAGGCTACTTACAGACCAAGAAGAAGCCAGTATTCAGTGCTGGGACCCGGTGAGGGGCACAGAGGAGGGGTCACTGCAATCAGGGTGGTCAAGGAAGGTCTCTCTCTTGAGATGACTGCTGAGCTGAGACCCAGAAGAGAAGAAGGCAGCCAAGCAAACAGCTAGGGAAAGAAAGTCCTAGGTTTGTGAAGGACAGCCTGGCTGTGTCAGAGTCAGAAGGCGCCCCTGTAGGTAGAGTGTGGGACGTGAATGGCGGTAGGGCTGTGACTCTGACCAGCCCAGCCCGGGTCTGCAAAAACACACGGGCACTTCTGGCTTCTCTAATGAACACAGCCTCCCACTCAAATCATCTGATGGCAGATTCCCTAAAACTCAGAAAGGGGGATGCGTGGGGAACCAAAAAAAAAAGGAAAGTATCCATTGAGTGTCACTAGATTATCCTCTGTTCAGAAAAGAAAACTAGACTCAGAGAAGCTAAGTGGCTTGCACAGAGTGACACAGCTCTTCCGTAAATGAACTAGGACTCAAACTAGGAGTGTCTGACTGGTGCGTCAGTTTCTTTCATCTGGCTTTTTAACATAACAAAAGCATTTGGCAGAGGTTATAATGATACACTACTAAGATTCCCATGGACTGTTTTTTCCTCTATGATACTGACAAAGGCTCAAATGACCTACTGATATACTCAGAAAGTTTTCCCTTGCACAATTCCTGCCAATTAATTTATCTTCTTTATAAACTGATGTTAATTAACATTTCAAAATGATCACTAAATGACCTTCTAAATACATAATTCATAACAGTCAAAACTTCGAAGCTCAGATGTCCAACAGGCTTAGGACTGATGGTAATATAGAAATATGACAAAATGCTGCGTAGCAATTCTAAGTGATAGGCATGTGGACTCCTCATACAGGGAAACATAATAGCTACTAATGTGAACTTAATTTCATATTAAACAGAAAAAGCAGAGCACAACATGGTATGTACAAACTGGTTACAACTTTGTGACAAAGTACATATACTTAACAAGGATGAGAAATACATTTTTATTAAGGTCATTTTCATTTAAAGTTGCTTGAGCTCACATAATAAATTTACAAGGGCACCTTTCCAAAAGAAAACAATGTTAAAGAAAGAAATATTTTAAAAGGTGGACTTTCTTAATATCTATCTAGAACAAGCACTCATATTCTCTTCACCATTTGGAATTTTAAAAGTACAAATAGCATTAGATTAGATAGTTTTCTGATTTTAAATACGTGAGGTTCGTATGACTGAGCATTTCAATATTGACCCAATGGAAAAGGACAGTGCAAAGATGATGCCTATAACCAAATATTAGTATAAACATTGAACACCATCAAAAATTTTTCTGCAGTGACTGTAAACCTAGAGTTGTAAAACAAACCCCAAGCACTCATAACACATGCCAGAAGACTCATCCAAAGCCTCATTTTCTCCTATCCTGATGTCTAATATATTAAAATGCTGTATCAATCATTTACTCCTTCTGGAAATATTAACAAAGTTTCACCAAATGCAATAATTGATGGACCTGTAAAATGTTGCCTGCATTGTCTTGTGGGTCTGAAAACTCTTCAGTTCAGTTTTTCAAGATCGTCAACACAGTATTGGGCTCCATTGTTCTCACTGTATCCTGAAATGTGCTTCATCTCCTTGTATTTAAGAATTTAACTAGTTTTATATTTGTTACCCATCACTTAGCAAACAGTGGTCTGAAGGACAGCCTGGCTGCGTTATGTATATAAATGGAATGAATTCAGAAAATTATTTAACCCTATTTCAAAATGGATGGGAGAAACATAAGAGATGCTATACAGAAAAATAAATTTTTTTAAGCATACTTCAAATTGAATTTCCTAGATCCTCTACCTCATCCTTGTAAGTTGGCCTCTCCATTGGCATTTGTCTATTTTTTTATAGTATTCCCTGAATCAAAAGGACATAAATAAAAATAAAGGATGGGAATTTACTAAATGCCATCGAATTGTACACTTTAAAATGGTTAATTTTATACTACGTGAATTTTACCTGAATAACTAAAAAAAGGATAAAGTCAACAATATATGTCTCTATTACGATGAACATATAATATAGGTGTGATAAAGAGAGAATATAGGAAGTCTAAGCAAGGAAATTCTGAGATTGCCCAACCAAAGTACTGTAACAATAAAAAACAATGTATTTATGATTTAAGCTGAGATTTGCTTTAAAAGAACGTGGATGTGGTGGGGAATGGGTAAGGGTCTAACTGAACAAGATTGGCTAAGGATTGATAATTGTTGAAGCTGGATGATTGGTACAGGGAGTTCATTATATCATTCCCTTCACTTTTGTGTATGTTCAAAATGCCCAGAGTAAGCCGTTTAGTGGGGGTTTTTTTAAGACTATTTTTTAAATTAATTAATTAATTAATTTGGCTGCTTTGGGTTATTACTTGCAGCACGCGGGTTCTTCGTTGCGCCGCACAGGCTTCTCTCTAGTTGTGGCACGCAGGCTCCAGAGTGTACAGGCTCAGTAGTTACAGCACATGGGCTGTTTCTCCACAGCATGTGGGATATTAGTTCCCTGACCAGGGATCGAACCCACGTCCCCTGCATTGGAAGATGGATTCTTTTTTTTTTTTTTTTTTAATTTATTTTTGGCTGCGTTGGGTCTTCATTGCTGCGTGTGGGCTTTCTCTAGTTGCAGTGAGCAGGGGCTGCTCTTCGTTGCAGTGCGCAGGCTTCTCATTGTGGTGGCTTCTCTTGTTGCAGAGCACGGGCTCTAGGCATGTGGGCTTCAGTAGTTGCAGCACATGGGCTCAGTAGTTGTGGCTTGCGGGCTCTAGAGAGTAGACTCAGTAGTGGCACATGGGCTTCGTTGCTCCGCAGCATGTGGGATATTCCCGGACCAGGGTTCAAACCTGTGTCCACTGCACTGGCAGGTGGATTCTTAACCACTGCGCCACCAGGGAAGTCCCGGAAGGTAGATTCTTAACCACTGGACCACCAGGGAAGTCCCAGCTATTTAGTTTTGTTTTGCTTTGCTTTTGTTATATCTTTACAATAGATCTAATCCTGGAACTTGAAACACATGTATAGAACTGGGTATATAAGAAGCTTAAAGTGAATCAGAAAAGCAGCAAAATTATCATCTTACTTTACTGTCATGAGAACATCTGGCTTCTAATATTGTCCACTGTTAACTTCTTTTTTTAATGAACAAGGAAGCTTTCGCACTTCCTCAACAACTTATTTCAACTGACTTCATAAACAGCACATTTTACAAAGGATAAAAATTTGTAAGATCAGTACATACCAGGAGTATCATAGGCCGTTTCCAAGTTGTTAATCCTATGATTCCAGAGAGTATCACCTACAAGGATAAACAGGATCATAAATCTAGAAAAGGGACCAATTTCAATAAACTAATCCCCAGTCTCTGAAGTATATATTTTTTAAAAATACTGAAATTTCAAAGGCTTCTAACTCAAACATTTAATATTCCTGTTGATTACATGAGCCCTGGTATATGGTTTTAGACTATCTTTCTTGTCCAAGTTCCGGAAACTTTTTCACTGACTGCGTATGTTTTTTCTTAAGGTCAGTTAAGAACATACAAACAGAAACTAGCCTATCCTCTGAGTTAAGGAATCAGTATTTCCTATCCAGGTTTCCTGCCCCCAGTAGCACCTAATCTGTCACCAGAGTCAGCCGCATAAAAAGAATGTCTGGCTGCAACCCTCCCTTCATTTGGTAGGTACCCATCCTTCACGGGACAAGTCAATTCCTCAAAATGGTAAACAAGGCCTTCCAGGATCTTCCCCTGCCTACTTCTTAAGCATGGTTTCCATGTACTCCTGACCCACCCCCCTTCCAGGCATACTTGTCCTTCCTCAGACTGGCCAGGCTCTAGACATTCCAGGACTTTGTGCTTCTCTTTGTCACAGAGTCCTCTCTTCTCAACTCCCCTCCTAGCTGCCTGAGAACTCCTATGCATTCTACAAGGCCCCAACACACAGTCATCACCTCTGATAAGCCATATTAATCTTAACACCCCACACTCCTGTAAGCCCTCTACATATAACTTTTTCCCCCAAAAAAACTCATTGCATTTTTGTCTTGCCCACTGACTGTGAATGCCTGTCCTGTCTCTCTGAATCCCCAGCTCCTAGCAAAGTGCTTATCACATGATTGGCAATTAGTAAATGTTCCTGAACCTTTATTCCTCAAAGGCGGAGGGACTACAGTGAGAAATATCTCATGTTGCAAAATGACACGTCAATAAACAATAACCTAAAATCCTCAGTAAAGAAGAACCAGCATTTTGCCAAAATGTAATCTGGAAGACAACATCAGCCTTTTGAATAACACAGTTCACTAAGCAGTTAGGAAAGGATAAGCAAAGTAATTATTCAGCCCAGGGTCACTCTGATGACCTTTGTGTACGTAATAAAGTGCATCTACTGAAAGCAGTTATGAGGATTTTCTTTCAAGTGCACTTTTCACCAAAATCACTCAAATGCACCATTTCACAATAACTATTTATTTAACTACAAATCAGTAAGGATTACAGTGCTACTTGAAACCCAAAGCTCACAGGCCTACCTGCGATACTCTCTCTTCTCCATTTATTGACTGAGGGTAATCATTTCACAACAAACCAGTAGAGGACAAGTCTATCCATTTATATCAAAGACCAAAAAACATATATGGGGCTTCCCTGGTGGCGCAGTGGTTGAGAGTCCTCCTGCCAATGCAGGGGACATGGGTTTGTGCCCCGGTCCGGGAGGATCCCACATGCTGCAGAGTGGCTGGGCCCGTGAGCCATGGCTGTTGAGCCTGCGCGTCCGGAGACTGTGCTCCGCAACGGGAGAGGCCACAGCAGTGAGAGGCCCGCGTACCGCCAAAAAAAAAAAAAAAAAACACACACACACAAAAAACATATATGGGCAGACAGGAGACAATTTCTTTGTATCACGTCTATGTTTAAACATACTATCAGCTGCCTGCTCACTGGGCACTATATCCTTTCATCTTCTTAAATTCAGTAGGATATTTCCTTCCTCTAAACGATTTCTTCCTGGAAACACACTTGGTGGGGCTTGTCTAGAGGGTATGGGTGACATCTACTTACAAATTGGAACTTGGAATCCATGACATCTTGGGGTCCAGGTTCCTTACTTGGCTTTGAATTATACACACACATGCACAGGGGTATGATATTTACAAAAAAAAAAAAAAGAATCATAAAAGATACTCTTCCTCCTCTTCTTTTTCTCTCTCAACAAATACTTCACTGGAAATCACTTCATGTTTACTGAACTAGCTCTCATTCATTTCCATTTAATGGTTACATAATATTCCTTTGTACAACCACTACCTAATGTATTCAATCATTTCCATATTCATGGGTATTCACTCTTTTTCCAGTTTTTTGCCCCCAAACAATGTTGCAGTAAACATCATGGCCATATAACCTTACAAACAAGTGCTTTTTATTTCTGCTGAATAAAGTCCCAGGAGTAGCATTGCTAAGTTGAAAGGGGCATGTGTATAATAAGTACATAAATAAATAAAATGTTTTTAATAGATCATGACATATACAATTATCATTTCAAATGAAGGGTCTCTAGGACAAAAGAACTAAGCTTTCTTTCTTTCTTTTTAAACTCAAGAATTTTATTTATTTATTTTTTATTTTTATTTATTTATTTATCTTTGGCTGCGCCGGGTCTTAGTTGCGGCATGCAGGATCTTCGTTGCCACATGCGGGATCTTTAGTTGCAGCATGCGGAATCTTTAGTTCTGGAATGCATTATCTTTAGTTGTGGCATGCGGAATCTTTAGTTGTGGCATGCGGGATCTAGTTCCCTGAGCAAGGATCAAAGCAGGGCCCTCTGCATTGGGAGCACAGAGTCTTTTTCTTTAAAGATTTTTTCGATGTGGAACATTTTTAAAGTCTTTATTGAATTTGTTACCATATTGCTTCTGCTTTATGTTTTGGTTTTTGGGCCCCGAGGCATGTGGGATCTTAGCTCCCGACCAGGGATCGAACCCTCACCCCCTGCATTGGAAGGAGAAGTCTTAATCACTGGACCGCCAGAGAAGTCCCCTAAGCTAGATAGTCTTCTTCCTCCCTCCTTCCCTCCCTCCCTCCCTCCCTTTCTCTTTAGAGAGGACTTTGCATATATGAGCAAACTAAATTTAAAACATAATTGTTGGGACTTCCCTGATGGTGCAGTGGTTAAGAATCCGCCTGCCAAAGCAGGAGACAAGGGTTCGAGCCCTGGTCTGGGAAGATCCCACATGCTGCGGAGCAGCTAAGCCCATGTGCCACAACTACTGAGCCTGCACTCTAGAGCCCGTGAGCCACAACTACTGAGCCCGCGTGCCACAACTACTGAAGCCCATGCACCTAGAGCCCGTGCTCCGCAACAAGAGAAGCCACCGCAATGCGAAGCCCACGCACCGCAAAGAAGAGTAGCCCCCGCTCGCTGCAACTAGAGAAAGCCCGCGCACAGCAACGAAGACCCAACACAGCCAAAAATAAATAAATAAAAAATGAGATAAATTTAAAAAAAAGAAATATCAACAATCTCAAAATATATGTGACAAAGAAACTTAAGACCTCAGTAGGAAGAAATATAAAGCTTATTGATCAATATTAAAGACCCAAATAAATCAAGACATATACCACATTCATGGGTTGGAAGACAAAATACTTAAAGATATCATTTCCATTTGAATTGTTTTGTAGACTCAGCACACACAAATGTTAAATTTCGACAGGATTTTTGTAAACCACCCTTCTTTATAGGATGCTTCAAGAAACTACATTCTAGTTGTAGGTGGGAGTTGTAGTTACATCCACCTCAGTCCTGAGCCCTGCCCTCCCATTCTTCAAGATTAAGTAAGCCCAACACACTTGGGGAACCCCGTGAGTGGTGAGATAAGAGAAGGGGAAGCAGAGGAAGTAGGAAGCCTCTGGAATGTGGAATAAAAGTGCTGCAGCTGGGGATGAATCGTTTAAGAGCTCAAGACTGAAGGGAATGGAGGTTCACATTTCGGGGAGGGGTGTGCAATTCATGACTGGGGAGAGAGGATGGGGAAGTGAAAGAGGAAGAGGCAGAGTATTCAATGCCTCCGCTTCCATCAATGGCAGCAGCACCTGGAGCTCCATCAGAAGGGACTCAAGATCCCTTAACACTGGCCTTCCATTACCCCATAATGCTATTCCTTGTTCAATTGTGTTCTACACTCACTTGCAATCTCATGAGGGCTTGGATCTCTGAATATTCACTCAAGTACCACTAAAGGCTGCTAGAGGCACTCAATTAGTTACGGCAAGAGTCAACGAACAACTGAATGGATGATGAATAAATAAATGAATGAAGGTCAAAAACAGGAGATGAACTTGCTCAAAGATGACTATGTAAGCCTAAACATATTTTTCACTCCCGTGCTTCTTGAAAGAGTACATCAACAGCAAAAAGCAACTCCATCAGCATTCTTTCCACCCAGTGCAAGATGCAACTTGCTCGGAATAAACAGGCGAGAACCTATTTTCTAACACCAAATTATCTCTATATCACCATAATGAGATTTATTACAATTTTGGTTTCACTCACTTGTGACCCATTCTTTGTAGCTCATGGGGAAAAGCAGAGGCCTTTCTTTTTTTCTGATATTGCAAAGAAGGATTCTACGATACTCCAGGCAAGAATCACTGTTACCCACCATATGTGGTGAATGTGCCTTAACTTTCCAGCTTAAAAATCAAATCATTAAAGTCAAAAGCATGTAATTCTACTACCTTATTTTTCTGTGTTAATCCATTAACATACCTTAGGGCAAAAATGTTCTGAATTGTTTGTCAAAAGTTGCCATATCTAAACATAGAGTTAAAAAGAGCCATGTTATAGGTGTCCCACTTCTTAATAACCTATCTTGCCCTATAGCTTTTACACTGGATATATTTTTTAAATGTATGTGTGCACGTATCCTTCTTTATCTGCCCAGGGTAACTCAGTAAAAGATCTGACAAAGTGGACAACTGGGTATTTCTCATGTACGCTTGTTGGTTACCACAATGTCCCACCAAAAAACAAACAAACAAAAAAAACTAGACTGTTCACCTTATCTTAATTAAATATTGCCTTGATGTTTAAAAAACATTGATAGAAGTTCTAGTATGTGCCAGGCCTGGGGCTAGGACTCAGCAACGAAGCATTTTCCTAAATGTTCTCTAATCACACTCTCACAAAATCAATTCTGAGGCAAGAATCATCCCACCCATTTTACAGATGAGTAACTGAGGTTGAGAGGCTCAATGACCTGCTCAAGAACTTATCATCATGGATGGACCTAGAGACTGTCATACAGAGTGAAGTAAGTCAGAAAGAGAAAAGCAAATATCACATTAACGCATATATGTGAAATCTGAAGAAATGGGTACAGACGATCTTATTTACAAAGCAGAAATAGAGACACAGACGTAGAGAAGAACAAACATATGGATACCAAGGGGGAAAGGGGGTGGGGTGGGAGGAATTGGGAGATTGGGATTGACATATATACACTACTATGTATAAAATAGATAACTAATGAGAACCTACTGTATAGCACAGGGAACTCTACTCAGTGCTCTGTGGGGGCCTAAATGGGAAGGAAATCCAAAACGGAGGGGATATATGTATACGTATAGCTGATTCACTTTGCTGTACAGTATAAACTAACACAATATTGTAAAGCAATTATACTCCAATTAGAAAAAGAACTTATCATGTGACTCTGCTGTTGTGTAAAATAAAGGACTAAAGAAAATTAAATTCATCTCAAAAGTTATACTTAAAAATACTCCTTCAATATTAAAGTAGTATTTGATGATTATGATAGAAAAAAATGTACTTACTGTTGTTTAACTGGTAGAGACTAGAATTTTTGTGTTAGTTTCCACTCTGGACCATTCATTCTTTTTTTTTACACTCTGTCATTGTAAATTTTTTTTAATAGGTTTACCTTAAGGTTCACCAATGTCTGTCTCTTTATAAGGAACTGGAATCTTGCCAAAGAATCACAGACTCAAGGGAGGGGGGACCATGAGTTCAGGTCAGTGACTTCAACAGAGAGACATGAATGTATGTAGATGATAAAGGCTATTAGGGCCCCCAGAGAAAAACAAAAAACAATAACTAATTCTCTACCACTTGCCTGAAATATCTCCCAAGGATCATATACGTCATCAGAGTCAGGAATTTTGTTTTTTGAGGGAGACACGAACCAATGCAACTCTCTCTACTCTTCCATTAATCTAAAACAGTGTGGTAGGCTGGTCTCCCGTAGTCCCAGTGGAATCTAACTACTATTAGCTAACTATGCCTCCAAATCAGGAGCCAGGATAGCGTGGCCTGAACACGGACATGGAGATCCTCCCTCTGCCCTCACCTGGGTCAAACTTCAGCACGTTTTTAAAGTGTCTACTCGCTTAGTTTCATGAACTTTGGGAATAATAATAGATTGAGTCATTAACCAAGGACACCAGCAAGAAAATAAATGATCACAGAGTGCTCAAAAACAATAAGCACATTAAAAACACTCCCTTCAAGTTGTTGAAAGTAAGTATGTAAAGTATGGGAAAAGAGTCTTTATAGGACTTGTTAATTCTCAAACATGTATTACAATAGATAAAATACACCTTCAAGGTTCAGACAAGTGAAGGAAGACTCCAAATCTTGGGCTCAAGGTGAGAATAACACTTACAGCGGTATATATGGAAAAATATTCTTGAACTATAGTGTGTTTAACAAAATAGTCCTTTCAAATGAATATATTTGTCCCTTATGAGCAAAATTTTTACTGCAGCCAAAAGATTTGCTGACTTAGTTGATACAGCAGACTCAGGCATATAATGGTCATTCAAAGCTTGAAATATGAGGATATCCTTCTACTGTGTTCCTACGTGGGTTTGAAGTAACCTTAGACTTAAGCTGGCACTGCCACTCAACTACCTACTTTCATATGCCAGTCAAACTTCTGAGCGATAAATAAAACATGGTATAGCAACACAATGGGATCTCATTTGTCCATAAACAGGAATGAAGTAGTGATACATGTCACAACATGGATGTGCCTTGAAAATGTTATGCCAAGTGAAAGAAGCCAGTCACAAAGGACCATTTGTTGTATGATCCCATTTATATGAAATGGTCAGAATAACAAATCCATAGAGACATAAAGTAAATTGATCAGCGGTTGCTTAGGGATAATGGAGTAAGGAAGAAATGGGGTATGACTGTTAATGGGTACAGGGTTTCTTTTGGGGGGGTGATGAAAATTTTCTAAAATTGATTGTGGAGATGGTTGCAAAACTGTGAATTTAATAAAAATCATTGAACTGCACACTTTAAATGGGTGATATAAGTAGATTTAAATGGAATGTGAATTATATCTCAATAAAGCTGTCATTTAAAAAAAATTCTGCAGTCCTCAAGTCATAATTCTTAAGCTTTTCTCATAAAAACTTTAGTTTAGCTGTCTTTAAATTAGTTACAACGTGCTATCAAGCCCCTTCCTGTTAACTATTAAGCCCCTTTCTTTTAGAAATACATTCTGAAATATTTAATGCTGAAACTACAATACTGGAGATTTGCCTTAAAATAATCCAGTGGGTGTTACCAAGGGGGAGTAGGTGTGAGTATACAGTGACCATGTAAATGTTGATAACTACTGAAGCTGGGTGACGGGTCAATGGGGGTTCTTTCTATATGTGTTGAGATTTAAAATTTTCAAAATAAAATTTTAAAGGTAGAGTGGGGTTCTTAAGACTTCCTGGTCACTTCTCTGCTGTCTCTCTAGTCCACTTACATTTTCTTTTTAAAAACATACATGTATTGAAATATTTACAGGTGTAATGATGTGATGTCTGAGATTTGTTTCAAAATAACGTGGGAAGTGAATCTGACAAATGGACTAGAGGGCACGCTGAAGCTAATTTCTACCCTGCTTAGAACACCCATCCTTCTGGAGTTATCAGAACACATAGAGGGAATTCCCTGGTGGTGCAGCGGTTAGGACTCTGCGCTTTCACTGCCAAGAGCCCGGGGAACTAAGATCCCACAAGCTGCCCGGTGCTGCCCAAAAAAAAGAACACATAGAGCCGGCAGCAGAGCCAGAAAGAGGTACAGGAGATAAAACAACTGTTAGAGCTGGGTGAGGGGTATATGAAGATTCATTGTACAGTGTCTGAATAAATTTAAAATTTTCCATAAAGCAGAGTTTAAAAAAAACCATCTCTCTCACATACATAAACTCAAAAGGTATGCTACTGCTGAGACTTTTTTCCTGCAACACCAGGAGAGTCATGGGGCTTGACGCCATTCTCAAATCCTATTTAGTTGCTCTGGACATGTACTATCTGTCGGTTCTGTTGTCACTTTGCAAATTCTGAGGACAACCTCAAAAACAGGCCACAACAAATAAGAATAACAAACAGTTGCAAGTTTGCGTATAGAGTTGGGGGCACAGTGTGGGAAAAGGACCCTGTGGAAGAGACTTAGTTCCAAATCACTCATTCTTTCCCAGCTCTGGTTTACTGGGTCCCACAGACAAGGATGTGCCCAGCCAGCAGGCCCAAGTTAGCAGCCTTTATCTTCTGGTTGATTCCTCTTTTTTTTTTTCTTTTTTAATAGTTCATCAAATCTAACTATGGCTTGACTGACATCTAAAGTGTATTTACCTCTGAAATAATTCACAATAGTACACTGATTTAGGGGTTTAATTTTAGGAGAGAAAAAAATAGTTTTCAATAATCCTAAACTAGCTATCTTTGAGAAGACAAGAGATTATGATTTTACAAAGAGCAAATCCCTAAAAATGTATGCAAGAGTCACTTCTGCCCCATGGTATTTAGAGAAATAAAATGCAGCCACCATTTGGCTGAATTTAGTCTGACAAGCGGACTAAGGAGCATAACGGATCTAATCCCTACCCTGTTGGGAATACTCCTCTTTCTGAAGTTTTAAAGGACTCCCAGAGGCCAGTGGGAGAGCCCAAGGGTAGGGCCAGGAGGGTGGGATTCCTTTTACACGATGCACAGATTGTGAATTCCACCCACCACAGTAAGATCATCCAGCATTAAAGTATTTCAAAAAGAACAAACTGGCATCAGTTTAAGTATAAAATGCCAGGCCAGGCTCTAGGTACCTAATGTTCTTACAGTTCTTTCAAACAATTACTTTGGGTTCAATTAGTTCTCCCTATATTCTTAAAATTTGGTCTTGAATCTGGGTTTGTGTGGACCTGCAAGGCCAATTTTCAGCCATTCAAAATATACATTCATTACAGATCTTAGTAAAAACTATAGGCATTGCCAGGCTTTTAGATTTAGTTTAGAGAAAGGTCGTTTACTTTAAATATTCATCTTCCACAATCATTCCACGAAAACCTATTTCCAGGTCTCTCAATCCTCAGCAAACCTCAAGACGCAGGATGCCTTGGAAGCTGTGAAATCGTTAGGAGGCAGGGACGAGCAGCCACCAGTTTCCATAAACGCTCGAGGGCAGCAGCCTTTTGCCCCAGAACACCCTTCCTGTCCGAGGAGGCAGGGCCGGTAGGGCCTGTAACGGAGCGGGGCAGACATCTCCGGCTAGTTGGGACTTCGGCAAGCTCATCCACGATGGGTTCGGGTTCTGGAGAATTAAATTCTGCCCATCAGTCTGCGTGGCTCCAGGAACCTAGTGCGGGCTTAGGGCCCTCCTTTAATGACCAAGTACGTGGGTGCGTTCACACACCCTGTTATTACCTCCTGAACTCGTCCCCAGATACAGTGGAGCTAGCCTACACCAGACACTTAACATTTACTTGTGCCTTAGTCCGGAATAAAAACAAGTGACGTGCGCCAACCTGTCACTTCATCCATCCCACAAATACTCCTACTATGTGCCAGGCACTGTTGATACATCAGTGAACAAAACAGATCAAGATCCTTGCCCTCCCCGTGCGGACGTTGTCAGCAAGTAAATACTCAATAGCTGAAAGAAGTTTATTCATTTTCTTCCCGCTTTTTTGTCACCCACCCCCATCCTTCCAATCTCCCAAAGAGCCGGAAATCGGGTTGATTCTATTAGTTTGACAGGAACAACAAAACCCTTTAGCCTACAAGGAACAGACACTGTCCAGGTGCAACCCAATTCACCCCAGAATTCCTCTCTCTCTTACCCCTTTATTTTTCCCCAGCCTCAACGCCTCCAAAAACTTCAACTGGCCTGAAGGGCTGTGCTCCCGAAGGATCAATCACGGGGCAGTGGAGGCGAACGGCCTGAGCCCCCCTGCTCCCCGGGTGGGCCCTGCCGAAGTGAGCGGGGCACGCGCGGCACTCACCGAAGAGCCGGCCCAGAACGGGCACGAGTTCTTCACCTGCGGGGAGCTGCTCAGCGACAGCGCCCCGAAGCTGAGTGCCACCATACAGCAGCCCAGGATCAGCTGCAGCAGACCGAGCGACAACAGCGGGCGAGCGGGCAGCAGCGCCGATCCCGGGGCCGCGGCGGCGGCGGCGGCCCGGCGGGAGGAGAGCGCGGGCGGCGGGGCCAGCACCCCGGCGGCGGCGGCGGTGGCCGCGCAGCGAGGCCGCGCCGGGGGCTGCAGCGCGGCCCGGGGCCAGCGCGGCCGTAGCGGGGGCAGCGGCGGCTCCTGGGCGGCGGCCGCCGCGGTGCCCGGGCCCCCGGCCTGCGGCCCGCCCGAGAGCCCAGCCACAGGGCAGCAGGAGCCCGGGAGCACCACGGGCAGGGACATGGACGGGCGGGGAAGGAGCGGCCGGTGGCGGCGGTAAGAGGACGCGGAGCGGAGCCGCGGGCGCCGCGCACTGGGCAAGAGGGCGGGCTCCGAGGCCCAGGGGGAGGGAAGGAAATACGCACGGCGCAACCACTTGCTGCTGCTGCTGCCGCCGCCGCCGCTGCCGCCGCCCCGACTCCCGCCGGCCGCACCCACCTGCCAGCCGGCGGGTCCGCCTCCGGCCGCCCGGGTGCGCCCCACTCCCACCCGGGCACACCCACGCGCGCCCTTCGCTCACGCCGCGCAGCGCCGCCACCCTTTGGGGTCCGGCCGAACCCACGCTCGCTCCCCGGTCTCCAGGAAAGGTGCCCTGCCCCAATATTTAAAATTGGTCCCTCGGGCTAGGAGGGAACGGCAGTCTGGGCGCGGAGGTACAGGCAGCCGACGGTCTGAGACTGTCCCCACCCGCCAAGCTGGGGCGGGACAGGAGCGTCGCCGAAGCGCTGTGGACCCTCGGCCCCTTCAGGTCCAGCCCAGAGAGCGACTCTGGCAACCTTTAATACGAAGGGAGCCTGGCTTTAAACTTTTTCCCCCGGGGAGGGAGGGTGGCAGGAAGATGAGGCGTGGCGGTGGGGGGGGGGGGAGTGCTTTCCCTGCACCAGAGTAGGAGCGAGCAGGAGCCCAAGGTTACCTTGGAAGTATCCCGCCTCCAGAAAGAAAGAAGCGGGGGCGGCCCGGAGCGCGTGGCAAGGGTTACACTCTGTGGCCGACTCATCTTGACTCATGAGCTGTATTAGGCATCACCTGGTAGAATGTAGAATCCCAAACTTCCAAAGAAACAGCCTAATAAAAACATAATCTGTTTTTGGTAATTTATAAGATATATTTAGAGCTTAAAAAACTGACTCGCCTTTGTAAAATGATTTTACCTAATAGTCTACCCTTCCCTCGGAAGAATTCTTATGTGTTGAAAGTGTTCGTATACATAAAATGATCATAATAGTTTTTTTTTTTTTCCCCAGGTTAAGAACCAGAGCAGTGTCGCTTTGCAGTAAGACAGCCTTTGTATTAGGCTTCTCATTTTATCAGTAAGGTGAGGGTATTTTATATCCTCCTGTCCAATAAACCAAAGGAAATGTGTATCCGTTTTTATGCTCTGCTTGCAAAGGCTATATTTATTTTGGTCATTACTTACTTCAGCCCGCAGTGTGATGCACTGCCAATGTGCATGTGTGTTTACATGTACACTTTTTGAATAATTAAAGCACCTGTGACAGGGAGATCATTTCGGTGCTTTGTGACCACCTAGAGGGGTGAGATAGGGAGGGTGGTAGGGAGATAGATGCAAGAGGGAGGGGATATGGGGATATATGTATACATATAGCTGATTCACTTTGTTATACAGCAGAAACCAACACAACATTGTAAAGCAATTATACTCCAATAAAAATGTTAAAAAATAAAATAAATAAAGCACCTGTGATTAATAGTACCAAGGACTTCTTTTACAAACTCCTCTTGAAAATAAACTTCAAATCCTGGAGAAAAAAATGGACCTGTCTTTTAAAATAAACATTTGAAGTATGTTGTTTCATGCACTTTAAAACATTTTACAGTACATATTCTTAAATGGCAGGTGATGTTAAACTGAAAGCTTCTTGTGTGCTAGTTTGTACATTTTATTTTATGCACAAGCTTAAAGGTATTTAATTTTTAAGATTCTACTATATTGTGAAATATAAAAAAGTCTGATTGAGTCTTGGGAAATTCTCTCAGCTTAAATCTATTCCTGTGGTCAGTCCCTGACACCTGAAATATACTGTCAAAAATGTATTATTGGGCTTCCTTGGTGGCGCAGTGGTTGAGAGTCCGCCTGCCGATGCAGGGGACACGGGTTCGTGCCCCGGTCCGGGAATATCCCACATGCTGTGGAGCGGCTAGGCCCATGAGCCATGGCCGCTGAGCCTGCGCGTCCGGAGCCTGTGCTCCGCAACGGGAGAGGCCACAACAGTGAGAGGCCCGCGTACCGCAAAAAAAAAAAAAAAAAAAATGTATTCTTTGGGTCTGGGTAAGTTGGTGCTAGAAGTCAGATATCCTCTTCCGTTGGATGGTTAATGGCTGGAAAGGGAGAGCTCCAGGGGAGCTGATAACCATCTGCTTCTTGCTGTGGGTGACAGTTACATGAGTGAGACTCATTTTGAGAAAATTTATGGAGTTACATTTTGTGCAGTTCTCTGCATTTTATATTTAAACACTTTAAAGTATTTCTAAGTCCTTTCTTCTTAAATTTTTTGTCTATTTCCCTATACAGAAACGATGATAGCCGAGGGTAACTTAAATCCATAGATAGTTTTATCCAATAGCTTTACTTATTTTTTCAGGCCACTAAACGTTTTTCAAAGCTTCTAATTAAGAGTTGTTGTGCAGTAATTTTATTTTATGTTGTTGTTATTGGCCACATTTATAGCTGTGAAGATTCTTTTTCATAAACACAAATCCATAAAAAATTGCTCCAACCTTTAAGATTATACCAAATAGCACTCTTGAGTATTTGAGCTTTGACTTTTATAACCCAGGCTTGACTCTTTGCATCTGCCAAGCAGTTGCTTACAGTAAGTCCTTATTTATACGTGATCAAGCTGAGTTGTATGTAACTAAATTCTTATATGATGATTCAGAGCCATTGATTTCAGGTTGGCTTTAAAAAATTAAGTGAGGATTTTGGAAAACAGTCTGGCAGTTCCTCAAAAAGTTAAACATAGTATTATCATTTGACCCAGTAATTCCACTCCTAGGTGTATACCCAAGAGAAGTGAAAACGTATCCACATAAAAGCTTGGACACAATTAGCTTTATTCGCAATAGCCCAAAAGGTGGAAGCAACCCAAATGTGGATGAATGAATAAACAAAATGTGGTATTATGGATGAATTTGTTTATCCTGCATAAACAAAATGCAGGATAGCCATGCAATCGAGTATTTTCAGCAATAAAAAAGGGTGAAGTAGTGGAACATGCTACGACGTGAATGAACCTTGAAAACATCACGCTAAGTGAAAGAAGATCGTCACAAAATACCATATATTATATGATTCCATTTATATGAAATCTCCAGAGCAGACAAATCCGTAGAGAAAGAAAGTAGATTAATGGTTGCTTAGGGATGGGGGCAGAGGGGGTGTGTTAGAGGATTGAATTGGGGGAGGGTTATAGCTAAAGGCTCAGTTTACTTTTTCAGGTGAAAAGAATCCAAAATCTATTATGATGATGATTGCATAACTTTGTGCATATACTAAAAACCATTGAATCGAACACTTTAAATGGGTGAATTGTATCTCAATAAAGATTACATGTGAATCTATATGACTCAATAAAGCCCTTACCAAAAAATATTAAAAGTAATTAAAGAAGAACACATGGAAAATTTGACCAGGCATCTCATTATGTAGGTGAAAGTTCAAGGAAACAACGATTGTAGTGTATTGTTGGGTGGAACCCAGCTGCCAGCTTTCCTCGATATCAAAGCCAAATCCGAGGAGGAGAAATTTCCATCAACTCTTCCCTTCCCTCTACCTCATTTTCCACTCCCCGAACTCAAAGACTTTACCTCCCAGGAATTCAGGTTCTCTCACTCAGGTTACGCTGGGCACTTTAACACAAACTCTTCAGTTCTTCCCACCATTTCTCAGAAGCCCCAACGTGTCAGCTAATTACAGGAGGTTATTCCCCGTTAGAGTGAGAGCCGTTGCAGAAACTCCTCAAAACTTGTTCCCTGGCAACCTGCCTCCAGTGCTTGCATTTTACGAGAAGAGCTTCTCTGAGTAAGGCAGAATGGAATCTAGAAGTCCTCATTCAGCATGGCTACTCTGGAGCAGCTTCGCAGAGTTTGGTCCAAGGACTAAATAACCACTCCGGAAGCAGGTCAAAATGCAGGTTCATGGGCTTACTCCTCCTGCATGGAATCTGACACTCTGGAGAGGATGGGGAGCCTACATTTTAACAAATTTTTAAAAAATGTTAATGGATGGTAGTAGCCAGACTCGAGAATCTTTACATGGGGATTTTTACATGGGAAGGGACTAAGAAGTAGCAAATTAGCTGGAAGGGGAAGACAGAGGATTTGGCTTGAAGACAAACTGAGATGTAAATATGTTGGAGGGAGGAGTCTGGCTGGTCCCCAGGCAGACACTGCTGCTCAGGTGATTCTAATGCACAGGAAGGGCTTAGACCACTGGGTTCTAATGGAAAGGGGACTGTATTAGGAGCCAGACATCCAGGGCCCTAGCCCCTCCTCCACTCTGTGATCTTTAGCAGCATCAAGCTTCTCTAGCCTCAACTGCTTCATCTGTCAAGTGCAAATTTGTGATGCTTCATCCGCCTGAGGCTGGACCATGTCATCACATGGAATCCCCAAGGCCTGCATTTTGAAATCAAGCCATTCTCATCACCATGATTTGTCAGGTCACCAGTAAGAGAGCAGAGACCAAGAAAAGCAGGTGAATTGGGGTGCAGAATGGTAAACTTTCAGACCCAAAATACCCAGGCAAAATGAAAAGTCCTTCATTCTAAACTTTAAGGCCTCCAGTTCCATGGTCTCCTGGTTTTCCACGAGGTACAATTTTGTACAAGGATTGTGTCCAGGAAATGGAATGGCAACTTCCATAATAACAATTCACTTCGCAAGGAAAGAGCTATGGAATTTTTTTTTTTTAATTGAGAGAGAGAGAAAGGAAGAAAAGAAAGTAACCCTGAGCAGAGCTGGACAAACCAGGCACCCCATTTTTCTGAAATAATGGTGCAGACTGGTTGTAAGGATTTCTAACGCCACCGGCCCCAAGACAGACTTATTTGTTAAACGGGAAGGGCTGCAGCCATACTTTTCACATTGCTGAAATTAAATACTGAAGAGCTTCTTATAACGCAAATCTCACAAAATACAATTCAAGTCAACTGCCGTAAAAATTATTTATGGCTTATAACTTTCTAAGGGAGATAAGCTACACAAATATATGTAATAAAATGTGTTTTATAAGTGTGTGTGTGAGAGAGAACTTGTGTATTTGTGTGGGTGTGTGTGTGTAAAACCTTGTAATACCAGAGCTTCCTGCAGGTTCAAGTTTCTGTATAAGTCAAAGCTGTAATTAATTCATCTTTGAGTGGAGACCATCCCTTTGTTTTAAAGAAATCTCTTGAACAAGACTTTTAGTTATGCAAATGTGAAGCCTAGAACTTTTAGGAACAAAGATGTTTAGGAAAATGCTGTAGGATAACAAGGTAGGCTGTGTTTGCCAGATGTGAGCAGACTTCATATCCTCCACTAAGGGGCTCTTGGTCTGGGGTGATTGTCAGACTCACTAGGGGAGCTTAAAAAATATATCCAACTTGTCCCTCACCTATTCCACTCATCCCACGTCCCCCCTTCCCCCCTGGAACCACCTCTGTATAGAAGAGGAGATAAAGAGATACATAATTCCTGGGATTTCCCTGGCGATCCAGTGGTTAAGACTCCATGTTCCCAATGCCAGGGGGATGGGTTCGAGCCCTAATCGAGGAAATAAGATCCCACATGCCACACAGCGTGGCCAAAAAAAAAAGAGGTACACACTTCCAGTTATAAAATAAATAAATCACAGGGACTCTAATGTACAGCACAGGCAATAGAGTCAATAATATTGTGATAACTTTGTACGGTGACAGATGATAACTAGACTTATCATGGTGATCATTTTGTAATGTATAAAAATATTGAATCACTGGGCTTCCCTGGTGGCGCAGTGGTTGAGAGTCCGCCTGCCGATGCAGGGGACACGGGTTCGTGCCCCAGTCCGGGAAGATCCCACATGCTGCGGAGTGGCTAGGCCCGTGAGCCATGGCCACTGAGCCTGTGCATCTGGAGCCTGTGCTCCGCGACGGGAGAGGCCACAACAGTGAGAGGCCCACGTACCGCCAAAAAAAAAAAAAAAAAAAAAAAAAATATTGAATCACTATGTTGTACACTTGAAACTAATATAATATTATGAGTCAATTGTACTTCAATAAAAACAAAAAAGAAATAATTAATTATATATATATAATTTCTAAGCCCCCAGTTGCTGAGATACTGATTTATGAGGTGTGTGTTGGGGTGAGGCCCAAGCATATTTATTTAGTAAAAGTTCCCCAGAGGTTGGAGATGCCCTCAAAAGCTATGTCTCAGAGACCAATATACCTTTCCATCTGTGTGCGTGTGTATGTGCATGTTTTCTTCTTTCTAGCAACTATTCACAGAAGACAAAACCTCGGGCCCCCAAAGAGAGTCAGAGGATGGGCATTCCTGCCCATCAAACCAGAGGAGAGAGGACGAGAGGGATTTGGCCTGGGCTTGGTATGGCCCATGTAGACGGAGCTGTGGATGTCCCCACATATTGGGTTTTTCAAGACTGACTACCTATGGGAAATGTACAGATTCACTGGATTTAAAATGCGTTAGCCATTGACCTACTGAAGACCACTTGGTCATCCAGGGAGAAAGAGGTGGGGTCTCCCCCGCATGGAGAGGGCACAACTGCTGTCAGTCATCCTGTGAGAGGATGTACCTGGGACAGGAACTGAGAATGAGGAACGTGGAGCTTAAGATGCAGGAAAAGGAGCAACCTTGTGCTTTCTCTGAACCTCCTCATAACACTAGCTACTGGTCTTGGCAGTCTGCTCTGACCAGGCTTTGTGTGCGTTATTTGGAATACTCACATCTCTATGAGGTAGCTCCTTAGCTGAACTGAGCCAAAAAAGAAGAGGAAGAAACGAAAGGAAAACTATTCATCTTTGGGCCTCTTGTGCTCGTAGTCACTGTTTGTCTCTCAACAGTCCATAGCACGAGAATAAAGTTGCTCTCCATGAAATGGTATGATACTGAATCACTCTCGCACCTCTTCTGATTTGAGAAACAGGCTGCCCTTGATAGCAGATGTGAGTTCTGCGCATCTGAAAGCCTCTCACACGCTCGCTTGCACATCTTGCTCTGATTTTATAAATTGGTATCTTGACATACATCAGTCTCTTATCCCAGGCTCATTTTTACTTTGGGGCTTTTAAACGTGCTGTTCCCTCTGCCAAAAATACTGTTGCATGCTTACCTCCTTGGCGCTCAGCCTACCTAACATTTTCCCAGGACACTCCTACTCACCCCCAGTTACAGACTGGAGCTCCTGTGCTCTGGAAAGTTGTCCTCGACACCCCCACGAGGCCCCCCAGAGGCCAGGTAAGGTGAGCCTGCTTGGTGCTTTCTTTCACTCTCTACTTCCCAGCATGGTCTTCGCCACACCCTATTGTGATTGCCTGACATCTTGTCTAGATTCCTGTCTAGACTCTGCACGTGGGAGACACTCCAGAAAGGTAGCTCATATTTTTGTGGCATCGTCAAGACAGGATCATTTTTGAAACACGGGAGGACTTCGGTTTCTGCTCAGCACTGGCAGTGATTACCAAATGAAGAGCCAGCCATGTGTGCCCTTCTTGCCAGCTCTCAAGACTAAGTCCACCCAGACCATCTACTAAGTAGTAGGTTTGGCTATGAAGGAGTTGGCTGTGTATTTGTTCAGATTCTTTCCACCAAAGCTCAACAGGCTAATCCATACCAGTTTGACTAGAAAGGAGATGTAAGGGCTTCCCTGGTGGAACAGTGGTTAAGAATCCGCCTGCCAATGCAGGGGACATGGGTTCGAGCCCTGGTCCGGGAAGATCCCACATGCCACGGAACAGCTGGGCCTGTGTACCACAACTACTGAGCCTGCACTCTAGAGCCCGCGAGCCACAACTACTGAGCTCACATGCCGCAACTACTGAGGCCCACGCACCTAGAGCCCGTGCTCCGCAATGAGAGAAGCCACTGCAATGAGAGGCCCGCGCACTGCAGCAAAGAGTAGCCCCCGCTCGCTGCAACTAGAGAAAGCCCGCATGCAGCAACGAAGACCCAACACAGCCAAAAATAAATATAAAAAAAAACGTTTTTAAGCAACAATCTGATCTTCCAAGAGGGCTTGACCTAGATGACTCACTCAATAGAACAGGTCTCCTGATCCCCAGCTCAGAGCTGTTTCTATTATGTTACACTGAGGTACTGGGTCAATGTTGTACACATGGGGGACACAAGTTCTGTTCCAACCCAGGCAGCATGGTGACTCTGGGTTTATATAGTCATCCTCAAACCTGGACACATTATGTGGCATGAAGTCCCTTGGGACACCCCTGATGACTCAGTGGCAGTGTGGTTTGATGAAGGAGCTCAGGATGGCAAATCTAGACATCTTGGTCTTATTGGCCTCCTTACTGCACCAGGGCCTTTGCACTTGCTGTTCTATCTGGAATGCTCTTCTCCCGGAAGTGTCTTGTTCCCTTATTGTAGTCACTTTTTAGGGAAATCATCCCTGACCTTCGTATCAAATGTGGCACTTCCCCTCCTCCTTCACTCCCTATCTTCATATTCTGGATTTATTCCTGGTACTTAACACCATCTGGCATTACATTGTTTATTATCTCCATGGAGATATGACAAATGTAAGCTCCACGAGGGATTTTGTGTGGAATAAGCCTATATTCTCACCTCCTAGAGCAGTGCCTGGTAAACAGGAATCAATAAACTTTTATTGAATGAATGAATGAGTAATCTTTGCTTTTTCTCTCACTTGCTGTGTGATCTTAGACAAGTCACATCACCTCAATGAGCTTCAGTCTTTTCCATTAACGAGGGATGGGAGAGAGATGGGGCGGGATTTAGACTGGATCATGTACAAGGTTCTTTCCAGCTCTGACATATAATTCTAAATGCAAGCATATAGAATTTCTCTCTTCTCCAGGTGCCTTGGTCTCCTTTGAAGAGGAATATCCTGATTATGAATCATCTCAATGGGAAACTACAAAGAAAGGTGTGTGTGTGTGTGTGTGTGTGTGTGTGTAAATGAAGCTGAAAGACAGGCCAGGGCCCCACAGCCCTGGTGTCAGGCTACCTGCCACCCACATATCAGGTGTCCCACTTGTGGCTATGTTATGTGTCAGCCTCAGAACGTAGCTCAGAGAGCAGGAGCTGTGCCCCTCTTCAACTCATAGCCTTTGCAGCTTAGAATATGACTAAGGATGAGCTTGGCTATGACAGACCTCTGAGGGGACTGATGTAACTAACAACCAAACCATCTTTGCTGGGATGGAGTGGGTGAGTGGAGACCTAAAGTGGGAGTAGGGTGGGAGGCAGTGGTGCCTGGTTTTCAGTGTTCTTGGAAGTGTGGATGGATGCAGCCTGGGGAAAACCTCTGAGGACCCCAGAGGTCACTGATAATGGGCCTTATAAACAGAGACCCCCAATGGCAACATGCACTGGGGGGGGGGGGTGTAGACGCTGCACTTAACCAGAGTTAAACCTGAAATAGCTCCAGGAAGCAGTGGGCTATGGAGCAACCTTGCAGGATACCAAGAATCAGAAAGAGTGAGAAGACAGACACTGGACACTCATACGTCTCACGTTTGTGCAGATCTTTCAGTCACATCATCTCATAATACACCAACAACCATGCTGGGTAGTAAATTTTCACTCTTTAAATAGATGAAGAACTTGAGGTTCAGAGATATAGAGGGATTTCCTTCAAGTCAAACTGCAAAGTCAAAGGAAAAACCTAGGCCTCTGACTTTTAATTCAGTCTCTTTCCCGGTATACCACAGCAATATTTTGTGCACCACATTACAGATGATTCAGAAAACATGGGAGAGGGCCCACAAAGAGCTGAATTAAGGAAGCATCTTCAATTCTCTCTGTCCTCATTTCCAGGGACTGTTCTTTGCTTTACCACAACCATGCGTTCCCAGTCAGGGCTGCCTTGTTCTTGCCTGACTCCACCCCCATCTGCAGATTGGGTATGGGGCAGGCACCTGATCTGAGGGGACCCTCCCAGCACCGCCCTTCAGGACCACAATTGGTTGGTCCATTTCAATAGAACAACCTCATCATGGTGACTGCAAGTCAGACAAATCCATATGAAACGTCCAAATAAAAAAGTAAGCTATCCCTCTAATATTTCCTAAAAAGATGTTTGATCAAGTTCAGCATCTATTTCTCTAAGTGAAAGAAGCCAGTCACAGAAAACCATATATTAGGGCTTCCCTGGTGGCACAGTGGTTGAGAATCTGCCTGCCAATGCAAGGGACACGGGTTCGAGCCCTGGTCCAGGAAGATCCCACATGCCGCGGAGCAACTAAGTCTCTGCACCACAACTACTAGAGCCTGCGCTCTAGAGCCCGTGTACCACAACTACTGAAGCCCACGTGACACTACTACTGAAGCCCGCGTGCCTAGAGCCCGTGCTCCGCAACAAGAGAAGCCACCACAATGAGTAGCCCTTGCACCACATCGAAGAGTAGCTCCCACTCGCCGCAACTAGAGAAAGCCCGTGCACAGCAACAAAGACCCAATGCAGCCAAAAATAAATAAATAAATTTAGTTTAAAAAATTTCTTTTAAGGGGATCAAAACCATGGTATTAATACTTTGGTGTTTAGAAAGACTCTGAATAGATTTGATATCCTATATGTTTGTAATATGGAAGAGAATTTGTTCCATTAGAGTGACAGCCTTGTAACTCCAGTATAAAACATTCAATTGAATAAGTTAGACTTAAGATATTATGTTGAAATCCTACCAAGTTCAGGCACAGAACTGGAACACTTATGAGAATTTTAGGTTTCCCTTATTTATAAGGCTAATTTACTGCATTTCTAAGAGTTATTTAACTCTTCAGGAAGATTGGCTTGTTTGGTCAAGCAATTAAAATACTTTAAAAGAAAATCAAATACATTAAATTGATAAAGGATGTTTGAAACGTTGAAACAGTTTCATTAACTGAGTTTTCAAACAGACCAAATGATATTTAAAGCACTTAAAAAGTGATTAACAACTGCAAGATGATAAGTAGAATTAAAAGTTCTGCAAGAACTAGAGCTATAATACATTGAGAACAACTTGTTTAAACCCAAAGTAAACTTCTGAAGAGTCTTTTTTACAAATAAAACCCACCCTCAGTGTTACCAGAAAGCTTGTGCTGACTGTCCAGAGGGGCACATGACCCCAAGTGGCCAATCAGAGATCTTACCTAGAAGTTTTTCAAACTGGAACTGGGGAAAAAGAAGAGTCTCTGGTGTGAGCTTGGAGTCCAGGGTCTTGTGAGCTGCCCATAGTCTTTTTTTGCTGTACGCGGGCCTCTCACTGCTGTGGCCTCTCCCGTTGCGGAGCACAGGCTCCGGACGCGCAGGCTCAGCGGCCATGGCTCATGGGCCCAGCCGCTCCGCGGCATATGGGATCTTCCCAGACCGGGGCACGAACCCGTGTCCCCTGCATCGGCAGGCGGACTCTCAACCACTGCGCCACCAGGGAAGCCCTGCCCATAGTCTTGTTGTGGGCTTTGTGGAGGAACCCAGCCTGCATGGAGAGTGGAGATGACGGGCAGAGAGAAATGGAAGTAAGACCCAGAGAAAGAGCAAGAGTGAGAGTGAGAAGAGGGGGGAAGGGTAGAGAGGAAGGGAGAGAGCAAGAGAGAGAATTGTCCTAGTGGCATTCAAGTCCTAGTTCCAGCCATTCCTCCGGACCAGCCGCACCTCAGACGTCCTGCATTCAGGGTCTTCAACTCTTCCTTCCGTCACATGAGGTACCTTGATATCTTTCCAACAAAATCGCCTTTTCTGGCTACTTTGATTTAGATTTCTCCCTCTGGCAACACAAACATTTCAATATTCCCAGGGACCTTGACAATTTCAGGTAAGAGCTGTATAGCAGGAGAACCCCAGCTCACAGAGGGAGAGTTGTGTCATAGTCAATATCACCAAGTTGTTAACAATGAAGAGCCTTGGGAAATGCTGCAATAAGGAAACGTGTATTTAAGCTGCTTGTCGTGTACGGAATATTAAACTTGCACAATACACAAAAATTACCTCATAAACCTAAGTGTAAGAGATACAACCATAAAATCCCTAAAAGAAAACATAGGAGTAAATTTTCCTGACCTGGAGTTAGGCAGTGATTTCTTAGATATGACACCGAAAGGACAAGCAACAAAAGAAAAAATAGATGAATTGCACTTCATCAAAATTTTAAAAATTTGTGCTTCAAAGGACACCATGAAGAAAATGAAAAAACAATCTGCAGATTGGGAGAAAATTTTCACAAATTATACATCTGACTGGTAGGCTAAATAACTCAATAATAACTCTTACAACTCAATAATAAAAAGACAAGGAACTCAATTTTAAAATAGGCAATGATCAGAATAAACATTACTCCAAAGAGGATATACAAACGGCCAACAAGCACATGAAAACATGCTCAACATTGGGGAAAAATCATAATGAGATACTACTTCACACCTACCAGAATGGCTAGAATAGAAAAGATAGGCAATAACAAGTGTTGGAGATAATGTGAAGAAATTACATTAAGAAAAGCTGTGAAAGAATCATATGGCATGAATGTATGTTACAGGTGCAACCCAGTTTGTTGTATAATGAAGACAGAAAATAAGCCATTACCACTTAGATAGTCCTATTCTCCCCTCTTTTATGTTAATAGCTCCTGCTGGAAGAATCCCAGAGCTAATCAGTTAGCCAGGTGGCTCTTTCTCTTTTTTTTTAAACAAAAAATTTTAAGTGAGTTATATCACCCTTCCTATTGTTTGCTCCCTCCATATAAGTGCCAAAATGTTTGGTTATGTTCTGGTCCAAATTTCACTACAACCACTAACAAAGTGCACACACAGAATTAACTGTTTCAAAATAGTTTTTTCCTTACAGCCTCACTCTTCTTGAATTTTAAATCTCTATTGAAAAGAGCCCTCCAGAGTGTCTATTTTCTGAAAACAAGCTGAAGAGCAATCACCTTGCTTTTCCGAAGAAGCCATACCGCGTTTGGTTTTTTCATTCCAAAAAAATAACGGAAAAATTTGGAGCAGGTTACATAGCAGGGAACCAAGCACTGGAATGCAAAACCTTCCTGTCTCTTGTGGAAGGCTCTTGAGTCCTTAAGTAGTTACATTCCAACATCACAAGGAAGCTGAAGAGGACAAATGCAGTGAGGAGAGGGTTAGAGGCAGCCCTGGCATTCCTCTCCAGGGAGATACCAAGTTTGGTCATGCCGTAGAGACGTTAGGGTGCTCTGCAAGAGGTGTTGCCACCGCTATAGTCCTGGAGGCTACCTGGAGGGAAACAGCGTCTTCTCCAGGTTCTAATCAGCTGCATACAATCTCCTGAAACACCCACCTGGATGCTATCCTGTTTTACTCCTCACCCTCCTTCTCCATAGAATTATAAGACAGCTCAACTTTGCTACTTCACCTAGGGACAAAGATGCAGATGGACTTTTTCCATTCTCTTTCCCACCAATCTTCCTCCCCCCTTAAAAATGGAAAACACATAGATCAAATGTCTCCCTATTTTCCTTAGTTTTTAACAGTGCGTAACTACGCTAATTACTCCCTGGGCAATCCTTCCCTCTTACCTAATTATTATCTTTATCCAGTGTTCCTATACCTGCCACAGCCTAGATCCAATTATGTCATTAAAATCTGTTTCTCCGTCTGTTGGTCTCCTCTCCTGTTTGTGAATGAGAAATAAATAAAAGTAAGGATCCTTTAAGCAAATGGTGCTGGATCAACTGGAAATCCCTGGGGAAGGGAGGAAGGAAGGAAGGAAGGAAGGAAGGGAGGGAGGGAGGGAGGGAGGGAGGGAGGAAGGAAGGAAAGAAAGAAAGAAAGAAAGAGCATTGACCTAAACCTCACACCTTATACAAAAATTAATCCAAAATAGATCACAGGTTTATATGTAATATTAGAGTTATAAATCTTTCAGAAAAAATAGGATGAAATCTTTGGAATCTAGATCTTGGTAAAGACTTACTAGTTCTGACACCAATCATACAATATTGAAAATTGGACCTCATCAAAATTAAAAACTTTTGCAAAAAGCTGTTAAGAGGACATGAAGATAAGCTATGAATTGAGAAGAAAATTTGCAGTTGTGTATCTGACAGAGGACCGGTATCTAGAATACATAAAGAACTCTCAAAACTCAACAATGAAAAGACAAACAATCCAATTAGAAAATGAGCAGAAGACACGATGTGATGTTTCACAGAAGAGGATATATACATGACCAATAAACACATGAGAAGGACAGACAAACTGACCACAATATAAATTACCACGAGGTGTTTTGCAGCACGGGAGAGGAAGGATTGGACAGAAAGTGTCAAAATACTTTAGGAAATTAAAGTCACATATCAAAGAGGTAACATCAGAAAGATGGTAGACTAGGAGGTCCCAGACCTCATTTCCCCAGAAAAACCAAGATTTAACAGTTTTTGTATGTGATTGAAGTTCAGTTGTTATCAACTTAAAATAGATGGGTATAACTACAAGATATTTTAATGCAAGCCTCAGGATAACTACAAAGAAAAAACCTATAAACAGATACACAAAAGACAAAGAGAAAAGAATCAAAGCAAATCACTAGGAAGAACAAAACAAAACAAATAACAAAGGAAGACAACAAAAGAAGAAGAGAGGGGCAAAACAACTGCAAAAAAGATAGAAAACAGCTAACAAGATGATAATAGTAAGTCCTCATCTATTAATAATTACTTTAAACATAAATAGATTACACACCCCAATCAAAAGAATGGATGAATGGACTAAAAAAAAAAGGATCCAGTGATGTGCTGTGTACAAGAGACTCACTTTACATTTAAGGACACACACTGGCTGAAAGTGAAAAGATGAAAAAAATATTCTCTGCAAATGATAACCAAACAAAAAAAGGGAGAAGTGGCTACACTTCGACAAAACAGACTTTAAATCAAAAGCTCTCTAGAGACAAAAAAGGCTATTATATAATGATAAAAGGGTCAATTCAACAGGAAGATATAAGAATTATAAATATATACTCACCGAACATTAGAGCACCTAAATATATAAAGCAAATATTGACAGATCTGAAGGGAGAAACTGACTACAATATGAAGATAACACATATTAACAAGAATGTGGAGAAAAAGGAACCCTTGCATAATGTTGAAGGGAATGCAAATAGTTACAGCCATAATGGAAAACAGTACGGAATTTCCTCAAAATATTAAAGTAAAACAATCTTACGATCAGCAATCCCACTTCTAGGTATATATCCAAAGAAAATGAAGTAAGTATCTTGAGGAGACATCGGCACTCCCATGCTCATTGCAACATTACTCACAATAGCCAATATATGCAGGCAATCTAAGTGTCCACTGACCAATGGACACACGTTATATATACATTGTATATATGTATATATTTTTGTATATGAATATGTGCGTACATATACTCACAATGGGCATTTTGATACACAGTATGCAGATTATATACATATATATATATACACACACATATATATCAATATATACACAATGGAATATTATTCAGCCTTAAAAAAGAAGGAAATTATGCCATTTGAGACAACATGTACAAACCTGGAGGACATTAACCATGGATGAACCTGGAGGCTAAGTGAAATAAGCCAGATACAGAAAGACAAATACTGCATGATCTCACTTATATGTGGAACCTAAAGTAGTCAAACTCATAGAGGCAGAGAGTAGAATAGTGGTTTCCAGGGGCTGGTAAGAGGGGAAATGGGGAAATAGGTCAAAAGGTACAGTCAGTTGTGCAAAATGATTAACTTCTGGAGATGTAATGTATAGCAATGTGACTATAGTTAATAACACTTCATTGTATACTTGAAATTTGCTAAGAGGATAGATCGTCAGTGTTCTCACCACACACACACCAAAAAAAAAAGGGGAAAGAGAAAGTTAAAAAAAAGAAAATGGTAAGTATGTGAGGTGATGGATGACTGTGATTGTTTCATAGTGTACACATATATCAAAACATCAAGTTGTACACCTAAATATGTACATTTACAATTTGTCAATTGTACCTCAATAAAGATGGAAAAATAATAATGTTGTATATCAAAAGCCAACTTCTGGGCTTCCCTGGTGGCGCAGTGGTTGAGAGTCCGCCTGCCGATGCAGGGGACACGGGTTCGTGCCCCGGCCCGGGAAGATCCCACATGCCGTGGAGCGGCTGGACCCGTGAACCATGGCCGCTGAGCCTGGACGTCTGGAGCCTGTGGTCCGCAACGGGAGACGCCACAACAGTGAGAGGCCCGCGTACCGCAGAAAAAAAAAAAAAAAAAAAAAAGTCAACTTTTTTTATTAAGCAAGTTAATCAGAATTGTACCTGTTTAAATATATTGAAGGTTGTGAGTACAGATTTTTAAAGTAAATATACCAAAATTTTCATGTGTTCAAATAAATGGTTTTTCTTGAAAACGGGTGGTTTTGTGAAGTTACCACAATGAAACGTTGAAGTGATGCATCCGTGCACAGAGCTGAGGTAAGTTGTTGATAAATGGAATATTTATAAATGGAATGGAATATTTATAAATATAATATTTCCTGCCACATCCATATACAAAGGATGTCACAGCCACCAATGATTGCAGCCCTCCAGCGTGAGCTGGCGAGCTGTGAGGAAACTCAGGGCTGAAAAGAATACCTGCCATCTAGCAGCCATCAGACTGCAGCCACTCCCTGCGGCGAGCCCTGAGGAAACTCAGGGTGTGAAAATACAGGCCCCAGATAGCTGAGGTGCATATCAAAGGAATGATTTCAGTGAGCCCAGAGTCTTGCATTTCCCATACCTTGAAAAGCGCTAAATTCCTTAACTTGAGATACCTGGTTTTCTTTATTTAACAATAATCTTTTGTTGTTCCCAATTACCTGCTCTTTGTTGCAAAACTCCTATATATCCTGGTTCCTCCCCTCGCCTCCTGGGAGCAGTTTCTCAGAGTCATGTGAAACAGTCTCCCGGGCTGCAGTCCTCATTTTGCCCCAAATAAAACTGAACTTGCAACTCTCACGTTGTGTATGTTTTTTTTTTAAGTCAACATCGTGTACAGACTCATCTGCACAACTCCCTCCTGGCCACCCCCAATCCTCCCTTCCAAAGAACGAGGGGCAGGTCCCCATATCCAAGAGCTTCGGGAAGGGGCTGAGAGGGGACCAATAGTGTGGTTCCCACAGTCCTTGTGAGGGACTCCGTAAGCCCATTGCATCTGCCAGAAGCCAGTTGTGTGTTCTTTGATTAGACCCAATATCTGCTGTAGGGGAAGCAAACTCCCCTTTGAGCCCTTCCCTTCAACTCTTGGAAGTCCCAAAGACTAGGCAATGCCTGTTGATGAGGCTTCTCTGGTCTGGGCTGTTTAGGATCCAGGATCAGGATTCTTTAGGGAAGATGTTCCTCCTACGTTGTGCCTGGCACCCAGAGAGTCTGTTGCTTCAAGCGCCTCCTGGTGATGGGTGGTATCTGGTCATTCTCTCCCTACCACTCAGAGCCCACGTGGGACACACAGGATCAGGCCCATAAAAATAGCAAGTGTGCAGGGCTGAACAAAATGCCCAAGTGTGGCCCTGTGTTGAGCTTTTGTTAACGACTACTAATCTATAAAACACCAGTGAAACCAAAATTGAAAACAAACTATTATTTCTGTTCTGGATTTTGCACGGAAACATTTTTGTCTAAATTGATGAAGGTGGTAGGAGAAAAAAACCTCTACAGTTTATCACTGCCATAAACATATCTGCTCTAGTTCCCAATCAGAAGGCTTTTCTTTTATCACTTCCACTGCCGGGAAGATAACAAAGCAATTTAGAATCTAGTGGAGGAAGTAGATTCGACCTTGGCACAAACCTTTTTGTCAAATCAAGAGCTATAGAGGCTGAGCATTCTTTGGGAAGTGTCTTTGAATATCTAGTCAACAGAGGATCAGGCCAATGCAAGAACTGCTAGCACCAGGACCACTACAGGGACAGGACTTCGGGTTCATGAGGGTTCGCCCCACAGGGTGTGGGGGAGCCTGGGACAGTACAGTGTGCAAGAAAGAGAACCAGGTCACAGAAGCTGTATGCAAGGTTTTCCACACCCAGAGGTAGGGTCCAGACAAGGATCAGATGCGAGTTCCATAGACAAGTCCTTGAGTCAGTCAGATGGGTCTCCCTGTCGTCCAGATTTTGCCAAGGGTATTATTATGGGGAATAATAGGAATGTTACACTATCTGCACTCCACTTGATAGCCCCAAGTTAACTTTGACTTTCAACTGTGTCTGGTCATCTGAGAGCTAAACACCTGGCCTGCACCCTTCTGCCCACTTCTGGAGGTTCCTTAACCTTTACTTCTGTGTCACTCCTTTCTCACATGGAATACACATACAGAAACATAGGACGTGTTTCAATGGCACACTGACACTGCCTACTGTTTCTGCTGCGGGGGTAATCATGAGGATACTGTCCCTTATATCACGCAGGGCTTCCTGGCAGTTGTAGGAAGGGAAGTTCCAGGAAAAGTTCTGCCTCTCCCGAAGAGCTGATTTATTTTTGTTTTAGCAATTGTGATTCTTGTCATCGATGGCACTGCCCACTTTGTTTTGGCTGCCAAGTAGTTCAGAATCCAGGTGGTATCGTACCACCAGAAGAGAGTGTAGGATCCCATGGCATGAAACGTGTATACCCAAGTCATCCCTGGGAACATCTTTTTTTTTTCCTATACCAGGCTTTCTTCAGCGTGATGGTGTCAACTTTTTTTTTTTAATCCTATTTTACTGTGACATCTCTGCAAGCCACTTTAAACACCCTGTAGGGGAGAGAGAAGGTATGAACAAGTGAAAAGACAAATCAGATGGGTAATTGGCAGAAACAACTTGTTTGAAAATACGTTCACCTCCCTTTTTTTGGGTAATCTTGCCTTGCCTGTCTTTCAACAGCTCTATTTACAAAACAACGTTTTCCATCCCGAGGTGTAGCATGTGTTTTTAAATGACCTTGATATTTTTAACTTTTGAAGAATTTATTCCCATGATGGGTCTTCTTCCAAATGATGTGTCATAAGGAGCTTCTACTGAGTTCTGCTAGAGCATTCTGGGAGTATTTTCCACGACAAAACAGACTTCTAGCTATTAAGAAAGCACCGGCAAACCTGGGCAGTGGTGAAAGTCAGCACAGTCAGGGGGAAGAACCCAGAGGTCTGACGTCACGTGTGTGATGTGCAAAGAGTAGGACAAGGTCACACTGGTCTGTCCCTCCCCACAGCCTCCTTCCTCTGGCCACAGTGAATGAGCCACCTTCCTCCTCCAGGCCTCAGGTTTCTCCTCAGAGAAATGAGGAGAGTGGCCTAGTGGTTCGGTCTGGTGAGGAAGAGAGAAAGGCAGGAACAGGTCGGAACACCCTCTGAGAGGAGAGGGGAAGCATGGATGAGAGGCAGGCGGAGGAGAGCGCCCTTGCACAGTTTTGTCTGTGACTGACGCTCTGTGACACCTCATCTCCTGATTCTGAAGCACCGGGACTTTGGGGGAAAAGGGCAGAGCAGGAGAGTAACCCAGAGCATCTGTACAAGGAACAGATGGATGGGTATGGATGAGGATGGAAAGAGTTACTACTGCTTTTATTTTATTACTATTATTACGATTATTATTTTGGCTGAATGGCACGTGGGATCTTAGTTCTCCGACCAGGAATGGAACCTGCGCCCCTGTGGAGGAAGCGAGGAGTCTCAACCACTGGACCACCAGGGAAGTCCCTACCGTTGCTTTTAGAGATCAAGCAATGCTTATGACGTTCACATATACTTTCTGTTTTTCCCTGTCTACTTCTCTCTCCCTAGGAACACTTTTTAAAACTAGGCATGTCTTTTCGTGTGGTGCAATATATATGTTTCATATATATGAAAAATGGTTAAACTTTACCATTTTAACCATTTTTAAGTGTACAGTTTACCATTTTAACCATTCTTAAGTGTACAGTTCAGTGGCACTAAGCACATTCACATTGTTGTACGACCATTACTGCCACCCATCTCCCCAGTTTTTCCCATCTTCCCAAACTGAACTCTATACCCTTTAAATAACATTTAACATTCTCCCCTCCCCCAGCCCCCGGCAACCACAATTCTACTTTCGGTCTCTGTGAATTTGAATACTCTAGATATTTCATATAATTACAATCAGACAGTTTGTCCTTTTGTGTCTGGCTTATTTCACTGAGCATAATGTCTTCAAGGTTCATCCATGTTGTACAATATGTCAGAATTTCCTTCCTTTTTAAAGCTGAATAATGTTCCATTATATGTATATAATTCCTTTTGCTTATCCATTCATTCATCAGTGGACTTTTGGGTTGCTTCCTCCTTTTGACTACTGTGAATAATACTGCTACAAACATAGGTGTACAAATATCTGTTCAAGTCTCTGCTTTCAATTCTTTGGGAGTATATGCCTAGAAGCAGGATTGCCAGATCATAAACATATATTGTTTATTTATTTAGGCTGCACCGGGTCTGGGTTGCGGCATGCAAACTCTTAGTTGCAGCATGCGGACTTCTTAGTTGTGGCGTGCATGCGGGATCTAGTTCCCGGACCAGGGATGGAACCCGGGCCCCCTGCATTGGGAGCACGGAGTCTTACCCACTGGACCACCAGGGAAGTCCCTAGACATATCGTTTTAAAGTATTTTTATTATAGAAAATTTCTAACATTCACAAAAGTGGAGAGGACATTATAAGCAGCCCCATGTACCCATCACCCAGTTTCAACCACTACTGGCCCATGGCCAATCTTGTTGCATCCATGCTCTCTATTCCCTTTATCACTGAATTATTTTAAAGCAAACCCCAGACACCTGTCATTACATTTATAAATACTTCAGAGTCTACTTCTAGCAGAAATGATCTAGATATTTTTAAGGGAGTAATATACATTGTGAGCACCTAACTACAAATACCAATATGGGTAAATACTTACTGAATATTAACCATTGTTTGGAACTTTGTTTAAAGTGGCAGCCTTTTAAAAGAAATGTTTTACGATAAAAAATTTGAAACATACTACAAACTGGAGAAAATTGAACAAGGCACCCTCATGTGCCCATCACCCAGCTTCACTGACTGTCAATAGCAAAATGGTACTCCTTTTAAAAAGGTAGGCATAAAAAAAAAAAAAAATGTAGGCATAAGGTTGCTCAAATGATCATCTGACTCTTTATTCCTCTGGAGGAGAGAACAGGAATTGGAATGGAGTTGACAGCAAGAAGAACCCTTTTAATTCTCGGAAGGTTTATTACTCATCACTTAAGCACACATTTTTAAATGACTGAATCTTGGCTATAAATGCTCAGAGATATCAGCCTGAGTTCTCAGCCACGGTGTGATTCGTGGTTTATCTGAACTCACTTGTCTTTCCTCCTTGGCCTAAATCTGGGCGACTTTCAGATTTTTCCAATGTAGATGGTTATTTACAGAAAGAACAAGTTGCCATTTAAATAAAGGCAATGGCTAAGAAGTCATTTCTCCTTTTCTCATAAGCACAGAAAATGTGTGTCAAGAATTGAAGCTGTACACATGTCTAACTTTTATTTAATGAGGAATTTGTATAATTTTAGAGACAGATGCATTTCCTGGTTATTCTTATAAATGATTGTATCACTAAGCTTTTGTTGCCTAACAATCACCCGCAAAAAATTTTGTAACTTAAAACAACAGTCATCAAGATGGAAGGATTTTTCTTTGTTAGACATCAAAACTTACTGTATGTCATTGATTCTAAGACACACTTTATTATCTTTGAAATCAGGCTGCATGGATCTAACAATCTATGACATTGTGGAATTACTCTTCACCAGGCAGCAGTCAGGACATATTTGTTGCTACCTTCACAAAGACTGAACTTGGTCATGGCTGTTCACATTATCATCACCTCATTTGAGTAGAATGCATTATTGTATGCATGTGTTGAGTTAAGCGATCTTCAAAAAGATTGCACTAAAATTCAGCATGGAAATGAAACGTTATTGTGTGCAGAGAAAGGTGCTGAAACAGATCAGTTGCATAGAAAATTGATATTAGTTAAAGAAATTTTCATTGTTGGAGAAATGACCTTGATTAGATAGATATGCCCTTGCAGGTCTGTGCTTTATGAGACCTAAGAAAGGACTAGATGACACTGTGTTACATTTTGTGACTAAAATGCATGCAAAAGAATTGCCCATCACATACTAAGAAACTTCTCAAAATGGGTGTCAGAAACTTGGCCAAAAATTCCTGTAAACAATAGTTCAGCACTCCTTTAAGAAGTACTATACATCTTCAGTGCTCTTGATGACTGACAGAAAGTCCAAAATACCATTGGCTCAACAAATAAGTTTTTATCTCTGAGATATAAAAGAATTCCAGGCGCAGCCTGTACAGGATGGGTAGATAGCATCACAAAGTCATCAGGGATGTAGGTTTGTTTGATCTTGCTGTTCTGCTATTTTCTGTACATGACTCTTGCCTCATGGTATAATATAGCAGCTTCAGATCCAGACATCAGGTTCATATTCTAGGAATGAAGGAAGGAATGAAGAGGGAGCAAAGGGCAGGTGCCAGCTGACCTTCTAGAGGAGGATATGCTTGTTAAAGGAAGGGAAGAAAAAGTCTGCAAAGCCTGGGTCTCCAGGCGAGAAGCACCCTTTCCCCAGCCATCCACTCTCATCCACTTTTAGGTCCTGGCTGTTATCAGCAGGTGGTTACCTGAGAGTCACAGTGCTGGGAACCCAGAACGGTCCTTCCATGTGGGCCCTTCACCAAGGGGTAGCCCAGAAGTGCTAGTAAAAGGAGGGGGCAGAAGCTTCAGGCTTAGTCTCCTCTCCTCCCTCTCCTTCGGGCCACCTCTCCCCTATCCTGCTTGTCTCTTGTTCTTCCTTCTTTTGTTTAGCATTTCCCCATCAGACTCTAGAGCATTGTTGGAGCTACAGAGTCAGTAAAACACAATCTTACCTGTATCCAACATCTGGTGCCTAACAGTCACCCAATGAATCCACTCAGAGTACGCAAATAGAGGCAACTGGTCCTGCCCCCTCTCAGCAAGGACTGAATATCTCATGAAATCCTCTGCAACTTTCAGGTGCCTTCCTGAGGAAACGGGCATGAATGAAGAATTGGGCCCCAAAGTACATACAAGGCTTGAGGGTCCTCTTCATAGAGCACCTCAGAGGTTTGCAATCCTTTTGCCACCTTTGGAAGATCAATACATTGACAGCACGAGTGCCCCCTTAGGACATTCAGAATGTAACCCTACTGGTCAAGCTAGGGACATAATCTTTATTCCCAGATCTTCGCCAACACCCAGCTCTCCCCAGGGCCCCCTTGTCCACACACGTTGCCAGAGCTGTATGTGTGAGGCTCTTTGAACACATCTTAGAACGAGGCCGACTTAGTCTCTGCCTTCACAGAGCTTTGTCCTTCAGGTTTGTCAGAAGATTCAACTGTTTAAACTTAAGGTCACTGTCATGGGGCAGGCAGTGTGTTTCAACCAATCTGGTAACCACTATTTACCTAGGCTCTTTGCTTTGGCCCTCCTTTTTCTTGGATTTGCTCTCAGGGGTCTCTCAGGAAAAGTAGATCAAACATCTATCCTTATACATATATATGTATAACTGATTCACTTTGCTGTGCAGCAGAAACTAACACGACATTGTAAATCAACTATACTCCAATAAAAATTAATTTAAAAAAAATAAAAAAAGAAATCTATCCTTGTTTGTCACAGAAGAGCCAGCCATTTGCTCCTTCCCAACACCATCACCGTTCCATATTTCAAAATGCAATTATCCAGTCTTGGAAGCACCTTGGTGGAAGCTCCCTTAGCGACCTGTATGTAAGTGTGGCAGACTCTATTTTCCCAAAAAGGTCACAACAAAATTTCCAGTCCCGCATTCCTCCAGAACCTTGCCTCTCTCCAAGAAGAGACAGATTCTATTTGGTCTCCCCTTGAACCTGAATGGGATTTGTGACTGCTTCAGTGAAGAGGATGTGGTAGAAATTATTCATGACTTGTGAGGCTAGGTCAGAAAAGGAGATATAACTTCCTCCTGGCTCCCTCTCTTGGAGCACTTGCCTTCAGAACTCTGCCGCCATGCTGTGAGGAAGTCCAAGCCAACTCTCACAGAGGAACCACGTGGGAAATCTGAAGTGGAGAAGAACTGAGGCTCCAGCCAACAGCCGACATCAACTGGCAGTTGTGTGTGTGAATGAGCCCTCAGATGATTCCAGCCTCCAGCCTTCAAGGGCTCCACCTGAGGTCCCAGACATTGTGGAGCAGAGACACAGGCTGTCCCTGCTGCACCCTGTCCAAACTCCTAACCCACGGAATCCATGAGCATGATAAGTGGCTATTTCCACCACTTACTTTTTTTTTTGCAGTACGCGGGCCTCTCACTGCTGTGGCCTCTCCCGTTGCGGAGCACAGGCTCCGGACGCGCAGGCTCAGCGGCCATGGCTCACGGGCCTAGCCGTTCCACGGCACGTGGGATCTTCCCGGACCAGGGCACGAACCTGTGTCCCCTGCATTGGCAGGCGGACCCCCAACCACTGTGCCACCAGGGAAGCCCTCCACCACTTACTTTTAAGGTAATTTATTAGACAGCCAGAGTAACTAGGACAGCAAACCAGGCATAAAATGTGAAACCTTCTAAGGTCCTTACCTTGGCATCTGCAGGCTCCTACTTGTCCTGTGTCACAGTAGCAACGCACCGAGACTGGAGGGGTAACCACAGGGAGGGTTCTGCTGCCACAGACAGCTCGGCCACGAGGGAGGCAAAGACATGAAAAATGGGAAGAGACCTGCAGAAGCATAAGAATAATTGGGGGGGCTTCCCTGGTGGCTCAGTGGTTGAGAATCCACCTGCCAATGCAGGGGACATGGGCTCGAGCCCTGGTCCGGGAAGCCACAACTACTGAGCCTGCGCTCTAGAGCCCGTGAGCCATAACTACTGAGACTGCGTGCTGCGACTACTGAAGCAAGCCTGCGTGCCTAGAGCCCATGCTCCGCAACAAGAGAAGCCACCGCAATGAGAAGCCCGTGCACTGCAACGAAGAGTAGCCCCCGCTCGCTGCAACTAGAGAAAGCCTGCACACAGCAACGAAGACCCAACACAGCCAACATTAAATAAATAAGTTTATTAAAAAACAAAAAGAATCATTGAGAGTTGACTGTACACTGTATAGAATGTAATTTACCCAATGCTGACCATTTCTAACCCTGATGCTGTGTCTGCTAGAACTCTATTTTTGGCAGTGGCATTTTATAGTCACCCCTACCCCACTTTTTTTTAAGAAAGAAGAAAAGATATATGGGCAGTGGGGCTTTGAATCATTTCATTCCCCTGGGCTTTTTTTTTCTTTTTTTTTTTTGTGGTACGCGGGCCTCTCACTGCTGTGGCCCCTCCCGTTGCGGAGCACAGGCTCCTGACGCGCAGGCTCAGCGGCCATGGCTCACGGGGCCCAGCTGCTCCGCGGCATGTGGGATCTTCCCGGACTGGGGCACGAACCCGTGTCCCCTGCATCGGCAGGCGGACTCTCAACCACTGCGCCACCAGGGAAGCCCCACCTCCAGCTTTTTGGCTTCCTCCAAACCCTCTCTCCCGTTCATATGCGTCTACTCATTATTGCTTAGTTTGCTAAAAACAGAATTTGTGGAATTTAATGAGCAGAATACCCAATAGTGGCGGCACCATCAGCAATCCTCCCCCCAATAATCCCCAATCATCATAATCATTGTCAACATTGTTGTCACCATTATCTTTGTTATGACCAAGTAATGCTTAATCTTATGAAAAGTATAACTCCAAACCACTTGAGTATATTCTGCTGTTTTTTATTCATCTGTAGCTATCTCACCCTGGGTCCCCCAAGCAGAACCCAAGACAAGGACCTATGTGCAGGTGGTCTATGTGGTAGGAGATCCCAGGGAGCCAGAATGAAAGAGAGGGGAGAATAGACCTGCAAGGAGGAAAAACCAATAAAAGCGTACATCTTTGAAGTTGCTACTCTAGATCGTGGAGTGTGATTCCATGGGACTTCCTGAGAAGCATAAGGAATTTCTCCACTGTAGGATAATATCGGCTAGTATCTGCTGGGCATTGATCGTGCTACCACAGTTTAATCACCACAACAGCTCCGTGAGGTGGGTTTTAATAATCCCCATTTTATGGATGACAAAGCTGAGGCTTAACAATCTTAAACTGTGGCCCAAGGCCACAGAGCTAGGCAGAGGTAGAGCCCCACCCTCTAACTTTAAAATCTTTGCCTCTTTAGAACCGCTTCTACTGTGCAAAGAGGGCAGACAGTTTCATTGGTCTCTCTCAGAAGCTCTTAGAAAATGCAAAATTATCTTTTTTGGCCTCAAATCAAAAGGCCTCTGAGGAAAAAGTCCCCAAGTGTACAACAGGAATTGTCTGGCACATTTACACCCAGGGCTCCCAGCTGCAAGGCGACCTGAGAAGGAACATTCTCTGAGAACTTGGATAAGCCTCTCCAGCCCATGTTATTTTTGTGATGATGCAGCTGATAAGATTTCACAGAAACATGTGGACAGCAAACCACAGACCGATGGAAAACCTAGGAGCAGAGAACAAAGCTGAGTTTTAGGTCTTACGGAATCCCTGGCAGGAAGCGAGCAAAGCTCCTCGTGGCCCCATCGCTGTCGCCCTTCTTCATCAGTCACAGTCCTATTCTTAGTTTGAGGTATCTCAGTGGTCACCGAAGAGAACTCTCAACTGGCTGAATAATTCCAGTGGCTCAGAATAGCACATCTGAAGCCGGGAAGAGCGAGCCAGCAGGCACGCTGCTACATTGTTAAGTGAAACTGGGTGGGGAGGAGGGAGGTTCTGTGGACACTGAGAGCCAGGTCAAAGGGCCTTTCCTTTCACTCAGGGAAAAGGCCGGAATAGCCGGTTTTGTTGCAAAAACAATGCTTTAGGGGAGAAGAAGTAAATTCAAAGTAGAGAGCTAGTACACAAAGGCCAAAAAAAAGTCTTCATTCATTTAATGCCTCTTCTTCATTTTGCCAGATTTAAAACATGGAATTAACTTTGTTGTCTTGCAGTTATAAAATCAATATATTCTCATTGTAAAAAAAAACAAACAAACACACAGACATACAGTAAAGTATAAAAATGAAAGTAGGGACTTCCCTGGTGGTCCAGTGGTTAAGACTCCACGCTCCCAATGCACAGGGCCCAGGTTCAATCCCTGGTCAGGGAACTAGGTCCCTCATGCGCAGCTAAGGGATCCCGCACAGAGCAACCAAGATCCCACGTGCCGCAACTAAGACCTGGGCAAAAAAATAAAAATAAAAAAAAAATAATAAAAAGGAAAGTGAAAATCAGCAGTAATTCCATTATCCAAAGCTCAGAAATACAAACGTTATTCACTTTTTTTTTTTTTTTTTTTTTTTTGCGGTACGCGGGCCTCTCACTGTTGTGGCCTCTCCCGTTGCGGAGCACAGGCTCCGGACGCCCAGGCTCAGCAGCCATGGCTCACGGGCCCAGCTGCTCCGCGGCATGTGGGATCTTCCCGGACCGGGGCACGAACCCGTTTCCCCTGCATCGGCAGGCGGACTCTCAACCACTGCGCCACCAGGGAAGCCCCAAACACTATTCACTTTATGGTGTGCTTTGTTGTTGTTTTTGTTGTACGTAAACAACTGGTATTTGCTACCCAGGACTTTCCCTCTTTCTCTGGGCAAAATCCGCCCAAATTCCTTTGGCACCTGTTCTCTCCCTCTAGTTCTCAGCCTGGTGGTTAGGGATTGCCTCACTCTCAGTTCCATTGTCCGGTCCTTAATGGTTTCAGCTCACCACTGTAGCCCATTTCCGTGGCCAGAGAATTTGGTTCAGCAGTGGTTATGTGACCCAAGCCAGACCAACCCCAGTGAAGTGTGCATCTTCTAGGACACTCAAACAAAGATTCTCTCTATGTTCTACTGGAAGTGAATGAGGAAACGTAGCCCCAGGGACCGCTGGCAGCTATCTTGGGATCATAAGAAAAGAAGCAACTCCACAGAATGCAGAAGAGAGAGAGAGACAGAAACCAGGCTCTCTGGGATGTCACTGAGCCCCGGGCAACCCTGCCTTTTCAGTTACGGGAATCAACTGACTTCATTATTAAATCAGCTTTGAGTTGAGTTTTCAGTTACTAGCAGCTGGGAAAGGATCCTAATCAATGTCAGTTTCTTTGGACTTCTTTCTGGCATACACACTGACCGACTCCCACACATATGGCTTTATGAAAAAAACAGGGATTGTACTATCTTTTCAGGTCAAGAAATATAGGCCTAAATAACAGTGATTTCTAATGCTCTTCTTGCCATGTAAAACTCTACTTAAATGTCATCTCAGTCAGGCTTCCTCTGACCTACTTAAAGTAGCCCCATCCCTAATCACTTTTTATCACAACACCCTTTTCATTTTCATCATAGCACTTACACACCCCAGCTTAAAAAAGTTTTTATCTATTTATTCCAGGTCACCAACCCTTAAAATGTAAGGTCCATAAAAAAAGACAAAAAAAAAAAAACCCGACATATCTGTATCCCTAGATTTTACAATGATATTCTCACAACGTATGTGCTCAATGAGTGCTTATTGAATGAATGACTGAATGCCTGAATAATATTTCATGTATATACCATAATTTATTTAAAGCAAGATCCTATGTTGAATATTTAGGTTGTTTCCAAGTTTATGCTCATAAAAACAGCTATCTTCGTACATTTATTATTTTCTTAGTATAAATTCTTGAAGTGGAACTGCTGAGCAAAAGCAAACATGTTGAAGGGTCTTATGTATATTGCTATGTCGACCTGCAAAAAAAATGTGTACCAATTTATACTCCAATTTTAAAACATGAGACTCTAAGTCTCCACTTCCTTCCCCACAGATGAAAAATAGTAACTCTTTGTTGTCTTATTTTTCATGCCGTTATTAGTGGAGTTGAATATTTTTTCATATCTTTATTAGCTATACGTATCACTTTTTAAGGAAACTTTATCTTTTGCCCATTTTTCTATTGGGCTTTCAGCTTTCCTTACTGACTTGAAGGAAGGTTTAAAAAAAAAATAGGGACTTCCCAGGTGACGCAGCAGTTAAGAATCCGCCTGCCAATGCAGGAGACACGGGGTTGATCCCTGGTCCGGGACTATCCCACATGTCGCGGAGCAACCAAGCCCATGCACCACAACTACTGTAGCCACAACTACTGAGCCCACACACCACAACTACTGAAGCCCGTGTGCTCTAGGGCCCACGTGTTGCAACTACTGAGCCCGTGTGCTGCAACTACTGAAGCCAGTGTGCTTAGAGCCCGTGCTCCACAATAAGAGAAGCCACCACAATGAGAAGCCCGTGTACCGCAAAGAAGAGTAGCCCCAGCTTGCCACAACTAGAGAAAGCCCGTGCACAGCAACAAAGACCCAGTGCAGCCAAAAACAAATAAATAAATAAAATAGATTGAGAGCACTAACCCACACATTTATATTCTATCAATATCCAGACACCTATATCTGAGGCTTCAGACATTCTTTTGAGGTTAGAAAGTGCAATTTCTGGTCCTTTCCTTGTTGGTGAGCTTCTCAGGGAGGGAAATGACGGGATCCCGGGGTAAGTCTCAAAGACATGGTGGGCATGCCTATGGTAACAGGGAGCAGAGTGGATCAGTAGTCAGCAATCCGATCTGCAGAGATATTGACGTGGGCTAGTTGATCATGGTCATGTAGATGGCTAGGCTTCAAAAGTCTTATTTGATTTGTATAAGCTGAAAAACTTTAGGTTTGGGAAGAGACTTGCATGAATCACAATGAAGAGGCATGGCCCCTCAGTCAATTTCCATTCACACACGAGCCTCCAAAATATTACGCTAAGTGAAAGAAGCCAGAAACAAAAGGTCACATGTTGTATGATTCCATTTATATGAAACGTTCAGAATAGCCAACTCTATAGAGACAGAAAGCAGACTCATGTTTGCCAGGGGCTCGGAGGCAGGATGTACGGGAAGTAACTGCTTAATGGTACAGGGTTTCCTTCTGGGGTGATGAAAATGCCTTGGAACTAGATAGGAGTGATGCTTGCCCAACACTGTGAATGTACTAAATGGCACTGAATTGTATACTTTAAAATAGTACATGGTTCATTTCATATTCTGTGAATTTTACCTCAGTTTAAAAAGAAGAACTTTTGCATCTAGGTTTCTTTGTTTTTTAAGGCTTACATCTGTTGAGCACCTACCATGTGCCAGGCCCTGTGCTAAGAAATTAGCTGTATTATAGCAGGTAACCCTCACAATCAGCCTCTTGAGAGAGGTGCAATTTTTATGCTTAGTTTACAGATGAGGAAACTGAGGCTGTAACAAAGAGGTTATAAAACTAATCAATAGCTTTCAGAGAGGGATTCAAACACAGGTAGTCCGCTCAGGGGCCAACATCCTCAGTCACTGTGCTTTGTGAATTCATTGCCTTCAGAGGAATTCTACTCCCTCGGCTTTGTCAAAAAAGAAAGGAGGTTGACATACATTGGTGGTAGGTTTGGGCTAATATTCTTGTAGTGCCTACCCTGGGCCAGTCCCTTAGGTAGGCTCCTCACTTAATTCTCACCATCACACTTTGTAGAAGGAACTACTTCAACCCTTATTTTGTACATGAGGAGCCTGAGGCTCAGGCAACTTACCCCAGGTCCCAGGACCAGTGAGGCACTGCAGCCAGATCAGCTGAGACACCAGCCCTTGCTCTGAACTGAGGATGGATGGGACTAGCTCCAGCCCAGCCTCTGAGGTTCTCTCTCACAGGACTCTTTTCCTCTTTCAGCTCAATCAGCTCAATCATCTGTGCAGCAGATAAGAAAGTGACAAACAGGGAGAAGGCACTGCCTCTGCCCCCCATCTCACAGAAAGAACGTTACCATCCTTCCGTCCAGTTAATACAAATGCACAAGGCTGGAGAGCTGGTTCCCATTCCCCTCTGTCACATCCATATCTATTAATAGGTAAGTATTGACTAAGTTAGGAAATGCTAATTCATCTAGGCCTGAAGAGGAATACAGGCCCAGGGACAAGTCCAGGAGCTGGACCTAAAACCATTATCTAATCTCCTGTAATGCCCTGGACTACATTCTATTTCTATAGAGAAGTTTTCAGAATGCATTTCCCCAGACCAGCTCCACAAATGTGACCTCTGCAATCATCCTACTAACAAAGGTGGACAGCCATCCCTCTGAAATCCCATTTGGTCCTTATGCAGCAGAGCTTTGGGAGCTAATTTTCTAAGCAACAAAAATATATTTGTCACCTTCTCCCAAATCTCTGTTTCTTATTCCAACACATTTCAACTGTAGTAGACACAGAGAACAGGACCTGAAGAGCTATACTCATGAGTTCTTTCCAGAGCCAGGTGAAATTTCTGGCCCGTCTTGTAGAGTAAGTTACAAACCATGCCAGGGAGCAGCAGAGTTCCTTCCACACGTTCAGAACGCTGGCATCCCTTGCACTTGCGTGGATGCTGCACACTCAGCAGCCATGGTGGGGAAGGGATGCAGGGAAGAGGTAAGGGAGGGTTGCAGACTCAATGCCCTCTCACCTGTCATGAAGGTCATATTAGTAAATGAGCCTGGGTGGGTTCTATATGGGGCAGCAAACACCCAGCCCCAGCCTATGGTTGCCATGCAAAGATGTGCGCCCAGAATTGCCACATCTACCATTTTTAAAAGGAAAGCCCCCAATCTGGACTTGTACGTAAAATCTGCTGATTTTTAAATTAAAAAAAAAAAAATTTCATCACCCTGTGCAGGCCAAACAAAACATGTTTATGAACTAGATTAGTTCCATAGCTTCTGGCAATTTGCAGAATCGGCTTCAAAGTGCTTTTTAAATTTTAACTGTAAATAGAAAACAATACAACATGATCAACAAACTATTTTGAGAGATCCTATAGAAGCGGACTCTAGAAAGAAAGACTGGAAGACTGGATTCACAAGCAGAAAACTTTGTTTTGAACCCAAACTATACATGTTTTTTATCAGCTGAAGGATTCTGAACAAGTTACACAACTAAGTTATAGATTACTTATAAAACTGGCATAGCCATACCTGCCATTCTTACTATGCAGGGCTGTTGCAAAGAACAGATCAGATTATCAATTTAGGCATTTCTCAGGCAAATAAAGTAATTTGCAATGTAAACCTCTGAAAGGCAGAGAATAGTTCATATTCAGTACATAGTGCCTGTGTTTATCTGCACACAGAGACACTCAGTAAATATTTTTCATTGACTTAGCTTACCGAAATTCCTGCTATAATCCAAATTTAGAGAACTAATCTTTCTAAGGATCTACAAAATATTTTTGTGTGACTATGACGCATAATAATTCACATAGTGACTGATGATGGCTAAAACTATTGATCAAAGTTCCCAGACAGGGTCAAATTACACGCTAATGTGTAGATTTTTGTCTCGTAGAGACGCAAATAATTTCTGCCTGGTGGAAAAGACAAAGACAAAGGTTATCATTTCCTATCCTGTAGGATATTAACCACTTTTTATTTAACTCTGAATTCTTATTCTAATATTGCTTAATTAATTACTTATCTATAACTAGTTCCTCAGATGTTCTTTAAACCAGTCTTAATATCTTATTGGTTCCCTCATTAAGTAATGGGCTGAAAAAAATCTTTGACAAGGATTCATTTTATATTTGCATGAGAATCATAATTTTATCCTTTTGAAAACTATACATCGATATTAGCCTGTCTTTTGCTAGCCAAACTAAGTTCTTAATAGTTTTCCTCAGCTTGTTTTACTAAAGTTCTCCAGTTTATATCAGAGCTATCAGTGTTGAAGTTTAAACTGGGCACAATGTTAGAAAATCTTATGTCACTGACATGCTTTTGTGACAAAACACAGACACTGCATTTAATTTATTTCTCCCTTCATTCATTCATTCATTCCATTTTCCAACAAACATTTCTGGAATATATGCAAGACACTGAAGAGTATACATAGATGAATCACACACACACACACACACACACACACACACACACACACACACACACACTCACACTCCTTTTAAGGGAGTTTAGAAGTGAGTGGTGAGCAGTCCTGTACATTGATAACTAGAATATCAGAGAATATAGATGAAGGGCTATGGAAACTTGTTGAAGGAGTCACTGTTAAATTGGATTGGGGGCATCAGAGAAGGCCTGCCAGAGAATGGGATATATTAGCTGATTGGAAAAATCCTGGAAAAATGCCTAGGATGTTGAAAAACAGTGAAGAAAATGGAAAGGTATTCCCAGCAGAAGAAACAGCAGAGAATTCAAGAAATGCAGTGAGGACAAGTCTTCCTATGAAGTTGGAACATACATTACTTTGCAGGAGAAAGTTAACCTGAAAAAGGATTTGGGGGTCTATTGTTACAAAGCAAACTACCCCAAACTCAGTGGCTAAACACAAAGCTTGTGTAATCTTTCTCATATATCTGCTGATCTAAGCTGGGGTCAGTTAGCATGTTTCTATTCCATAACCCTCCCACCCTGCCTGGGCCACAGCAGGTAGTCTGAGGAATTCCCTGGAGGATGGCAGAGGCGCAGGACAGCAAGTCATATGGTCAATCCAAAGCCAAGGAGTGGGGAAATACATTCTGAGTCTTTAGAGGAAGGAATTGTAAAGTCACAAGGCAAAGAACATAGATACACAGAAGGGTGAAGAACAGACTCGACAGGGACAAATAGTAGGAAAACCTGAATGCCATGATTAACAATTAAACTTTGTTGCTAAGAGATTAGATCTTAATTGTTCTCACCTCAAAAAAGAAATGATAATTATATAATATGATAGAGGTGTTAGCTAACATCCAGGTGGTAATTATATTGCAATATGTAAGTGTATCGAATCAACAAGTTATACACCATAAACTCATGCAATGTTGTATGCCAACTATATCTCAATAAAAAAATGAAAGAAGTAAACTTCGTTCTAGGCAAGGAGAAGTCATCACTGTTTTTTTAAGTAGCAGGGAGACATTCTCAGATCTATGTTAGAAAGATGATCATGCCTGTTGGCTAGTGGAGGATTATTTACAACCAGCTGAACTAGGGTAGTGGCTGTGGGAAAAGGGACAGAGAGACAAATTAAAAATAGTTCTTACGTAGAATAAAGTAGGTCATCATTTGGATGAAGAGTAAGAAAATCAGACACCACTCAGATTTCTAAATTGATACGGGAAAACCACTGGGAATTAGACCACTAGCTACTTTTATTGAGCATTTATTTTGTGCCAGCTACTACTGCAAACATTTTATGCAGATCATTTGATTAAAGTGCCACATAAAACCCACAATACAGTGTTATAATTTTCTATCCCTATTCTATAAATGCAAAAACTGAGCCTTAAGATAGTTGAGTAACTTGCCCAAGGTTCTAAGCTAATACCTGACAAAACTGGGGTTTAAACATAAAACCATTTTGATTCCAGAATCTGAGTTCATAACCCAAATGGGCTGCCTCAGCAGGATAGGGATAATGAGGGAACCAGCTCTGGGGGGAACTAACATTTGATTTGGGGAAGGGACTGGATTACTGACTTTATATCCTGGCCATCATAGTATTTTTGAGTAATAAAATGCCAGTTTATTTATTGGTATAAAACATCATTTTGATATTTTAAAATGCCTGAAGTTTGAGTCATTTACATTTTGGCTCAAAGGTGCATTCATTTGGAAAGATTCAGAATGCATCCCTCCGCTCTTTCAAACCCTTCCAAAGTATCTTGCTATAATTCCCTCTTCCTGGGCTTCTAATGAGGTTTACGTGTATTCACCATTTGTTTCTCACAGATCCTTTGCTCCATCTATACTTACAGCAGTCTGTAATGGAGTTATTTTAGAATGGCGGGGGCGGAGGGGGGGAGGAGAGGGTTGTGGAAAGCAAAGAGAGCATTCAGTGGGGGATTTGGGAAGGAGGAGAAAGGGGGTTTGGGAAGTTTCTAGTCCAGCTCCAGCCCCCCTCATTTTTTCTACTCCTCTCTTCTCTCGTCCTCAGAGACAGATCTACTCTCATTAACTCAACGCATCTCTCCCAGGATGATTTATATCAGTCAATATCTTTTCCCCAACCATCCTTCCTGGAGAGACTTAAGCTCAGAAGGACAGAGGAACCTGGACTCTGGCCCTCTCTGAGGTGGAATAGCATCTGAGGACAATGTAGAAGCAATGAAACCCCATCTCACTTTTTACTGCACAAAATAAATACCAAAATACTATATTGCCATTGCAACCAATAGTTTGGGGAATGTAGACTGTGCCAATTTTATACCTATGTACATATAGGCATGATTTAAATAAAAGGCAGGGGGCCTTCCCTGGCGGTCCAGTGGTTAAGACTCCGCACTTCCACTGCAGGGGGCGCAGGTTCCACCTCTGGTTGGGGAGCTAAGATCCCACATGCCATGTGACATGGCCAAAAAATAAAAAAATTTAAAAAGTAAAAAAGTAAAATACAAGGTAGGATGGCAATGGGTTGTATTTATCTCCCTATTTACTCACATATATTTTAATTGCCATTGAGCCTTTTATTTTAAATCTCATTTCACTACTTATTATTTAATTTTAAAAATAAATTTATTTATTTACTTATTTTTGGCTGAGTTGGGTCTTCGTTGCTGCACACGGGCTTTCTCTAGTTGCGGTGAGCGGGGGCTACTCTTTGTTGTGGTGCGCGGGCTTCTCATTGCAGTGGCTTCTCTTGTTGAGCACGGGCTCCAGGTGTGCGGTCTCAGTAGTTGTGGCATGTGGGCTCAGTAGTTGTGGCTCGTGGGCTCAGTAGTTGTGGCTCGTGGACTCTGGAGTGCAGGCTCAGTAGCTGTGGCGCATGGGCTCAGTTGCCCTGTGGCATGTGGGATCTTCCCGGACCAGGGCTAGAACCTCTGTCCCCTGCATTGGCAAGCAGACTCTATTATTTGAATCCTTTTTATTCATTTTGTTTCTCATAATTTTTTTTTTTTTTTTGGCCGTGCCACACAACTTGCAGGATCTTAGTTCCCCAGCCAGGGATTGCACCCAGGCCATGGCAGTGAAAGTGCTGAGTCCTAACTACTGGACTGCCAGGGAATTCCATTTTCTCTTAATTTTTAGGGCTTTTCTACTCATTAAAATTAAATTAACTCTTCTTTATTTAAAACAAAATACAAGTACACATATAATATATGCATATGTGATTATATAAATATCATATAAAATCTATAAAGATGTGTAAATATATGTAATTTTCCTTCTTTTGGTCCATTCAGTCATTCGTTCATTTGTTCATTCATTCACTCATGCTTTAACACTGGACAAGAAGTACAGCTGCAGGGGTAGCCTGTAAGGATACCGAGATGATTAATTTTTTTTTTTTTTTTTTTTGCGGTACGCGGGCCTCGTGCCTCTCCCGTTGCGGAGCACAGGCTCCGGACGCGCAGGCTCAGCGGCCATGGCTCACAGGCCCAGCTGCTCCGTGGCATGTGGGATCTTCCCGGACCGGGGCACGAACCCGCGTCCCCTGCATCGGCAGGCGGACTCTCAACCACTGCGCCACCAGGGAAGCCCGAGATGATTAATTTTGTGTCTACTTGGCTGAGCTATGGTGGCCAGATTATTTGGTCAAAGGTTATTCCTGATGTTTCTGTGAGTGTGCTTGGGGGATGAGATTAATATTCAAGTCAGTGGATTTTGAGTAAAGCAGACTGTCCTTCTTAATGTGGGCAGGCCTCATCCAGTCAGTTAAAGGCCTGAATATAGAACAACTGATCTTCCCCGAGCAAGAAGGAATTCTGCCAGTAGGCCATCGCCTTTGCACTCAGACTACAAGATTCCCTGGGCCTCTAGTCTGCCGATCTAGGATTTACCAAGCCTCCCTAGTGGTAAAAGCCAATTCCTTAAAATAAATCTCTATTTGAACACACACATCCTGCTGGTTGTGTTTCTCTGGAGAACCCTAATACAGGTACGCAGGCTTTCCCGCTCCACTCTCCCTAGCAGATAGTTCCCTTGTTCTACTCATGTTCTCCAAGCTCATTCTAAGACACTAGACAGAAAAAATCCCTCGCCTTGGAGGGCTCAGTAGATTCACAGCCCAATCATCATCACCTTACAAGCAGTCAGGGCTCCTCAGGATTTGTACCGCTGCATGCTCTAGCCTGTCAACCGCCTGCCTCTGCATTTCTCTGCCTGAAGGTGGGGGGAGGGGTAAGGAGAGGGAGCAGGGTCAGGACACCGTCTCCCTCATCAATATTTACAGTAGCCAGCAACCTAAGTGTCCATCGACAGATGAATGGATAAAGAAGATGTGGCACATATATACAATGGAATATTACTCAGCCATAAAAAGAAACAAAATAGAGTTATTTGTAGCAAGGTGGATGGACCTAGAGTCTGTCATACAGAGTGAAGTAAGTCAGAAAGAGAAAAACAAATACCGTGTGCTAACACATATATATGGAATCTAAAAAAAAAAAAAAAAAGGTTACGAAGAACCTAGAGGCAAGACGGGAATAAAGACACAGACCTACTAGAGAATGGACTTGAGGATATGAGGAGGGGGAAGGGTAAGCTGTGACAAAGCGAGAGAGTGGCATGGACATATACACACTACCAAACGTAAAATAGATAGCTAGTGGGAAGCAGCTGCATAGCACAGGGAGATCAGCTTGGTGCTTTGTGACCGCCTGGAGGGGTGGGAGGGAGGGAGATGCAACAGGGAAGAGATACGGGGATATATGTGTATGTATAACTGATTCACTTTGTTATAAAGCAGAAACTAACACACCATTGTAGAGCAATTATACTCTAATAAAGATGTTAAAAAAAAAAAGGTTATGAAGAACCTAGAGGCAAGATGGCAATAAAGACGCAGACCTACTAGAGAATGGACTTGAGGACATGGGGAGGGGGAAGGGTAAGCTGGGACGAAGTGAGAGAGTGGCATGGACATATATACACTATCAAACATAAAATAGCTAGCTAGTGGAAAGCAGCCACATAGCACAGGGAGATCAGCTCGGTGCTTTGTGACCACCTAGAGGGGTGGGATAGGGAGGGTGGGAGGGAGGGAGACGCAAGAGGGAAGAGATATGGGGATATATGTGTATGTATAACTGATTCACTTTGTTATAAAGCAGAAGCAAAGATGTTAAAAAAAAAAAGAAAAAAGCAAGCATACTTGCACTAAGCAGCCCTCAGTCAAAGTCTGAAGCCAGCTGGTGAACAAACAGCACAGCCCCTGCCCCCAACTTGGGTGGGAAAATTCTGAGGCTCGCGTTTCATACCATTGACTAGCATTTCTTGGGGGGATTGAGTTCTGGTTTCCCATTGTAGAGTTTCCTTGTATTTCCCAAACCAACTACTTGAACTCAAAACCTGATCTTGGGGTCTGCTTCCCAAATTACCATCTCCCCCAGCGTCCACCCCGCAACTACTGCTGTTTCCTACACCAGACAAAAGCACGGCTGACAGAAGCAGTAAACTCAGGGATGGATAGAAGGTTATGCTACACTTCTCTAACCAGCAGAGGCTGAACACGCTGCTCATGAAGCAGGACTACCATGCAGACTCGGTAAGTCTCAGGTTGGAGGGTAGAAGGTGCCCCAAAGAGACCTGCTGAGGGTACAAAACTTTACATAAGCCCCCCGTTTTATCCTACAAATTCGTGTGAGGTTTGCACTCGGCTGCACGATCTACCCTGTGTTTTAAACACCCACCACCCACTCTGAGTACAATGGATTTTGCAGAAAGATGGATAACGCATTTTCCTTGGGGTTTCATGCATGTCATGCTGCTATCTGAGAGGGAATGGCCCTGAATGCTCTAGAATTGCTCTCTGGATTAGATCAGAAGTCAGAGCGATGCTTCTACACCGCAGTTTTAGGTGCTTTCTCCAGAACATTTACTGAATGGCCCTCAGAAGCACGCTACTGCCCTACAAAGAAAAACACAGGAAGAAATGGACCTCCAAAGTCCTCCTTGCAAGTAAGTGGTCATGATTGCATGAGGCAAAATGAGACCCCACAGAATAAAAAGAATGCGGGAGGCGAGAGAATTCTGGGACAACTCCCCCCCTTCCTGCATGTAGAGTGAACACTATGCTCCCTCCTCATGCTTGTCCTTCCTATTCTGACATTCTTCCCTTTCCTCATTTGCCTAGCACCAGTTTTTCTTCCTTATACTCCACATATATTGTAGGCAGCCTTAAATCCTCCCTAGGACAAAGCTGAAAATGAACTAAAAAGGTATGGGGCAGACACTGGTGGTCCACTGGGCACCACTGGGACATTCTAGGGAACAGAGGTCCTTCCTTCCTGCCTGCACCACCTAACGCATCACAAAAAAGTGCTGGAGCCAGATGACAGCCCAGCTCCTGATCAAAAGCCTCCTCTCCTCCCTTCCTTGAGTTTGCAAAAGGGCTCATTCCTGTATTTGAAGAACACAAGCAAACTAAACCATCATATATTTAACCTGTTTTTTTTTTCCCACCCACAAAAGGTGGCTTTTATTTATGAAATATGCAGATCTGAGTCAGTGCCTTGAAGTCTGCTCAATTCAAGGTACTGCACTGAATGGTATATAAATTACAGCACTAAACTGACAATACAACCAAGGATAAATTTGTAATGTAACTCAGTTATGAATAAGCCGAATTACCAACTCTGCTAAACACACGCTTATCATCTTTGTGTGAATTCTTATTACAAAAAGCCCTTAATGGAACCAAGACTCTTCTCCTTTCCTAAATTCAGGGTACTTTTGATTCACACAAACCTAAATTCCTTGTCTGTTTTTTAAAAATTCTAAACATATTTTAGCCTTTAAGAGTGAATGCGGGAGTATAAACGGATGCAACTTTTCTAGGAAGCAATTTGGCAGTAAACATCAAGAGTCTTAAAAACGTTCTCTGCTTTTACTCAGTAATTCCATTTCTGAGTATCTACCTAGAGAAGAGGACTGGAATGCTGATCATTGATATACAAAAATGGATTATATATAAAAAGGTGCATCTCCTGTAAAAAGAAGCAAAAAATAGGAAATAATCGAAACGGCCAACACTAGTAGAACTATCTACTTATGCAGCAGTGGTCACGGCATGTATTATTATTCTGCAGTTATTAACAATGATGTTGCGCAAGTTTTACCTACCTGAAACGTTCAAACAGAAAAAGCAGGAAAGAGAACTGCACAGTGTACACCCAGCTATTACACACACGGACATCCACAAATACATAATTGGAGGAAATGCACCAAAATTATCTGAGGGATGGGGCTATAAGTAATTTTTATTTTCTTTTTCATATGTCTTTATTTTCCGATGTTCAGCGATGAGCATGTCCTCACTTTTATGATCAGTAATTGAAATAAAAGCTGCCCTAAAAAGTAGGAAGTAGTGTAGAAATCCACCACAAAGCACCTTGATTACAATGTCCTCCTTTTTATTAAATTATAAAACTGACTGCAGTCAATACACACAATTTTGGGAATGTGTTTTTCTCAAGTATCTGCTTTTGTGGAACACATGGTTTTAAACAGACAGACAAAAATATTTCTATACCAACTTCTTGGACTTCAAGCTATTTAGCACTACCAAGTATAGCTATTATATATACAGTCAGAATTTATGGAAAATATTACAAAGACAAATGTCTTGAAAAGATGACACGGTACAGAGAAAACCATAGCTCTTAGACTGGTATAAAAATTTAATCAAAATGTTTTAGTCCATTATGGCTTTGCATAAAGCTTCAAAAGAAGAAAATTTAAGATACTTCTCATCAAAGGCACTTACATAGTTGTAATAAACTACTTCTTTGAATTCAATTTGAGTCACATAGTATTTTTATTTAGTTTTTTCACATTCTGTCTTTCATTGAAACGGTCCTGGAAAGCAGCTATTAATGAGGAAAAATAGTTATCATTTCTTAATATATATGTTAAAAATACGCAAACAGAATTAATACAGATTTTGGTCCGCTGAAGCAGGTAACAGTATCAGACGGTAGTGTTTCTCTTAATTCTGAGCCAAAAGCCATAAGCTCCCCAGACTCAGTCTCCTGGGCTCCCCAGGAAGTGCCCCTACATCTCCACAGTGCATCAAAACTGCAAAGAACCATCCTCCCACGGCTGGTGGGAATGCTGCTCTGAGTGGGCGGCAGCGGGGCACCCAAGAGTCAATCCTCGGGCATCTATAATTCCGTGTCCCGGTATCGGGAAGGCTGGCCGTAATAATTGCGTTTGGAGTGTTCCGACAGCTGCTGCCGGTATTCTTCCTCCTCGGCGTCACTGCCATAACCTCCTCTGGGATCCTGATAAAGTCTGGCAGGGCCTTTCTGCGGCTCGGGGGGCCTGGAACTAACAAAGTGAGAGGGTTACGTGAAGCCGAAATCTCGGGCCTCCCCGCCCGTGATGCATGCAGTGGTCAACTGCCCAGGACGGCTGGCTCACCTGAGTCACACTCTGCTGACAAGCCAGGGCACTCCTGGCCCGGCTCCAGGTTCCCAGAGTGGTAGGAGTGAGGACGGGAATAACAAGGCCAATGCCCACTCGAGCAGCGAGTGGGGAAGCTGGTCACGTGCTCCCTGACCTAAGAACTCTCCAGCCGGATGTGGGTGCCTTCTTAAGCTCACTGGCTAAAAGCTCACAAGCAGAGCAAGTTCTTTGCCAGTTTCAGTCAATTATACCAAATCCCCTCTGTTTCCAGGGGCTACTTGGTAGGCTGTGCCACAGTTCAACTGGCAAAGAAGAAATCTGCCTCTAGTTTTCTGTTGCGCGTTAAAACTAGACTCCAGTTTCCAGTCAGAATGGCTGCAAGAAAATGTGATTGTTTTCTTTTGTTTCCTATTCTCAGAAGCAGGAAATGATCCAGCGTAAAACCTCAACAGGAAGACACTGTGATAATTACTAGCGCTTATGTAGCACTTTCAACATAAAGCATCTTACCAACACCGGTCGATTGATGTCACCTTCCCTTCAGGCCACAGCTCAGAACAAGTGGCCTGACTTTGCTAGGTGACGCAAAGGAATTAATGAGCTTGGCTAAGAGCTCGAAAATATTAGCAATGAAACAATTGGCATCTAAGCCCCAGGAATTTTGCTCATGTGCTATCTGAACATAATTTAACACATCTGTGCTCCAATGGGTCTAATGGCACTGACTTGGAATGTCAATGATTACACCGTGTCAGTTTTAGCACACGATCAACACTATCATAAAATTTTGACTCTATGATCTTTACAATTAATTTGACTGAATAAGCAAACAGTTGACCAGGAAAAAAAACAAACCTTCTTGTTACTTTGAAATGTAGGTGAAAAAAATTCTTTCTTAGGCATCCAAGTCCTAGACAAGCCCCTTTTTTAGACCTATACCTTCCGAGCAGCTCTTACCTTGCGTACTGGGGTGGGCCGGGCTCCGGCTTGGGTGTTTTGATTGGAACTGCATAGATATCAGGATGCTTCTGAGCAATTTCAATCTGTGGTGATCAAGAAAAAAAAGAGGGAAGGGATGAATGACTAGACAGTCAGCTTGCTCATTCCCTGCTGGTTCCATTTTCCAATCCCATTTCAAGGAGAAGAGGAAAAAGAGAAGCAAATCTCTAGCTTCTAGGGTTGTATGTGATGCCTAGTGGTATATGTCAAATAGGAAAAATGTTTAAAACTAATGAAATTCTGCCGCATGCTACAATATGGTTGAACCTTCAGGACACTATGCTATGGGAAATAGGCCAGTCACAAAAAGACAAATACTGTATGATTCCACTTATATGAGGCTCCTAAGCTGTGAAATTCATGGAGACAGACAGTAGAATGCTGGTTAAGGGACTGGGGAAGGAGGTGGTGGGGGTCATTAATATTGACATATACAGAGCTTCAGCTGAGGAGGATGACAAAATTCTGGAGACGACTGGTGGAGGTAGTTCACAGCAATGTGAATACACTGAATGCCCCTGAACACTTGCAAACGGTTAAAATGGTAAGTTTTATGTATACTTTACCACCAAAAAAAAAAGAAAGAAAAGAAAAAAGAGGTCTCTTGCCTTCTGAGATGGCCCACACTCTGTGGAGTGTGTTTCTCCCAGGGCCACTCTTGCCTGTTGAGACGAACAGTGTCCTGTCTATGGAATGTGTACCTCTAAATAAATCCACTTTGTATCTATCACTTTATCTCTCACTGAATTCTTTCTGAGATGAGACACAAAGAACCTGAGCTTCGCTCGGTGCTTTGTGACCACCTCGAGGGGTGGGATAGGGAGCGTGGGAGGGAGATGCAAGAGGGAGGAGATACGGGGATGTATGTATATGTATAGCTGATTCACTTTGTCATAAAGCAGAAACTAACACACCATTGGAAAGCAATTATACTCCAATAAAGATGTTAAAAAAAAAAATGAGCTTCAGTAAGTCTTGACACCAGGCCCCCAGCCAGGTGGAGGATGGAACGATGACGTTGACCCTCCTGACTTCAATCAGCTAAAGCTTGGACTCTGTCAAGCTCTGCCCCAATTCTATGCTGAATTCTCTACTCAAGCCCCCTGATGAATATGCACGTACCCTTAGTTTAAAACCTCCCCAGTTTTGCAGTTCGGGAGACGTTACTTTGGGAAAAGATCCCCAGTGTTCTCCTTACTTACGGTGAGTAATAAATCCTTCCTTCTCCTGCCCCCGCCACCAAAAAAACAAAAAAGAAAATCAGAAAAAGGCTCAGAAGCACTGCCATTGTTGTGACAAACTTAAATGAAAAAAAACTCCCATAACCACTGGGCAGAATATGCTTAAATTCTTCTCTGGCTTCTGAAAGGCTTTTGTGCACATGGCACAAAAATTCAAACAGTATCAAAAAGGACAATCTACGGGCCTTTCAATTTTAGCACCCAAGGTGTGCAGAGTTTCTATGGCAAATCTGGGAGCAAATTAAAACTCAGTTATCAACTGTTTTAACAAAAAACAATTTCAAAGAGGCCATTAATTCTCTCTTGTCACACTTCCCCATTCTAGAACCTGATAAAAAGTTCTGAAGTATGAAGGGCAGAATCCTATTCACCTACAATGTTAGGTTTTCTTGACTGGAAGAAAAAAGGATGCGCTGATAGCTGGCCACCTGGAAATGACACACATACAGGATGTGCCTTTGTATCATGCGTGTGAACATCCTTTCATGTTTGTCGCAGGGGCAAAAGGACTGCAAATCATTATACTGCAATGAAACTTCTTTAAAATTCTTACTGATGACACGCTAAGATGACCTAGTGGTTGAAAAAGAATTACCCTTGCATTCTGCGCTTCTTGGAGCTCTTGCATTCTCTGTAATCTCGCCTTGTGATCCATCTTCTCAAATATTTTTACTTTGCCCAGGACAGACTTGGGGGCGCTGTCCTGCTCCTCACTGCTTTCTCCCACCTCCTCACTCTCTGGGGGAGGGACGGGAGTGGACGGCTTCAGTATAGGCCGTCCAAAGGCGGGTTTTGCTGCAATAGGAGGTGGACATCCTTTGGTAGATGTCCCGGGAATTTCATTACCGGCAACAGCTGAGGGGTTTGACTTGTATTCATAGGATCTAGAGAAGTCAAAGGATTCTTCTTTGTTTTGGGTTTTGGCCTGCAGAGAGCAATGACATAGTTTTAACCGTGAGCTTTCGGTTTATTTTCAAATCTCTATTAGTGATTTAATACACTCCATTTCCTGATCAGTTTCCAAAGGTGGTCAACAAATTCCATTCCGACAAGGAATCAAATACGGCAAGGCACACGGCCACTGATCTGGCATCCGGAGCCCTACCTCACTCCCTACAGAAGAGAATTAAGTGCTCAGGAAAGCAAGAGGGTGCTGGGACGTGCTAGGAGGCCCGCAAGTGCTAGAGGTGGATCAGACCTCACTTTGTACTAGAGGAGATCAGAATTTTGGAGACCTCAGAACAAGTCAGGCTTCAGGATGGAATAGTGGCTCCCGAGTTCACACCACGCGGAGGGTGCGTGCCCGGCCCGGAGGTCCAGCCAGAGGTGCAGGAGACTGGGGTGGGGAGTAGAGAGGGAGCATATCACGCTGATGGCCACTTTTTCTTCATACTTCCAACCTAGGCCTGCTTGTCAATTTTCACTGTTCTATTTTAGGAGGTCACCAATTACTTCTGAAAGCCCAATCAATTATTACTTTCTTCTTATCTAAAGTATTGAGTTAGAGAGAGAAATTTTATTGGGTTATAAGGAAAAGCCTAGAGTCATAGCTTTGATTCAGAGAGGGGTAAACCATCGTATGACATACGCCCATGTGTCCTCGCACCGATTCTGTTCTGGACAATGGTTTATTTAAAAAATAAATTAAATGGTCCTCCTAATGAGATGCATTGTCAACAATGGTGGTGATTGTTTTCTTTAGCACGTCACCAGGAAGGATTTTTCAGGTGCATCTAAATCAGATCATGGGCAGAAAAATTTAATTGGACAGAAGAAGAAAAACAGATTCTAAGACAGGTCATTCTGGGCATGCAGTATTTATCAAACTTTTATTCTTTCTACATAAATAAACAAATAAGCCAAAACAAAAGGAAACAAACACTAATAGTCCTAAAATTATATGTTCTTCTAAAACTGCCTTTCCATTCTACTATTTCACCTTTTCCTAATTTTTGGTTTCACCCAAAAGGCCAAAAGATAGGCTCTAATAGAGAACCTGGTAAGTCAAAAACATAATCCAATACCATATTATTGTGCGTGCTCCTCCCTGGCTATGCGAGGAGCTCCAGGGGCATACGCTTCCTTCTCCTTCCCATCCTGGGCTTCCCAGCCACGTACCTGGGGCGGCTCTGGCTTGAACGCCGGGGGCGGGCTATTGTCCCTAAGTTGATCTCTGCTAGCAGCCCTCCTCATCTGAGCTCCTGGCTCTGGGCTAGGTTTCCTTATGCTCTACAAGACATAAAGGTTCATTCATAACAAGAACATCCCAGCAGAAAGAAGAGAGCACTGGTCTGCTTTGCTGGAGTTCTTCAAACTTGTGGGAATTCAGACGTTAAGGTTCATAACTTGCATAAGTTGAGCTACTGACCCAGTGCTTCTTTACTAAAAAGGCAGGTACCAGGCATATTCTCCCATTAGCAAGTGCTTAAGATACATTTTTCCAAAACTAGCTGCATCTCTCCCTTTAAAGTACGAAAACAAAAGGTCTTCCTAAAGTCTAAAATCTCTTTTGTCACTAACAGCTGTTAACATTTTAAAGCATTAGCTCAGCTGTATCTGCAGACATTCATGAGTTAATTTATTCTTTACCACTTGTCCAGCAGTATATACTAATTTGTCATGGTGAGTTGCTCCTCCTTTCAACTTGTATTTTTGGTACTTATACTTCGTAAATAAAACCATTCATTGAAGTGAGCTAAACTGCTAAAGAGAAGTCCACAGTAATAATTATCCAAATATATGAAGCGTCTTGTCTACAAAGGCAATGATCCCAATGTTCTCTGAGGTGTAACTAATAATCGCTCTGATCCTTAGTGCTGGCCATGTGATTCCTAGGATCACAGAAGCTGTCTATTCACTGGTCAGTGGATGCATAGTACATGAGATCAGACATATCATTAATCAGCGAACTCAATTAAAAAATTGAAATACAAGAGAGAAGGAAACTGATGGGGAAACAGGAGTTTTTGCAAGATTAGAAAGGTTAAAGGTAGGGTGGAGAAGAAAAAGCACGGATACCTAAGAGTACAGAGAGAGACCTAATCAAAGGTTACAAGTAAATATAACAATACTGTATTTAAAAATAATGTCCCACTTGCAATTTGGACAGCTGGCCCGATATCATGACGTCATGCCCGACAGCATCTGTGTGACGAATGCTGATCACTCAACCTCTCCCAGCGCTTAGTTCCTGTCCCACTCCCCCCTGGACCACATCCACAATCATACAGGCACTGGCTTGGAATGAGAGGCTCCCTAGACATCATCCACTCCAACCCTTAGGAATACCTGCCACAGCACCCTGAATAAACAGCTGGCCGGAGGAATTCAAGTGAAACGCCAGAACCTCCTTTTCCTGCCCAGGGCCGGGCAGCCCATGGCCTCCTCGCCTCACCTCCTCGTGCTGCACCGGCTCCGAGGAGCGGGTGATGGAAGACACCAGCGGCTCCTCAGCTGGCTCATCCAGCTCATTGTCAGTGTAGGCACCTCCTTCGCCGTCGGTGTCTTCAAAGTCACTGATGAGGCGGCTGTCGCAACTCAGATAGTCCGCGCCCATGGCGGTTAAGTAGGACATGCGGTCTTCGGGGTCATCATCCATCCCTTCCATCTAGAGGAATTTGTTTTGGAGGGTCAGTGGGATCTGACATGGCTCCTGGGAGTGAGGACTCAAGAAAATTCCCAAGGGCACAGCCAAGTGACCGAAACCTTGACTTGTTCTAGAAAGGGAAGTCACCTTTATCCTCCTGGAATCACTTGGCTTTAAATTACTATGTTAATTTTTGTGCAGAGACTCAGACTAGAAACCCTCCGCCCTATCTCTCCTTGCCACCATCCGTCCTATATACCACTACTGAGCCAGGCTTCCTCAGACTGTTGCACTTTCTTCCAGAATTTGGCTCTCCTCCAGCTGTCTCTGTTGTATTTGTCTCCTACCAATAGTGCACGCTGCCTTGAGCTGCACACCTCGCCGCCCATCCATGAGATTCTCAAATCCCTGAGGGCAGAAGCTATGTCCCGTTCAACGTGTTCTCACCACAGAGGCTAGCACAAAGCCATAGTGGGTATAAGCACTCAGTAGATGCTACTAGATACTCTGACTAAACACGCAGCTCCTAAAGGGCAAGACTAGGCTCAACCATCTAATCGGTAATGGAGGCACTTCCGCAACAAACATCGTACCTCTAACGTCTCACGAACTACCTCAATTCAGCTGGACCACAGAATACCAGCACCAAAGGCTCCTAGAACCACAGGGAATTCTATAGTTTCTTTGCTTCCTCCCTGAAGTAGGGCTGCGTGTAAACTGCCTCCACAGATGAGACGCGAGCCAAGGTTAGGCGCCTATACAAGGACCCAATGCTCTCCCATCACCTACTCAAATCCCTAGGACACATTCTCTGCCAGACTTCTTTCTAAGCCAATGATTCAAACTCCATTAGCTTTTCTTCTTTCTATTAATTTTTAACTGTGTTCTCCACATAGCTCAACCTCACCTCTCCACTCTGAGTTTCCCAAGTCCTTCATAATAAGCTGTGGAGCTCAACACAAGGTCTTGTAAGCTCTGATTAGTGTGCTTGGAACAAAACACTAGTTACTACGTTAAAAGCAAAAGGGAAGTGAATGTAGGGCTGCATATATCCCATTCTGCTTTTCTTGTAAACGTCCCTTCATTTTATTACTTTTTCAGAGAATTTATAAATTTTCGAACTACTGATGCACATGTTGGGATCACTTGAAATGGGCATGGTTTTACTACATTCACTACCCTCTGGAGAAAAAACTCAGAACGCGGACTCTCACCTCATAGCAGAGTATCTGTGCCACATACCTTTCCTTCGGAGACCCAAACTGCTTCTCCTTGCTGATGCTGAATCGTGTCCTTCAGGCTGCCAAACCAGCTATCGTTGGCTGAATTTAGGTTGATTGTAGCTATAGAAATGCAAACCAAAAGGTGTGCCTCAATTTCCAGAGAAATTTTTATCAGAAATCCCACTGGACATAATTTATCCTAACTTTCATATTTAAGTTAAAATTCTGGCTGATGAAAGAGAAAGTGTTTACAAATATGTGAACAGTAAATCCCTTTAGTCGAATGTAATTAAAACCATTACTATCTTGGGGCTTCCCTGGTGGCGCAGTGGTTAAGAATCGTCCTGCCAATGCAGGGGGACATGGGTTTGAGCCCTGGTCCAGGAAGATACCACATGCTGCGGAGCAGCTAAGCCCTTGCGCCACAACTACTGAGCCTGCGCTCTAGAGCCTGCGAGTCACAACTACTGAGCCCACGTGCCACAGCTGCTGAGCCCGCGCACCTAGAGCCCATGCTCCGCAACAAGAGAAGCTACCGCAATGAGAAGCCCGCGCACCGCAACGAAGAGTATCCCCCGCGCACCACAACTAGAGAAAGCCTGTGCACAGCAATGAAGACACAACACAGCCAAAAATAAAAATAAACAAATTTATATTAAAAAAAAACCTATTACCGACTGGCCGCTGGAGTTTACATTACAGGTGGATGTTATAAAGCTAAAAATGGATTAATTTCTTTAAAGAATGTCTATTTTTCAGAAAAGCTACCTTAAAAAAATTTGTTGTTTTCATTTTGACCTCGCCATACGGCTTGTGGGATCTCAGTTCCCCAACCAGGGACTGAAGCCAGGCCACGGCAGTGAAAGCGCCAAATACTAACCACTAGACTACCAGGAAACTCCCAAATGTGTTTTTTTTTTTTTTCCCAAATGTGTTTTTAAACAGTGTGTTTTCAGGGGCAAAATTAACACATCTGAACCAAATATAAATATGCTGTGTTTTAAAGAGCAATACGTAGACAGGAACATTATAAGGGAGAAAAACATATACCAAGGTACATGTTATCTCCAATAAAAATCTAAAGATAACATTTAAATGAATATCATTTTGATAGGATTAAACACTTTAGAATATAGACATAGATTAACCAAACTGTACAGGTGTGTATTTACAGAACATACATTTTCTATTCAGAACAAAGTATGTCTTATGTAACGGCACTTACTATGATTGACCAAGTAGTTTTCCAAATACCTTACATGGATTAGCTCATTTCATGCTTTAACAAACCTCACAAGGTGGGTATTGCTATTATCCCTGTTTTACAGGTGAGAAACTGAAGCACGGTAGTGAAAGTAACTAGCCCAAGGCCTTGCACCAAGCCAGTGGAAAAGCCTCGATACAAACTCAGAAGTTTGCTTTTAGAGTCTATGGTCTTGGCCACGGCATGACAAACATGAATTTAGAGCACGGTATAAAATACCAACCAAGTAAAACACATGTGATTGTTCTTCAGCAATATGTATTCATGGACCTAATGGGGATAAACCAGATAATCAAAATTGGGCCTAGGGCTGCCCTGGTGGCGCAGTGGCTGAGAGTCCGCCTGCCGATGCAGGGGACACGGGTTCGTGCCCCGGTCCGGGAAGATCCCACATGCCGCGGAGCGGCTGGGCCCGTGAGCCATGGCCACTGACCCTGCACGTCCGGAGCCTGTGCTCCACGACGGGAGAGGCCACAGCAGTGAGAGGCCCGCGTACCGCAAAAAAAAAAAAAAAAAAATTGGGCCTAAAATGAACAAACTGAAGGTAAATTAGGATTTTTAAAAACTATATCACACCATGGCCTGTAATTAAGGGGTATTGCATTATGTGGCACCCAAAAGAAAATGGGAACTTGTTGATAAAAGTTGTTTGGCAGCCTGTCCCACCTATCCTGAAGTCTGCATAATTCTTGGTAAAGAGCCACAAAGAACCAGTAAGCAAATTTCGTAAGCAATTATGCTTCAGGTTTCCTTCCTAGTAATGTATAGCATTCTTTCATTTAAAGAGTCCTAACACTGACCTTGGAAAATCCTGAATGAGCGTACAGTTTCCTTGGTTATTAATTATTTACAGCATTAGAATAAACCGATACCTTGGACAACTCAAGGAAAATTAACCTTGATTCCTTGGACTTCTGTATCCTTATCATGGTATTTTAAAAAGATTATTGTCCTCTTGGTAACAGAAGTGAGATCAGGCATATAGAAAAAATGGGTGATTTGCACTAAGTGAGAACATTCAGCTGCCTTTTAAAGCTTTATGTTGGAGCTGTCTGAGATGAGTACAGTTTGTATTTATCATGAGGAAAACCTAAAGTTAAAAGGGGCATTTGTGGGGCTTCCCTGGTGGCGCAGTGGTTGAGAGTCCGCCTGCTGATGCAGGGGACGCGGGTCGTGCCCCGGTCCAGGAAGATCCCACATGCCGTGGAGAGGCTGGGCCCGTGAGCCATGGCCGCTGAGCCTGCGCGTCCGGAGCCTGTGCTCTGCAACGGGAGAGGCCACAACAGTGAGAGGCCCGCGTACCGCTAAAAAAAAGGGGCATTTGTGAAATGCAGAAAATATGTTCATGCCCCCTGATAAAGTGAAAAAAGTCAGAAACCTCTTATTGAACCCACATTGAGTCAAGTATATGAAAAAAAAAAGAGCTTTACAGTAACTAATTTCCTAAGCCCCATAAAAATGTAATTTCCGACTAAGTTGGTAACATCCAACTCATGCACTTGACCTCTCTTTAACAGGTGGGTGCACAGCTATGATGCTTCCCTTCACTTGAAATCAAGTTCCTTTGGTTTACTATTGGCTTCTGCTCCTTAACTTTTTCAGATTCTTTGACTACAAGCAATACTGGTTAATTCCTGTTGTTCCCAACCTCTGGACTAGACCCATGTTCCCTTGGATAGAACGCCAGAAAGTGAAATATTGAAAGGAGCTTCACTCAGCCTCCCTCGCGGGTGGCAGTCCTGGGATTCTAGGGGCATCCCTTCCCAGCCCCCGCACAAGTGCGCTCGGTGCTTCTTCTCCTTCTCTACCCAACGAGGTTGGGGAGCACCGAGAACAACAGCAAAAGGTGACATGTGAGGCTGGAGGGCTGGGGAGAAATCGGGAGTGACTGTAATGGGTGTGAAGTTTCTCTTCTGGGTGATGGAAAAGTTCTAAAATTGATGGTGCTGAGGGCTATACATCTTTGAATATACTAAAAACTACTAAACTGTACAGTTTAAGTGGGCGAATTATAGCGTATATAAATTAAATTTCAGTAAAGCTATTCATGTGGCAGGGACCCTCTCTAAATGGACAAGCATCAACTGAAGTGCCCGGCCAGGGAGTGTGGCAACTTCCATCTGCTTCCTGTGGCCCTCACAAGACCCTACGTGTCCTTGGGAAACCAAGAACTGCCTCCTGCGGTTTGGGTACTTTTGACTAGTACATGATTCACTCCTCTCCCCAGGCTTTCTCAAACACTATATTATGGCATAGAAAATTTCTTTTACAATGTGTAACGTTTATAAAGACTTTTTTTTTTTTTTTTGCGGTACGTGGGACTCTCACTCTTGTGGCCTCTCCCGTTGCGGAGCACAGGCTCCGGATGCGCAGGCTCAGCGGCCATGGCTCATGGGCCCAGCCGCTCCGCGGCATGTGGGATCTTCCCGGACCGGGGCACGAACCCGCGTCCCCTGCATCAGCAGGCAGACTCTCAGCCACTGCGCCACCAGGGAAGCCCTATAAAGATTTTTAAAAAGCGTAAAATAGTATCACTAATAGCATTTGTTTAGCATTTCCAAAATCTCAGGACTGAATTATACAAATTTCACATTAATGAAATCTTAGAAAACTGATAAAAGTGCTATCCTTTGGTACTTTAAAAATCCCACAGTTTCATACAAAGGGTGGCCCTGTGTGGGTCTCTAAGTCCATAATTCCATTTCCGTGGTATTTAAACCATGAACTGAGTGCTTCAGGAATTCCAAGAAAGCATGTAACTTAAACTTCAGGTTTTAAAAAATAATTTTTGCAACATATGCATGCAAATGTATTCTCAAATAAACTTTTTTAAATGAGGGGGGAGGGTTGGGCAGCCTAATATTTTAATTTACATTGACAAGTTAATTTGCTTTGGGGCAAATCTCAGAATGGAGTTTCCCTGGTCATCTCCACTTAATTAAGAAGTATCTTGAGTTTGCAAGAAGAGCCATTTTAATTTTTTTAGTTTTTAGGTAAAAGGCATTTATTATATTGTAAAAATAGTAATGGACATATGTAAAAAAACAAAAGATGAAATAATTTATAAAATAAATTATAACTTTCAAAAATGACCAAGACATAACAATAAGTATAACAGTACAAAAAATGTAAATCAACAAGCACTAGCAATGTTAGCTTTTCCTGTAACCACTCACTATTATTATCATACTAAGCCCTGATTTGTCCTATATCTGAAATACTAACAATTTACCAACACACTAACAGTTTACAAATCTTCAGTTCTTCTACTCAATCACGTTTACTACACAGTAACTTCAAGAAGAGCCATTTTCATACCATCATAATTAAATAATCACCTGCGGGAAACAAGATTTTCTTGTTACTGTGCAACAAGGAAAAAAGAAGGATATTGAGCCTGGTGAGACCACCTGCAACATAAGCCTTGATTTTGAATTACTGTTCATCATAGTAGCTCTATCTTTCCCAATTATTAATTCATTAAAATGACATAAATTTAAAATAATAAAAAAACCTTGGATTTTGGCCATGGTGCACACAATCAAATCACAGCCTGGCCAGGCTGAGTGAGACACGAGGCATAGAAAGCGCTCAGTGGGGCCATTCACACAGCTCTCAAGAGTTAAACTTAGAAGTCTGGAAGATTGCTGCGAAAGGCCATCTCACAGACAACTGGGGCCTTTTGATAAGTTACCTGGCACCCTGCTCCATCCATCCTGATGACCAAATAATTCCATACCGAAGGTTGGCAACCTATGCTGACAGTGGATCACCTCCAAGTTCTAGATGAAATTGGACACTCACAGAGTCACAGCCTCCAACTTTAGTTATCCCCAAACCTTCAACTTCCTGATTAGCTTAGTCGCAATCATATGGACCTCAGTTCAATGGGCAAATTATCTATTAAATGGAGAAACAGCACTATATGACCCCTTTCAGCATTAGGATAATACATCTGTGCTGTAAAGTATATAGAATATTGGACCCACAGTCAGAGACACTACAATGTTAGTCTGGGCTTAGCCATACACTAATGTGTGACCTTGTGGAAATCACCTGGCCTTTCCTATGGCCTAATAAGACAGTACACATGAAAGTCTGTACCACTGTTAGCCATAGCTATAATAAAAATAGTAATGATGGCGGGCTTCCCTGGTGGCGCAGTGGTTGAGAGTCCACCTGCCGATGCAGGGGACACGGGTTCGTGCCCCGGTCCAGGAAGATCCCACATGCCGCGGAGCAGCTGGGCCCGTGAGCCATGGCCGCTGAGCCTGCACGGCTCCGCAACGGGAGAGGCCACGACAGTGAGAGGCCCGCGTACCGCAAAAATAGTAATGATGATAATAATAATTATAGTAGTAGTAGTAAAAACAACAGAGGAAAGATTATATATGAACATACCAAAAGCACAAGCTCTTAAGACGCTACATTCACAAAAACCCAGTTTATGACACACCATTCCCTTCTTTGCATTTGGCTAGATTACCTACCTCTTAGTTAGAGTACTTCACCATAGTGGTAAGGAGTGCATCTCACTCTTTAACAAGAAAAGCCAGTAAGAGTAAAATAGGGTCTAATGTGGACATTCATCAATCATTCACCCCCTCCCCTCCCCTTCCCAGTGTCAGATAAGCTAAAAATGACACAGGTTGGTGATGACTGGCACTGAACTCAAAAGAGCTATCATTATCCTAAGGATATTAATTACATCCACACAGTCTCCTCATGTTGCTCCCACAAAACTACATGACCAAAAACTTCATGCCACCCTGTTAGACCCTTAATTATACCACATTCACAGAACTAGTCATTTTCATAGATAGTGCACGTATTCAGTTACTAAAACAGGTCACATTCTTAAATCATTTTATTTTCATGAATAACAGTAGCAGTAGGCAGCAGGTCTTCATTTCAGGAACTTTGAAAAATATTCTATGGGACTTCCCTGGGGGCAGAGTGGATAAGACTCCGCACTCCCAATGCAGGGGGCCCGGTTTTGATCCCTCGTCAGGGAACTAGATCCCACATGCATGCCACAACTAAGGAGCCCATGTGCCACAACTAAGGAGCCCACCTGCTGCAACCAAAGAGCCCATGTGCCACAACTAAGGAGGCTTGAAGCTGCAACTAAGGAGCCCATGAGCCGCAACTAAGACCCAGTGCAACCAAATAAATAAATATTTTTAACAATTCTATTATGGAAAATTGTAGACATACACAAAAGTGAAGAGAACAGTTTAACAAACTCCCATGTACACGTCACCCAACAACTATCAACTCTTGGCCAGTCTGGCCTATAGTCTCACTTAAGATTATTTAAGCAAATCCCAGACATGATATTAGGTCATCCATAAATATTTTATTTAGCATATATGCGTAAAAAATAAGAACTCTTAAAAAAACCCATAACCACAATATCATTTTCATCTTAAAAATAGGAGTAATAAATCCTTAATATCATCTAATATCCAGAGTGTTCAAGTTTCTATTTCAAGGACATTTTAAAATAATGAAACCAAGTTCTGATCACCTTGTAAGTCAGCACATGCATGGATGGTAAGCAGAGAACCATGACACAATCCATAACAGATATGGGTACTTGGTGCTACACCAGGCTTAATCACTAGCTTCGTAGTCCCACCCCGAAATTTGAGCCTCATCAAAATGACCAGGTATTGTGTATTATGGATCTTTATGATCATTTTCAAATAGTCAAAATTACAAAGCTAAATGTACAAACGCCAGGAGTCTAGTATACTCACTTTATAGGATTAGCGACTTTTCAAGGAGTCATGAATAGAATTTCAGATTACTATTCTCCATTCTGATTATTTTCCTATTCCTTCCATTCTACAACTCTCTATTTCTCACTTTTGAGCAAAGAGACTACATTCTGCATTTCACTTACCTGTGAAAAGATGTGCACAAGTTTTTTTAAGCTTGTTGGCTTGGTCGAATAACTTCCGAGAACTTTTGTTGGATGACGGATTCAACCTCTGTCTCATGGTTTTGACACCTTGTCTAGAGTCTGGGTTGAAAAAAATCACAATCGGGAACCACTGAGTATAATTCAACAGGTCCACGGCTTTAGGAGTCACATCCAGGAGCGCATGCTTTTCCTGTTAGAAATGGGAAAAAGTTACATAAATGGGTATGTGAGTGAATATGTAAAGCCACATAGCATCAACGAGTTTGTATTGATAAGTAAAGGCTGCATCAGATAAAATGTACCAATTTAAATCAAAAAGCAGAAAATGTTACCCTCCACTTTAATATTACCAATCTATGAGAACTTCTGAGAAAATGAATTAACAGGTTATTTGGTATAATGCTTAGAACTCAGAGAGAACCAACATATCAGTGCCACAGAACATCAGCTGGTTTCCACATACTGAAACAGCTTATGTTTATAGTCAGCTTTTATCATTAACAGTTAATAATTATTAAAAATATAGATTCTATTCTTGAAAAGACTGCAGCAATCCATGACCCAATTCTTTCTGACAGCATGGCCTTCTGGTGAATTTCCTCACCTGTTCAATAATTTGCCTCACGGTATTTAACCGCACCACCCCGGAGGATTTCTCAGATCCCGCGTCTCTTGGTTCTGTTTCTGCAAAAGCAAAAAAAGAAAAAGGGCGGGGGAGGGACTGAATAAAATTTTAGAAACCAGTAACAACCAAGTACACCAACCTAGCATCAGCAAGGATGGGACAGCTAACATTCGCTGTCTCCTAATGAGAGGCAATGGGAAGGACCCACACTACCTGTTTAACCAAAATCTAACCAGGGGAAACAGGCCAGGCCAACAGGGAACATCCTATGAGACAAATGGCTTGGACTATTCAAAATATCACATTACAAACTAATTTAGAAAAAGGAGGAGACCAGAAAGACATAAAAATCAAAAGTACTGCATGCTCCTTGGTTGCGTTCTGAATTTAAAAAAAACAGTAGCAACAAGCTATGAAAGACATAATTGGGATAAATGAAGGAAATTTGAATAAAGGACTATATACTAAATAAAATTATTGTATCAATGTTAAATTTCTTGGCTGTGATAATGGTATTGTGGTTGTATAGGAGGAGAATTAGGAGATTCACAGAGGTAGGAACTGTTATAATGCCTGCAACTTAAACTTTCAAACAGTGCAGCAGAAATTATAAAAATTTGTGTGTGTGTCTGTGTGTATGCATGTGTGTGTCTATGGGGGAAAGAGTGTAGATGGCAAAACGTTACCTGTTGACAGTGACCCCAGATGAAGGGTATGTGGGTGTTAATTATTTTTTCTGTATGTTAGATATCTTTCAAAATAAAAATTGGTGGAGAAAAAAATATCACTGACAGACTTACTAGCAGTTTGGAACAGGTCAGGCAACTCATTTGCCAACTTCTCCAGGGCTATATCTGCTATGGGGCCAAATAAGACCACAGGTCTCTTGAAACCAGCTGAAATGAGATAAGAAAAGCCATGAAATTAGGTATAAAATAAGCTAGAAGGATATATTGTACAACATGAGGAATATAGCCAATATCTTATAGTAACTACAAATGAAGTATAACCTTTAAAAATTATGAATCACTATATGGTACACCTGTAACATATAATATTGTACAGCAACTATACTTCAATTTAAAAAAAAGCCATGAAGATATCTACCTGTCCTTAGCTGTTAAGAAGCAAAAGTATTTTATATATTGATAACACAACTAAATGAAAGAAATTGTGTGTTCTCCCACCTCCAATTCAGACTAGCTCTTTTCTGAAAAATAAAAGAGCTCCCTCTTTTATTATAGTTCACTCCTCCCACTATTACTAAAGATAAGCTTTGCTCTACAGAATATATAAAAACTTCTGAATGGTAGTATTAAAAAAAAATAACTGAGATTGTAGAACTACGAGTTGGCACAGCTCACTTTTTTGTAAGTCTTATTTCATGTTTAAACATGATTCCAATCTGTAAGCTGGCTTGGCCTAAGGGATACAGATAAGTTGGAATGTGATCATTAAAGTTAAAAAACAAAGAAAAACAGGCTCTGAGCCCAGTTGGATTATTTCCTGGCCCACTTGGCTTTCACACCTTCTCGAAGCAAAACCCTTTCGTAAGCCGGGAACTTGGTGCTGACTGACACAACGGCCGTCAGGTCTTCCCGACTCTTCCGTAGGTTCTTCTTCACGCCCGACCTCTGGCCGCGCATCCTCCAGAAGTCTGCCCTGTCCCCACTGCTGTCTCTCTGGGCAGTCTGAACGCTGGCCATCTGTTCTGCTCTGAGAGAAGAAACCAGGGGAAGTAAAGGTCTAAAGCCAGGAAATGCGCAAATGTGTGGGTCACTAATCAAATTCAGTCAATGTCACTCATGGACTTAGATTAGAGGTGCAGCCTGACAATGAGCAAGTTGCACGGGGTGAGAAACACAGGGCCTTCCTCTTCTGGACGGAGGCAGAGAAAGGCTAGGTGCACATAAAATCCAGCGGAAATAGCTCAGTAACAAACATGATGACATGGTTTGTTCTGTTTAGGCTGATATAAGACACACCCTGTCTTACTGTACTTCTCTTTATTGTGCTTTGCAGATATTGCGTTTTTTTTTTTTTTTACAAATTAAAGATTTGTGGCAACTCTGCGTCGAGCAAGTCTATCTATCGGTACCATTTTCCCAACAGCACTTGCTCGCTTTGTGCCTCTGTGTCATAGTTCGGGAATTCTCTCAAAATTTCAAACCCTCCACCAGCAAAAACACTATGGCTAACTGAAGGTTCAGATGATGGTTAGCACTTTTTGGCAATAAAGAATTTTTAATTAGGGTATGTACATTTTCTTTTTACACATAATGCTATTGCACACTTAATAGACTGCAGTAAAATATAAACATAACTTCTGTATGCACTGGTAAACCAAAAAATTTGTGTGACTTGCTTCACTGCGATATTCGTTTCACTGCGGTGGTCTGTAACCAAACCCGCAGTTATCTCCAAGGTCTCCTCATACACAAGAAATGGATGATGGGAGAGGCTGTGATGACAAATGATGAAGTTATATGGGGCTTCCTTTGGCGGGGGGAGGTGTTGTTTACTTGTGGGAGGAAGGCTTAAAGGGGTTGCGTGGGAGTGTGCAGTCTCAAGATACCTGCTTTTGTTGGGGATTAAGCCTTTCTCCAATTCATTTCCAATCCTCACGGCCAGCCAGTGGCCCAGTTTCCCATCGTACAGCGTATCTACCACACGGAAGACCTCCCCTCTGGTGAAAGCCAGGCTCTGTGGAGTTTCTTTCTCACATTCAAAGTGGCTTCTTATAAAAAACGAATCCCCTCTGCCACAAGCCAGTATGTCTCTATACACTGAAAGACAAAAGCATCATTGCATGTGGTACTCAGCTTGGCCAGAGGTCTTTTCTGGAAGAGTTATCAGCTCTCTGAACTCTGGTCACCCTCTTTACTTTCTTTGCATTTAGCGAACTCAGCACACAGGCCCCACGGGAACCATAGTTCAAACAGGAAGAAGGACAAGTAACTAAGTTCACGAGTTGCTGTGATGGTTAATTTTATGCATCGACTTGACTGGGCCATGGGGTGCCCAGATTCTAGGTGTGTCTATGAGGGTGTTTCTGGATGAGATTAACATTTAACTCGGGCAGACTGAGTAAAGCCAATTGCCCTCCCTGGTTTGGGTGGGCTTCAGCCAGTCCATTGAAGGCTTGAACACAACAAAAAGGTAAACCGTCCCCCGAGTAAGAGAAAAATGAACCCTTCTTCCTTTCAAAGTGGGACGTCAGCTTTTCTCCTGCCTTCAGACTCAAACAGATACACTGGCTCTTCCTGGATCTTGAGCCAGTCCGCCTTTGGACAGCAACTACACCATTGGTTCTCTTGGTTCTCAGGTCTTTGGACTTGGACTGGAACTAAACCATTGGCTCTCTTTGGGTCTCCAGCTCACCAACTCACCCTGAAGATCTTGGAACCTGCCAGCCTCCATAATCATGTAAGCCAATTCCTCACAGTATCAATAAATAGCTCACTTTCTCCCTTTCTCTGTCTGCCTGTTTCTGTCTCTGTCTCTCTCTTTCTATGTATAGAAAGATATACATATATACACACACACACACATACACATCCTATTGGTTCCATTTCTCTGGAGAACCTTAATACAGTTGCCAATCAACTGTACTAGCTGAAGCAGACAAGAAGATTCTATTAACCCCCATTTTACAGATGAGAACAATAAAGCTTGGAAAGGTGAAGCAACTTGTCAGACTGATACGGGTTAATATGAGAGCTGACCAGCAGGTGTGGCCCTTTCCATCTGTCATGGAAAAACTCAATAATAACTTCAGGCAGTAATTAAGGATGGATCTCTGTCCAGAAAAGCAGTTTTACTCCAAAATCACACAACTAGTGAAATTCTTTCAGTAGGTGCACAGAAAACATGTGTATAGAAAGTTAAATGGTACCCGAATTCTTTCCACATACCTACGACCTAGAGATCAGGTGTCAGGATCCACTTCGATATTTTAATACCCAGATTTTCCTGTTGTGCTCCCAAGCTACCTCCCTCTCCTACCGCCCACTAAACTCATAACCAAACTTGCTCACCATCAGCTCGGCTCTGAGCTAAAATGGTCACCATTTCGCCTTTGGGGATTTCTAACAGGTAGAGAACGGCATCCTCCCGAACGAGCCCTCTGAAATCCTGGGTGTTCACCTGATCGGAGGGGCAAACAGAAAAAACAAAACAAGAAGAAATAAGTTGTTTTCAAAAAGGTGCCACCTGCTTTTGATCTGTTTGTTTTCATCAGGGCCTGCCCACAGCAAACCTCAGATGTAAAGAAGTCCTTCGTGCCCTACCCAGGGACTCCTAGCACCCGGCCTGGGCTGTGGGTACCACCATATCCTCCTGCCTCCCCACACTGCACACCCCTTAGGACTATGCCATTCCACCAAGGACTCATCACTGGATCAGGTTAGAATTTCTTGTAGCTGTGTCTGCTTCCCTCTCTTCTTTGAATCTCCTGTAGAGGTGGCCAGGAAGGTACAAATCCAATTACTGTAATGCAATAAGGACTGGTGGGGTCTATGGTAAATGAGCGTGCTGGCCCAGCTTAAGGCACTAATACTTTTCAAATTGATTCAAATAAAAGCCTGCAAAGAAGGATTCCGACCAAATCCACCTTTCTCTTACAGCTTCTAGCACCTGAAATTGAAGAACATTAGTCTTAGGTGGCAGACCATTAGCCTAATCTATAGGCTTTTAGTTTAAGCTTCTGATACATAATGGGCAAGAAGTTCACATTTATTCCCCACTGAGTAGGGTACACTGTAAATAGCGCTCAGAAGACAAGTTAGAAAGCAGGTAAAACTGAAAAGTGGGACAAAGAAAAAGACATTTTGACATCTTTGTCTTGTACCTTGAAAACCACTTTAAAACAGAATAATTACACATAAGTAAAATGTAAAAATGATTTTAAAGTACCTAATATTTTGATAATGTATTACAGAAGTGAAGATACAGAATTCCTCTGAAATATTTTCTTCAGTCACTGAGGACTTGTAGAATCCTTTAATCAAAGAGTAATGCCTTACTACTGAAAAAGATCATTAATTGAGTCTAATTTAATTAAGGTTGGAATTTACCATTAAGTGAAAATAGGCATGAGATTAAAATTTACTTGGTGCGTTTAAAATAGAGTGATTTACTAAACCAATCACGTCAACTTTTCCATTGAAACAATATTTATAGCACTTAAGACAGCTCATTCCCATCTCTCTGTCCCTGAATTAGGGATATTCACGCTTTGGTAATTAATCCTTTCTTATGCACCATCTGCAGATCTACATCTGTGTCTATATGTGGCCACGTGTATGTTTTTATATGCACTGTACATGCTTGCATTTGTTTATTTAAATAAGATAGGGCCACAGGGCATGGGGGAAGACCTTGGCGGTCCCTCTGTCCTTCTCTATTCAGAGACTGACCTTCTGTCAAGCCAAAAACTATAATGGTCAAAATTAAAGCAACACATGGTAGCTAAAATCCACATGGTTAATAACCAAACTTAGGAGCTTTTTTTTCTCTTTCCCTTCCTCTAATAGTTTCTGAAAGAGAAATGACAATCATACCAGGTAAAAAAATAAGCAAAGAGATAGGTAAGCCAAGCACTAAAGCATGTGCACTCCTGTTAGTTACAAGGCACATATTTCGCCACAGCACACTCACTTTTTCGTTCCACATGTCAAGCTGTCACCTTTACAAAAGGAAGAGCTGCACTTAAAAAACCCACAGCAGAGTAAAGTGCTTACTGTATGTACATTGTACCCTGATATATTCAATTTGACCATGAAAAGGAGTGCTGAAACAAATTAAAGGAAAAAAGGCCAAGACAGCACTTTGGTTAGGTTGTACAGCCCTCCCCAATAAATATCCTCTTCCATTATCTATTTAGTAGTCTACACGGTCTAGCTGTGTCTGCTGTGAGCCTGAAGAGGATTCTGTGTCAGCTACGCTAAGGCTGTGTCGCAACTTCTCTGCCCCAGTAGGTGAGCTCAATCTTTTTCACCCCTTTGAAGAATTGAGGGCTCCTTTTGTAGTCAACAGAAAATTTCCACACACCCAAGAATGAGGACCATCTACTGCCTGACCTCCAGATGAGACTACTGCAAAAGAAGCTGGTTCCTGGGCTTCCCTGGTGGCGCAGTGGTTGAGAGTCCGCCTGCCAATGCAGGGGACACGGGTTCGTGCCCCGGTCTGGGAAGGTCCCACATGCCGCGGAGCAGCTGGGCCCGCGCGTCCGGAGCCTGTGCTCCGCAGTGGGAGAGGCTACAACAGTGAGAGGCTGGAGTACCGCAAAAAAAAAAAAAAAAAAAAGAAGCTGGTTCCCACAGTTTCTTCCTTGTCGCCAAGGTGGTAACAGGAAACAAGACACTTTCTCAAGTAGAAAACATTGTGTATCACGACTTTTACACATGGGAGTGACTCTCATTTTGACGACTTAGAGAGGTCTGTCAAGCCCCTAAGTGAATTTACTATTTTTTTTCATGAAAATTCTAAAAATCCTTTTCCCCACAGGGTACAAAAATATGTCATCCTTGAACCTTTGTGAGCACAAGTTTCCAAATTCCTACCTGACTTCCTACGGTCCCACATCAGTTAGGAAACACGCTTTTTCTTCTTTGGCATCAGCCCACGAGTAAATTGGTATAAGCTGGCACTCAAACGGGGCTCTTATCGGTAGCACTTGGTAAGTGCTATTTCCTAGGATCATGTGGTACCCTGAGGTTCACTCAGGTACACTTAGTCTTCTAGGATCCTGTCCAGAGCCAAAGAGGGTCTAGAATGTCACTGGAAAGCTTCAGCAAAGCTCAAGGTCAAGGTTTGCTCTTCATCGGCTCCAGAAATGAAATCTGAACTACCACCACGAGGCCAAGGGCCAAGAAGGAAAAGGACCACCGCTTTTTGTGCTCTGCCTGCTTCCTTTGGGAATTCTGCTTTTCTCCCCTCTCCTCTGAGGCTAGACGCTCTTACCAGACCACCTAGTACGCATAAGAAATGCAAGTTTACAGAAGCAGAAATTCTGGTGTAGACAATTCCCCAGCATTCTGTATTTTTATAGTCACAAGGTACTCAGTGTTCCTGAAGTTAATACTGAAGTCAGTGGAAAATACATGATAAAATGTCAGAGATGAGTTGGTTATCCTTTTTTTTAAACCAATAGATTATACAAACATATATATAGTAAATTGAAAAGTACCAATATTTGATTAACCAGGGATTCTCCTTCCTGGACAATTTTAGATGTAAGTAACACACTGAATGGCAGCAACTGGTTAGTTTCCAACAGGATAAAGAACAGACACTGACTTTCCTACTCTGTGCCAAGAACTCTGCTGGGCGCCTTGCGAGTATCATCTGTTCTAATGTTCCCAGGGTGCCTGCGAGGCAGGTATGCTTATCCCCATTGAACAGATACAGAAACCCGAGTCTCACAGCCGAAGCCAAGGCCACAGACTCATATGAAGCTGGGACAGGATTCAAATCAGATGATCTGATGCCAATACCCACCTTTGTTCAGTTCCAGCACACGGCCTGAAGAGTGACAACCAAGCAGGGGCATCAACTAAAACCCAACCATTAGCAGGATCTTTTGAAAGCTCTTCTACCTAGCCCTTTAGCTGAAGTCTCCATTTTTTTGTTAATCAAACTAATAAAAATCTTTGTGAGGGTCTTGAACACTATAAAGTCCCACAGACATAGGAATGAGTTTTGGGTTCCAGGACTAGGAGACAGGACCCATTCGAAGGAAACAGAGACCTGACGCTTGGCAGCAACAAACCTGCAGTTGGTCTATTTTCACAAGCTGGACCACTTTCCTGTCCCTTATGTAAGACCCTCCAGAAAACCCCACTCTTCCCCAGTAACATTTAGAAACAGGGCTGGGATTTCCTACCTTCAGAATCTGGTCCCCTTCTTGAAGACCTTCTTGCTCTGCTGAGGTACCCTCTTGAATGCCGGCCACAAATATCCCGACATCATTGCCACCGGCCAACAGGAGGCCCACACTGTCTCCCTTCTTGAACCTCACCATTTTGGTATTGGGGCTGCAATGGGTTCCGTTTCAGGAAAGAAAGATGGGAGATTTTTTTTGGGGGGGTTGGGGGCGGGGTAAAGGAAAACCAACATTAGCAGTGAGCAATTTAATTTATTCTATCTATAGAGTGATTTACCCTTTTAAAATATCTCTCTCGGGGCTTCCCTGGTAGCGCAGTGGTTGGGGGTCCACCTGCCGATGCAGGGGACACGGGTTCGTGCCCTGGTCCGGAAAGATCCCACATGCCGTGGAGCGGCTGGGCCCGTGAGCCATGGCCGCTGAGCCTGCGTGTCCGGAGCCTGTGCTCCGCAACGGGAGAGGCCACGGCAGTGGGAGGCCCGCGTACCACAAAAAAAAAAAAAAAAGAAAAAAGCTCTCTCTCATTTTTCTCACATAATCTATAATTTTATCTTCCTTGGGGCTGTGAGATGAATATCAGTAGGCCACTTTACCAGTGAAGAACAGAAATAGAGAATGTTTAAGTACACTCATTCAAGATTAAAAGCAAATAATGGGCAGGATTAGAGCAAAAATCAAGGCCATCTGATTCCTACTTCAGGATTCTTTCAAAGGAAAGCCTGCTGACCCCATAGGGATCCTGTCAAATGGAGACACAGCCTGGGTCCAGGGAAGCAGGATCCGAATCCAGAGGCCACTGCTTGGAAGCAGGGGTTCTCACTGTCAAGTGCAGAGCACTGTATCACTTCTCCCCTCCCTCCACATGCCAGGATCACCTGTCACTATAGCCCCTACAGAGGCACCATACTTAAGCAATACTTCATCCATGTGGGCGTTCTTGACCTGGCAAACTCAAGTATTCAAAATAATATCTGGAAAACTAGCCAGGCAAGCAGACAAAGTTAACATTCACTCACTTCCACATTTTACTCGTCCTACAAATGATTTCTCTTTCTCACAAACAGTAGCAATAGGGGTTGGTTAAAGGGCAGCTAATTATATGCAAAATCACCATCTAAAGTTTAAGAAAACCATTCTTCCAAATTTCCATTAAGGAGATAGAGCTGTGTGGAGGAAGAAAGGGGGAAAGCAAGAAAGACTGAAATACATACCCATATATTGCTAAATCTTCAGGACTTGGACGAAGAACAGTTCTTGGGGCTGGTTTTGGTGGAGGAACTGTGGATTAAAAAACATCATTACCGACCTGGACTAACAGGCTTTGTCTTGTCTCTAAATATAAAGATCACAAAATCCACAAAAAATTCAAGTCTGTACCCTATGCTACATATGTCATCACATCAAACAAAAATGTCTTAAGTTTAAGTTTGAGGCATTAGTAGGTGTCAATGATTTCTCAAAAGAAGTGAGAAGAAAATGAACCTTTAAAATCCAAGATGCATAATCACGTTTACAAGCAGGTAGCATTTTTTAAGTAACTTAAAAGCCATGTAATAATGCTGTTTTTTTTCCATGGATAAATATTTATGCATTTAAATCATGATAATTTTATGGGGTTGGGGGCAGGGGTAGGGAATGGAGTTGAGATCAGAAATGGGACATAAAAGGACTTCAACTAATCAAATTTGACAAAATGTGACTGTGACATAATTAGAAGTATGTATTTGGTCTCTTCCCCACCCTCAGAGATCCTAAAGTCCCTTTCATCTCTGGAGTAAAAGGGGTGCCAGGAGTATCTTTTGCTCTAATGTTCCATCTTTGAGGCCAGTTCCTGACACAGAGGTCCTACATCCCTTGCAATTTCCTGGGTGATGGGAGCATCCTTTGTTCTAAAGAGATGACTCCTGGAGAGCCTCAGGATGGGGCTGGTCACCAGGAAGAGAAAGCCATGCACATGACAAAGCCCCCATAAACAAGGGGATTCAGAATGCTTCAGGGTGGGTGAAAACATTGAGGTGCTGGGAGGGTGATGTGCCTGGAGAGGGCAGGAAAGCTCTCCACCCTCTCCCCAGACATTGCCCTATGCAGCTCTTCCATTTGGCTCTTCCTAAATTGTATCTTGTATTAAAAAAAAAAAAAAAAAGTAATAGTAAATAAAGTGCTTTCCTGAGTTCTGTGAGTCATTCTAGCAAATTATCAAACTTGAGGAAAGAGTCACGGGAACCCCCAGTTTAGAGCTGGTTGGTCGGAAGTGAAGGCGGCAACCCGGGACTCGTGACTGGCGCCTGTAGTGGGGGCATCTTGTGAGACGGAGCCCTTAACCTGTGGGGTCTGCACGAACTTGGGTAGTCAGTGCCAGAACTGAATTGAACTGTACGACACCCGGTCGGTGTCTGGAGAATTCGAGAACTGGTAGTTGGGCAGAGGACAAAACCCACACAGTTGGTGTCAGAAGTGTTGTGAGCAGATAACAGTTCAGGTTGGGATCAGGGATGGGAGACAAAAGGACCATGACTAATGAAACATAACAAAAGGTGACCAATCTGTTGGCACACAGAAAGAGCTGTTATTCTTTGTATTTTTCTCAATATTAAATGAGACAGGAGTGCCTCTTCCATATATAAAAATGATTTTAAAATAATTTCTCTCTCTCTTTCCAGCCACCTTCTGGAATTACCAAGCACTGACACCTGAACATGACTGTTTAAAATGAGCCTCACCTGGGGCTTCCTCTTGGTATGTGGGTTCCTTGCTGGGTTCTGCGCTCACTGCAGCTGCAATATCTCCAGTGGACTTAAAGGGAGTGGGTGTGGCGCCCATCCTGGACCATCTGCTATGCGTGTCCTCTCTTGAACTTAAGCACACGTCATGTTAACGTCTCATCATGTGACAGATTTGCAAATACATATGTGCGTACACTCACAGGGATGTGGGCGAGGGAAAATACTCATCATCTTACTTTGGTCTTTCCTTCAGCTTTTCATTCGAGGAATGATAATCATAATCGGAATACTGCTGTCGTCTGTCCTCCGGAGAAAATGATTGGTTTGACTCTATTTCTGAGATATCTGATTTCAAAAATAAGAAAAGACTTCTTAATAAAACATTTGAGACCTGTGCCAGAAATTATTCTATTCTCTGGGCAAGGAAACAGGGGAAATGGAAGAGAGGGCAGGCAGTAAATGTGCTATTAGTCTGAGTCTTTCGTTGAAAAAAAAAAAAGAATCTGATCGTTTGAAAGGAAAGGCATTAATTAACAAAGAGGGCTCTAAATCCAGAATTTTATGTTCCTCTTTCATCATACTTTCCATCAAAGCTGACACTGAAGAGACAAAATCCAATGATGGGAATATATATATGTGTGTGTGTATGTGTGAATCTATATTAGTGTATATACACAGGTACACACACACACACACACACACACTCATTTTGAGTGTGCACATAGACCAGTGCTTCTGAAACTTTAATGTGCGTACATATCACCTGGGATCTTGTTAGAATGCAACTCTTCTGGGCCGGGCCCGAGATTCTGCAATTCCGTCAAGCTCCTGGATGACACGATGCTGCTAGTGGGCTAAGCAGCACACTTGGAGTAACAAGGAAATAACCCGTAAGCTCCTAGCACCCTGGCATTACTTCCTGTGCTCTACGTGTTTTCCTGTATTCAGAGCAGTAACCACCTGATTAGACATTGTATATAATAGAAATTAAACCAAGTTTTAAGGTTTTATAAAGTAATTCTTTTAAAGATCAACAAGTCCATTTCTAAACTTGAGAACTTAATATTTTCTAAACTTTTCTGCACAAAGCCAATACTAGATGATTAAGTAGGAAATAGCATGCCTATTTATTTTTATTGGTAGTTTTTACATGGTTAAAATGTTATCGTATGTACTGTATGTCAACTATACTTCAATTAAAAAAATAAAAATAAATAATAAAGACATGCCCGAGAGCCCCCCGCCCCGCCGAAAAGTGAAGGGCTAAGAAGACACAAGACCATTTTGAAGGACAAGAAGTTGGATTTGGCTGTGGAAATTAATGAAGAGAGACCAAATAAATAAATGTTATCTTATGTAAAATTCATATTCAAATTAAAAAAAAAGAAACGACTATAGCTTCATAAGAGAAGAGGTGACACAGATTGCTAACCAATGAATACCAGACTATTCATCCATTCTGATTGAGTCTATTATAGTGTCTACCAGTTTTAACTATCCTCTACATTGTCTTCTCTTTGTTGGAAATATTAACAGTCACTTAAAAAAAATCACATGATAAAGCACAAGAATGAGCAATTTACAAATGTATGTGGTTAGTTCTGTGAACCACTCCCACATACATTTTTTTACTAACAAGTTTTGTTTTCAATGGCCTCAGAGTCCGCAGGGATTCACAAGTACACCAGAATTTCATACTGGAATCCTAATTTCAACAGACCCTTTAATAAGAAAATAACAACCAAACCTGGAATTAAAGTTTAAAAGAGAGGCTTCTGTTAGAAATTTAACTTCCAGGTGAATGGCTATGCTAGATAGAGATGACAATGCAGAAGCAACAGTCTTCCTCTCCTCCAGCTCAGCTCACAGCCTCCCCTTTCTTTACCTTCTATTTCTGAGTCGCTGTCATTTAACGAGGGGATGTTGATGAGCGTCTGCTTGCTGTCCCTCAACACCACGAGCTGGAGTTTTCCTCTTGACTTTTCTATCAGTTTTCGGGCATCCGTTAAAGACATGTTCTCAGTTACGGTTCCATTTATCTGTGTTTATGAAGAACAGTAATGTTCCATGCAATACAACTACCCACAGCAAAACAGAAAATTCTTATTTTCCTCTTCTAAAAAGTTAAGGGCTTTGCTCAGTTACTCAAACAGACGTGGGCTTTAGGATGACTGACTGAATAAAAATGAATTATCCTTTAAATTAAATATAACCCCACATGCCTGGAACCCAAACACAGGCCTGAGAAAGCTGTAGTGTACTTAAGTTACTCTGCTAATTTATTTAACTTCCAAGCTCAAGACGATGGTTTGGTTTACTACTGGAACATGTTTCCTGACTAGAGAGGTTTACAAAAACGATTAAATATTCAGCATTCATATACCACCAACTTGCCCTCTCATCTTTCCTTCGTTTAGAGAACAGGAGCTTAAACTTTTAATAAACAGGGAAGAAGAAAGACTTTGCTGAGATTTTTTTAAAATTTATTTTAATTTATTTTATTTTTGGCTGTGTCGGGTCTTTGTTGTGGTGCGCGGGCTTCTCACTGAGGTGGCTTCTCTTGTTGCGGAGCATGGGCTCTAGGCACACGGGCTTCAGTAGTTGTGGCTCCTGGGCTCAAGAGCGCAGACTCAGTAGTTGTGGCGCACAGGCTTAGTTGCTCTGCGGCATGTGGGATCGTCCCAGACCAGGGCTCGAACCCGTGTCCCCTGCACTGGTGGGCGGATTCTTTACCACTGCACCAGGGAACCCCCAAGATTTTTGTTTTTAACTGACACTACACTATTACAAATCTCCAAGTCTGGTTTTCCTGATAAAAATGATCTCTCTGCTGCCCTTCCAGGCTTTGTCTTATTATTGACTCCTATCTCAACAAAGTTTCACTGACTTGGCACTTGAATGCGGAAATACAGACTAGGAAGCTGAGCATGAACCCACCCACCTTGAGAATTATGTCTCCTTCATGCAGGTTGCCATCTTTAGATGCTAGACCTGTTCCGGTCATTTCCTTTATGAAGATCTGACTCCCGAGCCGGAGACCATACTCTAGAAGACAAACACACAAACAAACACATATTTCATCAACGTGTTCAGAAAACTAAGGCTGGCTTTTAGGACGATTTAAAAATATGTACGCAAAATTAATTTTGCATGTGAGACAGTCTGTAAGCCCACCGGCCTTCACTTGTCAAAACAGTCGATGTCATTAAAAAAAAAAGAAAAAGAGGCAGAGGGACTGTTCTAGATTAAAAGAGACATAAAAACCAAATGCACTGCGTGAAACTTCACTAGATCCTCAATCCAATATGGGGTAGAGGTGGGGGGTAGGGGTGGATTACATTATTTTGGAGCAACTTCAAAATAAACTGCACTATAATATATTAAAAGGCATATTAATGCTAACTTTCTTAAGAGTAATAATGGCATTATGGTTATGAAGGGCAATGTTTCTATCCTTGGGAGATACCTGCTGAAATATTTAGGGGTAAAGGGTCATTTTGCCTGCAACTTACCTTTCAGTGGTTCCAAAACACCATTTAGAGACAGAGAGATGCGGTAGGGGAGGAAGACGGGGGAGGGAGAAAGGGAAAAAAAGGAGAAATAAAACAAATGTGGCAAAATGTTAACAATTGGTAAAACTAGGTGAAGGCTATTTGAGTTATTTGCCACAAAATTAACACTTTTCAAAACAAAATGTTGGGGAGAAAAAAAAACAATTCAGTACATCTTAACAGGCGTGTTCTACTGACAATACAGTTGCCTACAGGAAAGTACCACAAATAGCAAACCCTCTATCTGTAACAATTTAGATTGTGTGGGATTTGGCACTGAAAAAATGTCACTGTGTGAAGAAAAGGGGTAGATAAGCCAGCAAAGCAACAAATAAAGTATTCAACTAAAACTGGCACAGCTCTGGGGATTTATGGACTTTGCATTGTTCTCAAGAAAAACCACTGTATTTACTAAGTATGTACATTTGAAAATATTTTAAATACTATTTAGACTATTCTGATTTTACTTATTAAACATGTAAAAATACACACTTTAAGGATGAATTTTGGTTATTTTAGGAAGCTACCTAAACCTAGCAGGTTTGAAAAGAGGCACACTCAAATTTTATTATTATTGTTATGGACTCAGTGAAGTCAGAAACAGAAAAATAAGTATCGTATATTAACGCATATTTGTGGAATCTAGAAAAATGGTACGGATGAACCTATTTGCAGGGCAGGCATAGAAAGGCAGACTCGGAACGGATGTGTGGACACGGTGGGGAAGGGGAGGGTGGGATGAATTGGGAGATCAGGTTTGACATATATACACTACAATGTATAAAACAGATAGCTAGTAGGAACCTGCTGTATAGCACAGGGAGCTCAGTTTGGTGCTCTGTGATGGCCTAGTTGGGTGGGATGGGGGGGGGGTGGGAGGGAGGTCCAAGAGGGAGGGGATGTGTGTATGCATATGGCTGATTCACCGCACTGTGCGGCAGAAACTAACACAACATTGTAAAGCAATTATACTCCAATAAAAAAAAAATCTTATCAATTCAAAATAAAGTAACTTTCTGCCACTTAGAAGTAGATTTAAAGAGAAGTTTTAAGTGACTTATAGTAAGTTAGATTCAGATCTTACCACAAGGATTAAAGCTGTTAAGGTCCACCCCTGCCCTTTAGGGAGCTGATACTCAAGAAAGAATAAAGGTAAGACAGACAGCATTTTCTTCAGGGATGGCGATTCCTTACAGGTTAAACAGCCTCACAGCCCAGGACAGAAGGTTGAGACAAACTTGAGCAATGACTTCTTTCTCACGTGTCAACAATTCCTCCATCCTCTTAAAAACTGCACTCTTATTGTAAAATTACAAATAGGTTGCTATTGGTATGTTTGTGGGCACCTCTCAAATGAGGAAAAAAAGTCAGTTGGCCATCTTCTAAGACTTTTACCAGCAAGGCTATCTGATGCCCATGAAACATGTAAAAGCTGGCCATGTGAATGGATCCTATTTTTCTTAATCAAATGTAGGTTTTGCCTGCAGCCAGATATTTGTAAAGATTAATTCTTATGCAACTCTAGCCAGTGATAGCTAAACTACCGTGTCATCTTAGCAAAAGGTGGCTTAAAAAATCTTTTAAAAAGCAGAACTTTGGAAAAAACAAACAAGCAAACACTGAATTCTAAGTTTAAAAAGCAAAATGGCCCAGAAACAGTAAAATGGCGCATCAGCAAAGGGGCATGAGCCCTCTCTGTTCCTTACTAGTATTACTAAGACCAGGCATGATGTGGGCAGTTTCTTAGGACAAACATCTTTTTCATTGTGGGTCACAACTCATGAGCGAGTCTTGAAATCAATTTAGTGAGTTGGGACCAGTATCTTTTAATTTAATGTAAGAGAACCTCTCAAAAATCATCACTCAGAGTTAAGTACCATTCCGTGAAACACTTGGCCAAGTTTTTCACATATTGGTGCCTCCACGATTATTTGCAAGATGTGGTTCTTTCTGTGGCAGGAGGAGGAGGGGGAAGAGAAGGAGAAAGAGGAAGAAGGGGAAGAGGAGAGAGAGGGGGAGGAAAATACTGAAAAGCACTGCAACGGGGAACTCAAGAATCTGGGTGCAAGTCCTACCGGACGTGCATCAGCCTTCTGTGAAGGAGGCCTTGTGTCAAGTTATCTTTCTCAAAACTTCTCTACGGTCCACAATCTGGAAGCAGAATAGTTTTTACTCTGCAATTCTTGGGGGTTGATGAATTAATACGTCATTATCCATGGTTATAAAGATTTTCTAGAATTCTTAAATCTCCCAAGATTCACATTCCTCAGAGATAGTACCATCTCAACTTTCACCTTTGTTTTCTGGACCTGGGCTCCAGTATCCCATTATTCGCATCCTTGCAGTTACCTCAATATCCTTTCAATAGATACCCAATTGTATAACTCAACTCTTTAAGCTCCTCTAGAAGAACTAAAGAAAACAAACCCTCTCATCTGATAGGCTCTTTAAAATGCAAATTCCCAACCTAAAAAGCAAGAGGTCTTTCACTTTGCCCTCTTGGGTACTCTTATCTTTTTTCCTCTTTGAAGGAGGACAATTAGAGAACATGCAGAGATAAAAGATGTTACCAGGAATTCAAAAAGTTGGAAGCTAAAAATCAATGCAGGGAATAGCTCAACATGGGGCTCTAAATCCCTGTTCATTCACCTACTTGTTTCCTATCATCTATTTCCAAGAGATGAAGTTTGAGCTCCAACTCCACCACTTACTCACCAGCTTCAAGATGTGGGCATGTCACCTCCCATCTCTGAGTTGCAGAAGCCTCACCTCACTGCAAGTGCTACTTGCTTGTCCAGCTGCCACAAAGGGGTTTAGTTAATCTGGATGTGCTTAAGCGTATGCAACTGCTCCAGGCACGCAACATGGGACGGGCAGCCTGGGCCAGAGCCTGCCTCATCTGTGGACACACCAAAAACCTCTCTGCACCTTGCTATACCCACCTGTAAAAGAGGAATGAAGTCTCCTACCTACCACAAAGGCTTCTGGTGAGGATTAAATTAGAAAGTATTTATTCCACAGAGGGCCCTGGCATAGAGCAAAAACTCAATCAAGATTACCTGGAGTATTGTCCCCTACTGTGGTTTCAACAGTTTAAGCTACACTGGGTTCACCAAGAGAGCCTGTTAACACAGAGACCCCAGGGGCCACCCCAGTGCTTCTGATTCAGTGGGGGCTGGTCTGGGGCCTGAGAATCTACATTTCTAATAAGCGTCCAGGTGATATTTATGCTGCTCTAAGAACCACTGGCCTATTAGTTTAAAGCCAGATTTCCACCACCTGGCTTAGTCACTGATGATACAACTTTGTGCAAGTCAATGAACTTTTCTGTGCCACTAGTTTCCTTGTCTATAAAATGAAGATATGACTAACTCCCACAGGGGGTGGTGGTGAGGACAAAATGAGCTAATCCGTGCAAAGCATTTATTAGGTCAGTGCTTGGCACACAGCAGGTTCCACGTAAGAGTTAGCTATTATAGTGCTTTTTCTTCATCAAGCATGACTACCTTCATTTGCTTTGCTTTTCATCAGAAGGATCCCGATGGGCCTGTCCGAGTCCAGCTGTCCCCGCGGCTCGGGGCTGGGGCTGCGGGAGTGGAGGTGCTCGTGGCTGCGGCTCCAGGACGTCCCGTACCGGGCATCGGGCTGGGCCCTGAGGCCATACTCCCGCTCCGGGCTGTAGGCGCGATCGTAGGTCGGGTCAATGCTCCGGCCGCGGCTCCTCTCCCGGGCTCGCCGGTAGTCATCGTCGTCGTGGTCCAGGCCCCGCTCGAGGCTGCGGCCACGGCTGCGCTCTCGGGCTCGCCGGTAGTAGTAGTCGTCGTCGTGGTCCAGGCCCCGCTCCAGGCTCCGGCCGCGGCTCCGGTCCCGCTCCCGGCTGCGCGCCCGGTCGTGGGGACGACCCCTCTCCAGGCTGTCCTCCCAGCTGCGGCTGCACTCTCCGCGGCTGCTGGGCCGGCTCCTCTCGCTGTACCCGCTGCGCGCGCTTCTGCCATCAAATTCGTCCATCAGCTCGAAAGCCCGGTCATGCTCGTGGACGGGAGGGCTGCCCTGCGGCGGGGCCAGCTGGACCTTCCGGGGCCTCTTGACCACCTGTCACAAAACAAACAGTGGGGACGCAAGACAATCACAACCAAACATAGAGAATGCAGTGGTTAAGAGCCCGGGTTCTCCTTCCAGTAAAACTCTTGTGTCCCCACCCAGTTGCTAAGCCTCAGGGTCCTCATCTGGAAAATGAGGACCCCCTCAGGGGGGTCAAGGATAAAATAAGACAATAAGTATAAAACTCTGAGCACAGTGCCTCCAAAATCTGCTTCTACTCGAAGTGTGAAAAGCACCAAAGGGATTTAAATCACTAAGTTACAAAAATGAAAATCCAGAAAGTGAGACATTCTGTACACAAGTGCGTAGGTTCATCTAAAAGTCAATGTCATTCAAAAGAGGTGGGAGGCAGGTAAGGGGAGAGAGGAGGTAAAAGAGGGATCCTTTAAGATTAAAATGGACCGACGAGGGCGCTGAGTGGAGGCAGCGAAGAGCGCTCGGGCGGACCACTCCGCTTTCCCGCGCCGCGCAGCCTCCCGCCCTCCGCCTCCTGTTCGGACCCGCCGCCGGCTTCTTCTCCCGAGACTGCCCTCAGCCCGCGCACCAGTCGGCTCCGCTATGGCGACCCGCAGCCCCAGAGTCGTGATTAGTGATGATGCACCAGGTTATGACCTAGATTTATTCTGTAGACCTAATCATTATGCTGAGGATTTGGAAAAGGTGTTTATTCTTCATGGACTAAATATGGACAGGACCGAACAGCTGGCTTGAGAATGTGATGGAGATGGGAGGCCATCACATCGTGGCCCTCTGTGTGCTCAAGGGGGGCTATAAATTCTTTGCTGACCTGCTGGATTACATCCAAGCACTGAACAGAAATAGTGATAGATCTATACCTATGCCTAGATTTTATCAGACTGAAGAGCTACTGTAATGACCAGTCAACAGGTGAGGTAAAAGTAATTGGTGGAAAATGTAAAACCGATAGCTAGTAGGAAGCAGCCGCATAGCACAGGGAGATCAGCTCGCTGCTTTGTGACCACCTAGAGGGGTGGGATAGGGAGGGTGGGAGGGAGGGAGACGCAAGAGGGAGGAGATATGGGGATATATGTATACGTATAGCTGATTCACTTTGTTATACAGCAGAAACTAACACACCATTGTAAAGCAATTATACTCCAATAAGAATGTTAAAAAAAAAGTAATTGGTGGAGATGATCTCTCAACTTTAACTGGAAAGAATGTCTTGACTGTTGAAGATATAACTGACACTGGCAAAACAAGGCAAACCTTGCTTTCCTTGGTCAAGCAACATAATCCAAAGATGGTCAAGGCTGCAAGCTTGCTGGTGAAAAGGACCCCTCGAAGTGTTGGATATAGACCAAACTTTGTTGGATTTGAAATTACAGACAAGTTTGTTGTAGGATATGCCCTTGACTACAATGAGTACTTCAGGGATTTGAATCATGTTTGTGTCATTAGCGAAACTGGGAAAGCAAAATACAAAGCCTGAGAGTTCGAGTTTGGAAACCTCTGGAGTCCCATTGAAATCACCAGGAAAATTACCAAATGTTCTAGTTCTGTGGCCAGCTGCTTAGCAGAGCTTACTGCATGTATCTTCTAAGAATTTTATGTTTTGTATTTTAGTTGCCGAATTCCCGAACTCTTTATTTGCACTATGAGCCTATAGACTGTCAGTTCCCTTTGGGTGGATTGTTGTTTGACTTGTGAATGAAAAGTCTCTTAAACCACACCACTATTGAACGAAAACATTGAAACTGTATCTGTAAGAAACATTTAAAGACAAGAATATATTAGTTTTTTAATTGATATCTTAATTTTTATATATTCAGGAAAGAACAGAAGTGATTGAATATTGTTAATTATACCACTGTATGTTTAGAAAAGAAGCAGTCAGTTTCATATCAGTGACAGCATTTAGAGGTATTGTTATGTTGGATAAACCATATGTCCTGGAATTACTTTAGTAGATTTCAGGAGCATTAACTGTATTTTCCCGCTTGTTCAGATTATTTCTGGTGAATCTTTGTCAACAGTTCCATTTAAATACAGGTCAATAAGTTCTAAAAACCTACCACTTTTTGAAGTCTTCAATGTAAAAATCCTAAAAATAAAGGCTGTCTCTTTAAAAAAAAAGATTAAAATGGACTAAAGTGATTAGGACCAAATGTGATGAGTGAACTTTGATTGGATCCTGGATGGGGAAGAAAAATCTACCAAAGTCATCTTAGGGTATGGACTGTATATTAAATGATATTGTAGAGTTATTATTACTTTTCTTTTTTTAATTTTAAAGTAATAACAAGTATTTATCTGATTTACAGAAAAGAAATACAATTAAGAGATTAAGGACAAAACTCCATTAGTGTAAAAGTCACTGGCTAATCTAGCACAGGAACAACTGGATTGCTTCCAGCAGTTTTGAAGCACTAAAAGATCTTAAAATGTGGATAGAGAAACAGATGTGTATATTTCTTTATATTAAAGTTAAATATGAATTTTATTCTGACAAGTCAGACCCAGAATGTTACTTTATCAATTTTTATGCATTTGAACATCTGCAACATATAGCAATCCTTTGTTTAGTAATCTTCAGTATAAATATAAAAATCTGAGATACATGAGAATGTTTTTCAAATCATACTTCTATTTCTTCACAGCTTTATATGTGCAAAATTATACATAATTATAATTTTCAAACTTTGAATATCCATGTTATTTGATATATCTGTACAGAAAGAGTAAGATAAAAAACATTTAATAAAATTAAATATATCTAATTTGCAAAATTGATGTCTGACATTTGTTGTGTGCTCGTGCAACAAAGAGTGCATAGGTTATTTCTGCAGCAATCAAAACCAAAATCTTTTTAAACTCAGATTTCAAGTTTCCTCTGATAATTATTCTACTCCCTGGAAATACTTTCAAGTTTTGATTTCTAGATGCAATGGGCATTTTGTTACATATACATGTATTTTATCCCTAAACTTGTATATTTTCAAACCATTTGAACATTATAATCAGACTCAGCATGGTGATTTTTTCTTAGAATCTGTAGAAGTCCTCTGTTCAGGATTAATGTAGAGACTCCCAGTGCGCCAATGTGAAAAACCAGGTAAAGATAGTATTACCACTATGCTTTAGTGGGATTTCCTGCAGGTTTAGGATCATAACCATATAGGAAAGTAGCTCTTATTACAAGGATGGCTCCAAGGGAAAAGACACTGGTTGGTACGAAATCTTGTAGTCAAAAAATAAGATATCAGTGTTGCTAATACTGTTCACAAAGAGGTTGCAAATCCTTTTAAAATGTTATCCGCATACTTAATCACAGCAGCTATTACAAGGCCTCCCAGTGCCTGAACAACAACTATCCATGTCAGCTGGTTATACCCCTGAAAAAATCCATTCTTTGATTCCAGTTCTCCTTCATAAACATATACACCCATTAACCCAAATATACTCCCCCAAAAACCAAGCTGGATGTTTCTTACCCACACTGATTGTTTGGTTTCTTTTAAGATTTTCTCAAACTAAAACCCAGCAAAGCCACTTGAAAAACATGCTGTGCGAACTGCCATGAAGCCTACGAATTGTGAGCCAGGTGAAAGTTCCTTAGAATTAAGCGCTTGTGGGGCTTCGATGGTGGCTCAGTGGTTAAGAATCCACCTGCCAATGCAGAGGACACGGGTTCGATCGTCAGACCTGGAAGATCCCACATGCCGCAGAGCAACTAAGCCCGTGCGCCACAACTACTGAGCCTGTGCTCTAGAGCCCGCGAGCCACAACTACTGAGCTCGCGTGCCACAACTACGGAAGCCGTGTGCCTAGAGCCCATGCTCCACAACAAGAGAAGCCACCGCGATGAGAAGCCTGCATGCCACAACGAAGAGAAGCCCCCGCTCGCCGCAACTAGAGAAAGCCCGCGCACCGCAACTAGAGAAAGCCCGCGCGCAGCAACGAAGACCCAACGCAGCCAAAACTAAATAAATAAATTTATAAAAAATTAAAAGAAAAAGAATTAAGCGCTTGAGAATCTGAGGGCCACTGTACAAAAGCAACTCCTGTCATCAAAATTACTAGGGAGAGCCACTGGTACACACTTAATTTTTTTACTAAGCATCGACACAGAAAATAATGCAGTCCTAAGAATTTTCAACTGATATGTGACCTGATAAGTAGCTGCGTCTAGATTTGACAGTGCCACAGAGAGTAAATAATTCTGAAGAGTATATATCCCTGACGGAATAGCAAGTTTAAGCGTTTCCATAGGTTTGTTAAGAATTTCACCACGTAGTATTCAATTCAGTGCTCTTAGACTACATTTGCTGTCTTTGTAGACTAATAAAATGCAGGCCATTGTTTTCAAAAGTTCAGCAACAGCCACAGCTGTAGATGATAGATAACGAGGCCCCTCCTCTTTTAAAGTCCTAGAATAACACATTGTTAGAACCAAACTGGTAGCCTGAAAGACCAAAATTCCCAAGGAAAGGTATTTTAGATTGGCTGATGATGTCTTATCTTCATTTGCCTGCTAATGTTGGAGGGTCTCCTGCAGAGGTGGCAGGCAGCTGAGGCTCACCATGGGGACAAGGGCACTGGCAGCAGCAGTTCTGGGAAGTACTCATTTTCGTGAGCCCTCCCAGAGACCGCCATTAGCCCTGCCATAGAGCCTGTAGCTACTTTTCTTAAATAGGATAACAGTAGTATAATTATGCAGATGAATGTCCTTATTTAGGAGACTTGAGAAGTAAGAAGGATTAAACTGTCATGTCTGCAACTTCCCCTCAAACGGTTCACTAAAAATATGTATGTCTGGGCTTCCCTGGTGGCGCAGTGGTTGAGAGTCTGCCTGCCGATGCAGGGGACACGGGTTCGTGCCCCGGTCCGGGAAGATCCCACATGCCGCGTGAGCCATGGCCGCTGAGCCTGCGCGTCCGGAGCCTGTGCTCCGCAACGGGAGAGGCCACAACAGTAAGAGGCCCGCGTACCGCAAAAAAACAAAACAAAACACAAGTATGTCTTTATATACATACATAAAGAAAAATCAAGTGAATATGGCAGAATATTAACACTGTAGAAGATATATGTGTTGATTATACTAATCTTTGAACTTTTCTTTTTGTTTGAAAATTTTCATAATATAAAGTTGAAAAAAAAGTTAAATACCACACACCCAATGCATCCCCCCCCCCCAGCACTGCCCCTAACACACTGTGTTCCAATTCTCGCTTAGTGTGTCCACTTGCCCCACTGGAGTGAACACTCCTTGCAGCTCAGACCTGCTTCAGGTCATTTTCAACCAATGTTTGCTGAATGACTGAGAGAGCTAATAAATGAGTGAATGGTACAGATTGCCAGTATCTCCTAAGAAACAGGAGTTTATGAAGATAGAACAGATCCTGTGAGGGCCTTTACAAATGAGTTTCTGAGCTCATAATTTAGTCTCTAAATGAATGCTGTTTTACCATTGTTCTCAATCTATTTAATTCTCTTAGGTAATAATTGTTTAACCTGGCTCAAGGCAAATTCACTCAGACAAGAGAAGCATTGATCTTAAGTCAGGAGTAGGATAAGGAGACGGCAGGGAGGCATCCCTCACGTACATCTTTACATCACCCTTAACATCATTCTCCCAAAGTACTAAGGATATGGAAATAGTGGTCCCTAGATAGGGCTGAAGAGCAAGTAGTCATTTTCTTCTGGGCATAAAAACAAAGTCCTACCGAGGCAAGCTGAAAACAAACCCAGAACGTACAATGGCAGCGATCTTCCCACTTTTCCTCAGCTGCTGAACAGCAAATGAATGGAGTACGCCTTCCATGGGGGTGCCGTTAACCATGACCACCCTGTCATTTTCTCTGCAAATAAAACAGAAAAACGGAATGTGAAAAACTCCCATCTCATCCCTCTGAATCATTTATTTAGGAACAAATAAAAGTGGTGGATTGACCCAAAATGCTTCTTAAAGGGCTCAGCGTCTAATGACTCCTGAGGCTTAATCCATCAACTTGGTCTGAGCTCTTCTGAGGAAGGAACCCAGGAGCCACTCAGCCCACTGTGGACAGTGTCTCCTGGAAACCACCTGGGGAAAAGGACCCAAACCTACGGGGTCCCTCCAGGAGGCACTGGATAGCAGCAAGGTTTGAGCACAAGTGGAACTTGTGTGTCAGGGCCTCCTTACCCATGGAAAACGGTGCGCTTCAGCAAGTCTACAGATCTCCCCAAAGGAGGTTGATATTCACTTGTGTTTTGGAGGGGATGAAATCAAGAGCTCGCCTCAGATTCTTAAAGAAATTTTGAGGTCACAGAATCCTAACTCTTACTTTGTCTCATCAAAAAAAAAATCATGTAAAAATTCTACCATGCTCTCTGTATGAAAGAATACTAACTTGGAGAGGATCATGGAGATGAAATGCCAACAGAAGCTAAATTTTGGAGCCATGTGGCCAAGGCAGCTGTGTAATTAACTTTAGATTCTGCCCTGAGAAATTATCCTAAGGGGACTCAGACATGCACCTTTTCCAATGGCATTTGCTCTTCAGACCAGAAGCCTGGCAGTTGGAAAACTTGGGTTTTCATCTGGTAAATTTTTCCAATTTCTACATCCCTCTTACAAATTAGATAATCATTAATCAGACTATCCTCATTCTTAACGAATAAAAATGAAAATAAATATAGACAGTGTGGGTAGGCATTAGGGGAAAAAAAGAGCATGCCAATTTTACACTCGATGTTCATAAATGATTCCTAAACCCAGGAATGATAGTTACGATAGATAGTTATAACCATCTTCCTGTGGAAATTATTGCTTTCCTCTATTCAAAGTCTGGATATTCCCAAAGGTTTGGGGATTGTTAAAACATAGTGTGTTATGGTCTCCATTACTGCCTGAAGACTTTTCAATATACATATATAAAATTTTCTTTTCTTTTTGAATTTTAAAAGTGCACACCACTCAAAGCCCCCTGTTTAGGGCCAACCAGTGGGCTGGCAGGGGTTGGGGGCAGGGAGTAAGGACACTCACTGAAGCAGCCCATCGGCGGGCCCACCCGGGAGCACGTCAGAAATGACGATTGATGTCTCCCCATTTTCAAAGTGTGGGTTGTCTCTGCCTCCGGACACTGCAATTCCAAATCCTCTCTTGGAATCCTGTTCATTGGGGTTAAGAGAAAAATTAAAATAAAATCCTTCTATAAGTGGTTTTCAGGATTTATTACAAGCATTCGATAAAATAAAGGTCAAACCAATAACCGGAGACAGCTCAGGAACAGAAGGCTTAGAGAAACAAGTGAGAAACAGAGTACAGCGTCATCATGGTTAGCTGCCAGGTTTATAAAGGGAAATTCCTTATCTAAAAGAAACAGCCTTGTGAAAGCTGGACAAGATTGATAGCACAGACTGGAGTTATCACTAGAAGCTGGCAGGGGATGGGAAATTACATCTTCTGTCCAAATAAGGATGTGTTATTGGATTCACCAATCATACCTGTTCTCATATCCAGGCCTGAGCCAGATGGGCTGGTCACAACTGAATCTATGCTAAAACTATATATTTAAAGAATACCTTTAACTTCCAAGTTAGGGGAGCTAGTGGTTTCACTTTCATATAGGGTCAAAAAGAAGGAAATGGATTCTAAAGATAAAATCCGAAGATGAACTTAGTTTTGAGATCTCATGAGAGAGCAAAGCATTAAATTCTTTTCTACATGCATATAAGATGGAAATACAGATTAATTAGATTCAAGATTAATAGAGAAATGTATCACAGTGAACCCAAATAATAGAGAATCCCAACTCATTTCGGTGTTTAAAAAAGCTAAGCTCCCGGATTTCATCCAGATCACGGGGCATGTATGTGACTATCACACTAAATACAGGTTTCATTACGTAAAAATCTTCTCAGAGAATGAAAGAACCCTCACCTCAAGATAAGTTCCCACGTGGGGCCCACTGTGGCAATCGATAACAAACAGCAACACAGACAAGCTGGCTTGTTGTTCATTAATCACACGGCTTTGAATTTGGCAGTGCTATCCCCTGGTACCTGGTTTTACACAGGGAGAGCTCCAACCTCTATACCAGGCCAAAAATGTTTCTCACCTTTGCCAGTTTGGGGTCCAAACTCAAATGGTATGTGGTGGAAGGGCAGAGAGAAGAGTCAGAAGATGACAAGAGGTGAAAAATAAGACCTAAAGGGGGAAGCCGCTCAACTGAAGAAATCATGATTACTGCTCCAGAAGTTTCAGCACTTGAGCACCAATCTGTGTTTTTCTACCTGGATCGATTTAATACACATTTATTCAAGAACCAAATTTGCACTGAAGTCAAGGGTTGAAGTTCATGGTTGTGACGGTCAAAGGAAAACTCTCCCTTTGAGGAACTTACAATCCATCTAAGAGGTGACAGAGACTGGAGAGACTCAGAGTGGAGAAAGAGCCATGCAGGGCCCAGGAAAAGTTAGATGCTGACCAAGGCAGCTTGATGGAATAAGCCTTTGGGATCACGAGTGCATGTCTAGCTTGACTCAACCGCACGCAAGTCACTTACAAACTCTTGGTGGCTGCGCTCGTTTCGAGTGGGGCTAGCACCTATCCTGCCCACCTCAAACTCTGCTGTCAGAATAAAAAGGAACAGAGCTAACATTTATTAAGCAGTGATTATGTGCTGGTACTAGAAGCTCTTTGTACTAGAAGCTCTTTGTATTACCTAATTAATTTAATCAAGAGGGGCAATACCTGTGAAATACCTTTAAAAATTAAGTAAAATACACTTCCATGTGATCTTACTTCTACTTTCAACCCCACTGTGGGGAGGGGGCTGTTGTTTAAAATCTGATTAATTCGGAACCTATTAATATAATCAGGAGTGAGACAAAGACTACAACCCATGTCTCCTGAGTGCTAAACTAACATTTTAAAATTAGTTTGGGGAACTCCCCGGCGGTCCAGTGGTTAGGACTCCAAGCTTCCACTGCAGGGGCACGGGTTCATTCCCTGGTCAGGGAACTAAGACCCCTCATGCGTGTGGCACAGCCAAAAAACATTTTTTTTTTAATTAAAAAAAACGTTTTTTTCAGTTTGGACTTAAAACTCACTGAGGGAATAAGTTACAAATGCTATAATTAAAATTACAAAAGTTGTAGAAGCTACCTCAACGTCCTTAAATGGAACAGATTATTTCCATTCCTCCCTTCCTTTCCCCTCTTTTTCATAAACTATTCTATCTGGAGACAGGTGAATACATTAATTAACCTCAATACATTAATTAACCTCTGTAATTTTCTATACTATACAGACCTTAGCCAAAAAAATAACAACATGCAAATCCTTGTTAATGCAATAACTGTGTTTGTGTAAAAATAAATAAGATCCATGATCTGTTGTGGTATACATATACAATGGAATATTACTCAGCCATAAAAAAGAATGAAATAATGCCATTTGCAGCTACATGGATGGACCTAGAGATTATCACACTAAATGAAGTAAGTCAGACAGAGAAAGACAAATATCATATGATACCACTTATATGTGGAATCTAAAAATGATACAAATGAACTTATTTACAAAGTTGAAACATATACACAGACATAGAAAATAAACTTATGGCTACCAAAGGGAAAAGGGGAGGGAGGGATAAATTAAGAATTTGGAATTAACAGATACACACAACTATATATAAAACAGATAAAGGTCCTACTGAACAGCACAGGGAACTATATTCAATATCTTGTAGTAACCTATAATGGAAAGGAATCTGAAAAAGTGTTTGTGTGTGTGTGTGTGTTTAATGAATCACTTTGCTGTATACCTGAAACACTGTAAATCAACTATACTTCAATTAAAAAAAAAAGATCTATGATCTGTAAACTCAAGAACAGACTGTAGCAGATATGACATGTGTAGTACTCACCTTCTGTAGGGTCACAGTGTATTGTTCCCATATCAACTCCTCCATGCCTGGGGCCTGTTTTAGAAAAATCAAAACCAATTTGATTAAAAACACAAACATTTCAATGTTAGAAATAAAACTATAATTCAAAATGTCTCCATAGAAAGGCCAGCTCACACATTCTATACACCAAAGAGTGGGTATTTTTTAGGAACATTACACTACCTATTATATTTTCAAATATACTCTCCTTGAATGAAATGGCAAACTTAACAATACTAGAAAATTAGAGAAAAACATAGGGAGAGATGTACCCTAAGAAGAATGAAATATTAGGGACTTCTCTGGCAGTCCAGTGGTTAAGCCTCTGCACATCAAATGCAGGGACCACGGGTTCGATCACTCCTCAGGGAGCTAAGATCCCACATGCCGTGCAGCACGGCCAGAAAGAAAAAAAAAAAGAACGACTAGAATACTAAGTGTTGAGCTTTTTTACTATCACCACTCCAAAACACTGTCATGATAAAAGCCCTTATCTAGAGTTGCAAACAGATATACTCTCATTCTTTAAAAAAAAAAAAAAAAAACTCCCTTCCTCCAGTCAAAGGTGACCTCCTAGGCAAGTTTCATGCATTTTTGTGTGTGGGGGCGGGCGGGGGGATGCCCACGCTGTGCAGCTTGTGGGATCTTAGTTCCCTGACCAGGGATTGAACCCGGGGCCATGCCAGTGAAAGTGCTGAGTCCTAACCACTGCACCATCAGGGAACTCAAGTTTTATGGATTTTTATGTCTAAAGGAATCCTTGGCCTTATCACAGAGACTGCCAAATTGTGTAATCTGTGGGACCCCTTGGCCTTTTCTCCACCAGTATTGTGGGTGTGAAAGATGATGATGCCAGCATAAAGACCACTGGGATTCAGTTTCTGACAGTATTCTAAAATAGATGTCTAGGGCTTCCCTGGTGGCACAGTGGTTGAGAGTCCGCCTGCTGATGCTGGGGACACGGGTTCGTGCCCCAGTCCGGGAGGATCCCACATGCCGCAGAGCGGCTGGGCCTGTGAGCCATGGCCGCTGAGCCTGCGCGTCCGGAGCCTGTGCTCCGCAATGGGAGAGGCCACAGCAGTGAGAGGTCCGTGTACCGCAAAAATATAAAAAATAAAAAAATAAAATAGATGTCTAGACAAACCTGAAAACAGTGCATATCATTCAATAATAATAATAATAATTCATTAAATGCAGGCTGCCTTTGAGGGGAAATCCTTAAAGGCAAGAAATGCCAAGAAAGCTCAAAGCCAGAGAAATAAGGCAGCACTGAAGCAGGCATTTCAACAGGAGTCCGGGAAAAGAGAAACTGTAGGATCCAAACAGGGTGGAGATCAGATCAGAGTGAAGGTATTTGGAGCAAAAACACTATCAGGCAATGGAGACAGAAGGGACAGTCGCCTGCCTACCTTATTCTTGGCTCTGGGGAGAGTGGAAATAACTAAAAATATCTCCATGGAGAATTCCTATATCAATAGACCTGTACTCACTCAGGTTTGAGGCTGAAATTCATATTACAGATGTGACCACACCCTCCCCCCTCCAAAACCCTCACACTCAAAGTGGTACTGCATTGGTAGCACCACCCAGGTACATGGAGGAGAATGAAATTCTCCCCTAGAAACACATTAAAACACAGGCTTCAGAGAATCCCTCAGATAAGCGTTTGAGGAACATGAGTTCACAATTTAAACACACACACAAAGCAAGTGAGAGTTAAAAGAAACAAAAAACTGCAGAATCAAAGACTATAAATATTGGAAATATAACCACAGACCAAAAAAAGGATGTATAATATTTCATATGTTTGTTTATCATAAGAAGTTAAAAGGGGAAATTAAAAGTATAATGAAAGCACAAGAGAACATCAAAAATAACCAAGCCGGACTTCCCTGGTGGCGCAGTGGTTAAGCATCCACCTGCCAATGCAGGGGACATGGGTTCCAGCCCTGGTATGGGAAGATCCCACATGCCATGGAGCAACTAAGCCCGTGTGCCACAACTACTGAAGCCCGCGCACCTAGAGCCCATGCTCCACAACAAGAGAAGCCACCACAATGAGAAGCCCGCACACCACAACGAACAGTAGCCCCAACTCACCACAACTAGAGAAAGTCTGCATGCAGCAATGAAGGCCCAACACAGCCAAAAATAAATAAATAAATTTATTTTTTAAAAAAATGACCAAGCAAATCTAAAGAAAAAATTCTAGAAATAAAAAAATATAATAAAATTAACACATTTTTGACGGGAGACATATTATGGCCACAGGAGTTAGTTTCTGCAAAAATCCCCCAGTCAATAATGTATTAAATTAAAAAAATGGATTAAACCACATATGACACACGGTTGAAGGCAATAATGAATTAGAAGAAATATGTGAAGAAATTACCCAGAATACAGCACAAAGCATTAAAAAAGTGGGACACCTGAAAGAAATTAAGAGTGAGAAAGTCGTACAATGTTTCTAAGATTTCCTGAAGGAGATGATAAGAGAGTGTGGGAGAGATGCAATACTCAAAGTCACAACAGCTCTTCAGGACTTGATGATTTTTCAGGTTCAAGAAGGCTTATACATCACAAGCAGGGTAAATTCAAAAAGAAAGAAAACCACTTTGAAATTCATGGTAATCTTAGTGTAGAAAAAGATACAGAGATGAGAGCATATAGGTAGAAGAGGTTACAAAAGAGCAAAGAGAATAAGAGCCGACTTTGAAACAGCAATAATGAAAGGCTGAACTCGGTAGAACAGTATCTTTAAAACAGTATCTGTTGATTTAGGGGCAGAAAGACATATTTTTTAAAAACAAAAATTGGGAAAGGTTATCACAAGCAATAAAAGAACTTCCAAAGGATAAATTTAAGAAAGGAATAATCCCAGCAGGAAGACCTAAGACGCAAGAAGGAATGTAAGCCTGGACATATATTGGCTGTATGCAACTAATCAATATAGTAACGTATGATTTGTGAGAGTTAAACAAATAAGACAGAAGTAGAACACTGGGCAACATAGCATGTAAATCCAGAAGACTTAAACATGATTTAATTATTCTAAATATTTTATTCAAGAGTAGAGTTAAACTGTAGATTAATTTTGAATTTCACTGGGTAAAACCCACATGTTAAATTTTCTGGCATATATAAGTTCCAAGATAGCAGACAGGAAAATAAAATGAAAACAAAGCAAAACAAAAGTCAATCCAAAAGCAGGCAGAAGAGACAAAATGGGAAATTTAGAAAAAGCAGGGCAAATACAAAACAAACTGTGACTGCAGAAATGAATATAGAAGAATACAGAAGAGTAATCACAATAAATATAAAGACAGATGGTCAAGATGGACTAAAAACAAGTAGATCCTGCTACATTTTTTTTAAACAGAGAATATCTAAAACATAAGGACACAAAGGAAAGGAATCTAATTATATGAATAAAAAGCCTTGCTGTACTTATTATATACAAATAATTTAAGAAAAACTATTTCATTTACATTAAAATTTTAAAAAAATCAACTGTGCCATTCCTGCACTGCTACTAATGACAGAGAAAAGAATCAAAACATGTCCAGATAATGTGCCCCTGTTTTACCCAGTTAACAAACTCTTAGGCTTGTGGGGGAAAGACTTTTAGCACAAAAGGCAATTCTAATAACTGATATATTGGAGCAGATAATTTATCCTTTGATAGAACGGGATTAGGAAAAGGCAATTTTGTTTGTATGTAGAGAAGAAAGATGAGCCAGCCACTCTTGAGTAGCTATAACTGATTACTCAAATTGAGAGGAATTTATAGTCTTTTAGTTCCCTCCTTCCTCTATGTACTCACTTTAGGGACATTTTCCTGGTTAATACCATCTGGCTCCAAGAACTCTTGAGAGATTTAAAAATAGAATTCAGGGCTTCCCTGGTGGTGCAGCGGTTGAGAGTTCGCCTGCCGATGCAGGGGACACGGGTTCAATCCCTGGTCGGGGAAGATCCCACATGCTATGGAGCAACTAAGCCCGTGCGCCACAGCTACTGAGCCTGCGCTCCAGAGCCCGCGAACTACAACTACTGAGCCCGCGCGCCTAGAACCTGTGCTCCGCAACAATAGAAGCCACCATAATGAGACGCCCGCACACCGCAACAAAGAGTGGCCCCGCTCACCGCAACTAGAGAAAGCCCATATGAAGACCCAACTCAGCCAAAAAAAACCCAAAACAAAACAAAACATAAATAGGGCTTCCCTGGTAGTGCAGTGGTTGGGAGTCCGCCTGCCAATGCAGGGGTCGCGGGTTCGGGCCCTGGTCAGGGAGGATCCCGCGTGCCACGGAGCAGCTGGGCCCGGGCGCCACGGCTGCTGAGGCCCACAAGCCTGGAGCCCGTGCTCCACCACAAGAGAGGCCACCGCAATGAGAAGCCTGCGCACCACAATGGGGAGTGGCCCCCGCTCTCCACAACTAGAGAAGGACCACGCTCAGCCGCGAGGACCCAACACGGCCAAAAATAAATAAATAAATTTATTTTTTTAAAAAATTGTGACTTAAAAAAATACGTAAATAAGTAAATTTAAAACAACAAAAAAAGGATTTTTTCTTAAAGGGAAATAGTAAGCAGAAACCCAGCTGATCAGAACTGAGCATCTCTTTCCATTTCCAGAGAATACCTCCTAACTTCTTGCCCCCTTCGGTTTTCAAAGTGGCTTTTGTACAACCAATCCACTATCACCCGGAAGTGACCTTACTAGCATGTATGTTTTCCAAGTTTCTTCTCTGCTCTTTACTGTACCTTAAAGCTGACAAATTTCAACAAAGTGAATTACTCTGTAAGTTGTGGTAAAATAAATACAGTTGCCAACTCCTCTTTGAATATAGCTATACTCCCGTATATTAAGAAAAACAGCACACAGTACCCTGCCCCAAAAATGTATTTAAAAGTCATCAGAAAAGAACCAGTACCATGACAATGACCCCTAGGATTGGGCAGTGCTATAGGGTGGAGGGGAGCACAATGTCCAAAAAGAGAGTGATATTTAGATTAAATGAATCAACACAATGAAATACATAGGCACTGAAATACTCATTTAACTTCTGTCCATTTTTAAAGTTTTTTCTTTATGATGCCTGTGTTTTCAATTAGAAAGAGAGAATTCGTTGATTTTTTTGTTTTGTTTTTTTTTGCTGTACGCGGGCCTCTCACTGTTGTGGCCTCTCCCGTTACGGAGCACAGGCTCCGGACGCGCAGGCCCAGCGGCCATGGCTCACGGGCCCAGCCGCTCCCGGACCGGGGCATGAACCCGCGTCCCCTGCATCGGCAGGTGGACTCTCAACCACTGCGCCACCAGGGAAACCCGAGAATTCGTTTTATATTTTCAGGTCTGCCTGCTGTTGGTAGAAGCAGTGGGAATATAAACTGGTATAAACCCTCCAGGGGGCAAATTATTAATATGTCTCAAAATGTAAAATCTACATACCGTTTGATCAATCAATTCCACTTCTAGGAATTTATTCTACAGAAATATTTGCACAAGTGCACAAAGATATACATATAAATTTGTTTACAGCTGGTTATAATTTTTAATAGATAATCAGTGAAATGTCCAACAACAGAGTGGTTACATATATACATATCTATACTTAAATGTCTATTGAGGGGAAAAATCAAGACACAAAACATCAGTTTGTTTCTGTTTTTTATTTCCCTGATATATTTATTTTTATAAGCATACAGGGAAAAGACTGGAAGAGTAAATACCAAAAAATATTAAATCTCCCCAAGAGTTGTGGTATGGCAGAGAATATTTTTATGAGTTCAGTGCTTTTAGAATAAATGTCAAAAATAAAAACAGCAAACTCTCCTTTAAAAGTTTTGGATTTAAAATTTTTTATCATTTAGCAAAATAAGTGCATTACTACAAAATTTATTTTCAAAATGTTGTCCAAGCACCTGGCTTTTGAAATTCACTGTTCTTCCTTAATAAGATTATACTGTCTTTAAGCATTCCTGTGCTGCCTGCAGTAGTAATTTAAATTCGATTTGGCAGAGAAAGGATGAATCCCTTACCACTACCATGCCAACAGGACTGAATCAAATTTTTAATCAATCAGACCTTGCCAGGTGCCAAAGACTTCACCAACTTGTCATGAAACTGCTCAGATTATATTAAGTGATAAATTTTAAATCTTAATTTTAAAGGTGAGGATATTAGAGTAAAATAAATTTTAATAGTGCCTTTGAGAATTAAAAGTACACCATGCTGTATTTAGCCCACAAAGCTGTGACTTTTTACAAAGTCTCAGAGAAAATCCTTTATTCATTCATTCATTCATTCACTTATTCACTCACTCACTCAGTCAAAAATATTTACTGAGTATCCATTATGTGCCAAGCATGTGGTTTGTGGCACCTGGACTACACTGGTAAAAAAAAACAGCCAAAGCCCATGTAGAGCTTACCAACCACAGGTGTGCCCCGAAAAGCCAATCACTGAAAGTCTGCCTCAACTATATACTATCTTTCCAGAAACACAGACACCCCACACAATCACACATATTCCCCAGAAAATCAGCTCCGGGTACATGGCCGGGGACAGCCTACTGGCGTGCAGCAACTCAGCTGACAGCTGAGATCAGGCCTTTCGAACTGGGCCAACGGGCTTGGGCCCCACCCAACCTGTGCTGGGCTGTGCAGAGATCAGAGAATTGCTGTCAATATTTAGACTGCATGAATGCCGGCAGGGAGCTGCTTAGCCTTTGGAGAGCTTTACAAGCACACACATATCAGAGTAAAGGTACGCGTATTCACAACGCAGTGATTCCTCTCCTGCGCAGGGGCCCGAGAACAATGTGCCAGTATGTGCACATAGATCCACATAGAGAGTATTCACAGCAGCAATGTTTCAACAGCCCAAACCTGGAGACAACCCAAACGGTCTCTCAAGAGCAAAAGTGACAAATAAATTGTGATATACTATTAAAATGCAATGTTATACTGCAATGAAAATAAACTAGAGTCACACATCTACAACACAGATGCATCTCAAACATCATATGGAGTGAAAAACATCCCAGAAGAATTTAGAGTGTGCTATCAGTTTTATATAATTCAAAGAGCAAATACTGTTTCATAAAAATGTGAATATTCTTAATATAGCCTTGTACACTTAAGAATGACTAAAACGATAAGTTTTATGTTATGCATTTTCTATTACAATGGAAAAAAATCAAACAAAACCAATTTTTTGTTTAGAGATGTTTGTGTGTATGTATGTGTACGTGACCTGGGGTGAGGCAGAGGAGTGAGAAGGGACCTTGGGTCCATTTTGGTGGAGGGTCCATGGGTATGTGTGATGGGCTCATGGGTATATTTTATAATTATGCTTATGATTTAGACACGTAATTCTCTGATATGTACCAAACATTTTGTAAGTTAAAAAGCAGAGGGGAGGGCTTCCGTGGTGGCGCAGTGGTTGAGAGCCCGCCTGCCGATGCAGGGGACGCGGGTTCGTGCCCTGGTCCGGGAAGATCCCACATGCCGCGGAGCGGCTGGGCCCGTGAGCCATGGCCGCTGAGCCTGCGCGTCCGGAGCCTATGCTCCGCAACGGGAGAGGCCACAACAGTGAGAGGTCCGCGTGCCCCCGCCCCCCCCCAGAAAAACAAAACAAAAAGCAGAGGGGAAAGTGGGGCGGGTTCATGAGTGAACAAAGGGTACTCAATGATTCCCGGCCCAAGGACCTCATACCAAATATTTGTTAATGCAGTACAGACTTTGCAAAGCCAAAGAGCAGAAGAAAGTGTGACCGTTTGGACTGGAGGAGGGCAGGGTGGGGATCGTAGCAGTAATTTGAGAGATGCATGAAGGCAGGCGAGGTGGAGGAGAGGCTAGCTCTGAGGGAGCAGCAGGCTGCAGAAGATGCCAAGTCTCCTTTTCACCCCAAGAGTCAACATTCCAGCAGCAGGAGGACCTCCGCTTCCCCGCATCACTTTCACTTTTCCTGTAAGTAGTGTGAATAAACACCCCCACAAAATTGTAATGACTCATTCCTAGACAACACAGGAAGATAAAAGGGGGCCAATTTTTTTTTTTTTTTACCATAAATAAAACACTGTGTTAGCAGTAAGGTATTTACATGCAGAATGAGAAAGGGACAAACACAAACAGTTATTCGATCTTTTAAAAAATATTCTCTAGTTGTTATAAAGTTTCTTTCCTTTGAAAAATCTTGGCCAAACAGATAAATCCCATATTTTACATAAAGAATATGGAAACGTGTTAAAAACCAACCAGAAGGCAAACACCAAAAGTCTTCACTGCCCCAACAGGAAATCTTTAAGCTTTTTGTCTACAAATTGTTGCTTCCCAGTGATGGAGGGTCAGAGCCAAAGCTAAAGATTTATCAACATCTGCCCATAAGGTACATGTTTGATAAAAATCCCACCCACCATAAAAGTAAACACTTACACATGTTATAGTGCTACAGATGTTCAAACTATAAAAGGAAAAGAAGAACAAGGGAAAAGCTTTTTTTCTATCATTTAGAATCTGAGATATGAGTATTTTTAAAAAGAATAAGAATATACATTTCTGCAGGATAAGGAAGCAAAAAGTTTTTTCCCCAAACAAGAAATTACAATTACCCAAATACAAACAAACATCTAATAGGCAAACTATTAAGTTACCCCCAGGAAGCAACACCGCGCTTGCAGATTCCCAACACATGGAAAACAGCAGCCTTTGATTCAGAAACCCCATAAGAGGCTATCAGTTTTGTATACGTCTGCTAAAAATAATACAAGTATTTTAAAAACCCACCAATGACTACAATCTGCATCTCACAATTTGTTACTGAAAGCTGCCAGAAGCACAAATAAAGCAAAGGAAAAAGGAACCACTGTGAGAAGGCTCCCCCCACCCAACTTCCCACAAAAGAAAGGTCAGGAAAGAAAAGGGGGAGAGCTTATAGAGGGACTCACATGGACTTTCAATCTCCCCAACTTTTTAACAGCCTGGATCCACATCCTCTGGAGGACCTGAGTGGTCTTCATGGCCCCTGGAGGTTAAGCAACCAGACCACTGCCTACATCCCAGGCTGCTCACCCATTGCCATCACTCCACGTGGTTACGTAAGGCAGATACAATAGTGGCCCACATTGCCAGCAAATCCTGTTGTCATCTCTCAGTGACACATCCCTACAGCAGGGACGCCAAACGCTTTGAAAAGCACCACTTGTGAGGAGAAAAGAAAGCAGTCTGGATTTGCACCGCTCTTTTAGCTTTCTTTTCCTCCCTCTCTCCTGTGCCAGGGAACCAGAGAACTGGAGTAAATATTCCTTTTAGACATGCAGAATGATTCAATATCCAAGTAGAAATTATTAAGTAAGTAGGGCATTCTAGAGACACGTAGAGAAGTTTTATTTACATAGATACTCCCATACACACACCTACGAACACACACACACACACACACACACACACACAAGAAAAGCATAAACTGGCTGAACAGCTACTGGTAATGTTTCAGAAGAATGGAATTGCTACTGTTACCTAGAAAATTAAAAGGCATGAAGATAAGAAGTTGCTCATCCTTGGAGATACATAAATCTGTACTTGGGCTGCTGGTGCAGCTCAGAGCCACCGCAGGGACAGAACTCTCACGAAGCAGAGCTTCTTCCTCTCTCTCCCCTTTCTGTAAATTTCGAAGATAAAAGAATAACAAAGCGCCCTGCTATCCATTTCTCTCTCTGTCTTTACCACTTGTGGGGGTGGGGTGGAAAAGCACATTTTGGGTTTCTGAACAGCTGAGGAAGACTGTATGGGATACCGGGGGTTTGAAAGTTGGGCTTGGGATTTTGGAAGCATGGTCTCAGGGAGCTGGGGGTCCTTTTCACTACCACAGTGTATATGACACCAATGGGCCAGAGCGAGTGAGAGTGAGCCCCCTGACTTATTTAAGGTTGAGATGTGAAATAAATGTGGACCACGAGATGCAGACCATATAGGAAGCAACTTGAAGCAGACGCAAGGACGTGAGTTTTAAAGGCAGACGATCTGGGGGCAATCTCTGTTCCGTCACTTAGCTGTGGGCCTGGGATAATCTGTCTCCTTCACGAAATGGGGATAACACACCTACACCTTGGAGGGCGAATGTCAGCCTGGGATGAGGCAACCTTTCCCTACAAAGTGCACTGCTGAACGGGCACTCGAACACGTTCACGTCCTTCCCTTGGACTCTACAAGAGTAAGTCCTTCAGAAGTGTTGGGACAGCAAAATAGGATAGGAAATGAATGAAAGTTTGTTTCAAATCTTACACTGGGCAGGGCAGGGAGGACAAAGGAGTCCCACTGAAGCAGGACCCTTAGAAGCCGAGGGGATTCTCAGGACGCGACCCCGGCTGACCAGCCAGGACCAGCCCAGGGCCCCAGGCGCAGAGAAGCAAGGACAGAGGGCACAAAGCAGCTCACTCCTTTACTGTGACTGTCCTTAGTAAACACTCCTGCTTCCCCGATGAGGAAATAAACACTTCTTTCCCTTACATTTATGCATATTGCCCAGAACTCATAGGCATCCCACAAGTTACAAATTCCAGATTCTTCTTCTATGATTTCCAAAAGTCACAGTCTCTGCCATCGCTCACTCTTTTTTAAAAATTGTGCTAAAAAAACTGCATAACATAAAATGTATCATCTTAACCATTTCTAAGTGTTCAGTTCAGTAGTGTTAGGTCAGTTCACGTTGCTGTGAATCTCCAGAACTTTCTTGTTGCCAATCTCCAGAACTTTTTCATCTGGCAAAACTGAAACTCTATACCCATTGAACAACTCCTCATTCCTTCTCCTCTCAGCCCCTGGCAACCACTATTCTACTTTCTGTTCCCACGAATTTACTCTGAATATCTCATGTAAGTGAAATCATACAGTATTTGACTTTTTTGCTCTGGTTTATTTCATTTAGCATAATGTCCTCAAGGTTCATCCTTGTAACATGTGTCAGCCTTTCCTTCCTTTTTAAGGCTGAATAATATTCCACTGTATACATATGCCATATTTTATTTATTCATCCACCAATGGACACTTGGGTTCCTCTCACCTCTTGGCTATTGTGAATAATGCTGCTATGAATGGAGGTGTGCACATATACTAATTCTTTACTCATTCATTCAACAAATATTTACCAAGTACAATATGCCAGACCTTGAGGATCAAATGAAGATCAAATCATACACAGCGCTGCCTTCAGGAAGTCTGACAGCAGCTAGCACCTGACCTACCTGGCTGAGTGGGGAGTGGGAGGTGTTTCTCATGAGCAAGGGACATTGAGATGAGGTCTGTAGAGTGAATACAATTGGGGATGGGGTGGGGTTGTGCAGGACCCAGAGAACAGCACAGGGCAAAGACCCTGAAAAAAGAAAGGCAGGAGGGGCCGCTAGTGAAAAGGCCATCAGAACCCCTGCAGCCTGTTCTGATGAGCAGCTATTCTACCAGTGGCATCAAAAGGACACTTTGTGGTGAACAGCTGCTGCCATGAGAAGATCTCAATAGTTTAGGGATTTACCTTTTCCAAGATTCCTAACTTCCATAGTCACATATGCGAGAAACATCTACCGAGCAACTAGACACCCGCCCTGTGGATAAAAGAAAAATTACCCTACATCATCACCCTCAGGCAGTCACAGTCCAGTGGGGAACTGGGACACATAAACAGTAATCACAAGTCAATGCAACTACAACAGCAGACGAATATACAAGGCTCATTCATTCAACGAATATTCCCCAAGAACCCAGCACGTGTCAGACACTGCTGTAGATGCTGGGGGGAATACAACCCAGTGTCCTCCCCTCACCGGGAGGATTTTAACGGAGATAACAGACAAGTAAACATATATTATAATCTCCAGTAGCAGTAAATGCCATGGGATGCGACATTGGAAAGAATGAATCATAAGAAAACCTGGACCTCTCTCCAAGGAGAGGGAACAGCAGATGCAAAGGTCACGAGGTGAGAAACAAGCTTATAATCATGAAAGAAAAAAGGCTACATGGGGCTGGAGCAAGGCGACCCCTGAAGTAATGGCAGGTATATACAATGTGAAATTGATGGCATGAATGAGTGTTATTAACCGGGATGGGAGGTCTGCAGTGGATGGAAGTGTGCCCCAGTGGCAGGGGGGGCCCTCCTGCGTTCTACGCGAGCTCAGTGCTGAAAGATGACTAACTTGTCGGGTGGGTGGATGACTTGGGGAGGGAACTGCGGAGCAGGAGGGATAATCTGTAAGGTGTGTGCAAGACACTGCAAGCACTCGGTGTGGCTGGGAAGTAAGCTGTTTAATAACACACATGGGATGCTACGTCCTCAGCACGGACAGATGTGTTAAATAACTTAATTACAGCTTGGGAGTCTTAAAACACACAGCCATCCTGGAAACAGGAGACCAGACGGCTATGGGAACTGGAACGGAAGGAAGCCATTAACACTCAGCAGGCACCTCGCCCATGGCTCTCAGTTTGTCACTGATGCCCACAACCCTGTGAGTTAGCTACGACTGTCTCCATTCTACAAACAGGAAAGCTGAAGCCCTAATTCACACAGTTAACGCTGTCAGATACGGATGTGAGGCTGGAGCCCCCCCCCAGATTTGATTCCTTTTCTATGTGTAGAATGTGATGTGTGCTTTGCACACACTAAGCCCTTAATAAATATTATGTGGACACCTCATAAGGAAGGAAATAAAAGGAGAGAGGAAGAAAGCAAGTAAGACCGAAGGAGCACAAAGTGAAATCATCAAGGTTCCCAGGAGGCTCTATAGAGCAGACATGAAATCTTGGGAGACCACCACCAGGATAAACTGGGCTAATGGTTACCTGCACCAGGATTCCTATGGTGTTTTTGTTTTTGTTTTGTTTTTGGTACACGGGCCTCTCACTGTTGTGGCCTCTCCCGTTGCGGAGCACAGGCTCCGGACGAGCAGGCTCAGCGGCCATGGCTCACGGGCCCAGCCGCTCCGCAGCACGTGGGATCTTCCCGGACCGGGGCACGAACCCGCGTCCCCTGCATCGGCAGGCCAACTCTCAACCACTGCGCCACCAGGGAAGCCCCCTATGGTGTTTTTATGCTGTGTCCAGTATGTCATTTTAGAAGGCATCTCAAGAGACAGTATAAACAAACAGCCAGCCAGCCTCAGGATGGGTGGGCAAACCATAGCCCACCTACCTCTAGCTGATCACAGGGCTTTTGTGTTTCACCCTCCCCCCACCCTTCCCCCAGGAAATTGGTCTTATTTCAATGGCTGTGAATTAGTCAAAATTCTCTTCACCAGACCCAGTTGTGAAACACCCATCAAATAAGTACACAGGAACCCCTTTTCCCTAGAAAAGGCAAAAAACTGCTCTTCCTAAAATGAGTAGTTTTTAAAATTATAAACCAAGTCTTTGGCTTCAAGGCACCTGCCTGTGTCTCTTCAAAACCAAACCCTTCCTGGTAGCAGTAAACTAGTAAGCAGTGAGTTAAACAACCCCTTATGTAACTCTTGGTTTCCCCCCAAAAATCTTTCATAGTTTATTCCATAAGTATTTCATGTTCAAATGCGATTACAATGTCACCACTAGCTCCTTACCCTCCCTTCACAACTCACGAAGGTGAGCGCTGACAGGGAACAGCTAGTGCGCACGGTGCTTATAGCACACCACTCACAGCGGACACAGCCTGGGTGTGACCAGGGTTAAAGAAAAAAGCTACACACAAGTTTAAAGAGGGATTCTTGATAGCTCAACAGAATTCACAGGATTAGATTCTGGAGTTATTGCTGATGGGTACCAGAGTATCTACCTAAGGTAAAATTTCAGTGCATATTTAAGGAAATAATAATAGAGAACTGGGAGAGGATGACAGTATTCCTAGGGATGCAATCTGCAGTTTTGAAAGCAGCTGTGCTGAAAGGCACAAAGCAATGAACCCAGGCTCCCAGGAAGACACTTCCAGCCAAGACTCTGCCCCTCCCAACTGATCCATGACCTTGGGCACCCACTCAATTCCATTGCCACTTGGTGAAAACAAGTATATCATCATCTGTTTCACAGGGTGAAATGAAGCAAACTCCCACAACAACACTGTAAAATCCAGGCCAGTAAACCTTCAATGGGGAGGTGGGGTTGTCATAAATACCCCTGACAATGGCAGCCACATAACATGGTGGGAATAGCCCTGTAGGTCACTGCACATGCCTGGGTCCAAGTTCATCTCTCACACACTCTACAAGCTCTGTGACCTTGAGCAGTTTGCTTGTTGAGGCTCAGTTGCCTCGTCTATAAAATGGGCTCAAAATCCCTACCCTATTATAATTGTTGTGAGGACTGAATGGAGTAATGCTTGTGAAGAGCCTTGCCCACTGCCATCACACAATTACCACTCTCCGTAAAGGTCTCCACCATTAGTTCTGCAGCAGCAATGTAAGGTGACCACTCCCAAGTAAGAAACTGTTTTCTTTCTCCCAGAAGAAATCATACTCTCCCAGAGTATGATTAACTACAATAAGAACACATATGGAAGCCAAGGGAAATGAAAATATATGTCCACACAAACACCTGTACACAGACGCTCACAGCAGCACTACTTATCACAGCAGAAAAGTGGAAACCATTCAAATGTCCATCAAATAATAAATGGGTAAACAAAGTGTGGTATATGCATAGAATCGACTATTATTCAGCCTATTAAGGAAAGAAATACCAATACATGCTCCAACAAGGATAAACCTTGAAAACATTATTAAAGAAGCCAGATGCATAATATTTTGAGAAATCACAAAATATTATGATTGCATTTATGTAAAATGTCCAGAAGAGGCAAATCCATAGAAACCAAACGTAGACTAGTGGTTGCCTAGGAACAGGGGAATACGGGGAGAAATGCGGGGTGACTGGCTAAATGCATATAGGGTTTCCTCTTTGGGGTGATAAAGATGTTCTAAAATTGATATGGTGTTGGTTGCACAACTCTGTAAATATACTAAAAACCACTGAATTGTATACTTTTATTTTGTGAACTATATCAATACAGCTTTTTTTTTTTAAATTTAAAGAATGCATCGTGGATTTTGCAGTCAGAAAGTGGGGATTCTTTTTTTTCTTTTTTGGCTGCGCTTACGGGATCTTAGTGGCTTATGGGATCTACCAGGGATTGAAGCTGGACCCTCAGCAGTGAGAGGGCGGAGACCTAACCACTGGACTGCCAGGGAATTCCCAGAAAGTGGGGATTCTAATCCTTGCTCCACCACTTCCATTACTTAACTTCTCCTTGCCTCAGTTTCCCCCATCTGTAAAGCAGCGGTAGTCACAAGACCCACTCCCCTAGAGTTGTTGTGAGAATTTAATAAGGTAGTTCATGGACAGAACTCAGGGTGGTGCTGCACACACAACCAATGCTCTGCCACTTTCAGCTATTATCATTATCATAATTATTGGACTCATTTTACAGAAAAGAAGACTGAAGTCAGAGAAATAAAGTAACTTGTTTGAGGTTATACAAGTTAAAGGTGGCAGAGGATAGATTCTAACCCTTGTCAGTGTGGCTACAAAGCCTGTATCCTTTCGACTGAAGTACATTGCCTTTCACTATACAGCGATTGTGCCTTTCAGAACCTATCCATGAGTGATGACTGGTCCCTGGCCTTGAAACCAACCAACGAACCAACCAACCAACCAAAAAAAAAAAAAAAAAGCCATAGTTGTTGGTGCTTGGGCACCAGACCTGCAACGGATCCAATCACTCTGACAACTCAGAACATCTTAAAAAGCATGATGGTCACTTTCAAGCAGTTGGCCTGGGTTCAGTCAATCCAGCTCAGTAACTCTTCCTCAGTGACTTGGTAAGAAGAGAGTGCAGGAAGGGAATAGGGTCGGACTTTATTTTGTTTCATTTCTGGCTCTTTCAATAACCAGTTAGGTATAAGTTCCCTAATGGCCGTGCCCCTGTGAAAACACGATTAAATGAGGGGGCATGACATACACCATTATGTCATGACATACACCATTAATGTCACAACGTGCCAGACACTGTGCTAAATGCTTTATGGCTCTTGACCACTGATCCTTCCAAAAACTATAAAATTCCTCCCTTTTTACATATGAAAACATAAAGGCCTGATGATCCACAAAACAAGGAATTAAGAAGCTTCAATTAAAATTAAAAACTTCTTCTCTGTGAAAGACAATGTCAAGAGAATGAGAAGACAGACCACTGACTGGGAGAAAATATTTGCAAAACACACATCTGATAAAGGACTGTTATCCAAAATATACAAAAGAACTCCTAAAACTCAACAATAAGGAAACAAACTATTGGATTAAAAAATGAGCCCAAGACTTCAACAGATACCTCACCAAGAAGATATACACACATGCCAAATAATCATATGAAAAGATGCTCCACGTCGTCGAGGAAATGCAAATTTAAGTGACAATGAGACACCACTACATACGTATTAGAATGATCCAAATCTGAACAATGACAACACCAAATGCTGGTGAGGATGTGGACCAATGGGACCTCTCGTTCACTGTTTGTGAGAATGCAAAATGGTGCAGCCACTGTGAAAGACAGTTTGGTAGGCTCTTAAAAAAACTAAACATACTCTTACCATACGATCTAGCAATCATGTTCCTTGGTATTTAACCAAAGGAGATGAAAGTTTATGTTCACACGAAAATCTGCATGTGGTTTTTAGCAGCTTTATTCATAACTGCCCAAACTTGGAAGCAACCAAGACGTCCCTCTTGTAGGTGAATGGATAAATAAACTGTGGCACCTCCAGACAAAGGAAATATTATTCAGTGCTAAAAAGAAATGAGCTATGGAGCCATGAAAAGACATGGAGGAACCTTAATGCATATTACAGTTGGCCTCTGTATCTGCAGGTTCTGCAGATTCAACCAACCATGGATTGAAAATATATTAAGAAAAAAAAATTTCAGAAAGTTCCAAAAAGCAAAACTTTGGGGGGGGGGATAAATTAGGAGTTTGGGATTAACATATAAACATGACTATATATAAAATAGATAATCAACAAGGACCTACTCCATAGCACAGGGAACTCTACTCAATATTCTGTAATAACCTACATGGGAAAAGAATCTGAAAAAGAATGGATATACGTATGTGTATATGTACAACCACTTTGCTGTACACCTGAAACTAACACAACATTGTAAATTAACTATACCCCAATATAAAATAAAAATTAAAAAAAAGGATTTCTTCACAGTGATGCTATATTTCTGTACTTCCAGTATCTTTTCACTAAAGAAAAATAAAATATGAATACTGTAATAAAAAAACAAAACAAAAAAACCTTCAATTTGCCACATGCAAGCAACTATTTACATAGCATTTACATTATATTATTAGATATTATAAGTAATCTAGTGATAACTGAACGTATACAGGAGGAACTGCCTGGGTTACGTGCAAATACTATGGCATTTTATATAAGGGACTTACTTGAGCATCCCTGAAATTTGGTATCCACCTTGGGTCCTGGAACCCATTTTTATATACATATAGGTACATATCCTGAGATATTAAGGGACTCGCACAGAACTCCACAGCTAGTAAGTGGATGGTCATGATCTGAATCCGGATCTGCATAAGTTCAATTTTAGTAAGATATGAGGCAAAAACAAAAACACACCATCAACAGATAATTACATTTAAGACCTCTATGTTCACAGTTCTGCTACACCAAGTTACAAAGTATAATTATAATTTAACAGGCCATTCTTATTTGTAATCACAAAGAAGCCATTAATAAGCCAAAAAAGGAGCTCATTTGGCAACACAGACACAGCCCTGTCTACTCTATGATTTTAAATCTAAGCCCATAAACTTTAAAATATAGCTTTACTTAAAAAAACAAACATATACAAACCACCACCCATGCTGGTACCAAGGTATATAAACTGCTTTGTCCAAAGGCAGGTTAGAAAACCAATTAGTGTGCTCAGCTAAATCCTGCCAGCAGGATTGGCCCTGTATTAAATACCCAAGGTCAACTGTCCCTCCCAGACCCAAGGCACCATCAGAGGATAGCTCACACAGAAAGGAGCAACACGGGGCTTCCCTGGTGGCGCAGTGGTTTAAGCATCCGCCTGCCAATGCAGGGGACATGGTTTCCAGCCCTGGTCGGGGAAGATCCCACATGCCGCGGAGTAACTAAGCCCGCGCGCCACAACTGCTGAGCCTCTGCTGTAGAGCCCATGAGCCACGACTACTGAGCCTGCAAGCTACAACTACTGAAGCCTGCGCGCCTAGAGCCCGTGCTCTGCAACAAGAGAAGCCACCGCAATGAGAAGCCCGCGCACCGCAACCAAGAGTAGCCCCCGCTCGCGGCAACTAGAGAAAGCCTGTGTGCAGCAGCAAAGACCCAATGCAGCCAAAAATAAATAAATAATTTTTTTAAAAAAAGGGAGCAACATGACGCTTCTGCCATATTTCAGTGTGCCTGGTTAATCCCCAGAAAATTAGGAAGCCTATAGACAGAGCCCTGAGCCTCAAAGACATGCCTTTCCCCTGAGAATTGGGGAATAAATGCAGGCACATAAAGAACCTCACCTTTAGATACTGTATTGCCAACACCTGAGAGCCTCATAGAAATGCTGTATCTCAAGCCCTTCCTTGGACCTGTGGATAATAATATGCATCTTAACAAGAGCCCCCCGTGATTAATGTGCACATTAAAGATGGAGAAGCACGGGTCCGCAACAGAACTTTGCACTATGATGACAGTGTTCTTTCTGTAGCTGTGCTGTCCAATATGGTAACCACTAGCCACTTGCGGCTACTGAGCACTTGAAACGTGGCTACTGCAATTAAACAACTGAATGTCTAACTTTTAATTTAAATTAACTGTAAACAGCCACATTTAGTAAATAATTAGCCATATCCCTAGCAATCCTTTAATGCTGTTTCCAATTTTTTGCTACATAACAAATACTATGGCAGCCACTGTTGTGCATGTAGCCACTCCCCCCATAATTTGCAGTATTTCTGAATTAAAGAGCATACTCATTTCTAAGCCTTTTCATGTGTACTGACCTATTACTTTTTTTTTTTTTTTTTTGTGGTACGTGGGCCTCTCACTGCTGCGGCCTCTCCCATTGCGGAGCACAGGCTCCAGACACGCAGGCCCAGCGGCTATGGCCCACGGGCCCAGCCGCTCCGCGGCATGTGGGATCCTCCCGGACCGGGGCACGAACCCGTGTCCCCTGCATCGACAGGCGGACTCTCAACCACTGCGCCACCAGGGAAGCCCTGACCTATTACTTTTAAATCAAGTTCTAGCAATTTACAGTACTGTATCAAGATGAGTCAAATGTCATTTTGAGAACAAAACACTACTTATTTACAGAAGCAGTGCTTGTTTCCATACTTTAAAGATCTTTCTGGTATTCTTTTAAAACTTTTCCTGCAAGAAAAGGAAGAGATTGTGGGGCAAAGAGTATTTTGAACTCCTTCTGTAGGCACATCGATAAAACTTAGAAAATGACCCTTTGAAAACTCTAATTTAACTAGCTCTCAGTAAGAGACACAATAATTTTCTATTAAATCGTTAATCTATGGATGAGATTTAAAAGTTTATAATTTATGGCTTTAACTGCCTAAGTATTTGTTATACATTTTATTATTTTTAATTTTTTAATTGAAGTAGTTGGTCTACAGTGTTGTGTTAATTACTGCTGCACAGCAAAGTGATTCAGTTATACATATATACATACTTTTTAAAATTTACTTTCCCATTATGGTCTATCATAGGATACTGAATATAAGTTCTCTGTGCTATACAGTCAGACCCTGCTATTTATCCATTCTATATATAATAGCTTACATCTGCTAACCCCACCCTCTCACTCCATCCCTCCCTCAACCCCCTCTCCCTGTGCAACCACCCGTCTGTTCTTTATGTCTGTGATTCTGTTTCTGTTTCATAGATAGGTTCGTTTGTGTCATATTTTAGATTCTGCATGTAAGTGATATCATAGGGTATTTGTCTTTCTCTTTCTGAATGACTTCACTTAGTATGATAATCTCTAGTTGCATCCATGTTGCTGCAAATGGCATTTGTTCTTTTAATGGCTGCGTAGTATTCTACTGTACGTATGTACCACATCTTCTTTATCCATTCATCTGTCCGTGGACGTTTCGGTTGTTTCCGTGTCTTGGCTATTGTGAATACTGCTGCTATGAACGTAGGGGTGCATGTATCTTTTTGAATTATAGTTTTGTCTGGATATATGCCCAGGAGTGGGATTGCTGGATCATACGGTAATTCTATATATTTTTAGTTTTCTGAGGAACCTCCATACTGTTTTCCACAATGGCTGCACCAACCTACATTCCCACCAACAGTGTAGGAGGGTTCCCTTTCTCCACACCCCCTCCAGCATCTGCTATTTGTAGACATTTTAATGATGGCCATTCTGACTGTTGTGAGGTGATACCTCATTGTAGTTTTGATTTGCATTTCTCTAATAATTAGCGATGTTGAGAATCTTTTCATGTGTCTATTGGCCTTCTGTATTTCTTCTTTGGAGAAATGTCTATTTAGGTCTTCTGCCATTTTTTGATTGGGTTTTTTGTTGTTGTTGTTGAGTTGTATATTTGTTGTACATTTTAAATATCATAAACTTGACAATGGAATGTGTACTTGCACGGTACATTCAGAATAATGAGTGTGCACTGTATCTCAGGGAATCAACGGAGGAAAACAAAGACCCACCTGGTTATTCAAGAATACACTCCATTCAGGGGAGGGGACAGCAAAGACTAGAGACAGGAAGGGGAAAGGTGAGGTTTCCTACATCCAGCTCCCACACCAACGAAAGGTGGGAGCCCAAGCAAGTTATTAAAAATAATGAAAATGCACATCAGCAAGCTTTACTAATGATTTTGACTTAATAAGAAAACAGAGCAGATGAAATGGAAGCAAGTTGTACCTAAATAGTTAGGCTTCTAATTTTTTCTTCTCATGACAAAATTGAAAGAAAAAGTTCAGATGTTTGAAACAGCCTTATTGCTAAACTTAGAAAGGGACCACATTCTTTGATCTAGTATCTTGTATGGCATTATTATATAAACTGAGTTGAATGGACAGTCCATAAAAAAATGTGTAGGACACCCTCCTGTCCCCACTCTTTGCCACTGTTTTCCTTTATTGGTGACATGGGAAATTTCAGATATAAGTCAATATTATTTTTTAAATTCTGAATTAAACAATGTTAAGCTCCTCTCAAAAAACATGTCTATGCCTAGTAACATAAATTGTTGGCAGAAATTGTATGTGATCTTAAAGCATAAAAAGGCACCCAACATTTCCCTTTTGTGGAATTTGTGGTTATTAGGAAATCAGCAAAGGCCACCGCATAGTAACAGACATATAACCCACTAGGTGGCGCAATGATGCAGAAATAAAAAAGATTGCTGTTTCAACTTTAAAACTTCAAAACGTAATTCGGGGAGATTAGAAACAAACTTTAAAAATTACAATAAAACCCCACCATTATAGCTTTTATAAGAGGCAAGGTACATTTGCAACTCGAGGGAGAAAACTAAAAGAGGAAAATTACACTTTCATTTGTCACTCATTAATATTTTTTAAAAAGTTACTAGATATTACAATCAATTAACATCCTATGAGGTTTTTGACCCTGCTCTGGTTGTGGGATAGTCAAAGCAATTTAAACCATCTGGAATGTAGAAGACAGCACTTTCTAATTGTTAATCGCAGGACCTAATTGGTATGGTGGAACATATTCCAGGAGAAAAAGTTACAGGATTTAGAGTTTCACGTAGAATGTGGAGTCCATTCACTGGTTCATTCAATAAATATTTATTAAACACCTTTTTCATGCCAGGCTTTGTACTGAGCACTAGAGATTAAACAGTGAGGAAAATAAACAAGGTCCTGCCTTCATGGAGCTTACAGGCTAATGGGGGCCCAACTGTAAATCAAGGAGCCTGTCAGCAACTGTAGAACTAAAACTGTGACACGTGCTTTAAAGGGCAAGTACAGAAAGGTCTAGAATAGGAAGAACTGGCCTCTCCAGGGACATCAGGGAAGGCTTTCCTTCTTAGTGACCCCGTGGAAATAGGGAATGCAACCCACTGAGGGAGGACAAGACGAGAGACCACCACCACGTCTGAGGCACAAAGAGGGAGGCAGATGGGGGAGCCTGGGTCTCAGTAAGGATCTTGGTCTCATTTATGAGTAAAGTAAGTAAAAGTCTGAGGCAGATCAATGGCACAAGTGGATTTGTAGTCTTATATATTTGAGTCCAAATTCCTCATTTTACTGAGAAGCAGGGAAGAAATCTAAGCCTAGGTCAATAGCCCCAGTAGATTACTGGGTACAAGAGGTGGGAAGAAGGAAGTAAGGGAGAGGTGCACTGAATTCCCAGGGCAGTAACGGCTTTCTCAGGGCAGCTGAACCCCAGGGCCCACCCAAGGGTTTAAGCCCCAGTCAAGATCCCCTTATACTGTGAGGAAAGAATAAAGCAAACCATAATTTCTAAGCCAAGTTCCAAAGCCACCTCTGCAAGTACATAATTTAGGAGTGGGCAAGAAACTGCTATCAGGGCAGGAAACAGGAATGTTTACCAGGCATTCTGAGAAATGGATGCAGACACCAAAATAAGCCAAAGGACCAAGGCAACAAACTGCACCATCAAGACTGCTCATCAGGGGGAATTCCCTGGAGGTCCAGTGGTTAAGACTCAGTGCTTTCACTGCTGAGGGCCCAGGTTTCAATCCCTGGTCAGGGAACTAAGATCCCACAAGACCCGAGACACGGCCAAAAAAAAAAAAAAAAAGAGTGCTCGTCTGAAGAAAGGCAACAACCAAAACCTGTCTATTGAAAGAAAATTCAGGTAAGGACTTCTACTGCATTTGCCAGAAGACTCAGGCTTCTGCTTCCCCGGAGGGCTGGGGCCAGGGTCCAGACAACAGCACAACACGCTGAGCTCTCTCCAGCTGTTCTAGTTTGTCAGTGGATGAGTTCTCGGTTTGTCATTAAGCAGCTGTAAAACCTCTAAGTTTGCTGAACATCTCAGGTGTTAATACCCACCTCATAGGGTTCTTGAGAAGATCAAGTGGAATTTGATGTGGAAGTTTTTTTGGGGTTTTTTTTTTTTTTTTTTTTTTGTGGTACGCGGGCCTCTCTGTTGTGGCCTCTCCCGTTGCGGAGCACAGGCTCCGGACGCGCAGGCTCAGTGGCCATGGCTCATGGGCCCAGCCGCTCCGCGGCATGTGGGATCTTCCCGGACCGGGGCACGAACCCATGTCCCCTGCATCGGCAGGCAGACTCTCAACCACTGCGCCACCAGGGAAGCCCTATGTGGAAGTTTTTACAAACCAGAAAGTTTCACACAAATGAAGAGTACTTCCTATATTAAATTAATCTCACTCTAAAAAAGGCAGTATGATACACATTTAATAAAAGATTTTGGAAATAGATAGCATTTAGTCATTCAGCATTTAAGTATCTACTATGACTCAGGCTTTGAAAACAAAGGCCTATCAACATAGAACACAGTCCCCACTCTCAAAGGTTGCCTTTTTTAGGATACAGAAAGGCCTGGAATAGTCTAGAGAACAATGGCAGTGAATGTGTACTGAACTGGGGTATCAGTCACTGATCTATCAGCTTCAAGCCTTTCCAAATCCCCTGAGTTGGAAAAACGACATTAATTCCTCTTCTGCGTTACATTTCTTCACGACTTTGACCATGATGGTGGTTTATCATATCTTTGAAGTCTCCCCCACAAACCCCCCCCCCGCCCCGCCCGCCCGCCCGCCCGCCCGCCCGCCAGCCAGCCACAGGAAAGAATGAATTGTTTGGAAATGAAATAGCCAACAACTTAGAAATGCGACAAACATTATCTGTTCCAAAGCTGGAAATGCAGAGCATAAATAAGAAAATCCAAAACACAGACACATATTTTATCGTAGAGGGACATCTCAGTTTTATGGCCTTTCAACATCTTAAAACCAAAATGAGCTTTGACATATACTTTCTCCACACTTTCTTGTACTTAAGTTACTGCTTAACCAGAGGAAGTCTACACTCATAATTTCTCGACTGGCCTGTTACCAGTCACCTTCCAAGACTGAAACCAGAAGCAAACCAGCCCTTCAGTGCTAAGATCCACACTCTTCTGCATCTGGCTTTCCCATAGCCAAGGGGGACCTTGGACAAGAGTGTCCTCATAAAGCCAGAACCTTTCATAAGTCAGCATCTGACATACCTATACCCAGATGGCAGAAAAACTGCCTAGAAACCAAGCATCCTGCTTCTGGAAGTTCTAAACTAGTGCCCAGCAAACATTTATTTAAAGGGCCACATAGTATATATTTTAGGCTTTGCAAGTAGAGGATATTAAATAGATACTTATATAGCAACTTAAAATGTAACCATTAAAAAAAGGTAAGAACAATTCTTAGCTACCAGGCAGGAAAAAAACCAAAAAACCACCCAACCAGGCAGCCGGCTACAGTGTGCCAACCCCTAGTCCACACTTATGCAAAATTTAATAACTGACTAGTAATAGATGTGCAGGTGTCTGTTCACCAAGCAAGGCACCACGTTTAGCCAGCGAGGTGCTCACAAGCAGCACACAGGGAGGTGCACACACTTCTTGATTCCTGCTTTCCTTCACCTTGGTTTTCACTTCTATCCTCAACAAGCCTTAGAATTATACTCAGCACCCAGTCACTATTTGGGGATAATCCTGTTTTGTTTGCTTCTTTCTTTCTTTTCTTCTTCTTTTTTTATTTATTTTTGTGGTACGCGGGCCTCTCCCTGTTGTGGCCTCTCCCGTTGCGGAGCACAGGCTCCGGATGCGCAGGCTCAGCGGCCATGGCTCAGGGGCCCAGCTGCTCCTCGGCACGTGGGATCTTCCTGGACCGGGGCACGAACCCGTGTCCCCTGCATCGGCAGGCGGACTCTCAACCACTGCGCTACCAGGGAAGCCCTCTTTTCTTTTTTTAATTAATAAGGCATAAGTTTTTAGTTGGTACATAATACAAAAGTTAGGTCAATTCAAAGTGAACTCGGGACTTCCCTGGTGGTCCAGTGGTAAAGAATCCACCTTCTAGTGCAGGGGACGCGTGTTCCATCCTGGTCGGGGACTAAGATCCCATGTGCCGCGGGGGCAGCTAAGCCCACGCACCACAACTACTGAGCTCGAGCGCCTCAAAGAGAGAGCCCGCGTGTCGCAAACTACGGAGCCCACGCGCCCTGAAGCCTGTGCACCACAACTAGAGAGAGAAAACCCGCAAGCCACGACTAGAGAGAAGCACAAGCGCTGCAACGAAAGATCCCACGCATGCCTCAACAGAGAAAGATCCCGCGTGCCGCAATTAAGACCCAATGCAGCCAAAAACTTTTTAAAAAGCAAAACAAAACAAAGTGAAGTGCACTTGGTTTTGGTAGCAACTTAACTTCTCTGGTTATATTTTACCTAAAAAATCTGAACTTGTTCACAATTTCCAATCACATACCACAGGGGAAACTGGCCTGAGATCAGAATCTTGCTTCAGATAATCCTCCAAGTGGATGATTAACTACAGGGAGGCGCGTTATCAACACGCTTATTGGGCAAGAATGAGGAGATGTGTTGGACACAGAGAAGTAAAAACCTTTGCTCCCGACCTCAAGCTGGGCTGCTGTCTGTGTACCCTCACAAAAAGACAGTAAGGGTGCGGCACCCACAACCCAAGACAAATTTAAAGAGAACGTGAAAACACTAGAAGTTTCCATTGCCCACCATGAAGTCTGACTTAGAATCTGGTCAGAATTAGAATCTGGTCAGAATTCTATATATCCAGCTTGTGTCAGGGCTGAACTTAGAACCAAGAATCAGCATTTCTAATTGTGTGAACCTTATTAGACGGTCCATGGAAGCTCATCAAACTCATCAATTCTGGATCCTGGGAGAAGAAAGCCATGCAGTGAGGCAATGAGGAAAAGACAAAAGCACCCTTAATAAGACTCCAGGGGGAACAGGAAGAAACAAAGTTTATATCTGGAGCCTTTCTAGCTCTTTCTACCCCTTGCTGGTTGCTCTGGCTTTCAAGGTCCTCCTACCCCAAAGCATTCAAAGGTGAACTCCCAACACACAACGTCTGCTCTATCAGCAAAATGTTCTGGCTCCCAAATTCCTTCTCTACCTTTATCCCCAACCCAAACTCTCACTGTATCAATGCTTTCAGTCTCAGCTAGATATCAGAAAAAGATGACTTACTTCCCACTAAAGTGTGAGTGCCTGGTAACCTACACCTCTCGGTGTTTTTTTAAAAGATGTACTTTGACCCTGATGAAACTCCTGATGGAATTCTGATCCTTAACAGGCAAGTTCACAAACACAGCACATCAAAGATGAACATTCTTTCGAATTCCACAATCCAGACGCTTTGTAGCCACAACCAGTTTTTCTTGACATTAATTACAATTGTTGTTTTCTGTGGGATGGGATTACACAGTCATTTCTAACTAGAGGCTGTGGACTTGAAGACAGTGGACTCTCTCTCACTTGACAAGACAGTCTTAATATTTCTGTAACAAAATTATGATTTTAACTAGTTGTCTATGAAATCTACTTCCCCATAAAGCTGTGTCTTACACACCTTAGCGTCTTTGGGGCATCCTACGGTAATGGACACACATGGGTCACTGAAGAATGAAAACATCTCTTAAAAACACTGATATTTCATTGTGACTCATGATTCCCTGAAGGAAAAATTTCTGTATACTTTCAGTGATAATGTGTAAAATCCTTCAAATCAACAGAGGGCCGTTAGCTTCTCCCTCTTATTTCTCTGGTCATATGATTCTGAAAAGCAGAGGCTGGGAGTTGAAAGCACCTATAGGTTTCAAATTAAAGGGACCTTGGCTCAAATTCCCTCCCTGTCGTACAAACTATGTGATGCTGGACGAGTTACTTAACATTTCTGAGCCTCGGTGTCCTCACCTATAAAATCGTGTTTTAGGGGCTTCCCTGGTGGCGCAGTGGTTGAGAGTCTGCCTGCCGATGCGGGGGACGCGGGTTCGTGCCCCTGTCCGGGAAGATCCCACATGCCACGGAGCAGCTGGGCCCGTGAGCCATGGCCGCTGAGCCTGCGCGTCTGGAGCCTATGCTCCGCCAACGGGAGAGGCCACACAGTGAGAGGCCCGCGTACAGCAAAAAAAAAAAAAAAAAGTCGGGTTTTAACACCTACCCCCAATTGGTTGGGAGGGTTCAGTGAGATCTGTACCAAGGGTCTAACACTGCATCAACCACTTCACTACAGAAACGTCTGACTGCATCTTACTTTGTGTCCTGGGCCCCCTCACAATTAGGCATTTTACAGAGACATCAGGAGTTCTGATGGACACTTGGGAACTGAGCTGAGTGAGCCAACCCCCAACACACCCCTATTGGCAAAAATCAAGGACACAGCTTCAGAGCCCTTCTACAAACTCCATTAATGCATATTTTACATTTGTTGGTCCAATAATGGAATGGAATGTTGCAGCTTCAGTCTCCAAGCTACCTACAAAGTGCTTTTTTGGGGGAGGGGCAGGTAGGGGGGAACACAGCAAGGCAAGAGAAAACATACCCAGGCCAATCTCGTTTCAGTTTTTTAGGACTTACCGTCTCCATTCTCTTCCTTTCACCGTCCTTCATTTAATGAGTAACTATTCTATGCCTGGACTGGTAATGCCAAGAATCAGACCTGCCCTTGAGAACTCACAATCAACCCCCCACATTAAAAGTGACCCTCCTCCCAACACTAGGCAGAATCCAGGCCTCGTGAAAAACACACTGCTCTTCCGAAAGGATAAACACATGCAATGAAGTTTACATCTAATTGAGGACTTTTTTTTTTTTTTTTTTGGCAGTTCACTGTTTTCCAAGCATTCGTTTTGACTAAGCTCAACCCAATCAAAAAGCTTACGTGGCTTCTCAGGAAGATAATAACCTATCCAATGTAGCAGACTACACAAATAGAGCCAACATACCCAAGTTGGAAGAGATGAAAGAGACAGACAGACGGACATGACAGCACCCCAGTTGCCAGGGCACTTGGCTACATAAATCACTATCCCGTATATAAAGCCAAAAGGACAAATCTGGTGACTGGAGTGATATGTGACTGCTGTTTTCTCAGGACAGTTCATTACTGGGATATAATCCAATCAGGCCAACATTTATATGTGATCATCCAATCACACTCAAAGACAACTGAGAACAACAATGCCATTGTTCCTTGGAGCTTATTACTACAGCTAAAGCCAAGTGAGCTTCCTCGCCCCACCCCTGCCCAGTGACATGTGTACTCTCCTTGGCTCCTGTTCTATTAATAAGTGAGAGAGATTCTTTAAGACAGTGCATACTGCCTGCAAATATTCTGTGGTAATAAACAGCAAAACCATCACCGATGTATGATTTCTGGACAAAGTAAATCACAACCACGAAATTTAAGAAATTCAGAAAATTTAGCAATGCCCGAACTAATTTTAATTTTAACCAAGCTCTGTTTCCCCACATTTTATAGAGGAACTTTATCTTTAAAAAGCAGATGACTAACCAGTCCCCAAATATGAGGTTTCAAGGACTGAGGAGGGTGATGATGCAATGCCAGCAGCCTTTCTTAATTCCCTAGCTTCTGTGGAATATCAGCTCATGCCAGAACTTGACTTTTTTTTTTTTCCTTAATTTTAAAGGATATTGTCAAATAAAAATAAAGCTATTTTACAAAAATACACAAAGCAGCACCACACGGCCCTTCCTCAGGCTGTAACACTACTAGCTGAAATATTTATAGGCACCTGGATCAGAAATACCTACATGTTTATAACCAATCATTTTTGTTGAAGGAGTGAATTAGGTCAGTGCCCTTAAGAAGCTCCCCTTCAGCTCTATTTTCCACTCTCCAAACAAAGAAAACCTTTGTGCATTGTATTAGCCACTGTAAACTGTTTGGACATCCATTGTTAGTCCTGGCCGACTGGATAAGTCTGGCGAAAAAGAGATAAAACAGGAGATTCTGTCAATATATTTCTAGCACATTCAAATTTAAGCAAGCTTCGCACAGAACCAGCTCACTCTAACTGCTAAACAAGTGGCTGAAATGAAGTTACTGTTCATGCTTATCTTGGCCCTTAGAATATATGCTTTCCTTATCGCTTCAAATTTCTCTGAAAGGAGTCTTCAGAAGTAGCACTGTAGATAGAAGCCTAAAATAAAATATTAATCAATAAATTGCTTGGCCAGTCTGCTTCTAGCTACTTTCCTGAAAGCAATAATAGTAAGGTCCCTAATCAGTCAGGGTCATAGGGAAAATTATTCGAATGAGAGAGAAGATTCACAGACATTCTAAAATAAGAAAAACTCAGTTCTTTCCATATGAGACATCATTATAGGGAGGATTTTGCCAAAATTGAGGCTATATTTTTAAATGTTTCAAGAACAATACATTACGGCTCATACTTCACAAATAAGTAGAAGTAGGACAGACACTATTGCCAATGTTTTGGTAGACTAGAACGTGCTGTCAGCATGAGATTTGAGGCACAAAATAGGATAAAGATTGAATCTCTTACCATTTAACTTGTCAAAAGATAAGACAGAGGGAGGAAAAGGGGACATTCTCTTCAGCCCATCTATAAACCGGATTTATATATCACCTTTTACTTTATTAAAAACTAACAAATCAGGGGAGGGATAAATTAGGAGTTTGGGATTAAAACATACACACTACTATATATAAAACAGATAACCAACAAGGATCTACTGTATAGCACAGGGAATACTCACTATCTTATAATAACCTATAAGGAAGAGAATATTAAAAAAGAGTATATATATTTATATATATGTATAACATAATCACCTTGCTGTACACCTGAAACTCACACAACACTGTAAATCAACTTTTTTTTTTTTTTTTTTTGGCGGTACGCGGGCCTCTCACTGTTGTGGCCTCTCCCATTGCGGAGCACAGACTCCGGACGCGCAGGCTCAGCGGCCATGGCGCACGGGCCCAGCCGCTCCGCAGCATGTGGGACCCTCCCGGACCGGGGCACGAACCCGTGTCCCCTGCATCGGCAGGCGGACTCTCAACCACTGCGCCACCAGGGAAGCCCTCAATAAAATTTTTTAAAAATTAAAATAAAAACAAATAAATCAAAATGACTTCAAAAAGAAAATACTCATTAAGTTTCATACAGTTATACGTAAAAGCAGCAGCTCTTAGAATCAAGTTACTTCTCAGTCTGTATTAACTTGTAGGCTAGCAAACTATAATTTCTCAAGCTTACTCATATAGAAAAGTACCAAGAATCACAGAGCAGTTGAGAATCTGAGGCCCTTCAGAGAAACAATACCTTATGTGACAGGTAGGACTTATGGTAGCATCCACACTCCAGCAGGTGATTATAAAGTCAAAGGACTGATTTCTATAACTCTGAACACGAATTATAGAAAGCAGTCCTCAGTAATAATGATGATACAAGTAAATTATAACCACTGCCATTAAATTGCCACTGCAACCCCAGGAGGCATCTATGTCTTTTGTTTGCTGGCACTCAGCTTCCCCTAGTCCCAGAGACCAGAAGCCCCCAATCCCTTTGCCAACAGGGTACCAATGAGGTGCAAGTATTTATTTAAGATCTAAAAGGATGAAGGGAAGCAGATGCCATTTGTTCTCATTTTCCTGTAGCAGCAGTCATAGGCAAAAACTGATTTCCCAGACCTGAGCTTTGCAGTTACCTCCAAGCTCCCTATCATTTCAGCCTCCTCTGGGCTACAGAGGCTGAGACAGTAACAGGGTTGTTTGGAGGTCCTGGCTCAGGGCAGCAGCAGCTTTCTAACTTTCTAGGGGGCAAATCAGAGACTAGCAATGGGCCCTTCTGCTCTGTAGGCACCTAATTCTGTCCATTAAGTTTCATTCTCCTTGAACTAGCTAGAATGGTGTCTGTTTTCTTCAGGGAACCCTGACCCAGAGGGTCTGTAGTGTCCATTTCACAGCTGAGAAAACCAAACCTGAGAAAAGTAAATTGCCTAAGGCCAAGCAAGTAAGCAGGCAGGACAAGAAGAATTCACACCCAGGTCTGCCTGACTTCAACATCACAAAATGAAAGTTAAACACACAGAGTGAAAGGTAAGCCTATGATCCAACCCATTATCCAGCAATTCTACTCCCAGGAATTTACACAAAAGAAATGGGTGCGTAAGCCCACAGAACAAGCTATAGGTGATTTTCATAGCAGCTTCGTCCATAATAGAAACAAAACAAAAACCTGACTACAACCCAAATATCCGTCAACAAAAGAATGGATAAACAAAACTGGTAAATTCATACAAATGGAGTATTTACTACTCAGCAATAAAAGAAAAGTACTGAATTGTATAACAACACAAAGGTTACTCTGAGGAAAGAAACCAGACACCAAATGCTGATTTCATTTATACAGATCCTCTCAAGGTGAAGCAAGGCTATAGGATGGTGAGAGATGTCAGAAGAGAGGTTCCCTTGTGGGTGGGGTGGTGAACAGTTGGGAAAGTGACGAGAGAACCTTCTGGAGTGATGGAAAGTTCTATTTTTTGATCTAGGTGGTAATCACACAGGTGAATACATTCACGTAAAAGTTCATCTGTCTCTGCAACTGGATAGTGGTGGTGGCTGCAATTAATTGCCACAATGAAATGCCACTGAGGGCACACTTAGAATGGTTAAAATAAGGTTGGGAGGGAGGGGATGGGGGATATACGTACGCGTATAGCTGATTCACTTTGTTATACAGCAGAAACCAACACACCATTGTAAAGCTTATACTCCAATAAAGACGTTAAAAGAAAAAAAAATGGTTAAAATAGTGGATCTTATTGTGTTTTACTACAATAAAAAAAAATCAAGCTCTCCACTTGAGAGTTGTACATTTTACTGTCTGTAAATTATACTTCAATTTAAAAATTAAAAATAATAATATAGAAAAAGCTCCATTGTGAGTAAGCAGGCTTTGGAGGACAGACCCAGGATACCACTGTTCCCATAGGAAAATTTTTCTCAGTTTCAGGCAAATGTTTTTCACCTCAGTTCTTTGGTAAATTGAGTCTACCTTTCCTGCCTCTTCCTGACTCTTGAGTAAAGACATCTGCAAACTGTGCGCTTAAGCAGTATAAGCAGACCAAATACTTCTCCCAGACCTTTGATTAAAATCCAAATTAGGTTCTGCTAGAAAGAAGGCCACCGATGTTCAAAATGAACTCGTTGCCTCTTCATTGCAATGTGTCGCCACCTGACTGTTTTTAGACACTTAACAATAACGCCAGAAGGAAAAGCACAAATGTTTCCAGTTCCATTTCTGGAAAATTTCAATGGGTGTCTGAGATGCCACAAATCTCTCTCCCCTCTCAAAACTCACCCAGACACTAAACAGACCGGGCCGAGGCAGGCGAAGTGCTCTCCCTGAACTTAGGCAGAAAAACTTTGATGTGCCTGAGGTAACCCTGAAACATGGCTGCTGGCGAGTGACTTCACATCAGTCAGTAACAGTGAATGAGGTCTTGCGACAGTCACCAGGAGGCCCGTCTTCAGCGCATTTGTGAAGAACAAATCAGAAAGGCTTCCCAGTGGCAGGCCTGCCTTACCTTCCGTGCTCGTGTTACAGGCAATGTGGTCCCTGGGAGAGGAGTCCATGGGGAAAGGAGGGGTGCTGGAGGCTCCCAGGATGCAGCTTTTACTAGGAAGGATGGAGGGAAAGAGGAAGGAGAAAGAACGATTCTCAGGAAGCCCTGGGAGATGGCTGCAGTTGCTGGCTTGGGGCTGCAGAGTGAGGAAGAGAATTCAGCACCCACTGAGCTGGTACATTATTTAAGCTGCAACTGAATAATAGATCTTTCCATCACTTCATGAGCTAAACAAGACAGCCACTCTTTGGAAGTTGCTTTGCAGAGAGAATGCATTGGCTCTCTTCTTAAAAGAGAAAACAGAGAGAAAGAAAACACACAAGTTGTTTAAGGAGTGTGGAAGCACTTAAAGATGGCATGAACCAACAGAAATTACCTAGAATATTCTCTAGGCTTTATACCAAACACTCAGAATCTTAAGCACTGTAAAAGACTTCAGAGTTGATCAAATATAATTATTCATTTCCCTATAAAGAAACTGAGAACTAGAATTACACGCCTTAGCTCAAGTCACCAAGCTAATTCGTAGAACAGCTTATACACCATTAAAGAAAGGGTCTGTATAAAATTCTACACCTTTTTTTTTCTTATGGACAAACTATCATCCACTCACTATATCAATGTCAGGAATCCACTTTTCTAAGTTCTCGATGTCTTCAATTCTTACTAGTTTATGCAACAAGCCTTCTGATCAAGTCAGTACAATGAGGTCAACACTTAGTGCATGTGCTTGGTGCCCTGTCAGCTTCTGGGGTGACCAAGATGACTCAGACCAGGGAGGGGCTCACGGCTGACGGGAAATGACTGGCATGTGGCAGATGTGATAAGGGCTCGAATAAACACTGGCATGTGCACGCTAACCTGTCACAGGCCAGGAGGCAAATGATTCAGCCCGAGTGAAGAAGGGTAAGGGAGAAACTGGACTTCTAAAAATGAGCTCACCAGGAAGTTTCTTCTAAACTATTCATTCTTTTCAAAAGCAGAAATGACGAGTTTTTTGTTTTTTGTTTTTTTTAAAGATCGGGTTTTTAAAATCGTTACTTTTATTTATTTCTGGCTGCGTTGGGTCTTCGTTGCTGTGCGCGGGCTTTCTCTAGCTGCGGGGAGCGGGGGCTACTCTTCATTGCAGTGCGTGAGCTTCTCATTGCGGTGGCTGCTCTTGTGGAGCACGGGCTCTAGACGCGCGGGCTTCAGTAGTTATGGCTCGTGGGCTCTACAGTGCAGGCTCAGTAGTTACGGCGCACAGGCCTAGTTGCTCCACGGCATGTGGGATCTTCCTGGATCAGGGCTCGAACCCGTGTCCCCTGCATTGGCAGGTGGATTCTTAACCACTGCGCCACCAGGGAAGTCCGGACGAGCTTTGCTAATACTAACTCCTTCAAAGAATTTCATTCTGCTTTGCTAGATATGTTTGGCAACAGCCTTCCTAGGATTGAGAACGGGCTACTTGCCTCACACAGGTACATCACCCCTTCTCCCCGCCACCCAGGCTCTCAGGTGCTCCGGGCAAGAGGAGGCAGAGAAGGAACCCCACAGCCTAGGACTTGGAACACTTCCCTTATAAGAAATGGCTCTCAGCGAATGGAAACAAACAGCTACACTTGGAACATTATTTCCTCCTCCGAAGAACAAAGCTCCAAGAAGCTACAAGTCTTAGAAGAGAAGGTCAGTAAATCCTACTGATGACTAGAATGCAGTATTTCCCCGGTTCAACTTCAACTAAGTGACAAAGTCTAGAGTATCTGCAGTGTCCTCTCATCTCTATGAAAGGTTTTTCTAACACATACAATGGCAAAGATACAACTGGATTCTAATCATTATCTATTAATTACAGCCTAATAACTCTTACCGACCAGCAAACTATCCCAATAATTCTCTCCCACAATGTATTACATATATTCTCTCTAAATGCCTCTGACTTGTCACTAACTATATTGTCACTAACTATAAATATATAGCTATATATTTAGTCCCTTGCTTATATCGGGTGTCAGATGAAGCATACTATAATTAGTTTTCAAAGATGATGTCATTTTCTCTTGTGAACATAATGTATATATTGTGTTGGCTGAGTAAAGTCTACAATACAAATAATAATTATCATATTAACTCTGAAATCCATGTTTACATATGCATATGGGTAAAATTCAGTAAATATTTGTATTCAAGGATGTGACATGAAGTCTTTGCCATAATTAATGGTATAATTTGAAATTCTGGGGTCAGTAGAGCTTCCTATGTAACACCCAACAAATATCTTACTCTCAAAGGATCTATCAAGGGTCTTTCACCACTATTACCGTTCCTGCCACCCTCCAAACTCTCCAACCCCTCAACACTCACACACAATGATGGGGAAAGAGAAACACAAATAGAACCTCTAATCTATGAATACTCTAATCAGGCTAAATATTTAGTTTGAAAGTAAAAATAAACATTCATTATTACAGAAATTTATACTGCTATGGTTTGCAACACACAATGGTGTATAAGTGACTAAGAAAAGCTGCATTATGTTTTTAAGGTTAAAGACCTGATTTAACTTTAACCATTTGGCAGGGGCACTAAACAAATATCTGTAGTGATTTTAAATGACTAAAGTTACTAATTGAAAGCCTAGGACTTCTCATAAAGAGTATGCACACACATACAATTAGGGATTCTGCTGACTGAAGCAAAGTGTTTTCTACTGTGGTTTTATTCACCTATCATGAACATGAACTTCAATTGCTCATTTCTCCAGGTCACGGCAGGGTTTCTTTTTTCCTACCTCAAGACTTCCAATTCCTACAACAATCCTTGTTAAAGCCTATTCTGCAGACCCAATAAAAGCTCCATTTTTAAAGAGTTAGATGCATTACATGTGAGGCTGCCTGGGTCTCTGTATTCTTAGGCGCTGACGGATGGTGACTGAGATACGCTTGGTAACAGAGTGATGTCCCCCAGGAGTGCCAAAGCATTTCCCCCTTTTCACTCTATCCTACCACAAATGTCACACCAACAGACCTTAAAATTGCAGAATGGCTTGCGGGAAGCAAAGAAAGGAATGAGACTTAGGGAAGACATTAAATAGCTTCACGAATACACTGTCTGCAGCAACAGAAAAGAGAACTGGGTGGACAAGAGCAAGATGCACATATTAAGACACAAAGTCCATCAAATTCAACTTTCCTGGCTTTTCTGGGCCATTCTGTGTCCGACTTTCCTTAAGGTGTGGTTGAGGTACACCTAGCTCTCCGTACTTAAGCGTCACACTCGTATTTTGAGAGTATTTTCCAAATCTCAGATTTCAAGGGCTGTCTTCACAGTTTTGGCCTTATTCTCATACCACTCATCCTGATAATTTACTATTTTTCTTAAGTCGAACTCACCGTTTTATTTCATATTTATTTTTGCCTCATTCTAAGCAATCTATCCATGAAATAAATGAGTTTGGTGACCGGCTTTATGTTTTTTAGTCCTGAACTACAAGGGTCATGCACAGTAATTAAAGAATGGGCTATGTCCCTCCCTGTGCCACCTGTAAATCTGTCTGCACAGCACACTTTGGAAACAACACTGTTTTGAAGGCAGCAAAAAAGGCAGAGAAAATGTTTAATTTAATAGGCATTTTTTCAATATGACAGTCCTGAGTCTCCCTTTTGAGTTCACAGGTTATCGAGACTGACACAGCTTTGGATGATGGAGGCGCGAGCCCCCTTAAAAAACCCGAATGAAACAGTCACCGTCATGGGAAGGCCCATGCAGGCCTGCCCAGGCTCTAGCAGTCAGATGCTAAGTTCCAAGAAGGGCATTTTCTAATCAAGCTGCAAAAGCGGAAGCAGGTACTTTCCAACTCAGAACTCTCTTCCTCACACGGTGCCATAGGCAGTGTACAAAGTTAATCGACTGCTTTCCTAGGTAACCTTCAGACCTGGAACTAGCTATTGCCAATACCGGATGTTAGGACTGAGTGCCTGATAACTTTTCTCCATTGCTGTTATACAGGTTTTGCAAAATTTTTAATGGGAATGCCACCTCAGACCCTCATAAATTTGCTAGCTATACGAGCTTTCTCTCACAAGGGTCGTCATGAAAATTCTTGTGGGGACGAAGTAGGTTCTAAATCGTTTTAGGGAACATTTCTTTTTTAACCTTAAAAAAGCCCATGTAGGGACTTCCCTGGTGGCACAGTGGTTAAGAATCCACCTGCCAATGCAGGGGACACAGGTTCGAGCCCTCGTCCGGGAGGATCCCACATGCCGCGAAGCAAGTAAGCCCGTGCACCACAACTATTGAGCCTCTGATCTAGAGCCCACATGCCGCAACTACTGAGCCTGCGCACCACAACTACTGAAGTCCACGCGCCTAGAGCCTGTGCTCTGCAACAAGTGAAGCCACCGCGATGAGAAGTCCATGCAGCCCAGTGAAGAATAGCCCCCGCTCACCACAACTAGAGAAAGCCCATGCGTAGCAACAAAGATCCAACACAGCCAAAAATAAATGAATGAATAAATTAAAAAAAAAAGTCCATGTAAAACATCGAAGTTTTTAACCCACTAAATAGGTGTTGAATCTGACTTCTGTCTGACTGTATGTTTCTGACCCTGCCCCTTCGATTTAGGATGAAGAAACAACTCAGTAAAACATATGAGATAATCATTCTGCCGCACCCACCCAATTTTCAATGGAAAATGCCTCTCAATACCAAGGCTGGCTGGTCCAAGGCCATTCCAGCCAGCACTTGTTGGCCCCCATTACTGCTTAGAGTCTGACCAATGAGGCATTTGATAGGGTGTCAGCTCTCAACCTCGATAAACTAATCTGCAGCCACAGCTCCTCAATGGGATTTGTTTTAGGGATTAGGCAAGGAATTCCCGGATGGCTCATATTCTTGGTAGAGGTATGTTGAAAGTTTCAGCGTGATTACTAACCCTTCCTGAATCTTCACCCCACCAGCCCCTCCCACACCTCATGACACACTCCAGCCAAATCTGCATAACTTTTAACTACGGAACATATGACAGTACACAGGACTATAGGGGCCCCGCCTAGTTTCAAAAACTTTTCTGTCTCCTAAAAAGAAAGCCTTCAGAAGAGAAAACTTTGCTAAGCTCAAAAGTCACTGTAGGGGGATTCCCTGGTGGTGCAGTGGTTGGGAGTCTGCCTGCCGATGCAGGGGACACGGGTTCATGCCCTGGTCCGGGAGGATCCCACATGCCGCGGAGTGGCTGGGCCCGTGAGCCATGGCCGCTGAGCCTGCGCATCCGGAGCCTGTGCTCCGCAACGGGAGAGGCCACAACAGTGAGAGGCCCGCATACCGCAAAAAAAAAAAAAGTCACTGGAGGAATTTTATCATTTCCCTCGAATTCCCAGGCATTTCTCCAGCATAAGAGCAATGTCTGGCTGTGACCTTTTGCCAATGTACAAAGAATCAGATTAAAAGTTAAACAAATGTAGGCAGAAACCCTTGCAAATGGAATTCCCCAGGGGGTGATGCTAAAAAATTTTGGGTCTTATGCATACGAGAGCCCCCAAAAGAGTAATATTCCCTGTGTAGGGTGTTGGGGGTAGCCCTGTTTACTGGGAAACTGGTTCACTTCTTTATAGGAAAAGTCAAGTCATTAATACATTAGGGATTTCTGGGACTTTTTCTTTTTCTTAAAGTTCTCTTCCTGGCATTTAAAGCCTTTCAAGAGAGTGTGCGCATCTCTTGCTCTTTCCCTCAGCAACTGCCCTAACATACCTGGTACCTCCTTTTTGTGCTTAGTAACCCAGAGCCCAGCACTTAAGAGTTTTCAGCACCTGTTTTGGTTCTTATAACAGTTGGCCCTCCATATGCAAGGATTCAACCAACTGTGGATCAAAAATATACAGCGGGGGAAAAAAATTCCAGAAAGTTCCAAAAAGCAAAACTTGAATTTGCCACACACCGGCAACTATTTACACAGCATTTACATTGTATTTACAACTATTTCTATAATATTTCCATTGTATCCAGTACTGTAAGTAACCTAGAGAGGATTTAAAGTGTACAGGAGGATGCCCTTAGGTTATAGGAAAATACTACACCATTTTATATAAAGGGCTTTGAGCATCCTTGGATTTTGGTATCTGAGGGGGGTCCCAGAACCATTCTTCCCCCCATCCCAGGATACTGAGGGATGACTACCAGCTACTGTCTACTTAGCATCCACTAGCCAGGCACCCTATGTCATTTCACTCAGTCCTCGTCTTATGAGACGTGTTATTAGCCCCATTTTCTAGACTGGCTTACCGTGTAAGGTATCTGTTCAAAGGCAAACTTTCTTCCCAAAAAGAAACCCTGAAGGGAGTGTGCACGGAACAAACCCACACTTTGTTGCATTTCTGTATTGCAGAGTGTGCATCTGTATCGCATACTCCCTCTGTAAGCCGCAGGTATCCCAGCAGAGAGAGTTTGCAGAGTCTTAAAAAACATCTAAACTTTTCAGATCGAACAGACTCTTGACAGCAGAAGTTGAGTCTTGCTTATCTTGTACCCCACCTGCTCACAGTGGACCGGCACAAGTGGGTGCTCATTAAGTTATCAGCTGCGTGGTCCTGAAAAAGCTGCAGCAGCAACTCAGGGGGAAAACAATCTCCCTTCATCAATCTCTGACAGCAGCTCTGAAAAAGCTCAAGAAACACCTCAAAAGCCACTGTTGCCTTACTAAAGCACCCTCCTTCTCTAGTCTCCCCGGAGAGGGGAAACTACAGCATCCTGTTCCTGCTTCTAATTGGAATGCATCAGAGTCTTAATTATTTGCATTCTTCCCCAACAAGACAGTGTGGTAGAGGCACACTCTTAACCTTTGTATTTCCCACACTGAAGTGAAGTTGTTCATGAAAATTTATTGAATAACCATATTTCATTCTCTCAGGCAAGATATTAAATGGCACTTTGCCACAAATGCAATCACTACTAGTAACTCCTCACTTAAAATGAAAATGGTCCACTTCCAAGGTTTGCATGTAGACTGTCTCTCCCAGGAATAACCCTGACACAGGTGGACCTGTTTTCCCAAGGTGACTGTCAGCGCACCCAGCTCAGACCACCTAGAGATCTGAGGAAAAGGGGCTCTTCTCTGCTGCGATTCCCCTAGCTGAGGGAGGGACGGAGGGAGGAGGGAGGGAGGAGGGAGGGAGGGGGGAGGGAGGGGGAGGGAGGGCAATTTCTAGGATGGGATGAGTCTACGCTGGGAACTGCAGGGAAACCACAACCATTACTCAGGCCAGACAGCTGCCAAGGAAGCAGCGCTGCCTAAGAACTGAAGCTAAAATAGAGGTGGGAGGCTGTATTCCTTTCCATTACTAAGCCCTGGAGTATTCCCTCCCAAGTTCATCCACATTTCAAGAATGTTAAAACCCTGCAGTCAAAACCCTGATTATTTATAACTTAAAATAAACTACTGTGTAAAGCAGAAACTTTACAAATGAAGACACAAAAGAAAAAGAAATGGTGACAGGTAAGATAATACCAGAGTACATATCCATTCCCTATTGCAAATAATTTTTACTTATATTGCAGAGGCAACTGATTAAAAGGGAAAGAGAGGATTCTGGTCTCCAGAGAGTTGTCAGTTTGTCTCACACACACACGCCTGTAATTTTGCATCAAGTAGAGAGTGCGGTTTGAAACCGAGAAGGAAAACACAAAGGCATAGGGCAGGCGACACAACAGGAACAACGAGATGCCTCCGAAGTAGCACCAATCCAAGACAGAGTTCAAGACAGTCTTCCCTACTTCCGACTTAACCTGAAATCCAAGTGACTTTAGAGAACAGAGAAAAGGGTCCAGGAGCCCTGGAGGCCACGAGCCACCACCCCTGTCCGGTGAAACCTAGTCCCTGCCCTCAACCCCACCTCCGGATGGGAGAATCCCAGCCACCTAATGCGCATCTGGGAAGCCCACCACGCGCTCCCATGCCCCGTCCTCGCGACCCTTCTCCCAACCAAGCGGGACGCAAGAGGGCACTTACTTGGAGCCAACCTGACATCTCCCGCCGGGGTGGAAACCCGCGGTCTCCTCGCACCGGCATCTTCAGGCGAGGGTCCCGCGTGGTCGCGCAGGTCCAGGACCCGGCTCCACCTCCTCCTTCTCCTCCGGGCGTCAGGTCAGTCCTCCGACCCGCGGCCGGGTTTTAGCCAGGTGCCGGCCCGCGGGAACCCACCCCTTTGTCCCTCCCCCCTCGTCGCGGCGTCGGCCCGCCCCCGGCCCGAGGCAGCGCCTCTGCGCCCGCCGCCTGGCCCGGGAAACTCTCAAACGGGCCGCTACCACCCCCGCGCGACCCGGGGGAGGGTTCGCCGGCGCCGCACCCTCGAGGGGCCCGCAGAGGGCCGTGTCACGCGCGACTCCCGGCCGGGGACGAAGGAGGGCGGCAGCAGCAGGGGGATCCTGAGGACAGAGCGTCCCGCGGCCCCGACACCCAACCCCCCCACCGGCGGACCTGATGGTTCGCTCCGCGGCGAGCTCTGCGAGCAGCAGGTCCGGCTCCGGGCGCCCGCCGGGGGAGCGCTGCAAGTTTGCGTGTAGCAGCGAGCCCTGGGCGGCCTGTTTGTCCACGGGTTCTTCCCTCAAGGTCGCGTGCGCATCCTGTACGAACCCTTTCTGGAGAGGTTTGCAGAAACCGAAAAGTTTTTTCTGTCCTGCCTAGAGGACACACACACACAGACACACACAGACACAGACACACAGACACACACACACACACACACACACACACACTGTACCCCTACGTTTAAAACACGACTTTTGAGAAAAATGCACTCCAGGTTATCTCTTTGGCACATTTCCAATAACTCCAGTAAAGCGATTAAAACTCCTCTCCCATCACCAGCTTTTCAAAGGCTTTCTTTAAAAAAGTAGGTCACAAATGCTTATCAGGCAGGATTCATCGAATTCAACTCAGTACATTTATTCGTTTTAGAGTCCTCTATGTATAAAGAATTGTGCACGATAAATAAACGTTTCCTTATTTTAAGGGCATGTAAATTATTTGGAGAATCAAAACAGGTACACTGATTAAAAATATAATGGTGGATTTGAAATCTTAAGGAAACCATGTTGTAAGAGAACAAAGTATGGCCCATCCTGCTCTTAAGTTGAAAAGCGAAACTTGGCCTACACTCACAAGAAGGTAAAAGGTAAAAGGTCTGATCTGACCAGCTGACAAGATACAGATGCCGGGCTCTCTCCCTGAAAAGTTGCTTCACTTCCTGCCTAATCAAAACAAGTTTGGCAGTTTATGTGGAAAAACAAGTACAGCAGATGCCTCTCTGAAAGTGTGAGGCTTCTGGCCTCCTTTGGAATGGCTAAGTGCCTACCTCTGAATAAAAAGCACTGTGAGTAACATTTCCCATTTTCCTTCAAGTCTCCAGAATTAGACGTTTTGGCTATATTCCTGATGTAAGGTGTTACTCTCCTGATGAAAGAGCCATTTTTAAAAAATGTTTCCCAAATTAGGCGGTTCGGACAAATAATAACAATGGCAGCATTTGTGAACTGGTCACACCTTAGTGACATGAGCTTACACCACTAAGCATTTAAAGAGGAACAAAGGAACCCAGAATGTAGCAATTATATCTGCTGAGTGATTTCCTTTTTCTCTCTAGAGTTCTACAGTCCAATATGATAACCACTTGCCACATGTGACTATTGAATACATTTAAATTAACTAAAATTAGGGCTTCCCTGGTGGTGCAGTGGTTAAGAATCTGCCTGCCAACGCAGGGGACATGGGTTTGAGCCCTGGTCTGGGAAGATCCCACGTGCCGCGGAGCAACTAAGCCCCGTGCGCCACAGCTACTGAGCCTGCGCTCTAGAGCCCGCGAGCCACAACTACTGAGCCTGTGTGCCACAACTGCTGAGGCCCACCGCCTAGAGCCTGAGCTACACAACTAGGGAAGCTACTGCAATGAGAAGCCCCTGCACCACAAGAAAGAGTAGCCCCCACTCGCCGCAAGTAGAGAAAGCCCGCGCACAGCAACGAAGACCCAATGCAACCAAAAATAAATAAATAAAATAAATTTATTTTTAAAAATTAACTGAAATTAAAGGAAACAAAAAATTCAGTTTCTTAGTCACATTAGTCACATTTCCAGTGCTCAATCAGTAGCCACATGTGGCTAGTGGTTACATTGGACAGTGTAGATATAGAATATTTCCATCATTGCAGAAAGTTCTATTGCATCACACTACTCCAAATGATGACATACTTTTACAGTAGAAATACAAATATTTTGGCACAATACATAGTTCTGACTCAGATGTTGAAAAAAAGTGATTCAATTGATACAGTAGCATTGCTGGTGGCAGTATAAATCAATACAACTCTTTGGAAAAACAAGTTATAGTAGTACATATTTTTCACATGTGGGCGTGCACATGTGAACCCCACTCCTAGAATTTTTTTCTCTGAAGACCTTCTATCCAACAAGTAATTACCAAACACCTTCTGTCAAGTCTGAACCCCCTCATAAAAGACTTAGGCTCTATCCTCAGAGAGTCAGTTTATTGTAGTAGACAATCAGTAAATTATAAGAAACCACGTAAGTGTTGACATTCCTGGCAGACTCAGGGTAGTCTGGGGGCTTTCAGGAGAGGTGTTCCTCACCAGACTAGGGGTATGGAGTTTAGGGAAGGCTTTCCAGAAATGAGGTAGCTTACACATTCTAAAGGACAGGCAGGAATGAGTTTGTGAGACAAAAAGAGGGGCAAGAACTTTCCAGATGAAGGCAATAAATAACAAGTAGAGAAACAAGGAAGGAAGACCATGGGCTTGCTCTTGAGGTGCCAGGAAGTAAGGCTGTCCAGACAAGCAAGGGCAGTGTTCTACTGTGACACAATAGAAGAGGGATTAGACTGGCATTTTATGAAGATCACTCTGTCAGCTTCTTGGAAGATGGATGAGTTGGGTGGCAGTTGTGGGGAGGTGCATCAGTAAGAATGACAAGACCAGCAAAAAAAAAAGAAAAAAAAATGGATTTTTGTGGGAATGCAGGTGAGAGATGATGCGGCTATGAAGTTAGACAAAAGGAGCCACTTCAAGAGAAATTAAGGAAGTATAATCAGCAGACTGAGTGCCTGCCTGACCAGATGCGAGGTAAGGAAGAGGGAAGTAAGTCTACGGTGACTCTTAGGTTTCTGGCTTAACTAAGTCGATGACGGTGCCTTTTGCCAAAATAGGAAACACAGGAGTGGGAGCAGATGTTGAGAGGGGCTTGAGGAAGGATGGTGAATTCGATTAAGGACTGATTGGGTTTTGAGGACTACGCGTTTTCCAGGTGGAGATGCTCAAGTATCTACTATATGCCAGGTATTGATGAGTGTTTGCGTAGAGAGATCTGAGGTGGAGGAAGAGATTTGGAAATCACCAATGTATCAAGAAAGCTGAAGTCATGGGAGATAAAGAGACTTTTCAGAGAAGTGATGAAGACTGAGGCAGAAGAAGAATAAGGGTAGAACCCATCCCTGGGAATGCCAATATTTAAGGGGCAAGCTTAAGTCCTCAGAGTAGAGATAAAAGAGGAACTGCCAGAAGGGGAAGGAAAAAATCCTCTGGGGGAAGGAAAAAATCCTCTAGTGCAAGGTGTCCAAAAAGTCAAGAGAAGAATGAATTTCAAGAAGGGAAGAATAGCCAACATGGAACTTCGAGGAGTTCAACTAAGATAACAACAGAAGACATTCACCAGGAAGAGGACCACTGCTCATCCTGGCCAGCGCTGTTTCAATGGCAAGATGGGACTGGAAGTTAGATGACAGAGGGTGACTGGGAGGTGGGACAGCACTTCATTGTATGCCTATTTATAATAACACAAGGTGGAAACCATCAATGTTCAAGGATGGAGGGCTATTAAATTACAGCAAATCAACTTAATTGGCATAGCAAGCCATCATTTAAAATTATATAAAGAAGTCTGGGACTTTCCTGGCAGTCCAGTGGTTAAGACTCCACGCTTTCATTACAAGGGGCACGGGTTTGATCCTTGGTTGGGGAACTAAGATCCCGCAAGCCATGCAGTGCAGCCAAAAAAAAAAAAAAAAAGTATCTATCCTGATGGCAATAACCAAGAAATTACAAAAGAAAAGAATTGGAAACTATATGAGAACATGGTTTGATGAATGGATAGGATTGTGTGTATTTTTCTTTTTAAATTGTAGTTATTGTTTGTGCAATAGATAATTTTTCAACACTTGTCATTATGTATTACAGTGTAAGATCCTTAAATTATAGTCAGAAGACCTCAAATAAATGTAATAAACTAAACACTTTTAATTAGATTTCCTCAAGAATGTTAAGATTTGGGGATACACACACACACGCGCGCTTACATACATATTTGCAACATGATTATAAAGTATGATTAAATGGGAGCAAAGGAACCTGACATGAAAAGGTCCAGGCTAACTGAGCAATTTAATTGGCCTGCACACTGGATGGCAGATTAGAATTATAAAGACACTCTTCTTCAATAAGTGTTTCTCTTTTTTTTATTTTTTATTTTTTACATATGTTCCCATATCTCTTCCCTCTTGCGTCTCCCTCCCTCCCACCCTCCCTATCCCACCCCTCCAGGTGATCACAAAGCACCGAGCTGGTGAATAAGTGTTTCTTGAATGCCTAGCATGTACCCTGGGGTAGGTATACAGAAGATAAAGGCAATATAAAACAGGGGGCTTGCTCACAGCATGAAGAGAAAGACATGTAAACAAACGATGACAAGGCACAAGAATTGCTCAAGTACATGTACGACTGAAGTGCTGACGGGTTAAAACTCCGCCTGAGGAAAGGGCACTTTTCAGGAGACAAGGCCCGGCATCCCCTTAACTTTCCAAATCAAAGGACCATACCAATAACTGTGCATATTCACTTAAAGGACTCCTTCTTCCACAAGCAGCCACCCACAGCCCCTAAAAGAACATCCAGGAGAGAGACATTCAAAGTTTTGCTCTGCCCCTCATGCCTTCACCTTTCGTTATTTAATGTTATGCTTGCTCACTTTCAAAGTTTGCTAACTCCACGTGCGTGCACCTAGGAATGGCCCTGTAAGCACACAGCGACAAGGTGGCCGTCCACAAGCCAGCAAGAGGGCCCTCACTAAGAACCAAGTCTGCCAGCACCTTGATCTTGGACTTCTCAGCCACCAGAACTGTGAGAAGTAAATGTCTGTTGTTTAAGCCACCCTTTCCGTGGTGTTCTGTTATAGCAGCCTGAGCTAAGGCAGCCTCCACCTCCTACATGAGTGGACCCTGCTGCGTTCTCCAAGCACAGCTCAGGCTGCAGACTCCCAACCTCACTTCCTGGAGCTACACTGGCCTTTCTTTGTAGTTGTTGCTCTTGAGACCCTGCCAAACTCATTTCTGCCCCAGAGCCTTTGTTGGAGCTTCTCTGCCTGGACCACAGAGCCAGCTCCTGCTTAGATTTCTCTTTCCATCTAAAGTAGGAAGCATCCCGAGGTAGTTATCAGGAAGCAATGCCCTCAGGAGAAAGCCAAGTCTAAATTAAAGCAAGGAGGTGGAGTCCAGCTGAGTGTTTCATTTACTGTGAATCAAGGGTTTCAGAGAGCCCAGTGCAGGGGTATGAAAGGGGTGGGGGGGGGGGCGGTAGCAGGTTTGTTTAGGGGAAGTGAAGACCAGAGAGGAACAACAGCAGGAAGGGAGAACAGCCCAAGAAAGGGCCCCCTCTTTTTAAACATCATCATCATTATTACCACCATTGGTAACATGTTGGCATTGCTGCTATCATCACTATGATGAAAAGGGTTAGAGTAAGAGCAAAAAGGATGAACACATCAGGAATCAGACTTAACGGGGAGAGAAAGTTCTCAGTTGGGGGAATGCTGCCTTCTATTCGCCTCTCCTCTCCCTGCCAGTGGCACAAACTCCAAACCCCAGCATCCCCCATACCCGCCCCGCCCTGGGTAAGAACTCGGCCATGGGTTCATCTGGCCACAAAGTTGTCAAAAGAATTAGCTGTGCAACTCAGAGTCAGCTGCATGGATTATACGTCTGAGGAGGCCCCAGACTGGCGATACGGGGGGCAGTTCTGGCTGGAAGGAGGTGGCTGTGGTCTGGGCTGACCTTGGGGTGCAAGGCTGTCAGTGGGCAGGCTTCTAGGAGACTTATGGGGCTGGTCTGGGTGTGCTCAGGCTGGCAGGCAAGGCAAGGTGTACTCAGCCTGATTAACAGGGAGTTGAGATAAAGCATAATCCAACTCCAAACCTGGAGATCCTAAAAGCACTTTCTGGGGTATGGTTTCATCTGGACGGACCCTGCTAGAGAGAGCACTCTGCCTGTGGGGGAACCCTCCCCTCCTGGCAAGGTGCCCTGGGTCCTAGAGGCACTGTGCTCTGCGTTTTGATATTTTTTTTTATTATTTCACTACTATTTACATTGCAGAGTATATAAAATCCACACTCTTCGGGGACAGGTGCCGCTTGTTAACCTTACTCCATTAAAAAACAAAAAAAACCTGGATAGAAAGTAATTGATTAAATGCACATTGTGTGCCGCAAAATCTTTCAAACACTACTTTAACTGATTTAATGTAAATCCTCGCATCGCCCCTGTATAGTTGGCATCATTGCCCTACTTTAAGATGAGGAAACCAAACTTCCCGGAGGAAAACAGCCTGCCCAAGGTCATCACCGAGTAGATGGTGGGTAAGACTCCAGACCTACTGGACTCAAAGCCCATTCTCATCACTGCTCTCTGGCCCCTCGCCTCTACAGCAATAAAACAATTGCACACAGTTGGGGTAGAGGTAAGTCTTTGGTTGTTATTATTGTTGTTTTCCTTTTGGCTCCTTTTAACAGAACTTAAGAGGGGTTTTGCTGACACAACAACCGAACAAACAATGCTGGGGAATATTTGTGAAAATCTTCCTCTACAATATTAGAAAGGTAAATGCCGCAAATGTCATTTGACTCCAGCTAGGTGAGCCAGGAATTAGAATTCTCAATTCAAATATGATTCTGGTGCTAAGAATTCCAGCGGTCCCTCTCCCAGAATAAGTTCCTTAAGAAAAACACTTTAATAAGGTAATACTTTTCCTTTTTAAGGAAAAATGCCCTCATCTCCCATGCAAGGGAGGGAATCCAAGGTGAGAGAGGCCCAGGGGACTGTCCACGTGATACACAGGTCCTCCAGGAAGACCAGAGGGGTCCCTGGCAACACCTGAATTTCTTTTAAAAAAATTATCAACAGAATCCTCTAGCCCTAAGATCTCAGTACCCTGATAGACACAGATTGAAATTGTTGAAGTGTCTCCTTGACTGTCAAAGAATCCTCAGACCTGAAAGGGGCCTTAGAAAAGAGCTGCAAACAGTTTTCCAGGGCAGCCACGCAAAACAGTGCAGGCCTCTTAAAACAAAGGAAGCTGGGCCAGGGAAAGGCACTTCCAAGAGGCATTCGATAAAGCTTGAAACATGGCTCTAAAGCTTGAAACATGGCTCATAGCATTTGTTTCTATAAGAACAGCTTCCTAAATTTTCCTGATGATAAGAATCACCTGAGGCATCCCAGGTCCCTCCCTGAGATACTGATTCGGTGGATCTGAGAAGGGCCCTGGGGAAATTTACATTTTCAGCAGGTACGCACCAGGGTGAGCCTTATCATCAGGGAGGTTTAGGACATTCTGCTAAAGGGACATGGTTACAATTCTCTGGCCCAAGACAGGAAGGTTATCATTTTGAAGGGAGGTAAAACATTTCCAAGGTCAGAAAATAATTCTCTACTTGCGAAACGTCTTTGGTTTACAAACGAAAGGGTCTGATCTTATAATCCTCTTGGTATGCTGATTTGCATACGTATTTATATATACACATATGTTTGGATTTCAGTTATTTTTAAATAAATGATACTTGTTTATTTACACAAGCCATACAGTAGATCACACAAAAAACAGTAAAATGCAACTAAAGTGTCATCATCCAGAGCAAACTACTGTTAATAATTCGATGAGCATCCTTCCAGGTACCTCTATGCACAGGTAAGCATGTAGATATCATACATAACGTTATATACCTGGGACTATACTAGACACGCTCTTTTGCTACCTGTTATTTCTACATAGGAATATCGTTTGACTAATTTTTTCATGGCAATATAGATCTATATTATCATTTTTCTAGCTGCATAATATTCCATTTGTATGAACATACCATAATTTGCTGAATAAATACTTAAAAGTTCTTTTAAAAACTGGTATAGAGGACGAAGTAAAAATCAGATGGATGAAACTCTTAAGATTTTCCATAGACAATGAGAAAACAAGTAGCTTGTAAGACTCAGGCACAATTCATAAGATGTGTATAGTGTACAGGACTTCCCTGCTGGTCCAGTGGGTAAGACTCTGCGCTCCCAATGCAGGGGGCCCAGGTTTGATCCCTGGTCAGGGAAGTAGATCCCACATGCATGCCACAACTAAGAGTTCGCATGCTACAACTAAGAAGTCCGCATGCAACTAAGACATGGTGCAGCCTAAATAAATAAATATATTTTTAAAAAAAAAGATGTTTATAGTGTACATAGTATGTTAGTAACGTGTAAGATATGTTAAAAAAATAAATGGAGTGTTTTTTATGTTAAATATAGATGAAAAGAATGAAACAAATAAGAATGTTACTTATAAATAGAAGGGTTCTGATGGAAGGACAAAGTAAATTGTAAATATTCATATTGAATAAAATATTAATAAGTGTAATAATATCTAATTTACAATTGTATTTATTTAGATATAATATAATGTAATAATACATTTTATAACTATATTATTGTTATAATATTCCCTATCTAATAAAATATTAATGATACATAATAACGCCCAGCTCATGTTGCCTCCATATTGACAGCTAAATCATCCTAACTTGATCACCCATTGGTGACACCCATTATGTCCAATTCTGGCCCCATGTATACTCTGTCCCAAAATGCAGACAAATTACTAGTGAGCTACAGCTATTGGCCAGGTATACTTGCCCTGTGTCCCTCCGATGGAGCAAGCCTATGCTGGCTTCAGACACCTTTTATCTGCTAAGACCCCTTGTTCAACAACAGGTCTGGTCTTTGTGACCACGCCGTCACTGGGGAAAGCTGACACCGCACAGAGACAGGACATATAAAGATTGCAAGCACAGGTTCCAGCGTATGGACCTTTCACCCTATTAATATCCTAACCTAACTATGTTAAAGTGTTCGAATCTTTTCCCTTGCTTCTCACTGCATGTTTTCAAATTGAATAAATCGTGTGACTGCAACACCCGACTTTGGTGTCTGAGCCTTTCTGTCTCATAATCTCTGGGAGAGCTTGCCTGGCAGTGTTCTTGGAGGCTAAGACTTCATCAAGGTAATTTCTCACATTCCTAGAGTAATGGAGAGAAGCAAGCAACAGGGAATTCCCGCCCAGGGTATTTTGTCTAATCTCGCCCTACAATCACATTACCTCTAAATGAATCAAAATTTTGGCTGAAATGAAAATCACTGGCACCAACCACTGAACTAATGAAAACGTGAAATACCAAAATCAGGGCTCCAGTGATGACACTCCTCCCAACCAGAAGCTAATTGCATTATTTTATTATAATGGGAATCATAAAATAAGCTTACTCCAGCCTTCCCCACACAGCCACAGCACCAGGAGCACAATAAAGGCAGCACACACACAGACAATGTAACTGCTGATTGAAAATTCAATTGCACATCTCAGCCATGGAAGAGCCCTTGTCCATGAAAATTTTCTTAGGCAGTGCTGTGCTTAGCCTAGAGGGTACCTAAAGCCAGTTACTGGATCCCTGCGTGTCTGGAATAGGTGGAGGATGAAGTGCTGAAGAGAGAGGCAGGTGGTGGGGAGGAAAAAGGGTGATAAGTACAGAGATTCCATTTAAGAAACGTGGCTGTGAAAAGTAAGAGAGAGGTGGGGCTCTGGGTTCACAAGCCCCTAGTCATCTTTGAATTGTTGGGCTCTGGGCTCTCTAAAACATGCAGGAGTATAATTAAATTTATGTTTCAGAACCTAGATGGAATATTACTCATCTATGTGCTGTACTTAAAATGTCCAGACATCTCAGATTCCAGTGATAGGCCAATGGCCACCTCTCTGTCTTGCTGATTTCATAAGTGAACAATGCACTCTAATTTTTGTTTGGAAAACATGGTAGACTGTAACTAACACATTCAAAAATAAACACTTCATATTTTTATTTTTCTTCCACTTCAATGGTACACCAATTTGTCACAATGAAAGTTTGCTTAAATTCCTAAAATGACAAAGTCTTTGTATCTACGTATTTGGAGCAATGCTCTTTCATTTTAAATACTTAGAGAAGAAAGTACGGAATTATTCTTTGGGTACTGACAAAACTATTTGTCTGAAATCTCTACAGCTAGACAATTAAGTTGCCTGAATCTCAGAATGCTGAAATAATTCCAAGAAAATGTATTTATAATACAAGTGCACGTTGCTTAAAACATTTAGGCTGGTTTGAGATGGAAATTAAGAATAGAACATCTCGTGTCTGCTTCCAGCTCAGCTGAGGGCCAGGAAGGAGGTGCACCAGCCACAAGTGACAGGCGAAGCCCAACAACGTTGTAACAGCCCTTGGGCTGAGTGGAGGTACTTCCTCCACTGAAGTCTTGAACCCCTCAAACTCATCCATGAGGACTGGAATCAACTTCTTCCAAATTTCCATTAATGTGAGAAACAGGCTGAGGGAGATTTGGGCTGTGCCTGGGTTCCACAACCAGCATGTGACTGAGCCATCACTTCATCCACTTCTTCTGACTTTAAACCCTTCTGCTCTCTCAAGTGTCAGGTGCCTGCCACAGTTTCTCAATCAGGGATCGAACTCGTGCCCCCTGCAGTGAAAGCACGGAGTCTTAACCACTGGGCCAGGGAATTCCCCAGAATCTGCTTTTGACCAAGACTCCTCCCACCAACCAGGCGGGTGGCTGACAGTTTTTGTGCTTGAGCCAGGTGTCAGGCCTGAGCCTCTGAAGTGGGAGAGCCCAGTTCACGACATTGGACCACCAGAGACCTCCCGGCCCCATGAAATATCAAATGGTGAAAGCTCTCCCAGAGATCTCCATCTCAACGCTAAGACCCATCTCCACTCAACGACCGGCAAGCTACAGTGCTGGACACCCACAGCCAAACAATTAGCAAGACAGGAACACAACCCCACTCATTAGCAGAGCGGCTGCCTAAACTCATAATAAGTTCACAGACACCCCAAGACACACCACCGGGTGTGGTCCTGCCCACCAGAAAGACAAGATCCAACCTCATCCACCAGAACACAGGCACCAGTACCCTCTACCAGGAAGCCTACACAACCCACTGAACCAACCTTACTCACTGAGGGCAGACACCAAAAACAACAGGAACTACGAAACTGCAGCCTGTGAAAAGGAGACCCCAAACACAGTAAGTAAAGCAAAATGAGAAGACAGAGAAATACACAGCAGATGAAAGAGCAAGGTAAAAACCCACCAGACCAAACAAATGAAGAAGAAATAGGCAGTCTACCTGAAAAAGAATTCAGAGCAATGATAGTAAAGACATCCAAAATCTTGGAAACAGAATGGAGAAAATATAAGAAATGTTTAAGAAGGACATAGAAGAACTAAAGAGGAAACAAACAGTGATGAACAACACAATAAAGGAAATTAAAAATTCTCTAGAAGGAATCAATAGCAGAATAACTGAGGCAGAAGAACGGATAAGTGACCTGGAAGATAAAATAGTGGAAATAACTAGCACAGAGCAGAATAAAGAAAAAAGAATGAAAAGAATTTAGGACAGTCTCACAGACCTCCGGGACAACATTAAAGGCACCAACATTCGAATTATAGTGGTTCCAGAAGAAAAAGAGAAAAAGAAAGGGACTGAAAAAATATTTGAAGAGATTATAGTTGAAAACTTCTCTAATATGGGAAAAGAAATAGTCAATCAAGTCCAGGAAGCACAGTGAGTCCCATACAGGATAAATCCAAGGAGAAACACACCAAGACACATATTAATCAAACTATCAAAAATTAAATACAAGGAAAACATATTAAAAGCAGCAAGGGAAAAACAACAAATAACATACAAGGGAATCCCCATAAGTTTAACAGCTGATCTTTCAGCAGAAACTCTGCAAGCCAGAAGGGAGTGAAAGGACATATTTAAAGTGATGAAAGAGAAAAACCTACAACTAAGATTACTCTACCCAGCAAGGATCTCATTCAGATTCGACAGAGAAATTAAAACATTTACAGACAAGCAAAAGCTAAGAGAATTCAGCACCACCAAACCAGCTCTACAACAAATGATTAAGTAACCTCTCTAGGCAGGAAGCACAAGAGGAGGAAAAGACCTACAATAACAAACCCAAAACAATTAAGAAAATGGTAATAGGAACACACATATCGATAACTACCTTAAATGTAAATGAATTAAATGCTCCAACCAAAACACAGACTGGCTGAATGTATACAAAAACAAGACTTGTATATATGCTGTCTACAAGAAACCCACTTCAGATCTAGGGACACGTACAGACTGAAAGTGAGGGGATGGAAAAAGATATTCCATGCAAATGGAAATCAAAAGAAAGCTGGAGTAGCAATTCTCATGTCAGACAAAAGAGACTTTAAAATAAAGACTATTACAAGAGACAAAGAAGGACACTACATAATGATCAAGGAATCAATCCAAGAAGAAGATATAACAATTGTAAATATTTATGCACCCAACATAGGAGCACCTCAATACATAAAGCAAATACTAACAGCCATAAAAGGGGAAATGGACAGTAACACAATCATAGTAAAGGACTTTAACACCCCACTGTCACCAATGGACAGATCATCCAAAATGAAAATAAATAAGGAAACACAAGCTTTAAATGACACATTAAACAAGATGGACTTAATTGATATTTATAGGACATTCCATCCAAAAACAACAGAATACACATTCTTCTCAAGTGCTCATGGAACTCTCCAGGAAAGATCATATCTTGGGTCACAAATCAAGCCTTGGTAAATTTAAGAAAACTGAAATCATATCAAGTATCTTTTCTGACTGCAATGCTATCAGACTAGATATCAATTACAGGAAAAAATCTGTGAAAAATAAAAACACATGGAGGTTAAACAATACAATACTAAATAACCAAGAGATCACTGAAGAAATCAAACAGGAAATCAAAAAATACCTAAAAACAAATGACAATGAAAACATGACAACCCAAAACCTATGGGATGCAGCAAAAGCAGTTCTAAGAGGGAAGTTTATAGCAATATAATCCTACCTCAAGAAACAAGAAACATCTCAAATAAACAACCTAACTTTATACCTAAAGCAATTAGAGAAAGAAGAACAAACCCCCCCCCCCCAAAGTTAGCAGAAGGAAAGAAATCATAAAGATCAGATCAGAAATAAATGAAAAAGAAATGAAGGAAACAATAGCTAAGATCAATAAAACTAAAAGCTGGTTCTTTGAGAAGATAAACAAAATTGATAAACCACTAGCCAGAATCATCAAGAAAAAAAGGGAGAAGACTCAAATCAATAGAATTAGAAATGAAAAAGGAGAAGAAACAACTGACACTGCAGAAATACAAAGGATCATGAGAGATTACTACAAGCAACTAAGAGCCAATAAAATGGACAATCTGGAAGAAATGGACAAATTCTTAGAAAAGCACAACCTCCAGAGACTGAACCAGGAAGAAATAGAAAATATAAACAGACCAATCACAAGCGCTGAAGTTGAAACTGTGATTAAAAATCTTCCAACAAACAAAAGCCCAGGACCAGATGGCTTCACAGGTGAATTCTATCAAACATTTAGAGAAGAGCTAACACCTATCCTTCTCAACCTCTGCCAAAATATAGCAGAGGGAGGAACACTCCCAAACTTATTCTATGAGGCCATCATCACCCTGATACCAAAACCAGACAAAGATGTCACGAAAAAACTACAGACCAATATCACTGATGAACATAGATGCAAAAATCCTCAACAAAACATTAACAAAAAAAAATCCAACAGCACATTAAAAGGATCATACACCATGATCAAGTGGGGTTAATCCCAGGAATGCAAGGATTCTTCAATATATGCAAACCAATCAATGTGATAAACCATATTAACAAATTGAAGAAGAAACACCATATGATCAACTCAATACATGCAGAAAAAGCTTTTGACAAATTTATGATAAAAACTCTCCAGAAAGTAGGCATAAAGGGAACTTACCTCAACATAATAAAGGCCATATATAACAAACCCACAGCCAACATCGTTCTCAATGGTGAAAAACTGACCATTCCCACTAAGATCAGGAACAAGAAAAGGTTGTCCACTCTCACCACTATTATTCAACATAGTTTTGGAAGTTTTAGCCACAGCAATCAGAGAAGAAAAAGAAATAAAAGGAATCCAAATTGGAAAAGAAGAAGTAAAGCTGTCACTGTTTGCAGATGACATGACAGTATACATAGAGAATCCTAAAGATGCTACCAGAAAACTACTAGAGCTAATCAATGAATTTGGTAAAGTAGCAGGATACAAAATTAATGCACAGAAATCTCTTGCATTCCTATACACTAATGATGAAAAATCTGAAAGAGAAATTAAGGAAACACTCCCATTTACCACTGCAACAAAAAGAATAAAATACCTAGGAATAAACCTACCTAAGGAGACAAAAGACCTGTATGCAGAAAACTATAAGACACTGCTGAAAGAAATTAAAGAGGATACAAACAGATGGAGAGATATACCATGTTCTTGGATTGGAAGAATCAACATTGTGAAAATGACTATACTACCCAAAGCAATCTACAGATTCAATGCAATCCCTATCAAACTACCAATGGCATTTTTCACAGAACTAGAACAAAAAATTTCACAATTTGTATGGAAACACAAAAGACCCTGAATAGCCAAAGCAATCTTGAGAAAGAAAAACAGAGCTGGAGGGATCGGTTTCACTGACTTCACACTATACTACAAAGCTACAGTAATCAAGACAGTATGGTACTGGCAAAGAAACAGAAATACAGATCATTGGAACAGGATAGAAAGCCCAGAGATAAACAAAGGAGGCAAGAATATACAATGGAGAAAAGACAGCCTCTTCAATAAGTGATGCTGGGAAAACTGGACAGCTACATGTAAAAGAATGAAATTAGAACACTCGTTAACACCATACACAAAAATAAACTCAAAATGTAAGGCCAGACACTATAAAACTCTTAGAGGAAAACAAAGGCAGAACACTCTATGACATAAATCACAGCAACATCCTTTTTGACCTACCTCTTAGAGTAGTGGAAATAAAAACAAAAATAAACAAATGGGACCTAATGAAGCTTAAAAGCTTTTGCATGGCAAAGGAAACAATAAACAAGACGAAAAGACAACCCTCAGAATGGGAGAAAATTTTTGCAAACAAAGCAACTGACAAAGGATTAATCTCCAAAATATACAGGCAGTTCATGCAGCTCAATATCAAAAAAACAAACAACCCAATCCAAAAATGGGCAGAAGACCTAATAGACGTTTCTCCAAAGAAGATATACAGATTACCAACAAACAAATGAAAGGATGCTCAACGTCAGTAATCATTAGAGAAATGCAAATCAAAACTACAATGAGGTATCACGTCACATTGGTCAGAATGGCCATCATCAAAAAATCTACAAACAATAAATGCTGGAGAGCGTGTGGAGAAAAGGGAACCCTCTTGCACTGTTGATGGGAATGTAAATTGATACAACCACTAGGAGAACAGTTTGGACGTTCCTTAAAAAACTAAAAATAAAACTACCATATGACCCAGCAATGCCACTACTGGGCATATACCCTGAGAAAACCGTGATTCAAAAAGAGTCATGTACCAAAATGTTCATTGCAGCTCTATTTACAATAGCCAGGCCATGGAAGCAACCTAAGTGTCCATTGACAGATGAATGGATAAAGAAGATGTGGCACATACATACAACGGAATATTACTCAGCCATAAAAAGAAACGAAATTGAGTTATTTGTAGTGAGGTGGATGGACCTAGGGACTGTCATACAGAGTGAAGTAGTCATACAGAGTGAAGTAAGTCAGAAAGAGAAAAACAAATACCATATGCTAACACACATATATGGAATCTAAAAAAAATGTGGTTCTAATCAACCTAGGGGCAGCACAGGAATAAAGACGCAGACGTAGAGAATGGACTTGAGGACATGGGGAGGGGGAAGGGTAAGCTGGGCCAAAGTGAGAGAGTGGCGTGGACATATATACACTACCAAATGTAAAATAGCTAGTGGGAAGCAGCCACATAGCACAGGGAGATCAGCTCGGTGCTTTTTGACCACCTAGAGGGGTGGGATAGGGAAGGTGGGAGGGAGACACAAGAGGGAGGAGATATGGGGATATACGTTTATGTATAGGTGATTCACTTTGTTATACAGCAGAAACTAACACACCATTGTAAAGCAATTTTACTGCAAGAAAGATGTTAAAAAAAAAAAGGTGGGGTGTAATTCCCTTCTTACAGAAAAAAGAATAGAACATCTATACTCAGATAACCTGTGTATGTATAGGTATTTAACATTTTACTAGCAGTGAATGTTAAATTTCACATACTCAATTTCTGACCACTCTCCTTAAACAGGCAGTATAGAAAACTGTAATATAAGAGTATCTCATCCAGAAACTCAAGAACCAGAAACAAACAAGCTAGTGGCTTGGTATCCTAATCTCCACACCACTGCTTTTCCCAGTGAACCATGAGGAAACAGCAGAAAAAAAGGAAAAGCTAGTAAACAAATTGAAGCACTGGGTGAAAGAGCACAAGGTGAATCAGACCTGGGTTTCGACAAGCCCCAGTTCTGCTACTTCTTAGGTTTAAAGTATGACATCGCCACTATTCAACTGTTTCTGAGCTATAAAAATGGCAAGTTTACATGGTTGGACCCAATGGTTGTGTGATTTGGTCAGCTTATCTAAACCCTCTAAGCTTCCATTTCTGCATCTGTAAAATGGTGTAATGAGTTGTATCGTGTTTCCTCAAATTCACATGTTGAAGTTCTAGCCCTCATTACCTCAGAATATGATATTATTTGGAGACAGGGTCTGTAAAGAGGTAACCAAGTTGAAGTGAGGTCTTTACGGTGGGTCCTAATCAAGTATGACTGGTATCCTTATAAAAAGGTTAAATTTGGACACAGAGACAGACACATAGAGAGGGAAGATGACCTCCGACAAGCTAAGGAGAGAGGCCTGGAACAGATCCTTCCCTCATAACTCTCAGAACGAACCAACCCTGCCAACAACTTGATTTCAGACCTCTAGCCTCCCAAACTGCGAGACAATACTTTCTGTTGTTTACACCACCCAGTCTGCGATATTTTATTTTTACTGCAGTCCTAGGAAACTAATACAAATCAAGATGACAGTTGGACCTACACCTCATAGGGTGGGTATGAGAATTAAATGAAGACATGCAGGTAAAACACTCAGCGCAGTACCAAGTACACTGTAATAAGCACCCCAATAAACAAAAAGCTTCCACCTTTATTACTGTAGGTTGATACTTCACTTCCTATCAGAATTACAATGGAATTCTCACCACAAACTACGTTTCTTCTCACTCAGTGCAGCGTCTCCAGGCCTCTGATGCACAGTCCGGCTCCCCGCATTTCTTTTCCCCTCTTTGTATACCTGGCCAACGACTTTCCCTCCTCAGGTTCCTCTCCAATATCACCTCCCCCAGGAGGCCTCCTGTCACATAATCACTGCCTCAGGCCTTCTGCTTACAGTACAGGGTGAGAGCAGCCCTTTTCACACAGCAATGTAATTAATGATCCCAAATTAGACTCCCAGATGGACAAGCCTTTACGTTCCTCTAAATCTCCCTCAGGCAGTGCTGTGTGAGGCGCTCATTAAATGTTTGTGGAAAGAAACCCTTCACCACAGGTAGGGAAACTGGCCACACACCACCTATAAACAAACCATGCTCTACAGCAGCTGTTAAAAGTACTGTCCAGGGACTTTCCTGGCGGCGCAGTGGTTAAGAATCCACCTGCCAATGCAGGGTACACGGGTTCGATCCCTGGTCTGGGAAGATCCTACATGCCATGGAGCAACTAAGCCCGTGCACCACAACTACTGAGCCTGTGCTCTAGAGCCCGTGAGCCACAACTACTGAAGCCCACATGCCTAGAGCCCGTGCTTCGTAGCAAGAGAAGCCACCACAATGAGAAGCCTGCGCACCGCAACAAAGAGTAGCCCCCGCTTGCCGCAACAAGAGAAAGCCCGTCTGCAGCGATGAAGACCCAACACAGCCATAAAATTAATTAAAAAAAAAAAAAGTACCGTCCAAGTTAGTGGTTCTCAAAGCATGGTTGGGAAAGCAGAAGTATGAGTCTGAATGGGAACTTGTTAGAAATTCAAATTCCTGGGCCTCACCCCAGACTGACTGAAGCTGCAATTCTGGGGGGTGAGACCCCGGAATCTGTGGTTTTAACAAGCCCTCCAGGTGATTTTGATGCAGTTAAAGTTAGAGCTACTGTGATGAGTGTCTTCAGTTCCACATGAAGAGCTTGGGCTGCTGGTGTGAGCTCCCCAGGTACCCCTACTGATGAGGCGCCCCCAGGGGAGAGGGCACTGCAGAGGGGCTCCCAGGGGCACAGAAGTTTTTAATGTTTACCTTCAACTCACTTTTCTATGCCCATATTATGGGATGAGCTGGTAATAACTCTAAAGTATCTAAATTACCTAACAGTGAGAATCCGTATCTAGGAAGTGAGTCTCTGCCCAGACTCTTAGCATCCTTCCTGAGAGCAAAGAGGCAAAGGTGATTTTGCCACATCAGAAAAGTGAACACCAAAGCCCCTTAAAGTAGCAACAAACAAGCGCCAGGCAAATAGTGCTCTCCAGAGCCTCCAAGACTGTAAAGGAGGACAGCCGCAGGTAGAAGCTGATGATCAGAAACCTCAGGTCAAGAGTGTGCTCTACAGGGACCCTCCTCCGCCCATACCAGACATTGCGCATGGATCACAACATTCTTGCTCAACAAACGTGGACAGCATCTAGGATTCCTTCGCTCCAGGCAGCCACTATCAATCGATCGGAACTGGCCCTTGAGAAAAGCCTGTTACTATCCTAGTTCAGGAGTTAAGTCTTCAAGCTCTGTAAAGTTAGTATAGAAAACAGCTGCTACTATAGGAATCTCACTGAACTTAGGAATCAGAGGCTATGCGATCTTGGGGAAACCATTTAAAATCTTTGAATCTCAGTTTCCTTTTTGCAAGAGGGAGCTGGCAATAGCTCCTCAGGAATGTTCTGAGGATAAACAAGATGAGTGAAAACACCTTGCCCAGTGCCTGGCAAATAAAAGGCTCTTAATAAATGTTTGCTGGATTTGAAACTATAGCCATGTGGGGAAAAAAAGAACCTCACCACACAAGCTCACCTGAGGCTAATTTACCCAGAAACCCAAGCTTCAGTGTTTACACATGAAAGAGCTTTGGAATAAGACGCTGACTTGGGAAAACAAACTGATGTTGAAGGGAATGTGGTCACTAGTGTAGGGAATCAGACCAGGGAGATATTTATCAGAAAGGGCTTGCCTGAGTCAGAAAGATCCTTCCCTCCAAAGACAATGCCGGCTCCAGCCCCTCTGCCATACTCCATGCCGCCCCTGTAAGTCATTTGACTAAAGCAACAGATCCTACCTAGAAATCTACTTTCAGGAAAACCACTTCCGGGGTCTGGGCAAGCATCTGTCTTATGTTTGGAACCTTTACGAGCTCCACAGAGAACATCTCAGTAAACAAAATCCACTCCCAGCCCTGTCAGTTCAGTGGACACTAAGGACTTCCCCACGCAAGTGTCCCCATTTGGACAACTAGACTCCAAGAAAGGCCTTGGTTTTTGCCCAGTGCTTGCTGTATGTTAACTCATTCAGCTTCAGGTTAACACTCCCTTTTTTTTTTTGGCTGCTCTGCACGGCTTGGGGGATCTTAGTTCCCTGACCAGGGATTGAACCCATGCCCTCAGCAGTGAAAGCGCAGCGTCCTACCCACTGGACCACCAGGGAATTCCCTAACCCTCCCTTTTTACAGATCTGGGGCTCTCAGATATTAAGATGTGCCAAGATCACAGAGTCGGAAGGCAGGAACCCTAGGATTTGAACAGCTGCTATTCACACTCCACTAAACTCCAATGCTGACATGCAGTTGGAATCCACCCCAGCAGGGTCCTCGAGCTTCAACAGACAGGAATTATGAAACAAGCACACGGAAAAAATTCTAACCCCATTCCAGCCATCCATGGTCACGCCTATAATCAGTGGTAAGTGTAACTAAGAACAAATACATCCCAGCATCTGTCAAAATAAAATTTAATACCTTGTAAATCCCATTTAATTCGTACTTAAAATTGAATCAGTAAATAGGTAATACTCACCTATTTTGCTAAAAGCCTGTACATAATTAATCTCTAGAAGCCAGTGTGACTGATGTCTTTTTTATTTTCAGCAAAGTGCTTACCACTGTTATATAATTCAGCTACCTCAAAGCTAATAGAACAAACGTGACCTACCAAAATGACCTATAACCCTAGACCTCAAAATACCTTGCTAGGCATTTATTCTGAACTACGGGGGTTGGACTTACATGCTTTAGCAGGAAGCACCTCAGCTGGCATTCGCCCAAAATTACCTATCCATTCAGATCATAAATGCGGGTAAGATCTTTCTGTTCTTTGGGAAATAGGCCATTACAATTAAATTTTCCTGGATATTAAACAGTTTCACTATCAGCAACATCAAAAATGGTGGCCTTGACTTCCAGGATGTGACATAATTTACATCACACTTTTGGTGGAGGAAAGCCAGTAACTAGGCTGATGAGAGACAAAAAAAGCAAGTACCTGGTAAAGCAGGCTGTCAACCGGCACTAGTCTGTGTTTCCTGGAGCACTTGTGCCCGGAGGTGCAGCTGGGGTGCCAATCCCACTCACAGGGAGATGATAATAATGTGGTACTTCGCACCCTGAAAAAGACAGTGTTGTTAAAAATCCGGCACAGTCATGCCCAGCTTGGCAAGATCTTCGAAATGCACTGAAGTTCACATTCTGTACAATTTACCCATTTATAGTATGGCTTTTAATATATTCCCAGACTTGTGCAACCATAACCACAATCTATGTTAAAATATTTTCATTACTTCAAGAAAGAAACCCAGGACCCCTCAGATATCACTGCCTAATCCTCCAATTCCCTCCCTTCCCCCACCCTAGCCCTAGGCAACCACCAATCTAATTTGGGTTTCTATATAGTTACCCCTTCTGGAGATTCCATACAAATGAACTCATACAATACGTGACCTTTTGTGACTGGCTTCTTTCACTTAGCATTAAGGCTTCCAAGTTGCATCTGCATTGTAGCCTGTGTCAGAGCTTCACTCCACTGTATGGATATATCATACTTACCTACTTTACAGATGATGGACATTTGGTTTGTTGTTTCTACTTTTTAGCTATTATGCACAAATGTGTATATGGACCTAGTTTTCATTTCTCTTGGAAATATATCTCTGAGTGAAATTGCTGCCCCTAATGTTTCCAGTCTTCAAAAAGTGGAAAAAAATGAGTAATCACGTGAAGTTGGGCACCATGAATCCACCTGAGGACCAAGCTCTTATAAGAATTTACTTTTCAGGTTAAAAAAAAAGTACCCAGCAGGTGAGAAAACATCTAGAGAAAACTTTTTTAAAATTGCGGTAAAATACACTTAATATAAAATTTACCATTTTAAAATATACAATAGAGAAAACATTTTCAACTAAAAGATAATTACAATACTGGCTAGTCTCTATATATTTATGTGTGGGTTGCCACGAATCAGAAAAGATGGCAAATACGTTTTTCTTTTTACCCCTCAGCCCAGGGAAATCCAAGAAAACCCCTTCTGGACATTTTTCTGAATCCTGCATGTGCCTTTCACACAACGCAAGGAGGCAAGTTCATTTCTGGGCTGGGCCTGGGCCCCGGCAGCCTCACGTGGGGCATCGCAGAGAGCCCTAACAGTGGGAGGAGGAATGTGGCTTCTCACCAGTTCTGAACATACTCTTCTGTTTGCTAGACAAAGTGATATTGTGGCATCTGTGCAAAACACTCCCTACACAATGCAACAGAAATAAGAGATAGTGTCCATTCTATTTGTACAGGCAGGGGACACATTTCCCTTCTCCAAGGATCAGCAGGAAATGTGAGCCCAGGCTAAAGCAGAGCCATCTGGATATCCTACAAAGCAAGCAACAGGATTACAGCCCAGCCCATATATGGTTTCTATTATTACTTCCCACGATAAATACATGCCCAGCAGATCAAGATGGGCTTGGTTATGCTTTTGGCCTTAATATGAAATTTTCCTACAGGTGTCAGTTCCAAAGAGAGTTTGCTGCTTTTATTGAAATGGCTTGCTTTTGAATTAAATCAGTTTTCTGAATTTTGAGAACATCCTGATTTTAACTTTCTTTTATGATATTGCCTGATGTTTTTGACATGTACAGGAACCACCAATAACAATCAGCCATTTCTGAAATACACTAGTATTGACTAGGGCTACCTTGTCAGTAATAAGCTTGGAAGAAAAACCTAAATAATACTCTTGGTGTTCAATATGCAAATATTTTGTCAGGTAACATGAGTTAGTGCTGGAAAACTTCACAAAATTTTAAAAGGGAAATCCAGGGCTTCCCTGGTGGCGCAGTGGTTGAGAGTCCGCCTGCCGATGCAGGCGACACGGGTTCGTGCCCCGGTCTGGGAGGATCCCACATGCCGCGGAGTGGCTAGGTCCGTTAGCCACGGCCGCTGGGCCTGTGTGTCCAGAGCCTGCGCGTCTGGAGCCTGTGCTCTGCAACGGGAGAGGCCACAACACTGAGAGGCCCGCGTACCACAAAAAAAAAATAAAATAAAATAAAAGGGAAATCCATAAGTGGCTCAGTAGTTTTGTAAATGGATGTCAATTCTTTTAAAAAAAATTTTTTTTTCATTTGTGTCTATGCTAAAACCAAGCACTGGCAAAATATTTGCTGTGCACCTGTCATTTGCCGGGCATTAGGGTCAATAGACACATGTGTAAGACATCCAATCTGTGCTTCAATAAACTTGCAACGTACAGTCAATTGGTTGGTTCAGCCAGTTTTGGCCTATCATGTGATTACATTTTGCAGAGTAGAAGCCCCAGCACAGGCCTGTTTGCAGACAGCAAGACAAAAGTACTAAAGAGAGGAGGGGGTTGGTGGTGAAAGAATTCCTCGAGGTTTGAAAACTCAATCATGACCTGACTTCCAATTATGTTTTGAAACACAAAAGGAGCTGCTCTTAAATACTATGCAGTATTATATGTAAGTTGAAGCAACTGGAATATTTCTTGAAAAGAATGAAAGGGATAGAACTCTTGGAAGAAATACTGGCCCCACTATTCAGTCAACCACCTCAACAGAAATCTCCAGTATGAATGCTGGTGGGCAGATTTCCCTCTGTAGCAGCACAGCCAACCACCTAGCTTCTTCCCACTGAGATGTCTAACAGCAGCAGGAAGGGAAGGTATTGGGACAAAAAGTTTTCAGGAAGATCAGAGAACTCTGAGGTCAAGAGAGAACAAGTAGGATATCATGGAAAGTGCCTCTCTAGATGCTTGTTCCTCCAAGTGTGGTGCAAGACGGAAGCATCAGCAACATCTGGACCATCCACTGGGTGGGCATCACCTGAACTGACAGTATCACCTGGAAGCATATTAAAATGCAGACTCTCAGGCCCCAACACATCTGCAGAATTAGAATCTGCACTTAACAGAGTGATTCATATGCACATTAAAGGGTGAGAAATAAGATATCAAGGTGCCTCTGAAGGATTTAGAACTCATTAAGTAAATTAATCAGAAGGAGATAATCCGTCCTAGGATACCGGGAAAGGAGAGTTTACTACAAGGTCAGCAAGGGATATTTATATGTCCACAGGAAGGCTGTGTGAGGTGATAAGAGAGTCAGCAAACAAAACATGAGAGTCAGCAAAATACTCTTTTGTCCATGTATATATTCAAGGAACTCAAAGTTTTACAGATATAGGGAAGATCTTGACCTGTGATGCAGTGCTATTTCATCAGGTTTAAAGGAATGTTCTCTTAAGAAAAAAAAAAAAAAGGAACACTCAACTTCCCTTATTAAGGATCACTTTGGAATGAATAATTTGACTTCTGTTTGGCTAGACTTGGGAATTGAGGAGAACCAGAGGTGGTTCTACCTAGGGTACTTACTCATCCTGAGGGCTGGAAAAGGTTATCTCCAAAAAGAAATAAAGAATGTGGCAATCAATTTACACATCTGAATCATGTGTGTTTGTTTAGGGTTAATCCCTTAATGAATGATCCCGAGCCAGAAACTAAGAACATCCAGCTGCTGTCTGTGAGGGCCAAGCCCTTGATCATGATGACTTCAGATGAGGCTGTTTCACACTTGTAAAATTCGAAGACCAAATTAGAATTAAGGAATGGTAAAGATATAAGCCATGTGTATTGCAGCTTCCCAATTCTCCATATTATATGTCCAGAACAAACATCCCTCATTATTCACAATATTCCATACGTGGCCTGGGGATCCTCCCTGACTTGACCCTCTAAGTCATCCACCCATCAGCAGGCTTTGGCCTGACTTATGAAACTTGTTTGCCACCCCTTACAAAAGGTCCTCCCAGCTCTAAATTTCTGCCATTCTGGGACAAAGGGCCGGGCTAAGGTATGCCCAATCTCTAGCGGCTACTTGAGGAATCACATTTTGGTCATTACATGTTTTCCATAGTCATCACTAAACACTGACCCACAATGCCTCTCCTAGGGTCACTCTATACCTCTTGCACCCTCTACACATATACTCACTTCCTTTGACTTTCAAGACAACAGCAAAGTCATCCTTGTCATCATGCCGCCTCGGGATTCCATTCTAAAGCATCTCTGAAACTTCCCAAAGAAATACCTAATTTATTTCCAATAAAAACTACCTTTTAGATTCGAAGAGAATCTACCTAAATCAAGTGTCTCAACAGCAGTAGCATGGACATTTTTTTACTGGATGATTCTTTATTGTGGGGGGCGGGGGCCGTCCTGTCCATTGTAGGATGTTGGGCAGCATCCCTGGCCTCTACCCACTAGATACCAATTCCACATCCAACCCCCAAGGGCTGGAACAACCAGAACTGTGACCAGACATTGCCAAATATCCTTTAGGGGACAATTCCTGCCACTGCACCCCCTCCCTTGAGAACTACTGACCTAAATGATTATAGTAATCCTTTCAGGAAGATGGGACTACGGATGATTTTTTTCTTCCTTGTTTTTCTGAATATCTGTTGTTTATATGATAAAATGAGCTAGTGACTTTCTATTTTTTAAAAAGAAATATCATTAGCTAGACAGATGCCTCAAGCTGGTCCTTGAGTGGCAATGTGTGGCTTGTTCGGTTTAAAAATTGAATTTGGTCTTTAAAAATACTGTGTACCGGGGCTTCCCTGGTGGAGCAGTGGTTGGGAGTCTGCCTGCTAATGCAGGGGACATGGGTTCGAGCCCTGGTCTGGAAGGATCCCACGTGCCGCGGAGCAACTAGGCCCGTGAGCCACAACTGCTGAGCCTGTGCGTCTGGAGCCTGTGCTCCGCAACAAGAGAGGCCGCCACAGTGAGAGGCACGCGCACCTCGATGAAGAGTGGCCCCCGCTTGCCACAACTAGAGAAAGCCCTCGCACGGAAACGAAGCTGCAACACAGCAAAAATAAATAAACTAATTAATAAACTCCTACCCCCAACATCTTCTTAAAAAAAAAAATACTGTGTACCATACAGACACCTTCAGTTACACTTCTCAACATATAAAAGACATGGATGAAGGACTTCAGAGAATAAAGTCAGGATTGAGGCCTCTTAACCATTCAGAAACGCTTCTTCAACATGGTAAATCAGTGGGGCTATAAAAAGAGATGTGAAGCAAAGACTTCTGTTTCAAGAGAAGTGTTTACCTGAAACATAGTCTGCATGTACATTTCAGTCAGAAAAATACTTGCATTGTAGGAAAAAAAAATAAGTCACAATTTACTTCATCTTTAAGAACTGCTACGTTTATAGACCGTGTAAAAAAAATTTCAAAATCATGAAATTAAAATATCTGAATGTAAAAATGGGCTCTAGACACACCCATTACTTCATCTTCTTGACTGCTAGACCAGGAATTTTCTTAGAGTATTATTTCCATGAATTTCATTACTGACTATTTTAATCCAGTCTGGGAAGGCCATATCTGCCAGGAAGAAACAAGTTCTCATTTGCTGAGATGACACAAATTTGGAATCAGCTCAGATGGAACTTGAAATGGAATTTAACTTTAGCCATAAAAAGGTAGTGTGCTTAGAAAATGAATATGATAAATGAGATAAAGTGTATAAATTGCTTTGGGGAGCAATGTTATTTAAAATGCTGATAAGAACTAAACAAATAAATGGGAGGCTAACTACACAAAAAGAAAAGCAAAGAAAGAAACAAGTTCTCAGCGAAGAACTCAACATCTATTACCCTTATGACAGGGATGACACTTTCTTCCATCTAGGCCCCAGAAACACACAAAGCATCTTCTGGTCTCCGCTGCTTACCCGGGGTGCTGCCAAAGGTTCACGTGTCTTCTGCTCTCAGGTAGAAGTTCTCTTTTGTTAAGTGGGGTGATACCAACTGCTGCTTCCAGAATAGCCATATATTTCTTGTACCTCATGTTGTCTCTTTCAGTACAAGGTCAAGTAAATTTTGGGCACTGTTCCGCTGAAGCAGATGAAGTAATCTTTGCAATACCAGAAGCTGCTCTGCTTTTAGATGCTCAGCATACCCCTAGGCAGAGCTATTACACTCCACTGTAGGGGGTAAGGCATGGGGGAGAGGCCATGGCCAAACCACGAATAAATAAAGAAACTTCCCTGCAACGTCAGTATTATATAAGGCTAGAGAATTTTGAATAAAGCACTAATGAAAATGATTTGCAGGATGACGGTGGTTTTAAACACGGCAATCTAACGTACAATCCCCAATTAATCCACATAAATCCTTGAAGCCACTAATCCTTCAAGTACTAACGGCACAGGATGTGATTTATCTCAAGGTCTAGTAATAAAATAGTAATTGGTCCAAAATGCCTGCATGCCTCTGGGTGAACTAAAATCAGAAGCAGATCTGCTCCTTCTATAAATACCTCTCTCAAGGCTGCTCTTGACACTGAAAAAGGAGTTCCAGTTGTCATTTATGGCAATGCATTTCTAAATGCTATAAACTTTTTGCTTGAGTCAACTGCAAAGCAAAGATTAATTAATAGAGAAACAATTCTGTTTTTTTTTTAAATATCTTTTTAAATACCTCTAAAACCCAACAGAGGTGAGCTCTGCTAGCATGGAAATAATAACTATTTGGAGATATTCAGAATCAAACCCCTCTCCCTTTTTTATAAATGTCTCCTCTCAGCTGTAAGGACTTTTCTTACCCTCTTTTCATGGGGTAAAGGTGGATGGTCCATCATATGGCCCACCTAATGGGTCAGAGTCCACATGACCCAGCCTGGGTAGACCAGCCCTCCCTGGGCTGAAAATAAGACATTCAGAGAGAAATGCCCTCTCTCCACTGGAGTTGGTAACCAGGGCTGATAGGAGGTTAGGGCTGCTAGCAATCATGTTGCCCACCAGGTGGAAAGGGCTCTCCACTAGCTGCTGAGAAACAGTACCAGGGGAAATGTGATGACATCATTTGAGTTTCTCGATCCAGCTATGCCTAAGATAACCGTCATCCTAGGAGATCCTAGGTACACTTTTATTAAGATAATAAATTGATTTTTGTGAAATTTAGTTTTAGTTGAGTTTTTGTCACTCTGAAAGGGTTCTGATTTATACGCCTCCCTGACCACTTCTTCAAGCTATTTTCTCTTCTTCTCTTTTTACTGCAATACGAGTTGTAGTGCTCCTTGTCTAAACAAACTCATATACAGAAGGGAAGTAAAATCAAAGAGAGTCGTCCTGTAATACTTCTGACTAACCTAGATATTCACAGTGAATAAGTGTCGCAAACCCTTCCACATCCCCCCAAATCTTGAACTCTTCTTCCACAGTCTCTCTCTTTCCTTAACAGCAAGTTTCTTTTTTCTTTTTCTTTTTCTTTTTTTAACTTAAGGGACCTAAATCAGTGGTCTCCAAAGTAGGGTGCATATACCAACAATCTTTGGGGTGTGGGAAGAAAATATTAAACCATCTATTTCTTTTTTGTCTCTTCTCTATTAAAATTTTAGTTTAAGCATTTATGTTATTAAATATTTGTAATGTTTACTTTAGGGACTAATACAGTTAAGTCCCCTACATATGAACGAGTTCCGTTCCAAGAGCGCATTTGTAAGTCCAATTTCTTCATGAGTCCAGCAGAGTTAGCCTAGGTACCCAACTAACATAATCGGCTATATAGTACTGTACTGTAATAGGTTTATAATACTTTTCACACAACTAATACATAAAAAACAAACAAAAAATAAAGAAAACATTTTTAATCTTACAGTACAGTACCTTGAAAAGTACAGTAGTACAGTACAACAGCTGGCATACAGGGGCTGGCATCAAGTGAACAGGCAAGAAGAGTTACTGACAGGAGGAGGGAGAGGAGGTGGGAGATGGTAGAGCTGAGGGATCGTCAGCGATAGGAGACGGAGGGCGAGCTGCATGTGACAATGTACGCTAGACACGGGAACGAACTTACCTGACTGGGCATGGGAATGAACATTCGCATCTTTGAAAGTTCACAATGTGAAGGTTCATATGTAGGGAACTTACTGTATATTTTAAATTACATAAAAGTATATCTTTTTTTTTTTGGCTGCGCCTCGAGGTATGCAGGATCTTAGTTCCCGAAGTCCCCAAAATATATAATTTATAAAGTAATATACTCATATATATTATAGAGTATGCTTAAAAATCTGATGGGGTGTGTGTGTGTGAGCAAAAAAAGTTTCCAGGTCGGTAACTTAACACTTCAACTGCTCTCTAAGCCTCAATTTCCCTCTTTATTAGAGGCCTGAACAGATGAACACCAAGTTATCTTCCAAAACCAGCAACAGACTAAAAGCCCCCGCTTCACTTGGCCCGATTATATAATTACAGTTGGCCCTCCACATTTGAGGATTACTATCCACAGATAAAACCAACGTTGGGGGGGAGGATTCCAGAAAGTTTCAAAAAGCAAAACTTGAGTTCGCCTAGCTCTGGCAACTGTTTATTTACGTAGTACTCACAACTAGTTACATAGCAATTACATTGTATTTACAGCTATTTATGTAGCATTTACACTATATTAGATATTATAAGTAATTGAGAGATGATTTAAAGTATACAGGAGAATGTGTGTAGGTTGTAAGCAAACACTATGCCATTTTATATAAGGGACTTGAGCATCTCTGGGTTTTGGTATCCTTGGGGGTCCTGGAATGAATCTCCCATGGATACTGTAATATAATCTGACCACAAGTAAGTGGTGAAAACAAGGGACAAACCATTTGATCTTGGAATATTCCATTTCCATAGCATGCGTGATACTACTCCCACTGGTTGTTCTACAAACAATTAGTACCAGTTAGTCACAGGAATTCTTTTATAGGCTGAACTTGGTTGGCTACAGCTGCCACTGCCAGAAAAAGCTCCAATACAGCCCTCATTTAATCATACAGGACGATGTAATGATACTTATACAACAGTCTTTGTTCTAACAAATTGTATTTCTAATGATGTGTGATAAAAATGACTACACAACCCTCTCAAACAAGAAATGACACAACCCTCTCACACAAGAAATGAAGTCTGAGTTACCAACAACAAAAATCAAGCTCAACTTGTTATCCGTTGGAAGCTGTTTTACTACAGTGAAAGTGACAATACTTTATAAAAGGCATATATTAGAGTTTCATTTTCTGTAGGAATTTCTGATGCATTTAACGTAATAATTCTTACAAAGTGATTCTTATCTATGATGATGTCACACAAGATTAAAATTGGGTCTTTCACTAGGAAAAAAATTCTGCTTTAGCAAGTAATTAGAAAGAATTTGCTTTTCTTCCACAAATAAGATTGTTCAGTTTTCTAATTTATTTATTCATTTTTAAAAACTGTCATCTTTGTATGAACTCCCTCATAATAGCACATGAGGACAATAATACAGAAAAAAATTAATCTAACCAAATTACTCCATCCAGATATGTAATTATAAGGCTATTTTCTTTGTAATTCTATAACATCTTCGGAAATATTCATTTACTTGGTTAATTCCAATTTCTAGAGTTCTAGAAATTCTTTATAACTACAACTATCTGATTTAAAAATCACTTATTTATTTTTAAAAAATTGTTAAATATACATGATCCATAAAACTTTTAAGTCAGGATGCTCAAGTTCTCTTTCTGAATAATCAAAATTGAATATAAAAATTCACAGATAAGACTGACCTTCTCTTTGAACTGATTATTTCTACTTATTTCTGTGGGAGGAAAACAGTGGACATCCTTCTTCACGGGGTATTCTAACTGTTCCTGTGTTTAGAAGTATAAAAATGGAAATGAACTAATGTCCCAAACAGGCTGTTATACAGGGTGTGGTCTGCTTTTCAGAGAGCTGAAAAAAGCCTTAACTAAAAGTACAAGAGTCGGGGAAACAGTCCTTTTTTTTTTTTAACTCCACTGCACATAAGATAAATTATATGACTTTAGGCATAATTTCATCCCCACACCCCGTCCCCAGTAGCTTCATATAGAATACATCTTTACATGTTTGCTACTCAGATGAGCCACTAGAACACTGTAAGAAAAACAGACTACGTGGTGTAAGAGAATTACAAAGAGTTCAAGATTAGTTGCGGATCTCCTAGATTTAACACCCCCCCCATTTCTCCCCCCCACCCCCGCCAACCCCCGGTCATCTCATACTAGTTTTCTCTCTTCATCGCCAGTCTCAAAATGCACTCACTACTGGGTTTATACTATTACCTTCAACTGGATGTCACCAAATCTGTCCTTTCAACCCTGTCCTCCCATCCAACCCAATATCTACCTGAAGGAACCCACTGCCCAGCCCCCAGCAGCAGTTGCTTCTTGCCTTTTCCTGGCTCTGCTGGCATGAGACCTTGAAGCCATCCTCACCCATCCCTGGAGTGCCAAGTCATACCAAACCCGTGACACAGGGAAAGAGAGCTGAGTTTAAATGGGAAGACTTGATTTGAATCCCACCTCTGCTGTTTAACACCATGTGACCTTGAACAAGTTACTTGACCCTTCTGAACCTATTTCTTTATCTGTAAAGCTGCAAGAAGACCACACTGCAGAGGTGGCTTTAAATAATAAATGAGATGATGTATTTGTAGTCAGTGGATATCATCTCCCTCCCTTCCTTCCATCTCTCCCGTCTGTCCTTCTTTTTCCATTCCTAATACCTCTGTAAGAAACCTTCCTTACTCCTCATTTCTTTGCAGGCAAGCACAAGGAGTACTTACAAACTTCTGACCCTCCCCTGCAGCTACAGAAAAGCCCAAGGATGAGTGATTTTGTGGGGAAAATAGGGAGACTGACTGAAGGGTACAGGAACCTAGGGGCTGAAGTGAATGATGGAAACCATCAAAAAGAGAAAGTAGGGTCTCTGGGCCTGCTACAGGGAGCAGAGGAAAGGGGCCCAGCTCAGGTGGTACTCACCAACTGGGGAAGTTCTCCCTTACCATATTTCACAAATTTTTAATCTCTGCTACTGAATAATTAAAAGCCAAAATTAAAATCACTTGACTGTACCTCCCAAATAACTTGAATACATAGTAATCCTGTAAGTACCCTCATTCCTAAGAAATAAAAAACTTTCAACTCCTTATGTGAGGGAAATTCACTCCTTATTACTGTTGGTAGAAACTGTGTTCATGTTACATTTCTACTCTGAACGTAGAGTTGTAGGATTCTGGCAGGTCTCTTGCCTGGGAGCAGATGAGCAGTGGCATTGCACAGAATTTAGAACACTGACAGGAGCTGGTTTAAGTCACAAAGGGCTTGGCCATTCATTGGGTTAGGGGATATCAGTCACCTCTGCTCTGCAACTTTGGGAAAGGGACAGAGTCTCTGGAACTTGGTAGGGACTACACAAGGTGTGAAGTGTTGAGATCCAGCAGTCTGTGGCCAGTGGCTAGAGAGAAGTAGTTCACATAATCCCACATCCCACCTGCTGACACCCACCCTCAACCTCCTTAGCATGAACTGTGGCACGACACTGCCCAGGACTGAAGTCCAGCTCTACCACTAACTAGCTGTGTGACCTTGGACAAGTCACTTAATGTTTCTTTGCCTCAATTTCATCATCTGTAAAGTGGGGCTGACCTCATAGGGCTGTTTTAAAAACTAAATCAGGCGCACACACTTCAGGTTGCAAAATAAATGAGTCATGGGTATGAAATGTACAGTATGGGGAATATAGTTAATAACTGTGTAATATCTTTGTATGGTGACATATCATAATTAGACATATTGTGGTGTTCAGTTTGAAATGTACAGAAATACCAAATCACTATGTTGTACACCAGGAGCTAGCACAGCACTGTAGGTCAGTTATACTTCAAAAACAAACAGACAAACAAACTCATAGGAAAAGAAATTAGATATGTGGTTACCAGAGGTGGGGGTAGAGGGAGGGGGAAATGGATGAAGGTGGTCAAAAGGTCAAACTTCCAGTTATAAGATCAATAAGTCCTAGGGATGTAATGTACAACATGATAAATATAATTAACACTGCTGTATGTTACATATGAAAGTCATTAAGAGAGTATATTCTAAAAGCACTCATCACAAAAGATTTTTTTTTCTATTTCTTTAATTTTGTATCTATATGAAATGACAGATGTTCATTAAACTTGTAATAATCATTTCATGATGTATGTAAGTCAAAACATTATGCTGTATACATTAAACTTATACAGTGCTGTATGTCAATTATACCTCAATAAAACTGGAGGGGAAAAAAAAGAAATAAACAGGGAAAATTAAAAAAAAAAACTAAATCAGTTTTTACTTGTAAAGCACTTAGCACATGTAATGTCCAGCATAAAATATATGTCATGTGTGTGTGTTATATTCTTTTACTTGCTAGTTACGTCTTCATTTTTTCCAGAAAGCTCTTCTTGGTTGAACCACCTAGACCTGGCTAGGTTACTTCTGCTCTCTCTCAAATACTTTCTGTTTAATCTCTCAACAGTGGAACCACAGGGCTTCCCCGGTGGTGCAGTGGTTACGAATCCGCCTGCCAATGCAGGAGACGCGGGTTCGAGCCCCGGTCCGGGAAGATCCCACATGCCGCCGCAGAGCAACTAAGCCCGTGCACCACAACTACTGAGGCTGAGCTCTAGAGCCTGCAAGCCACAACTACTGAAGCCCGCACGCCTAGAGCCCATGCTCTGCAGCCACCGCAGTGAGAAGCCCACGTACCGCAATGAAGAGTAACCCCCACTCGCTGCAACTAGAGAAAGCCCGTGCACAGCAACGAAGACCCAACACAGCCAAAAATAAATAAATTAATTAATTTTAAAAAAAGAAAAAAACAGTAGAACCGCAATGAACTTAAATTATGTGTTTAGGCATGTGCAGAGGATAGCGTGGGTCCTCTGGGCCATGGAAGGAGAAGATTAATTAAAGGTTAAGAAGGAGTCTGGGGCAGTGTTGGTGGGTTTGGCTTCCACCCCAATCCACCTCAGCGGTGGTCTGCCTGGGTGTCAGACACAGGTTTGGTTCCAGGCAGAGCCTGTTTAGTGATCACAGTGTTGTGGCCGAGCTGGCCACAGAGCCTCAGCGCGGGGCCCCCCGGAGGAGCCTCATTCTGCCCCAAAGCTGTACTTTTGGCAAACCCAGGAGACACTTCAGAGTTCAAGGCAGAAGAACCTGATGATGTGAACCCCTGTCTCGCTCTCCTCGGACATCAGTGGGAGATGGTGGACTGTGCATGACAGCTGCTGTGTTAACATCTCTCTTGGTTCCAGGCAGAATTTCTTATTCTGACTGTATTAGTTTGCGAGGGCTGACGTAACAAAGTACCACAGACTGGTGCCTTAAATAACAGAAATCTATTATCTCACAGTTCTGGAGGCTGGAAGTCCAAGATCAAAGTTCTGAGGCCCATGAGGCAGGGCTCTCTACTTGGCTTATAGATGGCCACCTTCTCCCCATGTCTTTACATCATCTTCACTCTACGTGTCTGTGTCCAAATTTCCTCTTCTTATAAGGACACAAGTGATACTAGATTAGGGCCCACCCTAATGAATTCAGTCTTACTTGATTACTTCTGTTAAGACCTTATCTCCAAATAAGGTCACATTCTGAAGTACTGGGGTTAGGACTTCAACATGTGAATTTGGGTGGGGGGGGGATACAATTCAATCCATAATGCTACCTAAACTTGGAAAAAAAAAAAAAAAAGGAAAGTCCTCATCAACTGAGATGAAAAAGATAAAAGCCCAGAAGAAGCTAGTTGCCTGGACACGTCCAGCCTGTGATTTGGTCCAGCCTATGTGCTTTATAGCAAATCAACTGGGAAAAGAAAATGCATCACGTTCAAGATGAGCCAATGTCTGATGCTGTGAGAAGGATCTGTTCTCTGGAAGCTGAATCCAATAAAATAAAACAGGAAGAAGTTAAATCCCATATAAAACTATTATGAGCAACTGAGAAAGACTTGGGATCTCCAGACGGCACTCTAGGGCTTGTGTGGGGAGTTAGATCAAGTGTCTGGTGGGACTGACGACTGAAGATCAGCTTCCCCTCACAGACACAGAAAACAAACTTATGGTTACCAAAGGGGAAGTGGGAGTGGGGGGAGGAGAGGGATAAATTAGGAGTTTGGGATTAACATATTTACACTACTATAAAGTATATAAAATAGATAAAAAACAAGGACCTACTGTATAGCACAGGGAACTATACTCAGTATCTTATAATAATCTATAATGGAAAAGAATCTTTAAAAGTATATATACATACATAGATGTATATATAAATAACACAGCATTGTAAATCAACTATATCTCAATAAATTTTTTTAAAAAAATTACCTTCTCTTGGAGAAGAGAACGGGGTAATAAATTGGAATCAGGGGATGGCAATAATGTTGATGACCAGGCATGAAGATCCAGGAGGAAACTGACTAATGTTCCAAAACCAAGCATGCATCTCACCACCCAAGATGGAGAGAAAAATCAATTTACACCAATGTTGCAGAAGAAGAGAACAGAAAAGCAGACTTAACAGGTCATCTTAGTGATGTCAGATTGAACAAGCCTCGAGTGAAAGTGCAGCCCCAAACCTTCAGGAGAGAGGAAATGAGATGATATGACTCCTTCACAAGAAAGAAATACAGCCTGTTGGGATATTGCCTGTTGAGGCAGAGCCAGAGGAGGAAAGGTCTGAAGCAAATAACAGGCTGAGCTGTGACGGTGAGTAGCTGGAGACCTGGAAGAAAAGCTACAGTGACCCCGTGTTCTTCTCAAGCCAAATTCTATTCCTTCAAAAGGAGCTTATGATCATTGGAGGAGTGTGGGAGGCTAGACAAAACCCCCTCCTCTCAAGACAGAAGGGTGCAGACTTGAGACAAAAAAATAACCGTAAGAGCAATGAAACTTGAACCACAGCAATTCAGGGAGAAGGCAATATTATTGACTCCCTTTTACAAAGAGAAAACTAAGGCTTAGAGTTGAGAAACCTGCCCTAGATCACACGGCTCCTACGTGGCAGAGCCGATATTCAAGCCCAGGTCTGACCCTTTCCTACTCTGTTCTAGTGCCTTCTTGAGTGGACCTCCACGCAGCTGAGGATTCAGACAGAACATCTGCTTCCTGATCCCTAGAAGAAGTGCTGCTTCCTCTGAGACAGAAGGATATCTCACCCCTACCCTCTAACCGCCTCTTGACTGCAGGCTTTCCTCTTCCCTCACCTCCTCTTTCCCAAATCCGCTATTTCCAGTGGATCCAAATGTGGAGTTTGTGGCAAGAAGACATCCTCTTCCTTCTCGTTCTCCAGGAAGCTCTGCCTCTCCACAACCATCACCAAGCTGGCTTCCCACCTAGGGGTCACTGTCCTTCTCCTCCTCATGGGCTGGGCTTTCCCCCGGACACCCCCATCCAGACAATAAAAGTGAGTTAGTTACCTCCTGGGTTTACTGAGCTTCCACATATACACGAGCTTCCCTAATAGTCAAGATCCTGAAACACCACAAGGTTTTTAAAGTCATTTTGTTTTAAATTTTCCTGTAAAATATTTCTAAATTACCTATATTTATTTTTAGTTAAAAAAACTTTTTCGTATCAGTGGTTCTACTTTTTCTCAAATTGTATCTTGATAGTGTTATAAATTTTAGGATATGTGTTACCATCATTTAATTATTATCAGTACTTTAGAAACTCTAGTAAAAATAGTCAGTTTTAATTTGATGAGTCAGCCCACTATTCCCTAAACAATATATATATAATTTTGTGAGCACTTCAGCCATCAGATACATCTGAAATAGCAAAACACTTGCCTCTGTCAATGGTGCTATGTACTACAGTTACAAAAGAAAGGTGAAACAAAGCTCCTTGTTGGCCTCAATATATTTCAGTTGTCTTCAAAAATCACAGCTCTGTCTCTCTCAGCATTCTATGATGGCCTAGAAGGTAGATATGATGTCATACTCAACCTTGTATCTGCAGCATCTCTCCTCTCTCAGGAATCAGCGTATGATAAATACCCAATAATATTAGGGTTTACTTCCTAAGAGGCATCAGCGTATGACAGATACCCAATAATATTAGGGTTTACTTCCTAAGAGGCAATAGGGTGTAATGGTTAAAACCCTGCTCTCTAGAACCAGACTGCCTGGGTTTGAATCCCATCTTCACATTTAATTAGCTGTGTGACCTGGTCAAGCCTCTATACCTCTCCAGGGCCTCAGTTTCCTCATCTGTATATAGAGGATAAAAATGGCACCTACCTATTAAAGTTGTGTGAAAGTTAAATTGAATAAGTATATGCAAAACACTTAGGGCCTTAACCATCTGAGGTGCTATCTAAGTGCTAGCCATGATTATTATTTACTCAGCAAATATTTATTGGCCCAGGTTATTATGGACTAAATGTTTGTGTTCTCCCAAAATGCATCAATCGAAGCCCTAACCCCTAGCATGACGGTAATCGGAGGTGGGGTGTTGGGAGGTAAATTAGGTTTAGGTTATGTCATGAAGGTAGGATCCTCATGATGGGATAAGCGCCCTCATAAGAAGATGGAGAGAGATGGCTCTCTCTCCACACGCATGCACTTAAGAAAGGCCATGGGAGCACACAGTGAGAAGGTTGCCTTTTTCAAGCTAGGAAGACAACCCTCACCCAGAACCGGACCATGCTGGCACCCCAATCTCAGACTTCCAGCCGCCAGAAATGTGAGAAACAAATGTCTGTTGTTTAAGCCCCCCAGGCTGCAGTAATTTGTTATGGAAGCCTGAGCAGAATAAGGCTGGGGATCCAGCCCACAGGTTGTTCAGCTCACCGGGAGCCGCTTCCTCAATCAACCCTGTGTTCCTCAACCCCAGTTTTCCATGCTCCCAAGTGGACCACTTCAACCTTCCAAGTGTCCACTTAGATCTCCTGCCCTTTGGCAGCTGAGGTGCTGGTATCCTTTGATCCACCTCTCCATCCCCAACGGGAGGACTCTTGGCTCTCCTGGGGCGGCTCCCTGCTGAGCAGTCCTTCCAGCCTCCAACGCCACCCACGCTCCAGAAGATATCCAGAAGATAACCTCACACTGCCCAGGGCATCAACATTTGGACCGCCCCTTTCTCTCTGTTCCCGCTCCCCTTGCACCTGCTGCTGGGCCAGACTCTGTTTCCCTTGTGTCGCTTCTCTCATTATACCTGTGTACTATCTATCTCCCCCACTAGACTGTAAGCTCTGCTCTGAAGGCAGATACCTATTTGGCTGACATTGCATCCATCTCCTGTTGGGTTTTCTAAGTCCAACCCGATACTCCATTCATTCATTCACTCCTGGGACAACCACTGAACTGCTCCCTATCCAACACTCTCATGGATGTTGTACCTACGAAAAATACGAAACTGTCCCTGCCCTCCAGAGCCATCCAGTCGAATGGAGCAACAAGTAACTGCAACCCAGCACACTGCAGTAGGGAGGCGAGTGACCATGGAACAGGGGTGGGACAAAGGAAAGAGGGGACAATCCTGCCCAAGGGGCTTGGCTTGGGAAACTCTTCACAGAAAATGTACTTGAGTTAGGTCTTAATAATATGAGTAGGCATTCCTGAGGCGGACAAAAGAAGCTGAGGCATCCCAGGCAGAGGAAAAAATATCCCCAAGAGTCAGAAAAGCAAAACAGCGAAGAATGTTCTCAGATCGGTTAGTAGGATGAGCTGGCAGGAAGGAAGCCTGAGGTGCACCTGTGAACTCAGGGCTAGAGATGCCTTCTGACCTTAGGCTCTGCACACAGCAGGTATGGCAGATGCCAGCCCCTCCTGCTAACACACCTTCCCCTTGCCTAGATGTGGTTGAACCATTACATAGTGAACATGTCCTCTGTGCCAGCCACTGAGATAAGGGCTCCCCACAGGCATTACCTTGTTTAATTCTCACAAGGACCTTAAGAGGTGGATGGAAATTCTCCCTGTTTTCAGATGAAGAAACTCAGGCACCAGATGCCCAGGTTAACTTTCCCGGGTCCAAGCTGGTAAGAAGCAGTGGAGGTGGGATTCCTACCCAGGTTGGTCTGATGACAAAATTCATACTTTCTGACACCCACTAAGCCTGGGTAGGTGCCCTGGGGCCCTTGGTGTGTCCCCATCATAATGAAATGGAATTGCCTCTTTACTGATTTGTCTCCCTCTAGGATCCCATGACAGCAGAGACTTCGCTCTGTTGACCACTGTACCCCTAGCAGCTGCCACAGGGCCTGGCAGAGTATGGCATCAATGGGGCATGCTGAGAATGAATGAACACATGAATGAACAGGGCTTTGAACTCTTTGCCAATGTGCCCTCTCACCCTTCTCTGTCCCTGAAGTGAAGGAGTCCCTATTACCCTCCTAAAGCCAAGATCTAAGTGCAAAACCCAAGTTCACTTCTACCCTCTGCCGCTTTGGTCAAAGGGAGAAAAACTCCTACAGAACCAGCCTCTGAAGCTGCATGGACGGACCCCTCCTCCAAGTGCAAGGGCTTCTGCCACCGTCCTTGCTTTCCATCCTCGTCCCCATCTGAGTACAAAAGCCTTAACATCCTTTGAGAGGCCTGCTTCCAAGACTGGCCCTTGAACGGTGTCAGGGAACTTGGGTCTGAGGCATCTCCCACCGTTCTCAGGACTGATTAAAGTTGTCCACTGTCCCTAAACTCTGTACACAAATAATGCGGTTTAGGCTAAACATCTGCTTTCCTTCTGGGCATCTGAACTTTTGGTACATGCTCTGCAGAGGATGCCAACAATAATAAGTCCCCAGAAAAAATACCCTGGGTACTGAGTCTTTAATGAACTTCCCTGGCTGGCAACATTTCACACATGTGGTCTATCGGAATTAAGCCTGTCCCGCGTAGCTCTACTGGGAGAAGATACTTGGAAGCTTGCGCCCGGTGTTCTCAGATTGTGATCGTGTACTTTTGCCTTCACTGTAATAATCATAGAGGTGGCTATGACTATATGCTAAGCCTGTGAGTCTTCCTAGTGAATCACTGAAACTGGAGGTGACCTTAAGTATCCCGAGATACAATCTCTCTCAGAAGCAGGACTGAGAAATACCTCCTGTGCAGTTCTGACCATTACCAGAGGAATTGCACACCCTGGGCCCACAGGCATGTAAAATTGTGCAACTCGCTGAGTGGGATAGAGGACACAAAGGTGAGTCTAAAGTAGGCGGTGGTTACTCAGCTCCTGAGCTCAGCAGCAAGTCACAGGCAGAGCTGGGCAGGGATAACACCCACTGATGCTAAGCCCTCTCCCTCTGCTGACAGCAGGTGCCCCCAGATGGTAACACAGAACACTGCGGGGCAGGTTTTGGCCTTGTTCCAAAGCCCAAGAGAAGTGCTTTATATCCTCAGGTACAATGAGGATTCCTTTCAGAAAAATATGAAATAAAATTAGGAGATGTTTGTCTCACGTCTGTGAAACTGCAGGGAGGGTGGGACACAGCTCAACTTCACAGGACCCAATAGCAGTGGGCCGCCGCCCTTCCTGGATTTCTTTTCTGTAGCAAACCTTCTGACCTTCACAGCATTGACTGTCAGCACCCACCCTCAGAATAGGCTTATGCCAAGTTATGCTAAGGAGACTAGACACCTGGTAGCACAGATTTTTTAAGCCATTAAGCTGAGCAGGCAAAGGTGTGAAAGGAAGAAAACTAAAACTCGATGGCCACTACCTGCACAAAGGACTCCTGCTCTGGCTTACAAAGCTCCTTGGGTTCTAGGTTGACTATGATTCATGGTAACAGGCAAGAGGGAGAGGGCCAGTCACGACTCCAGGACTGTGGCCTAAGGACGCCTTATCTTATGAAGGCAAGTCCACACTTGGCCCTGTCCCCAAGCAGCCTATCCCACTACCCGGTAATGCTGGCCTTCCTAGAAGTGGTGAAGAGGCGTGTCCTCAGTCCCCTGTTTACATGGAGGCGTGTCCTGAAGAGGCGTGTCCTCAGTCCCCTGTTTACAGTGGGGGGCCTCACTGGCCTTTGTCTCCTCAGAATTCTCTCCCCACCTCTCCCCCATCTCAGAGGCTTCTCTTCCAGCCACCCCTCCCCACAGAATCCCTATGTCCCAGTTCCCAGCCCAGCCTGGGTCATATCTACTTCCTCAGCTCTACTAAGCTCCTGTACACACAGGATCCGTGAGCTCACCTGTAGCCTTGTCCCCTCCCTCACTCTTGCTCTGGTCCTACCCTTCCAAATGCCTCCAATCCACTGGTTCTCTAAGTGAGGCCCCCAGACCAGCAGCATCAGCATCACCTGGGTACTTGCTAGAGATGCAGATTCTCTGGCCCCCACCCCAGACTGACTGACTCAGAAACCAAACTCAGGGGGTCAGTAATGTGGGTCTTAACAAACTTCTAGGTGATTCAGACACAGCCCAATGTGTTAGGACCACTGAACCACACACTTTCATTTGCTTATTCTAAGGCTGTCTTAATTTTCAAATGGAAGTGATTTTCGTTTTCTAAATCCAGATGATTTCCCTGTTTCTCTTACTGCTCCCTACAGCTGCCAGTAATACAAGATCCAAACAGCACAACCCAAGTTCAATAGAGTAGGCCTCTAAAAATGCTAATAGGTATTTTAAAAATTCAGGATTGATTTGTAACTGTAGAACATGAAGATGATTCTCCATACGGCTATAGAGAAAAAACACTGCCATGCAGCTTGGGAAAGAACAAAAATGTACAAACTCACATCAAAATGTCCATCAGCCTACCCTCCTGTTGGGGGTACTTGCAAATAAAATCAAGAGTACCCTAATAGGGCTTCCCTGGTGGCGCAGTGTTGACAGTCCGCCTGCCAATGCAGGGGACATGGGTTTGTGCCCCGGTCCGGGAGGATCCCACATGCCGCGGAGCGGCTGGGCCCGTGAGCCATGGCCGCTGAGCCTGCTTGTCCGGAGACTGTGCTCCGCAATGGGAGAGGCAACAACAGTGAGAGGCTCGCGTACCGCAAAAAAAAAAAAAAAAGAGAGTACCCTAATAAAAGATATCAACAATTTATTAATATGATTTGTAAAGTATATTCTTACATATTTTAATAAGTAGAATGGACAGATGTTAACCAACAAAATATCAAACGATATTTTTGTTCAAGTGTTTAAAATATCCACCATCGGGACTTCCCTGGTGGTCAGGTGGCTAAGACTCTGTGCTCCCAATGCAGGGGACCCGGGTTCGATCCCTGGTCAGGGAACTAGGTCCCACATGCCGCAACTAAGTGTTCACATGCCACAACTAAAAGATCCCGCACGGAGCAATGAAGATCCCGCGTGCCACAACTAAGACCCTGTGCAGTCAAACAAACAAATAAATAATAAAATGTCCACCATCAGCATAAGCATATTTTTTGGTGTATTAACATTTGAGAGGTGCACGGTTTTTTGGTGCGCATTAAATCAGCATATAGAAGAAAAGTCCCTGCCTACTTACTCCCCTTCGCCTCCAAGAATCTATGTATTAATTCTTCACTCAAACCCTTTGGAACATCAGGTACTACATGTACTAGGCCCCAAGGCAAATAAAAAGATGAGCCAAAACCAAAATAAATTTTAAAAGAGCAAAGGGCTCAATTTACATTTTTAGTATTTTTCTAAACCATTGAAACTAGGGAATTTATTCAAAATTGATTTTCCTCTTCCTCTACCTAGTGTTCCCCTAGAAGAGGATTTATAAAAAGGTCAGGAAAGAATGGCTTAATAAATAAGCTCATGAAAAAATGTTTAACATCATAAGGCATCAGAGGAGTGTGAATTAAAATTACTTCACGGGCTTCCCTGGTGGTACAGTGGTTGAGAGTCCACCTGCCGATGCAGGGGACACGGGTTCGTGCCCCGGTCCGGGAAGATCCCACATGCCGCGGAGCGGCTGGGCCCGTGAGCCATGGCCGCTGAGCCTGCGCGTCCGGAGCCTGTGCTCCGCAACGGGGGAGGCCACAGCGGTGAGAGGCCCACGTAACGCAAAAAAAGACACACACACACAAAAAACTACTTCACACCAACTAGGATGGCTAAAATAAAAAAGACTGATTTGGATGTGTAGAAATTGAAACTCTCACACATTGCTGATGAGATAGTAAACTGGTGCACCTACTCTGGAAAAGTCTGGCAGTTCCTGAAAATGTTAAATATAGAGTTAGATATGTTTTTCACTTGTAGGTATGTACCCCAAAGACATGAAAAAATATGCCCACATAAAAACATGAATGTTCACAGCAGTATTATTCATAATAGGCAAAAAGTAGAAACAACCCAAATGTCAATCAACAGATGAACGGATAAACACAATGTGATAAACACAATGGAACATTATTTGGCAATAAAAAGAAGAAAACTCTGATACATGCTGCAATGTAGATAAATCTTGAAAACATTATGCTAAATGAAAGAAGCCAGAAACATAGGACTACATATTGTATAATTCCATTTATATCAAATGTCCAGAATAGGCAAATCTATAGACAGAAAGTAGATTAGTGGTTGCTTAAGGTGGGGGAAGTAGGGGATTAGAAGGTGCCAGCTAAGGGGTGGAAGGGCTTCACGAAGGGGTGGTGTCCTTTTTAGGGCAACAAAAAGGTCCTGAAATTGATTCTGGTGATGGCTGCACAACTCTGTGAATATACTCAAAATCAATGAATTGCACACTTTATGGATGAATTGTATGGCACGTGAATTACATCTCAATAAGACTGTTTTTTAAAGAATGACCTAGAAGCTAGAAGAGAATTACAAACAAACTCAGTTAAGTAAAATGTGTGAGGTACCTCAGATGTGTGGCTTCTTCTGTCTCCTTTGCGTTGTAAATTTCTCCCAAATGAAGGTAAGACATTTTTATTATCATTTTACAGTTTACAAGCATTTTTATAAAAAAGGTCTTTCTGAGTCCTTACCATAATCTTAGGGGGAGATAATTATTTCCCTAATTTTACATTTAGGAACACGGTGGCTCCAAGTTTATGAGGTTTATTCCCGCTCAGTCAGCTGGTCAGGGTAAGTCTCAGTTCTTTTGCACCTGAATTCTGTGCCCTTTCTTCCGCACTGTGTAGCATCTTGGGGTGCCTCGTAAATACCATCAGGTTGATATGCAGAGATGGTACTGCTGACCGGTCTCAGTAAGGAGAACGCCCAATGCTTTTTCTGGGAGCTGGACTAGCTATGCTAATGCTACATTCAAGCCACGTATAGTCTAATTGATCACTCATGAGAGGTCTTGTGGTACCATGGAAAGAACACTTTGCTGTCGACTCCTTTGCTCTTTTGGAATTTATTTCAGTTTGGGCTCATTTTTTATTTGCTTCAAAGCCTAGAGCAGCTAGTACCTGATGTTCCAAAAGATTTGAATGAAGAATTAATGAGGACTTCCCTGGTGGCGCAGTGGTTAAGAATCCGCATGCCAGTGCAGGTGACACAGGTTCAATCCCTGGTCTGGGAAGATTCCCACATGCTGCGGGGCAATTAAGCCTAGGTACCACAACTACTGAGCCTGCACTCTAGAGCCCGCAAGCCACAACTACTGAGCCCACGTGCCACAACTACTGAAGTCTGCGTGCCTAGAGCCCGGGGCTCCACAACAAGAGAAGCCACAATGAGAAGCCAGCGCACCGCAATGAAGAGTAGACCCCACTCACCGTATCTAGAGAAAGCCCGCGCACAACACTGAGGACCCAACACAGCCATAAATAAATAAATAAATTAATTAAAAAAAAAGAATTAATGAATACATAGTTTCTTGGAGGTGAAAGGGAGTTAGTAGGCAGGGATTTATTATTCTACATGGAAGGACCATGGAAAAGACCATATTCTACAGTAGGAAGGCCCAGGTTGGCTTCAGTCTTCTCATCTGTAATATTATAAAAAAAGAAACACCTCTCTCAAAGTCATTGTAAAGATTTATTGAGAATATATATGAAAATGCCCGATTCAAAATGGGCACTCGACAACAGTTCATTGATGCTGGATCAAATAGTCTAATACCTTGATACCTTAGGGAGACCAGTGGGTTTTTCTGCACATTCAGGATTCTGAACCTCAGATCTCAAGAATGAAGACCAACATCAAAAAGTGTTTATTCAATTTGCCAAACTGAAACAATGACTACCTAATTTTAAGGAAGAATTCATCATTAATTTTATTTCATGTTTAATAGAAAATTGTGTTCTCTTGTACTTTCAGATTAATTTCTCAATATCTTAGTTTGCATGTGTGTGTGACTCCCAAACCTAATTATATATCGGAATCACCCAAGGTGTTATTAAAACCTACAGATTCCAATGCACGGAGTCTCACTCAGAGAAGGTCTGGAGTAGTTGGAGAGGTTCCATTTTTACTAAACTCCCCAAGTGATTCTCCAGGCATCACTGAATTACTGATAAATCCATTCACCAAACACTTTCTAGGAATGTTTTCTCCTGTGTGGACTACAAAATAGCATTTGTTCACCAAATAAAACACTGAACTATATTGCTATTTCGAAGAGAACACAGTGGAGGAGGGGAAACATTTTCTCTTTGCATTACCATAATAATAATATTCTGAAATTTTGTGAATGCAAGAATATCATGAAAAAGGAGAATTTTCTGCCAAATCTTGCCTATCTGAATTATCTTCATTCATCATTTCAAAGGGACTTTTCAATCAAAGGGAGCTCTAAGTTCCTTCCTACAAGGTGACAGACTCATTCTGATGAAAGTCATAAGACAAGAAAAGTCAAGGGTCTTAGAGAAAAAAGAATTTGGGAAGAATTTTAAGGATCTGCCACTATTCAGCTACTTATTAAATCTTCCCAATATCTCTGATCACTTATGTATTCTGAACCACATTCTTGATCTATAACAATGCCTTTGTTAGATCATGAATGAAACCATTTTTATTAGCTTGCCAATTCACATTTCTGTTCTCACTGAAAAGCATGTCCTCAAACCACAACCTGGATAATTTTGAGCAGATGCAAGCAGATTACTTTCAGTATTACAAAGCTTTCTATAAATTAGGAGTTTGGGATTAACAGATACACACTACTATCTACAAAATAAATAAACAACAAAGACCTACTGTATGGCACAGTGAACTGTATTCAATGTCTTGTAATAACCTCTAATGGGAAAGAATCTTAAGGATATACATATGTGTGTAAGTGAATCACTTTGCTGTACACCTGAAATTAATGCATTGTAAATCAACTATACTTCAATTGAAACAACAACAACAAAGCTTTTCTAAATTATACAAACAGTTTTACAACCAGAAATAATGTTCTTGGACCATTAGACTCACTTAACATTAAAGCAGTAACAAAATAGATTGGGGTCTTTTAGAAAATTATTTCAAATCTTTCTTCCTCCTATATATACGCCAGCAACAACACTTTTTCTTAAGCTTTCTTTCAACTACTTTCAACAATGAGTTTGGATCAGTATTAAAAAACAAAAACAAAATGCTAAACTCAATGTAAACACGACCCCTAAAATAAAGCCAGTTAAAAGAAGCACAGAGATTTTACCAGTCATCTGCACCTAGTTAATTAGTGCAGACTGAGCCCTGGGTAGTTCCATTCCTTTTCAACCAGACCAAAGAGGAAGCCCTCATAGTTTCAGGTTGTCTCCATTAAAAGAAAGCACATGCACTTTAAGAATCTGGAGTTAAAATGCCAAGTCCACCAGGCCAGTGACCCAGGAATTTCCAAACGTTTATTAATATTCTGAGAAGATGATTTTAGTTTTACTTTACATTCCTGTTCAACCTTTTCTGTACCCTACAGAAAATGTCATTAACAGTATCCGGAAACTCAGGGGCTGGGAAGAGCGGGGAATAGGGTATTCTTTAATGGGTACAGAGTTTCTGTTTGGGACGATGAAAAAGTTCTGGAAAAGGATAGTGGTGATGGTTGCACAACATTGTGACTGTACTTAACGCCACTGAATTGTACTCTTAAAAATGGTGGTTAGGGGGCTTCCCTAGTGGCGCAGTGGTTGAGAGTCTGCCTGCTGATGCAAGGGACACGGGTTTGTGCCCCGGTCCGGGAAGATCCCACATGCCGCGGAGCGGCTGGGCCCGTGAGCCATGGCCGCTGAGCCTGCGCGTCCGGAGCCTGTGCTCCGCAACGGAAGAGGCCACAATAGTGAGAGGCCCGCGTACCACAAAAAAAAAAAAAAAAAAAAAAAAAAAAAAAAAATGGTGGTTAGGACTCTGCGCTTTTATTACTGAGGGCCTGGTTCAATCCCTGGTGGGGGAAATAAGATCCCACAAGACGCCTAGAGGGGCAGGAAAAAAAGAAAAAAAATGGTTAAAATGACAAATTTTATGTTGTGTGTATTTTATCACAATAATAACGATGAAAGAATCAAAGTACCTAGAAACAAAAAACCCAAAGGCTTAAGGAGCCTGGCACCTGGGGTGGAGGTGCTGTGACCCACAAAGCTGTACTGTGTTTGTCCTGGTCTGGCAAAACGAAGGCTCAAATGTAGGACTGGGTGGACATGTAGGGAAATGTAAATCACTTCTTCAAACTGGACAAAAAACTTCACCCCAACATAACCCTCTGCCAGTCTCAAGCCTTAATATGCAAAGGGTCCCCTGGGGACCTTGATTGAGCAGTTCTGGGTAGGTCTGAAGTCCTGTATTTTTAAAAATTATTATTATTATTTTTTTGCGGTACGCAGGCCTCTCACTGTTTTGGCCTCTCCCGTTGCGGAGCACAGGCTCCGGACGCGCAGGCTCAGCGGCCATGGCTCATGGGCCCAGCCGCTCCGCGGCATGTGGGATCTTCCCGGACCGGGGCACGAACCCGTGTCCCCTGCATTGGCAGGCGTGAAGTCCTGTATTTTTAACAGGCCCTCAGGTGATATCGCTGTTGCTGGACCTTGAACCTCACTCAAAGCCGCAAGGCCCCAGCGCGTTTGACGTAAAGACAGTCACCCTATCAATCTAACCCTTTAGAACCACGGTTCCCTCACCGGGAAACGTGGAGGGTTGATCATGTGTTTCAGAAGAATTGGCTAAGGACTTAACTTACCTCCCAACCACAGTTTGTAAAAGTGCGCTGAGAAACTTGGATAGAAGGCCTGACTGAATGGAGCCTTCTAAGAGAACCCACTCACCCCGGGACTAGCAAGCAGCCGCAGCTGATAAGGATAATTGACAGCGGCAGTTTCGCAGAAAGCCCTCAAGCCGACTTCAAAACAGTCTTGAAAACACCCTTCTCAACCTCGAAGAATGCCTGGAATTCAGTGGCCTTTATCCAACATAAAGATGTCCAACTCAGTTTTGACTGAGTTCCCTATAGAAGAACCTCACAATGTAGCCCTTGAAGACTGACAACACCCAGCATGTTGAGAAGCTCGGCCCCTTCCTTACAAATGGGTCAGAAAGTGCAAAAAAAAAAAAAAAAGTTCCCTCAAACTCTGCCGAGCTGGGAGCACAGATCTCGGCTCCCGGGCTGCGTGGGCTGACAAGCATCTCCGGGGTTCTCAGGTGTGCGCACTTTCCAGGCTCCGCGGCTGAGACTCCGCCGGCAGCCCAGGCGGCGCCCACCTGCTCTCAACTACCCAGCGCCCCCCTCGGCCCGCGTAAATCCAAGCCACCAGATCCTACCTCCTCCAGATACTGCAAACGCTGACTGCGCCGACAGAAACTCAGAGGCCCTTTGAATCTGGTTCAAGAGAAGCTCAACAGAAAGTGAAACAGCTCCCATCCCTTGGGGGAGAAGGCTCCAGGCCAGGTAGGAAAAAGAAGGTGGCTCCCAGTCACCTGTAGCTGCCCCAGCTGCGCGCCCAAACCCACTTCCAGAATGGTCCCCAAGATGGGGAGGCAAAAGTCAGTTAAGCATCCCCAGAAAGGGAAAATAATCAATGCCCAATAAAGTCCAGCCCGAATCCACAGGGGCATGGGGTGACAGAGCATTTACTCACGCTGCCCCCCACCTCCGCCCCCATGAAGGACCAGGGGGCAAGCGCCCCGCCGCAGCCCGCAAAGCCCTCCCCCGCCAGAGTCGGGACCGGAGGGAGATATCCCGGGCGCTGCTGGAGCGTGGAGGCTGCGCCTGGGGCGGCTTTTCTCCGGCCTCGCGGAGGGCAGCGCCGGGACGCCTGCGGGCGCTCAGTGGCCAGCGAGGGACCGGGAGGAGGGTACTCGCCTGGAGGCGGGTGGCGGCCGCAGTCGGCGGAGTCGGGGGCAGGGCGAAGGCGGCTCTGACGGGCGCCTGGGAGCCTCCGACGCGGCGCCGGCTGCTGGGCCGGTGTTCTCTGCGCTCCCCGCGCGCGTCGCCGGCGGCGCCTCGCGGAGCCGGAGTGCTGGAGGCGGCCCAGCGAATGGGCGGGCGCGAGTGGCCTCGGCCGCTGCTCCTGTGTATTATTGTGACTCAAGCTATTTCCTGTTTGGAGGTTTGGGAGAAAGAAAAAAAAAAAAATCCAGGGTGGGGGCAGGGGGATCGGGGCGGCGGTGAGCCAGAGAGCGGCGGCTTGGAGGAGACGAGGGTGGGCAGCGGCTGTCACCTGCTTATTTCGAGCCCCCGAGGGTGCCTAGCGCGCGAGCCGGAGGAGAAATGTAGTTTATTGCAGTGCTACTTTGGGGTACTGGGAAGGACAGAGGGTGGCTCACACACGCCACCCAGCGTTGGGGTAGGGGCTGCGGCCGCAGGGACCGCTTGGTCACTCCAGCCCGCGCGCCCACTCCCCTGCCTCTTTCCTTCTCTGTAAAACTGCCGGTGAGCTTTCTTCCACCCGAAGGGCAAGCGGAATTCGCTGTGCTGCCTTCTTTCTTCGTGACCTGGTCGGCTTTTCGATCCCTTCCAGGGGTGTGAGCAAGGAAGGGGTGAGCGTCGTTCCCCTTTCAAAAACTACGGGAGGATCGTTGTGGACCATGTGGGTGTTTGACTGGTGGTATTGGCGGGGGGGGGGGTGGGGGGGGTGGGTGGGATGGGAAGGCAGGTTAATTATTTTGGTGGAAAGTTAACTCATATGATCAGCTTCCGTTCCCCTCCTCCACCAACCTCACCCTTAGCCGGATCACAGGGTCTGAGGCCCCAATCCGGAAATACCGGTTCCTCCCGCTGGGACAATAGGTGAGGGCGGGAGCGTTAACCCGAGGGCTGGCTTAGTCACCACGGGAATCTCTGCTCCGCTGGGAGGGCAGAATCCTCCTAGGACCCAAGCTTGCAACTGGCAAGCAGGTGCCTCTTCCATTTAGTCTTGTTAAAAATCCTGGGAAGGTTATGGGGACTTATTGTTTAATGGGTGCAGAGTTTCCACTTGGGATGATGAAACAGTTGTAGAGATGGATGGCGGTGTTGGTTGCACAACTATGTGAATGTACTTAATGCTCCTGAATTGTGTGCTTAAAAATGGTTTGAATGGTCAATTTTATGTTGTGTATTTTACTACCAAAAAAAAATCCTGGGAAGATCATACCCTCATTCATTCAAGACAGCTTTGTTTATGATTGCCAAGCCCCCCTTCCCTCTTCCTGACACAAACGTTTGCCAGAAGTAATGGAATAAGTAAAACTAAAGTTCATTTAGTTTAGACTTTGGGGGGGGGGGGAGTACATATCAACAAGTTATTCCAAGAAGTGAGTAGATTGAGCCTAGAGGACAGTACAGTTTTTAAAAAGATGAGCAGTAGTTTGTCAGAAACATAGTGCTGGCAAGATGAATAAAGGTGTAAATAGTGTCTTACTGTTTATCTAAGAAAGCAGGAACACATAGATACATTTGCTTATGTATTTTTTAAATGGAAAGATAAATTATTAAATGGTTACTTATTTGGGAGAGATGAAACAAGATGGAAGGTACAAGGAAAGAGGCTAGACTTCTCTGACTATATCTGATTTTGTAGTTTTGACTTTGGAATGATGTCAATTTTACATAATTATGAAAAATTAAATCAAAAATTTAAAAAGCAAAATGCAACTAATGAATGTAGTATCGAGTTGATGGCTTAACCACGTAAAGGGAAATTATGTGAGGTGACTTTAAAACACAATTATTTGACCCTACATCCCCTAGGAATATACCCTAAGGATGAAGAGAATGTTAAAAAACAAAACAGAAACAGCTTTTCAGTAATCACAATGTTATTAGTAATTTATGTTAGTGTTTTTAAGAATCAATGTTTTTCAGAATAAAAGAGATAAATACAAAATCAAGTTAAGCGATATTAAATTTGAATTGAAATTATCATTTAGAACTCATGATATACTTAAAAAATGTTTTTCCAAGGTCTTTTACTCAAAATGTCCACCAAACAGTGACCAACCTAGTAGGAGTAAGCACTCTTAGATCCCAGATTGTAGTCTCTAAATAGCATTTTTCCCTAAAAGGAACTAGACCTACTTGGAGAAGTGATTTATTTTAGTTTAAAGGTAAGAAGTACCCAAAATAAGACTGGAGCATCTTGTCAATTCAGGAAGCAAGGAAGCTATCAAAAACGAATAGGTTCACATGAAATGGAAGCGGAGGCCAACCTGTAGAAGCACCCACTGGCTAAAGTGGGATAAATTTGAGCATCAGTAAGGAAAGTAACTGCAATGAATTGAGACATATCAAATATGTATATCTCCATGATTCACAAGGATACTTAAAAATGGGGTAAAAAAACCTGATTGGTTACCTTTGCAGATGCAGTAGAACTAATTCATTATTTTGAAAGCTGGTAAATTGCAAGAGAGAATTACACATTTTACCTGCGTCTTCTGGACTGTATCTAACACTTCATATGTACCACTTCAGATCTTCTTTGCCTCACCTGTCTCTTATTGCAGCCATTGCTGCAGCAGTAAGTTCTACGTGGGCTCTTTCCACCTTCATACAGGAACAACCCAAATAACCTCATCTCCTACCTTCTACCCCAGCACTTCCCTGTTAATGCCAGTGTGGGGATCCATGGAAACTATCTAGGTGCCTATGCATACACCACCCTGAAGGGTGCGTGAGTTAATGTTTCGTGGTCTAACCTAAGACCAGTGGGGGATAGAAGCTGATAAATAAATATTCCTTCCTTTTCTCCCAGGACGAAGTGTCCTGAAACTCAGTTCTATATCACTTCTCAGAAATCAAGTCACAAAGAATCAACCAATCAGGTGCTTGAAGCCGCAGCCTACCGGGCTTGAATTGGCTCTCTCGGCTTCCCCCACCCCTCACTTCTTTCCCTAGGACCATGCTTCCAATAAAGCCCATGTCTCAAGAACTCTGCTTCCTGGGAAACCCAAGCTAAGACCTGTACATCCTGTATCTCAGGGTAACTAAATAGTTGATGAGGAAATTATTCTAGCAAATAAATAAGAATATCAGTATTTTCCAAAACCCTATAAAATCATGGATCAAGGCAATGGTCATCAATGGCCACCAATCTCATAGAAAAGATCACCAGACATTATGTGCAATATGATAGAAATATCATATCAACACTGCAAATGACACATTCTTGCCAAAAAAGAGCAAACCTGAATCTGATCAAGCTCTAGATCCAACTACCAGTTTAGAGGAACTACTGGAATAGAGGAATGTGTTAATGCTACTAGGGGGCATGATCAACAAAATCCAGAATGTGAGAAACTCGAAAAGACAAATGACCCAGTTTCCTCAAAAAGTAGCAAGGCATTAAAAATGATGAGGTAAGAAACATATAGATTAAAAGACTTAAGTGATACCAATAAAATACAACATGTATTTCTTGTTTGGGGCCTGATTCAAAATGGCGAGATATTTGGGGAAACTTGATAGTCCCTAAGTTAGTAAAATTTTAAAAATATTTTAATCACATGCCACTGATTTAATCTACTGTATGGAGTTGGTGTTGCTACTACATGTGTTTGGGTGCCATATACACACACACACACACATATACAGACACACACAAAATAAAACACCTGTTTAATTTCTTTTTGTATCTGAAATGAAATGAACATTTCAGAGAAGACTTGGATTCTGGATTTTCTTTGAATGTGTTCAGGTGGGAAGAAAGGGACTCTGGCTGGCACAGCTGGTAACTGACATTCTCTTTGTCTTTCCCACCCACTCTTTTCGTTCTGGTTATAGGCTTTATGTATGCCTTTGTGCTTTCCTGTAATCAGCAAAACAGCGTTTTCAGCATATTCACTAATAAATATTTCCACTCTGAAGACTAAACATTGCAAAATCTGCTCTTAGAAATAAAAAAAGACACTTCCATGGACCACAGGGACAGTACTCTGAAAAATGGGACAAGAACTCTGGGTTCTGACTCAGAACTCAGCAGAGGTTCCCTTCCCACCACTGACACCGAGTCAGTCCCATAGAAACCGTCTTGCCTTCCCGGGAGACAAAGCCCTATTCTGCTGCCTCTCGTGACAGGGAGCTCTTGTATTCTGTGTCCTGAGGTTCTGAAATCAATACTGTGCTTCACCTGTAGACTGGACAGACAGGATGGGGAAAGGGTCAAATCACAGTTTAAAGTGGGGCACTTGCCTTGGTGAGATAGGTGTTTTCTTTATGGGCAATAGGTGCATTATCGAGCCCCAGAAAGAGCCTGGTTTCTGGTTTTGACTTTGCTACTTGCTGCCTGTATGATCCTGAGTTTTCTATTTTTTCCAGTTTTATTGAGGAATAATCATCATACATGACTGTATAAGTTTAAGGCATAGAGCATGATGGTTTCATTTACACATATTGGGAAATGATTACCACAATAGGTTCAGCTAAAATCCATCATCATGGATATTGATATCCATCGTGAATATTGATACAATAAAAAGGGAAAAAAAGTGTTCTCCTTGTGATGAGAACTCTTAGGATTTACCCTTTTAACTTTTCTGTATATCATACAGCAGTGTTAGCTATAGTTAGCATGTTGTACATTACATCCCTAGTATTTATTTATGCTATAATATTTATCTTATAATATCTTATAATAATATAACTGGAAGTTTACCTTTTGGCCATCTTCCTCCAATTCTCTCTGCAATGCCCCACCACCCAGGCCACAAATTTATATTTAATTTCCTTGAGTGTAAACTTCAGTCTTTCACTCTTTGACCTGGCAGCTCCATTTCTAGATACCTAGATACCCCACAAATATTTACACACATATTGAAAGAAATCTGTTTAAGAATGCTTATTCCTCTGTGTTAGAATAGCAAAAAATTAAAATTAAATGCCACTAAAAGAATGGCTAGATAAACAATGGTACATCTGAATGATGTGCTAAATGTATTTTGGTACCTTTCAGGGTAGTTTTTTGTATGAACTATTCAGAGGTTTGCTTTGGTTCCAAAATGAGTATCCAGTTAATTAAAGTTACAGATCCCAAACCCTAATTCTTCTTTAGGCTTTAATTTTACACATTTTTATTATTCTATCTTGTAAGTCTAGCTTTTATTTTCACCTACAAAATTTTATTATGTTATATTTGATACATACAAAATAATATAAGTACCATCTATGTAAGCTTGGGAGCATATAATAAAATGAATACAGGAATCCACCACACTGTTAATCAATAGAACATTACCTGGACTTCCCTGGTGGCGCAGTGGTTAAGAATCTGCCTGCCAATGCAGGGGACATGGGTTCAAGCCCTGGTCCGGGAAGATCCCACATGCCACGGAGCAACTAAGCCCGTGAGCCACAACTACTGAGCCTGTGCTCTAGGGCCCACGAGCCACAACTACTGAACCCACGTGCCGCAACTACTGAAACCCATGCACTAGAGCCCATGCTCCGCCATAAGAGAAGCCACCACAATGAGAAGCCCACACACTGCAACAAAGAGTAGCTCCCGCTCTACGCAACTAGAGAAAGCCCATGCACGGCAACGAAGACCCAATGCAGCCAAAAAATTTTTTTAAAAAAGATAGAACATTACCAGTGTTTTTGATTATGCCACATGCTTGCAAATCCTACTCACCCCCCCATCCATTTCAAGGTAATCACTATCCTAATTTATGCATTCATGAAAAAAATTTTTTTTTACCAAGACATGTACATCTTCCTAAACAATATATTGTTTGGATTTGCTAGTTTTTGAGCTTTATAAGAATAGAATCACACTGTATGTAGTCTTCTGCAACCAGCTGTTTTTCACTGCAAATTATGTTTCTAAGATTTATTCAGCTTCTTGAGTATAGCTATATTTCATCCAATTTTATTCCTGTATAATATTCCATTTCTATATTTGATTTTAAGTTTTCCTTTGCATCAAAGGATGCCCACCCTCTAGGCAGATGATTACTTTCTTAGTGAACTTCAAGAAAAAGATTTCAGACCATTTCAGACCATCAGAATTTGCAGGCAAAAAGAGTGATTCTTCTTTTCACTCATCAAGGAAATACATATATCATCCCGTCTTTGGGGATAAATACATATATCATCCCATACTTTGCCTAAGTATGTCAGAGATGCATAGCTACCAGAAAAATGCAGCTGGGTGGAGCTCACTAAATATCATTTATGCTTATGCCAGTCACTCCAGAATTTCAAGAAGGGGTAGCCTTCTAGCCCACATCCCTAGGTTACTAATTCTTCTGCTCATAGAAATGTGCACCTTCCACGCACCTGAGAAGGTTTTATATTTCTTTGGCTCTTACAATTTGTAAATGTCTTTTCTTCCTAATTCTTAAGACCTTGGGACTTAATGAATCCTGCTTCTTTCCATATACCTCTCAACTTAGAACCAAACAACTCTAGCAGATATTAAAATGACAGCCAATGAAAGTGGTAACAGTTGTTGAATCTAGTGGAGCGTATGTGTGTGTTTCCTATACCAGTCTTTCCACTATTTTGTATGTTTGATTTTTTTCCTGTATAAAAATTGAGGGAGGGGGATTGAATTGAATTCTGACGTCTTTCTTGGCTTTGTCTGATTTGGGGGTCACAACTTTTTAAGCTGTTTCTGCTGACCGACTGAGGAGCGGTCTCCATCAGTTAAAAGCAGTGAGCTAGGGGCTTCCCTGGTGGCGCAGTGGTTGAGAGTCCGCCTGCCGATGCAGGGGACACGGGTGCGTGCCCCGGTCTGGGAGGATCCCTCATGCCGCGGAGCAGCTGGGCCCGTGAGCCATGGCCGCTGAGCCTGCGCGTCTGGAGCCTGTGCTCTGCAGCGGGAGAGGCCGCAGCAGTGAGAGGCCCGCGTACCGCAAAAAAAAAAAAAAGCAGTGAGCTAATCTATATGAGCCAATATGCAAAGTTCTTCAAGACACGTTGCTAAAAAAAAAAAAGGGCAAGTCACAGAACAACACATATGGTATGAACCTGCTTATGCAATAAATACATGCACATCTATATGCAAATGAGTAGAAAAAGGGCTGGAAGGATGCTCTGCATCTTGGCAACGGTGGTCAACTGGAAAAGTGAGTGAGAGAAGCTGTGATTTAGGGGGAGAGGTGAATGGTGGTGAAGACAGACCTTCATTTTTGGGGTACTGTTTTGAATTTAATTAAAAGCAAAAGTAAAATGAAATGCATGGGGTGGACTAGAAAACCTGCCAGCCATCTTCTGACTGACACTTGCCGTGATCCTAGGGGGATGGAGCACATCTGTCTTGAGGGGGACTTGGTGGGAGGTCGTGGTCATGGGGCTCTAGTGCTCTCTGAAGATTGAATGAGGCCAGCTGCAGCTCCGAGAAACAGGCCATGACTGCATGGGTCAAAGGACTGCTAAGTGCTCTTTCAACAGTCCTTACCCTGGCCTCATCCCCAGACACACCTGAGAGCAGGGCTGCTCCTGGGCCAAGGCCCTCCTCCATGGGGCCACAGCAGGCAGCAGCCCCACCTTCTCCCTGGGCAAAGGCAGGAACAGGGCAGGTAAACACCCCATGTGTGGCTGGCAGTCACAGTGTTGAGAAGCAAGTCAAGAGCCATGCTCAGCAATCACTGGGTTGAAGATTCCTTTGATCCCCTTTAACACCCTCTGTAGTCGCTCTGCTTTGGCATGACATCTTAAGTCATCCAATTTACGATTCTCTGTTTAGAGCGAGGAGGTACTTCTAGATTCATAGTTCCTATGGCCAAAGCTTTGGAAGTTTCTCTAAGAAAATATCAGTTCAAGTAAGTGGCACACTGCCTGCCTTATGACATTCAACAATGTTAATTATTTGGACTTTGACAAACAGCTCATAAAAATATAGTACTTTGTCTTGTCTCTAGTTTTAGTTAAGCTTCTGTTGAATATTAATTTTAAATATGCATGAAAAGCATACTTTCCCTGGGGCTGGAATTTCCAGGGAGATAGAAATATATATAGATATGGATAAATTCATTGAACAACTTAGTAGAAAAACAAGGATGTGATTATTTATAGTGTTTTGTGTAAAAATCATTTTTCTTGTGATGCTCAAAAAGCTTTAAACAATAAACTAATAGTTTTGTAATAATTACAACTAATATTTACATGTATAGATCAATCATAGAAGTTAGAGGCTGAGATGCAGTTGAATTGCACCTGTGCTTATTATGCATTGGATAATAGTAGGGGTGTTAGGGACATGACCAAAATTATGGGCTCACATTTTAATGAGTATTTATTTGGCATAGAATGTCTGTGACCCTAAACTGATGTTATATAAGCATGTTAATTGATTGAGGGATTCTTCTGCTTAAGTCAATAGCCACAATTTAAAAACACAACAGGGCTTCCCTGGTGGCGCAGTGGTTGAGAGTCCGCCTGACGATGCAGGGGACGTGGGTTTGTGCCCCGGTCCGGGAGGATCCCACATGCCGCGGAGCGGCTGGGCCCGTGAGCCATGGCCGCTGAGCCTGCGCGTCCGGAGCCTGTGCTCCGCAACGGGAGAGGCCACAACAGTGAGAGGCCCGCGTACCACTAAAAAAAAAAAAAAAAGAGAGACTTGGAGGGGTGTCTTCCTCTGCGAGTCCAGGAACTCTAGAGAGAGGCACACGGTACAGGAGAAAGAACATTGGGTATTGGAGTCCCCCAGACCTGGGCATACATCCCAGTGTGGTAACTTTCCAGTTGAGTGACTGAGGTTAAGCTCCCTGGATTTACCTGAACCTGTTTTCCCTTTTAAAAATAAGGCTAATATTACCTGCTTCATAGATTGTTGTTAGTGTTAGAATTTATGTATCTACATACACAGAGGAAAAACTCTAGAAGAACATTGTATCAGGATTATAATTGGCTATAGATAACAGAATCTCAACCACAGTGGCCAAACAAGATAGGCCTTTATTTTGTTTCACATCATGAAATATCTGGAGGTAAACAGTTCAGGTTTTTTTTTTGTTTGTTTGTTTTTGTAAAGCAATTCTAAGATTAAAGCAGGGGACAAGAAAAACCCAACAACAACACAGGGGACAAGGTTTTTCCATTCTTTCTGCTCTGCCATCTTTGCCTGTGTTTTTTTTTAAAATAAATTTATTTATTTATTAACTTATTTATTATTGGCTGCATTGGGTCTTCGTTGCTGTGCGTGGTGTTTCTCTAGCTGCGGGGAGCGGGGCTACTCTTCATTGCGGTGCGCAGGCTTCTCATTGCGGTGGCTTCTCTTGTTGCGGAGCACGGGCTCTAGGTGCGCGGATTTCAGTAGTTGTGGCTCGCAGGCTCTAGAGCACAAGCTCAGTAGTTGTGGCGCACGGGCTTAGTTGCTCTGCGGCATGTGGGATCTTCCTGGACCAGGACTCGAACCCATGTCCGCTGCATTGGCAGGCAGATTCTCAACCACTGTGCCAGCAGGGAAGCCCTCTGCCTGTGGTTTTGATCTTCATGGGTCCAAGACCGTTCCTCCACCTTCAGACATCTAATGTATAGGGCAGGCAAAAGCCTGCACCAGCTGAGTCTGCCTATGAGCTTTCCTGTAAGCTTTTGTGCTTACTTACATAAGCCAAACGTAGCTCCTAAGGCTATTCCTAGTTCCACAGTCACACATACCCATACACACTTACTCTAGCCTCTCAACTTTTTGCAGATACTGCTTACACCTGGCACAGTGACACATAATATGTGCTCAACATATTCATAGGGACTTCCCTGGTGGTGCAGTGGTTAAGAGTCCGCCTGCCAATGCAGGTGACACGGGTTCAATCCCTGGTCCGGGAAGATCCCACATGCTGTGAAGCAACTAAGCCCGTGCACCACAACTACGGAGCCTGCGCTCTAGGGCCCGCGAGTCACAACTACTGAAGCCCACATGCCTAGAGCCCGTGCTCCGCAACAAGAGAAGCCACCGCAATGAGAAGCCCGCGCACCGCAATTAAGAGGAGCCCCCGTTCGCCGCAACTAGGGAAAGCCCACATGCAACAACGAAGACCCAATGCAGCCAAAAATAAAAAATAATGTGTTGAGTTGAAAAATTAGTCTCCTCATCAAGGTATGCTTTCCTTATTGAATAATAAGTCAAAAGTAAAATATTAATTTCTTGACTTGATATGAGTAAAGGCTCCTGTCAAGAAAGTTCTATATGTTCCTTCACTAGGAAATACCCACAGTGAGGAAAAAATGAAAAGCTACTCACCTGGCTCCCAAGCCATCCTACGACCCGCATTGTCCAGGTTGCTTTGCGTTGGGCTAGCTAATCTGAAACCCAGGAGACAGAAACCAGAGGCTGTCCAGCCTGTGGCCTGTTTGGAGAGCATGGTCCACGAGCACGCCCAGGGATAGAGCAGCCACAGGTGCCGCGTGAATCTTGCAGGAGAAGAAATATGTCCTGAGTGCAGGTCTGGCAACTGTTAGGCAGCCACGTCTGCGAGAAAGTGTATTGAGAACTGAAGAGTGACTAAAATGAGCTGACTTCATTATCCTTACCTATGGTTGCCAAGGCAACAAGGCAACAACCCCCCCTTAGAATCTTAGGTAATAAGATCCTTTCAAATACACTTGGGAGATATCAGTTGTCTGTTGCCCGCACCTGCCTAGTGGGATATGATTCATTGGGTTTCTGCCTTCTGGTGAGCCAGAAAAAAGCGCCCTGCATATGTCTATTAGTTCTTACTTGTGTGTTTTCAGGTCCCACTGATGTATACCAAATACCCCCCAACAAAAGACCTCCTGTTACAGACACATCCGCAGCGTGTAGAAGGATGTGGTGTTGAGTAATTCCTTCCTGCCCAGACCCAGATTGTTGATTCATAGCATCCTAGCTACTCATAAGATTGGTTCAAGCAATTGCTTGCTTTTCAGAATTACACAGAGAAAGGGCATATAAATCTACAATCCCTTAGCCACAATTCTGAAACTTCAGAGTTTTGCCTCTGAAACCAAAGGTTTGGTGCTCAAACTAATTTGGCAGCAGAATCTGACCTGAACTGTTGATGTAAGTCTGTTTATGATCCTTATTTATTCTACCTAGTACAAATAATCATACATTTCACTGGGAATATATCGATGGGTTTAAATAATTCCAGACTCTGCTGGAAGTATCACGTAGTGCTATGTAATATATACACCACATTTCTGAAAAAAAAATTTTGAATTCCAAAACACGTGGCCCAAGAGTTTCAGATAAAGGATTATGAACTTGTAAAATTAAACCCCAGGGAGATATGTAGTTAGTGATGGGTTATTGAACACATCACGTTGTACTTGCAGCTTCTTTATAAACTGTAGAGTCTCTGCTTTCCCTGCCCAAACACACAATATATGTAACCCTAACTATTGCACGCTGTATCAGCCCTGTAGAAAATTTTGCAAACTCATTATACACACCCCCAAATTCTTTTTTTTTTTTTTTTTTTTTGATGTGGACCATTTTTAAAGTCTTTATTGAATTTGTTACAATGTTGCTTCTGTTTTGGTTTCTTGGCCCCAAGACAGGTGGGAATCTTAGCTCCCCGACCAGGGATCGAACCTGTACCCCCTTCATTGGAAGGGGAGATCTTAACCACTGGACCGCCAGGGAAGTCCCTACATACCTCCAGATTCTTACACTGTGAATTTTCACTGACTCGGCCTCTGTTTACAAGGATTGCTCCTCCTTACAGGCAAAACAACTCCATTTCCTCTTACTGCTTTTCATATCAGTAAGAAAACAAGCACCCACCTTGGGCAAACATATTTAAGTTTCTGTGCAAGTTTCCAAAGAAAGCAAATTTGAAGGGCAGCTCAAAGGAGGACAACATGTTCAATTTCTTTTGTGCATCCCTTAATTTTCTTCATGTGACTGTGGCACAAGGCTTGGTGTTGTGACTCCTGTATGATATTAGCACAGCAAGTTAATCTTTCAAATATCCACCCAAGTCAGAAATCATGATTTGGATCTTTCATTGAACAGGAAGAATCGGATGCAGAATGCAGAACATATGAAGGTTTCATGGATGACAAATTATTAGGTTAGCTGAACAGATTAAGGTCTAGAGGTATTTCTGATGACCAAGTAGAGGAGACATAGGCATGTCCCTGTTTTCCTCTGTACCTAGAAAAATGGAATGTACTCAATAATGTATGATTAATTGCTCCTGCACAGGGGAAACTTGTACCAACAAGCTAAAGGACATTCCATAGGAAACTCATGACACCTCAATCATATCTGATGGAAGAAAGTTCTATAACTCAAAAAGGAAACTCAGTAAACTTCACAGCCTCATAAATTGTGTTCACAACCACCATATGCTCTTTGATGCAGGAGCCCAGGGAAAATACGAAGATCCTTTTCATGATTAAAGAGCTTGTGCTTAGCACTGAATTGTCTGTCTCTTCATGGATCTGGGTTGACATCTCTGCTCAATGCATTACTTCCAGGAGAAAAGTGACTCCCAAGTCCCTTCTTCTTTGTGCTCTGGAGGTGCGGTTTTAGCTACACCAAACCTTATTATATCAACTCTCACCTGGCCTATTGATGTCGTCTTAACTGTTTCCAGGGTGTGGAACATGCTAACCTAAGCTGTGCACAAAGCTTGTTCTCACTTCGTTGAGGCTGCTACTCAGATGCTAGTGTATTAGAGAAGCTTCAACTACTCTAGCAAAAAGAGCTCCACCCAAGACAGTTCTGGAGATGGATGGTGGTTATAGTTGTGAAACCTCACAACTCAGATTGGGACTTGAACCCATGGGCTGGGACTTGAACCCACTGTCTTTTATTTATTTATTTTAAATTTTATTTATTTATTTATTTTTGGCTGCGTTGGGTCTTCGTTGCTGCGCGGGGGCTTTTTCTAGTTGCTGCGAGAAGGGTCTACTCTTCATTGCGTGCGCAGGCTTCTTATTGAGGTGGCTTCTCTTGCTGCGGAGCACAGGCTCTAGGTGCACTGGCTTCAGTAGCTGTGGCTCAAAGGCTCTGGACCGCAGGCTCAGTAGTTGTGGTGCACGGGCTTAGTTGCTCCGGGCATGTGGGATCTTCCCCGACCAGGGCTCGAATCCGTGTCCCCTGCATTGGCAGGAGGATTGTTAACCACTGCCACCAGGGAAGCCCCTCATGGTCTTTTAATTAAAATCTTGCACACCTAGTCTCAGGACTTAATGAAGCTCAGGTTCTTTATGTCTCAATGCAGAAGGAATTCAGTGAGAGACAAAGTGATAGGTAAGAAGTGGCTTTATTCACAGAGATACACATTCCATAGACAGAATGCGGTCTGTCTCAAAAGGCAAGAGCGGCCCCGAAATTTGGGGGTGGTTAGTTTTTATGGGCTGGGTAATTTCATAAGCTAATGAGTGGGAGCATTATTCCCACTATTTTGTGGAAGGGGTGGGGATTTCCCAGGAATTGGGCCACGGCCCACTTTTGGCCCTTTATGGTTAGCCTTGGAACTGTCATGGCGCTGGTGGGTGTGTCATTTAGCGTGTTGATGTATTACAATTAGCGTATAATGAGGCTCAAGGTCTACTGGAAGTTGAATCTCCCGCCATCTTGGACCTAGTTGGTTGTAACCAGTTATATTGTATCCCCAACAGCTGTCATTCTTTTAAAGGTTGTGCCCTGCCCCCTTCCCTCCTGTTTCAGTTATACAACAATGTGAGTGTACTTAATGCCACTGAATTGTAACTTTAAAATGGTTAACGTGGTAAATTTTATGTTATGGACATTTTTACCACAATGAGAAAAAAAAAAAAAAAGACAAAAAGGAAGAAAAATAGCTCCACCCAGCACACTTCATCTTTCTCACCTGTTTCTTTTTCCTTCTTAGCACATCAATACCCAACACTGTAGATTCATATGTCTATTATCTATACTCCCCCAGATGAATGGAAGATCCAGGAGAGCTGATGCTTCATTTGTTTTCTTCGCTCCTTTTTTTTTTTTTTGGCCTCACCGTGAAGCATGCGGGATCTTAGTTCTCCGACCACAGATCGAACCCATGCCCTCTGCATTGGGAGCGTGGAGTCTTAACCACTGGCCCGCCAGGGAAGTCCATTCACTCCTTTATTTGTGTTGCCCAGAAAGTGCCTGGCACATTGTAGATACTCCTAAAGATTTTCTGAGTGAGTGAATAAAAGCAAACTAGCAAGCTAGGTCTGAAACTAGTATTCCCATCTCTAGCTTCTCTCCTTCTAATCCAATCCAGTTTAGACATTGACCCTAGAATTACCTGGGTTTTCTTTTTAAAACATAGATCTGATCTTACTATTCCTGTGCTCTCAAATTCTGCATGTTTAGAAGAAACACAAATACTATTTCTAAAAGGAGAAGAAGAAATAACAAGTGATAACCACAGAATGTTACCTAGATCATCTCTGAGAAATAACATTCTAGTTTCTCTGCCTTTCAAAGTCTCGTGTAAGAGTTAACAAAGATACTAGGTCATAAGCAAACCAACACCATGAATAACGGCAACAAAAAAATTCCCCAAACCAGCTGTGGCTTTTTACTAACTGTAGTAGAAGGTCCAAATTTAATAGATGGCGTGACATTTTAATTTCTTTGAAGGTAACAGTCCCAGTATAATAATTAATATAGCCGTATAATTTATAAGCATGTCTCTCCTTCCCCCATATCACTTCATGGAGTAGGGATACAGGAGTGTAATCCAACTTCTTGGCGATAGATTCATGGCCTCTACAGTCTAGACCCTACCTGTCTTTTTCCATCTCCTCTCCACCCCATTGTAGGGGAGCAAAATTTGCTACCCCAAATACCTCTTTGGCATGAGGATTAATTTAGGCTGGAAAACTCAGGAAGTTTTTCTTCTTACCTTCCCCTTAATTGCCTAAATGAATTCTCATAAAAAGCTTGTTCCTACTAGAAAAATGGTAGAGATGAACCGGTTTGCAGGGCAGAAATAGAGACACAGATGTAGAGAAAAAACGTATGGACACCAAGCGGGGAAAGTGATGGGGGGAGGGGAGGTGGTGGTGGGATGAATTGGGAGATTGGGATTGACATATATACACTAATATGTGTAAGATGGATAGCTAATAAAAACCTGCTGTATAAAAAATTAAATTCAAAAATTCAAAAAAAAAGCCTGTTCCTGGAATAGAGCTATCACCAGAGACATCTGCAAAGATGATGGGCTAGGTGTGGTGGAGAGGCAGGGCCTAGCGATTAGAGTCCACTCTGTGTCCCATTGTCTCTGCACGGCCGGCAGACGTTTATTTACCAGACATTTGCTTTTCCATCTTCATGTGCATTATGTCCCAAACCACTACCCCCGATATCCTCTTTTGTCTTTAGCTGAAGATGATATTTAAGGTGAGGGTTTTGGCTATTTTGGTGAGTTAGTTTTCCTGGCTTTATCCCATGTATAGATGTCATTAGACTTTTGTTTGATTTTTCTTTTGTTAATCTGACTCATGTTAATTTAATTCTCAGACCAGCCAGAAAAACTTAGAAGGAATTAGTTCCTCTCCCACACCGTGCTGCCCACACCCCAGCAAGAGTATCCTTTTCTCCTCACTTTGTCACACCCGTGTTCTTCCCCGCTTCCTTCTGCTCAAACCTCCCCTGTATCCAGAACGTCCCACTTCCCCCTCCAGCTGACCCCTTTGTACCCCTTTCCCCTCTCCACCTGCCACAGTTGTGCTCATCCTTCAAGACCCTCTCCTCCCAATCAAAAGTGTGGCGCTCCAAGGACAGTGATGCTTCAAGGACAAAGGACAGCCCTGCCTGGAAAGGTTTCAGTGTTACACCCCCTACCGGACTCTTAATCGCTCTCCCTACCAAGTTGCGATGGTTACGAAATTCCTGAGCCCACCTGGGCGAAGGGACCTGTCCCAAATAATGAAATGCATCTGGCCTGTCCCACTCCCACCCTACAGAAGAAAGATATATGTGCCTCGACCAATCAGTAAACAAAATGTTCACCTCGGACCATTCTTTTGTTTTCTGGCTATAAAGATCGATCAATGGCACATTATTTGGGCTCGACTCTCCCAGACTACTTGGGAGTCGGCCCGCTGCTCTGGCAGTGACCCTTCCCTCTAATAAGTTCTATCTTCTTTACATTCTGGCTTGTGTCTGGAAATTCTTTTCCACCCCACGTTCGGACCATGACAAGAAGCAGTTGCCGACTTCCTTGAGTTCATCTGGTATTTTAAGCCTCTCATCAAGCACGATTTTGGGTTTCAATCAAGGTCCTGTATGTCTCTGCGTCTCTTCATGACCAGACTGTAAACTTTGAGAGGAGGGTGGCAGTGTACACAATAGGTGCTCAAAGCGCGCCTGTCAGAATTGGCTTCTAGTCACGTGTGCCTCCAGGACATTACAATTCTCCACAGCTAGACCCTGTATGAGGCTGCTGTCCGTCAGCTTCAGGCATGGATGCTGGTGGCTGTGTCCTGCCGGGGCACGGTGATGCCAGAACACACAGACTTCACTAGCAGAGAGAAGAGACAGCCCTGTCTGCGTCCACCCGACTGAGCCCTTAGGCCTGGTGGAGTTTCCGAGGGAGTCACCGGGGCAGATGTTTACTGTATCTCATCAGAGGAGCAAAAGGGCTTCTGATGAGCGGATCCTGAAACCGTGGAAAGCAGAGCTTTGTCAGCCTCTACCTTTGAGGCAGCGTGGAGGGAGAGATCCGTGTTGACCTGCAGGAAACCCCATGGTCTGGTCATGTCACCACAGACATCTCTGTCATGGGAGAGTCCAACCAGGGACCAGTGGGAGATTAGATGGAGTTAAGTTGGGGAACCAATGTGCAAGCTGCAAAACTCATGCATAAAACTTGACTGATTTCTGGAGTATGAACTAAGGGAATAAACATTAAAAAAAATTTAAGTTACTTGAGAATTATGATAGGTAGCAAAACAAACAAAAACTCAACAACCATTTGAAACAAATACACTTCTATTGCTCTAGCTCCAGCTTGACTCCTCCTTTCCTAAATCCGACAGAGATGTCCTACTCATCTTTCTCTTCTTCAGCATTCCCGACAGAACTTCACCAACCCTGAGCAGGAAGAAATTCAGGAAAGAGCGGGTATGGGGACAAATTCTGGAATTTTGTCCCCGCTCTGCCTCTGACTAGTTGTGTGACCTCGGTTCACCTCTCTGGGCCTCGATTTTCTAATGTATAAAATGGGAGAGGTGGACTAGAGCAGAGTAAAATGCCAGTTCTAATAGATTTAATAGGTTTTCCCAAAAAGGGTTTTGAATCCAGATGTCTGGGAAATTCTGGGCTGGACAGGTTTCTGCACTGCGGGACTTCTCAGATGTATGCATTGTAACTTTTCAAGAGGGAGAGAAGTGCTGGGTGTCCCAGATTTCCTTGGCCACAGAATTCTTTTATTCCCATAAACCCCTGGGACTCACTTGGGTAGATGCTGGAAATGGAGGATCTCTAAGTTTCCTTTCCAAGCTTACTTGCCCTTCCCACGCCTGGCCTCACTGTGATTTTCCTGGTCGTGTTCTACCTTATTTTGCACGAGTCCCGTTTTTTCCCATCGGCTCATCTCCCAGCCATTATCCTTTTGGTGCAAACAGAGTAACATGGGTTTCTTCATTTCTCTGAAAATCTAGATGCATCGTTGTCAAAATGTAAAAATGATATGACTATTTGAAAACAATGCAATACAGGGAAGTACAAGTAAATTAAAATTTACCCCCAATTCTCACCACCCAGAAATAATTCTAACAAAGCATTTTTAAACTGAGCCAGAGGATTCTACAATTGGCAAATTTTTATTTATTTAATGCTTCAGTTACAAATGTATATGGCAAAATCTTTAAGACAGATTGAAGTTTTAGAACTCCTATATGTCTGAAACATTGAGTGAAGATTTATTAATTAGGGTTGTTTAGATATTGGGGGAGGGGTTGTGATAGGTTGAAGTGTGTCTCCCCCCGACCCCAAATACATTGAAACCCTAACCCCTAGTACCTCAGAATGTAAACCTATTTGAAAGTAGGGTCATTGCAGAGGTAGTTACATTAAGATGAGATCAGGACTTCCCTGGCGGTCCAGTGGTTAAGACTCCACGCTTCCACTGCAGGGGACACGGGTTTGATTCCTGGCGGGGAACTAAGATCCCATATGCCACATGGCGTGCTGCCCCCCCCCGCCACAAAAAAAGAATTATATATGTTTAACATCCTCCTATGGACTTACCTAGATCTTAAGCCTTACAGTAAATTGTATTTACCACAATAATTATTGAACACCAGCACAGCACTTAGCCCACCATATCTGCAGCATAAATAGAATAGCTTTTCAGTTTTACCCTAGCAGTTACACCACTTTCCTCTTCCACTAGAGAAACTGTAAAGTAATGCAAGAGGGTGAGTGAAGTGCCCGTTACATGGAGTACCAGCCCGGATGCCTTCCACTCCCAACCAGGCATCAAACCATGAAAATGCAACAGCCCCACCGTGGCTAACTCTCCTCCCTGGTTCAGTCTCCACTGTCCCATTTCCTCCTACCCACCACTCACCTAGGGCCAGAGGATCTATTCAAAAATGCACAGCTACTCGGTAGCGTCCTCTTGAAAAAAACGCACTATGTAAGAGCTGTAAGTAGAATTTTTCAGTGTCTTACTGAGGAATATAGCCTGGGGCAACTGTTCTGAAACTGGAAGGGAGGACCCAGGATATATATGAACTTTTTTTGCTGAGAAAAACATGTAGTCAAGCAGAAAAATATTGTTGAACAGACATCTCAAGTTCTTTCTTTCGTTCTTTTCTTCCTTCTTTCTTTGTATTGAAGTATAGTTGATTGACAATGTTATGTTAATTTCTGCTACACAGCAAATTGATTCAGTTATACACATGTATACATTCTGTTTTTTTAAATATCCTTTTCCGTTATGGTTTATCACAGGATATTGAATATAGTTCTCTGTGCTATACAGTAGGACCTGTTGTTTATCCATTCTATGTATAATGGCGTATATCTGCTAACCCCAACCTCTCACTCCATCCCTCCCCCAATCCCCTCCTCCTTGGCAACCAGAAGTCTGTTCTCTATGTCCATGAGTCTGTTTCTGTTTTGTAGATAGGTTAATTTGTGTCATATTTTAGATACCACATATAAGTGATATGGTATTTGTCTTTCTGTTTCTGACTTCCTTCACTTAGTATGATAATCTCTAGTTGCATCCATGTTACTGCAAATAGCATTATTTCATTCTTTTTTAGTGCTTTTCTATGTATGGAAACATGCAAGAATCTGGGGTCATTGAAAAATTTCCTTAGTTATGTATCTTAACTATCTAGGGGCTGGTATATCCTAAGCACAGAATGCTTCCTGTTTTTCTCTATTCTGAATTCCCACAAGGTGCACTGCAGTGGATAATGGCTTGATCCCTATAAAACTGGAATGGCAGGCAACATTTTTTTCTTTACAGTAGAACGATCTCCAGGGAATATTGTACAGTGAAAAACAAAGCATGCACGCGTGCGCGCACACACACACACCCAAAATCAACTACTTGAATTAAAACAATCAATCAGTCAATCAAAGAAAAAAAAACAAGGTGCTGGACTGTTGGTACAATGTAGTATCTTTTATAATTTTATTTTTAATTTTTTTTCCTTTTATAACTTTAAAAAGCAGTCTTACATATTCTTGGACAAATATAAGGTGGTCTCTGTATGCCTATAGTATGCACTCTTTTCACAATGCATTTTATTCGTTTACTTTTCTATTTCTTCCAGGAGACCATGACTTCCTTGAGAGGAGGCAATGCCTTCATTGACCTTTGTATCCTAGCACATGGCTTGGATCAAATGAGCAATCAATAAAAGTCAGTTGAACAAAGGAATCATTAAATAAAGGCAGAAACACTGCCTTTAACAGTTTCCTCTTCTCAGTTAAATTTACTAAGCCAATATTTTAACATAAATACAGATCCAAAAAGGGTGTATGTCACTTCCTACCATTTTAAAGTTGTTTTTTTAAAATTAATTAATTAATTAATTTTTGGCTGTGTTGGGTCTTCATTGCTATGCGAGGGCTTTCTCCAGCTGCAGCGAGCGGGGGCCACTCTTCATCGCGGTGCCCGGGCCTCTCACTGTCGCGGCCTCTCCCGTTGCAGAACACAGGCTCCAGACGCGCAGGCTCAGTAGTTGTGGCTCATGGGCCTAGTTGCTCCGCGGCATTTGGGATCCTCCCAGACCAGGGCACGAACCCATGTCCCCTGCATTGGCAGGCAGATTCTTAACCACTGTGCCACCAGGGAAGCCCTGTGTTCTGGTTTTTTTTTTTTTTTTTTAATCAGGAAGAGTCAGAGGCAAAAAAAAAAAAAAAAAAAAGTGAAATTAAACACACACACACCACAAACATGTAATTAGACCAAAATGAAACCAACTTACAAGCCTTGGTTCATCATCTATGTGCGCTGATAGCTACGTGCACTGATCCTATAATTCATGTCTACTAAACACTGTTATTTTCCTTCTCTGGGCATTAGGCAACTCAGGAAAGGGTTCCAGAAAATTTCAACACTACTGGCAATCATGATTATTAATATTATTAATACTGTTTATCTTTTTAATGGCCAGTCTTCTATACTCATGTGTCCGATCTGAGAGAAGAATGTATTTATAGGATTGCAGCCAAACGCAGCCGTGAATGCTTTCTTTTTTTTTAATATACATTTTATTTATTTATTTTTGTCTGTGTTGGGTCTTCGTTGCTGTGTGCGGGCTTTCTCTAGTTGCGGAGAACGGGGGCTACTCTTCATTGCAGTGCGCAGGCTTCTCACTGCGGTGGCTTCTCCTTGCAGAGCATGGACTCTAAGTGCGCGGGTTTCAGTAGTTGTGGCTCAAGGGCTCTAGAGTGCAGGCTCAGTAGTTGCGGAACAGGGGCTTAGTTGCTCCATGGCATGAGGGATCTTTCCGGACCAGGGCTCAAACCCGCGTCCCCTGCATTGGCAGGCGGATTCTTAACCACTGCGCCACCAGGGAAGCCATGGGGGTGAGGCAGGGGAGGTTAATAATCCCTGCTTCCAACTTCCTCCCTCCCTTCCCAGCCCAGGTTACTTCCTTCCACCTAAGTTGGCTACTTCTCCAGGAAATAATTGCTCTTTTCAGGCTTCTCTCAGAGCAGAAAGAAAGGTCTGGATTCTCCTCCTTTTCAGAAGCCACCTTATTCTATGGTTTCCAAATAACCGCTCTTAGCATCTCTAAAACCCTTAATTTCTCTCCTTCTGCTCTCAGATTGCAGTTTACATAAGAATCCCCCTGAGGAGTTGGTCAGAGATGCAGATCTCTGCTCTGCCCCTGGAGTTCGTCCAGGAGTTTGCTTAGTGAACAGAACTCTCCCTGAGAGTCAGATGACTTTACCTTTTTGTATGGGTTGCATTTTTTACCTTGAGCTTGGGGTAGTTTGAGCAAAAGTTTTGTAAACATTGGTGAAAAATCCTGAGGGAGGAAAAGAGCAGCCAGACCAGAGCTGGAGTTCTTCTACAGTCATATAGTGCCCTGAACCACAAAGATGAGACCAGGGCAGCTGTGATGGGATGGAGGCTGAGCCCCATTTACATTCCAGTGAGTGTCTGGAAAGGTGTCTACTGTGATGTTTTTACGGCATCCTGCAGTCTTTCAACTTTCCCCTTACTAATTCTTGCTAAAAGCTCTGCAAGACACCCCCTACCAGAGTTGCTCTGGCTTTTCCCACCATGAGCCTACAGAGGCAGGAAGTCCGCACTGGAAGCAATGTCAGGGCATATAGCAGGGTAGAGCCCGCTACCCATCCAGAGACCTCCAACCCAGAGCGGGAGGCAGGGTTCACGTTTCTGATTCCTGCTTCCTCCCCACCAGGGTTGGGCACAACTCAGTTAGGAGAAAGGAGTCAGGTCCCATTATCTTGTGGATAGCACACCCTGAGGGCAGATGAATGAAAAGACTCTTCACTTTCTCCCCTCCTCCATGCCCCTGTGCCCTATGTGTCCTTTGGGGTTTCAAAGGACTGGCTGTCAGATCTGGAAGAAGCAGGACCCTGCAGGTGACATACCACAGAATTGAATGAAAAAAGGCCTTTAAAAGGGGGGAAAAATTAGGAAGCCCAAATGCGGAGAGGGTTCTTGGACAACAGCTAGGAGACGCTGTGAGAGGCCTTTGAGGGTCTAAAATTGGAGTCTCACAGCAATTCCACAAATTCAGGAAACCTGGGTGGGACTGCGGATCTCTAGTGAGATAGGATGGCGAAGTGATTCCCAAACTTAAAAAATCTCAGGATCTCTTATACTCTTAACGGTTATAGAGACAGAGCACAGAGCACTTTTAGGACACTACTCTGTATGATACAGTTATGGGGCGGGGGGAGGACTTTCCTTCTATCATCCTATGTTCAAGAGCTGGGTCTATGAAATAAACTTACAACAGGCAGATTAACAGGAGAAAAGGTATACAAATGTATTAATTTTTAATATATGCACGGGGACATCACAGGAAGAAAAGAGAATACCGCCAAAAGCAGTGATATTTGAGAGTTTTTATAACATCTTTATTGGGGGATGTAGGCTGTTTAGAGAAAAGTAAATAATATTTAGAAAGGATGAATGGGCCCTTAGAAGAATAGGTGGGAGATATGAAAATGTAGGGGAGCAAAATTTGCCACCCCAAATATGTCCCTTTGGCATGGGAATTATTTCAAGCTGAAAACAAACGTGGCCCCAAAACCTCAGGAAGAACCTTTGACATTTCCCCCTAACTGCCTAAAATAATTTATACAGAGAGCCTGTTCCAGGAAGTGAACTATCACCGCAGATATCTATAGTATTACATGAATCAGGCATGGTAGACAAAGAGGAACGTAGCAGTTGGTGCTGAAAATCCCCTCTGTCTCATTGTCTGTGCTTGGCCCCCAGCAAACACTTGTTTACCAAACACTGGCTTTTCCATCTCCATGTGAATTGTCTTCCTCCCCTTTGAAGTCCCAAAACACTACCGCCAACATCCTTTGTGTCTTTACCTGTAGATGGTATTTTAAGGGGAGGGTTTTGGCCATTTTGGCAAGTTACACAGTTTTCCTGGGTGTCTCCCATGTGCAGATGTTATTAAACTTCTGTTTGACTTTTCCCCTGTTAGCCTGTCTCCTGTCAGTTTAATTCTTAGAGCAGCCAGAAGAAACTAGAAGGAAAAAATTTCCTTGCCAGCAATAGTTTGTAACAAAATTTGTCTGAGTGTGAGAAAATCCAATCTTTCCTGGTTGTGAAATTACCTGGGAGGAGATTCATGACAAGCGAATTTCTTTTGCCTCCAAAGGAGGTGACAGATAAGGGGAGTTCAGAGAAAGCCTCTCCCTGCATTTGCTGTTTTGCCAAGTGCCTTCAGCTCAAAACAGTCAGTATGCCAAAGCAGCATACTTTAGGTTGTCAGGTCTTCAATTTCTTCAGTATAATAATGGATACATGTCATTATACATTTTGTCCAAAAAACTAGAATGTACACCACCAAGACAGTGAACTAATGTAAACTATGCACTTTGGGTGATTATGATGTGTCAATGTAGGTTCATCAATTACAGCACATGTATCAGTCTCGGGGGGATATTGATCATAGGGGAGGCTGTGCATGTGTGAGGTCAGGGGGCCTATGGGAAATCTCTACTTTCTGCTCAGTTTGGCTGTAAAACTAAAACTGCTCTAGGGACTTCCCTGGTGGCACAGTGGATAAGACTCTGTGCTCCCAATGCAGGGGGCCTGGGTAAGTCTATTAACAAAAATAGTTATCGAGGATTCCAAAGAGCTTTTGTTTGTGTGTACTGTATCTATTCATTTTTACCATATTTAAAAATTAAAAAATTTTTTTTATATATTTATTTATTTATTTTTGGCTGCATTGGGTCTTCGTTGCTGCACCGCGGGCTTTCTTTAGTTGCGGTGAGCGGGGGCTACTCTTTGTTGCGGTGCGTGGGCTTATTGCGGTGGCCTCTCCCGTCGTGAGGCACGGGCTCCAGGTGCACAGGCTTGAGTAGTTGTGGCTCTCGGGCTCTAGAGCGCAGACTCAGCAGTTGTGGCACACGGGCTCATTTGCTGTGCGGCATGTAGGATCTTCCTGGACCAGGGCTTGAACCTGTGTTCCCTGCATTGGTAGGCAGATTCTTAACCACTGTGCCACCAGGGAAGTCCCATATTTAAAATTAAAACTGAGAAATTTTTATGTACTTATTAATTTAATATTCAAAATATTCATTAATTTAGAAATAATAATAAGCTCATGACCTATTAATGTTAATGACACAGTTTATGATAAATAACTATATATTCAGCTGTTTGCATCCACGGGTCCAGCATCCGTTTGTTCAGCCAACTGTGAATAGAAAATATTCTTCTCTGGGGAATTCCCTGACGGTCTAGTGGTTAGGATTCTGCGCTTCCACTGCAGGGGGCATGGGTTCAATCCGTGGTCGGAGAACTAAGATGCCTCATACCGCATGGCTTGGCAAGAAAAAAAAAATCCCCCCCCCAAATTCCAGAAATTTCTAAGAAACAAAACTTGAATTTGCTGGGAGCTGACAACTATTTACATACCATTTACATTGTATTAGGTATTATAAGTAATCTAGAGATGATTTATAGTATATAGGAGAATGTGCTTAGGTTTTATGCAAACACTCCCACCCACCTTTTTTTTTTTTTTTTTTTTTTGGCAGTGTGCAGCTTGTAGGATCTTAGTTCCCCCACCAGGGATTGACTGTTTTTTCTCCATTGTATATTCTTGCCTCCACTGTCATAGATTAATTGACCATAGGAGCATGGGCTTATTTCTGGGCTCTCTATTCTGTTTCATTGATCTATGGGTCTGTTTTTGTGCCAGTACCATACTATTTTGATTACTATAGTTTTATAGTATAGTCTGAAGTCAGGGAGTGTGATACCTCCAGCTTTGTTCTTTTTTCTCAAGATTGCTTTGGGTATTTGGGGTCTTTTGTGGTTACATATAAATTCTAAGATTTTTTGTTCTAGTTCTGTGAGAAATGTCATGGGTATTTTGATAGGGAGTGCATTAGATCTGTAGATTGCTTTGGGTAGTATGTACATTAAAAAAATATTCTTCCGATTCATGAATATGGAACATCTTGCCATTTCTTTGTATCATCTTCAATTTCCCTCATCAGTGTTTTACAGTTTTCAGGGTATAGATCTTTCACCTCCTTGGTTAAATTTATTCCTTGGTATTTTATTCCTTTCAAAACAATCGTAAATGGGATTGTTTTCTTGAATTCTCCTTCTGACAGTTCATTATTAATGTATAGAAAAGCTACAGATTTCTGTACATTAATCTTGTATCCTATGACTTTACTGAAGTTGTTTATTAGTTCTAATAGTTTTTTTGGTGGCAACTTTAGGGTTTTATATATAGTATCATGTCATTTGCATAGTGATAGCTTTACTTCTTCCCTTGCAATTTGGACGCATTTTACTTTTTCTTATCTGATGACTGTGGCTAGGACTTCCAATACTATGTTAAATAGAAGTGGTGAGAGTGGGCATCCTTGTCTTATTCCTGATTTTAGAGGAAATGCTTTCAGCTTTTCACTGAGTATGATGTTAGCTGTGGGTTTGTCATTAATGGCCTTTATCATGTTGAGATATGTTCCCAATACCAACTTTTTTTTTTTTCTTTGCGGTACGCAGGCCTCTCACTGCTGTGGCCTCTCCCGTTGCGGAGCACAGGCTCCAGACGCGCAGGCTCAGCGGCCATGGCTCACGGGCCCAGCCGCTCTGCGGCATGTGGGATCTTCCCGGACTGGGGCACGAACCCATGTCCCCTGCATCGGCAGACGGACTCTCAACCACTGCACCACCGGGGAAGCCCCCAATACCAACTTTGATGAGAGTTTTTATCATGAATGGATGTTGAATTTTGTCAAATGCTTTTTCTGCATTTATTGAGATGATCATGTGATTTTTATCCTTCTTTTTGTTAAAGTGGTATATCACATTGATTGATTTGTGGATATTGAACCACTCTGCATCCCTGGAAATCTCACTTGATCATGGTGTATGATCCTTTTTATGTATTGTTTGCTAATATTGTGTTGAGTATTTTTGCATCTATATTCATCAGAGATATTGGCTTGTACTTTTTTTTTTTTTAGTGTCTTTTTGTGGTTTTGGTATCAGGGTAATGGTGATCTTGTAGGATGAATTTGGGAGTGTCCCCTCCTCTTCAATGTTTGGAATGGTTTGAGAAGGATAGGCATTAGCTCTTCTTTATATGTTTGGTAAATTCCTTGTGAAGCCATCAAGTCCTGAACTTTTGTATGCTGGGATTTTTTTTTTTTTTTTTTTTTTTTTTTACAAATTCAATTTCACTACTAGTGATCATTTTGTTCAGATTATGTATTACTTCATGATTCAGTCTTAAAGGCTGTATTTTTAAATTTTTATTTTTTCTTTGGCTGCATTGGGTGTTGCGGCATGCGGGATCTTTCGTTGCAGTGTGCGGGCTCTTTGTCGTGGTGCACGGGCTTCTCTCTAGCTGTGGCGTGCGGATTTTCTCTCTCTAGTGTGGCGCACAGGCTCCAGGGTGCGTGGGCTCTGTAGTTTGCAGCACGTGGGCTCTAGTTGAGGCATGTGAGCTCAGTAGTTGTGGCATGCGGGCTTAGTTGCCCCACGACATGTGGGATCTTAGTTCCCTGACCAGGGATGGAACCCACATCCCCTGCATTGTAAGGCAGATTCTTTACCACTGGACCGCCAGGGAAGTCCCAAAGGCTGTATTTTTCTAAATATTTGTCCATTTCTTCTAGATTATTCAATTTATTGGCATACAACTATTTGTAGTATTCTCTTATGATTTTTTATATCTCTGTGATATCTTGTCTTTTTAAAAATTTCTCCTCTTTAATTTTTTATTTTGTTTATTTGGGTCTTCTGTCTTTTTTTCTTGATAAGCATAGCTAAAGGCTTATCAGTTTTGTTTTTCTTTTCAAAAACCCAGCTCTTGGTTTCATTGATTTTTTAAAAAAAAATAAATTTATTTATTCATTTATTTTTGGCTGCGTTGGGTCTTCATTGCTGCACACGGGGCTTTCTCTAGTTGTGAGCAGGGGCTGCTCTTTGTTGTGGTGCGTGGGCTTCTTATTGTGGTGGCTTCTCTTGTTGCAGAGCATGGGCTCTAGGTGTGCAGGCTTTAGTAGGTGTGGCACACGGGCTCAGTAGTTGTGGCTCACGGGCTCTAGAGTGCAGGCTCAGTAGTTGTGGGGCATGGGCTTAGTTGCTCCACAGCATGTGGGATCTTTCTGGACCAGGGCTTGAACCCGTGTTCCCTGCATTGGCAGGCTAATTCTTAACCATCGCACCACCAGGGAGGCCCCATTGATCTTTTCTAATGTTTTTTGATCTCTATTTTATTTATTTTCTCTCTGATCTTTATTATTTCCTTCTTTCTGCTGACTTTCAGATTTGTTTGTTCTTCTCTTTCTAATTCCTTTAGATAGTAGGTTAGCCTGCTTTTTGATATTTTTCGTGTTTCTTGATGTAGGCCTATATAGCTATAAATGTCCCTCTTGGAACTGCTTTTGCTGCGTCCCATAGATTTTGGAAAGTTGTGTTTTTATTTTCATTTGTCTCAAGGTATTTTCAGATTTCCTCTTTAATTTCTTCATTGACTCATTGATTTTTTAGTATCATGTTGTTTAGTCTCCATGTGTTTGTGTTTTTCCCACTTTTCTTCCTGTAATTGGTTTCTAGTTTCATACTATTGTGGTCAGAAATATTTCTTGATATAATTTCTATCCTCTTAAATTTGTTCAGACTTGTTTCGTGACATAGCATATGATCTATCCTGGAGAATGTTCCTTGTGCATTTGAAAAGAATGTATTCTGCTGTTTTTTGGAAGATATCTATTAAGTTCAGCTGATCTAATGAGGCATTTAAGATTACTATTTCTTTATTGGTTTTCTGTCTGGGTTATTTGTCCATTGATGTAAGTGGGGTATTAAAATCCCCTACTATTATTGTATTATTGTCAATCTCTTCTATTATGGTTGTTAATACTTGCTTTATATATTTAGGTGCTCCTATATTAGGTACACATATGTTAACAAGCATTATATCCTCTTCTTGTATGGATCCCTTTACCATTATATAATGCCTTTCTTTGTTACTTGTTATAGACTTTATTTTAAAGTCTGTTTTGTCTGATATGAGTATTGCTACCCATGCTTCCTTGTCGTTTTCATTTGCATGAAATATCTTTTTCCATCCTCTTACTTTCAGTCTCTTGGTGTCTTTAGCTCTGAAGTGAATCTCTTGTAAGCAGCAAATAGATGAGTCATGTTTTTTTATCCAATCAGCCACTCTATGTCTTTTGACTGGAGCATTTAGTCTATTAACATTTAAAGAGATTATTGATAGGTATTTACTTATTGCCATTTTGTTACTTGTTTTCTGGTTCTTTTTATAGTTCTTCTCTGTCCTTCTTTTAGTTTCTTCCCTTGTGGCTTGATTATTTGCTACAGTGGTATGCTCTGTAGTTTTTGTATATCTATTGTAGGTTTTTGATTATTGGTTACCATATGCTTTGTATATGTTGACCTATAACTTTGTCTACTTGTTTTAAACTGGTAGTCATTTAAGTTCAAACACATCCCAAAAGATCTACCTTTTTTTTTTTTTTTTGGCGGTACACGGGCCTCTCACTGTTGTGGCCTCTCCCGTTGTGGAACACAGGCTCTGGACACGCAGGCTCAGCGGCCATGGCTCATGGGCCCAGCCGCTCCGTGACGTGGGATCTTCCCAGACCGGGGCACGAACCCATGTCCCCTGCATCAGCAGGTGGACTCTCAACCACTGCGCCACCAGGGAAGCCCTAGATCTACCTTTTTTTTACTCCCCTCTGCCACATTTTGTGTTTTTGCTGTCATATTTTATATCTTCATATTATCCTTTCACTGTTTATTGTAGTTATAGTTGATTTTACAATTTTTTTTGTCTTTTAGTCTTTGTAATAGCTTATTTAGGTTGTTGATCTACAGACTTTACTGTATATGTGCCTTTACTAGTGAGATTTTTCCTTTCCTATTGACTCTCACTCTTGTTATAGCCTTTTCTTTTCCACTTACAGAAGACCCTCTAACATTTCTTTTAGGATAGGTTTAGTATTGATGAAATCTTTTCGTTTTTTCTTGTCTGAGAAGTTCGTTATTTCTCCTTTAATTCTAAATAATTATCTTGCTGTGTAGAGTGTCCTAGGTTGCAGAATTTCCCCATACAGCACTTTAAATAAATCATGCCACTCCCTTCTGGCCTGCAAAGTTTCTGCAGACAAATCAGTTAATAGCCTTGTGGGAGTTTCCTTGTATATGAGTCTTTAGTTTTTCTCTTGTTGCCTTTAGAATTTTTCTCTTTATCCTCAACGTTTGCCATTTTAATTATGATATGTTTTTGTGTGGGTCTGTTTGGGTTCACCTTGTTTGGGACCCTCTGTGCTTCCTGTACGTGGATATCTTCTTCCTGTTCAGGAAGTTTTCAGCCATAATTTCATCAAATACATTTTCGATCCTTTTCTCTGGGTCTTCTCCTTCTGTGATTCCTATAATGTGAATGTTGGTATGCTTCATGTTGTCCCAGAGGTCCCTTAAACTATTCTCATTTTTAAAAATCTGTGGGGTTGTTTTTGTTCTGACTGGATTATTTCCATTATTCTATCTTCCAGATCACTTATACATTCTTCTGTATCACCTAGCCTCCTATTAATTTCTTCTAGTGTGTTTTTCATTTCAGTTATTGTATTCTTTAGTTTTGACTGGTTCTTTTTTTTTTTAATTTTCTAGTTCCTTGTTAGTGTTCTCACTGTGTTCATCTGTTCTTTTCCCTAATACAGTTAGCATTCTTATTACTAATGCTTTGAACTCTTATCTGGTAAATTTTGTTTTGTTTTTTTTTTTTTGGTACGCGGGCCTCTCCCTGCTGTGGCCTCTCCCGTTGTGGAGCACAGGCTCAGCAGCCATGGCTCACGGGCCCAGCCACTCTGTGGCATGTGGGATCTTCCTGGACCGGGGCATGAACTCGTGTCCCCTGCATCTGCAGGCAGACTCTCAACCACTGCGCCACCAGGGAAGCCCTGGTAAATTATTTCTCTTTCATTAGTTGTTCTTTCAGATATTTTCTCTTGTTCTTTCATTTGAAAAAAATTCCTCTGTCTTCTCATTTTGCCTAATTTCTCTATGAAATCAGGTGAAATAGTTACCTATTTAGGTCTTGAAGGGATGTTCTTGTATGGGATTGTCCCTGTACAGTCTGTGAGCGCCCAGTGGCTTTGGTGGTAGAGCTTGATCTGATGTGAGAATGAGTCATGTCTTCCCCACAGAGTGTGCTGGCAAACTCATCTTGGTAGGAAGTGAGGCTGGAGATGGAGGGGCTAGAGCCAGAGCCAGGTGTGTGGGGCTTCTACTCTGCTCAGTGGCCGGCACCACCCTATTGGGGGCAGGGGTGGGTCACAAGTTTCTGGAGCAAAAGCTCTGAGGGCTGGGTCTGAGCTGGTTCCATTCCCTCTTAATGTGCACTACCCAGTACTGGCACTCTCACTCCAAAAGGGAGCAGTGCTGGAGCAAGTGGGGCTTGAACGGGCACTTGGCATGGGTAGGGGAGAAGGCTGTGGCGGTCCTAGCCCCAGTCAGTGCCCTGGACCTCTCCTGATTTGCTGCCTCTGTAATGCCAGCAATGGCTCCCCTTGGCTGCCGCCCTCAGGGTGGTGTTGAGCTGCGCTATGGAGCAATAGGGGCTGGAGTGGGTGCTCAGCTCAGGCTGGTGCACATGCTGGGGTGGTCATGGGAAAACGGCCAGAGTCCCCGGTAGTTTCAATCTGCTTCCTCTGCCTTGTGTTGGGAGTGAGCAAATGTGTGTGTGCTCTTCACGAGCAGAGTCCAGGTTTCTTACAGCCCTCCTGTTAGTCCCATTGGTTTTCAAACCAGCTAGGGGGATTTGTCTTCCCTGTGTTGGACCCCAGGCCTGGGGCACTCAATATGTGGCTCGAGCTACTTGTTTCCTAGGGAGGATCTCCGAGACGGTGTAATCACCCTCCTCCTCTGTGTCCCCTCCCAGGGGTGTATGTCCTGACCTTATCACTTCTCTTCCCTTCCTACCCAATTCTGTGTGAATCTTTCTTATAGCCCTGGTTGTACAAGAGTCTTCCTGACCATCTTCAGTTTGTTTTCAATGAGAATGCTCTGTATGTAGATGTATTTTTTTGATGTTGTTGTTTTGTTTTTTTGCGGTACGCGGGCCTCTCACTGTTTTGGCCTCTCCCGTTGCGGAGCACAGGCTCCGCACGCGCAGGCTCAGCGGCCATGGCTCACGGGCCCAGCCGCTCCGCGGCATGTGGGATCTTCCCAGACCAGCCGCTCCGCGGCATGTGGGATCTTCCCAGACCGGGGCACGAACCCATGTCCCCTGCATCGGCAGGCGGACTCTCAACCACTGCGCCACCAGGGAAGCCCTGTAGTTGTATTTTTGATGGTAGGAGGAGAGCTCCATGCCCTCCTACTCCCCTCCTCGGAAATTTACATTTATAAAGGAAATTTCCATTTGTAGAGCTATCTCCCTCCCCTTTGCCAGGAAGAGGAGGACTCTTAACAGTTCTTACCAGTGGAGAGGGCAGCAACTTAAATCTGCATAACAAACATTACTAAACAACCCTTGTTTATCATACTTCCCCTGGTCACTTTCCCATTACTTCCCTTACATGCTCAAAAGCCACCCAAAACCCTTTTGCCTTTGTTTAACCTAAGTTGGTATATTAAACCCAAATTCCAACCACCCATTTGAGCTACTCAATACTTAGTACTCAATACCTGTGAATGCATGTGCAATGCACATGTTAATAAACTTCTGTTTGTTTTTCTCCCCTTAATTTGTCTCTTGCCAGTCTAATTTATAGCCCCCCCCCCCAGCTGAACAATCTAAAATGGGTAGAGGAAGAGGATTTCTCCCCTCCTCTACACCCTCAATTGACACCCCCCCCCCAACCATTTTTCTGTAAAAGTTATATTTCTTGTTAACACTTCAGGAGCTGGGTTTATTTGAACTTTACTTGGGCTGTACTGGTAAACACATAATTACAACACATTTATTTGACATTTATGGAGCTCTTATTGTATGCAAGGAACTGCTAGATGCTGGAGCTACAGCAGTAAACGGGGGAGATGAAGTTCTGTCCTCTTGGAGTGTATAGTCCAGGAGAAGTGAAAAATTCTAGAGTAGTGAATTCCCTTTGCCATCAGTGCTGGGAAGGAGAAACATGAGGTGCTGTGAGATTATGGAACAATCAAGGGTGTCCAGGTTAAGAGGCTGAGTGCAGGAGGGGTCAGCAAGGTTGTGCTGAGAACATTTTTCAGGTAAAATGAATGCCCGAGGCAGAAAAGTAGGTAATAAGGACAAAAATGGATTCAATGCTGGCCACGTCTCAGAACCACGTGAAACAGCGTAGCGTCTTTAGGGAGCTGGGGATTTGGACTTGTAGCCAAATGTTGAGAGAGAAGGGTGAGAAAAGCTTAATTATACTGTGGTGTCAGTGCAGGGTTAGGTCAGAGAAGTTCACTTTTTATGCTATGATACTTGGTCTTGTCTGACCTGGTCCTGCTAAGGTTTTATAGAGGTAAAGATCATATTTATACTTTTGGAAGCTCACTCTGAAGGCAGCATGGGTGATGAGCTAAAAAAAAAAAAGGGAGGGAAGTGGAAGCAAGAAAGCTTCTGCAATAATACAGGTAAGAAATGATGTAGACCTGAATTGGGGGTGGGTAGGAGGGCAGATTTTAGGAATGTTTGGTGAAGGATTTGAGGAGAATTGCTGATAAACTGGCAAAATGAATTCCAGCAGGATCAGGTGGATATGCTGTGAACAGTTTGCACAGCTCTAGGTGACACCATTCACATCACATTGTGGTTGTTGTAATCTTCATAAATAGTAATGTTGAGAGTTGTGCAGTGCACAGCCTGGGCAGCCTTACACAGCAACCCTGACCCTAAATTCATTTACTTCTATTACTTTTGAACCTTGGAGATTTTAAACTTTTATTTCTCTTCTGGTTTTATTTCATTCACTTTCTTTTTGGAAAAATCTCAGCATTGAAGGAAGGGGTAGGAAGTTAATGTAACTGGGCAGTGCACTCTTTTATCTTTCTATATAATTTAACTACTTTTCCACTTAACATGGCAGAAATTGGAGCAAAAAACTTTGGGGTCAAGATGTGGCATTACCAATGCTCCCACATATCACAGAAACACAAGTGGAAATAGAGGCTTGTCTTGCACTAATATTTCTAACTGGATAGAGCCTCAATGGGCTTGACTTTTCTTTTTAGAGCAGCAGAAAGTCTTTGTGAGCCCATTTTCCTGTTGGGTACAGGTGTTTTCCTCAACAGTTTAAATAAGTTTTCAGTAGACAGCTCAAAAAATCTGTTCTGGTTTATTGGCTTAAACTCTCTGGTTCTGGATTATTATCTCTCTTATATAAGAATAGAAACATTCTATTTTTTTTTAATTGCTGAAAGTTTCTACCATTTTACCAATATCATGCCATTTCTCCTACCCCGCAGTCCCTGGCAACCACTTTTCTACTGTTTCTATGAGTTTGACTTTTAAAAAAAAACTTATGTATTCATTTATTTATTTTTAGATTTCACATATAAGTGATACCATGCAGTATTTGTCTTTCTCTGTATGGCTTATTTTACTTAGTGTAATGCCCTCCAGGTTTATCCATATTGTTGAAAATGACAAGATTTTCTTCTTTTCTTAAGGCTGCTAAATATTTCATTATACCTATATCTAAGTAAAGATACAGCTATAGATATGTCTCACATTTTTTTTATCCATTCGTCCATCAACAGACCCTGAGGTTGTTTCTGTATCTTGGCTATTGTAAATAACGCTGCAATGAGTATAAAGGGCATAGATTTCTTTGAGATACTAGTTTTGTTTCCTTTGGATATATCCCCAAAAGTAGGATTGCTAGATCATGTGGTAATTCTATTTTTAATTTCTTGAGGCACCTCCATACTGTTTTCCATGGTGACTGTACCAATTTACAGTCTCACCAGTAGTGTACAAGGAATTCCTTTTCTTGACATACTCACCAGCCTCTGTTATCTCGTCTTTCTGATGAGAGCCCTTCTAACAGGTGTGATATCTCATTGTGGTTTTAATATTCATTTTTATGATGATTAGTATGTTGAGCACCTTTTCATGGACCTTGTGGTCATTTTCATGCCTTCTTTGGAAAAATGTCTACTTAAGTCCTTTGCCAATTTTTAATTGCATTATTTACTTTTTGCTATTGAGTTGTATGAGTGCCTTGTATATTTTGGATATGAACCCCTTATCAGATAAGTGGTTTGCAAATATTTTCTTCTCCTTTGCTGTGTAGAAGCTTTTTAGTTTGATGTCCCATTTGTTTTTTTACTTTTGTTACCTTTTCTTTTAGTGTCAAATCCAAAAAAATCATCACCAAGACTCATGTCAAGGAGCTTACTGCCTATGTTTCTTCTAGGAGTCTTATAGTTTGAGGTCTTAGGTTCAGTTATTTAATCCATTTTGAGTTGTTTTGTGTGGTGTAAGACTTTCATTCTTTTTTTGGTGTATGGTGTACTTTCATTCTTCTGCATGTGGCTGTCCAGGTTTTGCAATACCATTTATTTAAGAGACTATCCTTTTCCTATTGTATATTCTTGGCTCCTTGGTTGTAAATTAATTGGCCAAATATGTGGTGGTTTATTTCTGGGCTCTCAATTATGTTCCATTGATCTATGTGTCTCAGTTACGTCAATACCATACTGTTTTGATTGCCTTGTAGTACAGTTTGAAATTAGGAAGTGTTATGCCTCTTGCTTTGTTCTTCTTTCTCAAGATTGCTTTGGCTATTCAGGGTCTTTTGTAGTTCCACACAAATTTTGGGATTGTTTATTCTATTTCTGTGAAAAACGCCATTGGAATTTTTATAGGAATTGCATTGAACCTGTAGGTCACTTTGAGTACTGTAGACATTTTAACAATATTAATTCATCCAATCCATGAACATAAAATACCTTTTCATGTATGTGTATTTCCTTCAATTTCTTTCATCAATGTCTAAAAGTTCTCAGTATACAGATCATTCACCTTCTTGATTCAGTTTATTCCTAAGCATTTTATTTCTTTTTGATGCAATTGTAAATGGGATTGCTTTCTTAATTTCTCTTTCTGATAGTTCATTGTTGGTGTTTAGAAACACAACTGATTTTTTCATATTGATTTTGTATCCTGCAGCTTTACTGAAATGGTTTATTAGTTCTAACGGTTTTTTGGTGGAGCCTTTAGGGTTTTGTATCTATAATATCATGCCATCTGCAAATAGTGACAGCTTTACTTCTTCCTTTCTGATTCCGATGCCTTTTCTTTTTTTCTTGCCTGATTGCTCTGGCTAGGACTTCTAATATTATGTTGAATAAAAGTGGAGAGAGTGGGCATCCTTGTGTTTCTCCTGATCTTAGAGGGAAAGCTCTTAGCGTTTCACTCTTGAATATGTTAGCTATGGGCTTGTCATATATGGCCTTTGTTATGTTGAGGTATATTCCCTCTATACCCAGTGTGTTGAGAGCTGAAACATTTTATCTTAAATAATACATCCAGAGAAAATGGACCAGGTGAGCTCAGATTGTTTCTCTAGCAAACATCAGGATATAAGTCAGCTCAGTTTTATAAATTCCCAGGGGCCACTAATTGGGATCTTTAAAATGTCATGGTTAATTAAGTCAAGCCAAGGATCTGAAGCCATTTCTTACTCTAATAGTAGTATACACAGAAAGACAGTCATGAAGTCATAGTTTTGAACAGCAGGGTAAATTTATATGAAATTTCATACCTGTGCCCCTCCTTCTTTTTCTGGTATGTAGCTGTTTTCATTTGCAAAAGATAAATCCATGCCAAGAATTCAACTGGACATGACCTAAAATTACTTTTTTTTTTTTTTTTTTTGCGGTGCGCGGGCCTCTCACCGTTGTGGCCTCTCCCGATGCGGAGCACAGGCTCTGGACTCACGGGCTCAGCAGCCATGGCTCATGGGCCCAGCCGCTCCGCGGCATGTGGGATCCTCTCGGACCGGGGCATGAACCCGCGTCCCCTACATCAGCAGGTGGACTCTCAACCACTCGGCCACCAAGGAAGCCCCTAAAATTACTTTAATCTTAGCATGTACCTTGGAGGTATAAAGTCCGCTTTCCTTGGCAACCGTGTATAGCCAATCCACACAGACTTTACATGTATGAACAGGGGTCTTTCTTCAGAAGTAGCAATGAGGTTTATTGGAATATCGAGTCAGGTATAGCTTGAGAAACCTATTATAAACCTATTATTTAATACAAACTGTCAAACATAAGGTTGGCTTATTAGTTTTAGAAGCTATGAAGAAGATGGAGTAAAATACAAGTACTGTTAAGGGGCAAGAAAAATTCTTCCAGGGAATCAGAATCCATCACCAAGATAACCAAAATAAGTGTTTTGACTAAGTTTGAGGTTGAGTAGAGGATGTCATAAATCATACTTTGGGGGAAAATCCCAAATCTGAATATGAAATTATGCTGCACACGTGATAGTATTTGTCATGTGTTTGCTTTGCTCATGGCCCACGTACCACAGGTTAGGTTCTCCACTTTACAGACAAGAAAACTGAGGCTAGTGTCAACAAACAAGTTAAGTGGCAGAGTTTGGATCAAATTTTTAAAACTCTGATTAAAAAAAAAAAAACCCCAAAATTCAGGCTCTCTTTTACATACCCCAGTGCTTTTCTGTATCTTCACAGAGGTAAATAAATCATTCTGGGTAGTTTTATTTTCTAGTGGCAAAGGGTCTATCCACTCAGGAAGCGAAACATAATAGAAAGCTTTCTAAAATTATGTAATATATTTTCTTGCCCCGTTAACATTATTATGCTAAATAATACTGAACATTTACAATGTTTTCCTGAGAATTCATCCTTAATACGGGTGATACCAGAGATGAGATGATGCTCCCAGGGTCCGAGGTATGGGGGGCACTGGCTGCACACCGTGCTGCTTTTCCAGTTTGTCAGAGCATGATTTTTATTCCTCCCCCAGCTGCTGTTTGTGCTTGCAGTCTTTTTGCCGCCTTAAATGGGAATCTCCCAGGGTCTTAGAATCTAAATAATTAAACCAGTTAGAATTGTACGTAAATACAAGTAAGTAGGCCTGAAAGGCTGCACAAGGAAAAGATTAAGAGCACAGTCCCTAATTTCCATTTTCATGTTACCACAGCCCAATTAAATACTTCTTTAAATTTTATGTTGTGTCCCATATAGGAGAGCGCACCACTTAACTGAGTTCTAGGTAAATGAGGGACAACGAAACTTTCATTAGAAGCAAGAAATACATATACACACACACGATTTATTTTTTTCACTAGTACTGACCTACCCCACTTAAAAATTTCTACTGGACTAAAAAATAATTTATTTTTGAAAAAGGACTATATTTTAAATACTCGTTTAGCATTTGTTTATATTCTATTGTTAAGAGTTTTTTTTCCACAGTGGAATGTGTTTTTGGTTCTCCTACTGCAAAAGCCTTTGTTATAGATTTGCATAGACTAGTCACTAAAAAATCTTGCTTTAGTAAGGAAGTAGCAGAACAGGAGCCTAACTTTGGGCGAGTTTTAATGTTCCTGAGCCCTGGTTTCTTCATGTGTAAAATGCAGGTCAGTAACAATGCAAACGAGGTCATACGGTATAGCAGGCTGCCATAGTCCATCAGGGCTGCTGTAACAGAATACCAGAGACTGGATGGCTTATAAACAGAAATTTATTTCTCATAGCTCTGGAGGCTGGGAAGTCCAAGATCAGGACCCCAGCAGACTGGGTGTCTGGTGAAGGCCTGCTTCCTGGTTCATAGACAGCTGTCTTCTCGCTGTGTCCTCACATGGTGAAAGGGATGAGGGAGCTCTCTGGGGTCTCTCTTATAAGGGCACTAATCTCACTTATGAGGGCTGTGATTGGGGGTTAGGATCAACACCTTAGCATTCAGCCTACAGCCCAGGCTTAGCACAGTAATGGCACAATAAAAGATGATTATTTGAACACGAATTCAACTGAAATTCAAGCAGAACAAAACTCAAAACCATATACTTACTCTATAGCTTAAAAAAAACTGTTCACTGTCATCTCCTCTACTAGAGGGAATTAAAGCTGGCCTGTTAAGTTGCCTGACAGGACCACTAAATGTCTAAATTGGGAATCGACTATATTCTATCCAGTTTAACCCTTTCTGTTAACACAGGGAAACAGAGGTCCAGGGAGTTCGAGAAACTTGCCCAGAGACAGACAACTACTTTTGGGCTGGGCCAAGTGTAAGACCGGGGTTCCTTTCATTAACACCAACATCTTTTCATTTACGTGGCCTTTCACAATTTACCAAGCACCTCGTCAGCTCCATGACCTCATTTATTATACTATATCCATGAGCTTACAGAGATGGCTTTTGGGAGATTTTTTGCATCCACAGACCAGTGTTGCAATAGCTTATTCTATACTGACCCTTAAATTTAAAAAAATATGTATGTACACACACATGTAAATGTGTGCGTACATATACATGCACATATGGAAGACACGGCACCGCATCTCCCTGTGTCACCCCATGCGGGCCACACCCTGGCAGTCACAAAGCACAAACAGAAAAGGGTCTTTGGTTTCAGAATTCCCGAGTTGCCACTGGGCTCAGAAGTGTTTACGCTTTCAAGAGAAGTAGGAATGTATTAGGCTTCCCTTTAATGAGTCTCATTTTGAGATGGGATGGCAAGGTTGGACAGCCGCTCTTCATGCAGTTTTTGTAGTAAGTCTTCCAGAGAATGAATGGTGAAGCCAATTCATTTCTCCTCCTGGAATTTGTCCTTCCTCTTTTTCTCTGTTGTGAGGTTATATATTAAAGGTATGGGCATACAGACATTACGAAAGATAAGGGCTATCACGTGAGGGAGGAAATCAGATAATAAATCCAAAGAAACCTACGGAAATTAAAAATCTGAACTCAGGGGCAGGGCAGGAGGCGACACGGTCTTTTCACAGAGCCGTTACACATAATGCAGCTGTCCTCAAAAGCAGGAATGGAAAAGAACTAGCCATTCAGCTGCAGAACGAAGCTGGGGTCTTGGCTTTAGAGCTTCCCATGTCTTTAGCATTAGGCTGGGCAGCAGGTGCCTTTTCCAGAGTAGGCCAGAGAAGATAAGTCCAGTTTGGTTTTTAAGGCTTGAGTCAGCTCTGTGGCCAGCAGCTCGTGGAGGGACACACCGTCGTGGGAGTACACCCAGTTTCTCCCGGTCCAGTCGTAACGCTTGGGGCCACTGCAGGACAAAACACAGTCAGAGTAAGTCCATGGGGACAGCCCTTCAGAAGAAACTCTCACCAAGAAATTGAATGACTGCAGTGCAGGTCTAGAAAGTAATACTTAACAAGCCATGTATTTGACTTCTCCTCTTAGGGTCTATTTAATATAACTGAATCACTTTGCTGTACACCTGAAACTAACAAAACATTGTAAATCAACTATACTCCAATTAAAAAAAAAGCAGCTACACAATTATCCTCTGGTACGATTCACAGAACACCTCTCAAGACCTGAAAATATTTCAGCCCTATGATGAGTCTCCGTGTAAAACTTTCTGATCTTTTGCTTCTCCTAACTCACATATGATACCTGAAATATCACAGCAGTGTCTTTTAGATGATGGCCATTCATGTACCACTGACATGATTTGTCCCTTACCTACATTATTATTATCATTTTAGTACATTCATAACACTGGGCAACCACTACCTCTATCTAGTTTCAAAACATTTTCATCACCCACAGGAAATTCCATATCCATTAAGCAGTTACTCCCTATTCACTCCTCTCCCCAGCCCCTGGCAACCATCTGTATTATTATTTTAAAAAATAGTTTTCTTAATTCAATTTTAAGTCCATGAAGGTGAGAGTTTGATGGGCTAGTCCATCCATCTCAAGCTCATCTAGTGAACACAAGCCGTACGTGCACTTCATGCTGGGAACGCTGTGTTTGTGTGGACCCAGGTGTGGCTAGGTTTTGCCGTGTCTTATTATTCCAGATGGACACAGAGTGTGCCCATTAATTCCACCTCCTCTGGGCCTAGTGGAGCGGGGGTGGGGAGTGGGGGGAACACGTGCTGAGGCAGGAGATAGATAGGCCTCAGGGTAAGCACCTGGAGTTCGTTCCCTGTGGACAGAAACTCCAAAGTATCAATAGCAGGACAGTTGGGAGAAGAGCTGAGCCCTGCCCAGATAAGAGACAAAAGGCCGCATATCCCTCATTCTCAAAGTCAAGGAGACCTTCCCAACTACACATGCAGAGAAAGGCTCCTTGCAAGTCAAAAGGGAGGGGGCGCCACCCCATAGTAAGTGATGTCAACTACCCATAGGCCTCTTCGCTAGAATCCATCTTGGCTAAGAGATGCACATGTACACAGGGGAGGACCCTGAGATATACCAAATATAGCCTCAGAACCAGGCAAAGCAAGATGATCGGTTAAAGGAAACGTGGAAGAAATGCTCCATAAAAGTGATTCAAACTACCACAAGGGCGCGACTCTCTCTGAGCCCGCAAGTGTGTCTATCCACACGTACTGTACTCTTTTTCCTCCTAATAACACTTTACTTGCTTCACTACTTTCCGTCTCTATGTGGAAATTCATTTCTACACAGCTGATGGGCCAGGGCCTCGTCATTAGCCACTGGTCCCTGGTGGTCTAGTGGCTAGGATTCAGTGCTCTCACTGCCACTGCCTGACCTCAATCTCCGGCCAGGAACCGAAATCCTGCTTCAAGCCGCTGCAGGCCGAGGCCACCAGAGATCAGTGCCAGCAGCTAATGGTGCTACATGATGACGCCTTGATGGACAAAGGAGCAGAGGATGCTGAGAGCCCACAGGAAGGAAGGGGCCCCTGAGTCCACCTGCACACTCAGGGGAGCTCTTCCAAAGTCCAAGACTGGGACGGGTTTGCCAGGGACGAGGAAAGCTTAGACGGGAAGCATCTTTGGGGGGTTAGGAAAACATCAAGGATTTCTGTATTATCCACCAAAGGCAGGGGTTTGAACACTTAACTTAACAATGGGGATAATGATAATGGGGACAAACCAAAAGCACTGGACTTTTGTTTACTATGCACAAATAGCTGAACACGTAAAGGCATAATAACCTGGATCAAATCCAGAGAACGTTCCCTTGGCCCTGGACTCCGATTTGCTGCCGGGGTGCCAGGCAAGTGTGAGAACCTCCAGGCCCCTCCACGCTGCCTCGGACGCCCAGCTGTCCACCCAGACCTCTCCTTGATTCCACCCTACAATCTCCTCAAGCAAGGTGATGGGGGAAGGCCACTGTGTCCTCTGACCTGAAACGCTGTCGATGAAAAAGCCTCCCAAATATCAGAAATGCAGCCCTAGGAAGGATTATTTTGGACCAGCGTGAAAAATTGAGTGGAACATAAATTCTTTCTCTGAGGAACGTAGTATCCATGACAGTAAATGGCTGCTCGGCAGATTTTCTTTCCAGATTCCCATCATGAATTACAGATTTTAAAAAAACAACAAAACTTGGAATTTCTCAGAATTTCTTATTATCCAGCAGTAGATTTTTCTAAACATGCCTGCGGTAGGATCCTATTGCTGGTAGGTGTGTCCAAATGCTATAAGGACTTTTTCTGTCTCAAGATGCAACACGAGGGAATTCTGTTAGTGGAGCCATCACAGCTGGTTCTGGTGCCCTGCCTGCTCTTTACAAAGCCACTGATTCCCGAAGCTGATGGCTGGATTGGAGCTGATCCAGCCAGTTCCTCTGAGATGAAGGACAAGACTGCAGCCCTTGTGCATGGCCGCAGTTAGGGTCAGGGCAACTGTTTGAGGCCAAAGAGAACAGGCTAATTAGGCCGTCCCAGGGTAACCCCCCGGCCCCTGCCAAACTTCAAGTAAATTACCTGGATCTAAAAGCAAGACCATCTGTGAATAAGGGCCTCGCTAGAAATGACAAGTGATTCCTTGGAGTTGTTTTTCTTGAATTGTAACATACTTCCTAGACGAGGCTGGGATGAAGGAGGCCTAATGCTTTATTTATTTTGAATGAAGAACCACACAGCACCATAAACAGTATAATATTAACTGACTAAAAGTGATGTCAACACTGGGGCAGGAGAAGAGTTAAATACTTTCTTTGTTTTGATGCAAAAACCGTGGGGCTTTCAAAGACTTCCATGCTGGTTATATCTGGGCCTTTCCCAATTCACAGCGCGTTCTCTTTGGAAGTGCTAATGAGTGACCAGGAAGGCTGGTCTGAGAGCTTTTTGTGGGCGTCTCTTTTACTGTCTTACAACCACTTCAACAGCAGCTAGAGGGATGAGGGACCCTCTCTCCCTGCATGTTCTCAGGCCTTGAGACGCAGTACAGACCGTCTCCAATACAATCTTTTATTCCGCTAGATTGAAAGCACATCAATGGAAAAGGCAGGAGGGGTGAAAAGCCCTAGAAGGGCTGTTTAAAACACCTTCCCACCTCCACAGAGTACACAGCCCTGTTCCGCAAATGGAATTAAACTGGCCTTTAACTGAGATGCTCAAAATGAACCAGAGGACAAACTTTGAAGACAAAGGGCAACTTATTCAGATGCTGTAAAAGCAAAAGTGGCTTTTTCAAAGGCATGGCAATGATTGAGTAGAGAAAAACTGTCAAGGTGGGCTCCGAAAATTTTTCACTTGGCGTCTTGTTAACGTCCCACTATCTGCTTTTAGAGCCACAGAATCACCAGACAAGAAGTGATAGAACCACAGTAAGCTTTCCTACTGAGCGTGAGACATGCTGTGAAACATCAGAAAAGGTTCACTTACACAGCTGCTAACACATGAGGGTGACCCTTCTTAAATGGTCCACAAAGTCTTGTTTCAAGCAAGCTGAACAATGAGAGATTTTGACTTCTGAACGTACCTGGATGGTGAAGACAACCAGATTTGCTTGTTTGGGGTCTGCTTGTTGATCACGTACGTTCCTAGATCTCCACCCAGTTTAACTGTTAAAACACCACTCTGGTGCATCAGATGGAAAAAGCATGAAGAAAATAAAACAAGACAGAGTTATCACTGTGTCATAATCGCCTCCTATTTTGTTATATCTCAACACTTTGCATTTATACAGGTACGCAACATACACCGTAAAGAACTGTCTTTAATTTAGTGTTTGGAATTAGGAGGTAACGCAGAAAGAGCGCTACTCTCAGAATCAGACTATGATTAATCACGATGACACTTAAAAATCAGTGCTTTTCCTCGTTTCCTATGTGGTGGGCAAGGTGAGAATATCCTTAGTTAAGTGACTAGTCAGAGGTATTGCAGCTGGCAAACGAAAGGATCCACATCCTTATTGGTGCCTTGGTTCCTCAAATACCGGCCAGAACATACTAGAGACATTAAAAAATAGAGACACACGGGGCTTCCCTGGTGGCGCAGTGGTTGAGAGTCCGCCTGCCGATGCAGGGGACGCGGGTTCGTGCCCTGGTCCGGGAAGATCCCACATGCCGTGGAAAGGCTGGGCCCGTGAGCCATGGCCGCTGAGCCTGCGCATCCGGAGCCTGTGCTCCGCAACGGGAGAGGCCACAGCAGTGAGAGGCCCGCGAACCGCAAAAAAAAAAAAAAAATGGAGACACCAACTCTACCGACGTCCCAGTCAGCACAAACATCGGGCAGGCCAAGTTCATGACCGAAGAAAGGAAAAAAGGCAAGAGAGAAGGAAATAATCAAACCACCTGCTTTGCTGGTCTCAGAAGAGCAGTAGCCTGAGCTCTGCCAGCAGAAGGCTGACACTCCAGACTAGGGTTCTTATTCCCAGACCCTTCCCAAGCTCACAAGCTTCTCAGATACCCCTCTCCAGCTTTATTTTCCTCTACAGGAGCCTTGAATTCGTCAAAAGACTGGCTGGTCCACCTTTGCCCAATAAATGCTCATTTAAATTTGAAAACCCTCTTTCAACAAAGGAGCCCTTTACTCCCAAGGCCTGAGGTCTCTCTAGAATGCGCAGGATATTAAAGAAACAGCTACACGGCTGAGCTGGTGAACGGGGAGCCTCGCTGCCCCCCATCCCCTGCACGGCCCGCAGACAGGCAGCCTTTCTCTGTGCCTCTCAGAGCCCCTGTCCACCAAGGAAAAAGTTCTTAGAAAAAGTTTTGTGTTTGGTGGTTCTTAGAAAAAGTTTTGTGTTTGGTTTGTAAACACAAAGAGCTGTTGAAAAGGTGGAGGGAATTCCCTGGTGGTACAGTGGTTAGGACTCCGTGCTTCCACTGCAGGTCGCCCAGGTTCCACTGCTCGCCGGTCGGGGAACTAGGACCCACAAGCGGTATGGAAAAAAATAAACAACAAACAAACAAAACATGGCGGAGAAAGTGCCAATAATAATATAACTCATAGGCATGGGATGGGGAGGACACTATTGGGTTATTTTTTAAATGTTTTTTCTGATTAAAAAAGAAACGTAGCAAAATTATAGAGGCATACAGGTGGTATAATAAATACAGGTGGTATAAATAAAATGCAAACATCAATAAAAATAGCATCTACTGTTTTTCAGTACCTACTCTGTGCCAGGCACTGTGCTTTGCACTTTGTGTAAAACTGCTTCCTCCGTGACCATAACCATGGAGGTAGGAATCATTATCCCAATTTATAGATGAGGACAACAGAGGGACAGGGTAATAAAGAAAACTTAGTAACGGCAGGGCTGATCTTAAATGCAGGTCTGCTCGGGTCCATAAGATGCTGTTGTTTCCATAACACGAAGCGCTCTCTCAATCCCATTAATCAGCGACATGAGCTGTTTACTCTCAGGTATCGGCTGCAGTTTTTAAATGCAGGGCTAGGATCACAGTATACATAAGTTTGCTTTTTAAAACATTTTTTCTTGAAACCCACGTGTACTATTTTGTTAGGACTACCTTTCATTTATTTAAAAATTTCTTACAACTGTATAATTTAGTAGTTTTTAGCATTCCACAAAGTATTTTCATAAAGTGTGCAAACATCCCCACTGTCTAATTCCAGACTATTTCCGTCACCCCCCAAAGAAACCCTGTACGTATCAGCAGTCACTCCTTCCCCCCCTCCATATATAGTTTATGGCTTATTTTTCCATACGATATGAGGCCCAGAGAATCAAGACATAATTTCTTCTAATGTGACCTACTTGTGGCCCTTAAATGCTCCAACGTGCATTGACCCTACACCTGGGAGGTGCGTGATGCAGCGGAAAAGGCAGGGGGCCAAGTCTAGGGATGTGCGTTAAGCCCCATCAGCTGTGTCGTCTCCTTGGGACAATATCTGCTCTGCCTCCTTCAGAGACAGTGCGAGGGCGAGGGGCTGAGGTGCTTCTGGGAAGGTTCCCCTGACGCCCCTCAGCTGGGACCATGACCCGTGCATGTCCCCACAGCTTCTGTGCTTTCCTCACTGCGTCTGAGCTGCTAGCTTGTTTGCTGGTCACCTGCCCCTTCGCTCCACTACTATAAGCACCTTGAGAGCAGATCTGTCTTTTCATCCTAGCGCTTTCAGTATTTGTACAAAATATCACTGAATTAGAAAAAAACTGTGGATGAGTGAACTGAGTGGCTGATAACCGGGCACTGTGATAACACACACATACCACGTGAAGGGCAAGGTTATGTAAGGCAACACTCAACCACGCCCCCTCTTGTTCGTGGTGTGTAATTCGACGTTTTTCCCCACAGAGCCAGAAGCTGTTTCCAAGGGAAAGTGGCAAGAGAAGGGAAACTAGCTGTCTTACTGGTTTCCGAGGAGTTCTTAAAGCTTTTGCAACTGTCTTCAAGTAGACCAAATAAAGAGAGTTTTTTGTCCATTAGTGTTATTCCTTAACGGGCAATCTGAGTGTCTACTTGGAGAGAGTGGGTAGACTTTAATGCAGGGCAGTGCGGGAGAGAGAGGCAATACTTAGCAGCTGCTGAGACCCAGGCACTGACCAGTTGGAAGAGACCCTGGCCACAGCTGGTGAGGCTTGATTCCCGACAGGCAATATCAGTGGAAGCAAAAATAGCGAGGCTCAGGCTCTGTTGTCACCAGCTCATTTGCAGAAACAGGCACATAGGGGAATGGCATGTTGAGTCGGGATTTCACATACGTGCCTGTGGCTTCCCACACTCCTAAAACAGATGCTGACTTCCCCTTAAGGAATAAGAATAGTGAATATAAAGCACTTTTACCTACATTGTTTCACTGAATCCTAAGATACACCCGGGGAAGTAGAGGTTACTGTCACCTCTCCTTTACAGCTGAAGGACCTGCCCTCGCAGATAATTCACTGAAGCGCTCTCGGAAAGAAAATACAAACGCAGGACGCTAGGCCAGGCCCTCTGTCACCATATCCAATAAAGTGCTAACTCTGAGCTGGGGTGTGTGACCTAGGACCCAGAGCTGGTCTTCAGGGGTCTGCATACAGCTCGCATACAGCTCTCATAGGTATGCAGGGATGTTTTTCTTGGGAGAGCAGTCAGATTCTCACAGGGTGTCCTGATCGCCAAGTGGTTAAGAAACCTCTGCTCTATGGCAATAATATACAGACAACTCAGTGAACGAAGGACGTGGCGGCAAGCAAATTCTCGTTAAAGTGTCTAAGAGGCCAGGGCTCTGCCTGGAAGAAAAACGAGGGCAGTTTGGAGGTAACTCTCTAAATAGTGTGGTGCTTCTCACGCATCAAGTGTAGCGGACTCTGTGGTTGCCTGGTGATGGGAGGGGCTTGGGCTCTCGTAGGCAGCTCCTTCTGATAACCATTACCAGTGAGCAGCGAGGCCTGGACCCAGACACTGACATCCACCGCGACCCGCCCCACTTGATGGACCACACAGCAGCCAAGAAGCTGCTCACGTCTCCCAGTCCACAGGAGGAAAGTGAAGAAACGTGGCCTGGGTGTATCTAGAGAATTCCTTTCATTTGCCTATTTGGCCAGTAGCAAGTGGATAAAACAGCACTAAGTGCTGAGTGGCATCAATGAAAGCATGTTCTGGAAAAGTAGGTGCGCCTCATTTCATTTACATGGTGAATCGACATTCGTTAAGTCCCTGCTAAGTACTTAGCAATGTTCCAGGCATTGGGAGACCAGGAATGGGCAGTGTTCCAGCTGTCCAGCTCAGTGTAGCTGTGGGAACTGATGTGTAAAGAGACAGTTACAACACAGGGTGATCATCCTCAGAGTGCTGGGCAAGGAGGGCAGGGTGGTGTCTGCCTGGAGCATCTAGGAGGGCTGCAGAGAGGAGGTGACATCCAGCTGGACCCTGAGGGCACAGAAAGACTGCACTCCAGCCAAGCTCAAGTAATGGTGTTACAGGTGTTCTGCTGTCTATAATGTAATTTCAACTGATTTATCTTATATGTGAAATACATGAGTTTGCTAGCACCTGAAGGACTCTAATCAGGAATTCACACCCGAGGGTAGATAGCATTTCAAAGTACTTAGAAGTCCAAACTACAGAGGGAGCTACTATATGCCATTAGCCTTCTACACCTACACTAGAGATTTTCCTACTTGGCAATGATTTGCTAGAAATACTTCTTCCCTAGTGAGTAGAATGGTACTCAATGTACAGTGTATGGATTGGCTAGAAAAACTCAGGTGCCTCTTCCCTTGCAAGAATGGGTTTTAGACTCTGGAAAGTGTAGCAGCTGAATCACTCTTCAGAGAGACACTCTGAAGGTAGGTAAGGTCCTGACCCACCACTGAGCAGAAGCTTTTGTTGCCTGCCTTAGTGAGGTAAGCAGAATCCAGCCGCTACAACACTGGCACCTTTGCCTCTAATGAAACATTCACGCAAAGCGTTTGAGTCAAGCAGGGGCTTCATCAATCCTGTAAGAACAGGTGGTGTGACTGTTTCTGTGGCATGTACCTAAAGCTTTGCATGTGTGGCAGAGTTTAGCCTGAGCCTTGGTTTCCCCATAGTTACAGAGCCTGGTAAGGAGGCTGGGGTAGAGGAGACCTGTAACTTCCCCAGCTCTAATCATCCCACAGATGGTCAAGTTCCGGAGGCCAGTCTGTAATGGTTTCCAGGTAGCCCTGTCTTCTGAGGCTGCCTGCATAAGCACGTCTACAGCCCCGCCGGGACATTTCTGCTGCTGACAGCGACCAACGAATCCACCTGGAAGGCATTCAATCGTTTCTTGCCTCGTTACCACCAAGGCCCTTACTGTCCTTACAACTAGGCTTGACACCTGCCCATCTGATGGAGTCCTTTTCTATCCAGTGCCCCCAACAGCAATATCCAATACCATTTCTATTGCTTTAGCCTGACAGCTGGTTGTCCTAAATAATTCCATGATTTAATCCCAAATGCACTCTTCATGACATTTTCTGGTATTAATTAATTGCTGTCAAGAGGGTTAACCTCTGCAGGGGATGTGCTCCCACTGGCAAAAAAGAGCTGCTCCCTAAGGCCTAAGCAATAATTCTAAACCCAAAGGCAGACCCTTGTTCAAGTCTGCCACCTGGTGGCCAGTTGATACACACCAGCACTGCCCTGGCTTCTAGGATTTGGGGCTTAAATTTCATCCAGCCCTGGGGTTCTCACCCAGCTGCATTAGAATCTTCTGAGGAGTTACTCTAAAAACTTTAAAAACCCCAAAGCCTGGCCTGAGCCACACCCTAGACCGATTTTTATTTGATTAATAAAAATCCCTAGGGATGAGACCCAGGGATGCTCATTAGAACCTCAGGTGAGCTTTTCAAAAACATGCTTCCTAGGACTGTACCCTGACCACTGTATGAGAATTTCCAGGAGTGGGGCCCATGTCTAGTCTGAATACATCTCGGGCAATCTCTCACCCCGCTTAGGAACTAGCCTGCCTGCACGATGAGAGGCGTCTTGCTACACAAACACATGCCTGGGTCCCTCCCTGATTTATCTTCACAGGTATTGAGTGAAGCTGGAGAATCTGTATTTTTAGGCAAACGTGAGGCTCAGAGAGGCTGAGTGACTTGCCCAAGGTCACAAGCCTGGTGATGCAGGGCTGACACCAGAACCCCAGTCTTTTGGTCCCATCCATAACCGCATACTGCTGGAGAGGAATTCTTTATCTTAGCTGAAATTCCTAGGGAGGATACAGAAGAATGAAAAGAAGCAAATAGGTACCGCAAAGGAGACATCATAGTCTTCACATGTGTAAGGTTTGTCTGCAAGGTCTTCAAAAAACTCTGCTAAGGAGTCCAGCGTCTCCTCGACCAGTCTTTCATAGGTGGTATCGTCCAGAGGGCTGTGAGGGGAACAGAAACAACCCCGATCATGCAATCAGCAAACCGCTCCGTTCTATTAACATCGATGGACACATTTATTTTTTACTTAGATTTTTTAAATCGATGGAAAATATCTAACATATACCGAGTAAAAATGGAAACAGCATCAAAGGGTTTACAGAGAAGTAAGCCTTTCTTCCCAAATAGGCAGCCCCCATCCCAGAGTCAGCTATGATGAGCGATCTTTTAAATACATCAATGAAGCACCTTGCAGTTTTCCTTTCATATGTCTTGGAAATTGTTCCATATTAGCACATACAGTTTTCATAGTATTTTATCTTACATTATTCATTCAGTTTGTCCCCTTCAGCAGGACACTGAGGTTGCTTCCATTGCTTTTGTTGTTAACATTTGTTGGGCAAACCACAAAGTGGGAGAAAATATCTTTATTCTATATATCTGAAAAAGGACATATCTAGAACAGGTAAAGAACTCGTAGAAATCAATAAGAAAAGAAAATCCAATAGAAAAATGGGCAAAATACTTGAACAGATTTCATTAAAAAAAAAAAGATATCCAAATGGCCAATGAACGTATGAAAAGGGGCTCAACTTGGTTAATCTTCAGGAAAATGCAAATTAAAAAATCACATTGAGATACCACCAGAATGGTTAAAATGAAAGAGACAGATAATATGAAGAGTTGGCCAGGAAGTACAGTAACCAGAGCTTTCAGATACTGCTGACGGGCAAGTAAATTGGACAATCACTTTGGAACACTGCTGATACTTCTACTAAAATTGAATATATTCATATCCTATGAATATGCTACCCATCAATTCCACTCTTGGGCATTTACGTAACAGAAATGCATACCCAAATATAAATTTCCTTAGCAGTGAAAAGACCAAAACCAATTTCGATTTGAAAAGAATAATTCAGATGACAGAAATATAGAATTGTATAATACAATTTGATACTTAATAAATATTGCAATTGCTCTAAAAAAAAAGAGAGAAAAAAAAAAGCATACCCAAGTTCACCAAGAGACATGCACCATGCTAGAATGTTCATAGCAGAACTATGCAGCAGCCCAAACTGGAGACTGTCCAAGTATCCACAGGAAATACCATAGGTAAATAAATGGTGATATATTCAGAAAATGGAATACTACAGTGCAAAACAGAATTGTCTGTAAATATAACAATATGGACGAAACACTTCTTTTGATGGTGACTGAAAGAAGCCACATAGAGACATATTTATATTTGATGGTATCATTTATATAAAGTTAAAAAACAGGCAAAACTAACCCATGCTATTGGAAATCAGAATGGTACTACTCTGGGGCAGGGAGGGGTTCATAACCCGAAGTGAGCAGAAGGCTTTTTAAGGGGCTGGTAACTAACATTCTATTTCTCGAAGCATTTCTTGAGTTACATGGTATCTTCGGTTTTTGAAAATTTATCAAGCTGTATACTTCTAACTTGGAGACATTCCTGTATAGGTACTATCTTTTAATTTTTTTTAATTGCTATAAATCCATAGAGACAGAAAGTAAATTAGTGGTTGCCAGGGGCTGGGGGAGGGAGGAATGGGGAGTGATTACGAATGGTTATGGGGTCTCTTTTTGGCGTGATGAAAATGTTCCGGAATTAGACAGTGGTGAAAGTTGCACAACCTTCTGAGGACACTAAAAACCACTGAATGGTACATTTTAAAATGGTGGAATTTATGGTATGTAAATTATGACAAAGAAAATTGCTATAAACCTCCCTGTATGAGCTTCTGCGCCCAGGCGAGGACATGTCTGTAGGTTACAGGAGGCGTCTTGGACAGCTCCATCATCTGAGAGTTTCTGAGTGGCCCCAGGAAGACACCAGTGGCTGCCAGTCAGTCAGTGCAAGACAGAGGTTTGCAGTATGGCCCCTCCCCCACCCAGCCCATTCCCCACCTCAAGGGCACAATGTGGGGAAGCCTACAGGGCTGATCAGGACATGGCGAGTGGGGGGCCTGCAGTGGGGCTGTGCTGGATGTTTCCCTCTCCGTCTCCTCGGCTACAGCTGACGGACGGGGGATCTGGAGAGAACCAGGAGAGGTTGATATGTGCCTGGAGGAGCTTGGGGAACATAAAGGCACCCCTGACTCAGGCATAAAGTCCAAAGTCAAGAGCTTGACAGGTGCTACCTGTCGATGCCAGGGGGCCATGGCAGAAGTGGGCTGTCCTTAGCACGGCAGGTCGAAGGTGTGCTTCCCAGAGGCCAGAAGTAGACCCTGAAGAAGGAAGCTGGACTTGGGGCTTCCTGCAAAGGTCCCACCCAACCTCAGAGGACTGCTTGGAGGGACTGGGAGACAGTAGCAGAGAGTCTGCCCAAGGAGGTCACAGGTCCCACCGCCTGCCTCCCCTGCAGCCATGGGGAGTGACAGACAAGGAAGAGCCTCCAACCAGGGTTTCATAGACGGGAGTCCCCCAGAGCCAGGGCAGAGGCTGTCCCAGTGCCGCTGGACACCTCGGCCTTCGAGGTGGATGAGTGACTGCATGGTCCTGTGGTTGCAGCCTGGGGGTGTGTGTGGAAGGAGAGTCCCTGCAGATACAGGTGCGGGGCAGTGGGCTGCAGCGATGCCTGGCAGCTTTTCCCCAGAACCCACTGCGTCCTCCCTCCAGGCACCCGCTAGGCTACATTTCCTGGCCTCCCCAGCTGTTAGCTGGGGCCCCCAGTCTAAGTCCTTCCTGCTAAAATGTGAGTGAGGGACAGATGTCACCTCCAGACCTTCCATGCTCTTGTCCCTTTCTGTGGAGTGGAATCTGGAAGGGTGACCTGGCCTCGACCTGCAGAGGACAGTAAGTTGCTGATAGGCGATAGGAAGGTGGAAGGAGCCCGGCTCCCTGAATCATTTCACAGAGGTCTGGCCACCCCCCACCGACAGAGAGGGGGGACACGAACCTCTCCTGGTTGGAGCCATTGCAGTTTGGGGTCTACTTGTTACAGAAGTTTGGCCTGCCCTAACTACTAAGTTGTCAAAGAGAATAATAACAAAACTCTGGAAACAACCTAAATGTCCAGCAATAGGGGATGGGTTAAATGAATTATGGTACATCCATAAAACTTAATACTATTTCATTAAATATAATGCGGTGGGGGGCTTCCCTGGTGGCGCAGTGGTTGAGAGTCCACCTGCCGATGCAGGGGACACAGGTTCGTGCCCCGGTCTGGGAAGATCCCACATCCCGCGGAGCGGCTGGGCCCGTGAGCCATGGCCTCTGAGCCTGCACGTCCGGAGCCTGTGCTCCGCAGTGGGAGAGGCCACAACAGTGAGAGGCCCGCGTACCGAAAAAAATAAAAAAAAAAATAATAATAATGCGGTGGGTAAGTAGTGATGTGGAAAGACGCTTATGAATGCTGCTGCTTAGGGAGAAAACAGATGGGATGGGTTGCTATGGGATGGGTTTTGGTTTTCTTTATTTTTTTTGTTGTCGTTGTTAAAAAAGGTAAGAGAAAAGGAAAAAAAAGTACGTGTATGTGTGCATATGCTGTATATTGAGAGAGAGGGAGAGGGAGGAAGAGATCTCTGATGTGGAAGGTGTTTATCTCACCCAGCGTCACCCAAAGTTCCCGTTGTCCTCAAATTCATCCAACAGACCCACTGCTTTTTGACATTCAGGATCTGGTTGAGGCAGCAGAGGCTCAGACTCTAAAAGCCAAAGTGAAGAAGAACGTTACCATTTTACAACGTACAGTCCATTAAGGCACAGTTTGAATATCACTACTACGTTCGGGACTGACGAGGTTCAAGTGCTTCGGAGTGTATCTTTCTCAGGAAGTTGTTTCGCCTTCTTTTAGTGCATCAAACTGTGCTCTCCCGGGCTCTCGCTAAGCCTGTGCTGTCCAACTCGGTAGCCACAAGCCACAGGCAGCTATTTAAATGTAAAGTTATTGAATAATATAAAAATTTAAAAGTCAGTTCCTCGGTCCCATGGGCCACGTTTCGGGTGTCCCGTGGCATCATGTGGCTCGTGGCACAGACAGGACACACCCACCACCACGGGAGGTGCTGCTGGCAGCACCGCTCCGGATGGGGCTGGGGCAGTTAGCGTGGGGGGGGCAGAGGGGGGTTGGGGGTGCGGTAGGAAGTGTCAGCAACGTTCTTAGAATGTGACTAAAGTGAGCGACAACAGAGAGCAGGTGTGCAGAAGACAGGCTGTGCCTCCAGTGCTATGTGACCGATCTCACTAACACGATCTGCAGGGGACACCGTGACCCCCTGATTTCTTTCAATACGTAACTGCTGAGCGCCCTGGAGCCCAGCTCTGAGGACTGGGGTCTGAGCTGATGACTGCCAGGCAGGCGGACCAGCCAGAGAGATGGTGGAGGGGACGGAGGTCTGGACGGAGGGAGAAGTGGTACAGCCGAGCGGAGACGGCAGGGGAGTGATGGAGAGGTGGGCTGCTGGACCTCATCCCAGGAAGGCACCGAGCGGCTTCCTGAGGTTGGTGGCAAGGTTCACCTTCTCCACAGAGCACGTGGCTGCCACTAAGAGAAGGGGGCAGAGGCTGTGGTTACTCTCTTGAGCCATCAGGGCCCTGGGCAAGCTGAGAAAGGAGGAGGCTGAGAAGTGAGCGGAGGAAATGGGGGTGCGGAACGCGGATGGCCGGTTAAAAACGTTGGCTCAGAAGGGAGAAGTGAGAGAGCGGCTGTGATAAGCACAGTATCGCCACAGCACATTCTAGAGTGTTCACCATCAGCGGGGTAGCGTCCTCAGACTTCAGACAAAGGGACTCAGTCCTCATTACATTCCAATGAGGGAAGTACTATTCACGACAGTGATGTCCTATAAAGTTACCCCAAACACTGGATTAGCAAGTTACTAAGGGAAATATGGAGAGGTTCCTGCGAGCCTCTGGTCACGTGTCCACCAAATGATCAATGCATAACCTTGTTTTACGTGTTTCTGTTCAAACGTGCCTTGTTTAATATATATTGTTGATTCCTTGACACTGAACTCACAGCCAACAGCACGAGAACTCACGCTTTGGATGGAGCTTATTTTCTCCCTAAGGCCCATTTTCTCCCTTTCCACGTATTTTCTCCCTAAGGCCCATCACAGCCTTCTTGCACAGAGGAACACTAGACAGCACTTCAGCACGATGCTTGCGGGCCACTTTAAACAGTGAAATTATAAACGAAAGTCACGAAAATGTGAAAAACGCGCCACCAGATAGACTGTGAACAGGACCCTTGTTTCCAGTGTGGGAGCTGAGAAGTGGACAGAGTGGCACTTTGTCTGACCTCAGCCAGGGACATGTGAGTGGAGGTGACTCACATTTTTTGCTGCTCTGTACACGTTCGAAAATGACCACAAAAGTGCCCTGAGTATCGATTTTGGGGATAGAAATACATGTTAGTGAGTAGGTGAATTCACAAGTAGAGGATGCAGGAATAAGGAGGATCGACTGTATCTGTATTTTACAGATGAGGAAACTGAGGCACAGAAGGGTAACTTGCCCAGAGTCACACAAACACACAAAGTGGGAGAGCTGGGATTGGAACCCGCGCTGTCTGGACCCAAGGTCTGGGCCCCAAAGGAAAGAATCACATCCTGGGAATGATACAGACACGGAGGGGAGGGGTTTGAGAATGCAGGGCTCCCCTCAGTCAAGTTCCCTTCTCTCCGGGATCCTGGCCCCTCAGATCCTAGCTGTCTCAGTCTCGCTGCTACCTTCACACAGCTGTTTTTGTCTTTTAATTTTACATCTTCGATGGTCTGGCGGGAGGGCTGGTCTAAAAGCAAGGTAGTCCTTCACAGCCAGAGTAGAAGACTCCATTCAGCTGTGTGGAATCACAAGAGGACAGTGGCCGAAGACTCCCTGCCTTGTCTCTCACCTGCTTTCCCCATCTAACATTCCCTGGGTAACTGCTTAACCCTCCCAAGCTCTGCTTCCTCCTCGGAAGGTAGGGATCATGGTACCGGCCTCGCAGACTGGTTATGAGGATCCAACAATAGGACATCAATATCCCAAACCCGGGGCCTGAGGGTTCCGTCGATTTCCATTTGGAAGCATGTCAACGGAAGTGTGAAGAGGTAGGAGGTCAGAGAGGCAAAATCCGGCCTTTGCCCAAGGGAGGCAGGTGGATTTCACGGGGGGGGAGCCCCCCAGGGGCACCCTTCCTGCGGCCACGTCACCTGGAGCCATCGGACTATGTGTCTCGTGCGGGTCTACTTACTCGAGTCTCCAGGGTTCAGTGACTCCGTGAGCGCAGCACAGGGCTGGCTCATGGGAGACACCGGAGGAGGTACTAGGTGGTTCTTGGGCCCACAGGCTCAAGTTCAGGCCCTGGAACCACACGACTCAACTAAGGCCTGGCCTGGTGGTCGGCAGGGAGGCCAGCCTTCACCCTAGCGTCCCCTCGGTCTCCTGGGCCCTGTCAAACCACAAGCCTGAAGAGAGAATCAGCTCTCGTCCACTGCTGGGGAGGACAAACTGGCACGACCACTCTTGGTATCTAGTGAGTGGGATATCTGCTGGCCCCTCGCTCAGCAATGCCAGTCTGAGGACTTCACCCAAGAGGAGGTTCTGTCCACGCACGGGCACGCCCAGTGCAGCACCACTGTAAGAGCAGCTCACTGGACTCAACCGGATGTGACGGGAGGAGCCTGGACAAGGTGTGACAGACTCACCCAACGGCTACTATACAGCAGACAAAGCAAATAAATGACAACTGGGTGCATCAGTGTCGCTGAGTCTCAAACACTGATCACAACGACATTGATCACGAGGAGTACGGCACAGCAGAATAAATACAGCAAAATGGTTTTTTTAAACGAATGCTACATGCTTTAGGGAGACATACACAGGAGGTGAAACTCTGAGAAGGGGATGCCTGACAGAATTCAGGATAGCAGAGTCCTCTCAGGGAGGACCAGGCTGTAACGGAAAGCGCACCAGGCCTTCATGGAACACTCAATATTGTATTTTTTAAAAAAATATTTATTTATTTATTTGGCTGCGTCAGGTCTTAGATGTGGCTCGTGGGATCTTCGTTGCGGCATGCGGGATCTTTCATTGCAGCACAGAGGCTTCTCTCTAGTTGTGTGTGGGCTCCAGAGCGTGCAGACTCAGTAGTTGCGGCACGCTGGCTCAGTAGTTGTGGTGCACGGGCTTAGTTGCCCTGAGGCATGTGGGATCTTAGTTCCCCAACCAGGGATCGAACCCACATCCCCTGCATTGGAAGGTGGATTCTTAACCACTGGGCCACCAGGGAAGTCCCTGGAACACTTCATATTCAATTTCTTAACCTAGTGGTGGGAACATGGGAGTTTGTTATTAATCTTTAAACAATACGGATGTATTTTTAAAAATATTTTATTATTATTTATTTTTGGCTGCATTGGGTCTTTGTTGCTGCACGCAGGCTTTCTCTAGTTGCGGCGAGCGGGGGCTACTCTGTTGCGGTGTGCGGGCTTCTCATCGCAGTGGCTTCTCTTGCTGCGGAGCACGGGCTCTAGGCGTGTGGGCTTCAGTAGTTGGGGCACACGGGCTGTAGAGCTCAGGCTCAGTAGATGTGGCTCACGGGCTCTAGAGCTCAGGCTCAGTAGTTGTGGCTCACGGGCTCTAGAGCTCAGGCTCAGTAGTTGTGGCGCACGGGCTTGGCTGTTACGCGGCATGTGGGATCTTCCCGGACCAGGGCTCGAACCCGTGCCCCCTGCATTGGCAGGCGGATTCTTAACCACTGCGCCACCAGGGAAGCCCATGGATATTTTAAATACCCTTTTGTGTATAGACTCAACATATAGAGTCATGTATACTGTCTGTGGAAGACAGTAACAATGAATTTAGAGTGAAGTAGGGCATAACCCACCCAGGCAAAGGCCATGGAGTCATAAGTGATGATCGTGTCCCTCTAGAAAAATTAATAGATGCCTAAACGCCTTCCGAGGTATGCAGAAGTGGCTGCAGTAGGAGCTTCTGAAGTTGTTTAAGAGCAGTGGCACCTAGGTGTCTCCTCCTTGGAGCTGCCTCCAGCATTAAAGGGGAAAGGTTAGAGACCCTGTCACTGTCACACTCTCTTATTATTAAGGTCGGAGGCTGCCTGCTGGAAGCAGGGTCTTCTCCAAGCCTCGGGGTGAATAAGGCAGGCAGTGGAGGGCTGTGAGCTGCAGGCTTGCAAGGCATTTCTGTGGATTCTGGGTTCTGCTGAGCAGCCGGCACTGAGGCCTGACAATCAGAAGCTACATGTGCTCACCTCCAAAGCTGTGCACACAGTAGCCGCCAGACACACGTGGCCACTGGGCACTTGAAACATGGCTGGTGTGACCGAGGAACTGGATTTTAAACTTCACTTAATTTTAGTTTAAAACTGATACTCAATAAGGTTACTGGAAAATTTAAAATATGTTTGGGACAACTCAAGTGTGTGAATTTACTTTTTCAGTTGTGAATTTTATAAAATCTAAATATAGATCAAGTATTTCCACAATAACCTCATTTTAACATCTGATGGACAAGGGATGGAAGTATGAAATCCATACTGGATTTGGAAGAATGAGTACAAAGAGGGAATGTGAACTATCTCAGTAATGATCCTTCAGTCTTGATTACCTGTTGACATGGTAACATTTTGGCTATACTAGGTTACGTAAATGTATTGTTGAAATTAACTTCACCTGTTTCTACTTTCACACTGTAACTACTAGAAAACTTATTGCACAGGTGGCTCCCATTCTATTTCTGCTGTGGAAGTAGAAGCAGCGGGTAGAGAAAATAAAGCCGGAGAAAAGGGTCCCCAAATGAACTCCCCAAACGATCTTGGGTCAGAAGTCATCAGGACCCACATGGAGTCCAAGGGATCAACCTGAGGACAGTTAAGGCCTTAAAAAAAATGAAACAGGATCGTGATCCCAGTTGCCACTATCATCCACCCAACTCCACAAGTACTGAAGATGTGCAAGGGAACTGCGGAAGAGACAGGTGAAACCAACCTGATTAACTATGGAAAAAGGGGCCGAATGGGTAGCCTAGGTTGTTAACCACCTAGCATTTCCCAGTGGCCCAAATCCCAGTATGTGCCAAGTGCCCACCTCCCGGGTGCGCCTCTGAATCAACAGCCCTTAACAGCCACTAGGTACCGTCCAAAAGACCACACCATATCTTGTCACTCTCCTAAATTAAAAACTGCTGAGGACACAGGCAGGCGTGGAAGAGCACGTCAGGGCAGCTCCAGGTGAGAGTAGCACAGAAGGATCAGAGTAATAAACTGCAGAAGGGGATCGTGGGACCAGCATGGCCATAACTACCTAGTTTTCCTGAGAAGAGGGGGAAATCCGTGATTCCAGCTTTGAGTGTTGACCACCAATCCCAGTGTTTCTTCAAACAGGGTCAAATAACACACGTCAACAGGAGGTGTAGGCCTAAAGTCCAAATTCCGGAGCTCCGTGAACAATTTGGGTTGGATTTCACCTGCCTCCTTCACCATCCACAATCCATCCAGCGGCCCAACCACTCAGAGTTGATCGTTGCCCACTTTCCCGGCCTTTATCCACGCCGTTCTCTGCTCTGAGAGCCCCTCACCGCCCCCTGCCGTCTTCAGACCCTGATTAAACATCACCTCCATCCTCCGGTGTAACCTTCTCAACCCCACAGCCTTTCTTTGGGCTTCCTCCTTTCAAGTCGTGGAGTAACCGGGTCAGGTATTTCTTTGTATCCCCGCGAGGGAAGATAAGTGCAATTAAGTGCTGAAGGCTTTATATGTGTTAATTAAACTGCATGCCAGCTCGGCAAAATGGGTACTCTCCCCTTCAGAGAAAAAGAAGACAGGCCTCAGAGAGGTTCTGGGATCCCCCGACGTCCCCGAGCTCTGCTGAGTCCAGGGGCCAGAGTTTGGAACCCAGGTCCGATCCAAAAGCCCTGCTGCTCTAGCTACTGTGCTCCACAACTTTGACATCTTTACCTCGCTCGCTGAAAGCGTTTCGTTCATAAAAGCCCATGTATATTATAGTACCTGGCATATATTATTAAAGTTATCGCAAAGAGAATTTACAAGCTTAGAGCCACCACAGGTCCCTAAGAGCCGATGCCCGCCCGCCTTCCCTGCCCTTGCCCGCGCGGTTCCCGCAGTTGCACTGCATGATACGATCTCTGTCTTCTCACCAGAAAGCGGAAGCCAGTGCAACTGTAACCGGGAGAAACGGAGACTGGGGAATGCACGGCGGGCGCCGCCGCCCTTCCCCCGCCTGAGCGCGGCCCCGCGGGAGCTGGAGCGGGTGCGCGTGCCCGGCGTGCGCGGCCTCGCTACGCCGGCGTGCGGCCCGTGCGGCTGCCCGTGCGGATACTCACGGGCTGGCTGGGTGTGCCGGCCGCGGCGGTCCCGGTGCGCAGGCCCCGGCAGCCGTAGAGCCGGGAGTCCTTCGTTGGCCGCGGGGCCCCGGCGCGGGCCTGGGCAGAGCCCGGGGGCGCCGAGCGGGGCAAGAGGCTGGCAGCCGCTCGGCGCCCTAGCGTCCACATGCTCCTCCCGATCTGCGGCCGCTCCGCCTCCTGCTCCGGGGACGCCGGGCGCCGCCTGGTGGTCACGGGTTGCAGCTGCAGTCGCAAGCTTCCCTTTTCTGCAGGCTTGGGAAACGAGCAGAAGGTAGACTTCAGTAAGAACTTCCATGCGTTGCTCTATTTCTGCATTTAACAAAAATAGAGAACCTGTTTCGTGCAAAGCAGGGGGCTTACCCCTTGGGCAACATAGTGAATGCGTAACCAAGGTCCCTGACTCCAGAGACTTCAGCTTAGTGACCCGCTGCTGATGAATTCTATACAAAAGGCTTTGGGAGCTGCAGTTTTGCTGTGAACGGGTGGGGGTCCTGAAGCTGCTTGGCCGCCAGTATAGGTTACAGCAGTTAGGAGATTGCGGACAGGAGACTGACTGCCTGATTTAAATATGTCCCCTGCCCACTTCCTACCTGTGTGGCCAGTGGGCAAGTTAATTAACCTCTCTGTGCCTCATCTGTAAAATGGGGTATACAAGTTTCTACTTAACAGGGTTGTTATAAGGATAAAATGAATTAATCTATGTGAAGTTTTCTTGGACAGGCCCTGGATCCTATTAAGTCCACAATAAATACTAAGTTGTTAATACATTTTAAAATAAAATTTTACTTAGGTAGTGTAGTGCAAAGGAATACGAACTGTGAAAGTTCTTTCGTATTTTAATATGCTTTAGAAAATGTCAAATATGTGTACTAGAGAATATCATCTTTATGGGTAAGATAGTGAGAAGAGGAGATAGAAAGTGTTAAAATTCTACCAAAGCCACCTTGGTACTTTGTGAATAGAGTAGATAAGACACACGTATAAATACTTAGGACAATGACAAGTGTTAAATGGGTGTCAGTGTTGCATGGGAGAGTATATACAACTAGGGGTGGGGGCAGTCAGGGAAGTCTTCATGGAGGAAGGGGCATTTGTACAGGGCCTTGAAAAACAGGGTAAAGGAGGTGGGATCTGACTGGCTCTCTGACAGTTCATTCTTTTGGTTGGGAGACATTTTCCTGCATTCAGGTAATTCTAAGCAGCACTTTATTGAGCGCCTGTTATGTAGATGTTAGGCATGGAGAAACCATTTCCCCCTTGTAAAGTGTCTGGAGATACTGTTTTTTTAATATAAATTTTATTAATTTATTTATTTTTGACTGTGTTGGGTCTTCGTTGCTGGGCATGGGCTTTCTCTAGTTGCGGTGAGCAGGGGCTACTCTTCGTTGCGGTGCGCGGGCTTCTCATTGCAGTGGCTTCTCTTGTGGAGCACGGGCTTTAGGCACGCGGGCCTCAGCAGTTGTGGCTCGCGGGCTCCAGAGGGCAGGCTCAGTAGTTGTGGCGCACGGGCTTAGTTGTTCCACAGCAGGTGGGATCTTCCCGGACCAGGGCTCGAATGCGTGTCCCCTGCATTGGCAGGCGGATTCTTAACCACTGAGCCACCAGGGAAGCCCTGGAGATACTTTTGATTGTCACAACTAGGCCGGGGTAGGGTGTATGTGCCCTACTGGCATCTAGTAGGTAGAGCCCAGGGATGCTGTTAGACATCCTGCTATGAACAGGAAGCACACCCACAACACAGAATCATCTAGTCCAAAACGCCAATGGTGCCAAGTCTGAGAAGCACTCACTAAAGCCACACTGGTAGAATCCACTGGAGGCAAAGAGAAGTGTGTTGGTTGTTGGCCTCGGCCCCAGACCCGTGGCACTAACAGTGAGGCCCTTCCTCACACACTCAGAACATGATTCCTTAGAGAGTTGAATTATTATTAACCAGCATGCTTAGCATGTTCTGGCATAGAAAGCGCCCCAGTACCTGCTCCAACTGCCTGCAAAGTTGAAATCACTGCCCTGTCTTTTCAGCCAAGGAAACAGGCTTGGAATAGCAGAGCAGAGAATATTAAGGTCTCCCAAGAATCTGTTCTTCTCCAGATTCTGGGAGGTGATCAAAGGCAATTGGGCACACCTGGTAAGAGGCTGCAGCCACCCCCACCCCCCCCCCCCCCCCCCGCCATGGATGTGCAGAGATGTGGAGGGACCCTGTAGGTACCAGTGCCTTTCCCCTGCTCACTAGGTTGCCTCCCCCTAAAGGCAGGTGCTAGGAGGTGGTGTGTGGCAACCCCAATGCCTATCTGGTTGAGAAGGGGGGGAGAATTTCCCTGGAACTCACATTGTCGGCCCTTAGGGTACTTTGATGAGATGTATTCTAGGACAGTGATTTGCAAAATATGCAGACCAGCAACTTTGGCAGCACCTGAGAACTTGTTAGAAAGGCAAATTCTCAAGTCCTATTCAGACCTACCCATCAGAAACTCTACGAGTAGGGCCCAGCAATCTGTGTTTTAATAAGCCCTCCAGGGAAATCTGAAGCACCTTGAGGTTTGAGAACCACTGCAGTAGGGTACATCTTGGGCAAAATTGTGAATTAAGCTGGTGTCACGAGGTTATCTTTCTAAATCTAAAATGTTAATCTAACCATAGCACTCCTGTTAGTTCCCTTTCACCACCATCAAGATAAGTGCTCTTAGCTAGTGGGAAGCAGCCACATAGCACAGGGAGATCAGCTCGGTGCTTTGTGACCACCTGGAGGGGTGGGATAGGGAGGGTGGGAGGGAGGGAGACGCAAGAGGGAAGAGATATGGGAACATATGTATATGTATAACTGATTCGCTTTGTTATAAAGCAGAAACTAACACACCATTGTAAAGCAATTATACTATAATAAAGATTAAAAAAAAAAGATAAGTGCTTTTTCCACTCCCTTTTGTGTACCCTACTCTCCGGGTAATCTGAGTATACCAATTAGGATTAGATTTTGTTGAGTATATCAGAGAACAAGAAAATAATGTTTTAAACAATTTAGAAGTTTATTTCTCTTTCACATCCAAAGATGTTGAGAAACTGGCATCCAGGTTTCTTGGGCAGCTCAACAAAGTTATTAGGCATCCTTCCGGCTCTCCAATCTGTTATCTGGGGTGTGGACCTTGTCCTCACAGTCCAGAATAGTTGCCAGTATATCAGCCATCACACGTGTATTCTAGGCAGCAGGGTGGAGGGAAAGGCATCCTCTCCCTTCAAAAGACACATTCTGGAATTTTCACCTAATACTTTCACTTGCATCTCATAGGCTAGAAATTAATCATGTGACCTTACTTAGCTGCAAGGGAGGCCAGGAAATGGAGTCATTTAGCTGAGCAGCCAATGTGTCCAACTAAAATTTGGAAATCCTGTTATTAAAAAAAAGGGGAGAATGGGAGAGGGATGGACTGGGAGTTTGGGGTTATGTGATGCAAACTATTACATATAGAACGGATGGACAACAAGGTCCTACTGTATAGCACAGGGAACTTTATTCAATATCCTGGGATAAACCATAATGGAAAAGAATATAAAAAAGAATGTGTATATGTGTATAACTGGGTCACTTTGCTGTACAGCAGAAATTAACATAGCATTGTAAATCATCTATACTTCAATTAAAAAATAAATTTAAAAAAAGGGGATGGGACTTCCCTGATGGTCCAGTGGTTAAGACTCTGCACTCCCAATGCAGGGAGCATGGGTTTGATTCCTGGTCAGGGAACTACCAAAAAAAATTTGGGGGGTGGGGTGAATGGATATTAGGAGGCAGCTAGACATCTTTGCCTTCACACACTACTCACAGTTCCCAGAACCAGCAATGCTTTCTTTCCCTTCTGGGTCATCCCTCATGTTGTTCCTTAGTTTTCCATCTCTTTGCCTGGTGTGGAAGATTGGATTTCTCAAAGAGTGCCACACAAATATTTATTTCATCTCACATGGACTCCAAAGTCTTTGACACTCCTCAGAAGTGATGCTGGGTGACTTCCAAGATTAGGTCATGAAAAGGATATAGGTTTCTCCTAACTCCATCGTTTTGGAATTCTTGCTCAGGGGACCAGCCATCCTATTTTGAGAAAATCCAAACTAGCCCAAGCAGAGACTACGTAGAGAGGAATTGAGGCCCCCAGTCCACAGCCAGCATCAACCACTAGACAAGTGAGCGAACCAGCCTTCAGATAATGCCAGCCCCAGCCTTAGAGCCTTCCAGCCGAGGCCCCAGACACCATGGAAGAGAAACAAGCTATCCCCATTGTGCCTTGTCTGAATTCCAGACCCACAGCATCTGTGAGCATAAAAGATATGGGCATGGGTTTAAGCCAGTATGTTTAGGGGTAATTTGTTCAACAGTCATGATAACTAGAACATGTGGCTATCTCCTTCTTTTCCTCTAGGATTCAACTTAGATGTCAGATGTGACCCTTTCCACAGTCTTTGCTGAAACCAACCTCTCTGTTCTCACAAGTGTGTCTTAGGCACCCTCCTCTGTGTTTCCACAGGCTGTGATGTCACTGTGACTTTCCTTATTTAGCTAAATAAGACACTCTATTGGTGAGTGAATGAATGAAAGAAAAAGTGAATGATGTTCTTCTTTGTTGGCCTCTTATTCCTCTAGGAATGCCTTTATTATCTTGGGTCTCACTGCCAAGGAATAGTATGGAATTAACTGATACTGGCCAGTAGAGATTTACAGAGTAATGTCATCCTCGAGATGTTTGTTTGTATTTTACTTGGAGTCTCAAAACTTTTAAGACCCAGTGAATGGATTTTTAAAATCTTACCCCTGAAAATAAATAAGTAAATAAATAAATAAATAGTCTTACCCCGAATCTGAAATTTCTCCAGTCTATACCGTCTCAGTGAGTATTATCTTCAGACACTGAATGGTTCTTGGCAGTAACCTGGGTTGTCACCCTCCCACCTCCACCTTCCTTTCCCTCAGTCCCCACACTCAACCCCTCAATGAGTTCTGTCAATTCTACCTCCAAAATGTATACCAAATCTGCCCAGTTTTTTTTTTTTTTTTTTTTGGTCCCTGTTTAAAACCATTCTCTTGCTTGGATAACTGCAACGGCCTCATACCTGGTCTTTCACCTCCCACCACAGCCAGCTGTTTCTTCGCACAGAAGGCAGTGTAAGAATGCCTCTCTTAAGGCATTCTTTTTTTCCCAAAACAATGATTTAGTGTTTTGCACAAATGATCTATGTTTTATAAAAAGTTAGGAGATTTGAAAAAACGTACTCAAAGAGAGCAAGAAATCACCCCTTGGAATATGTTTTCTACGGTAAATGTGTAGTGAACATTCTTCCACACAATGCAGTAGGTGTATATATTTGGTCTGTTGAACAAGGATGCAAGGCAAAACCAATCTCATTCTTTTTAATTTTAAAATATTTTTTATTTACTTATTTATTGGCTGCGTTGGATCTTCGTTGCTGTGCACAGGCTTTTTCTAGTTGCGGTGAGCGGGGGGGTTACTCTTCGTTGTGGTGTGCGGGCTTCTCATTGTGGTGGCTTCTCTTGTTGTGGAGCACAGGCTCTGGGCGCACAGGCTTCAGTAGTTGCAGCATGCAGGCTCAGTAGTTGCAGCATGCGGGCCCTAGAGCGCGTGGGCTTCAGTAGTTGCAGTGCATGGGCTCAGTAGTTGCAGCGCATGGGCTCAGTAGTTGCGGCATGCGAGCTCTAGAGCACAGCCTCAGTCGTTGTGGTGCACGGGCTTAGTTGCTGCATGGCATGTGGGATCTTCCCGGACCAGGGATCGAACCCATGTCCCCTGCATTGGCAGGGGGATTCTTAACCACTGTGCCACCAGGGAAGTCCCTCATTCTTTTTTAAATACATGAGTCTACCCAACGAGAATACAAGTTACATGAGAGGAAGCAGCTTGCCTGTTTTTGTTCCCTGATATGTCCCTAGAGCCAGATAAGGGCCTGGCATATAGAAGGTCCTCAATAAATATTCAATATTTGTTGAATAAATAAATTATTACTATGCAAATACTATCCATGGCACAACCAATATTTATATTTGATACATTTTCTTTCATGGACAGTTAGGTGTTTTCAATGGAGTTTTAATTGCCTTCCCCCAACTTGTGTTGTCTGCCTTGACTGTATTCTTACATTCCTCAGCTTCCCCAGGATTGTGTGAAATCCCTGGAATGTCCTGTCCTGCAGAAACCCCTCTCTTGGGAGGCTCCTCCCTCCTGCTCCAACCTGGAATGATATTCTTTTTTTTTTTTTTTTTTTTTTTTTGTGGTACGCGGGCCTCTCACTGTTGTGGCCTCTCCTGTTGCGGAGCATAGGCTCCGGACGCGCAGGCTCAGCAGCCATGGCTCACGGGCCCAGCCGCTCCGTGGCATGTGAGATCTTCCCAGACCGGGGCACGAACCCGTGTCCCCTGCATCGGCAGGCAGACTCTCAACCACTGCACCACCAGGGAAGCCCTGGAATGATATTCTTTAGGCTCAGGGCACAATTCCATCCTGGAACTCCCCATCTGAATTCCATGCCTTCCCTCTTCTGGGGTTACTTCCTTGTTTCGATGGAGAACAAGCTCCAGAAACATTCTAAGAAAGTGTATGGAGAAGGACGGCATCTCTACGTTTTCCTGGGGAAAGAGATCTGACCTCTGCTTACCCCTGGAACTCATCCTGGACCCCCTCCTCACCATTCCACCCGCTCCCCTTTCTAGTGCTTCCACTCGCCACGCCCTTCTGTCCCTCAGGCCTTTGCACTTGCTCTTCTTGCTGGAAGCTCTTTCTCCAGCTCATCCCAGGGGGACCCTTCTCATCTTTCAGGCCTCAGGTTGCATGTTCCCTCCTTAAGGAGCCCCGCTCTGAACAATGTACCTAACGGAGACCTTTCCCTCCACTCCGGTCTCTCTCCGTCACCTCCCTCCATTGATTTCCTTTGTAGCATGTATCCTAACTGGCAAGTATATTGTCTGTGTCTTGCTTGCTCACTGGATGTCTCCCACACTAGAATAGCAGCTCCACGTGTGTCCTGTTCACTGTTGTATCCTCCTGCTGGATGTGGTGCCAGGTAAACAGCAGGTGCTCAGTAACTATTTGCCAAATGAAGGAATGGATGAGCAGTGCTGCTGTGTGACCTGCTGCCTAAGCGTCATCTGTAGAACGAGGATGATAGTGGTATCCACCACATAGTGTAGTAAGAATTTAAATGAAATAAGGAGCTTCCCTGGTGGCGCAGTGGTTGAGAGTCCGCCTGCCGATGTAGGGGACATGGGTTCGTGCCCCGGTCCGGGGAGATCCCACGTGCCGCGGAGCGGCTAGGCCCGTGAGCCATGGCCGCTGAGCCTGCGCGTCCGGAGCCTGTGCTCCGCAACGGGAGAGGCCACAACAGTGAGAGGCCTGAGTACCGCAAAAAAAAAAAAAAATTAAATAAGGAATACGTTAAAAAAAATGATTATCTGCATATAGTTAGACCTTGACAGTTGTTATTCTCTTTTATTTCTCTGTCCCTGAATTCTAGGCTCAACTCTGACCCTGCTTGGGCAAACCTGAGCTAATCACAGAACCTCTTGGGCTGTCAGAATTTATTCAGTCAGGTATTTATTGAGTGCCTACACACTGTTCTAGTGCTGGAGATACGGTGATAAACAAAATAAACAAAAATTCTTGCTCTCATGGAACTTACATTCCAAGATGTCTGATGGCCTGGATACTTTCTCTGATATTCTGGGTCACTTAGGAATTGGTATCATCTGACTGAGTTTTGATTGGAGGAGGGGTTGAGGACTGGCCTTGTCTGACGAGTTGGCAGGTCTCCTCCGACTGTGCGTGTTTGAAAGTGAGTTTGCTTGATACGGCGCAATGTCTGATGATCTCAGAGCACGTCAGAATTCGAGGAGTCGGCTGACTGCCAGCAAAGCCTTCTGCCCAGAGGGTCTTGAGATGGGTTGCGGGGAAGAGAGCAGCCCAGGTGGTGAAAACAGCCAAGCGGCCCCACCTGCCTTGGGATAACATTTCTTCTGATTTCCCACAGCAAACCTTTCTGTATCCTTCTTGCTGGAAAAGAAAACCAGGTTTCTTACTGAAATGCACTCTTCTTGGGCCAAAGGAAAGTGTTGTGTTCATAGGTGTGTGTGTGGTAGGTGCTATAATGGTCCTCTCCGACTTGCCCCTAATTTTCAGATGAGGAAATGGAGGCCCAGAGAACTTAAGTGATGTGCCGATGATTGGAATGGGACTAGAACCCAGGCTTCTGGATTTCTGACTCAGTGCTCTGACCCTACAATCTTAGACAACAATAGTTTCACTAGTTTCCATATACAGGCAGACCTCATTTTATTTCCTTTCGCTTTATTGTACAATACTTCACAAATATTGCATTTTTTACAAAGAGAAGGTTTGTGGCAGCCCTGTGTGTCGAGCAACTTTCCCAGAGCCATTTTCCCAACAGCATTTGCTCACTTTGTGTCCCTGTGTCACATTTTGGTAATTCTTGAGATATTTCAAACTTTTATTATTATTATTATATTTGTTATGTTGACTGTGATCAGCGATCTTTTGCGTTACTACCACAAGAAGATTACAACTCGATGAGGGCTCAGATGATAGCATTTTTTAGCAATAAAGTACTTTTAATTAAGGTATGTACCTTGTTTTTTTTTAACATGTAATGCAAATTACACACTTAATAGACTATAGTATAGTGCAAACACAACTTTTATATGCACTGGGAAACCAAAAAATTTGTGTGACTCTCTTTATTAGGATATTCACTTTATTGAGGTGGTCTGGAACCGAACCTGTAATATCCCAAGGTGTGCCTGTATCAGTCCCAGGGAAGGGCTCTGATTGGTTCTGCTGGGGTCATGTACCTACTACCCCTTGGAGCAATCACTGTTGCTAAGGGGATGGGGTGATGTGATTGGTCATGCCAGGGGGCGTGGGCATATTGCCAGATGAAGGCGGATGGGAAAGCTTTCCAGGGTGCCCAAAATACGTGCTCTCCCAGTCCACCACAGGTGATAAAAACTTTCGTCTCCAAATCGCACTCATTCTTGCTTGGCTTTCAGCTTCAGCTCAGTGCCCTGACTCAGAGCCTAACACTTAACTTCCTGCCAGGAGGTGACTTCAGCTCTGGGGAGAAGCAAGCCCATTGTGTTTGCTTGGATCGATTGATAAGAGAAATTACCAAGGATGTTCTTTTCTGACATTTGCCAGGGGCAAATTTTTCTATAAGGAGGAATGAGAACTAGCCGTAAGTCCCAGGAGACTGATTATGGGGCCAGAATCTGAATCCCAGCTCTGGAATGCAAGTTGATACATGACCTTGAATTTACTGTAGATTGAGTTCATAAGCTATTCAACAAATTAATCGATCAATAAATCTAAAATGTTTTCGACAATAAACAGAAACATGTGAATTATTTAAATATATGCTAAATATGGAAACTTTCAGTGGACAGAAAAAAGGAGGTTTGGATTTATTTGCTGAGAGAGTCCCTGCAGGATCCCTTGGGGACATGTGTCATAGTGTTTGATCCTTGATCTGACAGATTAGGAAAGCTTCAGGCAGAGGACTCTCACTGTACAAAAACCTCTTAATGGAGTCTTGTTGAGAGGACAGGAAGAGAGAAGCATACGATGTATCTGAAATATCACTTTGGGAGAGTCCTCTTGTTGAATTTTTGTTAGTGTAACAATAGCCCTCAAACTGGTATAGCAGAAACATGTAGACTCTGTGGACTTAGATATATTTGCAAAGAATAATTTTTTAAAAAGTTAAAAACATAATTCTCATACAAATATGTACTGAGCATGTGTCAAAGATTAAGTGGAGAGGTGTTATGGACTAAATTGCATTCCCCCCAAATTCATAGGATGAAATCCTAACCTCCAGTCCTTTAGAATGTAACTATATTTGGAGATAGAACTTTTAAAGAGATAATTAAGGTTACATGGGGTCACAAAGGTGGGGCCCTAATCCAATATAACTGTTGTCTTTATAAGAAGAGGAAGGAACACCTGCGTTGCACAGGAACAGAGAAAAGACGATGTGAGGCAGCAAGAGGGCAGCCGTCTACCAGCCAGGGAGGGGGGCCTCCGAGGAAGCCACCCCTTTGGCACCTTGATCTTGGACTTCTAGGCTCCAGAACTGTGAGAAAATAAATTTCTGTCATTCAAGCCACCCAGTCTGTGGTATTCTGTTATGGCAGCCCTAGAGAAGTACAAGAGAGAACCAGCAGGAAGGCAAAGGTGGTTTCAAAGAGGATGGAAGAGGGCTTCCCTGGTGGCACAGTGGTTGGGGGTCCGCCTGCCGATGCAGGGGACGCGGGTCCGTTCCCCGGTCTGGGAGGATCCCATATCCCGCGGAGAGGCTGGGCCCGTGAGCCGTGGCCGCTCAGCCTGCGCGTCCGGAGCCTGTGCTCCGCGACGGGAGGGGCCGCAGTGGCGAGAGGCCTGCGTACCGCAAAAAAAAAAAAAAAAAAAAAGAGGATGGAAGAGACTGAGCTATATGGACAGTGATAATGAGAGTGCTGGAGTGAGATTGCTAAGTTAGAGCCACGACAGGTGAGTGTCCTTCAGGTCTGTAAAACTAGAACCTTCCGGGTACCTTCCTAGACAAGAATCGTTTGCATCTTTTTTTTTTTTTAAATATTTATTTATTTGGCTGTGCCGGGTCTTAGTTTAATGGCAGCATGCAGGACCTTTGTTGTGGCATCCGGGATCTTTTTTTTTTTTTTACTTGTGGCATGCGTACTCTTAGTTGCGGCGTGTGGGAACTAGTTCCCTGACCAGGCATCGAACCCAGGCCCCCTGCATTGGGAGCACAGAGTCTTAGCCACTGGACCACCAGGGAAGTCCCAAGAACCGTTTGCGTCTTATCAGTCTTCTACAAGTTGACGTTCTTGAGACCTAATAAATACCAAGTAACAAGTCAGACTTTGTCACATTGTCCTAGAGCAGAGTTTGTCATCAGTGGAACTATCGCCATTTTGGACTGGCCGATTCTATGTTGTGTGGGCCGTCCTGTGCCTCATGAGATGTTTAGCAGCATCCCTGACCTCTACCCGGTAGACGGTAGTAGGATCTGCTCCCCCGTCCACTTGTAACAATCAAAATGCTTCTAGACAAAATGCTTCTTGCCAAATGTTCCTTGGTGGTAGGTGGGCAAAACTGTCCCTAGTTGAGAACCACAGTCCTAGTATAACTTTGAATCAAAGGCCCAAAGCCATCTTTTTGCCTGACTTCCAAGTTTTAGATAACTGTCATTAACAGTATTCATATTTCTGCCCCTCCCTATTGGTATGACTTTGGTCTGTTTTTTAACCTGAGTTTCTGTTTCTTTAGCTGTAAAACCAAGCAACACACCTTTACCTCAGACTTTTGTGTGATTAAGTGAAACTGTATGTGCAAAACAAAGACATCATCTAACCCTTGTCATGCACTAGGCCCATGATTGGCCATGTCCACACACCTGTGGCCCCAGAGGGCTGAGAGCTCCCCTGGGACCACTTTGGCTGGTGGAGCACAGACATCTCCACTTCAGGAGATGGCAGGCCCGTACGGATCACTGAGAAGCCAGGGCCCGGCAGCCGATCTGGGCACCTCTCCTCACTGCTGCAGGTGGGGCAGAGGAGTGGGGTCGTCTTGGCGAGACTTAGGTGAGGAACGGGGAGTGGCTGGGTACCCACCCTTCTTTACCCTTGGCCATCGTGGTGTTGCCCTCTCTCCTCCCCCTAACCTGATGCTGTTGTCAACCCCTCCATTGCTTTCTGCGAGGACTCTGGCCCTGCCTGTTCCTCTCTCCTCTGGCTTAGGCAATCAGGGTACCACAGTAGGGGGCAGGAATTCCATATGGAAGTGTAACGGGCATCTTTGTTGCTATCCTTGCACTTCTGGTTTTCGGAGGTGAGCTTGTTGATCAACTGAATTGAATTTATGTGTGTGTGTGGTTTTTTTAAAATTTTTTTGGAGTGTAGTTGATTTACAATGTTGTGTTAGTTTCAGGTGTATAGCAAAGTGAATCAGTTATACATATACATATATCCACTCTTTTTTAGATTCTTTTCCCATTTAGACCATTACAGAGTATTGAAAAGAGTTCCCTGTACTTATAGAGTAGGTCCTTATTAGTTATCTATTTTATATATAGTAGTGTGTATATGTCAATCCCAATCTTCTAATTTATCCCTCCCTACCATACGTGTGTATTGTTAACATATTTTAATACTTTGGTAGGATTTGAGGGGAAAGGGGCTTTTGTGGTCCCAGGCCCCCTCCCTGAAGGAGGAGACAAGGGATTACCTAGGAAGCCACTCTCAGACTAGCCCAGCTCCCTCCGTGGGACACCCCGGGACTCCATCGTCCAGCAAAGGGGCCCGCGTGCATGGGGCCCTGGGACTGGGGAAGGGGTTATGTTATGGTTTCTGTCTTCTTTTTCTTTTCTTTTTTTTTAAGCTGCTAAATGTGTGGTAATTTTTTTTTTTTTGCATGGGGTAGTGGTTCAGAACTGGTTCATCCTGAGGTGATAGAACCCTCTCCCATCTGTGGGGACAACTGCTCCCCATTCCCCAAGTATAGAACACCGACGGGTGCAGCCTGGGCTTAAGGCTCTCTCTGGAGTGAAATGACACTACCTCCCGGGAAAAGGAGAACTGAGTCAGAGCACTTGGTGAGCGCCTTCTCTCCAAGCTCTTTAGCTCCGCTTCTCATTCCCGCAGTACCTCGCTACCTGAGTGGAAGCCATACGAACTAATATACACAAGCTATTAATTATAGGAAGCACTCTGAATTATCATATTAGTGAACCAACCTGTGTGAATCATGACTTGTCAGCAAGGTCATATGCTGCACCGGGCTGTAGGTAGGCCCTGGGAGACGGGGAGTGCTCAGGTCAAGGGCAAGGCAACTGGTCCTAGATCCACAGCACCATTTGCTGACCCTGGGCAAGAAGACCCTTAATCTCCCTGGATTTCAACTGCCTCACGAATAAAATTGTGAGAATCACGTACTAGAATTTTTTTAAGAAGTGGGGGTAGGACCTATGAGCAGTGATGTCCTGGGTGGGAACTCAGGCTCATTTCTTGTAGAAATGGTGCAGCTGGGTGGCCCACTATTCACCATTTAACAAATGTTTAATGAAGCCCCACTGTGTGCCGGCACTGTTTTAGGGGCTGATGATACAATGGTGAGCAAAACAGGCAAAAATCTCTTCCGTCTTGTATTCTAGTGTGGAGAAACTGACGATAAACCAAATAAGTTAAATAATGTGTCAGTTGGTGATAGGTGGTATGGAGAAAAATAAAGCAAGGAAGACGGAGAGGAAGTGTAGTGGCCAGACCCAGATGGCCCTCCAAGGATCCCCCCTGGTATTCACACTCTCGTGTGGTTCCTTCCACATTGTACCGCATTGTACCAGGGTTAGTCTGTGTGAGCGATAGGATGTGGCAGAAGTGATGGAATGTCATGCCTGAGATTAGGTCTTAGAAGACTGTGACTTGCTTCTTGGACTCACTTTCTGATCACTCACTCTAGGGGAAACTGGTGGCCATACTTCTTGGACTCACTTTCTGATCACTCACTCTAGGGGAAACTGGTGGACAGTCAGGCAGCATACGAAGAGGCCTACATGGCCAGGAGCTGAGTTACCCAGTCAAAAGCCAGTGAGGAAAGGGGTTTGCCAACAGACTACAACTTCACGTGAGACCCTGGACCAGAGCTCAGAGGAAGCCTTTTCCTCAGTGCTCTAGAGTTGAGAACGTAGACTGAATGTACTTTCTGCATGGCTACCATCACTAGGCCCTGTGCTAAGGAGTTTATGTCTACTATCTCACCTAATTCTCCTAACAGCCATACTGAGTGTACCATTATTGTCTCCATTACAGACCAAGGCTCAGAGGCTAATTCATAGGCCCAAATCCTCCAGCTGGGAAGTGTCTGAGCTGGGACTCACACTTGGGTCCTTAAGGTCTCATGATCTTGCACCTCTACTTTGCTCTTTTCAGGCCGGGCTTGTGATGTAACACGTACGCCCTTTCCCTTCCTTGTTTTATCTCTTGTCCTCCAAATCATTCCTAAATATTGACATTGATTGAGCCCTCTGGCCCCCGGGCCACAGGCGTCCCTCTATTTCACCTCTGGATTGTCAAAGGCTGGCTCCAGTATTCACGAGGATGAAGGTCTGTCCCACTCCAGGTTCATAGTTCCTGAAATCTTGTAAGAACATTTAACAGGAGATCTACCCTCTTGACAAAGTTTAAGCGCACGATACAGTATATATATATTTTTTATATATATATTTTTTTATTTTTGGCCGTGCTGTGTGGCATGCGGGATCTTAGTTCCCCAACCAGGGATCGCTCCCACGCCCCCTGCATTGGGAGCGCAGAGTCTTAACCACTGGACTGCCAGGGAAGTCTCACGATACAGTATTGTTAACTATAGGCACAGAAGGTCTCTAGAACTTATCTTGCGTAGGGGACACTTATACCTGTTAAATAGCAGCTCCCCATTCTCCCCTCACAGGTCAGGTTCGGCTCCAGCCCCCTGTGTCCCCTATAAAGGATATAAACTTCCTGCATTTCCTTAATTCTGGAACTTGCTCTCTGGTGCCATTGCGTGCTCCTCCTTTCTTACTGTTTTTATGTAACTTCCTTTTGTATTAGAGAGGTATCTAATTATTAAGATAATGAGAGGTGGGATCTCTCACTTCTCAGGTTTTTGCTCCATAGGCTATGAGGCACGTTGGTTCTCCTGCTGGGAAAACAGAGATTTCAATGGAGGGCACACACCCAAATGCTGTAGGGGCCAGGCAGTTACTGGAAGTGAGCAGCAGGCCCTATGGAACACATGGCCATCTTGGAGTGCCTTTCTGTTTCCTGTGGTGCTGGAGACACACGCATAAGCACGATTTCACTTTTCTCAACACTGATGTGAAAAACCCACAGCACAAGCAGGATGATAAGCAGCAACTGTCATGGGCTCTGTGCTGTGGTGATAGTGGGGTGGGCTGGGGAGGATTGTGGAACGCAGAGAAAATGTTTATATAAGGTGTGGCTGCAACTCAGGACGGCTGAATAACATCCCTTGGGAATGCAGGCCTACTGTGTACAGATATTCCAACAGAAGACCACCATCTTGGGTGATTTGGGTATATAAAATTGACTTTTTTTCCTTTTTTTAATTGGAGTATAGTTGATTTAGAATATTGTGTTAGTTTCAGGTGTACAGCAAAGTGATTCAATTATATATATATATATTTTTTCAGATTATTTTCCATTATAGTTATTATAAGATATTGAATATAGTTCCCTGTGTTATACAGTAAATCCTTGTTGTTTATGTATACTAGTGTGTATCTGTTAATCCCATACTCCTAATTTATCCCCCCACTCTTTCCCCTTTGGTAATCATAAGTTTGTTTTCTATGAAAATTGACTAATTTTTAATTTTTGAAAAATACTTTAAAAATACTGTATAGGTCAGTATAATGCAAGTCAAACAAAACATTTACGGGCTCATTCGGGGTTCTAAACCTTGGCTGCAGGTTAGGGTCACCTGGGGAGCTTTTAAAAGTGCTGATACCAAATCACACCCCCAGCCAATTAAGTCAGAATCTTGGGAGGCAGGATGAGTCATCAGTATTTTTCAAAATGTCCCAGGTGATTCCAAAGTGCAGTTAAGGTTCAGAACTACTGGGCTTGACGACCATTAGTTTGTGACCTCTCATTTCTAAGGGCATGTTTCGGCAGGAGGCTGTTATGAGTGATCTGCTCCACCTGGGCCTTTTCTAGCGTTCATTGGCAGGGGTGCTAGATCACCAGGTGTCAGGTGCCCTGGATGGGCCCTCCAAAGGAAAACATTAGATGCTCTCCTGTTCTATTTCTCTTGAGGGCCCCAACTCTGTCATGAAATGTGGGTTTTTATGGTGATGGCAGAAGAGGTCCCTGAGAAACTCATATGTTGTTTTACCTTAAATGGGTGCAAAGCCTCTTTTCATGGTCCACACTATCTGATTTAACATCTTGTCCTGGGTACAATTTCTTATTCAGTCACCTGGGTATACTGTCTATATGTTATATGATAATGACTATATGTCATGCACGTGCACTCACATTGCAACCATGTGACAATGCCCAGTGGGTAGGTATGCACAAAAAATCATCTTCAAGGTCTCAGGACTGAGTATGGCGGGCCTCCCCAGATACCATGGTATTATGGTGGTATTAACGATGGTGGGCAAATGGCAGTTCTGATATTCCTTCCCCCCTCCTCAGGTGGAGGTATTTCCCACAATCCCATCCTTGACTGCTGTCTTGTCTCTCTTGAATCACTTACTTTGGCTTGCACACTCATACCTCTTAAATCTCTGCCAAGAATTCTTATTCTCTGCTGAGTTCCAAGCCCATATTTCCAACAGTCTATTAGACATTTCCACCTGAATGTCTTATAGGAACCATGGACTCAATGGTTAAATAATAAATCCTGAATTTATTATTATTTTCAATAAATTTGTTACTCTCTCTCCATTTGCTTTGTTTTTTTTTTTTTTTTTTTAAGGAATTTACTGAAAGGACACAGAAATGAAGAATTGATAAACCAGAAGTAAGGAGGATAGGAGCCCAGGAAACTTGCTGATTCACAGCCTCAGATACACATGGGTAGCCTTTTAAGACGCTGTCTTTGGATGACTCATTTACAAGTACCTCCAATCCCCATGTGTTTCTGCTCAAGATTCAAATTCCTGAGTGAGATGAGCTGGTTGGCCTATCTTGGGTCATGTGCTCACCCCTGACTTTAACTCAGGTGGGTGGAGCCTGTGGTTGGAAACCCACCAGAAACAGACGAAATGGGATAGGTGCAGGTCCAGCAGGGTGCTGTTACTAGGAGAAGGAGAAGAACTTCCAAGGAGGGGAAAAAAGGTTTTATAAAAACTGTCCTCATCTTATTAATTTAAACATTATGGGGACTTCCCTGGTGGTGCAGTGGTTAAGAATCCACCTGCTGATGCAGGGGACACGGGTTCAAGCACTGGTCCGGGAAGATCCCGCATGCCGCAGAGCAACTAAGCCCATGCGCCACAACTACTGAGCCTGCATTCGAGAGCCCACGAGCCACAACTACTGAAGCCCACGTGCCTAAAACCCGTGCTCTGCAACAAGAGAAGCCACCACAATGAGAAACCTGTGCACCGCAACAAAGAGTAGCCCCTGCTCACCACAAATAGAGAAAGCCTGTGCGCAGCAATGAAGACCCAACGCAGCCAAAAAATAAATAAATAAAAAAAATAAATAAAAAGATAAACATTAGGAAATGCATTTGTGAAAAGCCAAATAATGAGGAATGTAGACTAATACCTTACTCCTCATCTTACTCTCATCCCCAGAGGTAAGTACTACCAAGTTATGGTGTTCTTTATAGATATTTTTGGTACATTTAGGTACTGTAAATATATATGTAAACTTACATGTATATACACATTAATATAACTATTTTTAAATGAATATGATGTACTGACTTCACTTAATTTACAGATCTTTACCATTTCAAAACTTACAGCTCTACCTCATTTGTATTTTTACAAGTAAAGTAATTCATGGGCAACATTAATTTAAGCAGTTCAGAAGTTTATAAAATGAAAAGTAAAAATTTCCCTCCTTCTAATCCACATTTTCCTAAATTCCTAGTGCTGTTTCCCAGAGGTAACCACTGTTAAGTTTCTTTTGTATCAGAAGAAATACTTTAAGGTAAACAAGTAGGGCCTATTTCTAGGACCGCTCCCTTTCTTTATCCCAACAATATTACAACGCTGATTATCATGTTTTTCAGCCCATTTCCATAATAGAGCAACATCAATAGTATCAGTGGATGGATGGATGATTGCCAAGATTTTTGTTAAGTAATGTAGTACTTGTTAAGTTACTGTCAGTAAACTTTCTCCATCTTCTAAACTTCCTGACTCCCCGAATATATTTTTTCCGTATAACAGAGGCCATGCCAATTTTAAAATCAACATTTTATAGATATCCTTGCTGCTTATAAATCTGATATAGAAACTGGTGTTCAAAGATCTTCTACATTATTCTGCTAATAGGAAGGAAACAAACTAGAAGCTGGTTTGTCAAAATCCAGTTAAGTATCTCTCTCTGGACCAGAAAATGCAGTATTACATAAGCAATTCTTGGGGAGATAGATATTTGCAGGTTTTTTTCTTGTTTGAAGTCTGGGGGAATACTTTTCTTCTCATAAAATATTTTACAGATAGAGAGGAAGTTAGAATTGACTCATAACAAGCCTTCTTATACTACTGGCCGTTTGGAAACAGCTACGTAAGCAGTAAAGGGGGGCATCAGCTGGTGTGTTCCCACTAAACAATTTTGGGGGCGAAAGGTTATCTTGTCTTCAGATGAGCACACAAAGCAGGGCTGGCTCTCCCCTCTTCACTGGGCTCCACGCAGGACATTCTGGACGCATCGTGGCCTGCTTCTCTGATTTTTTCCCATCAAATGAAAGAATTTATATGACTGCAGAGGGATCCCCATTCCCCTTAAATGCTAAGGACTCCCCTGCTCCCCAAGACCATGAGGAAAAGAAGAAGGGAAAGTGGAAAGATGTTGAGTGTAGTTATTCTGTGCTGGCTCTGGGACAACTAAATACTTAATGTTCTGACCTGTAAACAAAGTATCGAGCTGTTTCTTGTATGCACCCTGTGCTCATTCTAGACTCTGTTCAGTTTTTCTAATTGAACTTCAGAGACTAATGCCATATAAACTTGTCATTGAATGGCACATGGCTGCTTCTCAACCAACTGTCCCACCTCCAAAGCATGGGACTACTGCTAAGAAGGCAACTTAGTAGTAATTGTTCTTTGCGTATCAATTCTGTTGAACAATCTGGAGGTAATTATTATCAGAAATGGGCAGAATTTTATTCAGTTGCCTGTGTTGAAAGCAAAGAGGGGGTCTCTAAGATTATTCTGTGGGGAAGACTTAGAAGTCCCACCTGCCAAGGCACTGCCTTGATCCAAAATGCGGAGGGGCAATGTTCCCCGGCTGCTATGTTCTTCTTGAGGGAATGTGGGTTTCCCTTTTGTGGAAGTTGGGCTCCTCATGCTATCAACACTAGTTCTTTCCTCCTTCGCCTCCCCTGCAATCAGACCCTCACTGAATATGTAGTCAATCCCCGTTTATTGGTCCAAGATTAAAACCTAAGCTCAGAACCGGTATTGCACGCAGTATATACACTTGCTTAACCAACACTTGCTGAGTTAACTGGAAAGAATTCACAGTTACAGTAGAAACCTTCTAATTGGAGTCAAGCAATTGGGAGTTCCTCTTTATTTTCATTCCAGCCTGCAGGGCCAGGTGAAAGCATAGCTAAAAGTGATGTAGCCCAGGTGTGTAATCAGAACTGCAGGTACGCAGAACTGACTGTCAAACTTAAAGGACAGGATGAAGAGAAAATGAGATGATAAATGGTTATGTCTGTTAGCTAGGTGTTTGCAATGGGGGATACAATCTATTGTATAGAATTGACAGGGGAGGGCAGTCAAGGGTCTCTTCTGGTGGGTGTTCTGACATGGTGACCTGAGGGAGCGATGAAGGGCCCATCACTTATACACTCTGTCTTCTCATAAATTCCTATGGTATGTTTTTAATAATTCATAGAATAGACAGGAAATCAATAAGAATATAGAAGACCTGAACAATACTATCAAACAACCGGACCTAATTGACATTTATAGAACATTCTACCCAATAACAGCAGAATAAACATTCTTCTCAAGTGTTCAAGGAACATCTACCAAGATGAACCATATTCTGGGCCATGAAATAAGTCCCAATAAATTTGAAAGAATTATGTCATACAAAGTATATTCTCTGATCACAATGGAATTAAATTAGAACTCAACAACAGGAAAATTCTTAAAGTCCCCAAATATTTGCAAACTAAATAATACATTTAAAAGCAGCCTGTGGATCAGAGAAGAAATCAAAAGGGAACAGGAAATATTTCAAACTGAATTAAAAAGAAATCACCCCATATCAAAATTTATGAGATGCTACTAAAACAATATCTAGAAAAAAATTTACAGCACTAAAAGTCTGTATTAGAAAAGATTTCGGATCAGTGACCTTAGTTTCTATCTTAAGAAGCCAAAAGAAGAGCACATTAAACCCAAAGCAAGCAGAAGAAAGGAAATAATGTACATTTAAAAATTTTAATTTTTTATTGAGATGTAACTGACATGTAACATTTTAGTTTTAGCTATGCAACATAGTTTGATATATATTTTGAAATAATTACCACTATATGTTAATATCTATCACCTCACAGTTACCATTTTTTCCCTTTTGACAGAACTTTTAAATCCTATCTCCTTGCAACTTTCAAATATACAATACAGTATTGTAGATTTGACTGTAGTATATTGTATATTTGTCACCATGCTGTACACTACATCCCCAGATTGTATTTATCTTACAACTGGAAGTTTATACCTTTTGGTTCCTTCCACCCATTTCACAGTACATACTTATAGTACAATATTACTGTCTATGTTTAATAAACTTTACATTAACTCTCTATGGCTATGTTAGTACTCGTTACAAGTTTGTGCTCTTAAACATCCTAAATCTTATCCCTGTATCCCCCCATCCCCTGTTAACCACTGGTTTACTTTTTTTTTTTTTACATTCCACATATAAGTGATATTATGTAACATCTACTTGTCTTTCTCTGTCTGGCTTATCTCACTTAGCAAAATGTGCTTAAGGTCCATCCATGTTGTCACAAGAAAGCCGGATATCCTCCTTTCTCATGGCTAAATAATACTACATTGTGTATATATCACATCTTTGGGTTTTCATTTCCTTTGGGTATATTCCCAGGAGTATTGGAATTGCTGGATTGTGTGGTAGGTCTATTTTTAATTTTTTGAGGAACTTCCATATTGTTTTCCACAGTGGTTGGACCAATTTACATTCCCATCAACAGTGTATAAGAGTTTCCTTTTCACCACATCCTCTTCAGCACCTGTGGTCACTTGTCTTCTTCATGATAGCCATTCTAAAAGGTGTGAGGTGAGTTGTTTTGTTAACTGATCCTTTTTTTTTTTTTTGGCCACACCGTGCAGCATGTGGGATCTTAGTTCCCCCACCAGGGATCGAACCCACACCTCCTGCATTGGAAGTGCAGAGTCTTAACCACTGCACTGCTAGGGAAGTCCCTCTTATAGTTGTTTTGAATTGCAGTTTTTGATGATTAGTGATGTTGAGCACCTTCTCATATGCCTGTTGGCCATTTTGACAGCCTCTTTGGAGAAATGACTATTTAGTTCTTCTGCCCATTTTAAAATAAAAGCTTTTTTGTTGTTGTTATTATGTTAGTTCTTTATATATTTTGGATATTAACCCTTACCCAATATATGACTTGCAAAAATTTTCTTCCATTCTGAAGGCTGCCTTTTCATTTTGTTAGTAGTGTCTTGGCTATGCAGAAGATTTGTGTTTGGTGTGGTCCCATGTGTTAATTTTTGCTTTTGATGTTTGTGCTTTTGGTGTTATGTTCAAAAAATCCTTGTCAAGACCGACATCGATGAGCTTCTTCCCTATGTTTTCTACAGGAGTTTTATGGTATCTAGTCTTATGTTTAAATCTTTGATCCATTTTGAGTTAATTTTTGTGACTGAGGTGAGACAGGGGTTCAATTTCATTGTTCTGCATGTATTTCTCCAGTTTTTCTAGCACCATTTGTTGAAGAGACTATCCTTTCCCCCATAGGGTATTCTTGGCTCCCTTGTTGAATATTAATTGACCATATATGCCAGGATTGAATTCTGAGCTCTCTATTCTTTTCCATGGGTCTATATGTCAATTTTTGTGCCAGTGTATATTATACTGTTTTATTACTATGGCTGTGCAATGTAGTTTGAAATCAGAGAGTGTGATACATCTGGTTTTGTTCTTTTTTCTCAGCATTGCTTTGGCTATTCAAGGTCTTTTGTTGTTCCACACAAAATTTAGGATGGTTTCTTCTATGTCTGTGAAGAATGCCTTTGTTATTTTGATGGGGATTGTGTTGGATCTGTAGATGGCTTTGGGTAGTATGGCTATTTAAACAATATTAATTCTGCTGATCCATGAACATGGGTTCCCTTTTCCATACATCCCTGCCAGCATTTGTTATCACTTGTATTTTTAGAATAGCTATTCTAACATGTATGAGGTGGTATCTCATTGTAGTTTTGATTTTCATTTTCCTGATGATTAATGATGTTGAGCAACTTTTCATGTACCTGATGGCCTTTTGTATATATTTGGAAGATAACTATTCAGTTCCTCTGCCCATTTTTTTTTTTTTTTTAATCTTTTTTTTTTTTTTTTTTTTTTTTGCGGTACGCGGGCCTCTCACTGCTGTGGCCTCTCCCGTTGCGGAGCGCAGGCTCCGGACGCGCAGGCTCAGCGGCCATGGCTCACGGGCCCAGCTGCTCCACGGCATGTGGGATCTTCCCGGACTGGGGCACGAACCCGTATCCCCTGCATTGGCAGGTGGACTCTCAACCACTGCACCACCAGGGAAGCCCCCTCTGCCCATTTTTAAAATCAGATTTTTTTGGTTATTCAGTTGTATGAGTTCCTTATGTATTTTGCATATTAATCTCTTAACAGATACATGATTTACGAATGTGTTCTCCCATTCTGTGGGTTGCCTTTTCATTTTATTAATGGTTTCCTTTGCTGTACAGAAGCTTTTAATTTTTACTGTTTTAATTGAGATATAATTGAGATTATGTAAATTTCAGGTATACAACATGTTGACTTGATATAATGGTAATAAGTGTAACATTAGCTAATACCTTTATCATGTCACATAATTATCAATTTTTTTGTGGTGGGTATACTTAAGATCTAGTCTCTTATCAAGTTTATCTACAATACAATATCTTTATGTTTAATCACTATATTGCACATTAGATCTCCAGGATTATTTTGTACATCTAAACAACATCTCTACTGTTTCCCAATCCCCCCCACCCCCAGCCTCTGGTAGCCGTCATTCTACGCTCTGTTTTTACAAGTTAGACTTTTTTAGATTCCACATGCTAGTGATATCATACAGTGTTTATCTTTCTCTGACTTATTTCAGTTAGCATAATGTCCTCAAGGCAAATTCATATTGTCACTAATAGCAAGATTTCTTTCTTTCTCATGGCTGAACAGTATTCCATTGTATATATGTACCACATCTTCTTAATCCGTTCATCTATCGATGGATCTTAGGTTGTTTACTTACCTTGGCTATTGTGAATAATGCTGCAATAAACATGGGAGTTCATATATCTCCTTGATATCCTGTATTCATTTCCTCTGGATATATGCCCAGAAGTGGGATCGTTGAATCATATTTTTTTTGTTTTTTTTTTTGCGGTACACAGGCCTCTCACTGTTGTGGCCTCTCCCGTTGCGGAGCGCAGGCTCCGGACGCGCAGGCTCAGAGGCCATGGCTCATGGGCCCAGCCGCTCCGCGGCATGTGGGATCTTCCCGGGCACGAACCCGCGTCCCCTGCATCAGCAGGCGGACTCTCAACCACTGCGCCACCAGGGAAGCCCTTCCCTGTTTTTTTTTCTTGGAGTTTTATGGTATTATACTTAAGTCTTTGATCCATTTTGAGTTAGCTTTTCTTGGGTGGTGTAAGACAGGGGTCTAGTTTCATTCTTTTACACATGAATATCCAGTTTTCTCAGCACCAATTATTGAAGAGACTGTCTTTCTCCAAAGAGTATTCTTGGCTCCTTTGTCCAAGTTGAATATATATGCATGAGTTTATTTTTGGGCTCTCGATTCTGTTCCATTGGCCTATGTGTCTGTTTTTATGCCAGTACCATACTGTTTTAATTACTACAGCTTTATAATATAGCTTGAAATCAGGAAGCATGATGCCTCCAGCTTTATTCTTCTTTCTCAGGATTGCTTTGGCTATTCAGGGTTTTGTGGTTCCATATAAATTTTAGGATTGTGTTTTCCACTTTAAAAAAAATGCCATTGGAATCTTGATAGGGATTGCATTTGGATTTGGGTAATATGGACACTTTAACTATATTAACCCTTCCCATCCATGAACATGGGATACCTTTCCATTTATTTGAGTCACCTTTGATTTCTTTCATCAATGTCTTGTAGTTTTCAGAGTAGAGATCTTTTACCTCCTTGGTTCAATCTATTCCTAGGTATTTTATTTGTTTAAAATATTTATTTATTTATATATCCCCATATCTCCTCCCTCTTTCATCTCCCTCTCCCCACCCCACCCCACCCCTCTAGGTGGTCACTAAGCACTGAGCTGATCTCCACGTGCTAAGAGGCTTCTCCCCACTACCTATCTATTTTACATTTGGTAGTATATATAAGTCCATGCACTCTCTCACTTTGTCCCAGCTTACCCTTCCCCCTCTCTGTGTCCTCAAGTCCATTCTCTACGTCTGCATCTTTATTCCTGTCCTGCCCCTAGGTTCTTTTTTTATGTTTAATTTATTTATATTTTCTTATTAGTCATCCATTTTATACACATCAGTATATACATGTCAATCCCAATCTCCCAATTCATCACACCACAACCCCCACCCCTGCCTCTTTCCCCCCTTGATGTACATACATTTTTTCCCTACTTCTGTGTCTCACTTGCTGCTCTGCAAACTGGTTCATCACTACCATTTTCTAGGTTCCACACATATGTTAATATACGATATTTGTTTTTCTCTTTCTGACTTACTTCACTCTGTATGACAGTCTCTAGATGCATCCACGTCTCAACCAATGACCCAAGTTCGTTCCTTTTTAGCTGAGTAATATTCCACTGTATATATGTACCACTTCTTCTTTATCCATTTGTCTATCGATGGGCATTTAGGTTGTTTCCATGACCTGGATATTGTAAATAGTGCTGCAATGAAAACTGGGGTGCATGTGTCTTTTTGAATTATGGTTTTCTCTGGGTATATGACCAGTAGCGGGATTGCTGGGTCGTATGGTAATTCTATTTTTAGTTCTTTAAGGAACCTCCATACTATTCTCCATAGTGGCTGTATTAATTTACATTCCCAACAGAGGGAATGTTGCACCAACAGTGCAAGAGGGTTCCCTTTTCTCCACACCCTCTCCAGCATTTGTTGTTTGTAGATTTTCTGATGATGTCCATTCTAACTGGTGTGAAGTGATACCTCATTGTAGTTTTGATTTGCATGTCTCTAATAATTAGTAATGTTGAGCAGCTTTGCATGTGCTTCTTGGCCATCTGTATGTCTTCTTTGGAGAAAGTCTATTTAGGTCTTCTGCCCATTTTTGTATTGGGTTGTTTGTTTTTTTAATATTGAGCTGCCTGAGCTGTTTATATATTTTGGAGATTAATCCTTTGTCTGATGATTCATTTGCAAATATTTTCTCCCATTCTGAGGGTTGTCTTTTTGTCTTGTTTATTGTTTCCTTTGCTGTGCAAAATCTTTGAAGTTTCATTAGGTTCCATTTGTTTATTTTTGTTTTTATTTCCATTATTCTAGGAGGTGGATCAAAAAATATCTTGCTGTGATTTATGTCAAAGAGTGTTCTTCCTATGTTTTCTTCTAAGAGTTCTATAGTGCCCAGTCTTACATTTAGGTCTCTAATCCATTTTGAGCTTATTTTTGTGTATGGTGTTAGGAAGTGTTCTAATTTTATTCTTTTACATGTACCTGTCCAGTTTTCCCAGCATCACTTATTAAAGAAGCTGTCTTTTCTCCATTGTATACCCTTGCCTCCTTTGTCATAGATTAGTTGACCATAGGTGCATGGGTTTATCTCTGGGTTTTCTATCCTGTACCATTGATCTATATTTCTGGTTTTGTGCCAGCACCATATTGTTTTGATTACTGTAGCTTTGTAGTATAGTCTGAAGTCAGGGAGTCTGATTCCTCCAGCTCTGTTTTTTTCCCTCAAGACTGCTTTGGGTATTCGGGGTCTTTTGTGTCTCCATACAAATTTTAAGATTTTTTGTTCTAGTTCTGTAAAAAATGCCATTGGTAATTTGATAGGGATTGCATTGAATCTGTAGATTGCTTTGGGTAGTATAATCATTTTCACAATATTGATTCTTCCAATCGAAGAACATGGTATATCTCTCCATCTGATTGTATCATCTTTAATTTCTTTCATCAGTGTCTTATAGTTTTCTGCATACAGGTCTTTCGTCTCCCTAGGTAGGTTTATTCCTACGTATTTTATTCTTTTTGTTACAATGGTAAATGGGAGTGTTTCCTTAATTTCTCTTTCAGATTTTTCATCATTAGTGTATAGGAATGCAAGAGATGTCTGTGCATTAATTTTGTATCCTGCCACTTTGCCAAATTCATTGATTAGCTCTAGTAGTTTTCTGGTGGCATCTTTAGGATTCTCTATATATAATATCATGTCATCTGCAAACAGTGACAGTTTTACTTCTTCTTTTCCAATTTGTATTCCTTTTATTTCTTTTTCTTCTCTGATTGTCTTGGCTAGGACTTCCAAAACTATGTTGAATAATAGTGGTGAGAGTGGACATCCTTGTCTTGTTCCTGATCTTAGAGGAAATGCTTTTAGTTTTTCACCATTGAGAATGATGTTTGCTGTGGGTTTGTCGTATAGGGCCTTTATTATGTTGAAGTAGGTTCCCTCTATGCCCACTTTCTGGAAAGTTTTTATCATAAACGGGTGTTGAATTTTGTCAAAAGCTTTTTCTGCATCTATTGAGATGATCATATATTTTTATTCTTCAATTTGTTAATATGGTGTATCACATTGATTTGCATATATTGAAGAATCCTTGCATCTTTGGGATAAATCCCACTTGATCATGGTGAATGGTCCTTTTCATGTGTTGTTGGATTCTGTTTGCTAGTATTTTGTTGAGGATTTTTGCATGTATATTCATCAGTGATATTGGTATGTAATTTTCTTTTTTTGTAATATCTTAGTCTGGTTTTGGTATCAGGGTGATGGTGGCCTCATAGAATGAGTTTGGGAGTTTTCCTTCCTCTGCAATTTTTTGGAAGAGGTTGAGAAGGATGGATCTTAACTCTTCTCTAAATGTTTGATAGAATTCGCCTGTGAAGCCATCTGATCCTGGGCTTTTGTTTGTTGGAAGATTTTTAATCATAGTTTCAATTTCATTACTTGTGATTGGTCTGTTCATATTTTCTATTTCTTCTGGGTTCAGTCTTGGATGGTTGTGCTTTTCTAAGAATTTCTCCATTTCTTCCAGGTTGTCCATTTTATTGGCATAGAGTTGCTTGTAGTCGTCTCTTAGTATGCTTTGTATTTCTGTGGTGTCTGTTGTAACTTCTCCTTTTTCATTTCAAACTTTATTGATTTGAGTCTTCTCCCTCTTTTTCTTGATGAGTCTGGATAATGGTTTATCAATTTTGGTTAACTTCTCAAAGAACCAGCTTTTAGGGCTTCCCTGGTGGTGCAGTGGTTGAGAGTCCTCCTGCCAATGCAGGGGACACAGGTTTGTGCCCCGGTCCGGGAAGATCCCACATGCCACGGAGCTGCTGGGCCCGTGAGCCATGGCCACTGAGCCTGCGCGCCTGGAGCCTGTGCTCCACAATGGGAGAGGCCACAACAGTGAGAGGCCCGTGTACTGCAAAAAAAAAAAAAAAAAAAAGAACCATCTTTTAGTTTTATTGATCTTTGTTATTGTTTTGTTTCTATTTCATTTTTTTCTGCTCTGATCTTTATGATTTCTTTCCTTCTGCTAACTTTGGGTTTTGTTTGTTCTTTCTCTAGTTTCTTTAGGTGTAAGATTAGATTGTTTATTTGAGGTTTTTCTTGTTTCTTGAGGTAGGCTTGTATAGCTATAAACTTCCCTCGTAGAACTCCTTTTGCTGCATCCCATAGGTTTTGGGTCATCGTGTTTTCATTGTCATTTGTCTCTAGGTATTTTTTTGATTTCCTCTTTGATTTCTTCAGTGATCTCTTCGTTATTTAGTAACGTATTGTTTAGCCTCCATGTGTTTGTGTTTCTTACGTTTTTTTCCCTGTAATTGATTTCTAATCTCATAGCGTTGTGGTCAGAAAAGATGCTTGATATGATTTCAGTTTTCTTAAATTTACTGAGGCTTGATTTGTCACCCAAGATGTGATCTATCCTGGAGAATGTTCTGAGTGCAGTTGGGAAAAAAGTGTAATCTGCTGTTTTTGGATGGAATGTCCTATAAATAACAATTAAATCTATCTGGTCTACCATGTCATTTAAAGCTGTGTTTCCTTATTAATTTTCTGTTTGGATGATCTGTCCATTGGTGTAAGTGAGGTGTTAAAGTCCCCCACTATTATTGTGTTACTCTCGATTTCTTGTTTTATAGCTGTTAGCAGTTGCCTTATGTATTGAGGTGCTCCTATGTTGGGTGCATATATATTTATAATTGTTATATCTTCTTCTTGGATTGATCCCTTGATCATTACGTAGTGTCCTTTCTTGTCTCTTGTAACATTCTTTATTTTATTTATTTATTTATTTTTTCATTCTTTATTTTAAAATCTATTTTATCTGATATGAGTATTGCTACTCCAGCTTTCTTTTGATTTCCATTTGCATGGACTACCTTTTTCCATTCCCTCACTTTCAGTCTGTATGTGTTCCTAGGTCTGAGGTGGGTCTCTTTTAGACAGCATATATATGCGCCTTGTTTTTGTATCCATTCAGCAAGCCTGTGTCTTTTGGTTGGAGCATTTAATCCATTTACATTTAAGGTAATTATCATTATGTATGTTCCTATTACCATTTTCTTAATTGTTTTGGGTTTGTTTTTGTAGGTCCTTTTCTTCTATTATGTTTCCCACTTAAAGAAGTTCCTTTAGCCTTTGTTGTAGAGGTGGTTTGCTGGTGCTGAATTCTCTTAGCTTTTGCTTGTCTGTAAAGCTGTTGATTTCTCCATCGAATCTGAATGAGATCCTAACTGGGTAGACTAATCTTGGTTGTAGGTTCTTCCCTTTCATCACTTTAAGTATATCATGCCACTCCCTTCTGGCTTGTAGAGTTTTTGCTGAGAAATCAGCTATTATCTTTATGGGAGTTCTCCTGTATGTTATTTGTCATTTTTCCCTTGCTGCTTTCAGTAATTTTTCTTTGTCTTTAATTTTTGCCAATTTGATTACTATGTGTCTCGGTATGTTTCCCTTTGGGTTTATCCTGTATCAACTCTCTGCACTTCCTGGACTTGGGTGGCTATTTCTTTTCCCATGTTCGGGAATTTTTCGACTATAATCTCTTCAAATATTTTCTTGGGTCCTTTCTCTCTCTCTTCTCCTTCTGTGACCCCTATGATGCGAATACTGTTGCGTTGAATGTTGTCCCAGAAGTCTCTTATGCTGTCTTAATTTCTTTCCCTTCTTTTTTCTTTATTCTGTTCCACAGCAGTGAATTCCACCATTCTGTCTTCCAGGTCACTTATCCGTTCTTCTGCCTCAGTTATTCTGCTATTGATTCCTTCTAATGTATTTTTCATTTCAGTTTTTGTATTGTTCATCTCTATTTCTTCTTTAATTGTTCTAGATCTTTGTTAAACATTTCTTGCATCTTCTCGAGCTTTGCCTCCATTCTTTTTCCGAGGTCCTGGATCATCTTCACTACCATTATTCTGAATTCTTTTTCTGGAAGGTTGCCTATCTCCATTTCATTTAGTTGTTTTTCTGGGGTTTTATCTTGTTCCTTCATCTGGTACATAGCCCTCTGCCTTTTCATTTTGTCTTTCTGTGAATGTGGTTTTCATTTCCCAGGCTGCAGGACTGTAGTTCTTCTTGCTTCTGCTGTCTGCCCTCTGCTGGATGAGGCTATTTAATAGGCTTGTGCAAGTTTCCTGATGGGAGGGACTGGTGGTGGGTAGAACTGGCTGTTGCTCTGGTGGGCAGAGCTCAGTAAAACTTTAATCCACTTGTTTGCTGATGGATGGGGCTGGGTTCCCCCCCTGTTGGTTGTTTGGCCTGAGGCAACCCAATACTGGAGCCTACCCGGGCTCTTTGGTGGGGCTAATGGCGGACTCTGGGGGGGGCTGACTCCAAGGAGTACTTCCCAGAACTTCTGCTGCCAGTGTTCTTGTCCCTTGGTGAGCCACAGCTGCCCCCCACCTCTGCAGGTGACCCTCCAACACTAGCAGGTAGGCCTGGTTCAGTCTCCTATGGGGCCACTGCTCCTTCCCCTGGGTCCCAATGCTCACACTACTTTGTGTGTGCCCTCCAAAAGTGGAATCTCTGTTTCCCCCAGTCCTGCTGAAGTCCTGCAATCAAATCCCGCTAGCCTTCAGAGTCTGATTCTCTAGGAATTCCTCCTCCTGTTGCCAGACCCCCAGGTTGGGAAGCCTGACGTGTGGCTCAGAACCTTCACTCCAGTGGGTGGACTTCTGTGGTATAAGTGTTCTCCAGTTTGTGAGTCACCCACCCAGCAGCTATGGGATTTGATTTTATTTTGATAGTTCCCCCTCCTACCATCTCATTGTAGCTTCTCCTTTGTCTTTGCATGTGGGGTATCTTTTTTGGTGAGTTCCAGTGTCTTCCTGTCGATGATTGTTCAGCAGTTTTGATTCTGGTGTTCTCAAAAGAGGGAGTGAGAGCATGTCCTTCTACCCTGCCATCTTGAACCCAGCTTTTTCAGAGATTATTTTGCAGCTGGTCAGAAGGGCTGTCTCTGCCCCCACCTCATGCTCAACATCTGGGGTTAGCTGTGGGCTCTGGTCTCTTCAGAAATGAACTGCCTGACCTTTGGTTTTCCTCCTGTTATGGTAACTAATCACTGTGACCTGAATTCTGTTACCAGCTGGATGGGTCTCTATTTTATTCTGTTTGATGCTATTGTAAATGGGATCATTAAAAAATTTCCTTTTAAGATAATTTGTGATTAGTGCATGGAAATGCTACTAATTTTTGTAGGTTAGTTTTGTATCCTGTAACTTCACTGAATTTGTAGGTTAGATCTAACAGTTTTTTTTTTTTGGTGTAATAATTAGGATTTTCTATATATAAAATCATGTCACCTGCAAACAGAGACAGTTTTACTTCTTCCTTTCGAATTCTGATGCCTTTTATTTCTATTTCTTGCCTGATTGCTCTGGACAGGACTTTCAGTACCATGTTGAATAGGAGTGGTTAGAGTGGGCACCCTTGTCCTATTCCTGATGTAGAGGAAAAGCTTTTAACCTTTCCATATCAAGTATGATGTTAGCTGTGGCCTTGTCATATATGGTCTTTATTATGTTGAGGTCTATTTCTTCTATACCTAATTTGTCAAGAATTTTTATCATGAAAGGGTTTAGAATTTTGTGAAATGCATTTTCTCTGTCTATTCAGATGATCATATGATTTGTTTCTTTCATTCTATTATGGTGATTTATCTCACTGATTTTGTGTATGTTGAACAATCTTTCAATCCCAGGGGTAAATCCCTCTTGATCATTGTGTATTATCCTTTTAATACGCTGCTGAATTCAGTTTGCTAGTAGTTTGCTGAGAATATTTGCATCTATATTCACCAGGGATATTGGCCTATAGTTTTCTTTTCTGGTAGTGTCCTTTCCTGGCTTTGGTATCAGGGTGATGTTGACCTCATAAAATGAGTTTGGGAGTATTTCCACCTCTTTGATTTTGGGGGGAGAGTTTGAAAAGTATTGGCATCAGTTCCTTAAATGTTGGTAAAATACACCAGTGAAGCCATCTGGACCTGGTTTGGGAAGATCCCACATGCCGCGGAGCATCTAAGCCCGTGTGCCACAACTACTGAGCCTGCACTCTAGAGCCAGTGAGCCACAACTACTGAGCTTGCATGCCACAACTACTGAAGCCCATGTACCTAGAACCTGTGCTCCGCAACAAGAGAAGCCACTGCAATGAGAAGCCCACGCACCAGAGCAGGGATCGGACCTGTGTCCCCTGCATTGGCAGGCAGATTCTTAACCACTGCACCACCAGGGAAGCCCTAACATCCTATTTTAAACTGATAAAAACTTAACTTCAATAGAGTTCCTTAACTTTCCAATTTTACTTCTCCTCCCCATCACATTTTAGATCATTAATGATCATATTGTTTTCTATTATATAACTAACTACAGACTGTTGTAGGTATGGTTATTTTTACATTTTTTTTTAAACTTTTTATTTTATATTGGAGTATAGTTGATTAACAATCTTGTGAGAGTTTCAGGTGTACAGCAAAGTGATTCAGTTATACATATACATGCATCCTTTTTTTGTTTGTTTGTTTGTTTGTTTTTTTGCGGTACACAGGCCTCTCACTGTTGTGGCCTCTCCCGTTGCGGAGCACAGGCTCCGGACGCGCAGGCTCAGCGGCCATGGCTCACGGGCCCAGCGGCTCCGCAGCATGTGGGATCTTCCTGGACCGGGGCACGAACCCGTGTCCCCTGCATCGGCAGGAGGACTCTCAACCACTGCGCCACTAGGGAAGCCCCATGTATCTATTCTTTTTCAAATTCTTTTTCCATTTAGATTGCTCCATAATATTGAGCAGAGTTCCCTGTGCTATACAGTAGGTCCTTGTTGGTTTTTACATTTTTTTAACTTTTAAATTAGAGTAGTAAGTGAATTACACACCACCATACAATATTATAGAATCTAACTTTGACTATATATTTACCATACTAGTGAGTTTTAGGTTGCCTTCTTAAATTTTTATGATGTTAAAGTCCTTTTATTTCCACTCAAAGGACTCCCTTTTAGCATTTCTTATAAGACAGGTATAATGAGGATAAACTCCCTCAGCTTTTGTTTGTTTGGGAAAGTCTTTATCTCTCCTTTATTTCTGAAGGACAGTTTTACTAGGTATAGATTTTTTTGTTCACAGTTTTTTTTCTTCAGTATTTTGAATATATCATCCCATTATCTCCTGGTCTAAAAAGCTTTTGTGGAGAAATTTGCCAATAATCTTACAGGACTTCCCTTGTATGTAACTTCTCTTCAGAATTCTTTCATTGTCTTTGATTTTTTTCTCTTTTTGATTTTTTAAATTTGAAGTATAGTTGCTTTAAAATACAGTGTTTCAGGTGTACAGCATAGTGATTCAATATTTATCAGATTATATTCCATTATAAGTAATTACAGATAATGGGTATAGTTTCCTGTGCTATACAGTAAATCCTTGTTGCTTATCTATTTTATATATAGTAGTTTGTATCTGTTTATCCCATATGCGTAATTTGTCCCTCCCCACTTCTTTCTCCCCTTTGGTAACCACAAGTTTGTTTTCTATGTCTGTGACTCTGTTTCTGTTTTGTATATACATTCATTTGTATTATTTTTTAGATTCCACATATAAATGATATCATATGGTATTTGTCTTTTTCTGTATGACTTATTTGACTAAGCATAATCTTTGGGTCCAACCATGTTACTACAAATGGCAGTATTTCATTCTTTTTCATGATATATATCTATATCTGTATATCTATATCTATGTCTATCTATCTATCTTATGTCTCACATCGTCTTAATCTAATCATATGTTGATGTGCACTTGGGTTGCTTCCATGTTTTGGCTATTGTAAATAATGCTTCTATGAACATTGGGGTGTATGTATATTTTTGCATTAGTGTTTTTGATTTTTCTGAATATATAACCAGGATTGGAGTTGCTGGATCATATGGTAATTCTATTTTTAATTTTCTGAGCAACCTCCATACTGTTTTCCATAGTGGCTGCACCAATTTACATTCCCACCAACAGTGTTCAAGGGTTCCCTTTTCTTCACATCCTTGCTAACATTTGGGAAGTTTGGGAAGGATTGGTATCAATTCTTTAAGTGTTTGGTCAAATTCACCAGTGAAGCCAGCGAATGAAAGCCTGGACTTTTGTTGGGCAGTTTTTGGATACTGATTGAATCTTCTTAGTAATTGGTCTGTTCATATTTTCTATTCCTTAATGATTCAGTCTTGGTAGGTTGTAGGTTTCTAGCAATTTATCCATTTCTTCTAGGTTGTCGAATTTGTTGGCATACAATTGTTCATACTAGTCTCTTATGATCCTTTGTGTTTCTGTGGTATCAGTTGTAATACCTTTCATTTCCTATTTTATCTATTTTTTTGACTCCTCTTTTTTCTTGGAAAGTTGAACTAAAGGTTTGTCTACTTTGTTTATTGTTTCAGAAAACCAGCTTTTGCTTTCATTGATCTTTTCTATTGTCTTCCTTGTCTCTATTTCATTCATTTTTTTCCCCCTGATCTTTGTTATTGCCTTCCTACTACTAACTTGGGCTTAGTTTTTAATTTTCTAGTTCCTTAAGATGTATAGTTAGGTTGTTTAAGGTCTTTCTTGTTTCTTTTGTTTAAAATAAATTTATTTATTTTTCTATTTATTTTTGGCTGTGCTGGGTCTTCATTGCTGCTCACGGGCTTTCTGTAGTTGCACTAAGTGGGGGCTACTCTTCGTTGCAGTGTGCAGGCTTCTCATTGTGGTGGCTTCTCTTGTTGCAGAGCATGGGCTGTAGGTTCACAGGCTTCAGTGGTTGTGGCACGTAGGCTCAGTAGTTGTGGCTCATGGGCTCTAGAGCGCAGGCTCAGTAGTTGTGGTGCACAGGCTTAGTTGCTCTGCAGCCTGTGGGATCTTCCTGGACCAGGACTTGAACCCATGTCCCCTGCATTGGCAGGCGGATTCTTAACCACTGTGCAACCAGGGAAGTCCCTCTTTCTTGTTTCTTTTTAAAATTAATTAATTAATTAATTATTTTTGACTGTGTTGGGTCTTCATTTCTGTGTGAGGGCTTTCTCTAGTTGCGGCAAGGGGGGGGCCACTCTTCATCGCGGTGCGTGGACCTCTCACTATCGTGGCCTCTCTTGTTGCGGAGCACAGGCTTCAGACGCGCAGGCTCAGTAGTTGTGGCTCATGGGCCTAGTTGCTCCGCGGCATGTGGGATCTTCCCAGACCAGGGCTCAAACCCGTGTCCCCTGCACAGGCAGGCAGATTCTCCACCACTGAGCCACCAGGGAAGCCCTTTCTTGTTTCTTAACGTAGGCATTTATCACTATGAATTTCTCTCTTAGAACTGCTTTTGCTGCATGCCATAAGATTTGATATGTTGTATTTCCATTTTCATTTGTCTCTAGATATTTTTTTGATTTCTCTTCATTTCTTCTTTGACCCATTTGTTGTTCAGGAGCATGTTGTTTAATCTCCATGTATTTGAGAATTTTCTAATTTTCTTCTTGTCATTGATTTCTATTTTCATACCATTGTGGTCAGGAAAGATGCATGACTTTTTTCAATCTTCTTAAAATTATTGACTTGTTTTGTGGCCTAACATATGACATCTTGGAGAATGTTCCCTGTACACTTGAGAAAAATGTGTATTCTGCTGCTTTTGGATAGAATGATCTGAAAATGTCAAGTCTGTCTGGTCTTATATGTAGTTTAAGTCCAGTGTTTCTTTATAGATTTTCTGTCTTTATGATCTACCCATCGATAAAAGTGAGGTGTTGAAGTGCTCTTCTATTATTGTATTGCTGTCTATTTCTCCCTTTAGGTCTGTTAACACATTTTTGCTGGAGACGTATTACGGCCACAGGTGTTTGTTTCTGCAAAAATCCGCCAGTCAATAATGTGTTAATATTTACTTTATATATTTAGGTAGTCCTATGTTGGGTGCATAAATAGTTACAAATGTTGTATCCTCTTGTTGGATTGACCCCTTTATCATCACATGATAACCTTCTTTGTCTCTTATTACAATCTTTATCTTAAAGTCTATGTTTTTTTCTGATATAAGTATAGCTACCCCAGCTTTCTTTCAGTTTCCATTTGCATGGAATATTTTTCTTTTCATCTTTCACTTTCAGTCTGTGTATCCTTAGAGTTGAAGTGAGTCTCTTAAAGGGAGCATATAGTTGGGCCTTATTATCATTTTTTAATCCATTCAACCATACTACCTCTTTTGACTGGAGAAATTAGGTCATTTACATTTAAAGTAACTGTTGATAGATACAGACTTATTGCCATTTAAAAATTGTTTTCTGGCTGTTTTATATTTCCTTTGTTTCTTTCTTTTGCTCTCTTCTTTTGTGATTTAATGATTTTCTAAGTGGTATATTTAGATTCCTTTCTCTTTATTATTTGTGTATCTACTGTAGGTTTTTGCTTTGTGGTTACCATGAGACAACATGTAAGAGTTTGTTTTGTTTTGTTTTTTAATATCTTTATTGGGGTATAATTGCTTTACAATGGTGTGTTAGTTTCTGCCATCTAAGAGTTTTAATAGTCTATTTTACGTATGTTTTAAAATTAACTGGTTAAAAAATTACATACGGTAAAATTTAATTTTTTCTTTTGGTGAACAATTCTATGAGATTTAACACATATGTAATTTTGTGTAACCACAACCATAATCAAGATAGAGGACAGTTCTTTTGCCCTCCAAATTGCCTCATGCTTCCCCTATTTTAGTTGGCAGTCACTGACCTGTTCTCTAACCCCATCATTTTGCCTTTTCTAGAATGTCATATAAATGAATTCATACAGTAAGTGACCTGTAGAGTCTAGGTTCTTTCATTCAGCATAATGCCTTTTAGATTCATCCATATTTTTGAGTGTGTCAATAGTTCTTTTCTTTTTTATCGCTGTGTATCATTTCATTGTGTGAATGAGCCACAGTTTGTTTATCCATTCACCCATTGTGGGACATTTGGGTTGTTTTCAGTTTTTGGTGATTGTTAATAAAGCTGTTATGAGCATCCATGTACAAATGTTTATGCAAACCTAAGTTTTCAATTTTCTAAGGTAAATACCAGGAGTTGAATTGCTGAGTCATATGATAAGGGTATGTTTAACTTTATTAGAAACTGACACATTTTTCCCTAGTGGCTGTACCATTTTGCATTCCCAACAGCAAAGTATGGCAGTTAGAATTGCCTTGCATTCTCATCAGCACTTGGTATTGTCAATTACAAAAATTTAGCCATCTTAATATATGTGTAGTAGCATGTCATTATAGTTTTAATTTGCATTTCCCTAATGACTCATGATGTTGAGCATCTTTTCTTGTTCTTATTTGCCAATCATATATTTTCTTTGAAGTGTCTGTTTAAATCTCTTGCTCATTTCTTTTTCAGTTTTAATAAACTTCTTTGAAAATAATATCAGATTTACAGAAAATTTGCAAAGACAGAACAGAGTTTCTTTCTTTTTCTTCTTCTTTTTCTTAATTGGGGCATAGTTGTTTTACAATGTTGTGTTAGTTTCTACTGTACAGCAAAATGAAGTAGAGTTCCCTGTGCTATACAGCAGGTTCTCATTAGTTATCTATTTTATATATATTAGTGTATATATGTCAATCCCAATCTCCCAATTCATCCCACTCCCCCTTCCCCTACCTTGGTGTCCATACATTTGTTCTCTACATCTGTGTGTCTATTTCTTCCTTGCAAACTGGTTCATCTGTACCACTTTTCTAGATTCCACATATATGCGTTAATAAACGATATTTGTTTTTCTCTTTCTGACTTGCTTCACTCTGTATGCCAGTCTCTAGGTCCATCCACGTCTCTACAAATGACCTAATTTTGTTCCTTTTTATGGCCGAGTAATATTCCATTGTATATATATTCCACATCTTTATCCATTCATCTGTCAATGGACATTTAGGTTGCTTCCATGATCTGGCTATTGTAAATACTGCTGCAATGAATATTGGGGTGAATGTGTCTTTTTGAATTATGGTTTTCTCTGGGTATATGCCCAGTAGTGGGATTGCTGGGTCGTATGGTAATTCTATTTTTAGTTTTTTCAGGAACCTCCATACTGTTCTCCATAGTGGCTGTATCAATCTGCATTCCCACCAACAGTGCAAGAGGGTTCCCTTTTCACCACACCCTCTCCAGCATTTATTGTTTGTATATTTTCTGATGATGCCCTGTCTAACCAGTGTGAGGTGATACCTCATTGTAGTTTTGATTTTCATTTCTCTAGTAGTTAGTGATGTTGAGCATCTTTTCATGTGCCTCTTGGCCATCTGTATGTCTTCTTTGGAGAAAGGTCTATTTAGGTCTTCTGCCCATTTTTGTATTGGGTTGTTTGATTTTTTGATATTGAGCTGCATGAGCTGTTTGTATATTTTGGAGATTAATCCTTTGTCTGTTGATTCATTTGCCAATATTTTCTCCCATGCTGAGGGTTGTCTTTTCGTCTTGTTTATGGTTTCCTTTGCTGTGCAAAAGCTTTTAAGTTTCATTAGATCCCATTTGTTTATTTGTGCTTTTATTTCCATTTCTCTAGGAGGTGGATCAAAAAGGATCTTGCTGTGATTTATCTCAAAGAGTGTTCTTCCTATGTTTTCCTCTAAGAGTTTTATAGTGACTGGTCTTACATTTAGGTCTTTAATCCATTTTGAGTTTACTATTGTGTATAGTGTTAGGGAGTGTTCTAATTTCATTCTTTTACATGTAGCTGTCCAGTGTTCCCAGCACCACATATGGCTTGTGGGATCTTAGTTCTCCAACCAGGGATCAAACCCAGGCCGTGGCAGTGAAAACACCGAGTCCTAACCACTGGACTACCAGGGCATTCCCTAGGACAGAGTTTCTATATACCATTTACCCAGTTTCTCTTGAGTCATACTTACATAAGATGCTAATATTATTTTTCCAAACTCAGTGTTGTCTTTTGTATAATACTATTAACTAAATTTCAGACTTTATTCAGATTTCACCAGTTTTTTTTTTTTTTTTTCTGTTAATAACCTTCCCCACCCCTACCCCTTTGCCCCCTGCTCCAGGCTCAGATACAGTATACCTAGAGTTAATTTTCTGTCCTTACTTTATAAGTCTTTTGGGTATCTTTACCTTCTTGGAGAAGTTGTGTCTAGAGCCATCTGACCTACTCCAATCTGGAGTGATTTATTTATAGATCTCCTCCATTGTTGCCATGTTGGGATTTCCCTTTATGTTCATCCTGGCGATTCCTTCCTCTTGCGTTGGATCTCTTGATTTCTGGATCCAATGGCCTTCTATTTCATGGCTTTCTGTTTCTTGATTTACTATCTCATTTTGGTTAAACGCATCTTTGGGGAGTTTCTAGATAAAGGGAGGATGGAAATGAATTTTTCATAGATAATTTTATTCTACCCTCACTTTTAATTGGTTTTCCAGGGTGTGATCATTAATTTTATGTATCAACTTGGCTAGGGTAGAGCACCCATTTATTTAATCAAAAACTAATATAGGTATTGCTGTGAAAAAATTTTATAGATGTAATTGAGATCTTTAATCTGTTGACTTTAAGTAAAGGAGATTACCCATAATAACATGTGTGGGCCTGATCCAATCAAGTGAAGGCCTTATAGCAAAAACTGAAGTGTCCTTGAAAAGAAGAAATTCTGCCTCAGGATTGCTCTATTAACCCATGCCTGAGTTTCCAGCCTGACAACCTGCCCTGTGAAATTCAGAATTGTCTTTCCCCACAGTTGTCTGAGCCAATTTCTTAAAATAAATCTGTTATCCATGTCTATGTCTCTACTATTCTGTTTCTCTAGAGAACACTGACTAATACACAGGGTATAGAATTATAGGTTAGCAATACCTTTCTCTCAGAATTTTGAAGGCATAGTTCCATTGGTTTCTAGCTACCGTATGCTGTTGAGAAATTTGATACAATTTTGAGCCTTGAGCCTTTATATAAAATTAATTTTACTCTGAAAGATTGTAGAATCTTGTCATCATCGTTGGTGGTCTGAAATTGCATGGTAAGGTTCATTTTCATCCATTGTTCTGGGTGCTCAGAGTCTCTTTCAATCTGGAAACTCACATCCTTTAGCTCTGGGAAATTTTCCTGACATTTGTTTGAGGCTTTTTTTACATCCATTGTCTCTATTTTCTCTTTCTGGAAGTCCTATTATTTGGATATTGGTTCTAGTGGAATGGTCTTCAAGTTTTCTTATTTCGTTTCACCTATTTTTAATCTTTTTGGGATGTATCTTGAATCTTATCTCCTAACCACGCTCTCAGTTAGATCCTAATTTCTGCCACCATGCTTTTAATTTCCAAGAGCTCTTTTATGTTTTCAGAATGTTCATTCTTTTTCCATATATTTATTTAATCACTTAAAAACTAAAATATATATTGAAATCATTATCTGTCTGCCCCAAACAATGAATATTATAAATTATCATTTTCTTTGTTATAAAACTGGAAACAGAAAGTTAAATTTGTATGATTTCTGGAATATTTTGATCCATAAAATTTAGCAATGCAAATGCACTGCACAAAAATTTTGAATGTTACAATTTAATTTTTGTTTCATGTATAAGAAACTTAACTTAAATAAAACAAATTAAAAGAAAATTCTATAAGTATTGATATCCCTAGTTAGTAAGTATTTACTAACAGACTAAATAAATGCCTCTGTGATGCTTACATTATGGAAATGCCTTGTTTTGTTTGGTGAAGCATAACACATGTCCTTGAATGTTTTTTCAATGCATAGATGCTATTCTTACTGATTATTTTTGCATTTAATTCCATCTACTTATGCAAAAATTTGGGTATGCTATCTCATTTTTCTTAACTGCTACACTAATCCTAGATCTTTTTCCATGGGTTTATTAACATGCCAAGATGTATCAGTTCAATATGTAGTCTTGTAATTTTATTTAACACCTACTGTTTTCATACTTTCTTACTCTCATTTAACACATGCAGCTCTAAGTTCTTATATAAAGTGCAACTATCTTTTTTTGTTTTCTACGTTTTCCCTGCATAAATCTCTCCCTTTGTCACAGTGATCATTTTGTCTGCATAGAACCTTCATATATGAGGTTATATAACATATATAGGTTATATACATATGTAGGTTGCTACATATACAAGGTTATATAGTATAGTAGTTAGAAGTGTGGGCTCTTAAGGTTGGCTAGACTCCCTGTATTTATTTATTTATCTATTAAAGTTTTTATTGGAGTATAGTTGATTTACAATGTTGTGTTTGTTAGTTTCACGTGTACAGGAAAGTGAATCAGCCATACATATACACATATCCAATTTTTAATTTTTTTAATTACAAAATTTTTGAGGTGCTTTATACATTCTATTATTTATATATAATACAGGTTATTATGTTTGCTCAAGACCACTGTGCCTATTAAATGATATACTGTATGTAAAGAAGCTAGCACATAAAAAATTAGTATGGGTTCTTATAAGGTTAGAAATGGGGAGAGGAAGAATTGGTCATCTGTGTTCCTTTTTTTCATTTTCTAACTTGATGTGTATCACCTCCACATTCTTGTCCCCAAAGTTTTCAAAAATACTAACTCCAACATGATGTAAAGGATAGCCACTCTTTTTTAGATTCTTTTCCCATATAAGCCGTTACAGAGTATTGAGTAGAGTTTCCTGTGCAATAAAGTAGGTCCTTATTAGTTATCTATTTTATGTATAGTAGTGTGTATATGTCAATCCCAATTTCCCAACTTACCCCTCCCCCCACTTACCCACTGTTAATTGTAAGTTTGTTTGCTACATCTGTGACTCTATTTCTGTTTTGTAAATAAGTTCACTTGTAACCTTTTTTTAGATTCCACATATAAGCGATATCAGATGATATTTGTCTTTCTCTGTCTGACTGACTTCACCCAGTCTGACAATCTCTAGGTCCATTCATGTTGCTGCAAATGGCATCATTTTGTTCTTTTTTATGGATAAGTAATATTCTATTATATATATATACCACATCTTTATCCATTCCTCTGTCAGTGGACATTTAGGTTGCTTCCATGTCCTGGCTATTGTAAATAGTGCTACAGTGAACATTGGGGTGCATATATCTTTTCAAATTATGATTTTCTTCAGGTATATGCTGAGGAGTGGGATTGCTAGATCATATGGTAGTTCTATTTTTAGTTTTTAAAGGAACCTCCATACTGTTCTCCACAGTGGCTGTACCAATTTACATTCTCACCAACAGTATAGGAGGGCTCCCTTTTCTCCACACCCTCTCCAGCATTGTTTGTAGATTAAAAAAAATTTTTTTTAAGTATTTTAAAAAAATTTATTCAATTATTTCTGGCTGCGTTGGGTCTTTGTTGCTGCGCGTGGGCTTTCTCTAGTTGCGGTGAGCGTGGGCTACTCTTTTGTTGCGGTGCACAGGCTTCTCATTGCGGTGGCCTCTCGTTGCAGAGCACGGTCTCTAGGCACACGGGCTTCAGTAGTTGTGGCTCGTGGGCTCTAGAGCGCAGGCTCAGTAGTTGTGGCACACGGGCTTAGTTGCTCTGTGGCATGTGGGATCTTCCCAGACCAGGGCTTGATCCTGTGTCCCCTGCATTGGCAGGAGGATTCTTAACCACTGTACCACCAGGGAAGCCCTGTAGATTTTTTTGATGATGGCCATTCTGCCCTGTGTGAGGTGATAGCTCATTGCAGTTTTGATTTGCATTTCTCTAATGATTAGTAATGTTGAGCATCTTTTGATGTGCTTTTTGGCCATCTGTAAGAATGTTCATTTTTGTCACAGCATCCTGATCATGCTTCATGGATGCTGTATAATTTACTATCTTTGAAGATGTATGGTAATTTTTGTTCTGAAGTTTACTTCTTGCAGTCCTTGTTTACCCCAGCGGCAGTTTTCTGTTTGTATATTTCAGTCTCATTTTAGAGAATATCCTTTGATGTCTTGTGATATTTGGTTGGCTGTGCGTTGAGTGGGGACTAAAATGTGAGTGAGCACTGGCTGTGGGGGGTGTAGTGGAACTTCACTGTAGGGTGCCTTGGCTGAGTCAGTTGTTAGGGAAATCTCCAGTGTTATTACCTTTAAGCTTTCCCCCTCGGTAAGGTAACTATATAATTTGTGGTAAAAGTGGAACATTTTTGAGAGGGAAAGTATATACTGTTATCATGCCTGAGTGTCCGGCATAAACTCAGACTATCTTAGGCAAATTAGCATATGGTCATCTACTTCCTGGTAGTGATAGTTTTTTCAGAGAAAATTCTTCCACACCCAGTATGGGTGCTAGAAGTCAAGCTGTATGCATCTAGGAACTGTGTGGAGGAAGAGGTCTAGGGACTCATTATTTATCTTTCAGTGCGCATGCTTATGGCCCCAAATTGGAAGCTACCGAAATGTCAGTCAGCAATAGGGTAGAAAATTGTGGGATAATCATATGGCAGAATACTACTCAGCAATGAAAAAGAATGCGCTTTCACTGTATACAATGAAATGAATGGTTCTCATACAGTGTTGAACAACATAACACCAAAAAGCTAGATAAAGAGGACATACTCTATTACTCTATATGAAGTTCAAGAACTGGCAAAACTAATCCATGATGATAGAAATAATAATAATGGTTACCTTTGGGGCATTGATGGGAAGGCATCAATCCTACCAAAGGTATTGATGGGGAGGGGGCATGAAAGAACCTGTAGGTTAGCTGGAAATACTCTATCTCTTGTTCTAGGTGCTGCTTACAAGGGTGTGTGTATATATGTAAAACATCATTGCACCATACAATTAATAGTTGTGCACTCTATTATATGTAAATTATACCTCAATTTTTAAAAGAAGGTACAAAGTGTTGAGGTTTTCTGAGACAGGTGAGTTGACCGCAGACTGGTCAAGGGTGACGGTCGCGGTGGGGAGACAGGATTGGGCATCATGGACAGCTTCATGGCATTGAAATAGCATTTGAGTTAAGCCTTAAAATAGTGGTTCTCAACAGTTCTTGGGTCAAAGCCACTGTGAATTTGATGGAAATTATTGTCTTTCTCTTCATGAAAAAAGCCCCCATATACACAAAGGCATACCCAACTTGTGTATATTATTTCATGGCCCTATTAATATCCATCTGTGACCCTCCTAAGAATCAATGGGTCCTGGGCTTAAGGACCCCTGCTTAGATAAATGGATACAAATGGGAGGGGGAAGAGCAGGACTGCAGCTAAGTAAACCCCTATAGTAAGATCGGGCATCTGCTAGCACATATGGATACCAGGCAGAGAGAGGCGAAGAATCCTCCACGATCCACTTCAGTAAAATTTCCCATTGACAGCCCAACCCAGGATAAATTCCCAGCACCAACTCTGCAGATGAAATTAATACTTATACTGAGTCACCATGGCTCCAAGCTGTATTTACAAAAGCTAATATTATGTTTGTTTATGAGAACCAGCTTGCTTTAACTTGAAGTATTTTACACTGAGCATCTTACTGATCTGGAATGTCTTTTTGTTTTCTAATGATTTTTTCTGCAGTGTATGATTATGCAATCTCTTAACCTGCTGCTGCTTGGGACACTCATGTGATACTATAGATGTATTAACTGCTTAAATATTCATTGCCCCTCTCTGCTGAGTCTATTCCTATGTGAAAAGTACACTTCCCAACACTTTGACGACAGACTTGTCAATGTCATTTGCTTTGGTCAGTGGATTGTGAGTTCTGTAAACCATGTTTAAGCAGAAGCTTTACGAGCTCCCATGGTTCCACTATCACATTTTTTCTTCTGCCATAAACGTGGCATGTCCTAGACGGGTTGCTCTGGATCCCAATCCAGAGATTTGGGGATTGTTTGTCACCACAACATAACATAGTGAAAGCTGACTAACACACCAGGACATTTGGGAAAGTCTCTTGAACAAGTTGAGCAGAATCTGCTATTGAGTCTTTTCTCAGGGCCCGGGTAATTTTCTCTCCATTTTCATCAATCACGAGAGTCAGTTTATTTAGGATTCCAGAATATGTAAAAATGATGGGTATCTAAGTTACTTCTTTTTTATTAACAAAAGAAAGAAATGTAAAGACCATAAACCACCTGAATTAATATAATACCACAATTGAGAACAAAATATTTTATTTCTCTCAATAAAACTATAGTTTACAATAGTATTTACTAAATAAATTATATAATCTTTTACAAGCAATAAACTAAATCACAAATATTTCAAAGACAATGTATGTACACGACATAAGGCCTTTTATAAATAGCTTTGCTTTTCTCATTTCACTAGTAAACAGTGAAAAAATCTTTATAGAAGCTAATTTTCTATAAAGTATATGCAGACCTATTACACTGATCTTTATATGAAACCAATTTAAACTTTTAATGACATGGGCTGATTATAACTTTGAAAAAGAGCATAATTCAGACGTTACCATTTTGCATGGATAGATTTTTTAAAAATATATAAGCAGATTACATATGTTGCTTATGGATAATCACTGGATGCATGCAAAATGAAACAATGCAAGTGTCAATAGTAAAATAGCACTTCCAAGTCCAAAAAGGTGATTGGCAATGGTATAGAAAGCAGCTTAAATAGAGTTCATGCAGTTCTTCACAGTTCAGCAAGCAACAGCAAATGACAGAAGAGTGTGGTATTTTTCACATCACATCTGCCGATCAGCCTCTCGGCCGAGGCTCCCCTGACATCTCGCAGGCTCCAAGTCCAGTTGATGATGACTCTGTGTGTAGTGGGGCTCAGCCCAGTTTCCTTTGGGAAATTGTGGAGTGGAGAAACTTCTCTCCCACAACCGTGTTCCTGCCTCATCCATCTGCTTAGGTGGTCACCATTTTCACTTACTGGGGGAGAAAAAAAGAAAGCAGATGTAAGACTAAGTTTTCGCATCAATTTATAATGGCGCCTCATGATTGCGAACAAGTTCATTCTTTCTTCCAATGACTTGTGCCTGGAAAACATGCAGGTAGAAATGGGAGGGCATTAGGTCTGGAATTGATTCTTTTGCAGTGAGGAACATCTGCTTCCCTGGACCTGCAACATGTAAATTACACCAAGATCTATCAAGCGCTTACCACATCACAGCTTAGTGCTAGGGACTCTGAAGGGAACAGCGCTGGCTAAGACACACTCCTGCCCTCCAAGTGCACAGGGCTTTGGGGATGTGCTGTGGTATATCAGGCCTGAAGCCAATCAGAGCAACCTGAACATGGTCTGGAACTCATGAATGCTGTGTGCATTTTTACACACTATCCCTGTGGCTGGGGAGGAAAAAATATGTCCAGCAAATACTGGACCTAAAATGGTAGCCACTTAAGCTCAGAGGCAGCTAATTCAACCCCTGACAGCTGTACCAAGATATATACGGGGAAGCAGTACCATGGTCAGTCAGACACAATGGCTTAAATCTATTGATTCTCTCTAATTATTACAGCTACAGGACATTATGCAAGTTAGTTAATCATATTTGCACCTTATTTATCTGTTAAATGGGAGTAATAAACCCTACTTTATAAGTGATAAACTTTTCTATGAGGAAATAGTATCTGTACAAATAGACACACATACATGATATACACAAATTCTGTACATATCATTTAGTGCCTGGCAATAGTAGTGTCTCCAAAATAGTAGTTAAGAAGGTTGCAGTTGGGATCACAGAGATTGTGTGGCCCAACACATTCATTTGGAGGCTGAAAATACTTGAGTAAACAGTTTGAAATGACTGAAAATTATTAGGAAAGAAACTATATCAAAGAGGATTCTGTTTAAAAGTATTACATCTCGTAATTTGAGCCTATTGTGAGTTGTACCTTTTGTTGTTTTATAGTTGAGACTGCTCACTCTCATTAATCTAAAACATGTTCACACTGTTACTTTCTATCCTGTTCTATTGAGCTATATTTCTGTTTTTGTGCCAGTACCATATTGTTGTGATGACTACAGCTTTGTAGTAAAGTCTGAAGTCAGGGAGCCTGATGCCTCCAGCTCCATATTTCTTTCTCAAGATTGCTTTGGCTATTCGAGGTCTCTTGTGTCTCCATACAAATTTTAAGATTGTTTTGTTCTAGTTCTGTGAAAAATGCCATTGGCAATTTGACAGGGATTGCACTGAATCTGTAGATTGCCTTGGTATTACAGTCATTTTGACAATATTGATTTTTCCAATCCAAAAACATGGTATATCTTTCCAGCTGTTTGTGTCATCTTCAATTTCTTTCATCAGCATCTTACAGTTTTCAGAGTACAGGTCTTCTGCCTCCTTAGGTAGGTTTATTCCTAGGTATTTCATTCTTTTTGATGCTAAGGTAAATGGGATTGTTTCCTTAATTTCTCTTTCTGATCTTTCATTGCTAGTGTATAGAAATGCAACAGATTTCTGTGCATTAATTTTGTATCCTGCCACTTTACCGAATTCATTGATGAGCTCTAGTAGTTTTCTGGTAGCATCTTTAGGATTATCTGTGTATACTATCCTGTCATCTGCAAACAGTGACAGTTTTACTTCTTTTCCAATTTGGATTCCTTTTATTTCTTTTTCTTCTCTGATTACTGTGGCTAGGACTTCCAAAACTATGTTGAATAAAAGGGGCAAGAGTGGACATCCTTGTCTTGTTCCTGATCTTAGAGGAAATGCTTTCAGCTTTTCACCACTGCGTATGATGTTAGCTGTGGGTTTGTCATCTATGGCTTTTCTTATGTTGAGGTACATTCTCTTTATGCCCACCTTCTGGAGAGTTTTTAATCAGAAACCAGTACTGAATTTTGTCAAAAGCTTGTTCTGCATCTATTTAGATGATCATATGATTTTTATTATTCAATTTGTTAATGTGGTGTATCACACTGATTGATCTGCATATATTGAAGAATCCTTGCATCCCTGGGATAAACCCCACTTGATCATGGTGTATGATCCTTTTAATGTATTGTTGGATTCGGTTTGCTAGTATTTTGTTGAGGATTTTAGCGTCTATGTGCATCAGTGATATTGGCCTGTAATTTTCTTTTGTTGTTGTTGTTGTTGTATCTTTGACTGGTTTTGGTATCAGGGTGATGTTGGCCTGAGTTTGGGAGTGTTCCTTCCTCTGCAGTTTTTTGGAATAGTTTCAGAAGGATAGGTGTTAAGTCTCCTCTAAATGTTTGATAGAATTCACCCATGAAGCCAGCTGCTTCTGGACTTTTGTTCGTTGGAAGTTTTAAAATCACAGTTTCAATCTCATTACTTGTGATTGGACTGTTCATATTTTCTATTTCTTCCTGGTTCAGTCTTGGAAGATTGTACCTTTCTAAGAATTTGTCCATTTCTTCTAGGTTGTCTATTTTATTAGCATATGGTTGCTTGTAGTAGTCTGTTATCCTTTGTGTTTCTGTGGTGTCAGTTGTAACTTTTTTCATTTCTAATTTTATTGATTTGAGTCTGCTCCCTTTTTTTTCTTGATGAGTCTGGCTAAAGGTTTGTCAACTTTGTTTATCTTTTCAAGGAACCAGCTTTTAGCTTCATTGATCTTTGCTGTTTCATTTATTTCTGCTCTGATCTTTATATCTTTCCTTCTACTGCCTTTTGGGTTTGTTTTTTCCTCTTTCTCTAGTTGCTTTATGTGTAAGAATAGGTTGTTTGTGATTTTTCTTGTTTCCTAAGATTGTATTGCTATAAACTTCCCTCTTAGAACTGCTTTTGCTGCATCCCTTAGGTTTTGGATAGTCATGCTTTCATTTTCATTTGTCTCTAGGTATTTTTTCATTTCCTCAGTGATCCACTGGTTGTTTAGTAGCATATTGTTTAAGCTCCATGTGTTTGTGTTTTTTAGTTTTTTTCTTGTAGTTGATTTCTAATCTCATAGTGTTGTGGTCAGAAAAGATACTTGATACAACTTCAATTTTCTTAAATTTACTGAGACTTGCTTTGTGGCCCAGCATATGATTTATCCTAGAGAACATTCCATGTGCACTTGAGAAGAATGTGTATTTTGCTGCGTTTGGATCGAGTGTTCTATAAATATTGGTTAAGTCCCTCTGATTTAATGTGTAAGGCCTGTGTTTCCTTATTGATCTTCTGTCTGGGTGATCTGTCCATTGATGAAAGTGGGGTGTTAAAGTCCCCCACTATTATTGTGTTACTGTTGATTTCTCCTTTTATGGCTGTTAGTATTTGCCTTATATATTGAGGTGCTTCTTCGTTGGGTGCATATATATTTACAATTGTTATATCTTCTTGGATTGATTCTTGATCATTCTGTAGTGTCCTTCTTTGTTTCTTGTAATAGGCTTTATTTTAAAGTCTCTTTGGTCTGATATGAGTATTGCTACTCTAGGTTTCTTTTGATTTCCATGTGCATGGAATACCTTTTTCCATCCCCTCACTTGCAGTCTATATGTGTCCCTAGATCTGAGGTGGGTCTCTTGTAGACAGAATATATATGGATCTTGTTTTTGTATCCATTCAGCCAGTCTATGTCTTTTGGTTGGAGCATTTAATCCATTTACTTTTAAGGTAATTATCAATATGTGTGTTCTGACTGCCATCTTGTTAATTGTTTTGGATTTGTTTTTGTAGGTCTTTTTCTTCCCTTCCTCTTTTGTTCTCCTCTCTTGTAATTTGATGTCTAACTTTAGTGCTGTGTTTAGATTCCTTTTTCTTTTTTGTGTATCTATTGTTGATTTTCGGTTTGTGGTTACCATGAGGTTTTGATATAGCAGTCTATACACACACACACCCACAGCCACAGCCACAGCCACAGCCACAGCCACACAAGACTGTTTTCAGTTGCTGGTCTCTTATTTTTAAATGCATTTCCAATATGCTACACTTGTACCTTCTCTTCTCATGATTGCTGATTTTTATATAATATTTGTGTGTGGATGATTTCCTACCTTTACCATATGATTGCCTTTACCGGTGAGCTTTTTCATTTGTAATTTTCTTGTTTCTAGTCATGGCCTTTTCTTTTCCATCTAGAGAAGTTCCTTTAGTATTTGTTGTAAAGCTGGTTTGGTGGTGCTGAATTCTCTTACCTTTGCTTGTAAAGCTTTTGATTTCTCTGTCAAATCTGAACAAGAGCCTTGGTGGGTAGAGTATTCTTGGTTGAACGTTTTTCCTTTTTGTCACTCTAAAAACATCATGCCATTCCCTTCTGACCTGCAGAGTTTCTGCTGAAAAACCAGCTGATAACCTTATGGGGAGTCCCTCGTATATTATTTGTTGCTTTTACCTTGTTGGTTTCAATGCTTTCTCATTGTCTTTTTGTCAGTTTGATTAATATGCGTCTTGGCACGTTCCTCCTTGGGTTTATCCTATATGGGACTCTGTGCTTCCTGGACTTGGGTGGCTGTTTCCTTTCCCATGTTAGGGAAGTTGTTGGCTATTATCTCTTCAAATATTTTCTCAGGCCCTCTTTCTCTCGCATTATAGGAGTCCCAGAAGGAGAAATGTTGGTGCATTTAATGTTGTCCCAGAGGCCTCTGAGACTGTCCTCATTTCTTTTCATTCTTTTTTCTTTGTTCTGTTTTGAAGCAGTGATTTTCACCATTCTGTCTTCCAGCTCACTTATTCATTCTTCTGCCTCATTTATTCTGCTATTGATTCCTTCTAGTGTATTTTTCATTTCAGTTATTGTATTTTTCATCTGTTTTGTTCTTTAAACTTCTAGCTCTTTATTAAACATTTCTTGTATCCTCTTGGTCTGTGCCTCCAATCTTTTTCTGAGATCTTGAATCATTTTTTACTATCATTACTCTGAATTATTTTTCAGGTAGATTGCCTATCTCCACTTCACTTAGTTGTTCTTCTGGGGTTTTATCTTGTTCCTTCGTCTGGCACATATTTCCCTGCTGTCTCATTTTGTCTAACTTTCTGTGTTTATGGTCTCTGTTCCTCAGGCTGCAGGACTGTAATTCTTCTTGGTTCTGGTGTCTACACCCTGGTGTGTGAATTTGGCCCAGAAGCTTGTGCAGGCTTCTTGGTGGGAGGGACTGGTGCCTGCCCACTGGTGGGTGGAGCTGGGTCTTGTCCCTCTGATGGGCAGGGTCACATCAAGGGGTGTGTTTACAGGTGGCTGTTGGCTCAGGATGACTTTAGGCAGCCTGTCTGCTGATGGGTGGGGCTGTGTTCCCACCCTGTTTGTTGTTTGGTCTGAGGCATTCCGGCATTGGAGCCTGCAGGCTGTTGGGTGGGGCCAGGTCTCAGTGCCAAAATGGCGACCTCCAGGAGAACTCAAGCCAATGAGTATTCCCTGGGGCGTGCACCACGATTGTCCTTGCCCCTGCAGTGAGCACAGCTGACCCCCACATCCCCAGGAGACCCTCCAAGACCCACAGGTGGGTCTGGCCCAGGCTCTTATGGAGTCACTGCTTTGCCCTGGGTCCCAGTTCATGTGAAACCTCTGCATGCCTTCCAAGAGTGGAGTCTGTTTCTCCCAGTCCTGTGGAGCTCCTGTACTCAAGCCCTGCTGGCCTTCAAAGCCAAATGCTCTGGGGGCTCCTCCTCCCAATGCCAGAACTCCAGTCTGGGAAGCCTGCCATGAGGCTCAGAACTCTCACTCCTGTGAGAGAACCTCTGTGATATAATTATTTTCCAGTTTGTGGGTCACCCACCAGTATGGGATTTGATTTTATTGTGAATGTGCCCCTCCTACCATCTCATTGTAGCTTCTTCTTTGTCTTTGGGTGTAGAATATCTTTTTTGCTAGATTCAAGTCTTTTTTTGTTGATGGTTGTTCAGCAGTTAGTTGCGATTTTGGTGTTTTTGTGAGAGAAGGTGAGCTCAAGTCCTCTACTCCACCATCTTATTTCTTGTCCCGTTGGAATCAAGTTTTTTGAAAACTGAGGGTCTTGTAGAAGTTTCTATAAACTTTGTTAAGCACTCTCACCCCCAGGGTACAAGAATGTCAAAGTTGGGTGAGAACTGCCAATTCTATATCCATGTTGTAATGTAATCCTGGGATGACATGTTTGGTTACCCGAAAGTGTCCATTTATAACCCTAATAAAATGAGGTGGCCTGACAGGTCTTTTTTTTTTTTTCCTGACAGGTCTTTAAGTCTTCTGTGGAACTTGAAAGCACAGCATCTCCCTGCTTGTAAACTTGGCCACAGTGAGCTGGCTCCAGAAGGCAATTTTATTATCCATTATTTGGTATTAAGTGTGCAATAATTTTCCTTTCTTCAAATTATAATGCACAAGTCCTACATTAGCCATCAGTGAAGAGACAAGGTGTCAGCTGTCTGTCTACCCTGGGAAGAAACTCATAGCTTGAGTTTATTCTTCAAAATATGGTGCATGTAGAATCCCCTCCACCTCCCCAACATGAAGATGGGTTCTTCAGGAATTAGTGCCCTGAACGCCAGCAACTTCTGAGGTGCTGAGACTCGACCCTCTCCTGACCTGATGGATTTAGAAACAGAAATGGGAACTGGTGCTTTGGCGAGAGAACCTAGCCATATCTCAGGTAAGGGAGGGCAGAACATTTCAGTTCTATCACCAACTGAACTGCTGTGTGTGTTTGTTCGTTTGTTTATTTATTTATTCAAACATCTTTATTGGAGTATAACTGCTTTACAATGGTGTGTTAGTTTCTGCTTTATAACAAGTTGAATCGGCTATAAATATACATATATCCCTATATCTCTTCCCTCTTGCGTCTCCCTCCCACCCTCCCTATCCCACCCCTCTAGGTGGTCACAAAGCACCAAGCTGATCTCCCTGTGCTATGCGGCTGCTTCCCACTAGCTATCTATTTTACATTTGGTAGTGTATATATGTCCATGCTACTCTCTCACTTCGTCCCAGCTTACCCTTTCCCCTCCCCATGTCCTCAAGTCCATTTTCAATGTCTGTGACTTTATTTCTGTCCTGCCCCTAGGTTCTTCAGAATCATTTGTTTTCTTTTTTAGATTCCATATATATATATATGTTAGCATACGGAATTTGTTTTTCTCTTTCTGACTTACTTCACTCTGTATTACAGACCCTAGGTCCATCCACCTCACTACAAACACCTCAATTTCATTTCTTTTTATGGCTGAGTAATATTCCATTCTATATATGTGCCACATCTTCTTTATCCATTCATCTGTTGATGGACACTTAGGTTTCTTCCATGTCCTGGCTATTGTAAATAGAGCTGCAATGAACATTGTGGTACATGACTCTTTTTGAATTATGGTTTTCTCAGGGAATATGCCCAGTAGTGGGATTGCTGGGTCGTATGGTAATTCTATTTTTAGTTTTTTAAGGAACCTGCATACTGTTCTCCATAGTGGCTGTATCAATTTACATTCCCACCAATAGTGCAAGAGGGTTCCCTTTTCTCCACACTCTCTCCAGCATTTACTGTTTGCAGAATTTTTGATGATAGCCATTCTGACCGGTGTGAGGTGATACCTCATTGTAGTTTTGATTTGCATTTCTCTAATGATTAGTGATGTTGAGCATCTTTTCACGTGTTTGTTGGCAATCAGTATATCTTCTTCGGAGAAATGTCTATTTAGGTCTTCTGCCCATTTTTGGATTGAGTTGCTATTTTGATATGGAGCTGCATGAGCTCCATGTAAATTTTGGAGATTAATCCTTTGTTAGTTGCTTCATTGGCAAATATTTTCTCCCATTCTGAGGGTTGTCTTTTCGTCTTGTTTATGGTTTCCTTTGCTGTGCAAGAGCTTTTCAGTTTCATTAGGTCCCATTTGTTTATTTTTGTTTTTATTTCCATTTCTCTAGGAGGTGGGTCTAAAAGGATCTTGCTGTGATTTATGTCACAGAGAGTTCTGCCTACGTTTTCCTCTAAGAGTTTTATAGTGTCTGGCCTTACATTTAGGTCTTTAATCCATTCTGAGTTTATTTTTGTGTATGGTGTTAGGGAGTGTTCTAATTTCATTCTTTACATGTAGGTGCCCAGTTTTCCCAGCACCTACTGAAAAGGCTGTCTTTTCTCCATTGTATATTCTTGCCTCCTTTATCAAAAATAAGGTGACCATAGGTGTGTGGGTTTATCTCTGGGCTTTCTATCCTGTTCCATTGATGTATAGTTCTGTTTTTGTGCCAGTACCATACTGTCTTGATTACTGCAGCTTTGTAGTATAGTCTGAAGTCTGGGAGCCTGATTCCTCCAGCTCCATTTTTCTTGCTCAAGATTGCTTTGGCTATTCGGGGTCTTTTGTGTTTCCATACAAATTGTGAATTTTTTTGTTCTAGTTCTGTGAAAAATGCCAGTGGTAGATTGATGATAGGGATTGCATTGAATCTGTAGATTTCTTTGGGTAGTATAGTCGTTTTCACAATGTTGATTTTTCTGATCCAAGAACATGGTATATCTCTCCATCTGTTTGTATCATCTTTAATTTCTTTCATCAGTGTCTTATAGTTTTCTGCATACAGGTCTTTTGTCTCCCTAGGTAGGTTTATTCCTAGGGATTTTATTCTTTTTGTTGCAATGCTAAGTGGGCGTGTTTCCTTAATTTCTCTGTCAGATTTTTCATCATTACTGTATAGGAATGCAAGAGATTTCTGTGTATTAACTGTGTATCCTGCTACTTTACCAAACTCATTGATTAGCTCTAGTAGTTTTCTGGTAGCATCTTTAGGATTCTCTATGTATAGTACGATGTCATCTGCAAACAGTGACAGCTTTTACTTCTTTTCCAATTTGGATTCCTTTTATTTCTTCTCTGATTGCTGTGGTTAAAACTTCCAAAACTATGTTGAAATAATAGTGGTGAGAGGGGACAACCTTGTCTTGTTCGTGATCTTAGAGGATATGGTTTCAGTTTTTCACCATGGAGAACGATGTTGGCTGTGGGTTTTCCATATATGGCTGTTATTATGTTGAGGTAAGTTCCCTCAATGCCTAATAACTGCTGTGTTTTTTTTTTTCTTTCTGTACGTGGGCCTCTCACTGCTGTGGCCTCTCCCAATGCGGAACACAGGCTCCGGACACGCAGGCTCAGTGGCCATGGCTCACGGGCCCAGCCGCTCTGCGGTATGTGGGATCTTCCCGGACCGGGGCACGAACTCGTGTCCCCTGCATCGGCAGGCGGACTCTCAAGCACTGCGCCACCAGGGAAGCCCAACTGCTGTATTTTAAAAGAACATTGCCCCTGAGTGTCAGGAGCTCATGGAACAAGGATACTCCAGGGACTCTTTAGTGTGGTCATCTTAGCCAGTCTGACTGCACGCGATCATACATCCACACAGATGCCAGTGTCTCTTCCTAAGCATGTGATGCTTTGAGAATGCATGATACATTTTAAATTCTGGGACCTGAAGGTAAAGGTGTGATAACAGTTGGCATGAAAGGAGTAGAGGTTTTAGGTATTTCTGTGACCTTAATCCTTAGCATTGTTTATCCACATATGTGAGTAAGTATGTGGGTGTGTGAGAGGCTTGTATTTTTATTTCCACTTAAACTCAAGTACTTAATTCGGTGATTGAAACTACACAGTAATGCACACATGTGGTCAAAGACTTCAAAGCCTTTTCAATAAAATGATTTAAAACACAGACCCAGAGAAATAAGGGAACATAGCAAAGCAAAAGCAGTTTGTTTGCTAACCACAAAGCCCTCTGGGAGGGTGGACTGCACTTTTTGGGAGCCAGATTGCCCCAGGGGACCCCCAAAGTATAGATCACTTCAAGATGGGCTAAGTTGGAGGGTCTAAATTGACTTTTTAGAGCCAGGTGCAGAGGGCATCAAAGACGAGAAGTTTCTCTTCCAAGGTCTCATTTCTAGGCTCATTTCCAACCCTCCCATTTTTTCAACCTTTTCCCTAAAAGATACACACACATATATACCCTCAACCTACTGTTTAAAAGAGATATTTAGCCAATAGAATTTCATAAGATCTGGAATGTGCTGTGAGGGGATTTAAGGGCAGAGCTGAAACAAAGCAGAACTTCAGGACAGTCAGACTGGCTAAGATGACCACGCTAAATAGTCCCTGGGGTATCCTTGTTCCATGAGCTCCTGACCCTTGGGGCAATGTTCTTTTTAAACTACAACTGCCTCAGAGTTCAGCTCCAGGGTCCCACAGAAGCAGGATCTTTTCCTCTCTGGTGTCCAAGGGCAGCCTCATTTTGAATTCAAGTTGAAATTCTTTGCCAAAATACCCTTGAGGAAAATATTGATTTCTCTCCAGGCTATTGTAGGTGGCAAGTCCCTTATTTCCTTTTCCTATACTGAGCCCGTTTTCCCCAGCCCCACTGTTTTCCTTTCTAGTTCATATTGTTCTTTTGGCCAGTGTTCTATCTGTTGCCATGAGAGCACACCAGCTCATCCTGCCTCACTCCCCTCATTTTAGTCTAAACTCACACAGCATCACCACAAACACATGTAAAGGCTTCACAACGCCCCACCCTAATCATCCCTTTGGGTCTGGAGTCCCCTCCATCTCTGGACTCACCAGAGATGCTTCAGACACCAAGCAGCCACCATGTTCTCTGGAAACTTTTTTTTTTTAACATAAGGCTCTATATTTACTTTTTATCACATTCGTATCTACCTCATATTGGGGGTACTTCACAAGGCACAATCACTTGGAAATAGATTGGAATAGGGGATTTCTCTTTGAACAACAGTTGCTGGTGTCCAAAAGCGCACCATTTTCTTTAAGGAGGTGAACAAATACATAACACTAATGCTACAGAAATCAGGACACAGTCTATATATATGGAGTCCAATCACACCGCTATGGGGTTTTATAGCTGGAAGGAAACTTAGGTCTAAATTTCCTACCTTTGCACTTAAAAAAATATTTAGATTCAGAATCAGTGGTGAAATTATTCTTTCCCAAGAACCAGAGACTACAGGACCTTAATTAAGAAGCCTTGAGGGGCTTCCCTGGTGGCGCAGTGGTTGAGAGTCCGCCTGCCGATGCAGGGGACACGGGTTTGTGCCCCGGTCCCGGAAGAGCCCACATGCCGCAGAGCGGCTGGGCCCGTGAGCCATGGCCGCTGAGCCTGCGCGTCCGGAGCCTGTGCTCCGCAATGGGAGAGGCCACAGCAATGAGAGGCCCGTGTACAGGAAAAAAAAAAAAAAAAGAAGCCTTGAGGCAGAAGGTGGGACTTGGAACAACCTTGAAGAGTATGTGCAATTTGGATGAAAACTACCATGTTGTGCCTATCTGGTAGAATGTTTGTTGAATTCTGAGGTGTTGGCAGCACATGGAGTACCAGGCCTCCTGCCAACCTTCAAATGCCCTATCAAAGCGTTCCACACCAACCAGCAGATAGATTACTGATAAGAGGAGAACAGACCCAAGAAAAAGCTGGCACTGATTTCAGATGCCTCGTGGGATGTATTTAGGATTATGGCCTCTCAGTTCAAAACTGTTAGTGCAGCAGCAGTATTTTAATACAGTTCCCTGCCTGATTAATTTGTTTTCTAAAGACCTAAGAAAAGCTGGAGGAAATCAGTGATTTATGTGGGCTGACAATTCTACAGTGGACTTCCCTGCATGAGAGTGACTTCTGCTAATTGTAAATCCAAACGGTCACCTTGTTATCTAATATATCATGCAGCCCTGGGGCTGCAACCACATTCACTCTGGGTAGTGTAGGGAGAGGAATATGGTACTGGTTTCATTCAAAAAGGAGCACTGCCTTGGGATGAGGCCACTGGCTTCTCTCTCCCTGCGTGGAAGGGAAGGGTGAGATGCCAGAGGCCCCCAGCCACAGGCTAGAGTGTAGGAACCAGAAGCTGCACCCCTACCAAGACGCCCCTCTCAGCACTTTTCTTGGTACCATTTTTCTTTACAAAAACACACGGTAGCCGGCATGGATTGAATTGTGCCTCCCCACCCACCCGCCTGCCCCTGACACCCTGCATTCATATGTTGAAGCTCTAACCCCTAGTACTTCAGAATGTGATCTTATTTGGAGATACAGTCTTTACAGAAGTAAGGAAGTTAAAATAAGGTCCTTAGGGTAGGCTCTGATTCAATAGGACTGGTATGCTTATAAAAAGGGGAAATTTGGACACAGAGACAAGACACACAGAAGGAAGACACAGGGAGAAGACGGCCATCAACAAGCCAAGGAGGGAAGCTTCCCTTACAGCCCTCAGAAGGAATCAACCCTGCCAACACCTTGATCTCGGACTTCTAGCTTCCAGAACTGTGAGACAATACACTTCTGTTGTTTATGCCACCCGGTTTGTGATATTTTGTAATGGCAGCCCTAGGAAACAAATACAGTAGCCATTACTGGGATTTAGAAAGTTTTTTTTTAAAAAATAAGGATCCATATTTGAATTTTTCTGTACTTAATCCTATCCTCCACTGGGGGCTACCACCAAAGCTACAGTTACCTGGGGGGTGGAGTGGCTGTAAGGGGACAACCTGTCAAAGATTGAAAGTGAAGAAAAGGTTTTTTTCACTCCATATTTTTTGATACTTCATTAAAGTTGCTGCCTAAGCAGCAGAAAGAAGCATTTTCTGGGTTGAATCCCCAAACTGCCATAGGGCCTTTTCAAAGAGGCTCAAGTGGAACTGGCCTTAATGGATGAGAAGGGCACGATGGGATCCTAGGGAAGATTAGCACCTTCATTTCTGTGCCTGATTGTAATTGCAGCCTCTAGTTCAACTTGCAAGGTTGAGGGAGCTGCCTTTGCCGTTTGAAGGATGGGCCCCTGCCAAACGTGCGTGCACAGCAGTGGGAGGCTACCGTAAAGTACACGGAGTGGAGACAGCCCGCTGAGCCTCACACTCGCACTTAATAGCAGCCTTCAATTCAAGGACCTCAAAAGCTCCTTATCCTGGTTGGTCAGAGGCGCCTTCCTACCACTAGGTGGCAGTAGGGTCTGCTGCAGGAACGCAGTCCCAAGCCCAGTTCAGAAACTTGAATGTGATTAAGGTTCACCTTAGAATCAAGTTCATTTTTCCTCCGATGTAAAGCAAAGCTAACTGGCCAGCCATCTTAGGAGGGCCCTTAGGGAAGTGATACAGATTTCCCGTTCATCTAGCACAGAAGAATTATAGGATGCTCAGAGCTGAAGGACCCTGTCAACAGGCTGACTGGGTCTCAGCCCTGTATGTGTGGGGAGCTTTTAAAAATACCATTGCCCTGGTCCACCCTCAGGGATTTTATTTCTAATACACAGTATGTCCCCAACAGGTGACTGTATCAGTTAATACATTCGTTTACCTGACACCCTTTTGCGAGGAGTCCACAATAATTTGGAAACATCTACCCAACCTCACAGTGACTAAGCCAGGGAGACCGGAAGTGAATGAAAAAACGGGGCCAAGCGTGGTAAAGAGCGTGTGTGCCCTTTCACATGTCCTCGGTAAGGCGGTGTAGTTGAATAGTGTCCCCTGAAAATTCACGTACACCTGGAACCTTTGCAATGTGATCTTATTCAGAAATATGGTCTTTGCAGATGTAATTCGTTAAGATGAGTTCATCCTGGATTACGGTGGGCCCTAAATCCAGTGACTGGTGTTCTCACAAGAAGAGAGGATACACAGAGGCACAAAGTCACAGGTAGGCAGTGTGAACTGGGGCAGGGATTAGTGTTGCAAGTCAAACAATGCTGAGGACCACGTGGACCACCAGAGGTTGGAAGAAGCAAGGAAGGATCATCTCCTAGAGCCTTCACAGGTACCAGGACCCCGCCAACACCTTGACCTCAGATTTCTGGCCTCCAGACTGGGAGACAAATTTCTGTTGTTTAAGCCTCCCAGCCTGGGGTACTTTGTCACGGCAGCCCTAGGAGCACAGGCAAAGACAAACCAAAGGGAAGCCAGGCCCTCATCTCCACTCCCTAGTCATCCTCATACCATCCATCACACTTGGGGAGGCCTTATTCTTTACTAACTGGACAGTATTTATGCATCCTCCCTTCTACCCAATTTTCCCATTCCTTCTCAGGTCCCAGGAGAGCGAATGGCATGAAGGAGGACAGCCCGGCTCACAAGGTCCACAGGTGTGATTTAAACTTGCTTTCCCTAAAGTTCTCATTGGTTCCTAATCTGGTTCCTTGTGAATTGTTTTTGTGTTTTCTGAAGGCTCAGGAGCCTAGCAAACAAACACTGGCTTCCTATGACGATGGAGAAGATGGAAATCAAAATCAGAAACAAAAGCAGCAAAGTGTGGAGGGAGCGGGGGAAGGAGAGAGAGGCTGGTGTTAGGAGGTAAAGAAAGAAGAATAATGGTGCCACCCAAGGAGGGCCTGGATGAATAGACCCAGCCAAGCGCAAGAGCAGAACTGGCCTTGAGAAAGGTGGAAATCACCTGGCCTGTGAGGCCAGGATTCACTGTAAAGCTAGGACAAAACAGAAAAGAATCTACCATAGCCCTGTATGCTGTCATTTAATTGTTAACTGTGGGCCTAATATAACTGAAAAGCCAGTATGTGTTTATAACTCCAATTCCCTAAGCTAATCCTTAAACAGCAGTTTAATACTGTTTGTTTAAAAAAAAGAAAAAAATCCGACAGTGACCTCCTAATCCGGCCCAGCGGGTTGCCTCATTAACTTGAAGCTGGCATCGCTCTTGTTGCAGGACAGGAATCCCTCTAGGCGCCACGGGGTGCAGGAAGTTGGATCCATTTTTTCAGCTTTTCCACATGTCTTAGAAATATTATTTGGTCAGTGACTTAAGAGGGTCAAGCCTTCCTAGAGATAAAAAAAAAGGGCCCTATTTTGTTATTTCTGAAATTTCTTCATTTCTCAACGATGTGGTCATATGGTGAAAGAAAATGGCATTCTGGTGAAATGCCTTACAAGCCCAAAGGCAGCCTTTGCTTCTTCTCTTCCTGTTTTGGTCTCACTGAAATCTGCCAAAAACTCGAGCAGCATCTTTGTTTGGTGGGGACTGTAGCTCTCTGCTGAGAAGCGATAGAAATGCCACTGTTTCAAATAAACATCTTTGGCAGCAGCCAATGCTGGCTCATGCAAGGAGGGATTCAAGAGACCCGATTCTTCACATACGAGTCATTAATGTCCATGCCAGCAGAGTCAAGTCCAGAAAGGCAGTTTCTCTTGCCAAAAAGTTCCACTGAATTTCCTAGGACCCCCGTGAGCTAATTCAAAGTGTTTTTCTTCTCTTTTTCGGGCTTTTTTTCATACATAATAGTCTGGTAAGCTGTTAATTCACAATCATTTTCACTTCTCTGCCACCCTTCATCCCACGATGAAAGAGTATTATTAAGCACCGTAAAGACACATTTAATAACAAAACTGTCCAACAACTGCACATCAGAGCACTGATCTCCAATACCGGCACGGCTAAAAAAATGGCTTAGCTGTTTCTTTGCCCACAGCTATTTCTGTACTTCAGCCACCTTGCAAGAAACGCATATCGGGATGAAAGGACATATTATTGAGAGGCTGTTAATGTGGAAAAGTGTAAAAAGAAAAGGGCATAACCTCAAGACCTAAATAACAGAAGTGAGAAAATTGTCATTTTGTGGCAGCCCTCTTTCAAACGTCTATATTATTTAAAAAAGCAATTCCATTATCTCCCACTTACCCATCCATTCTCAGCTAGTCATAAAAAAAGGACACGCTCACCCATGACATTCTTCAGCTGCACTGCCTTTGTTGCTTGTTCCTCTTTCCGTTAACACCAAATTGCATTCTACATCAGGTAAAGGAGTCGCCTGAGGAACTGAAATAATAAGCTGTCGTGATCAGTGCCTTAGAATATCGGACTATTCAAAAAGTGGAATCTAGCCCTATTATGAAGATGGCATGATTGCCCATTTAAAAGCAAGAGCCTGCTTCTCTCTGCTGTACTCTTTTAAATACCCTAATCTGTGTCATCAACTCAAAACTCAATGGAAACACCGCTTTGGTCATTGGATAAAATCATCTTCAAAAACACGATGATCTGAATATTTGAAAATGAATCAGATAGCCTGGAACTACAGCGTGAAGGTGAATGGCCTTTTCCAAGCAATAACTAGGAACACGGAACCTGAACCAAATGCTTCAATAAGGGTGCTGGAACAATTAGCAGCCTTTTAAGGTAATCTGTCCTTTTAATTTCATGTCAAATTATCAGAAAAAGCAGGATAGCTGTCCTAATTTATATGCACATAATGCGGGTGGATCTTCAATAAGGAAATTTCATATGTTATCTGGTATGCATAAATCACTTGAGTTTAAATCATATATTACAGTGATATAAACAGTATTGTCCATTCGTATGCAAACAGTAGCACTAGGGGATTAGTTACAACTACCAGTTCTTAAAGGAGAAGAAACATTACAAGAGAAATCTATGTTTGGTTATAACACCCAATATAATGTCACCACAGAAGCCTTCAACTGCCCTTGCAGTAAGGATGGCTGCGATTAAGAGGATTCTAATCAGGTCAAGAGGAAGGAGAGACAAAGGTGTAGGCAAGATTGGTTTTCCCTTCTGATGCTTTTCTTTGCCATCCACTCTTTCACAGTGTGGAGGCAAATGAAAATATTGAAGGGAAGGCAATGAGCTGTATCCTTTAAGATTGGAAGAGCATGCTAAATAAAAATCTCCAGCATGAAAACACACCCTGGAATTACAAGTTAATGGTGCAGAACTTTCTAGATGCATTGCCACAAAAATTAAATACTGTGACGGTTGATGGTAGAATATGTGATGAAACAGTGAAATTTGAAGAAACAGCTATAGCTCTTCTGGGAAAAACCTTATTTCTACAACTCCTTGTAATTTAGAATAAGTCATGGCCAGTCAGACCTAGAAGGGGTCTTAAGAGGTGACTTAATGGTCCATTTCATAGATAAGAAAACTGAGGACCAAAAAGGTTGATTAATTCAAGGTCAGTGATTAATGAGAGGCAGAGATAAGCATAGTATCCTGGTGCCTATTTCGAATTAATTCTTGTCTTATTTGATTCTGCAAGAGTTGAAACGACTAAGTTAAAGTACTGGAACAATGGTGTGGGGGACCATTTCGGGGGGTCCATGAGGTCAAACTATTTTCCTATTAATACTAAGATGTGATTTACCCTTTCATTCTCATTCCCTCTCATGGGTGCCCAGTTGAATACAGTCGTGTGCCAGAGCATGCCAGACCAATGTAGGTAGAAGCTGATATGAGAATCCAGCTTCTTCAGACAATAGGGACTGCAAAAAAGAAAAATAATGCCACTCTTCTCACTAAGCTTATTTTTGTCCTGGAAAAGTTATTTTCATAAAAATTTATGTAACATTTTAATAGTTACTATTTTAAATGAATGAGTATTTTTAAATTTTCGCATTTTAAAAATATAAAATATTGATAGATATAACCCCCACACACAAAAGCTATTTGGGATCCTCAATTTTTAGAATGTAAAGGGATTCAGAGATTAAAAAGTTTAAGAACTATGGCACTAAAACTTGAAAAAATAGAAAGGAAACCAAGATGAAAGTGGAATTTTATAAAAAGTACTCTTTTTTTTTTTTTTTTTTTTTTTTTGTGGTACGCGGGCTTCTCACTGTTGTGGCCTCTCCTGTTGCAGAGCACAGGCTCCGGACGCACAGGCTTAGTGGCCATGGCTCACGGGCCCAGCCGCTCTGCGGCATGTGGGATCTTCCCGGACCGGGGCACGAACCCGCGTCCCCTGCTTCGGCAGGTGGACTCTCAACCACTGCGCCACAAGGGAAGCCCTCACTTCTTTTTTGGATCCATCTCTCACCTTCATGAGGAGCATGATTCCAATGAGATGGACACGTCAATCAATCAGTAACAACTACAGTGATACGGTGCTTCATGGTTAACACTACAGTGATAGGGGGCGTAGGTAGGAGCTGGATTTGAATTTTGGCTCTGCCATTTACTAGCTCTGAGAGCTGATCAGTTAAGCCTCAGGTTCCTTATCTGCATGAATGGAGACAAATATAACACACACCTTAATGAAAGAGCTAGCGTAAGAAGAGCACTGGGATAGTGCCTGCATATGGTAAGCACGCATATTGGCCATTCTAATTATTGTTCAAAATCCTATGCTACAAAAAGGCAACCTACTGAATGGGAGAAGATATTTGCAAATGATGTGTCTGATAATGGGTCAATATCCAAAATGTATAAAGAGCTCATATAACTCAACGTTATATATATAAACAGCCTGATTAAAAAACAGGCAGAGGACCTGAACAAACATTTTTCCAAAGAAGACATACAGATGGCCAACAGGCACATGAAAAGATGCTCAACATCACTAAAATGCAAATCAAAACCACAGTGAGATATCACCTCACACCTGTCAGAATGGCTATTATCAAAAAGACAACAAATAATGAGTGTTATGAGGATGTAGAGAAAAGGGAACCCTAGTACACTGTTGGTGGAAATGTAAATTGGTACAGCCACTATGGAAAACAGTATGAAGATTCCTCAAAAAATTAAAAATAGAATTACCATATGATTCAGCAATTCCACTCCTAGGTATATATCCAGAAAAAAATGAAAACACTAATTCAAAAAGATACACACCCCTATGTTCATTACAGCATCATTTTCAATAGCCAAGTTATGGAAGCAACCTAAATGCCCATCAATAGATGAATGGATAAAGAAGATGTCACACACACACACACACACACACACACACACACACACACAATGGAATATTACTCAGCCATAAAAAAGAATGAGAATTTTGTAATTTTCCAACAACATGGACTGACCCGGAGGGTATTATGCTTAGTGACATAAATCATACAGAGAAAGACAAATATTATATGTTTTCACTTGTATGTGGAATCTAAAAAAATAAAGGAATGAATAAAACAAAACAAAACCAGACTCATAAATACAGAGAACAAATTGTTGGTTCCAGAGGGGAGAGGGGTGGCGAGAGGGGCAAGATAGGTGAAGGGAATTTAGAGTTACACACTACTAAGTATAAAATAAACAAGTTACAAGGATGTATGTAATGTAGAATACAGCCAGTATTTATAACTATCAATATATATGGAGTATAATCTATAAAAGTATCAAATTACCTGAAGCTAAAATAATATATTGTAAGTCAACTATACTTCAATAAAAAAACAAAATAAAAGCACAAAATCTACCAAACAGAAACAGACTCAGACATAGAAAACAGACTTGTGGTTGCCAAGGGGGAAGGGGGGTGGGGTAGGCATGGGTTGGGAGCTTGGGATTAGCAGATGCAAACTATTATATAGAGAATGTATAACCAACAAGGTCCTACTGTATAGCACAGAGAGCTATATTCAATATCCTATGATAAACCATAATGGTAAAGAATATAAAAAAGAATGTATATATGTATAACCGAATCACTTTGCTGTACAGCAGAAATTAACACAATATTGTAAATCAACTTTACGCCAGTAAAATAAAGAAAATGCCCAAAATATTTCACAGCTTATTGTTATTAGCTATAAAATAAGATGAAACTAGATCAGTTTTTCTCCAAGCTTGGTGAGAAAAGTTTCTACTGTCTTGTTACCCTCCTACAGCCCGACTTCCCTCTCCTCTCCTGTCCTCCAATGCTTCTGAATCACAACAAACGCTGTGCTAGGAAGACTGCTCAGCTGACCACACAAGCCAGCTAACCACCACCGCTATCTCTTTCGGTTCTAAAGGCCCATGATATTTCTAATCGGTCCTCAAATGCTCTCAATACAAGCAACAGTTAAATGCTGTGGCTTTTCCCTATGGTTCCTGAGGAAGCATGATCCTTTTCTGAAGTGCTTTGCTTTTCAATTTCAAATAGACATTTAAAAAACCCAATAAAGTTAGACACTAATAAAACCAAATAAATAGCAACATTCTTAGAAATGAAACTGATAGTACCAAGGAGGAACAACCAAAACAATGAATAAGATAACTTTTCTACCAAAGGAATAAGGGATAACAGATAAGGAACAGGCGCCAGCATTGCCATTTAACTACCTTGTGGTTTTACATTCCACGCAGGAGTATCACAGGCCCCCGGTTGGTGCAAATCTGGTTTTTTGTAAAGATACGCGCAAGTGGCATGAGCCCTCAGCTCAGGAAGATGAGATTTCACCTGGTCTTTCAGCTTTCCTGATTTCTACTTCCGGATGAAAAATTTAAAAATACCGTATATTTTTCCCTAGTTAATTCCCTATCTTCGTGGTTGTGGAGGGGAGCCAACTCTTCTGCAAGGATTTTGCAGTATAACCTACTTTTTTTGTTTGTTTGTTTTTTGCGGTATGCGCGCCTCTCACCGCTGCGGCCTCTCCCGCTGCGGAGCACAGACTCCGGACGCGCAGGCTCAGCGGCCATGGCTCATGGGCCCAGCCGCTCTGCGGCACGTGGGATCTTCCCGAACCGGGGCACGAACCTGCGTCCCCTGCATCGGCAGGCGGACTCTCAACCACTGCGCCACCAGGGAAGCCCATAACCTACTTTTTTAAAAAAGTGAAGGCAGTGTGGGGAGGAGTATTGTTCAGTGCAAAAAGACCGTGCACCACAACTGGGATATTTACGATGTAAAAACAAAAAAATCCTCTCACAATGGTTGGTGGGGAGGAGGTTGCTCTTTTATACAGGGGATCAAGGAAAGCTCATCTGAGAAAGAGATGTTTGGGCTGAGACCTGAAGGGAGGGAGGAAGCAAGCACGGGACAGCTGAGAAAAAGTGTCCAGATGGAAACAGTAAGGTCCTGAGGCAGAAATGTGCTTGGTCTGTGGGAGGAATGCCCAGGAGGCCAGTGTGACCGGAACAGCGTTTGCAAGCACAGAGTAAGGCAGGAGGTTAGAGAGGCGGGGGAGACCAGACAGGCATAGGGCCTTGAGGACTTTGGATGGTGCGCTGGGAGAGGTGGGAAGACGCTGCAAGGCTTTGGGCTGAGGAGTAGCAATTTGGGGCTGATGTCCTGCTGAGTACACTTGAGGAGATACAGTGCGAGGCTAGGGGATACGGGGAAGCAGAGGATGGGGGCGTGGAGATGTGCTGCTGTAGACACGCACCGAGTGGTGTTGATGCCCAAGGTCGAGCCTGCACATGGAGAGTGACGGAGAGTGTTTGCTCAGGCTCGGCAAAGCTTTCAAAAGTAGCAAACTCGGAATCAGCACTTGCCCGTTTCACGAGACTCTGTGCAGGTGGAAGGGGCGTGCAGAATGAGCGTGAGATGTACTTTGTAAGGAAAATACTCAGTCTCCTCTTTTGCAGTCCAGACCATCGGGGTATCTTTCTGGGCCTCAGCTAACAATTCAGTTAAGCCTCCACAGACAGCTTGAGGCGCACTAAAGGGTGTTCCCATACGTGATCACTCACAATCCTCCAAGCAGCCTTGTGAGGTAGGGAGGGCAGGTGTTAGTTCCCTCCTTTGGCCGATAAGGACACGTAGAGTGTTGCCAGAGCTGCACCAGGTCCTTGCTCAAAACCCGCCAACTCCCCACCTTTGGCAGGAGTTAACATAAATCTTTAAGTCACAGGGTCTGGAGATAAGAAAGGAAGTTATAGGGAGAGACAGACAAAAACATCAGATGGAACCAGCAGGGACCAAGATGGCGCCAAATCTGACCTCCGACAGACCCTGAGTCTCACTATACACTGATTTTACTACATTAGCAAATTCAATGATACACCTACTGGTGGCCACGACCGGAGATTAAGGACCAAAAAAGGATAAAAAGAGAGTGGCACCCCACTCCCTCGAAAAGCCCTGCCCCTTCCCAGGTGGACTAACGCACATGCCTCTCCACCATTAGCCTCACTCCTCCTCCCTTTGTCTTTACTCTTTAAAATACAATCCGTTTCACCACGTGGGTGAGAAGTTGATCTGTGAACTAAGTTCTCGCTTCTCCATTTTTTGGCCATTGAATCAAGCTTGTGCCGCATTGATCTCAGCTTCATTATTTGGCTACACGAACCCGAATGGAAAAAGAACGTTTCCTAGCTGAGGCAGAGGGCCTTAGCCAAGCTAGGGCCTGGGCACAGTCCATATGACTTAATTCGGTAACGAGAAGTTTCTGCCCAGATCACACAGCTGGTGACAACTGAGGGAGGGAGTGAGTCAAGATCATTTGGCACTGAATTCAGGTTCTTCTCATAACCTGGTTCTGTGCGTCTTAGGCTACCAATTTATCAAGGGAGTAAGCCCAAGGCGAAGAAGATTCACACACAAGTGGATACAGTTGAGTCAAAGAAGACATAACTCGGGCTTCCCTGGTGGCGCAGTGGTTGAGAGTCTGCCTGCTAATGCAGGGGACACAGGTTTGAGCCCTGGTCTGGGAGGATCCCACATGCCGCGGAGCAACTAAGCCCGTGAGTCACAACTACTGAGCCTGCGCGTCTGGAGCCTGTGCTCCGCAACAAGAGAGGCCACAATAGTGAGAGGCCCGCGCACCGCGATGAAGAGTGGCCCCCACTTGCCACAACTAGAGAAAGCCCTTGCACAGAAACGAAGACCCAACACAGCCCAAAATAAATAAATAAATAAATAAAAGAAGACATAACTCTGTGGGCAGTGACACTGAGGCGCCCCACTTGGCTTCAACAGTAGGGGATTTGTTCTCGTCACATACAGTGATTTAGGATTTTATGCTAGATACTCTTTTGTGTGCTGTTCTACAGGAACTGTGGGACGACATGGCTTGTAAAAAGACACACCATTTGTAGAAGTGACAGGGTGCTATTATTTCTTTTAAAACCCAAGCGTGTCTGATCTCACAGAACTTGTTCTTGTGTGAGCCATGGCCCAGGCCCATTTGTAAACCAGGAGGGGAAGGGGAAGAAACCAGAAATTACTTACTAAATAGACATCAAGCACGGAGGCATTATCATCCTGCATTTCCAGAGCATTTGGCTCAGAAGCCAAGTATATGGTCCCCTCTTCCAAGGTAAAGGTTGAACTGGAAGGTAACCCTTTACTGGAAAAATAAAGAAGAATGATGAGCATGTGACCTTCAGAAAAAAATCAAAGGACTTCTCCAAAGTGGTGGCTGAGGTGGGAAAGCTTTGGGGCAAGAAAACAAATATAGGGCATTTGAAGGAAATATGGTTATACCTAGAGAGATGCTCACTTGAGTTTCAAGGATTTGGCTTTACTGCCAGTGCCTTTTCTCTGTCTACTTCAGCGCGTGAGACACTTCACACTTCTGAGAGGTGATCTGTGGGCTCCACGCCTTGTGAGCGTGGACTGCTGGGAATTTAGAGGCCCACCAATCATCTCTGACTCTGAACAGTTAGCTCTCACTGTTTAAATTCTTCTCTCAACAGTACTGATGCTTTGCTAGTTTATAGAAGATAACCTTGTGCCTCATTAGCAGTGATGATTTCTATTGTTTTTTTTCTTTTTGGCATGAAAGGTTCAATTACATCCATGGTTCTCAAAGGAGCATGGGGGGCTGGTGAAAGCCCAACCTCCTGGGCTTGTAGGATTGAAGGAAGGAAGGACGGAAGGAATGTACAATCTTTCCCCCACTGAAATAAAAATTAGTTATGTTTTTAACCTGTGGAAATTTCCACGTGATGGCTTTGCAGGAACAAAATATCTACAAGCAATGGTGGAAGAGTGTGACGTTGATATTAGAAGAGGTGGGCTAGGGGGCTGGCTGTTGGCCACATGGGACAAACCTGGCAGCGGGCACTAGGGCTGAGAGCCCGAGTGCAGAAGACTGGCCTCCTCGCTCACTCCCCATCACCAGGGCTGCCACCCCTTCGGGCTGAGCTCTGAGCTCACCCCATTGAAAACTCTCCATCTAAGTCATCCTCTGGGCTTTCTGTCTGAGCTTCCCAGCTGGACAGGCGACTACTGAGGACTATTGCCCTCCCCTAGTCTGGGGACTACACATAATTCTACTTGTGTACATGTTTACCTATTAACTGAAGATACATGAAATAGAAATTCTGAGGTTTTCAATATTAAAAAAAATCGTCAAAAGAATTGTGTGGATCTTATTAAATCAGGTTCATTTATATAACATATAATGCAAAATTGTAAGAATCCAGACTAGTAGTAAGAGGAATGAGAAGGGGGGATCTCCCATAGGTCTTCCATTTGGTGATATTTGAGAATGTGGACATTCAGAGATGAAAGCCACTTCACCTTGGCTTGATATATTTTCTCTTTAAATTCTGGACACAGGTAAAAAGTCCTCTTGCTTTTCAAAAACCCAAGATGGGTTATACGATGTGGGAAACAGAGTCTGTTTTGATTGATTTTAAAGAGCAGGGTGAATGTGGCCTTTTTCCACTGAGCTGATGACTTTATATTGTAAACCTTCACAGATTTCTTGGGTTAAGTAAACCATCAGGTTTCAAGGGATGCTGTTTGGAGAGGCACTGTGTGGTAATGAACATTGCTCCGGTTATTTTCTGGATCAAGAGCAAGGATGCAGTGATGGGTTTTAATTGGCTTTTGCCTTTTAACTGCTAAGATGCCACTCGCTAATCCCGTGTGTAGAGAACAGTTCAGCCTGGTTAAGCCTTATGAGAGAGATGAATGCTTTATCTACTTAAACAGCAAAGCAAGAAACAAAGTGGTCGGAAATTACGTATGGTTCACATTTGATACAATTAAAAAAATCTCTACTGTCTTCTGGGTTATTTTGTAAACATATAATTTATTTGATGAGATTCAAATCTAAGTTTACCTCTTTTTGTCTAAGGTTTTCCTTATGATTTTTAATGATTTCCATCCTAAGATTAAGGGTATAACCAAGAATATTCTAGAAGTGCTTTTTCTTTTTAAATTTAATTTTTTAATAGCACCACATGTAGCATAAAATACAGCAAAAAGTAATCCTTCTCTTTTTCTTTTCCTTTTGTGATCCAGAGTTCACCTCCCTAAGAGTAAATCCATTTTGCAAGTTATTTTTCAATCTAATATTTGTTTTATTTTTGGAGATGATGAGTGAGCCACTAGCATGGTTAAGACTAAATTAAAATAGAAAAAAAATTAGAGTATTCTTTGGGGTTTAATAGGTACATTTATCGATTCTTTTAGCTAAGATACAATATGATTACAGAAAAAAATACCAGATTTCCTCAGTAGCATATGGCCAACTTTGATAAAATCAAACAAGCATATTTAAAAAAACCCACAAACCTCCTGTTATTTACACTGTTTCTCACATGTATTAGAATAATTCCTATCTTAGTAAGCAGAATATTCTGAGCATCCTTAAATTTGGGGGACAGAAGTGAGGCTCATAGGAACTTATATCCAGATTATATAAAGAACACTTGCAGTAAAAAACCAAAAAGGCAAATAACCCAATTAAAAATGAGCAAAGGATGTGAATAGACATTTCTCCAAAAAAGATATACAAAAGGCCAATAAACCCATGGAAAGATGCTCAACATCATTACTCATTAGGGGGATGCAAATCAAAACCACAATGAGATACCACTTCGCACCCACTAGGCCGGCTATAATAAAAAAGACAGATGATAAAGTGTTGGGGTGGATGTGAAGAAGTGAGAGCCCTCTTACGTTGCTGATGGGCACGTAAAATGATGCAGCTACTTTGGACAACAGTTTTGTGTATCTTCAAAACCATATGACCCAACAACTCCACTCCTTGGTATATACGTAAGGAAAATGAAAATATATGCCTACACAAAAACTTGAACATGAATGTTCACAGCAGCATTACTCATAATAGCCAACATGTGAAAATAATCCAAATGTCCACCAACTGATGAATGGATAAATAATTCATACAATGGAATATTATTTTGCAACAAAAAATAACAAAGCGCTGATATACGCAACAACATGTGTGAATCGTGAAAACACGGTTAAGTGAAAGAAGCTGGTCGTAAAGGACCACATGTGGTATGATTCCATTTAGGTGAAAGGTACGGAAGAAGCAAATCTATAAGATAGAAGGAGGTTAGTGGCTGCCAGGGGCAGGGGTGAGGGGGCAATAGGGAGTGACTACTATTGGGTGTGGGGTTTCTTTTTAAAGCATTGAAAACATTCTAAATTTAGGTTCTGGTAACAGTTACACAACTTTGTGAATATACTAAACTCACAAAACTGTATACTGTAAATGGGTGAATTTTGTAGTATGTGAAATATATATTAATAAAGTTTTTAAAAAGTTTCATGAGGTACCTAAGGGTCATGATTCTTTTTTTTATATTGAAGAATAGTTGTTTTACAATGTTGTACCAATCTCTGCTGTACAGCAAAGTGACTCAGTTATACACATATACACATTCTTTTTTATATTATTTTCCATTATGTTTTATCACAGGATATTGAATATAATTCTCTGTGCTATATATCAGGACCTTGTTGTTTATCCATTCTAAATGTAATAGTTTGCATCTACCAACCCCAAACTCCCAGTCCATCCCTCTCCCTCCCCCCCTCCCCTTTGGCAACCACAAGTCTGTTCTCTATGTCTATGAGTCTGTTTCTGTTTGGTAGATAAGTTCATTTGTGTCATATTTTAGATTCCACATATAAGCGATATCATATGATATTTGTCTTTGTCTGACTTCATTTAGTAGGATAATCTCTAGGTCCATCCATATTGCTGCAAATAGCATTATTTCATTCTTTTTATGGCTGAGTAATATTGCATTGTGTGTGTGTGTATACATACATACATACATAATACACATATATACACACCACATCTTTTTTATCCATTCATCTGTCAGTGGACATTTAGGTTGCTTCCATGTCCTGGCTATTGTAAATAGTGCTGCTATGAACATTGTTGCATGCATCTTTTCGAACTGAGTTTTTGTCTTTTCTGGATATATGCCCAGGAGAGGGACTGCTGAATCATATGTACCACATAACCCTATTTTTAGCTTTTTAAAGAACCTCCATACTGCTCTCCATAGTGGCTGCACCAACGTATATTCCCACCAAGGGTCATGATTCTAAGCTTGATCTCTCAGTACATAGTATTAGAAATATCAGAAATGTGATGGAATAGATATTTTTAGGTTACATACATTTTAGAATTATCTGTTTTGAATAAACCCCCGATTTATTTGCCGGTCATTCAGAAAACATCTTCTTTTTCCTAATAGAGAAAAAAATTCTAGTTGACCTGACATGAGAGAGTTGGGCTCTGCGATTTCAAGGCCTGAGGTGGAGAGCTGCTGCGTGCAGGCTGGGGAAGCCTGACCATCTGCAGTGTCACAGGGCCAGTGCTGCTGAAGCACGAGCAGAGGTAAGGGGACCTTTATCCTGGAGGATGCTTTGCCTAGAAGGTGCAGATTGCTGGCCCACAGACCCAGTCTGGCTGGGAGAAGTGTGTTTTGGGCCCAAGGAGATTTTTTTTAATTTGAATGATTGCTAAATTAAGAAACAGGAAATTCCTACCAAACCCAGTTTTCCACAGCTTCTTATGAGAAACGAGAAGAGCAGGCAACTCTGAGCCCACATTTCTGAGTAGCGATGAGGTTGCGGCACGTCCTTTCTGGTTCCCCAGGGTCCCCACTGCTCTCTTCAGCGTCACACCTGGCCTGTTCTACCCATCTGCATCACCTCTGCCTGGCCCCTCTGTGTATGTGTCAGCCCAACATCCCTACTCCGCTGATGAGGGGACTTAAGGCCTGAGGAGGCACAGTAATTCGCCCAAGGTCACACTGCAGTTGAACAGAGCTGGGATATAAACTTTGTTTTCCAATTAAACACTTTTTCTATGGTCATCTGTGATGAAATTTTAGAAATTTGCCACTGCAGAAGTTGAGGGAGCTGAGGCCAATGTACCTAGGAGCTTGAAAATCATCATATAAACCAGCAAAAACAAATGCAGGATTTGAGAATAATAAAGATTTGAGAATACTAATAAAGATTTGAGAATAATAATAAACAAATGCAGGATCTGAGGATAAATGAGAATAATAATACCAAACATGCAGGATTGTTGTGAGCTTGATATGAGCTGTGGAGATCTTCTGTTTGAGAAGAGTTATGATGGCCAGAAAGGTTTGAGGAAAAGTAAGTAGGTAGAGTATGCTTTCTAAGCCACATATCTATCTTTCTCAAAAAGTTAAGAGTTACCATATGAGCCGGCAATCTCATTTCTGTTCCCCCAGTGTTATGGGCTGGAATGTGTGCCTCCCCCAACCCTCCATTTATATCTTGAACTCTTAACCCCCAGTACTTCAGAATGTGTCTGTATTTGGACATAGGCTCTTTAAAGAGGTGATTAAGGTTAAGTGAGATCATTGGGGTGGCTCTAATCCAATATGACTGGTGTCCTTATAAGAAGGGGAGGAGATTAGGACACAGACAGAGAAAAGACCCTGTGAAGATAGCGGGAGCAGACGGCCGTCTACAAGTCAAGCAGAGAGGCCTCAGAGTAAACCAACCTTGCTGACACAGTGATCTCAGACCTCTAGCCTCCAGAACTGTGAGAAAATACATTTCTGTTGTTCAAGCCACTCAGTCTGTGGTACTTTGTTATGGTAACCCTAAAACTAATATACCCATGTTCACAGCAGCATTTTTCACAGTAGCCTGTAGGTGGTATCATTCCACCTACTTCCTCATGTAAGTAGTCAAATGCACAGAGATAAGAAAGTAGAAGGGTGGTTGCCGGGGCTGAGGGGAGGGAGGAAATGGGGAGTTGTTTAATGGGTACAGAGTTTCAGTTTTGCAAGATGAAAAGGTTCTGGAGATTGGTTGCACAACAATGTGAATGTACTTAACACTGTTGAACTGTACACTTAAAAATGGTTAAGATGGTAAATTTTAAGTTATGTATATTTTACCACAGTTTAAAAAAGTAATTAATATTCATTATTAAAAATAATAAATATCTAATAGTTCACAAGAACAACAAAGCTATTTAAGCTTCCAATGTTTTAATACTTAAAACAAAATGACATATAAATATATAGCTCTATATAAATAATCAGGCATTTATAAAGTCCCATTAAATGCACTCAGAATAATCTGACATTATATACAATGGAATATTACTCAGCCATAAAAAGAAACAAAATTGAGTTATTTGTAGTGAGGTGGATGGAGCTGGAGTCTGTCATACAGAGTGAAGTAAGTCAGAAGGAGAAAAACAAATACTGTATGCTAACACATATATATGGAATTTAAGGAAAAAAAAAGTCATGAAGAGCCTAGGGTTAGGACGGGAATAAAGACACAGACCTACTAGAACATGGACTTGAGGATATGAGGAGGGGGAAGGGTAAGCTGGGACAAAGTGAGAGAGTGGCATGGACATATATACACTACCAAACGTAGGGTGGATAGCTAGTGGGAAGCAGCTGCATGGCACAGGGAGACCAGCTCGGTGCTTTGTGACCACCTAGAGGGGTGGGATAGGGAGGGTGGGAGGGAGGGAGACGCAAGAGGGAAGAGATATGGGGATATATGTATATGTATAACTGATTCACTTTGTTGTAAAGCAGAAACTAACACACCATTGTAAAGCAATTATACTCCAATAAAGATGTTAAAAAAAATAGCAAAAGCTATATAATCAGTTGATTAATCTTTAAAAAATATTTGTTATCTTCATTATTCAGTATGTACTGAGTGAGATCAGAGTACAGAACTGGCATTTTACTTCCCTAAAACTCTTAGATTAGGTCCTACCTACTGCCCAAGAAAGAATGAGAATACACCCTAGGGAAACAGATACCTGAGCAGATAAGGCATTCCAGGCAGAGCATGAACTTTGGAATCAGATGACTGGCTTTGAATTCTGGCTCTTCCTCTTAGCTGTGTGTGTGATACTGGATGAGTTTCTTAACCCCTCTGAACTCCAGTTTCCCACATGTAAAATGAGAATAATAATACCAAACATGCAGGATTGTTGGAGTGATGAGTGATAACGAATGTACAACACAAACAGCCATTGTTGCACATTGTATTCTAGGTGCCAGGATGCAGCAGAGATTAAAATAAACAGAGATCTCTGCCTCATGGAACTTACATAGCACTGAGGAGAACAGATAACGAGAAAAATACCTAAAACACATATTATGTTGGTCAAAAGCACCAAGGAGAAAAATAAAGCACAGAAGGGAGAGAAGTGAGTGAGTGGCATAGACCATTTCCAAGCAGCGTACTTTCCGGGCTCTGCCATTGGAGATTTTGGGGTCTCAGGCATGAGTCAGACACTAGGGGACACATCCAGGTCTCCTATACTCCATGGGACACACTAGCAAGCCCTCTGAAGCCCCACTGAAGTCCCTTTCCCTGGGCTGGGACAGGCACCCCCACTCCCTGACAGCTCTCTCCAAATATCACACTCAAACTGCCAACTCTTCTTGGCTTCTCTAACTTCTTTTAGGGACTGGAGGTGGTGGTCAGCTAACGGTTTTTGACCACTTCCTTTGCATGTCCTGCAGTCTCACACCTTGCTTTTGTTTTGGGTCTCTGGTGAAACTGATAGTAAAAATATTTCAGTTTAACATTCCGTTATGTTATTTTTAGCAAAGAGGTTAGTAAAGGTTATACAGGAAAATGATTCACATAGGACATAAAGTATTATCTGGGCTTTAAGAACCTTTATACTATACTTTGAATGTGTATGTCATTGCTACTTAAAAAATTAATGAAGAGCAATTATTAAAAGAGTAGGGAGGTAATGTAAGAATAAACCATCCAACCTAAATAAAGGCATCCCTAGCTGACAGCAAATTCCTCCTTCTTTGAAGAGGCCCCAAGTAGAAAGGTAAGATATGTTCTAAAAGGGATTTTCGGGACTTCCCTGGTGGCGCAGTGGTTAAGAATCCGCCTGCCAATGCCGGGGACACGGGTTCGATCTCTGGTCCGGGAAGATCCCACATGCCATGGAGCAACTAAGCCGGTGCGCCACAACTACTGAGCCTGTGCTCTACAGCCCGTGAGCCACAACTACTGAGCCCATGTGCCACAACTACTGAAGCCCGTGTGCCTAGAGCCCGTGCTCGGCAACAAGAGAAGCCACCACAATGAGAAGCCCACGCACTTCAACGAAGAGTAGCCCCCGCTCGCCTCAACTAGAGAAAGCCCACGCACAGCAATGAAGACCCAATGCAGCCAAAAATAAATAAATTGTTTTAAAACGGGATTTTCACTTAAATGTTTATGTCACTGATCAATTTCATGTTCATTTCTCTTCAGTTCTGACACTGGGAAATATTCTTGCTATTGCCCTGTTTTCTTACTCACTGTTGATTTCCTGGGCACAAGCCTATTTGGAATCAATTTCTAATTTCTCTGGCTGAGAGTCTTCCAGATTCCGTTTTAAGGGTCACTTTTAAGTGAGAGCATCTCTCTTGGGTAGAATGCCTTCCAAACCCAGCGATCCAGTCAGAGGGCCTGCCATTCCTCAGCCTTGCAGCTTGGGAAGATCCATGTCTAGAAGCAATTTTACGTGAATGGGTTTAAAAGTCTGGCTGGCTGCCTGGGTTCTGCACCATCAAGTTTTGCCACAGTTCCCTCAATTGAGACTGTCTGAGGGCTAATTGCACCTAATTTGCAACAAGGCGCTCAGGAAACCGTTAATCTATCTAGTTCTGTTCCTCCCTTGTAAAAGCAGAGGAACTGCCAATATTTTTCAGCTGCTCTGTGCTCTGGTCTCTGCACACATCACAAACTTGTCACAGGTAAGAGCAGTACAAGGAGGGGGAATGTTATTGTCCTCCTAGCTCCCTCTGGGAGCTGACATTAATGGTTCTCTGATGCCACGCAGGCTTCTCTGTCATTTACAAAAATGCTCCTTTCTGTTACCAGCAACATTAGTTTGGCTTCATTGGAGAGCATTAGCCTGGCTGGACTGCTGAAAACAGACATCAGTCATTTAGTAGCCTGGAACACTCTGATTTCTGTTTGCAGACCTAATGAGTGTTTTATAGCTAATTCTCCTGAAGGCATTTGCTCAGAGAACATAGGGTTTTTGTCTTTTAAAAGCACAGTTTCTGTCTTTGGAAAGTCATCCTCTCACTGCCTTAATTTCTTTTTGGTCAAAGTAACATCATAATGTATCATACAATACAGATGACTTATGATGAAATAAACAACCTCCTGCTCTCACCTGCACCCCAGTCATCTCCCCAAAGGCGGCACCTTTCACCATTTCTCTTTTTAGCCCTTCTGGTGGTTCCCTTCATATCTTTTGATGAATCAGGGAATAAAATATATTCTCAACTCAAGGCAGCATCTATTGATTCAATATAAAGGATGTTTGCCTACCCCTACTTCGTACTTCCTCCCAACATTTGCTATTTATATTTTATTTATTGTGTAACTGTAAATCATATACTTAACATTTTCTAGTCCATCAACCACAAACCATATATCTTTAATTTCCCATATTATTTACTCTTTGTCCCTGCTTTCCTCTCTCACTCTGTATTAGATACACTTTAAAAAGATCTTTAAAAATCTTTACTTTGTCTTGGCTAGTCATACTTATATTCCTTTATTCTTATCTTGTAGCTATAACCAATTTTTCCTGCTTGTCCATGGACTGATTCTAAAATTAGAAAATCAATACACAGAGTTTAATATTATTATGACTATGTAAATGTTGTTAATGCCTGGCCAACAGTGTGTTAGGGTTACATTTCCCTCTCTGGATTCAAAATCATGATTGCTGGGCCATGCAAGAAAAATGTTCCCATCATCAAGGTTAACTGGAATCTCTCTGTGTTTTTTTTTTTTTTTTTTAAACTTTTGCTCAAATTCCTACCACGTTTTAGTCTGCTTCATGGTTGGAGGTTTTTGCCCTTTAGAAATGGACTGAATGCCATGTGGGTAAAACCCAGGGAGCATCTGGACTAAGTGTGGAGGCCTGAAGACAAGCCCTGCTTCTCGGATTATGAGTTACAACGCTGGGCAAGTCATGACCCTGAGGTCCTGGTTCCTCCTCTGAAAGTGAGAACAGCAGTCCCCGTCCAGCCCACCTCCCAGGGCCATCGAGAGGACCAAGCCAGAACATGCAAGTGAAAGAAAGGCAGACAGAGGGTAATGCTCTTCTGTATAAACTACCTGCAGTATCACTATGACTTCTACCTCCGGGACTCTGCTTGTTTCCTGGGGGTGGGGGGAGGGGGTGTTTGTTTGAGGAGGTCTGCTGGCATAGACAGATTTATCATAACACTTTGGAAAGAATTCTTTTTCTGCTAGTCTAAGTTTAGCTACCGGAACACTGATGATAACAAATGTGGACAGGAAAGCTCTACTTGCAGAGAAAATCGACAAGTATAGCCCAGTCTCACTTAAAGGCTACAAATACTTGTTCAGTCCTAGAGACACACTCTGCGTATGGGCAGGCCCACCCCAGCATGACTCAGGCACTTCTGATGTGATGATCAAGGCAAGGCCACATGCCCCTCTTGGAAAAGCTCACCTCTGGCTGGGGTGGCTTGGGGGTGGAGGCTGCTCTAGGGTCTGGAGTTCTGAAGCCCTGGCACCAGGGTGCCTATTTGCAGCTGGGATAGTGTCGGCCTGCAGCGAGTCTCATGCCTGTGCCAGGATGAGCATCTCCTTCACGCCAAGCTCCTTGGTTGAGTGTACAGGCACATCTGCAAGACCCCCACCCCCACCACCACGCCCCTCCCGCCAAGTATGGACCCAGAGAAGTGGGAAGCCCTTGGCCATGGTCACTGCATCCAGAATGCTTTACCGCTCACTTTCCTAACTTACCCTGCCAGATAGGAGGCTTTCAGAAAGATCTGATGCTTTCTTTCTGTCTTCTCTCCTTTTCAGCCACTTCCATGCTTTCCCACTTTGGCTGTTTTTAGACAAGGAGGCTGCCTGTTTCTAATAAAGGCAAGCAGAGCGGCAGGCTCTCTCTTTGGAATTGAGCAATGGCTGCCTTATGGGTCTAACACTTGGGTTTAACCCTCGTCTCTCCCTGCGTAAGTGACACCTGAGGCACAAACACTGTTGTAGACAGAACACAAAGAGTAGCACTTTGAACTGGCAGGCGAAGAGAGAGGCAAACAGTGTGCTGCCAGGTCTATTAGTTCTGGGGACCGGAAGCCACAGCTGCTGAGAGAGCTGGCAGCAACTGAGCTCCTGCGACCAGCAGCTTCAGAAGCAAGCAGAGGAAGGAGGTCAGGGCCCTCCGTCTGAGGAAAACGTGTGTACGTGTGTGGGTGGTGGCTGGAGGGAGAATGCTTTCAAAAAGGAACCCCCATCCAAGTTCAGGGAACTTTTCCACCATATATCTCTAGGAGATTTATTTTTCTTTTCAACATCCTCCCACACACATTTGGGACGAAGTGAGAGAGCGGCATGGACATATATACTACCAAATATAAAATAGATAGCTAGTGGGAAGCAGCCGCATAGCACAGGGAGATCGGCTTGGTGCTTTGTGACCACCTAGAGGGGTGGGATAGGGAGGGTGGGAGGCAGGGAGACGCAAGAGGGAAGAGATATGGGGACATATGTATATGCATAACTGATTCACTTCGTTATAAAGCAGAAACTAACACACCATTGTAAAGCAATTATACTCCAATAAAGATGTTAAAAAAAAAAAAAAGTCATGAAGAACCTAGGGGTAAGATGGGAATAAAGACACAGACCTACTAGAGAATGGACTTGAGGATATGGGGAGGGGGAAGGGTAAGCCGTGACAAAGTGAGAGAGTGGCATGGACATATATACACTACCAAACGTAAAACAGATAGCTAGTGGGAAGCAGCCGCATAGCACAGGGAGATCAGCTCGGTGCTTTGTGACCACCTAGAGGGGTGGGATAGGGAGGGTGGGAGGGAGATGCAAGAGAGAGGAGATATGGGGATATATGTGTATGTATAGCTGATTCACTTTGTTATAAAGCAGAAACTAACACACCATTGTAAAGCAATTATACTCCAATAAAGATATCGAAAAAAAATAAAGCTAGCAGTCCTCATTGACGGTGATGTTTATACTGTGATGATTGCATTACAGACATTATTTCATTTAATCACCAAAGATCCTCCTGATACGATGACCAAAAAAGCACATGAAAAGATGCTCAATATCACTAATCATTAGAGAAATGCAAATCAAAACTACAAAGAGGTATCACCTCACACCGGTCACTATGGCCATCATCAAAAAATCTACAAACAATAAATGCTGGAGAGGGTGTAGAGAAAAGGGAACCCTTCTACACTGTTGGTGGGAATGTAAATTGGAACAGCCACTATGGAGAACAGTATGGAGGTTCCTTAAAAAAACTAAAACTAGAACTACCATACGACCCAGCAATCCCACTGCTGGGCATATACCTGGAGAAAACTGTACTTTGAAAAGATACAGGCACCCCAGTTTTCATTGCATCACTATTTACAATAGCCAGGACATGGAAGCAACTTAAATGTCCATCAACAGAGGAATGGATAAAGAAGATGTGGTACATATATACAATGGAATATTAGCCATAAAAAAGAACAAAATAATGCCATTTGCAGCAACATGGATGGATTGTAATACTGAGTGAGGTAAGGCAGACAGAGAAAGACAAATGTCATATGATATCACTTATATGTGGAATCTAAAAAAAAAAAAGGTACAAATAAACTTCTTTACAGAACAGAAGTAGAGTCTTGGATGTAGAAAACAAACTTATGGTTACCAGGGGGATAAGGTTGGGGGAGGGATAAATTGGGAGACTGGGATTGACATATACACAGTACTATATATAAAATAGACTAATAAGAACCTACTGTACAGCACAGGGAACTCTACTCAGTACTCTGTAATGGTCTATATGGGAAAAGAATCTAAAAGAAAAAAAGAGTGGATATATGTGTATGTATAACTGATTCACTTTGCTGTACACCTGAAACTAACACCACACTGTAAATCAACTATGCGCCAATAAAGATTAAAACAATAAAGATCGCCCTGTTAGGTTGGGTCTCTTCCTATTTATTTTGTACATGTGAGTTTTAAGGCTAACGTATCTAACCACAGTTAATAAATGGTGGCACTGGATTTGAACCCAGGCCTGACTCTGGAGCAATGCCACACATATTCCCTCAAGTGTCCAACCACTGCAAAAAATTCACCCTTTGCTATGTTCCTAAGATATCCCCAGCAACAATGGTTTAATCATATAAAAGAAAAAAGGACATATATAAATCTGTTTCCAAATGACAAATCTATTACTATAAATAAGTCTTGATTATCTGACTTAAGACAGGTAGGAATAGATATTAGAGAACAGCAAGAGGAACTCTGATACCCCCATACACAAAAATTAATTTGAGATGGATCACAGACAAAATGTGAAAGCTAAAACTATTCAGCTTCCAGGAGAAAACAAAGGGGAATGTCTCCTTGACCTTGGGGGGTCATGACTAGGAAGGCACAGAAGGGAACTTCTGGTATGAGGGGAATATTCTTTATCTCGATCTGGGTGATGGTTAATGGAGTGTACACATTTTTGTCAAAATTTACGAAACTATACGCTTAAAATTTGTGCATTTTACTGTACACAAATTATATTTCAACAATGAACTGTCTGCATGAAAAAACAGTATCTGCTTTTCTACTCACAAAACTATAAGCCATCCATTCAAATGTATACTGAGTGCCTACTTCATCCAGGTACTGTGCTGAAAGTGAAAAATAAGTTGGTAAACAGTTCTCACATGGCTGAGTCACTGGCTTAAGGAGCTTTCAAAAAAGTTGGCGAGATGATAGATGTTAAAAAGAGGAAAATGACTATATATATATCATTATTATCAAATATAAACATGCAAACACCCTCAGATAAGTGGCATGCACTGAAAACAGTACTCTAGCTAGAGAAAAGCACCACAAAGGCAACAGGAACTGGGACCTTTTAAATCACAGGGGACCCATGGCCTCCATGGTATGTGGAAGAATAAGCTAGAACAAGAGGCAGGGTAGCTGACTTCTGGTACTAACTTGGCACTAAGTGTGGTGTGTGCTGTATTTGGGTAAGCCGTTTAACTGCCCTGAGCCCCGGTTTCCTCCTTTGTAAAAATCAGGGCTTTGAACTTGGAAAGGTCCTTCCAGCTTTCAAAAGCTTTGATCCTTAGCCTAGTTGGCCCTCTTTCAACTTCCCCAGAAAACCAAGTCTGAGGTCAGAGCAGCCTATCAGGAATACAGTATGCTGAAATGGAAATGCCCGTGCTGTGTAAGCCAATGGAACCAATAAGGGTTTAAGATAAAGTGAACAAATAATTCCGAACCACAGCACCCTTACCCCCTACACTGTACCTCAATGACATGACTCCCACGGATGGTGGTTTGTAGTCAGATACTCTGCAATCTCTTTACACTTACTTCCTAGCAGGACTGGGGAAAAAGATTCCAGAAAAAGAAATCCTTATTGAGAGAGATGGTGCTATAGGTTAAATTGTATCCCCTTAAAAGTTGTATTTTGACAACTTAGCCCTCAGTACCTCAGAATGTGACCTTATTTGGGAATAGGGTCATTGCAGATGTAATTAGTTAAGATGAGGTCATACTGGAGTAGGGTGGGCCCTACTGCAGTATGACTAGTGTTGTTATAAAAAGGGGACATTTGAACACAGACATGCACACAGGGAGAATGCCATGTCACGATAAAGGCAGAGACCAGGTGATGCCTCTGTACGCCAAGGAATGCCAAAGATTGCCAGGAAATCACCAGAAGCCAGGTGACAAGCATGAAACAGATTCATCCCCACAGTCCTCAGAAGGAAGCAGCGCCGTCAACATCTCAGATTCCTGGCCTCCTGAACAGCGAGACAAGCCACCCGGCGTGTGGTACTTTGTTACGGCCACCCCAGCAAACTAGTACAGGTGGTATAAATGCTTAAAGGAAAACCCTGCCTTGGCCAGTGGGCTGGGGCTCACTAACTTTCCCTTCCTTTCCTTAGCCCATAACATCAGTAAACTTAACCTTCAGGAAATTTATAATTTGGGTACCTGAAAAACGTACTATTCCTTTTCTTTGCTAAACACTACATTTCCTGTTTTTAAAAAGTAAGGCACTCCAGGAAAATCTCCCAAACATTTGTTGAGCCTACCAGGAATATCCAGATAGTGTTTGTGCCTTAGCTTTCGGACTCCACTCAGGTCCTCCTCATGTCAATGTCCTAAACATGCACTGGGTGGAAATGACCACCTCAGCACATAAGTGGCATCATTTACTCAAAATCCAAATTACTATCAAGTCTGCAGAAGCTGCTGGAAAAAAATAATACGAGAACAGATTACAAGGCAGCTTTGCTCTCACAGATGTACACTGTAATTATCACTGTTCAGGGCTATCAGAAAACCATTAGCAGAATTGATTTTTAGTGGGCCTGCTAGCTTCAAAGAGGTGCATAATGACATGAAGGTTTCTCACATGTGGCCGGGCCACGGCCAAACTAATTATAAGCTCTGACTGGAATAATCGGAAAATGTCACAGAAACTACTGGTCTCTGCTGGACAGGTCAACACCCTGTCTGGAGTCATTAGGAACAGAAGGAGCTTAAGGAGAGAGAAATCGCACAGAGCCCTAGTTTGCCAAGGATGGGAGGTGGCTGGCTGAGATGGGTGGGAATAGAGTATTGGCATCTCTGAGAAGAACTGGGAATTGTTCTGGCTTCCAAATCATGGCTCAGCTTTAATTCTCTCTCGCAGTGGTCCTTTTATACACCAAAACCCTTCTTTTAAGTTAAGGAATAAAACTAGGTGCTTTAGAATCAACAGTCAGGACACCCCATTAGCTTCAATAGTGGTTCTCGTACAACCATGCATTAGAATTCACAGGCTCAGGAAGCTGAATTTTTACCCACTTGCTGTTTCTGAAGCAGGTGGTTCTAGAACCTGTAGTTTAAGAAATACTGCCTTATAGACACAGGAAGAAAAATACTGCATGATCTCATTTACATGAGGAGATTTCAGGTGCTCTCACCACACACATACACACACACGCACGCACGCGCGCGCGCACACACACACACACACAAACTTCCAGTTATAAGATAAAATAAGTCCTGGGGATGGAATGGACAGCATGGTGACTGTAGTTAACAATACTGTACTGTATGTCTGAAAGATGCAGACAGAGTAGATCTTAAAAACAAACAAAATCAAACCAAACCAACTAAAACAGACACAAAACATAGTCCCTACCTTTAAGAGTCCATAATCTAGTGAAGAAACAAGCTAACTTCGAGTTAATAAAACCAATTCCTAGTCTCAAAAAAAAAAAAAGTAACTATGTGAGGAGATGGATATATTAATCAGCTTGACTACAGTAACCATTTCACTATGTATAGCAACTCATCATGTTTTACACCTTAAACATATGCCATTTTTATTAAAAGTATATACTGTAAAAATAAGAGTTCTGGGGGAGAACAGTTTGTAATAACCTATGCAAAATAAGAACAGGAAATATAAGTTCCAAATATATTCAGCACGATAAAACTTTGCATATGTATTATTTCCTATGTAATTTTTGGGAAACTAGTATTTTAGAGAAATGGTCATAGGCATTCAAGTTAATATATCAGGTTGTCATAAATAAACACTAAAACCTAAAAAGAAAAAAGAAATACTGGCTTAACAGAATGGTAAGGCAGTGGGACATGCAGTCCAGACGTGGTGTGGTATGCGTCTACGAATGACTAAGGACCAGAACGGCCCATCCTGGGGAGCCTGGCAAAGCATGAGGAAGATGTTGGTCACTGCTGAAGGGCCTCGCCCCATGCCTTCGAGGTTCAATGCTGGCTCTGCTCTGCAGCTGCGGTTGAGAGTGCCTGCAGGGGTCAGCGTCCAGTTCTGTAGGCTGGACCTGGCTGGTGTTCAGGAGCTCTGAATACCATTGACTTTACTGGGGTCAGATATGTAGCCATTTACCAGGTGTCACGCTCAAGAAATCCTACCTTCCAGAAAAAACATATAAGTCATCTAATAAATGATTAGGCACTTTGTAAAACACCATAAAAAAGGCTACCCATTATTTTACACTGTTCACATACCTGACTCTTTGATATGTGTAAATGTGCTTAGCAATCTGTAAATACAAATATTAATGTTTAAAAGTTGTCACTGAAATTATACCCTTTCCCATTTATTCTACCTACTCTGGAGAAGTCTAAATTATCCATTTTTGGAGTTTGATTTAGGCTATTAATTTTGGATAATGCCTATCTTTCATATGCATGTCTACATCCTATTAATGTAAAATTTCTCAATGGCTATTAATAAAAATGTTCTCAAAGTATTTACCATTCAGAGCCCTCCACAGCATTTCCTTAGATGACGTAGTTATACGACACGTGAGTTGATTTAGGAAGAGGCACCTGAAAGCTTTGGTTCTCCCCTCGTGGTTTCCCCTTCTAACCAGTGTTACGTAGCTGCCACTTAGGCAGTTACTCCATCTCTCTGAGACTGTTCTTTATCTATATGATAACTTTCCTTGTTTAACACAAGGCTGACGTGAGTAATTTATATGCAAGTGTCTCCCACGCTTCTTGCCCTTGGAACATCCTCTTCTCCACTAAAGCTGGAGGTGCCTGAATTTACCTCCTCGTTGGCCCCTTGCCTCTAGCAATATACCAGCATTTGTGAGGATTCAGTGACGTAACTCTTATAAAGTCTGTCGCTCGTGTTGAATACATTTTAGCTCTTATTAATATTATCACTGAAGAGAATTATAAGAGACATTTTATGGACTTCAGTGGCATATAAGGAGTGGTGTACTGGGAAGTGTTTAACAACTAGAATTTTGGGAAAAAATGTCTGTGTATATATATGTTTACTATAAATTTTACTGGCAAAGAATGTGTAGCACACAATATACAAAAAATAATAAAACATGCAATAGTCTTTACTGTCAATTCCATATAACCAATTGATTGTCATAGAATGCTTTTGTTGAGTTTGGTAGAACTGCCTCCACAGCCAACTTATGATTGCAGCAGATGACTGTGTAGTTCTAACATGATGTTGGTTGGTATTTTCCTTTACATTAATAAGACAAAAATAAAATAAAGACACTCGTCAGAACTTCACTCATTTGTCAATGATATGAGCTACTTTTCTGATGAGTGGAAAAACAGTTTTCAAATAATGGAAAATTACTTCCTCAATATGTTATGCTATTGACAATACAATGGCTATAGATATGACACACTCTGAAGGTTTAAAAAGAGATGATTAACAAAACAATAAATCTAGCCCTGACTTATAGCGCTTGACAATTGCCGTGGAATAAATACTTCTGCTTCAGTTTACCAATGTGATGTCGCTGAATGAGGAGCTGGAATGGAATGCACCATAGAAGACTACCTAGCATTCCCATGATACAGATCCAGTGTACATAAACAACCTCAAGGGCAAATAACAGTAGGTATATAGTGAAGTAATTAGGAAGGGATGACCTTTGAGTATTATCTTTTAAAAAATATAACTCATTTAGTTGTTAGTTTATGTAATTTAATTTCTAATAATGGCTGTGCTTAACAACTGGCTTGCAAAATTTCACAGCTGACTCTCAAGAGCCAGAAGGAGCGGGCTCCAGCACACAGCTGGACAAACGCTAAAGGAAAACCTTAGGAGACATTTTGGACACAATCTATTGGAGTTGCTGCTTCCACCGGAATCACTATGGCTGCTGGCAAAATGTTACCAGTCATGCTTTGTGACCACGTAGAGGGGTGGGATAGGGAGGGTGGGAGGGAGACAGAAGAGGGAGGGGATATGGGGATATATGTATACATATATCTGATTCACTTTGTTATACAGCAGAAACTAACACAACATTGTAAAGCAATTATATTCCAATAAAGATGTTAAAAAAAAATGTTACCGGTCAGTGAACAATAGAGCCTGGTGGGATTTCAGAATAATCAAATCTATACATCCATATGCAATTTCTTAATCAACAGACATTAAAAATACAATTGCATGAACATTTCAACTTTGAAGAATGAGAGCCCACTCCTTTTAGTTCTACAAACTGAGAGCTAGAAAAGAGTGTATACCTTCTTGTAGGGAAGATAATATATATTTAGGGAATAAAATCTACAACATTTGGATGAACAAAAGTTCATCTATCTTGGTATTAATGACCTACTTTGTTTACCCAACGCTTTTCTTCACATTGCAGGAAAGATGATCTCAGATGATCCCCTTGATGCAATACTGCCTGTGTAGGACAATTTCCTACTAATTGCCAGGAACAACCAAACACCAGCGGTAATCGTGAAAGCGTAGGCCAGTCCTGTTCCAAGTACATAATGAATAAGCATCTAAAAGACTTGACACAGTATCTGGTCTTGACAACCTATAATTAACCCCGGCTATAATTCTAGATGGCACAGAGTTTCAGTGAAAAACAATTTCAGGGAAAACAAATGCTCCGTTAAATAAATTTAGACTTCACCGGGCAATGGTTTTGGAAAGTCAGTCTCAACCCTCATAATATTTAAGAAAGGATCAGTGGAAAGGTCACTGGATTCAGAGTTGAAGGACCTAGATTCTGCTCTTGATTCTGCTACTACCTATCTTGTGCGCTGAGTGATGCTGAATAAGTAATGTCACCTCTATTTACCTTAGTTTCCTAATTTTTATTTTTATTTATTTTCTAAAAAATATTTATTTATTTATTTTTGGCTGCATTGGGTCTTCATTGCTGCGTGCAGGCTTTCTCTAGTTGTGGCGAGCGGGGGCTATTCTTCTCTGTGGTGCGCGGGCTTCTCATTGTGGTGGCTTCTCTTGTTGCGGAGCACGGGCTCTAGGTGCACGGGCTTCAGTAGTTCTGGCTCATGGGCTCTAGAGCGCAGGCTCAGTAGTTGTGGCGCACGGGCTTAGTTGGTCCGTGGCATGTGGGATCTTCCTGGACCAGGGATCGACTCCGCATTGGCAGGAGGATTTTTGGGGTTTTTTTTGGCGGTACGCGGGCCTCTCACTGTTGTGGCCTCTTCCCGTTGCGGAGCACAGGTTCCGGACGCGCAGGCTCAGCGGCCATGGCTCATGGGCCCAGCCGCTCCGCGGCATGCGGGATCTACCCGGACCGGGCCACAAACCCGTGTCCCCTGCATCGCCAGGCAGACTCTCAACCACTGCGCCACCAGGGAAGCCCGGCAGGCGGATTCTTAACCACTGCCCACCAGGGAAGTCCCTAGTTTCCTAATTTTTAAAGTAAAAGTGTTGGGCTAAATAATGGCCAGTTTTTTTAAATGAGGAAGTCAACCTCCATAATCAAAAGCATTTCATGTCCCATGATAGAATTAAAAATTAAAACGCAACAAATATATCCTCCATGTAACTCCCTTGAACAACCGTTAAGACCCTCTTACAGATTTTCAATGTCACACGCCTCTTTGTTCTCGTGAACACACACTGTGATTCCTCTAGTTTCCAAATGTACACTTGACCTTCTTTCAAATGTGTATTCTCAGTTTTCCCTATTGAAGCTTGTTTACTTGTGAGAACAAGGCTCTCTTTTCTAGTAGATCATAAAGCAATTCCCAGGAGGGGCTGTTGTGGGAGGTGTAGGATATGCCCAGGTACAAAAGATATCTTATAATGTTGATATGTTAGGAAGACAGGGTGTGGTGGTCCCGGCCCCTTGGCTGGTGAGTAGTCTTCTTCTACCTCTGGCAGTGTAGTTCTTCAAATGGCTAAGTCTTACTTTAAAATGCTGAGTCTGTGGTCTTTTTCGACACTGTCCAATTAAAAAATTCTGCACTTTTAAGCATATCGTGCCTGAGATTAAACAACCACAAAAACCACCACCCCTAAGAATAGTAATAGTTGCCCCTTATCGAGACACTGAACCTGGCCCTTTCTATATATTATCTCATTTACAATGTTACCAACCTATCAAAGTGGGTATTATCAACACAGTTTCATACCTGAAGCAAAGGAGGTCCTGAGAAGCTAAGTACTGTGCCCGAAGACCCAGGTTTGGCAGGCTAGTAAGTGTATGATCTCCCTTACCCTACCTGCCACTGCAGATTAAAACCCCAGCACGACCCAGGCAAGACTGATGCCTGTCTTGGTTTTGAACAGGGAAGAGAGCAGTGAACAGCTTAGAGAGATTCAGTGCCTGGCAGTTTCACCAATAACATCGTTCATGAGACACAGTTGGGAGCTGGGGCAGAATGCCCATTTTGAAGTGAATGTGACACTTTACCAAACAAAGCTTTACCATCAACACATGCAAAAAAGGGTCCAATCCAGTAAGGACTGTCTAACACATTATCCAACCCAGTAAGGACTTCCGTGCTAAGATGAAAACCTTACCTGCAGAATGTACTGAAATATTATTTGTTAGAAAAGCATGGGAAATATCTATAGACGCTATGTATATTTCACAACTGCGTGAATATACAACTTTATTAAGCAACTATCACAACAAGCTCTCAACTGGCTATTAAATGTGATCCAGATTTAAACATCAAAATGATTCTATGATAATGCCAAGCACTGGCAAGGTTGTGATGCAACTAAAACTGCTATACTTTGCTGGGGGCAGTGTACGGTGAAAACGATTTGAAGAAAAGCATACTTATCGACCCAGCAATTCCAATCCTAGGTATACACCCCCTAAAAATGCATGCATGTGATACCAAAAGTCATGTAGGAGAATATCCTTAGGAGCTTTATATAGTAGCCCTAAACCAGAATCAACACAAATGTCTATTATCAATAAACAAATATTGGTATACAATGGATACTATTCAGCAATGAAAATTAATAAATATAGCCACACCAAACAACATGGATGAAACCCACAAACATAATAATATGGAGCAAAGAAGCTGGATACAAAAGAGTACATGGTATGATTCTATTTATATAATGTCCCAAATCAGGCAAAACTAACAAACAGCATTAGAAGTCAGGCGGGTGGTGAGGTTTGGGAAGGAGGAAGTGGGTAGTGATTGTAAAGGGCCTTGAGAGGGCATCCGAGAAAAATAGCAACAAAAAACACAATTCTATGAGGTAGGGATTATTTTTATACAGATAAAAAAAGGGACCTTTAGAGAGGTTATGAAAACATACACAAGGTTATACTTATTTAGTTATAAGTGGCCTTAGCCAGGATTCTAAGCCACATCTGAGCCTGCTCATTGCTTTCTTCACAGTAGTGTATTAAATTAGAGTGGATTTCTCTTTTTGCCCACCCAGCACTCCTTTCCTCTGCTGGTAAGGGCAGCCCACTCAGCCTTTGGAGAACTAGCCTTCCCTCATTCCATGTGGTCCTGTGGGGAATGTACATGACAGCACCTCACCCCGTGAGGGTGTCTTTGACTAACCTATGCTCATTGGACACTCTAAGGGATCTGAATCTTGGATGAATGATGGATGAAAACTATAGGAGCTCAGTAATAACACCAGCAGCAGGCAAATGTGAAGCTGTCTGTGGGTCTGACATCCTCAGAAAGCAAGCTCAGTGGAAGCAAGAGCATGACAAATTCCCTGCTATAGCCTCACCATGGACAGAGTTCCTGGGACATTGTAGATGCTCAGTAAATATTGCTCAATGAATGAATGAATCCCCTGTCACATTTCATATTCTTCCCTTCACTTGACAGTTTAGCCTTTTCTTTACATTATGTGAACTAACTGCTATTTTCCCAGTGTAATGCCAGCTTTTATTCCTGTTGCAATGTCAGCTTCTCTTGCTTGCAAGCAAAGAACCCTATCTGATTATTATTTCCGGAATTGTTACATGTGCCGTAATATTTGAGAACACAGCCCTGTGGCGTTCTATTCTCCTAAAGCAATGTATTTTACCCACTATTGTCACCCTAAATAAGGATGCTGACAGAAAATTCTTCAATTGGGGCATCAAGGAACTATATAATCTCACAGGAGAGAGGTAATTTATTAAGTGGCATACAGGTCCCTATGAAAAAGACCAGCTACAATAAGTGAGGAAGTAGTTTATTTCTACACTGCATTTGACTCATCTGAAACTTGGACCAACTTCCACACGTTTATCCAGGGACAGTCATGAAAACAAAATCAATGCAAACAGCATATGAGTTCACAGAAAATATTAACGTTTTCTCAGGAAGAGATGGGCTGATTGTTTTTGAGGAACGGTATCAAGATATAAAAGCCAATAGTGTGCACAGAACCAGTATCAAAGAAATCATACGCCTTTCTTGCTTTGATTTTTGTCTCCTCGACAGTGGAAAAGGCTGGAGTTGATGTAAAAAGAGTGCCTTAGAGTGATGACGATGACACGTGTTGCCAAGGCAACGATCTCTGAGTAAAGTTTCCTAAGCCTGCAGTGAATGGAACATGGTCTGACTACATGTACCTTTCCCTCAGGAGAGACACAGCCTGGTTTCCTATATTTGGGACATAGAGAAATTACGGCTGTCTGTATGTCAACTATGGGCAGTTAAATATAAGCAAGAAACTTTTCCTTACCCCGGACACAAACGCATGGAAAATTTCTTTGACCCAACTCCAAATTCTGGAAACTGGGAAATTTGAGCTATAAAAGCCAAAGGTATCCATACCAGCCTTACATGGGTCGAGGTTCCAAGGCAGGTTAAAATACAATCTGCATAAAACGTTAATCACAGTTAAGTGTGGCTGCAAAAAGACCTACACCATTCAACAGATTACCTGTGTCCTTGTGTGTACAACACATATGCCGAGTACACCGCATTTCAAGTAAAGCCTCACAGGTAGTTTTAAAACGTGATCCCCAACACTCACATTATAAGAAATGCTGTTATAATGAATGATTGTCGTGTAGGTTTTGGTGATGTCACTTTGCGGGAAGAAACACCAACCACTTAAAAAAAAACAACAAAAAACTAAATACCATACTCTATTTAGATTTTGTAAGTTTTCCTTAATGCTCTTTTTCTGTTCCAGGGCCCCATCAGGATATCACATTACATTTAGTCATCATATCTCCTTGGGCTATAAGCTTATAGACGGTGACGGTTTCTTAAACTTTCCCTGTTTTTGAAGACCTTGACAGTTTTGAGGAGTACTTATTAGGTGTCTTGTAGAATGTCCCACGATTTGGGTTTGGTGGATGTCTTTCTCATGGTTAGACAGTAATGATAGGCTTTTGGGAGGAAGATCACAGAGGTAAAGTACCATTCTCATCATATCATATCAAGGGTGTAAAGTATTAACATGACTGATCCCTGATGATGTTAACCTTGATTACCTGGCCAAGGTGGTGTTTACCAGGTTGCTTCACTGTAAAGTTACCCCTACCTCCCTTTCCATACTGTGTTCTTTGGAAGCAAGCTGCTAGGTAGAGCTCACACTTAAGGGATGGGGAGTTAGGCTCCACCTCTTTGAGGGCAGAGTAGCTACATAATTATTTGGAATTCTTCTGATGGGAGATTTGTTTCTTCTCCCCCATTTATTTATTTATTCAATCACACAGCAATATCAGTATGGACTTGTATATTTATTTATTCTTTGGTTTATAATTCACTACTATGTTATTTTATTGCTCGACTTGTTCCAGTTTCACCCGTTGAGAATTCTTTCCGTTGGCTCCCATGCCCTCTGACATATCCCCGTCGTTTTGCTGTTTGAACACCAATTACTTTTTCTTTTTTAATACAGAAGGATAGATATCTGTATCTTTGGATGGCTTATCTATGGAACCACTGAGGGACTAGGTTGAATCTTCTAATCCTCAGTAAATATTGAGCTCTGGCATCATTCTACAGTTAATTCAAAGGTTGAAGACTGACCTCATTCACTTCGTCATTCACTTATTGGACAAACTTTGTACAGGGGTTCAGAACTGGGTTACTTTCCTTAAACCACTCCTAGCCCATGAATGGTATTAATTCACATTGAAAGGCTGGGTCTTTCAGAACTAGGCTGACCATCAGAGGTGGCAACGGTGAAGTAAACTCTGCTCCAACATTAGCCTTTCCAGGGATACTCTCTGCTCCTTTGTACTTCACCTTGTACTTTCAAGTCGTATCTTCACAGTCACTGTTGGAACCAGTCCACTGGTTATCACCAGTTAGAAGCAATCCACTGGTTATCACTGGTGGAACCAGCTTCCTGGTTGGAGGTCCTGGGGTGATGTAGACAGAATATGGAATCATTCATCCTTGGGGACCCAGGAGAGTTCAGGCGTCCTCTAATGGTGTTAGTTGGGCATACTACTGAGCATGCAGTGTGTCTACAAGAAGGTCTGAAGGGCTATCTTACTAAAAAACTGGATATTTGAGTACACGTTACATTCTAGGCACTAGATAGTCATACATATTTTCTCATCTTATCCTCACAATAATCTTATAGGAAGATATCCTTATTCTCTTATCACAGGTGAGGAGATTGAGGCCTGGGAGGTTAAGTCACGTAGCTGCTGAACGGCAGACCGGCATTCTAATTCAAAAGTCTCTACGCTAGCTTACCCCTCCAGACTGCAAATTATGGCTATATAATGTTACAGCTTCCTCAAAGGAGGCATGCCATGCCAGGTGTGTGCAGAGTAAGCCTTAGGCCTATTTCAGGCCACATGCTTGCTGGCCTGGCTTCGCCCTATTCATAAGAAAGGGCAAAGATGGGTTAGACTTTCCTCCCGTAAGGCTCTGTATTGGTTACAATCAAGCATTCTTCTCTTGGGAGTTACCTTAAGAGAAACCCAGAACTGCAAGGTTACAAGGAAACCAAAAGGCGTTCTAGCTAAGAAAGCCACGTGATATTTCTCTCCCCTCCCCAGCAGCTCTCCCAGATGGTCATTCAGCTCCAGCGAGAGGTTTAGCATTTTCAGAGGTAGCCTATTTCTTCTCTAACCACACTATAAACTCTTCCTTCTAGAGAACAATCGTGTCTTTGTAACTTCTAGGCATGGGTTTTGACTCTCTGCCTTGGGAAGGGGAGCTCTCAGCCTGCTTCCACATGCCAGCCCCATCAGCTTCCTGCACTGTGCGGGGAGTCCGGCTAGCCCTGCGTCAGGTACTGCTTATTTTGGGGCGGATCCAAGGGAGCATCCTTCACAGCAAGGCAACCACAGAACTGCGATGCCAATTTATCCAAAGTCAACATATTAATACATGCCCCTCTTCCGAGATAGCAAAGATCGAATGTTTACTCGTGATCAATAAATATTAGCTCTTTACTTCCCTTAGGACCTTTACTTCTCTTAACGGGATCACAATCATCCTTTGGTAAACCCTTAAGAGACATTTAGTCCACTGGGTTCATGTAAAGTGCCCCTATGGGTGAAGGTGGAACCGCATACATTTCTAAGTGCCTATCAGATTCAAGGTTCAAAACCAACAAGTCAATACTCGGACATGCCTGAGTATAAAAGCAGTCTCTTAAGAAGAATGATGGCTTACTGGCAAAAGAGAAGGAAGTTTCAAGACTGCCACTGGGAAAGAAAAATGCCATTGGTTTCATTTCCTTCTGATATGAATAGCAGGTGGTCAGACACACTGAACTGACAAACAAGTGTGATGGGGGAAAATAAGTAGCTCTACCAACTGCCAGGAGCTGAGAAATAGAAGACATATTTTTATTCAAGTTCTTTTCCCCCTGGGGATCAGATCTTGCATTTTACTTTAATTTGGCTGGAAGAATTTCACCCATGGAAAGCTACTGTCAGAGCACAAAGAAAGCACCTGAAAATTATCACCAACAATTACTGAACGCCCACGGTGGGAAGTGTGCAGTCTAAGGAACTGAAGTCCGAAGTGTAATAGCTATGTGACTGAACGCCAGCATGCATCTGAAATGCAGAGTTTCAGGCAAAGACTGTATAATGAATGCCCCAACTGCTCTCATAGGAAAGGTCACTGAGCAGGGGAGTGTCAGCCCTGTAACAACTGAACCAAAGTAAACTTTTATTGGAAGAAACATCAGAAGTATACTCCTTCCAGAAATGGTCAGCATGTCATCCTTAGAGGGACCGCTTGTTTGGTTTAATGCCCTGAAGTTGCTATCCTGAAACTATTAATAATTTTTGAACAAGGGGCCCACATTTTTATTTTGCAGGAGATCCCACGAATTACGTAGTCAGTCCTGAATGGCTGTGATGCTTTGGAAAGGTCAAGTGGTTTTGCATAATAATCTAAATTAAATATAAGTTTCAATACAGCAAGATAAAGGTTCTTTTTAAAAGTAAAAGGATGGTATTTTAGGTTGAGAAACAGAATCGTAAGGTTTTAGAGACTGTGGTAATAGTAGAGATCATGGTTATTATCAAGCAGAACTTGGCCCAAGGTTGTATTACACTGAAATGTTTAGTTGGAGGTACAATTTACAATTGTCTTGAAGTTGTCAATATATATGACACAGTTGTGCTTTTGACTATGAATGTTGCCCTCTCTTATTCACGTGATAAGCTTCAAGAAATGTTAACTAGATACCAAGTACAATTCTAGGTACCAGAAATGCAAAGAGGAATTAAGTCAGCCCCGGCCTCAAGGTCAAGTATCATAGAGGATGGTAAGCTTGGCCAGTGTCTTTTCCATCATTTTAATACCCTGAGCTCCAGATTCAGTCTAGATGGGCTGAATGATCCTCTTCAAGTCAAATAACAACGTGAGAGTATTTAAGGCAAGTATTAAACATCTAATTTTATCTATGGAAAATTAACAATAAAATCCATCTAATCTTTATGAGGCAGTCAGAATTTGAGAACCTTGCTCACTTGCTAAGGTAAAGAAATGCTTCATGATTTGAGGAGAAGCTTACTTCATCTATTTATCTTAAATCAGTTTAACACAAGCCTAATAATTTTGAATGCACTTAACTGGTTCTCTGAATTCAGAGAGGATTGGTTTTTCTATTTGCATATGAAAAATAATATATCCTCCTTTGATAGCAGAGAAATATCATCAAATCTTTGGATTCTGCATAAAACAAGAGTATTTTGTCCAGAATCAACAGTTTATTCTATGTTTTTTTTCCCAAATCAGAATTTTAAATAATAAAGTAATCTCAATACTACATATTGTTACATTCCTGAAAAATTGGAGAAGGCAAAATTGTATCTGTGTTCAGGTAAAAATGGTGTAAACACGTTTCCACCTTTGCTTCCTCCATAGGAACTCATGAAATTGAGAAAAAAAGCCTAGAGCCAACCTGATTCACAGAATCCCCCAAAGCTTAGGAAACAGAAGCACCAGGGGTCTCTGAAAGTGTGCATATGTGTGTGTATGTGGTGGGGGGCAACTAAGATAAGTACGTTTAAGAAGCAGGCAGATTGGGACTTCCCTGGTGGCTCAGTGATTAAGAATCCGCCTGCCAATGCAGGGTACACTGGTTCGTTCCCTGGTCCGGGAAGATCCCACATGCCACGGGGCAACTAAGCCCACTCGCCACAATTACTGAAGCCAGCACGCCGCAGTGAGAGGCCCGTGCACCACAACCAAGGGCGCACAGAAATGAAGACCCAATGCAGCCGAAAAAAAAAAAAAGAAGCAGGCAGATCATCTCTCCCACTCCCTACCATGGGGCAACTGCCCTTTCTCAATCCTGGCACACATGCAAACACACACAAATGGAGACTGATTCTCTACAGTGGGTAGAATAGAGGGTCTCTGGACCAGGGGCCATCAGGCACCATGGCGGGCTAGAGATCATTCTGGAAATGAGGAGATTAGGTGGGTGTTAGCTTGCTCGATTCAGAGGCAGCCTTCTTCCCTCACTCAGGTCCCAGAATGCTGGCAGCCAGCCTTTATCCTCCAGGCTGGAGAGATTGGTGGAGTCGTTCCTGGGGAATCTCATCAACCCAAGAAGAGAAAGATACCGACTATCAGAGGTTCCCCCAAGTAAACAATTCAGCCAGATCACTGTACAGTGAAAACCACAGATGACAAGCCCCAGCCACACACATGGAGCTTTTCATTATCTTGTTAGTGTCCCACTTTTTGTCTGAAATGGTTTTATTGTGATATTATACACACACCATACAATTGATCCATTTAAAGTATATAATCCAACGTTTTTAGTATATTCAGAGTTGTGCAACTATCACCGCAACCAATATTAGAAGATTTTCATCACCTCCAAAAGAAAATTGTACTTATGAGCAGGACACTCCATTTTCCCCAATTCCCTCAGCACTAGGTGACAACTAATCCACCTTCTGTTTCTATAGACTCGTAGTGGTACCCTTTTAAGTATGAACAGACAACCGAAGATTACCATAAATCTGAGAAAAGTCACTATTTTAAAAGCTAGAGATGGAAAATACAGGAAAAAAACCTAATTGGAGGGAAACTGAGATCATGCATGGAGAAGAAAATGCCAAAACATCCACATCGCAACTATCTCTCATATCCTCAGGTAAGTAACTGTAACTATGAAACAAAAGAATATGATACCTAAAAAACAATAAAGACAAGACACAGGTCTTGGGGAGTAAAAATACAATAGTAGAAATGACTCAGTAATAGGGCTGGATGAAAAGTTGAGGAAATCTCACACACACAAAAACAGAGCAAAGAAACAAAGAGATGGGAGACAGAGAAAAACAAGAGAAACACAGAAGGCCAGCCCAGCAGTTCTGATTTTCAAATGAGGAAATACAGAGAGAAGAGAGAAAACAGAGGCAAGGAAATCATCAAGAAAATGTCCTAGCAACGAAATCTTCCTACACTGTTGGTGGGAATGTAAATTGGTGCAGGCGCGATGGCAAAGAGTATGGAGGTTCCTTAAAAAACTAAAACTAGAGTTACCACAGGATCCAGCTATCCTACTCCTGGGCATATTACCTGGAAAAGATGAAAACTTTAATTCAAAAGATATGTGCACCCCAGTGTTCACAGCAGCACTATTTACAATAGCCAAGACATGGAAGCAACCTAAGTGTCCATCGACAGATGAATGGATAAAGAAGATGTAGAACATATATACAATGGAATATTACTTAGCCATAAAAAAGGAAATAATGCCATTTGCGGCAACATGTTTGGACCTAGAGATTATCATACTAAGTGAAGTCAGACAGAGAAAGACAAATACCATATGATATCAGTTATACATGAAATATAAAAAAAAATACAAACGAACTTATTTGTAAAATAGAAATAGACTCACAGACATAGAAAACAAACTTATGTTTACCAAAGGGGAAAGGGGTCAGGAGGGATAAATTAGGAATATGATATTAATAGATTCACACCACTATATATAAAATACCTCAAGGATTTACTGTATAGCACAGGGAACTATATTCAATATCTTATAACCTATTATTATAAGATATTGAATATAAGAATCTGAGAAAAGAATCTGAAAAAGAATCTGAAAGTGTGCATGTATATGTGTGTGTGTGTGTGTGTGTGTGTGTGTGTGTGTGTGTGTGTGTGTATATGGCTGAATCGCTGTGCTGTACACCTGAAACCAACTCAATGTTGTAAATCAACTATACTTCAATTAAAAAAAAGAAAATGTCCTAGATCTAAAAACAAAACAAAACAAAAAAGGAAAAAACCAAACCAAAACAAAAAAAGTAAAAGAAAAAAAAGAAAATTTCCTAGACCTGAAAGACATGAGTGTGCAGAGTGAAAAGGTCCATTGGATATACTTTACAATTAATAAAAATAAGACCCACTCCAACATACTTTATTAGGACAAAGTGAAGATCTTTAAACTTTCATATTGGGAAAACAATAGGTCACATACAAAGGATCAGGAAGCAGAATGACTTTGAACTTCTCAGTAAAAACCTGGGGAGCCTGAGGCAATGGAATAATGCCTTTAAAAACCTAAAGGAAAACTATTTCCATAATAAAATCCTACAGCCTGCCAAACTGTTATGTGAGTGAGCTAAGCATAAAGACATTTTCAGACATAAACGAACTCAAAAAATTTGCTCCCCACGAGTGCTTTTCTCAAAAAGATACTGGAGGATGTGCTCCACAAAAACAAGGGAACAATTCCCAAAAGAGGAAGATTTGAGAACTATGAAGCAGGGGAGCCAATACCGGAGACAAAGGTAAAGGAAGTTCTCAGGATGACAGTTGTACATCAGGCACAGAGGGCAGACTGAATCAGGTCGGAAGGCTCCAGGGAGAGATGCTTCAGGTGATGACAGTGATGCAATGTCTGATGCATCTGAACCAGTTATGCATGGTGATGGCTTGAGATTCAATTAGTAACAAGTATTAGACAACTAAGTAAACAAAAAAGAACAGAACATCATTTATTTGGGGGAAAAATACAAGGAAAAGTAATGAAATTTTATAATAAGGCACAGCTGTAAATAGTGATTGTGCCATAATAAGGTAAATAACAATCTAACCAAAATTATGATGCAACTCTACTACGGGGATAGAGGGGTAGAGAAGGGTTAGTGTGGAGGTAGGCGTAATAAAAGGGAGCTATATTATCCTCTTCCAAAATGAGAACAAGAAGTAGAAACACAAACATTCTGTTTAGAGAGAGAGAGAGAAACAGCCAAAAAATCAGAGAAAAAGGTGAAAGTGATTGCCTTTGGGAAGGAGGAAATGGGGGTGAGGAATGGATGGGTTGGTGGTTTTCATTAGTAGTAACTGAAGAGCTATTTGACTCTAAAGTATATCTCTGATAAAAATAAAATCTAAAAAAATATGAAAAAAAGCATGAGAACAGTGCCATAAAAATATGCATGATATGAAGTAGCATTTATGCTATAATTATAATCCTATAACAAATCTGAAAAGAGCTTGATTGGGGTTTACAAAGGCATTAAAAATTGTATTATGGTGGTAGGATTAAGAATAATTGCTTTCTTTTCCAAATTCCCTACACTATAAAGTTCTTATATAACTGTTATAATCAGAAAATGAATTCACAAAGCTGAAAAAGTGTATTCCTTATCATGGACCGAAAATTGGTCAAGAATTAGTTCTATTTTCCAAATCCAAGATCAAGTTATCAAGGAAGGATTCTGGGTGAGTGGTGTTTTCTCTTTTTCTTATTCTTTTTTACTTCCAAGTCAGTATTGGGAATATTATGAACCAACCTTCTAAAAATGATCAATTAATCAAAGGTAGTGTTTATGTTTAGTTTCTCCACTCAGTACCATGAGTCTCAGATATAGTCTTTGCCATGCGATAAAAATAATTGCTCTGTCAATTTTCAGGAAATGAGAAAAAATATCTCCAAATATCCAAAGTTAATACTGCTCAAATAAAGAAAAGTTAATCTTTAAAAATTTGTGGTGTGAGACATATGCATTACAATGACTTTTAATTTTAATGTTCAAGAAATGAAATAAAACCAGCTCTGTGGTCTAACTCTGGAGACATCTCACACAACATTCCAAAGATTCCATCAGATTTAAAAATTAAAAATATTAATGCCTTTTCATTGCGAATGTGACACACGATGAAATTTAGTAAACTATCAAACAGGAGAAAAAAAGGTAAAAAACCATACCTAGTTCTACAACTCAAAGCTACAAAATCATAAATGCTGCTTGGATGTCTCTGAATGAAAATGAATACTGAAAAAACTTAATTTCTAATATTTGCACAAACTTTTCTCTTATCTGCAGGATGCTCTGTTTGAAACCCACTTCCACACAGGAGGCTTTTAGTTTCAGGGGTAAATGATCCTGTGGGTGGTATTTTAGTTGAAACAGTCTGAACAATTAAGAAGCAGAAAATCTGTCTCATTAAAAAAAAAATCCTGACTTTTTCCTTACAGGCTATGTTTGGCACTACCACTGGTGCCTATACAACTGGCACAGCTCCCTGTCTTTGCTAACAGAACCCCCAAATTTTGAGTTTAGGTAGTGGGTGGAGATCAGTAGTCTCAGAGTACGTAGGCCTCTTTCTAGACTCCTATGCAACAAGAAGTGGTCATGCAATCTACTTCTGACCATGAGTTGTTAAGGAGGTCTTTTGGGGCCATGACTGGGAAAGTTCCCCCCAGCTCCCCTACCCGTTGGGTAAAAGAACATACCATCACCATAGGAAACACCCTCCCTTTTTTTTTTGGTTTGCTCTTTCTGTTTCCTTCTTGAATGCATTTCCTGGAGTGAGGACATGATGTCTAAGGCTGTGGCAGCTACTTTGTGACCATGGGGCAACAATATGGAAAGAGCCTGGATCCATGAGAATGTCACTGGGCAGCTGCACCCATCCTGGACTGCACACTTCCAGACTTTATGTCAAATAAATGACAAATCTTCTTTATTATATTTTAAGCCAGTACTGCCCAATGTTTTTTTAGTGTCATGACATTCATAGGACAGGATGATATTTGTACTGTCCTACAGGGAACATGGAGGAGACTGCTGGCTCCTGAGATGAATAGCCCTTGGGACTTTGGCTGTCCTAGGTCTCCCTCACCACCCTTTAGACTGAGGGGGGAATAAATATCTCTGCTCCTCTTTCTGTGGCTCAGCAGTGGGTCTCACCATACAGGTTGGAAAGTTCTAGTTTAAGCTGTGCTTACCAATCAGTATTCTGTTACTTGGGCTGAAAGCATTTCTAACTATTACTGGGCTCACTTCTACTTCTTAATGCAAAGTGACAAGATTTCATAAGATATCTTATACATTCTCTAACAACATATAAATATATAAGAAACACTGATCTAAGCCTAAATCACATCACATGATTCTACTGACTGGACTATTTGTTATTTAACTTGTGTTCTTTTTTGTCAGTTATGGGGTACTTCCTAATTGACTAAGGTCACATTTCATGAGATCTTAAAATAGGAAAGCTTTCAAATGATGCAACTGAGAATATAGTCATTATGATTGAAGAACTATAGATTTTTAAGGAAAAAAATTCATTAGTATCTAGAAATTCATTTTATGGGTCAAGTTATTACATTTTTTTAATACATTCTTAGGTTTGGGTACACAGTGGCCTTGATAATAACTGACTTTTCTACATTCTTGTCATGTATGTTTCTAAGTAAGTCCCTTTAACCAACTCCACTAGTGCTTACCCTACAGGGTTGACAGGTGCATTAAATAAAATAACACCTGTAGAGTGCCTGGCAGACTACATGGTATAGAGTAGGCATCCAATACATGTTCTTAATATTATTATCGTAACAAGAAATGTAAAAATTATGCATTAATTAATGGTAGCCATATAACTCACCAATTTTCAAAAATCTTCCATATTTAGCAAAAGACTTTATAAATATTATTAGATAAGTGCTATAAAAATATGAAGCGCTCACCATCCCCCAGAATTCATGTAATTATTTAATCTCAGGCCAGCTCCCAGGTGACCTGCCTTCCTGTCTTAGCAAAGAGGTACCATGCTCCGGTTATGTCTGAGAACTGTGTTCTTCAACAAAAATATCCAATTCCCTAGTTCTCCAGAGAACGTACTGAGAGGACTTTATGTGGGAGCCCCTTGTTTGTTAAGAACTGTTTTTATGTCACTAAGGCACAGAAATGAATTTTAAATCTGCCTCAGCCACAGAATGACACATGGGACTGAATGACAATCAAGGGCAAACTGGGGAACTCTGCTCTCTCACACTGTCTGGAGTGATAAGCTCAAGGCATCTGCCTGCACTTGAAAAGGTAGATGCATTAATTATTGTTACGAATATGGCTAGAAGCAAATGATCAGCATACATCTTCCTGGAATTAAGTTTTTAATAAAACAGCATTTCCCTTTTGGGGATCCCTTCTTAGTTCAAATAAGAATATACACCCCAAATGTTGCATTTGGATAATGAAGAAACATTTTCTGAGCTAGAGAAAGGGACACTACCATTAGGGACATAGTTTTTGCATAGTTTTTGCTCTTTAGCGCCTTCCGTTGCTGCGGGTGTCACAGACAGCTCTGGGCAAGTCATCTTTCCTAACTCTGTTCTCCTAACTCACTTTGCACAGATCTTTCATTGAACTGAATACCACTCACCTTCCATTCTATTTATTCAAATATGATAGTTTTTTAAGAGCAAAGATTTTCCATCTTTTCCATCCTCTCTAGCATCTTATATAATGTCCTGTGACTAGAAGGTCCTCCCCAAATGTTTGGGGATACTCAATTAAAGTACGTGAGAATGTGTATTATCTATGTTAATAGATGTGGTAAGGATCCCAGCCTGGGACACTGAGATGAGGCAATGTCCACTTTTAGGATTTAGATCTGTCTGATAGGCTGGTGGGGCAGGCCCAGTGCAAGTCTATTTGCTGAGGGTTGAGGGAGATCTAAGAAAGCAGATGAACTGAATCATGTCTTAATTATCAGACGATATGTTTAGTTCAGTGGTAGGCTAACCCCAAGGACTCATGCTTTATTCCTAGGGCTAGAGACAAGAGAAAGTCACAGAGTGGGGGATGCTTCCTGATTTACAGCCTCGTGATGAGCTACCAGTCAAAGCAAAAATACAAAGGACTCATGGCAAAATAGACTTTTAAACTCATTGACACCGAACCAGGCACATACTCGTTATGGAGGAATCCATTATTGATGATGTCTATTTTGAAAGAGGGTGCCCTGAACAAGGACAGGAAGTAGAGGTCCTAGTACCATTTCTGCTATTAAGTTATGCTGCAACTTCAGAATACTCAGTCGGCAACTCTCTGGGCCTCTCTTAATTTATAGACAAAGAAGTAGAAGCAGATGGAATACAACACATTTAATTATTCTGTCACCTCCAACCCCTCTAAAATAACAATAAAGGGTTAAAAAAAGCCATAAACTTAAAAAAAGGGCAGAAGATGGGGAGAGGGTAACAAACACAACATTTTGGAGCCTAGAAGCTACGCAGACAGGTAGTAACTGATTGCAAACCCAAGAGAGCTGAATCCTAAGCCACCAGTGGGGAAAGCAGAGAGAGACATAGCCAGGCAAATACTTGGGTCCATTCCAGCAGCACACTGGAAGGCTTTTTTTCCCCTCTGATGAGGACATAGAACAGAGGACATCTGGACCTAGGGACACCAGAGGCAGCTGAGGGAAAAGAGAGTGATGAGGTTGAACATGTGCCTATTAGATGCTGAGACACCCAGCCCTCCTCCCTGCCAAAGGTCCCAGAAGGCTGACAGCCAGGACTTTCCCCTCCAAGCAAGAAACTGGGAGCATCTTCTATAGGGAATCAGATCAGGTCACAGCAAAGACTGGTGGACACCAACACTGGTTCCACATCAAAGAGTCCAACTGGATGCCCTTTAGTGAAGCTTGGTCAACTCAAATGCTTAAGCTTCTAGTCAGACTTTTAATTTCCCATTCAAACATGTGGTTGAGCAACAAGCAAAGATTTCCAGAAATTTGAGGAAAACGTTGAATGTGAAAGAGGCAGACCAAAACGAACAGAAAAAGGCAACCCACGTGAAAATTGAGACCAAAAGAGACAAAAATCAGAGCAAAACAAAAAACAAAATCCTGATCTCTTCAGAGAGAAAAGAGAAGAAATTTCAACTGTGAAATAAGGAAAGATTGCTAGAAAGGAGTCCAGTAAACAAAAAAGAATTTTTTTTACTGAATCTTTTTTCAGTAAACAAAAAAGAATTCTCATAAACTATGGCAACAAAAATGAAAACCTCAGTGGAAAGATTAGGAGATAAAGTGGAGGAACTCTCTGAGCGAGTGAAATAGGAAGACAAACAGATGGAAATAAAGAGAGAAAAGTAAACTGGAGGACAAATCCAGGAGATTCTATATGCATAAAAGGAGTTGTAGGAAGAAGAAAGAAAGTAGAGGGAGGAAATAAAAAAAGAGTTACAAAAATTTTCCCAAACTCCAAAGCATGCGTTTGCAGATCAAAAAGGCCTTCTGAGATTGGTGGAAAATAGACCTGCAGCAAAGCCTATTATCATGAACCACTGAGACACTAGGGGGAAACTGAAGAGATAATAAGCTTCTAGAAAAAAACACAGGCCATATACAGAAGATCAGGAATCAGAACAGCACTGCATTTCTCAATGGTAACTGGAAACTAGAAGATATCAGAGCAAAGCCTTCACAGTTAAAAACAACAACAAAAAAGATTTACAGTGTAGAGTTTTATATCAGCTAATCTATCAATCAAGTGTTAGGGTGAGAATAAAGACTTGTTTGGACATGCAAGGCCTTGAATATTTTGCCTCCCATGAATCCTTAGGAAGATACTGGAGGATGCGCTCCACCAAAATGAGGGAGTAAACCAAAAAAGAGGCAGATACAGGATATGCTAAACAGGGGAACCAACACAGACAAGAGTTGATAAGGATCCCAGGATGGTGGAGAAGGGAGACTCCAAGATAGCGTATGAACTTCAGGCCCTAGAGGGCAATCCAATCCAGACGGGAGCAAGTCAGAAGGCTTTGGGGGAAACTTCTGTAAGACAGTGAAATTAACAGAACACAATGCATCTAAATAGTCTGGGAAGCAATTAAGACAATTGGTGGAGAGTTTAGGCTTCTATTAAATACAAATACATAGAAAGCTAAGCAAACGAAAGAACAAGATGATTATTACAGAGAAAATAAAAAGTCATACAGAAAAGGAAACCCAAACACAATATTCACACGATTATAATAAAACACTCGATATAGATCTAAGCACAATCATGATATAACTATACTGGAAGACTAGAAGAGTGGGTGGGAAGGAGGCATGTATGTGGTGGGTATGGAATGGGGAAAAGACAGCTAAATCTTCATCTTCTATAGTGGGAAGTTATTAGCTAATGTCTAAACCTGAAAGATTGAGAAACAGCAATATAAGCATGCTGTTTAGAGCTACAGAATTAACTGTCAAACAAATCAGCTAAAAGAATTGAAGGTGGTCACATCTGGGGACAGTAAAGTGTAGGGGGAGGTGAACAAGGACCTTCTCTATTTCCTAATAAACTTTATACAACTATTTGACTGTTAAACTCAGTACACAGAATTTTGATATAAAAAAATAAAAGGGCTGGATGACATGATGTGAAAAGGACCCTTCCATTGCCAAAGCTCCATGATTCTTTTAGGGCAAGTTTTGCTGCTGGGGTTGGAAAAGTATCAGGAGGATGGGCAGGGAAATTCACTCATTAACTTGGCCTTGGCTTGCCTGCCTTCTCTTCTACCACAACTCAGTGAGGACAAAGAAAATGGCCAGTAATAGCAGATAGAATTATCAGGACATGAACCCAAATGCACTTACATATAAATAAAGGATAAAACACCTTTTCCCAGACATTAGTGCTTAAATACTCAAAAGTATTCTTCCAGTGTGATGAGAAACAAACAAAAGAAAAGACAGAGAAACTAACACATATTTTCTCCAGTAGCCATCAGAATGAATTTTCATTTTAGCCAAATCCTTTGTCGAGAAAAGAAGTCTGGTTGTCTTTAAGGTCTTCTGTGACCTTCCAAACACTAATTTTTAATATGGCTGGCCAGAAAAGTAATGAGCTCCTTTACATCATTATATATTTCATCTTTATTACTTTATCCTTGAAAGCAGGTTATTAAATAATTACATTTTGGATTAATATTATTCTGATTTAACATTCTATCATTGTCTCCTAATTCCCTCATTACTTACCTAATTCTCCTGTCACCCAGACTATCATGAGCTTAAAGTGGCTGTGTAGACGTGTTTAGTCAGCCAGTGGGGGGGCGGGGAGGTCCGTTAGTTTCTCCACAATTAATGAGTCCTCAGCAGCAGGTTTACATTTGTAGACTTCCAGGGTGAAATCTTTACCCCAAAGCACAAGTCATCTAAGTTACAGGGAGATGAAGCTGGCTACTGTGGAGATAATTCCACACATAACAGAAGGATTTAACACAGGATGCTGGGGATCAACTTCCTGCTAGCCTTGGAAAAAATGAGGTTTGTTACTTTGTGTATATTAGGTGTATCGGAGAATCAAAATCAAACTCAGGATCCAGGTGTAGACTATATGATGTAAATCTGGTTTCTTTTTTGCCAAAAAAAAGGCCTGGGTTTGAGGAGGGGAAGCTAAACTAACAGGCGTATAATGAAGCTGCTATCAGGGTCCAATTTTCTCTGCAGGTGCCCCAGTCACAACTGGAGAAAGATACGACACGGCTCTTAGGTTCGCCTGTAGTCCCAGCATGCCTAAAAAGGTCCTAATTTCTAAAATGAGATATTCTTCTCTTGGGAGGCTGGGTAACAAAGCAGCCTTCTGCTTCAGGATTCTGGGAGTGTTACTCTCCCCCAAACACGTATCATCCTTTTCTTGGTGACCTAGTTTCCTGACACAAGAGAAAAGTTGACTAAATCCTTCTCTTCACTCTAAGGAGAATGGAAGTGACACCACACCTCTCCACCAGCCAAAAGTGTGTTTGCTCTGAACTGAGTTTTATTCAGTTGATGAGATGGGGTAGGCTGGGTCTTGGCAATAAAGTGCTTTGTTAGGGCATGGGTGATGGCTATCTCGCCTCCAAATTATATCAGCTGCTCTATCACCTGGATTCCCCAGGCTTACAAACCTCTCTGTGGAATTCTCGAGCTGAAGAACCTTTTTATCTATCCCATGTGCCTGGAATTAGCTAAGACATTTCTATGAATATTTATAACCAGCATCTACTCTAGCACAGTACCAGGGAAAGTGTTATTGGCTGTCAGACAGACTTGTTGGTAAATATCAGAGTCTCTAATTGCACACAATTAGAAAAAAATTACGGCTACCTTACATTCCATTATTACCTTGGCATACTACTAAATTGACTCTATGATTCCTTTTATAAGAGTCTAGACCGATTCTTGCTCTTGCACGCACACACCATCTATTGAAGCTTTGATCTTTGTAATTCTTTTCTGTGAAAGACCTTACTTCTATCTAAGTTTTTGCTCTGTGTGCTCTGGTTGTTATTTATATGCTGTCTCAAGTCTCCTTTGCAATGCTGGGCAAACCACATTCCTCAGTCTCCTTGGACAGGTTCTGCCAGTTGAGGACACTGTCAGGAAGCGGGGTGGGCGGAAGAGAGAAGGGTCTCTTCCCTTATTTTTTTCCCTTCCTTCTTTGGACGATGTCTTTGGAGCCGGTTTTGTCCCTGCCACTATCCCAGCTCTTTAGGTGACGTCCTCCTCCATTGTCCCTGCTCCTAAGGGGGCATCTGGTCCCCACGTGGGACTCTCCTTCACGAGTCTAGGTTCTGGTGACATGGTAGGGCTCCTGCTAGGAGCTGCCTCCTGCAGTTAGTTACTTACCTGGGTTTCTGCAACTCCCTCCTTTCACTCTTCCAGCCTCCCACGCTCTGTAACCAACTCCCTTGCCTGAATTCTTTGAAGTTCCAAATGTGTTTTCTGTTTCCTTGACAGAACTCTGACTAATAAAGTACTCCATGAGGGCTTTTTGCCAAAAACAACTATATCTTGCCCCTTACAGTGGGACTTACAGGGAAGCTGCAAGGTGTTAGGGTCTGGAATCACTTGATTATTTTAACAAGTATTTTGAGGCTGCTTACTATGTGCCAAGAGGCATAAGTGCTTTCTAATTATTATTTCATTTAATCTTTCTAACAACGCTCTGGGGCAGTAGCATCATAATCCGTATTTTATAAATGAAGAACGGAGGCACACAAAGGTAAAGTGACTTGCCCAATGTTCGATAGCTAGAAGTGGCAGTTTGAGGACTAATGCCCTAACTGATGATTTATAATAGTGAAAGTGAAAGAGAAAAACCTGGCCGGGGCTGGAGGGGTCAAGGAGGTCTGTCTGCAGGTAGGAGTATTCAGAAGAAGAAGCATAAAAGCACAGAGTCTGGAGAGGTCAGGTTCAAAATTCAGCATCAACAGGAGGGTTGCAGAGACCTTCCAAGGGGCTGGCAGATCCCCCAGCTGGCATCTGGGTATGGCAGGGAGCTGCCGTGGCCACAGCAGAGACTGCAGGCACGTGCTGGTCCTCCCTGGAGGTTATGGTTAGAGAACTGGAATTACTAGCAAGTTCTTGCACCCAACTTTCTTCTCCCTTCATTTTGTAAGTAATGAAGCTTCCTTTTAACCTTACTATGTCAACAGAGGATATGGGATTTCCTAAATCAAGCAACAACATACCTAACAAAAGTCTCTTCTCGATGAAGTTCTGCCATTTACAACAATGTAATGGGTATTACGTAGAGGGTATTATGCCTAGCGAAATAAGTCAGAGAAAGACAAATACTGTACGTTATCACTTACATGTGAAATCTAAAAAATAAAACAAACGAATGAATATACAACAACAGAAACATATTCACAGATACAGAGAACAAACTAGTGATTACCAGTGGGGAGAAGGAAGGGGGGAGGGGCAAGATAGGGGCAGGAGATTAAGAGATACAAACTACCATGTAGAAAATAAATAAGCAACAAGGTTATATTGTACAGCACAATCTGGCTAATATTTTATAATAACTTTGAATGGAGTATAATCTATAAAAATACTGAATCACTATGTAGTACACCTGAAACTAATATAGAATTACAAATCAGCTATATTTCAATTTAAAAATAAGTCTCTTCTCAATGATCATATAACAATTTGGAGTCAACCTGTAGAGTTGGAAAATAAAAACGTAAGGAAATAGTTATTTTAGGTTTCTTATGAATTTAACTTAATATGTCATATTTTTAGCGTTTGAACACTAAGAATCTAACATCTTTGAAATGAAAAACCTTTACTCAAAATCACATGGAAAAAGAAAAGGCAAAATGGGTAAGAAAGAAGAGAACTTGTGTGGATGTTACTGAACTTCCATTAAAAGCATCATCTAAAAGCCATCTTGTCTGAGACGTGATGATATGGACGAGGGCAGCTGCTGAATGGCTCAGGCTCGTGCCTGATATTCTCTGTCAATGCTGTGCATGGAAATCATGGCTGTACTTTTTAGCCATCTGACCTCAGGAAAGTTAGCTAATGTTGCTAAGCAACTCCCATCCGTAAACTGGAGATAACGAAGATAATGACCTTATAGGGTTGCTGTGAGAATTGAGTGACTTGATCCCACGTTAAGAACTTAACACAGACCCTTACTAAGGTCCAATAATTAGCTGTTTTTGTAGTTGTTATTGGATTATTATTGGCGATTTGAAGTATGACTAGTACTATGATAGAGAAGTTCCCATAGCTACCACGTTTTTAGTAAGCAAACTTAGCCCAATGACTCCTAGAATAAACATCATAGGTAGATGTTAACATAAGCACAGCACTTTGCCTACTGGAAATACTATAGTTATTAAGCAGCAAAAAACGGCTCAAACACAGGGCCAGAATTCACGTTAGGAAAAAAATCAACCAATTGACCATCTGTGCATAACACACACATCAAGGATAAGACCAGAAGTCTTTGGAGACCATGATGAAAGGGGTGGTACAGTGGAAAGAACATGAGGCTTGGACCCCAGAGACCTGTGTGACAGTTTAAATCCTATTAGCAGGCTATATGACCTTGGACATGTCACATAATGCATGTCTCTGCATTTCTCTTTCCTCATCTTTTAGACACATCTGTAAGATAATGGGTCTCTAATATTCTTTGGGATGGCTCTACTTGTATGTCTTTAACTTTGAGTGGTAAGCGATTTGTGGGGAGGTACTTTTAGCTGGAGGCAATGGTTCCACCCTCTCCTAGGTTTGCCATACTCTACAGGCAGGAAGAAAGCGGCACAGAACTTTGCTTGGAACCACTGAGGCAGCCTCTGAGGTCTAGAATGTTGGACCCATCATTTAGGGAGCCTTTGTCAGCTGTCCCTCTATGGGCAAATGACCAGTGGTTTTCCTCTGACCTATCTGCCCTTCTCACAATACACCAAATGTCTTCAGGATGAGTCAACTATTAGAAATAGCCACTAGCAAAACATGAGACTAGACAGAGTGGTGATGTTGGAAAAGGCATCTTTGACGGGGAAAGGACAAATATATTGGAATGCAGTAGGGTCTTCTATCCTTATGCATAATCAAAGCTTCAGCTTTGCTACCAACTGTTCAGGAAATCACAAAAAAGAATTAATATTCATGTGTGTAACCAATTTCCACAACATTAAACTAACTTGTTCTTAACTTTGAGATAAAACACATTTGTCTCTGCATTTCTTAGTGCTCAATTTATACCTCCTTTCAAAGGACAGAATTATTATTAGGAAAGAAAAATTTAAGAATAAAAACTTCAGAATATAAATCCCACTATCTGACTGGGAAGCAAGAATCCACAATAGTTTCTTTTTATTCCTGTGAATTGCATGCTCTAACATAGGACTGTTGAGCAGAACTTGAAAATATGTACCCCCAGTAAACAGGTCAAATATATACTTTAAAAAATGATACTATTTTTTTCTTTGCTTCCTAGTCAATTTTTGGAGTACGCTTAAAAAAAAAAAAAAGAATAAATTGCAATTGGGGTTTTTGAAGTCACAAACAATAATCATTTTAAAAAAGGAATAATTCTAAGAGACAGCAGCTTCCCATTGCGGTATATAATTTAGGTGTGGAGACATCCAGGCACTAACTGACACTTTTCAAACTTAAGGATTCTGAAAAGACTGACAGAATGACAACCACTAGCTGAAGTATCTACAGCGTATTTAAGTGCAGATATGTTTAGTATAATGCAAAGTGGGAAAACAGACCACTCTGCCTTAACAGAAAAATGATTCATAGATAAAGAAAGAGAAAAACCTAACACGTGAATTATAACATCAGTTTTCTTTCCAGGTTATCTGGATTAGGTCTTAAACCTTAGCAGGCCACATGAGACTTAGAATATTGTCTATGTATTACCTCAAGAGATACCACGTAGGACTAGGAGGGCTCTAAAGGAAAAAATGATAGGAACAAAATATGACAACTTCTTTTCAGTTTGCTGGTAAGGTTTTCCTGTTGAATAATTAGGGGTGGGTATGGTGGGGAGGGAAGGAGGGATATGGATTCCCAGGGGTTCGCTTGCCATAACTTCTCTTCAGGGTTCTTTAGCACGTCTGTGCCTTTTTCGCACCTTTTCCTTATGATTTCCATAAGGCAGTCATTAAGATCCAAGGCATGTCTTTGGCTTCTCTTATACATCAAGGCTAAAAGCACAAATGCCCACAGGAGCAGGCAGGCAAGAGCAGAGGTGAACAAAGCAGAGGTTGCTGACCTGGAGGGTCCATGCTTCTCCCCTCCGGCAGATAAATGCCAGGAAGCAATGGAGCCAAGTGGTGCCAAAGCTAGTGATTTTTCAATAGGATCTGGGCATTGTAGTGAAACAATATGATTTTAAAATGTTAGTTTCTTTTAAAGCATTCTAGGTTCACTCCAGAGGGCAGACAGCAGAAGCAAAAAGAACTACAATCCTGCAGCTTGTGGAGTGAAAACCACATTCACCGAAAGACAGACAAAATGAAAAGGCAGAAGACTACATACCAGATGAAGGAACAAGATAAACCACCAGAAAAACAACTAAATGAAGTGGAGATAGGCAACCTTCCAGAAAAACAATTCAGAATAATGATAGTGAAGATGATCCAGGAACTCGGAAAAAGAATGAAGGCAAAGATAGAGAAGATGCAAGAAATGTTTAACAAACACCTAGAAGAATTAAAGAACAAACAAACAGAGATGAACAATACAATAACTGAAGTGAAAAATACACTAGAAGGAATCAATAGCAGAATAACTGAGGCAGAAGAATGGATAAGTGACCTGGAAGACAGATGGTGGAAATCACTGCCTCAGAACAGAAGAAAGAAAAAAGAATGAAAACAAATGAAGACAGCCTAAGCGCCCTCTGGAACAACATTAAATGCACCAACAGTCAAATTATAGGGGTCCAAAAAGGAGAAGAGAGAGAGAAAGGAACTGAGAAAATACAGGAAGAGATTATAGTTGAAAACTTCCCTGACGAGGGAAAGGAAGTAGCCACCCAAGTCCAGGAATTGAAGACAGTCCCAGGCAGGATAAACCCAAGGAGAAACACACAAAGACACATAGTAATCAAACTGACAAAAATTAAAGACAAAGAAAAATTATTAAAAGCAACAAGGGAAAAATGACAAATAACATACAAGGGAACTCCCATAAGGTTAACAGCTGATTTCTCAGCAGAAACTCTACAAGCCAGAAGGGAGTGGAATGATATATTTAAAGTGATAAAAGGGAAGAACCTACAACCAAGATTACTCTACCTGGCAAGGATCTCATTCAGATTCAACAGAGAAATCAAAAGCCTTAGAGACAAGCAAAAGCTAAGAGAATTCAGCACCACCAAACCAGCTCTACAACAAATGCTAAAGGAACTTCTCTAAGTGGGAAACACAAAAGAAGAAAAGGACCTACAAAAACAAACCCAAAACAATTAAGAAAATGGTAATATGAATATACATATCAATAATTACTTTAAATGTAAATGGATTAAATGCTCCAACCAAAAGACACAGGCTTGCTGAATGGATACAAAAACAAGACCCACATATATGCTGTCTACAAGAGACCCACTTCAGACCTAGGGACACATACAGACTGAAAGTGAGGGGATGGAGGAAGGTATTCCACGCAAATAGAAATCAAAAGATAGCTGGAGTAGCAATACTCATATCAGATAATATAGACTGTAAAATAAACAATGTTACAAGAGACAAGGAAGGACACTACATAATGATCAAAGGATCAATCCAAGAAGAAGATATAACAATTATAAATATATATGCACCCAACATAGGAGCACCTCAATACATAAGGCAACTGCTAGCAACTATAAAACAAGAAATCGAGAGTAACACAATAATAGTGGGGGACTTTAACACCTCACTTACACCAATGGACAGATCATCCAAACAGAAAATTAATATGGAAACACAAGCTTTAAATGACACAATAGACCAGATAGATTTAATTGATATTTATAGGACATTCCATCCCAAAACAGCAGATTACACTTTCTTCTCAAGTGTGCACGGAACATTCTCCAGGATAGATCACATCTTGGGTCACAAATCAAGCCTTGGTAAATTTAGGAAAATTGAAATCATATCAAGCATCTTTTCTGACCAAAACACTATGAGATTAGAAATCAATTACAGGGAAAAAAACATACAAAACACAAACACATGGAGGCTAAACAATAAGTTATTAAATAACCAAGAGATCACTGAAGACATCAAAGAGGAAATTAAAAATACCTAGAGACAAATGACAATGAAAACACAACGATCCAAAACCTATAGGATGCAGCAAAAGCAGTTCTAAGAGGGAAGTTTATAGCTATACAAGCCTACCTCAAGAAACAAGAAAAATCTCAAATAAACAATCTAACCTTACACCTAAAGGAACTACAATAAGAAGTACAAACAAAACCTAAAGTTAGTAGAAGGAAAGAAATGATAAAGATCAGAGCAGAAATAAATGAAATAGAAACAAAACAATAGCAAAGACCAATAAAACTAAAAGCTGGTTCTTTGAGAAGATAAACAAAATTGATAAACCTTTAGCCAGACTCATCAAGAAAAAGAGGAAGAAGACTCAAATCAATAAAATTAGAAATGAAAAATGACAAGTTACAATGGACAATGCAGAAATAGAAAGCATCCTAAGAGACTACTACAAGCAACTCTATACCAATAAAATGGACAACCTGGAAGAAACGGACAAATTCTTAGAAAGGTATAACCTTCCAAGACTGAACCAGGAAGAAATAGAAAATATGAACAGACCAATCACAAGTAATGAAACTGAAACTGTGATAAAAAATCTTCCAACACACAAAAGTCCAGGACCAGATGGCTTCACAGGTGAAGTCTATCAAACATTTAGAGAAGAGCTAACACCCATCCTTCTCAAACTCTTCCAAAAACTGCAGAGTAAGGAACACTCTCAACCTCATTCTCAAGGCCACCATCACCCTGACACCAAAACCAGACAAAGATACTACAAAAAAAGAAAATTAGGGCTTCCCTGATGGCACAGTGGTTGAGAGTCTGCCTGCCGATACAGGGGACATGGGTTCGTGCCCCGATCTGGGAAGATCCCACATGCCGCAGAGCGGCTGGGCCCGTGAGCCATGGCCGTTGAGCCTGTGTGTCCGGAGCCTGTGCTCTGCAATGGGAGAGGCCACAACAGTGAGAGGCCCGCGTACCACAAAAAAAAAAAAAAAGAAAATTACATACCAATATCACTGATGAATATACATGCAAAAATCCTCAACAAAATACTAGCAAACAGAATCCAACAATACATGAAAAGGATCATACACCACGATCAAGTGGGACTTATCCCAGGGATGCATGGATTCTCAATATATGCAATCAATCAATGTGATACACCATATTAACATTGAAGAATGAAAACCATATGATCGTCTAAATAGATACAGAAAAAGCTTCTGACAAAATTCAACACTGATTTATGATAAACACTCTCCAGAAAATGGGCATAGAGGGAACGTACCTCAATATATTAAAGGCCATATACGACAAACCCACAGCTAACATCATTCTCAATGGTGAAAAACTGAAAGCATTTCCTCTTAGATCAGGAACAAGACAAGGATGTCCACTCTCGCCACTATTATTCAACATAGTTTTGGAAGTCCTAGCCGTGGCAATCAGAGAAGAAAAAGAAATAAAAGGAATACAAATTGGAAAAGAAGAAGTAAAATTGTCACTGTTCGCAGATGACATGATACTATGCATAGATAATCCTAAAGATGCCACAAGAAAACTACTAGAGCTAATCAATGAATTTGATAAAGTTGCAAGGTACAAAATTAATGCACAGAAATCTCTTGCATTCCTATACACTAACAATGAAAGATCAGAATGAGAGATTAAGGAAACAATCCAATTCACCATGGCAACAAAAAGAATAAAATACCTATAAATAAACCTACCTAAGGAGACAAAAGACCTGTCTGATGATGAAAGAAATCAAACATGACACAAATAGATGGAGAGATACACCATGTTCTTGGATTGGAAGAATCAATATTGTGAAAATGACTATACCTCCCAAAGCAATCTACAGATTCAACACAATCCCTATCAAATTACCAGTGGCATTTTTTACAGAAGTAGAACAAAAAATCTTAAAATTTGTATGGAGACACAAAAGACCCCGAATAACCAAAGCAATCTTGAGGGAAAAAAACGGAGCTGGAAGAATCAGACTCCCTGACTTCAGATTATACTACAAAGCTACGGTAATCAAGACAATATGGTACTGGCACAAAAACAAATATAGATCAATGGAACAGGATAGAAAGCCCAGAGATAAACCCACACATCTATGGTCAACTAATATATGACAAAGGAGGCAAGGAAATAAAATGGAGAAACAACAGTCTCTTCAATAAGTGGTGCTGGGAAAACTGGACAGCTACATGTAAAAGAATGAAATCACAACATTCCCTAACACCATACACAAAAATAAACACAATATGGATTAAAGATGTAAATGTAAGACCAGGCACTATAAAACTCTTAGAGGAAAACACAGGAAGAACACTCTTTGACATAAATCACAGCAAGATCTTTTCTACCCACCTCCTAGAGTAATGGAAAAAAACCCAAAACATATGGGACTTAATGAAACTTAAAAGATTTTGCACAGCAAAGGAAACCATAAACAGGACAAAAAGACAACCCTCAGAATGGGTGAAAATATTTGCAAATGAATCAATGGACAAAGAATTACTCTCCAAAATATATAAACAGGTCATGCAGCTCAATATTAAAAAAACAAACAACCCAATTAAAAAATGGGCAGAAGATCTAAATAGACATTTATCCAAAGAAGACATACAGATGGCCAAGAGGCACATGAAAAGCTGCTCAACATCACTAATTATTAGAGAAATGCAAATCAAAACTACAATAAGGTATTACCTCACACCAGTTAGAATGGGCATCATCAGAAAATCTACAAACAACAAATGCTGGAGAGGGTGTGGAGAAAAGGGAACCCTCTTGCACTGTTGGTGGGAATGTAAATTGATACAGCCAGTATGGAGGGTCCTTAAAAAACTAAAAATAGAATTACCATATGACCCAGCAATCCCACTACTGGGCATATTCCCAGAGAAAACCATAGTTCAAAAAGACACATGCACCCCAATGTTCACTGCAGCACTATTTACAATAGCCAGGTCATGGAAGCAACCTAAATGCCCATCGACAGATGAATGGATAAAGAAGAAGTGGTACATATATACAATGGAATATTACTCAGCCATAGAAAGGAACGAAACTGGGTCATTTGTAGAGACGTAGATGGACCTAAAGACTGTCATACGGAGTGAAGTAAGTCAGAAAGAGAAAAACAAATATCATATATTAATGCATATATGTGGAATCTAGAGAAATGGTACAGATGAACTGGTTTGCAAGGCAGAAATAGAGACACAGATGTTGAGAAAAAATGTATGGACACCAAGGGGGGAAAGAGGGCGGGGGGTGGTGGTGGATGAACTGGGAGATTGGGATTCACATATATATACACTAACATATGTAAACTAGACAACATAATAAATAAGTAAGTAAATAAATAAATAAATAAATTGTATAGCACTCTAGAAAAAAAAAATTCTAGGTTCACAACATGCTTTTCTTTGGCTTGCATTCCTTTGGAAGAACACCCACTTGATTGTGACAAAGGCTGCTGGTGGGCCAGCTCAGTGGTGTGTAGCTGGCGTGGTTTTCTGATGTTCAGCCCAGAGCCCACTTCCCAAGCCTTTTTAAAGACTTTGTGAATTCCCTGTAACAAATCCCTTTCTGCTTAAGATAGAGTGGTTTCTTGTTTTTGCAACTGAACCCGGATGGATAGCTAAATATAAGATATCAAATCGCAATTTGGAGATACAATGCCACAGAAGATTTATTTCAAACAATTCTCTTCAAAAAAAAAAAAGGGGGGGGGCAGAAATATCATAGATAACACTGATGCTTTTCCCATCTAAATATACATGTTAACCACTGTCAGCATAAATAAAAGTACCAAGAGTTATACCACAGCCCTGGAGCATGCAGAGGTAGCTTGCTCCCAAGCTGGCCAGAAAGGATTGGGAGTCAGAAGGAACTCTGATTCAGATCCTGAAGGAACCTTATGAATACCCAAGAGTTGAATACCTCTGGCCAAGAGACTGAATACTTAGTCAAAACCACTGCCACCAAAAACAAACGAACAAAACCCTTTTATTTTTGTGCTGAAAATTCTAGTAAATAATTCATTACATATCCAACTATCTGCCCTGATAATGAGAACAGTAGCAAATGGTAAGAAACCACCGCAGCTTCACATGAGAATTGTTTTTGACCTTGCAAAGCATTTCCTGCAACTTTCCAGCCATCTTTCGAGCTGCTATTTATATTTGAGAGCAAAACAACCGCCTTCAGCTGTACCGTACAGATAGGAAAAACTGTTGCTTGACAAATTTACATAACAAACTTGAACATTCAAGGTACACATTCGTTTTAGGTATAAGTCACGTTAAATTCTTCTAATTTGAGGAAGCTAACCAAATTGCTTTTACAGTTCAGGGGAGTTGAATAATTTACAATGGAGCCTTATTTGTTGGTCCTACAGCAGAGCTATCCAAACAGAAGCCCAGCCAAGATTTGTGATTCACCTTGTCATTTGCTCCTTTTCTCTAGACCTAGATGGGCTGTCTCACCTGCTACCACCTAACCTGTATCTAGCCAAGAGAGAAGGGAACAGCAACAAAGAGAGAATTTCTAGAACCTCCAACTACCAAAACTTAACTTGCCAAAAGACCAAGCTAGAATTTATAAATATGCACACATTAAAAATGAATCTCCCATATTGAGTCCTCTTTCTGGAAGTGAACCAAGTTGCTAGGGTGGAGGGGGAAATGACTTACAGTATAAAAAACATTTCACCTGCACAAATTTGATCTTGATTCTTGAGAGCTGAATTATGACAAGAACCAGTTCAACATTTAACAGATAATTTTTGACAACGTATACATAGTTTTCCCTGACCTGTAATTGAAGCTAGTTACGAAAGTACATATATAAACAGAAAAAATAGCTAATCCCACAACGTTGTGACCTCTTTGTAGAGGTACTTTCTATTACGAGAACCAATGTTTGAGAATATTTTGTTAAAAAAATAATAATAACAAATTAACTTTCTATCTAAGAAACTTCAGTACCCCTCCCCAATATTCAAATTCACTTTAAATGTTTGAGAGTCCCTGTATTAGTTTCCTATTGCTGCTGTGACAAATTGTCATAAGCTTAATGTCTTAAAATAAGACCAATTTATTATTTTATAGCTCTGGCAGTTAGGAGTCCTATATTCAAGAGGTTGGAAGAACTGTGTTCCTTTGTGGATGCTCTAAGGGAGAATCTGTTTCCTTGCCTGTTTTGGCATTTAGACTCTGCCTGCATTCCTTGACTCATGCCCCGCCCTCCACCTTCAAAGCCAACAGTGTAGCATCTTCAAATCTTTTCTCTCTCTGACCTCTGCTTCTGCCATCACATCTCCTTCTCTGACTCTAATCTTCCTGACTTCCTCTGACAAGGACCCTGTGATTACATTGGGCCTATCTGCATAATTCAGGATACTCCTCCCATCTCCAGACCTTTAACTCAGTCATAATGGCAAAGCCCCTTTTGCGACAGCCTCTTCAGTAAGTGGTGCTGGGAAAACTGGACAGCTACATGTAAAAGAATGAAATTAGAACACTCCCTAACACCATACACGAAAATAAACTCAAAATGGATTAAAGACCTAAGTGTAATGCCAGACACTATAAAACTATTAGAGGAAAACATAGGCAGAACACACTGTGACATAAATCACAGCAAGATCCTTTTTGACCCACTTCCTAGAGAAATGGAAATAAAAACAAAAATAAACAAATGGGACCTAATGAAACTTAAAAGCTTTTGCACAGCAAAGGAAACCATAAACAAGACAAAAAGACAACCCTCAGAATGGGAGAAAATAGTTGCCAATGAAGCAACTGACAAAGGAGTAATCTCCAAAATTTATAAGCAACTCATGCAGCTCAATAACAAAAAAACAAACAACCCAATCCAAAAATGGGCAGAAGACCTAAATAGACATTTCTTCAAAGAAGATATACAGATTGCCAACAAACACATGAAAGGATGCTCAACATCACTAATCATTAGAGAAATGCAAATCAAAACTACAATGAGGTATCACCTCACACCAGTCAGAATGGCCATCATCAGAAAATCTATAAAGAGTAAATGCTGGAGAGGGTGTGCAGAAAAGGGAACCCTCTTGCACTGTTGGTGGGAATGGAAATTGATACAGCCACTATGGAGAACAGTATGGAGTTGCCTTAAAAAGCTAAAAACAGAACTACCATATGACCCAGCAATCCCACTACTGGGCATATACCCTGAGAAAACCATAATTCAAAAAGAGTCATGTACCACAATGTTCATTGCAGCTCTATTTACAATAGCCAGGACATGGAAACAACCTAAGTGTCCATCGACAAATGAATGGATAAAGAAGATGTGGCACATATATACAATGGAATATTACTCAGCCACAAAAAGAAACGCAACTGAGTTATTTGTAGTGAGCTGGATGGACCTAGAGTCTGTCATACAGAGTGAAGTAAGTCAGAAAGAGAAAAACAAATACCGTATGCTAACACATATATATGGAATCTAAAAAAAAAAAAAAAATATGGTTCTGAAGAACCCAGGAGCAGGACAGGAATAAAGACGCAGATGTAGAGAATGGACTTGAGGACACAGGGAGGGGGAAGGGTAAGCTGGGACAAAGTGAGAGAGTGGCATGGACATATATACACCACCAAATAGAAAACAGATAGCTAGTGGGAAGCAGCCACATAGCACAGGGAGATCAGCTCGGTGCTTTGTGACCACCTAGAGGGATGGGATAGGGAGGGTGGGAGGGAGGGAGGCACGAGAGGGAGGGGATATGGGGATATATGTATACGTACAGCTGATTCACTTTGATATGCAGCAGAAACTAACACAACATTGCAAAGCAATTATACTTCAATAAAGATGTTAAAAAAATTAAAAAAAAAAAGCCCCTTTTGCTCTATAAGGTAACAGCGTCACAGATACCAGGGATTAGGCTGTGCACAATCTGCGGGGGCTGTTATTCTATCTGTCAGTAGTTACTAAGGTCACTCATACGGAAAGAAAATATTCAGATACTTTGTAGCTATTTGTGTAAACATTAACCAGGAGTGCTTGCTTAAAAAATCCACTCATACGATTATTAAAATAAAAATGATGAAAGATTCATCTTCTTCCACAAAGTACATAGTTTCTACAGGACATAATGATTAACCGTACAGAAAAATCAGGAGGGTTTTCCCTGCTGTCACAGTAAATATCCAGCATTTTCTCTCTTTCTCTTACAGGGCAGGAGACGGTCCCATCCTGGTTGTTAGGGATGACGTGTTCTCATTCAGAGATACTGACTAGCTGTGATGTTAGTGTGGTAATAGCCGACTGGTAGTTTGATTGCACTAAATATTACCTGCTTGAATAAAGCGTGGTCCTGTCGTGTGGATAATGTTCATTGACGTACAAGGAAGAAGATGAAATTGTGGTCGCCAAGGAAGCAGCTTCAAACAGCGATGGAGTGCTAGGCACCAGGTCTGGCCTGTGTCGGGATCCCAATGCTGGGTGACAAAAAGCAAACAAACACTCATGAATCTCGGTAAGAAATGCTGCTTTAGTGTATATAATAATTTAAATGAGTCAAAGGCATTCATTCTACATACCAGGCTGCAAATTAAATTAGGAAATAACTGTGCTCTTCTGAACTACAGCAGAAATGTAAAATAGCTTCTTGCAAACAGGTAAAACAGAAAGGAAACCGCATTAATTTACAAAATGGCTTATGGAAATGCCATTATGAATGTTCTTTTAAAAACCTAATAAAGTGATTTACTGTTTCTCGAAAGATGACATAAAAAGCTCCTAGGAGCTTAAGGAGATAATTCAACAGAGATTAAAAGGATGATTGGCAAATGTATAAACAGACAGTGAACTTGCTTTCCTCTCCCGAGGCTAGGCCCATATCTGTGATTCTCAGTGCAGATCTAAGAACACACACTTGTTAACAGCCAAGAAACAAATGCTTCACAGACTAACAGCCAGCTATACCTTAACCCTATTTGAGCCCATATACATCTTTGAATATTATCCACAGCTCTTCTTGACATTATATTCTAACAGCAAGGCTGCCTTTTTAAAAATGAGAAAACTCTTATTTTTCTTTAAAATGTAGGTACCTATGAAAATACTTATGCAAGAGCCGTCCCTCATCAGGAAAGTGGAAAAGTCAAGGCTGAGCAGTGACTCTGCCTACTCTCTCTATGTGGATTTTTTTTTTTGAGTGTTGAATCTGGATCTTTTTTTTTTTTTCTGGATCATTTTTAATCATCTTATCCTAAACTTTGGACAAATTCACATTCATTATTGGTCAGCTTGTCAGAGATAGTATTTTGTTTAAAGGTCCAGCCACACAGAACAGAGCTCCTTTAAAAAGAGACATGCACGTTCCCAGAGATAGAACACTGTGGATGAATCCTGTCTTTAAAGTTCTATAGTTGGGCTCAAGCTGATTTATTTTTCACCAGTGGAGATATTATATAATTTTATGGAACTATAGCTGACCTATAACAATGTATTAGTTTTACGGTATACAACTTAGTGATTAGACTTATGTATATATTGTGAACTGATCATCACAGTAAGTTGAATTAACGTCCTATCACCACAGTTACAGCATTTTTCTCTGGTGATGAGCATTTTTAAGATCTCCCCTCTTAGCAAATTTCAAATATGCCATACAGTATTATTAGCTCGTGTCACCACACTGTACTGTGGATTCTATTTAATCACTTCCCCAAACTAAACTAAAACAGATGATAATAAATACAATATAACCTTACGGTGTTTCTTGTATTCCTTTATGGGCACAATAGGCTCAAAATTATGTACTGTCAGGAAGTGAACGAATGGAAATTGATCCTAATAGGCACTATCATGTGAGTGTGAGGTTTGGATTTTGGACTTGGAGGGATATATAGATGGAGAGGTGGGGCGAGGCATGGAGGGAGAAGGGGGCAAGCACAGAAGGCCTGGACTCTGGACTAGGAATCCAGACACACATTAAAATGTATGAGATGCTGCAGCTCTGCATCCGATTCAGATCAAAATAAAGAACTGCCATGATGAATAACAGATGATAATCATATAAAAACACAAGTGATAACATGCTCAACATGCAAAAATCAGAAAGGCTTCAATACGACAGTTGGCTAGCCATCTTCAATATACTTGATCCCCCCCCCACAAAAAATATATATACTTGATCCCACCTTCTCATTAAATACAGAGAAAAATATGAAAACTCTCAGTAACATAGAAAACTGAATCTGAAAAATAACCTCACATCAGATTCCAATCAATCACTACTAAATATAAGGCAGGTAGAGCTAGACTGAGAACAACTAATGCAGACTCAGGTCTTGGGCATTCTCAGCCTGATTTCATAAACCAGAGGCTCGCTGAGTGACAGAATACAGAAAAACACTACCTGTCCAGTGACTCGGGCCCAGGTCAGACAGCACCCAGACACTGGGTAGCTGACCCTTAGGAGCAGTTCTTTGAAGTAGAGAACTGTTCCCTTATGTGCCCATACTCTTCAGTTTTTTAAAATAACTAGTGTGGTGGGCAGAATCCTAGGATGACTCTCAATGACCTGCACCCTTGTATAGTCTCCCTTTTAGTGTGGGTGGAAGCTGTGAGAAGGATGAGGTATTACTCCTGTGATTATTTTATCTTATGTGGCAAAAGGAATCTTGCAGATGTAATTAAGGCTACTAATCAGTTAACTGTGAGTTAGTCAAAGGGAAGATTATTCAGGTGAGCTTGGCCTAGTCATGTGAGCCCTTTAAATTTGTGTCTACAGGTCAGAGATGGTAATGGCAGAGATTCCAAGTGTAAGGGGGATTGACCTGCAAGAAATTCCCCGTCTGAAGATGGAGGGGGGCTGCATGGAAAGGAATGAGGATGCTCTCTAGGGGATGAGCCTGGCCCACAGCTGTTAGACAGCAATGACATGGGACTTCAGCCCTACAACTGCAAGGAAGTGAATTCTGCCAACATCAGGATGAGCTTGGAGGAGGATTCTTCTCCAGAAACTCCAGATGAGAACTCAGCCAGCTGACACCTTGATCCCAGTTTTTGAGACCCTGAAAAGCTGTGTCAGAGAACGCAGGTAAGCCTTGCTAGTCTTCTGACTTATAGAACTGTGAGCTAATAAATGGAGGTTATAATAAGCTGCTAACTAACTTTCTGGTAATTTGTCACATGGCAAAAGGAAACTAATACAACCCAGACATACTGAGAATGATAGAAAACAAATGGTTAAAAACTGGAGGGAAATTTGGTAATAACTTGGTGCATTACGAAAGGGGAAGTCCCCAAGTATAGAGCGTTATAGAAAGGCCGAACCTTGCAGCAAACTTCGTAGATGCAGAGAATTGTCAAGATAAACTCATTTAAAAATAGTACGTTAACAGTTTCAAAGAATATGTTCAATAGGTTTTTCTTCAACCTTCAGAGACTTTTTCTGGTGAAGTACCTTTAGATCTAAAGCAATGAGTCCAATAGTTCAGTTGAAAAAAGCATAATTTGTGCACTGCTTCTTATGTTTCCAGACTTTCTAGATGCTGTGTAGTGTATTTATTATACTTAATCCTAAGATTAACAACTGGACTCATGGCTTAAACTTTAGAAGCAATATATACATTTTTACTGAGGTATAGCTGATAGAAGTCATATTGAGCACACTATTTGAAAGTTTAACTATCACAGTTTAAAAATAAGTTTATCCTAGAAAATTAGGCAGTGTGGTAGGGAGATGCCAATGCAGGAAAGTTTAGGGAAAGAGGTGGATGCCTGTCAGAAACTGGAGCCATCACTCAGAGAGAGGAGCAAGGGCAATTCAGTAACTCCAGCTGAAATCACCAAATCTGCATAAAAGTTGGTTTATAAGATGAGAAAGAAACCCAACATGACAGATATGGAAAAGTGCTGCAGAAGGGAAAAGGATGAACACACTATTCTGAAGACTGAGGAAAAGAAAAATCCCAGAAGAGATCTAATCTTCTACAGGAAATAAAAGAAATTTTCGGGAGATGTTGGCATTCCCAAAAGAATATACTGATAATAAAATCTAAAATGTCACTTCCTCTTATAGGATTAGAAGAGAAAATCCAAATGATCAACTCGATAGAGGAAAATATTTGATAAAATGCAACACTCATTCCTGATAAAAACTTTACAAACTAGGAATAAAAAGAAACTTTCTTGACTTGATTCTGGGCATCAAATACAGCAAAATTCTTTCTCAGCAGTGAAACATGAGAAGCATTCCCTTTAAAATCAGGATGAGGCAAGGCCGCCCACAATCACTACTTCTATTCATCATTCTACCAGAAGTCCTAGTTAGCAAGTAAGAAAGAAAGAAAAAAGATGTGAGATCTATGCAGTAGCAACAAACAGCCAGAAAAACCAAACCTTAAAAATATACTACCTGGGGAGAGACCTTCAAGATGGCAGAGGAGTAAAACATGGAGATCACCTTCCTCCCCACAAATACATCAGAAACACTTCTACATGTGGAACGACTCCTACAGAACACCTACTGAATGCTGGCAGAAGACCTCAGACCTCCCAAAAGGCAAGAAACTCCCCATGTACCTGGGTAGGGCTAAAGAAAAAAGGAAAAACAGAGACAAAAGAATAGGGACGGTACCTGCACCAGTGGGAGGGAGCTGTGAAGGAGGAAAGGTTCCCGCACACTAGCAAGCCCCTTCGCGGGCGGAGACTGCGGGTGGCGGAGGGGGGAAGCTTCGGGGCCGTGGAGGAGAGTGCAGCAACAGGGGTGCGGAGGGCAAAGCGGAGAGATTCCCGCACAGAAGACGGGTGCCGACCGGCACTCACCAGCCCGGGAGGCTTGTCTGCTCACCCGCCGGGGTGGGCGGGGCTGGGAGCTGAGGCTCGGGCTTCGGTCACAACGCAGGGAGAGGACTGGGGTTGGCGGCGCGAACACAGCCTGCAGGGGGTTAGCGCACCACTGCTGGCCGGGAGGGAGTCTGGGAAAAAGTCTGGACCTGCCGAAGAGGCAAGAGACCATTGTTTCAGGGTGCGCGAGAAGAGGGGATTCAGAGCACCACCTAAACGAGCTCCAGAGACGGGCGCAAGCCATAGCTATCAGCGTGGACCCCAGAGACAGGCATGACAGGCTAAGGCTAATACTGGAGCCACCAAGAAGCCTGTGTGCATGCACAGGTCACTATCCACACCTCTCCTCCTGGGAGCCTGTGCAGCCCGCCACTGCCAGGGTCCCATGATCCAGGGACAACTTCCCTGGGAGAACACATGGTGAGCCTCAGGCTGTTGCAATGTCTTGCTGGCCTCTGCCGCCGCAGGCTCGCCCTGCATCTGTACCCCTCACGCTGACCTGAGTGAGCCGGAGCCCCCGAATCAGCTGCTCCTTTAACCCCGCCCTGTCTGAGTGAAGAACAGACGCCCTCAGGCAACCTACACGCAGAGGCGGGCCCAAATCCAAAGCTGAAGCCCAGGAGTTGTGCGAAGAAGGAAGAGAAAGAGAAATTTCCCCAGCAGTTTCAGGAGCAGTGGATTAAATCTCCAAAATCAACTTGATGTACCCTGCATCACTGGAATACCTGAATAGACAATGAATCATCCCAAAATCAAGGCAGTGGACTTTGGGAGCAACTGTAGACTTGGGGTTTGCTTTCTGCAACTAATTTGTTTCTGGTTTTATGTTTATCTTAGTTTAGTATTTAGAGTTTATTATCACTGATAGTTTTTTTTATTGATTTGGTTGCTCTCTTCCTTTTTCTTCTTAATATAGATATATATATATTTTTCCTTTTCCTCTTTTTGTGAGTGTGTATGTGTATGCTTCTTTCTGTGATTTTGTCTGTATAGCTTTGCTTTTACCATTTGTCCTACGGTTCTGTCTTTTTTTTTTTTTAAGTATACTTTTTAGCACTTGTTATCATTGGTGGATTTGTTTTTGGTTTGGTTGCTCCTTCTTTATTTATTTTCTTTTTTTATTACTGTTTAATTTTTAATAATTTTTAATTTTCTTATTTTAATAATTTTAATTTTTATTTTTTTTATTTCTTTCTTTTCTTCTCCCTTTTCTTCTGAGCCATGTGGCTGACAGGGTCTTGGTGCTCCAGCCGGATATCAGGCCTGTGCCTCTGAGGCGGGAGAGCCGAGTTCAGGACACTGGTCCACCAGTGACCTCCCTGCTGTATGTAGTATCAAGCAGCGAAAGCTCTCCCAGATATCTCCATCTCAACGCTAAGACCCAGCTCCACTCGTTGACCAGCAAGCTACAGTGATGGACACCCTATGCCAACCTAGCAAGACAGGAACACAACCCCACCCATTAGCAGAGAGGATGCCTAAAATCATAATAAGGTCACAGACACCCCAAAACACACCACTGGATGTGGTCCTGCCCACCAGAAAGACAAGATACAGCCTCATCCACCAGAACACAAGGACTAGCCCCTCCACCAGGAAGCCTACACAACCCACTGAACCAACCTTAGTCACTGGGGACAGACACCAAAAACAACGGGAACTACGAACCTCCCTAAACAACGGGAACCCACCCTCCCTATACCACCCCTGTGCTCACAAAGCACCGAGCTGCTCTCCCTGTGCTATGCAGCTGCTTCCCACTAGCTATCTATTTTACATTTGTTAGTATATATAAGTCCATGCCACTCTCTCACTTCATCCCAGCTTACCCTTCCTCCTCCCCGTGTCCTCAAGTCCATTCTCTACACAGAATACACTTTCTTCTCAAGTGCTCACGGAACATTCTCCAGGATAGATCATATCTTGGGTCACAAATCAAGCCTTGGTAAATTTAAGAAAATTGAAATCGTATCAAGAATCTTTTCTGACCACAACACTATGAGATTAGATAGCAATTACAGGAAAAAAATGTGTAAAAAATACAAACACATGGATGCTAAACAGTATACTACTAAATAACCAAGAGATCACTGAAGAAATCAAAGAGGAAATCAAAAAATACCTAGAAACAAATGACAATGAAAACACAATGACCCAAAACCTATGGGATGCAGCAAAAGCAGTTCTAAGAGGGAAGTTTATAGCAATATAATCCTACCTCAGGAAACAAGAAACATCTCAAATAAACAACCTAACCTTACACCTAAAGCAATTAGAGAAAGTAGAATAAAAAAACCCCAAAGTTAGCAGAAGGAAAGAAAGCATAATGATCAGATCAGAAAAAAATGAAAAGAAAAGAAGGAAACAATAGCAAAGATCAATAAAACTAAAAGCTGGTTCTTTGAGAAGATAAACAAAATTGATAAACCATTAGCCAGACTCATCAAGAAAAAAAGGAAGAAGACTCAAATCAGCAAAATTAGAAATGAAAAAGGAGAAGTAACAACTGACACTGCAGAAATACAAAGATCAGGGGAGATTACTACAAGCAACTATATGCCAATAAAAAGGACAACCTGGAAGAAATGGACAAATTCTTAGAAAGGCACAACCTTCTGAGACTGAACCAGGAAAAACTAGAAAATATAAACAGACCAATAACTGAAATTGACACTGAGATTAAAAATCTTCCAACAAACAAAAGCCCAGGACCAGATGGCTTCACAGGCGAATTCTATCAAACATTTAGAGAAGAGCTAACACCTATCCTTTTCAAACTCTTCCAAAATATAGCAGAGGGAGGAACCCTCCCAAACTCATTCTACAAGGCCACCATCTGCCTGATACCAAAATCAGGCAAAGATGTCACAAAGAAAGAAAACTACAGGCCAATATCACTGATGAACATACATGCAAAAATCCTCAACAAACTGCTAGCAAACAGAATCTAACAGCAGATTAAAAGGATCATACACCATGATCAAGTGGGGTTTATCCCAGGAATGCAAGGATTCTTCAATATACGCAAATCAATCATGTGATAAACCATATTAACAAATTGAAGGAGAAACACCATATGATCAACTCAATAGATGCAGAGAAAGCTTTTGACAAAATTCAACATCCATTTACGATAAAAACCCTCCAGAAAGTAGGCATAGAGGGAACTTACCTGAACATAATAAAGGCCATATATGACAAACGCACAGCTAACATCGTTCTCAATGGTGAAAAACTGAATGGTGTAAAACTGAAATCATTTCCACTAAGATCAGGAACAAGACAAGGTTGTCCACTCTCACCACTACTATTCAACATAGTTTCGGAAGTTTTAGCAACAGCAATCAGAGACGAGAAAGAAATAAAAGGATTCCAAATCAGAAAAGAAGAAGTAAAGCTGTCACTGTTTGCAGATGACATGATACTATACATAGAGAATCCTAAAGATGCCACCGGAAAACTACTAGAGCTAATCAATGGATTTGGTAAAGTAGCAGGATACAAAATTAATGCACAGAAATCACCTGCATGCCTATACACTAATGATGAAAAATCTGAAGGAGAAATTAAGGAAACACTCCCATTTACCATAGCAACAAAAAGAATAAAATACCTAGGAATAAACCTACCTAAGGAGACCAAAGACCTGTATGCAGAAAAATATAGGACACTGATGAAAGAAATTAAAGATGATACAAACAGATGGAGAGGTATACCATGTTCTTGGATTGGAAGAATCAACATTGTGAAAATGACTATACTACCCAAAGCAATCTACAGATTCAATGTGATCCCTATCAAACTATCAATGGCATTTTTCATAGAACTAGAACAACAAATTTCACAATTTGTATGGAAACACAAAAGACCCCGAATAGTCAAAGCAATCTTGAGAAAGAAAAATGGAGCTGGAGGAATCAGGCTCTTGGACTTCCGACTATACTACAAAGCTACAGTAATCAAGACAGTATGGCACTGGCACAAAAACAGAAATATAGATCAATGGAACAGGACAGAAAGTCCAGAGATAAACCCACGCACATATGGTCACCTTATTTTCCATAAAGGTGGCAAGAATATACACTGGAGAAAAGACAGCTTCTTTAATAAGTGATGCTGGGAAAACTGGACAGCTACATGTAAAAGAATGAAATCAGAACACTCCCTAACACCATACACAAAAATAAACTCAAAATGGATTTAAAGACCTAAGTGTAAGGCCAGACACTATAAAACTCTTAGAGGAAAACATAGGCAGAACACTCTATGACATAAATCAAAGCAAGATCCTTTTTGACCCACCTCCTAGAGAAATGGAAATAAAAAAACCCAAAAAAACAAATGGGACCTAATGAAACTTAAAAGCTCTTGCACAGCAAAGGAAACCATAAACAAGACAAAAAGACAACCCTCAGAATGGGAGAAAATATTTGCCAATGAAGCAACTGACAAAGGAGTAATCTCCAAAATTTACATGCAGCTCACGTAGCTCAATATCAAAAAAACAAACAACCCAATCCAAAAATGGGCAGAAGACCTAAATAGACATTTCTCCAAAGAAGATATACTGATTGCCAACAAACACATGAAAGAATGCTCAACATCACTAATCATTAAAGAAATGCAAATCAAAACTACAATGAGGTATCACCTCACACCAGTCAGAATGGCCATCATCAAAAAGTCTTCAAACAATAAATGCTGGAGAGGATGTGGAGAAAAGGGAACCCTCTTGCACTGTTGGTGGGAATGTAAATTGATACAGCCACTATGGAGAACAGTATGGTGGTTCCTTAAAAAACTAAAACTAGAACTACCATACGACCCAGCAATCCCACTACTGGGCATATACCCTGAGGAAACCATAATTCAAAAAGAGTCATGTACCACAATGTTTATTGCAGCACTCTTTACAATAGCCAGGACATGGAAGCAACCTAGGTGTCCATCAAAACATGAATGGATAAAGAAGATGTGGCACATATATACAATGGAATATTACTCAGCCATAAAAAGAAACGAAATCGAGTTATTTGTAGTGAGGTGGACGGACCTAGAGTCTGTCATACAGAGTGAAGTAAGTCAGAAAGAGAAAAACAAACACCATATGCTAACACATATATATAGAATCTAAGAAAAAAAAAAGGTTCTGAAGAACCTAGGGGCAGGACAGGAATAAAGACGCAGACATAGAGAATGGACTTGAGGACATGGGGAGGGGGAAGGGTAAGCTGGGACGAAGTGAGAGAGTGACATGGACATATATACACTACCAAATGTAAAATAGATAGCTAGTGGAAGCAGCCGCATAGCACAGGGAGATTAGCTAGGTACTTTGTGACCACCTAGAGGGGTGGGATAGGGAGGGTGGGAGGGATACGCAAGAGGGAGGAGATATGGTGATATATGTATATGTATAGCTGATTCACTTTGTTATAAAGCAGACACTAACACACCATTGTAAAGCAATTATACTCCAATAAAGATGTTAAAAAAAAAAAGGATGAGTGGAGTTTAAACCTAAACATTTCTGGGAAGGTGCCCTATCAAGCCATTCTTTAAATAATGCTAATGCTGTATTGTGTTCATTTTCCAGAATGTTCTTTAATGCAAAAGTTTGATAGTGGTTGGATTGTCTCAGAATACGGAGCACCTGGATGGGGCAGCTTTGAATAGTCTCGAAAGGTGCCAACGTGCGAGGAGTTTTCCAGGGGTATTGGAAACAGATCCTATTAAATGCAACACTTATTGACCACCTACTTTGTGCCAGGTTCTATGCTGTATATTATCCACGTGAATTATCAAAATATCCCCATGAAGAATGTAGCACAATCAGCCCCAGTTACTGATGCGGAAAGTGAGGCTCAGATATTAAGGGTCCACAGCTAGTTCCATAGCTAGGACTGCTGGATCTTGGATTTGAAGCCAAATTTCAAGATCCTAAAACTGTGCCTGGCACATAGTAGGCACTCAATAAACGTATGTCAGATCATTCTAAGCCCAAGACTCCTTCCCCAGCACCAGAGAGAAAGAGAAGAGGCTGGTGCTGAAGAGAAACTCTGCCAAAGGTCAACACTTGCGTGGGATTTTGGTGGCCTCCCCAAATCCCCAATTTAAGCAACACTGTTTGAGGCTATAGGAAGCTCAGCCTTAATCATTGCTTTGTCAGCTTCATGCATTACAGGTCCTTTGTGAAATAGAAATAGAGAACAGAGTTTCTCTCAGACACTCAAGTATCATTGAGATTCAGACACGCCCTTTTTTACTGAGTGCAGATTTAACTTCTGTAGTTCCCTGATGCAGGCAGAAATTGAGCCAGAGCAAACGGGAGGCTTTCTTTCCAAAGGTCTGCCCAAATGGTGATCTGCCATCAGAGCCTTTGAAACAGATTTCTGATGGGTGGTTGATGAAATTAATTGAGGGTAACCTGCAAAGTTGATGCTCTTGGGAATGACTCTTTGTTTGGCCTTTTAGGTTGGTATTTGTCAGAAACCCCAGCCGCTCCATTAAATCATTTTTGTCATTAAAAAAAAAAATATATATATATATATATATATATATATATACACGTTACCTGAAAAGACAGAAAATATGTATCTATGTCTTTATGTCTATAACCATTTGAGAAATAAATCTAACAAAAGGTAGGAATATATGACTTGCCAGGAGAAAATTATAAAACTTTTATTAAACTCATTAAAGAGGACCTAAATAAATTGGTAATTCACTGTTACATTGTGTACGTATGTATGTATATGTATATAATGTGTGTGTATGTTTGAAAAATATATATATACAAGCCCAGACCAAGGTCTACTAGTAAAAACACCAAAACCTTCACATGTGTTACCTTCAGGTAGTGGAATTATAGATCTTTGTTTCTGAATATTTTAGTCTGTTTTAGTTTTTTTTTACCGTCAACCATATACAGTATCGTTTATGTGTTATAAAAATTTTACATTAACTGTGTCATACTGTAAACATCATTTTAAAAATTAGTTAAGAGACTTTGTTTCCTAGAGGAAGTACTTTCTCATTTTTCTACTGTGAGTTTACATTACTTATACAAGTAAAGTCACAAGAACTTTTATCTTTTCTTCTTTTTCTAAGTTCCATGTCTTTACCTTCTTCATCGAGGCTGCTATAACTTTGCCCTTCGGTCAGCAAATCACGCTTCTCATCCTTCCATTCCTGGCTAATTGAGGACACAATCTCCTGTGAGGTTGCCTTCAGGGCGGCAATGGAGTTGCACCGTTTTTTAGAAGGTGAGGCCTTCAAAGCTAGAAAAAGGAAAAGGAGAGACAATTATAGTTATTGTAAAACCACATGAATATATTTATTAAATTAAAATTTTACTCATGATTTATTAAGATCTTAGTCATTATTTCAGTAGGATGAAAGATGCTTTGTTTTATATACATGAGGAAAGGGAGATGATATTATGTTTTGGCAATTTTATTTGTCCAAAATGATTTGACTTAAATCAGAATAGCTTAGAATAAATTTGGATTGATATATCTCTCCAGATGTTGAAATATAGTCTTATTTGAGGTGAAATTCAAATGCTGCTGAAGAATTATATTTCCTCCTCCAAGCAATGTTTTTCTAGGGCTGGGAAGAGGTTGAGTGGGTCGATAAGCACAGATGGTAAAGTAAGGAGAATTCTCATGACCCCAGTTTTATGAACTTGGGACTGGGAATTTCTAAACATGCCAATGTTTAATCTTATACTCATGTTACCCAATTTAACCAAGTTACTTCTGGTTGCTTTTTTCTTTCAGTGACTTTCCACTGAAATTTCCTGCCTTTGGGTCTTTTCTAGGTCATGGTTACTTCAGATGTATAATTCACTCCTGATTTTTGTCCAGACAGCATTGTATAACTTCTGAAGTGTGTTGGGAACCTGAACCAAGGCAAGTGTACTTCACCATCAATCACGCTCACTGAAGGCTGGGACTTTACTTCTGATATGTCAGTGGGAGCTGCTTCAGCTGCAGCCAGACCATCCCCATGTATATTTTCTCCATGCTGCAATCATTCTTCTTGCTCAACACTGTTGGAGAATTTTATTGGAGGGGAGAGGGAGAGGGAGGTTGAGACCTCTTTACGCTTTCCCCTGAACTTGGTGGTAGCAGTGTCTCTCTTCCTTCGGAGGTTTGCATATAGGGATAACCTGACAGCAGATGCATTACAGTGACTGTGTTCAGCCTTGGGAATCTCAGAGCTTAGATGACAGGGGCATCGTCATCTAAGGGGCATCCCATCAGCAGCTTGCAGGGGCATCCCATCAGCAGCTTGCAAAAACTTAATTGGAGAAGGACTTTGGGACACACAAATGAGGAAAGAATAGAGGGCAATCTCTCCACTTAAAGCGAAGGGAAGGTTTATGTGTCCCGTGAGCAGTCTTAGAACCATAATAACATAACTGTAATCAATAACATTTTAGAAGCCTTAAGAATTTGGAAGCCAGCAGCCACATTCCTTATCTCAAACTATCCAGGTGGTCATCTGAGGGAGGTAGGCCCTTCTACAGGTCCAGAAACTGAGAGCAGAGAAACTGTGACCTGCTCAAGGTCACAGAGCTAGAAACCATGAAATCCCAGGTGTCTTTGTTTGAAGTTGCCTAACTGTGGTTCATTTCCTAGCTCTGTGGCATCCTATTTTCTGGTTAAAGTGAGGGAGGAATAAGATAAAACTAGAGTTTGTTTTTCTTTGAGGGGAGGAGACTCGGAATGTTTAAAAACGGATCAAATGGATTTTAGTGGCAAATAAGTGCACCAAATGTGTCATTTTTTGAACTCCTCATCTCATCAAAACAGTGGTCACACTTGCTTTACAGGTGTGAAGTAATCATCCATATGCTGGCTTTGGCTTTAATATTCTATCTGCTAGCTTTCATAAACTCTCAACTCTCACCTTTCAATCCAGTCCAGGTTTGAATCTGGTACTTGAACAACACAGGTTTGAACTGTGTGGGCCCACTCATGTATGGATTTTTTTTAATACCAAATGCTATAGTCCCACATGATCTGGGGTTGGTTGAATCCTTGGGTGCTGAGAAAGCACACATGTGCAGGGCCGACTCTAAGTTACATGTGAACTTTCCATTGTGTCAGGCTTTGGTACTCCTAATGCCCCTGTGATGTTCAAGCGTCAACTGTGTTTTAAAATTTCTAAGTCAGAGGATCTCAAATGTGGTTCAGGGACTGCTAGGAATCCCTGAAATTCTCCTCGAAGGTCTGTGATGTTAAAATTATTTTCTTAACAATATTAAGAAGTTATTTATCTTCCTCACTCCCACACTTTCCTGAGTTTTCTAGATGCTACATGAGCTGTGGTATCGCCACAGAGACTGAATTCAGAAGCATACAAGAGAGTCTGGATGTCTTCTATTAAGCCAGAATTAGGGATCTGAAAAAATATAAAATAATGCCACTTTTCCCAAGCAATTATTTGTTTTGGAAAACATAATTATTTTTCATAATTACTTTGTTAGAAATTTTTTACTTTTTTGTTAATATTGACGTATGTTAACATGCAATTTTTTTTATTGTTACCTTGTAAGAATATTTAAAATTTTCCTCAATTTAAAATTCTAATAGGTTAAATATAGACAGTTATAATCCACATAAATAAAAGCTCTTTGGGGCCCTCAGTCATTTTTAAGAGTGTAAAGTGGCGCTGAGACCAAAAGGTTTGAGAATTGCATAGTTCTTAGGTCAGTGCTAATTCTCTAAACTGAGAAACAACCAGGATCAGAAGAATGTTGGCAGCATCACGGAAGAGTGAATGAGGGGAAGATGCTCAGACAACTGTCTGTACTTGTTGTGGCTTATCATGGACCAAAGGCCAAGATCCCCCCAAAGAAATAGCTCTTTGCTCATTATCAGCAACACATACAATGAACAGCAGAGAAGACCCCAAAACAAACCCCTGCCAGGACCAGATGGCACCTAAAGAAAGCCTTTACTTTTGTCTTAAATGGTCAATCTTCCTTAAAGGAATTATCTGAGCCCATTCAGTGGATAAGGACTTGAATATTGCAGAAATTGAATACCTCAGGGACTTTTTTTTTTTCCCACATTTGGGGAGATCATTTATTTTCCAAACAATTTCATGGATTACAAATATGAACTCAAGTTGTGACTTTTTTTTTTATACCAGAGATTGGGTTGTGGCAATTGGATTCAGTAGGTTTCAAAAGGTTTGACGTCAATCATTGGCATCAGGGTGTGTTTTCAACTCTGTAAAAATCTAATCATGTGCACCTATACCTTTCGTAAGGTTTGATAACTCTGTCACTTGGAGGAAATGGGCGTGGTTTTTGGAGAATATATAAAACATCAAGCAGAGAGCCAAGCTCCTTCTTCTCCAGAGCCTAGAGCTGTTGTGTTTGGACTTGGCTGGGCTGTGGAGACTTTGGAAAGTTACTGCCACCAGAAGGTGAGCACCTAATCAGGGAATTGTTTCGACTGGAAAATCTCAAAGGATGGTTTGGGTTGCTGGTTACTTTCTTTTGTCCACAGAAACTCTTGGATTTGTCTTTGGCTAAATAATGGTGACAGGTATCGTGTGTCCACTTCCAGCTCTACATCCCGCTACTCAACTGCTCCTACCCTTAACTGCTTTTCAGCTCACCTATCTGCCATCCCCTGAACCTCCATGTTCATTCCTACCCCTGGGCCTTTGTACATGCTGTTCCTTCTACTTGAGATGCCCTTCTTGCCTCTCTTCCTAATAAACGCTGGCTTATAGTTTCAGGACTTAATTTAAATATTCTTTTCTCTGTGAAGCTCTCTTTGGGAAGATTGGTTTTATTTCCCTTTGTGTACCTACAGTAGCCTATGCAAAAACTCTATTAACAGCTGCTTTATTACATTATAAATCTTTTACATGTTACAATCCCTGACCCAAAATGGACCATGAAATTACCGAGGGAATTTAATTTTTTTTTTAAAAAAGCTTTCTATATTATTAATGCTTAGCATAGTGTTAGGTACATAATAGGTGCTCAAATGTTGGTTGAAAGAATTAACTGTTGTTCTGAAATTTTAGGACAGTTGATTTTTAATTAATTAATGTATCAGTACTATTCTATTCCTTTCAGGAAACTAAGTTTTAGTACTCTAGACACATTATCTGGGTAGAGAATTTCAGTGAGGTTCCAACATTACGGTGACTAGTATTTGCAGAAAGAATTATAGGATTTTGCAAACATTACTACATTGACAGCATGACTCAATTCTGGGGTGGGATAACAGATTTAAGAAGGCTAAAAAAAATGATTTAAAAAAAGAAACTTGAAGACCAAGTATTGTTTTCTTGGGGGTAGAGGTGGGGAGGGGAAGTTTTCACATACAAAGAAAGTATACCTGTCGTTGAATGGCTGAGTAGAACAGAGCCCCCTGCCAACCTGTGCTGGGAAAGTCTGAACAAGGAATAATCTTTGTTTTATTAAGCCACTGAGAATCCAGAGTTAATTTATTGCTGCAGTAAAACTTAGCTAACATGAGTAATAAACTATTTTTTTAAAATAAAATCACAACAGAAGGGGTGTGTGAATGTGTGTGTATGTGCTTAGTGAAATATTTGGAAATTTATATTCCCAAGTTTAAATTGTGACTTTCTCTGGGTAATGCATTTTCATTATTGTAATTCAATCTGTATTTTGTTCCTCTGAACTTTCTATAATAAACATGTATTACTTTCACAATCAGGAAAAAAAAAAGGAAAGTATGACTGTAGGAATTAAGGGCTTTAACTTAATCATAGCTGATACAGGATCTGGAAGTTGTATTTTAAACTGTCAACTTTACTAATTAAATGGCTACCCTTTGAAAAGCTGGTAGTAGATGAAAAGTCCATTCATTCATTCAATTATTCATCAAATAATGATCGAGGGTCTACAATGTGCCAGGAAATGTGCTAGCTTCTGGGAATATATATGAGACCTACACACAGCCCCTACTTTTCAGGAACTCAAAGTCAAGTGGGGGAGCTAGAACAACAGCTTACTATAGCAGAGTATGGTAACTGCTGTGAAGGAAGCATCATCTGAGCTGAGATGTGAAGGAAGACCAGGGGAAGGATGGAGATCACTACAGGCAAAGGGACAAGAACATGTACAGATGTGGAGGCAGCCTGGAATGTTAGGGGTAACTGCAGGGCACTCAGAGCTGCTGGAGGCTTGAGGGTAGGGTAGAGCATGGAATGGGTGTGAGAAAAGTCACGGCTAGGGAAAGAGAGGCCACGTCACACAGGGACTCAGAAGCGAAGTTAGGATTTTGTGTACTAGGAAATACACTGAAGTTTTTATTAAGAAAAAAAGTTTTTTTAAGCATGGAAGGGTTTTAAATAGGAAATTAGCAAGAGGAGATTTAAACTGATGCCTCTGGCTGGGGTTGGGGGAGATTGGATTGGAAGGGGATAAGACTGGAGGTAAGAGAGGAACATGAGGGCCACAACTTTATGTGGAAAAAAAAAAAAAAGCCCAAACCAAAACCATAAAAATCACAACGGCTGAACTAGGAGAGGTGCTGTGAAAGAAGGGGATGAACTCTTGATATCTCCAGGTGAGACTAGGTATTGGTAAGTGACTGCATGTGGGTGGCTAGGCTTTGACAAAGCTTGATGCCTGCATGTCTGGTTTGGGTAACTGAGTAAACTGTGGTGACCTTCAGGGAGGCATGGACTCAGGATGTGAGGCAGGTTCTTGACCAACCTGGGGGAATCCAGAAATTAGTCCTAATATTTGTGGACAACTGATTTTTCAACAAGGAACCCAGATAATTCAACGGGGGAAAGAAGAGCCCATTCAAGAAATGGTGCTGGGGACTTCCCTGGTGGTGCAGTGGTTGAGAGTCCGCCTGCTGATGCAGGGGATACGGGTTCGTGCCTCGGTCCAGTTAGATCCCACATGCCGTGGAGCGGCTGGGCCCATGAGCCATGGCCGCTGAGCCTGCGCGTCTGGACCCTGTGCTCCGCAACGGAAGAGGCCACAACAGTGAGAGGCCCGCGTACCGCAAAAAAAAAAAAAAAAAAAAAAAAAAAAGAGAAATGGTACTGGGACAACTGGATATCCACATGCAAAAGAATGAATTTGGACCCTACCTCACACCATATACTATAAATTAAATCAATATTTGTAAATCATACACCTGATAACAGAAACATGTGTTGAGAATATATAAAGAACTCTTACAACTCAACAATAAAAAGACAATCTAATTAAAAATGGGCAAAGTATTTGAATAGACAGTTCTCCAAGGAAGATATAAAGGGTCAATAAGCACATAAAAAGACGTTCAACATCATTAGTCATTAGAAAAACACAAATCAGAACCACATTGAGATACTACTTTATACTCACTAGATGTCTAAAATGAAAAAGACACATAGTAACATAGGGCCCGTGAGCCATGGCCGCTGAGCCTGCGCATCTGGAGCCTGTGCTCCGCAACAGGAGAGGCCACAACAGTGAGAGGCCCGTGTACCGCAAAAAGAAAAAAAAAAAAAACACAAATCAAAACCACATTGAGATACTACTTTATACTCACTAGATGTCTAAAATGAAAAAGACACATAGTAACATATGTTGGGGAGGATGTGGAGAGATTGGATCCCTCATACATTGCTGGTGGGATTGCAAAATCGGGTAGCTTCTTTGGAAAGGAGTCTGGCAGTTCCTCAAAATGTTAAATAGAGTTACCATCTGACCTAGTGTTTTCACACCTGGGTATGTACCCAAGAGGAATGAAAACTTATGTCCACAGAAACCCTGTGCATGAATTTTCATAGCAGCATTATTTGTAGTAGCCAGAAATGTAAGCAATCCAAATATCCATCAACTAGTGAGAGGATAAACAATATGTGTTAAATCCATACAATGGAATATTATTCAGCAATAAAAAGAATAAAGTACTACAAGATGGCTAAACCTAAAGTACTACAAGATGGCTAAACCTTGAAAACGTCATGTTAGGCGAAAAAAGCCAAACACAGAAGGCCACATACTGGATAATTCCATTTATGTGACATATTCAGAACAGACAAATCCATAGAGACAGAAAATAAATGAGTAGTTGCCAGGGGTTGGGAAGAGGAAGGAATGAAGAGTAACTGCTAATGGATATGGGGTTTCTTTTCAGGGTAATAAATATGTTCTAAAATTAGATAGTGGTAATGTTTGTACAACTTTGTGAATATACTAAGAATCACCAAATTGCACATTTTAGAAGGGTGAATTTCCTGATATGTGAATTATACCTGAATAAAGATGCTATAAAAAGTAGACTAAGAAATCAAAATGGGAAAAAAATAGATTTGACTACTTGAGAAGTAAAAGACTTGTTACATCAAAAACATGATAAACTATACAAACTGGAAAGGTTCACAACTCACACCATATTTCATGCAATTGAGGATGCCATTGACTGCACCATTAATTTATATACTACTAAGAAAGCAAAAACTCCCAACATGGGGAATCTCATGGAGGAGCCTCACTAAACCTGGGATTCCCATGGGTTACATCCTCCATAAATCTACCAGGGGCCACAAGGAAACTCATGATTTTCAACCACGGCAAAGGGTAAAGAGAGGCAGAAAATCTTCCTTCAAAATTTGAACCAAGTTGGTATTCACACAGGATCGCAGGCTGAATAAATACTATGTTATGGTCCATCTTAGGCAAAAAAGACCTTAAACAGAAAATTTAATTGGTAGTGGTCTCAATTTGAGACCAATTTCAAGATACCACTGAGATAGTCAAATGCGAAACAAAAGTTTTTCTTAGAATGAAATAAGGTTAAAAAAAGAGACTGATATCTTTGACGTGTAGAGTTCATATAAATCATTTGGAAAAATAATAAACACTAATGTAAACGAGCAAATATTACAAAGCTCAATTCTCAAAGGAACTACAAATGGGTAATAAACATGAATAATGGTTGAACTTCACCAGTACTTAAGAAATACAAAATAAAACAACCAGATAACATCTTTTACTTATCCAAGTAGCACAATTTAAAAAGAATAATTCTGGCTAAAGGCTAGAAGAATATAGACTCTCGTGGAAGTCTAGAGTGGCATAATCATTCTGTGCAGTTATCTGCATTTTAAACCCTTAGTACTTCTTCTTGGAATCTATCCTAAAGAAATAGTCATAAGCTTGGACACCATATTTATCTAAAATCATGTTCACAAAAATACTCATTAGAAAAAGGAGAAATAATGTAAATGTCCAAATGATAGAATCTTAAATAGATTAGGGCATACCCATATAATTTTAATGTTGTAGTGTAATTTTAAATGGTTTCTTTGTACAATATACAGTGATACGGGAAACTATTCATATTATAATATGTGAAAAATAGAGGACATATACATAAAATTGTACACCACTATGCTACCATTTTTATATAAACATACAAAGCACAGTAATAAAGATGGTAGGAAGTATGTGAAAATATTAGTAGTGGAGGATCTGAATAGACATTTTTCCAGTGATGACACAGAGATGCCAACAGAAATGGCTGTTATCTGAAAGATGACAAATAATAACTGTTGGTGAAGATGTTGAGAAAAGGGAACGCTTAGGCACTGTTAGTGGGAAGGTAAATTGACCAGCCACTATGGAAAACGGTATGGAGATTCCTCAAAAAGCTAAAAATAGAACTACCATATGATCCAGCAATTCCATTGCTGGATACTTATCCAAAGGAAACAAAACATTAATTAGAAAAGATACACGCATGCCTATGTTCACTGTAGCATTATTTACAACAGCCAAGATATGTGAGCAACCTATGTGCTCACCCATCAATAGATGAATAGATAAAGAAGATCACACACACACACATTGGAATATTACTCAGCCATAAAAAAGAATGAAATCTTGCCATCTGTGGCCTCATGAATGGACCTACAGGGTATTATGCTAAATGAAATAAGTCAGACAAAGAAAGATAAATACTGTATGATTTCACTTATATGTGAAATCTAAAAAACAAAACAAATGAACAAACATAAGAAAACAGAAACAGAATTATAGATACAGAGAACAAATAGGTAGCTGTTGGGCAGATGGTGGTGGGAGAAATAGGTGAGGGAGATTAAGAGGTACAAACTTCTAGTTGCAAAATAAATGAGTCATGAGTATGAAATGTACAGTGTAGGGAGTAGCCAATAATTATGTGATATCTTTGTATGGTGACACATCATAAGTAGACCTATTGTGGTGATCAGTTTGAAATGTATAAAAATATCAAATCACTCTGTTGCATAACAGGAACTAACACAGTGTTGTAGATCGATTATACTTCAAAACTAAACACACTCATAGAAAAAGAGATCAGACTTGTGGCTACCAGAGGCTGGGGGTGGGCGGTGGAGGGGGAATTGGACGAAGGTGGTCAAAAAGTACAGACTTCCAGTTACAAGATAAATAAGCACTAGGGATGTGATGTACAACATGGTGAATATAACGAACACTTCTGCATGTTATAAAGGATAGTTGTTGGGAGAGTAAATCCTAAGAGTTCTCATCACAAGGAAAAACTTTTTTCTATTTCTTTAATTTTGTATCTCTGTGAGATGATGGCTGTCATTAAACTTACTGTGCTCATCATTTCATGATGTATGTAAGTCAAACCATTAGGCTGCACACCTTAAACTTATACAGTGCTGTATGGCAATTATATCTCAATAAAACTGGAAGAAAAAATATTTATAGTGGATATTTCTGGGTTGTGAGATATCAAATAATCTTTATGGTTTTCTTTGTATTTTCCAATATTTTTACATCGAAACGGTTTTACTCTCACAAAAATTAACTCAACATGGATTAAAGACTTAAACATAAGACCTGAAACTGTAAAACTCCTGAAAGAAAACATAGGGAAAAGTTCCTCAACAATGATCTTAGCAATGACTTTTTGGATATTACACCAAAAGCACAAGCAACAAAAGCAAAATAAACAAGTGGGACTACATCAAACTAAAAAACATCTGCATAGCAAAAGAAACAATCAATAAAATAAAGAGGCAGCCTACAGAATGCGAGAAAATATTTGCAAACCATATATCAGATAAGGGGTTAATATTCACAATACATAAAGAACTCATAAAACACAATAGTAACAAAAGCAAATAATCTGATTAAAAATTGGGCAAAGGACCTGAATAGACATTTTTCAAAGAAGACATACAGATGGCCAACAGATACATGAAAAGATGCTTAACATAACTAATCATTAGGGAAATGCAAATCAAAACCACAATGAGATATCACCTCATACCTGTCAGAATGGCTATTATCAAAAAGACAAAAAATAACAAATGTTGGTGAGGATGTGAAGAAAAGGTAGTCCTAGTACACTCTTGGTGGAAATGTAAATTAGTGCAGCCACTATGGAAAACAGTATGGAGTTTCCTCAAAAAATTAAAAAGAGAACTACCCTATGACTAGCAATCCCGCTTCTGGGTATGTATCTGAAGGAAATGAAGTCACTATCTTGAAGAGATATCTGCATTTCCATGTTCACTCAGGCATTATTCACAACAGCCAAGACATGGAAACAACCTAAGCGTCCACTGACAGATGAATGGATAGAAAAAAATAAGGAAATCCCACCACTTGTGACAATATAGATGGACCGTGACAGTATTATGCTAAGTGAAATAAACCAGAAAGAGAAAGACAAATACTGTATGATCTCACTTACATGTGCTAAAAAATTGAACTCATAGACATAGAGAGTAGAAGAATTGTTACTTGAGGCTGACGGGTGGGTGAAATGGGGAGACATTGGTCGAAGGGGACCAACTTCCAATTATAAGATGAATAAGTTCTTGAAATCTAATATACAGCATGGAGACTATAGTTAATAATTCTGTCTTACACACTGGAAAGTTACTAAGACGGTAGATCTTAAATGTTCTCACCACACAAACACATACACACACACACAATTTGTAATTATGTGAGATGATGAAAGTCTTAAGTAACCTAATTGTGATAATCATTTTGCAATATATATGTGCATCAAATCATCACACTGTACACCTTAAACTTACATAATGTTATATGTCAATTATATCTCAATAAAGTTGGGAAAAAAAGCCTTAAAAAAGAAATTGTTTTACTTTCATTAACAAAAAACTCCAATAAATATTATAAGAAAAAAATCTGTCTTATATAAATACAAAATATGAACATTCTACTCTTTCAGTTTTTTTTGTGTGCTAAATTGTTATGAAATTGGACCACAAAATACATAAATGATAAAATAACATAAGTAACAACAGGGTTACTTTTTCCTTTTCATATAGTTAAAAAATTTTCTACATAAATAATACACATCCATTATGGAAAAATTGATAAATATTGATGTAAAGAAAAAGAAAATGCCACACAATCTCATGGTTCGGAATAACCATTGTTAACTTTGGGTTTAGTTTGCTCTTCTTTTTTTATGTCCTTATGGTTTAAAGTTAGGGTATTGATTTGAGATCTTTCTTCTTTTTTAATGTAGGCATTTATAGCTATAAATTTCCCTCTGAGCACTGACTTTGCAGCATCCTCTAAGTTTTAGAAATGTGTATTTTCATTTACATTCATCTCTGAGTTTTTCCTAATTTCACTGTGTTTTCTTCTTTTACCCATTGGTAGTTTGAGAGTGTGTTGTTTAATTTTCACATATTTGTGAATTTTCCAGTTTTCACTCTTTATTGATTCATTCCATTGTGATCGGAAAAGACACTTTGCGTGATTTCAATCTTTTAAAATCTATTGAAATGTGTTTTGAGGACTAACATATGGTCTATTCTGGAGAACACTCCATGAGAATAACTACTGTTAACATTTTTATATATCCCATTAGAATTTTGTTGTGCATTTAGGTATGCAGACCAATAACTATATATATGTGAATGAAGCTAGCTATAAGGACTAAATGTACCTTTAATACATCATTTTTTATTTGTTGCATATTATTCCATTATTTAACTGTATCATAACATATTTAACCAATATATTATAGGGTTGGATTTTAGGCAGTTTATAATTTTTTCCAGCACAAAATTAGACTTTAATGATTACAGCATCAGTAAATACCTGGCTAGGATACTTAACCATAGTTACTAAGTGATTACCACTTTTGGGAGATAAATAGTCCCAACTCTTCCAATAAAAATCTTACAAAGTGAAGTCAGCCAGTAAGTGCTAAAGGTAAAAAAAAGAAATTCATAAAAATCTTACCTTGAATTTTCTTGAAAACTCTGGAATTCATAAACTTTAGAAATCTGTCTGCATAAAAGCTTGGTCTATGAACCGAAACAGTGTCCTGAAAAGACAAATCAGGTACCAGAGGTTTACCTCTCAGTTTGTTTCAAGCTAGAGGAAAGCTCTATGCAGTTGGCTCTCTGTTAGCCAATGTCCTTAACCAGAAGGTGGGGATGTTGGGAGCCACAAAAGAGTGATGCCCACGTGCTGTGTGCCCAGGAGCTGGGTTGGGGCAGGAAGCACAAGGCTCAATCTGAGCAGAGGTTCCAGATACTCATGGTGAAACAGAGCATTAAGAGGGGCAGGGGTGAGATGGCAAAGACTCTGCTTCATAAACCCAAACAGCTGATCCTTGTTCCACTGTGTGCCATGAGGGGCTTTTAAATTCCATTTTTTAACATGGAAGCCAGTGCCTCAAGTGTCATCTGGAATAAAGACATATCACTTTCAGTCAGGAACAAAAACTGGGGACATAAAGGAGCAAAACAGCCCTAAAGTAAGAGTGAGATAGAGGGCAAAAAAAAAAGTTTGCTGGTTTCACTTCCCAATAATAAGGTATGTAGACACCGGGAAGACTCCTAGGAGACAAGGCTGACTGATGACCCCTGTTATGTTCAATTTATCTACTAATTAGATACAGTTGAATTGAATTAAATTGTTAATTCTCTCATGCTTGGTAGGAGTCTTAAGGACTGAGGGGGCATTTTATTACAAGTCCAGGAAAGAAGATGGATGAAGGAGCTAATTCTATATGTTTATTCAGTAGTCATTTATTTACTATCCAAGATACACATTCCTAAAAATAGTAAATTTGCTTATTTAGTGCGCCATTTTGATTTCAGGTTCATGGCGTCCAACAGGGAAACTTCTAAAAATTTACGTTTAGATACTATAAAGTGTCTGTGATGGGTTTAGAAGAAAAAACACACACTGGACCAGAATCCAGAGACCCGGTTCTGGTGTTAGCTCTAATTTTAAAAAGCTGTGTGGTTCTGGGTAAAGACACTATCTCAGTGCCTCAGTCTTTTCATCTGTGAAACTGGGTGTTACAATGAGGCATAAGGTAATTCTGTAATGATTGAGTTACGAAGGACACAGTATGGAGAAACCCTCTTTGCCAAGTTAAAATGGTCCCCTAGACTATCAGTGATGCTGCAGATGTGGTGGAAAATTTCCCACTGGTTTGACATGCACTCTCCCCAGTATTCAGTCAGCTCCTGTTGGAAGTGGACACAAATTCACAAGTACCATCATTTAAAAATATGTACGATGCAAGATGATTAAGATTCTTGCTTTCCAAGAGAAGTTAGATTGTGATTCTCCTTGGTATGAAGAAGCAGTGTTTAAAGAAGAGGCACTTTTGTAAAAAGACAAAAATAAGTCTTAATTATTGCTTATAATTATACAAATATATAATCAGCACAGAGATGCTGATTATATATTTGTGTAATTAAAAAAAGACACCAAAAAACAGAAGATATATCTTATTTAGACAAAAGTAGGGGCTCCTTAGAAGCATCTGACCAATAGAGGACTAGGCCATTCAGAGCACAAATCTCATTTGGTAACAGGGAATTGAAATTGTGTCAATAAACAGAAGGAGAATGAAACAGAGGGTGTTTACTCTCTTTCCCTTCCATATTCAAGGCATTAATGTAGTTGCTACTTTTCTCAGCTAGAAGGAAAAAAAATTAACCTACCATCTTGGCCTTTTCATAAAAAGAATCTTTGATTTGAATAACAAGCCTAAGTTTGATTCTCAGAAACAAACTTGTGAACCTGTTGTTTAAAAGTGCATTCTGTCGAAGGTCATTCCTTAGCCTGTGGACAAAATGCAGATCTTTCATGCTGAAAGGTTATTCCCAGTCTTCCACAGAACTGAAAAAGTGGGTGTTCTTTTCCAAAAAAGGAGAAGAATAGCATCTATAATTTATCTTTGCTTCAAAGGAAAGCATCTGCTAACATCTTAAAAAAATGTGTGAGCAAATCTTTGACCAATATATTCTCTGGAAGTGTCACTTTGAGTTATTAACTGAGGGAGGCTGAGGCCATAAATGTTCTGTCAACAGCAGGAAGTTCAAATTTAACATCTAGATAGGAAGTCTCGTGTGTGTGTGTGTGTGTGTGTGTGTGTGTGTGTGCGTGCGCGCACATGTGCGTGTACAAAGAGAGAGAGAGACAGAGGCTACTCTTAGATAACCGATGGTTTTCTTCAGTCATGCCACTTCTGGGTCCAAAAGACATCCTCATGTCAGTCAGCCTTTGTCATGTATAAATCCAACACAACCGAAAAAGTTTTCCCTTCCTATGTCCTTATTATGTTAGGCATCATGTTGAACACTAAGGGGCATTATTTAATTTAACCCTCACATCAGCCTATGAGGCAGGTACGAGGTACTATTACTAGGCTTCTGCTACAAATGGGAAACCAGGCTAAGAGATGACAAGCAAGCAATGTGTCTGGGACACATGGCTAGTAAAGTGGTTTGAATGCAGCGTTCAAGCCCAGGGCTGTTTACCATCAAAGTAGGGTTCAAATCCCTCTGAAGCTTGGTCTTGGGACAACTTGAGTTCAAGTGCCCTACTGGTCTTCCCAGTGTCTTTGAAAAGTCTCCTCCTTTTTCTCACCATCTCATAATTGGGCCCTGCAGATTGCACATAAAAACGAGACCTCATTTTGTTTTTCTGGCCTCTACCTAGTCACCGGCTGGATGGCCTCTATTTGAAGAGCTATTCACATTTATGTTGTCTTTGTCCTTAGATTTGAACAAATCTGCTAGGCTGAGACCCTGAGTTTATAAAGATCTTTGTTTCCTTTCCTCTTCTAGTGACATGGCTTCCTAGACATACTTTGAAGTCTCTGAGAAATCAGAAAAATATACAGTTTAATAAGGAGCATGATAAATCACTTACCCCATCATAAACAAGAGCTTTCCAGGAATGTTCCAACTTTTTCATTAACCTAAACATAAATGGACAGAAAAATAAGAATATAAAATCACTCCCATTTGGTGAATTTTCAGAACCTTTCATTCATTTATTTTGAAATAATAAAAGACTACTTCCCCAAATTTCTTACCTATATGATTGCAGAATATCAATAATGCCCATAAATAAAAGTAGCTTTTCTCCCTTATGGCTTTTAGCTGGAATGCCTCCCATTCTGTGAATAGAGCAAAAGAGAAAAAATTTATATGAATAGGAAGTTAAAAATCATTTCTAATAAATAGACTGTAAATGAAAATGGTTAGTCTCTAAGAATCCTGGACTCTCTCTCCCTTCATCTTTTTTTTTTTTTTTTTTGCTTCAGCTAAAGTCTTCCTGGGAATCCAGAATGATGTACCTCCCCTGAAGGAGAATAACACCATAGCTGTGAATTCTGAAGAGCTGGATGGGAAGAATTCACTTAAAAAATCATTCCTACTTTAAAACCAAGAGCAAGAATTTTAAAGTATTTCAAAATACTGCTCATCAAAAATGCAAAACTTTTATATACTTACCATGAGATTTTTAAATAAAATATAGAACAGCACAAAGAAAAAATATATAAAGAAGCCATTCCTAGGATGCAAAGATAAACACTATCAACATTTGGTACATCTTTCCTCTGTGTGTGTATATTTATTAATACACAAAAGCTATTATTTAATTTATCATGTTTTATAACCTGAATTTTTCACTTGCTAAATGATGAACATTTCTTCATATTCAGTGCTAATGTGCTTTTAATGGCTGTATAGTACTTCACTATACTGATACAGAATAATTTGTTTAATGAGTTATTGGACATTTAGATGGATTTATAGAAAGGATTAAAAAAATCTTTAATATGTATGAATTTCCTTCATAAAAGTGAAACGTGCCTGTTATTTAGTCATTGTTGGAGAAATGATTTCTTTCTTTCGGTCTCCTTGCTCAGCTAAGTACACACACGTGACACAACCAAAGAAAATTACTGAAATGGTTGACTGTAATTGTTTCTGTTAGTCAATGTGCACTTTTTATACATGCAAACTAATCCTGCAGTTACTATCACATCTCGTTGAAGCAAGAGATCACATCTGCCAGGGTATAGGACGAGGACAACAGAATCCTCTAACGCACATAAAAAGCTCTGAATTGTGGACATAAGTTCTATCATGTATTTGCTTAAATACATGTTTATTCAAATTCAAAGAATATTCACCCTGCTTGTGGTGGATGTTTTGAATATGTAGTAAATAGGGATAAAAACATTTTTAGCCATTGTTAAAAAATGGAGCCATTTGAAAAAAGAAACCATGTGGGTGAAAGAATGGTAATAACTCGAAAAACTGCCACTCATCTAGTTATCCGTGGATGAAAGGAAATAAGGCTGGCTTAATCCACTTTAGCACCAGGTAGGAATCTATCCCTAAAGAGCCACCATGAAGGGAACATGCTTGCATTTAATTATCCAATGACGTTGGCTGCCACGATCAAGGATATGTGTGGGCAGGTGCTGCACTTACGTGTCCGGGTTCTCTGTGATGATCCCGTCTCCCGATTTCCCTGGACCCTGGATGGATTCCATTGCTGTTGAGTAGAGGACCTTTTGCATCCCAGACCGCTTAGCATCAGGCACATTTTGTGAAATCTCCTCTTCTTTCTCTTTGAGGGAATGGTCCAAGATGTGGATTCCCAGCAAAAGGCTATAGTCCATGATCTTGAAGCTTTCCAGCACCTGAGTAAGGAAAAGAACAAGGAGGCCCGTCACTCAAATGGCTTGTAGATCTCATCTGCGCAGAATCAGAGAGATATGCAGACATGCAGCTCTTGCTTGCCTCCCAGAGGGTGGCTGAGAGAGGAAAAATCAAAATAAAAACATTTGAGGTTATGATTAGGTCATGTGCAGTAAGGATTATCACCATGGCTCCGAGATGATACTTTTATGTAAATATAGAATAAGCACATCTTTCCTGAGCACTCCATGAATGTTTCACCAACAGCATTTATTGAACACTTTCCATGTGCCAGGTGCTAAACGGTTCATTTGGATTCAATCCTCACAACTCTTTGAGCTAGGTGCTATTATTATCTCTGTATTACAGATGCAAAAAATGAGACACAGAGAGAGAGATAATTTGCTCAATATCACACAGCTTATAACTCACACTGCCGGGATTTGAACCCAGGCAGTCAACTCCAGCATCTTAGGTACTAGAGGAGAGACACCAACAACCAATGGTTTCTACAAGCCTGTATACCCTCCTCAGCACGAAGACTCAGCTGGAATGGGCTTTTGTCTGAAATCTGTTCTCATAAACTTCCATCTTCCTAGAGTTTAGTGGTCTCCTTTTCAAAGCTTGACTTTCAAAGTTATCATTCGGTTCCCTGCAGCGAGTCTTTTCTAAATGTATGGTCTCAACAAAGAACAGGACTCACTGTTTAATTATCCACTCAGCAAACAGTGGGAAAGAGAAGGAATTGAAAGTAGCTGGATGCAGCCAGACAAAGGAGATAGCAATGCTCTGACAGGAAAACGACGGAGACACAGTCGAGATGCGAGACAGGCCATCAACATGGCTTCCGAGTGTGGGTAAGTCTTTGACACTCAGGACCCTTCAAGTGAGGAAGAGTGTTCAGGAGGGGTTCAGGAAAATGGGGTGTGTTCCTCTATGATAAAGTTCTTTTCCTAATAGTCTGTCTATGATTCTCTTCCTAAAACAGGTTTTTTTTCCTTTTTTTTTTTTAACACCTTGGCATTTTTCACACAAAGTTGCTCAGGAAATCAAAACAGCCCAGAAAGACCAGTTTGCACAGCAGAATAGCTATCTCTGAACCAACAAGATAATCTATCACTGTACCCTAGCTAGGAAATGCCTTTGCAGATCAGAGTCTATAGATAATTGTTTAACCAGGGACTGAATACGTACCCAGAATATCTTACACTTCTCATTCTCCCTCAGCCCAAGTGCTTTTGATCGGGTTATACTTCTGAAAACGGAAATCATAAAAAGCCAACAAGGGCTTCCCTGGTGGTACAGTGGTTGAGAGTCCGCCTGCCGATGCAGGGGACACGGGTTCGTGCCCCGGTCCGGGAAGATCCCACATGCTGCGGAGCGGCTGGGCCCGTGAGTCATGGCCGCTGAGCCTGCGCGTCTGGAGTCTGTGCTCCGCAACGGGAGACGCCACAACAAGTGAGAGGCCCGCGTACCGCAAAAAAGAAAGAAAAAAAAAAGCCAACAAAAATATCACTGTACTTCTAGCCTGCTTACTAGTGCCCTTTTGGTGTGTCCCTATTCCTTTAAAGGTTCTGGGCTTGTGGTACCCAGGAGCACAGCTTGGATGTTCAGCAGGAAAAGGTTGGCTGACACAGAAATTCTGGTCAATGGGCTATAAAATAATGGCTTCACGATCTGCTGGAGGGAACAGCCCTGTGCTCAATGGGTGAAAGTCACAGCCTTGTGCCCTGCACAGCCCAAAGTGCCCATTGGTAAATGTCCCCCCCCCTCCCCCCGCCCAAAGCAGTGAACTGGTTTCAAAAGCAAATTCTAATCAGTCCCTGTGACAATATTGTAAATGTTCCCAACAGGCATCTAGAGTAGTGAAAACTGAAAGGCACTCGTGGACTCCATTATTTGTTTCATTTTTCTCTGCAAAGCATCCATATAATAGTCCTCCTTGTTAATAAGCTTTCTTTATACAATACTTTTTCTTATAATTTCTTATAATACTTTTTTAATGCATGATTCAACGTGAACTGTTTCATTTGTACTTAGAGTCTCCTTTCTTGCCCAAGGACAATCCAAAGAGAACATGTGCATTTTATAAGAAATATGAAGTCAGGCTGTGGTCCAACTTCAACTGGTAGACAAGGCAAGAAATGATTTCATCGCTTTAAGTGGTCAAATATTAGTCTGGGTTTATTTAAAAAACATACAAACCAAAACTTAGAGAACTAGGAAAAAGTTACAAATAAATTTTAAACAGAGATTAGTTTCCTCTATACTCTTTTTGTTTTTTGGGTTTTTTTTTTGCGGTACGCGGGCCTCTCACTGTTGTGGCCTCTCCCGTTGCGGAGCACAGGCTCTGGACGCGCAGGTTCAGCGGCCATGGCTCACGGGCCCAGCCGTTCTGCGGCATGTGGAATCCTCCCGGACCGGGGCACGAACCCGCGTCCCCTAGCATCGGCAGGCGGACTCTCAACCACTGCGCCACCAGGGAAGACCCTTTCCTCTGTACTTTTAAACTGGATTGCCAGCAACCCTGAAGGGGCTTCACTGACCTCAGGGGGCCAGGCTTCTACTTTCCGAGTGAAAGTCTTAAAAAAAAAAGGATAAATTTTATTCCTATTGTGTGGAAAGTTGACCATGATATTTGGATTTGAGGTTAGGGAAAGTCACCATCCATAAAAAACGTTAAGGAAGAAAATGATAAATATATAGACATATATATATATATATTTTTTTTTTTTTTTGCGGTACGCAGGCCTCTCACTGCTGTGGCCTCTCCCATTGCGGAGCACAGGCTCCGGACGCGCAGGCTCAGCGGCCATGGCTCACGGGCCCAGCCGCTCCGCGGCATGTGAGATCTTCCCGGACCGGGGCACGAACCCGCGTCCCCTGCATGGGCAGGCGGACTCTCAACCACTGCGTCACCAGGGAAGCCCTAGACATATATTTTAAATCAAATTCCCAAACTTGTGTAATGAAAAATTCCGGGAACAGATTTTAGTCACGTGCACTGCAGATCTGCATCAATTACGAACAAAATAGTTCTGTTATTCATATCCTCTCAGATCTTTAATGAAAGGAATCGATACATCTGCCAAATCTTAACATGCGAGCTTTGAGAGGGTGCAACGTCCTGCAACGTAACAGACGCCAGTCTCATCAGTCACTCAGGCGCACATTTCCTCCCAGAGTGTCGGCCTGACCTCACTGTTGCTGGTGGATCCTGTACCTATGCATTTGCTATGCAAAACACAGTTGCAAGTCAGATACAGGTGCTTTCCCATCTAGCTTGGGCAAGACCTTACTCCAGGAAAGATTCACAGATGTATGTAAAACTGAAAGCAAGCTGAAATACCACAATGCTTTTTATCGTCAGAGCCAGATTATTTTTTCTCTTATTTCTCAAGGACTATTTTTAAGTCAGTAATAATATCGGAATGTGGTATAAAAGTCAATGTTAAAGCAGCTGCTACAAAATCCTGACGATGTGATCAAAACTATCTTTTTCTGACAGAAACAGACTCACAGACTTAGAGAACAAGCTTAAGGTTACCAGGGCGGAAGGGTAGGGGGGAGGGATAGTTAGGGAGTTTGGGATTGACATGTACACACTGCTATATTTAAAAAGGATAACCAACACGGACCTACCGTGTAGCAGAGGGAACTCTGCTCAATATTATGTAACAACCTAAATAGGAAAAGAATTTGAAAAAGAATAGATACATGTATATGTATAACTGAATCACTTTGCTGTATACCTGAAACTAACACAACATTGTTAATCAACTATACTCCAATACAAAATAAAAAGTTTTAAAAAACCTATCTTTTTCTGAAATAAAGCATATCCTCTAGGCTCTCATGGCTGGCAACGCATCAGGTATGCTCCCATTCACATATGATTTCTGTAGACTTGGTCTACACCTAACGTGGGAGATGTCCTAACTTAGAATGACAGGCACTGCTATCCTCTTTTCACAGCCAAAGGTCATAAAGAGTGGCCAGTTTTTTCCTTTTCCATCTCTGGGCCATAGCCCTTAGCCCTCTGCTAGAAGGAACCAGAATGGCTGCACGGTAGTAAAGACTTTGTGCTCTGGGGCCAGGTGGCCGGCCTCATTGGACTCGTGCCTCCCCCATTGGTTTGTCCTTGAGCAGAGCATGTAACCTTTCTGGGCCTGGCATCCTCATCTGTAAAACAGAAATAACAGGGACACCTGCCTCACAGAGTTAGTATGAAGATTAGTTCAACCACGTCAAGTCTTAGGACAGTCACGGCATACAGAAAGCACCCAATAAATACTACTTTTTCTTGTCGCCCTTGTTCTCTTCCACCTGTAGAATCCATCACTGCTGACCACCCCCCACTGGAACCTCCACTCATCCTCAGCTCCTGGGGCCCAGCTTCTCTTGGTTCTTTGCCTTCCTATTCGTTTTTCCCACTTTTTTCTTCTAGGCCCTAAAAATAGTCACCAGAGTTCTCTCTTCAACTCTTCTCTTTTTCTTCTCTTTGGTAGTGATGTTCATTTACTCTTTTCGCTTGGAAAAAACAAGTTGAGTGTCTAGTCTGTGCCAGGCACCCTGGAAGCTGCCAGATCTTCAGGAGTAAGTAAAACAGACAATGACACCATCCTCAAAATTACACAAGCTTGAACCACAGATTGGAATAAGGCCTGGAAGGAAAAATCAGGGTGCTGTGGAGATACCCCACAAAAGGGGGACCTACTTTTGACTGAAGGGTATCAATAGTGTAGGTGAGGGTTGACGGTACTTGAATGAGGTGGCAGCAGGGGAGCTCAAGGGAGACGTGGATAGATTTAAGAATCTTTTAGGGGTAGATTCCAACTATTATTGCTCTACAGACAATTCCTAAAATGTTACCTTTAGTCCAAACTCACTCCTAACCTCCAGTCCTGTACATTTCCCATAGCCTTCTGGACGTTTCTAAACTTCTGTACACTTTCCCCCCAAGGCAGTTCTTTCTCACTTTTTCTCTCTTACCTGAAATCATTCTAATGTGGATTTCAGACTCCATGACTCCTTTTCCTTTCATGAAGTTGCCCAGTCCAGCAGCTTCTATAATCAAAGTGATTCTCCTTGCTAAAGCTTTGATTTCAACTTCCCTTTTTTCCCTTTCTGATTCATTCCTGACACCTTTACTTGACCAGGTGACATCACACCTCTCCTCAAAGCCTGTAGTCTCTCACCATTGTTCAACTGACACTGAAGGTCCTTGCTACCGTGGCCCCAGCCAACATCTCTCTGTTATTTCATACCTGTCTAGAGATATCTCCCAGGCTAGTAAACGGAAATCCCTTAATTACCCCAAAATGTGCCCTGAAGAGGTAAGATGAACAGCTCATGCTGTTCCTGTTTCTTCTAGAAGGTCCTTATTCAAATCACACTGGTTTTTCAAAGTCTATCTCAATTCTTAGCTCCATGAAAACTATACTCATGATCTGCACGAAATATTAGGAAAACACCTCCTCTCTGAAAACCCAAGCACATTATCAGTGCCCCTCTACGGAATAAAATCTGACCCTCGGTTTATCTATACTTTTCCTATGATGCACATAAGGCTGCTCTGCTCACCAAAGACTTGCTTTACTTTGTGCTCCCTGCTGTACACTCAGATCACAGCAGAAATGTGCATTTGTTATACTGCTTTCCCTGTGAGCAAGCAAGTGAAAAAATATTCAGCAGCAAAAAATGTATAGCAATACATCTTATATCTCAAATATAAGAACTTAGATTCTCCGCTTCACAATTACAATGCTTGTGAAAAATCTTCAGCACTGAAAGCATTTACTGTGATTCTGTGGTCTGTCATCAGAAAAAAAGAGAGCTAATAGCCTACAGTATTTTCAAACGTTCCCACACCAGAGGTATTTATACGCACTGTGTCAGGGACAAAAATCAAGCTGTTATTTAGAGACTCTGAATTCACTGTTCAGTAGGCACGCAACTAAATGGCAGATAAAAGGCAAGCTTGTTGGTTGTAAACTAGCCTGAGCTTGGAAGCTGGTAAGATCATCACATTTCTTTTTAGGAAGGCTTTGCAAAACGAGCATGTCACAGGCTGGGTCAACTTCAAAAACCCTTTAACTACCCAAGAGTGCTTGGTGCTAAGTTTAAGATGGAGGCTCTGTTCTGAAACACATCTTAGGGTTTCCTTAGCATTCCTGTGCTCTGTTTCTCTGCTTTTCCAATCTGTAAGGAATGTGAAGTTAAGTTGGCATAAGACTGAGAAAGGAAAATCATCAGATAAGTCCAAAAGACTGTTGAAGAACAGCACCAGAAGATATTAAGAGTGGCAAAAATAATTCAAGTCATCTGTAAGCGATGCTTTATGCAAAGTGGAGAAAGAAGGATGGTGATTCTAGGAGGAAAAAGATGCTCTTTAATCAGATCTTAGGCAAGGTTTCTAATGACTTCCCATGTCACGGGGGCTCTTATGAAAATTAATCCATTCATTAAATATTTTACTGAGCACCTGTTATGTGCTCAGCACTCTCTTGTTTAGAAATCCTTTGAGCATTCTAGCTAATATGTGATAAAACAAGAACATTGCCATTTTACAACCCCTAATGAATTGACGGATCTAGTCAGTGGTCAGCAATGCCGCTAACATCACAGGAAGAAAGGCATTCTGACACTATGTCCCTCCAGATGCGAGGAGAGAGCACTAAAAATAAAGTCAAACCTAAATCTGACCAAACCTTTAGATCCAACAACCACTCTACAGGAAAAAAAAAAGGGGAGAGAGGCACATATTAAAAGAAATTATAGGGATGTAATCAACAAAAGCTGGACAATGGAATAAACAAACCAATTTCTTCAACAAATATCCACAATGAAAAAATAAGTGACCAGAGTGAGGGGTGGGGGGTGGATCCTATTTAAATCCTGATCTAAACTATAAAACAAGGTTTTATGTCTGACACAACCAGAAATTTGGACACTGACGAGTAAGAATTGTTAATTTTGTAAAGGTATGATAAAGAGGTTCTAGTTACTTTTACAAAAAGGAGTCCTTAGTTTTTAGGGACTCTTACTAAAATATATTTCAGCAAAATGATGTGATGTTTGGAATGTGCTTCAAATTCTATGGGGGGGTTGGAAGTGGGCTGAAACAAGATTGGCTACAAGTTGAAAACTGTTGAAGCTGGGTACAGAGTACATGAGTGTTCGTTATAATATTCTGTCCACTTTTGCATAGGTTTGAATTTTTCAAAACGTAAAGTTTAATACACTGCTTTGAAATGCTTAGATGAAATGCATTCATATGCCTGTTTAGAGTTAACTTACCACTACCTCTGCTAATGACAGGCAAGAGATGGCACAGATAAAAATAAAAAATTATTTGGGATCTTAACTAAAATAATTAAAGCAGAAAAGTTGTTATGTTCTACACTCATCTCACCTGATCATTCTTTGATGAAAGATCTAAAGACCAAACAAATTAACAAGATGTGGAGCTGACAGGAAGATGTATCAAGGGCCCTGAGTAATTTTCCAACTGGGCTTGTCTAGTCCTTGAATGAAGAGTAAATGACTGGGCTTCCCTGGTGGCGCAGTGGATAAGAATCTGCCTGCCAATGCAGGGGGCACAGGTTCGATCCCTGGTCCAGGAAGATCCCACATGCTGCAGAGCAACTAAGCCCATGCGTCACAACTACTGAGCCTGAACTCTAGAGCCCACGAGCCACAACTACTGAAGCCCACGCACCTAGAGCCCGTGCTCCGCAACAAGAGAAGCCACCCCAATGAGAAGCCCACGCACCACAACAAAGACCCAGTGCAGCCAAAAATTAAAAAATTGAAAAAAAAAAAGAGTAAATGACTGGCAAAAACATTTGTGTTAATTCGATTACACAAATTACACAAATTCGATTACACAAATTAACATTTGTGTTAATTCGACAACACAATTCAAAACGGTATCCTGAAGATTTTATACAAATAGACATTCCTGGACCCACTGGTTTACGGTAAAATGAATCCAAGGGTCTGCCATTTACCCGCAAAGTAGGCTCCTTGGAGTACAGCTCCAGAATTACTCACATGTGCAAGCCCAGTTAAAGCTAAATGTTGTTTTATAATTTAACTTAATTTCCTCAACACAGCTCAGAGTGTTCTTTGCTAATATAATAAAGAGAAAAAACAGGCTGTGACGAGCCATACAATTTTGACTGGTAAAGCAGACTGAAATAAATATTCAGTCCTTAGCCTAGTGATGGCAATAGTGTGTTTTTCACTGTGTCTAATGTGGTGATTTAGAATTCTGAGCTGTGCTTGATTACCTTGTACAGAGGCTTTTTTTGCTCACTTAAAAAGCTTAAAGTAATAGAAGTATACCTTAGAGGCACTAGAAATAGTCATTTATTATTTTAAAACCTCTATCTATCTATGAAAAGATATATGAATGAATAATATATATATTCATCATCTTCTATATTAGATGGGTTATGGATCTTTTTCTTTAAAGACACTTTGTTTCTACACATAAATATATCTTAATAAATTATTTGTAAACAGATTTAAAAGTAACACATTAAAATTGTCAAGGACTTCCCATTTTATCTTTTGGTTTGCTTTGCCATGAGTAATTTGCTTCACTGTGGCTTAACTGGTGGGACAGTTGAGAGTCTGGGGCTGTCCAGCTGTCCAGTGAGACTCAGAGGCCACACGTGGCACAAGTTTCCACATCCACTTCAATGTATGAGGTGCAATTCCTGAACCTTCCTCACTGTCTACTACAGTCCACCTGCTGTGGTGAACTGCCTCTCTGGGTAAAGAGGAAAAAAGTCCTCTTCCCTCCCCTCTGCACTTTAATAAACAAAGACAGCAAAGAAGAATGGGGTAATCTGTCCACAATAAATAAGACCTCAGTGGTCTGGCCTTATGGTTTAAACACTAGGCTTCTTTGAGGCGAGGGCCATATCCTATTCATCTTTATCCCTCCCACAGACTTAGCACAGAGCCTTTTGCAGAGCAAGAATTTAAACTATTTGTTGAATGACATGTAATTAATTTGGTAGGAAGGGAAGGTACAATTTGTCAACCAAGATTCCTGTGGTGGTTTGAAGCCAGAAAAATTAAGCCAAACCATGCTCTGAGATCATAAAAGGTTCCACAGGGCAGGAACAGTCTTAAGTCTGGGAAAGTCATCATTTGTACGGAAAAACTTACGATTTATGAAGAACAAGTACCTACCCGTGCGGTAAGTTTTAAGAAGTGACAGAAAACCCAGGTTGTGGGAGCCGTCACTAGAAATGAATTCTTTGGGGTCTTGAGGTATTTTGATTTATTTAAGAAACAATTATATGTGTACATGGTCAAAATTAAAGAAAGCATAGGATAGTAGCTCAGTGCCACATCCCACACAGCATGAGGATGATGTTTTGAGGTGGAAATAGAATATAGTAAGTGGAGAGCCCTGTAGCAATGTTCTAGTCTCTGTATGTCAAGATGTGATCAATACCCTACATTTTCAATGGTGTGTATCTAAAAAGATGGAGTGACAAAAGAGGGTCAGTCTACACCAGTCCTCAGAGGGAGTTCAACTTTGAATAAGAAGACTATTAAAATTGAAACGTGACTATTTAAACCCGAAAAGACTGAAATATTATTAATTGGTAAGTTCAAGACTGGATTTTAGTGAGCAAAAGAGTAGTCATGGAAAATGAAGAGACTCAATTTTCCCTACACCTCTGAGTGGAGAGAATAAATTTGCAACCCGGAATCACTGCTTTCTCTGTTCCTTGAGAATACAGTTGTCGACATATTTTCTGACATTGCTAATAATCTAGAAAAAGTTGTACAGCTCTTTCATAAAGAGGAATATCAGAGTCTGGCGGAGCTCTATCTCCAGAGAATGTCCATTATCATCCGAAGCCAGATGACCAGGTTCTTGTGAAAACACAGTAAACAATGAGTTGGCATCTAGAATGGTTTGTTTTTGGAACAGCTGAAGTTGACTGAACACGGGCAAAGTTTACAAACGAGGTCTTCATGTGGAGGAATGAAGAGAGGAAGTCAACAATATCGGACTCTAGCCAGGCTCACTCTCAGGCTGGATGAGGATATTTTAAATAAACATTAGGTTTTAACTTCCCTGCCTCCCTAATAGCTACGGACAACTAATATATCCAGTGGACTATGTATCCCTTTTAAAATAGTTTTTTCAAGTATACATATAGAGAAGTGCACAGATATATCCTTTTGTTTATAAAAAGTTGAAATTTAGGGCTTCCCTGGTGGCGCAGTGGTTAAGAATCTGCCTGCCAACGCAGGGGACGCAGGTTCAAGCCCTGGTCCGGGAAGATCCCACATGCTGTGGAGCAAATAAACCCGTGCGCCACAACTACTGAGCCTGAGCTCTAGAGCCCATGAGCCACAACTACTGAGCCCGCACTCTAGAGCCTGCAAGCCACAACTACTGAAGCCCGTGAGCCACAACTACTGAAGCCCGCACACCTAGAGCCTGTGCTCCATAACAAGAGAAGCCACCGCGGTGAGAAGCCCACGCACCACAACGAAGAGAAGCCTCAGCTCGCTGCAACTAGAGAAAGCCCGCACACAGCAACGAAGACCCAAAGCAGCCAAAAATAAAAATAAATTTTAAAAAGTTGAAATTTAATATATAAATTCACTAATAACAGATTGTCCTTGGCCATTTCACTCCTTTGAGGGGAGGTAGAAATTCTCCTGTGGAGATTCTCTACCTCACAGTATAGAAGTGCAGAATTTCGAGGAACAGAAGTGAGGAGAGTAGTTATCCTTGCTGGATTGAAATAACTCAATTAAGGTATGTCTTTGAAGGAAGAACAATGGTGATATCAAAGGGACAGTCACTTGCAGGAGAGAGGACGCATATAAAAGTGCTGATAGGGCCAGGGACGAAGAGCTGTGTACATGAGCCAAAGCCTCTCAGAAGCCAGATGTGCTGAGCTTTTTGGAAAGAACTAGAACCAGTGCGTGGCCCAAGAAGTACCTTGCCTTTCACAAGGCAGTCATGTAGGCCCTCTTCCTCCATAACGTGGGTACTCAGTAAATGGGCACTGTTGAATGAATAAAATAAAGCCCTATAAAAATCAAACAGATTTTTCCCCCTTTAAAAGTGTTTCCACAGGGCATATTTCTGATCCATTTCCTAAACTTTGTAACATTTTCCCAGACCCTGGAAACTCTCAAATACTTCTTAAGTCTCTGGAACTCAGTCTCTTACTAGATTCCAGAATCTCCTAAGCTTTGGAGGTTCAACTCTGTTTTGTAAGTTGCTGGGGTCCGCCACCCCTCCGTCTCCCATGGGCTTGGTTATTTACAACCCTGCTCTAATTCACAGGGTCATCCGTGTGACAGACTTACACTGGCACCCACAACCGGATCCACTCCGGCCAACCTCACAGCCTTTCCAGACACATCTTCAAAGCCAGGGTTGCTACTGTCATGTCCCCCGCGGCCACTTCCCCTTCCTGCTCTACCTCTTTGCTCTGGTTTCCCAGGATTCCCGCAGGGGAGGAGGATATGGCCACAGGGACATTTCCTTCCCGTTGCTCCCTGCCCTCAGATACTCTGTGAGTCCTCCTATTTGGGGCCTACAGTGACCTAACCTCTAGACCCAGGGTCATCTACAAAATCAAAGACAGGTAGGTTCTATTCACACAAAAGCAGGAAACCCTCACATACTATTTTTATTTCATAAAGCCCAAAGACTTTAGCTTCCTTTGACTGGAATTATTGTATATTTATATTTATATGTGACAAATTACTTAAAATGAAAGTTAGCTAGACACATCACCACCTCCACACCTTAGGAAATATGTGAGTTCTCTAATCTTTAGGTATTATTTCTTATGAGAGGAAAAGATAAAGGAGTTTTAAAGGAGTCGAGGAAGATATTTCCAGTCTCCCATTTCCATTCTTTTCGGTAGAAATTTTTATATTGTTCCATTTGGCTTGAAGTGAGCATTAAAAAAACAACTACTGGCTCGATAATCCTTCAATTTCTGGAGTTAATGAGAATTCTCAAAAGCTGCTCACACAGGATTCAACAGCCCACATTGCGTCCCCAGTATCCCTCTCCACCGGATTGGAAAAACAATCGACTCCACTGTAACCATCACATTTCTCAGAAAGAAGTTTTGCTTTTAAGTTAACAGGATTTCATGTGCACACATGTTGGTAACAGTTGGCAAGTGTCAATGGGCTTGATTATGCTTTTCATTAAACTTTCAAAACTAAATGTTTGGATTACTAATTTTACTTTTTGTTCCCTCAGTCACTTGGCACGATTTTCCTCTCTCCCTCCTTCCTTGAAGTAGGTTGTGAGACTTCATTAACTCTTTGCCTTGTCCAAACCAAGTTCTCTACTTTGATGGAGCCCTTTCTTAACCCCTATAGCACCTTCTCACCAGCTCTGTGTCAGAGCTAGAAAACCAGTGATCGGGCACTTCCAGCCCACCCTCTCTGCGTCCATCCAAATTATTACTTAACACTTTCATTTCCACAGACTTTCCTCCATTACACCTACAAGCTCCTTAAGGAGAGTGCACAGATGAAAGAACCTGGGTTTTGCAACCAAAGAGACCTGGGTGGAAATCCTGGCTCCAGCACTATAAGCTCTGCAGACCCGGGGAAGCTGAACCTCTCCTGGGTCCCCACTTCATCTGTCAAAATGGAATCATGGCACTCACTCTGCAGGGCTGTTGTGAGGATTAGTGAGACAATCTATCTGAAATGTCAAGCACTGCCTGGCTCAGAGCAAATGTTAATGGAAACAACCTATGGATGAACTGAGCCTTGGAAATGAGTCCTTACCATCCACAAAATCATGTATTGGGTACTATATTGTGCATACGTATTTCATGACTATATACCATGTATGATGTGTTTTAAATGCTAAGTTACTTTGGTAACTACAGGTTATATCTAAGATAGAATGCTCCCTCTACCCAAAACTGGAATAGCTGTTTTGAAATATTGAGAATTACTTGTCTGGCTCAAATTGAGCTATGTCTTACTCAGTAGAAAGTCAGGCATGAACAACAACATAGAAGAGTATTTGGATTTTGGCAGCTACCCTGAAATTCTCTGGTACTGACCATCTTGTCCCTTCTGTTACTGCGGTGGGAGCTCCTTCCCATCACCCACCTGCATGAGAGATGCAGAGCAGCAAGTGCCAAAGCTGGACAAACATCAGCCCCGTTCCAGGACTGATGAACAGCTGTGTCGTTCAGAGAGTCTTAAATGGGGACACCAGTCACCACCTAAATAAATACCTGAGTGGACTGGGCGGTCAACACAGTTGCAATTGACTAATTTACTGGTCATTAACAGATGCTGGCCAGGTGAGCAATACAAATGTACTTCAAACCATTATCCTCCAATTCACAACACTGGTATGATGATTAACTCTGGTACTATTTCGTATCAAACCATGGGTACACCATTAACAAAGCTTGCTCTTATTATGTTTATTGATTAGGTAAGATTTATAATTTCAAAAATGTTGTTGTTGGGACTTCCCTGGTGGTCCAGTGGTTGTGAATCCACCTTCCAATGCAGGAGATGTGGGTTCGATCCCTGGTCGGGGAACTAAGATCCCACATGCCACAGGGCAACTAAACCCATGCGCCACAACCAGAGAGAAGCCTGCGCGCCTCAACAAAAGATCCTTCGTGCCGCAACAAAAGATCCCTCGTGCTGCAACTAAGACCCGACGTAGCCAAATAAATAAACATTAAAAAAAAATGTTATCTCTTAGGCTTCATCAAAAGATTAACACTGAGACAACTGCTATTCTGTTAAGTGATCTGAAGGGTAGGAAAATGAAATCACACAATTCCTGTTCTCCTAGAGAGCAGATTTTAGTAGGCAAACATAAAACGTGTACCCACGTAATTACAATACAATATAGAGATACCAATGGCTATAGAATAGAGTTAGATCAAGTGCTATGAACTTTTAAAGTCTCATGGAAATGATTATTATTAGCGCTAAAGTCCTGTACCTCAGGTGTCTCTTTCTCAGGAATCCCTACCAATTGCATTAAGACCCACAGACATATGATCAGCCATTAGAGTTAACTGTAAGCTCTTTTGTTTCACTTTCACCACTCTTTATCCCCAAACTACTTCTTTTTTGGATTTATCTTTTACTTTGGTGAAGTATATACTTAAGCAATTTTTTTTTAACAGACTTAAATATATACCTATCAGAATGGCTAACATAAAAAGTATAGTGATGACATGGGACTTCCCTGGTGGTGCAGTGGTTAAGAATCTGCCTGCCAATGCAGGGGACGTGGGTTCGATCCCTGGTCTGGGAAGATCCCACATGCCGCAGAGCAACTAAGCCCGTGTGCCACAACTTGTGAAGCCTGCACTCTTGAGCCCGCAAGCCACAACTACTGAGCCCGCGCACCACAACGAAGAGTAGCCCCGGCTCGCCACAACTAGAGAAAGCCTGCATGCAGCAACAAAGACCCGATGCAGCCCCCTCCCCCAAAATGTGTGTGTGTGTGTGTGTGTGTGTGTGTGTGTGTGTGTGTGTGTCTATATAGATATACAGTGATGACAGCAAATACTGGTGGGAATGAAAAGCAACTAGATCACTCATACATTGCTGATGGGAATGCAAAATGGTACAGCCACTCTGGAAAAGAGCTTAGCAGTTTCTTCCAAAACTAAACACGTGCTTACCATACAACACAGAAGCTGCACTTGGGCATTTATACCAGAGCAATGAAAACTTGTGCTTATGCAGAAACCCTTATGAAAATACTCATAGCAACTTCATTTATAACAGTCAAAAACTACAGAAAACCCACGTTATTCAATGAGTGAATGCTTAAACTGTGGTATATCCATACCATGAAACATAACTCAGCAATAAAAAGGGTAAACTACCAATACACAAAATAACTTGGATGGATCACAAGAGTATTATGCTGAGTGAAAAAAGCCAATCTCAGAGGTTACACACCATATGATTCCTGAAACGACAAAATTATAGAGACGGAAAACAGATTGGTGGTTGCAAGGGACTGGGGAGGGGTAGGATGGGAGGGAGGTGTCTGTGGCCACATATAAAAGGGGAGCAGGAGGGATCTTTGTGGAAGAACTGTTCTATATTTGACTGTGGTGGTTACATAAATACACATGTGCATAAACGATATATATACATACCCACGCACACATACAAATGAGTGCATGTAAAACTGGTGAAATCTGAAAAAGATCCCTGCATTGTACCCATGTCAATTTCCTAGTTGTAATATTGTACTAAGGTCCTACAAGATATTACTGCTGGGAAAACTAGGTGAAGAGTATATGAGATCTCTCTGTATTTTTTTTCTTCCAACTGCATGTGAATCTACAATTATTTCAAAATAAATTTTTTTTTATAAAAGAAGATTTAGAGGTAGGAAGTTTTTTAAAGTCCTTGCATATGTGACACCTTCATTTCCAGTCTCACAGGGAAACGTGGCTTGGCTAGACAGACATCTATGTCCAAGATCATTTCCTCTCAGGCCAGAGCACAGAAGGCATTGTTCCACTGTTTCTCAGAAGCTTCATGATTTTCTTTTTTTTTTTTAAACTCATTGCCCTTTAAAAATTCTCTTTTAATTAATTAATTTATTTATATTTTATTTTTGGCTGCGTTGTGTCTTCGTTGCTGCGCGTGGGCTTTCTCTAGTTGAGGCGAGCAGGGGCTTCTGTTCGTTGTGGTGCGCAGGCTTCTCATTGTGGTGGCTTCCCTTGTTGCAGAGCACGGGCTCTAGGCGTGTGGGCTTCAGTAGTTGTGGCATGCGGGCTCAGTAGCTGTGGTTCACGGGCTCTAGAGCACAGGCTCAGTAGTTGTGGTGCACGGGCTTAGTTGCTCCGCAGCATGTGGGATCTTCCCCGACCAGGGCTCGAACCTGTGTCCCCTGCATTGGCAGGCAGATTCTTAACAACTGCGCTAGCAGGGAAGTCCTATGATTCTTCCCAGCTCAAACAATCCTGGACTCCGTAAGTTGGTTTTATTTACTTATTTTTTTTCACCAACTTTATCTTTGCTTTATGTTGGTATTACAAATAACTAATAAGAGATAGCAAAACTCATAACTTAAAACAATGGAGCAAATAAAATATATCATGGGATTATAGTGTTTTAAAGACATAATTTGCAAAACAGTGCATTTATCTGTATCTTTTTTCGGAAGTAATCTTTCAGTGTCTGGAACAGAGATGTGGAGTCAATGATATCCTTGTCCCCTTCCCATATTTTAGCTGAAGTCTAAAAACAAACTCCAGTTCCTTACTGATAAAGGAAATAGCTTAAATGTAAGTGTTGTCATCAGTAAGAGATGTACATCTTTTTTCTATTAGGTCTGAAACATTTTTTTCCTCCTTAAAGATAACTGGAAGGCAACCAATACATATGAAAAAAGAAAAGAACCTGTCTAAACTAAATGCAAAAAAATTAATGCTAAAGAAATTTATAGCTATGGGGTAAGCAGTAACATTATGCTAAATTAAGTATTAAAGAAAATAACCTACATTGTAACCCATACAAACATGCCTATAGCTGAGAAGAATCTGATCTACAAATTTAGAACTTGCCATACATAGTTAGGATGAAATCCCAGTTTGCAGATCAAAAAGTCTCAGTATTCTTAAGACCAGTTTCATTAATATTTCATTAATATTAATATTTATGATGACAGACATTTGTGTGAAAAAGGAAAATTGGTTCCACACCACATAAAAATTAATAAATTTGCTGCTCAACAAAAAAAATAATAAATGTAAAATAAGTCATTTAGGTCATTAATTATCAAGACTGTCCGATATGACTCCCACATAAGAACTATTTGAATTGCAAACACAAGTTCTTACTAATATACTTTATCAATGTCATGTCCCCAGAATTATCAATAAATATTGTAGGATGTAATAATTTATCAAATTAATTAAATGATATGAGACATTTTAGATTTTTCATAAATAAGTTATGTCAGAGAAGAAATAATTATAGTAAATTTAAAATGCACACAAAATAGTTCCCAATTGTTCTTCCAAAATTAATAAATTTCAAGTCAACTTTAATTTCATAATCTTGTAATATGTACTGAGTGTACACAATAAGCCAGGTACGCAGCTGCAGAGAGGTATAAGGAATGAGCTTTGGCCTTTGAGACATTTACAGTCTAGCTAGGGAGACTGGATATACACCTAAAGGAGACAAGGATCAGTATTAAATAAAATAAAGTCTAATGACTATTTACAATACTGATTCTATGGGAAAATAACTGAAAGATAAAAATACTTCTGTTACACAAATGACTTTTAACATGGGGCAATCAGTACAGTTTTTTAAAAAAATCCCAAGTGATTCAAAAGGGAGATCATCTGCTTTATTAAATTCTCAATGCTATATGTGGCAGGCATTGCAGGGAAACTGGATACTTCTTCCAAAACACGCAGAACTTAAAAGACAGCTAGAGGTACAAAAGTCACCAAAGATAGATTGTTTCTGGAAGTGTGACTAAACCTGTCTCCCTCTATCATCAGATAGTTTATTCCCTTGCCCGAATATGTTTTTCTTTTCTTTTTAAAATTTATTTATTTTATGTATTTATTTCTGGCTGCGTTGGGTCTTCATTGCTGCACGCGGGCTTTCTCTAGTTGTGGCGAGCGGGGGCTACTCTTCATTGCAGTGCGCAGGCTTCTCATCGCGGTGGTTTCTCTTGTTGTGGAGCATGGGCTCTAGGCGTGCGGGCTTCAGTAGTTGTGGCATGCGGGCTCAGTAGCTGTGGCTCACGGGCTCTAGAGCACAGGCTCAGTAGTTGTGGTGCATGGGCTTAGCCGCTCTGCGGCATGTGGGATCTTCCCGGAGCAGGGATTGAACCTGTGTCTCCTGCACTGACAGATGGATTCTTAACCACTGCGCCACCAGAGACGTCCCTCGAATATGTGTTTCAATGAACAGTTACTAAGTACTGACTAAGCACCAGGCAATGAAGATAACAAAGACTTTAAGGTTTGATCCTCATGCTCAAGGATCTACATGTGAATAAATAAAATAGTGTGATAAATCCCTCAAAAGAGGTCGGGGCTTGGGGAACCGCAGCATGGTGGTCTTCACGGAAGAGATGAGTAGGAGGGGGACAGGTAAAGGAGAGAGGGGAAGAATGGTCCAGCGGACTGAAACATGTATTAAAAGACCAAAACCTTGGGCTTCCGTGGTGGCGCAGTGGTTGAGAGTCCGCCTGCCGATGCAGGGGACACGGGTTCGTGCCCCGGTCCGGGAGGATCCCACATGCCGCGGAGCGGCTGGGCCCGTGAGCCATGGCCGCTGAGCCTGCGCGTCCGGAGCCTGCGTGTCTGGAGCCTGTGCTCCGCAACGGGAGAGGCCACAACAGTGAGAGGCCCAAGTACCACACACACACAAAAAAGACCAAAACCTTTAGAGAACATGTCCAGTAGGTCAGAATGGCTGGAGAGTAGAGATGCTCTGGGGAGAGGGGAGAGAAGGCTGAAGAAGGAAGCTGAAGGAGCATCTGGAGAAGCAGCAAGGAACAGATCGGGAAGGATCTGAATGTTCCAAGCTAGGAAGTAAGTATGGCTCTGGCCCAGAGGCAGTAGAGGACCTCCACTAGAGGATCTTCAGGAACTGGTGGTCTTCTGATCTGAGGATCACTTTGGCAGCAGCATTAGGGATATGCTGAAAGGCAGTGATAGTGAAAACTAGTAAAGAGGCTACTGCAAAACTCCAGGTGAGGAAAGGTCTCAATAAGGGCCGTGGCTGTGCATCTGGAGAGGAGGGGGCAGATCCAAGAGTTATTTAGGAGAAGGACTGGATAGGACACGGTGATTCACTGAGTGTGGGGAAAGAGAACAAGAAAGAAGGATGGAAAGAGTAGCTTCAGGGTACTGATGTGGGCAACTGCTTCATGCTGATCATATCCCCAGGCCAGGGAGGACGGGCAGAGGAACAGGCTGTGGGAAGATAATGGAGTACCTGGGAACACCAGTTTTCACATAGGATGTGTCTCTCAGCTTGTCACATGGGGACCATAGGGGATGGTTTGAATAAATCCTACTTCCTGTTTTTGATGGCAAGTGACCTGTGATGCCCTGGTGGTACTTTCTGCTGACATAACTCTTACCCTGGGCCAAGTTCTCTTATGGGTGTAGATGGCTGTCACAGCAGGCAGAGGGTGAGGCCAAAGAAGAGGAAATGCTTCCAGAAAGGGAACCCAGTTATTCACATGTCCATTTTCCCCAGACATAGCCTACAGGGAACAGCAATGTGGGAGCCAGAGAGAACCCAAGATCTGGATCCCTGCTTTTGGAAAGAGCCCTTCGTCTGAAGCCTGTGGGCAAGTGGCCTCGGCAGGGTTGAAGGATAAAGTGCGCTCCGTTCCCTAGAAGAGTTCCAAGTGGCCGGCGTGCCACGTGGAGGAGTTGGTAGGCATGGACCAGCACAGGGGGACAGGCTTATGGGCAAGGGCCCGAGGCTGGGCTGGGGAAGCTGGGGAAAAGGATTCAGGGGCTGCTCAAAGGGCGCAGGGGAAGATGGCATTTGTCAAGAGGGCTCATTGTGGGTTGAGGCGGCCCAGGCTGTTTTGGATGCAGAGTCCAGAAGCAGCAGCTCTGATGGGGGGTCAGGGAAGTAGGCTGTGGGGAGCAGGGCACAATGCATGCAGGTCAGGCTGGGTCAATGAGTCAGGCAGGTATCTTCCGGCCAGCAGTTACGCAAGGGAAATGGAGTCCTGGGATCTGAGACGTCACGCCTAAGTATGAAAGAGGTGGGGGCAGGAAGCAAGAAGTCGGCAGCAAGAGGTGAGGAGGGTTATCGTTTCTATCTGGGAACAACAGAAAAGCTGAGGTCCAAAGGTCTGGGATTCCTGGCTTTACCCTTAAGAGGACCTGGCACCAGCAGAAAGGGTCTTTTGACATTATTTGGTTCCTGACGGCATTTCTCTCCTAACCTCACATGTTCCTTTACTATTAACTGTTGCAACACCAAACAACTCTAGTTCTTGGAACATGTTATGCCATTTCATGCTTAGCTTATATTATTTTCTCTTCCTAGAAATATGCTTCTACTTCTTTGCCTACCTGGAGAACTCTTCTCCTTCTTCAGAACCAAGCTATGATGTTACCTACTCTGATCCCTCAAATGCTTTAGAATATTATCATTGCACTTAATATTCTGAATGGCCACTGATTAAAAATAGAACCTGCTGTATAAAAAATCAATAAAATAAAATTCAAAATTCATATTATTTATAAAGATAAATAATAATAAATAATTTATAACAATAAATATAAGTATTTATAAATATAAACATTTATATTATATTGGCTTTATCATTTATAAAATAATGTCACCTACACCATCTAAGTTAATCATCACAGTGCTCCTGGGACATAAGATGAGCTTATATATTAAGGAAAAATTGTGGTTTAGAGACGTTATGACTTGTCGAATATCATACAGCTTATCAATGGAAGATCTAATATCCAGGCATCCAGACACCTGACCTTCCTTCATTTCTCCCTCCCTCCCTCCATCCTAACCTTACTTCTGTCTTAAAGATCTTGCTACCGCTGAGATGATGAATTGACATCAGAATTGATTGAAATTTCTTGCTGAGAGTATGTTTATCACATATTAATAAATCACATTTTTTGATGCTTCAAAAAAAATTCAAAAAAATAAAAATAGAGGTCATTCACCTCATGTTGGCACACAGGAGGCCTGCGATACATGTCTGATAAGTGAGTAAAAGAATGCATCCTAATATGGGTGTAGCTCACCTTTCTTTGGCTGGGCTGGTGACACAGTAATCCAGTCCCCTGCCTGACTTGTTTCTAGAGCCTTAGCAGCACTGCCTCACTCAGAGGATTGTTAACAGCAGAGATTCCCGATCGTTTGGGCCGGTGCCAGCCCCAGGGGGAACTTACATCCTCCCTGGATCTCCACAGCACCTCATCTGGTGCTAAAGCTCAGCTCTGCAAAGTGAGGGAAATGTCAGGGTAAGAGATGCTGTGGGCAATGCCAACCACACATCCTATTCCAGCCCTTCAGAAGATGACCTGAAGAAACAGAGATGAGTCTGCTCGGCTCTAGGATGGGGGTCGTTAGCCCGGGGTAGGGAGCGGGTAGAGAGACGATGGGCTGCAAGGGATTCATGAAAGACAGTTCACAGCTTTCATCAGTTTTACAAAGAGGCCCATGACTATTAAATATTAAGACCTACCATTCCAGAAAAGTGCCTTCCTCCAGGTAGCTCTGATCTGAGAATCAGCTGCTGACTCCAGATCACAGAGGCCTTGGTCATAGTCAAGGCAGATCACAGAAGGGACTCAGGTTCCCCCGCAGCATGCCATTCCCATGCTCCAACTCCACCCCAAGAAAAGCCTTTCTGAAGGCCGATGTGCGCAATTTAAGGAAGTTTCATGATCTGTGTCTTTGACAAGTTCAAATGCAATGAAAGACAGGGAGTCAGGCTTAGGATACCTCCACATTGACCTTTATGTGCCTTAGCACAACAAATCCTCAAAAAAATAAAAACTAAAAAGGCAAATCCCCAGGGTCTCATTCCTGACGAAGAGTCATGTTTGACCTTGTTCTATCAGGATTGGGCTTAGGAAATGCTAATGAACAGACAAATCCTGTGCAATGGCTTTTTACATTTGACCTTTCCTTTTTTTTCTGGCATAGGAGCCTGTGGCTTTAGAAAACAGCAGAAAAAAGGCTTTCCATATTCAAGAGGCAAGAAATGCACACACACACAAAGAGAAAGCAAATCTAAAATTGTTTGAAACCCTGGGGAACTGAGAGTCACTTTTCACCCACATCCTGTCAGGGTTGAAAAGCACAGGAAAAGGTTTCTCCTAAAATGTGTGTATGTTTTATTTTTTCCTTTTTAAAGAAAAACAAGAGTCACTCATATGCACCCAGATATCTGAATAGATCAGCTGGATAGCTTTTTGTTTGCTTGGTTCCCACTGTTATTCCCATGACTTCTGAAAAGATAGTTTTAAAAAAATCCTTACATTGAATCTTTAAATTTCAATTGTTAAGAGCACATGCTTTGTCCCCAAACAGGTGTGGGCTCTGCCACTGACTTGCTAGGTGATGCTGGACAGGTTTGTTAACCTTTTTAAGAACCTAATTATTCACCAATTAAAATGGGAGTATGAATGGTACTGATGTCAAATGGTGGCTGAGATAATTAAAAGAAATAATGCATTAAAAAATCTTAGGCTATTAAGTTTAGTCAGTCAAACAGAGAAAGACAAATATATGGTATCACTTATATGTGGAACCTAAAAAAATGATACAAATGAACTTATTTACAAAACAGAAATAGACTGACAGACAGAAAACAAACTTATGGTCACCAAAGGGGAAAGGGGGGGAGGGATAAATTAGGAGTTTGGGATTAACATATACACTATTATATATAAAACAGGTAAACAACAAGGACCTACTATATAGAACAGGGAACTATACTCAATAACTTCTAATAACCTATAATGGAGAAGAATCTGAAAAAGAATATATATATACATATATGTATAACTGAATCACTTTGCCATACATTTGAAACTAACACAACATTGTAAGTTAACTATACTTCAATTTAAAAACAAAAGGGAAATATCTTAGGCTAGCTTGGTAAACTTGAAGCATCAATGAATGGCATCTAAAGGACAGGAGCTGTGGAGTAAATCCTCTACCGATGAAACAAACAATTCCAAGGACACATCTTTATGCGTTATCAGAGATGTTTTAACACACAGAAAGAAAAAACCCAGCGACAGTGGGGCTGTGCTTCTCGTTAAGGATTCCCCATGTTATACATTACATGCGGTGGTTAGACCGCATTCTTCACCTTCAGGTGAGCTCGAGTCTGGCAGAGAAGGGACCCTCCCTCCCCTGTAACAAGGTGCATCATCTGACCAAGTCCACAGAAGGCCCAGGAAGCCAAGGCACACCCCATATTTCCCAGTGATCAGGCCCCATGAGTCCTATTCTCTTCTCCAGAAAGCCCTGGTCACAACCTCGCACCAGCACACCTTCAGCCCATCTCCAACATGCCCAACCCAGCTGAGAACCTGCATGGTTCTCCTAAGTTCATCTGGGCCAGGAAATAACATTCCTGAGAATCTGTTAATCAAATGATCATCATCCTTCAGAACCTAGCAGAGTTGCATTTGCATCTATTTCTCCAAAAGGGCTTTTACCTACTGTCTGTAAATTTACCATGTCAGAAAAATTTATCCTGGACTTTGGTTTTACTTTTTTTTCTTTTCTTCTTATGCATTGCTGGCTGGGGGAACTCCTCCTCTTGACAATCTCTCTGGCTACTTTGCATGGAACGGTCTTTGCTCTGTCAAGCCTCATTCCTGATCGCCTCTTATTCAGATCACATAAAGCAATTTCAGCAAATGGGCCCACCTCATGGTTCTGCATATACAGTGGATTTCCAGGGATCCACTTAGCAATCCCACCAAGTGCATTTTCTCTAAGCTACTCTCCCCTGTTGGAATCTTACTTCATCCAAGTCTTGTATATGGCTTTTCTCGCTAATCACTGTGTTAAACCTAAACTTCTTTTCCCTCCACTTTAAACACCTTTCCCACAGGGGAGGATGAAAAGAAAAACAAAATTATTGTTTCATTTGATCAAAGAAAGCTGACTTAGCTTATTAATAAAACCAACAGACCCCAGACAATTCCCTTATCATCCACCAGTTCCTTCAAGAACGGGGAAGCCTGGATCAGCATCAGGATTGGTAATGATGGGATTCCATGTGACAGTTTTTGGACATTCTTACAAAGGTACCTTACCACAGATGACTTTTCAAAGGCATTCACAGCAATGACATTTCCTTACCCGGCAGTCTCTCTGAAGCGTCTTCATGAGCGCATTGTATGTTTCTGTATCAAAATACAACCCTTCGTGCATGTCTTGCAGGAAATCTAAGTCCTTAAACGTGGGGCTGGATTTCTCTCTCTCTTTTCGGGAGGCTCTTCGCTTATAGGTTGAGCCTTTCAAGTCATATGTAAAGTGCATTCTCATGGAGCGTGGTAAGACATTGTTCATCACCACAATTCTGATGTTAATGCCCCCTGATTGCATGCAATACAGTCCATAAAATTTGGGCAAAAGAGTCCTTGGATTCTGGTTTAAATTCTAAAAAAAGAAAAAGGAAAAAAAATGTTTAAACTCTACTTTTACAAAATGATGCTCCACTATGACGTGTTTTCATCTAAAATGATAATTAAAAATGGAATGTGATTATTTTTGTTAACGGCCATTGTTAAAATTTTGCTGTTCCTAACCTAGTTTTAAAGTCGGCTTATGGGAACAGCAACTTTATCATTCTGATCTCAGGGCATTAAAAGTGGCTGAATTGAAAATGGATGGAATGTCCCAAATTAGCTCCAACTAAAATCAGGCAAAGACGATATTAGTGCCATGTGTGATTATTCTCTAAGGTAGCTCAAGAGAAAATGAATTGCTGGGGTACGAGGGATGAACATTTAAAATTTTAATAGCTCCTGAGAAACTGTCTTCCAAAATGGCCAGACCGCTTTACCACACTTTGTAAGATTACATATTTCCCACCCCTCTTACCAGTGCTGAATATTATCTAACTTTAGAATCTTTGTAAGCGTGGTTGGTGAAAAATAACAACTTGTTTCCAATTTAATTTAATTTAAATGTGAATACCACTAATAACTAGAGAAATTTAATATTTTTACATATTTTTAGCCACCTCAAAGATAATTTTGTGTTACTATCCTTTGCTCATTTCTCTTTACGTTTTTGTCATCGTTGGAGTTCTTGATATATTCTGGATATTTATTAGTTTCCTATTCTATTCGGGGTAAATATTTTCTTCCACTATGTTGTTTTTTGTTATAAAAATAGGGAATACACACCTATTTTTGTTTCACTTTAAAAGTAGGCAACAAGTAAAAAATAGTTTACTAAAAGGCATTTATATAACGAAAAGTCTACTATTCCTAATCCTTCCCCCAATTCCCAACTTTTGTGGAAACTATTGTCCTCACTTTCTATCATTTTAGAAATATCCTATGTGCTTGTGTTAATTTTATACCTGTGTTTTTTTTTTTTTTTGGTTATACAAATGTTTTGCTTTTTCATGTAATCACATTTATGTACTTGTTTCTTGTGCTTTTTTGGCTTCTTCTATGGTCTTACAAATTTTTAATAATTTTGGTGATTACATTTGGTTTTTTACTTCACATGGAATTTTCTTCTTCCAGAAAGTTTGCATAGAGCATTGATGTGACTTACATACATCATGAAATGAGTATCACAATAAGTTTAGCCATCACAATGAGCCATCATCTCATACAGATATAAAATTAAAGAAATAGAAAAAAAATTTTTTCCTCGTGATGAGAACTCTTAGGATTTACTCTCTTAACAACTTTCCTATATAACATGCAGCAGTGGTCATTATATTCACCATGGTGTACATCACATCCCTAATGCTTATTTATCTTATAACTGGAAGTTTGTACCTTTTGACCACCTTCCTCTAACGCCCCCTTCCCCCACCTCCCGCCTCTGGTAGCCACAAATCTGATCTCCTTTTCTATGAGTTCGTTTGTTTTTGAAGTATAATTGACCTACATCACTATGCTAGTTCCTGTTACACAGCATAGTGATTTGCTACCTCTGTACATTTCAAACTGATCACCACAATGAGTCTAGTTAAGATCTGTCTCCATACAAAGATACTACATAATTTTTGACTATATTCCCCACACTGTACATTTCATACTCATGACTCATTTATTTTGCAACTGAAGTTTGTACCTCTTAATCTCCCTCACCTATTTCTTTTTCCCCCACACCCCTCTCCCCTCTGGTAACCACCTCTTTGTTCTCTGTGTCTATGTCTCTGTTTCTGTTTTGTTATGTTTGGTCATCTGTTTTGTTTTTCAGATTCCACATATAAGTGAAATCAAACAGTATTTGCCTTTTTCTGTATGACATTTCACTTAGCATAATACCCTCTAGGTCCATCCATGTTGTCACAAATGGCAAGATTTCATCGTTTTTTAAGGTTAAGTAATATTTCATTGCATATGCATACCACATCTTGTTTTCCCATTCATTTATTGATGGGCACTTGAGCTGCTTCCGTATCTTGGCTATCATAAAACAATGGTGCAATGAACACAGGGGTGTATATATCTTATCGAATTAGTGTTTCTGTTTCCTTTGGATAAATCCCAGGAGTGGAAATGCTGGATCATACAGTAGTTCTAGTTTTAATTTTTTGAGGACTCCGCATACTATTTTCCATAGTGGCTGCACTAATTTACATTCCCACCAATGGGCATGAGGGTTCCCTTTTCTCTACATCCTTGCCAACGCTTATTATTTATTGTCTTTTTGATAATACCCACTCTGATGGATGTGACGTGATAGCTCACTGTGGTTCTGATTTGCATCTCTCTGGTGATTAGTGATATTAACTGTCTTTTTCTGTGACATCTGTACATCTTCTTTACAAAAATGCCTATTCGGATCCTCTGCCGATTTTTATTTTTTATTGAAGTATAATTGATTTACAATGTGTTAGTTTCTGGTGTACAGCAAAGTGGTTCAGTTTTATATGCATGCATATGTGTGTGGATGTGTGTGTGTGTGTATATATATATATACATATATATATATGTACTTTTTCATTCTTTTTCATTGTAGGTTCTTAGAAGATACTGATTATAGTTCCGTGGGCTATACAGTAGGACCTTGCTCTTTATCTATCCTATATAAAGTAGCGTGTGTCTGTTAACCCCAAGCTCCTAATTTATCCCTCCACCCCCTTTCCCCTTTGGTAACCATAAGTTTTGTTTTCTATGTATGTGAGTCTGTTTCTGTTTTGTAAAAATGTTCACTTGTATCCTTTTTTAAGATTTCACATATAAGTAATACCATATGATATTTTTTTCTCTGGCTTACTTCATTTAGTATGATAATCTCTAGGTCCATCCATGTTGCTGCAAATGGCATTATTTTTCACTTTTTTATGGCTAAATAATATTCCATTATGTATGTATGTGCCACATCTTCTTTATCCATTCATCTGTCAAGGAACACATGGTTGCCTCCATGTTTTGGCTACTGTAGAAAGTGCTGCTATGAACACTGGGGTGCATCTTTTCAAATTAGAGTTTTCTCCAAATATATGCCCAAGAGTGGGATTGCAGAATCATATGGTAGTTCTATTTTTAATTTTTTAAGGAATCGCCATACTGTTCTATGTAGTGGCTGCACCAATTCACATTCCCATCAACGGTGTAGGAGGGCTCCTTTTTCTGCACACCCTCTCCAGCATTTATTATTTATAGGCTTTTTAATGATGGCCATCTGACAGGTGTGAGGTGATACCTCATTGTAATAGTTTTGATTTGCATTTCTCTAATAATTAACAATATAGAGCACCTTTTCATGTGCCTGTTTCTGACCACTTTCTAACATTTTTTAATTGGGTTGTTTATTTTTCATGTTGAGTTGTATGAGTTCTTTGTATATATTTTTTTAACATCTTTATTGGAGTATAACAGCTTTACAATGTTGTGTTAGTTTCTGCTTTATAACAAAGTGAATCAGCTATACATATACTTATGTCCCCATATCTCTTTCCTCTTGCATCTCCCTCCCACCCTCCCTATCCCCAGCCCCCACCCCCGGTGGTCACAAAGCACAGAGCCGATCTCCCGGTGCTATGCGGCTGCTTCCCACTAGCTAACTGTTTTACATTTGGTAGTGTATATATGTCCACGCCACTCTCTCACTTCGTCCCAGTTTACCCTTCCCCCTTCCCGCATCCATTTACTACATCTGTGTCTTTATTCCTGTCCTGCCCCTAGGTTCATCAGAACCAACTTTTTTTTGTAGATTCCATATATATGTGTTAGCATATGGTATTTGTTTTCACTTTCTAACTTACTTCATTCTGTATGACAGTCTCTAGGTTCACCCACCTCACTACAAATAACTCAATTTAGTTTCTTTTTATGGCTGAGTAATATTCCACTGTGTATATGTGCCACATCTTTTTATCTATTCATCTGTCGATGGACACTTAGGTTGCTTCCATGTCCTGGCTATTGTAAATAGAGCTGCAATGAACATTGTGGTACATGACTCTTTTTGAATTACGGCTTTCTCAGGCTATAAGCCCAGTAGTGGGATTGCTGGGTCATATGGTAGTTCTAATTTTAGTTTTTTAAGGAATGTCCATACTGTTCTACATAGTGGCTGTATCAATTTACATTCCCATCAACAGTGCAAGAGGGTTCCCTTTTCTCCACACCCTCTCCAACATTTACTGTTTGCAGAATTTTTGATGATGGCCATTCTGACCGGTGTGAGGTGATACCTCATTGTAGTTTAGATTTGCATTTATCTAATGATTAGCAATGTTGAGCATCCTTTCATGTGTTTGTTGGCAATCTGCATACCTTCTTTGGAGAAATGTCTATTTAGGTCTTCTGCCCATCTTTGGATTGGGTTGTTTGTTTTTTTGATATTGAGCTGCATGAGCTGCTTGTCTATTTTAGAGATTGATCCTTTGTCGGTTGCTTTGTTTGCAACTATTTTCTCCCATTCTGAGGGTTTTCTTTTCGTCTTGTTTATGGTTTCCTTTGCTGTGCAAAAGCTTTCCAGTTTCATTAGGTCTCATTTGTTTATTTTTGTTTCTATTTCCATTTCTCTAGGAGGTGGGTCAAAAAGAATCTTGCTGTGATTTATGTCATAGAGTGTTCTGCCTATGTTTTCCTCTAAGAGTTTGATAGTGTCTGGCTTTACACTTAGGTCTTGAATCCATTTTGAGTTTATTTTTGTGTATGGCATTCTTTTACATGTAGCTGTCCAGTTTTCCCAGCACCACTTATTGAAGAGGCTGTCTTTTCTCCACTGTATATTCTTGCCCCCTTTATCAAAGATAAGGTGGCCATATGGGCGTGGGTTTAGCTCTGGGCTTTCTAGCTTGTTCATTTGACCGATATTTCTGTTTTTGTGCTAGTACCATACTGTCTTGATTACTGTAGCTTTGTAGTAGAGTCTGAAGTCAGGGAGCCAGATTCCTCCAGCTCTGTTTTTCTTTCTCAAGATTGCTTTGGCTATTCGGGGTCTTTTGTGTTTCCATACAAATTGTGAAATTTTTTGTTCTAGTTCTGTGAAAAATGCCAGTGGTAGTTTGATAGGCATTGCATTGAATCTGTAGATTGCTTTGGGTAGTACAGTCATTTTCATAATGTTGATTCTTCCAATCCAAGAACATGGTATATCTCTCCATCTGTTTGTATCCTCTTTAATTTCTTTCCTCAGTGTCTTATAGTTTTCTGCATACAGGTCTTTTGTCTCCTTAGGTAGGTTTATTCCTCAGTATTTTATTCTTTTTGTTGCAATGGTAAATGGGAGTGTTTCTTTAATTTCTCTTTCAGAATTTTCATCATTAGCGTAAAAGAATGCAAGAGATTTCTGTGCATTAATTTTGTATCCCGCTTCTTTTCCAAATTCATTGATTAGCTCTAGTAGTTTTCTGGTGGCATTTTTAGGATTCTCTATGTATAGTATCATGTCATCTGCAAACAGTGACAGTTCTACTTCCTCTTTTCCGACTTGGGTTCCTTTTATTTCTTTTTCTTCTCTGATTGTTGTAGCTAAAACTTCCAAAATTATGTTGAATAACAGTGGTGAGAGTGAGCAACATTGTCTTGTTCGTGATCTTAGTGGAAACAGTTTCAGTTTTTCACCATTGAGGACGATGTTGGCTGTGGGTCTGTCATATATGGCCTTTATTATGTTGAGGTAAGTTCCCTCTATGCCTACTTTAAGGAGGGTTTTTATCATAAATGGGTGTTGAATTTTGTCAAAAGTTTTCCAGCATCCATTGAGAGTATCATGGTTTTTCTCCTTGAATTTGTTAATATGGTGTATCACATTGATTGATTTGCATATATTGAAGAATCCTTGCACCCCTGGGATAAATCCCACTTCATCATGGTGTACGATCCTTCTAATGTGCTTTTGGATTCGGTTTACTAGTATTTTGTTCAGGATTTTTGCATCTATGTGCATCAATGATATTGGCCTGTAGTTTTCTTTTTTAGTGCCATCATTGTCTGGTTTTGGTATCAAGGTGATGGTGGCCTCGTAGAATGAGTCTGGGAGTGTTCCTCCCTCTGCTATATTTTGGAAGAGTTTGAGAAGGATAGGTGTTAGCTCTTCTCTAAATGTTTGATAGAATTCACCTGTGAAGCCATCTGGTCCTGGGTTTTTGTTTACTGGAAGATTTTTAATCACAGTTTCAATTTCAGTGCTTGTGATTGGTCTGTTTATATTTTCTATTTCTTCCGGGTTCAGTCTCGGAAGGTTGTGCTTTTCTAAGAATTTGTCCATTTTATTGGCATATAGTTGCTTGTAGTAATCTCTCATGATCTTTTGTATTTCTGCAGTGTCAGTTGTTACTTCTCCTTTTTCATTTCTAATTCTGTTGATTTGAGTCTTTTCCCTTTTTTTCTTGATGAGTCTGGCTAATGTTTTATCAATTTTGTTTATCTTCTCAAAGACCAGCTTTTAGTTTTATTGATCTTTGTTCTCGTTTCCTTCATTTCTTTTTCATTTATTTCTGATCTGATCTTTATGATTTCTTTCCTTATGCTAAATTTGGGGCTTCTTTCGTTTCTCTTTCTCTAATTGCTTTAGGTGTAAGGATAGGTTGTTTGAGATTATTCTTGTTTCCTAAGGTAGGATTATATTGCTATAAACTTCTCTCTTAGAACTGCTTTTGCTGCATCCCATAGGTTTTGGGTTGTCGTGTTTTCATTGTCATTTGTTTCTAGGTATTTTTTGATTTCTTCAGTAATCTCTTGGTTATTTAGTAGTTCATTGTTTAGGCTCCATGTGTTTGTATTTTTTACAGTTTTTTTCCTGTAATTGATATCTAGTCTCATAGCATTGTGGTCAGTAAAGATACCTGATATGATTTCAATGTTCTTAAATTTACCAAGGCTTGATTTGGAACCAAGGTATGATCTATCCTGGAGAATGTTCCATGAGCACTTGAGAAGAAAGTGTATTCTGTTGTTTTTGGATGGAATGTCCTATAGATATCAATTAAGTCCATCTTTTTTTAATGTGTGATTTAAAGCTTGTGTTTCCTTATTTATTTTCATTTTGTTTGATCTGTCCATTGGTGAAAGTGAGGTGTCAAAGTCCCCTACTATGAATGTGTTACTGTCGATTTCCCCTTTTATGGCTGTTAGCATTTGCCTTATGTATTGAGGTGCTCCTACATTGGGTGTGTACATATTTACAATTGTTATATCTTCTTCTTGGATTGATCCCTTGATCATTATGTAGTGTCCTTCTTTGTCTCTTGTAATAGTCTTTATTTTAAAGTCTATTTTGTCTGATATGAGAATTGTTACTCCAGCTTTCTTTTGATTTCCATGTGCATGGAATATCTTTTTCCATCCCCTCACTTTCAGTCTGTATGTTTCCCTAGGTCTGAAGTGGGTCTCTTGTAGACGGCATATATGAGGGTTTTGTTTTTGTATCCATTCATCCAGTCTGTGTGTTTTGGTTGGAGCATTTAGTCCATTTACATTTAAGGTAATTACCGATATGTATGTTCCTATTACCACTTTCTTCTTTTTTTTTTTTTGCAGTACGCAGGCTTCTCACTCTTGTGGCATCTCCCATTGCAGAGCACAGGCTCCGGACGCACAGGCTCAGCGGCCATGGCTCACGGGCCCAGCCACTCTGCGGCATGTGGGATCTTCCTGAACCGGGGCATGAACCCGTGTCCCCTGCATCAGCAGGCGGACTCTCAACCACTGCGCCACCAGAGAAGGCCCCTATTACCATTTTCTTAATTGTTTTGGGTTTGTTATTAGGTCTTTTCCTTCTCTTGTGTTTCCTGCCTAGGGAAGTTCCTTTAGCATTTGCTGTAAAGCTGTGTTGGTGGTGCTGAATTCTCTTAGCTTTTGCTTGTCTGTAAAGGTTTTAATTTTTCTGTCGAATCAGAATGAGATTCTTGCTGGGTAGAGTAATCTTGTTGTAGGTTTTTCCCTTTCATGACTTTAAATATGTCCTGCCACTCTCTTCTGGCTTGCAGAATTTCTGCTGAAATTTCAGCTGTTAACCTTATGGGGATTCCCCTGTAGGTTATTTGTTGCTCTTTCCTTGCTGCTTTTAATATTTTTTCTTTGTATTTAATTTTTAATAGTTTGATTAATATGTGTCTTGGCATGTTTCTCCTTGGATTTATCCTGTATGGGACTCTCTGCGCTTCCAGGACTTGACTATTTCCTTTCTCATATTAGGGAAGTTTTCAACTATAATCTCTTCAAATATTTTCTCAGACCCTTTCTTTTTGTCTTCTTTTTCTGGGACCCCTATAATTTGAATGTTGGTGTGTTTACTGTTGTCCCAGAGGTCTCTGAGACTCTCCTCAATTCTTTTCATTCTTTTTTCTTTACTCTGCTCTGTGGTAGTTATTTCCATTGTTTTATCCTCCAGGTCACTTATCCGTTCTTCTGCCTTAGTTATGCTGCTATTGATTCCTTTTACAGAATTTTTAATTTCATTTATTGTGTTGTGCATCATTGTTTTTTTGCTTTTTAGTTCTTCTAGACCCTTGTTAAACATTTCTTGTATTTTCTCCATTCTATTTCCAAGATTTTGGATCATCTTTACTATCATTACTCTAAAATCTTTTTCAGGTAGACTGCCTATTTCCTCTTCATTGGTTTGGTCTGCTGGGTTTTTACTTTGCTCATTCATATGCTGTGTGTTTCTCTGTCTTCTCATTTTGCTTAACTTACTGTGTTTGGGGTCTCCTTTTTGCAGGCTGCAGGTTCATAGTTCCCGTTGTTTTGGGTGTCTGCCCCCAGTGGTAAGGTTGGTTCAGTGGGTTGTGTAGGCTTCTTGGTGGAGGGGACTGATGCCTGTGTTCTGGCAGATGAGTCTGGATCTTGTCTTTCTGGTGGGCAGGACTGCATCCAGTGGTGTGGTTTGGGGTGTCTGTGACCTTACTGTGATTTTAGACATCCTCTCTGCTAATGGGTGGGGTTGTGTTCCTGTCTTGCTAGTTGTTTGGCATGGGGTGTCCAGCACTGGAGATTGCTGGTCATTGAGTGGAGCTGGGTCTTAGCTTTGAGACAGAGGTCTCTGGGAGAGCTCTTGCCAATTGAGATTACGTGGGGCTGGGGGTCTCTGGTGGTCCAATGTCCTGAACTCGGCTCTCCCACCTCAGAGCCTCAGGCCTGACATCTCGCCTGAGCACCAAGATCCTTACGTGTAGATGGGTTAAATTCTCTAATCCAAAGGCACAGGGTGGCCGGCCTTCTGCGCTCTGCTCGGTCCTCCAGCTGGGCAATGTCCTCTAGGACTTGTTGATATGGAGAGCCTCCTTTGGATCCAGGTCCAGCTGCATTCCCTAGCATCTAGAAGAAGCAGCCCACACCCCCCTCCTCCCTTATTCCCGCCGTAACTCGTCATGATCCTGGACCGTCCCTTCTTTTTATATTTTTGATATTAACACCTTATCATATATACCACTTCTGAATATCTTTTCTCATTCATTTTTCATTTTATTGATAGTTTCTTTCATTGTGCAAAAGTGTTTTTGTTTGATGTAGTCCTGTTTGTTTATTTCTGCTTTTGTTTCCCTTGCCTGGAAGCAATTTTGTGTGTGGGAAAGATCTGAAATAGGGGATTTAATTTTTTTCCGAAATGGGTAACCATTTGTCCTCTCTCAATTGTGTTTAAGTCCCTCCTATATCATACAATAAAATGTCAAATATTTCTGGATACTTTATTTGAATCCATTAATCTTTCTGTCTAGAACTGTACTAAAGCCACATCTTTAATATTACTATAGATTTACATATTTTTGGTGTATGTTATGGCAGGCCCACCATTTTTCTTTTTTCCTGAAAATGGTTTGTCATTCCTTGTCCAAAAGTTTGTCGACTTTTGCCTTCCACTGTTTGTTTTTTAAAATGTGCTTAAAATAATATTTGTTTTCACTTTCAAATGAACCAGCTTTGTCAAGTTCAGGGAAAAAAATCCTATTGGAATTTTTGATTGGAATTAGTCTGGATTTATAAGTTGGTATGGGGGGAATTAAAATGTTTACAATTCTGAGCTCAGGAATGATGCACATTTCTTCATTATTTCAGAACTTTATGTCCTTCAATAACATTTTGTAGTTTCCTTCATATTGGTCTTGTTCATTTGTTTTTATAGACTTAAGTATTTGAGTTCTTATTACAAAAATTCTTTTTGGATTGTTGTTCATATGTTATACTTACTATATCTGCTTTCCCAATCAGAATTATAGTATGTCTTCATTTATTTATTTATTTTTCTCTAATAATAATCAGTATGATTTATTGTCATCATGAATGGGATTCTTTTTTCCCCCTTATACCCTCCAAATTTATATGATCTACATAATGGAATATGATAGATTTTGTAGATTTATCATATATCCCAAAAATCTACTGGATTCTCATTACCTCTGGAAACTACTGGTTTATTTTCTTGAAATTCTGCTCATTTTCTTTTTTTTTTTTCCTGCTCATTTTCAATTGTATCATTTGCAGAGAACAGTATTTATACTTTTCTTCTTTTTTTTATACTCAAAGTTATTGATAGAAATTTTAGCAAATATGTCAGAAAGGACCATTGATGGAGGGCATCCTTATTTTTTCTATGACTTCCAGTGAAAGAGCTTTTGTTCTTCTCCATGAGACATCATGTGAACTCTTAGAGACTGATAAATGTATAATATGTATATGTTCATTTATTTACTTATTATGTTAAAAACTTCCATGCCAATTTTAAGAATTAAGAGAAGATACTGAACTTTGAGTGCCTTAATTTCTCCTCAATATCTATATGGACAACCATGTAATGTTCACATTTCTTCTTGTTAATGGGATGAATTCTATTGTTTGTTATACTAGCTTACATGATTGGGATAAAATTACTTGTTCAGCTAAATTTTAAAAGTTTATTTAATTTTAATTAATTTAAATTTAATAGCTATATATGGCTAATGGCTATGATATTGGACAATGTAGTTTTATAAAAGAGACTAGTCTATCTAAGCTTAGAAGTATAGAAGTTTAAGATTTACTCACTTAGCAGATTAGTAAAGAGTGCTGTCAGTTTGACTGCAATTTTAAATTATTTAAAAATGTGTATATGACTAGAATATATTTGAAATGATATATACAAAATATCAGTAATATGTATTTCTGAGAAAAATATAGTTGGTTGCATTGTTTTTCTTTTCTGTATTTTCTATTTTCTCTGACATAAAGTAGACAATTTGTGCTAAAAAATATTTCCCAGTTTTGTCCAGGATCAAAATCTTTTAAAATCTGTATATGCTGCCCACTAATATTTTTGTTTAGAGTTTTGATTCCTATATTTATATGTGGGACTAATTTATAGCATTTAATGTTGTCTTATCTGATGTTGGAACTAAATAATATTTTTACATACTAAGTGGCATATTTCATCAATTTTGTTTTGAAACAAAGATGACAGTTATCACCTCTCATAGCAAATGAATGGCAGAACTGGGGCTTCTGAAATCCAAACTTCTCCCTGTAGCCATTCCAATCACAAAAAATTAATAACTGCTATGAAAGTACAAAGAAACCAGAGGTATGAAAATGACAAAACTACTGAGGAAAAGTGTTTATTTCTTAAAAATCTGGTCTAAATGACTAGCAAATCCACCTGGGCTAGGTTATTGTTTCTTTGTCTCTAAAACATTACATGGAAGGCGATTTTCACGTTATATTTAACCGATGAAATCCTAAATTCTGAAGTGTAATGGCTAAGAATAGCTAATACGGAATGTATGCCAGTACATGGTGCAGGGGTTAAAGATGCAGCCTCTGGAGCCCTACTGCTTGTATTCAAGCCCCACTTCTACGGCCCACTAGCTAAATAACCCTTGGCAAGTGATTCCATTTATCTTTGTCTCAACTACTTCATCTATAAAATGGCAATGACTGAAGTATCCAAGGTGCTGTGAGGATTAAATGAGTTACTGCATGCAAAGCACTTACAGCTGTGTTTTAACACAGAGCTTAGCCCTCAATGAATGTTGACTACTCATGTAAGTACTATGTACTGCGGCAAAGAGCTCTGCAATGCATTGCTTCCTTTATCTTACATCCTAGATCCTTTCTTTATTACAACAACCGTGGAAGATAGGTGTTTCCCAGCCTTCAAAGACTGAGGAGACTGAGGCTTAGAGCTTACCTTATTCACCTAGTTAGCTGACGGCTGAGTGGGATGTAAGCTCAGGACTAAGTCAGTCAACAGCTATGCTCTACTATTCAGTTCTACTTACTTTTAAAAATCTATTCAACGAATGTCATAGTACACTCTAAATGCAAAATAAAGCTCACCAAAGACAAGGAAACATGCCAAAGAGCCACTGAAAAAAACATATAAAAGAAAACTGCGGAGGAAAGTAATTAAACCTTAAGTCGAAGCTTCAATTATGTGTAGTTACTTACCATGTAATAGCCTGGCAGGAGCTTCTGAAGGAACTCTGCTTCTTTATGCTGAACTGTTTTGATGATAAATTCATCATCACTGGTCACAAAAAATAAGGATCCACTGGCTCCAGGGTTAGAGAGCTCTATGAGAGGTTCACTGCATATGGAATACTACAAGAGCAAATAAATAAATAGTAGAAATACATTTAATGTGTATGATGCATACAAGGAAGAAAAATCACAGCATTATATATCTTGGCCATGTTAAAATAGGAAGCCCTCTCCAAGAGCTTTGAAAGAAGACTCCACGTATGCTAAGAGGTCTCTTTTGAGATTTCTAAACATTTACTTGATCCATTTACCTTAATAATCCTACAATGGGAAACAACATGCCCTCCTCCACCCCCAGTATGACAGAATCACAATCACCATATTTGTCCAATGAGACAACTCCAACAGTGGTATTGACCAAGCTGCTTTGTTTCCAACAAGTGCCCATAGAATAACAACAGAAGGTGTGATCCACACTGTGTATTTGTCACTTGACACCAACACCTATTCTCTTCTCACTATTTACTCTCCCAAGGGAGGTCATCCACTCATGGTTTCAACAAGGAAATGACTCTAACCTCTCAATCTCCAGCTCAGATCTCTCTCTAGGGATCCAGACCTGTATGCCTAACTTTTCAACAGACATTTCTATTTGGTTATACCAGAAACACTGCACATGTAACAAGTTCAAAAGCGAGTTCATCTCGGGCCTGTGGTTAGCCCTTGTGGTGACTTTGTAGTAATTAGAAAGAGGGAACTCTTTTTCCTGGCAGATGCAGCTCTGGACCAGATACGGGTTGGTGAATAGATGAAGGAATGGATTCCGGTCTTCATTCCTTCACCTTAGCCAGGTGTTCTTGGGCAGTGCACACCCTGTACAACTGTACGTGGTGACTCTAGATCATCTGCCTCCTCTCCCGTCCTCCATCTTCTCCCCTTTTCCTCTATCTTAGATAATGGAAGCATCATTATGTTGATGCGTCATTATCTTCATTTTGCTCCCCAAACCAGAAACTTGGGCATCCTCTTTGATGTCCCACATTTCTTCACCTTCCATATCCAGACTATTGATAATATCTGCCCCCTTCATGGCATCTCTTTTTCCAATACCCGAAGTTCAGTGGGTTCATCGTTTCATGCCTTGATTACTATGGCGATCTCCACCTGTTCTCAGCTATCCATTATTGACCGCCCCCCGCCCCGTGCATTCTCCGCCAGGAGACCAGAGATCTTTCTGAATTGCATAGCCTTCCACGCCTTCACACCTTTCAGTGGGTTCCACTGTTTACAAAGAAGAGAATACCCAAGTTTCTTAAGAGAGCATTTGAGTCCATGAATGATGGAGTCCTGCTCTCCAGCCTTCTCTCTCATCACTTCTCTCCTCAAACTCTACCTGTAAACACAGAGAACTATTTCTCGTTTTCTTAAGTGTGCCACACACTCTTGGCTTTTGCATTTTCCTCTATCGGAAACAACCTCCATGCTACCTTTACCCAGTTGACTACCACTGAATAAAACTTATTCTAAAAAAAACCCCTTATTTTCTTGAGAACAGAAACTAGACTAGCATTATATTATAACAGAGTATTTTTGGCAGAATGAGTATGCACTTATATACCTGACATACCAGTTTTAACATATACTCGGCTTGCTGATTCTTCATGAAAACCCTCAGGGTGATGTGGTTAATTTCACACATGATTCTAGTTGTATGCCAGAAATGCATCATTCATGTGTTCATTCAACATTTAAAAAGTATCTACTGAGCATCTGTCTGTACTGTCCCAGGCACTCAGGAAGCTTATATTCTAGTAGGAGGAAACAGTCAACAAACAAGTAAATAACTTATACATCAGAACGTGCCAAGTGCTGTTGAGAAAAAGGAAGCATGGAAAGGGGGGCAGGGAGTGCCAGCAATGATGAGGCCTGGGTGGTCACTAAAAGCATTATTGGGAAGGTGGCATTTGAGGAGAGGCCTGGGGATACTTGGGGAAAGGGTATTCCAGGCAGAGGGAAGGGCAAGTGCTAAGGTCTTGAGACCTGGAGAGTTCAAGGCACAGCAAGGAGGCCATGGCTGAAGCAGAGGGAGCAGGGAGGAGAGCTGAAAGGGAAGAAGCCAGAAGGGTTGGGTGGACCCGACACATAGGGAGCCATAGGCCATGGTATGGACTTTGGCCCTTTCTCTAGGGGAGCTGAAAGCCACTGCAGCATCTGGAGCAGAGGACCATGCCATCTGCTGTGCTGAGAGCCCACAGTAGGTGGACAAAAGGAAGACACAGTGAGGAGGTTGTTACAGTGACTTTGGCCTTCAGTGTCTGCTGGACAGCGCTTGCCCTGGAAAACTCTCCCTGGTTCTGTGAATCCAGATCAACTGCTTCCTGGCACTGAATGTTCTCGTCACACAAGTTACCACAAAATACCTTAATTGCCTATTTAGTTATTCCAAGTTCCCATAAGATTGTAAAACTCTATGAGGGCAGAAACTATGACTGTCTTATACTCTGATACAGTTCAGGACCTGTGCCTTGTACACAGAAGGAACTCAATAAATTTTTGTCAAATGAATGATTGAAATTTACCAACAACTGAATAGCTGTCTCACCAAGAAGTGCCCCAACCCAGCAGGACAGTCAATTTTGGGCTAATGAGCTTAGTGTTTATTAGCTAATAAATCCCAATTATTGACTAGAGAAACATTAGGGGCAGAGAAAAAGGTAAGGACGCTATGGTGTGAGATCAGACGAGCCCTGGTGCGAGGCAAAAGCAGGGACTTAAGGAACTGTACTTTGAGGATGGAGGCATCTGAAAACACCAGGGCTGAACATCCTCCAAAGCATTTTATCTGGGCTTGTGAATATTTAAGTCCTCATCACAGAAAAATCTGAGAGGAAGTGAGGAACAAAAGGAAGGAGGGAGGAGAAGAAACAGAGAAACTGGGAGAAGAATGATGAAAAGGAAGTTTCTAGATGTTACCTTTTAAATTAACCTGCTTTGGCAGCACTGTGGGTAAGGGAAACAAAATCCACCAGGAAAAGAAAGAAGCAAGTGTTTGCTGCCCTCCTAAGCGTCACTGGCAACTTCCATCTGCTACCTCCTCCTCCTTTTTCCTCTAGCCTTGCTTCCTGAAGCTCTCTTGCTAAGCAGCAATGCAGCCTAAGCCCTTATGAAGCAGTTGAGGATAAGAGAGGAAAACAAAAATAGTCCTCATACTGCACACAGGATGCTATAAAAGCCAAGAAGAAGCAGAGGGCACCTTCCCTGCTGTGTGCAGAGTCCACGCGGAAGGAAAGGCCTGGGAGTTGGAATCGACTGATGTTTCTAAAATCATGACTCTGTCAGTAGCCAGTTCTCTGACCTTGAGTGAGGAACTTAGCATCTTGGAGTCTTAGGAACCTCATCTCTAAAATAACGATGGTAATATCTACCTAACAGCAGCTCAAAGTTTTAAAAACGAATGCTTTTGAAACCCCAAGCAGAGTGACCACTTAGTCATTGCTGTTGCCATTTTTCATTACATGATCATACACACAGCTGGAGAGCCAGCAGTGCCCTAGGATGTACTGAGGGTTTCAGCCTAAGTCCCACGACAAGAGGGCTACCCAAAGGTACACTAAGATATTCTTGGTGAAGCAAGAAAAGAGATGGGCCGGGGGTGACAAGATAAGTTAGGGGTTTGGGATTAACATATACATACTACTATACGTAAAACAGATAAACAACAAGAACCTACTGTATAGCACAGGGAACTCTACTCAATATCTTGTAATACCTATAATAGAAAAGAATCTGAAAAAGAACATGTGTGTGTATAACACACATACACACACATGTAACTGAATCACTTTGCTGTATACTTGAAACTAACATGACATTGTGAATTAACTATAATTCAGTTAGAAAATAAATTAATTTTTAAAAAAGAAAGAAAAAACCTGGGTCTTCTGTATAATCATGAATTTGAGACCTGGGAAAATAAAGGTGTGGATCCCATTCTCATAAAAAGTGAAGGCAGACCCCAGACCCCCTTTAGGATTCTGATTTTTTGTTCCATGGGGTTTGAATTTCTGGCACAGAACCTTCTTATGGATAGGAGTAAATGTTGTGAAAGTACAAAAAAAGCAAAGAATGCAGAAATTAGGGGGTGATCTATTTCTGCAAATAGAGAAATTAGGGGGTGATCCAGGAAGAGCTGTCGAGAGAAAACTGGATTCAGACGTGAACATCTGCTTCCAATTAAACTCTCAAATTCTTCTACAAGCAGTAACACAATCTGGAGGCTATTTCATTGGTTACTTAATTGCCAAATACTCCTTTATTATGTAATTTATAAATGAATATGAATGGAGAAATCAGTTGTTTTGACCTATTTTAATAACCATTTTGGGGTCACTCCTAGCACAGCATCAGTCTGCAATAAACTAGCATTATGATGCTGAACACCTGGGACTATTACCATTATCACCTCTAGTTTTATGGTTTTCCACCCTGCAACTTGGTTACCATGTTCTCTTGCTGAGCAATCTTCTCTGAAATGTTGCCTTTTCAGAGCAAATATAGAGGAGCTATGGGAACATTTTAATTAGCCACGATCAACAAGCCCCTGTGTACACGCCTGGGTTGACGCACCTTCCAGCCCTCTCATCTGCGCAAGCTGTTCCGACGTGTTCCTTCCCTGCCTTGTATTTCCTGCAGGGCCTCCCTATGTACCCACTGGCAAGAATGCAAAGTACAACCCAGCTGGGGCCTGCCAAGGCAAATTAACATTGTAAACTTGCACAGTGAGGTGGAGATCATTTTTCCTGCCATTTCTTACCCTCGACAGTGTCAAATATTCACCCCGCTCTCTTTCTTATGGGTGTTGGTGAGCCTGAAAAATATCATATAAATCACCCTGGATTTGGGAATACCCAGGCACCTGGTAAAGAAGGAAATGAACCAAAGGCCTGTTGCCCAAGCAGAAATGGGAAAAAAAATGCTCTGGGGCCCCTTGGCCTTCCCCTGGGAGGCATTTATTTAGGAACAAATAAGGAATAAGGAGCATTTGCATTGCTGTGCGGTGCACGTGGACATACCTTCACCACACTGTCTTATATCCAAATTATGCACGTTTCAACATGAACTTGTAATTGGCACGCACATGGTGAGTTTTAATGGTACTGAGAATGTAATCAGAGTTATTCAGGCTGAAATCCAGATGCAACAGTATAAGACTAAGTAGAAATACAAACATCAGAGAGATCCGATATCAAATCTACCAATAGTTACCAATCCCTACGTAAAATTACCCTCTCCTTCCCTCTCCCATTTAGATCAGTATATCTTCACAAATTTGGGTTTAGATAACCCCAGTTTGATAGATGCCAGCATGCATTTGTGATCTGCACCGTATCCTTTTTTATCTTCACACAGTTTTTCAGGGGACGTTTTAATTCATTTTTCTGTGCTTTTTTGGCCTTAACTCTTTGAAAATGTGCTTTGTTAGGGGTCTTTTACCTCTTTGGCTGTACTCTTCAGAATGGATAACCACAGTTCATAGTTTGATGGCTAGGGAGTGGCCATCTTGAGACCACATCTAATAAGAGGTCTGAGACTTAGTGGTTGGGAAGCATGAGGCCAACTGGTAGAGGGAAAGAGCACCAGGGAAGGAGGTGAGACCACTGTTCTGGCCTGGGCTCTGCCTCCAGTCCCCAACGTGGGTAACCTTGGGCACCTCCCTTCACCAGCTTCAGATTCCTCATCTACAATGAAGAGTTGGGTTAAAAAGTCTCGGAGGGCTTCCCTGGTGGCGCAGTGGTTGGGAATCTGCCTGCCAATGCAGGGGACACGGGTTCGAGTCCTAGTCTGGGGGGGATCCCACATGCCGCGGAGCAGCTGGGCCCCTGCGCCACAACTACTGAGCCTGCACTCTGGGGCCCACGAGCCATAACTACTGAAGCCCAGGCGCCTGGAGCCTGTGCTCTGCAGCGGAGAGGCCACTGCAGTGAGAAGCCTGCACACCACAACGAAGAGTGGCCCCCGCTCGCTGCAACTGGAGAGGGCCCGTGCACAGCAGCAAAGACCCAATGCAGCCAAAAATAAATAAATAAATTTATTTAAAAAAAAAATGGTCTCTGAGTTTCCACCTGACTTTCTGAAGTATGTTGTGTCCGGCAAAAGACCCCTTCCTCATCTACCACACTCCAGATGACTGGGTGGGCTCCTCAGATGTAGTAGTTTAGAGTGAGCTTCCAGCAGCTCCAAGACCAGTAAGGTGAGCTGCCTTGGTTCTGGGCTGTGGGTGGCCCCAGCCACTGGGGACCAGGCAGCCATGTTTAGCTAGAGGCCCACTGCCCTTGTTCTGTTTCTTGCAGGTCCCGGAGACGGGTCCGGTTACTGAACTGTGTGTACAATTAATAAGGGAGGTGGAAAATGCAATCAAACAAAAGCACACTTATCTGTCTGATCCCATCTTTTTTCCCCCCCAACTTTTCATTATGGAAAATTTCAAACATACACGAAAGTAAAGAGAACTAATTAACATTGTGTGTGAGTTGACACACATGTCTATCTTCTGGCTTCAACGTGTCTATTTTCAGCTATCAACTCATGGCCAGCCTTGTTTCCTTTACACCCTCAACCATTGCCCTGGCTGCTTCCCTCAGATTCTTTTGAAGCAAATCGCAGACATCGTATCATTTCTCCCACAGATATTTCAGTATGTGTCTCTAAAAGACAAGGATTCCTCTTTTAAAACACAACCACGGGCTTCCCTGGTGGCGCAGTGGTTGAGAGTCCGCCTGCCGATGCAGGGGACACGGGTTCGTGCCCCGGTCCGGGAAGATCCCACATGCCGCGGAGCGGCTGGGTCCGTGAGCCATGGCCGCTGAGCCTGCGCGTCCGGAGCCTGTGCTCCGCAACGGGAGAGGCCACAAGAGTGAGAGGCCCGCGTACCGCAAACAAAACGAAACAAAACAAAACAAAAAAAACACAACTACAATACCATCATCCCACCAAAAAACCCCCAAAACTTCAACATAATCAAATATCTAGTCAGTCTTGACATTTCACCAATTTCCTATAATTAAAAAAACAAAAACAAAAAACCCACAAAACCCACAACTGGTTATTTGAATTATCTAGCACTGTCTTTCTAATCTTCCTGATCAAAACCTTCCCCTCTTGCTATACTGGACCACTCAAAGTCCTTCTAAATATTTAATGCACTTGCATCTCTGGCTGACAGTGCTAACACTGCTCCCTACCCTTATACCCTGTCCCAACATCTTTCCCTTTTTCCCACCTACTCAAATCCCTTGCAATTTTTAAGTCACAGTTAAACTACGCCATGCCCATAAGAAGCCCCCCTAATCATCAATTCAACAGAGGGAGACCTCTCCCTCCTTTGAAATCCTGGAGTATTTATTGTTTTGCTTCCGTCTTTTTATTTACTGCCTGGTAGAATTCGTTGTTTCCCCACAAAAATCATCATTCCAATTGGATTCTAAGTTCTCTGAGTGCCATGACTTATAATTTTTTGAATCTCTCCATAATTATTAGCAAAGTATATTAGTTACAGTTGGTATTCAAAGTACCCAGTGATCAATTAACCACCTCTTGCCAGGTACACGAAGGAGGACTTTTGCTTTGAGAAGTCATCAGCTTGGTCTCCCCTGCTCCTTTGTAAATGCTCTGACCTCATTATGAAGGTAACTTTTCCAGCTTAAAGGCTCATTAGGAAACTGTATAAGCTGTGTGAGTTGTTGCTCAGAAAAAGGCCTTCCCCAAGGAGAGAAATCTTGTGAGAAAGACTGAATAAAAGAATGGGCTTCCCAGCCTGCCCGTCAGCGGCCACAGGAACACTAAAGGAAGACCTGCTCAGGGTAGACAGCCATCTCATCACACTGATTGAATCTGTGTTATGAAATGCAAGTCTGGTGGCATCTCCTTGGCTGGCAGGAGCTCAAGGTAAGTCAGAAGAGAATCCATTAACTGGTAACATATGGCAGAAGATGAGCTATCAATCTTGTTTTCAATAACACAATATCAAGACCCCACTGGGTTCTCCAAACATGTTTCGTGGATGACAGTGACCCTCAGTAATTACAGAATGGCCAGAAACTAAAGGATCTTCTCTAAGGTACACCCCACCCCCCAATCCTGCAAATGTGTGTGTTTGTGTTGTACTTGAGTGGTTGGGAGGGCAGGGTTGGTAATGCTGGGTAGAGGCACCTAGTCTCTCCATCAAAGGGGTGTGGTGAGGCAGAGATCAACATAGCCATTCTGACAGGTGTGAGGTGATAGCTCATTGTGGTTTTGATTTGCATGTCTCTGATGATTAGTGATGTTGAGCATCTTTTCATGTGCCTGTTGGCCATCCGTATGTCTTTTTTGGAAAAATGTCTATTCAGATCCTCTGCCCATTTTTAAATTGGGTTGTTTATTTATTTATTTTTGATGTTGAGTTGTATCAGTGCACATTTAAGGGCAGCAGGGCACCCAAGGACTTTCTACTCAGTTCTCATGCTCTGTGAAGACTTATTAATGTGTCTTGAGGAACCAGTATTCTCTCATTCATCAGGCAGAAGTCATGTTATTTTCTTAGGGCCCAGCTAAATTCGTGGGTTTTCATCAGCCCAGAACAGAATCAGCTCTGAAGTTAACCATTTATACCTTACCCAAATTATAAGATACAGTTTAAATACTCTCTGTTAACAAGTAACACATGTTGCTGTACTTCCTCTGCAAAGGATTCTTCTAGGATCTGGCTCAAGTCTTATTAAGATCATTCAGAATGGGATGAACAATAACTATTTGATGGTATCCTTCCTAAAGCTTCTTGAAAACCAATTTTCAAGAGCCCCAGGGTGTTAACAGTGATCAAATTATGAGATAAACCACTTTTTCTCTTGGAACAGAAAGAGAGCTCCTGGCTTCTTGAATAGGAATAAGGTAAAACTCTGAGGTCACATCAGACATCCTCACAATAAGGCGGCTGTCTTTGTACCCACTGTGTGCAAGGAGGCAGACAGGGAGAAGAGAGAGGCCTAAGGATAATACATGTTCTGGTACCAAACAAAAACACCTCTACAAAGAGCCGGCATGAAGAGCTGTTGAAAACAAAACTATCCAGCTGCTTTAAAATCATATTCAAATTGTAGGTCAAGGTGAAAATGGCTGTGGGCCAAGGCAGGTTTGAGACGAATGGTATAAATAAGTCAATTAAAATAGGAAGGCTTTCATACAGAATCCAATCAGCAAAATTCACAGGAGTCTTTATAACTAATTATAATATATCTGTTAGAATAATTATCTGAAGTAGCAACCGATACCCCACTTATTCAAATATCAATTACCATAGCACATTTTGTAGCTATCAGGTAAGAGCTGCAGAGTCAAACTACATTTCCTGAAGCTTAATTTATAATCCTTATGAAACCTGGAACTTTTACTATGCTCCAGAGCTTTGTAAAATAAGAGACACAAGCCACTTGTCACTGTTGCTATGAGAAAAATGTTGACGTCACACATTTCTGGAGAAGGAAGGAAAATGATAGGTTCTTACCAAGTAATCATCAGGCTTGATACCAAAAAGTTCTCTGAAATATCGGAATGCTAGTGGAGCATATGTCTTAAATCTGAAGTCTGGGTAGTGATGTGCTGGGGTCAGATTGCTCCCTTCACTGCAGTTAAAATGTTAAAAAGAAAAAAAAAGAAAGAGAGAGAGAAGGAACATTAGCAAAGACAATTTTGACTTCAAATTCTAGCTCTATTTGTCCTGTGCCAATTTCCCCTCTAGGAAAACATCCCTTGATACTGGGTCTCTCTAACCTCATGTCACAAAGGCCAATGGGCATCAGGTAAAAACAGATGCTAACGCAGCAAGGGCCACTCCAAGCAGGCATCCCTTGCCAATCACAGTGTGTCTTTAACCAGAAAATTCATCATCCCCCTCTGCCTCCTTCTTGGGAAAATCTCTCCATTTTCCCCAATGAAACCACTGTTGTAATGCTTTAGGTATAAGATCCAGGGCTCAGTGTTTGGAGCAATGCCAAAAATGCATTTTTTTGGCAATGAATTTTAAATGTTGGATAAACATTTTAAACTAGGAATAAGTAAAATGATTTAGAAAATATCTCACCAACAGAGAGAACCATCACAGTGGAAATAGATGGGTCCTGAATCTGAACTCTTTCTTACATCCATAGTTACAGGAAAAAGACCTTAGATATTTTAGGGATTTTAAAACCTGATTTCCATTCCCATATATATCATTATATTTTTTTCCCTCTTCTGGGTTCACCTTTGAAAATTTTTTGCAAAATTTATGATATATAAAAGGTATAAAGAAATCAGTGAATACTCATGAACCTAAAATGCTGCTTAAGAATATTATTCATATAGTTGAATTGCCTTCTGTACTTTTTACTGATCATATACCCTTCCTTCTCCTCAGAGGCATCCACTACCCTGAATTTTGATGTTTACGATGTTTACCATTCATTTTATTCTTTGACTAGATATATTTCACATGACATCAGAAAAGTCACCTAATCCTTCATTGTAAGAAATTGGAACAATGCAGTAGAATAATATACTTTTATGTAGAGTTTCAGGATCTCTTTTTACCATATTCTAGACGGGACACTGAAGGCTGATTTTCATGGATGTTAAACGAATCAACTGTGCAAATAAAAAGGCTTTTAGCACACAACAAGCACTTGGAATCTACTACAATTTAAGTTTGCTGAGGTCAGTCAGAATTTTGTATCAGCACCTAACACATGGTAGACGATAAGTATTTTTTGAGTGGAAAAAATGAGTTTTCAAGATAATGCTAATTCAGTAAAGTTGATCCTTAGGTGAAGCTTAGGTTCAAAAGTCAACATATAAAGTCAAAATCACCATAGTCAAAGACCATCCTTGATCTGTTCAATGTATCCAGTGTGGCCAGGTTTTCCCCTGCATGGTTACAGATGACTGTTCCTTTTGGTGAGTTCCAGAGGAAATAGTTGGCTTGTGTTGTTAGGGGCCATCCTCTTATAATAAATCTTATCTGGAAAGGCCAGGACTGCACTCAAGCAGCAGCAAGGCACACACAGGAGGGGTGTGACACAGGAACGGAGGCTGCCTGGGAGAAGAGCTCATGTATGGAAGAGCCCCCATATCACCTGCTCACTTAAATGGCTACTGTTGCCCTAAGTAAGTACAGCTGAATATTCATAATGCTTGTATGACACCCAGGTATGGTATTCAAACATTTCCTCATTCCATATTTTGGGATTTATGAGGAGACATGCACTCAGTTACAGCTTTTATGGGATTGCCAAAAGGAATAATTTTGGAACTTATATGAATATAACTTGAAAACATGCGCTATGTAGACATAAGAGGTAAAAGCAGAGGTTCAAAATGACCTCTGACATCCTTCTTCACTGTTGCAAGCAAGTAAAAATAATCACAATGCCTTGGGTTCTGAAGCAGGCTATTTTCAGCGGGTTAAGAGTGTTGCCAATTTTTTAATTTGTTCCACTCTGTTTTCTCCTTTCAATCTCATGTAAAGCAATTCATTCCATTACAGCAGATCACCTTCAACATTCAAGAGTAAAATAAAACACCCGTTCCACTTACATGGAATTATTCTTTAAATGATTTATTTCCATGCAGTTGGGGGTCCCAAGATTTTATTAGAGGGGATACAGTATTTTTTTTTTAAGGAGATGTTGGGGGTAGGAGTTTATTAATTAATTAATTAATTTTTGCTGTGTTGCATCTTCGTTTCTGTGCGAGGGCTTTCTCTAGTTGTGGCAAGCGGGGGCCACTCTTCATCGCAGTGCGCGGGCCTCTCACTATCGCAGCCTCTCTTGTTGTGGAGTACAGGCTCTAGACGCGCAGGCTCAGTAGTTGTGGCTCACGGGCCTAGTTGTTCCACGGCATGTGGGATCCTCCCAAACCAGAGCTCGAACCCGTGTCCCCTGCATTAGCAGGCAGATTCTCAACCACTGCGCCACCAGGGAAGCCCCTGAGGATACAGTATTTTTTATTATCATTTTCATTTTTGGTAACTCTGAGCTTCTTGAGTTGTTCACCTTTCCCTGAAGCAAGTATTAATTACAATAGTTTTCCTTGGATTCACATCTCCCTGAGTACTATGGTTTATTTAGCAATGGTGTAAAAAGGAGAGTGTTAGGTTTCCTTGGCAATGAGACAGGCAGACACATGCACGCACACACGCGCACACACACACAGAGAACATCTCTGGTTAGAGAAAGGGAACATTCGTTTCTTTAGGTATCCACCCTGACACAGCTCGTATTAAAAGCCACCGCATCACTAAAAATGAGAAAAATCTAGCTAGCTTTGGGCCACATTAAGATACAGAGAATGGTATGGGTCAACTGTGAGGCAGGCTTGCCTCTATGGGGTCATCAATAAATTGTATTTGTATAAATGGAGATGATGAAAAGGGGGCAGGGATAATACTTAACACAGGCATTAGAGAAAGTGGCAATTTCTTCACAGCATAACTAACAATATATTAATAATTAACTGCTGAGGTTATACAAGCTTGAACCTCTCCATTTGCCTGAATGGAGAGGAACATTCCCTAATAGTGGATCATAAAACATTGCCACTTTTTTTCTCTTAGTAGGTTTTAGCTTATGAATTCTGCTTTCCTTTGACAAACATTAAGACTTTGCATTCTGTTAAATTATACTGGATACCCTGTATGGGAGTTAAGATGCTCCTAACTCCCTGTGGTCCAGGGACACCTGGGTTCCAGTTCCATCTCTGCCATTTACAAGCTGTGCTCTCTGAGGCCTGGTACTGAGCCTCTAGAAATAACATGGCCAAGTGGATGGAAACATGAAAGGCCATGCACCTGGCAAGTGGGGAGCCCTCAGTGTGTCTGGATGATTAAGGCTGTGTGCTGACGGGAGACAGCCCAGGGTTGGACATGTCACGTGGAGAATGAAGTGACTAACTGGCTTAAAAAAAAAAAAAAAAAAGGGAAAATGAAAGTGACAAAATGAGAAAATATTTGCAACTCATATCACAAAGAGCTAATCTCCCAATACAAAGAGCTCCAAAATACAGCAAAGAAAAAGACCGAAAAGTTATATATGTAAAAAAAATAGCCCAGGGTATAATCAGGCACTTCACAGAAATGGAAGCATAAATGGCTTATGCATATGAAAAGGTGTCCAACCTCACTTATAATGGAATAAATGCAAATTAACGGTCACCGAGATATCGTTTTCTCTCTCAGATGGGCAGAAATTTAAAACATTGATATAGCTCAAGGCAGACTGGTACCCTGAGGCACTATTAGTGGGAAAGCAAATTGATACTTTTCCTTTGGAGGACATTTTCACAACTCCTGTCAAAATGACAAATGTACATAACTCTTGATTCAGCAAATGCATGGCTATAATTTACAGTACAGATAAACTGCTGTTTGTACAAAATGACATGTTTGTACCTGGTTATTCATTATAGCACTGTTTGTAAGGACGAAGGATTGGAAGCAACTTAGATGTCTCTCAGAAGGGAACCAGTCAACGTAATTATGGTTCAGCCACACGCTGGAATACCACGCAGCTATTAAAAAAGAACGAGGAGGCTTATGTACTGACGTGGTGAGATCTGAGACAGATTAAGTGAAAGAAGCTTGATGCAGAATACTGTGTATGGCATGCCACCATTTGCATACAAAAGCAAAAAATATATCTCTGGCATGTATCTGCACAAAAAATCCTTGAAGGATATACAGACCCCAAGTAACAGTGACCACTAGAGTTAGACAGGTAATAAAGGCACAGGAATGAAAGGGACACTTTTCACAGTATTTCTTCTAAAAGCATCATGAGGATTAACCCTTCTACATATTACCATTTACAACATTAAAAAATTTTTTTTTAAGTTAGGGGTGAAAGCCATAACCCCAAAACAAAGCTCTGCACACTGGGTACCACACAGCAGAAGGCTTTGCTTCTGCTTATTAAGCTGCTCCAGTGAGTAACAAATACCAACTCGGCATGAATGAAGTTCTATTGCAGGAAATGCAAATTAATGGGCTGTTGGCTCCAGCTGGAGTTTCTCAGGAGGTATAGGGCACAAGTGCAACACCAAACAGCGGGTGCAGTGAGGATAAGCCAGCAGACACTAACCTGATTTTCTCAGGTTGGGCACTGGCAGACCTACTGGGTACCAGTGTGGGTGCTGGTCCACTGATGCCCAGCACAGAGGCTCCTCTGCACGCGCACAAAAGGCTAAACCAAGGCAGTAACACAACCGCAATCAGCGTTAGTCTGCTGGCCCGTGGAAGAGGTCCACCAAAGACTCCTGCAGGCTTTCCTTGCTGGAGCCTGGGTGGTAGCCCACAGGAGACTGTCCAGCACCTAGACTTCTCCAGCAAAAACGGACTCTGCTGAAGAGCAGACTTCTTCACAATTTAAGGCTTATGTTTCTTCAATCCATTTATGTAGTGATTGGGGGAAAAAACTCCACTTTCCTGTCTTGGCATAAAATCGAGCCTTTGGAAATTTCAGCTGTGAGGTTTTCACCAGGGGTTTGACATGTCTGGATCCCAAGAGCTGGTAAAATGTCACCAATAAAAATCTGGAGGCCGACATGGGATTTCCAACTTGCTTTTGCCAAGTAAGAACCTAAGCAAGTAAGCCAACACACAGTACTGTCCTATCAAATTATTAAAGAAAGGGTTTGTTAACTCCACCAGAGGAGGAAGAAACTTCAACTAAAAAACTGTACTTTTCTCTATCTTGTCCTTTCCTCCCTTATTTCACCAAGAAGCCAAGTTTGATTATGGATCAGCTCTGGCATTTTGATATTCACTCTTCGGAGGAGTGTTCAATTGTTAATTTAACTACATTTAATTTAAAGTTAGTGTTCGTCTTAAGTCCAAAAGTACGTTATTTCTTAATGGCAATAAATGTTTAGGATTATACAACGCTGAAGCTTGAGGAAGCATTAGCCACCGTCTGGAATTTCCCATTTAGCAGATAAGGAAATCAAAGTCCAGGGAGGGAAAGTACTGACTGAGGCTAGTCAGGAACAAACAAGAGGGGAGATTAGATCCACATCAGGGCAGTGGAAAAGTCACAAGCAGTCAGCTTTGCCTTAACTTCAATTTAATGTTCCCCGGTTAGTCTTCCTTTTCAGGATCCAGTTAGAGGCTTCAGGTACAACCTGCCCAAATACCCCAATTACTTCCCCAGGAGGGCCTCAGGTAGGCTGCGTTTGATTAGCCATGCTGGGGTTCTCATCTGTATGTACCGTGAACACCCAGCTTTGTGTATGTGATTTCAGAGCCTGATAGCCAAGCGTCATTTTTGGTGGCACTGGGTGGAGAGATGTGGTGCGAAGCAATGGGGTGAAACTGATTAAGCATCTCCAGGACCCTTAAGGGGTCCAGTGTTGGAGCTGAGGCCCAGAGCTTTGAGGTTTTAGAGGCAGCATTTTATATATGGTGAGCTTCCTTGATTTCAAACTGTAACCGACAGTTAGTGGGTTTGTGGCGTCCTGGCAAAACAAGTGGGTCAGCAACTTCTAGGTGACAGATTTATCATGAGGGATCGGCCCATGCAATTATGGAGGTTGAAAAGCCCCACGATCTGCCATATGCAAGCTGGGGGTCCAGGAGAGCTGGTGGTGTAATTCCAGTCCAAACCCGAATGTCTGAGAACCAGGAAAGCCAATGGTATAAGGCCTGGTCCAAGTCTGAAGGCCCAAGAACCAGGAATGCTGACGTCCCAGGGCAAGAGAAGATGGATGTCCCAGCTCAAGCAGGGAGTGAATTAGCCCTTTTCCCACCTCTTTGTTCTATTCAGGCCCTCAACGAAATAGATGATGCCCACCCAAACTGGTGAGGTGATTTTCTTTACTCAGTCTATTGATTCAAATGCTAATTTCTTCTAGAAACATCCTCACAGACACACCCAGAAATAATGTCTTATCAGCTATCTGGGCATCTCTTAGCCAGTCAAGGTGACACATAAATTTAACCATCACAGCAAACATGACCACATCTCCCATGAGGCAGGATCAGTGAAGGGTCCTTTGTCCTAATGTACAGATGGTGATACTGAGACAAAGAAAACTTAAGTGCAATACAATTGGACAAGTGACACTACAGTCCAGTAACAAACTAGTGGTGGCAGCCAGTCTTCAAAGTAGACCTTTGTAAGTCAGGGTATGAAGAAGCAGCTTTAAGCATTATTAATTGCCTCTGCCAACTCAGGCAAGGCAGAGATCGCACAGGTTTCACATATGACTATTTAACCTGTGAAACAGAAATTGGTCCTCTCTCTTGCCAAATTAGACAGTGCTCTTGAATGGAAAAACAAAACAAACATAAGAAAATAACAGACATACCCCCCTGCTGGTGCCAACCTCCTTCTGCTGAGCACATCTGTGATGGGTACCCCTGAGCCGCCTTGTGAAACACGAGGCTGCACCATCTTCTGAGGCGAATCAGCTGACAGCCAGTCTTTAAAAGTCAGTAGCTGAAGACAGCTTAAATTCCAAAACCAAAGAATGCATTCTGCGGTGTCGTTTACTGGGAACATGTGATATCGTTGTTCATCATCTAAATGTTAAACTTCCCAAGTAGTTATTACCACACTGGGAAATTATGTTTTCAAGGCAATTTCAAATAAGTTAAAATGTTATGTAATATTCAGTGCATGCAATAAATCTTTCAGTTTTGAGTTAAAGGAAGAGGTATATAATTTTTATTGACAGAAAATCATTTTTCCGCAGCCCCGCTACATAAATGTTGAACAAATATTTAAAAAGTTTTGACTTGAAGGGACCTTGTGTTATCGGCTTGTCCAGTGACAGTCACACCTCTCATTTAATCCAGAGAAAAATATTCTGGCAGCTTTGTGTTCTATCCACATCTATATAAAACCTGGTATGGAATGTCTGTATAGATCAGGGGTTGGCGATCTTTTTAGAGTCTTGTTGCGACTACTCAACTGTGCTGTCGTAGTGCAAAAGGAGCCACAGACAATATGTAAGTGAATGGGCGAGGCTGTGTTACAAGTAAACTTTATTTAAAAAAAGAGGCAGGGGGCCAGCTTTTTCTCTTGAGCTGTAGTGTGCTGACCCCTGGTACAGACAGATTCTTGGATGAGTTTATGTCAGTGAAACTTGAAATGCAGGTGGTTGGCTAGTCTGTCAAAACCATAACGTCTAGCACTGATATCTGGCAACACTTATATGACAACACTTATATGACCTTTGACATATATGTTTGCTTGTCATTTAGAATAATGTTTCACCCTTGCAGTAGTTCTGCGGAATTCTCTCCTCTCTTTGAGGGTATTCCCTGGAGATTCAAATAAATCCCAAAGAGCGTCCATCAATCTAAGGGCAGTCCGTGCTTTGCAATGGTCCTCACAGCAAGCTAAACTCCATTTCATAAGTGAGGAGACGAAAATTCAGGGGAGTTTTACAAAGTCTTTGGTTAGATAATTATTCTTGAATATGGAAAGATATATAAACTTTTATTGCCAGCTTTCCAGAGGAGGCAGTGATGGTGTCTCCTGCAGGGGAGCAGAGGGACGGATTCAAGCTGATTGTCAAGGGGCCAGACAGGTAGATTTAGTTTCATAATTCTAGATTTTTTTTTGATTCAAAAATGCACAAATACTGTTCCTGTGCTCTATCACCATAGTGTCGGGAGAAACAAAACTTTGGAGCCAGCCACCCCGGAGTTCAAATCCTGGCTTTACCATTTTTTGGTTTATCACGTTGGTTCCCAGGGCCTTAGTTACTTCATATATAAAATGGCTTTTTTATGGCAAAGATGAAAGTAATAACAATAATTGAATAATGCATATTATATAAATATTATTAATAAAACTATGCTTGGTCCATAGTTGGCACATAAACTTTGCCTCCTGTTGCCAGTTCAGGTTCAGGTTTACATGGTAGAAACATTATAAAACATCCTCTTTCTTCCTAATTCCATTTACATGGGAATATTTATCTGCAACCCTGAGTTTCTGATCATGGCACAGAATTTGGGGTCAAAAGATTAAGATATGACCATGGTTCTCTTACTCATCTACTTTGTGACCTTGGAAGATCATGGAATCAGACAGTTGAAAAGGGTATTATATCATCCTTCAAGTCTTAAACAGGTCCAGAGCTTTCTCCATCTACAAAATGAAATAATCTGTAGTGCAAATAGATAATATCTGAAAATAACTTTGAGCCACTTTAAAATAAAGAAATAAAAAAATAACACAATGCACTTTGTTGCTAAGGGAAACAGAACCAGCAGCTTCCTAGCAGTGGTAAATTAAAACATCTCAAGGTACCCTAATCAATTAGTTCTATGACCCAGATAAATGCATTGAATTTTAGAGCCACCAGAGACTTCAGAATGTTTCAGTTGCTTCAACAAGGGCCAGTCCTGCCCACCTTTCTCTACTCATCCACAGGCATATGGGTAGGTAAGGAAGGAGCATTATTTGGCCCCTTTACTGAGTTATAAATGACATACAATAGGGTATAAAGTTTATTAATCTTCACATATGCATATACCAGTGAAACCACCACCATGATCAAGATACTGAATTTATCCATCACTTTGGGGGGCATTTTGATTGCTACAGTTACTGGCAACTGGCAACTGGGGTTGACAAATGTGCAGTCTTGCACAAAGAATTAACTCATCCAAAAAAAGCCAATAGCACCTCCATTGAGAAATACTGGGCCCAATCCCTTTGCTAAACCAATGAAGAAACTGATCCCAGATGAGGAAACTGAGACAAGACCCCATGTAAGTTTCTTCTGCTTCATATAAATGCATCTGGAGCACATATGTTCTTTAAACAAACAATACAGTATCTGCTGAAAGAAATTCTTGCCTGAATCAAACATTTAATGTCATATTGACATTTAAAAGCTATATATGCTTTAAATGATGTATTTTAAATGTGACGATGGACTCCTCTAAATAGGGTCAGTTAGGTGCCCCTCACCAGTGACATGTGTGCCATTCAGCGGCTGCTGCTGCTATCCTGGAATATAGAGTTAAGGTCAAAGATACAGAAGCCAGCCAGGTCCAACTCTGGTTTCTTACTCCTGAATAAAAAGTGAAAAAAACTCTCATTCTTGTCTTAATCATAACGATGCAGTATGCTTATGAAAAATTGTCAGTGAACAAAAGGAATCAAGGCACTCAAAGGGCCTAAAAGAGCCTATGAAGACCTCAGTTATGTGCTCCTTGTTGTACGTATCTCATACATGTCATTCAGTTGCTAAACAGATGTAATTTTGATATTTAAGATATTAATTAAAAAATCATTTAGGGGGCTTCCCTGGTGGTGCAGTGGTTGAGAGTCTGCCTGCCAATGCAGGTGACGTGGGTTCGTGCCCCGGCCCGGGAAGATCCCACATGCCGTGGAGCGGCTGGGCCCGTGAGCCATGGCCGCTGAGCCTGCACGTCCGGAGCCTGTGCTCCGCAACGGGAGAGGCCACAACAGTGAGAGGCCCGCGTACCGCAAAAAAAAAAAAAAAAGAAAAGAAAAAATCATTTAGGGTTTTATGAGCTCCAAGAACAAAACTTGGTATCAACTAGAACAACTGTCACCCTAAAACGGGAAGCAATGTGCTAGCTCGGTGGTTCTCAAACTTTTATGTGCTTAGAATCACCTGGAGCAACTGTTAAAACAGATTCCTGGGTCCCAGACCCAGAGTATCTGACTTTGTTGATCTGGGGGGAGCCCAAGAATCTGCATTTCTAACAAGTTCCAGATGATGCTGATGCTGCCGGCCTGGGGACCGTATGCTTGGGCCATGCCTTCCTGCGGTTCCCATCAATGGCTGGCTCTGTTGATTGGACACTATGAGAAGAAAAGATCAGCCAGGATGCAGCACCCTGCCCTTCTGTGTACACCCATCTTGAGCTGTAACTGCTCCGGCATCCTGAACTCACTGCCAGCCAGCCTCTTACAAAAGGCCTCTGCTCCTCTTGTTCTTTGCAGTGGAAGAAAAAAATAAGGTTGGAATATTTGGGTAGAGGCCCTAGAAGACCATGAGAATTAGAATATTCTGGAAACACATTTACAGGACTTTGAGCCTGATTCACAGGAATTTGAGCCTAACAGAACATACCAAAAGATTAAGATAAACTCATAACCTCCTGACTTTAAAGAGAAAAAATAGTTAATACATACTGTTTTGGAATGATAGGTTGTTAAAAACAAACACAACGGACATTTTCCAGCTATAGAAAGAAGAGCAGTGTCATGAGCAGACAGGATTATATCTTAGGCCTTGGGGTTGTCCATTTTCTGCATGGAAACTAGTTCTTGTGGCTGCTAGGGAAACCTAGAGAAGCAAACTTTAAAACTTGCATAGACCAACTTTGTTCTTCAGCCCAGAGCATTTAAAGCAAAATGAAGCTGTCTGGGTTCATAGCTGACTTTCTTTTATCCATGGGCTCTGTTGTGGCTACATGGACACCCTCACCTAAAGGTTTTATTTCTAGGCAGTTGACACCTGGACATAGAAATAAATGTAAGTACCATCTCCCTGAAGGTTTTTTAAAGAAATAAGACAATGAGAACACTGAGAGGAAAAGTGTCAGTCCAACCATTCTCACTCAAGCCAAATAATAATTGATAATAAAATTGGCTTATTTTGGAGAGAAACAGTTATTTTAAAATAAATGACAAGTCAATCCTCATAGCCCCAAAGAAAATATAATTGGCCCCAAGCCCCCAAATCAAATATCTTTATTTTTATTTTTTTGAAAAGTCCTGTCTGTAGTAGCTACATTTCCAATTTAATCATGAGTAGTTCTCTTCCTATGTTAAGCTAGTATTAGACTTATAAATTATTTATTTATTTATTTTGGTAAAGCATGTATAACATAAAGCTTACCATCTTAACCATTTTAAAATGCATAGTTGAGTGGCATTATGTCCATTCGTATTGTTGTGCAACCATCCCTACCATCCATCTCAGACTTATTAGTTTGACTTCCCCCCGCCCAGTATAATAAAGTGAGACGTGATATGTATGGGTAACTTGGGTGTTTTTGCAAATATGGCATCAAAATAGGGGGATCCTCATAAGCTTTCTGGAGGCAAGTTAAAAGAGGAGATACATGAGTGTACTCAGACAGGAGGCCCAAACGCGCATCCCCCAACTCATCTTTTAAATTAGGGCTAGCAAAAACTCGGCACCAGCTGCTGCGTCTTGGGTGCCCTCTTTTTCTAAACCTATGCAGACATTACTCTGTGATTACTGTACTCTTTCCCACTGAATCTCAGAGTCTTTCTCCATAGGGTCTTCTAAGCATTATCACAACCAATCAATTACAACTGGCCCAAAGGATGAACCCTATTTACCACCACCACATACAAACGCAAGACACCTGACGCAACTGAAAGTACTAATTTGGATTGCTTTTGGGCAAGCCAAAGGTCTAACATGAACATCAGTACACGATGTACACAGGCATGGATAATAAAGTCTTGTACTGGTAGAAAAGTCTTCAATATGGAGATGTCACAACGAAGCTTCCTTAGCATGGAAATCATCACAAGTAACAACGTTCTTACCTGGGTAGGAACACACTTTCCACCACATAGAAGTCTTGCATGAGAACATCTCGATCTGGCTTGGAGGTGAGATTACCCACTGTGTATCCTATTCCCAGCTGAATAGCACCTTTGATGGCAGATGATGCAGTCTGCAGGGACAACAAGGATTTTGGCGTTAGCCTCAGTAGTTGGGGCCTTGCTCAATGTCACAAGCAGCAAAAACAGGAGAGTGAGGTTAGATTTCCTTTCTTGTTCCTAAGCAAAGAGGAAGCTAGCTTTGGAAAGATGACAGGCTGCTTCTTTTAAGGGAGAGCACTTTCCAAACATCAAGGACACTCCTTGCCATGAAATTATTTCGGTGGTAATCTTTCCAATAAGTGTTCCTAAGGTCAAATTACAGTCCAAAATCTCCATCTTTCTTTTATTAAGAACTTAGAAACTTGGTAGAACACTTGCAATATACAGAATTATAATTTCTACCAAAGGATAATTGATACCATTGCATTTTTTAAAAAATCAGAAGTTCTGTAACATACCTATGGATGAGGAAGAGTGTTTGTCTTCATAAGAAATAAGAGAGCAAAAAATAATTTGAGCCTTTGGAATATATAAAAAATTTTTTAAACATCTTTATTGGAGTATAATTGCTTTACAATGGTGTGTTAGTGTCTGCTTTATAACAAAGTGAATCAGTTATACATATACATATGTTCCCATATCTCTTCCCTCTTGCGTCTCCCTCCCTCCCACCCTCCCTATCCCACCCCTCTAGGTGGTCACAAAGCACCAAGCTGATCTCCCTCTGCTATGTGGCTGCTTCCCACTAGCTATCTGTTTTACGTTTGGTAGTGTATATATGTCCATGCCACTCTCTCACTTCGTCCCAGCTTACCCTTCCCCCTCCCCATATCCTCAAGTCCATTCTCTACATCTGCGTCTTTATTCCCGTCCTGCCCCTAGGTTCTTCATGACCTTTATTTTTTAAAATTTTTTTTAGATTCCATATATACGTGCTAGCATACGGTATTTGTTTTTCTCTTTCTGACTTACTTCACTCTGTAGGACACACTCTAGGTCCATCCACCTCACTACAAATAACTCAATTTTGTTCCTTTTTATGGCTGAGTAATATTCCATTGTATATATGTGCCACATCTTCTTTATCCATTCATCTGTCCAAGGACACTTAGGGTGCTTCCATGCCCTGGCTATTGTAAATAGAGCTGCAGTGAACATGACCCTTTTTGAATTGTGGTTTTCTCAGGGTATATGCCCAGTGGTGGGATTGCTGGGTCGTATGGTAGTTCTAGTTTTAGTTTTTTAAGGAATCTCCATACTGTTCTCCATAGCGGCTGTATCAATTTACATTCCCACCAACAGTGCAAGAGGGTTCCCTTTTCTCCACACCCTCTCCAGCATTGTTTCTAGATTTTTTCATGATGGCCATTCTGACTGGTGTGAGGTGACATAGAAGACCTAAATAGACATTTCCCCAAAGAAGATATACAGATTGCCAACAAACACACGAAAGAATGCTCAACATCATTAATCATTAGAGAAATGCAAATGGAATATATAAAGTTTGATTTGAAAACTGCTTACTCGTTTTGCCATGGGTCCATAATCAAAATTTCCTTCACTGATCTATGATAAAACACATAGCATTGGAACACCAATATTTCCAATTTACTACTTGTCTAATATTAATCCATAATTAAATCGACAATGTTATCTTGGAGGAATAACATACGTGTGTGTGTGTGTGTGTGTACATGAATGTGCATGTGTACATAAATACTTTTAACCAACATAATAGGAGAAATAGCAGAATAACTCAATTTAGGAAAATCAGAATGCATTCCTCTTAAGGGTGAAAGTGTAGCATATTTTTATGCCTTGCAGTGTTTAATGTAGTACCATGTACACAGCAGGAGCTAAATAAATACTTAAATCAGTGGTTCTCAACCAGGGACATCTGACATTGTCTGGAGACATTTTTTGGTTGTCATAACTGATGGTGGTGGTGTTACTACTGGCATCTAGTGGGTAGAGGCCAGGGACACTGCTAAACATCCTGCAGTGCACAGGACAGCTCATAACGAAGAATTATCGAGCCCCAAATATCATTAGTGCTGAGGTTGAGAAACCATGCCTTAAATGAATGTAATAAAGATCATGTTTTATTAAAAAAATATTCCTTTTGAGTTATCATTTTCACTTAGCAAATCCAAGACCCATCTCCACTTTCCCACATGCTTTTTTTTTTTACTTCTTGCTTTTAACATCAAAAAAACATATCTCCTAACATTTCTGAAAAAAACAAACAAAAAAAAAACATATCTCCTTGAAAAAATGTATCCTCTTGATTTCTATGATAGAACATGGTCCTGGGCCCACTTCCACCTCTTCTGATAGTCTCTCATGTCTTCACTAACTTCTCATATTTTTTATTTATTGATTTGTATTTTTTTGCAGTACACGGGCCTCTCACTGCTGTGGTCTCTCCCATTGCAGAGCACAGGCTCCGGACGCGCAGGCTCAGCAGCCATGGCTCACGGGCCCAGCCGCTCTGCGGCACGTGGGATCCTCCCGGACCGGGGCACGAACCCGGGTCCCCTGCATTGGCAGGCGGACTCTCAACCACTGTACCACCAGGGAAGCCCCTCATATTTTATTTGTTATAATTGCAGTGCCCCTAAAAGTTTGATCCTTAGATTTCCTTAATTATGCAGACAATCAATCCATTCCTAATGGCTTCAAATACTGGAACTAACAGCTCTATGCATATGACTCTCAGACGTTTTAAACCTACTTGGATGCGACTCTATCATCACAAACACAGTATATACGGCACCAAACTAAATTTTATCTTACAACCAATCCACCCCCACCCCGCCCCGCCGAGACTGGTTTCCTCTCCCAAGGTTCAGTAATCCTGTCAACCAAGGTTGAACCCCAAACAAACCACATCTTGCACAGGGCGAGGTCCCCAGTAAATACTTGCTAACTCCCCTTGAAATGGCCACGATCATTCATACCGCTCAGGCACCTCCACTCTACAAGCAGTAACAATCACTTTCCCATGGAGTCATCATTGAATCGCTCTGCTTACTTCACTGCAAATATTACACGACCCTTAGGGTGAGGAAAACTACCTATCCCTGTCCCTGTAGGAGGTAAGAGAAACATCTTGGTGTTTTTCTTTTTTACTTATGATCCCAGAGCAAGATGGCAAAAGACTGAGAGTCAAGCCCAAATAGTGAAACCAGTGCTTAAAAAACAAAAAGTTGCTATTTTAATACTCCCGCTCTGAGCTCAGCAATGCCAATTGGCATCAGTGACCTTTTGTACCGATAGCTCTGACTTCTGAAGGCTGAAATGAATTTTTCTCATTTTAACCTCACATAAAAATTCAAGAGATTTCTCTTCTATCCATCACTCAGGGCAGTATGGCACAAGACATGACATCAGCATTTTCCAGAGGATCCAACATCCCGAAACGTTCTGTTCCAGACCTATCAACAGACTCACATGCTCTCAAACTGCTTTTCCTTCCCCGCACCCCACCCTGACTCTGCTTCCAGAACTACCTGGATTTCTGCTGAATTCAGTCACTTAGGGCTTCTTGGACTGGAACATCTGTCAAACATGGAGTACCCAATTCTTTGTCAACCACCCACCACGTCCCCCCTCCCACACCCCCAGGAACAGAGGGTGGTCAAAGGTGCAGGAGGATATATCTGGTATTTTCAAACCTTAGCAAGTCGGGGATTCACTGGGACACTTGTTAAAACAGACTGAAAGCACAACTACAGAGACAGTGTAAAGATCAGTGGTTGCCAGGGGCTGGGGGAGGGGAGGTGGAGCACAGAGGATTTTCAGGGCAGGGAAAATACTCTGTACGATACCTTTATGATGGATGCACATAATTATGCATTTGTCTAAACCCACAGAATGTACACCGCCAAGAGTGAACCCTAATGTAAACTATGGACTTTGGGTGATTATGATGTGTCCGCGTGGGTTCATCGGTTGTAACAGTGCACCCCTCTGGCGGGGGATGCTGATAATGGGAAGGCTGTGCATGTGTGGGTACAGGGGGTGTATGGGAAACCTCTGTACCTTCCTCTCAATTTTGCTGTTAACCTACAACTACTCTAAGAAGCAAGTCTTAAAAAAAAGTCATCAGGCACTGAAAAAAAGAAAGGCGACTTATGGGTTGCATCTCCAGAACTTCTGATTCTGAAGGTCTGCGGTGAGGCTCAAGCATGTGCTCTTGCTCTAAGGAGCATTAAAAAAATCTCTGTCCCGTGGTATAGGATTAAATTTTGAATCCCCGAAGGAATAAGATTTTGGAAAGGACCCCGCTGACATCTGTTTAGTTAAACCAAAAACCAGACTTGTAATACTATTCCTTTCCTTTCAGGCTCCTTAAAATGCAAGTGCTTTGAAGAGAGATATAAAAGAAATCATAATAAAGTTAATCTTTTTTGATCAACTATTTGTGCCAGGCACTTAATATATAGATAACAACAATTATAATCACAACCTACCATAATCCTAGCACACACTTATAGAATGATTACAAAAAGGCAGGCACTACTCTAAGTGCTTTTGGTTACATTAATTCTTGTATCTTCGCAACGACCCTGTGAGGTAGGTACTATTATTATCTCCATCTTACTGACTCAGGAAGGTTTAGTAACTTACACTAGGTCACACAGCTAGTGAAGAGGTGGAGCTGGGACTCATACCTGGGGAGTATGGCTCCTGAGTCCAAGTTATAAAGTACATGTTAGAATCTCTGACTTCATTTAAGCCTTCCAAGGACACTGAAGGGTAGCGACAATCACACCCATTCTACCTGTGGGGATCTAAGGCTCAGCAAAGTTAACTGACTTGCCCCACTCACACTGTTAGCGCGTGGTAGTCTGGCTGTAAAACCTGCGCTGCTTCAGTGTTTCTTTCTTTTTTTTTTTTCAAAATGAGCCTGGAATCAGAGTTGGAAGCTCTGTCTTAAGTCTGGCTGTTTGACCTCAGCAAAGGAAGCAGCTCTGTGGGAGCCATTCCTCTTGATGAAAATAGGGATAAAATATTTTATTTGCTTCTAATTACACCCAACCATGGGTAAGCGTAAGAAAAACCCGTAAACCACTTGGTAAACCCGTATGAACTCCATTGTTAAGGTCACTACTGATAACTTTGGGAGGAAGAAACAAAAGGAGATATTCTGCTGCCATGGGAGGATCGTCACCTCAAGGTTTCCTCCTCCCCATCTTTGTGTAAAATTAAATGCTTTAGCATTGACGTGTTTGGGTATAATTAAAAAGCATCTTGTCTATTTCATGGAAACGTCCGCTTGTATTCACTGTGGCATGTGGTCTTTAGAGCCACCAGCAGTAAAGGCCCCATTACCTGACATTTTCCCATTGGACATTAGGCACAGTGGCCGGGATGGAAGAAACCATAGTATTTTCTGACACAATCACTCTCGAGCAAGATGTGCTTTAAAATTACGAGAACACTTTGAAATGCTAGCTGGAGAGTCTCTGATTAGCAGACTAGTAAATCATGATGACAAAGAACCTGCTGTGTGTAGTGCCGGTGTCTGCTCCTCTAGAACCAGCAGCTCTTTCCCTGAACACTCTGAGAGAAAACTCTCCTCCTTCCTCGGGGATGCCACCAACAGAGCAGTGCGTCTGTAATGAGCTGGCAGCTTCGCACACACACACTCAGTGCCTCCAATTTTCTCTGTGTGGCTTTGCATATGCTCTAAATATGCTGAGACGTGACCATTTCTCCTTTGACCTCTGTGAAAACATATAGGTTTAGATTTCAGAACACAGCCAGAGTCTATTTTTAATTCGGGGTTTTTTCTCAAGGGCTAAGCGGAGGCATCACATTGTGTGGATACTAGGAACACCTCTAAAGCCTCTGATACTTGGAGAAAGAACCAGACCACACCACAAAGGCAAACCACACACACTTAATTTCATAGTTCCTCTTTACTAACCCAACTTTGTTCAGCAATGATGGCAATACTAAGAAGAAAATTAAGGTCAGCTTGCATTTGGATAATATGTTACGGTTTTCACAATATTACCTTTTAATGATTGCATTTGATTGTCACAGTTGTTATGCGGGTAGGTGGGGTTTTAATGCCCATTTTATAAAGAAACTGTGGCTGTGGACGATGAACTTGACCTAAGTCCCCTGGCTAGTATGTGGTAGAGCCAGGAGTGATATTCTGGTCTAGAAGGTACCAGTTCAGTGCTCTACCAGTGTGCACTGCTTTACCTGCCTGAATTTTCTCTGCAGGAGATGGATGTGACTGAAGCCGAGACGTACTTGAACCGTGAGATAATAATGATGATACTATCAATGAGACTAAGCGTCTATGTAAGCCCACTATTAGGGGAGCAATGATCCCGACAACAGTAAGATTTTAATGCTCCTACATTGGTTACAGGAAACTGCTTTCTACAGCACATTGTCTATGAAATTAGATCACTTAATATGCAATCTGATATCACCGGCTTTAAAAGGAAGTATGAAAACATTTCAAGTCAACAGCATTTTCCTCCCTAAGGTGATCTGATAACCTAATTACAGGATTATAGCCAATATATACATTACCAGGGTGATATTTTAAAAAGCACAGATCTAATCTTGTCACCATCCTGCTCGAAGCCTTCTAATGGGTCTGTAGTATCCTCACCACAGGATTAACTCCAAGTACCTTAGCTTGACACGGAAACCATCTATGATATTAGACCCTCCGTACCTCTCACTGACTCCTGCATGCCAACATAACAAAAGATCCTAAACACACACACACTACCCTTTGAGCAAGGGGACCTTACAGGTCCATGAACCCCTAACAACTATGTGTGAAATTTTCTGCTATGTGCATTTTTTTTTCCAAGGAGGGGGTCTAATGCTTTCTCTTTATCTCAGAACATCCATTTTCTCAAAACCACAGATGTAGAGAGGCTAATTCTAAGTCAGAGATGTTTACTGAGAAGCACCTTAAACAAGGTCATTAAAACAAATGGTTCAGTAACACCTCTTAAGAGTAAGAGGAGACAATCCTTGTTCAGCCAGGGAGACCCCAGCCACACTTTCCCATCTGACAGCTCAAGTCCAGTTCTAGGTTCTCCCTCTCGTCTCTGAACCTGAACTCGGCAAATAGGGCAGAGATTTCTTGCTCATCCCAATGAGAGAATTAAGGAAAAAGAAAGGGATAGCTTGCACAAAACTGGCTGTAGGACTATGGACATGGGATACTTTGTGAGCAGGCAAGCCTGAAGCTTTCTGAAAGGAGGCGGGACTGCCTCTCACCTGCAGGTTCCCCAACCCATTTCTCCAGTCCCTCCTTGCTGTGTTGGTTTTCTACTGCTGCTGTAACAAATGACCACAAACTTTGTGTCTTCAAACAACACAAACGTATTACCTTACAGTTCTGGAGGTCAGAGGTCCTAAAATCAAAGTGTCGGAAGGGCTGCATGCTATAGGCTGTAGATGAGAATCCAGTTCCTTGCCCCTTCAAGCTTCTAGAGGTAAATCATATTCCTTGCCTCGCGGCCCCGTCCTCCATTTGCAAAGCCAGTAGCATCTTCAAATCTTTCTTAATGTCTCTCTTTGTCTCCCCTCTGTTTTTGTCATCACACCTCCTCTGATTCTGACTCTCTAGCCTCCCTCTTACAAGTACCTCTGTAAGTACACTGGGCCCATCTGGATAATCCAAGATCACTTCCCCATCGCAAGATCTTCAACTTAATCACCTCCGCAAAGTCCCTTTTGCCATGTAAAGTAACATATTCACAGGCTCTAGAGATTAGGGTGTGGCCATCTTTGGGGTCCCCATGATTCTGCACACCACACTCTATTTCAGGGTTGACTCCAGCATTTCTTCCAGGGTTGCACAGGCAAAGAGAAGACTTCCCCTCAAAACTCCATTCAGTCACAGGCTGTTCATTCGTTTAACAAAAATCTGAGAATTTTCTGTGAGCTAGGCACTGTGCTAGATGTTGGGGAAAGCATAAACCAAAAAAAGACACTGTTGTTGCTCTCATGAGAGTTTCTAGTCTAGTGGGTGAAAGAGATATTAAAGATACACATTCATGGAGGAGCTTCAAGATGCCGGAGGAGTAAGATGTGGAGATCACCTTCCTCCCCACAAATACATCAGAAATACACCTACATGTGGAACAACTGCTACAGAACACCTACTGAATGCTGGCAGAAGACCTCAGACCTCCCCAAAGGCAAGAAACTCCCCACGTACCTGGGTAGGGCAAAAGAAAAAAGAAAAAACAGAGACAAAAGAATAGGGACGGGACCTGCACCAGTGGGAGGGAGCTGTGAAGGAGGAAAGGTTCCCACACACTAGGAAGGCCCTTCGCGGGCGGAGACTGCGGGTGGCGGAGGGGGGAAGCTTCGGAGCCACGGAGGAGAGCACAGCAACAGGGGTGCGGAGGGCAAAGCGAAGAGATTCCCGCGCAGAGGATCAGGGCCGACCGGCACTCACCAGCTCAAGAGGCTTGTCTGCTCACCCGCTGGGGCGGGCGGGGCTGGGAGCTGAGGCTCGGGCTTCGGTTGGATCACAGGGAGAGGGCTGGGGTTGGCGGCGTGAACACAGCCTGCAGGGGGTTAGTGCGCCGCGGCTAGCCTGGAGGGAGTCCGGGGAAAAGTCTGGACCTGCCGAAGAGGCAAGAGACTTTTTCTTTCCTCTTTGTTTCCCAGTGCGCGAGGAGAGGGGATTAAGAGCACTGCTTAAAGGAGCTCCAGAGACGGGTGCGAGCCGCGGCTAAAAGCGCGGACCCCAGAGACGGGCATGAGATGCTAAGGCTGCTGCTCCCGCCACCAAGAAGCATGTGTGCCAGCACAGGCCACTCTCCACACCTCCCTTCCGGGGAGTCTCTGCAGCCCGCCACTGCCAGGGTCCCGGGATCCAGGGACAACTTCCCCGGGAGAACGCACAGCGAGCCTCAGGCTGGTGCAACGTCACACCGGCCTCTGCCACGGCAGGCTCGATCCGCATCCGTGCCCCTCCCTCCACCCGGCCTGAGTGAGCCAGAATCCGAGAATCAGGGGTTCCTTTAACCCCGTCCTGTCCGAGCGGAGAACAGACGCCCTCCAGCGACCTACACGCAGAGGCGGGGCCAAATCCAAAGCTGAGCCCCGGGAGCTGTGCGAACAAAGAAGAGAAAGGGAAATCTCTCCCAGCAGCCTCAAGGGCAGCGGATTAAAGCTCCACAATCAACCTGATGTACCCTGCATCAGTGGAATACCTGAACAGACAACGAATCATCCCAAATTGAGGAGGTGGACTTTGGGAGCAACGAGATATATATATATATATATATATATACATATATATACACTCCCTTTTTCTTTTTGTGAGTGTGTATGCTTCTGTGTGTGATTTTGTCTCTATAGCTTTGCTTTTACCATTTGTCCTAGGGTTCTGTCTGGCTTTTTTTGTTTGTTTGTTTTAGTATAGTTTTTATCGCCTGTTATCATTGGTGGATTTGTTTTTTGGTTTGGTTGCTCTCTTCTTTTTTTTTCTTTATTACTTAAATAATTTTTTTCATAATTATTTTTTATTTTAATAACATTATTTTATCTTCTTTCTTTCTTTCTCCTTTCTTTCTTTCTCTTTCTCTCTTTCTTTCCTTTTCTCCCTTTTATTCTGAGCCGTGTGGATGACAGACTCTTGGTGCTCCAGCCAGGCGTCAGGGCTGTGCCTCTGAGGTAGGAGAGCCAAGTTGAGGACATTGGTCCACCAGAGACCTCCAAGCTCCACGTAATATCAAACGGCGAAAATCTCCCAGAGATCTCCATCTCAACGCCAAGACCCAGCTCCAATCAATGACCAGCAAGCTACAGTGCTGGACACCCTATGCCAAACAACTAGCAACACAGGAACACAACCCCACCCATTAGCAGACAGGCTGCCTAAAATCATATGGCCACAGACATCCCAAAACACACCACCAGACATGGACCTGCGCACTAGAAAGACAAGATGCAGCCTCATCTACCATACACAAGCACTAGTCCCCTCCACCAGGAAGCCTACACAACCCACTGAACCAACATTAGCCACTAGAGGCAGACACCAGAAACAACGGGAACTACGAACATGCAGCTTGCGAAAAGGAGACCCCAGACACGGTAAGTTAAGCAAAATGAGAAGACAGAAACACACAGCAGAGGAAGAAGCAAGGTAAAAACCCACCAGACCTAAAAAATGAAGAGGAAATAGGCAGTCTACCTGAAAAAGAATTCTGAATAATGATAGTAAAGATGATCCAAAGTCTTGGAAATAGAATGGACAAAATGCAAGAAAAGTTTAACAAAGACCAAGAAGAACTAAAGAGCAAACAAACAGTGATGAAAAACACACTAAATGAAATTTAAAATTCTCTAGAAGGGATCAATAGCAGAATAACTGAGGCAGAAGAACAGATAAGTGACCTGGAAGATAAAATAGTGGAAATAACTACTACAGAGCAGAATAAAGAAAAAAGAATGAAAAGAATTGAGGACAGTCTCAGAGACATCTGGGACAACACTAAATGCACCAACATTTGAGTTATAGGGGTCCCAGAAGAAGAAGAGAAAAGGAAAGGGACTGAGAAAATATATGAAGAGATTATAGTTGAAAACTTCCCTAATATGGGAAAGGAAATAGTTAATCAAGTCCAGGAAGCACAGAGAGTCCCATATAGGATAAATCCAAGGAGAAACACACTAAGACCCATATTAATCAAACTATCAAACATTAAATACACAGAACAAATATTAAAAGCAGCAAGGGAAAAACAACAAATAACACACAAGGGAATCCCCATAAGGTTAACAGCTGATCTTTCAGCAGAAACTCTGCAAGCCAGAAGGGAGTGGCAGGACATATTTAAAGCGATGAAGGGGAAAAACCTACAACCAAGATTACTCGACCTAGCAAAGATCTCATTCAGATTTGACGGAGAAATTAAAACCTATACAGACAAGCAAAAGCTAAGACAATTCAGCACCACCAAACCAGCTTTACAACAAATGCTAAAGGAACTTCTCCAGGCAGGAAACACAAGAGAAGGAAAAGACCTACAATAACAAACCCAAAACAATTAAGAAAACGGGAATAGGAACATACATATTGATAATTACCTTAAATGTAAATGGATTAAGTGCTCCAACCAAAAGACATAGACTGGCTGAATGGATACAAAAACAAGACCCGTATATATGCTGTCTACAAGAGAGCCACTTCAGACCTAGGGACACATACAGACTGAAAGTGAGGGGATGGAAAAAGATATTCCATGCAAACGGAAATCAAAAGATAGCTGGAGTAACAATTCTCATATCAGACAATATAGACTTTAAAAAAAGGAATATTACAAGAGACAAAGAAGGACACTACATAATCATCAGGGAATCAATCCAAGAAGAAGATATAACAATTGTAAATATTTATTAACCCAACATAGGACCACCTCAATACATAAGGCAAATACTAACAGCCATAAAATCGACAGTAACACAATTATAGCAGGGGACTTAAACACCCCACTGTCACAATGGACAGATCATCCAAAATGAAAATAAATAAGGAAACACAAGCTTTACATGATACATTAAACAGGATGGACTGATTTGATATTTATAGGACATTCCATACAAAAACAACAGAATACACTTTCTTCCCAAGTGCTCATGGAACATTCTCCAGGATAGATCATATCTTGGGTCACAAATCAAGCCTTGGTAAATTTAAGAAAATTGAAATCTTATCAAGTATCTTTTCCAACCACAATGCTATGAGACTACATATCAATTACAGGAAAAAAAACTAAAAAAATACAAATACATGGATGCTAAACAATACACTACTTAATAACCGAGAGATCACTGAGGAAATCAAACAGGAAATCAAAAAATACCTAGAAACAAATGACAATGGAGACACGAAGACCCAAAAGCTATGGGATGCAGCAAAAGCAGTTCTAAGAGGGAAGTTTATAGCAATACAATCCTACCTTAAGAAACAAGAAACATCTCAAATAAACAACCTAACCTTACACCTAAAGCAATTAGAGAAAGAACAAAAAAATCCCAAAGTTAGCAGAAGGAAAGAAATCATAATGATCAGATCAGATAAATGAAAAAGAAAGGAAGGAAATGATAGCAAAGATCAATAAAACTAAAAGCTGGTTCTTTAAGAAGATAAACAAAATTGATAAACCATTAGCCAGACTCATCAAGAAAAAAAGAGAGAAGACTCAAATCAATAGAATTAGAAATGAAAAAGGAGAAGTAACAACTGACACTGCAGAAATACAAAGGATTATGAGATTACTACAAGGAACTCTATGCCAATAAAATGAACAACCTGGAAGAAATGGACAAATTCTTAGAAATACACAACCTTCCGAGACTGAACCAGGAAGAAAAAGAAAAAATGAACAGACCAATCACAAGCACTGAAATTGAAACTGTGATTAAAAATCTTCCAACAAACAAAAGCCCAGGACCAGATGGCTTCACAGGTGAATTCTATCAAACATTTAGATAAGAGCTAACACCTATCCTTCTCAAACTCTTCCAAAATATAGCAGAGGGAGGAACACTCCCAAAGTCATTCTATGAGGCCACCATCACCCTGATACCAAAACCAGACAAAGATGTCACAAAGAAAGAAAACTACAGGCCAATATCACTGATGAACATAGATGCAAAAATCCTCAACAAAATACTGGCAGACAGAATCCAACAGCAGATTAAAAGGATCATACACCATGATCAAGTGGTGTACTCCAGGAATGCAAGGATTCTTCAATACATGCAAATCAATCAATGTGATAAACCATATTAACAAATTGAAGAAGAAAAACCATATGATCATCTCAATAGATGCAGGGAAAACTTTCGACAAAATTCGACACCCATTTATGAAAAAACCCTCCAGAAAGTAGGCACAGAGGAACTTACCTCAACATAATAAAGCCCATACATGACAAACCCACAGCCAACATCGTCCTCAATGGTGAAAAACTGAAACCATTTCCACTAAGATCAGGAACAACACAACGTTACCCACTGTCACCACTAGTATTCAACATAGTTTTGGAAGTTTTAGCCACAGCAATCAGAGAAGAAAAAGAAATAAAAGGAATCTAAACTGGAAAAGAAGAAGTAAAGCTGTCACTGTTTGCAGATGACATGATACTATACATAGGGAATCCTAAAGATGCTACCAGAAAACTACTAGAGCTAATCAATGAATTTGGTAAAGTAGCAGGATACATAATTAATGCACAGAAATCTCTTGCATTCCTATACACTCGTGATGAAAAATCTGAAAGTGAAATTAAGAAAACACTCCCATTTTCCACTGCAACAAAAAGAATAAAATATCTAGGAATAAATCTACCTAAGGAGACAAAAGACCTGTATTCAGAAAATTATAAGACACTGATGAAAGAAATTAAAGATGCTAGAAACAGATGGAGAGATATACCATGTTCTTGGATCGGAAGAATCAACATTGTGAAAATCACTATACTACCCAAAGCAATCTACAGATTCAATGCAATGCCTATCAAACTACCACTGGCATTTTTCACAGAACTAGAACAAAAAATTTCACAATTTGTATGGAAACACAAAAGACCCCGAATAGCCAAAGCAATCTTGAGAACGAAAAACGGAGCTGGAGGAATCAGGCTCCCAGACTTCAGACTCTACTACAAAGCTACAGTAATCAAGATAGTATGGTACTGTCACAAAAACAGAAATATAGATCAATGGAACAGGACAGAAATCCCAGAGATAAACCCACGCACATATGATCACCTTATCTTTGATAGGGGAGGCAAGAATATACAGTGGAGAAAAGGCAGCCTCTTCAATAAGTGGTGCTGGGAAAACTGGACAGCTACATGTAAAAGAATGAAATTAGAACACTCCCTAACACCATACACAAAAATAAACTCAAAATGGATTCAAGACCTAAATGAAAGGCCAGACACTATAAAACTCTTAGAGGAAAACATAGGCAGAACACTCTATGACATAAACCACAGCAAGATCCTTTCTGACCCACCTCCTAGAGAAATGGAAATAAAAACAAAAATAAACAAATGGGACCTAATGAAACTTAAAAGCTTTTGCACAGCAAAGGAAACCATAAACAAGACAAAAAGACAACCCTCAGAATGGGAGAAAATATTTGCCAATGAAGCAACTGACAAAGGATTATTCTCCAAAATATACAAGCAGCTCATGCAGCTCTATATCAAAAAAGCAAACAACCCAATCCAAAAATGGGCAGAAGACCTACACAGACATTTCTTCAAAGAAGATATACAGATTGCCAACAAACACATGAAAGGATGCTCAACATCACTAATCATTAGAGAAATGCAAATCAAAACTACAATGAGATATCATCGCACACCAGTCAGAATGGCCATCATCAAGAAATCTAGAAACAATAAATGCTGGAGAGGGTGTGGAGAAAAGGGAACCTTCTTGCACTGTTGGTGGGAATGTAAATTGATACAGCCACTATGGAGAACAGTCTGGAGGTTCCTTAGAAAACTAAAAATAGAACTACCATACGACCCAGCAATCCCATTACTGGGCATATACCCTGAGAAAACCATAATTCAAAAAGAGTCATGTACCAAAATGTTCACTGCAGCTGTATTTACAATAGCCAGGACATGGAAGCAACCTAGGTGTCCATCAAGACATGAATGGATAAAGAAGATGTGGCACATATATACAATGGAATATTACTCAGCCCTAAAAAGAAACGAAATTGAGTTATCTGTGGTGAGGTGGAGGGACCTAGAGTCTGTCATACAGAGTGAAGTAAGTCAGAAGGAGAAAAACAAATACCGTATGCTAACACATATATACGGAATCTAAGAAATGACAACAACAAAAATGTCATGAAGAACCTAGGGGTAAGACGGGAATAAAGACACAGACCTACTAGAGAATGGACTTGAGGATATGGGGAGGGGGAAGGGTAAGCTGGGACAAAGTGAGAGAGTGGCATGGACACATATACACTACCAAATGTAAAACAGATAGCTAGTGGGAAGCAGCCACATAGCACAGGGAGATCAGCTTGGTGCACTGTGACCACCTAGAGGGGTGGGATAGGGAGGGTGGGAGGGAGGGAGGCACAAGAGGGAAGAGATATGGGAACATATGCATATGTATAACTGATTCACTTTGTTATAAAGCAGAAACTAACACACCATTGTAAAGCTATTATACTCCAATAAAGATGTTCAAAATAATAATAATAAAATAAAAAATAAAGATACACATTCATAATAGGCAGTGATACAAACAACAGTGTGATGTGACTGAGGCCGAAAGCAGGGGTGGGGGATCCAGTTTAGAATGGGGGAGTTAGCAGAGGTGTTGCAGGAATGACATGCAGGCTGAGATGTGAAAGGTGAGTTGGCAGGTCACGTCAACGGAGTCTGGCTGTATGCCCACCACGTGCCAGGCACTCGTCTACAAATTGGGGATACAGAAGTGACCTGGCCAGAGTCCTTGTCCTCAAGGAATTGAGAGTCACATTAGGAGGTCAGGGGAATCGATTTCCAGACATAGAGAAGCAGCAGTTTAGGGACCTGAAAGCAAATCACTGTGGGTAAATTAAGGTGGGCATCACGGAGAACATCGGAATTGGAGGCTGCAAAGATGGGATGAATCTAGGTCTGAGCCTTATCGATCCTGTTAAGGGTTTGATGTGTTTCAATAAGGGAACAGTTATTGTCTAGTTTGAAAAAGTTCACTCTGGCTGCCGTGTGGAGAACAGACTGGAGAGCACATATGAGGAAAAGTGATTAGGAGGCAATGGTCATGGTTCATATTGAGATGTGCATGGCTTAGAGTAGGGTGATCAACAAGACGATGGACAGAAGAGTTGAATTTGAAATACATTTTGGAGGGAAATAAACAGAACTTGCTATGAACTAGAAATGAGGGAGAGAAAAGTACTGAAACACCTCCTGGCATTTTCCTTGAGCAGTTGAGAGGACTGAGGTTGCTTTACTGAGTTGGGGAGACTGAAGGAGGAACATATTCTGGGGGGAAGATTAAGAGTTCCATTTGAGATGCCAATGAGACATCCAAACGGAGGTGTCAAGATACAAGTCTGGAGCTTAGAACAGAGGTTTGGGCTGAAAATTCGAATTTGAGTGTTTTGAGCATATAAATGGTATTGAAAACCAAAGGGCTGGATGAGTAACCTAGGGAGAAAGGGGAGTTCTCTAGAAGGGCCTTGAGCACAGTCAACAGTTAGGGTGGAGACAGAGAAAGGAGAACCTTTGGGGGAGATTTAGGAGTGATTACAGGAGTGGGAAGAAAATCAGGAAAACATGGCTTCAGAAAAACTGAGAAAACCACATGAAGAATTTGAAGTGACAAGTCTCAACAAGTGGCTCTTTCATTTGATAATACGAATGTCACAATTTGGAATATCTAAAGCTATGCATTAAATTCTCTATTCTTTTCTCATTCATATCACTGATTCATAGTCCAAGTACAGATCTAAAATATTTGACAAAATTATTTGATAAACTCCAGTCAACTTATGCCTTCACTGAAACCATATTTTAAAAGTGTTCTATAACTTTAAAAATATTACATTAAAAAAGCAGGATACAAAGTACGTACAATAAAATTTGAAAAAGAAAAACTCCAAATGTTTTATACACAACCACAGAGGAAAACAAGACAGGAAGGAAATACATCAAACTGTATGATTATCTCTGGGTTGTGGGATACTGGGTGATTTTTTACTGTCAAGTCTTGTACTTCTCAGATTTTCTAAATTTTGTGTTCCAGGCAGGAATGGAAACATCCTTCAATGAAAGCACTTTTACTATGTTTATAAATACATTTTGAAGGATGACAAAGGCATGCTTAGGATTTGCTCATTTCTTAAAATCTCGTTTTCTTCTAAGTCAAGGCCCCTACGCTAGAAACCCATGTAACTATTATACTCTTATGAAGTGTAATCATAATGAACTTTATTATGGGAAGGGGAAGGGTTGGGGAAGCTTCTTTCTCTTTTCTGACTGATTGCCAGAGGGAGCAGGAAAGGTCTGACTTGAGGAGAGGGGTACAGTTGTAAGATGCCCCAGGCACTCAAGGCTCACCAGGTGTGTATGTACACCTCTTTCTCTTGCATGTTGCTTTCACAGGATCGGCAGTTACCCCTCTACATGGTGGTTGCATCTCCCCTTTAGGGGAAGAACACATCTCCTTCTGGCTGGTAGGTCCATGCTGTTCCTCCAGGTCCTTACCTGGACAGGCTCAGTGATGACCATACAGCAGCTTTATCTCTAGCTTAGTGTCCTCAACTGGTCACATTTCATTTATCTGCCACCCTCCCTAAGAACCCTCTCTTAGATTTGCCACCATCAGAGCAGCTGACCAACAATTCTCTCGTTCTTTCAGTTTCCCAGAAAATACTACAGTTCACTGCATCCCCCAGGCTGCAGGGGTCATATCACATTCACAGTGGTCTCACTGAAGCCCCGTTTCCTTAGGCTTAAGATGACGGGCAAACACTCTCCTAATCCCAGTCCCCCCTCAAAGGGGTAATTCATGACATCAACAACTCTCTCCAAAATTCTTTTTCCAGTCTCCACATTTCACATGGGCCAGCCAAGCTCTTTCACAGACCAGGATGATCACTGCAGTGGTCTGAGACCACCTCCTTTCCCAAGTTCCGCGTGGAGGACTGGCACCCTTTCAGCTTGCACTGTCCTTCACTAATTCACAGGTCCTGCTGCTAAAACGTGGGGCTGTGGTCAGTGGCATCAATTGGTTTCTGTGTTCCTTTCCACCTGTCATATGACTGCCAGACTCACCATTCTCAGGTGTTTTTTGTTTGTTTGTTTTTGTTTTTAAACACCACCTCCCAGCATAAAAACCTTCAATGTTTTTTCACTATCTGTAGAAGTGAACCTCAATTCCTTGCTTGGTCTTCAAAAATTTTCTACAATCTACTTCCTGCTAATGCTAACTGCAGTAATACATAAATTTCCAAATTCTAACTTCTGTAAAAAGCACAACCCTGAAATCTGGTGTCTTAATTCTATACACGTTGATTTCTCAATCAGGAATAGTCTTCTATGGTTGTCCCTGATTGGTGCTCTGCTTCCCTCTATTGGTTGGCATCCTGTATCCTTGTGGCTGTGACATCCCCTAGGGTCTCAAAGTCCTCCAAATCCAGCTGGCTGATAGAAGGAGCAGGAATGGTGAAGGAACACCCACTTTCCACTTCTGACTACCTTTGCCAGAAGTCACCGTGCAGGATACTCACCCCAGGTCTGCTACTCAGCCATTCTCCATCCTACTCTGTGTCCTGGAACATTCCCTGTACAACTACATTAAAGTACTTCCTATCCTTCTGGCTTCCAGTTGGATTTGGCCAATAGGACGCCTCCACAGAAGATTGATGAGAGGCTGGAGAGTGACATCAGGGTGTCCGCTCCCCTCCTTCCCTTACCTCGGGTTTGACTCAGGCTGCTGTGTCCTTCTGAGGGTTACAGCTCCTTTCCTTTCTTGTGGGCCTCTCCAGATAACTCCTATTCTAACTCCTAGAAACTGTACCATTCTCTTCTCTCTCAGGTCTAAAAGAGCTAACGGGGTAGGGTTGGGCTTCATGATACTCTACTAAGCATTGTAGTTTCCTTATCCACTCCTGCATCTTTGCAAACAGTGTCTTTCTTAAACTCTCTTCAAGTGATCTAATTTGAGTCTGCCATCCATTTGCCATCCAGATCCTCTAGTTAAAGCTAGTGGACCACTCACGGTCCATTAGCAAGGACGAACCACATGGCCTCACCAAGACACAAGGAGGGCTTGCTTTGCAGCTGCTTTCCAATTCCAGCTTTGCTATGGAAGAGGGAACACAAATTCTGGTGGACAGTTTGCTGTCTAGGCCACACAACAGACCCTATTGCCTTCGCACAAATCCACACCTTCCGCCAAACTCTCCTGCTTAAACTTGCCATGTGATTCCTGGTCTCTGCCCACGCTGATCGCCCTGCCTTCAATGTTGTCTCCATTTTCCTTTGCTCCCCACTGACTCTTCCAGGTCCAGTTCTACCATTAGTCTCTGCACACAGTGTTTGCTCACTCAGCAGCTAGACATGACTACGCCCCTTTCCCAGTATGAGTGGTTTCATACTTTTGGGGTATTGTTATTTTCACGGCTGGAAACTACTTTTCTGACACAATTTCTGCAGCTGACATTTTTGAAAACACGAATACTGGAGCACCATTATAATGATGTCCTCCGCTGCACCTGCAGAGACCTCCTATGTGGTGAAACTGCCTCATAACAAGGTCATTCTGACACACTAAGCACTAAACCACCTTGGAAGAAGCCCAAGACGGATTCACTTTCTGTTTAATTTTCCCTTACTACTAAGCAGCCTTTATAACAAGATCCCAGTGTATCCACTTGTTGGAAGGAAGATTTGATTCTCTAAACGTGATGGAAAAGGCAGAACAAAGAAAAGGTGTTTTGTGCTCTCTTTTAAATGATCTTCCCCTTATGTATATGACTGGCAGTGAAGCACGTACTCTCATTGTAATGGAAAAGCATATTCAGCAAACATTTCTCATTAACATAAAAATACTATACTCTTAAGGTATTCAGCAGTGGTAAATTATGCCCACTTAATTGCCCTTAAAAGAGATATGTCAGGTTTATTCCAAGAATGCAAGGATTCTTCAATATACGCAAATCAATCAATGTGATACAGCATATTAACAAACTGAAGCAGAAAAAACATATGATCATCTCAATCGATGCACAGAAAGCTTTCGACAAAATTCACCACTCACTTATGATAAAAACCCTGCAGAAAGTAGGCACAGAGGGAACTTTCCTCAACATAATAAAGCCCATATATGACAAACCCACAGACAACATCGTCCTCAAAGGTGAAAAACTAAAACCATTTACACTAAGATCAGGAACAAGACAAGGTTGTCCACTATCACCACTATTATTCAACACAGTTTTGGAAGTTTTAGCCACAGCAATCAGAGAAGAAAAAGAAATAAAAGGAATCCAAATCGGAAAAGAAGAAGTAAAGCTGTCACTGTTTGCAGATGACATGATACTATACACAGAGAATCCTAAAGATGTTACCAGAAAACTACTAGAGCTAATCAATGAATTTGGTAAAGTAGCAGCATACATAATTAATGCACAGAAATCTCTTGTATTCCTATACACTCGTGATGAAAAATCTGAAAGTGAAATTAAGAAAACACTCCCATTTTCCACTGCAACAAAAAGAATAAAATATCTAGGAATAAATCTACCTAAGGAGACAAAAGACCTGTATTCAGAAAATTATAAGACACTGATGAAAGAAATTAAAGATGCTAGAAACAGATGGAGAGATATACCATGTTCTTGGATCGGAAGAATCAACATTGTGAAAATCACTATACTACCCAAAGCAATCTACAGATTCAATGCAATGCCTATCAAACTACCACTGGCATTTTTCACAGAACTAGAACAAAAAATTTCACAATTTGTATGGAAACACAAAAGACCCCGAATAGCCAAAGCAATCTTGAGAATGAAAAATGGAGCTGGAGGAATCAGACTCCCAGACTTCAGACTCTACTACAAAGCTACAGTAATCAAGAGAGTATGGTACTGTCACAAAAACAGAAATATAGATCAATGGAACAGGACAGAAAGCCCAGAGATAAACCCACACACATATGGTCACCTTATCTTTGATAAAGGAGGCAAGAACATACAGTGGATAAAAGACAGCCTCTTCAATAAGTGGTGCTAGGAAAACTGGACAGCTACATGTAAAAGAATGAAATTAGAACACTCCCTAACACCATACACAAAAATAAACTCAAAATGGATTCAAGACCTAAATGAAAGGCCAGACACTATAAAACTCTTAGAGGAAAACATAGGCAGAACACTCTATGACATAAACCACAGCAAGATCCTTTCTGACCCACCTCCTAGGGAAATGGAAATAAAAACAAAAATAAACAAATGGGACCTAATGAAACTTAAAAGCTTTTGCACAGCAAAGGAAACCATAAACAAGACAAAAAGACAACCCTCAGAATGGGAGAAAATAGTTGCAAATGAAGCAACTGACAAAGGATTGATCTCCAAAATTTACAAGCAGCTCATGCAGCTCTATATCAAAAAAACAAACAACCCAATCCAAAAATGGGCAGAAGACCTAAACAGACATTTCTCCGAAGAAGATATACAGATTGCCAACAAACACATGAAAGAATGCTCAACATCATTAATCATTAGAGAAATGCAAATCAAAACTACAATGAGATATCATCTCACACCAGTCAAAATGGCCATCATCAAAAAATCTAGAAACAATAAATGCTGGAGAGGGGGTGGAGAAAAGGGAACCCTCTTGCACTGTTGGTGGGAATGTAAATTGATACAGCCACTATGGAGAACAGTATGGAGGTTCCTTAAAAAACTAAAAATAGAAGTACCATACGACCTAGCAATCCCACTACTGGGCAAATACCCTGAGAAAACCATAATTCAAAAAGTCATGTACCGGGTTTCCCTGGTGGCGCACTGGTTGAGAGTCTGCCTGCCGATGCAGGGGACACGGGTTCGTTCCCCGGTCTGGGAAGATCCCTCATGCCATGGAGCGGCTGGGCCCGTGAGCCATGGCCGCTGGGCCTGTGCGTCCAGAGCCTGTGCTCCGCAACGTGAGAGGCCACAACAGTGAGAGGCCCGCGTACCGCAAAAAAAAAAAAAAAAAGTCATGCACCAAAATGTTCATTGCAGCTCTATTTACAATAGCCAGGACATGGAAGCAACCTAAGTGTCCATCAAGAGATGAATGGATAAAGAAGATGTGGCACATATATACAATGGAATATTACTCAGCCATAAAAAGAAACGAAATTGAGTTATGTGTAGTGAGGTGGATGGACTTAGAGTCTGTCATACAGAGTGAAGTAAGTCAGAAAGAGAAAAACAAAAACCGTATGCTAACACATATATATGGAATCTAAGAAAGAGAAAAAAAGGTCATGAAGAACCTAGGGGCAAGATGGAAATAAAGACACAGACCTACTAGAGAATGGACTTGAGGATATGGGGAGGGGGAAGGGTAAGCTGGGACAAAGCGAGAGAGAGGCATGGACATATATACACTACCAAACGTAAAATAGATAGCTAGTGGGAAGCAGCCGCATAGCACAGGGAGATCAGCTCGGTGCTTTGTGACCACCTAGAGGGGTGGGATAGGGAGGGTGGGAGGGAGGGAGACGCAAGAGGGAAGAGATATGGGAACATATGTATATGTATAACTGATTCACTTTGTTATAAAGCAGAAACTAACACACCACTGTAAGGCAAATATACTCCAATAATGATGTTAAAAAGAAAACAACAACAAAAAAACAAAAAACAAAATGAGAGTTGTAAAATGATCATACAAGAAAAAAAAAAGAAAGAGATATGCCATCAACCGCAGATGAAAGTTTTGATTTAGGATAGAACAGTATCATGAATGCTGCTATATTAGTCTTTTATAAATATTACAGTGTAGACTGAGACATTCATCATAAATGTGGCACAGTGTAATATCCTTAATGCTACCCTACACACTAGGGAAGAAAGTTTCATTTGTTTGTATATTCAAATAAAAATAGTATTTATTTGATACAAATACAAATGTGGATTCAATAAATAAAAATAAGAAAGGATTGAATTTTCATCCTTCTGGAATCAAAAAACCCTACCTTACCACAGTCTTGAGTATTATATTTCCTGGTAAGGGGGTGTCGATTTTAAAGGTAAACTATTACATTGGTGCTAAGCACTGTTTTGGGGGGAGCAACACAGTGCTTATGGCAGATGTTGCTAGTTGTCCCCAGTATCCCTTCACCCTCCTTGTTTAGTAGTTTTTCTCAATAAGGGTTGATATTGTCCACCAGGAGACATGGAACAGTGTCTGGAGACAATGTTGGTGGTCACAACTGAGGAGTGCTACTGACATCTATTGTACAGAGGCCAGGGATGCTGCTCCTACAACGCACAGGATGGCCCCCACAGCAGAGAGTTATCCAGCTCCAAATGTCAACAGTGCCAAGGCTGAGAACCCCTGTTAGACGCTAACAGAAACTCGAATTGGGTAGTTTGCTTGGTTCTCTTGCAGCTAGGTGTAGTCACGTGTTTAATTTCCGACCATCAAGATGTGAGAGAAAATGTATCCAACTCCCAGGTCACACTGTTCACAGGGAGGGGAATGTCTTCTGCAGCTGTGATGGCCGGAGCTGCAGCAGTCCTCCTCATTTGGAAGCTGTACATTGAGGACGACAGAAAAACAAGATAGAAACCTGGGCCCCTGATGACTCGAAGAGGAAGTAAATTACCTCTGACTCTTATGCGAGAGAGAAACAAATTTCAACTTTGCTTAAGTCAGTTATTCACGTTCTTGCTTTTACATGTAACTGAACCTATATTCCAATTGCTTATAAACCTACGATATTATGACCAAGCACTCTTTACCTGAAAAGTGATGCAGACTCAAAAATATCTCAAACTGAAAGAGAAATGTCTACACAGATAGCATTGTTTAATTAAAAAAATTAAATTGTAGCCCACACTCACCGAGAAAAAGTCAAACAACTCAGCTATAGAAAGTAAAACACAAATGTGCCTTTCTCAATCTTCCTCTTCAGGGTTAACTACTGTCACTTCTTTAGTGTGTATCCTTCCATGTTATCTTTTCTTTACACACTGAAAATACATGCACATGTATATACATTAAAAAATATAAAAATAGGATCCTGCTATTCATGCTCTACTGCACTTTGTTCTTTTCACACAATACCCTTCCATGTCTATCTGTACAGATTCTCATTATTTTTAATAGTTACACAGATTTTCACAGTTTGTATGTAAAAACAACTGTTTTAACTACTCTCCTATTGATAGACATTGAGGTTCTTATTCTCTTTTTGAAATTTAAATTTTAAAAAATTATTTATTTATTTATTTTTGGCTGTGTTGGGTCTTCATCGCTCTAGTTTCAGTGAGCCCCCGGGGGCTACTCTTCGTTGCGGTGCGCGGGCTTCTCATTGCGGTGGTTTCTCCTGTTGCGGAGCACGGGCTCTAGGTGCGCGGGCTTCAGTAGTTGTGGCACGCGGGCTTCAGTAGCTGTGGTTTGTGGCCTCCAGAGCGCAGCCTCAGTAGTTGTGGCATACAGGCTCAGTTGCTCCGCGGCATGTGGGATCTTCCCGGACCAGGGGTCAAACCCATGTCCCCTTCATTGGCAGGTGGATTCTTAATCACTGCGCCACCAGGGAAGCCCTCTTACTCTCTCTTTTTAACAGCAAAAAATGCTGTAATGAATGTTCTTGCTCATATAACTTTGCACACTTCTTCCTTGCAAATTTCTGCAGCATCGATTCCTAGAAAAAGAACTGCTGAGTTAAAGGATATGCACATTTATACTTTTGCCGGTACTGCCAAAATGCTCTCCAAAAGAGATTTCATCGGTTTGTACACTCACCAACAGAACAGAAGAATGCACTTGTCATCAACCCTTCACCAACACTGGTACCATTGATATTGTTAATTTTTGCAAATCTTGCTGTTTTAGTTCCCATTTTCCTGACCACTAGCGAAGCAGACCCTCTTTGTGTGTTCACTGTATTATTTGCCTTTAACTTCATAATTTTTTTCCTGTTTTATGTTTATACACTAATAACATGCTCAAATATTTTATACCAATTAAACTGCATTTACAAAATAATCATCCTGGAAACTCTAAAATGAATAAGATTCCATGCCTGCTCTTAGGAGTTTTTATTGTTAAACTTATTAGTTCTCACAGGGCAGAAACTGTAGGTATTCTTCATCATCTACCAAATAGTTCTTCTTTATTCCTTTTTACTATAATAAAAATTTGCACTTCTCTAGATAGCTTTTGAAATTTGAAAGCAGTTTAGAAGAATTTATACCCATATTCACAATTTTTTTTTTTTTTTTTGCAATAACAAATAAGAGATGCACTCCATAATCAGCTGATAGGGACAGGGGATTCTTTCGGAGGAATATATACCAACAGCCTGCCAGGTGTTTGGAGGGTTGAGAAACACACCTGGGCAGAGAGACATACAGAGAAACTGTAAAAGTGCATGTTTAGGGCTACCCTGGTGGCGCAGTGGTTGCGAGTCTGCCTGCTAATGCAGGGGACACGGGTTCGAGCCCTGGTCTGGGAGGATCCCACATGCTGCGGAGCAACTACGCCTGTGAGCAACTAGGCCCGTGAGCCACAGCTACTGAGCCTGCGCGTCTGGAGCCTATGCTCCGCAACAAAAGAGGCCGCCATAGTGAGAGGCCCGCGCACCGCGATGAAGAGTGGCCCCCGCTTGCCACAACTAGAGAAAGTGCTCGCACAGAAACGAAGACGCTACACAGAAAAAAAATAAATTAATTAATTAATAAACTCCTACCCCCAACATCTTCTTTAAAAAAAAAAAAAAAGTGCGTGTTTACCTATCCCTTTAGAATCTTATACTATAGGGTTGAAAAGGACCTTTAGGATTAGCTTCCCTGTGGTGAGAAGCAATCAGGTCTCTTTAGCTGGAATTGTTTTACATTATGGTAGTATCTTTCTTGCCATACTTCTGCTTCACTCCTTTTAGGGGGGAATGAATGAAGCACATTGAGAGCACTTCACCATTCTCCTATCTAGCTGGCATTTTCTTTTTTTCCCACGTGAGTGAAGCCATCTTTATTTTTTTAATTTTTTTAACATCTTTATTGGAGTATAATTGCTTTACAATGGTGTGTTAGTTTCTGCTTTATAACAAAGTGAATCAGTTATACGTATACATATTCCCCATATCTCTTCCCTCTTGCATCTCCCTCCGTCCCACCCTCCCTATCCCACCCCTCTAGGCGGTCACAAAGCACCGAGCTGATCTCCCTGTGCTGTGCGGCTGCTTCCCACTAGCTATCTATTTTACGTTTGCAGACCTACTAGAGAATGGACTTGAGGATACGGGGAAGGGGAAGGGTAAGCTGGGACAAAGTGAGAAAGTGGCGTGGACATATATATAGCTGGCATTTTCTGAGGGTTTATTGTCTATCTAGGCATTGTCCTAAGTGTGTCAGAGGTATTTTCTCCTTTAGGTGCATTTATGTCAACACAACTTGACAAGGAATGTAAAACTATTACTCCTGATTTACCTAAGATAAAACTGGTTCAGAAAGATAAAGAAGCTTATTCAGAGCCACGCAATGAGGAAGTGACAAAGCTGGCCCTTAACCCCAGATCTGTTAACCCTGAGTCCACGCTCATAATCATCACATCTGACATCATAACTAGACACAGGAATACAGAGATATCAGCTTTGCCAACTATGCCTTTCAACTTAGCACACACCCAGCTAAATTCTATGGTTAGTCTAACTACTTGTTTCTTGGCTGTGTGGGCCTGTTTCCAAGCAATATCAAGCCAGTTTCTATTCTTTTTATCTGTGCTCTCCATTGACCAGCAAGTTCATGGTTAACTCTCTTTGCCCAGAGGTGTGGAGGTGGGTCAGGGACAAGCCAAGCCTCACTCCTCTAGAGTTCCCACGAGACAGTTTCACAGAACTCTGCCAGTTAGGTACACGGAGACGTGGGCACTCGATTGAAAGGCTTCCTAGATGGGGCCAAAGTAGAAAGGTTTCACTACAATATTGGCATTTTGGAATCTTTAGAAAAGGAATTAGAATCTAGGCTTGTCTACCAGCTCTCCATAGGGCAGGTGGAGGACAAACAACCAACCCCTTTCCGCCAAAAGAAACCCTCGAGGAACCTCCACTCTCTTATCCATCCTTCCCAGCCTTGTATTAGCCCCGCTTACTTTGCGAGGATACTAACCGCTGCCCACCTACACCCCTAGCCTCTTATGCTCTTGCTGCATATGAAGACAGACAGACAGACAGACAGACACACACACACACACACACACACACACACACACGCACTGCTGTTGTTGCTGTTTTAGGGAATGGGAGGGGATAATTACAACTCCTTAAGGGAGGCTAAGACATACAGGGACATTTAATATACTTCTGGAACTACCAGTGGTATATAAGATCTTGTTGTTCTACCTTTTATCACCTACTTGAAGAGACTGCAAACCTTTCCTTTTCATTCCACTGACTTCTTCAGTTTTTAAAAGAAGAACGTCTTTAGTTAAGGAGGAGAAATAACCCAGCACCTCTCAGTGCTCCAGTACTGGGGCAGGGCCATTGGTCACTATTCAGGAGGTAAGGTCTCTGACTTCATGAAACAGGTGGGCTTAATTGCTATACATTTACTCAAATAAAGAGAACAAAAACAGAAATGAAACTTCTTCCTGGGGCAGGGATCACCGGATTTTTTTTTTTCCATTTATGCTTCGATTTGTATTAGTCACAATGTTTTTAATAACTAAGTTTCTTGATCTATAAAAAATAGATAAAATGAGAAAAATAATAAATGGTATAGAAGCAGACATATACCATAGTATAAAATAGCTTTGCTTCTTCTTTCAAATCTCTCCCAGTTTAATTTTTTTCCCCTCTTAGTTTAATTTTCATGACAAACTCTTTAAGTAGGCCAGAGGGGACTTTTATGAATATATTTTTAATATATATATTATATATAAATATTTTATGTATTATATATTAAAATATTTTAATATATTTTATATATTTAATGAATATATATTAATAAAGTATAAAATATATAAAGTATATATTTTATAATTTATTGGAGTATAATTGCTTCACTATGCTGTTAGTTTCTGTTGTCCAACAAAGTGAATCAGCCATATGCATACATATATCCCCATATCCCCTCCCTCTTGAGCCTCCCTCCCACCCTCCCTATCCCACCCCTCTAGGTCGTCACAAAGCACCAAGCTGTTCTCCCTGTGCTATGCGGCTGCTTCCCACTAGCTGTCTATTTTACATTCGGTAGTGTGTATATGTCCATGTTACTCTCACTTTGCCCCAGCTTCCCCCTCCCACCTCATGTCCTCAAGTCCATTCTCTATGTCTATGTCTTTATTCCTGCCCTGCCACTAGGTTCATCAGTACCATTTTAAATTTTTTAGATTCCATACATATGCTTTAGCGTACGGTATTTGTTTTTCTCTATGATACTATAATATATACATATCCATACGTATGCTATAGGAATAAATAACACTTATGGAAAAATATATACACATATGTATATATATATTTTTTTACAGGAATAAATAATATTTATGGAATAGAGAGGCAAAGCTCAAGGATCCAAGATTTCTGGGACTTCCCTGGTGGCGCATTGGTTAAGTATCCACCTGCCAATGCAGGGGACACAGGTTCGGGTCCTGATCTGGGAAGACCACACATGCTGCGGAGCAACAAAGACCGTGCGCCACAACTACTGAGCCTGCGCTCTAGAGCCCGCAAGCCACAACTACTGAGTCAGCATGCCTCAACTACTGAAGCCTGCTCCACAGGCTTGTTGCTAGCCCTGTGCTCCACAACAAGAGAAGCCACCACAATGAGAAGCCCATGCACCGCAACAAAGAGTAGCCCCCATTCGCCACAACTAGAGAAGGCCTGTGCGCAGCAATGAAGACCCAATGCAGCCAAAAATAAATAAATAAATACATAAATTAAAAAAAAAAAGGATCCAAGATTTAGAGGGAAGAAAGGGGAAGGCTTATAATTGCTAAATGTGACAGAATCATACATAAAACAAAAATAATTTTACAAACTGAAAATACAGTGATTTCTGTAGATTGACAATGAAAAGCATCATTTGCTAGAGATGTGCTGTCTGCCAATCTTCGACCCCTCTTCTATAGGTAGGCCCTAACGCTCCTTATAGAACAGAACCAGCAGCTGTCAGACCAAGGAATGATGGATGCTGACAAAGGATGAAAAAAAATGGCTTCTCTTTAAATTCCTAGGATCAAGCTGTCTTTTCTGAAAGAATGGGGAGTGAAGCTCTCCCTCCTTTCACCATTAAGTTAGTTTAAATGATCGTAACAGTAATTGTTAACAGTGGTATTACTACTTGCTTGGTAGTTCTGCCCATATTTCTGATAAACCACAGAAAAACAATACCAAGAGAGTTTTTAACAAAAAGATCTGAAATGTTAATGCTAGTATTTATCTGATGGGGCTTTAAAATTTGGAATTTAGGTGTTTCCTCAATACAAAAGGATTGGTTCTAAGGATTTAAAGGCCCTAATATAATAATTCCTTCTGTGAGATAAATATGCACGTATACTTCTATAATACTGCCTTAGATTCTGCTGTAATTGTTTTAAGTGCTTATTATGTACGGGCCAGGTCAAGTTACTTGCATTAGTGATTTCTCACCATAACCCTATGATCTTCCTCTTATGGATGAATACTGAAATTCAGAAACACTGCACATCTGAAAGATAAATTCTAGGTCATTTTGCACAAAAGACTATGCAATTAAAATGTATAGACAGAAGCAGAGGTTATTTATGAATCTTTCAAGAATCTCAATAATCAGGTTAACGTTAGGGGATAATCTGAAACATTGTGCACAGTTTCAAGTAGGGATTAAGCATTCTTTGCCCATGTAACCTGTATGTTTCAAGATCTAGGATTACACTGCATTCAAGATGTGATTTTCTCCCTACACATTTTCTCTTTTAGAATCATGGAACCATTTCCAAAATCTTCTGTCTTAGAACCCTGTGCATTTGAACAACAACAAAACCCCAGCCATTGTAGGAGCTCAGGACTTTCCCATCTGCTTGCAGTTCGATCCATGTCTGATGGCTTTTTCTCCCTTGCCTCTGGATCCCTCCTATCATGGCCCTTTCAAATTACTGCGGTTTTCCTGGTCCCAAAAGCTAGGATCAGCCCCTTCTGCCAGAAAAGCTCCCTACGTCTCTGTAATAGAAGCACTATCAAAACCCAGCTGGACACCTGGGCTGCAATAAGGATGGAAGGGAAGAGTCCCTGGCCAGCGGGCTGCCGGTCACTGAGGCGAATGTGATGGACTGACAGGGGCCAGTACCTCCCCCTGAATCCCTGAGAAGCTCTGCTGTGGGGTCCTGCCTGCCTAAGATGCTTCTGCATTCACCACAGCTCCGGGTCGCTGGAGAAGCTTCTCCCAGATCCTTTCCATGGCACCACGCCACCACCTGTTGTCCCAGGCCCTCTCCCTCCTCTCACCTACAGCTGGATGCTGGGGGTGCAGGATGAGGCCCAGACACAAGTGAAAAGACACTTGATTGGAGGTTCCTAGCTCTGCCAAACCAGCTTTTTCACCAAAGGGAGAAAAAGAGAAGAAAAAGCATTCACAGACAACGACTACTGCCCATATTTCATAAGGCCCACCATATTAATGAACAAACACGAACAGACATTTGGGATCAGCAGTACGCAGAAAAATCTGAGTTTGGGACCCCTTCTGCTACAGGGGAGGTTGTGAGACTGAGAAAGTTAATGATATCACTGGGCCTCAATTTCCTGCTCTGTAAAATGAAGGCATTTGACTGGATGATTGCCAAAATTTCTTCCCATCTAAAATTCTATAAGTCTACTTTTAAATTTCACTTATTTTTCAGTCTATGCAGTCACCAACCAGAAGCCACTTGTTTTGCAAGGTTTAACGTATTGCATTCCAACATTTTCTCTCTGCTTTTTTTTTTCCCATTACAGTTGCTCCTTAAAAAATACAACCTAAGTGTTAGCATACGGTATTTGTCTTTCTCTTTCTGACTTACTTCACTCTGTATGACAGACTCTAGGTCTATCCACCTCATTACAAATAACACATATATATGGAATTTAAGAAAAAAAAATGTCATGAAGAATCTAGGGGTAAGACAGGAATAAAGACACTGATCTACTAGAGAATGGACTTGAGGATATGGGGAGGGGGAAGGGTAAGCTGTGACAAAGCGAGAGAGAGGCATGGACATATATACACTACCAAACGTAAGGTAGATAGCTAGTGGGAAGCAGCCGCATAACACAGGGAGATCAGCTCGGTGCTTTGTGACTGCCTGGAGGGGTGGGATAGGGAGGGTGGGAGGGAGGGATATGCAAGAGGGAAGAGATATGGGAACATATGTATAGCTGATTCACCTTGTTATAAAGCGGAAACTAACACACCATTGTAAAGCAATTATACTCCAATAAAGATGTAAAAAAAATACAACGTAAGTAAATGCATTTTGCCTACTTTAGACTACAACCCTTAAAGTAAAACTGATACTGAGAAGGGAGAACAGGGTAGTCTTTTCTCACAAGAGAAGCAGGAGGAAGCAACCTTGCTTCACCCATGAGCAATTTCCAGAAGTGCCAGCTGGGTAAAGCTGAAGGTGCTACTTATGTGTTTGGTCTTTTTCTCTTGAACTCAGAGCATCATTAAATAGATTTTGACATTGCCTAAGGTCATAAAAGTTGGTGTCAGAGTTACCGACAGATAAACACCTAGTCTGGGGTTCTTCCTATGGGAGCTCGCCACCAGATTCAGGTAACTTTCTGGACCTTCAGGTGATGTGACTGTTCTTAGCAAGTTTCTCAGAACCTCTTGACTTGATCCCAACAAACCAGCCTTCCAGTGGCCCAGCTCAGGATGGATCACGGATGGCCCCAGCTGGTGGATGACCTGCTATTAAAGTGAAAGTGACTGACCCACAGTCCAGTGCTCAATAGAGGGCTGCTTCCTTCCATCTTTCTTGGTAACAGTTAGAGGAAACTGTGGTGGGTTTCTGCAGCCCAGACCTCCGACCCTATACTCACTCTCTCTCCAACTGGGCTAACCTGTCTGCCATCTACCACAGCACCTCTTTAGGCCCTGCGGTAGCTAACTCTCAGGATGCATATAAGGAAGCAGTTTTCTGTCTAGAAATTTCTGTGTTATGTTCTCTTACATGTTCCTTTAATCTGCTGCAGAAAAGGCCTGGCTGATTCCCGACCTTGTCTTGACTTCCGATGGCCTCCACCTGTGTCCTGACCCACACCTCCAACTTCTGCCCTTCCAGGTCTACTTTGATATGACCTGGACCTGTGCACAATCCTTGCACCCTTCTTCCAGCACCAGTATCCGACACTCGGCTTCAGGCGGCGACGTGGATGGTTGCTTAGAAACGGCTTGGCTTGTGAAATAGACATACCTGGTATAGTATGTGGCTTCGGGGAAATTTCTGCAGTCTGGCTGGGTAAGAAAATAGCTTTTCCCAAGAGGAGCGGTGTCTCACTGTGAACTGAAGGGAAGGAAAGCAGCCCCAGTCTCTTCGATCGACCACCACCAACCAGGGCTGCTAGACAAAAGTGCAGATGGTCCTGATGCGAAGCACCACAGCCACTCGTACTGATGGGTTTGCATCGTCAAGAAGCGTTAATTTCATGGGAGTGGAACCACCTGCCATCAGCCCTGCAAAATGAGCGTGACTGGAAATACCTGTGTCTCTAGCCCATGATTTAATGTGGTTGGAATTTAACCACCTGGTAATGGGGAAAAACCCAAACAATATGGAATTTTTTTTTTTTTTTTGCAGTACGCGGGCCTCTCACTGTCGTGGCCTCTCCCGTTGTGGAGCACAGGCTCCGGACGCGCAGGCCCAGCGGCCATGGCTCACGGGCCCAGCCGCTCCGCGGCATGTGGGATCTTCCCGGACCGGGGCACAAACCCATGTCCCCTGCATCGGCAGGCGGACTCTCAACCACTGCGCCACCAGGGAAGCCCTTTGGAAATTGTTTTTTTCAAAGATTAAAAAAGGAGCAAGGAAATACAAATCATTCTTATTACACTCAGTGCCTGAGTAGAACACAGCATGCGGCCAGGGCTCCAGCAGCCTCCTCGCCACGTCTTCCCTCCCTGGACCCTTCTCTCCCTGGACCCTTCTCCCTTTTCAACTACTGCTGTCATAGTAGACTTCGCCACAACTTGACCATACTGAGGCCTGATTCCTCACCTGCCATAGGGTTCCCTGATTGGGCTGTTTTTGTAAAGAATGGATAAGGGTAAGGCATTCCTTAGTCTTTATAATCTTAATTATCTTCTTTAATACTATGTTTGGTTATCTAATTATATCATGACCCCCAAGCAAAAACAATACATGTAAATCCTCAACCACAGAATCCACAGATGTGAAGAGCAGAGGGAAGCTGATTTTCAATTCTAGTCGCTGAGAAGAGAGGCCTGAAAGACAGTGCACAGGGGCAGTTCTGGGACTGGGGGCAAATTTATTCCTTTACCTAACTGGACTAGGGAAACTTCCTCAAGCCACTGGCATGTTTATTGCACAATCTAAGCTGTTTCTAAATTAATCAACTCTTCACATAGCCTTCTAAAGCCAAGTATCAGTTAAGTCATAGATTCCCTTAGGCCAGGGTTTCTCAACCTTGGCACCGCTGACATTTTACACTGGATAATTCTTTGTTGTGTATGTGGGGTCTGTCCTGTGCATCGTACGATGTTTAGCAGTATCCCTGGCCTCTTCCCACTAGATGCCAGTAGCACTACTTCCTCCAAATGGGACAATCAAAAATGTCTCCAAACATTGGCAAAAGTTCCCCGAGGGGAGGGGGACAAACTTAGCCCTGGTTGAAAACCACAACTTCATCTAAGTGCAAAACTCTCACAATATACACCAAGATAAATCACCTCCCAATCTGCTGGTGAAAGTACCGTGTTGATGCTTAATTTGTTGTCTGCATATATGGTGTCCATGTCAAAAGAATGCCTTGCATGTTAGGTTTATCAAGAACAATGTCTTGAAGTTTCACAGTTGTTTTAATTCATGTTGTGTTGCACCAAGCCAAGTGCAAAACCTAATTACTGAAGCGATTTATAAACAAAAAAACAATGATACAGCAGGACAGGAAAGTGCACTCTGTTCACCTGTGTCATGATCCTGGTCCTTAAAAATGCTGCTGGCGTAGTTTGTGTGTGCAGACGAGCCTGCCCACCCTCCCTGCCTTCCATGTCTACTTGCACACGTACACACAAACAGGGGCTACTGTGGCCCAGAGCAGACGACTCTCCAGTTCTCCAGGGTAAATGGCACAGGAAGTATTTTGGCCATCTGCTCAGAAGAAATGCCCACGTGGAAATGGACATGAAGGGTGTCTCTGGGGCCGATGGCTTGGTCTGCTCACCCCAGTGCGGCCACCAAAGTCACTGGCAACAAGTGCAGTGTGCTGAGAAAGGCTGAGGACCCAGAAACTTGCAACTTAAGCTCCAGCTCTGCTTCTTGACTCAGCACATTCTTGGCTAGAGATAAGTATTTGGGCTTTTACTTCCTTACATGTTAATGAACAGTTTTATCAGAGGCATTTCCAACTCTTAACAGTTTAAGTTTCTAAGAATATAATGCAGACAAATGTCACTCCCACCCACCCCACAATCCTTCTCCTTCTAAATTAATCATTCCTGTTATTTCCACCTCGAGTGAGGATGAGTATTCTCAATTCAACAGAAACTGCAAAAATGCACAAGATATCCAATTACTTTCAAGAAAAAGGACTAATCCTGTCATCGGAGGTGATGACCTTGTTCCTATGTTTTTGCCCAAGATTAAATCTCTGTGGATAGCTAGTGTTCCATTTCCAAAGAACTACTAAAAAGGTCCATTCTAGTTAACCCAAACTGTGTGCTGAAAGATGGAAAATACCAGTCCCATGGCGCATATGAAGTCACCAGAGTATTTATAGCCCTTGATTCCAACCTAGGGATCACTTGACTCTATACCCCATGGAGAGATTTTCCATAAATCATTTCCTTCTTCCAGACATGCTTCATAAACGTGACCTGCTTCTGTAAACACTGAAGAAATCACATGGCAAATGGTACTGTGGCAGATGCATAATAATACAGGAAATGATGGACACCATCTGTACTATCTCCAGCAGCGAGATCAACATTTGCTTTTCAAAACTGTGTTCAAAGACTGAAAAGTAATATGGCTCATGTTACTACTGTAACATGAAACAGTAGATCTTTGAACACATGAGCCATATTTGCTTTTTAATCACATGGAATAATATCAGAAGCCCAGTTTCATGCTCACACCTTGTAAAATGATCTCTTATCTATGTAAATTTATTACAGAAAGATTTAGGTCCTGGACATATGTTTATTGCTCTTATTGATTGGAGGGAGGGAGTTAAATAGAGGCGAGAGGGGAAAGAGAGGAGGAAAAAGAAATACAGACAGGAGATAGTCTATACCTCAGGACCCCTACACCAAGGTCTACTGACAGTCTCAGACAGACATGATAAAGGGATGGAAAAGTGCTCTAGGTACACAGAGGAAGACGCTGTTAAATTATATTAAGATCAACCCCTAAATATGTCCATGTCCTAACCCCTAGAACCTAAGAAACCTAAGAGAATGTTACCTTAGAAGGCAAAATTTTACCCTACAAGGTTGCAGATGCAATTAAGGATGCTAATCAGTTGAACTTGAGATGGTGAGATTGTCCTGAATTATGCAGATGGGCTCAATGTAGTAAACGTGGGTCCTCAAAAGTGAAAGAAGAAAAGGCAAAAGAGAGGGTGAGTGAGATGTAAAAAGGACTCAGCTGCCATTGCTGGCTTTGAAGATGGAGGAAGGGGCCACAAACCAAAAAATATAAGTGGCCTCTAGGAGCTGGAAAAGGCAAGGAAATGGATTCTCCTCTAAAGCTTCCAGAAGGGAATGCAGCCCTTTGGGACACCTTGATTTGAGCTCAGTGAGATGGTACTGGATATCTACCATACAGAACTGTAAGATAATAAATTTGTGCTGTTTTAAGCCACTAAGATTGTGGAAATTTATTGCAGCAGGGAAACTAATGCATGTATTAATTTTAAAACACTCTCAATACTTTTAGGTCCTGTCTACCTGAGGCACCCCACCTTTTCATCCACCAGCCCCCAAAAGATGGATCTATTTATAAACAAAATGTTCTACTGGGACCTGTCTGGAATGGTTTATCTTTTTTTTTTTTTTTTAAAGGCAAAAGTCACACGCTGGCAGCACACAGTAAGTTTAAACACACTGAAGTCAGACCAAGGGGACTGATTGTTGGCTGACTAACTCTTTCTTTAAACTCAGTACTTACAAAATTATTTCCAAGGCATTCTTCACAGCTAACTTGCACTGGGCTAAAATTAAGGAGATGGGTTTATATCTCTATAGTACTAGTGAATGGCAGAAAACAGGCTCTAAATGACCATTTGTTGAATGAATGAATATATGGGTGACGGGTTTGACATGGAAGAGTATACATCTGGTCTTCCGGATGGGAGACGGTCTCTACAGGACCTCTGTGGACTAGAGATGACCAAGGATGGACCCAATAGGAACACAGCACTCTGGTCTTTCTCCTTTTCTTTCCATGAGACCACTTCTATATCTTAGTCTCTGGTTATGTCATGATTCCCCTAGGCTTGAAGAGCAAGTGGGGTAGGGTCAGAGTGCCATGCTTTGTACACACTTATTTTAAGCTTATACACACTTCAGTTTATTTTATTTCCTTACAAGATTGTCTTGTAAGTCTCATGACAGGCTTTTGATCATTTTCTGGCGTACTCATTTTCCCTGGACCATAGAAAAAGGGGGAAATCCCTACTTTTTCCCATAGAGGATTAATCTTTTTAAACCCATAGAGTCATTTGAGTCTCTAATCCACAGGGTATTTACGAAAGGGTGGGAAAGTAGGCAAGATATTATCACCTTTGCACCAAAGGAAAACTAGCACAGACTTTCTTAAAGCAGTTGAGAAAATGTAACCTCCTGCCCACCTTTCACCTTCTTCACTTTCACTTTTCTATAGCATCCTGCGTGCACTTAGTAAAGCAATTGCTGCAGGGGATGATCACAGAATCAAAAGCAAACAACAAACAAAACAACATTAAAAACCTGAGCAACTTAAAGGGTATTTGCTTGTCATCCACAACCTCAATTTTACAAATGAAGAAAAAGAAGATCAAATATAATACAAAATTACATTCAAAAGTAAAACTGAGGGCTTCCCTGGTGGCGCAGTGGTTGAGAGTCTGCCTGCCGATGCAGGGGACACGGGTTCGTGCCCCGGTCCGGGAAGATCCCACATGCCGCGGAGCGGCTGGGCCCGTGAGCCATGGCCACTGAGCCTGCGCGTCCGGAGCCTGTGCTCCGCAACGGGAGAGGCCACAACAGTGAGAGGCCCACGTACCGCAAAAAAAAAAAAAAATGAAAATTAGGGCATTTTTCACTTATCCTGTTGGCAAAGCTTTTTGAAAAGAATCGTGCTCAGTGTTGGTGAGGACCTGGGAAAATATGCGCTCCCCTGATCAGCTAGAGGGAGTCTAAAGTGGGATAACTTTTTGAAAGGTAATTCAGTAATAGTGCTAAGGTGTCCAGACAGTTTAACTTGGTTCATGAGGCCAGGGGCCAAGTCCCTTGTATTCCCTGCTGTATTCCTGCTGCCTAACACCAGTAGGTGCCCAGATTTATCTACTGAGTAAGAACACACGAGGAAATAGGTATCCTAAGGCCTTGGAAAGCTGAGAACAAAGATGCTATCCTGCCTGGGCCACTGGGTGCTGAATGCTCTCTGTTCATTTGAGCTTCTAATCCACAGGGTATTAGAAATCAAAATCAAAATCACTCAAGGTGATTTTGCTGAGGATGAGTCTGGGTCATTAAGTAGGAAGAGTGTGGGTGGTTGTAATGTTTGCTATTCAAGAGTAGATTGCTAAATTCCTCCTTCATGGGGCTGGAAGCCTGGGTAAAAGGGTAAAAGGCTATGGCCTGGTGCCTCGCGTTTGGCCAGACTCTCCCTTGGGCACCAAGCTCTGTGTGTGTCCCTGAAAGGATTCTGAGGTCCAAGGGATGCTCCACTGGCATATGCTCCATCTGCTGCTGCTCTGTGCAGCCACTTGTCTTCTGGCAGGATACCTTTCCCTTGGCTAGAGCACCCAGGAGCTTTATCATACTGTGTAGCTTCTTCCCACCCATTTGTAAACTTGCCTGAAACACTCCAGAAACTCCGTAATCCAAATAAATAAATAGCAATACATATGCCAATGGAAGTATTCAATATGCTTTTAAAAGCCTGCTTACAAATTAAATGAATGAATAACAAGTGTGGTGATAAACATCAAGGTGGCTTAGGTAGGCATATTCCAGATTTCGAAAGGAAATAGAAACTTAGGACATTTTTATATGTAAAACTCCCTTGAGAAACAGGATTTCATCTTACCAAGCAAAATTTCAGAAGACTTCATCCTTTGATTTTGTTCACAAGTGCAACTTCACTGCTTCAAAATCTCTTTTGTATTTACAATTTTAAGACACCCCTAATTTATATGACAGTTATATCCAAATTAAATGTTCCATAGAACAGAGGAGGGGAGGGAATGGTGGAATAGATTTGCTTTCAAGTTTCAAATAATTAAGTTAAAAATAAGGAAATGATCTTGGGGGAGGACCGTGCTGATCGTGCTTAGTTTTTCCATGATTTTCTTGAAAATGCATGTAACGCAAAGCTGGACTTCCCTGCCCATCCCCACTTCTCCCCTCCTGCTGTCTTCCATGACACATCCTCACCCCATTCTACTGCACTCTGTGTCCTTGGAAAGAATGACTTTTCATTTCCTCAGGAGAATTCCACTGGCCCAGGATGAGCAGCTAGAACACTTAGAGGCAGAGACAAATGAGGAGAAAGGGCTCTTGAAACACTATCCAGTTACCTCAGACTATTTCAGACCCTGGGCGATGGTAAAGCTACAGCAGAAGACCTCAAATTTTTATTTAATATGCTGGAAAGCAAAGAAAACATTTCCCCTTTCTGGATGCAGTCTTTTGTTTTTTTTTTCAGGTTTCTTTAATAGACAAAAGTTAGATTTCCTTGTGCCACTGAATCCCACTGCTTTTCGAAAACAACCTGTCAATAGTAGGAACTACCATCAAGAGAGGACAGAGTCTCAAGCTCCTTGGAATTCCAAATTCGAGCAGGGTCCCAGTGTGGAGAAGGGGGCACTAATATCTGTTGCTTCACTAAGAGCTGCGTTCTGCCGGGTCTGCCAGGTCCTTGCTCTCAAGCGGCTTAAGTTCCATTGTGGGTGAGTGGGGATCCAGCAACAAGAGTAGAGATTTAACATTTGTACAGCCAACTACCATCTTCCAAGTGCCTTCTCATACATCCTCAGATCTAACGCTCAAACCACACTGTGGTACTCCTGGGCGCAGACATTCACTGTCTTGCACGAGGCTGAGTTCAGAAACGGCAGAGCCAGCCTGACTGCCTGGCCACACCCCCTCTCATCCGTGGCTGGTGAGGAAGGCAGGCAGGAAGACCCAAGGGCCGGCACTCTCATCACTGCCTGTTTTTGGGTCCTGCGTGCAGCTTTAAAGTCTGCACTCCTCCACGATTTTGTGAGGGACAGAGCTGCTTTTAAAACTGCTAAGTTATGATTCCCTCTCCCTCCCTCTGAAACAGCAAACCTGAAAAAATCATGGATCCTGTTTCTTTCCAAACTTTTGTAACTTTATGTTACAAACTGTATGTTTGTAACATAAAGTTACAAAAAAAAAAAAGGGTGTTTACTATGCTGCTGTGCCAGAGAAACAGACTGCCAACCAAATCCCAATCCCCCTGACAATTACTGGCATCCATCTAGGGCAGCCTTTAATGGGGCCAACATTCGGAAACAAGAGAACCTTTATATGACAGGCATGGGAGACGAATGCCTTTTAAAATTCATTGCTGAAGCTCTTCCCTATGTGGCTGATCATAAACAGTCTGTGGGCCACAGACTAGGGGACTTGAGATGCCATGTCATGAACAGCCCATTTTCAAACACCCATATGGTGACCCATGACACAGACAATCACTATCACCTTTGAACAGAAAAAGCCAGAAGCGAACTGAGCTCTTTCAAAGTGTTCTTCCTGTGATCTGCACATTCAAAGCCCAAATTCTACCCACTTCTTCCCCACCTCCCTCCCCCCAAAATATCTCACCTCTAACTGCAGATCTGGAACTGTAGGCTCAAGAACATATCTCTCTGGAAAGTCTACAACAATTTTAGAATTAAGAAGAAAAAAGTGATACATTTCTTCAACGCTATGTGTCAGGCACTGTGTGGGCCCTATGGATGTCAAGATGATTGGGCAAGGCCCCTGCTCTCCAGCTGCTCCCAGAGCAGTTGGCAGGACGTAACTTCAAACGATTATTACAAAACAAAGTCATCCATGATAACAGAGGTAAGTGCAGGAGGCCTGGGAAGCAGTGACAGTCACTACCTGGGAGCATGGGCAAGGGCCACGAGAGAGCTGTTTCTGGAATGCAGCCATTCTACAGTGACCAGCATGGGCAGAGAGGTACAGGGATGGACTCATTCAGTGTGCCTTGAGTCTGGTGTGTGTTGAAGGCAATGGCAGAAGATGGGTTAAGACACACCCAGTGCAGGGAGGACTGCAAACGATTCGTATGTTGTGCTGTGGAGTGTGGGTTTTCCCTGTAGGTAACAGAAGGCCAGTGGAAGATCATAAGGGAATGACTCGGCCAGCTTTGTTTATTTCAGGAATCTGACACTCTGGAGGAGAGGGTATTAGGAGGTAATATCAAAATGTGGGTGTTCCTTAGTCTGGGGGCCTCTCTGTTCCATCTGTCTCACTAATTCCTGTGAATCAACCGCTTGACAAACTGAAGCAGAACCTGGACTTCTCCCCAGTGTCCCCAATCCACACTTCCAACTACCTACTTGATTCTCCCCTTCGATGGCTCACTGACACCCCCAAAGTGACAGGTCCAAATTGGAGACCTTGATTTTCCCTCACAAACCTTTCCCCACACCACTCCTTTCCATCTTGATAAACGGCCACGAAATCCACCCAAGTGCTCAAGTTAGAATGCTGGGCTCATCAGTCATGCCTGTCACCTCACCCCCACATGCAACCATGCGTCAGCCCAGTCCATCCTAACTCTGAAATATACCTTGAACTTCTTTCCTTTCCTTCTTCCTCTTCCTAGCCTACACCCTTAGCTTAGGCCACCGCCTCCTTCTCTAAGCCAGGGCTTCTCCGATTAGCACTACTGACGTTTGGGGCCAGACAGTAGCTTTGTGGGATTGTCCTGTGCATTGTAGGACGTGTAGCAGCGTCCCTGGGCTCTAGCTGCCCAGGAGCACCCCCTGCCCACAGTTGTGACAACATTGTCTAATGACCCTGGAGGACAAAACCAGCCCCAGTTGAAAGCCACGGCTCTCAGCTCAGGCTGCCTCTCTCTTCCATGCTTGGGACGCTCCATCACACTGGGCTCTCCTTCAGGTCCTTGAATCCACCCACTCCTTCCTGCCTCCAAGGCTCAGCAGATGCTGTTCTATCAAGAACGCTCTCAATTCCACTCTTCTGTCAGCCGGCCCCTTCTCAAGCTTGTGATCCCAGACCTGTGTCGCCTCCTTAGGCTGCCTTGAATACCTCGCCTAAAAGGTAGCAGTACTGCCTGTGTTTATTTTCTTCCTAACACTTTTAAAGGTAGTAATAATTTTATTATGCTTACTTTTTCAGGTCTGTCTCTACCACAACAATGAAAGCAGGGCCAGGATTATGTCTGTCTTGGCCTCTGTCCTACCTCCAAGGTCTAGCTCAGTGCCAAGCTAAACAAATATTCACCAACTAAATAACTGAGTGAACGCATGGACGTACAATTAGACGTATGTTGTATAGCCCAGGCACTGACCACACCCTTAAAATTGACAAAGCCACAATATGAAAAATTAGCTCAGGAGAACTAGAATGTCACCTAGACAGCCTATATTTCAATAACCAAATGCACCCTGATCCATAATGCAAAGCAGATGGCAGCACATCTTGGATGAAGAGAAAGCACTTGCATAAAAGTAACAGTAGTTCCATCTTCTCTCCACTGGGAAATAAGTACAGTTAGACCTTCTGATTGAACCCAATTCCATATAATTCCTTATATTCCTTATAATTGGACCCAATTTATATCTCTGGGTGTCTACATGTACATATGTCTCAGGAATTGAGCAAAATCAATTCAGGAGGACAAAGGACCTTAATATTACAGTCCCCAGGGACCACACCAACCTCTTTTTCTTCTCTCCCTAGTGCTATGTGTCTCAGGGGTGATGGCTTCCATGCAGAGGGCGAGCCATCTCATCTTCCTTTCATAACAAAAGTCTCAGACGCAGTGAACTGAACTCACCGGAAAAGACAGGTGTGCCATCTGGGGGAATCTGACTCCCATAGGGGAAAATAACTTCTAACTTGGGTCACCCTTCGACACAGTGCTTCCTTTATCAGGTCTTTTTAGCTACTGAGTAGATTATTAGTGAGTTATTACCCCCCTGTGACAGTCTACCAAATAGTTAGCTTTTAAAACATGTTCTCCTAATTTGACAGTTCAGAATATGTCACCCCCTCCAAGTAGATCTCATCCCTTCCTGACAATTTTGAGTTCTGTGGTCAAGAATAATTTTTGAAGTTATGACTTTATTCGTCATTTTATTTCCAGTGTTCTGCTCAGTGCCCAAGGGATCGATTTGTTTTTCATTTCAAAATGACTATGCACTTTCCAGAAAAAAGTATTCTTGAGGCTATAGTTCAGATTCTATATTCAGAGGTGAGACACTCTGGAGGAGACAAGTTGGCTTCTGAACCACTAAATTAGGGAAATCATGCTCTAAAATGGTTTATTTCCATTCATTTTTCCCTTTCCAAAGATGGCTGGGTTTATCTGTGCCACTGGCCCCCATTATTCTACTGGATAATTGAGAATTTTCCATTTTAACGTCATAGGCACCACAGTATTCAGAGGAGAATGTACTGGTTAGGGTCTGACAGACCCTAGAGAGAGACAATCAGGGTGAAAATCCCAGCTTTATTCTGCCACTTACTGCTTGTGTGCCCCGGAGCAGGTTAACTTAACCTCTCTGTACCTCAGTTTTCTCATCTGTAAAATGGGAGTAATAGTACTACTTCATAGGGTACTTATAAGAGTAAATGTGTTAATAATTCTAAGTGCTTAGGATGGTACCTAGAACATGCTAAGCACTTAATAAATGTTAGTTCTTATTACTAGCATAGCTTTTAAAATGCTTCCAACTGGTAATAATTATACTTTGATTTGCTGAATTAATAGATTTCTGGCTAGAATAAACCCACTGGAGTCTGAAAAAAGATGCTTCCAGCAACCAATGATTCTAACTTCATAAAACATCAAAAGTCCTGAATAAGCACATGGCACATGTCTTATTAGTGTCTATTAAGTAGATATAAGCCGAGAATCTAACATACATTGCCTGTCATCTTTTTTGGAATCCAGAATGAAGAATTCCAGAATTTTAAATATCTATGATCTTATGCAACATCTTAAAAGCCACCTTTAAAAATCCTTGTTAAGTATCCAGGAGAGAGAAGAGGGGTGGTAGTGATAAAAATGGTCAAGCCCTGAGCATTGGGACAGGAGCCTGCTGACCAGATCAGAACCCGCTGGCCAAGCTGCATGGAGGCGTGCAGATGACCCGCGAATATTAACCCTTTTAACTTGAAAACAAAAGCACCCTTGTGCCCTGAGAGCAGGTGGTCCAGCTCAGACGCTACAGAAACACTGGAAACCCCAGCTTCCCAGCCCGTCATGAACACCAAATGCAACAATGCAGTGGTTCTTATTGCCCCCAAAGGAAACTGTGCAGCAAGTTTAGCGTGTAGCATATTATCCCCTGGAGTCAGTGTTTAGGGGGCTTTCCATGGTTAACCAGGATGCAGAAGCATGGCAAACCTGGGTGGCTTAACATACAGATGCTCCCTCCGAAGTGAATGCTAAACGAGGTCACTGAGAAATGAACAGCTCAGGGAACCACCCTGGGGGCGGGGGTGGCTTGGCTTCTCTTCCTATTCAGAAGCTGCTGAGAGTTTTTGCTTAATTACCTGCCACTTCTTTCTTAAAAGTCATCAAGGCAGATTTGAAATCATTTGCTTTAGGACTTTTCAAGGAAGAAGACAAGCACAGGTGATCTTCTATGGAAGCTGAGGGATCTGGAGGGAAGATCTGTACAAAGGGGTGGGTGGCAATGGTAAATGATTATACATGCTTCTAAACTGAACGAGATTATTTTAAAACTCCAGCTCTCTGAATGGTGCAGCTCATCTCCTTGCTGCCTAATTTTCAAAGCACAAAGGCAGCCCACCATTAGAAGCACATCTTTCTCTCTTATTTCCGAAGCCACTGCTGCTGGGAAGGAAACACTTCTTCCAGCTCCGTCTACTCTCTGATGCCCAGGCCAGACCAGAGCCAGCTTCAGGATGCTAAGTGACAACACTTCTCCCCGTAAGCCCAGTGCTGGGGGAGGAAGCGACACTGGCTGCCGTGCTCAGTTCTAATAGAACTAAAATCTGATTGGAAATCAGAGGCTGAGGGATTCTGCTTTTGCTAATACAACAGTCACTTCACTCCTTGGCATTCCACTTTTCCCAGGATGTGTTCACATCTGTTAAATTGTTTGACCCTCACAGAGCTGTGAGCAAGTATTAATCACATGTCATCAATGAGAAAAATTAAGATTCAGATCAATTAAGGAAAATGCCTACGATGATACAACCAGTATCTAAAAGAGCTGGGGCTTCCCTGGTGGTGCAGTGGTTAAGAATCCACCTGCCAATGCAGGAGATACGGGTTCGAGCCCTGGTCCGGGAAGATCCCACATGCCGTGGAGCAACTAAGCCCGTGTGCCACAACTACTGGGCTCACGCGCCACAACTACTGAAGCCCGCGTGCCTAGAGCCCGTGCTCTGCAGCAAGAGAAGCAACCACAATGAGAAGCCTGTGTACCACAACAAAGAGTAGCCCCCGCTCGCCGCAACCAGAGAAAAGCCCGCGTTCAGCAACGAACACCCAATGCAGCCAAAAATAAAATAAATAAAAAATAAAATAAAGTAAAACAAAACAGCTGGGCTCACATCTACCCTCCACTTAAAAGGGTAGTTGAGTTTGGCTGAAAAACCTTGTCACTGCTAAAATTCTGATAATCCTTTGTTGTGGGCTCTGCCCCGGGCATTGTAGGATGCAGCACTGCTGGCCTCTACTTCCTAGATGCCAATGGCACCACGCCCCCAGTTTTGACAACCAAAATGTATCCAGACATTGCCAAATGTTCCCTGGGCACTGGTTGAGAACCACTGGGTTAGGGTGTTTTGGATTAAGGTGAATTAGGAATAACACTTGGAATGCCAAAGCATCACTCTTCCTATAGACCAATGTAGTTGCTATTGATGACGAGGGCTGCGTAATGCAAAGACAAAGCTGTCTCTGTTAAGCTACAGAGTGTAGCTCCACCAGGGCGGAAAGCAAGGGTCTTATTTCTGGAAGTCGTGGCTTTCTAGAGTCTGAAGGGAAGGAAGAGCAGTCAGGGCTTGGGACACATGCTAACCCTTCCCCCCACCCCTTCTTCCCATCTTAAAATGTTACTTATTCAATTTTTGAACAGGCAAAACATTCATATGGTTCAAAATTAAATAGCCATTAAATGTATATACAGAAAAGCTTCCCCTGACTCAAGATTCCCGCCACCCATTTTTCCCCAGAGGCAGTCAATGTTGATAGCTGCCTGCGTATCTGTCAGAGACGTTTTATAAAAGAGCTTGTATTTAAATAAATGCTTTCTCTTAGTTCAAAGTATCGCGGAGTCATGACTTCACTCATGTTTAAAAAGTCATAAGGGACATGTTCTCTTGCCACGTGGTAAGAGGCAGGCATCATCCTCCCACCTGGTCCCTGCCTGCCTCCGCTGAGAGGAACACTGACTGAGACAGTGGATTTACATGACAACCCAGGTCTTAAAAAACAAAACAAAATGAAAACAACCTGGGGAATTTGGGTCAAGGACCCTGTTTGTATCCAGAGTGGTCAGTTTCCTACTAGGTCACGCTGAGTGCTCTCATCACGTGTGCCCGTCCTGGCGGAAGTTGGTTAACAAGATTCAGACCACACCTGAAGTCAGGGTGCTGGTGCCAAAGGTGGGCCCTCCAGACCTCAAGTAGCCTGTGGTAGTCATCAACACCAGAATCTCCTAGTGGGGGCCTGTTGTGGGTAGGCCCAGGATGGAAGGAGGAGTAGAGGAGGGAGGATGACAAGCCTGGAATGACACCTTTGGGATGGAGAGGTGAGAGAGGGAGGAAAGCAAGTGGCAGGACTAAAAATTTCCCATGCCTATCCACGGCCAGCCGACTGGGAAACACTGATCGCTTCCGATGGACAAGTCACCAATTAGGACATCATATGCCTGGACCTTTTCATCATCTTCCTGACAAAGAATTGCTAAGGGACCTGGGATAAGCCATTGAACTACGCTGACATGTTTGTTTTGGAAGGGTGGGGGATGTGGGGTGGGCAATTTCCTCACATACAAAAAAGAAAAAACTCAGACCTCTGGCATTGGTATTTTAACTCGAGTTTAAACCATTCTTAAAGTGAACTGATGTCCTGCTTTCTGCTTCCTTCCTTCCTTATCACCTTGTTAAAAAACATCTCTTCTTCAAACTTCTCTAGTTCCATCAATGGCAGAAAATTTCTAGTAGTTACTCTGACTGGAAACTTTCAGGTCACCCTTCATCGTGGTTTAGACTGTCATTTCATCATGTCACTGATCTCCGAACCAATGTCATGGTACCTCACTGCCTAGAGCTGCGCTGTCCAACATGGTAGGTGTTAGCCACATGTGCTTATTTAACTAAAATGAACATTTAAAATTCCTTCCTCAGGGCTTCCCTGGTGGCACAGTGGTTGAGGGTCCACCTGCCGATGCAGGGGACACGGGTTTGTGCCCCGGTCCAGGAAGATCCCACATGCCACGGAGCGGCTGGGCCCGTGAGCCATGGCCACTGAGCCTGCGCATCCGGAGCCTGTGCTCCGCAACTGGAGAGGCCACAACAGTGAGAGGCCCGCATACTGCAAAAAAAAAAAAAATTCCTTCCTCAGACACATGGGTCACATTTCAAGTGCCCAATAGCCACACACAGCTTGTAGCTACCGTATTAGTACAGATTACAGAACATTTCCATCATTGCCAAGAGTTCTAATGGACAGTGCTGGCTCAGAACATGAAATCCACACTCCTCCAACCAGCACGCAAAGCTAGCTGTCACTTAGAGCCAGCCCATACTTCTGAAATCGCCTCTGCTTTCCCCAAACAATGACACGTAGCTTTGTCTAGGTCAGACTCTACTGTCCCTCCAACAAATCACGCTCATCCCTGATTCTGTGCCTGTGCCCATCGGATTCCCCGTCATTGAGACAGATGACTCGGTTAGTCAATGCACAGTCGTCGCATGAGTGGCATTTTCTGCCGTGACAAAAGCAATGAGGCATGTAAGAACTTTTTATCCCAGCAAAATGTTCTGCTAACAAACAAGTCCAAGAAAAGGACTTTTCCCCAGGAGACTGTAGGGAACTTGGGGCTTGTCAGGACTCGCTAGAGGATTAAGTGAAATGCCACTTGTCTTGGCACTTCACAGCACTTTGAGTTGTTATTTTCTTCACATGGGCCTCCTATCTGTTTTTTTCTCTTAAATAAATTGTATGGATATAGGAAGCAGAGACCAGGCCTTACACGCCTATCTTTTGCATCTTCCTCTCCTATCTCACTTCTCTACCCAAAGAGTGCAGAGATTGCAAACTGGCCACCATGTGAGGACCAGATATGATTGATACAGTTTGTTGCTTTTTCCAGAGTGTATTTTTTTTTTTTTTTTTTTTTTTGGTAAGAACGGAAAGGTTGCTTTATTCAGCAGGCCAGCACCTGGGGACACGGTGGACTCCTGTCCAAACACTAACCGCAACGTTCTGCTAGACCATGGAAGTTTTTAAAAGGAGAATCATTTGGGGAAGGGGCCGGCGTCTTCGTTACCTTCCACTATGTGCAGTCTTTCTTCCAGAGTGTATTTCTGAACAATTTTGAATCAGTTGCCAATCTTTAACAATTAGGAGACTTTACATCAGAATCTACATTTTTGGTTTCTAGAGAAATCAGTTATCTGGCAACCCTGGGTGAGGACTCATGCAAAGCTCTATTAGCTAGCGTTTAAGGCCACCGGTCCCCTTTATAAAAGGAACGTATTCTCCTGTTTACCACCTTCCCCCTGCTTGTTTTACTCCCTTGTTACCTGCCTGGCCCCTTAAAGCCTCTGCGTTTACAATTCTTGTGGAAGACACCCAGTAAATGAACTGAGAACAGAAATACTACGCTCTGTAACGAAGCCAGACAGCCCTTAATGCCTGTCTTCATGGGCGTCATGTTTGTTCTAAGCAGCTAAAATCAGAATTCTTATCTCAGCCATTAGCTGAAGACATTAACCTTCCCAACTGATTTTAGCTACTCCTCCTGGGCTTGTCAGGAACTGATAGTGGATTAGAGAAATGGTCAACTGGAAGAACAAAAAGCAGTCAGCCTAAACAATCACATGCAAATAATTGAAACTCAGAGAGCATAACAGTGTTCCATGAACTCTGAGTGTTCCCTAAAAACACGTGGACATCACAGCACTCACGATGCTGAGTGTTGCTGGCAGCTGCCCAATGCATCTTGACACAGAAAGCCTAAACCCGCTCATTAACTCTAACCCATATTGATTTCTCCTCTTTTGAACCTTTGTTATAGACTACTGTGTTCTAAAACTGTTTTCATGTCTTGGCTCTCCCACTCAACCGTCAGTTCCTTATAAACTCACTTGATATCCTTCTCATGCCTAGCACCCAAGATCAGAGTGTTCTGAACCTGGATTGGCTTCAGTCACAGGTAAATCCAATTGCTCATCAAACTCATTAAAAAGGAGCATACCCCATGGTCAGGGCTTCAGGGTTGGGAAAGAAAGTTAATTTTAAAGTATTTGTAAAAGGGACAATAGTTAATGAAATGCAAGGGACAATAGTTAATAGTTAATGAAATGAAATAGTTAATGATAAGCCTTGATGACACCCACCTAACCTGTTATCATTCCCAGTTTTCTGTCATCTGCACATTTGCAAAGTATAAATTTGATGTCTTCATGCAGGTCATGGGTAAAAATTATGAAGCTACACAGGGTCAACTCGCATCATGTCAGTAGAGACAAGAATGTTCCAGGTACCTTTAAATCAAGATCCACTAAACTTGAGAATTCTCCGTATCTGCGACCAATTTAATGATTCTTTCATGATAGGAAATGCAGTTAATTTGACATAAACTCTATCTTTATGAACCTCTGCAGGTTTGTAAAAGACATGTGTTTCTTCTCTAAATGTACATAGCTATATGTTTACAAACCCATGCTCAAACTATGCCGAGGAACAGTCTCACATCTGGTTTCCAGAATGTACCTTTTCCTCATTTCTGAAAATAGGGATGATATTTGCTCATCTCCTGCCTTTTGATAAGCCTTCCATTCTCCCGATTTTTCAAAGCTCACACTCAGTGGTTTCCCTATTCTAGCTTCAAGTTCTTTCTTCTGGGACATGATTCAGCTGGGCCTAGAGACACACATCTGCAGTAGCTAATGTAACTCTTACTATCACCACTCCTAACACCACCATTAACACCCATAGAGTCTGTCATACAGAGTGAAGTAAGTCAGAAAGAGAAAGACAAATACCGTATGCTAACACATATATATGGAATTTAAGAAAAAAAACATGTCATGAAGAACCTAGGGGTAAGACAGGAATAAAGACACAGACCTACTAGAGAATGGACTTGAGGATATGGGGAAGGGGAAGGGTAAGCTGTGACAAAGCGAGAGAGAGGCATGGACATATATACACTACCAAACGTAAGGTAGATAGCTAGTGGGAAGCAGCCGCATAGCACAGGGAGATCAGCTCAGTGCTTTGTGACCACCTAGAGGGGTGGGATAAGGAGGGTGGGAGGGAGGGAGACGCAAGAGGGAGGAGATATGGGAACATATGTATATGTATAACTGATTCACTTTGTTATAAAGCAGAAACTAACACACCATTGTAAAGCAATTATACTCCAATAAAGATATAAAAAAAAAAAAAGACCTTTTGCTTAATGGGGAAGAATTCAGTTGAATAGTTCAGCTGAGCTGTTAACCTGTTGGCAAAGCAACACTTTCTCTAAGTGATCCTTCTTCCTGCTTTGCATAGTAACACCATATTAACTGAGGGCTAAAGTTCTAGGCACTATGCTGTGTCTTGGTGCTTTTCTTACAGAGAGGGTCCTCCTCTTCCCTTGCTAACCTTCCTTTTAAAATCAGAGGTCATCAAAAAGGTCCCTATGCCATCACACATAAAAAAAAAAAAATCATTGATTTTTTTGGTCCTCTTAAGTTTCCTGCATCTTCTCTTTATTTTTCAGAATTATTTGCTATCATACAATATGATTTTTAGTTTTTATAACCTTCCCAACATTGCTGAGTCAGATACCCTGTTAGGGACATTCATCACAGAATCATACCTATAATATTACTGAAAACCTATTTTACTAATTCTTGAGCAAGACACACTCAGTAAACTCCAAGATCGCATGGTCACATGCCTTCTATTACTTTTGCATTACTAGAGAGCTCCTGGAAATCAGAACACAATCAAGAATCACAATGCATCTTGAGGCTGACTGAGAAAACTGCCTGAAACTGCTCTGAAGGAATGCCAGGCTGACAGTTTGACCATCTCTGTGTTGGTCCCATGTATGACTGAATTTACAAAGAGTCTTGGGTAAATGAGATAGGATTTTGTTTTCCACCTGTGTCTGAAAATAAATAATTCTGTATTGCTGCCTCTGTTCAGATTAACAAATTTTAGAAGCTGTAACATGACACTTGTGAGCTCATGAATCTTTAACCTACTATTCCCCAAACACATCACCTCTTTGGATGGCAAGCTCTCTGTTTATACTTCTAGGTTTGGCTGAGTAGAAAAGTCAGAAGAAAAGATATACCAGGAAAAAGGCATGTTATTCCACATGAAAATGGAACAGGAAATACATCATGTTAGTTCCATGACCTAAATCTGTGGTCAGATCACACGGCTCATGGGACTTGATGACAAACTTCTTGCTAGCTATCCATTACAGAGTAAAAGGCAAAAGGAAATGTTAAGGTATATCAAAGCTTCAATACGCAAACCTTCTACTCCCCAGAGAGGAGGAGGGCAAGGTCTTTTAAAAGCTAAAAAGCTAAAATGCACAGTCCATTTAAAATCAGGAACAGCAGTGCTTGGGAACATATATCACCCAGTAATGCTTCTGAACATTAACTTGGTTGCTAGGAACCAAGAATTCATCGAAGTCAAAGAGTGGTCAGGCAAGATACTCTGGGAAGTCTAGAAAGAAATTTTTGTGAAATGGGCTGAAGACATGGAATCTGAGAGGCTTAGAAAGGGGTGAGATGCAATTCCAGGCTAAAAATCTTCTTTAAAGGTAGAAAATGTTTAAAATTATGGTGGCAAGTAGCAAGTCAATAAAAAGATTCACATAGTGAACAAAGAACACTGCACACACATAAGGGCCTTCTTCTTAGGCATAAAAAGGGTTTTCAAGTAACTACCTTCTGTCAGTGTTCTGTATCATGGTAACTGTGGTGGGCAGAAAAATGGCCCCCAAAGATGTCCATGTTCAAATCCTTGGAATCTGTATATATGCTACATTATGTGACAATGAGGAGTAAGGGTGGAGAAGAAATTAAGGCTGCGAATCAGATGACTTTAAAATAAAGGGATTGGGCTTCCCTGGTGGCGCAGTGGTTGAGAGTCCGCCTACCGATGCAGAAAACACGGGTTCGTGCCCCGGTCCGGGAAGATCCCACATGCCGCGGAGAGGCTGGGCCCATGAGCCATGGCCGCTGAGCCTGCGTATCCGGAGCCTGTGCTCCGCAACGGGAGAGGCCACAGCAGTGAGAGGCTCGCGTACCACCAAAAAAAAACCCCAATAAAAAATAAAAATAAAATAAAATAAAGGGATTATTCTGGATTATCCACGAGGGCTCAATGTAATCACAAGCATCCTTTAAAGTGTCAGAGTGACAGGGCCCGATAAAGACTCAACTGGCCTTTGCTGGCTTTGAAGTCGGAAAGAAATCATGATATAGACAATGCAGGCAGCCTCAAGAAGCTGGAAAAGACAAGGAAATGAACTCTCCCCTGGAGCCTCCAGAAAAGAATGCAGCCCCGTAGACACCTGGATCTTGACCTAGTGAGACCCATGCCAGACTTGTGACCTACAGAACTGTAAGAAAATACATTTAGGTTGTTTAAGCCACTAACTTTGTGGTAATTTGTTACAGAAATAGGAAACTAAGGCGGTAACTTACATACAAATGCTTTGGAGGAAGAAAAGGCTTATGGCAATATTAGCATTCTAAGCAATACAAGTGTTCCTCTTTTTGAGCTGAAAAAAGACGATAACACACTCACTCACCTTTTTATAGGTTTTTTCTTCGTTTTGTTTCCCAGGTGCTGCATCTCCATTCTCAGCAGCAGACGACATCTACAAGAGAAAAATGTACCTATTTGAATTTAGATATTCTACTCTGAAATACAATATGCTAATAATATTGTTACCTGTTTTGGTTAATTACATTTTTGTTGTTATGCTGTTGTCTCCAAGAAAGGAAGAGATTTCTCAGAATACTAAAAAAAAATTCTGTGTTCTCCAGTCTTTCCAAAATAAAGTTTTACATATAAATCATTTTGGCAGCACATTTTACTCCGTATGCTCTAAGCAAGAGGCCATGGAAGTCCAAGCCCAGATCATATGTGTATAAGTTTCTTTCTACAAAGCCTTAAAAAATTAATTTCTTTCCCCTATTCTTCTGGTTATATATACTTCCTGTAAAAATATCTGGAAAGTACCAAAAACATGAATCAGAACAAAAACATTACCCAGTTCTACTGCCCTTGGGCAACTCCACTATTCACATTTTGGTATGTTTGTTTCCACCTTTTGTTCCATGCACTTTCATACTAAAAATATTATGATACTACCTTAACACAGCATTTTTCGCTGAACACTTATGTAATAAGCATTTTCCCATTTGATTATAAAAATCTCAATGTAAGAATAATTTTTTCTAGTTGCAAGAGACACCACTGGGTGAACACAATTGCGCGTTAATACTTTAGTTAACAATGCCAACATTGAAGGACAGTTGAGGTGGATCAGGGGTTTTGTTTCTACAAATAATGCAACAGTAATGACCGCGTGCTTCTACCTTTGTCCACCTTTAATGTTTTCTTGTACTAGTTTCCTAGAATTACTAGGTCACTAAAAAATCAGAAGCTCTTACCACATATTGCTAAATTTCTTTCCAAGAAGAATACACCCATTCACACTAACAGCAATGAGTGGAAGCTGGTTTCATTACACGCTTAGCAATGACTATTATCATTTTAACTCTTTGCTAATTTGACAGGTGAAAGGAAGCACCTCCTGATTTTAATTTGCATCCTTGAAAATTATTAGCGAAGGTTAACATTGTTTGCATATCTTTTTTTGGTTCTTTGTATTTCTTCTTTCAACTTTTCTATTATTTTGCCCACTGGTCTATTGGGGTCTTGGGTATTGATTTTTTACCTATTATGGCTAGTAATATTAGTGGTTTCCTTATTGATTTTTATGTATTAAGGTTATTAATCTGTTCACAAGCACATTATTAGTACCTTCCATGCTACTGTCTTTTAATTTGTTTTATAATTATGACATGGAGAAGTTTTACATTTTTCATACTTAAAACTATTGACTATTTTTGTGATTTCTTCCAATGCTTTTAGATAAAATTTTATTTTTCATTGGGAGGTATCAGATGTTTAAACATGTGCTCCTCTCATCTTTTAATAATAAGGTTTTTACATTTTCTAATTCATCTGATTTCTTAAAACCAGTTACCTATGTGGTAAACAAGGATAACTACATAACTCAGCGTGCCATGATGTTTAAGGGTCTTATCTTAAATTGCAATGAAGAGCATTCTATACACCATGGAGGAGAAAACTTCTGACTTTCTCATAAGCCTTTGAAGCACATTTTAAATCTTGGGCTTTCAATAAACATAGTATGCACTAAACCTAAGGATCTGCCAGCCATTTCTCTGTACCGGAACTAAATGACTGCCATGAGCTGGATGTGACTAAAAACCACCCAAGAAAATGAAAGAACGGACCATGGCAAGCCAACCTCACCAGACCTATGACTGCCCACCAATCCAAGCATTCTCTTAGATAAACTTTCAGTTCCATTTATCTCCATTCAATCTGTCCGTATTTGAATATGAAGTTTTCAAGGACAGATGTTTCATACACTACTGCTTCCCACACTGTATCTGCTTAATTTATTTAAAGAATAGTTGATTTTTCTAGTTACTTCATAATATGAGTTTTGAATAATATATTAGTGGAATTGGAATATTTGAAAGGTTTTACAATATCAGGCTCAGGGTAAAAACCAAACCCAACCCTGTATCATTCCCCTGGAAAGCTCAAATTACATAATCACTATAAGAATATATGAGTTATCTGATATTTGATCCCTATTTCTGTATTAGAGTATGTTTGTGCAATTTAGTATGTACTACCACTAATAAGAGTAGGATTTTCCTTAATCTTCAACTGTTTGATAGAGCCCACAGAATGAAGACTTCCCTCATGGCATTTCAGTAATTTCACTTTTAAGCCTTTGCAGCCTCTAAAACCGAAAAACTTCAAGAGCAATGCTGAAAGGGCTTGAAAATACAGTCTTAATGAGGGGTTGACAAATTGGCATGAATGAAGGACGGATGATGAGTCTTTTTTTATTACTTTGTAAATCATTCCTGACTAGACAGTAGAAAAGAAGTGGGTAAACTTAATATATTTAAAAAAAAAACAATTCCCTTTAAGCAGCACAAGCAGATAATAATGTTAAAAGCAGACCATGAGATATCACCTGGATTCAAAGGTTTTTGTTTGTTTGTCTCTGTTTAACAAAGGTCACACGGACTTATTCACCAGGACATCCATGTAGGAGAGGTAAATGAGATGCTTGGGGATGCTCTGGTCAACTGCAAACGGCTATTAAAATGGTCACAGCGACAATTACTGTCTCTTCCTAGACTTGCTATGTTCTGCACTCGTTAAGGTACATCATTTACAACTATGGAAGCCAAGGTAAGTATGGATTAAAAACATTGCTTTTAAAAACATTATAATCATATATATTTCTACATATGCAAAAAGGAAGGAGGAAAGAAATTCACAGAAGTACTGGTAATTATCTACAGATGGTGGGATTGTGAATGCTTTGTGTTATCATGTTAATATTTTGCTATATTCTCCAAGTATGCTGCAGTGAGCACTGCTACATTTAGAAATAAGGAAAACACTAATGCTAGTCAAATATTTAACCATACACAGTAATTAATAGCAGAGACCACATCTCCTGGGTTCTGCCCCTTTTGGCATGCCAACATCCACAACATTTCCTGTTTCTATTTGCTTGCTGTTTGTTTTCAATTTGATAATGTCAAAGTTAAAGGCCATGAACTAGATACATGATTTAGAGTATTTGTAAATATAAAACAAAAGAGTAAGGGCTTCTAATGAGTCCGTTGGAATTAATTAAAAATATAGACCGTACTGCCTTACCTTTGTCAATGAAATGGCAAGTCATCTGTAATTGGTCGTGATGAGTGGCCTATTCATTGTTGAGACTGTTTTCCTTCCCAGGTTCCTGTTAAAATAGAAATCACTATTCATTATTTATTCATACCTCTACTTCATCTCCCAGAAGAGATCAGAGGTGGCTATAGGGATACACACAATGCAATCAGTTAAAACTAAAATAAAGAAATGTGTGTATAAATAAAGGGAAGATAAAGGTGAGGAACAAGATGGTGCCAGCAGTATGGGCTGTGCACAGAATGTGAGCCGTGTAATCCTGTAGAGTTGTTGAATACCCTGGTCAGTCTCCGGTTTGACTCTGAGATTCCTAGTGGTCACAGCAGAGGAAGAAATAATCAGTTACATAAATGCTCAATGTTCATAAGATAAAAACAAGTCAGTTGCTTAAATGAATCACATTGGGGATTGAGGCTGCAGTGGAAGTTTCTCCTGTGGGTCTTCAAAAAAGAGACCCCACGTGATGTGTGGATAATTTTGCAATATTATCCCTGTGACAAATCAACTGTGATTTTCATGAAGGTTGGTTCAATAACACAACTTCAAAGACAGTTCAACAAACCTTTTTGCCCTATAATTATGTTTTTATACAAAAGAGATACTTGCTTATGGTAACTAATTTTAAAAATGCAGTTTAAGGTAAAAATGAATAAGGTCCCATCAGTATCTCCCCAATGAGATAACCAATGGTAACAGTTTGTTGACTATCCTTCCAAAATCTTCCCTATGCTTACACACACACATGCACACACTTATTTCAGCCACTTCTATCAGCATTTTAAAGATATTTTTCAAATCTATATTATATATCTCTCTCACTTAAAAACAACTGTATCAGGACCTCCCTGGTGGCGCAGTGGTTAAGACTCCACGCTCCCAATGCAGAGGGCCTGGGTTCAATCCCCGATCAGGGAACTAGATCCCGCTTGCATCCCGCAGCTAAGAGTTTGCACAACTAAGGAGTCAGCGAGCTGCAACTAAGAAACCCACGAGCCACAACTAGGAGAAGCCTGCCTGCCGCAACTAAGACCCGGCACAACCAAAAAAAAAAAAAAAAGTTACAAATGGAATCCTATGGTGTAACCTTTAAAAAAAATAATTGTACCATATTCCACAAAATGGATACACCATCATTTAAGCAATCACTCCCTCCTGGACAAACATGCAGACAGTTTCCAGGTTTGGCTACTGTAACCAGAGAAGGAATAAACAGACTTACATAAACATCTCTAATGTTCTAGTACTTTTATTTCTGTGGGAAAGAATCCTGGAAATTGATCCAAAGTTGATAAGTGCATTAAGTATTTGAAGGACCTTTGTTACATTCTTTTCTGTAAAAAGGGTGAAGCAATGAGTCCCACAGTGCATAATGAGTACCTGCTTAATGACATACTAATCAGCACTGGATGTTTGCCATCTTTAAAATGTTTGCCAATCTAATGGGCAGAGAATGACACCTCAGTCATTTTAATTCACGGTCTCTTACCACTAACGGGGCCTATCCTCTTCACAGCTTTACTGGTGATTTACATTTTCAGTTCATTTCCTTTTGCTTATTTTTATACTGTGCTGTTTATCTTTTTTTCTTTTATAATCAATCTGTAAGATCTCCTGGTATATTAAACATTAACTGTGTCATATGAGCTGCAAGCTATTGTTCATCTTTTGGCTCTGTTTATGGTGCCTTGTCAGGTAGACATTTAAAATATTTACATAGTCAAATCTACTAATTTTTCCTAGATGGACTGTGGATTTACTGTCTTACTTGGGAGAGTTCTCCCAAGCCTGATGTTACACTACATGTATTCTCCTGTATTTTCTTCAAATACCTTTATAGCTCATTTTTAACATTAGATCTTTGCTTCAAATGGAATCTAACCTCATCATCTCCCAGATGGGTAGCTAATTGCCCCAACATCATTTACTTTATAATCTATCTTCTTACTGGAAGGACATGCCTTCATGCCTCCTTTAGCAAATATTAAGTTTTCCTGTATACCTCAATATATTTCTAGGCTCTCTGTTCCAAAGACTTACTTGTTGATTTCTAAGCTAATATGTTGTCTTAAATGCAGTAACATGCTGCTGCTACAAGTTCCCCACACTATTTTTCTTCCAAGTTTATATTTTTATATGGACTTGAAAAGCACATTGCTTAACCTGAAAACACGCCCACCCCACCAGCCCCCTGCGAAGTTGGAATTCTGACTAGAATTATATTAAAGTTATATACTACTTTGGGAAGCATTAATATCTTTGGAATTTTAAGTTTTCTTATTCAAATCATGGTATAGTTCTCTATTTCTTCAAATGTTATTTTATATCTTTTACTACAACCATATTTTTTGTTTTTGTCTTATGTCTTACTAAATTCATTCCCAGATACTTTAGTTTGTCATGCTTTTAAATAAGGATTTTTCTATTTGCATTTCTAACTGGTTATTAACTCATAGAAAGAAAATGATTGGGTTTCATCTATTATCTTTCACCCAGCCATTTAATCAAATCCTCTTACAGAATTTTAAAAGATTTTAGGCAGCGTCTCAGTCACACTACCTGCAATATTTATACATCGTACTTCTATTTCTTTTCCTATTACATTCAATGAACTTCCAAATAAATGTTGAATAGTAGCAGTTGAGTAATAGTAGTAGTGCTTGATATTTATATTATAATCCTACAGTAGTCACCATCCTCTATAATGGTCTTGTTTGTTTGGTAGCACAGTAGCTTCTTTCTGCTATGTTCTACTTTACTTTTTATTAGGAATGTCTACTGAATTATATCAAATGCATTTTCAGCATCAGTTGATATAATCATAATTGTTCTTCTTTATTCTACTGTGCCAAATATAACATTGAGAAATTTCACAATGAAAAATTATATCTTTCTAGAAAAACCCTAACTTAGATTTGATTTGCTACCATTTTTAAAAGGATATTTTCATAATTGAAATTGAATGATTTTTCTCCCATCTTTACCAGGTGTTGGTATTAAAAAATTAATACTTTTCATAAAATTGGATGGCTCTTTATATGCACTTAGTTTTGGGGGATTATTCATTTCTTGGAATTTATAAATAACCTTTCTTTGAATCAAATTTTCATAATTTACTGCTGTTAGAAAGCCATCGATTTCCTTCAGATTTTTAAATTTATTGTCATAAAGTTAACACATAATATTTTGTTACTGAAGTCTTTCGATTCTTTTGGGATCCAGGTAATGTCTTTTTCCTTATTCTTGATGGGGTGTGTGTGTGTGCATGTATGCATATGTGTGTATATGTGTGTGTGTGTGTGTGTGTGTGTGTGTGTGTGTGTGTAGACATAAAATGTATATGTATTATATGTTCCATATATATGTTATAAATATGTATTTTTGTTAGTCAGACTTCCCTTTTCTATTATTTGTTTTTGTGGCCATTTCCATTAATTTTAGCTTTTAATATTTTCTTTCTTTGGGCTTTAAAGAATTTCTTAGATGCACTACTTAGTTTATTTTCACTCTTTTAAAAAGATAGTATTAAAATCACTTAGGCTACAAAGTATTCCTGAATATATTAATGATTTCCTCATAAATTTTGATGTGAAGTGTTCTGTTTAATTTCCAAATAATTTGTAATTTTGGACTTGATTTTCAATTTGATCCAGGAATCATCTATAAGAGAGTTTCTTAACGTTAAGTATTTATATTTTAATTATTAATCTTTTCATTCATTGTTATATTCTTGCTTATTGCACTGGGATCAAAATATGGGATAAGTAAAATTTCCCCTCCCACTCAAGTTCAAGTTTTTTCCTATGGCCATAGAAACAATTTTTTTAAATGTTACGTAGACACAAGAGGAAAACGTGCCTGTGCCCTGTTTCTAGGGTAGAAAAACACTATATTATTGCCACCTTATAACATTGTCTACTTTGTCAAATTATGAAAAAATACAGTAAAATTCTCTGATATGGTTATAGGTTAATCATATTCTCCTGTATTTCTACTTTTTATTTTTTGCCTTAAAATTTCCGTAACTATGCTGGCCGTGTACAAAGGATATATGTATGTATAATAGTGTCCTTGCGAATTGTACTCTTTATCTGCAAAAGTATCTTTTTTTCTTATTTAATAATTTGGGTCTTGGATTCCATCTTGATGCTAATATCCTCACTTCCTCCCTTTTATTTGCACATGCTTGGCATCTTCTTGTCCATTTTTTTATCTTCAGCTTTTTTAGTTATTGTCATTTGGTTTCAGCTGTGTTCCTGACAAACAGCTTAAAACTGGATTTTTTTTTTAACCAATCTAAGAGTCTTTGTCATTTGAAAGGGGACTTAACAAATTCACATCTATTGTGATTAGATTATATTTGGTTTACTTGCATCATATTTGTTTACTATTAATTATAGTTATGGTTCCTGCATTTATTTTTATCTATTCCTTTCTTGCTGGGTTAATAAAATTTACAATTCTATTTTTTCCCATTAATTGAAATTTTTTATTCCACATATATTTTGCTCATAATTATCTTTCTATTTTTAAACCATTAAGAGTCTATATATTTCTAGTAAAAAATAATAATAATAAAATGACTTTATGCCATCCCACTACCCAGGCATTTTTCCTATGGTCTATTGTGCAGACCTGTGCCACCCAGATCTCCCCTCAAGGAGGGCAGGTTGCTCACCACTAAGAGTGTGGTCAGCAGACGCCTCCGGCTGCCAGCCCTTTCAGGGTCTGCCTCTGCAGGGAGCCTCCTCTCGCAGGCCCTGGCCTAGCTGGGGCTGCACACAGCCTGTGACTGAATGATGGGGCAGCTCCCCACTGAGTTGGCCCCGGCTTTGTGGGTCCTACATGGAAGTCTGACTTCTTCCTCTGCTTGCCTGACCGTGCTTCCCCCTCCTCCTTTCACAGGTTGTATCACTCTCCAAACTGTGTGGCTTAAAACGACGGAAATTCATCCTCTCACAGTTATGGAGGCTGAAAGTCCAAAATCAAGGTGTCAGCAGGGCCCTGCTCCACCCAGGCTCTGGACTGCATCCTTCCTTTCCTCCTCCTAGCTGCATGGTGGTGGCCGTTCATCCTGAGCGTTCCTTTGCATGCAGCTGCATCACTCCAGTCTGTGCCTCTGTTGTCTGCCTTCGCGTGGCATTTTCCTCTTTTTATACGGACACCAGTCCTATTGGATTGGGACCCACCCAATGACCTCATCTTAACTTCATTACATCTGCAAAGACTCTATTTCCAAATGAAGTCATGTTTCACAGGTACTGGGGGTTAGGACTTCAACATATGTTTTTTTGACCCCTGAAAACATCTTGCACCCAAAACTCTGTCCCAGTGCCTGCTTCTAGAGAGCCCAACCCATGACATCTGTTCTCTTCCTCCCCCGCAAGAGGAGATATATGGAATATTTTCACTCTCTCAATGACTGCTCCATTTTGAACCACTAAATAGCTCCTCTTAGTTGACACAGCTCTTCTTTTTTTTTTGCAGTACGCGGGCCTCTCACTGTTGTGGCCTCTCCCGTTGCGGAGCACAGGCTCCGGACGCGCAGGCTCAGCGGCCATGGCTCACGGGCCCAGCTGCTCCGTGGCATATGGGATCTTCCCGGACCGGGGCACGAACCCGTGTCCCCTGCATCGGTAGGCGGACTCTCAACCACTGCGCCACCAGGGAAGCCCGACACAGCTCTTCTTAATGAACAATTTATAGCTCACAGTCATATTATTAACATTTATTTAGACTTGACCACAAGTTTTACAAGGTTCATTGCTCATCATTGTTTCTTTGACTCTTCATCTCCTCCTATCCGAACACCTTTGTTCTGATTCAATTTTCATTCAGTTGGAACAACTTCTCAAGTAGTTCCTAAAAAGTGGCGCATGGATGGTCTGCTCTGTGTCATTCCATGTCCAGAAATGTCTTTCCTTTGTCCCCATGTATAACTAGATCTCTTGGATTCTTGGCTCCCAGACCTTTCTTTCATCTCCCTATTGCTATGTCACTGCTGTCTTCTTGCTTCCTGGCTTACAGGTGAGTAGTTTCACGCTAGTCTGATGCTTCTGTCTTGGTAACTTATTGGTTTTCTCTGTCTAGAAACCTATGAGAGTTTTCCCTTTGAACATATAGTTCAAAAATTCCATAAGGACAGATGTGTCTTTTTTCATCAATCCTGCCCAGCAAAGGGAAACTGACAAGAAGCTGTTACACGGAGATCTGATGACTTAAACCATGAATAATACGTAGGCTCTCTAGCTGAGGAACAAACAGACTTCATATCCTTCAGGCAGTGCTCTCTGAAAATTATTTCTCGTGACCAACCTTTTGATAAGAACTGGACAGGGGACCACTCAAAATTATAGTCTCTGGCAAGAGCCTGGAATGCAGAAATTCTAATGGCCAAGTAAGGGCATAATCATAAGACTCAGGTCTCCTTAGGAGATGTGTTAATATGTAATCTGACACGAGACTCCCTGTTAGAACTTATTTCCTTAAATTATTTCTGACATTAAACAGAGCCAATTAATAGTGTCATATGATTAGATTGTTGAAACACCAGCTCAGCTAACAATAATACATGCCAAGCAATGAAATTTTTTTTGACTTGATGATGGCTTATCTGTCCTTTCTGGTATTTGGTATCTGGATTTTGTTAGCATAAGGAATAAATAATTTATACTATTTCAGAGCCTGCTACCTTTCTATGCTTTCATTCAACTGGAGGGAAGGAAAGACTCATTTATTGAGCAACAACTATGTGTGAGATGCTGTCACAAAAAAGATTTCATTTAATCCTGCAACGAATCCTTTGGCATTCTTCAATTTAGCTTGTGTGATTCTGACACTTGTAACTGACTGTTCTATAACATCCATGGGACGCAGTCATTTTTAATTTTGCTGAGGCTCTCGCTGTGAGGCTGGTTTGTAGAAGTGAAGCCCTTACTGGTGAAGAAATATAGCAACTCCCAAATCCCTCCATCTCAGCCTGGTTTGCTGTTGTCTTTACCAATGCTGAGCATCAGAACCCCTGGGGAGCTTTCTGAAAATTCAGGTTCTCAGGCCATGCACCAAAACAACTAAATCACTGCCTCTGCATGGTGGGTCTGGGGAACCAGTTTTTTCAGTATGCTTCAAGGCCTTGGGTTCATCTAAGCTACTCTAAGCAGTAGAGGCAATAAATATGTTTTATCACTTCAAGAGAGATGTTAGGGTCCAGGAGGGAACACAGAACCTATTCTGGGTATGTTAAAGAAAGAGAATTTAAGACATGGAATTAGTTATAAAAGTGACGGGTGAGTTAAAAAGCTAAGCAAAAGATGGTGATGAAATGCAGAGACTAACATCGGCACCCCAAGGGCTAGAGGCACACCAAGGGAAGGGGTGTTACCAGACCTCAAAAGTCGGAGGTATCGGCGGAACATCATGGCGAGGGTGAACTGGAAGAGGTTGGAACTACAGAAGGAGGGGGTATATTTGGAGGCATGGTGAAGACAGTCACTGTTGCGGATACTACCCAGGGCACAGAGAGGGGGATACACTCTAGATTCTCCCTCAGCCCCTCTACCCAGCAATCCCTGTCTATGGCTCCCATGGGCCAGCCTACTGAAAACCATGTGACACAGGGAGCCCGAGAAATGTATCCTCTAGGAATGCCTGCCCTGTGACACAGAACAGGGGAAGAGTGAGGAATGGCTTTGAGACAAACAGGCCAGTGACGGGCTACAGAATGAGATACAAAAATGAGATAAAAATATGAATGTGGGAAAGCAGATATGAGCTAATGATATGCACAAGATACATGGTTCCCAAAGAAAATGTGGATTAGGAGGCAGGCTAGGAGCTGGTACAAACATTTCTATTTTTATGACTCTGGGGATTTCCAAAGAGCTTAAATAGATCACTACAAAGTAGCCAGGGTCTACTGCAGCCTCTTCATTAAGCGTAGGAGTGAGGCTGTGACTTGGGACAATTTGCCTGGGGTCAAGTCAAGAGGTGGTGGGGTTGAGACTTGATCCAGAGCTGTCTGACTTCAAATCTACTGCTCATTCTACCATATCACACTCTCCCTCCTAGTTATTTGACAAAATGTTGGAAGACTGTCTACTAAATATTGCATTGCATTTTTCAATTTGTAAAGGCAATCAGGAGGTTAGCTGACAATATTAACTTACATAATTATTTCCTGTAAAACTTGTTCGACATCAATGAGTCTCAACCTGGAGGGCATTTCTGAGTTTACGGGGTGGTAGGGGAGCTTTTTAAAACTCTACAGTTAAAGAATGGACTTGAGGACATGGGGAGGGGGAAGCGTAAGCTGGGATGAAGTGAGAGAGTGGCAATGGACATATATACACTACCAAATGTAAAATAGATAGCTAGTGGGAAGCAGCCGCATAGCACAGGGAGATCAGCTCGGTGCTTTGTGACCACCTAGAGGGGTGGGATAGGGAGGGTGGGAGGGAGACGCAAGAGAGAGGAGATATGGGGATGTATGTATATGTATAGCTGATTCACCTTGTTATAAAGCAGAAACTAACACACCATTGTAAAGCAATTATACTCCAATAAAGGTGTTAAAAACAAAAACAAAAACAAAAGCTCTACAGTTACCGAAGGTTTTAGATATATTATACTTGGGGGCCATATTCGAGTTAGTCAGATGCAACCCTTTCAACCTCTAATTTCCCAGCTAGGGCCATCGAAGTCAGTATTTTAATTTGCCACAGATGAGTTTGCTCCTCATGCAAGGCCAAATGAGGGGGGAAATGACTAATTACCAAATTACCCAACTAAGTAGGCCAACCTATAGATACAAGAGGCGAGGGGCACTAGCCATGAGTCCTTACTGATCTTCCCATAAAAACAATCTCTTCATTAAACACCAATGAAGCAACGCAACAAGGACTAATAGGAAGAACAGTGCAAGAGGCCTCTGAAGGCTTTGGTTTTCGGTCCATCTCTTCTACTGATTCTCTATGACCTTGGGTCCTATCCACTTCTTTTCTATCACGAATCCTGCTGACTCTGTTACATGGCGCTTCTGGTTTGGAGCCATCGCCAACTTTCTTGGGTAGAGCCTCCCCTCAGATCCTCTTCAGAATGAGGAGACTCACTAATCATTTGATCATCATGAGTACAACCTGCCCTATGGGAATTGATCTTCCACAAGTTAGCCAAATTCAAGTGTTTTCACGCCATTCAGGCTATCTATGGTAACCTTTCCTAGATCATTTCCCAATAGAGAGAGCAATTAAAACACAATTTGGGCCTTGGTCATGTCTGCCTGTTAATGTTAATCATTTCTGTTTAAATTATGCTCTTCTGAGTTCATGTTATCTGCCAGCAAACTAATTCACTTTTTCATGCATTCATCAACATCATTGAACAGTACATGTCAGGCTATGAGCTTGGCCCTGGAGCCATAAAGACAGAAACAGATTCTCGTCCTCAAAGAAGTCACATCAGCAGAAGAGACAGACATGGGGACAGGTACAATACAACATGCCACGTGCTTTACTAGGGTTCTTGGAGAAAGAGCTGCCCAAGTCAGCCTGTAGGGACCATGGAAAGCTTCATTTATGAGGAACACTGAAACTGAGCAGTTTCTGGGGGGACACAAGGTTGAGACGTAGAGGGTGAGGAAGATGCCAGGTGCCATGGCAGCTTAAAGAAAGCCCCAGCAGGACGAAGCATATTTAACACATGTTCCGGCGTGTTCTCTGAGATCTTGAATCTGGCATTTTAAGAATATACCCAGAAGCAGGCTTAGGATGTTACTTATAGGGTTACAGACAGACATCCAGATTGCTCATTCTACCTATGGTCACAAACCCCTGTTCAGTCCCTTGCCTAAATAAAAATAAATCTGTAAAAAATGTATATGGTTTTCATGAAAACCTAGAAAGTCATTCTTAGGAAAATGTCAGCCTCGTAAGTAGTTTTGCTGGGGAGGTAAGAAGTATTGTAGTCCTTCCCGTGCACTTGGAAGGGGTTTGATACTCTTCTAATGTGGCTTTGGCAACAAACAACAACAACAGGACAGGAAAAACCAAAGGCTTAAAAATGTGATAGGTTATTTTCCAAGGCTTAAATATAAGCAACGAGAATACACCTAACTGAAAACCATCCTTGACAGATTTTCCAAAGTAGAAATACCTATATTTTTCAAATGGGAAAAATTTTGTTTTATTAAGAAATCATAGGCTCATATTTCTTTCTTTAGAATATTTGCATAAACTCTCAAAGAAATGCAAAAGATCTGCATGTTGAGTATCTGCACAAAGGAGGCCACCTATACACACATATGTTCAGACATATGGTATGTTACACATTCGTAAGCTCCGAAGCTGTAAAAATAAAACCGTGGTGCTCTTATATTCAGCGTAATGCTCCCCTATTCCTACTGATGAAAATAATGTAAATGAGGTTTCGTTTCATGTATCTAATATTTATATAACCAAGCTGCTGCCAAAACCAATTCCAAACGGTGGCACCTGCTCGCTATGAATCCAAATGGAGACCAATCAAAACAAATTGCAGGGCTCTTATAGTCTCTCACGAAACACCCTCATCAACTCTCAGAATGGCTCTCACCAAGTGAATAAACAGAATAGCTATAAATGGCGATGACAAAAGGCTCAGCATAAAATGAACCACTCGTAATTCATTTTCCCAGCAAAGGTTGTGCTAAAAGAATTCATACGTCTTTTCAAACCAAGGCTTCACTGCAAACATTAGACAGAAGAAAGTAGCCCATGGAAACAACTGTGACGGGTGTGTTGGTTTCAGACCAGTGCAACTCACAGCCTTTCAGGAAAACACCATGATTGTACAATCTTCTCCTGCCCTGGTTTTCATGTTAAATACACAAAGACCTACTGTGTGTTTGTGTGTGTTTAGGGGTAGGGTAAGAGGGTTGGGGAAAGAGCTGAAAAGTCAGGAGAGCAAATTCATACATGGTCATGACACCTGGGCTTCCATTTGGCACAAGGAAAAGCCTCTATGAAGACTTCACAAACATTGTCACTTTTTTGTCTCTTCCCAGAGACATCTGGGACTGTCACTAAGAACTGCACATAGTTGGACTTTCTACCTCTATATAATGCTTACATTTTTTCTTTCCCCAGTTTTTACTAGACATTTGATATTGGGTAGACTTCACAACATTATATTCTTACTACACTGTAAACTTTCTCATTTTTTATTTACCAGATGATGTTTCCTTTCCACATTTTATTTCTAACCTATTTTCCTCTTTTTTCCCCCCAAGAGTATATGCCTCAGAAATTATTCAATTATTCCAATAATAATAATTGTGTAAACCATATGGGAATGAATGCAGTCATGACTGGTAAAAAGCAGCAGTCCAAACAAAATAACCAAAATCGATTTGGTTTTGCTCCTGCATCAGTGTTCAGGGTATTTCTGGGCTTATTTCATCTTCTTTAAAGAAAGTCACAGCAACACAGATCTCCTACATGCCCCCCAAACAAGGGACAGATAGTAGTTTACCCCAAAGCACTTTCTTCTGGCCAGTGTTTGTGGGCTGTGTGTCTGAGGGGAAATCTGAAAGAACAGAGATGGGGGTAGATAGGACCCTAAAAGAAACGCACTGCTCAAGGGAATTGCAAATGCTCCGAAGAGTAGAAGAGACTCTGAACAGGAGAAAAATTTTCTAGAGTTCTAGGCTAATAACCTTAATAGTCAACAAGTAATAAGAGAAGTTTCAAACGAGGCACAAATATAAAAGTCTAGATAGAGGGAAAACAGCGGTGAGATGACCACTTATGACACACTTTCACCTGGAAGAGTATTCATTTACCCAAACATTGATTCCAGCACTTCTATGGTTGGTACCTTGGGGGGAAATGACAATGAGTAAGATGGTCCCTGTTGTCAAGGTGCTTAAAAGAGAAGCCAAAACAAAAGCACAGAAATAATGGGCAAGTCTTTAACAGGATTAGGAGCTAATACCTTTTACTTGGCTTTGCTTCTAACAGGTATTCAATTATCACAGTCAGAGGGCTTACATGGAATGTTCTAAAAAATGCAATTAAAAATTAAAAACCTTGACCCCCAAAACCCAAGGCCATGGGATCATAAATCAGTTATTAGTCCCTGAATATTAAATTTCCCAAGTTCTGTGTTCAGGTTTGAGACATCGTGACAGAGAGTTGTTTTCAACAAACCAACAATTTAACTGGAGAATCAAGACTAAAGGAGTTGTTCAGAGAAGAGGAGGTGACAGGGTCTGGAGTAGGCAGTCCTAATGGATGGAGCAGCTGTCAGGTGACAGTGGTGGGTGCATCTGGGAAAACTACTCCTGGTGAGAGGAAGATCGTCCTGACCTAATAGTGGGGGATGAAGTTGGAGACAGTGATCGCAGGCTAGATGGCCTTGGGAGCCAACCACAGATATGAAAAACTAGAGAACACCTGCTGAAGGCGTTTGAGTAGGTGGCCAATAATATTAAAAATAATAATATTGCTTAAAAGGAGACAGGATGAAATGGGAACGGAAGACTGGATTGAAAGAGTGAACGCAGCAGTTGCTGCAGGGGTCACGGTGGTGAGAACCTAGAAGGCCAGGTTGAGCTCGACACTGAAAGGACAGAGCCCTGAGTGGTGCTGACAATGCAAACACGGTCAGAACCCAGGCACTGCCAGGGTCTGTGGGAATTTGGGGGCCAGTCGGGGTGACTAATATTTCAAGCCTTGCTAATTGTGGACCATCACGCGAGCTCTAAGAGCAGCCGTCTCCCCGCCTGTGGTTCCCTCCCCACCTCCATCCCAGCCTCAGGATGAACCGAAGGGCCACACTAGGCCCAGGCTGATCCACTGGGTTATATCCATATCGAGAACTTTCCCACAACGCAGGGACTCAGTGGTCAAGTGGGGTTGGTCTTGGACTTCTCAGGTCAGGGAGAGCCAGAAGCCAGCCAGAGTCACTGAAACTGAGAACCTCGCCATTTAATCAGACTATAGAACGGTGCACAGACAAGGCTCTGTGTTTCCAGACAGACAGAGATATTACTACTGCCTGCCGACACCCAGCCCTGGAATCCAGTCACACTCCCTAGCTAGCAGCTGGCTTCTGGGGGAGTCCTGTAGCTTCATAACACATCCACCATTCCCCTGAGCTCTCTGCAGGAGGTTCTAATCTTTATGGCCAAACTCTCCTCGACTAGGACAGAAAATCCACTATCAATAAGCTACCACAGGCTTAACTGAGGTCTTCACCCCATCCTCCGCCTGCCACCCTTTCCTCCGAGTCACGCCCTAATGGGCAAGGTGGTGACAACCAAGTGGTCATGGAAACGGGATGGAGTCAGACTGCCTGGCTTCACCAGCTGTACAGCCTCCGCATCTGAGAAATGGGGGAAGTGACAGGATCTCTCTCACAGGGCATCTGCGAGGAGTGACCAACATGGAAAGCATTCACGGTGTCCCGGGCATAGAGCTCACACTCCATAAATTTAGCACTATTATTATCATCGGCCTCCTCAGCTACTCGCAGCAGCAGGGGCACCAGGAGCCACAGCGGATCCTGTCACTGCTGTGCTTCCAAACTTCACGTGGCTACGGGGCAGACTCCCAGCACTCAAGGCCCTGCAGAGTCTCGGGCTCACGGCTCTGCTCTGCCTGCGCATTTCTGCCTCCCTGGAGGTGGGAGGAGCCTTTACACATACACACCGCGCCCCGCGCCTCACCTGCCCCCTCTCAAGTCTCAGGAGAGCATATGCTCTTCCACAGCCTCTTGCCTAAGCCCAGTATTTGTTCTCCGTGACCTGTGCATCAGTCCAGTGTCTTTCGTCTCTGAGGACTTCCTTGATTCCTTCTATCCTTCTATCCTAGGAGAACACAGTGCTTCCTTGGCTGTGCTCGCAGAATCTCCATCGACCGCTTACATTTTGGTGTTTGTGTGACCCAAGACTGCATTTGCTCTCAGTCCTGCTAATAGTAATTTCTACAGATAATACATATGGAGCACTTTTTCTGTGCCAGGCACAGTTAAAAGTACATTAATCAAGGGCTTCCCTGGTGGCGCAGTGGTTGAGAGTCCGCCTGCCGATGCAGGGGACACGGGTTCGTGCCCCGGTCCGGGAAGATCCCACGTGCCGCGGAGCGGCTGGGCCCGTGAGCCATGGCCGCTGAGCCTGCACGTCCGGAGCCTGTGCTCCGCAACGGGAGAGGCCACAACAGTGAGAGGCCCGCATACCACAAAAAAAAAAAAAAAAAAAGTACATTAATCAAGCCATTTAATTCTCTCAACGACTCCAAGTAACAGGCTTCTGTTATTACCCTCATTTTACAGATGAGAAAACTAAGGCACAGAGAGATTAAATAGCTTATCCAAATTCACACAGTCAAGTGGCAGAACCAGGCTGTGAGCATACAGACTGTCCAGTTCCAAAGAAGGGCTCCTAACCCCTCTACGAAGACTGCCTATTTTAAGACTTCACTTATTTCCTTAGGTGCCCTGCCTGACAATCTCTGCACCTTGCCTCCTGCTTCACAGAGGGATGAATGGTCCCTTCATTTGCTGCCTTTCCCACCTGTGAACCCTCACACACTGGTCCCCAACCTTCTCTCTAGTCAGAGGCTCTCTCCTCCTCTCTAATGCACAGCTAAGGAATGTTCTGTGTTCCCTCCTGCACACACCAGTCTGGAGCCCTCTCTCCATCAGTTATCCTTTGACCTGGACCTTCAACGGCTTTCTCTCATCTGCCCCTTTACCTTGGGAATATGAGCATGTTGATACCCTTCCTGAGACCCTTCCTCCCGCACACGCCTTCTTCACCCTGACGCCCTCTTCTGGTTGCAACCTTCTCACTCCCCTTATGCTCAAGATAAATCCTCCGAAGACTAGTGTTCGCTCCCTGCCTTGACTTCCTCCCCTCCCCCTTCACTTCCGGATGCAGCAGCAATCCAGCCACCCCCCATAACCACCCCAACTTCACAAGTGGGCTACTGGTTACTTCACCCATGAAGTTTCATTCGTCACCTTTCTGGACTTCTTCACGGCATTGACCTTGGAGTAGCCTGCACACACTGGGCTCTGAGATCTGTGTTGAACTGATGGATGACCAGTCTTCCTCCATCAACAGTGCCTCCACCCTTGGCTATCCCACATGGCCAACACTGTCGTTTGCCTACCCCAAATCCCTTTCCTTACGGTCTTTACTAACAGAAGCCTGATTTTGCTTGGGGGAGGCAATACGCCCAGTTAAACAAACAGAAAACTTATATTGCCAGACGTTTTACAAATGAAATGTTGGCAGACGTTTATGTCCAGGGAGACTTGTTAGAGGCAAACTCAGTTGGTGTGGGCATTTCTGCCACTTGTCACTGGCTCTTTGCCCTTTCTTCCATGGATGGCAGGCTTGAGAGTGAGCCCGAACCAGGATTCCACATATACCTGGTTTCCCCTTCCTGATATAGCCGGCTTTCCCCCTACGTCTCGGAACACACCTTGGTCTCCTTGGCAGGCTCCCTCTTCTTGGGCTGCGTCGTGAAATTCCTGTTCCTCGTGGTCTTCTGTATTCTCTTCTTCTCACTCCCTCTGCATAATCTCTTCCATTACCCAGGGGTTCAACTGCCACCTACTTGGAATAGTCCCCAATAACTCTTGAGCCTACATCTCTTTCTTGAGCTCCAGACTATATTTTCAGTTGCTTTCAGGGTTCTTATATAGCATCTTAGGGGCACTATAAATTCTAGTTTATCACACTCGTCCCCGCTCAGAGAATGCTGCCATCATCCATCTAGTTGTCCAAGCCAGAAACCAAGGGGTCATCCCGACTCCTCTTTTAACCTCATCCCACAGCGCATCAATCAAATTCTTTTCAATCAATCTCCCTGACGTTCTTTGATTCTTTCTCCGCATTTCCCGGTTACTCTCTTAATTGAGACTTCTTTATTTATTGCACAGATTGCTGCCTCAGCCTCCTAATTAGTCTGCCTTGCTGGGGCACACTATTGCTAGAAGAATCTTTCTATAATGCAAATCTGTCTATGTCACTCTCCTTCAAAATCCTGTGGTAGCTTCCCACTGCTTCAGGGGGGAACTCAAAAGTCTTTAGCACAGCACATGACCTCTCATGACCTGGCCTCTTCAATTCATCTCTCCTTGCTGCCTACCCCAGCATGGTTGCTGCCATATGGGATGATTTGCAGTTCTCAGAAGCCATAGTGCTCTCTTGCCTCCTTCCATTGCACTCTCTCCAGAGCCTGACATGCCACTGTTCCTCCACCCCTCCCCCGGCTGGTGTTTCTTATTCTTCAAGATGCACCGAAGGCAATCGTTTCCTTCTATGAATTCACCCTTCCTCCTCCCAAGTCAGGGCTCAGTGCCTCTCTGTGCTCCCATGGTGCCCTGGTCCTGCCCCTACTGTGACACTTACTGATTACACTGTAATTATCAGTTTCAATTTCTTTTCTTTCCACTACACTATCAGCCCTTTCAGGGCAATAACCTCTGTGTATTTCTCTGTAAATCACAGAACCTAGCACAGTGCTTGGCACACGGACTTAAAGGTTGAAAGTGTAATGAATGTACATATAAGAATGTCTGCCACACTTCTTAGATAAGCTATCTTGAGTACAGAAAGGAAGTCTTATTTTCAGTCCTTACTTATTTTCAGTTAAGTCAATGCTTCATAAATGTTTTCTTCTTCCTTCTTTTTAGCATTGGATAATAAATGAATGTTTAGTTTTCAGAGTGAGAAACAAGATGAAAAACTAGGACAGTGATTTTGCATCCCAAATACTTCTACAAGAGTTCTCTTTCTCCCTCCCTCCCTCCCTCCCTCTCTCCCTCTCTCCCTTCCTTCCTTCTTTCCTTCCTTCCATCCCTGTTTTAGGTTTATTTCACACAACTGAAGTATAGTTGATTTACAATGCTGTGTTAGTTTTGGGTGTACATGAATTACTTTTCAGATTCTTTTCCATTATAGGTTATTACAATAACTTGAATATAGTTCCCTGTGTTATACAGTAGGTCCTTGTTATCTATTTTATATATAGTAGTGTGTATCTGTTAATCTTTAACTCCTAATTTATCCCTCCCCCCATCTCATTTTCTTCAAATGGATCTCTTTTTGAACATTTAAAAAAATATGGCTATATGGGCTTCCCTGGTGGTGCAGTGGTTGAGAGTCCGCCTGCCGATGTGGGGGACACGGGTTCGTGCCCTGGTCTGGGAGGATCCCACATGCCGCGGAGCGGCTGGGCCCATGAGCCATGGCCCCTGAGCCTGCGCGTCCGGAGCCTGTGCTCCGTGGTGGAAGGGGCCACAGCAGTGAGAGGCCCGCGTAACGCAAAAAAAAAAATATATATATATATATATATATATATATATATATATGGCTATAAATGCAACTCGTATCTATTATAGAAATATTGGGCAAATATAGAGAATCACAAATAAAATAAAACTGGCCAGCAATCTCACCGCCCGGAGATGCCCACCGTGCTCCTTTGGCGTCTCTTCTAATCTGCTTTCTGGTACGCTCACACACTGCCTTGCTCTCCCTCCCCTCACTGCTTCTATGGCACAGGGGCTGAACTGGGCTGTGATACCCTGCGGCAAGCCTACGTCATTCATTCCAGCAGAATTCAACACAGCATGAGTCACAGAACAAAAGAAGACAACCCTGTGGAGCGGCCCTAAGGAGTGAACTTCAGTCTGAGATTGGGCTTCTCTTGGAGTGAGCTGTTCATCTGCAAACCCTACTGGGGTTTATCTATGCTGCAAAGTAACCTTACCTTTAAGTGAAAACTGTCTAGACTTTCACTTATCCGTTGGAAGAGACTCAGTCCACTCTGGCAAAGATTTCTTTTCAAGTGCTGTATTAAGTTCACAGGAGTAACTTTCCATCTTATTATTAAACTATTTCAATTCCTATGGCTTTGAAAATAGGGGGTGAAATCCCCAATCTTCAGCGTTAGGATTTATTTCAAATCCCACACACCTGGCAGGCTGCCTCAAAGCTCACCACCATGCTGGTATCTCAGTACTAAACATACCCTCTTAACATCAAGGAAAAGGATAAATCTCTGATGTTTAAATTCAGGAATGCAACCCAGGAAGGATCGAGCATTGTTTTGATTATTAGCAATCCATGGAAAAATATGTGCCCTTTTCCTAGTGTTAATACCACTAAGTCTCCATGGAATTCCAAGTTCTCTGCTGCCCAGGCTTGTCGTTTCCCCTTGAATAGCCCTACGTGCGGAGTTTCCATCAGAAGCTCAGGACGACTGAGTCTTGGTTCAAGGAAGGCAGCAAGCCCCCCTCCCCCATACACACGATTTCAATTCACCTTATCAGCAGGCAGGCAGGCAGAGGAACAGTGACAGCCTAAAATACCTCTGGACCACCTACCTGTGTGGCAGCAGCAAGTGCTAACTGAGAGAGCCTTGGGAGCACTGGGAATGGGCACGGACACCAGTGTCTCGGGTCAAGTTTCCTGTCTGGGAATCAAGGGGAGGTTGAAGAAGGAGATATAGGTGTGGAGACAACAGCTCAAAATATTCTGACGGGCTTCCCTGGTGGCGCAGTGGTTGAGAGTCCGCCTGCTGATGCAGGGGACAAGGGTTCGTGCCCCGGTCCGGGAGGATCCCACATGCCGCGGAACGGCTGGGCCCCGTGAGCCATGGCTGCTGAGCCTGCGTGTCCAGAGCCTGTGCTCCGCAACGGGAGAGGCCACAGCGGTGAGAGGCCCACGTACCGCAAGAAAACAAAAAAATTCTGACACTTGGAATTCTTACACCTAAACACCTCAAGAACAGGGCCCCTCTTGCCTGGGTTTAAGAGATTTTGCCTAAGAAACAGGAGGACCAGCTGGCAGTCAGAAAACAGTGTAGTCAGCACCGAGATGGGGCGGATACAGGTTGCCCAGGGGAGCACATGGAAGGGGCACATTACCCGGATTCCAGGAAGGCTCCTCTGAGGAAGTGATTCCTACCTGAGTTGTATCTTTTTTTGTTTTTTTTGCGGTACGCGGGCCTCTCACTGTTGTGGCCTCTCCCGTTGCGGAGCACAGGCTCCGGACGCGCAGGCTCAGCGGCCATGGCTCACGGGCCCAGCCGCTCCGCAGCATGTGGGATCCTCCCGTACCAGGGCACGAACCCGTGTCCCCTGCATCGGCAGGCGGACTCTCAACCACTGCGCCACCAGGGAAGCCCCCTGAGTTGTATCTTAAATGACTCGTGGAGAGCAAGGTAGAAAAAGCTGGAATGGGTATTTCCAGGACACAGGAGCAGCATTTGCAAAGCCACAGAGGTGGGACAACATGGTGCCTTCTGGAAATTACCAGTTATTTGTCACGGTGGAAATACAGAGGTACATGTTGGGGAGGGGTCTGGCATGAATCTGGAAGGTTCTGCAGGGAAGGTCTTGTGTGCCATGCGTTTGGAATAAGAGAAGTCACCACTTCGTTCATTTTCACAACTGGCGTGTGCTCTAAACTGAGTCACTGATGAACAAAGGATATGCACTAGAGAGAGGGTTTCAGTATTATCAATCACACTCCCAGCACTTTTAAAAAATCGATTCAAGCTAACATTCTAATGGGTAGTGTGGTCATCTCAAATATAATCTTAGCTAGAGCGTCACTTTCCTTAGCTTTGGGCTTACATGTCCAAGTGACATCTCCCTTTGGTGCTTCTCACAGTATATTAGACGTAATACATCCTAAACAGAACTCAAACACCCCTACTCCTGCCTCTTCCAATCTCCCATCTCGTGCAATGTCACTCCACCCCCCTTTTTACTCCAGTCAGTAAACTCGGAATCATGCCTGCTGTCCCCCCTCCCCCCGCCCTCCCCCCAAGTCCTGCTGATGTCTCACAACCACGGTCCCCTCTTCATCCTCCCCTCTCCATCCTACTGCTACCCCTTGGGGTCCCTGTTAACCGGCATCTCTTGCCTAGATGAATACAACAGCTTCCCCATGGGTTTCCCCGCTTCCATTCTCCACAAGCAAGAACGATCATGAAGAGGAAATCTGTTCAGGTGAGTCCCTTGTGTAAAACCCTTTAATGCTTTCCCATTGCATTTAGAATAAAATCCAGACTCCTGGCCTTGGCCTGTAAGACTCTGTAGGATCTGCTGATTACCCTGCTGTTCAACCTCATCTCATGCTGTTTTTCCCCTTACTCACTGGGCTCCGGCCCCACTAGCCTTACTGCAATTCCTCAAACACACCAAGCTCTTTCTAGCTCAAGGGCTCTGCACACACTACTCCAGGTCTGTAACGCTTCTCCCTGACCAGCCTGTACAAAACAGGTGCTTCTCTATCATTCAAGTTCTCAGTCCCTCATTTATTTCCTTCCTAACCTTTATTGTAATTGGCAAGGATTCCATTGTTTGTCTCTCTCACTTTCCCTCCCTCCCTCTCCTCTTTTTTTTATTTGGTGTGTTACCTCTCACTATAATATAAACTCCATGAAGCAAGGGAATTAATGTGTCTTTTAGAAAACTGAGATAAAATTGTCAATGAAAGGTTGGTGTCTGGCCTAGAGTAGGTGCTTAAGAAATATTTACCAAGTGAACAATGTTACAACCATATTAGAAATTCACCCCAATTATCACTCTCCAAAATGTTAATTAGGCTTCCTAAACTTAAAAAAATTCTTGCTTATAAAGCAAGATTAAAATTAATGAAGGAATCATTATACTTTGAGGAAGCTTAATTCAAATCTGGGCTCCAACAGATTATTTTATTCACGTGTGGTACTCCATGGAGAATTAAAAAAAAAAAAAAACTACCATGGATGCAAATTCATTTATTTTAAAAAATCATGACAATAACAGAGCAGTACTACATGCCTTATTTAATGTGGAAAATATCTAAATAAGATCATTATGGCTCTGTTACAATGTATCTATTTAGTCTAACACTCTGGTTCCTTTCCACTATAAATCCACTTTATTTGAAATCTCAGAATGCATAGCCCAGGGCTTTTCCAATGCTAAGACCGTGCACAGTGACCTTGATCATACTTTGGAATATTACTGAGAGCATGAAAAAATTCTCAGATAATTTGATAGTTTGATCTACATAGTCTTTGTCTATTCTATCTTTCGATCTCCTTATGAATCTACAGCCATAATTTCTAAGCTATTAAATCCAAGGCAGGAGAAAAAGAATGTCATTGAGATGGAGGCAGATACAAGAACACCTTATTAAGTCAAGTTCATTTCATTTACTCTTTTAGGATCAAATGATTTCATAACTTCCTAAAAAGGAATAAACAAATAAATAATTCGGTTTTTTAAAAATCAGAAATATAGAGAAATAAGAAAACATTAAATTAGTAAAAAAAATTTTTTTAAACTTAAGAATTAATTATTTGTTTTAAATGAACACTGCAATTCTTGTTGGCTGGAAATTGCTGGAATACACTCTGTTCTTTGCACATGTTACATGACCCTCTTCATGTTCCCCTTGGAGGATATCAACTTGCTAAAGACCTGCTTCTTTTGTAAACACCTTTGTATTTCCTTCCTCTGTATTCCTATAGAATCTTGGAAATATGTCTATATTTCAGCAAAGCACTGTCCATTTTTAATTTCTATGTGTGTACCCCACCAAGAGCAGCTTAAAGACTTGCCCACCCCTCTTTGTATCCCCGGCCCCTAGCACAGTGCCTGGTGCATACTAGGTATTCACTGGACATTTACTGCAAAAATGAGTAAGTCATCTCTATTATTCCTTCTCCTAAGACCTACACCTTTGGTGACCATATTTTATAACCCTAATACTGACAAACATGACATCACGAAGGATTTTCATATCATTTCTAGATGGATGAAACAGAAGTATGCCAATTTTAATGTCAAGATTTCTGAGACATTTCAATGGGCAGCTGGAGGCAATATTTGTTATCTTGACTACCCTAGAAAATGTGAGATCTCATGTTGCCATAGCTGTGAAAGATGAAAATGGGTGGGAACCTTAAGTCTGTGAGGGCAGGTATCTGTCTAATCCTGGCCTCCTTCTCCATCACCACCCACCCACCCATGCAATCTCCGCACCCCTTCTCACCTCCAAATGCTCCAGGCTTTTTTCCACTGAAATGACAAAACAGCAGTAACTGACCTCCTGGAGACCTCACTAATCCTGAATTACAGATAGGTCTAGTAGAGGAGATAAAGACCTCAGAGCAACATGTTCCTAGCGACATTATCAAAACTCTCTAGTTTGGATTAAATGAAGAAAAGGCTGTCTTAGATTCATGAAAAAAATTGAAATACAGATTATTTTCAGAGAACTATGCTCTTTTTTTTTTTTTTTTTTTCAGTCACACACGGGAGATCCAAACATGACCATCAAATAAATCACTCAAAACTGACTTGGAAAAGAATGCTTTAGAAATGGACAAAATGGAATTGAAATTAACATGCCAGCTATTTGACGTTGGCAAGTCCAAGAAAGTTCTGTGGTCTTTACATTTTAAAAGTTGTTCAGATGTACATCAGAACGCTGTAACTGAGAAGAAATTAGAAACATGCTAGAGAACCAAAAGCAGCTGGTTACCTATAACATGGTACAGCCACAGAAGGCAAAATGATGCAAAAGTATATTTAAAACATTCACTGTATATTATATGGAAAAAAGTAGTTTGTGGAGCTGACTATAGATGCCATTTTTGTGTAAAAATTACATGTGCATATTTAAGCATAGAAAAAGCCTGGAATAGGACTTCCCTGGTGGCGCAGTGGTTAAGAATCCACCTGGGGACATGGGTTCAAGCCCTGGTCTGGGAGGATCCCACGTGCCACAGAGTAGCTAAGCCCATGCGCCACAACTACTGAGCCTGCGCTCTAGAGCCCGCGAGCTACAACTACTGAGCCCACGTGCCACAAGTACTGAAGCCCACACGCCTAGAGCCTGTGCTCCACAACAAGAGAAGCCACCACAATGAGAAAACCGCGCACCGCAACGAAGAGTAGCCCCCGCTCGCCGCAACTAGAGAAAAGCCCGTGCGCAGCAATGAAGACCCAACGCAGCCAAAAATAATTTAAAAAATAATTTAAAAAAAAAAGAGAAAAAGCCTATAATATACATGGGAAGATAAACAGCAGCAACTCAGTGAAGTGTACTTCTTTTTGCTTATTGGAATTCTTTTAATTTCAAATGAATCTGTATTGCTTTTATCATTAGAAAGTGTAATTTGCTTTGTTTTAGCCTATTTACTTGTTTCTTTTCAATCTTTTTTCACATTATTAAAATACACAGTTTATGAAAGGTTGCTTAAAAGTAAATGTCATCTAATCTCTTGTCCTAATTATACAGAATTTGATCGATTGTGTTAAAATTAAAGCAGATTTCTGAATTCTGGGCTGTGAAAATGTGAATGAGAGGCAAAAAAAACCCAGCAACTTTCACGAGTGTTAAGAAAACTAAAACGAAAGCGTATTGACTTCACAGACCATCGAAGTTGCAACATCACCCTCCCTAGCCTGTGCCTTGTAAGGGTTTTAGTCTGGAAGAGGTCCTAAAGCCTGAAATACTCTCTAACGTGCAACAATGAAATACATCATGACATGTGTATCACAGGTCTCCATGAGCAAACACTCCATGTTTCCCAAGCTCCACCTATCAGCACTGATAAACCCCAAGTTCTTTCTATAGAGATGCACTGCTATTAGGAAAGATACATAAGCCATTGTCTCTTTCTTTCAGGAAATCTGCCATAAAGATAGGGGATTATTTCATATACTATATATATTCTTCAGGTTTCCATTTTTTCAAATGATTAGTTTTCTGCCAAATAATTTTACACGCCTTCTCCCCTCCAATTCTTACGACGTTTGAGGTAGGAACCACTCCTATTCAACAGGTAAAAAGACTGAGGCACACAAAGATTAATTTGCACGAAGCAGGGAAGTGGGAGGGCTAGGTCAGGAATGCAGTTCTACAAGTCTGCAGATGCAGTGCTTTTATAACCATTACATGACATTACACCCCCTCTACTCCCCTCCCCCCCCCCAAAGAAACCCGACAAAGTAAGGGCTACAGGCAGTAGGTATAGCGATGAAGAGGAAACCAATACTACCTAGAGCCAGGAGAAGCAGAGAAGGCTCCATGAAGTCAGCAGGACTTGGCTGGAGTCTTGAAAGGCAGAAATGCAGTATCAGGAGAGAGAAGGAGGTCCAGGAGAAAGCACTCTTCCCTCCTGAGTACAAATATGGTTTGGATGTCCCTGAGTCCTCTTGTATGAAAGACTGGGATGGACTGCCCAACCCACAAGAAGGAACCTGACAATATTTTATGATTAGAATGAAATCGTAGCAATTTAAAGTAAGGAAAGCGTTCTTTCTTTCTTATCATTACTGGCACTCTCCTCTCCCACCGTTCAGCAACAATTGTGAAAAGGGATAAGGAAAAAAAAAAAAAAATCTGTCCCTAAATAAAACCTAAGAGGACAATTAACTACTTTAAAAAAAATTCACAGTACTCACTGAAGAGGAAAATGTCTCTGGGTTAAGAAACTGGGCCAAACTTGCAGAAATAATTGTGTCACGGGTGTGGAATTAAATTTCAATTTATAAGTGGGAAAAAAAGCCATTAAGAGAAATAGATGACAAGGGAATAAAATGAACCAGATGAATTCATGAAGGAAGTGAATCAGTAAGCCTTCTGCTTGAACAGTCTCCTCATGTTTGGCGTAAAAGCATTTACCTATAGGTTTTTCTCCTCACAAAAAAGCCAAAAAGAAAAAAAAAGGAAAGAAAACAATTTCTTTTGACCTTGGTTTTTCCCAAATTATAATCACATATATGTAAAGAGGTATTGCTTGTGAAATGCTTAATAACAATCTACCCATAAGAAGGGGAGAGGGGGTGACCTTTTCCCTTTAGTTCCTCTTTATCCTTAAGGATCTAGAAGAACTCAATCTCTTTCTTCAGCCATCTGGCTGTCTCCAATTCTGCTCATCCTATTTTCTCTTAAACCTCCTCTAATCAGGCTTCCACCCCACCACTCCAGTGAAATGACTCTCACCACCGCGACCTGTAACTTACATGTTACTGAATCCAGGGCTCAACAATCAATCCTCTCTCGTCAGATCAGCTGCAACTGGTAACATTTGATCACTCTATCCTCTCCCCCCGTTTCCTTTCCCTAGTTTCTAGGACAGCACACTCTCTTGGTCTTCTTCCCTCCCTGGTTGTTCCTTCTCAGGGTCCTTTTCCTGACCTCTTAATGTTACAGGGTGTCCCAAGGTTCAGTTCTTATTCTTCTGTTCTTTATCCACATTCACATGACCCTCGGTGATCTCATGTATTCTCTTTAAGTTGTCATCACAGGAAGATGGCTCCCAGTGCTGTAATTACAGCCCAGCCTTCTTTCCTGAACTCTAGATTCAGAAATCTAAGTGCTTACTTGACATCTCCGTCTGAATGTCTAATAAGGTTCGTTTACTTAACATATCCAAACTGAGCTCCTTATACCTCCCGTCCTCAACCCACCCCACCCCCCAGCCAAACAACAGCAGCAAAAAAACACGCACAAAAAAACCCGAAACAAAAAATCCTACCTTACAGATTTCCACATCTCAGTCGATGGGAACTCCATCCTTTCAGTTTCTCTCTCCTTCTCCCCTCTGCCCCAACCCTGCCTTATGCCCACCTTAAATCTGTCAGCAAAATCTACTGGCTCTACCTTCAAAATATATCTAGAATTTCACCACTTCTCCACGCCTCCACTGTTACCACCCTCGTTCAAGCCACCATTGTCTCTTACCTGGATTGTTGGAAAGCCTCCTAATTGGTCCCCCTGCTTCCTCATAGTCAAGACAGCAAGGGTGTTTCCTTTAAAACCTAAGATAGGTCATGCCACTTCTACGTTCAAACCCCTGCACTGGCTCTCCATCTCTCATAGTCAAAGTCAGTGTCCTTTAATGGCACACGAGACCTTATGCCACCTGTATTGGCAGCAGTTCCCACCCCTGCCCACCTCTCTAAGCCCCTCCAACTATCCTTCCCTTCAATAACTCTGCTCCAGCCACCTTGATTTCCTTGCCACTTCTCACGGTATATATGATGTAATTTACTTATTTATTATGTTTATTGCCAACCCCTCCCTCCACCTCCACCCTGTTAGGATGTAAGCAGAATGTGTGCTCTACAAGGGCGGGAGTCTGTTTTGTACACTGACGTAGCCTAAGAGACTAGCCAATGTGAGGCAGGTGCTCAAAGCAAAATTATTTAACAAATGAATTTCTAGTCTCTTAGCAAACTATAAAGAGCCCAGCCATGTGACTAGACTTGGTCCACTAAAAATCTTACTACATTCCTTTCTCTTAAAAATTGTCTGTGCCATTTGTTCACCCACTTACCCATCCACTAATCATCCACTCAATATAAATTCGAGTAACTATAATGTTCTATGCACAGGCATTAGGAACAGAACTAAAAGACAGAGCCTTTGTTTTTACATAGGTTAAAGAAACAAGAAACCACCCAAACACACATCAGCCTGTTAACTGCCTTTATAGAAGGAAGTCCTGGGTATAACAAGATCCCACAAGAACGCTATCTAACTCACCAGGGCTGGAGAGGCAGAGGCCATTAGGAAAAGCTTTCCAGAAGCTATGCTCCCTCGGGCTAAGTTTTTAAGGGGTTAGTTAAGGACAAAAGGTTGGTAAGGAGTGCAGAGGAAGAAGGGAGGAAGTGCTGTTCTCAGCAGAGGACACACAGCTTGTCAAAGCACAGATAAGTACATGGGAGCCTGAAGCTGGGGGAGCCCAGGCAGCTCAGTGTGGCTAGAGTCCCGGGGTTCAGGGGGTATGTGGAGATATGCAGCTTATCATACTGTGTAATTGGACTTAATCCTGAAGTTAAGAGGTAGCTATTAAAGTTGAATTTCAGGTTTGCATTTTAGAAATACTGGTAGCAAGCAGTGTGGTAAAATGGGGCCTTCAGAAAGACCATATATAGATAGGTGTAGAATTTTACTTGAGTTAGAAACCTAGTGTAAATTGGTAAGGTAAAGAGCTCCAAGAACTTTAATTCTTGACTCAAAGGAACCTTTGATAATAAGGAAAGATAATTATCGTTGTTATTATTATTTACCATTTTTTAGAAGACTTAAAAGACGAGACCATTAAGGGAAAGCCGGTCGAAGACATTCTTAAACACATACTGATTCAACCTCAAATCCCAAATGAAATGGAACAAAAAAAAACATTCATGAAGAAAACCACCATCAATGTCACTCTCTAGTCAACAGGGAGCTCACAATGGTAGTCCGAGGGCTCACATGCCAAAAGGAATACCCAATCCATACATCATCTGCTCACTCCCATCCCTTCCTGAACACCTCGCATTTTTCTTTCCAAAAGACACCAACACGCAATAGCTACTTGTCACTCTGGAGTTCCAGTAATCCTCTGGGCATTGTAACAGTGAAATCATTCTTTGTCCTTAAAGTAAGAGGGAGGGATCGTCTGAATCACAGGAATGGTCACCTCAACCAATTTTATTTTGCGAGGGCACAAAAGATCTTTTTCAATTGTCTTCTTTCACAACCTGCCTTGCTAGCCAAGCCTTAGAGGTCAGTTTGTTTTGGAAGACCATTGTAGGCAATTGGAAAAGAACCAGAACTATCCCTGGCACTGATACAGAACTGAACTTTCACAGGTAAATAAAAGCTACACATACTCTGCTTTCTAGTTTCAGTCACACTGCCTAAGAATTTGTTAATGAGTGATTTTCACATCTCCCAAGTGTTTATTCCGAAAGTTCAAAAAGGAGAAATAGAAATCAGGCACAAAGAAATGAGGTATGAGAACCAAATACCTATTTCTCTTTTAGGGCAGCACTTGGAATTTGGAAAGTTGATGCACAATCAAGGCACAAAACACTTTCGCCAACAGTACCTGTGTGTGTGTGTGTGTGTGTGTGTGTGCGTGTGTGTGTGTGTGTGTGTGTGTGTGTGCGCGCGCGTGTAATTTACAAAGTCTAACCTACCTAAGAAGACCAAGGAGAGGAAAATGAGGGGAAATCTAAAATGGGAGTAAAGCTAAATAAGGCCCCAAGCACACAGAACAAAATTCATAAAGTAGGTCAGGTGTGTGTACGTGCAAATGTGCACGTACATTAATTGTGCATGCACAGGACTGTAGTATTTGATGTTAGCTGCCTAACCTCTCTGTTATAAAACTGTTTTCACAAACAAGCTACATATAGAACCAAAAGTCACTTTTTTGGCGGGGTGGGGTGGGGTGGTGTACAGATCTATGTACAAATTTTATTTGCATCCACTTACTATTTCTGTGAGCTTGGGTAAATCACTTAACTTCACTAAGGTTAACTTCCTTATTTTTATTTTTTAATTCAAGTATAGTTAATTTACAATGTGTTAGTTTCAGGTGTACAGCAGTGATTCAGTTATCTCTATCTATCTATCCACATATCTATCTATCTATCTACCTACCTATCTATTCTTTTTCAGATTCATTTCCCTTATAGGTAGAATCAAAAGTCACTTTTAAGGTGATTTTAAAATATTTATTGAACTTCCAAAAATGATACTAACCTTTTGGAACAAACTGTGGCTTTCAATGGTTTGTTTCAAAATATCTAATGCAGGGACGTTACACTGTGAAACTTGAAGTTTAAGCACCAATTCTAAAATGCATTCAAAGGCAAGTTTTCCTTTTTGGGTCCTTTTGCTGAACAGTGATTTTCTATGAAGTAAAGGTAAGAAGAATAATAGTTTCTCAGGGATTGCTCAAGTGTTCTGAATTTAAATCTCTAACCTCTGGGGAGAGCTTCTTATAGAGAAAGAAGGCGAATTTGTTAATTAGGTAATAAAAGATTTTGGATCACTCTTTAAATCCTGCTGTTACTTTTCCTCTAAAAATGATACATTTTTACCTTATAGAGTTTGTTTGGGGGGGGGGGCGGTCAAATGGTTCTTGCTTTTGTTTCCCCAGGAGTGAAAATCTAAGGACAACCAAGGATACTGTATAACTCAAGTATAACAAAGCATATATAACATATACATATATATACAAATTTTTTTAAAACAATAATTTAAAATTTGTAGTTTGGGGATTTCTTATTTCGAATAGCAAATCAGTTTTAAAATATGTAAACCATGATATCCTTCTATACAACTTTAATTTTTTTTAACCTATTAGTAAAGAAAGCAATCCTCCTGATTGCTTCCCCTAATATGATAATAATGTCTAAAGCCATCATTTTAAGTAAACATATCGTTTGATTCAAAACAAGTGGCAACCCTAGCAAGCTGGAAAATAGGCTTTATCTCAAAAAACAAAACCAAAAAAGTCTGTTCATAAGGAAAAGGCAAAAAAGACTTAAATTCAAACGGAAAAAAAAATAATAGAAAGTAACAGACTTGAGAAAATGTATTTGGTGTTCTCATCTGTTAAATGGGAATAATCATTGCATTTACCTCACAGGGCTGTCATGAGGATTAAATAAACTCATTACAATCAAAGCATGGAAAATAGTGTCTAGGCCCTTACTGAATACTCAGTAAATATTAGTGCTAATTATTATTATTACTATTGGCAATGGCTCATGTTATTAGACCATCTCTTGCTTTTCTACTAGGGAAAGCGAACAGTATTAAAGGGATCACAATCTCGTGAAAATCCTGGCTGCCGAGCAACGATAGCCTGATTTCACAGAGGAAGTACACTAAAGAAATTGCTCAAGGTTCCCCCGATCCAGAAGTAAGAAGAGGTCATTACCGAGGGATCAGTGTTTCTGATTTGTGAAGGGAAGGCTATCATCTAAAAAAGAGATAAGGCTTGTTCTGCATTTTCCAGAGAGTTGGACTTGAATTAAATGGTGTAAGTTCCAGAGGGAAATGTCTGCTCAGTGTAAGAAATACTCCAACGTCAAAAAACTCTCATCTTATAAAAGGACAGGCTGCCTAGAAGGATAGAGTATACTGTTACTGAGTGTGAAAGTAGGAGTTTCATCACTCATGGATAATAAAGAAGATTCCTTAGCAAGTCCACACTAGGTGACAATAATGACAACAATCACCACCACAAGGACAGTAATGACAGTTGATACTAACTGCCCAGCACCGCTGTAAGGACTTTACCTAGAGTGACCCTTACCTCAGCCACCCAGCTCCACAGTCTGTGTTTTTAACCACTGCCTCCCAGTTCGGAATCCTGAGCAAGGTACCTAATGTCTCTGTGCCTCCATGATAAGTGAGGACACATAAAATGCGGATAATATGGCACTAATCTCAGAGGATACTGATGAAGATTAAATGAAACAATACATTTGTTTAGCAGCTAGAAGAGTGCCTGACATGTAGCAAGTACTTCATATATACTTTTTAATATAAAGGTCATATCAACTTTTAAGAAAACCTTTTTACTTGCATGGCAAGGTAGGGAAGGCATAAAGAACTGTCTTGGCTACAGTGAGCAATCTGACTCCAAAAAAAACTTTTTTTTTAAATCCACTAAATGGAACTCAAGGCTTGCTGATTCAGGATTGAGTCTCTGAACACAATGAGACATGAAAAATATGGGCAAAACTGCTAAAGTGAGAGTTCTGCAGTGAGATCAGATTCTCTGTATACTTTGTCACGGATGACTGTAACGTAAGACCTTGGGAAAAAAAACGGCCTATTCCATGACCCGCTGCTGACTTCTCTTAGCATCTCCAAGATCTTGGCCAATCACTCAACTCCACTTTCAGCAGAATACTTATTTGCTTCACACACTTGACTTTACCTAGTTCCCGTTTAACCAATTCCCAAACTTAGGTCAATCCAATCTACTTCTTTTGCACCGGACATCCAATGGCAACCTGTCATCCAATGTGGCCTAATAAAGCTCCTACTCACCCTTGTCACTCCTTTACAGATTCTCACAGAGGTAGCATTAAACCTTTACTTCATTCAAGCTTCCAAATCTACTCCTGCCCCACCCTGAAACATCCTACACTCCTTAAAACTTGGAAAACAGAGGCAATCAGATACAAATTCTTTTCACTTTTCATATACACCTGCCTCCAAACCCCTAAACTCCTGCAACACAAATCAGTTCAACATTTACTGCTATCTTTGCCTAGCCTTTTCACTCTCCTTCCTGTTGCAAAAGAAAAAAAAAATTATTCTAGACAACCTTTCCAAGACCAACTCCTTCTTCTATTCACTGATGCTACTCAGGAAGTATCAGTTACATCATCTTCTTCGGTTTGTTGCTTTGGCGACTATTCCCCCCAATCTCCCACTTCTCTCTTGGATCTTCAGACTTTTTCTACTCATCTAAAAACATGCCAATAAGAAAACAATTCTCAGTCCTGTTTCCCTCATAAGTCTTGACCCTTTCCCCCTTATATGCCAAATATCTAAGAGTGGTCTCTTGCTATAGGTATGTAGCCGGCTGAACTGATAAATGTGAACCACTGGAAGGCAATCCCATACAGGTTATTCTTGATTACAATCGATCTTTTAAGTACGCTTAAAGGTTCCGACATCCCACAGCTGCAGATTTGGTGACCATTAATTATATGTTCCATTTACACTGTGTTTTTGAGAAACATCATAAAGGAAAATATACAACAGAGGTTTGTTATACATGACAAACTGTACCTTAACTCAATGTTGGTATGTGCTTTGGGGCTTCTAGCACAAAGTTTATAGATTAGCAATACTAATACCTTAAAAAGGTTTTTTTGAAGCTAATTCTTACATGAGCTAAGCCTATACATTCTATAGAGTAATGACTGAAGCCATGAGCAATAATATAATAATCTAAATTGTCTATATAAACTCTTAGAGCCTTATCTGATTTAAAACTTACCACCTATATATAAAAATAAACTTATAGAAATAAAAGCTTCTCTATACCTTCAGGGAAAAGGATCTGGTAAAAGCCCATAAAACAGGAGAACAAGATGTACTGAACAAGAAGCAAGCAAGCCAGTGAGGGTGGAGCACAGAAAGCAAGGGGAGGGAGAGGCAAGGGTCAGACTGCACAGGGCCTCCTAGGGCAGAATTAATACATTTTGGTATACCATAAGAACAACAGGAAGCAAATGAAAAGCTTTAAGCTGGGAGATGGAAGGATCAGATCTGCAATTTTAAAAGGATTACTCTAGTTGCTGTATGGAGGATGAACGGGTAGCCAACCAGAATGAGTGTGAAGGGACAAGTGGGAATTAGGAGGCCTAAGAGGGAAATGATGGTAGGCTGGATCCAGGTGGCAGTACAGATGAAAGAAGATAGATTCTGGAAGATAAAATCAATAAGATTTGGTGAATGATTAGATATGAGGGAAAGAAAAGAGAGATGTCAGTGAGATGTTGGTTTCCTGAATTTATATACACATATACATGGAAGGCAAAGTAACATCTTGTATGACACATAGCGAATTATTAACAGAAATTACCTATGGGTAGTGAAGATGAATTTTACATAGTAAAAGGCAGACTTTCATTTTTTTTTTTTACTATATAGATATCTGTATTGTTTAAATATTTTTATAAGCAGAAGGTATACATTATTTCATAGTTAAATTCAAATGCAATAAAAAGAAACAGCATTTTCCTGGGTAAAAAGGATAGAAATGGCATTTTAGGGAAAGGAACAATTTAATCAAAGGTACAAACACATGAAAGTACATGGCATATTTAGAGTATCAAGTGGTCTAGTGTTTACAGAGTAAGAAGGGAAGATGTGTAATTGGGACAGGATGAGCAGAGGATTAAACCTGTGTTAGAGTATAGCCAGCTCATGAAGGACCTTATCATATGTCAAGTTAAAGAAAGCATTCTCTACACTATAGAAAATGGAGAAGCATATAAAGATTTTAAGCAGGAGGATGACAAACTCAAGTTTATATTTTAGAAAGATCACTTTAGAGGCAGTGTGAAGACTGGGCCAAAAGGGAGGTAAGAAAATAGGCTGCGAGATCACTTACGCCGGAACTTAAGCTAAATCAGGGCAACAGAGATAGAGAAGGGGAGACACAAGATTCACTTCACAAGTAGACAGGACTTGGTGATTGAGCTGGATTTGACACACAGAGAAAAGGGCAAGTCAAAGATGCTTCCCATGGTTGTAAGAAATTAGATAGGATGACATCAATTTAGGTAATACAAGAACAAGTTAAATGAAGAGATAATAAATTTTGTTTTGAAGGTGCTGAGGTTAAAGTACCTCTGGAAGCAGGTCAAAGTGCCCAACAGGAAGTTGGACACATACGTTTGAATTTGAGGAACAAGGTCAGAACTGGAGCACATTAACCCTTTTACCCAGAATAGAGAATTTTAAGCCTGTGGACACGATCTTACCCTCGATGTAATGAACTGAATTCTTGAGGCAACTGCCAAAAGTTGACCAGTTCCATTTATTCTCATAGTTGTAAAAATTCCACGTAATTGTTAAAGTCTCTGTAGGCAATAACTTAAAGTGAGGCGGAACATTTTGTCTTGGTTTCTTGGTCTCTCTTTTCCTTTTTTTTCCCCTTCCCCTTTAGTTTGCCATTCTTTCTATCTACCTACTTATCTAGTTAAGGAAGATACAGGAAATATAAGGAAGTATAATATAAAAAAATTTGCTATTAAATATTTTCATACTTTGTCTTAATTGTAAAAGGCAAAGAAAAGAACATTTCACAATTCTACCTTTAACAAAACCTAAGTTAAATAATGATTTACCTAGATGACTCTCCCCTGATTTCCTCTGGCAAGTCACTGCCCCTTAATTAAACGACATCCCCCAGGCAGTCAAGTCCAGCTGTAGCTTTAACCACAGAGGTTCCTGAAACAATTCCACGGTCCTGTTGTTGCTTACTGTCAGAAGTTTGAGTCACACTGTACCTTTGTCTAACCGATGATGCCCTAGTTTCTTGGGAGGTGGAGAGGAAGGACCTGTTGGCAAGGAAACAGCTGCTTCCTTCCTGAGCCAGGGAAAACCAAGAAGGTGACAGATGGGCAGAGCATAAAAGCAGCCAAAAGTTGCACTGGTTCCTTGTTGGCAAGGATTTTCACTGAGGCACGATTGGGTATTTTAAAGCATATTAATGACTGAGAGAGTTTCATCTGCCTGGGTGCTCTGCTGAAGTTCAACAGGGCTTCCCACACATCTTCTACAATGGAAAAACTTTAAAATTTGCAGTGGTACAAAGAACCTGGCTTCAGCCTATGTACAGTGGGCTAAGACTGCAAGGCACTGTCCCATTTCACTTTAGGATTATGCCCAAAAGAATGCACTTTCTGGTTAAAAAAAAAAAAAAAAAAAAGAAATTCTGTATAGTAGCTATATTTGTACAACTTATTAGAATTACTATTAAAATTTCATTAGAAAATGTTTTTTAAATATGTTTACTTTTATATATTTAATTTTAAAAGATTTGTTGCAAACTTTTATATTCTGCTCTTTTATCACCATCCCCCATCCACTTCTGTACCCAGAAACTTAAATATTCAAGGATTCCTGGGTAAAACAGACAACCACTGGATGGATAAAACTAACATTTTAAAAATACCTGTACATAGGTAAGTTATTGTTCTTCATCAAATAGAAATTAGCAATCACTGAAAATAACATTAAAAATTAGTGTGGGCATGAAGTATGGAATTTTAAAACATCAGTTTACTATGCTGATTAATTCAACATTTATATTTGCATCAGAACTTAATAATCGCATAAATAAATAGAGCTCTCAGTTATTTTAAAAAATCAAGGGATAACATATGTATTTAGACATATTAGCAGCGTAAAGATGTATGCTTCAACACACTTATTGGGAAAACGTCTGAAAATATTACACTGAATTCAAGGGCACCCGCAGGAATCTGACATAAAAGTTCTCTAGAATAACAACATTTCAGGAAATTCCAAAAAAGGAAAAGGGTAAAATAGGAAATAGCCTCAAATTAATCGACAAAGTTCAGTGCTTGTTCCAACTTCATTTTTCTCTCCATTGCAAAAACAAAAACAAAACCGAGTCTCAGGATGGGTGGGTGAATCACTTAGATGAAAGTTCATCTACTGGAATAAATGGAGAGGCCGCTTGGGCAGGTGACACAGGAGAGTCGGTGGTAGTGCTGACTTTCGCTGGTGAATTACAAGAAGATCCGGCACTGCTGCTGTTTCCATCAAGGGTATCGGAAGATACACACACACCAGGATCTGACAGCTGTGCAACGTCAGAAGAAAGCATGTTGGTGATGCCCTGGAAAAATCTCTTTGGCTGGTATTCAGTTTCCATTTCACATTTTCTTTTCAATGGTCCAAGAACACTTGGTCTAATGCAATTAATTGGACTCTGGCTTCTCCGGGTAGTAAATCGGGTCGTTGGGCTGGGAATAGGGCTTGGAGGCAATCCATTGCTACTCACAAAACTTTGCAAGGATGGTGAAAAACACTGCTTCCCAATTCCCCGGGTGGGTGACGGTGCTGGCGACACCGGAATGAAATCGATGCGTTTCGGGGAGGCGGATTTCTCCACGTCGTTGTCACTCAGGCTGAAACTTTCCTCCCAGGAGTGGCTTATCTGCATTGCGTTCTGCACCTCGCGCTCGTGGACGGTCTCTCGATTGATCAAGTCCATGCCCTCCTCCTGTTTGATCTGGTGCAAGCGGCTGCTGTGCATGCGGACGGGGGAGGCCGGTAGTAGCAGGCCGTGGCGGTTCGGGAACGTTGTGCTGTTTCGCCTGGCGCTCGGCGCCTCGGCCTGGAACACCGGCGAAGTGTCACTGAGGCCGTGGATCAGGGGGGCGCTGTTAGACCTCCTGAGGCCCCCGCCGCCACCGCCGCTGCCGCTGCCGCCGCCCTCCGCCGGGCTCCCAACCGTGCCTGGAGGCAGCTCCAGGTCCAGCTCCATCTTCTCCTGAGCCATGTCGCGGGCAGGGAGGCGGGGGCGGTGCTCAAAGACCTAGGATTCCCATTCCCCGCAGTCCAGGGCCGCTGCCGCCGCCACCGCCACCGAGAATCTGTCAGCGGGCTCGTCCCTCTGCGCATGCGTGCCCCTTGGCGCAGGCGCCCTACAATGTCTCTCTTCGTGGCGCCCGCTTAACGCAGAATAGCTGCGTCGCAGCCCTAGGGAGAGGGGGGAGGAGTGGTTGGGCCGCCAGTCAGTACGTTCCTTCCGCTGATATCTGTGAGCGCAGACCTGCTTTAACGCATGTTAATAAGGTTACCACCATATTCAGGAGTATATATTTATAAAATTAGAGCTCTGAAAGAGAGGTCCTTGGCGATGTGGGGCTGTATGATTACGAGTGGAGTTCGTCCTAACCAGAGAGGCCTTCCCTGAGCAAGGGACCATCTCCTGAGATCCCAAGAAGCAGGCCAAAAGGATGGGGTGTAGAACTGCCTGGGAAGCGGGAAGCGAGGGCTGCCAGCTGTGTGGCTGGCGGGAACCAGGAAGGGAGGGAGGGAGTGTGGCCTGGAGTGGAGAGTAAGCTGGCGGGACGTGAGGTGGTGGACCTTTATCCTGAGAACAGTGAAAACTCGGAAGGTTTTCCAGCCATGGGTATAATGGCGACTGAAAAGGTCCATGGCTGCAGTCCGGGGAATAACGTTACTGGGAGATTAGAACCTACAGAAAAAGACCAGAGAGGAGGCAATCCTCGGGGCCAGAGATGATGGTAATTTGCAGTAAGGTGGTACTGTAGGAGAGGAGTTGGAGAGAATGGGAAAATCTGGGAACTCGGTCAAAGAGGGAAAAAAACCAACCTGTATTACTATTGTTTTATTTAGAATCGTATTTCCAGCACAGGCATATGTGCTCAATCATGTTCATTTAGGATGAGGAATTTAATGAGGGGAAAACCAATAGGTCCTCGAACTTTAAAAATAAAAACACAATACTTGGCTCATGTAAGTAACAAACTTTCATATCATTAAAAATCGGTTTATATTTATTCTTTAGTGTCTTCAGTCAGATTTTTTCGCACATAACTAACTGTGTGCCAGGCAATGTGGTAGGAATTAGGCCCTAATATGGAGACATTTAATTTCTATTTGGGGGAGAAGAGATAAATATATGGGCTATTTTTCAGATAGTGGTAAGCCTTAGGAAAAAATAAAATAGGGTGGTGTGATAGAGCACTACTGGTAGAAGGGAGGGGGCAATTAGATAGAGCTGGGATCTAAATGACGAGAACCAAGTCCTGCGGACATCTGGGGGATGAATATTCCAACCATAGAGACTAGCAGGTGCAAAGGCCCAAGGCAAACGTAAGTGTGGTGAGCTGGCAAGAAAAGAAAAAAGGGCCGTGCCGCTGAAGCATAACGGGGGGGAGTGGTATGAGGGGGTAAAAGAGTTTGGCTTTTATTCTAAGTACGATGAAAAGCCACTGGGGCATTTTAAGCAGGAGAGTGATATTATCTGGTTTATGTTTTAGATATCACTTTGGCTCTGTGGAAAACAGGCTGAAAGAGGGCAGGAGTGGAGACAAAGATGGATTAGGAACCATGGCAACAGTACAGACAAGAGATTACTGGACTAGGGTTGTATCAATGGCGATGGGGGAGAAGTAGATGGATTCAGGATATGTTTTGGAAGTAGAACCTATAGGATGTGCAGATGGATTCAATTTAGATGGTGAAAGAAATAGATAATTCAAAGGCAACTCACAGGTGTTTTACGTAAACTGGGTAGATGGCAGTATCATTTACTGAGATAGGGAAAGAGTGTATTTAGAGGAGTAGAAATTAAGAGTTCTGTTTTGCTTGATTTGAGTTGGAAGTGTCTATTAGATATCCATGTGCCTAGGTAACTGAAAGAGAGCTTAGTGATTTTTGTTTGGCCTACTTTTTGCAGTTGAAGAAAGTAAGATCCAGAGAGGCCAGCACAGTCAGCATCACATAGCTTGTTTAGTAGTGGGAACCAGTACTAGAATCCAGTATGAGAATCCTAATCCATGCCCTCTCCACTGTCTCTCAAACAGCTTTTAATTTGAAGTCCCCATAGAATACAGATCCTGGTAATGAAACAATGTTGATTATTCATACCTCTAGTTATAGAAACTGATTTAAATTTTCCAAGTGCCACACGCTATTCAAGGTGCATCATATGTAGAATCTCATTTAATCCTCACACTAACCCTAGGAAGTAAGTAGCCTTGTTCCAGTTTGCAGAGGAAACTGAGACACAGGGATTCAGTAATGTGCCCAGGATGACAGGAAGCGGTGGGACCTCGCCCTTCGGGCTCCAGAGCATGGGCACGATGGTGCCTCCTCCACGTGCAGTAACACTTCAGACTAGGAGAAACCACTTCCAGATAGTTTACACCTTTGTGAGTGCAATGGTATTTGAGACAGAATTTGAAGGACAGGTAGGATTTTAATAGATGATATTTTATATAGAATTGGAAGCATGAGTATAAAATAGCAAATCTGCTAATACATAAAGTACATGAAGACGAATAGGTAATGGGAAAAAGTTGGAAATTAAAGTTGGAGTCAGAGAATTGGAGCTCTGAATGCCAAACAAAAGTGCCTGTATTTAACATGTGGGGCAATAGGAAGCCGTTGACAAGAGGAATGACACAATGAGAGCTATGCTTTAGGGCCTGCCAGGTGGATGGATCTTAGATAGAGGGAAGTGGAAGAAGGAAGGTGGAAAGAACCAACATTTTCTAAATGCCCAATGCTGCCAGGCCCTTTAAACACTATAGTTCCACTTAATTCTCATTGTAATCCTATAAAGCAGATACTGTTATGCTCATCTTATAAAGGGACAAGTGAGGTTCAAAAATTGCAAAAGGCCCTATAGCTACATGGAAGAACAAAGATCTGAACCAATATGAATCAAGACCTCACTTCAAAACCTATATTCTTTTTGCTGCTTTCCCATGAAACAACGGACAAAGGATTAATCCCCAAAATATACAAACGGCTCATGGAGCTCAATATCAAAAAAAACAAACAATTCAATTAAAAAATGGGCGGAAGACCTAAATGGACATTTCACCAAAGAAGACATACAGATGGCCAAGAGATGAAAGATGAAAAGATGCTCAACATCACTAATTATTAGAGAAATGCAAATCAAAACTACAATGAGGTATCACCTCACACCGGTCAGAATGCCCATTATCAAAAAATCTAGAGACTATAAATGCTGGAAAGTGTGGGGTGAAAAAGGAACCCTCCTGCACTGTTGGTGGGAATGTAAATTGATACAGCCACTATGGAGAACAGTATGGAGGTTCCTTCAAAAACTAAAAATAGGGCTTCCCTGGTGGCGCAGTGGTTGAGAGTCTGCCTGCCGATGCAGGGGACACGGGTTCGTGCCCCGGTCCGGGAAGATCCCACATGCCGCGGAGCGGCTGGGCCCGTGAGCCATGGCCGATGAACCTGCGCGTCCGGAGCCTGTGCTCCACAACGGGAGAGGCCACAACAGTGAGAGGCCCATGTACCGCAAAAAAAAAAAAAAAAAACTAAAAATAGAACTACCATATGACCCAGGAATTCCACTACTGGGCATATACCCTGAGAAAACCGTAATTCAAAAAGAGTCACGTACCACAATGTTCACTGCAGCACTATTTACAATTGCCAGGACATGGAACCAACCTAAATGTCCATTGACAGTTGAATGGATAAAGAAGATGTGGCATATATATACAATGGAATATTACTCAGCCATAAAAAAAAACGAAATTGAGTTATTTGTAGTGAGGTGGATGGACCTAGAGTCTGTCACACAGAGTGAAGTAAGTCAGAAAGAGAAAAACAAATACCGTATGCTAACACATATATATGGAATCTAAAAAAAAGAAAAAATGGTACTGATGAACCTAGGGGCAGGAATAAAGATGTAGACATAGAGGATGGACTTGAGGACACGGGGGTGGGGGGTGGGGAGGAGGAAGCTGGGGCAAAGTGAGAGAGTAGCATCAACATATACACACTACTGAATATAAAATAGCTAGCTAGTGGGAAGCAGCAGCATAGCAGAGGAAGATGAGCTCGGTGCTTTGCAATGACCTAGAGAGGTGGGATGGGGAGGGTAGGAGGGAGGCTCAGCAGGGAGGGGATGTGGGGATGATGTTTGTGTGCATGGGGCTGATTCACTTTGTTGTACGACAGAGACTAACACAGTATTGGAAGCAATTATACTCCAATAAAGATCTATTAAAAAAAATAAAGATGGAGAATTTGATGGTTAACTCTGAGATGAAAAGAGGGTCGAAACTAAAGTTGGGAATGGCAGAAAAAGGAGGTGGATGTGGCGACCGGAAGGTAACAACCCAGAACCTGACTGCGTGGCTGTATGGAGGATAAACAGAGAGGAGTCACAAACAACTGAAGTTCATGCATGAGCAGCTGAAAGAATGGTACAACAGTACTGAATAAAAACAGAAGAGAGAGGAAGAGCTTCCGTAAGAAAATCAATATTAGATGAATAGGAAAAAAGTATTAACTACAGAGCTTATTTTATAATATCCATAGCATATTGCTAATTTGCATATTACTAAATTATTTCTATCAATAGTGTGCCTCAAATGTGCCAACATTGTTCATCCATGTCTGGATAAACACAATAATCATCTTTACTAATAAAGCACAGAGATGGTGATAACTACAAAATCAAACATACACCTATTAGAGATCTTCACTTGTTTCCCTGTTTCTACCCTTCTCTCTACAGTCAATTCTCCACCCTATGTTCAAGGTCATCCTGAAAAATAAGACTTGAAGAGTCACTTCCCTATTCAAAACTCTTTGGTGGATTCCCACTCGGGGCAGGGGGGGAGCCGAGGTCATTACAATGATCTATAGAGCTCTATCTGGGTCCCTGCCATCCCTCTGCCTACCCACCCAGTCACTGCCTTCCTCCAACTGCAGAGGCCTCCTTGCTATGCTTTGGCATGCTCCCCCGCCACCTAGCTTACTCTTCTTCCAGTGGACATCAAGTTGTTCCATCCCTTCAGCTCTCTGCGCGAATGACCTTTCCTTGTAAAAAGCAACAACAGTTCCCAATACCAAGTCTACACTCCCATCCCCCTCACTCTGTTTTCATTTTCCTCCAGAGCACCACATGACAATATGTATACATTGTTTTCTTGCCTCATCCTCAAGAAGGCAAACTCCACGAGGGCAAGGCCTTTGCTCTGTTCCTTACCATAAGCCTATTATCTAGAACAGGGCCTGGCACATAGCACTCAGTAAGCAGTTGTTGAGTCATTGTGCAAGTGAATGATGAATGAATGAATGGACTAATGTAGCTCTGTCCAAACGGGAAGAGAACTCTGGTATTTGAAAGTCCAGAAAAGCCTAATAGGCTTTTCTAGACTGATTCTAAGTGCTCCTTACTTTGACAATTCCTTTTCTCATATCAAGAATATCATTATTAGTTACAGGGCCCTCCAGCCCATGCAGGTAGGCTACCCAAACAAACCATTATGTGAACCAAGACGTTTAAGTCCTAAGTTTCCATTCTTTTTAAACCATCTGCTTATACACACTTGACAGAGTTAAAATGCTCAGGCTGAGGATTCTAAGCAGTATGTAATATATTGAGTTAGTGCTTCGTCTCAAAGGAATAAAAGATAAATGAAAGGAAAGAGCAGCCATAAAATGCAATTCAGCCTGTTGCAAAAATAATACCAGAGGCAGGTCTAGATCTTCCCTAAGTCAATTCACCCTTCTGGTTTCACTCCGGGTATGAATTAAATACCACACTTAGGAGTAAGTCATAAAATCAAACATCTGCTCATTAAACTTTATTGTGATTAATATTTTATTTTTTCAAACTAACAGGTAGTTTCCTTTTAATTCCTAGGAGCAATTTCTTTTAACTCAACATTTTATTTTTGAGATTCAACATAATGTTGCTGTATAGAATTCTACCCTTTAAATGTACCACAATTTATTTATCCATTCAAACAGCAGTGGAAGTTTGCACCGTTTACAGTTTGGGGCTACAGCAAATAGGAGTTCTATAAACATCTAGGAGCAATTTTTGACTATTAAACCCCCAAGCATATAAAAAGGCAGATATCCACCTCTGAATCCATACTGAATGAATGTGAAATACAAAAATATGTGTACATGTATAATCTGAGATGAGCTGGAAAATGTCTCCATATCCCACATTTATTAATATCACCTATCTAGAATAAAAATATTGCAGAGGAAAAGTATACTTTCAAAGCATAGGAGCTCAGGAGTGTTCACTGGTACAACAACTTAGGGAAAATGTTTGGCAGTATATCATACTACCTACTAAAAGAAAATATATGCATGTTCTATGATTAAGAAATTCCACTTTGGGGTATATATCCAAGAGAAATGAGTACTTATGTCTACTGAAAGCCATGTACAAGAATGTTCCTTGCATTTTTATTCATAATAGCCCCAAACTGGAAACAACCCAAATGTCCATGAACAGAACAGTCAAAAGGGTGAACACATTATACAATGGAATTTTTTACTCAACAAGATGGATGAGTTACAGTACAATGTTGAATGAAAGAAATCAAACACATAAAGAGTGCATACTCTTTGACTACCTCTTTATGCGGTTCAAGAACAGCCAAAAGCAATCGATGGAGGTAGCAGCCAAAATAGTGGTTACCCTTGGGACTACTAACTGGGAGGGACACAAGGAAATGTTCCATATCCTGTTCTGGGTGCTGTTGACACAGGCATCAACATAGGTAAAAAATTATTAAGTACTCAAAATGTATACACTTTATTGCATATCAAGTTTGTCCTCAAAATGTTATCGACACAGAGAAAAACAGAATGGGAACTTGGAATGTAAATGGAGGACAAATAGAATAAGAATGTACTTTAGTCGGGATGAAGATATTTTATTCAAACGCTAACCACGAGTCTAACTCTAAATTCGAACACTAAGCTTCCAAATCTCTCTGACACACAACATTATCAGGGGAAGAATAGCTAGTTGGCCTTGACAGGACAAAGAAAGCAGACAGAAACACACACATACACCCTTCAAGCTGCCTTTCACTGGGGCCCTAAACACCAATAGACTCCAGGAGCCTCACACAAACACTGGACACTTGTCTGAGGCCAGATCACCAACAGAACGATCTGTTCTCCTTGGCCCTGTTCCCAAAGAGCCCTCAAAGTTACTTATTTCTATGAAGGCATGAAAGAGGAAATGAAGCCCATTTTAGAGCCTTTGACTTTCTCAACTGCAATCCGTGTATTCTGTTCAGTCGGTTCTTCAGTATCCTCCTAAGCATAATTCATGAAATGAAACAGAGTTAAAGTAACGTCAGAGGAACTCAGCGGGGCCTGTTATTACATACGGAAGGAATGAGAATTGTGTTTGAGGACGCAACTTTGGCCGCAGGGAACTTATTTTGTTATCATAATGAAAGAAAAATAGTAGATGATCTCAGAAACTGTTATCAACTATTTACTGTACACTTACTGAGAGCCAGTAAGTACAGAGACTCTTCCTAGCATCTACCCTCGAGGTTGCTTAATCTAATCCTTAAAACTTTAAAGCAGCAGCAAGGATTAGAAGATCAAAGCACAAAGCTTACTAAGGGGCTTTTGACCCGCTCACCTTTCATTTTCGATAACTGCTAAAAGCCATCATGCCACTTGCATGGAGCTACAATCTTTATAGGGAAGAAGTAAAAAGGCAGAAAGGGGGCCTCAAAGGCCTGACAGAGGAGTCTTAAACAGCCTAGGTCCTCACCAAAGTTCAAGCAAACAAATATATGTGAATTGTAGTTATTTTGTTCAATTTTTTTCAAGGGAAGGTATTAAAAATAGCCATCCAGCCCCCACTCTCTACTTTAAGTCCTTCGACTAAAGTAGAACAATGAGTTGGTATCATTTTTTGATCCTCGCCAATTTTATACATTTTAGGCAGTACCCATTTTTTAGTGCCTTCTCTTTGGCATTAAACTTCTCCTAGGCCATAAACCAAGGTTATGATTGTTGTCCTTTACTGTTTTCATGTTTCTCTCTACCTGCCTGCTATCTTTCCCTTAAAAGATTAGGCCATCTGGCAAGCAAGAAAAAAGAACTGATGTCTTTACGGATAATGCATAAAGTTAACTTTGAAACATGCAAAAGCTGCAAATCTAGTTGGATTATATACTTGGGTCTTCCAGTTGGATGTCTGGGAAACTTCTAAAAGGGCTCAACATGTTAGTGCCAGTAGGACTATAGCAAAAAAAAAAAAAAAAAAAAAGGTACCAAACCTGGAGTCAGACAATCATACTTCCAGCACAGTGACCTTGGACAAGTCTGTCAACTTCTCTGGGCTTGCTTTTCTCATTTATGAAGTGGGGACACAACCTCTTTGTTGTAAAGATCAAACGAGCTATGTCCGTAACAGGCCTTGCAAATGGTAAAGGCCCTATACAAACAGGCTTCTCTCAATGAAAATACTTAGTGCTATGATTGCAAAATGACCCTGCCTACTCTTCCCCTACTCTCATCAAAAAGCTTCCTTTGTTTTCTTGCTTTTAGTTTGATTCTGTGAAATAAAATTCTCTCCCCGCCTTCTTCCCTAAGACAATTAGTCATTTTTAGAGACACACAGTTTCTGTGGTCTCAGAAGTATGAACTGAAAAGTTCATGTGCAATTAGGTGGACAATTTCTAAGAAGGAGAAATAAGAAAAAACACATTTCTAAGAATTTCACTCTCTGAGTCTGCCTGAGAAGAGATGGACCCCACAGGGTGGAGAGGCCATCAGGAACTAAAAATGTGGCTAGATCAGTGAATCCTATTCCCCGCAGCAAGTCATTTGTCTGTCCCCAACAGCAGCAGCTACCCTCCCTGATGGCGCTGAACTTTTCAACTGGGACTAATCCCACAGGCTTATTCTCACTTATTCATTTTAAACCCTGTTTTGAATTCTGCTGTCGTGCTACTGTCTTTGCTGGCATATAATGAACTGCACAGACACACATCAGGCTGAGCCTGATAAACAAGATGAACCCAGCCACTCTCAGACAAAACCGGAAGAGGAAAGGGGAAGGGACCAGAAAAAGATGCAAGAAGTTTCAAGAGATGCATTCCTCGAGATGCACACCCTTCTCTCCAGGTAGCTGACTCCTTGTAGGTATGTTTTGAAGATCACGCCAAACGATCTTAAGAAGTTTGAAGCTGCTGCCCCAGACCTAAAGATTCATAAAAGGGAAATGTTTTTGGCTTTAGAGGATGACAGCTGCATAGCCAAGAGTCACCTAACCTCTAAGATGCTTGAAGAAAGTAGATTCTATGACTGAGAGAGAGGGCAGTTTCTAATGTGTTCTTTTCCTTTCACCCAGCTATACTTTAAGCTAATATGTATTATGGAGGAGTGCTCTATTTCCTCCTATCTCATACTTACTAATTTATAAACTGAATGCAACCGTAATTCACCATCTGTATGCCTTTTCCACCTGCAGCTCAACTTGTTGGTAGGAAATGAAGTTTTACCACCCATGGAGTTCTATCATCTGAAAGTTCCACTTATTAGGAAGTGGTACAGATTTTTCTTCTTCACTCTCCGTTTGAAAACTCAAAGTCTAAAAGAGGAGACTTCTTCAGCCCCTATGGTTGTGACACTTTTACCAGACAATGTCGTCATCATGATCATCATCATCATACAATAGTAGCTTACATTTACTGAGGGCATATGTGCCAGGTACCCTTCTAAGTACTGTGTGTATATGAACTCATTTAATCCCTACACCATTTCTAGGATTATGACCCACATTTTATAGATGAGGGAAAGGAGGAACAGAGAGGTTAACGTAGGGGCCTGAGATGACATAACCAGTTAAGGGGTAGAGGAATTTAAGCCCAGGGGTCTGGCTTTCAGGGGCTCACAGCTCACGTAACACAAGTGGATTCCTCAAACCTGCCATGTTCATGGTGCTCCAGGCTATTTTGAAAGAATGATGGTGGACTTGACACGTACAGGATAATCATTCTGCTTATCAGAAAGACAGATGAGGGATCCATGTAATTGCATGGGCTTACAGACACTAGCAAGGTTACAAAATTCAGCAATTAATAAATGCCCTACTTGCCCCAAAGCAGTCCCGAAAACGAATGCAAAGTGTTAGAACCACAGAATGTCAGCTCTGAAAGGAGCTTTAGAAATCACCTACACTAACCTTTATCAGCAAGGAATTAGGTTCAGAGAGAGCCAGTGATTTCTTCAAGGTCAAAAAGGCATCCAGCACAGAGGCAAGACGTTTTATTTAAGTCATAGAAATTGCTTCCTCATGTTTGCTCTCCGGGTTCCCCTTTCACTTTCAACTCTTTCTCTAAACAAACAGCATCCACTTCCATGGTTTCAACTATGACCAATGTGCTGACGTCTCTCAGATTCATGTCCCTAAATAGGGCTGTCCTATCTCTAGACTGTAATATATAACTACCTACTAGACAATTCCACTCTACTTTTCACAGGTCCTTCAAACTTGTCTGTGAACAAGCTCACTTCTCCCTACCCCAGATCCACTCTTCTCTTGAGAATGAATTACACAATAATCTCTCCAGACAGCCACAGCAAAACTGCACAGATTCTAGATCTCTCCACCCCTTCACGTCTTCCATCTAAACCATCACTAAATCTCTTCAATTTTACTTGCTTAACATCTGATAGCCTCCCCTTTCTCTCTGGCCTCTATTACTAAAGCACTCCGTCTGCCCCTCAACTACAACAACTTCAATGAGTCTTGGGCATGTGAGGATGGCTCCAATCCTACCCAATTTGCATAAGTGCTGCCAGGATGAATTTTCCGAAATAATCTCACCACAAGAGCAGACAGACAGACTACAGAGAGGAAGACAGACTGAAAAGAAGGAAGGAGGGTGGCAGGGAGGAAGGAAGAGGCTAACCCTAGTATCTGCCCAAATTGCTCTAAAGCTCTACTTCCTTTGAATGGAAAGTACTACAACACAGTATTTAAGAAATCATGCTCTGAAGTCAGAGAATCTGGGTTTAAATCCTGACTGTGTAACTTACACAGGCGTGGCTTGGGGGTCAAGTTACTTCCCCTCCTTGAGACTCAGTTTCCTCATCGAAAAATGAGGATAATAGTCCCTCTATCAAATGACTGTTGTGAACATTAATTGAGGTAATACGCACGAAACTCTTAGAACACAGCCAGACATGAGATTTCTCAAAACAGATCCTAGAACCATAACCAGTACATCTTATTTAACCAGACTGTTGCCTCACTTCTCTTTCCTAGGCACCGACCACCTAGCCAGCTCTTCCTGCAATATGTATTGAGTGCCGCATCTACATGCAGTTCAGTTTGGAGACTGAACAAATACTGGTGACAAAGCTTCTCTGCTAGAACTCTGAGATTTCAAAATCCTTCAAACCACAAAACACTCAAAACCTGTTACAATGAAGGCTCTGCAGTGGGTATTATAAAGATGAAAAAGACCCCAAGGAAGTTGAGAATCCAGGAAGGAGGTAAGCAGCACATTATTAACCATACAATAAGCTACTTCTCATATCCTCAGCCTTAAGTGAGCATCGGGATCACCTGCGGAATTTTTAAAACAAACACAACAGAGCCCCAGTACAGAGATTCTCACTCAATAGGCCCGGGACCTGGTATTGCCATTTTTATTAAAAAAAAATATTCTCCAAGTGAATCTGATGTGCTCCGAAGGTTGGAAACTCCTGGAATGAAAAGCATCTCTACTGCTCACAAGTACTTATTAAAATATTAACATTTTAGAAGAGCCTGTGCTCCGCAACAAGAGAGGCTGCGATAGTGAGGCCCACGTACCGCAATGAAGAGTGGCCCCCACTTGCCGCAACTGGGGAAAGCCCTCGCACAGAAACGAAGACCCAACACAGCAAAAATAAATAAAAATAAATTAATAACCTCCTACCCCCAACATCTAAAAAAATATATATATATTAACATTTTAGAAGATGAGGAGATTGCTTTCAGCTGATTGAGGGGAATAACAAAGTCTATGAAGAATTCTTGCAGACAGGATCCCCAGGGAGTCTGTTCTAACCTGCCCAATTTGGAGCATGAGAAGCCATCTTCCAATAATAACACTAGCTGAGTGAAACCTTTATGTGAGAATTTTTGTTTTTCTGTTATCTGGACTCCTTCCTATCCCTGTTTTGACCTGGAGAGGACAGGAGCTCAGCAAGATGGCCAAAGGCTGAGAAAGAGGCTTTTTGCCTGCAGCAGGCCTTACCGAAGGAGGGGAGAAGAGCTGAAATGAAGTTGGAGGCTCTGCCAAACACATTGGAGATACCAGCAGCAAACCGTGATTTAAAATGACACTTGTCGGGCTTCCCTGGTGGCGCAGTGGTTGGGAGTCCGCCTGCCGATGCAGGGGACGCGGGTTCGTGCCCCGGTCCGGAAAGATCCCACATGCCGCAGAGCGGCTGGGCCCGTGAGCCATGGCCGCTGAGCCTGCGCGTCCGGAGCCTGTGCTCCGCAACGGGAGAGGCCACAACAGTGAGAGGCCTGCGTACCGCAAAAAAAATAAAATAAATAAAATAAAATGACACTTGTCAAATGTGGCAGAAATGCTGAAGGATTTGGTTTTGTTTGTAGGGAGGGAGGATGATGTCCGGGAGATACCTGGGGATCTTAGGGAGAGGCAGAGGGAGGGAGATAGAAACAGAGGGAGGGAGTGTGCAGGAATTGGGAGGAGCTGCACCTTAGGTGGGTGATAAGAAACTGGAGGAAGCCAGTAGACTATGCTCTGAAAAATGTGGTTGATTCAAACTGAGAAAACATTTTTCAAGTTCTGACGGGTGCCAGGTGCTTCCGCATAGACTCAGAGGAAAGCAAGCAATAAAACATCACCATGACGGGTCATGGAAGGGTTCTTAAGGACAGGATTTTCTTAAACTTTTTTTCTTTCCCGAGAAGTGACTAGTGGTAAGAGAAATACTAATGATAGGAAAGGAAAAATAATTGGGACAGAAAGTCCTGGAGTGAGTGGAGGAAATGGAATTGGGGGCACAAGCAACAGGTTATAAATATTTATTTAAAGTCTATAAAAATATCCTTTAGCTTTAGAGAAGTCAAATCTGGGGGAATTACATCGCTCTTTTCTTCATCAATAATAGCTAGTTACAGTTTCAGAGGGCTGCTTACATTTGATGTACTCCATCACTGACAACATGAAAACTCCCACTTTTCTTCAGCAAAAATGAAGGGAAAATGCAATTAATGCTAGTGCTTTTATTATACTTAGCAGTTCTGGAAGCCGGATATAGACTATAAGCTAGAAAAAACCCACAGCCTAGGCATCCCTGGTGGCGCAGTGGTTGGGAGTCCATCTGCTAGTGCAGGGGACACGGGTTTGAGCCCTGGTCCGGGAAGATCCCACATGCGGCAGAGCAACTGGACCTGGGCGCCACAGCTGCTGAGCTTGTGCTCTAGGGCCCGTGAGCTACAACTACTGAGCCCGCGTGCCACAACTACTGAAGCCCGTGTGCCTAGAGCTCGCGCTCTGCAACAAGAGAAGCCACTGCAATGAGATACTGCAATGAGAAGCCTGTGCACCGCAAGGAAGAGTGCCCCCACTCGCCGCAATTAGAGAAAGCCCGCGTGCAGCAACGAAGACCCAACGCAGCCAAAAATAAAATAAAATAATTTTTTAAATGTATATAATGTTTTAATTTTTAAAATAAGATGAGGGAACTAGGGATATATTATTGGTTTAGAAGAAGTTGTGCATTTAATGAAGCAAATATTTAATTTCTTCAAATGCTTCCACCACTTTTCCCAATAGTGTGACTAAGTCAACTGTCTACACGTGTGCCCAGTATCTCGCTTCAGTTTATTATCAACAACTGAAATGCTTCCGAGGGCAGGCAGACAGAGGAGTGATAGCACTACAAGAAAGAGCATTTGCACTCAGCAGACTGGAGAGCTGGGGGGCATCTAAAGGAGACAGACAGCCACTGTGCAATTCTAGCCAACTGTTGCCCTTTGCAGAAAAGGGTGTCATTCAATGCTGAAGCTTCTAATTTTTCAAGAGAGGCTGAGCATTCAGATTTTCAAAACCATGGATTCTCACAATCTGTACATGTTAAATTACAAAAAAATAAAAAAGCTAATTAACACACTGGGTGGGCCTGATCAAAAGGGTATAAACGCTGGTTTAGGCTCTGAGGCACCAGCTCATGACCTCTGAAAACCCATTATGTTCTCTCATTTTTTTTTTTTTAAAAACATCTTTATTGGAGTGTAATTGCTTTACAATGGTGTGTTAGTTTCTGCTTTATAACAAAGTGAATCAGTTATACATATACATATGTTCCCATATCTCTTCCCTCTTGCGTCTCCCTCCCTCCCACCCTCCCTATCCCACCCCTCTAGGTGGTCACAAAGCACCGAGCTGATCTCCCTGTGCTATGCGGCTGCTTCCCACTAGCTATCTATTGGTAGTGTATATATGTCCATGCCACTCTAGTCTCAGCCCTCTTTCCCCAGGACTGTCATTCCTGGTCTGCTGCATGATGACCCCTCCTTCCACAATATCCTTTGTCATTTTTCTTTATACTCAACCTAGTCTCTGGCTACAGGCTAAGAGGACAGCAGCCATGTCTTAGAAGTAAAGGGAAACCCTGCAGTGCTTGACCTGGGGCCTGGTGCACGTCAGGAACATGAGAATGATGGTGGGTGATACCTTTGAAACCTCTCCTAGTGGATGATGGATGCATCCAGTTTTTCCTTTTCTTCCCACTGCCACCCCTACCAGCACCAGTTATAACCAGCCCTGTGTCTTACTGACTTCTCTTACTGTTTTTAATAATTTTCCAGTTGATTCTCTTCTTTCTAGGTACGTACTTCAAATATCTACAAATAATAAGTTCCACTTCAGTGTTTATATCTATTACTACTTTCTCTTGTCTCCTGGCTGGTACTTTCTGAGTCAGGTTTATAATTTCAATGAAAATGAGCATTCTTATCATGCATTTGACTTAAATGGGAATGCTTCTTGTGTTTCACAAAATATGATGCTGCTTTGTCATGAGACTATGCGGTATTTAAAATAAAGCAACAAAAGTAACATATCCTTATTCTAATTTTACTAAGTTTAAATTTTTTCTTTATAATCCAGAATGTGTGTTGGATATGTTTTCTGTTACCAAAGACTGATTTTATTTATTCTTATGAAGTTAAGTTTATTGACATATAATTTACATGCAATAAAATTCACCTTTATAAAGAATACGGTTCAGTGAGTTGTGACGAATGTATATAGTCACATAACCATTGCCACAATCAATATATCATTGGATGTTGAATTTTAGCAAAGCATTTTTGTCACCTGTTAAGATGACAATATAGATTTTTCTTTTTTGATCTAATATGGACCCCAGCTTCTCCAATACTGAACCAAGCTCACATTCCTGTGATGTGCCCCACTTGACCACGTATTTATTTAATGTACTGCTAAATTCTATTTGATGGTATTTTATTGAAGGGTTTTGCATCGATATTCATAAGCCGGATTGATCTTCGGTGTGTGTGAGCATACACATGTACATGTTCATACACACTATCTTTGTGAAGTTCTGATATAAAGATCATTTTGGAATAAAAAAAACTTGGAAGTTTGCCTTTTGCTCTTTGCTTAGAAAAAGCTGTAACAGTAATGTGAACACTCATCCAGGTTTACATGGGAAAGCTCCAGTTTACATCACTTGTCCCAAGTAAAACTCCCTTTAATAAATTATATGGTCACCCTACTTAATATCTTTGAATGTTGGAAGAATTTACTGAGGCCAACTGGACCTTGCACTTTGAATTTAGAAAGCATCTTCTGATAATTTTTCATTTCTTCCATGGTTATTGATTTAAGCTCTCTCTCCTGGGAGCCACTTTGAAACAGTAAAATTTCCTAGAAATATACTTCATCTATCTCCATGGAATTTCACACAGTACCTTACAATATTTTTTGGTTATTTCTTCTTTTTGGTCTTTAATTTTGTTGACTTTTACTTTCTCTGGTAATAAGAGAACAAAAGATATACTTGTTCACCATACAAAATTTTAAAAATAAAAACAAAATTTAAAAAATAAAAACACATACAAAGTTAAAAGTTACCCATTACTCAGAAATAATTACTGTTGACACTGTCATGTGGAACATTTCAGACTTTTGGCTGCCTACAAACCTACCTTCCTACCTACACACAGCGTTTATTAATCAGTCTCTTCCTTGTTATATGGTGTGACCATCTTTTCCATATCAATAAATACATATTTACATCTTCAATTTCAATGGCGGTGAAGCACGATTATACCATGACTTTCCTATTTAAATTCCTGACAATAGGGGATAGGTAGATGGGTTATTTTTTTAAAACTATTTTTAACAATGCTGCATTGAACGTTAACTAACATCTTTGCATGCTCCTCCAGTTATACTGGTAGGACAGATTATTAAAAGTAGAAGTGCTAGTCAAAGATAGATATATTTAAAAACAATTTTTTGCTTATAAAAAGTCTATATTTCTTATATTTAAAAAATCAGCAAAGTAAATATTTCCTGCAATCCATTCTCCAGTGATACTTCTGTTCACATTTTGTTAGGGGTATAGCCACCAAGCCTTAGTGTATACTTTTTTTAAAACCATAAATGAGACCATATTATACATATTAATTTGTAACTTACTTTCCATATTATGCCATCTTTTCCTGCACAGCATCATTCTGTACAGTTATAAGATATTCAATGGATAAAAGAACCATAATTTGATTAACTACTGATGTAAATGTGAGATTTTTCCAATTTTTGCTACTATAAACAATGCTACAATGAATATCACTGTCTTTAGTTTTGGCTCCATTGTTCAATTATTTCCTTAGGCTAAATTCCCAGAGGTGGAACTGCTAGATCAAAGGATTTTTACTTCAAGGCTTCTGATGAACACAAGACCCTTGAGAAAGTCTGCATCAATCAGCATTCCCAACAGAGTCTGAGTGCTTGCTCTCCACATGCACCTCAACCTCAACCTCAACGTTTTTGTTCTTAAATTTAGGCTTAGATAACAAAAAGTGGCACTTAGGTTTGCTGTTTTTCGCATTTTTTTTTTTTTTTTTTTAACTTTTTGGCCTCGCCCTGCAGCATGTGGGATCTTAGTTCCCCATCCAGGGATTGAAGCCGCGCCCCCTGCATTGGAAGCGCAGTCTTAAACCACTGGACCGCCAGGGAAATCCCTGTTTTTTGCATTTTAAAAATTATTAATAAATTGGGTATTTTTTTTTCATGTACTTTTTGGCTCTTCACAAGTTACCAAATCACTTTATATGATCTAGTATCTATCTATAAACAGAATAGCCATAATAAATCATATTTATTTCTTAAAATCTTCAGTCCTATTTTGGAGAAATAAAAAAAAAAAAGAAAAACATGCCTTGCATTTTTAGAAATAGCTCTGGGTGCTCTTGTTGGAATTTTGCTCTAAGTTTATTCCAAGTAAGGGAGAGCAACCATTTTCTCCATGTTGCATTAACATGAACAGGTACCAGAACATTACAAAATGTTTTGTTGGAGCACAGAATTCAGTGTAGCACGGGTACACACCCAACTTTCCAGTATAGCATAAGCATTTTAATAGATATTTCATTATAATACAGTCTCATCTCTAACTGCTCCATGGAACAGACCGCTAAAATACTAGAGGCAGGCTAGTTTCATCACATTGTCAACATCTGTAATGTTTGAAGCATTAAAAATAAGGAGTGCAATCTTTCTCAGAGCTTTCATTTTTTTCAGGGCTTTCATTTTTAAATAAGCACCCATTATGAACAATTGTGACTGATTTCCTTCGGAGCAATAACATAGTGAACATTCACTTTTATTTTTTTTAAACAGTTAAGAACAAATGACCTGCGAGTGAATTCAAGATAATGAGCAGTGATTGTAGCATTCCATCAAAGCATTTTTGTTTAAATGCTTAAAAACAAGATTCAGAATACATATTCCAAAAGGCAGCAAATTTAGATGGGCCTTCTCCACTTTTTCTTAAACTCTAGTTTTATTTTAAAAGGCACACGTCAAATGTGGGAAATGCTTCAGTGTTTTTAAATAACTATCATTAAAGAAATCAAGGTAATTATAAATTGAAACATAAAATCAATTTTGTGGGAAACACTGATGCTTATGTTTACATCAAGAGATCACATAATAAAGGTGAGGGCAAGAAAAGGTTTACTTTATCAGTCTTTTTACCATTATTATTTTTTGTTTTGATAAAGTATTGCCTAATCTGTCTGACCTTGCAACGCTTGATATAATGTATAAAGCAACACTCTAGCATTAAATGAAAATCCAGTAAAAAAAAAAAAAAAGTTTATATTCCTAAAGCATTCAGTAGAAAGATACTAAAATTCTAAGGTCCTTCAACAGTACTTTGATAAAAGAATTACTAGACAAATATAGCAACTTTGGGAAACAAATCTTATCCTCCCAACTCATTCATTGAACTATAGGCCCCCAAATATAACAGATTCTAAAATCTAGTATAAGAGATGATTAAAGCAACAGGTTAGGAAAATAAGATGACACTAAGAAATGGAAAGGCCATTTTATGGAATTAATAGTACTGTGAATTCACCCACAATGGATGGACTTAACCGAGTAAATATTCCCGGAAATAACCCACCACTTAGCTCCTGAATGCAATGAAAAAATGACCACTGTGGAGACTGTTTATTGTTGAGATTAGTATCATCAAAAAGCAATCAAGTTTAAAGAGAGTCAAGATAAACCGAAACATCATGACATCTCCTGACAGCATGCTGAAACAAAGGTGATGATTTAAAAAAAAAAAAAAAAAAAAATCAGGGGAGGATTATGTCCCAAAAAAGGGATATCTATAAAAGGAGAGAGAAGAGAAAATCAGTTTCTCTGGTGTCTCCAGAGAGATGGTGCCCTGAACCAAATGCTCTGAGAATTCTCATTTGTCTGGCAGACATGGCGTTAAGTAAGGCTGATCCACTGGGCTGGCATCGTCTGCTGAAACCAGCCCTTCAAAGCATTCATCTGCATTTGCTTCAAATCCTCATCCTTACTTATGAGACCATTTGATGTTAACACAGGAGCTCAAGAAAGTTTACCAGCTCGTGGGAAGAAAATGCACCACCTCATTGCCACAACTGTCACAGCACGCTGAGAGGTTTCCATTTTGAGTATGAATTGATCAAAGTGTCATTTTTCTTCATCAGTCTCTCTGATGATTTTGAGTAGTAAGAATCGAATCACCAGGGTCTAATCAGCCTTGCAAAATAAAAATTTTTTTTAAAAAGTCAACAATTTCCCCAACAATTTCTGATGTTGAAACTCCTCAGCATGGGCTATGCAGACCTTTCCTACTTTTTCAACCTCATGTAATATGATTGTGATCAACATCAACAGCTGACATTTGTTAAGTGTTTTTTTTTATATCTAAGGCCCTGTTCTAAGCATTTTACTTATGAGATCTTACTAATAAAACCCCACAAGGTAAGCGAGCGTTGTTTTCTTTGTTTTACTAAACGGGGAACTAAGGCACAGAAAGGTTAAATGCTTTGCATCATCACGTTCCCACATGAATCTCACACTTCAGTCATACTGAAATATTTGCAGGTCTTGCAAACGCCATATGCTTTTGCACACGATTGGCTTTGCCCGAAAAACCATTCCACTTTTTCTTGTCTGACCATTTCCTATTGATTCTTCAAGACTCAGCTTAGGCAGGGCCTCCTCTGAGAAACCTTTCTAGATACCCTGACTTCCCTAAGATAAGTTAGATGCTCCCTCTTCTGCACTCCTATTACCAATATGTATCCACTCACACCTAACATGGGGATTGTAAGAGTCTGTATGCAAATCTGTCCCCCACTGGGCTACAGGCTCTCTCACGGGCAATATCAGGGTCACTGAGTAAGGCCTCATAGTCTTTCACCGCACAAATCCAGGGGGTGCCATTCATAGACTACAGAGTGATGTAAATGGTGACTCCTGGGGTTGTACGATATGGCAGCTCTGAAGGACAGTATCCCCATTGCCTTCCAAAGAATTTGGCACGTTGCTGAGTGACTGAATGGCCGGGACAGAGCTCACAATAAATGTGAAATGGTGCTTAACCATTGAGGTCTCCCAACCAGTTCATTCCCCTCCAAACCAACACTTCACAGGGTAAAGCCTAAACAACACTGTCAACCGAAAGATAAGTGCTAGTTTGCACACTCAGAAAACCCCGGCCTTGTCTCTTCTACATCAGTTTCTTGTACATTTTCTCTAAATGCTAACAGTGAATTTAGATTTCCCTCTAAGCTTTTGATAATGGCATAATTAATCTGCAAATAAATGTGGCATTTTCACCAGAGACGCAAATAATCGTAGTGAGAGCCAGATATAAAAATCTACCCAAAAGAGTGGACTGAAATACGAATTAAGACAGTCCAATTTTTCTATTTAATGAGCACGTTCACAAAGACAGCATGATTCTAAATTCAGAAAACCAACATTCCACAACTTGCAACCACCTGCTCAGCAGAGAGAAAAAATTGCACACTGAACTTTGGCAAACATTTATGATATCTTTGATTAGAGGTTAAAAAAAAAGCTTAGGCAATACATTCTTATTTTCTTTAGAAGGACACAGTTTCTGTCTTTCCATGGGTGGGAACATGGTCCTTGGTCAAAGAACCTTCTACACACAATTAGCTTTAAGAAACAGCTGGAGACTGAGGCAGGCTTCGCTGAAGAGAAATTCTTTAGTCATTCAAGGTCACTATTTAGCCCTAATTCCCACAGTTGACTCCTACCTTCTATTGGCTGACTGTGCCTAACTCGGAGTGGGAAGAGGGAACAGAGAGACAAAAACGACTTGCTCTGAAATTATTCATATCAACTATGAAACCTCAGAGACTTGACAATGTGGTAGGCAGAAAAATGCTCCCCCAAAGATGTCTAAGTCCTAATCCTCCAAACCTGTAACTATGTTGTGACTGTGGCATGGGGGATTAAAGTTGCAGGTGGAATTAAGGTTACTAATCAGCAGACCTTAACATAAGGGGCCTTTAAAGGGAACAGAGAGACTGAACCGGGGATTGTTGGCTTTGATGGTAGAAGGAGGTCATGGGCCAAGGACTGCTGCTGGCCTCAACAATCTGAAGGACGCCAAGATAACAGATTCTTCCCTGGAGCCTCCAGAAAGAACGCAGCCCTGCTGACACCTTAACTTTAGTCCAGTGAGACCAATTTTGGGCTTCTGACCTTCAGAACGAAAATAATAAATCTGTGTTGTTTTAAGCCACTAAATCTGTAGGAATTTGTAACAGGAGCAACAGGAAAGGAATACAGGGAATTTCACCTGAGAGAAGAGATACATGATTTCTATAATTTCTGTAGCAGGTGACCATTTATTCCCCCCAAGGAGAGCCAAGAGCTCCTGCAGACGACCAGATCTGATGTGGCCCTTCCCATCTCTGCCCTCAAACTTAAGCCTTATCATGAAACAGAACACTTCACACCCACCTATTTTACAGAAATGGTCTGAAATACAGTCAAGTTGGTGTGGCGTTTTGAGGCTCTGTGCATACAAGATTCATAACATTTTATGAGTGCCAGAGGGACCTCAGAGAAGAACATCTGGTCCATTCCCCATAATTAATTTATAAATGATGACATCCAGGCCAGAAGGCCGCAGGTAGCACTATTCTCCAGGTTACACAGCTAGTTAATCACAAAGCCGTACACGTTCTCTCTCGTTCTCCCTCTCTCTCCAATTCTTTCACTGCCCTATGCTACTAGTAACTAAAATTAAATGCTGGGCATACAACTAAAATGGCACTTGAGCTTTTACTTGCTTAGTTACATAAGAGGTAAATTTTAAATTTTATTTCATTTTAATTTTTTAAAAAACCTGATGTTTCTGTTACTGGGAAACTTTTAGGTATGTTTGGAACAACCTGGGAATGTGAGTCTACTTTTTCAACTGTAAAGCTTCCGAAATCTAAATACAGATCAAGTATTTCTGATGAAAATCCAGTGTCTGAATGCGCTGTTAAGTGGAAAATACACACTGGATTTAGAAGATCCAGTCTGAGGAAAAAATATAAAATGTATCCTTAATTTTTCATACGATTCAGTGTTGAAATGATAGTATTTTTGATCTATTAGGTTAAATGTGGCTACTACAAAATTTTAAATTACACACGTGGCTCTCATATTCCCAACAGACAGTGATGTCCTAAAGGAACAGATTGAGGTACACATGTATTTTAATTTGTTTGATGCAAGGAAGAAATTATAGAGGGAACACATGACAGAAGAATACACATCTATATGACCAGAATCCTCAAACTTTGTAACAAGGGCACAGATAAAAGTTTCTTCTAATTTTATTTTTAATCAATTGGAATACAAGGACGATTCGAACAAAAATTACCCTTCTTAAAACATCCCTTGTTTGTTAGTTGGCTCTTAATTTACAGATAACCTTGTAAAACAAAATTGTAAACTAAGAACGAGCACACAGACTGCATAGCAGTTATTATACATTTTTAGAAATCTATTTTTTCTACAAATGTGTCAAGCTGACAAAATGAGAATACAAGCAATTCACAAATACTTTGCATTAAATTGCCAATCCAAGCTCTCCCTATTTTCAGTCTTGGTAATGGATTAGCTATAAGTTTTTTAGAAGTAGTATTACAGCACAGAGAGAGAAATGCTGATCTATCAGACAGGGGTCTTAAAAAATGTTTATGTAAAAATATCACATGGCCAAAGGCCCTACAGAAATCCCTGGAATTTGGCCTTAGGAGTAAACCAATCTATCCGACTCCCTTCTTCACGGGATTCTTCATGCACAACAGGAGTGAGTCTACCCTGGAAATATCCCCGTGTGCCAGACGACTGACCAAAGAAGTCACGGCAGTCTACACTGCCGCTCAGAGGAGGCCAGCTTCCAGAGGACACCCGGTTGCTCAGAGAAAAGGAGTATTTTGTTTTGACCCTAAGCCTCCCAGAGGTCACGCAGGATAATCTCAGCTTTGTTTTCCAGGCACTCTGAGGACCTGGGTCAGTGATTGTTTGAGGACCGTGGTGGACCTTGCTGAGCTCATCCTGGGATTCATCCTCAGGACTCTGGCCATCTGTAAGCCTGCTCAGATCACCTCATTCTCCATTCCCACAGCCCAAACAGTCCAGCCTTCATACTTAAAAGCTCCACCACCAGGCAAAAAACACATGATTAAAAAAATTTTAGATAAAAGGACAATATACAATCCATATATGCAGTGTGGTTGTAATTACATGAACACAGGAAAAAACAACTGCAAATGCCAACAGTGGTTAACTCTACTGGAAGGATTATATTGCTTATACTTTTCAATATTTTCCACATTTTGGTGGGGGGAAACTTGTATTACTCATACAGACCAATTTTCCTTTTTAATTTAATTTTTATTTTTGGTACAGGGGAGTGTTAACAAATAAAAAGGGTCCATATTCCTAAGGTACTTGAAAATATCTTGAGTTAGCATGCTCCTTTGATATTAGCGCCTAATACATTTTATAAACTGCTTGTAACATCATTAAGCAGAGGTATATTTATAAGTGTACTTTCAAAGTGCCACCCTGCTAATCCAAAAAACAGGATCACTACTAAAAAGTGGATCTTTTAGGAAAGTAGTCTCCAAAGTAAGATACAATAAACCTAAAACATTTCTTCTCTGAAGTACGAGTGGAAATTTCGACCATTCAATTACATTGTACGTCTAAGGTCTTGATAATACTGCATGAAAAATTAAGACTTTACATTACATGAATTTTGATCCACTTTTCTAACTTGAGTATGATATATTTCAAATTATTTCTTATAGATTTTTAAAAGTTCAGCAGGGCAGAGAGGTGCAAATCACTTAGAATCTAATACGAAAGGTATCTATTTGATTGATATGTCACCTTTTAGTCATAGAGCTCCAGGCAAATGTAGCTACCATTTTCACAGAGTTTAACTGCTATACATCAAGAAGGCCATACACAAATAACATATTACTAAAAATATCTTATTTGGAGAGGAAAGAGACTGGCATTGCCGAAGTACTTTTAGTACCCACAAATCATGTATGACGGTGAAAGACTAGTGACACTCCCTTTAAAGTCAGAAAGCAGACAAGGATGCCTCCTATCAGCTCTGTTATTTTAATATTTATTGTTTTTACAAGTGTTAGCCAAAATGGTAAACAATTATAGATAATGGAAACTGGAAAATGTAATTAACATTATTTGGAAATGACATGATAATTCACTGATAAGACCCAGTAGAAATGCTTGAAAACAATTCAGAGTCAACATACAAAATCCACAGCTTCCCTAATTTCCCGAAATAACCAGCAGGAAAATATAACAGAGTAAAAGTCACATATATAAAGGAAGAAAAAGACAGTAAACAAATAGAAATATATTTAAAGAGAGGTATACAGAGCCAACATAAAGAAAGCCATGTAACTTTATTGTGCGGCACAAAAGAATTTGAATTCATGAAATGAGGTACTATCCTGCTGAATGTGAAAGCTTAATTGTAAAGATTAGAATTTCTCTCCAAATAAATTCAGAAATGTAATGCAGTTACAATTATCAATAATATTTCATTAGAAACTGTCTTTAGAACTTGACAAAATTACTCCAGAGTTCCTTTAGAAGAATAAATAGCCAAGAATATTCACGAAAATTTGGAGGAAAAGGGATGAGTTAACTAGATAGAGCTCACACTGTCAGATATCAACATGTGTTATAAGCTATCGGGGTTGAAACCTGTTTTGTTCTTACCAGAAAAGAAGGTCCAAATACAGTCTGAAATTCAGCATACAATTAAAATGACATTTCAAATTAATGCAAAAAGGATGGATTATTAAATCAGGTTCATCAACCAGTTATTCATTTTGGAAAAGATTAAGGTGGATCCCCATCTCCTGCCTCACATAAAAATAAATTTTGGATGCAATAAAATTAAGTGTGAAAAATGAAACCACAAAAGTACTGGAAGAAAATTAAGGTAATATTTATATAATAATGGGGTGGAAAAGAAATGTCTAAGCCTAATACAGGCCAAAATCACAGGGAAAAATATTAGATTTGATAGCATAAAAATGTTAATCTTTGAGAAAAATAAAAGCACCAAACACAAAACTGAAAGGCAGGTGAAGTAAACAAAATATTTGCAACATGTGGCAGAAAGGGAGTTAATAACCTTAACCAAAGAGAGTTTTTGTGAACTGATTAAAAATCTTGCTTTCAAAAACAGGCAAGTGACATACGACAATTTACAAAAGAAATCATACAAACAAATTCAAACATATCTAAAAGCAAATATGTGCAAATTAAAACATGACACACTGTTTTCAACATTAACGTGTCAAAGGCTTTAAAAAAGTGATCACATCCAGTGCTTTCAAGCAAACAGGAACTGGCCACTCCCACTGCTGGTCTGAATCTATATAGGTATCATTTTCCAAGAGAGAAATTCAGCAATGCACATTTAAAAAACCTAACATTCTGCAACTCCACCGATCCAGTAATTGCATTTCCAGGAATTTATCCCATGGAAATGACTGCAGATGTTTAAAGCATATTTATAATATTTAATGATTAAAATACATTTCTGACACTAGTAATTTGTATACATTATGCGATGTCCACTAAAAATGCAATGATTAAAAATATTATTGAAGACTATTTAGAGACAGAAAATATAGTCAAGCCATCTTAACTTTTTAAAAAGCAGATTCTAAAGCAGCATATCCCCTATGATTACGTTTTTAGAAGATGTGCAGTGAATGGACGTAGAAAAGATTGAAGGATACATACCAAAATTATTTAAATTGGTTATTCCAAATTGTGAGGTTACTAGAGGTTTTATCTTCTTTTATCACCTGTACTTTCTAAATTTTCTACATGAGCAATGTATTCCTTTTATACAAATAAATATTTAACTTTTATGCAAAGTAGATATACAGCAAATTTTGCTGGGGGAAGACTTGTGAAGAGATGAAATAGAACTTGCAGATTTCAAGATTCACGTGGCATTATATTAGCCAGTAAGCTCAGGTACTGGATTTTATTTTTACTGAATCTAAACTGCCCCTTTCTCCATATTTTTTCCTCCTGCCTGCTCTTCCTGGGTTATTTCCCTTTTTAAAAAAATGTCCATTTCCTCCTTTATTTTCACTAAAAAAACAAAAGAACTACCTTGTTTGTTTTGGACACAGTTTGCCAGCCTCATTTTTATGTCCCAGGGGCTAATGATCCTACTGTTCACAACACCCCTTCAAACTTTCTAATCTCACCCAACCACACTCTATTACATTGAACTTAACATACAATAGAATCCTTGTCTGCATGCACTCCAGATATGACCCCTTTCCACCTCTTCCACAGCAATATCTATTCCTCCTATATCCTTTCTCAAGTACTATCATGAAAACAGTATGAAAAATAGTTAAGAACAGTATGAAAGATAGTTATAAACAGAACCTGCAATAGCCCCTCATCTTTAAGTCAGCTCAAAGCAAACCCACCAACTAATCACTGAATTGGGATATAAAATCAAACGAAGCCTCAAAAGCACATCTAGTATCTAGTCTGGTCCCTGACCCTTAAGGCAGGGAAAGCACTACTCTGGCCTTTTGATAGGTGAGGTAAGAGAAACCCGGAGAGGAAGAACTGGCTAAAATTTTAACACATGGTTAACTAGTGGCAAAAGGAGGAATGAAACTCTGGTCTTATGTTCCTAGAAACGTAAGTTTTCTAGAGCATCAGGTCACATGAATCTTTTAAAAAAGGAGGGGTGGGAAGAGGAAGGGAAGGAAGGGAGGGAGGGAGGGAGGGAGGGAGGAGAGGAGGGAGGGAAGGAGGAGAGGAGGGAGGGAGGGAGGAAAAAGAGAAAAGGCAAAGAAAAAAAGGACACCAAATCATATTCCAATGGCTATGGATGAATGAATTACCCACACATGTTTTCACAAATGCTAAGTTAAAAAACAACATCCTGGGAGAAAAGAAAGTCCTCGTGCACTGTTGATGGGATTGTAAATTGCTGCAAGCACTATGGAAAACATTATGGAGGGTACTCAAAAAATTAAAAATAGAATTACCATATGATCCAGCAATTCCACATCTGAGAATATACCTGAAGGAAATTAAAACACTATGTTGACTAGCAATCCCACTCCTGTGCATATATCTGAAGAAAACCGTAATTCGAAAAGATACGTGCACCCCAGTGTTCACTGCAGCACTATTTACAACAGCCAAGACATGGAAGGAACTAAATGTCCATGGACAGAGGAATGGATAAAGAAGATGTGCTACATATACACAATGGAATATTACTCAGCCATAAAAAGAAGAATGAATGCCATTTGCAGCAACATGGATGGACCTAGAGATTATCATACTCAGTGAACTGTCAGATATCCTATGATATCACTTATATGTGGAACCTAAACAAATGATACAAATGAACTTATTTACAAAACAGACTCACAGACTTCAAAAAACTTAAATTAGGAGTTTGGGATTAACATATACACGCTACTATATATAAAGTAGATAACCAACAAGGACCTACTGTATAGCACAAAGAACTCTACTCAATATTCTGTAATAACCTGTATGGGAAAAGCATCTGAAAAAGAATGGATATATGTATAACTGAATCACTTTGCTATACACCTGAAACTAACACAGTATTGTAAATCAACACTACTCCAATATAAAATAAAAATTAAATTAGAAAAAAACACTATGTTGAAGAGATAGCTGCAGCCCCATGTTCACAGCAGTCTTATTCACAGTAGCCAAAACATGAAATCAACCTAAGTGTCCACTGACAGATGAATGGATAAAGACCTTGTGATATATATCACACATACATACAACAGAATATTATTCAACCATAAAAATGGAGGCAATCATGCCATTTGTGACAACATGAATGAAACTTGAAGGCTTTATGCCAAGTGAAAAGTCAGAGAAAGACAAGTGCTATAGATCTTTCATACATGTGGAATCTAAAAGAAAAAGAAAAAAACAAACTCAAAGAAAAAAAGTTGAGATTTGTGTTTACCAGAGGTAGGGTGTGGGGTAAGGGGGAATTGTGTGAAGGTAGTCAAAAGGTACACACTTCCAGTTATAAGATAAATAAGTACTGGAGATATGTAATCTATAGCATAATGAGTATAGTTAACACTGTTGTGTGTTATATTTGAAAGCTGTTAAGAGAGTAGATCTTAAGAGCTCTTATCACAAGGAAAAAACCATTTTCTTTTTTTTTTGTACCTGTATGGGATAATGAACGTTAACTAAACTTACTGTGGTAATCATTTTACAATATATGTAAGTCAAAACATTATGCTGTACATCTTCAACTTATACACTGCTGTATGTCAATGATAGCTCAATAAAACTGGGTAAGGCAGGGAACCACAACTTCCTGCCCTTCCCCTAGCTCTAGGAGTAACCTAACCCCTCTGGGCCTAGGTTACTCATTTTAGAGCAAACTGAACTTGAAGATCTCTAATACTGTACAGTGTAAGTCCACTTCCATTAAAGTAAGAAATTATAACCTATGAGCAACACAGAAAACAACATACGTTCAATTCAATGAACAGTTATTGGGCATCTACTATGGGCAAGATACCCTGACAGATACTGTGGGGATATCGCTTTGGCCTCTATCTACGTAACCAATATAGCACCATAAAATTTTAGAGCTGGGAAGGCCTGAATTGTATAAATTAGCAAACAAGCACAAAGTGTTGGCATATACTGAAATATTAAACTTCTAATACATTTGTAAAGTTAAAGAAAAGTTATTCCACATATTATACATATGTAAATTTACAAATATATTTATATATATATAAATGTCAGACTATCATATCCTTTAATAACTCTTAAAGACTGGACAAGGAGGTGGGGAATTTGGCAGTGTCAGAAATTTACTTTTTAAAAACTTCCTGAAGTGAAATTCACATGACACAGAAGTAACCATGTTAAAGTGACCAACTCAGTGGCACTTGGTACAGTCACAATGTTGTGCAGCCACCACCTCCACCAGCTCCAAAACTTCTCCTGCAGTGCGGCAGTACATCCCAGACGCACCCCCCGCTCCTGACCTTTTCCCAGCGAAGCCTTTGATTCCTGGAGGAATTTCTGAAGTCATTGAGCATAACTGGGTGACTCATTCTACTCCAGAACCATTTAACAAATGTCCATCTAGGTCTCTATCAGTAAAGTGAAGAGCCACGCAATTACTTAGAAAAGCCAATCAACAGAACCATCCATGAGACTAATTAATCACGTTTTTCAACAGCCAGACATTTATTATCTGAATTATTCACTGTGTCTACGCTCTCATTTCAATCTCCCTTTGTGAGGGTCTGCACAGAGTCCTTACAGTGTGTCTGGGGCCCAAGCTCACAAGAGGCCAGTTCACGGGCTCTCTACCTAGGACCCCCCTTTTGCAGGCAGAGTTTATTACAGAGATGTTTACATGCATCTGAAACCAACAATTACGGGTACACTTTACAATTACGGGTACACTTTACAATTACCATATTTACATATTCCCTTAGAAATATTTATTGTGCTAATTGTAAAATTACAACTATAGGCAGACCTCAGAGATAGCGCAGGTTCAGTTCCAGAACATCACAATAAAATGAATATTGCAATAAAGTCGCACGAATTTTTTGGTTTCCCAGTGCATATAAGAGTTATGTTTACACTAGACTGTAGTCCATTAGGTGTGCAGTAGCATTATGTCTTAAAAAATGTACATTTCAATTTTAAAATATTTTATTGCTAAAAAATGCTAACCATCATCTGAGCCTTAGTGAGTTATAATCTTTTTGCTAGTGGAGGTTTGAAATATTGCAAGAATTACCAAAATGTGACATGAGAAACAAAATGAGCAAATGCTGTTGGAAAAATGACCCATAGATTCGCTTGATGCAGGGTTGCCACAAACCTTCAATTTGTAAAAAATGCAGTATCTTGGAAGTACAATAAAGTGAAGTGCAATGAAATGAGGTATGCCTGTACCAGCATCTTCTGAGGGTTTATCATGCTCCTGACACAGGTCAAAGTGCTTTCAATACATTATTTCATTTAGTCCTGACAAAGGTTATAAGGAGACTGGGGCTTGGAGAGATTAAGTGACTTGTCCCCAGATCATCCACTTTATATGTGGAGAGCCAGAATGAAAAAGATGATCTATTTGACGTAAGAGAAAAAAAAAAAAAAAGTGCTCTGATCTGCTAGGCATAGTCCTTCCCTGAGACTGCACTGCCAATAATTATCCCAGAACCATTTCTATCAAGAATTCCCACGGCAGCTGGGATAAACCAAAGCCACATGGCTTAACTGTGAAAGACACTCCCAGGCAGTACTGTGGAGAAGGAACAGAGGTTCAGCTCCTCGGATATTCCAACTGTTCGTTATCAGCAGAAATACATTAGCAAACATTGGTTTCAATCCACGTCAAAGACATTTTCACTTATCCCTATGAAAATATTCAAACATGTTCCTGCCCTGCTCAAGACCGCATCTCTTCCCGGGTGCCACCTCCAGCACTCCCAATCCCCCTTACGCTGGACTATTTGTTTTCCCACAGTTCTCATGACCATCTAATACACTACACCGCTGACTTACGGACTGTGCATAGTTCTCCTCTGTGCTAGAATGCAAGCTCATTGAGAATGGCGGAATCTTTGTTTTATTCACTGCTGTGTCCCCCGTGCTAAGAAACACAATGGCCTAAACCACAGTTGGAGTGCTTTCCTCTTCCTCACAAAAGTAGATGATGGTATCTATTCAAAACGCTTTCTAACATGTCACCAAAAACTGCTAAATGCTGCTAAATATTTCGCAAACTTGAGTTGAGACACTGACACATCCATACATGAATTCAACAGCTATGTCACTGAGGAGAAAGCTGTAATTATGGAATCATAGAAGTATCACTGACAGATGGAAGGGGGTTTTCTTGTTGCTACGCCTTACCCAGGGAATTATATGAAGAGTTCAGTAAGTTAGTATGACTGACAGGTGATCGGAGCATGCAATTCAAGCCATGATTCCTCAACTCTCAGGCACAGGGCTGGGGAGTAGCGGGGTGGGAGGCCAGGGCAACGAAAGCAGGATGTTTAATTTCAAACACTGATCTTTACAACGGAAGTCACTACATATTTGGAAATGTTTTAAAATGCTCATTATTTCTGCAAAGGAAACTAGAGAAAATTATATGATAAACTAGTATGGCAGAGCACGAGTTAATAATTGTTTTCACTTATTAAACATTTTACTAGGTACCAGGCACTGTTTTGAGGCCTTCCCATATTTCACGTCATCTGAATAACCTCACAACCACTCTGTGATGTAGGTACTATTACTATTTTATAGATAATGAAACTGAGGCCCAGTGGGGTTGCCTAACCTGCTCGGGACCACACAGCTACTCAGTGATGGAGCTGGGATCAAACCCAGAAGTCACACTCCAGGTTAGTGGTTCTCAACAGGGAGTGTTCTGTTCCCCAGGTGCTATTCGGCAATGTCTGGAGATGTTTTTTGTTGTCACAACTGCAGCGAAGGTGCTGCTGGCATCTAGTGGGTAGAAATGCTGCAAAACTTCCTATAATGCAGAGGACAGCTCCACAACAAAGAATTATCAACAGTGCTAAGGCTAAGAAACCTTGCTCTAGAGCTAAAACTCTTAGCCACTGTTCTCAAAGTCTGAGAAACACCACCATTGACACAAGGACTAAAGGAGGAAAATTAAGTATAACGTGCCAGTAATAGGCAGTTATAAGTTATTATATAAAAGAAGGATATTTGTTTCCTGAGAAGGTTGTAGCAGATGACAACAAACTTGGTGGCTTCAAACGACAGAAATTTATTCCTTCATGGTTCTGGAGCCCAGCCGTCCAAAGCCAGTATTCCTGTGCTGAAATCAACATGTTGGCTGGGCCATACTCCCTCTGGAGGTGCTAGGGGAGACTCTGTCCCTTGCCTCTCCCAGCTGCTGGCTGCTACCAGCACTGGCACTCCTTGGTTGATGGTCATGTCATTTCAGTCTGCTTCCATCCTCACATCACCGTCTCCTCTCTGGGCCTCTATGTGTAATCCCCCTGTCTCTCTCCTATTAGGCTACTGTGATGACATTTAGGGCCCACCTAGATAATCCAGGATAATCTCCTCATCTCAAGATCCTTAATTTAATCACATCTGCAAAGCCTCTTCTTTTTCAGATAAAGTAATATTTATAGGTTGCAGGGATTAGGGCATGGATATCTTTGGAGGGCCATTTTTCAGCCTACTACAAGCAGATAGTACACTCCCATTATACCCATGGTGGAGTTTTAAGTCATGTGCCCAAGGACAAATGGCTAACAAGCAGTGGAGGTGGGATTTGAACCTCGCTCTGTCCATCTCTGAAGCTCAGTCTCTTATCTTTATGCCACGACACTTAGGAAAGCTGAAGAAAAGATTTTAAACTAGCAGGTCCCAACCACCGAGTGGGCACTAATAAAAGGAGACTAAAAATCGACATGTGCTCCAAGAATAACCAGTAAAAATCATGAAAGCACAAACTTCCATGATGTGAGGGTCTTGAGAATATTTGCATTAATTCATTATTTTCTTTACATAATTTAGTGATCTTTTTTTCTTTTTCTTTTTTTTTTTTTTTGCAGTACGCAGGCCTCTCACTGTTGTGGCCTCTCCTGTTGAGGAGCACAGGCTCCAGACACGCAGACTCAGCGGCCATGGCTCACGGGCCCAGCCGCTCCGCGGCACGTGGGATCTTCCCGGACCGGGGCACGAACCCGTGTCCCCCGCATCGGCAGGCGGACTCTCAACCACTGCGCCACCAGGAAAGCCCCTAGTGATCATTTCTTATCCCCCTTGGAGGTATCTTACTGTACAAAGAGTTATGTGTAAGCCTTGCACAGATCAGCCTACAGCCTTCTTCCTGAGTCTTACGTAATATGCTACAAATTACAGCTTTAACTGCACAGGTTCCTTCAGGATATGTACATTATAATGGACTAAAATCCCAAGCTTATGGTGAGAGGAAGTTATTGCCAATGGAGGGAAGGATATGGTGGGTCTACGTGTGGGTAGATATTGGAGTTTTCATAACCCCGCAAATTTTTTGATATTAAAAATACTGGATATGCAGCCATTCAAAGGAATGAAGTATGCATGGATGCTACAACATGGATGAACCTTAAAAACATGCTAAGTGAAAGAAGCCAGACACAAAAGGACACATATTGTATGATTCCATTTATATGAAACGTCCAGAATAGTTAAATCCATAGAAACAGCAGATTACTGGTTGCCTAGGGCTACAGGGAATGGAGAATGGGAAGTAACTGCTTAGTGGCATGAGGTTTTATTTTAAAGTGATGAAAATGTTTCAGAATTAGATAGAGGTGGCGGTTGCCTCCGTTTTTCACTTTAACATGGTTAATTTTATGTCGTGCGAATTTCACCTCAATATGAACAAAGACAAAGAAACGGAGACCTCTATGCTAAGCAAACTCTGGGATAGACAACCCATTTCTTTATGATAGATACAGTGTTAAACCATAATCTGGTTCAATTCCTAGAGTAGTGGCACATAGCCAAGAAACTATGATTTATTTTATACGTCCCTGGACAGAATCTGTCCTCTACTATTCTACTTTTTGAAGTTTGAAAAGAAGTGTTAAAGAAATGGAGGCCTAAAAATTTTAAATTCACTTTTTAATTTTTACTACTAATGTAAGACATACTTGGTGTAGAAACTAATTATGCCAAATTTGTAGTAAAGTAATACCTAGGATAAAAACCTTACCTCCCACTCTCCTAAAATAAGTTGCCTACTTGGATTTTCCTATAAAAAAGCCAAATGAGATAACAAAATGAAAATGCTCTACTAACTCTGAAGCACCTCTCAAATGTAAGGCATTTATTGTTAGTATACATAATGATAATCATCAAAAAGACAGCAGCAAGTAAAATACTGCCATGTTGCAGTGAGCACTTTAAAATGACAAGGCAGGGCTTCCCTGGTGGCGCCGTGGGTGAGAGTCTGCCTGCCGATGCGGGGGACAAGGGTTCGTGCCCCGGTCCGGGAGGATCCCACATGCCGCGGAGCGGCTGAGCCCGTGAGCCATGGCCGCTGGGCCTGCGCGTCCGGAGCCTGTGCTCAGCAACTGGGAGAGGCCACAACAGTGAGAGCCCCGCCTACCGCAAAAAAAAAAAAAAAAAAAAATGACAAGGCAGTAATAACTAACCAAAGAAATTGATGGTCTATTACTGCACAATCAACAGACAGCAATTAAGCAAACGTCAACAGCTGCAGTTTCGATGTGATAATAACCAGATAGGACAGACCAGAAGAATGTGCACTTACGAGATAAGCTTCCCTCCTCCTGAGTGAGCACCTCAAGGCTGTCGCCTCAGGGAGCCTGGACTGCCCCAGGGGCCCTGTGCCAGTAAAACATTCAAGAATGTAAAGTTCTCTGACTGTGGCCGGGGTCAGGGCAGTCTGGTGAGCAGCTGGGAGAGAATGAAAGGTAAGGCAATTGCCCAGCCTACCCCAGTCCAAGCCCAGCACCTTCCTTCAGAATCCAGCTGCTACTGTTCCCTCAGGAAGCAGGCCCAGGAGCCTCCAACTATGTGGGCTGAGCACAGGGAGGGGACATGCCACCTGCAAACGCACCACTTTCCTAGGGATGACTCTTAGAGATTCTCTTGCTTTGCACCATGCACAATAGACTCTGGGCGGGGAACTAGTCTTTGCATTCCAAACGGCAGCTGGGCTGCTGTCACCTTTGTGTGATTTGGAAGTGGTAAGCCAGGCCACAGCCTTGCTGCAAGGCCAGAGGACAGCTGTGACGACAGGGAAAAGCCCAGGAGAGAGCTGGCAGTGCTGATCTCTGGGCCACACTGGCCAGTAACCCCTTCCATGATCTCACCCCTAAGTCCTCCTCCTGTTGTTGTGGTTACCTGTAAAATGGGGCGGTGGCCCTGTCAGCCTCAAACTAAGTTCCTGTTAGAAAACAGTGAGAAAAGGGACTTCCCTGGTGGCGCAGTGGTTGAGAGTCTGCCTGCCAACGCCGGGGACACGGGTTCGATCCCTGGTCCGGGAAGATGCCATGTGCTGTGGAGCAGCCAAGACCGTGCACCACAACTACTGAGCCCACGTGCCACAACTACTGAGCCCACGTGCCACAACTACTGAAGTCCTCACGCCTAGAGCCCGTGCTCCGCAACAAGAGAAGCCGGTGCGATGAGAAGCCCGCGCGCCACAACAAAGAGTAGCCCCGCTCGCGGCAACTGGAGAAAGCCTGCACGCAGCAACGAAGACCCAACGCAGCCAAAAATAAGTAAAAATTAAATTAAATTTTTAAAAAAAGAGAAAAAAAGTGGGAGTGAAGGGGGGAAAGGGACAATAATGAAAAGTACACCAAAAGTTAAGCCATCAGCAGTTCCTAAACCCCACAGGTGTATCCCATGCAACCAAGCCCCCAGATGTTAATAGTTCACACAAAAGAAGAGATGCATTTGGGAAATGATGGCTTTAGTTGACTTGGTTATTCATGCCTTCACTCATTTATTCAACAAATATTTAGTGAGCACCAGTTAGGTATATATTACTGAATAAAACAGGTATGAACTTTTCCTTTGTAGGGCTTCCAATTTGATGGGACAGAAAGATACTAAATATGTGTTGTGAAGGAAATAAAGAGAATGCAGTGGCAGAAAATTAGGGGGAAATCTAAGTAGCCGCTGCACGCTGCAACTAGAGAAAGCCCGCGTGCAGCAACGAAGACCCAGTGCAGCCAAAAATAAAATAAATTAAAAAAAACTTTAAATAAATGTCTTAGAAAATCCTTTCGTTGTGCCAAACAGCTACCAAGAAAAGAGGCGGGGGAGGGAAAAGAAGAAAGAGAGAATGGGGAGATGGGGAGGGAGAAAAAGAGAGAGAGAACCAGGCAGAGCTGATCTCCTCTGCACTGAGAATCTATTACAGACACTTTGATAAACTAGAATGTAAAGGCACAAGCTGGGAAGAACACTTAACTATGTGTCTGAAGAATTTGTTGTATGCAATAACCTACTCGTCCATGTACTGTTACTTCTCTTCAGTAAAAAGTACTGAGAGAAAAAAAAGAGAGAGGAAGAAACTAGGGCAAAATCGGGGGTATGGTAAGCACGGCCTCCCAGAAGAGTATTACAGGATATCAAAATGGACATGGCAACCACTAAGACTAGATATCAGATTCCAAAGTTAAGTGCCAGGCCTGGATGCAATTCTTCAAAGGACAATGGTCCCAAACTATTTTCACTGACCTTCAGCTCCTCGCCCACAGTGAGGGTGCAGATGGGCCAGCCTGTTGGTAGCTAAAAGGAGGGAATGATTGAAGCAAGCTGGCTGTAGCTCTGGTCATAGGGTAAAAGATTCCGGAAGAGGCAGAAGTACCAGCCCTCCCCTGCTAGCCTAGTGAGGGGCCTAGGAGAGCAGGAGACTCCTGCAAAGTGGGAGACACGGTAACGTTGTTGATGACTTCTACTTAAGAAATTTAAAGGACTAGAAGTAGGCTGGCTAGATGCTGATGGACAAGCCAGAGGAAACAACAGTTGCCCTGGGACTGGCTTGCTCCCCCCAAGTTTGCGGGAGCAAAGATGTATGAGTCTTTCCCAAAGACCACACATGGACCACACCCTGAGCACATGTATGGGGCTATCTCAGGCTCTGCCCAACAAGGGCCACCTCTTGTACAACAATGGAACCCAGTAGACAGGAGTCCACATGGACCAGGGGGCTTTCCAGAGTCTATTAAAGGACAGAGTGCAGCAGTCACACCAAAGAAACTGGAGGTAAGAGGTCTCCAGAGACAAGGTAAGAGGATATCTCTGAGGAACCACAAAAGGGTCCCACCAGAGAAAGAACCGATTCTAGACACTTAAAACACACAAGCGGCTCACCTGTGATTCTGCCGGCCAATCAAACTTTTCCTGAGCCCCTTCTTGTCCCCCTCACCCCTGCCCAAGCCAGAAGCAATAGCTACTGAGTAAGCAAGAGGGAAAGCATCCAACCCCAGCCCCTTCTCGCTGCAACAGGCCCTCCCTGGAAAAAGGGGAGCAGGCTAAGTAGGAATGAAGTTGGAAGTTGGGAGCTCTGACTATGAGATGACACAAGACATTTTCAGTATTTGGCACATTAAACTGGGACTTTTTATTATGTAAGACGAATCAGAATAGTCATGGGATATGTTTTCATCCAGAAACAGGGGAAATGCTTTCCACTGAATAAATTTTAATGAGAGAGTGGGAAACTAGATAAAGTTGGTTTTTGACAACTAGATAAAGTTGGCTCTCTCCCTCCCCCCCTTCCCCATTCTCTCCCACAAAATCTACTTGGAGGCACTTTATACACGGAACGATTTGTGGCAGCACATCTCATGGAAAGTGTACTTTCCAGAAATGAGGTCCACTGTGTCCCAACTTGAACATGAAGATCCCTGTGGGTTTTGGGTTCCCCTTGTAACACCCTCCAGCCTTGGGAGGGCCATGCAGAGTCTGCAGCAGCTGAATCTACTGACCTGTTGCGCACAGCAGACTTCTTGTCCCCAACACCCTCCTGCTCCTCCAGAAATACACACACGGTCCAGGAGGGGATCCTGCCACTGGGAGCCACCACCATGCTCAGCTCTGATCTGTGTGAAATAGTCTCTGACTGAGTTCCCAACTTGGAGCCTCACCAGTCTTCTCCTTAGACATCACTCTAATAGGATTCCTTCCACTGAGACCCAGCTGAGAAGCCCAGAACCTCAACTCACACCCAGCGGTAAACCCAAGGGTATCAATCCCAAAATGGCGGACTCTCTAACTCCCTCCATTCAGTTTCCCTTTGTCTTATGGGTCATGAGAAGCATATCTTAGGATGCAGAGCAGTAAAACATGAAACAGAACTCATCTTCAATAAACTGACACTTTGGGGCTTCCCTGGTGACGCAGTGGTTGAGAGTCCGCCTGCCGATGCAGGGGACGTGGGCTCGTGCCCCTGTCCGGGAAGATCCCATGTGCCGTGGAGCGGCTGGGCCAGTGAGCCACGGCCGCTGAGCCTGCGCATCCGGAGCCTGTGCTCCGCAACGGGAGAGGCCACAACAGTGAGAGGCCCACGTACCGCAAATAAATAAATAAATAGATAAATAAACTGACACTTTGGTCAAGCAAATGTGCAAAATCAACAGTTTCAGCATCATTATATGTGAGTTGGTTTTAGAGAATCGACACATACTGGACTAGTCTTTATGTTACTGGAAATATTGGTACCAAATACATGCTATACAAGATATATATGCTCTACTTTGATGAGAGTTCATTTAAAATCAAGATAATTTTAAAAGGTATTTCTGGGCCTGCGTTCGCTAAGTTTTGAGCTCCATGAAGGCAGAGACTGTGTCTCATCTCTTTTGCGTCGTTTGGGGCCTAGCATGGAATCTGGTACCTAAGAGGGTTCAATAAAGTCCTACAGCTGATAAGTGAATGAACAAACAAATGAATATCTTGGCTTACATTTCAAGCTAGATTTATGTGAATACTGTAATTGAATATGTTTTAAAAAAGGGAGAAACCTGCTGTCCATCATTTCTGACTACACCATTCTACTCTCTACCAGTTTTAGTGTGTGTATTAATCTTATAACTGGATACTTTAGTGTTACTTTGTATAAAAGATTTTTCTAAGGCTACTCTTTCAACAGGCCCCTGAGACCAGGTCAACTGTCCATTCACCCCCACTAAGCAACAGCAAAGATCCATCATGGTACGTGACTCCGTCTAAGGGAATCCATGTTTTGGGTCTCTCAAAGGGAATAACACTGCTTTAAAATAGATACACTGAAAAGAATTGACTTTCACCTCTCTTGTGGAAGGACCTTTGGGGGCAAAGCAGAAAGAGGAAAGGTTCACTAGCAGATGGTTAGGAGGCATCAGGCAACGAAGAAGAAAGCTCACAAGATTTGGAGTTGGGACAGGTCTGCAGCCCGTCATGTCTTGGTTCTGCTGGGCCTCAGCTTCCTCATCTGTAAAATAGAGATCATAACGCCTACCTCAAAGAACCACTGTGCAGAGAACGAGGGAATGTACAGAGGCTCTGATTATAGTATCTGACACATCATATGGGCTCAAACAGCAGTTTTATTACCATTATCTACACATAAAGAGAATTACATACACCTACCTGCATCTAAAGATGATATTATACATAAGTGGTCCACAACTCTTAAAGGAGCTGAGATCTAAGACTCAGCTGTTTGGAACTTGGAATGCATTTTCCCATAGGAACAATGCTATAAATCGTAGAGTTTCAGAACTAGAAGGTGCCTCAAAGCTCATCTAGTGATGTAATAAAACTTCCCACTGAATGGAGTATTTCCTAATGTACGCTCCCTGGGGTTTAAGTTTCAGGTAAGTCACTCAAAACCAACATGACCTATAATGTAGTTGAAATACTACACGTCAGCAAACAAAAAATAGTAGAAAATGATTTTTAAATGTTGACCAGTTCATCTTCACATGATCTTCTAACCTTAGCTAATATTAGCTTTCCACTTGGAAATTCATTGATGTAGAAAGTGGGGAGACAATTTCTTCTTTCTTATAACCTACCCTGCCCCTCCCCACATCCAACAACTTCCAGTTAACATGAGATAGGAACTTTATCTGCAGCGTGAACAAAATGTAGCAGGCCCACAGGGGAGACAGAGAGAACTGGGGGAGGGGGTGTGTCAAAGGGGACGAGGTGTGGGTGTGGAGCAGGGCACAGGAAGAAAGGCCTTGGTTACCAACTTCACCTCCTTTCTCACTTTTCCCAGCGTCAGCCCTGTTTCACCTGGTTGCGCACAAATTAAAACAATTTGTGGAGGTCATTTGAGACCCCGATGGGTCACCATGCATATGCAATTTTGTAGGGGTTATCTGTCAGCCTCAGTCTGACCCCTGGCCGTGCCCACTCTGACTTCATACAATGGTCAGCAAAAAGGCACAGAGTGCTCTGGGGTATTCCGCCCTGCTTGTCTTTGGAATGGCAGAGGCGGGCTGTTCGGACTTAACAGTATGTTCACGGGCTAAGTGTATGCAGCTTGGCCAGTTCCTATAATGTTGTCTCTAATGTGGAAAAGTCAAAAGAAACTGCAGAAATGATCAAGGGAATCTGGTTTTGCATAAAACTCTGAGCACTACTGGGATGACATGGGACCATACTTACGATACAATGTTAAATGAAACAGAAGTCATTTCATGAAAATGTATATACGGTATGATTTCAATTTTGAAATACATGTACACGCTATGTTTTATACATCCTTACATATCTGTTTAGAAAAAAGACTAGAAGGAAAAAGACTCCAAAACATGAACAATTATTTTGTCTGTGTTATGGAAATACAGGGTGTGTTTGTGTGTATGTGTGTGTGTGTTGGTTTATAATTTTCTGTATTTCCCAAGTTTGGTTAAATGAATAAGTAACTATATTAAAAGGGGTAAAATGGAATTTAGAAACTCGAATAAGAGATTTTCAAGCAAAAAGGATTCTTAGAAATGACCTAATCCAACACTTCCTCCAACCCCTCTTAATTTTATCGGGAAAACACCTCTGGCCCCTCAGGTGACTTATGCGCCTGAAGTCTTCCAACTAATGGAGAACTAGCCAAACTGTGGCTTGAACTCAGATCTTGTGACATGTATGGTCTGTGCCACTCCCATGACATCACGGTGTCCTGGAGTCAGGGACTAATGAACTTCAGAAGGAAATACTCCATAAGGAAGGAGAAAGTCTTACTGTGCACACCTATACTTCTCACTAAATAAATATTTGCCTAGAGTCATATCATAGTTTTATGACATGCAAACAACTCAGTTGCTAAAGGAGCTCTGGTGACTTCGTCAGAGCTACCGAACCAGAGTTCTGGTTACATTTTTTACTCCTGCATTGCATAGAAACCCACCTTCAGAGACTCTCAAGATGAACAAAATCAGAAGGCGCCTCTGTCCACAGGCTAGGCATCTCTGTGACGATGGGGGAAGAAGTGGCTTATTTTCCGTCTTCCACTGTTGCTAACATCACATACAACAGTCACTTAACTTCCATTCCACCATATCATGCTGTATTAGAACTACTTAACATTTATCCAGCCCCAAAACACGCAGAAAAAGCTGACAGACTGAAAACCTTCTTTAGAAGCTCTCACATCCTAAAGGCTTTAAGTACTTCCTATTTATAAACATGAAACCTTGTTAGGAACAAAGCATCACCTAAATCTGACAAAAAGATCAGTTTCAAGCTCTTTCATTTCTTACGGGAGAAAATTCAGACATCTGATGCAAACACAAGTACAGAGCAGCCATGGGCCACACAGAAGTGTCTTCCTATTTTGCTCTGCTTATCTTGAGCTGGTGGGGCTGGGAAAGCTTTTTCGGCAAGCGGTGGGGAGGTGGCCTCCAAGGACACAGTAGCAGAGGACGGGCCACAGGTGGCAAGTCAAAGAACTGTTTTTCAGGTAAGCAAAGACTCTAACCCTGGTCACAGGCACAGCAGCTAGCTTGTTTCCTGCCCAGTGTGCTAACCAGAAACATAATAGGCAACCCAAGATATACTTATGCTGGGCAGAGAGCATGCAGGAGTCTGGACAATACAGCAGTTGCCTGAGTTAAGCAGTAATTAACTTAGACTTAGAATCTGAAGTTAGCTGCGCACGTCATGCGAAATAAGGCAAAGCTTATAGCATGCACAGGCATAGCAGAGCAGGAAGGACCTAAAACGGGCTGCGAAAATGTGAAATTGCTGACACTGGAAGAATTTATGATATAAGACTCCAAGGAGAAATTTAGGTAAGAGCAGGCTGAAAAGTACTGCAACCTGAGATATTTCAGGTTGCAAAACATTCCTCCTACCAAACTTATTTCAGTATTGAGGGAAGCCCTAGAAGGAGACTGAATTTTATATGTTTAACTATAAATGCCAAATTCTTAAATATCTGTAAGTTTTAAGGAAAGAATGTAATGTGCTGAAGTGATCTCTCTTCTTTATTTCGTCAGTCAAAAACACTTAAAATGCAACAAGGATCCTACCAATGTACCTCTCAATCAGACTCTCATCTCTGAGAATTCAGAATTTAAATGAACCTATCCAGGAAACAGACTCATGGATATAGAGAACAGACTTGTGGTTGCCAAGAGGGAGGGGGCTGGGGGAGGGATGGACTGGGAGTTTGGGATTAGCAGGCACAACCTATTATATACAGAACGGATAAACAACAAGGTCCTACTGCATAGCACAGGGAACTATATTCGGTATCCTGTGATAAACCATCATGGAAAAGAATATTAAAAAGTGTATATATATATCTGAATCACTTTGCTGTAAAGCAAAAGTAACACAACGTAAATCAACTATACTTCAATTAAAAAAATAAAATAAAAAGAATCAACTCTGAGAATTTAATCTAAGTCAATAAGACAAAAGGAGCAAAAGGCTAGGTTGTATGAAGGTGCATAATACATTGTACTCTATAAAAGCAAAAGTAAAAACACTAGATCTTACTTGGTGACTAATGGTAGGGGAAAATTAGACAAGAATAAATTAAGGCACATGAAATATTCTCAACCCCTTTAGAAATGATAACATGAAGATACAAATGAGAACCAATATGAAGTTTAAAAGTTCAAAATTAAACATTCATTATGGCTACAACTAAATCAAAATAATGGTGCTGGGAAGATAGCTAGGAGAAGAGTCAAGGACCAGGAGCCAGTGGTCGCCAGGATGGTCCAGGGTAGACTGATGGAGGATGGAGATGCTGAAGGCAAGTGCCCTTGGGTAAAGCCATGGAGAACTTTTTGGGGTGGTGAAGGAGAGGCTCCAGGCTCATCCAGAAATCCCAAAGGTGGGCCTGAGCCCTAAACAAAAAAAGATGTTGGTCTTCCTAAGATCAAAGGGGGCCCAAGTACAGTGCTTCATTACCCTTGGATTAAAGGGTTGAAAAAAGGATGGGCTAACAGAACCTTGAAGGAGGGAGACCTGAAGGAACCTGCAGATTAAAAGAAAGTGGAGCCCCTTTCAGAGAGGGCCTGAAAGGGTCTGTTTAATCCAGAAAAGTCTGGAAGGTTCCATTTAGTCTAGAAATTTGGCCAAACTTACCAAGGAACATGAGGATGAACTTGTAACAGCCTGATGGAACCTGAGAGCGGGAATGGGGCAGAGCAATTAGCTTCACCCCACCCTTTGCCATCCCCAACTTTCAGATAAGAAAACTCAGACCCAGAAAGGATGTCAACTGCTCGCCCAAGATGCCAACTAGTTCATGGCAGTGCCAGGGTTAGCACCCAGATATTTTCCTCTCATTCCAGCAATTTCTATATTATACCTTGCTCTCATATCAACCATATATAGGTGGACCCACCATTCTGCCATCATACATGAAATAAAATAATAATTTTCACCATACAAGTACTACTGCTTTCATTTTTAATTGGGGGAAATTCAAGAAAGCCAAAGAAGGAGGAAAATGAACTGCAATTTCAATTCTAAAAACCTCAGTCTTTAAAAATTCTCATCACTTCTATTAAATTTATCTAGTTGGTGTATTTTCATCATTGGTGGGTATGTATTGCATAGTGTGAATCCTTATTCTATAGGTTTAGCTAAGCCATTGAACTCCGCATCATCAATCACATAAAATATATGACTTTTTAGATTTCTATCCAAATCCTAAGGAGCTTCCTTAAGTTGGGGCCAAAGGAAAACTTGAAGTTCTGACACTAGAAACTTCTTTCCAGGCCGACACTCGGTCATTAATTATGCTATGGCATGTGAACAGAATCAACTGTGAATGTAATTAGTCCATCATCCTCCAACTTTTCTCTATTAAGTGCATAAGGAGACCTGTGGGAGATTTTTATCAGATGCTTCAATGTCTATGACATTTTCTTACTCTACCAATCTAAAACCCTTATCTTAAAAAAATGCGATAAATCAGTCACTACACATTAGTAAAATTATACTGGTTCCTAGGGATCAATGCAGTGTCTTCTACGGGCTCATAAATCATTTGTACGATAATAATGCAGAATTTTTGCAAGGGAGCTTTTCCACATTAACAGCTTTAGGAATTCGACTTTTTCAAAAGCTGTACAGAACATTTGCATGTCTCTGGTCTTCTGGAACCTCTCCCACTCTCCAAGATTTACTCAACAATCACTGGCAGTGACGCAGAGATGCTATCTGCTAACTCTTTCAACACCCTGAGACACAATCTAGTGGGCCCTAGAGATGTGAACTCATTCAACTTACCTAGATGATCTTTCACTGTCTTCTAAAATCCCTCTTAATTCTGTTCCATTTTGAAGATCATTCTCTTCGATGGAGAAGTGAAAGCAAGATAGTTCTGTATATGTCATCTATTGATACCCGCCTTACACACTTACTTAAGCAAGGGTCCGCCTCTGTCTCTATTCTTCTAGCTCCATATACAACTAAAGAGCAAAGCAAACTAAGATACTATTCTCAAAATACAAATGACACACCACACACCTTACACACTTGGACACACACGCGCATGCACCAAAAATCTGCAACCTAGCCAGTCAAGAAATTAAATGAACAGAACAATGAAATGTCATTTTATAACAAACCATAGGAACATACCTTTTAAGGGATCAAAGTAATGTTCATGAGGTTGTAGGGGAATGGACATACTTATATTTACCAGAAATGTACTTGTATTTGGAGAGCAAATACAAGATGTTCATGCCCTTTGCTCCAGGAACCCTACACTTGTACATTTATCTTAAGGGACACATTGCAAAAAGAAAAGAAGATACAAGTATACAAAAATATGTCTTTAGGCATCTCATACTAGCCCAAACTGGATACAGTCTAAGTGTCCAACGACGGCAATGGCTATGAACCACAAAATACCAACTGCGGTAGGCCAAATAATGCCCCTGCCCCACAACAAAGACAGCTACCCCCAATCCCAGAACCTCTGAATATGCTACCTTACACAGTAAAAGGAACTCTCCAGATGTGAATAAATTAAGAATTTCTAGAGGGGGAGATTATCCTGAATTATACAGGTGAGCCCAATGTAATCACGTGTCCACTTTAGAGGCAGGCAGGAGGGTCGAAGTCGGAAAAGGAGATGTGATGACAGAAGCAGAGGTGAGAGACAGAGAGACTGAAGTGGGGAGGAGGGAGGCGAGAAGTGTGGAGATGCTATGCTACTGGCTTTAAAGATAGAGGAAGGGGGGAATTCCCTGGGGGTCCAGTGGTTAAGACTCTGCGCTTCCACTGCAGGGGGCACGGGTTTGATCCCTGGTCAGGGAAGTAAGATCCCGCATGCCACAGGGCGCAGCCAAAAATTTTTTTTAAATTAAAAATAAAAAAGACAGAGGAAGGGGCCATGAGTCACAGTGTACAGGTGCCTCTCGAAGCTGGAAAAGGCAAGATATTCTCCCCTAGAGCCTCCAGAAGGAACACAGCCCTGCCGACACCTCAATTTCAGGAATTCTAGCCCCTAATCATGGCCCGGATTGTAACTCAAAGTATAACAAATACGAGTCCATAGTGATATAAATAAATGATTGAATAAATAAACAAATGGAGAACAGACAAATCTCTCACGCAGAAAAATTCCACATAATTTTTATAGGGACACCTCCTTAAAAGAAGAGAAACGTTAACTCCCCACTCTTTAAGTGTGGGCTGCAAATAGTGACTTCCTTCCAAACAGTAATTCTCAAAATTGTCAAGATCATCAAAAACAAGAAAAATCTGAGAAACGGTCACAACCAATAGGAGCCTAGAGAGACGTGACAACTAGATGTAATGTGCTGTCCCAGACGAGATGAACAAAAAAACAGCAGGGAAAAACAGTAAATCTGAATAAAGTATGGACGTCAGTTAATAATTATGTATCAGCATTGGTTCATGAATTGGGACAAACGTACCACACTCATGAAAGACAATGACAGGCAAAACTCTGTGTGAAGTATACAAGAATCCTCTATACTATCTTCTGGAGAGTTCTCTACATCTCAAAATGTGCTAAAAATAATTTCAAGAGATCATAATCACTGTCTTCAAAGGCTCCTCCATCTTCCACCTCATAAAGTGATTCTGCCTTAGCGGTTAATGTTAAGTCTAATATAACAACTTCCTTTGTTTTATTCTGAGACATGACCCAAAAAAGGTCACAAGGTATTCGATTTTTTTTAGCCCAATTATCCAGCCCGCAGAGGCTGAGATAGCCATCTCCTACTGCCTCTTCCAGTTTTGCAGTTTGTGTCAACAACGTATCCTCAGCGTTAGTCTCCATCTGTCTGGTTAGCAGAATGTCCCCACAACAGTCAAACTGATGCTTTGGTTTTTTTCCTTTTAACTTCACCAAACGCTCTGCAGAATGGCTCCTCCATCAGACTGTAGGTTTACAGATAAGCGTGTTCCTCCCTCTTTATCAATCCTGTTTCTCCTCTTCTCTTCCATGGATGGGAGAGACAAGCCCATTCCTGTGAGTCTCAGGACCACTTGGGCAGGAAGCCCTGGGGGCAAACATCAACCCCCATGTTAAAGAAAAGAAGTATGGGGGAAAGGAGTAGGACCTGCCGTATCGGGTCCACTTGGCACATTCTGGACCACCTGCCTGCTAACACCAGTCCTCACTGGCTAAAAGTCCTTAACCAAGCAGTAGAGACATGCTGGGTGCAGCTTTGAGCCTTTGTTCTTGTTGTCCTTCCCTCCCACGCAGGCCATTTCCCTATTCTCTTGTTTCTTCCAGCTTCATTAATCTTGTGTGCCTCCCACACAGGAGTGATCTTCCCCTTCTCTGAACTCTCCTAAACCCCACCTTACTCACTTTGCATTCTTAGCACTACTGGTTTCATGAGCATTCTCTCCTCAACTACACTGCAAGCTCCTCACTGGGGAGAACTCCTCTATCTACTTTTCTGTATACGCTTTGTGCACTGATCATTCAAATTGCCCAGTAAACATCAGCAAATATTTGAAAGCTTGCCACTGAGTGTTTAATCTGCCAACAATGAGGTAGGCACATAATTACCTCCACTTTAGAGCTGCAAATGCTGAGGAATAAAGGAGCTGAGTGACTTCACTAGGGTTACATGCAAGTTGCAGAGCCTGAATATGAACCCAAATTCAAGCTCTTAATCACCTCAGTACATCCACTGCCTCCTAATACACACTTACTAGTTAACTGATCTTTTACAGAGTCTAGGTATTTTAGTAAGTGGTGATCCCAGAAGGAAAATTTAAAATCTTGGTCTGATGGCCAAAAAGCACATGAAAAGAGGCTCAGCATCACTAATTATTAGAGAAATGCAAATCAAAACTACAATGAGGTATCACCTCACACCCGTTAGAATGGCGATCATCAGAAAACCTACAAACAATAAATGTTGGAGAGGGTGTGGAGAAAAGGGAACACTCTTGCACTGTCGGTGGGAATGTAAATTGATATAGACACTATGGAGAACAGTATGGAGGTACCTTAAAAAACTAAAAATAGAACTACCATACGACCTACCAATCCCACTACTGGGCATATACCCAGAGAGAACCATAATTCAAAAAGACACATGCACCACAATGTTCATTGCAGCGCTATTTACAATAGCCAGAAGATGGAAGCAACCTAAATGTCCATCAATAGAGGAATGGATAAAGAAGATGTGGTACATATATACACTGGAATATTACTCAGCCATAAAAAAGAATAAAATAATGCCATTTGCAGCAACATGATGGACCTAGAAATTGTCATACTTAGTGAAGTTGCACACAGAAAGACAAATATGATATCATTTATATGTGGAATTTTTAAAAAATGGTACAAATGAACTTATTTACAAAACAGCAGTAGAGTCACAGATTTAGAAAACAAACTTATAGTTACCGGGGGATAAGGAGGGGGAGGGTAAATCAGGAGGTTGGGACTGACATATACCCATTATTGTATATAAAATAGATAACTAGGGCTTCCCTGGTGGCGCAGTGTTTAAGAATCTGCCTGCCAGTGCAGGGGACAGGGGTTCAAGCCCTCGTCCGGAAAGATACCACATGACGCGGAGCAACTAAGCCCCTGCGCCACAACTACTGAGCCTGCACTCTAGAGCCCGCGAGTCACAACTACTGAGCCCGCGTGCCACAAGTACTGAAGCCCACGCGCCTAGAGCCCATGCTCCGCAACAAGAGAAGCCACCACAATGAGAAGCCCGCTCACTGCAACGAAGAGTAGCCTCCACTCGCCGCAACTAGAGAAAGCCCGCGCGCAGCAATGAAGATCAAATGCAGCCAAAAATAAAATGACTAAAAAAAAAAAAAACTGATAAGAACCTGCTGTATAGCACAGGGAATTCTACTCAATACTCTGTAATGGCCTATATGGGAAAAGAATCTTAAAAAGAAAAAAACAGTGGATATATGTATAACTGGTTCACTCTGCTGTACAACTGAAACTATACAACACTGTAAATCAACTATACTCCGATAAGAATTTTTTAAAAAAACCCTTGGTCTGTGGACCTCAAATGGACTGAGAATATTTTTATTCAATTGTCCCTCCCCCCAAAATACCTAAAAATCACAGTTTGTTTATAGCACAGACAATAGGACTCATGGGAGACAGTACTGTAAAACAAGTCTTTAGGAAATAGTGTGTTATATGTGCAATTATTTGCGCAAATGTCTCTCCATGGATTTATTTTAGTAATTCCATTGTATATAGCCTGACTTTGTGCATCACCAAAATCCTTATTTGCATTTTGACTGAAAAATAAATCATTTTCAGGGGCTGCCTGGGGCTGAATGGGAAAGGGTGAATTGGCTGCAAAAGGGGTACCAGATAACTTTTGGGGTGACAGAAATGTTCTAAAACTGGATGGTAATGATGGTTGCACCACTGTATAAATTTACTAAAAGTCTTCCGAATACATACTTAAAATAGGTGAAATTCTGGCATATAAAGTCTACCTCAATAAAGCTGTATCATAAACCAATTCTTTAGCAAGCACTGTGGCTAGCCATCATTCTTCACACATGAACCAGTCGGAGGGCTGATGGACACAGAATGAACCAACAGAGGAAAACAAAATATGCAAGTCTGGACAGTTGGGACTGCAGTGCCAGGCTGGCTCATACACTTGGAGGAAACTGGGCAGAGGCAAGGCACCCTGCTAGAGGAGCAACCAGCACCCAGCACCATCCCATATGGGCACGGACAACACAGCGAGGTCCTCTTCAGCCATCTGCTTCTCATTTCCCCCTGGCAACTTTGTGGTTGGATGATCAGCTTCTTAGAAGAGTTCTAAAAATAAGTTTACCACCAATTCAATTACACAAGTACATGAGTATTTACAGTCACCTTGTAGCCCATGGCTAAATTAAACCACTGTCCTTTCTACGAGAGGAAGACGGTGCTGAACGCCTCAGCAGGTGCAAAGCGTCAAAACTGGTATAAGGCTCCAATGTTTTCATCATCATCATCACTAGCAGCACCACCAGATGATGAGCTTTTAAAGGATGCCTGGGGCTTCCCTGGTGGCGCAGTGGTTGAGTCTGCCTGCCGATGCAGGGGACACGGATTCGTGCCCCAGTCCGGGAAGATCCCACATGCGCTGGGCCCGTGAGCCATGGCCGCTGGGCCTGTGCATCTGGAGCCTGTGCTCCACAACGGGAGAGGCCCCAACAGTGAGAGGCCCGCGTACCGCAAAAAAAAAAAAAAAGAATCACCAGGCTTTGCCTAAGGGACAGGCAGACCTCTCTGCTCTGCCCAGTTCCTGCCATCACTCTCATGCCAGCTGCTACTGAACACTAAGCCTCACAGAAAGCTTTGCCCAGGGAAAAACACTGTCCTTCCTCCATCTCTTAGACGTGTTAATTACTCATCTTTCGGGCCCCACCAGCTTCTGTTTACCAGACCCACATGTCTGGTTTAGCTATCAGATTTGGGACCAGTGCCTCCTCTAATGATGTCCCTTTGCAAACAGTACATAGCTATAGTTCTGAGTTTCCAAAAAAAATCTGAATGAAGACTAAAACATACCGTAGCTGATTCCTAAACAGACGAAAGGGAAAATGCTAGCAGAGGATTAAGTTAGAAATGGTGAGGGAATGAATTTCCTTTGAATCCCAAATACGCCAAAACCCAAACGAGTAGAGTTTCGGATACTCCTTGAACAGCCCTATTAAGCAAAAGTTATCCATGTAATTCATTCTGTCAGCAAGACTTTGGGATAAAGGGAATTGCTTTGGACAAGTTTTATTTAAAAAATAAACAAGAGATCTTTCTGCCTTCAGGGAACTTTCAATTCAGCAGGGAAGACAAGACACGCCTGCAAATAACTGAAAATACACACTGAAAGGCGGTAAGTCCCGTCAGAGAAGTACAAATAAAATGCTTATCTCCTCCACCTCCCTATTTACTCCAGTGTCACAAAGGTTTCAGGAGCTTCACGAAGAATTCTACCTTGGGACTAGTTGACAGCAGCCCCTGGAAGAGGAAGAGGAGTAGAATGAGCTCCCTTCCCAGCCTCCTCTCATCCACATAACAAAAAGGAGTGCAATTTGCTTAATACGAAATACTGCCTGAAATACAGTGAAAAACAGGCAATTCTGAAAAGCAAAGAGCATAATTCTAGCATTATGTGTGACTCTCTCAGAGTAATTTCATAGCTGTGTTCGCCCTCAGCACCAGCCTATCTTCAAACCTGAAGAGAAACAGCATCACACGCTACAAACTCCAAGGCTTAATTTGGAAACTGGAGGCTGGTTTTTACCCTAGCTCAAGCCACATTCAGCACTTTCGCCACTCTTCTTGGACCTCTCACTGTTGTAGCCTCTCCCGCTGCGGAGCACAGGCTCTGGACGCGCAGGCTCAGCGGCCATGGCTCACGGGACCAGCCTCTCCGCGGCATGTGGGATCTTCCCGGACCGGGGCACGAACCCGTGTCCCCTGCATCGGCAGGCGGACTCTCAACCACTCCGCCACCAGGGAAGCCCCTGCCACTCTTCTTTTAATTGCATTATCTTCCCCTAATTAAGGGTATCTGCCTGGCTCCCCTATCTATTGTAAATTCCTTGAGGGCAAGGACCACTCATCCGTTTTTGCTATTGCCTCCTTACCCCACTCCCTCGCTCTAAATGCTACCCCTTTTGTCCTCAGCACCTTACAAAAAGCTTTGCACATAAAAAATGAAAGGAACTCACATTTACTTCGTTCCTACTACCCGCATTCCTTTAATTCTCTCAAGAACACACTGAAGTGGGCACCATTAGGCTCATTTTAGAGGCTGTTCTTTGCTAGGAAGACAAAGAGATTGAATTATCTCAGACCCTGTCCACTGTACACAATGCGATGTCAGGTTCCCCTCTCCTCACTTTCCCCTGCAAAACATACACATCTTATCCAGACATCGGGAGCATCAGGAATCATATTGGTCAACAGATATTCATACACTGTTGTCACACTGAAATACTACAACTTTCAGACATCAAGAGTTCTAGAACAAGCCTCTAAGATTCTAAAGCGGCACTCGAACATGACCCATGATCCTTGAACTAAACTATCACACATATTAAAAAGGATCCATAGGGGGCTTCCCTGGTGGCACAGTGGTTAAGAGTCTGCCTGCCAATGCAAGGGACATGGGTTCGAGCCCTGGCCCGGGAAGATCCCACATGCCATGGAGCAAACTAAGCCCGTGAGCCACAACTACTGAGCCTGAGCTCTAGAACCTGCAAGCCACAACTACTGAGCCCACGTGCCACAATTACTGAAGCCTGAGCTCTAGAGCCTGCAAGCCACAACTACTGAGCCCACGTGCCACAACTACTGAAGCCTGCACGCCTAGAGCCCGTGCTCTGCGACCAGAGAAGTCACGACAATGAGAAGCCCGCACACTGCAACGAAGAGCAGCCCCCGCGCACTGCAACTAGAGAAAGCCCACACACAGCAACGAAGACCCAACACAGCCAAAAATAAAATAAAATAATTTTAAAAAGAAAAGGATCCATAGGCTTAAGAGTGACAGCCTTAAGAGTGATGACTATGAAGGTCATATCTATTTACTTGTTAATGATTGAAGGGTGAGTAAAGGAGGACCAGGTTTCAACTACGACTGCAAGGAAAGTGCCTTAGTCGGGCACCAAAAATAAAAGTCACTATCAGGTTTAAGAGGCTCTACTTGCCTGGGCACCAAGTACTTCCCTCCACTCGCACAGCTCTGGCCATTTGTACAGTTCCTCAAACAGGCCAAAGGAGCTCTGCTTCAGAGCTTTGCACTTACTATTCCTTCTACCTGGAATGCTTTTCCCAGTATAATTAACAGATATTGAATAGTTCACTTCTCTCCTTCATTTAGATTTATGTTTGTGTTGGACTGAAAGTTTGTATCCCCCCCCAAAATTCCCATGCTGAAATTCTAACTCCCAATATTCTATTAGGACGTAGGGCCTTTGCAAGGTAATTGGGTCAAGAGGGTGGAGTCCTCATAAATGTGATTAGTGCCCTTATCAGAAGAGACATGAGAGAGCTTGCTTCCCCTCTCTCTCTCTCTGCTCTCCCCCATATGAGGATACCACGAGAAGAAGGCCATTTGCAAACCTGGAAGCAGGCACTCACCAGACACATCTGTTGGGACCTTCACACATGTTTGCTATTTAAGCTACCCAACCTGTGGTGTATTTGCTAAAGCAGCCTGAGCTAAGACAATGTTCAAGTATAGTCCCCTCAGAGAGGTTTTCCTTGACCTTGCTTTCTAAAATAACATTCCTCCACCACCCCTACCATCAGTCTACTCCTTATCCTGCTTTATTTTTTCTCTACAGCATCTTATGTTAAATTCTACACGTATTTTTTGTAAATGTAAATTCTACATCTTCATCATTGGCCTCCCCCACTAAAATGGGATAATCCTAGTACCTAAAACCATGTCAATAGACACTCAAGTATCTGTTAAATTATTAGTGAACTTAAGTCAACTACCTCTTTAGGAGACAGCTTCAAAGAACGAGTCATCATCTTAGAATCAGTGAGCATGCACTGTATGTACTGTGGGGTGTGACACCCCTCGTCCTACCATGAGACATCACATAGTATCATAGCTAAAAGAGACGGTTCTGGAGCTGGACCACCTGGCTTTGAAACCTGGCTGTGTGGCCTCGAATTACATACGTATATCTCTGCTCCATGGCTTCCTCACTTATAAAATGATGACAATGATACCGACCTCACAGGTTGCTGTGAATATTAAACAAGTTAATGAATGTCTACTGTTTAAAAAATACCTAGAATGTAGTAAGTGCCCAAATAAGTGTTAGGTACATATCAGCAATGTACCTAACACTTATTTGGGCCATTTTAGGGCCCCTCCTTCCTTTATACAGCTTTCTAAACATAGACTATTTCCCCAGTATTTCTTATTTTATAATTTCCCCAGACTATTTCCCCAGTATTTCTTATTTTATAATATTCAGCTCTCACCCTCTACCTGTTTTATTTCATGTTGCTTTTTATCTTTATGATCTAATGACCAATATACCAATGATTTATTTTTATCAAAGAAATGCATGTACGAGGTAATATATCAAATGATATAAAGGACCTCGTGAGAGTCACCATTTCTTGATTTTCCTATTCCTGCCATTAGTTCCATTCTCCCAAGACAACCATTCTTAAAATTTTCTATTTTGGTCTCAGTTATCTCCATAACTCTTGATAACATGCTTAAATCTCTTGTTCTTGACTCATATCAGGGACTTTGCTCATACTGCCCTGGTTCCCATCCAAAGTTTAATATATATCATTGTTTTAATTCCTCTGTTCATTACCTTTGCGATTTTACGTATTCAGGTCTTCATGTGTGTTTCCGCCAACTTTTTTTAAGTAAAACTGTCTTTATTCACAGACAATATGATTGTCCATGTAAAAAATTCTATGCATACTACAAAAAAGAAGTTACCAGAATGAATACATGAGTTTAACACCTCACCAAATATAAGGATGGCAAATAAACACATGAGAAAATGCTCAACACCATTAGCCCTTAGAGAAGTACAATTTAAAGCCACAATGAGCTACCCCTATACACCTATCTGAATATCTAAAATAAAAGACTAATCATACCAAGTGTTGATGAAGATGTGGAGCAACTGGAACTCTCATATGCCACCAGTGGGAATGCAAGATGGCACAACTCCAGAATTCCACCAACTTTTTTTTTTTAATTTTATTTATTTTTGGCTGCATTGGGTCTTCGTTGCTGCACGCAAGCTTTCTCTAGTTGCGGCGAGGAGGGGCTACTCTTCATTGTGGTGGATGGGAAATATTTATTTATTTATTTAGGCTGTTGTGGCATGAGGACTTCTTAGCTGTGGCATGCATGTGGGATCTAGTTCCCCGACCAGGGATCGAACCCAGGCCCCCTTAATTGGGAGCCCAGAGTCTTAACCACTGGACCACCAGAGAAGTCCCCCCACCAACTTTTAACAACTATATGTTACTCCCCATTTTAGGAGGTGAGAATATTAGCACATTTAACCCTTTTCTCTGTTTCCACATTCCACCTTCTGTCAGCTATACTTCTACTCTGCTGAGGTTGCTACAATTTGCAATCTAGCCTACCAACATAACCAAGTCCACCATACTTAGTCCATAGTCGACTCTAAGGGCAGAAAACTGAGAAAAAGCACCTGTGTGATTATGATTATGCCAGTATGCTCACAGCCAGGCTAAGGAAGGAATTAAGATTTTGGTCTCTTACTGTGGATCCCATGTCATGACTACAGATCCAATGTTATTACCCCTATGCCAATGATGTTAAACTCTTTGAGTTCCCCTCACTTTTGATCAGGTATTACCTACATCAGTGACTCCAGTCAAACCTCTCTGCCATGTGATACAGGTCATTGAACTATAAATATTTATATTATTAATTGAAGCTTTTATTAGCATTTGAGGAATGTCCAATTAACCTCAAGCAGCCTTAAGGATTCCACAGGTATTAAAAATGCCTCCTGAATGACCTCTAGGAGCTTCTCCTACTCCATCTAAATAGGCACTAACTGAAACACTGACCATCTTTGTATATGAGGCACAGCATTAGGGGTGATAATGACCACCACATACCATTCAATCTAAACTGAATAAGCAATGAACTTGTTTAATACATTGAGCATGATGTCCTACTTTGGACTCTAGCATATGAATTATTTGCTGCCCACCAACATTCTTTTTTTAAAAAATTTGAAATATGGTTAATTTAGATTTTATTGGTTTCAGGTGTGCAGTACAGTGATTCAATATTTTTATATATTATACTCCATTTAAAGTTATTACAAAATAATGGCTATACTTCCCTGAGCTGTACAGTATATCCTTGTTCCTCATCTATATAATACAGAGTAGTATGTATATCTTAATCCCATGTCTCTATCTTGCCCCTCTCTCCCTCTCCCCACTTGTAATTACTAGCTTGTTTTCTATATCTGTGAGTCTATTTCATTATATACAATTGTTTTATTTTTTAGATTCTACATATAAGAGATAACATAGTATCTGTTTTTCTCTGTCTTACTTCATTAAGCAGAATACTCTCTAGGTTTATCCACTGTGTTGCTAATGGCAGAAGTTCATTCATTTTATGGTTAAACGATATTCCACCACACACACACACACACACACACACACACACACACACACACACACACACACACACCTTTATCCATTCATTTGTTGATGGACACTTGGGTTGCTTCCATGTCTTGGCTATTGTAAATAATGCTGCTCAATGAACACTGAGGTGCATGTATCTCTTCAAAATAATATTTCGGTTTTTTCCAGAAGTACACCAAGGAGTGGAATTGCTGGATCATATGGTAGTTCAATTTTAAGTTTTTTGAGGAACCTCCATACTGTTCTCCATAGTGGCTGCACCAGTTTACATTCCCAACAACAGTGCATGAGGGTTCCCTTTTCTCCACATCCTCGCCAACAGTTGCTATTTACTTTTTGATTATAGCTATTCTGACAGATGTGAAGTGATACCTCATACAGTTTTGATTTGCATTTCACTGATGATTAGAGATGCTGAGCATTTTTTCATGTGCCTGTTGGCCATCTGTATGTCTTCTTTGGAAAAATGTCTATTCAGGTCTTCTGTCCATTTTTAACCAGGTTGTTTGTTTTTTGATATATTTTGGATATTAACCCCTTCTCATACATTTCATCTGCAAACATTTTCTCCCATTCAGTAGATTGTCTTTTCGTGTTGGTGGTGGTGTCCTTTGTTGTGCAAAAACTTTTAAGTTTAATCAGGTCCCATTTGTTTATTTTGGCTTTTATTTCTTTTGCCGTATGAGACCGATCCAAAAAAAATATTGCTATAATTTATGTCCAAAGAGTGTTCTGCCTACCTTCTTTTCTAGGATTTTTATGTTTTCAGGTCTTACATTTAGGTAATCCGTTTATTTTTGTATACGGTGTGAGGAAATGTTCTAATCTCATTCTTTCACATGTAGCTGTCCAGTTTTCCCAGTACCACTTACTGAACTCTTTTCTCCCTTGCATATTCTTACATCCTTTGTCATAGATTACTCGACCGGCATTCTTTTTCTTTAACAAGTAAACATGAGTTTTGCTTTCTTCAACAAACCTCCACATCCAAGATCCATCCCTTTTTAAAGATCAGAGTATGTTGCTCTTCTCATCTATGCTGAGCGTGTGTTTAAATTCTGGAACTCTGATCAGACAGACTTTAGCAAAGAGTCCCACTTTCACCCTTGGCCTCTGGGGATTGGGGAGGAGACTTCTTTTATGGGAAACCCATCACAGTAGATGCTGCCACCTTTGCTTCAAATTTCCTTATCCATGGGCTATAAAGGTGGCTGTCTGGAGCCTGACCTCCTTTCATAATTCTTATGAAATAAATTCTCTAATGTAATGTGCATGATGCTTTTTTTCTAAGAACCTCAAAGGCCATCATTCCATTTGGCCTCACAACATACCTTTGAACTAGGCCAGGAGCCAGTGTACAGATTCTCATTCCACAGATGAGAACAAAAAGGTACAAGAGAGGTCAAGCCACTTGACCATAGGTCACCACAGTACCAGGAGAGGGGCAGGATAAGCCAGAATCCCTGCTTCTACGGACAGATCTCTCACTGCACCCAGATTCAGCCTGTGCAAATGTATGTGAAGTGTTATTTAAAAACACAGGAAGTACAACCCAGTGAAACCTGGAGATAAACTCTGCTTGCAATAAGCAATGGTAGTTGTAGGGGAGCTGCCAAAAGATATATTCTCTTCCTCTGAAAGTTTCAAATAGTGAGAATGATAAATGACAAGACCTCTGCACTGGTTTTATGGACTTTTTTGCTAATTAAGTTTCTTGTTTGTTTGTTTAGTGAGAAACAGAAACTTCTAGCCACAAACTTATTGTAAGCAGGCACCTCCAATTTAGTTCAAGGGACCTCAACTGCTCTAAATCCTTAGAGAACTTGGAGTTGTTCACCTTTTTCCTTATTTCTCTACAGAAGAATGAAAATAAGCAAAAAGGTGTAGGAGCAGCTAGTGTGAAGGAGACACTGGAGCTGTCAGGCTGGGTGGGAAACATGAAGTGAGAGAAGATGTGGTCCCTGCTGTCAGGACTCGAGCCTGCGTGGAGAGCTAAGTGGAGAACAAACGAAAAGTCAGCCTTGAGGGAAAGTTCCAAGAGAGTGGTAAGAGCAAGAATGCCAGAGGGAGTGTGTGCCCGAGAAATCACTCTTGGGCACGTGTGGGGATCAGAGAAGTGGGATCCATGTGGTGTCATGAAACCCTGATGCCACTCCCCTCAACGGAGAAGAAAACGGAAGAAGATTCACTAAGAGAAAAATGTAATGAGCCAAGGTATAAAGAAATGAAATCGCAAAGGAAGATCAGGGGATGATGGTGGTTCTCAGACATGTTCTCTTCTTGGTCTACAAACCCTTCCAGAAGCCTCGTCTAATCCCATGGCTTTAATCACTGGCAAGAGATCATTACGCTGTCTCCATCCCAGGCCTCTCTCCTCGCCTCCACACTCGTATACCTTGAAGTCCTGCAGGCATCTTGGTCTCATCCACGCCGATGGCTTGAATCGCTGCCCAAAGACCCATGACCATAACACAGCCAGTGTGTCCATCGTGGGCCTCTCTCCTTACAGCCACACTCCACCCAGATACCCCACAAGGATCTGAAATGCGTGTTCAAAACTGAACTCATTACAGCCCTCCCACCTCTGCCACCACATACATGCTGCCTCTTCTCCATAGCCTCTCTGTTGATCATCATTCTCCAATCTCTCCAGCTAGTCAAGCCAAAGCCAGAGAATTATCATCATCTACCTCTCTCATTCCCTCAAAATCCACATGCAAGTGGTAACAAGTCTTATCGATTCTTCCTCCTAAATCTCTAATTTGCTCACTCTTCCCCATCCCCTCCATAACTGAATTCAGGTTCTCATCATCTCTCTTGTAATGACATCATCTCCTCTAACTAGTCTCCCTGTCTCCAGTCTCATTCCCACCTCATTCACCTCCCAAACTGGAGGCCATGCTGCTGATCTAACCTAAGGCATGAGCTCATCACTCGTCTGTGAAAATCTTCTAGTTGTTGCCTCTCTGCCTATAGAAGAAAAGTTCAAACTCCTTAGCCCATCTGACAAGCTGCCCGTGGTCTGGAGCCAACATACCACTCCAGCCCTATTTCCTCCCACCCACACCTACCCTACTCATTATCAGATATAGCTCCAAACATACCACGAACCTTTATGACTTCATTTCTTCCTGTGTGTTGGGCTTGGTACAGAGTAAGAGTTTAAGAAATGGTAGTTGCTGTCACTACTACAAGGATGACAATGACACCAATGACAATGACGACGTTAGAGAACTAGGGCCAAACTGTGGATGCTCTTATGGACCAAACCAAGGTACTTAGATTTGGGGCATAACAAAGCATCTAAGGATTTGGGGGCATGGAGGTGATGAAGTTATAATCTCTGGTAGCAAGTATTATAACTGACTAAAGGGGGAGAGACAGGGAGGTACAGGGGCCGTTTGGGAAGCTGCTACAATAGTCCAGGTAAGAAGCATTTAATATAGGAAATACACGTGAAAATGGAAGAGAACTTTTCAAAAACTTCCTCTGGACTTGGTAGCTGCCCAGAAACAAAGATGAGCAAGATAAAAAGATTGCTGAAATTTCAAAAGTAGGTTAAAAAAAAAAAAGAGGGTATCTTTGATGAAAATCTAGAATTTGGGGAAGGAGACAAATTCAGGTTTTTGAAAGGCACAAGCTCAGATTTCATAATATAGGGACTTTTGACAGAGGCAAGAGTTGGGCTCACAAGAGCAGATAAGCAGCTAAGAGAGAGTGAGGCATGAATTATTAAATGGTTCTAAATGTAACAGACCAAAAAGCAAGAGATAGAAAAAAGACTAAAATTTGGCCACAAACAAGGCCACTCATTGGGAAAGGAGCTTGAAGCAGCGGGAAGGCTAGAAGCTTGACTGTTAACATTTTACAAAGGAAGAGGGACCTAGGAAGTTGAAGAAAAGACAGTTGTGGCTTAAGAAAATCATTCATTCAATAAACTTTAATTGAGAGCCATCTGCGCTGGCCACTTTTCTAGGTGTTGGGCATACAGGAGCCAACAGAACACAGTCCCTCCCCTTGTGGAAGTTCACTTTCCAGTACAAGAGGCAGACAATGAAGAAAACAATAAAAATGGATTGTCAGGGAGTGCTGGCGACTGTCTCTAAAGCTACTAGGGCTTGTGGAGGATACTTTAGGCTCTAAAATGCTGCCAGGAGTCTTCTGACATATGTGGAAAGTGACTGTTCCTTACAGATAGTTTGCACAAAATGAAATGATGCATCATGTTTACATTATAAATTGCCACGTAGGAGAGGAATTTTCTGAGAAACTGCAAAACTAAATAGTGAAGCCCAACTCCATACAAATCTTAAAAGCTGCATTTCCATTCGATCTTTTATAAACAAATATAAGCAAAGGCATGTTTCTCTCTTAATCCTTAGCATGGGAGACTGATTTCTCATTTTCCATAAATCTTCACCACTCTGCCTAAACTACATGGGAAAACACTGAAGGGCATCATTTCAATAGAGCTTGCCAAAGCAATGATGCTACTGTTTGTTTCCATATGATGAATTCATAAGTCTAAGAACACTCTGGCTCACATCACTTCTTAAAAACAGTTAAAATTTTCATATGCACCTTATTTGCTTTATTGTAGGTATTAAAGTTAGTTTTCCAATAGAAGATAGACATCAGAAGTCCTATACAATAGAAGTTTCTATGCAATTTCTCCAGTGGGACATGAAATAACCTTTGGTGATTTATATCCTCCAAGGGCATAAAATATTAAAAGTGAAACTCTCACCAAAACACCCATAAATTACCACTCTGTTTAAATTAAATGATAAAAGTCTATGAAAGTGTGCTTTAGACCATAATATAGTAAACACAAATATTTTATACAAATAAAAAAGAAACCATGAATATCTCAGCCTAAAAAGGTAGCACTTTATTTACCTGAACAGCCCAAAAACAAGACATAAGAAAAACATGCTCTTTATTGGTCGATGACCTAAGTGAATGAGAAAGAACTAAAGCTTGCTTCCTTGAGACCCTCCCTCGAAAACCGCTTTTTTCTTTCTTAAAATAAATTTCAAGTCAATGCATAAGATGAGTCTATTTCGGAAACACAATTCAGACAATATGGGTGTTATCTGGCTCCCAAGATCACAACAGATTCTCCGTAGCAAATGAGTGAGTGAAGGGTTATCACTGCTGAAAGCCACAGAAATAGCATCAAAAAACAACAAAAAAAATCAAGGCAGGTAAGATTTTCAAAAACAGCAAAGCGGGGCCGTTTGGTACAGGTGCAAAGAGCCTTGTATCCGTGAATGAGTCTGAAAGCTATCACTTTATTACAACATTAGAGACACACTCTGTGCTGTATAATCTTTTAAAGAATCAGGGAAGGTTGTAGCAACTTTGGGGAAATTTTCTATACAAAAATTGGCTATAATAAATTTTGATTCTTAAATAAGCAAACCCTCAGCAATCAGGAAATTTATTCTAGAAGTAAAACAGCCTGCCCCAAAGTTCTGAGTACCTAAGAATTCCCTGTTTTAAGCTTCTTTCATTTTGTGCTTGAACAGCCAGTTAAAATTGGCAGGCTTGATGTCTCAATGAAATTCAGGCAGAAAAAAACCACACTGTCAAACTGTTCTTGACATATTTTTTAAGTAAGGTCTTTCTTTCTTAAAGTACTATTTAGATTCTTGCTAAAATAAATTATTAGGAACTTTAGGGTGAACAGTAGATGAAAAAATGTAGCCCTGCCCCAGTTTAAAGGTCATAGTTCATCATTGTAGATTATTTATCCTATGCAATTGACAAGGTGGCTTTATGAGTTACTTTCCCCCAACACCAAGTTCTATCAGATGCCTACTTTCCCAATTTCACAATGCTTTTTGACAGAAATTAGAGACGCAAGAGGGAGGACATATGGGGATATATGTATATTTATAGCTGATTCACTTTGTTATAAAGCAAAAACTAACACACCATTGTAAAGCAATTATACTCCAATAAAGATGTTATAAAAAAAAAAAAAAAAACTTGCAGAGGGAGCCTTATGGAGTTGTTAACTCACAACCCTCCCTGAACACACAGGGATGGACAGAGCACCGGATGAGAAGTCACACTCAGTTCCTCAATGAATGCACACCTCTGGCCTGAGCTTCTGTACAGGCAGCACTGGAAGGCACAATAGGATAGATCTGTTTTCCAAATTGCACGTCTCAGCCCATCAGTGGGGAGTAAAATCAATTTGGTGAATCATGATCAGTGTTTGGTAGAGTTTGGAGGTGGGATGGAACTTATCAGAAAATACTAGAGCACATTTCACGCAGTATAGCTAAGTATCGCTCCATGAAAGCTTTATTTTTAATATATTTATTATTTATATCTTTATGTCTGTACTGGGTCTCAACATAGAATGTGCTTCCTAAAGGGCACTGAGTTGGCCATAAAGGGTTGTGTAATGGACTGAATGTGTTTCAAATTCATATTTTGAAATCCTAACCCCCAGTGTGATGGTATTAGAAGATGGGGCCTTTGGGAGGTAACAGAGCTATGAAGGTGGGGTCCTTACGAATGGGATTAGTGTCCTTATAAAAGGGACCCCAGAGAGCTCTCTTGCCCTCTTTCCACTGTACGACAACACAAAGAGAAGTCAGCAGTCTGCAACCTCGAAGAGGGTTCTCACCAGAACCTGACCGTGCTGGCACCCTGATCTCAGATTTCCAGCCTCCAGAACTGTGAGAAATAAATTTCTGTTGTTTGCAAGCCACCCAGTCTATGTTACTTTGTTTCAGCAGCCGGAACTGACTCAGACAGCTTGGTACTTCTCAATTATTTACAGTCAAGGGACACCGAGTGGCTGAAAAAGCCACGTGCAAAGATTAAATGCGAGCTTAGCTTAGGCTAATTTCTTTTAACTAGTTTCTGTAGGATCCTACAATCCTGCCTCGGATTCATCCTAAAAATACCTAGAACATCCAAGATAATGCTTTTGGCCTCCAACTAACTCCTTACTCAACAACTGCTTTTCTCTTATCTAAAGAGCAGTCTCTGGTTCCTGTTAGAATAAGAGTGCACCTCGGGATTCCAGACCACTCTAAAATCTTGGTATTCGGTGTGGCTTGGGTGGTCCCTAGGATCACACTGAAGTCTTCATCCTGTGGCTTTAAGAGCAGCCGACTATAGTTATGACCGTGGCCTGACCACATTCCAGGGAGCAAAAGCATCAGAGTAGGATGCTGTTTAGAAGAGCAAGTCCTCAGACCTGTGCACGAGTTCAGGGACCAAGATGTGTCTGCTTCCTGGAGGGCCTGGCTGGATGTGAGAGGTAAGGATCCAGCCAGCCAAGTCTAGGGTCCTCTCCAGCCATTTCAATTGCTCTGGCTGCAGTATGGACGATGGATTAGAGGATTAGAGGAGAGCCAGGGTGGACTCAGGAGCCCAGGGAGGCGATGGCTAGAATCCAGCAGAGAGATGAGAAGCTGGACAGCAGAAACAATGAGAAGCAGGCGGATGGGGGAGCTATTAAGCAAGCAAAATCTATAGAAATGGGTGATGGGTTAGATGTGGTGGATGACAAGGACGGGGTAAGGATGGCTCCCAAGTTTCTGCCTTGTGCGAGGTAGTGGCTAGTTGTGCCCATCACAGAGCTAAGCATCCGTGCAAGAGGATGAGGTATGAAGAGAAAAAAATCAGGATTCTGGTCTTGGACATGAAAAACTTGAGGTGCCTTTGAGATATCCAGGTGCAATGTCAATTATGTCATCTAGAGCTCACAGAGAGGCCTAGGTTGGAGATACAAATTTTAGATTCACTTGTGTCCTCCTTTTTTAAACTCTTGTACCAGAACTACATTTCGAGGCACAACTGCATGAAGCAGAGAAAAGAATGTGGGCTTTAAAATCAGAAAAGCCAGAGACGGAACCTTGCCTTAGTGGCTCTGGGCCCATGAGCGCGTACCTGCCTGATTAGGTTTCCATTTCCTCCTCTATCAGCAAGGATGCTGCAGCCCGCTGTCAGGAGCATGGTGGAGATGAAAGAAACAGCACTTGAGAGTGCCTGGAACACAGCAAGTTCTCAGCACAGTGGAGCCAGAGCCATGTTTGTACTTTTTTGTATACCCCATGGCACCTGGTACTGTCCTGGCCAAGGGGTCCATCAGTATCTAGTATGTTGAACTGACCTGAAATATTCAGAATTGTCAGTAAGCCACTGTTTCCTAGACAACCACTAGCTCCCGAAATCATTCCTCCACCTGGGGTCCTACTGAAGCAACACCCAAACATAAGCTATGCATGGAGCATGTCTTACCCCTCTTCAGCCACATCTCCCAGCCTTGGGAGTAACCATCACTTGGCAGGGCCAATGACTAACCATAGCGGTTTTGTACTGTCTGAAGTCCTAGATACCCAATCCAGTCATATGAAATTGTTTTCTTGTGATCCACAAGGATGTGAGAAAAGCAAAGACTGGCTTTACTTCTCCTCTGGTATTTCTAGTGGAGCAGGCAGATGGTACCCTCTCCACAGGTCCTGAAATTCACTTGGGAATACCAAGCACTTCAGGAGGCATAGATTTTGAGCAATGGATTTAACATTTCCTGCCAGTGTTGAGTGTACATCAGAATCACCTGTTGCCAGATTGCTAAACCCCATCCCCAGAGTTTCTGATTCAGCTTGCCTGGGGAACAGTACGAGAATTTGCATTTCTAACAAGTTTCTAACAAGTTCAAGATGATGATGGTCAAGGGGCCACACCTGAGAACCACTGTCCTGGCTTCTTCCCTGAGACCGGGCTATTGATGTTTCTAACATTTAAAGAAAAACCAGCTGAGCTTGGGAAGTTTTTACCTGGAGTGTCACAGGATGTTGTCTTGTATACTATCACTAAGGTGTCTTAATTAGGAATTCCATATGTCTGGGATTTAGGTACTTTCAGACCTTATTTTAATAGGTTTGGAACATTTTGTCTTACGCTTTGTAATTTCTACTTATCTGTTCTCTGTTATTCATTTTTCAGTAAATAAAATGTGAGAACTCTTTAAATAGAGATACTACTTCATACGCATGCCAGAACCTATTCACCTAAACAAGCACTGTTTCCTTCTTCTGGAGGACCTAGTTGTCCTTCTCATGGACCTGCCATAGCCAGCCTTTAAGAACTGTCTTCACAGCTCAACCTGCTTGGCTTGAGTGACCTCAATGGTGGCTCAATTCATCTTGACAGGATGGATGGGACCTAGTCATTCATTCATTTACATGTTTACTGGGCACCTACTATGCGTCAAGCACTTTCTTGAAAAACAGTGTTAACGAACCATGACCTCTGCCCTCAAGGAGCGTATAAATTGAGTGTGAATTTGAGTAGAGGTGATAAAAAAATAAACAAGTAAAATACATAAATGTGTAAGTGTCCACTGTGATAGGTGAAGAAAACATATGAAGAAGGTCCCCTTTAGGTTAGATGATCAGAGAAAGCCCCTAAGGGAGGTGATGTTTAAACTGATTAACTTAGAGAAGCTTAAAGTCCACTCTCCTGTCTGTGTACCCTGAGCTAAATTCACTCTTAAGCCACCCTGGGAGCTTTAAAAATATGTTTATCTGATACTTATAAAAATTAAAGAGAATAATACATTTCATACTTGGATTATTATTTCTGTTAAGGAAGAGAAAAAAAATCATTCCTAGGCATATTGGTTACAAAAAGTTGGAGGTCCGGTGAATAAATACCATTTATAATGTAAAAGGAAGGACCACTATAAACTATTGAAACTAGTGTTTATCAGCCTGCCTGACATTTCTAAAATGGTCTGGAAAATAATAACATCAGAATAATTATAAAACATTCCAAGGTTTTGAAGAGTGATATCATGTAAATTCATAAATTGTTCAGTACACATTCATTAAATCCCCACCATTTCCCATGCAAAGTGCTAAGTTCCAAGAATACAAAGATAAAACATGATGCCTAACCTTTCCCACTGACAAATATTAGCTAAACACCTATCATGCACTTACCGCTTCCTCAAGCTGGTCATAGTTTTGCTTCTTTTTATTGCTACTGTTTTGTTTCCTTACTTTATCAACAAACGTCATGACCAAATGATCAAGAGATGATTATGATGGGCAAAATCCTGGATAAACCCTGGATAAACAATAAGGTCCTACTGTACAGCACAGGGAACTATACTGACTATCCTCTAATAAACCATAATGGAAAAGAATTTTTAAAAGAATATATATGTATAACTGCTGCATAGCAGAAATTAACACAACATTGTAAATCAACTATACTTAAGCAAAAACAAGAAAACCCACTACCCAATAAGTAGAATCGATTGCATTTCTTGTGCCAGTCTATGAAGCAAAGAAACACATTTTTATGGCTAACTATAACTTCCTCCTAAACCCCTTGCTCAGCATTACTGGATGGCAAAGTCTTAGATATCACCTTTCTCCTACACAATAGAGGAATAGTCTACAGTCCTGTGTCTTTAGTCCTGGGATTTTAGTTCCAACACCAGGTAATTATACTTTCTAGGCCTCCAGTGCTTGCAAGCCCAACCCTTGCCTGAAGAACCTCTACTGAAAGACACACAAGCCCATTTTTAGTGGGAGCAATACTGCACACACAATGCTGTATAGTTCAATACAATACTCAATTTTATAACTGACTTTCTAAAACTCTTAGAGAAACAGGTCTCAAGAACTTGCTCACCCATTATGTCAACTCCCACAGACATACTGCACACCTATTTTTAATTCATCCCATAAACAACACAGAAGACTTTCTACAAGAAGAATACACACTTCATGGAGTTGTCCTTTTAAACAGGGGTTTAACTTAAAATGATAATAACAAGGACTGCCAGTTGACTAGACATGTAACAACATCTCAATTACTATGTTTCAAATCTTCCCAAGAGTAACCTAATTTGGGTAGGATTCCTGTGTTTTCCTATATCATCTCCTTATACACCTCTGCTGAAGTTCGTATGCAATTGAGAATGGAATACACAAAATCAAGCCTGGTTTCCCTGCCCTCATCTTTTATACTGAAAGGGAACCTGACTGAATAAAATGCTTCATCAATGGCAGCCAATCTTGACTACACAGTACTTCAAAAATGTCATGAAGAGATTAAGTTTACCATTTATTTTAAAAAAGAAAAATACTAAATAAAACAAAAGGCTAGGTTTCCTCCCTCCCCGATTTCCCTGGCATTTAGAAGAACTGCCATAGATAAGTTCACAAATGAACAGCTGAGCTGCATAATGTACAGTTCTAACTGCGCAGCTTCTAAAAACAAAATAAAAGGACTCCTTCCAACCCCAGTTAATGTACTTGATATAAAGAGAACATGTTTCTGCAACAAATACATTTCAGGCTTGACGCTTTACAGAGTAACTAATGAAGGCTCCAGCCACAGGAAAAAAATGATTTTTCCAGGATATTAAATCTTTTGACTCACCATTTAAAAGAAGTACAAGTAAAATGAAAATGGAAATTAAATGTATACATATTTATGACTTTACCAATGTATGACAAGGCCACCTTTGGCTTCTGGCTTTAATAACCAGGAAGAGAAGCCTGGAAAACCACCATACATTTGTACTTCTATTCAAATAGTTCTCTCTGCCCAAGCACCGGTTGGAGCAAAGTATTAATTCTGAGTTCAGGGACATATATAAGCCAAGAGAATCACGGTGAATGGATGAAAATGGACATTGTCTCCTTAATTATCTGCTTGGACAAGAAGGTATAAAAATATAAATACTAAACAATGTTAAAATGTGACAACTCGGGCTTCCCTGGTGGTGCAGCGGTTGAGAGTCCGCCTGCCGATGCAGGGGACGCGGGTTCGTGCCCCGGTCCGAGAAGATCCCACATGCCATGGAGCAGCTGGGCCCGTGAGCCATAGCCGCTGAGCCTGCGCGTCCGGAGCCTGTGCTCCGCAACGGGAGAGGCCACAACAGTGAGAGGCCCACGTACCGCAAAAAAAAAAAAAAAAAAAAAAGTGACAACTCATTAATTACTAGTAAACAGAAAATTTCTGTTAACCTCTATGATTTCTAGAAGTCAAAAATGCACTTTCACCATAGAACCCCTAGCAAAACCTTGAGTAAGAACCTTCTTAAGAATTCCACATTAGCCCTGGTCGCTAAACATCTGTTCGACCATGAACAAGTCAATTCACCTCTCCAAGCCTCAGCTGTCTTACCCATAAAAGGTGCGAGTTTCTGAACTAGCTAATATTTTAATTCTCTATCAGAAAGAAATCTACCTCAATCCCCAATGGCTGAATCTGTTAATAATATTTAAGACCCATTCTAATTATTTGTCATCATACTCCTAAAGGTAAAAACACTACTTTTGTGCGTATAGGACGAAGGGGTGGAAAGAGAAGAGGATTCTTAAAGGGAACAGAAACTAGGTTGGTTTTGTTAATTAGGTTCCCCCTCTGAAACCACGAGCCAGTATTAGCACCTGCTGAAATTTACCCAAATATAAGAGTGGTTGGTTTCTTCATCTCAAGATATACTCTTTCAGAAAATGGCACAAGTCAATTTCTAGGAATATATATTTCAGCCAGTTACACATTACTAACAACTAAAAGGGCAGGGGGAGGCAAGCAAAAGAGCATGACATAGATGATGTGAGTCTACTGTCGACCCGGAGAAATAAAAACTCTTCTTTATATGATGTATTCAGGTAGGAGAGACACAATGGGTACCTGCACCTGCCAGCTTCAGGAGGCATACCTCGTGTAGGTAAATTACCTTACGGGTCAGCAGATGCTGGGAATTTGCATGATAAGATGCTTTCTATGTTTTACAGCATGTGTTTTCCTTATGAGTGATTTCATTCCCTCCTTCACTCAGCAACTCTTCATTAAATACTTACTATATGCAAACCCCAAAGCCAAAAAAATAAATAAATAAATAAATAAACAAAGGTATGAGTCGACTGTCTGGAATATTCAGGTGAATCTTGACATTTATTTTAGAGTAGTTCAGCCCCTGAGAATATTTCCAAATCAAAAAATAATACTAAACAATACAGATGCTAAGCTAAAGTGCACTTGGAATTTTCTTTCCCTTCATTAAGTGGTATGCGATGACGAGGAACGGGGAGTAAATTAGAATACAGGTGGAATAGGTTATTAGCTAAATCCCTTAGTTAATACAGGGTGAAAATTTCTCTTTCCCCTAGAGAAAAATGATACCACTGGATTACAAATATATTGATAAGCATTACAGAATGCTAAAACTAGAAGGAGAAAAATAATACAAACCTCTTGTTTTATATGTGGGAGACCTGAGACTCAAAGGTGGTAGAATTTGGTCCAGGTTATACAGCCAAATACAGTGCCAGAACTAGAACCCAGGTCACCAGCAGGCATGCTTAACAGTCTCTGGTGTATTGCATGTACTGTATCCCATGATGTGTCCTCATTGCTATCACAAGCGGAACAACGGCATAATCCACAAAGCAAAGGACGAGACATCAGAAGCTCTGAGTTCTAGTCCCGTAAGCTACTAGATTAGACATGATACTATAGAAAACTCTAATCACTTGTCTAAACCTCAGTTTTCTCATCCGTTGAAATGTGAACAGTAATTCACAGTAAGACAGTACAGACCACAATAAATGCAAAAGTCTGGCCATTGTAAAAACCTTATACAAGTACAGAACTAACACTGCGTGATGATAGTGGTGGTGGTGGTGGTGGTGATTTCACCACCTGAAATGGTGGTGAAACCAGGCTTCAACTCTAATTCCAGCCACTTGTTACCTTGATAAGTCATTGAACTTGTGCGCCTCACATTCCTCCTGTGAATATGTGGTTAATAATCTTTGCCCTGCCTCCCTCAGAAATGGACAGAATTAAATGCTTTTCAGAGTACTAAAAAACAATTACAAATAGCAAGGCATTGATGCAAACGTAAGGTATTATTACCAAATCCCTCTAGTCTTAATTTGGACAAAAATGTAACATGGTTTTATTATTCATTTTTTAACAGTTTTCCTCCTCAACTAAGACATCATTGTGCATTCAGTCTCAGACTTACCAGCTTTCTCATCAGTCTTCCTAAGTCTCCAAAGAACGCACCATTTCCCTCAGCTCAGAGATGTTTACTGCTTACTCAACTTCCCACTGGCATGGACTTGACTAAGAAAGGTTTTTTTTCTAGGGCCTCCTTTCGACTGGAAACGCTCTGACAAAAGCTTCCACGAACACTATTCTACTTCATCACGTTAGAGGGGTAATGAATCCAACCCTTTGGCTTTTCTCCACTCCTAACCACTGCAGAACACTTCAGCCTTTACATAGAATGAGACAGAAGTCTGGGTGGACGCTTTTCACGGGAGGGGCAACAAGGGTTACCCAAACCCACGCTCAGTAGTATTGATGAGGAGACTGCTGCTTCTTTGCAGGAGACTAACACATTCTGAGGCCCAACCGGTCCCTCAAGAGTCATTCACCTTAGGACCTAGGGCCTCTGGCAGGCTGAGAATGTCATAGAAAAATAGTAAGGGCGGGGGCCGGTATTTTGGGTCTGCAATACGCTGCCTTTAACAAGGCATCAGAGTAACTAGCATTTCCTTGCTGAGAACCCTGATTTCAGTTGATCAGAAGAAAGAATTCATCAGCCTATCCAAACAACTTCTCTGGAACAGGTTTCTATCCAACCACGCTGGGCACCAGAGACAAGTGAGCCGGGGGTGGGGGGTTGGTAAGAACTGACAACAGGCTCATCTGCATAGATGAACGATAAGCAGACATTTGTTGTCTGCTGTTTTGGTGACTCCTGGCACCGGTGTGGCAAATCAAACCCCGGCATTCTCCCTCTCCGGTGCCCCACACTCCCACCCCCCCTCCCCAGCTGCTGAAGCTTCACGTTGACGGGGCTAGGGGAGAGAAGCAGGGGAAATGCAGAAGTCGGTTGCTGCATTTAGGCTGGAACCATACCGCACCTGTTCAACCCGGCTCCGGCGCCAAAAATGACCAAACACTGACTCGCAAGCCCCTCTTGAGATCCCAGGGGCGCCTAACAAGTTCTCCGCTGTTTAATACCGGGGAAGGGTGGTGGGAGATCTCTCTTTCTGCAGCCAAACTCAGCTGGCTCCCATTAAAGGGGAGGGGGCTCCTGCTTAAGTGAACCCAGAGTGACCCCCGAGTGTCACTGCGGCTCCGGGGATCCGGGTGGTAAGCGGGTGGGTGCCCGCGGGGAGCGCGCAGCCGTGGCCCGGGGGGAATGAAGGTCCCGCTTCGGTAGCCACGCGCAACCCCTACACCCTACCTCCAGCACAAGGCGGACAAAGTGAAAGCGTCGAGAGACCTCCAGGATTCATCCGAGACTCAGAGCCCCCAAGCTCGAGCCCAGAAAGAGGGTCGCGGGAGGAGGGGCCGGGGACGCGCAGGAAACTTACCTCACCCGGACAGCATTCGGGCGCCTCCGGTGTCGAGACCAGTTGCGCCACAGTCTGCAAGTTATCGGGACGTTGTCGCTTCCCCCGGGCGAAAGGAGAGCAGTGCAGGCGAGGGGCGGGAGGGGCGGAGGGTTGGCGGGGCGGGGCCCGGGCCGGGGCGCAGCTCGAGGACCGGGCAGGTGCCGGGGCCCGAGCCGCGGGGCCAAACTCGCCCCCGACGCGCCTCGTCGGGGGCGCGCGGCTGCGAGTGTGCAATGCGCGCGCGCCGCGGCGGGTGTGTGTCCCCGCTTTCCCCTTCCTTCCCCGCCGGTCCTCCGGCCAGACTGAGCCGCGAGCGGCCGCCAAAGCCCCAGCCGCTCCGAGCGGCTCCGCAGCCGGGCGCGCTCTGGCCGCGGCGCGTTCGGGGTCGGGGGCTGGGGGCCGGGGGCCGAGGAGCAGGGCGCCCCCGGGCTCGGGCGCGAGTCCCGGTGCAGAGAGCGAGGCGCGGAGACCGAACGGGCTGCGCGGCGGCGGCCGCGGCTCCGGGAGGCTACAAGCCCCGCCCGCCGGCCGCCCAGGCTCTTCCCCTTTTCTCTCCACCCCCTCGCTCCATCCCCTCACGCCCTGCAGGGAAAGCAGACGGGTTTGCAGCAGAGGTGGCGGGAGCCTCCGCTGCAGTCGGACTGGGCGTCCGAGTCGATGCTCGGGGACAAGGCGCTCCGTCCCGCCGCCGCGTGCCTAAGACGGAGAGCGGGGCTGGGGCGGACCCCTCGATCTGGCCGGTTCCTCTAGGGCTCCAGGGCTAACCAAGGGCTTTCCGGCGGTGCTAAAAGTCTTGTAGCCCCGGAAAACAGGGCTGTTAGGATAGGGCTCCCCGCTTCCTCAGCAACACCTGGTCGCCTGTCCTCTGGAACTCTGCTTGTGCCGAACCCGCACTTAAGCACAGGTGTCCCCTTCACCAGGAAGGGACAAGCTAGTCTGAGGACAGCAGGTGTTCCCAGGAAGTAAGACCTACCAAACAGGTAGAAGTGGGTAGGCGAGGGGTCTTGGGAGAGAGAAGGCTGGAGGGACGGTAAGCACGGATGGGTGGTGATGGGGGTTCGGGCTAAATCTTACTGACAGCACTGAGTGGGCGTGGGGCCCTGGTAATCTCACCTGACGTCAGCCTAGCTGCGGAGAGGGCACGGGCCAGGTCTAAAGGGCTCTCTTGCGGGGCGGGGGAGGGGAATGCTATCATGGAAGCTATAGCTAAATGTCCTTAATTGGAACCGAAAAGGGAGTGGATCTCTCCCAGCTGAATCAAAGCAAGTGGTATTTCTCACCCTCACCCCTTCCTTCCACCTTACCCTTATTTAAAAAACAAATGAACACACTCATGGGAAATGTGGGATACATTCTGTCCGAGCAAAGCCAACATTTCATGGTCCTTATCCTCAGATACCACCGGCTTGGCAAGCCAAAATGAATTTCTTTGAAAGGATACTCCGTTCGTTCTCAGCAAATGAAAACCCTCTTTTTCAGTTTTGAAATCCTTTTTACCTCCCACCTCCCACCACATGAGCTCAGAATGGAGTGCAATAATTCCTTGGTAACACATATCTGTTAGACTGTTTTTCCAGCATACTTCTTCCAGATGTGTCTAGCCATCACTGGGAGTTTTAGGGCATCACTTTTTTTGTTTGTTTTTGGGTTTTTTTTTTTTTTTTTGGCATCGCTTGTTTAGGACCCTGTGACTCGTGTCTGGTTTTATTTTAGCATCCTAGGCTCTTCAAAGCTCAGAGCAAGAACACAAGTCTAGTCCAGCATATGCTCACTTTACAGAAGTAAAAACTGAGACCCAGAGACATTAAGTGACCAAAGGGCGAGAACATAGGTTCCATGACTCCCAGAAACACTGGACTAACAAAGTTCCATTTGGGGTCTAAAGAGAGACAGGTGGAGGAAAGAGAAACAGATCAAAGAACCCTTCATCTGCCTGGTGTGACTCACTGTGCAGAGGGCAGAAGCACGCTGCTGTAAGTAGCAGACTGCCTGGGATCTGGGGATGGTAATCCCAGTCTCTTCTCTGCTTCTCAGACGTTTGCTCTGAAATCCAAGGAGAAGAAAACAAATCGGCTTCCCAGAGAGGTAGTGACAAGTGAAAATGCAAAGTCAGTTCTCAATATTTCCTGGGAATGCAGAGGAGGTGAAAACAGGTAAAACCAAACTTAAAACACAGTGGCTCAGAGGTGGTCGGACATGCTACATACAAATGGATGCATACATGTGTATACATGCTCCCCCTTTTCCATAAAGAGCCAGTTTGATTCCCTTCTGTAAAGCACAGATGCCAACAGGCTTCATTTTCCAGAAAGAAGTCACAAAGCAGACTCCCCACTGGCCATTTAGAGAGCTAACTCTATTAAACAGGATTTTAAGGAAATCTACCAAGAGCCTTAAGATCATCATTACTGTAAATTAATTAATGGAACAAGGGACCACATACCATGAGACCTGATATTTCTCCTGGATTCTAGCTCAAAATCTATCAACAGCAATTTGGGAAAGTCACCTTCTTTTGGAAATAAAACAGTACCACTACCATTAGCAATAGTGGCTTGGCCATAAAATCTGGAAATATTGAAAAATCAGATAATGCTTATCTAATTGTTTTACTTGATTTCGAGTATAATTTCTCCAATTGATTTCAGATCTTAGTCCAAAATCTTAATGATGCTATGTAATACTCCCCTATGAGAAACATGCATAGATTTCTTATGGTAGATTTGAGAGCATTAATGGCTCCAGTTAATGACCTCCCTTTATCCAGGTCCTTTCCTTCTAACTTTGTAGTCTCCTCCCACTCTGTGCTCACCCACATGAGTTACTGTGGTCAGTGGAACAATAGCAGACTTGATGTAAACGAAGGTTTGAAAAACGTTTGTGCAACAAAGAAATACACATCTATTAAATTTTCCAAAATCCAGAACACTGATAACACCAAATGCTGGCAAGTATGTGGAGCAACAGGAACTCTCAGTCACTGCTGGAGGGAATGCAACATGGAATGGCCACTTTGAACAACAGTTTTTCAGTTTCTTATGAAACTAAACATACTCTTACCAGGTGATGTGGCAATCATCCTCCTTAGTGTATACCCTAAGTAGCTGAAAATTTATGTCCATACAAAAACCTGCATGTGGATGTTTATAGCATCTTTATTCATGATTGCCAAAACTTGGAAGCAACCAAGATGTCCTTCAGTAGGTGAATGGTTAGGTTGTGGTAAAACGGAATACTATTCAGTGCTAAAAACAAACAAACAAAAAAGAGCTATCAAGCCATGAAAACACATGGAAGAAACTTAAATGCATATTACTAAGTGAAAGAAGCCAATCTGAAAAGGCTGCAAATGGTATGATTCCAACTATAGGATATTCTGGAAAAGGCAAAACTATGGAGACAGTACAAAGATCAGTGGCTGTTAAGAGTTGGGGGGAGAGACGGATGAATAGGCAGAGCACAGAGTATTTTTAGGGCAGTGAAACTACTCTGTACAATACTATAATGATGAAGATATGTCATTATACATCTGTCCGAAACCTTAAAATGTACATCAAGAGTGAACCCTAGGGCTTCCCTGGTGGCGCAGTGGTTGAGAGTCCGCCTGCCGATGCAGGGGACATGGGTTCGTGCCCCGGTCCGGGAAGATCCCACATGCCGCGGAGCGGCTGGGCCCGTGAGCCATGGCCGCTGAGCCTGCGCGTCCAGAGCCTGTGCTCCGCAACGGTAGAGGCCACGACAGTGAAAGGCCCGCGTACCGCAAGAAAAAAAAAAAAAAAAAAAGTGAACCCTAATGTAAACCGTGGTCTGTGGTGATAATGATGGTGTCAGTGTAGGTTCATCAGGTGTAGCAAATGTGCCCTCAGGTGGGGGATGGTCATAATGGGGAGGCTATGCATGTGCCGGGGCAGGAGGTATATGAGAAATCTCTGTCCCTTCCCCTCAACTTTGCTGTGAACCAAAAAGTGCTCTAAAGAATAAAGTCTATTTTTAAAAAATTGTGTGCATTTCTGTTTCTGTTCTTAGAATTCTGCCATCACCAGGAGAACAAGCCCCCTGGAGGATGAAAGACCCTGTGGAACAGAGCTGAGTCATTGCAGCTGAGGTCATCCTTGACCAGCCAGCCCTCAGTTGACTGCAGAGGTACAAACAAGTTCAAATGAGATCTGCCAGGCTTGGTCCAGGTCACCCACCCAGCTCATAGGTTCATGAGAGATATTACATGGTTGCTGTTTTAAGTCACGGCTTCAATTAATTATCTATTGCTGTGTAACACACCACCCCAAAACTCGTAGCCAAAAACAACCACCATTTCCTATTTCTCATGAGTCTGTGAGTCAACTGGGCTCGGCTGGGCATTGGCTAGGGTCACTCAATTGGCTGCATTTAGGTGGCCGCTGGCAACTGGACCAAAGGGGAAGGTCTGAGAAGGCTTCACTCACACATCAGTTACCTCCATCTGCCTCCCCCGACCTTTCTCCTTCCACGTGGTTAGCTTGGACTTCCTCGTGTGGTCCTTTCAGCCTTGTCAGACTTCTTGCACGGCAGCTAGCTTCTCAGAGGGAGGAACTGGAAACAGCCAGTCCTCTTAAGAACTGAGCTGGGAGGTTCTAGAACATTACTTCCACTTCATTCTATTGGTCAAAGCAGTCACAAGACCAACCAAATTCAAGAGGAGAGGAAATAGACTCTAACTTTTGATTTGAGGGGCAGCGTGTATGTACAGGAATTAAAGGACCTTATCACAGCCATTGTGGGGAGACGACCTCACCTCCTAAGTTTTGGATTGGTTGTTCTTTTAAGCTATGGAACTTTGGACTAGTTACAAGTCCTTTCTGGACCTTTCTATGAAATGAGGGAGGTTGAGTTTCTCTATATTGCTAATGCCTATTTAACTTTTCTTTGGTGATGTCTCAAGGGCAAACTGAAGTCCAATAAATATCTAAAAAGGAGTTGCCAGAGGGAATTTGGGGCACATTGATCAACCATGGGCACTTTTAGCAGTTCATCTGTTAATTATTTTGCAAGAAAAAATTCTCAAGATGCCACATGAAAGGCATGCATTTCCTCCATGGACATCAAACAGTAAAGTAGAGGATGCAACCATCATGACTCCTCAAGGATCATCTTTCATAACATTGTCTTGTCTTCACTTTCTAGAAATTTGATTTCTAAGCAGATAAGAAAAGTTAACTGCTTAGCTGACTCCCCTATATAACTTGAGATGCTCATTTCAGAGGGTGCGTTTACGCGGGGGACCTTATGCTCTCTAATTTCAGGTTTGCTCTTAAAATTAGCAAAGACTTGAGAACCTCACCCCCAATTCCCTTCCATCTCTTCTTTCTCCCTGTACCATCTTCCTTTCCTCTAGCTATGCTTTCTTTTCCTGCCGCATCCTTTCTTCCTTAACCCTATAGCACTGAACTAGGAGTCCTAGGCCTGCTTAGGACCGTCCCTGCAACAGTGAAGTCTGCATTCTCTCTTGGCTCCATATTTCTTGGATTCAGATTCATGTCTGTATCATGAGATGCTCTGAAAGGTCACAAGCCTGACAGTCTATGATCCTTAGATGCTTCTGCAATACATACAGTGGCAAGGCTTGGAGGGGGCTGAATATTAAGGACTCAGAACCCTTTAGAAGGGGTACACATGTGTCTCAACCTTTCTCAAGCAATTCCCAGCACCTCAATACTTTTCCCTAAGGTTTTGTTTGTTTTTAATTAGAAAACATGCAGCTCTACCATCTACAAGCCCTATCTATTTAACTCATTACTCTTTACCCAGAGGTTGGTATCATCCTAGCTCTCAAGACCAGCTGGTGTTTTACATCTGTTAGCCAGAAACCGTCTGAAAACTGGAAGCCCAGTGTTAGCAGGCATTCGGGTCTGACCCTAAAAATGTTTCCCCAAATACCTGGTAACTCATCTAAGAAATATGAAAAAGAGCTGAGAAAGATTGCCGTAACTAATTTATACCAAAATACAAAATTATATGCATTGAGATTACAATTATGTGGAAAAACATGCACGTGAACAACTCCTGAAAGAAAACAGTTAAAAATTAAAGTTCTTGTGCTAGGGTAGGGGAATTCTAAGATTTAAAAAGTTTCGATGTTATGTTGTTTTTACATTTAAAAAAATGCATATGCCATTACAACTTCTAATTTCTGTTGGCCTGTGCAACCTGTTTTCTGTTGAGTTCAGTTACTCCTTTTCTCTTCAATGGTTTTCTCTAGTTACAAACAGACTCACATGCATACCTTTTCTAGGTGAATGTTCACCTTGCCCAGAAGTTCCAAAAACCACGTAAACTTAAGTGTTTGATTTGAAGACTGAACAAGAAACAAGAGAATATCAGAATGAAGGGAAGAAAGAAGAAAAAATAGAGAATTGGTAGGATGGCACAGAGAACCAAGCGGCATTTAAGACAGCATTCTAAAGGCATGTAAAATTTATACACACATTTTGTATATCAAGTCTGAACTTGGGTTTTAAAGAAGCTGAAAGTCAAGGTCTTCATAAGACAGAAAGAAACCCCTTTTTGATTGGAGGGGCTAATTTAAAAGCTTAAAGTAGAGAAAGGAGGCAGAAACGAATCAGCAGGGATCCTCAAAACTTCGCAAAATCTATTGCAATTGTTATACCCTGAGGAACAGTGTGTCGAAATAATCTATCTAAGGTCACAAAACCCAGCCATAGAACCGGGAACAAAACCTAGGGCTGCCGTCTTATCCCTGGATCAGGAGGTGGTCGGCAGAATGGGCCCTGGACTCTTCATGACTAAGCATAGGTTTTTCATACCAAAGCCCCATTTGCCCTAAAATGTGAAATGCTCAGTTTGTGTTCTACCTCATTGAAATATTAAAACAGTTTCTCATTAATAGTGAGCACATCTGACATTAAATGGGTCACAATAAAAGGGTGATAGGTCTAGAAACAATACCAAGAAATAATGGAATCTACAAGGAAGGCTGAAAAAGAAGAAAAGGTAATGAATTCAACAAAGACACTTGAGCTTCTTAAATAGAGGCAATGGCTGCCCACCCAAGATGTCCCTGGGTTAACCGATGCTTTTCTGCAGCCATTTCAGGAAGGGTTCAGGTGCTTACAATGAGAAAGATTAGCTCCCACCCTTTGTGGAGGGGCAGCTTCCAGGGCCAAGACTTGGAGTTTCTCAGCCTTGCTGTCTGAAGGGAGACGGTGTGAATTACGCTGATGACACAATAGATACTTGGTGAAGAGAAGCGAATGTTAACTTCAGTCAACCAATGAAGCCCCCACTAAGATTTCTCAAGTCTTCTGTGACACCTCACCATGTGAATGAACCAGGAAGACAGGGTTGATTTTTGCGTTTATTTCTCAAAAAATTTAGGAACTTTCTTGGACTTGGAACCATTTAGGCAGAACCTTACTAGCAAGCTTCTCCCCTTGGTGATATTTGCATTTGAATGCTTTGCTAGCAAAATGGAGCCCTTATTTTGTCCACTTTTAAAAGATATAGCCTGCAAGCTATCACAGAAACCTAGAATATTTTGCTGGGGTAGGAGATAGAAAAAGCAAATGTGTCAATCAGGATATGCAAATGATGAAAGATACAACCCCCAATCCCCAATTAATGCGGACTAATATAATAAAGGTTCATTGCTTGTTCATGACTCTGTTCAACATGGTCTGGTGGTGGGGTTGGCTTCCTGCAGCCATTCAGGGACCCTGGGTCCTTCCATCTTGTGGCACCATTATCTGCAACAAGTGGTCTCCAAAATCCCTGCTGAACTGGGAGAGTGAGCAAAGGATTTAAGATGCCAGGTATGGAAGTGGTGAATATCACATCCACCCCCATTCCACTGGGCAGAACTCGGTCCAGGGCCCCACCTACCAGTATGAAGCCTGGAAAGATATGTCTAAGTGCTGTGCTCAGGAAGAAGAGGAGAGCATGGGTGTTAGCGCTATATTTTCTTCCCAATGTGCTGAATTAAAGATGAATCATTCATCTTAAGTTTATTCTTGCACAGCTGTGATTGGAGGCCTGGGGGGAGTCTTTGGTAGTCAGATTTATTCTCCTATGCTTGCATCCCGGTGTTTTCCCTGCATTTTTAGACGAGAAGCAGCCTGTTGTATGTGTGTAGTCTGGGATGGCATTGCTATCTTGGAAGCGTTTGTGGACATACATGGAAGCATAAAGAGTCAGCAGCCTATATTGTTACAGAAAATTGAACGCTTGAAGCAAGTGTGTTAAAAAGTGTCTTTCTGGAACTCTTGCCACAAGGAGAGGGCTATTGATTCCATCGTCATGGGAGAAAATGGAATCCGTGCAATCAGCTTTTGAAGTGGCTGCAACTGCAAACTCTGGAGCCTTTGGGAGGAAAAAAAAAGATGAAAAGAAACATAAGTCATAGCTCTATCTGCAGTCAGCCTGTCCTGATGGCATGAGTGATTTCAGAAGAAAGAGTTATAATGAGGGAAAGAGAAAAAGCATGGGACAAGCAAGAGAAGTATACTTGTTCTTTTTAGCACAAATACTCTGTAAGGAAAAATACAGGAGTTGGTGGTACCGTGGGGATTTACAAATACTTCAAGCCAGAAGGCAAAGCCACACCATGAAGATAGAAGTTAGAAGAAGTTGGAGAGTTGCCCAGCTTCTTCCTACTGCATGAGACTCCTTTCTGTCTTTTCCTATGTGAAGTGGGGAGAGAGCATCACACTGCAGCAAAAGACCAGGCTATGTCCTCAACAAGTTCTACTGGGTTTGTGTTTTCCACAGCTTGGGGACAGTATGTATTAGGTGTGTGACCTAATTTTTTCCCTTAATTCTAAAGCAACAAATATAAGACAGAAGCCCTCTCTCATAACCATTCTGTACACCAAAAGATTTAGTGGCATTTCCTCTAGAAACTTTCAGAAGAAATGGCTAAAGAGCTTTGTTTGATATGCAGTGGCTTATTTACTATATTATGATAAGAATAAAAGGCATAATTTGAAATTGCACGTATGCTACAACCTCAAAAAGTACAGAAAGTCTAGTAAAATATCTTGGAGGGAAATCTGCTAAAATATTAGCTATGATTGCCTTTAGGTTAATATCGTGTCTCCTTTCAAAAAAACTCCTTGCGCTAATTTTTCAAATCAGAGAAAGATAAAGAAATGAGGGAAATGTTAATGTTTGATGATGAATAAAAATTATGCATGTTTTAAAATTTTAGAAAAAATTAGAAAAGCAAAAAAGAAAGAACTTAATCTTCTTCACACAGAGACCATCACCTCTAACATTTGGAATTTGCTTACTTTGCTTTAATATATTTTATATTATTTTTTAAAGGTGAAAATAACATGTGCACAGGGCAAAGGAGCTGAACAGACATTTCTCCAAAGACGGTATACAAATTGCCAATAAGTACATGAAAAGATACTCAACATTATTAGCTATTAGGAAAATGTAAATCAAAACCACAACAAAAGGCCACTTCACACCCACTAGGATGGCTAGATCGGAAAGACATCATAACAAGTGTTGGTGAAGATGTGGAGAAGTGAACTCTCATACACGGCTGGTGGGGATATAAAAAAGGTGCAATTGCTTTGGAAAACAGTCTGACATTTCCTCAAAAGGTTAAACATAGAGTTACCATGACTCAGCAATTTCACTGCTAGAGTAATATGCCCAAGAGAAACGAAAACTTGCATCCACAGGAAAACGTGTCTACAAATGTTCACAGTAGCACTATTTACAATAGCCAAAAAGTAAAAACAATCCAAATCTCCATTAACTGATGAATGGATAAACAAAATGTGGTATATCCACATAAAGGAATATTATACAATGGAATAGTACTCGGCCACAAAAAGGAACGAAATTGGGTCATTTGTAGAGACGTGGATGAATCCAGAGACTGTCATACAGAGTGAAGTACGTCGGAGAGAGAAAAACAAATATCGTATATTAACGCATATATGTGGAACCTAGAAAAATGGTACAGATGAACCGGTTTGCAGGGCAGAAATTGAGACACAGATATAGAGAACAAACATATGGACACCAAGGGGGGAAAGTGGAAGCGGGGGGGTGGTGGTGGGATGAACTGGGAGATTGGGATTGACATGTATACACTAATATGTATAAAATGGATAACTAATAAGAACATGCTGTATAAAAAAATAAATAAAATTTAAAAAAAAACCAAAAACCAAAATGTGGTATGTCCATATAAAGGAATATTATTCAGCAATAAAAGGGAATGGGGTACTGATATGTGTTACTACATGGATGAACTTTGAAACATTATGGTAATTCAAAGAAAGCCAGATACAAAAATCTACAGGTTGTTTGATTCTATTTATATGAAATGTTCAAAATGGGCAAATCTATAAAGACAGAAAATAGATTAGTGGTTGCCTAGGGCTGGGGAAATGGTAGTGACTGCTAATAGGTACTGGATTTTGGGGGGGGATGATGAAAACACTCTGAAGTTGATAGCAGGGATGAATGTACAAACTCTGTGAATATACTGAAAAACATTGAATTGTACACTTTAAGTGGGTGAATAGAGTGGTATGTAAATTAATCTCAATAAAGCAGTTTTTTAAAAAGGAAAAAAATAACATACATATGTCAAAAAATTAAAACCATATAAGAATCTAAAATTAAAAGTAAGATTTTCCTTCCTACTCACCATCCAACCTCTAGTTCTAGAGAAGACCATTTTTAAGTTTCTGGTTTTTTGTTCTTCATGTGGTTCTCATTTTAACATTAAATAATATAGTTATACTTTTGTTAATTGAGCTATCAAATTAAAAAGTATCTGACTTTCTGCTCTGAAAGAGAAGAAAATTAACATGGTTTTACTAACTCTCATATCCTCTCCTCCTTTCTGCCTCCCAATTTTTGTGTTTCTTATTTTTGTAATAGTTTCCACTTTTATAATTTTAATAATATACTCAAGCCTCTATTTCTTGATTTATCAATCTTAGACACCATCTATTAACTGGAAGGAGGTAGACCTTAGATGTTTCATAACTACATAAACTACATGGGAGAAATTCAATTAAATAAAATACTGAGTTTTATCAACAGAAGACTGCTTCCTACCCTGTTTAATTATGACATTCAGAACTTAAAATGTTTCTCAAAATTTGGCTAAGTGATAAAAAATTTCTGTGAGAATTGACCATAGTGTACAAGAACGCTGTGCTGCTTGGGGGCCAAGAATACAGAGACCAAATACTAGCCTCACCTTAAATTCATCATAGTATTTACCCAATAGGCATTATTTAATCAATTTTAAGAAGAGACCACTTATGCTGATGGGAAGCTGTCAAGCATCCAAATGAAAGTGGGATGATAACCACTGTGGCTTCCTTTAAACTCAGAGAGTCTGTGAGTCTGGAACTTTGGGTTTGCAAGGAGGATGCTCAGCTATATCCTGTTAGCACTGGACCTCAAGTCTGGATGCTGTGGTGATTATCTTGGACCAGGTGGCAAAGAGAGGATGACAGAGTCTAGCTCAAGATTGGGGCATCCTGTGGGACAGAGGAGATGGAGAAGAGTGGGAAGGGACAGTAGTTCTTACATATTCTATAGGTATCTCAATGATAATTACCTGAAAAAAATGCTTAACCTCAGCAGCAATAAAGGGAAAACGCAAAGTGAGAGCTCTAAGGTACCTCTGGCCCCTGTGAAGGGACATGGAGTAGACATTGGCTGCCTACATCCTGTGCATCAGGCCCTGTGCCAGCTGCTTCTCCTGAACTACCTCATGCAATCCCCAACCCAAGAAATTAGTCTTACATTCTCAAATGAAGCAGTTGAGGCAGAAAGGCTAAGTCCCTAAGCTAACAGGGCTGAGATTCTCCATGGCTCCAAATACCTTAAATTACTGAAAGCAAAGGAATAATACAAAACCCAGTGTTGATGGGGTTTTGGGGGAACAGATACACCAAATGAATACTGGCATAGTCTTTTTAGAAAGCAACTAACAAAAAGCATACACTTATTAATACCTATGTCCCAGACATTCTACTTTGGGGAATATATTCTAAAAAAATTACATAACTTAAAAAATAATGATTGTTCAAAACTATTCATTGCATTGATATTAATAGTGACAAGAAATAAACTCAACAGTCAACAACTAAAGACATTATGTTACAGACTATCACTATAAGGAAATATTATTTGGACTATATTGATGTGCAAAAAGATATACATGAATTAATTTAAGACAAAAAAAATGGAACACCATAGACAGTTTGTGAAGAGTGAACATTACTATAAAAAACGTTTGTACAACATTGATGTGTCATATTTGCACTGTTCACAATTCAATTCTGATTTTTTTGTTAATTGGATTATTTTTCCCATAGAGTGAAGTGCATAACAGTACATTGATTTAAAATTCCCAAAACTAATTTTGCACTCTATGATTAAATGTCCTTCCCTCTCTGGAGCTGGGGTCCATTTGAGGGTTTGAAGAGGGGTGTGAAAGACAGGGGCAGCACCATGATGCTTCTGAAATAAAAAATGCATCACCCCCAAAACCTCTCGTGTTTATGTTCCTGAAGACTTTCCTGTTGGAAACAGACAGACTCTGCTGTGATATCAGTGATGCTCTCTAAGATCAGGGGGAAATCAGCAATGTCTTTGACCTGCCTCTGAATTGATCTGTTTATAAACATACCCATAAATGTTGTTCAGGAAGAATTTGCATTGAAATTCCATGCCTGCAGAACGGACTGAGACATCTCGTCTTAATAAATCTCCAACCTGATGGAGGTATTACCTGTGGTCTTGGCATTGGCCTTGTATACTCCCACCCTAAGCCTTCCTACAAGCCTTTCCTCCATCCTGGAATGCTCCTGCTATTCACATCCCATGGGTCTTTTTTTTTTTCTTTTTTTTAAGATTCTTTTCCCATACAGGCCATTACAGAGAATTGAGTAGAGTTCCCTGTGCTATACAGCAGGTTCTTATTAGTTATCTATTTTATATATAATAGTGTGTATATGTCAATCCCAATCTCCTAGTTTATCCCTTGCTCCCCTTATCCCCTGGTAACCATAAGTTTGTTTCCTACATCCATGACTCTACTTCTGTTTTATAAATAAGTTCATTTGTACCCTTTTTTAAAGATTCCACATATACGCAATATCATATCACATCCCATGGGTCTTTCAAGACCCCCTTAACTCTTCCTCTTTCGAAGGAGTCTTCACAGGAAGCCATCGCCACCATTTGTGATTCCCAAAGCACTTAGAGCACACTCACTTTTCTGCACCCGTTTCACAGTGAGATGGCAAACTCCCTGTGGTGAGAGGCCCCCGTTTTTGTAAACTGCCCAAACGACATCAGTGCTTACTAAGTGCTTTGAAATACGGCACAAAACGTTCAATCAATATTTGTGAAGCTGGGACTTCCCTGGTGGCGCAGTGGTTAAGAATCCGCCTGCCAATGCAGGGCACACGGGTTCGATCCCTGGTCCGGGAAGATCCCACACGCCGCGGAGCAACTAAGCCCACACGCCACAACTACTGAGCCTGCACTCTAGAGCCCGCGAGCCACAACTACTGAGCCCACGTGCTACAACTACTGAAGCCCATCCTCCGCAACAAGAGAAGCCACCGCAATGAGAAGCCTGCACACCGCAACAAAGAGTAGCCCCCACTCGCTGCAACTAGAGAAAGGCCACAGGTAGCAGCAAAGACGCAGCGCAGCCAAAAATAAATAAATAAATTAATTAATTAAAAAAAAAATTTCTGAAGCTGTCACCCATTTCTTCTAAAAGAGGTCTCTTTTGCCCAGGTTCCAAATTTTTCCTTTGCCAACTTATATCTTGGTTTCCTTTAGTTAGAGTATTAGCATTTCAATCATTAGTGTTTTGAGTAGACAGATGGATCTGGGATCAAATGTTCCCACTCACATTTTTCTTGAGACTTTGGGCAAATTTTGTAACTTTTCAAAGTCCATTTCCTCATTCATTAAATAGGGATATAAGACATCTTACAGGAGTACAGTAAGGATTAAAACTACTCAGTCTTCAAGTCTCAGCTTAAATATTATTTTCTTTGGGATCCTTTCCTCATATACCCCTCCTCACCTCCAAGTCTCGACAGGGCAGTGTCTCTCCTCTGTGCTTTCCCAACTCTCTAAACCAGTGCTGTCCAGTAGAACTTAGTGCAATGATTCCGTTCTGTAATCTGTGCTACCCAGTAGGTAGCCGCTAGCCACATATGGTTATTGAGCATTTTAAAAGTGGCTACAAAGACTGACAGATTGAATTTTAAGTGTTATTTAATTGTAATTAATTTAAATTGAAATAGCCCCATGTGGCTAGTGACCACTGGATGGACCACACAGCTCTCAACAATTCCCATTATAGCACTTAACACACTGTGATTCATCTTTCACAAGACTGAGATACACAGCGAAATTCATTTTGACTGTGATCACCGCTGTATTCATAGCACCTAGCCCAGGGTCTGGTACACAGGAAGCTCTCAGTAGGGCAGCCATCATAATCTTCAACAGCATCTTGTCACTCTTTGCATCCCACGGCTTAGATAAGCACACGCTGTAGATGCTCACTAACTGCTGCTAATTGACTTAATTGCTTTCTAGGCTTACAAGCCAACCAATTATCTGCTCCTGGTGAATGTTCAAACAATGGGAGTTGCATAAATGTCTCTCTGATATATTTCCTTGTGTGCGGCATAGAGGTGAGAAGCATCTGCTTAGACTCAAACCCTGACCACATGACCTCTAGTACGGAAACTTTCTATGCCTTAGCTGATTATTCCTCTGTAAAATGGGGACATTAATAGCCCTGCCTCCTTGAGTTGTTGCAAGGATTATATATGTGTGGAGGTTTACAACTATCATTTTATAGGAAATATAGAGATCAGAAGACCATGTTAAATGACATCATAAAGATTCAAAATCCAGACTGTAGGAAAGTCTTGTTGGGAAACAGAGGCAGGCATCCTGTGGTCATTAGGAAATAAATCTAAGAACCAAGACAAGACTCTGAGATTGGTAATCTTGCTGCAAGGGAGGCTAGGAAAAATATCTGGTATTGTCACTCTTTATAGTAAAGGGCAGGTTCTCAGGAGAGGAAGAAGTACTAGAGAGTGACTTTGTGTAGCAATCCATAATGTGAGCTCTACAGCCTTTGGTAAAACCCCAGTTGCCAACTGCCTTCAACTTTGCATGGACCTAAGCGTGGGCAGAGTTTCAGCAAAGAGGGCCCCCAAGCTTCAAATTCTGTCTGTAAGATGTTGGTAAGTCAGGGACAAGCACTGTGTCAGTTAGGGGGTCTCAATTTTTCCTTGAGTGGCAACTGTAACAAAAGTTCAGGCCTTTACTCATACTGAAATGAGAGTGTGAAAATAGGGGTTGGGATGGGGAGAGAATGAAACAGCTGGAAAAAATTGCCTGGTTCTTCTTAAGAGTTCCTTGGAGCCCCCAAAATGACAGTCTGGGGTTACCCTTTCATCTTCTCAGGATCTATCTATCATTCTTAGGCTTCCCAGCTTGTTCTCCAACTTGGGTCTCCTGAAGTATGGCTGATATATTTTAAAATTCTGTTTTAGAAGACTTTTCTAAATCCTTTTTATTTTATAAAATTAAGCAAAATAATTAGGGCATACATAAAACTACAAAAACAGTATCACTTCAACAAAATCCTAACTCTCTCCACTTTTGTACATCTATTCTGCCATTACCTTGGCCCAATGCACCATCACCTTTTGCTTGGATGACCTCAGGAAACTTTTAACTAAGTCTTCTGGCTTCCACTTTTGCCTCCTTAAAATTCATTTGCCAAACACTGTGCAGTGCGATCTTTAAACCAGTGGAAATCAGATTTTGTCCCTCTGCTGTTTAAAATATTCTAAAGTCTTTTTAATGGCTTAGAATAAAAGTTAAATTCTTTACTGTGGCCCTCAAGGCCCTACATGGTGTGATCACAAAATATACGTCTTTGGTGTCATTGCAGACCACTCTGTCCCTTGCTCCCCAAAGTTTCAGATACGCTTGTCTTTTTCTTTCTGTTTCACGAACATGCTAAACTATTCTTATTCTGTACTCAGGGAACTTAAACTTGCTGTTCCTTCTGCCAGGAAAGCCCTTAAAACCTGGATCTTCCCTGGTTGTCTTCTTTCCTTCATGTAAACCTTGACTCCCGTGTCATTTCCTGCAAGAGGACTTTCCTGACCATTGTACGGAAAGGTTTATGGTAACGATCTTCCATCTAAAACACACACATGCACACTGGTTTTACTCAATGTATTAATACATATGGGGTGAAGGGCTTAGAACAGCACATTGTTAAGTCGAGTATTTTTAGGTATTATTTTTTCCACTATACCACATATAGTCTAAATTTCTCTTGCATTTTTATGTATTTACTTTTCCATGGTTGGTTTACCTTCCTCGTTACTAGCTCCATAAAGGTAGAGACCTTGATGTTTTTGGTTTTGTTTATTTATATATCTCTAGCACCTAGAATAAAGCCTGGCACATAGTAGGTACTCAATAATCATTGCTGAAAAGATGAATTGACTATAGAAAAAAATATATATGACAAAGAAAAAATAGTAGAATATAACCACCAATAACTCTGCATAGGGGGATTTTTGCTTTCTTCTCTCTAGCTTTTCAGATATTCCAATTTTTTACAAAGATCATGTACTTTTCTGAATCATAAAAAAGAGTTAATTTTTGCAAAAGGAGTCATGTTGCCTTGCTGTATGAAACATCAATTGATCGATTTCTGCAGGCATACTGGAGGTTGCAATCTCTGGATCTGTGCTTAACCACCTCTTAAATCAGAAATCTTCTGACATTCTTCAGGAAGAATGCTCAGTGCTGTGTCCCTTAGTGTGTGAACACACATGCGGGCCCTGGTGAGAGCCCCCTGGGAGGTCTGACAAGTCTCATTCCATCAGCAGCCAGGTGCCATGTGACTAGCCACCTGCCTCTTTATCTCTAGCTCCTTAAGTCAGGAGTTCTGTTTGGCTACAGAGCTTGACACTGTGGAGGTCAGCCAAGGTCAGGGCTCCAGTAAGAATGACTCACACCCCGCTCCATGCTCTCCTCTGGGCACAGGCTGGAGCACGATGAACACTGTGATTTTCCATGCTCGGCTCCCAGGATGTGAGGCTCAGTCCCTGAAATACTGATCCATGCAAAAAAACTGAAGTAGCCCCCAAAGAGGGTGTTTGACATTTAGGGGAAAAAAAGAACCTTTTACTCTCTGATCCTATCCAGTGTGGTGCTGATTTGAAGTTGACTGCACAGTGCAAACATGCTTTTTCAAGCTTGTCCAAAGGAGGGCAATCCTTATGATTTTTTTTAAAAAATTATGATTGTGAAAGATTACAAACACACATAGTGTTAATAATACAGTTTTAAAATTGCAATACCAGGGTGAAGCTTATTAAGATTCTTACATGCCTCCCTTGCTTTGGAGTCTCTTGCCTTAAAAAAAAAAATTACAGATACAGTATACCCACCCTCAATTCCATTCCTTTCCTTCCTCCCCAGTGTCAAACAGTATCATTTTTATGATACTGTTTATCATTGTTCCACATAGTTTTATATATCCATGTATACATCAATTTTGTTAAATTGTTATGATTATTTTAAGCTTTCATATAAAGGTTACCATACCTCACATATCATTTTGCAACTTGTTGTTCAGCATTATATTTACAAGATTTATCTTTATTGATACATGAGATGGTCAGTTTTATGTGTCAACTTGACTACAGTGCTCAGTCATTCAATGAAACACTGATCTAGGTGTTCTGTGAAGGTATATATATATAATTATAATACCTTATATATAATTCTGTGAAGGTATTTTGTAGGTGTGATTAAACTCCATAATCAGTTACTTTAAGTAAAGGAGATCATCCTAGATAATTTGGATGGACCAGAGTCAGTCAGCTGAAATTTATACTCCTATCAATAGGCCATGAGAGTTCCAGTTTTTCCACATCTTCCACACCACTTGGAGTTGTAAAACTTATATTTATAATCTGGTGGATGTAAAACTATTTCATTGCAGTTTTAATTTCTATTTCTCTAATGTATAATAGTGAAAAGCATCTTATCATGGGATTATTTTCCGTCCATATAGCCTCTTTGGTAAGGTGTTTGTTCAAATCTTTTGCCCATTTGAAAAACTGGGGTTTGTTCTCTTATTATTGAGTTTTGTAAACTCTTTATATCATATATACAAGTCCTTTGTTGGATATATGATTTGCAAATATTTTCTCCCAGTCTGTGGCTTGTCTTCTCACTCTCTGAAGTGTCTTTTGCAGAGCAGAAGTTTTTAATTTTGATGAAGCAAAGTTCATCCGTTTGCTCTTTCATGGGTCATGTTGCTGGTGACATGTCTAAGAAATCCTTGCTTAACCCAAGGTTGCAAGGATTTTGCCCCTTATTTTATCTTCTACAAGTTCTATAGTTTTAGGTTTTATAGTTAGGTCTATGATGCATTTTTAGTCAATTGTTGTACATAATACAGGATATGAGTTGAATTTCATTTTCTTGCTTACGGATGTCCAATTGTTCTAGCACTATTTGTTGAAAAGACTATTTTGTATCTTTGTCAAAAATCAATTGACCATACACGTGTGGGTCAATTTCTGGGCTCTCTGTTCGATTTCAGTGATCTATTTGTCTATCTTTCTGCCAATACCATACTGTCTTGATTACTGGAGATTTATAGTAATTCTTGAAATCAGGTGGCATGACTCTTCAAGTTGGTTCCTCTTTTTCAAAGTTATTTTGACTAATCTAATTCCTTTGCCTTCTCATATCCGTTTTAGATTCAGCTTGTTGATATCCACAAAAAAACTCTGCTGAGATTTTGATTAGGATTATGTCGAATCTGTAGATTAATTTGGGGAGAACTGAGATTATAACAATGAACATGCTATGTGTCTTTTTAAAATTTTTTTTTTATTGAAGTATAGTTGACTTCTAATGTGCATATATATATATATATATATATATATATATATATTCTTTTCCATTATGGTTTATCCCAGGGCTATGTAGCTTTTGACATATTTAGTTCACTGTTTCTTTTATCAGTGTTTTCCAGTTTTCACCATACGGATCCTACACATATTTTGTTAGATTTATACCGAAGTATTCTTTTTTGGGGTGCAGTTTGTCAGTGGTACTTTTAAAAAGGTTGCTTTCCAACTATGACATACAGAATGGATAAACAACAAGGTCCTACTGTATAGCCCTGGGAACTATATTCAATATCCTGAGATAAACCATAATGGAAAAGAATATAAAAAAGAATGTATATATGTGTATAACTGAGTCACCTTGCTGTACATCGGAAATTAACACAACATTGTAAATCAACTATTAAAAAATTAAAATAAAAAAGGTTGCTTTCCTGTTGCTAGTATCTAGAAATAGAATTGATTTTTGTATATTGACCTTGAATCCTGCAACATTGCTAAGCCCATTACTTCCAGAAATTTTTCCTTTGCCAACTTATATCTTGGTTTGTGGGTTTTAAAAATTGATTTGCAAGAGTCCTTTATATATTCTGTATATTTATTCATTGGCCAAATACTTATTGAGTGCCTGCTGTGTATCAGGTACTATATTAGCACACTAATCTTGAGTCAACTTTGTTCATTGCTAAATACTTCAAGAAGCAGTTATTCATCTCAATTATAGAAATACTTATACAGTACCTACACATCCATTAAATCACTTATTCAAAAATTTTATTAAGTACCTACTATAGGCCAGGTAATAGTTTAGCTACTGGAGATATAGCACAAAACACACACACAAAATGAAGAGCCCTGCTCTAATGGAGGAGAGAGACAATAAGTAGACAAGTAAATAAATAAGCTAATTTCAGGTAGTGAAATGCTTTGGAGAAAATAAGTCAAGGTAATAGGACAGAGGGGACAGGTGAGAAGACAGAGAAAAAGGTGGTATTAGATACAGTGGTTGCGGAAGACCTCTCCCGAGGGGCATCATTTAAACCAAGGCCTGAGTGAGAAGAACAAACTGAGGCAAGAGCCCTCCAGGAAGAGACAACAGCAGGTGCAAAGGTCCTGGGGTGAGAATCAGCTTGGATTGACTGAGGCACAGGAAGGGGGCCAGAGAGTCTGGAGTTTCATTAAGCAGGGGATGGTGGTACAAAAGAGCCTAAAGAGGCAAAGAGGCGCTGCAGGTAGGGAGAAGCCATGATAAAGGAGACTTGATTCTCAGTCCTTAGAAGATAGCAATGCCTGGGCCAAGCGTCTCTGACACAAAAAGGTGAGTGAGACAGAGCCTAGCCCTCAGGAGGCCGTGATCTAGTGAAAGAGACAAACACATGAACAAATGCACTACAGTGGGCAAAGTACTGTAATTGAGGTAGGTGTGTAGGAGGAGTAGAGGTAGGAGGCAAGAGAGAGGTAAGAATGATCCTTTATTCATATTTTGTAAGATAGAACTTCTATAGCCTTCTATTTAAGCCCCAAAGTAGAAAAATTCCCTTAAAAATAATACACACACATATATATTATGGATATATAATATATGGTACTATCTTATTTTCAAACTGTGATGACTAGGTAGAGATCCCTTCTCTGTGCTCCCAACGTGCTCTCTGCTTTTCCCCATTCGAGCACCTGGAGAGCCTATATTTACTTGCTTCTCTGTCCCACCAACCTCCACGTTCCATGAAAACAGCAGCTGAGTTTTATTCCCCATTATTTCCCCAATGTCTGCCACAGTGCCCAGTGCATTCTAACTGCTCAGTGAATGCTCAGTGAAAGAGAGCAAAGCTCTGAGATTAAAGCACATTCATATTTTATTTCATTTGATTCTCATCACAATCCTGAGAGATGGGCAGGACAGGTGTGAGTATCCCATTTTACAGATGAGGTAACTGATGATCAGAGAGAGTAAGTAACTTGTCCAGTGAAGCACAGCTATGGTGTTAGGGCAGAACGTCGGGATGCCAGTGACCTGCCTTTTCCTAGGTTAGGGTTTTTTTTCCCTTTACTACCTCCCTATCCTATGCTGACTTTGGGGAATATGCCAAAGAACACGGAGGTCAAAATGATGGGCTTGCTTTTGTACGAATTCACGGGTATGTCTTCTAACCACTGAGAAATCTCTAGAATATTATAACTTATTCAATGATTTGTATTGTAAAATGTGTCATACATCCAGAAAAGTATAAAATTTTACAGTTTGAAAAACAGTAAAGATCCATGTACGTATATCCTGGTTACGAAGTAGATCATTTCCAGCACGTGAGAAGCCTCCTATGCATCCTTCCCTAACCACGTCCCCTCCTTCCCACCTTGAAGTACACCTTTAGCTTACTTTGGGGTTAACCAGTCCCTTGCTGTTCTTTACAGATTTCCTACTTATACATATAACAGTCTCCCTTATCTGCAGGTGGTACATTCCAAAACCCCCGGGGGATGCCTGAAACCACGGACAGTACAAAACACTATATATACTATTTTTTTTCCTATACATACATACGCATGATAAAGTTTAGTAAATTAAGTGCCATAGGAAGATTAACAATAAGTAATGATAAAATAGAACAATTGTAACAATACACTGTAATAAAAGTTATGTGAATGTGGTTTCTCTCTGTCAAAATACTTACTTGTACAACTTTAATGCCTTTTCTATCTTAACTAAGCACTTATCAAATACTGTGGCCATAATTTTGCAGTTTGAGCGACAACAGCAAAACTAGCATGAATTTCTTTTCCCTTCTTCACAATTTCACCAATAGAAGATTCGTTCCTACCATAGTTCTTAGCCACCTCAGCATAAAATTTTCTTTCCTAGGGACTCCCCCGGTGGTGCAGTGGATGGGACTCTGCGCTCCCAATGCAGGGGGCCCGGGTTCGATCCCTGGTTGGGGAACTAGATCCCACATGCATGCCACAACCGAGTTTGCATGCCGCAACTAAGGAGTCCACATGCCACAACTAAGGAGACCGTGAGCCACAAATTAAGAGCCCGCCTTCCACAACTAAGACCCGGTACAACCAAATAAATAAATACATATTTAAAAAAGTTTTTTTTCTTTCCTCATTAAATCGGGAACTTTCCCTTTTTGACATAAAGGAAGCACTTTACTGTTTCTCTTTCGTAGATTCGAATTGTCAGCATCATTACTCTTGTGCTTTGTACCCATTATTAAGTAAAATAAGGGTGACTTGAACACAAGCCTTGCGGTACCATCAACAGTCATCTGAAGACCCAGAAGGCTACTGAATGACCACCTGGTGGGATATGATGGACAAAGGGATGATTCGCGACCTGGGCTGCACCTAGCGGAATGGCCAAGATTGCCTCATCTACTCAGCATGGTGTGTCATTTAAAACTTATGGATTGTTTATTTCTGGAATTTTTCATTTAATCTTTTCAGACTGTGGTTGACCAGGGGTAACTGAAAATGCAGAAAGCGAAACCATGGGTAAGTGGTGACTACTGTATGTATCTAAACAAAATATGTTTTAGTTTTAAATACTGAGTAGCAAGCACACACCTAGCTGTGTAAGGACAGGATGATGTTACCTCTATTAGACAAAGACTCCCAGGAAAAATAAGCGGAAGATCCCCAGAGCCAGAATAGGCCTTCAGGTTCCCTGGGAGTTTATGGGAGCCTTTTCTAGGGAAGTCAGTGGGCAAATGTCACATCTGAGTCCCGGGGAAAGAAGGGGGAGAAAAAAGATTAACACAGGCCTGTAACTCACTCCTTCCCCACTAGGGGATGCCTCTGTCAGACCATTGCTGTAATTCCATCGATGGTATTAAGGAGGAGAAAGATACGGAAAAGGTCTACTTATAAAGTGTTTTCAACATGAATTACCTGCTCTGTTTAGATTGATCGCTGTAAATAAATGTGGAATTTATGGATTAAGAGCATGGCTGGCTGGAGAATGGGAGGGGCAGGGCATTTCCTAACTGTGTAATTACTTCCTACCCGTATAAATAAATAAAATATAAAGTATAAAACTGAGGGGGGCCCCCAAACAGATATAGCTTCCTTTGAGAGTAACTGCATATATGGCTCAAAACCCATACGTAGATCTGACACCAAGATATGTCCTAATGTAGGTAAAAGGGACACTTTTGGACACTGGTGGTTTTAGGACCCTCCAGGGAAAGAATGCTCTGTTTTGTGCCTGTTGCTTGCCTGTATCTTTTTAATCATTAGTAAAGTTTGGTGCTGAGTAAAACCTAGGATTCTCATCATCCCATCTGACAAATTGACGTTTTGTATGAACTCAATACAGATCACAATAGTGGGGGCATTTGGCGATATTGTACAATCACCCAGATACTAGATGTCTACCAGAAATGTGGTCAAGGGGGTTTGTACTCTAACCTGTGTCTTCTGAATTCATCATGGATTCCCTCAGCTCTCAAAAACAAGGTAAACTACGATGAAATACCACTTCACACTCATTAGGAATGGCTACTATAAAGTACAAAAGCAGAAAATAGCAAAATAGCAAGTGTTGGTAAGAATGTGGAGAAGTTGGAACACTTGTGCACTCTTGGTGGGAATGTGAATTGGCGCAGCCACTGTGGAAAACAGTATGGAGGATCCTCAAATAATTAAAACTAGGACTACTATTTGATCCAGCAACTCCAGTTCTCAGCATATAGCCAAAGGATAGGAAATCACTATCTTGAAGAGATATCTGCACTCCTATGTTCGTTGCAGCATTATTCACAACAGCCAAGGTATGGAAAGAACTAAGTGTCCATCAACTGATGAATGGATAACGAAGATTTATCAATAGTGTATACACACTATTGATAAATAGTGAAATGCTATTCAGCCATGAGAAAGAAGGACATACTGCCTTTTGTGACAACATAGACAGACCTTGAGGGCATTATGCTAAATGAGATGTCAGACAGAGAAAGACAAATAGCATATAATATCACTTACATGTGGGATCTTAAAAAAGCTGAACTCACAGAAATGGAGACTAGAATGATGGTTACCAGGGGCTGGGGGGTGGGGGAAAAGGGGAGATGTTGGTCAAAGGGGACAAACTTCCAGTTTTAAGATGAGTAAGTTCTCGGGAATCTAAAGTACAGCATGGTGATTGTAGCTCATAATACTATATTATATACTTCAAAGTGACTAAGAGAGTAGAGGTTCTTAAATGTTCTCACCACAGAAAAGAAATGGTAAATATATGATGTGATAGAGGTATTAACTAAGGCTATGTTGGTAATCATTTTGCAAAATATAAATGTATCAAGTCAACCCATGTACACCTTAAACTTATACAATGCTATATGTCAATTATATCTCAATAAAGCTGAAAAAATAGAAATACCATATAATCTAGCAATTCCACTTCTGGGTATGTATTCCAAAGAATTGAAAGCAGGGTCTCAGAGAGATATTTGTACACCCAGGCTCACAGCAGAATTGTTCACAATAGCCAAAACATGGAAGCAACCTAAATACCCATCAATGGATGAATGAAAAAACAAAATGTGGAATGTACAGAGAGTGGAATATTATTCAGCCTTAAAAAAGAAGGAAGTTCTGATACATGGTATAACATGGATGAACCCTAAGGACGTTATGCTAAGTGAAATAAGCCAGCGTTTTTATGAAAAATATTGTATTGTTCTACTAATATGAGGTACCTAGAGTAATCAAATTCATAGTTATAGAAAGGGGAAGGATTGTTCCAGGGGCTGGGGGGAGAGGGGATGGGGAGTTGTTTAATGGGTATAGAGTTACAGTTTTGCAAGATGAAAAGGGTTCTGGAGATTGGTTGCACAACAATAAGAACGGACTAAGTACTATTGAGCTACACACTTAAAAACAGTTAAATTTTTGATAATTAATACGGTAAATTTAATGTTATGTATATTTGACCACAATTAGAAAAAAAACAATAGGGCAAAGCAGACACATTTGTGAGGGTGTGATAGGTGTCCCTGCTGATCCAGGAAGGAGGGCATGGAGGGGAGTCAGACCCGGCCAGTTTCACCTAGACACTTTGCCTTTTTTTATGTTTGTTTTTGGTTTTTGCGGTACGCGGGCCTCTCACTGTTGTGGCCTCTCCCGTTGCGTAGCACAGGCTCCGGACGCGCAGGCCCAGCGGCCATGGCTCCCGGGCCCAGCCGCTCCGCGGCATGTGGGATCCTCCCGGACCGGGGCAGGAACCCGCGTCCCCTGCATCGGCAGGCGGACTCCCAACCACTGCGCCACCAGGGAAGCCCAACACTTTGCCGTTTAAGGGAGGACAGTGGCAGCAAGCATCATGACGGTGACAGCGCTCTTATCATGCCACGTTGTTCCATCCGGACAGGTAGCCCTTTGCATCTGCGGCAGAGCTGTCACTCTGAGCTCTGCCTCTGACACATCCCTGGGGAATGCTTTCACCATTTGCTGTGTTGCGTCTCCTGTTTTTTGGTATCTCACCTTTTCTAGGTGTACTCCCTCTTTCTGGGTGGTGTGCATGGGAGATTTCTTTCTTGATATCATACATTCCAGAAAAATCCTTCTTCTATCCTCCTACACAAAGAGCTTAGCTGGATATGGAATTCTAGGGCAGAATCATTTTTCTTCAGAATCTTGGAGGAATGGCTCCATACCTTCTTGGTTCCAGTCTTGCTGTTAAGAAGTCTGCGCCTATTCTAATTGCTCCTCTGTAGGGGAGCAATGCTTTTAAGATCTTGTATTTGTCTCCAGTGTTTTTGCAAACTTATAACGATGTGCATCGGTGTGGGTCTATTCTCATTCGTTATGCTGTATATCCTTTGAATCTGTCAATTCCTCTTCTTCGGTTCTGCAAATTTTCATTGAGTTATTTTATCACTGATTTTATCTCCCCTGTTTTTTCTATCTTCCCATTCACAGAGTCCCATCACATAAGCGTGAACTTTCTGGACCACCGCTCTTCTATTTTCTTTTCTTTTTTCTTCTTTGTCATTTTGCTCTACTATCTGGGAGATTTCCTCAGCTCTATCTTCTAACCTCTCTTCTGCATGATTATTTCGGCTCTCAAAAGCTCTTTTTCCAAAACCTCTTTTTGTTTTCTAAATTGTCCTTTACTATTGTATCCTACTCTAGCTTCATGGTTGCAATATCTTCTATGTCTCTCCAGGTATTTATTTTAGTTTATGGCGATGAAGTTTTTTTCTCCCTGAATAGCCTGTTTCTTCCTAGTTCCATTTTTATTTGTTTGTTGTGATTACTGGAGGCTTTCCTAAGCTGTCTGGCAATCTTGGTTGTCTGCTTGGGTGTGGGAGGGGGAGTTAAAATGCTGATTGGTATCTCTTAGGGCATGGGTAGAGCTTATTAACTTTTAGCGTCCCTCTAAGGTGATCTAAGTAGGCTTTCTGGGGGGACTTTGGTGCTAGTATCCTAGAGTCATTCCTCCTAGGCTGGCCAGATCTCTGTACCCCTACCCTTCTGCCTCCAAGAAGAGGTTTAAACTCCTCCTCCTGTAGGTAAACGTCTGGTCACCAATGTTCCGGAGGACCAGTGGGGGAGAGGCTCGAGGTCCCTGTTAAGCACTCAGTACACTTACAGTTACTTATTTTCCTATTATCGACATGGTTCCCATTCTTACTTTAAAGAAAAAAGGAATTTGTTTACTGAATGTGTTACAACTCTTTCTCCATGAAGAGACAGCCTGATAGAAATCACTTTCGTAGAGCTCAGGGTGCTGAGATAGAGGAAGGAGGGCTAGGCTTACACTGTGTCTAGTGGACATCTCTCCTGAATTGTCTCTCTTCAGCTTCACTGGCAACCTTAAAAATCCGATGCTAGAGGTTTCTTATATGACTAAGCGCTTCATTTTTTATAAACTGTAAGTGCATGTCTTATGCTCTTAAAGTACCACGCCCACTTGTTTATTGTGAGCAGATGAGGCGCATCAAATCTATTTACTATTGATGTGTCTCAGATAAATAAAGGGTGTGACTTACAGAATCTTATTTCCCCAGCACGAGCCAGGGATCCCTCCTATTTCCCGGAAGCAATATTTCCCCACCACTAACTCTGGGCTCTGAAACACAGCTTTATGAAGAAGAATCTGAAAAATAACCGAACCTAATATGACTCTATGCAGAGAGTCACTAAGCACAAAAATATCTTAGGTAACTAGAGACCTCCAGGAACACCTTTGGCATATAGGACGAGGAATGAGGCCACAGTGGGTTTGCTTGTTTTCATTCAAAACTCAAATGTTGGGCCTCAACTTACTGCCTTCCAAGTGTCACCCAGTCTTGAAAGATGAGAAGGTGGAGAAAGAAGGAAAGAGGGTTCCAGACCGGAAGGTATTGTCAGAGAAACTGGAGGGTCTGAGGCTGAGGGTGGATTTAGAGTGAGCAGGGGTTGGCAAGAGATGAGTGAGTCAAGCCAGCCCAGGAGATGACCAGAGACAATAAGAGGGGGCAGGATGCAACCCCACCTGGGGTGACTTAGGAGATGGCTGAGAGCCAAAGGTACCAAGTAAGGACAATGAGATGATAAGAATGAAAACAGCAACCAAATTATCAGTACTATCTCCAATGTTCATCCAACCTCCCAGCAAAGCATCATCATCCCCTCAATACACATACAAAAGCAGAGGGTCCCAGAAACCCAGCATGACAAAGTCTGGCTCCTCCAGAGCATGGCTGCCTTCTGTTACGCCAGACTGCCTCTCAATTCATGCCACGCTGCTCACTCATTCAGCCAGTCAGCCATCTACTACCTACAAACTGCTAAGCTGTATGCTGAGAACAGCAAAAATTATTTGTCACTAAGTGGTAGAGATCCCCACATCCTTTTAAGATCCATTTACTTTCTCAAAATCTTGTTTATAGGACGGCTAGCACCACTCCAGCTCTTCGATGCTACTTTTGAATGTGAGTCTTTCCTACATGGGTTAATAGAGGCTAAGCCTTCCTGACTTAAACATCAGTTCACAAGTGAGGTCAGGGAAGCTCTCCTTCAGACGGATAGAATCTGCCACCCAAACCTGTCAAGAGCAGGCGTAAACATCTCCCTAGTGTAATGTAAGAAGTGTTCCAGGGATCCGAAGGAGTGCTTAGTGCCCTTAGCTGCTGTTTAGATTCATAAGCACCTGTCACCAATGGGGGAAATGCCATTAAGAATCTTGCCCCTTATAATGGCAGCCATGCTATCACAGCCTACTATGCACTGAGGGATATGGACAGGGGTAACATTTCAGACAGGTCATGGGTGAAACTTCTTTTTTTTTCTTTAAACATCTTTATTGGAGTATAATTGCTTTACAATGGTGTGTTAGTTTCTGCTTTATAACAAAGTTCATCAGTTATACATATACATATATCCCAATATCTCTTGCAGCTCCCTCCGTCCCACCCTCCCTATCCCACCCCTCTAGGTGGTCACAAAGCACCGAGCTGATCTCCCTGTGCTATGCGGCTGCTTCCCACTAGCTATCTACCTTACGTTTGGTAGTGTATATATGTCCATGCCTCTCTCTCACTTTCTCCCAGCTTACCCTTCCCCCTCCCCATAGCCTCAAGTCCATGCTCTAATAGGTCTGTGTCTTTATTCCTGTCTTGCCCCTAGGTTCTTCATGACCATTTTTTTTTGTTAGATTCCATATATATGTGTTAGCACATGGTATTTGTTTTTCTCTTTCTGACTTATTTCACTCTGTATGACAGACCCTAGGTCCATCCACCTCACTACAAATAACTCAATTTCATTTCTTTTTATGGCTGATTAATATTCCATTGTATATATGTGCCACATCTTCTTTATCCATTCATCTCTTGATGGACACTTAGGTTGCTTCCATGTCCTGGCTATTGTAAATAGTGCTGCAATGAACATTGCGGTGCATGTGTCTTTTTGAATTATGGTTTTCTCACGGTATATGCCCAGTAGTGGGATTGCTGGGTCGTATGGTAGTTCTATTTTCAGTTTTTAAGGAACCTCCATACTGTTCTCCATAGTGGCTGCATCAATTTACATTCCCACCAACAGTGCAAGAGGGTTCCCTTTTCTCCACACCCTCTCCAGCATTTATTGTTTGTAGATTTTTTGATGATGGCCATTCTGACTGGTGTGAGATGATACCTCATTGTAGTTTTGATTTGCATTTCTCTAATGATTAGTGATGTTGAGCATCCTTTCAGGTGTTTGTTGGCAATCTGTATATCTTCTTTGGAGAGATGTCTATTTAGGTCTTCTGCCCATTTTTGGATTGGGTTGTTTGTTTTTTTGATATTGAGCTGAATGAGCTGCTTGTAAATTTTGGAGATTAATCCTTTGTCAGTTGCTTCATTGGCAAATATTTTCTCCCATTCTGAGGGCTGTCTTTTCGTCTTGTTTATGGTTTCCTTTGCTGTGCAAAAGCTTTTAAGTTTCCTTAGGTCTCATTTGTATATTTTTGTTTTTATTTCCATTTCTCAAGGAGGTGGGTCAAAAAGGATCTTGCTGTGATTTATGTCACAGAGTGTTCTGCCTATGTTTTCCTCTAAGAGTTTGATAGTGTCCAGCCTTACATTTGGGTCTTCAATCCATTTTGAGTTTATCTTTGTGTATGGTGTTAGGGAGTGTTCTAATTTCATTGGTTTACATGTAGCTGTCCAGTGTTCCCAGCACCACTTATTAAAGACGCTGTCTTTTCTCCATTGTATATTCTTGCCTCCTTTATCAAAGATAAGGTGACCATATATGAGTGGGTTTATCTCTGGGCTTTCTATCCTGTTCCATTGATCTATATTTCTGTTTTTGTGCCAGAACCATAGTGTCTTGATTACTGTAGCTTTGTAGTAGAGTCTGAAGTCAGGTAGCCTGATTCCTCCAGCTCCAATTTTCGTTCTCAACACTGCTTTGGCTATTCGGGGTCTTTTGTGTTTCCATACAAATTGTGAAATTTTTTGTTCTAGTTCTGTGAAAAATGCCAGTGGTAGTTTGATAGGGATTGCATTGAATCTGTAGATTGCTCTGGGTAGTACAGTCATTTTCACAACGTTGATTCTTCCAACCCAAGAACATGGTATATCTCTCCATCTATTTGTATCATCTTTAATTTCTTTCATCAGTGTCTTATAATTTTCTGCATACAGGTCTCTTGTCTCCTTAGGTAGGTTTATTCCTAGATATTTTATTCTTTTTGTTGCAATGGTAAATGGGAGTGTTTTCTTAATTTCACTTTCAGATTTTTCATCATTAGTGTATAGGAATGCAAGAGATTTCTGCGCATTAATTTTGTATCCTGCTACTTTACCAAATTCATTGATTAGCTCTAGTAGTTTTCTGGTATCATCTTGGTTGAAACTTCTTAAACATTAAGAATTTAAATTTCTTAGCCACATCCCTTCCCATGTCAACCCTTCCCAATGAATTTAGGGAAACATTTAGATCTTTACTATGATGGGGTTTTTTTTTAACTTTTATTTGCATTTATTTTTTTACAGCATTTATTCTTGGGCCATCAGTTTTTGCTACTTCAGTTTCTTCTGGGGTATCTTTTTCTTCTGTGCAACCTCCTGTTCCGGTTTAGGAACAATCTGTTCTTTTTCAGTAAGGATCATCTCAATGTGGCAGGGAGATCTCATGTATGGGTCGATTTGACCATGAGCTCTGTAAGTCCTCTGCCACATCTCGGGGGCTTTGTTCACCTGTATGTGAACCTGTATGTGCTCAGTGACCAGAGAGTCCTACGTCTAAGCCGTTAACTTCAGCATTACTCTCTGCATTTTTGAGCATGTGCTGTAAAAATGCAGAACTGTTTTTAGGCCACTGACCCTGCGTCCAGCCCTACTGTTTGGTCTGGGCACACCTACCAACTCCACCATTGTGACAATGGAATGGCACACATTGCTTCTGTAAAGTGACATCCTTCAGATGCTTGGTGCTTTTTGGATGCAGTTTCACGAATATTCTTGAAGTGAACACAAAGATTTGAACCTCTTGACTTGCATGATTTTGTGGGGTTTTCTGGGTCAAGTGAATGGCAAACCATTTTTAGAGGTCACCTCAGGCTGCTTACTTGAAAAGGATACCATGATGCTTCTTGAAGCTCTCACCTACCAATCCTGTTTGCTAAGCTCCAGCTACACCGGTCTCTTCCTTGAATTCCCAAGTAGGGTTTGCCGGTGTGGTTACACTTCCTGGAATGCTCTCCCCCAACTCTTTCCAGAGTTGTTCCTTTTTTTTTTTAAATGGCTGTCTTCAGAATCTTTTTTTTAAAAAATTAAGTACAGGGCTTCCTTGGTGGCGCAGTGGTTAAGAATCCGCCTGCCAATGCAGGGGACATGGGTTCGAGCCCTGGTCCGGGAAGATCCCACATGCCGCGGAGCAACTAAGCCCGTGTGGCACAACTACTGAGCCTGTGCTCTAGAGCCTGAGTGCCACAACTACTGAGCCCGCGTGCCACAACTATTGAAGCCTGCGCGCCTAGAGCCCGTGCTCCACAACAAGAGAAGCCACCACAACGAGAAGCCCGCGCACCACAACCAAGAGTACCCCTGCTCTGCAACCAGGAGTAGCCCCCGCTCACTGCAACTAGAGAAAGCCCGCGCACAGCAACAAAGACCCAACACAGCCAAAAATAAAAAATAAATAAAATAAATTAAATTTAAAAAATTAAGTACAGTTAATTTACAATATTGTGTTAGTTTCAGGTGTACAGCACAGTGATTCGATTATACATATATAAGATCGTACAGAAAAACCCGAACGAAATTTTTGGCCAACCCAATATATATTTTTTTCAATACTTTTCCATTATAGGTTATTACAAGATACTGAATATAGTTCCCTGTGCTCTACAGTAAATCCTTGTTGTTTATTTTATATATGGTAGTGTGTATCTGTTAATCCCATACTCCTAATTTATCCCTCCCCCACCTCCTTTCCCCTTTGGTAACTATATATTTGTTTTCTATGTCTATGAGGCTGTTTCTGTTTTGTAAATAAGTTCATTTATATCATATTCTAGATTCCACATATAGGTGATATCACATGATATTTGTCTTTCTCTGTCTGGCTTACTTCATTTAGTATGATAATCTCTAGGTCCATCCATGTTGCTGCAAATGGCATTATTTCATTCTTTTTTTTTTTTGGAGTATAGTTGCTTTACAATGTTGTGTTAGTTTCTTCTGTACAGCAAAGTGAATCAGTTATACATATACATATATCCCGTCTTTTTTCCCATTTAGGTCACCACAGAGCATTGAGTAGAGTTCCTTGTGCTATACGGTAGGTTCTCATTGGTTATCTATTTTATACATAGTGTCAATTGTGTATATATGTCAATCCCAATCGCCCAGTTCATCCCACTCCCCCTCCCCGCTCGGTATCCATACGTTTGTTCTCTACATCTGTGTCTCTATTTCTGTTTTGCAAATAAGTTCATCTGTACCATTTTTCTAGATTCCACATATAAGCGATATTATATGATATTTGTTTTTCTCTTTCTGACTTACTTCACTCTGTATGACAGTCTCTAGGTCCATCCATGTCCCTGCAAATGGCACCATTTTGTTCCTTTTTATAGCCGAGTAATATTCCATTGTGTGTATGTGTGTGTGTATATATATATATATATATATATCTCCCATATATTTATCCATTCTGTGTCAGTGGACACTTAGGTTGCTTCCATGTCTTGACTATTGTAAATAGTGCTGCTGTGGACATTGGGGTGCATGTATCTTTTTGAATTAGAGTTTTCATCTTTTCTGGATATATGCCCAGGAGTGGGATTGCTGGATCATTTATGGTAGTCCTATTTTTAGTTTGTAAATGAACGTCCATACTGTTCTCCGTAGTGGCTGTATCAATTTACATTCCCACCAAGAGAGCGAGAGTGTTCCCTTTTCTCCACACACTCTCCAGAATTTATTGTTTGTAGATTTTTTGATGATGGCCATTCTGACCGGGGTGAGATGATCAAAACTCACTGTAGTTTTGATTTGCATTTCTCTAATAATTAGCGATGTGAAGTATCTTTTCAAGTGCCTGTTGGCCATCTGTATGTCGTCTCTGGAGAAATGTCTGTTTAGGTCTTCTGCCCATTTTTGATTAGGTTATGTTTCTTTTGATGTAGAGTTGTGTGAACTGTTTGTATATTTTGTAAATTAAGCCCTGTCAGTCACGTCATTTGCAAATATTTTCTCCCCAGGGTTACTCCTTCTTATCTCTAAGCTCAGTTTGAATGTCACCTCCTAAGTGAGCCTCTAGTTCAACCATAGTAACTACAGCGAGCTCTTTCTGTAGTTCTCCTGCTTAGCCCCTTCTTTCCATTACAGTATTTATTACAAATTGAAACAACTTTTGTTTATTTTTCTGTTACCTTTTGAGCTGATGTCCTTGCATGACTGTGAGCTCTGGGAAGGCATGGGGGTATCTGCCTTGGATGCCACTGTGTGCCCTGCCCTCTGTATACTGCCTGACACAAGTAGAAGTTCAATACCTATGTGACGAGTAAATGAAAGTCAAATCACACACACACAATCATACTGCACATTCTAACACTGAATTGGAATTTCTTGAAGTCTTAAAATTCTAGGTAGATGCATTTCTGTACAGAGGAGTTTTGTTTCTGCCTTCTAGCAGACCCTCAGCAGGATAACTTCCAATTATGAGAATTCTATGGGATAATGCTTACTGATTTCCTTGTGAGCAAGTATCACTTACTGATATGTATATATTTTTCATGTATGACAGACTAGGTGTTGTTTCAAATGACCCACACTGGAGAATTTGTTCTGAATTCCTGAACTGCCAAAAAGGCGGACCACCATGTCACATGACTCTTTCCTCATCACTTGTCAAAGAGTTAATCCTTGTAGGTGTTTTAACTCTTGATTTAACGAACAGTGAGTGTTTGTTAGAAAACTGAATTACCTACAGCCTGCTTCCTGAAAAGGAAAATTATTTCAGCTACAATACCACAGTTTTGCTTTGATTCTGGGATACAAACTGTCCATGCAAATTAGTACAAACCTGCAGCTTCAAAGAATTGAGGCTGGACTCAACAAAACAGACTTTCCTAAAAATTCTCATAAAATTTAGAATTTGGAGCCACTGGTCTGGTACAGTATATTTTCAGGCACGTACTGTTTTGTGCCATTGCTAAGCAACAGGTGACCTTGTCGTTTCTTTAGTTTGTTCTGCTGTGGTTCTCTTCATATTCCTCTATTTTGTCTTGCTTTGCCTCTTTCTCTGGGACATTTTTTTCCCACTACTGCTTTGGTGTCAGTGTCTTCTGGAGCTCTGCCCTCACCTCCCTTCTTCCTCTGTACTTTCTCCTTAAGCCATCTGGCCACACACACTTTCATGGCTTCAATCCCCACTTGGATGCTAATAGGACCCAATTCTCCATCTTCAGCCTGAGAATCTCCCCTTAAGCCCCAGATCTATATTCCCACCAGCCTACTGAATAAATTGCCCTGAATTTGCTGCAAGCAACTCAGATTTGCCATTGTGGCCAAAAAGCACATGAAAAGATGCTTAACGTCACTAATTATTAGAGAAATGCAAATCAAAACTACAATGAGGTATCACCTCACACTGGTTAGAATGGGCAGCATCAGAAAATCTACAAACAACAAGTGCTGGAGAGGGTGTGGAGAAAAGGGAACACTCTTGCACTGTTGGTGGGAATGTAGATTGATACAGCCACTATGGAGAACAGTATGGTGGTTCCTTAAAAAACTAAAAATAGAACTACCATATGACCCAGCAATCCCACTACTGGGCATATACCCGGAGAAAACCATAACTCAAAAAGACACATGCACCCTAATGTTCATTGCAGCACTATTTACAATAGCCAGGACATGGAAGCAACCTAAATGTCCATCGACAGAGGAATGGATAAAGAATATGTGGCACATATATACAATGGAATATTACTCAGCCATGAAAAAGAATGAAATAATGTCATTTACAGCAACATGGATGGACCTAGACATTGTCATACTGAGTGAAGTAGGCCAGACAAAGGCAAATATCATATGACATCACTTATATGTGGAATGTAAGAAAAAATGGTACAAATGAACTTATTTATAAAACAGAAATAGAGTCACAGATGTAGAAAACAAACTTTTGGTTCCCAGAGGGGACAAGGAGAAAGGGATAAATCTGGAGATTGGGACTGACAAAAACACATTACTATATATAAAATAGGTAACTAATAAGGACCTACTGTATAGCACAGGGAACTCTTCTCAGTACTCTGTAATGACCCATATGGGAAAAGAATCTAAAAAAGAGTGGATATATGTATATGTATAACTGATTCGCTTTGCTGTACAGCAGAAACTAACACAACATTGTAAATCAACTATACTCCAATAAAAATTAAAAAGATAAAAAACATCAAACTCACTTACAATCACTTACTTTCAAAGAAATTCCTGTGAAAGATATCATCACTCACCAGCTGCTCAAGCCAGAAACCTGGGGATCACCCTCCACTTATCCATCTTCTTTACCCCCATATCTTATCGTACTCCAAATACTTTCAGTTTTACTTGCTAGATATTTCTTGGCTTACCTCTGGTATTCTATGTTCTCATCTTTTGTTCAGGCTCTCATAGAATAAAAAAATAATGCTTTTATACTTTTAGATGAGCACTGTTCTAAACATTTGTATAAATTTCCATTTAATCCTGCACAGCTAGCTCATCAGTTGTTATTCTCACAATTCCATTTTCAGTTGAAGAGAGTGAGGCCCAGAGAAGTTGAGTAACTTGCAAAGCTAGTAAACAACAGAGTTGGAACTTGAATGCAGGAATTTGCGTGAGTAACCACAGGATATGTGGCCTCCGTAGTCTAGCCTGGAATCCTGCAATTGTCTCCTAGCTGCTCCTGCTGCCTCTTGTTTCTCCTTCTAAGACCTTTCACATAGCCACCCAAACGATCCCTCAATAATGCAAATTGGATTAAACTTGCTTCACCCATTCAGTGGTTCCTCATCTCCTGGAAGGTGAAGTCCAAACTTCTTGGCATGACCTGCATTGCCCTTCACAATTTTTGTCCACCTGAACTCTCTAAGACCTATCCCTGGAATTCAGTCATACACATAATCTAGAGGCTGATCTTTCCCTCTGTAATGTCCTCCGCAGGCCCACTCCCGACCCCTTATCGTCCTGGTAAACACCACTCCAGCCTTCAAGATTCAAATATCACCCCTTCCTTATTTCCTTTTCTGAAAAATAAAGTGTTCATTCCTTTGACTTCCCTTATCACCTGTATTAATCAATAGGAAGTGTCTCGTTGCAATATCATTATTTGTTAGTAGCCACGTCTCTAACCTGCACTGCGAGATTCTTGAGGGAGGGACAATGTTACACACTACTTTATGTGCCAGACATGCTTGGTGACTGTACAGTTCCTGGCACATAGTAGGTGTTCATCAAACACTTAGCTATGGTTTAAGTGGTAAGAAACTTGGATCTGAGAGTATGGAAAGCAATAGCTTAAACAGTAGAGTAGAATCTGCCCAAGGAATTTTATCTGAATAATTCCTAGAAATTTCCAATTATCCATCTAATACTTGATTCTTTGCTACCAAATTCACTCATTTAATACACATTTCTTGAGTATCTATTATATGTCAGTACCACGCTAAGATGAAGGCAACACAAAGAAAAACAAGGCACAGTGTCTATTTATGATAAGAACAAGTACTTTCAGGGGCTTAGTCTAAGTGTGGGGAACTCAAAAAATAACAGACAGTATCCATGCAGTGTGACAGGAGCCATGGACAGGGAGACACAGTGGGCTGTGAGAGCACAGAGAAGAGGCACCAAACCCAGTGCAGTGGGGTGAGAGGAAGCTTCCTGAATGGTGGCGAGGTCTTCAAGTGAAGAACTGCAGGGCACTAAAATTCCAGAGAACAAAGAAAGCACTGACTTTTCTGAGCTCTGATGTAACTCGATTTTAGCAAATAGGTAAGAAAGAGACAGAAGAAGGGCTTCGTATGTCATGCTAAGGACCTTCGGCTTTATCCTGAAAGTTGCGAGGTGTTGTCAAGGGTTTTAAACAAGGCAGTAACATAACTGATATGTGTATTTAGAAAAATCACCCCAGCAGTGGGAAGCAGGGGAACAAAAAGTTGTTCGGTAATCTAGGTAAGAGAGAATGAGATTCTGGCTGAACATCTCTGCAGTGAAGGGTGAGCAGTAGGCAGATGTGAAATAAATTAGTGACACAGAATCAATACAGGCTGGTGACTGAACATGGAAAGTGAGAAAAATGAGAGGGAGAAGTGAAGTACGGCTCCCAGACTGGTGGGATGACAGCCATTCATGGAGATATGGAGCACGAGAAGAGGGTCAGATTGGTTGGGGGGAAAACGAGTTCAGGTTTGGAAATGTTACAGTCCTAGTGTAACATCCAAGTGGAGATATCCCAAATTGAGGGAGGAAGAAGAGTTCTGAGCTGGAGATAAAGCATGAAACACCATCAACATATGAATGTTGAATTAAAGAAGGGAGTGTATAGAGAGAACAAACTAGTGGTTACCAGTGGGGAGAGGGAAGGGGGCAGGGGCAAGATAGGGGTAGGAGATTAAGAAATACAAACTACTATGCATAAAATAAATAAGTAACAAGGATATATTGTACAGCACAGGGAAATATAGCTATTATTTTATGATAACTTTAAATGGAGTGTGATCTATAAAATACTGAACCTCTATGTTGTACACTTGAAACTAATATTGTAAATCAACTATATTTCAGTATAAATAAATAGATACATAGATAGACAGATAGATAGACAAATAAATAAATAAAGGAGAGGGGAAGGACTAAGGATGAACCCCCGAAGAATATCCATGCAAGGCGTAAGAGGAAATGCTAGTGAAGTGACCAGGCAAATGCCCAGATGTCCATATTCAGAGAAGTCACAATGCTCTTAGGTACACAGATACTGGTGTTTGGGGGGTGGGAGAGATATGCTAAGGCTATTGAAGAGCGGGTTTGCTGTGCATGAGCGATCTGCTCATCAGTAAACCCATGGCTTCTGAAGAGCCAGAAGCAAGCTGTAATTAAGGCTATAGCTTTAATGAATGAAGAAGATGATTTTTTTAAAAACCTCTGATATAAAGTCAGGGAGATTAAATGTAGCTGAGGGATGGTATGAACACAGATAAGGAAGCAATCATTATCCCTCACAGCAAACTGTTCTTGGATATTTCCCTAACCTGCCAAGTATTTACATATTCGATTTCATCTAACCTTCAGGATGTATATTTTCAGATTTTCACTTTTTGAGGAACACTGCTGTGCCCTGTGAAACATCAATAGTACACAAATCATAGCATTTCAATTGTATTGAAGTTTCATTATGTTTTCTAAAAAAGAGAGGGAGAGCATGCAAGCAAGAGCATTGAAGCCTTTTCTAAAGACTTATTCTGCAGTAATTCTTTGGTTCTCATGGCCGGGAATGTTTATGTATTTATGTAGTATGCAGTCCCGTAGTATCCAAGCACCTAGAAAATCTAATTAGCCTGGGCTTGATTGACTGCGTGCGGGAAAATGCCATCGTCCTGTCTGTTCTTCATCTCCTACAGCGTGCTTACTGATACGAAAATGAAGACACAGTAAGAGTTTCCAAGATCAGCTGCGACACAGGTTTCTTATGGTATCCTGTCTGCATAGAATAAATGCCCATAAATAAGGAGGTCTCTCCACCAGTCAGGGGCTGGGAAGTAGACTGTACCGAAGGAGAAATCACAGCAGCAAGTTTTATCACTGTAACCCAGTTACACCATTAGCAACAGAACATTTTTCAACCCTTCCTGGGGCAGCCCACCAGCAAATTACGTTGCACAGGCAGGGGTTATGGTGAAAGCATCAGGAAGAGCAGATTTCAGACATGTTTTGTTTTCTTATCATTTAGCAAAATGCTGCTACCACCTTTGGCACTGGCATGGAAAGTCTACAAAATTCATCCTGTAGGAATGGTTTAAACTACCCTTTGCAGGGGTTGGGAGAACTTGATTGGGACATTGATTAATGGACCTGAGCAGAGGCAGGTTTACCATGAAGCTGAGGAAACTTAGGCTTTCCAGCCCCTCACTAGCTTGGGCCAGTTCCAAAGTCCTGACTTCATTATTTTGTGGTTATCAGTTTACATTCTTTATCTTAAAGAGGAGCCCAAGAGTTGCATAAACTTCAGGCCTCCTAAAATCCAGAACTGCCCCTGGACTTGGGCCAGAAGTTGTTCCCTACGGCTGAGCCCACTAGTTGTTCTACGGAACTCACTCTCCCCCATTCCTTTCAATGATCCAATCACCCATCCCCTCGCCAAGTTTTAGCTGGGTGTGACTTCCCCATCCAGAGACAATATTTTCCAGTCTTATTATAAGCCAAGGAGGGCCACGTGACTAGGATTTTGTCAGTGGAGTGTGAGCACAGGTAATGTGAGAAATATCAAGGATGTGCCCTTCCCTTTTTCTCTTTCCCCCTTTTCGGCTGGCTGGTAAAACGGCATTGGTGCAGTAGCCACCTTGGATCCAGAGAGCTAAGCTAAGTGTTAATGACAGCAGATAATGGTAGACCACATCATTCTGGACTATTACTTGAGAGCTGTAAGGTCATATTTGCTGGAGCCTCTATACTTTGGGGGTCTTTTGTTACAGCAGCTTAACCTGTACCCTTCACTGCCAGTGGGCTTGCTGGGTCAGGATTTATTTCAGAGGAAACGTGCAATGGAGAGAGCTGGCCAGAGTAGGCTGAGGCAAAGCCCTTGAAGGGTATTGAAGAGTCAGAAGCCAGAGAGACATGTGCAAACATGAGTGGCCAGGTGTGGAATCATGATTGAGAATTCAGAATTAGGAAACTGGTGGACACAGGACAAGAGTGGAAGCACTACAGGTAGTTGATGGAGCATTGCCTCTTTGTGCTCATGGCTGGACACTGGGGCTAAGGTGTATTGACTTGGGTCAGGAGAGGTGCCTATGAGGAAAGCGACTCCCACCCGACCCCCAACCCCTGCCCCCGCTGCTGGAACCAAGGGCGAGTAACTGATCCCAAGCTATCACAGGCTGTTCAGTGGTCCTGCGTTGTTCTTCCCACTGGTGGGTTCTACTCTTAAAGGGACTGACTACCCTAATCACACCCTTTCTCTAATGGAGTTTTAGTGGGAGACATAGAAAGAGTGAGTAAGCACTTGACAATGGAGGTATAAGTCAAAAGACACTAAGAAATCAGACAGAAAACAATGACAAAGCTACCAGGCAAGAGGCACAGAGAAGAGTCAGGATAGGCAGCAGGTAGACAGAGAAGCTGCCTCAGCAGCAAGGCTCATTTGCTCTTAGGTTCTCAGACCTTTGCGTCGAGGATTAGAGCTAGTGCCGTACGCCACACTTTGTTAGTTCTTCTTAAGACTGCCTTGCTTTATAGCTCTGAAAAGATATCTATAGCTCTGAAAAGATATCTCACCCTATTTACTTCCCTGTGTAACCCTGCGATAAACTCCTTTAACTAAGATAAACTGATTTAAAGATACAAAGCTGAGATAGCCAGAAAAACCTGCATTGTATCTCCTGTAAATGTCCTGTTTCCATCTTAATCTGGATCCACTATCTTTGTGACAGAACTACCCAACAAAGGATAATAAAAGTGAAGCCAGAGGTTTTTTTTTTTTTGCGGTATGCGGGCCTCTCACTGTTGTGGCTTCTCCCGTTGCGGAGCACAGGCTCCGGACACGCAGGCTCAGCGGCCATGGCTCACGGGCCCAGCCGCTCTGCGGCATGTGGGATCTTCCCAGACCGGGGCACGAACCCGCATCCCCTGCATCGGCAGGCGGATTCTCAACCACTGTGCCACCAGGGAAGCCCCAGAGTTTATTTATTTATTTATTTTTGGTCACAAAGGTTGAAGCTGGAAAAGTCAGGAAAAGGGATGGAGCGTGCAATTCCTTCTTCGCATATAATCTGTCCAGATGAACTTCACAGCGGAATGGCACTGTGTCATTGTTCGTGTTCACAGCAGATACAAATTTGGAAGAGTTTATGTGTATTTAGTCTCACTGCTGGAAGAGCTGTTAGAACATGACATGTTATTCTGGTTCCCTCCCATGAACGCCAGCTCTGTTGCAGGGTGGGGGAGGGTTTACACCATGTTCCGAAGACATCTCCTTTCAGGAGCTATTTTTCTGAATAGGAAAGATGATAGCCTCAGTCACATAGCCTCAGTGGCAGGCATCTGCGGAGCTCACAACTGTTTTACCTTATCTGATTTGTCCTTACAACTCCTCGCAGAAAAAATGAGTGAGCCAAAGAGGCATTCTCTCAATTTCACAGAATGAGATCCTCTAGCATTCTGCCTTACCTCTTATAGTTCTTCTAGGCCTATTCTCATCTCCAGCTCAATCAGCCTCTTTGAAATCCTTGTTGGTACTTTGGGGCTACCTGCTTTTGTGCCGTGATCTCCGCATCTGAACATCCATCCTTCTGTCAGCCAAGACTCACCTTGCATCCCAAGTCCTATCTGAGTTGGGGTGGAGGGAGAATCTTTCTTGAGCCACTAGTGCTGGCCTGTACCACACATTGCCCAGAAGGACATCTGCACAGGTAACATGTTCCCAGCCAGTTGTTAAGTACCATTTCTATAGGATGGGTTTGTAGACTTTTAATACCAGTGTCAAAGGTGGTAGCAGCATTTGCTAAATGATAACAAAACAAAACATGTCTTAAATTTCCTCTTCCTGATGCTTTTGCTGTAGCCCCTGCCGATACAAAGTACCCCACCTTTCAATGGGAAGACTGTCAGCAAACTATAGTCTTGCAGACCAAATCAAATCTACCACCTACTTTTTTTTGTGGTACGCGGGCCTCTCACTGCTGTGGCCTCTCCCGTTGCGGAGCACAGGTTCCGGACGCGCAGGCTCAGCGGCCATGGCTCACGGGCCCAGCCGCTCCGCGGCATGTGGGATCTTCCCGGACCGGGGCACGAACTCGTGTCCCCTGCATCGGCAGGCAGACTCTCAACCACTGCGCCACCAGGGAAGCCCCACCTAACACCTACTTTTGTAAGTAAGGTGTTATTGGAATAAAGCCATACCTATACGTTCACATCTATGACTGCTTTTGTGATTCAAAGGCAGAGTTGCAAAGCTTAAATTATGTACTCTCTGCTAGTTTCAACAAGGTTGTTGATCCCTGACGTAGAGGAAAGCAATCATGCCCAATGTAGCATCTGACACGGGGAAAACACTCAGGAACCTCTTATTGAAGGAAAGAAGGATGGAAGGAGGCGTAGGGAGATAGAATGAATTTCCCCCAAATCACATTTCACATGATGAAATATTAGAAGAATGAGCCTAAAATCAGAATATACTCAGGACTGGCAATTTCAGGTAAGGAGGCTGGGAGATTGGAGTGTATGGGATTAAAGGGGTTGTTCTAGTTAACTGTTGCTGGGTCACAAGCTACTCCAAACTTAACAGCTTAAAACAACCGTTTATTGTATCTCATGGTTTTGTGGACAGGGCTTGGCTGGCTGACCCTGTTCCATGTGGCATCAGTGGAGATCCCTGGGTGGTATTTAGCTGGCATTTGGGCTACTTTGAAAGGTCCAATTCAGCGTTACTACTTGTCTGGTGCCTTGGTGGGAGTGATTACAAGGCTGGGCTCTGCTGTGGTTGTCCACCATGTCTACACGTGGCCTTTCCAGCCTGGTAGCTTCAGTGTAGCCAGACTTCTTACATGGCAGCTCGGGGCACCAAGAGCAGGTGTACCAGCGAAGAAGGCAAAAGCTGCAGCATCTTTTTTGACCTAGTCACAGAAGTCACATAATGACATGCCACCCTACTCTATTGGTTGAAGCAGTCATGAGCCTGCCTGGATTCGAGGAGAGGGGACACAGATTCCCCACCTTTCAATGGAGTGCCAAAGAATTTGTGGTCAGGGCTTACAACCGGCCGGGGATGGGCGGGAAGACGAGGGAATCACTGGGGGCAGGCAACCAACATTTACTAAAGGCTTTTCATAGTTATTTCACCAAAACCTTGTGAGAACGGTATTATTATTTCCATTTACAGCTTTAAAAAATCCACACATCCAAAACTAAATGACTTACAATTAACTTACACACAGTGGCTGAGCTATTGAGTTAGAGAATTGGGATTTCAACCCAGACCCATGTAATTCCAACTCTGGAGCTTGTACCACTATACCATGATGTCTACCACAGAGAAAGGAAGACGAGTCAACCACGGCAGACAGTGCAATGATGGGGGCTAAGGGGTTAAAGGGAAAAGACCATGGTCTTACCTCCTTGCTTTTGGGAAATAAGAGTCACTGGTGGCAGTGTGTCCCAGAACTGTGTCCTGTGGCCTGAGTGTCCTTCTGAGAAGATAGTATGCTCAGGTGTAACACCACCTCCTGCAAGCCTAGTCCAAGGGGTGCCAGGTGTCCTAGCTCTTCTCCAATTCCTGGTCAGCTATGCTGGGCTGTCTCTGCCCAAGGTCACACACCTTTGACAGTCAAAGAGGGTGACGTTGATGAAAGAGCGCAACCATTTCCTGTGTAGTAGGTGACCCTCACACCCGTGCCTTCGTACGTAGCCTCTCACACAAGCACCTCCAGGCCACCTCCATTCCAATGTTCCCCAACCACAGACTCAACGTGTCAGGACACACAGCATCATTTTCTCAGTGCAAGCTTCTGCTCCCCCCACCGTCCTCAGTTCCCAGGCCAGCAAGGAAGACTTCCAGTTCCTGATCCCACAGGAACTGGAAGTCCACCAATGACAGGTGAAAAGTTGAACAGACTGAAAAATCAACAACTCTTCTTGGATCTGTAACAGAGGGAGGACACAGGGCAAACCACTGCCTTCAAGACTGGAAAGACAGGTGCATAGAGAGAGCTGAGACTCACAGAACAGAAACCGCCCTGGTGCCCCACTGCCGGGGGGAGGAAAACCTGAACTGTAATTGACAAATTGTGGTGGACTCAGTAGGGATAACTCTGAGAGTTAAAAACTCCAGGGGGACCCGGCTGGGGCTCTCACAATGTTGTGAGATTTACCTCCAGAGGCTCAGCCAGGTTCCCATAGTAAATAAATAAAAAGGAATTCCTCTTGGGCTTCCAGCAAGGTAAGGAAAAAAGGAACCATTTTGAAATATCCCAGAGCACTCTGCTCTTCCTAACAAGGCCTGCCCTCAGGAGAAACTAGTTAACCAGAACCTAACCTGCTGGGGTATTATCGGAGCCTAACTAATTGGGAGAAGGGAAATACCCAACTCCATCCCATTCTCGCCAGCCTGTTCCATCTAAGGTGGGAGGAAAAAACTGAGAAACACTTGTGAAGTTCACAGTCCAGGGGCACAGGCCAAAGACTGAGACCTAGTCATAGGACTACAGCACGTTTCCCCTCCCCCATACCTCACCACCACATATTTATAGCAGTTCCTTTTACCTGGTACACCATGTCCAGCTATGAAAAAAAAAATTACAAGTCATACTAAAAAGCAAAACGCACAATGTGAAGAAACAGAGGAAGCATCAGAACCACACATGGCAAGGATGTTGGGATGGCCAGACCAGCAAGTCCTCACTGACTGCTTCCTTACTTCTTCTGCTGGCCAGGGAGAGTGCAGCATGGTATTTTAGCACACAGGCTTGTACTGTGCGGCCTGGGTTTGAGTCTTGGTTGGCTTTTTCTTGGTTATTTGATTTCAGACAAGTTATTCCATCTCAGTGAACTTCAGCTTACTCAACTGTGCAACAATAATCGTCCCTCCTTAGAGCATATTTAGGAGAACTGTTATTATACTGAAGTGCTTCGAATAACAGTTGGCACACAGTAGGCACTCAATAAATGTTAGCTCTCATGTCTAATCTATCTCCAAGTTCGAGTAGATTTTCATTTATTCAGGGTCCTTCCTGTTACCACCATCACTATCTTAGCCCATGTCCTAATGACCTTATCCTTATATAACTGTAATAACTTCAAAACAGAGGAAACCGGTGTCCTCACTTCTTCTACATTCTGCACTTAGCTAGTTAAAACTCCTCCCCATTTATTGACCCCACTATGTACTGGGCACTACATTAAGCATTTTAGAGACATTATCTATGACATTTGCAACACCTTCTTAAGCTAGGGTGACTATTATTCCTTCTTTTATAGATAGAAACACTGCATTCAGAGAAGTAACTTGCTTAAGGTCACAGAGCTGGTAAATGGCAGAGTCAGAATGAGAAACCTGGTGATTTTCTTTTATCACACCACACCTTACTCTTTTATGACATCATACTCTGAGATTCAATATGTCATCTCCCTGCTTAGAAACTTAAGTAAATAAACAGATAAATCAATGACTTGAAGGAAGGAGACTAGAAACTTTCAAAGATTTTCTATTACATACAGAATTTGTTTTAACCTAACATTTAAACACATGACAAATAGCCCCAAATTAATTTTCTAATCTAATTTTTGTTATTTCTTAGTCCCAATCCTCTATTCTCATCAGGCTAATCTACTCACCACCCCACTAGAGACCACAGCCAATTCCCATTACGAATCTTGTGACATTCACCCAGGTGGAATGCCAGCTTCATATCCACGCAGCCAATTTGTACCCATTCTTCAGGTCATATCTCAAACTCCACTTCATCCATAGGGCCAACCTGATTGTCTAGAACTATGAAGGGTCTGAAATTCCACGCTACTTGCAAGTTGACAATTTAACCAGTTACAGTTTCATGGATGTGGCAGGAGCCATGAAACTCCTGGGTTTCATGACAAAGGCACAGGATAGTTTTTTGTTTGTTTGTTTTGTTTTGTTTTCTTTACCAACAGCAGTAGTAATAGCCAGAGCACTAGCATTTTTTGTGCCAGTTTCCCAAGTCCTGATGCCCACAGGGTACTGTGAAGTGGATCAGGTGACACCTGCATACACAGTAGGCTGCATTACAGGAGAGGAACACAGAGCTTAAGGAACTAGAACCTTTTATAATGGACAGTAAGCATGGTCCCCTTTTACTATCTCTATCTTCCAATGCTATAACCAAATCTGCACTTCGCTTCATAGACACATTGTCTCTACCTGCCAATGCTGCTCACGATGCAAACATCCTTGAAGATACAGTCCAGAACAAAGTCAGTGAGCACCTCTGCTCACAAGATGTTTAGAAACATGAGAGTCCCATGGAGAATTATCTCCCAACACTGACAACCCAGGCTACATTGATAACACCTTCCTCTGAATCTTTAAGACAGTATTTCTCTAGCTTGAGTGATGTACAAAGCCCTTCTGAAAAAACAAAGTCTCATAGACTCCCTGGGGTTCACTTAAGCACTTCTAGTATAACACTATTTAAGTACAAGTAAAGTTAGGTATATTCTCATTGTGCTATAGCTCTTACACACTAGACAAAAAGGAAAAAAATGTATAAATTAAATGCAAACTAAAACAAGAAAAGCAACTGATTTCATATTTATAATATTAAAGTAATGTTGAGAAAGTATTATTTGGCTAAAACTGAATTGTAGGTGTAAGGTTTAATACTAAAAAGACAAACAACTTTCACCTCCACACCCTGACCTCTGTGCAAGGGGATGAATCAATTGCTAATGGCCAATGATTTAATCAATCATGCCTATGTTATTAGGGCTCCATAAACACACAAAAGGTTGGGATTCAGAGAGCTTCTGGGTTGGTAAATGCACCTACATGCCAGGAGGGTGGGTCCATCCCAGTTCCATGGGGACAGAAGATCTTGTGCTCCAGACCCTATGGACCTTGCCCTGTGTACCTCTTCATATGGCTGTTCTTCTGTATCCTTTATAATAAACTGGTATATGAAAAGAAAAAAAAAGACAAAACACAAGTCCAGATCTACATTTATCCTGTTCTGTTTTTTTTAAGTTCTATAAATATCAATGTGAACAACAAATCTATTTGTAAAGTACTTTGCACAAAATTGTATTAATAACAGTAAGGTTTTGTTTGCTAATTCAGGGTAATCTTAGCCACGGCAATCAGAGAAGAAAAAGAAATAAAAGGAATCCAAATCGGAAAAGAAGAAGTAAAACTGTCACTGTTTGCAGATGACATGATACTATACGTAGAGAATCCTAAAGATGCTACCAGAAAACTACTAGAGCTAATCAATGAATTTGGTAAAGTAGCAGGATACAAAATTAATGCACAGAAATCACCTGCATGCCTACACACTACTAATGAAAAATCTGAAGGAGAAATTAAGGAAACACTCCCATTTACCATTGCAACAAAAAGAATAAAATACCTAGGAATAAACCTACCTAAGGAGACAAAAGACCTGTATGCAGAAAACTATAAGACACTGATGAAAGAAATCAAAGATGATACAAACAGATGGAGAGATATACCATGTTCTTGGATTGCAAGAATCAACGTTGTGAAAATGACTATACTACCCAGAGCAATCTACAGATTCAATGCAATCCCTATCAAACTACCAATGGCATTCTTCACAGAACTAGAACAAAAAATTTTACAATTTTATGGAAACACAAAAGACCCCGAATAGCCAAAGCAATCTTGAGAAAAGAAAATGGAGCTGGAAGAATCAGGCTCCCTGACTTCAGACTATACTACAAAGCTACATTAATAAAGACAGTATGGTGCTGGCACAAAAACAGACATACAGATCAATGGAACAAGACAGAAAACCCAGAGATAAACCCACGCACATATGGTCACCTTATCTTTGACAAAGGAGGCAAGAATATACAATGGAGAAAAGACAGCCTCTTCAATAAGTCATGCTGGGAAAACTGGACAGCTACATGTAAAAGAATGAAATTAGAACACTCCCTAACACCATACACAAAAATAAACTCAAAATGGATTAAACACCTTAATGTAAGGCCAGACACTATCAAACTCTTAGAGGAAAACATAGGCAGAACACTCTATGACATAAATCACAGCAAGATCCTTTTTGACCCACCTCCTTGAGAAATGGAAATAAAAACAAACATAAACAAATGGGACCTAATGAAACTGAAAAGCTTTTGCACAGCAAAGGAAACCATAAATAAGACAAAAAGACAACCCTCAGAATGGGAGAGAATATTTGCAAATGAAGCAACTGTCAAAGGATTAATCTCCAAAATATACAAACAGCTCATGCAGCTCAATATCAAAAAAACAAACAACCCAATCCAAAGATGGGCAGAAGACCTAAATAGACATTTCTCCAAAGAAGATATACAGAGTGCCAACAAACACATCAAAGGATGCTCAACATCAGTAATCATTAGAGAAATGCAAATCAAAATCACAGTGAGGTATCACCTCACACCAGTCAGAATGGCCATCATCAAAAAATCTACAAATAGTAAATGCTGGAGAGGGTGTGGAGAAAAGGGAACCCTCTTGCACTGTTGGTGGGAATGCAAATTGATACAGCCACTATGGAGAACAGTATGGAGGTTCCTTAAAAAACTAAAAATAGAACTACCCTATGACCCAGCAATCCCACTACTGGGCAGATACCCTGAGAAAACCATAATTCAAAAAGAGTCATGTACCACAATGTTCATTGCAGCTCTATTTACAATAGCCAGGACATGGAAGCTACCTAAGTGTCCATCGACAGAGAAATGGATAAAGAAGATGTGGCACATATATACAATGGAATACTACTCAGCCAAAAGAAGAAATGAAATTGAGTTATTTGTAATGAGGTGGATGGACCTAGAGACTGTCATACAGAGTGAAGTAAGTCAGAAAGAGAAAAACAAATACCATATGCTAACACATATATATGGAATCTAAAAAAAATGATTCTGATGAACCTAGGGGCAGGACAGGAATAAAGATGTAGACATAGAGAATGGACTTGAGGACATGGGGAGGGGGGATGGGGAAGCTGGGATGAACTGAGAGAGTAGCATTGACATATATACACTACCAAACGTAAAATAGATAGCTAGTGGGAAGCAGTCGCATAGCACAGGGAGATCAGCTTGGTGCTTTGTGACCACCTAGAGGGGTGGGATAGGGAGGGTGGGAGGGAGGGAGACGCAAGAGGGAAGAGATATGGGGGTATATGTATATGTATAGCTGATTCACTTCATTATAAAGCAGAAACTAACACACCATTGTAAAGCAATTATACTCCAATAAAGATGTTTTAAAAAATTTTTAAAAAAAGAGTAGGGGATTAAGGGGTATAAACTACTATGTATAAAATAAATAAGCTAGAAGGAAGTATCATGCAGCACAAAGAATATAGTCAATATTTTATTATAACTTTAAAAAAAAACAACCTTAAAAGGCAATTTTAATGTTACATTGTTTTACAAACTGTGAAAAGTTATCATATTCACTTAAAATTTGTTAGTTCTACTGAATTACCAAAATCTGGACCAAATGTGTCCTTTAACCTAATTTTTGGTAGCATTAGTGTAGGAAAATAACATCTGAAGTCCTTTTCCTAGCAGATGCCAAAAACAAATGTCTGGATTTATAGAGTTAACTCTTAGAATGTTGACAGAATCCTGTAAATATTAGAAAGAGAACATTTTAACAACTTGACCTTAAGCCAAGTTTTCTTTACATCATAGTCTCTTTGACTTCAAGCTAGGCTGTTTAAGCTCCTGTGAAGCCTTTGCTGATGTCGAGGAGTCACATGTCCTTTGGTGTCTACTTGGCTCCAGCATCTCACTTACATTTTACATCTCCTGCAGCAATCACAGTGGTACATAACTGCCAAGCCCTGTCATTGTCATGATGGCGAATTCAAGTCTCAATTTATTAAATAACAGAGAGACTAAAATCTTATTCTAGAAAAAAAGATTGTCCAATGGAAAATTATCACTGTACAGGACTTTGACATGAGGACAGTGGCAGACACAGCCCTATTACTGACAGTCTGACATTAGGACATTGAACCCATCTAACAGTGGCCACACAGTCAAAGTCAACAGAAGTCAAATTCACTAACGCGAGGGGACTGTTTAGCAATTCCACATACTCAAATGCCGTATCATGCGGAATATACTTAAATTGTTTTTTGATTATCATGATGGAGAAAAAATACATTAAAATATTCTTACTGAGCATTGAGGATCCCAAGAATCTGTCTCTGAAGTCATTACTGTACACTGTGAGCAATGATCCCTGAAAAGAGGTAGTGCCAATATGGGGGTCACATTTCCTTCTACTTTGTTGTTGTTGTTTATTGAGATCAGTGGCTTTTACACATTTTCCTTTACAATTGTGATAAACACATTTAACATAAAATTTACCAGCTTAACCATTTTTAAGTGTATAGTTCAATAGTGTTAAGTACATTCACCCTGTTATGTAACCAATCTCCAGAATTCTTTCCATCTTGCAGATCTGAGACTCTGTACCCACTAAACAACGACTCCCCATTCCCCACCTCTCCCCAGCCCCTGGGAACCACCATTCTACTTTCTGTCTCCATGAATATGACCACCCTAGGTACTTCATATAAGTGGAATCATACAGTTTTTGTCTTTTTGTGACCGGCCCTTCTATTTGGAAATAAAATAAAACACATACACACATCAGATTAGCCTTAAACAATCACAGGCCTTGGAAACAGCATCTGAGGACTGTATGTAAAGATCTTTCCTGTTCTGAACTCTCACACATGGGTGCTGTTCTCTTTCCCATCCTGGTTCCTATTGTGCTGATCTGTCAACAAGTTGAAATGTTGACTCTTTTCCTTTTGGTTTCCCAGGCTGAAAGTGATTAGATTAGACCTGAAAGAAACTGCTGTCATCCATGAAATGATGAGCAGTGGTTCTTACCATTTTGGGGGTTTAGGGTAAAAACTTTTGAGGATCTGATGAAAGCTATGTACCCTTTCCCAGAAAAACGCACAGGCACGCAGACTTTTGCACGTAGTTTCAGGGGGTTTATATAAACCTTGATTTAATTTGCATTCCCTCAGAAATAAACCCTGAGATAAGAACTTGGATGTAAGTAGTTTATTTGGTAGGCGATTCAGAGGAATACATTGAGGAAGTAAAACAGAGAAGGGAAGAAACCCAATAAAGGATGTGTTACCTAGTAGGTACCACTGTGGATAAGAGAGGCTCCATTTTGCTGGAGGTCCCTCTGAGACAATGTGCAGAACATACCTTAGAATTGTGGCGTTAACTTTCCAGCTATTCCAGACTGCTCTGCCCTGGGGCAAGCACATTCCTGCAGCCAAAAAAGCCCTCAGGTAAAGGAAAGCCCTCAGGTGTTTGAGAAGGCTTCCAGGTGTATGGGAATTGTTCACTGAAGCTGAAGGTAAGTTCTGGGCGGGCCAAGGGGGGATGTGGGTGGGGCATTAACACTGCTACGGATCCTGGGAAGCTCATCCATGCACATGGGTTAAGAGTCTTTGGAAGAGGTTTACTAACATCTCTTCTAGTCGCAAGAGCCTATCGTCCTGTTTAAGCAGTGGACAGCTTTCTTGTCCTCTCAGGCATAAGTTTTGGAGCAGATATTCAAGTGAGCCCTCTCCCGAGCAGCCTGTAGTAGACATGCATGCTGAGGACTGCACCCAGCCCGCTCAGCTTAGTGCAGCCCCATCTGTGCATGTGACCCAGCTATCACTATTTACTCCAGACATCCACTCTGACAGTAGTGAGCTGCAAGGTCTGACCCAGTGGGCTCATTTGCTTAATTCCATGGCTTATGAGAATGATGTACACAGTGGAGAGCTGCAAAAAAGTTAAATGGAAATGGCCTCACTGCCACCTCAGATTGGATTCTCTGTTATTCATTTCCTCTGCCTTATAATTAAAGCGCACAGAGGAGGTGGTCAATTTTATTAAGAAATAAACCAGCAGCACATGGGGGCCTTACTGATGAAATGCAATTTTTTAAAAATCCCAAGCATAAGCATCAGGACTTTTTGGTGGTGGCTTTCCTAATTGTCACAGTGGAGGAGGTGAGAGCAGAGCAGGAACAATTGGAGGGGAGCTGAGATCTTAAGTTCTGTTTAGGGTTGAACTGTGTCCCTCCCCAAAAGATGTTGAAGTCCTAAACCCTCGTACCTCTGAATGTGACCTTATTTGGAAGTAGAGTGGTAAGCGGATAGGGTAGGGGTCCCTGGAGAAAGAAAACCAGGTATGACCTTCTTGACATAAGGGAAGCCATTTTTTACCTAAGCCCATTTTGTGATCTAAGCCTGGCCACAGTGCTTGCCCTTGAACAGGTCTCAGAAATTAATGATCTTAAGAGAACAAAGGAATGCAGGAACAGAGGAAAAGCACTCAAGAAACAATAGTTCAGCAATAAAACAGAGTCCTAGTTCCTCCTCAAGGGATATACATAACAACCTGATACACACCTTTGAGTTGTTCTACAGGAACCAAGGCCCCCAACCAGCTGGAGGATGGTAACTACATGCTAAGACCCCGGACTGGTCGGAACCTAAGGAATGATGAAGTTGACCTTTTCTGACCCTCGTGACTTCAATCAACTAAAGCTTGGAGTCTGTCAACCTTTGCCCCAACTCTACATTGAATTTACCTCCACTCAAGCCCCCTCATGACTTCGCAAACACCAGCCAGCCCCTTCATGAATATGCATGTACCCTTAGCTTAAAACTTCCCCAATTTTGGTGTTCAAGGAGATGCTGCTTTTGGAAGGATCTCTGGTGTTCTCCTTACTTTCTGCAAGTAATAAAAGCTTCCTTCTCCTGATCTTTAGCTTGGTTTATCTTTTGTTTTGACACCCACCAAGAGGCGAACCCAGTTTTCGGGTAACAGAGTCTTTACAGATGATCAAGTTAATTTAAGATGAGGTCATTAGGATGGGCCTGAATCCAATATGACTAGTGTCCTTATAAAGAGGGGAAACTTAGACACAGAGACTCACAGAAGGATGACAATGTGAAGACACAGGGAGAATGCCATCTACAAGCCAAAGAAAGTCCAAGAACAGATTCTCCCTCAAAGCCCTCAGAAAGAACCAACCGTGCTGACACCTTGATCTCAGATTTCTAGCCTCCAGAACTAGGAGACAATACATTTCTGTTGTTAAAGCCATCCAGATTGTGGTACTTTGTACCACAAACAGCCCTAGGAAACTAAAAGAGGCTTGAAGTAAGGAAACAAAGTGAAGTCCAAGCTTGGGGAGAAAGATGGGGCAGTGAGAGGGGATAAAGAAGATAAAGAACATAATACGAATCAGGCTCCCTGACTTCAGAATATACTACAAAGCTACAGTAATCAAGACAGTATGGTACTGGCACAAAAACAGAAATACAGATCAATGGAACAGGATAGAAAGCCCAGAGATAAACCCACGCACATATGGTCACCTTATCTTTGACAAAGGAGGCAAGAATATACAATGGAGAAAAGACAGCCTCTTCAATAAGTGGTGCTGGGAAAACTGGACAGCTACATGTAAAAGAATGAAATTAGAACATGCCCTAACACCATACACAAAAATAAACTCAAAATGGATTAAACACCTTAATGTAAGGCCAGACACTATCAAACTCTTAGAGGAAAACATAGGCAGAACACTCTATGACATAAATCACAGCAAGATCCTTTTTGACCCACCTCCTAGAGAAATGGAAATACAAACAAAAATAAACAAATGGGACCTAATGAAACTTCAAAGCTTTTGCACAGCAAAGGAAACCATAAACAAGACAAAAAGACAACCCTCAGAATGGGAGAAAATATTTGCCAATGAAGCAACTGACAAAGGATTAATCTCCAAAATTTACAAGCAGCTCAATATCAAAAGAAAAACAACCCAATCCAAAATATGGGCAGAAGACCTAAATAGACATTTCTCCAAAGAAGATATACAGATTGCCAACAAACACATGAAAGGATGCTCAACATCACTAATCATTAGAGAAATGCAAATCAAAACTACAATGAGATATCATCTCACACCAGTCAGAATGGCCATCATCAAAAAATCTACAAATAATAAATGCTGGAGAGGGTGTGGAGAAAAGGGAACCCTCTTGCACTCTGGGTGGGAATGTAAATTGATACAGTCACTATGGAGAACAGTATGGAGGTTCCCTAAAAACCTAAAAATTGAACTACCATACGACCCAGCAATCCCACTACTGGGCATATACCTGAGAAAACCATAATTCAAAAAGAGTCATGTACCACAATGTTCACTGTAGCTCTATTTACCATAGCCAAGAAATGGAAGCTACCTAAGTGTCCATCAAGAGATGAATGGATAAAGAAGATGTGGCACATATACAGAATGGAATATTACTCAGCCATAAAAAGAAACAAAATTGAGTCATTTGTAGTGAGGTGGATGGACCTAGAGATTGTCATACGGAGTGAAGTAAGTCAGAAAGAGAAAAACAAATACCGTATGCTAACACATATATACAGAATCTTAAAAAAAGAAAAAAAAAGGTTATGAAGAACCTAGGGGCAGGACAGGAATAAAGATGCAGACATAGAGAATGGACTTGAGGACATGGGGAGGGGAGAGAGTAAGCTGGAATGAAGTGAGAGAGTGGCATGGACTTATATATACTACCAAATGTAAAATAGCTAGCTAGTGGGAAGCAGCCGCATAGCACAGGGAGATCAGCTCGGTGCTTTGTGACCACCTAGAGGGGTGGGATAGCGAGGGTGGGAGGGAGACGCAAGAGGGAAGAGATATGGGGATATATGTAAACGTATAGCTGATTCACTTCGTTATAAAGCAGAAACTAACACACCACTGTAAAGCAATTATACTCTAATAAAGATGTTTTAAAAAAAAGAAAATAATACAATTAAAGAACAGAGAAGGAAGTGATGTTATGAGTCTAACATCGCACGGGGTGTCTCTGAGTCACCAGGGATCAGGGACAAGATTCAAGAAGCTTAAGTCCAGGTAAAGGCAATTGCAGGACACACTCTCCACGAATGGGCCTTGTTCTCTTTTCCTAGGGATACCCTCTACCTTCCTCCACCACTCAGAGGAGCTGCCCTTGAAGAATTCTGTATTCTCTCTCCCCCTTGCCTTGTCTGTGTTGAAAGGCCTCCTCTCTACCCACAACACAGGGACCTTATCCCATCAGAGTATTTGTCCCTCTGCCTTATAATTGTCCCCCGTTGGCTTCCCCACTAGGCTGAGACTTCTCTGAGTGTAAGGGCTTTTCCATTATTTATTTCATTCTTTTCCATTATTGCATCCCTAGCAACAGACACTGATGCCTGGTATATTATAGGGGGGCTCAATAACTGTTCGTTGAAGAAATGAATGTATGGACAGGTGGATTAATGGATAGATAGATGCATGAAGGCACAACAAGCATGGACTTGATATTAAGACAAAAATTAGCTTGCATCTTGGGGCTGTGTAGGTATTTCCTGGGCTCAGGGTGGTTGTAGGATGTGGCTTTTTAGGTAAGAACTTGGTCAGTAGGACCAGCAATTGGGAAGGGCTTGCAGCACTGTGGCTAGAGCCATGTGGCATTCATTCATTTATCCATTCATGCTCAGACATGCTTGGAGTGCTATAGTGTTCCAGGCACAAAGATGGGGAACGGTAAAATTCCGTGAGGGGCTTTACAGATGGGTGGAGGGAGAGACTGGTAAATAGGGAAGGGCAAAGGTGTATTCCCAAAGATATTTGCTGCATCATCATTTATAACATCAAAAAATTGGAGAAAACCTTAGTGCCCATCTACAGGGAGAAATGGTTAAATAGAATACGGTATATTAATATGATGACATAACATGTAACAAATAAAAAAGAAAAAATAAGGTCTTCAGGTACTATTTCAGTTAAGATTCGTTTGGGCTATGAGTGATAGAAAATTTGAAATTAGAGTGGTTGTGACTGATATAAAACCTGACATTAGAGTTGCCCAAACAGAAATGTGCTTTTCTTCATGTAAACAAAAGCCAGAAGTAAGCAGGTTGTGGTTTACCAATCATCAACTTAGGCTTCTTCTTTTGCTATTCCTCCATCCATGGAATGTGACTGCTCCCTCATGGTCCAAGAACTGCTACTAGAGCCCCAGCCATCACTTCTGCATTCCAGGCAGCAGGGAGAAGGAATGGACAAAGAATGGAACGCCTATTCCCTTTATAGCTACTTTGAGAAGTTGCACATGATGTTTCTGATTTTGTCTGTATCCATCAGAGTTCCAGTGATTATAAGTGTTATGGGATAAAGGATTTATTATGGAAAAATAGACCCTACATTCTGGGAGAAGCTGCAGAAAGTTGGAGCGTCAGAGAAGGCATCACCAACTGGTTATTTTGAGAAGTCAAGCATGTCGAGCTGCTGAAGGGGCTGGAAAGGGGGAGCTCCCGGCGAGATATATGGGAAGCTGCTGCCATGTCTGGGGGTCCTCAGCCAAACATCTGGGGTGTGTCAGCAGGGCCAAGAGTTGGGAAGAAGAGTTGGACATGCAACAGAAGAGAGTAAGTTCCAGCTGGAAACTGTTGGACACCTCTGCGTCCATCTGTTACCACATTGGACAACAAAATGACCATTAGAGAATAAAGGCTGCTGTCTGACTTCTGCCTCCTAAATTTCACAGAATTGCTCTTTTGACCAACTATAACTTGGAACCACACACGAAATATATCTTTGGAAAATGTAGCTTCAAGTTTAACCAAGGTGACACAGCAAAACCACCACAGTCCACTCTCCGTCACCCTGGCATGTATATAAATGCTTAAAAAAACAAACAAACTACATTTAACTTTCAAATAAAGACAATAGTGAAATCATGCTTCCATTTAACATGACGCAGGTATTCCTCATATAGCAGAAAAACGCAAACCCTTTTCCCAAAAAAGGCTACTTGGAAGCTCACGTGTAACATTTGTCCATTATTGAACGATGCTCAGTCCTCTTCTAGCTGAGTTACACTCTGATAGCCTTTAACTTAAACACTGAGATATAAAGTTAACTGCTATTAACACACCCTATGTTAGATAGTAGGAGAATTGGGAAAATAAAAATTAAAATGTATTGGTTAATATATATTACAAACATGTTCACGTCAAAGCAAGGAAGAAACAGTCATAAATACTACAGTCCTCATTTCTACAACTAGTCATGTGGTCATAGCTGGTATTTATTACTTTTCTCTTTCACTCCTATATTTCATATTTTCTTTTCCATCAGCAAGCAGTACAGCTGATCATAATCTTGCATGATGGAGTAAACCAAACCTTCATTCCAGCAGGGTCTCAGCCATTACCAATCCAGTTTATATTGGATGTTGTAGTTTTCCATTAACTTTTTTTTTTGGCTGCGTTGGGTCTTCACTGCTGTGCGTGGGCTTTCTCTAGTTGCAGCGAGCGGGGGCTACTCTTCATTGCGGTGCACGGGCTTCTCATTGCGGTGGCTTCTCTTGTTGCAGAGCACAGGCTCTAGGCGCATGAGCTTCAGTAGTTGTGGCTCTCAGGTTCTAGAGCACAGGTTCAGCAGTTGTGCACAGGCTTAGTTGCTCCACGGCATGTGGGATCTTCCTGGACCAGGGCTTGAACCCGTGTCCCCTGTATTGGCAGGCAGATTCTTAACCACTGCACCACCAGGGAAGTCCTTTATTAACTTTTATCATAGGACACAGGATGGCTAAAAGGCAGCCTAAGAGGATCTCCGATGTTCCAGACATACTCTTCCTTGACCCCACTTTTCCCTGATGGTCAGGGTCAATCACCTCAGCCAGTAAGTATTGAGATCTTTTTTTTTTTTTTGGTTAGTTTGTTCTTTGGTACGAGTTGCCTAAAATGATCAGAAGAGCATGTCAGATATCAGCTAAAAACCCACTATTGTGTCTGCCGGTGGCAACATTTCTCCACTGGGATTTGAGATCTCTAAACTAAGAGCGCAAAATTGTGGGAACATAAAGCAAAGACTTTACTAACGGATCACCAGGGATAAAAGAGAAAGAAGCCAGTCTCATTGCACCCCTTGATTCCAAGACACATAAATCCTGGCTATGGGAGAGACATCGCAGACACCTGAATTTTTGTCAGATTTGTTTCCCACCTTCTGGCATGGATGTGTTATATCACGCTGTCTGGGGTAATGGCTACTTCCTACTCCCCGGGTCAAAACAGCATGATATCATCAATGCAGTGGACCAGCGTCATATCCTGTGGAATACAGAGGCGATGAAATCCAAGCAGATTAGATGTTGACAGAGGACCAGAAAGTAGATAGAGCCCTGGGGTAGGACAGTGAAGGTTTACTGCCGAGCCTGCCAGATGAAAGCAAACAGCTTCTGACGGTCTTTACTAATGTGTGTGGGAAAGAATTCACTAGAGCCGTTGTTATCCTTGAGCCCAGTTAAGGGATGGGTTGTGAAACCTGCCGAACTTGAAAGACTCCAAATACTTCTCACGTTGTAGGCCTTGTGAGCATTTCCAAGGGCAGCATGGAACGCCAGCTGATCTTCTCCTTGTACTCAGCTTAGCTTCAGAACTCCTTCTTTGCATCAAAATGAAAACCAGGAATACCAGAGTCTTTTGCCTTCTAAAAACAAGTTGGACAACAGGTACTTAGTAACAGGACATGGTGTTACTTTATGAATTTTGTTGCATACTAGAATGCAGAAGAGAGAAAGCGTGCCAAGTTATAAGAAACTTCAGACATTCACTCTGGGTAACTTGCTGGGAAGATCTGTGTAAAAACAAATAAACAAACAAAAACTTGTATATAAAATCACTTTCTCATTGACTTCCACTGCATTTTGGTACTGGATGAAAAGATACAAAGATGAAGACAAGATGAAGCCACCTGGGATGAGTTTCTTAGAGGGGAGCGAAAAGGTGATTTTTTAAAAACTAATTTATTTTTGTCAACAAATTTATTTATTTGGTTGTTTATTTATTTATTTTACAGTAGGTCCTCCTTGGTTATCTATTTTAAATATAGCAGTGTGTACACGTCAATTCCAAACTCCCAATCTATCCTAAGAGGTGATTTTTTTTTTTTTTTTTTTGCGGTACGCGGGCCTCTCACTGTTGTGGCCTCTCCCGTTGTGGAGCACAGGCTCCGGACGCGCAGGCCCAGCGGCCATGGCTCACGGGCCCAGCCGCTCCGCGGCATGTGGGATCCTCCTGGACCGGGGCACGAACCCGTGTCCCCTGCATCGGCAGGCGGACTCTCAACCACTGCGCCACCAGGGAAGCCCAAGAGGTGATTTTTGATGAAGGAATTTTAAATGCGTGGCATCAAATTCTTGCTGGGGAGAGTGTCACTGCGTAATATGAGGGAAGTAGAGTAATAGACCAACTGTCCCAGAAAGGGCCTCAGAGGCCACGCAGTATGACGTTCTCCTTTGACAGATGAGAAAAATGAGACTTCTTGTGTTGAAGTGACTGGACCACCAACACACAACTATAAATTTAGAGTTTCAGTGAAGCTTAATATCCAGGTCCTGGTAATATTCCTCGTATAAGCTATATACAACCATGAGCAAGTTACTTAACATCTCAGTGCCGCAGTTTCCTCATCTGTAAAATGAGGATAATTACAGTGTCTACCTCATAGGGTCATTGTGAAGACTGAATGAGATATGTACTGTGAATCACAGAGCGGATCGCAAACAATAAATGTGTGCTATTATTATTAGTTGTCTTAGGACAAGCTTCTGACTCTTAAACCAGTGTGATTTCTAAGTCTATGCCATCTTTGAAATGGCGTTTTGGAATCCGAGTGCCTGTCAGAATAGGATGGTACTAACTTGTCTCAAAAGAAGATTGAGTCTCTAACAACGGCCTTTTCAAGCGGTCTCTCGTCACCTCTAAGCAACAACTACCTTCAAAGAGTAGTGGCAGTCTCTTTGCTTTCACTTCCAGATCTTCGACAGCGTCACTTTTGGCCAACTCTCAGAATCATTACAGGGGAGGGGATTCTGGGAAGCATATTTCTCAGTTGACAATATGGCAGCACAGTGACTCCTTCCCACGATAAATGTCCACGTCAATCCTTCATTCTCTTGAAAATAAATGACACAGGGTGTCATTTTACGGTCTCCCATACACATTGCTGGTATCGCATGACATACCAGGGAGTGAAACTTTTTTTTTTTTTAATAGTATGGGTGGCTTGCCTTGTTTAGAGATTCAAAGAACCTAGAACAGGCAGCTTCTTGACAACTCAGTGTAGCCACTTGAGATCTCCTTGAGGTGTCAACTGGTATCACAGAATAACCTGAATCGTTAACAGGCATTTGGAATATGCGGTGCTAAAGTGCAAAGTATGGTGATGCATTCCATCTCTTTGACTCCTGTTCTTTTTTTTTTTTTAGTCTGTTCTTTTTTTTTTTTTTTAACATCTTTATTGGAGTATAATTGCTTTACAATGGTATGTTAGTTTCAGCTTCACAACAAAATGAATCAGTTATATATATACATATATTCCCATATCTCTTCCCGCTTGCGTCTCCCTCCCACCCTCCCTATCCCACCCCTCCAGGCGGTCACAAAGCACCGAGCTGATCTCCCTGTGCTATGCGGCTGCTTCCCACTAGCTATCTACCTTACGTTTGGTAGTGTATATATGTCCATGCCTCTTTATCGCTTTGTCACCGTTTACCCTTCCCCCTCCCCATAGCCTCAAGTCCATTCTCTAGTAAGTCTGTGTCTTTATTCCTGTTTCAACCCTAGGTTTTTCATGACATTTTTTTTTTTTAAATTCCATATATATGTGTTAGCATACGGTATTTGTCTCTCTCTTTCTGACTTACTTCACTCTGTATGACAGACTCTAGGTCTATCCACCTCATTACAAATAGCTCAATTTCGTCTCTTTTTATGGCTGAGTAATTGACTCCTGTTCTTTAAGGAGAGAAAATATGCGTGAAGGATTAGAAAACAACTCTCTCAAATCTTTTTCTGACATGTTTATTTTAACAAGTTTATTTTAATCAAATAAAATGAGGCACTCATTCTCTTCTGGTGTTTCTCAAGAATGAATACCATAAAAGAATTAAGTCAGATACCGACACAGGAATTTATTTTCAAGTAGTTCTTGGTGTGATACTATCTTAGGTAGCTGAGATGCAGTCAAGCCTTCTTTAGACACCCTTTTTTTTTTTTGGTACACAAGATGGTAGGAAGAGCGTGATCTTTGAAACCTAAAGGAACTTGATAGAAATCTTTCCTCTGCCACCGACCAGCTTTGGGACTTTGAACATGTTAGCACAGCAGAACCTCCACACTTTCCCCATCTCTCCCTGGATAGACTCCTTCCTCTCAGCCTTTCCTAACGTATGTTTATTTTGTCAACTTCCTGTGATTAATTAATTCATATTAATGTGTAAATGCTGTAGGAGGTAAATTCTGACCTTTAGAAAGTCTTCTTCAGTCCCTTCTTCTCTCCCCGCCTTTTATCCTACTCCAAGGAGAGGATGTGCTAATCTGCTTTGATCACTGTCGCCAACAATGACTTGGTGAAATTCTAGGGCACTCCGAATGGCTTCTAGGACCGCACATGGAATGGCGCGTGTCTCTCTTTACTAATATTCTTCCAGTTGTAATGGTCAGATTGCATGGGGTTGCCTTTTCTTTTTCTCTCTTTAGATGGTCTGTCTTCTTCTGCAGCAGGCATACCTGGGAGGGCTGGGGAGAAGAATGGAGTGGGGAGTCGGGAGCCAGCTCTAAGCATTCCTGAATTCCCTTTCCTCTGGCACTGGAGGTGTGTGGCTTTTCATTGGGATGATAGGTTCTGAGGTTCAATGTTAGATGCATTGGGTGGGTATCAGATGAAGTCCACCCTGATAACCAGACCAGCATCTCCTCACTGAGGAAGTTAATCAAAAGCATCACTTTTTCTTGCTCTGCCTACTGTTTGTATTTACCTCCTCCGAAGATCTTGTGGAGAAGGAGGAGTGACTGGTCCAACATAAGATTCAGCCCTCACCCCCCACCCCTTGCAAAATGCCATCTTAAGCTTATCCTAGTCTACCATCCACTTCCATTGTGTAGCTTACGGTGTTACTCCTCCCAGGAATGATGACATATAATGGGGGACGAGGCCTTAAATCAAAGAAATGGAACTCTTTGCAAAGATGAGTTCTAGACAGAAAGCAGGGGAAAAAACCCCATTGAACAGACATGAAGTCTTCAGGGTCACATAGAAAGCCCATCTCGGGTGGTGCTCAGAGCGGGCAACCTGGGCAACCGGGCACCCTCACAGAGGTGATGGCTCACAGGCCATCTGGAAGGAAGTAAACAGGTGGCCAAAAGCTAGATTATGACCATTATCCTTAATCAGTGACTTCTTGCAACCCACGTTTTATCTCATAATTCATAACTTTGGGGAATTAAAAGAAAGAGGATGCCGATGAAAGTTCACAGTTATACCACAAGCAGGCCAACAGTAAATAGAATGAATCTGGGTAGGGATGCCCGTGGACAATGTTTTAGGAATCTTTAGGGCTTCCCAAGCAGCAAAACTCTGGAAAACACTAGGGTTTGGAAAGAAATCTGGGGGCAGGCTGGCAATTCCGAAATAACACCTGTAAAGGATCATCTTCACCTCTTAAAAAAAAACATGATCACTTATGGCAGTGAACTTAGAATGGGACTCCTTGGCTTTTCTTGGTTGAAGGAGGAACATAAAATTTTCCTCCCGTGAACAGGTAATCAAATGAATTGACCTTAATTATGCATGCATTGTCTCCTCTTTTAAAAAAACGTACTAGTCTTTTTTTTTTGCAGAACACTTTTAGGTTTACGGCAAAATTGAGCAAAAGGTACAAAGATATCCCCTGCCCTCACACATGCACAGCCTCCTCTGGTATCAACATCCCCCACCAGCGTGGTACTTTTGTTATAATTGATGAACCTACATTGACCATCATAATTACCCAAAGTCCACAGTTTACATTATGGTTCATTCTTGGTGTTGTACATTCTATGGGTTTGGACAAAAGTAGAATGACATGTGTCCATCATTATGGTATCAAACAGAGCGTGTTCACTGCCCTAAAAATCCTCTGTACTCCACCTAGTCATCTCTCCCCCGCAGCCCTTAGCAACCCCTAATCTTTTTACCGTCTCCTTAGTTTCGCCTTCTCTGGAGTGTCGTATAGTTGGATCATACAGTATGCAGCCTTTTCAGATTGGATTCTTTCATTTAGTAATATGCATTTAAGTTTCCTCCAAGTGTTTTCATGGTTTGATAGCTCATTTCTTTCTAGTGCTAATTAATATTTCATTGTCTGGATGTACCACAGTTTATCCATTCACCCACTGAAGGATACCTTGGTTGCATCCAAGTTTGGGTAATTATGAATAAGGCTGCTATAGACATCTATATGTAGGTTTCTGTGTAGAAATAAGTTTTCAGCTTCTTTGGATAAATACCAAGGAGTGCAATTGCTAGATTGTATGGTAAGAGTACGTTTACTTTTGTAAGAAACCGCCACACTGTCTTCCAAAGTGGCTGTATTTACATTCTTACAGCCATGAATGAAAATTCCTGTTGCTCCACATTCTCCCCAGAATTTGGTATGGTCATTGTTCTGATTTTTGGCCATTCTAATAGATGTGTCGTGGTCCCCTCTGCAACCTTTTAAAAATTAATACATATACCATATATATATATACACACACACACACATATATAATATATATATAAATATCTCTAATCTCTCATTTCACAACAGCCATTATTCCATTAAATGAAAGAACAATATTTTTACAGCCTGTTCGCCTCCCTTTGAATACTTTATGAAAAGAAAGTAAAAAACTAAAAAAACTCAAAAACTTAAAGGAAAACAGAATTGTTCCTTCTCAGAGAGGAAATTTAAGTCACCCTTGGGAAATATTTGGGTGGTCCAAATTGTCTGGAACTTGTATAAGACTGCACTTACATGTTCCAATACTTGGTGGAACTGAGCACTAAAATAATTTTAACCTGGTGACGGTTCCTTGCCTTCTCCTTTTTCTTCTTTCCACCTTCTCTTTCTTTTCCTTTTTTTTTGTGGGGGCGTGGTGAGGTGGGGTAGATTTTTTATACAATTATAGATTCAATTTCTTTAATGGTTATAAGCCTGTTTCGTTTTCTATTTTTTTCTGACTCAGTTATGCAACATTATATTTTCCTGGGAAATTATCCATTTCGTCTAAATTTTCAAATTTATCTGTATAAAGTTCACATTATTGTTTTATTATTTTAATGTCTGCTTTATCTTCATTTATATTCCCTGTTTCACCTCCATGTATTTATTTGTGCTCTCTCTCTCCTTTTTATATTCTTTTTCAATTTTGCCCAAAATGTGTCTACTTGATTAAACTTAAAGTATTTGATTTGGTTGATCTTTTGCATGTGTTTAACAGGAGGAAATACTAATTCCCCACTCCTATGATTTACATGTGAACAGATTTCCTTAAGTAATCTGACTTTTTTCTTCCATTCCTTATCCCTCTGCATAAAGGTGAACTTGAGTATCTGTAGTTGGGTGACAGCCATTTCTTTTTTTTTGTGGGGGGGGGCAGTTTAAAATTGTTTTATTTGGGAAAAGTGCGTCTTACAAAAGGGCAGCTGCAAAATACAGAGACCTCTGCAACAATTACTTGTTTTTGCTTAACGTGAAAGAATGAGTGGTATCCAAGGAATCAAAGCAGTAGATGGACAAACCAGGGGCATCTCCAAGTTATTTTCAGGAAATAGAGCAACAAAACGCAAATTTATAATTTCTGATCAAGGAATTCTTCTAACAAGTTAACTTTAGCTTATCTCGTGGATTACCACCTCTCCGTCCCCTTTTAGTGGAAAAGCATGACTTACTACTGCAAACCAATTACTCCACTACAGGAAACACCTTAGAACATAGTTTTGAATCACACCTGTCTAGCTGCAAAGCTCAGGGATGGAATGAGGCAAATAGCCACAAAAACGAACAGAAAAACCCGACAACAAAACCCCTCGAATGAGGACAAAGGTTTGTCAAAAAGTGCCTGGACTAGAAAGTCTAGGAGATCATAAAACATTAAAAACAACTGTGTAACTGAGACCCAGTTTGTGTTAATACATGAGATATCCAGATAGTTTGAACTTCTACGGCTAAGCCCATTTCCCTATTTATATAGACAGAGCTAGCCCTGCTCTATTAACAGCTACCAATATACTGCTTTGTCCTTTAAGATCTATTTGCCACACGAGGCTGAAACCACTAAACTTGAGTTTTTCCACTAAGGCTACAGACACTGCATCTATGCCATTTCTTGATTGGGTGAGTGTCAACCATCAAACCTCCTAAGCACTTGGGAATCGGCTCTCTTTTGACCCTCCAGACCAGTGCAAGATAACAATGCTGGGTGAGCGCATCTGGTTCTCACTAGTGTGTGGTTCCAAGTTCTACAAATGGACGGTGGTTGGGGAGTATTAGTAGACCCATTTGATGCTTGCTCTAAGTCACACCCTCTTAGTAGTTTATCATCAATAAAGGTGATAATTTAATCTTCATATCTTTCATCTTTGATCTCTCAGTGTGTTCACCATGTGAAAGAACATAGCAAAGTCATCTATTTGGTTCTCTCAAACACCAACAATATTTCTGTTTTCAATTTCATTAATCTGTGCTCTTTCTGTTTTGTGTGGTCCCTTCTTGCTTTGGATTATTTCATGTTCCATTCAGCTGCATTTACTTCTATTACTGCTACCTTGAGTTTTTAATTTCACGACTCTCATTTAATTTGAAATAATTCTAATTTCCATTATAATTTCTTCTCGGACCCATGAATAGTTTCAAATCGGTTTTATTAAAAATTTTTAAAAATGTATTTCTGAACAATAACACATCATGAGGATGTGGTTTGTTTTGTTTTTTTTTTTGATGACTATAAAAAGACCCTCAATTCCAAAAAGAAAAAAACTCTTTGCAAGAGATGAACATTTAAAGAAAAATCAATAAAACAACCTTAACATCTCTCTGTTAACGTATCAACCCAAAATAAATTAATGGGGGAATCTCACTATTTTTCTAACTCTGAATTCTCCCCTGTAAGTCCCATAATTCCTGCAATTTGCATGTGCTTACCTGAATAGTTTTGTTTGGTTCTGTTTTTTAAATTTTATTGGAGTATGGTTGATTTACAATGTTGTGTTAGTTTTACCTGAATAGTTTTTAAATGATATTTTCCCATTATGATATCTCTGATGTAATATTTTAAATCATTTCTAGTTTCCTAGAGTTAGCATTTTATACAATGTTGGAAATAAAATAGACCTAGACATCTCATTCAAACTGTGAGACCATGATTTGTATAATCTTTTTCCCCCGGAAAAAGATTCACTTAGCTCTGAGGTTTACTATCACGCCTTCATAGCTTTCCTCATCATGGTTGAAAGGATGTTGAATGCCAAGTGGTTCACTTCCTTACCATGCGCTTCCATTTTTAAAAAGCGCTATTTTATTAAAACTCACTTGATGGGCATTTTGAATAAGTTTAAGAGCTCTGTTTCAGAGATTTTCCCAATTTGTCATGTTCCCAACAGCGTATAAACCAGCTCCTCACTGCTGCTCCTGAACATAAGAATAACTACTTTCACTGGTCATCATATGTTGTTCTACCTAATTAATACTTGCACATCAACTCTCACTGCCTTGTCCTGGATTTCCTAGATATTTTTGATTTTTTAACTAACAAGACAACAAATTGTGCTTAGGCAGAATACTTTAAGAATTTTGTGTGTGTGTGTGTGTGTACATTTTAACATAACCAAGATAAATTAACACACCTAAAGTTAATAATAATACCTTGATGTCATTAAATACTCTGTTCATGTTCACCTTTTTTCTGATTGTATTATATATGTTTTTAACACTTTGAATCAGGAGCCAGATAAGATCCATTCATTGTAATTTGTTTGTAGGTCTCCTAAATTTCTTCTAGTCTATAGGTTCCTCCTCGTTTTTTGTTTTTTTTTTCTCTTGAGACATTTTGTTGAAGAACGTGGTTAGTTTGCTCTGTAGAATTTCCCACAATCTGGATTTTGCTGATTGCGTCCCCAAGGTACGAACACTCCCCCACTCCCTTCTATTTCCTGTAAGTTGATAGTTAATCTAGAGGCTTGACCAGATTCGTGTTTTTATTGCATTTCGTGTTTTGCAAGACACCTCCATAGTTGGTGTTGCATGTTTACATAAGGAGGTACATAATGTCTGCTAGTTTTTTGGAATATTAGCAGTTTTGGGTGAGCCTTGTCTAGACCCATTATTTCCTTAAGGTGTGTAAAATGATAGTCTAATTCCTTAATTACTTTTTCAGTTATTAGCTAAACTCTTTTATAAATTCCTTTGTAAATACTTTTGGTTATCCTGAGTTTGAGATCATATAGGAAAATTAGGACAAATGACAGATGTTTTCTCTTTGTTTACCAGTTTTCAAAATACTGTGGTTGATCTATGTGTCTATTATTATACCTTGGAATCCTCCCAGGTGATCACTGGTATTAGTATGAAGTATGGATTTTAACACATCTGATTTACTTTAACTCATTTCAGTTATTTTCCTTTTTCTCACTCAATTGTCCCATTCTGGCCAAAGGGAGCTTATTCAGGTTGGTTCTCAAGCCATTTTAACATGGCTTTCATAGTCTTTGATATTTCCTTACTGTTGGTTATGACAAGATACTCTAGGTTCATTTTGGGTATTTCCTAGACAGATCTGGAATCAGCCATGTCCCCAAGGGGGCCTGGTTTATTTTAGTACAAACTGGTATCTTGCATTTAAAAAAATGGATGTTTGGTGTGCTTATTGTGATGGAATTTCATCATTATTTCTTGACATTTTTCAGTCAATAGTCTCTCCAATTTCTTTATTTTTGCCTTTGGTATTCTCCAGTTATACTATGATATGTCTAAGTGTCCTGCCTTGAACGTTGCTTCTCCCTACTCTCTATTCTGTCCTTCTGAAATTCTTATTAGATGTATGTTATACCTTCTCATTCTATAAACACTATTTTTATCCTCACTTTAATATTTTTAATATTTTTATTTCTCTGTGCTACCATCTAAGAAATTTCTTCTGATCTGTGTTCCAGTTTGTTTATGTTTTTTTCAGCTGCATTTTACTTGTGTTATTGCTCCCTTGAGTTTCTAATTTCATTGACTACATTGACATTTTTTGAAATTCTTTTTTGTCAATTTTCAACTCAGCTTGTTCATTTTTCATTACTGTTCTTTTCATATATTTTTAATTCTTTTTTTTAATCCTTAATCGCTTTTAAAACTGATTTTATAGTCTCTGAAATTCTATTATCTGAAACTCTAGGAGTCTCATGCTGCTCTGTGTCCCTCTAGAGAGGCTTTGCATGTGCATTTGCCAGTCGCTACAGGGTATGACCCACCAAAAACCACTTTGATTTTTATTTCCTAGGCTTCCTGAGTCATGTGAGTCATGTAGATTTGAAATCCAAACCCATGCCTAACCCATGTGAGGACATTCCTATGATTACAGATTCTTAGGGGAGATATTTCTCCCCCACCAACACCTAGATTGAAACTTAGAAGTTTCTTGGTTGTTGCCCTGTGCCAGCGGGCAAAGTTATAGCCCTTCAGGGGTCTTGGCTTTACTCAGGAATTTCATTTTCAACTCCCCACCTTGCACGGGTCCAAAGCCATTAAAACAGAAGACACTAAGTAACTGGGACCCTTCTTTCCCAAGCTTCCCTAGCATCAGTCTATTTGCTTATCACCGTAGTTTTCAATTTCCTCTTCATTTTTGGTCACTGATCATTTCCTTGGGTTTTCTGGCTATGTAGTTTGTCACAATGCCAGATACAGAAACCCACTGTCAAATTCTTTTCCCAAAAACCTCATTTAAATCTATACAAGTCTGAGTATCTACATCCACAAGCTAGTCAAAACATCAAGTCTGAAAAATATTACTATATCATGTGGATTACATTTTCTGAATGACATTTGATAGCGTCAATTAAAGGGACTCTTGAGAGCGAAAATGTTGGTTCTTAGCTGCATTTCACAATCCGATGTCCACTCTCAAAACATTTATAGGATTGATGGCACATCGGTACCCTATTTCAACAGGCACAGCTCCCATATTGATCCCTTTGTAACCGCCTTTGTTTCTGTAACAGTGGTTCTCATATTTTGTTCCTATGGAACACTAGTTTTCAGTGATCTAAACTAAAATGTTCTACCACCAATATCAAATAACAGATTCCCAACTTGCAGAAAACTCTTTGCTAACGAATATCAATTTTCTCAGTTTAAAAAATTTCCCCACAATGTTTTTCTAATGTTTTGTACCCAGAATTACTTGCTGGCTACTATTCAAAAATGGATGAATTAGTAGGAAAGTTATAACAGAAAGACTCATAAACTTGACTTGTTAGGTTATCACATATATACTGGTTCTCTGTGAAGATGCAGAGATCTACACAGAGTTTATGTAATAAAGTCTTCATTTCTGGAAGTAAACTTTTCTACGATTCTGAGTGTTTTCATCTCTTTAGGATACTTGTCCAGCTCTCAAATTCCATTTATCTATTTTCAGCCTGACTGATAATTTTTTAAAGTTATTCTATGAGGGAATTAGACATAGCAATATTTCATGGCATTCTGCAAAGGGCACTGTAATTTCTAGGCATTCTGACTGACAAGAAATGTAAGAAACAGTATCCCAGGACAAAGTTTTTCAAAACCTGTTGTCACCAATGGTACTATATTGCAAACAAACACATAAAATCAGGACAGTTTTGATAAAGTTATAACGTTTTAAATATACAATCTTGATGTTTAAAAGTTGTTCATCCACATCTTCTTCAAAGAAACCCAATCTGGCATCCAAAAAAATTAGTCAAAAATAACTCAAGTTATTTACTTGTCTTTTGAGAACACAATAGAGTGTCTCTCAAAATTCCTCTTCTCCCTCATCCATGTTTGACACACACTGTGGCAACTCCCACACTTCTTTCCTCAACACTCCTCAAACTCCTCCTACAACCCTAATTCAGGTTTCTCCTATTCTTCTCCCCCTCCATCTGTTTTATCCATTTTGCAGCACAAAGATTCAACATAATGGACCTCTGGCAAGCTGGACCTTCCTCAGGCAGTAGAGGAGAAGAAATGGAGCAGGTAGAACCAGAATCCTCAGCATTGTAAGAGCTGGACACTTACATACTTGTTCATTTTCCTCCTGACACACACGCATGAGCATATCTGAAAAGTATTATACATGTATATAGTAAGAGCCATGGGAAGTTTCCTGTGTTACTTAAACTTGCTGGGTATCAGTTTCCTCATCTGTAAGAGGGTGATGAAAAATAGTATCTGTGTTCTAGTGTGCTCTTGAGGGTTAAATGAGATCATACTTGCAAAGCATTTAGGAACAGTGCACGGTACATGGTAAGTGCTCAGAACGTGTTAGGAGTTATTATTATTTGACAGTAGTAGTCATCGTACGTGCACCGGAGAGTAAGGCTGTAAAGACACAACTTAAACTGGTTTATAGGCGTTATGCAATTCCCCTTAAACAAAGGCGGTGGGTAATAACCTAAGTGACTATTAGGATAGTAATGCTAGTGATGGGAGTTGTAATAAAATTTTACACTTTTAAGTACTGGTTTACTCAAACCATGATAAAGTCATAATATATTTTTGCCTATCAGTTGAAACACTGGTGCTGTTATCTTTCTACCTAATTTAATAACAACCAGTGATGCACTGGGCATGCTACTAAAAACTTAATATGTATTGATATTATCGCACTTAATTCCTACAGCAACTGTGTAAGATAGGGGTTATTACTGTTACCTTCATTTTTCAGGTGAGGAAACTGAGGCTTCAGAGAGGATCCTTAAGAGCAATGAAGACATTTTTCTTTTTTTGTGTGTCCCTGCCTATCCCAGTTCCTCCCACAGTCTGCAACTTGATAAAGGTTTGTTGAGTGGATTAAAGGAATAGTTAAATCTTACTAGTCTCTATTTTGGTCCTGGGCCTTATACCCCAAACAGGTTTTCAACATCAGTTATGAAAGTAGACACAACCACACTGTACGAACAAACCGAATTCCCCAGACCATTTTAAAAGGAAAACGTGAAACAACTTAAGTATCTTGGTGGGAGAAAACCGTAAAATGCTCAGCTATTAAGATTGCCAAGATTATCAGACTCGGGTGGATGGCTAGGATCACAGAGGAAATAATTCCAGTTTATAAGCCATCAGTAGAGTTAAAGTGGAGTCAGAGATGTCATCCTACTTCTTCTTGCTATTTTTTTTTTTTTTTTTTTTTTTTTTTTTGCGGTACGTGGGCCTCTCACCGCTGTGGCCTCTCCCGTTGCGGAGCACAGGCTCCGGACGCGCAGGCCCAGCGGCCATGGCTCACGGGCCCAGCCGCTCCGCGGCATGTGGGATCTTCCCGGACCGGGGCACGAACCCGTGCCCCCTGCATTGGCAGGTGGACTCTCAACCACTGCGCCAACAGGGAAGCCCTTTCTGCCCTTTTTTGTAAAAGCAAAATTCTTCGGATTTCTTTTGGTCCGTGAAAACAGGTACTAATGTAGGTCTTGTGTAAAAGTGAAGTGGTGTAAAGTAAACTTTCAAACAGTGGAGGATACCTCTACTAAGAAAACGTTAGTGCAAGGTGGCTGAGAGTTTTGGCAAAAGAGTGACTGAGGCAAGAGAGAATGAGGGGGAACTGAGATCGATTATGAAAAAGAGACTGGAGGTCTTCCTTCCTTCCTTCACTTGACTCTTAGTTATTAGGCATGAAATACAGGTATAAATTGGAGATAGTGTGGGTTTGGTTCCAGACCACTGCAATAAAGTGAGTCACATGATATAAAAGTGCATATAAAAGTTATGTTTACACCATACTGTAGTCTATTAAGTGTGCAATAGCATTAAGTCTAAAAAAAACAATGTATATACCTTAATTAAAAAAATACTCTATTGCTAAAAAATGCTAACCCTCATCTGAGCCGTCAGTGAGTTATAGTAGTAACATCAAAGATCACCTAGCACAGATCACCATAACAAATACAGTAATACTGAAAAAGTTTGAAATATTACTACAATTACCAAAGTGTGACACAGAGACACAAAATAAGCAAATGCTGTTGGACAAATGACACAAAAATGACTTGCTCGATGCAGGGTTGTCACAAAACTTCAACTTGTAAAAAATGCAGTGTATGCAAAGTGCAATAAAGCAAAGTACAGTAATCAAAGTGCAATAAAATGAGGTATGTCTGTGTCTATATATATTGTGCCTAATAAATATATACATATTTATACACACACACACATACACAAGAACTGTGCCAGGTGCTGGAAATAAAATTCTGAACAAAAATAGACATGGCCCTTGCTTTCATAAAGTTTAAATCTAATAGAGGGGACAGATATTTATCCAAAAATTACATAAACGAATGTCTAATTACTGAACTTAGGAGAAGTATCTGAAGCAAAAGCATAGAGTTCCATGACAGCACGTAGCAAAGGAACCTGGTCTAGATTGGTGGAGTGAGGGGATGAGAAGAGTAAAAGGGACGTTCAGGGAGGGCTTCCCTAAGAAAGCTGTGCTGAGATCTGAAGGATGAGTAGAGGTAAATTAGGTCAGGCTGGAGGATGAAGGGTCAAGAAGGAAAATCCTATAGACAGAGAGAAGAGCATACAAAGGCGCTGTGAAGGAAAGCCCACATGGTGCAGTTGAACAACTGAATTCAGGCCAGTATGAACTGAAGAATGTAAGGGCGAAAGGTGGGGCAGAAAGAAGCTATTGAGAGACGCCAGACCATGGAGGGCCTTATAAATCCTGTATGAATCTATTAGAAATTGACTTCAACTCTTAAAGCCAGAAATTCAATGATAGTGAGTTTAAACAAATAAGGATTTTGGCTCCTCATAGGAAAGAAGCCCAGAAGTAGACAGTCAAGCCTTGTATAGTGGTTTCACAAAGTCATCAGGGCCCAGGCTTCTTTCATCTTTCTGCCGTATCACCTCTGGTTACTAGTTTCCACCTTCAAGGTCTCAAGATGGCTGCTGGTTTTCCAGTTATCACATCCACAACCCAGGCATGAAGAAGAACTAAAAGGAAAAGTTTAGAGGGCTTCCCTGGCCACTCTACTTAACAACTTTTGCTTGCATCTTACAGGTTATAACTCTTTCTGTAAAGGAGGCTAGGAAATGTGTGTGTCCGTGTGTGTGTGTGTGTGTGTGTGTGTGTGTGTGTGTGTGTGTGTGTGTGTGAGAGTGAGAGAGAGAGAGAGAGAGAGAGACATTACCATCCTAATATTTTTGTAAGGAAGAAGGGAAAATGGATATTATGGAAAGTCAGTCCTTGCCACACCGTATTAAGGAGTTTAGTTATTTTCCTGTGATCTATAGGAAGTGCCAATGTGATCAATTGGCAAGTTTTATGGAAGGACGTCACATGGTTGACTGTCTATAGTGTGTGAAAGGAAGGGGCCTGGGAAAGCAGAGTAAATAGGGGAAGAAGTACAATAAAACAGAGAGAACACGATGGCAGCATAGATGAGGGTGATGGCTATGGAAATACTAGAATCAGGATTGTTTTGAAAGACATTTTGTAGGGGAAAGAGACAGACCTTGGTGATAACTTAGATATGGTAATGAGGGAAAGGAAGGCAGCAAGGATGCTACACACTGGCTGGATAATGGTGCCATTCATTGAAATAGGGAACAAAGAAGAGGAGTAGATTTGCTGGGAAAGATCATGAACTTGGTCTTGGACATGCTGAAAAGGAATGTTTCCAAATGGAGATTTAATATGTAGTTGGACATCTGGGCCTGGAACACAGAGAAACAGTCTGTGCTGGAGATGTAAGTTGGTACCCACTGACATGTAGATGATAACTGAAATCATAATTGATAATTATTTCCTGGACATAGTGCGTAAAGGGAGAAGAGGGTCTAGGACTGAGCCTTGAGGAAATTCAACATTTAATGAAAGGAGGTGGAGGAGAATGAGGCAGAGATGTAGACAAAAAAGAAGCAGCCAGAGAGATGAAAGGAAATCCAAGATGTGATGTCCCAGAGCCAAGGAAGGTCAAGGAGGAGGGACCACGTCCAACACTGACGAAGGGTCAATGAGATGAAGACTGACACAGTCTTTGGATTTAACAACGTGGAGAGCATTAGGGATATTAGTGAGGACTCTTGGAGGAACGTTTGGGCTAGAAACCAGATTATAATGGGCTAAGGAGTGAATCAGTTATGAAAAAATGGCAGCAATGAGTACACCGTTTGTTAAAAGGCTGGCCCTGAAGGAAAAGAGAGAAAAGGAATACTAACAAGAGTGGGGACACGGACCAGGGAGGTTATTTTCTAGTACTCATGTGCTTAGATACTGATGGGAAGGACCTAGTTGAGAGGCAAGAAGGGATAATTGATACATCTAAGGTTTCTGGGAAGGTAGGGGAGTATTGGATGAAAAGCACATGTCATGTGGTGAGGCTAATGAGGCTGAAGAGAAGGTATAATTAAAATTGGAGGATAGATACAGATTTGGGGCCAGAAAGTAGGAAACTGCCGTTCAGAATGAATGATATCTTGTCCCTGTCATCTTGGGAAAACTGAAGTCACGCAAGCATTGTAATCCTTAGGGAAAGTGAATTTCACATTGAAGTTGTCATAAAATGTTAAGCATCTCCACTTTATCTTCTTTCTATCAGGCATCTAGTTCAGTGAGCCCGCAATAAAATACTGTAGTTGGAGTTAGGGTTTACTGAAGCTTTATAAAATCATGTAATCCTCATAACATCTCTGTGAGGAGGATGCTGTTGTACTCTCAGTTTAAGAGATCAGGGGCTTCCCTGGTGGCGCAGTGGTTGAGAGTCCGCCGGCCGATGCAGGGGACACGGGTTCGTGCCCCGGTCCGGGAAGATCCCACATGCCGCGGAGCGGCTGGGCCCGTGAGCCATGGCCGCTGAGCCTGCGCGTCTGGAGCCTGTGCTCTGCAACGGCAGAGGCCACAACAGTGAGAGGCCCGCGTACCGCAAAAAGAAAAAAAAAGAGATCAGGAAGCTGAAGGCAGAGGGGTTAAGTAACTGACCTGACATCATGCACCATTCAGTGGTAACTACAGGATTCAAAACGTTATCTGCCTGCTGCAGGGTTCTCACTGCCATGCTGGGCTACATGCCTCACCAGAAAAGATGCTGATTGACAAGTCAGTTCAGATATAACCAGTCTGGGCAGGGAAGCAGACAGTCTTCTCATTTAAGATTAACGCTTGTGTTTATGGCTTGAAGGCGATCACGGCATCATCCCTTCGTTAAAGGCTTTCTCTTCTTGAAGTGTCACAAAGGGAATGGAAGTGATCGTGAAATAGGAGAGGGTCAAGAATCAAAAGAAATGAAATTGAAAATGCCACCAAAAACGAGAACAAGTGTGTTTAAAGTTAAACTACACAAACAGAAGGACAAGTGTCGATATGACCATAAAAGTGCTCAGGCAAATATATAGCAGGTGGGACCACCAAGTTACTGCTCTGGGATTTCCAGGCTTTTACTGAGCAGCCTGAGGGCAGATAGTTGCCGGGATGGAAAGGCTAAGTCTTGCTACTTCCCCACAGTGCACTTCACTTTCTTCTGTCATGAGATCTTTTCCAGAGCTGTTTGCTTATTTCAAGGCAACGCCATACACAACCAAGACATATCCAGAGCTACTTTACATTGGGTCTGAGCAGCCTCCTTGAGACAAAATGGTTGCCCAGAGTTTTTTTGGGTTTTTTTCCCCAAGGGACGGGTCTTCGATCATTTTTAATTAACCGTAGTGAAATCTGACCCGCGGCTGCAGGTTTACCAGGATGTGCGCATGAATTCACTACCTCACCTTTAAGCTCCGGTGACTCCAGGAGCACTGTTTGTCTAGAGAGAAAGGAAGCCTCTGGGGTGGGGATTTTCCACCATTACTTCTGGAAAGCCAAGCAATGCTGTTGAGCCTCTTTCTTTCCTCCTGCCACTTCACCCAAAGAGGAAATCTTTCCCCAAACCTATAAACCTTGAAGATATTTAATGAGATAACACAAATAGACATTTTTGTTGAAATTCCTTCTTTTCCTTCACCTTCTTTGTTGGAAGGAATTCCTGGCCTTTCGAGGTTGAATCAGGAAACTTTAGAAGACTTGTAATCTAGTCAGTGTGCTTTTGTTGGCAGATTCCAGGGGGTTGGCTTTGGAATTATGGCGAGTCTGGAAATTTAAGGCAATTCATAGCAAATGATAGTGATGACCGCGCACAAAAATTTGCTCTTTCCAAAACTCTCAACTGAGGGGCTACGGAATGTAAAATTCTTTTGATGTCATTTATAAATAACCCTGCAAGGCAGGTTATCTCTGTCCGAATTTAGGTTTTTCAGTTTGGATTATTGGGGGAAAACCTGGATCCTGGGAAAGTGATGCTTCCGGCTTCTTGCCTTATAAATTTTTAGCGACCTTTGGTTCCTTGATTTCACTAACCTTTCCCAAGTCTTTAAAATCTCTTTCTAGGAAATTGAACTTTAGCTAAAAACAAGTATATTAGGGGATGAGTCTGGCAGAAGGTCAGAACTACATAGTACTTAGAGTTATAACTATAGTAATAATATTAATAATAGCCTATATTTATTTCCCAGCTACTGGGCTCAGCATCTTGTAGTGATTACCTTTTTAAAATATTTACAATAGTTTTGTAAGGTTGGTTCCATTATCATCTTTCTTCTTCTTTTTTTTTTTTTCTTCTTTCCTGCTGAGGAAGCAGTTTAGAGTGGTGAAGCAATCTGTCATAATAAGAACGACTCCAGTCCAGGCCCTGGGTCTTGAGGGTTAGCCCCAGGCAATGTCACTCCTTGGGTGTGGAGAGGGTGTGGAAGAGGAAGCCAGCAAAGCTCACAGGGAGGAAGGGTGGCAGGACCACTTGCACTGAACAAGGAGACCCTTGATCCCAAAGCTGGACAGGATTTTGGACCCCATCCTTAACCCCCTGACTTTCAAACTTGATTATGAGCCACCATAAAAGGAGAACTGACCAGTTTAAGGCTTCTAGAATGCCGAAGACTCCACAGCTCCCTTTATCCTCTGCATCTGTGAGGCCATCCCCCAGCACTCAGGCCTCAGTGATATCCCCTCCCTAATAATCCAAGGAATAAAGCCCAATAACGACATTTGTTAGTGTTTTCCAGCACGTTTATGTAATTACTTCGTTTGATCTCCACTGGAACTTGTGATGTTGGCCAGGACATACATTAAAATTTCACTTTATTATTTCTATCCTGTAAACTAGGAAATTGAGTCCCAAAGAGGTGAGGTAACCTGCCCATGGCACTAAGCTAGTCTGGGGTAGAGCTGGGACCATAATTCAGGACCCTCAGCCCCAAGACGTGGTTTGTTCTCCTTTCAGCATCAGGAGATGTTTGCCCAGTGCCTACTAGGCATACGCTCTTGAGCAAAGCATGCTGGGTAGGAAGCAGACGTTGTCCCGCCTCTCAAAAGGATTCCTATTTTCTTTGGGAGATGGCTCTTATTCTCATCCAATTAGTAACACACAAGAAGTTCACTGTTTTTTCAGAACTGTTTTGTAGGCACGGTTTCTGTCTCCCCTCACACGCAGCAGGTGCTCGGTATGTGTTGCTGTCAGTGCCGCCTGCATTAGTGACTGACACGGGCAGCTTGGTAGGAAGAACAGAGACTTTGGAATCAGGCTAATCTGCATTCAAGCACTGCCTCTGCACCTTCTGCTTGTGTGACTCCAGGCAGGTGGCTGACCTCTCAGTGCCTCGGGCACCTCAACAGAAAAGGAAGATCACAGAGTGACGATGGCGATGAGTCTGAGATAATTAATGTGGGTGTGGTCCTGAGTGCAGCGCACAGACGAGGCGTGCAGCAAGTGCTGTCTCTGGAGTGGACACTGTTATCAGGAAGTCTACCGTATCACCTTCCTAAGAGAGTTTGAGCTCATCATTGCTGAGCCTGCAACGTTTCCTCTGTGCATTTCAACACGTGCTTCTGTTGAATCTGTAATCGCAGGCGGTTCTCTTTTATCTCCATTCAGGCAAGGAGGATGATCACATCCAAACCCAGAGCTCAACCAAGTGCACCTTAGCACTGTGACTTCCCCAGCTGCGGGGATGCATGTTAATAGGATCCACCGGAGACCCTCTTGGCAGGTGTCCACCCCACCCCCCCAACCAAGTTCATCAAAAACACAGTTAAATTTGTTATTTTGTTTTCTTGTTTTTTGCTGTAAGCGGGCCTCTCACTGTTGTGGCCTCTCCCGTTGCGGAGCACAGGCTCAGGACGCGCAGGCTCAGCGGCCATGGCTCACGGGCCCAGCCGCTCCGTGGCACGTGGGGTCTTCCCGGACCGGGGCACGAACCCGCGTCCCCTGCATCGGCAGACGGACTCTCAACCACTGCGCCACCAGGGAAGCCCTTTCAGTTTTTTTAAAAAAAAAAAAAACCACACAGTTAAATTTGGAACAGGAGCCTTTGAACCAGAACCCACTTTCAGCTATGTGTGGCACCCTCATGCTAAGTGCAGCGGCTGGGGGAGCTTCATTTTAGTGCTGTAAGTGCTTCTAGCAGGACCAGCAACCACCAGAAACCAAGTCACTACCTAGTCCAAGAACTCCTCCCCCCACCTCCTCAGGACAGCGCATTAATGTGGACCAAAGTCATTTCCCAAACAGCTGATTTCCCCCCTCCACACTGTGCCAGTGTCGAACACAACTGCCCCCCGGGATCAGACTGCTGTGCCAAGAGATGCCTCTGAGGCTGGATGTTCCCAGCTCAGTGATATCATATCTGCCTGCTTGTTCTCCTCAAAGCAGTTTCAGAGAAAAGAAATATTGCCTGTGTTGAAAAGGGGCCTCTGTTAAAAAAAAAATCTGCCAGTTCCACTGTAGCCCAGTGTCCTCAGCCCTCCACTCCCCTCGTGATGGAATACACAGCAACAAAACTCTACGTTCACTACCTGGAACTCTGTCACTTCATGTGTCTTCAACTGACTCGTCCCTGTGATCCGGGTCAGAGAGGACAAGAAGTGGCTTTGACTTCCACCTGGGTTTTCCCAAGCCCAGAAGCAAGGTCCTTGCCATTCTTCAGCTCTTTTTCCCTGTCCCCTGGCACACGGCATAGAAACTGGCATGGGCACAGTATCTGTTCCTACTGCGAGCTTAGCACTAAATACCTTCAAAATAATTCCACAGAGATTGGGCTGTATCTGGGATATGTCCAGGTGAGCCTCTTGGGTATGTTTGCTGTTCTACCCTGGCATTTGAACAATTGTTTTTCTCATTTCTGAACCTACCTATAGCTAACTATGAGCTCTTAGGAGATGCCAGGCTCTGCACTGAGGCTGACTTGCGTTATCTTGTTTAAACCCGACAAAGATCCCATGAAGTAGGTACTACTATTATTTTCATTTTACTGTTAAGAAAAGCAAGGGAAATTAAGTAACTGTAGAACCCATGTTGCTAACCTCTCCGCTACAGTGTCTCCCGGGTACAAAATACTGTGAGCTTTGTTCTCTTTAGGGATGAAAGTGTCTTGCAGGTGGAGACCCAAGTCTTAAAATTCTGTGCCAAGTGCTCAGTTCGGTCCTCGTTACCTCACTAGCATTTCACAAATGCCATAATCAGTCTGGTTCTCAACAAGAATTCATACCAAGCAGGTCACTAGAGCCTCCTAGGTTTTCAACTTAGTAGCAAACCCTATGGCATAGACAAAGGAAGTACATAAGTCTATTTAAGGGAGATCAGTCCTTCTGAAACAGAGAAATCAATTTAAATGTTAAACTGAAAATACATGTTCTGGCATCTAGGGAAAGGGGAGACCAGATCATGGGGCGGTAGTGAGATGTGAAGTGGCCCTTGAAGAATGAGGCCAATGTCAAGAGATGGAGAAGGAGAGAGGGGAAAAGGGTGTGAGAAAAGTCTTGGGGGGAAGAAAACAGGGAGTTGGCCTGTAACAATATAATATGTACCTTGTAATTTCTCTTCACCATCAAGGTTGGGAATTCTACAGGCCTTCCTGTCTCTGCTCTTGATGAAAACAAATACTTCTTAGCCCACCAAACAGATTTTCTCTAGGGCCTGGGATGGGAGTCAAAGGACCTACATGCAGGGTGTGTTCCAGAGACAGGAGGACGGGTCTGTCTCTTTCCAGTTCTTGTGGTGTTCTCCCTGTTTATCCCCTTCTACTTCCCACTATCTTCTCTGAACTTAGTTTTTGAAAAGTGAACATATGGAAGGTTTATGAGTGGAATAAAGCAACCCAAATTGGTCTCCTGGCTCTGCCACGCCCCTCAGTGTGTGGTCTCGCAGGAGGATGATGGTAAACCTTGCTTTGAGGACATGTTTCCTGTGACAGGTGATACGTCAGGCATTTTTTGCATGTGCTCATTCATTGACTCTTCATAAGAAAGGTAGTTCACTATTAGCATCCCCAGTTTACAAATGGCAAAACAGAGGTTTAGTGAGATGAATAACTTGCCCCAAATCGCACTGCTGGTCATTAGCAAAGCTGGGGCTCCTTCCCATATCCATGGGGCCGCCAAGCCTATGTTCTTAGCCCTCTAGTTATACTTCCCAAGTCACTGAACTTCTTGCAGACTATTCATAACAGCACCTACAGTGGGGAGTATCGGGGAGTAATCTGGTGATGTAAGTGAAGCAGCCACCCCGAGCTCAGACAAACTGGGTATTCAGAGGTGACCTCATTAATTTCCTCCATTCAAAACCATGAATGTCTCCATTAGCTTTGTCTTGTACCTTTACACTTCTTCAAGGACCTTGTAAGTACTCAGGAAGTACAGAGGACTCGCACCAATTCTTGTATCTTTCTCAATCTCTGTGATACCACACACAAAAAACTAACACTCCATTACTTTATTTTGAGTTCTTCTCTTTCCCTTTCTCTTTTTCTCTTTTGCGTAACTTTATAGATGTCATTGAGAAGGAAACTAGGAAAGTACAGTCGTTCCTCCGTATCCGTGGGGCATTTGTTCGAGGAACCACCACAAACTCCCAGATACCAAAATCCAGGATACTCAAGTCCCTTAGATAAAATGACCCTGTATGTTTGGCCCTCTGTGTCCCTGGTTTCCACATCTGCCGACAGGAAGGCAGACTGTACTTCACTCAGAGGTGAGTCTGTAGGTAACGAAAGGTGGAACAAGGCTTTATTGTCCTTGGGTGTGGGTGGGGAACCCTGGTGCCTTAGGCTCAGCATTAAGTACTGTTCTACCAAATACTCGTGTCCTGGGCAGGTGTTTGAACAGGTGGGGTGGCCCTGGGGCAGATGCTGAACGGGTCACACCGAGCTTGGTGGGTAATTACATCTGCATAAAAATGAATGCTGGACTTTCTCCCCTGCCGTGTCTTAGCTACAGGGGCTAAAATAAACATTTTAATTAGTTTCAGCTTCCAAAAGAGTCTTAGCAGGCCAGACTTCCGACTCTGCCTCCTACAGGGAAAACACGTTCAAATCCCACCAGTTGGCAACAAATCCCTCCAAAACAAAAGCCCAAAACCAAAAATCATGTCAAACCCAAACTAAAGCTTTGTTCTGCATTTGGTAGCTTAGGGTGACACAATCTGTGGCAGAAGCGGAACCTTCACATCTCTTATCATTTACCAGGAACTGGAGAATGTCAGCTGTAAAGCACAATACAAGTCCTGTATCTACCACCCCTTCATTTGCTGTTTTAGAAAAAATCGGGGCATCCCGGACAGTTTAAGGGACCTAAATACATAACGAGTTCACAGTGCACTCAAGGTAAAGTGTCCTTTTCTTTTTCTTTCTTTTTCAAAGTGTCCACATGTTGCAATACTCATCCCTGGCTGTCACCACCTTATGAGGGAGGTACCAATACTCCTCTTCTACACATGAGGAATCAGGGCTGAGATCTGACTAAGTGACTCGCCCCGCATCACAGCTGGCAAGTGCTGGCCCTGGAATCAAATGGTCTGACTAGCTCACTCCTAATCTCTGATCAGCTCACTCCTGATCTTAGACCCCCAGGGCCATATTAGAGCAACTGAAGACAAAATGTAGCTCAGGCATGAAGAAGAAAACAGTCTTGTTAAGAATCTCCTCAATCCTTTCATGTAACACTTTGATCTTATTTCCACACAGGCCATTCTGTCTCTTTAGTTTTGACTCTGAAGGCGAGAAAGGGAATTGAGCACACCACATTTTGGTCCATATACATTACGGCTCTCCATTCATTTGCTCACTCGTTCATTCATTCATAGGTGTTTATTGAGCTCCTCTCTGTTCCAGACACTGTGCACATCACAAGCCAGCCTCTTTGACATCATTTCTATGTTAGCTGTGAGAACACTGTTTACCTCTTAAACCTTGGGTTGGTTTTGTATCTTTCCTGTGGACATTTCATTGGTATACGAATTATCTAACAGCAATACTATAGGTTCAAATTTCCTAGAAGATGAGACTTCAGGAAGAATTTCCCCTAGACTGTGAGCATTTCCACAGCAGAAACTGTCTTCTTCTCCTTTGAATATCTCAAGCAGCGCTGTCCAGTAGAACTTCCTGGTGGTGGAAATGCCTTACGTCTGCACTGATACTGTAGCCACGTGCCACATGTGGTTAGTGAGCACTTTAAATGTGACTGAGGAACTGAAACTTTAATTTTAATTAATTTAAATTTAAATGGTCACATGTACCTAATGGCTACTGTATTGGGCAGCACAGAGCAAGGGATTCTCAGCTCTCACGGTACACACTACAAAGTTTATAAAACATTCAGATGCCCAAGTTCTACCCTTAGAGAATGTAGCTTACTTAGTCTGGGTGGGACCCAGTATACATCAGTTTGATTCTTTTTTTGTTTGTTTTTTCTATACAAAACATAACCTTTAGCAGGAGTCATTTTCCCTGACTGTATCCATAGTTACTCTTTAAACTTTTTAAAAATTTATTTAATTAATTTATTTTTTTACATCAGTGGTTTATTGGACTCCATTTATTTTTGACAAATAAAATTATATATATTTAAGGTATACAACGTGATGTTTTGATACATGTATACATTGTGAAATGATTTCCATCACTATGATTCTAATGTGCAGCTAGGAATGAGAGCTTAGTACTTACAGTAACCCAGAGCTTGCCATCTGGTGGGTGCTCGAGAAATGTCTGTTGAAATATTGGAATATATAAGTGACCTCTGATTGGGCCGAACATTCACAAAGAATCAACATGCATAAAGATAGTGTGTATATTAGATATAATATAGTAACAGTGACACATTAACAACGTTGATATGTAACATCTGTGGATATAAACCTTCTATTATAATATGCTAGCTAAACGTTCATTCATTCATTCAACAAACACCTAACTAAGCATCTACTATTTGCTAGGCATTGTCCTGAATGCTGAGGATATGGTAGCAAATAGAAACAGACATGATCCTCATTACCTAGTGGGGAGATGCAAATAATAACAAAGTAGATGCTCACAGACGGGGATAGGTTCTGTGGGGAAAATGAAGAGTGATGTGATAGCACTTGGCAGTGAAGAGGGGGGTCTACATTTAGAGGAGTAGTCAGGAAGGGCTGCTTTGCAGAAATCATGTTTCAGACAGCTGAGAATTTACCAGCTAAGGCAAAGAGATGGGGAATGGCATCCCAAGCAGAGGGCGCTAAAGCCATAAGGGGGAATATCTTGCGAGTCTGAGAAACAAAAAGACTAATAGTCCTATAGTAGATTGACAGAAAGGGAGAGGAACACCAGATGAGATGGAGAAGTAGCCCAGAAGCAGGTCGTGCAGAACCTTGTAGGAATCTGGATTTCATTCTAAGACCAAGAGCAATTCCTACAAGGTTAGGTTTACAAACAGGAAAGACCACTCTGACTGCTGGTGGCAAAGGACTGGGGCGGGGGAGGGGCTCCAGCTGGGAGTACAACTAGGAGTGATGGCAGATGCATTGGAAATGCGCAGGGTAAAGTAAAGGGAAGAACTGGGGAAGTTAACTCCGACTCCACCCCGCTCCCCTGCCCAGGCAATCTGGTAGATTATTTCGGCCAATTATGCTCTTAAGAAATAACGCTTTACATTGTAATAATACCTCTTTCACTTTTTCAAAGAGCTTTCATGTTTCCACCCCTGTTGCCATAAATGATCCCATGGAGTTTTATCTAGGCTACTTTTAGAAGAGACTAAGTTCAAGGATTTCTGGGATAAAGAAAGAATTTTTATTTTATTTCATTGCTTCAGGTAGCATTCAATGTACAAATACTCCTCGTTCTTAAATCCCAATAAAGTTTAACTAAACTTCCAAAACAGATTGGAAAATGTTATTTTAATTATAAAAAATATCCCTAGAAGATTCTTTAAAGCAGTGGATTTTTCTCGGTATTATTTATTGGACAAATCTATTTTGGGCACTAGCAGTGTGCCCGACACTGTGTGCTGTGTGTATAATGCTGAAGTGAGCAGTCTCTGGAGGAGACATGTATAAAATATACAAATATGGTCCTGAATTGTGATGGATGGAACGAGAGAATAACATTAGGCAGAAGAAAGTGACTTGATTTGAAGCGGTCAGTGAAAGCTTCTGCGAGGAAACAATGTTTATACTGAGACTGGAATCAGAAATAGGAGCAGTTAGGTAAAGGGTGAGAAAAGGAGACTAGACAAGGGAGGGTACGTATTCCTAGAGGAGGGAACAGCATTTGCAAAGACCCCAAGGCGGCATGGCTGGAGTGTAGAGAGCCAAGGAGAGGATGCTCAAAGATGAGGTGGGCGTAGGACTACCTTTAAATCTTTTGTTTACGGAGAGATAATCACTTCACAGAGAGCACAGGAAGTAGAGAAAGCGACCCCGTTGGGAGACACTGTCCATGTAAGAACTATCAGAAATGAAATGATAATTTTCTCCCTGAAATTATAAAATTATAGTCAAGGAAGAAGAGATTCAATTTTCATACACTTATTTGATTACACAATTGGGTAAAATGTGTCACGCTTGTTTCTGTGTACGTTAAGGACTTGTTGGGTGACTTGCTAGCATTTTTTCTCAATTGTAGGGAATGATGTGTGGGGAAGAAATCCCAAACTGGTGGCTGACAAGCTGAATCTGGTTCCCAGACATGGTTTCTTTGGTCTGGACGGTGTTTTACAAAATCTAGGTAAGCTGCAGAAACAGCAACTTCCTTCTGTAACAGATGCACGCCAAAACTGCATTTCCCAGCTTCCTCAGAGCGGATGAGGGACCACATGACTGTTTTGCAGTGGAAAGTGGGCAGAAGGGTTCCTCACCTCTTCTAGGCCTTACCAATAAAAATCCTTCTCCCAGGGCTGCAGGTTCTCTCTCTCCATCTGCAGCTGAATGCAGAGAAGAAAGGTATCATAGAGGATGCAGAGCCATAGGATGAAGGGAACCCAGGTCCCTGAATGACCAGACAGAAATCTCCGCAATGACCCACGCTAGTTGTGATGGAGTGAAAATTAAAACTTCGCTGAATTCACCACTGAGATTTTGAGTTTCTTTGTTACAACTGTATTTTGTTCAGGTCCCTCCAGAATCAGGTTCTAAGATAGGGATTGGTGTGTAAGTCGTTTATTTGAAGGTGATCCCAGGAAACATGAGTAGGCGAGGGTGGGAGTGAGATGGGGAAGGCAATGGGTTTCCAGCCGCTGCCAGTCTCTGCTGTGGACAGCTGGAGTTCATCTCACAGAGAGCTCTGGGAGACAATTTATTATATATATATATATATATATATTTAAATATTCATGTTTGTTTTATATTTTAGATTCAGCATACAAGCAATAACATATAGCATTTGTCTTTCTCTTATTTCACTTATTTCACTTAGCAGAATACCCTCTAGGTGCATCCACATTGTTGCAAATGGCAAAATTTCATTCTTCTTTATGGCTGAGTAATATTCCATACATATACATATACCATATCTGCTTTATCTATTCATCTATTATTTTTAACATCTTTATTGGAGTATAATTGCTTTACAATTGTGTGTTCGTTTCTGCTGTATAACAAAGTGAATCAGCTATACGTATACATATATTCCCATATGGCCTCCCTCTTGCGTCTCCCTCCCACCCTCCCTAGCCCACCCCCTCTAGGTGGTCACAAAGCACCGAACTGGTCTCTCTGGGAGACAGTTTAGATGGTACCTCACAGCCATCCCAACTGAGAGGTGGGAGACTGGGGTATTGATGGGCTTCCTTCATGTCTAGCATTGGTGGAGAGCTGCTTCCAAGAACTCAGACTCTGCAGGATTCTCTCTCAGCCCTCCCTGCATGAAGGCCAAGTGTGTGTGCCACGTCTTCAGGAGGAGAGTTAAAGGTGTTCACCGGGGGCAGCCTGGCAAAGGTGAATGCCACGTGGACATGAACGGGGGCATCAACAGTGTCTGCTGAAGACATGTAGCCTACACTGACTGATATGGGTGCCAACATTTAAAATTAGATGACTTCACACACAAATCTGGATTTCTGACTTCTCTGAAAAAATAGCGTAGTCAACATTGTGTCTGCATTTCTGTATGACAACAGCTGGCTGGAGCTGACTAGTGACCTATGCGTTAGAGGGGGCCAGGGTCCCTAATTCTCCAGAGCCCCCACCATACCCCACTACCCCCAACCTGCTTCCCTTGTCTAAGTTACTTTCACAGTCCTTGTGGTAGGCATTTGAATCTATAACCGTGGTGTTCTCCTAGGACAAAGCTCTTGTGTTCCCCCTTTCCTTTCTTTTTCAACCCAATTGCATTTTCTTTCCTCCCTACCCCTCTTCAAAAACTGCTCAAGATACATCTCGTTGAGACCTTCCCCAACCACCCTTCCCTATTTCATTCACTATACTTTGGCAACCATCCAGAGCTGCACTGTCCAATATGGCAGCCAGACGTGGCCACATGTGGCTATTTAAATTTTGGTTCATTTTTAATTAAGATTAATTAAAATTTAAAATGCGGTCCTTCCGTCATACTAGCTATATTTCAAGTGGTCAATAGCCACATGAGGTCAGGGGCTATGATACTGGATGGCACAGACATTATACATTTCCATAATTATAGAAAGTTCTGTGGGACAGTACAGATCTGTAGGATGTACTGCAGTTCTTAGTTCTGGTGTCTCTTGTAGGTAGTCTCATGTTTCCCATGTTTACTCTTTAAGGTGAGATCCACTTCAGAAAGAGGAGAGCCTGTTCTACACACAGCGTATTCTTTCTCACCATCTAGTACCACAGCAATTGCCTGCGGTAATACTGAGCACGTTTCTCAAGTTCTTGAATGATGTTTTGTACAAGGGTCCCCAGTGGTCTCATTGAGGGAGATATTGTGTGTTCTCCTGGCCCCTTCAGGCTTGTGTGGAAGACTGAGGAAGTTGCTTCAAGTGGAAAGAGACAGAGAAGATCAGGTATGATTTCAACATCATACCCTCTTAGAATAGAAGGGAAATTCATTAAGACCGCTTATTGCTTCCCATTGGATAAAAAGGGCATCAGAGGTATTTAACCCATATTTTGGTGATTTTATACATATATATATATCATGTCTTTTTGATATATACATATATATATATATATCATGTCTTTTCCATATATCACTATGGAAAAAATTCCAGAGTGATTGGGGCAATATAACATCAAGGTACCGTAGAGCACTCTCACCTGGGAGTCTGATAAACAGGGTTGACATTCCAGCTCTGATCCTTGTTACCTGTGGGCCCTTGCACTGTTTACTTGCCTTTCCTGAGCCTCAATTTATTCAAAGGGGAATCATAATAATATCTACCTCACGGAGTTTTTGTGAAGATTAAATGAGATAAATGTGATAGGAAGTGTTACAAATGCTAGCTATTGTTATTATCAGCAAAAATCAAATTCAAAGGAAAACCAATCAAGACAAGAATTGACTTCCAGTGGTGCACCTTGTTGGAAAGGACCCACGTAGATAATGCATCCAGAAAACTCCCTCCAATAGAAACATTTGCAGAGTTGCAGGGGATCCATCTTGACAAACGCTCATTTTTTTTGGAAAGTATGAATGTATTTCCATTAGCACTATGATTATTAGGCAAGCATTGCACCTTCCCTTGTCCCATTCTGGCAAACAAATAGTATCTCAAATTAAAGCTACCATTTAGTGGGGGAAAAAAAGGATAATAGAAACAGGATGATCAGGAAGAAAAGGACTACAGAACTTCCATCACTCAGTTTTAGGTCCAAAAATAAAATCATTATAGGGAATACCTATCTCTTTTTCTGTCTTCTCCATCCAAATGTCTTACACATTTGTAAAGAATAGAACATTTTGAATGCTTTCCTTTTCCAAAGAGGTAAACAATGACGGGAAATGTTACTGTTCTCAAGCACCTCTGAGATATGGCTCTGTCCTTCTCTTGGTCATCAAGCTGTGAAAAATCATCCTGCTGTTCAATAATCTCGCTGAGAAACAGGTTAAAGGCACTTCCTGCTGAACAGAACGGATCATTCTAGGCCTATCTAAGAATGGCTTTTTGACCAAAGGCCATTATGTCATGATGGAAACTGATTTGGGCAGAGGCTCTGAAGTGGTATTTGGCAATTTTTCCTTCTTTACTGTGCCCAGTTTATTGTTAGGGAAAGATGCTCAAAATCAATTGCTAAGTGAAATAAGGTAGATTACAAAAGAGGATGTATCATATGATCATATTCTGGTAGAAGAATTGAAAGTGTCAATTAGAGCTCTTGGTTTGCAGCCACAGAAATTCACTCTGGCTCTCCAGGACAGGAAGTTATTGGAAGGATGTGGAAGTTCACAGATGTATCAGTTAGCTACTGCTGCATAACAAACCACCCTAAACTTAGTGATTTGAAAAATCAATTTATTTAGCTCAGGAATGTAGGCTGGTCTTCCATCTATCTGAATGCACCTGTGTGTCCATTAGGTGGTTCTGCTTCTGTGAGTTGGCTGAGGCCCCTGGGCTCTCCTCCAAATGGTTTCTCATCCTCCAGCAGACTGGCCAAGATGAGGTCAGTTTTTTTTTTTTTTTTTGATGGAAATATATTTTAGTTCTTTGTTATAAGTATTCATTTGAATTAAAGCCTTCAAATGTCATATCAAGCAACACTGTAAGTTTTCTTTTGAATTTTATTTAATTAATTTTTTTATACAGCAGGTTCTTATTAGTCATCCATTTTATACACATCAGTGTATACACATCAATCCCAATCTCCCACAAGGTCAGTTCTTATGGTGGAGTCAATGTTCCAGGAGAGAGAGTGGAAACACACGGGGCCTCCTGAAGCCTAGGCTCTGAGCTGGCACACTCTCCCTTCCCCTGCATTCTGTTGGCCAAAGCAAGTCACAAGGCATTCCAGACCCAAAGGGCGAGGAACTAGACTCCACCTCTTCATAGGGCTCTAACTCTTGCAAAGGACATGGATATGAAGGCCACTAGTTGGGACCATCAGTGCAATCATTTTACCATAACAGAACTGAAGGAAAAGCTGAAGAATTTGTTCTCAGAAGGCCCAGGACGCAGGGATGCTCAGGTGTCTGGGTGATGGCAACTAACGGGTGACCTCCTCAAGGTTCTCCTCTCAGGATGAAGGAATTTTACCATTTTCAATCCCTGAGGATCACTTGGCTGGAGACTGAAATCTCATCTTGGTCACCTGCTTTGGCAGTGGAGGACATGACATCTGGATTGGCAGTTGGACTAGAAATGATGCTCCATTGATTGAGGGGCTATCCTCAGAGGAAAATATGGGTGTGGCTTTCTGAAGAAGGAAGACTGAATGCTGGTACCCACACCAACGTGCTCTCACCATGCACCAAAATGGTGACAGGAGTAATACCCACCCGTTGGATTTACGGAAGAGATTTTTATTTTTGTTTGCATGTATTTCTTAAACTTCTCTAAGGAACATGTATTAGTTAGGGAATTTTTTACATTATAAAAACGTTATAGAAACACAGGGCTTCCCTGGTGGCGCAGTGGTTGAGAGTCCGCCTGCTGATGCAGGGGACACGGGTTCATGCCCCGGTCCGGGAAGATCCCACATGCCGCGGAGCGGCTGGGCCCATGAACCATGGCCGCTGAGCCTGCGTGTCCGGAGCCTGTGCTCTGCAACGGGAGAGGCCACAACAGTGAGAGGCCCGCGTACCGCAAAAAAAAAAAAAGAATCCGCCTGCCAATGCAGGGGACACAGGTTCAAGCCCTGGTCCAGGAGGATCCCACGTGCCGTGGAGCAACTAAGCCCGTGTGCCACAACTGCAGAGCCTGAGCTTTGGAGCCCGCAAGCCACAACTACTGAGCCCACACGCCACAACTACTGAAGTCCACGCACCTAGAACCCGTGCTCTGCAACAAGAGAAGCCACCACGATGAGAAGCCCGTGCACTGCAACAAAGAGTAGCCTCTGCTCACCACAACTAGAGAAAAGCCCACGCGCAGCAACAAAGACCCAATGCAGCCAAAAATAAGATAAATAATTTTTTTAAAAAACCCCAAAACAAAGAAAACCCTCAGGACATTCAATTAAGTTTGAGTTTCAGATACACAAGAAATAACTTGCTAGTATAAGTATGTCCCATATATTGCAGATACTGCCAATTTGAATGGGACAGATTTATATTAAATATGTATTCATTTTTATCTGAAATTCAATTATCATTTGCTAAATCTGGCAACCCTAGTTAGAAGAGATTTCCAATGTTATTTGCTCCTCCTAAACCATGCCACCCTCAGGCACAGAATAAATACACAACCTGAACCAGATTTTGGGCAAAGACCTAAAACTTCTGTTTTGAAGCATCTGAAAGAAATCATGAGGGAAAACATTTTATGGGAGGATATTCCTCATTTCCTGTGGTCATGACAGTCTAGGACAGGAATTAGAGTCTGGTTCTAAATTCAGGGAAAAAGTAATTCCTTTCTTGTTTTTATTTTTCTTTCACTAAAGTTCTATATATATAGTATACACACACACACACACACACACACACACACAGACGTACTTTTTTTAAAAACCAGCAAAATCTATAATCGACCAAAGGCAGCATGGGAGGCCAAGTGAGATATCTCCCCAGAACCTAAAAAAGGGAAACAAGATCTATACTTCAACTCTGAGTTGAATTAATGAAATCGACTCAAAACTTCCCAGGACAGTCATGTGACTGCAGGAAAACTTGTGACATTAGGAAATACATGAAAGGAAGTTATGATATTAAAGGGGGTAATTAACTTCTGCGCATGGGAGAGACAGATTGGAAGAGGAAGTTCTTGGCAATGCCTCGCGGAGAGATACCAGCTGAAGTGAGGGTAAGCTGAAGACAACAGGGGAAGAACTCAGAATTAGGAAAAGACCTGGTTCAAGGATAACTTGTAGTTTGTTGATATGTTCAGCATAGTGAGAACCCTAGTTCCCTGAACATCCAATCTGCCTTGCGTACAAACAATGATGGTACATTATGGGAGAAATTATAGAGCTTCAATTGTGTGTGCCCCCAAAAAAACACTCATTGAGGCTTCATGTAAACGAAGGAATGGCAGTGGTTTCCTCCTCAGTCATTGTACCTTTGAACAGGATTCAGTGTAGCCACCATTTCATTTGTTCCTGTCCTCCTGGCACTAATGAGGCTGGTCTCTTTTAGACTTTATTGACAAGGAGGAAATGGCAGGCAGGCAGGTGTCCAGAGCACCAATCTATGAAAGGACAATTTGCTCTGTTTGCACCGGGTGGGATGCTTCAGCTGATAGAATTCTATTCTCCAGGGATGTTTCCTAACAGAGCCCAGTTTAATTCTCAAATTTGTCAAGCAGATCCACTCACACACCTCTTGTTTATATTCTTTCCTCTGACCATTCCAGTCTTGGAATCATGGAATCAAGGTCAAGTTACCTCATTTTTTTGTTTGTTTACAAAATACCCATGTAGCACATGTTACGTGCCAGGCACTGTTTTAAATTAATAAATCATTTAAGCCTCCTGTTAACTGTATGAGGTAGGGACCACTATCATCCCCATTTTACAGATGGGGAAACTGAGGCACGGAGTGGTTAAGAAACCTGAACAAGTAAGCGGCAGACTCAGTACTCTGGACTACGTGCTTTGTGCTTTCATCTTTGATCTGTGCTGACGTAATTTGCACCGATTGGCTGATTCTCTTGATTCCTGGGGGAATAAATTTTCCTGGGTGGGAGAGGTGGGATGGAGTTTCAAGGGAATGCGTATTGCTAAGGAAGAGGGGAAAGAAAAAATGTACCATGGCCACTCTGTTAACCTTAGACTTCGTTGAAATCAGTTGTCTCAAGGAATCTGGTTCTTGGCTTCCCAATATGAAGTTTGGGGGCTCCCATTTCAAATGGTTATGTAACTCCAGAGAGGAAAAATCATGTCCTCATCCCCTGAATTTCAGCATCTATAGATCTGAAATGTTCAGAAATGTTTTGGATTTAGCTGAAGCCAGGGATAAGTTCCCTTTCCAATGTTAAGAAAATTTCTCTATGTGAGGGAGATATTATTATCGTGTATGTGATAAGTGGGGTGACCATGTATATAGCTAATCATCCAAATTGCAATACTTTTAAGAGTAAAGGTGGCATTAATAATTATGCAAGGACAACTAGGCATTAAACCAAGACTCAACTTGGCCAACAGAAGGTATTGTCACTCTAATGAGAAATGAAACTGGAGCTAGCATCTTGTGTGTGTGTGTGTGTGTGTGTGTGTGTGTGTATCTGTTAATCCCATTCTCCTAATTTAACCTTCCATCCAGAATTAGCATCTTTGAGCTATGACAAAGGTTTTATTCTGGATAAGCCCAACTAGCATATCATGTGACACCCTTTCTGTTCTTGTCCTGGGTTGGCATTGATAAGGCAGCCAGGTTTTATAAGCGCTGTGAGATAAAAACTGCATGGGGGCCCTGCAGACCTGCTTTGTCCATCACTGATACAATCACTTAATAGAGCACTTGAGAACCCACAAAGTTAGGCCAAGTTAGTGGACGAACACATGGACTTGCTAATTTTCAACAGATGACCAACTGCCACCTGAACATGCAAATAGATTTTTTCTGAGCTCACTTGATATGCTCTAGTTCAGTGGAGGGTAACAGGATGTCAAGGAGACCTGAAACCCTGTCAACTGAACGACAGCTGAAGAAAATGGGAACATATAGCTTCAATAAGGACAACATGGGGGCCCCCAGAAGTGGCATCAGGTGGCTGACTCGCCACCATGTGCAACAAGGAATAGGCTTATTTTGAGTTGCCCAGAGTGTGGTACAGAATGGAAACTCCAGGCAATCAGATTTTGCCTCAGTTTAAGTGACGTGTCTTTTGTTGTTGTTGTTGCTGTTGTTTAAATTTTGAGAGAAATGTTTTCATGATAAAAATAGCATGTGCTCTTTGGGAAAAATAATTCAAACAATAACAAAACATATAGGGTAAAAAGTAAAAAAGCCTTCCTCTTCCCTCCTGTTCCCACTTCCCCTACCTAATCCCACTCCCCAGGAGTATCCTAGACCTTTATCCTCCTGCATCTCTATCTGAGCACATGCAAACACACTATCTGCATATATACACATGCATTCTCTATGTTTACAAATAATTTTGCTCTATTTTTGTTTTATTCTTAAAAATATAGCCATAAAATTGGCGTACCTCAGGAGGTGATTAAGAAGGGTCTGCCAACGTAAATTTCTATTATTTCTGAATGATGTGACACAGAGATGCCTTGCTAAAGGACTGGAAACAGTCAAATGTGACTTCAACTATGGGCTGTAAGTTTTCAAGTGTTCCACAATTTTAGTTAACCTTTTCTGACATTTTTTTTCATTAAAAGTTCTTTACTAGGTGCCTTGAAAAGTAGAAGATATTGGGCTTCCCTGGTGGTGCAGTGGTTGAGAGTCTGCCTGCCGATACAGGGGACACGGGTTCGTGCCCCCATCCAGAAAGATCCCACATGCCGCGGAGCGGCTGGGCCCGTGAGCCATGGCTGCTGAGCCTGCGCGTCCGGAGCCTGTGCTCCGCAACGGGAGAGGCCACAACAGTGAGAGGCCCGCGTACTGCAAAAAAAAAAAAAAAAAAATAGTAGATATTTTGCTCTGATACATGTTCGTAAGAAGAAAAATGTTCAAATGATTTAAGACGTTTGAAAATGGAGGGGCTGTCTAGGAGTTTTGGCCACTGGCTATGTTTAAGCAGTGGGTGGATGACCACTTGGTTGGGACATTGTAGAGGAGGTTAAAGCCACAGATGGGAAGGCGGGGAGAGTTGGACTGAGCGCCTTCCAAGATCCATTTCAGCGCTCTGAGTCCCTGACTTCCTGCGCATGCTCAGCAGGCAGTGAGAAAGATTCAGGAGGAGCTCTGTGAACAGGAGCCTCCAAATGGCCCCGCCCCCTACTCCCACTCCCAGCAGGAACAGCCGGTGCATGCACAGCCTGGCTGCTTCCGGAGGCCGCCCACTGACATGTGGCTAGTGGACAGGAACGCCTGCGGGCGGTAATGATTGTTCCAGCTGCTCTTTGGACCTTGGGCACTTTCAACTTAGGTACCTTGATTTAAAAGAAAACAAATTCCTCTCTAAACACTGAAGGTTCTAAATTGACAGCAAATACTGTACATTCTTAAGAGCCTGGCAGGACAGGAAATTGCTCCTTCACCTGTTTGCTATTTTGATATTTCATCAAGATGGAATTTAGTGGCTTTGCAAGATAATATTAGAGTTGACCTTAAAAAAGAGATCCTGGTTAGAATTTTCGGTGTTCAGAATCCCCTCTATTTGTATATGGGTCGGATAGATGTATTTCTTTTCTTTTTACCTTGAAAAAAAATACCCCCCAGAAACACTGCAAAAAGAGTACATTGAACATCTATACACTCTTACCTACATTCACCGTTAACATTTTATCATATTTGCTTTATCTCTCTATATACAAATATACATATTAATATTATTGTCAGCAACTGCTGTAGGCTGAATGTTTATGCCTCCCTCTCCCCCAATTCATATTGGGTTGGCCAAAGAGCTCATTCGGTTTTCCATAAGATGTTACCAAAAATCCAAACGAACTTTTTGGTCAACCCAATATGTTGAAATTCTAACCCCCAATGTGATGGTATTGGGGTGGGACCTTTGGGAGGTGATTAGGTCATGAAGGCAGAGCCCTCATGATTAGGAGTAGCGCCCTTATAAGAAGACCTAAATAGACATTTCTCCAAAGAAGACATACAGATGGCCAAGAGGCACATGAAAAGATGCTCAACATCGTTAATTATTAGAGAAATGCAAATCAGAGCTACAGTGAGATATCACCTCACACCAGTCAGAATGGCCATCATCAAAAAGTCTACAAATAAATGCTGGAGAGGGTGTGGAGAAAAGGGAACCCTCCTACACTGTTGGTGGGAATGTAAATTGGTACAACCACTATGGAGAACAGTGTGGAGGTTCCTTAAAAAACTAAAAATAGAACTAACATATGACCCTGCAATCCCACTCCTGGGCATATATTGGCAAAGAGGAAAGCTTAGGTTTGAAAAGATGCATGTACCCCGATGTTCATAGCAGCACTATTTACAATAGCCAAGACATGGAAGCAACCTAAGTGTCCACAAACAGATGAATGGATAAAGAAGATGTGGTATATACATATATAATGGAATACTACTCAGTCATAAAAAAGAATGAAATAGTGCCATTTGCAGCAACGTGGATGGACCTGGAGATTATCATACTAAGTGAAGTAAGTCAGACAAAGACAAATAGCATATAATACCGATTATATGTGGGATCTAAAAAAACTGATACAAACGAACTTATTTACAAAACAGAAATAGTCACAGACTTAGAGAATGAACTTATGGTTACCAGGGGGAAGTGTGAGGGAGAGGGATAGATCAAGAGATTGGGATTGACATGTACACACTGCTATATTTAAAATAGATAACCAACAAGGACCTACTGTACAGCACAGGGGACTCTGCTCAATATTCTGTAACAACCTAAATGGGAAAAGAACTTGAAAAAGAATAGATACATGTATATGTATAACTGAATCACTTTGCTGTACACCTGAAACTAACACGATTTTGTTAATCAACTATACTCCAATATAAAATAAATTTTTTTTAAAGTATTCACAAAAAAAATTAAAGAAAAAAGAGACCCCACAGAGCTCCCTTGACCCTTCCCCCAATTTGAGGATACAAGAAGAAGTCAACAACCTAGAAGAGGGCCCTCACTCAAATGTGCACAATGACCTTGGACTTCTAGGCTCTAGAACTGTGAGAAATATGATTCTGTTGTTTACAAGTCACCCAGTCTATTGTATTTTGTGATAGCAACCCATATAGACTGAGGCAGGAAACATCAATGTTCGAGGTAAGCTATAGACATTGTGATTCTTTCCATCTAAACATATGGGCAAGTGTCTCCTAAGAATGAGCGCACAGTATAATGATCCAATTTAGGACACTTAACAATGATGTAATACTATTACTGAACACAATCATATTCAGATTTTGCCATATTTCTAATATTGTCCTTTATAACATGTTCTCCCAATCTAGGATTGCATATTTACACTTAGGTGTCATGTTTCTTTAGTCTCTTTTGTTTCAGAATGGTGCCTGAGCCTTTGTCTTTTACAATACTGATATTCTTGAAGAGTACAGGCCAGTGGTTTTCTAGCAGGTTTTTTGATTTGGGTTTGTTTGGTGTTTCCTTTGGACAAGATTCAAATTATGTACATGCTGTGTCCTTCTCAGCACATCACAGTAAGAGGCACCTGTTGTCAATTTGTCCCATTATTGGTGACATTGACTTTGATCATGTGGTACCCAGATGATTTCTCCACTTTACGGGATACTTGCCCTTTTCATAATCAGTAAATAATCAATGAGTAGACATTGGTATTGTCACCCAGATTTCTTCACTCTAAAGGTAATTTTTCCCTTTGTTGTAATAATCTATGGAGAGATATTTTTAGACTGTGTAGATATCTTGTTTACAAGGAAACTGGCTTTAGCATCCACTGACAACCCTTGCCTGAATCAATTACAATATTACTATGGTGCATGGATACTTTTGGAAAAGGGAATATTGTAATAGTGAGGTTTCTTCCCTGCAGCCTTTCCCCATTATTCCTCCTCTAACAGGACAAGGGATGCCCCAGGCAAGCCATTTGGGCCAAAATGACTAAAGGTCCCTGACAGCACCTTCACCCCACCATTCCAAAGTCTGAGCTATGCCTGGAGGATGAGGCAGCCATGGTGCAGCAGCAAGAGCCTGAGACTGAGTCAGATGAGCAATGATCTGGCATCTGCACTTGGAGATTCCATGGGTTCCTCTAAATGAACACATCCTAAACTGAACTCCTTTGAGGCGATCACGCCCTCAAACCTGTGCCTCCCTCAGAGGTCTAATTTTAGTGAACATCACCACTATCTACCCAGTTGCGCAAGCCAAGAATCTGGGCGGCATTCTCTAGTCCCAGCTCTTTCTGACTCTCCACACCTAATTACCAACCGTCCTGTGTGAGGATACCTTCCAAACATCCCCAAGAATTCACCCTCTTATTTCCAGTCCTATGACACCACCTGGTCCAGGCTACCGGCATCTCTCACCTGCTCTTCTGCAACAGCCTCCTGACTGTCCCCCTGCCTCCAAGATTTTGTGAACTACAATCCATTCCTCTCACTTCATTCAGAGTGACCTTTCTGCAGTATAAATCTGATCACGTCCCGACCACCACAATAAACCCTTTGGTAGCTCCCCATTCCCTTAAGGATCATCTGGCTAAAGTGGTAAGTCTCAACTCCCTAACATGGCATACAAGGCCCACAGCCTAGAGTTGGCCCACTTCACCAGTGATATGTTTCATCATGGAACAGCCTCTTACCCATTGGCCTCACTTCTGGCCAGACAGACCAAGATAGGAACAAGGAAACATACCGTATATGAAACGTGTTCTTGAGAAAACATGTGCAGCTCCTCAAAGTGCACACATAAAGCAATTTCTCCTTGGGAAATCATAGAAGCAGCTCTGACCTGGCCATTTACAAGACTCTGACTTTAGAAACCTGTCCCCCACCTGTGGTTCCTCCTCCATAGTGGAAGAGGGAAGCACTCACCAGGAGAGGGTTCCTTAACTTTGCGCATCAGGGCCGATGAAGCCATTGAAAAATGGGCCACCAGAGGGCGCACCGTGACACCACAACAGGCTTGAGGAGGGATGGGTTCCACATTTATCTTGAAAGAAAAGATATTGGAAACATATTAGATATATTTATTTAGGCTTTCTGACTAACACATGCAACCCAAATCCCAGGGCAGCCACGTTCTTTTATTTTTGTGCCGTATCCATGGTTTCAGGACAAACATGCTAAGAAAAACCTTTCCCATCACTGAATAGAAAAGGAAATATGAAAGCTTGGGCTATTTTCTTCCTCCAAAAGTTAGACTACATTTTAAATAGTCTCTCCTTAGGAAAGAACTCTTTTTTTTTAATTAATTAATTAATTTATTTTTAAACATCTTTATTGGAGTATAATTGCTTTACAATGGTGTGTTAGTTCCTGCTTTATAACAAAGTGAATCAGCTATACATATACATATGTCCCCATATCTCTTCCCTCTTGCGTCTCCCTCCCACCCTCGCTATCCCACCCCTCTAGGTGGTCACAAAGCACCAAGCTGATCTCCCTGTGCTATGCAGCTGCTTCCCACTAGCTAGCTATTTTACACTGAGTAGTGTATATATGTTCATGCCACTCTCTCACTTTGTCCCAGCTTACCCGACCCCCTCCCTGTGTCCTCAAGTCCATTCTCTACGTCTGCGTCTTTATTCCTGTCCTGCCCCTAGGCTCTTCATGACCACTTTTTTTTTTCTTAGATTCCATATATATGTGTTAGCATACGGTGTATGTTTTTCTCTTTCTGACTTACTTCACTCTGTAGGACAGACTCTAAGTCCATCCACCTCACTACAAATAACTCAATTTCGTTTCTTTTTATGGCTGAGTAATATTCCATTGTATACATGTGCCACATCTTCTTTATCCATTCATCTGTTGATGGACACCTAGGTTGCTTCCATGTCCTGGCTATCATAAACAGAGCTGCAATGAACATTGTGGTACATGACTCTTTTTGAATTTTGGTTTTCTCTGGGTATATGCCCAGGAGTGGGATTGCTGGGTCGTATGGTAGTTCTATTTTTAGTTTTTTAAGGAACCTGCATACTGTTCTCCATAGTGGCTGTATCAATTTACATTCCCACCAACAGTGCAAGAGGGTTCCCTTAGCAAAGAACTCTTGATTCATTAAAGAAATGTCTAAAACTCTTCATGGCACATTATTCATAAATACTGGAAATTTCTTAATTTCCAGTACTTAGGATCAGGCAAAATGACAAAAATATATGATTAATAGCTACCTCTTATTGAGTATTTACTATGTTCCAGATACAATGCTAAGAGTCTGATACGCATTATAAGTAAATATAAATATACGTAACTCACAGAATAAGCTTTAAAGGTAAGTATTATTGTTCCTATTTTGCATACGAGAAAACTGAGCCTCAGAGCACTTCAGTAACTTGTCTAAGATCACAAAACTGGGATTTGAACGCAAGACTATCAGATGTCAAAGTCCATGTTCCTACTCAGTGAGCTCTGCATCTTGGAGACCTCTCATCTTTCTCCTAAAAGCCTACCATCTCCATTTCAGGACCTTCCTTCTTTCCTCTTTTCCTGCCATGAGTACACTTACAATACTAGGTGTAACTCCAGCAGACGTCTACCACACTCTAGATCCAAGCTGCCCCACTGTTTCCTAGACCATATCTTCTACCCCCAATCAAAAGTCGATTGTCCTGTGTCTCATTCCCTCAGGACCACTGATTCAGGCTCAAGTACTTTTTGTGCCTCATCGTCAGGCAGTCAACAAATACTGTTGAACTTCTCTGTGCTACACCAACATGGTTCCCACACATGGGGCTCAGTAAATGCTTGCTGGATGAAGGATGGATGAATGAACACTAAAACATAGTTAGTGACAATAGAGGAAGTTTCAGGTAGAGGACAGAATATGAGTTTGGGAATAAAAAAGGTTTGGATTCTGGCTCTATCATTTGGGTGGTCCTTAAGTACAAAGTATTCACCAAATATTTCTCGCCACAGTCATTTCAGGCACTTGGTAATTCTATCTTGCATTGCTTAGTGTTTTTCAAATTCCCAAAAGGCATCAGTCTTTGGGATTTGGGAATAAGGGGTCAGAATCCCCAGGAACTCTGAAATCATAAATTATTCTGTATTTTTCATGACATTTTATTTACCTATATTTAAATAATAATGGGTAACCATAATAATGAACATTGAATCATTTTTCTGTGATAGGGTTATACTGCCAGAGGTTTTCTGTAAAAATGATATAATAATAAACGCATGGTTTATTATAGTTACGAATCAATTTCTTGTGACAAGATTATATATTTCAATAACATGTACAAATAATCTCTTCCTTATGGAGACATTTGATAATAAAAATATTAAAAGAAGGGGAGAGACACAAGATAAACACTCAAGAAAATTATTATAAAAATGGAATGTAACACAAATATTTCTATAAGGTATTGTTATTAAAATGAAAATTTAAAACCCACAAAACATTAATTGCCTAACCAATTTTCTTTTTTGCCTTGACATTCGTTCAGTTGTTAGCAGTGCATCCAAAAGCAATTTCAAGTCAAGTGTTAGAGTACATACTGCTGCATATAAGTTCATTTCCTTTTCTAATGATGAAAATTAAAAATATTTATTTTTCTTTTCTTCTTGCCCTGGTTTTGATTTTGCTGTTGAAATTGATATTGCTTTTGCTAATTCAGATTTTTGTTCAGTTTCTGATTTCCTGTCAGAGCGTTCCACAACAATTTTCCCATCATCAGCTCTCTGCATTTCTTTCAGCTAAAGTATTTACAAAGAACTGTAGCCTAGAGGGAATATTCAAACACTGGAAAACACCAGTGAACATTACTGGGTTGTGTTCAAATAACATAACATTAAGATCTACTAGCAAAGTTAATAGCACTAAATGGGAGCGTGTGTTGAATGTTTCCGAAACTTACTTCTTAGAACATCACTCAAGGGATTTGGATGAGGTATATATGAAGCATACAAATTTATTGATATTTATTTGAAAGAATGCCTCACCCAGCAGACATGGCCATGAACACACACTGAAAACATGGCAACAGCTGCTAGCAAGACTGCCTGATTAGATGGTCTTGGCTTTTAGGGTGTTCCCGTCCCTGTTCCTGGAAAAGTCAACCTCAACCTTCGATTCTGCACATCAGTGTTTCTTGATCTTGCTTTGAACTTGACGTGAGTGAATCCCTTGAACCAGTAACATCTCTATGTTTCTTCTTTATGGTTTAATTCTTTCAGGAGAATCACAACTTTTTCCTGTTTTCCCAATTTCTTGACTGAATTGTATTGGGACTTGGGATTTGGAAAAACATACACATTTCTAGAAAAATGCCAAGAAGGCATTTACTCATGGAAACAGCACCATGGCCTTTACAAGTGAGGTGCAACATGGAGTGGGCTTTGACCAATGGAACATGTTACTTCCAGGCGGAAACTGTGACAACTGTGATGAGATTTGTCACATTCCTTCTGCTGCACTAATCATAGGAGCACATGTTGAATTAGAACCTCCAGAACCAGGGTCCCTGAGTAACTGTGATAAGCAGAGCCCACTGACAACTCGTGATATCCAAGAGAAACTTTGGTGAGATTTTGGGGTCGTCACTACATCATAAGCAAAACCTACAGTGATGGTCTCTCATGTGTTGGGTAAATTACTTACCCTCTCTGTGTCTCAGTTCCCTTATTTAAAAAGAGAAGTTTCTATTTCAGGATTTTATTTTTGTTTTTGGTAAGGACTAAACAAGATAAGCACATGGAAAGCCTCTAATACAATGTCTAATATATAGTAGATGCTCAGTACATGCTTCCTGTGCAAAGGGACAAAGAGAATACCCTAGAAAATGATCATATAAAAAAATTAGAAGTCAGAGTTGCATCAGACTTCCCAAATGCAACACTGGAAGGTAGAGATGTCAAAGGAGCAACACCTTCAAAACTATGAAAGAGAAGTCTTTACCCACCCAAACTATCAAGTAAGGATGACGGTTGAATACAAGCATTTTCACAAAATATTTTACAGCCTATGCACCCTTCCTCAGAAAGTATTCCACTGCAATGATATTCATCCAAGAAGAATACACAGGATTAGGAGACAGAGGAATCCAACCCAAGATAGAGAGAGTCCGTTGAAAGGCATCCCCAGCTTGATGTCTGGGCAGAGCCTCGAGAGCACTGGCCAGCTTGGAGCAGGAGGTTGGGTCTGCAGGGGAGCCCTAACCAGGAACTACATTAAACTGGTGGGGGGCTTCCCTGGTGGCGCAGTGGTTGAGAGTCTGCCTGCCGATGCAGGGGACACGGGTTCGTGCCCCGGTCCGGGAAGATCCCACGTGCCACGGAGCGGCTGGGCCCGTGAGCCATGGCCGCTGAGCCTGCGCGTCCGGAGCCTGTGCTCCGCAACGGGAGAGGCCACAACAGTGAGAGGCCCGCGTACCGATAAAAAAACAAAAAACTGGTGGGAAACTTGATGTATGTGGAAAATAGTACTAGAGGGAGAGTACATTTGATCGGGAAAAATTAATGACAGTACCTGGATAACTGAGGGCATCTAAAAATATAAGGCAATTGTTAACTCTAAGAACAAGAAAATGTTGAAAAAGGATATCATAATTATTACTTGACTTGGCAGGCAAGAATATTTACATGGTTGTACTAAATGTTTTGCTGATTATTGATCTAATCAGAAATTTTATAATAACTGCCAAATATAGGTGGGACAGATGGAGAAATTGGGGACGTACTAAATCTTCATCTTGCAAATTAGGAAATCAACAGATGATGCATAAAGTAGGTAAATCAAGAAATCACCACGAGTAGATTATTTAAAAACATAGAGGCACGTACGTGCCAGAGGAGCCACACGACAGATGTGGACGTGGTTACTTCTGAGGAGATGCATTCAGGGATGGAGACCACTTACGGCAACAGCTGCTAGCAAGGCTGCCTGATTAGATGGCTTTGGGTGCCCTTGTCCCAGTTCCTGGAAAAGTCAACCTTAACCTTGGATTCTGCACATCAGCGTTTCTTGGTCTTGCTTTCAACCTGACACGAGTGAATCCTTTGAACCAGTAGCATCTCTATGTTGATTCTATTGTTTATGTTTCCAGTTACAAATTGGGTAGTGCAGTTTGACTCTGTATTTCAGAGCAACATTGTGTCCATATTTTAAGGATTAGTTACTGTGTAAATACTAATAAATATTCTTAATATTTACGTGAAGCCCTGAGTTCCAGTCCTGAGTCAACCACACCAGCAAGGATTCAGGTAAGTACTTGCACCTCTGAGTCTGCTTCCCCATCTGTAGGTGGGAGGTTTGAATTGATTATCTATGATCTCTGAAATCTCAAATGCACTATTACCAAAACGCAAACTTGTAAAATACCTTGTAACACTTGTAAAAAGACAACTCCTTATTTTCACAAGCGCAAGTCTTTTTCATAGATAAAATACTAAAACACACCAAAACACTCTAGGTTAAAAAAAAGAAAGAAAGGAGTACAAAAACTCTGACATACTGGCCATGTTTTGTCATGTATCATTTTTCATAGCCTGGCAAGCCTTGTAAGAGATCCACTTTCAGTCTATGCAATGTGGATACATAAATGAATATGACCTTGAGGGTTCTCATTTTCACATGCCCCATTCCCCACCCCCACCCCCCCGGCACCTCAGGACAGTTTCAATAGTTCTTGAACCAGAATTTGGTGTCCAGGAAAGCCACCAAGAATAATCTTCCCCCTGGAGAGAGATCCCTGTGTGTTCCTTGCAGGCATAAGATGCCCTGTGTAGAACTAATGAAGCAGAGAGTTCAGAAATTTTCATTGGAGAGAATTTCTTCTCCACCTCCCCTCAAGTTCCCATGAGCCAGTTCCCTCACTGTGCTAAACCACCAAAGAGCTCAACAGAGGAAAGATAAGTCAAAGTCAAAGTCACAGCTACTCCCAGACAGAGGATTCTCCCCAGTGTCCACCTCCTGCTGCTTTTTCTTTCTTCCCTCTCTGCTCCTCCTTTCTACCACCCACACCATCCTCCGCAGAGAGTGAGGTTCTGGTGATCTCCCTTGGTCTCCCAGGCACGATTTGTTCTTCTCCAGAGTCAGAGCTCGCCATCCCAGCACCGGGTGGTCCGGCTGTGAACAGGTGAAGTGAGCCGGGTATCATTTCCCAAAAACCATTTATTTATTTGTTTATTTTTGGCAAGAGTAAGCACCTGTCATCTGCCTCCATCAAAACTTTGATTCAGGGCTTCCCTGATGGCACAGGGGTTAAGAATCCGCCTACCAGTGCAGGGGACACGGGTTCGAGGCCTGGTCCGGGAAGATCCCACATGCTGCGGAGCAACCGAGCCCTTGTGCCACAACTACTGAGCCTGCGCTCTAGAGCCCGCAGGCCACAATGACTGAGCCTTCAGGCCACAACTACTGAAGCCCACGCACCACAACTACTGAAGCCCGTGCTCCTAGAGCCCGCGCTCCGCAACAAGAGAAACCACCGCAATGAGAAGCCCACGCACCGCAACGAAGAGCAGCCCCCGCTCGCCACAACTAGAGAAAACCCGCGCGCAGCAACGAAGATCCAACGCAGCCAAAAACAAATAAATTAAATAAATTTATTTTAAAAAACCAAAAAAAACGAAACTTTGATTCAGAGAAGTGAAAATGACAGCCCCAGACTCCTGGCCTCAGGGCACCCGGTTAATTTCTGTGCTCCAAGTCCAAGGTGAGGGAGAGAAGGATTTCCTGGGCAAGTGTCAGAGGTGCATTCACAGGCAACTGCTCCTCTCCCAGCTTCTCCACTGGATTATGTGGAGGTTTGTCACACCCTGCATACACCAGCTCACTGAGTGCCTTAAACAGATTTATCCCCATTTCACAGGTAAACAAACTGAGGCAGAGGGAGGGGAAGCAGCTCGCCCAAATTTGCACAACCAGGAGTTGGTGGAGGCAGATATGAACTGAGGTCTGTGTTACCCTAAAGCTGGTGTCTTTTCCCCTTGGGCTGCCTCTCCGTCTCCCTGACGGCACTGCCTGCCCTGTGCTCCCAAGACCGGGCTGGAGGTGGAGACTGGGCCGGCTGCAGGGGCCAGGTTTGGCTGGGTGTGAGGGCAGCTCAGAGGTTTAGTGACAATGTAGGTTGCCGTCAAATGTCTCGGCTGTTGAACGTCTTCCCTCAGTTTTGGTCAACTTTGGCCATTCTGGGTCTCCTTCATCCCTTTGAATCCCAGGTATGGACTGAGAAGTGGCCATAGGTGACACTTGGGACACACCAGAATTCCACTCTGACTTGGTCACAACATCAATGTGCTTAAGGGTCAAGCACAAGTTGTCGGACATGTGGTCTGGGGGCAGACAGTGGCCTTGCTGTCTCTAATTATCTTCTTGTTCATGCCTTTCATTTCCATTGCTCCATCTCTGTCTTCCTGCTTATAGGGGGTGGGGAGGGGCAAGGGTCTCTGTGTAACTCTGTTCCCTAGTCTGATCTACATTACCTTCTCGGCCCCCATGTTCTAAGGATGGGCTTAGAATCTGCTGCTCAACCCTCTGGGCTGGGAAAAGAACTAACTGGCACAGTCTTCCAGGCAGCAGGGGTAGCCCCTCAAAACCGAGCTGCTGGAATCTCTGTGGGGCCTCTGGGTCCTCGTGATTCATGTAGCTGCAGAGGCCCTGCCTTGGACGCTACATCAGACAGATTCCAATGTCCACAGAATGCCCTGGCTTGGATCTTCTCATAATTACTCTTATAACTTACTTTTTAAAGAGCTCTGGTGAGGGCTAAACATGTTTTATTTTAAAATGACATTTCTTGGGTAATTTTTTGGTCAAAGATTATATATGCATTACAGAAAATGTAGGAAAGAAAAAAAGCAAAGCAGAAATAAGGAAAATAAATATTCACTATAATCCCACCATCTGGAGATAATATTTAAGAATATATAGCATTTCATTCATTTTGGGGGGGTTGCCTATCTATGTTCACTTTTTATTTCTAAAAATGGAATCATATCACATTCACCACGTTACCTAACAGCCACTTCTCTGCTTTCTCCTTTGCCAGTAAACCCTGAGTTTGTCCAAATAGAGGACAGCCATGTGCCTGAGGGAAGGATGGGACCTTCTCCAGCCTGAAGTAATGCAACTAAATTGGTCTAGGTCGTTCTGGATAATTCTACTCGTCTTGCCAGTGACCGGCTTGGGAATAAACACGTGACATTATTTTGGCCAAAGAGACAGGAAGGAAGTCTGTAGGGAACTTCTGGGAAAAGTTCCTTCGCTCTTCAAAAAAACCCCAGCATTGCTGCAGTGGTACACCCTTGCACTCATTTCTTACTTCCTTAGTTTAAACTCTGGGTTAAATGTTATGAACAATTTTGAGACTTTTAATACATATTCCAAATTGCCTAGGAGCCCCTATTGACATGTTTTGTACTAACACTTAAAAATTCTCCATGGAAGGTCTATTTTATCTTTCTTTACAGTGAGCTATCAAAAGAATCCTTATCAATAAGTATTATTCCTGCAAGTGCAGACTTATTTTCCAAAATGAGTTCCATTTATGCAAAGTCTGTCTTCTAATAAACATTAATACTTCATATTCTTCAACATAACATTAAATTCACATTATTAGAATCATATGAGGGTAGATCCCAGGGCCAAGTAAGGTCATGTCTTTGGGCTGATGGTGCTCAACACTGGCTATACACTTGGGATCACCTGTGGTCATGACCTGTGGTCATGTTGGTTTTTTTTTTGCGGTACGCGGGCCTCTCACTGTTGTGGCCCCTCCCATTGCGGAGCACAGGCTCCGGACGTGCAGGCTCAGCGGCCATGGCCCACGGGCCCAGCCGCTCCGCGGCATGTGGGATCTTCCCGGACCGGGGCACGAACCCACGTCCCCTGCAGCGGCAGGCGGACTCTCAACCACTGCGCCACCAGGGAAGCCCACCTGGGGACCTTTAAATAAAACCAAAGTCTTTATAGAGAGATAGCTGATGTACAATACACTGTACATATAGTGAGCAATTTGATAAGCTTTAACATACGTCACCAAAATCAAGATAATAAACATATTTATCACCTCCAGATTGCAAGGCTCACTCACTGTCCTTGGTGCTGCCTGGCATCCACTTACTTGGAAATGACTGTTTCACATATTTTGTCTGTTTTTTTAGTCGTCTCAGGTAGGAATAGGAAGGAAAATCCACCCCCTGTTACTACATCTTAGACGGAAGCAGATATTCCCCACCTGGGGAGTTTTTGTAAAACAATTTCTTGGTTATACCCCAGAACAAATGAAGTATAATTTGGGGGGGGCTAAATAAACCATATTTATTTATTTTTTCATTAAGCTATAATTTACATGCAATAAAATTCATGCTTTTTAGTGTACGGTTTTGTGAATTTTGGCCAGTGTGTATACACTCATGAAACTACCACCACAGTCATGACACAGATCAATTCCACCCCCTCTTCCAAATTCTCCTACTAGGCCCCTTTGTTGTCAATCCTCCCCCGCCCCCAACCACTAGCTCCTGGCAACCACTGATCCTACCCCTCTCTATAGCATGAGTACACAGACCAGTGCGGATGTCTGAACAAGGGAGATTGGCGGATGAAAGGTCTCGAGTCAACAACACACATTTGCTCCTATGACAGATCCCAGGAGCAGGCACACTTGGCCCAAGCTGTAGTTTACCCTTTAGCCTGAGGAGCAGCTGTGGTCTTCAACTGTGTTTCCTGGGACCAGAATGGCCATCATCATTGGGGTCAATTTAAGGCCTTATGAATACTGACTACCTCACGAATTTTAAGCGCCTCTTGGTCCCTCCATTCTTTCCTCTCTCAGTTCCGCATTTACACGCTCTGGATGCCCTATCATGTCCCCTGAGTCACCAACCTACCTATCCACACTTCCCATTTGTATTTCTTGTCTTCTGAAGCAGCAGTGATTTTTCTTAAATAATACACAAATGCATATTGTGTTGTGACACACATAAATGCCATCTTTCATGGGTCGCCATAGAAACAAAGATCAAGAACTGCCCCTCCACGTGAGGAGAGGCGTCACTCGGAGGATGTGAGACGCAGGGATTGGATCCATGAAGACAAGAGTAGAGCCACATTGTAACTGTGGGAAATAACTGTAATAATTACAAGTTATCTGGTTTGGCTCTTGCAAGAGCCCTGTGAAGGGGCTATTCTTATTCCATTTTCCAGTTGAGGAACAAGCACAGAGAAAGGAAACAACCGGTCAATGTGCTCAAAAATGCCTAGTCCTTCTGGCTTCAGGTTCAACGCTCTCTTTACATATTATAGCGGGGATTAAATCGTCTCCACCTTCTCAAGTTCTTTACAAAGATAAATGGTCCTAGGATAGCAAGTAGTGTTTGGAGACAGGGTTGATGAGGTGAAAGGGAAGACTTCTCATGCTTTCCCCAGTGCATGTGGTCAGACTCACGGAACACCAATGACTACATCCAAGGAAATTCTCTCTCTACTTGGCAACTTCCCCTCATCCTGTAAAACCAATAAAGCTTATAAAGAATAAGCTGCTAGAGGTGAATGATCAGCTGCGAAGGGCAAAACTGGTTCTCAGCTAAACACCTGTGTTAAGTGGTCCAGGGCTTAGATCTGAAATGTGGAAGCTGCTGCCAGCTGCTGGGTCTCAGCCCAAATTGAGAACTAAGGTTCAATACAACAACCTGTGTCAGACTTTCAGAATTCTCAGTCACAGACCAGCTTGGTGGAGTCCAGAGAAGCTTCCATTCACTTTGGAGGTCGACCTCCCTTCAGTCTCTTCCCCTCTCTGCGCTGTAACTCAGGCCAGTGGCTCTCAAAGTGTGGCCCCTAGACCAGCAGTATCAGCACTACTTAGGAATCTCTTTTTCAATTGAGGTCAAATTTACATAACATCAAATTAACCATTTTAAAGCGTACAGGTCATCCTCATGTAGTCCGTTCTCAGTGTTGTGCAGCTATCCCCCTCTACCTAGTCCCAAAACATTTTCATCATTCCAAAAGGAAAACCTGTCCCCATTAGGCAGTCACTCCTTCCTTCCCCTCCCCCAGCCCCCGCAACCGCTCATCACTTTCTGTTTCTACAGATTTGCCTATTCTGGACATTTCATAGAAATGGAGTCACACAATACGTGACGTTTTGTGTCTGGCTTCTTTCACTTAGCATAACGTTCTTGAGGTTCATCCAGGTTGTAGCATGTGTTAGCACTTCATTCCTTTCTACGGTTCTAAGAACTTTTTAAAAATGCAAATTTCCTGCCTCACCCAGACCTAGTGTATCAGAAACTCTGAGGGTGGGGTCCAGCAACTGGTGTTTTCACAAGGCCTTTTGGTTACTTGAAGGCATCCTAGCGTTTAAGAACTCCTGATTTAGGAGATGTCAGCCTACGCTCTTTGACATAGAAGGAAGTTGTTAGGTTCCTAAATTCAGGATTTTTTTATTCTGCCCCAAACCCCGAGTCAGTATAGACGTTTCAAAGGCAAAAATGGTTTTGCCTTTTTCTTGAGTTGTCGGAGAAGGCTTTCAGGATCTGCCAAATTCATTCCTTGTCTTAAAAAACACATCGAATATCTAGACACATTCTTTCAAAGTAATCTCAGACTATTTTTAATCTCTTAACGTTAACTCAACCTTTTCCATTTTGTTTCCATCCTATTTAGAGAATGGCTAGTTTCTTCTCGAACACCTCCAGATGTGCCTTCTGTTACCCAAGCTGTACACTGTAGGTGGCTGCAAACAGGACCGGCCCAGCTGGCTCCTTCCTTGGCTCCCTCATTACACCGTATAGATTCGTCCTTTAAATACCCAAGGGCCATCCACTCTGTATGACGTCACACAGAGCGAAGTAAGTCAGAAAGAGAAAAACGAATATCGTATAATATCACTTATACGTGGAATCTAGAAAAAAATTGTATATATGAACTTATTTGCAAAGCAGAAATAGAGGGACTTCCCCAGTGGCGCAGGGGTTAAGAATCCGCCTGCCAGTGCAGGGGACACGGGTTCGAGCCCTGGTCCGGGAAGATCCCACATGCCACGGAGCAACTAAGCTTGTGCGCCACAACTACTGAGCCTGCACTCTAGAGCCCGCAAGCCACAACTACTGAAGCCCGCACACCTAGAGCCCATGCTCCGCAACAAGAGAAGCCACCGCAATGAGAAGCCCACGCACCGCAACGAAGACCCAACGCTGCCAAAAATAAATAATTAAAAAAAACCCCATACTTTAAACAAACAAACAAAAAGCGGAAATAGAGTCACAGATGTAGAGAATAAACTTAGGGTTGCCAAGGGGGGAAGAGGGGATGGGACGAACTGGAAGGTTGAGATTAACATATATACACTACTATGCATAAAATAGATAACTAATGAGAACCTACACAGGGAACTCTACTCAATGATCTGTGGTGACCTAAAGGGGAAGGAAATCTAAAAAAGAGGCGATATATGTATACGTATAACTGATTCACTTTTCTGAACAGCAGAAACTAACACAACATTGTAAGGCAACTATACTTCAATAAAAACTAATTTAAAAAAAAAACAAAACACCCAAGGACCCACATAAAGGCTTTCAGTTGCAGTGAGCCGAAAGGAATTTCTGTAGTTTGACACCCAAATTCCCCATTTCTTCCCTGGTATTTCCCCCTCACGGTGGCTTCTGTAGCCTATCTGGCCCTCTGCTGATAATTTGTAGGTTTAGGAAGGAGAGCTGTCTTGGGTGGCGTGGGAACCCGCAGTAGGAAATTCAAGGAACTGGGACCCGAAAGACTAGGTTCCATTGCTGACTTGATACACGCTCTTGTTCACTCAACAAATACAGAATTTATTGAAGACCACGTGGGCTAGCTACTGGGTGAGAAGGCTGCGGTGAGCAAGGTCAACACTGTTCCCCTCCGCTCCCATTTTGGGAGCTTAAAGTCTAACGCGAGATCCAAACAAGCAAAGAGGCCATTTCAGCACTGTGTGAGGAGGTGTCGATGGGGCGTGTCTGAGATAACGCTGTGGGGGATGCGGAGAGGCACTTACTCCAGAGGCAGCGGTGTGTGCGTAGGGGAGGTCAAAGGAGGCTCTGAGGAGAAAGAGAGGGATAAGTTTGTTCTAACCCATGGAGGGTGAGTTGGCAAAAACTGGGTGTCAGGTGCGGCAGGGTAGTTTAGTTGGGAAGAGGCTTCCTGAGAGAGGAAACGGCAGATGCGAAGGTTGAGGACAGAGAAGGGGTGTGTGTCATGCTAGGAACTATAGCAGGATTCTGAAGTTGCTGGATTGTAATGTCAGGGGTGGGTCTGCTGTGACAGAGGGTTAGCAAGGGCAGAAAGAGATGGTAGAGCTCAGTTAAGGCCAGGGAAGGGGTAAAGCTGAGTTGTGATTTGACCTGCTGTGTGTTTTCGTGATCACTTGGACTACGTAAGGGGAGTGAGTTGGAGGGAATGAGGAATGAGACTGGGAATCCCGTCAAGGGGCTCTTGCACTGGGGCCTCTCATACCACTGCTAGTGGGTGTGTAAATTAGACAAACACTTTGGAGAACAGTTTGGGAATGTCTAGTAAAGTCAAAGATATGTGTACCCTGTGATCCAGAAATTCTGTTCACAAGAAGTTATGAGTAAGTTGCTCATAACTGTATTCTTTGAAATAAAAAATTGGAAGCAATTTAACTGCCCATTAATAGGAGAATGGATAAAATGCAATACATAAAACATGCTATATTTATGCAATGGATTTTTATGCAGTAGTTAAGATGAATGGACTGGGGCTGGATTTATCAAACTGAAAAAATCTCAAAAGCATAATGTTGAACAAACAGCCATGGTTTGCAGAAATACAGGTACAACTTGACATCCTGTACTTAAAGCTTCTAAGGTCTATCATTTCTTTATGCACCCTTAAGACAGAAAAAATGCTGAGAATTAAACTCTGACAAAATGCTTTCTTGTCACTTATTATTTGATACTTTATACTTGATTAGACACTTTTTTTACCATATATTACTCTTGTGTGTGCATAAAAAAGTAAAATAAATAGAAGTGAAATAAATCAGTTTTTCCACATGTAAATTCTGACTCTTCTAAATTCTTTTGACTTAAAGTCACTGAAGTCTGCGTTTCCCACATAATAAATCCTCCACCAAACTAGAGGGCTGGTGATAAGGCATCCCTGAAAGCAATCCATAAGAGAACTCACGGCTGTTGTCGCTGGGTTCTTAAGCTATTTTTGCAGTTAGGTATAGCTAAGCTCCTTCAGAGTCCTCCTTCTGGAACATTGCTGGACATTTCTGAATTACCTCCGTACCCACGATCTCCTCACAACCACTTGGTTCCCGAAGGGAAAAAGAGTGCCCCACTATTGTCTCCACAATTTTCTGCAAGTTTAGTCCTGCTACTTTTGATGTTGGAGGATGTGCAGGCAGTATGGCACGACTGCCACCTGGCTGGCCGCTATTGTAAGGTGTCATCAGGTATAAGAGCATCCTGATTTCTGAGATATTCAAATGTGAAAAAAGATGTGTGCTTTACATTTTGGAGGGTAAGTTCAAAATAGGAGAGTATTAGCAAACCCACTCGACTTCACAGCCATGCCACAACTTCCAATCCAGCTTTGTAATGAAATCAACATTTTGATATCACTTATATGGGGAATCTTAAAAAATGACACAAATGAACTTATTTACAAAACAGAAACAGACTCACAGACATAGAAGACAAACTTATGGTCACCAAAGAGGAAAGGGGGGTGGGGAGGGACAAATTAGGAGTTTGGGATTAGCAGATACAAACTACTATATATATAAAATAGATAAACAACAAGGACCTACTGTATAGCCCGGGGAGCTAAATGCAGTATCTTGAAATAAACTATAATAGAAAAGAAAAAAAAGATGTGTACCTTAGAAATGATGCAATATGGTAGGTATTATTTATGAATAAACATGTAAAAACTATTCATGGAAATGATAAACACCAAATTCAAGATGGCTGCTATCACCATAGAGAGAACGCTGATGTGGAAATGGAGGGCAGGTGATGGGGACCCAGGCACGGGGGCCCCCAACGAGCCGCTCACACTCTAGCCTTTAAGCAAGGTGGTGTCACGTGGGTGGGTGTTTGTATTACTCTCCACACTTTCTGTAAGACAAATATTTCATAACTCATAAAGAAGGAAACTGTCACACTAGTACAATTCTGTTAATAATCGCCATGCGAGGCAGGGCACGTGTCTAACTTCAGCTTTCTAGTCTACGTTGTAAAGAGGACTAATGCCTCTTCTCCCTGCCTCAGAGGAATTGGCGTCGTTGTGAAGGTCAAAACAGCTAATGATTGTGAAACTCTCTGTGAAACCCCAAAGCATGGGAGAGGAAGGTTACTGAGGTGGTCATCTCACAAGCTGACCAAACCTCTTACCAAGGATGTGTGGGAAATGCTTCCGGTAACGGCCCCCAGTGGGTCAGGCCTCCCTCTGTCTACACCCCTTTTGCAAGATGACTCTGCCACTCCTCCCATCAAATGGTGGTGCCTATTTCTCCACTCCTCCGCTCCGGGCTGGCCTTGGGACCCGCTGTGATCAACAGAATATGGTGAAAGTGACATGGCAAGTTCCAGAGCCTAGACCTCCAGGGTAATGTGTCTTTCACTGTAACACCCTAGATTCCCGAGACACCCCCCACCAGGCTGGAAAGCTCAGTCTAGCCTATTGGAGGATGTGAAGTTAAGTCAAGAAGAATCAAGAAACCCGGCCAACAGCCAGTACCAACGGCTAGACGTGAGTCAGGCCATCTCGGACTTTCCGGCCCCGTGGACCCACTGGCTGAATGCTGTCGACCAACACAACTCCTCAGCCAATCCACACAATCATGAGAAATAAGGAGTCATCAGGGTCTTTAGGTCACCATGTTTCAGGGTGGTTTGTTTTGCAGAGTCAGCTACGCTGACCCATGACCGGCAGTTTGCTTTGGTCTATTTTGTAGATGACAAGACACTCCTATTGCCATGTTGTGAGTTGGGCAGTAAGTAATTATTAAGCGCCTACTGTGTGTAGGTTACAGGGTAGGTGCTGTGAAGACTACAAAAATGCCCTGTAGATAAATGGCTCAGTCGTAGCACTAAAAGGAGCTGTAACCTTGTTAGGAAGACAAGATGTAAATTATAGAAAGGTAAATAAGAATGTACTAACTTGAGAAAGATGTGCTCTCCAGGGGAAAATGAACACTTATGAAGTTCTTACTATGTAGCAGGAATGGCTGGCTTCGTTCATTGAATTCTTACAACAATGCTATGAGGTAGGTACTATGATTATTCCCATTTTACAGGCAAGGAAACTGAGGAAGCCGCAGGTAAGTAACTTGCCCAGGGTCACACAGCCAGCAAGTGGTTGGGCCCAGCCTGGGAACCGGCAGCCTGATTGCAAAGCCTGCATGTGCCCAGGACTAAATGAGTGACAGCAAGGCCAGTGCTGTGAGGACGAGGGGACACATGCTCTGGGGGTGGGGACGGTCAAGAAGAGCCCTAGGGGAGAGAGACCTCAGCTGGCCTTGGAGGTTGGGTGGGAGTTGGAATGGAATTAAGATAGAAAGTTCCAGGCAGGGGTCAAGACATATGCCCTGTGGGAAACAGGAGGGAAGCACGTGGGGTGTTTGAGGACCTAGGAGTAGCTGAGCCCAGCTGGGTCAGGACCTGCCTGCCTCCAACCCGGGAGGGCTGCGACTGTCCTTAGCGGCCACTTACATCCAGGGAGACCCCCCACTGCCTGGCTGAGGGCAGGCCCGGGAGAGGTGGGCTGGGAGGACAGTGGGGAAAATGGCGATATCACTGGGGGACCAGGACAGAACGAGGAAACAGGATGGGAGGGGCTTCGGGGCCTCCTGGAATTCTCAGGTGGGGAGGGTGCAGGGACCGAGCAGTTCCAGCTGCCCCATGGAGCCCATGTCCATCGGCCAGGACAGCAGAGGCCGGGGTGCGACTGGTGTGCCGTTTCTCCCGGGGCGTGTGGGGTGGGCTTGTTCCTCACGGCCCTGTGTGCTCCCAGACCATCTTTTCCCGCCGTCTTAGACTAGCAGCGGCCACCAAAATCATTTCTGCAAAAACCTTTGCTGTGACTCAAGAGGGAAAGGTGTGTTCAGATATGCTCTTGAAATTCTCTTAAACAACCTGTCAACTACAATAGAACATTTTAGTAAGAGTCCAATTCTTGTTTGTTGCATGTAGTTTTGGTTAAGATATGTCACTTCACTTTATAAACACCCGTGGTGCCGGTGGCTTTTGGGGGCTAAGGTTGCTGCTTGTTTGCGGATGTGGTTACTGCCCCTGAGAAGCACCCATGAAAAGCAGAGACCACAGGAGCACCGTCTTGGTGCACCCAAGTGGGTGCACCCACTCCCACCCTCGCAACACTGGATTGCTCACAGCCTATGGGAACTCAGGAAAGGCTCCAAGTGAAGAGACACTTGAGATGGGCCTTGAAGGATGGAGAAGATTTTGACAGGTGAGGCCAGGGGAAAAGGTTTACCAGGTGGTGGGAAAACTGACCAAAGGCCTGGGGCCCTGCACGTGCAGGGGACGATCAAGGAAGAGGAAAAGGTCTATGTAATCACAGAGCTTGGGAAATAGAATAAGACAGGACACGTCAGATGGTTGGGGTGGCGTTGGGGACCAGAGCCTTGAGCGGGGACAGTTGGGAGACGTGGCATTGCCCTCTGAAAGCAAGACGGCAAATACGACATCACATGAGAGCAGCAATTGTTCCTGGCTCATTCTTAATTCAACCTTGCGGATCCAGGGTACGCACAGAGGGATGAGAATTGTGTGAGTCTGAGAACATCCTGTGTAAAAAGTTCAGAAGGCTCTACCTAAACAAACCCTTGCAGAGCAAATGATACAAAGTGCATATTTTGGTGAACTTAAAATCGTACATGCAATACATGGTTTGGGTAGAAAATTTTGAAGCCACAGATAAGCAAAAGGAAGGGGAAAAAAGAAATATCACTTATAATTCTACCATCCAGAGATAATAAACATGCCTTTCAGACTTTTTTGAATGCATGGATATAAATCTATGTGACATAAATGGGCTCACACTGCTTTAGAACTTACTTTAGAAAACTCAATATCTTGCGACTATCTTTCTGTATCAATACGTACACTCCTCGGCATCATTTTAAATGGCCATTTATTAGTCCCTGTTGAAGAACATCCTGAACCGTCTCCAATCTCCCACTTCTATTTGTGTTAAAATCTTAACTGTATCCATTCAAGCGATGTGTTCTTAGCCACATGCACAGAAGAGGGCACTTGAAAAATCAAACCCAGGGTAATCATCGTCGAGTTAATCACTTCAGAGCTCTTTTCAGGGCCTACCTGATGTAGCATTCCGTAGTCTTCCAGAAGAGTCTTCAGGAGGTGCTATTAGGTGGCACAGTTCCTTCAGAACCCAAACGACTCATTTGAAGAGTGTGTGGGCTACTTCTATCCGGACTTGACCTCTCCTATTGTCTTTGGATTTCTGTATTCACTCTAACTCCCTCAAAAAAGAAATGACAAGAATCAGATATTTTGCAGTTGTTTGTGATTGATGATGCATTCTTGAAACGGGGAAAAGTTTAATGGATTTAATATGTCCTGCAAAATGTTATGAGTAGACTGAGTAGAAGAAAATGCCTTTTCTACTAGGCAAGCTGTTTACCTGGGGCCTCCTGCAAAGTTAACTGCTGATATCAGACTCGCCCTGATGAGATGGAAACGCTGAGCTGAAGTGTGCCCCGGTGATTTGCAGAGCCCGGTTTTCTGTGGCACCATCCACGCACGATGAAATAGGTCTCTCAGATGAGAGCATCTTTAAAATGATGACATCAAAAACAAAGAGTACAAATTTGAAATCTCAGGGAAGAATGAAGCATAAGGACCTCACTGCTTCCCCCTAGTGGTTCTATCCTGTTTCAGCGGGTCTCTTGGCATGAGGTGGGTCCCGTGCTGGGAAACTCAGCGCCCTCTTGTGGAGGGCAGGAGAAGACATCCACATTTCTGAGATGGCAGAGACCAAGGCTACAGAGAAACCGGTGGACTGACGAAGACATACTTGACCTGACGGATTGGTAAACACTGAGTCACCTCCGGCAGAGCTTGTGTATGTTTTTCCCCCTCAGAGATTTATTAAAAGCTGAATCAAATCGATTCTCGTTCCTTTAGGATGATTGAATTGTATGTCTTTTTTATTCAATACCTTTTGTTATTGTTCTGTTTATTCCATTACTTTGAGCATCCTCTTGGAATTACCCAGTTTCAGTAGTACGATTTTGCCCCATTTATCAGACATGGTTTATGGATGAAGGGAATGCTCCAGAGAGCTGATGGTGTAGCCTCTGAACCACTATAACGTTTGTCAGGTTTTGCAGATAGAAGATAGTGATTAAAGGCATGGGCTGTCATGCCTAATTCCAGCACTGGTTCTACTAACTGGGTGGCAGGCAGGCACCTGACTTAACTTTTCAAAACCTCACCTTCCTTACCTACAAAATGAGGAGGATGATAGTTCCTACCTTGCAGAGTTATAACAATTAAAGAATGTAATAAATATATTAGCACACTGCCTAGCTCATTGTACTTAGCAAATGTTAACTATTACTATTTAACCAGAAGACGAACATTTTTTAAAAGGTGCATTACGTTCTTCACTGAGTTTTTAAACAGAGTACAATGACCGACATTAACCATTTTCTAGGAGGCTCATATTTTTCCTTGTAAAAAATGACTCTGTGCCCATAAGTAAGAGCAATAAGGTGCCAAGAAGTGGCTGAGGTCTGAGTACAGTTCTCCGACTTTTTTCTACTACAAAGCTGGTGGTCTGCATGTGAACTGCCTGCACTGCATTCTGAGTTCTTGTTTCTATTTCCATTTTCACCTGTTCCCTCACTATCTCACTGCCCATTTCTAACACCACTGCTGACTCCACCCTTCTTTCGAATCCACTGTGGAGTCAGAAATGAGGTAACAGAGCTGATTAGAATTCTGTTTTATGCAATAGGTTAAATAGACTCTAGCGGGAACGTCTGAACTCTTGCCCTCTTTGCAAAACACATAATCTCCTATCTGAATACAAGTATGCCTTTTAGTGCCTATGGAATCCATACCCAGGGAGTAGGAAAGAGCAAAAATTAAAAAAAAGGAAGTGTTAAAAGACTTTTCTTAGGATGGGCAGCTGTTCATGCGAGCTGAGAGCTCTTGAGGCAGCCCTCTTTTGATTTTTGTCTCCTTGTGGGGGGTAGGGGTGGGGAAGGAGAGTTGGGTTCTGCTCCCTAGGCTGGAAGCACTGCCCTCTAGTGGTTAGGAGGGCAGGGTGCTGCCGGAGGCGGCTATCTCACAGAAAAGGATCCTGCAGGTAGTGATAAGAGGAGGGCAAGCAGATATTGCTCAGGGGAGCATAACTGGAGGAGAATCTGAACCAGACTCAAGACAGGAGCAAAGATCACAGTGAGGAGAGCCAAGGTGGGTCTATGATTGAGAGTACAAATAACAAGGTAAGAAGTGGAGATGTGGTGTCTGTAGCTTTGTAGTATAGTCTGAGGTCAGGGAGCATGATTCTTCCAGCTCTGTTCTTCTTTCTAAAGATTGTTTTGGCTATTCAGGGTCTTTTGTGTTTCCATACAAATTTTAAAGTTATTTGTTCTTGTTCTGTGAAAAACCTCATTGGTATTTTGAGAGGGACTGCATTGAATCTGTAGATTGCCTTGGGTAGTATGGTCGTTTTAACAATATTCATTCTTCCAATCCAAGAACATGGTATATCTTTCCATCTGTTTGTGTCATCTTCAATTTCTTTCACTTGCATCTTATAGTTTTCTGAGTATGGATCCTTCACCCATAGGTAAGTTGAGTATACCATCTCTTTTCTTTCATGATCCTGACTCATAGACCATGTATTTCATTAGAGATCCACGATGCTTAACAACATTTTAAAACCCATTTATTTCATTTTTTAATTTCTCCACTACGTTCTCTTCACTAGAACATAATCACATTGTCTTGCATGTAGAAGGTGATTATCTTAGACGGTGTTTTCTCAGAAGCAGACCCTGAACCAAAAATACGAGTGCAAGCCAAAGCAATCTTAAGAAAAATAGAGCTGGAGCAATCAGGCTCCCTGACTTCAGACTATACTACAAAGCTATAGTCATCAAAACAGTATGGTACTGACACAAAAATAGAAAAATAGATCAATGGAACAGGATAGAAAGCCCAGAAATAAACCCACACACCTATTGTCAATTGATCTAAGACAAAGGAGGCAAGACTATACAAGGGATGAATGGACAGTCTCTTCAACAGATGGTGCTGGGAAACCTGGACAGCTACATGTAAAAAAAATGAAATTAGAACATTCTTTAACACCATACACAAAAATAAGCTCAAAATGGATTAAAGACCTAAATGTGAGACAGCACACTATAAAACTCTTAGAGGAAAACATAGGCAGAACACTCTCTGACATAAATCACAGCAAGATATTTTTCAATCCGTCTCCCAGAGTAATGGAAATAAAAACAAAAATAAACAAATGGGACCTAATTAAACTCAAAAGCTTTTGCACAGCAAAGGAAACCATAAACAAAATGAAAAGACAGCTCACAGATTGGGAGAAAATATTTGCAAATGATGTGGTCGACAAGGGATTAGTCTCCAAAATTTACAAACAGCTCATGCAGCTTAATATCATCAAAACAAATAACCCAATCAAAATATGGGCAGAAGACCTAAATAGACATTTCTCCAAAGAAGACATACAGATGGCCAAGAGGCACATGAAAAGATGTTCAACATTGCTAATTATTAGAGAAATGCAAATCAGAACTATAATGAAATATCACCTCACAACAGTCAAAATGGCTACCATCAAAATCCATAAATAATAAATGCTGGAGAGGGTGTGGAGAGAAGGGGACCCTCCTACACTGCTGGTGGGAATGTAAGTTGGCACAGCCACTATGGAGAACAGTATGGAGTTTATTTAAAAAACTAAAAACAGAACCACCATATGATCCAGCAATCCCACTCCTGGGCATATATCCAGAGAAAAACACGGTCCAAAAGAATGCATGCACCCCCATGTTCACTGTAGCACTGTTTACAATAGCCAAGACATGGAAGCAACTTAAATGTCCATGGACAGAGGAATGGATAAAGAAGATGTGGTACATATATACAACAGAATGTTACTCAGCCATTAGAAAGAATGAAATAATGCCATTGGCAGCAACATGGATGGATCTAGAGATTGTCATACTGAGTGAAGTAAGTCAGACAGAGAAAGAAAAATATCATGTGATATTACTTATATGGGAAATCTTAAAACAAATGATACAAATGAACTTATTTGCAAAACAGAAACAAACTCACAGACTTAGAGAACTAAACTTATGGTTACCAGGTGGGAAGGGTGGGAGAAAGGGATGGTTAGGGAGTTGGGGATTGACATGTACACACTGCTATATTTAAAATGGATAACCAACAAGGACCTACTATATAGCACAGGGAACTCTGCTCAATATTATGCAATGACCTAAATGGGAAAAGAATTAGAAAAAGAATAGATACATGTGTATGTATAATGGAATCACTTTGCTGTACACCTGAAACTATCACAACATTGTTAATCAACTATACTCCAATATAAAATAAAAAGTTAAAGATAAATTAAAAAAATTTTTTTAATTAAAAAACATATGAGTGCATGTGATTTATTAAGGACGTGTTCCTGGGAGAAGTTGCTAAGGGATCGTGGAGGCAAGAGAGAAAAGAGGATGAAGTTAAGCAATGGTGTGATGCCAGGGGAAAGTCCCAGTCTCCGGGTCCCAGGGGAGCTCTGGAGCATCAGTTGCACCTCAGAGTTTGTCCCTTTGGGAGGCAAGGAAGGTGGTATGTCAAATGCTTCCTCCACAGTAAGGCCAGTCATTAAGCAGCAGAGGCCATGAGGGCACGGTGGGTCACCAACTCCCAGAGTCTCTAAGTGGACAAGGTGACTTCAGCAGTCACAGTCAAAAGTTAAAAGAAAGGCGAAGCTGTGAGCAGCTAGCTGTGTGGCACAGAAAAGCTGGGGACCTGGGAAGGATATCAGTGGTGTCCTCTAGAACTTTCACTATGGATATGGTAAATGAGTGAATCAATGAATGAGTAAAGGCCCTCAAATCCCTCCATATGGACACACAGGGTATCATTTTTTTGCTTTATGTTACATGTATTTAGATCCCTATTACCTAGTATTCTATGGATTAGATTTTGGTAAAGAAACATTGCTCATCCAGAGAGCTAATTTTTCCTTATCCAGGGCACTGTGATTAGGGAAGAGACCCTCCCAAGACTGAGAGTGCAGGACTGAGTCAGCTGCCAGAGTCAGACCTTCTAAAGAACTGGAGTCACCAGTGCACGACAAGAATGCCCTTGAGAAAGATGTGACCAGTGGAGCCTTACACCTGGAATTAAAATGGACAGGATGGGGTCTGACATGACCCCAGGCCTCTTACTAAGTGGATGACCAGAGAATAAACGAGTCCCTGGAAGTCCATCCCCAGGGCAGCATAAGAAGGTGATCATGAGTATAACATGAGGACGGAAAAAGAAGAGACCAATGTAAATAACCCTGTGAGAAGCAGCAACAAACGGTCTAGGAGATGCTTTTCGTGGTCATAAATATCTTGCATAATGATGAAGAGCATATACAGACACGTGAAAACATCATAAATAAGATGGTGGCTCTGTCCTAGCTACTCATGGACAGAGAACTACAGCCCTACCCACTATTCCAAAAGAAGGAGTAAACATTAAAACCGGACCTCCATTCTTGAGGTTTTTCTTAGTTGAAATGTGTCAAGTTATTTAGTAGAAATTTTGTTTGCCTATAGTGAGGTGGTTATGTTCAAATAAAGATACTTTCCTTTCTTATGTCTGCATTAAAGGACCCCCAACATGGGTGGCACTGTAGTAGGAATGTGCAGTGAATCTGAGGGATCTGTGCATATCTCACCTGGGCTGTCCAGTCTAGAAGACTGGGCAGAAATTGCCATAGAAATCATACCCAAAGTAAGATCCTGGTATACAGACTTTGTTACATAAGTATTGTGTGTTTCAGAGTCTTAGAAACAAACAAGGGAACAAACAAATAGTACATTCTGATTCTCAACTATGTTTCTAGCAGTTGAAGGTACAGGATAGTGACTCTGGAAGGGTGAGGGGCGACAGTGCCTGATGCTGCAGAAGGGAACCCAGGCCCTTTCCTTTCCACCATATTTGGATCTAGAAGGTCTGTCTGCTTCATGCACCCTTTTCACTGCGGACGGACAGGCACACATTGATTTAAAGGATTAAGACAAGAAATGACCTGACCCTTGTCACAACTTTTCAAGGAAGCAGAAAGAGAAGCCCTGACCGCGAACTTGGGCTGGCTTTTGCAGTTCAGAAATGTACAGCTAATCCCCACTATGATTACTCCTTTTTTAAAAAATTGAAGTATAGTTGATTTATAGTATTATGTTAGTTTCAAGTGTACAGCAAAGTGATTCCGTTTTTATATATATATATAGTTTATAAATAAATAAATAAATATATATATATATAACGGAATCACTTTGTTATATATATAACTGAATATACATAGAGATATATATTTGGGTTATTTTCCACTATAGGTTATTACAAGATATTGAATACAGTACCCCGTGCTATACAGTAAATCCTTGTTGCTTATCTATTTTATGTATAGTAGTTTGTACCTGTTAGTCCTGTACTCCTAATGTATCACTCCCCTTTCCCCCTCCCCTTTGGTAACCATAAGTTTGTTTCCTATGTCTGTAAGTCTGTTTCTGTTTTGTACATAGATTCATTTGTGTCATATTTTAGATTCCACATATAAGTGATATCATATAATATTTGTCTTTCTCTGTCTGACTGACTTCACTTAGTATGATCATCTCTAGGTCCATCCATGTTCCTGCAAATGGCATTATTTCATTCTTTTTTATGGATGAGTAATTATGATTACTTCTGAGCTTTCACTACTAGTAGTAATGTGCAATCGTCAAGGGAATTGTGAGACTTGTATAGCCCAACCTGTAAGTATTAAAAAAATCGAACTGGGAATGAACTAAACCCACTAACCATTCATTGACACCCATGGTATGCCTTGCTCTGCAGCTGGGAAGGGTGGTGTGGGAGCAGGGGCAACAGATTGAAAAATGTGTGATGGAATCTCTGGTCCCAAGAAAATGAGTCACTACCTGTGGTAGAAAAAATGGGTTGGTACCACTATTAGTGTTGACAGTTTGAGATAAAAGGTGTCAGTAGTTTATAGAAAGAGATTTTCTACATATTGAGAAACACTGAAGGGGGTGAGAAACCCACAAATGTTTGAGTCCATCCTGTGCCTTCTGATTACCTGCATGTAGGCAATGTCCCTGCCCCTGACCTTGGGGAATATTTCCCCTTGCCAGTAAACGCTGCTAGCGGAAGCCTGCAGCAACTATCTTTTTGGAGCCCTGTCCAGACTCAACTCACTGCACCAAACAAGGGTCCTGAAAAGAGACTTCCTTGGAGTCATATGTCAGGGGTCTAAGGAAAATGGGCAGGTACATTTTACTGGCCAATATTCTTCCATTAGAAGTATTTCCTTTGACACTATCTTTTTTTTTTTTTTTTTTTTTTTTTTTGGTGACACCTTCTGTGGAATGGAATTTACACAGCTTTTTGTGCCCATCTTAGGAAAAGAAAAAGATTTTCACTTTCTTTAAATGAATGGTCTGTTTTCCTAAAGGAACAAATCAGCCTTTCCATTTGAGTAAATTATCCAAACCATGCAGCCTAGGGCTTATGCATGGCTGTTAGGGCTCTCAGGCAGGTGATGCCATCTGTACATCCCTCAAGGGGTATCTCTCATATGACACCAAACAAACATTTGCAACTTATTAAATAGCTTCTTGAATTTTAAAAAACTTAATTCAGAGGGTACAATTTTTCACCCTCCCTGGAAGACTGCTTATGGCTACATAGTTTTCATAATGTCCACTGTGGAATCTTTGACTTCTAAAACTATAGAAGAACCCCATGAAAAATCCCTTCCTTTCCAGTTCTACTACCAGAAAATTGATCCGTAAGTGAGTTATGTATTTCTTCTGTGTCAACTTTCTCATTCTCTATAATGGTTATAATGCCATAATAATCAGAAAAGGAAAAGAAATAGAAGGAAACCAAATTGAAAAGGAAGAAGTAAAACTGTCACTGTTTACAGATGACATGATACTATTCATAGAAAATCCTAAAGATACCACCAAAAAAACTACTAGAGCTCAGTGAATTTGGTAAAGTTGCAGGATACAAAACTAATATACTGAAATCTGTTGCACTTCTATACATTAACAACAAACAATCAGAAAGAGAAGTTTAAAAAACAATCCCGTTTACCATCACTTCAAAAAGAATAAAATATCTAGGAATAAATCTAACTAAGAAGGTAAAAGACCTGTACTCGGAAAACTATAAGACACTGATGAGAGAAACTGAAAATGACACAAAAGATGGAAAGATATACTGTTTTCATAGATTGGAAGAATTAACATTGCTTAAATGACCATATTACTCAAGGCAATCTACAGATTCAATGCAATCCCTATCAAAATACCAATGGCATTTTTCACAAAACTAGAACAAATAATTCCAAAATTTGTATGGAAACACAAAAGATCCCAAATAGCCAAAGCAATCTTGTGAAAGAAGAACAAGGCTGGAGGTATCATCCTTGTGGACATCAGACAATACTACAAAGCTAAAGTAATCAAAACAGTATGGTACTGGCACAAAAACAGATACATAGATCAATGGAACAGAATAGAGAGCCCAGAAATAAACCCACACACTTAGAGTCAACTCATCTGTGACAAAGGAGGCAAGAATATAAAGTAGGGAAAAGATAGTCTCTTCAATAAGTGGTACTGGAAAAACTGAAGAGTTACATGTAAAAGAATGAAATTAAAACGTTTTCTCATACTATATACAAAAATAAACTCAAAATGGATAAAGGACATAAATGTAAGACTGGAAAACATAAAACTCTTAGAAGAGAACATAGGCAGAATACTCTTTGACATAAATCATAGCGATATTTTTTTAATCTGTCCCTAAGGTAAAGGAAACAAAAACAAAAATAAACAAATGGAACCTACTTAAAGTTAAAAGCTTTTGCACAGCAAAGGAAACCATTGATAAAATGTAAAGACAACCTACTGAGTGGGAGAAAATATTAGCAAATTATATGACCAGCAGGGGATTAATGTTCAAAACATATTAACAGCTCATACAACTCAATATCAAAAACACCCAAAATTAAAAATGGGAAGAAGACCTGAATAGACATTTTTCCAAAGAAAACATTCAGGTGGCCAACAGAGACATGAAAAGATGCTCAACATCGCTAATCATCAGAGGAATGCAAATCAAAACCACAATGAGATATCACCTCACAACTATCATCAAAAGACCACAAATGACAGCTGCTGGCAAGGTTGTGGACAAAAGGGAACACTACTACATTGTTGGTGGGAATATAAATTGGTGTATCCACTATAGAAAACAGTATGGAGGTTCCTCAGAAAACTAAAAATAGAACTACCATATGATCTAGCAATTCCTGGGTATTTATCTGAAGAAAACAAAAGCATTAATTCAAAAAGATACATGCATCCCAGTGTTCACAGCAGCATTATTTATCAATACAATAGCAAAGATATAGATACAACCTAAGTGTCCATCAACAGATGAATGGATAAAGAATATGTGATATATATATATATAATATATATATATATTATAGATAAATACACATACACACACACACACACACACACACACACACACACACACTGGAATATACTCAGCCATGAAAAAGAATAAAATTTTGCCATTTGAAACAACATGGATGGACCTGGAGGGTATTACACTTAGTGAAATAAGTCAGACAGAGAAAAAACAAAGACTGTATCTTATTACTTGTATGTGTAATCTAAAAAATAAAATGAATGAATATAACAAAACAGAAACAGATTCACCAATATAGTGAACAAACTAGTGGTTACCAGTAGGGAGAGGAAAGGGGGGAGGGGCAAGATAGGGGTAGGGGATTAAGAGGTACAAACTACTATCTATAAAATAAATAAGCCACAAGGATATATTATACAGCACATGGAATATAGTCAATACTTTATAATCAAAACAGTATGGTACTGGCACAAAAACAGAAATATAGATCAATGGAAAGCCCAGAAATAAACCCACACACCTATGGTCAATTAATCTTTGACAAAGGAGGCAAGAATATACAATGGAGAATAGACAGTCTCTTCAATAAGTGGTGCTAGGAAAACTGGACAGCCACATGTAAAAGAATGAAATTAGAACACTCCCAACACCATACACAAAAAATAAGCTCAAAATGGATTAAAGACATAAATGTAAGACCGCATACTATAAAACTCCTAGAGGAAAACATAGGCAGGACACTCTTTGACATAAATTGCAGCCATATCGTTTTGGAGCCGCCTCTTAGAGTAATGAAAATATAATAGAAACAAAAATAAACAAATGAGGCTTCCCTGGTGGTGCAGTGGTTGAGAGTCCGCCTGCCAATGCAGGGGACACAGGTTCCTGCCCCGGTCCGGGAAGATCCCACATGCCACGGAGCGGCTGGGCCCGTGAGCCATGGCCGCTGAGCCTGCGCGTCCGGAGCCTATGCTCCGCAACAGGAGAGGCCACAACAGTGAGAGGCCCGCGTACCGCACAAAACAAAACAAAACAAAACAAAAAAAACAAATGGGACCTAATTAAGCTTAAATGCTTTTGCATAGCAAAGGAAACTACAAACAAAACAAAAAAACAACCTACAGAATGAGAGAAAATATTTGTAAATCTTAATAAACATTTCTCCAAAGAAGACATACAGATGGCCAAAAGGCACATGAAAATATGCTCAACATTGCTAATTATTAGAGAAAGGCAAATCAAAACTACAATGAGGTATCACCTCACACCAGTCAGAAAGGCCATCATCAAAAAGTCTACAAATAATAAATGCTGGAGAGGGTGTGAAGAAAAGGGAACCTTCCTACACTGTTGGTGGGAATGTAAATTGGTATAGCCACTATGGAGAACAGAATGGAGGTTCCTTAAAAAACTAAAAATAGAGCTACCATATGATCCTGCAATCCCACTCCTAGGCATATATCTGGAGAAAACCATGCTTCAAAAAGATACATGCACCCCAATGTTCATTGCAGCACTATTTACAATAGCCAAGATATGGAGGCAACCTAAATGTCCATCAAGAGAAGAATGGATAAAGAAGATGTGGTGTATATATATACAATGGAATATTACTCAGCCATAAAAAATAATGAAATGGTGTCATTTGCAGCAACATGGATGGACCTAGAGATTACCATACTGAGTGAAGTAAGTCAGACAGAGAAAGACAAATATTATATGATATCACTTACATGAGGAATCTAAAAAAAAGGATACAAATGAACTTATTTACAAAACAGAAACAAACTCAGAGACACAGAAAACAAACTTACGGTTACCAAAGGAGAAGGGAGGTGAGGGATAAATTAGGAATTTGGGATTAACATATATACAGTACTATATATAAAATAGGTAAACAAGGACCTACTGTATAGCACAGGGAACTATACTCAATATTTTGTAATAACCCATATGGGAAAAGAATCTGAAAAATGATATATATACTTATAAATATATAAAACTGAATCACTTTGCTATACACCTGAAACTAACACAAAATTGTAAATCAACTATATTTCAATAAAAAATAAATTTAAAAAATAAAATAAATAAGCTACAAGGATATATTGCACAGCCCAGGGAATAGAGTCAATATTTTACACTAACTTTAAATGGAGTATAACCTATAAAAACTTTGAATCACTATGCTGTATACCTAAAACTACTATAATATTATAAATCTTTACCTCATTCAAAATAAATAAAAAATTTAAAAAATAAAATGGTTGTGATCTCTGACCCTACTATTTAAATTGTCCTTAAGTAATATATGTACCTCGAAATACATATTCAAAAACAAACACACATGGTTGCTTGTACAAGTTCTATTCTGTTAAAAAAATGGTAAATACAGATTCAAACCTCTTTGCTCTAAAACCCAAGTAGTTCAAATGACAGGCTTGGCACTTTTAAACCATGTAATCTTGGGAAATTGTTTGCCTCCTATGAAATTAAATTTTCTATCTATAAAATGGAGATAAAAGAAAACATCTTGCACAGTTGTAAAGATTACATTAGTTGATCCATAGAAATAGACTCAGCACAGTTTCTAGTACATTGTGCTTTTAAAATGTTCATTTCCTTTAAAATTCCTATTTATTATGCTTTTTTTAAACTTATATTTGCAGCTCTTGGGACATAATGTGAAAAAGATATCATAGAAACATATAACGTTCCAAGACTGGAAGAACAGAAAATCTGAACAGACCAATTACACGTAAGGAGACTGAAATAGGTAATCAAAAGTCTCCCAACAGGGGCTTCCCTGGTGGCACAGTGGTTGAGAGTCCGCCTGCAGATGCAGGGGACGCGGGTTCGTGCCCCGGTCCGGGAAAATCCCACATGCCGCGGAGCGGCTGAGCGCGTGAGCCATGGCCTCTGAGCCTGCGCGTCGGGAGCCTGTGCTCCGCAATGGGAGAGGCCACAACAGTGAGAGGACTGCGTGCCGCAAAAAAAAAAAAAAAAAAAAAATCTCCCAACAAAGAAAAGCTCAGGACCGATAGTTTCACTGGTGAATTTAACCAAACATTTAAAAAAGAGTTAATGCCAATCCTTTGCTTATTCTTCAAAAAAATTGAAGAGGAAGGAATACTTCCCAATTCACTTTATGAGTCCAAAACACCCTGATTCCAAAGCCATATAAGGACACTACAAGAAAAGAAAACTATAGACCAATATTCCTGATGAATATGATTGCGAAAAATTCTCAACAAAATACTAGCAAACCAAATATAGCAGCACACTGAAAGAATTATTCACCATGATCTAGTGGGATTTATTCCTGGGAGGTAAGAACGTTTCAAAGTATGCAAATCAATGTGATCCATCACATTAATAGAATGAAAGAAAAAAATTATACAATCATCTCAATAGATGCAGAAAAAACATTTGACAAAATTCAACATCCATTCATGATAAAAACTCATAAAAAATTTGGTATAGAAGAAACATGCCTCAACATAATAAACAACATATATGACAAGCTCATAGCTAACATCATACTCAAAGGTGAAACGTGGAAAGCTTTTCCTCTAAGATCAACAGCAAGGCAAGAATGCCCATGCTCACCACTCCTACTCAACATAGTACTGGAAGTCCTAGCTAGAGCAATCAGGCAAGAATAAGACATAAAAAGTACCAGAATTAAAAAGAAAGAGGTCAAATTCTCTATCTGCAGATGACATGATTATAAAGAAATAATCCTTAAAAATCCAGCAAAATCCTAAAGAATCCAGAAAAAAACCTGTTAGAATGAACAAATTCAGTAAATTTGCAGGATATAAAATTAACATACAAAAATTCAACAGCATTTCTATACATTAATAATGAATTATATGAAAAGGAAATAAAGAAAATGATCCCATTTACAATAGCATTGAAAACAATAAGATACTTAGGAATAAATTTAACCAAGGAGGTAAAGGCTCTCTCCACTGAAAACTATGACATCAGTGAATCAAAGAAGACACAAATAAATGGAAAGGTATCCTGTGTTCATGGATTGAAAGAATTAATAGTTAAAATGTCCAAACTACTCAAAGCCATCTATAGATTCAAAGCAATTCCTATCAAGATTCCAGTGGCTTTTTTTTAAAAAAGAAGACAAACAATCCCCAGTTTTATATAGAACCCCTAAAACCCTGAATAGCCAAAATATTCCTGAAAAAGAACAACAGAGTGGGAGGCATCACACTTCCTGATTTCAACCTATATCATAAAGCCATAGTAATCAAAATGGCGTGGTGCTGGCATAAAAACAGACACATAGGCCAATGGAACAGAATTAAGAGTCCAGAAATAAATCTGTGCATATATGGTCAACTAACACTTGCCAACATTACTCAGTGGGGAAAAGGCAGTCTCTGCAATAAATGGTGCTGGAAAAATTGGATATTCACATGCAAAAGAATGAAACTAGACCCCTATCTTAAAAACACTTGAAAAAAATAACTTGAAATGGATTAGAGATTTAAATGTAAGACTGGAAACCATTAAACTCCTAGAAGAAAACATAGGAAAAAATCACCTTAATATGGGTCTAGGCAATGATTTTTTTGATATGACACCTATAGTACAAGCAACAAATTCAAAAATAAACAAATGGGACACATCAGACTGAAAAGCTTCTGCACAGCAAAAGGAATGATCAACAAAATGGAAAGGCAGCCTATGGAACGGGAGAAATATTTGCAAACTATATATCTGACAAGGGGTTAACATCCAAACTGTATAAGGAACTCATAATTCAATAGAAAAAACTAAATAATCCAATTTTTAAAATGGGCAAACAACCTGAATAAACATTTTTCCAAAAATGATACACAAATGAAAAGGTGCTCTACATCATTAATCATCAGGGAAATACAAATCAAAACCATAATGAGATATCACCTCACATCTATAACAGCTGTTATCAAAAAGATAAGTGTTGACAAGGATGTAGAGAAAAGGGAACCCTTGTGCAGTGTTGGTGGGATTGTAAATTGCTAAAGCCACTATGGAAAACAGTATGGAAATGCCTCAAAAATTAAAAATAGCATTACCATATGATCCAGCAATTACACTTCTGGGAATATATACAAAGGAAACAAAAACACTATATCAAAGAGATATCTGCACCCCCATGCTCATAGCATGATATCTATAATACTGAAGACATGGAAACAACTTCAGTGTCCATCAATGGATGAATAAAGAACTCGTGATATATATATATGTATGTACGTGTATATATATATGTACACATATATATGCAAACACATATACATATACACACACACTAGAATATTACTCAGCCATGAAAAGAAGGAAGTCCTGCCATTTGTGACAACATGGATGGGTATTATGCTAAGTGAAATAAGTCAGACAGAGAAAGACAAACACTGAATGATCTCACATGTGGAGAGAAGAAGAAGAAGGGGAAGAGGAAGAGGAAGACAAAGGAAACCAAACTCATCCAAAAGGAGATCAGATTTGCAGTTATCAGAGGCAGATGATGGGGGATGAAGGAAATGGATGAAGGTGATGAAAAGTTTCAAACTTCCAGTTGTAAGATAAATAAGTACTAGGGATGTAATGTACAACATGATGACTGTAGTTAACACTGCTGTATGGTATATTTGAAAGTTGTTGAGAGGATAGATCCTAATAATTCTCACCATAAGGAAAAAACCATTTTTTTTCCTTTTTCTTTCTGTTTTTTTATCTGTATGAAATGATGGATGTTAAGTAAACTTGCGGTAATTTTTTCACAATATAGATAAGTCATGCTGTTTACCTTAAACTTATACAGTGCTATATGTCAATTGTATCTCAATAAAACTGGGGGAGAAAAGGTATCAGAAGTTGAACGGTCAAGGAAGTATTTTCTGGTTCACCTACTCCAACTACCCCATTTTACAGATGAGAACAATGAGTTTTAGCATGAGTCCAAGGTTACAAACTAATTAGCAGCCAGACCCAAACTCAAATTTAGGTGTCTGGATCCCAAATTCAGAGCTCTTATGATTACATTGCCATGAAACCTGTATTGTTAATTTCTCATGGATCACTTATCAGAAATGTGATCTGATAGGGGGCAGGACTTCACATGCTGCATCTTGGGTTTGAAGTTAGGACAGAGGAAAGAGTTGCCCGTTGTCAAAGTGAATCCTAAGGAGAGAGAACCAAATGGGTCAGGGGGTGTTGGTATGAGCAGGGTGTTGGAAGACTTTTAAATGTAAATGATGGTTAGGATTGTTGGGAGATATACCATCAAAATTACAGGGAGATTATTGAAAATGGTCAGTTTCCAAAAGATTGATTTGTCTGTAGGAAAGGAGTAAAATTATCCCAAAATATATTAGGTCGTGTCCTTTGTTCATCTGTTCTCCCATCTTCCTTATCTGAGATGTTGTGAGCTTTGAAGTTTTAGAATAAACATACACAAATACTATCAAAGTCCTATAGCTTATAAACCCCAGGGAACGAATGTTAAACCTACTTCCCCTCTTGACACAAAAATCCTAAATACAGGAAGGATTTCATTTTAGAACACTCTAAGAAACAGTCCCTGATGATGATGATGGTGATGGTGATGATGATGACGATGATTATTATTCCTCTCCCTCCTTCCCCTACTGCTCTTCTTTACCACCTTCTCTCTGAAATAAATGTATCACAATCTAGGCTTTGAAATTTAAGCTATTTATTATAATTTGACTTAATTGTCATATTAATTATGAAGGAACTTCCCTGAAAGGACTGCGCCACAGAGATGTACCCAGACGTTAATAGCCCAGATAAATGTTTTCCAGTGTTCCTTCTTTAGAAATTTATTCCTTATTCTACATACACAATCATGATCAGCCTATTTTATGATTGCTGGTAACTGAACCAGGCTACAGACATAATTATTGGTAACAATGTCAACCTGTTGTAAGACTCAGGCTCCATTTTCAAATACACACACACACACACACACACACACACACACACACACACACGCTTTCAAGCTGGGAATCTTCACTTTGCAGGTTGTAAAACCCTAAATCATTTGTTTAAAGGGAGAAATGTGACTTTGTAATTGTAAGGATGAATGAAATTTTATGTAGTTGATGATTTCATTGATTACCTCAATGTTTGACAATCTTATTAAATTGCCTTCTAGAAAGGGTAGATTCAATTTGAACTCTCATCCTCTGAAAATTATAATAAGCCACTTTGGTGAACACTAATGTATATAGTCATTAAGCTTCTTTGTTAAGATTGTTTTTCTGTAAGATTTTTTTGGTATGAGTGTGAGCAATAAAGTTAGAACAATTTTAGAGAGATTAAGTACACAGAAGTGAATTCATTCCAGGCAATAATTTGGAAAGTCATATTTGAACCTTAATTAGATCACTAAGCCCTAGAACTTACCTTAGCCTATGGAGTCCCTTTGTGTGAATCAATTCAGCAGACTGGAGAAAAATTCAACAATGATTCTTTTATGTCACAGTCAACCCTAGAAAAACTAACATACACTTCCCAACTTCTCTCCTTTTATGAGAAAAATAGCAAGTGCTTAGAACAATCTCCCCCCAAGTGTTCTTCCATAGGACAGTGGTTCTCAAATCCAGGTAACCTCAGTATCCCCTGGAGAGCTGGGTGCCACTCCCAGAACTTGTGATTTAGTAGTTCCGGGGTTGGGCCCAGGAATTTGCATTTCTACCAACTACCCAGGTGATGCTTGTTCCCAGGGACCACACTTTAAGAACTAAAAAGTATATGTGTGTGTGTATGTACATGTATATATACGCATACATTATACGATACATATGTGATACCATATTTATATATATATATAGAGAGAGAGAAACTGATAAAGCAAATGTAGCAAAGTGTTAATTGGTGAATCTGGGTAACAAGTATTCATGAATTCTTTACCCTTAATGCAACTTTTCCCTTAAGTTTGAAATTCTTTCAAAATAAAAATTAAAAAATTAAAAATTATACCATGAAACTAAAATTATTTGCTATCTGGGAAAAAGAAAACCAATATGAATAAAGTCTCCTTGGGCACTTGTGGTGGGTTTGAGTCATGCTCAATATATAAGAGCCAACTTCCTTCCTCCTTGATTCATTATTATCAATATATTACCAATAATAATAATTATCCAAAACAAGACTCACAGAGTCTGAGCACACAGAAGGATTTCTGAAGTAAAAAAAAAAAAGCTTGTGTAAGTGGTTAGAACATGGGCTTTGGATCCCAACAGTCCTGGTGTGATTCCCAAATCTGCCATTTACTAGCTCTGTGAAGCTGGGAGTCGTTTTAACCAGGGCTGCTGCACTGTTCCCCAGGAGGCGCCATTTACCTAGAAAAGAAGTGGATGAGGTTGTCTGTAGTAGTGCAAGGTTCTAGCCTCAATGAAAGTGTTCTGAACCTCAGTTTCTGTATCTGAAGAATGGGGAGACTAGTAACACCCAGAGTAGTTATGGAGATTAAACGACAATACATGTGAAGGGCTTAGCACAGCTGCCTGGTCCATAGGAAGTGCTCAGAAAAATGGTGGCAGAATTAAAGATGATAATAATGATCAATATTGGAAAGCATGGATTCTCCAGAAGGAGAAATGATCTCCATGGTCCTGTCTAGTAGTACCAATGCTGTGATCTAGAGACAGTTCCATGTAACAAAGAAAACATAGACTTTTCTCCTTTTATATTATTATTTTTTTCACCTGGAACACCTGATGAAAAGCCATAATTTTAGTTATTTTACTTATGTCAAAGAAGTTTATGATTTTCCCACTCCATGAATAAAAATAGTGTTTTCTTTGAAGAGGGTCACTTGTAGTACCATTTCTTAAAGATATCAAGACCCAGCACCTTGCTGATACACCTCTGCAGGGTTTATTTTTCCCAAGACAGAGTGCACTGAGAATTTTTAGGAAATAAACATTTACTTAGTTATCTACCTGAAGAGCAAATAGGTTATTGTTGGAAAAAGCTATGCCAGGCAGCAAACCCCACTGGCCCGGTGAAAATAAAATTAGAGAAGCAAGAAGTTAGTAGACAAGAGAATGAAGTTCAGGACGGAGGTGGGGAAGAATGGTTCAGAACTGTCTCTGAGTGGCAGCTGTGCACTCGTGTTCTATTTCCAGCCAAAAGACCATGGAGAGAAGAGCAGATTGGGGAATCAAGAGAACTGCTCTAGTCCTAGCTAGTTCTATGTCCTCATCTATAAAATGAGGGAGCTGGATTATATCAGGGGTTTCTCAAACTAACTATTTGTTAAGATCAATTTTATGAGAATCCTCAATGAAAATCAAGTAAATGTAGAGTTGCTTTGGGGAAGTTTGGTAGGTGAGTCGAGAGGTGACTACACTCACTTCGTAACTCTGGCAGCTCCGGAGGGAAATCGGAGACAATCCAGGGGTTCCTTGGAACACAGATTGAAAACCACTGAACTAAGTGCCTTCCAACTCAAACACTTTACTCTCTAGCGTTGAACTATTTCCTCAGAGGAATGACTATATTTGACACTTAATTATGTAACTTTTTATGCCTCATAATCCTTCATAGCCTCCTTTATCTTCTAACAGCTCTGCATGGAAGCCATTATTTAGCTAGCTTTGTTCATGGGCAAATTATAAATCTTATTTGCCCAAGGGTTTTGAGAGGGACAAGGTCAGAGCCAATATTTAAAGGCAGCGAGCCTTGCCTCTGGTACCCAGACTGAATCAGAGACTAGCTTTAACAATTGTTCCAACTATTAGTGCCGTAATTCATGCTGATTTTCTTTGATTCAGACGTTTTTGTTTAATCCTAATCTTCCAAATAACTGGCTTTCTAGAGCCAGTAGCCATGTATGGTGAACCGGCCATGAAAACTTTCATAGTTTTATTTATTAGGCTGCAGAGAGGTTTCTGGAAAGCCTAGAGGGGAAGCAGATGGTTTAAAAAAAAAAAAAAAAGAATCTTTCCCGGTAAATTTGGGGTGCTTTCCTATAAGAAATTACAGATCATTATTTTCCTTGTTATACCTTTAGTCAGACAGATGGCACAAGACAGAGGACAAGAATTCTAGAGAGTTTCCATGGCCATTGCAGAAGAGCCGTGGCCTATTTGCAGTGATGCGTTGTGCAGTATCTAGGGTGAAGGTAAAATCGCAGGGATTCATTCTGCAACACCCATGGACTTTAAGCTATTCAAGGGGCACTTGTTGAGCCCCTCTTGTCTCAAAAGCAATCTCCTAGTTGTTGAGGGAAGCGAGAGGAATGTCAAAGACAACACATTATTGGCTTTTCCCTTTAGAAGTATACAATATTGAGTGACGTATGTATGGATAATATAAGAGCACTAATGAAATCAATGAATTTGTCATTAATATAAGGTTTTCTTTAAACAGGTGTTGTCCACTTAAGCAGTGGCAAGAATACAATCCTTGTAACCTGGGGTAACAGCAGTTTCTTTGTTTGTACACCAGGTATGAGGCCTTGTAGCCCTGTGACTCAAAGTCTGGGTTCTGAGCCAGACTGCCTGCGTTCATATCCAAGCACTGCTGTTTCTTAGTTGGTTGACCCTCCATAAGTTATTTAAGTTTGCTGTTTCTCAGTTTCCTCATCTATAAAAATAGGAATAATAATGGCATGTAACTCAAAGAGTTGTTAAGAGGATACCATGCGTTAACTCACAAAAAGGGCTTGGAACAAGGTAGGTGTTCCACACATGTTACATATTAGCAAGAGGTATAAGCAAATGTATTCACTAATTTGCAAATGTATTCACTAATTTTTAGGCCAAGCTCATCTGGCCTGTAGTAGGGAAATAGTAGAGTAGTTAAGATGATATTATTAACTGGCTCTATGACCTTTGGCAAACAACTTAATGTCCCTGAGCCTCATTTCTCTCATCTGTAAAATAGAGAATACTGTAGTCACCTGCTGTGGTCGCCTTGCGGAAATGAAATGGACCCCTCACCCAAAATTTATGCCACAGAGATGCCAAGAGGGTCTGAAAAGCTTTATAACTCACATAAGGAGGCTTTCCGGGGAGAGTTAGGTGGGTCCCCAAGCAGGTCCAAGAATAGTTTAGGGAAACAAGGAAAGGACACTGGATTTGAGGTTCTATAATGAGGGGGTGGGGCTGGAGTGAAGGCTCCCCCTTGCAGCTGGGGTTTAAATGGTTCGAATTTCCCAAGAGCACCAAAGTAGGGAGCACTTGAGGTTTTTTTTTAATAAACTTGCCAAGATGTGGGGGAGAAAGGCAAGGGGCCTGGGGGGGCTTGACCGCTGTCAGCAGCTAATCATCAAAAATGGGGTCAGATTCTTTATTATACCGCCCTAGAGTGTTGTTGTGAGGATTAAATGAGATTATACACAAACAGCCTTTAACTCAGTGTCCGGGAAACAATCAATGCTCAATAAATGTTAAATTTTGAAATTACAATAGTTTCTTTTTTAAAAAAAAAACCCTCAATTTTTAAAACTTGCCAAAAAACACAAGAAGCAACACCTGTTTTTTCTTGTTCTATTTGTTTACACTAGATGCATTTTTTAAAAGAAAGCTTCAACAGCATCGCTACATGTGAAAAAACAATTACTTGCAGTCTCTAGCAACGAAAAGGCTGTATTCTAAGAATTCTGTTTTAGATTGTCACTTGGAACACTTTTCCCATAGAAACAATGTTAAAAATAGAGTTAAGTCTCCAGAGGGATGCTCAAATTCTTCCTAAACTATAATATAACTAAAATAGTCCTTGATAGAGCAGGGAACTCTGAATCCTAGGCATGTGGGCCTCTCAGAACCCCAAGCTCTCCCAGGTCAAGGCAACCCCGGGTGAGACTGGACCCTAAGACTTCTGGAATCTTGATGTGGAGGAACTGGCGGAATGGGAGCTGAACAGCACGGTGTGGCGGGCAGGGGGGCCCGTATGCAATTATGGCCACACTTCTTGAGACTCTCTAAATCAAACCCTGATGGGATTGTCTTTTGGGGCCTCAGGGCTGTCTCACATCCCTGTGGGTGGGGTGGGGCTTGCCCTGAAGGGAAGGGATGCTCCAACTCTCAGCCATCCTAGAGAGGGGTCGATCCAGGGGCAGGATGCTCTGGTGGTGGACCTTAGACTAGGGGGAGGGGAAAATATGGTTCTATCTTCTGGGGGCAAATTCTGAGGTGTGGGTCGTTGCACAGAACTGTCTCTGGTCACATGGAAAAGGCCAGGACTAAGCCCTGAGGCAGCTCAGGAATCAACACTAAGATGCTTATGGACCCCTGCCGGAGAGGGAACATTCCCTCTGTGCCCTCTCTCTTTTTTATCTATACTAATGGTATTGCTCGGTTCTTCTGGGCTGTGGGGAATTACGGGTGATACTGGGTGGAAGAGACAGCAGCAGCAATGTGAAGAAAGAGGATCTGGATGGAAGATGGAGACCTTCAGAGGGAAGGGCAGTCTAGGGTCTGCTGAATGGGCCAAGGACAGCCCAGCAGATTTGCAAAAGAGAATTATACTATCAGTGCGTTCCCCAGACGCCCTCCACGCTAAACACTTTATCTTTATGAACACACTCAAGCCTCCTAATCACCCCCTGATGTATTATTACCATCCCATCTTACAGATGGAGAAAATGAGACATGGAGAAGTTAAATAACTTGCCTAACGATCAGATAGCTCGTAAGTGGCAGTGCCAGGAATTGAACCTAAGTGGCTTGGCTACTGAGGTTGGGCCCTTAAACGCTACACTTTCTTCTCTCACACACAGAAGCATTCACCAGGTGCATTCCCAGAAATACGTGGAGAAGTATACATGGCAAAAGGCTAGTTCCCCTGCTAGGAAGCAAGACTTCCTCCAAGACTCATGTGAAGCCAATCCCTGTCTCTCTGGACCCAGCAAAAGTCCACAATAGTATCCTGGGTTTCCCCTCTTGTAACAACTGTCAACACCCGAGCTTTACTTGTCCAGGATATTTCTTCCCACTGGACGGTAATTGCCTTGTCTGTCTTGTTACACCGAGGACAGTGTAGATGCTTCATAATCATTCGTCAGTTAAATAAATAAATGAAGTTAGTTTAACATAAGCAAACTCCATGTGTAGAAGGTATGAGATAAACAATGAGAACCCCTTGATAAAGCTGAAAATTTCTCAAAAACTTATTTGATATCCAGGAGTACTATTGTCCTACAGGCACTTTGGGCTGGTATCTCTATCTAGTTTTTCATAATGAAAATTTTTACACAAGAGCGTAATGTGTGTATGTTTAACTTATCAGGATTTTTTTTTCAAGTAATCACCGTCTGGCTGGAATTTTTAACCAAACTCCTATCAACTGGGCAGCATTTTTTTTTAATAAAATCATTGTTGAGAGAATTTATAGAAGAGTTCATTATTAATGTTCTTCTGACAACATGCCATGGGATAAAAACATTTGATACTCATTGTTTTAAAACATTTCCTTTACTTATTATTCATATAAACATTCCACCAAAGCCTCATATTATTCCATTAAGTACAACCATGTTATTTGGTCTTTCGTAAAGAGTGAGATGAGGTAAAGTGACTTGCCTGCCCCCATGTTAGTAACAGAGTTGAAATGCAACATTCCAGGCCATAAGTTCTGACCTTACTTACTCCTAAGGCTGTGTCCCACAAGGTGCTGGTCTAAAGAAGGATGACCCTTGGAAAAGTAAGACTCAGAATAAGCATAGAAATTACTTCATCAGCCATTTACGAGGGCTAAGTGAGCTAGTAGGGGACAAGGCCTGACACATGGTAAACAATCATTAATTGCTATTATCAAATCATTAAGTAGCCGTTATTAATGTTCCCTCCAGAGCCAGTTGCTATCTGCTCCATGATTGCAGGGATTTTTGTTTCTTTACTGCAAAATCACAAGTGCCTCTTAGACTAGTACCTGGCACATAGTAGGGACTTAATACTTGTCAAATATTAGTTAACGTAACTTTAAGCCAACCTAACCTACTCATGTACCAGGCAGTTGATGGATACCAGGGCTATCCTTACCTCATTCCCTTCCCTTGATCCCATTTAAGTTCAGTTCTGCCCACCTCCTGACCACTGACTCTGTCCAGTTTTCATCCCTGTTCCTTCCTTTGGACTTTCACACTTACCCCAACTTCTTTGGACTGACCAATTTACTCCACAAGGAGTGTCACCCTTTGGCTTTTTCCTGCCTGGTTGTCTAAGGGAGAAAACCCTGCCCCATCTTTCATCTTGATAACAAACTACCTCCAGCCTCACTGATTTTTTTCAAATGTTTATCACCTCCGCAGCAGGCAGTGTTCCAGGCCCTAGAGACACTGGTGAACGAGAAAGGCAGGTTCCCTTGCCTTTGTGGGATTAAGCTAAAATCACCATGCTCTTTGTTGTTTTTATTTTATTGAGACCCAGAGGTGCAAAGCGACAGGGCGAGTTTCATCTAACGAACCGGCTGCAGATTCACGAAGAGTGAGAGAACCATGACTAAACTGAGGAGGCGTCCAGCTCTGGGCTCTTTGCAACACCCTCCCCAAAGCAAGTGCGCACAAAAGAATGTCGGCTGCCGCTTCGGTAAACAAAGAATGTTGCCCGCCATCAAGCCATCATCCACTGCAGCTGCCCCTAACTGGGCGCACTGAGGAGAATTCACCGTGGAGAAAAACAGGAGACTGGCCCTAGATAGTTAAGATGCATATCTAAGGAATAACTTCAATGACCCCAGACTCTTGCACCCTCCCATACACAGACAAGCTCTGAAATCACTAACGTGAGATGTCTGTTTTTGTGATTAGCAGTAATCTTTTGATGTTCAACTCTATGAGTTGTCTTTGGTTTTTGTTTTTCTCTCAAGCAAAAACTCCTATATATCCTGGTTCTTCCCTAACCTCTTTGGAGCAGTTCCTTGGAATTATCTGAGAGGCCGTCTCCCAGGCTATAGTCCTCAGTAAGGTCCCCAAATAAAACTTAACTTACGTCCTTTAGGTTGTGAAGTTTTCTTCAGTCGACAGTGTATTCCTTTAGAATCCTTGTACCTTAAATATCATGGAGTATGCTCCTTTACTTTCAACCCTGAGGACCTAATTGTTGCTGACTACTAAATATCTCACACCTGACAGCCCAGGTAAGCTTCATCTCAGTCTCCCATGACCAACACCTCACACCAGCCTTTAATCTCCAAAATTACGTGGCGGGTTGTTGAAAGCTAATTCCTGCTGAAACTCTGGTAACACTAAAATATGCCCCCCGAGCTCTTTTAAAAGTTCACCTCTACACACAGATGCCACTTTGTATTTCCAGATATTTGGTTGTTTGAGAAGACGCCAAAGTTTTACTTCGTCATAATGATGCCCCATGTGAGTGAAATACGTGCTAAACGTCCCTGGACTTTTCTTAATAAGCTTAGTACTTGGTAAATGATTACTGAAGCAATCTCCACAGCTTGACTACTGTTCTCAATTTTCTGTGGGTGTGTGGATAAGAGGGGTGGCAGGGAGAGCATGTTAAAAATAAAGTGCTGCGAAAGCTGTAAGTTCCTTATAGTCATAAACACAGTGTGAATTTTTAAAAGGTAAATTGCATGCTGATTACAGTAAATGACAGTAAAATTTTCCCCACACTCTGCAAAATTTACAGAATAGTGTGGAACTAGGTATGGCTTTTACCAATAAATCTGTGTTTAAAAGTTGGATGCCCCTGGTTGTCATTGTTTCATCAGCCTGCATTTCCTCAGGACACACACAAGAATCAAATGGAAATCGTCTCTAAATGTCACACATTTGCATTATAATAACACTGGCTGTCACCTATGTAGAGCTTACTGTATCCCAGGTGCTGCTTTATGCCCTTGACATAGGTTAACACATTTAATCCTCACAACAACCTTGGGAGGTAGGTGTTATTCATATCCTGGTGAAACTGAGGCACAGAGATGGTCAGAAACATTATGCAAGGTCATGCCCGCATGATATTTGCTACAGCCAATACACCTCACCTATTAGGTACTGATTTTTTTTTTAACTTGATAAAGTTTTTTTTAAAACTTAAGTTTATTTCAAAAGGAAACTTCATGTCTCTAATTCCAGGTGGAAAATCAGTATCACTTGCCATAAATAGGAGGTAACTATGAAAACGGATAGAATTCATGCAAAACAATGTTATTAACTTCTAGCTTGATTCTCCTGCCTGCCAAGATCAGAGATTTGCTTTCTCTTTGTGAAGAAGGAGCAAGGGGGTGGAGAGAAGCAGGTGTTACTGAGGTGTTAAAAATATATTAAAACCAAAACATAAGACAAAACAAATAACAAAAAGTAAAATTTAGGGCTTCCCTGGTCGCACAGTGGTTGAGAATCTGCCTGCTAATGCAGGGGACACGGGTTCGAGCCCTGGTCTGGGAGAAGCCCACATGTCGCGGAGCAACTAGGCCCGTGAGCCACAACTACTGAGCCTGCGCGTCTGGAGCCTGTGCTCCGCAACGAAAGGCCAAGTTAGTGAGAGGCCGGCGCACCGCAATGAAGAGTGGCCCCTGCTTGCCACAACTAGAGAAAGCCCTCGCACAGAAATGAAGACCCAACACGGCCAAAAATAAATTAATTAATTTTTAAAAAAAAGTAAAATTTAAAGTATGCATTAATGCCAGAATAAAACTGAACTTGACTTTCTCCTTAACATAATGATAATGAATAAAAGACTCTCAAACATCATTTTCTTACTATGTGCTCTGGATTTCCAATCTGAGTTTGTCCCTTCCTTGCCCCATGTCATCTGACTGCCCTGAGCCTCAGGTTTCTATCTGAAAATGAGAACAACCTCAGAGGTGTAGACATCACATGTACACAAAGCCAGGCACACAGTAGGCACTCAATCAGTCACTATGATCAATGGTCGCTTCTTAAAAAGACTACAGTTCTGTGCTTGAAATAAAGCACAGGTGTGGGATCTCACCTGTCCTTGCTTCAGCAGAGCAGGGGTGGGCGAAGCATCAGGTGGGCGTGACAATTCACGTTCAGCAGAGGCAGGGTAAATATGCTTGGAGGGCTACTGATTTGAGGAATCTGCTTATCTGCTAGGGGTCCTAAGGAGTAGATGGGAAGGATAGATGGGAAAGTTCAATTCTGAATATCTTAAAACTGTTGGAAAACAAGGGAGATCACAGAATCCACTTCCCCTTCGGGTCATGGGTCAGGACACTGAGGCTTTGCGTTGCACGACCCTGCCCATGGACCCTAAGCAGTGAGGGGCAGCCAGACCTAGGCCCCTCCAGACACTGTGCTCTTCCCACCTGATGCCCCATTGGCCTCCTTCTCCTGAACCAATCGGTGGCTCCAGGCTCTGAAAGCTGGAAGGCTCTGAAGATCTATGACCCATATTTCCGTAGTCTGGGTCCCAGGGGCTTGATTTCCAAAATGATCATTGGCTCCAATGCTATCTACTAATTTGCTAAAACATTTGTGGCCTTTCTTAGAAAGCCAGAAAAATGTGACTTTTTTGCCAATTCCTGATCACATCAATTTTCAAACAAAACAAAACAAATCCATATCAGGGGGAAACAGTTCCACTTGGGGCTTTGGTCTCTCTCAAGACAATTTTGATTCCCTCAAGACAGCATTTGCCGAGTCCCATGCTGTGAAAAGCAGTCTGGCCTTACACACAGCTCCCTCTTCAATGGACAAAGATAGTGAGGGAAAACAAAAGAGGAGGGTGACGGACAGACAGGTTACAAACCCAGCGCCGGGTGGTACAACCAGGTTCCAGAAAAATCAGGAATGGGAAGTCCCCAACCTTCTCTCAGCCAGAGGGGCTGGGTGAGGGTGCCTATGGACTCGGGGAGAAGACAGAGGAGGAGAATTTAGGCCCAGGAAAAACATCATGTAGTGGTACTGGCTGTGATTAATGCATGGGGCATTAAATCCCATGCCCATACTCATTCCTGGAACTCCTCAAGAAGATGTGGATCCTTTGGGGGCAATAGTTTTTTCATACAGGGGTAGCAAACAGAAGCCCCCAAGGGCCCGGCTGGGAAGGTAAATGAGTGAGACACTGGCCAGGTGGGATCAGTGAACTGGAGGGCACCTCACCTGTCTCTTTAAAATGGCAGCTGAGGGCATTATTCACAATAGCCAGGACATGGAAGCAACCTAAATGTCCATCGACAGATGAATGGATAAAGAAGATGTGGTGTGTATATATATATATATATATATATATATATATATATATACACACATACACAATGGAATATCACTCAGACATAAAAAAAGAATGAAATAATGTCATTTGCAGCAAGATGGACCTAGAGATAATCGTACTAAGTGAAGTAAGCTTCTTTAGAAGGAATCTAGTATATGATACAAATGAACTTATATACAAAATAGAAACAGACTCACAGACATAGAAAACAAACATGGTTATCAAAGGGGAAAGGTGGCGAGGAGGGATAAATTAGGAGTTTGGGATTAGCAGATACAAACGACTATATATAAAATAGAGAAACAGCAAGGTCCTACTGTATAGCACAGGGAACTATATTCAACATTTTGTAATAAGCCATAACGAAAAAGAATATGAAAAGATATATATGTATAAAGGAATCACTTTGCTGTACCTTGGAAACAACATTTTAAATCGACTATACTTCAATTTTTTTAAAAAAGGCAGCTGAGGTGCAGCTCCTTGATTGTTATCATGCAGGATCACGGATGCAGAATCGCCGTGACGTGTCGGTTGTTAAGCTATTATCTACTCTACATTCAGTTTAGCGATGCTGGGGCCTTTCTCTTTCGTCAACCGCCTTCCTGGTAGGTTCTGCCAGCAGAGGGCAGTAGAGGGAGCCTGGACGGCGGGAGACAGGAGGGAGCAAAAGTCCCTTGTGCCTGTTTGCTTGCTGGAGGCGCCAGCCTCACCCCGGCAGTTACCTTCACGCCAGCAGCAACATCTGGTTTCAGATGCCAGCTTTCTTTCCCACTCCCAGAATCAGCCTGTATCCCCACAAAGGAACCAGCAGCTGCCCCAGGGGCTCCCACCTCTTCACAGGGGGCTCCTCCTACCCAGCTCCACAGACCCGATTTCTCTGAGCCCCTGGGTTTTGATAACCCCTGTTTATTCCCTTCATTCCACCAACCCCAGGAGCGGTGGCTCCCTCCTGTAGTTACTACATGTGGGTACCACGATGTCCCCCATTTTTACTTTTCAGCCTCCCCTACACTTGTTTAATGACCCCACGACATTCAATCTCTGTTGAAATACCCAGTGTGGGTTCTCTTTGCCTGCCTGGACTCTGACTGATTCACCAGTTCTTTTGACTTTAGGAGAAGCTAAGTATCTAGATTATTTTATGGAATCACTCATTTTTTAAAATACTGTGGAAAGAAAAACATGTATCTGAAGACCAAATTCAGCCTCGGAGCCAATGCAGCGGTATTCCCTGAGATGAGGGTTGCCGCATCCCTTGCCAGTTGCTGGGATTATCAGCTATGGGCAGCTCACTGCCGTCCCCGTCCCCAGGAACTCCCCTCCACTGAAGGGAACTACCTGACCTGGTCCAAGAATAAACCCCTTCCCAAGGACAGCCTGTGGCCAGTGACCGGCTGATATAGGGAAACAAAGGCCTGGCCCCTAGCTTCCTTTTGGGACACCTCTGGAGGGCCATCCAGCTGCAGAGATCCCTGCACGGTTGGCTAAGGCCTTTGGGTTGCAGCCGCATCGTGGGACAGCTTTTCCCCTTGCCCAGTTCTGCCTTTTTCACATCCTTACTTGTACAGCCCCCTAGAGCACCCCCTAATGAACCTGCACGCGGCTCTCTATCACAGAGCCTATTTCCAGGGAACCGAAACTAAGCCAAGGCTGCATTAGTTTGGTGTACAGAGCATTGCACTCACACAGGAAGCACGTGAAGAAACAAGAACAATTAATTCGCCAAGACATATTCCACTGGGAAGAGGGCAAAGTAGAGAGAGAAAATAATTAGAAGAGTCCACGTAAAATAAGATGGGGACTCTCACAGGAGTGAAGATAAGGCGAATAGTCCCCAGAGGCAGAATGGTCATTAAGAGTGTGATGACTTCCCTGGAGCTGCTTTGGGAACCATAGCAGACATCCTTCCCCAAAGCCAAGAAGACACAGCAGCCACCTCAGCCTTTTCTGTCTCTGAATGGACAGAGAAGGGGAAACACTGCCAGGGGCTTTATTTAAACAAAATTTGAACTCGCTCCACCAGCAGAGGTCTCCCCATAGCCTAATGGGGGAACAAGTGGGTGTTTTGCTTCTGACCAGTGGCTTGGAAAGGTAGGAAAAGGCCTGTGCTTCCTCTCTGTTGAGCAGGGCTGGGGCTACAAGTGATGGAGACACCGGCAGAGTCCCCACACGTGTGTAGGCTCTTCACCAGCAGCAGGAAGGAGCCGCCCCTTTCACATCTCCTGCACTGGTTGGTGCAGAAGGGAAGATGGACCCCGAGTGAGGCCTGGCCTTTGTAGTTTCTACAGAATGCAGTATGGGCGCCTCCATGGCCTGTCCCAAGATAACTTTCTTGGGAACGTGAAATGGCTGGTTTTTTTTTTTTTTTAATTAAAGTATAACATGTCCCTTTCCCTGCTAACTCCCTTCTGTAGCTCACCCACGTTTGTCTGATCAGCAGGCTGGTCAGAATCACGTCAAAGGGGAGATGTCGGGAGGCAGGGGTCAACCACACTGTAATATTTAACTATATTACTTAAAGCAACTGGAGAAAAGTCATTTTAATTTTCAACTTCAAAGAGAGGCCAAGGCCAAGCGGATGATTTTAGTATTCCCTGGGGACAGGTTGAGGAATAACATGTTGAAGGGCATGAAAAGTAAAGTAAGTGAGGCCTCCGTTATCAGGAGTCAGTGGCCTAGCTGGCGCCTCTCTGTCTGTAGGCCTGAGGCTGGCAGGGGAGCCGAAGAGACAGAAAAAGAATGATAGGCAGTAGAAGGCAGAGAGAGAATCACGCCACTTCAGGTATCACTAAGTCACATCTCTGAATGTGTGTTCTGATCATTAGCGACACAGAGAAGTCCGACGGGGATGAACGATTTCATTGTAGGGATCTGATTAGCCAGCAACTTACTATCAGATGAGTAGCACAGTCAGACACCTGGTGAACACACGCTTCTGTTAGACAGATGAAGTTGAGCTGGAGTTGACAGCCCTTATCTGGAATATCAAAGAAGTCCAAACCTCCCAGAAAAGCTCACATGGCAACGTTCCACTTTCAGGCACTCAGGTGTTCTTTCGAGGACGTAACATCACAATTGGCCACATGTAATTATTTAAAGAAATGTCTTAAATACAGTCTTCTTCAATCTATTCAAAAAGAATGATTGAGCCACTGCTGTGTACCAGACCCTGGGCATGGCACTGTGGTTCCAAGGCGAAGAAGCACAGCAGATGCATTCTTGGCCTTGACGGAGCTGAGAGTCTCATGGTGAATATAGACCTTAGAACAAGTAAATAATTACAATTGTGCTATGTGTTACGTTGGAAGGACCTAATCTTACTCAGGAGCCAAGGAAGGCCTCCCTAAGGAGGTGACAGCCTTCTGAGACTTCAAGGAATAAGGGAAGCTTGGATACATTAAGAGATGAAGGGAGAAGAGGGCTCCTGGAAAGAAAAGCATCTCCAGAGACCCAGACATGAGATGGTATGGTACGTATGAAAGGCTGAGAGCAGCCCCAGATGGGAAGCTATGAGGGAGAGACCAGGGGGATGGTCAGGGACTAGTTACGGAGCACCTTTCAAGCCAGATTGATTTGTGGCTCTTCCTTTCGATTTTAGTAGGGCAGTGACATGGTTAATAGATCCCTCTGTCTGCAGAGTGAAGAATGGATTGGAAAGGGCCAAAGGATGCTGTGGAGAGGCAAGTTAGGAAGCAAATGCCCTTGTCCAGAAGGGAGATGACAGTAGTTTGCATCAGGATGGTAGCGTGTAAGGGAGAGGGGTGAAAGTTATTGCAAAGATACCTTTTTGAAAGCTATATAGGCATGAAATAAAATTGAGAGACAGAGAATGCAGTGTGTGAAGGGCCAAGAATGACTCCCAGGGTTCCAGTTTGCCTAGTGGGTAGATGGTCATGAAAGATGGGTAGATGGCTGATGAAAGAAACAAGGGAGGTTTGTAGCTGGCAGTGGGGTAGGGATGGGAGCAGGCCTGGAAGGGATGATGGCAAAAGGAGCTCTGACTGTGAACTGCTCTGTGCTTTCTGAGCGGACATGTTAAGCAGGCAGTTGAAGATATGGGTTTGGAATTGATATAGACAGACAGGTAAAGACAAAGGTTTGGGAGTCAAAGAAATAATGAGCCCATATACACCTGTGGCTCTCAAACTATTTTTTTTTTTTTTTTTTTTTTGGCGGTACGCAGGCCTCTCACTGTTGTGGCCTCTCCCGTTGTGGAACACAGGCTCCAGACGTGCAGGCTCAGCGGCCATGGCTCACGGGCCCAGCCGCTCTGTGGCATGTGGGATCCTCCCGGATCAGGGCACGAACCCGTGTCCCCTGCACCGGCAGGCGGACTCTCAACCACTGTGTCACCAAGGAAGCCCCTCTCAAACTTTTTTGATGAGGATCTACAGTAAGAAATGTATTTTACAACACACACACACACACATCCCAGAAACAAATTACCCTGAACAATTCTCACCTCTGCCACGCCTGATGTGCGGTGATTCTCTGTTCTTTTTCTGTGCTGGTCAAAACTTTTATGTTGATTTAATGGCCTTACAATGGGTTACTACCCACGGTTTGAATACTCTAATTTAGAGAACACATGATGAGAAGAAAAGAGGGTCTATAAAATCCTTCAATGCTTTGAAATCCTTCAAGCTTTTAAAGCTCATCTGTATTCTTCTCTGCAAAGGCTTCTGTAGTCTCACCATTTAAAATTAATCATTCTTTCCTCCGTGTTCCTCTAATGCGATGCTTATACTAGTTTAGAACTTATTTTCCTTTGCCTTATGGTTGATTTTTTGCATGTCTCACACTAAGTTTTCTAACGACAAAGACCATGCCTTACTCTCTGTGCTCCCCCCAGCACCGAGGGGCAAACCTGCTAAGAGTTAATGCCACTCACCAAATATTTCTGGCTATTAGAGTCTTCTGGGTCTATAACAGGTTTTCACTTCTTGGTCCCCTATGGTTGGCTGGGGACATGTGGCCAATTAACACCAATGAGTTGTAAGTAAAGTGATGTGTGACACATCTGGGACAAAATTTAATCACCAATGCAAGACCCTTTAGGTCACCTTTCTTCTTGGCTATTGTGACTGTTCATGCTCTAGAGAATAATTCCTCCCTCAGCTGGGATAATGTCAACTTATAACAGAGCCCCAGCTGATCTATGACGGCCATGGTGAGTGAACAAGAAATAAACTTTTGTTATTGAAAGTCACTGAGATCTGGAGGTTGCCACAAAGCAAAGCCTACCCCATCCTGATTGATACACTTGTAAATGGTAATACTGTGAGTCTAGAATTTTTACAAAATCCATTAGAAGCAGCAATCAATGTCTATCACTTGTAAATTAATCAAGTAAAATCATCAGACTTAAACGGAGCTGTCAAGAGAGGCACTGTGATATACAATGAAGAGTGTAGGATATAGAGCCCATGAGGGTTTGCAGACAGGCTCTAAATGACCTTGGTCACTGATTCTCTCAGAACTCAGCATCCTCCGATCTTGAATGGAGCTTATGATATTTACCTTGTGGTATTGATGCAAGAATTAGAAATAGTAAATGAGTGGTACCTGGTACATGGTGGTACTCAACAAATTGTTATCACAATTGTTTTAGGTGTTTTCCACGTTGGATCATGAGATGTGAGAAACTATACATATTTCAATTTAAACCAAGGTACTCACTGCTAACTCTTTCCTATTCATCAGCAGCAAGTTGTCCTCACCAATCTTCTTTCACTCATCTTTCAAAAAAGAAATAAATTTGGGCCCCTATTGATTTAAAAAAATCTATGAAACTATTATATGTGAAGAGATGACAGTTTACTTATAAACATCACTTCTCATTTAGAGAAAGGAACGTTTTAATAAATTATTCAACTTTATGCTTGCTAGACACCAGTGACTCACAGTAAATAAATAGATGCATTGAAAAAAGGGAAAGAGGGACTTCCCTGGCAGTCCAGTGGTTAAGACTCCACACTTCCATTGCAGGGGTCACGGGTTCGATCCCTGGTCATGGAATTAAGATCCCACATGCCTCATGGCATGGTCAAAAACAAAAAAAAAGGGCAGGGGGTGAAAGAGAAAAAAAATAAGACTGGATTTGTTTTTCAGTTTTTGTGGATAGAAAATCGGAATCATCAGATTTTGAGGCTCCCAGTTATATTTATAAAATTTGAAAAAATAATTCTAGGTTTGATGATATGTGAGTATAATGTTGTCTTATGCCTTCTTGGTTTGATTTCCAATACTTGTTCAAGTGTAGTGAACGATTCATCCCAATACGCTTCCATAAAGGTTTCTAACAATCTGAATGTCACAATCCCATGAGAGTTCACAGTTCCTATCATAGCATTTTCACGACTTGATTACACTCCTGGCTGTGAGGAGTCTTGACTTCAGTCTCTCAACATAAACAGAATGACTCATCCTTCTGAGGCAGTAAAGAGCAACTTGGGTAGATCAACACCATCTTTATATTTCTTACTACACCTGTAATTTAGAAACACATCCCTTCTGGAGTATTTTATACATACTGTGATATGTGCTGAAAGAAACATTGTGCTCCAAAGATAGGTTCTTATTTCTAGGGCTTTAGAAAGAGAGAGGAAAATCTCAACATCCATATTTCCCAGTCCAACTAAGGATCAACTTCTTTTTCTTTCATTGAGGTAAAATTGGTGTATAACATTGTTAGTTTCAGGTGTACAGCATAATAATTCAATCTCCGTATATACTACAAAGTGATCAACACATAAGTCTAGTTGCCATTCATCACTATTCAAGTGACACCCTTCACCAATTTTACCCACCCCTTACCCACCCACTTCCCCCCTCTGATAACTACCAACCTGTTTTCTGTATCTGGGTGTTGGTTTTGTTTTGGTTTTTAGATTCCACATGCAAGTGAAATCACACAGTATTTATCTTTCACTGCCTGACTTATTTCACTTAGCATAATACCCTCAAGGTCCATCCATGTTGTCACAAGATTTCCTTCTTTTTGTGGCTGAGTAGTATTCCATGTGTGTATGTGTCTGTGTGTGTATATATCTCACATACTCTTTATTCATTCATCCGTCAGTGGATACTTAGGTTGCTTCCATATCTTAGCTACAGTACTTAATGCTACAATGAGCCTAGGTGCATATATTTTTTCAAATTAGTGGGTTTTTTTTTCCCCCTTTGGATATATTCCCAGAAGTTGAATAGCTGGATCATATGGTTGTTCTATTTTTAATTTTCTGAGTAATCACCATACTATTTTCCATAGTGGCTGCACGAGGATCAACTGCTGCAATAGCACAGAAATGTAGGAGAGGGGGAATCACATAGAAACACAGGAACGCACACAGTTAGTGTTCTCTGTTCCCAAATCAACCTTCCTCCCTGCTTTCTCTCTCCACTGCTACCCCAAGTCTCTACATTTGTTCTCACCTGTTCAACTGAAAAAAAAAAAAAATCAGATTGAATCAGGAATGCTTATGAACTGCTACATGCCAGACATTTCAATTAGTCTTAAGGATCTACAAAGCTGACATTCTTCTCTCTCCTCAAGGACCTTATGATTTAGTGGTGAAGAAAGAGAAGAAAATTAGTATATACACTCCAGTATGATGAACTATGAAGGCTCATTCATTAAAAATAATGTTTTCGAAAACATATGTTGTTCTACTCATACACTCAGAAAAAATATGGGGATCAAATTGACAGGCTGAGCACACCTGTCTGCTTTTCCTTCCCCACTAAATTCCACTGAAATACCAAACAAGAAAAGTTACAATCAAAGATCAGATAATGTGAAGATATTATCCTTGAAAACAGAGGAAAGATAGAATTGGATTGAAAGAGCAATAAAAGCAGGGGGGGAAAAGCCAGCAGAAGGACACTGCAAAGGTAACAGCTGTTTTGTGCACTAACTTTCTAGAGGAACTTCAAGCTCAGGGTTAACAGTACAGCGTAGGGAGGGGCCTTGTCAATAATTATCTGGTAAATAAACTAAAAGACTGTATTATGAACTAAGGGGCTTAGCATGATCCACGCATGTGCATCATACGCTGAAGTTCTGGCACGAATGACGTCTGCTCCTATGTTAAAGCCTCAGCAACTGCTTCAACCAGTGAAGTTGGGTGGTCTCCTATCAGAAGGGCGGCCTCTGGGCAGAGAAGTAGGGCAGAACTTGATACGTCTACCCATATAACAACAAGAATTAGAGTGGGAAGAGGTGACAAGAAAAAGAAACCACAAGATGCTTCTGATACAAGAGGTTCCCAGACCTCTTACGCTGGGGAGAGGCATCTCCCACACGAAGATAATCTACCTGCATGTCTGCAACATTCTACTCTACACACCCTAGAAGGCGGCTCTTCAGTCAGAACCTTCATTCACCTGGGATGCTTATTGCAGCCATAACATAGAAAAGCAGCCTTGTGAAAGAAATACACAGACTTCTGGATTACTGAAAATAGAATCACCATTACTTAAAATTGGGCTGAGGGCTTCCCTGGTGGCACAGTGGTTGAGAGTCCGCCTGCCGATGCAGGGGACACGGGTTCGTGCCCCGGTCCGGGAAGATCCCACATGCCGCGGAGCGGCTGGGTCCGTGAGCCATGGCCGCTGCGCCTGCGCGTCTGGAGTCTGTGCTCCGCAACGGGAGAGGCCACAACAGTGAGAGGCCCGCGTACCGCAAAAAAAAAAGAAAAAAAAATTGGGCTGAATATTCAAACGGGCTGTTGAGCGGCACCCCGCAGGCCTACAAGGCCTGTACTTGCCCAGCTTTAAGACCGAAGAAAGAGCCCGGGGTCAGCGACAGAGACATCAATGGTTTAACCGATGGGGGAGCTTACTTGTCTGCAGCAAAGTCCTGGAGCTACACCCCACTGTGTACGTCCAACGGCGGGCAGGACAACATGGCAGGCTTCACTCCCGGGGGAGGGGAGATTGCCAGTTATAGGGGGACTGACAGCAGGTGCGCTCGCTGGTTACCAGGGAAACCAGCAGAGGGCACGCCCCTCACTGCCCCCTTGATAAGAACAATCATCAGCTGGGGCCTGAGGCGAGTATGTAAAAAGGAGGTCAGTCAGGTGAGTAGCGTGTAGGTGAAGCTGGCACTGGTCAGGCAGGGGATGTACAGAGACCAAGAGAACAGCCACCTTGGGTGGCCTGACCATACATGGGCACAGATGAATATTATTTTAATGAGCTGCAACATTGGGCCGAGGAGCTCTTTCAAAACAGTGCAAAGATATGAAGATATTTCCAGAAGCTACTACATCTGTCTAGAGAGTTTTGTAATGGAGGGAACAAAGGCAATAGATGGAAGGGCATTCAAAAGTCAGAGAGGACTATTGTTCAGAGCTGAAGAAATATGAAGTCATGGGTTTTTAGGTAATTTATTTGTTTCTCTTCATTACAGTTTTTGAAACTTTGGGTCCCAGGTTGCCCCTTCTTGGGCTAGTGCAGTCCTCAACTAGGGACAATTTTGATCCCCAGGAGACGTTCACCAATGCCTGGAGACACTTTTGATTGCCATGACTGAGTATCTAGTGGGTAGAGGTCAGGGCTGCTATTAAACCATGTACAACAGGGCACAGGTAAGCCCCACTGCAAAGGATTATTTGGTTCAAAATGTCAGTATGTAGTGCAGAGGATGAGTGCAGGCTAGTAAGGGCCCCTTCAGGTTTGCTCCTACACCTCTTAGGCATAACTCCCGAAGTTTTTGTTAGTTTCCTTGTTTGGGGGGTCACTATTATATCTCCTAGGTCTTCTGCCCGAGACCTAGAATCAACCATTTGTTTACAAAGATGGTTGTTTTGTTTTGTTTTGTTTGTTTATTTTGGGGAGAGACCACAATCTGAGTGCTAGGGATGCTCTTTGCTGTTGGGTTTGTTTGCTTCTAAAAGCTTTTCAGTGCCAGATTATATGCAATTTTCATAAACAACAAAATAAATCATGAATTCGTAAGTGCTTTTTCAAGCTAAAATGTAAGACTATGCAGATCTTATTTAACTTTGATTTTTATGTGTATCATATGCTGAAATTTTTGTCCATACTGACATTAACCTGTTTGGCTTATCCTACCATACACATATAAAAATTTGAAAATAATACTTTATATTCTTACTAACAATAAGACTACTTAATATATAGTAGGATTTATTCCTAGGTTTTGCTTTTGTTTTGTTTTTCATTAACGTCTTTTCCACTAAGTGAAAATACTGCATTTTAAATTTACTTAAAATAATTATTTTCATTACGGTTGGTTATCAACCTGATCAGGAGTTAGCTTTATTTGTTTCCTATTTCTTTTTTTTTATTTGTAGCCAGAAAATATGCCCAGATGTATTTGTTTGTTTGTTTGTTGGCATTTTCCTGCTTGGTGTTCTCTGAGCTTCCTGGATCTCTGATTCGGTGTCTGACATTTGGAGAAATTCTCAGTCCTTATTGTTTCAAATATTCCTTCTGTTCCTTTCTCTCTTCTCCTTCTGGTATTCCCATTACACATACCACACCTTTTGTAGTTGTCCCACAGTCCTTGGATAGTCTCTTCTGTGTTTTTTTCTTTTTTATCCAGTCTTTTGTTCCCTTTACTTTTTTATTTTGAGGATTCTATTGATAGATTCTCTAGCTCAGAGTCTTTCTTCAGCTGTGTCTAGTCTACACAAGCCATCAAAGTCACTCTTCATTTCTACTGCAGTGTTTCTTATCTCTAGCATTACTTTTTGGTTATTTCTTAGGATTTCTACCTGCTTATATTGTCGACTGTTCTTGCACGCTGTCTGCTTTATCCATCAGAGTCCTTAGCATACTAATCACAGTTGTTTTAAATTCCTGGTCTGATAACTCCGACATCCCTACAATGTCTGGTTCTAATCTTTCAAATGCTGTCTTTTGCCCTTTGGTAGGCCTTGTTTTTGCTTGGTTGTTTGTTTCTTTGTTGACAGCTGGACACGATGTACCAGGTAAGAGGAATAGCAGTAAACAGGCCCTTAGTAATGTGGTGGAGAGGTGGCAGGGAGAAGTGTTCTGGAGCACTATAGAATGAGAATGTTTGTGTCTCAGGTTTTTAGTGAGCTTGTGCCCTCTGGACTGTGAACTTCACAAGTGTTCTCAGTTTTGTTTTGTTTTGTTTTGTTTCTCCCCCCTTAAGTGGGACAGGATGGCTAGAAGGGATGAATTTGTGTATTTATCTTCCTCCATATCAAAGGCTAGAGCCAGCTAGAGTTGGGTATTTCCATTCTCCCATATTGGTTAGGCTCCTCTTAACTAGTTTCTCCTGAGGGCAGGCCTCATTAAGAAGAACAGAGTGCTCAGGGATATTTCAGAATAGTTCCTTTTCCCCTCCCCCTGCCAGAAGCATGAGGGGATTTCCCCCCAGTATTTACTGTGGGAACTTGGCTGAGCTCCTAGAAGTAAATCTCACAATATTGTGCAGGGGTCCACCTCTGACGGGGCCCCTCTGCAGTTTTTAACTCTCAGAACTGTCCACGGGGAGTCTCCAGCAATTTTCAATTCAATTTTCAGTGCAGTGTCTTCCTGCACTGGCACTAGTCCCTACCATGGTTCCTGGCCTCGAGGGGCTCCAGGAAGCCATGACTCCCTGTATTCACCTGTCAGTCTTTCTAATCTTGGAGGCAGTGGTTTGCCTTGTGTCCTCCCTACTCTCATGGATCCAAGAAAATTGTTGATTTTTCAGTCTATTTAGCTCCTTATTTGTTAGGATGGTGTGGCATCTTCCAAGTTCCTTACATCAGAACCAGAAACCTTAAGTCCTTCATTTAAAAAAGAAAATATTTAGGGATTGCCCTGTCTTTCAGTTTTAATTTAATTTTGTTTTAATTATATAAAGCGTGTGTCAGTTCCAATGTCAAAACTATTTTTAAAAGGCACATTCGGACAAGTCTGTTTTCCAGTCTTGTCCCTCCTACACTTTTACCTCCCTCTTCCTAAAGGTAATCACTTTTTTAAAAATTAATTTTGTTTGATACTTTCATTGTTTCTTTTTGAAAATATACAGGCATTGATGCATATATATTTTTTATCCCATTCTTTTATAAAAATGACTTTATTTAATAGACTTTATTTTTTAGAACAATTTTAGGTTCACAGCAAGATTGAACGGAAGTGCAGAGATTTCCCATATATCCCATGCCACACTCACATGCATAGCCTCCTCCATTATCAAACCCCACAACTGATGAACCTATAGTGATAGATTATTATCACCTAGAGCCCATAGTTTATATTAGGATTCAGTCTTGATGTTGTACATTCTATGGGTTTGGACAAATTTATACTGGCATGTATCTACCATTGTTTTATCAACTACTCCTTTTTTTATACTCTAAACTCTGTTGTTCACTTTGACTTTTTATCTTATCAATATATCCTGGATATCATTCTATAGTAATATAAAAATATTACTCATTCCTTTACAACTGTATAACACTATTATGTGGATGTACCTTAGTTTTTTTTCTGACCCATCATTCATAGCCATTTGGGTGTTTCCAGTCTTATGTAACTATAAACAGTGCTGCTGTAATGAGTGGATGTATGCATTTATACTTTTGGGTTTTTGCCAGTGTATCTTTGGAACGAATCTCCAGAAGTGTGATTTCTGGGTCAGAAGAAAAATACAAACGTAATTTTGCTAGATTTTGTGTTCCCACGAGTAACATATGAGAGTGAGTGCCTTTTCCTAAGTCTTACCAACAGAATGTGTTGTCAGACTTTGAGATTTACCAATCTGACTGGTGAGAAATTGTATTTTAGTGTTTTTCCTATTACAAGTAAGGTTGAATATTTTTTCATTATTTAAGGGCTATTTTCATTTCTTTTTCTATCATTTATATGTTTATATATTTTGCTCTTTTTTTTTTTTTTTTTTTTTGCTCTACACGGGCCTCTCACTGTTGTGGCCTCTCCATTGCGGAGCGCAGGCTCAGCGGCCATGGCTCACGGGCCCAGCCGCTCCGCGGCATGTGGGATCTTTCCGGACCGGGGCACGAACCCGTGTCCCCTGCATTGGTAGGCGGACTCTCAACCACTGTGCCACCAGGGAAGCCCACACAAAGGCCTTTTTAAAAAGGCCTGAATAATAAAACCAAATGTGCTGACTCTTGGAAAAGATCAGTACATGAACAAGTATCTTTGAAATAAGCTAGTAAAATAGCTTTCTTGTCTCATCAAGGAAAAAGTGTAAAGACACAAATAGCAATGTTAAAGAAATGGAAAGGTGACATACCTACAGAATCAGAGGAGATTTTAAAATTATGAGTGAAACATATATATATATATATATTCTATGTGCATTTTCTAGGAAACTGTACATTGCAAAAACTGATTCAAGAAAAGGAGATAACACTATATTAATCCCTAGGAAACTTTGAAAAAGTAATTAAAATTGCCCCATTTAAAAAGATTGTGCCAAGGATGGTCTGCTTCTGCCTAGAATGTAGAAAGCTGGAAAGAGCTTTGTTCTCACTCTCCCAACAAGGAAATGTCTGATAACCTACAAAACCCATAATTTTTCTTGAATCCATCAGAGAGCTGAAGTTAAAGGGAAAACAGCCTGAAGACCAAGGAAAGACAGGAGTCTCCAAGGGAAGCTGGGACGTGAGCCCTGGCTCACTTGTGGTAGGTCACACAAGCTGGTAGGAAGAATCCAGTTAACATTTTTAGTGAATTGTTAAATGTTAAATGTGGGCTAACTTGAGAGAACAGAACCACTGGGAGCTGCGGGCACAAGGGGAGTTTGCACCTACTTTTCTAGGTTCTTTTCCGTGGACCTTCACCAAGCTGCTACATGAATGTCAAAACCCCACCTGACGTTGTTAAGCTACAGCTTGGGGAGAGAAGGGCAGCAGAACCTCTTCCCCCAGGACAGAGCTGAAACCCATGTAGCTGGGGTCAGCGAAAAGGAAAAACACCCTCTACCTCAAGAGGAGGGTCAGGGAACCATCCTGAGGCCAGATCTTTAGAGGAGACTAATGTTGGAGAAATCGTGGGACCACTGAGAAAGCCCTCACCCCCAAGACCCAGGACCACAGAGCCTGCCTAAGACTGAGGTGGACAGGATAACAGAGAAAGCCCCTGAACCCACCACCCAGCTAGCAAGCACCAGTCTCAAGCAACAGCAGTCTACTGCTGAGCGAGTAGGTGAGTGTGAAGACCCCTTGTGGGCCCACAGTGAAGCTCTACAGTTGAGAGCAGAGGAGAAACACTGAAAAAAACCCCTCCAGCAACCCAACCCTCACCCCAGGCACCAGTTAACACATGAAGAATTGGAAACCAGTAGTGCACCGAAGGTAACCATAGTGACAGTGAAACCCAAACTCAGTTCAAATCTTGACTAGATTCACTCGACCCAGTCCACGGATAGGTGAGCACAGAAGGAGGTGTTCCCATTTCCAGGCATGGCATAAATACTACTTACCTTAGACTCTACTATCATATGCATACCATCTGGCATTCAATTAAAAAAAACCCCAAACTGTAAGATATAAAAAAGTGAGAAAAAAAATGTCTTGGATCCTGTGGTTTTATGAGTGAGTTCTACCAAATCTTTGAGGAACATCTAATTATGCTATCATTTAAGTCATCCAAGAGTATTAAAAACCAGGGAGGTAGGAAATAGAAGATCAATATTAAAGAAAATTTCATGAGGTGGGATACAGAACCCACTTCATATTTCCAAGTCACTGGCCATCACACCAACTGGTGTAAGCTAGGCAGTCAAAGCTGCCCTGGCCTGAGGCTTCTGCTCTGATCCAAAGTGGCCACCGAAGTATGGCCTCCTTTCAGTTTTCTAAGGATCCATAAAGAAATTAAATCTCTTCTGGCTTGTTTCTGGATTAAATTGGAAGCTGAGCTCTCTCTAGAGCAGAATTTGTCTTGTTTGGTCCACAGACATGACCCAATTTCCTCACCAAAACTTTACTTACAGAAACAGGGGGCAGCTCGTAAGCCATATTTGCCTATTTGATTTTTTAAACATTGTTTGAAGTTTTGATTTATCTTGAGTACTGAGTTTTTGGTGCCCCCAGAAGTCTGTACTCTAGTTGAGTGCCTCATGGGCCTCCCCCTGCAGGGGCAGCATGAGTCCTGCGTGCTGGTCTCATAGCCCCTTACCTCACTACACCACACTTGCTCTCTGAAGCTGTTTGTCCTCTGCTGACCTAAAAATGCCTTCATTTAAACCTTCCTGAGTGAGTGAGGGGAGAAAAGAGAGGTGGGGGAAAGGGTCAGAAGCAAAAAAAACAAGGAGCTGGAGGAGGAAGTGGCCAGTGCCCAGTGAACCCACACGTGTGAAAGGCTAATCCAGAAATCACTCAGTAATCACCACCATGAAATCAGACCAGGTGACATCGCTCACTGCGCAGATACTCACCTTCCCCACCTCCCACAGAGCCTCACTTCCTAAACCCAAGTGACCTTCTGAAATCTGGCCACTCTGTCCCAGGTCTTGGCCCCATGTCCCTCCTACGCAACACCCTTTACACACCATTAGCTTCTTTCCAAAGTCCCCATCTACTTCTCATGAAGGGCAACATGCTTTTCCGGCTTTCAGGAGAAGGGTGCTGGCCCGTGTGCTCAGTCAACAAAGACGGGCGTGCAGAGGGCTGTTAGAAGTTCCAAGACACATCTTACACTGGAGAGTTTGAAAAAAGGGTGAGGTTTTGGAGGCTCGGAGGTAGAAGGCAGAACAGTGCTTGGAACTCAGCTGCACTCAATGTTCAGAACGGCACTGGTGGGTCAGTCATGCTCAAAGGAACAGAGTGTTGAAAGAGTGATTACGTTTTAAGATAGTTGGGCTGTCCACCAAATAACATGTTACTGCCTACTGCCAAGTCAGGCACTACTGTTGATTGGTGAATTTTAATGAATGATAATAATAAATAAACTGGTTTAGAAGGAAGACATCATTTCTTAGGTGAATCTCTTGTGGAGGGGATGGGAATTGGGATGGGGGATCTTGGCTTCCACTGGGTCCCAGAACGTTTCTTTATAGAAGGTGGGCCTCTGTCCACACTCCTCCCAGAGTATCCATTTTCTCATCAATCCCATGCTGACCATCTTAACTTAGATGAGTCATCCATCTCTCCCTCTTGCAGTTTCTCTGCCTGAAATGGAGTCAGTATCATTGGCCTCTTCCCCTCACACTGAGTGCTGGCTAAGTGGCAAGGTGGGTGAGCACAGGAAAGGAGGCCTAGGAGTGAAGGCAGAGCCGGAAGACAGGGCCCAGCCTAAGGAAGGCCAGCCAGAGGCCCAAAGGTCTCCTGAAACTGACTCTTTAAGGTGATATTTTTGGTGTTTGGCTGTTTGTTGGATGTTTTCATTTTTTCCCCAGTTCTGAGGATCTGGCCTGCTTTTTTTTTCCCTCTCTATCATTACAACTGCTCTTCTGCTGGGGTTTCTGCCCCTTCAAGGCTGAGGAAGACCAGAAGGCTTCCTCTCAATGTTCGTGCTACTGTAGTATCACACAAGCAAGCACACACCTTCTTTCATTTTTCACTTTTCAAAACTGTTTCCACTGCTAGTGATTGTGGGGAAAGAGGGCATATACCACAGCACAAAGAAACAGGGAAACCACAAGTAATTAGGATTATTTAAAACTACAGATCACTGGTTTTAGTTATCCTTGGTCATTTTTGAGGTATCAGAGGGGAATAATGCTCATAGAGCAGTGATGCATGTGGTTCAGAACTGAAGGAGAATCACAGTAAAAAAAAAAAAATTAATAATTTATATATTTAATTATAATAATAAACACAATCATGCAAAAATAACTTCCACATAAATCCTTCACTAGTGTGTCTCAAGAACCATGAAGGAGACACACACGTTCTCAGAAATACTTCATATTTCTTTCTTTCTTTTTTTAAAAAGTTAATTAGTTAATTTATTTATTTTTGGCTGCGTTGGGTCTTTGTTGCTGCGTGAGGGCTTTATCTAGTTGCGGCGAGTGGGGGCTACTCTTCGTTGCGGTGCACGGGCTTCTCATTGCGGTGGCTTCTCTTGTTGCAGAGCTCGGGCTCTAGGTGCACAGGTTTCAGTAGTTGTGACACGCGGGCTCAGTACTTGTGGCTCACAGGCTTAGCTGCTCTGTGGCATGTGGGATCTTCCCAGACCAGAGATCGAACCCATGTCCCCTGCACTGGCAGGCAGATTCATAACAACTGCACCACCAGGGAAGTCCTAATACTTCATATTTCTATACTGATTTTTGCCTCACCCCCCCTTTCTCATCTACTTTCTTCATATACTACAGATTCTCCTATACTTCCTCTTTGGGGCCCCATCTCATCCCAGATAAACTCCTTAAATACTCTGAGCCCAGGGACTCACTCTTTATTTTATATAAATTTTATATAAAATAACTAAGATCTTCCACCCTTCTGCCACTTCCTGATCTTGCTCTTTCCTATTCAATTTCTCACCAAAACAAAGAAGCAAAAAACCAACCACCACAACAAAATACACTGCTCTGGAATGACACACACCTCCTTAAAGGGTGTTGGAGAGGAAGAACCTATTTGACAAGCTATAAGGCACTAGCTACCCTTTATTGGAACTGGAGGAGAGAAAACATAGAGATACTTCCTTACTCAGATATTCATGTGATCCCAGGAACTATAGGCCTGAACTGTCATAAGGCCCAGCCTGACTAATCCTCAAGTTTTGGTTTAAAACAAAGAAGCCCAACCCTATGCGCTTTTATGGGCAGTTCTCAATGAGAATGTTATCCCTCCTTACTCTAATACTTAATTGTAGCTCGGGGGCTCTACCATTTACCTGTTCTTGGGACCCAAGTCCTAGTGCAGACCTTTCCGTTGGAAATCCTGGGTCTTTCCCAGCTTTTTGGATTTACAGCAGTGATGATAGTAGTAATAATGGTGAGGATGATTATAGCTGACTTTGATAGGGCACTTTCTATGTGCTCGGTACTGGGTAAACACATAAAACCGATTGTCTTCTCTGGTTTCCAAGTCCTAAAGAACTGTTTTAGTTACCCATTGTTGCCTAACAAATTGCCCCAAAACTTAGCAGCTTAAAGCAACACACACTTATCATCTCACAGTTTCTGTGGGTCTGGAATTTGGCCATGACTTAGCTGGGTCCTCGGTTTCAAGTTCTCTCAATCAAGGTGTTGCTTAGGGTCTGGTCATTTCAAGGCTCATCTGGGCAAGGCTTTCATGTCATTGGCAGGATGCAGCTCCTCACTGGCTGGGGGACTAAGAGCCTCAGTTCTTTACTGACTGTCGGCCAGAAGCTGCCTTGTCATGTGGGCTTCTCCAATATGGTGGCTTCCTTCTCAAAGAGAGCAAGCCATGAGGGCAATAGAGAGAGTCTGCTAGCAAGACAGAGGTCACAACCTTTTGTAACCTAATCACAGAAGTACCATCCCATCGGGCTTCCCGGGTGGCGCAGTGGTTGAGAATCTGCCTGCTAATGTAGGGGACACGGGTTCGAGCCCTGATCTGGGAAGATCCCACATGCCGCAGAGCAACTAGGCCCGTGAGCCACAACTACTGAGCCTGCGCGTCTGGAGCCTGTGCTCCGCAACAAGAGAGGCCGCAATAGTGAGAGGCCCGCGCACCGCGATGAAGAGTGGCCCCCGCTTGCCGCAACTAGAGAAAGCCCTCGCACAGAAATTGACCCAACACAGCAAAAATAAAAATAAAAATAAATAAATAAATAAAATTTTTAAAAAAGTACCATCCCATAACCTTTGCCATATTCTATTGGTTAGAGTCAGGTCATTATGTCCAGCCCACACTCAAGAGGACATGGATAGCAGGCGGGAGGGATCTCCAGGGGTCATTTTAGAAATCTGTCAACCTCAAGACCAATTGAATCTAAGAACTCCTCTGTAAGTTTAACTGAAAGTGCTCAAAGAATTGCACATTGAGGGATGTACAACATTCTTTATGCTAATAATAAATATATTGGACAAAGGATTAGTCTCCAAAATATACAAACAGCTCAATATCAAAAAGACAAACAGTCCAGTTAAAAAATGGGCAGAAGACCTAAATAGACATTTCACTAAGGAAGATATACAGATGGCCAAGAGGCCCATGAAAAGATACTCAACATCACTAATTATTAGAGAAATGCAAATCAAAACTACAATGAGGTAACACCTCATACCAGTCAGAATGGCCATTATCAAAAAAACTAGAAACAGTAAATCCTGAAAAGGGTGTGGTGAAAAGGGAACCCTGCTGCATTGCTGCTGGGAATGTAAATTGATACCACTATGGAGAACAGTATGGAGGTTCCTTAGAAAACTACAAATAGAGCTATCGTGCGACCCAGCAATCCCGCTACTGGGCATATACCCTGAGAGAACCATAATTCAAAAAGAGTCATGTACCACAGTGTTCACTGCAGCTCTGTTTACAATAGCCAGGACACAGAATCAACCTAAATGTCCATTGACAGATGAATGGATAAAGAAGATGTGGCACATATACACAATGGAATATTACTCAGCCATAAAAAGAAACGAAATTGAGTTATTTGGAGTGAGGTGGATGGACCTAGAGTCTGTCCTACAGAGTGAAGTAAGTCAGAAAGAGAAAAACAAATACCGTATGCTAACACATATATATGGAATCTTAAAAAAAAATGGTACGGATGAATCTAGTGGCAGGGCAGGAATAAAGATGTAGACATAGAGGATGGACTTGAGGACACAGAGTGCGAGGGAGAAGCTGGGGCGAAGTCAGAGTAGCATCGACATATACACACTACCGAATGTAAAACAGCTAGCTAGTGGGAAGCAGACGCATAGCACAGGAAGATCAGCTCGGTGCTTTGCTATGACCTAGAGGGGTGGGAGAGGGAGGGTGGGAGGGAGGCTCAAGAGGGAAGGCATATGCGGACATATGTATGCATATGGCTGGTTCACTTTGTTGTACAACAGAAACTAACACAGTATTATGAAGCAATTATACTCCAATAAAGATTTGTTAAAAAAATTAAAAAATAAACATATTGACATGTTAGATACTGGAAGTAAACATACATTTGATTAAAATTTTGAATATGGCAAAAAAAAGAAACAGTTGGAGAAAAAGGGAGAAGGGGTTGCTTTAAGGCTACAAGGATAATATCAAGATTAGAAGATGAAAGTAGGTGAGGATAAGGATTGAAGCTAATAAAGATAAATGTTACGAGGTGAAATGAGGAAGGACTGTACATTATTATTATTTTTTATTTTATTTTATTTTTTTTGCGGTACGCGGGCCTCTTACTGTTGTGGCCTCTCCCGTTGCGGAGCACAGGCTCCCGACGCGCAGGCCCAGCGGCCATGGCTCACGGGCCCAGCCGCTCCGTGGCATGTGGGATCTTTCCGGACCGGGGCACGAAACCGTGTCCCCCGCATCGGCAGGCCGACTCTCAACCACTGCGCCACCAGCGAAGCCCTGTATATTCTTTTTTATCCGGTGACTTTCTCTCTTTCTCCTAGCCCATAACATGAAAGTAGAGCTGAGGAGGTGGTGGGTATGAGGCGAAAGGGTATACATGGAACTTCTACTAGGGCACTGCACAAAGAACTGCTTTTTCCATTGGGATAGTAAATGGAAAAGAATAGTAATGCAGTAATGGAGTATCAAAGAGGAACTGAAGATAACCTTTCTGGACAAAAGTGATCCAGAGTCCCTGTGGGAGGAGACTTTTGGCAGGGACATGTCAAAGCATCAAATAAAAAAGGAAGGAATCAGAGCATGAACCTGCTCTGGAGTAGGGTGTCTAAACCAAAGACAGACAAGATGGAAGAAACCAATTCCAAACAGAATACAGAAGGCTGGTTCTGGAAAGATTTTTGCTTCTGTTTTTTTTTTTTTTTTTTGCTCTACGCGGGCCTCTCACTGTTGTGGCCTCTCCGTTGCGGAGCACAGGCTCCGGATGCGCAGGCTCAGCGGCCATGGCTCACGGGCCCAGCCGCTCTGCGGCAAGTGGGATCTTCCTGGACCGGGGCACGAACCCGTGTCCCCTGCATCGGCAGGCGGACTCTCAACCACTGCGCCACCAGGGAAGCCCTGGAAAGAATTTTTAAGGCAGTGCTACATAGAGCAATGGTACAGAGGAGAAGACAGGGAACAATTTTTAGCAGCATCTACCAAAACAAATTTCATTTAATATGTATTTTGTGAGGGGAAAATATTGTAGGACTTTTCAGAGCCTTCAATATTTTAGTGCGCTCTGTGAAAGCCTAAGATATGTTGGGGGGAGGGTAAGGATTGAACAGGCAGCACTTCTCATACGTATTTGTTTTTCATGGAGGTGGAAACATGCTACACATGTTTAGGGAATGCTCTTTTATCAAATACCTGTGGCTTTTTTGAGAGCAGGAACGGTGAGATCTGGTTTAAATACTTCTACTGAGCCAAGTGTGGTAGCCAGTGGTTGAGCAATAAGCAAAAAAATGTATCTAACACCTATGTATGAACAAGAAATGACCCTAGGATTATTTCAGCATTGGGGCGGGGGAAATGGGAAAAGATACAATGGGACAATGGGAAAGATGGGAAAGATACAAAATCAGACTCAGAGCAGAAGTCACCAGATTATTACCATTTACAACCATCCTCAGAAATCCCCTCACATTCCTGAAGATCTGTCCATTACAATCCTTCTCCATAGCACTTTCTTCCCCCTCCTGCTGACACTCCCCTTTGAATCAGGGAGTTCACCCCTCAGCTTTTTTCATGGAATCTTTCCAACATTATAAAGTGAAGGCAATAAAGGGAGAATCACTGAGAGAAGCAAGACAAATATGGTAAGAGCCTTAACAATTATCTTTTTAGGACAGAAAAAGGAAGACGCAATTAGGAAAGGACTCCCTGCCAAACCACAAAGAACAGGGTTCAGCAAGGAATGCTAATTTCTCTAGCATTAGTTTGGAATCACCCGCATGGGAATCAAGAGACTCTTTTAATCAAAGGATGGGAGACCTTCCCTCAAATAACTGGGGTCAGCCTAGGGTCCCATTCAGCTCAGAAGAGCAAGAGAGCTATGCCACGCCTTCCTGCAGTACACAATGCTGCGTTTTTAGGTTAATCAAGGATATTACAGTTACTTTCAATAGTTAATGAATAGCTTCTAAGTGCCTGCTTCATTTAATTGTCCAAAGGCCAGTTGGTCCCAGAGCATATAAAGCTGACAGCTAGCTAATGAGAGCATTCTCTCTGAGCAGGGGAAGCAGGGGAGTGGCAGGGTCAGGGAGCTGGGTTCCAAAGAAGCAGGGATGCAGAACAGAACCTGTCTAGTTCTCTGTGCCTTCGCCCTTCTGACGGGCTTCCTGATGATCTGCCTGGGGGCCTTCTTCATTTCCTCGGGCTCCCTGTTCAACTGCCAGGGGAACCTGATCCTGGCCTATTTGCTTCTGCCTCTGGGGTTTGTGATCCTTCTGAGTGGAATTTTCTGGAGCACCTACCACCAGGCCAGTGAAAGCAAAGGGGTGTTCAGCCGTGTGCTCAGACACTACGGTGCTCAGGGGGCCCTGCCCCTGGCCACAGTGGACAGGTACGTGCTGAGAAGCCAGAGGACTGGGGAGCACTGAGGTGGGGCTGAGTTCCGGAAAAGGTCAATGACTTCTAATCCACTGGCGAGCAACTTACACGTCCCATGGGGCTGTGTGTCTACAACTGAAGCTTTATTGTCAGGGAATGACTCTGGGATTAGACATTAGGAAGAATGGTGCTGCCTCTGGGGAAAACTATGAAGTAGAGGGAATTTATGCCAGAGAATAACCACCCTTCTCCCATCACCACTGAAAAACACACCAAAGCCAATTTAAGAGGCCAAACTCATTTTCTTTTGTTGTATCATGGGAGCTGTCCTTACAGGCAGGTGATGGTTAGTTATTCCTCATAACCTGGCTACCAGGTTGTAAGGAAAGCAAGTCCCAGACCAAATTCTGTCACGCAACAAATGAGCAAGCAAGCATGAAATCAGCTATACAATCTCTTCGTGAACTCAGTGAAGTCCCAGCTTTCTGTACTCTTAGGTGTTCTGATCACATATTACATGAAAGATTTCCCTGAGACAAGGCACTCATATTCCAGAGGTAATCATTGGTTAACCTTACTACCTCATACCCATTAGGATGGCTATTATCAAAAAAGCAGAAAACAACAAGGTTAGCAAGGATGTGGAAAAACTGGGAAACCTGTGCACTGCTGGTGGGAATGCAAAATAGTGCAGCTGCTCTGTGGTACGGAGGATCCTCAAAACATTAAATATAAAATTACCACTTGATCTAACAATTCCACTTCTGGGTATATAGACAAAATAATTGAAAGCAGGGACTTGAACAGATATTTGTACCCCAGTGTTCACAGCAGCATTCTTCACAACAGCCAAACTGTGGAAACAACCCATATATCCATCAATAGATGAATGGATAAACAAAATATGGTATGTACAAAAGATGGAATATTATTCATCCTTAAAAAGAAAGGAAATACTGATGCAGCTATAACATGAATGAACCTTGAATACAATACGCTCAGTGAAATAGGCCAGAAATAAGCCCAAAAGACAAATATTATATGATTCCACTTATATGAGGTACCTAGAGCAGTCAGATTCATAGACAGAATGTACAGCAGTGGTTACCAGGTGCCAGGGGAGGAGGGAATGGAGAGTTACTGTTTAATGAGTACAGAGTTTCAGCCTGGAATGATGAAAAAGTTCTGAAGATGGATAATGGTGATGGCTGCAAAACGATGTGAATGTATTTAATACCATTGAACTGTACACTTAAAATTGCTAAAGTGGTAAATTTTATGTTATATGTACTTTACCACAATAAAAAAATTTCAGTTAACCTTATGGTAAGTATCGGACAACCAAAAATCTCCTAATTTCTGGCTGAACACGGAATCATTTAGGGATAAAACCTCAGGCATCATCCTTAAGGTACAGTCTGCAAGACTCCATAAATTCTTTTATTCTCTTCATCTAAGATATTGGGTCGGCCAAAAAGTTTGTTCGGGGTTTTTCTGTAACATCTTATGGAAAACCCCGAACGAACTTTTTAGCCAAACAATATTTTAGCTACTCCATGTACCTTGAATATAAGTGATTTTTATCCATGACAGTTGATTTTTGACATGATTATGCTAATTAATAAGATACTAATTACAATGACCAAAATCCATTTCCAATGTTTATTATACTAACTGCAAGGTCTCTGGGTTTGATAAAAAATTAAAGATAACTGAAGTGATTGCAGAAGATGCTTCTAGAGTGATGGTTTTCTTTCTTTCTTTCTTTTATTTTGGTATAAATGTTAGATGATTGCCTCCAGAGTGTGAATTCCTGATAAGAATAACTGATTGCCTTTAGGATGTAGCTTAATTTACTAACACATGCATAATATTGCACTGTCTGTGCTGAAATACTTTAAACTATGGTATCACGACACCTCCCTTTTACTGCCCTTTCTGCTGCATCTAATAGATGCCCAGCCCACTCAGAATGGCTAGTAAGTCAGTAAATGGTTAAGTTACATTTCTCAGAAGGATTTGCATTCAAAATGGGTACCCAAAGGGGTCTGCAATGGTGGAATTCAGGACACTGGGAAAGCGAAGCAATGTGGGGAGACTGGGGGATGGGAGAAGTGGATGGGACATGGGGGCAGGCAGCAGTCATCCTGGAGCCTCTCAAATCACTCCAGGGAACAGCTCAACTTTCTGTCTTCAATGCCTTTACACATGTGCCCCAGGGCATAGCCTTGGCTATTCTGAGTGAAGCTCAAAGCTTCAGCTCTTTGTTTTTGGGCCTGGTAACATTGGAATGGAGCTGCGGCTACAAATGGCAGTCCCTGTTCTGTTGTGGTTACGTACCACAAACACTCCCTGTAGGCACTGGAAGGACTCACTCTATAAATACACAACTAAATCAAGCTCACCCTCCCGCTTCTTCACCTCCACGCCACCCCCAATCCCATTCACGATGGAGAAGCCAGAGGATTTAGCAGTTAGCAACACTGGGCAAGATTACCGATGAGTACATCAGCTCTGGCATGAACGGCTCCTTTAGCCATTGGCCTGTTGGCATGGAAAGGACCACGACTGAAATCTACATAAAGTTGTCAGTTGAAATAGTTTGAGAAATAAGTATGGCGGCGGGAGGAAGGGCGGCCTAGCTGATTGAAAGAGTGATAGGAAAGAGAGAAGCATCTGATATAGTTCCGGAATCTTCATGGAGCTGGTTTTCATTCATTATTTTGTTGGTTGTGAGGATCTGAGACAGTGAGTGCAATCGAGTAGAAGAGGATGTGTGTGAATGGGGACAAAAATGTGAATGAACTAAATAACTGGATAGAGAGATGCTCCAGCCAAGGCCCCCATGTCCCCTACCCCTGCTAAGGATCTCACACTGAAAGTCCCTGGTTCCAATGAGTAAGAGAGAGGGAATAGTCTGGAAAAAGATGAGTATAGAGGCACACATCCAACGGCTGATAAAGAGGGTTTTGCTGGAAGAGCAGCACATTTTTAAAAAACTGGTGATGCCAGGGAAGAACATCTGTTTCCGAATCAATGTTTCTTAACAGTTTAACTTCACACGATGTGATTTGAGAGAGGCAGACATATGCCTCTTTGGCATGAACCGCTTAAATAACACATGTATGTTTGTGGCATTTTGTCCCCCAGGCCAGATTTTTACCCTCCTGCTTATGAAGAGAGTCTTGATGCTGAAAAGCAAGGCTGTCCTGCAGAGCAAGAGACCTCGGATGTTCCTCCACCTCCGTATACAGAGATGGGCCTCGAATTTGAGGATGAAGGTGATGCCCACCCGGAGGCCCCACCATCCTATGACGAGTCTGTAGCAGACAGGGTGGAGGCAGCAACGCCACTGCAGGATGCTGAGAGGCAAAACCAAGAGTGCTGAAGCAGGGGAAGCTCTCCAGCCCTCATGACGCACCCTCATGGGATGCAGCTGCTAGTAATAAACCCAGGCAGGGACTGTGGGAGGAAAAGCCACATCAGTGATCCCACATGGGAGTCTGCAGAGGGGATGCTGCGTGTGACAGCAATGCAATTCCGCACACGTGCTTGGCCTGCAAGGGCAGAGCGGAGCCCTGGAAGGGTGTGGTCGGCACCAGGCAAACGTTTCAAAGGATCTCAACCCAGGTGAACTTTTGGACTGCAAAAGTGTTGTGAGAGCTCTGCTCCACGGAGAGCTTTTCTGCTCTCTCAACTCCTCTCCCATTACCTAGACCCCCAAAAGGGAGGAATAGATGCTGCTTGGACACCACGTACCTTCCTGTACTGAATTACCAATAATCACAAAGGGAAAGCATGCTGGCAATGAAGGGGCATTATCATTTAAATTGTGGGTTCTGCTGGCTGGCTTTGAAGTTATCCTCATTTACCGTATTACCAGAGTGACACAGTAATTCACACTGTAAGAGATTTGCCTCTGGAACCCATGAATGTTATTTTGAATGACTTTACTTTAAATACGTGTATTTTATTTCTATGTGAAAGGAAAGTGACTTCACTATTTGCTTTCAAAATGGCTCAAGTACAAAATCTTAAATGAGTATTTTAAGAATGGATGGTTGTACAAGCATATATGATAAGATTTCTTAGAGACTCAAGTTGAATAAAGAGAATACTTAAAAATTCATCATACACAGGATTCAGGAAAAAAAGAATCTGTACTAGCCATAGGTTGTATTAATACAGAATTGGACATAAATCTTGAAAAGTTTTAAAATACCCATATATTTCAGGGAACCCCCCCCTGTAAATCTCTAGGATTTGAAAGAAAGGAGACTATATTGTAGTACCTTAATCATTAACAGAAAATTCTTTGTGTCTCAAGATACAGATCCAGGCACTTTTAGACTTAGGACATTTATTTTAAAGCCCAGTGATTCCTCGTCAGCTTCATTATATCTTATTATAAGTTTTAATGCAAGAGGACAAATCAGGTGGCAGAATGGTGGGAGGAGATGCAGCCTGATGCTTTAGAGCTTGAGCAAAAACCTTCATCTCTCTGGGCCTCAGTTTCCTCCCCCATCAAGGGAGGACTTTATGTTGGGATTAATATCTAACAATCGGGGAATGCCTTTTATATCACAGGCACTGTGTTATGAACTTTTTACGCTTTTTATTTAGCCCTCGCTATAGCCTTCAGAGATAAGTGCTATGGTTATTCCCATTTTACAGATGCATAAATCGAGACTTGGAGAAGTTAAGAAACCTTTCCAACAACATACAGTTATTTCCAGGAGGGTGAAGAAAGGTTCCTAGGGGGCATGGGAAGACATGCTGACTTCACACTTTTGTGCTAGGTTGTGCTAATCCTGTCCTACTTCCTCCTCCCAGGGAACAGTTTGGACTTGTCTCCCACTTGAGGAAGTGGGCCCTAACAGGAAGTGGAGCCCCAGGGTTGCAGCACTATCTTAAAGAGAGGCAGCAAAGGTTGCTTTAGGGTTAACAGTCTGGCTGCTCTTTTAAAATGTAAATAAGCCCTCCGTTTTCTGCCTAGGAGCTTGGCCCTCACCTCCTGGTGTAATTTCCTTTCATCTGATTCTTATACTGTTGATGAAAGATGGTTCCTAATGATAATAGACAGCCTTGGTGAACGGGCACAGGAGGGCTTTGGACAGCGGTGGGAAGGATGGAGAGCTTTCAAGAGGATAAGGGTTGTAGAGGTAGGATGGGGCCTCTGTAGCCTCCTCTTCCCTGTTATTGCTGAGTGCTCAGATGAAGCATGTCCTGACAAATACACAGGAAGCCATAAAAGGAAATCCTGGTTCCTTTACACAAAGCAGGACTTTGGGCATCTGTGATTTGAATCCTTGACATCAAGAACATAAGTGGACATGAAAGTCACTCATGGTTCTCCAACAGGAAGGCGGTTATTTATTAGCAAGGCGATTTATTATTTCTCTCTTGTCATCTCTTTCTATTCCTCTACTGAGATGGTTATCCTGAAATTTTCCTTGGGGTCTGAGCACATTCACTGACCTGAACAAGCTCTATAACTGGGCTATCGTCCAGAGTTTGAATTTGTAATAGATGGTTTTTCCAACTACTGGTAGTCATGTGAGACAAATGTAATTTTGGTTTACATAAGAAAATTGTTTTAATCTCTTTCCTGCAATAAATTTTGTACTTAAACTTTCCCCTTTTTTGCTGTTTTGTATCAGAAAAAAAATCAATAGAGGAGCGTAAGTCAAAATTTTATTCTCCATGTGGAACACAGCATCCAGATGAGTTAATCTTTTTGCAGAGCCTAACATCATTGAACATCAACTATTGAGTTAGAAAATGAGCCATGTGCCTTTCATAAAGAAATACGACTAAGAGATATTTATTGCCTTTTTTTAAAAAAAAACAAATGTACTCTGAAGCAAGCATCAGAAACATGGTTACTACCCACAGCAAATCCTGCCTTTGAGAGGCCTACCAATTAAAACCCACTGGGCGAGTCAGACAAAAGTGTCCTGTTGCCCACAGATTGGGAGAAAATATTTGCAAATGATGTGACCGACAAGGGATTAGTCTCCAAAATCTACAAACAGCTCATGTGGCTTAATATCATCAACACAAACAACCCAGTCAAAAAATGGGGAGAAAACCTAAATAGACATTTTTCCAAGGAACACATACGGATGGCCAAGAGGCACACGAAAAGGTGTTCAACGTCGCTAAGGATTAGAGAAATGCAAATCAAAACTACAATGAGATTATCACCTCACACAAGTCAAAATGGCCATCATCAGAAAATCCACAAACGATAAGTGCTGGAGAGGGTGTGCAGAGAAGGGATCCCTCCTACACTGTTGGTGGGAATGTAAATTGGTACAGCCACTATGGAGAACAGTATGGAGATTCCTTAAAAAACTAAAAATAGAACTACCATATGACCCTGCAATCCCACTCTTGGGCATATATCCGGAGAAAAACACGGTATGAAAGGATACACGCACCCCAACGTTCACTGCAGCACTGTTTACAACAGCCAAGACATGGAAGCCACCTAATTGTCCATTGACAAAGGAATGGATAAAGAAGAAGTGGTACATATATACAATGGACTATTACTCGACCATAAAAAAGAATGAAATAATGCCATGTGCAGCAACATGGATGGACCTAGAGATGTCATACTAAGTTAAGTAAGTCAGACAGAGAAAGAGAAGTATCGTATGATATTCGTTTATATGCTGAATCTAAGAAGAAGTGATACAAATGAACATATTTACAAAAAGAAACGGACTCACAGACTTAGAGAATGAACTTACGGTTACAGGGTGCAGGGAAGGGTGGAGGGGAGGGATAGTTAGGGAGTTTGGGATTGACATGTACACACTGCTATATTTAAAAAGGATAACCAACAAAGACTTACTATATAGCACAGGGAACTCTGCTCAATGTTACGTGGCAGCCTGGATGGGAGGGGAATCTGGGGGAGAATGGATACATGTATATGTATGGTGGAGTCGCTTTGCTCTGCACCTGAAATTATCATGACATTGTTAATCGGCTATACAATATAAAATGAAAAGTAAAAGAAAACAAAAAGTGTCCTGTTGTGATTAATGAAAATTCATTGGCCACCCCTGGAAGATTCACTCAGGGGAAGTAGACATTGTATCCCCTCTTCCTCCTGAAGTTTACAATCAATTTAATGGTGATGAATCGAGAACCACGATACTGTGAATGGCAGGCAGGGCACTTAGACTATGAGAAAGTGCAGTCTTTACCCGTTACCTCCTCTGAAATGTGGACGGCGGGGTGGCGGGCTCACGTGTCAACAAGGGAAGGGAAATTCTCAGAGGCGATGACTCTCCAGTGTTTTAATCTTATCACATCTAAGGAGCCACCTCCACCCCCAGAAGATAAGCATGACGAGGTCAGTTATAGAACACGCTGTGCTGCATCTTTTGCACACCTGAAATGTAGAGTATACTTTGGGCCCCTCCACTCAAAAACTCCCACTCGTATCCATCCTTTAAGATTCTACTTAAGCACACTGTCTTTGGTGAGGTATCTCCCCAGGCCACCTATTTTGTAAGGCACACACTAGGTGCTAAAAGACGTGGGAAGATGATACAGACATGGGTTTATACCGCATCCCTTCACCATATTCTATGCTCCGTGACATGACAACTTAGGCTGATGCACATACCAAGTGGGTCGTCAGCCGCATGAACCGTCCACTGAAGACGTTTCCAGCTGGTCGGAGTGGAGCAGGCATTCTGCTAAGCTCTGCCGCCTCGGATAATCTCTTGCTGTTTGTAACTTCTGAAGAGCCAAAGACTGATTTACTGGGAGTTACCTCATTTCCAAAGGCGTGTGATGTCTCAGCCCCTTCACCACTCAGGAATGGAAATCTCTTCAAGGCAGGTGTCTGGGATATCAGGGTCCACGTGTTTGGCGAGTAGCCGGTGGGTAATCAAGCAATAAAATGGAGTCATCTGTTATATCACTACGAGTTCCCGCAGGTGCATTTCAAATTCCCCACACCCGCCACAAGCCGTGGCTGATGGATGTGTTGCCAAGGTAAATCCTGTGCCTTACACTGAGCCACGCTGGCCAATCAGAAGTCACCATGCCATTAACCCTGTCATTGCCTGTATTACCTGCAGAGAACACTGGCTCAGTGTGGCCAACTGTCAGCCCATTGTGCCACCACGGGATTGGTCATCAATCTGAAGCTTCCTGTGCAGAAAGCCTTCATGTCTTGTGCAAGCCCTTCAGCCTGCAACATCACGCAGCACTATTTGCGCCAAGAACACGGTAGATGTAGGCTGCACCTTGGATCAGCAAGATGGCTAAAAGATCTCATTTTAATAATGGCTGTCTATCCATTTCCAAGCTCAGTCAATAAACTCAAGAATCATAGATGAGGCAAAACAACTTTTTGATCTAGGGGACTGGCTGACACAGCAGATTTCACATCCTCGGTCCCCTCCCGCTAAGCGCCTCCCTGGCACACATACACACACATTTCCAAACACTCCCTGGGAGGGTAGCGGCACTGCCCTCTTTGGGAATCACTGCATTATGTACACTGGTGCTTGTCATTGCTCTGGAAGCATGTGGTGCAGTGAGTGGACACCTCAATCCTAGCCGATCACAGGAGTGGCCTGACAGCTGCCATACTCTATCCACAGTCCCTCCCACGATTCTCTCCTGTGGTCCCCACAACATTCGTGGACCTCTCCAGTCATCTACTCCTAAGAGAGACTGGTGGCTGAAGCTCTGTCTTTAAGAACCAAAGAACATTATGTGCAGAACGGTGACTTCCTGTCTTTCACTTCTCCCGAGGGTAAGGCAAGAGGATGTGCATGTATAGCTCAGCAAGAGAAGCTTGACTTTTATGTAAAGCAGAATTCATACCTTGGCAGTGTGATATGAAGCAGGCTCCAGAGGCAGGCTGTGTCCTGAGCCACTAGAGAACCTTCCCTTTTGCAACCTCGCTGAGAAAAAGCTCCATAAAAATAGGTGGCTGTGCAGCTGCTTCTTTCCGCAGCTGGGCCCAAGAATTTGCTTCGTCTGGTATTTATAACGTGTCTGCTTCAGCCCCACTCATGCCAGCCAACCTCTCACTAGACCCAAAGCAAGCCTCTTCTCCAGCCATCCTACCCCTCCACTTCTAGTCTTTGTTCTTGCTACATTCACCCCTGGTGAAATTACAGAAATGGTTACCAGGCCCAGGAAACTCCACTCTTTGGGAAATCCCTTAGGTGCTAGTGCCTTCCATCTCTGAGTCAGTCTCTCTGTGTATTCCCACAGCCGGTTGCTTGTGCCGCTGCTGTAACCTTCATGTCTACCTGATTCATTGTGCATGTTAGCCATAGCCTCCCGTTCCCAAACTACAAACTCACAGAAGCAGGGATAATATTTTATGCATCCGTTCGCTGCACCAAAGAAACCCAGGACTCTGCATAGAGTAGTTGTTCAACTGGTGTTTGCTGAATGAATGAATTATATTTGTGTTGCTGGACACACATGACTCCATACTGAAATAAAGAAACAGGATTTTAAAATGAGGATTAATTTACATTTGAACTTCAAAGTTCGACATGATGAAAAGTTCAGCAACTTGAGAAACAATATTGAAAAATAGGCTTAGCTGTCTAAGCCTGAGTGTATCTAGTTGTGCTGTCATCAACCTCCACTTTCTTTTTTTTTTTAAAATACATTTGTTTATTTATTTTTGGCTGGGTTGGGTCTTCGTTGCTGAGCGTGGGCTCTCTCTAGTTGCAGTGAGCTGGGGCTACTCTTCGTTGTGGTGCGCAGGCTTCTCATTGCGATGGCTTCTCTTGTTGCAGAGCACGGGCTCTAGGCATGTGGGCTTCAGTAGTTGTGGCACGCGGGCTTAGTAGTTGTGGCACGCGGGCTTAGTAGTTGTGGCACACGGGCTTAGTTGCTCCGCAGTATGTGGGATCTTTCCGGACCAGGGCTCGAATCTGCACTGGCAGGCAGGTTCTTAACCACTGCGCCACCAGGGAAGTCCCATGGACCTCCACTTTAAAGATGATGAGAACCAAAGCCACAAGGCAAGTTGTATTCCATTGCTGATAAACTTCATAACTAGTTCCTTAGAATCTCAGCGCAAAGCCACCCTACTATTATTTTGAAATCAAGACACTTGTGATGAAAGATTAGATGCCACGTTCGTTTCTTCTGACGCCCAAAGGCAGTTTTGAGCACTTTGCCTTCTCTGTTCCATTTATTTACTAAATTCCCAAGATCATAATGATGAATACCAGCCCTTGCAAGTGTTCTGCAAGGCAGACTTATCAGAAGAGTGACCAATACTGGAGTTTGTCAAATGGCAAGACAAACAAATAAGCAAAAATCCACAATTCTTGTGTAAGGTTGAAATCAGAAATTTCTTTTTTATTAGCTACTAAAGGTCCTAGCAAGTTTCTGACAGAAGCATAGATAGAAAATGGAAACAAATACCTTGCTGGGAATGTCTCTCTGCTTCCCCTAATCTTGACTACAGCAATAATGCATTTCTGAACGGTCAAAGCGTACCATGTTATCTGTGCCAATGACATGATAAGTGGGTGCGTTCCCAAGGAAGCAAAACATATGCAAACAGGTCCTGTGCGCCCAGGGTTCTGGCTGAGGACTGACGGAGGCTGCCAGGGACACAATATCTTTTTTTCTGGGCAAATAAAGCCAGCTGTGACCCTCTGCTTTCCAGCAGGGGACCCCACCCTCCCTGCCGTCTCATCAGGCCCATCACTGTGCCACCAGCAAGGTTCTCTTCCAGCATCCACTTCATCTCCTACTTTTACAGCATTTCACTGTCTCCTTTTACAGCCATGACCAGTAAGATCTGAACTGTGTCCAAACAAGTGCATGAAAACAGGCCCTTATTGGGAGATAAGTTAGCAGAGTGAGAAAGTCAGAGAGACAGCCAACATGGTGGTATTTTGCCTTCGCAGCAGGAATTAGTATCAACTCATGTACCAACCCACGTGATATAATCAAGACGGGGCCCGAAAACGTTCAGCATTCATTCTCAGAGTCCTGCTAAGAAATGACCTCCCACCTGTGTAATGAATGGCTGAATTTGAAGGAATGCAGCCTGCTTAATAGCTAGTATTGGTATTATTTACAAAATAAGAGAGAAAAACACCCTTTGATATGTTTTGTTGAAAGTGTGTCATTGTGGTTTGTAGAAAGCTCTTGAAGATGTGAAGGGGGTGGCATGGGGACTTTGGAGATGGGAAGGAGGGTGAGTGGCCATCAGGTGGTTGGTGGGCATGAGGTGGGCTATTAGGAGTTCTACAACTTTCACCCATGGGAGACCTGACCTGGGATGAAAAGTTAAATCCTCCCGCTGCTGAGGAGAGCCTTCTTAGGTCTGTCCGGGAGCACGTGGGGCTCAGGGTCAGCTGACTTCTGGCATTGCACTCTCCTCCGTTATTCCAGAACCTTCTCTCACCTGACGCCAACGATGCACAGATGCCCTGACTATTCCCAGCCCCCTGATTCTCTCTCAAAAGGGCAGGTTCCCTTGTGTGATAAAGCAGATATCAGATGACAGTGCAGCTTTCAGAGACAACCGAAGACCCTGTTGCATTTGCAGAAACTGACTAAAACCCAAACAAAACAGACATTTTTTTCTTTCCCCACCTACCCCGCCCACCACCAAATCAACCTTTGTTTTTTTTTCAAAGTCATAAGAGGCACAAACAGGTAGCAAGAAGGCATGAGTGAAGCGTCCCCCGCCGAGCGCGTTCTTTTGGCTGTGCTGAGTGATCTGTCCTCCGTTCAGGTGATGACAGTAGGGCCCCTCCGGCCGGTTCTCTCGTGAATCTGGGATATTTTCAGCGCGATGGCTATGAGAGGGCTTAGCACTGCCTGGAAAAGGAGGAAGAAAGTCTGTGAACAACTCGAGTCAGTCACAGGAGGGCTGCAGGGATGGGCTTCTATTCCAAGCATCTGGATTCGGTTCTGATTTGTGGATCTGGACACCTGTTCGCTGGTCCCTGGTTTCCTCTTCCGTAAGAGGAGACTCAGTGGGCGGGCGGTTAGGGAGAGGAGAGGCAGCAGTTGATCTCCAAAGTCTTACCTGGCTCCCACACACATTGCTCTAAGATAGGAGCTTGCACAACCCAACTACGAGAGTATTGAAGCATTTCGGGAACAGAGCGCTGTGAATCAAGGAAGTTCAGAAAACCCCCCAGTCTTCCTCTGCTACATTCCCTCCCCAACACATACCCGCCCCCCGCCCCACCCCCCCCCGCCACACACATGTGCGTGAACTTGAGGAAGAACACTCATTCTACATCCTAAGTCCATGGACCTGATGAACCTACTCTCCTGATGTTTTGGAGAAGACAGACCAATCCATCAGCTAGCGCTGCAGAGAATAACAGCTCATTTCTTCCCATCACATAACACAGTGGCTCATGGGGCACCTCAGCGTCCCCTAGAAGGAGGTGGGGAGGTTTGGAGGCCTAGGAAATAGATTCTTGGAAAGGTGAAGGACATGAAGGGGAGTGAGAATCACGTCTTGCCCTTTAGCTGCTCATCATTTCATGAGACTCAGGCAGCGTTTTCCAAAGTGAGAGCACACACCACTCAAGATGATTTTAGGTGGTGCAGGAGATGATTTTAGATGGTGCATGGGCATGGCACCGGAACACTGAGAAAGTAAGTCTATTTTCCATTCTTCTTCAATCCTCCTAATTTCATCAAAGAGAAAATCTATTTGCTGCCAATCTTTAACACTTTTACCAGGACAGAGCATGCCTCAGGCAAGAGTTACCTAGATAGAAGGTAATATCATTGTATTTTTTATTGCATTTGTTTTTTATGATGAATTTTATTTATCAAGGGATGCTGTTTTATTTATCAAGGGAGTTTACCTAGGGATACTGTTTTTTCCTTGGAGAGCACTGATGTAAGCTTTCTAGAATAAAAAAATAGATTTAAGTGAAAACAAAGTTAAGTCCATTTAAAGATGAATACTAATATAGGGGTACTGGCAGAAAAGAAGTTTGGGAAATACTGGCATAAGGGGAAAAAAGATATCATATTGAGGAAAATAAAACCTGTATTTTTGGAGGGGAGAGAAAGATTCTATTACTTGCAACCTACACGTATTCCTAACAGATAGAGGGACGGAGGGAATGCATGCATTCTAATCAGACAGCAAGAGCCCAAGCAAACACCCAGGGCGCCAGAAGCACAAGTAGCCCAGTTGTCCTGAGTGGAGTGTGGACACAGGGCATTCCTGAGCCATAAGTGAGCAACACTTGTTTGGAGAGACCTAACCACCAGGGCCAAGTGTAAGGTTTTAATTCATTAGGTAAGGGGAGATGTTGGAGGTTCCTGAGCTAAATGTTGACACTGTCAGAACTGTGCTTTGGAAAGAATGCTCTAGCAGCAAGTCTCATGGTTTAATACATTTATGGCTAAATGTATTACATTATCTCACTCTATAGAGATGACGAGATGAAGCAGCGCAGATGTAATCCTGGGAGCCAGAAGAGAAGTGAAAATCTAGAGCCTTTTCACAACTACACAAGCAAGTGCTGCTTCCTTCTGGTTCCACGTCCATCAACTTGATACACAGAAACAGAAGCATTTCTTTTCCTTTTAATAACCCAACTGGTGCCCAGAAAAATTTTCCACTGGCACATTTTGCCAGGCCCTGTTCCACAGGATGCCCACAGGGCAGCATCTGGATTCTTTAAGGGCCAAGCACCCACTTTGTATAGATGTCAGAGTATTAGCTTTCCTCCTCTTCCTGTCTTCTCTCCCCTCTTTCCTTCTTCCCCCCTTTTCGGCTATCTAAGTCTACATAACACCTATAAGAGAGGTAAAGTGAGGACAGAGAAAGAGAATAAAGCTAAAATCAATCACTTTGAGGTCCTGGAGGATGAATAAAGCTAAAATATCCTATCAATTTAAGAAAATGCAGTGAAACTGAATTTGAAACCCTAACCCTGACCCTCACTTTTTTTAAAACCGAAAATTAAGACCTATTTTGTTTGACAGCATTGTAAGTTTCAAGATTAAGGATTTTCTACTCCTTACCTTTAAGTGGTGGTACCTATTGGCAAGAGGGTAAGGGAGCACAGCTGTAACCGATACTGTAAACACTGCAGGTGTTCTGTTAACTGATCTCTGCTGAACTCTACAGATGAACCTATGGTGCCCATTTCTTCTGTAAACCATCCTGACTGAGGTCCACTGCACACTGGATGTCTGTGACCAACACATGACTCTCTAACATGCTCAACTGCTTCTGCCTCTAGCAGTTATGTGCTTATTAGGAGTCAGTTACGTTTGTTCCTAAATACGTTAATGCCTGTTGTACTTGTTATTGAAACTATGAATTTATTAAATTATATGTAAACCACGGAAATGTGAGAATAAATAGGAAGAGTTCTTTCTATGAAAATTAAGTTGAATGTTTTGGAAAGAGTTAGATAATGGTGATTAGCCATGCCTGTCCAATTAGATGTGAGTGAGATGCTGTAAAGTACTGGGGAGAATTTTTTAAAGTATAGAACGTTCTTTTTGCAGATTGCCTCACAAGTGGCCTTAAGTTCCCACTGACAATAAAGAAATTAAAGGTGAACATTACAGATTATGAATTATGAGTGGGAATCTTTTGTAGAAAGATAATCACAACACCAAAGAGTATGCTCATATTCAAAGAAAAGGTGTTGGACCAAAATTAAAAGATTGACAAACAAACATACATTTATATGTTTTGTGCTAAAAAATAGAATGGTCAAGATATGTGTACATTTAATTACCCCTTTTAACTCTCTTTTTGGAGTAGTGAATTAAGTACTTGTCCCTTATCCTGACCATGTCAGAGAAGAAGGCTTCCATGGTAATTATGCAAACTGAAAGGAAGGAAACACATTTTTGGAAATTCTCCATGAGGAAGACCTTGAACATGGGAACTCCCACCCTGAGCAAAGAGTTCCAGGCCAGCCTGACACAGAAGCTGTGGAACAATCTGCCCTCAAGAGACTGTGAGGGTTTGGGAAGAAAAACATCAGTGATGATCACCATGGACTGAATACTACTGAGGTCCTTTCACACATTTTTCAGGAACCCAGAAAGTCTTCAGATGCTTGTAGGATCCTAGGGAATTCTGGGAGAGATCCCTAAAAGTGCCCAAGTTTGAATTTTTTTGCCAGCCTTGTGAAATGGGAGCTTCAAGTCATAATTTAAGGATCATAAAGTATTTGTTTTTCTTGCTTGAGTGTGCATGTGAATGTGTGTGTGTACACAGGATGCATGGTCTAGAATGAATGGTTACACCATGAGAGCACGAGCTTTGTCTAATTTAGGGCTAGAAAAGTGCTGCTACTTCGGAGGCATTGAATAAATATTGGTGGAATAAAAGCATGCTATGTCAGTTTGATGAAAAGAAAATGATGAGGCTGATAGAGACTTCTGTGGCCATTCATGAAGGGCACTCTGGGTGAGCCGGAGGGTCAGTAGTACCGAATTTTTACTGTCACATTTTTCTTTAGAAATCACAGCTTTGGTACGTGTGACTCCCAGATACTTTTCTCATTTCATCAACCACTCATCATGGAAAGGAGAGAGAGGGAGATTCATTTTTCTGAAGCAATTGGAAAGGCCCTCAGACTGGGGAGTGAGAAGAGGGGTAAAAAATTAGAAGCCTGCGGATGTGAAATTTCTGAGAAGAAGCTGGACACAGAGCTTAAGAAACAGAGAGGAGCACGGGATGATGTAATTTGATTCTTTCGCGTGACAGATGAGGAAACTGAGCCCAGAGAGGAGATGTGATTGGCCCAGGGTCACACATCTGTTTGGTGGTTGAGCTGGGATAAGAACATAGTGATTCTTCCTCTACTGCCCTTTCCATGCTACAATTCTGAACACGAGACCCGTGAATGACAAGGAAAAACAGAGCGGACAAGATGAGCCTAAGAGGAGAGATGAAGAAAAAGTAGGATCGTCATCCCACTGTACTAGACCAGTCCCACATCAGATGAGGGGTCAGATAGGACTGATTAGCCATCCCCACTGGCCAAGAACAGGTGGACAGTGGGGAGAAGAGCATTTCCGGTTTTGTGAATGTATTAGACGTTCCAAGATGACTCTTGGTGAATGAAGGAAATAAACTAATAGAGACTATAATCTATTAGAAATATAGCATCTTTTTTGTAACTCCAGTGCTTCTTAGAGCGCTTGACATAGCTTTTCTACACTCAAGAGTAGGACGCAGAGAGTGCTCATCCTGCAGCAAACGGCATCGGCAATGCCTCCATTCGAGGGTGCTCACACCGCGGCCCCATTCAACCTTGGAGGTTTGGGTGGCTTTTGCTGTCATCTCAAGTTAATAAGCCTAGAGAGGGAAATGGAGTCTGCCTCTATTTCAAATTCTGATACTTAGCTCCTCATAGATTTTTTTGCATTGGTTTTGATTTTTTAAAGTATTGCATTACAATATTTATCTTGAGTACTGAATTTTTTGGCACCCCCTTAAATTCTACACCCTGCTAACCTCAGCCTCATCCTAGCCCTGTGTTAGGCTTTAACCTGTTCATACCCGCCCCCCGCCCCAAGGAAAGAGGTTTCTTCTTTCCCTTTCTTTTTCATCTTCTCTCTCCTTTTATATTGTTGTTGTTTTGATTCACATTCATGCAAATTGGAGCCATAAAAACAAGCCCCTAACAAATGAACTTCTTACCCTGACCGGCAATAGACAGGAGAGGTGCAAATGATCTGAATGTCACAAGACTCAAAGTAAATAGTTAACGGATTTTTTCTGGAGAAAAACAAATGCTAACCAGAAACACAATCACTTATTAAGTCATATTTGTTCGAATCTGTGGAGGGAGCCCAGGGCTTGGCTGGTCCCAGTGAGGACTGTGCATCAGGAGAGTCAGAGGAGTATCCATGTGGGAAGGAGGGCGTGGGGAAGACGGTACTTATCCTGGTTCATGGTGTGAGGCAGGTACTAAAACCTAGAGAATGCAGATCATTCAACAACATGAAACACTGCCATTCCAACATCCATAAAATAGGGATACAACAAATGCCACGTTGGCCTGATGCTTGGAGGCAACTTGCATCAACACGCCTGCTCGGGTTAAAGATGAACCACCTTTCTCTCATGATTTCATTCAAACATTCATTTTTAGTCCGTGTGCTTAGTCTAAGGCAGCGGTTCTCAAACTTGAGTGTGTAGCAGAATCACCTGGAGGGCCTGATAAAATGCAGATTGCTGGACTCCTCCCCTGGAGTTGCTCATTTAGGACATCTGGGCTGGGGCCCAAGAATCTGCACGTCTAACAAATTCCAGGTGATGCTGATATGCTGGTCCAGGAACCACACTTTGAGAACCACTGTCCTAAGGAACGCCCATGGATGTGCCTGTCAAATGCCTTGCTCCAGCTGGAGCCTAGGTTGCCTTGTTTGTTCACATGGTCCCACTCCTTGGCCACAGCTGACTGGACCAGGAGTAGGTCCCTGACCTACAGGCAGCTGATCCATAGGCTGGCCAGTGACTGAGCAATAGCCTGAGGCAAAACCTGAACCAGCTGATCAGATTTTTTCTGATCAATGTTTTTAAACTGGTAAGTAATGAAAGAATAAGCCAGCCAGCAGTGGGAGCTAAATTAACCACGAGGTTATAATTCTACTAATTATAGAATTAGTACTATAGTACTATAGTACTATAATACTAATCACAAGGGCATAAGGCACCGGGGTAATCCAGGATTACGAGAAAGCAGAGATTCTGAGAAATATGAAAAATTCTAAGAAATTTAGAAAAGATCTTGGAGAAATAAAAATTAAACAGAGCAGAGGGAAATAATAAAGAGTTGGGAGAGAGAAAAGGATGGCGTACGTCGCAATAATCTCGAAAGTAAAGATCCACTAACTCCTGCCAGGCGGGCCTGAATCAATAACTTGCTCGAGGTCTAGTGTCTGAGACCTGGCCCTACTCTTGGATTTCTTGAGTTACCTTTGGTCTGTTTGTGCACTAAAATAAATCAAAATTTGAAAACAACAAAATCACACTAATAAGCAAACCCCGAGTATGTTTTTCTTGGATCATTTTGAGGAACCATCACTATCCAGCTTTCTACCACCAGTGAGAAAAAGCTTTTTTTCCTCCTAAAACTCAACCTCTTGCAAATTGAAAGTAACTTCCTCACCAAATCAGCTCACGGCACCACCTTCCCCTTTCCGCTACTAGCAGATCCCACCAATCTCTCCATCAGCTGGGCTGGAAGTGCACTTTGGTGAGTCTTTCTCTTTTCCCCATATCTAAGCAGTCCCACACTCCTTCTCATCCCATGGCTCCTCCCTTTAACACAGTCCCCTATTACCCCTGGCTTGCAGGAGTCTGCTAGCTCTTCTCAGGCTCACCAGAGTGCACTTTTAGGAACCCTAATGTAAAAGTCCTGGATGGTTTCCTAAGCCTAAGGTCTGCCCTCGCAGTATGGCTGTCAGCTTCTTGACAGTTGGGTCTTACCCTCTGTGGTAGGCAGAATACTGCCTCAACCCCCAAAGATATCAGGTCCCATCCCCTGCAATCTGTGAATGTGACCTTATTTGGAAAAAGGGTCTTTGCAGATGTGGTTAAGTGAAAGATTCTGAGATGACAAGATTATCCTGGACTTTCCAGCTGGGCCCTAAATGCAATCACAAGAGTCCTTAGAGGAGAGGGTCAGAGGGAGATCATATGCACACACAGAGGAGAAAGTGATGTGGTGATGGGGACAGAGATGGTGGTCACCAGCCAAAGAACGCCTGCAGCCACCAGAAGATGGAAGAGGGAGGAAAAGATCCTCTCCCAGAGGCTCCAAAGGGAATGTGTGCCTGCCGACACCTTGATTTCAGAATTCTGGCCTCTTGAACTCCGAGGGAATACATTTCTATTGTTTTAAGTAACCCAGTTTGTGGTAATTTGTTACACAGCAGCCAGAGGAAATGAACACACTCTTCCTTTCCACCATTCCTCCCCAGTCTTCTGCCTGCTCCTTGTCTCACCCCACTGCACCCCTTGAACAGTGACCTCTCAGCCCACGCTCTTCTCCACTTTTACATGTGTTGTTCTTTCATTTTGGACCAATGCTGAAATCTTAGCCACCCCTCAAGGCCTTTTTCATGAAATCTCTCTGATAGTCCCAGGAAGGATCTCTCCATTCTCTGACCCCTTCACTTGCTTCTCTGATGATTCCTTTTTATCTTGATTTACAGGAATTTGTAAGGGTTTTCTTTTCTTTCCTCTATCACATTTCAACTAAACTCTAAGTTACTAGAAGGCAAAATTTTTCCTAAATGTGTCTGTTTCCCTCCCTATACTATGTCTTGCCCATAAGAGATGCTGAAAGAAATGGTGGGCTTGGGATATTGTTTCGAGTGCTTAGTGCAGTGGGCGGTATACTGAGAAACTAACTTGTGCTTTGCACTCCCTTCATCAGGAAGGTTCACCAGGACGAGATGAGACTGTCCATCCAGTCTCCCTCCTGCCTCTTCCTCAGCCCAAGGGGAAGCCAGGAACTGCTCTGCCTGTGAAGGGTTAGCAGGTGCTTGGGCGGTTCTAATTAGCACTAACTGCTAATGTGGAGATAGGGTTGAATGAAACCTTCACAATTCAGAGTTCAAAGAAAAGGAAAGCTGTCCAATCCGAGGAAGCAGGAAAGGGAAAAGAACTCTGAGAAAAGGATGGCCTGTGGCAGTGGAAAGGGCTATTAGGGAAAAGACTCTGTGCCCCTGCCCAGAGCAGTGCCCCAGACAGAGGACAGGACAACAGCAGAGGTGAAGGCAACCACAGAGACCTGCGCTCTCCCTCAGGACGGCGTGTGCCCTCCCCCTGCTCCATCCACTCTGATCTGGAAAAGGGAAGGAGCCCCAAATGGCTACGGCTGAGCTTCTTGCCAATTCAGACGGGAGTTAGAGGTCCACACAATACAGAAATGTGACATTCCTTGCATCACAGGAGTCGTGGAAAAATCCATACCTGCTATAATTATAAACTTGGAGGCGTCCTCTGGCTTTGTTTCCAATACATCTCAGCATTGGAGAAAGTTTCTTTCTTTTCTTTTTTTTTCTGAAGTCTTTTTGTAATTGAAGTATAGTTTATGTACAATGTTGTGTTAGTTTCAGGTGTACAGCAAAGTGATTCAGTTATCTATTCAGTTATACATATATAATTCAGTTATATATATATATATATATTCTTTTACAAATTCTTTTCCCTTATAAGTTATTACAAAATATTGAGTATAGTTCTCTGTGCTATACAGTAGGGAGAAAGTTTCTGATTACATTGCCCTTCAAATCTTGAACACTTACACAATGTAACAGAGAGAGTCAAGTATAGGAATCTGTAACTAACTGTCAGGGCAAATTTATAAGGGCCCTGCCCAAAGAGGCAAGCAGGGGTGGAAATCTATGCCGGCTACTCTCAGCAAGCCAGGCATCCTGGCAAGGGGCTGCATTTTCCCAGAGGAAGGGTGCCTTTGTCTTTTCACAAAGATGCCATCCCCTAGCCTCACCACCCTGTGCATTCCCGCTGAGGGAGCCTTCTTCTAATTTGCACAAAGGGGGCCTAGAGGCGAGATGCTGCTCTGTTTACAGAAGCCCAGATTTTGGGTAACAAAGATGACTAGCTATTTCAAATCCACCTGAGAAGTGTCTAGAAGAGAAACTGTAATAAAAAAAAATCAAATACATTTGTTGCTAATAAAAGTTAAGTGAGGGCTTCCCTGGTGGCACAGTGGTTAAGAATGTGCCCGCCAATGCAGGGGACGCAGTTTCGAACTCTGGTCCGGGAAGATCCCACATGCCGCGGAGCAACTAAGTCCTTGAGCCACAACTACTGAGCCTGCTCTCTAGAGCCCGTGAGCCACAACTACTGATCCTGTGCACCACAACTACTGAAGCCCACACACCTAGAGCCCGTGCTCCACAACAAGAGAAGCCCCCTCTGGCTGCAACTAGAGAAGGCTCGCGCTCAGCAACGAAGACCCAATGCAGCCAAAAATAAAAATAAATAAAATAAATAAATTTTAAAACAAAGATTAGTCCTTAAAAAAACAAAAAGTTAAGTGAAAATGCTGCAAACATTTTGCTCTTTAATATAATACATACAACCATGGTCCTAACTGTAATCCCCTTTTCATGTAATAAATCTATCTATCCATCTTGATCCAAAATGGACCTAAAATTAACCAAAATAGAGGATATGAAAAATGACTATAGATAAATCTGAATTCCGAGCCCAACCCTGAGGGAACCCATCTATTTTGTGAATGTCAGAAAACAGGCCTCCATAAAAGCTCTCTTCTGAGGGGGAGAAAGCCATTCCAGGATATAAGCGATGAGATACTCCCAAAGAAGTTCAATCAAAGCAAGAACTAAGCTAGCGTTCTGGGAATGCAGTGATGAGCCTAACAGAAACCGCACTGACCAGGCCAGCTGGGCCTCCTTCTCCACGGCACCCCCCCACCTCTGCAACTGACTTGGGACTTCAGGAAGCAAAAGGCAGTGCTTAGGCAGTGCTTATTTTATCCAAAATAAATCAGAGGAGTCATGAAGCCATTTTTCCTATTTATTCCTATAAATTGGAGCTGCATTCGGTCCCTACTCAGAAGTATCGTGTTGGGCTGGAGAAGGAGAGAAAACAAACATGCTGGCCAGCATTTGGGGGCACAGCCAAAAGGCACTAAGCAGAATCCTGGTGGCCTTTCATTGTCCTGTCACGCAAACACAGACCAACCTGCGAGAGTTCACAGCTTCCATTCTATAGAACCGCTCCCCTGGTCACTCTTTCCCTTTTCCTCCTTCCTCTCTTCTCTCTTTCTATCCCCTCATCTGCCACGAAAAACATTGCAAAAAAGGTGGGAAATAGCTAAATGGTTCAGATCGTCACAATTTCTGCTTTCCTCCTCCAATGTCCCTATCGTGTCTTCACGTTTCGACTCCACAGCAGACTTCAAAGGTTTCCCTGATGTAGAATGCACTTTCCAGTTTAGAGGGAACCTAGAGGTGCCCACCTCCCTACCGCCACTTGCAAAACTGTTACCAGAAATATAACTGCAAGACTGAAAGCAGAGGTTTAGAGAAAAAAAGAACTACTCTCCAGTTCAAGTTCTCAAAGGACTCTCCTTGTAGCCATTTGCCTCCTCTTTTGAAGCCAAGGTCTAGGTTATTAGTAGTCGTCATTTTTTAAAAACTAGGTTCCTAGGGTTGGAACAATAATGTGATTCAGCTTGGCTTTCTGCGTATAGATCCCAGAAAGCCTGGCTCCTTAGAGATGGATTAAAAGCATCAACAGAAGTCTCCCAAAGATTGGTCAGCAGACTGCTACCTGAGGACGAGGTAAGAATCACCTGGGGATGCTGTTGTGGGCTCCAGTCATGGAGATGCTGTTTCAGTGAATCTAGGGACCAGGAATGGAATGTGTAGCTCTACAAGCTCCCACAGTGATTCTGCTGCATACCCAGGTCTTGAAAGCACACTTATTCTAGAATCTGCAGTGAAGAATGGTGGTTATAAGCATGGACTCTGAAGCCAAACTGCCTGGCTCTACCCGTTATGAGCTGTGCAAGCTTGGGCACCCGCCTTAACCTCCCTGAACCTTCATTCTCTTTCCATGAAAGAGGGAGCACTTACCTATTGTGATGGGGCTAGACTGGGGCATGCAAACTGGAGATCCATGGCCACCAGATCCACTCAAGCATCTCTTATTTTTGCTGGCACAAACTTAATATATACTTTAAAAAATATGAACTGAATGCCTTTAGATGGCATGCCAGTTCTAACTAACAACTTCCTACTGTCCTATGCCCTGCTGCCTTATTCACATGGGTGAGCTATCTGCCTGTCATTTGAATTTCTGACCCCAGGGTTTGCCATGGGGTGCATGCCCTGTAGTCACCCATCCCTGTCACAGGAAGCTGGCTGCTGTCGCGATGTGGGTGGTGGGTCTGTTGGTGAGAGGATGGTGCACGCCCCAGGGCTGCTCCTGAGTGCAGCTTTCGCTCCTGAGGGTGGCTTCGCATGGGGAAGAAGAGATCTATGGATACAGTACCAAAAAGCTCCTGACTGAGTTTCGAGGTGTCCTGACCCCAGATCTTACACCCTCTCCACCCTGGAGGAGCACCTGCAGCCAGCCTGGGTTTAGTGGTTGTACAACTTGAGGCCCAATATGGAACGTCTATCAGGACTATAGGGTACCCCCGGAGACCTGTGATCCTTAGACATAGGTGGTCATAGGTTTTTCCTCAAGGTGCACTTTAGGATCATGAAACCAAGCTTGGAACCTCAGCCAGCTTCCCTGTACCTTCCTCAATCTGCAGTGTCCACTGGACGTTTTTTGTTTTAGATGTTGGGGGTAGGAGTTTATTAATTTATTTATTTTGGCTGTGTTGGGTCTTCGTTTCCGTGCGAGGGCTTTCTCTAGTTGTGGCAAGCGGGGGCCGCTCTTCATCACGGTGCGTGGGCCTCTCACTATCGCGGCCTCTCTTGTTGCGGAGCACAGGCTCCAGACGCGCAGGCTCAGTAGTTGTGGCCTCCGGGCCCAGTTGCTCCGCGGCATGTGGGATCCTCCCAGACCAGGGCTCGAACCCGCATCCCCTGCACTGGCAGGCAGATTCTTAACCACTGCGCCACCAGGGAAGCCCCCTCCACTAGACTTTTGAATTTGGTTCATTTAACAGAAATTGAACACGTTTGCACACTGTTCATATTCAACCAAACTAACTCACCTTTCCACACTTCCAGAAGACCAGTTACAAATATTTGGTTCCAAAGCCCTCATAGGTCTAGGCTCAGAAAGATTATTCCAGATAATACATTTAAGCTTCCTTTCTTTCATGGCATTACTGGATCACTGTGGTGTCATCAGTGCCACACACCGATACCTACTGTTTCTCTCCTCCCTGCCACAGAAGGCTGAGCTTCCAGGCCTTCTCATGGTAAGGCAGGGCCCTTTGACAATTTCCAGGCAGTGGGTGGTCACTTTCAGCCAAAGCTCTTCCTCTCCTTATGGTAACCAGCTGCTGGGGAGCAAATCTGCCACTCCAAAGTGTCTCTTTGGCACGTAGGTTATTTCGAGCTGAAAACAATGAAGGCCCGAAAGACCCAGGAAGAAATTTTGACTTTCCCCCTAACTGCCTAAAAAATAAATTAGATAGAGGGTCTGTTCCCAGAATAGAGCTTTCACCAGAGACATCTGCAAAGAATATGGGCTTCGTGTCAGGGGAGAAACAGGGCCTAGAGATGCATCGACTCTAAGTCCCATTGTTTCTGCACAGCCCAGAAAACATTTATTTACCAAACCTTTGCTTTTCCATCTCCAGATCAACTGCCTTCCCCCTTTTTGAAGTCCCAAGCCCTGACAACATCTTCTTTTATCTTTAGCTGAAGATGGTATTTAAGGTGAAGGTTTCAGCCATTTGGGCAAGTTACTCAGTTTTTCTGGGTCTCCCCAATTGTAGACATGTTATTAAAATTTTGTCTGATTTTCTCCTGTTAATCTGTCTCGTGTCATTTAGACCAGCCAGAAGAACCTAGAGGGTAGAGGACAATTTCTCCCTCCCTAACACAGCGATGTTCTAGACACCTGTTCTGTACACTTGGACCCTGGAGTAAGAACACAGAGGCAAGCACCCAGCCAAGCTGTGCTGAATATATAATAGGAATGAGAAGTAAACCTTATTTTCAGTGGTGGTTTTAAGCCAGTGAGATTTTGGGGTTGTTGGTTACTATGGCACTGGTCTAGCCCATCTGGACTAATGAAAATATTATTCACTAAAACGAAGTGGGAAATGCCATTTCAAAAACATTTTCCAAATCAGAAGGTGTGAAGAAAGAGAGTATGTCTTGGAAACTCTATACTGCTGAACTATTGTTTGCCTTTAGGCCTTAGGCCGTCTTTATTATATTGGATATTCTGAAGCCAATTAAAAGGATAAGAATGATGAATTAGTTTTCAAACACGGCTGCAAATTCTTTGGGATTCTTTCCATTAAGAGGTGGGCCTAGTCCCTCTTCCCTTGAAACTTGGCAGCCTTATTCAACCAATACAGTTGGACAGAAGTGCTGTTCTGTGACTCGTGAGCCTGGGTCACGAAGCCCGGCGGCTTCCCCATATTGCCCTCAGCAATGTCATATGCAAGAAGACTTACTATCTCGAGGCCAAAAAGGTAAAGAGGCCTCCAGAAGACTCCAGCTCCCAGCCATTTGAGTCACTCCCAGTTTTTCTAGTTTTCCCATCAGAGACCCCAGACATCAGGGAGCAGAGGCAAGCTATCCCACTGTGCCACATCCAAGTATTCCTAGCCTACAGGGTCCACGAGCGGGCATAAATCATTGTCGTAGGGTGCCACCAAGTGTTAAGGTGATTTGTGAAGCAACAACAGGCAACCAGAGTGAAAGGTGAGCCGTCTAAACAGGACTTTAGGCTGATGCATTGCTTGGCCATTCATGAGGCGGGGAAAGAGGTTAAGGCTTAAGTGCAGTGAGAGAACTTACAGTATGTTGGTTAAATGCACGGATCCATTAGGCTTGGGCTTAATTCCGTCTCCAGCCCTCACCAGATAAGGTTCTTAATCTCTCTGTGCATCATTGTGTTTTACTGCGCATCAATTTTGAAACTGGGACGCTAATAATCGTTCCTGCTCCACGGGGTGATAAACATGAAACGAGATACAGCATGGTCCTCAGCAGCATCTCCAGCCCTGCACTTGTGACTCTGTCACTGCAGGCTGCCAGGAGGCCTCACCCTGCTCAATATGCAGCTTGCACATATGAACATCAGATAATTCCCGCTCTTGCCTAAGCAGTCTTGGAAGCCAGAAGATGTTATGTTTCCTGGCTGGGTTTAGGTCACAGGCAATAGAATTGGCTACAAAAGAAGACAGAGAATTGATTTACTGACTTGCAAAAGTCTTGGGAAAAGGAAATTCCTTTCCTTGCTCTCATCTATAGTTTGAGCCTCGGGTTCTGAAGTTTTAATTCTTCTTCAGCAGTTTTTAATAGCTGACACTGAATATGTACCATGTGCCAAGCACTATTCCAAATTCATGCATTGAGTTAATCTTTATAATAGATGGTTATATTTTATGTAATCTCTAACAGATATATCTATCATGTGAGGTAGGAAGTATTATCCCCATTTTACAGATGAGAAAACTGAGGCTCAGAGGCGTTACATCACTTGCTCAAAGACACACAGCTGGTAAGTGGCAGAGCTGAGCTCTGAACCCAGTTGGTGTCATGATTTTAACAGCAAAGCTGGGCTGTATCTCACTACCCTAGACTGCCCTTCTACTGGGGGAAAAGTTGCCATTTTCTGAATATTTAAAATATTTGTCTTCATGCCTTTACTGTAAAAGGTTTCTCTGTTTCAGGTACGCTATGAAAACTACCTTTTTAAGGACTGTGAAATGCAGCAATCACAGGGAAGTGCATAAAAGTTACATACTTGAATTACATGTAAAGCTGATGCTTGTACTTCTGAGGCCCTTGAGCATTTGAGCTCTCCATGAACTCATCAAATTTTTTCCCTAGTTAGCATGACATACTGTCAGCACATATAGCCCATGTCCAAGATTTTTCTTTAGCAATGTTCTTTATGAGATTAAAGGACTTCCTTTTGATTTCTATCTGCAGAGTTTTTATCATGAATAGATGATTTAGGAAAGCATTTTATCAAATGCTTTTCTGTATCCATTTTGTTATTATTGATACTTTCTAACTTAATTGCCCTTGTGATAATACTCTGCATTGTTTCATTGCCTAGTTAATTTTTATACATGGTTAATTTTTGTTTTGTTTTTTTGCGGTACGCGGGCCTCTCACTGCTGTGGTCTCTCCCGTTGCGGAGCACAGGCTCCGGACACACAGGCTCAGCGGCCACGGCTCACAGGCCCAGCCGCTCCGCGGCACGTGGGATCTTCCCGGACCGGGGCACGAACCCGTGTCCCCCGCATCGGCAGGCGGACTCTCAACCACTGCGCCACCAAGGAAGCCCCACAGTTAATTTTTATAGTGAATTTTTATACATGTTCCCTGTGTCATGAAAACAATTTATATGTTGATATTGTTTGCTGTAGTATCTATATAAGTCCATTAAATAAGGCATGTTAACAATGTCGTTCAAATATTCTACAGCCTTATTAATTTTTCTATCTCCTTGTTCTAATAATTCCTGAAAGGGCTGTTAAAATATCCCAGGGCTATTGTCAGTTTCTCTATTTCTTCTTATAGTTTTACCAGTTTTTTGCTTTATAAATTTAAAATTATTAGGTCTTCCTGGGGGGAGTTAAAGTTTTGATCATTTTGAAGAGTCCCTCTTTATATTAAGCAATACTTTTGACCTTTATCTGAAACTAACAGAGTCAGATTTTTGGTTGTTAGTTGTATATATTTTTCCATTTTTTTAACTTCCAAATTTTCTGTATTTTTATGTAAAATGTGTCTCTTATAATGAGCTTATATTTGTCTTTTTAAAAAAATCCAAACTTTGTCTCTTCCCTGGAGCACTTAGTTCATCTATATTTAAAGTAATAACAAATACATTTGTGTTTAAATCTACCATCTTATATGCTTTTTATTTGACCAACCTGTTTTTCTTTCTTCTCTTGGATTGATTTTTTTAAGTTATTCTCTGTTTTCCTCTCTTAGGTTGGAAGTTATAGTCTTTCTATCTTTGTGTGTATGTCTGTGATGGTCCCCTAGAAACTACAACATGAATCCTTGACCTATCAAAGTCTAATACTGATCCATAAATTTACTTTCTTCCAAAATATGCAAGGATCTTAGTATATCTTAAGTATGATTACTCTCACAGTTCTTAGAGCTATTATGGTTGTCTATTTTAGTTCTTTATAATATTAATATGATAAAAATTGTCAGCACCATAAGACATTACTATTAAGGTTTTATATGGCTAATGTTCACATAAACCAACCCCTAGTTTTAATTTTTCTTTGCTTTTTATTCCTCGATGCATGTCTGAGGTTCATGGGGGATAATTTTCCTCCTAACTGAAGAATATCTTGGAGAATTTCTTTCTGTATGGGGCTGCTGATAGCTCATTCTCTCAGTTTTTGTCTGTCTAAAAACGTCTTCATTTTGCTTTCATTTTAGAAAGATCGTTTCTAGACTGTCAGTTATTTTATTTCAGCCTTCTGATTGTCAAGGTTGCCGTTGAAAAATTAGTTGTCAGTCAAACAACTTGTCTTTGATCTTCTGTAGTTTTAATCTGATGTGTCTAGATGTGAATTTATTTTTATTTACTCTGCTCAGGCTTCTAGCACCAGTGGATTGCTTTCCTTCATTGGTTCTGGGAAATCCTCAGCTATTATCTTTTCAAGTTTTACCTATACGCCAGTCTCTCTCCTCTCCTTTTGAGACTCCAATTAAATTATGCTGGACCTCAATGTATCCTCCACGTGTCTTACCCTCTATTCTATATTGTCTATTGATTCTGGTGCACACTGCTTTGTCTCTTCAGGTGCTTTGTAACTTTTTACCGTTTGCTAGCCATTTTGTTTGAAAACGTTATTGTAGAAATAACTTGAGACCTAGGATATCACTAGCATCCTTCATCACCTCCTGTGAGATGCCTGAGGGCACTAGTAGTTCAGAGCCGTGGCTTTATAACCCCTGGATTACAGTCTGTAGTCTACCTTTGGAATGATTCCCTTCAAATTTACAATCTAGAACAGGGGTTACTGTACCAAGATCTCTGCCTTTGATGAGTTCTTAGCTCTAACTATTTTTCCTTCAGCCACAGGAATGTGCCACACAGGTCTGCCTCTTAGCCTCCTTCGGTTCGTCCTTTGGGTGGCAGAGGCAGGTGGAAATAGACCAGGTTCTGCATTGGACCTGATGCCTGTCACCGACACCTTGTGTAATTTGCCAAAAGCAGCTCTTCTTAGCCCTTCGCCTGGGTAGGCAGATGCCCCGGGATAGAGAGAGCTCTGGCTCATTTCCCTGAGCCCCAACCTCCTTCCTATTCATGTTGCTATCTTATTAGGTCATTGGTCATTGATGCTTTTCCAAAGATACTTTTACAGATTTCTTTCAGCTTTTCTCTTTTCAGAGGGAAGGTTAGTTTGAATCATCTAGCCCACCCATACTAGAAGTCCTTCACACAGACGAGGTTTTGTTTTGGTTTTGGTGATCATTTTCCTGCCAATATTAAATTTCCTATGAAATCTAGATTTCTGAAAATTCGGGGGATCTGGCAACCCTGGGCTCACAGATTAACAAGGCAGTAACTGGAGAGAGCTGAGTGTCACCAGAGTTCCCACTGTGCTCTATGGTCTTAAACTAGCCCCAGTCTAGAATTGGCTGCCTGTCTTGACAGGCATCTGAATTGGCCACCACTGAATACGCAGTAATGAAATAGAAGCAATTAGATGATTTCAATATTAATGAGGATACATCTTACCTGGATAGTTCTATATCCAGGAATCTAGGACATTCTAACTTACATGTTTTCTTTTTCTGAAACAGGCAGTCTCACTGTGAGGGGCTTGAAGGCTGTGAGTGAGGGCCGGCAGATTTGCACGAGGAGCCATAACAGTTTTGGGGAATGAAGGGGCTGAGGTCGCCCCCAACCCACGGTCTCTGAGATTCAGATTCTCCACGTGGACTGAGCTGTCTCCTCTCAGCCCAGTCCTCCCAGGGGCACTCCCGAGGCTGGCAAAGCAGCGTGCAAAGGAAGCCACGGAGAGACATGAGGAGACTCTAGGTCCACTTTGGCAGGGAGAACTCCTGGCTGAGCGCAGTTCTGAGAACACAGGCTCTTTTCCTTTCCCACCTTGAGAAACCACCGAGGCCTAGGGGGATCTTCAGTGGCCTAGCCCACCATCTCCTTTCAGGCCCACCACTGGGGAGCCCACCCTGGGGTGGTGATACTACTTCTCCAGGGGAAAAGTTAACAGTCTCTTTGCATGTCCCATAACTGCCACCCCCCAGCCCACTTGATGTAACTGGTCACAGGTAGCATTGTGGCATTCTCTAGCCTCTAGAAGGTACAGCCTTCTAAGAGAGGACTAGTTCTTTGGAAAGGATTTGAGGACATAAACAGGGGTAGGAAGTCTAAAAGAGAAACTAGACTTCCCACTGCTCTGGAATTGTGGGGCTCAGGGGTTGCATCTGAGAATACTCTTAGAGGATGGGTTGGGAGCATCAGTGATATAGCAGACTGAAGACGGGCACCCTGATTACTCTATTTTTTCATAGCTGGGTGCACATCCATATATATATATATATATATATATACACACACACACACACATATATATATATATTTTATATATATATATGTGTATATATATATACACACACACATATATATATGTGTGTGTATATATATATATATATTTTTTGTTGTTGTTGTTGTTGTTGTTGTTGTTGTTGTTGTTGTTTTTTGCGGTACGCGGGCCTCTCACTGCTGTGGCCTCTCCCGTTGCGGAGCCCAGGCTCCGGATGCGCAGGCTCAGCGGCCATGGCTCACGGGCCCAGCCGCTCCGCGGCCCGTGGGATCTTCCCAGACGGGGGCACGAATCCACGTCCCCTGCATCGCTAGGCAGACTCCCAACCACTGCGCCACCAGGGAAGCCCACCCTATATTTTTTGATACCACATAGCACAGCACCCTAGCTAAGACCATGGGCTCTGGGGCCAGAGCCTAGGTTCAAATACCAGCTATATCATTTAGAAATAGTAGGTTATTCAAATCCCCAGGGCCAAAGTTTTATTATTTGCATAACAAGAATGGATGAGTACGTATCCCATTGGACTGTGGTGAGAATCAGATATAACTCACACAAAACACTTAGCATTCTACCCTAACCCAATACAGGCAGGCATGTAACACAAGCTCATGAATATATTATTACTGTTGTTGTTATTCTTGAAGCAGGAAGCCTGGCTTGCTAAGACCGCAGGGGGCGGAATTGAGTAGACCAGCATTCCAGCCCCAGCGTGTTGACCTTCGATAGACAGACAACAACTCCTCTGCCTTGTGCTTCCTTGTCCATAAAATGAAGTTCATACGATCTTTTCTGACGGAAGATCAGATACAAAAAGATTAAGAATATCACCAGTGTTCTCAGCTCTTTGAATGAAAGACACCCAAAGTCATTCTGGTCAGAACTAAGATCTCTCTGTATCAGTCAGATGCTCTGGGCCCCAGGAAATCCCTTCCTTTTTTGTTTGTGTGCACGGGGGGCCCCTCTATCCAGCCAGAGGGAACACAGTCAGATGGCAGGTGGACAACACAAAGCTGTAAACAGACGGAACAGGTGTGCCTACACTCGGAACACATTCCTTCAGGGTGTGTCTGTGTCTAAAGCAGTAAGTTAGCGAGGACCACCACAGGGAGAAAGGGCAGAAGCAACCGGGGAAGAAAGAGAACTTGGGCTGTGAGGCTGTCTGAGCAGGGGCAGCGCAGCGGAATCCTCAGCGCCAGGCTCTAAGGCGACAGCAGCGAGCCCTCTACGTACAGCCTTCCCTGCGATATAAACACCGCGCCTGGAATTTATGGGCGGCGAATATACATTTTACGAGTGCAGTGACTGAAAGTTTCTTCCACTTTTGACAAAAGAATATGTTCTTCCGTGGACTTTGCCTCTGTGACGTGGCTGCCATACTGCCCTTAAGTCCTTGAAGGATGCTGTTGGCCTTTTCATCGAAGTGGTGCTAGACTGTCTACCTACAATTTTGGCAAGGCTTCCTATCTCTGTAAAATCAAATCAGAACTTTCTTCATCCCCAGGTTATTTTGAATCTCTCAGTTTGACTAGTAATTGTGTGAAGAAAACACAGTCTAACACTACGGAGTTGATACTGAGGTAGGGTTTCTATGGTGATGCAAAGTAAAACTGATTTTCTTGTTTTGTTAAGTTTCTGAGAAGTGGAAACAGGTCTTCAAAGGTCTTGGGACATTTGTCTGGGTTATTTTTTGCACTTTTTGTAATCTTCCAGGAGGAGAGAATAGCAGAGGCCAGCTACCCCTATAAATGCCTCCTAGTGGTTTGGCTTTAGAAGGATTTATCTGGTCTGGAGGGAAAGTCAATCCTGCCAAACAGAGGTGGAAATAAGGATGCTGAAGGTTACCAGAGCAGGAACGCTCAGACTTGAATGTGGACACAGATCCCCTGGGGAGCTTCTTAAAATGCAAAATCTGATTTGGCAGGTTTGGGGTGGGGCCTGAGATTCTGCATCTCAGAAGCAACCAGGCGATGCTGATGCTACTGAACCAGGGACTACTCTTTGGGTAGCAAGAGTTTCAGGTACTGAGAGAAACAGTATAAATTATATCTGCTTTTAACCTGCTTAGGGAATCGTATTCGTTACACGGACGGTGAATTCATCAGGACTGCAAATTCTGAGCAGTATCAAAACGAAATACCCTATGTTGATGTAAGTCGGGGCCGGCAGTTGGATTCACCAATAGAGAAATGCCCAGGTGGTTAAAGACAGCACAAAATGTACAGCTGGAAAATCTTAGTCAGTTATCAAAGTATCTTAGCTTTTGTTAAGTACCATACCGCCCATCCTCATTGTGATACCTGAGGCTGTAACTAAAAGCAAACCAAGAACAAAAAGCAACAACAGACTTGGCTTCCTAAGGGATGTGGGGCTTCTGTGGGCGGTGGGTTTGAGGGTCACTGAGAAAGCATCTGAAATGCAATCATGCCTTGTTAGCCACTCCTGGGAGCCCCATTCACACCAGGACACAATGTCAGGGCACTCCTGGCTTTGCACAAGTAGAAGTGGCCCACACTTGCTGCCCACGTGTTCTAAGTACTGTCCAGGACTCTCTCTCATACCTTTCTTTTTTCACACCATTTTCCCACAAGTTCCTCCTGAACAGCTCTCCTTTGTCTTCCAATATGGTTCTAATGCTGCTCATCTGAAAATCATTCGTAAGCAACTGCTTTAAAAAGAAAAAAGAAGGAATCCTTCCTATAAGAAACCGAACACCTGAAAAAGGAATTCGATTTCATGAAACAAACACACTCGAAGACATTTTCCTTTCAGGTTTTCTTGCCATCGAATGCTGGGGATTCAATCTCAGAAGGCCAGTTTTGGAGATTTCCAGGGATATTTGATACTTGTTTTGAAAACATTAAAATTCATCTCTCTATATAAACACACATGTGAATACGAATGTAATTGTACCTTTTACAAAATGTATTGTTGAGCCAAACTCATTTGGATGTATGCTTCCCTGAATATAATCAGAAATTGTGCATAATGTTCAAAAAGGCCAGGGTCAGCAAACTAGAACCTTGGGCTAAGTCTGGTCTACCACCTGGTTTTTGGAGAGCCTGTGAACTAAGACTTAGCTTTAGCGTTTTAAATCATTGAAAAAAAAATCAGAAGCATATTTTGTGACGTGTGAAAGTTATATGAAATTCAAAGTTTAATACCCATAAATAAATTTACTTATTCATTCATGTATTGTCTGTGGCTGCTTTTATGCTACAGCGGCAGTTGAGAAGTTGCAACACGGACAATATGACTAGTGTTACGGGTTGACTCGTGTCCCCCACTCCCACATTCAGCTGTTCCAGCCCTAATCCCCACTACCTAAGAATGTGACCTTTGGAGATAAGGTCTTGACAGAGGCAATCTAGTTAAAATGAGGTCTTGAGGGTGGGTGCTACTCCAATATGCCTGGTCTGCTTACAAGGGGGGAAATTTGGACACAGGTACACACAGAGGGAAGATGATATAGAGACAGAAGGAGAAGACAGCTATTTACAAACCAGGGAGAGAGGCCTGGAACACATCCTTCCCTCACAGCACTTAGAAGGAACCAGCTCTGCCAACACCTTGATCTTGAACTTCTAGTCTCCAGAACTGTGAGACAATACATTTCTGTTGTCAAAGCACCCAGTCTGTCGGACTATTACATCAGCCCTAGCAAACTATTACAGCGAGCAAAACTTAAAGTATTTACTACCTGGTTTTTACAGAAAAAGCTTGCTAACACCTACTCCATGGGACTAATTTTTAAAAAAATTTTATTGGAGTATAGATGATTTACAATGTTGTGTTAGTTTCAGGTGTACAACAGAGTGAATCAGTTATACTATATCAATACATATATCCACTCTTTCTTATATTCTTTTCCCATATCGGCCATTACAGAGTATGGAGTAGAGTTCCCTGTGCTATACAGTAGGTCCTTATTAGCTATCTATTTTATATATAATATAAAATAGTATATGTCAATCCCAATCTCCCAACTCATGGGACTAATTTTTTGCATTTAATGCTTTGAAGCCAGCAAGCACATGCCTCATAACAAGCAACAGAGACTCCAGAAATCCTGTCTTTATCTCACACCTACCCTAGTCTTTAAATACTTTTTCTCTGGCAAATGAGTTGGGAACAACCAACCAATGGCACATTATCTTGGATAAAACAGAATTATTGAACAACCCCAACTCAGTACCTCTCGCTTCAAGCCAGGAGGGCAGCAAATTTGTTCCACTAGCTCCATGGATGTAAGAATTTTAAATAACGGGAGGAGGGAGAAAAGGAAAGGAGAATGCACAGACAGGAAGAGAATTTCAAATTCATTTTTGAACCTTTCAATACAGAATTATGTAACTAAAACATTGTGTCACAGGGCCCCGGCACCCTCTTATAAGACCAACATCTTTAAAAGCTGCCGGTTCACTTGGGATATCTTCCATAGATCCAGTTGGCCCTCAGAGAATTTAATGGCAGATGATAAGACAAGACAAGTTAATTCCATTATAAAACAAATTGCTAGTTAGTCTGGGACTTTTTGATCCTCACATGATCAAAACTCTGGTCTACATTGCTATTAATAAAAATAATGGCAAGAACGAAATTATTAACGACAGCAAACATTTAGTGAGCATTTTTTATGTACCAGGCATTGTCCAAAACACTTTAAATGAATTAGTTCATGTAATCATCACAATAATCCTATGAAATAAGTATTTTTATCCTCATGTGACTGATAAAGTAACTGAAGTTTACAGAAATTAAGTTGCCCAAGATTACAGAACTGGAAAATGGCAGACCCAGGGCTCAAGACCAAGGATGTAGGGTTCCAAAGCCCAGCCTCTCAACGTGGGCCACGTGGCCTCAACGGTATATGAAAAAAGCAAAATCTTGGTGCCTCCACAGTTTTATTCCCCTGAAAAAGTCACTGTGTTTTCTTCCTCTTTGTATTAAGCATGTCTCCATTCTGATGCTTTGACATTTGGGACCTTGCTGACACTGGAAGGGACAGCTCCTTCAGGATTAGCTAATTTCTAGAGAGAGCAGAGAGCTCTCCTGGGGGCCCCCTCTTTTATAATTAGAGCTCACTCCCCAACCACCTGCTTTGTTGGGCTCTCACACTCAGACCACTAGCCACCTGCCCTAATCACCCCAGGGCCAAGTACCCGACAACTAGGAACGTAGGAAGCCCTATGCCCAGAGCCTGCTGAAATTGTTCAAACTAGCTAATCCTAAGCCTACGAACCCTGCCTCCCTTCTTCCTTTCCATGGAAACCACAATAAAAGCTCTTAGCTACATTTCCCCCTATTCCTTCTGCCTCATAACCAACCGTGGTTCCTCCCCCCGCCTCCCCCGCACCGTGGCAGTGCATGGAGTGACTTGTCTCACCTCTTGGGAATGGTGAGTAACAAGCTACCTTTTCAATGACAATCCTCTCCTCACCTACTGGCCTCACCATACCGCAATAATAATAAAACCTACATTTTAAAACACTCTTATAGCCTCATCTACCTCCCATGCCCCTATAATTAAGTTTCGAATACCTACCAAACAATGCCTTACATGATGACTTCTACCAACAAAGGTGCTCGGAAATGAAACCAAGCAACCAACCACCCGTTCCTCCCCTAAAAAACAAACAACGAAAAACAGTACAACAAGAGTTTCATAAACCTTTCGTTGTTTTCCCTCCTGCCTAAGGCTGAAGTATTCTGCTATTGATATGCTGCTCTCCCGCTCTCCCGAAGTTTGCGTCATACCTCCCAACTTTCCTGGGAAGCGAAAACAAAGGATGCGGAACCCCCCCACCCCGACCTGCATCTTGAATAGGGTTTCTCTTTTGGGGATTAGGGCATCAAACTTAAAATCAGCCAAGAGCAGACAGGAGAGCTAAAAACAGCCACATTCCTCACCTCTACTGCCCAGACCCCGCGTTCATCATGGGAAAAAAGCGTGACCGTGGTGGGGAAGCCAGACAATGCCGCCTCCTTCTCAGGCTGCTTCAATGCATGGTCTCGTCCTGAGCCTTCTTCTGAATGTCACAGGCAATCTCAAGGTTCACCATCAGTGTTTATTTGCCAAGGTACACTCTTAACTTATGAGTAAAGCAAAGGATTTACTCTCCACCAAAGAAGGGCACTGATTCAAAGAAAGCCTGAATCACCGCCAGCCTATGAGCCTTCAGTAGCTTTCTGCTGAAAGGCATGGAAACTTGGTTGTGCTGTGCGTCTGAGCTGGAACAAAGAGGATGCTGGGAAAGCCAGATTGTGCCGGCCACAGCTTGTCAAGCCCATTCACCTGGCGAGAGGAGTTATGGCCAGTGACCCTCTGTGCTGTGACCAAGGCAAATTCATTCATGCTCCCTTTTCAGGCTGAGTAAACAAGATCCAGCAAGACTCCAGGTTAACCAATAGCTGGTTAAGTATGTGCTTTGGGCACAATAAAGCAGAAGCGCCAAAATAAATAGCCTTGTAAGGAAAAAAAATACCAAGGTTTTGTTAGATTTCCTTACCTTTATTTTTAAAGCTGATTTTGTTTTTATTTTGAATGACACGCAGGGACGTGGGGAGAGGAAATCTAATTTGCTTTCAGAGCTTTGGGTCTGTAAACCTTAATTCAAAATTGACCCAGAGCCAGGATCAAGGCATGACTTTTAGCTGATCTACTTCTTAAGACCACTAGGTTCTTGGGATAAATTAGCAATATCAAGACAGTCTGACAAGATTTGGAGCAAGGGTCTTTTTTGCATATACTGCAAAAAAAGGAGGATTTAAGATGGGCCCTATTTGTGGGATTGACATGAGTGACAGTCAGCTGTCATCAAGGCACACGCTTTCCCACAAGTCCCTGAATGTCCACAGTGTGGGGGGACAGGGTGAGTCTCTGCCCCAAGCCAGCACACACTCAGTACCTTAAAGGGAGTTGTGATCCCAGCAGAGGCCGAGGGAAAGGTGCATTGTCGTCAAAACCCTAAACAGCCCTGGATTGCGACAGTCACTAGCCCCTTCAAAACACCTGCCAAATTCCAAGCCCAAGGGAGTTTATCACACACCATCAGATGACCATCCCAGGAAAGGTCCCTCAGTTCCAGGGAAAACAATCCGCAGTAATAGCAGAGCGTGAGTCCAGATTTCAATATCCAAGTGAGAAAAATAAGGACTGTTTGCCCTGTCTCTTTTTTAATGGGCAATTCACCTAAATGAGTAGAAATAAAGAAAACCCATACATGTTTGCTTCTTTCTCAATTTTAATTCCGCTCCAAGTGACTCTGATTGGTGAAAACAGTTGTACTAAATTCCTTTCTAGGCCACTAGAGGGAAATCTAACCCACCTCACCAGAATTTGTTTCTTTTCTTTCTTTTTTAAAAAGTAATAATCACAGAACCAAAATTTTTAGGCTGAAGAATACGTTGAAATGTTACCTTTCTCTGTTCCTTCCACCCTTGCCCATATTTAAAAATTATTTGAATCTTTGTGGTCATGGAGACTTCTAGAAAAGCACAAACCAGCCATCTTAAGTTGGGAAATTGTTCTAACAGGCAATCTGAATCACTTCCAGTTCAGCTTGAATTTATTTCCTCAAATTACATATTCATCAGTTATGGAGAACAGCTGGTCATCTTTCTCTGCATCACATTATTCTTTAAATTCCTGAAGACCTCCAGGTCACGCCTCTCTTTCAAGCAAAATGAGCCAGCTCTGCAACTTGGCCATAGAGTTTACATCCCAACCCTTTAACCACGTGCTGCTCTTCTCAACTCTCTCTGCATCACTCCACCCTCCCCCATACCTCCAAACTACAGCAATACAGACTAAACTCTGAGGAGAAAAATGAAGTATTTCATGGTTTTCCTTGCATGTATGGCTATTAATACATCTGTGTGCTGGTTTTCTTTTTGAATACGACATACTGGTTTTGATATATATTTATGTAGTATGATTCCAAAACCATGTGTATATATGTGTGTATATAAATATACAAACACATACATACATAAACACACACATATGTATACATACATATACATATATATTTTTTCATCTTGTTATGAAAATTGAATGCCTAAGTTAATGTCCATTTATGTGTCACTTCTTTTTTTTTTTTTTTGCAGTACGTGGGCCTCTCACTGTTGTGGCCTCCCCCGTTGCGGAGCACAGGCTCTGGACGCGCAGGCTCAGCGGCCACGGCTCACGGGCCCAGCCGCTCTGCGGCATGTGGTATCTTCCCGGACCAGGGCATGAACCCGTGTCTCCTGCATCGGCAGGCGGACTCTCAACCACTGCGCCACCAGGGAAGCCCTATGTGTCACTTCTGAATTCCATTCTATTTCCAAGTTTTCCACAACACGCCCATTATTTCAATATCTAACTTTATTCTCCAACTTTTTAACCACTTACTTTAGATCCCTATTAGCTATAAAACATAACTGGTATGTATTTATAACATTATTCTTTTAATAATTTTTAATAACCTATTCATTGCTAATTCAAATTAAGGAGGAGAAAACTGGTTGTTCTCAAAGCACTCACCGTTATCAACATTTGTACGTGCAGTATAATAAAGAATAGATTCGGTCTTTGTCCCTGGCACAGAACTTCCAAAATCCTTTGAATTTCCTGAGTGACAGGAGTGTCAAGCCATAATAAGCCCGTTTCAACCATACCTGAGTTTATGTTAAGGAAGTGACTCTTGGTGCGAGCCCAGACAGCATCAGGATGAGGACTGTAGCCCAAGGAACCAACCAGGTGATGAGAGGATTGGCACCCTCCACCCAACCCCCATGTCCCAGGAAGGGGGAGGGGCTGGAGACTGAGTTCAATCAGGAACACTCAGTGATTTAATCAATTGTGCCTAGGTAATGAAACCTCCAAAAACTCCTAAACAACAGGGTTCAAAGAGCTTCTGAGCTGGCGAAGACCTCAGGGCGCTCCGGCAGCAGCATACCAGAAGAAGGCGTGGAACTCTGAACACCCTTCCCTGTGTACCTTGCCCTGTCTCTTCCATTGGGCTGTCCTCGAGTTGCATCCTCTATAAAAAATCACTGAGAGTAAGTAAAGTGCTTTTCTGGGTTCTGTGAGTCATTCTAGCAAATTATCAAGCCTAAGGGGGAAATCATGGGAACCCCTGAATTTGTAGTCAAATGGGTGGAAATGTGGGGAGCCTGGGTGCCCATTTGCAGCTAGTGTCTGAAGTGGGGGCAATCTTGTGGGACTGAGCCCTTAACCTGTGGGTCTGGGCTAACTCAACGTAGTTAATCTCAACTGAATTGAACTGTTAGACACCCCGTTGGTGGCTAAGAATCAGAGAATTGGTTGTTGGTGTGAGAAAAAAGTCTCTCAGTAACACTGAACCGAGGCTCCAGGTGCAACCTTGGGTTCAAGCACAGGTAAGAAGAAATTCTCTCTCCTCAGGACCTCCTCAGGACCTCAAAACATGGGTTTTATTAAGACCTAGTATGAATCTCCAATCCAGACCTTACCTGATCCGTGGGACTGAATGTTCCCTGACTCAGTTTACTCACTTGCAAAAGCGGGACGATAATTCCACTCTGGGGGCCACTGGAACCAATAATAAAATATTGGATACATCTAAAATACTGGGTTGGCCAAAAAGTGGGTCTGGGTTTTTCCATACAATGTTTTGCCCTTTGGGCCAACCCAATATGTAGAATGGTGCCTGGCACATTGTAGACCTTAAAAATGACAACTGGTTTTATTCAAACCCTCAATCACAGAAGAAAACCTGATGGTAGCACCAAGGTTCATACTGAGTACAGTTTCCTGTGTGATATAATCAGCGTGAGATATTGCAAAGCAATTAACACTGAATACAGATCTTCCTTGATTTACGATGGGTAACCTCCTGATAAACCCATCTTAAGCTGAAAATACCGTAAGTCAGAAATGCATTTAACACACCTAACATACGGAACACCTTAGCTTAGCCTAGCCTACCTTAAACGTGCTCAGAACACTTACATTAGCTTACAGTGGGGCAAATTCATCTAACACAAAGACTATTTTATAATAAAGTGTTGAATGGCTCATGTAATTTATTGAATACTGTACTGAAGTGAAAATCAGAACGGCTGTAGGGATACAGAGTGGTTGTAAGTGTATCCATTGATTGTTTTCCTTTGAGATTGTGTGGCTGACCGGGAGCTGTGGCTCAGTGCTGCTGTCCAGCATCACCAGAGAGTATGGGACCACATATCGCTAACCCAGGAAAAGATCAAAATTAAAAGTACGGTTTCTACTGAATGCTTATTACTTTCGCACCATCAAAAAGTAGAAAAATCAAGTTGAACCATGATAAGTCGGGGACTGTTTGTATTTTCGTTCATTTGGCAAAATTGTACTGGACATTTACCGTATGCCAGGTGGCATTCTGTGCATTAGGGATACAGTGAAAAAAAACTAAGCGCTGGCCTCCTGGTGTTTTATTCTACTGGGTGGAGACAGACAATAAAACAAACAAGTAAATATATATGTGACGGGACTATGTACTATGGAGAAAAGTAAAGCAGGGCAAGGGAGCTAAGTCGCACTCGGGTATGAGGGCTATTTTATGTAGAGTGGCCAGGGTAACCCTCATTGAGGAGTGAGGGGGAAGGCCATGCAGATATCAGAGGGAAAAGCATTCCAGGCAGAGGGAACAGCCACTGTTAAGTGCCATGAGGCAGAGTATTCTTGGCATGTTCACCAAACAATGGCTGCAGTGGAGAGAGAAACAGGATGAGAGGTAGGAGGTGAAGTCAGAGGGAGAAAAGGGGCCATTTTCAGTTGCGTCTGAGACCACAGGAAGGGTTTCGGCTCTTCTCTGAGTGAGCTGGGGACCCACTGGAGGATTTCAGAGTCATGAGGTGATCTAACATGTTTTTAAAAAAGTATTCTGGTTGCTGTGCTGAGACTAGGGTGTGGGCAAGGGAGTGGGCAAGACTGGAAGGAAGGAGGCCAGTGAGGAGAGCACCGCAATCGTCTAGAGAGGACAGTAGTTTGGCCCAGGGTAGCAATGGTGGGGATGGTAAGTCGGGGTCAGGCTCTGGTTGTGTTCTGAAGGTCAAGTTGATAGGATTTGCCCTTGGATGTGGGGTAGGAGAGAAAGAAAGGAGTCAAGGATGAATCTTAGATTTCTGGCCGAACCTACTGGAAGGATGAAACTGCCACTTACTGAGATGAAGAAGACACTGAAAGAAGCAGGGTTTGGTGGGGGAGGGGAGCAGAGCGCTGGCAGGCGTCAAGTTGGAAAGACCTACAAGACATTCACGTGGAGTCCACCAGGCAACTGGGAAGTCTAGAGGACAGTGGCCCATGCCTGCAAGGGCACTAAAAACAGGTGTTGCCCCTTCGACCATTTTAAAGATTTCAAGGTCGATCAAATATACTTTAATTTTTTAAAAAAAAAGTTTAATTCTGAAAATGGAAAAAATATCTAAATAAAAATCAAATTTCCCCCTTAAAATTTTTTTTTCAAGGTCCTGTTTCTAGGGCTTCAGAGTTCATCTAACTCTTAGCTGTTCAAGTGCGGCCCCTGTACCAGCAGCACAATATGCCTTGGGTCTTGTTAGAAATGCAGACTCTCCAGGCTTCCCCAAACCTGAGTCAGAATCGTCATCTTGATAAGATCTCCAGGTGATTCATATATACCTTAAAGTCTGAGACGCACTCGGCTAATCAGAATCATCTGGGTAGCTTTTTAAAACTATAAGTCCAGGCGGAATAATTAAAGTCAATCTCCGAGAGTGGGCCCAGGCGTGTTATCCTCACCAAGGCCGCCAAACGGTTCTGATGTGCAGTCCGGGTTAGAACCACTGATCTAACTCTTCCCCTCCTGGCCTGCTCTCTCTGTACTACTGGGTTTATATTGCTGACGCTCTCAGAAACCCATCTCTAAAGAGGTGTGCAGATCTCAGAGAGCAAGAAGGTGTGTAGCTAGAGTAACCAGCTGTTTATCTGGGATCAGTGCCCCCTTTCACTCTCAGAAGTACCGTGGTTTAGAAGATAAATTATATGCTCTCCCAGCATAGTACAAAAGGGCTCTGGGCTTTATATTGCTGGATTATAAAGTCAAAATAAGAACAGCTAGGACAAAACACCAGATGGCCTTTGGTTTGACAGAGGAATCCAGTGTAGAGAGACTTCTGGTGCTTAGATATTAGTTTTTAAGGTGTTGTATGTACAGCTTATCAGAAATACATACATAAATTCCCTCAATTTGTAAGGAGGGTTAGAGAAGATCAGTCTCCTTCCAGGGGCTGGATGGGGTGGAGCGCGGTTACAATCTGCAATTATAGTTCCAAAGCCAACTGCTGATTAGCAGGGAACTGATTATCAGCCTGTGATTACCCCAGGCCTTAGCTAAACTTCTCCTTCCTTTTCCTTTTGGATCTTTTATTGTTTATTAGCTATTCCACCCTCAGGCTCAAAGGGACAAGGAAAGAAGGTGAAGAAAAAGTGAATTTAGCGGTCCTGCTAATAAGCTTGGTGGGAAAGAAAATGGAAATAACTGGACTGTTTCTGGTTACCTGTGAATTTAAATTCTTTTGGCTCATCCCTTTTTCCAAATTATTCCCAGCTGGTGTGAGGGCTCATGGAAGGCCTACTGATTGCCAGTAAAATTAAAGTAAGCTTGTATTTTGAAAACTGTGTCATCTCCAAGAAATAGGCCTTGGAAGCTTTCCTTCCTAATTTACCAAGGACACAGGGTGAGGGCAAGGCAAGCACCTCTGCAACTCATCAGAGCCCTCCCCCCGCTTCCTCCCCTTGCCACCAATTCTTAGGTGCACATGAACAGAATTTTTTAAAAAATACTTTCTGATGTAGATAAGAAATTATTTTACATCAGCTTAAGACAAATAGCATAATCACTGTTAGACAAAAGGACTCAAATGGAAAATCTACACTCAGGAGTAGAGACTTACGTGCATATAGATTGTATCACAAGTTTTCCTAGTTGCATCACTAGGATAGCTATGAATACTTCCACAAGGCAACCACAGTATAAATGTTTAAAACATGTTCTGTTCACATGTGTCTAAAATGTCTGGAAAAGAAACTATCCATGTGCAAAGTAGAAGAGCCAGATGCTGATAAGCTAGTTAAAGGGAACTCTTGTTAAATGACAGTAATAAGGGAGTCTTCTTGTTAAATAACTTGTTAGCATGGGTAAAACATCCAAAAATACCTGTGGCATTAGAATAAGATTATCAATGGAATCTCTATAGACCAGAGACGTACTTTTATGGGCTTCTGAGTGCAAGTGGGAGTGTGTGTGTGTGGGGGATCTGTTCTCTGCTTTCTGGGCTCTGAGTCAGAACAAGCTAAAAAGGTGGAAGAGGGACTTCCCTGGTGGCGCAGTGGTTGAGAATCCGCCTGCCAATGCAGGGGACACGGGTTCGAGCCCTGGTCCGGGAAGATGCCACATGCCGCAGAGCAACTAAGCCCGTGCACCACAACTACTGAGCCTGCGCTCTAGAGCCAGTGAGCCACAACCACTGAGCCCGCGTGCCTAGAGCTCGTGCTCTGCAACAAGAGAAGCCACCGCAATGAGAAGCCCGCGCACCGCAACAAAAAGTAGCCCCTGCTCGCAGCAACTAGAGAAAGCCCGCGCACAGCAACGAAGACCCAACACAGCCAAATATAAGTTAATTAATTAATTAAAAAAAAAATAAAAAGGTGGAAGAGGTCTCTGTAGCTAAGAAAGCACCACACACTGGTGTTGCCCTGCCAGGCCCCGGACCAATAATAATATTAGCAGCTTGAGCAGAAGGCCTTATCTTTGATCTCTGTTAACAGTTAACTGCAGGCTTTTCCTTCCAGAGCTCTTGGAAGGCAGAAGCAGGTGGTCCTGGAAAGCAGTGCTGGAAGGAGGCCCCCCAGTGGTTAAACTTAGATGCCTAGGGACAGTTCAGCAGTAATTGAGACAGGTGGGCCTATTGAGAGATGCTGCTTCCTCTTCCTTAGGGGTTTAGATGCCTTTTAAAATCTTACTCTAAATTGTATCTTGACTGAAATATATTACACAGTACGGCTTAAGATGATGAGCCAGTGATGTCTGGTCTTTGAACAAGGTGTTCTATTTTCATCTAAAATTTTTAGCTAGATCATAAGCTAAATATTCTGAGGCCCACCTAGCTACGTCCGGCAAAACCCTCACTTAGGGTTACAAAGGGAAGGAATACCAGCGATCAGAAGAAGAGCCCTATCAGTGAAGGGATTTCCCAACCATTCAAAGTGGCAAACTTTAACCAACAGGATGGGAAATACACAGCAATGGCGATTATAACCAGCACTACTTATGGTTTCTTTGACGTATATACTTACCACACAACCTTCTAGCAGCAGACCTGTGGTGGGTTTCAACTTCAAAGTAAACCTTAAAAACAAAGTGGTACCACTTGGCCTTTGGGGACCACCTCAGAGAGAGACTCATATGTGTATAGGGTATTTTTACATGTGTCTAATGGCTTGGACATACTTCTGCAGTTAGTGCAAAGGTAAATAAAAATAAGAAAACATCATAACCACTTACCCCGTGCAAATAGGGAAAGGAATGTTGAGGAAAAAATAGCCTCGAATCAGAGTGAGTCAGAGTTGGTGAGGCCAGGAATATCATTCCTCACCCTGTACGTAGCTCTGGACTTTCAGGCCCTTGCTTTAATCTCACTTCCCAACATGAGATGTAGAAGAGTTTTATATGGAAAGACAGTGTTAGCCTCCAATTCTCGCATGATTTGGTACTATCTGGGGTGAAATATACTCAGTAACAAATTATGCTGGCAGAGCGTGGCACATCCCTGCGTGGAGAGCCTGGGATCCTGAGAAGGAAAGGCCAAAGTCTCAATGCTGGCTTCGTGCTCTGCCCCTTCACACTCTCAGTGACCCTGACAACAGAGGCCTCCCAGGCCTCTTCTTCCCCATCTGGGGTAATTTTACTCCAGATAGATCCACTGGTTACAGAGTCAGGTGTAAGGTTCTATGGTACCATTTTCATCAAGTTCTTTGAGACCCTCCAAAGAAAGACACCATTAAAAACAAAACCAAAAACCACTAAATTACTTACAAAGAAAGATAACCCTCCCTGGTATCTTATTCCATCCATGGCGCAACTTTGGCAAATTATACCTGAAAATCCTGGGCAACTCTACACTGAGAAGCAGTGAGTTTTTCTTTGCTTCTCTACTTCTCCACAAAAGAAGCATTGCAGATGGAACCAATGGTTTCATCTCAAGGAACCATTTGCTCAAGGACTCTGCCTCAAAACCCAGGCTGAACTAGAGACCAAGGCAGGGAGGGGCAGCTAGCAGTGTAGATGGAAGTGCCCAACATTATAATGGGTACTTTCTGGTATTCAGTAATGTTGCCGGGAGTTTTAACAAATACGGGGGTGAGGATATGGTTGTGCTGTTGCTTTTCTAAGTGAGTTTTTAATTAGCTCTGTGCTGACAACTTGAGGGGGCTCTGCCATACACAGCCCAGCCCAGCTGTGTCAGCGTCCTCCCTTCACTTTAAATTCAGACCAGCCATGGCCCCTCCTCTCACAGTGGGCCACGCAGCAACCTCAGAGAGGAAGCCCTGGGTAGCATCTATAGTGGCACCTGACAGACATGGTCCAACCCAGAGTTTTCCGAACACTTGGGAACCCATCATTTACATGAGTATAGACAAGGCTCTGAAGAGTTTGACCCGCTTGACTCTAACTCAAAATTTCCTTAACTGGTGTATACAAGGTGCCTCTCTTGAGGTTACCACAATCAACAAACTGCAGAACAGTCAAGAGAGGCAAGTGGTTTCGGAAATGCTGGTCTAAACTCACAGATGCTTGAGAGCAATTTTTCTGTTTCAAACACTGCAATAAATGAGTTAAATCTGCTTAGAGTCACCCGCAGTTTGTCCCTGATAGCTGGAGCTATCAATACACCTCTCCAGAAAGTAAAATCACCCCCACTAAAGCTCCTTAAGTTTTCCAGGAGAAGTAAGACACACAGTGCTGAGAGCACAGCTCCGTTCAGGTACCTGGGGCTCCTGGTCATGACCACTGGGATCCCTCTCATAGCTTTCTGCATACAGTCTGATGGTGGCCCGCACACCACTGGAGGAACTGAGCCGGAAGATGAGCCGAGATGCATCTGAGAAAATGATCCTCAGGCCCTAAGAGCAAGAATATCAAAGGATGGATCAGTGAACAAATGAATACACAGCTAAAAATGACGAATACCGACCTTGGAGATTAGTGTATTCTTATCGTCCAAAGATGCTCGGCATTGTGACAGTTTATAATTGGCTCTCTACATGCACCAAACAGGACAGTGAGGTAAACCTAGAAGTTACTTAAGGTTATCTATTTGTCTCTATTCTATTTCTGTTGCCTTCTGGTTCATGTTGGGGGAGGGTTAGGAGCAAAACTATGAACAGATGCTCAAGATCCCTTGGTCTGGTGATGCAGAAATCAGAAAGCGGTAAAGGTAACAAGGATGGGGTGATATTTAATAAATGTCCCTGGGGTAATACCTAGGAATAAACCTACGTAATGAGACAAAAGACCTGTATGCAGAAAACTGTAAGACATTGATGAAAGAAATGAAAGATGATACAAACAGATGGAGATATATACTATGCTCTTGGATTGGAAGAATCAACATTGTGAAAATGACTATACTACCCAAAGCAATCTACAGATTCAATGCAATCCCTATCAAACTACCACTGGCATTTTTCACAGAACTAGAACAAAAAAGTTCACAATTTGTATGGAAACACAAAAGATCCCGAATAGCCAAAGCAATCTTGAGAACGAAAAACGGAGCTGGAGGAATCAGGCTCCCTGACTTCAGACTATACTACAAAGCTACAGTAATCAAAGACAGTATGGTACTGGCACAAAAACAGAAAGATAGATCAATGGAACAGGATAGAAAGCCCAGAGATAAACCCACGCACATATGGTCACCTTATCTTTGATAAAGGAGGCAGGAAAGTACAGTGGAGAAAGGACAGCCTCTTCAATAAGTGGTGCTGGGAAAACTGGACAGGTACATGTCAAAGTATGAGATTAGATCACTCCCTAACACCATACACAAAAGTAAGCTCAAGATGGATTAAAGACCTAAATGTAAGGCCAGAAACTATCAAACTCGTAGAGGAAAACATAGGCAGAACACTCTATGACACAAATCACAGCAAGATCCTTTTTGACCCACCTCCTAGAGAAATGGAAATAAAAACAAAAATAAACAAATGAGACCTAATGAAATTTCAAAGCTTTTGCACAGCAAAGGAAACCATAAACAAGATGAAAAGATAACCCTCAGAATGGGAGAAAATATTTGCAAATGAAGCAACTGACAAAGGATTAATCTCCAAAATTTATAAGCAGCTCATGCAGCTCAATAACAAACAAACAAACAACCCAATCCAAAAATGGGCAGAAGACCTAAATAGACATTTCTCCAAAGAAGATATACAGACTGCCAACAAACACATGAAAGAATGCTCAACATCATTAATTATTAGAGAAATGCAAATCAAAACTACCATGAGATATCATCTCACACCAGTCAGAATGGTCATCATCAAAAAATCTAGAAACAATAAATGCTGGAGAGGGTGTGGAGAAAGGGGAACCCTCTTGCACTGTTGGTGGGAATGTGAATTGGTACAGCCACTATGGAGAACAATATGGAGGTTCCTTAAAAAGCTACAAATAGAACTACCATATGACCCAGCAATCCCACTACTGGGCATATACCCTGAGAAAACCATAATTCAAAAAGAGTCATGTACCAAAATGTTCATTGCAGCTCTATTTACAATAGCCCGGAGATGGAAACAACCCAAGTGTCCATCATCAGATGAATGGATAAAGAAGATGTGGCACATATATACAACGGAACATTACTCAGCCATAAAAAGAAATGAAATTGAGCTATTTGTAATGAGGTGGATAGACCTAGAGTCTGTCATACAGAGTGAAGTAAGTCAGAAAGAGAAAGACAAATACCATATGCTAACACATATATATGGAATTTAAGAAAAAAAAATGTCATGAAGAACCTAGGGGTAGGACAGGAATAAAGACACAGACGTAGAGAATGGACTTGAGGACATGGGGAAGGGGAAGGGGAAGCTGGGATGAAGTGAGAGAGTGGCATGGACATATATACACTACCAAATGTAAAATAGATAGCTAGTGGGAAGCAGCCACATAGCACAGGGAGATGAGCCAGTGCTTTGTGCCCACCTAGAGGGGTGGGATAGGGAGGGTGGGAGGGAGATGCAAGAGGGAAGGGATATGGGGATATACATGTGCATATGGCTGATTCACTTTGTTATACAGCAGAAACTAACACAACATTGTAAAGCAATTATACTCCAATAAAGATGTTTAAAAAATAAATAAATGTCCCTGGGGCCAAAGTTTGTCCCTTATGAACCTGCTGAATGCAGTCAGGTAGGCAATTTATCTATTACAGTATGACAAATTACCCGTGTTAAATCTACCCCCACATGATGTTAGACTTTGCTTAAGTTCTGCTCTGTTTCTGTCCTCATTCCCACATTCCTCTGGTAGCCATGGAAGCCTACAATGAAATGCTCAGGGCTGGAGCATCTGCCGGGTTCTGAGGGTTTCTGTGTACGTCCTCATCCTCTTGGTTCTCTCCTTCCTTCCTACTGGTAAGACCTGGCCACCAGGGTGGGGTCGGGGCAGAGCTGTGGCAGCACCTCACACTGCTGCCCAGGATTTGATTTTTGGCTCGGAACGTCACTATTCTCTATGCATCTCTTCTCATTAGTGGCAGCAACATTTTAAAAAGTATGACTGGGGCTTCCCTGGTGGCGCAGTGGTTGAGAGTCCTCCTGCCGATGCAGGGGACATGGGTTCGTGCCCCGGTCCGGGAAGATCCCACATGCCGCGGAGCGGCTGGGCCCGTGAGCCATGGCCGCTGAGCCTGCGCGTCCGGAGCCTGTGCTCCGCAACGGGAGAGGCCACAACAGTGACAGGTCCGCGTACCACAAAAAAAAAAAAAAAAAAAGTATGACTGTAAGATCATGTTGTGACTTCTGTTGAAGGAAATTGGTTTCCTTAAGGCAACTGTGAAAGTTATTGTTATAAATAAGCATAGTGGCAGGGGCGACAAGAAAGAGAGCCGGGAACAAAATAATATGTCTGGTCACTTGTTACTTCCTAAAAAATAGAAGTCTCACGCAACTTTGATACCAGTCATTTTCCCTAAGAAATTTACCCTGGAAACGTCTCTGGCCTCAAATCCTGCTTGTTAAGAATAGCATTATTAAAAATATTCATACATGCCACGTGAACTTGATCGCTAATCTCTTACTCCCTCCCCCATCTGGTGATATCTGCTGGGAAACACTACGATCCCATCTGTGTGGTTTTCTGCTTTTTAAGTTGTGTAGGCATGCTTTGTCCCGATACCCAAACAAAAAGCTTAGTCTCTTTTGGAGGGTTCAAGGTCTGCCACAATTTGTGTAAGGAAAAGGAGCCATGTCCTTTCCTGGCAGCCCATCACTCTGTGACACTAGCTACGCAAACAGGTTGATTTTGTCTGGGATTCATTCATTAGGCACACATTTTACAGCAAGCCTTAGGGATCTGGTATGGGGCTAAGCCCTGGGTATATGAAGATAAAGACAGTATTTGCTCTCCATAAGCCTGAAATATTCTATCACAATGAGCAAAATTATTTTCTTAACCACCTTATGCTGCTGGAGAAGTGAATAGTTAGGAAATTCCCAACAGAGCAAACAAAACAATTCCCTGCTATCCAGAAAGTATGGTATACCAAATTCTGTTCAGACTGACAATGAAGCCCCAAAGGTTGGTTCCACCATTATATTCACAGCCATGTTTATATATATATATTTAAAATTTTTTTAATTAATTAATTAATTTATTTATTTATTTTTGGCTGTGTTGGGTCCTTGTTTCTGTGCGAGGGCTTTCTCTAGTTGCGGCGAGTGGGGGCCACTCTTCATCGCAGTGCGCGGGCCTCTCACTATCGTGGCCTCTCCTGTTGCGGAGCACAAGCTCCAGACGCGCAGGCTCAGTAGTTGTGGCTCAGGGGCCTAGTTGCTCTGCGGCATGTGGGATCTTCCCAGACCAGGGCTTGAACCCGTGTCCCCTGCATCGGCAGGCAGACTCTCAACCACTGCGCCACCAGGGAAGCCCCACAGCCATGTTTTTACAGACTTTAAGGCCGAAGCCCTAAAGCGCCTGTTGTTGCAGATACTAAATCACTTGAAGCCACCTCTTCTGAGGACTTCCCAGACTTAACCCTTTAAAGTAGCTCCATTACACAATTGACTTCCCAGATTAGTTTATGGCCAGTGGGTGGTACTTAAGAATTCAGGCCATGATAAACCTTCAACATGTATTATCGGCTCATAGCTAAGCCCCTTTTACAGTGAAATCATGTTTTGTTTTGTTTTGTTTTTTCACTGAGTGTAGCCATATCTTTGGCTGTACTCATGGAAGGTTGGTTAGAATCTGTATCGGGTAGCCTGGAATAGATTTTGCACTCGAAAAGATGATAAGAGAGTGAATAGCACACATCAGCCTGCTGGAAATAATCCAGTGTCTTATCTCTGTCCTAAGGAACCATGAAATCTTAATAGAGAATCCATGTTGCTTTGTGAGACCTCCCAGTGAAGACCATAACAATTCTCCTTCTCCACATGGAACAGAAAATGTTTAGACCCAGCCCAGCTCTCTGCTGCAACGACCGTAGTTCCGTGTCTGCTGAGCGTCACTTGGATGTGTGAATAGTTGTACTGGATTGCTTTGGGGTCTGCATGTTGTGCCAATGAGCTTAATGAATTTGTAACCTCAACATGAACCATGTTCTCTCCAGCATGTATCATCACCTGCTATCAACTAAATAATAAGGCCAAAGTAACCACTGACCAAGACTTGCCAAGTTTCGAAATGTTCCATAATTCCAACAAAAGAATACCAATAATATACTTGGCTTTAGAAAATTTTTTAGGTTAAACCAGGGGTTGGCAATATAGTTTGTCAGCCAAATTTGACCTGCCACCTGTTTTTATAAATCAGGCTTTACTGGAACACAGACATGCCCGTGCACTTATGTGTTGTCTGTGTCTGCTTTTGTATTACAACTGCAGCACTGAATTGTTATGGCAGAGATCGTCTGGCCCACAAGGGCTGAAATATTTACTATCTGCCCCTTTACAGAAAATGTTTGCTGACCCCTGGTAAAAACTATTCCATTATCCACAACATGGAACACTTACCCTTCAACTCTACCCCAGAAAATGAAAAATATAACCGTATGCCTATGGAAATCCCAGTAGAGAGAAACTATGAAGACTGTTATAAGGGTATCCCGCAGGCACTGCACCTTCCAGTCGTAGGTTCATCTGGACATATATTTGGCCCAAATCAACTTACTTCTGATCACCTACTCATGACAGAAATAGATTTATTAAATCGCATTTTTGTTTTATATCCTCACTTTTATTGCAGGGTCTGCAAGGCACTGTTATAAAATCCATTTTTCGCAGTCGCTATAGGAGACTGTGTGAAGCTCCACATTAGACGTCTCCTCAAGAGCCAAGTTGTTAGGAAAGCCTTTCCTTTCCTGAGGAAATGGTATTTTTTTTTTCTTTCTGACAACAAGAACTTTATAACTAACCATAGTTTCCTTTTTAATATGGCTGCCAGGACACTTAATGCCAAATTTGAGGTTCAGCCCAAGTGGATCCTTATGACTTGCATAATTTAAAATTTTTCTTCTTCTGTTCTTGACTCTCTACTCTTATTTATATTTTCCCTAGTCTTGATTTCTGTTTCTTATTTATATTCTAACAACTTCATTATGTGTGTTTGTTGCCACAAATCCTCTTGAAGAAACAAGGCCCAGTGCAAATGAATAAAATAAGTTCCCTTTACACTCTTAACCCTAAAGTGTTGGAATCACTGAATTATGCCGTTGGGTCCTTCATTAGCTGATAAGCTCTGGGAGGGAAAACCCTTACGTTCCTTGTTCACCGTCTATTGATACAGCCTAGGACAAGCCTGGTACACAGTAGGCCCTCCACAGACACTTGCTGAATGAATGTCATTACATGTCCAACAGCTGGTGTGAGCATTACTGGAAGGCCTCCTTCCACAGGTGACAAGGCCAACTGGAAACACGCTCATATTCTTCACTAATGAACTGGGGCTACATATTCACCTTGAAGGGCAATTGTGAAAGATACTATGTCTACTCATCCTTCATTTTTAGGGCAAGGGTCGGTTTTAGCTAAAAACAGTGGAGTTGAACCATGGTAAGTTCCTGTCCCCAGCTGTGTGATCTTGGACAAATCATTAGCTAGCCTATTGACTGCAAAATTTACTGCACACTGAAATCAGCTAGGGGTCTTTAAAAAATTAGTGGTACCTGGCTCTCACTCCAGACATTGTGATTTAATTTGTACAGGGTGTGACTTGGGCACTGGGATTGTAAAAGCTCTCCAGGTGATTCTAACGTGTAGCCACATGCGGACAGCACTGTCGTAGCCTTTTTTTTCTAGGTCACCTCCCTCATGTACCAAGTGACTGACTATAGCACACGTCAGTCTTAAGGAAGCTGCCTTTAAGATCTGAGGTTTCTTGCATATACTACCATCAGACTGGGATCTTAGGAGGCCATAACGCAGGGGCCTAATAAAACATCATGTTGCTGCTGAGTCCTGAAAGCCTCCTCCTAGCGCCTTGTCAGCAGCAGAACCACTAGAAGCATCTCCTCTTGAGCATCTGACATTAATTGTTTCTAGCACAATCTCCTAAGGAATTCCTGAAGCAACAGTGAAGGAATCCACGATACCACCGTAACCATAGCAGCTATAGGAGCGGGAACTTCCAGGATGACACAACAGCCCCAAGCTCAAAGAAGGGATGAAGATGCTCTCCTCCATGAGAAGATAATGTTAAGTATGGCGTGGGGTACACAAAGGGCACTGCACTTCCAGCCCAGGGGAAACACTTTGAGTGGCCATAGTTTTATGCCTCAGCGACCAGGGTGGGGTTTTGCCCACCTTAGCTCTGTCCCAATGAGAAAGAATTGTTAAAGAACTGCTCCACACAAAAATCCTGCAGTCTGCTTCCAGTTATCTCTGTAGCATTTCTTTCCCTCCCCAGATTTGCCCCCTCTTCGGTTTGCCGTTTGCGGAGTTTGGAAACAATATAGGAATAACTAGAGAACTGAGCTGAAATTCTGGCTTGGCTTGTTAGCTGGCGGTCTTGAGTAAGCCATTTAAGCTCTCTAAGCCTTAGTTTCCTAAAAAGCGGATGAAAAATAATACACCCTGGCTTACTGGATTGTTGTGAGCAACAGATCAGAAAGTGTATGTGAAAAGTGCTTTGAAAATTATAAATCACTATATAAATAGAATTATTTTTCTTATGTTAAAGCTTTTAGTGAAAATGGTGCTATGCTCTAACTTGTCTAACTTTCCAGATTTTGCAGAAGGTTGCTATATAAAGCCTAAATGGCCATGGTTTGTGGTGCGATGCTACATACTTATTTTTAAATTAGGCAGAATTAAGATTAATTTTATTTTTAAAACTTTGCCATGTCCTCTGAAATCACTACTAAACACAAAGATCTGTTACCATTTATCTTCTCCATATCTCCCACCGAACTGGCTTCCTGGCAATAAAATTCTCTTTCCTGGATGGTCAATTTACAATCCTAAGGTCTTGAAAGGAGGACCTCAGGGTCATCCAGGCCATCTCCTCCTTTTACTGAAAAGAACAGGGAAGTCAGAAAACCTGCTCAAATTAACACAACCAGTAAATGCAGGAGCCAGGGTTTCAGCCTATGTCTTCTCACTGCAGGCTTATAATTTTAGGTTGAACCATATGAAACCTCTGAGAGCCATACATTGCTTCTCATGTGAAATATTTGAACAATATCTCATATGTTTTGTATGGTCCTGCAAACTGGTACAGAGCCTTTTGTAGAGTAGGTATCTGATAAACGTTTGATAAATGAATCTTGGGTTGTTTTCCTTTTTCTTTTTTTTTTTAAGCCCTTGTGTAAATCAACGCAGGGAAATCTGCAAGTTGCTAAGTACAAGCAGAGCTGCCAGATGTGAGTTTGGAGACTATAGGACATGTTGCAGCCAGGCGGGGAAGGAGGAACTGTACATTACCAACAGTTATTTGGCAGCATCTGACCTAGTCGAATACCGACTTAGGAAGAGTTCCAGGGGAAAACAGCATATGGCCCTGAAATCTGGTACAATGTCGCATATACAGTCAGTTGGCCACCCCAGGCATATGAACCTGGAGACAGGACAGGCTTGGAAGAGAGTGATTCTGTGAGATTAACTCAGACGTTATCTCCCACAGGAAATCCCAACGATTTATCTGGAACGCTTCAAGGTGAAAATATCGCTGTGTAACATCTGAACCATATTTTGTAGAAGAAAGCATGCAGCTTATAAAGCAGAAGATTTGGATTGGACAGACATTTCTTGCCACGAAAAAAATCACCTAGAATTACCCCATTTTTCTTTGTTTAAGTCACGGAGTTAGCTGTGAGCATGAGTTCACCAGTGGCTGAGCTGGGCAGCTGCTAGTGAATACCATGCCCTCATATAAATTACAAGCAATGCCCTCTCTGGGTGGACAAATTACGGGAGAGCATCTTTCCTCTTGGCTGGTCTGGATTTCAGCTTCTCCTCCAGCATTAGGCCCGTGCCTTTGTGCAGTGCACTGACTACACAGCCATACCCAGCTGCCCTACCCCTGGGAGCAGTTCTCATCTAGCCTTTTTTTTACAACCAACCAGCACTCTTGGGAGCCAACAATTGCAAATAATTATCTGGGGAAATCAGGGTCAAATGGCTTCTTAAGTGCACTTTTACAACACACATCCAGCAAAAACCACATTAGGTGATGAGAGGCGAAGTGGGAAGTGAAGACATAAATTAGTCCTCACCCAGATTCTAACTATCAAGTCTGGAACAATGGAACTAGGTCACACATGTTCCATTTCCCTGGGTCTTTGGCCAAAATGGCCAAAATGGCTGCTGATGCCTGTTCACTCAACACCAGGCCCGGTTCAGGGATATCTGGGATTCAGACATACTTTACCCAGACAACAGGGGTAGCTTCCTCCCTCAGTTCCTGTGATAGTTTGCAGCTTTTTCCTTTAATATTTATGTTTCCTGGTGACGGTTGCCCCCCTGACTGCACACAGACATTAGTAGTTCAGTAGGAAGAAACTGGGATGCCATTCCAGAAGGCTTAGATTCTTACCACACATCTTAGCAGGATTCTACTACCAACATTTTAGAAGATAGCCCTAAAGCAATCAATTATGTCAGGAGAAGGTAATTCATTATAACAGAACTCCAACAAATCGGAAGCAGGGGAGTCAGAACTTCCCAACTAACCAAAAACAGTGTCTCCCTCTCTCTGTTTCCAAATCAGCCGACAGGTCATTACAAAGCACTGAAAATATATTTGGTCCTTGGAAGGCAAATAGGCAAAATCATAGGAAAAGTAGCCATTAGGAAAAAATTTCTTTAATCCATAGTTTTCAAGGTATCCTACTAAGCGGCCCAATTGTCTCTATTTCCCACAACTACAGTGTTGTAGAATGAGCACTGGAGTTGAGAATCATAATCACAGCTATTGTAACATCCCATGGGGAATGTGATTGCCCATAGGAAACCCAGCTCTTTCTCTGGAAAGCTAAACAACTGTCTAAGTACATATGATGGAAGAAAAGCATGTAGTCTGATAAGATAGTTTCGCCGGAGTCAGCTTCCAACCATTCTTCAGGACCCAGCTTAAGTATCATCTCCCCATGGAGAGCTTTCCAGAGCCCTAGTCTAGGTTTGTTTCTTCTGCTATGCACTTCCAAATAAGTGATTTCTCTGTAATATTGTTAAACAAACTCTGAAGTCATTACAAGATTAATGTCAGTCTGCCTTCCCTGCTAGCCTGTCCTGTGTGCTGTTTTATCCTCAATGCCCAGGAAGCTGACTGCATGTGGTAGGTGTTTGGAAAATAGTCATTAAATGGATGCAGACGTGAATGAATCAAACTTCTACTACCTTCACCATGTTGTACTAAGGTGGGAAAGGAAGGTGTATTTATTAAGGGAAATTTTTTTAGACATCACAACTTGCAACGTAAAAAGGATTTTTTTAACCCAGGTTTGATCACAGTATACATTTAACGATTATACCTCACTCCCTAAACATTTCTGTCACTCAAGGACTGTTAATAGGTACTAACGTTCAGATTTAGCTAAATTCCGTAGGTGGGATAACCAGTCTGACCGAAGTGATTTCTTAAATTCTACTTCTAGATGCCCAAAGCACACTCTAGCAAATGGCATATTATAGGACAAGGATTGTTAATATGACAGTCTCTCACTTGGTTCATTGATTGGAATGTAATAAAAGTTGAAGCTTGAAGTTAAAGGATGACCAGTTAACTCTGAGTAGAGAGCCCCTCTGGGGCCCCAGATTTTCCAGCTAAGACTGTTCAGTTGCCTTCATGTGAGGCCACCAGAGACGAGGCCTCAGTAAACTTCTCTATATCTGTTGAGCAGGAGTTGGCAACACCGCAGTATATATTGAAGCACCACATGTCAGACTGAAATGTGATTTCAAGATTGCCAATTCACTTTCTTTATTATTTCTAAATACCAAAATTAAGAAGTACAGACACCTTCTTGTATATTAAAATAACAACACTAAAAGAAAACTGACTTCAGAATCAGTCTTCAAAGTGTGCTTTGTCTCTGAACTAATTTCAAATGGTTCTTTTTTCCAGGTTAAGGACAACATCAAAAATGTTTCCACACAGGCTGCATAACTTGAAGAGGTATTAATAAGCTCAAAGTTAGTCTGACATAATCAAATTGGATTTGGTTTTCCACATCAGCTAACTGGTATGCATTTATTTACATCAGTTTTTTTTTTTTTTAAAATATCAGCTGAACTTTTACTTGCAAATGACTTCAGCACTCATAGAATTTAATGAGTTTTGATCTTTTAAATAGAAATAAAGGAGTTGGATGAGACATAAAGAGAGATTTGTTTGGTTAAATATTGCTCCTGAAGTATCAAGGTTTCTCATTTCAAAGCTAATTTTCAAAATACAGGTCATAGTTCTGGACTGATGCCCACCCTGGTGGCAATATGCCATCACTCAGTGCTGGTACCATTTGTGAAGTTGTCTTTCTTTCACAGCACCGGCATTGGAGCATCCCTTCTCCCAAAGCCGGAGAGTCTCATAGTCAGGGCTAGAAGGATGAGATGGGGAGGAAAACACTAACAGATAATCTGAGTATTGATAATGTTCCCGGGGAAAGTGACGGTTGAGGGAAGAGAGAGCGCGCCAAGCACCATGGAAAATCTTGATATTTGCACAATGAATCCATCCTTGAGGAAAGACTGGGCCACCCTTCATGCCTTCAGGAGCCGTCTAACCCTTCCTCATCTCTCCCATCTATTTATAAGGCATAAATCAAGAACCTCTTAAATTAGTCAGCAGTTTGATCCAACTGCTCCCCTACTCTCACAGTAGCTACTGGCTATTTTTCCCACTCGTATTTGAAGAAACCATCATCATTCATTCATGTGACTAGATTTTACCAGAAAATAACAAGTGACACATCCTCATGGGACCACAGAAAGACGAGCTGCGATTGTTGAACCACGCCTCTCAACTGCTATTTCTAAATCAGAGCCTCTCTTGGGTTCTGTTTAATGGAAGACACACATCAACTTTTCTCCTGGCACCCAAGGTCACAAAAATATCAGACACTTGGAGGCAGCCATAGTAAATTCCATGAGACCCGACAGGCCACAGTGAGGCCAGTGAGGTCCCTGGGAATTCACATCAGGGGATGAGTACTTCAGGGGGTTCCTTCTTGCTCTTTGAATGACCTCCACAGGATCTCACAGGCAGGATAGATTTTTTTTTTTTTTTTGTGGTACGCGGGCCTCTCACTGCTGTGGCCTCTCCCGCTGCGGGGCACAGGCTCCGGACGCGCAGGTTCAGCGGCCATGGCTCACGGGCCCAGCCGCTCCGCGGCATGTGGGATCCTCCCGGACCGTGGCACGAACCCGCGTGCCCTGCATCGGCAGGTGGACTCCCAACCACTGCGCCACCAGGGAAGCCCGGCAGGATAGATTTTGCTGAACATTTCCATAGGAGTGGAGTAGATGGTGGGTGCGGGTGGGAGGGATGGCTTATCACCAGAACAGGATTTTCATTTCATTTTGGATGGAGAAGCATTTCTTATCTCTAGAGATACATGTAAAACAGCTTTTTTTTTTTTCCCACGGTCTGTTTCCTGACTCTGACCTCAAATCAAGGACAAAAAGGGGACAGAGCTGCCTTAAAAAACCTTTTTCTTTCTGAAGCAAAATGTATGTGTGATGGAGGGTGGGGGGCCGTGGGGGGAGGCAGAGAAATGTGAGTTTGAATCAATTCACAGATAGCTCAGAAACTGACGGGGCCTTCCCGTATCTTCGCGTGACACCCTGCAAAGTTGTTGTTGTATATGCTCTTCCCCACTGCTTTGCTTATCATTTATGGTTCATTAAATGCCAAAATCTTTCTTTCCCAAGGATGCTCTTTTAGCATAACTTATTTTAGTTAACCAGTTATTAATGTTTATTAGGTACTAGGACTTTATATCTATTATCTGATTGAATTCTCCCAATGGCCGTATGAGTTAGCCACAATTACTATTCCTATTTCCACAGATAGGAGAGAAAGGCACAGGGAGGTTGAGTAACTTGCCTAAGATCACCCAGCCAGGAGGTGGCAGAGCCGAAGCTCAAATCCAAGACAATCTGACTTTAAGCCTATACACTTAAATGCCACTCACGCCCTTTCCTCAGACTGACATGCAGTCAAGTTAAGGCTTCTGATAAGGGGGAAGGAACTGATATTTCTTGAGCATCAAATGAGTACTAGCTACTGTGCCTGGGGGCTTTATAAGTCTTTCTCCTAAAACCTTCTCCATAACCCTATATGGTAATTATCAGCATGCCCTCCCCCTCTCCTTCACTGTGTTGAGGTTCAAAGAAGTTAAGTAACATGCCCGAAGCCACAAATCTAGGCAGTGACAAAGCCAGCCTTCAAACCTATGTCTGTCTGACTCCAACATGACAGAACACTGGAGAAACCATAGCAATCGGCCTCCGACAGCAAAGAGAGATGTTACATTATTATGTTTCCTTTCAGTTTTGCTAGGTGAAGCATACTTCTGTTTCTCCTTGTGGAGGTTAAGTCTCCTTGTATCTTAATTTTGAAATAACCCATAATATAGTAGACTATTTTTAAGTTACAGTATTCTATAATTGAAAAAACATAATAACAAGGGTTGGTGGAAGTGTGCAGAAATTGGAACCCTCATACACTGCCAGTAGGAGTGTAAAATAGTACAATTGTGTTTGGAGACTATCTGGCAGCTTCTTTAAAGGTTAAACAGAGAGTTAACCATTTGATCCAGTAATTCCACTCCTAGGTATGTACCCAAGAGAACTGAAAACCTACGTCTACACAAAAACCTACATGAATATTCACAGCAGCATTATTCATAATAGTAAAAAAGTAGAACCATCTCACATGTCCATCAACTGAGTGGATAAACAAAATGTAGTTTATCTACACAGTGGAATTATTATTCGGCAATAAAAATGAATGAAGTAGTGATATATGGTATAGCACGGATAGACCCTGAAGACATTGTGCTAGGTGAGAGCAGCCAGTCACAAAGGACCACATATTATATGATTCCACTTATGTGAAATGTCCAGAATAGGAAGACCTATAGAGACAGAAAGTAGATCATTGGTTCCCAGGGGTTAGAAGGGAGATGATAGCTAAAGAGTAGATGGTTTATTTGGGGGGAGGTTGATTAAAAAATGTGCTAAAATTGATTGTGGTAACAATTGCACAACTTTCTCTATGTACTACAAACCATTGAATGGTACACTTTAAATAGGTGAACGGTATGTTATGCGAATTATATCTCAATAGAGCAGTTATATATTTATATTAAAAAACTGCACCATGAAAAAAGCCAATATTATGCATTTGATAGGCTCTCAAGAAATACCTACTGAATGAATGCACCAAAGCACTTTATGACTATTTAAAAATAATACTAGTTTATTTAAATTCAAATATGTCTTTTAGGAATGGATAGTTTATTTTGCAACAACGTTGCGTAAACTATGCCCCAGACTCAACTGTCCCCTGAGGTGAATGCTGATACTACTGACATCCCACGAGTGCTGAAACATGGTCCTCAGTGGTGAAAGATTAGCAATGGCCACACCTGTGGAGGAATTTCCCCTCTGTTCCAACAGGAACAACTGTGGTGAAAGAACCATCTGTGGCTTGCTGACAATAGGGATGCCGCTGAGTGTTAACTGATCTCCCGAAACCCTCACTGAGCCAAACCCAGACCAGCAAGAATCTCTAGTGTGACTCAGGGCCACCAGCTAATGAAGGTATCACTTGGGTCCTGGAATCCAGGAAGATGAAAAACTACCCTTCCTTTGTTACTTGAGAAACTCCCAAGAGCAGGTCCTGGTAGCACTTATCTATTTATGGTCACCTTTGAGGACAGATGAAAGAGTATGGGGAAAACATCAATAAATGCCGGAGTAAAAACAGAAACCAATATTCAGGGCTGAAGGGGAGGAACACAGAATAAATCGAAGTCCAAACTTGAGATCCAGTTGAGGAATTAGCCTGGTGTGAATGATTAAAGAAAAGCCAAGAAAAAAAAAGCACCCAAATGCTGAGTTCATTGAAGAAGAAACAAGGTAGAGTATTAGTAGATTTAACAGCTGAGCTCATAACAAATGAGCTCATTTGTTATGAGCTCATAAACAAATGAGCTCAACAAACAAGCTCTGCATGAGTTGATATGGTCCAGAACCTACCAATGACTAGACATTCCCTTCAAGGAATAGTTTTCAAGCCTTCCTCATCAGGGAACAAAAAACCTCTCAGGGATACTTTAGAGAGCATGTATTTTACGACTCTTAAATTCTACAGTAACAACAACAAAATAAGTCTTGGATTAGGGAAGTTTGTTCTGAGGACCCTGTGTGAAACAGAAGTGAAAATATGGTACCAAACTGGAATAGATTATCTGAGACATGGAGGCTCAAAGATGCACATGTGCTGTGTGCTGGCTTCATATCTCCAGGGATTCACTGGTATTATTTTGGAGAGAATTCAATCCATTCTACAAGAAAGCATCCTTGTGCAAAACAAATCACAACTACAAAGCCTTGCGTAAAGGTTAGGAGTTTTTATGTATGCTATTTCATTCTATTTCTTAAACAACTCTGTGAGATAGATGTTTCACAGATGAGGAAGAAACTGTGGCTCAAAGAAATCCAACAACCTTCCCAACTAATAAGTGGCAGGGATAGGATTCAATTCTGGGTCTTCAAACTTCTTAAACACTATTTTCTCCACTACCCTACACCTTTCCAAAGTAAGACTGTAATCAATTTGTCCAGCCATGGAAGGCCTTCAAGAATGAAAGACTGACATTTTGATAGAGATGAAAGATCACTACAAAACTAAGCAGACCAGAGGGAGAATATAACAAGAGTAACAGGAGGGTAATGGGCTTTGGAACATCGGCAAGTCAGGGGACCCTAGGGCAAGGACTATGTGTGAAACACCAGTCAAAATAAAAATAGCAATATCTACCGTTACATCTAGTCCCCTAAAGCCTACAGCTTCTGATTTATTTTGTTGTCTGTACTTGGTGAAGCACGTATAAGAAGATAAGAATTTGGGGATTTTAGAATGGAACTCCTCTTAACATTACTCAGTGTCTTATTTAGACTATAAATGTTAAAATGTGCTCCCAGAGTGGCCAACATTGCCATAGCCAATAAATAAACAAAATCAAGAAGAAAAATAATGGTAATAGCTTTCAACATCTCTCATACAATTCACAGAGATGAGATCATAATAAAAGTTGTGGTTGATTTTGCCACTTATCTTTCATTTAATATAATTCTCCACCACAAATCTTACTTTGGGGTTTGTGGGGCAAAATTTCCAATTGTCTCTTCCCCTACCAGGAGTAACAAACCCATCTGGCTAAGCTCCTATCATTGACATAAGGTAATGACATAAGGTAATAAAAGGTGAAACATCCCTGTACCCGGGGGTCCCAAGGAAAGGGATCCCTTGCTCTTGGAAACTTTTCTGAATCTGTCACCAGTCATGGCCACTATATAGAGGGACTGCAGGCTGCAAACATTTCAGAAAGAAATGTTGGGTCTAAATCTATTTGTGGTGTTGGCCCATCAGTTACCAAGTGGAGAGAATACTGGACAGAGAGCCAGGGCCCTGTATTCTAATCCACTCTCTGCCATTAAGGAGGTAGGTAACCTTCGCCGAGGGCTTTCCTCTCTCCTGGCCACAGGGCTCTCATCTGTAAAATGAAGGGCTCGGAGCAGATCATCGCTGAAGATCTCTCCAGTTGTAGGATATTTTGCATCCCCACCGCACACCACCCCTCCTCTGCTTGATAACCTGTTCTGGCGATTTCATAGCAAGTACCTGTTTCTTGGTCACAGTGCCATCCACGGGGTCCACGTACTCAAAGCTGTCTGTCTTCGCCACACTGTAGACGTGGCTCCCCACAGCAAACTGCTGGCCGATGAAGGACTTGTCTGTGACCAAGGCCTCCAGGTCCCTCATGATGTAATAGGTCGTCTTGGGCTCTAACGCCTCGTAATCAAACCTGGTGAGGGAGGAGCAGGACACAGGATAAACACAAATCTTATCAGAGAACCAGCAGCTGGGTGGGCCTCTCAAGGTCATTTAATCATTGGTTTTGTTGAAAGAAGAACAGCACAGAGAAGCATCTGCAGCTGGTCACCCCTCTTCCCCCTGCCAGCCCTCCATTCATTCCCCACACAGCAGCCAGCATCATCTTGTAAACATCAAATCATGCCAATCCTTTCCTTTAAATCCCTCCAAAAATGCCTGTCATGTTGACAGCAAGAGTCAAAACCCTAACCACAGCCTACAAGGCACTGTGGGATCTGACCTGCCCACGTCCTTGATTTGACTCTGTCCCACTCTCGCTCTGGTTCGCTATGCTCCAGCCACATGGGCCCCCTCTTCAGTCCTCAGAGACACTTTGCCCTTTCCCTTCGTTGGGCCTTTGCTCTTGCTATCTGTTTCCTTTCCCTGGTACAATCTTCCCCAGGCTACTCAAATAGCTGACACTTTCCCTTCCTTCAGCTTCCAAATTTAGTGTTACCTCTAGAAAGTGACCTTCTCTGACCAGTCATCTAAGGTAGCTTCCCTCTATCTCTCCCCCGCCTCTTATCATCCTTTATTTCTTCTTTTGGTAGTTACCCCAATCTGTATTTACTTTGTTTATATATTTGTTTCCTTATTTCTTGTCTTTGCCCCTGAGTACTGTAAGCTCCAGGAGGGTAGAGATCTTACCTGTTTTGTTCTCTGTTGCTTCTGACAAGTAGTGTTTTTTGTAAGTGATGGAATGAAAGATGGGAGGATGTGAAGGAAGAAAGGAAGGAGAGAGAGGAATCAAGGCAGGGGAAGAGAGAAGGAGGAAGGGAATTCAATGTACCATAAAACCCTCTTGGAAACTTGGAAGAAATATCACAATTGTTCCATTAAAAAGAAGATCCCCCTAGCCAAGAACATCAAATATAACAATGGGGCTGGGAGGTGATTAGGGAAAAAAAAAAGACTAAAAATAACCCTTATCTCATTTGTTGTTGTGGAGTTTAAATATGATAATGCATACCAAGTAGTTGGCACAATGCCCGACGCCAGTGCTTAAAACTATTAATTACTTTTATTCTTAGTCACTGCCATAAGGAAGGGTCTTTCCCGATGTCAGATGGTTTTGACCAAGTCCTTATGGCACACCCACGGGGCTCTGTTTAAGAAGGAAGCCCTAGGTGGGGCAGCTGTGCTCACGCAGCTGTGGTGGGATCTCACATTGGGCTCTCTGTAAACAGGAAAGAAGGTGAGTTCTCAGAGTGAACTAAAGAAGGAAGATCTGAATGGTTGTTACTACTTTTTTCCACCCAAGACCTTTTGTGACTTCAGCAGACAACAGGGTATTGGCTGAAAGGAATGATACCATGGCTAACAATGGGTCCCCTGCACCTGCATCCCCCCTCTCTTCTGTTCTCTCTTACACAAGGTGTGTGTTCTAATCCTAGATTCTCTTTAAAGATTACTTTTTGGGAAGGTAAAACCTAGCCAAGCAGAGAGGGGCAGGAGGTTGGGATAAGAGGGTGTAGCAGGAGACAGAGAGGCACTGAAAAGAGATTCAGAAGTTGAGAAAATACGCTAATGTGACAGGTCACATCCAGTCTATGGCTGAGGTCATCAGACCAGCTGCCCAAATGCTCATCTTCATGCACATGCAGGTTCTAGCACTACCTTCCCCTCACTACCCCAAAACACCCCCTCTGACCATCACCCCCACCAACACACTTTCTACCTTCCCCTCACTACCCCAAAACACCCCCTCTGACCATCGCCACCACCAACACACTTTCAAGGAAAGAAATTTCAAAATGGAGAATTCCTTCTGGGGTCCACTCACACAAGGAAAATCATCTGGGTTCTCAGATACAACTGCAGGCTCAGTATTAGTTAAGCCAAAATTGTTTGATTATCTCCTCCCCACCAAGAAAGCCGTCAGGCTAGAAATCATTTTCTTTCACAAGCACTTTTAACCTACCTTTCCCAGAGGCTGAAGGAAATGTTTACTTTCATTCTACCTATTCCCTTGCCTTTTTCTTTATCTCTGTGATCTCCTTGTACAGAAATCTGAAACATAATTCAAAGTCCTACAAGAATTTATACCTCCACTGCATTATATTCTCTAATATGGTATTTGTTATGAAAAAAGTAATTGTCATGTAACCTCTTGGCCACGAAAAAATGAACTATATTACAAGTACACTTATCATAATACCATGTCTTCAAAATGCTGGCAGAAAGCTAGATAATCATTCCACAAATTATGAGGAACGCATCCCTGACTCAGAGCGATCTCACTAAGCCAGAGGCTGGCAGTCATAATATATTTTATCAGGTTGGAGTTTTTGGAGCAGCTTCAGGCAATAAAACAATTTGCTGTGCCAACTGGTCCCTCTGGTATGCCAAAAAAGCCCACAGGAATCAGGATTTTGGGCACTTGTTAGAAATACTAGTGAATAAAACAAGTTCCCGCCTGCCTTGAGAGTCCTTATTATAACACAATGAATAATTTGAGGTGATTTCCCGCCTGTCACATCCTCAGCCTTCTTAACTAAACAGACACCAAGAATATGATGGCGCTGTCTACATTTCCCACAGTACTGCAGTCTCTTTGATTCTACTGAAAACTATCACAGGCTTCCTTATTCTCTGATATTTATTTAAGTAAATGACCTCTTAAGAGAAGAAACAATCACCTTATAAGGGAAGTCTAAAGCTTTCTTTCTGTCCCTTAAGCTCTTGAAACGCAACCAAACATCCAAAGTAGTTAACTATTCATAAGCAAAGCCAATGAGGCACCGTCTCTGTTTTTAATACACAGAGAGCCGCTGAGACTACCCAAGGATTCCCTGCCCTAATCCCACATTCTCCACAGTTAACATCCTTTCCGACCACTGCTCCCCCTAAACCATGGCTTGGTACTAGCATATCTAGTAGGCAGCCACACAGCCAGAAGACTCTGCCCCCATCGCTTGCTTCAACAACAGGAAAGTGGTAGAAACCCCCAACCCTAAGCTCTTTGCCACTGACCTTTCCCCTCCCTCCTTCCCAGGGTAATATTTCTTTTTTCTGTAACTCCTTTCATGCGGACAAAACTTTAGCAAAATCTGGGGCTCCTGAGCCATGTGGTCCCTTCAGAGGATGCCAGCTCAGGCATCTTGGTCACAGTTTGGACCATTAGTGGGAACTTCTGTCTTTGCCTCGCTTTCCTTGATAATTATGGGTGGAGAGCCAACAAGGAAAGCCCCCAGTATGACTGTACAACTTTCATGGCCACCAAAGGACCTTTCAAGGTTCTGTAGTTCAGATAACCTCTGGGGATGGCTGCCCACCGTACAGGCAGGATGAAAAGATGACAGAGGGGTGTCACCAGGGGAGGGGTACTCCTTGACACCACTGTTACCACCTCTCAGGGTTATCTGGCTCTAGCGTCTCTGCTCCTCAGATCTTCCTGAAAGATGCCTCCCTCCTAAGGTTCTAGCCCACTTTTTTTTTTAAAAAAAACCTTCTCTAAGAGCAGTTTCCCAGGGTCCACACAGAGACCCTTGCCCTTCTCACCTGCAGTAGTAGTGGCGGCCAAATTTGGCCCAGTGATCTCGGACAATTTCCTCCACACTCTGCTTCCGGGCAGCGATAATGGAGAGCCAGACCAAGACAGCCCAGAGGCCATCTTTCTCCCGGAGGTGATCAGAGCCTATGGGAGAAAGGAACAGTCTGCTGAAGATTTGTTCACGGGGGAAAAGTTAAAGCTAAATGAACTATGAAGACCAGTTAGCACTTGAGTGTTACATTGAAATGGTAGGATATATTTATCTATTGTGTGAAAAACATGTCCCACAGGACTTCCCTGGTGGCGCAGTGGTTGGGAGTCTGCCTGCCGATGCAAGGGACGCGGGTTCGTGTCCCGGTCCGGGAGGCTCCCACGTGACGCGTAGCGGGTGGGCCCGTGAGCCATGGCCGCTGAGCCTGTGCGTCTGGAGCCTGTGCTACGCAACGGGGGAGGCCACAACAGTGAGAGGCCCGCGTACCACAAAAAAAAAAAAAAAAACCATGTCCCATAATAAACTTGCATTTCTAAAAGTATGCAACCGAAATTCAAATAACACAAAACAATATCAAAAAGTAAAATAAAATCCTGGAAGTTGCTGAAAGGATCCAAGAGCCAAGCTGACATCACATTTGACTAATGATATCGTTCATTCAGTAAATATTCGGTGATCCTTACAGTACACCAAGCATTGGTCTAGGTACTAGGGATACGGCAGTGAACAGGATAGCTCTTTATTCAACAAGTTTGAATTCAAGAAGGCAGGGAGGCGACAGGAAAGTAGATGAAAGAACAACATGTGTCAAATAAGGACAAGAGCTATGAAAAAAATTAAACTGGGTGATAATGTCACAGAGCACGATATCAGGAAAGACTTCCTTACTAGGGCAGTGCAGCTCACCTAGAGTAGGGTTGAATGGTACTCCCTAACCCCACTCTACCCGCCGAAGATATGGCCACCCAGAACCTGTGAATGTGACCTTATCTGGGGAAATAGTCCTGCAGATATAATTAAGTTAAGGATGTTGGGGTGAGATCAGCCTGGATTACCCAGGTGGGCCCAAAATCCAATGACAAGTATTCTGAGAAGAGAAGACACAGGGAGGAGAAATCCAAAGGAGCAGGTTATGTGAAGACAGAAGTGGAGATGAGAATTATGCTGCCACAAGCCAAGGAAGGCAGGGAGACAACAGAAATTGAAAGAGGCAAGGAAAGGTTCTCCCCTAAAGACTTCAGAGGAAGCATGGCTCTGCCAACACCCTGATTTCAGACTTCTGGCCTCCACAACTAGAAGAAAATTAACTTCTGCTGTTTTAAGCCACCCAGTTCTCGGTAATTTGTTATGGCAGCATTAGGAAACGAATACAGGTAGTCAGGGTCAGCCCCGCTGAAGTGATGATACGTGAGCTGATACCCGAGAAGAAGGAGTCAGCCATGCAGAGATCTGGGGACAAAGCACAAAGTCCCTGAGGCAGGAAGGAACTGGGAAGCTTATTCCTCTAGCTATTTACATAGAAAGAGAGGCAGCTCATATTGTGGCATTCACACGATCAAGTGTGCAGGCTAAACAGGTAGCTTCCTGTGCAAAAAGAACCCAGAGGAATATGTTGGAGGCTCATTTAAGCATCTGTCTATTGGCCAATTGTAAGCTCTGTCCTGAATACAAAGGAATGTGTTGTAGTGTAAGAAAGGTGATATAATGGAAAAAGCATGGGGAAGGCTTTGGAATTAGGGTTTAAAACTAAACTCTTCTACTACCCCGGAATGTGAGAAGTTATCGCAAAGTTGTTAACCTTTCTGAGTCTCAGCTTCTCATCTGTAAAATGGGGACACCATCACCCATCTTGTCGGGTTGTCATATGAATTTAATCACACTCAGTGGGTAGGCTCTGGAGTCAGATTGCTCACATTCAAATTCTGGCTCAGCCACTGACCTTTGTGTGACTTGCTGTCCTCATCTGTAACATAGGGAAATAATAGCCCCTCCCTCATGGGTTACTATCATGATGACGTAACTAAATACGCCCAGGCATTTGGATCAATGACTGGGATGTCACAAGTGGTTGTCTTGTTGTCGATCTTACTGGTAATTCACATAAAGTACCAACCTGGTGCTGATTCCTCAAAACGTGCTTTGAGGCAAATTGTTCTCAGTCATTCATTTAATTTTATCCTCTGACTCTAGCTACAGCAATGTCTTAAGACCAGGAGACTGGGACCAGGGGTTGGATCATTTCTTCTTGCAACAGAGCAATAAGAATGGACAACAGTACTTGGGTTTCAGGGCTATGAAACATAGAAACTCAGAAAGGAAGACCCAATGACACAGAACTGTTTAAACTTTGAAAATGGACTGAAACAATACACCTTAGTTAAGTTAGGCAGCTTTGAGAATGTCTCACCAAAGCTATGGACCATTTATACTTCTTGGTACATTTGCAGTGTTAAATGTTAAATGTTTTTCCTCGAAAAGAAAAACATACAACCTTGAGAGGACAGTGAAGATACTTAAAAGGAGAAATGATCAAGTCTTTGACTCCTCCATACACTGGTCAATGGTCTGCTGATGACACTTTTAGATGTCTGGTTGTGAGAACCAGACATCTTCTAGTTAGACATCTTCTAGCCTGAGAAGACCCTGGGCTTTTAATCATCACAGCATGGAGTGACTCTAGTCCCATCCAAGGCACTCTGCACACTGCTACAAAAATGGAAGAAATTTGGAAGATGCTGGGTTAGCTCCATGGCCTAGTGCAAAAAAAGAAGTCTAGGAAGCCCTGCCCAGTGGGATAATTTCAAAATCCTTTGTCCTTTTACAGCTGAAAAAAAATCACTTTTATTTACTGTCTAGAGAGAAATACCTTTTTGTTTTAAAACATGGGCTTTGCATACCTTGAATCTCCAGCTGGATTACATTACCTAGAGATAGACCCATTAGATGATAAGTCTGACATCTGATAAGATGTCATAACTTAGGGGAGAGAGACATAAAGTTATTTTAGCAGAATCAAAAAAAAAAAAAAAAAGCCCACACAAACCCACCTCAACCCTTTGTCGCCAGCCACATAGTAAATTGTGAACTGGCTTGGATATTCTCACCTACAAGTTAAACATTGCCCAGATTCATAAGGGGTCAATGATCAAGAAAAATTAACTGTGCTTTTTACAGCTGTTTGAGGTGGGGGATAGAGACACTGATGACTTGCAATTACACACACATGATTCCACTGAACTCTCATAATGTGCTTTAGAGGGGGCTTTGGGGAAACAACTTTCCTTTTAATAACTCTGAGGCAAGTGAACTATAATGCCGTATCCGTGACAGATAAATTCAACAGGAAGTGCAGAAAATACAAAGGCATCAAATGGTTTCCTAAAACCCCACTATAAACAGAGTGAAAATGGATGCGAGAAATGCTGACACTATATATGACAGGACTAATAGACTTTATATTAAAAATGTTTTTATAAGTTAATCAGAAAAAGAGGAACCCCAATAGATAACTGGGTGGATAGGCACAAATGAGCAATTTTCAAGAGAAAAATATTAACAGTCAAAAACATTTGAAAAAATGTTCAATCTCACCTCAGTCAAAGAAAAGTCCATAAAATGGAATCCCATCTGGGGACTTTCAAATTAGCAAGCGTTCATTAGGGGCAGGGGAACACCTAGTACTAGCAAAGTACCAGTGTAAACGTGTACAGTTTGGTGGAATAATTTGGCAATAATAATCAACAGCCTTAAAATAGCAACCAGCTTTGGACCCAGCTATTCTATTTCTTAAATTTTAGTCAAAGGGACATTCACTAAAGCAGCTTAAAGGAGAGAGAAAGTTGAAGAAATAATAAAAAGGAAAAAAAATTGTTTCTAAAAGAAGAAGTTGAAAAATGAATACTAATTGTTAAAGAATAGGAAATGGTGGAAAATGCATAAAAAACTTGTGTAGATAGATAAAATATTGAATAAGAATCTTTGGTAACACATGGAATGATGTTCATCCAATTTTAAAACAAGTTAAAAAATCAGGTTACCAAAAAAGAGTATTCAGTATTTTTTTGGTAGAAGAACACATTTAGATATGTATTTATGTGTGTGCACAGGTTATCAACAGGATACACGCCCAGCTGTTAACAGTGTTATCTCTGAAGCAGTAGAACTGCGAATGTTTTGCTTCTTTTTCCTTTGCAGTATTTCCACAATAAATGTATATTATTTTCATTATAAGAAAAAAATTTTAAAGTGGTCAACGGTGTGTACAAATTCACATTTGAAAACATGAAATCCCATCTACCAAGGGTTAGCTGGGATATTAAAGGGATCAACACCGCTGATGAACAAGTGATGAATTTTGAACCTATTGCTCATCCCATTTCTTAGATTGAGTAATAGCTATTTAGAGCATAGAGACTGTATCTGACTCCCTCGTGGGGCTCACAGGTTTTGGGATTAGGTTCAGGATGTACTGTAAGGCTTTAGGACTTGACAGAAAATGAGAACAGGGAAGGCAGTGCACTGCTGAGCTGTCAACATTAGCCTTGGGGGAAGCTGGGCTTAGGGGATGTGTTTCGTTCACCTCACAGGGAGACTCCACTAGCAAGGACAAAGCTTCAGATTCATCCCAATAGCCCCTAGGGCATTTCTACTATTGCTGACAGCCCACGAAGAGGGGCTCACTCAGCCTGTGTTTCACTCCCTATCTTCCCAGGCAAAATCTCTACACTGTGAACAGTTATACAGTTGTTTGGGGAAAAACAAATAAAATAGCTCTTTTACTTCATATATGCACAGCTGCTCCATCTTTAGAACATGAGATTCCAGAAAAAAATTCTTCGGCACTAATATTTATACATGCATACTATTGCCTGTACAATTTTTAATAGATTTTATTTTTTAGAGCAGTTTTAGCTTCCTAGCAAAATTGAATGAAAAGAACGGAGAGTTCCATAAGAGTCTCTGTCTTCACACAAACACAATCTCCCCACCATCAATATCCTGCACCAGAGTGGGCTGTTTGTTACAAATGATGAACCTACACTGACACATCATCACCCAAAGTCCATAGTTCAGGTGAGGGTTCACTGATGGTGTTGTACATTCTATGGGTTTTGACAAACATATACCCACCATTACAGTATCATACAGAACAGTTTCACTGCCCTAAAGTTCCTCTGTGTTCTGACTATTCATCCTTCCCTCCCTAGTAGCCCCTGGCAACCACTAATCCTTTTATTATCTTTATTGTTTTGCCTTTTCCAGATTATCAAATCATTGGACTTTTTAGTTTGGCTTCCTTCACTTAGTAATATGCATTTCAGGTTCCTCCATGTCTTTTCATGTCTTAATAGCTCATTTCTCCTTAGCATTGAGTAATACAGTACAATTTTTGAAGTTTGCTTCCTCTGGATTTCTGGCTGGTGGTGCAGCCAGAGCTTGCCACCTGGTTCAGAACACTGCAAGAAGCTTTAACCCATATTTCCAAAGCCTGTAAGTACCACTCAACTGGTCTTCCTCTATCCAGGCTAGCCCAGCCTGAAGCCCACTCAGACTTGCTTTGACCAGCCTGGAAAAGCAGTCATCCCCACCCAGATACCAGAAGGAAGGGGCTCAGCTCTCCCCGCCACAACTCCAGGAAAAACTGACACCAAAAACAGGTCTATTTTTTTCTTATCAGAAACATCCCTACTCTTCTATTCCCTAAAACTAGACTTTGAATTTTCTCAAGCTTTAAAACCATATTACTTTGAGCTAGGCAGTACACCAGTAAGTATACTGACATAAAAGAAACGGGGGGAAAAAAGAGAGTACTCAATCTCAAAGGAATTTTCCTCAAATGGAAATGCCAGCACGGGCAAATCAACTCAATAAAACACCACACATGTTACTAAAAGATCAAGTCATCTCAGCTGAAACTCAGATCAGGAAAGTCTGAATTTGTCATTTGGGAAAATATAAATCATTATGCACCTGTTGCCAACTCCAAGCTAGAAATAAGTTAGTGGTTCTCAACCCAGGCTACCCATTAGAGTCTCCTAAAGAACTTATTAAAAATACCAACGCTCAGGCCCCACCCCGGACCAATAAAATCAGAATTTTTGGCAATGGGACCCAGGCATCAGTATATATATTTTTTAATTCCTTGGGGTAATTTTTATGAGCAGCCAGAGTTGAGAACCTGTTTTAAGAGAAACCTACTCAAAACAGTCCCATATCGGGGGCAGATTACTTAGGGGTAGTGAATTAGGCCTCTTCCTCTATTTGCTCAAATTTGGCACTAAAGGAAAGTGGTCATTGGTCTCTAGTTCAATGGATGCCCCTGGCCCTAGTCAGGGGGGGGCCTCTCACTGGAGCCAGCTTCAGTATCATGGTGTTCCCCCACCCCTTTTGTCTGGAAATCTTGTGAGGGCCTTGCCAAGTGTGGGGTAACCAACTCATCCTGGTGTGCCTGGGACTTTCCCCATTTTAACAGGAAATGAACAATGTCCCAGGAAACCTTTCCATCCCATGCATACCAAGGTGGCCGGCCAGCTGATAAGGAAGGCCACTTGCTCAAAGAGGTTCCTGACGGTTTTCAGGATATGTGCATATACAGCACGTATCTAAGCACACATAGTTCCTAGAGGCAGAAACGATAGGAAGTATATCTGTATACTTGCTCTTGATGCAGTTACACAGCAAGATAAATTCCATTTTTGGAAGAATAACAGCAAGGCACCGGGCACTTCACTCAGTACTTTATACATCTATTATCTAATTTTGACAATTTGATAGCTTCTCTTTACAGATAAGAGATTGAGGTTAGGTCATTTGCATGAAGTCACATGGCCACTAAGGGGTGAAAAGAAGATTCACACCTGGGCAGTTTGGCTCCAACGCCTGTGGACATAACCACTGCTGGAAATGCCCAGTAAAGCCAGTGGTCCTCAGGAGCTGCAATGAGGCAGATAAAGTGCCCCAGGTGGTTAGACCTGAGGCAACCCTTCTGAAGATCTGGGTGACGGATTGGTATTTTTTCCTCCTCACACTAGACATTCAGGAGAAGTTGCCAAATTTCCCTTTACTTCTCCTCTCCTATCGATTTACCCTTTTCATTTACAGACGAAGTTTTCATTAATTTGCAGTGAAATTCTTTCCATCCTCTTTTTATACACTCAAGGATTTGTCTTTTCAAAATAGTGAAGTCATGAGGGAACACTGGGAGGCAGCCCTTGCAGGGAATAGGAGATTTGAGAACATGCTATTGAACTGTGACAGGTTGTTGTTTTTGTTGGTTTTTTTTCCGTGTCTCAAATTGCTCATGTTCAGCTCTTTAAATCTGGCCAAAAAGCAGGGCTCATGGAAAAATTGTCACTTTTCCATGCTTAAAAAGAAATGCTTCTTGGGCTTCCCCGGTGGCGCAGTGGTTGAGAGTCCACCTGCCCATGCAGGGGACACGGGTTCGTGGTCCAGTCCGGGAAGATCCCACATGCCTTGGAGCAGCTGGGCCCGTGAGCCATGGTCGCTGAGCCTGCGCGTCCAGAGCCTGTGCTCCGCAACGGGAGGGGCCCCGACAGTGAGAGCCTCGCGTACCACAAAAAAAAAAAAAAAAGAAAGAAATGCTTCTTAAAAAATTAATGCTCTAAAATGTTTACAATTGGAAAACAAAGCTGTCCTGCATGTAAGCGGGTCAGAGCCAGCTGTCAGCTCAGAAAGGTAGGATGGCAGTAACCGACCGTGTAGCTCATGCTGTGCTGTGGGCATCCTGGCTCCCAATGCTATGTAACAATAAATTTGATGATGATGATGAAAATAATAATAATAGTGTTTGACACAATAATGCAGCAGGGCTCTTGGCTAGTATCCTGACCGTTGCAACACCCTGTAAACTCCATGAGGGAAGGACCCGTATCTGAAATGACTCATCATTCTATCTTGGCCCTGGCTCATAGAAGGTGCACAGTAAACCTTCATTGAATGAGTAAATGAATGATTAGGTGAAACTCTAGTATGTAGTGTGATTCATCAGATTCACTCCTCACTAAAAGCTAGAAGCAACCTAAAAAGATATATGGGAAAAAACTTTATAGATCATCCCATTGAACAGATTCAGCTTACAAATGAGGAAACTGAGGCCCAAAGAAGTGATCTGTGTAAGGAAGTTCAATGACAGAGAGGGGGAGTCAAGGTCTAACTGGGACTGTCATCTCCTGGTGCTGTGTTGCTTACATGACACCATTCTTCCACGTCCCCGGCATGCATTCCATCCCCATCTAAAAGAATTAACCAGATGGGAGAAAAGGACACCTTTGGCATGTCCTTAAACAGGAGCAGCAGAGCAAGACTGGGTTTGAATCCTGGCTCTGCCGTGTGAACTTGGCCAGTGGTTCGACTTTCCTCTCTAAGCCTCAATTACCTTATCTGTGGTCATTATGGTCCCTAGTTCATTTTAGAGTCAAGAAGTCTCAGTGAAATGACATATAGGAGGCCCTAAGAATGTACTTATCACTCAAGAGATGCTCAATAAATAACAAGTATTAGCACTGTTTCATTAACACAGCAGCCTACAGCAGCCAGGCCATCTATCCCATCTATCCCAGAGGAGGAGAAAGCGTTAACTACGTCAGGGCTGGTCAGCTGACACTTGTCCCTCACAGGAGCAAGCCAAGGTACGGGACAGTGGGACCTCCTGACTCGTATGTCCCATCCCATTTCTTTGTCTCCAGTGCTGATGGGAACAACACAACCCTCTAAGAATTGTTCCTTGCTTGGTCATAAGCTGAACCAGAAATCTCTCGAGCAGGTTTAAAGCCTGCACCACAGGGTTGAGGACTTGTCACTCTTTAGGCATTGTACTTTGTTCTCAGTGGGGCTACCTGGCACCTGGGAGAGAGCAGCAGGGGAAGCCTCAAAGCACAACCTTAGGGACTGTATCTTAAATACCAAGGGATGGGCCCCCTTGTTAAAAGCCCCCTAGTAGACACTGTGAAAGGAAACCCTTAGTCTGTTTGGAATTCTTCAATCCGTGAAGATTGAAGAATGATTTCCCAGGATTCCCAGTCCCAGCATGCACGGGTAAGTGTGGACACAGCCTCAGAGGGAGGCCCCATTCCTTTCTTTCTGCTCCACACTTTGGTGTCACACAACACCCCTCTTGCCACTTTTCATCATTGAAAGGGTCAGTGGAACTGGAACTGTGGCGACCCCAAGAAAAGGTTTTGTTTTGTTTTGTTTTTGATGGAGACATTCTTTCCACTCCAGGTGGGAGCTCTCTTGCCCAGCACAGGGGTTGAGAGTTTGTAGAGGGTCCAGAGGAGAGTTTCAGTTTTCAGAGTTTACAAGGAGGCTCTTGGGGAGTGTCAAGCACAGCACCTCTGTGCTCTGGCCCAGCCTAGATTGAATTGCACATGTGCACACAGCCTGTTTCAACCTGCCCAGCAGAGAAATTGCTCTCCTTGTGCTGATAATGCTGTCATCACAGCCTCCTCACGTCACATCTGCTACCCAGCCAAATGTACACAAATCGGCCAGAAATAAGAGAAAGAAATGTGGTAGAACCTCAATAATCTGAAACTCACAGATATATGGGCCTCCTTCTCTGGCCTAGAGACTGGACAGATGTGAAAACTGCCAAATGTAGAGTTAATGATTATCTAAATAGGGAATGAACTAAAGCTTTCCTTTATTGTACCTTAAAAAAATCTGGCATTAAATAAAAATAACTGTATAAGTAAGAGACAGTTAAACCTATTCAATATTCAACAGCACTCCTGTGAACCTAATCTTGAGTTAGGATGTACATAGTTCATGTGTGAAATACAGATGAAGAAGCAGGTATGGAACTTGAAAGCGTTATATACTGTTTAACTGTTACGGAAAATAAAATGTCCATTCACAAAGCAACCAGAGAGTAAGTCAGTAATATGAACCATAAGACAATAGAGCAGAGAATGTCTCTGCTAAAGGCTGTAAGAAGATCTTTATATACAAAAGATCACTAAAGCTGGAACCTGGCCGCTATTGAACACGGCTATTTACAGGTAATTGTCAGCAGCCTCCACTCCCCCCCGGGAAATAAATACGTTAATAAAATGAATTATAAATACTTAACAGGATTTAAATTTTTTAATCTGTTCATTAACACAGGTCTTGGGAATGAATTTTCCTAGAAGCACTTTGTTCGCTATTAATTTGTGCTAATAATGATGTGATAATTGAAAGTACCAAAAGTTTATTTCAAAATTTTATATAATTCCAATTTTAATATCATTCATAAAATCCTTCCTCACCGCCTACCAACCGGTCTATATTTATGTGGTTTTGTTTTCATGAATTCTCCCAAATCTTGGGATACCCTAATGCCCAGATTTCCAGAAATACAACCACTCAAGAATGATAAAAATATAACTACTAACAATGCAAAGAAGAAATACCAAAATGGAAATTCTTTGTTTCTTCCTCCCTTCTTTCCTTCCATCCATCTACCTTCCATCCACCTTTCCTCCCTTCCTCCCTTCCTCCCTCCCTCCCTCCCTTCCTTCCTTCCTTCCTTCCATCCTTCCATCCAACCCACAATCACTCAAAGCCTATCATATATATATAAGAAATAGAGCTGAGCAAGAGAGACATGGCCCCTGTCCTCAGGGCATTTACGGTTGCATGGCAAGCAGAGGGATCCAGAAAAATCTCAAAAGACTGGAAAGATACTCGAGATTTCCTGTGAATGAAACACATACATACTCTGGGCCTCTTCCTTTTGTGCTAGAGACTGGAGAGATATAAAAATTGCCAAGGTCAAGAGCACCAGAGTTCACAGTGAAAAAAGTTGGTGTGACAATGAGGGACAAGTCATGTTGGTGCCAGGAGACCTGGATTCAATTCCAAATTTCCAGAAAGAGATGGAGGTATACAAAAGGCTTAGCAATGCCCCCAGTGCATACTAAGTGCTCATTTAAAAAGATAATTGTTATTATTGTGAGGAACTCAACAGAGAGCACTTTCTTGGAAAGAGAAAACACTGCTGTATTGCCTGATTTTATTTGGCAAATTTATATGGCTACTGACATTAACTTTTTAAAAATACATAACAAAAGTAATAGTAATACTCAAGATGGTGATCAGCTTGGAGGTCTTCCAGGCATTCACAAACAGAGCAATTCTTTATGTTACCTGTAAAGGGACAAGCTTTGGCGTGATAATTCATACACTGCCCAGATGGTATGACTTCTTACGAAACTGATGACAATGATAGCAACCAATAGAGCATCATCAAGAAATTGCCCCCAAACCTCAAAGTTTTTGGTTTTTTAGCTCTTAGTTTTAGTATTTTAGTACATCCCCTTTTGTGTATGGGAACAAGTCCAGATTCCTTCCAATTTGGAACTTGAGAGAGTTAGCCAGAATGCCATTTAGATGAACAGCTTTCTTCTGTTAAAGGATTTGTAAAATGTTCTCCTTTCTCTCGGAAAAGAGTTTTCCAAAGCCCTTCCCAGGAAGTGGATGAATATCTGGCTCTAGCACAAAAGATGATTTGGCTTCTGAAATGACCTTGGTTCTTTGACAGAGCAATAAATATAGGCTCCCTATTGTCCAGGACCTGCACCTTTCCACAGGAGAGAAGCCTGAACTCTGATCCTATCACCAGCTTGTTACCTTGGAAAGTTCTGGGAGCTCAAGATGCCGGCTGATTTTCCCCTGAGGGAAATTTCCACTCAGGGTATATCCTTCATCTCTTGGGCAAAAAGCTTGGCATTCCTGAGCCTGAGGCAGATCCATATTTTCAAGGTTTCTTGGCACTAAACTATGCTTTCCTAGTTGGTACACAGCTCCATGCCCCAGGGGCACTCAAAAAGGCCTCCACTAGAGAAAGCTTTGATAAGTTTTAGAAGCGTCTCCCTAGTCTCAGGTCTAAAATCTTGCCATCTCTCTGCTTTCTCCTTCCTTAATTAGCCCACTTGGTTTTGAGAACTATATCCCAAGGCAGATGGGGAGCTCCTGTGATCAGCTGACTTTTACAGGCTGGAATTGTAAGGGGTCAGAGAGACCATGTGGCTTGTCTGTAGGTGGCAGGTGAGGGTCTTGAACGTAATCATCAGCTTCACATTCCAGGCCTCTAGACTTCCTGAACCGAACTTGGGGTGGCATCTCAGACACACTCTTTCTACCTTTCCTGATGAAAAACAAATACTGGTTTTCACTAGAGTAATGTTTCCTACTCCTGACTGCTCATCAGAATTACATGAGGATACTTATTTAAAATGCAGACTCTCAGGCTCCACCTTGCCAGGGATTCCAAGCAAGGATAGGATAGAAAAAATCTATATTTTTAGCAAGCTTCCCAGGTGATTCTTACACATTCAGCTCAGTGCCTCTCCAAGAACCGGCATTAATGAGGAACAGCATGAATCCACTTTTTCCTTCCAAGACTGAGTGGTCCAGTTCCTCAGGCCTTCTAACAGTCATTCACTGTCGGGTGCTGGAGAGATGGAATTAGCCATTGCTTTCATCGGAAAGACTGATCGGCACAGTGGAAAGCAGCATACACCGTAGGGCAGGAGACCTTTTAGTTCAACTGTAATTTAATTCAAGTGGAGGCCTTTTCCAGGCTCTGGGGCCCTGGGTGAGTCACTTAACTACTTCTTGGGTTCAGGAGCTTCACCTGGCGCATCAGGCCAGTGTCACCAGAACCTGAAGAATGGTGGGGGTGGGCAATACCTTCAGAGCTCTACACATTGGAAAATCTCTTGTGCTCCTTGAAAGGAAAATGGCAAAGCAAATACAACAGCGAGAGGCTTTTAGAAGTCCCTTCTAGTCCAGCCCACATGTGGCACTCAGCATAACAGTCTGAAAGCAAAGCTTGCTGGAAAGTGGCTGCAAGCAGACCTCCCCCCGGGAAGACCATGGTTTCCTACTTCCAGTTGAGTCAAGTCTCAACGTCTAAGCTAGGCAGGCAAAGGGCTTCAGAAATGAGCCCCTCCCCACTGGTATTTCCAAGACTGTTTCTTGATACTCCCTTCTCTACCCTACGCTATACGTCAGAGGTTAGGGAACTACAGCCCATGGGCCGAATTTGGACTTAGGCCTATTTTTGTAAGTAAACTTTTATTGGCACACAGCCATACTCATTTATGTACTGCCTATGGCTGCTTTTGTGTTACAGTTACTGAGTTGAGTAATTGTGGAAGAGACCGTACATAGCCTCTCAGTTCACAAAGCCTAAAATATTTACTATCTGGCCCTTTACAGAAAAAGTTTGCCAACCCCTGATATAAACCAGTCTTTTTCAGTCTTTTGGCCATGACCCACAATAAATACATTTTACTGTGAGATCTAGCAAACACGTAGATACCTGTGCACATATTTACATATAAATATTTCTCAAAATAACATTTACCTTTCCTAAATACAATGCATTCTGATAGTTTCTAGCCTATTATGTTTTCTTAAAAAGCTGTTCACGACTATACCAACCTCATGACCCCAAATTAGTCTTGATTCATGTTCGGAAAATACTTCTCTAGACAAACTGAACAGCTGGCTACTTACAACACATGGCCCCTACTCTCCCACTTCTATTCCTTTCTTGATATTGCTGCCCCCATCTGACAAGGCTCTGTCCTTTCATCTTTATGTGTGCAAATCCTTCCCATTCTTTAAGAACTACGCAAATTCCATTTCTTCCAGGAAGTCTGCTTTGAGCCTCCAGTTCCAAACCACTTTCTCCTTTTCTCATCTCCCACAGCACTTTTTCTATTCCTCTATTGTGGAACTTTAAAGTTTCTGCTTTGTAGAAAACTCACCTGTGCATCTTTCTAACTATGTACCCTAAAGATCTTGAATTTCTTAAGGCTATGGTCTTTTTTGTATTCTACATACCATCCAATACAGTGCCTTGTACTCTGTAAGTACTTTATCCTTTAATTTTAAAGACTATAAACTTATGGTCTATTGTAAGCACTCAACAAATGTTTATAAAGACAGAGAGAGAGAAAGAGAGAGAGAGAGAGAGATAACCTGGACTTATCAGTTTCCATTCCAGTTGCTAGATTTGTGTTATTTTAATAACCAGCAGGGAGAATTATTATATACAATATACAATCCCTGATTTTTTGAGTCACAGTCACTGGTTTAGACACACAGAACACCAAAAAGGATACACAGAACACCTATTTTTAGGGCCTCAGCAGAGAAAAAGTATAACAGTTTCAACTATCCCAAGCAGACCTGCCATCCATAAGTTCTGAGATCAAACAGTAGTAATTGAGAGAGCTTGATATGATCTCTCTTTTTCCAAGGAGAAAAAGGTGCCTGTCAACCCTTCTGCACCATTAATGCTATTAGCGTCTAGCTGATTTTGGTAAAAGGAGAAAATTTCCCAGGAGAAAATTCCTTCCGGAACCCTGACATAGCCTGAAATGCTGTCATTATGACTAGTTAGAGTGGTTTTACTGCAATCTGTTTAAGCATGACCAAATAAGACTTATTCTTAGGAATTCAAGGATGGTTTGGTATCAGCAAATCAATCGTATTTCATTACATTAACATAATAAAGGAGAAAAAACATTAATATATCACTTGATTCTGAAAGGGCACCTTCCATCAGCCATTTATAATATGATTCTAAGAAATATTAGAATAGGAAAAAAAACTACATAAGCATGATAGGGATTTTACCAATATTAAAACAAAATCATCAAAATAGATGGTAAAATACTGAATTGATTTCCATTAAAATCATGAACTATCACAATTGTTATTTAATATTATTTTGAAGATTGCAGCTAGTGCCATAAGAATATGAAATAAAAGATCTAAATATTAGAAAACACAAAAAATCTTTAGTCATAAATTATATGACTGTATACCTAAAAATGTAGACTTTTTAGAAAAGAAAATGTCATAATTAATGATAGAATCTGTTAAGGTGGCTGTGAACCAGAGAAAAGGCATATTAATCAATAGCTTTTCTTTATCTGTTATATGTTTATATGTTATGTAAACAAATTAGAAAGGAAAATGAAGATATTAACATTAAAATCAAAGCTGTTAAAAGCTCTATAGGACATACGACCCAGTTTCTTCAATGAATAAATTAGAAAGAGAAAAGGTAGAGGGGAGAAATGCAGATTAAAAGAGACTTAAGAGGTATCAATGAGTTATGATGTAAGATCTTTTGGATCCTAATTGTAAAAATTTATCGAGGGAAATGTTGAGAATAGGAGAAATTATTAAGAAATTACTTTTGGAGTTCCACTTCTGCACTTCTGTTTAGGATGTGCAAATCTATAAGAGAATGTCACTCCCATCCCAGTAATAAGAAAAGGCCAGGAAACTACAGCATAACTTTAAAAAAAAAATCTGAGGTCACAGGAAATAAAGTGAATTCCAAAGAGTCTCAAGGCAAGACAGGACACAAACCATCTCACCTTTAGCAGAGCACAGGAGAAAGAGGATGCTTCCATACAAGTGAATAATAAGAAGTCACATAAGAGTTTTAAACATTCTTAAAGGCCAAGTATAGCCTATTATGATAGTTTTAAATTGCTTGGAGTCCCAGATATGAAGGGCACATTCCAAGTTATTTCCCATAGGCTCCACTGGGTACTCACAAGAAAGACTGGAAAAAGAGAGAGACTTGGTGGTGCTGACATGCAGGAAATGACCAACTCCTGCCAAGAGATAAGCCTGAAACCCTTCTAGTTCCCCAAACATTTCTTTCATAGGAAACAAAAGCCTTAAGCTCCTGGATGATTGAGCTTCAAACCTTCTCATCCCTAGGATCCAGGCAGAGGTCCACTGCTTCTGAAATAGGGGTTGAAGTAAAAACTCTCTGTCCCTGGACAAAGAGTAGGAAACCTTGGGCCCAGAATCCTACACCAATACTAAACAGACCTGCTGCCACTAGAAAAGGGTCAAGTACCTAATAATAGGGGTCTATTTTGTCTCACAGACATGCAGTAATTGCTGAAACCTGTGAATGCAACAGAAATGCTGAAAAATCTCCTCCATCTCCCCATCATCACTTTCAGTACATAGTAAAAATATCCCACTACCAGAAGAATTTGAAGCCTGTGGTACATTGATATACTAAAGATTATAACAGAAACAATAAAATCCAAACCCAGCTCAACTCCTGACTATATTTAATGTAACTTTGCACACTAATGCCCTGAGAGAAGAAGAGGTATGCCCATTTCTGTGTATAAATATTATTTACCTGAGTCTCTACTGTTCTTATATACATACAGTCCAGCATTCAATGAAAAATTATGACATGCAAAAATCAAGAAAGAGTAAACCATTGCTTTATCAAAAGACAAAGCAATCAACAGAACTAGAGTTAGAAAATAACCAGTTATTGGAACTATCAGACAGAAAGTTTACAATAACTATGTTTAATATGTTAAATGATCTAATGGAAAAGATAAACAACAGACATAAACAGATCAGGAATTTCATCAAAAAGATGAAAATTATTTAAAAAGAGTCAAAGAGAAATACTAGAAATAAAAACTACAATATCAGAGATGAAGAAATCCTTCACTGGGCTCAGCAAAAGACTGGACACAGCTCAGGAAAGAATTAATGATATGCCAATAGAGATTATCTTGACTGAAACACAAAAAGAATAAAGAGTAAACAAAACCAAATAGTGCATGTAAGGGCTCTGAGACAACACATGGTCACAAATTATCTAACATTATGTAATTAGAGTCTCAGAAGAGAGGAGAGAATAAGGAAAGAGAGATATTAGAAGAGATAATGGCAGAGAATTTTCTAAAATTAATGAAAAACAACAAACAACAGATCCAAGAATCTCAAAGAATCCTAAGCAGGGTTTAAAAAAAAAAAATACATGTACCTATACATTTTATTAAACGTTAAAAACAAAAGATAAAAAGAAAATGTTGAAGCCAGCCAGAGGTGGAAAGTAGGCGAAATTTAAATACAGAGCAATGGTGGTAAGAATTAGAGCCGACTTCTTGGAAACTGTGCAAGCCAGAAGACAATGGTGTGACATCTTTAAAATAGTGAAAGAAGAAATTATTTTTTTAACATTTTAGGTGTGATAATGGTACTACAGTTATATATATATATATATAAAATATATATTTTTTCTTTTTTTCCCTCAGTACCCCTTATACTTATAAGATTCACACTAAGGATTGCTTCACAATAATCAGAGGGGAGGGCTCCTCTTGTGGATGAAGGTAGAGATAAAGTAAGATTGACCAGGAGTTGATGATGGTTGAAACTATGTGATGAACACATGGGAATCTGATATATTTCCTCTCTCTCTCTCTCTCTCTCTAAAAAGAAGAAGAAATGGGCAGAAGACGTGAAGGTGTCATAGCACATATCCCACTAGGTTTCTCTGATTTTTTTTTTTTTTTTTTGGCCTCTAACTCTTTCACCAGCCTTTCATTCACAGTGGACTCACAGGTCCCCAAACTAGGGTCACAGAGTTCTGCAGCCACCCTCTCCAGTAACACCAACCCAATAAAGCCTACCAGTGCCAAAGCTCTCTTCTCCACACAGAGAGCACCGGCCTGAGTCCATCAAATTTGAGAAGAATCTCCATCCAGCTGGGGTCTCATACACAGGGACCTTCATTGATTTGGCCACTCTGAAAAATGAAATTCGAGGCAACAGTTAATTCATATTTCTCCTTTCCTTTTTTTTTCCTCAGCACATAAGGAAGTCTTTAAGATCTGTTACTGCCATAACTAGATTTTAGAACATCCCGAACAACATGGACAGTTTTCAAGATGTCAAGCCATAAGGTAGAGAATGATAAATAGCCTATTCCAATGGTACTCAATTTTGCTTTCCCCATAATATAGAAGATGTTCAGTTAATGTATAGCATATTCTCACATTTATGTTTCACTTCTATATATATTCCTTTATCTTGGTGGTAAGATCCCAGTTGGGGAATCTCAGAATTTAAATTAAGGTGGTATTTGGGTGCAAACACTTCGGAATATTGTTTGACAGTATCTACTAAAGATGAATATACACATATCCTATGAACCAGCAATTCAACTCCTAGAAGTTAATGCTAACGATGTAGTAGACACTGTGGTACACTGCTCAGCTTCACCTCCAACACGCACACGCGCACACACACACACATTTTAGGACTTTTAGGACTGGAACACTCTACCAGCTTCTAGGAATGTTGATGGCTTCTAGGAATGGTGACAGCTCACGGATGTGGCCCCCACGCTCTGCTAAAGAGAGATGTCTCACTCAAAATCATGCTCCCTTCCTTGGGTCAATCCACATCCAATGCCTGGCAAATGAGAGATGTATAAAGGTCTAGGCTTCTTGCCCCTATTTGGCACAACTCTGTAGGGCCATTTCAGCTCCAACTTCTCTGTCTGATCCTCCTTCCTCACTCCCCCATAGGTATTGCTCTTGAAGGAAACTTTGATCTTGATGGCAGAAAGGAATAAAGTTCCTGCAAGCGAATCTATCTCAGAGCTGCTTCCTGGGGAGCCCAGCAGGTGACATTACTCAACAGAGTATGTATACAAGATTTTTTAAAAAATGATCATAGAATCACAATTGGTAATAACTGAAACAAAAGTCCATCAAAGTAGAAGGGACAAATGATTTGCAATATATAATGCAATAGCATAAATTTCAGTGAACAAACTAGTGCTACATGCAACAACTTGAATGAATCTCACAAACATAATATCACGTGAAAGAAACCAGTATCAAAGGAATACACACTATACAGTTCCATTTAGATAAAATTAAAAAACAGCTAAAACTAAGCTTTACTGTCAAAACTCAGGCTCAGAGGACCCAGAAGGTCAAGTATTTTGTTCAAGATCTCACAGAGATAAGAGGCAAAGCTAGATTCTGGACCCAAGTCTGCTTAATTTCTGTCCATGTTCCATTCCACTACACCATGCTGTCTCCCCAAATGTTTTAGTGCTTCAAGACATATACAAACCTCAAAGTTGGCTGGGGAATGAGCTGCTGCCACAGACACTGGCCTGAAGAGTTTCATCAGCCCCACATGGAGGCAACCCAAAGAGAAAAACATCAAATGCCTGCCACCAGCAAGGTTTAGTCCTTTGATGACTATAGGTGCAGAAGGTGACCATGGAGAGGAACCAGTGAGGGTATCTCGGTGAAGAAGAGGAAGAAAAATACACATAGGACAAAGGACACGATGTAATAGTGATTTCTTTAGGTTTGTTTTGTGGCCACCTAGAGGAAAAAATATCTAGAACTCTTGCCAGAGGAACATAACACTTCTCTTTCCATTGAACCCAAATGTAATTAATGTGCTCACAATCTTGAAAAAACTGTGTGCCAAGTCTCTTTCAAGTTTGCTTTGAGGGACTTCCCTGGTGGCACAGTGGTTAAGAATCCACCTGCCAATGCAGGGGACATGGGTTCCATCCCTGGTCCGGGAAGATCCCACATGCCGTGGAGCAACTAAGCCCATATGCCACAACTACTGAGCCTGCACTCTAGAGCCCGCGAGCCACAACTACTGAGCTCGCGTGCTACAGCTACTGAAGCCCGCACACCTAGAGCCCACAGAGCCCACAACAAGAGAAGCCACCGCAATGAGAAGCCCATGCACCGCAACAAAGAGTAGCCCCCCACTCGCTGCAACTAGAGAAAGCCCCCGCGCAACAATGAAGACCCAATGCAGCCAATAAATAAATAAATAAATAAAGGTTCAACTTAAAAAAAAATGTCTTAAAAAAAAAGTTTGCTTTGAAAACAAGCACCTTTTGGATGCTTGGGTGTTACATCAAAGGTTCTCTTTTCCTCAGTAGTCTAAGAAAGATATACAATCATGTTTACATCCTGGTAGGAATAATGAAATAAATCCTCTCCAAATTGGAGAGCAAAGGTAAGCTTTCACAGCCATTAATTTAAGGTCAGAAGCTCAAGGAAGGAGAAATCATTCACACTGAAGCCTTCTAGGGCAGCACATAATAAAGCCGGGGTCAAAATTAATTTAGCTAAAATGAACGCATAAGATTACGAAATAGAATATGCAACATGGGGCAGAGGTGAGGGTAAGAGAGAGGCTAGAGGGTGTGGGGATATATATTCTCTGGCCAAAACATTCTTGTTGGTTCAAAGCCAAGTTGGCAGAACTGAAAGGAGGGGAGAGGATTTCCCCAGCTCCACCCTTCTCAGCTGACCACTGTCACGAGGTCATCAGGCTGAAGGCTGAGGCTGGATTTTAAAGGACCGGATACTTTTATGACTATGAGCCACATCTGCAGCTGTACAAGCTAAGATAACAATATGGGTAATTAAATTCCCGGATCCTGAGCATGAGTTGATGTGTCCTACAGTCAGAAAGGAATGCCCCTCCCTTCTCCTTCTACTGAACTTGGGACCCATCCCAAGCATAACATTCAGCAGATACCAGGCTCTAGACTGGTTTTTGGCAGGAGGCCCCGGTGGAGTCTCTGGTACAAAAGCTAAAAATGAAGCAGCTCATGCTGAGGGTCTGCACCCCTCTCCTCGACTACCACCACCATGTGTCAGAGACAAACAAAACTCACTTTCTAGGAAAGACCAGCATATGAAGGAAAAGAAAGAAAATGAATCTGGGCCACAGTTTTCCTGCAGATGGGAGTGAGCCTTGGTAGCTGAAACAAAACAAAACAAAACAAACCATGGTGGGCTTCCCTGGTGGTGCAGTGGTTGAGAGTCCGCCTGCCGACGTGGGGGACGCGGGTTCGTGTCCCGGTCCAGGAAGATCCCACATGCCGCGGAGCGGCTAGGTCCCATGAGCCAGGGACACTGAGCCTGCGCGTCCGGAGCCTGTGCTCCGCAATGGGAGAGGCCACAACAGTGAGAGGCCCGCGTACCGCAAAAAAAACAAAACAAAAACAAAACAAAAAAAAACATGGTGGATATAAGCTTCTTAGTGTGGATTTTAAAACCTCTAAAAATGTGGCTTCAGGTTGGAAACAGCCTCAACCTATTTTGCCAATACTTTCTCCCATGATACTCCCCATATGCTGCTAAAAACTGAACCATCTCTTATTTTCTAAATATGCTCTTGCATTGTTGTTGTTGCTTTTTACAAGTCCTTCTTTATGCTTTTCATATTACCTGGATTAATCCTCCTTTCCAATCTCTCTCAAAATACTTCACTTTGCTTCAAAACCTATCTTAAATGCCCTGCCATCATGAATCCTGTGGCAAAGGCTGCTAGTGGTCAACAAAAGTATCTTTTCCTGGACACACAGCTGGACTACACTTCCCAACCTCCCACGAGGTTCACTGTGGCCACATGCTGAGTTCTAGCCAACGGAACCCCAGTGGAGACAATGCACACGCTTTTCAAATCTGGTTATTAAAATTTCCCATCCTCCATGCTCTTTCTCCTTCTGCCAGTCTAATGTGGACAAGCCCAGCAATCCTAGAAGCCACATGTTGAAGATGGTGGACCTACAAGTTGGAAGGATCTGGATCTCTGAATCACCATTTGGAGCAGAATTAGTCACCAATCAGGAACACTTGTTTTTAACTTCTAATGACTGAGAAATAACCTCTTGCCACGTTTGAGCCATTGTACACTTTGGGATTAGTTCTGTAGCACCAGCTCCATTATCGTAACAAATACAATTCTTTTTTCATTGCCGTTATCAATCCAAAGTAACCCTTCCTGCCCTAGGCTTCCTCTCTTGGTAAGGGGTTTTTATGTTCACATTGTCACTGTATATGTTGTTACCTTCTTAACACTCTCCCTCCACACACAGATACCACCACTACAACCACCAGTGTGTTAGTTCTTTGAGGGCAGGGGCTGCATCTTATATACCTTTATAGCTCTTCAATGTCTAGGATAACATAATACCTTGTCAGACTTGCCCTCAATAAATTCTGCATGATTTCAGTTGACTAATATCTATTGTTTAAGGAGTATTGTCGAATAGCAAGGGGAAAAGTATCTCTATTTTATGGTCTTTTCTCATTGTAGGTTCCTTATATTATATTAAGAAATAAGTAATTTCTGCATGTTTTATTTAAATTAGTCATTTTGAGCAAAGAGAATTTCTCCAGGTATTAATTGGTGGGGCTATCAGGATAAGACAAAGGCATTTCTTGAAAATAAAGATGTTAACAGAATTAGGGCAGTGAATATATGAGAGTCAAAAGTCTGAGAAACAGAAGGACAAATTATTTCTATTTTACCAGTCTGGTGGTCGCCTTACCCTCATGTGCTCAAACAAGATAACAGATACAAAAGCATCCTGAAAGATTCCTAAAAGCTCACTACATGTAGAGGTGCCAGCACACCCACCTTTGCACCTCCCGCATCCAGCGCCGTGCATGCCCACAGTAGGTATTAAAATGTGTATTAACTTAATTACACAGTACTACATCAGTGTATGTGACAATATTCTACTGGAATACCAACAGTTACTAATGACTCTCCTTTACCTTGCGAGAGAACAGCCAAATAAAAAATGACTAATTATATCAAGTACATGAGGCAGCATCAGCTACTCTTGGAATTCTACTTTAAGAAAGTTCCAATAGATTTTAAAAGGACAAGATCCAGGTCGCTCTTCCTTTAATTTATCTTCAAACATCCACTTTCTTAAGAGCTGAGCACACCTCTTGGTTCTATTTTCTACATACTGAACTCTCAGTCCCTTCTTAAAAAGCCTCCATCTACATAGATTAGGAGATATCTGCATCACATCTATCCAACAAAAGACTTATACGTGGTTTATATGTGAAAACTCCTACAAATCAATAAAAAAGGCAGATAACCTTTAAAACATGGGCAAAAATCTTGATTAGGCACTTTACAAAAGAGGATATTCACAACCCACAAAATGAAAAGACAACCTATGGAATGGGAAAATATATTTGCAAACCCTATATCCAATAAGGGGTTAATATCCAAAATATATAAGGAATGCTTACAACTCAATAGCAAGAAAACATACAATCTAATTTTTTTTAAATGGTTAAAGGGTCTAAATAGGAAAATAAATTTTTCTGAAGAAGACACACAAATGACCAAGAGGTACATGAAAAGATGCTCAACATCACCAATCATCAGAGAAGTGCAAATCAAAACCACAATGAGATATCACCTCACACCTATTATTGGGTTTTTAGCCAACCTGACAGAATGGCTACTATCAAAAAGACAAGAGATAAGAGAGCCAGTGTGGATGTGGAGAAAAGGGAACACTTGTGCAGTGTTGGTGGGAATGTACACTGGTACAGTCACTATGGAAAATAACATGGAGGTCCTCTCCTCAAAAAATTAAAAAAGAACTATCATATGATCCAGCAATCACACTTCTAGATATTTATCCAAAGGAAATGAAAACAGGATCTCAAAAGGATATCTGTACTCCTATGTTCATTGCATCATTATACACAATAGCCAAGATACAGAAACAACCTACATGTCCAATGACAGATAAATGGATAAAGAAGATGTGGTATATAAATACAATGAATATTACTCAGCCATAAACAAAGAAGGAAATTCTGCTATTTGCAACAACATGAATGAAACTGGAGGGCATTCTGCTAAGTGAAATAAGCCAGAGAGAGAAAACCAAATACTGTAAGGTATCACTTAAATGTGGAGTCTAAAAAAAAAATAAAGCTGAATTCATAGAAATGAAGAGTAGATTGGTGGTTGCCAGGGACTGGGGTGGGGAGGTGGAATGGGGAGATGGTGGTCAAAGGGTACAAATCTCCATTTATAAAATAAACAAGTTCTAAAGATGTCTGTATGTGTATAACTGAGTCACTTTGCTGTACAGCAGAGATTGGCACAGCATTGTAAATCAACTATTCTTCAATAAAAAATTAAAAGATAAATAAGTTCTGAAGATCTAATGTACAGCACGGTGACTATAGTTATTAACATGTACTGTGTACTTGAAATTTGCTGAAAGCAGAATTCCCACTAAAGAAACTATGTGAGGTGATGAATGAGTTAATTAACTTGATTGTGATAATCATTTCACAATGTCTATCAGTATCAAATCATCACGTCGTATATTTTAAATATATTATAGCTTTATCTGCCAATTATATCTCAATAAAGCTGGAAAAAAATAACCAAAAAAGCTAGTCATTGGTGACAGAAGTCAGGATAGAGGTTATCTCTGGGGAGGAGGGGGAGGTAGTGATTGGAATGGGGATCGAGGGAGCTTCAGGAATGCTGTTCTGTTTCTTGATCTACAATGGTAGTTACATGGGTGTGTGGTCTTTGTAAAAAGTCCTTGAGCTACGCATGAGATGTGCCTTGTTAAATATACATTATGCTTCATTTAACATTTATTTATTTATTTTTAAATAGACCTTTACTGGAGTATAATTGCTTCACAATACTGTGTTAGTTTCTGTTGCACAACAAAGTGAATCAGCCACATGCATACCCATGTCCACATATCTCCTACCTCTTGAGCCTCCCTCGCATCCACCCTATCACACCCCTGTAGGTCATCGCAAAGCACCGAGCCGATCTCCCCGTGCTATGCGGCTGCTTCCCACCAGCTATCTATTTTACACTCGGTAGTGTATATATGTTCATGTTACTACTCTCACTTCGCCCCAGCTTCGCCCTCCCATGCCATGTCCTCAAGTCCATTCTCTATATCTACCGCTTTATGCCTGCCCTGCAACAAGGTTCATCAGTCCCATTTTTTTTTTTTAGATTCCATATATATGCGTTAGCATACAGTATTTGTTTTTCTCTTTCTGACTTACTTCACTCTGTATGACAGTCTCTAGGTCCATCCACCTCACTACAAATAACTCAATTTCATTTCTTTTTATGGCTGAGTAATATTCCATTATATATATGTGCCACAACTTCTTTATCCATTCACCTGTCAATGGACATTTAGGTTGGTTCTATGTCCTGGCTATTGTCTATAGTTCTGCAATGAACATTGTGGTACATGTCTCTTTTTGAATTATGGTTTTCTCTGGGTATATGCCCAGTAGCGGGATTGCTGGGTCATATGGTAGTTCTATTTGTAGTTTTTTAAGGAACCTCCATACTGTTTTCCATAGTGGCTGTATAAATTTACATTCCCACCAACAGTGCAGGAGGGTTCCCTTTTCACCACACCCTTTCCAGCATTTATTGTTTCTAGATTTTTTTGATAATGGCCATTCTGACCAGCATGAGGTGATATCTCATTGTAGTTTTGATTTGCATTTCTCTAATAATTAGTGATGCTGAGCATCTTTTCATGTGCCTCTTGGCCATCTATGTCTTCCTTGGTGAAATGTCTATCTAGGTCTTCGGCCCATTTTTTATCTGGATTGTTTCTTTTTTTGATATCGAGTTCCATAAGCTGTTTTATTTAAAAGAAAAAACCCCTGTAGTATTTATGACTGAGTACATGTTTAAATTAGCCTTATTTACATCATCCCAGGAAATAAACTACTGAAGATGGAATTTAATAGCATTCTGGACATGCTGGTTAAGGTCTGGTAGACATGGAACAAAACTGCCTGCAAGTTTGTCCCCTAGTGTTTTCACATGGATGAGTTCACTCCCAGATCCCTTCTTTGGCACTGCTGGCTGGAGCTGCTCTGAGGTAAAAGGCTTATGTGAGTTTGCACTTTAAATGCATTTCTAAGGCAGCCTACTCAGCTCACCAATAAGAATTAAGCAGAGTTCAACTAGGCCTTGTTTTCTAATACCAATCTCAAAGTTCACTCCTTCCTCATCCTTTGAGTGGAGCAACTCACACTTTCAGGTAAAATAAATATAAAACATGAGGCTGTCACAATAAGATGACCACAAAAGTTTTTCAACCATATACATAAATATTAATATATGTCAACTTTAGCAGCGAGCTGCTTGTTCCTGGGGCCTGTAGTATCTCAGCCTGGTCTAAACCTCAAAACTCACATACTAAATAACACCTCCCTTGCCTGTCTTATCGGGGAAGTCATAAGGATCAAATGAGATGGTATAAAAAGAAAAGAAAGTGCTCTAACAACTGTGAAATGTCCTACGGTATTACAACACTATTACTGTTCTGGGTATTGGAACTTTCACTTAATCCAAAGGGAAATGGACATATCATTTAAAGAATATTTTTTTTTTTTAAAAAAGCAAAATATAACTATGTTTCATGCTCCCTAAAAAATTCTAGATTTGGGGCAATTGTAAAACAAACAAAGGGGGACCCCAAACCCAGGGGCTTTTGCTGCTTTATCTAAAAGCTTCTATACTTTCATTTTAGGTAAGTGTTACAGAGGAAAACAGGATCCTTCCCAATTAGATTTTAAGTTTTGTTAGGAAACATAAGGCAGGCATATTTCTGAGGATGTTCACTTAAAAGAAAAAATTTGGCTTTGGACTTGCACCAAAGATCCAAGAGAAAAATACGTAAAATTGAAAGAATCACAGGTTCACTCTCTTAAGCTCGCAAATACTCGGGAACCCTATGTCTGGGAATCAACAAGTGTCTATGTTTACCATCTTGATGCTTGAGAACTCTGATGTAAATTGTTCCTGGTTCTAATTATTTTCAAAAAAGAAAAACTGTTGAGGGGCTAGGGCTGGCAAATATTAAGCCCCAAGTGTTCCAGTTAAGCTGAGAGATAAAGAAAAGACTGACTGTCAGCTGTCCTTCAGATTCCCATGAGATTGCTCCCTGAAGAGCAAAAAGTGAAGCATCTTCTTGTCTTTTTGTTTTGCTTTGAATTTTAAAGTATGTTGACACCTTACTGAAGCTTTTTTAAAAGCCTATATAATACCCTTGGAAGATTTAGAATCAATTCCTTTACAACTGTAGACAAAAAGTAGTAAATACTAACTGATGTGACAGCTCTAACCCAGGAGATAAAACGTCTCACTAAACAAAGCTTCTCTTTCTTAAAACCTTCTGTGTTTCCTCTTCTGGATTCAATCAGCATCTTTTCCTGGATGGTATTAAAAAATCTTATTGCTCTTATGTCATAAAACAGGAGAAATGGGACATCTGGGCATGGAACATTAAATAAATATACAGCGGCTGTAAAATGATACTCGTTTTTTTTTTTTTGGCGGTACACGGGCCTCTCACTGTTGTGGCCTCTCCCGTTGCGGAGCACAGGCTCCGGACGCGCAGGCTCAGTGGTCATGGCTCACGGGCGCAGCCGCTCCGCGGCATGTGGGATCTTCCCGGACCGGGGCACGAACCCATGTCCCCTGCATCGGCAGGCAGACTCTCAACCACTGCGCCACCAGGAAAGCCCGATACTCGTTTTAAAGGAAGAACAAAACCCAGAGAAAAGAAGTATTTGTGTAATGCTACATCACCATTCTATGGGTAATACCATGAGCAGAGGTAAACATTAAAATATCATGTCATTATCACTTTTCTCAAAGATCTGTGGCTTAATGTATGACCCAGTTTGCCGTTTCCTGGGAAGTCATGTCAAGTCATCAGGCAGCCATCCCTAAATGGGCTCTGAGAAAACGAGTATTTATCAAGGGACACAGAAGCACCCACCCCAACTGAAAGATATCACATATTCAAGGCTGCACTTACCCTTCCAGAATGTCCATCCTTACTCAGGATTGGGTTTAATTTTGCTGATAAGTATAAAGAAAGCTCATGCCACATTAATTTATCTTTTTAAAAAGTTTTGATTTAATAAGACATAGTTATGTGGAAAGAAACTATTGGAGAAGTTGATGTCCTTTTGTGGGAAATGATGTTTACAGCACAAGGTAAAGCTGAGTGGACAGGAAAGGTAGGCAGACGTGCACTGCCGTGGAATCAAGTCCAAACACCTTTGCGTGGACGAGAGGATGGACTCTGAATTCTGACTGCCTGAGTCCCCACCCAGCTCCACCCCTTCTTGGCTGAGTGACCTTGGCCAAGTTACTTAAACTCAATAAGCCCAGCTCTTTCACCTGTGAAATGTAATAACACTGAATCTCCTTATTCAGGGAGGACTAAATGGGGTGACCCTTGGGAAGCCCCAAACATTCAGAGAAGTGCATGGACAGCAGCAACAGCTGTTAGCATTGTTACCTCTCCAGCTGCTGCTTCCTGCATTTCCCTCTATCCTCCTGCCAGAGCACACTGCTATTTTGGTAGAGCCTCCTTAAAGCACTATGCAGCTTCAGTTCCTGGCTCACATAGTTCACATAGATGGGGATACTCTTCATATCAGTTAGAGTCCCAACAGGAATAGATGACACACTCAAATTGAGTAATTTGAGGAGAGTTTAACACAGGTGCTGGGCTTTCCCGGTGGCGCAGTGGTTAAGAGTCCACATGCCAATGCAGGGGACACAGGTTCGATCCCTGGTTCAGGAAGATCCCACATGCCGCAGAGCAACTAAGCCCATGCGCCACAACTACTGAGCCTGCGCTCTAGAGCCCGTGATCCACAACTACTGAGCCCACACGCTGCAACTACTGAAGCCCATGCACCTGGAGCCCGTGCTCCGCAACAAGAGAAGCCACTGCAATGAGAAGCCCGCACACTGCAACCAAGAGTAGCCCCCGCTTGCCGCAACTAGAGAAAGCCCGTGTGCAGCAACGAAGACCCAACACAGCCAAAAATAAATAAATTTACAAAACCAAAACACAGGTGCTATTTACGCAGGTGTGGGCAGTGGAGAAGGGGAGCACGATGGACAGTACAGTACCCCAGGGCAAGTAACATCAGGGCGAGCATTACACCACCCCCAGTCTCATTCCTGGAACCAGAGACGGAGCTGCGTGAAGAGGGCTGCCTGGCAGGAGCCATGACCTTCAGAGGAGACATGTTGCCAGCCCATAGAAAACCGTCAAGGAGAGAAATCAATTCCTGACCCCATTCTCCTCCAGCTGCCTGACATCTGTAGTGCCCCCAATTGTCCAAACCCAACTGAAATCAGGAGGGAAGATGAGCCAGTTGATACAGTCCATAGAGGTCAGCCTGTGGGACAGAGTGTAGGGAGAGAGTGGAGAGGCATCCCGGGGCACATGGAAGATACCCAGCACTCTTTTCATCCAGCCCCCTACACTCAGGCTATTTCGACTATCCAGGTCAATGTGTCCAGTCCCTTCTTTGTGCTGCCACAGGAAACCCTACCAATTACACACTCAGCACAGGTTATTGCATTAGATGTTGGGACAGCTGACTGCCTCTAATCTGTGAGCCCCTGGAGGGTAAGGGCTCTGACTGGCACAGAGCAAGTACTTAATGACATTTGTTAATTCCATGCAAACATTGTGGGCTCCATCGGAACACAGACTTCTCCTACATGGGTACAAACGTCATTTAGATTCCAGAACTAAGTCCTTCAAATACCAGAGGGAGCAAGTACATGAGACCATTGAAAGCTCAGGATAAAATTAAGTTACGGTGGATGAACTTCCACGTGGAATTAATTACAAAGAGTTGGCTGAAAAGATTGATAGGCAATCCAGGCAGTCCAGGGGCAGGGCCAGTGAGGGTGACTGACAGCAGGGCTCTCTGCTATCTAAATCTGGTCCTGGGGTTCTGTCCCTAGGGAGGCAGTAGGGGAAGAGGAAGGAGATGGGGAAAGCAGCTGTTTGCATTCAGGGTGACCCATGCAGTGGGACAGACTCTCTCTCAGAGGGCCTAGTGGTCTCTGGAGGACGGGGACCAAAATAGGTTGGTGAGAACACACAGTTCCTGAAATTAATTGAAGAAGTAGAGCCTCCGTGGGGAATTACAATGCTTCTCAACTGTTCTTTCCCCCTTTTCAGAGACTGAGGCACGGAAATGTTTCTCTGTGTGGATCCATTCCGTGTTTTTGGCTGATTGCTGGGCCTAATTGGGGACCCACAGAGGAGGGACAGGGTCAGCAGAGGACACGGTGGCTTCTGGGCATTGAGAACCACTGTAGGGGCATAGTCTCCTGTGAGAGGAACAATTCTCTTCAGGTCAAGACACCACTTCCTGCGGTGAAGGGATGATACAGATGAGTGGAGAGGTAGAAGCACTGCCTTTTCCATCGGCCCAGGCTGCAGCCCAAGCAGTGCCCTGGTGCTAAAGGTACTACATCATCTTTGAGACCCAATGATTTCCAGCTTTCAAAAAAGCGTGGTAGCACACTACCTTTCTTAGAAGAGAGCACTTTAATGCACCTGTGAAAACCCTGTCATAATAAATATTTAAATGTAAGTGTCCTCAGTGTGAACATTGCCCCCTTGGAATGCGGGGCCCTTACACAATGCACAGCCTGTGCAACTGGATGCAGAAGCTCTCCATCAGTTTCACCTGCGTGTAGCCAGAGCAGAAGCTATGACTCTCAAGTCCCTTAAACACGTTCCTGGTGTAGCAAGGGGTGGATCACACCCTCCCCAATGGTCCTATGACTCAGGGTGGACCCTAAAGCCTTTTGCAGTCTTTGGACTGTTGAAGACACAACTTTAAACAGCACATTTTCTTTTCCTCCAACCGTATGCCCTACCCAATAGCATTCAGAAGTGGTGAACTCTGTGAGTGTGCATGTGTGGGTGAGGCCTCAACCCATATCATACCAACCATATTAAAATATATCTACATCTCACATAAAAACTGACTTCTTGCTTTAAAAGAATCTTGAAAGGATTTTTATAATTTTGTTTTTGAAATGAGGCTACAAGTCACTCAATTAACTATTGACAAGATTTCTCATCTATCATGTACACTTGGGAATCCTTTCAAAATGAGAAAATACATACTACAAATTATTTTCAAGTGTTGACTACTTGGATACTAAATTTAATAATAAAGTGACAAAATGTTACATTTTTACATTAAACTAAGCAGTTACTCATGTCGATGTTTCAGTTTTCTTCATTTTGGAGTTAACACCATTGACCCTCGGACAATACAGGGGTTAGGGCCACCTACCACCTGTGCAGCTGAAAATCCGCATATAACTTTACAGTCGGGCCTCTGAATCCATGGTTCTGCACCTGCAGATTCAACCCATCTCAGATCATGTATTACTGTAGTAGGTATTTAGTGAAAGAAATCTGTATATAAGTGGACCCGTTTAGGTGAAACCCGTGTTGCTCAAGGATCAACTGTAATTGTTTTCAGGTCTCTATTTTTGAGGCTATGAATATCAAAGGCCCTAGGAAAGAAGCTGAGGATGCCAATGAGGGATAAAATGACCCAAGTGCATGTGGGCATGTGTGTGTATGTGTGTGCTTGTGTGTGTGTGGACATGTGGGGGGGTGGGCATGTGTATGCATGTGTATTGTGTGTATGAGTGTGTGTGTGTGGCGGGGTGTGTGGGTGTGTGTTGGGGACAAGGGCAAGTGGTGTAACTCTTGTCAGAATCTTAGGTAGTTTCTTGCACAATAAGGTTTCGGGGAGAATGCTTCATCTTCTCCTTCACTTTATCCCCAGCACATTCTGCATATACTATACTTATTTTCAGCAGGTCCTACAAATTTATTTCTGAACATTCCATCCCAGAATTCTCTCAGCCAGCTCCCATTTTCTCTGCCAATATCCAATGCAGTTAATAATGCCCATCTGGAGAGCCAGATATGGAGGCATGCAACCCCAGCACACTAACCTGGCACTAGGCTACTGACTGAGTTTCTTGGGAAAATCTCAAGGCAATGCTCCAAAGGTCAGAAGAAAAATATGGTCATTCACTTGTAACAGACTTTCTAGCTGGATGAAATATGACAGTTGGGGTTCTTTCCCCTAGAGAAACCAAATGTGCATATTCAACTCAAATAAAAGTAGCAAAATGACTTCCTACGATGTAAACTTTTATAAACTTAGAGTAAGATGACATCTATTGGGTACCCAGATAGTGGTTTGTTGTTTTTTTTTTCGCGGTACGCGGGCTTCTCACTGCTGTGGCCTCTCCCATTGCGGAGCACAGGCTCCGGACGCGCAGGCTCAGCGGCCATGGCTCACGGGCCCATCCGCTCCGCGGCACGTCGGATCTTCCTGGACCAGGGCACGAACCCGTGTCCCCTGCATCGGCAGGCGGACTCTCAACCACTGCACCACCATGGAAGCCCCCAGATAGTGTTTTTAAAGGCCTCATCTGGCACACAGCTTGGACGAGTCTCCCTCTTCTCTTGTTTAGCTGGCGGTGCTTAATCACTCAGTTTCACAGAAGACGCCAGTGCTACCCACACTTTCTTGATAATAACAATCATCTGGGGTACTTATTAAAGGTACAGATTGCTAGGCCCCTCCACAAGAATATCTTGAATTAGTGGGTCTTGGTGTCTATACTTATAACAAGTAGTGTTTCTTATTTCTAGAAGATTCTTATTCTAGGAGGGTTTATAAAAAGCTGTGAGTGAAGACAAACTATATGCAAATGATGGTGATCCGTTAAGCAATGCAACCATATATATTTGTATGTATATATATAGACTTTGGGCAAGATAAAAACCTTTATTTACAAACATTCTATTACTTTAAAGATATATACAGAGTAAAGGATTTGGATTAAATATGACAAATATATATATGATATATATATACATATATATATGTGCGTGTATTCAAAATGCTAATAACCAAATTTTGCTGTACATATTGTACAATGTTTAAGAAGTCCTCAGAGGATATTATTCGATTGGGAGTCCAGACTTAGATTGGCATTGAACATCAGGGCTAGCCTAGATGTGAGTCTGTCTCGAGAGAATACGGAAGATGGCAATCAAACCCTGGCAGGCTGAGGTTCAGCCCTCGGCGCACCACAGCACTTGCCGCAAATGTGAGCGGGACATCTGGCCCCCTAGCCTGTAAGTACCGCACTCTCTGGAATCTGACAAGCCTGGGTTCAAAGTGCAGCTCTTATACTTTTCATCCTGTGACCCTCATAGGCCACTTATCCTCTTTTATTTGCAGTTCACATCCAAGAAACTGGAATAATAACAATACCTGCTACTGAGAGGAGTGGGTTTACTTCCCCACTCACTTCTCCTGTAGTGCTCTAGCAGTGGTCCCCAACCTTTCTGGCACCAGGGACCGGTTTTTTGGAAGACAATTCTTCCATGGACCAGGGGTGGCGTGATGGTTTTGGGGTGATTCAAGCTCATTATATTTATTGTGCACTTTATTTCTATTATTATAGAAATGCCTCAGATGCTCAGGCATTAGACCCCGGAGGTTGGGCACCCCTGCTCTAGGGAGACTGGGCAGCAGAGTGGAACAAGCTTGGGCTTCTTGGATGGAGCAACCTGGGTCAAAATCCTAACTCCATCTTTCACTAACTTTTGCTGGTAAGTCGCTGCATTTCTGTGCGTCTCAGTGTCCTCACAGGAAGAGATGGGGGTGTTTGTGACACAGTAAACATCCCAGAAAAGCAGCACAATTTGACAGGCAGAAATCCTCACCCTCCTTGGGGTAAGTGGGTCTTCTGAAGGCTTCAAAGAAAAGTGACTCATCCATTAGCGATAGCCTGCAAGGAAACAGGGGCTGCCAGAGGGGTTTGAACCTGAGAGGTGGCTGTGTGGGATCGGGACCTGCCACCACCCCGCTTCCCTCCACTGTGGACTGGCACAGAGTGCTTCCTGGGAAGGTGCTGCATGGGAACTAAAAGGGCTATGACCTTGGGGGCCCCAGGGCACTCACAGCCAAGCTTGGCATCAAGGGAAAGAGTCTGTCCTCCCTTGAAGAAATACTCTGCAGTTTTACCTTCCAGGGACCCCAAAAGCTTGCAATTTCCAGGTAAGCTAAGCTTTCTGCCCCCCAGGACTCAGGAATACAGCTTCCCTCACTTCAGCTAGCTAACTCTTATATGTCCTTTAAGTCTCAGTTTCTGGGAAGAACCTCCAGACCCACAGAGGTTCCTTGAAGGCAACAAGATCACCCCATCACAGGTGTCTCTTCTGCTCTCCCATAGCCTCGTGCAAAACATCACTGCCCTGGCCCATCTCCTCCAGCAGCTTCAGAAGGACAAGGGCAGTGTCCTTCTCTGAAGACCAACTCCTAGCATAGGGCCAGGTACTGAACAGGTGCTTGAGGGATGTTTACTGATTGAAAAACAACCTCTGAGCTACATTCTAACAGGGTCAGGAGGGATTATCAGAAACTCAGAGGTGGGGAGATTCTACTAGGCAGAGCTCCACCTGCCTGAGAATCACTGCAGGGGACAACAGGTGCTCCTGATGGGAGTGGGTTATGCCTGTGAACAGAAAAGCAGTTTGAGAACCTCTGACCTAACCCGAGAAGAGAAGGGAGGTCTATTAATGAAATTAGCAAGGGCCCCTGGGGTACTGGATAGAAGCCTCTGGATGGGACCAGGGCTCTGCCTTGAAGGTTCGGGGGCATCAAGGGACGTCCCGTGCAGGCTTCCCTAAGTGTTCTCCCCAACACCCCCCTGGCCTGGATGATGTAGCTACCTGGTTGTCCTGGCAGCATGGCTGATGCTGGACCTGCCTGAACAGAGCGGCAGGAGTTTGAAGGAGACCCACAGTCGTGTTACTGTCCTTTTGACCTATCATGCAGGACTCTGTTTTCTGTGAAATGTAGCTCAAGCGGGTGGAATTCAAAGAAGGAAGTGAGTGTGATTAGCTGCACCGGAGGAGACAATCTATGTGCCTCCAAGTGGAAGCTCCTCCTCCTCTCAAGGCCTCTCTTTCTCTTCCCCAAACTTAGCTATCTCTTTCCCTTTGAATTCTAACCCGGAAGTGACATCAGTGCTCCTTCCTCTCCCCATCTTTGGTACCATGGCTCTAGGAGTGGAGTGTCTACTCTTGGGGAAGGGAGTTAGGGATGCGGTGGGACAGAGCAAATACTTAGCAAGCACTGACTAGTACCAGGCACCATGCTGGGTGCTTCCCTATGGTAATGCACTGACTCCTCCCAGCAATCCCACAAGGCATTATTTATCCTCCTCCTTGTGCTTCATTACCTGTTGCCTCTTCCAGAGAAAGTGCCCCAGCGCAGAGGCCCTGCGGCCGAGGTGATCTGAGCTGATGGGACCAAGGCTGAACCGGGTGTCCACCAGGTGGACAGAGCCAGACGAGACCTGTTGGCTCTTTTTTTTTTTTTTTTTGGCCGTGCGGCATGTGGGATCTTAGTTCTCTGACCAGGGTTCGAACCCGTGCCCCCGCGTTGGAAGCACAGCACCTTAACCACTGGAGCGCCAGGGAAGTCCGTCCACCTTGCTTACTATCAGCACTGAAGAGCCCTCCGAACTGCAGTTTATTTCCGTGAAATCTCTATAGGATTGCTATCAACCCTCTTTGTCCTGGTCCTATACTTGATTCATTTCTGCCCGTGGCAACCAAAATACCTGGATTTAAACAACCATTACCACCAGACTACACACCACAAAACTGAGGTACCAAGAGATTAAGTTGCTTGTCCAACGCTGTAACAGATAAGTGGCTGGGCAGGGATTCAGGCCCTGGCCTGCCTGATTCCAGAACCTATTCTCTGTACAATGAGTTGTGCCAAGACATTCTTCAGGGCTGCTAAGAAGACTTCTGGATGTGTTTTGAATTCAAAGAAAATGTTGGTAAAAAGAGTGCTGTATCGGAGCAGCGGGAGCTATAGGAAATTCTTGCTGCAAAGAGCAGAACGATAGCTCTCTTCTGGCAGCAATAGTAATAATAGTAACGGCTAACAGGTATCAAGCATTTACTTACTATGCACCAGGCACTGTGCTAAACACTTTAAAATGGATTTTACCGCCTTTATCTTCCCCATTTTTAGATAAGGACGTTGGGCCTCATAGAGGTTATGTAATGTGTCCGAGTTCTCAGAGCTAGGAAGAGGAAGCTCTGTGGTTCAAGGCCAGCCTCTCTGAAGTCGAGACCTCATGCTACATGGAGACAAATGCTACAGTGCAGACAAGACTCGTCTGAAATCTTAAGGAAGCCGTGGTCACCTCACTGCAGCCATCATAATAATTTGTAACAGGGAGCGGGGTGAGGGGTGTCCAAATGAACATCAGGATGTATAAGTTGTGAAGTTCTCACTACAAGTCAGAAGGCCAAGTGGTGAGATAGGCTTTTAGTAAAAACGAAGAGGCCAACAGCGCTAGGCAGCGAGCACGGTCCTCCGAGGTTTTCCTCCCCTGAGCTCAGCGCCAGCAACCCCCTGTGATTTATGCTTCCGAGTGACACAGAGCTTGCAGGCACCAGCCCTGCAGTAGCGACGAAAATGGATGGACTGCCTGGGGATGTTTTCCCTGCACCCACCATGTTCCCTTAAAAGGTCCTGAGTGTATATACAGTTCTGACATGAGTGCAGGACCAAATAACATGGGGCCTCTCTTTCCCTTATATGGTCAAGTATGACAACAGCACCGTCCCTCCTAATTTATGAAGCGTACAAGTGGAGGAATGTCGATCAGGAGACGTGGGGAAGTTTCACCAGAGAGAAGATATAAAGCTCATCTCGCTGGCAAAGGACTTCCAAGACCAAGTGGAACAGAATGCATACTTGCTGAGGTTTTGTTGTTTTTTTTTTTTTTAACTCCGAAGAATAAACACTTTCATTCCTCTTTCAAATATCATTTCTCGAAGCCAAAGAATATGCTGAACTCCCCTCAGAATCAGATAAAGAGAAAAATAAAGCAAGAATTAAAACTTGTAGAATGTATCCTTCATGCATACACCCCCTCCAGCCCTAGCCTTTGTTTCTCCATGCAACACACACACACACACACACACACACACACACACACACGGCATATACACAACCACTCAAGTATCTGAAAAGAAAGGACAATTTCATTTGAAACATAACACAGAAATGGGACACAGTCCTACTTAGGAACAGTCAGCTCCAAATACAGAGAGATCTTAGCTACAAAGGGCCTTAGCCATTTTGTCAGAAGTTACAGACCAAGTTTTCCCATCCAGTCTGTGCCCTAAGATAGGAACCAATGAAGACAAGTGTATGGGAAAGTGCTTTGTACATCATAAATCATATGATATCCACAGTTAAATACTGTGTTCATGTCCTCATAGCATTGTTATTTTTAAATCACTATTATTTTGTGTATTATATAATACACAAGTAGGTTTCTTGGATACAACCAAGTATAAGTTATATCGCAACTTAAACTACCTTCACCTTGGCTGTACTTCACTTTCATTTGGCCAGGACTCTGAATCTATTTGGACTACAGTCTGGTCCACATGACCAAATTCTTCCGCCTCAAAAAGCCAAGAAACCCTTGGATGTCCACTATAGGTTTTAATGGCACACTGTACAAGCTAGTAGAGAAGGATTCAGGCATTTTATACACATAAAGCATATTCCTTCACCATTTACAAATGACATGTATGCATGGAGCACCTTGAGTGAGATATTCTTAAAAAGCACTTGGAGATCCCCAGACAGAGGGTGCAGTACAAATTATAAGACTCAAGAAAACAATGGACTGTGCATCCTTCAACATAACTCCCCACATGAGATGTGTTTACTGTGCAAGTGTAGCCTGGAGGTTCAACTTCTAAAAACAGAAATTTAGAAATCAGACTCTGCTGACCCCAAACACATGTCCTCGCCTAGAAAGGTCTATTTAAGAGCCTCGTAAGATTTGTACAATAAGGAAAACTCTCAAGGTACTCATGGCCAACTCTCTACCCCACAGCTTTATTACATGGCTACACTGGTGGCAAACAGACTGAGAGGCCTGAGGACAAAATGCAGGAGCCCTGGGTGGTTGTGACTCTTGTGCCCCAATGCAAAGGCAGTAGAGTCTCTGGCTACCCTGATGTCCACTGTCTTCCCAGCATCTTCACACTATCTAGTGGGCTTAACGAGGGAGCTTTCAGGGCCATGCCCGTTGCCCTACTCTGAATATTTTGTAATAACTGCAGCTCCAACTGAGAAGGTTTCCTTTCGTTTCACTGAAAACCAACCAGTAGGTATGCAAGTCTGCAGGCTTGATCAACTGCATCAGAACTACCTGACCATTTCGTTTAAAATGTAGATGCCTGGGCTCCACTCAGCATGGCCGAATCCGAATCTCTGGGGACAGGGCTTTGGAATACGCGTTGGAATAAGGACATCTCTACCCACCCAACCTCCACAAAGATTCTTATGCATGCTAGCATTTAAGAACCACTGCTATAAGCACTCAAAACATCCTGTTGAATTTAACACAGTCTTATACCCAGCTAAGGAATACAGTCATGGCCCTGGCCCCAAAATATATCTCTCTTAATATTTGTAGCAAAAAGAGATCTTAGGGAACAGCAAATCCAACCTCTTCATTCTTTAAATAAGGAAAGCAGAGGCCCAGGAAGAGTAACTAACTTGCCATGGCATCTTATTGCCACCTTACGGCAGAGTCCTTTGGGAGTTGGGATCCTGGTCCAGTTCCTAGACTACTGCTTGTTCTGCCGTAACACCTTCCCCACCCCTCCCTGCACCATACCCACACTCAGTCACACACTCTCCAGAGCTGTTTAGTTTAAAATGTAGCATGCCCGTACTCCAATAAAAATTAGTTTTTAAAAATGTAGAATACCCCACCATGGTGATCTGGAAACTGTTGTTTCTGTCTGTCCAATATCCAACCCCTTCTCAAGCAAACACCTTTGGTAGACCTACCCCCTTCGCCCACTGCATGTCACTCAAGGCGGCCCCCTCTTCCCTGGCCAAAGAGCAAGCATGTGATTCAACCTAGACTGAGCTCTGAGTGAAGTGACATGGGGAAAATGTATAAAGTTTCTTCCTTGATCTGGAAGGCAATTGTCTAACAAGATTGTCCATATATAATTGCTGGCACCCAGGTTCCTATTATTTTTTGTTGTTGTTGTTCTTTAATCTGTAGATTTTTTTTCTTTTCCATCACAGTTTATTACAAGATATTGAATATAATTCCCTATGCTATACAGTAAATCCTTGTTGTTTATTTTATATATGGTAGTGTGCACCTGTTAATCCCATACCCCCAATTTATCCCTTCCCACTTCCCCTTTGGTAACTATAAATTTGTTTTCTATGTCTGTGAGTCTGTTTCTGTTTTGCAAATAAGTTCATTTGTAATGTCTTTTAGGTTCCACATATAAGTGATATCATATGATATTTGTCTCTCTGTCTGACTTCATTTAGTATGATAATCTCTAGATCCATTCACGTCGCTGCAAATGGCATTATTTCATTCTATTTTATAACTGAGTAGTATTCCATTGTATACATGTACCACAACTTCTCTATCCTTTCATCTCTTGATGGACACTTAGGTTGCTTCCACATCTTGGCTATTGTAAACAGTGCTGCTATGAACACTGGGGTGCGTGTATCTTTTCAAATTAGAGCTTTTGTCTTTCTAGATATATGCTCAGGTGTGGGACTGCTGGATCATATGGCAACTTTATTCCTAGTTTCTTTAAGGAAACTTCATACTGTTTTCCATAGTGACTGCACCAATTTACATTCCCACCAAAGGGTTCCCTTTTCTCCATACTCTCTCCAGCATTTATTATTTGTAGACTTTGTAATGATGGCCATCCTGACCTCAGGTTGCTATTATTTTTGAGACCAGCTTTTCCTTTGATTCTCAGAGTTACCCCTTATTCTTCTATTGCATTCCTTTTAAGTTGGTCTGTCACTAATATGCCAAGAACCCTACTTGACCCCTGCTTACTTAACCCAAAACCATAAATGGGCAAGCATTTGATTCGATTCTATGGAAAGGGAAGTTGGTGTTAAATATCTCTTTGCTGGAAACAGAAAGGATATGAGACTTTGCAGTTGGATGAGTGGGGATGCAATACTGAAAACCCCTGTCTCCATCAATAACCACCACTCTACTCTTTCAAAAAAGCCTAGTCTTTTGCCTTGATCCCCAAACACTCCATCTAAACTAAAGGGCTTAAGATACTATCTGTACAGCTGAAAACAGAAATAGTCATGAACCCACAACTGCAAAGTGATCTAAATGACCCTGCTAAGTAGCGCACTCAATCTCAAGATCCAGTGCCCAGAAGTTATTGGGCTCACCGTATCTACACAAGTAGACAGATTCTCCTCCTTGTCAGTCTGGGTTTTATCTTTAATGTCCTCTCCCCAGGGCAGCACTATGGTCCCTGACATGCAGCACATTTGCGTGCGATTTCCACATAATAGGAGCAAGGCTTGTTATTTTAAAGCTGTAAGTGCCATTAAGAGGTCTTCCTGCCAAAACCCATATGGCTCTTTTGTTACAAAGCTATACAAATATTTGTGTTTTCCTTTTGACTTGGCAGCAAGGCAAACTTTCAGATTCTTTACTGCTCTTGCATTGAAATGTCTTCTTGTCTCCTTTTGAAGGTTATTTACTATTTACTGTGATTCTCTAAAATGAGTTCTAAGTTTTTGAAGGAGAGTTCCAAAACTGTTGTTTAAGAGGCCCATCATTGGGTAGTTGCTCCAGAGAAGTACTGTTCAACCCAGACAGCAACTTAGCATTAGGAGGAAAGATTTTTCAACGTATTTTAATTAACCCACAATAAAATGGACTTTTTGCTGTGTTTTGAATTTTGACATGTGTATAGATTCATGTAACTGGCACCACAATCAGGAGACAAAACATTTCCATCACCTTCAAGAAACATCCTTATACAGTCACACCTATCACCCACCCTGGCCGCTGGTAACCACTGCTCTGGGTTCATCTCTTTAGTTTTGTCTTTTTGAATACCATATAAATGGATTCGCACAGTATATGACATTTTGAATCAGGCTCCTTTTACTCAGCATAATCACCTGACAGTCATCCAAGTTGTGTGTACCAGTAGTTCCATTTTATTGCCAAGTGGTATTCCACTGTATGGATATATCACAATTTGTTTATCCAGTCACCTGTTGAAGGACTTTGGGTTACTTCCATTTGGAGATTATGAATAGAGCTGCTATAAATATTTGTGTCCAGGTTTCTGTGTGAACCTATAGTTTCAATTCTCTAGAATAAATACACAGGAGTAAGATTACAGTCATACGATAATCATCTGTTTAACTTTATAAGCAACTGACAAACTGTTTTCCAGAGTAGCTGTATGTCCCATTTTGCATTCCTACCAACAGTGTATGAGAGCTCCAGATGTGCATCCTCATCAGCACTTAGTATTAGCAGGACTTTTTATTTTAGCCTTTTTAATCATTATGTAGTGCTATCTCACCCTGGTTTTAATTTGCATCTTCTAAAGGCTAATGATGTTGAATATCTTTTAATGTGCTTATTTGGCATCTATACATTCTCTGTGGATCAAATTTTTTGCCCATTTTTAATTGGACTGACATTCTAATTCTTCCAATGTGTTTTTAAAATTATACTTTCCTCTATGAATTGCTTTAGCGCTTTGGTCAAAAATCAACTGGCCATATTTATTAGGGTCTCCTTCTGGACTCTCTATCATGTCTCACTGATCTATATGTCTGTCCCTTTGCCAATGCCACGCTGCTTTATGCTAATTAGAAAATGTGATTCCTCCAGCTTCATTCTTCTTTTTCAAAATTGTTTTGCTTATTTTAGTTCCTTTGCCTTTCAATATAAATTTTAGAATTGATCTGTTTCTATCTACCAAAATCCTATGGGAACATTTACTGGAATTGTATTAAATCTAGATATTAATTTGAAAATAAATGACACCTTTGCTGTGTTGAGTTTTCCAATCCATGGACATGGTATGTCCCTCCAATTTAGGTATTTTTTCACCAATGTTTTGTAGTTTTTAGCATATAGATCCTTATGTGCTTTATTAAATTTGTAGCTAGGTATTTTATGTTCTGAGCATTGTAAATAGTACTGCTTTTTGTCATTTCGGTTTCCAACTGAACATTGATAGTATAAGGAAATACGACTGATTTTTGAGCATTGACTTTGCATCCTATGATCTTCCTTTATTAGTTCTGGGACTTTTTTGTGGCTTCCTTGGGATTTTCTATGTAGACAATCGTGTCACCTGTGAATAGGAATAGCCTCATTTCTTCATTTCCACTCTCTATATGCCTTTTAATTCCTTTTCATGTCTTATCACATTGGCTAGGACTGCCAGTACAATGTTGATTCGTAGTAGTGAGGGTGGACAACTGTGTCTTGTTCCTGATCTTGAGGGGGGAAGCATTCAGTTTTTCACCATTAACTATAGTTTTAGCTGTAGGTTATATTGTAGATGCCCTTTATTAGATTGAAGAAATTTACTAGATTGAAGATTATCAATTTTATTCATCTTTTCAAAGAACCAGCTTTTGGGTATTGATTTTTTAAATTGTTTTACTGTTTTCAATATCACTGATTTCAGCTCTTATCTTTATGATTTCCTGCCTTTTACTTGATTTGTATTTATTTTGCTCCCTTTTTTCCCAGATTCTTAAGGTGAAAGCATAGATTATTGATTTGAAAACTGTCTTATTTTTTAATATAACCATTCGATGTTATAATATCCCCCTTCTGTAATGCTTTATCTGCATCCCACAAATTTTTCTGTGTTGTGTTTATTTTCATTTAGTTCACAATGCTTTAAATTTTCCTTGAAACTTTCTCTTTGACCCACAGATTACTTAGAAGCATATTGTTTAAATTCCAAATATTTACAGATTTTCCCCTTACCATTCTGTTACCAATTTTTAGTCTAATTCCTTGATGGTCAGGGAATACACAATTCTTTTACATTTTGTTATTTTTGTTTGCTTTAGTGGCCCAGGATATGGTATACCTTGGTGAATGTTCCATGCACTTGAAAAGAATACATATTCTGCTGATGGTAAGAGTGTTCTATAAATGTCAATAACACATGGTTGATGGACAATGTTGTACAGTATTTCCATACCCTTGTGGATTTTCTGTCTAATCTATCTGGTTTTGTCTGTTCTATCAGTTTCTGGGAGAAAATTGTTGATTTCTCCAACTAGAATTTTGAATTTCTCCATTTCCCCTTCTTGTTCTGTCCATTTTTGCTTCACATACTTTGAAGTTCTGTTATAGGAGCATATACACTTAGGATTATTATGTCTTTTTAGTAAATTGGTCTAACATAATTTCAGTTTTCAAAGACTCTGCAGTACTGCTGAGTTCTCAAAGCCAATGTGTACGGTTTAGGGTCAGATCCATGCATGCTCAGCTCAGAAGTGAACCCAGTAGCTCATACACATAACTTGAGGGTCATTTTTCCTGACCCCACCCTCTTTTTGATCTCCCTGATACTTTCCAGCTTTCCTAGAGTTCTTTTTGGTATTCTGACCAGAAAGCTGGCACTTCATTTACTCCATTCTGCCACACACTTCCCACGTCTGCCCCTGTTTCGGGGGATAGGGAGAGTCAAGCAGTGGGAAGACAGAGAAGAAAAACAAAGCAATGGTGTTTCTCTCTACTCTCTTGGAACTACTTCTCCAAGTGAGGGGAATGTTTCCTTCCCCCTAAGTTTTAGGTTCCTGCTGGCCACCTTACTACTATTGCTACTGCTACCCCTGAACTTCTTGGGAGCTATGGCATGAGAGAATGGAAAAAAAGGAGAAAAAAAGAAAAATGGGGAAATTCCTCACACAAACTCTCTGTGTGTTAGGCTCCTTGAGCCAGAAGAAGAGGACTTATCCTGGAGTTCTGTCTGTGCTGATGTTCACTTCCAGGTTTTAGACTGCAATGAGTTCAAGCTGGAGGATACTAGATACACCCAAAAGGTAAACCCATTACCAGTTTGGTGGTACTTTAAGTTCTGGTCTTCCCCAATCTGTCTGCTACTATTTACTTTTTTGAGTCCTCAAACAGTCGTTCCATACTCCTGTCCAGATTTTATAAGCTACTTTCCGTGGAAGACAGGGTGTATAAAATGTGCTTACTTCATCTTACTTAAAAAAAATCAGAAACAAGAGGAAAGCTTTTTCAACCTTCAGATTCCCTGGCTTCACACCAGACCTACAGGCTCTTAAAGGGGAACTGGGAAGTGGGGAACAAAATGTAGATTTTTGGAAAGCTCCAAAGGAGATGTTGATGCACAACTGCTGTGGAGAGCAGAATATTTCTCAGAATATGGTCAACCAGCTACAGATAACCTGCAGCTGCTCAGATTCTACTCCAGATCACTCTGATAATGGCGAAAGTTTAAGAACTCTGGGTCCATAATCAAAGATTGCAAATTCAAATGCCGCCACAGGCCACACAGGTTAAGCAACCAGTTGGACCTATGACACCAGAGAATTATGGGGACCATGGTGAACTAGAAAGTCCATGTCTGCTAGGGGTAGCCTCCAGTAAGCTCCAAACAACTACTCCTATGCGGGAATGCAGGCCCAGTAGCACCAGAACTGCAATTATTCAATAAAACAATAACAATCTGGATTTTTATACAAAATCTACCAATTTTTAAATGGTAGCAAAATAATTCAAAAATGTAACTGCAGGGCATCCATTTGGTCTAGAGAGAAATTGGTAGCATTTCTATAAAGTAATTTGTTTGTGCATTATATAGTATATGTGTGTGTGCGTGTGTGTGTGCGTGTGTGTGTGTGTGTGTGTGTGTGTGTATTCCTTTGAAAAATTTGATGTCGGTCCTTGAATACCTGCAGATCCCCTACATGTAGCCAAACTATTCATTGTTTGGAAACTTTGTGGTGCAGCAACATGTGTAAAGTATAACACCCTTTGGAAAGAGATATTTACCAATTTATAGACTGTTGCCCATGAACTGGGCTCCCTGGGGTATTACTAAGAATTCCTTTTTCTTTAAGGCATATCATTTAATGGAACTTGCCAAGCTTCCTTTTCCCCCATTAAGAATATTTTTTAGCAAAGCCTCCTCTTTCAACAAGAACCTGGAGGAAATGAAGCAAGGGGAGGAAATTAGTAAAAGAAAGAAAAATCTCAGAAATTATTGAATTTATGTTGCCAAGAATTTTTAATTTGCAAGTTACTGAAGGGTATGTGACACGTCTCATTTGATTTTAATTTCAAAGTGATGTGACCTGACAGAGAAAATGAAGTGAAATGTATGCTACAAACACTTTTGTATACAAACCAGTTCTCAGTTATTGTCACTACTAGAAAATCAGGAGTTAGTTATGCATAAATATGACACCATATTTAATTTTAGTGAAGAAATTCATTAATAAAGATGAATTTACACTTAGTTCCAAGCTGGTTCACTTAACTGGTGAAAGCATATTGCTATCCAAACTGAAGTTAAACACCTGAATGTCAGGAAATATATCTGAGTACACAGTGCGGAGTAAAAAGACTGGGCCTTGGAGTCAAATAAAAGAGAATCTAAATTCCAGCCCCTTAACCTACTAGAATATGACCTTGAGCCTTGGTTTCTTCATCTGTAAAATGCAGTTAATAATGAAAGTTTTTAACTCGGGTTTCAAGGAACAAAGTCTCAATTCAAGTTAACCTCAAATAATAGGGTAGGATTCTATGAGATGAAGTAGTCTATATACATTGCAGAATGAGAACACAGATATTTTGATCATGAGGCCAAGCTTTAAAAGAAATCCAAGAAACACTGAATAACCAGGCTTCACAAACATACATTTTTCAAAAGCCAAGGAGGAGACATGGCTTGTCACCACCCTGACCCAGCTATTCCTTCTCACTGGCAGCATCATCTTCCATTCTATATGTTTTTTGGTTTTTGTTTTAATTTATCTTCTAGGTTCTGTTTTCTCATTACTCTGGGTCTGGCTTACCTCTCACTTCCACTCACTCATGACTGTCATAGCCCCACCAGATTCCTCTACCTTAGGACCTAAAAGCTTCTGCTCCTGCTTAAGGAGGATTCCTACCTGGTTTAGTCACATTCACACGACTAAATTCAAGATGACTAAAGAAAAGAATCTGATCGTGTTTTAATTTCCTGTTTATGAAGACCTTTTTCTCTATTTCAAGGGACACTGACCAATCTGTGAATAGGCCACATTTGAGCTGATCAGCCACCCTTGGCCTAATCTGTTATGGCTCAAATTCATTTAAAAGTCAAAGTAATATCACTCTTCGGCAAAATTTGTGATGCTCACTCACCCTGGTTAGGTTGCAACATCACAGAGAAATCAAAAATTCTAACACTAGGTTTCAGACCTTTGGCTATCTAGCACATGGATTACTACAAACACTCTCTCACAGAGTAGGCATAAATGTATCCCAGCTATGCAAATTCTAACCCATACCTGTGTTGATCTGAACAGATTTCAAATCCACTTTGATATCTGCGGTATTAAACCAGGACGGTTTCCTTGAGGGACTCCTAAGAACTGGTGAGTAATATATTTTACAGGGGATGGTTCCAAACATCTGCAGACTTGTTCAGTTAAGTAAATAAAGAGTAAAATCCCCATCGTTCTACCTTTCCCCTTCTTTTGGCTCTGAGCCCTCAAAAAGCAGAAGGTTAAAAGAAACCAAAATAACATTTTTCCCAACCTCTTCATTTTATTTATGTATTTGATTTTTACAAGGTTCAGTGAGCAAAACATGGCCTTTAAACGAAAGATTACCATCACATGAGTGCTATATCTGACTTGGAACTTGATTCAAACCAAATCTGTTCGTCAACCAACAGGTCAAATGTGCCCGGTCCAAGTACTGGGGAATGTTTAAGAGCACACATAAACACACAGCCATCAAACTGACTTGAATTGGACAAAATAAACAAAATCTGGCCTAAATGGGAGTTTTTTCAGTACTGTCTCTCAGCTTTCAAAAAGCCCTGAAAGAAAAATTCACAGCTTGAATGTCTCAAAAGAATCCTCCCGTGGGTTAATGGATTTGTTTGCTAATCAAAGCTAAATCAGAAGGAACTTAAATTACCTTTGCTCTCGGCAATCTTTTAAAGAGGAGATTTTCATATTGGTTTGGGACTGTGCTATATAATTCTCTGAAATTGGGGAACATCAATTTATAAATGTAAAGGTTCATGAGCTACTGGAACTCAGAGATTGTCATCTGCTCCTCTTCCCTCATTTCACTGCGAGGAAGCCAGCACAGAGGAGGGAAGAAGCAACTTGCTCAAAGTGCACGACTAGGGAATAGTAGCATTCAGATTAGAACCCATGCCTCTGGGGGCAAGTTTTTTCTTTGGAGAGGGGTGTTAATTCTGCAGCAGCAAGTACAATTTTGAAAGCATACTCTCTTTGACCTAGAAAGGACACTTTTAGGAGCCAATAGTATAGAAATACTAGTAAAATGTGCAACATATATATACCAGGATATCCACTGCACCATTGTTTGTAGAATGAAAAACTGAAAGCAACCTACATGGCCAACAATGGGTGAATTGTTGAGTATAAGATTCCATTATCACGCAATGGAATAAAACAGCTGTTAAGAACTGTACAGTATATTTAAATGTTCTGCCATGGATATTCGTGAAAAACTGTAAAGTGAAAAGGCAATTTTCAGATCAAAGAGCAAGTATGACCTCATTTTTTTGTTTGTTTAAAAAACAAATTAAAACTGTATGTGCATATGTGCGTTTGTGTGTATGTGTGTGCGTGTGTGTACAATGTCTGGAAAGCCACACACCACAGTTTAAAGTGGTTATGTATAGAGAGAGGAATTTTAAAAAACAAAAAGCAACACAACACAAAGGCTCCAACAAGAATAACAGAATAATCTGAGAATATGTTAGTAACCTGAGGCAGACTGCATTCAGGAAAGACTCCTGGGCTGCAAACAGCTAGCACATGAGCAGTGGGAACTCCTAGGGGTGGACTGGATGGAAGGGGATGGGACGTGGGGGGCGCAGCTTTAGCACTGCATTGATCTTCAGTAGCCACCACCACCCCTGTATTCCTTGATGTGAAAAATGACATTCTCTCCATCTTGTATAAAGCGTTTTTCAAACCTAAGTTTCATTCTCCCCAGCACTCGCCTTCCAACCAGCTGCCTCCTTTACCTATTCCTAGAGGGAAATTCTGGAAAACCACAGCACAGAATCCTAGAAAATCCACCCTTTGAGATGGAACAGACTCAGACTCTTAATAGTGCATTTTGCCCCTGTATCTGTTCTTCTTCTAGAAGAAGACTGTAAATATATTATCAGGGGTTTCTCTGAGCACACATTCCATTGCCACAGGCTTGAGAACTGTGGACAAGTTGCCTGTTATGGAAAGCTTAACCTAAGCTAAGTAAAGCAAGAGCTTTAATAGCTATATTAAATCCCTGTGTCCTTTTTTAAAATGCTTTTGAGACAGAGACGAAATTTATTATTATGTGAGTATTCCTAGCCTCACTCTGAACCCTGGAGGCCTCTGCTCCCCAGTAAAGATAATATTGTCTCTGCCTGCTTAGTGTCTCCTCTTTGCCTAGCCTCTAAAGAGATTTTTTCTTATCTTGCCAACTTAATTGCTGGGTCCCTGTGACACAGAATAAGAAGAATGGGAAGAAAGAGGAAGGACTAGAAAGACAGAATCCAAGAGGTAAAAAAAGAGTGGGGCTTCCCTGGTGGCGCAGTGGTTGGGAGTCCGCCTGCTGATGCAGGCAACACGGGTTCATGCCCCGGTCCGGGAAGATCCCACATGGCGCGGAGCGGCTGGGCCCGTGAGCCATGGCCGCTGGGCCTGTGCGTCCGGAGCCTGTGCTCTGCAGTGGGAGAGGCCACAACAGTGAGAGGCCCGCTACCGCAAAAAAAAAAAAAAAAAAAGAGTGGAGGGCACTGGGGAGTCATGGAAAAGAGAAAGTGGAGAAGAAGGCTCCAGGGGGTCTCCAACAATAAGGAAATGGAAGAACAGGGTTATGAGAATCTTAGGCAAGATCTGTACATTGGATCCCCTTTACCACGTTCTGAGAACTGCAAGCACAATTTAGAACCACTGTTCATTTGCTTTTGATTGTTTCTTTGAATGTCACACTGCTCTGAGACTTAGTCACATAAGGCCAGAATTTATTCAGGATATAATACATTCCAGGGGAACAGGCAGGTATGATATTCATAGAAATGTATTTAAAAGAACCATGGTGAGAACCAATAAGGAAATAGTGGATTGAAACAATACTATAGAGCAAATACACTTAACAGACATATATAGAACATTCCATCCAACATCAGCAGAATACACGTTCTACTCAACTGCACATGGAACATTTTCCAGGACAGATCATATGTTAGGCCACAAAACAAGCCTAAACAAATTTAAGAAGACAGAAATTACATCAAGTATCTTTTCTGACCACAATGGTATGAAATTAGAAATCAGTAACAGGAGGAAAGCTGAAAAATTCACAAACCCATGGAAATTAAACAACACACTTCTGACAAACACTAAATCCAAGAAGAAAGAAAAAGGAAATAAAAAAATTATCTTGAGACAAATGAAAATGGAAGCAGAAAAAGCATTTTTAAGAGGAAAGTTTATAAATGCATACACTAAGAAAAAAGAAAGTTCTCAAATAAACAACCTAATATTATACTCCAAGGAATTAGGGGAAAAAAAGCAGCCCAAAGCTAGCAGAAGGAGGGAAATGATAAAGATTAGAGTAGAAATAAATGAAATAGAGAAAAGGAAAACAATAGAAAAGATTAACAAAACTAAAAGTTGATTCTCTGAAAAGAGCAACAAAATTGATAAACCTTTAGCTAGACTCACCAAGAAAAAAGAGAGAGGAATCAAATAAATAAAATTATAAACAAAAGAGGAGACATTATCAGCTGATACCACAGAAATACAAAGGATCATAAGAGACTACTAGAAACAATTATTTGCCGGCAAATTGGACAAATTAGAAGAAGTGGATAAATTCCTAGAAGCATACAAACTACTGAGACTAAATCATGAAGAAACTGAAAACCTGAACAGACCAATGAGTAAGGAGATTAAATCAGTAATCGAAAACCTCCCAACAAAGAAAAGCCCAGGACCAGATGGTTTCACTGGTGAATTCCAGCAAACATTTAAAGAATTAATGTCAATCCTTTTCACATTCTTTCAAGAAGCTGAAGAGAAGGGAACACTTCCAAACTCATTTTATAAGAACAGCATTACTCTGACATCAAAGCCAGATAAGGACACTACAAGAAAAGAAAACCACAAGCCAATATCCCTGATGAATATAGATGCAAAAATTCTCAACAAAATAGTAGCAAACCAAATTCAACAGCACATTAAAAGGATCATGCACTTGATCAAGTGGGATTCATCCCTGGGACACAAGGATAGTTCAACATATGCAAATCAATGTGATACATCCATTAATACAATGAAAGACAAAAATAATACGAACATCTCAGTTAGATGCAGAAAAAGCATTTGACAAAATTCAGCATCCATTCATAACAAAAACTCTTAACAGGGTTTCCCTGGTGGCACAGTGGTTGAGAGTCCGCCTGCTGATGCAGGGGACACAGGTTCGTGCCCCGGTCCGGGAAGATCACACATGCCGCGGAGCGGCTGGGCCCGTGAGCCATGGCCGCTGAGCCTGCGCGTCCGGAGCCTGTGCTCCGCAACGGGAAGAGGCCACAACAGTGAGAGGCCCACGTACCGCAAAAAAAAAAAAAAAGAAAAAAAAAACCTCAACAAACTGGGTACAGAAGAAACGCACCTCAACGTAATAAAGGTCACATATGCAAAGCCCACAATTAACATCACACTCAACAGTGAAAGGTTGAAAGCTTTTCCTCTAAGATGAGGAACAAGACAAGGGTGCCCATTCTCGCCACTCTAATTCAGCAGAGTAGCTGAAGTCTTAACCAGAGCAGTTGGGCAAAAAAAAAAAGAAATAAAAGGCATCCAAATTAGAAAGGAAGAAGTAAAATTGTCTCTGTTTGCAGATGACATTATCTTAAATATAGGAAACTCTAAAGATTCCACCAAAAGACTGTATGAACTAATCAATGAATTCAATAAATTTGCAGGATGCAAAATCAACAAACAAAAATCAATTGTGTTTCTAAACGCTAACAATAAATTATCTGAAACAAAAATAAAGAAAACAATCCCATTTACAATAGCATCAAAAAGAAAAAACATCCTTATTTGTCAAACCTTAAAAAAAGAAATCATTGAAAGAGAGAGTAGACTGGTGGTTCCAGGGGTGCGTGGAGGGTTGAGGGAAATGGGTGAAGATAATCAAAGGGTACAAACATCCAGTTATAAGATAAATAAGTTCCAAGGATGTAACATACAGCATGGTGACTATAGTTAACAATACTGTGTTGTAGACTTATAAGTTGCTAAGAGAATAGATCTTACAAGTTCTCAGCATAAAAAAAGGTAACTACGTGTGGTGATGGATGTGTTAACTAACCTTATTGTGATAATTATTTCTCAATATATCTGTCTATCAAATCATCACATTGTGCACCTTAAACTTACACAATGTTATATGTCAATTATATCTCTATAAAGCTGGAGGGGAAAAAAAAAAGAGCCATGGAGTAAAATTCATTGCAAAAACTATTTACTGAGAAAATTTAAATATCTGATGCTTATGTGCATATTATGATTGATTATCCTAATTTCAAAAGACAAAGGACCTGAATTTAAGGAAAGAATTAAGTGAGAAAATAATATTCTAATTAGAAAAGAACAATCATCTAGAAGTTTTCAAACTTTCTGGCTGTCTTTATTTCTGACCATAAAAGAGACAAGATATGGAGAACTCAAGTATATACACATACAGGTATGGGAAAGGAAATCTGAGATTTCCCTTAAAATGAGAAAGTTGAAGCCATTTTTACACCTGGAAACAAGGGTTAAAAGTCCTCAAATTAGAAATAACATCCAAGGAAATCTGATTCCTGAGAAGTTGATAGACGAATTTAACGTCATTGGGTCTTGAGAAAATCAGGATTAAATAAGGAAATAAGAATATGTGAAGGTCAGTGGGGAAAGTACATAAATGCTCTCCTAATTTTGTTCTAAATTATTGACCTCTTATATTAATGATACGCTAGAAGAGATTAAAAACAATGAAAATATCTGTAAGTAGAATTTATTTTAATAGAGTAAACATTCTGGAAAGGAAAAGCATGAAATGTATTAATTTGATTATCCATGAGACATGGAGCAGTGCAAGCCCAGCTCAGGGCTATTGCTCATGCACATCCAGTGCAAGCACAAGAAATGGAATATGAAACAAAACTGTAACAGCCACTCTAATCTGGGCTGGAAAATTCAACTTGTAGAATGATGACAAATATCTCAAGGTTAAATTTCAAAACTGTAGAGAAGACAAATGGAAACTGTATATTTCCAAAAGTATTCATTTTTGAGAGCTATTTCAATAATGTATGCTTATTTTGCAGAGTATTTCTACATTTCAAATGATATATCTCAAGATAACAACAGAAGGTTTTCAATTGGATTTTGCCTTTCAAATAAAGCCGAAGGGTGTTAAGAGAATAAAGCAAATAATAACCAACCTCAGGTACCCAGATACTGCTCCTCCCCCCAGCAATAACAACACTGAGTCCTATTCTAGATCACTGGCATTCTTCCCTGTGTAACAGGATCATAACGTTCAAGTTCATCCCTGGCTGTTGTTCAAAGGATGAGTGTGGAAGATAGGATAAAAAGAAACTGTCTTCAATTGCAACAACATAGATTATCTCTCAGAAAGAATTCAGAACTGTGATAGCCATTAAACTCTGGGATGGAGGTCTGAGAAAAACTGTGGCCTGTTCTTCTCCAGATGCTAGGACAAATAGGATGAGTGCTCTTTAATCCAAGACTGTGTAATTCCTAGGAACCAATGAAAAACTGTATTTGGGGGAAATTTTTACCACATTTCATTCCAAATATATTTTATACTATTTCATTCCAAAATATACTTGTTTCATTTAACTTCCAAAAACACTGACCATGAACATTGTCAAGCAGTGAGTTTTGTCTTTTGTGGGATATAAGAGCAACAAATACTTCTTGAAGGGAGAGTATTAACTGGCAATTTGGATGAACTCTTTGAGGTAAGATTGTGTTTTAAGAAACTTGTGTTAGCAGGAAGTGCAGTTAAGCATCACTCTACTGCTTTAGAATCTGAATTGATTGGTTTTATTGGTTGATTGATTGGCTTTGTTGGTTGGTTTTGTTAGCTGGTTAGATGGTTGGTTGATTATTTTTAACAATTGATTGTATTTACTCTTGCAGAAATTAAGAAAATGGTAACTCCCCACAGCAGGCATGCATTTAGTTTAATTAGAGTTCTGTCTCATTTCAGAGGCAGAGCATTAATATTTTCTTGAGACCCTTAAGGTGACAATGGAAACTAATGTATACTAAAAGCCTATCATGTGCTAGGAACTATTCTAAATGTTTTTTTTTTAACATCTTTATTGGAGTATAATTGCTTTACATTGTTGTGTTAGTTGCTGTTGTATAACAAAGTGAATCAGTTATATGTATACATATATCCCCATATCCCCTCCCTCTTACATCTCCCTCCCACCCTCCCTTTCCCACCCCTCTAAGTGGTCACAAAGCACCAAGTTGATCTCCCTGTGCTATGCGGCCGCTTCCCACTAGCTATCGGTTTTACATTTGGTAGTGTATATATGTCCGAGCCACTCTCTCACTTTGTCCCAGCTTACCTTTCCCCCTCCCCGTGTTCTCAAGTCCATTCTCTAGTAGATCTGCATCTTTATTCCCGTCCTGCCCCTAGGTTCTCCAGAACCTTTTTTTTTTCTTTTAGATTCCAAATATATGTGTTAGCATACAGTATTCGTTTTTCTCTTTCTGACTTACTTCACTCTCTATGACAGACTCTGGGTCGATCCACCTCACTACAAATAACTCAATTTCATTTCTTTTTATGGCTGAGTAATATTCCATTGTATATATGTGCCACATCTTCTTTATCCATTCATCTGTCGATGGACACTTAGGTTGCTTCCATGTCCTGGCTATTGTAAATAGAGCTGCAATAAGCACTGTGGTACATGACTCTTTTTGAATTACGGTTTTCTCAGGGTATATGCCCAGTAGTGGGATTGCTGGGTCATATAGTAGTTCTATTTTTAGTTTCTTAAGGAACCTCCATACTGTTCTCCACAGTGGCTGTATCAATCTACATTCCCACCAACAGTGCAAGAGGGTTCCCTTTTCTCCACACTCTCTCCAGCATTTATTGTTTGCAGATTTTTTGATGATGGCCATCCTGACAGGTGTCAGGTGATACCTCCTTGTAGCTCTGATTTGCACTTCTCTAATGATTAGTGATGTTGAGCATCCTTTCATGTGTTTGTTGGCACTCTGTATATCTTCTTTGGAGAAATGTCTATTTAGGTCTTCTGTCCATTTTTGGATTGGGTTGTTTGGTTGTTTTTTTGATATTGAGCTGCATGAGCTGCTTGTAAATTTTGGAGATTAATCCTTTCTCAGTTGCTTCATTTGCAAACATTTTCTCCCATTCTGAGTGTTGTCTTTTCGTCTTGATTATGGTTTCCTTTGCTGTCCTAAAGCTTTTAAGTTTCATTAGGTCCCATTTGTTTATTTTTGTTTTTATTTCCATTTCTCTAGGAGGTGGGTCAAAAAAGATCTTGCTGTGCTTTATGTCATAGAGTGTCTGCCTACGTTTTCCTCTGAGAGTTTCATAGTGTCTGGCCTTACATTTAGGTCTTTAATCCTAATTTTAATCCTAATCCTTTAATTTTGAGCTCATTTTTGTGTATGGTGTTAGGGAGTCTTCTAATTTCATTCCTTTACATGTAGCTGTCCAGTTTTCCTAGCACCGCTTGTTGAAGAGGCTGTCTTTTCTCCATTGTATATTCTTGCCTCCTTTATCAAAGATAAGGTGACCAGGCTTCCCTGGTGGCGCAGTGGTTGGGAGTCCGCCTGCTGATGCGGGGACACGGGTTCGGGCTCCGGTCCGGGAAGACCCCACATGCCGCGGAGCGGCTGGGCCCATGAGCCATGGCTGCTGAGCCTGCACGTCGGAGCCTGTGCTCCACAGCAGGAGAGGCCACAACAGTGAGAGGCCCGTGTACTGCAAAAAAAAAAAAAAAAAAAAAAAAAAGATAAGGTGACCATATGAAACTGTGACCATAATCACAGTTTCAATTTCAGTGCTTGTGATTGGACTGTTTATATTTTCTATTTCCTCCTGGTTCAGTCTCAGAAGATTGTGCTTTTCTAAGAAATTGTCCATTTCTTCCAGGTTGTCCATTTAATTGGCATATAGTTGCTTGTAGTAATCTTTCATGATCCTTTGTATATCTGCAGTGTCAGTTGTTACTTCTTTTTCGTTGATTTGAGTCTTCTCCCATTTTTTCTTGATGAGTCCAGCTAATGGTTTATCAATTTTGTTTATCTTCTCAAAGAACCAGCTTTTAGTTTTATTGATCTTTGTTATAGTTTCCTTCATTTCTTTTACATTTATTTCTGATCTGATTTTTATGATTTCTTTCTTCTGCTAACTTTGGGGGTTTTTTGTTCTTCTTTCTCTAATTGCTTTAGGTAGTTTATTTGAGATTTTTCTTGTTCCTTGAGGTAGGACTGTATTGCTATGAACTTCCCTCTTAGAACTGCTTTTGCTGCATCCCACAGGTTTTGGGCCGTCGTGTTTTCATTGTCATTTGTTTCTAGGTATTTTTTGATTTCCTCTTGATTTCTTCAGTGATCTCTTGGTTATTTAGTAGCGTATTGTTTAGCCTCCATGTGTTTGTATTTTTTACAGTTTTTTTCCTGCAATTGATATCTAGTCTCATAGTACTGTGGTCGGAAAAGATACTTGATACGATTTCAATTTTCTTAAATTTACCAAGGCTTGATTTTTGACCCCAGATATGATCTATCCTGGAGAATCTTCCATGAGCACTTGCGAAGAAAGTGTATTCTGTTGTCTTTGGATGGAATGTCCTATAACTATCAATTAAGTCCATCTTGTTTATGTGTCATTTAAAGCTTGTGTTTCCTTTATTTATTTTCATTTTGGAGGATCTGTCCATTGGTGAAAGTGGGGTGTTAAAGTCCCCTACTATGATTGTGTTACTGTTGATTTCCCCTTTTATGGCTGTTAGCATTTGCCTTATGTATTGAGGTGCTCCTATGTTGGGTGCGTAAATATTTACAATTGTTATATCTTCTTCTTGGATTGATCCCTTGATCCTTTGTAGTGTCCTTCTTTGTGTCTTGTAATAGTCTTTATCTTAAAGTCTATTTTGTCTGATATGAGAATTGCTACTCTAGCTTTCTTTTGATTTCAATTTGCATGGAATATCTTTTTCCATCCCCTCATTTTCAGTCCGTATGTGTCCCTAGGTCTGAAATGGGTCTACAGTAGACTGCATATATATGGGTCTTGTTTTTGTATCCATTCAGCCAGTCTAGGTCTTTTGGTTGGAGCATTTTACCTATTTACATTTAAGGTAGTTATCGATATGTATGTTCCTATTACCATTTTCTTAATTGTTTTGGGTTTGTTATTGTAGGTCTTTTCCTTCTCTTGTGTTTCCTGCCTGGAGAAGTTCCTTTAGCATTTGTTGTAAAGCTGGTTTGGTGGTGCTGAATTCTCTTAGCTTTTGCTTGTGTGTAAAGGTTTTAATTTCTCCATCGAATCTGCATGAGATCTCTGCTGGGTAGAGTAATCTTGGTTGTAGGTTTTTCCCTTTCATCACTTTAAATATGTCCTGCCGTTCCCTTCTGGCTTGCAGAGTTTCTGTTGAAAGATCAGCTGTTAACCTTAGGGGGATTCCCTTGTGTGTTATTTGCTGCTTTTCCCTTGCTGCTTTTAATATTTTTTTCTTTGTATTTAATTTTTGATAGTTTGATTAATATATGTCTTGGCATGTTTCTCCTTGGATTTATCCTGTATGGGACTCTCTGTGCTTCCTGGACTTCATTGACTATTTCCTTTCCCATATTAGGAACGTTTTCAACTATAATCTCTTCAAATATTTTCTCAGTCCTTTTTTTTTCCTCTTCTTCTTCTGGGACCCCTATAATTCCAATGTTGGTACGTTTAGTGTTGTCCCTGAGGTCTCTGAGACTATCCTCAATTCTTTTCATTCTTATATCTTTATTCTCCTCTGTGGTAGTTATTTCTACTGTTTTATCTTCCAGGTCCCTTAACTGTTCTTCTGCCTCAGTTATTCTGCTATTGATCCCTTCTAGAGAATTTTTAATTTCATTTATTGTGTTGTTCATCATTGTTTGTTTGCTATTTAGTTCTTCTAGGTCCTTGTTAAACGTTTCTTGTATCTTCTCCATTCTATTTACAAGATTTTGGATCATCTTTACCATCATTACTCTGAATTTTTTTTCAGGTAGACCGCCTATTTCCTCTTCGTTTGTTTGGTCTGGTGGGTTTTTACCTTTCTCCTTCATCTGCTGCATATTTCTCTGGCCTCTCATTTTGCTTAACTTACTGTGTTTGGGGTCTCCTTTTTGCAGGCTGCAGGTTCGTAGTTCCCATTGTTTTTGGTGTCTGCCCCCAGTAGCTAAGGTTGGTTCAGTGGCTTGTGTAGGCTTCCTGGTTAAGGGGACTGGTGCCTGTGTTGTGGTGGATGAGGCTGGATCTTGTCTTTCTGGTGGGCAGGACCACGCCTGTTGGTGTGTTTTGGGGTGTCTGTGACCTTATGATTTTAGGCAGCCTCTCTGCTAATGGTTGTGGTTGTGTTCCTGTCTTGCTAGTCATCTGGCATGGGGTGTCCAGCACTGTAGCTTGCTGGTCATTGAGTGGAGTTGGGTCTTAGCATTGAGATGGAGATCTCTGGGAGAACTCTTGCCGATTGATATTATGTGGGGCCGGGAGGTCTCTGGTGGTCCAATATCCTGAACTCGGCTCTCCTACCTCAGAGGCTCAGGCCTGACAGCCGGCCGTAGCACCAAGATCCTGTCAGCCCCATGGCTGGAGTGCCTTCAGAGTTGGAGAAGCTGCCCTGCAGTGGTTGTCCTTCTGCGCTGCACATTAGAATCACCTGCTTCTTCCTTGTTTTGCTGCAAAGGCAGGGTTCCGCAGAGAAAAACAGTAGCCTTGAAAATAGTCACAGCCCTGAGATGGCTTTCTTTCTTCCTTGGTGCTTAGTCGGGTTTCTCTTGCTCACAGGGGGACTATGTGCAGAGGCCTCGTACCTGGCTCTTCCAACCCTAAATGTTTTAGATTATCATTTCATATAATACTTGCAGCAAGACTGGTATAATCCTTACAACAGAACAATTACTGAAGCAGACCCTAGAGTGTTTTATCCATATACCTTGAACCACTGGATAAACCTAAACCGAGACAATGTTCATCTTCATTTTGCAGATGAGGAAAGCAAAGGACAGAACAGTTAGAAGATTTGTCCAAGACTACCCAGCTAGTAAGCAATGGAGTTGGCATTTGAACCCAGCCCTGCACCATGGATTCCACCTCCCCAGTTATGTGACAATGAGTCTATGCAGGAAATCTGAATTGTGGGGATCGTTCTCCAAAACACACATACTCAGAGAAATTCCACCAGTTGCATTGGACTTCTGTGCACGTAAGGTTGCAGAATGTGAAAGACAGAGACAGCAGCCTACAGGGGAAATTGGGTCTCCGGCAGCTGCTTTGAATTAACATTAAGAGCCAACATTAAGCAGTGAGAAGCACAGAGCAGAGTGTCCTCTAACAGACACTCCTGGAAATCCTGATTCCATGCAGAATTACAAACTCCAGATCTACATTTCCATACTCCTGACAGGTTGTTAGCTTGCAGCCGAAACACAAGATGTGATCCTGGCTCAGGAGAAACAGGAATTAGCACGCCTGCCTGAAAGCCAGGGGCAAAGCAAAGAATACGCACAGGTACTTTTGAAATAGGAGCTGAAATCACAAAGTTTGAAAGCATTTGCTCATTAATATAAATTTGGGATAAAGAAATCATCTATGGGTGGTCAAAAGTAAATCAAACACCCACCAAACCTCTAACTACTTCTGCACATATGAAATTGCCACCCATACCCCACGCAAGACAACTGTGCTAGATCCATCTCCCTTTTGACTTTTAAAACTTGCAGATCATTAATACTCTGTCTGAAACATAGAAAAACTGTTTAGTCCCAATTGTTTAAGTGACAATCTTGGGCAAATAACATCTTCGTGGTCAAATTAGAACATTAATAAATATTGTCAAATTGAGTTTCATCTGTATGTGAGGTCCAGTGCATTTATTTTTACCAAACTCTACAGATGACTGTACTACAAAGCATAATCAAGTGTATAATTTTTAGCCAAATTTGGGGAGCTCTTTAACAGAATACTGTAAAAGGAAAGCCCCAATGTTCTATCTCATAAAGAGAACTCCAAGTCATTGCTCAATAGTGCGGTTGTCCAACATGAAACAATCTGGGGTCTGAAAACCGTATCAGAGTTCCCTGAGGGTTTCCACAGAAAACAACAGTAATTAGAATTCTGGAGCAGAGCTGCTGTCTTTGACAATCTCTGCCCTCAGAGTTCAAGCTGAGCCAACACTACAAGAGGCTTCAGAGTAGACCCAAGACTGGCTTTCAGCCAGCCTTCAATAAATTACAGAGACTCCTGAGGAATCAGTTGCAAAACAACCCAGAGTCTGAGGCCAAGGCAAACTTTTCCGAACTGTTTATCAATTTCTACTCCCCTTATCAAAGTTCTCCAGCAATAGGCAAGTGGCATACACATGATATTTAGACATGGACTTATTCATACACAAGTCAAAAGCTCCGCATTCTGATCCTCCCTGCATTGGCCAGAGACCCCCAGCATCCGTGCCCACAGCAGGTGGCCGTATGATGCTCAATAGGATCAAACAGGGATCTTCTGCTCCAGAGGGGATTTGGACACCCTCCCTAGCCCTGCTGTGTCAAGGAACTCTGTTTTCACATCCTGGCTCTTAGAGCACAGTCTGGAGTTCTCGGACACAAGATATGGTTATCAAGCAACACAGCAGAGGCCCCTTCTGTCATCTTAACCTCTGTAACAAGATCTTGCTTACAGAATGACCGATATTAGGGGGAGATGATTAAAATATTTGACCAGAGCAAGAGCCTTCCCTGAAATCATGTTACATGGGTCAGGCCAGCTCCACCCTTTAACCCCTTCTTGGGGAATTCGCAGACTGAAGACCAAAGTCTTCCACTCCCACTGGGAATTCTGCTCTTAGGGCAATAAGGCCAGCTGTGCTACATCTGCCTCTCTAGCTCCAGTTTCTAGCACCAGTGTCTGGCATTTTTAACAACTCTTTGATGAATGAATGTTTCGGCAAGTCAGGTGACGGTAAGGAGCCTATCCTGCATTAGCCATCTGCTCGGTTTATTTCCACTGAACCATCACTCATTGAGATCTTAGGACAGGACAGGCCACACTAGGATGCAAAGATGATTAAGGCACAGTCCTGTCCCAGAAGACCAAGTAGTCTAGGGGGAGGCCTTATAGTTGAATCGTTTTGATAGAGTTTAAATATGGAAATACGGCCACCAAATGCAGATTCTGAATCCTGCTGGCTGCTTTCAAGAGGGCATTTAAGCATTCTGACATTCTAGGAAAGTTACCAAAGGGAGGGGTATTTGGATGAAGGGAAAAGCTCAAAAGACAGGATAGATTAAAAAATGTTCATTCACTTTGACTCCATAATCCCTCCTCTGGAACTAGTCCCAGAGCAATTGGTCAAAAAAAAAGCTTAAATGTACAAAGATGTTTTTCACCATATTATTATAATAGGGAACAACTGTAAACCATTTAAAGGTCCATCACTAGAAGAAAAGCTAGTAAATTACAGCACAACATAACGTTAGATGTAAAAAGTAGAACACAAATTTGTATAAGGTACTGTGATTGGAACCATTTACACATAAACAAAGACCAGAAAGGAACTAAAAGTGATTACACAGATGTGTAAGGAACCTGAAAATTGCAAGCTGCTTTTACATATTCTCTTACTGGATACTCCCAACAACCCTGGGAAATAAGTAGTATGATTATGAAGCCACTTTTTTTTTTAATGCCTAAGGAATGGAGATCCGGAGGATAAGTGACTTGTCCAAGGTCAGAAGAGAAAACTTAAACACTAGAAAGACATCTACTCTCAAAGTCCTTCTTTCCATTATATTACTCTGTTTCTGGAAAATGCAAATCATTGTTGGGCTAGTATAGGTGAAATATGTGCTAGTTTTTAATTACCAATATACATCTTTAAATAATTTAAAGTGCTTTCAGTAGTAAATTTAATTTTAAAAATATATCTAGAGTAGCATAGCGGGGTTTCACACATCAAATAACAGCGATAAACAACTTTGTTGAGAACCAGGAGGTGTTTCTTTTTTTATCTAAAACTGAAAATCAGGAAAATGAGAATCCTAGTCTTCTTTCAATACAATTCATCTTGATCCCAGTTGCAGAAAGCCACTTTGGGCATCCCTTGTCATTTTTTGTGTCCTGGTTTTACTGCAGTGAAAGTTAAAACTCTGCTTTAATTTATAAGTCAATAAAAGTTGCTAAGGTGTTATCTTACTGTTTGACCAAGGAATACAATTGCTTCAAGATGGTTTCCCTCCCACGTGCCAAGCAGACAATCTTTTAACCTGAATGTGCAGCACTGAACTGAACTGTATTAAAAATATTTCTGGAATTTAGGTATCTTAACTGCAAAATAGGACAATGCATAGGATAGGCTTTGATTCAACCCCAGCATCCTCTGAGAGTATGCTCTTGATTTTCTCTCTCCATTATGTATATTAAGGAGTGTAATATCAAATATACATTTGCAAAATTCCAAGCCCACTTCCCTCTAAGATACACACACCATTGAAAGCTTCCACAACTCCTTTTACCAGCAAAGTACCTTGGAATCTGCATTACTCTACACTTCACCCCTCTCCCTTTCATGGTGGATTGGATTGTCATGACATCATTAACCATATGGGACACTGTCACCATGAGCCTTGCCTGTCATCTTTTGAAAACAATGTAGCTATTTGGATGTTTCTACCATGTCATCAAGGGAGTTGCCTCTCTTGCCTTCCTCTTGCTCTTTTTTTCTCTCACTGCTGTAGAAGTTCTGATACTCTGGATTGTTCCTAAGCTTGTCCCTTTGCCTGCCAAGGGCAGAAAACAGGAGGCGGTGACCTTGACTACAAAGAGCATACAGGAAAATCCTCAAAAAACAGATCTCTCATTAAAATTTAATCATTTATTTGGAATAAGAAACTTCATTTTTTTAATGAACAGCAAATGAAATGAGATTTATATCAAATTTGCCTTGCTAGAAATATGTTTAATCACATAATAACATTAATTTCAGATAGAGAGGGAAGAAGGTCAATTTTGGACATCAGAAGACATGTCTGTGTAGGGAGGGCAATGTGAAATCAGAGTGTCAGATTTTGGAAGGGATCTTTAAAACCAAATATTTCAACCTCCCTCCTGTAAAATCTATGACAATGGAGCTGACTAGCTTCTGTGGGTTTCAGGGCTTCCATTTCAAGCATGTCCATTTAATTCCTTTGCAGAGCAGAATTAATAATTAAAGTTTCTCTTATATTGAGTTAAATTTTGTCTCTCCCTAAAACTTCTACCAGCATCTCCCCTCTGATTAAATACAGAATAAACCCATTGTTTTTCCACTTAGTGGCTTAGGTTAAGATTTCTCCCAAGTGGTTCCCAAGGAACCCTAGTTCCTAAGAGATGTTAATAGGTTCACCTGGGTTGGGGGTTCTTTTCTCAAATAAGTTTGGGAAAGACTGCATTCTTTACCCCTCTACCGGAGAATCACAGCAACCTGTTAAAGGCTGTGAAAAGTTTTTTTAAAAAACAAACAAAACACTCTATTCTATCTTTATTTCCTCCCTTTTCAAACTTATTTTGCCTGTGGAACCCCTCTGCCTTGCTTTGGAACACCAATTAACACTTCTCACGAGCAGTGTTGTTGAGAAACACTGTGGGAATTACAAAGCTGAGTCTTGTCTTTGCTAAACATCTCCGGTTTTGTCAAGAGCTCCACACGGGAAAAACTTCAGACACTTCACACTCCTTGTTCATCATGAGGTCAGCAGTGCCTGAAGGGCAGATCTGGGGAGGGAGGAGTGAGGAGTTCTGAAATGATGTTAGGAGAGAAATGTCCACAAACTGCATCTCCTTCTAATTTTGTCAAGGGACATGGCGGCAGTGATATATGGATGAGTTTGAAAATAAAACTCAGCCTCCTCAAATTCAGCCCCATCTTCCCCATCTGGGTTAATTCTGTCTCCCCAATGCTGTCCTGTTTCCCTATCCACTTCCTGCTCCTCCCATGGCAAGGAGAGAAGAAAGAGAAGAAGGAGGTAGGATTATGTATCTGCACACCACACTCTGCCTGCTCCAAGTGTAGTGTAGAATTATTAATTATTCATGGAATGCTAACGGATCTCCAAGGACCTCAGCCCCTGAAGAAAAGGGAGAGAGAGAGAAATGGCCTGCCTGAAACTGTTACCATTCCCATATTATTCCTGATTCAAATCGTGACTGTGCAAAGCTCTGCAGTCCGGCTCCTTAGAGCCTTCTCCCTTCAAAGAGGCTTTGCCACCCTAAGAGCTTTGCGACTCTTAAATTCAAATTATTGTGCATGTTTTTAAAATATTTTTACCTTTGCAGAATGTTTTTATCCTATTACTGATTGTCCTATTAGTATGCTAATTTATTTTATTTCCTTTAATTATCTCATCTACATGTTTACTTTTTTTACTCTCCTAAATGGGGAAGAGGGAGCAACAGGGCATACAGGGAATCTTGAGGATCAGTGTGCTACCAAGGTGGGGAGTGGGGGAATTTTGCCCCACCCTCATTATCTCCTTCAATCCCTCCCAATAATTTAACTAAATGTGAACAAAAACTGAGTCCTTACTGTGCAAATGGAGTTTCAAGACAATTCCTCTAGACCCCTTCCGAAAAGATTATGATGATTAAAACCCTCCTATACAGTCATATTGGAACCAATTGATGTTATTAAATACCCTGTCAAGTCATCAAATCATTATTTTATTCTTGTTGGGGATTTTTCCTCATACTTGTTCTGTCAAAAGTTAGGAGAATTACAGTAAGTTTTCGCACTTCTATGGAGTTTCTAAAAAAAATTATTGCATATTTAAGAATATTTATATATTTTGATGCTGATATTTAATACATAAATATTTATGAAAGCTATTTTAAAACTTATTGATCTTCATTACTTGAACGTTTTCTTACCTTGCTTTTTGCTCTCCTTTTTTTTCTCCTAACTTTTTATATATCTTTGCCTCACAATTTACTTTTAACCATTTAAACTCCATTCCGAGAGTCTTTGCCCTTTAAAAAGATATATTAATTCATTTACATTTATAATCCATACACGCACACAAATCAGGGACTTCCTTCTGTCATCTTGCTCTGTACTTTCTGTACTTTATACTGGTTGCTAACTCTGTCTACTGCTATAGTGCCTCAAGTTTACTGCTTTATATTTTCTTCAGTGATTTGGCAGGAGTATATCCCATTCTTAATTCTATTTGTGGTTTATTCACTCAACACATATTTGTTGAGTACTTACAGTATGAAGGTACTGGACAAACTGCTTTAAACTTCAAAAAAATTACAATCAGTGTGCAATGTTTTAAAATAAGGTTAGGAGTAATTTCTTTTACACACTTATACTTTAAAAGTTTGGTGTTTTGATCATTTAATCAACAGCCTTTAATTGCTCATTTTCATTCTTAATATGGATAATGTAAACTAAGTTAAAACTCATCACTTGACTCTCATACTTGTTCTGAACCTCAATACAGATGTTTAAGTCTTTTCCCAGATGTATCTGAAATGTTAAGATCTGAGGGACAAAAAAACAAATGTAGAACTGTCTAACTTTCTAAGATTCAAAGAATTCTTTACATGCTGTTTCAAGTGCCTTTTGAAATCGGAAAGCCCATTAATCACATAGTACAACACAGTCATTTAAAATCATCTCCAAGCCCTCCATGACTAAGAACTTGGGAAATTATATCCTATCCTTAATTTTTTTTTAACATCTTTATTGGGGTATAATTGCTTTACAATGGTGTGTTAGTTTCTGCTTTATAACAAAGTGAATCAGTTATACATATACATATGTTCCCATATCTCTTCCCTCTTGCGTCTCCCTCCCTCCCACCCTCTCTATCCCACCCCTCCAGGCGGTCACAAAGCACTGAGCTGATATCCCTGTGATATGCGACTGCTTCCCACTAGCTATCTACCTTACGTTTGGTAGTGTATATATGTCCATGCCTCTCTCTCGTTTGTCACAGCTCACCCTTCCCCCTCCCCATATCCTCAAGTCCGTTCTCCAGTGGGTCTGTGTCTTTATTCCTGTCTTACCCCTAGGTTCTTCATGACATTTTTTTTCTTAACTTCCATATATATGTGTTAGCATACGGTATTTGTCTTTCTCTTTCTGACTTACTTCACTCTGTGTGACAGACTCTAGGTCTATCCACCTCATTACAAATAGCTCAATTTCGTTTCTTTTTATGGCTGAGTAATATTCCATTGTATATATGTGCCACATCTTCTTTATCCATTCATCTGATGATGGGCACTTAGGTTGTTTCCATCTCTGGGCTACTGTAAATAGAGCTGCAATGAACATTTTGGTACATGACTCTTTCTGAATTATGGTTTTCTCAGGGTATATGCCCAGTAGTGGGATTGCTGGGTCATATGGTAGTTCTATTTGTAGTTTTTTAAACTACATATAGTTTATGTAGTTCATACTGTTCTCCATAGTGGCTGTACCAATTCACATTCCCACCAGCAGTGCAGGAGTGTTCCCTTTTCTCCACATCCTCTCCAGCATTTATTGTTTGTAGATTTTTTGATGATGGCCATTCTGACTGGTGTGAGATGATATCTCATTGTAGTTTTGATTTGCATTTCCCTAATTAATGATGTTGAGCATTCTTTCATGTGTTTGTTGGCAGTCTGTATATCTTCTTTGGAGAAATGTCTATTTAGGTCTTCTGCCCATTTTTGGATTGGGTTGTTTGTTTGTTTGTTATTGAGCTGCATGAGCTGCTTGTAAATTTTGGAAATTAATCCTTTGTCAGTTGCTTCATTTGTAAATATTTTCTCCCATTCTGAGGGTTGTCTTTTGGTCTTGTTTATGGTTTCCTTTGCTGTGCAAAAGCTTTGAAATTTCATTAGGTCTCATTTGTTTATTTTTGTTTTTATTTCCATTTCTCTAGGAGGTGGGTCAAAAAGGATCTTGCTGTGATTTATGTCATAGAGTGTTCTGCCTATGTTTTCCTCTACGAGTTTGATAGTTTCTGGCCTTACATTTAGGTCTTTAATCCATCTTGAGCTTACTTTTGTGTATGGTGTTAGGGAGTGATCTAATCTCATACTTTGACATGTACCTGTCCAGTTTTCCCAGCACCACTTATTGAAGAGGCTGTCCTTTCTCCACTGTACATTCCTGCCTCCTTTATCAAAGATAAGGTGACCATATGTGCGTGGGTTTATCTCTGGGCTTTCTATCCTGTTCCATTGATCTATCTTTCTGTTTTTGTGCCAGTACCATACGGTCTTGATTACTGTAGCTTTGTAGTATAGTCTGAAGTCCGGGAGCCTGATTCCTCCAGCTCCGTTTTCCATTCTCAAGATTGCTTTGGCTATTCAGGGTCTTTTGTGTTTCCATACAAATTGTGCCTATCCTTAATTTTATACAGACACAATGACTCAAATATATAGGATAACATATAAGCAGAACTCAGAATTAATTGTATGTAAATGCAATATTGAGGAACCCAGATTTAGATTACAACCTCTCTCAGCATGGTTTCTGTAAAATCAAGCTTGAGTTTTTATTTCATTCATGTTTATTACATGATGATATAGCTCTTATCCCATTTTATAGACCCAAGCTGAGATCTGGCAAACCCAGGCACCATAAAATATCTGGTTGATTACTCTAAGTTTTAAAAAAGGATTTTAAGGGAAAAAACTTTTGTTAACTAAACTTTCAAAAAATCTGCTCCAGAATATTAGATCCCAAACTTTGCTAAACTGCTTATTTTAACTAAGTCTTCAAGCAGATTCAGGGTACACTCAACACAGTACCCTGTTTTAAAATAGGGTAACCAAATTTACAGAACTGTAAGTTTGCTAAATATTCATTTAAAATTCTATATAATCTTTCTTCGCTACAAATTGTTGGTACCCATGTCTTAATCTAATATCCACTTATGAAGCAAATATCTTGTATCAGCCAGGGTCCAATCAGGAAAGCAGAATCAACTCTAGGTATTTCAAGCAGTAGGAATTTAATATGGAGAATCAGCTACCCAGGAGCTGGAGGAGTAAGCAGCCAAACAGAAGAAAGTGAGACCACCAGAGATTTGCAATATCAGGAAATGGTCACAACCTTCAGGGCTACAGGGGCAACAAGAGGAGCCCAGATGCTGCAGCCATTCAAAAGGAACTAGCTCCTCGCCTCTGGGGTGAGGTAGGAAGCTGGCAGTCGTCAGAGACCTAGGGAAATGTAGCTTCCTGAGATGTAGGGCCAAGGAGGGGAAAAGCAGTGAATGGATTTAATGCAAAAGTGAAGATGACCAGGACACAGGCACCCACGTGTGTACATGTATGCACACACACACACCCCCACACACGATTCATTCATCTATCTTTCCTCGGCTTTGCCTTCCAGAGAAGAAACCATCCATGACCAAAGCAGGAATCCCAAGTTAATATAACTTCTTTCAAAGCTTCTATGATCATCATAATACCTTACACTTCTCTAACACTCCACTGTTTCATAGCACATTCAAAACCATCCATGCGTTTTTATTTTAGTTTTTACAACCACCACATGAGGCAATTCATGTATTAACAGTCTCATTTTACAAATGAGGAAATTTAGAGAGATTAGGGTATCTAACTAGTACACTGCAGAGTTAGATCTAAGTCCTGGATTCTCCAGGCACCAAGAGCAGGCTCTTTATCGTCTGCCTACTGATGAGTGCCTGAAGGTCACAGGTGAGCAAAGTAAAATCTCTAGGCTTTAAGTCACTACATCTGGCCACACACTAAGAAACGAGGCTATATTAAGCTGATCACAGGCAATAGCCTCTCTTAATCAACTTTATGCTTCAAGTTACCCATTTTAAGAAAAATTCATCATGGCAATAATTTGTATGGCGCATGACTGCTTACAAAGTGCTCCCCATTTCCCCATGTGATATAATAATATTCATGAAATACAGCCTGGTACCTAACCCATGTCTAATCTGCAGGCATTGTAAGTGAATAAGCTCAAGGTCAGTGAGGTGGTTTTTTTTCCTCATGGATAATATGAATCTTGTGACCTACTGCATGAATTCAAAGAGATCCTTTTCCTTCATTTGTACTCAAAATCACAGTTAGAGGACTTTTCTTCAGATGTGACCTATTTCTAACTATTTCCCTGACCCACAAAATCACAGACAACAAAGCAGCTCTGTCTCTGTTTGGAACACACCACACCTCAGAGGTTTGCTTCTGGGAGTAACAGAGTTTCAGGGTCTTCAGAGTCCCAGAGTGAGGGCTGGGCTATGCCTGCCCCCAGTAAGGCAGGAATGGCCAATCCCACTAGATAGCTGGGATTCCTCCTGGTGTACCTTTGCACAAAGTGCTGGATGGTAACCTGATCTAGTCTGCGAGGCGTGACAGCTCCAAATACTGGAATCAAGGCACTTTCAGCATTTGGCAACTATTCTTAGCCGGGACTCCAGATGAAAAGCAGCCGCAGCGTCCAGTACGGAGCATCACAACCTGATTGGAATCTGATTGTAACAGCAGGGCTAGCACTCGGCAGAACGAGGATTTCCAAACAATGTCAGACCCTGATAGAATTCTCACAGGAGGGGAAAGGGCCATCTCAAAAAAGACACAAAGCCCACCCTAGTTGTGACACCAAAAATTCTCTCATTTCTACCACGAAAGTGTTCCGTTTGGGCTCTGAGAATATGCAGAGGGCATGGTTCCCTATGGGTGACGGACATTTCCAGACTGGGAGCATTTAAATGCTACATAAAAAGAGCAGTGGGTACTGGTTCCCAAGAAATGCTTCTAAACAAAGCTAAGCGTTGGAGGAGGAGATGGTTTGCAGAGGAGCTGTGGGAGCCTCCCGGGTCCTATGCCCTCTCCCAGATCCTCTCAAGTATGGCTTCTTCCACCTCAGCTTCACAATGCCCAGCTGGGTCAGAAGCAATACCCACTCTGGCCCTGGCGGAGGCCAAATCACCCCAGGCAGGGCTCCACCTACAACCACTCTTCCCAAGCAGGGCGCCCTCCTCTGTCTGGACGCCTGGCTAGTGGTAGAAATGGAGGAGAAGGAACAGAGCTGAGGTCTGAGAGCTGATCATTAAATCTACGTGTCCTCAGATACAGAAAACAAACTTACGGTTACTAAAGGTGGGTGGAGGCGAGGGGTAAATTAGGAGTTTGGGGTTAACAAACACATACTACTGTATATAAAATAGATAACCAACAAGGACATACTGTAGAGCACAGGGAACTATACACACTACTGTGTATAAAATAGATAAGCAACAGGGACCTACTGTATAGCACAGGGAACTCTACTTAATATTCTGTAATAACCTATAAGGGAAAAGAATCTGAAAAAGCATAGATATACGTATATGTATGTGAATCACTTTGCTGTACCCCCGAAACTAACACAACATTGTAAATCAACTATACTTCGATAAAAATAAAATAAAATTTAAAGATAAATTAAATTTAATTAAAAAATTAAAATATACTAATCAAGTAAAAAAAAAATCTACCTGTATTTTGCTGTTTTGCCCATAAAATGTCCAGTGATGGGTGCTCCGCATATTTATGGAAAACTATGAGCAGCCACAAAGCTTGAAAACTGTAAGCAAAGCCCTCAAGACATTATCTGCTGTTCATCTTCTTCTCTCTCAGACAACTGGAAGTACACGTCATAGTGCCTGCATCTCCCTCCTAATTAAAGCAATCATAATATGCTATGGAACTGAGATCAATTGCGTGTTATAGTAAATCATACTAATTTCATAAGTCTTCTTTTTTTTTTTTTTTTTTTTTTTTTGCTGTACGCGGGCCTCTCACTGTTGTGGCCTCTCCCGTTGCGGAGCACAGGCTCCGGACGCGCAGGCTCAGCGGCCATGGCTCACGGGCCCAGCCGCTCCGCAGCATGTGGGATCATCCCGGACTGGGGCACGAACCCGTGTCCCCTGCATCGGTAGGCAGACTCTCAACCACTGCGCCACCAGGGAAGCCCCATAAGTCTTCTTTAATCTGATTTTTTCTGTCAAAATCCCAAAGCAGAGGTTTATTTCTACATACACCGTGGGAGGTGGGGGGAGGCACCTGGTGAAGTATTAAGTAAAAGCTACGGCCATTTTAAAACAGGCCACCAAATCCTTACCACCTTTTCTTTTTTCAGTCGACTCTTAGCTCACATAAGCCTGGTTCCTCAGGCTGTATCAACCTCCCTCCTGAACTCGCATCTCCTCACACCTCCTTCCTCCCTCGGACTCTGACACCCAAATCAAGAGGCTGTGGGCTGGCAGGAGGGGTCCAGGCACACGACCTGGAGGGAGGGGTCCTGAAAGCAAAGAGAAGAGGGCCCTGACAGGGGTGCCAGCCACGCCCCACTCCCACCGGCCAGTTGCTAAAACCGAGTCCCATGGGCTCAGACGGGATTAGGTGAGATGCCATCCAAGGCACGGCACCTCGCAGGGCAGGCGCGTCAGGAGCAGTGAGTCATCTGCACAAAGAGCGGGCGGCAAGGCGAGAGAAACAGAAGCAGCCTGCAGCGGCCACGCAGAGCCCGCTTCTCTTCTTTCCTGAACACAAGGTATCCTTTCTTTTATCGCCCTTTCAGTTCAGGACAAGCTATCAGTGACAGGGTCTGATTTCCAAAGCACTTCTCTCTCACACCCTCAATGCGACAGGATGCCAACTAAAAGGTCTGTAAGCTAAAAATAAGACCACTTGTCTGTCAAGTCGAGCACAGGGCCCAGTGGGTTCACAGCCCAGGAGGCCTTTGTCTAAGCCGAGGCAGAGTGGGAGGCGGCAGAAAACTCATGGGGCAAATTCTCAGGGGACTCCTTCCTCTGAGTTCACAGAGGTAAATATAAAAGCCTTCCAGTAGGTTTGCCCTCTGGAATGGGGCACTGGGGTTTGGCAGGCAGATCTGACCTCTGGAGTTCATATGAGCCAGAGATGCCTTTGGTCAAACTCAGCAAACAAAACGTGGGACCCTGCAAGCAGGTGAGTGTGAGGAGACCATAATCCAGGGACGTGACAGAGAGAAGAACAAAGCAGAGAGAGAGGCCCTCTGTGACCCTAAGAAAAACAGCTCTGGCTCTTGTCAGGACAGAAACAGAGCAAAAAAGGAGAGATCAAAGACGGGAGAATTAATCCCCTCTCTCCAGTGGTGTCAGAGAGGGCTTTGGCAACTGCCTCAAATGAAGGGTAAAATCCCACTACTGGGCACATACCCAGAGAAAACCATAATTCACAAAAAGACAAGCGCCCCAGTGTTCACTGCAGCACTATTTACAACAGCCAGGTCACGGAAGCAACCTAAATGCCCATCGACAGACAAACGGATAAACAAGATGTGGTACATATATATACAGTGGGATAGTACTCGGCCATAAAAAGGAATGAAATTGGGTCATTTGTAGAGACGTGGATGGACCTAGAGAGTGTCATACAGAGTGAAGTAAGTCAGAAAGGGAAAAGCAAATATCACATCATAACGCATATATGTGGAATCTAGAAAAATGTTACAGAGGAACCTGTTTGCAAAGCAGAAGTAGAGACAGAGACGTAAAGAACAAATGCATGGATACCAAGGGGGAAAGGGGTGGGGTGGGAGGAATTCGGAGACTGGGATTGACACATATACATTATTGATACTATGTATAAAATAGACAACTGATGGGAACATACTGTACAGCACAGGGAACTCTACTTAATGCTCTGTGGTAACCTAAATGGAAGGGAAGTCCAAAAGGGAGGGGATATCTCTATGTGTATGGCTGATTCCTTCTCTTGTGCAGTGGAGGCTAACACAACGTTCTAAAGCAACCATACTCCAATGAAAATTAATTTACAAAAAAAGAAATGTAACAGGCAGGGAGCAGTTACTGCCAGAGGTTCCATAACACAGAAAGGGAAATTCAAGTCCCTGGGAAGCCAGGGGCAGTGGAGAGACATGGTTCCACTGAGCAGAGCTAAGAGGCTTCCCCTGGCTTCCTCCAAAGCCTGGCAGATACCATCAAATCCCGGGAAATGTGGATGTCAACACTGAAGAAAAATCTTTCTCGATGGCCAGGAAAAGAAGGCAGGCCTCAGTGGCTACAGCTGAAGTCAATAGGTTTTGAAGACAGATTTTGACCCCGAATTTAGCAGCATCTATATGCTTTCAGCCTCTTCTTGCCTGATTAGGCATATAATGTACCTTTTCCAGCATTCGTTTCATTTCTCAATACACCTCTGTGGTTAAAAATGCCTATCCTCTATTTTGGATATTGCCCTGAATGATGGAAATGAGAGGATGTGTGACCCAATGGTCCATGAAAAAAGGCATCCAGGTACTTGATCAAAATTCTCCACAAATGGAGATGTGGCACAAGCATTTCACTCTCCCACCAGGGCCCAGGAGAGTACACTCCCTCGTTCTTTGACTCTCACTGCTTCTTCCCAGAGGTCCCCCAGGTTTGGCAGAAATCTCGGAGGGAGTGAAGAGCTATCACATATGCTTCTCAGCAGACGTAGCCTGAAAGGCATAACCCACTGTCAAAGAAGGGACTCCAAATATAGTCTGTCACTATGTCTCACCGTTTTTTGACAAGGAAATCCTATTTCACAGGAACCTTCTGCTAAACCTAATTTAAAAGCTGTATCTACTTTATCCATCTTTGCAGCAGACCAGCAGGCCTGTATCCCGTCAAGAGGGTGGTTATCTTATCAGGATGGAGGACCTAGCAAGAGGATGGCTACTCATGGGACCCGAGCTTGCCCAGTCTTCACACCTCCCGTTGGTATTTGATCCTGGCTTTCCAGCCAACCTGTTGAACCCCGTGAGGAAAGAAAGAATCTGTCAACATTCAGAGCTGAGGAGGAAACAGCATTTTTGAGATAAAATTCCCTTTGTGGCAGATGTATATTTTTCTAGCTTTATCTAGTTGTCTTTCCTCAACAGAGTCGCACAGCAGTAGATTTCATAAAATAACAAAATCACACGTAATCATGAAAGCTAGAAGCACCCCCCTTTGAGATTTCCTGCTTAGAGGGGCCTGAGATAAAGTTCTAGAGCCGGGCACATTTCTGAGTTATCTCACCATAATTGTGTAAGGTTTCTCTGTGTGCCTTAATTTTCTCATTCCCTGCTTTTCATAAGCCCAGCACAAATAATTGGATCTGCATATTCGGGGAAATTTTAGGGCTTTAAAATATATCAATACCAAATGAGAAGAAAGAGAATAAATATTCCTGACGTCCTAGTTTGTGTTCCCCAGGAGCAGGATCGAATCCTGAAGCAAGGATTCAAGTGCACACATTGATCTGTGGGGGAAGGAAGGAAGTGGAGAGAACACAGGTCGGGAGAAGGGAAGTAAGACACAGAAGGGAAGAAAGTTAATAAAGGTTGGGTTCTCAAGCCAGTTATCACAGTAGGTGACTGAAACTTAATCCTGCAAAGATGCTCTAGGAACCTGTGAAAACACATGCCTCAGGATCCTGCTGAGGGGCAGGGGAGCTGGGGTATTTATACACCAACTCTCTTCGGGCACTCTTGCAGCAATCCCAACAGAGCCATCCATAACTCCCTGTGTGGACTCCCTTGGACTCAAAGTACTTCACCTAATATTTAATTTTTTCTTACTATTTCAGTGTGTGGGGTTTTTTGAAGATTGCGCAAAGTCATTGGCTAACCAATAATCAGATAGGTAGAGCATTTGTAGAAGGAATTCCTCAGATCTTACATCTTCCCAGAAGCATGCACAATTTATTTCAGACCTGATGGCAATTCCACTCTCTTTGAACTCTCCAGAGACAAACACCAACTTTACTCTTTTGAATGTCAGTTATTTTTGGACAGTGTCAGATACCAACTTTACTCTTTTGGATATTGAAAAATGAGGCAGTTTTCTCTGCAAACCAATTCGAATCCTACAGTAACAGCATCTTTAATTAACTCTAGGTAGTAATCCTGAAGGTGGGGGGTAGATGACAATCTCTAAAATTTTGTGAGTGTGAGTGGGTGTGAGTCTGTGTGTTTGCATTCTTGTTGCTGAGATATTTTGATACGTTTGGGGAGAATCCTCCTCCACAGGGAGCCATTCTTACTTCGGAGAGAGAATGTGGTGTAGAATGAAGGTTGAAAAGTGTACACTCACCACCGAAACCCAGAACAGAAATATGATGAGGGAGAGAAAACACCAAAAACAAAAGAGAGTGACATGAAGAGAGAGCCAGACAGGTTAGAAATGGTTTGCTTTAAATAAGAAGTAGCCTCAGGATTCTCTCAAATAATGTCGCTTGTTATGTCCATATTTTGACAAATGGAACCACGTTGTGCTGCCTGTGTCCAAACAGTCCTGATCTCAGGCCCAGCCCTGGCTTGAGAAATGGAACCCACACAGTCACGACAGGTTTCCTACCACATCACTCATGTTGAGGGTGGAGCAGATGAAGGTTAGATGTTTCCTGTCAAAGTGTGAATCTCTCCCCAAAGAACACATCAGTGTCCTCCATCTCTTCAAGCCACACATAAGACCAGGGGCCTCCATGCAGCTGGATTTCTCCTTAACCTCACTGTTCCATTTGCTAGATCAGTTATCCCTAAACAACATGCTCTGGAATTCTGTGTGCTTCTCATAAATGGAACACGGCACCAGTTTTATAAAAGGGAGAAACTATTAAGAGAATGGCCCCCGGAGCCAATTAGAGGAAATACAGTCTCTGACACGCAGCTGCCATGACTAGTTGACACTCTTGGCTTAAAAATACTTAACACGTTTAGGGGATGGAGGGGGCACCCAGAGCATGAGCCCTGAGATCTAGAAATTCCTGTGGAAATGGGTCCAATCAACAAAGTGTGATTTCATCAATTAAGGAAAACCCAGCCACTTGCGGAGAAAATTTGGCAACTCTGCAGCAGTGCACCCTTTCCTATTTTAGGAAATAGAGAACACTGAATAAACAGAACGTAGGAAATACTAGCATGTGATATTTGTCAGAAGCACGCTATAAATGTCTGTTAACTCTATGACTCTCGACTAAAGTATCAGGAAGCACAATATGCGTAAGGCTCACTTTCAGTTGCCAGAAACATTCTGATTGAGGGAAAGAATTTTCTTCAACAAACAATTCAGGAAAACTGAAGATTTAGATGAGGGAGGAAAAATCAGGTAGACTATGTTACTAAGTAATAATAACAGCAGTATCCACTGAGTGCTTATTCTCTGTTGATCACTTTACACATATTATCCCATCTGAGTTGTACAACAACCTAACAAGGTTAAGTACTCTACTTTTCTTTTTCTTTTTTTTTTTTTTCAGTTCCCTGACCAGGGATTGAACCAGCGCATCTTGCAGTGCGGAAGTGTGGAGTCTTAACCCCTGGACCGCCAGGGGAGTCCCAGTACTCTAATTTTCATTTAACAGCACAGAGAGGTTAGGTAACTTCCCTACATTTACACAGCTAAGTCATGGTAGATCTCTCACACTTGAATTCAGGTCTTCATGAAACTAAAGCTCTTACTCTTTATAGTCACACCTTTTTTGCTCACAGTGGATGGTTTGCTCCAGAATGTTTTGTTTTCCAGATCTGACTCATCCCTGCTTACCACCATGAGCGACTACTATGGTCAAAGCATTATACTCAGATTTAAAAAGAAAGATAAAGAATAAAATGTGGTCCCTGTGGAGCTCATTCAAGGGCTTCTCACTAGAGACATTCATAACCTAAGAGAAGAAAGTTCCATTATAGCCACAAGTCTTAATCCTGGTCCAGGCCAGCGTAAATGGTTTCCTCTCAGCACTTTCATGGCTCCTAGTATGGCATTCCTCACGTTGCATTGTAAGTGCTACTCAGGATATCTGTCTCTCTCACTTAGTCATAAATTTTTTGAGGGTAAGCACGAACTGTATTCACTTCTAACACCATCTTACCTGGAGAAGGTATTCAATAAATGTTATTGATAAGTAAGTGAACAAACTGTAATAAGCAAGTGAAATCAAAGGCAATGGCATTTTCAGGAAACATCCATAATTCTACAATGTCTTTTGACACCGGGGAAACACTTTAAATGAATTAGCAGCTACTGACAGTTGCCCACCCGAAGTCATTCACACTAATTTACTCATTAGCAGAACAATGACTTTATTATTTACCCTCAGCAAAAGTGAATGTACTATAAAAAAGAAAAAACGGCACTGGATGGTTTCCGGAAAAGTTTCCTTGACTTTCAAAAGACACATAAATAAAAGGCAGTCCCTTTTCTTCCATAAGACCACATCATATGTAGGGGAATGATCTAGACTTGCTGGAGCCGATCCATGAGGAAAGCTCACCAAGAACAAAGACCACACCCTGAGGATGACAGAACCTAGCTCCTTAATGATGAGACCAAGGCGATGAGTTAGCCTCCTCCCCCTTGGAGCTAGTTCCTTCTAGACATTTTATTTTTATTATTATTTGTTTGTTTGTTTTTTTATGGTACGCGGGCCTCTCACTGTTGTGGCCCCTCCCGTTGTGGAGCACAGGCTCCGGACGCGCAGGCTCAGCGGCCATGGCTCACGGGCCCAGCCGCTCCGCGGCATGTGGGATCTTCCCGGACCGGGGCACGAACCCATGTCCCCTGCATCGGCAGGCGGACTCTCAACCACTGCGCCACCAGGGAAGCCCCTTGTAGACATTTTAATATGTGAGCTACACCTTTCCCTTACTGTTTATGTCACTTAGACTTCAGGTTTCTGTTACTTACAACTAAAAATCACCTTGTTTCCTTCCCCAAAACCTTGCTTCCCAATCTTTGTTGTTATATCATAACTCCACAGGTGAGGATCAGTGTTAGTGGGTTTCTTCCATTCTGAGCATCAATTTACTTATTTATAAAATGAGGGAAATAAGACTTTTCTCATTCAGTTGTCCTTTTGGTTTATCTTTTCTTTGGTAGATTAGGAATATCATATCCTCTTCCTCATCATCATCATTCATATCGTCATCATTTATGTCATCATCCTAACTTGTTCAGTAAAGAAAAGAATAAAAGATTTTCACCATGTCAAATGTTAGAGAAAATAATATTTTATAACTGCATAGATTACAATATTCTATACAGAATGTTTAGAACATCACCTAAATTAAACCCATGGCAGAGACTGCCAGTTGTCCCACTATAACTATTCTCCCCTTCCTTCTTGATAGAAAACCTTTGATTTTGAGCTGTGCACATGGCCATTCAGAGTGAAGACTCCATGTCCCAGCTTCCCTTGCAGCTAGGTGTTGCCATATCATTAAGTTCTGGCAAGCAGGATATAAGCAAAAGCATCAAATATCCAGGCTGTGAACCTCTTTAAAAAGATTGTGTATCTATCTTTGCTCTTCCTTTTGCTCTTCTTTATCCTGTACTCCAGTAGCTGCATAAAATGCAGACATGGTAGTGGGAGCTCCTGCAATCTTGAAACATGAGGGCACAAGCTACACCCACATGAGGCAGAGCAATGAGCTAGAAGGAGTGTGAGTCCCTGGGAGCTCTGTGGAGAAGGGCCACTATACCAGCCCTGACTACTTCCCTTCTAGAAGGGGAGAGCCAGGCTTTGAGAAATGATAAGCATCAGTAGTACAGTCAGAAGTACCAACATGCTCACACACATATCTCCTTTTCTGTTTGATTCTACCGTATCTCTGTGAGAGCTCCCTCTCATCACCCCGCCCTGGCTCGATGTCATGCCCACCCAGAGCCACAACACAGCCCCTGATCTCTGACCTACTTCAGGAGTTGGTCCTCAGATGGAAATTTCCACCAAAAATCCAAACAGCCTTGTCCAAATCAACTCTCATTCTCAAATTTCTCATGCTCCTGGCACCCACCTGCTTTGATAATATTCACGTAAATATACCTCATTTAGGGAGGAATATTTACCCTTCCACCCCCCAAGACTCTCCCTAGTGCACCAGAGGACTTGGCTAATGAGTCTGCAAATAAACGGACTACAGAGGAGCTTATAAACTTTTTAGAAGTCATTATAAAAGCAGGAAACAACCATTACAACAATAAATTGGGATTGAGATGGTAACTGTTAAGAAAGGAAGTAGCTAGTGGTATATTAATAACAAAGAAAGCCACTTTCACAAATCTCTCCTCTGTCCTCTCCTCCCCACACACGGGTATATCACAGAGCAATTGATTTGGTCATAATGTTTCTCTTATTTTACCTTTTTAGCTTTTGGCTGAATACTGAACAGACTGTGAAATGGGCAAGTGCTTATGTTATGCACACAAACCACATTATATATTTTAATGGGATGTATATATAACACAACACCAAAATCCCAGCATCAGAATTAGCAGGAGGAAAAAAACTTTGAACTCTGTATGGAGGTTTAATGGTTCTGGCCAAAATACACACAGACACAGGTGTGTTTTAAAAGAAAAAAAGAAACCCTATGTTTTCCCATAAAGACAGTTTTTCTAAAGAGATGGGGTTTCCAGGGTCCAACAGTTCAGGGTCCAAGTGCTTCTATGAACAAAGAACTTTTCATCTGTAACAACTCTGAAGGATATTAATAAAAAGGCAAAAGATCAAATGGCAACGGGTCTAATCCTCGATCCCTAGTTGAAAGGTTCCATTTACACACAGAGAAGAGCTAAAGAAAATGAACAATCATTCCTTACAAAGTAATCTGAAAAACTACCAAATGCAGATATTTGAGTGTCACACAGCAGTCTTCTAAAAGCTTGTTGTACTGTGAAATGTGAGGGACCCATAGAAGGAACACCACTCAATAACTGTTAGCTACATGGGGGATATGGGCTCTAAGTTTAGTCCCAGTTCCTTAGTGTGGAAGAACAGCAGACTAGTTATTAGAATCCACTGCCCATTCTTGAGTTTGTTATCTTTAAAATTCCATCATCATGATAATAACAGCTAACCTTCCTGGACCTCTCACTGTGAATGGCACTCCTCTAAGCACTGTCCATACATTACCTCATTTAATCCCAATGAGAATGATGCTGTTATTATCTCATTTAGCAGGGAAGACCCTGATTAGGGAACCAGCCCAAAGTCACAGAGCCAGAGAGCAGAGGATTCAAACCCAGGTAGTCTGAGTGCAGAGGCCAATGAAAGTCAAAGAGAACCACGTTCCACTCCATGCATGCACACATTTGGGTACACCGGCAGGCAGAAATGTCTGCACTCCTTAACCTATGTCCTCTTTTTCTAGCACACGTACTCTCTTTTCTCTCCCACTCCTAAATTTAGTAGAATCTGTGTAAGGCAAGCTGCAGGATACAACGTCATGATTTGGAAACACTCTCCAAGTCTATCATTAACATTCAGACTGAAGTCATGAGCCTTTGTGAATCTAGCAGAATACCTTCCATGGAGAATATTAATAAATTTTGTTGATGGTGATGTTTGACAAAGGAGGAAAGGATGTGGAAGAGGAGATGAATTTCAGCAGCGTATCCAGCACCTAGCAGTGTGCCTGGCACATAGTAGGTGCTAAAAATGGTTTTTGAAGAATGACAAAGTGGAAGGTAGGTAAGGAGAGAGGGAGGGAATAAAGGAGGGAGAAAAGAAGGAAGCAAGGAAGGAAAGAGGGAAAGAGCAAGAGAGATGGAGGAAGGGAGACAGAAAGGAAGGAAGCGTAGAGAGAAGAGGATGGGAAAGAGGACAGATGAATCCTCAAGCATATGCTAGGATCAGGGTAAGCACCACCACTCTAACACTGTTGTCAGTTACGTAAGTAGCAGAGGATCGGCTGGGGTATGAGGAGGTAACAAGAAGAAGGGCCTCTTGAGTTCTTAACTAGGTCCTGAATTCTCCCTCCAGAACTGCACCCCAATGCACTCACCCAGCTCACATCCCCTTGTCATCTATTGGGTCCTAAATTGCTACCACTACTCCTTCTGGAAAGAGAAAGAAAAGATCTTGCTTTGGAGGAAAACTGCATCCATTCTCTGTCATTTGGTATGGGAAGGAATGACTGTCCTCCCAGCTCCACTTAATAAGGGGAAAAGGCTTAAAACTTTCAGCATCTCCCACCCTTCATGGCCTCAGTGAACCGATGGATCAGAGATGATACAAACCCCAACCAAAGTCAAGACTCAAGGACATGTTCACACACACAGAGTTTTATCCTCCTAGTTTGGGATTAACATATACACAATATTATACATAAAATAGATAACCAAAAAGGACAGGACCTACTGTATAACACAGGAAACTATACTCAATATTTTATAATAATCTATAAGGGAAAGACTTTGAAATATATATATATATATACACACACACACACACACATATATGTATATGTGTGTGTGTATGTATATGTCTATCTATATATATATCTGAATCACTGTGCTGTACAGCTGAAACTAACACAACATTGCAAATAAACTATACTTCAATTTAAAAAAAACTCCTCTTATAGTGAGGTGGATGAACCTAGAAACTGTCATACAGAGTGAAGTAAGTCAGAAAGAGAAAAACAAATACCATATGCTAACACATATATATAGAATCTAAAAAAAAAAAAATGGTTTTGAAGAACCTAAGGGCAGGACAGGAATAAAGACGCAGACATAGAGAATGGACTTGAGGACACGGGGAAGGGGAATGATAAGCTGGGACGAAGTGAGAGAGTGGCATGGACATATATACACTACCAAATGTAAAATAGATAGCTAGTGGGAAGCAGCCGCGTAGCACAGGGAGATCAGCTTGGTGCTCTGTGACCACCTAGAGGGGTGTGATAGGGAGGGTGGGAGGGAGACATAAGAGGGAGGAGATATGGGGATGTATGTATATGTATAGCTGATTCACTTTGTTATACAGCAGAAACTAACACACCATTGTAAAGCAATTATACTCCAACAAAGATGTTTAAAAAAATTAAAAATTAAAAATATTTTAAAAACTCCTCTTAGACAAGGTAGTGTAAGAGCGTGAGGCCTAGAAATCATGCAGACATTTGCTCCACCAAAGGGAGAGCCGGGAGAGCCTGGAGAGCCAAAGGCAGGGAACACCTGAGGATGAAAGTAATACCTCCTAAGGCAAAGCAGAGAGGAGGGAATATTCAGGTATCACTAACCTGCTGGATCAAGGTTCACCTGAGGCCAAAGCTACTTCAGTTAATGTGGACCAACACATTCCCTTTATTATTTAGGCCCCATTTCAGCTAGTTTTCTCTCATTTGCAGCACAAAGATCCTGACTGATACAATCTCTTTGTAAGTCCTGGATAGAGAACTTGCATTCTTAAATACAGGCAACAACTTACCAAACAATTTTCCTCCATGCTAGGATATAAACCACTGATGCAATCAGGGACTGTAAAAGAACTTGGAATTCCAAATGACAAACTTAAACCTCAGGCAGAAACCTGATCAGAGATGAGATGAGTGGACTCCCAGGTCTGAATTCTATCCTCACCTGTTTGGGGCATACAGACAGGAGCTGACACCATTTCTTTTTCTTTTTCTTTTCCTTTTCTAAGCATCGATATCTTATATACAACTGGCAGCACATTATTTACTAAAAGACCCCATTGTACTTAATTGGTATCTTTTATGTTTCTGCTCATCAGTGTTGTTTGCCCAAGATTAAAAACTCTTAGAAGGAATCCTATCAGCTTCACCCACTTTACACAGAATGTTATGGAGAAAGGCTGCCGAAACCTGATAAAGGTTTTTTCGTAGAGCCACTGCTGATCTTACTACTGCAAGCAAATCCTGAGGTAAGGGTATAAAATTCAAATGCTGCCTTGAACTCCGGTCAACAGTTTCCTGGAAGTCTTAAATTAAAGCCAAGAACTGCTTCTTCCAGAGCTTTACTAAACAGCAGTGATGTTCAAGGTCAAATTACAAGACATCTTGGGGTTGAATCTAATTCTGCTTGTCTGATGTCATCCACCACACACATAGGTCCCCCAACACAGACACACAAACCAATAGACACAAATGACATTCTGATATAATCAGAATGTTCTCCTGCTCTCAACAATAAGGAACAGCAAAGAAATTAGGAGACTTGGAATTAGACAACCTGGCACCAGTCTTGACTGCTTCCTTCTTGATGGGCAACTGTAGGCAAGTTACTTAATTTCCAAATATTATATTTTTTCTATAAATAAAATGTTGATAATAGCACTTGATACAAATACTTCTGAGGGTTTGTGTGAATATCAAACAAGATACTGTAACGGAATCCACTGTAAATAAAAATGCATTTCCTCTTACTCTGTGCTGAGCAGGCAAAACTTTGGGGCAGTTTCTCGATTCCCCTGTGCATGTTTTTTCGATACTATTCTTCCCTCAGCCTGATGGGTAAGTGAAATTGATGATATTTAGCAATTTAAGCAGTGTTCCAACAGGTTCAGCTTAACACTACCCTAACAGGTTGAGGTTTAAAATCCATTAGAAAACATTTTTCGGTGAGAGTTACAAAATTCATTTCAAACTATAAAGCGAATACAAAAAGTCCATTTTTTTTTTGTACAAAAAGCTCTTTCACTCCAGGAGGATCTTCAGGTCTGAGATGATTTATCATAATCTTCCATCATTTAAAAGCACTGTAAAGTGCCAAGCTTCTCTGGCTGCTTGACAAAGCATACAGTTACACTGACCAAGCAAAGAGTTACGCTGGGCTATCCTGTCTTCCTTACATATTTACGTCACTAAGAAATTTGACTAATGACCTTGAAATCTCAGAACTTTCAGCTCTAAATGGAAGTCTTTTGCAAGACAAGCCTGCAGGTAGTACACTGACGTTCTGGCTCACCACAGAGAAGGAGACAGTGTACAGCGACTCCAAAGACCACTGGACTCACCTGAACCAGCTGGTGTTTACTGACGGTCTGGTAGATGCAAGCCTTGATGCTGAGATCTGGGGTCATTCAAATAGAGTCACGATCCATGACCCCAATCATAAAGGAAGACCCAAGACAAGTTCTTTGTTTTGCTTTCAAATAAATAGGGTTTGATTATTTTTATCACTTTTATCAAGGTATAATTGATATAAAATAAAATTCACCAATGTTAAGAGTATATAGTTCCATGAGTCTTGACAGATAGGTAGATAGAGTTGTATTGCTACCACCATAATTATGATATAGAACATTCTTATCAGCCCAAAAAATTACCTCATGCCCCTCTGCATTAACGAATGGGATTGATTTTTAAAGTGTATAAATATCTTTAAGTCACAAAAAAGAAAGGAGGCTATTAACCAAATGCACCCGCCAAAAACCAAAATTGAGATAATAAATAAAAGCAGGTCGTAAAGTCAACATTCCCACTGGAGACCAACTGCATCCACTTAGCCCTAGACTGAATGGCATCGAAACCCCTGCTTAAAATGCTCTTTAATCCCCAATCACCCAGAGTGCTGTAAAGGAACTTCTTTCAGTACTGGCAGAACCCACCAATGGTCAGAATTACTTGCCAAGTGCCAACAAGTGCCAAGTCAGTGGAAGGGCTGAGAAAAGGATGCTGGACACCATTAACAATGACTATGCCTTTCTAGAAACAGAACCAAAGAGTGGCAAAGAGTCCTTGCCAATACAGCAGGCCAGAGAAAGCTGATTTCTAAAAATGGTTTGCCTGCGTTCACATGGAAGGGTGATGATGATTATATGTTTTGGAACCCAAGTCACTTAATGCTCATCCAAAATTGTTTTTCTGATCAACAGGGAGAGCAAAAACCCAAGACAGCTCTGAACAACTGACAAAAGATGGTTTATCCAACATCTCCAAAGCTCTTGCAGCCTCTAGTCTTAAATGTTACCAATTTATTCCTCTCGCTTTAGCTAATTAATTTATAAGTGCCCTCTACTGAACGTAGGCATGAAATTGCTTTCTCATCTGACACCAGCTCTCAGAAATACTGACAAGCAGGCCTCAATCATTGCCAGCATCCTCTCCAATAGGTGAACACAAAAAGCATAGAGGAAGGCAATGCTAGGCATGCTCAAACTGTCCTACTTAGCTCCTCACTCCTCACTCTACTTAGCAGGGCAAGAAATAAAGAAACCTTGGGCTTCCCTGGTGGCGCAGTGGTTGAGAGTCCGCCTGCTGATGCAGGGGACACGGGTTCGTGCCCCGGTCCGGGAAGATCCCACATGCCACGGGGCGGCTGGGCCTGTGAGCCATGGCCGCTGAGCCTGCGTGTCCGGAGCCTGTGCTCCGCAACAGGAGAGGCCACAGCAGTGAGAGGCCCGCGTACCGCAAAAAAAAAAAAAGAAATAAAGAAACCTGAGCTTAAGTTCAGGCTGTGGTTTTTAGTTATTGACTAGGAAATAACTGCTGCGTCGTTGCTTCCTTTTATCTCATCTTTATTGTTATAATCAATACCCACATATCATTACTAAAATCCAACTCACTACAAACTTACCTAAATGTAAATTAAAACCATAAGTCAGGCACAGTTTTATTAGACCCAAAAAAAGACTGTGCAATTATACATCATTCATTTTCTTCTTATCATTCAGTATACTTACATTCCTGTGCAACCAGGTGATAGTATCGATAAATTTAATTTGTAAAAATGTCCAAAGAAGCATGTTTGTTCATAGAGCTGTGGCATTCTAGTTACTTTTTCTCCCAAATAAGAAGTATCCAAAACGGGAGAAAATCTCATTCATTCATTTAATAAGTGCATACTGAGAACCTATTCTATGCCAAGCTACTGGCTAAAACCTTCACCTTTGGGGGGTTTACAGGACATTAGGAGACAGACAAGTATATGTTTTCAATGTCTGTGACAATTGTGATAAAAGGATCTCTAAAGAGCAAGTTCTGTGTATTGCTTTGGGGTAGAGAAACATGACATCAAAGGAATACTTACTAAGAAGGTGATGCTGATTCAAGTCTTGAAAGATCAGGAAGAACAAAGTGGGGTGGGATGGGGCAAAGGGAACACATTTCAAGGAAAGAGAGCAGGTTATGCAAAGGCACATCAGTGTGAGAGGCCATCAAATTTGGGAAACTGTAAGCAGCATAACACGTCTAGAGGGCAGGATAAAAATGGTAGGCAAGAGTGAGATGTAAGTAATCCAGAGATTATGCATGTTTTAGAATCAGGAGATAGGATCACATTCTGCAGGCTTCTGAAGCCACCAAGACTTTTTTTTTTTTTTTTTTTTTTTGCGGTACGTGGGCCTCTCACTGTTGTGGCCTCTCCCATTGCAGAGCACAGGCTCCGGACGCACAGGCTCAGCGGCCATGGCTCACGGGCCCAGCCGCTCCACAGCATGTGGGATCTTCCTGGACCAGGGCATGAACCCATGTCCCTTGCATTGGCAGGCGGACTCTCAACCACTGCGCCACCAGGGAAGCCCTCCACCAAGTCATTTTAAGCAAGGGAGGGAGGTGCATGGCTCTCTGCCTTAGAACAATCGCTCTTGAGGTGTTCTAGAATATGGAATAAAGAAGAGGAGGTCTGGGGCCAAGGAGACCAGTTCCCTGACTATTGCGATAGTGTAAGCAAAAGATTATGAGAACCTGAAGTAGGAAAGTAAAAAATAGGGACGGAGAGGAAAGAATGACTCAGGAACTATTTAAGGGATTTTTCTAACAGAACCCAGTGACTAATGGTGTGTTGGGAATGAGGAAGAAGTAGAAATCTAGGATTATGATAGGTAATTCACTCAGATAATAAACATAAAAAAGAACAGTTTTAGGGAAACATTTTTAAAAATTGCTATTTACACATAATAAATTTGAGTTGTATATAGCAGAGCTGTCTACTGACAGCAATTTGGATATAGAACACAGGTTCATTTCTGTCTGAAGAAAAAGGATGAAAATTAGAAGTGCCTAAAATTAACAAGGGCCTAATATCCACAATATGCAATGAACTCATGCAAATCCATCAAAAAGGGGAGAAAACCCTAAATAGAAAAACGGGCAAAGGACAAGAAGAGACAATTGATAGAAAGGAAATCCCCAAGTATCTCAAGCATCTGAACAGATGCTCATTAGTAACATGAGAAATGAAAATTTAATACAGCAACGGTATACTACTCTCTATCTATTCTACTGGGGGAAAACTAGAAAGCTAGACAATAAAAGTATTGGCCTGGTCTTGAAGATGCAGGAACTGGTGGGCAAAGCAGGCTAGTGAAGCCATTCTAGAGTACAATCTAACACAGGATTTGGTCAAATTAAGTATACACACTGCCTCTGACCCAAAAACTCTGCTCTTGGATACACATGTGAAAGAAATTCTCACATAAATCCCAAGGGGCTATTCATTGTAATGGGAGGTAAGAGGCATGCTGAGTGTTCACAGCTGAGGGAACAGAGGTGACCTGTGGATACACACGATGGACTACTATGCAGCAGTTAGAAGCAACACACTAGATGCACACAGAGCCACTGAGAGGATCTTAACACAAAGTCTTTAGTGGAAAAAAGAAACCAAATACAATCTATTATATGGTACTAGTCACAATCATTTAAAATACATGCGAATAAAACAACATACACAAAGAAAAGGACACCCAATAAACACACATTTGTGGTTGTCTCTGGGGGGAAAGGTAGTCAAAGAAAAGAGAAATACATTAATTTTTTAATAATAAGAAATGTCTCCCACTGGACAAATTACGAAAGGATTATTCAATGATGAGCATGATTAACTCAACTCACTACACCCGAGTTCCAAAAAACTAGGACAAGGGTAAGACTGGGAGACAAGCGGGCAGAGATTACCAGAAAGACTGGCCATTGTACTGGTTACGCTGCTTATTCTTTGTTTGCCCCCTTCCACCTTAAGAGTCCCCATTACGTTCTATGCCCATCTCTGCCCTATTCACTTCCCTAGGAGGCTGAGCTCCACAGGTTACCCTCTGTCTTCCACTTGGGTTTGGTCAAGAGGAGGTATCAGCAGGAAATCAGAGGGTGGGAAAAGAGAGAAGTTGGGGTATTTATACCTCCCTGACAAGCTCAGTCCCTGACAACTCCAAACCTCACCAGGCTATGGTTACCCTGATCCCTCCCTTGACCCTTTAGTCCTGGGAGAATTCATAGCTTTTTGATATTGTGAGTCCTGGGATACCTCTCCATCACTTCTTGATTTTTTTGGTTTCCTTCATTATCTTCACCCATACCTCTGTGGACCAGGTCATTAAGCTACTATTACAAAATTCTTTTTAGCAAACCCTTTTGAGGGTGCCATCTCTTTTCTCCCTTGACCCTGACCTAAATACCTATGGAGAGTTTTAGGGCAATAAGTACTCCAATAAAGGGTATTTTCTCTCATAATTCCTATCACTCTATAGCACAAGGGATGTATGGGAGACTGAGTAATTACATATTAGCTCACAACACTATCTCTCCCCTTACTGCCGTGCATCCTGACTGACCTTGGAGACAAAATGGCACAGATCTAAAGGATGTAGCAAGGACCAAGGTCAGCGTAGATCAGTAGATACTTGCAGGATTAACACTGTTTGCATTCCAATGACCGCCTGAATATATTTAAGATAAAGCTACAGTACATGTTTCACATTGGGGATTGGCAACAAATAGCTGTAGACTACATTCTGAAAAAATAAGTATTTTCACATGTGTTATGGGCCATTTCTAATCTCAGCATCAAAGCCAGGTCCATCTGCACGTTTCCAATCTTTGATCCTACCCATAACCTCCTCAGCAAGTCCTTCCCTGGCTACCTTATCTTAGTAGGGTGTTCCACACCCGCCCATTATTACCACACCAAGTTCATTTCCCCTGAACATGCATTACAATTTGTGCTTCTATTTTTTTCTTTACTTGTTATTACTCAAATTCTCCATTAGACTGTAAATTCCATCAGGGCAAGGGACAGTTTTCTAGGACCTAGAAGGCCCTTAATAAATATTTCTTCAGTGAATAAATGGTGAAAAACAGGAGTGACACAAAATGCAAAAACCATCATGTTTGTGGGTGGTGGACCTTATATGGCGGACTTTGTAGTCAAAACATACTTTTCAGATCTCGCTCCCTTGTAGTGTATACAAGGATGCTCGCTGTGTTTGAGGCTCTAAATATCTCTAACGAGGAGACTTCAAGTCTGAGTGTGTTTGCCTTACTTAAAACAGCATTCAGCACAGCCCCAAACACAGATGGGCGCTTCATAATATTACTGAAGAATGATGACACTGAGGATTATTTAATACCTCCTCATGGGGTGGAGACAGACCTTGGGCCACAAACATAGCGTGAATGTGCTTTACTTCTCAAATAATCTGAAGCAAAATTATTTCATCTGCAACCACAAATCAGACACATTCAGAATGACAAAGCCCCAAAAGAATGCCATTTTCAAGACTGAAACTGTATTATTCTGGGGTAAATGGAATCCTTGTTTCAGTGATACTGTAAGAGCAGAAATTAAAGATACTAAAAGTCTTCCCTCGGGGAACAACTGTTATCTGTGAACAATGAAAGTTTGTCTGAATAATTCATCAGCTTCAACGATGCAGGCCCCCCTTATTGGGGAATTCCAGGAGTTTGGGCAAGTGCATCATTGAATGTGTCTCAGCCACTCCGTTGCCATTCTGCCAGGGACTGGCATTTATGGGTACATTCCTATGATTTTATTAATTAAAAAAAATAACCTATATGGGAAGCCACTGTCAAGATAAAATTTTGAGGGTGCATTTATTTTACTAAGAAGAAAGAAGCTTATAAAGCGTCCATCATGAGAATCCACCTGGGACTCCACAAGAGATCACATACCCAAAACAAATCACCACGTCAGAGCCCCACAGAATTCTGAATCCCAACCAGCAAGCATGAATAATCCTTTTAAATGGTCACTTACATATCAGAACAGGTCCTTTGTGAAATTTCTAAGCAAGGCCTCTGGTTTCTGACCGAAACAGAGATTTATTGGGAAGGGGGGATGAAGTGAAATCAAGAACTACTGGGAAATTTCCACGAGAAAAGAGGACAAATGGTTTTTGTTGTCAGAATAAAACCAGCCTCTCCTGGCCAGGGTACGGAAAGCTGCTGACTACCCCACAGGAGAGTTGAGCAATATTTTCAACTGGTTTCTCAGGGACCATCCTGATTAAGTTGTAGTTATGGGGCAGATGCAATAGTTTCAAATCCTGGGTTGCTGTCTTATTAGCTGTGTAACCTTGTACAAGTCACTTAACCTCTCTCATAACTGGTTCAACATCTTTAATATGTTGAGAGTTAATGCCTACCCAATTACCTTACTAAATTATTGCAAAAATCAAGTGAGTTCAAATTTCCGAAAGTTCTTTCTAAATTATAAGATTCTGTATAAGTGGAAGGTGTTATCAAATATGCTCGCACAATATTAAATACCCCACATAGGACTCAGAAGCCTCTATGACTCTGGGTTCTCCATTTCTAGAGATGGTCTGCTTTTTGCTTTGCTCTCTACAGTTTCACTGAATTTTTTTTTTTTTTTTTAAAGAAAGATATAAACAAAGGCAAAGGGGAAAAAATGGAATCATACGTCCTACTTTTTGGTGCTGCTAGGCAAGAATTTTAGGCTGACGCTTGGTTCATCACCATGACTTGATATCAATATCACCTGAGGGATAGAAGTAAAATAGGGAGCATCCCAAAGGCATGTGATTCATCTCCCCACTGATGGAAGAAGAAAACATCAATTTACAGGAACCAGTTATATTTCTAATTACTAGCAGCAAACAACTGGAAAACTAAAGTTATAAAACTATTCCATTTACAATAGCATGAAAAGATATAAAATACTCATGAATCAATTTAACAAAAATTGTGTAAGACTTCCACACTAAACTACAAAACATACATAAGAGAAATTAACCTACAAAGTATGCAAAAGAAATTAAAGAAAACTAAATAAATTGAGACCTATATCACATTCACGGACTAGAAATCTCAATATTATTAAAATGCAATTCTTCCTAAATTTCTCTATGGATTCAACACAATCTCAATCAAAATCTCAACAGGCTCTGGTAAAAAAATGACAAGTTGATTCTAAAATGTACATAGAAATGCAAAGGACCTAAGATACATAACTTTGTCTATATGGAGAAAAAGAAAATAGAGTTGGAGGAGTCACCTGATTTAAATATCTACTTTAAAACTCCAATAATCAAGACAATGTAATATTGGCATAGGGATAGACAACAGATTAATGGGACAGAAGGGAGAATCTTGAAATAGACCCACATATATATGGTCAACTGATTTTTAACAAACGCATCAAGGGAAAAGTAAATTGTTTTCAATAACAACTGGATATGGGGAAAAAGTGAACCTCACACAAAAATTAATTCAAAATAGGGACTTCCCTGGTGGCACAGTGGTTAAGAATCTGCCTGCCAATGCAGGGGACACGGGTTCAAGCCCTGGTCCAGGAATATCCCACATGCTGCGGAACAGCTAAGCCTGTGTGCCACAACTACTGAGCCCGCGCTCTAGAGCCCGCTGGCCACAACTACTGAGCCCGCGTGCCACAACTACTGAAGCCCGTGCACCTAGAGCCCATGCTCCACAGCAAATGGAAGCCACCACAATGAGAAGCCCACACACCACAACAAAGAGTAGCCCCCACTCACCACAACTAGAGAGAAAGCCTGCACGCAGCAACGAAGACCCAATGCAGCCAAAAATTAATTAATTAATTTTCAAAAATTAATTCAAAATCATCATAGACTTAAATGTAAAAATTAAAACTACAATGATTCTAGAAGAAAACATAGGAAAAACATCTTTTTGACCTTTGGGTAAGCAAAGATTTCCTATAGAGGATAAAAAAAAGTATATACCAACTATATAAGAAAAAAAAATTAGCCGTCATCAAAATTGAAAACTTATGCTCATCAAAAGACACCATTAAGAAAAAAAAATGGTTCTGAAGAACCTAGGGGCAGGACAGGAATAAAGACACAGACATAGAGCATGGACTTGAGGACGTGGGGAGGGGGAAGGGTAAGCTGGGACGAAGTGAGAGAGTGGCATGGACTTATATACACTACCAAATGTAAATAGATGGCTAGTGGGAAGCAGCCACATAGCACAGGGAGATCAGCTCGGTGCTTTGTGACCACCTAGAGGGGTGGGATAGGGAGGGTAGGAAGGAGACGCAAGAGGAAGGAGATATGGGGATATATGTATATGTATAGCTGATTCACTTGTTATAAAGCAGAAACTAACACACTATTGTAAAGCAATTATACTCCAATAAAGATGTTAAAAAAAATAAAGAATTTGAAAAGGAAAGTGAAAGACAGGGGGGAAATGTTTGTAATACATATATCTGACAAAAGACTTATTATCCAGGGAAATCCCTGGTGGTCCAGTGGTTAGGACTCTGTACTCTCACTGCCAAGGGCCTGCTTTCAGTCTCTGGTCAGGGAACTAAGAAAGATCCCACAAGCCGGCGGCGTGGCCAAAAGAAAAAAAAAGATGTATTATCCAGAATATATAAAGAACTTCTATAAATCAATAACAAAAAGACAAACAGTGCATTTTTAATTGAGCAAATACATTTTGAACCCGTATGTAACAGAAGAGCTCACAAGTGGACAATAAGCATATGAAAATGAGCTCAACATCACTAGAACGATGTAAATCTAAACCAAAATAAGATAATACTTTGCATTCACTAGAATGGTTAAAATAAAAAAGACTGACGACACCAAATATTGTTGAGGATAGGAAGCAACTAGAACTCTCACACATTGCAAATAGGAGTACACGATGGAAAATAGCTTGGCAGTTTCTTGTAAAATTAAACATACATCTACCCTACAATCAGGATTCTACTCCTAGATATTAACTAAAGAAATGTAGATGTGTCCACAAAAAGACATGTAAGAATGCTTATAATGGCATGATTCATAGTAGCTAATAAGTGGAAACAACCCAAATGTTCATCAAGAGGAGACTGGAAAAGTAAACTGTGATATATTCATACATTGGCATACTACACTGCAACAGAGGAGGATGAACTAGTGACAGACGCAATGGATGTGGATGAATCAAAAAATATATATTAAATGAAAAAAACAGTAACAAACGAGTACATGGTATATGACTCTATTTATGTGAAGTTCAAGAACCGGCAAAACCTAAATACAGCAGCAGAAATTATGACAATGGTTGCCTAAGGGGTATTGCAAGGAGGATGGGGGAACTATAGGGGATGATGGGAATGTTCTATATCTTATTCTGGATGGTTGTTACCCAGATGTATACATTTTTCAAAACTCATTGAATTGTAGCCTTAAGATTATTCATTTCACTGCATATAAAATTTACTTAATGAATGATTCAATGAATGGTAACACCATGCAGAGATAACCACACAAATCCAGAAGGTGGGATTCTGCAGGACAACTGGTCAGGTCTCTTCAAAAATTACTGTCATTAAGTAAAAGATAAAGGGATTGTGGTAGATTATAAAAGACTTAAGAGATGTAACAACCAGATGCAATGTATGGTGTTAGACAGGATGCTGCTTCGGGCAAACCCTCTATTAAAGACATTCTGGGGACACTCGGAGGAAATTTTAATATGATCTTGGTTTTAGATGACATAAAAATGTATTAATACAAAGTGGGAGATTGTTGATAGAAAAAAAACAAGTTACAAGGCAGTCTGTACTTTCAGATCTCCTTTTGGTTTTTACAAAAAGGCAAATATATATTATATATTGTGTATATTATATATGATTTAGAACTATGTATGTATATTATATATGTATATAAAGAGATCCAATAAGGAATATACATTTATCAATTAACATAAGTAAGTCAGGCAGAGAGATATGATGTTTACATTTTCTTATTTTTCTGTGTTTTCTAACTTTCCACTATAAACAAATACTGCTTCCACAATAATATATGTTGCTTGAAAATATTAGTCTCTGAAATTCACTGTTTTATAAGACAAGGTAAAAGATGGATGGATAGGGCCAGGAGAAAGAAACCTCAGACTGTTCTATCTACTAAGTGAGTCTCCTATTGGGCATTTTCCATGAGTATCTTATTTCACTCTCACAACAAACCTATGATGTATCTTCCCCGTTTTTACATAACTGATGATGATACAAATGAGCATTTTAACATAATATTACCTGACCTCAAGACTCATGTTCTTTCCACCTCACTTACATATTTAGTAAATTTTCTTACTAAACATTTGTGAAATATTTACAATGAACCAGGCATTCTGTTACATGCTTTACAAGAATCACCTCAATCCTACCTCATAACAATCCATGTAAGGATGATACTGTTATAACCCTCGTTTTAAAAATAAGAAAACAGAGGCACAGAAATCAAATAAGTCCCCCAAGTTCCCAACAGCTAAAAAGTAGCAGAGCCAAGAATCAAGTTCAGGCCACCTGATTCTTCACACGCCTACCCAGTATACTACAGCATGTCTCTAAGTTCCCATGCTTTCAACAAGTTCCCAGTGGAGCAGGGGAGTATAAGTGACAGCTACCAGCAAAGGGAACATTGATATCAGAGGCCTGCCATGAAGGCTTTCATGCTGACATCCTTGCTTACCTGTCCAGGGCTGTGCTGGTGGGCATACTCCTCCCAAACCCTCGGACCCCCATCTGACGGAAATACGGAATGCAAGAGAGGTTGGCGGCAATGATGGCCAGGGAGTCGGAAGGGCTCACGAAGAAGCCATTTTGGCCTAGGATCATATAACGGTCCTGTGGGAAAGAATGTGTGAAAATGTTCAGGCAAAGGCATCTGCCGCCAGCAGCCCATTCCCATCATCATTACAAGCCACTTTACTGCCATTCCACATTTAAACAACATAAAACAACTTGAATGAAGCCAAAGAGGGCATGGGAAACCAAGATCTCTGAACATCATAGGGCCCACGATCTTGACACGACTGGGAATATATCCCACCTGTCGAAATGTGGATGACTTCCTCAGGCTTCAGTAGCCTCTATATTCTTAATTCACACTCTCCCCCAAACATAATGGAGAACAGAGATTATTGCTAAAATAGCTCGCTTCTTAACATGGTGATTTCAACAAAATCAGCCATAATAAAGACGTACTGCATGAATTTTTTTAAAAAAGAAATAACCTCTTTATAACATAAGCTTACTTGAAAAAAGAAAAGTAATGGCTATTTAAGCGCAATACTTGGCCATTAGATAGAAGGGCAGATGCAGAGCCAGTTAGGGCTCATATGCCCCATACATGTCAGCCCCAGAGGTGTCCAATAGCTCTCCGGTTTCCAGTGCTTGGCTCATTATATAGCAAAAGGACCAGCATGCAGAAAACTTTCCTACTTACCCCATCAGCATCAAATGCAGCTCCAAACCCATATTCCCCTCCTTTCATAGCTTCCAGAAGGGTCGTTGCATATGTCAGGTTGGGGTCAGGATGCTGCCCTCCAAAATCTTCCAGGGGAACACAGTTGATTGCAGAATTGGCTGGGGCCCCCAGCTCATCACACAGGACTTTTCTCACATAGGGTCCCATAACTGAAAAAAATACACAGCAATATGAGATCTTTGCAGAACCTCTGCCCCCCCTGCCCCCGCAACCAAGGGTGTTTTGCTCTGCTTAGAACAAGAAGGTGACTTAATAGCACAAGAAAAAAAAAGATAAATTCTACAAGTTTTCTCAAGACACAGCACAGAATAATATTTACTTCAACTACTACTCACTGAGCATCTGCTATGTGCCAGTGACTGTGTCAGGCATATAGAAGTTGTATTCAATAATCCAGTTCCATGAAATTTCTCTCCAAAACTTATCTAAAATATTGCCAGAAATAAATCAACTACCTAACAATGATTTATTGACTGTTACTTTTTATGTACGAAAAGCTTCAGCTGAATATATGCAAAAGCACTAACAGGCCCTAGCAACATTCTTTGTCTCTACAGTCGTTTTAACTCTGCCAAGTGTATAATTAAACACTGTAAAACACTGAAGCATATAAAACTAAGCACGTTTTACAAAATAAATGTTAAGGAGTTGTGTTTTCCAGTTCAACACACAGCCGTGGAGTGCCTAACACGGAACTCCTATGTGAAGAATGGAGGGCATCAAGGGACGCAAAGCACCCAATTCTGACATTACTGGGCTCTCAGTCTAGCAGTGGGATGAGTCACATCTACAGGTGAGTGACTGCAATGGTAAGACTAGTTCTATTCAATGTATATTTATGAAATAATATGATCCAATGGCTTGAAAGAAGAAATGACCACAGGCAAGGCTTCAAGAAGAAGGCAGCATTTCTGGGAGGACTTGGAAGAATATAAATTTGACAGGAGTGAGGACGCCATCCAAATGGAAAGAACACTATAAGCAAGGGAACGGAGCCTGGGGTAGAACATACAGCAAGCACACTTGGGGATCAGCACATAATCCTGTTGGCTGAAATATATCAAAGTACTGCTTTCCATTTATTTTCCATTAATACAATTCAAACCTCAAAGAGTGAACATCTTTTGATTTTTCCTGGCCAGCACCCCTTTCCCCTTCCTCCAGTAGCAGCATCTTGGGTTTCCTTTGGAGAACCAATCCTTTTCCCGTCTCAGTTCATGTGATCAGGATGTGGCTAAACCCTACTTACCCTAAGGCTGGGGAGGTGACCTAGGTCTGCCACTCAGTATCCTCCATCCCTCAACCAGAGTGACTGATTCAGAGACGAACGCACAGTACAAGCTAGGCAGTGAGGCTCAAATCCAAAACATTGCTCAAACTGTTTGGAAAGAGAAGCTGTCTTCCCTCTAGGCCAGATAAAGCTAAGGTAAGAAACTGAAAGAGCCTTTTCTGGGGAAAAGAACCAGCCCAATAGGAAAAAGCAAAACAGCCCAGCCAGAAGACCTCAGAGTGAAGCCCCTGGAAGATAAGTTCCACACATGGGCTCAGAGCTCCCAACAAAATTTTTAGTACCTCCCTCTTAAACATGCCAGGCAGCCAACGACCACCAAACTTTTGAGGAATGCATCTAACATGAGACCAAAACAAAGAGAGTAAAGAGCAACCTGGAGAAAGCAGAAACTACACAGAGAGAAAAAATATTTTAAAGTATATTTCAGTCATATCTTAATAGAGATCAGTAAGATGTGACAGAATGGCTAAAACTGAAGAGACTGACAATACCAAGTGTTGGTGAGGACATGGAGAAACTGAAGCCTTCATACTCTGCTGGTATTGCAAACGGTACACTTTGGAAAACAGTTTGGCAGTTTCTTATTAAGTTAAACATATACATCATATGACCCAGCATTTCCACTCCTAGGTATTTATCCATCCAAGACAAAGGAAATCATACATCCCCATAAAGAACTTGTTCATAAATCTTTATAGCAGCTTTGTTTTGTAGTAGCCAAAACGTAAAAATAACCCTAATTGTATCAACTGGTGAATGGATAAACAATATGTAGTACATCCTTACTATGGAATACTACTCAATAGTAACAAGGAATAACTACTGATATATACGACACCATGAAGGCATCTCTAAAACATTACGGTGAGTGAAAGAAGCCTGAAGAAAAAGGCTACATATTGTATGCTTCCATTTATATGGCTTTCTGGAAAAGGCAAAACTGGGGCAGTTGGGGGGGTGTGCTAGACAAAAAGCAGATGAGTGATTGCCAGGGACTAGGGGAAGGAGGAGGGGTAAGACTATAAAGAGCCACAACAGAACTTGTGGAAGTGAGAGAGATATTCCATATCTTGATGGTCAGAGTGGTTACATGACTATATATGTTTGTCAATCCTCATGAAACTGTATACCAACAAGGTATCAATTTTACTACATATAAATTATATACCTCAGTAAACCTGACTTATTAAAAAAAGATATGGCATTCATGAAAGATGAATAGGAAGCTATTTTTAAAAAGAGATTATTTGGAAAACAAAACAAAAGTTTTGGGAAATTAAAAATATGATAGTGGAATGAAAAACTTAATGGAAAGACTTGGAGATAAAGCTGAGGAAATCTCCCAGAAAGTAGGAAAAAACAAAGAGAAAGAAAATGGGTGGTGAGGGAAAGAATAGGATAATTAAAGGATCAGTCAAGTAGGGCCAATATCTAAACAACAGCCATTCTGGAAAGAAAGGAAAGAGAAAATAATGGAGGAAATCATCCAAGAAGTAATGTAAGAAAATTTCCCAGAATTAAAGGACACAAGTTTCTAGATTAACAGGACCATCCAAGTTCTCAGCACAATAGAGGAAAACAGTCTCACACTAAGACTCATCATTGTGAAAAGAAGGAACACTGAAGATATGTCAAAGGCCCTAAAAGGCTCCAGAAAAGAACAGAGAAAGATTTCACACCATAGATTAAAAATCAGAACAGCATCAGATTTCTCGAGTTCAGTAGTAATAGCTAGAAGACAATGGAGCAATGCCCTCAAACTTCTGAAGAAAAATAATATCCAACCTAGATTTCTATATCCAGATAAATAGCAATTCAGAGTGAGCACAGAAAAAAGGCATTTTCAGATATACAATGACTCAAAACATTTACCTCCCATGAGCTTTCTCTCACAGAGTTCCTGGAGAACTTGTTCCTCCAAAATGTAGGAGTAAATCAAGAAAGTGGAAGACAAAGGATCCAGAAATAGGAGAGTCACCATAAGAAAGGGGTAAAGGGAATTACAGGATGATGCTAAGTGGAGATTCCAGGACAACAGCAGCTCACAGAGCAACCAGTGCAGAGCAGAGGAGATCCCAGGTCTCCAGGAAAATGAAGTGAGAGAAGATTTAGACACTGGGAGAGTATGAGGGTTAAGAGTGGTAAATACACTTCACAAAACCTAAACAGTGAGAAAACAGGACAATTACTAATTCCACAGAAGAAGTTGTTCTGTAAGGAAAATATAATTACAGTACTTTTCATGGCTCAGCAGTGTTATGATAATGTAGACAGTAGATACCGATCTTCCCAAAACGACGATATAATTAGTTTAAGGAAGTGTGCTTGGATTTAGTGACCCGAGAGGGTGAAAAAGAGCTACAACCTCATCTTCCATGGTATGAAGTCAGTAATGCCCCAAACTGAAGAATCAACAAGGAGCCTTATAATCATAGTACTTAGTAACAGGAAGATCAGTACTTTAAAAAAAAAACACTGAAAGAGTTTTAAAAAAAAAAAAAGGTAGCCTCTGAAAAGTAGGAAATTGGGGGAAGGAGTTGGGAATGGATTTTTTCATAATAAACTTTGAACTATTTGACCTTTTAAACTGTGTACGTATCAAAAACAATTTTGAGGGCTTCCCTGGTGGCGCAGTGGTTGAGAGTCCGCCTGCCGAAGCAGGGGACACGGGTTCATGCCCCGGTCCGGGAAGATCCCACATGCCGCGGAGTGGTTGGGCCCGTGAGCCGTGGCCGCTAAGCCTGCGCGTCCGGAGCCTGTGCTCCGCAACGGGAGAGGCCACAGCAGTGAGAGGCCCGCGTACCACAAAAAAAAAAAAAAAAAAAAATTTAATAACTACTATCTAGTTTTGCTATCTATAACTACTAGTTTTGCTATCTCCACTCTAACAGGCATAGCCTCAAAACCTTTTGTTCAAGCTTTGTTTTCATTTGCATCAAAAGAGAGAAATTAGAGCCCTGAAGTTTTCCAGAGCATCCCAAATACCTGAACACACACACACACACTGTATGAATATCTATAAATCCAGCCTTCCTCTTAATCCCAGAAACCCAACACACACTGAGGTCTCCTTTACCATTTCTTGCCCACCACTTGGTAGGAGAACACGCATTTACCTCCGTGCATGGCATCAATTCGGATCTTCAGTTGGCTGGGCCCAGTCAGCAAACTCTTGATGGCATTAAAGTCAAAGATGGTCCGAAGGAGGTTGAGATAGATATCCACTGGGTCCACTATCTCCACTAAGGATAGGAAAGCAAAAGGAGACACCAGTGACTACCCATGAAGAATACTTGGAAGCATAAAAATGCATGAAATTAGGATCACAATCACATCATAACCCCACACGTTTACGTGGGAAGCGAAGTAACCATTTGCAGACAAAATCACAAATTAAAGCACAATCAAGATGCTGCAAAGTTTGCAGGTGATCGGAAGGTGTGAAAAATCTCAAGTTATAAATTCTTCTTTGCAAGTGAAAAAAATCAACCACAAGAATAAAGTAGTTAAGATAAAACTATGCCTACTGTCCCTACTACCACCTTCTTTCCCTCCCCCAAACTGCAACACCTCAATGCTAAGAGGCATCTTGGCACAGCCGGTTGCCTCTCCTGTGGGGAATGGCCAAAGAATGACTCAGCTGGCCTGAAACAAATCAAGAAGTGACCTCCGCAATGACCCCTACTTTCCAAATGCCACGGTGCCAACCAGATCCAGGTTCTGAATTGGTGGTGAAGGATATTTTTCTGAGTTTGTGTGAAGTCTCCTGCATGCCCAGTCTAGTACCAGTTTCAGGGTGAGCGCCAGCTATTTAGAAATCCTCATTAAACACAAATGTTCTCCAGTGTCCTGCACCACCCAATGACCAGGCATGCAAAACAAGTCTTTTCCACTTATTTCACAGATTCATAAAACCCAGAATACATCACATTTTTCAACCTTGGCAATCAGTACATAATTAATACTCAGAAAGTACTTTTCCTAGAAGTAATAAATATTTTATTTTAGGCACTAAAATTTGTCAACGAGCCCTGCTTTTTAAATAACTTTTTTTTTTTTTTTTTTTTTGCAGTACGCGGGCCTCTCACTGTTGTGGCCTCTCCCGTTGCAGAGCACAGGCTCCAGACGCGCAGGCTCAGCGGCCATGGCCCACGGGCCCAGCCACTCCACAGCATGTGGGATCCTCCCAGACCGGGGCACGAACCCATGTCCCCTGCATCGGCAGGCGGACTCCCAACCACTGTGCCACCAGGGAAGCCCCAAGCCCTGCTTTTTAAATTCGTAGTTAAATTTTGAAACTTATGTATGCTGTTTCTCAAATTTTTCAAAAAACATACTACTTTAGAATCCTGAAACACTTAAACCTGCACTAAAGATATTACCAATCCACCTTTAATAATTTTTAGTAAATCCAGGTGCAATAGTTGATGGATGAGATTTTATATGTAATATGAAGCTGTCCCTTCGTCTAGTCAAATACATGTCTAAAAATATTTTTTCTTGCACTTAAATCAAGGTAGTATGTGTGTCCATTCAAATATAATGTAATTACCGTTTACAGAACACAGATAGTTTTTAATCATCTTTGGATATTTGGAGGATATTAATCTATAAGATAAATTAAAAGTTAATCTATATGAACTGTACATCTAAAAATGATTAACGAGATATACTTTACGTTACATATATTTTACCACAATAAAAAACTAATCTATAAAATAAAAGGTTATGGCTTGAAGTTTTACTCACTCTACAATTTAGGATATTTTTGGCAATTATTTCATTCTGGTTCTTTTCAGAAATTCCTGAACCACTTGTCTAAATACATTTGGTATTTATAGCAGATAACACATAGTACCAAACAGAAATGTAAAAAACAAGGAAGCAAGTAGAATTCCATGAAAACTGAAAGTTCACATCACATAGTTCATGCTCTTCATCCTTTAAGGTGAAATGTCAAAGACTGGTTTGTTTCCAATTAACTCAAGCCTTGCTCAACATTTAAAACAGCAAGAACACAGTACATAAATTATCCCAAATAATTATCTCCAAATTCTTCTTGGGAGCCAGGGAATGTCTCTATCTACCTCGTGGTATCTGTAGCATTATAGAAAACTCATCAAGCTAGCAATGTGCCTGGAGCAGTGGGCCTGAATCTGAGCTCACCAAACATCTGGGTCTCTTGGACAACAAATACAATTGTGAAGATACCATAAATAAATAAATAAAATTTCTTCCTGATGGTAATACCTGCTTTTTCTTAGTCATCTTATTTGCCAGTCCTTCTAAACATATGTAATCAAGTACACTTAAATCATTTGTTTAACATAAAATATCCCTTGCGGACTTCCCTGGTGGTGCAGTAGTTAAGAATCCACCTGCCAATACAGGGGACACTGTTTCAAGTCCTGGTGCGGGAAGATCCCACATGCTGCGAAGCAACTAAGCCCGTGCGCCACAACTACTGAGCCTGCACTCTAGAACCCGCAAGCCACAACTAATGAGCCCTGTGCCACAACTACTGAAGCCCGTGCACCTAGAGCCCGTGCTCTGCAACAAGAGCAGCCACCGCAATGAGAAGCCTGCACACCGCAAGGAAGAGTAGCCCCCGCTCGCCACAACTAGAGAAAGCCTGCGTGCAACAACAAAGACTCAACATAGACATATACATACATACATACATACATATATACATAAATAAAATTTGAAAATAAATAAATAATATATCCCTTGCTTTTAGTTGTCAAGCGATTGTGCAAGCGTGTGTGTGTGTGTGTGTGTGTGCAAACTCTCAACTAGATTAGTAAAATCAGGAACTGTTGCTTCCAATAAATATCACAAGGTTTTCAATTAATTTCTGCTCACTAGCTAAGCAAGCAATTGACTCAAAATCTTCCAAGTCAAATGTGGTAGAGTTGGCCCAACACTGTGACTCCAAACAGTCCATTTCAAGCTCTTTTCTGTCCCTAAAATACCATGTGGCCATGAGCCAGGTAACTAAATTAACTAAATTAAATTACTTGTAAAATAACTAAACTAAATTAAATTACTTGTAAAATAAGGATACCATCTTAACACAAACTGGATTTAAGCTTATAGGGGCACTGAAGGAGTAAAAAATTTTTAGTTTTATTGCTACTTATATGCCTTCTAGGAAAGAAACAACAGGATAATATAAAGGGTGAAAAAATGATATGCATATCCATGGCATTAATGTTGTTATATGGTTCAATATTAATCTACAAATTGAAAGGTTATAATGGAGGACTTAGAGGCTTTATTCATTCTATAGTACAGGATAATATTTTTTGACAGCTTCATCCCAGTTTTTCAATTCTTGAACCATTTTCCTAAATCCATTTGGTACTTTGTAAATTCCTTTGTAAAATCCCCTAACACGGAGTGTAATGTGGAGCAGGTGATCATCAATTGTGCATTGAATCAACATGAACTGCGTGGTTCTGGCTTGGAAAAGAAATGCCTACCTTCCATGGGAAATTTTAATAACCCCACTACCTTTTAAGGTCTCTTCTTAATTATCTAAAGTATTTCGGTATGTTCACCTTAATTGCTTAGAAAAGCAAAGACACGTTTTGGCTCCACAGCCTATTCCTGGAACACTGTAAAAGAGTCAGCCATGAAATGTTCCCTATGCCAAAAATGATAGAGAGTTTGGAAAGTCGTTTTGGAAAGTTTGCCAGTTCTAAATATCTTGGCTGCCTTTATTTCTCTCTGCACCACACTCAGATTACATCTACTTATCAAGTGCCACTCCTGAGATTGATAATTCCATCACTTTCGTGTGTGCTTTTCCCTGAAGAAAAAACCAGAGTCACGCCCATCCACGGAGTTATTCTGATTTCTTCAAAATACTGTTTCTCTGTTACCTCTAAACGGTTTGAATTTGTTCTCCAGGTCAAACTCTTGTCTTCCTAGTCGAGACAGGTCGATTCGTAAATCAGGGCATATGGCGTATTCCTCGATTGTTTTGCTGATCTGATAGATTTTGTCTGAGACGACATCTGGCGCAGGACCTAAAATTTGAAAATAATGCACCACCGAAAATAAATCTGCTTAAAAATTAAATCAGAGAAATGTTAGTTCCTCCTCCACCAAGCAGGAGAAAGATTCATTTTTGCTCTAGACAATGGTCACCAGTTCACAGTTCGATGTACCTCGATATTTCTTATCCTTCCACTCTGGAGGAAACGTGGCCAGCCTCACCTGTTCCATGTAGGCCAATAACCCACATGTTGGTTTGTTTTAATCCACTTCTAAACAGTGATATGTCTTCCCTAAAAATAGTCGCACACCTGCCAGGGAGACCTGGTTATGTCATCAGCTTTATTCAGGATATGAGACACAAACAGGATATGCATTTGACAGAACTGAGGGATTCCAGATTTTAACTGCAGCTTCCCAAGTGCACCTAGAGAAAGAAAATACGATTTCTACTCCCAGACCTGCTGCCTATTTGATGCATAAGCTGACCAGGATACATTATTTTCCCCAACTCACACTCTCTAGTGACTCCCAAGTTTTTAAAGTGAGGTTTAAAATATCTGATGCACTTCCTCACAAGGTCAAGCTGACAGTTAAGGTGAAGTGATAGGCTTTAAATGAACTGAACATGAAATCAATGGTTGTCCTCCTTTAATTTTTCTTTTCTTTTTAATTTTTATATCTTCATGCAAGCAACTTTAGGTTTTCTACGAGTTTGGGAATCAAATAAATAAGTAGATTGAAAGATCTAAAACATAAATAATTGATAACTTTGTATATTGATCTCACTCACCAGCTATAACTTTCTACTGAACAGAAATTATTTCTTGATTTCTTTTATATCCCAGCGCTTAGAGCTACACTGCCCAATTCAATAGCTGCTAGCCACATGTGGCTCTTGAACATTTGAAATGTGACTAGTCAAACTGACATGTGCTGCAGTTACAAAATACACATCAAACTTTGAAGAGTTATAGAAAAATAGAATACATTACATTAATAATTTTATAGTAACATGTTGAAGTGATAATATTTTGGATATATTAAGTTAAATAAAATATATTATTCATTTCATCTGCTTCTTTTTACTTTTTTAGGTAGCTACTAGAAAATTTTTAATTACAAATGTGGCTCACAATATATTTCTTTCTTTTTTTTTTAACATCTTTATTGGAGTATAATTGCTTTACAATGGTGTGTTAGTTTCTGCTTTATAACAAAGTGAATCAACTATACATATACATATACCCCCATATCCCCTCCCTCTTGCGTCTCCCTCCCCCACTCCCTATCCCACCCCTCTATGTGGTCACAAAGCACCGAGCTGATCCCCCTGAGCTATGTGGCTGCTTCCCACTAGCTATCTATTTTACATTTGATAGTGTATATATGTCCATGCCACTCTCTCACTTCATCCCAGTTTACCCTTCCACCTCCCCGTGTCCTCAAGTTCATTCTCTATGTCTGCGTCTTTATTCCTGTCCTGCCCCTAGGTTCTTCAGAACCTTTTTTTTTTTATTCCAGATATATGTGTTAGCATGCGGTATTTGTTTTTCTCTTTCTGACTTACTTCACTCTGTATGACAGGCTCTAGGTTCATCCAGCTCACTACAAATAACAATTCCATTTCTTTTTATGGCTGAGTAATATTCCATTGTATATATGTACCACATCTTCTTTATCCATTCATCTGTCGATGGACACTTAGGTTGCTTCCATGTCCTGGCTATTGTAAATAGAGCTGCAATGAACATTGTGGTACATGACTCTTTTTGAATTATGGTTTTCTCAGGGTATATGCCCAGTAGTGGAATTGCTGGGTCGTATGGTAGTTCTATTTTTAGTTTTTTAAGGAACCTCCATACTGTTCTCCATAGTGGCTGTATCAATTTACATTCCCACCAACATTGCAAGAGGGTTCCCTTTTTTCCACACCCTCTCCAGCATTTATTGTTTCTAGATTTGTTGATGAGGGCCATTCTGACCGGTGTGAGGTGATACCTCACTGTGGTTCTGATTTGCATTTCTCTAATGATGTTGAGCATTCTTTCATGTGTTTGTTGGCAATCTGTATATCTTCTTTGGAGAAATGTCTATTGGGGTCTTCTGCCCATTTTTGGATTGGGTTGTTTGTTTTTTTTTTGATGTTGAGCTGCGTGAGCTGCTTCACAATATATTTCTATTGGACAGTGCTGCCTTAGAGCATAGCACTGTTACCGTCTCCCAAAAAAGGTTCACTGAACATATAAAAAGGAATAATGACCAAACTCATCAAGTTGCATACCTTAAATGTGTGCCGGTTTTTTATATATCAATTACATCTCAATAAAGCAGGGGGAGAGGGGGGAAAGGAGCAGCAATAGCACCATTTCAGTGGATAGAAAAGAGCCTAGTAGATTTTACCCACGTTTTCTCACATAGGAAAAGTGAAGACCACAAAGAAGTAAACATAGCCCTTCTCAGCTTCACTCCTTACCATTTTTTATTCTTTTGCAAAACTTAAAAAGTAGAGTGCTATTTACTTTTTGCATTTGTTTATGCTTGCCAGATGACACACGTCTATCCCTCTGCCTCCCAGGCACCACACTACGTTCTTGGGATGTTTCCATCACATTTTAAAAGTCTCCATCTGAGTTTGTTTGCCAAAGCACACTGATTTCCAAAAGCAACACTGATAACCTCTGAGTCCATCAGCATCCTCTGCATCTCTTCACATCTTCCCGGTTCTTGACATCTTCCACTCCAGTGACTTCCCTCTTCATTTTAGTCAATTCCTAGTACAGTCCTAGTACTGTCTTTTGATATGCTTCTTGCAAAAATATCAAATTTGAGTATCTTAATCCCACAAATTCCTAATCTTTCATCTACCCTACTTTGTACCCCTGTGAACCTGTTCCTCATTCCTATACTGATGCCCAACATCACTTGATTACTCCCAGGCCATCGGTCCATTTCATTTCACTGGTCTCTTATCCCAGAAGGACCCTATGGTCTAGCATTTGAGCCTTGCCTTTGTTAGTACAATAAGACAAGCCAACATTTGTTGAAACTTACACATACCACCTTTCACATCGTACGTGGAATTCAGCATTCACAAAAAGCAGATGAAGTAAGAATCATTAGTATCCTCATTTTCCAAATAAGGAAACTGAAATTGGAAGAGGTGACCTTAAGACAGGTCACATCACTCGTGTGACAGAGGCTGGGTTTGACTCCTAATAGTCTGATGTCAGCTCAGACACTCTTAACAACTACCAGCCCACCTTATGCTCTGCCATGCCCGCACTGCCATTCCCCAATCCCGGGACATCACCATCATCTGCTCCATTGCTGCTATTCCCACACTCCCCCCATGCATTACTGAAGGCAGTCGTGAAATTACACCAACTGGCTCCCCCGAAAAATGAGACTGCTTAACTTCAACTCGGTCCTCACAACCCCTCAGGAATCCTCAACAAATTTCCCAGAGGACCTTTTAGAAAACATATCCATTTATCCCCTTCTCTATCCTTTCCCCGTTATCAGAGCAAGTTACATTTCCTCTTCTTTTTTTTCAACAGATATAGGCAAGTATTTCCCAAAACTTCCACTCTGCACCCTCAAAGTGCTTCTTTCCCTCATCTCTGCCTCCTTACTCAGAAGTTCTACCTACTTCTCAGAATCTAGGTTCCAAATGAGCTCCACAGCTTATGAGTTCTATGACACTGGGCAAGTTTTTTAAACCATGAGGATTAAATGAGAACATGTATGTAAAGTTCTGACTATGAAGCTTGGCACACTGTAATTATTCCAAAAAATCAGTATTTTTATTACTGATTCCTTTTGTCCTCTAGCACCTTCTCTGCTATTTAAAAACATGCTCAGAAAGGTCCTGTCCTCTAAATAATTTAAAAGCAACATAGCTTTAGATGTGTCCTATTTCCCTGGATGTGCCTACTAATTCTATAGACACTTCGCTTTTAACTTATGCCATAAGATGTATTTGTATGACACCCAATAGAAGAGATGAATGTCTGCAACTTCAGATGAAGGATAACATGGTAAAACTCACTCTAAGTGGGAAGAAACCAACTGAATCTCTCCATGCCATCAGGAATGTTAGTCTCATTAATGATGCCAAGACATGTAAACATGAAGAATTAAATGTAAGAGGAAGGATTTTCAACAGAGTTAAAGGCTAAACGATAAGTTCAACCCCCTCCCCCTATTCAGGATATGACTGAACAGGTCTCATAACCTCCTGTAATTCGGTCTACGAAATGGTTATTTAAATAATATCTTCCCCTTTTATGCCTCACAAGTTATCATAGAGATGACTAAGATTCTCTTGCAAGACACGAAGTCAGACATTAATTTAAATGCTTAAATACACAATTTAGTTTGGCAACTTATATATTACATTGCTCTACAAATTCCCATTTTCTGAGCTCATGAAATGGCCTGTGTTATCAGTGTGCAGAACACCTACGCACTGCATATTTTTTCCTGAAATATTCAGTAGCTGCTGCAAGACTAGATGTTGGCCCTAGGTGTGCTTCTTAGTGAAGCAGGGTTTCTTGAATCACACTTTCAAGAATGAGGCTCCTCATAAGGTGTTTTTTTTAACACGATGTGAGTAATGTTCTTTCTCTGGATAATGTCCAAAATGGCTGCAAGGAGGGGGCAATCATGTACTTCCCCTTCAGGATGTGCTATTTTGCCTGGGCCAGGAATGCTTCATAATGGCAACAGTTGTTGGTTAAAATTCAGCTCCCACCCACATATACACGAAGACTCAGTATTCTAGATTAAAAGAGATTTAAGAGACTTAAAAAACAGATGCAGGGGGGTGGGATGAATTGGGAGATTGGGATTGACATATTTACACTACTATGTATAAAATAGGTAACTAATGAGAACCTACTACATAGCACAGGTAACTCTACTCAGTGCTCTGTGGTGACCTAAATGGGACGGAAATCTTAAAAGGAGGGGATATATGTATACGTATAACTAATTCACTTTGCTGTACAGCAGAAAGTAACACAACATTGTAAAGCAGCTATACTCCAATAAAAATTAATTTAAAAAATAAATAAATAAAATTAAAATTTAAAAAAACAAATGAAATGCATGGTTCTGGGATAAAACTTGGTTTGAACAAAACAGATGTAAATAACATCCGGGGGATACTTGGAAAATTCTGAATACAGATTAGGTTTTAGATGATATTACAGAATTAGTATTATTTTTGTTAGGTGTGATCATGCAGTTATACAGGAATACGTCTTTAGTTTAAAGAGATGTCAGAAATATTTGGGTGCAAAATATCTTCATGCTGTAATTTACCTTTAAGCAAAATGGAAAAACAAAGTAATGGAAACAGGGTATCCATTTATTATCCTTCCTGCCTTTACATATGTTCAAAAAAATTTTTAATTCACCCCTATACACGTACCCCACCCCAATAGGACTTCTAAACTATAAATTTCTATAAATATAAGAAAAAGTGAAATAATTCTAAGCATGTCAGTGAGAGAAAGTCAACACTATAGGAAAGAGAGAATGTAGGACTTATGCTAAGGAGTCATCTGTCTGACCATGTGACCTTGAGTAAACAGCCTCTCAGGGCTTTGATTTCTTCACCTATAAAATGACAGGAATGATCTAAATGATTTTGAGGGTCTGTTCCAATTTTAAAATCCAGAGTCCTTCCATGTCAGATAAGCATCAACATTCAACCGTTTCACTGTGCTGAGGAGTACAGAGGACCAAAATGGGTTTGAGACCCCATTATGCCATTTCCTCATCATGTCACCCTGGGCGACGTGATGCTTAATTTTATGCGTCAACTTGCTTTGGCCACAGAGAGCCCAGATGTTCATTTAAACGTTATTCTGGGTATGTCTGTGAGGGTGTTTCTGGATAAGATTAACATTTGAATCAGTAGACTGAGTAAAGCAGATTGCCCTCCCCAGTGCGGCTGGGCCTCATCCAACCCACTGAAGGCTTGGACAGAACAAAAAACTGAGAAAGGGAGAATCCACTCTCCACCTGACTGTTTCCAGCTGACACACTGGCCCCTCCTGACTCAGACTGGACCTTACACTCTGCTGCTTCTCAGGCCTTCGGACTCAGATCAGAACCCTAACATCCATTGGCTCTCCTGGGCCTCCAGCTTGCTGACCAAAGATCTTGGGACCTCTCAGCCTCCATAATCACATGAGCCAATTCCTTATAATAAATCCCTATACAGATCTTCCTCAACTTACAATGGAGTCATAGTCCGATCAACCCATCGTAAACTGAAAACATCGTAAGTCGAAAATGCATTTAATACACCTAACATCATGGTTTAGCCTAGCCTACCTTAAGAGTGCTCAGGACACCGATGTTAGTCACCACTTCTACAAAATCATCTATCACAAAGCCTACTTTAAGGTAAAGTGCTGAATATCTCATATAATTTATTGAATACTTACCGAAACTGAAAAACAGAAATGATTGAATGGGTACAGAACGGCTGTAAGTGTACTGGCTGTTTACCCTTGTGATTGGGTGGGAGCTGCATTTGCTGCCCCTGCCCAGGATCACGAGAGAGAATCATACCACGCACACATTGCTAGCCCAGGAAAAGATCAAAATTCAAAATTCAAATGGAGTAGTTTCTATTGAATGCATATTGCTTTTACACCGTTGTAAAGTCAAAAAATCTCTAAATCAAACCATCGTAGGTTGGAGCCCGTCTATGTGTCCTATTGGTTCTGCTTCTCTGGAAAACCCTGACTAATACAGGCACCTCACTAGAAATTTCTGAGCCATTTTCTCTCTTCCTTGCTTGTCCACCATCAGTGGGTCACTGTAAGACTATGACAATATAAAAAGAAAGAAATCATGACAATTAAGCCATATTCTGAACCGCATACCTCCATTGGCAACATTAAATTTCACTCCAAACTCTCCCCCTGGTCCTCCAGGGCAGTGGCTGGCTGTCAGGATGATTCCACCAGCTGCCTTGATCTTTCTGATAATGCAGGATACAGCAGGTGTCGACAAGATGCCATTCTGTCCAATAATCAGCCGACCAATCTAGATTAGCCAAGGAAAAAAAATCAATCCAGTTACATGGGATTGAAGTGCATTTCAATGAGAAAGTGTCCCAGGCTCTATTAGCACACACTAATCACCTGGCAAAAAGAACTGAGTGGGGCTTTCCTGGTGGCACAGTGGTTGAGAGTCCGCCTGCCGATGCAGGGGACATGGGTTTGTGCCCCGGTCCGGGAAGATCCCACATGCCGCGGAGCGGCTGGGCCCATGAGCCATGGCCGCTGAGCCTGCACGTCCAGAGCCTGTGCTCCGCAACGGGAGAGGCCACAACAGTGAGAGGCCCACGTACCGCAAAAAGAAAAAAAAAAAAAGAACTGAGTGGGGTTAAGGTGGGGGGCATGTGTAAGGGGGTGGGGGGAAGGGTAGCTCAGGCGTTGTCTTTCCTTCCCCATGTCTTCAAGACCATTTGGGACACCCACATCTCAGTCAGTTATTAACCTGTAAATGGGATCTGCCTCATTGATTTTCAGTAGTTTAAAACACCTGCTTTTGCTGTACACCTGCAACAAATGACATTGTTAATCACCTATACTCCAATATGAAATAAAATTTTTTTTAATATATTAAAGAAAACACCCACTTCCGATGACCAAAGGGTTAGCTTGAATCACACGAGAAGTTCTTAGTTTATACTGGCTTAGAAACCCCACGTGTACATGCTGGAAATTACAAGAAAAAAAAACAGAGCACTTGTCTGCTTCAGCTTCCTTCTCTGCCTCAGCACAAGCTCACACAGTAGGGACCTGATCTGCTACATCCTCATCGTCTGCAAGTGTATTTTAACTGCACTGGGAAGGCCCAGTCTCCTGAAGGCAGAAGTCCTATTTTGGCAACGTGCTAGGGACATTGGAGAAATCCAGCCATGCTAGGCAGAGATCTGGAGGTCATCCATCAGTGTGGCCAGACTCTCTATAGCTACAAAACTGATTTTTTTAAAAAGAAAGAAAACAGCATAGCCCTGCAGAGCATTACTCCATATGCTTTGTTTTAAAATAGGGCCCAACGTCTTCCAATCCAGTGGTTCTCAAATGTTGCTACAAATCAGAATCATTAGTGAAGCCTAGAAAATTCTAGTACTAAGTAGTCTAGTAGTCTAGTCCAGTACTAAGACTGCCTTCCAGACCAATTATATTGGAATCTCGGGGTGGGATCCTGAGCTCCACAGTTGTTTCCAGTATTCAACCAAGTTTGGTGATCAAACCCCCTCGCTACTCAAAGGGCCAGAGGCATGGGCATTACCTGCGAGCCTGGGAGAAATGTTAAACCTCAAGCCCTACCCCACACCTACTGAATAAGAATCAGTATTTAGCAAGACCCCACCCCTTCTCCACATAATTCATTTGTCTATTAACGTTTGAGAAGTACCGACATAGCCCAGCAACCAAAACCAGCTCCCGTGTCCAGCTCAACAGCAGTTACCCTGACACCAACGATAGCATTGCTGGAAGTAGGTCACTGACCAGATATGACAATGAGAAAATAGACCAAAAAAAAAAAACCTTTAAAGGGCAAACACAAGAGCTCCAAAAACAAAGCACTCTTGCGATAATTCAGTATAGAAAGACCCACACTCTCCACAACCTCCCCAGAGCACATATTTGCAAGTGGATGAGGCAGATTATAAACAAATAAGCCTAACAGTAGTAGTGGTAGTAGTAATTACTAGTTGGGTACATATTGGAAAAAATCAGCAGGTTTCGGTGATAGAGAATAACGGGGTGTTAATTTTAATAGTAACAGTAACAATTATAAGAGCTAAGGGAGCTTGGATTTTATTCTAAGTACAAGGGGAATCCATAGAAGGGTTTTAAGCAGTGGAAGTGACCTGATATCAGTTACATTTTTTAAAGATCATGGGCTGAGCAATCCAAAAGATCGTATTAAAAAGCAAGTCATTCACATCAGCAAAGCATTCCAATGTCTGTCCTCGTCTCCCACCAACCCCAGGTAAAGTCAAAGTCTTCATGGTCTACCAGGCCCTACATGATCTGACTGCCATCACCTGCCATTCTCCACTTCCCTCCCTCCCTCTGCTCCGGCCACACTGGCTGGTTTGCTGTTCCTCACACACATCAAGTGTGCTCAGTGCCTTTCCATTTGCTCTTTCCTCTCCTTAGAGCACTCTTATCCAGGTATTCATAAGCCTGCCCCACCCCATCCTTTGGGTTACTGTTTCAACGTCAACTAATCAAAGATAGCACCCTTGACAGCCCTATACAGTAGGGCACCCATAAGTCCGTAATTTCTCTACTGGCCTCTATTTTCTTTATCCTGTTTAGTCTTCTGTATTACACATATTACCCCTTAATATTTTCCATTTTATTTGTTTATTTTCCCACTATATATAAGTTCTAAGGACTTTGGTTTTTTCACTGCTATACTCTGAGTATCTAAAACAAACTTAGCATATACTAAGTACACAATAAGTATATGTTGAATTAATTAATTGAAAAAAATGAATGAATGATGAGGGAGTGGCTGCAATATGCAAAATGCATTAGAGACTGACAAGAGCAAAAGGAGAAAGATCAGGTGGAAGGCTCTCACGGCAGAGCTGAGTGTGGACAACATCTTGGACTAGACCAGAGGCAGCAGAAATGAAGAGAAGTGATTACATTTGAATATATTTTTGGAAGGAGAATGAACAGAACATGTGGGTGGAATGAAATATGGAAGAGATATATAGTAGCCAGCCCCTAAGATGGTCCCCAATGCTCTATGCATTCTGGCATTCATGCCTCGGTGCAGGACCCTCCCACAGCGAACAAGGCAGATCTGAGTGATTAGTAGAACACCGCAGAAGCGATGGTGTGTAACTTCCAATAAATGACATTGCTGCTTCTGCCCTGCCCTCTTGGATTGTTCACTCTGGGGGAAGCAGCCACCATGTCACCAGGACACTCAAGGAGCCCTGTGTAGTCACCTGAATGGAGAGGACCTGAAGCCTCCCCCCAACAGCCAGCACCCACTTGCCAGCCGTGCAGGTGAGCCACCTTGCACTAGATCCTCCAGCCCTTCAAGCCTTCATATGACAAAGCCCCCACCAATATGCAACTGGGACCGAGTCAGAACAACCTCCCTCCTGTCCCAGAGAAACTGTAATAGTAAATACTTGTTTATTTTAAGCCACTAAGTTTTGTCATAGTTTCTTACACAGAAATAAATAACTAAAACAGGGGCAGTGGGGAAAGGAGCCAACTCACAGCTGCTACCTTTAATAACTTGATGGATGGTGGTGCCATTGATTGAGAAGGGAAAGACAAAGGACAAAAATCACACTCATATTTTATCCAGAGCCAAGATAAATCATGTTCCACATGCTTTTGTTAAAATTTATTTAGTCATTCAACTTATTTTATTGAGTATTACCATGAAACAGGCAATGTAGAAGACCCTGCAGGTACAGTAATGAATACAAATTAGTCACTACCCTCAAGGAGTAAACCTGCAGATTCAAGAATGTGAAAAATATTTGTAACTTTTGTTCATAATTTTCTCTCTCTCCCGTTTTTCAGGATTATTCTTAAAGAAATAATCTTTAAAGGGGAAAAAGGCATTATGTGTAGACACTTCCTATAGTGGTATTCATTAGAGGTAAAAAAATTTTTTTAAATCATTATAAATGACTAATAATGAAGAACCTGTAAAATAAAGTGCGATGTATCAACTTATGGAATATTCTTCAGCCATCTAAAAGGATTATTATGAAGACCGAGCACCTGTGGCAGACCACAGAAAGTTATGCTCCCCTTTCACAGGGCAGGACTGTTGCTGCGCAGCAGCTGCCCAGCCGGGGGCTACACTTTCCAGACCACCCTTGCATCTAGGTGTGGCCACATGACCAGTTCTCGCAATGAGTGATAAACTACTATGAGAATGAGAAAGAAGTAACGTGTGTTCCTTCTGGGCTAAGGCTGTTAAGGAGTAGACACGTCTTCTCCTCACTGCTTATTTCCCCTTCCACAGACTCAACACAGGTGACCACACAGCTCGAGGAGATGCCAGAGCAAGAAGATGAAAAGAACCTGGGTGCCTAACTCACAGGATGGGCAAGAGTCTTTGTTCACCAGCAAAATCCCCATTGGACTATTACGTGAGTGAGAAATAATTTTCTATTGTTTTTAAGGGAATAAAAATTGCCGAGGAGACCTTTAACTCTCCTGGAGGAGGAGTAAGACATGGAGATCACCTTCCTCCCCACAAATACATCAGAAATACATCTACATGTAGAACACCAGAACACCTACTGAATGATGGAAGAAGACCTGACTTCCCAAAAGCCATGTGACTGACAGGGTCTTCATGCTCCGGCCGGGTGTCAGGGCTGAGCTTCTGAGGTGGGAGAGCCGAGTTCAGGACATTGGTCCACCACAGACCTCCTGGCTCCACATAATATCAAATGGCAAAAGCTCTCCCAGAGATCACCATCTCAATGCTAAGACCCAGCTCCACTCAATGACCAGCAAGCTACAGTGCTGGACACCCACAGCCAAACAATTAGCAAGACAGGAACACACCCCCACCCATTAGCAGAGAGGCTGCCTAAAATCATAATAAGGTCACAGACACCCCAAAACACACCATCGGACATGGTCCTGCCCACCAGAAAGACAAGATCCAGCCTCATCCACCACAACACAGGCACCAGTCCCTTCCACCAGGAAACCTACATAACCCACTGAACCAACCTTAGCCACTGGGGGCAGACACGAAAAACAACGGGAACTACGAACCTGCAGCCTGCAAAAAGGAGACCCCAAACACAGTAAGTTAAGCAAAATGAGAAGACAGAGAAACACACAGCAGATGAAGGAGAAGGGTAAAAACCCAGCAGACCAAACAAATGAAGAGGAAATAGACAGTCTACCTGAAAAAGAATTCAGAGTAATGATGGTAAAGATGATCCAAAATTTTGGAAATAGAATGGAGAAAATACAAGAAACGTTTAACAAGGACCTAGAAGAACTAAAACGCACACAAACAATGATGTACAACAAAATAAATGAAATTAAAAATTCCCTAGAAGGAATCAATAGCAGAATAACTGAGGCAGAAGAACGGATAAGTGACCTGGAAGATAAAATAGTGGAAATAACTACCGCAGAGCAGAATAAAGAAAAAAGAATGAAAAGAATTGTGGACAGTCCCAGAGACCTCTGGGACAACATTAAATGCACCAACATTCGAATTATAGGGGTTCCAGAAGAAGGAGAGAAAAAGAAAAGGACTGAGAAAATATTTGAAGGATTATAGTTCAAAACTTTCCTAATATGGGAAAGGAAATAGTCAATCAAGTCCAGGAAGTGCAGAGAGTCCCATACAGGATAAATCCAAGGCGAAACACACCAAGACACATATTAATCAAACTATCAAAAATTAAATACAAAGAAAAAATATTAAAAGCAGCAAGGGAAAAATAACATACAAGGGAATCCCCATAAGGTTAACAGCTGATCTTTCAACAGAAACTCTGCAAGCCAGAAGGGAGCGGCAGGACATATTTAAAGTGATGAAAGGGAAAAAACTACAACCAAGATTACTCTACCCAGCAGGGATCTCATTCAGATTCGATGGAGAAATTAAAACCTTTACAGACAAGCAAAAGCTGAGAGAATTCAGCACCACCGAACCAGCTGTACAGCTGTACCAGCTTCTCTAGCAGGAAACACAAGAGAAGGAAAAGAACTACAAAAACAAACCCAAAACAATTAAGAAAATGGTAATAGGAACATACATATCGATAACTACCTTAAATGTAAATGGATTAAATGCTCCAACCAAAAGACATCGACTGCCTGAATGGATACAACAAGAAGACCCATATATATACTGTCTACAAGAGACCCATTTCAGACCTAGGGACACATACACACTGAAAGTGAGGGGATGGAAAAAGATATTCCATGCAAATGGAAATCAAAAGAAAGCTAGAGTAGCAATTCTCATATCAGACAAAATAGACTTTAAAATAAATATTACAAGAGACAAAGAAGGACAATACATAATGATTAAGGGATCAATCCAAGAAGAAGATATAACAATTGTAATTATTTATGCACCCAACATAGGAGCACCTCAATACATAAGGCAGATGCTAACAGCCATAAAAGGGGAAATCTACAGTTACTCAATCATAGTAGGGGACTTTAACACCCTCCTTTCACCAATGGACAGACCATCCAAAATGAAAATAAATAAGGAAACACAAGCTTTAAATGATACACTAAACAAGATGGACTTAATTGATATTTAAAGGACATTCCATCCAGAATAACAGATTACATTTTCCTCTCAAGTGCTCATGGAACATTCTCCAGGATAGATCATATCTTGGATAACAAATCAAGCCTTGATTAACTTAAGAAAACTGAAATCATATCAAGTATCTTTCCTACCACAATGCTATGAGACTAGATATCAATTACAGGAAAAAATCTGTAAAAAGTACAAACACATGGAGGCTAAACAATACACTACATAATAACCAAGAGATCACTGAAGAAATCAAAGAGGAAATCAAAAAATACCTAGAAACAAATGACAATGAAATCACGATGACCCAAAACCTATGGGATGCAGCAAAAGCAGTTTTAAGAGGGAAGTTTATAGCAATACAATCCTACCTCAAGAAACAAGAAACATCTCAAACAACCTAACCTTGCACCTAAAGCAATTAGAGAAAGAAGAACAAAAAAACCCCAAAGTTAGCAGAAGGAGAAATCATAAAAATCAGATCAGAAATAAATGAAAAAGAAATAAAGGAACAATAGCAAAGGTCAGTAAAACAAAAAGCTGGTTCTTTCAGAAGATAAACAAAATTGATAAACCATTAGCCAGACACATCAAGAAAAAACGGGAGAAGACTCAAATCAATAGAATTAGAAATGAAAAAGGAGAAGTAACAACTGACACTGCAGAAATACAAAGGATCATGAGAGATTACTACAAGCAACTATATGCCAATAAAATGGACAACCTGTAAGAAATGGACAAATTCTTAGAAAAGCACAATGTTCTGAGACTGAACCAGGAAGAAATAGAAAATATAAACAGACCAATCACAAGCGCTGAAATTGAGACTGTGATTAAAAATCTTCCAACAGGTTTCCCTGGTGGCGCAGTGGTTGAGAGTCTGCCTGCCGATGCAGGGGGCACAGCTTCGTGCCCCCGTCTGGGAAGATCCCACATGCCGCAGAGTGGCTGGGCCCGTGAGCCATGGCCACTGAGCTTGCGCGTCCAGAGCCTGTGCTCTGCAACGGGAGAGGCCACAACATTGAGAGGCCCAAGTACTGCCAAAAAAAAAAAAAAAAAAAACCTCCAGAACATAGGCATAGAGGGAACTTACCTCAACATAATAAAGGCCATATATGACAAACCCACAGCCAACATCGTTCTCAATGGTGAAAAACTGAAACCATTTCCACTAAAATCAGGAACGAGACAAGGTTGTCCACTCTCACCACTCTTATTTAACATAGTTTTGGAAGTTTTAGCCACAGCAGTCAGAGAAGAAAAAGAAATAAAAGGAATCCAAATCAGAAAAGAAGAAGTAAAGCTGTCACTGTTTGCAGATGACATGGTACTATACGTAGAGAATCCTAAAGATGCTATCAGAAAACTACTAGAGCTAATCGATGAATTTGGTAAAGTAGCAGGATACAAAATTAATGCACAGAAATCTCTTGCATTCCTATACCCTAATGATGAAAAATGTGAAAGAGAAATTAAGGAAGCACTTCCATTTACCACTGCAGCAAAAAGAATAAAATATCTAGGGGTAAACCTACCTAAGGAGACAAAAGACCTGTATGCAGAAAACTGTAAGACATTGATGAAAGAAATTAAACATGTAACAAACAGATGGAGAGATATACCATGTTCTTGGATTGGAAGAATCAACACTGTGAAAATGACTATACTGCCCAAAGCAATCTACAGATTCAATGCAATCCCTATCAAACTACCACTGGCATTTTTCACAGAACCAGAACAAAAAATTTCACAATTTGTATGGAAACACAAAAGACCCCGAATAGCCAAAGCAAACTACAGAAAGAAAAATGGAGCTGGAGGAATCAGGCTCCCTGATTTCAGACTATACTACAAAGCTACAGTAATCAAGACAGTGTGGCACTGGCACAAAAACAGAAATATAGATCAATGGAACAGGATAGAAAGCCCAGAGATAAATCCATGCACCTATGGTCAACTAATCTATGACAAAGGAGGCAAGGATATACAATGGAGAAAAGACAGACTCTTCAATAGTGGTGCTGGGAAAACTGGACAGCTACATGTAAAAGAATGAAATTAGAACACTCCCTAACACCATACAGAAAAATCAACTCAAAGTGGATTAAAGACCTAAATGTAAGGCCAGACACTATAAAACTCTTAGAGGAAAACACAGGCAGAACACTCTATGACATAAATCACAGCAAGATCCTTTTTGACCCACCTCCTAGAGAAATGGAAATAAAAACAAAAATAAACAAATGGGACCTAATGAAACTTAAAAGCTTTTGCACAGCAAAGGAAACCATAAACAAGACAAAAAGACAACCCTCAGAATGGGAGAAAATATTTGCAAATGAAGCACCTGTCAAAGGATTAATCTCCAAAATATATAAGCAGCTCATGCAGCTCAATATCAAAAAAACAGACAACCCAATCCAGAAATGGGCAGAAGACCTAAATAGACATTTCTCCAAAGAAGATATACAGATTGCCAACAAACACATGAAAGAATGCTCAACATCACTAACCATTAGAGAAATGCAAATCAAAGGTACAATGAGGTGTCACCTCACACTGTCAGAATGGCCATCATCAAAAACTCTAGAAACAATAAATGCTGGAGAGGGTGTGGAGAAAAGGGAACCCTCTTGCACTGTTGGTGGGAATGTAAATTGATACAGCCACTGTGGAGAACAGTATGGAGGTTCCTTAAGAAACTAAAACTAGAACTACCATATGACCCAGCAATCCCACTACTGGGCATATACCCTGAGAAAGCCATAATTCAAAAAGAGTCATGTACCACAATGTTGATTGCAGCCCTACTTACAATAGCCAGGACATGGAAGCAACCTAAGTGTCCATCGACAGATGAATGGATAAAGAAGATGTGACACATATATACAATGGAATATTACTCAGCCATAAAAAGAAACGAAATTGAGTTATTTGTAGTGAGCTGGATGGACCTAGAGTCTGTCATACAGAGTGAAATGAGTCAGAAAGAGAAAAACAAATACTGTATGCTAACACATATATATGGAATCTGAAAAAGAAAATGGTTCTGAAGAAACTAGGGGCAGGACAGGAATAAGGAAGACGACGTAGAGAAGGGACTTGAGGACGTGGGGAGGGGGAATGTAAATTGGGATGAAGTGAGAGAGTGGCATGGACATATATACACTACCAAACGTAAAATAAATAGCTAGTTGGAAGCAGCCGCATAGCACAGGGTGATCAGCTCAGGACTCTGAAACCACCTAGAGGGGTGGGATAAGGAGGATGGGAGGGAGGGAGGAGATATGGGGATATATGTACGCGTATAGCTGTTTCACTTTCATATAAAGCAGAAACTAATACACCATTGTAAAGTAATTATACTCCAATAAAGATGTTTAAAAAAATCAAGTTTTTTTGCTATAACAAAACATTTAAGTTTTGTTAAAACATTTAAATATTCAAGTTTATTTGCTATAACAACTTACACTTTCTTAAGTAGTAGAGAGGGAACACAGACAATGCTAAGTCAAAATGCAGATATCTAAATAACTTTTAAGCTATTACAACAATTTACAATTATGTACACTGTGGGGCTAGCACTTAGAAACATACAGAAATAAATATGTACGGTTTATTTGTTAAATAGGAGAGATTATAGATACAGTTTATCTTATTAAATTTGAATTTTTTAAAAAGGTAATATCTTCTCTGTTTAACATTAAAGTGGGAAAATACACTTGAATAAAATTTCAACCTGAAACATTTTAGTTGTCAGTGGAGGATTAATAGGAGATTAAATTCTAGTTATCTGGAAGTTTTTGCTCTGTGGATCTGCTCATTAACCCACCAATACCAAAAAAAATGAGGTAATGCTGGACACTGTATATAACTCTAGTTGAGGGACTTCTGAGAGGAGACAACTGCTGGAGGGGATGCAGGAGAGCGGGTGATGAGGCTTCTAAGATAAGAAATGGAAAATCGTGAAGATATTTGTGCCCCGGGGGAATGCTCACCAAAAAGTGACCTCAGCAAAGGAGGATTTAAATAATCAAGTGGCTAGAAGGACCAGCTCTGTCAAACCAGTCTGCCTCTTTCCCCAGCCACTCCTGTCATTGCCCAATGGGCTCGTGAACAGGGTGGCCGACGGCTGCAGGGAGGGAGATCAAGCGTGGGCTCAGCACATGGACCTCCACTCATCAAGGCTGACCTGGCTGCGGCCACCGCTGAGGGCCCTATATGCCCCCAGCAGAGACCAGCCCTCAGTCCAAACTCCACCTCTGTGTTCACATTACCCTCTCTGTGTGTCTGTTTTCTCCTCTTCTGTAAATTCTCCCTCTCCTAATTAGCCCAAGGCAAATGTCATCAGAAAAGCTATGACTTTCAAGATCTAGTAATTGATCAAAGAAACATAACCTTTGGAAGCCCTGTTGTATAAAGAAAAAGCAACGGCAACTTAAAGTTAAAAGATCTAGATATGAGTCTTTGCTCCACCCCTGACCTAAGGCAAATTGTGTCACTTGTCTGAGGCACCTTGTCTTCATCTGCAAAGTTGAGAGGGTTCAGGGTCATGAAAATTCATGTAAGATGAGATTATATAAACTCTTCATGAAATTCAACATGACCCAAATCATGCTATTGCCTTCCCCAAGCCCCTTCCCCTCCCCCAACATTTAAAATTCAATTTTAGACCTTAAATAACCCTTAAACTACCATTTCCCTTTCTGAAAAAGTCTTAGAAGTACTATTCTCTGCCAATGTTGCAGACTGCTACCTCGCAAGAAAAAGATGGTCTACTTACATCATTGGCTTTGGTTTTGTTTACAGCATTGAAGCAGGCAACATCTGACTTCTCTTCCTGAGTGAAACCCAGACCACAGGCTGGGGAGGTCTGAGCCATGGCACTCTGCTGCTCCCTCGCTGACCCTCCCAAAGGGGCACTGGAGGAACTGTCACACCCATACCATACAGTCTGTCTTTGACTGGAGGAAAGGAAACCCCACCCAGCCCTGCAAATGGTGCACCAACCTGGGTGGGCTTTACTGCTACTGAGAAACATGTCCTTCAGTTCCCACTAGGAAAGGGGGGCAAAGTAGACCCCAGTCCAGTGTGGCTTACACACACACACAGAAGGCACACAGATACAGACAGATACCAGGATCCACAGGTAGCCATGAGAACACTGTCACACCAGCGCCTGCAGACGCATACGTGAGGCACACACTTCCCCAGACACCCAGATACACAGACCCAGCATTAACTTGTTCTTATCCAGTCATGACTGCTGAATGCTAGGGAAAGGGAGGATGTAGCAGCTAGCCATGTGCAATTACCATCAATCATTTCCCTCAGTGCAGTTACTTATAATCCCTCTGAGTTTATTCTTCTAACTAGATGCCGGCGTCTTCCACCAACTCTTACGCCTCACCTAGATTGCATCACCATTTACTCCACCCATGAGTGGGCACAGCAAGTGCCTCAGGAATCGATATGCCCTTCCACATACCACAGACCAGTGTCCTGAAATAGAGAAAATTTTATTTCATGAAGCTTTCTCCCAGCACATCCATACTTTACACCACGTGCCATATACAACGAATTTTGTTAATGATTTTATTTCTGATGGCTCCCTCTTTTCAGAACACTAACAACTACTCTTCTAACTTAGATTTAGTAGAGTTCAGTTTCTAATTAGCTCAGATTCAAGCCCCAGAGAGCAGCAATATACAACTTAAACGCTCAGGCTAGAATCTCAGGGTAGACGTGGAATTTTGATACCAAATGATTTTTCCCCAGTAACATAACAACTAAAGAAAGCAGGATTGTTTTCATGTGTGAAATCACTTAAATAAGATTTCCACTTTCTGGTTTCCTTTTAACTTTAAGTAAGTCATTAAAAAAAAGAGTCCCACAGAGAGAAAAGAAAAAGTAAGCATGACATTCTTCAATAACCTCTGGTCACTGCGTCACATCCCTGTCATTCCCAAAGTGACTCAGAGAGAGTAAAAAGGGCACTAAACAGAAACTTCCTTGATGTTTCACAGAGAGAGTGCTGTACAGGACCACACAGCCACCACCGTGTCCACCTACAAAGTGCATGGAAAGCCATAAACACAAAGATGCCTGTTTCTCATCTTCTTGGTTAAACAAAAAACAAAAGCCATGAAGGAAACCCAGAGCCACGCTGCTGTGGATGGCCAGGCTTCAGTCTCTCGTCCCTGCTGTCAGAGAGGAGTGCCAGCCCCTGATCACTGCTGCGCATGAGTAAGCAGGAGATGGCTAAGTGGAATTTTGAGAAATAACAAACTCAAGACATGGATGTAGTTATCCAAACATCAAGGGACTTCTCCATTTGCACATGGATAATTGTGCAGTTATACGTTTCGTTACACGGAGACCAGATGGGAGCAACCGAGGTCATCCTCAGATGCGTGTTCCCCTGGAAGCCTTGACACACATACCCAGGGGCTGGAGGGTGAGACGAGAGTTCATTAGAACCAAACCAAGCTGTATTTCACATTTGATTCCCAACATCTGAACAGGTGCAGAAAAGTCACAGGCATCTGGAAGTTTGGCCCAAGTTCTATTCCTCAATCAGCCCACCAATTCTCAAGGTTCTCACTGAGAAGATCAGGTACTCTAGCTTTTCTTGGGTGCAGAATGGGGACAATGAAATTGGAACTTATGTTCCTACTGGTAATTCAGTGCTTGGAAGATACTGAAATCTTTACCTTAAGATATAGAACTCGGCTCACTGAAAGAAGAAAGGGCTCTATCTGCTGCCATTTTATGAGGTGATCAACCCAACCAGGTACCAGGATAAGAACTATTGGATCCATCTGGGTCAAGAAAGCAGGCCTGAGTGCCCTGAGATAAGCTGAGATTTTGGCATTCAACGGGAAATGATGCAAAAATGGACTTGCCACCTGCCGGCTATATGACTTTGGACAAGATCCTGAACCCTCTGTATTTCAGTTTTATTACCTAAAAGATAGAGGGTGAAAGAAAGTAACACAGCCAAGCTCCAGTTCAGCATCTGACACCCAATAAATCTTTGATATATTTCCCTTGCCTTCCTTGCTGGTGTCATTTCTTGATTCTTAATTATGAATTTCTAATTCATAGTAGTTGAATGCATTTGTTGTTTCACCAACCTGCAATGGTTTTCTAATTACAAATATATATACGACTTTTATATATATGACAAATATATGTATATATAGTATATGTATGACATTTAGAAAGTACTCATAAGCAAGAAGAAAGTAAAACTCATCTGTAAACCTAAAAGTGACCACAGTAAACATTTCAGTGTCTAACCTTTGTCTATGTGTCTTGGGATATCTCCCTCTCTCTCATTTACATATTTATATTTTTACAAAAGGGATTGTCGTGTAGTCTACATCTTTCACTTAACATATCTACCCCTTCCGTGGAGTCTATCTTTCTCTGTCACTGACTATTTTTCCACAACATGATTTTAGTGGCTGTATAGTCTTCCATTATTTAAATGTACCATGGTTTACTGACCAATATAAAAGTGTTCTTTTACCTAAGTTTTTATATGTGAAACTAAAAATGTTTTTATATGTGAAACTAAAACTATCTAATTTAATCCTATGGAATAAATTTAACTCAAAGTAGCTTGCCACCAATTAAATAGAAAATTAGTTGTAACACACCTACGTAAGTGCAATGTCTTCTTTCTTCTTTAACCACCAGAACTGCTCATTAAGAAACTGCTGAAGTCCATGGTGATTAGTGACAGGACCTCATGTCTGTATCCTCATCTTGGCCCGGATCTTCCTATTTTCATTGCCCCATTTATGCCTCTGACTTGCACCGTCCACTGGTATGTCCCATGCCAGACTGCTAACTTACCCACGTTACTGAGCTCACAGCAGAGAGCTGTCCATACAAGATCCTGCCTGGAATGCAGGATTTATACTACTTATATTTCTTACTATTGGTCCATCCAACTCCAGCACAAGTTCTATTTATTATCATAGAAACATAGGTCATTTGGGAACATTTAGTCACCTCCTTCAACTCTGTGCTGTCTTCAGATACTTCTGTCACCTGGGACTCTGCTCTACTCTCTTTTTGAATATATCCAGGGAAGAAGATGTATCTTCGGGGAGGGGGTGTCCTGGGCACATGTGTACACACATATGTTATTTGATAAACTATCTAAATGCTTAAGAACACTTTCCATCTGGAACCTTTATAAGTAGACAATACACACACACACACACACACACACACATATAAAATCCCAAAAGAAAAAACTGACTATCTTTGGCTCTTTTATAGATAGAATACATATATAGAGATTCATATACGTATTCCTCTCTATATGTGTGTGTGAATTTTTTCCCAGAAAAATCTCAGTCTCTCTTTATAGCTATGTGTTTTTTCCTGAGTAGTTGTCACAGTCAATTAAAATACATATATGTGGATCTTTAAATAAATTCCATCAGACCAATATCTGTCTGGTTGGGAAATAATTACTGTCCATTTGCTAAATGCCACCAACCCTTATACTATGTTCCAGTGAACTAAAGACCTCTGGCAATCATAGATTTACAACTCAGCAAGATTAAACAATTTACTGTTATTTATGACAGCAAAGCTAGGTCTTCTGTATTATATTCCACGTTAGCATCTGTCACTTTACATTTGGGAGATCCTGTCCAAAAAAAGATTATGCCTCCTAACCAAACATTCAGCAGGGCTGTAGGAACAGGCACCCTGACAAACATCCTGACAAAATGCTTTAAAGCATCGCTAGAGCTTGCAGCTGTGCATTTTCAGACTACGCAGCAGATGAGCGTGGAGTCTCTTAGCCTCTGCTTCGTCTGTTCCTCTCAGTAATCCCTCACATGGCCCAGTCCATTAGGCTTGAAAATCCGCATGAAATGAGCAGATTAAGATCTGGCCTCAGTTGGGGCAGTGGAGCAGGTATAGAAGGGTGGGTCTGCTCCTAACGTAGCCTGAGCCTCAGAAAGGTTTAAGATTGAAAAGCATGGCATTGACTCAGCTGATTCATAATAGGAAATAATGCACAGACCACGCAAAAAGAAGTCCTTTATGTTGAGTTAAAGTCTACGCCAGAGCAGCTGCTGCCACCTCAAGTACCGTGACAGGGTGTGCACACATGTGTGTTTGTGTGTGCATGAGTGAGTGTATGTGTGTGTGTGTGTGTGAGCATTCATGCTGGGAGAGGGGAGAGTATCATGACTTCAGCAGTCGCCACCCAAGCCTTAGCCAGCAGCCTGCAGAAATGCCGAAAGTCTTACTAAAGCAACTGTGATCACCACATCGACGGGCGCCTTCGATCAGTAAGGCTACTGAGAATAAAAAGCATATATGCACATGTCCTTTTATTTTAATCAGAGAAAAATAGTTTGGTAATAGTGGTGCTATGTGAAACAATAAAATAATTGACAATAATCCATTACCTCATTCAATCCTCCCCAAACCCCTGGAAGATGTGGGAGGCAAGTATTACGACAGTGCCTATTTTTATAAACAAGGAAACAAACCCCAGAAAACTAGGTGACTTCCCCACAGTCATACACGTTGCAAATGATAGTATAATGATTCAAATTCAGAGCTTCTCCTTTTTTTCTTAACTACTCTCTAGTGATGTGTTTAATTATGAAAGCAAGGCATGTATACATGTGTAATTACTTAATAAAGAGAAGTATATGAGTAGAAAGGGAAAGGATTCCCCTCCCCCACCAAACACACCCACATACCCCAGATATATTCACTGTTAACTGTCTGGACTATGTTCCTCCAACCCTATTTTCTATGCCTAATTATATACACAAAAGTGGGATCATGCTACACATGACCCTGTACTAATTGCTTTGTTTCACTTTAACAAACTATCATCCACATCTTTCTCATGTCACATATAGATCCACCTCCTTCACTTATGGATATTAATGCATTCCTAGTGTGGTTGTGTCATAAATTATGTACCTGTTCTCTACTGCTGAACATATAAATTGTTTCCAAGTTTTTTTTTTTAATAAAGCTGTTTTTTTTTTTAAGTTTTTTTTTTTTTGGGGGGGGGTGGCCCGAGCTGAGCAGCATGTGGGATCTTAGTTCCCCAGACCAGGAATTGAACCCACACCCCCTGCATTGGAAGCGTGAAGTCTTAACCACTGGACCACCAGGGAAGTCCCTCCAAGTTTTTCTTTAGCAAAATGCTGCAGTGAGTATTCTTGTACATAAATGTTTCTACCTTTGTATTAGAAAATTTATAGGATATATTCTTAGAGTAAAGGATTCTTAGATTATTGGACAAGTACTCTATTAATTTAGATACATACTGCCAAATTGCCTGATCAAAAAGTTGTATCAATTTAACTTCCACCAACAGTGTACAAACATGACAATTTTCCAACACCTATGCCAGCTCTGAGTATTTTCCATTTTTTTCAAATTAATGGATTGTTTTTATTTGTATTTCTTTGGTTACTAATGAGGTTGATCACCTTTTCATGCATTTGTGGTTGCTGCTGACAATATTTCTTTTAAACTGTTTGAATTTTCTTATTGATTTGGGAAAGCTTTTCATATATTGTAGATATTAACAATCTGCTGTAAAACTCTCCTCCTAGTATTCTGTGAGGTCTTTTGTCAAGCAGGATAAACTCTGGTCCTATGATTTCAAATTCTTTTCTATTTTTTATTATAAATGTCTAAATATAAAACTACATATCCCTAGCTACCAAACCAGACTCTTATTAGAGGAAAACAATAGAAAGGCAGTAAGTATTCTATTTGTACAAAGCATCTATTAGTAGAGACTTGGAAAGGGAAAGAAAATTGTCTGTGACTTTATGCCAAGAAAAAGAATTTCTTTGGGGATTCAGTGTTCCTAAAAATTTTTTTTCTTCAAACAAATACAGGCATTACTCCAAAATTTGACGTCACTAACAATGCAGGAGATGAAAGGTATTGAAAGGCTCAGAAAATGTGGATTTTAACAAGTCTTGTGTATACCCCAGATATCCTCTTATTCATAAGTAATGTGAGTCAAGTCAGATGAAAGAACCGAAAACTTTCCCTTTGGCTATGCAAGTATAAACAGTAAAGGCATACTGGCCAAATCTTGAGTGTTTGCAATTAGCTGTCAAGGCTGTAGGCTAACAAAGGACATTGCAGCCCTAGCTTTTTACCTTCAATTTAAAAATCCCTGGGAAATTCAGACCTTTTTTTTTTTTTCTGCTGCCTATTATTCCCAAATAATCCTATTACAGTGTCCATTCATGTCACTGTTGTCTAACAGAAGAGTGGCCAGAGCCCAAAAGATGAAGGGTAAGGTTGGTAAAGCCAATACCTCTCCTTAGATTCCCCCCAAATAGGTTCCAACTTCTATTCCTCAAGGCTGTACAGAAACTAGCAAACTTCCAGAGTTCACAAAGGGAACAGATGTTTTATAAAAAATTCTTAGGGCAGGTTTCAGACATAATGTTGCTGATGGGTATCTGTCTTTTCAATAAACATCATTATATTTTATCACAAGATTTAATAAAGCAGCTTAGTTAAAAATGCCATCTGGGTCTCTGGACACATTAAACAAAGCTTAAAATAACACACCCCAGCAACTGGGAGGGCCCAGCTGTTCTCAAAACCTCTCCCACTCCTTTTACTTCCTCATAAAAAAGTGAATGAGGACTTGAGGCTAAAAGAGTCAAGAATGAACAGACCCAAACAAGGAGAAGGGTGGAACCAAGGGCTCCCTAAAATTTGCTATTTGCTCAGATAATAGATTTTCCATCTCCACAATTCAGGGATGAGGATTTGGGAAGGGAAGCAAGATAAAGTTATGGGAGGCTCTTTAGGGTTTTCTAATATATTACAAACCAGCCCTTCCTAACATCTGGGCCATAGTAGCCCATTCCATTCACCTATTCTGTTGTGAACACCCATAGAAAATACAGAGCAATCATCACCCACTTCTTTTGCCTTCTAGAGATAGGACCTGGAGCTAGCCACGCCCAGATTTCCAGATCCATTCCAGGAAAGAAGCCTTAGTGTTACAGTACATGTTTCCCTCTCTTGCTTCCTTCTTCTTTCATCACTACTGGCCACCCACCACCATATCCCACTCTGCTTCTCTTCCAAATATATGTTCCTTGTCTTTGGGACCAAACCAAAATTTGTTGCCCAGATAGTTCTCATAAATGCCAAGGCAAGTGTATTCTCATTCTTTGGAAACAGACACGTCTTTATGACCTGTTGGAATCAAATACAACCTGTGCCAGCATCTATCCGGAGGGCAAGCCCAAGCCCCTCACTGATCTAGCATTCCTCATATCATTTCACTTCATTTTCTACCTCTAAAAGATTTCACAAGCCATTGAGGAGCTCTTGAATCCTGTAAGCTGCACTGTATGCCAATATTATTATCATTAATGCTGATCATCATATGGCCAGTACAGTGCATGGCTAACTGGCAAATGGATTTTCTCTTGGCTAAAACTTGTTACAGAGCTCTAGGTTAGTCCATACACGCAGTCAAATCATTATTATCTGAGATGTATTCAGCTGACCATAGTAATACTCCCTTGCATTTCTTAGTGCTGTGGATGTTACAAAATGCTTTCATATGCAGTGCTTCATTTGATTCTCAGGATAATTCAGAGATGCTATCATACCCAATTTATAGATGAGGAAACAAGTGGTTTCTTGGTATGCCAAGAGGCTAAAGCATTTGCACTGCAACTTGTATGTCAGAGCTAGGAAAATAAGGCAAGCCCTCCAGCTGCTGATACAGTGCTCTTTCTACCATACCTCATTGCCTCCTGGGCTAAAGTCAAAAGAGAGTGTGGTTATTGTATGAAGAAATCTGGTCTGGGTTTGCCAATTATGTATTTGTAGTATTTGTCGACCTCCCTTTATTTAACCGATAGTTGCTTTTGATTGTAACAGTCTGGCTCCATTAAACACACACACACACACACACACACACACACACACACACACTTTAAATGTTAAATTATAGAACTGTGCTGTCCAGTATGGTACCTACTAAGCACTTGTGGCTATCTAAGTTTCAATCTTAATTAATTAAAATTAAATAAAATGTAAAATTCAGTTCTTCAGCAGCATCAGCTGCATTTCAAGTATTCAACAGTCAAGTGTCCTAGTTGGCTAGGACAGTAGAGATTACAGAACATTCCCATCATCACAATAAGTTCTGTTAGACAGTGCCAATATACAATGTCATCTCAGAAAAAGAAGACTTTAGAAAAAGTCAGAAACATCTTCAGGCAGATACAGTTCTGTCACCTGTCCAATATTAAAGGTAGTTTAGGACTAAAAAAGTAGATTTTTACAAAGAGGAGGAAGAAAGACAAATGCCCTGAGCTGCAAATGGATCTACCCAGAGAAGGGCAAAGGCATTCCTGTAGCCATTATGATGCATTTGGCTTTTCAGTTCTTTAAGACATTAGAATAAACTGATACACAGAGGATCTAAACCCCTGAGGAGGATCTAAAGCAGATGGAAATAGAAATAGGATAAAAAAATCAATTAGTTTCAAACTAAGTCTGATCTCAATTCATTTAAATGACACTATTTACTTCATATACTTAGTTTTTTGTTGTTTGTTTGTCTGTTGCTCTATATAGCATGACATAGTTTGTAACTTCAAAAGGGGATTAAAATACTTCTGGGGTTTTTTAGATAAATTCACATAGCCCCGTAAAAACTACTAAAAAAAAAGGTAGTTTCTTTTCATTCTTCAATAATCTATTCAAATTGATTATATAAAAATCCAGGAGTCCATAGTGATATTCGAAAAAGTGAAAGCAAAACAAAACAAAATTCATGTGTCATCAATGGAGGTGGCTATTTCACCAAATTCTTACTCTGAAAATTGGTAATTAAAAAAGAGAGAGAAATAAACACATATTCTGTCTTTCCAGAAGGAACTATATTACAGAATAATCAAATAGCCTAGTAGTGAGGAAAATACCCAGTTTATAGAAAAATGCCAACTAAAACATGTAGATGGAATTAGAGAATTTGAAAATCATCATTTTGAAACCCCTAATGAAATAATCAACTCAAGCCAGTATCATTAATGGATGCTAAAACAATTGGGTAAAAATTGATAAGGAACTGAATATTCACATGGTACAAAGTGCACCCCACAGCCTACTGCTAGTCCCAAAGGGGAAAATAATGGACCATACCACCATAGCTCTATAATTATCTCAGCATCACGGATGATGGAACAACCAGAGACTATGTTTCCTTGTATTATGCAACTGAATACACACCATCACCTATGAAATAATCTTATAAAAAAATACCGAACCTGACTCTAATTAAGCCTTTAGACTGATTTCTAGTTCTCACACACACACACACACACACACAGGGAATAGAGTGAAAAGTTAAATGACACCATAAAGAAGTAATCAGAAAATTCCAGAAAGGAGGTGGAGGAGACATTCTATAGAAAAACCAACCGACCTAGTCTCGGCAACAAGTCAATTTCGTTAACAAAATAAAAATAAAAAGGGATGTACTTTCTAGGTTAAAAGAGACTTAAGACAAATGTAATGTGTGTTCCTTGATTAGAAGAAACACGCCTGAACAAATTAGGTATAAAAGACATTTCAGAAAAATTGAAGAAATCTGAATGTGGACTGGGTCATAAATAATGTAAAGAAATAATTTTTTATTTTGTTTGGGATGTTAATGATACTGTCACTATCAAGGAAAATGTTCTTCTTTTTTAGAGATCCGTACTGAAAAACTTAGGGTAAAATGTCATGTTCTTTAATATATTTTAATATACTTTAGACCCTCGAAAAGATGAATCAAACATAGAAAAATGTCAACAATCTAGGACAAGGGCATATGGATGTCGTTAATCTATTCTCTACACTTTCCTGAAAGCTTGAAAGTTTCATAACTTTATGAGAAAGTTTTTTAAAATCTCCAATTGTACAGGTATTTGTGTAGGAATCTATTTCAAACTTTATGAGATATTAAAATATTAATAGTGTAGTTTATTGTTTTAGAAATTCCAAACTTCTGTTTTCCTCCAGCAATTTCATAAGCGAAGAGCAACAACCATTTTTTATAGAAAAACGGCTTTGTAAAATTAACTTTTTCAATCAAAACCAAGGTTTTTCAGAGAGAGAGAATGCAGCCCACCTGGTCATATTCAAGTCAGTTCAAAGAGAATAAATTCTATCTTCTACTATTTTCTTTTTTTTTTTTTTTTACTATGAATATCCAATGGGAAATCAAAAAAAGGCCAAAGCATTTGGAATTGAAGTTCCCCATTCCTGAGTATAATCAGCAGGCCAAGTCAGGAGGCAAGTGCATCCCCATCAATTTGCAATCATGCAAGACCAATTTTGCTTACTGTGGTCCCTTTTAAACCGCCTCTCGCCTGAAGTCAGCCTTCTGATTATTCACTTTGCTTTAGCAAAAGCTCCCACGAAGCTGAACAAAATGAGGAAAAGACTGGTGAAAACTGGCTGTTTGAAATCGTTACAAGAGTCAACCATCCCTTTCCCCCATGCCCGTCCATCTTAGAATTAATACTTTCAGATTATTTAAAAGACGGTGCGGGCTTCCCTGGTGGTGCAGTGGTTGAGAGTCTGCCTGCTGATGCAGGGGACACGGGTTCGTGCCCTGGTCTGGGAAGATCCCACATGCCGCGGAGCGGCTGGGCCCGTGAGCCATGGCCGCTGAGCCTGTGCGTCCGGAGCCTGTGCTCCGCAACGGGAGAGGCCACATCAGTGAGAGGCCCACATACAGAAAAAAATAATAATAATAAATAAATAAAAATAAAAGACGGTGCTTCTGTGTGGACTTTAGTTTGTCATTCTGTCCTTCATAACAACTGGTAGATTAAATTTGACTCTATTTTAGGTATATATTAACGTATGCTAACTATCTCCTAAAATAAACTCCACTCATAAAGTCAATAAAATGTGTTTACAGAGAAGACCCACTGAAGTTAAGAGACTGAAGAGTCCTTAGCGTAAAGTGTGCCAAGAAATAATAAAGCATAATAATAACGCGTCCATGCAAATCAACAACTGTAACTCCAAAACTTTCCTGACCCGCAATAAATATTGGACAGGCCATGTTTTTCTCACTCCTTGGAAAACCTGGCCCAGGAAGGAGTATGAAAGCTGCCACAGCTCTCCCAAGGCTCATTATTCTCCATCATTCCATGGGAACGGCTTTGTCAGACAAGAGTAAAAGACCATTTGTTAACCTCTCTCCAAATCCCTGATTCAGGCCAACTTTCATCAATCCCAAGTGAGGAGCCAGAGAGAAATACAAGTCTTATAATCTCCAGCAGCATCATCTGCTGGGGCTGGAGATCACAGTCCCACCACCCAGCTCACCCTCACCCCAGCCAGGCCCTGTTTCACCCAACTGCTTTTTGGTTAGTAAAAAAAAAAAATCCTCTTTCCCTATTCCAGAAACACTGAAAAGGGGGAGTTAGAGTAGACAAATGTGAAGCATGGACAACCTCAAAGTTGTCTTTCTAAGCAAGAAATGAGAAAATTAAAAAGGATAGGGTTGGAAAGGAGGGAAGGAGGGAATTCAAAAGCCAGATCATTGTTTAGTTTCTCTTTTTTAAATGTTCACACTCACTTATACATCTGCACAGGTTTCACTTAAAGGGAAGTTCTATGTGTGTGGATCTGACTGCATTAACAAGGCTTAAGTTCCTCTTTTAGACAATGTTTCCCACAGAGAATTCAGGGACCCTTGAAGTCAGTATCCCTCTTGAGACGCTGCTGGCTTTGGAAAGGAGGAAATCAGGGTATGGGGATATGTCAAAAGATGCGTCTAGTTGTAGGATAGGGAGAAAGGAAGGAGAAAGAGAAAAACTCAAGGTCTGAGAATTCAGATTGCAAAAGAAGACTACTTAAGCGGTGCGAGAAGGGAGAGGAAAGGAGGATGAAAACTGCAGGGGAGAAGAGGCATGAAATGTTGTAAACTGCCAAAGGGCATCTTGGAGAGAAGTTGGGAATTGCTTCAAGAAAAGCATTGCAAATCTCATTTCTGACCATTTAGAGATTTGCCTCCCCGGAACCGAGAGCCCAGTCTGTATAGGTTCACATTGATTCCCGTCCCATCCTTTCCCTAATCAAATCAATTATGAACTATAACTCCATGAACCAATGATATTAAAAACCTTCAGGGTCCACGCTTGCTAAATATGTCAGTAACCAACACTGGTGTGTGTGTGTGTGTGTGTGTGTGTGTGTGTGTGTCTTCGGAGCCAACACTACGGTTAAATTTGGCAGAGCCAAGATGTGGAGTAGAAGAAGACTGCAAATAGGATACAGAAGTGGGGTGGGGAGGGGGACAACTATCAATATATTGGTAGCGGGAGGGTAGTGAAAACAGTCAGAGCAAATATTTTTAAAGGGTTGGGGAAGAGAAAGTCGAGAACAGCGAGCAGGTGCAGGACATGGTCAGAGTCCAGAGAGAGAGAGTTCAGGGCGATGTGGCTGGTCGGTCGGGATGCCCGGCTGGGCTCAAAGAAGGGCGAGCAACCCTTAAGGCCTTTCGGAGCGGCGGGCGCGACACAGCCCGGGCGTCCCGGGTGCGCCGGGGAGGCTGCGGGGAGCTGCGGTGGCGGGACGCGGACGGAGGGGACCTGGGGGAGCGGCCGAGCCCGGGAACAGGGTGGGGGTCTAGGCTGGGCCTGGGGCAGGCCGGCGGAGAAGGCAGGGTGAGGAGGGGGACTGAGGACGCGAGGGGCGGCATGTCACTCACCCCGTTGGCCGCGGCCATCTGCACCACGATCTCCGTGGCCGTCCTGCTGAAGTACCTGCCGTCGCTGCCCACCACCATGGTGCAGCCCTGGCGGTCGCGCAGGTCGATGGACGACAGCACGCTCTGGATGAAGTTGGGCAGGTAGTTGCGCTGACCCTCGAAGAGCCCGGTGGGCCGTCGCAGCCCCCCGCCGCCGGCCGGCCGCTGGTCCTCGTAGGGCGCCGTCGGCACCGTCAGCACCGGGATGGGGCTCCCCTCCATGGCGCCTCCTGGCCGGTTCTGCCGCGGCTCCGGGAGCCGGAGGGAATCTGCAGCCCGACGGGGCCCCCACCAGCTTGGCGGCGCGCCCGGGCTCCGCCTCGCGCCGCGGCCCCCTCTGCGGCCGGCCCGCGCCCCGCGCCCTCCTGCCGCGCCGACCGCTCCTCCCTCTGCGCGCGGCCCCTAGCTGCCCCCGCAGAGTTTGGCCTCTACCTTCCAAGAAAAGTTCGCACCCGCCCAACTTCCTCTCCGGCCGGAGCGCCCGACGTGCCCGCAGCTTCTTCTCCCAGCTGGACTCACTTTCGAGGTGTCCCAAAAGCCCCTTCCCAGTGCCAACTACCCCGATCCCGGGGACGCCTCCTCGCGCGCCTAGCCCGAGCCTTCCCCGGTGATCGCGTCTCCCCCGGCACACCCTCCGCTAGAAAACAGCCGGGGAAGGGGTGGTGAGAACTTGTCCAGGATTGGGGGTCCTCTCCCCGTACCCGCGGCCCCTCTCCCCTCCAACCCGCAGCCCTGCCTCCCGGCCTCCCAGGGAGTAAGCGGTTTACAAGCACCAGTTTCTCTTTTGAACAAGGACAGGGGTGGAGTTGGGAGGGGGCTGAAACCTTTTGCCATCAGAGAACAGCCCCAGCCAAAAATAACCCTGGAAGAGCGAGCTGAGAATTGTTATCTTCTGCCAGCGCTGAAATTGGAGGCTGGGCGCTGCGAGTGTGTCTGCGTGTGTACACACACCCCACCACTACCATTTGTTGCAGGGAATCACATACTGTCAGGCCCTTCAATCCAGCAGGATCCACCCAGCCATCCACACTTTTCCCCAGGCTCTCTGAAGGCAGCACACTTCTCAGGAAGAAAACTTTTTTTTTTTTTGCTTGTTTGTTGTGGTGGTCACAACAGCAGAAACACAGATGCGTGGACGCGTATTTCCTTATTCTTCTTGCCCTTTCACCCTCCCTGGCCCAGCTCTTGCTTAGAAACAGGCTGTCCCACACTGTATGTGTCCACACTGCGGAGCTCTTACCAGGATTCATCGCTTTCACTAGGAGGAGGGTAAAGCCCTTTGTAAGGTCCTACCAGGAATGAATGAACAAACCCAAATTAAACAAGGACAGGGTACCAGGAACTGGGCTTGCTCCTTTCACAAGCTTTCTGGCATCTGGGGGTGGGGTGGGAAGAGGGGGGTGGTCAGAGATGTGCTGCCTTCTCTCCATAAAGCCCACCAAAAATCCCAAATCAAGAAATTCCCCATAGAAAATAAACAGGCAAAAAGGATAAAGCCCCAAAAGGGAAGAAACAATTCTCATTTTTGCTTCTATCTCCTTTCACCCTCAAAGCATTTTTGCGCCCACTAAAGTCACTGAAATCTCCTGCTGCTTCTCCTCCTCCAAATATTGTCCACTTCCTGGGACTAAGCTGGATTTGCTGCAGGATTATAAAGTGTTTGATCACAGTAAGATGACTGTGAATAACAGCTCACACTTATATGTTGTTTTGCAGCTGACAAAAGGCCTTGCATCTGTTTTCTCTTTGGAGGCTCAAAACAACTAAAAGAAGTAGTAATGGCATTCATATCATTCCCATTTTACAGATGAGAAAAAGGAGGCTTTCTGTGAGGTTGAAGGAAGTGGCCAAGATGGCACCTACATTCAGTACAAATTCTTATGTGGCCCCTCCCCTTTTTATTAATATCATTAAAGTGTGAAGTCATCAACTGAATCCTATTGAGACTCTAGCTCTTCTCTTCAACAGTGAAGGTTGTGTGTGTGTGTGTTGCTGTTGTTGTTTTGCCTCTACTCTCTCCATTCCCCTGTAAAGTTCCTGACTTTATGGTTGAGGGAGCCTTGTCTTAGCACCAAATAGAATGTCAACACTTCTAAGGACCTGTGCACATCTCTATGATGGGGCATTTTTTTTAACCACTTTCTAATAACATTTCATTTTGCAAGGAAGGACAGTATCATTCCCAGGAGAGGGTGGTAAGTCCTCTGTCCCAGACAAGAAGAAAAGGATGCAGCCTCCAAGCCTCAGACATAACCAGAAGGTCTCCAGGACTCCATCTCTGCACTTCTAGGACCTGCCTCTCTCTTGACATCACCATCATTCTCTCCTACCACAGCCCAGCTCCTTCCCCAGGGCTGAGGACAAGTCAGGCACATCTCAGATAAGATTTTACAGCTTTACCAGCCAAAAGGAAAGTCTCTTCCCTTGGTTCTAATCCCCAAATTCCCAAAGACTCTGGTCCAGTTTGAGGCAACGCAACCAACCACAAAGCAGGAACCCCACAGTGAAAGGGACAAAGTTCCTCCAAAGTCAGGGGGTGCTGGTCCCCAAAGGCAGGAGAGATGGGCAAACAAACCGTAACTGCCCACCACATAATTGACACTTTCACTGATAAAGTCTTTTGAATATTATTTTTCTGTTCTCTGAATTCACACAGCACTTTGCACCACCCATAAGGAATGTTTCCTGTGCTGCTGCACCTTTCTGTATGTCTTCTCTCCTCCAGCTGTACGTGGCCTTGGAATAGTTCCTTACCCTCTCCTCACCTCAGTATCATCATTGTGAAATGGGGATTAATATAATCCCGACCTCACAAATTGTTGGGAGGATGAAAATATATTAGTACAGTGCCCGACAAACAGAAGGGCATTCAATAAATGTTAGATATTCATATTATTGCCATCTATATATAGTATTTGTCATTATTATCAATGTCTTATATACTAAGAACTACATTTTATATCTTTGTAGACCACCACTGTACGTAAACATCTTTGGGCAAAGGTAATATTATATAAAGTTTGGTTGAATTAATCTGTGGCTTTTGACAACGGAAACTCAAGGTATACAGAGTAATTTGCCCTTGAAACATACAAAAAGGGCTTATGAACTAAAGAAATCTCTTCAAAGCTGCCCCCAATTTTGATCAAGTTAATTCCAACAAATGTGTCACAGTGATGGAGAAAAGGAACCTGAGAGGGCTCCACAGGTAAGAAATGCCTGCCCAGAGTTGCTCACTGGTAAAATGAGAAGGTCGGATTAGATCAGTGTTTCCCAAAGGGTTTTCCTTGTAACACAAGTGCCTCCCAAATGCTGCATAAGCGTTTCATAGTCAAGTAACTTTTTAAAATCCTGCATGCTGTATCCCATTTTTGGAGTTTCATGATATGCATTTTCACACTGACACCTCTGAAAGGGCATCAGTTTAATGTCTTCTTGAACCAGTGCTTTTCCCAACCTAAACTCACACAACTAGTTTGCTTAGGGAAAGGGACTCAGACTAGCTTTGGAGCTACAGCTAGGACAGTCCCCTCCCCACTTCATGTGTCCTCAGTGGGCTAGGTCAGGGATAAATACATTTTCCTGATTCTAAGGGGCTGGTCATCCTTCTGTGCTGAGTTCAGAGCTTCTCTATAGCGTGGGTCACAATGAAGTGGGCCCTGTTCGCCTACAGATGCCTTCCAGGCTTCTCTGAGCCTCCAGGGAAAGGCCTCTCACTGAGAATTCTTGGCATGAAACAGGGGCAACCGATATATCCTTCCTTCCCCTTGGGATTTCCTTGCTCTTAAAAAGGTGTCAGCTGCTATCATCGTGTAGAGACTACACTAGCTGGCTCACCTAGACCAGCATTTCTCAAAAAGAGAATGTGGGGTAAAATATATCTTGAAACACTTCAGACTTCATCCACCCTCTGGGAGATTCACAAAGCATATTAGCATATGAAACACGCCGTGAAGTTCCGCAGGAAAAATACTTATTTAACTTTAACCCAGCATTCCCAAATTTTATTTGACCATGGGGCCCATTTCCAAAACACCTATGAAGAGATCAAGGACATTAATATTCCATGAAACACTTTAGATCTCTGGGATCCCTTCGAGCCATATCATTCTATGATTTGCTTTTTTACTTATGAGGCATTAAAAGATTAACTTCTATCAGGCTTCCATTTAGGAACTTATCAGAACGTACAAGCGGGGGCACTGGTAAAATTGCCCAGTTAAAAAAAATACCCTTGAGTGATTATGAGACTTAAAATGAATTTTATACACACACGCACGCGCGTGCGCGCGCGCACACACACACACACACACACACATATACATTTACATATAATTTTATTCTCTATACTCTGTTCTTCCACACTGCCCTGCCCCCGATCCCCTGGCTGGCAGAAAAGGCTGGCACAGGTCTGGCCCATGGTAGTTTTATATTCCTGCTGAGTCTGAGTCCACTTCTGTGCACACAGGGCATGCTAAAAACACACTGTTGACTCACTGACTCTTAAGAGCAGAAGAAATGCCAAAAGTACAGGACAAGAGGCAGAAAAGCAGGTGGAAAATGTCACGGGGCAGTCCTCTAAGGAAGCGCTAGTTCCCTTTTTAATCTGCCCAAACCTTCTGGTGGTATGGAAAGTCAGTTATATATTTCTCCTAAAACGCCACCTTCCACTAAGCCTTCTGTTCCCCAACAAATGAAATAACATATAGTAATTCCAACAGAACTTTGTTTCTCTACTTCCTTCAGTGTAAGGCCACTAAAGTGAGTGTTCAAGTGATGGAAATGTGCATGTCACATGTGTATCTTATAAATGGTTGTGAACTTGTCTCTGTGTTCTCACATCTAGGCTTCAAAACTTTGTTGCCAACCTGCATCAGTGACTACCCAGTCGGCCTTGGACAAGTCGCTTACCCTCTCTAAAGCTCACTTTCTGCATCTGTAAAATGGGCATAATGCTATCTACCTCCTAGGGTTGATGATCATATTCAGAGACCTAATATGTGAAAACTGCTTAGCACAGGGCCTGGAACATAATAAGGGCTTAATAAGTGCTTGCTGTAATTATTATGATTATTATTATTACTATCACTAAAATAGTTATTATTGTTATTATAATCATTACTATAATAATTATTACTATAATTATTATTACCATAATAATTCTTAATCTTTGTATCAAATAGTATTGTCTTTGAGGCATCAATGGACTATGTCTGATTAACTTCCAGCACAATATCTAGCATAAGATCACATGCAAATTAGGGAACTAGTGTTAAGGATGAAAAAAATTATTTTTATTGACCCTTAAAGACTTCATACGTAACTGGGCAAAAAGAGCCATCCATCTCACACATGGAAACTCCAGTTCCTCTGGAGTTTGTTTTTGGAGGTAATTACAGGATGCCTAGGAACACTGAAATGCTGTTTATAAATCTCCTGAGACCAGCACAAGGTGATGGGCACAACCAATGCAGATGTGGCCTCCTGACTGCTGCATGCACTGGCGTCAACTCTGAAAAGCACTTGATGTCAACTAACTTGTAAAAACTGTGCTTTTCGGAAAGCAAAAGGTTTCATTTTAATTCAGTTTTACCTAAACATAATAGGCCTCTGATCTGCCAAGAATGAAGATTTGATTTCCGTGTGTCCCCCACAGTATCTAGAAATATCAATGATATACAGTAACAGGTTATTTAAAACTTTAGAGTGTTATCAAAGTTCTTTATTCTATAAAAGGCAAATAAAGTTTACTTTTCTAAAGGAATCTCAATACTTTTTAACAGCTGAATTTTGTTTCTAAAGGCTTCAAAAAGGAACACAATTTAGATCTTTATTGAAAAGGGAATGTGGGCTTCCCTGGTGGTGCAGTGGTTGAGAGTCCGCCTGCCGATGCAGGGGACACGGGTTCGTGCCCCGGTCCGGGAAGATCCCACAAGCCGCGCAGCGGCTAGGCCCGTGAGCCATGGCCGCTGAGCCTGCGCATCCGGAGCCTGTGCTCCGCAATGGGAGAGGCCACAACAGTGAGAGGCCCGCGTACCGCAAAAAAAAAAAAAAAAAAAGGAAATGTATTTTCCATGTTTTACTTAAATTATATTGCATTAGTCATTTGCAATCATAGTCTATATGGAATTTTCCTTTGGTGGTTTTTATGTTTGGGTTTTGGGAAGGGACCCCCAACATATGGCCAATCTCTGAATAAATATTTTAACATTCCTATGTAAAGTCATTTTTTGAAACGCTGTTTTATATCCATCTATGCCATGAAGCTAAATAACATGGCTTGCCGTACAAGCCAGTATTCCTGCCTTATGAATGGGTTTTTTTCAACCATGAAGTCTGGGTGAATTTGCATGACTGGTAGTGAAATACTGTGTTATCAGACCCAGCCAGTTTGATGCCATCCTCAAGTCCCTCTAGCCCAGCCCAGGTCCAGCTCAGGTTTTACTCACACACTTAACCAGGAACTACTATCCCCAACCATTCTCTGCACCCTGCCGGGCCAATTTTCTCTGTGAGATTCTTCCAACCTTTCCCCCATTCCCTCAGAGTACATCTACAGAGGACACACACATTTGAAAAGTAACTCAAGCAAATAGAGAAACAATGCACACAACCACTGCATTTTAACCTAGGATTTTCTGGACATGCTGTTTTAACCCAAAAATGATGCCAGTGGTTGGAGTTTCATAGACTAAACTATGGCTCCCAACTTCACAGCCATGCCCATGGGTACCTTCACTGTTTTGGCATTTTTCTTCCTCCTGTTTCTAGTGTTTTCTTGGAAGCCAGAAAGTAGTCACTTTTCATTTATCATGGAATTGATTTTTTTCCAACTTTCGGTAGGAGCCAAAATCAACCTGGAGATTTGTATCCAACAACAGTTCTGTTTGTGCATCTGAGATCCCCAACAAGTGTGACTGACTCAGGAACATCGTTCATGACAGCAGCTCAGAGCTCAACAGTAACGTTTTATCATTGACCCTGCCAGGTGTCCAACATAGGGTGTTATTCCCTTTTACTGTGTCCAAACTTCTGATAGATATTAATCATTGGGATTCAAGAATGAGGAAATGGACTTTCTGAGAATTCTCAGCAATTCCAGAATTCATGTTAGTATTCTGTAATTTTCATAACACTTGTACTTACATGTTTTTGAAAAATAATAAGTGACCATAATAATAAGTAGAGAGGGGCTTCCCTGGTGGCGCAGTGGTTGAGAGTCCACCTGCCGATGCAGGGGACATGGGTTCGTGCCCCGGTCCAGGAGAATCCCACATGCCGCGGAGCGGCTAGGCCCGTGAGCCATGGCCGCTGAGCCTGTGCGTCCGGAGCCTGTGCTCCGCAATGGGAGAGGCCACAACAGTGAGAGGCCCGCGCACCGCAAAAAGTAAATAAATAACTAAATAAAAATAATAAGTAGAGAATCGTTTTTCTGTGATAGGATTACATGAAAAGTTTTCATGGTCTTTTGTTTAACAAGATATAATACCAAATGTATGGTTTATTATTATGATTAACCAACAAATTGTGACAAGATTATTGAATTCAATAACCTGTAAAAATGATCTCTACCTGATAGACACAGGATCATAGAAAACATTAAAAAGAAATGAACGTTAACACAAAATAAATGCTAAATAAAAATAATTTTTAAATTGGAAGATAATTCCACAAATATTTAAAGATTCTCATTCTTTAAATGAAATTTTTAACCCCACAAAGCATCAATTGTTCTAATAGAATTCAAATAATGCAATATTTGGATCTCCTGGCAAGGTGAAGAGGACTACAGAGAAGTAATTGTCAGAATAGACGATTTAAGGACATATTTTGCTTCCAAAACCTGGTATTTCTTAGAACACCACTAATATGATTTGTAAGAAGTATCCTAAGCCCTATAAACTTACTAATATTTATCTGCAAGAATTATTCACTGTCAGCAGTGGACAGAGCAATGAAGACACTTAGAGCAACAGACACAAGAGAGTCTCCCTGATGCTTCTCTTCCACTGCTCATGTCCCGGTTCCCAGAAATGCTGACCTGGACCTTTGTCTCTGTGCATCAATATTTCCTGCTCTTGCTTTCAACTTGAAGTCAGTGAATTTCTTCAAACCAGTAAGGTCTCTATACGGACTATTAAGCTTTAATTCTCACAGGAGAATTATAACACTTCTTCCACTTTTCTGGATTTCTCAACTGATAGTTCTCAGAATCTAGAATTTGGTAGTCCATATAAATTTCCCTCAGAAATGCCAAAAGGGAATTCCCAAATGGACAAGTGTTTTTCTCTATATTCCTCTTCACAAGAAACCATAAACACAGAGATTTCCCTCTCATCACCAAATTTTCTCTGCTCACTATCGTTGTCACTTCTTTAGATGCCCTACTCACAGTTTCCCCTCCTCTGGAAACAGCCCCAATACCATGGGACAGGTTCTCGGTGGTTATGTCCTTTCTGCATTACCCTGCATTCTTGACCATATACTGGCAGCTTACCTAGGGAGGACACCTGGCCCAACTGGATTCTCTTACTGTCTCTGGAATTCGAATATTGGAACCCAGACATACAAAGACTGGGGGCCACTGTGGCCATATTGATATTGATATTGATGACAGGTGTGGGAGGGGTTGAATCTGTACCTACCTGTTGCTCAAATCCCAGGAGCTGTCCTGAACTCCTCTTTCCCAGTCATGGGGTACTTAAGATGCCCCAATAATCTTTATGAAATCCCTCCCTGGTTTAAGCTAGCCAGAATTAGTTTCTGTTGCCGCCAATCAAAAGCAAATACATAATTATTCCTTGGCCCTAGTTCCTTTAATTTGTCAGGAAAAGAAGTAAAAAGTGACAACATAAGATACCATTTATGTAACATTTGGAAACACACAAAGGAATACTTTGTACAGTTTATGATGCACTCATATGTAGTATGGACATAAGTCATCAACAGTGTGCACATCTATATCAAGATCATGGCTGCCTTGGGGGATGGGGGAGAACATGGGCCCGGAAGAGGCACAAGGGGAGACTTCAACAGTTACAATAATGCTTGATTTCCAGGTGCCCATACGACCCAGTTAGCCTGAGCCTGTTGAATTTACATTTGTTAACCCAGCATAATTATCAACAGAAGGCCCTTCTTTCTCAAGAGTATCCCAGTTTGGATACTAAGCTCTATGACCATGCTTTAAGAACACTTTAAATAATTATAGAAAAATACTTCTGCATATTTTCCTGTATGGTTGAAGTATTTTATAACAAAAATAATTCAAACTTATTACACATACAGAATGTAGCTGCCAAAGCCCCTGCTTTGATATCCCAGCCATGAATCCCTCTAGAGCACCTTCCCCATACAACACGTGAGGGTTCAACGAGACCAGCTCTATGAAGCACTCATCAGTGACCTGAACTAAGAGACAGTCGCCATTCAGGTGACATTTCTTTATTCTAACCAAACTCCTGGTAAGTTATTTAGGGACATTTTAATTTTATTTTTTTTCCTTTTAAATTAGTTTTATGAGTTATCTATTTTATACAAATTAGTGTATATATGTCAATCCCAATCTCCCAATTCATCACACCACCACCTGCCCCCCACTTTCCCCCCTTGGTGTCCATATGTTTGTTCTCTACATCTCTGTCTCTATTTCTGCATTGCAAACCGGTTCATCTGTACAATTTTTCTAGGTTCCACATATATGTGTTAATAAACGATATCTGTTTTTCTCTTTCTGACTTACTTCATTCTGTATGACAGTCTCCAGGTCCATCCACATCTCTACAAATGACCCAATTTCGTTCCTTTTTATGGCTGAGTAATATTCCATTGTATATATGTACCACATCTTCTTTAACCATTCATCTCTTGTGGACATTTAGGCTGCTTCCATTACCTGGCTATTGTAAACAGTGCTGCAATGAACATTGGGGTGCATGTGTCTTTTTGAATTATGGTTTTCTCAGGGTATATGCCCAGTAGTGGGATTGCTGGGTCATATTGTAATTCTATTTGCAGTTTTTTGAGGAATCTCCATACTGTTCCCCATATTTACATTCCCACCAACAGTACAAGAGGGTTCCCTTTTCCCCACACCTTCTCCAGCATTTGTTGTTTGCAGATTTTCTGATGATGCCCATTCTAACCGGTGTGAGGTGATACCTCATTGTAATTTTGATTTGCTCTTCTCTAATAATTAGTGATGTTGAGCAGCTTTTCATGTGCTTCTCAGCCATCTGTATGTCTTCTTTGGAGAGATGTCTATTTAGGTCTTCTGCCCATTTTTTGATTGGGTTGTCTGTTTTTTTAACACTGAGCTGCATGAGCTGTTTATATATTTTGGAGATTAATCCTTTGTCCGTGGATTAGTTTGCAAATATTTTCTCCCATTCTGAGGGCTGTCTTTCATCTTGTTTATAGTTTCCTTTGCTATGCAAAAGCTTTTAAGTTTCATTAGGTCCCATTTGTTTATTTTTGTTTTTATTTCCATTACTCTAGGAGGTGGGTCAAAAAAGATCTTGCTATGATTTGTGTCAAAGAGTGTTCTTCCTATGTTTTCCTCTAAGTATTCTATGTCTGGTCTTACATCTAGGTCTTTAATCAATTTTGAGTTTACTTTTGTGTATGGTGTTAGGGAGTGTTCTAATTTCATTCTTTTACATGTAGCTGTCCAGTTTTCCCAGTACCACTTATTGAAGAGACTGACTTTTCTCCATTGTGTATCCTTGCCTCCTTTGTCATAGATTAGTTGACCATAGGTGCATGGATTTATCTCTGGGCTTTCTATACTGTTCCATTGATCTATATTTCTGTTTTTGTGTCAGTACCATATTGTCTTGATTACTGTAGCTTTGTAGTATAGTCTGAAGTCAGGGAGTCTGATTCCTCCAGCTCCATTTTTTTTCCCTCAAGACTGCTTTGGCTATTTGGGGTCTTTTGTGTCTCCACACAAATTTTAAGATTTTTTTTGTTCTAGTTCTGTAAAAAAATGCCATTGGTAAGTTGATAGGGATTGCATCAAATCTTTAGATTGCTTTGGGTAGTATAGTCATTTTCACAATACTGATTCTTCCAATCCAAGAACATGGTATATCTCTCCATCTGTTTGTGTCATCTATAATTTCTTTCATCAGTGTCTTATAGTTTTCTGTGTACAGGTCTTTTACCTCCTTAGGTAGATTTATTCCTAGGTATTTTATTCTTTTTGTTGCAATGGTGAATGGGATTGTTTCCTTAATTTCTCTTTCTGATCTTTCATTGTTAGTGTATAGGAATGCAAGAGATTTCTGTGCATTAATTTTGCACCCTGCAACTTTACCAAAATCACTGATTGGCTCTAGTAGTTTTCTGGTGGCATCTTTAGGATTATCTATATATAGTATCATGTCATCTGTGAACAGTGACAGTTTTACTTTTTCTTTTCCAATTTGTTTTCCTTTTATTTCTTTTTCTTCTCTGATTGCTGTGGCTAGGAGTTCCAAAACTATGTTGAATAATAGTGGTGAGAGTGGACATCCTTATCTTGTTCCTGATCTTAGAGGAAATGCTTTCTGTTTTTCACCATTGAGAATGATGTTTGCTTTGGGTTTGTCGTATATGGCCTTCCTTATGTTGAGGTAGGTTCCCTCTATGCCCACTTTCTGGAGAGTTTTTATCATAAATGGGTGTTGAATTTTGTCAAAAGCTTTTTCTGCATCTATTGAGATGATCATATAGTTTTTCTTCTTCAATTTGTTAATATGGTATATCACATTGATTGATTTGCATATATTGAAGAATCTTTGCGTCCCTGGGATAAATCCCACTTGATCAATGTGTATGATCCTTTTAATGTGTTGTTGGATTCTGTTTGCTAGTGTTTTGTTGAGGATTTTTGCATCTATTTTCGTCAGTGATATCGGTCTGTAGTTTCTTTTTTTGTAGTATCTTTGTCTGGTTTTGGTATCAGGGCGATGGTGGCCTCATAGAATGAGTTTGGGAGTGTTCCTTCCTCTGCAATTTTTTGGAAGAGTTTGAGATGGATGGGTGTCAGCTCTTCCCTAAATGTTTGATATAATTCACCTGTGAAGCTATCTGGTCCTGGACTTCTGTTTGTTGGAAGATTTTTAATCACGTTTTCAATTTCATTACTTGTGATTGGTCTGTTCATATTTTCTATTTCTTCCTGGTTCAGTCTTGGAAGGTTATACCTTTCTAGGGATTTGTCCATTTCTTCCAGGTTGTCCATTTTATTGGCATAGAGTTGCTTGTAGTATTCTCTTAGGATGCTTTGTATTTCTGCACTGTCCATTGTATCTTGTCATTTTTCATTTCTAATTTTATTGATTTGAGTCCTCTTCTTTTTCTTGATGAATCTGGCTAAAGGTTTATCGATTTTGTTTATCTTCCCAAAGAATCAGCTTTTAGTTTTCTTGATCTTTGTGATTGTTTTCTTTGTTTCTATTTCATTTATTTGCTCTGATATTTATGATTTCTTTCCTTCTGCTAACTTCGGGTTTTGTTTGTTCTTCTTTCCTCTACTTCCTTTAGGTGTAAGGTTAGATTGTTTATTTGAGATTTTTCTTGTTTCTTGAGGTAGGCTTGTAATGCTATAAACTTCCTTCTTAGAACTGCTTTTGCTGCATCCCATAGGTTTTGGATCATTGTGTTTTCATTGTCATTTGTCTCCAGGTATTTTTTTATTTCCTCTTTGATTTCTTCAATGATCTCTTGGTTATTTAGTAACGTATTGTTTAGCCTCCATGTGTTTGTGTTTTTTATGCTTTTTTCCCTGTAATTTATTTCTAATTTCATAGCGTTGTGGTCAGAAGCAATGCTTGACATGATTTCAATTTTCTTAAGTTTACTGAGGCTTGATTTGTGACCCAAGATGTGATCTATCCTGGAGAATGTTCCTTATACACTTGAGAAGAAAGTGTAATCTGCTGTTTTCAGATGGAATTTTCTATAAATATCAATTAAATCTATCTGGTCTATTGTATCATTTAAAGCCTGTGTTTCCTTATTAATTTTCTGTCTGGATGATCTGTCTTTTGGTGTGAGTGAGGTGTTAAAGTCCCCCACTATCAGTGTGTTACTATCAATTTCCTCTTTTATAGCTCTTAGCTTTTGCCTTATGTATTGAGGTGCTCCTATGTTGTGTGCATATATATTTATAATTGTTATATCTTCTTCTTGGATTGATCCCTTGATCATTATGTAGTGTCCTGCCTTGTCTCCTGTAACATTCTGTAAGTCTATTTTATCTGACATGAGTATTGCCACTCCAGCTTTCTTTTGATTTCCATTTGTATGGAATATCTTTTTCCATCCCCTCACTTTCAGTCTGTATGTGTCCTTAGGTCTGAAGTGGGTCTCTTGTAGATAGCATACATATTCGGTTCTTGTTTTTGTATCCATTCAGCAAGTCTGTGTCTTTTGGTTGAAGCATTTGATCCATTCATACTTAAGGTAATTATTGATATGTATGTTCCTATTACCATTTTCTTAATTGTTTTGGGTTTGTTTTTGTAGGTCTTTTTCTTCTCTGTGTTTCCCACTTAGAGAAGTTCCCTTGGCATTTGTTGTAGGGCTGGTTTGGTGCTGCTGAATTGTCTTAGCTTTTGCTTGTCCGTAAAGCTTTTGATTTCTCCATTGAATCTGAATGAGATCTTTGCCAGGTAGAGTAATCTTGGTTGTAGGTTCTTCCCTTTCATCCCTTTAAATATATCGCGCCACTCCCTTCTGGCTTGTAGAGTTTCTGCTGAGAAATCAGCTGTTAACCTTATGGGAGTTCTCTTGTATGTTATTTGTCGTTTTCCCCTTGTTGTTCTTAATAATTTTTCTTTGTCTTTAATTTTTGTCAATTTGATTACTATGTGTCTCGTCATGTTTCTCCTTGGGTTTATCCTGCCTGGGACTCTCTGCACTTCCTGGACTTGGGTGGCTATTTCCTTTCCCATGTTAGGGAAGTTTTCGACTATAATCTCTTCAAATATTTTCTCAGGTCCTTTCTCTCTCTCTTCTCCTTCTGGGACCCCTGTAATGTGAACGTTGATGCATTTAATGCTTCCCCAGAGGTCTCTTAGGCTACCTTCATTTCTTTTCATTCTTTTTTCTTTATTCTGTTCTGTGGCAGTGAATTCCACCATTCTGTCGTCCAGGTCACTTATCTGTTCTTCTGCCTCAGTTATTCTGCTATCGATTCCTTCTAGTGTATTTTTCATTTCAGTTATTGTATTGTTCACCTCTGTTTGTTTGTTCTTTAATTCTTCTAGGTGTTTGTTCTTTAATTCTTCTAGGTCTTTGTTAAACATTTCTTGTATCTTCTCAATCTTTGCCTCCATTCTTTTTCTGAGGTCCTGGATCATCTTCACTATCATTATTCTGCATTCTTTTTCTGGAAAATTTCCTATCTCCACTTCATTTAGTTGCTTTTCTGGGGGTTTATCTTATTCCTTCATCTGGTACATAGTCTTCTGCCTTTTCATTTTGTCTTTCTGTGAATGTGGTTTTCATTCCACAGGCTACAAGATTGTAGTTCTTCTTGCTTCTACTGTCTGCCCTCTGGTGGATGAGGCTATCTGAGAGGCTTGTGCAAGCTTCCTGATGGGAGCGACTGGTGGTGGGTAGAGCTGGGTGTCGCTCTGGTGGGCAGAGCTCAGTAAAACTTTAATCCACTTGTCTGCTGATGGGTGGGGCTGAGTTCCCTCCTTGTTGGTTGTTTGGCCTGAAGTGACCCAGCAATGGAGCCTACAGGTGTTTTGGTGGGACTAATGGCGGACTCGGACTCCAGGAGGGCTCACACCAAGAAGTACTTCCCAGAACTTCTGCTGTCACTGTCCTTGTCCCCGTGGTGAGCCACAGCCGCCCCCCACCTCTGCAGGAGACCCTCCAACACTAGCAGGTAGGTCTGGTTCAGTCTCCTATGGGGTCACTGCTCCTTCCCCATGGGTCCTGATGCACACACTACTTTGTGTGTGCCCTCCAAGAGTGGAGTCTCTGTTTCCCCAAGTCCTGTCGAAGTCCTGCAGTCAAATCCCACTAGTCTTCAAAGTCTCATTCTCTGGGAATTCCTCCTCCTGTTGCTGAACCCCCAGGTTGGGAAGCCTGATGTGGGGCTCAGAACCTTCACTCCAGGGGGTGAACTTCTGTGGTATAGGTGTTCTCCAGTCTGTGAGTCACCCACCTAGCGGTTATGGGACTTGATTTTATTGTGATTGCGCCCCTCCTACTGCCTCATTGTGGCTTCTCCTTTGTCTCTGGATGTGGGGTATCTGTTTTGGTGAGTTCCAGTGTCTTCCTGTCGATGATTGTTCAGCAGTTAGTTGTGATTCCAGTGCTCTCGCAAGAGGGAGTGAGCACATGTCCCTCTACTCCGCCATCTTGAACCCAACATCAGGACATTTTAATTTTAATATTGTATGTAGGTTATACATTCATAAGGTTCCAAATTCAAAAAGTACAAAAGGGCAATGAGAAGTGTTCCAGCCCTGCCCTTGTTTATCTCCCTAAAGACAACTAAATGTTTCTAGATTTTTTAATACCCTTAAAGAATATCCTGTGTAAATAAGAAAATATATATATATATCTGTATGTGTATTACCCCATTAGAAGCGCACAAAAACTCTTTGAAAATATATCATTATTACTCCCATTGTACATGATGAAATTGAGGCTTGGAGCAATTAAGTGACTTACCTAAGGTCACACAGGTGGTAAATAGCAAAACACAGGTTCAAATCGCCTAACCACTACAAGTATTGTACCAAATTTTGAAAAAGAGAAGTGGAATTAACCTACTACAATGAAGGCATAGTTCAGGTATCAAAGAAGCAGGCACCCACATTCCCAGCTCATCTGGAAAGCTCAACTTGCCCCAAAATATCTCCCCTTGTCATAAGAAATTCCACCTTTTCAGATTTTTACTTAGGAGCTTAGAGTGCTCAGCTCTTCTCCTAGGGCTCCCTAATTAAAACAGAAATAGAAGTCCTGGAAGGCTGAATATATGCTAACACTTGGAAATTTGTTGGCTCTCCTTCCTAAGGCAAGGCACTGAAAGGGAGAGTCAGATGGGGTGGGCAGGGGGCATCCTTGAGGAGTGGGGACAGGAAACTGAAAGGCAAGACAGGACGTGACAAAGAAAACCACCTCATGGTTTCTCCTTGAACCTGCCCTAACTTAGGTTTACTAGGTTCAGCCACTGATCACCATCAGACCAGTCAATCTGAGTTGTTTTTAATATGATGACGAACATCAGTTTCATCCTTTCATCCAACATTCTCATCTGGCTCTTCTTTCGACCAAGGACATGTACATTGCCAGGAAGAGTGTGGGCAGTTAGTTCTCCCGCTCAGGAATCTGACGGTTCTGAGTTACCCAGGATCACCCACCTTAACACCTGCCAGTTTGTATCCTGAGTCCTAAGGAGCACTCCCCCTCCCCCCATGCCTCAAGTTCTGGATATAGCACAGCCTTGAACACAGCAACATCCAGCCCTCCAGCAGGAAAGTCCCAGGTATCCAGAGGCAAGAAAATGCGAAGATGAACTCAGGAACGATGAGCCGAATTGTGTTTCTGTTTGAACACGGATATTAAGGGCTTCATTCAGGTTACATCAGAGCCAATCCTCAGAATCAAGAGGAAGCTCATCCCTAATACACAGAAACTATAAGACGGAGGGAAAGGAGAGGTCAGGCCTCACCTTGGCAAGTGCCAATGACTGGCTCAGGATGGTATAAAATATTTGTTCTGAAGCCAGATATTTGCCTGATCATTTGGACACTGCTTGCACAACCAGAAAAATCAGTTAGGAAAATGTGTTGCTGTGTGAGGCTTGGAACTCAGTTATCTAAAATTGCAAGGCAAGGCAAAATTTTCATCCAAAGTGAGTGCCTTTGTTTGTCTTGACTGATTATTCTAACATCAACAGCCTCTAAATAAAGTGTTGAAGATCATGACATAACTCCATCTTTCTCATCCCTCCCATACGGTTTCAGTTGCCCAAAGTCCACCATTAACAACTCTTCCTGCTGAAATCTGGCTCTCTGAGGAAGAGCATCCAGAAACAGAAGACACAGATCAGGGAGTTTCCTCCTACTAGAACTGCTGCTTTAGTTTAACTTGAAAAAACCCACACCCAGTTCCTAATGTAAAACATCTGAACCACCAGGTCTTCCACAAGCAAGACGGTGCTTACGCTCTCAGCGCGCTCCATCCTACATGCAACCAACAGATTGCTTGCCGAGAAACAGAGCCTGGCTGCCAGGAGAGCAACATTCCACCAGACCCTGATTTAGCAAGACATTTCCATATCATACCCCCAACCAGCTGGAAATCTTCCACTGCTTTTGTGCAAAGATCTAACTCATCTCGCTGAATTTACTGATTTAAAAGTCTAATTCATTGCACAAAAAGTGTGACAGAAGGAAACCAAGTATACCAGCCTTCTCCTGCCAGATTGCCCCAGACTAAAGCTCTTGCATGTTCATTCTGTAAAAAATGGTCCAAATATGCTCTGCAGGAGATGCTGGTCCATTGGTCATCCTCCTATTCTTGCTGCAGAACCTTGGCTGACGGCACTGGAGGAAAAACAAGTTTATCAATTACAAGAGCAACTAAGCTCACTCCTCCGTGAAAAATATTAACAAGCCTAATGTCTCTTAAGCTTATGAAATAAGCACTGAAAATCACAAAGGACTCACAGTTTTAAAATGTGACATACTTTCTCTAAGCAGTGAGCTACCTAGAGATGCAATGTTTACATTGCAAACCCTCCCAGAGCAGGGGTCATGAGGCTCAGCTGTCCTTCAGTGTTCAGGGATGAGCCATTAAGTGCAACGGAGCCTGCCAGGGGACAGTAACTTGGAGAAGCAGCCCAGGGAAAAAAACGAAGTGAATCCATCTGCTAATTATAAAAATAGCACACACATACATGTAGCTATACATATACATTTTTTTTAAATATGGCTTTTACACACGTAATCAGCCCATAATGACTTTTCCTGGCTAATCATCAAGGCAAAAGTCTTCTCTTTTTCCTGCACCTTTCTAGGCTTCTTTTTAAAAAAAAACCTTCTTCTATATATAAATGATCAATTCATTTTCTGTAATTTGTAGTCCCCTCCCCATTTCCCCCACACTATCTATTTACACCATTGTCTGCCACAGCTCCTGGGCATCCTCAAACCCCCAGCTTCTCTCTTAGGTTAGGACAGGCATGTCCAGTAGGCACCAAAACCTCATCCCTACTGCTTTAATTATTTTATTGCCTCTAAGAGAAATCTCAGGATTGCAAACTACAAGGAGGCAGAGATGTGTCCACATATCTCAGTAGGAAGAGAGTATCATATGAAAAAAGATTATACTACGAGTCAAAAGGAACAATCCTTCTGATAACAAATCATCCTCTAAATGCACTTAGGTACCGATTGGAAGTGTACATGGGAAAATGATCCAACAGCACCACTTACAGTAAGAGCTGTTAAGTGCAACACTGTTGGTCCATGTCAGCAAAGAAAAGCAAGCCAGCTCATCAGAAAGGTTGACCTCCCCCATTCTCTGCAGAAAGACTGTGCACGGGACAGGAAGCCAGTGCAATTAGTTTGTCATCATTTGAAGGGAACACACAGATTCTAGCAAATCTTGGGGAGGAAATGTTCTTATCAGGCTCTGCTGACCGATGAGGAATGACTCCCACCTGAGACAAAGTGATTTTCACCAGAGGCTCCTAGTTCCTGGAAAGATAGACCAGGGAATCCTCTATTACATCTGGTATATATAAATAAAGCATTTCTTCCTTTGTAATCAAGGCTCTCCCCAGAACTCACACCAATCCAGACTTTATGAACTGCCTCTTCCAACTTGCTTTCAGGGTCTCCAGGTCAAAAAGAAATATAGCACAAAGATGCTTTCTCCTGAGGGATCATACATAAATTCACTCAGTCTGTTTCTTTTCCACATAGAGCAACAAAGCCATAAAGACTTCCATCCACTCTTTGGCTCCTTCTTGGTTAAGGTAAAATAAATCTTAGACCTCCGTCTGCATATGGCAGGTTACAGGCGAGTGAGGCTTGGCTAGGGAGATTTGACTTGGAAAAGTCCTCTCTAGGCCTCTGTATGCAAGCAAGCTGGCGGAGAGGTGCAAGCAATTATGGCTGCATTTCAATTCCCCAAACCCTATAATCAAGAAGAAGGAGGAGATATGGGGATATAGGTATATGTATAGCTGATTCACTTTGTTATAAAGCAGAAATTAACACACCATTGTAAAGCAATTTATACTCCAATAAAGATGTTAAAAAAATTTTAAATAAAATAAAAAATCAATTTGATAAATAATAAATTATATTGTTATTCTTAAAAAAAAAAGGAAAATTTTGTCTGTCCCTTCATATATGTGTGTTGATGAAAGAGAGAGTTTCAACTATCCTTTTTATTGACTACATTGTTTAAATTCACCAGACAGTGACTCCATCTTCACTTTGCCTGGATAGACCCAATTCAGGACACATTTTCAACAGCTTTAACCTCCTCAAATCAAAGAGAAGAATCAGCAGTATTATTAAATTCAAAGTTCAAATAAGGTCTTTTCTTATCTCATTTTTATTTGTAATGCGCCCATTCCTCCAAATGCCATAATCAGGTAAGATCACAAACCCTGACTGGGCAACCATATTATTAGAAAATGCAATTCTTACAATTCAGTGTGTAACTACACTTTTAATAAGCCCTCTACTCTTCCCCATGTATTCTCCATTAGACACGCCTTCTCAAATTTAAAGTCATAGATACAAAAATGTTATGCCTTTAGAGAGTCTAGTGACTGCCCAATCCTGTAATTTGATGGGTGAGAACACTGAAGCCCAGAGGAGGTTGTCATTTGTTCCCAAAGCCTTAAATAAATAAAAGGGAAGATGACCAGCTGACAATTCCCATTCATGTCCAAGGGCAGAGGCCTGCCCTTGGACATGAGTCCAAGGAGAGACTTAAGAAATACTGATACCTGGGCTCCACCTCCCAGAGATTCTGGCATAAGTGTCTAGGGTTTGACCTGGCCCTAGGTATTTTTTTCAAAAGTCCTCAGCTTATAAAAAGCTGGCAGGTTGGGTTTCCCTGGTGGCACAGTGGTTAAGAATCCACCTGCCAAGGCAGGGGACACGGGTTCGAGGCCTGGTCCGGGAAGATGCCACATGCCACAGAGCAAATAAGCCCGTGTGCCACAACTACTGAGCCTGCACTCTAGAGCCCGCGAGCCACAACTACTGAAGCCCGCATGCCTAAAGCCCATGCTCTACAACAAGAGAAGCCACCGCAATGAGAAGACCGCAACAAAGAGTAGCCTCCGCTCGCCGCAACTAGAGAAAGCCCACACACAGCAATGAAGACCCAACGCAGCCAAAAATAAATAAAAATTTTAAAAAATAAAAATAATAAAAAAAGAAAGCTGGCAGGTTATAAGCGAGCAAAGCCTGTACAGCCCGGTTTAAGAAAGAGGAGTCTAGATCAGTGGTTCTAGAACTTTAACTGCCTCAGAACTACCTGGAGGGCTTGTTAAACTACAGATGGCCTGGCCCCACCTCCAGAGTCTCTGGTTCAGGGGATCCTGGTGGGGCCTGAGTATCTGTATTTCTAACAAGCTCCATGCTAATGCTGCTGTTCCAGGGACCACATTTTGGGAATCCCTGCTAGTTAGACCATACGAGATCAAAGCTCAAACTCATTCCAAGAAATTTTCTAGACCCATAAACAAGCTGGAGTTGAAGCAAGCACCTTAAGGATGAAAAAAGTTTAATTATGAACACTTAAAGTATTTCGTCTGTTCCCTCATATACTCATATTTCTCTCAATGTATAATACTCCCAGCTTGCTTGTTTTCATCCTCAGAAATAACTTTTCCATCAGAACAAGTTCTAAACATAAGCTGTAAAAATATCTTGGGATACAGCCCCTGGAAAAACCCTGAGGGAGTCTGGCTCTGGGTTCCAGTCCAGATGGGCGGGTTGCAGCCATCCCTGCTTGTGTGAAGGGCGCCCCCTGGAGTTCTGCCACAGATGGTGCCCAGCATCTGACAGTTGGCGGAAAACACAGCCTCTTTGCTTTCCCCTCAGGAAGCCACCCCAAACTGCTCTGAGGAATCCCTTGAAACCCATGTTACCTCTAGGACAGCAGGTTTTCCCAAAAGCACTTTGCCTTTGCATCAGATTTATTATACGGCAACAAAGAAAAGAGCAACGCCGAAAAGACTTCTCTCTTTTTAAATTCATACTCCATTCATAGCACACTGTCATTATCAGTCTGTGCGAAGCCTCTCTCGTTTTATTTTTTCCCTCTTATTTCTGATCCTCAGCAACAAAGAAAAGAGCAATGCCTAAAAGACTTCTCTCTTTTTAAATTCATACTCCATTCATAGCACACTGTCATTATCAGTCTGTGCAAAGCCTCTCTCGTTTTATTTTTTCCCTCTTATTTCTGATCCTCACACTCATCCTCCCTATTTTTTAGGCAACCTCTCTAATATGTTAGAGATATGTCCTTCAATATGCATGTATCCCTGTAGAAATGAGTAGGGCTGCTCTGTATGCGTATGTGGCTTTAAATTACATAATGGCATCGTAATAGAAATCTCATTTCTTATCGTTACACTCAACGTCATGTTTTTAAGACCTACCCATGTTGCTTTGTGTCCACCTAAGATGCACCCAACCACATTTTGCTTATTGAGAAGTTGCCTTTACACATGTGTTTCTCACAGTGAAATCAGGATGCCGTTGAGTTCGAGTGTTTCAGACCAAGCGAGATCGTCTGCTGGGGTTAATCTAACACCAGATGCATTTATCCCTGTTTTAGGACTGTAACTAATTCCTTTCCGCTCCATGTGGTCCTGCTCTCTAGCTGGCATCACAGGTGTCTTCTTTGAAAAGAAAAAGATTGTGTCCCTTGGTTTCCTGTCAGTCCCTCACTTTTTTTTGGACGGGGGCTCTTTTTCAAAGAGTTTGCACCAAAAAGCACAGAGATGGACTCCTCCAAGGGAAACGTCTCTATCATCTACAACTTATCCTTGCTTAAACAAGATCATTCCAGCCTATGGAAATCGTTTTCTTTAAATAAGAAAAGTTGCCTCAATTTTGGATTGCAGGTTTCAGATCAGAATGAAAAAAGAGTCAAATTGCCAATCAGAGAGTCTTCTGTTCTTACTCTGCTTACTTACTCCTCTTGCAGATGTAAGTAGTAAATCCAAAACCAAATTCTCTCTCTCGAGATGTGAACTCCCACCAACACCCATGAGGAGGCAACTGGGCTCACACAATAGCACTTAATTAAAATCTATAATTTCCACATGTATGTGAGATAAAAAGAACGCATCTTTGGGCCTATTTCCAGCCCAGGCCTTCAGAATACGTGAACTCGTACTTCTTTATCAACTGGACCCCATGAAGTGATAAATATAAGGTACCAAGATTTAAAATGCAAGTAATACTTTCCTCAAGACTCTGAGATGAGCCCTTCACAAGTCTGTAGTAAAAAAATATTAAAAATAACTACCATATATTACGTGTTTATAACGTGCCAGGCACTGTACTAAACATTATTCGTGTGTTTTCCCATTTAATCCTCATAAGCCTATGACATAGATTCTTTTTAATCCCCATTTTCAAGATGAAAGACCTAAGATTCAGAGATGAAAGAAAAAGAAAATTTTAATCCCATTATGCAAGATTAACTCATTCCCCTGAGCCAAAAAATACATCTCCCTTCTCCTAAAGAAATATTGTTTAACTTGTTTCTCTCTCAAGCGCCCATCCTCTCTCTCCTCCCTGACTTCAGCCAGCATCTGGAATTCTCTGGGGCGCCCATTTCCTCCGTGTTCTCTCCTCCCTTGCAGTCTGGGTGCCTCTCACAGCAGTGACACAGAAAGCCATTTCCTTGGTCCACAACTAACTCAGACTCTGAATCTCTTTGAACCCTCGGCCGCCCCATGTTTTCAATCCTCTCCTGCCTTGATTTCTCTGGCGCTAGATGGTCTCAGTTTCTTGTGTCTCTTTTCACATCTTCTGACCATTTTGCCAATTCTTCTTCCTTTGCCACCCTCATGCAACAAGGCACAGCACAGCTCCTGCCTCTGCCTGTTTCCTTAGTCCCTGCTGGTGTCCCAGGAGCTCCTCTTGCCCCCAGACTGGAGCCTGTGTCTGGGGTAGTTCCCCTCCCCACCCAAGAACCCTCAGCCCCTGCCCGCCCGTGGTTACCCCAAGAGCCTGCCAATTCCTCAAACTCTGCCCCTTCCACAATTTCCCAGTGTTGGCCATTTATTACCTGTGTGAACCTAGGCCTCAGTTTCCTCCCATATAAAACAAAGAGCATGAACTCAATGATCTCTAGTGTCCTTTCTAGGTGTGCCCTTCTCGTATAGTTCCTCTCCATAAACAGAGCAAACTCAAGCCTCTTCAGCCTGGCATTCAGTGCCCTCCACTCTATGCCCTCTCCTCACCTGTAATACCCTACAGGTCTCTCAGCCTTTCCCTGAAACAGACCCAGAGGTGCTTCTCTGCCGGTAAGCTCCCTTCTTTATCTCCAATATCTGCTTGCCAAAGTCCCACGTCAGCTCCAAAAATCTTCAATCCTCGAGCAGTTTTCCTGGTTGAAAACCATTCTGCTCGCACTGTACCTGAGAGTCCACCGCAGCACTTGTGATGGTATACGTAGATTCAGAGCCCGGTGAACGCGTGCACGGCCCCGCCATCTACCTGCAAAGCTCCGAAGGCAGATTAGTCTCCAGACCTGGAGCCAGACAGCTTAGGTTTGTTTTGTATTTGCTCTTTATTTTCTGAATATTATGATGTTTTGACATCTTCAAACACCTTTCTAGTTGAGGAGAGACTGCTCCTCCCAGGGTCAGCCAGTTCTTAGAGATGACAAAGGGCTCAGCCAGAGCATACTTTTGATAGGCACACTAACCAATCCAGAGCCATCCTTTTTCTGTCTGGCCCTTACAACCCAGGAAACAATATTCCTCTGGCTTAATCATCCCAGGGCCAAGTACCAGGCAACTGGAGACCCTCTAGAGCCCAAAGCCCACCAAAACTTCTCAAAGTAGCCAGTCATGGATGGGAACCCCAATAAAAGCTGTGGCCTAAGCTCTCCCCTCGCAGCTGCCTTCTGCTTCTCTGTACTATGGAAGCCAGTGAAAGCCTCTCTCATAAGGGGATTTTTGACAGAGATTTGAAGAAAGTAAAGGAATGCCACTTGGATATCCAGGCAGAGGGATCAGCAAGTGCAAGGGTTCTGAGGAAGAAGAGAGCTTGGCATGAATGAGGGACAGCAAGGATAGCCTGGAGTCTTAAGAGATGAGGTTTCTGGTGCCCTTTGACTGCTGCAGAGAGCCGTGCCCTCCACCACACAGCCCCGGCAATGCTAAAACATACCTATGCTAGGGATTTGTCCCCAGATTTCCTTTCATCACGACTTATCTTCCAGTATCCTACCTCAGAAAGCAAACATTTCCTGCTTTCTCTTAATAATGACTAATCCAGCTCCTTCCCAAAATGTAAGGCTAGTGAGGACACAGACTTGGTCTGTTTATTCACTGATGTATATACAGCTCCTATTTCAGGGCTGGAAACCAAACAGGCCCTCAATAAATATTTATTATACAGAGGAACTGGAAAACCTAGCCCTGTGACATGGTAATGAGGCAGCTGACCCTCTTGAAGGCAGGAGATTTAAGTTCTAGACGTGTTGACACAAAGCAATAAGGAGACGACCTCTAAAAATCACACATGTCTCTGAGCCTCACTTTCCCCCGTAGAACTAGAACTGGGCCTGACAAAATCCTGCTGCAGGTATGACCACGCCCCTCCATGGGCCCTCCCATGCCCAGCAGACTCTCCAGTGGACCATGGCTCTCTCTCTGTCTAGACAAGACCTCGGAGTCTTTTCTAACCCAAGTCTCTTAGCAGCCACTACCAATTGGTCAGAGATGATCCTTACAATGAACCCAATTTGCCATCCTTCATAAGATTCTTTTCAGCTTTAATATCCTATGATTCACATCTAAGCAAGTCCCTTTCTTTGGCCACACGGAGGCACACGTTACTGCAAACACAACCAGTCCTGGACTGCAGGAAATCACACTGCTCAGGGTCAGGTGAGCCCTGCTGGCTCCCTACCAAGGCTCTTCTCAAGCAGAAACAACCAACTCGTAGTGCTTGCTTTAATTCTAGCAAATATTTTTCACCAAAAAACTCGTTCAATGCTAGCTTTTTCAGACTCTTTCAAGGCTGCCAGGATTGATCCTTTGAGTAAACTGAGCGCTGTGGTTCCCCTCAAATCCTATCCGATAGGGATTCATAAATACTCCACACATAAATACACAAGCCCTAAGGCTGAAAATCGGAATGGCCAGTCTTTGAGCCTTTAAATAACTCTGTATCTCTGGCCAATAAGAGGGAGTTGCTGGGCTTCCCTGGTGGCGCAGTGGTTGAGAGTCCGCCTGCTGATGCAGGGGACGTGGGTTTGTGCCCCGGTCCGGGAAGATCCCACATGCCACGGAGCGGCTGAGCCCATGAGCCATGGCCGCTGAGCCTGTGCGTCCGGAGCCTGTGCTCCGCAACGGGAGAGGCCACAACAGTGAGAGGTCCGCGTACCGCAAAAAAAAAAAAAAAAAAAGAGGGAGTTGCTGAGGTCCTTGATTTGGTTGTGATGTTCTTGGTCCCAAACCCTTTGGCCTGACCTCTCCCCCTCAGGCATCCATTCCTGACCTACCCCTGACCTCTCTTCCTGTGCCCTAAGTTTCCTCGCCCCTCATCTGACTTGGATGTTCCTCTTTCTTACAGCATGCACTTGCCTCTCAGGATATGGCATCTTTCAGCCACTCCGGGTGACAAGTCCAGCCCAATTCATCCCGACCTCATGCAGGCCCATGACGATGGCATTTCTGCTGAGGGAGAGAAATACACAAATATCCAGATACAGAGCAGGACCATGAAGGTCCCCAAAGTCACATGGAGAAACGTGGAAGGCAGAGCACACCTCTTTGTTTCAACTTCCTCCCAAAACCACTGAGGAAAGTGTTTTAATGACACAGACCCATAAGGACAAAGAAAATTGGAGAAGAATCAGCAGCAGAGACATTAACAAAATTTTAAAAGCTAAAAATGGATGAACGATAGCTGTCTTCGTCAGCCAGAGAACATCAGCTAAAAGAAAGCTTTATTACATGGGCCCTGTAACAGGGGACTTATAAACATTATGGAAAATGTCTTCAACTCTGTGTTCTAAAAAGTCACCAAGACCTTGATCAGATACTTGTTATCAAAACAACTTCCTTTTCATTCGTTCTACCAAAATGTCTCCATGTCATCATCAATGACTCTATACTCTTCTTCTTACTCCATTTCTCACAATGATGGTGCCTTGGGTGCCTGAGGGGCTCTAAACCCCTATAAACTCCAGGGACCCACTGCCAAAGTCATCCCAAATAAACACACAATGGAAATGAAAATGGTGTGCTTGCTATGCAAGCACTGCTCCAAGACAGCTCCCAACCCTCCAACCCTTCACCCCAAATCACCATCCTAAACATTTCTTCCTTCTGCACAAGTTTTGACCTGACTGCTGGGGCCTCAGCCACTGATTCTTACCCCTTATTATTCTGCCTCAAGATTGCATTCTTTCCTCCTTTGAAAATAATTCTCATGTCCACTCTGAGGAATCATGCGTTCATTCTTTTTTTTTTTTTTTTTTGTCCCTGGACCTTGTTAAAAGCTGTTCCTCAAGCTCCCAGCCCTTTGTGCTACCTGCTACTACCTGGTAATACACTTCCAGAGCTAGCTCTCGATAAAATGGAGGGCGCAACCACAATAGTTATTCTTTTGAAGACTTTTCTGCAGTAATACCTGAGATAACCTCAGCAGAGATACAACTTCTGAGGCTATAGTTTAGCAGAGACAGGGTTTAGGGAAGCTTGAGCCCTGGAAAAGTTAATATACCCATGAGAGGGTCTTTCTCAAGAGAGTGGTGGCTGAGGGCTTGATGCCATCAAAAAGCCTAAATGCAGGTGCTGCAGGGTAAAGAGGAAGCCGTGAACATTATTCTCAGATACATATATGTCACAGCTTATATTTTGGGAGGAAAGTCCTGACTCCAAATTGTACTGATTGCCCTGAGTTTATGCTGTGTGATGTAATAAAAAGAGCAAGAGCTGTGAATTTTTGATAGGGGTTCGAAGCCCAAGTTTACAAATTACAACTTGTGTGATCGTCCTTAGTCTTTCTGGACCTCAGTCTCCTCAGCTGCAAAAGAGAGGTGATGGTAATACCAGCCTCGCATGCTCGTGTCAAGAACTGAAAGTTCTCATCAGGAGAAAAAAAAATTGGTAGTGGTGATGCATGTTAACTGGACTTACTGTGGTGATCATTTTGCAATATATACAAATATCAAATCATTATGTTGTACACCTGAAACTAATATAATGTTATGTCTCAATAAAAAATCTAAAATAAATTAAAAATAGAAAATATATATTGGTCTTAGGGGAAAAAACGTTCCACATTTAATAGCAAGGTAAAATAAAAGCTTTCTCTTACTTTTATGTGGCTTCCATGTAAATTGTCACACTGATAATGGGTTCAAACTGAAACTTTAAAGAAAAGAATTTTAAATAATATACGTAAAAGTGTTTCCTATGATGCTCATTACACAGTTGCCCTTCAGTAAGTGATGAGTATTGTTTTTCTTCTCAGTCGGACAAAGGCCCATTCATTTCCACGTGGATGTGAGTCTCAAGAGCACCTCTGCTAAGGGCAAGGTTTTCCTCATAATTAGTTTAAAATCTTCCCATACACTTGAGTAAATTTTGATTCAATCGAGGTCCTCCGTTAGAGAAAAGACAAAAAAGTTTTAAGAACAGGAGTTACTAATCAATGCCTTATCAGATCAGAGAATCTGACTTCTATGTCTTCATGGGACCAAACAGGATGAGTTTCATGCAAAATGTGCTCCAACAGAAAAGATAAAACGATGATTTTTCAATCCTGGCTGCACATAAAAAATCCAAACAATTAATTTAGAATTGCTTGAAATGGAGCCCGGCATCGGAGTATTTTTAAGAGCCCTCCAGTGACTCTAGTGTATAGCCAGGATGAAAAACCACCAGGATTTTTTTTTTAATGACCTATTGGATGGAGGGCAAGAGTTTACTCGTGTAAATATTTGAAATGTTTTCCAAACCACCTGAGTCTCAGCATAGTTGCTGTTAATCATTTTCTGAAAAGTGGCCAACAACCTGGAAGCAACCAAGATGTACTTCAGTAGGATGGAGGAATAAACTGTGGTACATCCAGACAATAGAATATTATTCAGCACTGAAAAGAAATGAGCTATCAAGCCATGAATGCATATTACTAAGTGAAAGAAGCCAATCTGAAAAGGCTATTTACTGTATGATTCTAACTATATGACATTCTGGGGAAGGCAAAACCATGGAGACAGTAAAAAGATTAGTGGTTGCCAGGGTTTAGGGGGAGGGAGAGATGAATAGGCAGAACACAGAGATTTTCGGGCAGTGAAACTACTCTGCATTATACTATTGATATAATGGTGGATACATGTCATTATACAGTTGTCCAAAACCATAAAATATACAACACTAAGAGTGACCCCTAATGTAAACTATGGACTTTGGGAGACAATAATGTGTCAATGTAGGTCTGTCAGTTGTAACATAGGTACCTCTCTGGTGGGGATGTTGATAATGGAGGAGGCTATGCATGGGGAGGGGAGGGGGTATGTGAGAAGTATATGTACTTTCCACTCAATTTTGCTGAGACCCTAAAACTGCTCTTAAAAAATAAAGTCTATTTAAAAAAAAGAAAGAAGAAACCAACAGTCCGATGCAAGAGCCTTTAGGTCAAAGTCATGAAGATTGAGATCCCAGGAAGTACCAGGATGCCGCAGGCATAGTTGCTCATTACCTGAGCCCAAAAGAAGAAGTGGGTTTGCAGGTGAAGAAGCAGGTAGACTAAAGCTCCAAAAAGGAGATGGAGGAGAAGCAACAGGAAATCTGGAAGTGGAGCAGCAGCCAATGTGACAGCAAGACTTGAAGATGCAGAGCAAGGGCATCACCGAATGACCCTAGCGGGTGCACGTGCAGCCACAGCTTCCCTTGACCTTCAGCCTGAGCCCTCCTGCTGGAAGGCTTGCTCTGGATACCAGCACGTCAAGCAGATGCTGACACCATGAGGGTTATTTTTTTTTTTAACATCTTTATTGGAGTATAATTGCTTTACGATGCTGTGTTAGTTTCTGCTTTATAACAAAGTGAATCAGCTATACATACACATATATCCCCATATCTCCTTCTTGCGTCTCCCTCCCTCCCACCCTCCCTATCCCACTCCTCTAGGTGGGCACAAAGCAGCGAGCTGATCTCCCTGTGCTATGCGGCTGCTTCCCACTAGCTATCTATTTTACATTTGGTAGTGTATATATGTCCGTGCCACTCTCTCACTTCGTCCCAGCTTACCCTTCCCCCTCCCCGTGTCCTCAAGTCCATTCTCTATGTCTGTGTCTTTATTCCTGTCCTGCCATTAGGTTCTTCAGAACCAACTTTTTTAGATTCCATGTATGTGTGTTAGCATACGGTATTTGTTTTTCTCTTTCTGACTTACTTCATTCTGTATGACAGACTCTAGGTCCATCCACCTCACTACAAATAACTCAGTTTCGTTTCTTTTTATGGCTGAGTAATATTCCATTGTATATATGTGCCACATCTTCTTTATCCATTCATCTGTCAATGGACACTTAGGTTGCTTCCATGTCCTGGCTATTGTAAATAGAGCTGCAATGAACATTGTGGTACATGACTCTTTTTGAATTATGGTTTTCTCAGGGTATACGCCCAGTAGTGGGATTGCTGGGTCATATGGTAGTTCTATTTTTAGTTTTTTAAGGAACCTCCATACTGTTCTCCATAGTGGCTGTATCAATTTACATTCCCACCAACAGTGCAAGAGGGTTCCCTTCATGAGGGTTTTTTGGGTTTTTGGGGGGGGGGTTTTGCGGTACGCAGGCCTCTCACTGTTGTGGCCTCTCCCGTTGTGGACGCGCAGGCTCAGCCGCCATGGCTCACGGTCCCAGCCGCTCCGTGGCATGTGGGATCTTCCCGGACTGGGGCACGAACCCATGTCCCTTGCATCAGCAGGCGGACTCTCAACCACTGTGCCACCAGGGAAGCCCCATGAGGGTTATTTTTAATTGCTATGTGTTGGTTGCCTAACAGGCATAGAGGACAAAGGTACTTCCTCACTCCCTTTGAAGTGAGGCATGGGCATGTGATTTGATCCGGGCAATAAGATGTAAATGAAAGTGAGTGGGCTCTTCCAATGGAAGCTTTCAAAGCCATCATACACTTACCATGCTTCAGTCAGTGACTAAGGGTACCTCGTGTTAGAGCTAAAATTAAACTTTTTTATATTAAATCACAGAGATTTGGAGGTTGGTTATTACTGTGGTATAACCTGTATCTGTTGATTAATATGCCACAGTTTGGGTTTATGAACGCAGCTCTTCCAGCTCAGGGTTTCTCAACCTCAGCACAATTGATGCTTGGGGTTGGGTGGTGTATTGTGGGGGTTATTCTGTGCACTGTAGGGTGTTGAGCAGCACCCCTGGCGCCCCGTCCCCAGCCGCGACAATCCAAAATGCCCCCAGACAGTGTGACTCCACTTTCGGGAGGTACCTAGTCAGATACATAGAGACAGACAGTAGAATGGTGGTTGTCAGGGGCTGGAGGGAGGAAGGAATGGGGAGTCATCGTTTAATGGGTACAGAGTTCCAGTTTTACAAGATGAAAAGAGTTCTGGAGCTGGATGGTGTGGCTTTAAGCACAACAGTGTGAATGTACTTAAAGCCACTAAACTGTACACTTAAAAATGGTACACTTTATGTGTGTTTTGCCACGATTTTTTAAAAATGGAGGGAAAAAAACGTCTCCAGATATTGCCACATGTCCCCTTGAGGGCAAAAATCACCCCTGGTTGAGAACCACTGTTCTAGCTGCAGGGGCACCTCATTGAAATGTATGTGTGAAAACGCAGGGCTAGGGCTCGGCTTGGTTTTACACCATAAAGGGTTAGAATTTCAGTCCTCCTCAACTGGTTTTTATCTGCTCTGATTTTCAGCCAGTATCTCCACAACAATTAAATAGTTTGATCCAGAAAAGGCCCCTCCCTATAGACCCGAAACTGATGTGAAAGAAATAAGCCCTGTGAAAACTCTTACACTGTTTTAAGCTTTCCCCTCCGTTTGATAAATCCTAGGGATTTTATTTGGACTAATTCTTCCTAAAACCTACTGGTTCCTCACGCAGACTCTAAGGTTAAAGGGCAAAGGGACATCGAAGCAAAAGAATGGGGAGACTGGAGGGCCTCCCCAGCAGGTGTGTGACTGTCATTCGGAAGTGCTCATGGGTTTCCCTTCTCGAGTTCACCTTGAGCAGTAGTCCTCATGTCTGAGAATAAACTAAGGCCAACACAGGGGTCCACATGGTGATTGGCTCTGCTCTCCGTGAACTGAATTCCATCTGACACTGAAGCAGCAGAGGGCTTCTTACGTCCACCCGCACTGCCACCACCCTGCCTGATTACCACGGAGAATCCTCTGTGTATCTCAGCACTGGGGCTTCATTCTTACCCCTCCATCCTTTTCCATAATGACTCCCCCCACGTTGCTACAGTCTGGAGCCATGACACAGAGGGCAACCTCAGTGCCGGGCGAAGACTTCATGTCAAAGTCAGGCGTGGGCACCCTTGATGGCAGGGCTTCTCTCTCCGGCCCTCAAGGACATTGTCCAGGTTGACACTGAAACTGCTCCCCCAAAGCTCTCTAATAGGCATGAACAGATTACCCTCCTCTTCTTGGTTCCCATGGCCAGAATCCTTAACTAATCCTCTACCCACAAAGTAGGGCTAGTTTCACAAGCTGTTGTTTCAGCTGCTTACTTCGACATCTGCTCCTCATTTGCTTACTGAACACCTCCTACACGCACGGAGCCGCAGCGTCACGCTGCATCCCGCTCAGCTTTTTGCCCCCTCCATCCTCGAACACATCTGCATCTGCACACACCTGCCCCACTCGCTCCCACCCCAGGGCTGCACACCATTGATCCATCCCCTCAGGGGCTTGCACCATCAACTCCTTGCTCTCAGTCCGGAATCTAACCTTCCCATCCCCAGGGCGCCTTCATTTATTCAACACAGGTACATGTTTAAGCCTCTCTCATCTTGGAAAAAAAAAATCCTCCCTTTATCGCCATCTCTCTCTCTCCAGCTTTTTTTTTAATTGTTTTATTTCATTCATTTTATTAAAAATATTGAAGCAATCATAGCGAAGTGTAAACTATCAATAAAGTAGTAATAGAATTTTTTCATTTCTCAAAATAAAAGAAAAAACTTTCATTAAGAATGCTTCAACATGCCATTCCTAGCTATATTACATCATTTTTATAGGGAAAACCCATAAAATTCACTTCTTCATTACTTCCATGGAATACAAAAGTCCCGAAGGACTTTGTCTAAGTTCATGCTAAACATCAGAGAAACAGTTCCCTCTCCAGCTTCTGAAAGCAGAGTCTGTAATATTCTTTGCTACTCATTTACCCCTGTACTGAGTTGATCAGTGCTCCCCACAAAATTCATGTCCTTCCCAGGAACCTCAGAATGTGATCTCAGTTGGAAATAGGGTTGTTACAGATTTAATTAGTTAAGTAAGGCTCCAGTGTGACCAGTGTCTTTATGAGAAGAGTCGCCACAGACGGCACACAGGGAGAAAGCGGCACGACAGTGGAGGCACAGATTGGGGTGATGTGCCCCCAAGCCAAGGAAAGCCAAGGGTTGCGGGCAGCACTGAAAGCTAAGAGAACGGCATGGAACAGATCCCTTCTCAGAGCCTTCAGGGAGAGCACGGCCCTTCTGACACCTTGACTTCAGACTTCTAGCATCCAGAACTAGAGAAGATAAATGTCTGCTGTTTTAAGCCGCTCAGTTTGAGGCACCTTGTTAATGGCAGTCCTAGGAAATGAAGACACCCCTTCAGTCACCGTGGCTTTCCTTCTGGCTTCAGGATTCTTCTGCACGTGACCTGCTAGGGCCAAATCCAGTCTTCATTGTATGTGACCTTCCTGGACTCAGGCTACTCATTTATCCCCTGCCGTTGCTCTTCCGCATCTGTAACATCGCGGGCCCTTGGTTCTCCGCTGCATCCTTCTCAGCCCCTCGCTGCCTCCTACTCGCTGACGAGGGGCATCCCTGTGTTCACCCCCTCTCTCTTCCACTCACCCCCTGTTGTGATCTCATCCAAACGCCAGCTCTCCTCCCGCCTACAAGCTGAGGACGCTGCACCCCTGCCCGCCAAACCACTCTCCTGAGTTCTAGGTTTTAATTTCCTACTGCCTCCTGGACATTTCCACCTGACACTTGTACACACATCTCAAATACTACACAGCTAAGATGGAAGTCATCGTCTAGAACTCCCTTCTCAGACAAGCCTGTTTCTCCTCCTCCAATGTGTCCACGCAGGGGCACAGGTCGCACATCAGACGTCTTCCTGGACCCCTACCGCACCCTTCACTGTGGTCACGAAGGCCAAAGGATGTTGCCCGTGAGGGTTTGGGGACTCCATGCCCTCTGTCCATCCCTGCCGCTGCTTCGGCTCTAGCTCAGACTGTCACCATCTCTGTGACTAGTACCAAATCCCCCTTTAAGGCTGCTCACCGGAACTGCTTTCTTATGCCACCTTGAGGCAAGTCACTTCCCTGGTCAAATGCTTCAGAGGCTCCTGGTTACCTGCAGGACACTGCCTTCAGCACACCTCGGCTTGGAAACATAAGGCTTCTTAGCACTTGGCTCTCAGAAGTTTAGAGTGAAAGGACTCTAGATTCAATTCCAAAATGCACCACGTGCTTGCTGTGTGGCCTTGGGCAAGGTATTTAACCTCTTTGTGCCTCAGATTAGATTCCTCATCTGTAAAATGGGTATAATAATAGTATCTATCTCATTGGGTTGTCGTAAAGATTAAATGAGTTATGCTTAAAGTGCCAGAACTGTTTCCAGCACGTGGGAAGTGAGCACTGAACATTAACTGCCGCTGCTATGGAAACTGCGTTCTTCCTCCTTTCCTCCCAGCTCCGCATGTACCTTGTTCTCCAGCCAATCAGAATCACTCTCTCATCACACTCTGTGTTCCCCTGGTTCCCAGCCTCCACACACACTGTCTGTAATACCTTTTCCCTCTCCCCTCTCAGCCCGAGAACTCAGTGAACATGCTTCAAGACTCATCTCCTCTGTGGAGCTGCCCTAGCCGCCCCTCTGCTGGGCTCAGACGTACTCCTCACCGGGCCCTCATCAGTTCCTCGTGTGTTCCTCTGTCAGAGCACAGATCATACTCAATCATAACAAAATGTCTCCTGCCTCTCGGTTAAGTCCTCAGGCAAGGCCTGTGCCTTACTGATCTTGGCAATGCCAGCACCAGGCATAAAGCAGCTCGATAAAAGCTGTAGAATTAAGTAATGAGTAGCACAAGGCGGAGTAGAGGCGCGGTACACATATGTCCTAGGCCGCCTGGGACGGTCCAATTTAGGCGATGGTCCTGACATAATTATTAAAGCACCCCCTTTAACGCTTAACAGTGTCTCCACATGCATAATAAATTATCAAGTCACTCTAGGTATTAGAGCTGAGATTCTCTATCTGACCCAATACTCCCTTTGTCTAACGACTATTCTGGAATGCCCCACGTACTATCCTTAAATAAAATTGATAGATAATAGAATCTGAATAGAATTTCCAAATAATTGATACAATGCCCTAGATAGCAGGTAAAGAAGACTTAAAATGAAAGTAGCTTAAAATAAAATTACATGTATTTTGATGTAATGTAATGATATATGTAATGATATAATTTATATGTATTTATAAAGTACATACAAATATGTATTTATAAAATACATAAATAAATATGTATTTTATACATATAAATATGTATTTTATTTATACATATTTGGGTAAATGACTTGCTTCTGGCCAAGACAGTAACAGAGACCAAAATTACCCTCCCTCCCACCTCAAAAAACTAAAAAACTGGACAAAAGGCATGAAACAATGGTCTTCAAGACACTGGAATTAAGCAACAAAGGACACTAATCCCCCAGATTCAGTAAACAAATGAGGTGAGCTCTTCGATTGTCCCCGTTTACTGCCTTGTGGGGCTCCCTGGCCACAGCACAGGGAGAGGGATGCAGACAGAGCCCAGGGGTCTCCCTGAGGGCAGAGGGCAGAACTGGGAATCTGGGAAGGCCAAGGTGGCTAGAATTCACAGAGCAGGGTACTGTGGAGAAGAGCGCTGCACAGAACTTCAGGGAACACTCACCCCCCTGTGTATCTAGCAGAGTACTGACTAGAGCATCCATGGGAGAAAACTACCTGAAACTGGAGAGAGAACGACCCATGAGGGAAAAGCACTGGGTGCCCACATGCGGCCATGAAGAGTGCCTGGTGCCATCAGTTAGAGTAGGAAACCTCAATTCATGAGGCAAGAGTCGAGGATGCAGATGGGTTTTGCCTCAGTAGGGGGCAAACAAGCCCTAGACTAAATGCTGTTCTTACCACCTAATAAAGCCAGATCTGAAAGGATCACACCCTTTCCAAGTAGCTGAATGCTGTGACAGAACAAAGCTTAAGAATATTTATAGGAATAACATTTATCACACACCCAACAAGGTAAAATTCACGATGTCTGTTATCCAATCAAAAGTTCTCAGGGCTGTGAAGAGGCAAGAAACTATGACACACAAAGATCAATCAAAACCAATCCAGAAATGACACAAATGATTCAATTAGTATACAAATATATTGGAACAGTTACTGTAACTGGATTCTATATGTTCCAGAAGCTAAAGATTTAGCATTTTAACCAGAGAAATGGAAGATATAGGAAAAGACTCAAATTGACTTCTAAAGATGAAGACTATAATGTATGAGATTTTAAAAAATACACTGGATGGGATTAATAGCGGATTAGACACTGCAGAACAAAAGACAGGTAAATTTTAAAACACAGCAACAGAAATTACCCAAAATGAAACAGAGAGAAAAAAATACTAAAATAAATTAACAGAGCAGCAGTGAGCTGTGGACAACTTTAAGTAGCCTAATATATGTGTATCTGGAATCTCTGGGGGGAGAAGGGACAGAAAGAATAGTTACAGAAATAAAGGTTAATAATTGTCCAAATGCTCAGGTAAGACCGTGAACTAGTTACACGCTTACGTTTAAACACGTAGATTACCATGACAGCAACAGCTACAAATGCAGACCATTGCAGAAGGTGATTCAAACTCAAATACCATGAATGGTTTTTTGCCTTGGGTGGGACCCTAAGGTATATTTCAGGATGTTCATCAACCCTAAACCTCACCCGAAAAAATGTCAGTAATGCCTCTCAATCACTGCACCCAAAACACAAGAATCCCTCCCTAGAGCGAGGTGCCACTTCTCTGAGGGCCATTGGGCTACAGTAGACAAGGACCAGCAAACTATGGGCTGCATTTGTATGGCCTGTGAGCTAAGAATGATTTCACATTTTTTAAAGATTGTGAAGAGAAGGAGAAGTACGAACAATAGTAGAAGGAGGAAGAGATGAAATAAAGGGAAAGAGACAGATTATAAGTGGCCCAAGAAGCCAAATATAAGATTTTGCTGACCCCTGGTCTAGACTCCAGAGGGAAAAGGACATCACATGGCCCATTCCTGCAAGGCGTTTATAACCTAAAGGGGAACGCATCTGTTAGGATTCAATCCAAGAAGCAGAACCATGATAAGCAATATGCAATAGGGATTTAGTACAAGGATTAGACTTTGTGCAACTGTGGGAGCTGGTGAAGAAGCCCACACCAGGCTGATGCCTTCGTGCCTGGTGGGGGCCGGAGGTCACTGCAGGTAGACAATGCATCCATCTGGAAGAAAAGCTACACGCGATGTTGGGGAAAGCAAGGACAAACAGGAACCCACCAGAGCCAACTGCAACCGATGAAGACAAACTAGAATCTGCGTCTGTCTCTCTACATGTGCTAATTCTATTTTTTTGTTTTTTGTTTTTTGTTTTTTTGCGGTACGCGGGCCTCTCACTGTTGTGGCCTCTCCCGTTGCGGAGCACAGGCTCCGGACGCACAGGCTCAGCGGCCATGGCTCACGGGCCCAGCCGCTCCGCGGTATGTGGGATCCTCCCGGACCGGGGCACGAACCTGCGTCCCCTGCATCGGCAGGCGGACTCTCAACCACTGCACCGCCAGGGAAGCCCGCTAATTCTAATTTTTAACGTGTTGTGGTGACGCCGTGTTATTATGCGGGGCTTCATTGACAGGCAAGAGCATTTCTTGTTGTAAACAAGGAGAGTTTGCCCAAAGGCTATGTACTTCACTATGCTGGTCCTTGGGAAGCAATGGTGTACATGCTTGTCCCTCACACCAGAAGGCTGAGCTAAGCTAGCACGAGACCTACGCTGGGAACCTTCTAGCAGGAAAGAAACCGCATGCCTTGTACATCACCCATATGAGGCAGGAACTACAGGACGCCCACCATGTAAAGACTGACCAGGACTCAAGAAAGAGGGTATCAGGGAAGGTTCCACCGATACTTAGGGACACATTACAGTTATTATCATCACTAAATAATAGCTGACATTTATAGAGCATTTAGCCCGTGCCAGGCTAACCATTCACATGCATTATTTCATGTAATCTTTACAATGAAATCTATAATTATCACCATTGGATAGATGGGGAAATCGAGACTTTGAGAGGTTGTTTGTCCAAGATTGCAGCATTAGTAAGAGACAGAACTGGAATGCAAACCAACACACTTTTCATCCAGAGACCCAATTCCTCACTACCATCTATCCTTGGAAACTGGGCTAGTCCCTGAAAAAACTTGAGTCTAAGTTTTATTTTAACAAACAGAAGCTGTTTCCCTACAGTAGGTACTTTTTAAAAATTGGGGTATAGTTGCTTTACAATGTTGTGTAGGTTCTGCTGTACAGTGAAGTGGATCAGCTATATGTGTACATATATCCCCTCCCTCTGGGACCTCCCTCCCACCCCACCCTCATCCCACCCATCTAGGCCATCACAGAGCACCGAACTGAGCTCCCTGTGCTATACAGCAGGTTCCCACTAGCTATCTATTTCATACATGGGGGTGTATATATGTCAATACCAATCTCCCAATTCATCCCACCTGCCACCGCCAGTGTCCACATGTCCATTCTCTCCCTACAGTAGGTGTTTAAATCGTTTTAGTAAACATAGGAAATCTACTCCAGGATTAAAGTTTCAAAGCTATTGAATCTAAAATATATACATATATTTGTATATGTCATATACAGATATGATATGTGATATCATATTAATTAAGTGCTGAATGCTGTGAATCTGGAAATTCAGACAAACAAGAAATACCTAACAGCATCATATAAAACACCAGCTGCTTACCAAACAGGTATTGAATGGTTAAGAATGTGACCTATTCACAGGGATATTGGCTTGGTGCTTTGTGACCGCCTGGAGGGGTGGGATAGACAGGGTGGGAGGGAGGGAGATGCAAGAGGGAAGAGATATGGGAACATATGTATATGTATAACTGATTCACTTTGTTATAGAGCAGAAGCTAACACACCATTGTAAAGCAATTATACTCCAAGAAAGATGTTTTAAAAAAAGTCAAATTCTTGAAGATAGTCCAGTTTCTTCAACAGAAACAAAAATACAATTTTAAAAAAAGGATTGATGAAACCTAAAAGGAAGAGACTATAAGAGACTATATAAGCCAAATATAATGTGTACCCCTTATTTTCATCTTAATTCAAACAAGCCAACTAATCAAAAACAGTTTTGAGAGAATTGAGGATATTTAAGTATAGCCTGGATAACTTGATCCTATTAATGAATTACTTAGGTGTGGTGATTACTTAGGTATGGTGATATTGTGGTTACATCAATGGAATTCTTACCTTTTAGAGAAATGTTCAAAAATATTTGTGGATGGAATGATAAGATATCTGGGATTTGATTCAAAATAATCCGGTGGGAGAGGACTGTCAGAGGGTAAAGATGAAACAAGATTGGCCTAACCAAGGGGTACACAGAGGTTAATTATATTAATCTCTTTACCTGTATATATGTTTGGAAGTTTCCATTATAGTAAACTTTTTAATAAAGGAAAAAATAATCATTGCTTGAAATATAGCACAATATCTCTTATACAACAGATACCTTGAATAACATAATAATATAGTCACCTTAATTTTAAGAACAAATGGTCGTAAGCATGACTTTGAATACAAACATAGCTATAGGTATCAAAATGACAGTACCTGAAGAAAAGGAATTCCCTCATGCTTAATTTAATCTCATTGTTCTCTTTGCCTGGAATTGGGAATAGAAACTGCTTCGCTGGCTGAATAAATCATAACTATCCCCAAATAGTCTTCATTACTGATTTCAATAAGCATACCCCTGCATTCTAAGGACAAACAAGTAAAGGAAGTTTATAACCAAGTACTTCTTTTATAAGCATTCATCTTAACATATAAATCTTGATTATGTTAAGGTAGCTGAGCAGCAGGAAACCGGTGTTAAACTGATTTTCAGACTGGGTCTTCAAAACCTTTTTCTTTTCCGTCACCTAATTTTCCTGGGTTTTTATTGGGGGGGCAAATTTTGGTATTAATAGATAAAACCTATTTAAGTTCTTTGCACCTAGTGATGTATATGACATCAATGAATGTTTAAACCAGAGAATAATTTCAGTGCTGATATGAAAATTAGGCCATTAAGACTAACAAATTTTTGTAGAAATTACAAGAAGGTGACATTAGCAATTAGAGTAGGATTACAGTTTAGACTGGAATAATATGTTAACGTGGGAAGACCTTTCTTAACATTCTTACTAAGTGCTGGGGGGAATGAGAGCTAGGAGTTCCCCACACAATAAAATGTAAAGGACGGGTGCAAATTCTTAGAAAACAAAATTTGCTCTACCTCCCTCCCCCAGCCTTAGTTAAATCTTATCATCGTTTTGATTCTATTTATCCTAGCGTCTGCTGTGTCTCTAGATTTTCTGCTATCTGTTATGGCATCCAAGTCAAAATGAAAGACAGGGGGTGTCCGGTTTAGGCAGACAGGAGATGAGAGAGGTTCCTGAATCACTGGCTACACTCCACTGAATACACAAGAACCATACAGCCGATGTACGCAGGAACGGGGCGCAAGTCGTGTTACCGCGGTGCCAGATCGCACCTGCGCGGGGCGTGCAAGCCACCGACAAGCGCCCAGGCTTGCAGCCTTCGACCACCTCGGGGGACTCCAGTCCGCCCGACCCACAGACGCCCTCCCTCCTTCTCTGCGAGGGTCCCCACCTGCACTCCAATTCCTGCCGGCCGGGACCTTCTAACCAGATGGTGACTGAGGGCGGTCGTTCCTCAGTCCGGCGTCCCCCACCCCTCCCTCGCCTCTCCCCAGGCCGGTGGCGCCCAACAACCTGGGCACATCAGGGCCCCTGTCGCGCTGCCAGGATCCAGTGCCCTCACGGGGCGCGAAGCAGAGCGCAGGGTCCGGATTCCGGAGAGGAACTGTGGCTGGGCGGGGCTTCGCGGGGCAGGAGGGAGCCCACCTCCACAGCCAAGGGCGGGCGGCAGGGAGGAGGCAGCGGCTCTGGGCCTGCAGGCGGTCGGGGTTCGTGGTACCAACGACGCCTATGCGCAGGGGTGCCTGGGCTGCTGGCGACCACGAGGGGAAAGAGCGAAAGAGGGAGGAAAAACTCACTCTCAGGACTCTGCTGACTCCTCACGGGCGACCTTGGGTTAAGCGAAGTCCTCGAGTTTGGCGAGGGCCGGTACACTTGCCAGGGCCGGGCCGCTGCACTTGCCAGGGCCGGGCCGGCCGTGACCTTTCCGTCGCTCCGCTCAGGCGCTTCCTAGGGAAACGCAGAGCGGAGCCGGGGCGCTGGGCTGCGGCTATGACCGTGCGCGGCCTTGGGGCGTCCGAGTCTTGCGGAGAGAAACGCGCTTCCTGGCGCGCGAGGCTGGATCCGGGAGCCCGGATGTACGATCTGTGACCGCGGCCCTCTTCCTGCCTCAGCCTCGGCGACCCACTGGAAGCCCAGGCATAAGAAGGTTGCTGACGCCCAGGGGGCTAGTGGTTAAGAAATCCGACAGAGCCCGGTGCCACCGCCCAAGGTCCTCGGGCGAGTTTCTTAATTTCTCTAAATCGCAAATTTCTTATCTGTGTAATGGAGATTCCATAGTGTCTTCTTCATTGGGTGCTGGGAGGGTTAAAGGGGAATCCATTGCCCCGCAGACAGGAAGCAGGAGATAAGGATTAGCCGCTATTGTTACTATTATTACTGTTATTATTAGCGGGCTGGACCTGAGGGAGAGTCACTTTTCCTTGTTTCTCCTTCTGCCCTCGCCCGGCCTGTCTGCGCCTCCCAGCTCCTTCGCACTCCACTCGAGCCCTTTGGCTCCACTACACAGGCAGCTCTGGACGCTTCCAGTCAACCCGTCCTCAGGAAGACTATCCCGAGGGTAGGAGACGACCCCGACCCTCCAGTCCTTTGCGTAACTCGGAAGCGCCGCGCACGCGGGGTTTAAAATGGACCAGCGTGCTTATCCAAGCCTGGGGTCGAGGCCAACCGCGGGGCGGACAGAAGCCCCGGACCCGGAAGGTGCCCTGACGCCCCCTACTCCGACCCCCCGGGGCCTGGGAACCAGAGCTGCGACCTCGAGCTCGACGCGGTACAGGACGCGGCCCGACCTGCTCACCGTGCCGAGCACCACGCGCCCTCGGCCCATTCCCGCTGCCGGCCGCCCCTGCCCCGGGGGCTGCGCCGCCACAAGGCCGGCCGGAACGCGCTAGCCCAGCCCCGTAGTAGCAGCGGCACCAGGCGCTCGCTGGTCCGTTCGGCGAGCCCCAGTGAAGGCCGGAGCTCTCCGCGCAGTCGCGGCGCTTCGTGCAGGTGGACCCGAGCGCCACGTGCGTTAGGAGAAGAACGTTTAATTTACTCTTCGACGGAATCGATAGTTTTCTTGAAGATTGATCGTTCGATATGGTTTCATTCGGTAATAATTAGGACCTTAGGGGCCGTCTGGGGCCGGATTCCGGCCCGCAGTCACCCACGTTCGTGGCTCCGCTGGTCTGGCCTGGGGTCAAGGGAAGGAAGTAAACGGCGTCTCCTGCAGGGCGCGCGGGAGAGCCTCAGGGTCGGCTCTGGGCTCATCCGCGGCTGTACCCGGCGCTCGGACGTTTGTTGATCGAATAAATGAACGAATGTAGGCCTGGAGAGTTTCCACACAAAGGGCAAGAGGAAATTGGAATGTGAACGGGTGTGTTGTTGGCGTGAAATAGGCTCCCTTTATATTCTCCCTTGTTTCCAAACTCTTAGGTGAGCCTCAACCCGCAGAATTTTCCTAAAGGATCTTAAAGCTGAGGTAATGAGGGCGAGACAGACTGAGTTCACGATTTGGCAAAGCCTAAGGAGGGAGAGGGGGATGAAGGGGATGAAGGGGGTTTGGAGGATCTCCTGCTAGCCCAGGATAGGGGCCGACGTAGTCAACCGGTGGTGCTTGCCCTGCGGGCGAAGGCTGCAGGTGCAGAGCGAGGGCAATTGAATCGGAAGCTCGAGAATGGCGGCTACCAAGGGTTGGGCTTGGGAACTTTCCAGAACACCCTCGGAACGAACTACTGCAAGCCAGGAGTCAGTGGGGGTCGTAGGCAGAAGTTCCGAGTGAAGGGATGGAGATGAGAAGCTGGAGTAAAAATGGGCCAATTAAACGGCTGTGAAAATGTGTGTCTCTATATGTTCCCTCCTTCCTGGAATGAGAAATTCAAAACTGGGGCTGAAGAGTAGATGAGGGGGCACGATGGGGGGGGGGGGACTTCCTCCAAACCCGTGCGGAATACAGTTCTTTTGAAACGTGAGCCCTGGTCAGAACCTTGAGAGCTGCAGGGTCTCTAGAAATTTGCGTTCTCTGGCGGGAGTATTTCTTGATGGACATCTTCGTCTTGTTTGCCTCCCACCCAGTCACCTGAAACCGAATACAGTGAGACCTTTCTGGTTGCAAAGTTCAGAAATTTTTTCGAAAGAGAGAGAAAGTTCTTTCTGTTCTAAAGAAAGGGAATAGAAGTTCCTAGAAGGTACCTGACCTGGGAGTTTTTTAAATTGCAAATGTCCGGGATCGGAGTGCTTCATTTGATATTCCCCTTTTCTCTGGGCCCTAGTTTTGACATTTCTAATTTTTTAAATTGCCTTTTATTTTTCCCGAATAAACTTTGGCCACCACATCTAAGATTCATGTCAAATCGCCCTTCAGCTAATTCAGGAGAAAAATCAACGCTTTAGAAAGATGGAAAGTAAATGGAGAATATATTTAGATGACCTCTAATTATTTTTCACTTATAGATTTCATACATACTAAATCCCATATTTTAAAAGCCAGAATTTTTTCAACTTCAAATATTCGGAAGTTTTAAAAAACATTTTGAAAATGGATTGTTTCTGACGTCTATAATGAATATGAATTGTAAAACAATTGTTTAACTGGGAGGAAAAAACTAAGTTTTAAAATAAGTTCCATTTAGTAGGCGAAGTAATATAAAATAAACAATGTTGTGTAATGATTTAGCCCTTTATTTAGTCCATATAGTTAGCTTTAATTTTAACACCTCTCCACGGAAGATGGCACATCAGACATACAGATCAGAAATAAATCCTCTGAAATTAAAATTCTACTCATATTACACATTGATTTCAGGAAGACAAAAAGGGCACAAGGATTCTGCGCTGGATTTGGGAATAATACTTGCAGTTCCTAGGGAATGAAGATGGGGGAAACGTTGTGCATTGGACGATTTATTTTCTTTGTTTTTCTTTTAATAACAGAACAAAATGCCCCACTCACGTTCATAGTTCCTCTGGAAATGTGCAAATCGGAAAAGCCTTGGAAGTCACGACTGGAGGCTGGAAAAGAAATGTTCGACGCTGACGCCATCGAACATTTACGTTCAGGTTGTCTTAAGGGAACAATAACCACTTTTCCTCTGTAAGTATTTCGCTGCGAACCGAAATTAGTGGTTGCTCCGCTGTAGGATGCAGGTACACACTCTTGGTCCCGGCTGTGGAAGGTGGAGTGCGCCAGGGCAGGCGGCGAGGAGATCGTGACCCCGGGTGGCTCCGCCCTCCAGGTTGGCTCCCCGTCCGCCCCAAGGAGTCGGGTCCAGGGCAGGTGTGGGTGCTATTCAAAAGGCCGGTGAGGTCCCCTCTCCGCCCGAAAGGGCGACCAGCGACGTCAGCCTAGAGCCCTCTACTCCAGGCTGACACCCCAGGAGCGCCGCTGTGGCGGACAGGTGCCGGCCCAGCAGAGCGCCCTTGCTGGGAGCGCAGCCGCTGGCAGAGTGCTGCTGCTGCTGCTGCTGCTGCTGCTGCTGCTGCTGCTGCTGCTGCAAAATCGTCCGGGCAGCGGATGCGGCGGCGGCGGAGACGTGGAGCAAGGGGGCAGCGGCCTGAGGATGCAACAGGCACGACGGGCGCTGCAGCAGGTGGCGGTAACCCCACGGGGTCGGGGGCAGACTCTGAGCGGCGCCTGTACCAGCTCCCCGGACCCCTTGCAGGATACTCTCGATGCTGAAGGAGGTGCATCCGCCTGCCGGCCGCGACGCCGGCCCCTTGCCCTCCTCCCAAGGCTGGGAGCCTAGCGTGGGCTGCAGCGCCGGAAGGGCGCTGGGGGTCACCAGATCCGCGCCTTGCGCTTTCCTGGACGCCTCAGCGTAGGCCGGGGCAGAGAGCAGCAGGTAGCGGAGGGGATGAGGATGCAGCAGCGCGCACGGGCGGCTCCCGGGAGTGGAGGCGGGATAGGCCCCCGGGACAGGCTGCGGCGGGGCCGGGGGCCCGAGCAGCATGCCCGGGTAGGGGGCATGCAGGGCGGCGGGCGCAGCGGGCAGGGGGAAGGGGTGGTGCAGGTGGGCTACCGGAGGCGGGTGGTGACGCTTGAAGCGCTTCCGGCGCCGAAGGAAGCTGCCGTTGTCGAACATGTCCTGGGAGGCGGGGTCCAGGCTCCAGTAGTTGCCCTTGCCAGGGTGTCCCGGCTCCCGGGGGATTTTGACGAAGCAGTCGTTGAGCGAGAGGTTGTGGCGGATGCTGTTTTGCCAGGCGGGGAACTTGCGACGGTAGTAAGGGAAGCGGCCACTGATGAAGGCGCAGATGCCGCTGAGCGTGAGGCGCTTGTGTGGGCTCTGCAGAATGGCCATGGTGATGAGCGCGATGTATGAGTAGGGGGGCTTCGCCGGCTGCGGGGCGCCCGCAGAGGCTGCCGCAGACCCCATCGGTGCCCCGAACTTGGGGCCAAACTCGGAGGAGTCGCTTGGGCCACCGCCGCCGCTCTCGGTGGGCTCTCCGGGAAGCGCACCCGCGCCCGCGCCCCGCCGCGCCTTCTGCGGCTCCGGCTGGTGCAGCAGCTCTAGGAGCCGCTGGCTTCCCTCGGGTTCCTCGTCTTCCTCTTCCTCCTCCCCTTCTTCATCTTCCTCCTCTCCCAGGATATCGATCGCACCGTCTTCCCTATCGGAGCCCCGGAGGCTGCGCGGAGGTGTGGAGCGAAGGCGCTCCGCTCTTGGCAAGTTCATGAAGGAGCAGGTCTTGCAGATGCCGGAGAGGTGGCGGCCGCTCACCTGGCTCTGGGTGGGCTGGGCTGGAAGCCTGTGTTAAGAGTGTTCCAAGAAGCAGAGACGCTCGAGGTTACCCTTTTAGGTGGTGTTCTTTTTCTTCTGCCGATTTCTCCTTTCCTACACCATCCGGCAAAGATGCACTTTGCCTTTTATTGAGGCTTCTTCTGAGTCCTTGTGTGGTGGACTCCCCCGTCCCCCTTTATACCCTTTCTTGCCCTACCTCAGAGCGCTCTTCCTTCCTCCCGACGCCGTCCAGCGATGAGGGTCCTTTGAGCATTACCCGACGCGGCAAGAGCCTTCAGCTGGCCCCCTCCTTAGCCAGCAAGGAAGGTGCTTCACTCCTCAGGCTCAGCCAGCCAATTGCGCCAGGAGTTGCATAGGCTCTGTTAACGCACTTTGAAAACCGCGCAGATGAAAAAGGGGGTAGGAAAATATGTACCCGACAATCTAAGGCCACCTCCATATTCAGGCCTCTCTCCTGAAGGATAAAAATAGGAGGTGGGAGAGGGCACTAAAATATACACGGTGTTTGGCTGTAAAAGAATGTGTAACAGTAAATATGTTTTTGTGTTTCATAGCTGGTTAGTTACCCACTTTCACTGGCGGATTGTGTCCTCCACTCAGAATGAGGAGCTGAAATATTTTTAATGTTCTTACTACATTCCGGAGCTCAGAGTGGAGTGTGAGAGCGTGTGGCCTCGTCCCTCCTACCGGACACCTCAGCTTCCCAAAATGCTTTCCCTGACCCAAGTTTTCAGAAAAGACTGAAATGTCCTGTCATGAGGTTGTGGAAGTTCAGGGTGGAGGGAAAGAAAGCAGGAGGGCTAGAGAGAAGTCCCCGTCCAGCAGTGATTCTCAACTTCTTTGAACATTTAACCTCAGTATGAAGTAAATTTTACACCACGATCTTGCATAGACTTATATAACTAAAATGAGTTTCATAAGACAAGTGATCAGATATTCTTTCATTTCTTTTTTAATGGCCACGACCAACTAAACTGATTTTGCTGCATACCAACCAGTACAAACCCAGTTTGAAATATCCTTTTCACAAAAATGGCCCAACAACTCCAAAGTATACACCCAGTCTGAGACTCCATCTCTTTCTCTCTCTCCCTTCTTCCTTCTTAAAAAAAAAAGCCAACATTAAGCACTTTTTACTATAATAAAAAATTCTAATCTTGAAACTTATAGGAGGCAAAAAAGGGCTGCAGTTTCAGTGTCTTAAACTAATTCACCAGGTCATCATTCCTTTCTCACACTAGAGAACAAGATGACAGAGACGCTCTGTTTAAGTCACTTGACATCCTTGGAAGTAACATGATTTTTAGATTGGCTTCAGTTAAATTAGTTCAGAGAATAAAGTAGCAGTGCAGTGCAATATCATTTAATGTGTGTTATATCACCAGGTATCCTATGGTAAAATACTAACAGTATATACTCATAATTTAATACCTACTTGTGAAAAGAATTTGAGGTGGCATCTAATAAAAATTCAGCATAAAAATATTGTATTATGCCATTGATTGTTACATAGTAAATCTTCTATTAGAGTTTGTAAAATGACAACAAATTTTCAGTGAGAAATCAGAAGCCAGCTAATGTAACAAAAAATAGCTTAAAGGAGTTAGTTTCTTCAGGATAAAATTTTGAAAACAGCTTTCTTACAAGTCTTTTTAAAGTCTTATCCTCTATTTCTGAGGTGTTTACCCTCTAAGGCTTCTCAGTTGTATGTAGTTTGTTGAAGTAGAACAAATAACAGAAGTTTTCGAGCCTAACAGATTTGTGTTTGAATCCCAAATTAACCAATTACTACTTGTGTGATCTATTAAACTAAGCTTCAGGAGGGCTGGGACAGGTGTCTTATTCAGCCTTAGATTCCCAGATGCCTCCCGCTCAACCCCCTGTAGGTAAGGCACATTTCTTCCATCAGCATAGGAATCCGATTACCTGGGAAAGGGAGCATTGTTAGTTTTCCTACAGTCAACTTCTATGGGGATTTGGGTTATTTAAAAATGAAAGGAGAAAAGTAAGGGCACTAAAAAAAAAAAAAAAAAAGGCAAAACCACCCCCAATGATGGAAGTATGTCAAAGAGGGCCCTGGGAGACAAGAACGAGCTGCCAATGGCCAAAGCTGGGGCAATTAGAGCATCAAAATATAGTATTAGATTATTAACCAAAGCATAAAATATTCATGTGTCTATACTGATAAAAAGTAGATAACTGAGTAAATTAATACATGGGGGAAAGAGGCAAATCTCCCTTGCAGAAAACTTCCAAATACATTATGTAGATATTCCACCCGCTAGGAGGTAGAGCATAACCCCCCAGTCTCTCACTGTGGGCAATGCACAAGGACTTCCTTCCAAAGAGAACCATATGAAGTGGGGGCAGGGGGAATAAGTTACCGTGGAGAAACCTGACAAAGGTTTCAGCCAGGTGTCAGGTAATCAATGTCAACATCAACAGTCATAAATCAGGTTGATAGTATGTACCCTTGATATGAGGTGATTAAAATGGGAGACATGACTACCCATGTAGTCATGGTGGGGGGGTGGAGGAGGGTGGATGGATATGGGAATTCCCTTCTACTATCTGCTCTGCTTCATTTTTCTGTAAATGTAAAACTGTTCTGAAAATTCTATTTTATCAAAAAATTAAATGGGAGAAAAAGGGCCTAGTAGCCAAAAAGTAGAAACTCAAATGTCTATCAACTGAGTAGATGAACAAAATGTGGTAGATAAATAGAATTTTATTCAGCAATAAAAAGAAACAAAATGCTGATACATGCAACAACATGGATGAACCTTGAAAACATTATGGTAGGTGAAAGGAGTCCCAACAGGCAAATCTAGAGACAGAAAGTAGACAAGTAGCTGCTGGGGAACAGGGGCAGGGGGAAATGGGGATTAACTGCTAATGGATACAGAGTTTGAGAGCTATGAAAATGTTCTGGAATTACTGATAGATAGTGGTACTGGTTGCCACTACCTATGGATATACTAAAGCCATGAATTGTATTTTAAGGGTAAATTTTTTTGCTAATTATATCTAAATAATATTAATATACAGAATATATCAATGTAAAAATAAATAGCTGTATCAAGGAAAACTAAGTTGAGTTCTTTGGAGATACTCCATTATGGCAAGTAATTCCTTAAGGAAAAAAAAAGGGTGGGGGGACTCTTTCTGTCCCACCTGATTAATTCTTTAATGTTGTGTTACTTTTTGCTCATGAAACACTAAAACATTTAACATGGGGTCCGGTGCATAGTGGGCACTCAATAATATTTGGAGATTACTTCTTTCCTAACACTGAATAGGTTTTTTTTTCCTGAACAAATCTATCAGGGGGTCATAAATGCCATCCGTCCCACTTTGAAAAACCAACCTCTCTAAACTACTGTACAGTAAAGAGGATGTCTGATCTCTCTCCATTTCGCTCTGAAAGTTAAAGGCAATTCAGTTATCAACCAAGTTGATTCTAACTTTAAATAAGTTGATTCTAATATTAAGACTAATTCTGAGAAAAAAGTCTAGTTCTTCTTTCTCATCAAAGTAGGGCAAGTTGCTAGACATTCAAAGACAGAATTCACTTCTTTCAGTATCACCTCCACAATGTATGGCATTTCTAGAACTGGGAAAGTCCTTTCAAAGAAATCTTAAAATATAATTTTCCACCTACATTACTAATCCAAAGGAGACATTTATTCAATTTGTAGCAAGCAACCAAGCCCACAAATGTTTAAAAGCCTTTTAGCTTTATTTTGTTAATTCCCTTCAAACTTCATAATCTATTAGGAATTAGAGACCCTTTCAATCCCTGGCCTTCCCTCACCCCCTGGGCTGACCCTTCCCACAGCTATCTTACACTCAGTACTAATGTTCTTGCCCCTTTCACTAAAAGCTGGAAAAGCCTAGGAAAGAATCATGTAAGAAGCTGTGCAGAAGCTTGAATGTATTATCAAGTCTTGCTGGAAATGGAGAATTTACATTTACTGAAACTCTATAGTCAGGGTACTTTAAATTTAATCCCTGAGAGATTTGCACCTGAACTTTATGAATAAGGAAGCAAAGGTTTAGAGAGACTTTGTAATTTATCCTATATATTACTCAGTAAACTATAAACTTAGAGATGAACTATGGCTAAACCTTGATTATCATCATTACCATAATCATAATACCCTGAAAATTTTCTATGGTTAGCAGAATAATGGCCCATGTTATTTATTTGTTAGTGATTTCCATTATAAAAATAAAATCTTCTCTCGAGGATATCTATTGGAGGTTCCAAACCCCTCTGAAGTACAGGTTAAACTGGTAATGTCTCTGATCACTGAAAAATACTTCATTTTGGGAAAAATAAGAACGAAGAACAGGGCAATGCATATTTAAAAGAACTTATAAATAACATAAAAATACAGTAAAAAATAATCTAAATTAAAATAGTGAGATGCCATTCCATCCAGAATGGCAAAGGTTAAAATGTGTTAGCTAGGGCTTCCCTGGTGGCGCAGTGGTTGAGAGTCTGCCTGCCCATGCAGGGGACATGGGTTCGTGCCCCGGTCCGGGAAGATCCCATATGCCACGGAGCGGCTAGGCCCATGAGCCATGGCCACTGAGCCTGAGCGTCCGGAGCCTGTGCTCTGCAACGGGAGAGGCCACAACGGTGAGAGGCCCGCGTACCGCAAAAAAAAAAAAAAAAAAAAAATGTGTTAGCTAGGTTTGGAAAAAAGGGTACTTTCATACACTCCTGTTTTACGGCAAGAAGGTACAGCCATTTGGGAAGGCAATTTATCAGTATCTGTTAAGAACTTTAAATGTGCATATCCTGGAAGCCAGTGATTCCACCCTTACATATCTCTTCCAGAGAAACATTCTCATATAAAAACAAAGAGGCGCACATAATGATGTTCACTGCAGCACTGTCTGCAATTTCAAAAACAGGAACAACTAGTTCATCTGCCACGGTGATCACAACCACATCACTTGTCCAGCTCAAAGCCCTTCAGCCACTTCCCAGGGCTTTCAGAATAAACCAAATATTTTGCTCTGTCCTGTAAGCAAAAAGCCCGGCCCTAGCTCACAACTCCAATCCCACCTCCTACCCTGGCTTTCGAACCTTCCACCACACTTGCCTTCTTCCCGGTCTTCCAGCACACTATACGGGTTCCCACCTAAAGGCCCTCTCCACTGCTTGCTCCCTCTGTGTAGAATCTTCTCCCTGACTTTGCATCAATGACTCCTTTTAACTCTGTTCTCAACTTAAAAGCCACCTCTGGCAACCTGGATGAACCTTGAGGTTCATTACGCTAAGTGAAATAAGTTAGAGAAAGACAAATACTGTAGGATTTCACTCATCTGTGGAATATAAAAAACAAACTAACAAAACAAATAAATGAGCAAAACAAAACAAAACACATGGATACAGAGAGCAGAGCAATGGTTACCAGAGGGGAAGGGGAAGGAAACTGAACTGTATGGAGAAGGACGGAAACTAAATTTTTGGTGGTGAGCACACTGTAGTGTATACAGAAGTAAAAATATAATGTTGTACACATGAAACTTATATAATGTTAAAAGCTAACGTCACCTCAATAAGAAAGTTTTTTAAAAAATGACAATTTTCACCAAATTGTACTATAGATTGAATTCAATTCAGTTAAAATCCTAGCAGCCTTTTTGAAGAAACTGACATGTGAATGATAAAATTTATATTGAAAACAAAAATACCTAAAATAGCTGTAACAACTCTGAAAAAGATAAACAAGATTGGAATATTTACACTACCTAATTTCAAAACTTACTCTAAGGCTAAAGTTATCAGGACAGTGTGGTAGTGCCATAAGGACAGATGAATGAAAATAATGTCCATGAAAACATACACACACACACACACACACACACACACACACACACGCCACGTGATTTTCAGCAAAGGTGCAAAAAGCTCATTCAAAGGGCAAAAGAGTTTTCAAGACATAACGATGGAACAATTAACTTGAAATGGATCATGATGCTAAATGTTAAGAGCTAAAATTATTAAGTTCCTAAAAGAAAACATAGGAAAGATCTTTGTGACATTGGGATTATCAAAAAGTTCTAAAACAGCCCCAACCCACCAAAAACAAAAAAGCCACTTCTCCTCAGAAAGGCTTTTCATGCCCACTCATTCTAAACTCAGTTTTGATTTTTATCAGCCTTCTTCAGGCATCTCGTATTTTCTCACTTATTTATATCCCTCCATTAGAATGTAAGCAATACAAACCTGGCTTTTAACCATCATGTGCAGTTTCAGCCCCAGCACTAATACTGGGCAAACTTGGAAGCTCTCAATGAATGTTTTTTTAAAGAAATGTATTCTATGCTATACTATGAATTTCTGTCCAGCAGTTAAAGACATATTTATATGCATTGTCATGGAAAGATCTAAGATTAATAGTTTTTTTTAAAGAGCAAACTGCATTATAATATGTAAAGAATGATTTTTTATTTAAAACACACATTATAAAAATCTTTCCTTGAGGATATTTATGGCAAGTTTGTAAGTTTCCCAAAGAAATTCCTTAAATGATAGCTTTATTATTGGAAAATAATTCACTTTGGGAAACAATGTAAACCATAATGTGTGCATAAGTGAAAAGAAACATCTAAAAGGATAGACATTAAACTGACAACACTGCTTACCCAGAAGTGACAGTGACTGAAGGAGAAAGGTCAGGAGAGACTGACTTCATCTGTAATGCTTGTGTTTTACAACACAAATGTAGTCATGCAATACTTTTGTAAAGAAAAATATTTAAAGATTAATATATTATAAAGAAAAAAACCAAATATTTATCAGTTTAAAACAGATTTTTAAGAGTTTAGATTAATATTACTTCAAACATGTCTCCCACAACAGTACCATTAATTATAAGCCCTTTCTCATGGCCTAGAACAGATGAATCTAAATACTTATTATTTGCCAATGAACATTATGAAGTATTATCATGACTACATTAATTATAAAACAAATTGAAATTGTTAGGAAGGAGAAAACATTTATCTATGCTCTGTTGTGGGCCAAGAGCTGAGCTGGGTGTATTACAAACCTATTTAACCCTCACAACAAGCTTGAATGTTTGATATTATCACTGTCCACTTTAAAGTAAGAAAACTAATCTCAGAGAAATACTTTGCCCAAGATTATACAGCCAAGAAGCAGCAGAGCTGGAATTAAAGCCCTAGAATTAAAGATCTGACTCAAAAATCAGCTGACTTTCTATCAGGCAATTGGCTGCCACAAAATAAGCGTATTCTCTCAACCACAAGTTAAGAGAATAGATTCAGGAGGCAAATGGATGAACATAGAGAAGTTATATTAAAAAGGTACAGAACACAGGGGACGGGAGATAGATAATCTAATCAATTAGCCTGCCTCCAACTACTGGAACCATTCAAGATACATAGATGTAATTTTGACTTAAAGTTCTGAAAAAATATTCCAAAAGCCATTCTGACAGCCTTCTGATATTTAACAACCATTAACTCTTCTTTAAATTCCATTTAATGCCTTTCTCTTACAATCTGAATATAGTTAAGCTGACCTGGCCTTTAGCAGGAAGAAGAGAAAAGTAATCCATTGTATACTTACACGCCTACCATTTATATAAAGATTGTTAAATTATCAAAAGTTAAATGCATTTACATCTGAAGTTTTATACCTTGTCACTTTTTAGTTTATATTGAAAAATAAAGAAGTTTTAAAAAAAAAGATGAATTTAATACCAGTAGTAAAATCTACTTTAAAACTAAAATCTACTCTAAAATTAAAAGCTCTACAATTGAAATCTTTGAAATATATTACAAAGTGAATGGCTGAAGTTCCATTACACTGACTACCAGTAAGGCTTAGAATCTGACTAAGAATAAGAGAAAGTTTCAGTTAATTTCTTTGATTTAGGTTTCTTCCACTTATAAGTCTCTACCACTGTAAACGCTTTATTTCCTTTAATAAAAATGGTGACATTGTTTTTAAAAATTTTTGTTATTAACAATAAAATTACATCCACGCAATCAGCTGAAGTTCTAAGGGAAAATGACAATGTTGAAGTAAGTTTTCCCATTATTATTATTATAACTTCCATGAGTGAGAAATTCAGCATATGTAAACTCCAAAGCCAATTCTGCAAGATATGTTTATGAATCATCTGTCCACAAAAAAAAGTCAGAGGACAGTGTATTTTATTGTATGAATATCAAATGTTTTATAATACTGATTTACTATGTTGTATGTATTCTATAAAATAAATACTATTTTAAAGTTTACACTGGAATTCGTAAGAGAAGTAATGCAAAGAATAGATGCTTGAAATACATCCAATAGGAAACTTATTCCCAATTTTATCATCCAATCCTTTTGGTGATGCTTCTAGTGTTATGGACAAACTTGATCTTCTTTGAAATGTGTTGTTCATTGATTTTCTGTTTCAGTCACAGTAGCTATAAATAGTTGTTTAAGAATATCCTTATCTAAATTCCTGCCTGCAAACAGAACAAAACATGGTATGAGTATATGATGCTTACTAAAATGACACAGTTTACCTATCAAGTCCAGATCATTAAATGCTTCATGATCTTCAGAAATTTATAAAAACAACAGTAATTAATGATTCCTTCCTTAACTTTCTAATTAAGTCCCTTAGAACCAAGTTGGCATTTGGATTAATCACTTTTCTAAAATTATTTGAAGAAGAGTAAAAGGCTTAACAAGTTCTTATGATGTTATCTCATAATTAAGACAAATACATTAACCACAAGCTTATTCAGATTTACAAAAGAGGTTCAGATTGGTTAGTACTGCTTACGTAGCACATTATATCCCTTTCTCTCTCTCTCTATCTCTCTTTTGCTTTAGAAATTTAACTGTTTATAAGGATAAAGAATCTGAAAAAAATAGATATATATGTATGTATAACTAAATCACTTTGCTGTACACCTGAAAATAACACAACATTGTAAATCAACTATACTTCAATTTAAAAAAGTTAACTGTTTGTCACTTACCAATAAAGACCAATCGATTTGTTCTCTCACTGTCGTCTTCCCAGCTCACTGGTGTCTCCTCCAGATCATACAGCTCATGGACGCCCTGGAGAATCACTTGTTGTGGTTTGTCTTTGATCGACACCAGCCCCTGCTCAGAGGAGAATGAGCAATCAGCCACAGTTTGAATTTAAAAGCAGAAATCGAGCATCAATGTTAATGGATTAATTACTCCCATTTCTTTTTAAAATACAAACTCATAAAGGAGATGCTGTTAAAATTACTTAATTCCAGTTATTTGTGCATTAAAGTGTTTCCTAAATCCTCCAATTTTTAAAAAAGGCTTCTACACACATTTTTTTAAAAAACAATCCCCATTTCTAATGCTAAAATTAATATATGTAATTAGGATGTTTATTCAGTGTTACCACAATGAAAACTGAAACAACCAAATGATAAAACATGTTATATCTCAAATTCTACCAATTATTCTACTTTTAAGGATTTTATACTTGTTTCACAGTTTTAGTGGGAAAATTTGAGAAGTTAAAGGATTTTGGTGATAATCTGTTTTTGAATGGGTTGTAATAAATGGAGTAGATAATGATGAAATAAAGGTAAAGAAAAACTATTATATTTATCTGAATAAAATTCATTTAACATTGCTTTGCAGAAATGAGGAACAAATTATCTGATGAACTGGCCTAGGGGATGAAATAATTTCTCTGAAATAATGTTTGTTATACATATTTATTATAAAAATAATATATATATTGAAAAATAGTAAGAGACAAACCACTGTCATTCCCACCACATAATTTTTGATGTATTCATGTATTTGGGGTACATGTTCTTCCAGTTTTCTTTTCTTGTGCAGAGTTTTGTTTTCTGCTTTTCAAATCTGAGTTTTAATATGTAACAACAAACTCCATGGAGAGAATTACCTAAGCATCAATTTTATACTTGTATAAAGACTTTGAAGTTGTCAGCTGTTATTAGAGTTAACAGTTTAAACATGTTGATTATTTTCAGACTAGTATAATACTTTGTAACAGCAAAGAGAAGGAGGTCTATGAAGGGAAAGGCTGTGGTGCCTCAGATGTCCCAGCGTTGCTGTGATGAGAGGAAGGCCAAAAGAAGAACCAAGGAGGACAGCTGCAGAACAACTGTCATACACGAAGGACAAAATCCAGACTGGGATGGTGCAAGATGAGCCACTGAACTCTATACAGAGGTCTCGTTGCTGCATTAGTATAAACGCCCAAATGGTTGCTTTTTTAGGTAACCACCCCCCATTCAGTACTAGGGGATAAAAGCAGTTACAGAATGAAATATGATCTTCCAATTAGGATCACAGAATGTAGATGGGGACACAGTCATAAAGAAGCAGCAGGATCTGGCTTAGTTCCTCTGCGGGGGAACGACTGGGGAATAGAATCAGCTGTGCTGCTCTGCAGCACCAATCCCAGGTGGAACCAGCACAGGGAGTGAGGAAATCTAAACCAAAATAGTTTCCCGGTCACTCTAGTGGCCCTAGGAAGTCGGCTGCTAGCCAGAGAATCTAGCTACTAACAGTAATGATAATAAACAGTAATAATAAAACCTTATGCACACTTCTGGAAACACAGGAGTAGACACTCAAATGACTGTTGATTCATTAAGCACACAGCCTAGAACCCACTGCTCCCTGGAAAAAACACCTTTTGTAACATAATACCCAAATATCAAGTAATATGAAGGGATTTCCAAACAGAGCAAGAATTCTTCTAGTCCTCTGTAACACTGTCTCACAGTATAACAAATGTTTAGTGTCTGCTAAATTCATCAAGAAACATAAGGTTCAGCTGCGGCAAGATTTCTAATATTACTCCTCTGTTAATGAAGCTCTCTTAGAAAAATCAACACAAGAAAACTTTCCGTTTTCTCTGACTAACCAAGCTGTGTGCCAAGGGGAGGAGAGTTTTAACAAGTCAAGCTCATTAGCTAGATAACCGCTCTGAGCACCTGGCAGTAGAGAGCAGGGGGTAACGTTTCAAAGCACACAGGTTGTTTTAGCTGCAACACTCAATGAAGCTGTGCAAATAAATCATGCTTTATGCAATGACTTCCAAAGCTTCTTTTCAGAAATGGAAATAAGGAAAAACAGACAAAGGTTATTTGGACTAAAACTAGTCCTTGTGTTTAAGACTAAATATGGTTTTGTGTAACAGCAAAGAAAGGGACTTTGTCCAAAAGTATAAAGCTGTAAGCTATGTACTGCACCTTTAGTCGTATGACCTCCATGCAGTCGTCATCCCTGTTTCTCACATTCTTTTCCCACAGAAGATTCTGTATCAAGTGACATATTTTAATAAGATCAACCACTGCTCATAGCAACAACTACATAGCAAAACAACTGATAAATCATTAATCAGTTAAAATTGCATTCACCTGAATATAGACATTTAGACTTTCTTCCTTTGCATTTCCTGGTACTTCGAATGTGACTGTAATAATACTCTGTAAATCAGGAGATAGTCAATAATGATTTTTTTATAGTAATGTCAAAATATTTTTTTAAATCACAAGTTTTAAGATGAAAAGTAAGGAAACATTCATGGGCATCTGTGTTGCCTTAACAACTATATTAGGTATATCTTTTTCACTATATTTGCTGATTTTTGGTATCAGCAACTCCATGTTCTATATTCTGCAGAGTTAGTCAATGGCTTAGTATTTACACAGAGAAACTCTTATGAAAGGATACTCATTGTTTAATTCATTCTTTACAAGAGTCTCAGCGCTAAGAGAGAGGGTAATATAGAGAGCGTATCAACTATGTACTGGACGAGGTACTTTTGCCTGGGTCACTTTATTTCATCTTTTCATTTACTCATGACAGCAATCCTGTGGATTAAAGAGAACTATTTCCATTTTATAAATTGGGGAAGATGAGGCTTAGAAAAAATAAACTACAAAATGCAAACATTTTCTGGGAAAAATAAATATAAGTTAAAAGATTCAGTTTCTCTCTGACCAAACACGTACCAAGGGAAGAAGAGTTCCTAGAGATGAGAATGATAATATAATGTCATCTTTGGTTTTAGAAGGTTGACATCAACATTTATAGAATGTTAACTCTGAGATTTATTTTTCCTCCTGAGCTTGATAAACCTCTCACTGTCCACTCTAAGGAATCAGAAGCTTAAGATTTCCTCTAGCTGAGCACATAATTAAAATCCAAACCTCCGTTTGCCACAGTAACCCAAAATTTCAAAATTAATGATAAAAATACACAAGGGCTAAGCATAACACAATAAAAGCACAAACACCACCTTGGATAATAACATGCTGAAACCAAGCTTTAAAACAGGCAGGACGAACACACTAATGCACAGCTTTGCATAACTGTCCGGAACCACATATCTTAACAAATAATACTTAAAACTCCATACCAAAATGTATAGCAAGTCATATAGCATATCAAAATATACAGCAAAAGGTTGCCAAATGAAACATAATTTGTCAGTTTCAAAAGACAGTAGTAATTCAACTTTCAAAAATGCTTAAAATGTATTTTATTCAAGTTGGATAACTTGGCTTTTAACGTTGGGAATGTCTCATTATAGGACTCAATATTGTCTTATTCTTAGCTTAAAGAATTTTGTATCAAGAATGATTTTTGCTTTTGGCAAGTTAGAGATATGACAATATCTCTAAGGGGTACAATTAACTGCAATGTGAAATTTTAAAAATGGTTTTAAAAATTAAGACAATGCATCCTGGGGCTCAAGGAGGGAGAGATACTTTTAGAACTAGATGTTTTTCTGTACCAATAAACTCTTCTCATATTAGACAAACCCTAAAGAAGACGAAACCCATAAATGCCCAGTGCAGAAGATAAGGGTCACAATGCATAGTTCACAACTGGCTCTACTAATAAGTATACATAGAATTCCACCTGGGTTTTCTCATCTACCGTACCACCTTCCAAACCCAGGTCCTCTTTATCAGGATGGCCAAGAAAACCATGAAAAATAGAGAAATGCATTAAACATCACTCAGTGATAAAACTGTAATGACATACATAATATGTCCTAGGTATTACCCATTTCAGACTTCTTTTTGAACCTAAAAAATGTTTATTTTGAACCTAAAATTAACTCTCCTTTCCCCAGACACAGAAAGAAGCAGAAACCTGAGGCAATAATTCAGAAAACTGAAGCAAAATAAGGTACTGCCCCTAAAATAAAATTTAGGAATAACTCCCAAATTTTTGTAGTTTGGTGTGTTTTTTCTTTAACCTACCAGGTTATTTCCCTCAGTTTTCTACTCTTTTACAAACAATACCTAATATGCAATAATTTCTATATATTTTTTCATCTGGAAAACTAAGCCCACTAACATGCTTGAACACAAAACCTCTGTCACCACACTCCACTCCTCTGCTCCTCTTTCCCTGTATCACCTCTGCTGTGATATCCTGCCATCAGGTACATAGCTAAATATTTGGTGTTTTCATCCAAATCAGTTTACCTTCTAAATTTCCCTATTTCTAGGTTCCTCTTGTCTATCTAGGCTTGTTTCCCACCACTTCTCTCTCTCCTTACTGCTCACCATCAGTTACTTAGGCTATTCATGCAAGCCTACCTGTGCTCGTTTTATACCATTTCCATTCTCACTGTAACCAGCATGGATCAGGCCCTAATCACAGGGTATCTGGACTTCTGCAATATCTTCCTGCTTGGTCTCCTGACTCCACACTCCAATCCAGCTCACCGGACACTGTCCAATAGCAGAGCATGAGTTCTCTTTGTCTGGCAAATCAAAGCCTAATACCTTAGGTCAGGATTCCAATACCAAGCATTCACCAGGACTTCTGCACTAGAACACTGCTCTTCTAGAGCACTGTCACTTTCCCACTTTTAAAGATCTGGATTGCTCTTTCCCTTATTTCTTCCAGTCTAAAAAAACACAAAAAACAAAAAACCTCCTAGTTTAAGGCTACTTTTTAGTGTATAAATCAGAATAGCAGTTACATCTTTGGAAGAAGAAGGGTTACCACTGGGAAGGGACACAAGGGAACTCTCTTAACAGTTTTGGAAATCTTTATCTTGATCTGAGTGAGAATTACAGAGATATGTGTTCATGTGTACATATGGACAGCTATATAGGCACAAATGTAAGTAAAGATACATTGACTTGTACTCTAAAACCCTGTATGCTTTATGTTAAAAAAAAAAAGAAAAATGAAAAAACTATCTTTCATGAAGCTTCAGATCCACTAAACCAAATGAGACTGTTCATGCTTCTGAAACCCATAGTCCTTGATCTGCAATATTATATTATACTCTGCCCTATGTTTATATATCTAAAGCAGGAAAGTGCATCAGAATCTCCTGCAGAGCTTTTTTTAAAAAAATAGACATGCCCTATTTACTGGTAAAATAACTTAATGTCTGGGATTTGCTTTAATACATACCAGCAAAGGTGATGGGTATTTGCAGGTTCATTATACTATTCCACTTTTATTTATGCTTGAAATTTTCCATTAAAAATTTTTTTAAAACACTCCAGCAAAAGAAATGTTAGGAAGATGGATAAAATAAAATCGGCAAAATGTTAAAAGCCATTGCAACTGGGTCATCTGCACAGGGGATTGATTCATTTTAATATTCTCTCTACTTTTGTATATCTTTGAAAATTTCCATAATAAAATGTTAAAAATATACATACACATTAATTTGCACATACCCAAGGTCTACTCCTGGAGATGTGAGAGATGGGGACCACTGAATGTCCAATATTTTTTAAAAGCCTACAAGTGATTCTGACCTACATCCCCATTTGAGAATCACAGCTTTTCATTCTTCACTGAGCACCCACCATATACCACATCCTGTGCTAAGCAATAAGGAATGTATATATTTAGGAATTTATAGACTACCATAAGGGAAAAGCACTTCAACCCAAACTACAAGACATTATAAATGCCACGACAGGGGTACATTCAAGATACTGTGGGTATAGATAATGGCCATGATAAAGGTTCGTGAAGGTAAATACTACATATTCTTCATCTTCTACTCCTATGACTCCTAGTATGATGTCCTTCACCTAGAAGAATGTGATGTGCTTCAACTTCTTCTTTATGACTAATACTGAGTATCATAAAGAATTTTTCTAAAAATTCTACCTCTAGGGACTTGTAACTTCTCATTCACTCATTTGAAAGATAAGTAAGATATACTGTGCTCACAGATTAGAAGAATTAATATTGTTAAAATGTCCATACCACCCAAAGCAATCTACAGATTCAATGCAATCCCTATCAAAATACCCTTGGCATTTTTTTTACAAAACTAGAACAAATGATCCTAAAATTTGTATAGAACCAGAAAAGACCCAAAAAGCCAAAGCAATCTTGAGAAAAAACAAAGAGGGAGGTATCACATGCCTTGATTTCAAACTATATTATAAAGCTATAGAAATCTAAACAGTATGGTACTGGCACATAAACAGACACACAGATCATTGAAATAGGATACAGAGCCCAGAAATAAACCCACACTCATATGGTCAATTAATCTATGACAAAGGAGGCAAGAATATACAATGAGGAAAAGACAGTCTCTTCAGTAAATGGTACTAGGAAAACAGGACAGCTACATGGAAAAGAATGAAACTAGACCACTTTCTTAAACCGTATAAAAAATAAACTTGAAATGGATTAAAGACTTAAATGTAAGAACTGAAACCAAAAAACTCCTAGAAGAAAACAGAAGCACTACACTCTTTGACATAGGTCTTAGCAATATTTTCTTGGATCTGTTTCCTCAGATAAGAGCAACTAAAGCAAAAATAAACTACTGTGACTACATCAAACCAAAAAGCTTTTGCACAGCAAATGAAACCATCAGTAAAATGAAAAGGCAACCTACTGAATGGGAGAAGATATTTGCAACTGATTTGTCTAATACATGATTAATATCCAAAATATACAAAGAAATAACACAATTCAGTATCACAAAAAACCCAAACAATCTAATTAAAAAATGGGCAGAAGATATGAGCATTTTTCCAAGACATACAGATGGCCAACAGACACATGAAAAGATGCTCAATATCACTAAGCATCAGGGAAAAGCAAATCAACCACAATGATATATGACCTCACACCTGTCAAAATGGCTATTCTCAAAAAGACAACAAATAATAAGTGTTGGTGGAGATGTAGAGAAAAGGGAACTCTCATGCACTGTTGGTAGGAATGAAAATTGGTACTGCCACTATGGAAAACAATAATGAAGCTTCCTCAAAAAATTAAAAATAGGACTACCATACAATCCAACAATTCCACTTCTGGGTATTTATACAAAGAAAATGAAAACACTAAATTGAAAATATATATGCCCCCCAATGTTCATTGAAGCATTATGTATTTACAATAGCCAAGATATGGAAACAACCTAAGTGTTCACCGACTGATGAATGCATAAAGAAGATGTGGTATATGTGTTGTGTGTGTGTGTGTGTGTGTGTGTGTGTGTGTATGTATACACACAATGGATTATTACTCAGCCATAAAAAGACTAAAATCTTGCCATTTGTGACAGTATGGATGGGCCTAGAAGTATTATGCTAAGTAAAATAAATCACACAAAGAAAGACAAATATCTTATGATTTCACTTATATGTAGAAACTAAAAAGCACAACAAACAAGCATACATAGCAAAACAGAAACAGACTCATAGATAACAGAGAACAAACTGGTAGTTGCCAAAGGGAAGGGGCAGGGGAATAGGCAAAACAGGTGAAGGAGACTAAGAGATACAAAGTTCCAAACTGTAAAATAAATAAGTCACAGGGATGTAATGTACAGCAGAGGGAATAGAGTCAATAATACTGAAGTAACTTTGTATGGTGACAGATGGTAACTAGACTTACATGGTGATCATTTCGTAATGTATAAAAATACTGAATCATTACGTTGTATACCTGAAACTAGTAATATCTTATTCTGTAATAACACTGTAGGTCAATTACACTTCAATAAAATAGATAAATGAAGATGAATATTCTATTAAAAGTTTTGCAGAGAAAAATGCCACAAACATGGTAGTATAGTTTCCATAAATATGAGCCAAAATGAAGACAAATGAGCAAGTATGCTATTATCTTGGCCCTATTACAATTAATGACTCAAAAAATAAGTAACAGTCTCAAGATAAAGGAGAGAATGCCAGGCACACTGCTCACTCATATGCCCCTTTTTCACCGTTTTAAGAAGTTACCCTTTTTTTTTTCCTTCGATTCCATATATATGTGTTAGCATACGGTATTTGTTTTCCTCTTTCTTCTTTTTTTTTTGCGGTACGCGGGCCTCTCACTGTTGTGGCCTCTCCCATTGCGGAGCACAGGCTCCGGACGGACAGGCTCAGCGGCCATGGCTCACGGGACTAGCCGCTCCACAGCATGTGGGATATTCCCGGACCGGGGCACGAACCCGTGTCCCCTGCATCGGCAGGCGGACTCTCAACCACTGCGCCACCAGGGAAGCCCTGTTTTCCTCTTTCTGACTTACTTCACTCTGTATGACAGACTCTAGGTCCATCCACCTCACTACAAATAACTCAATTTCGTTTCTTTTTATGGCTGAGTAATATTCCACTGTATATATGTGCCACAACTTCTTTATCCATTCATCTGTTGATGGACACTTAGGTTGCTTCCATGTCCTGGCTATTGTAAATAGAGCTGCAATGAACATTTTGGTACATGACTCTTTTTGAATTATGGTTTTCTCAGGGTATATGCCCAGTAGTGGGATTGCTGGGTTGTGAAGAACCTAGGGGTAAGACGGGAATAAAGACACAGACCTACTAGAGCATGGACTTGAGGATATGGGGAGGGGGAAGGGTAAGCTGTGACAAAGTGAGAGAGTGGCATGGACATATATACACTACCAAACGTAAAACAGATAGCTAGTGGGAAGGAGCTGCATAGCACAGGGAGATCAGCTAGGTGGTTTGTGACCACCTAGAGGGGTGGGATAGGGAGTGTGGGAGGGAGGGAGACGCAAGAGGGAAGAGATATGGGAACATATGTATAACTGATTCACTTTGTTATAAAGCAGAAACTAACACACTATTGTAAAGCAATTATACTCCAACAAAGATGTTAAAAAAAAAAAGTTACACTTAAGCTCCACCATCCACAACTTGCTTAAAAGAAAGATGGTTACAGTGAAAATATACTTTCTTTGTTCCCAGCATCTGCAATATCTACCTCAGGAATTATAGTTTTAGAGCATGAAAAACACCTTAAGGAGTTCAAATTTACAGTGCTACCTGAAGGTGAAATCAAAGTCAATTTTTATTTAAATTAGCCACGGATGCCCGTACTAGACTTTTCCTTAATCAGTTAGTTAAATATAGTTAAAAATAGGCTGCATAAAGAACCCCCAGGCTGCTTTTATATAGTAATTCCCTTCAGAAGAACTAATCAAAATATGTTGACTGACCTGTGGAATGGAGAAGCTAAAAAGCATGATTTTCTAAGATTCTAAATAACTCTGGTTTGATGAACTCCTATTACGTATTAAGAAACTAGATTAGATGACCTCAAAAGCATTTAAATTCTGAAAACTGTCAAAATAGTTCAAAAATGCTTTATAAAAAAGAATTCTATTAAAACAATCCTAAACAGAACAATTTAGTTAAAGAGATACTTTAAAAACATTTTTTAAAGATTTTTTTACCTGATCAAGGTGAGGTTGTGTTGTTGGCACACTCTGAAGTTTTCTCTGCAAACTAAGAATAACTGATTATAAATTCAGAGCTCAATACACTTCTGATTTAACCTTATATATTACTGAGAGATACAAAGCTAAACAAGGGAGAGACTTTCCACAACTGAATCTATTACACAGCTCTAATTTTACATGCTGTTTACATATTCTAATAGACAAACACTGGCAGACTGTTTAAAAACTTTTCTTAAAAATGTATATACATTTACATACATATATATACACATAATAGAGATAAAAACTAACCTTTAGCAACACTATTTGGTGTGGTTAAATATGTTAAATAAATTTCTTTTTTATTTCCAAAAGATCTAATACAGGCCTAGGAAAATATACATAAGCATTTTACAATTGCTCAAAATTTCATCAACTCTCCACATGCTTCCTCAGATGAAAATAATGCTGAACCTAAAGAAAATTAGAAGGGTAAATTTTTCCTTTATCAATGTTTTCCCTTGAATATACCTACTTAAAAAAAAAAAAAAAAAAAACAGTATCCGTAAATGTAAGCCTTCTATACAGTCAGTTACCAGTAGTTGAGAGAAAACAAAAGGTCAGAATCCTAAAAATGCATTGTTCTGATATGGAAAAAGCAAAAGATCAATATGCCATAGATTATAACTATAACAACTGCAGCATACCTTTAGAGCCTGATGGGGGTAGGTCGGGAGGAGGAAAAGGACTTAAAACCTTGCAGATGTTTTGCCTTGAAGAACAGTGAGGGGTAAATTAGTAACAGCAAGTTTAGGAAAGAGAAAAGGCTTGTAGGAACTGTTGGAGGGAATGAGTCTCCTTGGGGGGTCTTAATAGGGAAAGTGTCAAATTAAATCCTTCCCAGCTGGTTGCTCAGGAAAGGATTCTCTTGTTGAGCATCTAAGCACAAAGAAAAGTTATGCAGAGGCGTTATCCAGAACAAGGCTTCACCTTAAACAGCTGCTTCTTTAAGTGTCACTAACGCACTAAGTGTGGAATGAAATGACCTTAGAAAATGTTTGAAAAATTCTATGTTCTTTCCCTGTGTTCAATATTTAATGTTGGACAGTGACTGCCTACAACTTCCACAGGGAAGGAAAAAGTTTTCCTCTAACTCTTGAGTCCCTGGCTGGGTCTGAAAATTAGACTGACGAAGAAAACAACAGAAAAGCATATACATTTATTTAATAAAGGTTTTATTTGACAAAGGAACCTTCATAGGGAAATGAAGACCTGAAGAAATGGTTAAACCTGAGTGTTTTTGTGCTAGGTTTGATGAAGAGTGAAAAGCCACAGAAAGATATGACAGGACAGAGGATGAGCCAAGTGTAGTAAACTAGGGGAAACTCAGAGAGGCCTATGCCTTCAGATTCCTCGCGTCTCCCTTTGTCTTCAGAGATAGGATGCTCTTTTCCTCTGGGTGGAGAGAGGTTACCTTTCACATAAGGGTGTTATGACGCATCTTACTTCAGAGGAAATGGGAGAATATATTTGCAAATCATGTATCTGATGAGGGGTTAATACCTAGATTATTTAAGAACACCTACAATTCAGCCACAACAACAAAAAAAAATCAAATAATCCAACTAAAATATGGGGAAAGTACTTGAACAGACATTTCTCCAAAGATAATATACAAATGGCCAACAAGTAAATGAAAAGATGCACAATATCTAATTGTTAGAGAAATGCAAATCAAAACCACAGTGAGCTATCACCTCACATCCATTGGGACAGCTACTACCAAAAACAACAGAAAATGGCAAGGATGTGGAAAAACTGGAACACTTGTGCACTGTTTGTGGGAATGTAAAATGGTGCAGCTGCTATGGAAAACAATATGGTGATTCCTCAAAATATTAAAAACAGAATTACCATATGATCCAGCAATCTCACTTCTGGGCATATATCCAGAAGAATTTAAAGCAGGATCTTGAAGAGAGATTTGCACACCCAACCCATGTTCATAGCAGAATTATTCACAATAGCCAAGAGGAAGAAGCAACCTAAATGTCCATCAATGAATAAATGGATAAAGAAAAAATGGTATATACATAAAATGGAATATTATTTAGCCTTTAAAAAGACAATGTTGTCACATGCTACAAAATGGATGAAACTTGAGAACTATGTGAAATAAGCCAGTCATGATTAAGACCAATAATGTATGATTTCACTTATTTGAGGTACCTAAAGTAGTCAAATTCTTAGAAACAGATAACAGGATGGTGGTTCCCAGGGGCTGCAGGGAGGGGAACACCAGGAGTTGTGATCTGATTGGTATAGGGTTTCAGTTTTGCAAGATGAGAAAGTTCTGTAGATCCACTGCAAACAATGTGAATATACTTAACACTACTGAACTGTACACTTAAAAATGGGTAAGGATGATTAAAAAAAGATATCGATGTCCAGGGAAAAACCATTTGTTCTTCTTTCCCTATCAAAAGGATTCTCTCTGGGGAAAGAGGCAGGAAACTGATCCACCACTACGGGAAAGGGAGTATCTGTGGGAACACACCGAACTAAAATTTTCTATGTATTTCATACATTTTCTCATGGAAAGAATTACACATAGTGGTTGGTAAAGAAATATTAACAATAAGTTTCTAAAGTTAACTACCATTTACACTATAATTTCTGTAGGAGAATACACGTGATTTCCGAACATACATTTAGCAAAACTTTCAAGAATGTAATCATTAGGAATGGTCGTGTATGCCAAAGAAATGACAGGAAGCATAAATCAAATGTGCATCTGTGTAAATCATTCCTGTAACTCCTATAACTGTGAAATAAAAAGTACATTATAATAAAAGTGACCAAAATACAGGAAACATACCTTATTCCAGAGAGACTGTCAAAGGCATGAAGATCTAATATACTTGAGAGATCAACTCTATAAGAAAGAAAACCATTTGAAGTGTTAATTTCTGTAAAGTATATTCAATTAATCAAAAAAAATCTCTATTCTGCTAGAAATGCAGACATAAATGCTAATCAGTATATACTATTTTGGGAAAAATAAAATGACAGGCAAGGAACAAAAAGCTGTTGTAAAAAAATTTTTATGGAATTTATAAAATTTTAAAAATTGAATAAATGGTTTAAGACCAAGGCAGAAAATTACTTGGTTATTGCTTCAATAAATTGTAGTGGTTTTTTTGGTTTGTTTTTACCTTCAATTATCTTTTCAATCCTGAAAATTTGAGCTTTTCAAACTATATTTTTATAACCAAAAAAAAAAAATCAGTTAAAGAACTGAAAATTTTCAAAAGTAGCAGTTTATTACTCAAAAGATGAAATGAGGGAAATTGAACAAATGGAAATAACATAGTAGTATAGGTACATTGGAATTTCTGTATTTTTTTTACTCCACCTCCCTGCTTTCATGATACAACAGGTAGTATCATAAGAATATGAGGAGTCAAACAATCAATGTATAAATATTCACTCTAGGACCCTTATCTACATCTAAAGAATGTGGTTTGATTTTATTTCCTTCAGATGGGGTTGCATATAGACTGAAACTTCCCAGTTAGTGCTCTGTCTGAATAAACACTATTTCTATTATAATTATTTGGTGGTAATTAAGCCTAATTTATTAGGAAAGCAGAGATTAAAAATCAGAAGAGATTATATCACAATTAGCATTAGGTTTGGTTTAAATACATAAAAGTAAATTTATAAAGACTAGTGATTTGAGTTCCAAATTTTACGTCAGCCTATGAAACAGTAAAGGACAGTGATTTCTCCATAATCAAAGCTATAATGAAGGAATGTTTGAAGAAAATGACAACTATAATTAAGTCTCAAAATCATACTCCAGGGATTTGCCAAACATTTATTAAATTTTCTCACAAGGAAAACAAAACTTTGCAAATTCAAAACTTTTTCAAATACAAAAACATGTAAAAGCCATCCCCTTTAACTTAGGGCTGACCAGCTGTGTCTGCTTTGTTCATTCTCAACAGGCTGCCATATATTCATACTTGTGGCAACGATACTGTTAGATTGTGAACACCTCTCCTGGCACAAGGCAGACAAATTCCCATCTTATTAAAAGAAGAATACTCCAGAGTTCTATATTAACAGACTGTAACAGTTCAAATTCTGGACATTCTAGATGAACAGAATTAGGAAAATAATCAAGCAAAGAAGTAAATGTTCCATGAAGAAATTTTTGAATATCAATTTACATTAAGAGACCAAAGCCTTAACATTAAACCTATTTCCTTTCACACCATCACAGTTGAGCAAATATTTATACTGACAGGTGCCAAGTGGATGAACTTTTCCACCAAGTTTATCACCTTTAACTTAGGAAATAGCTTAAAGTTTAAAAAGTTTACACACGCTAATTGTGTAAATATCAAAATTCAGGTCAACTGTGTGAATACCAAAAGTCAGTTTGAAACACAAGTTTCTAAATACACTACAGTTTGCACTGCAACAGTGTCCTTGAGAATACATATCATAGATTTAGAAATAATTCTGCTCTGCACCCAGATTCTTTTGATATTTTCAAAACAGACAGGATCAACAAAAGACCTATACAGGTTAAATTCTACAGAGAATAATAAAATATCAAAGTCTCTCACTGTATCTCACCAGATTCTCAATAGAGAATTAAAGAGGAAAAAGTCTAAGGTTCCAGATGAAAATTGCCATGGACTTTAGTGCCACCATCAAAAATAAATTCCTTCACTCATCCAAGGCATATAACTAGAAAACTAATTTTCATGGCATCAAATTTTATTTAACTTCCCCCTTCAGAGATAAAAACATCAGATCTTTTCCAAAACATTAACACAGAAAAAATAAATAGACTATTACCATCATGTAAAAACTGAATGGGAGAATGAAGCAAAGAGGGGAAGGAAAGAAGTTCCAAAGCTCATCTTTTCTCCTAATTTCTTGAACTATCCATGCCAGGAGTATCTAATCTTTTCTCTATGAGGAGCTTTCAATTATCCGTATGTCTAAAGACTGCTTTAAGTCGCTTAAGACCAAGGCAGGAGAATGAAAAAGGAAGAGGGCTCTGGCTGTCTCAGGGGAGGGGAGTTCAGCTACTACTCCAGAGATACAGTTGTCTTTTCAAAGTTCAGTGAGTCTCAGAAACGGGCCACCAGACCTACGAGTTGTTGATACCATCCAATAGTAAGTCTTGAACTGTAGAGCTAAATTTCCAAATGCCCTCCCTAGTGGCATCTCAAACTCAATGTTTACAAAACGGAACTAATCCCCTTTACCAAACCCACTGCTATCACTACCCTGCCCCAAAGTTGCCCCTCCTTCCTGTATTTCCTAACTTGGAGAATAGCACCACATTCAATCCACCTCCCAAGAGTCATACTGCTTTTTTTTTTTCTTTCTTTCTGGTACGCGGGCCTCACTGTTGTGGCCTCTCCCGTTGCGGAGCACAGGCTCCGGACGTGCAGGCTCAGCGGCCATGGCTCAAGGGCCCAGCCGCTCCGCGGCATGTGGGATCTTCCCGGACCAGGGCACGAACCCGTGTCCCCTGCATCGGCAGGCGGACTCTCAACCACTGCGCCACCAGGGAAGCCCTCATACTGCTTTTAAAATCCTTCATTAATTCCTTGCTGCCTACAGGAGAAAATCCAAACCACGTGTCATGGTGTTCAAGACCCTTTGTGGTAATTTCTCCATCTCCACAGTCATACCTCTTTTTCTCTCCACAATATAACACAATGTGTTCCAGCCATTCTAAAATATTCACAGGTTCTGGAATACAAAATCTTCCTTATGTCAAGAAAGCCACTGCTACTCTTGTCCATCTGGAAAACTCCTATTCATTCTTCAAGATTCAAGTCAATGATAACCTTACCCGTCAAAATATTCTGACTCTTCATCAAGAAGAGTTGAATAGTTGTTCCTCTGTCTTCCTGATCTTATAGGATCCTGTGCAATTAATGTTACTGTTATATTGATAATATTTAATATATTGATTTTTGCTTGTTTTCTTGCCTCTCCCAAATGAGTAATTTTAAAGGCAGAGTTTTTACCTTATACATTGCTTAAATCCTCAAGATTCCATGAAATGCCTAGCAACTAGTAGAATGATCAGTAAACTGTTGAATTGATTAACTTATTATTGATCAACTGGACTTTGGTTTTCCTCTATCCAGTCCACTTAATCTCCAAGATTTAAAAAAGTCTGGAAAAGATAAGAATGGCACTTCTTCTAATCTTCCACTCCTGAAGTCCATCAGAACTTCCATTTGCCTCAAAATCAACTTAAGTCTCACCAATGAGACCATACTATGCCATTCTTATTTCTTAACTTAAATACTCAAGGTAAGCCTCTTCTACACGTTTATAGCAGTTTTATGACTGTCATTTTACTATTGTAAGCATTTGCCAAACATAAGATGCTTAAGAGATTAAAATTTTTTTAAGAAAGAAAATTAAAATTTTTTCTTTATTTAAGAAAGCTCCTAGATTCTCAGATGTACTGGCAAAAAAAACTGATTTACAATATTTGTAAATACAAACTGAACAAATGCTATTACAACAAAACCACAGCTATTTATGGGTATGATTTTTAAAAACTTAATTAAGCATTATGTGGTTGTCTTTGTGTCATTTTGTAAAAAGCAGAAAATTTAAGAAGAAAGAAAATGGTAACGCAACAGGAAGAAGACAGATACCAAGGAATGGCTCATGGTATGAGTTAGGTTATCACAGACCTTCTACACTGGAATTTGAAATGAAGGGAGCACATGTGGTATATGCTTATAGAGGACTTAACACTAAGGCATTCTTCTGCTACCTCTACCAGCAGAGTGGCTTCTGAGAATGCATGCCAAATTAATTCCCCAGCTGTTCACATGCATATAAGCAGCTGCTGCTGTTACTGCCTAACATTATGGTAGTCTGTCAGCACCTCTAATCTCTACCATGGCAAGACAAGCCACTCAACTAAGGCCTTTGCTGTACTTCCGAGGACAGAATCTCTGAATTGAGAACTGGGTGGCACTAGACTGCCAGCTGTGAGCCTCAGAGCTTCTAGCTGCATGTTGCTGGGTCTATCAGCTGCTAAGCCATTCTTGCTAAAAAATAAGGTTAATAAAAATACCTCTGTACAGAAATTTTCTGAAATCATGATAGCACTCAATGCAAAATAGAGTTCAATCTACAGAAATTCATTTTACAGATGTTTTAAGAACACATCTGTTTTATAAAGTAAGGCACATCTGTACGAACAAAATTAAAAAGAGAGAAGAACCTATAGGAAATCAAAATCAAAATATTTAAAAAGAATGCATCAGGAACTTAAATGTAAAGGTTCCATGTATTTTTACATGACATTATTTTTGCAACTATCAAACACTCAGAAAGTTTTTAAAATATTAAAAAGCCATCTAAATATCTCAAATTAAGATAAGATTCCTAATAGAATACTTTTTCAGATTTCTATATTAATTACTTCCTTGAGTGGTTCAAAATCCTATGTTTTCTTCCTCATTAAAGCAAAAGCACAGTTACAGTGTAATCATGGCTCTGAGGTCTTAGTTACAAGACCTCAGTTACAATATATTAACTAAATATGCCAAACTAATTTATAAAGAGCATTCAAAACAACCTTTTGCGCCTAATTTTTTTTAAATGCACATGTATCTTCCTTATATTAGAATCAAACATAGTTATCGATTACTTAATATTTATTAACTAAAATTATTTATTGTTAATATTAGTAACAGCTTTTAAAATTACCTTGATTTTTGTGTTTCTAAAATTTTTCCCAGTCCATTTGTTGATCTGAAATATAAAAATGAGGAAAGTAAAAAAATGTTAACTTTTTAAAAAACCATTCTATCACATTATTTCTAAAACATGAAGTAAGCATATACAAATATATCCTAAAGCTAGAGAACAATAAACAATAAAAAACAAACTTTCATTTTTCATAGTTTAGTTTTTCCTTCTAATCATAAATCAGGTACATTCCACTTATGCATTAAAACATGATATGCAAAAATCTACTGCACAACTGAAAGATTAGGGGCTTCCACACACTGTGGAAATGGCTATACACACACTAGATATAAAAACCTAGTTACGAGTGGCTTTGACCCCAGCCTGTCCTCAGTATTCAGCCATACATGCAGTTTTGTTTTGTTTTGTTTTGTTTTGTTTCTGCGGTACGCGGGCCTCTCACTGTTGTGGCCTCTCCCGTTGCAGAGCACAGGCTCCGGATGCGCAGGCTCAGCGGCCATGGCGCACGGGCCCAGCCGCTCCACGGCATGTGGGATCTTCCCGGACCAGGGCATGAACCCGTGTCCCCTGCATCGGCAGGCGGACTCTCAACAACTGCGACACCAGGGAAGCCCCACATCCAGTTTTTTAATAGAATACCTCTTCAGTTCTCTAGCTAGGATCTCTACCTACTCTGCCAGGCCTCCCCTTTCTGATACAAAGATAATGAAATACGGCTCCCTTTTGTATGGCGCCAAAAATACTTACTAAATCCTTTGCAGTAAACTGTACACCTCATCTATTTATATCATCAGTTCCATTGCCTTTAGGGTTACTTGATGAAGATATGTGCTATTTGTTAAAGCTTGTTCTCATGGGTAAGGCTTCCCAATGATTCTGAGGCAAGTCTCTCTATTAATTCACAAAACTCTTAATCTTCTCTTTTGAATATACTCTATAACCTGAAGGCTATTTCCTCTCAAACATGTTTATCTTCTTCCAACTCTTCAAATCTAATTCTGAGTAAGTCGCAAGTCTGAGGTACAATGGAGGGTAAAAAGCCCAAAGGGTCTGTAATTTATCAAAGTGCTTTGTCAAATTCTTTTCTGGTATTGCTATACAGTACAGGCTGGCAACAAGCTGGCTAATGTCAATACTGCTCGTGTTAGAGATCCAGCTTACATAGTCAGTACGGGGATAGAAATGCCCAGTAGTAACAATTTCTCTTTTTATGCCAAAAATGTTTGTGACATAGATTATGTTCCCCGTTTGATATAGATTATGTTCCCTGTTCTACAATCACAATGATGCATAGGATTTTGAAAAGAGAAACAAAATTTAGGAGACCAGTGTCAAAAGGGGTAAAAGAAATAATCTCCATTCACCACTTTCATCTTTCTAGACTTTTCAAAAATATCAACCATCTTTCTATTTCTTTCATTTTTTTATTCACTGTAATGGAAATTACTATGTAAACTAAGAAAAAAATCTACAATCTAATAATGATAATAACAGCTAACAGAGCACTTACTATGTATCAGGCACTGTGTGAAGCTTACCAACAATGCCTCAAACCAAACGCAGATTCCAAAGTCCATGATTTTAAACATTCAGTACTACACAGCACTACCTACCCTCCACATGGAGACATTCTTACAGCTTTTTATAGTAAAATCTAAGAGGATATTACTACTAAAATAAGCCAAATAAGAAGAAAAATATGAATTCTTTCTTCTGGAATCATTAACCACTGCAGCCAAAGTCCTAATGAGCTTTACCTTTACTGATTCAATTCATAACATATATTATATGAACTGGCACTGACAAACTCAAAATCTGATGTCAGCAGATTGTATGCACTGAAGATGACCAATAATAAAAGCTATCAAACGTTTCTCTGTAGATGGCTTTTATCAGTTTAGGTCTTACAAAATAATTAAAAGTCCCTGAACTCTAACCTCATTTGAAAAGTCCAAATGACTGTTGGATCTTTTAACACATATCTGAGTACCATTCATATTGTCCTATGTTGATCAGCCTTGGCCACGGACACTGAAGACATTAAAGCTAGCTGGAAAACAGGCATGGTTAGATGACAGTTAAGGAAGACCAAAGTCAATGAGGGTTCAGGGAAAAGTGAAACCACCTGAGACAGGGAAGACTTCGCAGGAAGGAGGGAGAAAGAGGTGGGAGGAAGGGATAAGTTCCAGAGAATGGCTAAAATAGCTTAAAAAAATAAAAGAAAAACAGAGAAAAAGAAGGAATTCAAGGACTGACAGAGTGAGAGTTGAGAATACCTTAAGAGTAAAGAAAGGATTTGGTAAGATACCTCCATGAGAAAATAAGTAAACCGTCCTGGGTAAAGTTAGGGCACTTCATGTAGGGAAGGAGTCAAAGACAAGACAGGAAAATGAGGAGGGAGTCAGAAGACCCTGAATATCAGTCATGAACTTTGAACTGTAGTTGACCATGGAACAACTTAGGGGTTAGAGGCACCAAGCCCCCTCACCATCGAAAATCCTCATACTGCTATCTCTGCCTCAAAAACAAAGGAATTGATAAATGACTTACCCAAGGGCAAGAAGCTGAAAGGGTTTGAACAGAATCAGGACTCAAACCCTAGTTCTTTTAATTCCACATATTATGATCTCTAATTGAACACAAACTTTTCCCCATACTTAGTTAACTTAAAGATCTGTACAATAAAAACACGGATACTATGTTTATTGGAAAAAAATGCACGTATAAGTGGACCTGGGCAGTTCAAACCCTGTGTTGTTCAAGGTTCAACTGTATATTCTGTAAGCAATGGGGAACAATTTTATATATCACTGTTTACATAACAGCCAATTAGGCAACAACAAAATATGTGATTCCCTAATGATACTTGAAGCAAGTCAACCTTGAACCTTAAATTTCTACAGGGCAACAGTCATGGTAAAAATATTCCATACAGCACATTTTGAATTTGTAGGTACTTAACAAACATTTCTAATTTTGTACCTAACAGTTGTTCTTAATTTGTTTAAATCCTCTTCTGAAACCAAGTCTGTTTTATTGAGGATGATGATATCCGCCAAAGCAACTTGCCTAAAGTAGCAAACAAATAACAGATGTCAAGAGAAATGTTAAGAAATTAAAAATAAATAAGAAACACCTCCTCAAGATCAATTAGCAGCTAAGAAGGATATAGTACTCTATGTAATGATTTAATTTACTCCTAAACTATTTATCATCCTTCAACTAGTAAGGATGAATTATATTCATCACTATGTAAACTCAGATTTCAAATTATTCATTCAAAAAATATTTACTAAGTTCTCTTACTTGCTACTCTGAAACTACAAAGATAAGCCTCAAAAAGTTTACAATCAAGGATAGTTTACAATTAGGATGATTTTCAACTCATGATTTTCTTTGTAAAAAAATGCATAAAATTCCGATATCCAACGTGGTACGAACAAAGACACTCTACTTATTAAAATATTCCACGTAATAATTACCATAATTTTCAAAGAAATACAAAGAACAAGTTCACTTAACATTAATTCTACATTGAACAGTTCTTTTAAAAAAACTGCACTTGGATCTTGAACAATTATCTTCATCACTACGAATATTTATTTTCTCTGTAAAACAGATAAACTACAGAAATTCAAGTTAAAGAATCCAGTTGACACGATGCTGGATAACAAAATAGCTTACTATAATTAGAAACTCTATTTTCTATTAACAGGAGTAGTAAAGCTGAGGATTCTTTAAAATTTCCTCAATTCTTCAGGAAAGTTTAATCACTAGACTATTTGTTCCCAATACTGGTTTTATGCTACCTGAAGGTATAGCTAATTATTTCAAAGAACAACCAAATTCTCAAAAATAAATCAACTTCAGTTCACTGAAAAGTGGGTTTCAACAGTATGTACATCACAATCCCATTTTTATTCAAGTAAATTTCATAAGAATAAAGATTGAATGTGCACATCTCAAAATACAGACAGTTGCAATCTTCAAATTGGAGGGCTCCTATATTTAACTTTTTTTTGGCTTTTATAATATTTTGCTCTTTTCTATTTGGCTTATATTTTCTGTAACAAACATATTTTAATAAGGAAAAAGTTACAAAAGTATTTAAGTTCAGTCTAATGTGAATCATAGCTAAATAACAAATGAAGTGTTCAGGCAGGATTACAAAACAGAGTACCATATTCTAAAATGATAGGGAATCAGTCACCTCCTTGCAGTCTATTATTTATGTCAAGATCATCTGTAGCAAATCTTGGAGTGGAGGGAGACCTCCCTTTTAAACCCAAGAGCGTATTTAGTGACTGTTGTCTATCCCAAAACTCTTTTCCCATTAGCAAGAATATGCTTAGGGTAGGCAAACCAATTTAAATATTCATAAGTCTAAAGAGAACCCAATTAGGAACATACAGGTATTTAAACAAAAAATGTTCTAAATGCCAAATTGCAACTATTTCCATATTTATTCCTCTGTTGCTCTGAGTAACAGTGAACAGTTGAATCAACTGAATTACTGTTAAAAAAGACAGGAAGTGAATCAACTCTTTTTTTTTTTTTTTTGCGGTACGTGGGCCTCTCACTGCTGTGGCCCGGACCAGGGCACGAACCTGCATCCCCTGCATCGGCAGGCAGACTCTCAACTACTGCGTCACCAGGGAAGCCCTCAACTCTTTTTTAATAATCATTTTCAATCCCAAAGAAATTGTATGAGAACAAGAAAATATTTTTAAACGTGAACATCTTCCAAGTTCCTCACAAAAAACTCCTGTGCTCAGCACTCACTTTATGCTATAATATAGTTTTAAATAGAGAAAAGATCTTCCTTGACTATGTTTTTATGTTTCTCAGCTTGTTTTGTTTTTCATATCAATCATTTTCTTTTTCCATTTAGCCAGTAATCAATATATACTTTAAATAAATGAATACCTAGAAGCTTCATTGATAAGGCCATCAGGTTTTTCTTCTGCAAAATGCTAAATAAAAACAAAGTTTGAACAAAAGTTATTGTGGTGTAACACATAACCTAATGTCAACACAAAGGATTTTACTTTAGGGACTCCTTGCTTGCCTCTAATAAAAACTTCAACAAGTTCTATTACTGAATACCCAAATTCAGGACTAACTTTTCTATCTGAACGCATTTTCCTCCTCATTTGTAATTTTTTCCCTACAGTGAACCTGTGAGGTGTGAGGGCTTAAACTTTGTCCCCTGACCTCTTTTTTTTCGTAAATGGAAAACCCTCCAGATTTAAATAATGTCATAAAAACACAGCACATTATAGTTCAGATTCTAGGCAATTTCCTTTTTACAAAACTGTCTTTGTTCTAAATATTCATTATTACTTATTTAAAAAAAAGAGATAACCACTGAAATTGTACTTTTAAAAAGTCTACTAGACTTTCCTTCATCCTACCCCACCCCCCAGCCCCCACCGCAGAACCAAACACACTATGAACTCATACTGGGCCCTTCCAATTCCCTAGAAACAAATTAGCTGTGGGAAGGACACAGCCCTATACCCAGCATAAAGCAGATTATCATTTTGAAACCCACACTTGAATGATTTGGCCTCTCTGGGCAACTGTTTAGTTTGCACCCTGCCAGAGTCAAGCTAGTGCCAAAAACTACTTTGATGTTGGCTTAGAAGCCCACGAGGTCATTTTGATCTCTCTGGAAGTAGTTATTATTTTTCCATAATCTTATTTATATCCCTAAAGTCACCAGTGTCATAAGGTTCTTCTCTGAAAAATGTTCCACCTTCATTACCTTAACCCTCAATAGATGTTTCCTGTCACAATAAAAAGCTGCCTACTGATGTCAGAGGCAATTTGATTATATAATACTTTTTGTATTTGAATTGAACTCCACAAATTATTAAATCCTTTTACAAACATTATCTCATTCAGCCTTCATAACGATTATGGGAAATGGCTATTCTCAATTTATAAAAAAGAAGCTAAATCTAACACTGTCACCATCATGGGATACCTTACCACAGGGTGATTTTTCAAAAATGAAAATGGCCTCAACAGAAGGAAAATGAATATAATTTTTAAATCTTTGTGAAAGCTTTTTTTTTTTTTTTTTTTTTTTTTTTTTGCAGTACATGGGTCTCTCACTGTTGTGGCCTCTCCCATTGCGGAGCACAGGCTCCAGACACGCAGGCTCAGCAGCCATGGCTCAGGGGCCCCGCCGCTCTGCGGCATGTGGGATCTTCCCGGACCAGGGCATGAACCCGTGTCCCCTGCATCGGCAGGCGGACTCTCAACCACTGCGCCACCAGGGAAGCCCTGAGAGCTTTTTATGTCATATAAAATCAGTCTTGCAAACAGCGTTACACAAATGTTAATAACTGCATAAAAGTATATGTATAAAGATTACTTAGAAGTTATATTCAAAATTATTTCATCAAATCAGTTTTACAATTCATGAAGAGGTAGATCATTAAGGTATTTGGATAGTTTGGGACCTAAGAGCAAGTTGGTAATCATTTTATTTAATAGTCTTGGTAAAATCCATAGAGAAAACCTTTTTTCTTCTAAAAGTTTGCCAAATTTTATTTTTGGGGAAGCTAGCCTAAACTAAAACTAGAGTAATGATGTACTGATCTCCACTTTAGGTACAACCTTATAAATTCAACTGCAGACCCACTCTGAAATTATGGAAATCACAGAACTTGAAGAATATTGTATTAAAAATTGTTTCTTATCAAAAGACCAAGTTTACTATTTTTGCTAATTACTGTTGGCCTGAGGCTATAACAAATCCTTTCATTACATCCTCTAGAGAATAAGGGCTATTACCATCCCAGGAATAGTACCTGGCACCCAGGTTCAACAAATACTTATTGAATGAATTCTAGTTAACACCTCCTATTTGTTGACATAGATACATGGATGTTGTTATCTGAAAAGTTCTACATAATGTGCAGCAACAACTCCCTTTCTTTTCAGCAGTAAATCTGTTTAGTAAAGATGTATTTTTAGCAAGGTATCTGTCTCTGAATGATCCTATAATATGGAAGTTCTTTTAAATTTTTGAAATATTTGCAAAATATTGTATTTTTGACCTTTTGGAAGATTTATTTATATATGAATTTGGGACTTTTTGGCTGTGAGCTGGAGGTGTATAAAAAGATATGGTAAGAAAATTAGAGATTTGTTTTTGAATATCCATACCTAAATGTAACTAATAAAATAGTATTAATATTTCACAAAGTAACTCATGTTTTTAATGCATCTAATCTAATCTCCAGAAGATTAGAAATTTTCACTCAAAGCTAACGGGGATGGACTAACATTTCATGACCTCTAGGAAGTCAAGAAGTATCAAATATAAAAACACGTTAAAAGTCCCCATAATAAAAACCTGCCAATAGGTACAACTCTATTAAGAATATGATATGTAATAAACATATAAAAAAGCAGAAGAGATAAATGTCCCTGGTTCTATGCACATATGAAGGCTATACAAACATAAACAAATAATAAATGCACACTAACATTTATTTTCTCTGGCTATCAGCCCATTTCCCTTATGCAACTTCTTACCTTCCCAAATCAAACTTTGCAAAAAGACTAAAACCAATGTCTGCTATTCAAAAGGACATTCTCCAGTAGCACATTATACACCATTAGTCATTAAGTCAGATGACTCCCATTTACAAAGTGAAAAAATGGAAATTGTGACATTCTATTTTACCTGTACAGGCAATGAAGGAAAAATTTTTGCAAAATTTTTTTCAAAATAGTGCGTGTGCGTGTGTGTGTGTATATGCGTGTATCCCCAACGGATTCCTCATCTCTGCTTAGAGACTGTGGCTTTTGCTCATACATCAAGAAAAAGACCAGAAAAATTTTGGTACTAATTAATCCAACGTATCAAAAAGCTTAAGGTTCCACCCTCTAACTTAGCACAGCATAAGAAAGAAAGGAATCCTTTGAAATAACACCATCGTATGACACAACTTCATTAAGGGCTTTTCTGCAGAAACAGAAACAAGCTGGAAAGAAAGAAAGAAAGGAAGAAAGAAAGGAAGAAAGAAAGGAAGAAAGAAAGAAAAAGAAAGAAAAGAAAGAAAAGAAAGAAAAGAAAGAAAGAAAGAAAGAAAGAAAGAAAGAAAGAAAGAAAGAAAGAAAGGAAGAAAGAAAGAAAGAAAGGAAGAAAGAAAGAAACACTGTTGTTGACCAAAGTGGAAAGAAATCTAGTGTCAAAGATGTCAGTGACATTTTAAAAAAAAAGCAGCAGCAGCTATTTCTTTCCAATGGATTGGTTATAGATCTAACACTATTTTAGCTTTTAAGAAAAGATTATTGCATAATGTCAGTCTATTTATTTTCTTGTCTTTTCCAAGCCAAACTGTTTTCTGACTGAATTGTTTCAACAGCTTGTGCAATATAACAGAAGAACCAAAAAGAAACCTCTGACTTGACCTTTTCTGTGTAACTTCATTCATTGATTCTATTGCATTAAATGCTGTCACTTTTGTAGAACTGAAAAGGACAATGTCAGTAGCCTGGGTGTCAAGTCCTGAGAATAGAGAGCTGTCATTTGAAGTTGTCCAATTATTTGCCCATGATTAAAAAATGAATATTTCAGATCAATGGGTGACAATCCCATTAGAGTGATAGCCCATGATATCAATTACCACTTCAGTTTCAATTTGGCTGGCTGGCCACAAGGTACCATTTCTCAGCTTTACTTCTGATGGGCTGGCTCTGTGAAGCATGACACCCTTAAATTGCTGCCCATTATCCAAGTGTCATTACTTGTACTGCCTCAGAATTCTCTGAATCACAAGCAGCTACTGAGGTCAAGCTTTGCAACCAGAGGAATTAGACAAGTTGGCAAATCCTTTATATAAAGGAAAAGTTATTTATTTGGCACCTGACTTAGAAAATCTAAAGTTTCCATTATCCTGACAGTATGTCAGTTTTGTGTAGGTATATTGATTTAATAATTTAAGATGTTTTATCAAGGTGGGAGGGGGTTAAACGTTTGCTGTGTCTGCATTATTCAGAATGTTGGTTTGGGTTTTTTTTGGCCTCTATCACACTCATGGTAGATTCTATTTAACTCCTTTCCACATCCAAATATACACATAAAATTATTCCCATAATCATAAATACATAGAGTTTGATTTTGGGTCTGGTACTGTAAGTCTATCAAAAAAAAAAGATCCTACTATCCATCCTGAAGATATCCCAAATTTGGCAATAAATCTATATAGGAGATGGATTCAAACATGCCCGTTAATAAACATTCAGAGTGAAGAATTTGACTTTTTTTTTGCTTCCTCTGTAAACATTTTGCTAGAAATATCATGATTTCAGAACAGCTGGAATATTTCTGAGTAAAAACTGTAATATCTGGGGTCTTTCTTTGGTTCTTAAGACTATTAATAAATTTTGACTTAAAAATCTAAAAAGGAATCATCTCCCAAACTTCTCAAATTAGGGTGCTCTATCCCTGAGGGAACTGAAGGGCCAATGAAGGGGTATTGGTAACCATTTGACAAGCTTGCCATACTAATTAAAGGTTTGGAAGAAAAACAAACTTGTTCAAATTAAGAAATTCAGATATATTGTCGGGGAGAATACAAAATGGACATGAATTTTTAAACATTAAATTTAAACTTCTAAGAAATGATTACTTTGGGCACTATTCATATCGCCAGACTGGGTCAGGAGATGGAGGATAATTTCACTCTCTTCTGCCTCTAGTAATTTTTCACTTGGAAAGTTGAGAAACACCACTTTACTTTATGCGGCAACATGCATTTTAAAATCTAATAAGTGCATTTTGTGAACTGAAATTCATTTAAATGCATTTCAGGACCTTGCTAGTCGCAAAACATTCACAGCAAGATGCCTTTTAAAGGAGAGTTTCTCCTCCCTAAACCTAGGCATAAATCCTGATTTCTTCAAAATATGGGAAAGCAATATATTTTTTAAAAACTCAATCATCTGCAGCTTGTGTCTGACAGCAGTTTAACAAGAAAAATAAGCTCTCATATGCTTTATCAAGCTCAATTTCCTCTATCAAACAGAAAAACTTATCAACATTGGGGCTGAATCCTAGTGAGGGGTTACACATACCCAAACTTTATCCTGTATTACCCTTATTACAAAATATTACACTTCAAACTTTTATCACATCAAGCCAGAGAAGCAGAAAATAAACATTTAACTTAGAAACACAAAATAATAATTAAAAGACACACACAAATTTCATCTATTGTTCAGGATACTTTAAAAAAAACTTTTTTTTTTTTACCATAAGTATTTGCTTTATTATTCTTCATGCTTTTTAAACTTCCAAAATATGATATATTAAATTAAAAATGTAACTCACTGGCTTAAGACACACAGTTTCTGATAATATTACTGCCACTTTAAAAAGTACTTTTTTTTATATTTACAGTAGAAAAATATCTTTGTTAAGGATATTTCAAACTGACACAAACATAGAAAAACTAATATAATCAATCCCCATATAACCAGCTCTTAACAATTAGTAACTCATAGCAATCTTTCAACTTACATTTAATCCATATTTTGAATCCACAACAGTTATGATACCTACAAAGGAATAAATCTTTTAATCATCTTTATATTTAAGAATTAAAACTAGTCTATTTCAGTTCACAAATGTCACTCAATAAAATACTGGTTTTTTTTCTCTTGCCAGCACAGCAATTTAATTCAATTCCATTAGTAAGCAGATGCATTTCAAACTTGAACCTAGCACTATTTTAAGGCACTAGATGGGACACAATAAAAACAAATATTTAAAATTAAACAAACAAATAAAAAGGAAAATAAGATTTCTCTGGCCTTTAAAAAGCTTACAATCCAGAACATGAGACAAATTTCATAATATAAAGTGGAATGTGATAAATTACACAAGACAGCTTATCTTTATTTTCACATAATCAAAATCGAGACTTTTATTATTTAAATTATTGCTTAACAAATCTGAGGCATCTTAGAATATCTCTCACCAATCTAACTCACACAACTGTTTTATCTGAGGTGTACCTAAGTTTCCAAATGATCAATTCATTTGGCAATCTCTGAATTTATATGCTAAATAATTTTTTCGAAGGACAACAGCAGAATGAGTTTGATGACGCCTAAGGAATTTAACCAGCTACATTCCATATATATTAGGGCCAAATGATGAGGCCCAGCTTCAAACATTCTTAAAGTTCACCCCTTAGTCTATGAAAAATATGGTCTACAGAAAGGTGAAAAATCAGGTGTGGGGTGTTGCAGGGAACATATTTGCCTAATCCAGAAGGTTTCTAATGTGTCTTAAATGAAGTCTACGAATAAGATTGCCCAAAAGTGTTATGGTAAAGAGAGCAAGGGGTAGGGGGCTTTGTTTCATTCTTATTTTTAACGGAAAATGAAAGCAGAAATTTGATCCTCATACTATATATGTTATTTAAAATAAAAAGCTCTAATATATACTGAGCACATAAATTAAACAACAGGGAATATAGAAAATCTACATAGTATTTTAAAAGGAAAACCTTAATGGAAGCACTAAACTGGTAGTTGAGATTATGATTGATATCTAGTTCTACTACTGTCTGGGGCTTTAGAATCAGTATGAACAAAGACTTATTTCATCATCAAACTAAACAAGCTTAAAAAGAGTACCAATACAAGGAATTAAAAGTATAATATGAATAAACAAAAATGATCTTAACCATAACATTAACATTTTACTTGAAAATTTTTTTTAAAATTAATTTCTAAACTTACCATCAAGATAAATATCAACCCCTAATTCAGCATCAACCCAAAACATAGAAGCTACAGCACCTGAAAATATATGATAATATTCATCAAATAAAAATATTTCTTCAAACTAGGAAACAAAATTCTATCCATAATGTTTTAATTTGCCCCAATGGAATTAGAAGGCAAACACATATATGAATTAAATATGGGTTTTCAATCTTCTTAAGGAAATTACAGTGATAGAACCATTTACTATTTTATACCCATTTCTTCCCCTCTCTCTACTTCAATAAACAAAAAAAAAACAACTCTTATTACATACAAACCCAATATCAAGCTTTCACCAATGCCATAATAATTTACCAATAAATAATATCAAATAATTTGGGCAGAATGGCTGTGTGCACACAGGTCTTATTTTTATTTTCTCCCTCCTGAATATAATAATCATACAGTTCACAAATAATTATCTCCCTAAAGTAAAGCAAAGCAAAACATAGATAAATCCAAAATCACTTGTCCAAAAAGTTTTTTAATTTTTTAAAATTTACTTGTAAGTTTTACAGAAGAATAAAAGTAAAATTATACACTCTATGTCCTTACTAATAAATCCTTACACTATTTATTAGTACTGATATAAAATTTGGAAATTTTTTTTAATTGAGGAAAAATAATTTCTAAATAAGAAATTAAAACTTGTTTTTGACAAAAACTGGTTCAATACCAAACCACACACCCTGATTAGTATGCCACAACACAAGAAAAAAGAAAACTGACAGTAAAGAAAGAATTTGATTTTTCAAAGCATCACAGGTCCAGTTAGTGACAGAGCTGTCTAAAAGGATGAGTCCTGGGGAAAAACAAGGATAACTGAACTCATTCCAATGTCTAAAGCTGTCCACCTACCCTGATGAGATGTGGTCTCCCAAGCATCACTCTGTGTCAACAATGAAATACCTGTCAGCAGTTTACAGTGATTACTCATGCAGGATATAGCAAGGGCCACAAGATCTAATGGTTTCCTGATATGTATTGATTTTTTCCCAAAAACTTAATAGTTTTCCAATTTGACTGAAATAGGATTTGTGAGTAACAGGGGCTGAATCAATGCCTGTCCTTTTCAAGGAAATTACTTTACCATGACAATTATTTAGCTTAGAACTGGAGAATGTCAGTCTTCTAAACAGGAAACAACTGAATTGTCAATAAGAATTTTCTTCACTTACTTGGCTAACAACATGATATTAATTAATGGAGAAAAGTAAATCTATTGTGAGTATCATTACCCCAAACAATAAGTTATTTTTTAAAAGTATAAATTTTTTTCACTCAGTAAAATTCCCAGCACTGTACATAAATCTTTTTTTAAATTCACTGATTTCTATTCGGAGAGCTTATAAGTCCGATAGTTAACATTTGCCTAGCATTAAGTTAAACTGTAAGAGTGTATTAGAGCTTTTATTCTAAATCTGATGTGTATCTTTGGCTTAATACTTACTTACCAGACTACAAAAGAAAGAACTACTTAAAATTTGGATGCAGGTGTTTAACACGGGGGAGTAAAGATGAGAGAATGAAGTTAATTAGTGATTCTAAACCCAGGGTAATTTTTCTCCCCAGGGAATATCTGGCAATGCCTGGAGAAATTTTCGGTCATCTAAGCTACACGAATGCTACTGGCATGTAGTAGGTAGAAGCCAGGGATTCTCTTAAACATCCTACAATACACAAGACGGCCTCCTAAAATAAAGAATTATTCAACCCAAAATGTCATTTGTACCAAGGTTAAAAAACCCTGAGCTAACTTACAGAATCTCCCTTCTTCAAAACCTAACAAAACAAAAAATAAAAATAAACAAAATAAAATTTTGAAAGCCAAATTTTATCAGCAGCAACCAAATATACAACTTCCTGCCATAATTTCTGAATGATAGTAAAAATAAAAAACACAAAGTTCTATGTGATGTATGATAGTTGTTAATTCTACCCCAATACTCAACAAGAGGTTATAGATAAGTAGTTTACAAAATCCTAATATTTATCAGAAATAGGCTTCAAAATGGTGAGAAGTAGAACTGAGGGAGAAATAAGCAATACAGGAAAAAGCCAACGAAGAAACTTCAAGGGTAAAATTTTCTAACCATCTCCACACTTTCAGGGGAGGGGGTCACTTTCTAGGGCTCAGAGCAAAATGAAGAGAGAAGTATGAAGCTCAAGGATGTCCCTGCAAAAGGTACGGGAAATCTATTCATGAGTAGTTTGAGCTAATACAGGAGGGGAACACTTGGTATTGTAGGAGAGCAGAGCCTAAAAATCATATTGCCCATCTGGCTCTCGCAATCACTTCATTTCTCTCTGCTTCCCCATCCCCGCTCCCAGCTATACCCAGCTTTCAAACTAAGGCTCAAGAGAAAAACAAGTTTAGGTAACATGGACCTAATGTCATGAACACCACATCTAAGTAGACAGTTCTCTGAGCCTCCTACATCAAGCATAAACATGGTAACAAAAACTATGCACGTTACTACAGATTAAAAGAAGCAGAAAGCAGATAAAAGGAGGGATAGAATAAAATGAACAAATGAATGGGGAATACAGATGGCAAAGAACCTGTTCTGGAAGGAAACATAATTGAAGAAACCAAAGAAAATTCCTAAGGGCTTCTTTATAATAAGAAAGATAAAAACAATATAATCTTAATTAAAAACAAGCTCTAGGGAATTCCATGGCAGTCCAGTGGTTAGGACTTGGCGCTTTCACTGCTGTGGCCCAGGTTCAATCCCTGGTCAGGGAACTAAGATCCTGCACGACGTGGCCAATAAATAAATAAATAATTTTTAAAAAGATGAAAAAGAAACAAGTAAAACTATTTTTTTAAAAAAGGAAAGAGCTTAAAAAAAATTCTCCAAAGCAAAATAAAACAGAATAATATGAAAAGGTAGTTTATAATGCTGAAGAAATAAAACTTAGGGCCAATGTACCATTACTTAATCAATTAATTCATCAACAGACATTGGTGGAAACAATTACGGGCAAAAAGGAAGATTTGAGATGATTACAGTAAATGCAGAAGCAAAAGACATATCAAAACAATTAGAAGATAATAAATATGGAGAACAAAAGAAAATTCAATATATGAAAAATTCGTGTCATAAGGAAGAGAACCCAATAATTTGACAGAAAAATTCTTCATGGTAATAAATAAGGAAAATATCCCTAAATGAAGCACTAACCCTACAGACTAAAGAGTATATTGTAATCCAGGAAAACATGATTATGAATGACACCTAGATGTATCTTGGTTATATTACTGAACTTTAAAAATAAAGAAAATGTTTTTCAGGCATTTTAGATGAAAAAGCAAGTCATTTTCAAGGAGGCAGGAAAAAAATCAGATTTTTCTATAGTAAAATTCATTGCTCCAATATAATAAAATGACCACAAAGTTCTAACAGAAGTGTTCTCTGAGGATATTACCTCCTGCCAAGTTGTTTTTCAAGAATGAAAACCACAGGCAGACATTCTCAAACACTAAAGGAAACAACAGCATTGAAACTCAAAGAATAAAGCACTCACAAATCCTTCCCAATGAAAAGAGAAAAATACTGCACAAGGAAATCCAGCCAATCAAAAATACTATGAGATCATGATGCAACATTTTCAAAGTTCTGAAGGAAAGAAATTGTGATACGAAAATTTTATACCTAGCCAAGTAATCCTTCAAGTATATATATAAAAAAAAAGACAAGCATTCTCAAGCAATGAAGTATGCGAGATCTAAAGGAATACAGCACTGAAAGCTTGAAAAGATTACCTGACCATGAAATTCAGTCAATCAAGAGATTGATCAACTCAGGAATGGAGGAGCCATAGTGCTGGTAAAACAGTTTAAACACAGGACTAAACAAAGTATGACAGAATATAAATGTTAGAAACTTTGACAACATAGCAAAGAATACAATGAACCAAAACCAAATGGGAGAAGGCGGAAGTGTTTTAATTCCCTCATCCTTTATGCCAGAGAGTCAATAGGTACTACCCTGAAAATTTAAACATGTAATTTAAAAAATAACTTGTCCAATTTATGTTCTTTATAATTTTTTTTTCCTTAACTTATATCTCTTCTCTCAGTGAAGAAGCATTTATCTGACATTCAGCAATTCTTTCACTTCTTTCAAGTTCTCTTCTTTTAGGTTCAAGTAGAACTACATTAGTAATTATTTAGAATAGCACAAAGAATGTGATCCTATTTTATAAAATTACTTCTGTATATTTACACATGGAGTGGGGTTTCCCAAACTTATGCATGTGTAAGAATCACCTGGGGGGCTTATTAAAACAGATTGCTGGGTCCCACCCTTAGAGATTCTGATTCCATAGATCTCAGATGAGGCCCAAGAATCTGTATTTTTCCCAAGCTACCAGCTGAGGCTGATGCTGTCATTCAACATACCACAGCAAGTAGCCCTGGCACAGAGAAATCCTTGGAATAAAATTTACCTGCTTGTATTTTACAGTAGTGAGATATAGGACAACATTTTTTTTAACTTTCTTCTTTGTATTTTCTTAGTTACTGTTCAAATTTTTTTTAATGATCAATGTTTCATTTCTACCCAAACAATAAAAATCATTATTCTAAAGAAAGAAGAAACATCAAACTCTTTATATCTACAAAAGCTTTTTGTACAAAAGCTTTCTCTGAGATTTTTATTTAATTTTTACTTCCTCTGAAAAGCTACTCTGTGTTTTAGTAAATTCACCTACTCTCAAAATTACAAGAATTTTTCTCTATGCAGTGGCTACAATGAAAGAAACTGATATTTTCTATTTCAAAAAGAGGCACACAATATACTTTCCCATCTTACCAGATTTAAATTAATATTTAACATCAATGTAATGGTCCAAGTCCTATCATCAGTCAGACCTCTTGGAAATGTACGAAAATGTATGAAAAATTCATGCCTACTGTAAGGACCAAAAGAGCCTAACTCAATCCTAATTTGAAAATATAGGGACAATGTTATTACATAATACTTCAAAATAAAGTAACAATTGATTACATTTGAACCTTCAGTACACTCCAATATTTCTTTTAAACAATTATGACCCCTTCAATAAATTATTCCCAAACAATTCTTTAATACGGTTTTATGGTGCAATGCCATAGACCCAGATCAAAAAACAAATAATGGTATGGGTCAGCCTGACAAAACTAAATGTTCTGCATACTTGGAATAAAGATGTTAAGGAACAGAAACCCATTGTTAGAAACAGGTAGACTTTGTGTAGCTTTCAACAGGGAAGTTTGGATGTAATTCCATTCAGAGGTAAAAATTTCATAATCATTATTAATTGCACACCAGAAAAAAAGGCTTGATTTAACTCTCTACCTTACGACAATATTTACAAATAAAATTATTTCAAGTTTAATAGTAGAAAAACAAAATGCTAACAATTAATTTAAAGGGAATAAGTATTTCTGGGATTTAACTCCAAAAGTCCTTAGATATCTCTAAATGACCCTCTATGAAAACTGGATTAAAAAGCAATCAGGGGCTTCCCTGGTGGTGCAGTGGTTGAGAGTCCGCCTGCCAATGCAGGGGACACGGGTTCGTGCCCCGGTCCGGGAAGATCCCACATGCCGCGGAGCGGCTGGGCCCGTAAGCCATGGCCACTGAGCCTGTGCGTCCAGAGCCTGTGCTCTGCAACGGGAGAGGCCACAACAGTGAGAGGCCCACGTACAGAAAAAAAAAAAAAAAAAAAAAAAGCAATCAGAATTAAGATCTCTGTAGAGCAGAACCAACCAAATATATACTAGAGGTAGAATGTCTCCTTTTTCCCTACATTAGATTTTCCTAATATTTTTAACAACTTTTGTTCATGCCAATAACCCTAAATTAATCGATAGAACTTCAAATTTTATTAGCATGTTAAAATTACCAAACACTTTGATCATCATTCATCTGCCAAAGAAATATGACAACTCAGTATTTTTTCTCCTTTAAAGCAAAATTAACAAATTTTTAATCTAGAGTAAAGCTTTAATACTCATTTTAGATATTCCTCTAGTCCATTTATTTTTAAATGTTTAAGAACTATATTCTGGTTATTAAAAATGACATTTCTTACCAGGATCTGCTAATCCAGTGGTCTCTAACAGTATGTAATCAAATTTCCCTTTCTTCTGCATCAAATTCTCAATAGCTTTAAGGCCACTGTCCCTGGAGAATGCCAAAAGATGATATACATTGATTGCCTGAATATTTTAAAGTGATCATCACAAACATTTAAAAATATATTTAGCAACCAGGGATAAAGATCTCTTTAGGCATGTGGAAATTTACCTCAGTCCCAAGTATTTACCAGTTTGGGGGAGGGGAGGGAAATGGATGCATATATGCTGACAGGTAACAAGAAGTCAGATACTTGATGAGTTAATACTTTAATTTTATTAAAATTAAAAGCAGAGGGAATTTTAATATACCTGACTAAAGTAAGTCAGAACCTGTTATTTTTATAGCTTTATGAAAGAAAAAAATCCATACAGAAAATGACAAAATTTAGGAATTACAGTAGCTTAATATAACAGCTAAAGGGACACTATAATTAAATACCTTTCAATTCTGTTCTGAATTAGAGTAGCAGGCTTTAATTTCCTTTTTTTCTTAACAATATCAAAAGTGCAAGAAAATATTTAATTTTAATTGTCTAAGAAAATCTGTTAAGTTTTAGCCTTGTTAATACACTTGACTCAAACACCTAAGATAGTAAATGATGTAGAAGAAATTTAATTCACTAGAATATACAAAATCAACCATATGGGTATTAATTTTCCTAATTTGCTCAACATTTGAGTGACTACTATGTGTCACTCCTTTTCTAAGAGCTGTTATATTGGTGAATAAAACACTGTCCTTGGAAACAACTATAACTGGTGGAACAGGATGTGAGGTTTTTCTCTTTTTTCATGGTCATTTATTTTTGTTTTTAGAGGTTGAATTCTTGGAAATAAGACCAATGACTTATTAAATTCAGAATAATCATTTTTTACACATTAAATGAGACTTTCATTCATCACAGGGATTATTAATTAAAACCTGACATCAAAAACAACAACAAAAACTCAATAAAAGGACCACAGCATTAGAGCAGATAGAAAAACAAGGCATCAAGAAATGCTTTAAGAAAATGCATACTAATAAGTCGTTTACTTGAAAATACAGTGAAGAAGATTATGTAGATTCAGTTAATTTACATAAGGAAATCAAAGCTAGAAATATAACCAATAAACATTTCCAGAAGCCAACAAGCACACAGTAAAAACATTCCTCACTTTACGGAACAGCAGAGGCAACCGTTTCTAAGTTCCAGCCATTCTTCATAGAGTTCTCCACCTTGGCTGACAGCTAAGGATTTCTCCAACGCACTTCCTAGAATGATTAACAAGAAGCACTCTTTAGATTATGTCCACTAGTCAACCAAAAACAAAGATGAGTATACTCAATAATGGAGCAGATTTCAAAGCAGACAATACACTTCGTAACTTTTATTCTTTCATTCTATTCAGGCTGCCTCAATATTTTAAACTATACTACTCTAGATTATTTTAGCTTTTCTTTCTTTTAGAGAATTTAAACCCCTAAAGAGGCAAATGTAAAATCTACTTCGTCTTTAGGCCTCTTACTAGCCTGCTCCCATTTCCTAATAAAGTAGCTATTTTAAAGGCGTTCTTTCTTGTCCATGGCCAACTCTCTAGATAGACCAGTATGTTTATATATTGGTTTTTATATGCCCTTCAATCTCTTACCTATGTTTTCTTTTCATTCTTCCTCTAAATTGTTTCTGTGTCTACTAGACAGACTGTTCAGTATTCCCCATATGAGTTATACCCTTAGTTCATTTTGAGGAAGTTTTGCTTGGCCAGGGTACCAATGTGCTCACTTAAAAATTAAATTTTAATCAAATACACATACGTTTCCTAGCAATGCTTACTTGAGAAAGGATAAAGTATATTTGAGAGCCTGAGATGCTTGTTATCAAATAAGAATTATTTAAAAGTCTTACTTTTCCTCCAGTAAAGAAACATACCCAAGCCAGGAAAGAGTTCTAAATATCCAGTAAAGCAAATGACCAACAACAACAACAAAAACCTGAATCATTTTTCACTTACATATATTTTTTGTTTATACTTCAGTTAGGCAATGATAAAGAGTTTTGAAAGGGGCTGCTACATATTTCAGGGTGTAGAGAACATTAATAAAATGAAAAGGAAAGTATTACAAATGCTGTAAAGGACAAAGTTGTGAAAAAGGTCCAGAAAGAGTGAAGAAAGATAGTAAGAAATAATAATAAATGTAATCAGTGTCCAACAGAAGATCAGTTAATAAGAAGTTAGAATTAAAAACTATGATTAAAAAAATCTTAGGATTTTTATTTTTGTCTAACAAGACTCTTTAGTTTACTGAAACTATCTTCAGTTTGCTAAAACTAGAAATAAAGTTCAACTAACAGGCCTCCCATCCTGTTAATAATCCTAGCTCCTTTACCAATTTGTAACTGAAAAAAAAGTATAATTTAAGAAATACCCTAACTGAAGTTATATTTTTTGGCTAAACATGAGATTTATTAAAATTCACACTTGAGAAGAAAAGCTTATAAAAGAAATCAGAGAATTGTGTCTAACACTGCTGTATACATTTTTTTTAAACACAGTTCAATATTAAATACAAAAAAACTGGAATGTTAAATATACACATTTTCACAGATAAAGGAAGTTGCTTGAGGATGGAGACCACATGTTTAACTTATTTTTTAAATCTTCTGTTTTAACTGTTTTGCAGAATAATAAACGTTCAACAAGATAAACTTATAAGCCTGAAGCATTTTCAAATATATTTCAAAAGTTGCAATTATACAATACAGTCAGTACAAAAGGACCTTCCTAGTTGGTACAAAAATCTTCCTGAAAGATATTCTTTCATATCCTTAGATTTTTACTTCTGGAGATATTTATTTTATGCAAAAATCTAATTTAATTCTGTTGGTATGAATTCTAAAGTTAAACAAAATAAAATTTTAAAGAAATTATCTTATTTCAGTATCTCGAATCCATACAAAATAAAGCTTAACATAAATGAATCTAATTTTTCCAAAACTATCTACAGCAATGTGTTCACATTATCATGTCTTGCCTTTTCATTTTAAAATATGGAATATCAATTCACCAGTTGAATTAACTGTCCAATAAATTCTTGCAGCATGGCATTTACTGAACTTTACTTACCTTCCCCGAATTCATTTAAAATCACTGCTATTCTTTTACTATGTTGCTCTGTCAAAATATAGTTCAGAAGTGTTGTCTTCCCAGCACCTATAAAATATGTTTCAAATAACAAAATTCAAAGACTAATTTTAGAGACACAAAAAAAAGATATAAAGGGACTTCCCTGGTGGTCCAGTGGTAAAGAATCCGCCTTACAGTGCAGGGGATGCAGGTTTGATCCCTGGTCAGTGAACTGACCCATATGCCGCGGGGCAACTAAGCCCGAGTGCCACAACTACTGAGCTTGCGGGCCTCAACTAGAGAGCCTGCGTGCTGCAAACTACAGAGCCCACGCGCCCTGGAGTCCGCGCGCCACAACCAGAGAGAGAAAACCCGCACACCACAACTAGAGAGAAGCCTGAGCGCTGCAATGAAGAGCCCATGCACCGCAAAGAAAGATCCCGCGTGCCTCAACAAAGATCCCACATGCCACAACTAAGACCCGATGCAGCCAAAATAAATTAATAAATTAAAGTCTTAAAAAAAAAGATATAAAGAGTCCTAACACTCTTTAAAATTTGCATGCTATTCAAATATTATTTAACAATGGTAAAAGAAGATTCTAGAGGAAAAGATTAAAGTATCCTTTGAAAACTATTAAAAATGCTTTATGCTAACATAAAATTTTATAAATATTTACAAATACTCCAACAAGGTGCGTCACATAGATTTCTTTGACCTCATATGACAAAAAAATATACCTTCTATATAACTTACACAATTAATGTAAGGGCATCTAAATTTTCTATTAAATAAGGAATTATTGAAGTAAGGGCTCCTAAGGAATAAAGTACTTGTGTAGTTTACAAAACATAAAATATTTAAATCCCTTCACACGATGACAATGTTTCTTAGTCAAGAATATATGGTTTACTTCCCCAGAATTTACACATAAAGACCTTTCTTTTATTTTAACATTCACCATTAAGCAGACACAAATTCAGAATATCTATATGGCTACTTTTAGTATGCTTAAAGCAATCTATAAAATTGATTACACACACACACACACACACACATAATGGAGAATGGACCTAGGAAATGTTAACAAAAGACACAATAATCAGTATTAGGAAAGAAAAGTTCATAAAGCTATGCTAACTCTATCCAGTAGGTGGCACATTACACCTAATACATTCAGCTCAAGCAGAAAAAAAACTTGTCTTGTGAACCATACATACCAAAGTCCATGGAGGGGAAAACAAACAAACAAACAAAAAAAACCCTAACTGCATACACATACTAGTGCAGTTCAACTGTATAAATATGTCATTTATTTACCTATTTTTCTGCTGGTGCGCATTTGGGTTGTTTCTAGTGTTTTGCTATTACAAATAATGCTGCTAAGAACTTTTACAGGTAAGCTTGTACACATCTTCCGAAGTACATTTACAAGATTTCTAGGGTATAACTAGGAGGGATTTACTGAGTAATAGGGTATTAATATCTTCAACTTTTTTGGGTCACATTCGTATAAAGCTATCCAAGGGATAGAAGGCTTGTATTTAGCGGGCTTTAGGAAGCTCAGTATCACTCAAGTTTGACATTTAGAATGGAAGGGACAGACCTTAAGCACACAGGGCAATGAGAAAATTCTTAAAACCAGTCCAAGTGTGAGACAGGTGCCCTGAGCATGAGTGCTGCACTAAGCAGTGGCAGTGAAAATGGAAAGGAAGGGGTGGATGTAGGAGACCTAACAGAATTACTAGGGCTTCATAATTAACCATATTATGAAGCAAAAGACGTTAAAACACAGTTCCGTCACTCAAAAGTCTCCTATGGACCAGATTTTACACTGAGCCTTGGTGAAAAGTGCACAAGACACAGACAAACTCTACCTTCAGGAAGCTTAGAAACATTAAAGGAAGTGGGAGAAGGAGGGGAATTCAGAGCAATAAAGAAGCAATTATGTCATGGGATGACACATTCAATAGATATACAAGATGTCAGGGAGCACCTAAGAGGGACATCTAGCCAGAGGACTAACAGAAGAAAGTATTCCTGGAGCCAAGACACTTGGCACATTGTAGAAGTAGAAGTCGTTCAGTGTGGCTGGGCCACAGTTTCGCAGGCTAAAGAGGTGGTCAAGAACCAGATTGTAAAGCTCTTGTAATTCATGTTAAGGAATTTGAACTTTAACCCAAATAGAAACCACTGAAGGGTGTGACAAAATCGATTGACATTCATAAAGATCATTAAGGCTCAAATACAGAGAATATATTAAAGGGCAGCATGACTCAAGACCAGTTAGGAAGCTTTTAGAATATTGCAGATGGTTGGGCTCACAGAAGCAACCATCATTCATGATGGGATGGTAACATGAAGTTTTAGACATGCTGAGTTTGACATGTCTGTGGGACATCAAAATAGAAACCAGCTGGGTATGAAGTTAAAAGGATGGACAGAGAGGGAAAAAAATAAACTTTAAAGGAGAAGCCAGAGAAGTAGGTGGAAAATCTGATGAAAAATGTGATGGAAACCAAGGCAACAAGAGTTCAAGAAAGAGAAAATGGTCAAGAATAAGTAAGGAAACTATCCCCTAGATTCAGCAACAAAGTTGCTGGCATTAGTCCTCCCTCCTAAGCTTCAGACCATTATCTCCAATGCTCTTCTGATCTACCAGTGAGCAAAATGGGGAAAGACAGGAGGGCAAGTCTAAACTATACTGTTTCAGAAAAGAAATTTGCTCAACTTCACAGTAGAGCAGCCTCTGAATAACAGTGGGAAATTCCTTTATTAATAAATAAACTCCTTTATAAAATTAATCCTGAGTAAAAATGAAAATAAACTTAGTCTACAAAGCAACAAAAGAGAAATGCCAGTGATTTAATTCCTATTTTTATATAAAAGGCCCTCAGGTGCACCAAGTTTGTACTTGTCTCCAGCAGCATCTAGAAGTGGTACTGTTTTCCCCAGATCGTTTCACTTTATCTACATTTCTTAACTTTTTTCACACTTTTAATATGGTATTTATTCTAGCCCTTCTAGTTAACTGTAAAGTTTTAAAATAATACTTCTCAAACTTTTCCAGTAAAGTACCTCTAGTGTAAGGGCATAAACTGTCCTTCAGGAAATTGTACTATGTTTATAAAGCTATGAATTCAAGTGATCCCATGAACTCCTGAAAGTCCTCACTTTGAGAAATATAGCCTTTGAGGGCACAGTAATTTTATTCTTACTCTTTCTCCTACAGTACTTTACAAATAGACCTCAAAAAAAAATGTTTGAGATAGAAGTACTTTACACGAAAGGCTGGAAGAGACTGGTTCGTGAGGAAGAGAAATATACTGAGGAATGGTCCTCCGGTGTCGGGCATTTTCAGAAAGGTCACACTTTAAATGGAACAGAGTTATACGGTCGGTATTTCTTGCCCCACTAAGCAGAAGAGAAAAGCAAAGTCAGACAGGTGACTGGAACTATTTCCGTTTTCAAGTGAGGCAGGTGAACTTTAGAAATACAAGGTAACTTGTTAGAGGTCACATGCATAATGAGGGGCGGGTCCGTGCTTCACACTGCAAAGCCAGAACTGGTTTCAAAAATGCGAGGCGAGGCTAATTTTCAATCTCACTTGATAAATGTGACCCTAACTTAGAGGGGTCTGAGCATAACCTCTGAGACGAAAAGCAACCCAGTCGGAGAGCAACTGACCCAGCCCCTACCTCAGAGACATTTGCTGTCGGCCAGAAGGCCCCGATGCCTAAGGAGAACAGGCACCGTCAGCCTCAAACTCACAGGACAACAGCGTTCACTGCATTTTCTGACCGGGACTGTTAGTTACCTAAATACCCGGTGATAATTGTGACTGGGATCTTAGCGCCGGGACCAGACGTTTCCTCCTTCTCCTCTCTTTGCTTCGTCTTAATGGGGACCAATTCAGGACAATCCTCCTCCGCCTGCTCCTCTTCCCCATCCGCAGAGCCAATACCATGAAACATCCTGGCAAACAGCACAGCACACCTCTACCTAAGAGAAACACCTGGAATCAAGACGCCCGCCCGCAGCTGCGCATGGTAAGCGCGCGGCGCGTGCTTGACGTCATCATGCCGCGACGCGTGGCGCCTCCTGATGCCGCCCACGGTTATCACCTGGTCTCCGGCTGAGGACCGCCTCCCCTCTTAGACACGCCCCCAGGGGAACTGGGCAAGTCCCTGGGGCGTGTTCTCTGAACCGGACCCGAGCGAGGCGGACTTGTTGAGCCCAGACCTTACGTCGTCTCTGTGTGCGCCTTTGTCCTTAAAAGCTAATGGCTGGTTGATGGTAGAGTTGAGTCCCGGGTGGTTGGAACCTGGAGTGAGTAGCCTGTCCTAAACAGCTCTCATGAGGAATAGGCTTTATCAACTTGACATTTCTCAGTATCATTAAAAATTTTTTTTAATTGATAGGAGAAAGAATGGGAAGCTGTTAACACTGCAAAGGTAATTGTAATTTTTCTGCCTGAACTAGTGAAACTTTTTTCTTTTTTATAATTGCAGATTTTACATGTATATCCAAATTTTTACTACGTACATGCATTATTTTTATTTATTTTGTCTTCTCAATTTTTTATTTGGACTCAGGTACCCTGAGTTCATTTATTATATTCTTTAGTGCATGACACTCTCATCAATAATCCATGGATAGTCTGGACAAAGAATGTCACCTGCCATATCAGTAAACAAAGGCTGTTGCAGCCATCAAGCCATTAGCCTCTGCAGCCAAACCAACAGTGCACCCTGAGGGGACTCAGGATGGAGAACAGGATATGGGCCCTAGATAGTTAAGGTGCATATCAAAGGAATGATTTCATTAAGCCCAGACTCTTTCATCTTCCCATACATAGAAGAGCACTAAATTCATTAACTTGAGATGTCTGGTTTTCTTTAATTAACAGTAATCTTTTGACGTTCTAACTACCTGGTTTGGGTTTTTTGGGTTTTTTGTTTGTTTTTTTGTTTGTTTTGCAAAAACTCCTAGATCCTGGCTCCTCCCTTACATCTTTGGAACAGTCCCTTAGAGCTGTCTGAGAGGCTGCTCCCAGGCTTAATTCCTCATGAATAAAACATAATTCTCAACTTTTAGTTTGTGCACTTTTTTTAGTCTACGGTAGTTCTCCTTTATATTTACATATATATTTATGTATATTTACAATGAACTCCTTTGACCTCACCTCTAACCCAAGAACACTACCAATAAGTTACACCTATTCATGTGGCTGTCTCCTATTCCAACCCTCTGCCTCTCCTCTGAGATAGTAAGCACTCTCATAGTGGTTGATCATAGGTGACTTACTTCCTCTTTTCTTTTTAGTTCTATCACTTATATATGTACTTAGACAATATGATGTTTAATTTTGCTTGTCTTTGAATTTCATAAAAGGAGTATCGTACAATATATAATCTCCTAGGGTTAGCTAATTTTCCAACTCCACTGTTGTATTATATCGTTATATGACTCTGCAGCAACTTATTTATCCATTTCCTGTCAATCATTTTCAGGTTTTGCTCTTATGAACAGCATTGAGTGACGCTTCAGCATTACTGCCTGAACAGAAGCTGTTACAGCTGTGACTTCCTTCTCTTACATATTTCTCAGGCAAGTTCTTGCAGATTCCCTTACATGACTCTGGCTGAACATTATACTAACATCTCTTATCTCTCACCAGGAACAACGTGTGCCCTTTAGCGGCTCAGTCAAGAGGATGGACAAGTACTGCTGTAACAGTGTGTAGCCTCAGTCAGGAGCAAGAAGAGTTTTATACAGTGGTCAAAAGTTAAAGGCACCCCAAATGTCCATCAGCTGATGAATGGATGAACAAAATATGGTATAATGGAAAAGTATCTCACAATAAACAGAAATAGAGTACTGATACCTGCTACAAGATGAATGAACCTCAAAAGCATTATGCTGAGTGAAAGAAGGCATTCACAGAACACCACATATTGTATGATTCCATTTACATGAAATGTCCAGAATAGGCCGATCTATAGAAACAAAGTAGATTATTTATTATCAGGGACTAGGGGACTGAAGACAGTGACTGTACATGGGTACATTTGGGGGCTGACGAAAATGTTCTAAAACTGACTGTTGGTCATGGTAGCACAACTCTCTGAACACACTAAAAACCACTCAATTGTACACTTTAAATAGGTGTATTGTACGGTATGTGAATTTTATCCCAAAAGAGCTGCTATTTAAAAAAGCCTCCCAGGAGTTCCCTGGTGGTCCAGTGGTTAAGACTCCAAGCTTCCACTGCAGGGGTCCCAGGTTCAATCCCTAATCAGGGAACTAAGATAAATAAATAAATAAAAATTTGAAAAAAATAAAATAAAAGAGTGTCCTCTGTGCATCAAAATGTGGTGGTGACAGTGTGCATTTGCATAGAAGCACTGCCTTCAGGTCTTGCCTCCAGCAGTTTCAAGTTCTGGCCTTCTGAGTAGAGTTATCATTTGTGGTAATTTCCCAATTGAGACATACCTAGGTATGAGTATAAAGATTAGAGCTTAAAATTTTTCCTTTAGTCTTTTTCCATAGTATTCTTCAGCAAGATGTCTATCCATGAATTCTATGGAGTTCTACCATTTTCTTTTCTGACTCTAGTTACTGGACAGAATTTAGGAAGCATGTGTCTGAAGAGGTGAGGGATTTGATTTATTTAGTTATATGGCTTTCAATCTCCGCTTTTCAGCATGTCTGAGTATGACTGTTTTTACTTCTGTCTTAACACAGGACACCAATTTTATCCATTCTATTCTGAGTGAGACGTTGTTGTTGTTGTTGTTTTTATTTAATCCAAAATGCCTTTTAAAGTAAGTTTTTAAATGTCCTAAGTATAATATTATAGAATCTATCACAATGTCTTCTATTCTATTCTGCAATCTATTACAATCTATTCCAATGTAACTTTAAAATGTCCTCATTTTTGCGTTTTATTTAATCACAGTTGCTTTAGGGTAAAATGATAACAATAATAATAATGTGTGGATCCCTTACTAAGTGATAGGCATTATGTTAAACATATTAAATGCATTATCTCATTTAACTCTGCAAGATAAATGTTATTTGTATACCCATTTATAAGCAAGGAAACTGAGGCTTAGAAAAGTTAGATATCTTGCTCAAAGTTGTACATTCAGTAAATTCAGCCCTGCAGCTCAATGCAGATCTTCCTGACACTAAGTCCCATGCTCTTCTAAACCAGAGATCTGCAAACTTTTTCTGTAAAGGGCCAGGCAGTAAGTACTTTAGTCAACAAGAAAATTCAAGGATTTTATGTAGGTACTCATAAGAGAGAAAACAAATGTCCACACGTTTTGAAATTTGAGCTTCATATAATTTTCATGTCATGAAATATTATTCTTTTAATTTTTTTCAACCTACAAAAAATATAAAAATCATTCTGAGCTTGCAGGCTGTACAGAAAGAAGCAGCAAGCCATAGTTGGCCAACTACTGATCTAACATGCACTGCCTTGTTAAGCTGAATTTTGCAAAAACAGATCACCCTTGCTATTTTAAACTCAGTTTGTAAATCATTCACCATGGCAACCACTCCCCATCCTCAAAGGGTTAGGTACCATAGTATACTACCATACTAATATTCAGAGGAAGGTAGGTCTGAAACTGAGAAGTCTAAACGATTTCTCCAAGGACACTGATACCCAATTTAAAGAGCACCTGACTCTTTGCATTGTGGTAAGAGCCCTCTGTTGGCGCAGAGCTGGATTCCAGCAGCTCAGCTTTGTGGCAATAACCCTGCCATATGTCCTTTGGCATAATTCCCTGCTCCTCCCTTTTGCCTCATTTTTCTCCTTTGAATAATTATGATAGTTGCCACGAGAAAAAGTAAGGACTGTAGCTACATCCAAATCAGAGGAAAGCTAAAAATAATGCCAACTTGGTATTGTTTTTTTCTCTCAATTTTGCAACTTCCTGCAAAGGAAAGAACAACACATCAGTGATCAGCAATAACTATTGGCTTAGAGAAAAGGAAACTGAGGGTTTCAAAATTAACCCAGTTCCTCTTATCTAGCTGTGGTTGGTAAATAAATAAATATTTCTTAAATGCTAATATTTATTGATTTATTTGCTATTTTTCATTAGATGCACATGAACTTAGTGGGAATATCTCTGAAAGGCCAGAGGCCAGTGGTTTTTATTCTTGTAACTGCCTTAGTTACGACAGAATAACAATATTCAAGTATCATATAGTCCTCTGTTAAGATATAAAACCATTTTATGCACATGAAATAATATTCCTTCCCCAAAATATTGAAGGTGACTGGCAGGTGAAATAAGTACATTTCTGTGTTTTTAGGGAGTGTGACTTTCATTTAAGGCTGTCAGTAATATTATTTGAATTCATTATCTTAGGCTGTTAAACTACGCTACTTATAAGGCTTAGTTTACAGTCCAGTCACTTTTAAATCAGCTTCCCACAAAATCTTTAAAAAAAAGAAAAGCACCATTCAAAGCCTGCAGGCTGGCCAACTTGAGTGGTGCACTATTCTCTCTAAAATATACTGTCAGGCAAAGAGTGGGTGTCGAGCAAAACTAGAAAAATATTGTGCAATGATTTATATTGTAATGGTTTAGGAGACGGTCTAAATAATATCCTCTTCTACTGTCGATAGAAATTTAGAAGTGACATTTGTGTCTTTATTTACGTTTCACTTTCTAACTTCTATGGTTTTAAAGAAGTGTATGCCAAAATCCATAGGCACCTGCTCATGATTGCTTAAATGTAAATAAAAGACACAGAAACAAAAGTGAAAGATCTCCATTCTTCCTTCCTCTTACTAATCCTCCAAATTTCCTCAAAGACTGTTCAATTGCACTTAACTGAAATAGTGTGCTATCAGCAAAGCCAGGGCTTCCTGGTTTCAAGACCACTGTCTTTGGAGTCCCATAGCTCTGTCTCTCAATTAGGCATTACGACTTCACTTATGGAGGAAGATTCATGAACTTTCTTCAGATTGACTTACTTACTTTCCTCTTATTATTTTAATGTTTTTGTTCTGCCCTTGAGTCTCATTGTAGGCTGCTCCAAATACATAGCAGCAAATATTTTCAAGCCACGCAGCCACTTCCGTATCTCTGTCTCTATCACATAATCTTTCTATGGGAACTTCCTTCACATCAGCACCCTTACTCCTTCTGCAAGCTACCTTTATTTTAGTGGTCCTTCCAAACTTATGTGCATAATAATTTGAAATTTCCTGAATTAGGTACTGTATGTTAGGTACACCCCCCTCTTCTTTAATAATAGCAGACCCCCTGAATTTTAAGCTAGGTACGTGGCCTCTTAGGATAAAGATTACCCTTCCTAGTCTACCTTGCAACTAAGAATGGTCATGTGATGAAGTTCTGGCTCATGGACTGGATGAGAAGTGGTGTGTGGCAGTTTTGTAGAACCTAGTGTCCTTCATTTCTTCTTTCTCTTGCTGCCTGGGATACAGAAGTGATGGCTGGAGCGATTCTTGGTTACTAAGAATGGGAGCCACACCCCAGAGATGTGGGAGCAGAGACCTGGAAGCAGCCCACACCCTGGCGTGGAGCTGCAGGAGAGGAAAATGAACTTTCGTGCTGTTTAAATTTCTGTTCATGCTACTGAAACGAACTCTAACCAATAGAAGGTTTTACTTGTTTGTCTTTAAAATAATATAAATAACACCTGAATGTATTCTAATTAGAAAAAATTCAGACAGTGCATGTATATATGAGATTGTACTTATTTACAGGTGTGTGTATGATGACATTCATGCAGTATGTTTGAAAGGATACACATCACTGTACTAATAGACAGGGGCAATGGGGGAAGAGGAGAAATGGTTACATTTTATTTTTTAATACATCTTTGTATCGTATTACTGGTTACAAAAGACAAAAGGCATCTATAATTTTTAACACAAATACTAAACATTTTTAAATAAATAAGATATATATCAACAACCTTTTTATGGAAGGCAAAATTTTAAATAGCTATCAAACTCTTAATTTTATATGCCTTTTGACCTAGGAATTCTATGGCTAGAAATTTGTCCTACATATATACATATGTAGACATTTATGACATATATAGTGGGTGTGTTGTAGGTAAAATGTTGGAAAAATCCTAACTATCCACCTGTAGGGGAGTAGCTAAATAAATTTGGCACATCCATACATTGGAATACTATGGTAAAGCTTTGCGTGTATTTACATATGAAACTGCTAGAAGCATCTTTGTTTTGGACAGCCCCCAAGAAAAAGACAGAAAGAAGAGTCTGAATGAAGCTTTCTGAATAACAAGAGAATCTATACTATACACGATGGATTTCTTTCTGATCACAGGTGTGGTAAATTCATGTACAGCTTAATTGAACAAATTTAATCTCCCATAACACTTGTATTCTATAGATTAAATAACCAATTATGATTTCCTTTAACAAACATGTTTATAAGCTTTATGGTCATTACATGCTTTAAAGTTGAAGGTGACATTCCTAGGAGATTAAATAAAAACTTTGAAGCTAACAATTGACTCACCCGGAGAGCTACCTGCTCTTTTTCAGTAAACATTGAAGAGAAAAATTAATATAACAGGGATTAACATATACACACTACTATATATAAAACAGATAACCAACAAGGACTTATTGTGTAGCACAGAGAGCTATACTCAATATTTTGTAATAACCTATAAGGGAAAAGAGTCTGAAAAAGTATATATATATGACTGAATCACTTTACTATACATCTGATACTAACACAACATTGTAAATCAATGATACTTCAATAAAAAATTAAAATTAATTTAAAATTAAAAAAGAAAGACCATACTCATAAGCACACATATGATAAATATGTCACAATAGCAATAGCGCACACATAGACCTTTGCCCTACCTGGCCAGTGCTCCTTGTTTCCTTGTTCATTGTGCTTCTGTGGTCACCAGAATACAAAACATTCACTTTATTATCTTAACTGAACAGAATAGTAACCAGATGAGTACTCTGAATTCTAAAAACTCTTGTGTCGATAAGATTCTGCCTTTCCAAGTTTTGCATCAAGTATCATTGTGACCCATAATTTCTCTTTTAATATTAAGCAAAGCAGAATCAAGTTTTTAGTTTAAAATGTTTTCTTTTGGGCTTCCCTGGTGGCGCAGTGGTTGAGAGTCCGCCTGCCAATGCAGGGGACACAGGTTCGTGCCCCGGTCCGGGAAGATCCCACATGCCGCGGAGCGGCTGGGCCTGTGAGCCATGGCCGCTGAGCCTGCGCATCCGGAGCCTGTGCTCTGCAACGGGAGAGGCCACAACAGTGAGAGGCCCGCGTACCGAAAAAAAAAAAAAGTTTTCTTTCACTAGTACAAGAGTCACTAAAAAGATATATTCTTAAGAAGAAAAAGAAAAGTACAGAATAGTGCAGTTCCACTGGGAAGGGAAGAGCAGGAAAGAGAATGGTTAATATAATAATATTTAGTTTTAGTACTTCATTTAAAAATGTCCCTACCTCACCTTGTTTTCCTGCTTACTGCTTTCTGAGCAATGGGTAAAATTCTGGTCACTACTTCACCATTAATTTCTTATCAATCCATTGCCACTTTCCCAGCTGAAAGGTAAAACATCCTTTTAACCTTTAACTTTTCATTTTGAAACTACTTCAAAATAACTTACAAAAGTTACAAAAATAGTACAGAGATTCCCACATATACCCTTCATCCTGTTTCCCCTAATTTTAATATCTCACACAATCGCACCACAGTTATCAAAAGCAGGAAATTAACATTGACACAATGCCGTTAACTAATCTACAGACCTTATTCAAATGTTGCTCGCTGTCTTCTGTTTGCCTGCTAACATCTGTTTTCTGGACCGGGATCCAGCATACGATCTCACATTGCACTTAACTGTCACATGCCCTACCTTAATCAGGAGTCTGTCTGTCATTCCTGAACTTGACAGTTTTGAAGAGTGTTTGTCAGTTATTTTGTAGAACGTCCCTCAACTTGGGGTTGTCATATGCTTCCTCAGGATTAAATTCAGGTTATGCATTTTGGGCAGGAGTACCACAAACCGATGGTATATTCTTCTCTGTGTATCACTTCAGAAGGCATGTGATATCCATCCGTCCCTTTACTGGTGATCATTTAACTCTGATCATTTAAAAGTACTGTCTGCCAGGTTTCTCCACCATAAAGTTACTGTTTTCCCCATTGCAGTTAATAAGTATCTAGTGGGAGATACTTTGAGACTCTGTAAATATCTTGTTTTTCATCATACTTGTACTTTAGCCCACTAATTTTATCATCCATTATTCTTTTTTTAATTACAGCCTTTTTAGGGTATACTTTACCTAGCACAAAATTCACCCATTTTAAGTGTACAATTCAAGAGTTTTAATACATTTATCCAGTTGTACAACGATCACCACAATCTAGTTTTAGAACGTTTCCATCATCCCCCAAAGTTCCTGTGTGTCTGTTTACAATCAGTCTTCTCTCCACCTTGGGCCCCAGGTAACCATTGATCTGCTTTGCGTCTTTGTTTATACAATACACTAATCTTTTTCTCATTATTCATTTGCTTGACTTTCTACCCTGTTCATCTGCATAGGAACAGACATTGATAGTTTACGAATGAGAAAACTTCAATGTAACACATTGTTTGGTATTTGACACGGGACATTGATCAGCCTGAAAGTCAAGAGAAATGATGAATCATTCACTGACGTCAAACAAAAATGGCCTTTGGAAATTCTATATATTAGTAGGAGCTGAATGATCCAGATGCTTTAGATCTTCAATTAATTCATAAGTCTTCTCAATTAAATTCCCTTTCTGAATATGCTAAGTCAAAGGCACAACATTTGATATCTTACAAGTGTTCAGTAATTCTGATTTTATCACATCAACGTGACTTGGAAAAATATTAAGGTCCGGAGGTTTTGTTTCTTCGTTTTGTTTTGTTTGGCTTTGGTTTCTTAGTGTTATAGGTCTTCACTCCTTCGTTTGCTGTTTAAAAGTGTTTTCATCAGAGCCAGTTTAACTAACTCGATGCAATATAATTTCAGGGCTAGTATGTCTTTCCCACACCCTCCAAGTGAGTATGAAAAAGCTTCATCATTTTAGAACTGCCAGCTTGAACTATATAGACCAAATGTAGCTCACAGTTGTTTTTTTTTTTTTGTATTAAGCAATGTTTAAAAAATCAGGGCATTTCCATTTGTAAACATTTACGTATTTGGCTTTTCTCGAGAAATCCTTAAATCTTGTGATACAAGGCTCATGTTTCCATAGCTAGAGCTACGCAGTAGCAGTCCACTTGAGGAACAGAGCACGTGTTCAGAGCACATGCTCTTCAGTTTGTCACATCCCACCAGTTCCTCATTCAAACTTACCAAGACTGCTTCCCTCAGTTAAGCTCCTTGCCCAAGCCCGTTCAGCATTTGAGTTTGCAATCCTAGGTTGAAACCTGAACAATAATTGTTGGATTTTTTTTTTTAATTGAGCCAAAACAGACAGAATAAAGCTCACTAATCTTTTTTTTTTTTTTTTTTTTTTTTTTGTGGTACGCGGGCCTCTCACCGCTGTGGTCTCTCCCGTTGTGGAGCACAGGCTCCGGATGCGCAGGCTCAGCGGCCATGGCTCACGGGCCCAGCAGCTCCGCGGCATGTGGGATCTTCCCGGACCGGGACACGAACCCGTGTCCCCTGCATCGACAGGCGGACTCTCAACCACTGCGCCATCAGGGAAGCCCAAAGCTCACTAATCTTAAGTGTACAGATTAATGATTTTTTTTTTCATATAACCACAGATATAGGAAAATTTAACTTTTTTTCATCCTTCACCTACACCTACACCTAGTACAAACACTATTTCTATCTCCCCACACTTTCAATATGTTTATGATGGCTAAATTAATATTGATTTTAACATTGTTATGACTGTGTACATGATATTCACAGTTGAGCCTCAGGGTGTCCTATGAATATATTTTTCTTTCTTACTCAATTTTTTGTTTTCCCTGAAATTAATAGCTTTTTTGTTTTTGTTCTTGTAGTTTTGTTTGTTTGCTTACTATTATGTACTTATCACTAATTTATCTCAAACTCTTAAACACTTTAAGTATCCTTTTCATATGTTCAAAAGGATCAGGTATTCCTTTAATTTCACATTCTATACAAAAATCTATCCCGGGGTCATATGACACCTTGATCTTGGACTTCCAACCTCTAGAACTGTGAGAATAAATTTCTAAGCTACCTAGTCTGTTTTATCTTTTTATGGCAGACCTAGCAAATGAATACACCAGTGTTTTGAAATTGCACAATAATATACCTTGAAGTGCGTCTAATTTCACTTATTATCTAGGCACTCAGTAGCTCTTACAGTATGTAAATACATGTCCTCTCCTTGAACTTTCCAGAATTATTTTATTGATGATTTCCTTTCTTTCATTTTTCTCTGTCTCTCTCTTTGTGGGACTGCTCTAATGCAGCTTTTGAACTTCTTATTCTGGTCCTATCACTTTTTTTTTAAACTCTTATTTTCCACCCCTTTGTCTTTTTGCTCTACTTTCTGGGAGATTTGCTCAACTTTATCATTCAAACTTCCTTTGAATTTTTTATTCTGCTAATCCCCAGGTCCCCTTTTTTATTCCCTTAATGTTCCTTTAAAAAATAACATAATATTCTTGTTTCATGGGTTCAAAATCACCTCTTATCCCTCTGTGGATATTTATAATAGTTTTCTGATCCCATCATAGGCTTGGTTTCTTCCAGTTGCTTTTTTGTTTGTTTGTTTTGGTCTCTACCTTTCAAGTTGGTTCTCCTTAGGTGTCTGACAATCTTTGGTTGTCTACTCAAATTTAGGAATGAGGTACTAAAAAAGCTTCTTGGAAGTTCTGACCCCATGGGTAAGCCTTGTTGACTGTCAGCTTTAGTTTTGAGTCATCTGGCTAGGTCATTTATTGGGGGCACTCTTGATGTCTTTCCTCTCAAGTTGGTCAGATACCGGAGAGAAATTACCACAGTGCTCTGAAATTAGAACAGAGGTAAAAGACTTGGGATTTTATTGGGTTGTAAATGTTTCCAAAAATGTTTCTGTTTATGGTATTGAATCTCATCCCCAAATGTGCCAAGTGTTCCCTGAAAGTAATTCTATTTTACCATATGCAGCCTCTGACAGGCTGGGAGAGGGACAGTTATCTGGGTATACAGGGTTGAATAGAAGGTCTATGGATCTAACCACTTCTTAAACACACTTACAAACCAATCCCACTGTTTTTAACCCAACCTTTATCCACATTTCCAGAGGTACTTGATATTCCCAGTCTTTTGGGAGGTCTTTGATGTAATCAGGTACTTCCTAGCTTTTTCCAAGGCAAGGTAAGGGATCATCTTTCTCAGGTCTATTAAATTGGATACCTCTTGTCTACATGGCTTCTAAATCCCAAAATCTTATTGTTCTTATCTTCCCTCCTAATCTCATTGTCATTGAAGATTTCTGCCTTAAAAAGCAATTCCTTTACTGTCATTTTACTTGGGTTTCAAGTAAAAGCCAAAGTAAATGCATATATTCAATGGATCACCCCAAATCAGAAGTCAGTTTTGCATTTTTACAAGGGAACTAAAAGCTGGCTCAGGAGTGTTTGAAGACAAACAGGCCTGCTTTATAATTTTGCTACTGGCCATCCCCACATTCAGTGTATCTGGTTGACAACTGTATCCACAGAGCAGAAACTACAACTCTGACTCATGCTTTTATCTCAGCAGCCACAAGTTCATTCACTTTTATAGTTCACTTGTCAATTGAAAAGGAAACTCTAAGTCTAGTAGCTTTAATTTTGGCCAAAGGAATCTTGCAAAATTTCAGATCTTCCTGGCTTTAGTCAAAAGTATTAATCTTCCCCCAACCCCTGGTTTTCTTCTGAAATAACACAGCCTCCAATTTTTGAGTGCTCAGTATGTGCTAGGCACTGGGCTAGCATGCATAATTATCCCATAAATGGGGTAATTTACATGCATTATCCCATTTAATCGTCCCTACAACCCTGCAATGTCCACATTATTGTCCCCATTTTGCACAGTGGGAAATTGAAGCTCTGAAAAGTTAAAGGGTTTGTTCAGCTTCACACGTCTGTTAAGTGATGAAACTAGGGTTTAAATTCAAGTCAGCCTGAGTCCTGACTCCCTTTCACTCCACTATGCTATCTTAATGATAATTTCTTTCTGGGATTCTTGCGGGTTCATTTTCATGTCCCCAGGTCATTTAATTATGTTCCCTTCTCCTTTTCCAATCCAATTCCCATACTATATGCCCTATGTCAGTGAATGGCAACCAGCTGCTTCTGTCTTTCCAAATGTCTAGACCACTCTTCTAACCTGTATCTGGCTACCTTCTTACCCACCTTACACATCACTTCCTTGGGAAAGATTTCATGACTTTCCAAGGATCGATTTGGTGTCTTTCGTGTGCTTCTATAACACATACAGAATCCTGTTTGCCTGATTAAAGCAGTGAGTATCCTGTCTAGAAATTATTTATTTACTTATCTATATCTCAACTCCACTAAACTATAGGCTCCTGAGGACAGTGGCAACATCATCTTATTTGTGTGACATGTCTATAGCCTAGTGCAATGCCTGGCACATAGCAGGTGCTCATTAAATATCTTGTTGAATGAATGAATGAATAAACGAATGAAGTTATACATACACCTCAGTCTGAATGAAAAAAACATTTTCATTTAAAATAATGTTCTAATGACATTTTAACATATGTCAAACAAGATTTCATAAAACACACATCTTTAACACTTTACATTTACTATTCAGAATACAGATAATATTTTAACTCCCACGTTTAAAACTGTAGTGTGGATGTTAATCCATGAAATAAATGCTGACAAGTTTGCAAAATACTTATTGAATTTCATTGTAGAATTTTAAAATATGAATTTTAATTTATATATAAATTAAATGTCATCTTATTCTCAGATAGAAATCTGTCATGCTTTGAAGCCTTCGTTTTAATAGGGGGAAAAATTCCATTATATAATGGTAAAGTAAAATGCAAGGAATAATCAGAAAAGTATTTATGATCTCCAGTTGTTACTGTGAATGGATCTGTTGTTATTTTTCTTGAGGCCTATGTGATAAACCTCTTACCATAATTCCTGAGGAAATAGAAATTCATACAACTGTTATCAGAATTTATGCAAAATGTTTCTCAGAAGATGTGATTTTCCAGCTTAGATATTCTATGATTCAAAATCAGCCAAATTAAAAGAGCAGATTGATGGGATAAAATACAAAGAATGGGGAGAAGCAATAAACTCTTTCCCTGAAAGAATATAACCTTTTACACAGTCCTTTAAAAATTGTAAAGGGGCTTCCCTGGTGCCGCAGTGGTTGAGAGTCCACCTGCCGATGCAGGGGGACACGGGTGCCCCAGTCCGGGAGGATCCCACATGCCGCGGGGCGGCTGGGCCCGTGAGCCATGGCCGCTGAGCCTGCGCGTCCGGAGCCTGTGCTCCGCAACGGGAGAGGCCACAACAGTGAGAGGCCCGCATACCGCAAAAAAAAAAAAAAAAAAAAAAATTGTAAACAATTCAACTGCTTTGTCATGGCACCCCATACAAATCTTTACAGTGATTTGAGAATCCACCTGTGGATTCTATTTAGAATCCGGGAAGGTCTAGGAAGCCTCAACCTCTAAGCTACCCTTGAGGGAAAAGAGTCATTGACCAAATATTAACTGTCCAGATATATTCATAGCATGGCCACACAGTAATGAGAATGAATGGTCTCCAACTGAAGACAACAGTATGGATGAATCCACAAACAAAATGTAGACCAGGCAGAAAAGCTTCCATTTACACAAACTTCAAAAGCAGATAAAACTGATATATGGTGTTAATAGGATATTAGTTGCCCTTGTGAGAACTCAACTAGGAAAGGGTAAGATGGGGGCTTCTGGAAGCTAGTAATATTCTCTTTCTTGAGCTGGGTGATTATTACATGAATGTGTTTACTTTGTACATTTATTGCTGTGTACTTATCTCTACATCTATTATACATTGAAAAAATTACTAGCAAAATAAAGCATCATCTGTAGCATTTTCCAGTAATCTACTGCAGTCTCCAAGAGCTCCTAATCTAGGGAAGAGAATGCCCTGAACTATGGCCTTCCTAAATGTGGCTTAATGGCAGGATATCTAAGACTATAGTAACAATATGCTGAAATGTAAGTTCCACTGGGATAAACAAATACAAGAAATAAGATATTCCACAACCAGATCAGATGGTAATATGCAGAATTTACCAAGGAAATTCTGAGAACCATTTCCATGATTCTTGGATCCCACAGGATTTCTAAAGTGTTTTTGTTTGTTTGTTTGTTTTGTTTTTGAGAAGATTTTGCCAAGGAGAGTTCCCATTTCTGCCTGTGGGGACAGGAGACATAAATGAGGGAGGGCTGCAGCTTCCTTCCAAGGCTTCCAAGACACATTTTAGAGCTTGAAATGACAATTTTATTGCAGCTGGGAGACACACAAGTATGCTGCCTGATGCCTGACCAAGGATGTTAAAGTGGCCTGGGACACAAAGGTAGAGGTTGTGTTGAGATCAGCCAGGATTGTCAAGCCAAGGAGTTGATGAGCAGTTTCAATGAATCGGGTGTGGGCCACATGGAAAAGATCCAACCAAGGGTCATTTGGGGACCCATCAAGTAGGGTCACTTAGAGAGTGGAGGACCCTAGCAGCAGGAAATTGGAGGGGAGCTGCAAAGGAGTCACAAGTAAACAGGAGGCATAGAAATGAAGAAACCAAGTAAAATGACTTATAGGAGAGAAATCTCTAGGAAAACAATCTTCCAAAAGACCTAAAAAGATCCAAGGAAAGAGTCAGCTTTGAATAATAAGAGCTTTCTTATACTCACCATTCCTCCAACCCCAAGAGGTCAGAAACTAGCTAGCCAGCCGTGGTGGGAGAAGAAAAGAAAGGGAAAATAGTACAAAGTGGAGGGAAGAAGGCAACCATGCATGCTTCCCCTCCTTTGCCTCTGCAGGCTGCCAGGCTCAAGCATTCCCCAGCTGGGGGAATATTTGCCATTAAATTTAAGGTGGAGTTTTGATCAGTATCTTGGGCTGGACATTCTGGTCTCAGATTTGAAACTACGTTTGCAACCAAGAACTTTGACCTAAGAGTAAGAGAATGGGACCTGCCCACATTCCCATATGGGATTGGCAAGGTTTATCCCTGCTGAATGCACTTTTGAAGAGGCAGTGGGAAACCATAATAAAGATGTGTTTTGTTTCCATTTATCAGTCATATATTCACTGGATGGGTTACATGGACATTTACATTAGTATACTCAGTTTTTATTTTTTTAATCTGTTTTTTAAGTTTTTAATGAGGTATAGTTGATGTACACTCTTATATAAGTTTCAGGTGTACAACATAGTGATTCACAATTTTTAAAAGTGTACTGAATTTTTTAAAAGTTTATTGCTGAATGATGATCTGGTCCTGGACAGAGAACCATGTCAGGATTCTAAATTCACGGTATGCCTGCTAATACAGGTTGCCTATACTAACTGATGTTTCTTCAAGCTATCCCCTCTCAACTATGTTAAAATAATGCAAGCTAAAACTTCATCTGATAATGGTTTTTAATCTTATACCCTTTGAGGATATTTGCATTTTATTTGGTAAGTCTCAAGCAGCTTTGGTATATAACAGAATCATCTGGAGACCTTGGCAGACTTATAGAGGTCTATGCTTCATCCTGTTTCAATGAGTCTGGGCCTCTGTGTTTGTTCTTAGCTCTCCAGGTAATTCTTATCTTCTCAAAGTTTGAGAACTTTTGTCTTAAAAGACATAAATTGTTAGTGGTTGGGACATAGGTTTGCGGGCATGGCAGACATAGTACCTGAATTTAACATCTATATTCTGCATATCACTCTCCACCAGCACCGTGCTGCTACACTGTTACAAGAATTGCAAAGATCACATGGTTGAATTGTACCATAGTATGGCATCCAATCTGTGGTCCTGCCCAGTCAGTGGTGTGCGAGGACCAAGGGACACTGAGTCAGGAAAATTTGGACAAAGAATCACCATGCAGCCTGCTTTTCCATCTTTTCAAAGTGTCCTGGTGCTTGTCATGCTACCTGAATCCTTATGGTAATATGTGGGGCTATAGGGTGGAGTGAAGTGACTGGGAGGATATTGAAGAACACTGAAATGGGAAAAAAGCATTTCAAAAATGCATATTAAATTCGGTCTCGTGTTGACAGTCACCCAGGGCCAACAAAATTTCTAAAATTCTGTAAACTTGTCTGGTTTCCTTTTTTTCCAAATAGCTCAAGGTATTTAGGGAGATCATAGTTCCTTAAAGAGAGATAACCTACAATGATAACATATTACTCAAAAGGGTGGACACAAATCAACAAGAAAAACTCTAAGGCTTTAATAGGCAAGTGGGACAAGATACAAATAGACACACAAGAAAAATACAACTCTATAATGAAATAACATGGAAAAATATTCAACTCATTTAACTAATAAACACATAATTTAAAATTTATTTTTAGTTGAGTAAACTTGCAAAAATTAAAAATGAATGCCAGTGTTAGTGAGCGTATAATGAAAGAGCCTCTTATACATTGCTTATAAGTTGCCACAAACTTACAAAAGCCAAAATTATGTTTGTAATTTTTGTATCTTTAACTTTTTATTTTGAAAAGTTTTCAAATTTACAGAGCAGAAACTTCTACGTACTCTTCATCTAGATTGATTTAGTTAATTTATTATTATTTACAATTTTATTTTAGTATTATAAACATTATTATCATTGTCATCATCATTGATGACCATCTGAGAGTAAGCTGCAGACATCATACCATTCTGCCCTTTAGCATAAATACTTCAGTGTACATCTCCTAAGAATAAAGCTATTGTCTTTATTTTCTTATGCAACCACGGTGTAAGTATCAAATTTAGAAAATGGAATTTTGATACAGAGTCAAATACAGAGTCAGCTGGCACATCTTGCCAATTGCCTCAGTAGTTTTGTTTATGGTGTTCTTTTCTTGATCCACCATCCACTCCAGCATCCCTCATTGCCTTTAGTTGCTCGGGCTGTTTAGTTGCTTTTAAGCTGTACCAGTTCCTCAGCCTTTCTTTGTCTTTCATGTCACTGACATTTTTTAAAAGATTGGCAATTGTTCAGCAGAATGTCCCTCGATTTAAGTTTGTCTACTATTTCCTCATGATTACATGCAGGCATTTCTAGCATGAGATTATAACTTTGACCTAACAATTTCCACTTCTGGGACTCTATTATGAGGAAATAATAGTAAATATGTAAAAAACAATTTAAAAAACAATTTTAATGTTGTATCTACATGAGATGATGGATGTCCTCCATCCCCTAAACCTGTTCTGGTAATCATTTTGTGATGAGTGTAAGTCAAATCATTATGTTGTACACCTTGAATGTATACAATTCTGTATGTCAATTATCTTGCAATAAAACTGGGGGAAAACCCCAATTTATATGGCTCCAGAGCAATACAAATGTCAAATAATAATAACATCACAGCCCACATGTTCTGAGAGTGCATACTCGGTAACCAGCAGTATGTTCTGTCCTTTATGTGCTTCGTCTTATTTAATCTCAATGAAATGAGTCTGGCAGCCTCTGTTCACTGCCTATCCAACAACTACTCTCCCCTTTGTCCCTCTTCTGTTTTTGCAGCTCAAGAGAATGAATCAGAGTAATTCTAAGCCAAACATAATCACCCACTTCTGTTTCTAGATACTCTTTCCCCGCTTCCCATGCAGTCAAGGAGCAGCCTCTGAGCCATCTCTGGCTAGTGAGTTCTCAGGACAGGTTTCCTGGAGGACTTCTGGGAAAGGCAGAGTTTCTCATGGAGAAAGCCTTAGCCTCTTTCTTTCTCTCTTCTTGGGGTGCTGGTGTGTGCTGTGGCTAATCGGAGTCCTGACCTCGTGGCTACAAGTCCAGCTTGTAGTCATGAGGTCATAAGAGGGATGACCAACATGACCAATGGACTGAGTAGGGCAGAGCGGAGGGATAGAAAGAACCTGGGCGCTTGATGGTGTTGTTGAGTTACTGACCTAGTTCCTTCCTCCGGTTTACTAGGGTAATAAACTTAAAGGTTAAACTACTTTTATTTAGACTTTTAGTAATTTGCTTCTGTAGACATTTCAAATAGTGATAATAATAGGAATAATTATATGTCACTTACTATGAGCGTTTTATATTATTTAATCTTTGTAACAATCCTGGAATTGGTATCACTATTAACCACATTTTACACATGAAAAATGTCAGCTGCAGCCTAGAAGCCCACCACTAAACCCCCCCAGGTGCGGATCAGAACCCAACTTTTCCCCCTGTAGGGACAGTGGAAACTAGGGGAAGGAGAAAGTGCAACATTTAGTGGATGCCTGGGAAATTGCCCAGACATGACAACAAACCAAGGGATGGGTAACTGATTCTTTAGGGAGAAGATGGTAGATTGATGGGAAAGTGGCTAAATAAAGAGGCACTAACCATACACGTGTGGGGCACTCCAGTGAGGGGCAGAGGTAACCAGACCAGAGGACCAGCACCTGACTTTCTGTCCCCCATAAATCCTCCCTCTCTCCATGCGATATGACTTTGGGAAAATTGCCTAAATCCTGCTGTAAAGAGCAATTTATTTCTTCATTAGTGTCCAGTGTATGTGTGCTCAGGCTGAGGAAGATGGGGATGGCAATGCCAGATCTGGAGACATAATCCTTACCACCCTGTGTCTGTACTCTACGGGACAGTCCTTATCATGGATTGCCAGGTGGCAATGACCTTTATAGAAACAGCAGTCCCTTTTTGGTGGTTTTCACAGCCTTTGGGATAATGTCTGAATTCTTTAACAGGACCCTCACATTCAGGTCCCGCCCACCTTCCAAGCTTCATTTCTCGCCACTTCTCTCTGTACTGCTGGACTCCATCCTACTTTTGACTCCTGGGATGGGTACTGGTGTCTCCTGGCTCCCTGCCTTTGCATGTAGTGCTCCTTCTGCCTGGAATATCCTGAATGCACTCTTCTCTGCCTGGTGAATGCTTACTTGTCATTTAAGACCAGTTTCCATGTCACTGGGTCAGTAAAGTCATTCTTCCTCAGCGTCAATTTCTCTGCCAACACCCTGTCCACAAGAATAAATCATTTCCTGTCTGTGCTTCCTCACTCTCACAGAGTTCTGTGCAGGAAAACATTCCTGCATTGTCCCACGGAATAAGTCTCTTCTTTCCTTGGTAACGTGTATCTTGTACCTAGATCGTGAATTCTGGGAAGTCAGGGAACAAGTATTGTTAATGATTTTGCCCCTAGTATCATTTAGTTCAGAACCTGACATATGGGAACCACTTGGTAAATGTTTGGGGGATTAATGGAAGGCACATAAATGATAATGAGAGAATTTATTCATTCATTCATGAATTAATCCAAGGTCCTTCTAGGTATAAAATGCTATAGTATGAATATTCCTATTGAATATGAAATAGCATTGTACATTAGAATATGGCCTAACTCCTACATTTAAAATACTAATATACATAGTAAAGTAACCATATAAGATACATGTATATAATACGTGTGTATACAGTAGCACCCCGTTATCCAAAGGGGATATGTTCCAAGACCCTCAGCGGATGCCTGAAAATGTGGATAGTATTGAAGCATATACATACGATTTTTCCTAAACATACATACCTGTGGTACAGTTTAATTTATAAATTAGACCCAGTAAGAGATTAACAATGACTAACAATAAAATAGAACAGTTATAACAATATACTGTAATAAGTTATGTGAATGCAGTCTCTCTCTCTCTCTCTAAATATCTTATTGCACAAATTCAATGCCTTTTCCATATTAATAAGCACATATCACATACCGTGGTCATAACTTTTGCAGTCTGAAGTGTGATAGCAAAACTAGTATGAATTTCTTTGCCCTTCTTCACAATTTCATGGAGAGAAGATTCATTCTTACCATAGATCTGAGCAAACTCAACATACAATATTTTTTCTTTCCTTATTAATTTAGGAACTTTCACCTTTTCCCTTAAAAGAAGCACTTTACAGCTTCTCTTTGGCATATCTGTATTCCAGGTCACTACTGTTGCACTTTGTGGCCATTATTAAGTGAAAAACATTGTTTGAACACAAGCACTGTGATACTGCATATGTAACCAAGACGGTCTTATATATATGCATATATATAACTGACTACTGGGCAGATACACTGCACAAAGGGATGATTCATGTCTGTGGTGGGATGGAGCAAGACAGCGGGAGATTTCATCACGCTACTCAGAACAGTGTGCATTTTAAAACTTATGTTTATTTCTTGAATTTTTCATTTCATATTTTCAGACTGGTTGACCGAGGGTAACTGAAACTGTGGAAAGTGAAACCATGAATAAGGGGGACTAATATATACATATTAAGGGAAAGTTTCTTAGTTTTATTCTTTTCATATTTACAGATCTCTTATGACAATATGAGGAATGAAGTGGAGAAAATTAGAAACTCCAAATTCTAATATATGAGCTATGGCTGGATTTAAATACCAGCAAACAAATCTTTCTATATCTGTCCTCAATTACAAGATGATAATAAAGAGATCTACTTGCTAGTAGTAACCTATGTGCTAGTTTGATTTCTCAACCCAAGACATAACTACAAAACAATGCTGGAAGATATTCATAAAAAGGCACAACTGAAAAGCTCAAGAGAGTAAAAAAGGCTCTAACTTCCTTCTGAAAGACACATGAACTTGGCCACTCCCATTCAAGTTCAATTTAACAAATATTTATTGAGTGTCTGCTTTTTTTTCATTCATTTATTCAACAAGAACTTATTGAACACTTACTTTGTACCAGGCATTACTCTAGGTAATAGAGATAGAGAAAGGAATAAAACAAAAATCCCTGCACTCATGGAACTTATAGTCTAGAAGCATGAGCGATAATAAACTTGCAAATAAATAAAATATGTAGTATGTCAGATAGTGACAAGTGCTATGAAGAAAAACTATGCTATGAAAGTTGGAAAAGGAGCTAGGGAGGATCAGGATTAGGGAAAGGGGCATTGCAATGTTAAGTAGATGGTCATGGAAGGTGACATTTGAGTGAAAGCTGATGGAGGTCAGCTGCAAAATAAGGAAGGAAATGCACAAATGTCACCCCTTTCTCTATAGTCCTATGGACCTTGCATTCCACTAGGCTGTGTTTATTGGTAACGACCTATTTAACTAAACAAAGGGTGCTGTCAGACTGAATGAGACACTCCTTTAGGTAGAGGTGGAAACTGACAACTTGACTCAAACTTTAAAGGATGGGGAGAGACTGGATGTGACATCTGGTGGGGATGGCAGAAGAATGACATAAGCAAAGGAGGCCCCAGGCAGGAAGAACACGGATTTCTCTAGCTGAAGATCTTCCTTGCTTCAACAAAGAGGTAAGGGATAGAGTTACTTACATGACATGGAGAAGCCACTATAAGCCAGTTGGAGAAGGTCACACTTGGTCATAGAGGCTATAGGAAGCCACCAAAGTTAATTGAGCAGGGAAGTAACATGATGAAACGGTATTTTAGTAAAATTAATACAGCGGTAGAGTCAGACTGGATCGGAATAAGGAGAAGCTATAGGCAGGGAGCCATTTAAAATCTTATTTTTGTCATCCACACATTAATTTATAAGGGCTGGGTCAGAATGGAAGCAGTGAGAACAGTGATATTTATGAAGGAGTGATGTTTATATAGAATAAATGACAGGCCTTGTTAGCTGATTAGATCTGAAGGGTAAAGAAGAGGAAGAAGTAGAGCTGACACATTATAAAGAGAAGAGCAGATGGGGTCATTCTATGACTGAGAATTTGTGGTCCAAACAGGGTGTGACTTGCTCAGGATCACATAGTTAGTGAAAACCTGAAGCCAGAACCCAGATTTCCTGCTTTCCCTTCCATTAAATGATTCCAAAGCTTTTAACTGGCAAGTGGGAAATAGTGCCACCAATAGAAATGAGTGATTATGGAGGGACAGCAAGCTTACACAACTGGGTAGAGGAGATGGAGAGTTTCGGTTTTATGTTTGTGGAGTTTGAAGATATTTAAGTGGAAATATCTGGGGGGTTGGAAGTGCCCCATACTAGTCTGTGATCTCGGGCCAGTCACTTAACCTCTCTGAGCCTTGGTTTCCCCAGCTGCAAAGTGAGGATAATGTTATTACTTAAGGGTTGTTATTAATTAATATTTGAAAAGGACTTGATACAGGCCCTGGTACAAGGTAAGTGTTATTTGTCTGTTGTAAAAAATAAGTAAGATGCAATGTAAAGAAAGAGATTGGCTTTCTGAGGAGGTAAGAAGAAGAAGATATGGAGAAAACTACAGGAGAATTTGGGATAATTGATATAAGGTCTGTCATAGAAGGGAGGAATTTTATAAAGGTGAGAAACAAAATCAAATGACACAAAGATGCAGAGAAAGAGGAAGGTCTAGAGATGTCACATGGTGTGGAAAGAAGGAAGCCTTTCAGAGTGGGCTTTGGACAGAGTGGCAATTAGGAAAGAAGCCCTAGAGGGAAATAGGAGGGAGTGAGAAATGAAGCAAGGCACTTAGCTATTTTTGAAGTTTGCCAGAGATCTGTGACTGTACCCAAGAGCAGATAGAATATTTAAAAATAGGCATTTGCCTAATTTAGTGGATAACACACTCATGGTGAATTACCAAAAGGCTGTTAAGGAAATCTGGAGTCATTTCTAACCATCATTTCTAACTAAGGAATTGATGGGATGGAGGATAATGATGCTGGCTTTACTTTCATAGTTACGTACCAAATGCTAAGGTGAATGAGTTGAATGCAGCAGAAGCTGACATAAGATGGGAGACTTTAAGATTCCTCCCCCCTCCCCCCCACACACAAAAGTTTTCCTTAATTGCAAATTCTGAAAATTTGAGATACTCTCATTACATTTTATTTATGTCTGTGTGGACAACAATATATTTTGCTCTGTATGAAAGTGTATGTCACCATCATTCAGAAACTAAGAGAAGCCCATCCGAAAGGCTGACTTAGTACACGGTAGACTGAAGATTCTAGTGTAAAACAATTTTCTACAAATCATCTATTTGTTCCCAGTTTGAAGAGGTATTGAATTGTTCTCTTAGTATTTTTCTATGTACATCTTTGCTTATAAATTCCAGTGTGGTAAACATACCTGGGAGAATTTTGAAAGTCAGAAACTCCACATTTCAAAAAGTTTTCTCTTCTTTGGGTCTCATTTCATAGTCTATGTAATGTCTCACTTATGACCTGTGTCTTATACTATGCTTAAAGCCATTGATACTTGAAGTGGGGAGGGGGAGGAGAGTTACCTAACCAGCTCTGAAGAATTACTAAACGACCTGAGCTAGCTGAAACCAGAGAAAGAAAGGCAGTCTGTACTGTGTTCAAAGTTCGGTGCGAATTTTACACAGCACATCTCAATTCAGACTAACTATAATTTCGAGTGGTCCATAGCCACATGTGGGTAGTGGCTACCTACTGGACAGTAGTGCAGCTTTGAACCAAACGTATCTCGATTTCGTATTTTTTTTAAGGGTCAGTTGACAAACAGAGGCATTACATACGGAGTGCTCTAGCAGAGTAAAACTTAGAGCAAGTCGGTAAACACAGACTTTTCCACTCCAGTGAGCACTGGGACTTTTCTGATATTTTTCTTGAGTTTGGGGCTGGACTTCTTCATTACACTTCTCGGTCTGAAGCTGAAATAAACAGGGTTGCAGCATATGCTTGAATCACAGGAAAGTGCTGTGCACTGTTTCTCCAGAGAAAAGCATTTATCTCCAGGTTTAAAAAAATTGTTTATTCCTTGCATGGACTCGTATTATTTAAAGTCACCCCAATAAGGATGACGGACATACCGTTTGCGAAAGTTGGTATGTCTCCTGAAGTTTCCACCAACGTTTTTTTTTCTTCTTCTTCTTGTTAAATTTAAGCTGCCTGCTCCAGGGCATGGTGCGAACACTTAACAAGGCCTGGCGCAAAGAATTCCAGGGTTGGTTTCCCGACCTCGCGCCAGCTGTGCGGGGCGGGCGGAAGGCGCGCGTTCCCAGCTCTTGCCCACAGGCCTTTGGCAGCCTCGCAACTTCGGGCAGATGGAGTTTCCGGCCTCGCTCAGTGGTCGCCGGGTCATCCGCCCGAGCTCCTTTCTGCCTGAGGTCAGGGCCCCGGGAAGAAGCGCGCCGGCGGTCCGAGCATCCGGAGGGCAATTCCGCGGTGGGTCCACACCCTCCTCGCGCTCCGCTCCCTGGGCGCCGGGCCGGGCGCCGGGTGGCAGGGCTGGCCGCCGCAGCTCTGAGGTTGGGCCCTCCCCCGGGGTGATTTCAGCGCTGAAGGTGGAAATGCGGAAGTTTCCAGCTGCGACTGACAGATGAGGCTCGCGTCCCGCTCGGCACGTGCTGCTGCAGCCCTGCGGCGCACCGGGCCCCCGCTGGGCGCCTCACGAGACCCTAGAGTCCGAAGAGCCGCCGGCGCGCCATGGCCACGCTGCCGAGCGCAGAGCGCCGCGCGTTCGCGCTCAAGATCAACAGGTAAGAGGCGCCCCGCGGCGGACTCGCGGCCGCACCGCCCCAGCTGGTGGAGTGCGGCGCCTGGGCAGCTCCAAGGGGTGGGGGTGGAGGTTGCCGCCGCCAGAGTCCCAGGGAGTCCGCGGGGAGGCCGAGACACGGCGGGGGGCCCGGGGCCTCGAGGCGGCTGCGGTGGGGCCGTTGAGCGCGGGATGGCCCGAGGGCTGGGCTCAGCCAGCTCCTCCCCGAGAATCCCAGTCCCCCTGATGGTCCTGTCACCAGTGCCTCTTCCCGGAGCCACGTCCCCAGCCCCGCCTCGCCCGCGCCGCCCTCGGGGTTGACAGGTGGCCGGGCCCGGGTAGTGGGAAGGACGCCCGGTTAGCAGTGCTGGGCACGCCACGGAGATTCTCATAAACTGCGCCTTGCTTTGAGGCTGCTCCGAGAAGGGGCGAGAGAAGAAGTGGTTGAAATGAGGAGAGTTTTGCTTTGAGGCAGCTGCTTCAAGATTTCGGTTGTTCTGAGGAGGACGCTTTCTCCTCTTGTTTTATTTTTCCAGAAAAAAGTTTGGCTCCTACTGACATCGCTATTTTTATTCTCTGGTCCAAAGGAGCCATGAAGTGGAAAAAGTGATTTTTTAAATTCTCCGTTTAAATAAACAAAAAGGAATGGCCTGTGGCTGACATTTTTACATTTCTAGCACTCCAGCAAAGAACTAAGGACATAGATCCAACCCACCATCCAATTCATAATGAAAATTGCACAAACTAAATGCAAGCACATCTACTGCTCTCACTAAAGGTGCTTTAACTGCAGTTTTTCCTCCACTGAAAACTGCCGAGAAGTGTTTGGAGACATTTTTGTCGTGCCCTGAGAAATCTAGACTGTCTGGTTAAAAGATAATATGAAATTCATCCTGAAGGGTCAACTTATTATTTTACTACCCTCATTGCTCTAGGATTAGTTAGTCTTCTTTTAGCTGAGCCTGTGAAAGGCTAGTTCCACAGTCCATTTTTGTGCTGCTAGACTGTGAAGAGGTTTCAGCCACGGGGAATTAGAAGCCCGGAATAATGAGGTGGTAAGGTCTTGCAGAGGGCATATTGAGCTTTACTGGCCTTTTTATTTCCACCTGTTGTGTAGCTGTGAGCAAACCATTTCTCTTACCTTACTATTTCTTCATCTTTAAAATGAGTTTAATTATTATTGTGTACTGTGTATTAATGTTGGAGGCCGAAAGGTAGTAGTCAAAAGGCATAAAGTATATCAGGGATTTCCCTATGGGGATTTTTTTCTGCATCGGGTTTCGTGCCTGTTGCCATGCAGGAGGGGCAGTTCGTTTGGGGGCTGAGGGAAATCAAACTGAAGTTCCTGATGGATGTACCACTTGTCATAGCTGCTGCTCTTCTGTCTCTGTGAATTTCAGGTCAGGTGGTATGACTGACAGAAATATGTTAGAGCCTTGGGGTTGGGTGGAATTAATCTGAGGAGAGCAGTAGAACCTGCACTGATCCCTACAAGGCAGTCTTGAAAGCAGCAGTGGGGTTGGTGTAGCCTGGGGGTTCAGAATAAAGGCCCTTTCTGACTTACTTAAAATGGTATGGATGATCTTATTTGCAAAGCAGAAATAGAGACACATAGAGAACAAATGTATGGATACCGAGGGGTAAGTGGGAGGGTGGGAGGAATTGGGAGATTGGGATTGACACATATACACTCTTGATACTATGTATAAAATAGATAACGAACGAGGACATACTGTATAGCACAGGGAACTCTACTCAGTGCTCCGTGGTGACCTGGATGGGAAGGAAGTCCAAAAAAGGGGGGATATATGTGTATGTATGGCTGATTCATTTTGCTGTACAGTAGAAACTAACACAACATTGTAAAGCAGCTATACTCCAATAAAAATTAATTTAAAAAAACAATAATACCTGTGTAACCATGACAAATACTAGTCTATTAATCCAACGAAACAAGATAATCAAAACTGAAATAAAAACAAAGATTCTAAAAAAAAAAAAAGAATAAAGGCCCTGGCTGGAATCTCATCTGCTTACCGATTGGCTCTCTGCACCAGACTAGCTGTGTGACACTGGGCATGCTATTTAACCTCTCTAAACTTTGAGTTTTTATATGTTGAATGGAGATATTCATCGTATCAATACCTACCTTGTATGTTGAGAGGATTAAGTGAAATAATATATACAAAGTGCTTAGAGTGCCTGGCTCAGAATAAATGTTAAATAAATGCTAGCTGGCTTCATCCACATTACTATCAGCTTCATCATTGTCGTCATCATCTCCATTGCCACCAACTTGAAGATTCTAAGAAAGAAAGGTAGGAAGGAAAGCTGAAGCTGGAGAACTTCCTGTGCAGGGACCAATGGGCTGGGAACAATGATGCCAGTAGCAGGTTGGAGCCCCCTTGGGGTTGAAGTTCTTGCTCATATGTCTTCCATCTCTGTGCTGAGGATACCAGACACACCCAGTGAAACAGAATGCATGATGCAATCTGACCAAGAAAGGCCCCCCTCAAGTTAAATAAAATTTAAAATGTTCCCTAATCCTCAGGCAAAAATGAGGATTGGATATTCCTGTTTAGCAGGTTCTATTTTCCCTTTGGAAGCATTTTGTGTACTGTGTAGAGAGTTATGCAGAGGAGCTTGGCAGAAATTATTGTTCAAAGGAATGGATTAATAAGGGCATACCTAGTATTAAGATAATATTAAAATGCATCATTTATTGATCATTTAGTATGTCCCAGACACTGTATTATGTGCTTAACAGATTATATTGTTAGATTCTTACAAAAACCCTATGAGACTCACCTGACGTCTCATACAGAAGAAGAAAATGAAGCTTGGAGATGTAGTTGCACAGGCCATGTAATTTGTTCAAGGCCACACAAACATCACACGCAGAGCTGGGATTACAAACTGCTCCAAAGACTGTTCTTAATTGGGCATGTGCTATTTTGATCCACATTTCTTAAGAATTTCCTTTAAAAGCAAGTAAGTAAGTAATTAAAAAAAAAAAACCTTTCAGTAGCAGCATTGCAAATTGTTCTGATCAGTGTTTAACATGTAAACAAACTGTGATGTTTTGCAGTTTTGAAGTTGGAAAAGAAAATATTTTCCCTTGCATGCCTATGTACTATTCTTTTTTTAAAATAGATCAACTTAAAAAAGTAAGGCAATGTTGCAAATATGGCCATCAGTACATTCAGCATATTTTTCACCTTTCTACCCTGAATGATACAAACTATCATTAAAAAATGTTTGTGGGGTTAAATCAATGTGCTTCCTATAAAGGAAATACTCATATCTGATATATTAAAAATTTTACTTGTAAAAAGCTGAGTTCTGCCCATACCAGCCTAAAGAAAGAGTGAGCAGACTACCTCACAGTAGGAAAAGAATGTTCCTCATTGTTCCCAAATTCTTTGGCTTCCTGCAAGCAGCATTGCCCAGTCTAGGGGCAGGACCAAAGTGAAGGAGGAACCTGGGAATGCCCACCAGTGCCCATTCCCCCATGATTGCCCTGGCTCTTTCATATTCTTATGAAACCTAAATTTCCATGTGTTGGAAATCATCATAGGATTTTTTTTTGTTTCATTTTGAGCACCAAGTGTAATTGTATGATGTGATCGTATGATGTGTTACAGTTGAACATCTCTCTAGAACCCACAGCTTGGGGAGATACAGGAGAAAAGATCTACCACTGAATTTTTCTAAGCTGGAAGAGTAAAGTTTAATTTCTTATAAGTGTTAGATATTTGTCTTTGTTTCAGTTTAATTGTCACTAACTTCCTGTGCGCAAAGGAAAGACTACATCTGAATTAAGCAGTTCATAATTATGTTTGCATTGGGGAATTCAGGCACTGCTGCATTAAGTGTCATAATACATTCCTTGTATGAGCGCCAAGTCTTATCAACTACCTTTCTTTCTTAGTAGCGTTTAGGGCTTTCGTGTGTTATAAAAATTATTATTACTATTCTGAAAATTCATTAAACAAAATCTTAGTTTCTTTCAAACACAGGATATAGAACTAGATCAAATATTAAAGTAATGTAAGGACCTTGGGTAAAGAGAGGAAATATGCACAATGTAGAAAAAATATTAATGATCCTCTGGACATTAAGGATTGAAAGGGGTAAATAATAATGACTTATGCTTGTATAATTCTTACTGTATGGCAGGTATGGGTCTATGCATATCATAACTCATTCACCCCTGTGATGTAGGAACAATTACTATCTCCATTTTACAGATGGAAAAACTGGGCACTAAGGACTTATGAAAATTGTCCAAAGTCACAAAGAGCTAAGACCAGAGCTGTTATTCAAATGCAGGCAGCCGTGCTTCAGAATCCTCTCCCTAAACCACTATACACCATGCTACTGTCTCAGTTTTTTTTTTTTTTTTTGCTTCTCACTGTTGTGGCCTCTCCCATTGTGGAGCACAGGCTCCGGATGCGCAGGCTCAGCGGCCATGGCTCACGGGCCCAGCCGCTCCGCGCGGCATGTGGAATCTTCCCAGACCAGGGCACGAACCCGCGTCCCCAATGTACAAAGTGACATTGACATTGACAATGTAATGAGATCATAACATGACATTGTAAATCAAGTATACTTCAATAAAAAAAGAACAATCTCAATAATTTTCGGCATAAAGACCAGAACAAGAAGGCGGCACTGAGCTGTTCCTGAGAAGTGTTTGCTAATTTTGTCTGCAAAAATGATGCAAGCATAAAATATATGTATTCATATGTCTACATGCACGTCTGCAGTGAAACAGTGCTATTCTTTAGTAGTGATGGCAGAGCAGGATGTGGTTGCTTTCAGAAATTGCTTCATTCATCGGACGTGTTCTAGACCAAAAACCACGAGAAGAGGCTTCAGGCAATTGAACTCAGAATTTTGGTCTTTCACATTCAGAATCATTTTATTTTTGGATTCTTGGAAAAGCTCCACTTGAACTTCAGTCATCTAGTACAATAGAAAGAACCTTCTGCCAGGGTGAGCTTTTCAATTGGAGTTCTTTGAGCTCTGACAATTCACATGTACATGTAAAGTCAGTGTTTACTTCTGCATGGCAAAGAAAATATAATTATGTCATGTGGTTACCTAGGGAGAGAGGAAGAGTTCAGGGGACCAGGTCTCACATCTCCACTCCCCACACAGAGCTAGTGATGGAATGAGATGATGTTAAAAACACCTCAGCCTTCCATCCTCTGTAACAGACAGGGATGTGACTACTCAGACTTCTTGCTGGAGGAAGCTAAGAAAAAAAAGTGCTTAGTTCTATTCAGTGGTAAACACCAGGTGCTTATTCATGTTTTGGTCAATAATCAGTGGCTAAAGCAACAGGAATGTGCTATTCCTTTTCCCAAGAATGTTCAGTCTAATTTATTACCAATCAGCAGCTATAAAGGTTCTCTAGGCTCTAGGAAATTACAACAGAGTTTATGCAGTTGTGGTTAAGTGTGGTCCCTGTGCTTCTAGAGTTTGCACTTCAGTAGTATAGTTTGCTACATTGACAACTTAGGGGTATGCAGAATAAAAACAGAATGATATCTCTGAAAGTATATAGGAAGGCATCTGTATGCAGGGTGCGCTGAAATCAAACAAACTGGCAAAGTTGGCCTAGGGTATAAGACCATTATGTTATGTCCCACTGTGTTTAGATCAGATGCAGGATCAGAAAAGCAGAAATGGCAATGGCAGAACCAGTGTTGCATCCACATTCTGTTCTCTCATCCATGTTCATCATTAAAAGTAGGAAAGTACAACAAGCAAAAATTTCTATTACCCATAAGTTATAGCTCTTAATATTTGGATGTACATCTTTCCACTTTTAGAAAAATGAGATCACATTGCACATGTTTTATGCTGTATTTTTTAAATTTAAAAATATGAACTCTCCATGTTCATCCATGTAGAGCTACATTATAATTTACATAGGCTGTATAAAATTGTGTTGATTAGATATACAGTGATTTATTGAATTAATTCTCTATGATTGGGCCTTAAGATAGTTTCTGATTTTTTTATAATACTGTACAGAGCTTGATGAACAGTTTTATGTATATATCTTTATGTGTTAGTGCAAATACTCCCTTAAAATTTCTAGAAGTGGCATTGCTTGCTTAAAGGAAAGAAGCATTTTTCAAGCTTTTGCTACACATGGCCAAGTTGCTTCCCAGAAAAGTTATACCTATTTACACGCCTGCCAGTGGCCCTACAAGTTCTCATTTCCTCACATTCACACCCCCGCCTGGTTTTATCATTCTTTTAAGACTGTATTAGAAATCTTGACCCCTTCTCTTCAATGTCTCTTACCTCTTCCTATTCAGCTTCTCTCCCAGATCCCTGTATGACGTCTGAAGTCATTCTTTAGGGATTAAAATAGTTGTGCAATATAGACACTACCAAATGTAAAATCCTTATGGGGATATTTGGGGCTTGGTAAAATTGCATGGTTGGGCTGATTCTCCCCCGTTTGATCAGGGAGATGTAGTTCCTCTATTGTACCACACCTCAAATGAGGCAAACTGGGAAGAAAGGCCATGGATAGAAATGTTTTTCCCCAAATCTCTGCTTTGCCTTGTTGCTACACAGGGCAATACTCAGCACACAGCAGACATCTTCTTTGTTGGAGCTGTTTGAGTTCTCTGTAGTCAGTTCTGTGCTGTGTCCTCTGAACACTCAAGAGAACTTGGGGTCTCATCAAGAAGTTACCCCCCTGAGGCCCTGGGTTGTTAGGGTTAGGGGTGCTTTTTGTCCTCATGCAGTAATTTACACCAGAATGACCATCCCCTTTCCCTTTTGCTCGTAGAAAAACTTGGGTTCAAAGTCCACTAAAAATGCACTTTATCCTGCTATTTACCGTAAGTGTTGTTTCAAGGCAATGCTGGCCTTCTGTTCTCTATGGGAACAGGATTGCCTCTGGTTTGCTTTACCTACTGGTATTTTACTTTCATTCTAAATCACTACCTGTTCTCACAGTATCCCTTTAGAAGGGGTATCCAATTTGCCTATTTTTTAAAATTAACCTTTATTGGAATATAATTGATTTACAATGTTGTGTTAGTTTCTGCTGTACAGCAAAGTGAATCAGTTATACGTATACATATATCCACCCTTTTCTGGATTCTTTTCTCATATAGGCCATTACAGAGTATTGGGTAGAGTTCCCTATGTTCTGCAATAGGTTATTATTAGTTATCTATTTTATATACAGTAGTGTGTATATGTCTCCAATTTGCCTATTGTATCTTATTCTCTACCCAATAATTTCATTCAACTCACATGAATTTTTTGATTGCCTATGATTCTCTCTAGGCATTATGAGAAACAAACAAACAAAAAAACCCAAACCGCCAAAACAACAAGTTTATGCCCCCAGAATTCAGCTGGAGTGAGCAGATTCACATAAGTGAACACAAGAGATGGTGTTTGCTTGCATGGCCAGGTGAGGGTTAAGGGCAGGAATGAAATGTTGACATAACTCAGAGGGGAAGGAAGGAGTAGCAGCCCTAGAGGGTGAGGGGGTGAGGCCTCAGCCAGGCCTGAAGGACAGGGAGGTGATTGACAGATGAAACTGGTATAGTGCGAAGAATGGGTTCGAGGGGGCTCCACGAGAGGGGTAAGGAGGCAGTTGCAGTCATTCCGACGTGAGGTGATGTCTGGGATTAGGCTGGCGTTAATGAGCATGGAAAGCAAAGGGTCTGCGTCAACAGATACTTCAAGGGGAATCAGCTGGACTTGAGAAACAACTAAATATTTATTCACTGGCTGATTTCATGCATATTGATTGTAGTCAACTATGTGCCTGGCAGTGTGTGTTCTAAGAGGTGAGGATAGAGCAGTGAATAAGCAGACAAGGTTCTTGTCCTGAAAGAAGTCATTTTTCCAATGGGAAGACAATAAAGAAATAAACCAGGAAATGAAAAGGAAATAGCAGGTAAGATATGGTGCTATGTATTTAGAGAATGTAAAAAGGGCCATGTCAGGTGTGTGGATACCTTAAGATGGAATGGTCAAGGAAGGCATCCCTAAGGAGATGAGCTCCGGCCAGGACCAGGCAGGGGAGTTAGTTAGCAAGTGCCATACCCAGGGCAAAAGTAAGGCTGATGTGTTGGAAGAAAAGAGAGCCAGTGTGTCTGGATAGAGTGAGTGAGGGGGGGTGGGGGTGGGGAGTGGTAGAGATGAAGAGAAAAGTAGGCAGAAACGAAATCACAAAAAGGCACTTAGGGCTTCCCTGGTGGCGCAGTGGTTGAGAGTCCGCCTGCCGATGCAGGGGACACGGGTTCGTGCCCCGGTCTGGGAAGATCCCACATGCCGCGGAGCGGCTGGGCCCGTGAGCCATGGCCGCTGAGCCTGCGCGTCCGGAGCCTGTGCTCCACAACGGGAGGGGCCACAACAGTGAGAGGCCCGCGTATCGCAAAAAAAAAAAAAAAAAAAAAGTCCTTAGAAGCCGAGGAAAATGTTCAAATGTTATTCCAAGTGCAATGGGAAGGTTTTGAGAGCAGAGGCACGATGTGATTGACCTCTGTGTTTAGAGGATCACTCTGGCTCCGCTATGGAGAAGAAATGAGCAGAAGCAAGGCCAGGTGAGAGGTAGTACAGGGTCCAGGGGAAAGGTGACTGTGGCAGGACTGGAGAGCCGAGAAAAGAGGGAGAGAAGCCGTCAGCTCTGAGACATATTTTGGAAATTGGGTTGATGGATTAGATGTGGCATGGAGAACAATGAGAAAAAGAGGAATCAAAATGTCTCTCAGGTTAGAGTTATGTGTGGATGTTGATGCTTTTAACAGATAAAAAAGGCTGGATGAAGAATAGGCTTTCAGGCTGAATCAGGAGTTTAATTGGGGACATACTAAGATGCATATTAGAAATTCAACTGGAATTACCTATTACATAGATTTTTGTGTTTTTTTTTTTTTTTTGCGGTACGCGGGCCTCTCATTGCTGCGGCATCTCCCGTTGCGGAGCACAGGCTCCGGACGCGCAGGCTCAGCGGCCATGGCTCACGGGCTCAGCCGCTCCGTGGCATGTGGGATCTTCCCGGACCGGGGCACGAACCCGTGTCCCCTGCATCGGCAGGCGGACTCTCAACCACTGCGCCACCAGGGAAGCCCTGGAATTACCTACTACGTAGTTTTATTCGGGAATCTGGGGCTCAGGGGAGAGGTCAAAGCTGGATATTTAAATTTGCACATCATTACCACATAGAGGATATTTTAAAATAATGGGGAGAAAGAAACTATTAGAGTAACCTTGTTAAGTTTTTTAACAGCCACAAAGCTATTTGTATAGTATGGTATCTTTTTCATGGAAAAGGAAATATGTGTGTGTCTCCCTAGAGAGATTAAATAGATTGATACATGTGATAGGGAGGTGAGCAGAGGGACACGTGCTAACATGTGATAAGTGTTGGATAATACCTGGGTGTTAGGATTATTGGTGATTTTTTGTTTCCTTGTATGCGATGTGTGTGGATGTATATTTGACAAGTTTTCTTCAAAGAGTGTTTTTGTAATTGGGAAAACTAAAGTTTATAAAAGAGCTAACACAAAGATTTCCCTCCTGGGGAAATTGGATAAAGAGGATGCCAATGAGAAATTATGAAAATTAGGACCTTGAGTTGGTTTAAGGAGGATGATTTTGTGCTTCTCTTGTAGAGTTTTGTTTAAGAGAATATAGTAGATTTCACATTTCCATATATTTGCTCTCCCTCCCTGTCAGAGGAGTTTACTTTTCACCTTGTTGAAAGTGATGTGGCCACTTTGAGGTGTGCTTTCAGAGCTGGCTGCCCTTGGTCATATCATTGCTTCCTTTTCTATACAACCAGCAATGTTCCAGACAGAGGCTGATCTGTCAACCTGTGTCCTAGCGTAGAGACAGAGCAGAGCCACAACTGGTCTCTGGAAGTCTTTGTTTTTATAGGCCACTAAGATTTTGGGATTATTTGTTAGCACAGCAAAACCAAGCCTACCCTGACTAGTACAGATGAGCATAAAATATACAACATTTCTAGTGGGCAGTTTGAGATACAAGGCTTGCGGCTTAAATGATAGGTCAGGATGGAAAATATTGATTAGGAAGTCATCGATACGATGGGGCTGGGAATGAAGAATGGACACATTTTCTAAGTAGGGACGTAGACTGGGAAGAGAAAAGGAATGGGCCTAGAGGGTCACTGCTAGTTGGTGCAAGAGAAGAGCTATACGGAGAGGAGGAAGAATTTGACTAAGATGTGGCAGACTGGGGTGGTATCAGAAAAGGGAGGTAACAGGGCAGTTAAACAGGTCAGATGCAAAATTATGAGGACAAAGAAAGAGGCATCCGATTTGACTCGATGGTGATCAGTGTGAACCTCTGAGACAGCAGTTTTAGTGGAGCTGTGGGGAAGGAAGTCAGATTTCACAGGTTATGAAGGGAGTCAATGCAGAGGAAATGGAGGAAGTTGGTAGAGACCACTCCTTTCAAAAGTTTGGATCAAGCAGAGGAGAAGTGGGGCAGCGGTAACCAGAGGCTCTAACAAGGCTTTGACTTTCACACAAATATCACACGCAATGCTAACACAGGATTCTTTCATCTCAGAGAGAAAGCATGCAGTTGTTTTTTTCCCCCTATAAAATAAGTCTTACATGTGACTAAAGACATTTAAAATACCTGATACTGTCTAATATATCATAAATTTTGCTTGGCACTAACAGTAATTAAGATAGTCAACTTAGATATTTTCTTCCTGGGAGATTTTGAAACTCAGTGGCACTGTCATATAGTATCTTTAAGAACATGGTTATCCTTTCTGTTTTATTTTCTTTACATTTATCTTCATACGTTTGAAGTACAAAAATGATAGAAAGAGTACCAGTATTAGCTACATGTTAAACAAACCACATGTTGTGCATTGAGTTGTGTCCCCTCGAAAAGATTCCTAAGTCTTTGTGAACGTCATCTTATTTCGTAAATAAGATTTTTGCAAATGTAATCAAGTTAAGATGAGGTCACACTGGATTAGGGTGGACCCTAAATCCAATCACTGGTGTCCTTATGAGAAGAGACACAGAGCCACACAGAGAGGAGGCCATGTGAAGACAGGCAGAGAATGCAGTTATGTCACCACAAGCCAAGGAACACCAAGGTCTGCCAGCAACCCCCAGAAGCTAGAAGAGCAAGGGAAGATTCTTCCCTAGAGCCTTTAGAGGGAGCAGGTCCTGCTGACACCTTGATTTTGGACCTCTGGCTTCCAGAACAGCGTGAGAATAAATTTCTGTTGTTTTAGGCCACCAGGCTCATGACAATTTCTTATGGCATCCCTAGGAAACTAATAGAGTACCTCAAAGTTTATTCACTTAAAGCAACAGCAGTTCAGTGTTTCTCATGATTCTGTGGGTTGGCAGTTTGGGTTGGGCTCAGCAGTTTGGTTCTGCCGGTCCTGCTGTGGGCATCATGTGGCTGCAATTCCCTGGTGGCTGGACTGAAACTGGAGCAACTAAGATGGCCTTACTCACAAGTCCAGGGCCCTGGGGGGCTGCCTGTCCCTCTGCACATGGTCTCTTTTCCTTCAGAAGTCAGCTCCATATTCCTTGCATGGTAGAGGGGACATTCTAAGAGGATGAAGATGGAAGCTGCAAGGCTCCTTGAGGCTTAGTCTAGAGCTCCTACAACATTACTTACACCACATTCCTTGGTCAAAGCAAGTCGCAAGGCAACCCAGCTTCAAGGGGTGGGGAAGTAGACTAAGTCTCTTGATGGGAGGAGCTGCAAAATATTTGTCCATTTTAATCTATTACAGCCCCCAACAAAAAAAATGATCATATCCCATTTCAAATTGCACATATTTAAGCCAAAGGTCTTTGTCATTCTCTGTTCAGATCACAATACCCATTTCACTGGCAGAGAAACTGAGAACAGATTAAATCAACTCCTTCAAAGTTACCAATGAGTCATGCTTTGTGAGAGACTTTTTTGGCCCATGGAAGACAGCTATATATCCGCAAGAGCTAATCACAGTCCTGCCTGGAGGCAAGTGAATAAACAGTAACTTCTTGGGTTTCTCTTAAATCCCATAATGACGTTGATGGAGCCCAGATTGCAGAGCTCTCTTGTCCAGAGATGAAGCAGCAGTTTGAGGATATCAGAGAAGGAAGGTGCTTGAAAATTGCTGTGTCATTCAAAGGAGCAGGATTTGAGACTAAATTAATTGACTAGGAAAAGGGCCAGTGAGCTCTTTATCCTCAAGAGTTACCAAATGGGCTTAGAAATTCAGTGACTGCTCTGGTCCAGTGTATGTTCTGGCCTGGGAATAATTAATGAGAGTAGAAGAAAAGAATGGTGCAGAGAAGCAGAGAGATCAACCTGTTAGGAAGGTATGTGCTGTGCTCTTTCTTAGAAGGTTCTCCCTTTTATGAGTTAGGATTGCTTTTAGCTGCTGCAAGGAACAGACAATCCCACTGAACAGTGGCTTAAATAAATCAGGGGTTTACTTATTTTTCTTGAGTAGGAAGAATTCCAGTGGTTGGCAGTTTAGGCTTGGTGTGTGAGTCCAAAATACCACGGGAGACCCAGGTTCCTTGTGTCTTTGTGTTCCACCATCTTTAGTGTGTGGCTCTCATCCTCATAGTCAGAAGATGGCTCTTGAGATTATACGCATTGAAGGAATATTGAAGACAGAAAGAAGAGGAAAGGCCAAAGAGGCATGTCAGCGAACTTTGCTCTCTTTTCAGGAACTTTCCCAGAAACTCCCACAGTGACATTTGCTATATACCTCATTGATCAGATCTGTTACTCTACTTATAAGAGAGGTTGGCAAATGTAGTTTTTATTAGCCTGGCACATTGCCACCTCCAACAAAACTAGGGTTGAGTTAGAAGGAAGGGGATAATGTCTATTGATGAGCAACTTAATGGTCTTTGCCATTGCTCCCAGCAGTTGCTCTGGGGACAAATTAGTGACAGAACTTCCATTGTGGCAACATGGTGCTTCCATCCCATTAATACTTGTAGCACATTCAAGCTCATCTAATTCCAGGACCCTGGCCTAATGAGGAGGGATATCCAGGCTTATAGGTCTAGTATTAAATTAGCTGTTGTAACAAATAATCCCAAGACCTCGGTGGATTAAGCCAACAAAATCTTATTTCATATTCATGTCACAGTCTGATGCAGGTCAGGTGGCTCTCCTCCAAGCAGTGACTCAGGGACCCAGGCTGCTTCTACCTTATGGCTCTGCCATCAGAAAAACTTTCAGGTTTTTCTGATAACATTCAGCTGTTGGCCAGGAGGAAAAGAGAATGAAATATTGTGCCTCCAGTTCTTAAATACCTCAACTCAAAAGTGGTACACATCACTTCCACTCACATCCCATTGATAAGGACTACTTACAAGTCCACTGATGTGCAAGGAAGGCGGGGGAAGAGAGTTCTTGTCCAGCAGCTACTTTCCAGCAACAAATCTTCACTGCAAAAGGGGAGCATGAATCTTTGGGGGTCAACTAGCCATCTCTGCTACAGGGTCCCAATCACAAAGGAGGAGCCATTAACAAAATTCAATAAATGCATGTGTAGGACTGGTTTGCTGTGTGTTTGGTGGATAGATAAAAGCCATTTAAGCAAATGCTGAAAGCACCTGAGATTCTAGGAGGAGATAATAAGAATACAAGGCATAATTATCCTTTTAAGGCAGGTGACTGATAGTTAAAAAAAAATTTATTTTAAATCTAATTGCAGTCAAGGACACCAGAAGTGCTATGTACAGCTGTATACTTATTGGAAACTCTGCAGATTGACAAGGAGCCAAGTTGCTCAGCCATTTTTTTTTTCCCCGAGAACAATCAGTTTTAACACACTTTAGGAAAAACCACAAGATGAAGATATTTTTAAAGCTTTTGAGTGATTAACTTAGAATTAATATTTCACTTGACAGGAAATAAGATGTTTCGGATGTTAGAGAAAGAAGCATTCTAAAACTTTGCATTCCCACTGAGGAGTAACAATGTCATAGTCCAATCTCCCCTCTGTGACAGGAGAACTCTGATGAGAAGCTGAGTCACTTTACTTTTCGTGACTGGTTCCCTTTGGGTCGGTTGAATTCTCTTGTTTTTTTTGCCTTTTAATCATTTTAATAATCTGTGAAATCAGTCTTCCTTATTCATGTTAACAGTTGTAGTAATAATAATAATAACAACAACCCACAGAGCTCTCACCACAGAGAGAAAACAGGTTAAACCTTTGAGTCAGGGTAGGAGGAGGCAAACAAGTCAGATTCCTGTCCCAACCCCACTGATTCCCAACAGGAGCATTTTTCAGAAGTTCTTTAACTTCCCCGAGTCTTAGTTTTCTCATCTGTAAGACAGAAATATTAATAATACCAACATCAACAGGGTCAAATGAAATAGTATCTGTGAAAATGCCACATAAATCAGAGAGCACTGCATGCATTTTAATAAAACATCTATAAAATGGGAATAGGTGCCGTGTTTCTGTGATCAGTCGATGAGGTGACATATGTCACACGCCTGGCACAGGGTCTCACACTTGGTCACACAGGGCCTCAGAAAAGAAAAATAAAACACATATGGACGAAGTAAAATACACTGGAAACGAGAGATGGAGAAATGTTAAAAACAGCAACAGCAACATAAAATAAGGGTTCAACTCATTTACATGTACTTTTTCCCCAAAAAGTAACTCTTTAGAAAATCTTGGAAGTTGTATAAGACTATAGAGGGAATTTGGTAGAGTCACTTAGGTAAAGCATGTCATGTGATCACCAGGAATGTTTATATGAGAGATGGGAAAGAAATAAAATGTTGAAAAAACAGAACCATTGAGGAGAAGTGGTTCATCCTGAAGAGTAGCAACGGTAGTTAGAGACTGGAGACCTACAGACATGCTTCCTATCCTTTCCTAAAATGAAAAATGGCTTTTTATTACAAAAGCTGTATTTGTGAATTATGGAAAAAGCAGAAGTGTACATAGCAAACAATTCTTTTTTTTAATTAATTAATTTATTTTTTGGCTGCATTGGGTCATCGTTGCTGCGCACGGGCTTTCTCTAGTTGCGCTGAGCAGGGGGCTACTCTTCGCTGCGGTGCGTGGACTTCTCATTGCAGTGGCTTCTCTTGTTGCGGAGCATGGGCTCTAGGTGCACGGGCTCAGTATTTGTGGCTCTCAGGCTCTAGAGGGCAGGCTCAGTAGTTGTGGCTCGTGGGCTCAGTAGTTGTGGCTTGCGGGCTCTAGAGCACAGGCTCAGCAGTTGTGGCGCATGGGCTTAGTTGCTCCACGGCATGTGGGATCTTCCCAGACCAGGGCTTGAACCCGTGTCCCCTGCATTGGCAGGCAGATTCTTAACCACTGCGCCCCCAGGGAAGTCCCACAAACAATTCTTAAATGAAAATTATTTCTAGTTTTTTAATCTAAAGTTAATCACTTTTAATAGCTTGATATATATAGTTTTCAGATACACACAAATACATGCATCATTTTTACGGAATTAGAAGCATGCTTATATACTGCTTTTTTATTTAAAAATATATAATGAACAACTTATCATGTCACTAAATATTTTTGCATTACACTTCTAAATGAATGCATAATATTCCATTGTGAGGCTAGTTCATAATTTATTTAACTAATTCTCTTTTGATCTACATTTATTTCCAGTTATTCACCACTAGAAACAGCACTTCACTAAATAAATTTATGCATTCAAATTTACTTACAACTTTAATTATTCCTCAGGATAAATGCTAGCAATCAAATCACAGACTCACAGGTATCCGTTTGTATATATATATATATATATAGAGAGAGAGAGAGAGAGAGAGAGAGAGAGAGAGAAATATTTCCTTTATATTGTTGTCCTTCTGGAAGGTTTTGTGTGACATCTGTCTTTAAAGTGAAGTTTAAAAATATTTGAAAAACATAGCATCCCTGAACTTTGCCTTAATTCGTGGGAAAAGTTATTGAAAGATGGTTTGTTTTCAAATAAGTATAACTGGTAAGGTCAGTCTTTTATATATGACATTAAAAAAAATCAACTTCGAAAGTTTGAACTGAAGCCATTATTATGGTTGAGTCAGTGAACCTGCAGGTAAATCTGATTTGGACAAATACTGTTAATTCATTAGGTTTCCTTGTGGCCTCAGTTGTTAAAAATAAATGCTTTTCTGGATAATCTTAGTCCTATTTGAGGCTCTCCTCATAATAAATACCAACATTTCCAGCTATAACCAGGAATCTATAAACTGTCCCTTTTAAGGCAGTTAAATGTATATTTTCTCAAAGAGAGTAAAGTTATATAGAAGTGTAAGTTCACCTAGAAAAACTATTAATTTATTACATACAAATTCTTTCTTATTGCCAGAGTTATGTACTATTTACATTTATCTATTTAATTTTCTATTGTGTCCCCTTATTAAGTCATTAATAACTAATTCATTCATTCATCCATCCATTCATATGACAAATATTTGTTGAGCACTTACTATGTGCCAGACTCTATTTTAGACTTTGGGGCTGTTGAAAGACCCTACCCTCATAGAAGTTAGGTTCTAATGGTGGAAACAGATAATAAATTCTCAGATCAATACATAATATAACGTCAGGTGGTGTTAATCACTGTTAAGAAGAATAACACAAGGTGAGGGTTTATGAAGACACTAAGTCATTTTGAAACGAACCTGAATATTTGAGTCACACCAGGCTCCAAATGCCCATTTTACCACTTCCTAACTAGTGTGAGCAAGCTACTTAACTTCTCTGGGCCTCAACTTCTTTATCTATTATAAAGAAAGATAATGTACTCTCCTATAGGGTTGTTATGAGAATTAAATGAGACTATGCAGAAATTACCATATAGGTGTTTGATAAATGTTAATTTCTCTTTCCTCTTCTCCTTTGGAAAAGGAAAGTGATTTGGTATAAATAGTTGAATTCTCATTTGCGATTAAGAAATGAGCAAATTACTTATTCCATATTAAAGGAATTGTTTTGTTTTCTGAGCAAAGTTAAATAGCAACTGCTCCTCTGCAGTTTAAAAAAATTTTTTAACATTTAAAAAAAATTGTTTTGTTTTGTTTTCTGAGCAAACTTAAATAGCAGCTGCTCCTCTGCAGAGAAAGGCAGCCTGAGCCTTCATATCAAGTAGTCCTGATGATTCAGGTTTTCTTTTGCCTGAACACAGCCGTCCTGGGCTGCTACACACACCCCGCACGGCCTTAGAAGAATTCATACATTTCAACTTTCTGGGTCTCAGTTTCTTCAAGATGGAGTTATAATAGATGATTTCTAAAATCCCTTTCAGAGCTAACGTGACTTTGTTTGTTTATAAATGCTTCCCCCACTAGATCCACTCAAAAGGATGAATGCCAGGTCCCAGACTGTCCTTGAGAAGAAATTTGGGACCCAAGCCAATAACAAATGACAGCAACTTAACTATGACTTTTTCAAAATTCTGTTTTACTGAGAAGTAGACAGATCAACTGTATAATTTGTCTTCACTGACAGAGGAAGACTGTCAATGAGAAACTGAGAAATCAGTGGTATATTTCTTGTCACATCAGAAGGAAAGAGATAGACACAATATGATCAAGGACTATTATTTTTAAAAATGAATTCTTGCATTTTTTGAGCACTTCTACCATGTCCTTCACATGTGTTACCTTGTATAATTCTCATAACAGCCTAAAAGGTTCAGGGTGTTCTTATTATCCCAAGGATGTAGATTTGGAAACTGAGGCTGTGAGGTGATACAGTTTTCCCAAGGATATAAATAGTAAAGCTGTGGTGGAAACACAGGTCTAGCTGAGACCAAACCCATGTTCTTCACTGCTTGCTTCTTGTTACTGCCAGGCGTTGCTGCCAGCAAGCCACCTTTCTTGCTGAAATAAGTTTTCATCGTGACCTTGCCATGGAATTTGTTAAGATTATTTTTTCCACAAGCCATAATGTGTTTCGTTTCGCCTCAGACGAGTCAGAGGATTAACTTCCAAGAGAGACGGACTGTGTCCACTCCAAACACAACTAGAGGTAGCCTTACAGCATCTGAAAATCCTGTGCTGGTGTCTCTTCATCACAACTTGAATATGATTTTATGGACTTTTTTCTATCTTTCCATTAGAGTGGACCAAAACAGACTTGATTTTTTTTCTCTGAAATTAGCTATGAACAAAGGTGCATTTTCAAACTGAAGAGTCTTTTTTTTTTTCCTTCTCCATATTATCAAAACTAGAAACAGGGCTTCCCTGGTGGCGCAGTGGTTGAGAGTCCACCTGCCGATGCAGGGGACACGGGTTCGTACCCCGGTCCGGGAAGATCCCACGTGCCGTGGAGCGGCTGGGCCCGTGAGCCATGGCCGCTGAGCCTGCACGTCCAGAGCCTGTGCTCCGCAACGGGAGAGGCCACAACAGTGAGAGGCCCGCGTACCGCAAAAAAAAAAACACACACACAAAAAAAACAACTAGAAACAATCCACTAAAATCACTGCCCAGACTCAGGGGCTTAATTAGCTCAGTGGTATAATGGATGAAACTTGAGTTTTAGATGGAGGAGAGAATGTTTGGGGTGTTGGGAGGTGTGGGGAGACCTCTTTATGTTTCGGTGTAACAAACACAGCTCCATTCACATCTGACCCCTTCAAACCAGTGCCCATTCCCATCCCCGAGTGCTGCTGACGTATGAACTGCACCACATCCACAGATGGAGAGTCAACTGCTGTGTTCATTCTCTGGGAAAATGTCATAGTGTGGAGAAAGAGATGCCACCCTGGGGATCAGACTTGGGTTCTAGTCTCTACTACCAGTGAAATTCAAGTTTCAGATACCAAGAAGAAAGATCTGATTGATCCCCTGACAATTCAATATTTACTAGTTGATGCGTGCTTTGTTTAATGTCAAGATTCTCAGGGTGCCCTAGTTTGAACAACAGCTGTGTTCCCCACTGCAGAGCTGTTTTTCTTTCTTCCCTACCCTTCCCCAGAGGCCTCAAGTGGCTCCAGATGAAATGGGGTGTGTGGAGGGAGTGGGGGAGGGGGATGGAGTTATTTCATTTATCTCATTGCCCAAATCTAGACGACTCTGACAGCAAAAGTATTTTCCATCTTACCCTCTGGAAGAGTATGTCAGTGAAAGGGCCTGCTTGGTCCACAGCCCCCCTTTTTCTCCACAACTCCATCATCCATCCTCAAAGATGATCTGTGGTACCTACTACTCCAAAATCTTAACTTGGTCTTTAATATTAGCTTTCAAAGTTTTTTCACCACCGTCCACAGATAGAAATACACGGGGGCTTCCCTAGTGGCCCAGTGGTTGAGAGTCCGCCTGCTGATGCAGGGGACACGGGTTCGTGCCCCGATCTGGGAGGATCCCACATGCCGCGGAGCGGCTGGGCCCGTGAGCCATGGCCGCTGAGCCTGCGTGTCCGGAGCCTGTGCTCCGCAACGGGAGAGGCCACAACAGTGAGAGGCCCGCGTACCACCAAAAAAAAAAAAGAAAGAAATACACGGTACATCACAATCTCCCCCTTTCATACACACAGAACAGTCTCTTCTCCTTTCTAGCATTTGTAATCCTAAATTTGTATGATTGTTTATTTCGTGCCCCTGCCGCCCCACCTGCCCCTAGTAGACTGGAGGCTTCAGAAGGGTAGGTTTTGCTAACTTTCCAACGTTTAGAGCTTAGCATAACTCCTAGCATATAGTAGATGTTTAATAAATATTTATTAAAGAATTAATAAACTAATTTATGTGGCCAGCCGTTCCCAGGTCTTCAGGGTTCCTCCACAGAATTCCATCACTCCTCTCAAGTCTAATGTTAGCTACTAGCTGTGGAGGATTGAAGTTCAAAATTATTGGAGGTGCTTCCCCACCATAGCCCCTGAAGGCCCTACTCGTGTTTTCTTCCCAGTCCATCTATGGTCACTTATGACAGGTGGGCCAGTGAATTTTGAAGATGGCTGGCTGCTGCCTCACTGAGTTCTTGGGGGCAGGTGCATCCCTCCAAGGGAGCTGATGGAAGGGCTGTCCAGGGGCAGGGCAGACCTCTGGATCCAAGTCATAAGACACCTGGGTTTTCTGACTGCTGGCCATTTGTTTTGCCCACATCAGGTTATCATTCTAGGTCACCCACCTTCTAAGGCTGCTTTGCTGATGGCTGACTTCAGGTCCTAGGCCCCTAAGGCCTCACTCAGCCTGCTGTGTACAGCGTAGTAGGCCATCCTTAGCTAACAGCATGGGTAATTTAGCCTTCCAGGGCACTTGCTTTTTTAAAAAAGGCAGCTCTCAAAGTATTTATAATACATCTCTAATGATGAAATCATTAGGCATCTTGAAAAACAGTGAAGAAACTGAAGGGTTCTCTCCATAGGACCCCAGTGAGGCTGACCCTACCCTACTCCCTACCATAGGTTGGCTCCATTTGCTGTACTGCTGTGACTAAAGAAAGAAACTGATATCTTGAAGCATCTACTCTGTTGCAAAGTATCAGGCACTTTCCCAAATATCTCTGATACCTACACAATTCCAGGTCATTGGCAGAGAAGCCAGTATTCGTTGGCTAGCACCCAGATGTGGATGTTAAAACTTCAAACTCACTAGACCAAGGGATATGGGACTTTGAGATGATTTTTCAGACAATTTAGGCAAGCAAACAAAACAACTAAAAAGGGCACACAAAAAAATGTGGTTTTTTGACCTACTTTTTATCTGACAGAGGCAGGAGAGGCAGAGGAAATGGTCTGTAGGAATACTTAAGGGATTCTTTCTTATGGTGGAAGGAAGGACAAATATATATTTGAAACCTTTAGAATATACATATAAAATGATTCCACTTTTCTAAGTGGTCTTGCTGTGGAACCCCAAGATTGTGGACATGTAATTCACAGGTAATTTACCAGTTTTAAAATAAGACCTTCAACAAATCCAAGTAAGTTAGATAAACTAGATGGAGGTGCCACAGAAAAAAATGAAATTTACCAGTATTTTTTCTCTTTGAGCATTCAATTTAGTGTCTCCTAATTGGCATTGAAGATCACATGTGAATATTGAGTGTTTAAAAGGTTTTATATGACCTGAATATTTTCCTTTTGATGCTTAATAAAAATATTTTTATACTTACAACCAAAATAGAATATAATACTGCATAAATTGTCATTCACACCTGATGTATAGAAAGAAGTACATTTCCTTATTTATCATACTATTAATTTGAATTTGCTGTTTGTTTTATATTTTCTCTCTTTCTTTCTTTCTTTCTTTTTAACATCTTTATCGGAGTATAATTGCTTTACAATGGTATGTTAGTTTCTGCTTTATAACAAAGTAAATCAGCTATATATATACATATATCCCCATATCTCTTCCCTCTTGCATCTCCCTCCCTCTCACCCTCCCTATCCCACCCCTTTAGGTGGTCACAAAGCTGATCTCCCTGTGCTATGCAGCTGCTTCCCACTAGCTATCGGTTTTACATTTGGTAGTGTATATATGTACATGCCACTCTCTCACTTTGCCTCAGCTTACCCTTCCCCCTCCCCATGTCCTCAAGTCCATTCTCTAGTAGGTCTGCGTCTTTATTCCCGTTCTTCATGACCATTTTTTTTTTAGATTCCATATGTATGTGTTAGCATATGGTATTTGTTTTTCTCTTTCTGACTTACTTTACTCTGTATGACAGACTCTAGGTCCATCCACCTCACTACAAATAACTCAATTTCGTTTCTTTTTATGGCTGAGTAATATTCCATTGTATATATGTGCCACATCTTCTTTATCCATTCATCTGTCGATGGACACTTGGGTTGCTTCCATGTCCTGGCTATGCTGTTTGTTTTTTAATGTCTCTTTGTCAGCTGGAGAAACATTATGAATTGTTATTTTATGTCTTTTCACCGCTTCCACAATTTGAAAATTAATCAAATACGGCAAGTTAATGAGCCTGTAGAATTTACATGAATTTTCTAATCTTTTAATCAAGAAGGGTATTTTTTAAAAATTTATTTAATTAATTTATTTTTGGCTGCTTTGGTTCTTCGTTGCTACACGCGGGGTTTCTCTAGTTGCAGCGAGCGGGGGCTACTCTTCGTTGCAGTGCGCGGGCTTCTCATTGCGGTGACTTCTCTTGTTTCGGAGCTCGGGCTCTAGGCACATGGGCTTCAGGAGTTGTGGCACACGGGCTCAGTAATTGTGCCTTGTGGGCTCTAGAGCGCAGGCTCAGTAGTTACGGCGCATGGGCTTAGTTGCTCCACGGCATGTGGGATCTTCCCAGACCAGGGCTTCAACCCGTGTCCCCTGCACTGGCAGGCAGATTCTTAACCACTGTGCCACCAGGGAAGCCCAAGAAGGGTATTTTTGACAGGAGATCTTTTATGGTGCCTATTTGTCATTTTTAAAATATTCAAATTTGTTTTATGGCAGAGAAATCGTTGTTTCAAAAGTGTGGCAGTCTCTGGGGAAATAAATATTTCCAAGCTTAACTTCTGTTGATAGTATTATTGTTTACAAATAAACTGAAATATTTCTAATTCCATTCTGTCGCCTCCATGTAAAGTATATTAAAAAGTTATTTTCTGTTCCTCTATAAATTAAAAAAAAAAAGAAACAGAGTTGAACAAGCAATCTGTGCAAACTTTGTGTTGAAGTTCTTCCATGCCTTCAAGAAACAGAGTCTTGTGTTTGGTATAGTAATCTGGTGGGCTGGGGCCTCACGTGAGGTAGCTTTTCTGGGGGACACTGACACTGAGGTGTTACATGCTGCCACACTCACTCTCCCCTCTGGGCTTGTGTCCCTAGAGCCCCAGAAGGGAGCCCTTGGTTCTCTTGCTTGGCTATTTTTCTCCATGCTTTCCTTGACCTGTGCCTTTTATACAAAACACTAACATTGCCCCTTCTGTCATCTTATGGCCTGACTCATTACCAGATTTGCTTGGTCAATTTTATATTTCTTCCTTTCAAAGAAATACCATTCACTTACATCGGGTGCTCTTTTTTCCCCCTTTTCTCTGATTCAGTTGTCAGGGCCTGGGGAAAATTGAAACATAAGTGATGTTGGTTTAGATTCTCCAGCTTCCTATTCCATCCATCCCTGGCTCCACCCACTTCTAGCATGTTCTGAGATTCTGATCCAGACATGGTCTGCAAGGGCTCTCTCTATCTGTACCTGTCTTTCTTCTTCTCCCCCAGCCACCTTCAAAACCTCCCCTTACCTGATCTGTCCTTCAGTGTGAATTGGTTTGTGGCTGGTAAGCATGCAGTGGGTTATTGCTCATAGAGCTAGTTGCATTTTTACCGAGATAAAGTTATTACCAAATGCAGGGTCACTGCCTGGGGAAGCAGAACTAACTCTGGAAAATGGGACTTTCCAGAAACATCATAATCTTATGGATGGGCATTTGTGGCCTGATACTGTTACTTCATTCTAAAGGACAGAATGAGGTGAGGGCAGAACTGAATGCAGTTTATACCTCCACTCTAGGCAGGTAGCAGGGAGGTCATGCCTTCCCAGGTTGGACCCAATGCCCCATCTTCTCATTTCTCTCTTTGTAACTGGTTGTGTTTGTAACTGTTGTCACTGCTGTATACACTTCTGTTACCTGGGACCTCACAGGATGGGATGAAGCTGGAGGCAAAGGACTGCTGGGAAGTTGCCCAGGATCTTGGGCCAGTGCCAGGAAATGGCAAGCTTTCATGTCCAGAAATAGCCCTATGGCATGACTTTTGGGGATAGAACTGCCTACACCAGAGTATTCACATCCCAAGTTTGTCACGCTGAGTTTTACTCTCTGACAGTAGCCTCTTTAAAGCAGTACAAAGATAAGTCACCATCCAAGTCTTAGCCTGCCTCTGACTGCCATCTATTTTTCCAGGCAGGTAAATGAAAAAAGAGCAGTCAGTGATGTTTTATATACTGTCAGCACCAATCTGACAGCCTCAATAAACAACCCTTCAAAAACAATATATAACATCAAACCTTTCTTCTCTGTTCCTGGCTGGTTAGAGTGTATCACATCTGCCATGCCATTTTTGGCCTTTCTAAGTATATTCTGTTACTTTTAATTATAGCATCAAAACAATTCATAACACCCTGAAAGCTTGATAAAGTTGCCATTGGCCCAAAGGCCCTCTCTCTTATTTTAGAACATGGGCTTTGTAAGGAGAAGCCACAGCTTGTCATCATCTGATCTTCCTGACTGTATTCCACACGCTAAGGATCTTTTAAGCTGTCATTATGTCCTGACACAAGCATTTACCATATCTTTAGGAGCATGTGCGGTTCAAGATGAGAGGGCAAGAGAGGGCTGGGTTGTTTATTATTAAACTGACAGGAACCAGTCAAGGCTCATGCGCTACTGCTTTCAGTTGGGCAAAAGAGGATAAATTGATTGCTTTATAGAAATTCCTTTCTGCATTCTTTAGGGAAAAATTTTCCATGTGGGCCAAATGATCAAACTGGGCAATTTTGAACTCAACAACTTTGACATTGGCTCTTGAAGGAATGAAACAATTAACTGATTTCCTTTGAGAAAAGACCATTTAGTATAATCTATCTGCTCTGCAGAAAATATTCCCAATAGACTCATCATAGCAGGACCCTCTAATACCACATAACATTGGGGTTTTCACTGCTGGGATTCTCCCCTGTTTTTCTTCAATTTAATGCTTCCCTGTATTTGAGGAATAAGATTTTCTTACCTGGATCAGCTGCTGATCCTTTTCCTCTCAATCCCAAATTTATTCAAGTACTACCAGTTGGGAATTAACAACATCTAAAGGACAGAAAGGGGGAGGAAAACCAGTTTAAAAAACTAAGGACATTTGGCTCGGAGAGTTGGTAGTATGTGTATAATTCCAGGGAGGGTTTTCATGAAGGATGGAGAAGGTCAACAGTGTGTGATGCAACAGAAAGGTCAAGTTAGAACAGGACTGGAAAGAGGTCACTGGCTGCCCAGTGTATCAAGGGCAGCTTCAGCACGGAAGCCTGAGAGCACTGGATTAAGGATGGGAGGGGGTGGCGGAAGGGGAGGCTGGGTGGTCAGGGGAAGGGAAGAGATAGGGAGCTTGAGGATGAAGGGAAGGTTTTCTTTTCTGATGGAGCTGAGTTGAGCAAGTTTCTAGGAAGTAGTGAGGAGTCTGGAGATGGAGAGTGCTGGTTAAGATCGTATGTGAATCACTGATGAGGAAAGATCTTGAATAACATCTCTGTTCCAGGTACCTTTTCTGCCTTCTCCATTCCACATCCCCCCACAATATTTAGTGCATTAACAGATTTTGGATTTCAAAGGGCTTCACTTTTCATGTGTTTGAGATTTGTTCCTTGGTGAAACATGAAGAGACAAAACTCTACACAGAAGAAGAGAATCATAGTTGATGAAAAATCAACCTTCAGTAGTTGATCTTAAATCTTTTACCATTGCTAAATGTATTTGAATTACCTTTGGAACGTATTCCAAGACTACTTACTGTGGAAGGATTAATGATGTCGGAGCTGGGTTCAAAGTCTCAATGAGAAGCTAAAACCTGTTCTCTTCCGTAGTCAGGTGTAAGGTTTAATATCCCTTCTTCAGAAAGCTTTCACATGCTGGGCTTTCCATTGCTAAGCTGCTGGAGCAGGAAAATGCCAGAAATTTAACTCTTAGAGCAATTATGTTATGCAAGTTTCTTAACCTTTGTTGGCCTCAGTTTTCTAATTTGTAAGGTGAAGATAATACCTATCTCATAGGGTTGTTGTGAGGATTAAGTGGGCTAATTAAAGCAGTTCCTGTCAAACAGTAAGCACTCAATAAGTGTGAGCTAGTCTTATAATTGTAGCGATTATAAGCTTTTCTAGGTTACAAGGATTATGGATACTAATTACCTCTGGTAATGGTGAATGACCAAGTTACCTGTTAATAGTGAATTATTTTAAGGATACGACACAAAGTAAGGAGAACAGGAAACTACTTAGCACATTAGGTCGGCAGATCCAAGGGAAATGTTTTGTTTTTTTTCTCTTGCCAATACTTACAAACTGTAGATTACATATGAAAATTCAGATTTCCAGTAACACTAGGCATGTTACTCCAATGATGGCCTGGAGCAAAGTAGTCCCTCACTTCTCCAGATGGGTCTGCGATCTCAGGTTTGCCAAGGTTAGTGCCAATCCCTACTACTAGTTACAGGCCCAGGGCCTCCATGTAAGGCTGTTCAGGTTGCTCACTGCACAAGGCACCCAGCTATGGAGCCAAATAGGGGCTGAATTCCTACAACCTGCAAATGGCATTTCTTATAGCCTGACAGATTTGGGACTCAGGGTATCCCTCTTTCCTTCTTTTCTTTATCCACTCCTCCTTCCTCCTCTACTAGAACCATTGACATCTTTTCATTTCATGGCTTCTGCTCACCTATGGCTTCTACTGCTTTACAATTTCTGCTTTTGGCGTCCTCTTTGTCTCCATACCTCTGCCGACACCACCATGTTTAGAAGGTCAACTAATTTGCCCCAAATCACACAATTAATAGGTGATGCAGCAGGATTTGTTCCAAGGTTATCACTTGTTAGAAAATGATTACTATATAAGTTAGCATCAGGATATTGAAGGTAAATTTCATATTTGATTTTTTTAATTAAAAAAAAATCCTGGGCTTCCCTGGTGGCGCAGTGGTTGAGAGTCCGCCTGCCGATGCAGGGGACACGGGTTCGTGCCCCGGTCTGGGAAGATCCCACATGCCGCGGAGCAACTGGGCCCGTAAGCCATGGCCGCTGGGCCTGCGCGTCCGGAGCCTGTGCTCTGCAACGGGAGAGGCCACAACAGTGAGAGGCCCGCGTACCACAAAAAAAAAAAAAAAGGCATTTGAACACTTTCAGGAATTATAACTGCATACTCATGCTTTGAGCAAAGAGGGTTGGTGTGGCCAAGATTTTGAGATGTGTTCAAATGCAAGAGACTTTTTTTTTTGGCTGCGTTCGGTCTTCGTTGCTGTGCGCGGGCTTTCTCTAGTTGTGGCGAGCGGGGGTTACTCTTCTTTGCGGTGTACGGGCTCCTCATTGCGGTGGTTTCCCTTGTTGCGGAGCACAGGCTCTAGGTGCACGGGCTTCAGTAGTTGTGGCACGCGGGCTCAGTAGTTGTGGCTCATGGGCTCTAGAGCACAGGCTCAGTAGTCGTGGCGCACGAGCTTAGTTGCTCCGCGGCATGTGGGATCTTCCCGGACCAGGGCTCGAACCCGTGTCCCCTGCATTGGCAGGCAGATGCTTAACCACTGCGCCACCAGGGAAGCCGCAAGAGACTTTTAAAACACAAAGTGTTCTAGAACTGTAGGAAGTTAAAGCTAAGAGTTATTCCTTTGTCAAAGTTCAAAAATAAAGCTATTTTCAGGAAAATGCTTTTCCTTGTGTGTTTAATCACTGGGAACTGCATAGGAGAGCAGTTTAATAGGAACCGTGGCATCAACAGTAAGATACTTCTTAATGTAGTAGCCAGACCCAGAGTAGAATTTGCAAACCCTTGGCAGACATAGGGGTGACTGAAGAAGAATTTGGTCATCAGGAATCTCACTGAGACATGCAATTCCATGCCATCACTTGGTGTGGATTGAGATTTCTGAGCAAGATCGTCCTTTTAAATGCTCATGGACTCTGCAGAAAATATGAGGCCAGAAAATGAATAATTCCCAACTCTTACTATTTGGTTACTGGCCAATATTCTGGCTTAGCTGAGTACATGCCTTCTGAAGCAGATCCTATAATTATGCAGCACTTACACTGCAGTCCATCCCACTTATGTGAGCCATATAAACTTTCTGTTATTTTTTTTTCCTGTAAAAAAATCCTCCTTTTCCGTCATTCCTCCTTTCTCTTTTCTCTTTCTTAACTTTTGTAATCTGAAGCCTTGAACTTGTTTACATAGAGTGAGGAGGAAAATATTTATGTAGGTTATCCTGGGAACCTTGACCTTACTGCCTTGTGGATAAAATCATTCCCCTGCTGGAGGAAGTGGGAAATTACAGATTGGACCACAGAGACACACATTCTCCTCCTAGTTCTGTCTGAGTGAGCACCAAGTATGAATTACTACCTGAGATTTAGTTGTTGGTCTAATAGCAAGCTAAGTTTCTCTGCAGGTTTTCCATTGGCTTTGAGGTCATGAGGCAGTCCTTCCTGTTCTCAAAGTGTGCCTAGAGGGACAGCATCTGAACCCCTGAGGCTGTTGAAAGTGCAGATTCTGGCGTTGCTCAGACTCATGAATCGGAATCTCTGGAGGTGGGGCCCAGACACCTGCACTGTTTACCAGTTTCCTAGCTGATTCTTATGTACACTTAAGTTGGAGGCTCACAGCTGGAAGAAAAAGGATTCCAGGACAGAGGCAGCAAAGGAGGTGTTCAGTTTGGTCAAGTTAGCCTTGTTTTTATGTTATTAACTTGAATACCAGAAGATTTTTTATTAAAGTTTTCTAAAAAAAGAAAAAAGTCTCAATACATGAAAGGAAAGATTGTCACATACGTGCCCAATTGTAAATATTTTGCATAATTTTCTAGGCATCTAGACAGAATGTCTTTAGGTCATCCTTATTATTTTGAGACTCTTTGGACTGTTTTGATTTTAAGACAAGTAATAAGAAAGAATCATCAATTAACGGAGGAAGAAAGAAATTTATTTATATACAATCCTTACTTTTCCCATTTGTCTCTTTAAAAAAAGTTCATGTAACTTTACCATGCATGTCCTCTGGTCTCTTCTTATTTCTCAGTATTAAGAATATACCCAGTAGTATAAATTTTGCTATACTTTTATACAGTAATTATAGTATCATTGTTCTAATATTGCACATGGGGGAAGTACCACATAAGAAACCTCTTCCCGGGAATTCCCTGGCCATCCAGTCGTTAGGACTCCATGATTCCTGGTTGGGGAACTAAGATCCTGCATGCCGCGTAGCGTGGCCAAAAAAAAATAAACGAAATCTCTTCCCCCCAAAATTAGATGAGCTAGTGTTTTTAGCCAGTATTCTTGACTTAAAATACTTCTTGGTCCATAACTCAGGCTTTGAGATTTTGACAAAGCAAATACTCTAATAACTGTCATCTTAAATAACTGTTTAGTGCACAGAATATGCTCGCAGTTATTAAGAAGTAATTTTTCTTTGAGGGTGAATACGAATATTTATTTATTTTTGTAATAATTTTTTTTAACATCTTTATTGGAGTGTAATTGCTTTACGATGGTGTGTTAGTTTCTGCTTTATAACAAAGCGAATCAGCTATACATATACATACATCCCCAATTAGGAAGTAATTTAAGGGACTTTTACTTCTGCATATATCACACTAACATGACCAAGACTTTAGTAAGGGATGAATAAAAACTTATTTTTCTAACTACATAGAAATTTTATTAAGGATACAGCCTCAGGATTTTTATGGCAAATAGCGGATGGAACACAAGAACGAGGCTCTTTCTACCCGAGGCCAGCAGGAAAGAATATTTGCAGATTGATAAAGGGCATGGTGGTTTCCTGGAAAATGATGGCGGAAGACTGGGCCTTGCTTCCGGAATAGGGTGACTGCTAAAGCTAAGTGAGTGTAAATATGCCCATTCAGCAAGAAAAAAAAAAAACCTGGGAGAGGAAGACTTGACTTTTTAGGTCAGAACAGGCTCTGCATCAGAACTTGACCCAGTCACCCAATTCTTCTCTATTTCAGTGTCCTTTTCTGTAAAATGGGGGTATTACTTATCCCATGGGAGACGTGTTATGAGGATGGATTGGGCTTTATAGAATATGCACGATACTAGGAACTTATAGAGAAATGAAATTTAGAAGCCTCCTTTGCTTTCTGAGTGGCTAGATTTGCTTAGTTGAGATGAGACTGGTTGCCTTCCCTTTTTGAACAATTTCCCCTCATTTTGGCCGTCTCCTCCCCTCCCATGAAGGCACCCAAAGATTCCCTTGCCTCAGACACCTACTGTCATGAAACCCATGAGCTGAAAAATCCCTGAACAGGGCAATGCTTGGTACCCACTAATGGTGCAGAAGCTCAGGTATCACTGCACATTCAAATATCAGCTTCTTAAGGGCAGGGACTTTTGTCTGCTTCCCTCACTGTAGAATCTTGAACAGGTAGGTGCTCAATAAATATTTGTTGAAAGAATAAATCAATGTCGGACTTCCGGGCTTCCATCTCATCTTTCCTTTCTACTCTTCTCAACTAAGAGATTCTCTTCATTCTGCATCTTTCCTCACCTTGCTCTTTCTCCAAAACATTCCCCCTTCTAGTCTCCACTGCCCCTAGATTCAGAGCTTTTTCCTAAAGTAAACAATAGTTCACTATCAATAGCTTAATAACTTAGAAATGGTGCAGTTTCTTTGGTTTAAGAAGCACTGTTCCCATCCTCCAATCTAAAATAATTTTTTTTTTGCGGTATGCAGACCTCTCACTATTGTGGCCTCTCCCGTTGCGGAGCACAGGCTCCGGACGCGCAGGCTCAGCGGCCATGGCTCACGGGCCCAGCCGCTCCGCGGCATGTGGGATCTTCCCGGACCGGGGCACGAACCCGTGTCCCCTGCATCGGCAGGCGGACTCTCAACCACTGCGCCACCAGAAAAGCCCTAAAGTAAAATTTGAGGAGATGGTTTGGGACTGGGGAAGAGGGATTGGGGAAGGTGATTATTTTGGGGTGCGTTAACAATTTGTATGAAGTGGCATGTTTTGGTTAAATCTGGCTATGTAGGAATTTAAGCATCATTAAATGAATGTCTGTTAGAATCTTGATCTTCAAATTAACTAGCTAGGCAGAGTTAGTTAGACTGAGGAAGGGTGATCAGATGGCAAAGTCCAAAGTCTGAGGGAGGATGAGTACAAGGCAAGGGAAAGCTGGCAGGTAGAGCTGGGATTTGTCTGCTACAAGAGACCTGCGGTTCTCAGGCCTGAGGGTGCATCAGAATCACCTGGAGGGCTTGTTAAAACACAGATTGCTGGGCCCCACCCCGGAGTTTAGGATTCAGCAGGTCTGGGATGAGGTCCAAGAATTTGCATTTCTAACAAATTCCCAGGGGAATGTTGTTGGTCTGGGGACCACACTTTGAGAACCATTGCAATGTAGGGCACAGAAGAAGATACAACCAATCTTGCAGTCCGTTTGTCCAGCACAGATTGAGGCTGTGTTCAAGGCAAACCAAAACTTTCTCTCTCAGTCACCTCAATAAATTAAACTAAATTCCACTTAATGTAGGAAACTCACAAAAATGGAGGGAGTTAAAATCGCCCCATTTTATCTTATGGTAAAAGGCATTTGAACTTCACAGCTGCAATTACCTTGGGTAGCAGAGGCCAGGGGCTCTCAGGATCTTTCTGAAGGAACTGGGACAAATAACTTAGATAAATCACAGATCAGAGTGGAGAAATGAGGTGCTTTTTTAAACCAGTGGCACCCAAAAAGGTTTGTTGAGTTTAACTGAATCCAGATAGATCAGGAAGTGGATACAAGGGCTTAAACAAAGTGTACTGAGAACACAGTTTTATTTATAAATTGCAGGAGACTTAGAAACAAAATAATAATGGTGAAGGGGGCCCTCAAGAGACTCTTAAGATATTCAGGTTCATTCTTGCGTGTCCCAGCAGAAGAATTTATATTACTCAGTAAGTTGACACATGGGAGGTTAAAAATGTGAGTGTGTGTACATGATTTGTTATAAGATTATGGCAACTACAGTACAGACACATTGGAAAAAGAAAAGAGAATAGACGGGAAAAACCTTTATTATCCTGCCTCTCTAACACAACTGTAAATAGTATTTCCTTCTAGTGGTTTTTCTTCTGTGTATTTTTTAATAGTGCACTTAAATTTAAATACACTTTTTGAGCTTACATAATCATAGTGACTAAGAGCACAGTCTTTGCGGTCAGATAGCCTTGGTTTCAAATCCTGACTCCAGACATTTCCAGCCCTGAGTTTTGCGTTTGTTAAATTTGAGAAGATAAATTCAGCTTAGAGTGTTGCTGTGTGGATTCAGTGGGATGGTATGCCTCAGTGCTCAGCACAGGGCCAGGCATCATGCAAACACTTGATAAATAGTGGCATGGTTTTCTGTCCTCACTGAAAGGCTGTGTCAACTTTCCACAGTCCTAATAACTGGGAAGTTTTTCTCAACATTTAGAACCGTATCTATTTTTATTTCATGAGTTTGGCAAAATTTTATTCCATAAATTCTTCTGTGGTTCAGACACTGCTTTGAGGATCTTTTATGAACAGCTTGTTGAGAGCCCTTATTACCTGGGTTTTCTCAAAGAGTAGAGTCATCAAAGAGGACTCAAAGCTAAAACATAAGGATGACTGTGCTTGAACTGAGAGGTTGGTTCAGTTGCTCTTTAGCTAGGTTGTGTGGCTTCGCTCCAGGACCACAGATTCTGACCACACCATTGCAGGTACCACATACAGCCATCTAGGTGATGGGTTGCTAGGGAGATGGGTGAGAAACCGTAGGTGGAGAGGTATTGATCTCTCACTCCTACTGGAAAAACAACCCCTAGCTCAAACCTGGCTAAATTTACATCTGCAACCAGACCTATCATTTCTGCTCCAACCTGATTATCCAGCTGCCAACTTGACCTCCACTTGGAGTCCTTTTCCTTGGGACCACAAACTCAGTATATCTAGACCAAATCTTCAGCCTGATGGAAGGTAACCAACCATATAGTCCTGAGTTTTACAGTTGCCCTGTAAACGAAGGGATTAACTTTGTTAGATGACACCTTCCTGTCCACAAAAGGCAAAAAAGCTCCTCATTGAAGACCTTGGTTTTGTTTATCACATAAACAGATCTTGACTCTACAGGATAGTTGCAGATAACAATAGGCAGAATAGCCAATTCATTCATTAATTCCTTAAATTTGATGGAACCATTCTGTACGTTCTCTTATATTGCTGGCTAGAGAATTAATTGGTAAAATACTATGAAGGACAAACACACAAACCCTTTGACCCAGCAACTCCACTTCTAGGACTATATTCCACAGATATATTTATAAATGTATGAATTAACACGTGCAATTTACTGAATGTCATTTGTGTTGGTAAAAATATAGGAACAACATAGGTATGTAAATTGGTGTGGCCAATTTGGAACACAGTATGGAAGTCCCTCAAAAAATTCTTAAATGTTGCCATTTGCGACTACATAGATAGGTCTCAAGGGCATTATGTTAAGTGAAATAAGTCAGAGAAAGACAAATACCATATGATCTCACCTATATGTGCAATCTAAGCAAAACAAAACAAACCATAGATACAGAGAACAGATTGGTGATTGTCAGAGGCAGTGGGTGGGGAGTGAGCAAAACTGGTGAAGGGGGTCCAAAAGTACAAACTTCCAATTATAAGATAAATAAGTCATGGGGATATAATGTACAGTATGGTGACTATAGTTAATAATGCTGTGTTGCATATTTGAACGTTTCTAAGAAAGTAGATCTTAAAAGTTCTCATCACAAGAAAAAACTTTTTGTAACTACGTATGTTGACAGATGTTAACTAGACTTACTGTGGTGATCATTTTGCAGTATATACAAATACTGAATCATTATGTTGTATACCCGAAACTAATATAGTTTTATATGTCAATTATACCTCAATTAAAAAAATTGGAAACAACAAAAATATGTAAAAGAGACTAGTTGAGAAATTATTGCCAATCTATATAATAGAATACATATGCAACTGTAGAAAGAATGAGGCATTCTTTGTCCTTACCTATTAAGTGAAAAAAGGCAAATGCAGATCACCAGTGGATGATAAACAGATGATGGATAAACAGATTGTGGACGGGATAAACAGATTGTGGTATGAATGGATAAATCATGAATGATAAACAGATTGTGGTGTATCCATACACAATGTAATACTCCATAAAAAAAAGAATGAACTATTGGTCCACACTACAACGTAGATGAATCTCAAGTATTGTGTTCTCATTTGTGTAAAGAAAATGGAGGAAAGAATATATACATGTATTTGTGTGTATACTCTATATGCACAAAAGGTACACAAGAAACTGTTATGTGGATTGTCTATGGGGAGGGCACCTGCATAACTGGCAGACAAAATTATGAGGGAGATATTTTACAGTGTTCTTTTTTTAATACTTTTTATATTTAAAAATACAAAAATATTACATACTCAAAATAAAAATAGAATAGTTTATAACTATTGCTATGTCTAGGTATTATATATAGTTTTTCTCTCTTTTTTTAGTTTTTAATCAGTTTTGAAAAATCCATTTATTCAGCCTATGTGCAGAAACATAAAGGAGATGATGCTTAATTTTATGCCATTGGCAAAAATAAGCAAATATTTAGAAAGCTAGTTTGTTTTCATTGATTTCTAGTTTAATTCCACTCTGGTGTCAGACTACCTGCTCTATATGATTTCTGACCTTTGAAATTTGTTGAGATTTGCTTTATGGCCCAGGATGTGGTCAATTTTGGTAAATGGTTCACTGTGCACAAAAAGAATGTGTACTTTGTCATAAGATGTTGTGTTTTCTATATAAGTCAATTAGATCAAGTTTATCATGTTCAAATCCTATATATCTCTAATTTTTTTAATCTACATGTTCTATTGCTTACTGAATGAGGTATGTTAAAATCTTTCACTGTAATTGTGGATTTGATATTTCTCCTCTTCTACAGTTCTTGTTTTATACATTTTGAGCCTTTATTACTTGGTACATACATATTTATAATTGCTATATCTTTCTGGTGAATTGATCCTTGAACATTTAGGAAATGTCACCTTTGTAGTCATGTGTCTGCCTTAAAGTCCTTTTTGTCTGGTATTACTATAGCTACACAAGCTTTCTCTTGGCTATTTTTGCATAACTTTTTCCCACGACTTTGTAAACAGTTCATCTAGGCATTTACCCAAGAGAAATGAAAGACTATGTCCATATAAAGACTTACACATGAATGTTCATAGCAGCTTTATTTGTAATAGCCAAAACCTGGAAATAACTCAAATGTGCATCAACAGGTGAATGGATAAACGAATTTTGGTATAGTTATGCAATGAAATACTTCTCTGTAATGAAAGGGAATGAACTACTGATATACACTACAGCATAGATGGATCTTAAAATAATTATGCTGGGTGAAAGAAGCCAGACAAAAAAGAGATATATTGTCTGATTCCATTTATATAAAATTCTAGAAAATGCAAACTAGTCTATAGTGACCAAATGCAAATAGGTTACCTAGGGGGAGGGAGTGGGAAAGATTAAGAAGAAGCATGAGGAAACTGTGATTGCAGTGATAGTTTCATGGGTGTATATCTACATTAAACTTATAAACAGTACACCTTAAATATGTGCAGTATATTGCATGTCAAATATACCTCAATAAATCTGTTAAAAATAAAGTATGACTCTTGTTAAGTAGCATATGGTTTTTCTTTTTAATTGACATATAGTTGATTTACAATGTTGTGTTAGTTTCTGGTGTACAGCAAAGTGATTCAGTTTATATACTGTTGTTTATCTAGTTTATATATAGTAGTTTGTATCTGCTAATCCCAAACTCCTAATTTATCCCTCCCCAACTCCCTTTCCCCTTTGGTAAACATAAACCTGCTTTCTATGTCTGTGAGTCTGTTTCTGTTTTGTAAATAAGTTCATTTGTATCATATTTTAGATTCCACATGTAAGTGATATCATATATTTGCCTTTCTCTGTCTGGAGTACTTTGCTTAGTATGATAATGTCTATCCATGTTGCTGCAAATGGCATTATTTCATTCTTTTTTATGGCTGAGTAATATACCATTGTATATATGTACCACATCTTCTTTATCCATTCATCTGTCAGTGGACACTTAGGTTGCTTCCATGTCTTGGCTATTGTAAATAGTACTGCAGTGAACATTGTGGTGCATGTATCTTTTCTAATTAGAGTTTTCTCCTGATCTGTAGCTTATAGTTCTTTTTAATGTAATCTGATGGTGTTTGTCTTTTAATTGGAGAATTTAACCTAGTTATATTTAATGTAATCACTGATATATTTGAATTATTTTCTTTTTCTTGAGCCTTTTCCTTCCTAAAACTTACATAACTTATCTCAAATATGAGGGTAATACAGCTTATCTACCTATTTCCCTAGGTTATTTTGAGGAGTAAGTGAGATCGTTATACATAAAAGTCTCAGTATGTTATAAATCATTACAGTTTTCACTTTCTTTCTTGGTTTTCAGAAATGAACAAGATGAATCCCAGGTAAAATTCTGAAGTAGATGTCCATTTCTATTAAAAACAGAAAGGTTTATACTTAGGCAAATCACCTGGCACTGACCTAACAACATTGCTATACTTTGAAACTGTGTATGACGTCCTATTTCTTTAACGTTTGATCCCCTTCACCCATTTCTTTCAACCCACACCCACCACTGGCAACCACTAACCTGTTCTCTGTATCTATGAACTTGATTGTTTTGTTTGTTTTAGATTCTAAATATAAGGGAGATCCTGGGGTCTTTCTTTAGATTCTACATATAAGGGAGATCCTGTGGTCTTTTCTCCTCTTTCTTTCTGACTTATTTCATCTAGCATGATGCCCTTGAAATCTATCCATGTTGTCGCAAATGGCAAGATTTCATTCCTTTTTATGGCTGAATAATATTCCTCTGTGTGTGTGTGTGTGTGTGTGTGTGTGTGTAATTTCTTTTTATTGAACAGCTTTATTGCAGTATAATTGCTTCACAATGTTGTTAGTTTCTGCTGTATAACAAAGTAAATGAGCTATGTGTTTACATATATCCCCATATCCTCTCCCTTTTGTGTCTCCCTCCCATCCTCCCTCTCCCACCCCTCTAGGTGGTCACTGAGCACTGAGCTCATCTCCCTGGGCTATGCAGCTGCTTGCCACTAGCTATCTATTTTACATTTGGTAGTGTATATATGTCAATGCCACTCTCTCACTTCGTCCCAGCTTACCCTTCCCCCTCCCCGTGTCCTCAAGTCCATTATCTATGTCTGCGTCTTTATTCCTGTCCTGCTCCTAGGTTCATGAGAACCTCTTTTTTTTTTAGATTCCCTATATACGTGTTAGCATACGGTATTTGTTTTTCTCTTTCTGACTTACTTCACTCTGTATGACAGACTCTAGGTCCATCCACCTCACTACAAATAACTCAATTTCATTTCTTTTTATGGCTGAGTAATATTCCATTGTATATATGTGCCACATCTTCTTTATCCATTCATCTGTCGATGGACACTTAGGTTGCTTCCATGTCCTATTGTTAATAGTGCTGGATTGAACATTGTGATACATGTATCTTTTGAATTATGGTTTTCTCAGGATATATGCCCAGTAGTGGTATTGCTGGGTCATATGGTAGTTCTATTTTTAGTTTTTTAAGGAACCTCCATACTGTTCTCCATAGTGGCTGTATCAACTTACATTCCCACAAACAGTGCAAAAGGGTTCCCTTTTCTCCACACCCTCTCCAGCATTTATTGTTTGTAGATTTTTTGATGATGGCCATTCTGACTGGTGCAAGGTGATACCTCATTGTAGTTTTTCTTTTTCTTTTTCTTTTTTTGGCTGTGATGGGTCTTCGTTTCTGTGCAACAGCTTTCTCTAGTTGTGGCAAGCGGGGGCCACTCTTCATCGCAGTGCGCGGGCCTCTCACTGTCGTGACCTCTCTTGTTGCGGAGCACAGGCTCCAGACATGCAGGCTCAGTAGTTGTGGCTCATGGGCCTAGCTGCTCCGCGGCACATGGGATCTTCCCAGACCAGGGCTCGAACCCATGTCCCTTGCATTAGCAGGCAGGCCCTCAACCACTGCACCACCAGGGAAGCCCCTAATTGTAGTTTTGATTTGCATTTCTCTAATGACTAGTGATGTTGAGCATCCTTTCATGTGTTTGTTGGCAATCTGTATATCTTCTTTGGAGAAACGTTTACTTAGGTCTTCTGCCCATTTTTGGATTGGGTTGTTTGTTTTTTTGCTTTTGAGCTGCATGAGCTGCTTGTATATTTTGGAGATTAATCCTTTGTCAGTTGCTTCGTTTGCAAATATTTTCTCCCATCCTGAGGTTTGTCTTTTCATCTTGTTTATGGTTTCCTTTGATGTGCAAAAGCTTTTAAGTTTCATTAGGTCCCATTTCTTTACTTTTGTTTTTATTTCCATTACTCTAGGAGGTGGGTCAAAAAGGATCTTGCTGTGATTTATGTCATAGAGTGTTCTGCCTGTGTTTTCCTCTAAGAGTTTTATAGTGTCTGGCCTTACATTTAGGTCTTTAATCCATTTTGAGTTTATTTTTATGTATGGTATTAGGGAATGTTCTAATTTCATTCTTTTACGTGTAGCTGTCCAGTTTTCCCAGCACTACTTATTGAAGAGGCTATCTTTTCTCCATTGTATATTCTTGCCTCTTTTATCAAAGATAAGGTGACCATAGGTGCATGGGTTTATCTCTGGACTTTCTATCCTGTCTCTTGATTGATATTTCTGTTTTTGTGCCCGTACCATACTGTCTTGATTACTGTAGCTTTGTAGTATATTCTGAAGTCAGGGAGCCTGATTCCTCTGGCTCCGTTTTTCTTTCCCAAAATTGCTTTGGCTATTTGGGGTCTTTTGTGTTTCCCTACAAATTGTGAAATTTTTTATTCTAGTTCTGTGAAAAATGCCACTGGTTGTTTCATAGGGATTGCACTGAATCTGTAGATTGCTTTGGGTAGTATAGTCATTTTCACAACGTTGATTCTTCCAATCCAAGAACATGGTATATCTATCCATCTGTGTGTAACATCTTTAATTTCCTTCATCAGTGTCTTATAGTTTTCAGCATACACTTCTTTTGTCTCCTTAGGTAGGTTTATTCCTAAGTATTTTATTCTTTTTGTTGCAGTGGTAAATGGGAGTGTTTCCTTAATTTCACTTTCAGATTTTTCATCATTAGTGTGTAGGAATGCCAGAGATTTATGTACATTAATTTAGTATCCTGCTACTTTACCAGATTCATTGATTAGGTCTAGTAGTTTTCTGGTAGCATCTTTAGGATTCTCTATGTATAGTATCATGTCATCTGCAAACAGTGACAGCTTTACTTCTTCTTTTCCAATTTGGATTCCTTTTATTTCTTTTTCTTCTCTGATTGCCATGGCTAAAACATCCAAAACTATGTTGAATAATAGTGGTGAGAGTGGGCACCCTTGTCTTGTTCCTGATCTTAGAGGAAATGGTTTCCGTTTTTCACCACTGAGAACAATGTTGGCTGTGGGTTTGTCATATATAGCCTTTATTATGTTGATGTAGGTTCCCTCTATGCCCACTTTCTGGAGAGTTTTTATCGTAAATGGGTGTTGAATTTTGTCAAAAGATTTTTCTACATCTATTGAGATTATCATATGGTCTTTATCCTTCAATTTGTTAATATGGTGTATCACATTGATTGATTTGCATATATTGAAGAATCCTTGCATGCCTGGGATAAACCCCATTTGATCATGGTATATGATCCTTTTAATGTGCTGTTGGATTCTGTTTGCTAGTATTTTGTTGAGGATTTTTGCATCTATGTTCATCAGTGATATTGGCTTGTAGTTTTCTTTCTTTTTTTTTTTTTTTTTTGCGGTACATGGGCCTCTCACTATTGTGGCCTCTCCCGTTGCGGAGCACAGGCTCCGGACGCGCAGGCTCAGCGGCCATGGCTCACGGGCCTAGCTGCTCCGCGGCATGTGGGATCTTCCTGGACCGGGGCACGAACCCGCGTCCCCTGCATCGGCAGGCGGACTCTCAACCACTGCGCCACCAGGGAAGCCCTGTAGTTTTCTTTTTTTGTGACATCTTTGTCTGGTTTTGGTATCAGGGTGATGGTGGCCTCGTAGAATGAGTTTGGGAGTGTTCCTCCCTCTGCTATATTTTGGAAGAGTTTGAGAAGGATAGGTGTTAGCTCTTCTCTAAATGTTTGATAGAATTTGCCTGTGAAGCCAACTGGTCCTGAGCTTTTGTTTGTTGGAAGAGTTTTAATCTCAGTTTCAGTTTCAATGCTTGTGACTGGTCTCTTTATTTTTTCTATTTCTTCCTGGTTCAGTCTCAGAACATTGTGCTTTTCTAAGAATTTGTGCATTTCTTCCAGGTTGTCTATTTTATTGGCATAGAGTTGCTTGTAGTAATCTCACATGATCCTTTGTATTTCTGCTGTGTCAGTTGTTACTTCTCCTTTTTCATTTCTTATTCTGTTGGTTTGAGTCTTCTCCCTTTTTTTCTTGATGAGTCTGGCTAATGGTTTATCAATTTTGTTTATCTTCTCAAAGAACCAGCTTTTAGTTTTATTGATCTTTGCTATCATTTCTTTCATTTCTTTTTCATTTGTTTCTGATCTGATCTTTATGATTTCTTTCCTTCTGCTAACTTTGGCGTTTTTTTGGTTATTCTTTCTCTAATTGCTTTAGGTGTAGGGTTAAGATGTTTATTTGAGATTTTTCTTGTTTCTTGAGGTAGGATTGTATTGCTATAAACTTCCCTCTTAGAACTGCTTTTGCTTCATGTGATAGGTTTTGGGCCGTCGTGTTTTCACTGTCATTTGTTTCTAGGTATTTTTTGATTTCCTCTTTGATTTCTTCAGTGATCTCTTGGTTATTTAGTAGCATATTGTTTAGCCTCCATGTATTTGTATTTTTTACAGTTTTTTTCCTGTAATTGATACCTAGTGTCATAGCATTGTGGTTGGAAAAGATACTTAACATGACTTCAATTTTCTTAAATTTACCAAGACCTGATTTGTAACCCAAGATATGATCTATCCTGGAGAGTGTTCCGTGAGCACCTGAGAAGAAAGTGTATTCTGTTGTTTTTGGATGGAATGTCCTATAAATATCAATTAAGTCCATCTTAATTGACTTTATTGTATCATTTAAAGCTTTGCTTCCTTATTTGGTTTCATTTTGGATGATCTGTCCATTGGTGAAAGTGGGGTGTTAAAGTCCCCTACTATGATTGTGTTACTGTCGATTTCCCCTTTTATGGCTGTTAGCATTTGCCTTAAGTACTGAGGAGCTCCTATGTTGGGTGCATCTATATTTACAATTGTTATATTATCTTCTTGTATTGATCCCTTGATCATTATGTAGTGTCCTTCTTTGTCTCTTGTAATAGTCTTTATTTTAAAGTCTCTTTTGTCTGATATGATATAAGAATTGCTACTCTAGCTTTATTTTGATTTCATTTGAATGGAATATCTTTTTCCATCCCCTCACTTTCAGTGTGTATGTGTCCCTAGGTCTGAAGTAGATCTCTTGCAGACGGGATATATACGGGTCTTGTTTTTGTATTCATTCAGGAAGTCTATGTCTTTTGGTTGGAGCATTTAATCCATTTATATTTAAGGTAATTATAGATATGTATGTGCCTATTACCATTTTCTTAATTGTTTTGGGTTTGTTTTTGTAGGTCTTTTCCTTCTCTTGTATTTCCTGCCTAGAAGAGTTCCTTTAGCATTTGCTGTAAAGCTGGTTTGATGGTGCTGAATTCTCTTGCCTGTAAAGGTTTTAATATCTCCATCGAATCTGAATGAGATTCTTGCTGGGTAGAGCAATCTTGGTTGTAGGTTTTTCCCTTTCATCACTTTAAATATGTCCTGCCACTCTCTTCTGGCTTGCAGGGTTTCTGCTGAGAGATCAACTGTTAACCTTATGGGGATTCCCTTGTATGTTATTTGTCGCTTTTCCCTTGTTGCTTTTAATATTTTTTTTTGTATTTAAATTTTGATAGTTTGATTACTATGTGTCTTGGCTTGTTTCTTCTTGGATTTATCCTGTATGGGACTCTGCGCTTCCTGGATTTGATTAACTATTTCCTTTCCCATGTTAGGGAAGTTTTCAACTATAATCTTGTCAAATATTTTCTCAGACCCTTTCTTTTTCTCTCCTTCTGGGGCCGCTATAATTCGAATGTTGTCCCAGAGGTCTCTGAGACTGTCCTCAATTCTTTTCATTCTTTTTTCTTTATTCTCCTCTGTGGTAGTTATTTCCACTATTTTATTTTCCAGGTCATTTATCCATTCTTCTGCCTCAGTTATTCTGATATTGATTCCTTCTAGAGAATTTTTTATTTCATTTATTGTGGTGTTCACCATTGTTGTTTGTTTGCTCTTTAGTTCTTCTAGGTCCTTGTTAAATGTTTCTTGTATTTTCTCCATTCTATTTCCAAGATTGGGATATCTTTACTATCATTATGGTGAATTCTTTTTCAGGTAGACTGCCTATTTCCTCTTCATTTGTTTGGTCTGGTGGGTTTTTACCTTGCTCCTTTATCTGCTGCATATTTCTCTGTCTTCTCGTTTTGTTTAACTTACTGCGTTTGGGGTCTCCTTTTCGCAGGCTCTAGGTTCGTAGTTCCCCTTGTTTTTGGTGTCTGCCCCCAGTGGGTGAGGTTTGTTCAGTGTCTTGGGTAGGCTTTCTGGTGGAGGGGTCCGGTGCCTGTGTTCTGGTGGTTGGGGCTGGATTTTGACTTTCTGGTGGGCAGGACCGCATCTTGTGGTGTGTTTTGGGGTGTCTGTGAGCTTAGTATGATTTTAGGCAGTATGATTCTCTGCTAATTATACTGCTAATTAGGCAGTATAATTCTCTTGGTATGATTCTCTGCTAATGGGTGTGGCTGTGTTCCTGTCTTGCTCTTTGTTTGGCATGGGATGTCCAGCTCTGGAGTTTGCAGGCCATTGGGTGGAGCTGGGTCTTAGCGTTGAGACGGAGATCTCTGGGAGAGCTGATGTTAATTGATATTACGTGGGGCCGGGAGGTCTCTGGTGGTCCAATGTCCTGAACTCGGCTCTCCGACCTCGGAGGCTCAGGCCTGACGCCAGGCTGGAGCAGCAAGACCCTGGCCTGTGTGACTTAGGATAGTTGTTAAATAATTTTGCATTTCAGTTTTCTCACCTGAATAAAGAATATCTGATGTGCTTTCAGGGTGCAGTTCTGGGTATCTGTATAATTGCTTTATCCATTCAGTCGTTGATAGGCACTTAGGTTGTTTCCATATCTTGGCTATTGTAAATAGTGCTGTGGTGAAAATGGGGTTGCATATATCCTTTTGAAGTAGTGTTTTCATTTTCTTTGGATAAATATCCAGAAGTGGGATTGCTGGGTCATATGGAAGCTCTATTCATAATTTTTTGAGGAAACTCCATACTGCTTTCCATAGTGGCTGCACGAATTTTCATTCTTACCAACAGTGCACAAGGGTTCTCTTTTCTCCACATCCTTGACAACACTTGTTATTTGTTGTCTTTTTGGTAACAGCCATTCTAACAGATGTGAGGTGCTATCTCATTGTGATTTTGATGTGTGTTTCCCTGATGACTAAGGATGTTGAGCATCTTTTCATGTACCTTTCTTTTTCTTGGAAAATGTCTATTCAGATCTTCTGCCCATTTTAAAATCAGATTGGTTTTTTTTTTTTTGCTGTTGAGTTGTAGGAGTTCTTTGTATATTTTTGGATATTAGCCCTTTATCAGGTATATGATTTGCAAATATTTTCTTCCATTCATCAGGTTGCCTTTTCATTTTGTTGATAGTTTCCTTTACTGTTCAAAGACTTTTTGGTTTGATGTAGTCCCACTTGTTTATTTTTGCTTTTGTTGCTTAGGCTTTTGGAGTCAGATTAAAAAAATCATTGCCAAGGCCTATGTCCAGGAGCTCATTACCTGTGTTTTCTTCAGGACTTTTATGGTTTCAGGTCCTGTGTTCAAGGCTTTATTTGAGTTTAAATGTACGCTTCTACTTTTTTTTTTTTCTATTTTTCAATCTGTCTCTTCTTTCCATAGAGGTTACAATCCATACTTGACTTACTAAAATTCTAATATTAGTGTTTTTTATCATTTCATAGACAATGCAGGAACTTTAGACTATATGAACTCCATTTACCCCCCCACCTTTTATATAATTGTTGATGTGTATTTTAAGTCTATTTTAAATTCCACATTATTATCATTATTTTTTACAGTCATTATCATTTAGATTTACTCACATATTTACCCTTTTGATGCACTTCATTGCTTTCAGCACTTCTGTGCTTCCAACTGGGATCACTTTCCTTCTGCCTGAAGAACTCTCTTTACTATTTCTTTTAGTATGACTCTGTTGGTAATAAATTCTCTCAGTTTTTGTTTATCTGATGAAATCTTTATCCTTTATTTATGAAGGATATTTTCACTGGGTAGAAAATTCTATATTGGTAGTTGTTTTCTTTCAACAGTTTAAAGATTGACATTGCATTGGTTTTGGACTTTACTTTTTCAGTTGAGAATTCAATTACTCTTACTATTCCACTTCCAAGGTAGTGTGTGTTTTCCCCAAATGTTTTTTAAGAGCATTAAAATTTCTCTTTGGGGAACTTCCCTGGTGGCACAGTCATTAAAGAATCCACCTGCCAATGCAGGAGACACGGGTTCGAGCCCTGGTCTGGGAAGACCCCACTTGCCACAGAGCAACTAAACCCATGCAGCACAACTACTGAGCCTGCACTCTAGAGCCTGCGAGCCAAACTACTGAACCTGAAGGCCACAACTAGTGAGCCCATGCGCCACAACTACTGAAGCCCATGCACTCTAGGGCCCGTGTGCCGCAACTGCTGAACCTGCATGCTGCAACTACTGAAGCCTGTGCACCTAGAGCCTGTGCTCTGCAACAAGAGAAGCCACCACAATGAGAAACCCACACACCACAATGAAGAGTAGCCTCCACTTGCTGCAAGTGGAGAAAGCCTGCACACAGCATAGAAGACCCAACACAGCCAAAAATAAATAAATAATAAGTAAATAAATTAGTTAATTAAAATTTCTCTTTGATTTTCAGCAGTTTTACTATGATGGGTCTAGGTTTGATTTTCTCTGTATTGATTTTTTTTAACATCTTTATTGGAGTATAATTGCTTTACAATGGTGTGTTAGTTTCTGCTTTATTCTGTATTGATTCTGATTGGTGTTTGTAGAGTTTTACAAACGTTGGTCTTGGTTATTTTTGTCAGCAAGTTTTCTTTAAATGTTACTTCTGCTCCTGTTATGTCTCTCTTCTTCTTTCGGGACTTCAGTTTACATATGTTAGATCTGTTTCTTTATGTCTCAACACATTTTTCTGGAGAACCCCTTTTTAACAACCAGTTACAAATAAAAAATACTCAGTATTTACAGGTGTTCTTTTAGATGATTATGCTGCCTCACTAGTAGGTGGTGATAATGGCAGGAGAAAAACTAACTTACAAGGTGGTATCTGGGGGCTGTGGGGAGGAGATCCCTTAGAGAATCACTGAAGACACTGAGTAATCCTTCTTCTCTGGGCTTGCTGCAGGAATCCTCAAACACTGCAGTCATCTAATAAATGCAGAGGAATTTTCCAAGTGAAAGGGATCTGGGCCTCCCCTGTGAGGGAGAAACAAGTTCCACGGCTTGTTAATAGGGGCAAACTTCGGTTTGTAGTCATGTTTCCACCTGTTGAATCATCTTTACAGAAGTTGTACATTTATGGCATGTCTGTTTATGAGAAGAGATGGAAAATATGAGAAACTCTAAAACTTGAAATATTTATTTTGAAACCTCAGCATGATGAACTTCTGAGGAATTCATTGCTCAAAACGTATGCATGTATGTATATGCAAGGATGGAGATAGATAGATATAGATATAGAAATAATAGATAATATTATTTATAGATATATAAATAATGTATAATATTATTAATACATATATAATATGATATATATATCTATAGCTGTATATTATATATTACATAACATTATATAAATATAGATTTTGCCACAGAAATTCATTTTGTAGCCTTTTAAATTTAAAGATGTACTTCACTAAAAGTATCTGAGGATGCATCTCAGAAAAAGCCTTAGATTATTTTTATATGGTCAACTCCAGGAACTACTCACTCTTGAGCCAGCTCTGTGTTTTCAGATGTTATCCATGCCCCAAACTGTGATCCAACCCTGTGTTTTTTACATCATTCAGAGCTAGTTTTTCTACATACATACAGCAAATTTTAAAAGCTTTAGTATTGTTTTTATACAGCACTGCCCTAAACTTATAATTCAGGAAGTTTGGGGGGTAACATTCTTTCACCATTTGCTTGGTGTAAATCATTTCTAGTTCTGAACAGTGCCTCTTTGGCAGGGTTTAATTATACAGTGTGCTTGTGGCTACATCCATATATATGCTACCAACAAATGTCTCTAATTATTATTTGTTACCAGCTGTGTACTTTACACTGTAGTTGTTGAGTGTTTTATAGTCAGTTGTTAGTTACTAAGAGTAACTATATGTAAACTAAGAGTAAATTATACGTTTGCTTTTCTTTATTCCACTCCTTTCACTATTGTTTAAAACATGTCAGATTCAGGAAGACCCTAAACCTCTTTAAACTCTTATAGACAAGGTTTTTTTCTTGAATCAGTTTTAAAATCCTCCCAACCATTTTGGCTGCTGGCCATACCAGCATACAGTGTGAAAGAATTTTCTTTTAGGGATGACAGCCAGTGAGAAGCCTTCTGGGGCTGTTCGGTTTCCTAGCGGAGCTGCTGGTGTAGATGACGGTGCCGATCGTTCCACTTGGAGAGGCTTAAGCATCTTTGCCAGTTAGAGCTGGAAAGGTGCCCAGGAGATCGTATAGCCCAGCCCCTTCATTTTACATGTCATGAAACTAAAACCCAGCTTGGTTAACTGATGTACTTGAATTCAAAACAGCTGGCAAATGGCAACGCTCAGGGCTAGGTCACTGAGTTCACACTCTTTTTCTTTGCTCTTCTAGCTATGTCTGTTGTAAAGAAACAGGGCAGCCCAAATACTGCCCTATTAAAATGTAGGGTTAAAATACTTGAAGTAGGAGTATAGAAACCTAATGTCTAGATGGCATGAAATGGTTAAAAAAATGCTTGAAATGCATTTTTTTTTCCAATCAGGCCTGTTCCTACTGATTTTTTTTTTCCAAAATATGGTTCCAAAGTCCCCTTTTCCTGGAAGCCTCCTAAGCATTCTGAGACTGAGTTAGTAACTCCCTCCTCTTTGCTCACAAGGCACTGTGCACATTCCTGTGTATAATACATGCTTATCATGTTGTATTATAATTATTCAATTATCCATCTTCCCTCCGCCCTCCCACCTACTAGACTGAACTTCCAGGAGCAGCAGCAGTGTTTTCTTGGACTTCAAGTCCCTAGCACTTGGCAGAGAGTCTGGCACTGTGTGTGCCCTCAGTGTTTTTACGAATGAATGAATCAACCAACCACTCTCTCATAGACTTGCCCCATCAGTGAATCTTACGCTTTCTTGGACATGAAAATCACCTGGAGGTGCTGGTTAAAAGTGCATTTTTTCCAGGCTGCACCACAAGAGTGGGGCAGGGTCTAAGAATCTGCCTTTTTCCTAAGCAGCTGATGATTTGATGCAAATGCCCCATAGTCCACACTTAGCAAGCTCTGCCCAATCATTAATTCCACTGATAATTAGTTCCAGCTGTATACATCACAACAACGTGTCCATCTGAATAAAAATAGAGAGCTTTGCTACCCACCCCATTCTACCATTCTGACCCCAGAGTAGGGGTATCGACATTTGCAGAAATAAAGAAGATAATATTTATAAAGCATTTCAGGTTATTAGAAGAAGGCTATCTTGGCTCATCAGGGAAATGTAATATAAATCTGGCATCATAAAAATTATCTTAGACATGTTGAATTTGATCTGAGACTCAAATGCAGAGGAAATAAAACCCCCATGTAATACCTGCATGGACACCACACCTATAGGAGCTCTTTCCCTGGTTGGGTTCTCTTATTTGTGTTCCGTATCAGTAAATTTAATAGCTGATATTTACATAATTTTTAAAAATCCCCAGTAGTGCATCTATGCCTGCATGGCACTTTATAGGTACACACTGGTTTTTTAAATGATGACTTTAAGCAACTTTATAGGAGAAAGAGCTGAATTGGGTAGTTATTAAACTCCCTCTATATAACTACCAGAAACATTTCTGAACCTTCTGGTATATTTATTTATACATATATTGTTGAATATTTGTATTCAATTCCTCATATTACTTTTTACTTTTAACTTCTTTCTTTATGTACATTCCATACAAATATTTAAATGGTAAAATCATATTTCATGTATTTTATGCTGTTATGTACTTAGTGTTCTCCCTAATGTTGGATGCATTGGATTGCATTCAATTGCATTGGATGCATTCAATTATCTGCTATCATATACAGAGTTCTTATGTTCATTTTTGTTCAAATTATATTTTTGTCTGTATAAATTCCATGGGGTATATTCCCATGAAAGAGTAACGACAGTTTTAGAGTTCTTGTCACATGTTACAGTATTATTTTCCAAAGACACGACACCAATATACAACCCCACAGGGGTTTTCCCACAGCTTGACCAACATGTAATTTTATCATTCCAGCCTGTTTTTGCTAGTTTAAATGTGCGTAGGGCCTCTCCAGAGCTATTTTATTTTGAAGTTCTTTAAGTGAATACAAAGCAATTCATTCCACCTGTGATGATTCAGTGTTTTCATTTTAAGGACAGACAATTCATATCCTTATTTGATGGTTTTGAAGGGACAGGTTTAATCGCCTTTTGTAGGATTGATTCTGCAGGGATAGGAAATAGGCTTGGGGCAGGCTTGACATGTCAGGGAAAAAGATGAGTTATATAGCTCTGAATCAGGAAGCTTATGTGAAGGGTTGAAACAGGAACTCCAGCTGTTTATGCAGGGCTGGGGAGCAGGAACATTCTGATGGCATTTGATGACAAACGTATTGCAGGGCTTCCCTGGTGGCGCAGTGGTTGGGAGTCCGCCTGCCGATGCAGGGGGCGCGGGGTCGTGCCCCGGTCCGGGAAGGTCCCACGTGCCGCGGAGCGGCTGGGCCCTTGAGCCATGGCCGCTGAGCCTGCGCGTCCGGAGCCTGTGCTACGCAACGGGAGAGGCCACAACAGTGAGAGGCCCGCGTACCGCAAAAAAAGAAAAAAAAAAAAAAACGTATTGCAGCTTTGTTAGACAGCCAACTGTACTTCAAAATGAAAGCAAGAACCTGTACCTCCTGCCATTCTGTGATTCTCTCACGATGCCACTTCATGTTGGCGTGTTCACTTTCATGAACGTTTTCAGATATTCCCAATTCAGGTAGACCCCTCTGGTCTATGACAGGAAAGGCTTGAGAATGGCCAGAGGCCCTGAGAGGCCCTGGGGGGAAGACCTGGAAGCAGAAATCACAGGAGCCGTCAGTCTTATCTGTGAAAAGTCAGCCCAGTCACAGAAAACGACTTTGCTTGGATGTCTCTGCCCTTCGTGACTACGGTCACCTTCTGAAATAAGCAGATAAGTGATTGCTCTGCTGGCTTGGGTTCCCGTGATGCCAGAAACAAGATACAATGTGGTTATGCAAGATGGGCCTTTTGTTTTGGATAGTTGCCTAGGCTGTTGATTTTTTTAGAAATGGTGACTGCCAACTTGCAATGAAAATGAGAGTACTGAGCGCCGGGGATCAAAATCTGAAAGTTTTCCTCCATTCTTGATCGTGCTAAATTCTTGCCTTCGCTTTTGTCTCTGTAGAGTACTTACACACACACACACACACACACACACACACACACACACATACACAGCACACATTTATATCTCTATCAGCTTTATTTAGAAATAATTCAGGTACCACACAATTCACACATATACACAATTCAGTGCTTTTTAGTATATTCACAGAGTTGTGCATGCCTCAGAACAATTAATTCTAGAACATTTTCATTACCCCTAAAAGAAACCTCAGTCCCATTCCTCTATAGATTTGCTTATTCTGGACATTTCATATAAGGAATTATGCAACATGTGGTCTCTTGGTTTAGCTTCTTCGACTGAATGTAATGTTTTCAGGGTTCATCCATGCTGTGGTATGTATCAGTACTTCTTTCACTTTTTTTTTTTTATAGTATCTTTTTATATTTTACTTTTTTTTTTTTTAAACTCTTTCACTTTTTTATTGCTGAATGTAGTCCATGTATGATATACCACATGTTGTTTATCCATTCATCAGGTGATGGACATTTAGGTTGTTTCCACATTTTGGCTACCGTAAATAATGCTGCTATGAGCATTTATGTATAAGCTTTGTGTGGAAGTATGTTCTCCTTTTTCTTGGATATAAACCTAGGGGTGGGTTTGCTGGGATATATGGGAGCTCTATGTTTACCTTTCTGAGGAACTGCCAGACTGTTTTCCAAAGCAGGTACACAATTTTACATTCCCACCAACAATGTATGACTGCTTCAATTTCTTCATGTCCTCACCAGTACTCATTACTGCCCATCTTTTTTCTGGTTTATCCACCCTAGTGGTTGTGAAGTGGTAACTCATTGTGATTTTGATTTGCATTTCCTTGATGGATAATAGACTACTTACTCCTTATCCTAGTATTTTCTCATACTTTAAAAAAATAGAGAAAGAAAATACTTCGGGAAATGAAGGAGTACAATTACTACGGGCTGCTGTAACTTCTCTGGGGGTTCACATCTCATTGCATCATAGTGTAAAGGGGCCACTGCTGACAAGAATGTGCTCCAGCCATTTTCCTCCTTTCTTATATCCATTCATCATTCAGGATCCTGGAAAGGCGAGAGAATTGTCTTACGTTGGGCTATGTGCTCATCCCTTTGATTTGTGGTTATACCTGTACAACATGAGTGTGCCAATCCTGAAAGGAGATTGAGGTGCTCTTGGGTTGGGAGAATGGATGTCACAGGTGCGGCCAGGACAGGTTTCCTGCCTCTTTCCTGGATGCCCCACATTACTAAGATTGGGAGCCAGGCAGGTCATGTCAGAAACCTCATCATGCAGAAAAATTAATAATGATGCCCTAGCATACTTTATAATGGAGAAAATATAATAAGATTTACTTATAATATTTAAATATTTTATTTTAAGTTATAATTTTAAAAACGTGTATATCTCTTTGTTGGACATGCAGCATGTTTCAAATAGGGTCTCATTTGATCCTCAGTAATGCCAGTTTCTAGTTATTTTCTATAGTGGCCTCATTGTGGTTTAAGTACACTTTTGTGAACTAGGCTAAGAATCCAGATACCAAAGACTGACTTAATGAGAAAATGTGTTCTGAGTTACAAACAAATTACCAAAAAGTGAGCGCACAAAAGTCAACCTGCTCATAATCGGGATATCACTTGTCGGTAACTCCTGCCAGCAGGTGTGCGTAGACAGTGAAGAGCGACTCCCCTTTGCTCGGTTCCCGGCTACAGGGATGTTGTCTGAGGGCTCAGCAGTGTCACTGCGGCTGACTCAAAGGGTCACTCACTAGGAGTGGTTTGGAACGAATACAGTCCTTGGAATTCCAGGTAGCATCTCAGGTGCCTGTGGGGAGGTGGAAGTGTTCATTTAAAAGGTCACTGGCATTTTCTGTGAAAGCAGGCAGCGACCATAAGGGCTCAGCTGCTTGAAAGGAGAGTGACTGGTTCAAGATGATGGCTTGGGGTTTAAAGGACTCTCATCAGAGGCCAGATGTCCTCATGTGGAGAAAATGCCTTTGAATGGCCTGGGAAGAAAGAGCCAAGTGCCCTGGATTTTTTCCTTGGGCTGCAAACTCTTCTTCCTCCTCATGCTGTCATCCTTCCAGTATTGGGCAAGAGCTATAACTGCAGGCATCCTGGCTTCTGTGAACTTCTCAAGAGCGTATATTATCACCCAAAAGCTCTAGTGTCTACCCACAGGCCACTGAGGACATATTAGTCAGTTCTGCCAGTCACCCGGCTAAGGAATAAGTTTTATAACATGCTATCAAAGATTGTATCTATAATTGTGATGATGTTTTAAAATTACCACTTCATTTAGATTTTTCTGTTTTAACCCAAGGTATTCTTCTGCGGAAATAAGGAAACAGTTTACCCTCCCACCAAACCTTGGCCAGTACCATCGACAAAGCATAAGTACCTCTGGCTTCCCCTCTCTTCAACTAGTAAGTATGAGTTACAGGTTTGCTTAGAGAATGGTCAAGGGCAGAAGTGCCCAGCATAATCTTTTGCTTCCTGAGTCTTAGGTTTTCCCACCGATCCCTTACATCACCAACCACCAGTTCCTGGCTCTGCACTGCTTTTTGACATCAATTCCCCTCTCTCCCTCCGTCCACGAGGGCTGGGAATACAAAGTGGATCTCCAGGGACTATGATTCTGAAGTCTCTGGACTCAGTGGACTTCCGGGCTATTTGATTTCACCCAAATTATGATTCATATTTTGGGGAGGGGAAGGATTAGCCTGGAAACTTAAAACCATTTGTAACATGCTTTTATTGGAAAAAAAATGTATTCCCAAATCTGAAAAGTCAAGTTATGAACCTTAAGCTTTTTAAATAATTTTTTTGGAAGTGTAATTTACATACAATAAAATTTCACTCATTTGTAGGTGTTTGAGGAATTTGGCCAATTTATAGTTAACCTGTACTCAGACAAGATATAGAACTGTTTCTTTACCCTAAAAAAGCCCCGTCATGCCCCCTTTGCAGTGGGTCTCCTCTCCCAGCCCTCAGCCAGCAGCCCTAGGCAATCACCAATACACCTCTGTCATCATAATTTTGCCTTCTCTGGAACTTCATGTCCATGGAATCAGACAGTACAAACCTTCATTTTTAAAACACACTCCCCCTTTTAAGTTGAAGATTGCCTACATTTTAATATTAACGCCAATTGTTGAGTGTGTATACATATGTTATGTTATTTGAGGACTAAATGCGAGGCGTGTGCCCAGTGGGTTAAATCTGACTTAAATGAGATAGTTTATAAAACCAGAAGTGAGTCTTCACTTCCTTTTTAAGAGAGCTGCAGCCTCCACTGTACTCACTTCCCCTCACAGCACAGCCCCACTTTCTTGCTCGTTCTCTTGGTTATCTTAAGGAGGTTAGGTTATTTTTTTCTTTCTCACTTATTACTTCAAAACCACTTCTGCTCTTAGAAATTTTGTAACCTTCCACTCGGTTTCCTGTAGCCGCCATTTTGTCTCCTGTAACAGTTTTCCACGCCGTGTAACTGTGTATCTTTTAAAGGTATGTTTACTGGAGTGATTTGTGGTTCTTTCAGTAGGATAATTTGTGTGTTGTGTCACTGATGAAATAGTAGTACTAAAAAATGTATAGCACCTTTTACTGCAAGAGGTAACTTTCGATGACAGTTCTTTAAAAAATCTACTTATGACTTCGGTGGCTTGTTCAACTGCCCTTTTTAGTTGTACTTTTCCTGTCTGTTTCAGATCACAGATTATAATAAAAGCACACCAAGGGCATAATGTCCGTGCTTTCAGATGTATTAGATATGCTTTAATCCAAGATAAATTAGATATGCTTTTTGGTTTCATGTGGTGCTGGTATAGATTTCATTGAAAACCAAAAAAAATTTTTTTTTTAATTTCTGACTCAAATTGTCTTTCAAAATATGCGAAATGAAGTTAAAAAGTGACTGGAGGGCTTCCCTGGTGGCGCAGTGGTTGAGAGTCCGCCTGCCGATGCAGGGGACAGGGGTTCGTGCCCCGGTCCGGGATGATCCCACATGCCGCGGAGCGGCTGGGCCCGTGAGCCCTGGCCGCTGAGCCTGCGCGTCCGGAGCCTGTGCTCCGCAACGGGAGAGGCCACAACAGTGAGAAGCCCGCGTACCGCAAAAAAAAAAAAAAAGTGACTGGATACATTTTAAAATCTTAAACAAGGTGCGGGAGGTGGGGTTTGGTGCTTTGCTTCTTTGTAAATTCAGACTGCAGCTTTCTGGAATAGTTGTCTTGAGAAATAGTGTGGACCTCACTATTAAGAGGCTTTAAGGAAGTTTAACTCAGAGGCTTTAACCCCTTAGCTACACACCAGCTGCAGCCTGAAATTTCTTCAGGAGAAATCTTTTTTATTTAAAGTCACAAATTTTAAAAATTGTTTCTTATTTTTGCAGGCGTTCTTTTGGTAGTTATGCTGCGTCATCAGGTTTTGACAAAAGTGCATTTGGATGAATTATTTCATTAGCTAGGTGGTAGAGTTAACATGTGGCTTAACTTCTAATAGAATATGTCAAAGAAATAAGCAAAAATGTTTAACTATACATGAATCATGTGGTCCTGTCATAATTTCTACCCGGTTCTATTTGCAAATAAATAGCCTTTAAAATGTATTTCTCCTGGTTAATTCCAGTTTAGTCTTCTGAATATTTTCCCCCAGACCTCTACCCCAGCTTCAGCACAGTGTGCTGACCCTGCTTCTTCTTGTTAACTGCCTGAAGGGCAGGTGGCATATGAGGGAGCAAAAGTCTGCATTTGATTCCTCTTTTGTTTTTTAAATGCAAGGACTGCTCAGGAAATCCCAGCACCCTAATGTTTACCTGCTGGTCTTCTTGTAATGTCAGAATGAAGTGGCTGTTCTTTCCCTTGAGTCATCTTCCCGAATGAAGGTTCCTCCAACAAAAAATCATCCGCGTACATGGTGATTTCCCTTTCCCTTAAAAAAAATATTTTGTTTCATAGAAAGATAATGGGACATTTCAGGAAGATTTATTTCTGGCAAGGCAGAGGAGTAGTTTATCACCTAAAGACTCTCACCCTGAAGCACCTTTAAAAAAACTTTTCTTAAATGAGAAGCCATAGACTGTTCATTGTATGATTTTAGACAATGGGAAAATTGGATTAAGTGCATTTTGACCTTTATTTCCCTTACCTTTGTTTATAGAACCACCATTTCAACAACCCCACATGCTGATATAAATGTTTAATTTTTAAAAGTATTTAATTGGCACCACGTTATTTATTTATTTTAATTTAATTTTTATTTTATATTGGAGTAGAGTTGATTTACAATGCTGTGCTAGTTTCAGGTGTACAGCAAAGAGATTCCGTTACATATATACATATATTCATTCTTTTTCAGATTCTTTTCCCATATAGGTTATTAAAGCATATTGAGTAGAGTTTCCTGTGGAATACAGTAGGTCCTTGTTGACTTTCTATTTTATATATAGTAGTGTGTATCTGTTAATCCCAAACTCCTAATTTATCCACCCACCCCCTTTCCCCTTTAGTAACCATAAGTTTGTTTCCGAAGTCTGTGAGTCTGTTTCTGATTTGTAAATAAGTTCATTTGTATCATTTTTTAAGATTCCACATCTAAGTGATATCATAGGATATTTGCCTTTCTCTGACTTACTTCACTTAGTATGGTAATCTCTGGGTCCATCCATGTCGCTGCAAATGGCATTATTTCATTCATTTCATGGCTGAATAGTGTTCCATTGTATATATGTACCACATCTTCTTTATCCATTTATCTGTTGATGGACATTTAAGTTGCTTCCATGTCTTGGTTATTGTAAATTGTGGTGCAATGAACATTGGGGTGCTTGTATCTTTTTGAAGTATGGTTTTCTCCAGATATATGCCCAGGAGTGGGATTGCTGGATCGTATGGTAGTTCTATTTTTAGTTTCTTAAGGAACCTCCATACTGTTCTCCATAGTGGCTGCACCAATTTACATTCCCAACAACAGTGTAGGAGGGTTCCCTTTTCTCCACACCCTCTCCAGCATTTACTGTTTGTAGACGTTTTGATGATGGTCTTTCTGACCAATGTGAGGTGAAACCTCATTGTAGTTTTGATTTGAATTTTTCTAATAATTAGCAATGTTGAACATCTTTTCATGTGCTTTTTGGAAACTGGCACCAAGTTATTTAAAACCCAATCAATTATACCTTGTTGTTGTTTTGCAAGAGGCTGGAACTTGCAGTCAGATGGATCTGGGGTGGAGCATAACTGTCACTCATAATTTGGGGCAAGTTAAGTAACCTTGATGAAGGCTTCAGTTTCTTCATGTGCAGTACGGGCATAGTAATGCTACCCCTGTTAGGGTTAACATAGAATGATAAAACAGATGCTGTGTACATAGAGGCTAATGTTGCTGTCTGTTTATTTGGCACTGTGGAGACACTGTGGGAGATTTCAAGAAGATGAATAGGAGATGGTTTTGCCTCTTAAGGGCCTTATAATATATTTGGGAAGGCAGATAATACGGAGAATCCATGCTGGCTTTGGGTGTGGTGGGTGTTCAGAGGAGAGAAGATCCAAGATAAAATAGGAGGTAAAGGCTTAAAGGGGGAGGTTGAGAAGATTTAGAGGAAGGTTCTCAGACCTGGCTCTCATTAGAATCACCTGAGACCATTAGAAACATACCTGTGGCCTGTTGTAGAACAATTACATCAAAATCCCTAGAGTTGGGGTCCAGGTATCAGTATTTTAAAGTTTCATGGGACTTTAACATGTGGTCCAGGTTGAGGGTCATTTAAAGAACCTATGTGTTGATAGATAGAAGTAGTCCAAATAGGAGGAAGAACATAAGAAAAGTAAAGTTTCTTTTGTTGTCCTGGTTGCTCTGAATTTCAGAAAATGTAGTAAGCGAGGACTACTTGCTAATTCTGTGAATATATTTTTATATAAATATAGCAGATTCTGTCATAAATCTGATAAATCAAGGGAGAGGAAGGTTGCGTTTGATTTTGTGGGTATGTGTGTGTGCACGTGCGTATGTGTGGTGTTACTGGGTTTTTGTTTTTTTAACCCTAATTGTAAATGTTAGCTGTGGTGATTGTGTAAACATGCATTTTCAAAGTAGATAAAATATTTTAAAATTTTGCATTTTTGAATATGAAGAGGATTCACCATTTAGAGTTGGTTTTATAAAACAAAATGCAATGATTACAGACTTGCCCTGGGTCTTTTTGACACACCTAATACTGCCATCAGAGTCCTTTGTGGCCAGTGCCAAAGAGAGGCATCACCTGTGCATCACCCATTGGCCCTGGAATTCTCCGTTGCCACAGCTATGTGAGTAGGTTGGCCAGAGCCCCTCTGATGCCAGTCATCTATAAAGGCAAACAACTATATATTAGTTGTCTTCATTAAGATGAAACCGTAAAATAGTAAAACTATCTTTCTGATTATTCAAAGTCGAAAGGAGAGTAAAGCGTACAAAAGAAGAAAGGTAGGTCTTCTTTGCCCTAAGTTAGAAAGGATTTGAGATACTGTGTGCATGGTTAATAACTTAACTTACATTTTTATAGAGGAAAAGTGTTATTTTTAAAAGTGAGAAGAGAAAAACTTTGAAGTAAAATGGAAGGAATCAGCTGGATCATAACAGCTCTGGCTGAAGAGAAGGATGTAGAAAGCCACATCCTGGATATAAATCAAAACACTATGGTTACACGACATGTTTGTATATAACAGTTACAGGGGAAAGAAAAAAGAAGGTCTCATACCTTGGAAAGCATTCTTTTTTGTTTCGTGTTTAAGCTTCTCTGCAATAAAACAACCTTTTTTTTTTTTAACCACTAAGGATGACCTAAATGGTGGCTCACTCGATAAACATGGTCTTTTTTGTTTTTCTTTTGTGCTTCATCTTTCAAAGAAGTTGGACTATCTTTAGGTTTCATTGATTTCACTGGAGGGGACATGATGGAAAATGAAGATTTCATTACAATTTTCATGCAGATTCACAGTGGAAGGCAAAATGAAAGAGTGCCACCCTGCACGCAGAGCGTGAATTTCATTACTGTCACTGAAAAGCAGAGGAATCAAGTCAGTCTTGGTAAGATTAGATTGATGTCCATCATGGCATGTCAGTACCTTCCATGCAGTGGCATCAGTGGAAGATTGCCATTGGTGGAAACAGGGAAGTATTCCTTAATCTAAGCCGTGAAGTACTTTGAAATATTGAAGCCAGAGGAACTTTACTGCCTTCTGCTCTGTTTACTTAAAGATAGTAGAGAGCCAAGAGGATTGCTTTCCATATTCATTTACTCAGGAAACATGTATTGGGTCTCACTCTGTGCCAGGAATTGCTCTAGGAGCTGGGGATACAGTAGTGAATGTAACAAAGTGTCTGTCTTCATGAGCTTACATTCTGGAATGAGAGACGTAGACAAATAAGTGAATGTAGACTCTCTCAAGGGGTAGTAAGTGCTTTGAAAAATGAAACGTGGATAGGGAATAGAGAGTGACACAGAAGAGAGCACTATATTTTAGACTGAGTGGTCTGTGGAGGCTTGGAGGTCTGGAAAGGAGACACTTGGGAAGAATTCTGAATGAACTTAACAGGTATTTGAAGGAAGAATATTCGATTTAGAAGGAACAGCAAGAGCAAAGTCCCCAGAGCAAGAGCATATGACATGCTCCAGAAACAGGAAGGATGCAGACAGTGAGCTGAGCAGAGTGGGCAATAGGAGATGAGATGGAAGAGGAATCAAGGCTGGGTCATCGGCCTCAGAGGCCATGGGAGAACTTTGTCTCTTACTTGGATTAAGATGGGAAGTCACCGGAAGCACAGACTCAGCACCATCAGAATTGTTATTATAAAGGTTGCTTATAGGGTTCTTTTTATAAAGATCACTCTGGCTGCTAAGTGAAGAATAGACCGGGGTTGGGAGGGCAGTTAGGAAATTGTCACAGTAACTCAACAAAACAATGGTGCTGCTTTGGAATAGGGTGGTGGCAGTAGAAAAGGTGAGAAGTGGTTGGATTCTGGATATATTTCAGAAGTAAAGTGGATAGGATTTTCTGATAGATAATATGCAGGATGTAAGAAAAAGAGAGAAATCAACGTTGACTCCAAAGATTTTGCCCTGGGCAGCTGGTGGAGTGGAATCGCCACTTGCTGAGATGCACAGACCTGGAAAATACGGGAAGAGCAGATCGGCAGGAAAGTTAAGTAATTTTGAATTTGTGATGTTTGAGAGGCCTGTTAGATCACCAAGGTGCAACGCTGAGATGTAATTGGAAAAATCAACCTGAATATCAGGGCAAAGGTTACAGATACATAGCTATAATTTTAAAAAGAAAGAAAAAGAAGGTATTTAAAGTCATGCGCATAGATGAGATCATATGGGAGTAAATTCAGATTGGGGAGAGAAGCTCTTTTAGGACTGAACCCTAGGGCTCTGCAAAGGAGAAGGAGAACCTAGGAAAACTCATGTCCCAAAGGTAGAGTGACCAAGTGTCTGTTCCAGTTTGTTGGACTGAGGGGTTTCCTGGTCCATGGACTTTCAGAGATTGGGACACACTAGGACAGTTGGTCCCTCTCCACGTGAAGAAAGTGTTTCAAGAAGGAAAGAGTGATTAACTGTCCAGTGCTATAGATAAACCAGGAATGAGCGACAGCTACTGCATTTGGCAACATGGAAGTCTTGGGTGACGTTGACCAAGACTCGTCTCTCATGAACAGCCAAGTTGATTTGAGGACCACCCACCACAGGGATAGACATGCATGAGGGTACAAGGCCAGGGCATTTGGAAGCATCATGCCTCTTCCCCTAGCCCCACCCAAAGCGGCATGAAGCTTCCCCAGTGTTGTAACCAAGGACCCAGGTCTTTTGTGATTACCTGTGTGATTTGGACCAAGTTACGTAACTTCTCTGTTTTTCGGTATCCTTATTTGTGAAATATTGTGCGGATTTGTTATTTTAATCATCTATCAGTGTGATGGCGGCATACTATGCTGTGCTAAGGCTACATAGATTAATTTTAAACAGACATGGTTCTGATGCTGTAGAAGTTTTCAGCTTCAAAACAAATTGAATCCTACCCCGCGTCAGGAGAACTAGCCCTTGATGTGCATTAGGGGACAAGGAAAAACTTGAACCCTCTTCATTAAAAATGAATATTTGTCTCTGAATAATTTAAGCTTTTAGAGTATTTATACTTTTTGTGTATTTCTAGTCTTCTATGGATCAGACATCTGAAGAAAATAGCTAGAAAGAAAGACTGCACGAATCTTCACTAGAGGAGTGTTGAAAATTGATTGAGGTCATTGACTGTGTCTCCTTGGCCTAGTGCTGGACTGCTTAGGACCCCAGCGAGTATTTGTTGAATGAGTGAAAGTTGGCGTATTATTCTAGATTCAACCAGAGCAGTGGAACTGGTAGGACATGCATCTTCATGTTTATTAAGGAATTGATTACAGGGAATTGGTTTACCCACTGGTGGTGGCTAAGCAAGGCTGAAGTCCACGGGGCGTTCAGGAAGGCAAGATCACAGCAAGCTGGAACTCCACGGGCATGAGCTGAAGCCTGGAGCCCTGAACTTCCAGAGAGCCTCCACTCTCTGTGAAAAGACATCCAACTGATTGAGTCAGGCCACCCAGGCTAATCTCCCTTTTGATTATCTTAAAGTCAACTGGTTAGAGACTTTAATTACATGGGTAATATCACTTCACACCTAACTTAGCGTTTGATTGTATCAGTAGGTGTGTGTATGCTACAGAATAGCTGCAGTCTCCCTTCTGTCCTCCAGTTCTGGCAAGAGAAAACCCCGGTAGCCAACCACGACTGGAAGAGTACTAGGAAGGGAATTTGGAAGAATGTAGCTCTGCTGAGCCAAGTTGACACATCACAAAGCCATCACAATCAAAGCCTGATTTAGGATAATTTGCAGTCTTAAGTTGTTTTGTTTTTAAAAATGGATTTTTTGTGTTTGTTTTTATTTTGATTATTTAGGGTTTTTTCTTATATTATTTTAACAAATGATAGACATGATATGATAATTCCTTGTATAAGATGACCTTGAAATTACTTTGGATCATACCATTTCAACTAGTCTTCAGTCTCCACTGACTAGGAGGCCACATATAACTCAGTAGCAGAGAAAACAAAAATAGTAAATTTTCACATTTGGCTTTTATGCTCCCAAGAGCCCAAGGGACTGACCTCAGAACATCCCCTTCTGGCCCCATTCCTAAACTTCAGCCCCCAATGAAATGCAAAACCACTGTAAATCTCTTCAATATTTGTTTACCCCTAAATGTGTGTATGTGTTAATTCCTTAATAATAAAACCTACTCTTTTTTTTTTTTTCTTTTTTAAAACCTACTCTTGAGATTGACTTCAGATAGTTTAGAGAACAGAAATCTCTTTTGGTTCCTGGTTATTTGAATATGCAAGAGGAACAACTTGCTTGGAGGCCTAGGTAACAGTAGTTGGCCTCTCCACCCACTTGCCAAGAGCAGGAGCAGTTTACATCTCTTTTGCAATGAACAGTTTCCTCCCTTGTTAGTTTCAGCATAGAAAGCGTAGTGGTGACTCGTTATTACATGCCAGCTTATGTGTAGGGCTAGAATGATACTCAAGAATTCTATCATTATGGCTTATTCTTATCGTCTGTTCAGTCCTGAAGTAGATTCAGACCGTAAGAGTTTATGACTTTATGATCAACTGTGTTTATTGCTTTTGGCACATTGCCGCACAGTTAGTGCTCAGTGATGACACTGTATTCTTTGTCATAGCTCCCCCCTCCAAAGATAGCATTATTTTGTATGTGAGAAGGTGGCAAGCTTCCCCGTCTCACAGTTGACTCAAGGTCTGGGGAAAGAGGCATGAGAGTAGCTTCCTGTATTCATCTTTATCCCTAAGGGCCAACTCAGTGACTTGCATTTAGTAGATGTTCAGCAAGTAATTGAACTTGCTGATGAAGTTCAAAAACGGAGTCAGCTATCCTTTGCCCGCCCCCCTCCACCGGCTCATCGGCAGCCTGTCCTGTAGGTAACAGGTGCCAGTATCAGCCAGGTTTTTCTTATCCCTTGTGGCTTTGAATTTTAGGGACATGATAAGTATAATACTTTGGCTGGACCTAAATTTTTTTCTCTCTGATGATTTCACACAAATGCCATTTCTCTGTGGAAGCTTCTACCTGCTATTGGTTGGCCAAAAAGTTCCTTCGGGTTTTTTTCCATTAAGATGTTACAGAAAAACCCAAAGGAACTTTTTGGCCAACCCAATAGTTATTAGTGCTAGTGTCACATGGTTTCAAATGTGCTTCAATATAATTTTTCAGTATATCTCTTCAATGCCTCTGCTCGAATAATTGATACTCTTCATGATAAATTTACGTTTAGTATCGCTTTAATCAGTTAATTACTTCACTATTATTACTTTGAGAAGCCAATCTCATGAGAAATTCAGGGTGGAACTTGGGCGTGGTGGCAGATTGATTTATTTTACTCTCTTCTAAACACACTTACCACTGCCTTGTGTTTAATTATTTCTGGAAATTCAGATTCCCTGGAAAGCCAGCAAGAGAAAACAGAATTAGGAACCTGCCTAGGTTTGAATTCCAGATGGGCTACTTCCCAGCTATGTAAACATGGGCAAACTATTAAATCTCTAGCCTTCAAAGTCCTCATCTGTAAAATGAGGGTAATAAAAGAGTGTACTTTACAGAGTTCTGGTGAGGATTAAATGAGATACTGTCGAGAGTGACCTAGCGCAACTTCTTGGCACATCGTGCTCAACAGTTTTTAGTTCAAGGGTATAAACTTTACAGTAATAAGGTTGAGTATGCAAACAGTGCAGTCTCTTCATTTCGAGTTGAAGTCATTTCAGTCCCTGCGCCTGAACTCTGTGCCGTGTTGTGATAAGGAGTGGAAAGTCCGCTTTCTCCCTCGGGGTTGGTCTTATGTGAGTCTGCAGTAGATTGTTTTTTGTTCTGTGCGTGGATAATGCCTGTTGTTCCCTCTGGCAGAGGTCAACAATGTCTTTTTGCAAACTGTCCCCACCTGGCTTCTGCATAGCCTGATCTGCAGTTCTCTGAGCCCCTGGTGGTCCCAGCTGCTTCATCTTGAGAGGCCCCTCTAAGGACTGTGGTCCTCTCCTCAGCTGACTTCCAGGTCCCCAGTCAGAACCCAGGGAAAGAAACTTCCTTGTCCTCAGTCACACTTTGTGGGAGCCTTGGGGAAGCAGGGGAGTGTCTGTGCTCTCTCCTACTGAAGAATGTCCTGCTGCCTTCTCTTCTGCCCCTTTTGGTCCTGCTGGCATAGGGCATTATGTAAGCCAGCCACTTCAAGAATCTCAGACAGGGAGGGCATGTTTGCTCACTTCTCAGCTTCGTCCTCACTCTTTCACGTGTCACTCAGGTCTCCACCACCACCAGGGACACAAAGGTGGGAGGAGACAGGGCAAGCCACACTTACCTTCTCTAATCTTCTTGCCTCTTCCATGGCACTTTTTTCCTCTTCTCTAACCTGGAGCCTTACATCTAGCCTGGTGTATGGTTTCAGGGTGATGAAAAACCGGTTTGGTCAGCATTTCCTTTAGATCTGTCCTTGTTTCAGAGCGAGGCAGTACAAGTCAAGAATCTGGGGTGTTTGTTGGAGTGATGACTCCAAATAGTCTCACATAAATGAACACCACAGAGCTGCTGTTATTATTATTATTATTATTATTACTACTACCACTACTACACATGTCAACTTGATCTGAGTGATTCTTTTACTCCCTTAAGGCAGTGGTTTCCTAAGTCTAAGTGGACTTCACAAGCTAGAGAAAAATATTTGTTGAATTGCCAGCTTGCACCTGAGGAAAATTATTTTTTAAATTACCACCTACTTCTATCATTTCTTTTATACCCTCACTATGGAAGGATATAATTGAAGAGACAAAATTTAAAAAGGCAATCCTTTCCAAGCAAGTACATTCAGCCTTATGAAAACGCAGCCAGTTGCCCTTAGTTTGCTTATTTAACTGCAGTCAGTGAAAATTCTTCCCAACCGGCACCAGGCAGTGCAGCAGCGTTTGGAAATCACTGCCTTGGAGTGTCCCAGCCACCCAGCCTGGTTCACTGTGGGCTGTGATTACGAATGAAGTGCCTTCAAGAATCAATGTATAGGATAACTCAGGCCAAAGAAAGCACTGTACCTAAATACTCAGACGGAACGCCTGTCGAGTTTGCCTGAATCTCTAGAAAATTGCCTCCGATTCGCCGCTTCATGTTTATTTGGGTAAACGTGGCCTCAGAGAGCTTTTGCGTGAGAAATTATAAAAATGCAGCAAGGCCTAGTGATCTCATTTTGGATCTTCTCAGGAATCCTCATCAAGATGCAATTAGGGCTTCCCCCGTGGTGCAGTGGTTGAGAGTCCGCCTGCCGATGCAGGGGACACGGGTTCGTGCCCCGGTCCGGAAAGATCCCACATGCCGTGGAGCGGCTGGGCCCGTGAGCCATGGCCGCTGAGCCTGCGCGTCCGGAGCCTGTGCTCCGCAACGGGAGAGGCCACAACAGTGAGAGGCCCGCATACCACACACACACACACACACACACACACACACACACACACACACACACACACACACACACACAAAGATGCAATTAAGCAGAGAAAAATTCTACCTTGGGGTGTGATTTTAATTACTCACTGTGTTCTGACTTGACTTTCCATGCTGTGTTTCTTTTCCTTTGCATATCACCACTTCTGTGTTTGACAGCTTCTCTAAAGACAGCCCCACTTAGTTGTACATGAGGAGCGAAGCACTTACTGGGAGGAGAGGGAGGACAGGGCACACATCTCCTGTCGCCTTAGTGCTTTTACCCTAAACCGTGTGGGAACCTCTTTTTCCTTTCCCTGACCCCAGCCTCAGTTTTATGACCCGGTGGAGCCAGTGGACTTTGAAGGACTTCTGATGACACACCTGAACAGCCTGGATGTGGAGCTTGCCCAAGAGCTGGGAGACTTCTCCGAAGATGACTTGGACGTGGTGTTCACGCCGAAGGAATGTCGAACTTTGCAGCCCTCTTTGCCGGAGGAAGGGTAAATTGCTTTCTTAAAATGTGGATGGGATTATGATGATCATGCCTGTTCTTGGTTAGGGAGAGATGCCCTAATTCTGGACTTCTCTTACAAGTAACATGACTCAGATCTATCAAGATGTGCAGGATGACTACTGTGGCACTGTCACCTACATGTAGATAGATTTTGAACTGGTTTGACCAGAGGCTTTGAAAAGCCATGTGGGGACTAAGCCAGTTAAAGGGCTGCAGTGGAACAAAATCGACTGCTTAAGAAGAGGTGAAGAGTGCAGGCTCTGGACCCAGACTGCCCGGGTCAGCTCAGTGACTGTGGGCAAGTCATGTGACCTCAGGAGGCCTCAGTTTTTTCCATTTGTAAAAATAATAATCATTGAAATGTCTCCGTTCAGGAGCATTTTAATTCTTTCCATATATGAGACTGGATCAAGTCACACAAGTAAGTCCGATCCACATTTCTTGAGCATCTACTATGTGCTGAGAACTGGGATAAGAAGATGAATAAGGCAAAGTTCTTTCTTGTGAAGCAAGTCTTGTCAAGCGGAAAAACAATGGGGAAAGCTCTGTAGTGTGAATATGTGAATAGCTGCTTAGGGTTGAGTTTCTACAGTGGGTTAATCGATGTGTTTACAGGTGTCAGCATTAGTCCTCAGTATCAAATGATGGAATTATATTTAGATGAAACTCCTGTTATTTCCATAGAGTAACAAGCAATGTCTCTTTGGAGATTTAGGATGAACTTTTATTTGCATTCATCTTCAAAACCAAAGATTCACAACCTCCTGAGATTTTCAACCTTCTCCTCTTCCCCAAAAAGTCCTGGAAATGAGATCATGAAACACAGCCCCTGCCCTCATTATTCGGGGATATTCCAGTTCTATTTTGGATTTTATTTCGTCACAGTTTAAGAAGGTTAGATGACAGTGATAGGGTATTATTTGACCCTTTGCTCTTTGTTTAGACAGTTCTCATTCATATAGAAGAGCTGACCATATGCTCTGCTCTAACATTTTGAAGATACTCACTCCCCAGAAAACAAGATCATGGTGATTCTTGGGAAACATTCTTCCCTGTTGTCAGTCCATTTATTCAGATGTGACTTTCATATAGGTAACATCTATTATTGTTACCTTTGGTAGAGAATAATTTAATTTCTTTGTGTAAAATATATGGTTAATTGTCTTCAAATGAGATCAGAATCTTGGAAAATCCTGTTTAAAATACTTAAAATAGGGCTTCCCTGGGCGCACAGTGGTTGAGAGTCCGCCTGCCGATGCAGGGGACACGGGTTCGTGCCCCAGTCTGGGAAGATCCCACATGCCGCGGAGTGGCTGGGCCCGTGAGTCATGGCCCTGAGCCTGTGCGTCCGGAGCCTGTGATCGGCAATGGGAGAGGCCACAACAGTGAGAGGCCCACGTACCGCAAAAAAAAAAAAAAAAAAAAAAAAAAAAACTTACAGTAAGTTTACAGGTAGGAGGATTTTTATTTTTTTTTGAAATTTGATAGAAGAGGTAATTTTTTTCTTAACATCAGGTTTTTTTTGTTTTTTGCGATACGTGGGCCTCTCACTGTTGTGGCCTCTCCCGTTGCGGAGCACAGGCTCCGGATGCACAGGCTCAGCGGCCATGGCTCACGGGCCCAGCCGCTCCGCGACATGTGGGATCCTCCTGGACCGGGGCACGAACCCGTGTCCCCTGCATCAGCAGGCGGACTCTCAACCACTACACCACCAGGGAAGCCCTTAACATCAATTTTTGAGCATAATATTGCCTCGTCACCAGAATTGATAACTAACACGTTATCTGTCTGATGGCTTTCAAATACCCTCTACTGTTTCAATCGTTGCCCAAAAGTCTTGTGTATAATTAAAGCCCAGGAAAGTATCATCATCATCAGAGTACACGACAGCTGACTCCTGTTGAACCCCAGTGCCTATCCGAGAACATGATATTGAGCTGTGATAGTGCAGTGGGTGTAAACCTGCGCTCCCAGGCGAGTGGCCTAGGGTCATTTCCCTGCTCTTCCACTTGCTGAGTGTCTTTGAGAAAGATCTTTTCATCTCATCCCTCTGCAAAATGAAAATAGTAATAGCGTCTGTTCTATGGAGCTGATTGACATTAACTGAATTCATACCTGTAGAGGGATTGCATCAGTGCCTAGTGCAGAATGAATGGCACACAAGTGTGAACTATCACACGTAGGTCTTATTATGTGCCAGACGCTTTTCTAAGCACTTCACACACTGACTTCATCTTCATCACAGCTCTCCAAGGGAGCACTGCACGATTACTCTCCCCACTTACAGTGAGGAAACTGAGGCACAGAAGGGTTGAGTGACTGGCCCAAGGTCTCATAAGGAATGGGGCTGGGATTTGAGTAGTCAGGGCCCAGGGACCACATGTCTGACTTCTACAGTATTCCATCTAAAACTAACAGCCAGTCCACAAGGTGGGTACTGTTCTTACCCTCTTTCTACAAACCAGAAAATTAAAACTTAGAGCACTTAGACCTATTTATCTGTAGTACCAACACGTTTGGGAGAACAGCAAAAAAACCCAAAACAAACAAACAAACGAAAAATAACCTTTGCTACTGCGGGGAAGTAGTGATTTCTAAATTTCCAGACTCCGAAGCACTCTAAGAGCTTCTCTCATGACACACTCTATGCAGTAGACAAGAGCTGCCCGAATTAATAATCACCAACCAAAGCCAGGGCCTGCCAGCTCCTCAAAGTACAACTCCTCTTCTTCATGGCTTTCAAAAAGGAAAACATGCATGTCCTAACAAGGTTACACGTGAGCAAAAAATATGCCCAGATTACCCCAGAAGAGACTGGTATTTATACTTATTCTTCTTGTTTTGTATGTGATTACAGCTAGTTCTACCTGTCTTGTGTCGGAATGCCTTCAGGGATAGATAATAATCTAATACGATTCTGTGTAATAAAGAAAACCCACAAAGCACAAAATGCCAACGTTTGTCTCATCAAAGTAAAAATGTTACTGCCTCAGGAATACTTCAGACACTTGAGAGGATTGGATAACAATGCCCTTGCCATTCTCAGTTGATACGGATTTGAAATCATCCTGCTGTCCTTGGTTATGATAAAGGACTGCTTTGTTGTGTTTACCTGGTAATAACTTCTTTATGTTGTTTTCCACCTCATTAGGGTTGAACTGGACCCTCACGTCAGGGACTGCGTTCAGACCTATATTCGGGAGTGGCTAATTGTGAATCGGAAGTAAGTTCATTTTTTTCCCTCTTTACGTATATACTTACTTTATATCGTTACCTTTTTATAACTTTTTTAAAAAAAATTAATAAACTTTTTTTAGAACAGTGTAGGCTTACAAGAAAATTGATTAGAAAGAAGTACTGAGAGTTCTCATATACTACCTCCCACACACATTTCCCCCTATTATTAATGTACTGGGTTTTTTGGTGTGTGTGAGGTTTTTATGTCCTTGAATGGCCATGAATATTGATTTTGGGGATTCCAAATAAATTTTAGCAAGTAGGCAAATGCAAAATCCATGAATAATGAGCATTGAGTGTATCTTGTATCACTCTCCTGCTCAAACACCTTCTAAGGCTCTCTATTTCCTACTATATCAAATATAAACACCACCTGCTTGCCTTTCAAGGGCTTTAATAATCTGGCCCAACTCTATCTATTAAAACGTATTTCCCTTAACTGCTGGAGCCCCTTCCTTTCTCTGAGCCTGCGTCTCTTCCTCACTGTTGCACCACATGACTGACTCAGTCCTCCCTCCACACTTTTGCTCTTGCTGTCTCCCCTCTGGGCATGCTCTCCCTTCTTTCATCTGTCTACCCAATCCTACCCGTGGATAAAAGATCATATCAAATTTCTTTTTTCTTCGTGCAGCTTTCTCTGACTAATTTATCCTTCCTTGGATGAGTCTTACTTAAGTGTGGAATATTTGGTACAATTGATGAGCCAGTGTTGATCCATTATTATTATTATTTTTTTTTTTTTTTTTTTGCGGTACGTGGGCCTCTCACTGTTGTGGCCTCTCCCGTTGCGGAGCACAGGCTCCGGACGCGCAGGCTCAGCGGCCATGGCTCACGGGCCCAGCTGCTCCGCGGCATATGGGATCTTCCCGGACCGGGGCACGAACCCGTGTCTCCTGCATCAGCAGGCGGACTCTCAACCACTGCGCCACCAGGAAAGCCCAATCCATTATTATTAACTAAAGTCCATAGTTTACAGTAGGGCTTATTTTTTGTGTTTACATTCTGTGGTTTTGACAAATGTAAAATGACGTTTATCTACCACTGGAGTGTCATACCGAATAGTTTCACTGCCCTAAAAATCCCCTCTGTGCCCTCTGGTCCTCCCTCCCTGGCAACCACTTATCTTTTTACTGTCTCCATAGTTTTGCCTTCTTTTTCTGTGTGTTTTTGTGGCTTGATAGCTCATTTCTTTCTTCGCTGAATAATATTCCACTGCATGGATTTACTATAGTTTGTTCATCCATTCACCTACTGAAGGAGAAAGTTACATTTTAAACACAAAGAATAGAGCCCTTTTATTTCTATTCTGATGAATTCCTGGGGGGTGGGGGTGGGGATTAATGAATGGAAATTTGGCCTCAGATTCAAAGGGCACATTTAAATTTATGACCAAGAAATAAATTACTTGCTTGCCTTCTAGTCAAAAAGGCCCTTCTCTCCTGGGTTAATTAAATGTTCTATAACATTGTCCTGAGCTTTTTGTCTCCATGCCAATGACCTGGAGAGTACCCTCTAATGAGAAGCATCTACCCACACTGGAATTCGCAACCTGTATGTGTGTACGTGTTGGGGAGCTGTCTGGGGAGAGTCTGCAATCAGGGGCACACCCCACTAGAGAAACATCAGAGAACCTGTGACAACACACAAGTAGTTTGAAATTCTGATATCCTCACCTCTCCTATACTCCAGTAAGAATTACCGTTCTGTGGGATAAATGATGGAAGACTTTGGAGGTTGGGTTTTATCCAGCTCCTGGAAGGGTACCATTGAATTTGTGGTGATGTGTTTTGGAGTAATGTCAGTATGCATACTATTTTCAGTAACTGAGAAAGAGAAAGCTTCACTTGTATAAAGTAATTAAGAGAAAGTTAGACGCTAATCCATCATCTGTTCTAACTTGAATAGAAAACCAAGTTTGCCGGGCAGTCAAATAAGATTATACTTTGCTGGTAATAAATAGAAGATTTCAGAACAAGTTGTTCTCATGCTTTTAAATGTTATAATTAGAGGTACTTTCTGGATATGAAGGCTTGAAAGAAATCTGAGACGGGGCAATAAATAGAAAGGTCCATTTTACTACACTTGGTTTTTATTTTCTATTCGGGACACTGCACTTTTTCATTCTTCATGGCAATTTCCATTGGAATTTTTTTTCTCTATCTTGAACAAACTTAAAGGACTCTTTTTAGAATACTCATTGTAAAAATTTTGGAGATCATAGCGAACCAAAAAGAGAAAACAAAAATCACTCCATTTCACTATAGACACATAACCACCATTAACATTTGATGTGTTGCCTTTGAATCATATTTCTTTGTATATATTTGCATAAAAATTAAGTCCGATTTTGATACTGTTTGGCAGCATGCTTTTTCAGTCTTCACACTAAGTGGTAACTATCTCTTTGCTATTAAATATTATTCCTCAAGACAATTTTTAATGGTTGTATAATGTATTTATACAAAAATTTATTTAAACAATTTTAATGCTTAGATGATCCCCTGTTTTTCAGTGTTATACCCAGTATAGCAACATTCTTGTGTATAGTTATGTTTTTTTTCCGTTTGGAATAAATTCCTACAAGAGGAGTTTCTGTGTGTTTAAGTGTATGCACAAATTTAAGGATTTGGGAATAACATATCAGAAAGATTATTAGCAAGATATGCGTGAATCCTCAAGAATATTGGATGTTATCTTTTAATAAATTTCCAATTTTATTTGTAAAATGGCTGTCTTTTATTTGCATTTTCTTTGTTTCAATTTGGTATCTTTTTTTCCATAAATTTATCGTCCATTTGTAAGTTTTCCTTGGTGCTCTGCTTATTCATTAAATTTGTGCATCTCTATTACTGTAGTTGTCTGGTCTTGTTTATCTTTAGGGCTGCTTTCATTCGGTAAGGATATTAACCCTTTGTATGTCATATAATACAAATTCCTTACCCAGGATACTCTTTGTCTTTTAAATTTGTTTATAGTTTTTTAACATTCAAAATTATTTATTAGTAAAATCTATATTGACAGTTTTCCTTATGATTTATAGTTTTGCTGTCATGCTTAAAATTTAATCCATAAACCTAGTATTATTTACTAGGAATTTAGGATTAAAATGTTAAACTAGACCATTAGCCACTTTGATTATTGCTTCCGTTCCCTCATGTGTCTCCATTTGTTTTTATCTCTTCTGTAGGAACAGTGGTTTTTCATATATTTATTCTGTGCAAGTTTTGTATCTTTTTATTTTCACAAAACAAAGCAATGTCTGTTTTAACTTTATGTTTGGCAACATACTGAGGATGGGGATTGTCATTGGCCCCGTTATCTGCGCACTTGGGTAACGGACCAGCTTGTTTCCCAGAAATTAGCTAATGGACAGGTAGATGTGTGCAACGTCGAAACTCGTTTTCAGTTTCTGGCAAGCTTTGACTAGTGTTCAACTGAGGAAGCACCTTTTCCAACCCCACTGTTTGACCTTTTGGTACTCTAAATCTGATACTCTAACATAAAGGCTATAATTCCTATTGAACAGTCCTCCCAGGATCATTCTGCCCTCACGTGCATCCGTAGTATTTTATTTGTGGGGAGAATCCAATACACTCTTCCAGGTGCCCTTCATCTCCCAACCCTACATACATATTCAGCTAGTTGTTTTCTATGAGTTGTTTCTATATGGTTGCAGAGTGATGGTAGAAAGAGAAAGGCAAGGAAGGTAGTGGTTCTGGTGGTAGTTCATTTCAGTAAAACCAGGTGGAACCTGTGAATGGCTTCATAGATAAGCCACTACAAGAAGGAGAATTTAGATTCCTGACTATTATAGACATTGACTGTTCGGGGACTGACAGGAAGGAAAGTACATAGTGCTTTCCTCTGCATTGCCCTTTGGGGAGGCAAAGTATGGTACATCCTTCTCTTTCCAGCTGCATCTGATCCACAGAGATTCTGTCTAGACTTCGGCATTAAGTTATCTGTTTTGGTGAGTTTCCATTTTTTCTGTGTCTTCATAGGCCGGGAAGTTGGAGAAAGTCACAATAGTGGTTGCTGACCAGTTGTTAATTAGCAATTAATGAGCTCTCCTTTGAATTTGTTATTTTATGTGCTAAATAATGTAAGCTTGTTTTTTGTTTTTTTGTTTTTTTTGCGGTACGCGGGCCTCTCACTGTTGTGGCCTCTCCCGTTGTGGAGCACAGGCTCCGGTCGCGCAGGCTCAGCGGTCATGGCTCACGGGCCTAGCCGCTCCACGGCATGTGGGATCTTCCCCGACCAGGGCACGAACCCGCGTCCCCTGCATCGGCAGGCGGACTCTCAAGCACTGCGCCACCAGGCAAGCCCTGAAGTTGGTTTTTGTTCTGTGCGGAAGACACCAGACTCATTGAGGTGGCTAAAGTCAGGGCTGCGCCCTTCTGTGTACTTGGCCAGAGGCAGCCCTGTTGAGGGAAGGAGTGAGGAACAAATATGTGTTTTGCATCAGCTGCGGGTCTGGCCTGCCCTAGGCACTGGGGATGCAGCTGTGAACAAGACAGAGGCAGCGCCCTTTACAGAGCTCAGGATCTAGGAGGGCAGAAAGCACTAGATAAGAGTTGGAAGGGGAGCACCCCACAGCGCTGTAGACGTCTTTAATGAGATGGTTTAACTTGGTTGGAGGCATCAGGGAGGGTGTGCCCAGGGAATAATAATGAGAATAAACAGCCTTTATTGTGAAAAAATGTGTATATGTATTCTTTTTCATATTCTTTTCCATTATGGTTTATTATAGGATATTGAGTATAGTTAGCTGTGCAATACAGTAGGACCTCGTTGTTTATCTATTTTGTATATAGTAGTTTGTATCTGCTAATCCCAAACTTCTAATTTATCCCTACCCCCCTCTTCCCCTTTGGTAACAATAAGTTTGTTTTCTATGTCTGTGAGTCTGTTTCTTCTGTAAATAAGTTCATTTGTGTCACATTTTAGATTCCACATGTAGGTAATGTCATATGATATTTGTCTTTCTCTGTCTGACTTCACTTAGTGTGATAATCCTCTGGGTCCATCCATGTTGCTGCAAATGGCATTCTATTCTTTTTTTTTTGGCTGTGTTGGGTCTTCGTTGCTGCACGTGGGCTTTCTCTAGTTGCGTTGAGCAGGGGCTACTCTTCGTTGCAATGTGGGGGCTTCTCATTGTGGTGGCTTCTCTTGTTGTGGAGCATGGGCTCTAAGCACACAGGCTTCAGTAGTTGTGGCGTGCATGCTCAGTAGTTGCGGCTTGTGGGCTCTAGAGCGCAGGCTCAGTAGTTGTGGCACACGGGCTTAGTCGCTCTGCGGCATGTGGGATCTTCCCGGGCAAGGGATCAAACCAGTGTCCCCTGCATTGGCAGGCGGATTCTTAACCACTCCGCCACCAGGGAATTCCCTTCATTCTTTTTTATGGCTGAATAATACTCCACTGTGTGTGTGTGTGTGTGTGTGTGTGTGTGTGTATACCACATCTTCTTTATCCATTCATCTGTAGACGGAAGTTTAGGTTACTTCCATGTCTTGTCTATTGTAAATAGTGCTGTAATGAACATACAGGTGCATGTATCTTTTCGAGTTATGGTTTTGTCCAGATATATGCCCAGGAATGGGATTGCTGGATTGTATGGTAGTTCTTTTTTTAGTTTTTTAAGGAACCTCCATACTGTTTTTCATAGCGGCTGCAGTAATTTATATTTCCACCAACAGTATAGGAGGGTTTGGGGGGAACTTTTCGAACAATTCCTCAGAAGAAATAACTATTTAAAATATTTACGAAAATGATTTTGGTTCCAATTGCTCTAAGTGTGCAAATCATAGTGGTAAAAAAAAAAAAAGTAGATCCACGTGTGACCAAGCTTCATTTTATCTTATAATATTTATTTTCTACTTTCTAACAGAGATCTTTGAGAGAGAGCCTCACATGGGCATTCATAAACTTGCTAGCTTCTTCAAAGTTATTCTCACCAATATTCGTTAAGCAACATGTATGTGTATGCCAAATGGGTAAGCTTTTCTAGTGTATAAAATCCTTAGGGGGCTTTCCCTAAGGATTCAAATAAAAAGCTTCATGTGATCTAATGTCCTGGCAAGAAAACCCACCCAACTCAAAGTAATGGAAAATATAGGCAAACATTAAGTTGCTTCCTAAGATTACACTACCCTAAATGACAACACACTGAATTAGTGAGTGTTTTTCCTGAGAAATCCAATTTTAAGGGGAAAAGTTCCCAAAGGAATTAACTAACGTTAATTTGTTCTAAGATGGAAAGAAAACAGTGAATTAAAACTCAAAATTCACACTTGCCCTTTGCCTTTCTTAGGATGTGTACACTCCAGAGGATGTTGATGTCACAGGTTCAGTGTCACATACTTCTTCATAAGGAAACCGGTGTGGGCCACAGGAATAAAAATCCAGAAACAACCTAGCTTAAGACCTTATGTGTGGTAGCCTTGGAGACCAGAACTATTTCTGGTCTTTAGCTTTCTTCCTTGTGTCATCAAATGCACTTATTTCCAAGAGTGTTTACTTACAAGTGAATCCCCACCCCCCTTGCCAGTTACAGCCATGTGCCTGCTTCCATTTTCCTCAAGTCACTTCTCTCTACGCCTCTTTCTCCATTGGGTATGGCATAGACATGAGCTGAATTCTAGGACATTTCCCCCAGCTTTAAGATTTTAAGATAAAGAGTTCATACACCATATCTGAAAACTTTTATATCAGATTTTCTCCTCAAAAGAAACTTAAATCTGGGAGAAATGAAACTTATTTGGTTATTGTTCTTTTGCTATTTCATGCAAACGGATGCTTTCTTTTTTGTCCTCCGTTTTGTTAGAATGTTTTCTGAAGTCATTTACCCAGACCGCCCAAAGCCACTAACAAATGGGCATTTTTAAAAAAAATGAGTTACAGAATACTGTTAAAAGTTCATCTCACAACATGTATACTCTAACCGTATATCTGTGTCACCCTCAGGATCTGGGGGATGGAAAGCATTAAGACTAAATGTATTCCATGGCTGTGGATTTGAAACCAGAGCAAACTGTGTTCCCCTTCCTCATTCTAGATTTAGCATCTACTTCCCCATTTTGAAATCTCAGAAAGTTGCAAAGCTACCTTGTGACAGCAAGGGTAAAGCTGGCTGGAGAGGAGAGGCCAAGGGTTGGCAAGCATGTAAAGATGACTCATTTCAGCAGTGCCAGCCACAGAAGTCAGAAACCGCCATGGGGTGGGTAGTGAGACTGCTGGCTGAGTGCCATCAGCTACCAGAGTCCCAGCCTCCCTACCCGACCCGCACATCTGAGCCAAATAAAGCCATGCTCCTGTGGAGCCTATTTGCAGACAAGAGAGAGATGGGCAAGTAGCCAAATGGTAGAAAGACTGTTTCTCATGAAATAAACACAACCTATTGCTTCTCCAGAGAACTGTGTTCCTTTTCTTCAAACACTACCGTTACCCATTTGGGGACAGTCCAAAGACAAACATATCTTGAGAGCGTTCTCTTTAGAGGCAGTGTCATGGAGTAGATAGAGTCTAGACTTGGGTCCAGATGCTGGCTCCTTATGTAATGTCTATGAGACCCTGGGCAAGTGACTTCATCTCTCCGAACCAGCGTTTCCTCAAGTGTGAAATGGGGGGAAATGTTGCTCATTTTGAAAGCTTATTGCGAAGACTGGAAAATAATACATGTTCCTCTTCTTCTTTTTCCTCTTCCCCTTCCTATACCCTTTTCTCTTTCTTTCCTCTCTCTTCTTGTACAATTTGGTGTGGAAGCCATCAGAACAAGTTGGCCATCCGTGACTCAGGGTGGGGAGTAGCTGAAGAGGGCCAGAATGAGGAGTGGAAGGCCAAACACGCTGAGGAGGACACACGTTTAGAAGGGCCGCCTGGCATGGAGAAGCAGAACCTACATGGTTGAGGGGGGTATCTGAGCCTGGGGCAGCCTGGCATGTGATAACAGAGCAGACATTCTGAGTAGAATGAGGGGGTGTTACATGGGGGAGAAGCCTACCACGAGGTGTCAGAGCCCAGGCAAGGGACAAGGATGTCCTTGTGGGATGGGAGGGTGGCCTGGCACTAAGTGTCAGTGCAGACTGAAGAAGACGTCGTGCCAGAGGGCAAGCCTGGTGCAGGGTGTCAGAGTCAGAATATAAGGAGGGCAACGTGTGTGGGCATGGAGGGGTGCTGTTAGCAAGGGTTACATTAAGGGGATTAATCAAGTAAGTAAGTATATTAAGGACAGTAGGTGTTAGATTTTTCACTATCTGAGAAGGAAGTTAATATGGAAAGGAAGAACACTAGAATGGATACTGTGATGTCAGATTGGGATTGCAAGGATCAACATGAACTCCTGGCTTTCAAAACACACACACACACACACACACACACACACACACACACACACACACACACACACACCCTACCTAACTCTGTTCACTGAGAAGACATAGGAGGAGCAACACCTTTATAGCAATGAGCACACCCAACACCTACATCTTGACTTCTAAGAACCATTTTCCACTAAAAAGAATCAGAACTTCTTGGAGAAATGACTGATTCCAGGGTTGAGGAAAGGAAAGTATAAGATCAGCCTGAATATCTTGTGGCAGAAAGCAGGATGTGATCAGTGACTGCTGGGGACATGTAAAAAGTCGTAAGAGCCAGCTGAAGGGATTCACACTGGTCAAATTGAGGATAATTATAGCGCCAAAATAAATAATAGCAATGGATTAAGATATGTTGAATAAAATAGGAAACTGTGAATCCATATTGATACAAATCAAACTGAAAGCTTGATGAGGAATGGGGCATTTACAACAATCAAACCCAAATGGAGGGACTTCCTAAATAATAACTGGCCTATAATCTTAAGGTCATGAAAGTCAAGGGAACACTGAGGAACTGTTCCAGAGTGAATAAGAGTAAAGAAATGTGACATATAAATGCAATGCATGACTTTGGACTAGATCCTTTTGCTCTAAAAGGCATTTGGGGGACATTTGGTGAAGGCTGAAAGGGGTCAGAGGTTTAGATGGTAATAATGTATCAGTGTTAATTTCCTGAATGTGATGGTTGAATACTAATTACCATGGAGAATGTCCTTGTTTGTAGAAGTTACACACTGAAGTATTCAGGGATAATGGAGAATTAGGTCAGCAACTTACTCTCAAATAGTTTGAAAGGGGGAACGGTCTTTGTACTATATTTGCAAGTTTTCTGTAAATTTGAGATTGTTTCAAAATAAAAGGGAAATAATATATGTTAGGCGCCTGGCATTGTAATAAAGACTGTTAGTGGGTCCCCTTTACTGTCCCATGCGTTTATCTTGCAGCTGCCATGAGTGTAGGAGCTATTGTGCCCAGAGACATTTGAGCAATTTGCTCTACCTCCCAGCCCCTTAACCTCCCACTTTGGATTGGTGGTGGTGACCAGAGCCTGACCGGCACAATAGCACTGGTGCAAGGGGTACCATAGTCCCACCTCTTGTCTCAGAGTGGGACAGTGGGACAACTTTGCAATGTGATCCTTCCAGAGCACCCTGTGTATCAGGCCAAGAATTTATCTGAGCTCTCATCCTTAGTTGACTCCTTCTGCTTCCCTATCTCTCTTACAGGCTTTTCTTCAAGAACACACAATCAAAAATCACATGCACCTGAGTCCCTGCCTCAGGCTCAGCTTCTAGGGAATCTCAACTAAGACAATCACATAGACAATCACTAAGACAATTACCAGTCCAAGAAATGATAGCTATATTGTCATCAATGATAATACCATTAGATGCAATACCAGTGCATGTATTATAGATCTAGATACCCTTATTTTGCGGATATGTTGAATTTAAAATCTCCTAACATCCCTGTTTCTGCTAAACTATATAATAATTTCTATATGAGAAATTTACTTTCTACCAAAACCAAAAGTAGAACTCTGAAAAGTGCTCACTTTAGGATTTTCCACTAGTAGAATTCTCCCCCCAAACAATTAAACACGTGAATGATGCTGTGGTCCCGGTTAAACTTGCTGCATTTCACCCCTTCCAGGAAGTCTTGGTGGATATCCTTTCCCAGATGTTCTGCTAAAACTATGGTTTAGATTGGATTTGGGGATTCCAGTTTTCTAATATCTTAGTAGCAATGGTTCTCAATGAGGGTAATTAATGCTTCTGTTTCTAATTGTCTCAATGACTGGCGTGGGCTACCGCATTTCACACCCTGCAATGCATGGGGCATCACATACAATGAAGGATCATCCGCAATTCAACATCCAACACAACTATCAAATGTCCTGCTGGACATTCAGGGTGGTGAAACACCAGTCTGTAAATATCTGAGCCAAGCCTCTATGCCATCTTACAAATATTTTTGCACTGAATTTTTCAGGAAAACAACTATCATGTAAATATAGGGGAAGTTAAACTTTGTGCTGATTAGAGCTCTACAAGAGTTTTCCCCCATTTTGGAAAATCACATTACTGACAGCAGTGCTGCTTTGTGGTGTTTGAGTCACCCATACAACACATCTATTGCAGTCTGCTTTTGTAGGTGTTATATTTACAACGATTCTTCCTACAGGTGCAAACAGCTGGGACATCTTCCTACAGGTGCAAACAGCTGGGACATCGTTATGTCCTCTGGTGTAGTTGTGTCCAAGCATTTGCATATTTACATACCTGCTATTTTAGGTGTTATGTTTCTTTTATTTCTCATTTGTATAACAGCTGGGACATTTTATTGACTTCTAAAAATGAGAAAGTTGATGGGTTATAAAGGTGGCATTATAAAACATTTGTTACAGAGAAAGACAGTGTTGGATCTGACAGATTTGAGAACACTTATGTGAGAGGAAAATGATATAGATATTTGCTTGTTAGAGTTGCATTCGTTCTCCCATTCAACAAATGTTTAGAAAATATCTCCTGAGAATAAGGTACCAAAGAAGATGCAAAGAGGAATACACAGGAATCCTATCGCTAAAGGAGGCCCTGTCCTCAGCAAAGTCATAGTCTAGTGAGAGAGAGCACATATTTAGCAGGGGAGATAAAAATTTAGACAAGTAATTAGACTGTAACATAGAATATTATAAAAGCTTCTAAGAGAAATACAAACAACATGCTTTGAAAATTCAGAGAAGGGGGCAGTTACTTCTGGCCAGGTTAGAGAAGGCTTGGTGCAAGTGCTGGCCTTTGAATTGGGCTTCCGTGGGAGTGGATTTATGGGGATGGGGAGTCTGCATGTAAGAAGTCAAGAGTGGCACAGTGATTTCCACAGCTGGATTGCTCTTTGTCACTGCATAGGCTGATGAGGCTGGCTTGCTTTCCATACTTTCAGAAAGCAAATAGCTAAGCACCTTGACAGCCAGAGCAACAAATGCATGTCATAATAAGCAATTATTGATCAGGGAGACATTTTTATGGTGTTTTGGGAGTAACTGAATTATATGCACTGATGTGTTTGAATTTTAATTGTTTACCAGTTCACTGGGAGTAAAATATGGAGTAATAAAACAGATGATACCCCATTCCTTGATATCCCAGCTCTCCTTGAGCATGACCTTCCTTCAGAATTACCTTAATCACCCAGGATGAAAGACAAAGTCTAAGGGCTTTTATGTGCTGCTCAAAACACTCGTGAAATGTTTCACTGTCACTATGGGTAATACACCAAGAATAAATAGCATGTCAACAAGTTTAATTACTTCAGAGTTTTACTCTCCACCAAGACACCAAACACATTCTTAAGTTATTCTCTCTTTAGTTCATTAAAGAAAATTACAGAGAAAATAATGCTTATAGTATTTACCATCACCCAAAGGATGCCAGGAAACAGCAATACATACAAAATTGTCAAAATATGTGGAAATAAGATGAGATAAACAAGCAGCCGTGGCACCGTTCTATTCATTAGATTAACGGTCATTTGCAAAAGGCATGAAGGGGAAAGTGCTATGATTTTTAGAGCAAGGACACAAAACTTCGTGCTATAGACATGAAAAAGATAAAATGAAATTCATTCAAGGCATCTTCCAGTCTAAGTAACAGAGGCAAACAGTTCAAGTCGGAAAATACAGTTCTCCCAAAAGGAGAACAGTACTTTGTGCTTCTGTGTAGTTTTAATCTTTCCCTACTAAGTTAAAATCTAAAACTTTCCTCTATCCTGCATGAGCGGCACTATTTGTCTGATTTCAAAGTCTCAATTATAGGATCTGAGTGGCACATGTCCTATAGAATTATGAGAGTGGGAGGGAACACAAGTGGCCATTACTCTACTCCTCTGCCCCCTAAGTGGGATTCAAAGCCATTATCACACATAGCAAGGACATAAAAGACTATTCCTAGGTATTATAGAGAAATGTAATATCAGCAAGGAGATAATTGAGGAATAAAAGAGCTAACTAAATCAGTGTTTGACTGTATGGTTATGGATGACAAAGACATGTCCATAGACCAAGGGGGGGAAGCAGAGGTGGGGGGGATGGTGGTGGTGGTGGGATGAATTGGGAGGTTGGGATTGACATATATACTCTGATATGTATAAAATAGATAACTAATAAGAACCTGCTGTATAAAAAAGAAAAAAGACATCCATAGAAAGCAAAGCGGCTTCATTAAGCATGGTCCTCCAGAGGAAAGTAGTTTTTTCCCCTGTGACGCATTAAAATATATGACATAGAGTTTGGGGTTCATTCCTCTGACATACTAAGATAAGTGCATTTTCTGAAGTCCTCAGAAAATCTTATTTCACTTGAAAGGAATATTTTGCATAGGTTGAATTGGAACTAGAATAGCCCTAAAGTATAATTCTTATGATTTTTCAAATCTTATCTTTATTCCATGAATACATACGTTTTAGTGCCTAAGATGTGAAATCTATCCTGGACCATTGCATTAAAAGAAATCTTCAACAATACTGAGTTGTACCTTTTTTTATTTTTCCTTTGCTTATAATATCTTATTCATTGGTCTGATTTGGATTATTTGTCCACTGACAGGGACAGTTGGCATATAATTGAGCCATATTCTCTAATACTGTTTAATAAACATCATTAAGTAGTGGCAGATATTTACTGAATTATGGCCATAAGCCAAGAAATCTTCTAAGTCTTTTACATATGAGAATTTATTTGTTGCATGCAGTAGAACTGATGACCTAGGTATTATTCTAATTCTTATTATCTTGATAAGGAAATTGAGGCACAAAGAAGTAGACTCATTTGCCTTAAGTCACACAGCTTGTAAGCTGTGGAGCCAGGACTTAAATCCATTCACTCCTGCTTCAGTGAGACCACCATCCTATAATAAACCGCAGCGAAGTATTAGCCCTTATGTTGAACGACTATTAAATGTACATACTATCCTAATTAATGCCAGGCATAATCCGAAACTGTCCATTGATTTGGAGGTAATTATAATTCATTCTTTTTAGACTGAAGTTCTGTGAGTTTTGACAAATGCATCCAGTTGTGTAACCACTATTACAATCAAGATACAGAATGGTTCCACGCCCCACCCACCCCCCAAATTCCCCCAGGCCTCTTTGCGGTCAACTCCTTTCTCTACCCCCAGACCCTGGCAAGCCACTGATCTCTTTTCTGTCTCTATAGCTTTTCCTTTTCCAGAATGTCATATCAATGGAATCATGCAGTTATCTTTTTATTTTTTTCCTGGCCTCTTTTACTTAGTATTGAATACTTGCTCTGTGCCACTGTGCATAACCCAGCACTTCGCCCCTCCCAAAGAGTTATAAACTGTATTTGGATCATTGCTAGTAGCTCTCCTACATTTCCGGCTTTACTTGTCTTCCATCTGATCTGCCTAATAAATCCTAACCTCATTTCACGTCCCTTTACCAGCTTGCTCAGTGGTTTCCTAATAGTGTGGGAAATCAAACAAAACAGGTGCATGTTTGTGTGGTTGAGTCTGCAGCATGTTATCCAGGAGGCCTTTGAGTCATAAAAATGGGGAATACACATGTTGGTTTCTATAGTTATTATTTGACAGCGTATATCTGTTGCCCTTTTTGTGATGGTCTCACTTCTTTCTCCAGTGACAGTGCTAGACATCATATTAAACCCTTTCCATGGCAACACATTTCTTAAAATTGAAGTATAGTTGATTTACAATAGTGTGTTAGAAGTGCATAGCAAAGTGATTCAGTTATATATGTATATGTGTATATATATATATATTTTCAGAATATTTTCCATTATAGGTTATTATAAGATATTAAGTATAGTTCCCTGTGCTATACAGTAAATCCTTGTTGCTTATTTGTTTTATTTTATTTTTTTTGAATTTTTGAATTTTTGATTTATTTTTTATACAGCAGGTTCTTATTAGTTATCTATTTTATACATATTAGTGTATATATGTCAATCCCAATGACTATACTACCCAAAGCAATCTGCAGATTCAATGCAATCCCTATCAAATTACCAGTGGCAATTTTTACAGAACTAGAACAAAAAATCTTAAAATTTGTATGGAGACACAAAAGACCCCGAATAGCTAAAGCAGCCTTGAGGGAAAAAAATGGAGCTGGAGGAATCAGACTCCCTGACTCCAGACTATACCGCAAAGCTACAGTAATCAAGACAATATGGTACTGGCACAAAAACAGAAATATAGATCAATGGAACAGGATAGAAAGCCCGGAGATAAACCCACGCACCTATGGTCAACTAATCTATGACAAAGGAGGCAAGGATATACAATGGAGAAAAAAGTCTCTTCAATAAGTGGTGCCGGGAAAACTGGACAGCTACATGTAAAAGAATGAAATTATCCCTAACACCATACACAAAAATAAGCTTATCTATTTTATGTGTAGTAGTTTGTATCTGTTAATCCCATACTCCTAATTCATGACCCCCCCCTTTCCGCTTTGGTAACCGTAACTTTGTTTTCTATGTCTGTGAGTCTGTTTCTGTTTTGTATAGATTCATTTGAATTATTTTTTAGAGTCTACATATAAGTGATATATAATATTTGCAACATTTTTTAAACACAAGTTTAATGGAGTGGGGACTGAGAATAGCAGCAAAGACTTTCGGTACATAAATCATTTATTTCTATTTTTTCTTAGCCATGTCCTGCCTTTTTTATTCATTACTAAGAACATTGATTTGGAGATTAAATGTTTTCCTCTATTTTTATCTTCAAACGACCTTTATTCGCTGCGTCTGCCCTTCGCTAGATTTATTCCAGCCTCTTACACTAGGGTCATAGTTTAGCTTCAGCTTGGGGCCAAATGCCCCACAGCTGAAATGGCCGCACCGCTGAAGTGGCATTTTCCCAGGCCACTCCTGCCTTTAATAATGAGCCAGCCAGGAGGCAAGTTTGTATGTCATTACAACAGAGCCTTGTGTTAGGCCTGGTGCATAATTAGATGTGAAGAATTACAAATGGTCCTCTCTTTACAAGATCTTTCAGCACCATGTCTGCACTTAAGCCATTATTTTTATTTTAATCTAATGATTTTGCCTCTCTCTCTCTCTCCCTCTCCCTCCTTCCACACTCTCTCTTATTTAATAACAACAATGAAAGAAACCAAGGAAGTTCGGAGATTTGCGGCTTTAAAAAGACTGGATCCCGAAAAGATTTTCACAAGACGCTTCAGAAACAGATGTTTGAGTCAGAAACCTTGGAATGCAGTGAACCCAGCTCTCAGGTATTTCCTATCAACAAACACGGTTGCCAGGTTACTGGACGTTCTTCCATGGCATGCTGTCGATCTTTTTTTAAACTAATAAAAAGGCTAGACTCATAGAATATTGGAATAGGAGGAATTCTACCATTTGAGTCAGTGATATTTTTTTTCAAACTTGTTTGTAACTATAGACATTGGTGTTCAAATGAAAATAGATAAAAGTGGAGGGGCTCTAACTGGGGAGGGGGGGAATTGGGCCCATCCCTATAATGATTCCTGCAGAGACTCAGAGGTGTCCCCAGGCCTAAGGCAGGCTGCAGCATGATTGGAAGCTCCACACTGAGGCAGACTGTCTATCACATACCAACTCTATAACCTCAGACAGGATAACTCAACTCTCTGGGCTTCAGTTTCCTCTCCTGGAAAACAAGGATGATAAAAGTACCCAACTCATGAAGTTGTTTGAGTATTAAATGCGTTAATGTGTGTAAAGCATTTAAGACAATGCCAGCTCACACTTTGCACCCTATAAAAGTTGGCTACTGCTGCTGCTGTTGTTATTATTATTATTACTATTACAGAGTAGTTACAGTTTAAAAGTCAGTGCTCTATACACCTGTGTTCATAGAGCATTATTCACAGTAGCCAAAAGGTGGAAACAGCCCAGTGTCCATGGGCAGATGAATGGATAAACTAAATGTGGCATATACATACAATAGAATACTATTCAGCCTTAAAAAGGGGGGAAATTCTGACACATACTACAACGTGGGGATGAACCTTGAAGACATTATGCTGAGTGAAATAAGCCAGTTACAAAAGAACCAATACTGTATGATTCCATTTATATGAGGTACCTATAGTAGTCAGATTCATAGATATATAAAGGTAAAACGGTGGTTGCCAGGGGCTGGGGAGGGGTGGGAATGAGGAGTTATAGTTTAATGGGTATAGAGTTTCAGTTTTACAGAATGAAAAGAGTTCTGGAGACTGGTTGCACAACAATGTGAATGTGTGAATGCAATGAACATTACTGAGCTGTACATTAAAAAATGATGAAATGGTAAATTTTATGTTACATATATACTTGACACAATTTTAAAAAGATTCTAAAAAACCAGTGCTCTGGTCCAATCTGTCCATTTTATAGGTAAGAAAAATAAAACAGAGAGGAAGAAATGTGTCCAAGTTTTCACAGGACTTCTTCTAAACCGGTATAGTTTTCAGCTTCCAGGTGCCCTCATAACACAAGCATCTCGCCATGCTGAATATGACTAGAGGTTTTAAATAATACCTATTTTTCAAACTACAGTCAGGCTAACTACTTATCTCTGCAGAGGAATCCGCCATCAATTCCAGTGCTGAACCTGGTGGGCTTACTGAGGAACGGGATATCTGTATGCTGTCCTCTGTGGGAAATTTCAGGGGTTTTTCATTGGTAATTTTGACTAAATTCAGCTTTCATCATGTAGGTGACCACCTAAATTGTTCCTTGTATCAGTCAGACAGAAGAAACACTAGGTATTTCCACAGAAGAAATTTAACATAGGGAAATGGTTAAACACATTTTGGAGGACTGCGAGAACCAAAAAGGAAAATTGAAGTCATACAGAAATTGTAACTACAAGAAACAGCGTGCCACCCTAAGCCTGGGGTCTATGGCAGTGGTTCTCAAACCTAAGCTTCATCAGAACCCCCTGAAGGGCTTGTCGGAACACAGATGGCTGGGCCCCACTCCAGAGTTTCTGATTCACTGGGTCTGGAGTGGGGCTTGAGAATTTGCATTTCTTTTTTTTTCGGTACATGGGCCTCTCACTGTTGTGGCCTCTCCCGCTGCGGAGCACAGGCTCCGGATGTGCAGGCTCAACAGCCATGGCTCATGGGCCCAGCCGCTCTGCGGCATGTGGGATCTTCCCGGACCGGGGCACGAACCCGTGTCCCCTGCATCGGCAGGCGGACTCTCAACCACTGCGCCACCAGGAAAGCCCGAGAATTTGCATTTCTAAATAGCATTTCCCAGGAGTTGCTGATACTGCTGGTCCCAGGACCATGTTTGAGAACCATGGGTCTAGTGGGAGGAGCTTGGAGTTATCAGAACCTAGCAGCTCAGAAGAGGGGCCTCAGAGCTAGGACTCAAATATCTGAGGAGGGGGCGCAGCCTAGTCAGTGGTGTCGTCAGAGGAGAGACCTCACAGGGGCTGGGAGTCTGGACTTAGACCTCCTGGGAGAAGGAATTGCCCAGTTGGTGCTGATACCTCCAAGGAAGGTAAGATGAGGGCTGTTCTGGAAGTGCCAGAGAAACGGAAGACTAGGACCAATGGCCACAACCAAGGTGAGAGAAACTGCAGGCAGAGAGGAAAGGGTCAGTCCCTTCTCCCTCCCCCAGCCATCCAGTCTCCCTGGAGTACTCCCTGTTGGCAGAACCTAAAGGGAGAAGGAGCAAAGCAGAAATGTGATTTGCTGAGTTGCAGACCCAGCACCACAGAGCAGAGCAGAAAAGGGTAAATTCAAAAGGTGAGTGTCCAGCGCAGCCATAAAGCACACTCATTTCTTCAGCATACTAACACAGCACTCAAGTCATCAGCTGGGTTTCAGAGCCAAGTTATACAAGAGAGGTGTGGTTTTAAGTATCAGACTAATACTCATCATGGAGAGAGGCTCAGTCCAGCAACATCCTCCCTTTCGATCATTTGTTTTAAATTTATTTATTTTTGTCTGCGTTGGGTCTTCGTTGCTGCGCACGGGCTTTCTCCATTTGCGGTGAGCGGGGCTACTCTTCGTTGCGGTGCACGGGCTTCTCATTGCAGTGGCTTCTCTTGTTGTGGAGCACGGGCTCTAGGCGCGCGGGCTTCAGTAGTTGTGGCACAGTAGTTGTGGCTCACGGGCTCTAGAGCACAGGCTCAGTAGTTGTGGCACACAGGCTTAGTTGCTCCGCGACATGTGGGATCTTCCCGGACCAGGGATCGAACCTGTGTCCCCTGCATTGGCAGGCAGATTCTTAACTGCTGCGCCACCAGGGAAGCCCTTTTCAATCATTTTTATGCACCTTATTGAGTGGAATTGCGAGGCCAAATGCCTGAATTTCATAAGTTATATATATATATGATGTGAATCCATGATACACATAATATTTCATAAAAATTATATTATATACAATATTGTATAATTTCCTTTTTTATTAACAAGACAATATACTATGATCATCTTTCTCTTCCAATGGCAGCACATTCTTCTGTTTTTTAATGGCTGCCTAATGTTCCACTGTATGAGAGTTCCAAAATCTCTTAATCTGAAAAGTTTCTTTTTGAGGGGGTCATTTAGGTTGTTTCTCTTATTTTGTTATTACAAAGTTCCAGAGATACTCTTGTCCTCACATCTTTGCTCACTTGTCCAGCTGTGGCCTTAGAATAAATTCTGAAGATAGATAAAGACATCAATAGCTATCTATCTATCTCTCCGTCTACATCTTTACATCCTTTTAAAGAGTGTTGGGAAATCCAATTCAGTTTCCCAAGCATCTTACAAATTCTAAGATGAACAAAAGTATTAATAATTAAAGTATTACCATTGATTATTGTTAACACATTCAGTTTAGATACAATTTATGATCTAGGGGAGTAACACTTTTATGAGGTAGACAGATGTCACCAAAAATATGTATTATGGAGATATTGTACAGTAGTATGTCCATTAATAGTACTTTGAGAATAACATTTTACTGTAAATTTTACAGGTGTTTATAACAGATCCATCTATTATTCTTACAACATATTCTTGATTATGATTGTATGTTTTTTGCTAAGTCTGTAGTTAGGTATCCATTTCCCAATTTCCAGGACATTTATAGTGGAATGAAGTGGCCGCTTTGTGACTGAAATAAGACAGTTTTTTTCAAACACACTGCAGCTGAGTGAATACTGCTGGAATAGCAAACACTCTTTTTTTTTTTTTTCCTGGTGTTTATTCCTGTAACTGTTTACTACAGTCCTGTAGGAAAGTATTCCCATGCCCACATCTCTGTCTTCGGAAACATACTATTCAGCTTTGGAGTTTATATAAAATTTAATTTGGAAGGCTTCTCACAGATCGTCTCATTTTCCAGTTTCGAAAGCCAAGCTCTGGAGTTGGGATTAGGATGAGGTCCCTTTATTCCCCAGTCCAGTCTCTGCTTTTTTTAAACACCTTATTCCAGTTCTGTTCTGGTTGAGCACAAGACATGAGTAGGGTTCATAAGAGGTTTGGCTCCCAATCTCCAGAAAAGAACATGCCCCAAACTAACAGCAATACAGAACTGTTTTCAAACTTTCCCTCAAGAACAGGTGTATCTACATCTGATGAGTTAATTACCTGCTTCCAGGCAGGAAGGATACATTTAATTTTAGGATACCCAGTCCAGGAAGCTATGATGTGATTCTTGTCAGAAATTCTTTGAGGTCCAACTCTGCAATCTCACATTGGAGCAGTCTTGAGACATTCCAGACCCTTTAGTTCTCATTTTAGACCCACGATCTCTCTCACCAAGACACGTCTTTTTTCACAGGCAGGCCCCTGCCACTTGAACGTGCTGTGCGATGTATCTGGGAAAGGCCCCATCACTGCCTGTGACTTTGACCTCCGCAGCCTGCAGCCTGATTTGCGGCTGAAAAACCTCGTGCAACAAGTGAGTGCCGAGGACTTTGAGAAGCAGAATGAGGAGGCCCGGAGGACCAATCGGCAGGCGGAGCTCTTTGCCCTTTACCCGTCAGTGGATGAGGTGGGTGTGACCATCTTTATGCTGGAGAATTTCAGTGAAGACACAGGGAGCCTCCAGGAAAATATTATTGTTTGTCATTACTGTATAGTAATGTCAGGATGCTTACTTCTGTGATTTCTGGGCTGTTCTTTAACTAAGGCAAGCCTGTGTAACAGCAGAGCAAATTATTGATCAATCATACAGACGAGGTTCCTTAATAACAACTAGGATTTTCATAGCGCTTTACAAAACACTTTCACTGATACTGTCTCATTTAATCCTCAAAACATTCCAAGGGTCTACATGCAGTCAGCCCACTCAGCCAGTCAAACCATTGAGTTACTTGAAGGTGTGTTTTGCGGCTAATCTATCAATACATGTATTACTTAATCCTTGATGCTCGTTAGTGCTTTGTTAAGATTTTCTGGTTTTTGTTGGATGGTCTCTGTGAACAACCAGAGAGACCTGCTGTGAAAACATTCCAGTCGAAAATAATCATAGCCGTGTTCCCAATGCATAGAACACCCAGATCTTGATTGTCTACTCTGTATAGTGGAGCTGACCTGAAACAACTCGATTTAGGCTTTGCCTGTGGTCGCTCCTGGGGGCACTTTGGATGGGATGGCAGATGACCGTTATTCAGGCCCGTTCAGGCTCCTTTATAAGAGGCTCATAGTCTCCCGTTCTGCATGTCAGAATATCTTCATTTCTGCGTCTTGCCAGAAACGGATTACCACAGTATATCTTTGCTGTCCAAATTTTATTAAAAGCTGAGTTGCGAGAAATAAGATTTAGGGAAATTTTGCATAAAAGATATGCCATCCTTCCATGCCTCTATGTATTTGAAATGAGATCTTAGGATCAATCAAAACCATCAGGGAGCCTCATTCTCACACCTTGTGAATCCCCCACCCCTGTGTATTGTTTGCTTATTTGCCCTTCGATGAGCTTACTAGTAGTCAGCAAAAAAAGACAATACGGGAAACAGCAGTTATTTGATATGATATGTCCACTGTGCAAATATTATTGAGGATATTGACCTACTCATCATGCAGCACCTGCCTCAAAGAGGATCTAAAAAAAATGGTCCCTCAAGCCTTCAGACAAAGAAGAATTATGCTCCCACTGAGAAAACGTGTATGCTTAGAGATTGTCACATCTTGTAATCAGCTCCACAGAATTCGTTACTTGGAGTCAAATTTCTGTTCACCTCTACTAAATCTGGTGGCTTACTTATTGGTGTCCTGAATTTACTTCAGCTTTCTTTTTTTCTCATCCTTATTTTCCAACCACCTTGGTTTTCTCGTCTATTTATTTTATTTGCAATGGCCTCAGATCCTTTTTTTTAATTGTCAGGGGCCTCGAATCCTCTTCTGAATGAGGCAGATTAAAAATAAATATGAATTATGTGGGCAGTGTTATCATCTCCATATTCAGATTACAAAGTAAGAATCAGAGAGGTTAAATAACTTGTTCAAGATACAGCAGGTAAATTGAATTATAGAATGGGGAATCCAAACCCATTAACTCCAAATTTTATGTTTAACTGTTTATTTATCTATATATGGCTACCTGGTATATTAGCACACCTAATGGAAATCCAAAGATGACATAAACAATCACATCTTGTAACTTTTCAGTTTCCATCTACAGCTTTAAAACTTCTTACCAACTTTGTCAAAAAATATTATATCTGACTGATATGACCTTCACTTGCATTCTTCTTCCTCCCAATTCCATGCTGGAGGTGCCAAAAGGTAATAAAGATCCCAAATGGACACCAGTAGAGAGAAAACAGTTAAAGGGTGAGGAGAAGACTTCCAGTGAGACATCAGCTCATTAAAGTCTCCTTCATGAGATTAAATGGGAGGATATCCAGGCTTGATTACAAGGATGAATCATAGACTATTTTGAAGGAATTTTGTTTTATGGTCTTTAAACAATGCAGAAACTCAATTGAGACTAAAAGTTATGATCTAGCAGATGTCCTAATGGGGCCTGCCATACTAAGTGGAGAGAATGCTTTGTGATTGTGTATAGGTTATTTGGAAATTGCTAAGTCTAAAGTGTTAGAGGGCTTCTATACCAGCCCTTTAATGTGTTGCAGTTGTACACACAGAAATTGCATCTGTTCTTGTAACTTGTACTTTCTCCAGAGAAAGTCCTGTAGAAAAAAGGGTAACTTTCTGGCCTACCATGAAATGATTACAAGTGCTGAATTTTTTGACACCACATTAGTGAAATTATTTTATATTATTATCACTTTATTTCCCGATGAAACAAAGTTGGAAGAGAGGTGAACTCTTACATCCAAATTATGACTGAGTATACAGGGGAGGCAAAAGTAGAATTCAACCACCAAGCTTCTATGAGGTGAGTTTTTTCCCTGATTCACTCTGATTCTGTAAAAGGCATCCTATGTGTTGATCAATAAGAAGGGTGCCACTATACTCCAAATCGTAGAGGAGTTTGCATTGGACTCTTTTGGTTGCAAGTAATGGGACCCAAGTAAAAACCAATTTTGGAAAAAAGGTAGGGACTTATTGGCTCACATAATGAAATCACAAGTAGGCAGATGTAGAGTTGGCCTCAGGATCCTTGGGTCAGCTGATGGAAGAGCATCATCTCTCATATATCCCTTTCTCTCTTATGATCTCTCTCTCTCTCTCTCTCTGCCTTTCTCCCTCTCTCTCTTTCTCTCTCTCTCTCGCTGTAAATATCTGTTTCCTCCCAGGAAGAGGAAAACAACGGGTATCCAGTACAACTTCACATTTCCTCTTCTGCTTTATTGGCAATTCATTCTCATTTCAGATAACCGTAAAGGTGCAAGAAATTCATATAGATTAGAGTTAGGAAACATATGAATATGTAGACTTTGTTTGGAACCTGAATTAACAAACTAACTGTAAAAAACACTGAGACAGCTGGGGAAGTTTGGAACTGACTACGTATTTCGTGACAATAGGAAATTATTTTTAATTTTTAAAAAGTAATAATAGTATTATGGTACGTGTTTTTAAAAAGTCCTTATCTTTTAGAGATCTGTACTGAAATATTCACAGATGAAAATATATGATAGGTGGGGCCTTGCTTCTAAGCTTCCAACACTGAATGGGGTAGTAAGATAGTAAGAGGGAGTATAGATGAAACCAAGTTGCCCATGAGTCGAAATTGTTAAAGCTAGGTGATAGGTAAATGTGGTTTGTTACGTTCTTCTCTCTACCTTTGTATATGTTTACAATTTTCCAAGTGAAAAGCTTTTTAAAAAGGATCCCAAAGTTCTGAATCCAGACCAAAGGGAGTCTTGGAAACCCATGAATGTCTTTACGGTGAGGTTGTTTTCCAATAAGGGGCCCCTTCCCTTTCAGATGTGTCTGTTCTGATCACCCTGAAAATTCTGTTCTGATGCCTACACTGAGCTGAAGTCTCTCAACTTCAGCTCAGTGTAAGCATCAGAACAGAATTTTAAAATTCTTCTGGTTGTTGTGGGGTATTTGGGATATCATTTATAGCCCAGGAAAATACAATTAGACATGGCTCTATTCGTTGTACCCTTGTGAGCTGCAGACCACTCATCAGAGTTTGTATAGCTTACTACAAGAGCAAGAATTAAAGTTCTCAGGGAAACTGGCACTGTTGATCTTTGCATGCATGACTATACTTAAGATACTGTGATAGTTCACATTTGAATGTTAAAAGTTACAACAGGAACTTGATACTTCCCTTTAAGTCCCTTGGTCCCTATGTAGTAAAATAGACAGACGTATCTCTTAAATTTGTCATTACTAAGCTTCTCTATACTTAGAACTTTAGCAAGTTCTAGCTGGACACGTCTATTTAGAACCTACAAATTCAACCCCAAATCTCTGTCATCTGTTTAAGAAAACAGTAAACCGAGAAAGACACTGTATTATAGTTTTAATGGTTTATAGCCTCAGGTGAACTGTTCTGACTCAGATCTCAAATCTGAAACTCACATATTTACTAGTAAAGCCTTTGGCAGGAGAAATATTCTGTGTCCTTAGAACCGGCCAAAAAAAAAAAAGTCAACAATAGGTGTAAGATTTTGCATTGCCATCTGGTGGATGTTACTAAGCCATATCCATGTTCACATTTCCTTCCTTCCTCCCTCGATCTCTTTGTCTTAAATGCTTGGCTTTCTGAAAGGAGAAAATGTTGGCTGTAAATGCTGACTTTGAAGCATAGGGGCTGGGTAATAAACTGTCTTGTAAAAGTCAATGTGTTATTCTGCAATTAGAAATAAAGCAAATGCAAGCTGTCTTGCATGGTGGCTAGCAGCCTTCCCTTCCCCGAGTTAACTTCAACTGGAACTCTTCATGGGAATTCACTACTGATTTCTTTTACAATGTGATTAACAATAGGAGGATGCTGTGGAAATACGTCCGGTACCAGACTGTCCTAAGGAACATCTGGGCAACAGAATATTGGTCAAGTTGCTGACCCTGAAGTAAGTATGAGCAGACACTAATCACTACATTGAGATCTGTCTTGCCTTTCAAATACAGACTGTGTCTTTACCCTCAGAGCTTGAATCGGGGAGGACCCCCAGCACACTTTTAACAGTGCCCTGTGAGGTAGTAGAAAGAGCAGAGTTTGAAGTCAGCTAGTCCCAGATTCTAATCCTGCCAAGCCTTTGACAGTCATTCTTCTATGACAGGGAAGGCAAAACACTAAGGTTAGGCACGTAGGTAATTAATTGAGTGAAGTGGCCTACATTAAGAAAAATAACAGTAAAAGCCACTGGCGTGTTGGAGTCCGCTCTAACTCCTGAGAGCTGATTGCATACTTCTCTTCCCAACTCTTTATTCAGTGAAGTCACGTTGGTAGCTTGAAATTGGCCATGGTGAAAATATTTACAACACTGAACTCAGAAAATGCTACAAATTAGAGCCTTTTTTTTTTTTTTTTTAGAGGCTTGTTTGTTAAACATTTACCAGCACACCACTGTTAAAACACAATGAAAAATGCAACTAAAATTCAGTCTCAGTGCCAGTGGACAATATAGAGTAGTGGGGACTGCAGCAAACTATCTCAACGGGGCACCCACTACTAACTAGGGCCAATTCTTGCCATCCAAGTAAACAAGCCCATTTTGGTCAATTGTCTGATTTTTTTTTTTAAGAGAAGCTAGAAATCCAGATTTTTCTGCATAATTTCCTGACTTCTTAACTATTTTCTCATTTCCTTCTTAAGTACCACACATTTCAAAAAGAACATGTCTGAAATCTGGATTCATCTCATGGGCCGCATTTGCTTTAAAGCAATTGTTTCCATATTTTTTGATTGTATTTAGAAGTCACACATCCTCTGCATGTGTGTATTCATTTTGTACTTGTTTATTAAATGTTATATATATTATAAAACATACATAAATGAGGCATTTTGAAGGATGAACTCAATAAATAAAAATAAATGATAGTATTTTCTTCCTGCATGCCAGTGGGTTGTCTTGCCTACCCCCTGGAGTGCTTGCCTGCCTCCCTTTCCTCTTTGCAGACTGCTGCTTTAGAGAATTAGTTCTTCCCCTTCTTCCTAGGCTCTTTTGAAGATATTAAGTTGTGAATGCTCTACCAAGGCAAAAGTTCATAAGCATAACATTTTTTCATACCCTATTAGGAAGGTCATCCATCTCTTGACGTCAATTCATGGACCCCTTAGGCAGCACCTGGTTTGCAATTAGAGCCTTTGGATTCTGGATTCAAGACTATGTTTCAGCCCTGGGGACGTCTCTGGGATTTTGAGTTCTTGTAATTGAAGTAGTGAGACCAGATCTCAAAGTTCCCATGTGCCAGAAATTTCTGATTCTGTTGCGGAGCCTCCCGAATTCTCTGCTCAGAACACAAGCCAGCATGACTGCTTACACAGGTGTGGAGATCTCTTGATGTTGTAACACCCTCCTTAAGCCAGTTTTACCAGTAGGATGGGGGGAGGAGTTCAGACGTTTTGTCCTGTACTCGGAGATGAGCAGCCAATAAGTGAGCTCTGTATCAAGCAACGGGTACGGAAAGGCAAACTCTAGCCCTTGCGAGCTGACCCGGAAGGGGGAACCTCCTAGCCCTTCAGCAGGAGGACTGAGTGGAAGTGGCTGATCGGTCCCCCTCTGCATTCATTGTTCAGGAAATCCACCCTATTGTCTGAGGCACTCACCCACCCACCACAGGAAGCTCATCCGACACAGCAACTATGCCCTTTGGGATTGGAGGAATTCTTCCCTGTGATGCATGACACTAAGTCTCCTAGATGTTTTCCATAAATAAATGGTAGCTCTTCTCACAGGTGGGAACACATGGTCACTAAGATAGTCATGTAATTTTATTAAAAAAACAAATTGAGTCACTTGGATTTCTCTTGATGAAAATTGTGAAGTGTAGTTTCTAGTTATTTTTCCCCAAAACTGCCAAAGCAGAAATTAAGTAGAATCGCAGTGTTTGCTCAACGTATACTTGACCTACTCCACCAGTATCTTAAATAGTATTCATACCAACATATGCCTGCAATAGGGGAGATGAACCAAAGAGATCATCCTGTCTTTCACTACTTTAAATAAACTGGATAAAAGAAAGCAAGTTCTTATAGGTAAACCTAGAATGTTTAAATATGAACAGTAAAAATTTAATGATAATGTTAAATTTTATTTGTGGTGAAATATGCATAATGTAAAATTTGCCATCACAACCATTTTGAGTGGTGTTTCAGTGGCATTAAGTACATTCACACTGGTGTACACCTATCACCACCATCCATCTCCAGAACTCTTTTCACCTTCCCAAATTGAAATTTTGTACCCACTAAACAATAATTCCCATTTCTCTCTCCCACCATTCCCTCATAAAAGTGGAATTATATAATGCGTGTCCTCTTGTGACTGGTTTATTTCACTTACACAGTGTCTTCAACATTTTTCCATATGGTAGGATGTGTCAGAATTTCCTTTCTTTTCAAGACTGAATAATATGCCATTGTATGCCTATACCACATTCTATTGATCCATTCATCCCTTGATGGACACCTGAGTTTGCTTCCACCTTCTGGCTACTGTGGATAATGGTGTTCCTTGACATTGTTTATAAAGCATATTCACACACATTATCTTTCACAATGCTTACAACAGTCCTAGGAAATGGGAAGAGCAGATGTCCTTTCATCATGTTACAGATAAATAAATGCAACTGGGAAAAGTAAGATCCCAGAGTTAGCAGGCAGTGGGAGAGGGAACAGAGCCCAGGTCTGTCTGACTCAGTGCCCTCCTTTGCCATCATGCCTTACTGCCTCATTTCCAAAAGTGCCATTTGACCGACTCACTCTTGTCTGTGGTTACCTCTGCCCAAATATTCTTCTTCAAAAGTCCTCTTTTTACACAAAGCTATCCAGTGATAAGGCCATCCTCTCACATATGCCTTGAAACAAAATTTGACCTAATTTACCTGACTTCTGCCATAACGGTGATCCAGGACCTGACTACTAGGGCTCTTAGCGGCAGTATCATGGATTGTTAACCTGGGAAGTTTGGAAGGTGAACATCTCTGCTCCATGTGCATCCTATAACGTGTGGCAGGATTATGCTTTGGGGATGCCCTCTCTTCAAACCCACCATTTCTGGGGGAATTGGCAATTAGGGCCGTATTTCCAGCTCTCATTGGATCCACACACCTCGGTGTTTATCAGCAGTGCTCAATCCCCTCCCTCCACCTGAGGTCAGCAGCTGCCCTGGCAGTGGAGTTAGGAAGGGCCAGATATTCACACACATCATAACCTAACCTAAAGAAAAGCAACTGAACTTTTTTTTTTGTACTAGCTGAAAAGCCCCAGCCCTTAAAATTGAATAATAGAGCTTTCTAGTCTAGCAGTAATCTGTAAACTATAAACAAGACCTTTAGCTAAGACAGAGACTCAATCCTCTGAGAACACAGCAGCTACAGTGGTAAGAAGCGCCGTACTGGATCAGACCAAGGATCTGTTCCACCCGCTCTCTGTTGCAGGGTCACCAGCAAGCACTTTTGGGGAGAACGTACCATCCACCATGATCTCAAATGATTAGGAATTTTCCATGAACCTCCCATATTTCTCCATTAACATTCCAGTGTGATTCTCACATGCATAGAGCTACCCAAATACTTCTGAAAACAACTTACATTTTTAACCAGATTATGTATCCAGGCACTTTCAGAAAATTCAGAATTATCTAAGTTAAAACTATATGTTTTTCTCTCTTTCTCTGACAGGTTTGAGATTGAAATTGAGCCTCTGTTTGCCAGCATTGCCCTCTACGATGTTAAAGAAAGGAAAAAGGTAAGACAGCAAAAAATAGCCCAACCCTGAGGGCATTGCATGTTGTTCGTTGTCTTGGGGTTCATGTTTTTAAATCTCACTTCTATGTAGGAAAACCACATCAGATTTGAAAGCAAATGACCTTTGATATGTCCAGTTCTGTTGCCTTTGCAGTTTTTAAAGAAGTGACCTGGGAATTTATGTTCTTTGAAGAACCTTTACGAGAAAGTCGGCTGGAGGTGGTAGCCTGGCTGAGATAGAGAAGTGAAATAGTGACATATGGGGTTACACATAAAACAAAGCAATGTAAACATGGCTATAACAAGCCCAGTGCATGTAATGTTTCCTCAGTTGGGGAGTTTTTTGCATTGTGAGACAGGCTTATCATGAATGGAAGGCATCTTGTGCAATGAAAGTCTAAATTTGCCATCAGGTAGAGACCTCACCAAGTATATTGTGCTTTTAATTGAAAAGATTTCTCCATGAATGTCTTCATGTTTTGTCGTTTTGTAACTCCTAGAGGAGGGCACAAATAGCAAAACCAGAGGAGACGTTTCTGCCCCTCTACCCATAACCATTCAGTAGCTAAGGAAGTGTGTATATTTTGAATAAATATTAATGGTCACTAAGATTTGTATTGATCAGGGCAGGTAAACGGCTAAAACAAGAAGACCTCCCCCACACACATTCAGTGGTTTAAAGCTGAATGGTTTAATGGTTTAAGTGGTTTAAATGGTTTACAGTGGTTTAAAGCTCAGATTTGCACAGGCAGAATCACCCGGAGGGCTTGTTAAAAGAGACGGTGGGCCCACCCCCAGAGTTTCTGATTCAGTAAATCTGGATGGGGCCTAAGAATTTGCATTTCGAACAGGTCCCCAGGTGATGCTGAAGCTGCTGGTCAGGGGGCCACATATGGAGAACCCTTGGCTAGAAGAAGGAGGATTTTCTGCCTTTGTCTCTTAACAATCCAGAGTAGGGAGGTGCGGGGTCAACAGTGGTCTCCTCCACTCAGGCATTCGGGAACCCAAGTGGCAGTGTCTCCTCCATACATCTTCAGTATATGCCCTCCCCAGTCACTCTTGTCACTGCCGCTACGGCCCCCGGAAAAAGGGGGAAAGATGGTGGGGGTGGGGGGTGGTGTTGGAGCCTGGAAGTTAGACACATCATCACTTGTGCTCACAATTCGCTGGAAAGAATCTAGTCACGCGCTCACTCCTAACTCTGCAGGGGAGGCTGGCAAATGTAGTCTCTGCCCGGGAGCCGCTTCTTGGCTGTAAATCTATTAGTGGTGAAGGGGAAACCCAACTCTACAGCGGTTCTTAAGTAACGCCGCACCGCTGAGCTCAGGAGCCTTCATCGTGACATGCTGTTGCTCGAAATCTGTAATGGATACTCACTACCTGCAACATCGAAAGCAAACTCTTCAGCTTCCATGCCCGGCTTTCTTCAGGATGGCTCTCATCTGCTTTCTTTCCCTCGAGAGCCTAGGCAGAGTCAAGCCAGGCTCCTTGATGTGAACTAAAGTCACTCCCCGTGTTACAGCCTCTGAGATATCTGTGCTGCACTCTCTCCCTGGTACACAGTCCCCCTCCAGCTCTGCTTGGCGGAACCTTCTTCCAAGGCCTGTCCATCTCACATGCCTCCCCCATGGAAAGCATTCCCCATCCCCCCCAACTGGATGTGACCTCTCACCCTCGGGAACTTCCACAGCGCTTTTTTGTAGGAGTGTGGTCACTTATATTTTGCTCTTACTGTAGTTAGTATGCATTTGCCTTTTCCCTCATTCTCGATGGTAAACTAATTGAGAGCCAAAGTAATGCCTTGCTTTTCTTCAATGCAGTACCTAGCACATCACTGAAATTCAGGAGATACTGGTGGGTTGATACAAATTTTAATGTTTCAAAGAACATCTCTCAAATGACTCAGAAATATCTAGAGACTGTGACAAAATACGTATCAGATTTTCCAGCAGCTGCTAGTCATAAACCATGTCTACGGTTATACTTATTTGTTTGGTGAAACCTGGTGGGTTTTTCTTTTCCACTTTTTTTTTTAACATGTTTAGACCATGAGAACAATACGTATAACTCATTTTTCATTTTGCCACTCATTTACAGATCTCAGAAAATTTTCACTGTGACCTGAACTCTGACCAATTCAAAGGATTTCTGCGTGCTCACACGCCCTTTGTTGCCACGTCCAGTCAGGCAAGATCTGCGGTATTCTCAGTCACCTATCCATCCTCGGACATCTACCTAGTAGTCAAGGTAGTTCAACACAATCTGATTGGCACAGTCTGATGTTCTCATTGTTGCATTACTCCCAGTGCATGTTTAGAGTGAAAGAGGTATCAGAAAATATTACATGTCCTCTGTGAGATTCGCTTTGTTTCCCTCTCAACTTTACTCCTTTTCCTTTACGAGCAAATTGTGTTGGGTACTAGAATGACTATGGGTTTTGGAGTCAAAAGGTCCTAGGTTTGAGTCCTGGCTTTGCAACTTAGTAGCTATATGACTTTGGGCAATTACCTGACCTTTCTGAGACTTAGTTTCTTCATCTGTAAAGTGGAGATCATAACACCTCCCTCAGTGAGTAGTTGTGATTACAGAATAAAGTCTGGCATGTATAGACACCCTTCCTTCTAACAAGGAAAACACCCTCAGCTATCCAGCTCTGGGATGCTGCTGTGGAGAAAAATCTCAGGTAGAGTCTCCTAATCATGTTCACATTTTTCTAAAGACCCAGAGTTAAATGTCCAAAAATCCAGGCTCTGACAGTTTGAGGTGTGGGTTATAGTGTCCAAGCTTCACTCTCCCTTATTCATCACCGTCTCACAGACTGAGTGTGTCTAGCGAGAGTCAAAATCTGTGGGCAGTTCTGAGTGGAAAGACCTTTCATTCTAGATTGTACTCTTTGCTGATGTAAGAAAACCAGAGACTTTCTCTACACACCAAAATGGCTGGTTAGAAGTTAACAGCAAACATTGAGTATTTTATCTACTTTAAGCCAAATAATTAGTCTCCTAGACTCTTTACCCTCAAATTAAAAAAAAGTCCTGTTGTTTTAATTTCATGTACACCCAGCATTCTAGGATTGGGACATTTTCTAGTTAGCACAGTGTTTTATGTCCATAATCTCATTGATTCCCCCATGATCCCATGAGAGTAGCATACAGGTTCCAAAAACTTCAGGTGATGTGGAGGTCACTTAACAAGAGGCAGATGTCCTTCCATTCTAGCTCCCTTTACACCGTTTTACAAAAATTCTGAAAGGTCATTATAGCTTGAAGGGAACTTGTTGAAGTTTCTGGAAAACAGAGTTAAAATTCTATTGCTAAAAAGACACATCTCTTGTTGTCAAACTTAATGTGTGTCCTTTTCATTGCAATATTACTTAGACATACAGGAAAATTAGCTTAAAGTCCACTCTAGCAAACTGTAGCAGCCTGCAGTTACTTTTAAAATTCACTCCAGCCTGGGAAATCAAAGAAGTCAATACCAGTTCCATAGATCCAAATTTTATTTCCAATTCCAGTTCTCAGTGGATGACTTTATTTTGGGTAACCCATGGTAGTCTGCTAAATATCAGTGGTTACCTATGGGTGACTATTACTAAGTATATTCCAAAATTTTCAGATGTATAAATGCATTCATTTGGCAGTGATAAACATTCTCTAAATTGTCTGGATAGAGTTAAGAAATTTAAATCTACTCAGTAAGACAGTCCCTGGTTTGCCTCTGATTTGTTTTTCTTTATTGTAATACCACAGTTGTTGCTTCTTTCCCTCTAAATAGGGCTGAGGGTAGCCTCTTTACCTTAAAGAAATTCCCAGGCAATTCTGATATGCCCCTTTCCCCTGCCTGCCATGGTTACGAGGACTCAGGCGTTTCTTTTACGTATCAGTGCTGAAGGACCGCATAGTAGGCTCTCATAGCAGCCGGCAGCTCCTTCTCGCAAAGTACCTGAAGTTAGCCTTGTCCAACTCGGTGAAGGGAATCGTATCTGCTCATCTGGTCGAATCTGGATCCTCCTTCCAAATTCTGGAGATCCCTCTCCTGTGGGTTCCATGCTCTAGATGCAAAGTCATGGCATTCCCATTCTTCGCTTCAGGATTCTAATCAGAAGGTTCTTTATCTCGGTTCAAAGTTCATTTTAAAGACCACACTTCTGTCCACTGACCTCATGGAAAAATTAGCTTCTTTCCAATTTGCTGTATAAACTCCCGACCATCAATTTCAGGAGGATAGGGACCAGGCCTGTCATGTTCACCACCTTGTCTCCCCAACAGCTACCCTACAGAAAGGACTCAACAAATGTTTTCTAAACAAATGAATAGGTGAATGATCGCTGACTAACAGGAAAATGGGTTAGTTTCTACCTCGAGTGTTACGTGTCCATGGCCTCAACCTGGTGCATCTCTCAGGAGGATCAGCCTCATCTTCAGGCTATGGCAGTGGGAAGGGGTTTTTAAGTTCCTCTGTGAGACGAGAGACTTAATGCTTGCAGTCTCCTTGAGACAGATGTTCGTTGAGCAGCCCCATGCCATTTCCTTTGAAACTCCATGAATCACCCTCCATCACTTGGGTATTTCTGGTTAAATACTTGGTGCCTAATTGATAGTGCCTGTTAAGAATGTGTGCCTTTTAGGATATGTTGACCCAAACTTCTTCTTCAAGGATTATCTCAACTACTAACACAGACTAATGGGACTAAGTCCATTTGTTTTTCTCTTCCACACATAAGTTAAATTAAATTTTCTTTGAGCAGAGGGTTAGACAATTTTAAATTTCTGCTTTTTTTTCTCTTAAACATGGTGCCTAGATTTATGGCCAGCCAGGTCCTTCACTTGCAGCAAGATGGAAGATGATGCTTGACAGTAGTAATTCATATTACCAGCCAGTTAGCAAAGTGAAAAGCTGTACCATCCTACTGCTTTCAAGTTCCTTTCCAAGTCTGTTAAGTCCAGAGAAGCAGCCGTAATAGGAAATACAAGGGAGACAATTACAGATAATTTATTCTGTTCATTTATTCATTTTGTGGAAGGTTTTAGTCCCCAACCTGACTTTCACAGAGGTCATATCTCTTTTTTTACGTTGTAAGCAATAATAAACAAAATGAGCTATTAACATCCTACATATGTCTCGTGGGTTTTGTATTAAAAAATAACTTTTATTGTATTTTTTATTGTAGGCATAATACATGTTTATTGTTTAAAAACAGAAAATACACGTAAGCAATAGGAAGAAAATAAAGACAGTACATAATCCCACCATACAAAGATAACTACTATTAACATTTGCTGTGTATCTATCGTCCTTTTAATATGCCTTTATGATTTTTTTTACAAAACTGTGTAATACTCTTCGTACTAATTTTTTAAATCAAAAAACATATATTATGGACATCTGATGTCATCAAATATTGTCATAAGACACTATTTTGATGGTTGCATAGATTCCATTATACAAATGTAATTCACATGCTTTGTTTTAATATTATTTTTGTTGGTAGATTGAAAAAGTCCTTCAGCAGGGAGAGATTGGAGACTGTGCAGAACCCTACATGGTTATCAAAGAAAGTGATGGTGGAAAGGTATGCTATTTTGAGTATTGCTAAATGGTAACGTTTTAGAATAAGCAGGTATTTTTCAGAAGTCTCCCATAAAATAGTTAATGGAGTTTAGTCCATAATGTGTCCCCATATGAAGCACTAATAAATTATATTCAAACAAAATAAGGAAGGGAAACTTCATCGATGACAACTTTTTAAAGAAATAAACTATTAAACTCAGCAAACGATGATGTACACACCAATGTCTAATTACAAAACTTGACTAGGGCAAAAACGCGTCCTGTTGTCTTGGTTCTGAGGCCTGGGCTCGGTTGGGAGGGCCACAGACACCCCATGAAACTGAACAGTGCCACAGCTCCCCTAGCTTCCTCCACAGCATGGGCCACCACCCTTTCTGATTTGGGTATTTGGACATTAGCTGAGACTGCTGTACATCATAAATATATTAGTACAACATAGGTACTGAGCCATGAAAAGGACATCTCTTCTCAGCACCCATTTGCAAAAGTTTCCAACATAATTTTTAAAACATGGCCTTTTTGGAATAAGACTTGCCTAACAGCATCCTACTGCAGACTCATAAATTTCAAGTAAGATTTATTGAACTCAAGATAACTTGCTTTTTTTAATTTACCTTTTATCCTGAACTTAGAATGATTACTTTGGAAGTGTCGTCAACCTAATAAGGAGATTGTTAGGAACGCTTATAGATCTTTCTGGAATCTTCCAAGACAACTGTGGAAAAACAGGCTCACTTAAGAGCTTGACAGATGATGTACAAAACTTTTCTCCCAAGATTCTCTCATGCGAATCCAGTGTAGCTAGCACCTAAAAGAGGTACTTGTTGATTAGGTAGTATAACAAGCCCCAATACTTTTGGGTTTTTTGTTTGCTTGTTTGTTTGTTTGTTTAGCTGAAGGTATATTTAATAATTGAATGTAGGCTTTCTTTAATTCTTTAAATTCCTCCTTTTCTATTCTGTACTTCCTTATCAGTTGGACTTCTGGCCTGAGATGTGTTGTTTTTCTGCCTATTCCCTCTTTTTAATCAGTAGAGTAGGGATTTTGGAGATGGCTGTCATATCCATGGCAGAGACAGTTGACTTGGTGCTGGTGCCATATTGGTTGTGGGTTTTTTTTATATCTTTATTGGAGTATAATTGCTTTAAAATGTTGTATTAGTTTCTGCTGTACAACAAAATGAATCAGCTATATGTATACATATATCCCCATATCTCCTCCCACCCTCCCTATCCCACCCCTCTAGGTCATCACAAAGCATTGAGCTGATTTCCCTGTGCTACGCAGCAGCTTCCCACTAGCCATCCATTTTACATGTGGTAGTGTATATATGTCAGTGCTACTGTCTCACTTTGTCCCAGCTTCCCCTATCCCCCTATGTCCTCAAGTCCATTCTCTACGTCTGTGTCTTTATTCCTGCCCTACCACTGGGTTCACCAGTACCGTTTTCTTAGATTCCATATTTGTGCGTGAGCATACAGTATTTGTTTTTCTCTTTCTGACTTACTTCACTCTGTATGACACACTCTAGGTCCATCCGCCTCATTACAAGTAAGTCAATTTCGTTCCTTTTTACAGCTAAGTAATATTCCATTGAATATATGTGCCACATCTTCTTTATCCATTCATCTGTTGATGGACATTTAGGTTGGTTCCATGTCCTGGCTATTGTAAAGAGCGCTGCAATGAACATTGTGGTACATGTATCTTTTTGAATTATGGTTCTCTCAGGGTATATGCCCAGTAGTTGGGTCATATGGTAGTTCTATTTTTAGTTTTTTAAGTAACCTCCATACTGTTCTCCATAGTGGTTGTATCAATTTTCATTCCCACCAACAGTGCAGGAGGTTTCCCTTTTCTCCACACCCTCTCCAGCATTTATTGTTTGTAGATTTGGTGATGAGGGCCCTTCTGACTGGTGTGAGGTGATATTTCATTGTGGTTTTGATTTGCGTTTCTCTAATGAATAGTGATGTTGAGCATCTTTTCATGTGTTTGTTGGAAATCTGTATGTCTTCTTTGGAGAAATGTCTGTTTAGGTCTTCTGCCCATTTTTTGACTGAATCGTTTTTTTGATATTGAGCTGCATAAGCTGCTTTGTATATTTTGGAGATTAATCCTTTGTCAATTGCTTCGTTTGCAAATATTTTCTCCCATTCTGAGGGTTGCTTTTTCGTCTTGTTTATGGTTTCCTTTGCTCTGCAAAAGCTTTTAAGTTTCATTAGGTCCCATTTGTTTATTTTTGATTTTATTTCCTTTACTCTAGGAGGTGGGTCAAAAAGGATCTTGCTGTGATTTATGTCATAGAGTGTTCTGCCTATGCTTTCCTCTAAGAGTTTTATAGTGTCTGGCCTTACATTTAGGTCTTTAATCCACTTGGAGTTTATTTTTGTGTATGGTGTTAGGAAGTGTTCTAATTTCATTCTTTTACATGTAGCTGTGCAGTTTTCCCAGCACCACTTATTGAAGAGGCTGTCTTTTCTCCACTGTATATTCTTGCCTCCTTGTCAAAGATAAGGTGACTTTATGTGTGTGGGTTTATCTCTAGGCTTTCTATCCTGTTCCATTGATCTATATTTCTGTTTTTGTGCCAGTACAACAGGGTCTGTAGCTTTGTAGTATAGTCTGAAGTCAGGGAGACTGATTCCTCCAACTCTGTCTTTCTTTCTCAAGATTGCTTTGGCTATTCGGGGTCTTTTGTGTTTCCATACAAATTGTAAACTTTTTTGTTCTAGTTCTGTGAAATATGCCATTGGTAATTTGATAGGGATTGCATTGAATCTGTAGATTGCTTTGGGCAGTGTAGTCATTTTCACAATGTTGATTCTTCCAATCCAAGAACATGGTATATCTCTCCATCTGTTTGTATCTGATTTCTTTCATCAGTGTCTTATAGTTTTCTGCACAGGTCTTTTGCCTACTTAGGTAGGTTTATTCTATTTGTTGCAGTGGTAAATGGGAGTGGTTCCTTAATTTCTCTTTCTGATTTTTTGTTGTTAGTGTATAGGAATGCAAGAGATTTCTGTGCATTAATTTTGTATCCTGCTACTTTACCAGATTCATTGATTAGGTCTAGTAGTTTTCTGGTGGCATCTTCAGGATTTTCTAAGTATAGAATCATGTCGTCTGCAAACAGTGACAGTTTTACTTCTTCTTTTCTGCTTTGGATTCCTTTTATTTCTTTTTCTTCTCTGATTGCCATGGCTAAAACTTCCAAAACTATCTTGAATAATAGTGGTGAGAATGGCCACCCTTGTCTTGTTCCTGATCTTAGAGGATATGCTTTCAGTTTTTCACCATTGAGAATGATGTTGTGCCATATTGTTTGTTTCTGCTGTCTCTTTCCATTTTCCTCTAGAGTAAAGAAAAGATTGAAAAACTAAAACTTCAAGCTGAATCCTTCTGCCAACGTTTGGGGAAATACCGGATGCCCTTTGCCTGGGCTCCCATAAGCTTAGCAAGTTTCTTCAATGTCTCTACCCTCGACAGGGAGGTAACTGATGTGGAGTCCACGGTTGGTAAGCTTTTCAACTGTGGTGTGAAGGGAAGGGCTCCCCAATGTACCAACTCTGAGGTTAGCTACTGATTGGTGGGGGGTTGGGGGTGCAGTAAGGTGGGGGGGGTGGGCAGGAAGAAGTAGGTGAATAGAATGAAACATGATTAAGACTGGAATACAAATGCTTGATTGGACAATGATCCCCAAGACAATTACAATGAACTTTGTGGAGTTTAAATATAGTAAGATTTTTGGTTGGAATTTTCTGTACAGTTTGACACTTTAAAGAGTTAATTTTCAGTGGCCATCTCTTCTTAAAAGTAAAATTCTTGAAAATAACAAGAAAATATGATAATATAATAATATAGTTTGTAGTGTGTTCAACAAAGGCACCATGGTTGGCTCCTAAATATAAGAAAAGCAAGGGCTTCAAAATGAAAAACTCTGGTTTCTAGCAAAATTTCCAGTTCCTTAAAGGTTATTTTGCCAAGGGCAAGTGAAAAATGTGGATGCCAAAAGAATATTTAGTTACTGTTCTGATTTATTTAGCATATTTCTCTTTTCCATTACCTAACCCTTGATCTGAGTTATTAATTCCCTCAACAGTTTGGGTATGGAACTATCCAAGAGGGTTACAGAGTTTGCAAGAATATCACCCCTCACCTGTGGCAGAGTTTCTGTTTTTTAAAATGTCTTTGTATCCAGCAAATATTTATGTCTCCAGTCACATTTCTTGGGAAGTTTTTCATGCATTCCTTAGCTCTGCCACTTCTGAAATGTTGCCTTTACCAGAGGAGTGGAGGAAAAGGTATTTTGTTATTGCTGCTGCTATCCTGGAGTTATTGATGCATAATTACCAGTCAGAACTCCCGGGTTATTGCTGATTTATCAAAAACAAATCTCAGGGCTTCCCTGGTGGCGCAGTGGTTGAGAGTCCGCCTGCCGACGCAGGGGACACGGGTTCGTGCTCCGATCCGGGAAGATCCCACGTGCCGCGGAGCGGCTGGGCCCGTGAGCCATGGCTGCTGAGCCTGCGCGTCCGGAGCCTGTGTTCCGCAACGGGAGAGGCTGCAACAGTGAGAGGCCCGCGTACCGCAAAAAAAGAAAAAAATCTCATTTTAGTGCATCCCAACATTCACACCACAATATGTGTGTGTGGGTTTTTTTAAATGCTAATTTCTATGTAGACCCAGGTAGCCTTATTTGAAAGAGTTCTGCATAGAGCTTAAAGGACACATAAACTAGGTAGTTAAGGCATAGAGCTTGCTGGGTCCTCAGTCATCTCTGGGTCAAGGAGAAATTAACCTGACTACAGAGGCTGATTTTTAAGAAGCAACCAAAAGATGTCGTGTATTATACTGAGGCAGCATGGCAAGTTTAGGTGGTTCAGTGGTAGCAGGAAGTTCCAGTTCAGCATTATGACAAGAATTAAGGGTAAGAGAATGTTCAAAGACAGGGTTGAAATATCACAGTTCTGTGCAGTTTGACCATTCACTACAGAACCCCTGAGTTTTGCAGTATAAAAGTAACAAAATCCTCACCTAAATCTCAAACGGGGTAGGAAATAACTAAGCAGAGTATCAGGGTTCAGGTTTGGGTGTGACTCAGTTCTAATTACCATTAGGCAGGTTGGCCAAGGCAGAAACTCAGTTCTGCTGCCTGGTCCACACAGCAAGAGCAGAAGAAAGCTCAGATCCAGGATGGACTCAGGCTGACCTGTACGTAGCATGTTCGGGCCAGAATCCCAAATGCCTGCAGGGGCATTTGAGTACATGCCTCTCCCAATGGAATGTAAATATAAAAATAAAACAAAACTAAACGCTGTTGACTAAATAAAGCTTATTATTTAGCCAGACCCTGCTCTGGCTGCAGTTCTGGACTCCTCCTGCTCCTTGATCGCCACGTGGGAGGGCACTGTGGTTGCTCCTGGGCTCTCACTATGATCAGAGGAGGATTAGGGGCTCCAACGGGGGGTCTAAGAACAGGGATGGGGAGGCAAATTGTCATGCAAAACAAGAATGGCCGTGTTCAGTGTTCTCCTTCAGTGCGCTTCAACATATCCTACGTACGGTAAAGTTAATAACTGCTATATATTCAAACAGAAAGGCAAACTTTAGAATGACAATTGTTTTCCTTAAAGGGAAAGGCTCTGTGAGTGAGCGGAAAACTTTGTCCCAATCTCGAAGACTTTCTGAAAGAGCCTTCTCCTTGGAGGAAAATGGGGTTGGATCCAACTTCAAGACCTTGACCATTAACAGCTTTTTCAAGCAGGTATCTCTTCCTGTTACAGTGTGTCTGGCTTTGTCCCCTCACAATGGCATGAGTGCTGGAGCCCAGAGGGGGAGTATATGTAGTGACTAAGAGAACAAGTTAGTCGACCTCACCGAGCCTCGGTTTCATCATCTACAAAACAGGGATCATGACACTTGCTTGATGTGGCTTTTGGGAGGGTTCGATGACACGAGACGTGTAAAGCTCTTCTCAGAGTGCCTGGGATATGACAAGTGCTAAGTGAACGTTAGCCCTTTTAATTGAGAGAAGGACTGGTTCCCATTAACACAAACTATCCTATTTGAACTATCATGGCCAATTCATTTATTAGGCTATGAAAACAGTCTGGCTAAAATATCCACTTCCCCTTTGGCCTGGGGTTTCTTGGCCTAGGTGTTGTCCATCTCACCCGTTTTCCACGTGCGGGCTTTCCAGAGCTGCCTACTTCCTCACAGGGTGTGACAGTTACAGACAGTGCTCTTTATTAGCTCAGAAATCATTGAGACTACTTAGAGAATGAAGAATTTCCTAGCGTAATCAAATTCATAGAGACAGAAGGTGGAATGACAGAAAGTAGAATGGTGGTGGCTAGGGGCTGCAGGAAGGGGGGAATGGGGAGTTGTTTCATGGGTATAGAGTTTCAGTTTTGCAAACTGAAAGCATTCTGGAGATCGTTTGCCCAACAAAGTGAATGTACTTAACACTACTGAACTGTATACTCAAAAATGGTTAAGATGGTAAATTTTACGTGATATGTGTTTTACTACCAAAAAAACCAACTTGACTTATACTTGGTTTGACACTGTTTTGGAAAATTTTCTGCAGCTCAAGCAGTTCTCATGGGGCATGTCAAGGGGTTATGTTAACAAACTGAAATGCAGAAGAGATCCTAAGGGTTCTGTGTGCTATGCCTCATGATGGAGATGGCAGGGGACTGAAAGGGTTTCTATTTGGGAAATAACTCCTTCCAACTGTATTGCCTTGGGGAGCAAGGCCCTTGACTAAACAAGCCGAAGTTTTCTCATCTGTACTTAGGAATAGGACACACCGATCTACCTACCTACCTACCTACCTTCCTTACTGGGCTGCTGTAAGGATCAGAGCTCATGCCCACGTATCCCTCAGCAGCATGCCTGTCCCACATACACGCATGGAGTGTGTGTGCTTAAGCCTTCTCAGTCAAGACAAATGTGAAGAATATGAGGACAGGACAAAGATGGAAAGCTGCTCTCTCCATCTTCACATCTTTGAAGACAACTTTTCTTCTGTTTTGTTTCAGGGAGTACACAAGTATCAGTGGGTTTAAGTTATAGGGGGAGGACCTTTTGGCCTGGATTACTAATGGTCAAACAGCCTTCCTCAGGAAGGCAGTAAAGTCCCCATCTCCAGGAGGACTGAAGAGGCTGAGAGAGTCAGAGTGGTAGAGGAAGAATATTTGACAAGAGGTTGACCAAAAGATTTCAGAGTTGTTGCCTCGTATCTACGAAAGGCACGTTCCAATAATACTTAAAGATAAAAATCTTCTGAGAAATCAATCTTTGGTCCCGACCCCAGGGGTGTATGGTGAATCTACCCTAACCCTGACTTCTCTCTTGGCAGGAGGGAGATCGCCTGAGTGATGAAGACTTATTCAAGTTTTTAGCTGACTACAAAAGATCTTCATCCCTACAGAGAAGAGTCAAGTCAGTTCCAGGTGTGGATGGCTTGTCTTTATCCTCTTTGTTGTGCCAAAGCCATTTATGATTAGACGCATTATTCATGTAACGCTGCAATTTTTTGTCAAGGGAGATGTAGGATTTTGTATTAGGAGTTAAGGTCTGGGTTTTCTTGGCCAACCTGTTAATGTTTTCTATTTTTATTAAAGGACTGATTCTGGAAATAAACATCATGCTTTGTATTTGATTGCTCACTCAGAAAATCAGATAATTGTTTGAAGAGAGGAGCCTCTTATATCATAGTGTATGGAACTCTTAACATGAGAAAAAGTGAAAGTGCAATGCTTTGGTAGAAGGTGACGGCGCACCCTCCTTATCCTCAGCTTAACAGCCCCTGAGGCACTTCTGCAGCCCCCTGGGGTACCAGGGAACCTAGTTTGAAAACCACCAATTTTTAGTGCTTGTAATGAGAGAAGTTACTGAACTATATACTTATGGTGTGGTAGTTCTGGAAGGGACTTTAAAGATCCTCTAATGTGTTCTTACTCATTTTACAGTTTCTTGCTTTTTAAGTTCTAGAAACTAAATCTCAAAAATTGTCATGATATGCTTTTTCTCAAACTGTGGGAAATTAACTGGGTATTCCAAAGTGCTTATACTCACACAACTTATCCTCATTTCCATAAAAGAAATATAGTACAGCAGTCTTTCTTGACTCCCTCATATATAACGTCTTTACTAAGACAGTCCTATTTTCTTTCTTTAGGCTTGCTCAAACTGGAGATTTCTCTGGCTCCAGAGATGACCAGTTGCTGTCTGACTCCTGAAATGCTGCCAGTGAGACCCTTTCCTGAAAACCGGGGACGCCCACACAAAGAGATTTTGGAATTTCCAATCCGAGAAGTGTATGTCCCTCATACTGTGTACAGGTAAGAAACAAAAGCTCTTGGAAAATTATTGAACCAAAAATTTGAGCCTTGTTTGGGTAATGCTTTCATCATCCTTTGACCTATTTTGCTACTTCCTAAGTTTTGGGGAAAATGAAATATGACGTTTACAAAACTATAGATAATTACTTTTTAAGATCAATTTGTTCTCTCTTTTTTTTGTGGTATGCGAGCCTCTCACTATTGTGGCCTCTTCTTTTGGGTATGTGGGACTGAAATGCAAAGAATTTCAGAACTCACCTAATCTAAGTACCTCTACCCGTCACGTGTTCAGATGTAAAAAATTGAGACCCAGACAGGATGAGTGAGTGGTTTGTTGATGTCAAAAATGGCAGTGGGTAAAACAACAAGGTTTTACTGTGTAGCACAGGGAACTATATTCAATATCTTGTAATAAACTATAATGGAAAAGGATCATAGAAAAAGAATGTAGAATCTAAAAAATGGGAACTTATTTACAAAACAGAAGTAGAGTCACAGATGTAGAAAACAAACTTATGGTTAACCAGAGGATTGGGGGAAGGGATAAATCTGGAGATTGGGGTTGACATATACACACTACTATATGTAAAATAGATAACTAATAAGAGCCTACTGTATAGCACAGTAAACTCTAATCAATACTCTGTAATGGCCTATATGGGAAAAGAATCTTAAAAAAAGAGTGGATCTATGTGTATGTATAACTGATTCAGTTTGCTGTACATCTGAAACTAACACATTGTAAATCAACTCTACTCCAATAAATATTTAAAAAGAAAAAAGTATATAGATATATATACATGTATATATGTATAACCGAATCACTTTTCTGTATACCTGAAACTAACACAATATTGTAAATCAACTATACTTCAATTTTTAAAAATGGCAGTGAGAATTACAACCAACCATTCCTACAGTTAGAAGTGCACCTCTTCCTTTCAAAATTGAAGTACACATGCATTTCCCCCATTTAATCCTTTCTGAAGCAGTTCTTGGTTTTCTCTTCTCATTCCTAAATACAAAGTCGGCCAAGTCTCCCTCCTAGATAAGTAAGCATTCCTAGGATGCAGTAGTTTCCATTCTCCATTCCCTAGAGGGAGATGAAGACATGAAAATGTTTGCTTATGGATGCTGTATATCTTTTTAGAAACCCTATCCTATAATTGGGAAAAAGAATGCTCTTGGTATTGGAATAAACTTGCACCAAATGCATTCTATAGTTATTCAACTTCCCCTAGCTTTTAATCACCCATGGGAGGCATTTACAACTCTCTCTACTCCTTGCTGCAAACATTATCCCTTAATTACATCACAGAGGGACTCAATGCGTTAGTGCATCTACTGGTTCAGAAATGTAGGAGTGCTGAGGAGGACAAGTTTGAACAGATTACTGTGGACCCAACTTGGCATCATGAGAAACAGACCCACAAGTGCAAAGTGAATATTCTTTAGCTGTTCTGTACACTGTGGAAATGCCAAGGCCACCCCATTAAAAATCAGGTCTCTTAGGAATGATAGAAGACAATACTTCCCTCCAGCTTTGACCTTCTGTCTTCTCTTGGCTCCCAGGCCACCATATTTTATAGCTTGTTTAAGGGAGGAGAGTTGTGGTGAACTTGGTTCAGAATCTTACTATGTGAAAATGTCAAGGAATTGAGAGAACATTTTGTCTAAATTTCTCATGCTGTTGTTAAATTTTCAAGTGTTTTGTCTCCAGGCCTCACATGCTTTGTAGTGGTTTTGATTAGGTTGGTCTGGACAGTAACCCAGTCCTAGACTAATTCTCCCCTTTTCTCCACCACCACTCCCATTTCGCAAAACGGAAGTAGAAGACTCAAGTCAGGTCCGAACCCCAGGTCAAATTGGGAAGCTGACTCAGTTTACCCTTGGTGACCTCATCTTCTCATTTTTGTCAAAACTTGTAACCTCTTGACTTTTCTGTCCTCTCCTCTCCAAATCAAAGTCTCCTTTCAAGCAAAGGTCTCTAAACCTCTTTACATTATGGTACCAATAACAGGTGAGGTCTAAAGTCTTATCTCTCCCAAGAATATTATTTCAGTAGGGACAGCAGTTCCTGTTTCTTTTAGAAAAGTTTTCCTTTGACTGAGTTGAATTCTGGACATCATTCTCAGGGTTTGGCATGTAGGGTAACTTTTCACGTTGACCTTGCTATTTCCATGTCTCTAATTCTGGCTGTATCCCTTTAAGGAAATCAAATAAATGAAAATTAAGATTTACAGAGCAGATAAATTTAGGGATAATTCTTTGCTTGATAGCAGACTCACCTCATAAATTTGAAATATAGCTTGACGTAATAAATTGATCTACCTGGAACTTGTGGAGAACATATCTATTGGGCCAAGCAAGGAATACCTACAGTGACAAAGCCAGGGTTCAGATTTCCAATTTGTGTATCTTTCACATAAACTTCAGAGCTCCCTTGAGTGAAGGGAACTATTACATGGACGAATGGCAGGTGTTTTCTGGCCTTGAGTGTCAGTTGTGGCCATTGTCATGCTTTACAGGATTGTCATATGGGTGGGGTTTCAGTTTAATACCATATGAATAGCACTCAGGTTCTTCACCTCTCTTAAAGAGCAGCTGCTGTGGAGCCTCAGATCAAATTGGCCTGGGATAGGCTGAGCTGCCTTCCTGCCCTCAGTCTCTCCGTCCTCCGGTCTCTTCAGGTGCCTCCTTTGACAGCCTTGCCCCTTCAGGTGCCCTCAGCTGGGGTCACTGTGTTGCCCACAGGGGCACCATTCATACTCTGTTCTCTGTGGTTGCTGCCTGATGCCTCTACCTTAATTCAGCTCACTTTGAGGAGTGATCTAGATCGGTTATAAAAGAACTGGGCCTGGCTGAGGAAGTATCCCCATGAACCCATGAGAGTGTTGGTCACTCATAAGACAAACACTCACTTTGAGGGAAGAGACGAACTTCTAGAGCCAGAAGTACTCATTCTAGGAATGGCGAGCATCTCCCCAACCAGGGGCTTGGGTCTCTGCAGTGCTGTTGGCAGCCTCTGTGTGTGAGAGGCAGGGGGTCAGACAAGTACACCGAAGCAGACCCAGGCAAGAGCTATTTCAAAATCACAAGCAGGAGGACGGTCATTCCGAAAGCGGAGCAGAACAGCTGGAAAAATTAGGTCGATAAACAGGATTATCCGACTCTGAGTATGGCATTCTTTTCTCCATGCCCAGATTAAAAAAATACTGGTTGTTAGCCCAAGAACACGTTTGAACCAACTCCTGGCTGATTTTCCATGTGGCCCAGCAGCTGGTAATGGAGACTCCAGCTGCCTTCTGGTGGGGGCAGAATGAAAACAATGCGGCCTGGGGCCAAGGCCCAGCGAGACCTTTAAGGGCGTTTTATCCTGTGGCAGTTACTGGAGTTTGCCCGGAGATCACAGGCGCTGAGGTTGTAATGAGCTTGTTAAGCTCCTTGCCGTCCCTGTAACTGGTGATTACATTAGAGAGATCCACATAAAGTGCGTTTTCATCTCTCATCCCAGCCCCCAATAGCCTCTGAGGTCGTTTTATCCAATTATCAGACTCGCCGTGGACGACTGTGCTTGCCGTGAACAAGCATATCACTTAGAACATGATTTCTTTGATGGATAATTAGCTGTTTTCAGGCTGCCTCCTATTTAGCTGAATGTTCTCAGACCAGAAGTCTGCATTCTGGTCTGACAGGGAGGTGCCTTTCGTATCACAATGGCGTCTTGAGGAACACTGCCTGGCTTGCATCCTACAGGGGCAGAAAGCACGGCACAGGATAAATGTGCAAGCTGGTCTTGAATGACTGTCTGGAAGTTATAATTTAGTGAATAGCATTTCTAAGGAATAAACCAGAAATAATTCTGGGTGACGTGTTTAGGAAGGAGTCAGGGCATGGAGAATGGAAGGTATCCTTGAGAGGAACTTTCTTTTGTCCATTCTGAGCCCAGTTGTCTCTCCATCCAGAGTGGATCTGTTCAGTGTTGGGAGTGGGATGGGGGAGGGGAAGAAGGGTAGTGTGCCTCAGAGTTCATTGCAGAGCTTTGTAAAAATGCAAGGGTCCAGTCCTACCTGGAGACTCCCATTCAGGAGGCCTGGGGTAGGGTCTTAAGGGTACAACACGCTTCTTTGAGGATCAAAGCCTCTCCCTCCCTTTCATGGTCCCTCTTAATGAGTTCCTCTACTCATTGGAGTCATCCAAAGTCCACAGTGACGCAAGCCGCGGGAAACTCAGGGGAAAGAGCCTTGCGACTTAATCCCTCTGACCTGGAAAGCAATCCTATCGTATGCCAGGATACCAGGTGAAATGGATACGGCGAAGAGCAAGTATTCAATACTTGTCTATCAGGAATCTACAACACCCAGAAAACTTCTCCATGTGAGGACGATGTTTTTTTAATGGCGTAATGCTCCTCAATGCTGTTAGTACTCCAGGCTTATTGCTAATTAATGGTCAGTAGTTTATGATGTGATTGACCCTGGTCTAAATCACCACAAATAATGCCTTACTTAAATAACTATTCCAGATAATAACTCCCCATTCTTATTTGTTTCTTTGGTTGTTTGAATTTTATTTATTTTGGAATAGGTATCCTATTCTAATATTTCAATATTTTAAAAGTACGTTAAGTGCACGGTGAAAATTCTCTCTACCATGCCTGACCTCCAACTGTAGATTCCCTTCCTTGGAGACAGTCTTAAAAAATATATATATTTACACACACACACACATACATACATACATACATACATGCGTGCATGCATTTTATTTTCTTCATTTTATTCTACAAATATTGAGTGCCTGCAACATGCCAGGCCCTTTTCTAGACACTGGAGAAATACTAGTGAACAAAACAGATGAAAGTCATGTATATTTCACAGCTCAATCCTGTTTTTGACAATTGGAAACAGCCATTTTTTTCAGTTTCTTGTTTATCCTTCCAGAAATAAACTATGTTTGTACAAACCAGTACAACCTTGCACTTTTCCTTTCAGAGTGCAAGTATAGCATAATCCTCACACTGTTCTGCCTTTGATTTCTCACTGAACACTATGTTATGGAGAGCATTTCTATATGAATACAGAGTGGCCTTGTGCTTTTTTACACCTGCACTGAATCTCATTATATGGCTGTATCATAATTCATTTAACCCCAGACTAATGAGCATCTAAGATGTTGCCAATCTTTTAACATTACGAATGATGTTAAAATGAAGAATCTCATATAACCTTTCACACATGTACAAGCATGTGGTATATAAATTCCTACTTTTCACCCTTTAAAGGAGTGTTTAAATAACTGTTGTAAGTATAAGACAGCCCTGAAGCTCAGTCATTGGTCTTCCTAGACTCAGTGAGCAGTTGTTTGTGGAACATGAAGCTTATTATAAACAAACACTTTATTTAGGAATAGCAATGACAGCCCAGGCAAAATCTAATCATTTAAATTGGCTGAGTAATGGAGACAAAGGCAAAGTGAATTCCTGGTGCCAAAATTACCCAGATAATTAAGCTCCTGTACTTGACTTTGCTCTGGCAAGTTGGCCTCAATAATAAATCAGGAACACAATCCTCACTTTCCTCCAAAATTCAGTCATCCTTCCTCTTTTTAGAAGAATGAAAAAACTCAGGAGGGAGCAAGTTACCTAAGACTTCTTAGCAGCAAGGGCAGGTTTTGCGGAGCTCCCCTTCCAGTACAACATTTAGCCACTTGAGGGCACAATTTGCTCATTTTCTAGATTCAGAAGCAGCTAGGTACCTTTCCATTTCTAAGCAGATGGAGTCGTGATTTATTAAAGGCAAACATGCATTGTATTCTTTTGGCCTTGAAGTGCAGGACCAAGAAAAACTGGGAAAGTATTCCAGTGTCCCAAGAGATCACTGTGGGCACTTTTTGCAAAGGATTTTCTTTTACCCTGTCAGCTTCTGCCTTCTTTCATCAGTTAAGTCAGGAACTTAGAAATCTGTCACTTTGTTGAAAGATGTGGTGGAGAGGAGGATGGAGAAATGTATCCTGTGGTCTAGAGAGACAGCAAAATCTCGTTTTGGGGGTGTATTGCTCACTATACATTTTTACACATTCACCAAACCTGCCTCAAATACAAAAGTAAAAGAATGTGGTTTGGCAGTAATGAAATAGTGTTAAGGAGGTTCTGTGTACATTAAGTACAAGTCACAACCCCTCACTAGTCTCTATTTTATACTCATTCCCTTTGAGTCCATCATGCTTTAGTGTTACTGCCTGTAAACAACTGTCCTAAGCAAAAATCCTGCTCTGTCCACATATTGGGGGTGAATGTCATTTTTTTCCCCAGAGGTCCCTTACGTAGATTTCAGCAGTAATGTTCCTGAAGCATCCTGTTTTTACATGGGGTGGGACTGTAAGGTTGGTGGGGGCAGAAGCAATAGAGAAATGGTAATGAAAATGCGGCAAATCTGGGCCTGCATTTGATGATGATGATGAATAGTTTGCCTAGATTAGAAGGAGCTTCCTAACATTCAAAAAGCCTTCTTTCTTTGACTTCTCTACTTCTGTTAGTTTTTTAAATTGTTATTTTAAAATTAGTTCTTTGAAGTGGCTTTGTCTTCTGATGAGATATCCTTCGGGGAATTGTTCCCTCTTATTTCTTTGACCATTTAGGGGGAAAAAAATCTTCTCTGCTTTTTAGCTTCTCATTCTTTGTTCTGACTTTACGGTATACTTTAAAGATCCAGTCTTCCCATGAAGTGTTTGGCCATCTCTAAAGGAGAGGTGTTTTAATAACTCTCCAGTAATGGGTGTCCTGTGGTTTTAAGGACTCAGATACGCTGCGCTTTGCCCCTCTCTGCTGAAGTCAGAATGCCCTGGGTCGAAATATTAGGTGCTGTGTCAGTCTTCCCAGGGCAAAAGTGGGTTTTGGGGTGAGGACAATGCAGGCTAGCCCAACAGCACAAAGTAAAATAGAACTAGGAGTGTGGGGGGTGGGGGGACTGAGGTTTGACTCAGTGGGACTGAGGTTTGACTCAGTGTAAGAAGGTAATTTTTAAAAAGCCATGGCTTATCAGTCACATATCATGTACCTTTTATAATTAAAAAATGAATTTCATTTATCCACTGGCCTAAACTATAACTTCCCAAACTGTGCTGTTCCACCTCACTTGTTTAATGTTCTTTGTTTGACAACCTTCAAAATGTAAGCTGAGGGCTTCCCTGGTGGCGCAGTGGTTGAGAGTCCGCCTGCCGATGTGGGGGACACGGGTTTGTGCCCCGGTCCGGGAAGATCCCACATGCCGCGGAGCAGCTGGGCCCGTGAGCCATGGCTGCCGAGCCTGCGCGTCCAGAGCCTATGCTCCGCAACGGGAGAGGCCACAACAGTAAGAGGCCCGCGTAGCGCAAAAAAAAAAAAAAAAAGAAAAGAAATGTAAACTGAGATCCATGCAGTGGTTCAGAAATAGAAATATTATAGTTTAATAAAGATAAAAGTAGAGGAGCTCAATTTAATGGCTCATTTTGATGATTTAAAAGAGATTTCATGCCTAGACTAATAATTATGTATTTAGCAATAAGAACATCTCAAAGCCCATTTCTCATCTTTTCCTGGAGGTACATTTTTTAATTTTTATTTATTAATTTATTTAAAGGGAATACGCTTTTTTATTGAAGTATAGGTGATTTATATATTATATTAGTTTCAGGCTCTGGGCACAAGAGTCCAGAGAGAGATACACTTCTTTTATATGCTCTCTAATGTCTTCTCCCAGAGTTGAGTTGAAACGAAACCAGCTCTAGCACGAAAATCCAAAATCCCTATCCCAGCCAGCAGCCAACAAAGAGCTGCCTCTTTGTGTTTCTAGGTCAGGGAGAAGTAAAGTCCATAACAATGACTGTTACTCAACCTTCCAAATGGTCTGGGGATGGCACAGACCCTTGTGGACTTGTCACTCTGGTGTGAGTGTGGGCAGCGAGAACTCTTCCCTCTCCTCCTTCCTCACCCTCTGTCATAGAGCAGGATACCTGTCCTTTGTTTGTTTTTTTGTTTTTGGCCAACGTTACAGCACCCGGGATCTTAGTTCCCCGACCAGGGATAGAACCCACGCCCCCTGCAGTGGAAGCACAGAGTCCTAACCACTGGACCACCAGGGAAGTCCCAGATACCTGTCCTTTGAAAATCTCACCAACTGAGCAATACTTGTCACCCTATGAATAAAGTTCATGCAATCACCTAACGTATTTTTGAGCCCCGACCGTGTGCCAGGCACAATGCTTGGTGCTGAGAAAGACAAAGAGGAGGACTGCCTCTCCTTGGAGGTAAACCCCAGTCTCCTGGAGACACTGGAACCCCTCACAATCACACTGATCTACAGAAAGACACGCATGCAACTTTGTCCTGCGGTCACTTGAGATCTTTGCAGGTTCTCCTGCCTCCAAAACCCAGACAAGCCTTCTCTCTCACCAAGTACCCAAAGCAGGCATATGTTTCTAGAAGTTGTTGGGGACATCTGAACAATTTATTTCTTAGTAGGCCTGCTGTTTCCTCCAATTGCAATATTTTCTTCCCCAACCCGAACCAAGACATCTGCCAATATTAAAATCATCAGGAATGTTAAAGCAAGCATTTTAATCAATGGTATTGATTTATTCATTGGCTGTTTTTTGTTTTTTTTAATGGGTAGGGGACTAGTAAAAATTCTGCCTCAAACCCAAAGAAAAAAGTCAGCTTCAGCAGCAGCAAAACTTGGAAATTTTCTGGTATGTGTATGAGTTTTTGTCAGTTGGCAGATTTGTTTTAGGAAACTATTTGCAAAGCCTGGAAAAAATGTGCTCCCTCCGTCTCTCAAAAGAACATGCAGGTTGGTTCGTGTTAGTCCTTCACGTGACAATTCTGCCTGGTGGCCTTTTGAAAAACGTTGCCCAGATTTGGCATCAAAATGGTGTCTTTAAACTTGAATTTTAGGTCTTTCACAAAACCAAATATTTTTGAAATGTTTGAATATTTACCAAGCATATGTTTGGCAAAGCCAAATATGTTGAAATTGTTGTTTTGTTTGGGGGAAACTTTCATTAAAAATTTGATGTTTTAAGGGAGGAAGAAGGTATTTGTGGTCGGTACTTTAAAGCATTCTTCTCCTCTTTTATCTGACCTGTCACAGCCTCTTTAAGAAACATTAATTCAGTGAATAGAATCAAAACTAGAACCAAAGAAAATTTAGTTATTCCTATACTTTTAAATTCTCAAGTTTTTATACTTAGTTGGTGATTGGATGGACTCCATAGAGGCTATTTTGATGTTGAGTATTTTCCTCTAGGTAGTCATGATATTATACTCCTTAGAGCAGGAATAATAACCCTGAGATACAGCTAAGAGGCAGAAATGTTACAAACTAAAGGATTTTTAAAGGAATCACATGTTTAAATATCAGCAAGTATCTAACATATACTTTTTTAAAATGTATATACTCGTATCAGTTACCTATTGCTGCATAACCAAAACTTTGCAGCATGAAACAACAGTTGTTACCTCACAGATTATGTGGGTTATCCAGGCATGGCTTGGCTGAGTGCCTCTGACTCAGGGCTCTCCAAAGGCCACAGTCAAGATGTCAGCCAAGGCTGGGATCACCCCAAGGGTCAATGAGGGGAGAATTCACTTCCAGGCTCACTCCTGAAGTTGTTGACAGTGTTCAGTTCCTCTTTCGTTGTTAAACTAAGGGCCTTAGGTCCTCTCTAGCTGTTGGCAAGAGATCCCCTCGAATTCCTTGCTATATTGGTTTCTCTGTAGGGCAGCTCACAACATGGCAACTGGGGTCTTCAGAATAAGCGAGAAAGAGAGAGAGAGAAAGCAAGATAGCAGCCAGGGTCTTTTTGTAACCTAATCTTGCTGTATCCTATTGGGTAGAAATGAGTCACTAGGTCCAGCCCACACTTGAGGGGAGGGAATTACAGAGGGTGAGAACACCAGGAGGCAGGCATCATTGGGAGCCTTAGAAGCTGCTACCGTAGTTCTTAACCAAGCTACCAAAAGTTGGGGCACTCCAGCTGTGTGAATTTGAAGGAGTGTGGGGAGGTGGGAAGGTGAGGGAGGGAGGGTGGATTACTTCCACTGATGCAGAGGACCAGGCTCCTTGTGGACAGTGTTCCCATCAGCCTGGTATATTTTTAGGACAATACACCTCTCCCTAATAGAAAATCAACAGCTTCTTGACAGATCCTCTAAGGTGAGAAGAGTCCGTCCCTGCCCCTGCCCCCAGCCCAGCCCTCCTCACGAACCCACACTCCAAAGAAACAAGCCTACCATGCGGGGGAACATTTTTTTCACCTAGGTTAAAGGAGATTTCCCAAGTTTTCTTAGATTCATAGTAGTAGGAAAAAACCCTACGCTGTACATATTAAGGAATGGGGTCTTTTATCCCATTGCCCAGCATGTAGCACCTTACCCACCCCACTCCCCCCTTATACCCTATCATAGACTCACCTCGTCTGTTCATCTATATACATATATAAAACCTATATAAATCCTCTGAGTGAAATGCAGAATGTACTTGTGGAAGGGTGAGTTTTATAGGATGTCTGAAATGTATATTGCTAGAGTAGTTCCAATCTCTGCTCATGTAAAATAAAATACATTCTGATTAAATATTTTCTAGTCATCCATAAAAACCCACTGAAAATAGGCTAATAAACCAACTGAGAGCTTGACCTATTTAACAAATATCTGAGCCCTCCCTAAGTCAGAATCACAAAGAATATCCAAATAACTTAGACCTTAAAACCACATCATGGGTTCCATGATGGTAGCTGGGAGTTGAAAGAGCTGCAGTTATGCAGTGAATATTTTGACTGTGTTGTCAGTGTCAAGTTTAAGAAAGTTATAGAAAAAAAATTGTGGAATAAAAAGTCTGGATTTGGGTACTTTTCCAACTTTTCCCCTTACTTTGTCACTCTCCCTGACACCCTAGGCAACTGGGGAATCTTCCTCAAAGCAGTGCCTCATGGTTAACAATTACCAGGTCATCCTTTTTATTTCCTTTCACCACTCACACCTGACAGCCCCTAAATCTAACCTCTTTGTAAGAAGGAAAAAACTGGGTAAACTAATTCATACTAAGGTGGGAGTGAATGATATATAAACCACTTAATACATTCAATCTGCTAAGTAGAGTTTCAAAAGAATATATGGTAACATGAATATCTTAACTGGTAAAATTTCAGCCAGTTCAACAAAGTATCTTTAAAAAACAACGTTTCAAGCAAGGTTAGAGATTTATTTTTTTCTTGAAGCAGTCAGTTTTCCCCAGCATGTTTCAAATGCTTATGTATTTGTGATTCTTTTCAGTGGGAATCTGATCTAGATAAAGCCTAGGATCATAAACATCCCAACTTTCCCTTTGGGTCTTTTGCTATTGAAAACTAGCTGGACTTTTCCTAAACAAGTAAGTGGGTTTTAAGGAGAGCTAGAGTGCTTTCACTTGTTTCTAAAAGGTAACATCTTCTTTGCCCCAGCTTGAGGTCCTGCATTATTTCATAGGAATGCTGGCCTTTCAAGCTCTCACTTAAGAGGAGCTTTTTATCTATCTCATAAGAAGAAGGGATAGGGATTGATGTAACAGAAAAGGTACTCTGCAAATATAGGAGCTGTGAGCATTTAGTTAGTTCATGTTCAAAGACAGATTCTTAGTACTTATAATATCTGTCCTATGTAAAGACACCGTATTTGATGTTCAAATTGTAGTTCATCAGTTGAGAAAGCATAGACCATTTTCCCTGCAAAAGTCTTGAAAATGGTGTAATAACAAGTATTAGAGTTTGCTGTTGTTTTTTGTTTTTCTCTCTCTCATTTGATTTCTGTTTTTGAGTGCATTACTTTAACATAACAAGACTATGGAGAGAGCATATTGGGTCCCTGTAGTGTTTCTAAACAACATGGTAACATTTTGTCTCTGGCTTCTTAACCGTGTTTGCTTTTTGTGGGGGCAGAGGGTAGAGGTCCGCAATGTTCAGGATACAGTACCAGCATTTATACAAAGCATTGTAGCCTAGCCCACAGAGCACAGAGGTTACTAAGGGTCAAGCTGCTGCTTGCCACAGCATCCCCGGTGCCTCCTTCCATTCTTGTGCCACTTCGCAGGGCAGGCAGCCTTGTGTGGATCCTGACTGGTGTCCTAGAACAGGTCTCACATTCTGTTTTTCTTGCTCTGATTTCTGAAGATGGAATGTTCTCTTCACCCTACATGTTAGGTGTTTTCTTCCCATTTCCGTTTTTCACTGATTCCTTTGTGAGTTTGTGATTTGATCTAACCTTAAGTATTAGAAATAGGAATAAACACAAATAATGGCATGAGACCATGGAACGACAAGACAGGAGGTAGCAAATATTTTATTTTTATGCATTTATTTATAAACATTCCCATTCTAAGAAAAGTATGTGAGGCAGCTTATGGAGATTGTGTAACAAGGAATAAAATTTCTGGGTGAAAGGAAAATAAGGAGAAGGAAATCGGTATAAATCTGGGTAAGGTTAAGGTCCTCTACACTTTCTTACAAAGTCAGCTGCAAATTTGACTTTGAGCTTCCTAGCAACCAAAAACAAAAACAAAACAAAACCAAAAAAAACCCCTGAACTACAGGATTCATACATCTGTCAAATTAAAAAACAGACCAGTTCCCTTGGATCAGTGGTTGTCAAACTTGAACGTGCATTTGAATCACCTGGGGTATTGTTAAAACGCATGTTCTGATTCAGCAGGTCTGCAGTGCATCCGAACTTGCTCCCAGGTGATGCTGCTCCTCTCTGGATGGCCTCTGAGTAGCAAAGTCAGCTCATCCAAAAGCATTTACAAAGCATGATCCCCACTTAAAATACATAGCCAGGGGGCTTCCCTGGTGGCGCAGTGGTTGCGACTCCGCCTGCCGATGCAGGGGACGCGGGTTCGTGACCCGGTCGGGGAGGATCCCATATGCCGCGGAGCGGCTGCGCCCGTGAGCCTATGGCCGCTGAGCCTGCGCGTCCGGAGCCTGTGCTCCGCAGCGGGAGAGGCCACAACAGTGAGAGGCCCGCGTACCGCAAAAAAAAAATAAAAAATAAAAAAAATAAAATATATAGCCACTCTAGGCTTGCAGGTTTCCTATTTCCAGAATATACCAAATATTAAACTCTGAGATTTCTAACTTCATTTGCACTTGATGTATTTAAAACACCAAAACTTCTGACACTGAGGGACAGTACTCACTCTCATCTTCTCAGTTATTTTAAACTTTGTTATTTTAAACTTAAAAAAAAAAAAACTCTTATAGTTTGCTTGGTGAAATCCTTTAGCCCTTGAACAATTTAATAAAAGACCACATCATGATAAAGTTCTGGTGAGTCTGATTGTTGACCAAAGAAACTGTTTACTGTTCTTAGAAGCAGCAAAGGTTATGGGCAGTGGGTCTAGTATAGGTTTCAGGGCACCCGCATTTGAATTGCCCTGTGCCATTTGCCAGCTGTGTTACCTTGTGCAAGTTATGCAACCTCTCTGTGCCTCAGTTTTATCATCTGCCTAATGAGGCTAAATAGTAGTACCTGTCATTGGTACGATTAGCTGTTATTAGAATGGTGCCTGCACATGGTAAAAAATAAATATTATTAGCTACTTTTACTATTACATTTAAAATAAATTTTCCTGGAAGTGAAATGTGACTGAAAAATAAAACCACCTCCTCAGCTTCTTATCATGCCTAGGTACCTCAAAATAGTATCTCTAGGTTTGCAATTTTCTTTGGAATGCTTGAGTAAAACACATCAGATAACTATAAGATATTACTGTTATTTGAATTTCATTCTGCTCAAATTGAAGTCTGTTGCTAAAAGGAAGTAAGAGACACCAACCTTTTCCTGTAGTTTTTGAATGAGGGCATCCCGTTCTTACAATTGGTTTTGCTACATTTCTGCTTCTGCGAAGAGTTCATCAGTTCTTTGGTTCTGTCTTTGTAAAAAAGGCTGGAGAGGGAAGGTTTTAAAACACAAGGAAAGAAAAAGAAATTACTTTGAAATTGCCAAAATAGTTAGATTGAGAGTGTTTGTTTAGAAACCTGGAGAGCTTTTTATATAGAAAGCTGTTTCAATAGTTTTGTATCAGGAGAGGTGGGTACTAATTTACTACCCCATCTACTTCAATCCAGTGCCTCTTGCTAGTGGCCTGCTATTAAACCAACATTTGCATCTCTAGCTATAAGAAAACTAATAAAACAGAAAAACCAGTTTCTCTGGTATTTTATTCTTCCCCTCTCCCATATCAATAGCCAAGTTCCTTTTAAAACCTCCCTAAACCGACTTCCCTGGTGGCACAGTGGTTAAGAATCCGCCTGCCACTGCAGGGGACACGAGTTCGAGCCCTGGTCTGGGAAGATCCCACATGCCGCGGAGCAACTAAGCTCGTGTGCCACAACTACGGAGCCTGTGCTCTAGAGCCTATGCTCTAGAGCCTGCAAGCCACAACTGCTGAGCCCATGCACCACAACTACTGAAGCCCATGCGCCTAAAGCCCGTGCTCTGCAACAAGAGAAGCCACCCAATGAGAAGCCCGCGAACCGCAACGAAGAGTAGCCCCCGCTCGCCACAACTAGAGAAAGCCCACGCGCAGCAACAAAGACCCAAGGCAGCCAAAAAAATAAATAAATAAATTTTTAAAAAATTAAAAAAAAAACCCTCCCTAAACCCGAAGTACCAGACCACATGTTAACTAAAGCATATTAAGATGCACCCACTTCCTTATTAATTACATATACCCTATGTATAATTTTATAGCAATCTGCAAAGTAGGGGGAAATTTTTTCACCTGTAGGTTAAACTCAATAGAGTTACTGTTGACTAATTGACCAAATGTTGCATTTGGTAAGCATTTAATTTAAAATTCATTAATTTTTATTTTGAGGTTTTACTTTTCATATTTTGGAGCTAATCATTTTTGAGGGTCTCAGGCATTTTTTTTGGAATCCTGATACGTTCATAGATCTTGGGCTCTGTGCCTGTCATCTTGAGAGAAAGAAACAGCTCTGCCTGTAACCCAGGCCCGGCTCAGGGTGGGAAATCATCAAACGCTTGTGAACTTGTAAGGAAATGGATTTCAGTGACGAGATGAAACTGAAGGAGTGCTCCCGCAAAAAGAGCATTTTGCCTTTCTGAGAGGCCATGGGAGAGAGAAAAAGATGGTAGAGGCTGTATCATAAAGACAGAAAGAGAGAAACTGAGGGATACTGAAAGAGACGCAGAGACGCACACACACACACACACACAGATTAAAGACAGGGAGTGGGTGAGAGAGGGAGAGCGAGAGAAAGAGAGAGAGAGAAGGAGAGAGAGAACGCCACCAAGAGATATACGAGAGACGTAGATAAATTGAAAGGTGGAGAGAGAAACCCACAGAAATTGATCCATTCTGTAAGTAATATGTTTTAAGTAATATGTTTTAAGATCTCACAGTCCTGCAGACTGTTTAAAGTTGCATTATAAAGTCCACTCAGCTGTTTTACAATTTTGATAGGAAGAGAATCTTCATTTGTGTCATATACTGCAGTTTACTAAGCACTTTTGGAGTATCATTGCATTTGAGACTTAACTCCAACCTTTCTATTACAGGTGAGGAAATTGACTTGTCCACCTTCTATTTGTAGAACATTTTGCAGTTTTTTTAAAGGACATTCTCACCCGATTTCTTACCTGGTGAGGGTCACTAATCATACGTCTCCATACAAGCCCATCTTCCCTGGTATAAAAGAGGCTTAGGTTACAGGCATTACTGATACTCAGAAGACAGTGAAGATAACCCAGGCCACAAGACCTGCAATTCTTTTTTTCTCCTTTTTTTCTTTTTCTTTTTTTTAAACATGTATTTGATATTATTACTTTGTTACAGGTTCTATAGTGAAGTAACAGAAAGAAAACCAAAATTGACACCAATTCTTCTCAAAATCACATGACCTTTTTCATTTCCCCAGATCATCTTTTAGCCCTTATTCTTTATGCATATTCAACTTCTGAATCTTTACGGCCCTTCCGTACAGAATGTTTTATATTCTAAATTTTCACTCCACATTATGCAATGAGTATAAGCCATTTAACTCACTTCAGTCTCACTTTCAAAGAGATACATAAGTAGCACAAGGATCGTCTGACCTGAACAGTTACAGTTGATCCTTTGGCTGTCTTCGGGATTTCCAAGGTCCTGTAATATTCTCAGAGTACAGAAGGCCAGGCTTCTGGCTTTATGGCATGACTGAGTGGTTCTCTATGTACTCCTTGGCAGGTGTGGTAGTGAGTGACACAAATATGTTTTTATTCAAAACATGGTTTAGGTTGGCATTATCAGCCACAGAAGATACGTATTTGCATCCCAAAGGATTAATCTGTACCACTACTCTTTTTAACCAGGCTTTTGCACAGGAGAAATAAGCCCAACTTGATGCATCTTACCTTGTGGCTTATTTCCCAATCTGTTAAAATCATGGTTAACTCAAATTATCAATAACGATCTACTCACCATGACGGCACCCATTACCCTAGTCAAAGAGAGCCCACCTGCCTTGAACAACACAGCTTCCCGCAGCTTCTGCTCTAGCGATTTCAGCTTCTCATTGAAGTTCTCCCTGGGCTTCATCCCTGGAACCAGCCGATGGAGGCCTTCTGTCCTCTTGTCGCCTCTCAAGGCCTCCTTTCATCCTCTCCTGCTGACTGAGTTGTGTTACAAGCTCAGCTAAAGAGGTGTTCAGAGCATCCAGTTGTTTAATCAGGTGGCCAGGATGCTTTTTGCTCTAGCTTACTTGCTCCTTGAGCTCCATTCCGAGCTGGAGAAGCCTCGGGGAGAGAACACTGAACCCGTGACAGGGCAGCTTTTTTATTTTTTTTTTTTTGGTCAGCAATATTTTTATTAATACGTATACTCACACTTTTTTAAAATTGAAGTATAGTTGATTTACAATATCGAGTTAGTTTCAGGTGTACAGCAATTCAGTTACACCTACACATATATATATATATTATATATATACCTATAAGGGAAAATAATCTGAAATGTATATATACATAATATATATTATATATAATGTATATTATATATATAGTAGTGTTTATATGTTAATCCCAGCCTCCTAATTTATCCCTCCCCCCACCCCCCTATCCTCTTTGGTAACCATAAGTTTGTTTTCTAGGTCTGTGAGTCTCTTTCTGTTTTGGAAATAAGTTCATTTGTATCTTTTTTTTTTTTAGATTCCACATATAAGCGGTATCATGAAATTTATCTTTGTCTGGCTTACTTCACTTAGTATGATAATCTCTAGGTCCATCCATGTTGCTTCAAATCACATTAATTCATTCTTTTTATGGCTGAGTGGTATTCCATTCCATACATACATATATATAAATAAATATATATATATATAATATATATACCCCACATTTTTATCCATTCATCTGTCGATGGACATTTAGGTTGCTTCCATGTCTTGGCTATTGTAAATAGTGCTGCATTGAACATTGGGGTGCATGTATCTTTTTTTTTTTTTTTTTTTGCAGTACAGGGGCCTCTCACTGTTGTGGCCTCTCCCGTTGCGGAGCACAGGCTCCGGACACGCAGGCTCAGTGGCCATGGTTCACGGGCCCAGCCACTCCGGCATGTGGGATCCTCCCGGACCAGGGCACGAACCCACGTCCCCTGCATCGGCAGGTGGACTCTCAAGCACTGCGCCACCAGGGAAGACCGCATGTATCTTTTTGAAGTATGGTTTTCTCCAGATACTTGCCCAGGAGTGGGATTGCAGGATCATATGATAGCTCTCTTTTTAGATTTTTAAAGAATTTCCATGGTGTTCTCTACAGTGGCTATACCAATTTACATTCCTACCAACAGTATAGGAGGGTTCCTTTTTCTCCACACCCCTTCCAGCATTTGTTATTTGTCAATTTTTGATGATGGCCATTCTGACCGGGGTGAGGTGATACCTCATTGTAGTTTTGATTTGCATTTCCCTAATAATTAGCGACTTGGAGCATCTTTTCATAGGCCTGTTGGCCAGCTGTATGTCTTCTTTGGAGAAGTGTCTATTTAGATCTTCTGCCCATTTTTTGATTGGGTTGTTTGTTTTTTTTGATGTTGAGTTGTATGAGCTGTTTGTATATTTTGGAGATAATTCCCTTGTCAGTTGTATTGTTTGCAAAGATTTTCTTCCATTCTGTAGGTTGTCTTTCTGTTTTGTAGGGCAGCTTTTCTCTTTGTTTCCTTGCAGTGGATAAAGAATAGGCTAAACTGAGGAGAAGCCAAACTGATGTTTTTGGCATTGTGGCTTTGAAAGATTTCAAGGTCCCTTGAGTTAACCTGTTTTCAGCAAAAGAAGGAGAGGATAGTCCCAAGACAGTAAAGAGCAGAGAGAGCTTGGTCAACAATTGGATCTAATAATGACCAAATTCTACAAGTTAACCTCTAACTTCCTGGAGCTGCTCTATCCCAGCAGTTTAAAAATAAGTTGAGGGGCTGTTGCTGAATCAGTGGAAAGAATTTAAAATTTCTAAAATAATTTTTAATCAAGAGAAGCCATCTGAAGTGGCTTTGGAAAGAAAATTGTTGATGAATACCAAACGTCCTGTTCAATGTTGTGATGCATATGACTGAAGAGAAGCATTTTTGCCTGTATTTGGGGAAAGGTGAGATTATACTAAATGAACCGCACTTACACTGGACCTGTAGTTACTGGAGAAACTTTCAAAATAACTTTGCTTTACAAGGGATTCCTATTTCAGTTACGGGTGAGCTTCTCAAAAATCATTAGATAATATAATTCTTAGGATTTTTCTAGCTAATATGACACTTAATTTACCATCTATAAAACGTATGAGGCTGTTTCTCAGTTTGTTGATCATTACTCTTATCTGGTTGAGCCTGTGTGTATCACTGACCCTGCAGGTAGATCTTCCCTTCCAAGAGAAAACACTATTATTTTCTTATATTCATTTCTTAAAAATCATACAGATTTAACAAAACCTATCACTTGGCATTCTTGCCAGTAAGAACTATGATGATCCTTGGGAAATGCATCTCCTTAAAAAAATTCTTAAGCAAAGTCATTTAATGTCTCTGGGAGCCGGCTTGTGGCCTGCAAAAAGGGATGTTGGACTAAATTCTTTGATGTTTCCTTCCTGCTCTGTACTGTGTGGAAAGTGCATTCAGTACGGGCAGAACACTGTACGCCCGTGGTGATGATGTTTGAATATAGGGGGTCAGCAAAGCCTTTGGAAGCCGTGTGCAAAATTGTTGACCGGTGTTGGGGAGTGTGGGATAAGTCGGTGGTGCCCATGTGTTGGGATGTAGGAGAGGAGTGTGGTGACAGCTGACTTGCTTATCCATTCTGGCAGGGCTGCTACCATTGTGATCTACACCGACCCTTTCATCTGGCTACTTCAAAGCATTTTTACAAACTGTAGCTCATTATTTCTTCAAGCACAGCATAAAGAAAGGTTGACTGGTGTCTTTTCAATTAACTCAAAGATGAAGAAACTGAACTATATAGAACTAAAAGGGATTCTCCCAGAAGTATACTGCATTGCAGAGGGGCAAGATAGAGAAAGTGTTCATCCCAGCTTCATAACTGACAAAAAAGCAAAAAATCTTAGTGCTTATTTTTGGAGACTGTGTACATTATGGTACCCTCATAATATGGAAGATCATGCAGCCATTATACTCCCCTCTCTGCATGCAGCCTCTCTCATGCAGAGAGGGGAGTATACCCCACACAGATCCCCGCATCCCAACCGTGAACTGCCTTCTGCCATTGTTGCTACGTCCATGGCCTCTCCTGACAGCATCAGAGGTTCAACTCTATCTGCCTACCTTGAGACTGGCGTCCCTCAGTGTGACAGAGAAAGATTTGGAAAGCGGCACTGAGACATCCATGTTGTAGAGTCAGAACAGCACTGAACTGGACGCTGTGCCCAGCTGGTGGCTAATTCACGGAGTGAACTGTTACTTCACCTCTCAGGGCCTCAGTTTCTCATCTGCATGACCATCAGATGCAGGTCCACTAGGCCATTCATTGGGACTTGTCCAGGGTTGTGGTTAGTGTTGTCACTCTTGATATTAGTGTTGTCACTCTTGATATTGTTGTAGCAAGGAAGATCCATGGGGTAAATTCATGGATTTATGCAAATACTGGTCCAGAAAGACCATTTGTGTACACGCACGCACATACACACATGCACACACACAGGATGGAGGATCATTCTGGTTATGACAATGCAGAGGTTAGAGTTGGTCAGCCTAGTCTTTCTCTTTTGGTTTTTCAGTTCCTGACTGCCCCAGACTTCATAAATCAGACTTTAAAATTTTTCTTCTCCTCCCTCGTACTTGAGTATTGACTTTTTACCCTTTTCCAATGGAACAAACCTTACATATGAGTATGAACCCAGTAGGTGGCACTGACTACATCTATTAAAGACAGGAAATTTGCCAGGTGTAGTTGTATAGATCCATAATGCAAAATTCACATGTATAGCTCAGTGGTTCTCAGATGGGGGTGACTTTGCCCCACCTGGGGACATCTGGCAATATCTGGAGGCATTTTTAGTTGTCACAGCTGAGTAGGGGGGAGATACTACTAACATCTAGTGGGTAGAGGCCAGGGATGCTGCTGAACAGCCTACAGTGCACAGGACGGCCCCTCAACAAAGAACTGTCCAGTCCAAAATGTCAATAGTGCTGAGGCTGAAACCCTGGTATCAATTAATATGCAAATCCTTGTAAAGTATTATGAGAGCCTATATTCACAGAGGGAAAATCTGGTCACCTGGCCCTCCTTCTTGGTCACTGCTCTCCTGGTGTCTAGGTCACACAAAGGCTGTTTTGTCCTCTTGAAGCCTTTGGGGAGAATGTGTTACCTAGGAGTTAGAATAGTGGACCAAGGGTGAGGAAGACAAGACATTTTCCCAGAGAACGTGACACAGTTGAGTCAGCCTTTGGTGTACTGTTGACACTCAACAGTTAATAAGATCCAGAGAATTAAGGCAAGCTTGCCTCTGAGAGATGTCATGAATAACATAGTCTGAAAAGGCCATTCTTATTCTTTTGTTTAATGGCAGTCTTATCTGAGGGGATGTAACTTAGATAAGGTTAAGAGCATGGCTCTGGAACCAGAGTGCCTGACTTTAATTCTTGATTGCCATTCACTAACTGTATGTCATTTTTTCCCTCATTTGTGATGTGGGGATGATGCCATCAAAATAGTATCTACCTATAGAATAATTATGAGAATTAAACTAATAAATATGAAGTATTTGAAACATTGCCCAACTTAGGATAAGTACCTTATAAATATTAGTATCACTATTGTTTCTTTAAGTCAGGAATATGATTCAAAGTATATACATTCATTCTTTTATTCAACAAGTATGTTTTTTTTAGCACCTACTATGTCCCAGGCACTGTTCTAGCTGCTGAAGATATATCAGTGAATCAAAAACATCAGATAAAAATCCCTGCCTTCATGGAGCTTACCTTTTAGTGGATTATAGTAGTAATAATGCAAACAGAAAGAAAAAAATATACAAAATTATAGTCAGCCTGGTACTTGTCCTATAGTTTTTGAATGGATGGATATATTATTCATAGTTTTGTATTATGTTACGTAGCTAATTGGGCTTGGAAGTTTGAACTGTCATCTTATGTAAGAAAAGAAAGTTAGGGACTTCCCTGGTGGTCCAGTGGTAAAGAATCTGCCTTCCAATGCAGGGGACGCAGGTTCGATCCCCGGTCGGGGAACTAAGATCCCACATGACGTGGGACACAGCCCGCGTGACACAACTACTGAGCCCGTGCGCCTCAACTAGAGATAGAAAATCTGCACGCCACAACTAGAGAGAAGCCCGTGCGCCGCGACAAAGAGCTGGCACGTCACAACAGAAGATCCCGCATGCCACAACTAAGACCCAAGGCAGCTGAAAAAAGAAAGTTAAACCAATACAGAAAGTCATGCCAATAAAAAATGGAAACTACTGGGACTTCCGTGGTGGTCCACTGGTTAAGACTCTGCGCTCCCACTGCAGGGGGTGCAGGTGCAATCCCTGGTCGGGGAACTAAGATCCTGCATGCCGCACAGCGTGGCCAAACTAAGATTAAAAAAAAAAAAAATTGAACTACTACATAACATTAGCAAGGAGAAAGAGGAGAACTGAAATTAGGCCACTGTCTATGGCCATGAGTTTTGTTTAAAATGAACTGAACGTTTTGCCTTCTTATCTTTGTATCAGACATATAGTTACCGCTAGGCAGATTTGCGCATTCCAAGACATTCCGAGACTTTCTCAGCTGCAGCAGGCACCTCTGTCTGTGTAGCAAAACAGAGAACAATGTTGGTTATTATCAGATCACTGCAGCTGAAGAGGAAGAATCAACAGTAACTCACTCTCCAAAAGTAATTCGCTTCTGAAAGGAAAAACTCCTTCAGAACTGTCATCTCATGAGTGTAGGCTTTAGCATTCCCTGAAGAACTTGGTTAAAAGAAACTCTAGACCTTACTGATTGGTTCCTCATCTTTTGTTTTCCAGAAACCTTCTCTATGTCTACCCACAGAGGCTGAACTTTGCTAACAAACTAGCATCTGCCCGGAACATCACAATCAAGATCCAGTTTATGTGTGGAGAGGATGCCAGCAATGCTATGCCGGTAATGAGGGAAATAAACATTTGCCTCGAACCAGGGTGGGCTGAACTTCCCTTGCTGGTTCACACAGACAAAATCAAGGGCTGATCAGCGTCGAGTGTGTGTGTTGATTCAGGCCAGTACCACTGATCACGTGCAGGGGCCTCTGTGGCTGGTCCAGTATTGCTCCCAGGATGCTGATGGGGAAGCAGGGTCAGCCTAAATCGAAAGTCTCTTTCCCAACTTATGCCACAGTGAGCTGGGAAATTTAGAAATGCAGATCATTTTAGAAGACTGAAAAATATCATGAATTCTTTCCTTGCCACCCTAACAGCATAAGAAGTAGAAAGACAGGCCCAAGGTGTCAGCCATGCTTGCTGTACTTTCAGATGTGCACTGCGGTACACATCTACCTAAGCCCCAGTCCACATCTAAAGATAAATATAATAGAAAGTACTGCCTAGTCATAATAAACATACACCATCTCAACACCTTCTAGGAATGGATCTTCATCCTGAGGTAAAATGTAAATCAAATAATAAATACATAATGCAGTGTTCCCTAAGGAACCCAAGATGCCAGAATTTGTATTTTTTTAACCGTCTGCCAACAAACGAGATGGTGGTTAGCTATTACTATTTTATTTAAGGTGTAGAATTCAGTTAATATACCTTTCTACTGAAGTCACTTTTTTCCGGTGCTTCCATTCTTCAAATATCCACTTTTTTTAAAAAACCATCTTTTTAATGTCCCACCTACCTTCCCAATGCAAGGCATCCTTTTGCAATGGTTGTGGGAAAGAAATCCTAGAGGAAGACTCCCCTGGTTCTCCCCACTCTCACCCCTGGCAAATCCATCAGGGCTGCCAGGTACAGCTGTGGTAGCCAAGGTCCCCAGCCAGGGATGAGTCGGGGCCAGACTCCAGCCTGTTCACCGCTCACCAAGCCCTGGGACCTGGCATGGGCATTAGTGCATCTAGTAGGAAGGGCTCTTTTTTAATTTACCCAGAGGTGAGTCCACGTGTGAAGTCATGTGCCTTTAGGGCTGACCCAGGCCCAAAGAGGTGTCTTCTTCTAAACACCATAAACGTGTGGCCAGTGATGGTCCTGATGACCCAAGTGACCCGGCAAAAGAGCCTCGACCAGGGATCTCTTACAGAGGGCACAACTCTGTAACGTTGCCCTGTAGTATAGACCTCTGGGGAAGAGGCGGATCTAGAGAGCACTGGTTTTCTAGTCTCACAAGCCTATGGCCCTTGGTCACTGATGTAGCCTCTGCGGTCTCCGTTTACCCTTCATAGCCAGTTCTTCTGCGTCAGTTGGGCCGCTTATTAATTTACAAAATGCAGCTCTATGAGACCAGAACCTCCTACTGGGCTGATGGTCATTGATTTGATTTAACCAAATATCACAGTTAATTTGGCCCTTTCTATACTGGTGAACAGGTCATCTTTGGAAGATCCAGTGGGCCTGAATTTCTGCAGGAAGTTTATACGGCTGTGACATACCACAACAAGTAAGTATATTTCAGAGTTCTAAACATATGCCAAGATTGTTTTATTATCTCCTGGCTTTTCTGAATCCCCTAGGTGATTCCTTCTACCAGTATTTATAATTCAGGGACTAAGGGACAGAGGAAATCCATGCCAGTTCCCTGATTCTATGTTGGAGAACCACAAATTTTGCCATTACCTGTGATTGGGAGAAGAACATATCTTCAAGAACCTAATATTGTTTTGAGTTTTCTGGAGCCTTCTACTCTAGTGTGATATAGAGAGGTCTTATGGTGTTCCATAAAGAAATAAATTTCTTGCCTTGCTTTGAGGTACTGGAGGGACCAGAAACAAAATCCAGCCCTCCTTGGTCTGTCTCCTTGTCTTCTATCCATACCTGCACCACTACCTACTTTAAGATTTAAGTTGACCAAAGGAGAAATGAAACACTCATTTTTATGTGGGTAAATTGAGTCAGAGAATAATGTCTAAACTGTTATTCACATTTCCAGGTAGGACATCTGTGGATTTGATTCCGGCCTGATAACCTTGGCCCATTTAAGTATTGAATACTTCTCTGAACCCACCCTCTTGGACTGGAATGAGGATTAAATGAATAATGTATGTGAAGCCCTTAGTAAACCGCCTGGGACATCATAATTCAGTAAAATCAGATTCCCTTTCCTTCCTGCATCCTTCATTTGTTTCCCCCAAATCCTTTGATGAGTGCCAGCTGTGCACCAGTCCCTGTTCTTGGGGTAGAGATAGAAAAGGAGGTCACAGCAGGACTCCAAACCTCATCCTCTGTCCAAATTAAGTTGTTGGATTTTTCCATTGTGTGCAGGGATTTTTTTTTTCTGGCAAAGCTTTTTGTTTGTGAGCAACCTTATATAAGTGAAGTGTATCCAGTGACATAAGCTTGGTCTCAGGACTTTAAGCTTAGGAGGAGACTGATGTAAAATGAAAAGTAAAACACCAAGCAGGCGAATTCTGAGGGGCAAAGGGTCCGTGGTGTTACAATTTATAGTCAGAGAAGCCATCATTCTTGCTAAAAGTTATTTGTGTCTAATGTGCTTTTGAAACAGGTCTCCTGACTTCTATGAAGAAGTGAAAATTAAGCTCCCTGCTAAGCTCACAGTAAATCACCACCTCCTGTTCACCTTCTACCATATCAGCTGTCAGCAGAAGCAAGGAAACTCCGTAGAAACTCTCCTGGGATATTCAGTGAGTTGTTTTCAACTTGCAGATTCACTCTGCAGTTGTTGGGGCCTCCAAGGTTCCTGCAGAGATAAACAGCTAAATTCTATTCACTTGCTTTTTTCCTGTCAGAAGTAGCAAAATGTGCCAAACCAGATTGCAGCAAAGAGCAGAGATGACTTGACTTAGGAAATGACTATTTCAGGAATGAAAGGTGGTGGGTGAGAGATAGTGAAAGAATACTCTCATTACAATGTCCATTATTTCCAAATTTTATATATATGCTTCACATATAAAAATAGCTCTTTTTTCCCCAAGGGGAAAAAGTTATTTCTTTAAAATATATAAAAGGTAAAATAAGCATTGATGTTTTCCAGATATACACACACATTGGCTATAAAGAAAAATGCTACTGCTTTGGCTCCGAAAGCAGTGAATCATTGATATTACCATCTCAGGAGCTCTCAGGGAATTTAAAATCTAAGAACTTGACAGAAATTACTGCCCAAAAGAGCTCTGGTCAATATCTAATCATCATTTAGTTGCGTTTGATTATTGTGAGCTAGATAAATTGCCAGAATTATATGCTGTAATAAATCCCATTTTATTCTTTACATCATCTATTTCAGTGGCTGCCAATTCTCTTAAACGAACGTCTTCAAACTGGCTCCTACTGTCTCCCAGTTGCCTTGGAGAAGCTGCCACCCAACTACTCTATGCATTCTGCAGAGGTAACCAGCAAGCTGGCCATCACCTGGTTCCTGTCCAGCCATGGTCTTGGACCACCTTTCCAGAGCCACTTCCCATTCCTTTATACATGACTAAGGATGCTCAGCGTGTTTTGGGGAGCAGTCATCTGTCAGCACAGGGTGTTTTCTGAGAGCACGTTGTTCTGATAGGATGGGAGAAATAACTGGTTTTAAGACCTCATTAATTTAGATTGTCACCAATTCAGAATGTTGGGTAAATACAACCCATACCCAGGCAGCATTACCTTGTATTATCTATAACAAAGGGGTTTACAGAATGAGGTATTTTAAAAAGGAAGGCAGGGCTTCCCTGGTGGCACAGTGGTTGAGAGTCTGCCTGCCGATGCAGGGGACACGGGTTCGTGCCCCGGTCCGGGAAGATCCCACGTGCCGCGGAGCAGCTGGGCCCGTGAGCCATGGCCGCTGAGCCTGCGCGTCCAGAGCCTGTGCTCCGCAACGGGAGAGGCCACGACAGTGAGATGCCCGCGTACCGCAAAAAAAAAAAAAAAGGCAAATAGAGCTCACCTGTGATAACAACTGCTCTCAGCTCCCATCCTTACAAAAGGTTCCCATGCCAGATTCCACTGGTTTCTCCTCTGGATCAATTGTCACAGTCCCCAGGTGGATATTGGGGCTTTTATTCCTCTAAAGAGGCCAATGTCAATATTCTTTCTCTCCTCCCGTTCCCTGTCCCGCCTTTTTGCCCATACATTCTGCTGCAATCCACTAGTTTAAAGGGAGCCCAGTGAACCCTCCGTTCTGATTGCACCAGCACCAGCGCTCATGCTTCTCAGTCTGGTTGGTGTAGGTTTACATCAATAAGATTTATTTTGAAGCAAATACCAGACATCATATCATTTCATTTATAAATAGTTCAGTATTTTATCTTAAAGGATAAGGGCTCCTTTTTTAACCATACCATTGTCATACCTTAAAAATTAATAATAGTTCCTTAATACCGTCATATATCCAGTGATCAAATTTCCAATGATCTCATTAATGTCATTTTTTTTTTACAGTTGTTTGTTGCGTATGAGGATCCAAATAAGCTCTATACGTTGCTATTGCTTGACATGTCTTTTAAGGCTCTTAATCTATAGGTCCCCCTTCATCTCTTTTGTTTTCCTTGCATATTTCAAGTTGAATTTCCCAGGAATTTGAATTTTGTTCCAAATTTTATAGTCAACTTTCTTTCCTACTCTGACTACCCACCCCCACTCCCCAGGCTATTCCGTTTTCTATTTCCTTTTTTTATTTTCCCCTGGAGAGAGAAGCTTTCTTTGCCCTGGGCCACATGCATATGCCTGAATTGAGATCAAAACTATTCTCCTCAAAACCACCTAAGTGGTTTTGTATGTTCACAGATACTCCCTGTTACTTCTTATGATTTGGACACACAGCCCCTTGCTGAAGCCCTCAAAACCACCTTTTCAACATCAAGCGGCACATTCTCATTTCCTAGAACACCCAGTAAACACACCTGGCTTTGGAAACAAACACATCTTGATCCAAAATCCAGATTCTGCCATGCCCTAGCTGTGTGAACATGGGTGAATTGCTTACCCTCTCTGAGTCTCAAAGAGGAAACCTAGCCCAGACCTGCCTGCAAGGTAGCTGTGAACATTGAATGAGATAATACATATCAAGCAACAAACTCGATGCTTAAGTAAATATTAGTTCCTTTTTCCTACTTGCCCTAAGCTATCTTTATCAATATGCCCTCAGCTTCTCCTAATATGCTTTAGGGCTACCCCGTCCAATATCGTTGCCACTAGCCACGTGAGGCTCTTTAAAATGTGGCTAGTCCAAACTGAGATGTGCTGTAAGTATAAAACACAAACTGGGTTTCAAAGACTTAGTAGCAGGAAAAAAATATATAAAATATCTTATTCATAGTTTTCTATTTTGATTACATGTTGAAACGATAATCTTTAGGCTATATTGGGTTCAATGAAGCATAGTATTAAAATCATTATCACATTAAAAAAATTTTTATGTGGCTACTAGAAAATTTTAAATGACATAGATGGCTCACATTATATTTTTAGTGGTCAGTGTTGCTTTAGATTACTGCAAACTCCAGTGACCCCACAGGTCAGACTCATTAATAATGAGTGCAAGGTCCTGGTGGAATTTGTTCACACTGGAGACTGTCTTCCCACCCAAGGTCATAGCTACTCCTCTGCTCTGCACATTGGTGCCATGCTGGGATGCAAGACCAACGTCTTCAAATTCTCAAAAGACGATAGAAAAGCAGGCTTTCATGTGAAATTTTCTGACATTCAAATGTTTGGCAACTAATTCGACAATTTCTAACACTGGGCCAAACAGCACCTGTCTGTGGGCTGGATCCAGCTTTGGGCCCCAGTTTGTAATTCTGTCTGAGATAGTTCCAAAGGTCCCCACCCCGTGCACACATCCTACCCTTGCAAGTACAGTATGTTTCCTTCCATTAAAATGCAAGATACACAAAACCCACGCTCACATGGCCAAGTCTGCCAAGGCCCTCCTTACTCAACACTGTAGGATGACAATTCCCTTGAGATTTTAAGGCAAGAAGTGGCTCTGAGGACTACAGGGCTATTGATATATAAATATTATAAAAGTCATTTTGAGTAATTAAAGCAGGAGCCTAGAAGGACTGCTACTTGGAAACATTTTGTTAAAAGGGAACAAAACTGTAGTCTCTCAAAAGCATTAAAATTTCATGTCTCCTAAAGATATTCTACACTTTGTCCTGACATTCCTGATTAATGGAGAAATCATTAGGATATGACTTTATTTTAATTCCTAGAATCAAGGATTACCAGTGCTGGATGGAAGCTTAAATTAGATAGACAACGCGATTCAAACCCCTTCTTTCAGCATGAGAAAATGAAGGCCCAGAAAGTTTCACTGACCTGTCAAAGTGAAGATAATTAATTTGGTGTAAAACTGAACTTGAACCCAGGGCTCCTAACTCTAAGGCCAGTTATATTAGTTTTCCAGGGAGATTTGTATTTGTATAACCCTGACATCTACTGTCAAGTTGCTTTACTCAGCTTGTTAGTACTGAGAAAAGGGAATTGAATTGCTAATTTGTTTTCTTTTAACACAGAAAGTCCCTTTGCAGAATCCTCCCATTAAATGGGCTGAAGGACATAAGGGAGTATTCAATATTGAAGTGCAAGCTGTTTCTTCTGTTCACACCCAGGTAAGGAGTATCCAGGTCAAGTTTAAATCAGAACAGCAGGCTAATAATGAAGATGGGGTGCAGCAGAGAAACTTCTAAGGACAGTTCAATAAAAGATCAGTGAAGATCTTTGTGCCTGGATAAAACAACACCAAAAAACCCTTTTAGTTCTATGTGGGAAATTGCAAGCCTGTTAGGTTTTATTTGTTGTTTTCATAGAAAGACCTTATAAAAATGTTGAAGCAGCTTGGCACCTGCACTGTTGGTTGAGAAGTTTCGTGGGGAGACTTCATTTAAACATTTTCCTGCTGTTGCTGTCTCATTTCCCTCTGTAATTCTGCCATTTCTCTTCCAGATTTTTTGTTGTTGTTGTTCTACTTTCTCTCCTTTTCCTGCCACTGTCTTGAGTTTTGCATCTGCTTAGACCCCTGTCTCAGCAGTGTGTTTGCCTGGTATCCCTGCCTCTGCTTACAGAACATGTCAGAGTCCAAATTAATTTTTCTTCAGCTAATAATTATTGAGAGGTTCTATTTTGTGCACAACACTCTACAAAGAAGTTCATAACCTGGTCTGAAACACCCGTGTCTTAGAACTTCTGCTCTGAAACACTGGGTAAGAGGTTTTGCCTAGAAGCAGCTATCTGATTGTGTTTATGAATCCACTGGTGAGCGTTGAGGGGATGAGACCCATGAGGCCTGCCATCTGCCTTCCCAGGACAACCACCTGGAGAAGTTCTTCACCCTCTGCCATTCCCTGGAAAGCCAGGTGACCTTCCCCATCCGCGTGCTGGACCAGAAGATCAGTGAAGCGGCTCTGGAGCATGAGCTGAAGCTCAGCATCATTTGCCTCAACTCCTCCCGCCTGGAGCCCCTTGTGCTCTTCCTGCACCTGGTGCTGGACAAGCTCTTCCAGCTGTTCGTGCAGCCCATGGTCATCGCTGGCCAGACAGGTAGGAGGCCTGGGGGCCTGGGAGGAGGCAGGCAGTGCCTTGTTTTATGAAACACGATTTTCCAGAAGTTCCGGGAGCAGGGCCAATGTGATCTTTCTGTTGAGGATGTGAGTCCAAGGGAAACCAAGTCCACTGCTATTTTTTTTTTTTTTTTGGAGATTCCCTGGATGTTTAAAAAAAAGAAACATTAATATAGGATGCTTAAAATTATCGGGGTTTTTTTACATTAATGTGTTGAATGACTGAAGCCAATCCTTTAAATTCCATTCCTAGTAATTGATGGTTTTCTTTTACCTCGAAGATATTTTTTGTTGACTTGACCAACAAGGGAATCCAATGTTTTAAAGAAATAAGACAACCCATATTAAATGGAAGGAAAGGAACTGTCTAAATTGAAATTCAATGTGATCCCTTTCTTATTGAGATAAAATGCATATACCATAAAATTCACTAAAGTGTACAATTCAGTGGTTTTTAGTATATTCACGAGGTAATGCAACTGTCACTACTTTCTAATTCCAGACCATTTTCATCAGCCTCAAATGAAACCCCACACTCCTGAACAGTCACCCCATTCTCCCCTCCCCTCAGCATGCAGCAAACGCCCATCTTAAATGCTTACTTTTAACAAATGAACACTAAATACAATGTGTAAGACTTCCTTTGGAAATAATGTTGTGTAGGGCCTGGGTCCAGTGGTTCTTCCATCTCCTGCAGGGGTAGACTGGCTGCTGTAGGGCATCTTTGTTTGACACTATTTTCAGCTGGGCTTGTATTAGTCTGTGCTCTCCAGCCCAGCAGATATCTTTGGGTACCATCCATGCTGCCAGTACTGTGCTTAGAGTTGTAGGTTTTGCAATAATAATCAAGAGCATATTGAACCTCAGAGGACTTATGATAAAATATAGCAAAGATCAGCAGCACAGGACACAAGTCCTCAAATGGACACAGCTGAATACTGTCGGGGTGATGGCGAAGACATCCATCCGGGAGGATGAGGAAGGCCCCCAGAAAGAAGCCTGCAACTGAGATGGCTTTGAAGTGGGGTTAGAGGGAAAGAAGCCAAAATGGGGACAGAGACTGGCAAAAGCAGAGGACCAGAGTGTCTGGATCAGAAAAAAAGTAGTTCAGAAAAAAGTGTCAAAAACCACTTTACTGGGAGTGTCAGAATGGAGGAGATAACACTGTTGGGCCGTGGAATATGAGTAAGTTGGTGGGGAGGGAGAAATGAACTTGTAGCCTAGGACACATGGGGGAGCTTTCAGAGCTAGGGAAGAGCGTGACCTCTGAATCCCTCAGTTTGCAGTGTATCCTGGGATGCATCTGCTGTGGCTCCACAGATAAGGCGCCCTACCTTGTCGGCTACCTTTTCACACGTGTGGCTGTTGCCTCTCCAGCTAGATGCCTGTGGAGTGGCCATCTGTACCCTCCCTGGATTTCCTTCTACGCCCTCCACATGTGTGGTGCACTGCTTTGTAGGCCCCAGCTATGCAGTGTAGACTTGTTCACTAGACAGAATGTTCATTCACACATTTTGAGCCAATATGTGGGACTCCAGGGTGTTGGGACAGGCAGCATAGGTGGAGGCACTTGGTCTCCAAGCATCTATTCAGAACTTACCTGTGTCAGGCACCATGGAAGGCATGGTGGGGAGAGAAGAAAGTATGAGAAATGCACTTTGCTTCCAGCCTATCAGAGAGACAGAATTTCCCACTGCAAACAGCCCAGGAACCTTGTGATCTGGTGTCACTTAAGCCCTGTACTGAGTGGTGTCAGAGGCTTCATTGAGGAGGTGGGATGGTGCTTAGCATTGAAAGGTTAGTATGATTTTGTGGGTGGGAGCAAGGAGGGCTTTCTAGGTGAGGACAGCAGCACGAGCAAAACTGCAGAAGTGAGAAGCAGACGCGCGATGGGGACAGTATAAAGATTGCCTTATTTTAAGGAAGTTGAATTTGAGCAGAAGAGGGTACCAGGTGGGATAAGTAGGGTGGAGCCAGACTGTGGAGGGTTTGGAGCGCCTCAGCAAGAGTGTACACAGTGAAGCACTGTTTGTACAGGTCCAGGGACTGACATGATACACATACGTTTTTAGATTAATCTGTACACCAAGAATCCATATTGTTCAACAGCCCATCTCAAACCATAGTGTGCGTAAGAATGACCTGGGCATCTTGTTAAAATGCAGATGCTGACTCAGTCGGTCCTGGGCGGGGCCTGAGATTCTGCATTTCTAATAAGATCCTAGGTGATACTGATGATGTCAGGACAGACCCCACTGAGTAGCACCACTTTACAGCGTGGTTTAGAGAGGGGAGGAGGTCTGGACAGGCTCGCATCTTCGTCCTGAAAAACCACAGTGCTGGCAGAAGGAGGAAATGTGAAGTCCTTTGCAGTAAGCAGAGCTGGCATGCTGGAGCTTACTAAAACCACTCACCCTGCCCCAGGGGGTTCAGCCTGGTTCAGCCGGTCAGCGGTCAGGACTCCTTGTCACTGCCCCAAAGAATGTTCCACCTCAGGCTCATTAAGGACTCACTGGGGGGCCGCCCATTTTTCTCTTGGTTCCTCAGCCAACTTCTCCCAGTTTGCCTTCGAGTCTGTGGTGGTCACCGCCAACAGTCTGCACAACAGCAAGGGCCTGGGCAAGGACCAGCATGGGAGGAACTGCCTGCTGGCCTCCTATGTGCACTACGTCTTCCGCCTGCCCGAGCCGCAGAGGGACGTTCCCAAGTCAGGTAACGTCCCCCTGTCCCACCCCCACCCCGCCACCGGAGTATGGGAGCCTGGCGGGCAGCGCACCCTCACCCCCGCCCCACAGAATTCACAATAAAATTAAAAGCCCGAAAGTTAAATTTTTATCTTTCAGAATAAACAAAACTTACATGAATGCTGAAATTAAAAGTTCATGTCTCGGGCTTCCCTGGTGGCGCAGTGGTTGAGAGTCCGCCTGCCGATGCAGGGGACGCGGGTTCTTGCCGCGGTCTGGGAGGATCCCACATGCCACGGAGCGGCTGGGCCCGTGAGCCATGGCCGCTGAGCCTGCGCGTCCAGAGCCTGTGCTCCGCAACGGGAGAGGCCACAGCAGTGAGAGGCGCACGTACCGCAAAAAAAAAAAAAAAAAGTTCATGTCTAGATTGTTCTCTCTTGCTTTCTATCTGCCTTCCTCCCTATTTTTATATTCTAAACACTTGTTTTTTCTGCCTATTTGATAATCCCTCACTGATCTTCACCCAGTCGGTACTTTTTTTTTTTTAACATCTTTATTGGAGTATAATTGCTTTACAATGGTGTATTAGTTTCTGCTTTATAACAAAGTGAATCAGTTATACATATACATATGTTCCCATATCTCTTCCCTCTTGCGTCTCCCTCCCTCCCACCCCTCTAGGTGGTCACAAAGCACCGAGCTGATCTCCCTGTGCTATGCGGCTGCTTCCCACTAGCTATTTTACATTCGGTAGTGTATATATGTCCATGCCACTCTCTCACTTTGTCACAGCTTACCCTTCCCCCTCCCCATATCGTCAAGTCCATGCTCTAGTAAGTCGGTGTCTTTATTCCCGTCTTACCCCTAGGTTCTTCATGACATTTTTTTCCCCTTAGATTCCATATGTATGTGTTAGCATACGGTATTTGTTTTTCTCCTTCTGACTTACTTCACTCTGTATGACAGACTCTAGGTCTATGCACCTCACTACAAAATTTACAAGCAGCTCATGCAGCTCAATAACAAAAAAACAAACAACCCAATCCAAAAATGGGCAGAAGACCTAAATAGAATGATGTACAGACTGCCAACAAACACATGAAAGAATGCTCAACATCATTAATCATTAGAGAAATGCAAATCAAAATTATAATGAGATATCATCTCACACCGGTCAGAATGGCCATCATCAAAAAATCTACAAACAGTAAATGCTGGAGAGGGTGGGGAGAAAACGGAACCCTCTTGCACTGTTGGTGGGAATGTAAATTGATACAGCCACTATGGAGAACAGTATGGAGGTTCCTTAAAAAACTACAAATAGAACTACCATACGACCCAGCAATCCCACTACTGGGCATATACCCTGAGAAAACCATAACTCAAAAAGAGTCATGTACCACAATGTTCACTGCAGCTCTATTTACAATAGCCAGGACATGGAAGCAACCTAAGTGTCCATCAACAGATGAATGGATAAAGAAGATGTGGCACATATATACAATGGAATATTACTCAGCCATAAAAAGAAACGAAATTGATTCAGTTGCAAATCCCTTCTTTTAAAAGCTGGAGAAGTGACAACAGAGCCTAGGATTCTAGGATCATAATGATAAGGAAAATAATATATATTTGATAGCTGTGGTAAGCAGTGGCCCCTAAACTTTTCATCATGAAAAAATAAATCCCTTTTCTCATTTCCCCCAAACTAAACTTCTGAAATAATAATTCATTTCTCCAGTCTTTTTATAATAATCAACCAGAACGTCTGGTCAGCATGATATAAAAAGTAGCATCAATAAGTTAACAAAATTCCAGGCTCTGACAAAGGAACTTGGGCATACTTATTACTCCATGCAGCCTCATTTCAAGTAAACCTGTAATTTTAAATGTTTTTTAAAAATACTCATAATATTCATAGACTCACATAATCACCTTTGAACACATGTAAATACTCAAAGGTGAGAAAGATGGCTATACAGTGTATACTTATTCTCATAAGATTCAGATGATTCCTTGGATTCTCAGATCTCAGAAATGCAAGTCTTATAAAGCTGTCATCATTTAAATACTAAGAAATAAAAAATATCCACATTTTGAGCTTGTCTTCAGAAATCAGAACCTTGTGGGCTGTTTCCCCATGGCAAGAAGAAGCTGGAGATGAGGAGCAGCCCCTGTCTTTGGATGAGGCATGTGTTTCCAGTTTACCACAGTCCTCACCCCTCCCTACTGCCTCACACCCTATCTTTCCACCAAAACATTGCCTCCCTGGCCTCTCCTAGGCATTTGCTAATAAGACCCTAATTCCAAGACCTAATCTAGTGGGTTTCCACTCTACTGTCTACCCCATCCCTCCTCAGTTCCTTCTCAAGTCCAATAAGTGACTCTAATCCGCTTTCTGTTGACATGTCTATACCTGGTGGGGTGCAGGCAGCCCCACTTCCTTCCCAGACCCTCGCTACCACACATACGGACGCACGTCTGCTGCCGCTGTGAGTTCAAAGCTGATGCAGGCCCGAGTGATGAGCAGCAGTAACCCAGACCTCGTGGGGACACACTCTGCAGCAGACGAGGAGGTTAAGAACATCATGTCTTCAAAGGTAAGGAAGATGTCAAACCCTGGAAAGAGACATGGGCTTTTTTATTTTTAACTAACACTTGGAGAGACAACACGAAATCAACCACTGCTGCTGCCCACTGGCTTGGTCAAATGCTCAGCTTTCAAATTATTAATATTCTTTTCTTTTGAAGTGACTGAGATCATTCTGATGCCAGGCAAGACTGGCATTTGAAGGTATGCACGGAGTTAGTGAACTCTGGTGGGAAGTTTCTCGGGCATAGCTGGTTTAGCTCCGTGGAGTTGACGAATACCATGAATTTTATCTTCCAGGAAAAAAATTTGGCTTTAACTGTTTTTGATGCCTAGAAAGACTGTTTTTTGTTTTATTTTTTAATAACTTGCCTTTTAGATTCATTAACATCCATAGATGGATTGATTATCCCATGTAAGAATCCCAAAGATGAAAGCCAAATTTATAAACAAAAACCAAGATCCTGGGAGGGTTGGTGACTTGCCCTAGATTGTTTCCCTCCATGAATTCTTTGTTTTCTCATAAACTTTTTATTTTATAAAAGTTTTAGATTTATAGAATTATTGTCAATATATGACAGAAAATTTTTGTGTACTCAATGCATAGTTTCCCTGTTACTAACCTTTTACATTAGAACGGCACATTTGTCACAATTAATGAACCAATATTAATATATTATTATTATTAACTAAAGTTTATATTTTATTCAGATTTCCTCAGTTTTTTCCTAATGTCTGTTTTCTGCTCTCGGATCCCACCCAGGATACCACATTAGATTTTGTAGTGACGTTTCCTTAGCTCCTCTGCGTTGTGACAATTTCTTAGACTTTCCTTGTTTTTAAGGACTTTGACAGTTTTGAGGCATACTGGTCAGGTATTTTGTAAAACGTCTCTCGTTTGAAATTTGTAAAAATTGTGATATAATTCACATACCATAAAATTCACCCTTTTGAAGTGTATAATTCAGTGGTTTTTCATATATGTACAAAGCTACCATGAATTCTTAATCTGAATTTTCTTTCCAGTTATCTGTGGCCTCAGGGTGGCTAAGCTTTTGGAATAATGTCATTTCCTCTAATGAAGATAAATCATACTCTCTAGGTTTTGACATCATTCCCCTAACACAAACCACCTACTTGAGACAGTACGTTGTGAGGCAGGAAATCTGGAGACCAGGCTTGGGTCTCGATCTGATACCACCCAGGCCTGTGGTCATGGACAAGTCAATTCCTGCCCTGAGCCTTATTTTCCTCATCTCTGTAGAAGTTCTGAACGCTGGATGAATGTAAGAATCATCTATAGATCCACTCCTAGAGATTCTGATGATCTATAGGTTGTATCATATGAAATTGTTGATATTCTATCCTTTTTGACTTACAGAATCAACCCAGGTATGTGCTGGAGCTGGTTCATACCAGTTTCTGAGAGCTGATTGTTAAATTTTCAGGAACTTTCTGAACGAGTTGTTAAACGCAGACATTATTAAAAATTAAATTATATAAACTAACAAATAAGTTATATGGAAAACAAAGGTAATCTAAATGCAGTGTTCTGGAGCAGAACAGGACATTAGTGGAAAAATTGGTGACATTCAAATAAAGTCTGTGGTTTAGTTAATAGTTAATGTGCCAATGTTAATTTCTTAGTTTTGACAAATGTACCATATTTATGTAAGATATTAACATTAAGAGGAACTTGGTGAAGCGTATCCAAGAACCACCTTTGCAACTTGTCCATAAATCTAAAGTTATTCCCTTTTTAAGGGAGTACCCAAGCCTCATCCCTTCTTAATTGCTTTACTACATTTTACTGTTATCTATGTTCTTGAGGTTATTTATGCCTACTGTACAGTGGTTTGCTACTGCACATCTCTTTGCAACTCCATATTCGGTAACGTCATGTTAACTTGAAATCAGCTATGATGGAAGCATTCACAAGCACAGAAATCGACACGTTCTACCAATCAGCCCCTCCCCTCCGAGAGCTGGTTGTTAAGCACTTGCCAGCACAGCCTGGTTCAATTTTGCATCTAAGTCCTCTTTAAGCAGGATCTTTGCGGATCACCGAGGGGCGAAGTGGTCAGCAGCTGTTATCCAGACTTGATTATTACGGTTTCCTTTAATGGAAGTGAAAATATTAAATTTTCTCTGTGGACTAGGTTAAGAATTTTTAAATTATTCTGTAGTGAGGGGAAAAAATTTTGTCTAACTAGAAGTATCAAGCATGATCTTCCTTTCAGAAGTGGTTTTTTGACAATTTATTAAAGTGTTTAGGAGACTGGGTAAAGTACCGTGCTAGCCCACAGAGAGGCACTGTTCCCACACATTTTTCTTCCTGCTCTTCCAATTAAGTCAGAGACTTAGAAAGTTGAAGGGACTGTTCAGCACCCGGTGGTTCTTAACTAGGATTTAACTATAGGTGGCTACACACCAACCAACAGTGAATATCTCAGGAGCAAGTAGAATTTGGTGTAACTTTACCTTCTTTGCTTTGTTTTATGTTTATGTTTGGCAGTTGTTTTACCTTTGTAACCAGAAAGAAAAAAAGAAAGAAAAAGAAATATGTTAACAATGAATTCTAAGCTTGGGATTTCCAGGCCGTTGGCTCATCTTTCTGGGGACCACTGTTGGTTGACTGTTGAGTCATGGTTTGTGTATTTCAGATGGCTGATCGTAGCTGCATCCGGATGTCTTATTATTGCTCTGGCAATAATGATGCTCCAAGTTCAACAACAACCCCAAGGCCAGTCAGCAAAAAGGTACTGAACAGGCAGTGTGAGAATAATTTGCCCGGCCTCTCACTATGATTGAAAATAGATGCCGTAAAGTACTCTCCTGTCTTGTTCCTGCCCTCCTAACACACGCACGCGCGCACGCGCGCGCGCGCACACACACACACACACACACGCACACACACGCGCGCGCGCGCGCACACACACACACACACTTTTGCAGCCCTGTCCCAGGTGCCCCAGTTTTTGACCACCTAATTACCTACTAAGTGGTTCTCCAACTTACCATGCATCAGAAGTACCTGGGTGGCTTGTTAAAACTGACTGCTGGCCCTACCCCTAGAGTTTCTGATTCAATAGATCCGAAGTAGGGCCCAAGGATTTGTATTTCTGATAAGTTCCCAGCTGATGCCAATCCAGGAACCACACTTTGAGAACCTGAGAACGGCTGTATTAGCTTCTTTTTTGGTAAAAGGAAAGCTGGGGACAATTCATCCTCAAAAAGTGAATGGCAATAATTAGGTATCATTTATTTCAATACGATATCATACATGAAAAGCCTTGTAATTCTTTCCAATCAGCCTTACCTCTGAGTTCAGAGACTTGACAAGCTGTTAAACTGCTCATCAGAAAGAACTCTTCATATTAAGAGGATTCTCCAGTTGTCACGTCATGTGTGGTCCAAGGGGTGGAGGATAAAGAAACTGTCTGCCCCAAGTTTTCTCCTCCGCCAGGCACCCAAGAGTCTCACAATTTTAGTAGCTACTTAAGGTCTTGAGTGTCTTTCAAGACCCCTATTAAAATGTAAATATGCTGATTGGAAGGATAACACAGGAAGCTCTTTGCAACAGCTAACACCGCTGGGAAAGATGTGTTAAACAGGCATGGAGGGAATGAGCCTTCAGCACAGCTCACTTTGGACTGGCTGAGGGAAAGATCAGGCATGAGGTGGCCCTGGTAGGGTCCAGCGCCTGCAGACTTGGCAGCAATACGGGCTCCATTTGTCTGGAAGGAGGTACCAGGAGTTAATTCTAACAGGAGGAGTAAAAGAAGATGTCATGAGGTGCTGAAAATAAATATTTCACCTACTTTAAATCTTAGCTTTGGGCTTCGCAGGGACTGGTTACCAGTACCATTTTCCTTCTTAAAAACCATGATTTGCTTACAGCCTGGCTTGCTTCAGGCAGAGCCTGATTTCTTCTGGGCACATTTGCCTTGTTTTGATTTTGTTTCTGGTCATTTCAATGACCAGAAGAGAATCATTTCATTTCAGAGGGAGGTTTAACCAGTGTGTTTCCTTAATAGCTCAGCAAACTGGGTTTAGCTGCTTGGCTATTTTCTTTACCCTCCGGAGCAAGGTGTTCTTGTAATAATGTTGCCCGGTAAGCAACATAAATTACTTTAAGAAGCGGCTTATCCTCCTCTAATCTCCTCTTGCCTTAAGATTCTGACAGCCAAACTGACCTATTTTCCAGAGGTTACCTTTGAAGCTTGTGGAGCGTGTCTTCCCTACAATGGGAAGATCCTGGTGTAGCTGAGTTACATCAGGGTAAGCTTAGACCATCTGCTAGATTAACACGCAGCCCTGCACCTCTCCCAGGTGGGAGAGCTTCTCTCATGTCTCGCAACAGCACACAACTGTGTTCACGTGTATTGAGATTATAAAGGTTTGACTCGCCTGACAGAATGAAGTGGGACCAATGACAAGCTGAAACACTTCAGCATTCTCCATTCATCCCCATTAACCGTGAGGGGATGTAAATAGTTTGAATACCCAGCCATCTGCACAGAGATTTTTCCATTTGTCTCCTTTTAGTTTAGCTGAGTCACTCTCCAATTTTACTGTACATAAGAATCAGTAAATTGTGTTGCATGCCTACTGTACACTGTGGGTAATTTAAAGGTTTGTCAAGGGTAAGCTTTGTTCTAATACATTTTTGCTTTGGGTGTTGACTTTAAAACTTTATTTCCACATACGCCAGTACTCTAGGATGTGATATTAGGTTGTTCAAGTAGTTTCAGCTTTCTTACCCACTGAGGAATAAAAAATGAGTTCATCTGTATTTATTCTAGATTTTATGGTTGTAAAATGAATGGAATCCACAGAAAATGCCCAGACATCATTTCTGCCGTCAGTTAGGGTGACCAGCTATCCCAGTCTCTCCGGGACTTAGGGGGTCCTTGGGATGTAGGACTTTCCATTTTAAGACCAGGACGGTGTTGACGGAAAAGAACGCACATCCTAAACGTTGAGAATTATGTTTTATTCGGGGACATTACCGAGGACTATAGCCCAGGATACAGTCTCTCAGATATCTGAGGGACTGTTCCAAAGAGGTAAGGGAAGAGCTAGGATATATAGGGATTTTTGCTGAAAAAAAAAACAAACAAACATGTAGTTGAACATCAAAAGATGTTCATGAAAAACAGACATCTCAAGTTAATGATTTTAGTGTTTTTTCTGTGTATGGGAAGATGCGAGAGTCTGAGCTCATTGAAATTATTCCTTAGATATGCATCTTCACTATCTAGGGCCAAGTATCCTGTTTTTGTTCATCCTGAATTCCCCTCAGGGTGCACCCTCTGGGTCTCAGTGGCTGATGGCTTGGTGGTCTGGAAACATTTGTTGTTCACTGGAATAAGCAGGCAACATTGTTTACTGAGATGACAGGCAACATTGTTTTTGTCCACAACAGTCTCAGGCAAACTGAGATGAGTTGGTTGCCCTACCTTTAGTCTTAAACTTGTTCCCCAGGTAAAGCAGGGAATGGGAAGGATGCAAAAGCTGTAAAAAAAATCACTGTCTGCTACATCTGCAGTCAGATGACTTGACAGGCAGTGTAGACATAAAGTGGAGCAACTGACCCTGGGACAAAGAAGTATAGAAGTTGGATGAGTTCAAGCTGCTACCCCTATGCCTTTTAATGCAGACAATCTACTGATAAACCCAAACCTCGTTCCCCACGAAGCCATAGCAGGATTATAAAAACAAAAATTGTTCCATCTAGAAGGGAGTTGAAATACCATCTAGACAGTGGTTCTTTGATTGAGGTTCCTGGACCAGCAGTGACAGCATCACCCGGGAACTTGTTAGAGCTGCAGATTCTCAGGCCCCACCCCAGACCTACTGAATCTGAAACTCTGGAGGTGGGCTCAGCAATCTGTTCCTTAACAAGCTCTCCAAGGGATTCTGACGCACATCCAAGTTTGAGAACCACTGCTACCAACTGAGTTTATAGATGAGAACGTTGAGGGTAAGGGGAGGAACAGCTTACACGTGGTCACACAGAGGGTTTACTGTGGGACCTGGAAGGAAAAGAACAGAGTCTCAGTTCCGACTGCTACCCAGGAATGCTTCCCCCATAGAATGTATTAGCTTCACTCCCCTGCCGAGGCCAGTCCTTCAAACCCAGCTGTCCAGTAAGGTTTAGAAGCCCCAGGTGCCCAGGTTTCCAGTGACTCAGAATGCTCTACTGCCTTTTCTTTTCAAGAAAGGATTAAAAATACACTCCTGCTGTGCCCCCTTCCTCCCTCGAAACTCCTGCCTGTGTTTGTGTGGCTCTGGGGATTTGGGGTCCACACAGCCTTCTCCTACCTACTGAAAAGGTCTTCCAGTCTCAGATTGTGTCAGCATTGACATCCACTGTGGTCTAAGACATCTAGGACACATACTAACAAGCTATTACAGTTGGGAAAAAAGAAAAGTGGGGTTGGCGAATAAAGCACCTAGTACAGACCATCATTGTGTAATGTTTTTGTGTTTGTGTGTCCAGCATTTCCATGAGGAGCTTGCCCTGCAGATGGTGGTCAGCACTGGAATGGTGAAAGAAACAGTCTTCAAGTACTCCTGGTTCTTCTTTGAGCTTCTGGTGAGATTCTTGCATGTTTTTATCTGTGCTCGGTAGGGCACGAAAAGCAGACAGGCAGTGAGGTTTCCCATGGTAGGAACTGACATCTTATCTACTGAATTGCTGCTGCAGAAAACCTGGGATCATTCCTTCAGTTTTAACTCTCCCTCACCCTTTCATCCATCTTCCACCAAATCTTGCTGATTCCACCTTGAAAATCTACTTCCACCTGCCGCTTCTCACCAATCTTCACTGCTCCCCGCCTAGTCAAGCTGCCATCATGTCTTCATTCGCTTCCTCTTTGCCCACCTGCATTCATTTGTGCCCTCAGCCCATCCAATCTGCACAGGGCAACTCAAAATTAAGCAGATAATGACACTCCCCTCTTTAAAACCTTTCAGTGATTTCCAGTGTACTGGAAATAAAGCACACATTTTTCTCACGGCCTAAAAAGCCCCTGGATGATTCTGTTTCCATTCATCTCTAACTTTATCTTAGACCCTATTCCCCCCCTCATTCAGCCACATTGTTTCCAGTTTGGTCCTTTGAAGATGCTGAGACCTTTTCAGCCTCAGAGCCTTCTTAAGATTCTTTCCCCTGTCCTACCTTTCATGCCCCCCACATACATACACACTTCGGGAGTTCTTCTCTTTAGGTTTCAGCTTTAGTGTCACCACTTCTGAGAGTCCTTTTCTGACCACCTTCTACCATAATATATCTTCCACTCTATTCCTCTCCTTTTAAACACCCTCTTTATTTCCTTCCTAGCACTTATCACAATTTGTAATTGTTTTTCTCTTTTGCCTATTGGATTTCTAGGATTGGGGTCTATCTTCTTCATTATCTTATCTCTAGCCCCAGAACATGGCTTGGCATCGTACAAGCGCCAACTAATATTTGTTGGGGGGAAAAAATGAGGCTTGTAAAACTGTTTACCTGCAACTTCTATCTGCTCTCTAGCAGAAAAGCAAAAGGTACAGCATAGTCTTTAATTTAAAAATAAAGAGAATAATAGTAATACCTATTTTATACTAGAAGTGAAAGGATTTTGCCATAAAGCCACTAGAATAAGCATTTTGTCAATGTTGATAAATTGAGATGCATTGCGAAATGAGGTGAAATGAAAAAGGTGTGAAAGCACAGACACTAACTACATAAAAATGCACATGCAAACAATCCAGAGCATAGAGTGGACTGAGATTTAGTGATAGAATTAGCTTTATATTGACTGGGTTCTTTGCTCTGTGACACTGTTAAAGTGGATAATTTTTTTTGAGAGAGATGGTAGGATTTTCACCTGAGCTCTAGTTTATCTGTGTAAGTTCAAGCCCAAGTAAAAGAGAACGATACTGAACAATAAGACATAGAGGACAAGAGGGTCAAAGGAAACAAAACTAAACATACATTGGGGAGGAAATGGGAAGTAGTGTGCAACAGAGTTAAAAAGAAGTGAGGCCCATGCCACAGAAGCACATCCAGGATGCAAATCCCTTAGAGTTTCACCAAGTTCCCACCCCTCGTTTGAGAAAGGTATTGCTAGCGAGATGTCTTTTCCAAACACAGTCCCAGATGCCTGCAGCAGAATCACCTAGGGTGCTTAGTGAGAATAAAGCAGATCTAGAGCCCCTCCCTAGAATACTGAGTGCAATGAGGAGGGGGAAGCCGGCACTGCATGAACCTGTCTGCCCAGGTGCCTTCCAAGCGTGCTGAAGATCCACTAGTCCACACCACCTCTGCTCTGTGAGGCCCGAACGGAGCTAAGGGTCTCTATATGCAGCCAGCACCAGGAGTTTGCATTCTAAAAGCCAAGCTGATTCGGGTGGGTGGCTGCAGCTCACAAGTCTTGGAGCAACCGCGTTAGCAGTGAGACATGAGCGTTGCAATCTGGCAGGAAGAGGCTGGCCATGAACTCTGTCTTGAGTCAAGAGAAGGATCAAAACCACCACTGTGTGCCCAGTACATCCTGTTTCTGTGTACCCATCCCACCACCATCAAGTTTCTCCATAAAGAAGATTTACTCAGGTGGTAATCCGTCTATAGATAATTCATACAAATAATCTTCCACTGAGTTGATCTGCCATATTGCAAATTTTAAAAGACATGATGCAAAAACTCACTTTGACATTGTGGAATCTCTTAGAAGAGAGTCCCAAAGGAAAGCAGTATCTCAGTTCAAAGATGTTTCATGTCATTTACTCACACACATGCACACATATGCACACACTTCACCTAATCATTCTTAGATCTTATTTAGTAGCTATGTATTATAAGCTCTATCGTGAGCAGTTATCCCCGGTGCAAACACAGGACCCTGAGGCTAAGGAGGGGTTTGCCCAGCCCTCTCAGCCAGGGAGGGGCAGGCCCTCAGTTCCGCAATGCTCTGGTCCAAATTCTGTTCCTCTGCCATTTTGCTTCTCCTTGGAAGCGTAACGTGACAAAACATTTTCTTAGCCTAATGTATTAACAACATGCGAAACCTTTGTATTCTGAAGTCAACTTGAATGGAGTGCTGCAATCACTGTCCCATTCTCAGTAGGCATGAACTCAGCATTGCTAGCCCTAAATGGCTCCTCGTGGCATCTTAGAGCTCTCTTTCAAAGGCAAGTTTGCATTCTCTGCAAATGTAATGATACTCTGTCCTTATATAATACCAGTGACAGCTGGCATCCCCAAGGAAGGAAAAATAATAACACCTAAAATGTGTTGAGCATCTATATACATGCTAGGCACCCTTGTAAGCACTGTAAGCATCATCTGGTTGAATCCTCAGACGACCCTCAGGCAGGAGCTTTCCATCATCCCCAGTTTACAGATGGGGTTGGAGGAAGGGTGGAGGCCATAAGGAGAAGTCTCCAGGTCCGCCAAAGACTTCATCAGTACCACTTCAGTGCCCCTAACTGCAGGGATCTGAGAACCATGGAACAGGTGAAAATTGCTTTTGATCTTGCACATTTATTTACTAGGACTCAGTAGGCTCAGGGAAGAAAGCAAAAGCTAAAGCTGATAGCCCTCCTTCCTCTAGGAGTCCTTTATGGTAAACAGCTGCAGAAGCTGGAAAGAAAGTCCTACTGATACGAGTGCTTGGAGGGGGTTGGTCCACGTGCAGATCACCCAGGGCTCTGCAGGTTATAACTAAGTCTGTCAGGGTCCTCGTGAGACAGCGTTGGCATTGCTCAAAAGGGTTAACTGGAAAACATTTATCAAAGGGACTTTGCCCAGGGTATGTGCCAGGTTACAGAAGCAGATAAGGGTTGGTGAGGCACCCTGGGAGCAGAAGGCGCTGGAAGCATTTCTCTCTCTTAGCTCTAAAGAAGCAAGGGTATGGAATAGTGTAACTGGGGCAAGAGAAAGCTGAGGCAGAGAAGAGGGTCCACGTGACAAGGAGCTGGCATCTTAGAGAAACACTGCCACTGCCAGAAGCACGCTGCACGGGGATGAGGGCAGTGGAGTAGATGCGTACCTGGACCACTCTTCTCCCGCCCACTGGTCCCCTGATGGTGCCTCCCATTTGCCAGGTCCAACCAGAAGCCTAAGTTCAAGGAGTCCTGAATGATGTTGTCTATAGGGATCAGCTTCCCAGGGCTCAGAGATAGATGGAGAAGGGCAAGAAAGGGAGCTGGAGTTTGCATATGGAGGCAAATGGAGATTATCAGCCCCAGCCAGAACTTTGCAAGGAAACCAATCTTGGACCCAGACAGGACGCCCAGTCCTCCATGCATTGCTTTTGAATTTGCTTTACAGATGCCTAGGAAGTTGTTGCAAAACCAAAACAGTTTTTTTCCCAAGAAGCTTGAGGAGAAAGGACGACAGCCTCCTTGGGCTTAGCCAGCAACCTGGGCAATTTAACACCCTTTAGTTGTATTAATGCCCACGTGCTAATGAACAACCACTTTGGCATCAGAGCTGTTGAACACAGTCCTTGGGCAGATTTCACACTTGCTAATGAATACATTCCCATGTTTCTAGAAACTGCTGAGCCAGACTTTGGGGATCCAGAGGAAAATGGTGACCCTGTCTACCCAGGACATGAAGTTCTACACCAAGGGGTTCTTGGTATCCCAGCTTTGAATGGGTCACAGAGGCCGATGTGGAGGAAAATATTTTCCTGCCTTATCCCACCCTACAAATAACGGGCCAAGTCTCCACTACTATTTCCACTGGGTGTTCCTCTCTTGAGATGCAAAGAACATAGTTGGCAAGTAGCTGACAGTCCGGCAAGAGGCCAGTGGTTGGAAGTATGGTATTGTGAGGATTATCTGTTTGTTTGTAGGATGGCCACACTCAGCAGGCAGGAGGCAAACACAAGAGTGAGTTCTAAAAGCCCGGTGCTGGGGTGGGTTAGGCAGCAGGGAATCAGGAGCAGGTAGCTCTAAACAAAGGGGCCTCGTCTTCCTCGGTCCTTTGTTAGGATCATGGTGAGAGAGGAGTTTTGTCGGACAAATATTGGGTCCAGTTCCCACCTCTCATTCAGGCCTTCCATCAAGTACATGTGACTCTGCGGGGTACAGACACTTTAGTGTGTCCTGAGCCAAGGGGGACTCTACTGTGAAGAGAAACTGTGGTTCTTACCCTGGGCTTCAGGATTTTATGTTCTTAGATCTTCCCCAAACTGGCTATGGCATTATCTGAACACAGAAAACACATTTACCTATCTGTATGTTTTCACTTCTTAACTTACCTCTTCTGTGTTTTGTTTTGTTTTGGTTAATCTCTGTTTATCTCAGTGCTAAAAATATTGCCACCCCTGCATTCTCAGAAACAGAAGTCTGCGGTTAGCGCTCTTGGGAGTGAAAATCATTTTCCCCTCTTCTTCCAGCCCTGACCTAGTGGGTCACCTTCAGGCCAGCGTGGGTGGTTTAAGTTCCGGGGCCATTTCTTTATGCAGTGACTCTCAGACTAGTGTGGACACACTTATGGAAAGGGTAGGCACCTGCCCACAGCCTCTCCCAGCCTTTCCCATCAGACTGTTCCTCCTAGCTCTGAGCAGCTTCCAACAAGATGCAACCTCAGGCTGTATCAAAAGGGGGTGTATTGACCCATAATCTCCTGGCCCAGGAAGAAATCCAAAAAATAAGCACGATTTTGACTTAAAATTATGGTAGGCATTGAGCTGGTATTGTACTAGTCATAATACAGAGAATCACTGATGGATATACAGGTTTTTATTTAAACTACATATACATTAAATATGTATTTTAAATATATAATTATATAAATGTATACATAGATATGTATATTTAGCAAGCTAGTCGTATAAAACTGAGAACATAATTTCTCCTAGAGGTAATGTTCCAAGCAGTGGTTAAGTTTCCAGCTAGCACACTATAGAATTGTTTCTGGAAAAACTGTTCTCCTGTTCAACTGGAAACTTGACATAAGATTACCATTTCTCTCTTCTTCTCCTTGCTGTAGTTTCAGAGACAGAAATTACTTCGGTTCACATCAAAACCAGTCTCATAAACATTTCCTCTTTCTGGAATGTGTTGTGTGCCATGATAGGGTGGTGCCTCAGTGGCCCTAGGGGCCCAGTCTACGTCTGCCTTCCCAGTTGAGAGAAAGGGAGTCTTGTGACACCGCAGCTAAAGAATTAAGCTCCCTGGCTTTGTCAGCAGCAAGAAGGGAGCCCCTTGACTTGGGGTCAAGAAGGGGGCACCCTTCCCACCTCCTGCCACCATGGTAACCATCCGGGTGTCAGGAGCGTTTTTCAGATCAGAGCCTGCTTGGGCAACCACCAGCACAGATAGAGTGTTAGAAAGTCCATTGTTAATGAGCTTTTCTTCCAGGCTTTTCCCCTTTTCCACAGTGTACAAGCAGGTCACCGGTTTCCACATTGACATTTCCCCTATCTTCTCTGCAGGTGAAAAGCATGGCCCAGTATGTACACAACATGGACAAACGGGACAATTTTCGGAGGACTCGTTTTTCCGACCGTTTCAAAGATGACATAACTACTATTGTTAATGTGGTCACCTCGGAGATTGCAGCCCTTTTAGTAAAACCTCAGAGGGTAACTGTGTCATTTTACTCTTTACTTTCTGAAATTTTTTACCTTGGGCATATGTTATTTTCATAATCAAAGAAAAATAAGCATCATCTTAAAACAGTAATTAAAATGGAAAAATAAGCATCATCAAAGAAAATCAAAGAAAAATAAGCATCATCTTAAAACAGTAATTAAAATGGAACTAACATACTGCATAACAACTAAATGCAGTATGTTTTATACTGGACAGGACCCTGGGGTGGGGCTGGGGACTACTAGCAAGAAATTACAATATGGAATTGCAATAGTTTAAATTATTGTATCAATGTAGCTACAAGAGATAATATTCTTATTCTTAGGAAATATACCCTGAAGTATTATGAGGTAAATGGGCATGATATTTGCAACCTACTCTCAAATGGTTCAGAAAAAAAATTGTATATGCAGAGAGAATGATAAAGCAAATGTAGCAAAATGTCAAGTATTGATGCGTCTAGTTAAAGGAGTTCTTTTTACTATTCTTGCACCTTTTCCTTAAGTTTGAAATTATTTCAAAGTAGAAAGTAAAAAAATATGTAAAATGAAATAAAACAAAATTCTAAAATTTGAAGCAGAATTTAAAATTCTAAGGGCTTCCCTGGCGGCGCAGTGGTTGAGAGTCCGCCTGCCGATGCAGGGGATGCTGGTTCGTGCCCCAGTCCGGGAGGATCCCACATGCCGCGGAGCGGCTGGGCCCGTGAGCCATGGCCGCTGAGCCTGCGCGTCCGGAGCCTGTACTCTGCAACAGGAGAGGCCACAACAGTGAGGGGCCCACGTACCGCAAAAAAAAAAAAAAAAAAAAAAATTCTATAAAATTTGAAGCAGCAGTGATCATTATTAATACCTTTATCATTATGAAGAATTTGTATGCTACCATACAAATACTCAGGAGAAGAAATTTCCATTTGGTTATTTCTTATGGCAAACTTTGTGAGAGCAGCAATGGTGTCTCCATTTTGGCAGGCATGAAAAATGAGGCACAGTGAGGTTGATAAATTTTCCAAAAGTCACACAGCTAGCAGCAAAGTCAAGACTGAAGATTCCAAGCCCAGAATATTCAGTCTCTTAAGGAGTGGTCCATGTGGAGGATGCTAAAAGCATGAGGACTTGCCACTCCATGGTAACTGTGGAAACTACCAAGTCTCCATCCATGCCAGTGGCTGGTCAGCTTGGCCTGAATTTGCAAACTGTACATGATAACAAGAGGAAAATATTTTAAAATCATATTTTCAATAGTGTCAGAGCAAATTGATTTATACTTCTGAGAATAAAGGACATAAACATGAAAAAGTGAATCCCCAATTGCTCTGAAGTGCTGTGAAAATCCCTCATAAATATGAGCACTGAGAAGTAATACAAACAAAACCATGGCCTCAATTCATGCAAGAGTTGACCATGTATGACTCTGACCTCTCTTAAGCTGAGAATGCTGTCTAATTGGAGAAAAAAAAAAAAAATCCTGGCTTCCCTGGTGGCGCAGTGGTTGAGAGTCCACCTGCCGATGCAGGGGACACGAGTTCGTGCCCCGGTCCGGGAGGATCCCACATGCCGCGGAGCAGTTGGGCCCATGAGCCATGGCCTCTGAGCCTGCGCATCCGGAGCCTGTGCTCCGCAATGGGAGAGGCCACAACAGTGAGAGGCCCGCATACCGCAAAAAAAAAAAAAAAAATCCTTCAGTAAAAACTGGTTCTTGTATCCTGATTAGATTTTCTGCAACAGTCCTTACAAATTGAGTCTATCTCATTGACGATAGTGAATACATTTCAAGTTAGTTTTGCCAAAACAATAGTTACCAGAATTAAATAAATTGTAGTAGAGCAATATAAAGAAATATAAGAAATATGAGAAACCAGAATGTGGGAAAATGTTCATAGTATAATGTTGAATGAATAAATTCAGGACCCTGTTGTAGATAGAGAATGAGCTCAATTATATACAAATAAATATGCACGTAGGAAAAAAAGCCTAGAAGGAAATGTATCTAAATATTAACAGTAGATAAGGAATTACTTCATTCAACACTCATGGCATCAATTAAGTTCTAAATTATATTTGCTATAGTTTTGCAGGGTTACCTGCTTTGCTCAGTATCTTCCAGAGGGACACTGGCTAAAAACATAGGACCTGCCTCTCCCAACTTTCCCATCAGAGACCTGGGAGTTTATGACCAGGGTTTACCACCAAATGATGTGGGTGTTTGTATGTTTGTTTTTAAGGAAATTGAACAGGCGGAAAAGATCAACATCAGCCTGGCTTTCTTCTTGTACGACCTCCTCTCACTCATGGATCGTGGCTTTGTGTTTAACCTCATCAAACATTATTGCAACCAGGTGAGTGTTCCCTCAGACCCAGCCCTGTTCTTCTGGTTCCTTCCCCTCTGATGTGATGCTCATTGCCGTGGCATGCTCTTTTGTTCATTGCCAAGTTAGGCAACTTGACTCTTGTACATTCTGGGTTTTGTGGTATATTCTTCAAGTCATTTGTTTTGTGCCATGGACGTCTGTAGACACACTGGTTTGTGTGGATTCCTGAAGCCTTTACCAACCCAGCACAGAAGAGCCAACAAGTTAATCTACGGGAATTGAAATGTGTTAGTGATATGAGTTGCTTTCTTCAGTTTAACATTTAACAGAAATTACATGACTGTAGCATTCAGTCTTTGACCAGGTATAGAACTGAAAATATGAGGTCTCTTTTCTCCTATCAGGGTAATTAATTAAATTGTAGTTGTGAAATTCTGACATTAAAGAACCCTGGTAAAATCAAAGAGACGGAATTTGACCTGGCACGAAGCAAATACTGTCCTCTGGTGTATCTGTAGAGGATTGGTTCCAGGACCCCTCCCCAGCTCCCCCAAGGATACCAAAATTCATGGATGCTCAAGTCCCTTCTATAAAATAGCATAGTATTGGCACATAATTTACACACATCCTCCCACATACTTTAACTCATCTCTGGATTACTTATAATATCAAGTATAATGTAAATTCTATATAACTAGTTGCCAGTACAAATTCAAGGTTTGCTTTTTGGAATTTTCTGGATTTTTTTTTTTTTCTGAATAGTTTTCAATTCTCAGTTGGTTGTACACATGGATACAGAAACTGTGGATACAGAGGGCTGACCCTATTTTATAATCCAGGAGCATCTTATCCGTGCCCCAGATTTTTCAAATGGAATTCTTCTTTTGTTCTCTATCCTCCTCAAACTGTCCCAACAATAGAAATGTAAGTAGCAGTTATTATTGCTGCTGCTCCTTTCCTTCCATATTCCTACTTTAGGACCACCACCACTATCCTTGCCACTAACATCACTACCCGCCACCACTGTCTTCACTGCCACCAGTATCACCACCCACCACCTCCACCATCACCATCACTGTCACCACCCCTGGTTTCTTCCACCCCTGGACAAAACACTGTGTTAAGCACTTTATAGAAATTGTATCATTTGATCCTTGCAAGGTGTCATCGTCAACATTTTGCAGATTATAAGGCTGAAATTTAGAGGAGTTATGTAACTTCTCCAGGGAAGAAAGAGCCATGGCTACCTAACTCGAGGTACAGTAGGTTAATTACTCTGCACCTTAGATAAGTCATTAAATTTCTTATCTAGGAAATTAGTGACCTTAGATAAGTCATTACATTTCTATGGGTCTCATTTCCTCATCTGTAAAATAAAAGGATCTCCTCTCCCCAGTAAAAAGACCATGACTATTCTAAAGAGACTCCTAATACGGAAGATGACTTATAAAAAGCGAATCCTAAGGAAACATCAGAAGTCCCAGAGCACCAACATCTTGTGCAGCCTGACCTCCTGACCCTGCATTGATCTTCTGTCCCTATCCCACCAGATTGGAGTGGTGGAGGAATGTGCCATTTCTCTTTGCCATCCCCCTCAGGTGTTTAGGATGGCAGGTCACTGGATGAATTGCAAATATAAATTAATATGTTTTTCAAAACTTGAAGTTGAATATATGGAAAGGAGATACTGGAACACCACTATAAGCCCAGGGTTAGCCTCTGTTAAAGAAAAATTTATGCATGACACGTGGTAATCTGTAAGGCAGACTTTATTCAGGACCATCGTGATAGGTGTAGGGACCACTGCACCACAGTTTTTCAGTAGGGGAGAGAGATTGTGTTCAACTCTGAATACAACAGGAAAAATGCCAATTTATAGCCAAGGAACAGGGTAGGAATAGTCAGTGGATGAAAAATTACTAAGAGGAAACATCAGGGGTAAAGGAAGAATTCTGGCCAAACTAACCTAACAGGATTTTGCTGAAGGCAGGCCAGGTGATCATATACCACCTGGGGGATGGTGAGGGATGAGGAATTTGGTCAGATCTCAAGAGTGATCAGATATCAAGGGTGAGGGATTCTGGCTAAACTGACTTAGCAAGATCCTTGTGAAAACTGGGCCACCGAGGCTACTGCTTTGGGTCCTGACCTTTGCAAAGGATGTTTTGGGAACTGCACTTTACTCTTTCCTAAACATTGCTAAAATTATTTTTGAAATTTCTGTCTTCATGGAAGTTTCAAGGGACCTATGAAAGATGGCCACAACGTGGTCTTCTTTCAAATGCAAATATCTTGTGCTTTCATAGAAAATATAAACAGACCAATCACAAGCACTGAAATTGAAACTGTGATTAGAAATCTTCCAACAAACAAAAGCCCAGGACCAGATGGCTTCACAGGCAAATTCTATCAAACATTTAGAGAAGAGCTAACACCTATCCTTCTCAAACTCTTCCAAAATATAGCACAGGGAGGAACACTCCCAAACTCATTCTATGAGGCCACCATCACCCTGACACCAAAACCAGACAGAGATGTCACAAAAAAAGAAAACTACAGACCAATGTAACTGATGAACATAGATGCAAAAATCCTCAACAAAATTGTAGCAAACAGAATCCAGCAGCACATTAGAAGGATCAAACACCATGATAAAGTGGAGTTTATCCCAGGAATGCAAGGATTCTTCAATATACGCAGATCAATCAGTGTGATACACCATATTAATAAACTGAAGACTAAAAACCATATGGTCATCTCAATAGATGCAGAAAAAGCTTTTGACAAAATTCAACACCCATTTATGATAAAAACCCTCCAGAAAGTAGGAAGAGAGAGAACTTACCTCAACATAATAAAGGCCATGTATGACAAGGCCATATATGACAAACCCACAGTCAACATCATTCTCAATGGTGAAAAACTGAAACCATTTCCACTAAGATCAGGAATAAGACAAGGTTGCCCACTCTCACCAGTATTATTCAACATAGTTTTGGAAGTTTTAGCCACAGCAATCAGAGAATAAAAAGAAATAAAAGGAATCCAAATCGGAAAAGAAGAAGTAAAACTGTCACTGTTTGCAGGTGACATGATACTATACATAGAGAATCCTAAAGATGCTACCAGAAAACTACTAGAGCTAATCAATGAATTTGGTAAAGTAGCAGGATAGAAAATTAATGCACAGAAGTCTCTTGCATTCCTATACACTAAGGATGAAAAATCTGAAAGTGAAATTAAGGAAACACTCCCATTTACCATAGCAACAAAATGAATAACACACCTAGGAATAAACCTACCTAAGGAGACAAAAGACCTGTATGCAGAAAACTATAAGACACTGATGAAAGAAATTATAGATGATACAAACAAATGGAGAGATATGCCATATTCTTGGATTGGAAGAATCAACATTGTGAAAATGACTATACTGCCCAAAACAATCTACAGATTCAGTGCAATCCCTCTCAAACTACCACTGGCATTTTTCACAGAACTAGAACAAAAAATTTCACAATTTGTATGGAAACACGAAAGACCCCAAATAGCCAAAGCAATCTTGAGAAAGAAAAACGTAGCTGTGGGAATCAGGCTCTCTGACTTCAGACTATACTACAAAGCTACAGTAATCAAGACAGTATGGTACTGGCACAAAAACAGAAATATAGATCAATGGATAGAAGTAGGATAGAAAGCCCAGAGAGAAACCCATGCACATATGATCACATTATCTTTGATAAACGAGGCAAGAATATACAATGGAGAAAAGACAGCCTCTTCAATAAGTGGTGCTGGAAAAACTGGACAGCTACATGTAAAAGAATAAAATTAGAGCACTCTCTAACACCATACACAAAAATAAACTCAAAATGGATTAAAGGCCTAAATGTAAGGCCAGACACTATAAAACTCTTAGAGGAAAGCATAGACAGAACACTCTATGACATAAATCACAGCAAGATCCTTTTGACCCACCTACTAGAGAAATGGAAATAAAACCAAAAATAAACAAATGGGACCTAATGAAAGTTAAAAGCTTTTGCACAGCAAAGGAAACCATAAACAAGACGAAAAGACAACCCTCAGAATGGGAGAAAATATTTGCAAACAAAGCAACTGACAAAGGATTAATCTCCAAAATATGCAAGCAGCTTATACAGCTCAATATCAAAAAAACAAACAACCCAATCCAGAAATCGGCAGAAGACCTAAATAGACATTTCTCCAAAGAAGATATATAGATTGCCAACAAACACATGAAAGAATGCTCAACATCACTAGTCATTAGAGAAATGCAAATCAAAATTACAATGAGGTATCATGTCACACCACTCAGAATGGCCATCATCAAAAACTCTAGAAACAATAAATGCTGGAGAGGGTGTGGAGAAAAGGGAACCCTCTTGCACTGTTGGTGGGAATGTAAATTGATACAGCCACTATGGAGAACAGTATGGAGGTTCCTTAAAAAACTACAAATAGAACTACCATATGACCCAACAATCCCACTACTGGGCATATACCCTGAGAAAACCATAATTCAAAAAGAGTCATGTACCAGAATGTTCATTGAAGCTCTATTTACAATAGCCAGGACATGGAAGCAACCTAAGTGCCCATCGACAGTTGAATGGATAAAGAAAATGTGGCACATATATACAATGGAATATTACTCAGCCATAAAAAGAAACGAAATTGAGTTATTTGTAGTGAGGTGGATGGACCTAGAGACTGTCATACAGAGTGAAGTAAGTCAGAAAGAGAAAAACAAATACTGTATGCTAGCACATATATATGGAATCTAAAAAAAAAGGAAAAAAAAGGTCATGAAGAACCTAGGGGAAGGATGGGAATAAAGATGCAGACCTACTAGAGAATGGACTTGAGGACACGGGGAGGGGGAAGGGTAAGCTGGGACAAAGTGAGAGAGTGGCATGGACATATATCCACTACCAAATAGAAAACAGATAGCTAGTGGGAAGCAGCCACATAGCACAGGGAGATCAGCTCCGTGCTTTGTGTCCACTTAGAGGGGTGGGATAGGGAGGGTGGGAGGGAGATACAAGAGGGAGGAAATATGGGGATGTATGTATATGTATAGCTGATTCACTTTGTTATACAGCAGAAACTAACACACCATTGTAAAGCAATTATACTCCAATAAAGATGTTAAAAAAATAATTTAAATAAAAGATCTAAAACAGGCTTATTCAAATGTAAAAAAAAAAAAATCTTGTGCTTTCAAATTCTATTAGCTGGCTTGACCCAACAACTTTGTGAGTGGCCATTAAGTGATGGGCATAAGACCGAGTTGTAATCAGTTCAATTTGCTGGTGTTCCCATTGGTCCAAAATCAGCCAGTAATGCACATTGACAAGAGTACGGGTTCTGGTAAATGTTTTTACACAGAAGTCATATATTCTGTTTTTTTCTATAATACATAATGGTATTCATTTGTTTCCAGTAACTGTCTAACTGCAGATTCTATAGGCAAAATGCCACAACACAATGGCTTTTCCTAAAATGACTGAAAATATGTGCTCATTTAAATTGTATAGTTTATAAAACTGCTCTTAAAGTGCATGAAGAGGAAGCATGGCCATATGTAAGGATGAGATGCTTGGTTTCCTATGCTGCAGCAGCAGAGTATTTATGATACATTGAGAGGTAGAAGGTCCATCAAGACCCTCCTTTCCTTGCTTTGCCTTAAGGGAAGCTGTCTCTGAATCACAGCCCATAGAGTCTCGGTCCTTCAATTGTCAACCTACCTGAGGGAAGCAAGAGATCTCTTCCAGACTGTCACCTTTGCCAGCTTTTCATTGCTTATTTCAGGGTTGGTTTGTTTAAGGGAAGATTTTTCCTGGAAACTCTTCCAGCTTTCTCTTTCTTTCTCCTCCGCTTCCTCCTCTCCCACTCTGGGGCAAACTCCTTGGCTGTTATGCAGGGACTACATACTTAGATTCTAAGTAATTTGATGCCTTCGTCTAGGGAACTGGTTTGAGAACTTCCCAGGGGGACCTTTAATTAGAAACCACAAAAGAACACTTGTGGCGTTGAAGTCATCTAGTCCTATTCCATTAGTTTTGTGTGACCCCATGTAGGGTCAACTCCTTTCATTTAGTTTCTCAGACACAGTGGGATTTTTGTGAAATTATATCGTGTTACACTGAAGACATACCTCCAGATTATTTTTAACACAGGCTTGCCACGGTCTTAGAGATTTGACAAGGGTGGGAGTCGCAGTAAGCATCCTCATTTCAGACAGCTGTTAGACTAGAATCATTAAAGGGAACAGTAATGGATGAAAATTTACTGGGCCTCCTGGTAATGCAGACTTTGCCATCTGTTGCCCTGTCCCATTCGTTTTTATTCGATTGATTGCCTTAATCTGGGGAGAAAGGATATTTTTGTGTCTGTCAACCTCAACTCCATTCACCTTAAACACCTCTTTTCTCTCCTCATTTTTCTTCCCAGCTGTCAGCCAAGCTCAACAACCTTCCAATGCTCATTTCCATGAGGCTAGAGTTCCTGAGAATTCTCTGCAGCCACGAACATTACCTCAATCTGAACCTCTTCTTTATGAATACTGATACTGCTCCAGCGTCTCCCTGTCCCTCCATATCTTCCCAGGTAATCGGCTATCTGGAAAAATTGTTTAAGCTATTTCATTGAAATAGCTTAGTTTAGTCATTTATTCCTGTAAAGATTGGTCTTCTTAATTAGAAGAAAAATTGAGCTATTCAAGCCAGATCAGTTGATCCAGATGCACACAAGTATGCCCGTAGTTGTGCCATCTGACTAATCATTTACAAGCTACGTGATTGTTTTCTTCCTAGGTCCAAGGATCCCTGCTGAGGTCAAGTAGAGCAAAAGGAATCCATATGCACTACGAAAAATGTGTAATTCATAGAAAAGTCACAGATCTTCCTTTTGTCTGAAAGTCATCTTTCCACTCTAGCTTGACAGTCTTCTTTGCTCACTTCCCTTTTCCTAAACCTCAACACCATAAAATTTAAGAAATGACAGCTTCCTTTATATTGATTCCCAAATGATCTAGTAGTGGTTTTTAACATGGATACTATATCTTTGAACGATCCTAGAACTTTCTGCTGTTTCTGCTTTAGAATGGAATTCGGCATGAGATGATTCCTCCTTGAATCATATTCCAGATAATTTAGCTCTTGAAACACTGAAAAGATCTCATTGTAAACTAATCAATGTTCTGTTTTATAGAGAGTGTATTTCCAACAAGTCTTTTTCTTCATCAGCCCAGAAGAGTAACAGTTGTATTAAAATTTAGAGATGAGGCTTTGACTGACATGGCCAATCTTTTTTTGTAGAACAATATTTTGCAGGTTAAGTTTGGTGGGCCCCAGATTCTACAGGATGTTAAGAGGTATTATGCAAATACAGAATTCCAAAGACAAATCCATTTTGAAAACCCTGTGTTAACAGGTTTCTTTGCAGTAGGACATCCAAGTGTCTCTAACTTGTTCATATAAATTATAAATGCCTGTGGGGTAGGAGAGGAAATGGGAGGCTGTGTATGATAAGCAGTGATTCCCAATATGACTGGACTCTGGAAATCTTTTTTTTCCTCCATCGATGATTCGGGGGACTAGTGTCCTCTAGAAAAACTTTAAAGAAATGCTGTTTAATAGTCACATTCCATTTATAGGGAACAAATCAGTAGCTCAGAGCAGCAGGCAAGATTTTTTCTTCTTAGCTTTTCTTTCTGATGCATGTTCCTTGAATACTAGCCCAAAGGAGAAGGCTTGTCTTAATAATTTTTTAAAACTCTTAGCTATTCATGCCAAATGACATGATCCAGATGTGCACTGCATGACCATCTTCCTGTGAACTGGGAAAGAGCTCACTGACAAGCAGCTGTTCCAGACGTGCCAGCTCTGCCCTGGGTCCTCTCCCACATTCCCCTTCTGACTGCCCCAGCCTCACCAAACCGGAAAGGTTTTCCAGAGACATTTTGGATTCTCCTAGTGATATATAAAGTATGACCCCAAGATAAGAACACAGGAATTGCCCAGGACTGGTCAATCTGACACTTCCCTGCCTGACGCTGCTTCTGGTTTCCAGGCCAGCAAAATTCAGAGAATGTATGTAAGCCATCTTCAGAAGTGTAACAGGAGCCTTAAATAAAGGGGGCAGTTGGTTACAGAGGAATCACCTGCTCACAGCCATAGCATTGGATAGAGTCCCCATTTCCCTGTCCAGATGTGATCCTAGGATTTCAGTCCTCTTTGCTGGGAACGCAGAGTGAACGCTCTGAGTCTCAGTTTCTTCATCTGTCACATGGGGACACAAGTGGTACCTGCTTCACTGCATCGTGCCTACAGAGCCTGGCCATAGCATGTGCTCAATAAACACTAGCCATCATGATTTTAATTCCAGTTCTTGTCACTCATAGAACTGCTCCTTGCATTTCTGTAGAACTCCAGCTCCTGCTCCAGTTTCCAGGACCAGAAGATTGCCAGCATGTTTGATCTGACACCAGAGTACCGCCAGCAGCACTTCCTCGCTGGGCTTCTCTTTACCGAGCTGGCCGCTGCCCTGGATGCCGAAGGGGAAGGGTATGTTTCAGACATTTATAATGGAACACAAAGGAAAAAAAAAAAGCTGCTCCTTACTAAAGTTTGCGGTTCAGCCTCTCTTGCTTGGCGAAAATCTCCGCCATTCACCAGTTCCAAAGAGTAGAAGCAGACACGTTTAGAGAAAATGCTGCTATAGGAATGTGGAAAGGCACGGGGTAGGGAGAGAAACCATAAAATATCTCTTTTCAACCTCCTATTCTTTGAGAGGAAGTTTCCAATTCTACTAGGTTTCCCAGGGATGCTGATTCGTGAGCTCCTTAGAAGCAGGAGCACTGTTTTTAGTGCGTGCCTTGGGTGATGTGTGCGCACAGAGGCAGCAGCCAGGTGCCATTTGGATCAGTGCTAACAAAGGAAGTGGCCACCGATGAGAAGGTAGTTGCCCCGCGTCCAGATTCGGTTTCTTGCAAAAAGACCTTCCCAGTCTAAGAGAGATGCCACAGGTCCAGGGCTTACACGTTCTTTCACTGCTTCACTGCTTATAAACCTGATCACCTGTAGGCACGTGGCAATATCTGGACTTGAAGTCAATGAACTGGGACTTCTGTTCTTTCCTTCTTTTCCTCTGCTCCATAAGCCCAAAGGATCAGACCTGACTGGACAGAAGCAGACAATGCCTTCCACAACACTACACGTTCCATTCAGCAATTACTGAATGCCTACCATGGGGCAGACATAGTTGAGTGTTGGAATATATCAGAGATATTTCAATGCACAAAACAGACAAAATCCCTTGCCCCCAGAGAGCTCACCATTCAGGGGCTCAAATCCAAGGAGCCTTAGGATTGGAAAATAATTTAGGTTCAGCCCTTTTGGTGTTCACATGAGGCCCACAGAACTGAAGGAACTTGCCAAAAGTTACATAGCACAGCCAAGTCTAGAGCCGTGGTCTTGAGAGTCCCTCCTCAGGACCCACCCTCCTATACCACATCACCTCCCTGCCTGGGAACCTACTCCTACAATGCCTACGTTCTTCCTTCCTCTGCTAATAGAGGACACTGGAATAGAGTACGCTGACTAACGGCAGCATGGCTGTATGTTATAGATTCTTGTCTGATTGGAAACTCTCAAGTTCTCTCGAAGTGCTTATAATTTTGTGGCAAAAACAGGACATCCTTGTATGAAACAATTGCAGGAGCACAAGATTGTGTAACTTCAATAACAAATGTGTCCTAAGCGCTTTGCCCATCCTGATACTGCCTAAGTGAATGTAGGTCTCTGTCGCCCAGCAGGTGGTTGTGGGAAGTCTGATGTTCTTAGCTCAGAATTCTGCCTCCTTCCAGAAATTCAGGTGTCAAGTGTATCCTTAGAGAGCTTCATTTTCCAAGGCTTCAATTTCATCGTCTTCTCTCAACCCTAACTAAACTCCTCTCAATTTTCTCAATAGAACTTTCTACTCTGTAGCTAACATGAATTTCCACAGCAACACAAAGTGCCCTGACAAATATGCTGAAAGGCGCTGAGAAGGAGGCTTACGCACAAAGAAAATTGCCTTCATACACACACACACACACACACACATGCACGCACACACACACACACACGCTTTGTCTTAATTGTCCTTTAATAGCATGGATTCACGTGATTTCTAAAAGTGCTCTTTAGTATTTACATAAACGGTACTTTCTATTTTCCATTTCTCTTCTAGTGAAATGTCTAAGGAAACAGCCTTTACATCTGTTTTGATTCCTCCTAAAATTGTTGCTGTTATTTTAAATACTAGCAACAGAGTAGAGTATGTTCAGAAGCCATGATGTGATTATGTTCAATCAGGTAGGTACATTGTTCACACGTGTACACACACACAAATACACACAAGGTACCTTTTCTACCCCCCCCAGAGGAAATTAATTAAGAGTGCCACTCCTTTGGCGACACAGTAATCCCTGATCACGGTGTTGTCAGTTACTCTCCTGGAGAGTCATTAAAAATACCATCACGGACTTTACCATGTGGGTGAAAATCTCAGAAACATCTTATCCTTTGACAATATTTCCTTTTGATCAGTACTTCCTTTTGCTGCCAATGTAATTAGTAGACTCACTAACACCTGCCCATATGAGGCGCAAGGCCAGTGGGACACATCTCAGTACCTGAACTCCTGAAAAGGAGCCACAGGTCTAGTTTCTAATGGATCTCTCTGGAGCCCCCCTTACCTGGGGGTAGCCACAAACATCCACATATCATTAAATCCGTAGTGGTTTTCAAGAATGTGGAAATTATCTAGCATCTTTGTGTTATGCTACCAAATGTTTAAAGAATTAATTCCAATCCTTCACACACTCTTCCAAAAAAATAGAAGAGGAGAGAACACCAGCTCATCAGTCCCAGCTCATCCTATAAAAGCAGCATTACCCTGATGGCAAAAGCAGACAAAGACATCAGGAGAGAACTGCAGACAAATATGGATATTGATATAAATATCCTCAAAAAATACTGGCAGACTGCACCCAACAACATATAAAAAGGATTGTACACCATGGCTAGGTAGGATTTATCCCAGGAATGCAAGATTGGTTTAGCATCTGAAAATCAATGATGCAATACATTATATGAGGAGAATAAAGGATAAAACCCACTCAGTCATCTCAATAGGTGAATAAATACTGAGTGAAGTAAGTCAGACAGAGAAAGAGAAATATCGTATGATATTGCTTATATGCAAAATCTAAAAAGAAATGATACAAATGAACTTATTTACAAAACAGAAACAGACTCCCAGACTTAGAGAACCAACTTGTGGTTACTAGGGGGGAAGGGTTGGGGGAAGGGATAGCTGGGGAGTTTGGGATTGACATGTACACACTGCTATATTTAAAATGGATAACCAACAAGGACCTACTATATAGCACAGGGAACTCTGCTCAATATTATGTAACAACCTAAATGGGAAAAGAAGTTGAAAAAGAATAGACATACATGTATAAGTATAACTGAATCACTTTGCTGTACACCTGAAACTATCACAACATTGTTAATCAACTATACTCCAATATAAAATTAAAAGTTTGAAAAAAAGCATTTGACAAAATCCGTTAACTCTTCCTGAAAAAAAAAACTTCACACACCCTTTAGGAATATATGAGAATTTCCCCAACCTGATAAAGGCATCTGTGAAAAACCCACAGCTAACATCATACTTATTGGTGAAAAACTGAATACTTTCTTTCTAAGGTCAGGAGCAAGACAATGTCCACTCTTGCTTCTTCTATTCAACATTGTACTGGAAGTTCTACTCAGAGAAGTTAGACAAAAAAATGAAATAAAAGGCATCCATATCAGAAAGGAAGAAGTAAAGCTATCTCTATTCACAGCTGACATGATTTGTTTATAGAAAATCCTAAAGAACCCACTAAAAGAACTATTAAATGTAATAAGCGACTCACGGACTTAGAGAATGAACTTATGGTTACCGGGGGGAAGGGTGGGAGGGAGGGATAGACTGGGAGTTTGGGATTGACATGTACATACTGCTATATTTAAAATAACCAACAAGGACCTACTGTTAAAAAAAAAAAAAGGGTAATAAGTGAGTTCAGCAGGGTTGCAGGGTATAAGATCAATATACAAAAACTAACTGTATTTCTGTACTCCTGAAATGAACAATATGAAATTAAAAGAAAAAGTCCACTTAAAGTAGCATCAAAAGAGTAAAATTCTTAGGAATAAATTTAACAAAAGAAGTACAAGACTTGTACAATGAAAACTACAAAACACTTTAGAAAGAAATAGATCTAAATAAATCAAGAGGCATGACGTATTCATGGATCAGAAAATTTAATATTGTTAAGATGGCAATACTCCCTAAATTGATCTACAAATTCAGTGCAATTCCTCTCAACATTCCAGCTGGCCCTTACAGAAATTGACAGGCTGATACTAAAATTCATGTGGAAATTCGAGGGACTCCAATATAGCCAAAACAATCTTGCAAAAGAAGAACAAAATTGGAGGACTCACATGTCCCAATTTCAAAACTTCTACAAAGCAAAAGTAGTCAAGACTGTGTGGTTCTGACATAAAGATAGATTTGTGTAAATTAACGAAATTGAATTGAGTCTATAAATGAATCCTTACATTTATAGTCAACTGATTTTTCAACAAGAGTGCGAAAAAAATCAATGGCAAAAAAATAGTGTTTTCAACAAATGGTGCTGGGAAAACTGGATATCCACATCCAAAAGAATGAAGTTGGACCCCTATCTCACACCATATACAAAAGTTAACTCAAAATGGATGAAAGACCTAATTGTAAGTGTTAAAACTATAAAACTCTTAGATGAAATCTTAAGGGTAATCTTCATGAAATTTGATTAGGCAGTAGTTTCTTAGATCTGACATAAAAAATACACCCAGCAAAAGAGATAAGTTAGACTTCATTAAAATGGAAACGTCTATGCTTTATAGGACATCATTAAGAAAGTGAAAAGACACCAAACAGAATGGGAGAAAATATTTGCAAATCATAGATCTAATAAGGGATTTGTATCTAAAATATATTTTTAAAATCTTACAACTCAATAATAAAAGAACAGATAACTCAGTTTTTTAAAGGGCAAAGGATCAGAATAGACATTTCTCCAACGAAGCTGTGACCAATAAGTACGTGAAAAGGTTTTCAACGTAATTAGCCATCAGGGAAATGTATATCAAAACTAGTTAAATACCCCTTCTGTCTTAGTTCCTTTCGGCTGCTATAACAAAAATATCATAGAATATTTTTAGAATAGGTGGCTTATAAACCACAGAAATTTATTTCTCACAGTTCTGGAGGCTGGGAAGTTCAAGATCAAGAGCTGGCAGATTCAGTGTCTTGTGAGGACCCACGCCCTAGTTCACAGATGGCCATCTTCTTGCTGTGTCACCCCCATGGCAGAAGGGGGCAAGGGAGCTCTCTGGGGTCTCTTTTATAAAGGCACTTATCTCATTCATGAGGGCTCCGCTGTCATGACCTAAAGCCTTCCCAAAGGCCCCACCTCCAAACACCATCACATTAGGGCTTAGGTTTCAACATATGAATTTGGGAGGCAGGTCACAAACATTCAGTTCCTAGCACCTTCATACCCACTAGGATGGCTGTAATACAAAAGATAGATAATAACAAGTGTTGGCAAAGAGAAAATAGAACCTTCCTATACTGCTAGTGGGAATGTAAAGTGATGTAGCCACTGTTGAGAACAGGTTGGTGGTTCCTCTAAAGGTTAAATATAGAGTTACCAGATGATCCAGTAATTCCACCCTCAGGTAGATACCCAAGAGAAATAAAAAACCTATAACCACACAAAAACTTACACACAAATATTCATAGCAGCATTCATAATTCATAATAGCCCAAAAATAGAAACAACCCAAATGTCCATGAATTGATGAATGCATAAATAAAATGTGATCTGACTATGCAATGGAATATTATTCAACAATAAAAAGGAATGAAGTACTGATTCTACAACATGGTGCACTTTAAACATCATGCTAACAGCAGAGCCAGGACTAGAACACAGGCAGTTTGTCTCTGGATTCTGTATGCCTCTACCCTGCTTTGCTTGGTTTTCACGTCGTCACCCCATTGTTTAGGAGCATTCTGGTCAACCTCGCTTCACTCTAACCTTTGACTTTTTGTGTGGTGCCAATAGGATCAGCAAAGTGCAAAGGAAAGCTGTCAGTGCCATCCACAGCCTGCTCAGTTCTCACGACCTGGACCCGCGTTGTGTCAAACCGGAGGTGAAGGTCAAAGTTGCTGCCCTCTACCTGCCTTTGGTTGGTATCATTTTGGATGCTTTGCCTCAGCTCTGTGACTTTACAGGTAACAATGCCTTCTGTCTCCTTCTTTTGATTGTTGGGAGCGCTTGCCAAATGCCCCACTAAAATGAGGTTTCTGTTACTAGCTCCAGTGTTGACATGCTTGTGTGAGCAATTCCCAACACCGACTTTTTTAACATAGGCCCCAACGAGTGTATTTTTTTTTAAGGCACATAGACCTGTATATGTTTTTCATTTAGAAATTGTTTGTTTATTCATTCACTCGTTGGTCTGCTGGTATATGATGAACATTATAGACCATACACCACAAAGGATAAGATAATAACAGAATTATTTCTTTTGGAGATCCGTGCTCTAATGCCTTGAAATAAAGTTGTTCCTTTTTTCTTTTTTTTCTTTTATGAGCTTTGAAGGAAAGAAGCAGACTCAAATGAGTCTAAACACTTGTACCATGCAAAAAAAAAAAAAAGGCATTGTATCTGACACGCTTAGGAGATTCTGCCGCGGCAGAGGAATTTTGCCCTTGGCACTAAGAGGCTCATTCTAAGGTTGAAAGTCAGTATCTCCCACTTGGCCACAAGAGGAAAGGATAGATTGTCTGAAAGGCCTTTGTGTACCTCCTGGGTTTATTTGCATGTTACTGTGTGGATTAGGGAATGTAGACAAACAAAACTACCCTCTCCCAAAAAAGAGCATCTTACCTGAGACCTTAGAAAGACAAGCCCATCTGCCTACCCTCCCCACAACACACACTCACACACACACAATTCTGGCCACTTCAGAGTGGTTCTTGCTTTTTCCTCAGCAAAGGGAAGTTCTTAAACATTACCTTGCTTGTTCTCTCAACTGAGGGAGGATCCCGAGGAACGCTTATTGAGCCCAGCATCCTTGGAAGCAATGATGCTCAGAATCTTAGAACCATCCATGTTTTCTTGCTTCCTGCAAATGCAAAGTGTCCTATGTGACTAAATTATTTCTAAAATCCTTGTGGTGACAATTCTTTAGCTCATAGAATGAGGAAAAAAATGGGCAGGGAAATTACAGAAGCAAGCTTGGCACAAGAGATGAGCCGGCTGCAGGGTGAGGTGCGTGGAGCTTCCGGTAGCAGTGCCTGACTGGAGGGCAAACGGAGAACAGAGTTGTCTTCAAGATTTAAAGATGCGATTCAGAGCATGGCAGGTGACTTGCAGACCATTTCTAGGATTTTGCCTGGACCTTTCAAGAAAGTTTCACTTGAAGACCTGTGATTTGTTTGTTCCCAAAGCAGGGAATCACATTAGCATGCATTATCCTAAGCTTCCTTGTTGATTAGAATTTTCCAAATCAGTGACTTGGGAATCAAAACTTTTCAGCACTTGGTCTTTGAGCCTTTTAAGTCTCAATGGTTTCTTTACGTGTGCACTGAACTTTATAGTCATGATGTAGCTGACAAGTGGGAAAACAGTATAAGTATTCTATTATTAGATGTAATATAGTGCATCTGTTACATATGAAATCTTTCAATTGATACTAATAAGAATACAGTATATTTTTTTAAAAAGATACAACTGAATTCAAATTCCAGCCTATTTATTACTATATATGACCTTTGGAAAGTTCCTCAGCCTTTTAATGCCTTCCCTTCCGTTCCTCGGTTGTAAAAATGTGATAACAATGCCTATATCTTAGGGTTGTGATAAAGGTGAAATGAGAGAACTTCTATAAAAGCATTTTGGCAGCAAATGTTTCTATCCTCTCCTCGCCTTGTCTTGTAACCATGACCCTGTGCACATTTAGGGGAAATGAGAACGTATGCTCACATTAATCCTGATAAAGTTATCAGGTCTTGAATAATTGCCACATCTCTTCATTTCACCATTTGTTTAAAAACTCAACTGACTTAAAAACAACAGTGAATTATTATTTTTAAAAATTGAGTTCTGTTTTTATAAGTTTGGCAGGTGAAAATACTGTTGACACTAGTTTTTATGAAAAATTGAAAGTCAAAATACTATAATGTTGACAGGTCTAATAAAATTACAGGTTTTTAATGGATCAGTCATACGTGTTTTAACACACTTTTCTCAAAACTGCTTAAACAAATATTAATACTTTCTGTGTGTATGATTCATAATGGTCTTAAAACGAGCCTTTTAAATGGTGGGTCCTTATTTTGTTTGCATACATCTAGACCTATGTATAAATATAGATACATCTATATTACACGGATACAATAAATTAACATTTATTTCAAACATTCAAATTTTAATAAATTATTGCTGAATTTGTGTTAATAGCTTGTTATTCTATAAGGTACTGTTTAATTCTGTAATTATAGGTTCCTTTCTATTTGGTCATTATTTGAATATACGAATGAAGTAAAAATATCATATTATAGAAAAGTGTTATGAAAGCTTTGAAATTTTTTTTCAGTTTGAAAAATTAACTTCTAGCCTAATCTTGTGCTGGACATGTTCTCTCTTTTATTAGACTGCCTACTTTTTCCTATAGATGCTAAACAGGAATAGATAGATGATAAATAGATGCTGTTTTCCTGTAGCAGATAAATAATGCTAAATTTCAGGTTTAAAATGACTGTGCTGACCTTAGTAACTAAGTGTCAGTCACACATGGGGCAGTGGGTAGGGAACATAGGGTAATACCATCTTTGGCTTGATGGCAAGAAAGATTTTTTTAAGACTTTATTTTTTAGAGCAGTTTTGGGTTTATAGCAAAATTGAGAGGAAGGTCCAGAGGTTTCCCATACACCCCCTGCCTGCACACATGCACAGCCTCCCCATTACCAGCATCCCCCGCCAGAGGGGTGCATTTGTTACAGTAGATAAACCTACACTGAGACATCGTAATCACCCCAAATTCATAATTTACATTAGGTTTCACTCCTGGTGTTGTACATTCTAAGGGTTTGGACAAGTGTATAATGATACGTATCCAGCATTGTAGTATCATACAAATTAGTTTCTCTGCCCTAAAATTCTTCTGTGCTCTGCCTATTCATCCCTCCCTTCCCCCAACCCCTGGCAACCACTGAACTTCTTACTGTCTCTATAGTCTTGCCTTTTCCAGAATGTCGTGTAGTTGGAATCACACAGTATGTAGCCTTTTCAGATGGGTTTCTTTCACTTATGAATATGCGTTTAAGTTTCCTCCTCGCCTTTTCATGGCTTAACAGCTCATTTCTTTTTAGCACATTGTCCGGATGTGCCACAGTTTATTCACCCATTTACCTACTGAAGGACATCTTGGTTGCTTCCAAGTTGTGGCAATTATGAATAAAGCTGCTATAAGCAGCCATGTGCAGATTTTTGTGTGGACATAAGTTTTCAAGTCCTTTGGGTAAATACCAAGGAACATGATTGCTGGATCATATGGTAAGACCAATAGTATTTTAATTGCAGCTGCAGATGCCCGCAGTGGAAAAAATCGTACCAATGGCTCAGATGAAGAGCAAGAAGGGACCAGTGCAATTAACCAGAATGTGGCACTAGCCATAGCTGGGAATTTTACTTTGAAGACAAGTGGAACAATGCTGTCTTCCCTGGTATGTTGGTGTACAATTTCTCCCGTTTATTTTTCATTTTGTGTCTTTTCCCATCCTTTAATGGGCTTGTTCCTAAATTCACCCACCAGAACCCAGCATAGAGCAGGCAGTGAGATTTCTGCCTCATTGCTTGACGCTAGAAGGAATCATTGTGAGGCTAGCAGTTGGAAAGGGAGATGGCACAGTTGAGGCAGCACACAGTCAGGCAGCGTTCTGGCAACAGCAAGAGACTCACAGATCAAATTCAGGCAGTTTCAATGGTGCCAAGTTCAAGGCTCAGAAAACCAAGAAAGGTGAACTTGGAAAACCTGAGATATTGCAAAGGAGATCAAACCTAGGCTCCCTCAGGTGGGAGGCTGGCACTGTGTTTATTCTATGCGTATATTATTCATTCTGTGTCTGCCTTAAAAAAAAAGATTGAAGGAGGCCGGTCACTTGGTAGGGTGTGTCTTAAGCTTCTTCAGCTTTTCTAGGTCCCCAGAGAGCCTAAGCAGAGTTGTTTGGCTCTGTTCTTTTGCACAGACGCTATGGGCTTGAAGAGGGGCTCGTGCAGGAATACAACCTCTGATTCACTTGAGGTGGGATCTACCTCTGTTCCTTGCTGAGCTCTGACAATCCTTTTGTCAAGACAGTGCTGCATCCTCCAGCTTAATTTAACTTTGCATTTCAGTGTAGCGTTCATATCTGCAGAGAACTCAGCTCAGTTCTTTCCCGGGAAGGCAGCCTCTCAACCTAATTCTGCTTTGCTGGGTGACTTTCTTCTCTTCCCTCCAGCACTCCCCCATTCCCCTCACACCCCCATGAGAGTTGAAGGACAGGAGGTAAAAAAAAGAGAAAAGAAACACTGGAGAGTTGACATCAGTCATCCTACAGTTGAATAAATATGGTGTGCTTTATGACCTCCACCTTCCTACCTTCTTACCAAAATTAGCTGCCTGAGGTGGTGTGTGCCTTTTACATTGTTGTCTCCAACAGAGAAACTCAAAAGCCCAAGAACCTTCACCTCTTAGAAGTTATTTCCTATGAAGTTATAATATTGTGTGTATACTCAATACATCTAAAGATTTCACTTCTTGTGGCCGGACTCAGAAAAACTAAAATAATTTCGTAAGCCTTATCATTCCCATCCAGACCTACCATTCCCCTCACATACGAACTAATACCTCACTGCAGCTTCACCACTACATTCCGTTGGATGTTAGCTATGCCACGTGAATCACATATTGTCCTTTGTGTTGATTGGATGAGTGACAGAAAGTGTGCTCAGCACTCTGAAATGAACACTGCAGCCAAAGTATGAAAGCAAACAGCCTGAGCCCCTACACCTCCCCCCCCCCAGGAGAGCATAAATTGTGGTTAAAGTCCCATTACAGAGGCCTCCACTGAATTATGCACTTGATTAATCTGCTGAGCAGTTCACGACCCTTATACTTTGGACTCGACAAAGAAGCTAAATCTGGAACAGTTAGGGTATTTCGGGAAACGAGCCAGGGTAGTTCTCTGCTATAAGTCCAACCCTGCAGTCGCCAGCTTGAAGGAGAAATATAATACTTGAAGATCTCACAGCTGGGAAGGTCCTGTGTATCACTGAGATTGGGTTGGGGGAGGGCATGGTCAAGGTCCGGGGCAGACCACCAGACCACACTGCTCCTGAAACAGAGGGCACCCTGGCTGAAAGCCTGGTTAGAATACTGCCCCGGGCCAGCCCCTTTGCAGAGCCGCCCAGCTCAAAAGAACATGGCCTCCCCGGTTGGAGGAGGGCAGAGCTCCCGGAAACATCCCCGTCAAGGAGAAGTACCGTTACTGTGTCTTAGGAAATAGCATCCCTTTCAATGTGTCTGCTGCTCGGCCTCTTGCCCTACTTCGATCTCCCAATGTGCCTGCTTTCAGCCCTACAAGCAGTACAACATGCTGAATGCCGACACGACCCGAAACCTCATGATTTGCTTCCTCTGGATCATGAAAAATGCCGATCAGAGCCTCCTTAGGAAGTGGATTGCTGACCTGCCATCAATGCAACTAAACAGGATTTTAGATCTCCTTTTCATCTGTGTCTCATGTTTTGAATACAAGGTATTGCTCAAGTTCTATCTTGTCTTGTCACTGTTCCCCTCTGTTTGGGCAGTGGGGGCATCCTTAACTTTGTCTTATTTCTGTATTAAAGTCCATAGCCTCTTTGTATATCCATAACCTATCTAGCTATGATAATTCCACCGGCAAAGAATCTCTTCCTTCTGCAGAGAGAACCTCATTCCCGTTAACAGGATTTCAGCCTTCGGGGCGTGTCTGTGTAGCACATGTCCAAACTGGCTGATGTCACCATGAAGTGTTCTGTCTTTAGGATTCTCCCCTTGAACAGAGATCTAACCAAACTTAATGTCCTTCTGCTTCTGTCCGATCCAGGGAAAACAGAGTTCTGACAAAGTCAGTACCCAAGTTCTGCAGAAGTCGAGGGATGTCAAGGCCAGGCTGGAAGAGGCTTTGCTCCGTGGGGAAGGGGCCAGAGGGGAGATGATGCGGCGCTGCCGGGCTCCAGGTGTGTTGGATCGGCCCTTCCCTGCTGTCAGCAGAACTTTGTACCCTTTGTGGGAAGGAGTGTCCTCCCCACATGATGAGTAGACACCATCACTTTCTTAAGATGTTATGGTAATAGAGACAAGCAGCTTCTGGGATTCTGTGCAAGATGTATGTGATGTTAGCCCCATTCCTCTAAGGGAAAGCTCCTTTCCTGAGATCACAAGAACCCTGGAAATGTCCTCAAATGGCATCTTCTGTTTCAAACTTGGTGGTGGTAAAAGGTCCCGTCCAAGAATGTGAGTCACAGGATGAGATTAATGGTGTCTCCCTCAAGGCTGACACTTCCCCCCAGGATATTTGAATAGTCTATGTAGATAGTTCTACTGGATAGTTCTGGTTCCAAGATCATCTTCTCAGATCATGCAGGGCACTATTAGAATGGATCCAATCCTCGCAACGGTCTCAGAGTGTGCCAGTCCTTCAGGGATCTCACCACATTAGGAATGATCTCCAAAAAGCTGAGTTCTTCTCTGTAGGATAGAGTGAAGTGTTCAGGCACCCTCAGTCTTATTCACTGTGCTCAAGAAAAGCAGAGTGACAGCTCCTTCTAGCAGTGGGACACCATGGTAGGGAACTTGGAAGGAGACGAGCTTTTTCAGTGGTGGTTGGACACCCTCTTTCAACACAAACACTCTCCTTTTCAATAATTCAGGGAGAACCCCCAATTTCACCGGAACCCTGTGTTCATGAGAAATGTGCTTGCTGACACTCCAGAGGGGCAGGTGTTCTTCTAAGCTCTAGCCTGTCAATCAAAGAGCAGGTCAGCCCAGACTTGGCTGTGGGCTTCGTCTCCCACCAGCACCCAGCATGGATTCTAATTAGCCAGAGGAGTGATGCTGAGTCCTCTCAGTTGAGCTTGTTACGGAACTTCTGGTTATCTTGCTACTGCTAATCAAATTCCTGTCGTGCATTTCTTAACTCCTAGGGAATGACCGATTTCCAGGCCTAAATGAAAATTTGAGATGGAGAAAAGAGCAGACACATTGGCGGCAAGCTAATGAGAAGCTAGATAAGTAAGTCACTCAGCAACTTTGTACTACTTTTACCTAAAGTTCAAAACTATTTTTCCCAGGCTACTTGTATTACTGAAACAACTACATCCTTCCAAGGGTAAGAAAATGAAACATCATTATCTGTGTAAATTCAGTTCATCCAGGGACCCGGGATAATCAAAGGTATAAAGAGTTATGATTTCCAGCCCTTAAACATTTATCACACTGATAAGCATTTAAAGAAAACTAATATTTAGCAATCTCAGCTAGCTTAAGAAAAGCCGCTGATGAGGCAGGACAGGGTACCCAGGACCACATCATTTCAATCCATATTTACACTCCAGAAATGTGTACAAAGATGTATATTCAGGGACATTTATGTCAGCATTACATAAAATTGTAAAAAAACTGGAACATTCTTAATGCTTAAGAATAGGGAAATATGTAATGAAATATTAGGTTGGCATTTAAATGTTTTCAAATCATTTTAATGATATGGGAAATGCTTATGATATAATGTTAAGTGAACAAAGCAGAACAGATACTTGTTTTTAGAGTACAATCTTAAACCTCCAGCTACACATAGTAAATACATTTTTAAAAGACTGAAGGGAAATTTATCAAAACATTAACCATGGTTTTCTTTGGGTGTTGAGAATATGTGTAAGTGATGTTTTCCTTTTTATACTTTGCTGTGTGTCCTACAACGGATCTGTATTATGATGTATTATCAGAAAACAATGCTAAAATGAAATGAAAGAAGAAAAATCCTGCTTGGATTGCAATATATGCTATATACGTATTGCTATAGGTGCAACAATTTGGACATATGAGTGCTAAAATGAAATTGAATAGATAGCACATATCAGCTGCTCCTCTTAGCAACAGGTAGCCTAATGAATCCTAGGGTTCACTGGCAAAACATTATATGGCTAAAGACACCCCCCCACACACACACACACTTGACAAGGCATAGGTAGGGTATCCCCATGGTGTATAAAGCGCCCATCATAAGGAGGGATGGGAGATGGGGCAGACTTGAGTAGCAGTGTTGTTTTGTAAATAAATATGTTACTATCTTGGTTGTTACCACAAGAATGAATCAATCTGGCTCACTTATGGGACTTTTGGGAGTCAAATTTATTTTAAAACACTAAGGAGGTAAATATTTTTATTGTATGTGTTACTTGCACAGCCCAGTTGTTGGTCTTATGAACAATATCCATTTGGTTTGGGTATTTTATGCTTGTTCTAAGTTCCCTGAACTGATTTATAAGATATTGGTTCTGAGAGTGCATAAGTTCTAGTTCAGGCAATGAAACCCGCCCCCTGCCCCCCCAAAATTAAAGAAATATTGTATGTAGTTAGTTGCCACAGAACTGCTTGGGTGGTTAGGCCATGAGATTAAAAGAAGAGCTTAACAAAGCATGTTTGCCTGGGCTGTGTGAGTGGATGTTTGGGGAAACCTTTCCCTTTTGCTGCAGAAACAACATAATACTGAGACTTTTCCATGCAGGGTGCACCAAACCGCTCCAGGTCAAGTCTCAGCCCTGAGCTACGGGATGGACTGCTCATAATCAGAGCTAATGATTCTCCTCTGATCATCTTCAGGGGTGATTTTTTAAAAAGAGAAAACATAGTAAAATTGTAACTGCTAAATTAAGCTATTTGGAAAACTTCTGTAATTATAATAGTGGTGTCTTTCACCTTTTTTCTTTCGGGTCACTTTTCAATTATTTTGGCTCTGTTTCTTTTAGAGCAGTCATTTTCAACCTGGGCTGTACATTAAAATCAACTGGGGAGCTTTCACACTCTCCCAGTTCCCAGGTGTACCCCAGGACAGTTAGCTTGGAATCTCCAGCAGCAGGACTCAGAAATCAGTATGTGGTGAAACTCCCTAGGTGTTTCTTGTGTAGTCAAATTTGAGAGCCATCGTTTTAAAAAAATGGCTTTTTAAAAATCAAACTAGTAGTGGTGATGGTTGCCCAACAAATATGAATGTACTTAACTGTACACTTAAAAATGGTTAAGGTGGTAAATTTTGTGTTATGTGTATTTTACCACAATTTAAAAATTTGGAAAAAAAAATCCAGATTAGGTCACTCTAGATCTGCACTGTCCAGTACAATAGCCAAGGTAGTACTATAAGTGAAAAATACATGCCAGATTTTGAACGTAGCACAAATAAAAGAATGTAAAATATCTCATTAGTAAGTTTTATTGTGATTACACATGAACTATTTTTTGATATATTGGGTTAAATAAAATATATTAACATTAATTTCACCTGTTTCTTTTGGCTTTTTCTGGTGTGGCTACTACAAAATAGAAAATGACACATGTGGCCCCCATTGTGTTTCTTTTGGATAGCTTTGCTCTAAATCTAAACCTCCAGTAAATTAATAAAAAGTAGCTTTTAAATTTCACTTATTTTACACAAATATTATCATTTGGAGAATGAGGAAAAAATGTAGAGCAGCTTGGGACCACAGAGCCTATCCTAAGCGTGAAAACATTTTTTTTTAATTAAAAAAAAAATTTTTTTAACATCTTTATTGGAGTATAATTGCGTTACAATGGTGTGTTAGTTTCTGCTTTATGACAAAGTGAATCAGCTATACATATACATATGTTCCCATATCTCTTCCCTCTTGCGTCTCCCTCCCTCCCACCCTCCCTATCCCACCCCTCTAGGTGGTCACAAAGCACCAAGTTGATCTCCCTGTGCTATGCGGCTGCTTCCCACTAGCTATCTACTTTATGTTTGGTAGTGTATATATGTCCGTGCCACTCTCTCACTTTGTCCCAGCTTACCCTTCCCCCTCCCCATGTCCTCAAGTCCATTCTCTAGTAGGTCTGCATCTTTATTCCCATCCTTCCCCTAGGTTCTTCAGGACCTTTTTTTTTTTTTTTAGATTCCATATATATGTGTTAGCATACGGTATTTGTTTTTCTCTTTCTGACTTACTTCACTCTGTATGACAGTCTCTAGGTCCATCCACCTCACTACAAATAACTCAATTTTGTTTCTTTTTATGGCTAATATCCCACTGTATATATGTGCCAGATCTTCTTTATCCATTCATCTGATGATGGACACCTAGGTTGCTTCCAGGTCCTGGCTATTGTAAATAGAGCTGCAATGAACATTGTGGTACATGACTCTTTTTGAATTATGGTTTTCTCAGGGTATATGCCCAGTAGTGGGATTGCTGGGTTGTATGGTAGTTCTATTTTTAGTCTTTTAAGGAACCTCCATGCTGTTCTCCATAGTGAAAACATTTAAAACACAGGGAAGGGACTTCCCTGGTGGCGCAGCGGATAAGAATCCGCTTGCCAATGCAGGGGACACGAGTTCGAACCCTTGTCTGGGAAGATCCCATGTGCCGAGGAGCAGCTAAGCCCGTGCACCACAACTACTGAGCCTGCGCTCTAGAGCCTGCGAGCCACAACTACTGAACCCACATGCCACAACTATTGAAACCCGCATGCCTAGAGCCCGTGCTCTGCAACAAGAGAAGCCACCACAATGAAAAGCCCGTGCACTGCAATGAAGAGTTGCCCCCGCTCGCCACAACTAGAGAAAGCCCACACAGAGCAGCAAAGACCCAACACAACCAAAAGTAAAAATTAAAATTAAATTAAAATAAAATAAATAAATAAAATTATGCAGGGAAATATTTATTCTGAGCCCTTGATGGTATGTAAGCCATAGCAATGCCCCCATCATTGGGTGAAGGGGACTCAAGCACAGCTAAGTGATTATCCTGGATCAAGAGTTTTGAGCTCATATCAGGATGCCCCAACCCCTATGGCAACATGTTGGCCACTGGGACATCTTGGGAAAGTTAATTCTTCACACTTTCCTTTCCTGGCCACTATATTCAGGAGATACAAAATGTCTCTTTCCATCTTCACTTGGATTTTATGAGAATGGATAAATTAATGCATAAAATGTTCTGATTCTTTAAAAAGGAACCTAATAGAGAAGCAGCACCAGGTAATTTCCCATTCCCTCGTGGGTAATAATCACTGACGTCCAGCAGGATGTTAGATGGCCTGCCCCACAGGAATGCAACCTTGCTTCCCATTGGAAAAGGACAAAAGGCCTATACTTGACTGTGCAACCCCAAGGCAGTCTTTGGAAAGTCAAGACACTGACTCTTCCCTGACCCAGTTCTGAAACATCATCCTTTCCGAATCAAGCAGCATCGCGATTAGCCACATTCACATCACACCCAGTCTCACCTCCTCTAGCTTGTTGCCGAGGCTTCTTGGCTCAGATCAGGAGATGGTTCTCATGGGTGAAACGCAAGAATGACCCTGAAGCTTTTTTTTTTTTTTTTTTTTTTGCGGTACGCGGGCCTCTCACTGTTGTGGCCTCTCCCGTTGTGGAGCACAGGCTCCGGACGCACAGGCTCAGCAGCCATGGCTCACGGGCCCAGCCGCTCCGCGGCATGTGGGATCTTCCCGGACCGGGGCACGAACCCGTGTCCCCTGCATCGGCAGGTGGACTCTCAACCACTGCGCCACCAGGCAAGCCCGACCCTGAAGCTTTAAGCACCAATCTGATTGGCTGACCTAATTGCTAGTAATAACCAATAATTGCTTTTTTACCCTTTTTGTTATTTTTTAAATTATCATTATTCATAGTAGGGGGGATGGGGATGGCCTGGAGACTTTACCTAGAAAGCCTTTTTAACCAGACACCAGTTACAGAAGGCACCTATATTCCTTAGTTACCAGTAACCGGCTGCTTTGTTTTCACTTCAAGATTGACTCTTCAGAAGATTTCTTTACACTTAGAATATAGATTACCATCACTGGGAAATGGCCAGATTTGATAGGCACTTTAATTTGACCTCTTTTTGTTTCTTAGAACAAAAGCAGAGTTAGATCAAGAAGCCTTGATCAGTGGCAATCTAGCTACCGAAGCAAATTTAATCATCCTGGATATGCAGGAAAACATTATCCAGGTGAGGACAACAAACAACTGATCTATTCAACGTGAATATGTTTACTAGAATTTAATAAGGAATTCTTTATAGAAAATTGTGAAAGAAATAAACAAGATATGAAATGCTTTTTGTTTAAATGAAATTGGGCAGTTTACCATTTACAATAGTGTCCACCTTAAAAATTCCAGTGATACTTACCAGACATCCTTCTGGATTCATTGACTTGAAGCTTGCTTGGAAAGAGTTAGGTGCTTGAAAGACTGACTCTCGTAGTTAAATCTGCCTGCACATGTGCAAAGTTTATAATGTGGGTGGTGGGCTTACAGTTCAGTATCTAGAATAGGGGTGGTAGGGGTTTTTTTTGATAGGTCAACTCCATTTGAATTATAGTTGATGTCTGTATGGGAGCTAAGATTATGACTGGGCTAGGTAAAAGGAGTGCTAAGTGTGATTAATGATGTCTGTTTTGGACACAGATTAGTGAAGAAAAATCATTTGTACCATGAATTTGCCATCCCTGCTGTAGAAAAGTGTTATATCAATGTGAATTTTATAGTAATACAATTCACCATACTAATTTCATTTTCTAAGTGAATGCTTCCAGAAATTCTCAAGACATCTAGGTGATAATGGGTTTTTAGTTAACCTGAAAAATGAGTCCTTACATGTTTCCAATGAAAAATCATTTATTAGAGGGCTAGAAGAAGAAATATTGTCGAAACATATTTGAACTTAGTAATCCAACTTTTAAGTTATCTTTTAAAAAGTGATTATTGTACAAAAATAAAGACCAAAAGTATATGGTACCTTTGATAAATACTTGTTATCAAATACTTGGCATCGGGCTTCCCTGGTGGCACAGTGGTTGAGAGTCCGCCTGCTGATGCAGGGGACACGGGTTCGTGCCCCGGTGCGGGAAGATCCCACGTGCCGCGGAGCAGCTGGGCCCGTGAGCCATGGCCGCTGAGCCTGCGCGTCCGGAGCCTGTGCTCCGCAACGGGAGAGGCCACAACAGTGAGAGGCCCGCGTACCGCAAAAAAAAAAAAAAACAACTTGGCATCATGTTGATTATATCTTTATACAATACTGCTTTGAGTGCTATATTCTTAACCCCAGTCCTCAAAATGTATTTACAGTTTTCAAAGGAAGCTGAAACTTATTTATCATTGATCTTGGGGACATTAGTCCTGCTGCAGCTGATAAATAAGCTTCTATTTAGAAACATCACTGCCACAAGCAGCCCCTAGTGTAATGGGAAGCCCACAATTGTGGTTTGAAAGCCCACAAGAAAAGCTGTGCCTTGTATACAAGGAAAGAACATTCCAAAAGCTGTTGCCCAGGATTGGGGGAAGGTGTACCTTATAACTTGGTTTAGCAGCCCAGAATTAGGCATAAATCCCAAATCAATTGGGAGTTTTGGAATAAAGTCATGTGGAAATAGGTCTTCAGCTCGCCTGGTAGTGGACGATATACGGGGTGCTTTCCCAAACCCTTAAGATCATAGACGGAGAGAGATGAAACATCAGCATCCCTGTGCGAATTGCCAAGAGCACCCACCTGTGTCTTCCCCCTCAGTTCATGGGCACAGCACAGGGATTCATTGATGCTGTTCTGTTCCCCCAGGCAAGCTCGGCTCTGGACTGTAAAGACAACCTGCTGGGAGGCGTGCTAAGGGTCCTGGTGAATTCTCTGAGCTGTGATCAGAGCACCACCTACCTGACTCACTGCTTTGCGACACTCCGTGCTCTCATTGCCAAGGTAAACATGGGACACTTGCTTTCTTACTCTTAATTAAGAGTTAAGATTCTCATCAATCTAGCTTCACGTTTCTTGCTTCAGGTGCACCAAAACCCACAGACCACTGTGTTAAGTGACACTACGGTAAAAGTCTTAAGGCTCATTAGGAAGGAAGCAGATACACTGATTCTACAGGACTCACCATAAAGAGGAAAAACAGTGCCTCTCACACTAGAAATGTGGGCCCAACTATAGAAATTTGAAATGGCCACTCACTGAAGACATGAGAGTAGAAATCAGTTGAGCAAACTTTGTTTTTCACCCTTTTTCTTTAGTACCTTATCTGAGTGAGATTCAATTCCTATACATGACTCCCATTCGTAAATCTTACAAAATATCATGTCATAAAATGCAGAAGGTTTAGAAATACATTTCTCCTAGCCTGAAGAATATAGATTTTCCTGAGGTAAAACAGTCTATTGCAGATTCCTATCTCCCCCTTTATTGAAAATCTCGGTTGATGCCTTCTATCTGGGATCTTTTACATTTAGAAAGTGGAATCCCAGGACTTTCCCTGGCGGTCCAGTGGTTAAGACTCTGCGCTTCCACTGCAGGGGTGCGTGTTCGATCCCTGGTCAGGGAACTAAGATCTGCAAGCCGTGCAGCGTGGCCGTGGAGGGTGGGTGGGAAAGAAAAAGAAAATAAAGTGGAATCTCTCTGCTCTCACCCGTCATTATCATTTACTCTTTCTCAGTCACCAGTAATTTCCAGGGAACCCAGTAAACTCAGGCTAATTCCTTCAGAGTTGGGACTTCAGCAGGGAAGGCAGCCTGGCTAACCGTGCAGCTAATTACACAGCCCTGATCTTAGCTGAGCAGCTCATAATGAGATCTTAAGTCGACTCCGTTGCTTCACTTCATCTTCCGATTCAAGGAACTCATCATCTGTATGGAGCAGCGCATTAATTCTTGTGGGCTTTTTGCTTGTCCAAGCAGCCGTTTCCATATTTCAACAGGCATCCAGTCCAGAAAGCGTACGATCGTGCCAAGTGACGTCTTATGGCCCCTGTGTCTCTCCTAGTTCGGCGACTTGCTGTTTGAGGAGGAAGTGGATCAGTGCGCGGACCTGTGTCAGCGAGTGCTGCATCACTGCGGCAGCAGCATGGACGTCGCCCGGAGCCAAGCCTGCGCCACTCTCTACCTCCTCATGAGGTTCAGCTTTGGAGCCACGAGCGTAAGCGCCCAGGGCGACCCAGAATCAGCAGAGAGAGTCAATGCGAAGCCCTGGGGGAGGAAGAGTGTGCACTATTGCAGTTGACTTCTGCCACGTGGGAAGGAAACAGTTGGGCGTGTAGATGGATAGCAGCTTTTGTTTGACTTTGCTTCTAGAAGTAAATTATTAAGATTGATGAATGCAGTGGTTTCCATCCGTGTGTTTCAATAAGAAATGAACAGATATGTGTAGATTCAAGGTTGTCATCTGTGGGAAAAAAAAATACAACAGAATTAGGACTTCAGAAGAGTTTGTCCTGTTTCTAAAATCTGATTGGTACCAGAATGACCTGTGGAAGAGAATTTGCAATGATCGCTATCGTCCACACCTGAGTGTTAATTGAAGCTTAGCAGCCTTTGGAATTCAGCTTTATTACAGCACCGTCTTAGTTTGTCTAGATTTTAGTATGTTCTTTTGGAATTTACATCTGTAGTCACGTTAATGCGTGTGCTCAACTGATATGAAAAGATAACTTGGCCCATGGAAGAAAGGCAGGGCCCTCAGAATGTATTAGGTATAACGATTTAAAAGCCTTTAGGACATTCCTCAGAGGCCAGAGGCCCTTGGAATAGCCACAGTTTTCCATGGGCCTAGAAGGAAAGGAGAAACAAAGTTGCTGCCTACCCAGAATCCAGAAATCTCAGAAATCTTGCCCACATAGATCCTGTTCCTCTTTACAGTTTAAATAAAGTTCCAAGAAGAGGAATCTTGACACAAAGGGAGACATCCTGTGACCCAACTCTGTAGGAACCTTCCAGCCTTGCTGCACGGAGCTGGTCAGGTCCTCAATGAAAACTTAAAGGGAACTGACAGATTTATGTCAGGGCAATAGCCACTTAAACCAGTTAAACAACAGTATGAGTCTTGAGCGAAGTATAGCTCATATTTCATTGGGAAAAAAAGGAAATGATTGAGACTGGGTTAAAGAAACACCGGAGACTTATTGGTATCTGGCTCTACTGCCTTCAATTATCTACTAGCTGAGTGCCTCTTATTTGTTCCATCATTATTTTTTCCTGACTCAGAACTTTGCAAGAGTAAAGATGCAAGTCACCATGTCTCTGGCATCTTTGGTGGGAAAAGCACCAGACTTTAATGAGGAGTACCTGAGAAGATCCTTGAGGACAATTTTGGCCTATGCGGAAGAAGACACAGACATGCAGACCACTCCTTTCCCCATGCAGGTAGACTGAAGAGCGTGCCTTGTCTGTGATCAGCCAGCTATAAACTTGTGTGTGTATGTATGTGTGTATATACACACACACACATATACATACTTATACATACATATATATGTGCATGTGTATATGTAGGTAATATATAATTCCATATAATATATTATATAACATATATAGTTATGGATTATATAATTTTTGTGAAATATATATATTATAATTATGTCATATGATACAGATAATTATATAACGTATTATGATATATATTAGATGGAATCTAAGCTGAGGTCCTAAGCTGCCTCCTACTTGGTATAAAAAGGTCTGATGTTCTAGAGTACAGTTGAGGGCTTTCAGGTTGCAGATAACTGAAACTAGTTCAAACTAATTTAACCAAGAAGGTGTTGGAGAGGGAAGATAATATAATGATTCAGGACTAATTCATGGATCCCAAGGGCCAACTCACATCTGGGCCTCGGAAGTGCCTGGACCTGCAAAGGTGAGGTCAAAGAGGATCCAGTCTAGATTCCCCTCACCTGGGCTCTCTCCTGTCTTAGCGAAGCCTGTCCATGGCTGCCCCTTGGACTTTCAATGCATCCTAACTTGTTACCATGGACTCCAAAGCTGAGACTGTTTGGGGCGTACACTTTTTTTTGCAGGTGGAAGAACTTCTCTGCAATCTGAATAGCATCTTATACGACACAGTGAAAATGAGGGAATTTCAGGAAGATCCTGAGATGCTTATGGATCTCATGTACAGGTAAACTTTTCTGGTAAAATCAAAAGGGTGTCACTTGAGGATCTAGGGTTTGTCACTATGAAGTTCTTATGAATATAATGATCACAGGAAATGTGGGTACACTGTTTTGGCTGACATCCAAAACTGTACTTAGAAATTGGTAGAAAATCACCACTCAGAGGGTGCTGATTCATGTACACGTTTTCAGAAAGATCTCCCTAATTTAAAGGGAGGTACTTATTTTTTGAAATTATTTTCTACTTACCATAGAATGAGAGAAAAGAACTATCACCTGTTACATGAATTATTTCTGAAATGTTTTTCCACTTACATTCAGACATACATGTAAGTTTTATTTAGAAATCATATTTTACTCTGTCATTTAAAATTTTGTCTTATAGTCCTTGTTTTAGGAGAAACTACTTACAAAGGCAAAATTGTTCTGATGCGATGTCATAAGCAGGATAGTACTTTTTTTTTTTTTTTTGGCTGCGTTGGGTCTTCGTTGCTGCACACGGGCTTTCTCTAGTTGCGGTGAGCAGGGGCTACTCTTCGTTGCGGTGCACAGGCTTCTCATCACAGTGGCTTCTCTTCTTGCGGAGCACGGCCTCTAGGCACGTGGGCTCAGTAGTTGTGGCACGCGGGCTCTAGAGCGCAGGCTCAGTAGTTGCGGCGCACGGGCTTAGTTGCTCCGCGGCATGTGGGATCTTCCCGGACTAGGGCTCGAACCCATGTCCCCTGCATTGGCAGGTGGATCCTTAACCACTGCGCCACCAGGGAAGCCCAAGGATAGTACTTTTGTCTTCTGTTATTTTTTTGCGAGAAAAGAAGAAAATTGCTAGAGCTCCATTCAAATAGACATCATTTTATCAGGGTTTTTTCCCCCCCATAAATCTTTAACTAAATCATAGCATTCCTGGCATCCTGCACAACCCAAACATGGAATGAAAAAAACTGGACTGATAGATGTTTGCCTCTTCTCTCATTCTCTGAACATGTAGGCAAAACTCTTACTGGGAAAAAAACTGGCCATGCACAATAGAAAAACACTGTCACTAACCGTTGTCCTTGAAACTTTCTCAACCCATCTTTAGAATTGCCAAGAGTTACCAAACATCTCCTGACCTGCGGCTGACCTGGCTCCAGAACATGGCGGAGAAGCACACCAAGGGGAAGTGCTACACAGAAGCTGCCATGTGCCTGGTGCACGCAGCTGCCTTAGTGGCTGAATATCTGAGCATGTTGGAGGACCACAGCTACCTGCCCGTGGGCAGCGTCAGCTTTCAGGTCGGGGGGACAAGTTTAGCTTTTCCTTTAGTGCAGTGGTTCTCAACTGGGGGCATTTGACAGTCTCTGAAGACATTTTAGGTTGTTACAACTGAGGGTGGGAAGGTGGGTGCTACTGACAGTTAATAGGTATAAACCAGGGATGCTGCTGAACACCCTACAATGCATAGGATAGCTCCCACCACAAAGCATTATCTGGCCCCAAACATCAATAATGCCAAGGTTGAAAAACCCTGCTTTAGTGTATTAAATTTGCCTCTTCTAATTGCTTTACCATCTTGGGTTTTTTTAAAAAATTTTTTTTTAATTTATTTATTTGTGTTTATTTTTGGCTGTGTTGGGTCTTCGTTGCTGCGTGCCGGCTTTCTCCAGTTGTGGTGAGCGGAGGCTACTCTTCGTTGCGGTGCACGGGCTTCTCATTGCAGTGGCTTCTCTTGTTGTGGAGCACGGGCTCTAGGCACGCGGGCTTCAGTAGTTGTGGCACGTGGGCTCAGTAGTTGTGGCTCACGGGCTGTAGAGCGCAGGCTCAGTAGTTGTGGTGCATGGGCTTAGTTGCTCTGCGGCACGTGGGATCCTCCCGGACCAGGGCTCGAACCCGTGTCCCCTGCATTGGCAGGCGGATTCCCAACCACTGTGCCATCAGGGAAGCCCCCCAAAAATTATTGTTTACAATAAATGTAGAGTCGATAGGCACTTTAGACATTCCCAAACACTTTCACGTCCATGATTTCATTTGGCCTTCCCCATAAACCAGTGAAACAGACAGAGAAGGTATTATTACTCCCACTTCACAGATAAACTGAGAGAGCAACTTTTCTAAGGTTATTTAAACCCTTTCTCAAAGACTTGTAGTTGGCACAGTATACTGACAGCTGTGAAAGTATTTTTTCTAAATACTGGAGAAATTATTTCCCTCAGGGCCCATTCCTTTTATTACACTCCCTAACTCTGTAATATCCTCCTCACTAATCTAAAATCAAGGAAGAACCAAATTGGGACTTCCCTGGTGGCGCAGTGGTTAAGAATCCGCCTGCCAATGCAGGGCACACGGGTTCGACCCCTGGTCCGGGAAGATCATGCCACAGAGCAACTAAGCCCGTGCGCCACAACTACTGAGCCTGCATTCTCGAGCCCGCGAGCCACAACTGCTGAAGCCCGCGCACCTAAAGCCCGTGCTCCGCAACAAGAGAAGCCACCACAATTAGAAGCACACTTCAACAAAGAGTAGCCCCCTCGCTACAACTAGAGAAAGCCCGCACGCAGCAATGAAGACCCAACGCAGCCAAAAACAAATAAATAAAATAAATAAATTTATTTTAAAAAAAAGAAAGAAAGAACCAAATTGACCTGGGAAGGGAAAAAAAGGGCTGGATCCATACTGTCTTAGGATGAGCTGAATATTACCCATAGTTAGCAGAGGGAAATTGTCTGCTAGGCCTGAAAGTTGGTTCAGGCTGGGATGCTCAGTGGCCACTTGGACTGTTTTGGCTGAGTAGTTTAAAACAGTCTTTAGAGGAAACAGAAAATTTTACGAGTGCTTTTAGAGGCATAATCTGTAGAAATGACAATCCCTGAAACCTGTAACCATATAGTACAGTAAGAAAGCCTTTTCAAGCCAGACTCACAGAGTCATTTACAAGTGTTTGGATTATTCTTGTTTGAATTTTCATGACTGATTTTTATAAAAGGCTCTGTTCTCATTGTTGCTCTTCAACACAATTTTGTGATGCTGTGTGAACCAGAAAGAGAGGACAGTTCAAAGTAGCTTTCCCAGGCTTATAGAGTAAGGCACAGAAACTGTTGCTGGTAGCCAGGAGCTTCTGATTTCCTGAATACTGTTCACTAGGCAATCTGGGTATTGCCTCATACCGCTAATTCCTCCTTTCTTACGGTCTTCAGTAACAATAGTATTTATTCTATCATTTTATTCTCAGCAAACAAATTTTATTCTCAATTCAGGAATGTTCATTATAAAGCCAAAAATTTAATTCTTATCCAAACAGCATAAAAAATCATATCTGATTTTGAATCACATAAAAGTGAAGAAAGGTATAAAAATCAATTTTAGACATATTTGCTTTTTTGTAAAATTTATTTTGGCCATACGATATTAGCAAGGATAAATATTATAAGTGCTACTCTTTCAATTACCAGAAATCTCTGGGTTTAACACTTAATGTGGAATTATATCAACCTCTTGTCTTGTTTCATTACTATTGCTTATAAATTCTTTTTAATTTGCCTATCGTAAGTCATGCCAAGGTGAGTAGAATAGTTCTTCTAGAAACAACAGAAAAACTCCACATTGTCCCTACACGGGAGCATATAGCTCTATTTTTTCATAGACCTTTATCCACGTATTCATTCTTTTAGGTGATATTTATTGAGCACTTATTCTGTCCTCATGAACTTTACATTCCAGCCAGGGAGAGTGGCATCATACAGCTAATTCTTCCATTTCTTATTCAATTTCAATTGTGATAAATGCTGTAATAAAGAGGTACAAGATGCTGTGAGTGTTTAGCATGTGACTCAGCCTGGGGGTCATGGAACCCTCAGAAAGACGAGGAACGGGAGGGGGAAGCAGAAGGAACTGTGAAGAATGAGGTCTTCAGAATACACAGAACATGGTGAGTTAGGTGATCTCAGCTACAGAAGAGAAGCCAAATTACACTGACGCTTATGAGCCAATTCTCTTTTCTCTCAAATGAGACATACCAAATCTTTCTGGAAATGTGTGCTTGCAAGTGACAGAATGCCTAACCCAGACGGACCTAAGGTAAAAATGGAATTTATCAGCTTGCATGAGAGAGATGAGTCCGGAGTAGCACCTGCCAAACTGGACCTAGGGGTCCAAACAATGTCATCAGACCTCAGTGTCATCATCACTTCCTGTCTCTGCTTTCTCATTCTTCACAGGCTTCCCACACTCACTGAGAGATATTTATGTTTACATATTCCCAGGTTCAAGTCCAGGAGAATAGAGAAATGCCTCATATGTAGCAGTTGCAGAGACAGTCTCAGTGCATCTTATTGGTTCTGACAAGGTCATATGCTCATCTCTGAACCAATCATAGTGGCCAGAGACATGGAATGCTGTGATTGGCTGAGCCAGAGCCAGAGTTGAGGTCCACACATGGAGTTATGGATGGTTTCTCAGGAGGCTATACTTTATAGAAGGATGAAGGAATTCTGGGCAGCATTAACTACAGATGTCTGGTGTTGATTTCTTAAATGCTGTGTGCTTTAGTTTTCAACCTTGTTCTGCTCCAGTAAAATTGAATTTTTTGAAAAGAATTATAAACTGGAGATAAATAAATCTGTGCAAGGAAAATAACTCTGAGGCCACAGAATTCCAAGGAACTGAGCTCGTTGAAATTCTATGCCCCAGAGTACAATATTTATTCCACAAATGTAGATATGGATACATTCTCACATAACTGCTGTTACTTTCACCTCCCTAATTCTGAAGCCGGGAAAGTCTGCCTGGAATCTTTTCCCTCTGATGACAGCTAATAAGGCTGCATAAATAACTGCAGATATATTCCTCTACATGTGGAAAATTGCATACAATACTAATAGCATTCGTTTCTTGGGTCATTAGATTCTTTCAACTGAATCTCCTGGACCTTTTACCATTTCCAATTCAGAAACATCATAATAGAAAGACCAGGTGTGAAAGAAAGGCTGGCCATGAAAGGTTCTGAAGGCCTCCTATATTCCTAAAACTACCTTATAATTTTGGATATGAAGGTACAGGACTGTAAAACTCTCTCTTCCTTGACTGCTAAGGATGAGTCACTTGATCTTGCAAGCCAGGCCTGCAAGAGGCAGACTGATTTTACTTCACTAGCCAACTCTGGTCCGTTGGTAGTGGCTGAATGGGGTACCATGCTGAGAAGAATTCTGAGACCATATCCAAGCTTCAGGGAAAAGAGTACTATAATTAATTAGTTCTGTCTGCCATGAGTGTAGTTATAAAAGGAATGGCAAATGTGCTACCTGTGTGCAAGTCCTAAGCTACAAAGGTTTCCAGTTTCTTTTATGTTCCATATGCATTTCTTCTATATCCATGAGACAGGTTGAAGAAAATGATTCTTGACCTGTCAAAAGTATGAGAGTCACTGCCAGAGCCAGAACTGGGGTGAGGTGAGTGAGGCACATGAAGTGCAGAATTTAAGGAAGCACTCACTCGTGAGGTCAAGCAAGTTCAGGGTCACGACTTACAGGACCCTGAGAGTGAGTGTTCCCTAAATTTTGTTTTCACCTCGTTCACCCTAATCCTGGCCCTGATCACTGCATTCTCTATGAGACTCTAAACTCTATGGTTTATGTAAAAGAAAAGTGTGTAGAAAGGAGGGAAATGTTTGGGGAGGAGGGGAGAAAAAAAAATAGTAACTGCTGCATTGCCATAAAGATTTCATAAAGAAGACCTTCTCATTTGCAATTGTCATATGATATTATGGCCATTCACCTAAAAGCCAAGTCAGTCATAGCAAGTACTTCAGAGGGTCACTCAGCTGGTGAAACAAGGAGTCTAGTTAACTGTTCGTTGGCCTTTGGCTTTTAAAAACCACGACCCCTGCTGGACGTCCCTTAGGGTCCTTTCTCTAAAGCAACTCAACTATTGTTTACATTGAGGTAAGCGTCCTTCTGTATCTCCCAATAGTTAAAAAGAAAAGAAAATCTTGAGTTTCGAAGGCCAGTTGTTCTGTGCATTCTTTCAAAATGAGTGGCAGCCAAAGGCTCTTCTGGGTGGAATTACAGACCTTGTATGATCAGGGATGGTGAGGACCTTGGAGCCACGGCTTCCTCCTCCGTATGTTATGGGTTCCTGTGGTGCCTTTGTTAGTCAGATTCCCCTGTTCTCCTGGCTCATACTGTGATCTCTTTCAGAATATTTCTTCCAACGTGCTGGAGGAGTCTGCGGTCTCTGATGACACCCTGTCGCCGGACGAGGACGGGGTGTGCTCCGGCCGGTACTTCACCGAGAGCGGCCTGGTGGGCCTCCTGGAGCAGGCGGCCGAGCTCTTCAGCACGGTCAGTGCACACAGTTGTCCGGGCTTCCACAGTCAGCCTGAACTCTGGCGTCGGTGCCCTGAGTGCCGGTCTTAACGTCCAGCCAGTCCCACTTCATGATGACACCACGTGCAGGGGCGTGCAGGGCAGGGGAGGGGCTGGAGGGCTTTGACATATGTAGATCGCCTCAGCTCTCAGGGAGGCGGGAAGGCCCTTCGTCACTGCAGTATTCTGGTTTTCACTGCCTCAGCTCTCAGGGAGGCGGGAAGGCCCTTCCTCACTGCAGTATTCTGGTTTTCACTGCCTCAGCTCTCAGGGAGGCGGGAAGGCCCTTCGTCACTGCGGTATTCTGGTTTTCACTGCCTCAGCTCTCAGGGAGGCGGGAAGGCCCTTCATCACTGCAGTATTCTGGTTTTCACTGCACACTCATTGGCTGGGCAGCAGTTTCACAGTATTATTTCCATTTAACAGAGGTGGAAACTAAGCCACAAAGAGGGAAATGGCTTGCCCAGGGTTACACAATAAATCACGAGGCACGTTCCCACTCTCTTATTTTCCCTCTCTTTGAGAGAGGGACTCAGCTGACAGCTGAGTAATCCTCAGGGTCGTCACAGACCAGGGACAGCTCAGAGAAATGTGAGACTCCCCGCATTAACCTAATCTGGGTCTAAACACTCCTAATAAGAGAAAAATATAGAGAGATTAAAAATATATAGATTAAGTCATTGAGATTCAGGGCAGGGAAGAAAGTATGTTGTTCATTTTCATAGTTTCCCTACTCCCTCAAATTTTTTTAAAAAATAAATTTATTTTATTTATTTATTTTTGGCTGCACTGGGTCTTCATTGCTGCTCACGGGCTTTCTCTAGTTGCAGCAAGTGGGGGCTACTCTTCATCGTGGTGCGCGGCCTTCTCACTGCTGTGACTTCTCTTGTTGTGGAGCATGGACTGTAGGGCTTCGGTAGTTGTGGCTCGCGGGCTCAGAAGTTGTGGCTCGTAGGCTCAGCGGCCATGGCTCACGGGCCCAGCCGCTCCGCGGCATGTGGGATCTTCCCAGACCAGGGCTCGAACCCACGTCCCCTGCATTGGCAGGCGGGCTCTCAATCACTGCGCCACCAGGGAAGCCCTCCCTCAAATTTTAAGCCAAGCAGATATTTAATACTTCACTCTGTTTAGCTGATCCAGTTTTGTTTTCGTCTTGATATTTTTCTTTCTTCTCTACTTTTCATTCCCAAGTTTCCATCCTACAATCTATGTATTTTAATTATTATTTTGACTGGCTTCTCTTTTTCCAGCTTTCCCTTTCAGAATTCACATAAAGTCCAAGATACTCTTGTTTTTCCTGGAATTCTAGAAAACCAGGTAGTTAGACCCCTAACTCTTTTCAGGAATGCAATGAACACCTGGCTACAGGAGGACCCCTGGTGACATTTAAATATGCTAAAGCTGCCTTCCTGAATTGTTCTTAGTTCCTGCTGCCAGTCTCCTGTCCTATTTTTTTTCCCCAGGAAACCCCCTTTTCCAACTTAACATTATCAAATAGGACCATTTAGTGTGTCTAGTTCAGTTTGAATGCTACAGCCATCCCAGAGATGCTCAGACTTTATTCCTGCTCTATAAAATATTGTGGTGCCCCAATAAATCCATTCTCCAATGCCTAATGCACTCTGGTTGCTCTTTTAAGTTTCCAGTGGATTAAATTCTCTTTGATTTTTTTCTCCTCTTTCCAAGGGAGGACTGTACGAGACGGTCAATGAGGTCTACAAGCTGGTCATCCCCATCCTGGAAGCTCATCGAGACTTCCGGAAGCTGACCTCCACCCACGAGAAGCTGCAGAAGGCCTTTGACAGCATCATTAGCAAGGTAGCGGGGGCATCCTGGCTAACAGGTCCTATAATCTGGCGGCAGGTGACCCTGTCTCAGAGATGCTTAGCCCTCCTTCCTCTCTAGGGAGTGATTTACCTTAAGGGCATCATTACTGTAGCTCTCTCCTATCAAACGGAAGAGGGCTGAGAATAGACAGAGGACCATGATTCAAACCGTGAAAGAAGGCAGCTTGAATTCCTTTACAACCAGTAATGTGAAAATCTTAAATTCACTTAAGAGAAGTCCTAGAAATCTTTCATGGGATTTTTTTTTTTTTGCCATTATTTCCCAAGTTTATTCCATAAACATTAAAAAAACTTTTTAAAGGAGTGAATTCTGTTTGTATTAGCCACAGGAATAGAATGCTTTATAACCCAACAAGAGAAGACTCCTGCCCTCTCGTCTCAGTGGATCCTCATGAATTACATAACTAAGGAGAGCTTTTCTTATTTTGTTCATCAGGGTCATAAGAGAATGTTTGGAACCTACTTTCGAGTTGGTTTCTACGGATCCAGATTTGGGGACTTGGATGAGAAGGAATTCGTTTACAAAGAGCCTGCAATTACCAAGCTTCCTGAGATCTCTCATAGACTAGAGGTAAGCCAAGTGATTCTGGGTGATTGACATTGTGTGCTTTACACAAACAGGTTAGAGTGGGTCATTCCAACAAAACCAAGAGTCACGGATTCCTCGTTGATCCATATATAAAGTTTCCCCCATTGCTTGTACAATATCAAGATATTAGGTGAGATCATGAGGTAAAGCAAGATAATAATAGCTTTCCCCTAAGATTCTGTATATACTTTTCAAACTTTGTAAGTGTATATGGTGAATATTTATTTTCAGGAGCATCCACACTCAATCAATGTCACGTGCTTTCTTATAAACCTTTCCAAATTTTAGTAATAGTTGTTCAGCTTGAAGTGTATCATCTTGACTTTGAAGTCATTGGCCCAAATTATCAAATTACCCCTAGAAAATGCTGTGGGCATCCTTCTGGTGTCAGCAGACAGCACTTCCCACTTCTGACACAGAGATGCTTGACTAGAGGCCCGCTGTGACCTGGAACCAATGAACTCTCCCTGCTGACCCAGGAGCACCCCTCTTTGGATAATCAGAGTCAGTGTCCTATTACATGGGCTGGCAGCCCCAATCCAACCTGCTGTTTATATTTGATCCGTAACGTAGCAGAAGAGAGCAGCAAGTTCTTGGAGGAAAGGCTGGAGAAAAGGAGAAACAACATAGAGAAAAGTGAGAAAAAAGAAGCAGACGTTGAAAGGGCCAAGCACTAAGAGCGCAGGAGGAAAGTCAAGGGGTGCCCTCAAAACAAAACCGTCTCAGACCGAATAACTGGGCTCCCCTGAACTGCTGACAACAACCAGGGATTCACTTCTTTGCTTTCTTGCTATTGCTTTGAATTTATGCCCTTTCTTGGCTGTCAAACTTAAAACCCTTTCATTGTCCAATTGCTCCATCCGTGCCAAATGAGACAAGAGACTTTAATCCTTACTTGACCCAAAGAAGCCACGGCTCAGAGTGGTTGGGTGACTTGCCCAAAGTTGCTCAGCTCATGAGAGGAATTAGCAATTGACCCCAGGCCACTTGGTTCCCTAATATGTTTCCCCAGTTTAGTACTAGAAGCGTATATTTTATCTTCCTGTGTGCTGTGGTTTGTCCCATTATGGGAAGGCTGGTGACCTCTAAAACCCTAGGGTACAAAAGGCAAGAAATAAATAGTTCCATGCCCCTGGAGCGTCTTTAGGAAATATGATGATGTTGGTTGAATTAGATGTCAAGCATACAGTTTATAGGGAAGCATATATCAGTTTGCAATGCTGGACTTCCTTATGTTTTTATTTTTGTTTCAGGAAACGCTGAACTTGCCTCATTAGCTCAGAGGGACTTTCAGTAATCAAAGAGCATATTCTCCCTTACACTTGTTCCAAACGTATTCCACTTCTGAGAGACAAAGAGTTGCAATATATTAAAATAACCTTTATAATCTGTTGGTTTCTCTTGCCTAGGGATTTTATAGTCAATGTTTTGGTGCAGAATTTGTGGAAGTGATAAAAGACTCTGCTCCTGTGGACAAAACCAAGTTGGACCCTAACAAGGTATGGGAAAATTGCAAAAAACAGCCATCAGGCTCTGATTCCCTTTGTTCTACACCCAAAAACATAACATGACCTCCTCTGTCTGGACTCTTCAAGTCATTTCAGTGCAGCCAAATATTTTTTGTCTATGGTTTAACTACTATTTGGTTAGGTCTTAAAGAAACAATACTCAAAGGCAGGGATCATCATAGGAGCTACCAGTTATTAAACATCATCTGTGTGCCTGACACTGCATTAGACCCTTTACGTACACCATTTCATTTCATCCTCCTAAAGCCCTTTGAAATAAGTGTTGTTATTCCTATTTTACAGATGAGAAAAGAAAGGGTAAGCAACTTTCCAAGATCATGCAGGTGTCAGAACCAGTATTCAAACTCAGGGTCTGTCATCCTCAAACCTGCACTTTTTTTTTAAAGAAGATTCTTTTTTAAAAACAATTTATTTAATTTATTTATTTTGGGCTGTGTCGGGTCTTCATTGCTGCGCACGGGCTTTCTCTAGTTGCAGTGAGCGGGGGCTACTCTTCATTGCAGTGCGCGGGCTTCTCATTGTGGAGGCTTTTCTTGTTGTGGAGCACGGGCTCTAGGCGCATGGGCTTCGGTAGTTGTGGCTCGCAGGCTCTAGAGCACAGGCAGTTGTGGCCTACGGGCTTAGTTGCTCTGCGGCATGCGGGATCTTCCTGGACCAGGGCTGGAACCCGTGTCCCCTGCATTGGCAGGCGGATTCTTAACCACTGTGCCACCAGGGAAGTCCCAAATCTGCCCTTCTATTAAAACCTTGAATCCTCAATTTAAAATATGTTGAAAAGATACAAACTTCTCACTGACAGCATTTGGTGGAGGCCTTCTTTTCAGCCAAGTGCAGGGTCATTGTGCTGTTGGAGGAATGATGAAAAGGGCTTGGACTTTTCAAGTGAGGGTGTATTCTGTCTCACCCCCGGTTGGGTGTACTGCAATACAATTCTGATGCTCACCACCCAGAGTTAGGGTCAGACTCCACCAGTTACAGGCTCGTCCTGCAGGAGACTGCCCTAACTTCAGACACCAGCCTCAAGTGGGACCCCAGGCCGCTTGCACTTCTGACCAGACAAAAATATAAATTTGTGGGTTCCCATAGCATTTCTCAGTAGATAAACCACTAGAATGCCTCCCAGAACTCAGAAAAGGGCTACACTGATGATTATAGCTTCATGATAAAGGGTACACATAGGGCAAGATCTGGGATGTATCCCAGAGTTTCTATGCCCTCTCCTTGTGGAGTCCAGGCATGTCACCCTCCTGGCATGTCAATGTGTTCACCAACTGGGAAGGTCTACCAAGCCTTGGTGTCCAGGGTTTTTATTGGGGTCTCATTACGTAAGCATGATGGATTAAATCATCAACTACATTACTGAACTCAATCTCCAGCCCCCTCCTACCCCAGCAGCCAGGCTGGCCCAGAGTCTCAGATCTCTAATCAGAAGTTCATTCTTTTCGATGACCAGCCACCATCCTGAAGCCGTCTAGGGACCCACCATGAATTACCTCATGAGAATAACAAAGACACTTCTATCACTCAGAAAATTCCAAGGGTTTTTGAAGCTCTGTGCCAGGAAAGAAGGACAAATACCAGACACTTTTTTTTTTTTTTTTTTTTTTTTTTTTGCAGTACACGGGCCTGTCACTGCTGTGGCCTCTCCCGTTGTGGAGCGCAGGCTCAGCAGCCATGCCTCATGCGCCCAGCCGCTCCGTGGCACGTGGGATCTTCCCGGACCGGGGCACGAACCCGTGTCCCCTGCATCAGCAGGTGGACTCTCAACCACTGCGCCACCAGGGAAGCCCCGATACATTCTTTATTATACCACAGGTGATGCCTACCCACTCAGCCCAGCTCACAGACAGATATGCACATGAGAGAGCTTTCTAAGCTGCTGGAAATAATGCAAGTTCAAGGTATTTTTAAGGGCTGAGGGACAGAGGAGCAGTCATTATCTGGCAGGCCTATAAAATGAAGAGTTCAGACTCTTCTCTCAGTTCTGTCCTCCAAGATATTATGAAGATGATGCAAGTAGGGAGAAGTGCCCAAATCTAAGCGTTTGTTTTTCTACACATTTCAAAGGACTCACTCACTTCAGATACACTCCCTAATCTAGCCTGGAAGCAATAACTGTGGTAAGTAGCTGAGCTAAGCTTCACACAGAAATGTTTGACGTCTTTGAAAGACAGGATTGGCTGTGTGCCCACAGTGATCTGGGCACAGCACATGCCACATAGAGTTACCAGTGACATCCCTGATACGGTGCTCTTTTCCCCTCTGTTAAAACGCCCAAAGTTGGTTGTGAGAGTTTTAAATGAGAATCTGCAGCCAGAATTACAACCAGATTTCATCACACTCAATAGTGATTTATGGTCTGAGATCAGTGACCTCATCCATCCATTTCAGTGGGTGGGTATTGCAGTGACTATAGTCATTGTTATTCTTTTTTTTTAAATAAATGTATTTATTTTTGGCTGAGTTGGGTCCTCGTTGCTGTGCGCGGGCTTTCTCTACTTGCGGCAAGCAGGGGCCACTCCCCGCTGCGGCGCACAGGCCTCTCACCGCGGTGCCTTCTACCCTTGCGGAGCACAGGCTCCAGGCTCACCGGCTTCCATAGTTGTGGCACATGGGCTCAGCAGCCGTGGCTCACGGGTTCTAGAGCACAGGCCCAGCAGGTGTGGCGCTCGGGCCCAGCCGCTCTGCGGCATGTGGGATCTTCCCGGACCGGGGCACGAACCCGTGTCCCCTGCATTGGCAGGTGGACCCTCAACCACTGCACCACCAGGGAAGCCCAAGGCCCTCTTTCTAAATAAGTGCTCTTCTTCATAGTATGTGTGTGTGTGTTCGTGTGTATGTGTGTACGTATTTTTAATGAAATAGGTGCAGTAAAATTCACTTTTTTGGTGTTTATTTCTGTGAATTTTGACAAGCACGTGGAGCCACCACCAAAATCAGACATAGAAAAGTTCCGTCACCGCACAATATTTCCCCATATGCCTCTTTGTAGTCATTCCCTCCCTCTGTTTTCAGCCCCTGACAGTCACTAATCTGCATTCTGTCTTTGCAGTCTTGCTTTTCCCAGAATGCCACATAAATGGAGTGATACAGTAAATAAGTGGAAGCATAGAGCCTTCTGAGTCTGGCTTCTTTCACTTGGCACGATACATTTGCGATTCATCCATCTTGTAGGGGTTCATTCCTTTTTATTGCTGAGTAGTATTCTGCTGTAAGGATGTACCACCGTCTGTTTATCCATTCCCCACTTGAGGGGCATTTGGGTTGTTCCTGTTTTTTGTCTATTGTGAATAATGCTGCTGTAGACATCTGTGTACAGGGTTTAGTGTAAACACAAGTCTTCATTTCTACTGGGCACGTGCACCAGAGTGGGATTGCTGGGTCATATGGTCAGTATAATTTAACTATATAAGAAACTGCGACCCGTTTCCTAAGGTGGCTGTACCACCGTACATTCCCGCCATCAGTGTGTGAACACTCCAGCTGCTCCCCATCCTTCTCAGCCCTTGGTGTTGTCAGTTGCTTTAGTTTGGCCATTCTAATACACCTGCAGTGGTCATAGTGGTTCTGAAAAGGAAAGCTTTGCTTCTTCTGAATAGCAGTTTGCAAACTCTCATACCAAGTTTCAGTTGGATCAGCAGCTCTGCTAGGAGGGGCAGCTTGTGGACCTGACTTCCCACGGGCGCACTCCCGTCCCTTCTCCCAGTCCCGTCTCTCATATCCCTGGGGTGGAGAGGAAGGATGGCCGATGGCTGATGTCTCGCCTGATGCTTTCAACTTCCGTGGCTTTTGTGAGCGCAGAGGGGTGGTGCTGCCCCTCTGTGTTCCGCGTGCCCCCCAGTGCATCCTGGGTGGAAGTTTGCAGACCAGCTCATCCCTTACCTTTCCCCCCTCAGGCCTACATACAGATCACTTTTGTGGAGCCCTACTTTGACGAGTATGAGATGAAAGACAGGCTAACCTACTTTGAGAAGAATTTCGACCTGCGGAGGTTTATGTACACCACCCCCTTCACCCTGGAGGGCCGGCCTCGGGGAGAACTGCACGAGCAGTACCGGAGGAACACTGTCCTGACCACCATGCACGCCTTCCCCTACATCAAGACCAGGATCAGCGTCATCCAGAAGGAGGAGGTAACGGCACTGGAGGGAATGGGCTCTGGACAGAGGCCACCCCTGAGGGAGTGGGCCTGGGTCACCTCCCAGGCTGACACACAAACCTCCTTCATGCTCCTTCATGGCAGACTCAGGTGCACATCTAAAAAGGGATGCCTTTGAAATATTATTTATGCTGGTTATCCTGTCACTCTCGTGGTGCCAGGGAATCCCATTTAGGCAGCTACATGTTTTATAGCACACTTTATATTTAAGTATTTTCTACTTTAAAGTTATATCTTTAACATAAATCTATGTATGCAATTATAATACTTACTATGTCTTTATATGTTAATGTTAAATTTACATGAAATATCAAAGTTTACAATATTTTTTATTAGATTTTTATATATTTAAAAGCTTACATGTGATTCAGGCAACGTTCTGTTGTTCATTGTCAGAGGCAGGAACAGCAAGTGAGTAGCCCCAAGGAGTCTGTGTTGAGCTGGAAGAGGGCACCATGCCAGTCAGACAGGAGACCAGTTGTCTTCTAGTCCCAGCATCCTCCTGTGACGTTGCACAAGGCTCTTATCTTCATTCAGTTTCCTTATCTAAATGTTGATACAGGGAAGACCTCTTTCTTTTTTCTGGTTCCATGTGTAGCAGAAGTCTTCAAGTTCATTGTAATGGCACTGATGGAGAAAGTCTCTCAAGCTACAAAACTGCTCAAAATTAGACACACTGTAAACATTTTACTTTACAGTATATACATGTGCACTTATTTGTCATTCATTTTGTGTAGAGCCACAGCCTTGTCTGTGATTTAGGGTTGGCTGATCACGATTCAGCACTGTCTTTCTTGTATAAACCATATGCAATGTCCACCCATATGCAATGTCCAGGATGTTCAGTTTGGGTTTCTGTAAAGCAGAGTGAGAGCTTAAAGATCCTTGTTAAACAATATAAGAGCAGAATGCTTCTGGATTTTTATGATTTTTTTTTCCCCTTGCCTTTTACCATTGTCTTGTGCACACCTAATAAGACAGGAATCTTTTTTTTTTTTTTTTTTTTTATCGCAGTACCTGGGCCTCTCAGTGTTGTGGCCCCTCCTGTTGCGGAGCACAGGCTCCGGACGCGCAGGCTCAGCGGCCATGGCTCACGGGCCCAGCCGCTCCGCGGCATGTGGGATCTTCCCAGACCGCAGTACGAACCCGTGTCCCCTGCATCGGCAGGCGGACTCTCAACCACTGCGCCACCAGGGAAGCCCCAACAGGAATCTTTTATAGCAACTTGCTTTCATAACATCTTGCCCAAGCATTAGCTTGGTTTTCATAGAAACAACTCTTCTTCTTTCCACAGCCATAGTTCACCAGTTTATGCATTATTGAATTAGATTAGCTCATTAAAATAACAAGTGTAACAGGCATAAGCAAGTTGGTAAACAAACACTGATGAGTTGTGGTGAATACACACCTCCCTGGCAGGAGCACGGGGGCTGAGGTTACTGGAGAGCCACCCACCAGCTCAGGTGTTCAGCAACCACATCAGAGAGTGGTTTTCACAGAGGGCAAAGGAAGCCAGAACTGATGACTCAGCTGAGAGAAGGTTTGCTTAGAAGGCATCTGCTGTATTTCTTACTGTTGTAGACTCTTAAGCACTAGGACATGTCAGCACAGCACAGAAATAAACTCACGGTCCCAGTAAGAGTCCTCACAATTTTTCTGGGCCATTTGTAGTTCCCTAAGAACCTCAGTGTGTTAGCTTGTTAGAGCTGTTGTAACCAAGTACCACAGACTGGGTGGCTTCAACAACAGAAATTTCTTGTTTTATAGTTCCAGAGGCCAGAAGTCAAAAATCAAGGTGTTGGCAGGGTTGGTTCCTTCTGAAAGACGTGAGGGAAGGATCTATTCCAGGCCTCTTTCCTTGGCTTGTAGATGGCTGCCTTCTCCCTGTGTTTCTTCACGTCGTCTTCCCTCTGTGCATGTCCCTATGTCCAGATTTCCTCTTCTTGTAGGGACATATAGGTCATATTGGATGAGGGCCCATCCTAATGACCCCCTTTGAACTTGGTTACCTCTATAAAGACCCTGTCTCAAATAAAGTCACATTCCGAGGTACTGGGGTTTAGGAATTAAATACTTGAATTTGGAGGGGACATGACTCCATCAATAAAATTCAGAAAAGGTCATACTCCAAGCCAACAGAGCTTAGCAACTAGCAGATTGACCCTTAAGAGAATTCTCTTTACTAAGAATTCACCTTCAGGGTGAGTTAGAAAAGGCACACATGATGCCAATATCGTGTGTTATGGTGGAGAAGAAAATCTTGAATGCTGTGCTTCTAATAGCTTTCCCAATTATAAGTCAAGTAACTTCTTCCGCAATAGGAAAGGAAACCTAACAGTGTAGAAAAAAACATGGATTTTGAATGTGAACATTATTGTGGTCAAAATCTGACCTCCCCACTTACGACTTGTGTCATTTACTTAACCTTACAAATCCCTCTTTGACTGCAAGGTGGAGAGAATAGGAAGTTGTTTAAAGAAGTAAATCATAAATGCATGTAAAATTCCTGGAACATAATAAGTCCTCAAGAAATGTTAGGCTCTTCCTTCCTCTTAACCTGTCCTGATTATTCTAAATTTTTCTGAAAGCCTTCTTAGCTGCTGCTTCAAACCCAGTGTCCTCTTTGTCATAGCTCCAGGTTTGTCCGTGGCTTGTAAGACCTGACAATGACTTTCCTACATTTATGTCTTATGTTCAGTTTGTTTTGACACCAATTGAAGTTGCCATTGAAGATATGAAGAAGAAGACCCTGCAGTTAGCAGTTGCAATTAACCAGGAGCCTCCTGATGCCAAGATGCTTCAGATGGTGCTGCAAGGCTCCGTCGGAGCTACTGTCAATCAGGTAAGTGAAACCAGCTGGTGGCAACTCCTCTGGTTCTTGTTATTTTGATTTGTGTTACTATATGCCTGCACCCTCCTTTCTTGAGGTCAATGAGGAGTCTGATCAACATACAAATGATGTTCCTAAGCTTAGACTGGACACTTGAGGAGGTCCCTTCTGCTTCATGTAACAACCCAAGGTAGACAAGAAATCCTAGAGATGAGTGGACCGTGTCTAAGGAGTAGCATTTTTTGGAGAAGCTGGGGCCCGTCCTGGCAATATGATCCAGATGGAGTGCTTAGTCATGCCCAATTTAGGCAGAGTTGTTGCAAGGCTTGAGATAAATCTGAGAAGGCCTGTAGGAGAGAAGGGAAAGGGTCTAGGACATTTCACCTGGGTCAGTCACCAGATGAAACCAGTATGCCAGGAGTGTTGCTAAGCAGGCGTGACCTGGAACCGGCTTCTTGGGCCACTTCAAAACAGACCGGATCTTCTCAGATCCATTAGGATTCTAACTCCGATCTCAGCATGGAACTAATCCGGCCTCAGATGGAGGGCATACTAGCTTAGTTCTCTCTGTCCAGTGTGCTTCCTTAATTTCAGAACTAGATCAGAACCTCCACACACAAAAACTCAATGAGTGCCATGACCCTTTCCTCATTCGGCACAACTGGACTCCCCAGCAAAAATCCTCTGTCCACATAATATCAAGGGGACAGAAATAGTATTTGTTACATTTCTATGATCAGAAAATATTAGGAGGCTTTTGCTTTTGTAAGTCCCAATCTTTTAATGAAAATGGAAGACTTTATAAGCCCACAACCATAGGTTACACATGTACTGTGCATATCTCTGACTCAAGCCAGCAATTACGCAAAAGGGTGCTTGCCACTAGGGCACCTAGACAAATGAATATGAATGGCTGGATCAAGAGAATCTCTATTTTCAGAAAAGCAACTCTAATCCCATACCCTTTGATGTAGTATATTACCTTTCTACATGAAGGAAAATCTGTAATTAGTAGTATTTGATTAAGGAAATACATTTATACTTCTGAATATTCTCCTAAAACTGCAAACTCCTCCTAAGGGATCAGCATTTTCCTGAGAAGTTCAAGACCTTCCTTGATTTTTTGTTTTGGTCAAACTAACAAAATTAAATGTTCAAACTATGACCTCACTCCCAACATTTCCTCCCAAGTAATTTCACTTTCTTTCCAACATCAGTAATGTTTTTCACTTTTCCCATCAGGGACCACTGGAAGTAGCCCAAGTATTTTTGGCTGAAATTCCAGCTGACCCAAAACTCTATCGACATCACAACAAGTTGAGATTATGCTTTAAAGAATTCATAATGCGGTAAGAGGGGAAATGGCTGGGATTTCAGTAGAGCAGTGGTTTTCAAATTGTGGTCCCCAGGCGAGCAGCTTCAGCATCACTTGAGAAATTTGCTAGAGAGGAAAATTCTCAGATACCAGTCAGACCTACTGAGTAAGACTCTCCAGAGGTGGGACCCAGCAACCCGTATTTTAACAAGTCCTCCAGGGGATTCGGATGCGTGTTCAAGTTTGAGAAGCCTGCATAGAGCAACACTACTTGCACTAGTAGCTCACAAACTGTATGGTGCTTTCATATTTATCATCTCACATTGTAAAATAAATCTTCATTTTACAAAAGAGGAAATGGAGGTTCAGAGATGGGAAATGATTTTACTTAAGGTCATACAGCAAGTTAGTAGCAGAGCTGAGTTCAAACCAGGTCTTCTGAATCCAAGTAGCGAATACTTCCTTCAACGTGCTGCTGTTCCACTGATGAATTAGAGCCTGAGGGGTTCTTGGCATTGGCAGACTTTGTAGTTTCCCATATCATACAGTAACTTATTTTTATAAATGTAGAAGACACTGCCTCAAATTGAGAGATAGAGGCGAGATTCTAAAACTAGAATTTTACAAAGGTATCAATCATCTCTACGGCAATTCCCACTGGCAGACAAGCGTCCTCTCTGCTCCTGAATTCTGCAGTAGAGCTGGCTCCAAGAGCAGCCTGTTCAGGCTGGATAGGAAGTGAATCTTGGGACAAGGTCTTGCAAGTTGCTGCAATGCACACAGGTATACTGGGACTCCTGTGGCCCTAAAAGGAATGATTATGAAGGATGTGGATGGCGCCTCACGCATAAGAGAGAAGGACATCAGAAGTACATGTACTAATATTTCTTTTCACCCAGGGTCTTAGAGCAGCATATAAAGTATAGGAATATCTTCACTTGGCAGTTGGGGATAAAGGAGGCTAAAAGTTAAAGTTTGCTAAATTCAGTGAAAACTCACCAGAATGCTAGTGTCAGGTGAGGTTCTCCTCCTTCACAGGCTTTGGTGAGACATATGTAAATTTGCTACGTATAAGGGAGACATTCTTTGTCCTGCGGTGAATCTCAGCTGCTTAGTAATAGGGGTGTGTGTGTGTGTGTGTGTGTGTGTGTGTGTGTGTGTGTATGTGTGCGTGCACACTATACATATGCACATACATACACATGCACAGACAGAAATTATATTTATTAATGTTTTGTATTTGAATTGTTTCCTGTATTTCATAACAATTTTGACATTACGCAAAATCTAGATATTCTTCAGTAAAGAGTGCATTTTCATAAAACGAAAGGCTAGAAAAGTATTGGGGGAATTTTTAAAGATCAATTTACTTTCCACGTATCTTCATATAAAATGAAGTTATTGTGAAAGGCCCATGAAGGTGGCAGTGGCCCGGGCCTCTCTGGACCTCTGCAAGGACCTGTGAAGTGTTTAATGAGCACACACTAGGACCCAGGTATGATATTTGTTGTAGGAATACAGGAGCTGGGTATTCCTCTGCTCCTGACAATAGGACTTTTACCTGGCTAAATAACAAAGCAATGCAGCATGTTCTAAGAACTGTGGAGAGTACACAAAATATAGGGCTAAGAGTTCAGAAAAGAACGGTCAGTTGCAGTCTGCAGTGGCTAGGGAAAGCTTTGTGGGAAAACATCACTTAAACCTCGTCTTGGGTATGTAGGTGGTAAGAAGCGGGCAGTGGGAAGACAGAGGCATTACTGGTAAAGGGACCAACAGTAGCACAAGACACAGAGGCAGGGCTGTCCTTGATACGTCTGGGCTCCTCTGAGTTGGCAAGAGCAGTGCATTCTGTGGGCATGCCAGCACAGGGAGGGGAGCCTGGGAAGACAGCACTATTGACAAGTGGGGCTCTGAATAGAATATAGATGTAAAAGGAAGCTTGCTAAGAGAAGTGATTTTTTAGTTAAAATGTCCTTATAAAATCCCTGTCGAGGGCTTCCCTGGTAGCGCAGTGGTTGAGAGTCCGCCTGCCGATGGCTGCGGACCTTCCCCCTGCTGGGTGGGCTGCCACCCTGTTCTAGGAATGCCACAAGAATATCTGTCAGCGCTTCTCAAACTTCACTGTGCAAAACAAATGACCTGGGGATCTTGTCAAAATGCAGATTCTGATTCAGTAGTTCTGGGGTGGGCCTGAGACTCTGCATTTCTAACAAGCTCCCAGGTGCTGCTGCAGCTGCCAGATGGGACCGATCTTTGAGCAGAGGCTGCAAAGCTGTAGAGGTTGCTTGATTGCCGCCATCTCACATTTTCTCCTCCCTGCCCCCTCCCCGAGGGCTTCACGCGTCAGGTCCTGCCTACTGTCACTCACCCTTTTTCCTCCCCTTTCCTCCCTTCACAGGAGGAAATGTGCCATTACTATTAACACCTTTGGACAACTATAGATGCCAGTTCATTCAGCAAACATTTATTGAGCCCATACTTTGTGCCAGGCACCCTGCTACCTGTGTGCAAAGATGAAGTTCCAGTACAAATGAGACAAGGCTACAGGCAAAACAGTACTTCTGCTCACTACTTCATTGTCAAAGTCGAAGTACAGTGACTTTCATTCCACTTTATTTCACATGCATCAAAAGTAGTGGGTGAGGGCTTCCCTGGTGGCGCAGTGGTTGAGAGTCCACCTGCCGATGCAGGGGACACGGGTTCGTGCCCTGGTCCGGGAAGATCCCACATGCCGCGGAGCGGCTGGGCCCGTGAGCCATGGCCGCTGAGCCTGCGCATCCGGAGCCTGTGCTCCGCAACGGGAGAGGCCACAACAGTGAGAGGCCCGCATACCACAAAAAAAAAAAAAAAAAGTAGTGGGTGAGATTGTGGTGAAGGTTGCATAACTGTATTAATCTACTAAAACTAATCAAACTGTATTATTTACAAGGGTAAATGTGATGATCTGTAACTTATACCCTCAGTACAAGTAGTAGGTGAGGAAACCTTCCTTTTTCCTCCATTGCTTAATTGCTTCTCAAGTCCAATCAGCAAGTCACAGCTTTGTAATGAATAGAGGAATTGTTTGGTCAAGTTGTTTGCACCCCTGTGTTTTCTCCCTGGAACCTGCTATCAGCAGAGATGATGCAGGAGTGGAAAATGTTTGGGTGTGAAACCGTTCCCGGTTTTGCCTTGAGGGAGCTCCAGCTTCTCAGCAGACTTGGGCTGTAGGTCGATAAGCCCAGGTTTCCAAGGTGAACATAAGTGAGCCTTCCAAGGCTGATTGCTAATAACGGAAATGTACACTTGTTGGGTACACTGTAGCTGGGTCCTGCCACTGGGCAGTGGCCTGTCTGACTCAGCTGTAGTGGGCCTGGATGAAGCCATAAAGAACCTGGCAGGCTGACCTGCTGCAGCTGACACCTGATCCAGCCAGTCCTGCAGCTCTTCAGATGGTTGCCAAGTTGGGGCCTGGATCCCCTTCTGAAACATCTCAGGGTTTCAGAAGCCAAGATGGAGAGGTACAACATACTGTTTCCCTCCTCTGCTCCCCAGAGCACCCAGACCATTTTAAACACTGTAATCTGTGCCAGTCTGTGGTTTTAAATTTTCCTTTTATATTTCTGTCTTAGTCAGCTTGGGCCACTATAGCAAAATACCACAGACTGAGTAGCTGAATAACAGACATTTATTTCTCGCAGTGCTGGAGGCTGGGAAGTCCAAGCTCAAAGTGCCCGCAGATTCAGCTCCTAGGGAGAACCCGCTTGCTGGCTTGTAAATGGCCACCTTCTCACTGTATCTTCACCTGGTAGAGAGATGAAGAAGATAGCTCTCTGGTCTCTTTCTACAAGGGCACTAATCCCATCATGTGGGTCCCACTCTCATGACCTAATTTAAACCTTCATTCTTCCTAAAGGGCCCACCTCCAAATCCCATCACATGGAAGTCACATGTGAATTTTGGGAGGGACACAAACCTTCATTCCATAACATGTGAACTTTTTCATTCTTATAAAGACTAAGTGATTTTTAAATTCATTTTTTGTATTTAAAGAAAAGAGAGCAGGACTCAATGGCACCAGGTCCAGGTTGCCTTTAAGGGACATAGTTTCAGATACATCAGTAGAGTTCCACCGCATAAATGGTCAAAGAGTCTTAACGGGAGTTAAGGTCTGTGAAGAGGAAGAAGAGGCCGAAGGAGAACCAACTGTGTGTAGTGTGGGTGGAAACAGAAGCAGTAGGTGAAAAGAGATCTGAGTATTTGGTGGGAAAACAAAACCTGAAACATTAGCTGACAAAACAAAGCCTGAAACATTACGAGAGGTTGCTCGAGAGCAGGTCCATAGCAGGGACATATGAAGGACTTCTGTCCCTTTTCCAGGTCACAGGGACCTGTCTTAGTGGGCCTAGGAGGCTGGGTGGAAAACTGAGAGCCGAGTGGAGCAGCACACACACACACACACACACACACACACACACACACACACACGTGCACGTGGCTTCCCCCTCCCAGGCCTTCTGCAACCATTCCCAAGAGGAAAAATTCCATTTCAGTTACAGTGCTATCCTGTCCTCTTCTCTTAGCGCATCTCCATCCCCGGTTCTCTTGAACAAGGTCTCGATCCTCAGGGCTTGACAGTGCTCTCACTTCAGGGCCAGGGCACCGCGTGGGAGGGTGTCTGGGCTGACTGTGAAATCGAGAATAGTGTGCGATCGTCGGAACCACAGGCCTCTGTAACTCCTCAGGACAGAAGCCCAGGGCCCAAGGAGGCGGAAGACAGTGTAATGTGAGTCAGGTCCTAGAGACTAGCCTAGAGTCTGATCTAGGCGGACCCCACCCCCCGCTGGGTTCTGGGGTGTTCAGCAGGTCCTCAGAACCTGCCTCCAGGTGTCAGACTCGAGACTGGCCACCTTCCCAAGCCCGTAGTCCCAATCTCGCCCCCTTAGGAGGAGGAAGCAGGGCCACTGTGACTTCCCTGAGGCAGGGAGCCCCACTGGCCCCTCTGGGGCCGCCCAGCCAAGGGAAGTAGAGGGGGCTCAGGGCGACAGCCGGAGGATCCAGCCACGGTTGCTCCTGTCTGCCCTAGGGTGCGCTCCCTGCCCCCGTGGTGCCCTGCTCCTTCGGCCTCAGGCGCCTCCCCACAGGCAGCAGCGGGGCACCCGGGACAGTGCTCCTGGTGGGCTGTCTCCCCCGCTTCGCTCCAGGAGAGGCAGGCCACGCCGCCTGCACAGCACTCCTCCTGCAGCCGCTTGGTCAGGTCCTCACACGCCCCACACCATTTCATCCTCATAAACCCACTTTATAGATGAAGGAAGTGCGGTTGAAGGAGACCACGATTAGCCCAAGGTCACACAGCAAGTAAGTGGCAGAACCAGGAATTAGACTAGCCTTCCGCTGAGACCGGCTGCCCTTGGGATCTGGGGTTTGGTAGAGGTCGGACTGGGAGGGAGGAAATGCAGGGGACAGTGCTGGAGGTGCCAGCCGAGGTGGCTCTGACCAGGGGACCCTCACATCCACTGCAGCCCTTCCTGTGGAAAGGCCAGATGTTCCTTTGGTGCCCTGCCCCCAAATAATCCTTCCTCAACTTCAAGGGCCTGGACCACATATATCACTCCAGTCATGGGAGGGGGTGGGGAGCCAATCCCTCAGTTTCTCCGGTATCTCTCCTCTCCCTCCAGCAGCTGTATTTTTTCATTGGACCTTAGCTGGAGACTTGCTAAAGTGTTACCAGGAAGAAGATGAGAAACGCCGAATACTACAAATTGGGACTCGGGAGAGAATAGTTCCAACTTGAGACCAAGGCCGTATGCCTTGGATTCTAGCTGGAAGGGTCAGGGTCTTTCCTAGGCAGCATTTGTGGTGTTGGGGTTATGCGTGTAGGTTCTGGGGCCTAGTTGCCTGGCTTCACATATTCACTCTGGGACTTCCCTGGTGGCACAGTAGTTAGGAGTCAGCCTACCACTGCAGGGGACACGGGTTTGATCCCTGGTCCGGGAAGATCCCACATGCCACAGAGCAACTGAGCCCATGTGCCACAACTACTGAGCCCGCGTGCCACAACTACTAAAGCCCGTGCGCCTAGAGCCTGTGCTCTGCAACAAGGGAAGCCACCACAATGAGAAGCCCGCGCACCGCAACAAAGAGTAGCCCCGCTCGCTGCAACTAGAGAAAGCCCGTGTGCAGCAATGAAGACCCAACGCAGCCAAAGATAAAACAATAAGTAAATAAATAAATAATATCTACTCTGCCTTAACTAGCTGTGTGACCTTGGGCCAGTTACCCAACCTTAGTTTCCCCAACTGTAAAATGGGGATAAAATAGTAACTACCTCTTAAAGTTAGTATCAAAAGAGTCAATTCAGAGAGCTTAGAATAGGACTTGACACATATGAAGTGATTGATGAATATAACATTATGGGGCAAATAGAAACCAGATTGATTTACATAGGAAAGAGACTTAATCTGATTTAAATATAGACATTGTCTGCCCATGACTTGTGTGCCTCTGTAAGGTTTGTAACGTAACACACAGTGGGGCTGATGAGACATCAGCCTGGGAGCAACAGGATCCTGGATTTACATCCACCTTTCCCGTTCCCAAGGGTGTATGACTCTGGACAGGGCACTTCATCTCTTTGCATCTTAGTTTCATCAACTATGAAAAAAAAGGGACTGGAATATAAAATCTCTGACATCCCATCATCATTCTTATATAGAACAAATAGTTTCTGTACTCAGACTGGGTCTATCAGGAATAGTAATAATAATAACAATAAGTGTTCTAGGTTTTAGCTATGTAACAGTACTATTCTAAGCATTTTATATATTTAATTCATTTAATCTTTACAAAAATTTATGAGGTAGGCTATTTTCACCATGATGTCACAGGTGAAGAAACTAAGGCATGGAAAGCTTAAGTAACTTGCCTAACGTCACAAAGCCAATAAGTAGCAAAGCAGGATTCAGAGGTGAGCACTCCAGCCCCAGCGCCTGTTCTCTCTAGGAAGTACATTCAGTTGCCAGTAACAGAATGGAATTAAGAGTGGCTTAAATAAGATAGAAAATTATTTTTCTCTCATATGAAACAAGATCAGAGATAGGCATCCCAGAGCTGTGTGGTGGTCACTGGACCTTAGCTGGAGACCCTGGCTCTTTCCATTCTTTTGCTCTGCTATCCTGGTTATAGTATATCCATCCTCATAGTCACAGAATGGCTGCTAAGGCTCTGGCCATCACAACTACATCCTAGGCAGGTATCAGGAATAGAAATGAGGAAAGAGCAAAAGGCTACACCCCTTTAAAGAGCTTTCCTAGTGACTTCATCTTATAGCTCTTCAGCCATCCCTATTTATAAGGGAGGCTAGGGAATGTAATTTTCCAGGTGGGTATACCACCTGGAGTTCTGCTACTAAGCAAGAGAGGGAATGGTTGTTGATGAAGCAACTAGCAATTTTTTGGCCATACTGAGGGACTGATATGTGAGCTGTGCTGAAGGAGCATCACAGAGAAGGGAGGGCAAGAGATGCAGAGGGTGAGGGCTGCATGACCACCCTCTCTGTAGAAAAGACACCTTAGATAGAGGACTATGAAAGTTACCCCCAGCAAAACCGGGAACCATGTTCTGGAAGCACAACTTCCCACCCTTTCTAGTCCCCATCAGTCTGGTTTCTGTAGGACTCTGCTGAAAAATCCCAGCACATCGACTGTAAGAAAATGCTTGTGTTCAGTGAACTTATCAACAAAGGGAGCAGCAAAGGAGGGGGCTGTCTGGAATGGTGGTGTCACTGAGTGAAAGTTGCACAGTTCAGCTGTTTGTGGACCTAATGAAAATGTTACAGATAGGACCATTTTTAAAAAATGATTTGCAATGTAGTTATATGATCCTGTATACATTTCCCAAGAGATGTGGCTCTTCTCTAGGAGGGAAACATAATGCATGGCTCTCTTTAGTTTATGGATTTAAATTAACATAGTGGAAGTTATTTTAACTTTAATAAGAAAATCTAGAGAATATAATCTAAATGGAAGGAAGAAATACAGAAAATATCTATGAAACAACTTTGTAAGGTATAAAATTTGTTAAAATATAAAGTTAAAAAAATTCGCTCCACCTATTAATATATTTGTCTTTTTAAAACACTATATAAAAATTTAAAAATTTTTTAAGTAATAAAAAAAAAGAAAGAGCAACCAAACCAAAAAACCAAATCCACCAATGAACAAGAGCTAAAAACTATACTAAAAAAAAACCAAACAAAACACTATATATATTTATAGCTATTATGTCTTCTGATAACAAAGATCACAGAGAGTATAGTTGCTTCTTCCAAAGTTTGCGGAGTAGCCATCCCCAAGTTAGCAGTTCACTCCTGCAGGTCTCTTGTCTGCCAGTGTTACAAAACTGGTCCTTGAAGTCTCCTTGAAGAAACTGATTTCATTTTACACATTGTGGTAGCTCATAACTGTTAGTTTAAGAGGCAATAGAAAAATAATAAGGGGTGATGTAGATTTCTCAGGATTCAAAGGCTATATACCTCCCCTTCCTACCTCTTCCCTGAAACCTTGATATGTAACCTTTGGTATCCTACAGTTTGCTTCAATTAATGTCAAACTTAAAAGATAAGTGAAAATCCAGTTAAGGGCGTGGTTTTGGCTTCCAGGGTGAATTAAATCAATCCATTCTGGGCTTCCCTGGTGGCACAGTGGTTGAGAGTCCACCTGCCGATGCAGGGGACATGGGTTCGTGCCTCGGTCTGGGAAGATCCCACATGCCGCAGAGCGGCTGGGCCCGTGAGCCATGGCCGCTGAGCTTGTGCGTCCGGAGCCTGTGCTCCGCAACGGGAGAGGCCACAATAGTGAGAGGCCCGCGTACTGCCAAAAAAAAAATATATATATATATATATAATTTGTAAGCACTTAAAACTTGTATGAAATGCAACTTCATTTTCTCCCCACCCTGATATTTGCATCTCAGATGCGGTGAAGCCGTAGAGAAAAACAAGCGTCTCATCACGGCAGACCAGAGGGAGTACCAGATGGAACTCAAAAAGAACTACAACAAGCTGAGAGAGAACCTCAGGCCAATGATAGAGCGGAAAATTCCAGAACTCTACAAGCCGATATTCAGAGTTGACAGTCATAAGAGGTAAGAAGAGGGCAGGGGAGGCCTCTTCCCAGAGGATAAAGGATAGCGCTTGAGGCCCAGCAATCAGAACTGCAGAACCTCTGGGTGTGGGAGCAGGCCCTGGAATCAGAGAAGCCACCCAAGCGTGATCTGCTCTGCTTGCATCCCGCTGCCCTTGTGCCTTCTTGACCTCTCCGGGGCCCCTCCATGCGGCCTTCTGCCAGCCATCTTCCCAGGGCCGAATTACTGCCTGTATTTCTTCCGGCACAGCGTGAAGGCATGGCCGCACTTTCCCATACTTATTTACTTTACTGAGTTCTCCATGATTGATGTACTTTTCTAGTGAGTGATTTTCCTCTTTAAAAGGCTAACTGATGTTTCTTACTTCTGTCCTCTCTCTCTCCTTAATTTCAGAGACTCCTTCCACAGATCTAGTTTCAGGAAATGTGAAACCCAGTTGTCACAGGGCAGCTAAGAAAAGCTATCTTCACGCATGAAGACTGGAGGCCCTGTGACCCTGGAGAAGGACCCGCTGGAACTTGAAACAGGACATTTGCCGCACAGGACATGCCACATGCTCCCTGGCCAGACAGCACTCTGGAAGCTTTGGGATCCAAGTGACCATGGGAATTACACCCAAATGGGGTCTGAGCAGATCTGGGGCATTTGGGGGATGGAGGTGGTGGAGGATGGTTAATCAGGGGTGCCTGTATATTTATTAAGCCATGTTTTTTCGCATAATTGTGCAAAACAAAGCATAAACAGCATCTCCTGCTGAGTGGTCAGGAACTGATGACTTCCTCCCGCCTGTATTTGAATTTAACCTGAATTTAGATAAACCCAAATTGCCCAAGGGAAAATGGACAAGTTGTCCACCAACTATTCAGAGTGAACTTCTCTCCTCCCCTCTTTATGGGAAAGGAAGATGACCTTGCTGGAGTACAAAACATTTCCAATAAAACTGTGAGGGGAGGCCTTACTAGAAATCCGAAGATCCTGAAGGCTGGAAATGTGGGGATCAATTAATTATTTGTGAACTTGTTACCCTTTTGGTAACGGTGGACTAATTGTTGTATAGTTATTTTTGCTTTATTGTTCTGTTAGGTGGTTAATTTAACATGCATTTATAGAGGAGCACACTCGAAGCACTGAGTTAGGAGATAATGGTACTCTGAGTGACCTGCCCAAAGTTGCAGATGCTGCAGTTACTTAAATTGAAACAATTCTCCTCCAAAGCTTTGCGTTTTTTCTTATGCTCGCTCCTGCTTGCTCTTTTTCTCATCCTCTCTGGGACCAAGTTTATTTTTATAAAAGGGTAATATTTCTCCTTTCATTTCTGAACATTGTGCATGTGTACATCAACTAAAGAATATATTCAGGATTCTTTGGACAGTGTACTTTAGGAGAAAGAGGAACAAAGTTATTATTTGAGAATTAAATTATATATTTTTTAATATGACTGATTACCTTGACTGGTACTAAAAATGTAATAAGAATTGCAAGCAAAATGTTTCCCTTTGCAACTCGTGTTTTTTATTTCGACAACTCATGACTTTTGTAAAGCATTTCAGAGAAGAAGAAAGATGCATGATCATGGCCTTGGTCAAACAGTGCTATCCAGGGTCACCCCTCGTATATAATATTTAATCTTGGTGGTCATGAGAGAGAATTTAATTTGGATATCCAAGAACGTTTTGCTTACACCATCAGGTATGCATGAATTTATATTCTGAAAGAGGACTGTTTTGTCTTTAAATTACTAAAGCTTACTAGTTTAAGGGGCAAACTTTTTGTTTTTTAGGCATTTGGGGCAGAACTCTTTCTAAAGTATATGATATGTTTGTTTTCTTAAATGAGTACGCATGACATATTTTAATTCCATGTGTTGTTAAGTATCTTCTGTGTGGGAGACACTGGGTGAGACCAAGGTCAAACCACATTGTCACTGCCCTCCAAAGCCTCTTAGGTTAGTGAGGAAGAGCATCTGTATGGCTGTAGCCATAATACACAGCAGACTAGAGCAGGCCCTGTGGAAGGTAACCTTTCCTGAGTGACTCCAGGGTGGCCATTATTATCAACACCTATTATATTTTGCCTTCAAACAATAAGCCTTAGGTGGTAAGTAATGTAGGCCTGGCTTTGAACTCTAAAAGCCCTAATAATCCTATGACCTCAAATATTCTGGATTAAATGTCCCCTGCTTTTAGATACGTGTTGTCACTTTTGATTTCAGTCTCTCTTATACCGCAGTGGGTACCACTTGCTTCACAAGTGCAAGGGCTGTGTCCACTGTTGCATTTCTGTCCCCTAGCCCAGAACTCAACACACAGAAGGCATTTAATAAGCATAAGCTGAATAATTAAATGAATGAATGAGTGTGAATAGGCCTGCTTCTAGACCAGCACTGTGCAGTAGAAATATAATACAAGCCACATATGTCACTTTAAATTTTCTAGTAGACACATTAAAGAAAATCGGGAAAAGAAACAGGTGACAGTAATTTTAATAATACATTTCATTTAACCCAATATATACAAAATATTATCAATTCAACACGTAATTAATATGAAAAATTATTAATGAGGTATTCTACATTCGTTTTTTCATACTGTGTCTTCAAACTCTGTATGTATGTGTTTTATATTTAGAGATTTTACACTTTACACTTAATCTCAAGTCCAGCCACATTTCAGGTGTTCAGTAGCCACATGTGGCTAGTGGCTACTGTATTGGATGGTACAATTCTAGAAGCTTCCAACTTTTATAACGTGATGCCTCTGATCTGTGGGCTCAGACTATAGATAACCAATGTAGGAAGAATACTGTCTAGAGTAAGAAAGAACTCTGACTGAGAGCCCATGGGCTCACCTAGAAGTGAAGCTGGTGGAGTTGGCAAGTGTGGACTGGTCAACACTGGTTTAGCTCATACTCTTTCTAGGCTAACCCTGGCTCTTTTCTCAATTCCAGATAGTTTAGTTGTTCTTTATGTAACAGTTATAAATGAAGTGGAGGCATTGCTGCACTTACATAAGTAACGGCATAAACAAAGAACTTGGGCACTGGTCCTCTGATTATGTATCCTAAATACGGGGTTAAGAAAGAAGCATTTCAAACATTGCTAAGAGTAAAGCACATGAGGCCTTTTGAATCCTGAAGACTGGAGAAACCTCTATGCCATGGTAGGCCTCTTGATTTTACTTTGGAAAACTCTTCAATGAAAGTTTATGGGAGAAATCTGATTAGTTTCTTGCCTCTTTTCCTTTAGCAAGGTCAAGGGTGCAACTGTCACCAGCTCTTAAGAATCTCATGAAAGTGAAAGATGAATATACTGCATAGACCTGTTTGGGTTTGTCTTGCCACACATTGTCTTAAACTCCATAATTCTATTCAGTAAGAAGTCCTTTCCATGACAATAGATTAGTTGTAAAACAAAAAACTTTTAGAGCTCTCACTGGTAATTGTGGTTTGCAAGTATGTTTTCAAACACAGGGAGCTTTTGTTTTGCTTTGAATGTATTTTTAAATGCTTGTTATCTCAAATGTTGTAAAGCTGCTATTGACTAAGTATCATTTAAAAAAAAAAAAAAACTAAAGGTTCTATTCTATTCCAGAATGCTGGGTATGTCCACAGTGTTTCCCAACCTTTTTCACATTCCGGGTATAAATGTTATCTATCGAGGCATACCAAATAGCCCTCAAACTCATTAGCTTAACACAACAATAAACAGTATCTCCCCCAGTTCCTGTGGACTAGGATTAGTTTAGTTGGGCAGTCTGACTTAAGGTCTTGCATGAGGTTGCAGTCAAGATATTGGCCAAAGCTGCCCTCATCTGAAGGCTTGACTGAAGCTGGAGGATTCTATTCCAAGGTGGCTCATTCATAACATTGCAAAGTTGGTGCTGGTCATTGATGGGAGGCCTCAGTTCTTCTGCTTGTGGACCTCAGCCCCTACTGCATGAGTGCTCACTGAATTCCCGTTTGATGAGCAGTTCAAGAGAAGCAAGGCAAAAGTGGCAGTGTCTTTTTATGACCTAGTCTCAGAAGTCATACTCTCTCTTTTCTGCCATATTCTATTTTTCAGAAGCAAGTCACTAAATTCAGTCCACATTCAAGGAGAGGAGAAGTAAGCTCTACCTTTGGAATGGAGGAGTGTTAAAGAATTTTTGAACACATTTTAAAATCACCATAATGGGGCACATTAAAATTTTGCATTCGTTGTCTCACTGGGATAAATGGACAAAGCTACTTGCTGCTAGAGATGACCAGCCCTGGCACTCTGGCTGCCCTGAGTCCCTCCCAAAGGCTAGGGCCATCAAGCTCAGGTATATCTATAAGCAAGCTCACAGGTGCACCACGGCACACCATTTGGGAAGCCTTAGCCTAAGGGTAGTTCTTAGCCGGCAATTTTTGGTAAGGAACAGAAAACCAAACTCAAATTAGTGTTTTCCAAGGGGGTAGTGGAGTTAATTGGTTCACGTAACAGATTAACCCAGAGGTAGAATTGGTTCCGACCCAGCTGCATTCAGGGCCTACCCACCATGTCGTGGGCCCATTTTTCTTCTCTGCTTTCTCTCGTCCGGCTCCGTCCCCAGGCTTTCAACAGTGGTCCCTGGAAATTCCAGGCTCATCCGTCATGACAGAGGCAGTCCTGAGCCTCACAACTTCATACCACCAAGCTCCACAAAGAAAAGAGAGTCTGTGTTCCGGAATTCTCAGGCAAATTCTTTGGGTTCACTCTGATTGGGATGGCTCAGGCTAAACAAAGTTCTCCCCTCTAAGGAGAAGCAGGATGAATATCAACTCAAACCACAGGGCTAGCGATAGAGGGGCCGGTGGTTCCCCAGGGAACCAGGAAGAAAGGGAAAAAGAAACGTAACAAACCACAGGGGTTCCTTGCAGAACATTGCTTTAAAGTAAATGCATTCAGAAGAAGGAACTTCTGTGGAGATCAGGATTACAGTTTATTTCATATCATGTACACAACCATTGACCTGGAAGCATCTTCCCTAGAAGGGGAGACGAAAGGGATATACAGTACATGAAGGAGGACTTAGGGCTTATCCTGAAAGAGTGGGGACTGGGACAGATGGGAGTGGAAGGTTTTGCTGTACCAGTAATACATCCTCTGGAGTGTCTTGCCAAAAATGACACAAATGATCAGGCATTAGAACTCAGTTGGGAAGGGCACTGGGAGAAAAGTGAGAGCAACAGGGAAATAGAATAAGTTATGGTAGGTTTGCGTGGAAAAAGTCAAGCATCAAAATTGTGTCTCTCATCATGGCATCCTTAGGGCCTGGGCCATAGTGGGCACTCAATGAATGTTTGTAAATGACCAAAGTACTGAATGAAGGTGGCCATCAGTGATGACTTCTGTCAGACTGTGCCTCTTCTGTATTTCTCGGCTAAAAGCACCTAACAGAGGACAGACAATTAAGGTCAACTAGCCCCGGAGGAATGGCCTTCTATTCCCTCTCGACTTTACCTATTATGAATGCATGGGCAAGAATTAAGAGGATTTTTCCCCCTTTTCTGCTGTTTTCCCTTGAATCACCCTAGACCTTATCCTTAATAAGAATCACAGAGCCTGATTAAAAAGCCAAAGCTCTGATGGTCACTACGTTTTCTGCCATGGGATTACTGAAGGAAATGTAGCACAGCCTTGGTTGAAAACTGGAGAGCTGTCCACGTTCCTTATCCTTAAGGCCTTGATGCTGCAGCACATCTTGGGGGAGCAGTGCTCTCTCTGGAATGATGCTACTGAGTCCAACCCAGTTCCTGGTCTGATGATGATCTTTGTGGCATAAGCTTGGCAGCTAAATGGCTTTTACCTTTACTATTTTCCCCACACGTTTGGAAGATGGCAAATCACTGGTATCCAGGATAAGCGAGTGATTAGCAAGGTGGCAGAGCTCTAAAGGTTACAGCTGAGAAATCAGCTCTCTAGTCCCTTATCATTTCCTTTATGCAACAAGAGAACATGACATGGATGAACAAATTGTTCTGTTATCCAACAGGATTATCAGGGTAATTAGTAAGATTAAAAAAACAAACAAACAAAAAAGACTATGTGACTGCCAAAAGTTTCTAGACCAAGGATCAGAAGTCCTGGTTTCTTATTCTTCTATTGTACTTTCTAGTCCTGCAACTGTGCCCAAGTCACTCTACCTCTCTGAGCTTCAGGTTTTTTCACTGCAGAATAGGGATGAGTTGCCCCATCTTCTCCCAACCTGCTGAGGAAATCCAATGAGACAATTACTGCATGGAGCATGTTTTGGAAACTCGAAAGTGCTGCCCCAAATGTAAGGAAACACTATTTACAATTGACACCTCCAGAAAGTTTAGCCAGAACCCCACACGTCGTATTCACTGCCGGCAACATTTATCAAAAGCAGGCCAAAGGTGCAGGCAGGACAGAGGCCTGATTTATCAGAAAATAAATGCCTGGTCTATTCAACTTGCAGTGTCAATTTCCATGGTCTGGCCAAGGCCAAAAGCAAGGGCCTTCAGGGTAGAAGAAGAAAGGGAATCGGTGGAACGGAGAGGGCACACAGGGGCGCCTGGAAAGCCAATCTGACCTGGCTTCCCTTCTCCTCTAGCGCAGCGTGTCTCCAGTGCATTCCCCTAGAAGGTAAATACACGGATTCCAACAGCCCACCTGTGTCCCCCGCCTGTAAATGCTCCCGGAGGGTATCAAAGCACACCGACTTCCACTTGAAAGAAAGCTACTGAGCGGCAAGTTTCCCTTATAGTAAGAAAGAAGAAAAAGAGGACTTGGCAGCCAGGACAGATCTGGAATAACTAAGCTGACGTTGCTCGTTGAGAAGCCCAGGCTCTGTCTGCCTGCTCCATCCACTCCATAGGCTCCAGCTTTGCAGCCGGGACGCGAATGTCTCCAGACGCATATCAAGCAAAAAGTTTCTAAAAAGGATTGCGTGGAGCCCAGAAATTGATTAGGAAACTCAGTGGTCCTAACCCACCGAGAACTGAACACAGGACGCCCCAGCAAACGTCCCAATTTAAAAGCGGCTTAGAGAAATCAAGCAACCCGCCACGCCCACATCCCCCCGGGGGCGGGGGAGGGTGGCTAATGCGTGGTTAATGCGCCTGCGCGCGCATTGAGTTGGGGGGGCGTGGTTTGTTGTTGTAGTCAGGGGCGGAAAGGTGCTTCAGTCTGGCGGTGAGTAGCCGGAAGTTGGGAAAGGGAGAAGCTGCACAGCGTCAAGGAGGGCTTCGGGGAGGTTCGGGGACCATTCGTCTCAGGAATTGTGAAGCTGCCTGATAATGGAGTCGAAGTGTGAAGCAAGTAAAGTAATATCATGGGAAATAGGCACAGTGCTAAAATCTCCTTCCTGGGTTCCCTCCAACTGGAGGAACCCAGAAGGTGCAGCTAAATGTGTATCTGGAGTGAAGAGTGAGAGGAAGTGGGGCGGGGGGCGTGTCTAGTAAAGTCTCCTGAGAGGAACCTCCGCCTGTGCCCAGGCTTGGTTTTCACCTGCCTGAACCCTGAATCTCACGGCAAGCCCACACAGTGGCGAGGGCAAGCCGGGCAGGCTTTCCTGCAGATGAGGAAACAAGACCCAGCCCCCTGCCCGGAGAGAACACCTCCACTCCAGTGGGGTCATCTGTGTGCACACAGCTATGGCTGCAGTTTGAAAGGGTCCCCGCCCTCCTTTACACCTGAGCTCCCACTTGGAACCTAGCTGCAAGCTAATCCCCGTCTCACTCTTGCTTCTTGAAACTCCTCCCTTTCCCGCCCATCTCTCATCGGCCCCTCACTCTTTGGTTTTATCTGAGTGTAAGACTGTCCGCTCCACTTGATTGGAAGTTCCTTGAGGCCAGGAGCTATCCTTTTTTATCAGTGGAGAGATTGACGATCCGGAAGTTCTTATCCAAGTAGACACTAGCCGTCCTGGGTAATTAAGACAGACCTGTTCATAGTTCTTGTGGTGATTCTTATCATTTAGACTAGACACCAGAAAATAATGCCAAGTTTACTGCTAACAAAGAGCTAGTCAAAGATTAATAAAGAAAAATATCATTTCTTCAAATAAAACTAGATTGTGTCGTCACTGGGAAATATGAATGTTCACTTGGCTGAAGTTGCTTGTGTTTTAGGTAATGAATGAAAATACTCTCCCACAGCTGTCACTGGCGGGAAACTGCACTGGGATCTGATCCCTCACCAATGTCTCTTTCACTTGCTAGATGGAACCTTGTCTTTCAGAGCCAACGAAACTGGGCATAGGAGAACCCCAGCACCAGCAGAGACTGTAAATGTTGGCGTTTACAAGAAAGCACCAAGAGAGGAACAAGGAAGGGCAGTATGTATGGGGGGAAGTAGGTGGGGTTTCCTGAGAAAGGGATGAGTACACTGGATGAGGGTGTGAAGGAAGGAACTGTAAGGGGCTGAAATGGAAGAGGTGGGGTGGGGATCACACTGAGGAGAGCTGTGTGAGAGAGATGGGGCTCTCAGTGTAGGAATCCCTCCTTCTGAGAGCCTAAGTTGGCCATCTTCCCTGGAGTGGGATAGAGTCGACTCAGATGAAGTCACAATTTCTGGTTCTTCATCACTCAGCCGTTCTGTGAGGCTAACTGACAGTTTAGTAAGAGAATGCATTCTCCTAAACCTCCATTGTAGGTGGGTGTTGCCATCCAGCAAGAACCAGAACTGACTCTCTGGGCCCAAGGAACAATAAAAAGAAAGCTGATCCCCACACCCACCCCTCCCTTTGCTTCAATAAGAGGTAGCCAGGGGCTTCCCTGGTGGCGCAGTGGTTGGGAGTGCGCCTGCCGATGCAGGGGACATGGGTTCGCGCCCCGGTCCGGGAGGATCCCGCATGCCGCGGAGCGGCTGGGCCTGTGAGCCATGGCCGCTGAGCCTGCGCATCCGGAGCCTGTGCTCCGCAACGGGAGAGGCCACAACAGTGAAAGCCCCGCATACCGCAAAAAAAAAAAAAAAAGAGGTAGCCAAAAATGCCTTTATGTGACTGAGAAGAAGGGGCGCTGGTCCTCTAGGGCCAAATTATATCCCCATAGGCCCAGACATGGTCTTGCTCATAATTATTGGCCCTTCATAAATAGTTGATAAATAAAGACAAGCATTCCATCAGGTTATATGACCTTATCCACAGCCCCTTGTTGAGAGCCCATCCAGCCTACAGCCCCTGGAAGGGGCAGTTGTCTCTTCTGAGTGACCAAGTTCCTGCTCCCCACCCACCCACCCCGGCCCCCAGATCCCGGCTGACTCACCAAGGAAACCAACATGATCCCTGAGAGGTAAGGCATAGCCTCAGGCTCTGAGTTTCTAACTCTCATTTCCACTTTCCTAAAGTGTGGCTACCCTTCTTTCTGGGAGATTTCTGACTCTCTACTGTCAATCCCTCTTTTTATGAGGAAGCTTAGGTGGGTTTCTGCCTCTTAGCACCAAACGAGCTCTGTCAGGACCTGACTGTTCATGGGAATGCTGGAGGAAGGAAACGGCCGTGAGGTGGATGGCCACAGAGACTTTACTCCTCCTCCCCTTGAGTCAGCATGGCCTTGTGAGTTGCTCTGGCCCGTGGAATGCAGTGAAGTGATACTGTGTGAGTCCTGGCCTAAGTCTTAAGAAGCTTTCCAGCTTCTTCATTCACCCTCTTGGAGCCTGGAGCCTTTGGGGAAAGAGATGTGGCTACAAGTACTGGCTACATAATTTGCAGGACCCAGTGTAAAAATGAAAATGCAGGGTCTCTTATTTAAAAAGTATTAAGCGGGCTTCCCTGGTGGCGCAGCGGTTGGGAGTCCGCCTGCCGATGCGGGGGTCGCGGGTTCGTGCCCCGGTCCAGGAGGGTCCCACATGCCGCTGAGCGGCTGGGCCCGTGGGCCATGGCCGCTGAGCCTGCGCATCTGGAGCCTGTGCTCCGAAGCAGGAGAGGCCACAACAGTGAGAGGCCCGCATACCGCTAAAAACAAAGTATTAAGAATTTCAAGGCAGTGGCAGTGGTAACAGAGCATTAAACCAAGCAGGCACCCTTCTAGGTATGGGGCCCTGTGTGACTACACATGTTGCACCCTGTGAAGCTGGCCCTGCTAACCACTGTGCTGGAGTGACCTCGTGGAAAGAGAGCACCCTGGCCAGGTCCTAGCTGTTCTAGCCATCCTAGCAAAGGTGCCTGATATGGGAGTGAAGCCATATTGGATATCTGAGACCAACTGAGCCTCCTGAGGGGATGCAGGAGTGCATTAGTGACTCCAGGTGAGCCCAACCCTGATGGCTGAACCATAGCAAACACCTGGCTGTTATTCAAGTAAGTTAGCAAAAGCTCTCACGGCAAATGGGCATGCATAGTCCTTAGGGCCACTTCCTCAGGATGGTTTGTTATACGGTAATACATACTGAAACAGGAAGAAAGAGAATTCACAGTGACTGAACACCTGCTGTGCTGCAGGTCCTATGCTGGTGTGTTTTGTGTGCGGGCTCACCTGATCCATAAAATAATCTGGGCTGTGATTCCTGTTGACAGGAGAAGCTACTGCAGTTCCATGGGCAAGGGATTGGCCCCCCTGCCTCACAGTCAGTAAATGACAGAGGCAGAATTTGAACCTGAGTCTCAGTGGTTCCAAGCTCTGTATAATATCCCTACAATGAAACAAAGAAAGATCCAGGGAAAGTGTATGGACCTCAGAGACTTTTGGGTAAGGATCTGATGCAGACTTCCCCAAGTTTCCTCACAAATCCCACAGTTGAAATGTTAGGGAAATGATCACATGTGAAAGACCCCTAATGAGACACTATCACATCACAGCTCTATCTTTTTTTTTTTTTTTTGCGGTATGCGGGCCTCTCACTGTTGTTGCCTCTCCCGTTGCGGAGCACAGGCTCCGGACACGCAGGTTCAGCGGCCATGGCTCACGGGCCCAGCCACTCCGCGGCATGGGGGATCTTCCCGGACTGGGGCACGAACCCGTGTCCCCTGCATCGGCAGGCAGACTCTCAACCACTGTGCCACCAGGGAAGCCCACAGCTCTATCTTTTACTGTAATTCTTATGGTCCTTGGTGAGCTTAGAAGTACCCTAAAATGAGGCTTACTCTGGTTTTCTGATAGGGATGATGCTAAGAAAATTTGATGTGTTTAGCTAGGGGTAGTCACCACTTATTTATATGTATATTATCCCCCAACAAACCTCAGGCATCTGTGGTCATCTGAGAATGATCTGGGAATGTGTCCAGACAATGAACTTACATCTGAAGGAACAAGAGTTAATTTCAACATTCAGTTAAGCTAGAGTTAATTAAGAAGCTGAAACAGTTGTCCCTATACGATGGCATCTAATAAAAAAAGACTTTATATTATTCACTGTTTTGAATTTTCTTTGCTGAGCCTTCTTGAGTGTCATCAAGGGGTGAGTGAGTGTGTAGGTAGGTGCCTGACTGTCTGTCTGCCTCTGGGTGGTGAACTCATCATGCTAGGTCAGCCATGACATCAAGATTAAATGCTAAGTCAGCCTTAAGTGACATAGCGACATTCCCTAGCACAGAGGAGAGCAGTGTGGGCTGGTGTTTATGAGTACAGCCCTACAATCAAAGACACTGAGGTTCAATTCCTAGTCCTGCCTCTTACTCATTAGTGATTGCCGTGGACTGAATGTTTGTGACCCCCAAAATTCATATGTTGAAACCCTAACCCCTAATGTAATAATATTTGGAGGTGGGGCATTTGGGGGCTGATTAGATCATGAGGGTGAAGCTGTCACGAACGGGATTAGTATCCTTATAAAAGGGGCCCCAGAGAGCTCTCTCACTATCTTTCAGTAGTGTGACGATACAGTGAGAATAGGCAGTCTGCAACCGGAAGAGAGTCTTCATCAAACATAGTCTGTCCTGAACCTTGATAGCAGACTTCTAGCCTCCAAATTGTGAGAAACCGATCTCTGTTGTGTATAAGCTACCCAGTCTATGGTACTTTGGTATAGTAGCCTGAATGGTCTAAGATAGAGATGTGGGGCACATTGATGAACTTTGTAAGCCTTAGTTCTCACCTGTCTAGGAAATGAGATGTGTGAGGACTAAATGAGATAAGATAACCCACGTGACACATTCAACAAGGTGCCAGGCCTAGAACGAGGGCTTCATACGTTTCAGCTGTTGTTTTATTTGCTGAGCAAAAGAAGGTAAATGGTCATTCTTTGACTCCTCCTCCCTTTTCCCCCATGTCCTTTCTCTAAAAGTGTATGTGTGTAATTTTTGTCTTGCCCACACTCTCCATCATCTGCATTTTGTTGTCCCCCTTGCTGCCCTTCCCCCCTTTCTCTCTCTATCGCCACATTCTTTCAGCTTCCTCCCCTGAATTGGGGTTGATCACAGGAGAAATCAGAGGAGGACAAAAGGTAGAGAGACATTGGTGTTTGGGTGACAATGCAGCACTCTGGGGCTGTCTAGACTTCCCAACTCTGAGGATGTCATTTCCCCAGGATTCCTAATATTAGGAGAAACCTCAGCAACCATTTGGTGATTTCCAAACCCCTCATTTTATTTATTTTTCTTTTAAAATTTTTTTCTTTTCTATTTTATTTTGTTATTTTTGGCTGTGTCGGGTCTCTTGTGGCACGCTGGATCTTTGTTGCAACATGTGGTCTCTTCGTTGTGGTGTGTGGGCTTCTCTAGTTGTGACTCACAGGCTCCCGAGCGCGTGGGTTCTGTAGTTGTGGCACGTGGGCTCCAGAGCATGTGGGCTCCGTAGTTTGTGGCACACGGGCTCTCTAGCTGAAGCGTGTGGGCTCAGTAGTTGGCACTCACGGGTTTAGTTGCCCCATGGCATGTGGGATCTTAGTTCCCCGACCAGGGATCAAACCTGCATCCCCTGCATTGGAAGGCGAATTCTTTACCACTGGGCCACCAGGGAAGTCCCCAAACCCCTCATTTTATGGATGAGGAAACTAAACCATAAAGAGGACCTTCCATGGCCTCCCCACATTGTAGGCCAAGCTTGAGCAATAGCCCAGGTCTCTCGGATTCCTAGCCTAAAGAAAAGGAGAAGGCCAACCGCATGTTCCCAACTCAACCAGGGGCTTCTGCCTTCCCAAAGTACTTCACCTACTTTCTTGCTCAGCTGTGGAAATATCAAATTGTACCAACATTTTGACCACGATGGACTTTCATCTGTATATACTAAGATGCTCATCTCCTGGGACATCAATAGAAATAATATTAATAAATAATAACTGTTGCCCTCCTTTTGAGAGCTTACTATTTTCTAAGCAGTGTGTTAAGGACCAACTCATTTAATGGATTTTTTTCTTTTTTGTCTTTTTAAGTTTTACATTTGCCATATTGGAGTAAATGCTTGACTTTTGAGCCAAAGTAAGCAAAAGCAAAAAAGATAGAAATGTATTTTCTGAAGTTTTTTTCCTGCAAATTAGCTCTGTTACATTGTACAGCCACCTTTCTAAGCCCCGATTTCTCATCTCTTCAGTGGAGATATGAACAGCTATAGGGTTATTGGCTGACACTGAGCATTCAATAAACAATAATTAGTATTATTCCATTTTGCAATTTGGGCAGGGGTGGTCAGGGAGTTTGGGTGATAGGTAAACAGGTAAAAGACATCATGGAAAGTCTGAAAAAATGTAATAAGGATAATATATTTTAAATATATTATTCTCTTTTATACTCTGTGAATGACTTTTCCCCTGATCAATTGGTGGTATCTCTATGCCTTGGGGAGGTTTGAGATTCTTATAGCAGGAATGCAAAAAGAAAAAAATGTACACATCCAGCTTTTGACTTTCAAATTTCAGCTTCTATGAAAACAGTCTTTAGAAATCTGAGGCTGTAGAAAAAGAAAAGGATTTTGTAAATTCCTATCAGTACCATTAACATATCAAAGGTCAGAAGATCAGACCTGAGCTCTGAGCCAAGGGTACAGAGAACTGAGGTTTGACATAAGGGGTGTCCTTGCTGCACAGAAAAGATGGGTTGTTTTACCCTTCCAAACTAAGAGAGTGCTATCAGAAGACAAGACAGAGGTTGGAGGAGAAAAGATGACTTACGTGTATCCTGGCTTCTCCGTTCAAGGCTGAGATCATGGGTGGTAGATAGACTGAGGGAAAGGAGCCCTGAAAGGACAGGGAAACTGTAACCTGCTCCTCATGAGACTCAGCCACGGACTGTCACACAAGTGGCCCCTGCCAGCACGTACAAAGGAGGAGAATGAAAGTACAGCATGGGCCTTTCAGCATTCAGAGGATGCCAGGACGCAACTTTCTCCAGGTGTCCCACGTTGGGGTCATCAGACACTAGTCGCCTCCACTGTGCTGCCAAGTTCGACCTCAGTGAGATCAAAGTCATAAACCTGGAGTGCACTGATGGGGACGTTGGTGTCACATCTGCCCTGGACCCCAAGAGTGGCCCTCTGGGTCTGTCTCCAAAAACTGTAGGTAAAGACATTGCCAAGGCAGCCGGTACCTGGAAGGGTCTGAGGATTACAGTGAAACTGACCATTCAGAACAGACAGTCCAGACCTTTTCTGCCTCTTCCCTGATCATCAAAGCCCTCAAGGGACCACGAGGGACAGAAAGAAGCAGAAGAACATTAAGCACAGTGGAAATAGTACTGCAGATGGAATTGTCAACATTGCCAGACAGATGTAGTACCAATCATTAGCCAAAGAGCTCTCTGGAACCATTAAGGAGATCCAGGGGCCTGTTGTGTTGATGGCCACCACACTCATGGCATCATAGATAAACCTCAACAGTGGTACAGTGGAATGCCCAGCTACTTAAGAGCTGCAAAGGGAGTTATTTCAATAAAGGATCATTCGACAACTAAAACAACACCACTACAGCATGGTGATCAGGCAGAGGGTCTGCATGAGTGCTTCTGGGCCTCTTCAGCCCCAGAGTGGCAGAAGAGGGACCAAGACATCTCCACACATTCTCCAGAATGTGGGTACAGCTGAGTTGAGAGTTGGCTGCCATAGTAAGGGATGGGCTGGCTGACTAACCTAAGCCAGTGACCAGATGAGGGATGTGGCTGAGACACAGGGTGGTCTGCAGGGCCACCAAAGCCAAGGTAGGGGCAATGTCAACTGAAGAAAAACACACATCCTAAAAGTTGCAAGTTATGCTTTATTCAGGGAACTTACTGAGGACTGTAGCCCAGGAGATGCCCTCTCAGATAGCTCTGAGGAACTACTCTGAAGAGGTAAGGGAGGAGCCAGGATATATAGGAGTTTTTGCTGAAACAAAACAAAACAAAACAAAAAAACATGTACTTGAACATTAAAAGATTACTGCTAATCACAAAAAAATGACATCTCACGTTAATGATGTTAGTGCTTTTCTAGGGGAAGATGGAACAGTCTGGGCTCATGAAATTATTCCTTAGATATGCATCTTAACTATCTAGAACCAGTATCCTGTTTTTCTCCATCCTGAATTCCCCCCAGGGTGCGCCGTCAGGGCGGCTGAAGTGGCTGATGACTTGATGGCCTGGAAACGTGTTGTTCACTGGAATAGCAGGCAACATTCTTTGTTTACTGAAATGACAGGCAACATTTTTTTGTCTGCAGCTGGGAGCAAGTCAGGAGGGAAGACCCTCCAGCTCTGACTGAGCTAGAAAGAGCCACAGTTTCTCCAAGCACAGAGGTCAGTAGTACAACCCGCCAGGTACCCAGAGACATTGCTAAAAACGTCAGCACCAACAGTCTTAGCTCAGGCTGCCGTAACAACAGACCACAGACTAGGTGGCTTGCACAGCAGATATTTATTTTCTCACGGTTCTAGAGTTGGGAAGAACCAGCTGATTGGGTTCTTGGTGAGAGCTCTCTTCCGGGCTTGTAGATAGCAAACTTCTCGCTGTGTATTCACATGGCCTTTCCTTGTTTTTGTGCATACAGAGAGAGAGTGAATGAGTTCTCTCTTCTTTTTCTTATAAGGCCGCTAATCCCATGATTGGTGGGATTAGCCACACCCGTGTGACCTCAGCTAACCCTAATTACCTTTCAAAGGCTCCATGTCACATACCATCACATTGTGGGAGTTAGGTCTTCAACCTATGAATTTGGGGTAGGGGGCACAAATATTCAGTCCATGACACCAACCCTGATAACAGGTGTACAAATGTAAAGCTCACTCTCTCCTGTTGCCTCAAGCACCTGCCTCTGCAATGAACCAAGGCACCATATTGGAAAGGAGGGCAGGAAACAATACAAGATTCGCCATTTACCTTAAAACAAAAACAAAGCAACTCTTTTAAACTAAAACCTTTTTCCTCTCCAAAGAGACTAAGATACAGTTAATGGTCAGTATGAAGGAAGTTGATGAGGAAGATTTGGTCAGTTGTAGAAAAACAATAAGCCACATTTAACTTTGCATACTGAACGTAGTTTGATAAATCACCCATAACTCTACCATGCTAAACATTCATTACATCTTTTTTTTTTTTTTTTTTTTTTTGCGGTATGCGGGCCTCTCACTGTTGTGGCCTCTCCCGTTGCGGAGCACAGGCTCCGGACGCGCAGGCTCAGTGGCCATGGCTCACGGGCCCAGCCGCTCCGCGGCATGTGGGATCTTCCCGGACCGGGGCACGAACCCATGTCCCCTGCATCGGCAGGCAGACTCTCAAGCACTGCGCCACCAGGGAAGCCCCCATTACATTTTTAAGGTACTTCTTTTCCACTTATTTTGCACGTGAATGATTAAATAGCTGTAATGATATCATTCATATAATTTTATATGGTGCTGTTTGTAAAATTCATCAAAATCACTTTCCATGCTGCTGTGTGGTCCTCCTAATCATCAACATTAATGAATGCATAAGCTGTTAGTTAAAACCCTTGCAGTTGCAAGTAACAGGAAGCCAACTCCAACTAGCGTAAGGAAAAGGAAAATTTAATGAGAAAATACTGGGATTGCTCACTGAACTGCAAGAACCAGGCAGCCCTGAGGACTTAAGTGTTAGGGGCCAGGGGCTTGATGTCACCAGAGTTCTCCGCTGTTCCTTCTCCTTCCAGAGTTCTCCACGTGATGGGGGCCATGCCACCTGCAAATGTGGGACTCAATCATACAACTCTCCGCCAGAAAGGGAGGACAAAGCCTTTTCAACAGAAAAATCTCAGGGAAAACCTTTGACCTGGATTAGATCATGTGTGCATCGTGGACCAACCACTGTGATGAAAAAGAAGGGACACAGAGGCCCTTTCTGAGTTTGATTTTCCACTCCTTTAGTGGGGAAAAGGGAGAAGGTGGAATCTGTTCATAGAAGAAGGGTAATTAATATCTCCAACACATAAATAATTTAAACAGCCTATTGTTTTAACATTTAGATTGTTTCTAATTATTTTCCAGTTTGAAATCTTCACTAGTTAAAATCATTTGCGTGTAGACGCCCTTTTCTTTGGGATTTTTTGCTTGCAAGAGAATGGAATTCATGTGTGCCAGGAGGCTAGACACACGAATACATTTCCATTGGCCACATTTTCCAAGTGGGAAGGAGAGGCTTAAGGTGATTCAGCTACTAAGTGATACTGACCTGAAAGCGTGCGTCCTGATTAAGATCAATGGATCAGTACAAATTGCAAAGGACAGTACTTTCTAAAAGTATGTAAGGAAAGCTACACAGGATAAGACCATATTCGATTTTTGTGATGACTACAGTTGAAGGAAAAAGGAAAAATTCTAATAGTCTTCCGTTTCCTCTAGTGTAGCAATTCTTTTCTTCCTGACCTTTGGCTCTCCCACAAGGAAGTTCATGACGACATTGTTTTCAGAAGCCAATACCATGTCCTCCTGTCTCTACTTGCAAGAAAATAACTGGGCTTCCAGTAAGTGTAATTGGTGTTAACAGTGATTTATTATACACCTAGTTCTCCAGATGGCCCTTCATGTAGGAATTATTTTTCCTGAAAACAGAAAAATATGGAATTTCTTCCTGCTCATCAGGTTATAACAGGTCTACAAGCCACTCTGTCAAAAACTAGAACCAAAAATTTTGACAGAGTTCCCTTAAGACAGAGAGATACAGAAAAAAGCACATTCCATCTGGTAAATAATTGCTGGGGTTGCATTCCTGTGCATTCAGGCAGGAGCTAACCTCTGTGCAGCATGAGGCCTTGAAAACCTCTTGGCCTAACAGGGCCACAGGAGGTAAGATCTACTTAGATCTATCCCATCCTCAGATTGCAGCCTCTGGGGTGCTGGTGCAGCCTAGACTTTCAGCTCACCCACAATCATGAGCTAGACGTACGATTATTGAGGAAGTTCACTCTTAAGTACAAAAGTTTGGACGGATACACAAAGCCAGTATTCTGCGAGAGTGAAGAGGGATATTTGCCAAGGTCATTTTAAGGTGACCAGGGTTGCAGAGCAAAGTTAAATATAGTTCTAAGTTACCTGTCATCTTCCTGAAAAACAAGCTGGAAAATGTATCTAAAAGGCTATATCAGTCTGGTGATGGAATGCTTGGGAATGGGAAAAGCATTCAGCAGTGAACAGTGAGCTATCAAAAGGATTTAACGTAGTTAATTTGTAGCAGGTTAATTTCAGGTGGCTACTCTAGTAATGATTTTTATTCAGGAAGAATTCTGGAAGCATCGGCAGGAGGGCCACATATGAGGGATGTTGTGGGCAAGAAGGTCCAAGAATTTGGGGATCCAGGCTCAGATTAGGGGTCACAGGCTCACATGCCTTGAAGGATCGGGCTGATAAATTGTGTGAAATGTTAAAGCATTGGCCTGGCCAAATAACACATATCTGTAGGGTTTAGCCTGTGGGTCAAGAGGACAGGTTGCTGCTCCTGGACTAAAAGATCTTTGAGCCTTCTTTGACTTCTGGGTTTTGTTTTATGTGGAAAGAATGCTCTTTTATCTATTAAGAGCCAAAAACTTGTGTTAACCTTTGTGGTAAGAGGAGGCGGTGTTGCCTAGTAGTATAAAACATGGTCTCCAACCTCTAGAACTCAAAAATATTTTAAAACAAGATATGCTCATACAAAGGCAACTAACAATTCCAGGCAAAATTACACAAAGTCCTATAGCCACTCGGGGGAAGTATTGCTAACTTTCATCTAGATTGGTCCTCCAAGAGGCACAGAATAGCCAAGGCTTGATTTGGGCATAAAAGGATAAACCACATTGAGATAATGGAAAGTAGAGTTGTTAGGTGGTGAGAACGATACCCCACCACCACCAAAAAAAAAGCCAAAAGGCAACCGGGCTTGGGGTGTAGAAGGGAGGTCCTTGGATCCTAGAAAAAGACCCCTATTCCGTTCTGAGACTGGGTCCTGCTCCTCCTTACTGGGAGCTGAAGGTTTTTCCTGGGGCCCCAGTTCCCCTAGCTGGGCCCCACCACCTGCAGTCAGAGCCCTTAGAGCTCTCCTTCTATTGCCTGTTCCACACCCCAGCCCAACTGCCTGTTTGCAGACTGTCAACAGACTGCTAATCGGCCACCTGTAGGACAGTTCCCCCGATGCTAAACCAAGGCAAATGAGTTCAGAGGATAAGTCTAAACTCTTGACAATCAGAAATGAGGAGGCAGAAATCCTTCTGAGAGTTTAAATTTGTCTTTGAAACTATTTAGTATTTATAGCATGCGCTTGGGGCTGTATTCTTTGCCATCCGTAACTAACAGTGACTAATTGCCCGCAAGGTGCCCAAATCAGTAGATGCACGCTGACACTTGCCTCTTCACAGCAACCTCTAAGGTGGAGTCCTTTATTATCCCCTCTCCAGTGATGAGTAGACTGAGCCTAATAGGAGTAAAACAACATGCCCAAAGTCATCCAGTCAATGAGGGCACAGATTCCAACCCAAGACTTCTGTCTCCAGAAACTGACTACAACTGTTAACCATTACACAATACAACTTCCTGTTCCTGTACCTGTCCTGTGGATGTGTCAACACGCAGTCCACTGCCAGAGGCAGCTGCCAGGCCTGTCGTTTGATAGAAGCATCCCCCACTTCCCAAACAAAGCACCCATTTGATGTGGGAACTTGTATCACCTGCTCTCCAAATCATGCCGCCTTCTCACCACATTAGAATCACCTGGGGCACTTAAAAAAATCCAACCACCACTGAGGCCCCAGCCACAGCCCCTAGAGATTCAGATTTAATTGGTTTGGGTTGGAATCAGACATTGGTATCCTACAAGATTCCCCCCAGGTGATCCTAATATGCTGGGAGGGTTGAGAACACAGGCAGTGAGTGAGATTGAGGGCTTGGACGTGATTTCTGTCACCATGGATCAGTTATGTCACCTGGGTGAACCTTAGTTTTCTCACCAGTAAAATGGGGATTACAGAAGTCTGTACTTTATAGGATTGATACAGGATTAGGTTAGATGGAAAAAGTGGTATGCAATGAAGGTTAGGTCCCTGGTCCTACCCTTAAAAGCCTTATTGATCCAGAACGAGACTGAAGTTTATAGTTTCTCATGCAAACAGAAAAGGTATTCTTCCTGCTTTCCACTCAGACCTGCTAACACCACAGGGTAGAAGAGGGGCCTGGGCAGGCATTTCTGACAACTTGCTAGCTCTTTCCAAGGTGTAAAGGCAAATGCCTTTCAGAGCCAGACAGCTAACCTATAGGTGTGAAGTAACTCGTTTACCGCTGTAAGGAGTGCTGAAATCAGGTGTGAATTGGACCTGCCCCATGAAGGTCATCGAATTCATTAAAACAACAAGACTAACAATATGCTGTTGGGCAAACAGATCCATCTGTTGCCATTTGCAGCTGGTGGGCTGTCAGTTTGCACCCCTAGGGGCTCCCCGCCGCTTCTGTACAGGTGAGCTGCCAGCAGCCACTTCCCCTTCCAAGGGTTTCAAGGACACTGGCCGTGACAGTGAAGGGGACTGCAGACCACAGCCAGACTGGTTAGAAGCAGACTGGCAGCTAGTGGTTAAAAATGCCCGCCTTACAGACAGCCCCTACTCCAAGCCCAGCTCTCCTCCGACTACCTGTGAGGCCTAAATTCACTGCTCTGAGCCAGTTTGCTCACATCTAAATGTGGCTAAAATGATCTTCCCTTTGAGGTCGTTGTGAGGATTAAAAGAACAATGGATGTAGAGCGAGCGCTCAGCTCAGTGCCTCCGCCCTGAGTAAAGGCTCCGGATGTGTCGGCTTTTGTTGGATTTTGCCGTTCTTCCAACAAAGTAAGAAGAGCCTCAAGCACTACCTGCCCCTGTGCCCTGGAAGATCACTTAAACTAGAGCCATCCAGTTCATTCTAATCCATTACCTCATCCCTCCTTTGGACCTACAGTCACAAGCACTGAGAATGAAGTCTGAAAGAGATAGTGAGAGGTGAGATAAAGGGTATAAAATGACAAAAAAAAAAAGAAGTGCAGGGTTTGTTTCTGGTTGTTCCCAGGGAGCATGGGGCAGGTGGCTCACCGAGTGGGGCACAGAGAAGTGACACAAGACTCCTCCCACATCTCCGGCTTTGCGGTGGGCCCCCGCGAGTGCTGGGCAGCACCCAAGCTTGGTCAACATGGCAGGAAATGATGGATGTGTTTGAGCCTCGAGAGAAGGACTTTCTGGGTTTAACTGGGGACATCTCTTGTTTCCGAGAATGAGAATCTAGCATGTGTGGTTCACCCCACCTTGGCATTTGCCATGGAAAAGCCAAGAAAAACAAAAGTCAGGCCTCACAAGACAGGCATGTATCTGTGGTTTGGCTTATGACAGGCCCAAGTTTGAGTTCAGAGAGGCCCTGAAAGCATGGACGGCTGCTAGATCAGCTTTGGTCCTTGGGCCTTAGGGAACAAAAGCCATTAACCCAGTTTTCAACTGGGAAACCATTCTCTCCATACTCTCAGTCCCTGTGGTTTGGATGAAACTGACTTTATCCCTATCTCCAGGGTGTGGGTGTGGTATTAGGGCAGGCCACCCTGAGCATCACATTCCTCTGACCTGGTGATAGGTTCAGAAATGGGCATGTGACCCTATCAGAGCCAGAGAGATACAAGGAAAATCTGTTTATATTAATATTGACTTTATTGAAGTATAACTTACATACCCTAAAATTCACCCTTTGAAGAGTATAATTCAATGATTTTTAGTAAACTTACAGAGTAACCATCACAACAATCAAGTTTTAGAACATTTCCATAATCCCCAAAATATCTCATGCCCATCTGCAATCATAAGGAGACTTCATCTGAGGTGTTGGTAGAGGTTCCCACATTCCTTTGGGCTGGGCCTGTTTGCAGTACTGATGACCAGAGCCTGGAGCTACAAGGTGCCACATCACAAAGAACCTGAGAGAAAAGCAATCACTGCAGAAGGGAGAAATAAGAGATGTTGAGAGACTGGGGCCTGAGGTCACTGGTTGAAACTGATCAAGCCAAACATGAAGCCAGTCCTTCTCCTGGACTTTTCAGTCACATGAGCCAACAAGTTCCCTTTTGTCTTAAGCCAGTTTGACTTGGGGTTTTCCATCTTTTGCAACGGGAAGACTCAACTGACTCCAAAAATTATTGACCAGACTCTAATGACTAAAGTTGAAACCTTTATTAAGTGGATATTCAGATAGGAATGCCCACCTTCAGATCTGTTGTAATTCTAGAATTGTTTTACCTATGACCAAAGAGCCATTTTGCAGATGAAGATTCAGGCCTGCAAAGGTAAATTGCTTAACCAGGATACATACCAGAACCTGAACAAGTCCTTGACTCTGTGTAACTCTGAATTTCATCCTGTCTTTCTTCCTCAAATCATCACCATCATCATCATCATCATTGCATTACCTTTTTTTTTTTTTTTTTTTTTTTTTTGTGGTACGCGGGCCTCTCACTGTTGTGGCCTCTCCCATTGAGGAACACAGGCTCCAGACACACAGGCTCAGTGGCCAAGGCTCACGGGCCTACCCTCTCCACAGCATGTGGGATCTTCCCGGACCGGGGCACGAACCCGTGTCCCCTGCATCGGCAGGCGGACTCTCAACCACTGCGCCACCGGGGAAGCCCTGCATTACCTTTTGTAAGATGTTTAACATGTATTCTAAGTATTGTGCAACTAATAAGTCACTTAATCTTCACAAGCACCCTATGGGTAGGTACTATTATTATTCCCATTTTATAGATGAGGAAACTGAGGTCTAAAGAGGTTAATTAACTTGTTCAAAGCCATACAGCTTGTGAGTGAGTAGCAGAAGCAGGATTTGAATGCAGCCACACTGGTGACAGAAACCATGCTCTTAACGAGTGCATTATACTGTCTCTTGTAAATTAAAATTAACCTAACATCAGCTTTTAATCAGAGTTACATTGGTTTTTCATGCAGAGGCACTGCCTTTTTTTAACGTATATTTTATTTGTTATAAAAATAAAATGCAAACAAAGCACCCACATTTTTTCCGTATTTTATATGCTGTTCAATTATGTAAAACAATTTTTATCCACCTGATTTCAAGGAGCCATAAACTTTTGTGCTTCTTACAACTTTGTTCTGTGCTTCTCAATACATATTGCAAATAAGGATTAATTGTGGCAAAAGTCTTATTCTGAGGTCTTCTTGTGATGAAAAACTAAGTGCTCTGCTTTATTAATTTTAATTGGTATTTAATGATATAGTATTTGATATCGTAATTTAACATGAAATATTACATTTCATATCAGTCAACTAACAAAAAAGTGAAAGACTTGGAATTTAACAGCCCACTTCTAGAAACAAAATATACACATGAAAAGTGACATAAACCTGTCTTCTCTGTTTTCTTGAAACCACATGAAACATGTAAAGTACTTCAAAAGCCCTGAAATGCTATATAAAGGTAACATACAATACTCTTTAACATTTTCACACACATTGTCTCAGTTGATCCTTACCTAACGCATGTGATCAGACAAGGATTATTGGTGAATAGGCATTGTTGTTTTTAACGCAGTGCCATGGAAGGCTTTTATTTTTACGTAGGAGAGTGAATTTATTTTTATGTAGGAGAGTGCCAGGATAAAGGTGGTCTTTTAGAGAATTCAGCCGGTAGATGCATATAGGAAGGTTGGGAGGAAGGGTGGGGATCGAAGGCACGAAGAGCAGTTTAGGAGGCTGCTTTTGCAGAAACCTCAGATGCATAGGGGGTCTGTACCAGTACTTGAGACTGATTTGGATCCCAGGGGCAACAGAACTTCGTTCCAAGTTTTAATACCATTGTTAAAATCAGTGAGTCATCAATAGGGCACTGGAGAGCGTAAAGGGAGTGGTAGGTAACTGGAAAACAATGGTATGCGTGTGCTGGAGGGTAGGAGTGAGGATAGGAGGAACTGATGGTGGAACCTGGGCGATTATCCTGGGCAAGTCTGATCAGTCTTCAAATGATGGAGGTGGGTTAGAGTCAGGCTTCTAAACCCTCAGCTAGTGATCCCTCATTGCAAAAGGCAGCCTGGTAACAGGAGGCTCGGGGCACAGATGTCAGTAGTTTTATTTTTCTAATTCTTGTGGAATTTACATTTTATTCCCTAATAAAGGGTGTGCCTGCCTTGGGGATTCATGCAAATTTCACAAGAAATCAACATCTTCCCCATCAAACCTAGGCCCCACTTTCCTAAGTTCTCATCTCCAGGTTTCTTCTTCTGTGGCCCAGCATAATTTCATAGTCATAAGGAAATGGTCCAGTGTGGCCACTAACTCCCTATGAACTCAATACTAAATTAGTCATTCTGTTCCACGAACGCCTACAAGTATGGGGGCATTCTGGGGCACAGTTCCCGGGTAACTTGTGTGCATTTTGGTTGAGTTTTTTTTCTGCCATCTCTGGTCTGCGCTCACACTGTCCAGTGTAGTGGGGATGTGGACCCTGAGAGGAGAGGAGGGCAGTGCTCCTGGGGAGAGAGAGGCTTTGGAGCAGGCAAGGAGGTTAGTGCCTCACCAGTAACAGCAGGCTTCTTCCGCCTTTGCTGCCCGTTCGTGCTGGAAGAGGAAGAAATGAAACAAGCTCAAGTCGTCATTCACCCTCAGATTATTTTATTCTTACTTGGAGAGAGAAAAACCTGCATTTGAGCCCAGCTTCTGGCCCCTTATGAGTTGTTTGAACTTGGATATGTGAACAGTTATGATAACATCTTTCCTGTCTCAATCCCAGGATTATTGGGAGGATGCATAAGTCAATGCATAGGAAAAATGCTGCACACAGTGTCCAGTGAAGCACCAATAAGCACAGCCACTTTCAGTTGGGGTCAGGATTCTCTATTACTGCTGTCTGTTGACATCTATCATCTTGGTGTTATGGTTTCAAGTGAGAGCCTCAAGCAGTATTAACTGTATTATTTTAAGGATGATGTAGCTTCTGGGACCATATTTTACTTTCTGAAGATTGTAATTTTAGGGATAACAGAATACTGAAAAGGGAGTATTCTGGAAAATTGAGGACATATGGGCAGCAGAGAGACATTTTTTAAAAAGTACTAGACTGGAAGTTAGGAGGCTTGATCCCTAGTCCCTCCTCTGTCAGTGATCTTGAACCACTGTGGCACCATTCTGGGCCTCTGTTCCCCAATCTGTAAAATGAAGGTGCTTGACCCATTGTTTTGTAACTGGGATGAGTTGTGGAGTCACCTGGGAAGATCCCCAACGGTGGAGCTTTTGGTTTTTGTTTTGTTTCTTGCTGTGTTTCCAAAACTTAAAAATGTCATTGGCACAGGGTAGGTACTCAATCAATCCATTTTTATTGAACAAATAAAACTTTTTGAAAATTCGCAGGCCTGGGTCCACTCTAGAATCCTTGCAGTATGGGGTAGAACCTGTGTATATATATTGAAAAAGCCCTCCAGATCATTTTGTCAAGCACTCCTGGCTATGAACCACGAAACTCAACAATCCCCAAGGTTCCTTCCACATAGTTGCCGGATTTAGCAAATAAAAATACAAGACATCCAGTTACATTTGAATTTCAGATAAACATGAAAAAAATTTTAGTGTAAGTGTATGCCCTGCAATATTTGGTTGTTACAACTTAGGCTCATGGTTAGGGCAAGAGAGTGGCACCTTGAAACTGGCCCAGATTTGGGAATCAGGCAGATAATCTTGGTTTGACTCTTTGCCCTGACTGTGCGATCTTAACAAATTGCTTAACTTCACTGGGCTTTATAACTATAGTATCTCTCCTGTAGAGTTGCTGCAAGTGTTAGAGATCATATAGGCATGATGGCTGGCACTTGGCGAGTATCTAATAAAGTTTAGCTGTTATTACTATAGTTGATAGGTTTAGTTGGTTTGAAGAAACAAAACTCAGTATCAATGAGACCTTTATTGAATATACTATCAACTAGTAAATAGGCATTCTGAAATGACCAAGATTATAATTCATAGTTCTAGAACTTCCTTGGTGGCACAGTGGTTAAGAATCCACCTGCCAATGCAGGGGATACAGGTTCGATCCCTGGTCCAGGAAGATGCCACATGCCCCGGAGCAAGTAAGCCCGTGCGCCACAACTACTGAGCCTGTGCCCTAGAGCCCACGAGCCACAACTGCTGAGCTCATGTGCCACAACTACTGAGGCTGTGTGCTGCAACTACTGAAGCCTGTGTGCCTAGAGCCCATGCTGTGCAACAAGAGAAGCCACCGCAATGAGAAGCCCGCGCAACTCAATGAAGAGTAGCCCCCACTCGCCACAACTAGAGAAAGCCTGCTCACAGTAATGAAGACCCAACGCAGCCAAAATAAATAAATAAATTTAAAAAATCATTCATTCAACTAATACTGAATTAAAAAAAAAATAGTTCTAGGTAGACCTGGGAAAAGTTAGAATGAATGCTGACCTTCTATCAAACAATACCTCTATGTCTGGGGGAACAAAACATAATAAAAATTAATAGATTATCCAGAATAAAGAAAGGAAGGAAGTTCTTTCATTTCATTCATTATGAAATGTCATTTGCTTAGCTGACTTTTTCTAACGTCAAAGGTAAATATTCGCTCAGGTTTTATAGGGTCATTAGACAGAGGGATAGGCTATTACTTGGGCAGTGGAAATACTTCAATGCTAACCTAGCTTATCTGTCTTCTAGGTTAAAAGCATCTTCTGTTTCTAGAACTTTTTTGTTTCCAGAAACTTCTAACATATCTCCTCTGGTTAAAAATTAAACACACATGGCAATAAAAGTAAAATGTCCATTCAAAGAAAGCAGTTTTCTCTAGAAATATCTATCTGGACAAAATCTGTAGATAATTTCAAAATGAAATTTAAAGAGGTATGACTGGAAAGTAAATTGACTGTTACATTTTCAACTGAGCTACTCTGATATCAACTACACACTTTAAGTCTGCCAATTGTTATTTCATCGTTTATCCAACACATATTTATTATTGACCATATACTAGGTACCAGATACTGTTGTGCTAGGAATCCTCACTGAACAAAACAGGGGTCAGTGAACATAATAGACCCCAATCCTTGCCTTTGAGGAGCTTGTATTCTGGGGTCGGGAGAGAAATATAAGCTTGCTCCGTAAGTGAATTCTGTAGGCTGTAGATGGTGATAAGAGCTGTAGGAAAAGGAGAACGGGCAGGAAGATGGGACTAAGTGATAGGGGTGGAGTGGCAATTTAAACAGCATGGTAACAGTGGACCTCTCTGGGAAGGCGACATTTGAGGAAAGGAGGTGATGGCAGGAGCCACAGTGCTCCAGGGATGAAAAGAGGAACATCAAGCACAAAGGACCTGAAGGGGGAGTATGCCTGGAGTGCTCCAAGAATGGGCCAGGAGGCCAGTGTGGCTGGAGTGGAGAGAGGGAAAAGGGGAGGAGGAGGGAAGAGGACTAAGTAACTATTATCGTCTTAATCATGATTAGGGGCTCCATGAACCCAACTTCCAATTCTGAGTCTTAGTTTATCTACTCTATGACTGCAGGGAAATCCTAAACTGCTTACCTGGAATGATGGTTCTTGTAAAGCATGGGTAGGTTAGGATTTATTTCACAAAACTGTGACTGGAGAAAATCAGTATAACTTGGTGGTGATGAATGTGCTTTAACTGATAGATCTGAGTTTATATTCTGGTTTCCTTACTTGCTAGATGTGTGCCCTAGGGCAAGTTACTTAACCTCTCTGTGCTTCACGTTCCATCTCTGCAAAATGAGGCAACTAAAAGTGGCTACTTTTGAGTTGTGAGGGTTATAGGAGAGGGTCCACATAAAATGCTTAGCACAGAGCTTGGCACATAAAATGTACTAAATAAATATCATGATTATTTCTTGAAAAGTATAATTAGGAGGATTAGGCATTTCAAAATATCTATTTCAGTGTACATTTGAAATGTATATTTAATAACCAAAACATGCTCTTGCACAAAAATGTCTTATTATTGTTATGAATCGTTGTGACAGCCAGCCTCCAAATTGATCCCCAATGATCCCTGTCTCTGAGTATTTACACCCTTGTATCGTCCCCTCTCACATTGTACCAGGGTTGGTCTATGGGACCAAAGAATATGGCAGAAGTGATGGCATGCCATTTTTGAGAATAGGTTATAAAACACATTGCAGCTGTGATCTTGATCATTCTCTCTCTTTCTCTCTCTCTCTCAATCATCACTTGTTCTGGGGAACCAGCTGCCATGTCATGAGTAGCACTGTGGAGAGGCCCCCTATGGAGAGGCACCCCCTACGAGGTCCACATGACAAGGAACTGAGGCCTTTTGCCAACAACCATAAGAGTCAGACCCTTCTTGGAAGTGGACCCACCAGCCCTGGTCAAAACTTCAGATGACAAAAGCTCTCACTGGCATTTTGACTCTAACTTCATGAGATACCCTGAGTCAGAACCATCCAGCTAAGCAGATCCCAGATTACTGACCCTCAGAAACTCTGTGAGATGATAAACTTTTATAGTCTCAAGCTTCTAAGTTTTGGGGTAATTTGTTTATGCAGCAACAAATAACTAGCACTCTATGTGTGTGTGTATATTCAACAGTTAATTAAAATTTATATACATATATGTATATGTATATGTTTTAATTAACTTTTGAAAATATAGAATATATTGGATCTAATCCAATTTCTATCATTTTTCTATCACCTTTGGTCTTTAAAGATCACCATTGATCCTTGGTAGTTTATAAGCATTTATTCAGTTATTTTTTACATACTTGTTATCAGTGCATACACTCCTTTTTGTATTTGATTTTCCCCCTTAGAATCATTTCACATGTACCAACAGATTGCAACATTCTTAGCATTTTTACTGGCTATATAGCATTCCTCCCTGTGGCTTTGTCACATCATCTCAAACATTCCCTATTGCAGGATATTCGAGTTACTTTCAGTTTTTAAAATAATAACAAAATAATAGCTGGCACAATAAAAAATAGTGCCAATTAGCTGGGCAATGTACTGAGAGTTAAACAGACTAAGTCCCTGCTCTTAGATACATAAAAGACAACACAGAGGGAGCAAGCCCTCCTAAGATACACGCAGACTACAAGCAGATATTGGACACAAACGTTGGCTAAGTAAGTGAGCTGCCCTTTAGGCTGGTCTACGATGGTGAGTACAAAGGAGCTGAGTCAACCTGTTTATGAAGATAATAATAATAATAGTCTTCTAGAATTCAGTGTTTCCTGCTGAAATATAGGAATGACAGTAGACAATAAAACTTTTGCTCCAAGTCTCAAAGCAGAGTTTCAGAGAGGGTAGCCCTGAACAAAAGCCACTGTCCCCAGACTGTGTGTCTGTCTCCTCCCATTTCACCATTCTCCTCCCCTCCTTTGGCTGTGCTTTGTCAGGGTCTACAATTGTGACTGGAAGAAAGAAGTTGATTAAGCCCTTCTTTGCTGGAATCCAGCACGACAATATATGTACCAAGTCTCCTTTTGAACATAGCAGTCATTAAAAGGCTCTTACGTAACCAGATCCTGTAAGAGAGGAGCCATCATTTCTCCAGCTTGGTTGGTTCTGGTGCTCAAGCTCTGACTTTACTCATGTTCCTTACAGGGTTTTGAGGACCACCGGGTAAGCAAGCCATCTTTAACCTTTAAAAAATAATTTGTGATTGAAGGGAGCTACACTTAATATATTAAGAAACATTAAACATGACTAATTCTAAAACCTCATCAGGCTCATGCCCATCAACTAGATTGATGGGCACGAACCTGATGAGGTTGTTTTATTTTTTTTCTGATGAGGTTTTAGGTGCAGCCCTGCCAGTGGCAGGGAGGGGGAATTAACACTTCTTTAAAGACAAGACTGAGGTTGTGTTGACATCAGCGTTCCTTATTAAGTTTCAGCTGTGATCATCCTCAACTGAATGTGGGGCAGCCTCCTTCCTTTCCCCTCCTCCCCACTCAGTGCCCCTACCACCCACGGAAGACTCCCCTCCCTGTCAGCTTCACTAAGAGAAACTTCGTATTTATCTTCCGTTAAAAGTTTGTCTGATGAAAAGGCTCCAAGGCTCAAAAGACAGCTCAGTTGTTTGAAAACTCCTGGGTTAGAGAATGGTGCTATGAGGTCAAGGTCGAAAGGTCACTGGGTCGGGGTTTCCTTGCCAAAGGAGAAAAAGCTTCAGTGACAATGACTCAGCTCAAAGTTATCGCTAACATGGTTGCAAAAGCAAAACAAAACAATGTAATGCACATGCTGTCCTAGCTGGAATGATCAGTGCTCAGTTCTGGCTCTGCACTCCTGCAACGTGGGTTTGCATCCTATCTCCACCACTTAGCACTGTGGCTTTCTGCAGATATTTGAAACTCTTTAAAGCTCCATCTTCATTGCTCCAAACTGTGGATATAATCATGTCTACCTCACAGGAGAAGCAAGTTCTCAATAAGTGCTATCATTTACTAAAATTATATTGTTAATTATAATAATGCTTATATTATTATAAATATTATATAACTAAGCCTATTATTATAAGATTATAATAATACTTATTAATAGTTACATCTTTCAAGTCAAAGTCTATTATATTACAGTTAATTTAGTGTATTTATTAACTCCCCTAAAGGTCAGGTGGTTTCTCGGGTTTCTTCATCTTTGTGTCCTTTATAAAAATTAACTGAATGCTTTGGACACAGTAGACCCTCAATAAGTATTTGTTAAATAAATAACTGTTCTAAATATAGTGGGTCTGCAGGGATAGGCTTGTACACATAATCCCTCCACTTAGCATCCTAGGAGAATGTCATACACCTTTAAATGCTCTATAAATATTTTATAAGAGTAACAATGATGTAATGAAGATTATAATTATGAATAAAGATTACTCTTAGCTTAAATTTCCTGAAATAGGGTTAAGTCCTTCAGCAGCATATAAAACATATTCACACAGGGTTTCAGCCTAATGCAAACTGAACCCTAACTTACTTTGTTAAATAACTAAAGCAAATGAATTGCTGAGTCCTATACCTTTCAAACAATCGTTTCCAGGAACCAGAAGTGTGGGGCTATAGATTGAAATAAATTAGCCTTCTTTTTTTTCTAGATTTAGGTAATCATTATCTTACGTGTTTTCTGACAACAGTCAGCAACTAGATTATTTTACATTCATTTCCTAAGCTTTGTGATGCTTCTAACTAAATGGCAAACCAGCTAGTGAAATGTGAGTTATGGGCTTTGGGATATAGAAAGTAGCAGAGCTGGCCCTATGGGCCATTCCCTTCTGCTTCTCTATCTTAGATTTCTCCAACCAGGGAAGCTGAAGCTCTCTTTTGGAAGAGGAAACCACAGAGCCGCTGGCAGAAGGTAAGTCTTCCAGACTGTGAGTCATAGACTAGCATTTTGTAATATTAATAAATGTTCCTTAAAGAGAAGATTCCTTAGCGGTAGTAAGACCTTGGGCAAGGGTGAGGGAACACACGGCTTCCCTTAATAAACTTCCAAGGTTGGCACTGGAAAAGGATCTGCAGGTGGTGGATCCAGCTGTCTCAACTGCACAATCCCCCTGCCCCCCAGTTCACCTTCCCTTTGAGGGAGACTCCCTTGTGCTGTGCTCAGGTCTGCACCCACAGTCTCTCTCTCTCTCTCTTACACACACAGACACATTCTTGCCACTTTGACTTCCCTTTGACACTCTGGCATGAAGACAGCTAAAACCCCTTCCCTCACATCTCTGTAAAAGATTTGAGAATGACAAAACTTAAAATCTCGATGATAACTATGGTATACATCCATTGTAAACAAAGAAACAAACAAAAAGGCGGGGGGTGGAGGAGATGAAGAAGAGTAGAGTATTAGGAAGGAAATTGCTTCCAGGGCCTGCCCCAATTTTACCTGTCCCAAAGGCCTGGTACAACTTTGGTGGCCTCCTGCCTGTGTCTTCCTTGCTCTCTCCTGATTTCTCTCCTTGCTGCCATGTACCTTATTGGGCCTGAGTGTATGGGACACTCTCAAGGTGCCAGATTCTTACCTGCAGTATATCCAAGGCCCATTCTCGTGCAACTCACTCTGTGAGGTTTGATCCTTACTGTAACTTGATGAAGCAGGCACAGTGGGTATTCCTTCCATTTTACAGACAAGGCGCTTGAGGCTCAGGGAGGTTAAAGAGTTGGCTGCTGGTGTTTGCACACAATTCCTAGTATATGACAGATGCCTAATTGCATTACACGAAGGGCCGCAATGCAAATGGTCTGGTAGAATGTACCAGTGTAGATACTCTTTAACTGCAAAGTGTGTGTAACTTATGGTCATGTTCATTATTAATGTACTAGATTACCTTAACTGAATCCTGAGGGAATGGGCACAGGACAAATTGGTTTTGACAGGAAAGGAGGGAGAGGAAAAGGTTCTGAACATGGGGATGCTGCCAGTAAGACGGTCCTCGATATGACCACAAGTGTAGAGCGCTGGGCCACATGATGCCATTGGGGGTGATATCAAATAAATAAATAATATGTGTTAAAAAGTGCCTGAAGGAAATTTGCTGTAATCTTAACAGTGGCTATATCTAGGTGATGGAGCCATAAGCAATTTTTATTTTTCTTTATTCTTTTTTATACTTTTCCAAAATCTTTTTCTTATAATGGTCATACATCACTTTTTTTTTTTTTTTTTTTTTTTTTTTTTTTTTGCGATACACGGGCCTCTCACTGTTGTGGCCTCTCCCGTTGCGGAGCACAGGCTCCGGACGAGCAGGCCCAGCGGCCATGGCCCACGGGCCCAGCCGCTCTGCAGCATGTGGGATCTTCCCGGACCGGGGCACGAACCCGTATCCCCTGCATCGGCAGGCGGACTCTCAATCACTGCGCCACCAGGGAAGCCCCTATACATCACTTTTATAGTCTAGAAAACTGTTAAGTGTTACTTATGTGTTAGCTTATGTTATTTTGTAAAAATATATGACTATAGGGACTTCCCTGGTGGTCCAGTGGTTAAGAATCTGCCTTCCAGTGTAGGGGATGTGGGTTCGATCCCTGGTCGGGGAACTAAGATCCCACATGCCGGGGGTGGGGGGGCGGGGAACTAAGCCCGAGCGCCGCAGCTACTGAGCCTGTGTGCTCTGGAGCCGGCGCACCACAACTAGAGAGAAGCCCGAGTGCTGCAACGAAGAGCCCTCACACCACAATAAAAGATGCCATGTTCCGCAACTAAGACCTGACGCAGACAAAAATAAATTAAAAAATATATATATAGATGACTATCAAATGAAAAACATATGTGCTTCAAAGGACACTATCAAGAAAGTGAAAAAGACAAGCCACATAATGGGAGAAAATATTTACAAATATATACCACATAAAGGACTAGTATCACTTATCAGATATAAGTAAAGGTCTCTTATAAAGACCAACAATAAAAAGACACATAACCCAATTTTAAAATGGGCTAATTATTTGAATAGACATTTCTGCAAAGAAGATATACAAATGGCCGGTAAGGATATGAAAAGATGCTGAACATTATTAGCCATTAGGGAAATGCAAATTAAAACCATGAGCTACCACTTACTATCTATATATGAGATGACAATAACAACAGTCAGCAAGGATATGGAGAAATTAGAACCCTCATAATGGGAATGTAAAATATTACAGCCACTTTGGAAAAATGTATATGAGTTCCTCAAAAAAGTAATTATAGAGTTACTGTATAGCCAAGAAGTTCTACTCCTAGACATACACCCAAGAGAAATGAACAGATGTGTTTACACAAACACTTGTACATGAATGTCTTAGCAGCATTATTCTTAAGAGCCAAGAAGTGGAAACAATCCAAAATGCCCATCAATGTATGAATGGATAAACGAAATGTGGTCTTATCCATACAGTAGAATATTATTCAGCTATAAAAAGGAATGAAGTACTGATACACACTACAACATGGACGAACCCTGCATATAAATGTTAAGTTTAAGAAGCCAAACCCAAAAGCTATATGTTACATGTTTCTATTTATATGAAATGTCCAGAATAGGCAAATTCATGGAGACAGAAAGTAGATTAGTGGTTGTCTGGGGCTACGGCGGGGGGTGGGGTGGGGTGGCAGGGCTGGGGAGTGACTGTTAATGAGTATGGGGTTTCTTATCGTAATGATACGAAAGTGTTCTGGAATTAGTGGTGATGGTTGCATAACTGAAAATATATTCAAAATCACTAAATTATACACTTTAAGAGTAAATTTATGCTATGTGAATTGTATCTCAGTAGGAAAATGACTAAAAATGAAGTAAAATTTCAAATATAAATCCACTAAAAATTCAGAATCTGCCACACTTTTGATTAGGTTTGTCTCCTTTTGAGGACCTACAAAATAAATGTGTACTGACTAAATGTAAGGAAGGAGAAATAAAGGATGGAGGGCACTTTGTGTATGCAGGAGCCCCCTTGGGAATAAGTATTCTTTTCATAGAATCATAGACATTTGTGGGAGGAGGGATTTTAAAGAAGATCCATTGAATCCATATAGCCTATTCTACAGATGAAGAAACTGAGGCCAAGAAGGAGGAAAGACTTTGTTTACTGTCACCCGGTGAGCTGGCAAAGGAATGAGGCTAAAAGTGAGATTTCCTGCCCCTGTCTATCTGTGAGCTGCCCTTTGCTTGTCTTCTTCACAGACAGGGGCCATCAGTTTCAGGATTTTGCAGGTGTGCTTTGCTGCGAACATGTAGGGATTTCACAGCCTCTTCTCCCCAGAGGTTAGCATCTTGTGAGGTTTGGTGACTCTTCACTGTAACCTACTTGCAAAAACACTGTGACTGCCTAAAGCCCCTCTGGGTGTGTGCTCTGCTGGAGAGCTCAGGAAGTGACCCCCTCCCCGCTCCCCGCGCTTGAGAAAATCAGTGATTGGAGAGCTGGCATTAGTGTTTCTTGTCTTGGTCATATTTGTCGGTCCTCCCGTCCTTTTTATTCAAACCATCTTCAATATGAAAGAAGCCTCAAGTCACAGCCTCACTTGCACCCACTTAGATTGCTCTGAATCGAGTGTCTGACTTCCTAGCTCGGTTCTATGCTCCCCAGGCAGGCACTGCGTCTTCTTTGGGGTCCCCCGAACACCTGCACCCTTCTGGACACGCATTCTCTCCTTTTCACCGAGGACTCCGTCCTGCATCCGAGCCGGCGCGAGCGCACGGAGGACACAAGGCCGGTCCACAGACTGTCCCGCTCAGGCACCTGCAGGAAACCAGATCCCTGAATGCTCCAGAGTCCCGCTCTCACCAGGGGCCTGGAAACAAACCGACACTCACTGAGCAATTTCTTAGTGGAGGGATGGGGCAGTAAATGGTGCTAGGCGGGGGTGTTAACCGTGCCAGCCTCCCGCGTCCAGGTACTCCTCTGGGCCAGAGATGATAGAATCGATCTGACGCAAGTCTCACTGGGGATGGATTTTTTTTTTTCCCTCCCTCGGGGAAGGAAAGTAAACACGCGTAGGCAGCAGGAGCGTGCCGGAGCGGAGGGAGCTGCTCTGCTTGCTTCTCGCGGTGCCGAAGCCAGTGGGCCTGGGCGAGGCGGCGGAGGTGCGCGAAGGTGCCTCGTGGGCCTGGTGGAATTGGAGCGGCGCGCAGGCGCACTGGAGTCTGCCCGCCGGCCGGCTCCGGGGTACAAAGAGAGTGCCGCCGAGAGTCGGGGTTCCTTGAGGTCTCGGGAGCCGCCTGGGGTTTCGCAGGCCTGAGCTGTGCCTCCGTCGCTCTCCGGGACGCAGCCACAGTCGTTTCCCACCCGGAGTCGGAGGCTTGTGGGTCTCCAACTATCTCGCTTTTGCGGTAGCAGCGGGGCCCAGGTGGTTCCAGTACGTTTCGGGGTTTAATTCTGGCGCTTGCGAGCTGGGCAGGCTCCGCCCTCCGCCGCCCCGCCCCGCCCCCTCCTCCGAGGTCCGGGAGCCGCGGGCGAGGAAAAGAGGGGCTGGCCGGGTGCCGCAGGTTGAGAGGAGCTACTGGAGGTGAGTGGACCTGAGGGTTGCGCTGCGCCCCCTTTCTCTTGCGGGTCAGCGCGGGGGCTCGGGTCTCCGACCCCTGCCCCGGGCCGGTCTCCGCGCTCAGCCAGGCCAGCTTGGCGCGCGCCGGTGGCGGAGGGCAGCCCCCGCGGGCTCCCGCTCGCCCGGTTACCCTGGCGGCCTCAGGACGGGCCTAGGGACGGGGTCCGAGAGGTTGCTGCGGCCCCGCGGTCCGCCGTCTTCGGCGCACTGCGGCGGCGGGGCTCGAGGGTTTGGAAGGGGAGCGCGGCGCGCGCGGCTTTGGGGCAGCGGGAAAGTCCGGGCCGGGCTGAGAGGCGGGAGGGTGCGGGCGTCTCTCAGGCCGGGACGCACGGCCCTTGGGTGTCCCCGGGTCCTTTATTAGCCCGGGTAGGCTGAGAGAGCTCTCCGAGGCGTCTCCCCTGGAAGTTTTCGGCTCCGCTCCGCAGGAGGGAGTGGCGGTCGACCCCTTTCTTCCTCGGTCGCGGAGCGGCAGGTGGCCTCCGGTCGCCCTCAGCGGACTCCGAGATGGCTCGGGCCAGGGTTGAAGGGGCCGGGCGGTGGGGGAGGAGTTCGGGAGCTCTGGGCCTCCGGGGTCAGTCGAACCCGGCCGGGACAGCGTGGGCTTCTGGTGGTCGTGTCGAGGCAGGGTGCGAGCGCCCTTAAGCAGACTTGTTCCCTCAACGCCCCCCCTCTTCCAAGCCCCTTCCATGCCCACGGCAGTCTCCTCCCCTTGACCGTTCTTCTCCACCTGGGTCCGCGGGGAACTTTCAGAGGCAACTCTTCGCGGCGGGTTCTGCAAGTCAGCAAGAACTTGTGCTGCGCGGGGGTGACTTGACGAGGGCTTTGGCAAGTTAGCGTTAAAAACAATCTATGGCGTCCCCCAGCGCCCGCTCTCTGCACATCGTCTCTACGGAGGTTCGTCGAATTAATGAAACACTATATCAAGACGGGAGCCGTGAGACTAAAAAGGAAGGTTAATCATCCAGATCTATAGTTGTGCACTTTCTTGCCCCAGCTTCATCCCATCCACCTCTGAGCTGGATGGAAATCAGGGCCAGTTTCCTCGTTTTTAATTCATGAGTGTATTCACCTTGCTTTTTAGGTGGTACTTAGCTGTCCGTCTGCTAGTTGCTTCTTTCATCCAACTTTCTCTACAAAAGAGTTGGGCACTCCCACATGTTATTTATTTTAAAAGTTGAGATATGATAAACGCCCCATAAATTTACCCACCTAAAGAGTATAATTCAGTGGGTTTTTTTTAGTATATTCACAGTTGTGCAGTCATCCCTACTGTCTAATTCCAGAACATTTTCATCACCCCCAAAAGTAACCTAGTGCCCATTAAGCAGTTATTCCCCATTTCTCCTTCCCCCAGCCTCTCACTCCCTCATTATAAAGTGAAGCTTTCCCAAGATAGAAATTGAATGAGAAAACTGAGATTATTAACTTCGGCCCTTTTTCAGTTAGTAGATTTGGGGAAAGGTGCTGCTGCTGAGCAATGGAAGAAAAATTAAGAATGGGCTGTCCTCTGGTGAGATTACAGTGTCTAAGGATGGAGGAGAAGCTGCCAGTAGAGGAATAATTGCCTCCTTTAAAAATACATAAGTTAGGAAAAAAAAAAAATACGTAAGTTAGGGACTTCCTTGGTGGTGCAGTGGTTAAGAAGCCGTCTGCCAATGCAGGGGACACGGGTTCGATGCCTGGTCCAGGAGGATCCCACATGCCGCAGAGCAGCTAAGCCCGTGTGCCACAACTACTGAGCCTGCGCTCTAGAGCCCGCGAGCGACAGCTACTGATCCCCACATGCTGCAACTACTGAAACCTGCACGCCTAGAGTCCGTGCTCTGCAACAAGAGAAGCCACAGCGATGAGAAGCCCCCGCTCGCCGCAACTAGAGAAAGCCCACACGCAGCGACGAAGATCCAACGCAACCAAAAAATAAATAAATGTATAAATAAGTTAATAATAAAAAATACACAAGTTAGGAATGCATTTTATCCCTGTAGGTAGGGCACGCCAGTGCTTTGGGGCACTTTCACACTTTAGATTTGCCAAGTCCACAAATCATTCCAGTTGAGGTTCTGCCTCAGCAAATGCGAGTTCTGTTTTGTGTATGTGTTTTGGGGGGAGGTGTTAGTTTTGTTTTAAAGTATCCACTGTCCCCAAAGAAAGAAACCACAGATAAATGGCCACTAGAATGGATACATTCAAGACTTGGGTTCATTTCATGAGTATCAGCACCTGCTCTCAAATAGCCCTATGAGCTACTGTGCTCATGTATTAACCCTTGGTCTGAGGTGGAGGAGGAGGATGGGAAAGGGTCTAGTTGGAGGAAATTCAAGAAACTGGGGAAAGGAGTTGGAGAAAGGCTGAAAGGGGAGTACTTTTGGGAGCTGAGGTCTGTTGAAATGGAGAAGGGTGAGCAGATTCAGAAGCAGCAAAGGGGAATCTCAGAAATTTCGGACCCTTAAGCATTTTGTTGGACTATTTGTGCACGCTCTGAAGATCACTTTTTTTTTTTTTTTTTTTTGCGGTACGCGGACCTCTCACTGTTGTGGCCTCTCCTGTCGCGGAGCACAGGCTCCAGATGCTCAGGCTCAGCGGCCATGGCTCACGGGCCCAGCCGCTCCGCGGCATGTGGGATCTTCCCAGACCAGGGCACGAACCCGTGTCCCCTGTATCGGCAGGCGGACTCTCAACCACCGCGCCACCAGGAAAGCCCTGAAAATCACCTTTTAGTGAGCAGAGCTGAAGCTATCCAAATTACACAACAACCACCGTGCTTCTCTTCTGCCCTCCAATCAGGTGAAGTCAAGTTGGTTTCAAATGTTACAGGATATTTTATGCCTGTTGCATGGGTGGCTTGGCTTATGCATCTTTTTTAAAAAAGTAATTTTAAAGTTGAACTATAACATACATATAAATCTTAAGTGTACAATTTGATGAATTTTCACAAAGTGAGCATAAACTTATAACCAGCACTGAGATCAGGAAGCAGAGCATTGCCTTGCCTTTCTCCAGTCACACTGTCTCCCCAGAGGTGACCACTGTCCCAGCTATCGGTGAGTTTTGCCTGTCTTCGTGGTCTGTATACACATGGGATCATACAGTATGTTTTCGTGGGGGGTTTTGTTTTCGTTTTGGTTTGGTATCTGGCTTCCTTTAGTCAAAATTATGTTTGTGATATTTAGCCGTGTTGTTGCATGTGGCTGTATTTCGGCCATTATCATTGCTGTCCAATGTTTCATTGTGTGACTGTGCCAGTTTATCCATTCTAGAGTTGATGGGCATCTGAGTAGTTTCCGAATTTTGTCTGTGGGGAATAGTGTGACTGTGAACATTCTACTACATGGCTTGATACACAGTACACATTTGTATAGGGGATGTAGTCGGGAGTAGAATTGTGCTTAACTCCTCTCCTCCCTCTTTCCTCTCAAATAAAATTCAGTGAAAATTCCTCTAAGGTGAAGGCTGCTCCACCAACTTTCATTTAGAATAAACCAATATCAATGAACTTTAATAAATAATAATTACATTTGTATTTTATGCAAGGCCCTGGTGGGGGGAATTCAGAGACTAAGACCCTCATATGGTTCATAGCAGATGGGGAGATGTAAGAATACAGAATTGAATAGGAGCAGAAGGATGGAAATATCTGATATAAATGGCTCATTGGAAATGTGGGGGAAATTATCACCAAGTAGAGAGATCTGGTTGATGTTTAGGGAGATTGGGCCTTGAAGAATGTGTTCAGGTGGGGGTTAGAGTAAAAGACATTGCAGTTTAGGCCATGGCTGTTGAAGGAGCAAGGAAGTCCAGCAGTGCTTGACACATGATAGCATTGTCAGTCACATGCTTAGAGACCCAGCTGAATGGCAATTTGAGATTGTGCCCTTCATCCAGTGGTTCGTGATTATGAACCAGCCTGGTGATCTCTGTGGAAATGTTGTAGCTCTGAATCCAGACTGGCCTGTTTGAATCTAGGTGCTGCTGCTTGCTGTGTGACCTTTCATATAGTTACTGAACCTCTCTGTGTCTCAACTTACCATCTATAAAAAGGGGATAATAAAAAGCACTCCCCTGACAGGGTTATTATGAGGATTAAATGAGTTAAAACACATAGCACGTTGAGGATTGCCTGGTACACAGTAAGTGCTAAACATATTTGCTGTTGTTTCTTTAATTTATAATTGTTTAAATTTCTGTAGTAATATTTGTACATAGTAAGAATAATGAAAATAACAAAAAAGGGTTTAAAATGAAAGCTAAAACCCATTACTCTTTTCTGATCCTAGCTCAACTATGTCTGTTTTTAGTACTTTTGGTTGTTATCATTGAACAAATTAACTTAAAATTTAGTGGCTTGAACAACTGTTTCATGGTATTATGTGTCCTGTGGGTCAAGGATTCAGGCAGGGCTTGGCCGCTTCTCCTCCTTGTGGTGTTGACTGAGGTCTCTCTATTGCACACACCTGGTGAATGGGCTGGTCTGGAGGGTCCAGGAAGGCTTTGCTTCCGTGCCATGCGCCTTGGCAGGGTTGGCTGACAGACTGGGCTCAGCATTAACTGTTGACTAGAGTGCCTACACATGGCAGCTTCAGCATGTTGGCCCAAGGTAGTTGCACTGCTTACATGGCCATCACCTTCCTCCAGGTATTAATCAGGGTCTGTAGAGAAACAGAAGAGTAGAATGTATATATGTTTATAGAAAGATTTATCATAAGGAATTGGCTCACACATTTGTGGAAGTCGGTGATTTCAAAGCCTGCAGCGTGGGCCAGTGGACTGGACACCCAGGAGAGCTGGTGTTACAGATGAAGACTAAAGGCAGTCTGCTGGAGAATTCCCCCTTGCTCCGGGAGGCCAATCTTTTTGCCCTATTCAGGCCTTCAGCTGATTGGATGAGGACCACATGTTATGGAGAGCAATCTGCTTTACCCAGAGTTTACCAATTAAAATGCTAATCTCATCCCAAAACACCCTCCAAGAGGACACACACAATTAACTTGAGCTATGAGTGCCTCAAGTGAAGGAGTTGGAAGCTTCTTGCCCTTTTATGACCCAGCCTCAGAAGTTACATAACTTCCTTTTCAGCAAGCTCTGTTGATTGGATCAGTCACAAAGCCTGCTCAGACTCAAGGGGAGAGGACATAGACTGGCCACTTGGTGGGAAGAGTGTCAAAGCATGTGCAGCCTTCTTTTTAAACCTGCCACAGTCTACACTTGTTTCACAAATTTGACAATAGCTCTTAACTCCCTGCTAAGGAAGAACTGGAATTTGTATTACCTCCCACCTCTCTTTTCTTCCTCTCCCCTTTGCCTCCCAATATTTATTAGATATCATATTATTTTTATTTTATTAATTTTAGTTCTCTTTTCAGTTACCTTTATAATTGTTTTAAAATTAATTATTTATTTGGCTGCATTGGTTCTTCGTTGCTGTGCGCCAGCTTTCTCTAGTTGCGGCGAGTGGGGGCTACTCTTCGTTGCAGTGTGCAGTCTTCTCATTGCAGTACCTTCTCTTGTTGTGGAGCACGGGCTCCAGGCACACAGGCTACAGTAGTTGCAGCCCCCGGGCTCATTAGTTGTGGCTCATGGGCTCCAGAGTGCAGGTTCAGTAGTTGTGGTGCACGGGCTTCATTGCTCCACCGCATGTGGGATCTTCCAGGACCAGGGCTTGAACCCATGTCCCCTGCATTGGCAGGTGGATTCTTATCCACTGCGCTACCAGGGAAGTCCCTACCTTTATAATTTTAAATAACGTGTTCCACACTTGACAAGGCCATGGCAGGTGGAACGCTCACGTTTGTTGGAGTGTTTGTGTGTGTGTGTGTCTTTGGGAGGGGCAGTGAAGGAGAATAACAGAACTGTCTTCAGTGGGGGACATCTGACAATGAGGCTCTTACTAAAACACTGCAGCCACTAGGCGTGTGAATTGCCTTGAGCATGTACTCTGCGTGAGCAGAGCAGGTGACATAATCCAGCAGTTTTTATTTTCTCTCTTTGGCTTCTAAACTCAGGTACTTGTTTGCCTTTTCCTTTCTTCAGTTTTGCATTTGAAGTATGAATGCTGGAAGCAAATGATATTCTCACTGATGAAGAAGCTTAAAACAGATATACTGTTGAGCTGGATATTTGTGTATGGATGTATACACCAGGAAAACCTGTCAGAAATAAGTATCCTTATGTTTCTTTTGTTACAGAAGCAATCAGTTAATTGGAGAGAGTTATATATTTCAGGAACCCTGTAGCTCTGTTTTAGGGTGGTTTTTTTCCTTTTTTAAAAAATTCATTTAGGGAACTCCCTGGTGGTCCAGTGGTAGGACTTGGCGCTTTCACTGCTGGGGCCCGGGTTCAATCCCTGGTCAGGGAACTAAGATCCTGCAAGCCACTCGGCACAGCCAAAAAAAAAAAAAAAATTCATTTAGTTAATGGAATTGACCAATGGGGCATAGTTTAAGTCTCAGGAGACATACTAATACATTTTTATAATTATCTAATCCCCTGAGAAGCACACAAGAAGAACCTCTATTCTTGTTGGTTTACATTTATTGCATATTGCAGTTAAAACTCCTTTTGATATTTATTTTATCTAATTTTTGGCTTGATTAGAGGCAAGAATGTAAATTTGTTGATATTTGCATTACATTTTTGGCTACATTTGTTCAGATTTCTGTTGGTAATTCCGACTTGTTCACCCTTTGACCTTGGGGAAAATATGAAAAAATAATTAGGTAGAAATAGGTAGAAATCAAGCCTGAATTTATTCATCCTTCCTCCTTTCCTTCCTCTCCCTTCCTCTTCCCTTCTCCCTCTCTTTTGTATTATTCTTAACAGAACTGCTCTTTCCTCTAAAAAATACGTGTTTAAGAGTAGCCCTTTTTAGGGGCTGGAATTGTCCCTATTATGTGATGTTATGACTCACTTTTCTATGAAATACTCCCTCATCTCCCTTCCCCAAAATAGAACCATAGACCCAAGCTGATCATCTTTGTATTATACCCCATTCCAGTCACTACTGTAGCCCAAAGGATATGCTTCTAATATCATTGATTACTTTCGTCAGATTTTTGAACTTTATAGAATCACAGAGTGTGTCCTTTCTTGGGTCTGGCTTCTCTCACTCCATGTCCTATTTGTAAGATTGATCTGTTGTTGTCTTATGTGGCTCTGGGTTGTTCATTTTCATTGCTTATTGTATTCCATTGTGTGAATGTACTACTGTTTATCCATCCTACTGGAGATGTACATTGGGTTGTTTCCAGTTTTGGACCAATAATGAACAGTGTTGTTATAAACAATTTTGTGCATGTTTTCTCATGAACCTCTGTATACATTTCTGTTGGATAAGTATCTAGGAGTGGAATTGCTGGGCCACACAGTTCACCTGTAGTAGGGACTGCCAGAATGGTTTTATCAATTTATGTTGCCAACAGTGGTATGTGAGTTCTAGTTGCTCTACATTCTTGTCAATGCTTGTTAGTGTCTGTTGTCTTATTTTAGCCATTCGAGTAAATGTGTGTTGTTGAATTCCCCAGATGACTAATGAAGATGAGCACCTCAAAGAGAGCTCGTATTCTTTTTGTTTTATGGCACAGTGAGATAGGAAAGGTAGGCCAGTGAAAGAATTCATTGAGACTTTATATCAGTTTCTTAACTAGTCTGGCTTTTCTGTTTTTCCATGCTGTATAATTCATTTCTTGTGAGTTTTTTTTCTTTTAATTGGTAGGAGACGCATCTCAAGAGATTTACTACTAATAAAAGTTTAAAGAGTGGAAATTCGTGAGTAAGCTCTACTGGTTCTGAGAATTAAAGTATTCAGTATATTTAAAGACTGAAATTTTGCTCATGCTGTCTTACTCTTTCAACTTTTCTAATTTGTTAAATCAATCTATTGATTTTTGCTATTCACTGTGAAATTTTTATAGGGGAATTTGCATGGGTCATGCTCTGTAGTTGGCCAGGAATTAGATTTCCACATGAAAATGTAAAAGAAGAGTTGAGTTCTTGGTGCATAATTTTTTTTTAAGATTTATTTTTTATATATATTTATTTATTTAATTTATTTTTGGCTGCGTCGGGTCTTAGTTGCAGCACGTGGGATCTTGGTTGAGGCATGCGGGATCTTTCACTGAAGCGCATGGGCTCTTCTGTAGTGGCATGCGGGTTTTCTCTTCTCTAGTTGTGGGGTGGGCTCCAGGGCGTATGGGCTCTGTAGTTTGCGGTATGTGGGCTCTAGTTGAGGTGCGCGAGCTCAGTAGTTGTGGCATGCAGGCTTAGTTGCCCTGCTGCATGTGGGATCTTAGTTCCCTGACCAGGGATTGAACCCACGTCCCCTGCATTGTGAGGTGGATTCCTTACCACTGGACCACCAGAGAAGTCCCTTGGTGCATAATTTTTTAAAGGAAAAACAGGTTGTCCACACAGGGATAAGCTGGATATTGTGAAGCTTCAGTGTCCATGCTGAAAGTTTTTGCCATTTCTTAGAAAATGAAATAAGTAGTTTTGATGAAACTTAACATATGATTTGGTGGGCTTGAGTTTATTTTGATTTATTTTCTGTTGGCCTTTTGAAATTCATCCTTCTGCTTCTCTTTAGGGCACCTGTTTTATCTTCTCAATTGTTTCTTCTTAAGGATTGTATGCTTCTTTAAGAATGCAACCTGGCTCTGTACTTCCTCAGTGAGTATTTTCTGTCTTCCCTTAAATATTTGTAGGGGTATTACTGACCAAGGGATAGACACTATTTAGACACTATTGGTCTTAAATACTTCTAAGGTATTTGTGGCTACTGTTTGGTTTCTTGGCGGCAAGATTAAATCCTGTGAGGCATAACCTGAAGGGTATTTGGAGAATCCAGGCTTCTGACCTTGAGGGCAGAATAAGACTTCTCTGTCTTCGGAGACGTCACCCTTTGCTCTCCTTTAGAATTATGACTCAGGAGTGGGAGGAGAGTTGGCTGAATCCTTATCATGGAGAGAAGGCTGGGAGAGAAATGATTGAGGTTTACTTACTACAACTCAGAATTTCTCAGCCCTGGCAGGGTTTCAGTCACAATTGGGAGAAGCAACTCAAATAGTTCACTGTGATGAAAGTTTGTGTATATTTAATTTTTTTTTAATGTTGAGAGAATTCAAGGCTAGTTCTCTAATGAAAGTCATATGAACTTACTTGTGTTCTGATATGTTTTTATTTGGGGGAGGTTGGAAAGGGGAAAGCTGTCGACTGGGGTCTGAGAATCGTTCATCATGTTGAGAATGACAGCCATGTGGGAGGGGGACACAGTGTGGAGACACTGCCTTGAGGAACACAAGGGGCTTTTTGTGGAGTGGCCAAGTGGGAGGGGAGTGACTAAGTTACACTTTGTAGGCAATTCAACAGTATTTGTTGAATGAATGTGTATACTTTCATCAGCGGCATACTAAGGCTGCCAGATCTGCATGAGGGTTATCAGTTCATCAGTTTTTATAGTGGTTTAGGTGCCCACTGAATGGTAACCTATCCTGCAGGCGATCAGGAAGTTCATGCTTCCATCAGTTGAAGTTTAAACATTTTGGTTGTAAAGAGATTTGTCCTAACAAGATTTGACCCCAGCTGTCAGGTGTGTATGTGAGTCAGGTGTTGATTCTTAGCACTCTTCTTCACACACACCTTCTTCTGTATGTATGAACTTAGAGGCCTGAGAGTACTATAAGTTATCCTCCCCACATTCAGTAGACTCTTTTTTTTCCAGGAGAGTTTTAATCAGTTTTAGGCTAATAGAGAAAGAGAACTGTTTCTTTCATTTGTTTATTATAACCAACTTCAGGAAACAAAAGGCTACTCTTTGGAAACCAGGAAAAGCTAACTGGAAGGACTTGGTTTTTCTGTGGTGAAATCCCTTGTGCTCACATAGCTTTTTCACATCTTCTAGAGAACCAAAGTATCTCTCACTCAAAAATAGAGGGCTGCTATGTTTGGACTCATTTCTGCCTTTTTTTGGCAGTGGTGTGCCAGTGGTTCACCTGTCGAAGTCAAGAATGAGTAAGAAGTCCTTAAGGACTCTTAGCCAGCCCAGAAAGATTCAGTAAAGTACCTTTAGTACAATGGGGAAAAACTGTCACTTTCCTGCACTTTTCACCTTTGCCTGTAAAAGGAGGAAATACTGCTTTAAGGGCTTGAAGTTTATACAGTTTATTAATCATTTTCTTGGGAACTTTCTCTTTCAAAGAGAAGGTGGTGTAAACCTCTGGCATCACATCCAAGTTGACCAAATCACCTGCTTATCAGTTGACCTCATTTGAGTCCTGACTTCAAGCTGTTCGTCACATGTCAATGTATGTATTTTAGCCTAGGTCCCAGGTAGGGTTGTGAGTGCTGAATTCATGGAAACTGTATCATTCTAAGCATCTCCTTTTCTCTACTTGACCCTCAATGACCCAGGGCCGTTTTTCCTTTCCCATCTCTTCCCCATTTCCTAACCTTTATTTTTGGATGGGTTACACTGAAGGGACTTGATTCAGTAAGGGCAGTGGTTAGGCGCTTGGGCTGTAGGGTCTCAAGTCTACTGCTTCCTGCCAGGCATGTTTTTTGCTTTTGTTTGTTTGTTTTTGTTTTTTTTGCCTCTGTGTGTCTGAAAAGGAAGAGTAATATAATCATGCCATGGTGTTTACATGTGTCTTGGTGTGGGGGGGAGGGAGGGAGAGAGAAGAGGGAGAAGAGAGGTAAGATAAAGGAAGGAACATTTAGGATATAGTATTTCCTGACTGTAAATCTCCCTGGCACCAAAAATCTCAAAAGAGCTATCTTGTTTGCTTATGGCCGGAGAAGCAGAGAAAGCGCCGTGATCCCAGGTGGCACACAGTAGGTCAAAGAAGAACCCTGGGAGCAAGTAAGAAGGCAGAGGCAGACTCAGGGACCCGGGTCCAGTAGGAAACCCCAACTGCATGTAGCGCCACCTCTCTTCTCCCTTCTCTGCATGCTCTTCCACAGTTCTGGCTGAGCAGAATAACCTCTCTCTGCTTGTAACATGGGGATAATGAGAGGTGCCACACAGAGGAGCTGTGAGGATCAATGAGGTAATAGACGTGTGAGCCCTACCCAAGCTTCCTTGAAATTTGATCGTTGGAGAGGCCTGTTGCACCTTCTGCTGCCCCAGGCCAAGGAAACTTTCACAGGCTGTTGAGGATAATAGGATTCCTGGTAACTCTGGGGGGCTGTTGAGGTTGGGATATTTTTCCCCGGGGGGTACTGGGATGGGGAGAAAAATGTTCTTGGTACCATAAGTTTGTGCTCTGAACATCTCTTCTGGGGAATACTCTGGACCGTTGATTGTGCTGAGCTATGCTGGAAGCATGCTGTGGGACTTTTAAGGGCTGGTGGTGCAAACCATTCACCATTTATAACAATGTTTCCAGGGTATGATACGTAAATACCCTTGATAAACTGTGGGCATACTACCCGGTGAGTTGGTGACTCCTTGTAGCTGAAGGTTTGGGGGAAGTGAGGATAGTAACACTGTATTTATAGTACAGGGCCTATGCAAAGACTGGGTCCCATTCAGTTAACTAGTCAACTTTCCTTAAATCAGTGTATTTGTAGACCCTGAGAGTTGGATCTGTTTCTCACAGCAACATGTACTACTTTGTCTGTTCTCATGTTCACTAAAATAAAGAACTTCCGTTCAGCAGTACAAATGAAGAGTGCAAAGAAAGGCAAGTCACAAAGTAGAAGATATTTGTCATAACATATATCCAACAAGAAACTTGTCCAGAATATGTAAAGAACAGCTACAAATCAGTAAGAAAAACAAAAAATAATTTTTAAAATGAGCAAAAGGGCATTCAGTATCATCAGTCATCAGGAAAATGCAAATTAAAACTATTATAAAATACCAATACATACCCACCCAAATGGCTAATATTAAAAAAAAAAATCCTGATAACCAAATGGAGATATAGAAAAGCTCAAACTCTCATACACTGCTGATAGATACGTAAATTGGTTTAACTACTTTGGAAAGCTATTTGTACTTACCCATAAAACTTAACAAACTTACATCCTATGATTCAGTAATTATACTCCTAGATATGTATACCCAACAGGAATGAGTGCATATGCGCACCAGAAACATTTACAAGCATTTCCGTTTCTATAATGGAATAATAGAAACATAATAGAAACAATCCAAATATCTATGATTGAGTAAATGAAGTGTGGTATGATTATGCAATGAAATACTACACAGCAGTAAAAACAAACTACTGGTACACAGAACATGATGAATCTCATTATATTGAGTAAAAGAATTCAGAAATAAGTGTATATATAGTATGATTTCATTTATATGAAACCCAAAAAGAGGTAAAAATACTTGATGGTGACAGAAGTCAGAATAGGGCAGAAGTGGCACAGGGATGTATTTACTAGGAAGGGGCTTGGGGGCACTTCTGGGGCCTTGATGATGTTCTCTATCTTTGATCTAGGTGCTGATGACTTGGATATGTTCATTTGTAAAAAAAAAAAAAAAAAAGATTCATCATGATATTTAAGGTTTATGTACTTTACTGTATGTGTGTTTTTCTTTAATTTAAAAAGTTTATTAAGATCAAGCATTTAAAAATAAATAAGCCCCAAATTAAAACAAACTAATAAGGCTTATTGGCTGCATAAAAGAGAAGCTCATTTCAACTGGCTTAAACTAACATCAACAATAAGAAATTTGACCAAAACAAATAAACAAATGAACAACAACCAACCCAATAAGGATTTGTTGGAAGGAAGGAATCCAGTGGAAACCCAAGGGCATGGTAGCCCAGCCAGTCTTCCTGGGAACTGGGGAGTTAGGGCTGGAAGTTATGGTTTCTTTTGGACACTCATAGTATCTTGTCTCTAGCATTTGCACCATTCTTTGGTGTTTCTCTACAGACCACCTTTCTCTGTTTCAGCTCACACGTGGTAGAACATGGAAGCACAGTCCTTGCTTATCATGACCTCCCATTTCAAGCCTAAGTTTTTTGTACCATGTGGTTATTAACTCTTTCTAGCCCTCTCTCATTCCCTGCTGATCAGCTTAGCCTATGCCTCCTTTTTCCCTCTTAGAATGGGAACCATTGTGTTGTTCCAGTCAGCTGTGGTCAGAGAGTCTGGGATCAAATAGAAAACACAGGGCTTCCGTGGTGGCACAGTGGTTGAGAGTCCGCCTGCCGATGCAGGGGACGCGGGTTCGTGCCCCGATCCGGGAAGATCCCACATGCCGGCTGGGCCCGTGAGCCATGGCCGCCGAGCCTGTGTGTCCGGAGCCTGTGCTCCGCGACGGGAGAGGCCACAACAGTGAGAGGGCCACGTACCGCAACAAAACCAAACCAAACCAAACCAAACCAAAAAAAACACAGAGCAGCCAAGGCTAAGGATGGGTGGATTTTTCTAAAAAGGGCATTGTATGTGGGAAGAAAATGGTTGCCATCCTACCACATGTTCTGCTGAACATCTGCTTCCTCCATCTTTTCAAACCACTATTTGGAGCAGGGAAAAGAGTCCCCAGGAAATTCTTTCTTCCCACCCAACCAAATCAGACTGTCATGGTCTGCCTCCAAACAGGATACCCCAGCAGCTTGGCCCTAATTTCTTGTGGAGCCTTCTCTACCACAAACTAGTCTTGTAGAAGGAGCTGTTGTTACCTTGTACTATTTTGCGATTATGGAATAATTTCCCAAATGCATGCTGATGTACACCTTCTGGGTGTAGCTTTGTATCAAATATTTTTCCTAACTTGATTTGAACTTAGCAATGCAGACAGCTTTTCTGATTATCTATTATGGGTTTGCTAACCCTAGAGGAGGGAACCGTGGGCCCCCAGATTTAGGACTTTTGAAGGCAGAGTATAGCACTATCTCTTTCCTAGTCCCTTGGATAAGCTGTGGATTGTCTGTAAACCTTGACTTAGTGTATGCCTGAGTGGAGTTCTTTAGAATTGCTCTTGACCTTCCCCTGGGCACCTTCTCACTCTGCCTTGTTTTCACTGTTCCCTCCTAATTAAACAGACTCTTACCACAGCCTCTGGATATGACAACCTGTCAGCTTAGTCTTAGTTAGTGTTCTGAGTTTCTCTGGACTTCTAGCTTGCCAAGACCTCATCGCAAATTTGCAAGAGGTGGTGTTGAATATTTTTCCTTCAGAAATTAAGTTTTTAAGTGAATTCATGTATATTTTTTATCAGAGTAGCTATGAGAGGAGTATTAACTTTGGGCATTGTTTTTCTTCACCTTCTAGGAAAAAATTTGAGAGATCTAATAATTTTCCTGAAGTTCTGTTCTAATTGATCATTTGAAAGACTATTTGCATCATCAGATCTTATACCTGGTGAGTTAAGATTTCCAGGCAGGGGCTAATACTAAAAGTTGAAAATGAACCTAACCTAGACTTTTAAAAGAATGATTTCTACATCCCATAAAATCTCAGGCAGTTACATTTCCTTGTTTTGCTAGGAGACTGTTATGCCAGTTAGATTTGTAACCTTGTTTCTTGTTTTATCCCCACATCAGTTAGAGATTAATTAATTACATGCCAGTGGAAGGGTGAGCTGTTGAACCTTATCTTCTTTGAACCTACTATTGTTCTCAACAAGGTCTTCTAAAAGTCAGTCAAACAAGTAACTTAAGTTTTCCCCTTCCCCTTAAAGCACATATTTATAAAAGTAAAAACTTTAATTAGAAAAAGGCAGATGTTATTTTCAGTTTATTATATTCTTATGCAGATGGTTAGCATGAAAATTCACTGGCACTAAGACCTACACATTCATCCACCCTTATTAGGCTGCTCTGGGTATTAATTATTCCATTGAGCATTGAAACATTTTTTGAAACAAAACATTGGCTTCATTTCTCAACTTAGACGAGATGATGCTCAGTGGATTAAAACAACATATTTTAATTTTTTGTTCACATTCCATGACAGCTATGGCTCTGCTCCAAGGGTCTTCTTTGCTCTAGATCCAGGCTAAATGAGCCACCCAGTCTGGGACAGAATCTCATGGGGGTAAGAAAGGAAATGACCAATCCATTCATGGCTATTACTGCTTCTGCTTATATGATACTTCCACTCACATCCAGTTTGTTGAAGCAAGTCACATGGCTAAGCCTACTAACAAAAGAGTAGGAAAGTATAATTAATACTTCCATCTGGAGACTCTATAAGTCACATGGTATATGAGGTAAAATCCTCTTAGGGGGAGGGCGGCAAATAATTGAAACAACAACATAATCTACCATAGTGGAAAACTATTTAATTCAAAGAAGTTTAATGGCTTGTATGCTGATTCAGAAACAGCTTTCGGAATTGATTAAATCTGTATTTCAGGGTTTATTTTGAAAACGTTATGCTTCAGAAATCTGCCTAGATATGGAAAACAGTGTCTAATTTTTGTATAGGACTGATTAATCTTTTATGAGCTGCAGAGCTGTACCCACAATTCGGTAACTTTCCACTCATGGTTTTTCAAAGGTCTAGATCTGTATTTTAATCAAGAAATGACTCTTCTTACTCTCTGGACTTTTATGTCTTGATTTTCCATGTGTTACTGCTATCTTATTGGTCATTGTCTTTTGTTTAATTGTCTGAATTTAATATGGTCTTGGCAGTCAATTAAAGGCAGACTGTCAAGAGAAGGGTAGAGATGGGGCCTTTTGGCAAAACTAAAATTTATTAGGGCCTAGTAAATATTCCCTGGTATTTTTCTTTCACAAGTGAAATTTCTGAGCTTTTGCTAATATTCTTACTGGGAAATTTCTGTCTTATTTAAAAAATACAAAATCAGAATCCTTTAAAGAAAGATGGCAGATTATAATTATACTTACGGAGAGATGTAGAACTTTAGTGCCTTGATTGGTTATTCACCATCTACATGGTGGAGAGATTCAGAACTCTGTCGGGGTGGGGGGAGCTTGGTCATTCCTCCATGTTTACCCTCACACCCTTTGTATAAACTTGGGGACCATCTGTTTAGGCAAGAGAGTCTGGATAGTTTCTGTAATTTTTATGAGAATGCTGAGATTTGTTCTGCAAGTGGACCCTTGATTGGTGACATTGAATGTTGCAATCTAGGTTCTTCCTGTGCACTTGGCTGCCCCAGCTGTTAATGAAAACAGAGAAGTAGTGCTCATTCATGAAATTCTAAAGGATCTTACACACCATTTCCATCAGAATATTGGGTACTTGGAATGTTGTACTTTCTTTAACTTCTATTTTCTTTTAAGGAATTAGATGTATGATATCTTCAGCTTACATTGTTGAGGGACAGTAAAGAGTTTAAGAAAACCCACAGGAGGGGCTTCCCTGGTGGTGCCGTGGTTAAGAATCCGCCTGCCAATGCAGGGGACATGGGTTCGAGCCCTGGTCCAGGAAGATTCCACATGCCACGGAGCAACTAAGCCCATGCACCACAATTACTGAGCCTGCGCTCTAGACCCTGCGAGCCACAACTACCGAAGCCCGCATGCCTAGAGCCCGTGCTCCGCAACAAGAGAAGCCACTGCAGTGAGAAGCCTATGCACCACAACAAAGAGTGGCCCCCACTTGCCACAACTGGAGAAAACCTGCGTACAGCAATGAAGACCCAGTGCAGCCAAAAGAAAATAAATTAATTTAAAACTAAAAGAAAACCCACAGGAAAGTCTCACACATTGTGATCCCTTTTATGTCTCTCAGCAGCCTTTTAAAAAAATTATTATTATTATTTTTAACATCTTTATTGGAGTATAATTGCTTTATCATGGTGTGTTAGTTCCTGCTGTATAACAAAGTGAATCAGCTATACATATACATATATCCCCATATCTCCTCTCTCTTGCGTTTCCCGCCCACTCTCCCTATCCCACCCCTGTAGGTGGTCACAAAACACCAAGCTGATTTCCCTGTGCTGTGTGGCTGCTTCCTACTAGCTGTCTATTTTACATTTGGTAGTGTATATATGTCCATGCCACTCTCTCACTTCATCCCAGCTTACCCTACCACCCTCCCCATGTCCTCAAGTCCATTCTCAACGTCTCCATCTTTATTCCTGTCCTGCCCCTAAGTTCTTCAGAACCATTTTTTTATTTTTTAGATTTCATATATATGTGTTAGCATACAGTATTTGTTTTTCTCTTTCTGACTTACTTCACTCTGTAGGACAGACTCTAGGTCCATCCACCTCACTACAAATAACTCAATTTTGTTTCTTTTTATGGCTGAGTAATATTCCATTGTATGTATGTGCCACATCTTCTTTATCCATTCATCTGTCGATGGACACTTAGGTTGCTTCCATGTCCTGGCTATTGTAAATAGAGCTTCAATGAACATTCTGGTACATGACTCTTTTTGAATTATGGTTTTCTCAGGGTATATGCCCAGTAGTGGGATTGTTGGGTCATATGGTAGTTCTATTTGTAGTTTTTTAAGGAACCTCCATACTGTTCTCCATAGTGGCTGTATCAATTTACATTCCCACCAACAGTGCGAGAGGGTTCCCTTTTCTCCATACCCTCTCCAGCGTTTATTGTTTGTGGATTTTTTGATGATGGCCATTCTGACTGGTGTGAGGTGATACCTCATTGTAGTTTTGATTTGCGCTTCTCTGATTAGTGATGTTGAGCATCCTTTCATGTGTTTGTTGGCCATCTGTATATCTTCTTTGGAGAAATGTCTATTTAGGTCTCCTGCCCATTTTTGGATTGGGTTATTTGTTTTTCTGATATTGAGCTGCATGAGCTGCTTGTAAATTTTGGACATTAAGCCTTTGTCAGTTGCTTCGTTTGCAAATATTTTCTCCCATTCTGAGGGTTGTCTTTTCGTCTTGTTTATGGTTTCCTTGGCTGTGCAAAAGCTTTGAAGTTTCATTAGGTCCCCATTGTTTATTTTTATTTCCATTACTTTAGGAGGTGGGTCAAAAAGGATCTTGCTGTGATTTATGTCATAGAGTGTTCTGCCTGTGTTTTCCTCTAAGAGTTTTATAGTGTCTGGCCTTACATTTAGGTCTTTAATCCATTTTGAGTTTATTTTTGTGTATGGTGTTAGGGAGTGTTCTAATTTCATTTTTTACATGTAGCTGTCCAGTTTTCCCAGCACCACTTATTGAAGAGGCTGTCTTTTCTCCATTGTATATTCTTGCCTCAAAAATAAGGTGACCATATGTGCGTGGGTTTATCTCTGGGCTTTCTGTCTTGTTCCATTGATCTATATTTCTGTTTTTGTGCCAGTACCATACTGTCTTGATTACTGTAGCTTTGTAGTATAGTCTGAAGTCTGGGAGCCTGATTCCTCCAGCTCTGTTTTTCTTTTTCTTTCTCAGGATTGCTTTGACTATTCGGGGTCTTTTGTGTTTCCATACAAATTGTGAAATTTTTTGTTCTAGTTCTGTGAAAAATGCCGTTGGTAGTTCAATAGGGATTGCATTGAATCTGTAGATTGCTTTGGGTAATAGAGTCATTTTCACAGTGTTGGTTCTTCCAGTCCAAGAACATGGTATATCTCTCCATCTGTTTGTATCATCTATAATTTCTTTCATCAGTGTCTTATAGTTTTCTGCATACAGGCCTTTTGTCTCCTTAGGTAGGTTTATTCCTAGGTATTTTATTCTTTTTATTGCAATGGTAAATGGGAGTGTTTCCTTAATTTCACTTTCAGAATTTTCATCATTAGTGTATAGGAATGCAGGAGATTTCTGTGCATTAATTTTGTATCCTGCTACTTTACCAAATTCATTGATTAGCTCTAGTAGTTTTCTGGTAGCATCTTTAGGATTTTCTATGTATAGTATCATGTTGTCTGCAAACAGTGACAGCTTTACTTCTTTTCCGATTTGGATTCCTTTTATTTCTTTTTCTTCTCTGATTGCTGTGGCTAAAGCTTCCAAAACTATATTGAATAATAGTGGTGAGAGTGGACAGCCTTGTCTTGTTCCTGATCTTAGAGGAAATGGTTTCAGTTTTTCACCATTGAGAACGATGTTGTCTGTGGGTTTGTCATATATAGCTTTTATTATGTTGAGGTAAGTTCCCTCTATGCCTACTTTCTAGAGGGTTTTTATCATAAATGGGTGTTTCCTTCTCTTGATAGATGGCAGAACCCCCAAACTGTGGCTGTCTCCACTCTCCTTTCTCTCACACTCCACCTCGAATCCATTAGCAAATCCTGTTGACCCTACCTTAGAAAAATACCCAGAATCTGTCACCTTTTCCTCCTTTCCCTCAACCCTCCCACACCTGGATTATTGCAGTAGCTTCATAACTGGTCTCCCTGCTTCTGCCCTTACAGTCCCTTCTCACCAGTGGTCCTTTAAAAACAAAAGTCAGATGTGACACTTCTCTGCTCAAACCCTCTCTTGGCTTCCTGTTTATATAAGAGGAGAAGTTTTTACAGTGAACCCCTTGGCTTTCTTGACCTGGTTGTTCCCTTGTTAACTCTCTAATGTCCTCTCCTGTGCTTGCCTTGCTCCCGTGCTTGGCAGCACTGGCCCCTTGTTATTCCTTAGACGTGCCTGTGTGCTTTCTCTCAGGGTCTTTGCATGGAGTGCTCTTCTTATCTCCATGCTTGCTCATGCTGTGTCCTTGCTCACATGTCACCATCTCCGTGCCTCAACTGTCTGTCCAATATTATAATCTGCTTTCTCTTGATCCCCCTTGCCTAGCACTTCCTTTTCTTTTCCCCATAACATAATAACATATGTAATTTACCTACTATGATTATTGTCCATCTACTCCAGTAGAGTATGGGCTTCTCCAGGGCACGGACCTTTATCTGGTTTGTTGGCTGATATATATCAAGCTCCTAGAACAGAGCCTGGAAAAGTAGAAGGCATTTAATAGATCTTTGTTGTTGAATAAACTACTGATGAGTATTTGCTGTGCCATTCAGAATCCCTCATAGGAGGAAGTGTATGTTTCAGTTCACTGTTAGAAAAACATTTACAGGGACTTCCTGGTGGTGCAGTGGTTAAGAATCCACCTGCCAGTGCAGGGGACACGGGTTTGATCCCTGGTCCAGGAAGATCCCACATGCCACAGAGCAACTAAGCCCATGTGCCACAACTACTGAGCCTGCCTGCCACAACTACTGAAGCCCTCACGCCTAGAGCCTGTGCTCCACGACAAGAGAAGCCACCGCAATGAGAAGCTCATGCACAGCAATGAAGAGTAGCCCCCACTCGCCCCAGCTAGAGAAAGCCCGTGCGCGGCAACAAAGACCTAACGCAGCCCAAAATAAATGAATAAAATAAATTTATTTAAAAAGAAAAAGAGGGGCTTCCCTGGTGGCGCAGTGGTTAAGAATCCGCCTGCCAATGCAGGGGACACGGGTTTGAGCCCTGGCCCGGGAAGATCCCACATGCCACGGAGCAACTAAGCTCATGTGCCACAACTACTGAGCCTGTGCTCTAGAGCCTGCGAGCTGCAACTACTGAAGCCCGTACAGCTAGAGCCTGTGCTCCGCAGCAAGAGAAGCCACTGCAATGGGAAGCCCACACACCGCAACGAAGATTAGCCCCCGCTCACCACAACTAGAGAAAGCCCGCATGCAGCAACGAAGACCCAACACAGCCAAAAATAAAAATAAAATAAATAAATTAAAAAAAAAATAAATAATAAAAAAAAAGAAAAACATTTACAGTATTTCCCTGATAAAGTGGGACTTATTTTCCTCAGTCATGAAAGTTGTGTACCTCATCGTATTTCCTTTTTTTATTTGCCATATGCGGGCCTCTCACTGTTGTGGCCTCTCCCGTTGTGGAGCACAGGCTCCGGACGCGCAGGCTGAGCGGCCATGGCTCATGGGCCCAGCCGCTCTGCGGCATGTGGGATCTTCCCGGACCAGGGCACGAACCTGTGTCCCCTGCATCGGCAGGCGGACTCTCAACCACTGCGCCACCAGAGAAGCCCCGTATTTCCTTTTATGCTTTGGCTACCAGGATGCCAGGAACTAAGTTTCATGCTCAGCTTTCATAGTGATTCTGTGTTTCAGTATGTAGGTAAAATAATACGGTCATTCCCTTCCTTTCCTGTCTCCCCAGCCTTCATTTGCTGAAAGGTTGCTCTGTCGTTCTTCTTGTTTGTTTTTAGACAAGAACTATGCCTTTTATTATTAGACCCTTCAAGTAACCTTTAGGAGTGAGTGGTGTATAAGAATTCACAGAGAAGTCACAGTTTGTCCAAGAGATTTGTTTGTCTTAGCTTATAGCTGGTTTTCTTTTGAACTTTCAGCTAGGTCAGCACCATTGTTTCAGGTAGTATGCCACTTACTAGTTTGATCAGTGTTCTGAAACAGCAACTTTGGATATGCCATCTCTCTGTAGGCTTTTATTTGAATTACAAGTACATTAATACTTGTAAACTATTGATACTATTGTCTACCTCTTAGGCCAGTCAATTCCAAATTCTTGCTTCTTAAACCCAAGGACCTTAATTTCTAACAGAATGGGCTTTGAAAAATTTCTTGCCACAGTTCAATAAAAGGAACTGTTGGCTAAAACCAGAAAGGATTAAATTAACGGGAGGCTGTTCAGTCTGGACACATAACTAATGTCCTAGTGCATGCTTTTCAAATGGGAGTAATTTTAGGGGGTATCCAAAGCCATAGGCCTAAATGTCTTCCTGGAACTTCAGTTTTGCTTGAAAGTTTTTGGAGAAAACCCTTTTCAGTTTGGGCAAGTTCTTTCACAAAGGTGCTTAGAAAAATCTGTGGAATTTCATTATTTATGAGTTGGCAAAATTTGAGTTAATGATTCTAATAAGCGGTGTACTTTCATTTAAGCAGGCATATGGTGATGTCAGTTAGCACTGTGACCTAGGAGAGTAAGCCTCAAAAGCTTGTGCCAGTTTCCCTGCTCCTGGGGCTGCTGCTTATGCATTAGAGCTGGAAATGGGGATTTCGCAGTGACTCCTTAGTAACCATGCAACTAGTTTTTTTTAACAAATTGAATTTGTCCCTCAGAGGATAAGTAGTTTCAGTTTGCTTTAAAAATCTGGTTACCCAAAGCCATTGGTTCTACAGATCACCTCAGTTTCCTATTCAAGTTGCGTTTAATCGAGTTCTGCCTCCAAACCCACACAAATCCCTAACTTCACCTCTCATGAGAATGAGGTACTGGAAAACACACCAGTACTGGGAATTCTAATTTTAATGAGAAAACCTGACAAATGCTGAACCTTCAAGGACTTTGGCCGTCCTGGCATTGTGTCTGAGGCGCTTCTCCTAATGAATGGGTCAGCCAGATGATGTCTGTGTCCCCAACCCTCAGGTAGGAGTTGGTGGGCAGTACCAGCACCAGTAACTTAAAAACCATAGAGTGTTCTTAGGTGGTATTTGAAATATGGATTTTATTGTATTGGCAGTGCAGATTCGCCCATCATTGATTCTCATGTGTAAAAAACCTTGAATATTGGCTCTGTGAAAAATGTTAACATTTTGTATGTATGTGTTTGTATACTTTAAAAAGTCAAATTGTTCTATAAGGCCTGTAAGTGAAAACAGTACCTCTCTGCCCTACTTTCCTCTCCCTGATTCCTTTCCCTTAAAGGAAACTACTTAGAAATTTTTTTTTCTTCTAATGTTGTTGAGCCATAAGAAAATGCTGATATGTGACTGGCTTAGACTGTGAAAATGGCAGTGTTTTGAGAAAAATATGCTTGTTCTGTCATTTCTTGACTTTTTTAAAATCAGACTTTGGATATTATTTCCTGTCTTCATACTGTGGAAGATGAGACTATAAAACTTAAAACTTCTCACATACACTCTTTTCTAAAGTCCTCCTAATGTAAATATAGTTTTTTTAAATTGGATTAATATATAACATTTAGATTATAGTGACTGTGAAAATCATTCATAGCTGAGATGTGTAATTTAAATGACATTTCCTTCCTCATACACCTTTTTCTTTTCTTTTTTTTTTTTTTTTGCGGTATGTGGGCCTCTCACTGCCGTGGCCTCTCCCGTTGCGGAGCACAGGCTCCGGACACACGGCCATGGCTCACGGGCCCAGCCGCTCCGCGGCATGTGGGATCTTCCCGGACCGGGGCACGAACCCGTGTGCCCTGCATCGGCAGGCAGACTCTCAACCACTGCGCCACCAGGGAAGCCCAATACACCTTTTTCTTACCCAGAGTTAAGAATTGTTTTTTTAGCTTTATGCACCTGTTACTGATTCACCCCAAATTGAAGCCTAACCTTCCTCTCTTTATGTTTAAAAACCTCAGGGTTGCCGTTTGATCCTTTCCTCCTGAAGACATCCCTTGTGAAAGTGTGTCCATCACCCCAGAGATGCCCTTCATTTCTCTTTCCTGGATCCCGTGGTGTTTCCTTTCCTTGTGGTCTCTCTTGATCGCTTATCTCGGTGGAGGGCATTAGCCAGCAGCTTCTGAGAAAGGGTGCATGGGAGATATATTTTCTTGAGGTTTGGCGTGTCTAAGTTGTACCCCAGGCCCCCACTGCCATACTCTCTATAGTTTAGCTAAACATACAGTTCTAGGTTGGAAATCCTTTTTCTTCAGAACTTTGAAAATCTTGCTTCCTAAAATTCCAGCCTTTTATGAAAGCTGGAACTTTTCCACCTTCTCTTTGAAAGCTTTTAGTATCTTTTATTTGTCCCAAGTAGTCTAACTGATCTATTTTCATTGATTTTTCTGGACACAGAGTGGCCTGGCCTTCCCTTTCTAGAAACTTAATGTTTTTCACTTATTGGAAAATTTCTTGAATTATCTTTGATAACTTTCTTTTCTCTTGATTGAATCCCTGTTTTCAAATGTTGATCCTTCTGGAGCAATCCTCTGATTTTCTTACTGTTTCCCCTTCTCCTTTCTAGGTCTTTGTCTCTTTTTTTCAATTTTGGGTTGAATTCTTCAGCTTTACTCACAACCCTTTTACTGCATTAAAAAGTAATTTCCATTTTGAATTATGGTTTTCTCAGGGTATATGGCCAGTAGTGGGATTGCTGGGTCATGTGGCAGCTCTACTTTTAGTTTTTTTTATTTATTTTATTTTATTTATGTATTTTTTTGCGGTACGCGGGCCTCTCACTGTTGTGGCCCCTCCTGCTGCGGAGCACAGGCTCCGGACGCGCAGGCTCCGGAGCGCATGCTCCGCGGCCATGGCTCACGGGCCCAGCCACGCCGGGGCACGAACCCGCGGCCCCTGCATCGGCAGGCGGACCCTTAACCACTGCGCCACCAGGGAAGCCCCTACTTTTAGTTTTTAAAGTGACCTCCATAATGTTCTCCAAAGTGGCTGTATGAATTTACATTCCCACCAACCGTGCAAGAGGGTTCCCTTTTCTCCACACCCTCTCCAGCATTTATTGTTTGTAGATTTTTTGATGAGGGCCATTCTGACCGGTGTGAGGTGAAACCTCATTGTAGGATGGACACATATACACTACTATGCGTAAAACAGATAGCTAGTGGGAACAAGCTGTAAAGCACAGGAAGCTCAGCTTGGTGCTCTGTGACATGCTAGATGGGTGGGATGGTGGGGGATGGGAAGGAGGTCCAAGAGGGAGGGGATATAGGTATACATATAGCTGATTCACTTCATTGTACAGCAGAAACTAACACAACATTGTAAAGCAATTATATTCCAATAATATATATATAGGAAATTTTTAAAAAGTAATTTTCAAATGAATAATACATGGCTTGAATATAAAAGCTATAAAAGAGCAAAATAAAAAGCCTCTCAATTCCTGCCACTGGCCACCACATTCCCTCCTCAGAGGCACTCAGTGCCCTTCCTTCCAGAAATACTCTGTTTTTGTATAAAAAGCAAATGTGGGTATATTCTCATATTCTTCCCCCCTTTAAGATCACAAATTATAAGATACTTTACATTTTGTTATGCACCTTGCTTTTTGATGTAATCATGTCTCAAGATTCCTCCATGTAGGTACAGTTTCTCCTATATTTTTATAATTTTAAACACAACAGCATAGTATTTCTTTTTACAGATACTCCCATGTTTTGTTCAGGCTATTATATTTCCTATTGATTTTGCTGTTTGCAACAATGGTGCAAGGGATAATTTTGTACAAACATTATTTTGCTCACATGTGACAAAATTCTAAATATGGAATTACCAAGTGAAAGGATATGTATTCATTTGTACTTGTAATAGATATTGCCCCAAATGTCTTCCATAAAAGCTGTGCTAATATATATAATTGTCACCAGCAAGGTATGAAAGTACATTTTTCTGCATCCTTGCCAACATGGTATGTTATGAAACTTCTTAATCTTTGGCAATCTGATAAGTGACAAATGGATCTCCTGTGGTTTTAATTTGCATTTGTCTTAGGAGGTTGAATATCTTTTCATGAGTCTATAAGAGCCAGTTGTACAATATTTACGTTTCTATGAACTATTGTATCATTTGCTATTGGGCTATTAGTTTTCAAGTTGTGTCACTTTATATATAAATGAAATAGGTCCCTTATCATTGGTAAGAATTGGAGTTGTTCCCACTTTATTATTCATTTTTTTTTACTTGGATTATGTTGCATTTCTCCATGTAGGTAAATTTACCAACTGCTTCTTTTAAGGCCTTTGAATTGAATTCCATAAAGGAAAAAAGATCTTCTCCACCCTAAAATATATATTTTTAATTGACCAGACCAGGTTTTCTTCTGGTACTTTTATAGTTTCCATTTTTATAATTAAATTATTAATCCATCTTAAATTTATTTTAGGAAGTAGGGATCTCAGTTTACTTTTTTCAGATGGCTGCTGGTTTTCCCAACCATTTATTAATAATTCATTTTTCTTTTTCTTTTTTGATTGGAAATGCCACCTTTATCATATATTAAATCCCATGTTTTTGTGTTCATTTCTGTTCTGTTGGTCTGCTGAGCTATTCATATTTTAATTGTAACACTATTCTAATTGTTAAAAGTTTTCCAACATATTTTTGTAGTAGGGAAATTAGGTTTTTATTTTTTTGTTGATATTAATCATCAATTTTGCACTGACACTTAAAAATGAATTATGTAAATTTTAAAGGAAACCAATCAGAATTTTATATAATGCAAAAGAAGTACACCACCCTAGGTAAAGGTCATAGTTTTCTAACTCAAGGCTTGCTTTCTTTTTTCCAATGGGGGAAGGCAAGATGCCCAAAGGAGGGTAAGTCGTACCTTTGGCATGAAGATTGGCTTACACATCAGAACATTTAGCCTTGAGGGAGGGGGGAAAAATGATTACATCGGTCAGCAATTGCACAGCAAAACTCTTTGAGAGTTGATGAGACTTTATTGTAGGAGCTCCAAGTCATTTGAGAAGCAACTCTTAGTTCATTCTCAGGTGATGAAAATACAGCATCAGTAGTCAACTGGAGTGCAAGCAGCATTGGTGATTTTCCTTCAGTGAAAAGCCTTTGTTCATCTGAGATGAAAAAAGAGACTCAGTGAACCGGAGACCATTTCATTCCGAACCATGACAGCTTGTTGGCATCTCTCCTCAGTGTAACTCCGAAATAGCCCATAAAGTGGAAAAAACAGTTGCCACTTCTGTGTGTGTGTGTGTGAGTGTGTGTGTGTGAGAGAGAGAGAGAGAGTGCCAGACTGTTACCATATTAATATTGTGACAACGAGAAAGAAAAGAACTTGTCTAGGTGGCTGCCTGAGCTGTGGTGCCCTGAAACCATGCTCATGAGTGAGGCATTTCAGAAATGGTTTTAATGAGTTTAAAACATTAAGGAAGCACAGATACATTAGGGAGTAGACTTGTCTTAGCTCAGGCTGTTGTAACAAAATACTACAGATTGGGTGACTTAAACAACAGGTATTGCTCACAGGTCTGGAAGCTGGGGAATCCAAGCAAGGTGCCTCATGGTTGGGTGCTGGTGAGAGCCCACTTCCTGGCTTGTGGAAGACTGCCTTCTTGCTGTGTCCTCACGTATGGAGAGAGGAAGGGCTCTGGCCTCTTCCTCTTCTTACAGGGACACTAATCCCATCATGGGTGTTCCCCCCACATGACCGCATCTAAACCTAATTACCTCCCAAAGGTCCCACCTCCAGATGCAATCACATCGGAGAGTAGGGCTTCAACATATGAATTTGGAGGGGACACAAACATTCAGTCTATAACAAGACTGTAAAATGATGGGTGGGCTGTTCTGAGCCCCCGTGGTCAGTCCTCTCCTCAGAGGACTCTGAGGAAACTTCAGCTCCATTTAGACATTACAGCATATATAGATTGGAAAGTAATTTGAGAGTATTCATGTTTCTTTAGGAACTCTGGGACTAAAACTTGTGTATAAAGTCTTCCCTGTAATGCCTAGAATGGGCCCAAGGTCTTTCAGTGGTTTGTTTTAAAAGGTGCTGTGGCCTCATTTCCCTTTGTAAGTGAGAGGTTTCAAAAAAGAAGCATTCACTTGAATGGTAGATAAGTTTTCTTGTTTGTTTTTACCGTATTTAAGTGTACAATCCAGTGGTATTAAGTCTCTTCACATTGCTGTGCAGCCATCTCCAGCATCCATCTCCAGAACGTTTTCATCTCCCGAAACAGAAACTCTGTGCCCACTAAACACTAACTCCTCATTTCCCCCTCCCGTTCCTCCCTGACAACTACTATTCTGCTTTCCAATTGTTTCATTTTTATGTTTAGATATATAGCTGATACCCAGAAGCTAAACATTCCTTATTTGAAAGTCTTCACCAAGCTCCTTTGCTTGAGCATACAATTTGCTGGTTAAGCCTGGGATTAAAATGTAAAATGTCTTAATGTTTGGAACGTTAAGATGTTCCAAAACCAGTCTTAATCACTGGTTTTGGAACATCTTGGAAGTGGGTAAAACTGCCTGAGTTTATTATGAAGAAATGCACTTCCAGATTTCTATAGAGTAGGTCAAAGATTTCCTTACCAACAGTAGCATCTCAATCAACTGTGCATATCTTCTCTCTTGGCCAGAAGACAAAACTGGCCATTGTGGTATAATAAACATTGTGTACACAGCTGCAGGAGGGAGCAGGGAGGTAGCTGTGATCAGAGACCATAGGTAACTTTCTGAAGATGGTGGTGCATCTGGCACCATGTAGTTGCTGGTCAGAACAGTTTTGGAATTGGATTTTGTCCTGCAGTGATGGTGACTCTTTGAAGAGGAAGGCACTTTTGAATATTTGCATTGCTTTGAAGCCAGTGCCAAGGAGGTGCTGTGACTTATTGCCAGTCAGGCAAAGGTGGGTGTGTAAGGTTTTCATAATGTAGGAACAAAGATGGTTGAAAAAAGGAGATAATCATTAATATTGTCAGTAAAATTTGTTGACCCCCCAGGGCAATTTGGAGGAGTCATAGCTGTTTTTAGAACCTGGGGCTAATCACTGTATATCAAAGATTAGTTAATCCTGGGTTGAGGGCATGAATTTGGGGTCAGAGTTTAGGTGTGCCGATTTGTGACTTCAGGCGTGTTCAACCTTGCTAAGCCTCAGTTTCTTCATCTGAAGAATGAACAAACACAGAAACAGTTTGTTACTCAGTTCTTTGTAAGGAACAGATGAAATAATGCACAATGCATTTAAAGTGGTATATGAAATCTCTTTTGCCTCTGAAAGAGACATAAAATGGAAAGTTTTATATATAAAGTTTATATATATTTTTATCCTTCAAAATACTTACGATCTTCCAGTCTAAATTATTTGACTTATTTGAATCCCAGATAGTTTTTCCTAGATCATGTTTGGATTTCTAGACTATCCTGGTTGAAGGCGAACACTGCCTACTAAGAAGTCAGGGATAGGGCTTCCCTGGTGGTGCAGTGGTTAAGAATCTGACTGCTAATGCAGGGGATGCAGGTTCGAGCCCTGGTCCGGGAGGATCCCACATGCTGCGGAGCAACTAAGCCCAGGCGCCACAACTACTGAGCCTGTGCTCTGGAGCCTGAGAGCCACAACTACTGAAGCCCACTTGCCTAGAGCCCATGCTCCACAAGAAGAGAAGCCACCACAGTGAGAAGCCCGTGCACCGCAATGAAGAGTAGCCCCTGCTCACCACAGCTAGAGAAAGCCTGCATACAGCAACGAAGACCCAATGCAGCCAAAAATAAATAAATAAATAAATAAATATTAAAAAAAAAAGTCAGGGATAACAGGTTGGTTTTTGGCACTGTCCATCAAAACTGGGGTGGCATTTCTAGAGTGAGTGAGGCAAAGGTCATGTGAACTTGGGACAGTTCCCACCCATTATGTTGTTTTCCTCTTTAAAAAGTAGTCTGGAATTTGTTTTCAGTAGCTAAGTTCATTATCTAACTGTCTCCAAGCCATACCTCCCTTCTCCAGCTTTATGAAAAGCAAAACAAAATCACTAGGCGCTCACATCATCCTTTCAGGAGGATCTGGAGATTGACTAGCTGACAATCCCAGAGTCTACAGATTTGGGTTCAGTTAAGGAGAAGAATATGCCACCCACTCCTTTTACCACTCTTTTTTATCCACAAGGGTTAGGAGACGTTTGCAGCATGGGGAGCAGAAAAAGGGGTGGGCAGAAATAAGATCCAGCTTTGTTGTCATATGTACCCAAATAATACATCTGCCTTGATAACTGCCTATCTGGGTTTACTGGGAAAGGGCATGAATAATAATAGTGGGAGTATGAAGAATTAGCCTTTAGACCTACCCAGCTTGTGGAAATTCAGAAAATGGAATTCAGAAATGTACGTTTTTCCAGCTTGGAAATCCAAAAACAATGGGCTTGTTGGAAGAACTTTTGAAACTTGTTCTTTTTTGAAAGCATTATTGTGTTCAGTGGGTACATGTGCTTTGCTCATAAAAATGTGTGCCTTAATCACATTGCCAGCGAAGCTGTGGGTTTTACTGTCAACAAAGTAATGTAAGATGTGATATCTTTTCTGCAGGCACCAGATTTTCTTAAAGAAAGGAGGAAAATGCTGCTGTTAAGCAGAAAATGCTGTGTTGGCAGAAGTATATATCTTATACTAGTGGAGAATGATTTAATTCTTTGCCACTTGGTTTTATCGTAATCATTCCCAAGGTGATTTTCTTCCCCTCTTAGTTATGCAGTAGCCTGCTGGCTGACATTTAACTATTGACTGTTAATCTTGGGGAATGAACTACTGTAATTTACCGTCAAGGGTACAGAGACAGAAAGGATATTCAAATGCTTTTAGTGCCTTTTTACTTCCCGGTGATGTCTTATCCCAGAAACCTTATGAAAGCTCCAAAACTAAAAAAATTTGGCAATAGGAAAAAAAGGAAAACTTTCTTAAGTAGAAAATTCTATGAGTTTCTGTAAAATTTTGCTGTCTTACCCATATATGAATAACTGTGGTCTTTTAATTTTCGTTGTGTTTTATAATTCCATGGATGGTGATGGGTAGAGGCAGGGGAGAGGGGAAGCTGAGGTAGGAAGCCAGGCTGGAGAATTAAAAATGATGTCTTTCTTTGCGGGTACCCCCTTCACCCCCTCCTGCTGGCTTCTTGACCGTGGGACCCAGCCGCATCACTTCCTGTCCAAGTTGGCACTGGCGGTGGCACAGTATCTCTCTCCAGTGTTCTCAAACTGCAGCTGGCAAGTTTCCAGTAATAGAGTCACCCAGAGGAACAACTCAGCCTCCTTTTTGTCTCTCTGTGCCGCCTTGGGCAGCTTCCCCAGCCCCCAGTCTATCTGTCCCTTGCCTTTTGGAATAGCCCCATTGAGTCCCCAAACCTTGCCTTTGATTTGTAGAGTGCTGGCTTCCTGAACATCCAAGTTTGCTTCTGTTTTCTTCTTTTATGCTTAGGCCCTAAGTCTTCCCTAGGGAAGACTTTCCTGGGGGAGAAAGGAAGGATATATTCCTCTCCGCTTATTTTTCCCTCTAGACTGGGTCAAAAAAATAGCTCACACTTTTGAGTGCCTACTCTGTACTCAGCACCGCACTGTGGACTTTCTGTGCATGACCTCATTTAATCCCCAGAATAGTCCTGTGAGATGGGTGCTACTGATAACATCATCTCTGTGTGCAGGTCAGAGAGGTTGTTTGCCCTGGGTCACATGGCTGGGAGGTAGCAGCATTCCAAGGACAGCCCCTTTGCTCATTGCCAAGTGAGACAGTCTGTACAGTGAGGCTGCTGTGTAGCAGAGGTGTTCCCAATTTGTCAGGGGCCTTCCCCCACTCTGGGGTTTTACTTTCTGAGCGCACAGTAGGCAGCATGGTAGAATGGTAGTGTGTGTGATTTCCTCTGCTCTTGACCATTTAGCTGTATTCTCTAAGGCAGTTTATGTTTTCTCTCCCGTGTTCTTCACTTCCTTCTGAGTCCTCCCTAGCAATCCGTAACATCCATATGTCTATGAACAGGTCTGTCCAAGGCCATCTAGACTTTTTCTACCATCCTCCTCAGAAGTCTTCCAGGCTCCACTCACTGCCAAATTCTAAAGCCACTTCCATATTTCTTGGAATCTGTTATAGCAGCACCCCACTTCCAGGTACCAAAGTTTGTATTAGTTTTCTATCCCTGCTGTAACAAAATCCACAAATTTAATGCTTAAAACGACACAAATGTATTACCTTACAGTTCTGTAGGTCACAAGGTCAACGCAGGTCTCACATGGAATCAAATCAAGGGGTAGGTAGGACTGGTTCTGGGAGAGAATCTGTTGTTTCCAACTCGTGGAGGCCACACCTACATTCCTTGGCTCATGGCCCCCTCCTCCGTCTTCATAGCCACCATCAGTGAATTGCGTCCCTTTCACGCTTTGCATTTTTCCTGCTGCAACTTCTATCGTCCTGTCTCTCTCTGACCACAGCCAGAAAAGGCTCTCGGCTTTCAGGTACTTATGATTATATTGGACCCATCTGGATAACCCAGAGAGATCTCACCTCAAAGTTCCTTAACTATAATCGCACCTTCAAAGACCTTTTTGCCACATAATATAACATAGTCATAGGTTTGGAAACGAGGACTTGGACATCTTTGGGGGTGGGGTGCATTATTCTGCCTACCATACAAGGCAAGGTATGAACACATTACACAATTAACTCTCCTGTCTTAGTTTGCAGCCAGCATTCCTATAGGTCAAGCATGTGGTTTCTGATACAACAAGCATTTTATTCAGGGCTCATGAGTTCCTTCTGGCTGGCAGCATGCATCTAGCAGGACAGGTGTGAGATGAGCAAAAGTTGTTGGAAGACTGGAAGCTTCCTGCTTCCCTCTTTTAGGGAAAAGGAGGGATAGAAGCAAGGAGACCACTTGGGTTTTGACTGTCTTCCTTATTGTGAAATTAAGAACTAAAACTAAAACAACAAAAAGCCTTTCATAACGGAAATACTAGTACTGGTATATAAAATTGACCCACCTCCTAAAAGGCTTTCTTCTTTGAAGACAAAGTTCAGCTGCATTGTAGTTTGAACCTCTAATCTTCCATGGGAAAATCGGACCCCTCTGAGGCATTGGGTGTGCTTCTGTTCAGGGTCCCCTTGGGGAGACGGGAAGCCCCCTCTCCGCTTGCCACCTGGAATTTGATGCCGCTTCCCCTCTCGCAGCTGCTCAGCCTGTAGGGCCCTCACAAGTTAAATCTTGTCTCAGGAAATAATTTGTTAGAAGATCAAAGCATGGATGGGATAAATTAATTTTTGAGCAAACCACAGGTCTGGGAGAATGTAAACATTGTCTCTTAAGTGCTACTAATGTCCTTTATGAAGGAGTAATTTGGGGGGTTCTTTTTTTTCTTCTAAGATTATAGTTCTGCATTTGATTGGTTCATGTCTTAATATATTGAAAAAGAGCTCTGAAGACTTGCACTTGAGGCAGATAAGGCCCTGAAGTAGCCAGTTATGTCTATGGATTTCAGCACCTGTCTCATTTAGAGCAGTGGTTTTCAAGGGGGTTGGGCTGAGTGAATTTGCCCCATAGCGGGCATTTGGCAGTATCTGAACGTTTTTGATTTTCATGATTCAGGGGAATCTAGTGGGTAGAGGCCAGGGATGCTACTAGATACCCTACAATGTACAGGACAGCCCTCACTACAGACAATTATTCAGCCCAAAATGTCAGTCGTGCTGAGGCTTGAGAGACCTTTAGAGGGATCGTTTTCTGTTTTTCACTGGTTTGGCTGTGTCTTTAGCACTGCACATAGACAATTTCTGTTAGGTTTCCAATCCTTTTAGTTTCTCCCTCCACACAGCCTCTTACCCCTAGTAGGCTCAAACACTTACCTATTGAGTTGATTTCTTCCCCTACCCTTGTTAAGGTAGTCCTCCTTTTTCGTCTCAGAGCAGAGCTTTTGGGGGCAGCATTGACAAGCAGATAGCGGCAAAGTCCGCATGGTAGGGAGAGTGGAAAGAACACAGCTTTGGACTTCTCTCAGCCTCTGCTTTCCCATCTGTAAAGTGTAGGTGACAATAGCACCCAATTTAGGGTGACTGAATTTAAGAAAGATGGTGTTACAGCATGTTTGGCATGTAATACCGCTCAATAGATGTCTTCTTTTGAGGCATGTTCAAAGTCCAAGGAGCCTAGGACCTCTTTTTTTTTCTTTTTTTTAAGTTGCATATAAAGGAGAGGCACAAATTCTTAAGTATTCAGCGTTGTTCTCAGCTCTCCAGAAAGGAGGAGAACTTAAAGCTTTTCGGTAAAGTTTACTCCATGATTGACAAAACAGTCTGAAAAGTACCTAAGAGGCATGTTTTGCCTCAGGCCAGAGCTATTTTAAAAACTAAAATGACAGAAACTAGTTTAAGTTGGAACATTCCTGACTTAATTATAGATACCTGTAAAGGTTCCTTTGGAACAGGTGGGTTTCTGCCATCGGGTACTATTTGGAAAAAGCTATTTCTTGCTCAGGTACTTGTTTTGAGAGTAAGCTTAGAACATAGACTTAGGAGTAAGATTTTAAGAAAATTCTATCTGTTGCAATCACAGCCTCATTTTCCCACTCGTAAAATGGGCATAATACTACGCCTCTCAGAAGATAGCCATAAGAATCAAATGAAGGCATGTTTGTAAGACATCTAGCTTCATAAATGATACCTGTTAAGGTTACAGGTTGAAAATTTTCCAATTTTAAAAAGTCATGTAAGTAAGTGTGTTGAGAGGTAACAAGAAGTTAGTTTTTACCCAACCTATTTATTAGTATTTCTATCCAATTATATATTTGAGAAAATTGGACTCACTGCTCCTTTTATGGAGGCAGAGTCAGCACAGATCTCTGTGCCTTACAGTTCTCGTGCCACCAAAGAGTGACTGTTCCATGTTGTGCTGTCAGTGCCACCGGAAACTAGCAGGGAGCAGTTTACAACACGGTAAATCCAACTGATATTACAAAGTTGTTGATGGTTGCAAAATTTGACATTTCTCTAGTTAATTTCTATGCCTGTCAGTTTGCCTCTCACCACCTTCAAAATCTAAGTCCAAATCTTTCTAGGAGGCTACAGACTGTCTCTGCTTCATCCTGATAATTTCCCCATTTCACATCTCCTAACCACCTATTTTCTCAGGCTCCCTTTACTAGTTTGCATTTGTAGACCTATTGCTTAGTAAGTAGAACATTTCATGTTACGCTGTTTCCCCACCTTGTTATTTTTCTCGAGGACTAGTTCTATTTCATATATTTATATGTATGTGTTGATGTCTCTATAGCTTCTGGTGCAGAGAGGGGTATTCTGTAGTTTTGCTGCCTATATTCGCTTTTGATGATGAGCCATAACAGATTTGAGATTAGCAGTTAACAGAGGGACCAGCCAACACTGTATGGAGAACTAAGCAAGGTTGAAGCTGATGGGTGGTGAAAAGAGGAGAAGCAGCATGTTTAGTTGGGCAGTCAAGCAAATAAGCAGAGTAAGTGCTCTGATAGGGGAGTTACAGGCTATTATGGGCACATAAAACTGGGAACAGGGCTTCCCTGGTGGCGCAGTGGTTGAAGATCCACCTGCCAATGCAGCGGACGCGGGTTCGAGCCCTGGTCTGGGAAGATCCCACATGCCGCGGAGCAACTAAGCCCATGCGCCACAACTACTGAGCCTGCGCCCTGGAGCCCACGAGCCACAACTACTGAGCCCACGTGCCGCAACTCCTGAAGCCCGTCCTCTGCAACAAGAGAAGCCACCGCAATGAGAAGCCTGTGTACTGCAACGAAGAGTAGCCCCCGCTCGGCACAGCTAGAGAAAGCCTGTGCGCAGCAACGAAGACCCAATGCAGCCAAAGATAAATAAATAAATAAATTAATTAATTAAAAAAAACTGGGAGCATTAGTGGGAGGTGGGGTGTCAGAGAAGTTTGAGCTGAAACCTGTTGGGTGAGGTGGAATTAGCCAGGTGAAGCGGTAGATTTGGAGAGGCTACTCCAGTTAGAGGAGGAAGAGCATCCTGTGTTCAGAATCAAAGAGAGTTTAGCTTGTGATTTCAACTCGGAGGGTGCAGTTGGCTGGGGGTGGGGTGTGGCATGGGGAGGAAGGTCATAAAGGGCCTGGTAGGCCATGTTAAGAAATTTGAAATTTTATCTCAAGGGTGGTAGGAAATCATTGTAGAGTTTTAAGCTGTTGAATGATGCAATTAGAAGTGCAGGTTGGAAAATTCCCTCCGGCTTGGGGGATGTGAGGGTGGCAGGAGAACTGAGGCAGCCGCAGTGATACCCAGGTGGGAGAAGCCTTAGTCTGGGCGAGGGCAGGGGCCAAGGGGCTAGAGCAAGGTGGACGGAGTGGAGGTTTAGGAGTAGGGGCTCTGAGCTGATTGAATGGGGAGGGAAGCGTGGAGCACAGTGCCCGGCTTTCTGGGAAGGCTGGCTGCTACTACGTGAGATGAATCCTGGGAGGTTTGTACTGCGGGATGATGAGCTTATTAGGTTGAGTTCTAGGGTCTGCAGGACAGCAGAAGGGAGATGTCAGCTGGAAATCTGCATTTAAAGCAGATTTAAGAGCACAGTGAGTTGAATTCTGTGAGTCTCCCCCATATGGATGGTCATTGCAGCTGTGAGGTAATAAGACCACCAAGTTGGGGTGGCGTTGCAGAGTGGGAGAAGAGGGCTGAGGGCTGAACCCTGAAGGGCAGCCTGCAAAGGAGACCAAGGAGGGATGGCCACCAAGGTTGGAGGAAGCCCTCAAGGGGGCATTTCAAGGAGGGAATAGTTACCAGTGTCTGATCCTGTGGCACCCTGAGGATTGAGTTGTATCTGCTGGATTTGGCAGCAGGAGCAGTTTCAGAGGCTTGATGGCTGCTGGGCCCAGAGCAGAGGGTGGAAGAGTGGGTGGGAAGTGAGGCGGGAGAGGCAGCCTGGGTAGATGCAGTGCTTCTGTTGGCCTGGGTGGAGCCTTTGAGGGCATTAGGAAAAGGTGTGCCCCCTGTGGGTGGAGACAGCCCGGGGGAGTGTATGACTTGGTGAGTGGGCCATGGGTGGACTTTAGTTCCCATGTGCCGCCTTAGCTGGTGCCTGTGTTTAGTGTGCAAACTACACCCCCATCCCCCATTGCATGGTGGCCTAGGGTAGATCGGCAGTTCTCAATCCGGGGCAGTTTTGCCCCACCCCCAGGGCATGTTTGGCAACGTCTGAGGACATTTTTGGTTGTTAGAACTGAACCAGGGAGGGTGGGTGCTACTATCACCCAGTAGGCAGAGGCCAGGGATGCTGCTAAACACCCTACGGTGCACAGGACGTCCACACCGGATGTCCATTGTGCAAAGGTTAAGAAACTTGGATGTAGATGAACCTTTCAAGATCTTTGTGAAGAGGAGGGTTGTGGGAGGGTGGTAGCTGAGGGTGGAGCTGAGAACAGTATCCTTATGTACTTTGGCACAGGCTCATTTGTGGCACTTTTCATCTTGCCTCCCCACCTCTGTACCATATAATTCTTATTCAGCAAGTTGCAGCTTTTCACCTGTTTTTTCTCCTTTAGCCATTTTCACTATCCACCCCTACCCTCCCAATAAAGACTAATGCGAGGTAACCTTGTGTCCTAATTTCTGTTTCTGGCCGTATTGTCAGACATCTGTATTTTAATACCATTGGTCAGGAAATTCTGTTTTGGCAACCCAGAGACGGATGTTGCTTTGGCTAATCTAAAGTAGCCCATAATTCAGTGTCAGGTTGATAAGACTTTAATGCACGGTCAGTCAGCCCCTTGACTGTCAGGCTTGGAAAAAAGACAGGAAGTATTTCTTGTCTTTAGAAGCAAGCCTTGCTTCTGGCTTTGGGAAGAAAAGAGTACAAATGGTTCTCACCAGATAGGGTTGCAGCAGCTCTCCCAGCGTTTTGGGAACAAATCAAGTCATTATCTCGACCATGTCAAAACTGTGTTTCCAGACCAGTTGTTGTCTGAAACATTTGGGGCTGATGAGGAGAAGAATTAATTAGCAGCTCCCTCTCTTGGTGTCCTTTTTCAGCCTTCTCAGGTTGCAGCGTGAGAGTCCCTCAGACCTGTGGGCTGCTTATTTGATAATCTGTGTTTTGCACAGTACAAAAGGTTGCTGGCGAAATATTGTGAGCCCCCCCTAACCTGGAGCTGCCAGTGTCCTGGGTCCAATGAACAGGGAAATCTACTGTAACGTGTTGTCAATGGGGAAGCACTTGAATTCACAGAACAGCCTTGGAGAGTCCTGGGTAAGTTGGACGAGCTAAGTTTTTTTTGCTTTTTCTGTTTTCAGGAATATTTTACCCTGCAACAGTGGGTAAATCTAAAGCCCTTGAAAGAATGAAGGCAAGCTTAATATTAAGGTTTGTCAAAGAGTGTGCAAGACAGTGAGAATGTGTGGGTTAAGAACAGGAAGCATCTTAATTTTAAAATGGTGGTAGTGGAGGTGGATTAAAATGAGATATGCATGCTGAATGCAAGATATGCCTCGGTTTTGGGCATATTGTTTCCGAATTAATTATTGTATATAGAGGCATATTTTAGGCCCCTTCCTATTAAATTGATTTTTCATATAATTTAAAAAGATAGGGCTGATGATAAAAATTCTCTTCCTGCGTGGTGAGTGTCAATATACAAATGGTATAACGATGCCTTTTGTGTATCTGCATGTATAGCCCTAACCCAGTCTATAATGTCACAAAATAGTAAAGCACACTGTAACTTTTAAATTTCTGTAGTGGACCAGCCCATGCTGTGAAAGGGGAAAGTGGTGGTGGGCAGGAAATGGGAAGATTTAGGCTAAAGAATATTGATGTAAAATCTTATCCCCAATATGGCAAATTCATTGACCATATAGTTAAGAAACAGTTTGAGATTGCTTCACATTTAAAAATTTTTCCTTAGTCAGGACTGTAGGAAATATTGATAAACATTTATCCTGTTTTTAAAGTTCTCCATACTATGAAATTCATAATCTATCTTTATAACTACAATAGCATGTGGTTATGTATAGTTGAGAAAACTATTTCTCATGTGTCTTTGGTTTTGCCATATTCTTTTATTAAGGTACTAAAAATTCGTTATGATGATTCCTTGAGGAAAGAATATTTTTTCTTTCAGTTTCTTGAGATATAATTGACACATGGCATTTTAGAAGTTTAAAGTGTACAGCATAATGATTTGACTTACATGTATCATGAAATGATGACCACAGTAAGTTTAGTGAACATCTGTCATCTCATATGGATGGATTAAAGAAAGAGGGAAAAAATGTATTTTTTCCTTGTGAGGAGAACTCTTAGGGTTTACTGTGTTAGCAACTTTCATATGTAACGTACAGCACTGTTCATTGTATTCATCATGATGTACATTACATCCCTCATTCTCATTTCTCTTACAACTGGAAATTTGTACCTTCTGACTGCCTTCATCTAATTTCCTCTCCCCTCCACCGGTAGCCACAAGTCTGATCTCTTTTTCTATGAATTTGTTTGATTTTGAAGTATAATTGACCTACATCACTATGCTTGTTCCTGATATACAGCATAGTGATTTGATACTTCTTTTTCAAAATGATCACCATAAGCCTAATTATCTGTTACCATACAAAGATATTATGATATTATGTGCTATATTCCCCACACTGTACGTTTTACACCTGTGACTCATTTATTTTGTAACTGAAAATTTGTACCTTTTAATCTCCCTCCCCACTACCTCCCTCTGGCAACCACGTTTGTTCTCTGTATCTATGACTGTTTCTGTTTAGTTAAGTTTGTTCATTTTTGTTTTTTAGATAAGTGAAATCATACAGTATTTGTCTTTCTCTGACTTATTTCATTTAGCATAATACCCTCTAGGTCCATCCATGTTGTCGCAAATGGCAAGATTTCGTTTTTTGTTTTTTTTTTTTTATGGCTGAGCAATAGTCCATTGTATATATATACACACCACGTCTTCTTTATCCATTCGTCTATTGATGGGCACTTAGGTTGCTTCCATATCTTGGCTATCGTAAATAATGCTGCAGTGAACATAGGGGTGCATATATCTTTTCTATAATGTGTTTGTTTTCTTTGGATAAATACCCAACAGTGGAATTCCTGGATCATATGGTAGTTCTGTTTTTAATTTTTTGAGGAATCTCTGTAGTGTTTTCCATAGTGGTTGGGTTGCATCAATTTACATTTCCACTAACAATGCGCAAGGGTTCCCTTTTCTCCACATCTTCGCCAACACTTATTATTTGTTGTCTTTTTGATAATAGCCATTCTGACAGGTGTGAGGTGATAGCTCATTGTGGTTTTGATTTGCATTTCACTGATGATTAGTGTTGTTGAGCATCTTTCCACATGTCCGTTGGCCATCTGTATGTTTTCTTTGGAAAAAAGTCTATTTAGATCTTCTGCCTATTTTTTAATTGGGTTGTTTGTTGTTGTTGTTGTTTTATGTTGAGTTCTTTGTATATTTTGGACATTAACCCCTTGTCAGATATATTCTTGGCAAACATCTTCTCCCATTCAAATAGCCTTTTCATTTTATTGATAGTTTCCTTTGCCATGCAAAAGCTAAGTATCATGTAGTCTCACTTGTTTATTTTTGCTTTGTTTCCCTTGCCTGAGGAGATATATCCAAACAAATATTGCCAAGGCTGATGTCAAAGAGCAGATTGCCTGTGTTTTCTTTTACAGATTTTATGGTTTCAGGTCTTACATATAAGTCTTTAATGCATTTTGAGTTTATTTTTGTAGATGGTATGAGAAAGTAGTCCAATTTGATTCTTTTGCATGTAGCTGTCCAATTTTCCCAACACCATTTATTGAAGAGGCTGTCTTTTCCCCATTGTATATTCTTGGCTCCTTTGTTGTAGATTAATTGCCTATATAATTGTGCCCTCATTTCTGGGCTCTTTTTTCTGTTTCATTGATCTACGTGTCTGTTTTTGTGCCAGTACCATACTGCTTTGATGACTGTAGCTTTGTAGTATAGTTTTAAATCAGGAGGTGTGATCTCTCCAGCCTTATGCTTAAGATTGTTTTGGCTATTTGGGGTCTTTTGTGTTTCCTTACAAAATATAGAATTATTTGTTCTAGTACTGTGAAAAATGCCATTGGTATTTTGATAGAGGAAAGTATTTTTATGGATAAATAAGGGAAAGTAATAAAGATAATCCTTATACCTTGATAATGTCAACAGTCTTTCTACCATATTGCAAGCCTCAGTGAAAATAATTAATATATTAAGGTTTTTTTTTTTTTTGCTTCAGGCAACAGCAGAAGATTCTCGGGGGGAAGAATCCCAGCTCCTAGTGTTATTTAATTATTAATCCAGGAGGGCTTTCTAAAGCTTTGTCAATGATACATGGTGGATTCCTGCTTTTGTGATTACTCTAGGTGAACTTGGTACTTCCTAGGCTGTTATGCCCTCAGCAGCATGTATAGATGTCCCTGTTTGCTTTCTAGGACTACTTTCACAATAAATAGCAAAGATATTTGCCAAGGATGTTTGAAAAGAAAATGCAAACAAACCTATATGTATTTGAACAAACAGATATTCATGACTTATGTGAAAAAATCCAGTAGGTGTAGTATGAGGAAATTTTTATAAACAAACATCCTCCACCAGCTGACTCACATGTATTTATATATTATATATACATTTGCATAAAAATAAACAGAATGGTTATACTAAAATGTTAACAGTGGTAATTTGGAATTATAATTTAAAATTTCTTTCTGATTAGGATTTTTTAAAGTTTTATGATGAACATTTTATATTTATGCAATAAAAATAAAATGGGGGGAGGTAAGCGTAAATATATAAATGGCAGGAATTTTATAGTCTGGTTAAAAAACTATACATTGCATGAAATTATAGATGAGATTGTATAAATTGTGTAAAATTAATTTTTTATTTTAATTCCATTAATAATTCCAAAGAAGTTTCTTTTCTTTTTTCTTTAAAAATTTTTTTTGTATTGCTTCCACAGGAAAACAGAGGGAAAGGAGGCATATGTGAATTTTTGGAGTTTCATCTTTTCTTCTGATTTTATTTCTTCTCTATTACTTCGATAGTTCTTCTTCCAGGCCTGTTCCACAGCCTTCTGGAGGGAGTGGAGAATGCCCCATTGAAACCGTTCTGCAAGATCTTCCCCCAGCTTCCTATAGTGGCTATGACTCTGGGCCACTTGTCTCCCCGACGCCCCACTCAGCCCTGTGGGAAAAGCATGCTTTACTTAGTACATGGTGATCATGCCTCATTCTGTGGCCAACTTAGTTCAGTTCAAAGTACTTCAGTTTATTAGTGAAGAGAATTACCAAGAAGTTATTTATGGCAGAATTGAACTAGACTGATAGAGGAAAGCCCTACAGTGTTTCAAGGCAGGCTCTGTTTCACGTTTAGCAGTTTCTCATTCCTTTAGAATAAAAGACTGTTTTTTTCCTTCCTTTTCCTATTACCACGCAAACAGCTGTCTCAAAACACAGCTTGAGATGGGGAGCAACCTGGCTTCCACAAGCCCCAGGCTGCATGCAGCAGTTTGACTTTTCTCTCTGCCCCAGCCACCTGGCTTGTTTGTTTGTTTCTTCTCCTCGTCCTCTGAGGCACAAGCGGCAGTGACTCCATGACATAGGAACTCGGAAGCTGGCGAATAAATCCCAGAGCAGGTGGCTGCCTGTTGTCTGTCTGGAGGAAGTGAACAGCGTTCTTCCTGGGACTGCATTCATCTTCTGATAGCTTCTAGAGGGCAGAACGATCCTTAATTGGGGTTGGGAGATTGCACACACAAAGTCCTGGGGTCAAGAGGTTCCCTAGGGAAAACCACCTTGGTGGGCTTTGGTCTTTTCCCTCCATAGTAATTGAGCCCTTTCGGAGCAAGGACTTGCTTTCTGATGTGGGCATGTCTGGAACATCATTGGTCTCAATACCACTGGATTAGATGAGGATTCCAACAGTTTCTTATGGGGGGAAAAAAAACCACATTGCTGATGGGATAAATAAGTAGACTTAATCTGTGGTAGGATCCCCCCTGAGGTTGTAATATGTAGTATCTTTTAGATAGTGGTAATTCTAAAGAGAAGCTCTGATCTTTAACTAGGTTTTATGATAGCCATTAGAGTGTTTATTACCAAAAATCACTCATTATTTAAAAACATGGTGCAAGCTACCCTTTCCTCCCCTTATCTGTGCAGAAGCCTGAATGTGGATCTTTAACAATATATACCTTCAGGCTAAGCAGCAAGAAACAGATAAGCGATCTCCCACCCTGCCCCGACAGAAAGTAACCTGGACTCCTTTTAGGATTAAATCCTCTCAGAGGTGGGAGGCAATGGCTAGCAGCCTGAGGGGACATACAAGCTCTCAACTCTAGGTCTTTGGGTTTATGGCAGGGAGGGGGTTAATTACTAAAAAAAAAAAAAAAAAAAAAGGCCTTGTAGTCTTCTCTCCCTAACCCTTCCATTTTATCCACTTTCTTTTTCCATCCTTTTCCTGAGCTGTCTTTTGATTTTCTTTAGCCCTTCTTCCTTTTCCCACACTCCAGAATAATCTGCCGTATGTTTAGCAGTTTCTCCAAAATAATGTAGCTCCAGGAATCTTTACTTTAAATCTAGCCCTCTTTCTGCCATATCACCGTGTTTCACATCTTGAGAAAGTTGAGTGGGAGAGATTAAAGGAAAGCTGGAAAAGCGATGAGGGGCCAGAGAGGAGAGCAAAGTAGGAAACTGAAGGAAATAAAGGGACCTGACATGAATCGGGTGGCGGGTTCCTGATTGATACCACATGTACGGCTGTGTATAACCAACACTGTGGTGAGGAGACCAGGAGGCTTCTCTTCACCCCCCAGGGCTTTTCCCGGGTAAAATAAAGGCAGAAAGATAAGGGGAGACCACACTGACTAGATGGGAGATATAGTCCTTACCCATGATGGCATTTAATACCAGCTCCAGTATTCTAGATTATTTGGTATTATCAGCATGATTCCCAGAATTCTTTCTTGAATCTGAAGTTAGCTGTCTCTTTAAATGCAGAAGATCCAAAGTTGTTTCTCACCTTTTACTGATGCTGCTTTTGGAAACCAGAAAGATATTGAAAGAATTTACTTTCTCATCTGACAATATTGCATGTCTGAAAACCCAACTGGTCCAAAAGTGTGTTTACCTCTTAACTCTACAGAATTAGATGGTCATTCTGATTTGTTGAAACAATGCCCAGAGAACTGTTTATAATGATCACTCTCACTTGTGCTCGGTGCTAGAAATACAGCAGGGAGCAGACATAATCACTGCTTGCACAGATAGACTGACATTAAATAGGAAATTACAGAAGAACAATGAAGTTATAACTGTGAGAAGAGTTACCACAAAATAAGTAAAGGGAGCATATAAGGAGAGAATTTATCCTATGCTGATAAGGCATTCCTAATGGAATTGGCTGGGCAGAGGTTGGGAGTGGATGCTCTGAGGTAGGAATAACATATGCAAAGGCCCTGAGGTAGGAAGGGGTTTTAGCCTGCTTCAGGAACAGATTAGGATCCTTTGACTGCTGTAGGAGAATGGACAGGAAGAGGACAAAAGTAGAGACAGGAAGATCAATTAGGAAGCTCAGGGACTTGCCCAAGGTCAATTAGCTGGTGAATAGCTGAGTCAGGACTCAAACCCAGGTTTGTATGAAGATAAAGGCATCATCATTGTTTGTTAAATAATAATTGGTAACGATGTTCATGTCATCCCAGAACATATATTTAAAAGATTCTTAGGTAACATTTCTTTTGACATGGATTATTGATCTTTTAATTATAATATAAAATGTGTTTTAATATTAAGTTATCAGCTGCAAAAAGCAAGGAGAGTACTCATTTGAGTGAACCAGCAGAAATTTGGAATTTTGCCTGCCTTTTACTTTAGCCTTGCCAAAAATGTAATTTCTTTAATTCATTCTTAACTAATCTGCTCAAGCCTGTACTATGCCTTGGCTTTTTTCCCTATAACAGCTTAGGGATCTCAAAAGAAGATATTTTGAAAGGTCTTCTCTTGATCAGGGTATTTGCGTTTAGATATTGTGTACACTCCTTTTATTGCAGAATGAGCTGTTTTTCTATCATGGGATCCTTTGTTCGGAATGAAATGCTGTTGTAATTTTATCATCTTTATTTTAAAAAATCACTTATCAGGTGTTTATCTATAGAAAGTGATTTAGATGTTTACATCCTCTTCTTTCTAGAGACTTAAGCATGTTCAGAAGTATTTAAAGTTGAATAGTTCTGTTAGCTAATAATGACAAAATTACTATAATGCGTTGAGAGCTGCTTTGTGCCAGGCGATATGCTTTAAACATCTTTGATTCTCACTGCTTCCCTGTGATGAAGGTTGTACTATAATTTTCATTTTACATTTGGGGAAACTGAGGCTTAAAGCAACTAAGTGAGTTTTTCCAAGATCACCCAGGTGGGAAGTGACAGCCTAGACGAACTCAGGCCCTTTCAGGTCCTTGCTCTTCAGCCGCATGCAGCTCTGGATTCAGTGTCAAGTTTGTTTTAGGCTGCAGTTGGGAGTCGGAACCAGAGTAATATAGGGAGTCGAGTAAATTTGAGCAGTGTAATGAAATATTTTCTTATAAACTATTGTGAAGATTTTGTTCCAGAGACCACATAAGAAAAAAATAGAAGCAAATTGCTAAATTTCACATTCATCACTCTTACCCTGAACTTTTGGTAAATTCAAAGCTTCCCTTCATTTTAATTTATTTTATAGGAATATTGGAAGATCAGTAGATTACTCTTAATGGGTATAATGGAAATTAAACCCAAGTGTAATAATGGTGGTCTCTGTGAATGATCACTTTAAAGATATCATTTATAGCAGTGGTTCTCAAACTTTAATGCTCATCTGTATCTCCTGAGGACTGTATTAGAACTTGGATTGCTGGGCCCCATCCCTAGACTGTCTGATTCAAGAGGTCTGGGACTGGTCTGGGACTGGTCTGAGACAAGTTCCCAGGTGATGCTGCTACTGCTGATCTGGGGACCACACTTTGAGAATCACTGGTATGGGGACAGTAATAATGCTCATGAAATCAGATGGGCCAGTAGCTTATCCCTGAGAAGGCCATTTCCTAGTCTCAGACTATATCCACAACCCAAAGCAGAGTGGTATCCTGATGTCCACCAGGGTTAGGAATGGTACAGTGGCTGCATGGAGTCATTCCCACTCTTGGAAAAATGGTAGGTCATCTGCCTCTCCTCCTGCCAATACCATGTCATGACAACACATAACTTAGATGTGCCAGATGCACACATTGTGAACTCTGCAATGATTGAACTCTCCCATTGTGCTAGGTGTATGACGTAATTGCCCACACTGCTAAATTAAATGAGTCAAATGAACAAACACAAATCAGGATTCCAAAACCAATTAGATAAAATATTCTAATTTGTATATTATGGGGATTGTCCTTACTCTGGGATGTTTTGGTGCCAGAAGCTTTGCTGGATTTCTCCTTTCCTTGTAGGGACTGAGAATTAGCTGCAATAACCCAAAGAGTTTAAGATTCCTATTTGGCTGGAAATTAAATCACATAGGCTGTTTGGAAAGCCTTCAGAAATTCTTTCAGATTTGATGCGTCCAGACTTGTACTGGAATATAAAATATTTGATTTAACAAGATCTGTGGGTTCCCAGTGCATAACTGTTTTCGAAAATGTGTTTCTCAGAATACAATTAGGAAAAAATTCCTTTGAAATGCTAAAATTACCTTTTAGTGGTGATAAAAGATGCTGACAAGCCTTTCTAAAAAAAACCAAAACTTTTAACCTTCATGTTGCTATAATATCACTAATTTGTGTGTAGACAAATATCACTGGTCATATTTAAAGTAATCATTAAACTTTTTCAGAGCTATACTTAAGAAAACTACTTTTTAATCTTTCTACTCTAAGGAAAATATTACTTCAAGGTTGATGGTGGGAAGGCGGTGGCTAGGTTGCAATTCTTATTTCATCTTGCTCTGGAGTCTTTTTTGGCTTAGTTTGGAGGAAGAAACCAAAAAGTTGCAACTGTATACAGAAGCATTTTTTTAAGTTTTATTTTAAGGAGGAGGGGAAATTTTGGAGCCACTTCTCATAATGAACCTCAAAAAAATCTTGAGACCTATGAGAACTTATTCTTTAGTTTATCTTGTTTAATTTTCTTATTTTTAAATTAAGAATGTATATTGCCCATATAAAAATTCTCTTGTTTGTGCATGTATGTATGTATCTGCTGCAGAGAGAGAAGTTCAGTGTGCATTTAGTAATTCCCAGCAAAGCATATGGGAACCTTAATGTCTTAATTGTGCTCTCCTCTGATTGAGTGTGGGTTGAGTCTTAGTCTCTAGGGTCAGCCAGGCCAGTTTTAGAGTCCCAGCGCTGCCAGTTACTAAATGTGACCCTAACAATATCATTCAACCATGAAGTCTGTTTCCACATCTGTGAAGTAGGTATAATCATATTATCAACTTCATGTTGTTGTAGGGTGCTTAGTAAGTAATCTGTGATGTTAGCTTTCATTCTCATAAATTGCACTACCATATTCATTTTCTTTTTGCAAGAAAAATAAAGTAAGGATTCTGAATATGTTGAGTGATCTGGATAAGAATGCAAGAGGTAGAAATAGTCAGTTGCACTAGTGTTATTTACCTTACATGGCATTTCATGCTTATTTGGTCTCGTTGATAAGATAAAATATAAATGTATACCCAAGATCACTTTAAAGTAATAGTATAATTATTAAGGTGCCATGATGTATAAAAAGGTACTTAGAAAACTAAGGTTTGGACAATGAAATAAATTATACACAGTGACTATAAGCTTTTCCTTTTTAATAGCTGTTTTTTCATTACTCCATTGATCCAAAGAGGGATTTTAAAATTTAATGTCCTTGTTCCATTAAGATAATTCAATCATTTATCCAATTACTTGACTTATTCAACTTAAGTTTTTAGCCCCTCTGTTGCTTTCTCTTTGGCTGGTTCCCTGTTTCATGACTTTCTAGCACAGTTTTAGTTTTACTTGTTTATTTTTCTACTTTTGTGACCTAGGCTTTAAATTTAGCTCTTTTCCTTGAAAGTGCTCTTCCTCTCTTTTTTCATGTCTTTTCACAAAGATGAATCCACTTTGTATTTCATATTTTACCCATTTTGTTTTAATATAAAAATATTTTAAAGTCTTATAAAATAAAATGGTTTGAATAGCCCTTCCAAAATGACATGGTGTTCTGGTTTGAGAAAGTGATCTTTGATAAAGAAAGGTGTATCAAATGTATGTCTGTTCCAACGTTGGGAGGGAAGCTAAGCAATGGAATGTCAGAAATCGGGATAGAAAAAGGCTCCCAAAAGCTGAAGACAAAATGAACAAATGTACAACTAAGCTCTACTGAATGCAACTTTGTGATACCTGGGATAGGAGGGAAAAAAGTTGTGTGCCTGTGGGTTGGAGAGACCTGGGTCAATAGCAGCTCTTGTTAAAGAGATTTAAGATTTTAGCCAGCCATTTGACATTGTTGGCCATCTCCAATAGCATTAATGTCACAGCTCTCAGAACAAAGGAGATAATCATCCCGTTGTTTTCTGCCTTGGTTGGGCTGCCTCTGAGGGTTTGCGTTCAGTTCTGAGCTCCACATTTTCAGAGGGCAAACCAGGGAGGTAAATGGACGAGAAACATCTTTGAGAGATTCTCATCACTGTGTGGCTTGTCAGGTTATATCCTTAGGACAAATTCCCAGAAGTGGAATAGATGGGTCAAAGTTAGTCTTTTTTTTTTTTTTTTTTTTTAAGACTTTGCATACTTATTGCCAAATTGTCTTACCAAGTAGAACTGGACATGTTAAAGAAGTTGGATTACCCACCCCCAAGTCAGAGATGTTGTAGAAGGGATTTTGGCAATGGGTTGTATGTTGGACCATGATCTGAGATCCCTTCAAAAATACCATGAGAGTTTTTACATAGGACCAGATGATTATTTTATCTAGAGAGGTGATGTTTCAGTCTTATCATGTCAGTCATACTGTTGTAGCAAACTAATTGTTAAGAATCTGTGAGGAAAATATTGCAGAAGATTCCTGCAATCAAAAAGGACTGTAGAGAAAAGAAAAAAGTAAAGGGGGTTCTTTGGGCAGAAGGAAAGTGATCACAGATGGAAGCAGAAAGTTGCAGGAAGATGCAATAGAAAGGGTAAATATGTGAATAAGGTTAAAAGAATACTGATTTGATAATTCAAAAATAAAAACAAATACACACACACACACACAGAGGCATATCTCAGACATATTGCAGGTTCAGTTCCAGACCACCACAATAAAGCAACTATTGCAGTAAAACAAGTCACACACACAGACACACACACACACACACACACACACACACACACACACACAGGACTGTAGAAATTAATCAGTGAAGGGAGATGTAATTCAGGCTGCAACTCAGTCCTGAGTCTCCATGGCTGGTAACTGCTGGCAGATTAACCATTTTTAACAACTTAGATAAGTCGGGCTTTTCCAAACTAAGTGAATTGCATTTTCTACACACTACCAGAGCTGGTTACTTCTGCTTCTGGAGAGGATGGGAACAGGTAAAAAGTTGCTCTAGATCATGTTCCTAATAGAGAGCTTAAAATGATTTAGCACATGTTTTATCCTCATCACCCAAAGCCTAACTCCAGTGAGATGAGGTAGTGTTTTGATACCATCAGGGCAGTGGATTCCAGCTGCACTGCTGGGGTAAGCAACTTGAACTCCAAAGCCTTAGTTTCTTAACCTGTAAAATGTGATGAGTAATTACTGATTATCAGTTCTTCTCAAAGAGTTATGAAGATTACATGAGATGATATATAGGATGGTACTTTATAATCTAAAATTCTATACAAATATTAGCTGTCACTATCACCTAATGGAACTTTCAGCCTAAATCTTTCTAATGGATGAATCTTTCTAACCTTCATCAAAGAAGAAATGGGGGCTGATTTTGTTTACTTTTGTCTTCTTAATGTTTGACTCATAGTTGCAACTCACTAAATATTTAGTGAATGAATGCAAGACAATATTTGTGAAATATAGGCTGAACTGGCATAGAGGAACATTTTTTTCCTTGAAAAGGTGTACTTCTCATCTTTGCGGAATAAGTACTATTATTCATATCTTACAAATGGGGAAAGTGAGATTCACTGATTCTCAAATCATTCTGACAGCCAGATGCTACAATTTCAGGTAATTTCTAATCACATGTAAAAGGGATTACAGCAAGTACTTTTTTGGTTGTTTAAGAGAAAAAAATGAAACAAGTCTGTATAGTATAGTTCTGTTGTATAAAACCATTCAAAGCAAACTGATGAAATATTTTGTCAGACTTTATTTTTATTTATTGACCATTAATAGAAACTAATTTTATTTTATATATAGCCCTCACTGAAGTCTCTGTTGCCAGGAAACTACTTCTGTTATCCATGCCCCTAATATAGCAACTTTGTCTATGTCTCTATTCTTTGTGCATTGTATTCAGTCTTAAACTGTGGATATTCCATTAACTGAGAGTTCTGAATAGCCATTGTGTAACTGGAGTGATATTCTGTCTGTGTCAGTTCCATGCATTGTTTGGGAATGTGCTGTTTTATTTCTGATGGGACATCTCTCATTACCACTAATAATATGTTATTGAAAAGATAAGCATATGAATAAACCTCATAAGTGTGCATTGTTGAAATATATAATCTTTCATTTTAGGATTGCTTGATTATACATATATTTCTGTATTTTCAAATGGAAAGTAAAACCACCAGTGTCTAATCCTTGGGCTTTAGGTGAGACGTATCAGTGAAATTGAATCCAGAATTATCTGTTTATGAGTGCTTTGTTTGGGAGAAGTTCCCCCCACTCCCACTGCTTTTTTTCCCATCAGAATCTCAAATTCGTCTGTGGTCCAGAAAGGTTGAGGGACTCTGACCTAACAAATTCATTTCAGCCCTGGTAGCTTGTTTGATCTCTGGAAAGTGATATAAAACACCTAGACTGGTATGGGGTACTCATAGATGCTAAACAGGTATATGTCGGAGACCTGATCAAAATAACAGGTTCTCTTCTTATCTATAACATCATGGTTGGTGAGCCCCTAGAGGACACAGTGTATGCTTTACTCATTCCTTGGCATCCTGACTTCTCACCTCTGTCTCCCCATGTAATAAAACATGCACGTTCTGTGTCAGAGTAGAAGTCTTTTTTTGATTAGAATTCCCCATTCATACAAAATTGTTTCAGCACATGTCCTCCAAATAGACATTTATAAATTATATACTTATGCATGTCTATATTGAGGATACATTGTTTTTGCTCAGATTGTTTTATGCTGATGATATAAAACACATAATAGCAATGTTAAAATAAGAAAGATGAAAAGCAGTGTTTTAAAATGCATTGGTAACCTTGATGGCTTCATATTAAGTAATATCTAAAAAGGTACACCATATACTTACTTCTTCTCATTCCTACTTTTGGCCCCCTCGTGATCTGGGCTTGTACCCAGCTCTGGCTTTTCATGGCTCCCCTCCCACTTCCTAATATCCTTTCAGCAGATGTCCTCACTGGTAACTGCTTATTCTCTATGCTTAATTCAAATTCCTGAGAGTCAGACTCTCATTTAGCTAGTTCACCTAATCATGTCAGGTCAACTCATGTGAATCTCTTTGATAGCCTTATTTTTGGCTTCTCCTGGAAAGTCACTCTGTTCCCCACAGGTGGCTTGAGCAAGTGAGAGACAGAGTCACTGGGCACAAGTGTGGCTGCTCAGACAGCTTCCATGAAAAGGGGCCTGGTGAGGCTGGAATGGTGACTGGCCTCACCTTTACACAAATATGCCTGTAGGTCTAAAAGAGACACCAGAATCTGACTTCCTCTGTTTTTCCTTTGCAAATCCATGCCTATATCCTTTTGAAGAACACTAGGCATATTAGGCAAAGTTTTTGTAACTTAAGTAAACCAGAGAGCCGGAGACCATTTAATCCTGTAAAGTTCTTCCCCATCCATCCACCTATCCATCCACCTTTCCTGTCTCGTTACTACTGGGGAGAAAATGATAGCAGCTCCATCTTTAAGAATTAACCTGTAGTTCTTGGATTGGGAAATAATGGTTTCATGATTGCTTCCATTCAGCCTCATGCAGACAGGAGTTTAAAGATTTCTTCTACAGAACACAATTCATTTCTTCTAAGTCCCTTCTGAGTAGGTTGGAGTCAACAAGAAAAATTTTTGCAGGATTTCCTAGTTTGGAAGTGCCATATAAATGAAGCCATGGTTGGGAATGTGAAACCTATTTATACCTGCCTGGGAATGTTTTCTTTTGAAAAGCAGCATGCTGGGTCCCTTCCTTGCAGAACTTTAGGTCAGCGTTGCCCCATTTTAAAGCCTGTTTGCCATCTGGAGCAATGCATGAGCTTGTCAGAGTCGGACCTTCTCATCTGAGTATGTTTCTGCATATGTTTTATAACTTTAAGTGGCCAAGTGTTATTGAATTTAGAGTCAATTTTTTAAACTGCATCAGAACTGTACAGCATAAACAAAGTTTATAGTCTCCAAAAAAGAGAGAGGAAGAGAGAGTACTAACATTTATTGAATGCCTAAGTTCAGCACTTTGTGTTCTCTGTTTCATTTAATCTTCATGCTCCCATCAGGTAACTATGATTGTTCCCACTTTGCAGAGGGAAACAAAGATCAGGAGTTAAGCAGTTTGACTAAAGTCACAAACTAGTCAGCTGTGAGGTAGAAGGTGACCCTGTATGAGGATAGCTTGCATTTCTTTTAACGAACTCTATGCCAGGTATGGTGATAAGCATTTTAACATGCATTATCTTATTCACTTTCACCACATTTAAGCCTAAGAGGTTTTAAAAATCAGTCTCTCAAGACTATTTTTAGATCAGGGACAAACACTATTAAAATGTTGATGTATTTTCCTTCCAGTCATTTGTACATATTTTTGTGTAATCTCTTCAACTTCATTCCCATTTTCATGTAATATTATAAATGACGCATTTCCTCATAATAATATTTTCATAAATATGTTAAAGTCTATAATAATTTAATAATAGTTTAAGTTGCTGATGCTTTGCTGTTATAATAGTGGGGCAGTGAATGTATTTGTGCCTAAATCTGTGGGTGGTTTTATTTTTAAACAGTTTCTTAGTGTGTATTATTAGAAGCAAAATTATAGGGTCAGAAGTTAGAAACATTTATTTTTAAAACTTCTACTGCTTTCAAGGCCCTTGATACATTTTGCCCAACTGATTTTTAAAAAAATGAGACCACTGTCCACTGCCATGGCAGTGTGTGGGTGCCTGTCTCCCTGTAGACCTATAGCCCCTGGGGGAGGGACACATGGTTCCAATGCTCCTCTCCAGCTGTGGTGCTCCATCCTGGATCCACTGCACTGTGGGGTGTTGGGAGGCTGGCAGGGCAGAGATCTCTTCTCAGTCTGCCTGACACCAAGCGTTTGCAACTGTTTGATGCACTCTCTGCCAGTCCTCCTGCTGTGCCTCCATTCTGTCCACTGCATTTTGCAAAGCATTGTCTTACTTATATCCACTCAGAATGGCACAGTACTTACCTTGTTTCTAATTGTATTCACTTTTACGTAGACTTACAAGAGATTTATCTCTTTGATTGGATTTTTTTTTTTTTGTGGTACACTGTTGCGGCCTCTCCCGCTGCGGAGCACAGGCTCTGGATGTGCAGGCTCAGTGGCCATGGCTCACGGGCCCAGCCGCTCCATGGCATGCGGGATCTTCCCGGACCAGGGCACGAACCCGTGTCCCCTGCATCAGTAGGCAGACTCTCAACCACTGCGCCACCAGAGACGCCCTCTTTGATTGGATTTTTAAACAAGCTTTGGATTTACCATTTCTGTTTTTTTCTGTTGTTTAATGCATTCATTTTTGCTGAAGTATTTTGTTTTGTCATAATTTTTTTCAAACAAATGAGTGTTTTTGCTCCTTTGGAGCTGTAGTCCACTTATTTTGATTACTTAGGGCTTGCATTTATCTCTGTGCTCGCCTTGACCAGATCCCATAAGATTTGATAATTAGGGCTTCTGTTTTTATTCATTTTATGCCTTTCCAATTCTAATTCATTTCGCTATTTTCAAAACAGTCTCATATTAGGATTTATATTTCTTTGAAACAATAATTATTTGGGAGAATAGTTTCTTTTTCTTCATGTATTGAGTTTTTGTTTAAATGCCTGTTATTTATTTCTGTGATGGTTTTGTTGTAATATGCTTAGAGTATGGCCTATCCTTGCTGCTTTGCAGAATGTATTGAATTTTTCATATATATACTTATATATCTATAAATGTGTGTGTGTGTATATGGGCATTTGGGAAAGATGTATCTCTGTAAAGTTAACTTAGACTTAATTTTAAAAATTTGTACTGTATCTTCCTTACCATGACAATATGATATCTTTAGCATGCCCTGAACATGAAGCCTGGGCTTGTTTTCTTATCATGGTTAACAGTTTTGGGATAACTGAGTCTCACTCTCTGGCTGCACTGTTGCCCAGTGGGCCCAACTGGGTGTACAGCCTGTGATATGGAAAGAAATCAAGACTCAGGTCCCTGGAAACCTAATCTATGACCTAGACCTTGTCCCTGAGGTACTCTGACTAGAAAGTTAATCTGTTAGAGGAACTTTCATCATCATAAAAGGCAGAAATAATTTTCTTAATGCTGTTGATAAAATCTGGGCACATCCTGCTTCACACTATTTATTATAGAAACTGAGCATTTGAGACTGACTTTCCTTTTTAAAAGCATCTGCCTCCGTTAACTTATATTAATTTTCATATATACTAAGCATTTGAACATTTGTTTTTTGGAAGTTTTGGGAATATAGTCAATATATATGTATGAATTTAATAGTTATTTAAGACTCCTTGTATTAGTCCTTCATGAGACTTTGTAAATATGTTTAATGTCTGCATAATAGTTTAACAATAATTTAAGTTTCTGACTTTTTGCTGTTACAGTAGTAGGGCAATGAATGTATTTGTGCCTAAATCTGTGGGATTTTCTTGAACATTGTTTCCTTAGCGTATATTAGTAGAAGGGAAATGAATGGGTCAGAAATTACAAATGTGTGTGTGTGTATATATGTGAGTAAAATTACTGGAACCACATGAAAGACCCTTGATGCATTTTACCCAATTGCTTTCTTTTCAAAATGGAAAACTTTCCACTCCCACGGTGGCGTGTGAGTGCCTGTCTGCCTGGAGACCTAGCCCCAGGGTGGGATGGGTGGTCTGGGCCCCTCCACCCAGCTGTGGTGCTCCATTCCAGACCAACTCTGCTGCAGGGTGTTTTGTGTGACAGGGTGGTGTCATGTGTCTTCTCCACAAGAAAAGGCATTGTTACCAAGGCAAACAGTGACACTTGATACAGCTATGTACACACCAGAGTCAGAGAAAAGCTTCACCTGAGGGGTTGTTGACAATTGCTAGAGGTTGTGCCAGTGCAGAAGTTACATAGTTTTCCTTTGGCAACACGTGTTAATGGGTTTGTTGTAATGTTGGAGCCCTACTTAAATGAAAATTCTGAACACCTACACTGGAAAAATATAAAATAAAAAACCTTAGTTGGGAATGCATTGCTTACAATTTAGCAAATGAGATCACAAGTTGTTAAAGTAGGTTGCTTAAAAAAAGAAAAAGGTAAGGAAATAGCTATGATTTGCTTTTAAATAAAAAAAATATTTATAAGAACACATTTTTAACAAGAAACAATGACCAAGATATGTTCTCTGGTCCCTGGGCACTTATAATCTCATGTAATTTTACATTTAGCGACTTAACACAATTCTGTTTTTTTTGAATGGATGCCGAAATGCCATTGGAGCAGAGTCTCAGCTGAGAAACTTAGATACATAGAGATTAATTAAATGGAAATAATTTTGTTTAAAAGGCAGTGCATGGATTCTTCAGGGAAAAAGAAATATGGAAAATTTTGTAGGAAAATGCTTAGTAAGTATCTAGTAAAGATTCAGATTTTGTTCTTTAGCTTCTTGTCTCATAAAATTCAGTCCTAAATTCACCAAGCAATGTTCTTTCCAGTTTACCTTTGGGTCTGTGTATGGAAGAACTTGGAATTTCAGTTAGCTTTAACGAGAGGCTCAGAGTAGAGAGCTAGGAGGAGTTGCCTATAGGGGTCAGGCAGGGAGATTAATGGGACTGTGCCCATCCACTTCTGCTCTATGCTACCAGGATGTTTGCCAGGGTAACCTGGTTTGTCTTCATAGTGAAAGGAGTCATCTTATCCTACGGAAGTATGAATCACTGATGCATCACCAGCAGCATCTTGCCTTGGTCCTTGGGCTGCAAATATTTGAAAGGCCCACCTCAGACCCACTCCTCCCTTGGGAAAGGTAACAGAAGTTCTATGCCTGTAACATCCCATAAAGGCTAAGGAGCAGAAGGAGGGTGAGTGGGCAGGCCGCCAGCTGTCTGTGCTGAAATACCAGAGCCTGGGCTCTGATAATTAATGAGGTTTGAGAGAACATTTCCTTGGCGTATTCTACTGCCTGACCCAGTTGACTGGGTCACTCTGGGGAAATGGGCCTCCATTCCAGCTCTTTCCTCCCAAGATCGCAGTCTGGCATTTATGTGATTGTTAGTATTGAAATGAACACCTGTACCATCCTATTCTCGACAGGAGGAAGCCTTTATATTTTGTAATTCTTTATTGAACGTACTCTCTTTTTTTAAGCATATATATTTTAAAAATTTGAAACCTGTGTATATTTGCTCTGTCATTATACACATAGTGGAACTTGATTGGAAAATAATTTTTTTTTCATGAGGAAGAATCAAAAGCATCTTCTCAGAGTATTCTGGATTTTGAGAAGGCTCACATTTGCTAGGCTTTATCTGTTTTCACGGATAAAGATTTCTTCTGTCTTTTCTGGTGAATGTGGGAAATCAGATACTTGTCTTAAATGTTACAAACTATTTCAGTTAAAGCCAACCGTATTATAAAAGACAAGGCAACAACTGATACTTGGTAACATCTTTAAAATTACATGTTAATAACTTTGAATCAGATTTACAATACTATGGATGTAGGTAGTCTCAATTTACATATGGAAAGTTAAAGCACAAGTTACTACAGTACTTGCCTGAGATGTCATGTGATTGATGACAGAATCTGTATTCTTAGTCCTTTATGTAAGAAGAGACTTCTGTTTTTATATAATAAATTAATTGGGTAAGATAGTGTTCTAGTTAATAGCAAGGAATAAGTTTAACAAATGGTTCTCAAAGTATGATCCTGAACCAGCATCGTTCGCATCATCTGAGAGCTTGTTAGATACTTAAATTTTTAGGGTTTGCCCCAGACCTCATGAGTTAATCCCTGGAGGTGGGAGTCCTGCATTTTGTGTTTTTAAAAGGCCTTCCTCACACTTGCGATGCACTCTATAAAGTTTGAGAACCACTGGCTCATGTAGTCTTTCCATAATTGTTTGTATAGTTTAAATGCTTGGGGTTGCTGAGGTGACGCACCTGAGGCAGGAAGCAGTGGGGCAGCCTCCCTAGCGGCCCCAGCACAGATGACCTTAGCAGGCCCTCAGAACCTGACTTTTCAAGGTACAGAGAGAAGATAGGTCAGGAGATGGAAGAGGAACTAGTACTTGGGCTGCCTGTGCTATGCCAGGCACGAAGGTGGCCTTCCACGAGGTCTCTTGCATTCAGTCCTCACCCCAGTCATGTGTGTGCCGTAAGGATGTTCCTCATACTTCATTGGTACTTAACATCTAGTTGTAATCTCATTGTCATCCATTTGCTTTGGTTCTTTGATGAGAGAGTTGATATTCCGTTTCATTTTGGGAGCTGTGCGTTGGCTCATAGGGCATGCAGTTTGGGTTTGAGAAATAGAAAGCTTCCTGCTAAACTTGGTGCTTCTTCCTGGAACAGCTGTTTTACTTCAGGCATGTCGGGAGAAGGGGAGGAAGGACTTTGTTTCTCTTGTAAAGTATTGTATTCCCTGTATCTAAGGTAAGGTGCTTGGTAAACAACTGTTGATATTATACTTGGTTGTATCATCTCCTAAAGAGCTTGTGTCCCCTTCCAACTCACTTCTGTTTGTTTAAGGCAGTGGTTCTCAAATTGTCATCCCCCGTTTCAGCAGCAGCTGTCCCGCTCCAGACCTACTGAATCAGAAACTCTGAGGTGGGGCCAGTAGTCTGTACTTTAATGAGGTGGGGCCAGTAATCTGTACTTTAATAATGCTAACATTTGAGAACCGCTCGTTTTAGGCAAGAGGCGTAGGTGTTTGGTTTGTTAAGGTGGTACCTTCTCTTATAATTTTCCAGGAAAGTAAAGATGATTCACATTTAAACTTTGGGATTAAGGGCACACTGAAGATAATATGGCATCCTCCAAAGCTGCTGACGAAGAGCAGACTACCGATGGATACCTGCTCACACACCCTTCCCTTGCTCAGAGTCCCAGCGAGGGGGACTTCCTGCCACCTCATCCCCAGGTCACCCCCAGATGTGGTCCCTTCCTCCACAGAGAACTGAAAGACGAGAGAGAAGTGCTAGAGGGTATAGAGCTTTCCATCCTGGGGCTCACTGTTGAAAGGGCAGAACTGAGCCAAGTGGTAACCCCATCAGAGAGGAAATCACTTTCTGATCTGATCATTTTAAAAAAAAAATCAAACTTTTGCTTTCTTTGCTTTAAGTGGAAATATTCTTCCTACTTTATGTATCTAGATACCAAGTAAGGAAGTTGCTTTGGATGACTGAATGCTCCTTATTCCATATGCAGTCTCTTAAGTGTAACTTTTTGGGGGTTTTTTGGCCTGTGCCAAACAATGGAGGGTAAACAATTACGTATATTAGCGATATAGTTTACACGGATAGCAGTTAGTCAGATATTTCATTTCTGATTGATTAATCCTAAAAGAGAAAAGCGTTTTTCTTGAGCCCTCTATACAATATTTTAAAAATTTAATATACATATCTATTTTATTTTTTTCTCTAGGATTGTATCACAGTTTGAGGATATCTCATTGGTGATTTAAAAAATGCATCCATAAACAGCTAGGTTTATACATTGTCACAACATCGATGCAAGTTCTTAAGGAAAAATCAAGGGTGACAATTGAAAATAAAATACCCATTGCCAAGTAGGACCATTCTTTACCATTTCAAGAACTTGTGCTTGCATGTTTATGGGAGAAATTATTCCAGACCCTACCAGTTCTCTGTCAGAAAACATAATATTCTGACAACCGTTTTCTCCTACCTATGTGTAATATTTAACTTCTATTTGAAAATGTTGACCCAAGCTACTTGGGCTTGCATAGGCTTGATATCTTAAAATGCAAGGGGTGGGCACTGAGAGCAGAGCATATTCATAATACCCGGAGTTTTACTATTATGTCTTGATTTAATAAAATGTCCGCAGCTGAAAGTAGCAGGAGAAATTGACTATACACAGGTTTGAATATGTTTTTTTTTGTTGTTTTTTGTTTTTTTTTGCGGTACGCGGGCCTCTCACTGTTGGTGGCCTCTCCCGTTGCGGAGCACAGGCTCCGGACGCGCAGGCTCAGTGGCCATGGTTCACGGGCCCAGCCACTCCGCGGCATGTGGGATCTTCCCAGACCGGGGCACGAACCCGTGTCCCCTGCATCGGCAGGCGGACTCTCAACCACTGTGCCACCAGGGAAGCCCTGAATATGTATTTTTTAATATATTCAGGTAGAGTATTCAGCCTGCAAGCCTAGGAGAATGGGTTTCAGTGAGGCAGAGTTTGGCAGGGAGGCACTCAGAAATGGAGGGACGAGAGAGTCTAGCCAGTGGGGAGCTGTTTGTAGTTGAGGGCGTGAACTATGCTGTACATAGTGCGGGGGGGGGAGTCCTTCTCTGCTCCACACCCCACCCCGGGTCTACCTCCCTCTGGTCTGATTCAGCACTCGCCCAGCACACCCCATTATTAGCTTGATAACATGGTAACAGGGAAAGAATGGTATTCAGTTGGGAATCTTTGACTGCAAGGAATAAAACCAACTTAAGGAGCATTTTGTCAAGATACTGAAGTGCTCCAAAGAATCCAGGATCCTCAGAGACAACCTAGAATCAAACACGGGAAAGCGCAAGGAATTGGAAAGACTCTGTGTGTTGGCCCTGCTACCCTCAGCTTTATCTTCACCTTTCTGCTGCAGACCAGCTCTGTCTGCGGAGCTGCTCCCAGGTGCACCTGCACCCAGAGCCTGGCTGGCAGCTCCTCAGCCCCCATTTCTAAGCCCCAGAGGAGGACAGATTTGCCCAGCCTGGATCTGAGGTCTTTAAGTGGTCCAGTGAGCCATGATGGGCGAGATGTGTGTGCTCTGAGAGGCGGCATGGGAGGCCCACCTCTGACCCTGTGGCTGGCTCAGAAAATTCCAAAGAAGGGAATAATTTGCATAGAGAGGACAAAAGCCGTGTCGTCCCCCCCACACACACATACCATTAACATGCTGCTGTGTGTTTATGCATTAGCCCCACTCTGGGGGAGTAATCGTCTTTGGCTCCTAGAAAATCTGGATGTTAGACCTGAAAAACTTTGGGCCAGACTGAATCAGGGTCTTGAATTGTGGTGAATTTTCCAAAGTGACTCCACTGCATGAGGCCTTGTGGCTATCAGCCTCAGATGCCTCCAGAGACCCCTGTCTCTGTTAGTGCAGACCCTTTAAATAGCAGTGGTGATGAGCGAGGCTGGGTGTTCCTGGGGAAATGCCTGCATAACGCAAAAGCCTCTTGAATCTCTGCTCTAAAAGCTTTCTTTATTCTGAATGACATTCTGACCCACTGATAGAAGCCAATGAACTAAACTAATGAACTAAACAAAACTAATTTTGCCAGAAAAATATGTAGGTTACTAGATCTTAACCCTTCTGCCTTCATTTGTTCGCTCAGTTGTTAATAATTTGAATTGGGAATGACTGTTAGTCCACAAACTGAGGAGTGCAAGAAATAGTGCATTTTCCTGAATCAAATTAGTTTTGACTGTAAGCTTCTGCTCCCCTGGGGTAGCAGGAAAGTAACCTTGGTCAGGCTTGGATCTCTTTCGTACACCACTCTCCCAGGGGGTCATGCCAAGGTTCCAGACTCTGACTACATGTCACGAGGGCAGGAAAGCACCCTGGGTCATCTGTTCACACCGGTCCCTGCTGCTTCTGGGCCATTTTGAGGCTGGGGAGGATGCTTTGGCACAGCCAGGAGACCAAGCTCAGCATCTGGCCATTGTCTTGGGGCTCCGGCACACATCTAGGGGTGCTGCCAGGGAGCAGGTATGGCCTTCAGCTGCTCTGAGTCTCACACTCACTCTCCTCTAAGAATCTCCTCTTAGTATGTAGGGGGGTGGGGGTGGGAGGGTGTTTCTCTCTTCTCAAACCCTTTCCTCCTTAAGGAAGCCCAATCACAGCCTCCCTGAAGCAGGGAAGCCAGAACCCTCTCCCCACGTGCATGAGGAGAGTTCAGAGAGAAAACATCGAGGAAGCCTCCTAGCCAGTAACTCTCCAAGTGCTGGCTGCAGCAGGCGGTGTGCAGGGCTCTGCCTCCTGTGAGGTCACCGAGCAGCGGTCGCCTGTGGGCAGAGCCCCGCTTTGAGGCATCACCTGCTCTTCCTCATGGCTGCTGATTTATGGGTGGCTGTACCTGCCCCTAACTGGCAGGAGTTTGAGGCATTTGTTGTTTGGATGTTTCCAAAGCCAGTTTGTAAACCTGTTTACTCCAGAAGAGTAGCCTTCAAACTCTTAAGCATTTCTATAAATCTTATTGAATTTATAAAAGTATGGGGGAAAGATTTCCTTTTCCCTTTTCTGGCAGTGGATAATTTAGTTCTGCCAATATTCCTGCCGAGAAACTTACCTACCTGGCCCACACACATGCACTTTTACCCTCAGAATTCTCAGTGACTAGACTAATTGTGAGTGCATCCAGTTTCAATGCTTCCTTTTGCCATTGTTTTAGATGCTACCTTGGCCACAGCACAACTAATGCATTAAAAAATAAAAACATTTTGGAAGTATATGTTTAGGATTAAATCAAGGGGAGTGCTATAGAAGATGGCAAAGCTTGCACAAAGCATTAATAAAAACTATGTGGTCTTGGGCAATCAGCATATTACGTAGGAACTGTGAATGCCTCTTCATCTAGAATTTCAGTACAAGCTGTGCATAAAATATTTACACAGCACAGTGCTGCTTCACCCCTGACAAAAGCATAGGTTCGGGTGTACGCTGTTACTACAGACATCACTACGTGTAAGCAGCTGAAGCACCTTTAAGGGTATTTGGAATGTTAGAAAGTAAAGTGTCTGTCACGGGGTTCAGTTAATAGTGACTGATGAAGTGGCCTTGGTTCCTAAACAGAAATGTGTATCTTGTTGCCAGAATGGCACTTAATAGTAAAGCCACATCATAGAGGAGGGAGAAGAAGAGAGGTCACTAATGTGAAATTTAAAGGAATGGATGGTGTAGAAGCTAGTAACCTGGTTTACTGTTGGTGCAAGGGCTGGAGTAGTCCCCGCGATGACTTTTAAGAAAGAAGTGTTACTAAAAACACAGCTGAGAATAATTCTGTTACCAAGCCTTTTTTAGGATCAATGCAGAGCTCATTTGTAAAATAAAAATCTAATTGTTACTTTACTAACTATGCATGCGTATTACATCTCATCTGTAAAAGAGGACTGATAACACCTGCCTAATGGGCTCATTGTAAGGATCAAAAGAATAAGGCACCTCAGTAAGTACTGAATAAAAAACAGCATTTTTAGTTTGTTTTTTGAGTTTTTGCTTGCTTTAACAATAATTACTTCCATTCATGACTTTACCTGTATTTTCTTTAATCCTCGAAGTAGAACAGTGAAGTAGTGGTATTTCCATTTTAGAGATAAAATTAAAAATTGGAACTATTTGCAACACGTGTCAAAGTTCATGCATAGTATCCTTATGTAAGGATGCCTCTGTATCCTTGTGGTAGAGGTCCTTTCTGGCTCTAATAGGCTGGAATTGGTTGGTTTTGTTCCTGATAGCCAAAGGTTCCCAATTAGTATACCATCTTCTTTGCATTATTAGGGTAGCAAGTTAATAATATCCTTCATAGATGAAGAGATGCTACAAATGAATAATATGAATACTGTAGCAGAAAAACAAAGGGCATATACAATAAGTGCAGAAAAGTAAAAAAATGTTCAACCTCAGAGATATGCTAATAAAAGTGAACTTTTGGAATCTATAAGATAGGATAATTTAAAAATTAATACTACCCAGTTTTAGAGGGAATATGGAGAAATGTACCACTTATATACCACTCATATACCACTAGAGCACAAATTGGGTGAAACATCCTGTAGGACAAGCTGTCAACAATATCAAATGCATATTTTTTTCATACGTTTGACCCATGACTTTATCCCTAGCAAATACTTAATGGTGTGTTTGAGGATATCCATCTCAGCTTTATCTACATAATCAAAAATTGGAAGTGACTTAAATGCTTCAGGGGGGTTTATTAAAATTGATTATTGTACATTCATTAAAAATAAAGGCATAGGGCTTCCCTGGTGGCGCAGTGGTTGAGAGTCCGCCTGCTGATGCAGGGGACACGGGTTTGTGCCCCGGTCCGGGAAGGTCCCACATGCCGCAGAGCGGCTGGGCCCATGAGCCATGGCCGCTGAGCCTGCGCATCTGGAGCCTGTGCTCCGTGACGGGAGAGGCCCCAATAGTGAGAGGCCCGTGTACTGCAAAAAAAAATAAAATAAAGGCATAGAAGGCTAATAAGTGCCACAACACTTCCATCAAAATAAAAATAAATGGGAAAAGTAGGTTACAAATAATGCCTAGAATTCACTTTTAGTAAAAATGACATATGCTTACACATTTGTTTATTATGTCTATGGATGTGTGATGCAGGTTACCAAAGTAGAAGGAAAAGTCAAAAATGCTAATGATGCTTATTTTTTTCTTTATTCATATTGGATTGTTGTAAACTTTTGGTAAAGAACAAGCACTACTTTGAAGGAAGAAAAAGCATTTAAAGTTATCTTTTGACAATTCGGATCTATTATGTAGGTTACCCAGAGGTAGTAATATGGTATCTGACCTGAATCTGGATTTTTGCTCAGTTGATCAGATACATTTCAGTGTCTATTTTCTTTTTCTTTGTTAAATAACTATCATTTACCTAGAGCAGGAAAATATAATTTAGATGTTCACACTTGATAGCATATAGCTGTTGAATGGTTCCGCAAGGTCACTTAGAGAACCAAAACCAGGCACACAAGGGTGATGTCAGGAGAGAGAGGTTGGAAGGGTTTCCATTAAATTATTTTCAGTAGTCAAGCTCTGTGCATATGGAAAGTCAAGGAGCAAGGGAATAATAGTGAGAGTTTTTATCAGGCTGGTAAGTAAACTTCAGGGTAGAGAAAGACCAGCATTTGGCTTGATAACCACAGTTCTTAACAGGAAAGTCTCAGCTTGTCTCCATTTGCCCTCCTGTCTTCTTTTCAGTCCCCTGCAGTCCACATCCTGGACCAGCCCTATGGAAAATTGTCCTCAGGGGTCACCAGTGACCTCCTTACTAATTGTTACATCCAGTGACACCTTGTTAGTTCCCATCCACAGCGCTTGAAGTCCCTTATCTTTCTTTGGGTTGATGTGCCTCTCCACCCCTATGGTTATCCTCCTGCCTCTGTAAACACTCTCGGTCTCCTTCATTGGTTCTTCTTCCTCCATCTCCCTGAACCTTCACTGTGTCTTCTACTAACTCACCTTAGAACCTTTGTTTAGTCCTAGTGGTTCAACCATCATCTTTTTTGAGGTAAAAGTCTAGCAGCCAGTCTTTCCTTACTGTGAGTCATTCCTGCTGCTCCTTGGAGTTTGGTCATAAAATGGTTTTTGGAATTAGAATGTGTTGGCTTTGACTCAAAATCTACAGACATTGGAGATACTTAGAAGTCATCTCTTGCTCTAGGAGCAGGCCCCTGGATTGTCTATGAATGGCCTACTTATTGATGATGGAATAATCTCCTTGTGTGAGCCTCTCCACACAAACAAAAATAGTGGAGTTAACAACCGAATCTTGGGTCAAGGCACAAAGGCTTATGAATTTCAAAGAGCATTTGTAGAGCTGATGCAAAAAATACCAGGTTTGTCAAAACTTTGATGTAGTCCGTGCCAAAATGACAAACTAAAAATAATCAGAATAGTCGCTTTCCAGCTGGAGAGCTAAGCTCAGTAAACTAGAAACAATGGCCAGTACCATTGAGACACTGTGTGAGTTAAATTATCTGGAAGGTGGGATCGCCAAGTCTGTGAACTCGAGATAGGCCTTGACAGAGGGGTTAAGAAAAGCTGTATCTTGCACGGGGAATGATAGTTGCAAAATCAGGGTGTAGGAGTATGTGTTCTTTGGAACACAATAAGACGTACCTGACTAAGACAGAAGGTGTTCCTTGGAAGCCGGAGGAAGATAAGATAAAGTAGGGCCAGATTATGGAAGAGCCTGAAAGTCAGCAAAGGCGTTTACATTTAATGGAAGAGAAATGCATTACCACTGTGGAAATGGATGTAGGAGAACACTAGATTTGGAGATGAGAAGAACAAAGAACTTTAGAGCTGGAGGTATCCTGTATGGTGGGGTGGGAATGACTGATGTTTGTTGTACATGCTGTATGTCAGGTGCAAGATCTCATAGTTCTTATTTTAACAGCAACCTTAGAGGTAGATGATATCATTCGCATTTTATGTATAATAAATGAGCTTTGAGGAAATATAATTTGTCAGAGTTTTTAGAGTGATTGGGCCAGGATTCAGCACATCTGACTTCAAAGCACAATGAGGATGGAGAACATTGAAATCAGTTCTTGATTTTACAGTTAAGAAAACTGAGACCCAGGAGATAGGGGACTACCCAAGGTTACCCACGTAATGGAATGAAAGCAATTGGATGGGTAGTGTTCTGCAGAGAGAGGCCAGGTTAGAGGCTGCTGTTGTACACAGGTGGGGGTACCAGAGAATTTGGTACTAGTGGAGACATAGGAGTGAAAAAAAAAGTAGAGAGCAGTAGGACGGACATTCAAGGGAAAGTGGCAGTGGACTGAGGCAATGATGGAGAAGGCTGACGTGAAAACAATCCCAAAATTTTAATCCAGGGGAACTGCCACTCACAAAGAAAATCCTCCGTGGAGCTAGTTTTCAGAGAAAGGCCATGTATTTCTTATGGGCTTGTCTGATTCTGAAATGACAAAGATACCAAATATAAAAATTGATGGTATTCATGAGCTGACTTATGTACATATTGATGGATACATGGAGAGCAGTAATGGAAGTGAAGGTGAAAGGATGTGAGGAACCAGCCCTTTTCTTTGAACTGGTGGTGAGACACCCTAGAGCTAATGAGTAACTTTTATCTAAAGCAAAGGAGACTCACGTTTGCATGATATCCTAGGTTCTTTTTTATTCTGGTCTGCACCTTCCACCCCCAACTGGAGAATGACTTAACCATAATAAACTGCATAGCTGTCTCTAGTAATTGATTCCCCCTCTCCTGTTGGAAAGGAGTATTGCCCCATCACATTTCCCTCAATGAGACTCTTTTTTTCTTTCAGGATGATTGTCACTGTACTGGATGGACTGCTGAGCTATTGAATTACTTCTGTCTTTTGACCACACTAGGAAATTGTCCATGGAGTTGAGATATTTATTGCAGTAATTTCTGGCCTTACATACTTAGGTAAGGTATACTTTTTTCCATATAACTATCATGAAGTTGTCATGCTTTTCTTCTTTAACTTTGCTTTTTAAGAGACATTAATCTGTTCTTTTCTTCTACCTTTTATGCTCTATTAATCACTTCAGAGTGCTCTTAATCTTCAAGTATATGAGTGCAGAAAAGACTTTTATATAATGAAATATGAGCAAGCTGCTTGAAGAATAAAGGGGGAAATGTATTACTCTTCAGATTAAATCAATAAAAGTACCCCATTTCCTTAAACAGAAGATGCATAGACTGGATTATACTAGAGAAACTTAATAAATTGAAAGGAGTATTTATTATTAAGTCTACCTGAAAAAATGAAGATACTTAAGTATTAATATATTGCTGGCTTTATTCAAGTAAAGAAAATTTGGAAAATACAGGGAATTTAAAAGAAAAAAATGTGTTATTTCACTTCCAGAGATAACCAGTGTTAAAATTTTACTGCATCATTTATAATATTTGTTTTTACAAATATTTGTAATGGGGTGTGTGTGTCGTATGTGTTAACTTGCTATATTTTTGCAAATGAGAAACATTTATCCCATGCTTGCTACATGCCAGGCTCTGTACCAGCTTTGTACCAACCCCTTTACATACATTAATTTATTAATTCTCACAACTCTATGAGGTTGGTGCTTTCTTATCCCCATCTGTACACAAGAAAACTGAAGCTCAGAAAAATTAAATAACTTGCCCATGCTCACATAGCTGGTAAACCCACTCAGAACTTGAACCAGTCAGATGCCAAAGCCCATACCAACAGGCTTTTTTACATACTTCTTTTCCTTGACAATGTGCTTATACCTTTTTTCCTGAAGCATCATTTTACATGACTATATGGTGTTCACTTATGTGGGTATGCAATTGTTTCTCTACCCCATCTCCTTTTGTTGGACATTTATTTGTTTTTCTTGATTTAGTTTTAGAAACAGCATTGTAATAATATCTTTTGTGCACATCTATGATTATCTCTCTAGGGCAGATTGCTGCGAGTGGCATTGCTGAGTCAGCCACAGTGTGGGAATGTATCCTTCAGTGTTCAATGCATTCTTCTAATTGCCTTCTCGAAAGGTTGTACCAGTTTGTATTCCCACTAGCAGAATATGGAAGTGCCTGATGACCCTAAGCCTTCAATGACATTGGTAGTTGGCAATTGAATAATTTTGTTTGCCTTCTTTTTTTTTTTTTTTTTTTGTTTGCCTTCTTAAAAGAGTCCAGGTGTCCTTGGTCAGGTCCATCTTCTTGCCTCTAACCCTCTAGAGCCATAGCCTCCTGACTGGTTTCTGTGTCTCCACTGTAGACCTCATTTTGTCACTAAAGGAACTGCAGGACAATGGATAAGAGCATGGGCTCTAGAGGTAGATGCCTGGGTTCAAATCATGGCAGTACTGCTCTGCCTTAGTTTCCCCATCAATAAAATGGAAATAATAATAAAGCCATTTCCTGTGGTGGTGCTAGGTGATAGTTGATATAAAGGATTCTAGAACAAGTGCATGACTCCTGGTATGTGCTCAGTAATTGTTGTCTACCGCTGTTGTCTTCCAGAAGTCCATGCTCATATAATTAAAAAACCATAGCTTATATGCAGTTGACCCTTGAACCACATGGGTTTGAACTGCGCGGGTCCACTTATGCACAGATTTTTTTCAGTAGTAAATACTACAGTACTACACGACCTGTGGCTGGTTGAATCTGTGGATGTGGAACTCTGGATACTGAGGAAGCCAGACATGGATGGAGGGCCGACTATAGATTTTTGACTGTGTGGAGGGTTGGCACCCCTAACTCCCGCGTTGTTCAGGGGTCAGCTATACTTGTTTTAAATTAAGTATGATTATTACCAAATTAGTAATTCACAGCAAAAACTACATGGTGTTATTATATGTTAACACTGTGAGCAGTCTGAAGGTCACAAATAACCATCCCTGTCTCTGTTGATGATGCAAGGTCAGGGTACCGAGGGGAGAGTAGTAACAGGAATAACTGAAGTGTTAAAGAGCTTTATAAGCTCACAGAGAGAGCACTTTCACATGCATTATCTCACTTGATCCTCACAACATAACTGTGAGGGAGGTGGAGCCAGGTATCATTAACCTCTTTTTACAGAGGAGGAAACTGACTTGGAGGAATTAAGTGACTTGTTCACTTGAGGTCATGGTAATGGTCACTGGCAGAGCTGAATGTGCACTCTAGGCCTTCCGACTGTAAATCCTTACTCTTGTTACTTCGTGACATAACGATAGACTGAAGAGGTGCAGGTGTAGATACCGAGGTGTAGAAATGTACCAGAAAAGGAAGGAGCAAAGAGGGATGCCGCCTGGGAGGAGGAAGCAGATTTGGGATAAGGAACTTGGACGTATTGAAAAGAAGGCAGGGACCCAGTGGGGAGGGAGGAGGGAAGGAAAGAGGGAGAGGGAGGGAGTGGGATCAGAAAGAGAAGGGAAAACTGAAGAGGCCAGGACTGCAGGACCCATAGGGCTGGCTGAGGAGCTGGAGGGAGGGGGGCTCCTTTGCAGCAAGCAGGGAGGAGGGAAGGAAGAGATGGAGGATAGAGACTCAGGTGCCTGGAGGTAGGAAGGAATATTTGAGAGGGCTGAAGACTTACGGCCTGAATATACCTCCTAAATAAAGAAGAAAGTATTCGTTGAGAATAAGAATGGTGGGTTTGGGGGTTTTGATTTGAGAAAGAGGAACTACTTAGAGTAGCCAAGGTGTGAAGTGGGCCAGGGAATTAGTAAAGGGCCACCAAAGACCTTTGCAACACAAGAGACAGGACCCAGATAATGTTTAGGCACCAACTTGGCAGATTCTAGGACCCCCAGCAACCCTGCTCTAGGGGTGCTGAGAATGTACACTTGCCAGACAAGGATGTTTCTTTGTGAGCAAAGGGTAAGACAGGCACTGGCTCGACATTAGGAAAGGTAAATTCCTCAGTTGCCTATGGAATGAGAGGAAATCACACTCTACAATAATCCTCTTGTTTCCAAATACCACAGTGACTATCAGGCTGTGCTCTAGTCCTGGGGTACCCTTTGCTCAGAAGTACTGCAGTGATAATATTTGTACACAGTTGTCCTTGGTGTAGGGTGTTTAATCAGTGGAGAAAGAAGAAGCACTAGTTCAGTTTTTGGTTCTGGAAACCTTTGTTAGGACTGTGCTTATAGTCAGAAAGATGAAGTAGGGAGATTAGATGGTTTCTTAATCTGTGAAATGAGGAGTTAGACTAGATAGATGCCTCCCAGTGTCCCTTTCTGCCACACCATTTTCTGATTCAACTTCAGTCTACACTGAGTCTTCTATCTATGACCTCCTTTACAAGACAGTTTAGCATTTCTATATTTTTATTTTATGGTGTCCTAGATATTTTTTTGCTTGGATACTTTGCTTAATATTAAAAGTAATGTATACTGACTGGTAGATAAATGAAAGATATATAGATAAAATAAAAGGACCTGTTGAAAATGCACAATCCTAGAGAGCCCAGAAATGAACCCACACACTTATGGTCAATTAATCTATGACAAAAGAGGCAAGAATATATAATGGAGAAAAGACAGTCTCTTCAATAAGTGGTGCTGAGAAAACTGGACAGCCACATGTAAAAGGATGAAATTAGAGTATTCTCTAACACCATATAAAAAAAAAATAAACTCAAAATGGCTTAAAGACCTAAATGTAAGATTGGATACTATAAAACTCCTAGAGGAAAACATAGAACACTCTTTGACATAAATCATGGCAGTATCTTTTTGGATCCATCTTCTAAAGTAAAGGAAATAAAAGCAAAAGTAAACAAATGGGACCTAATTAAACTTAAGCTTTTGCACAGCAAAGGAAACCATTGACAAAACAAAAAGACAACTTACTGAATAGGAGAAAATATTTGCAAATGCTATGACCTATAAGGGATTAATATCCAGCATATATAAACAGCTCATACAACTCAACATCAAAAAAACAACCTAATTAAAAAATGGGCAGAGGAACTGAATAGACATTTTTTCCAAAGAGGAATGCAGTTGGCCATCAGGCACATGAAAAGTTGCTCAACATTGGTAATCATCAGGGAAATGCAGATCAAAACCACAGTGAGGGCTTCCCTGGTGGCGCAGTGGTTGAGAGTCTGCCTGCTGATGCAGGGGACACGGGTTCATGCCCTGGTCCGGGAAGATCCCACATGCCACGGAGCGGCTGGGCCCATGCGCCACAGCCGCTGAGCCTGCACGTCCAGAGCCTGTGCTCCGCAACGGGAGAGGCCACAACAGTGAGAGGCCCGCGTACCGCAAAAAAAAAAAAAAAAAAAAAAAACCCACAGTGAGCTGTCACCTCACACCTGTCAGAATGACTGTCATCAAAAAGAAGACAAATAACAAATGTTGGCGAGGATGTGGAAAAATGGGAACCCTCTTACACTGTTGATGAGAATGTAAGTTGATGCAACCACTGTGGAAAATAGTACGGAAGTTTCTCAAAAAATAGAACTACCATATGACCCAGGAATTTCACTCCTGGGTATAGATCTGAAAAAAAAAAACAAAAAACAACACAAATTCGAAAAGATACTTGCACCCCAATGTTCATAGCAGCGTTATTTACAATTGCCAAGATATGGAAGCAACCTATGTGTACATCAACAGATGAATGGGTAAAGAAGATGTGACATATATACACAGTGGAATACTACTCAGTCATAAAAAAGAATGAAATTTTGCCATTTGCAGCAACATGGATGGATTTGGAGGGCATTATGCTAAGTAAAATAAGTCAGGCAGGGAATGATAAATACTATATCACTTATATGTAGAATCTAAAAAATATACAACAACCTAGTGAATATAACAGAAAAGAAGCAGACTCACAGATAAAGAGAGCAAACTAGTGGTTACTGGTTGGGGGAGGAGAGGCAATATTGAGGTGGGGGAGTGGGAGGTACAAACTATTGGGTGTAATGTAGGCTACAAGGATGTATTGTACAACATGGAGAATATAGCCAATATTTTGTAATAACTGTAAATAGAGCATAACCTTTAAAACTTGTATAAAAAATTAGAAAATAAAAATATTTTAAAACAGAAAGTGCACAGTCCTACCACCGTTACATCACTGCTGTTAATATTCTTCCAGAGGTTCTTCTATGTGTATATGCTTAAATAAGATTTTTAAATATAAATATGCAACCTACTTTTCTCAGTTGGTATGTTGTAAACTTCTCTCCATGTCACTGTCATTGCTGCATAATTATTAAAGGTAGATAAAGAGTCTATTTTAGGAATGTATGTACTTAACAAATCTCCCTCTAGACACGTGTGTCAGTGCCTATGAGGATAACTATAATTTTGAGGCTACTCTTAATTATTCTTACTCTAAAATCAGGAAAAAGGTCTCTGATCTATGTTACCTGAAAGACAACCAATTTACAATCCCACTGATATTATGCAAGGTTTTCTTTTCCCACACTCTTTTTAACATTAGATCATAGAATTTAAAAAACTTTATCCAGTTTTATGCACAGGTGAACATTTATCATAGTTTATAAGGCATTTGTATTTCTTCTTTTGCAAATATTGTGTTCATGTTCTTTTTTAAAGAAATTTATTTATTTATTTATTTTTTGCAGTACACGGGCCTCTCACTGTTGGGGCCTCTCCCGTCGTGGAGCACAGGCTCTGGACGCGCAGGCCCAGCAGCCATGGCTCACAGGCCCAGCCGCTCCACGGCATGTGGGATCCTCCCGGGCCGGGGCACGAACCCATGTCCCCTGCATCGGCAGGCGGACTCTCAACCACTGCGCCACCAGGGAAGCCCAAGAAATTTATTTTTATTTATTTTTGGCAGTGTTGGGTCTTCGTTGCTGTGCGTGGGCTTTCTCTAGTTGCGGCGAGCGGGGGCTACTCTTCATTGCGGTGTGCGGGCTTCTCATTGCGGTGGCTTCTCTTGGTGCAGAGCATGGGCTCTAGGCACGCGGGCTTCAGTAGTTGTGGCTTGCAGGCTCAGTAGTTGTGGCTTGCGGGCTCTAGAGCACAAGCTCAGTAGTTGTGGCGCATGGGCTTAGTTGCTCCACGGCATGTGGGACCTTCCCCGGACCAGGGCTCGAACCCGTGTCCCCTGCATTGGCAGGCGGATTCTTAACCACTGTGCCACCAGGGAAGTCCTGTACAGTGTTTTTAAAAGTAGGTAAATATTCAATTTTAGGTGATTGAATCTTTTTTTCTGTGGCTCCACATAGAGTAATTATGAAGCAAGAATGCCTTGGTATTATTCCCCCGAAGTCTGTTCTTCACATAACAGAATGATCTCTTTCAAGTATAATCACATCTTGGCACACCCCTGCCTGAGCTGGTCATGACATTCTCCTTACCATGGCCTGCGAGGCCCGGCGTGATCCATCTTTGCCTGCTCTCTGACCTCACCTCTGTCACACTCGAACACTTTGTTCCAGCCCCACTGGCCTCCTTTGAATTCATGGAACCCGTCAGCTTCTTTCCTACTCCCAGGATTCTGCAGGCACTATTCCTTTGCTTGGAACGTGTCTTTTGCGTGTGTGTGCACACACACACACTTCACACACACACTTGCGCTCGTGCACCTTTCTTATGGCTGCCTCCTCGTCCAGAGAGCCAGTTCCCGAGAGAGTGCTCTGGAGCAGGCTGCTTGGGTTCCCCTGGCTTCCCTGTTCACTAGCTCTGCTTTCTTGGGCAGGTTACTTCACCTCTTCCTCACCTGTAATATGGGAATCATCATCGTAATAGTACATAACTCACCTTGTTGAGAGGATTAAGGGGGTTAATTCATGCACAGCTCTTAGAAAACTATCCTTTTCACAGGGTGCACATGAGTGGTTCGCTGTTATCATATTCCTCGTTCTTCAGGCGTCACCCTAAATTTCACCTCAGACAGACTGCCTTCTTGTTCAGCATTGGTCTTTCCCTCTAGTATTCTCTATCTCATAATCCTGGGGTTTTTTCCCCCTTTGAGCATGTATCAATATGTAATTATTTTTTATTTGTTTTCTATTTCCTATTTCCTCCTCTAGCCTCTGACTCCATAGGGACAGGGGTTGTGTCTGTGTGGTCCACAGCCAGGTCTGTAATGCTTAGTACATAGTGTTTGCAGAATGAATGAATGAATAGCAACATCTCTAACCACAAGATTGCATAGAAATCTACCTATATTTTCTAATTGTAGTTTTATGGCTTTGTTCCACATTTTAAAATATTTCATCTGTATGAAACGTAGTTTGAAGTATGACTTGAGATATGAATGAAAATTAATTTTTTCCCTAATGAGTAGCCAATTGCTCTTTTTGTAATTCTTTTAAAGAGAACTCCAATCCAAACTACAGTCCTTAGGGACTCTGATGTTGTTTTCTGTTTCTTTCATTTGTTTTTCTCTCCTTGGGTAGTCCTTTTGCAAAAAGTAAATGCAGAAACTGTTCATAGACTTGAGCCAAATTCCTCATGAGAATACTGGCCCAGTATCAGGAAAGATTCTCCTGGGGTCACCTACCATAGCCTAGCTTCCAAGAGGAAGGAAGACATAATGTTACCAATTTAGGGACTTGTGCTATTTGCTCAATATCTAATGTTGTGAAACCTGCTAGAAATTTTGACAGTCTTGTTTTAGATATTGTGTCTGCCTTTAAAAAAAAAAAACTATTGAAACCTGGAAACTTCAACTTTCCAATGACTAAATTACTTTTCCTTAGCTGTCTCTTGCATTTAGATGAGGGACGAAAATGCTTTGGCGGCACATGTATTTTGATTTTTGGTTTTGAAAGCTTAGTCACCATTCTTTTCCATATTTTAGCTCTTAAAATTAATTTCAAAAATAATACATATCCATTTTCACATATTCAAGCCATAAAACGTGTACAGAAAAAAAAGACTCTTGCATCCCACCTTCTGATCCCACACCTTAATATAACCACTGCTGAGTTTATTGTATACCTTTTCAGCCTTTTTTATACTTAGTAAATATATTAGATCTTTACACACACACACACACACACGCACACACCCCACACACTCATCTACTTGCATGCTTTTTCTGAACAATGTCTTAAAACCACTTTCTTATGTACATCAGTGGGCTTTAAAAACACTTGAAGCCTTTGTTTTCTGGCTGGCAGCATCTTAGAGAAGTTACTCATTGATATTTTCCCAAGGCTTTGAACACCAAGCCTTTCTTAGTTTGTGGGAATCACTGGATGTAATCTTCCAGAGAGCAGGGGCTTGGGCACATTCATGAATGTAATATAATCTGATAATAATTTCCATCTCACTACAGAGGAAGAAACGGAGACTTATAAGGGAAGCCAGTAGAGTGGGAAAGGAGAAAATTATTCCAAGCTCATGAAGGTGAACATGTAGCTAAATGTTTCACTGGGTTATATAACAAGTAGTTTGATTTCCAGGGAAAAAGGATGGCAGATGGCGTGCTGTCAGGTTGCGAAAATTTTCACAACTTTCTCTCTCTTCATTCTCTTCTGCCCCCACCCCTTTTTTTGGTCCATGAGAACAGAAGATAAATTTGGGGTGGAGTAGGGTAGAGAGCAGAGTGACTCACCAGGCTGTGCCCTTCACGCTGGCATTCGAAAGCATGCAGTTGGCTGCCCCAGGTTCTGATCTATGGCACTGCAGTCCAGAGAACTGTAAGGGTTTCTGTAAGTGATGGGGGCTCTGGACTTAGGCAGAATTGCACTTGTCAGGGTTTTTCACAGTGCCCACCTTATTACTCTAGAGAGGCAAGTTTCATTGCTTAAGGGGACAATTTACGGCAATGGGCTTATCTCCTTGTTTTAGCTCTTTATGTTTTTCTGCCTCTTAATAAAATGTGAAGTCACAAAGCAATTAAATAGTGGTATAGTTTTCTGGCAGGAGGTGGAGAACGGCTAACCAGGGGAAAAGGCTAACATGATTGACAGAGGCTGACTGTAGATTTACATTGGGAATAACTCGTTCTTCAAAACTTTATTCACTTTCTTGTGGGAATTATGGGGTAAATCATACACCAGGAGGATGGATGATTAAAAATGTAGGAGTTATGATTTCTTTTTTGCCTTTGTAAGTCTCTAAATCCTCCACCGTAACATAGAGTTCTCATTTCAGGAACTCTTGATGAAATGATGGGAACCAGTCCTGCCAAGGATTAAAGAGAAGCAGAAACGCTTTAAAATCCTAAATTGTTAATAAGCTTGAGATTGTTTATATTTTGTAAAATATCTTAAGATCCAACAAACTGAAGTAGAGAATTAATCAAATCTACAAGTGTAGATATTTTTGAATATTCACATATATTGAATGGGGTTTTAACTGTTAGTTTCTGTAATTTTCGAAATAGCATTAGTAATGTTTAATAATGACACTTAAAATGAGGAAAATTTTGAAAAAAATTGAACGTAAAATTCTGGAGAGTTAAGATTCCCTGTCACTCTTACTCCAGCCTCCTTTAACATATAAAAGAACTTCTTTTGATTTAGCCATGTTGTATTGATGATGATCTGTTTATTCCAATTAAGAGAATTGACACAGATATAATAGTTCTTCATATCACCCTTTCTTGTTACAGAAACAGTTTGATTTTAAGAAGTTTTGAAAAGCTCCCTTTTGATTTGAAGTTCTCTTGTTTCCTAATAATCACAATGAAATGGCCAAAGCAAATAGCTTAAAGTAAAATGCAATTGTTGGTGCCTGTTGAGAAGGATTAACTAAGAGTTAATTTATGTGACCCAGAAAACAAGTGACTAAAAGGACAGTGCTTTTTCTGGTGTGAATTTCTATTGCTGTGAAAGCATTCTGGAGGGGACTTCCCACCACAAAAAGAAGAACCATCAAAGAATCAATTGTAAAGTGATTCTACTGCTGTTTAGGGTGTCTTTCCAAATATAATAGATTACTAGTGAGAAGATTTGTGCTGAGAGAATAGGAGAAATGCTAATTTTTAGAACTTGGTAAAATGGTAACAAGCAGCTTTTATACCAAATCAGTAAGTCTTTTGCAAGTTCCTCCCCAGGGTCCTGTGTATGAGCCATGGTTCAGTTTCCTCACCTGTAAAGGAGGGTGGGAATTCCTTAGATGTTCATTGCTGTAGATTAAGTTTGGAAAGAAAGGAGACTAAAGGCAACCAGGGCCATCTATCCTCTCAGCCCTTATCCTAAAGCTGAACTAGGGTGTGTCTCAGGCAATGGATCATTTTGCTGCCTTGGGGACAGTGCTTACTTACAGTCCCTGGTTTTTAGTAGGTTTTCTTTTCCCCTGGTGACAGTCTTTTATCTAGAGTGTTCCACAGAGAGGCATCTGGATACGGAAGATGCCCATCCACACTGGTATCAGTCTCACTCTTCTGGGGTAAAGTAACTCAGTGGCAGTTGGTGTTTTGGTCTTACCTACATATTATTAATTTTTTAAAAATAAATAAGTAACTTTATTTATTTATGGTTGCGTTGGGTCTTCATTGCTGCACGCGAGCTTTCTCTAGTTGTGGCGAGTGGGGGCTACTCTTCGTTGTGGTGCGGTGGCTTCTCTTGTTGCAGAGCACAGGTTCTAGGCATGCGGGCTTCAGTAGTTGCAGCATGCGGGCTCAGTAGTTGTGGCTCACAGGCTCTAGAGCGCAGGCTCAGTAGTTATGGCGCACGGGCTGAGTTGCTCTGCGGCATGTGGGATCTTCCTGGACCAGGGCTTGAACCCGTGTCCCCTGCACTGGCAGGAGGATTCTTAACCACTGTGCCACCAGGGAAGTCCCTTACCTACCTATTGTTTTTAAAGTTGTATTTATCGTTAATGAGAGAAAACTCAAATGACAAAAAAATGAACAATTTAAAAATGAACAATTCAGTGGCATTTATTACATTCACAGTGTTGTTCAGCAGCCACCTCTGTCTAGTTCCAAAACACTTTCATTACCTCAAAAGATAACCCTATACCCATTAAGCAGTAACTCCCTGTTCCCTCCTACCACTGCCCCTGGCAACCACTTCTATGCTTTCTGTCTCTATTAATTTACTGATTCTGGATATATCATGTAAATGGAACCATATAATATGTGACCTTTTGTGTCTGGCTTTCTTCACTTAGCATGTTTTTGAGGTTCATCCATGTTGTAGCAGGTCAGCCATTTTATGGCTGAATAATGTATTCTATTGTACGGATATACCACAATTTTTTTATCCATTAATCCGTTGATGGACATTTGATTTCTTTCCACCTTTTGATTATTGTGAACAACACTGCTGTGAACATGGATGCATAAGTATTGGAGTCCATGTTTTCAATTTTTTGGGAGTATATACCTAGAGGTAGAATTGCTGGGTCATACAGTAATTCTATTTAACTTTTTGAGAAACTGCCCAACTGTTGTCCATAGCAGCGGAACCATTTATATTCCCACCAGCAATGCTTAAAGGTTCCAATTTCTCTACATCCTTGCCAACACTTATTTTTCCTTTTATTTTTCAGATTGTTCATTCTAGGTGTATAGAAACACAACTACTTTTACATTATTTTACTTTTTAAAAAATTTAAAGTTAAAAAAATTATCTCTTCTGGTTATTTTAAAAATTAGTTAAGAACCCCACTGTTTCTCCAGACATTTCCTACAGTGGCTCCTCTTAAGTTTGATATATATCCTTCTATATATTTTCTATACATATATGTACAAATATGCTTTCTTCCTTTGGATAGACTCATATACTTTGTCTATGTCTTAACTTATTTTTACTTAATTATAGATTATGAATACTTTGTCAGTATATCTAGATTGACCTTATTCCTCTTAAATGCTGCTGAGTACCCTTTTGTACAAATGTACTATTTAGTTTAAAAATTTTCTTTTAATGAGCATTTAGTGTGTTTTCAGTTTCTTCTGTTATAAACATTGCAACAGTTAACAATCTTGTACCTTTGTCAATATATACTTCTATGAGTATGTCTCTAAGGTAAATTCCTGTGAGTAAAATTGCTTAGGCAAAAAATGTGCGCATATTATCTTTTGATGGACAGTAAGAGATCTTGTTTTTGTTTTTAATAACCTGTCTACTATGGGCATAGATGCTACCCACTGTTATCTAAGAACATCACAATGAGTAATTAAATGCTTGGAAAAAAAGGAGAAAAGAAGGATGTGACTCACCCTTTTTATTCCCATATAATGTAGTAACATATGTAGTAATCAAAATAGAATGTTAAGTAATAAAATCCTTTTGGGTATGTTTGTGAGCTATGTAAACAAGATATTTTAAAATGCACCTTTAGTCTAATTTACTATTGTCAGGTGTGGAAGCAGCTATTAGCACGGAGGTGCCTCTTGGGCTTTTCTCTCTCTTGCCTTTTGTATGCCCCACCCCACTCCTAACATATCTTTCTTTATCCCCCCCACCCATTGCTGGCAGTCATTTTTAGATAGCTTTGGATTTATGCCAAAAGATCTTTTGCTTGTTGACAGATTCTGTGAATACCCAGTGTTTTCTTGTTTAGCACCATCCTAGAAAGACCAGTTTGGGAATTTGCTAACATGTTCTAAAGTTAAAGACGTTGTTTTGTTCAGGACTAACTGAAAAGCTTAGCTAAACTCCAGAAGGAAGACCATATTCATTTGGGGGGAAGGTCACTGTGATATTCTTTGTGTCTGAGACTCATCTCATACCTTTCTATGCTTGTCCATGGTTAACTCAATAAAGCAGAAGAAGATGCTTTCATAAAATACTCAGAGAAAACCAAACGGAAGTGAGGAATAAGGATACCACAGTTGCTTTCCTCATCCATCTGTTTTTTTAAACTTTTTATTTTGAAATAATTTTTGACTTGGAGAAAAGTTGCAAAAGATAGTACAGAGTTTATATATACCCTTCAACCAGATTCCCCTGATGTTAACATCTTACATAACCACAGTGTTCTTACCAGTATCAGGAAACTTAAATTGATACGATACTTTTAGCTCAACTACAGACCTTATTAACATTACATCCAGTTTTCTACTAATGTCCTTTTTCTGTTCCAGGATCCATATTGCATTTAGTTGTTCTGTCTCTTTAGATTCATATAATTTGTGACAGTACCTCAGTTTTTCCTCGTCTTTCATGATCTTCCTACTTTTGAGCAGTACTGGTCAGTTACTTTGTTCAATAATTCTGAGGTTTTCTGATGTTTACTTTGAGGTTACGTATGGATTTTGGGGAAGAATACCACAAAAGTGATTGTGGTTTTTTGGTGAGTGGTTATCTGATGTCAGTTTCTCTTATTACTGGTGGTGCTAACCTTAATAATTTGATTCAGGTAGTATCTGTTGTCACTATAAAATGATTATCATTCCCTTTGTAATTAATAAATATCTTGTGGGGAGATACTTTGAGACTATGCAGATATCCTGTTTCTCTGCAAGCTTTTGCCCACTGATTTAAGCATCCATTGGTAGGTCTTGCCTACAGTAATTATTACTGTACTATTTGTGTAATAGTGATTTTATCTCCTTCGTTACTTGTACGCTTATTTATTTATTGGAATTCTCTAAGGAAGAGCTGTCCATGTGTATGTGTGTGTGTATATGTATCTCAGTATGGATTCATGGATAGTTATTTTATTCTGTGGGTTATAATCCAATACTGTAATTATTTTGTTGCTCAAATTCTTGCAGCTTTGGCCATTGGGGGTTCCTTCAGATTAGCCCTAACGTTCTTTTGACATGTTCCTATGTTCCTAGACTTTTTCAAGCACTTCCTTACTTAGCGGCATCTCCAGATGTTACAGGTTCATCTTGTATTTTCCTAGCTCTGGAATCAATCAATCACTTCTTCAAGGAGCCTGGGTCCTTTTATTGGAGAATGGTGTTTAGAAAGCAATGTCTGTTAGGTGTGCACATTGCAACTGGGGTGTCATTGCATCTATATTCCATCAATTTTAAAGTAGACTCTTCCCTGTGAGCCTAGGTGTGTAGCAGGTCTGAAACTCACTCTTGTCACTGGTGGGTAGTAAATCATTTTAACGTAAAATCATTTTGATCACACCACTGAATGGTGGGTTGTTAAAATTAGTGCACATAGGCCTGTAGACAAGTAGGCATTTTGACTATAAATGGAATGGAAAAATACTTTTTGTGGAAAAATACTTCTACATTCAAAGGCTAGGGCTAGCATCTAGACATCCCTAATATTCGTTCATTAACCTTTCATGGATTTTTGACTCTCATTTTTAGTCTATTCCATATTTATAGTAATCAGAACAACTTTTGGTCTTCTGTTAGTTATAGAAGATAAATACTACCCTGAAGTATTCCTATTTAGAGTGTTTTACAATTCAATGTTTAGGTACAGGTTGATCATCCTATAATAAAATAATTTCATTTTTTGCTTAATTATATGGCACAAAACTTTTGACACACTATTTGTGTCCTTTTAACTTTATTTATGAAGTCTTACAGTCGGAGGACATTGATAAAATATTTTTATTAGTTATAAGCATTGAGGACCTCTTTTCCTTGGAGAGCCAATGTAATTTCTTTTGACTGCTGCTTTTAATTCTTACAAAATAGTTCTTGCCTAGATGAGATTCCAGTGTGACTCCCTTTTTCCTCTGTAATTTTTTATATTTCTGTTATTATATCTCAGCTCTTTTGGCTAGCAGTTTCTGTGAAAACAAAGCATGAATTCAAGGCAGTTTCGTGTGTGATGATTGGCATATTGTAATGTTACAAATTGTATCATCTACAGTGATAATGATCTTCCTAAGTGTTTTGCTCTGTTTTAAAACTCATTCTTGGGTCTTACCATGTATTTCTTACATACGGAGAAAGTGTCTCTTGTTACTTGTTCAAGAAGAAGCAGGTTTATATCAGAATTTTAAAAGATGACTTTTTTCAGGGAAATTTTCCTCTTGGCTTTGGCATTTTGTAAGAAATGTTCGTATTCTGGTACACGTTAATTTGGGGGTGGGGTTAGGTACAATACAGTACAATCCCTAGCTTGTCAATAAAGCCTGGTGTTGTAATGTTTTGAAAATACGCCTGGCTAGCTCTCACATTTAAATGTGTAAATTATCTTTGCAGCAGTAAGTGAGCTTGAAGTAGCTTTGATAACTAATCATTGTATGATCACTCAGCCAAAAGAATTTACTAAGAATAGCTTGTGTGTTTTGCATCCGATTTAAAGGTTAGTAGTGTAAAACTTGTTTCTGGTGCCTGTAACTCTACTTATGTGGAGAGACACCACGTTAACATTTAGTATTTCTTTTACTGTTAATAATTCCTACATCAGTCATCATCATCTTTACCTTTCCCTTGTCTAGGACAGAGAAATATTTTACTTATTATATTAGTATTAATGTGTTCTGTTTTTAATTTAAAAGAATAAATGCACTTGTTTAAATTTTTCTCTTTTAAAATTTCCAAAATTGTTTTAAACTTCCTGTGCTTGATTTTTGTTTCACCTTAAGTCGTGGTTGAGGTGGCGGGTGGAGTGCCAATGGCCCTTGATTTCAGCAAAAAGCCTTCTCATACTATGGAATCTTGACTTCAGGGTACCAGTTCATAGATGCATTAGTGTTTAGGGTAAAAGTTAGAGGTAATATATTCAAAGCACTAAACAACTATTGTTCTGATTATTCGGGTTTTTTATTCCGTTTCTTTCTGGAGACATGGTAAATAATGACGATGATGCTAATAAAAATCATTTATTAAATGGTCACTATGTGCCAGACATTGTGCTGGGCAGTTTGTAAATACCATCTCATTTAATCCTAATAGAAACCTCCTAATTTTTCAGAAATGGAAACTAGTGCTTAGAAGGTTAAATGACTTATCCAAGATTGCACAGCTAATAAGCCAGAGAACTGTCTGAATTTTGTCTGAGTTCACTGCTCATTCCATATAATATATACTGTGGCTGTCTTCGTGTCAGTAAAGATGAGAATGCCTTTAGGATTGCCTTTCCTTCAAAGTATTTTTAAATTTTAAGATACTTCAAAGTATTTTTTAAATGATCTTTTAATGTTAGGTTTTTTTTTTCTTTTGGCTGAGCTGTTGTCAGGCCTTTGGTTTCTAGATATAAAATACTAGATATGAGGAAAGGTATATTGCTCCCAGATTGTACAATCATGCCTTTTCTTGAACCTGAATATAACTTTTCTCTTAGAATTTTTCTTTCCTATGAGTAGACTGCAGCTTCAGGCTGGAAGAGTATTGGATTTAATGGCAGAGAAAGTGAAGCACTAAACACGACAGTGTGTAGACTATAAATATGAGTCAGTTGTGACTGCCTTGACCTTTGGTATGAATGCCCCTGGCTTCACCCTGCACCCAGCAATGCTGTACAGAGTTTGGATTCAGGAAGCCTGGCACAACTTACCTTGGATAAATAAAAAGCCCTGACTTCAGCCCCATGTACATTTATTCTTCCTAAATTGCTAAGGTGTGAGCTTCTGATGAGGCTGGGCTCATGATGAGATCTTCTTTTGGAAGAAGGTAGTCTTGAGAAAAGGAGGAGGATGGGTTTTTATCTGGCATACAATTAAAAACCTGCCTTATAGGTTCTGGACAAGTAGGGTCGTAGGTGTTGGGCTTAATAAAAAGGTTTTGCTGTGATGGATGATTTGGGATGTAAAGGAGGTATCCAGCTTATATAGTCTGAAAGTTCTTTTCTTAGGCTAAGAAAAGAAATGGAGGATATCATAAACACAGCAATCACAAATAAATGCTAAAAGACTCTGTTTTTCTCTTGGGTTTGTGTATAAAAATCACGTGACTTTCACGTGAGTGATGCTTATACTAGGAGATGGAAATTGTTAGAGCATTTTGTGTTTACTTATAAGTGCATCTGAGGTGGATAACAGAACGACCCATTTACAACTAATCTTTCAGAGAAAGTTACTCTTATTGTACTAACAAACTATTGAAGACACTGCCATGTTGGTAAGAAGTTGTTAGTCCTGGTCTGTTTTTTATTGGGGATGGGAAGTATCTTATTACTGCCGTGTATCTTAAGTGACACCTAAGGAAGTGACTAGAAAACGAAATAGCAGGAAAAAGATTGTTAAAATAGAATATGTGCCATTTGTAGACTCTTAAAAATTGGGGAAGAACTGGCATAAGCAGAACACACTGAAGTCCAGTTTCCTGAAGTCAAATACGTGATGACATGGAGCATCCCTTGTCATTAGAATTTCCTTGTTTTATGGCATTTTGACTTCTGACCCAGTGCAGTGAGAAATTCAGGTGTACATGGAAGGAGAGTGAGTCCTGCCCTCCTTGCTGCCTGCAGGCCCTGGGAGGGGAAGGCCTCAGATTAAGGGCAGTGACAGAATGACAGAAACCCTCCCCCACACTCTTTTGATTCTCATCCTTTTTTTTTTGGTTTGTTTGCTCTCAGTGGCTTGGCCTAACACTGCTTCTCACTGAATCCCTTGCTCTTAACACACCCAGGGGTACAGAGGTCAGCTTCGAGTTAGCTTTTTGTATGACTTGGTTTGATGGTTTCAGGTAGGGTATGTTTCAAAGCCGGTATGGAATAGCAAGTAAAGCTTCTCTAAGTCTGTTGAGAATCTGGATTTGAAACAATGTTAAGTAAAGCACTTAAGAGGATTCCCAGCCATTGGTTACTGGGGATGCTTTTGATGATTTCTAAGGTGGTAAGGCTACTCTGGCTACATATTAAACGCAGGAGAATTTAAGACGAGTGTCACGTGATATAGTATGAATGTAAGCTAAAAAAAATGAGAATTAATGTCAAGTTTATTTAACTTCAAATTGCCTGGTAAATGTGCATTCAGAAAATTTAAAAAATGGGGCCACAGTTCATATTCTGTTTGTATATTTTTTCCACACAGCATTATTTTATATGACTGTTTTCATAAATGGACAGAAGTCATATAATGGTCATTTTATTAGGAACATAATATCCTATTGTGTTACGTGCTATGGTTCTTGCTAAGCTGTCCCCCTGAGGTCAAATATTTAGTCTGTTTCTAGTTTTTCTCTATTATAAATACTAAGCACTGAAAAGGGCCATTCTTGCTATGGTCGTTGTTGAGCATATGCTGTATATGTTCATATACATGCATGACATCAGATGCTGTGGTGGATGATAAAAAGATGATTGAGGCACAGAGTGCTGTAGGAGACTGGAGGAATGAGGGATGCTTTCTGTCTAGTGTGATCGAGGAAGGCTCCATGGAAGAGTGGCATTTGATTCGGGGTCTTGAAGAATGAGTAGCAGTGAGAATGGCAAATATGGGAAAATTGAACTCCACGCAGTGAAGTAAGCAATTTCAGAGTATTGTGGCTGGAGTACATCAGGTGCATCTGCTGAAGAGTCTAAAATACATTTCACCACAAAATATCATGCTATAAGGATGTGTCTTAAATATGTTTTAGAAAGAATATGTACTGTAAGTGTATGGTAAAAATATTGTCAAAGGGATGCTAGATATAGAAAGTATGTGACTAGAGGTTTAACTCCTCCTATTTGTCAATCACGTTTTGATCTTTCCTATCAGTGATTCTATAGGCCAGTCTTATGAGGGAGATAATACCTGATTTACAAGTGATGAAAGGGAGGCATTTACAAGGTTGATGAAAGGGAGGCATTTAAGTATGCCAGTTTGCCTAAATACAAGAGGTTATCAATATCGTATGTACAAGCAAACTCTAGCTCATTCGTGCATGGATCAAGGATTTTTAGGTAGTTATTATGTGCTAGGTGGGTCAGTGCTGGAGTAAAGACATAGAAGATTCCATCTCCCAAATAAACTAATGGATTAATTGAAGAACCAAAATACACAATGACAACAATAAAAACAAAACCTCGACAGTATGTTAAGCCCTTTGAAGTTATGCATAGGGTACTGTGAAGGCACAGGAAAGGGGCATTTATCACTGGTGGGGGTGGGGCGAGAATCAGGGAAGGCTTCCTGGAGGAGGAAATGTCTACACTGGGTTTTAAAGAGTGGGAGGAAAACAAGTGAAGCCCTCCTGTGGTAGGCAAGGTGATCAGCCTGGGCAAAGGCACAAAGAAGTGAAAGAAAATAAATGCTAGGAAATATATATATATATGTGTGTGTGTGTGTGTATGTATTTATATAATAAATATATATTATACACACACACACACCCCTACACGCCTTCTCTGCAGCTCGAGAGATGGGGAGACCAAAAAATGAATGGCTGTGAATGACATGCTGTAAAAATATTCTGAGTTTAAAAAAAAAAAAGGGCACAATCAAATTTACCCAGGAAGTGAATGGGTTGGTCCAGGCTCACGATGTTGAGCAGAGCTACAGGACTAAGAAGGGGATAGGGAAGGAGACCTCCATGGTGGCCCACTCTTCCTTAGTGCTTTGGAATATGATGAAATGAATAGCAACTCAAGGAAGCCAGTGTACCCAGAATGCTGTGCAAATGTGGTTCTGTAAGTTGATGAATACTTGGTGAGAATTATTTTACTATGGGTTAGGCAGTGACCAGGATGGGAAAGAGAATGGTAGCAGGATGAATTTGTCTCCGTACTCCCTGTAGCATGTGGGGAGAGCACCAGGTCTGTGCTATGTTCTGGCCCTGTGTCCTGATTCCCGTCCCCCTAGAGTGGTGGAGGTTAGGCAATATTGGCCACACAGTGTGTTCTGGGTCTGGGTTTCATTTCACCGTGCAGCCCATTTTACCAAATTAGGATGATTTGATAAAGGTCCATAGGGGGAGAAAAACCACGGAGCTGTCCCCTACTTATAGCATTGAATGTTATGTAAAGTATATATAATTTATATATAATAAATAAAAATATTTTAAATTTAAAGTAAAATATGTAATATAAGTCACTGCACTCATATGACCACTGCAGTTGGAAAAGAGGACCAGAATTAATGAGCTCTTACATACATCTGTGGAGTATTCATCCACTCCACAGATATATACTGAGCCCCTACTGTGTGCCAGGCACTGTTCTCACTACTGTGTACGAGCAGAGAACAAAGACAAAGTCCCTATTCTCTTGGAGTGTATATTCTAGTGGATTTGGATGAGGTAAGACAGGCAACTGAGTTGTTTTAAAAACTAAGAAGAAACTGGTAAAGCATACTCATCCATTCATATTTTTATTTATTTATTTATCTATTTTGTTGTTTTTTTGGGGGTAGGAGCTTTTTAAAAAATTTTTATTGGAGTATAGTTGATTTACAATGTTGTGTTTCAGTTGTACAGCAAAGTCAATCAGTTACACATATACATATATCCATTCTTTTTTCTTTTAGATTCTTTTCCCATATAGGCCATTACAGTGTTGAGTAGAGTTCCCTGTGCTATACAGCAGGTTCTTATTAGTTATCTATTTTAGATATAGTAGTGTGTATATGTCAATCCCAATCTCCCAATTTATCCCTCCACCACTGCTTACTCCTGGTAACCATAAGTTTGTTTTCTGGAATCTAAAAAAGGGGTACAAATGAACTTATTTACAAAACAGGAGTCAAAGATGTAGAAAACAAACTCAGATTTTTATTTTTAAGTGTTTTATCTTTAGGGAAAACTTTGGAGCTGGGACTTAAATTCCAGTTTATGAGTTTTCGTGGGTCATTCTTTAAAACTGGCTCTTAGCCTGGTCATTAGTAAATGATACACTCTTTCACCTTCCTTAATCCCTTTGCGTGCTGTTGGGTCATTCAGGACGGCACTAAGGTTAAATTTGGCATATCATAATCCACTTGGAAACAGATGGTTAAGTCTGCTAAACACAGGTTCAGTCGGTGCCTCTCCTGTGAGCTTGTTGGTTCTTGTGCAGATTCCTGCTTCCACCCATTTCCAGAATCAGCTGCACGTACCTGCCTCACCCCAATCCAAGAGAGCCAGGCTTATTTTCTTCACCCAACCCAGAAGTAGACTTCTAGAACATTTGCTTCCAGGGCTGGGAGAACCTCTGTAACTCCTTCTCCCTTTCCTTGTTCTCGTAACTTACTGTGCTGGGAGGGTCTATCATGGTCAGGTGGCAAGGACTTTTAGGCAAAGAAAAAACACTGGAACGGATGTGGTATTGAAATCAGGCTATCTCTGGGAAGCACCGTAGCAACCCTCTTTCATGATTCTGCTACCCTTACCTAGTTGTCTATAGTATGTATCATTTGTTTTTCCTTTTGAAAATTTCCGTGTGTGTGTATGTGTGTGACTTACCTAATACCATGGGATCTTTCAAATAAAGAGTATAAAACTTTCAGAATTATAACATTAATGACTCATTTGATGTGTATCACATTCTACATGTCAATAAATAGACCAGTTCTCCTTTATTAATATCTATGTATTCACTTAAAGACCTAAAAGAAATATTTTGGCTTTTTAAGAAATCTCTATTGAGCAGTGTTATATTAGAAAAATGTCATTGTCTTAGAGCATCTGAGATGAAGGTGGTTAACTTGAGTGTATTTGCCTGTGGAAACTATAAAGAGAGTTGAGGTTTACAAGGGTGGGCTAATCTGCAGTCTCTACTTCAGGAATAGTGCCGTCATCACCCAGGCTGATTTGGTCAGTCTGTCTTTCTTCAAACCAAGGGATTAAACAGACTTGACAAATTGTTCACAAAAGGTTGTCAGTTTTTAGGGTGTGGCCATTGAACCACACCTGAGAAGCCACCTAGATGAAGTCAACTCATATAAAGTTACTTATGAGCCTCCACCCCAGTTGATGATACAGATTGTCTCCAAGAGAGGAGAACTAAGCCAGTGTTAAGACTTTGAGTGGGGTAAGGCAGCGGTGCTAATACATAATGGATGCATTCATACACATCATTTCCATACAGCCTTTTCTTGGATGGAAGCATGGGAAATAACACATGAGCGCGCACTCACGCTTCTTGGTAGTTCTCTGGGTCACCGCTGGCCTCCTGCTCTTCTTCTTGCCCAGCTACCCATTGGGACTTGAGGTTTTGAAAGATCATTGAAAATCCTTATGTTCTGAGAGCCCAAAGGGAAGAAAACCTGACCCCTAAGGCTTTGGAAATTTGGTTGAAACAATAAAATTGTTTTAAAAAGACTGTCTACACATAGCAGTTGGCTTTGACCAGAAAAAATTTACATGTTACTAAACTGATCATTGTGGTATTACTGTGATGCCATTGCAGTATTTTAATTTAGAAAGTACTTTGATTGGTTTATGGCTTATGTGTTAAATGGATTTGTTTGTAAATTCTTGGGGAATTCCTTAAACTTCTGATTGCTACCTCAAAAAAAAAAGTCCATTTTAAATAGATCCAGTAGACCTTGATCCTGCTACCGTGTTTTATCTTTTAACCCATTGGTACATCCTTCATTTCCTTTAGTGAACTTCAGTAAAATTTAGGAATGCTATAAATTCCAATAAAGTTAACTCTAAGGAGAGGTAGGTCAGTATCTTAATTTGGAACTATGGCAAAACCATTGTTTAGCAAGGATTTTATATTTCTTTATTAAAGAAAATCAACAAAATATTTTAGATTACATGTAAATTCTACCACTCTAACATAATACATTTTCATCTTTCTTATATATATTTAGCTTACATTTTAGTTATGCGGTATACTTGGAATACTACTTTTACTTAAGTTGTCACAGTTTTCCACTCATTTACAAAGCCTTTACAATTATGATAATATTTAATCATATTAATGGACCATGATCTATAAACCATCTTTCTAAAGTTAAAAATGTAGATTGTGTGTAATTCTTTGCTACTTCATTTTTTTTTATTTTTTTTGTGGTACACGAGCCTCTCACTGTTGTGGCCTCTCCCGTTGCGGAGCACAGGCTCCGGACGCGCAGGCTCAGAGGCCGTGGCTCACGGGCCCAGCCGCTCTGCGGCATGTGGGATCTTCCCGGACCGGGGCACGAACCCGCGTCCCCTGCATCGGCAGGCGGACTCTCAACCACTGCGCCACCAGGGAAGCCCTCTTTGCTACTTTAGACATCATTGCAGCAAAATCTTCAGGCCATAATAAATTATTTCTTTGGGATAAATTCACAAGAATAATGAGGTAAAAGGATGAACATGTTTTGATTTGGTTAAAGAGTTTATATTTATTAAAGACTTTTTAGATTATAAAAGTAATACATGATCATCCTAATAAATTAGAATGGTATAGAAATATGTAAAACATAAATTCTCTATGGGACCTCAGGCCCACTCTCCAAGTGAGCCCTTAAGCAAGGGTTGTATAGAATGAGAAAAGATAGTTCTGATGAGTGGAATGATATGGAAGTAGTGATGGTGTACTACGTAGTTTAAAAATAAAGTACTGGTTTATTTGTATGATTTGAAAAATGGAATCTAAGCAGTTCCTTCTTCGGACAAGACATAGAAGTATCCACTGTTGGTCTACTATAGCAGCTGGTTTGACAAAGTGCAGTCTGCTGTATCAGGTAATGTTAAGTGATATCCTGCCCCCTTGACTCTGATCAAGAGGTGGCTGGAACCAGCAGGCCCCAGCTTTCCTGGGTTTAAGGGTCATTGAAGAATCCTTGTAGATAAAAGAGGAATTGTGTATTCCAGGCCCTGGATTGATGCCTAGGCCTGAAAAGCCAGGAGGGCCAGTGGAGACAGTTCAAGTATGCTAAGGGGAAAACGTGCTTTTGGCTGCATGTCTGTGACCTGAGTATGTTTGATTTGATCTTCTAGACCCACCCGCAGAAATCAAGTTTGTGACCTTTCCCACTTTTCTGGGAATTGTGGCTGAGCAAAGGGAAAGAAGCCCATACATAAGACCACTCTTTACAGAAGTGTTCATTTCTTCCATGAGCCCATAGAAGAATAATGCAGTGGTAGTCTTCCACTTGGTTGTTTCCTTGAATTATTTAGAATTATTTTTCTCTGAAAGATGTCTTCGGTGTCCTGTGTGTGCTCATTTTGCTACTCTAGCCTGAGTATAATTAGGTTACCTTATCACTCTGCCTGTCAGCTCTGTCTCCATCCTCACATCTGTAGGGAGGGTTGGCCTGACATGCATGGTGGTTTTTGGCCTTCGGGGGTGTTAGCTGTTAGTGCCCAGTGTTCCATTTGCTAGTATTGTTCCCAGTCCAAGCTTACTACCTGTAAAAACAATAGGCAAACTAAGGAATCTTTTAGTAAGTCACAGATAATTGTCACTGAACGGAGAGTCCTGCTTATTGGGCCAAGTTTCTCATAGACTCTGTACTTTAGTTTCCAGTTTGTAAAATTGGGTGTCTGGACTTATCTCCAAGATTCTGTCTGGGACATAGATGGGAAGAGGTGGAGGCCTCACGTGATGACTGAAATTGGAATAAAAATTATGAGACCCATTTCCCCTCTCTGTCATGCTTTTCAGACATATCTTAGCACTTGCTCCCTGCAGGGAAGCTGAATTCCAAACAAAGAAGCCACTGAGGAAGTTGTGCTTCACTTCGCTTTTTAATAAAAGTGTCTATCTCATTAGATAGGAATATGTCTAAAGTTCAGAACCTCGGACACTAGTTTTCTGACCTTCAGATGATACCATCATTCAGTTTCCCTGGCATTTTTTGATAGTTTATCTTCCTAGCAATTTTTCAGTTATCTTCATCACCTTGACCATCAAGTTTCGTGTGCACTTGCCTGTATACATAAAAATTTGATGTTTTAAAATAAAACCTGTTTTCGCTTACATGATGAACAAACACAGTACCTATAACACCTCCCACGCCAACCCACCCACAGTTCCTACACTCTTGACTTGCCAATCAGAAATTATTAGTTATTTTGTGCTTTTGGAAATTCTGGAGAAAATATGGAGCCAAGAATTGTCACTCTTGGGAATAGGATTAAGAATGTAATTTTTACAGTCTGTATTGTTTAGTAGATAATTAGGGGTGATAAGAAGGGGTGTTTTGACATGAAGTCTGAGATGCCCCAGTGATGTACTGTCACTTGGCATCATCATCTAAACAACACTGACTGAATGCAGTACCGCAGTATGTAGGCAGGACATATTAGATAAGCATAATGTGTGCTAAAGTGGTGATAAGCTACCTAGCATTGCCCTATGTGCGTCTGGAGGGAGAAGGGAAAGCCTTAGGGATTTCAGTGTTGTTGTCCTCATGCGTGCCTTTGAATAAGACTTTATTTTTTAAAAAACCTTTTATATGAAAAATTTTATAATTTGGAATACATGGATCACTTCTATAGGAATAGAACAAAGTTTAAAAGCAATGAGACCCAGTGGATTTGTCAGATGGAAAATGAAGAAGCAGTCCCTTCAGTTGAAGAAGCTGTAGGAATTTAACCTGAAATCCTAAGGGTGAATTTAACCTTCACCCTAAGATGATGATGTCTTAATGAGGCCATACTGGAATGTGAAGAAGACAGTGATTGTAAGTGAGAAATATCTCTGAATCCTAGTTTTGACCATCAGCTGTTCTTCTAGTGAGGCGTTAACAAGTGGAAAGTGGGGCTTCCCTGGTGGCACAGTGGTTGAGAGTCCACCTGCCAATGCAGGGGACACGGGTTCGTGCCCCGGTCCGGGAAGATCCCACATGCCGCGGAGCGGCTGGGCCTGTGAGCCATGGCCGCTGAGCCTGCACGTCCAGAGCCTGTGCTCCGCAACGGGAGAGGCCACAACAGTGAGAGGCCCGCGTACCGCAAAAAAAACCAAAAAAAACCCCCCAAAAAAAACAAGTGGAAAGTGGACCCAAGAGTCACACAAGGCAGGAATCACCAAGGCCCATGACACTTGCCATCCATATGCTTATGGTTACGTGACCAGGGTCCCAGTGGTGGTATCATACACACAACAAATGACAGGAATGGATTTTGTTTGTATGTATGCAGTCTTTCAGAAAGAAATTTAAGGTGGCTTAAAAGAGTATACAAAGTGAAATTAATGTGAGGATATTTGGGCAAAGGGAGATAGCCAGAAGAGGACATGAGGAGCAAAGCTAGACTGTGTATTGTGTAAGATCTTGTAAGTATGCTGGAAATAGGCTGATTTGGGTCCATGCTCTCCAGCAGCCAAGGCAAGGAGAGAATTGTGACCAGATCCATAGCTCACAGGGTCTTTAAGTTTCAATAAACTAGTTACTCAAAAAAACCTCTAGTACTCACCACACAGGGACAAGTGGGCTGGGCTGTCAACAACGTGCTCATAGTTAAGTACAGCCATAGCCATAGCCAGTAAGTACAGTCATTGCTGGAGGAAAGAGCAGGGCTTCCATGCTTTACAGGCAAGTAGAATTTGCTTATATGCCCCTATTCTGCTGATAATACAAAGAATAATACATAGACTGCAAACTTTTAGTACCTTTTTTCCCTCTTCTAAAATGTAAAATAATTGATACTTCAAATGAGATTAAAACAGGAGACTTACTATACTTCCTGAACTCTACGTGAGAAATAATGGGCCCATGAGTGCTTGCATTTTTGTCTTTCTGGTATAGAAAGGACTGTATTCACTAGATGGCAGTATCATCAGCCTTTTGGAAAGTTAAATGTGGTCTCGAATCTCTTAAGTACTGAAAATGCAGAAAAGTAGGAAAAATCATTTAACCAAACATGTGGGATCTCGTTTCTACACCTCACACGAAAGAGAGTTTTTCTGTTTCCTCTTTCCCTTTTCTTCCGGTCCAGGGAGAAGATGCTGTCCATAGTAGCTGCAGCTGCAAGCACGTCTGGGTGGCACTGGAGGGGCACTTTTCATAAGAAACGAACAGGCAGGAGTGACTGACAATGGTTCTGGACCAGCTATGGGATAGTAGTGAACGATAGGGGGCAAAAATGTGTTTAATAAGTGAGGATAATTTTTAGACTCTCAGTATTTGCTCAGTTATCATTTCTAGCATCAAAGCAGTATTACTTCTCTCAGGAAATGAGGAGATTTTATTTTTTTTTATTTATGTAAAAATCTTTTGTCCATTTCCCTCTTCGAGGAGAGACTACATTCTTTTTGAGAGCTTTATTTTTTTTAAGTGAAAAAGTTAGACTTCTTTAAAAATCATAATGTTATAAAAGTAACGGTATTTGGTTGAATTTTAGGGTTTTTCCAGTGTATCTTGCGTAGCCCTGGTCTTTGTCCTCTTCCTCTTGGCATTTTGTTAATAGCATTGCTGCTGGTGTCCTGAGTAAGACAGCTCTTCGTTGTGTGCGACTGTCCCATGTGCTGTAGGGTATTCCGCATCCCTGACCCTTGTCCACTAAATGCCAGAAGTGTCCCTCAGTCATTATGATGACCCATGACACAAATTCCCATGTACCTCCTTAAGGGGGCAAAGGAGGGGTGGTGGTATTGCCCAGGGTTGAAAACTGCTGGATTAGAGGTTTTGGTGTAAGTAAAGGAACTTGTGGAATGTACAGGGCATAATCTCTTAAACAGATGTACATTAATAAGTTCATATTTTAAAAAATCACAACCACAACCCTGTCACCTTAAACTTTTACTCATTTTCATTTATTAATGGGTTGTGATTCCAATTAATTCTACATAAACACAATTCTTACATAGTAAAAAACTGTGCATGTATCATTTTGTTATACTTTTGTATAATCTCATCATGTACTTTTTCTTGTACTCCTTACTGTCTTTCTATTTAATTTACACATCATCCAGATAGTTCATTCTCCTCCACCCTTTTCCCCCCTCCCCTTTTTAAAGTTACAACAATTATTTTTTCACAAGTGAGTTTTAGTATCATTTTCTTGAGAACTATAAAGTGTCTTTTGTTTGCATTTTAATTGAAAATATATAAATAAGTTGGGGATGAATTCTTTGCTATTTTTAGTCCTTCTGGCATCATATATTCTTCCTTTTTGCTAGACTTCCCCTTTTCCTCCCTTAAAAGTTTCATTGGGTGGGAGGAAGCCTTGCCTGTGTTGTGTTCTCCAACCCTTACTGATCCCATCTACCCCTGAGTTACGGTTTGTGTACCCGCGTACTATTAATTTTTGAATTGTGCTAGTTGAGAAGCAGAGGAGTAATCTTGTTTTCTTCCTCTCTTCATTTTTCATCAACTAGGCTAATCCACTTGAGCTTAAGGCCTGGACCCTAGGATTCCTGTTTGTTCTCATGGTACCTAGCTCAAGGCCAGTCCATAGTATATCCTCCTGGTAGAGACTAGATTAGTTGGTATGTCCCAAATTACTTTCCTTGGTTGGTCGTTGCATTAGTGCAGTTAAGACCAGCTTCTAGATATAGGTTGGGTCACCATAAAGTATGCCCAAGGCATTAGGAGCAAATTTTATATCTTCCCTTTGGTATCTAAAGACAGAAGATAGTGGTAGAGGGGATCCTGCGTGGCACCTGATCTAACAAAAGATCCATGGGTAATGAAAGAGGGAAGAGGACCAACAAATGCTGAATCCACTTGGAAGCATGCTGACCTACCCTGGTCCCTGGTATGCCAAGGTCCAGAGGTATGCCCGCTGATAACATATGCTCTCCACCTGAGTCGATGCCGTTTGCCCACCTAGCCAAGCCTCTAAAGGCACAAAAGCCTAAGGGAAGTCTCTGCTATTAAGGAGCAACAGGGACTCTTCTGCAATCATCATACTAGTGTTACCTCCCCACCCAGAATCAGCCTAGAACCAGACCCCTGACTGAAGCTGAATAAAGAAATGCTGCTTAATGCTAGAAGATACCAGTCCACAAAATGGAATTTCAGGGTTTGGGCACTTGCTTGGCTTACTAGGCTTTTAACTTTTATCCAATCCCTAGAACTACCTTATTACAAGATGTAGCCATGGGGACTAAAGAGAAGCTGTCTTGGCAATTACTTCCTTCAGTGACTCTTCAGGGCCTAGTTGATACTCTTTCTTCTCACACTGGAGCAACTGGATTAAAGATGGCAGGTCTTATGCTGATTGTTACAGTAGACCCTATAGATACTGATTAAATTGCTATCAAACTGTGTAACCCAGGTCTTTATTTTAATGTACAAAACCTTTATTTACTTGCCACTTCTCTAAACTGTCATTTAATCTAAAAGCTGCGTGTCTCCACACCCTCTAAAGAAATATTTGATTTAGATTCAGTTGATTCAACCTACCAAATTTCACCAGTGAATTTATGAATACTTCCTGTTATCTCTCCGTCTACCCATCCGTCCATCCAAGCTTTTTAAAGTGCCCTAGGTAAGATACTTAATATCAGTCATGATAGTAATTATTCTTACATGATCCCAATCTCAGTGGCTTTCCCAACAAAGATTGATTTCTCAGTTGTCCTACATGTCCCTTGTGGGTCAGCTGCAGGTCTGCTCTGTGTTGCCCTTTATCTATTGATGGAGCAGTCTCAGTCTGCATCACTGCTGCTCTTCAGAGCAAAGGAGGATAAGAGAGCAAGGTGAAGTTCATGCTAGCTCTTCAAGCTTCCTCCTGGAAGTGATATGTGGTCACTGCCCAAAGCCAGTCACGTGGCCACACAGGGGAGGAGGCATATAATTCCCCCTTGGGAAGGGACAGGAAATTCTGGTGAATAGTAATGTAATCTACCAGGTGTCTAAAGATCTTAATATTCTGAAAGAGTAATTCTTGTTCAGCTTTCTAAAATATAGTACTATAAATGAATGGTGGGTCAGTCAGGTTGATTTTCGTTTTTTATTCTTGCAAGGAGTCTACTATTATGACTAATGAAGTATAATAAAGAGTTAATGATATGTTTGAACTATCTTTAAAATTATTTTACTGGGACCTAATTTATCAATTATCAGTGGCTTAATTTAACAATTTATATTCAACAACTGTCACTTGTTGGCTTTGCTGTTAGATATTTATATTTCAAAACCAGACGTGTCTTTCGTCTCCAGAAGGAAAGTGGAGTCAGTTGGGGAAAAGTAAGAAGGAGTGAGGGATGGCAAATGTCTAATATCCTGGGTTTTACTTTCTTATTAATTTTTTAGAAACGGCAGCCCCTGCTCACCTGGGTGTATCTGTTTAGTCTGAGAAGTTTCGCTCTTGGCCAGAAGCCCGCCTGGCAGGAAGAACCCAGTGTCACCTTTACAGCTACTCGATGGTGATAAGGAGCCAGCTACTCTTCTTTCGTCTGGCCGTGAGAAGAGACACTTGCAAAGTAGGCTGGGAGGAAAAGTTGCTTCTCAGACTGAATTTTTCCCACTGTCAATTTAGGCAGATAGGGTGCTGCTCTGCACCTATCTTCTTTGGCATAAACTCAGATCAGCGGGCCAGTTCCTGACACACCTATACACACTTTGAATTGCTTGTTCTGTGTTCCTCTTTCCTGCTCAGGTTTCTCCCAGGAGTAGGCTTCAGCTAAGGCTTATCACTTTGGTCAAAAAGAAAACATATTTATAGGATGAAATAGCTCACGGAAAGAGGGTGTGGGCAGAGTGGAGGAAGAAGTGAATCCTGGGTGTTGTCAGTCAGCAGTATTTATGGAACCACCCTCCGGATGCCACGCTTAGGGTGGGCAGTTACCAAAGAAATACGTTTGGCCCACCTGCTTCCTGTTATCCACCCTGCACACAGGACTTCATCCTGAAGATTCTTTCTACTAATACTACCCATGGAATTCAGCTTCCTTTGGATAAAGAACAATATTTCCAAGAATAAGTTAGATCTAGATCTAGACCCCATGTGATGTAGAACTGAGGCATTCATTGAGAAACGTATAGTGTTCTCAGTTCCAGATCACATTTTTAATGCAAGAAAGGGGTATTGTCTCATAGTCAAAATATTTATCAGGACATAATTTCTTTATAAGCAAAGACTGCAGTTTTTTTTTTTTAAGTTTACTTTTAGATACCTAGTTCACTTCTTCACATCCATGAAATAATTTTTTAAATGATGATGAATAAGGGAGCTTGATCAATTAAAAATCTCCAACCACAACACTCAAATTTGTCACCTGGGAAGAGATGCTCTGATTCAGTAGGAGAGCCTTGTACACACTGGGTAGGGAGGGGACCTTTTCTCTTCTGGCTTCTAACATCTCATGTCTGTCCTGAGGTAGAATTGGTTCCACCCTATTATCCCAAGTACAATCTGCTGCTTCTAGTAGGTTGAACAAACTTACCTGCAACCTTAAAATGGAGAATAAACTTGTTGGAGGAGAGAAGTAGGGAATTAATGACTAAACTTTGCTTATTTGGGTAAGTTGTGAACTAAGAAAATGTTTTTAAATGTGGACTTAACATTTTCTGAACTTACATTCACTATCTGTTGGTGAAGATGCACAGCACCCTTAGGAGGAAAAAACTATAAGCCATAACTAAGTGTAAGCCACTCTTTTTAAAGAAGTGCGTACCTAGGTCACTTAAAAGCCCCCTTGTAGGGCTGAATCTTCATTTCTTTCTTCAGAGTCCATACTTGTCTTAAAGGAGTAGGGGAGGTTTAGGGGCCTGGGGTAGGTATCTTATGAATAGTTTTTATAAATGTTATTTTTCAAGCCATACAGTACTTAGAGGCATCTCGATGCTTAATCTTTTTTATCTAGTTGAGTGGAAGGTGGGGCAGGAGGGAACAGGTAGAATGAAATCAAAGCTGTGGCATCAGCAATGAGCTGGTATCCTAGCAACTTCTTCCTCAGGACAGATGCTAGACATGATTTACCCTTTGCATAGCATCAGATTTGGGTTGACCCAGTTGCTTTAAACTTTGAAAATGTGTAAGTATTTACACAAAGAAGAGCTGACATTGTCAGAATAACTAAATATGCCATTCTTCTAGAATCACATGAGCTGCTGTATAATCGTAATGGCTTTCCAGCATTCAGCTAGGGACAGAGTGGATAAAGATATTTGATGAACCACAAGTAGTCTTGCCTTCAAATTGTTAGGTACATACAGATTACAAAACACAGATGTCCTCAAGTTAGTGTTACTGTAATTTTCAGGGGATTTATATATAATATATTCCCGTATTTAAAATGTTAAAATTAATTAACATATTAGTTCTTTGTTATAATTTTAAAATACTTTAAAATCTAGATTTTCCTCCGGTGGGAGTGTTTCTCCAAGTACATTTAGCTAGTTTAAATTCTTTTGTTACATTCTCAGTTGTCTGGTTCAGGTCTAGGCAAGCCACAAGACTTCGTTCAGACTCTGGTGTCTTCTGAAATGCTCTTACTCTGTATTACTCAGTGTCATTAAACACATCCCATTCTTTTCCCACCCTTTCTTGGAAGAGGATATTAACTCTTAACAATCCATCACCTAAAACCTGATTTCGTGGGTCAATGTGAGCAACAGGTAATTCTTTGCAAGAAAAGCCAAAAAAAAAAAAAAAAAAATGTTGGTGTAGAGTAGAATTAGCAATATAAAGTTTGAAGGAATAAAAAGTAGCATTTCTTTTTTCAGTGACTGCAGTCCTCTTTATCTGAATATGTGTCACTCTTTATCTAAATATAAGGCACCAGTTTGCTAATTGAATTGATCATATTCCAGATTGGAAAGTGGTAATGATTTGATTTATCAGAGTTAAGACTCTTGGGTCAACTTCTCTAATTTGTTTTCTCCCATCTGGCCTATGTAAACTTTCATTTAAGGGCTAAACTACTGAAATATTTTCAGAATGCTTGATACCAGAAATCTAGGGTATTTAATTGTCTCTCTGGTTTTCAGGCTCCTTTTCTGAAGTCCATTTTCACCCTTTGGGGAAACTGATGTATTTAGCTAAGAATTGTACTTTTGGGCCTCATCTGATAAGAGTAACTGAACAATTGATGGCTATCAGATAACGTTAGTAGGGTAAATGGTTAATAAGTGCAATCAAAGATAAATTAATTTTGAACTCTTTATATTAGCTCTGCCAAAATTAGAGCATTATATGTGAGCTTTATGAAGCATCACTGACCATAGTAAACAAGTATGAGGAAAGCCCCCATGTGCACTCAAGACATGCTTGAGTGCCATACTGACTTGGCAAGTGTAGAGATTCTTAAGGCATCATGTCAGGAAACAATCTGAATCCACACAGGGTTTTCTAACCTCATGGCCCATTAACAAAAAAAAAAAGAAAAGACTTAAAGCCTTAAACCTGAATCATTTCATGCTGGTGAATCTATTTTGTTCTTAAATCTTCAAGGAACACAGATTCTGGGCAATTAGAGATGAAAAGTCTGAAACTTCATGACCATCCATTTCTTCCTTTCCCATGACTAATAGACATTCCTCCAGCCCGCGCGCCTAGAGCCCATGCTCCACAACGAGAAGCCACTGCAAAGTGAAGCCCACGCACTGCAACGAAGAGTAGCCCCCCTCTCGCCTCAATTAGAGAAAGCCCGCGCGCGACAGCGAAGACCCAACGCAGCCAAAAATAAAGAAATAATTAATTAACAAAACAAAACTTCCTCAATAAATCACCAAAGAGAGCCCGCCTCTAAGTACAAGAGGTGTACATCCAGACAGTCTTTGGTTTAAACCTTAGATCTTGATGTGGACTCTCGCTTTATGCCCTTGAGCAAACTATCTAACTTTTTCATTCCTTAATTTCTAAATTATAAAATGGCAGTGAAACCTAACATGAATGTCAAAGACATTGACATTTATAAGATGCTCTGGAGTCCGAAAGGTGCTACTAAGGGTATACAGCTACTGGGATTGTTAATGTCCAGGGCAGACCCCTCAGCCCCCCAGGGTGTCCCCTCTTCAGTAGCAGATTCCTGCAGATTAGCAGTAAGAGCCAGGTTTCTTCCAGGAGGAAAAAGACCAGTACGGTCATGAGAAAGGTTTGTTAAGACATATTTTTAGTACATTTTCCCAAGTTCTTATCAAGTAGGGCCCCCAGATAGGAACCGGTAAGTATTTAGCTATAAGCCAAACGTTGAGAATAGGAAACATTTAAATCTTTAAGAACTTGGGTCCAGCAAAAATGCTGGCTGACAGTCTGTCCTAGGTAAAATAAACCTTATATCGAAGTTTCCCAGAAAAATTGTTTATTTCTGGGAAATTTTCGGGCCTCCATGTTTTTGTCTTTTCTCTTTTTATCCACAGGAAACGTGTGGATATGTGGATATGAAGACTCAAACACATGTTTGAGCCTGTGATAGTTACCCATTATTAAAAGTTCTATATTTCTATATACTTGCTTCTGCCCGGAATGTCTAGAAAAGACCAGAACTCAAAATTGTTTAGTCACTTATTAAAGATTAGCATTTTGGACAGGTCTTTGCCTGTCCCTGATTTGTTAACTAAATAACCCCCACAGAAATATCCTGAAATAGAGATACTTAAACAAGTGTCTGGAATAAAACAAACGGAAAGAAGTTTCAGGCCTCCTTTGCCAAACGTGGACCCATGCTTTGAAATGATCGGTCTCCTGAGTGGGTTGGCTTGGGGGACACACTGTATATTTGAAGACAGAATTTGGCCCTCTTTCTAGACTGCTTATCTCTCGCATCACTCAGTTCATTTCCCAATTTCAGCCACTCTCCATTGTCCCAAATTACCATTTTCATCCTGAGCTCACCCTTAAGTTACTTCAGAAACTTCCTTACATTCCATTCAACTTTATGAACCTCCACTTTAATTTCTTGTATTCTCTGTGTGTACACCAGTATTTCCCAGTATCTTTTCTTTCCAACTTACTCTTTCTACTGTTCTGTGTAGTCAGTTTGTCTTTGTTCATTATTTATTTGATTTGTTCTCCCCTTAGCCCCCATCCCTTATTCCCAGCCAAAAAGTGGAGTGAGCAACAGAGAGTTCTTAACTACTGCCATCCTTACATATCTAAAATCACAAAGTGTGAGAGACAGACTGTGCCTTAGATCATCCTGTCCTATTCCTCATTTTATGGCCAGTTCCAGAGTCGTGTGGTAGATGAGGACAGAGCCTGGGTAAACCCAAGTCTCCCTTCCCTCCTGTTCTCCCTCATCCACAGCATCCGCTTAGAATACCCAAGACCACTCAGGGTGGAAAGGGAAGCCCTCATCTTTGACCTCCAGTTTCTTACTCCCTGCCTAGTACCTTCTCTCCCCTCCCAATTCAAGCATGTGCCTTGGCAAGGACCTCCTTTCCCTATTGATCCTGTTAATAAGCTTGACCGGCAGATGCCAGGATATTGCAGGAGATCTAGACATTGGTCTCTTCTGCCAAAGATGCTCTTTGGTGATGCCAAGGGTCTTTCTGTCAGTAATGAACAACCCTCCCATTTTGAAGCTGCCCATCTTCTATCCTGTTTGAGTCCATTGTAAAGTTGCCTCCTGGAATCTGCCTTCAATCCACTGCGGTGAAAGGATCACGTCATCTCAGCTAATATTTTGGTTTTGTGGTAGGTGTGAGTTTCAGGGAGACCAAGGGTGGATGCGTGGGATCTGTGTACTTGTTGAAGCATAAATACATCATGTTCTGGACTGGAGAGGGGGGAGTGTTTTGTCTTTTCCCCCCTTTCTCTTTTCAGCAGTGGTGTTTACCAGCCCTCAGGAATTTAGGGCCGAGTAGGGTTCAGGCCAGAGGTTAGCGGTGTTTATTTACTTACTTAATAAGGATTTATTAAGTGCTTGACTTAAGCACAGCCCTCTGCTAAATGAAAATTATATTAAAAAATGGAAATCACAAGATCTGACTAAAGGAGCATTTAGAATATTTATATCAAGAAAAATAAGTATAGTTGTTATTGGCACAGTGTTTTTTAATAGTATACAAAACACTTTTAAAATACAGTTGCTTGTTCCATTTCCTCAGTAATCCTAGGGATAGTATTTTCTGCATTTTATCGATAAGGAATTGAAACTGGGAAAGATACTGTCCTGGCTCTTGGAGCCAGAAAAACAAGTGGACAGAGGCTTAGCCCCAAGCCCAGCCTGCTTGTCAGGACCTGCTCCTGGCTTTGGAATCCTGGGTGCCCCGCCTATCTTCTGTGTGCTTTCATTCCCTGCATTTGGTTGCCTGTTGGATCCCTTTCTGTCTTTTTTGAACTTTGGTTTCTATCTTCCTTCCCCCTCTTCCTGGGTTTCGTTATTGTCAGCTCCAGACCCTGAATAACACCTGGGATGGGCCTCACAGTGAGTGAGAGTTCCTGTATTTCTGTTCCCCAATATACACATTTTTATGTATTAATGTATCTGAAATTGGGATGCATCTTATAGTTGCTATTGAGGTTCACGTCTTTTTGAGAGTTTGCCTCTGTCAGTCACCTGGGGCACTGCCAAACTGAGGCCAGGCATAAAAGTCCCTGCCTGAGGGTGTTTAGACCACACTGGTGGTGGGAATTCAGAATGCAAACCCACCCACCAAATCCTCGGGAGAGTCCCTCTTCCCTCCACCCAGTTCCAAGGTCTCATTGCCATCTCCTTCTGTGGCTTTTGGTGGCCCACGTTCACGTAGGGCTCCTCTGTCCAATTCCCCGATTTCTCAGTGGTACATAAAATACTGTCCATCTTGTAATGGTGACATCTCAGACTTGATGAAATGTAGCCTTATGTGTTGAGAGTAGCTCTGGATGGCTGTTGGTGTTGCCTTGCTTAGCTGTTTTTGACTTCAGGGGAATTAGTGGGCGTTGCCTGCTCCCCAGCCCCCAGGTGAGGCTTGCTCACCTGCTCAGACAAAAGCCAGAGTGTATCACCATTCACTCTCCCTTCCCCCAGCCTTCCTGGCAGCTGCCTAACTTGGTTGCACACGTGCAACGGAAATACAGTGTTAATAAATATTTCTACATGTAATAGAGGAACAAGCCGTAAAAATAGTCATTTGTCATCTGCTCAGATGAGTTGCTAGGAAAAGCAGTGACATTTTATGATTGAGTAACTTAACTATCCTTGTGCCTCCTGTAAGGCATATCATAGACAAACAGATTATAAACATCCAGACACATGTCCTGAGAGAAAATGTATTGGGCTCTGAAGCAAATATAAATAACAAACACTACCTGATTCTTCTCCCTTCTCCCAGTGAAGGTCCAAAACAGCGCTACTCAATTCTCACTCAGTTACAGTGTGTCAGAGTTGCAATCTACAGTACAGACGTGGTGAAGATACATCTCCTGTGCCTGTATGGAGAGAGTGGGTATAACAAAGTGGAGAGAACTGGGCTAAGGGACTCCCAAGGCTTATGTTGGAAAAGTGCAGTAAACAGCGGACAATAATAGTTTATTTACTCCATGCCCTCTATATGCCAGGCCCTGTACTAGGCACTTTGCATATATTAGCTCATTTAGTGGAGTATGAGTGCTCCTTTTAAGAACAAAGGGGATAACGATAGGAATAAAGATAATTAATCAAAAGCGTAGACGAGTTTCAGGTGGAAGGTGAGTAAAGGGAAGCGAGAGAGGCTGCAGAAATCTTAGCCAAGACCTGGTTGTTCAAGGTTGTCTAACAAAAAGGCAGGGTCCGTGTGTGACTGGTTGGTGGGAACAGATATCTTGGTATAAGCAGTTCTAAGAGGATATGTATCTGTTGTTGCTGTTTCTGTTCAGTGTTAACATGTTTGCATCCCACCCACCCATCCACAAATATTTTCTTACTCCTTTGCTTTTGAGACAAAGGGCTTGAATTCACAAGTTGAGTTAAAAACAGGTTAAGTATACAGTACAGTTTACGTCCAGCAAACAGAATGATCTATGCAAGTTATACTGCCCACACAAAAGTGAAATGCTCTGTGGCCTCTTTAGCACTCCAGAATTCTTGGCGCTTCCTCCTGGGTAGCCTCACTGGGAGAGTCCCGTGGTCCCCACAGCATTCCACCCCAAGATTCAAGATCCTTTCCTCTCTCTCGGAGTACTGTCCTCTGTACCTTTGAGTTCAACCGTCCCAACCCTGCTAGGCTCCATGTCTGTGCCTCCAGCCCAGACGTCCCTTCTGGTCCCTCACTGTTGTACACTTCCAGTATGGAACAATTCCTAAGACGTCTCCCTGCTTTCACATTCCTCCTCCACTCACCAAGTCATTTTCCTCATGTCAGCCAGAGTAGCAGTTCCGAAAAACTAACCTAATCCTGTGGCTTTGGAGCTCAGGTGACTTTCACTGACTTCCACTGCTTTTGAAGTAAAGTACAAGCTCCTTAGCTTGGCATACAAAGCCCTTAGTCATCCAGCCCTTCCATATTTACTTTCCCACATCTCCCTCATACACACCCCATCCTTTGGTATCTTCTTGCCTTTGCATCTTCTGCATGTCTTCTTTGAAGTCTACACATCCTCCCCTTTAGGGCCAACATACTCATCTTTAAAATTCTTTTCAAGAGTGATGTCCTCTGATAACCCTTTGCCACATCCCAGTTTGGGTTATCTGCCATTCCTTTGTGTTTCTCTGCCTCTCAGTTCACATTAATAGGATAAGTGTTTAACATACAGTTAAATTACAGTATGTTATAATAATTTCCTTCCATCATTTTGTGTTCCATGAGTTCAAAGGCTATATCACTGATCCCTGTCTCCCTAGGACCAGCACCTTAATAGTCACTTAATAAAGATTTGAATGAAAAGGAGGGACACATGGACCTCAATTTAGGATGACTAGTCAGTCATTGGTAAACCTTAGAAAATAGCATCAAACTTCTGTTGAAGTCAGATTTCATGTTTTCCTTTAACATCAGATATCAGCAGCCAGACTTTCTAGACTTTCTTAGCCAAAAATGTTACTGAAATTCCATACTGCAGCACTTTGATCTCTGGGGTGACACATCCACAGCATGTAATTATTTGTCTGGATAATTGTGCTTTCCCTGAGGTTCTAAGAGAAGAGGTTAAAGGAATCAATGGTTTAGTAATTGTATTGTTCATCTTAAAAGGAAAGTTGAATGGAAAATATTTTAAAACTGGTTAGAGAAGTTAATTATTGGGAGCATGGAGAAGATAATTACTTGTTACATATACTGTAACTGGTACAGATGGAGGTTTCATGCAAAATAAAGCAGTTTGTAATTTTTTTTTTTTAACAACTTCTACTCTCAAATGCAGGTTTAGCAGAGCAGCCTTCAGGGCACAAAGCACATCCTTCCTTTTGGATGGGATTTTTCATAATTCTGTAGCTGCACATTGACTGTCTCTGTAATGTGTGAGGAGCGTGAGGGATATTTCCATTCTTATGAGCTACCTTGAGGGTTTAACTTAGAATTGATTATCACAGGGAAGTTGCCTGGGTGCCTCATCAAAGAAGATAATGAAAGTGAGTGTTTTAGCAAAGCAAACAGGATGAGGCAAAAGAGACTTTTCCCTCCATGTGTTATGAGCTTCTATGCCATTTTCTGCCCAGTCTTGACTTTTTTACACACTCATTTTTTTGTGTCCCATAAGAAAATAAGGGAGTGAAAAATTTTATGGGTATTGATAAGTAATAATACTTCTCTTTTTCCTGCCATTCAGGTTACTACCAACAGTGGTAATTAATTAATTAATTATTTAAATTATTATGGAGCAATGTAAGCACTGAAGCTTACAGTGTAAGCACCGCTCCTAATTAATAAATTCTCTTTGCCCATGATGCAAAATCCATATTGCTGAACCTGGTCTAGGAGCCCCCAAGAATTCATTCCAACTCATCTTTCTAGTGTTAATGTTTGAATATGTTTTAGGTGCAAGTTAAACCCAAGAAAACCCCAAATCAAATTGCCTTACACAATAAGAAAAGTTAATCTTTTTTCATAACTTAAGAGAGCAGCTTTTGAGGTTGATTCACTGGCCCAATGATATCAGAGGCCCAGGTTGTTACTGTCATTTCACTCTGCTATTCACCATCTGCTGGTGCATCCTCTGCATGGTGGCAGAATGGCTGCAGAAGTGGCAAGCATCACATCCGGACCAGGCACTGTGTATCTCTTTGAGGTTTGAGGGAACTTCTCAGAAGTGTCCTAGAGAATGTCTCCTTAAATCTCACTGACCAGAATTGAGTCACATGTCCTTTCCTAAACCAATCACTGCCAAGGGGAATGAGGTTACTATGGTAACCAACCTAGGTCGTGTTCAACCATCAGGACTACAGGCCTTCCCTATTTCTCACTATGGATGCCTCTTCCCCACCTCCACTGCCAGCTATCTTGACCTCCCTATGGTGGCCCTTACAAAGCCCGTGCCTGCCTGTCAGTAAACCTCCTCTCCTTCTCTCCAGACCCCTTCTCCCCAGTCCTCTGCTCCATGGAACTTTCCTTGCCCACCCTCTGTTCTGCTCGTTTGGCACCTTTGTGAAGGTCACATCTCTCTGACGGGATTTTGAGGTCCTTGGGCATGTCTGTGCTTCTCTCTGTTCCCTAGTGTACTTTTCAGAGAGCCATAGATCCTGACTTTATATGTGCAAACCCTTTCCCCAACATGTTAAGACCAATATAACCCACAGAAGGAAATGTTACATCTTTTTCATAATAAGCCCCTTTGGGACTAGAGCCAGTCCTTAAAATAGAATATTCATCCTTTCTATTATTAGAAAAGTAAAAATTCCATATTGAACAAGAAAAAGTAAAAATGGCATTCACAGTTTATTAATATTCTCTTCATCCATTCACTCACATCCCTTTTTATCCCTTTTATAAGGGGTCATAAACTCAGTTTCTGTATGGTACATGGAGGCTTTAGATTTTCTTAGTTTTTTTTTTTTTTTAACATCTTTATTGGGGTATAATTGCTTTACAATGGTGTGTTAGTTTCTGCTTTATAACAAAGTGAATCAATTATACATATACATATGTTCCCATATCTCTTCCCTCTTGCGTCTCCCTCCCTCCCACCCTCCCTATCCCACCCCTCCAGGCTGTCACAAAGCACCGAGCCAATATCCCTGTGCCATGCGGCTGCTTCCCACTAGCTATCTACCTTACTACGTTTGTTAGTGTGTATATGTCCATGACTCTCTCTCGCCCTGTCACAGCTCACCCTTCCCCCTCCCCATAACCTCAAGTCCGTTCTCTAGGAGGTCTGCGTCTTTATTCCTGCCTTACCCCTAGGTTCTTCATGACATTTTTTTTTTCTTAAATTCCATATATATGTGTTAGCATACGGTATTTGTCTTTTTCTTTCTGACTTACTTCACTGTGTATGACAGACTCTAGGTCTATCCACCTCATTACAAATAGCTCAATTTCGTTTCTTTTTATGGCTGAGTAATATTCCATTGTATATATGTGCCACATCTTCTTTATCCATTCATCCGATGATGGACACTTAGGTTGTTTCCATCTCCGGGCTATTGTAAATAGAGCTGCAATGAACATTTTGGTACATGACTCTTTTTGAATTTCGGTTTTCTCAGGGTATATGCCCAGTAGTGGGATCGCTGGGTCATATGGTAGTTCTATTTGTAGTTTTTTAAGGAACCTCCATACTGTTCTCCATAGTGGCTGAACCAATTCACATTCCCACCAGCAGTGCAAGAGTGTTCCCTTTTCTCCACACCCTCTCCAGCATTTATTGTTTCTAGATTTTTTGATGATGGCCATTCTGACTGGTGTGAGATGATATCTCATTGTAGTTTTGATTTGCATTTCTCTAATGATTAATGATGTTGAGCATTTGTTCATGTGTTTGTTGGCAGTCTGTATATCTTCTTTGGAGAAATGTCGATTTAGGTCTTCTGCCCATTTTTGGATTGGGTTGTTTGTTTTTTTGTTATTGAGCTGCATGAGCTGCTTGTAAATTTTGGAGATTAATCCTTTGTCGGTTGCTTCATTTGCAAATATTTTCTCCCATTCTGAGGGTTGTCTTTTGGTCTTGTTTATGGTTTCCTTTGCTGTGCAAAAGCTTTGAAGTTTCATTAGGTCCCATTTGTTTTTTTTTTGTTTTTATTTCCATTACTCTAGGAGGTGGGTCAGAAAGGATCTTGCTGTGATTTATGTCATAGAGTGTTCTGCCTATGTTTTCCTCTAAGAGTTTGATAGTTTCTGGCCTTATATTTAGGTCTTTAATCCATTTTGAGCTTATTTTTGTGTATGGTGTTAGGGAGTGATCTAATCTCATACTTTTACATGTACCTGTCCAGTTTTCCCAGCACCACTTATTGAAGAGGCTGTCCTTTCTCCACTGTACATTCCTGCCACCTTTATCAAAGATAAGGTGTCCATATGTGCATGGGTTTATCTCTGGGCTTTCTGTCCTGTTCCATTGATCTATCTTTCTGTTTTTGTGCCAGTACCATACCATCTTGATAACTGTAGCTTTGTAGTATAGTCTGAAGTCAGGGAGCCTGATTCCTCCAGTTCCTTTTTTTGTTCTCAAGATTGCTTTGGCTATTCGGGGTCTTTTGTGTTTCCATACAAATTGCGAAATTTTTTGTTCTAGTTCTGTGAAAAATGCCAGTGGTAGTTTGATAGGGATTGCATTGAATCTATAGATTGCTTTGGGTCGTAGAGTCATTTTCACAATGTTGATTCTTCCAATCCAAGAACATGGTATATGTCTCCATCTATTTGTATCATCTTTAATTTCTTTCATCAGTGTCTTATAATTTTCTGCATACAGGTCTTTTGTCTCCTTAGGTAGGTTTATTCCTAGATATTTTATTCTTTTTGTTGCAATGGTAAATGGGAGTGTTTTCTTGATTTCACTTTCAGATTTTTCATCATGAGTGTATAGGAATGCCAGAGATTTCTGTGCATTAATTTTGTATCCTGCCACTTTACCAAATTCATTGATTAGCTCTAGTAGTTTTCTGGTAGCATCTTTAGGATTCTCTATGTATAGGATCATGTCATCTGCAAACAGTGACAGCTTTACTTCTTCTTTTCCGATTTGAATTCCTTTTATTTCCTTCTCTTCTCTGATTGCTGTGGCTAAAACTTCCAAAACTATGTTGAATAAGAGTGGTGAGAGTGGGCACCCTTGTCTTGTTCCTGATCTTAGTGGCAATGCTTTCAGTTTTTCACCATTGAGGATGATGTTTGCTGTGGGCTTGTCATATATGGCCTTTATTATGTTGAGGAAAGTTCCCTCTATTAGATTTTCTTAGTTTGACTGTTTTTCTAATACTCCCAGACAGTGAATCAGTCCTCATTGTACATCAGAATTATTGGAGGAGCTTTTTAAAAATATGCATATCCAAGCATCATATTTAAGTGTCAATTGGTCTGGAATAGGGCCAAGTTTATTTTCATAAAATGAGATCTAGGAGTTTCCCAGGAGCCAGTGAACACTCTGCTCTTAGATATCCATATGCCAAACCCTTCTTGGTGAGAATTATCGGAATAATTTCAAACTTTTCGGGGTTCTTGTCCAGATGGTGGCCATGTCTTCTTCTTTCTTGTCTAACCATGCTAGCTAGGTAGATGCTTTTTTCTGTGTGTTTAGTATCCACTTCCCTCTTCCCTTTCCCCACCCGGATCATAAGCATGTCCTCACTTCCCTTCTGCTCCACAGCATTCAGGGCAGTAGTGAGGAAGTCGTGGAGCTCAGTCACTTTCCATCAAGAGAGTAGTTTTGTCCAGATCCTGAGCATTGCTTGTCAGCTTCATAACTCTGTCAGCCCGTATGGAATGTCCGCCTCCCTTTAGGCCCAGAAAGCCAACTGCTCTCTCAGAGCCTCTACTACGTCAATTTAGACATCCCCAGCCCTTCTCAAGTCCCCTGTTCAAAACTTTATACCTTTCAGGAATATTTTATCTAGTGCTTTGTTTCATCCAGTTATGTGTCTCTTTTGGACAATTTCTGCTTTATTCCACTTCTCTAACAACTCCTTAATTTCAGTTTCATCAGAAAAAAGCTTAACTGGTAAATTGGAATAGTTGTGCTTCTCTCAACTCTGTTCTTTCTCAAGCCTGCTGTTCCCAAGTTTGTTTCCTTTAGACACTGCCAAATAATCTTACCACGTATAATCACTACACAACGATGATGTGAAAGTTTTTGTTTAAGACTTTGTTGAATGTTCATTTGTCCCTCTTGCCTTTCTTCATCTATTGATAATACTTTCTTTGTTTAGAGCGTGGATGGTACCTGTTTAACCCATTTTGTATGTTTCAACATTCATTTGATTGTGACTAATGATGACTGATACCTGATGTCATAAGTAGTATTTCCTACAGCAGTAGTTTATAACTATAGAGTGCATCAGAATCACTAGGGGCACTTATTCAGACACAGACTGCTGGGCCCTGCTCCCAAGGATTTTTGATTCAACAAGTCTGGGGTGAGGCTTGAAAACTTGCATTTCTATTAAATTCCCAAGTGATGGTGATATTGCTCACCTGGGGGCTGTACTTTGAAAACCACTGCCCTGTGGGACCAAAAAACAAACCAGGAATGAGTGTATATGTTTTCAGGTTAAATATTTAATGTCAGAATGTTTAGAATTTTTATATGTGTTTTTCAGATACTTCTCTTAATAGTGGATACTCAGAGTATTTCATTTGGGATCCCCAATATATCATAGATTTTTAAAAGGAACTCTTTGGGCTTCCCTGGTGGCGCAGTGGTTGAGAGTCTGCCTGCCGATGCAGGGGACACAGGTTCGAGCCCCGGTCCGGGAGGATCCCACATGCCGTGGAGTGGCTGGGCCCATGAGCCATGGCTGCTGGGCCTGCGCGTCTGGAGCCTGTGTTCCGCAGTGGGAGAGGCCACAACGGTGAGAGGCCCGTGTACCACAAAAAAAAAAAAAAAAGGAACTCTTTAATTGAGACAGGTGTGAAATTGCCGTAAGCATAAAGGAAGTTAATGGTTTTCATAACTGAAGTCCAGAGAACAGCTTTTGGGGGTGATGATTCAGTAGCCCAATGATATCATCAAAGACGTAGGTTCTTATTGTCTTTAACTCTGCCATCCACCATATGTGGATGTGTCCTCAACTGGCTCTGCATGGTGGCAGAATGGCTGCAGAAGTGCCAAACATCATATCCAGATCACATACAAATACACACTTTTATATCCTAGCTTATATAGCAGCAGTCGCTGTTGGGGAAACTGAAATTGAAGATCCAGAGGTTCTTATCAAAGATAGTGATTAAGAGACTTTGCTGGTGGCGCAGTGGTTAAGAATCTGCCTGCCAATGCAGGGGACATGGGTTCGAGCCCTGGTCCAGGAAGATCCCATATGCCACGGAGCAACTAAGCCTGTGTGCCACAACTACTGAGCCCGTGTGCCACAACTACTGAGCCTGCGCTCTAGAGCCTGCGAGCCACAACTTCTGAACCCGCGTGCCACAACTACTGAAGCCCACGTGCCACAACTACTGAAGCCTCCGCACCTAGAGCAAGAGAAGCCACTGCAATGAGAAGCCCGCACACCACAATGAAAAGTAGCCCCCACTCACTTCAACTAGAGAAAGCCCGCGCGCAGCAACGAAGACCCAATGGAGCCAAAAATAAAATAAACAAATTTATTTAAAAAAAAATAGTGATTAAGGTATGAGTAGAGCAGTCATTGAGAGGCAAGTTAATTTAGCTGTGTGCTCTCCATCATTAGTGATAGATTAAGACATTGCTCATACAAGAAGTGTACTGTTCTTTTTCACCTACACCATAATTATCTGAGGCTTTTCATCAACTTCTAAAACATCTTAATACTTTCAGGGTATATCATAGAATCTTGCAGTTCCAGGGATTCTTTTGGCAGACCAGTACCATGAAGAAAGATATCAGTCTTATCTCACTGTGTGGAATCCTGGCCTATCCAGCATGACGTGAAATGTAGACAAATACAACTTCTGTGTCAGAGGCGGGTTGCAGACAGGATTCAACTGAATGAATGGGAGAGGCAAGGCAGGGCAGTGAGTTCACTCACGTAGGCCCCCTGATCTGCTATTTTTCTTACCTACGGTGTTATCAATATAATGCCTCCTTGGCTGAAGTCTCACCTGCACCGAATTAGCCACCTCTGTTCTCTCCTCTTATACCTTCCTGAGGTTTTGCTCTCTGGACCACCGTATTGCATTTCCAGAAGCTAACTGTAGCTTGGCCCCCTCTGCTGTGTCAGGGATATCCTGATTTGTTCAGAATACGCATATCAATGGAGTCTCAGATAACTATTTCCTCACCATCGGTGCTCAAATTACATTGTTGGCACCAGCTCTGTAAAGTGTCCCAATGTGCCTTGTCAACTTGAGGCAGAATATTTGGCAAAGAATGAGTTAGTTTTCTGCTCCCAGGTTCTGGGCAAACAAAAAGTCGTCCATTCTTTGGAGAAAGACTGGCTTTGTTGTCTTCAACTTGTTGAGTTTGACTTCTGCCATTGAAGCACTTCATTCCCTACAGTTCTCTTCTGAAGATCCCTCTGATCCTTGAATCCATGTGAGTGTTGAAATTTCCTTCTGACTCATCCACAGAATGAGTCTTCTCTCTGCCATTCAGTTTGTGCCACTGCCAAGGTCAGAGAGCAAAGGGACATAACAAGGTCCGCAGTTTAGGAGCAGTTTACTCTTTTTAACCTAAGGTGGCACAGATGGATTTGATTACATTTATTTTTGTGTGTACTTTAATACATTCATCTAAACAAGGTTGATGACTTAGAAGCTTCATAAAATGAGTAGTACATAAAAAAACATATCTCAGTCTGAGTGCTACATTCCTAAAGGCGCCCCATAAGAACACTCTAAAAGATGCACTTTTCCCCCAGAGATGTGATGCTAAACAGGTTGTTTCACCAGTCTTCAAAGGTCTTTCCAAGCTGTCATTTTGCTTTATCTAGGATTATATTCCACTCTATTTTACTTAAATATGTACCTCCATTTTAATTTTCTCTCATTGTTATCATTGGCAGTAATCAGTTCCTCAAGAACCCATCTTCTTTCCATATGCTGATCTTGGATGATTTTACCAAGCAGTGCCACACCCTTCTGCGTGTGTGTGTGTGTGTGTGTGTGTGTGTGTGTGTGTGTGTGTGTGTGTGTGTGTCTCTGTTTGTCTGCCTGACTGTTTCAGGCTCTAGGTAATGTCTCCAGATCTCATTGTACATAGCTTCATTTTAGAGTAACTGCACACCTGAGTTAGGGACCCAAAAGCTCTCATCCCCAATCCTATGCTTTGTAAAATATTAGACTCTTGCCTGCTCGGCTTTGTCCTAAGTGCTCAGGCAGGTGAAGTTTGTTTGAATGGGAATCCTTTTTTTGGAACACGCATCAACATTTTAAAATGTCTGCCTGTGTTGCAGTGAAATTTTAAAAGAGAGTGCTTGATTTTGATATCAGTTTTTAAATAGATGTAGCCAACAGCCATGTTGATAGCCCTAACCAATTTTTCATTTACCATCAATGATACTCCAAGCCTGAAAAACGTAGTCCTGTGTGGGAAAAAGCCATGTAATGGTGAGAAATTCAGCTGTAAGAAATGAGGTTCCCCATGAAAGTGATAATTAATACAATTAGATGCGTGCAGTGTGGTTAGAGGTAGTCTGGTCTTGTATGTGTGTACTGTGTCTTTATCAGATAAACAAATGAAAGTCCTTTACCTGATTGTTTCCTGCGTTAAAATCTGCCTTGTCACACGTTTACTTTGGTCATTGGAAGTAAAGAACATCCATCTTGGTAATCTACTCGTTTTGTTAGTACTCTTTCCATCCTTTCCAAACCAGTATTGTTTTGTGAAACAGCTAATAAGATCATTACCACCACTATCATTAACACATAAATGGAGCAATGTACAGGGTGTTCTAAGAATTGGGATTCCAAAGAATTTTAAGGAAAATGGCTGTGCACCTAAGGAACTTTGAAGGAGGCATCCTCAAGCCACTGTTCTCTCCCACTACTTCACAGAAGTAGTGGGAGAGAACAGCCTTTCTCTGAGGGTAACGTTCAAAGGTCCATTTCCTTATCCTCTCAAACCTGAAAAAATAGACATTATTTTCACAGTAACGTCTCTGAATTGACTTACATTTCAGCAAACTGAAAATTGGAGAGTGGAATTTAGTGGCAGGTCTGGTTTTGAACAAGTGTTTGATTTTACTGATCTCAGCAGTGCTTAAGCTTACTTTTGTAAATTTCCTACCCCTAATTCCTGGCTCTTGGGCACACTCCGCCACCAGAACTGAGAGATGGTTTGTGGCTCTACGAGTGACCAGCCAATAGAATTCGCTGTCTTTGAGGGGGAGAAAAATTCAAGCTAGACAAGAAGTTATGTGGCCGGTAATTCTTATTTGAAATGTAATTGAATTTCTAAAGGCAAACTAATTTCTTTCTGTGTCCTTCACAGTAAATAGGTCCTTGTCACCATCTTTTTTTTTCTCTTCCCTCTGATGAGCTTCTACGGTGGATGGAAGAAATTTGGTATTTTGAGAGTTTTATTTCTGTGCCTTTTCTTGGCAGCCTTTTCCTCTTGTAAGCCAGTGTTGGAGTGATGGTGAGAGTAAGTATCCCTAGTGTTCTGGAAGATTTTTTTCATGCATGTTTACAACTGAGTAAATTTGTCATTTTTTCGCCTACTTTATAGCTCCATATTTAATACGTATGAGGCTTTTCATAAACAAAACAAAAAAAAAGGAAAGCCTATTTGGAAACATAAACATAGCAAAGTGAAAGTCATTTTAAAGTATCTGGTTAGATCACAATTTGAAAAGATCTTATACTTTAAAACAAAAGTTTTAAACCACGGATCTGTTGAGAGGATGGTGACAGTCCTCCATTTCCATCTCCTTTTGAAATCGCATTTAGATTTGTGTGTCTCTGTGTGTGTACATATCTGCGTTTTCTGATGAAAAAGTCCGTAACTTTCAGACTTTTCAAAGCCACTGCCTTTAAATATCTACTTGATAACTTTTACTGTAGTTGTTTTAAGATCTTCTCTTTGCTATTTTCAAAACAACTCTCAATATTGGTTAACTCTTTAAATGCTTCTTTTTTGGCAGCATAAGATCCTTTCTGTAATACATTTTTTTGTTTGTTTACTGTGCACTCAAAATTTTGGTTCAAATTCTAGGGAGCTTCTCTCATGAGAATTCGGTTTAAAAGCAAAGGATTTAGCATAAATTAACTAGGCTTAGTTTTGATTTGTTTTGTATGTGGGAAAATGTATATTTTAGTGCAGTCTGTGATGTGTAATTACATAAAGCATGTGTCGTTCTTTACCATGATTGCATTGGTTTTTCTCCATTTGATGTCTGTGGTAGGGCCAGTCTTTTTAACCTCTGTAACAGAAGTGGAGTGGATCCTAGCCTGTTCGATCTGGAGACTGAAGTATATATTATCTTCTGGGAAAGTAGTTAAACATAGCACAGATTGTTTTTTTTAACATCTTTATTGGAGTATAATTGGTTTACAATGGTGTGTTAGTTTCTGCTGTATGACAAAGTGAATCAGCTATATGTATACATATATCCCCATATCCCCTCCCTCTTGTGTCTCCCTCCCACACTCCCTATTCCACCCCTCTATGGGGACACAAAGCACCGAGTTGATCTCCTTATAGCACAGATTTTTAATCAATGTGCACTCACTATGATTTCAGTCAAGATGATAAGTACCTATGATTTTTGTGTTTGTACTGCTGCTTTGAGAAGAAGTATTACCATTAACCTGGGTAAAAAGGACAACTCTGAAATTTTTAGGAGTTTAAGAATTAGGCCTTAAGTTAATAATCAGTGAAATAAGAGGGGTCACATTTTTTAAAAAGGAAATCTCTAATGTTTAAAAACTAATAATATACACATTGGTTTATGTAACAAAAACAAAATAAAGTATTAAATTATTTCGTGATTTGATCACAAATTCATTTTTGGCCTCAATGCTCTGACTTAATGCTTGTTGAAAAAAATTAAATATTTTTTTCAACAGGAGTTATTTTTAGAAGGTTTTCTTTTATTTTTAAATTTTTTGGCCTTGCGGTGTGGCATGCAGAATCTTAGTTCCGTGACGAGTTATTGAACCTGTGCCCCCTGCAGTGGAAGCGCAGAGTCTTAACCACTGGACCACAAGGGAAGTCCCCCTCAAACAGCATTTACTGAATGTTTACCACATGCTCAGTGTAGATTAGACTACGTGCAGGAATAACAAGAGAACCAAAGCACGATGGTAGATCCCTGGAGCTAACAGTTCAGGGCAGAGCAGCATCTAATACTGTCCCTTGACCCTTTGTTTTACTTTTATGTTTTTCTAAGTTTGTTTAGGATACCTAACTAGACAGTAATACACACCTTTGGAAAATGTAAATGTCACCAGGCATCATTTTAAAATAGTTTTTAAATATTTGAAAATAAATGGTAGTAAAAATGTAGGTTGTATTCTCCATCAGAGACTATGCTATTCTGGATAGCTGAGCTTTCCCAAGGGCACAGGATTTGTCCCTCTAATTATGTCTTCTCTGTCCCTCTCCCTTGAACCATTTTGGTTTGAAAAATTTCTGAAATTGATTATATCCTTACAGACTTCTTTTAAAAATAATGCACAATTCCATTTATATGACATTCTGGGAAAGCCAAAACCATAGGAACTGAAAAACATCAGTTGTTGCCAGAGGATGGGGCGTGGAAGGAAGGGTTAAATGCAGATGGGTATAGAGGAGATTGTTGGGGTGATAGTATCCTATATCTTGATTGTGGCAGAGATTAAATAACTGCATGTTTGTCCAAACTTGCAAAGCTGTATACAAAAATTTAGAGTGAATTTTACTGTGTGTGAATTATACCTTAATTTTTTCTAATGGAAAAACATAGCCATAGAATTTAGAGCATTTCTTACAGACTTTTTAAAACAATATATTGAACACAATTTAAGCTTCTTGTAGAAAGTTAGGTCTATCCTTGTAATAACAGCAGTGTCCCTCAGGAAACATGCAGGTCATAGGGCTGTTTGCTCCCAACGTTTCATTTTTTTAACATTATTTTAAAATCTCTTCCTGTGCTATAGGAATTTGCCTTTGAGTTACTATGACTTCTCACGCAATCCCCATGATCTTATAATTTGACCAGGGCTATTGGGGAGAGGGGTGTACCCCAAACAACCAAATTTTTTTTTTTTTCGGTACGCGGGCCTCTCACTGCTGTGGCCTCTCCCACTGCGGTGCACAGGCTCTGGATGCGCAGGCTCAGCGGCCATGGCTCACAGGCCCAGCCGCTCCGCGGCATGTGGGATCTTCCCGGACCAGGGCACGAACCCGTGTCCCCTACATTGGCAGGCAGACTCTCACCACTGCGCCACCAGGGAAGCCCCAACCAAATTTAATAGAACCATATGCGAAAGAAGAATAAATTGGTCATGGGTTTGGGATTTCTATGTAAGCTAAGTTCATAGATACTATTTTTCTTGTAGTTTATTTATTTGGTTATTTTCTTTTCTCATTCGTTTTCCAAACAGAGTGGCTAGGCAACTAAGTTCTGGGTAGATATGTCACTATCAAATAATGATATTTTATGATATTTCTTGGCATTATAATAAGTATGCTGTATTGTACTTTTATTATATTGATAAAATATGAGAAACAAGCAATTACAGAAGCCTAAATTTAAGAAGACTATCATTTTATACCTCTGTTTTTTTCTCTGCCTTCCCATGAAATTTATTCACTCTGTTATAATTGTTTATGTTTAACACTGACCAGGTCTCAAACTAGTGAAAACTACAGAAAAAACAGTATAGTGTTTTCTTGTTTTTTTGTTTTTTAACATCTTTATTGGAGTATAATTGCTTTACAATGGTGTGTTAGCTTCTGCTTTATAACAAAGTGACTCAGTTATACATATACATATGTTCCCATATATCTTCCCTCTTGCGTCTCCCTCCCTCCCACCCTCCCTATCCCACCCCTCTAGGTGGTCACAAAGCACCGAGCTGATCTCCCTGTGCTATGCGGCTGCTTCCCACTAGCTATCTATTTTACGTTTGGTAGTGTATATATGTCCAAGCCACTCTCTCACTTTGTCACAGCTCACCCTTCCCCCTCCCTGTGTCCTCAAGTCCATACTCTAGTAGGTCTGTCTCTTTATTCCCATCTTACGCCTAGGTTCTTCATGACATTTTTTTCCCTTAGATTCCATATATATGCAGTATAGTGTTTTAATGTCTATACTCTTTCCCCGTTAAATGTGTATTTACTCCCCACTCTTTTTTTTTTTTTTTTAGTCATTCCAGTTTGCTTTAAGGGAGTGGTTTTGAGGGGAAAACGAGTTGTGTGCACCCATGTGTCAAGTGAGGAGAAGCCCTGAAAGGGAAGTGTTAGGAGCAGAAGTTCTTGCCAGGGTCTCATGAAGTGTTCCAAGCTATGTTTTCCTCATTGACTCAGAAGAACAAATAGTAAAGAAAGAACAAATAGTAAAGCACTGGCCAACCTCACTTCTTTTGGCCCATACTTATATATAGCAGAGACATAAAACACCAGCCCCAATCCAAGACTTACAGTGGGTAGTTTGGGGAAGGTGTTGTTCACAGAGCTGATATTGAAGTCCAAGGAAATCAGGTGGAAAACTAAAGGATCTAGTTGCTCTAGTATCTTTCAACCTTCTGCTTTCATACACACCTTACTCAGCTCATCTGCTACCTATTAGAGACCACCATTTCTGCATGTTCCTTCTCCTTTAAGCTGTATTAGCTCTACTTAGTAGTAAATTCCTTGTTTCTTTCACCTTTATTTAGTAGGATTCTCTCAATGTTTTTTTAAAAAATTCTGTATGTATATAGAAGATTTGCCTTCCCTGGGTCATAAAGTGAGACCATAGACACAGGAATAGAAATGTACCAATTCCTTTCTTATGGAATTCATTCACTCATTCAAAAAAGAGTTTTAATTAATTCAAAATAATTTTGAACACTGGCTGTCCTAGGCTCTGAGTGCTAGATACTTAGAAAACTAGGGTGACATAATCATTGCACTTGCAAAGCTAAAAGCCCAGTGGGGAAGAGCCGCACAGTAAGTGATGTTGCAGAGTCATGCACGCAGCTCACTTCTCTGAATGTTAGTCTCTTTATCTGTTACAGGGGAAGGTATCTTCCAAAGCTGTTTGGAAGCTTAGCTAAGATAATGCATGTGAAAACATTGTAAAATTGTTAAGCTGTGGACGTGTCTGTTGCCATGTTTGGTTTAAAATAGAAGCTGGGAGAATTTTAATCCTGAAACCATTTAGATAACCCAGTTATGAGACTGTGGGTAAAGTGAGAGGAACAACATGTGTCAGTGTCAAATGCAGTTCCCAGGAGAATGTTTGAGATTGTACTGTTAGGAGCCTTGCATTCTAGAAATTATTTTACTGGTGTTTATGCTAAGTGGTGATGACATTGGGAATAGCACAGCTGCGTTTGATATCACATGCTACTGTTAGCCTTAGCGTTCACAATGCATTTTTACTGTATCTTGTTAATAAGAATGTATTGAATGAACCTCGTGGCATTGGGCTATATGTTAAGATGTCTTTTTTTATAGCTGGTTTCTAGAGTGTCTTTATATCAGTCTCCCAGTGTTTCTGTTTATTGTTATTCCCTTCCCTCCCCTTTTTTCTATTAGTTCTTTAAAGGTAGGGATATTATACATCCAAGTTTGCCTGGGACAGTCCTAGTGTATGTCTGTTTTCCCAACATCTCATCTAATTAGCATTTTAGTGTTCTCAGAGATGTCCCAGTCTGAACCATAAGTTATATGGCCACCCAGGCTCAAGGCATAGAAGGAAATGAGGAGACAGCAAATTAGTGGAATTGTAAAGATCTGTGGTAACTGACCTTAGCCGCTGAACTGACTGATGGAATATGGATTTGGTCCAGTAATATCATGAAATTCAACTCAGAGATTTAAGTCCATGTATTGTGTCTGATTATCAGTTCACATCACAGCAGGGTTCTAATGAGCTGTTAAGACTAGAGCATGTGTTTGTTCACCCCGGCTCAGAACAGCAGCTTTGCCACTTGAAAGATTCTCACTCAAGCATGGTTTGTTGGAGCTTGAAGGCTGACATTCCTTCTAAAGGCCCCTCAAAGTTTTCATTCATTGTGAGCATATGCATTATGATGGTATTGATCCTGTTTTTGACCATCATTCACCCACGGCAGCCAACCAAGGGGGTTGTAAAACATGTCTATCACCCCTTCCCCACCTGTATGGCTCTCATGGTGTGACTAAAGTGGATGAGTAAGACGCAGTTTATAGGGATGGGCCTACGTTGCAGCATCTCTGCCACAGCCTCCTCCCTTTTTAGAGTGAGAAGACTGGAGTGAAAGGTCCAAAAACTAGAGAGAATTCCGCAAGGAGGAAGGTGCCACATTGTGTGTCTACTTACAATCCTTAGTACAATGGAATAAATCTTCTTGTCCCCTCCTGCCAGCGTTAATAAAGGTCAAGGGGAGATAGACAACAAGAACCTACTGTATAGCCCAGGGAACTATATTCACTATCTTGTAATAACCTATAATGGAAAAGAATCTGAAAAAGTACACCTGAAACTAATACAACATTGTAAGTCAGCTATATTTCAATTTTTAAAAAAAGGTCAAGGGGTTACTTTACTGTTTTAGTATATGCAATCCCAGTATTTTCTTTTTCTTTCTTTTTTTTTTTTTTGCTGTACGCAGGCCTCTCACTGCTGTGGCCTCTCCTGTTGCGGAGCACAGGCTCCAGACATGCAGGCCCAGCGGCCATGGCTCATGGGCCCAGCCGCTCCGCGGCATGTGAGATCTTCCCGGACCGGGGCACGAACCCGTGTCCCCTGCATCGGTAGGTGGACTCTCAACCACTGCACCACCAGGGAAGCCCCCAGTATTTTCAAAACATGGCAGTTTGAGAAAGTTCACTGCAAATTTGCTTGTTTAAAAGCAAATGCAGAACTCTGCTGTTCTCTGTTGACAGCTGTATTAGACTTTGGGGTTGTTCTCTGCACTCATGAGCCATGAAGAAATGTGTGTGACTTAAATCTTGCAAAGTGAAGGTGGAAATACAGAAAATAAAGAAAAATCAATGGAATGGGTCCTTTTACTGCTGTCCCCATTTTACTTTCCAGAGAGGCAAAAGTGGTATAAAGATCTTCCTTGAAACAGTGCTTCTCACGCTTTAATGTGGGGCTCTTGTTGAAATGCAGATTCTGAGACAGTAGGTCTGGGCTGAGGGCTCAAGATTCTGCATTTGTGACCAGCTCCAGCAGATACTGGTACTGCTGGACCACGGGCCACTGCTTGTCTAGTGAGTTGTTGGAAAATGAGTGCCCTGATGGGTTCTGACTCTGGATTTCACTCTTGCACCACAGGCAAGTTATAGTGACAAAGACGTTAGAGTCTCTCCTCTGTCAGGAGTTGTGTGTTTTAGTGGGAGGTGAGAGCGAGAGGAACTGTCCAGACAGTTCCCTGTCTTTAAAAATCTTAAGGTATCCCCTACAGAGGCCCAACATTCCTGCTAATGAGAAGAATAAAGAAATATACATTCCATGGGCTTGGAATTCCAGTCATGGGCTCCCCCCCACTTTTCTTTTAATTAACTGGCTCCTTTTACATCTATTAAGGGTTATGAGGAAAGGAGTGGGGAGCAAAAGATTAAGAAAATAAATAGGAAATTCAGAAAAGGAAAGTTCCATTCCCTCCTGCTTCCATAGTAGGAAAAAAACTGTGATGTGCCTTCCTCTCCTCATACCTCTATATAAAGACACGAACCTCTGCTAACTAGTTTGTGTGACTGTCTTCTGGCTATTCAACCTCTGTTATTTCACAAAATGTCCTTCATCTACAAAAGAAGGAATTGGATTTAGGTGGTTTTCAGAGCCCTTTTGATTGTAATGCATAGCAACTAAGAGCTTTATGATCATATGATACTGTATATAATATATACATATGTCTTTAACAGTATGGTTTTATTTCTATAAGGGCACCTCCAAAATAAGTTAGTATACATAAATTTTGTATTTTCCCCTATATTCCTGGTTCTTTCTTAAAAAAAACCAATCTACTTTGTTTCATAGCTTCAAAAAATTTTTTATGTTATGTGTAATTGGCTGTATTAATTTCTGCTCCACAATATTAATTTAAGGAATCTGGTCTCACAGTTCTAGCAAGGGCTAGAACTTTCTTCTGTGGTTTACCAGCATTCTCTCTAAGCATCTGCGTGTTTTGGGGGTGTGTGTACATTAGATAACTGTTCTGAGAGGATGAAGGAGTCCTTGTTTCAGAAGGTACTTTGGGTCCAGCTGTGAGTACTCAACTAAGTGTGTTCTCTCAACACCATGACCTCTTCAGTCTTAGGACAGAAGTCTGGGATTTATTCACATCTCTGTTCTGAGTAATTGGTTACACATCAAGCCCCGTTATCATGTAGTAGGTCAAGAAGCACTCTCAGTCAGTCAGGGATTTCTCATCCTCAGACTTCTGGATGAGACAATTAATTTTTTCTATAAATCTACCCCCAGAGACGATGTTACATACAGGAGTTGAGTTTTATAAACTATAAATTACTCTGAGCCGAGGATGAAGAATGAGCATAGAATCCCATGTTGAGCAACTAAACTTGCTGTATTAAATACAAACTTAGCGAAAACATATTGTTTACAGAAATATTTTCAGTACATTGTTTTGAGGGTGTGTGTGCTGTATTAAAAACAATAAACGTACATAGGCATGGAGTCCAGTTTCATTGGCCCTCCCACGTGGTTTTGGTGAGAGTTTAAATTGGCACCTTTCTGCAGGGCAACCTGACATTACCCATCAGAATGTACAGGCTCAGTCTTTTCCTCTCACAAATCCACTTCTTGGAATTGACCCACAGCAAATTATTGGATACGTACACAAAGCTGTATTTAAAAATATGTTTCTCAAAGAGTTTATAATAAAAAAAAATTGGAAAGAATCTAAATACTCAAAAATAAAGGTCAGTGAAGTACCTAGGGGTAAGACGGGAAAAAAGACACAGTGCTTCTCATGCTTTAATGTGGGGCTCTTGTTGAATGCATGGACTTGAGGATATGGGGAGGGGGAAGGGTAAGCTGTGACAAAGTGAGACAGTGGCATGGACATATATACACTACCAAACGTAAAATAGATAGCTAGTGGGAAGCAGCCGCATAGCACAGGGAGATCAGCTCGGTGCTTTGTGACCACCTAGAGGGGTGGGATAGGGAGGGTGGGAGGGAGGGAGACGCAAGAGGGAAGATATATGGGAACATATGTATATGTATAACTGAGTCACTTTATTATAAAGCAGAAGCTAACACACCATTGTAAAGCAATTATACTCCAATAAAGATGTTAAAAAAAAAAGGTCAAATAAAATATAGCACAAATATGAAAGGGGACATTACGCAGATATCAAAAGGAGATATAGGTATTATCTTTAAAAGATGTTTATAGGGCTTCCCTAGTGGCGCAGTGGTTGAGAGTCCGCCTGCCGATGCAGGGGACACGGGTTCGTGCCCCGGTCCGGGAAGATCCCACATGCCGCGGAGCGGCTGGGCCCATGAGCCATGGCCGCTGAGCCTGCACATCCGGAGCCTGTGCTCCGCAACGGGAGAGGCCACAACAGTGAGAGGCCCGTGTACCGGCGCTGCAGAAAAATATATACTTATACACATGTGTATATAAGCCCAGGGAAGAATTGGGAAGCTACATAGCAAAATGTTGATAGTAGTGGAATTATAGCTGATTTTTCACTTTCTCTCTTAAAAATTTATTTTTTTTAACTTTTTATTTTATATTGGAGTATAGTTGATTAACAGTGTTGTGTTAGTTTCAGGTGTACAACAAAGTGATTCAGTTATACGTATATATGTATCTATTCTTTTTCAAATTCTTTTCCCATTTAGGTTGTTACATAATCTTGAGCAGAGTTCCCTGTGCTATGCAGTAGGTCCTTGTTGGTTATCCATTTTAAATATAGCGTGTGTACATGTCAATTTCGTTGAAAATTTCATACTAGTACATTGAAGGGGGGAAAGATAATTTGGAAGGTTCAGAAAAAAAGCAGTCACCCTGGGAGCTGAGTTGGAGAAGAAACAGGAGCCCTGCTGTTTCAGCATCCCTTTTATGTTGACTGGTGGGAATTCTCTGACTGGTCATTGCTGTGCCAGGAGGAGCTTCAGAGACAGTGGGGGCCTGTGGTGCACGACCCCTGTCCTGCTGACCTATACACAAGGTTCCCTACGGCCTGACTTTTATTTGGCAGTAGCAGCCCCAGGGAGCCGTGTGTACCTGTTAGGCCCAGGATTTAGATGAACAGAATTACTGAATGTTTGTCAGGCCTGGAAGTGTCATTAGGGCTGAGCTAGACCAGCTGCCAAGAATGGGAAGCCCCGTTTAAGTAACTTTCCCAGAGCCCCGGAGGTAGTTCCAGGTCAAGTTGAAATGCAAATGTGGTTTCCAGGTTCCTGGTCGTGGGCTGCTAGTTTGCTTCACCCCGAGTTCTGCTGTTGTGGATGAGCCCCCCAGTTCTCACAAGTAGCTTTAAAGGCCAGAAAGAAAGAGGTTTCCAGGTAAGGGAATGGATTTCCTCTCGTAACTTAGAACATTAAATTGTTAGCCCTTTCGTCCAAATCTGTGTCCTGTGAAATATGTGGAAATTCAGAGGTTCCTGACTTACCTTGGGTCCTGGCCTCTGGGATAATTCATGAAGCAGCAAAACCTCTCCCTTGAACAATGTGGGTTTGCTGGAAACCACAGAACTTTGCATTTGGTTTTGGGGGTTTCAAGAACCCTCTGAGACCTGTCACTCTGTTGTAAATATTCTTTGTCTTGTGTTCCCTAAGTTTGCAAGTAGTTCTCTTGCATTTGGACGTAATGAAACTGTGAACTGGTTTTCAAACCTTTGTGGTAAACATGTTTCTTGACAGAACAATAGTATGGGAAGAGAGAAAGAAAGGCTGGGAACTAGAAAGACCCAAATATCTCACCACATTAGCCACTTGTTTTCTTTGTTTCCTCTTGCTGTTGGATTGTCTTTCCAATTAAAGTAAAATGTTAGGATATTTTAAAAAAATCCTACCACAGTAGCACAATGGCTTTCATTTCGGCAGTGCACTCCACTGTGTTGCTGTCCACGTGAATAATTTATGATTACACCCAAAGGCTGTCTTCAATATATTCTTTCATGCTGTTCTTTGGAAGAGGACAGTCCCCTCCATAAGAAAGACACAGGCAAGGCCCAAGATGAGGCCAGAATTCCTTTGTACTTCTCACCGAAAACTAGGTGTTTGAATAAGAGCAGGTAGTTTCCACTTACAATATGTAAGAGTTTTGAAAATAGCCTAGTGCCATAGTTTTCAAATCAGCTGGAGGACTTGTGAACACGCTGACCACTGGGCCCACCTGAAGAGTTTCTGATTCGGTGGTCCAGGGTAGGGCCCAAGGATATGCGTTTCTAGTCTCCAGGTGATGCTGGCACGACTGGTCCAGGGCCACACTTTGAGAAACAGTGACTTAGGGAGTAGAAGGCCTATAAAGCAACGTGTTTTCTAAACTTTTCTGATAACAAGAATCACGTGGGGATCTGTGTGAAAAATACAAATTTTCAACTCCGTGCCAGACTCATTGAATCAGAATCTGTGGGGAAAGTCTTGGGATGCTGCATTATCAGATTTCGGGAAATAATGTTGCTATCAGGTAAACCCTGCAAATCACCATGGGACAGAAGAATTTACCTACTTCTCTGAGCCACAGTTTTCTCATCCATTGCATGCTTTGACCCTATGACCCACTTAGCCCCTAGACATGTATCTACCTGGCTTCATCCTCATTTTAAAATGAATTTTATGCCATCTTTACAAAACATACATGTTTTTATTTCAGGTGCTAAATAAATTGTGTAAAGGAGACACCAGAATACCTGCCTTCTGAGAACTTCCTGAGGTTTTACTGAGTTCTCTTTTTGTAAAGATAGTCCCAGTCTGTGTGTGTGTGTGTGTGTGTGTGTGTGAGAGAGAGAGAGAGAGAGTGAGAGAGACAGAGACAGAGACAGAGACAGAGAAGGCTGGAAGGAGGGAAAAGGGGAAGGAGGGAAGGAAGAAAGAAATGTGCATTTCTGTCGAGTTCCCTGGTAGTGCAGCTGGACCAGGACCACACTTTGAGAATCACTAGAATCGGCCAATGACTCAAGCATAGCACATTGGCATCTCCTAAGGGAGTCTTAAAAAATACTTCTGGGGCTTCCCTGGTGGCGCAGTGGTTGAGAGTCCGCCTGCCGATGCAGGGGACACGGGTTCGTGCCCCGGTCCGGGAAGATCCCACATGCCGCGGAGAGGCTGGGCCCGTGAGCCATGGCCTCTGAGCCTGTGCGTCCGGAGCCTGTGCTCCTCAATGGGAGAGGCCACAACAGTGAGAGGCCCGTGTACCGCAAAAAAAACAAAAACAAAAAACAAAAAACTTCTGCCTGGGCCCCAACCCCAGAGAGTAATTTAATTGGTCTGTGGTTGGACCTGGACAGTAATTCCAATGATCGGCCAAGGTTGTGAACCGCTGCTATGGGTCCCTCAGGATAGAAGATAACCTGTTAAGAAGCATAAGCCCTGATGGGGAAACTAGGGCTAAGCCAGTGCCTCTCCCACTTCAGTGTGTGTACGAACCACCTGGGCTTCTTGTTAGGATGCACGTTCTGATTCAGTAGTCTATAGTGGGGCCCAAGATTCTACTTTTTTTTAACAAGTCACACAGATGCTGCTGCTGTTTACAGGGTACCATGCTTGGAGTAGCGAGGGGCTTAGAAGGTGTTAACCAACACATGTAAATGCCTGTCAACCCAGACTTATTTTTTTATTTTTGCTTTTTGTGGTATGCGGGCCTCTCACTGTTGTGGCCTCTCCCGTTGCGGAGCACAGGCTCCGGACATGCAGGCTCAGCGGCCATGGCTCACAGGCCCAGCCGCTCCAGCATGTGGGATCCTCCCGGACCGGGGCACGAACCCGTGTCCCCTGCATCGGCAGGCGGACTCTCAATCTCTGCGCCACCAGGGAAGCCCGCTAGTTCTTTTTAAATCGCTGGATTCGGTTTCTGGTTCCAGCTTTTCCTGTAACCATTTTCAGTTGAAGTGTATATGCTGTATTGATAACACAGTTTAACATTCTGGGAACTTTTGTCAGGCAGCAAATTATAAAGTACCTTGTGATCTAGGCACTTGACCAACTCTTTAGTTTCTCCTAAATAAGAACTTGTATCTTCTGGGGAAAACACAAGAACATCTGGGAAGTTCCTGTTTAGCATGACTGAGCCTTTCTGCTCTAAAGAGTAGAAAATAAAATGTTTGTGGAAAGTCAAATTAAAGGACTGGTCTGAATAAACCATTCCTGCAAGATCCAGTGTCCTTTCACCATGATAATATAACTAAAGAAGCCCTGACCTACCTCTCCCTAAAGAAAGCCTAATAAGCAAACTACTTGAAAGTAAGATCATTTATATTATGTTACTCATTGGCTTTAGAACCTTCAATGACTTGACTTTGCAGTTAGAATAAAACTCATTTTCCTTACCATGGCCAGCAAGGTCCGGCAAATCTCATAATCTAGCCTCTGCTCACCTCTCCTCTCAGCCCAGTCTGCTCTCTTGCTCTCTGAATAAACTCAGTTGCTCAGCTGATAGAACTTTCCCTGCCCCAGAGCCTTTGGACCATTCTTTTACAGAAAAAAAACTTTTAATTTTGATGAAGTCCACTTTATCAACTTTTGGTGTCACATCTAGAACTCTTTTCCAAACCCTAGGTCTGCAAGGGTTTGCAAGGGTCTTCTACATTTTCTTCTGAAAGCTTTATAGTTGTTTTGGTTTTACACTCAAAACTATGATTCACTTTGAATTAATTTTTGTATATGGTGAAAGAGTAAGATGAAGCTTTGTTATTTTGCCTAAACATAGCAAATTGCTCTAGCACCATTTTTTTAAAAGACTTCCTTCCTTTATTGAGTTTATTGAGTTTCATATACCACTGGGGAAAAGCAGGTGAGAGCATTGTGTCAATCTGTTTATGGGCTCCATTCTGTTCTCTGGACCATTCTTATCTTTCATACACCCCCCAGCTAACTCCTACCCATCCCTCAGGTTTCACCTACAGTGTCATTTCCCTAGAGAAGCCTCTAAGGACCACCCATTTTCATCCATCTCCTTACTCTCAACTTTAATCCTAAGAAGTTCAGCCTCTATTAGTCTCACTCTACACCTGTATTATACATTTCGCATAATTTGTTAAAAATTTGCTGGTATGTGTGTAAGTATGTGTGTAATTCCTGCCTAAAAGCCCCCAAAAGTCAGGAACTGAGTCTGTTTTGTTTACCATTTTAGTGCCCAGCAGTGTGCCTCTTATATGCTGAATGCCCAATCAGTATTTTTTGAGTAAGTGAATGGAGAAAGGTCAGGCATTCTGGGGGATGTTTTCTAAATCACTGGGTATCATTTTCTTTTCTTTTTAAAAATTTTTTTCTTATTTATTTATTTATTTATGGCTGCACTGGGTCTTTGTTGCTGCACGCAGGGTTTCTCTAGTTGAGGCAGGCAGGGGCTACTCTTCATTGCGGTGCGTGGGCTTCTTATTGCAGTGGCTTCTCTTGTTGTGGAGCATGGGCTCTAGGCACGTGGACTTCAGTAGCTGTGGCATGTGGGCTCAGTAGTTGTGGCTCCCGGGCTCTAGAGCGCAGGCTCAGTAGTTGTGGTGCACGGGCTTAGTTGCTCCGCGGCATGTGGGATCTTCCTGGACCAGGGCTCAAGCCCGTGTCCCCTGCATTGGCAGGCAGATTCCCAACCACTGCACCACCAGGGAAGTCCCTGGGTATCATTTTCTTAAAATCAGAGGGCATTCCTGGCTCTGGGAGCCTTAGGGCATAATTTTTCCCCAATTAACCCATCTTTTAAGTCAGTGATTTTGAGAACCTTTGGCCTACACTGGACTCAGCTGGGGTCCACCCCCAAAGTTTCAATAGGTCTGGGGCAGCCTGAGAATTTGCATTTCGAAGAAGTTCCCAGAAGATCATGATGATGATGCTGGTCTGGGAACCACACTTTGAGACCTCCACTTTCTCGTCTCCTGCCTTTGCATGTGCTGTTCCTTCTGCCTAGAATGCCCTTCCACATTTCTTGCCCTAAAAAACATGCATTCATCCTTTAAGACTTAGGCCAAGTGATTTCTTCTGAATACATTTTTCAGCTACTCCCACCCTCTTTGGGCAAAGTAAGACCACCTTACTATGGATTGGAGTTGAACTGTGTATACACTGCTGTTTCAGTGCTTTCTCCTTTAATTGTGTCTCTTTCTGCTTCCAGCACTAGTGTGTGAGCTTCTGGGAATGGCATAATAATTTAGTTTATCTTATTTCTCTAAAATGGAAACAAAATAGTGGCTGGTACAAATTCTAGGATGATGTAGTCTTTAAAACATGTTAAGGTAATTAAAATATACATATAGTCAATATATTCAAAAGAAATAGCCTCAGGTGGTAACAGTGGAACATTAGGATTGTGAGATAGTAAATGATTATTTTTTGCATGTTTTGTCTTTTCCGTATTTTGTCAAATTCTTTTTTTAATTAATTAATTTTATTTATTTATTTTTGGCTGCGTTGGGTCTTCGTTGCTGCACGCAGACTTTCTCTAGTTATGGCGAGCGGGGGCTACGTTAGTTGCAGTGTACGGGCTTCTCATTGCGGTGGCTTCTCTTTTTTCAGAGCATGGACTCTAGGCACGTGGGCTCAGTAGTTGTGGCTCACGAGCTCTAGAGCACAGGCTCAGCAGTTGTGGCGCACGGGCTTAGTTGCTCTGCAGCATGTGGGATCTTCCTGGACCAGGGCTCGAACCTGTGTCCCCTGCATTGGCAGGCAGATTCTTAACCACTGGGCCACCAGGGAAGCCTAGATTTTGTCAAATTCTTTATATTGCTTCTTTTTTTTTTTTTTTTTTTTTTGGTGGTACGCGGGCCTCTCACTGTTGTGGCGTCTCCCGTTGCGGAGCACAGGCGGCCATGGCTCACGGGCCTAGCTGCTCCGCAGCATGTGGGATCTTCCCGGACCGGGGCATGAACCCGTGTCCCCTGCATCGGCAGGCAGACTCTCAACCACTGTGCCACCAGGGAAGCCCTATATTGCTTCTTTAATTTAGGAAAAATACTATATGCTATAAAAGACATTCTAGAACTTACACATCAAAATGGTTGTTTTCCCTTTCATAGTTGTCATTTTGAGCAGCAAGGTTCTTATTCCAGTTATGCTGCACTGATCCTGTCCATTTTTTAAACTCCTGCAGTGCCACTGAGAATCTCTCACCTGTCCTCAGTGGCGGAAAAATTTTTAAGTATACTTAATTTTTTGAAAGAGTCAAATGACATTCATGGCATAGTCTAAGGAACAAGATTGATAACCAAGCTGATTAATATCATGTGGAGTATGGAAGAGAGTATGACCAATAAGTGCTAAGATATACCCTGTGTGTCATATAAGTAGCTCCTCAAGCTCTTAAACATGTAATCTCAAAGAGTAAAGCTGGAAATACAATTGCTTTAAAACCAGTATTACATAAAACTTTGAAACATAACTTTCTACCTAAAAGGGATTTGAACAGAGCATCCTTGCAATAGGCATATACATCCCTTAAGTGACTCCTTGAGAGGGACCTTACTATGCGCATATACGTTGCTATTTGTTAAAGAAATAGTGCCCTCACTCTAAATCACTAATCACAGGGGCTGGAGCATGAGCTGTAGGGCCGAATTGCTTAGCTTTAATTGTAGCTCTTTCACTTACCAGCTGTGTGACTTCGGCACATTTTAAACCTCCCAGTGCCTCAGCTTCCCATCTGTAAAATGGGAAGAGAGGATTTTTGTACTTCATAGCGTTGTTGTGAGGTTTAATTAAGGTAATAACTGTTAAGCGCTTTTAAAAGTGCTTTTAAAGGTAACATCATTTTGCCAATTCCAAGATGCACATTTTTCACATTTTAACACTTGTGAAATGAGGATATGTCTTACAATTAATGTAATTTTAAGAAGCACTTTATTACCATTTAATTAGCAATATCTTTTTAAAAATCAAAGGTACTTAAAATAATGGTGCAGCTTGGAGTAGATGATGTTTTAGATTTCGATAACATAGCGGTAAGAGATTGATAAACACTGGCTGTCATCAGCATTGTCATCAGTGTTGTGGCCATCATCATCATTATCTTGGTTCTAACCAAGGCAATGCCATTTGATTGGTTGGCAGTGCTGGCCTAGAGTGCACATCAAATTTCTGTTTCATTTATTTGTTTTCATTCATGTGTTCTTAGAAAAGGTCTAGTGCGCTCTTCTTCATATCTGTTTCATATTAAGCTAATGTATCTATGGGGTTAATTCGTGCAATGTCTGCGTTATTCTCTGCACCATACTTGGAGAGCTGCTAAAATGTTCTTCAGTGCAGATCAGTCTCTTAAAATAGACAAGAAGACAAATTCTTTATTTTCTCTGTTGGTGTATTTTCCTAAATCTTTTTGAGGCACTTTTTCTTAGTGAGGAAAACCAAGCCATTGTTGTACCACTTAAGATTTACTGGTTTGCAGTCTTCTCTGACAGTGAAAAGAAGCAGTTTATTGATCTCTAACAGAATGGATCACGGCCAAATCTTTTCTGGTTTATACAATTCACTGAGACAAGAATCTGCATATCATTAAGAAGACTGAGTCCTCACAATCTGAGGCCACCTGTCAGGCATGAACAATAACTGGGAAAAATCAATACACAATATAAAACTGTTGTTTCTGCACAGACACTGCCGGGATCCACACCCAGTGACAGGCATATTTTGTTATTTTACCAGTGATATGCCTGTGATTCCTAATTTTAGGCTTCCTCCTCATTTTGATTTTATTGTTCAGTTTGGGGGAGGGTGGGAGAGACCAAATTCAATCTGAGATAAAAATCTTCTGCCAGGTTGAAAGAGGTTCAATAACAGGAGAGAACCTTGGACCAAAGTTTATGAAGCTTGACTAGGAAGATTCTGGGCACATCTCCATCCAAATACCTTGACACATACTCCATTCACCCATAACACAAGCAGCTTGTTTCTTCTGGCCTTCTGTTTGCCCTCAAGAATTTAAATGGTGGTATTTACAAGCCATTATGAAGCAAGAATACAAACACATAGGGCTAGATTGAGGCCAGTAAGCAGTTTTGCTTAGGTTTTGTTGTTGTTGCTTTTAGAAGTATAATTAGTTGAATAATTCCAGAAGCTGGACTTCTTTCTTTTGCCCCCTCATCAACTCACTCATCCTTCTTCAGTTTACCCAGTCCCCACCATTTTTTCTTAACAAAGCTACATTTGTCAGACATAATGCTCACTCTATCCCTAAAGTCTGCCTTTTGATTCAGCTAGCTCTGACTCTCCAAGTTCAATGCCATGGACCTGAACCAGTGCCTGTTTCCAACAGAATGTCAGGTGATTGCCACATAGAGAGATTAGAGTCATCCTGCCCTCCTGGTGGGCTGCCAGACAGAAGCTGGGGACCAGCAGGGAGCTGGGAGGCCTTCAGTGGGAGGCTGAGAATCAGGTCTCTGTGGGTAAGCTGAGCAGTAGTCACCGTAGCTGGAAAAGCCATGCAAGGAGCACAGCTGTCAGAAGCAGCCTGTAGAAACCGGTCCTTTAAGAGTTTGCACTGAGCTGCTTTCAGTAGTCAGCCTTGAACCATAGTGCAAACCCATTCAAACAGTGAAGAAAATTTCCCTAGCTAAGCAGCAAGAAATTCTCACCCTGTGTGATCAAAGCAATCAGCTGGTTCCTCTTCCTTCCTATTTGTTTATATTTCTAATCTCTTATGATCTCCATGACTGTGGCCTGATAGTTTTCTTTTGCATAGTGTTTTAAAATACTTTTTTCTTTCGTCAGTGCATTTTAGAGCAGATAAAACCAAGTTGACAGGAAGTATCTAATGTTTCTTTTTTAAATAATTGTTATTACAAAAGTAATGACGGAGCTAAAATCATCCATAATTGCATCACTGAAGGGCAACCACAATGAACATTTTGGCGTATTTACTTCTAATTATTTTAAATAGATGTGTAAATATGTACATATGTATTTTTAACAAAATACGTTATGACAGAATAGTTTTTTTTAATCATTAAAAGCTCTTAAATGACATCAATGGCTGCATTAGAATCCAGGATAAATGGATATGTTATTTATTTTAGCATTCTGTTTTGAGAAGCTCATGTGGGTTTCTAAATTGACACTTTATTTCTCAGCTTGGAATTCGTTAAGCTCAATTTCTTCGGATTTTGTTGGTTTAGAGTGAGAATTTGGACACAGTGGAAATGGAATATTTCTGTCTGTACCATTGTTTGCTTTCCTTGCCAACATTTTTAAAAATTAATTAATTAATTTATTTTTGGCTGTGTTGGGTCTTCGTGGCTTCGCGTGGGCTTTCTCTAGTTGCGGCGAGCGGGGGCTGCTCTTCATTGTGGTGCGCCCCGGCTTCTCATTGCGGTGGCTTCTCTCGTTGCGAAGCACGGGCTTTAGGCGCACGGGCTTCAGTAGTTGCAGCTTGCGGGCTCTAGAGAGCGCAGGCTCAGTAGTTGTGGTGCACGGGCTTAATTGCTCCACGGCACGTGGGATCTTCCCGGACCAGGGCTTGAACCCGTGTCCCCTGAATTGGCAGGCGGATTCTTAACCACTGCGCCATGAGGGAAGCCCTTGCCAACATTTCTCAAAAGGCATTTTGAAGAAGCAAAGATTGGAACAGTGGGGGTTTTTTTGTGTGTTTTGTTTTAAATTTTGTGATTGGAATATGTCTTGTAATCTCAGTTAACTTTTAAGCAGAGAATCGATATAAAATAAGAAATATGTTGCCTAACAAACCCTAAATGTTTCAAAACCACATGTCGTGCTGTGTCATTTGAAGTTTATCCAACAGGAAAATAGGAGATTTTGAAGATTTTTTTTTTTTTTTAAGACAGGGACTGCCTGGGTCAGATTTATGTTTTAAAAAGACTAGGTCAGTGAAAAACTTGAGTTATCAAGGAAGAATTCACATGAAGTTTAACCTTTTAAAAAAATGAGCATTTGGTGCAACAGCTGCTTTGGTTCAGTTGAGAAAATGAAGCTATTGAACCAACATTTAGAATGGAGGATAAGTGTCAAAATGAAAAATAGTTTGTGAAATGATACAGAATGATACATATTTGTATTTGAAGGCCACCTTCCTTAAAAAGTCACGTTTCTGGAGAACATATTTTATCTCCCATAAGAGTACTGTGTCTAGAGACCTGCTTTCAGCACCTGTCCATGGGTGCATCTGTGGGTGTGTCACTCTCAACACCCAGTGGCCGGGTCCGGGGCAGTCACCACCTTGTTCCACAGGCTGTCTCTCCCCCCTTCCAATTTGCTCTCTCCATTAGCAGTCATCTTTGTAAACAGAAGTCTAAGATTTAGTGTTGTGCATATTTTTAAATGACCCATTTTGATGGGGCTCTCTTTATTGTTTCAGGTTGAGTGCATTTGGGAACTTGATGCATAAAATTTGCATGACTCCTCACTCCTTTCTGTATCTGTCTTTGGATTCAAGCCAGCATGGCTCACACCACAAAGGTTAACGGCTGTGCCTCAGGTAACTCCATGTTCTGGAGTGTGTGTGTGTGTGTGTGTGTGTGTGTGTGTATTAGTGTGTGTCTTTGCTCAAACTAATTTATTTCTTTTTTAATAATGGGTAAATAATAAGTTGCCTAGATAACTAGGATTTCGAACAATTTCTATCCATTGAAGTTTTTTGTTGTTGTTTTGTTTAATCTCTTAGAGAATTTGCTTTTATCTTTAGAGTCTTTATGTACAGAAATCAGCTAGGTAAATTATTACCTAAGTCAATTCTATTGGAGTGTTGAAAGGTAAATGTAAAATACTGAGTGCTGATGCAAGAATAATGTACACTCCTCTTGCGCTTCTTTATGAGGGATTGAACGATGAAAGAGGAAATGAGTTTGAATGCTTAAAACCAATTCCTAGTATCCACTCCCAAGCAGCTTTTGTTTGTTTAAAGTAACTTTCCCAGAGGGAATGTGCAGCAAACCAAATATATTATGAATCATAATATTGTATGTATTCTTATTATTGCTTTGGTTATGTTAGAGACCTATAGAGTTTGCATATCTATTCCAATATTGCTTATATAAGATATTGGAGAAATTTATAGAACAAATGCTGAGAAAAGCCTCCTAAGAGACAGTATATGACAGGAGATGACAACCTGTCCAAAATGGTACTCTAAGTGTTCATTCTTCTTTTGAGCTATCTGCCAAATAGCAGAACGTGTGAGAGCAGTAACTGTGTATGTGGGAATTCTTGTGGAGCGCTTGAGTCCAAGGTCTTCGCTCTGCTGGCTCTGAGCACTGGGTAATGGAGAGAATGTGGGATTGGAATCGGGAGACCCATCTCCTGCATTAACCATGAATTACGGGGCAGGACTATTTCTCCATGTGTAAGACATCAGTAAGTATACCCACCTGCAGGGTTAGAACAAATGAGAGCACCAGAAATGTGCACACAAGTGCCGTGTAAGTTGTAAAACAACAGCAGAAGGAGGAGACCTCTGAATTGGGCCCACCCAGCCCGTGTGTGGCTTTCTGTTTCAGCAATCCCAGCTGCAAGTATCCCCTCTGGAAAGATGCTCTAGCTTGCCCCAAACCAAACCCAAATAAACTCAATTGTTCATTATGGGACAACTGATCTTACTCTGTTCATTCTTTTTCCTATCCTTCCTACTGCTCAGCTTCTCAGGACTATTATAGATTCTGCTCAGGACTGCTGTCATTAATAAAATATGAATGACAATACCTAACATTTAATGAGCACTTAGTGTTACCATGGTGCCCCAGATGTTTTGCCTGCATTATCATACTTAATAGTCATAGTAATCCTAGGAGAGTATGCTGTTATCATCACCACCACCACTGTCATCCCTATATGATAGCACAGAAAAGCTCAGTAACTTACCTAAGTGAAGAAAGGAAAGTCAGGATTATTACTTGTTTCTCTAGTCGAATATTTGATAAGGGAAGAGATTGAAACATTGTGAAATTTCTTGAGACTTGTGGGCGGGTTTCAATCCCCCATGATGCTATGGTCTCCCTTCCCTCTCCTGCCCTCAGTTCTTCTCACACACTCAGAGGAAGGGGGCTCGAAGCTGTTGGTGCCTCGGAACGCTCTGGTATCTCTGGCAGAATCAGTATATTCAAGGTTTTAGATACTTACCCCAAGTGACCCTAATTCCCTTTCCAACTTGACTTGTCCTGGAGTATCCCTTTTCCTTTGTTCCTGAAGTCTGATGATACAGTTATAACCTTTCTTCCTCACCTGGTGTCCTGCCTAACAGGTCTGGGGACTGAGTCTGAAAGTGAAGAAAAGCTCTCTGATTTGTGACTTCTGGGGTGTCAGGGTATGAATTGTTATTGCACAAAGGTACCTGGACAAGGCAAAGGAAGGTTTTTGTTTATTCTAATCACCATGACCTCTGTAAGCAAATCTGATTAGAGGCTTAGTCATACACAATTACTTTAATTTTATATATGCATATATGTGTATAAATATATGTATGTACATACACAGGTACATATACTTGTATACATTATGTATACATATACATACACATACATATATATGAAACTCATTAGAGAAAATTTTATAATACACAAGTTTAGTGTTTTCCAAAAAAATAAAGCAAGAATTACTGGCAATACCACCACCCTAAAATAAATTTTTTGCTCATTTTCCGTATGGCCTTTAAATTTTTTTTCTTAATTTATTTATTTAAAAAATTTTTATTGGAGTATAGTTGACTTACAGTGTTGTTAGTTTCTGCTGCACAGCAGAGTGAATCAATTATACATACACATATATCAACTCTTTTTTTAGATTCTTTTCCCATATAGGTCATTACAGAGTTAGAGTAGAGTTCCCTGTGCTCTGCAATAGGTCCTTATTAGTTACCTATTTTATATCAATATATAGTAGTGTGTATATGTCAATCCCAATCTACCAGTTTATCCCTCCCCCGCTTCCCCCCGGTAACCATAAGTTTGTTTTTTTTCACATCCATGACTCTATTTGTGTTTCGTAAATAAGTTCATTTGTACCATTATTTTTAGATTCCACATATAAGCGATATCATATGATATTTGTCTTTCTCTGTCTGACTTCACTCAGTATGACAATCTCTAGGTCCATCCATGTTGCTGCAAATGGCATTATTTCCTTCTTTAAATTTTATGCATTTCACATAGTGGAGATAATAGTTATAAAAATCTTTATTTTACATTTTCTTTTCTCACTTTGTATTACAAAAGAAATACCTGCCCATTGTTCAAAAAAAAAAAGCCAAACTCAAACAATGCAAAAGTGTTTGTGAGTTATAAATATACTTTTTGAAATGTAATTAACATAAGAACATTTACAAACCCAGATTAAGATGGGATAAAGAGAGCTTTATGGAAGCTAATGAAGGCTGGTTACTGATCTTTCCCATGAGAAAAAGTTACATTATTTGGATAGTTTAGTGGAAGTTTTAAATGTGGAGTAAATTATATGGTTTTCTTTCATTTTTCCAAAAATAAAGTATAATATTAACTATGCTTTTTTAAACTGTACTTCCCCTAGATGTGTTATGCCCGAAAGGGGTCTCCCTCCCTACCCCTACCCCTGAAAAATCACTGCTTTGGCCTCCATAGACTATGAGAAGAAATCCTGTGTGACGGTGCAGTCAGAGCACTGGCAAAAGAAACACTTTCCACGGTCTTAGGAATAAAGCAGATGCAAAAGAAGACAGATGAGAAAAGTACCACCTAGTTAAACTGTGCCCTTGGCTGCAAAACACACCTGAAGACTGATCATCCCATGTTCACGTCCCTGTTTAGAGTTTAAACTGGGTAAGGGACCATTCCAAGTCCTTTTTATACTCTGACTTCCCCATTGAGTCCTTCAGTTAGATTGGGTAAAAGGTACTGATTTTTTTTTTAAAAAAATATAGTTGATTTACAGTGTTGTGTTAATTTCTGCTGTATAGCAAAGTGATTCAGTTATATATACATTCTTTTTTCATATTCTTTTCCATTATGGCTTATTACAGGATTTTTAAAAAAATATTTATTTATTTATTTTGGCTGTGCCGGGTCTTAGTTGCAGCATGCAGGATCTTCGTTGAGGCATGCGGGATCTTTAGTTGCGGCGTGCGGACTCCTTAGTTGCAGCATGCAGACTCTTAATTGCTGCATGTGGACTCTTAGTTGCAACATGCATGCAGGATCTAGTTTCCCGACCAGGGGTTGAACCCGGGCCCCCTGCATTGGGAGCGTGGAGTCTTACCCACTGAGCCACCAGGGAAGTCCCTATCAGAAGATATTGAATATAGTTCTCTGTGCTATACTGTAGGACCTTGTTGTTTATCCATTCTATATGTAATAGCTTACATCCGCTGACCCCAACCTCCCACTCCATCCCTCCCCCCACCCCCTCCCCGTTATAAGAGCAGTTAGTTAATGCTGTAATTTGTAAATTTATTACTGTACATTTCAGACATACAAAATACGTAAAGTTTATATAACAAGCACCCACGTACATACCATCACAGCTTAAGACATAAACTTAACTAGTACATGACAAATATTACTGAGCACCTACAACGTGCCAAACATCGTTCTGGGCCCTGGGAATAGAACAGTGAACAAAACAGGCAAAAATCCCTGCTTTCAGGAATCTTACATTCTAGTGGAAGTTGAAGTCTCCTTGTGGACAGAGTATCCAGATAAAATAGAGGTCATTCTTATACTATAAAAGTATTCATTGTTTATCTGAAATTCAGATTTAACTGGGTGTCCTGTACTTTTATTTGCTAAACCTGGCAACCTTACCTGTGAACCCCTTCCAGATTGCATCTTCCTTCTTACTGGCAACCCCCTCATTATCAATTGTTTGTCATAGTTTTATCTCTTTTTCACCAGATCCTTTATCCTACTTCTATTGACTGGTCCAGTTTGGTTTTCATTAATTTAAAACATTTTATTATGGTATTGTTAAGAGTACCCTAATGTCATTTGTTAATGTAATGACTTATGAACATCATAAATTGCTCATGGCTGACTGTTCTCTTTTTATATAGCCAAGTAGTAAGTAAATGGGGGTCATTGGTTGGGTAAATTGCTGTATTTCTGAAGAATTTAGAGATAGGGACGGTGTGCTTTCCCCCAGTTTTTGCATCATGTTGTAAACTGAGTGTATTGATCGATGCCTCTGTAAACACTAATTAATGTTGTGAAACTTTAATTAGAGCCTAGAATCTCTTTAGAAGCCAAATAACAAGTGGCTTATTTGTCAGATGAAGATAATAATACCTGTCCTACCTTCTTCACAGGATTGTTGTGAATAAAAAATAAAACAATAACCGTATAAATACGATGTAAAGTGCTGGTCAGATGTCAGGAGAAATCACCATCCTTCTTGTTTTGCTATCTCTGTTATAAGTTCCTGATCTAATAAACACCGGCTCAGGTGCCATTGTGCCAGGCTCTGTCGGATGCTGTGATGCTGGGGAAAGAATTGAATTACTGTCCTTTGACAGTTAAATGAAATGGATAGATGAGCATTAGGGAGTGACTTTTTATGCTTGCCATCACCATTTTTATTTCTGTGAATACTTGCCTTTGCTAGTTTATTACAGTTTTCCCCTCTCTTGCTGTTCTCTTTCACAGCCCAAATACATGTGAATTTTTCCAGACAGATGCATACTTACTCATTTAATATACTTATTGAACTACATTAAACATTTGGTTGTCTTTTTTTTTTTTTTTTTTTTTTTGCGGTACACGGGCCTCTCACTGTTGTGGCCTCTCCCATTGCAGAGTACAGGCTCCGGACGCCCAGGCTCAGCGGCCATGGCTCACGGGCCCAGCCGCTCCGCGGCATGTGGGATCTTCCCGGACCGGGGCACGAACCCATGTCCCCTACATCGGCAGGCGGACTCTCAACCACTGCGCCACCAGGGAAGCCCTGGTTGTCATTTTAAATTAATATAATAACTTTCATAAAATCTTGTTACCCTGGTTAGTTATTTGGCTCCAGGTTTTTTCTCCATGCTAATCTTAAATGAGGTACAAAGGCCACTGATAAGACCTGGCCAACCAGAGAAAGCCAAAGACTCGTGGCCGAGCAGGCAGAAGGCTGCAGTGCAGTACAGCCCACTCTCCGTTGTGTAAATATTTTTTCTGGGCAGGAAGATTTCTCAAACAGAACTCTGAGCCCACTGCGGTGAACCTGACAGCAGGGATTGCGTGCTGTTTGTCAAGTACAAGACAAGACCAATTTGCACTGACTGGTTTGGCTAGAGCCGACCTGGTGTTTTCTGAGACCGTCTGTAAAGAATGTCACAGAGCATGGCAGAGGTGGTGTGTTCATGGTGGTGAGTCTTAGACCTGACCTCTGTGTTTGTATTACTCCAAAGACAGAGAGTAAGCTGATTAGAAACTGGGACTGCTTTAATTCATGGGTACCCTTCTTGACCTTCCAGGGTCTCCTGATACAATCTGCAAGAGGATTAAATGAGTGTTCCTATTTGTACTTTGCATTTTCCCCTAAGCGGTGTGTTCAGTGGTTATCAGAAGAGCTGAGAGGGTAACACAGAGTTGCCTAACATAAAAACATACGTAAGAGCTAGCCAGGATTTTGATTTCTCCTTTCAATCTCCCTTCCTTATTTTCAGATGGCAAAACACGACTTGCCACCATGGCTAAGCCAGAAGTTGAATATGGAAAGTAATTTTCCTTTGTTTGAGGCATTCTGTTGACATTAAAAATCAGAAGTATAGTGTCTATGAAGATCCGATCAAGGGGAAACAGATGAAGGGGAAAGTATGTATTTAAGAAAACTACAAAAAACCCAAAAGTAGAATGATTACAAATAACACGTCCTTCCTGACAGGGGTTATTTTTTTTCTTCGTGTGACGTGTTTCATAGAGCCAAATTAACAAACGTATTCTAATACCATATATATATATATATATATATGTATATATATATATATATCATATTTGTATATTTAGTATATCGTGCAGTTTCATCCTGTTATTTGATGTGTTTACTAATTGGATTTAATTAGATTATGCATTTCAACTTCAAATGAAACTTCGTTGTTAGTTATTTGAAGGCTAATTTCACACTGAAGTTTATAAATGAAATAATTTATTTTCTTATAGTGATGGTGTTTGGTAAGATAGTTATTTTTTTAAGTAAGAAGTATTTGCATTTGAATTTCATTACTGTTAAAATGCCAAGACCACCTACAAACAGGGACCCTGGGTTTTAGAATCGTGCTTGTCTGGTTAATCAGAACCCCAGAATTTGTCTCGCCCCCAAGAGGCTCTGAAGAGTCCCTCCCTTTGTCAGGGCTTGCCTGTTTTATAAACTTTCAAGGCTTTGGTTTTAAGCTGTAGCCAGCTTCGCCTTAGAAGATTTTTGCTTCAAACCGTGAGCGAGTCATAATGGGTTAAGCATCAGATTTCAGACAGGCGATTAGCTCTCCAGCTAAGCTGAGGAAGGATGACTTATCTCCCAGCAAGTACCAGCTGACTTGGGTGTAAGAAGGATAGAATCCAGGCTCTTGTTAGTCCTGAGTGCTGGGCAAAGTACCCTTCAGTTGTCGATTGCTGCCCTGATACACCGTGGGTGCCAACAAAAAAGAAAGAACACAAAATAAAAGCCCAACAGGGAGATTGGCTATGTTAAGAACTTGAGCTGTTGCTATCATTAGGAGACTGCATAGTGAGGCAAAGGATTACAACAGCCCTTCCTACCAGGACTTGAATATTTTGTGCCCTGCTCACCCGCAGACTTCCCATCGTGAGTATTGACATTTGTGTCTGATTATACACTTCCCCTCTTACTGGAAGAACTTTGGGTGGGCTAGTTGAGCCCATTAGCTTCCTTCTTCCTGTGTCCCGGATAATTCCTGTTCATCTCCTTGGTGCAATTTCTGAGAAAGGTTTGAATGGGTTTGGAGGAAAATCAGTGACTAAAGCTCACAGTTTCTGCTTTGGGGACCTTTTCTATAAAAGGCTCTTTGATCTGGCATGAAAAATAGTTAGCATAGTCCTCAAATTCACAGAGATAATGAATTCTTGCTGTTTTCTGGCAACATATTTTAAAATGGCATTGAGTAGACTTCTCTAATAAAAAACCTCCAATAAGACCCAACCAGGAAATCAGACTTGGTAAGATTCATTCATACAGTTGTAGAAGTTCTAAGTCAAAAAAAAAAATCATGATTCTATCTTTCCTCCCTTGGCTGCCTTATTAGATATTTTTGGAGTGTACTCTATTCCATATGCTATTCATGTTTTAGAGGATAAAGCCTGGCTCTGCTTTTGGGTTGCAGTTCATTATGAAGCCTGAAAACAAGAGAAGTGTTTAAAATATGCAGCCACTTACATATACAGCATTAGTGATCTCAGCTGGCAGTTCTATATGGACAAGTGATCTCACAGCTTAAAAATAAGTATGTAGCTATATTGAGGATTTTTAAAAATAGTGACCAGATTTCTAATCCTAGTAGTTCTTGGAGCAAGCCATGGCTGAAAATTCAGATTGAATAATATTCTATAATATTCAGAAGGCTTTTCTAACCAACAGAATGAAAAGCAGAACTACAGACATGAGGGAGAACTGGACCAAGAGAAAAAAATTATTGGATTCATGGGATTTTTGTTCTTATCCTGAAATTTAAATCTTTGTACTCTTACTTTGTCTTGTTTGTGACAAGCCAGATATGAGTGGTTCGTGACATTTCTACCAGCTGGATCAGAGGTTGTGGACGTGGCTACATTTCATCATATAAACCTTTATTTAAAGGAGCTGGTGCTAGAGTAATAGTTTATGGAAGCAATTTGCTATCAATAGTCACAAGTACTAAATTTATTTTAGCTCCTTTTTCTGTGATTTTATTTATTGGAACAGTTCTCTCTCCAAGGGATCTTTTGCATTTTGGACATGATCTCTGTTGGATAGAATCAAGTGATAGTCATGGGATTTTCTGAATTTGATCTCACAGTATCTGGTTTAGTTGATAAATTCCATCAGCTTTGCAAACATTGATTCAACTTGTCCTGCCAGATTTTCCCTTCCCTGTCCACTTTCTGAGTGCCTTTTTCTTGCATCAACTATCTATTAGGCAAAGGCATTTCGAGTGTTTCTGTACAGCAGGCACATTTAAGAGTCTCCTGAAAGGGGACTTCTGTCGTGGCGCAGTGGTTAACAATCCGCCTGCCAATGCAGGGGACACGGGTTCGAGCCCTGATCCGGGAAGATCCCGCATGCCTCAGAGCAACTAAGCCCGTGCGCCACAACTACTGAGCCTGCACACCACAACTACTGAGCCCGCGAGCTACGACTACTGAAGCCCACGCGTCTAGAGCCCGTGCTCCGCAACAAGAGAAGCCACCGCAATAAGAAGCCCGCGCACCGCAACGAAGAGTAGCCCCTGCTCACCGCAACTAGAGAAAGCCCATGAGCAGCAACGAAGACCCAACACAGCCACAAATAAAAAAAAGTCTCCTGAAATAAAGGGGGAGAATATGCCAAGATTAGAAATATAACAGAGGGAGAGAGAGGTGACATTTCTAATAATTCATAAGCCCAACTGCTTAATCTCTTTAAATCGTTAGTCATGTGCATCAGTTCTTACATTCCTAACTAAAACAGGAAAAAGTTCACTCTTCCTCTGCTCTCAGTATTCCCCTCATGTAAGACAGCGTACCCAGCAAGTGACGGCTGGTTTATTTCCTTTTCCCTAGCATTTCAGATTGATTGACGGGGATTTTTTATTCAAATCAGGGCCACCCCATGGCAGTGTTTTTTGAGGCAGCCCATTTGGCATGTTCCCTCCAACTGTGAGGACAAAGCCTGATTTGTCTTCCCATGACCTGGCAGAGGAGGTAGAAGTACCTGCTGGCTTCATGCAGCATGTCCCCTAGCCAGTATTCCACCTCTTCACGTGGTGAGTCAGCCCGATGGTATACTGACTTCTATAGCACAGCAGGGTGGAGACCTGGAAGTCCCTAAGCCGGTCGGGGAGGAGGGAATGGTTTGCGTGTCAAACCATTCCAGCAATGCAGCTTACAGGGAAAAATTGCAAAATACTGAAGCCCTTTGCTGCCAGATTTTTCCATTAGCACCACACTTTACACAGTTTTCAAATCTGCCTCAGGGACAGCTGTTTGGCAATGTGAGGGGAAAAGGTCACGTCACATCATAAGCTCTGTGGTTGGTTACCTGTCAGCCTGTCCTGCAAGGAATCTCAGCAGGCCCTGAGCAATGCCTTCTAAACGCTCATTCATCACACACACACACAAGGAGCCGTGGATTCTCCAAAGGGGGTGCTCGGAAATTATTTGAGAACTGGAAGACAGTGCTGGAACTTACACCACCTCAGGATACTGATTTTAAATGAAGAAATCCAAGACAGAAAAGCTTCCGGAAAGGTAAAGAGGGCTTAGAGCTGGGGGCTTTTCCTCTGGGACGTTATCCCTTGGTTTTCTGGACAGAAAAAGTAGGCTTTCCAAATAGTGGTAAATTTAAGTGAGGGTATAGTTTTTGGACTACCAGAAAGAATGATACAAAACTCAGTAGAAACAATTCAGTTCAGTGAGTTCATTCATTCAGTAGCTCACTTTTAAAAGACTGCACAGAAATTTACTAGGCAGAGGGCACCTGTTTCCCTTCTTTGTGGAAGGACCAACCCTGAGGTTCTGTGAAAGTGGGTCTGTCTCTGCCTTATTCTCACTACTTTTTGATTTTGTTTTGTTAAGGACGGCTTGCAAGATTAAGGGTCATTGAGCTTTCTATACTTTTGTTATTTTCTCTGTCTCTCCAAACATTTTAGCTTTCATTAACTTTAATCTCTGTTTTCTGCTCTTTATTCTGAGCCTTTGTTTTGGGCCTTATTTTGACAGAAATCATAGTCTATTTCTGTTTCTTCAGTCATAATGCCTGCAAAAATCACAGTTGGCTTTCCCAGTTCTCCGTGGCTCCAGGTAGTAAGAGACCTGCTCTGTCCAAAGAGGTGTGAAAGAAGCAGGGGCTTCTCCACCACCCCAGCTGCTGCTCCCCCACTCCTACCTGCCCTGTAGGCTTTGCGCAAAGAACTGTTCTCTTTACTTGGATGTCTTTCCTGTATCTGTTTATGTGAGCCCTTCTTATGCTTCAAGTCCTGCTTCCTCTCTTACCTCTTCCAACACGTGTTCTCAGATACTCCCAGTGGGAATTCGCCCATTCCTCTTCTTTATTCCTGGAGAGCTTTGTATTCTGTTAAATAGTTGCCATCACTTGCTTTTATGTAAGCGTTGTAGTTGTGTGTCTCATTAATCTGTAATCTCTGAGGTCTTAAGAAGCAGGATTCATGTCGTCTTCATCTTGGTATGCCCATTGTGGCTTGTGTAGTACCCAGCATAGCCAACAGGCTCAGTGTTCAACCAACAAATGTTTGCAGCCCACCTCCTTGGTGCTGCCTTAACGCTGGGCATCTAATACAGAGCAAGACGCAGGCACAGTGCCTGCTTAGGAATCTGTGGGGTTGAATTGAGCCCTACCAGTTGCCAATCTTAAATTGTCATACTCTTGGCAATTTTCTCCCAGCCTGTTCACCTGGATATTTCCCCTGCATGATCAGGTGGCTTTCACTCTGTCACACATACTTGGATTCTTCCTCCTCGTACCTCACATCTAAGTGGAAGTTGTAGTGTATACTTTCTCTCCATCACGTGCTCTAAGGTAGGCTTAAAATGGTGTTGTCTGTTAAATGCCTTGAGTTCCAGGGAGAGGAGACCAGGTACGATGTGGTTATCCAGAGAGGAGTATTATTGGAGGCCATTTGGAAAGCTCTTTCTAGCTCCCATGGCCTCTTTGCTCCTTTCCCAGCTTGTTAACAATCCAAGCAGAGAGAGGTGGGGGAGCTCCAGTCAGTTCCTCTTGCTTATTATCTAGTCTGGTTTGGTGGACTGGTTGAACCTGTGGATGAGAACCTGAGCTGGTGACCTCTAAGGTGGGAGTATGGCCATTGGTCTACCTTCCTTCTCACGCACAGTTTTTTGGGGAAGGTCTCTACAGATCTGTCACCCCTTTTAGATGGGAGGAAATAAACTGTCCTTACTGCTTCATCATTTACAGCCTTTATAGTCTCTTTGGTAATCTCAGTTAAAGTTTTAAATCCTTTAGTTTCATGCCCCAGTTCATTTTGTCATTTGGCTTTTTTAAATGTTGATTTCAAATCTCAGATGAAAATATATTGTGAGAAAGTCTTTAGTTTAAACTCAATGAAAGTAATAATCATGAGTCAACCCAGACCATGAAAAAAACCCAACCCGCAGAAATTCAGTGTGACTCCAGTGTTAAACCTTAAATGTGTTTGGGGGAATGCACTTTGCTGAGTAAGGTTGAACAAAGACAGAGGATTCTTTTCTGGCCTTTCAAGATAGGCCCATCTTCCATAGCATCCTCTTCCTGATTTCAGTTTCCCAGCTGGAACCTCACACCTCCGCTGGGGCACACCTTTTTGGTGTTGGTTGTGGCCTCTTCTTGGAAAATCTCCCTGATGTTCAGTTTTAGGCGCAGATCCTTCTAATCCAGGCAGGTAAAGAGGAGTGCTCTTCCAGCACCCAATGCTGTCCGCACCTAACAGGATGGGAAAGAACTGTAAGCCCTTGCTGGACCTGTCCTGTCCTTCTAATCCCCTTCAAGTCCTGTCAGTCTCCTTGGGCTATGAGGGAGTTTGGTAGAGAAGGAGCCCTGGTGGTGAGGAAGGGAACTGTGCCCACTTTTCTCCGTCACTGCAGTTCCCTTAGACACCCAGGTTTTGGTGTCATATCCCGTCTCAAGTCTGAGAGGAGAGGATGGGTGACGTAGCGTGATAAGGTATTTGAATTCTTTAAGGGTTGAGGGGAAGTCTCAACACAGGTCCTTCATGAGCATGACAGCAGAGCATCTTGCTTTCAACCTGTCTCTTTTCAGGATGCAGACTTACAGGTAGGGTTTTTGCTATCAAGATTACCTGCGAGAGAAATGGTGGTAGGGATCCTAGGCTGTTGTTTTGGTTGTTGTCTTTGTCTTCAATTTGTTTCAACAAGGACTCTAGCAATTTTAAATGAGAAGAAAAAAAAGTTGGCCACCTGGAAAATGGGAAAAGGAAAGGGATGGAAACAGGAATGAAACTGCATCCCAAATGGATACCATGAAGTCCTTGCTTGGTGTCATACCGAGACCTGGGAGCGTGTTCAGTTTGACCAACCCAAGGTTTTGTTTTAATTTGAATTAATTGCCGGGATTTTTTACATTAGATAATTTCATATAAAAATACCAATTCCTAAAAAAAAAAAAATAAACCAATTTCCGCAGCTTATCTTGAAAAATCAAAAGATCTGGATCACTGGATGTGTACTTCCACAGGGCCACAGTCATCTGGAGAGGACAGGTGCCTTCTGGTCGCCCCCAAATCCCTCTGAACCCCTTCCTTTCCATCATTAACCTGGACTCTGAAGGTAGTTGAACTTGTGATCTGAACCTTGAGCCTACTTGAATTGCTTAAGGGGCTGCCCCCAGTTTGGCTGTCAGCTTCCTTGAAGCCAAGGTGAAGAACACACTTAAGAGTTGCAGAGTTTGCTTGGTTTAGAGCCGAGGTTCTCATCCCTCGCTGTGGCAGAGACTCATCTGGGAAGCTTCTAAAGATGCTGATGCCCCTGTCCCCACCACAAGAGATTCTGATTCATTGGGGGTGGGGATGGGGGGACGAGTCAGCAGAACTGTGGCTACTGATATGCTTGGTTGCCATCTCAAAGTCCTGCAGCCACCGTCCAGGGAAGAAGGACCGTTGGGGCACTGTCTGCCAGCCTGGTGTCACAGAAGCCTTTGCCTACAGCCCATTTCCCCTCTCACAAGGAGTCACCTTTCCTGGCTACTCCTCACCTATCTGAGGAAAGGTCTTGAGCACATCTTCATCCTCCCAGATCTCATTTGGTGGCTTCTTCTGTACATAAATTAAAGAAGAGTAGAGGCAGAGAGGTGTGTCTTTCTCCCGACAGTGGGAACCGTTGTGACTGACGCTCTCCAGTCAGAGGAAGCTCCTATTTTTAATTCTTCTCCCATCCCAACTTTTGTCATCCTTGATAAAGGACTAGACATTTACTTGCATACAGTGACTTTTTCTGTTAGACCTTGCCTTCATAGAAGCACACAGACAAAATAACAACCTTCAACCTTTTTGTAGAATAAACTATATTCATATTTATAAAATAAAAATTTAGCAGAATTTTTTTCCAGGATTAAGGAACACTACATTCAGATGCTTTCCTCAGTTTAATTCTTAAGAACGAGTCTTTTGATATTGATACTTACTTTGGAATATAATAATGTGACTAAATAATACCAGAATATTCTCAGAAGTACAGAGGAGAAAATTTCTCTCTTAAAAGCAAATGATAAAACAAGCCTAAGGGGCTTCGCTGGTGGTGCAGTGGTTGAGAGTCCGCCTGCCGATGCAGGGAACACGGGTTCGTGCCCTGGTCTGGGAAGATCCCACATGCCGTGGAGCAGCTAGGCCCGTGAGCCATGGACACTGAGCCTGTGCATCCGGAGCCTGTGCTCCGCAACGAGAGAGGCCACAACAGTGAGAGGCCCGCGTACCGCAAAAAAAAAAAAAAAAAAAAAAGCCTAAGGAAGTGTTTTGAATGATGGATGTTTTCTAAAACTGGATTGTGGGGATGGATGCATAACGATATACATTAACTAAAACTCATCAAACTGTACACTTAAAACAGGTGAATTTTATGGTACATAAATATCTCAAAAAAGTTGAAAGTCCAAAAACAAGGAAAAAATTGATCTAACTCAAATCTCTTATCTAATGTGGTGTCGTTGGGTGAAATAACTTGGAAGTTTTTGGATCCTATATTTCAAAGTATCTGGCACTTGAAGCTTTGTTCTTTATTAGTTTGTTATTTCTCTTTGAATCAGTTTATTGGCGTAAAACAAGCCCAAATGAATTCCACGTCATCTTAAAAAGTTTGATCTTTGTAGCTTCACGCAGGAAAATGTCTGTTTCAAAGATAGTCACTTTTAAAGCACTCAGCCACGAGAACGTGAGTGGAGTGAGGTAGGGTGTGTGCCAGCACTAAGGTGGACCAGTTAGACTCTGCAAATCCAGGGGTTCTTGTAAAACTCTGCCTCTTTCCACATAGCTGTCCCATTTTGAATTTTACAAAACAGGCCATTTAGAGTCATCCTTAATCTTTGTTAATCTCTGTTTTACTGTTTAGAACTAGCTTTTCTTACTTGCCCTGTAGAAGAGATCAATTAAACTTTATTCCACTAGAGTCAGTCACATTTACCCAATATACTTAGGCACAAGTGAAGAACAGATTTAAAAGAACCCTTTTTTCCCTCTTTTTTTTGGTGGTGAATTTAAACCATTAGAGGGACATCTCATTCTTAGTAAACGTTTAAAACAGAAACAAAATGTCGCTCAAAAATATTATCCCCCTAAACCAGAATGCATTTGTTTGGGAACTAATTCTGTGTCTTTGAAAGTCACATGATCTAATTGGAATAAAATGTTTAAGGAACTATGAAAAAAAAAAGGGTTGGGTCTGTGGTTTACAAATGGGAGTGTTTTTAGCCTTCAAATTACATGTTGCATTAAATAAGAATAAACCAAGAAAAGAAATCACTCGCCTCAAGCCCAGCCTGGGTTCAGCATAACACTGAATCATTTCCTTCATAGAACAGCCCTGCGCTATGGCTCAGATTGTGACAGGGAACTTTTCTCAGCACTGGAGGGTTTGGGGGAGGGACTAAGTCAGCAGGAAGAATGACACATTTGCCGCCTTTCAGTCTGTGTTCTTCCTAGAATTAGCAGATTTATAGCTGTATTTCTAGGTTAGCACTTCATGTGTCTGAAGGATATGAGCATAGTTTGTTTGAAAAATTGGAAGGGGCATGTGAGAGGTCTGTCTTTACCTCTGGGTTAAGATCCTTGCTAGCAGTTTCGTTCATTGGTAGTTTTTGCTGTCTCACTGACGCCGAGAGTCCTGGAATTAAACCCCATGGCCAGCAGGCTGTTAGTTGGTCAGGAAATTCCAAATGGGTATAAATAAATGCTCTGCAGCAGCTCCTGGGCTCTTTGCCTGCTAACGTGTGCAGGCCCTTTAATGCTGAGGGAAGTGGGCCTGAGACTTGGCTTCCTGCTTGCTGAAAATTACAGTTATTTTGTTTCTGGGTGGGTAAGTAAGAAAGCCCAAAAAAAGAAAAATAGAGGAGAGTGTGACATTTGGATGGGGGTTGGTGAAATATAAACTCAAGCTCTGTATGTTATAAAAAATATTTGCTTTTCTTACAGGCTGGAAAGAATAACTCAGTCCTGGATTTTTGGTTCAGTGACAGTTTCAGCTTTAGCCCGTGGCTCTAACATAAAGATGTCATTGTCGTGGGAGTGTGAGGTTGTATGTATATGTTAAGGTCTGAGTTGTTGAGTTTATGGCTTACTTAAATCACAGAATTTCCTTTCTTGTTAGTAAATCCGTTTTTGGTCATTTGTTTTGAGCTCTGTTTTTCTAATAGGGAGCTGCTCAGTGTGCCTTAAAGCCGGTTTCTTTTTCTTATGTAAATACTGTAAAACAAAATAAGGGCTGGGATTCATATAATTACTTTAGCCCCACCCCCCAGAAAAGAAAAAAAAAAAAAAACTGTAATGCTTTGTTAGAAAAGCCTTTCTGTCCCGAAGTCCTAACTTGTGCTGCTTCTCTGCTTTTCACAAAATTACTCTTTGGCACATTTCCTGTGTATGCTTAGAGCAACGTGTTATTTTTTTTTCTTTGGTTTTGGTTTTTTGTTTTTGCGGTACGCGGGCCTCTCACTGTTGTGGCCTCTCCCATTGCGGAGCACAGGCTCCGGACGCGCAGGTCCAGCGGCCATGACTCATGGGCCCAGCCGCTCTGCAGCATGTGGGATCTTCCCGGACCGGGGCACGAACCCGTGTCCCCTGCATCGGCAGGCGGACTCTCAACCACTGCGCCACCAGGGAAGCCCTCAACTTGTTATTTTTGAAGAAAGTTTGGAAAACAGCATTTAGTCCCCAAGCTATGTCCCATCTGTGCGTGCATGACAAATTTAGGCTCTAGTTCATCAGTAAGTCTTTAAATTAGACAGTGGACATTAGAAGGTAGCTCTGCTGAGGCTGGTGAGAACAAGTACTGAAATGCCCGTGGTATCTTGACTATTACGAGACAGATTTTGGGTAGAGTCGCTGCATCTTCTAGTTGGCACTGAACACTGGAGAAGAGGGCCATTATGTGACCCTCCCGGCCTCTGTAATGTCACGTCCTCCTTACTACAATGTGTCCTTTATTAACACATTGCCCATTCCATTCCCAGGAACTGTAACCCTTTCCACTTTCTTCCCTCTCACTGCTCACCTGCAGCCTGGCTTCTGGACTTCTAAGGCCTGCCCAGGATAGGACTGATGATACAGCAAAAGGAAGCTGCATTTGGGGATTGTTAAGTTGTGCCCCTTGTTACCATGCAGCTGGAAAGTGCTGCCCAATGGAGTGGGCAGAGAGCAAGGCCCCGGGCTCTGTATGAGTTCCTCTAGTCTGACAACTGCTCTAATTAATTTCTTCCTTCACTTGCTCACATAGCATGCGATGTTATGGAATTTTGTGTGAAGTATAGTGAAAGGGTCATGGTCTGGAAGCAACCTTTGGAAATCATCGAGTTCCAACAGTCCCCTCATTTTATGCGTACAAACCTTGTCACTGAGTGTGCAATTCCAGACCCTTGTTGCCCATTGCTTGTCTGTGAACTAGGAAGTATTTATGGCTCCTGGACTTGTTTTATGAAAAAATTATACCGCCCCCCGCCCCCAAGTTTAGGCAAGCCATTCTGGATGACTGCATGGAAATGCAGTCAGTGGTTCTAAAGCACACGTCTCTGCACAGTGTGTTAAAGAATGCTCTACTCTTATGACTTCAGTAGAGATAGAAGAATGAGATTGTTGATAAAAATTAGTGCCTGCCTTTGTCCTCTTATTGTGAGAAGAAAATATCTTAACTTGGTCGTAATATACTTTTAAAGATTGGGGAAGTTTTTCCACTTTTACTTCTTATTTTACTTCCTTCCTATGCATAATTGATGTTGGACTAGGGCTCCCTGTATACCTAACCAGCACCCATACTCCACTCCCCTGAGCCCTAGTGTGCACACACATACACATGAACATCCTCTGCAGGGCCCAGCCAGCATCTCCCTCAGCCAGCAGAAACCAATTTAGATGTTTAGCAAACTCGATTTTGAAAAGCATCACAAATACCTCAAACCCTAGCTTTGTGGGGGTAGGGGGAGAAAAAGCAGGGTGGAGGGAGAGGAGTTCTGGACTATCTGGATGCCAGGGCTATGTGCTTCACCAAACAACAGAGGGTGGTCCAATAATAGTAAATAATAATAGTAGTCTGCCGACATAGCTCTAAGTACTCCACAGAAACACTGAAGCAGGTCTCTTATTTTCCCAATTATACAGCTGGAACAGAATCTGACTTGCCAATGGCTGGAAAGTGGCAGTGGCAGGATTCGAACCCAGGCAGTCTGGTCCCAGAGTGCCTGATTTTAATCACTACAGCTCTTCCTCCACCATACTTAATTAACTGGTACATGCCTAGACATGGGGTTTTTCATTTCACCAAATACCGAGCATGCTGTGTGCCAAGCACCATGCTGTGCACTGAAAGATAGAAAAGTACTACTTGGCTTCTGCCCCACAGCACACCTGCAGTCTGCTGGGGGAAGACAGGCATGCGCCTGGCAGTCACAACACAGGTCAGTACGCATTAGCAAAGAGTGCTAGGAGAATGGAGGGAAGAAGGTGACCAGTTCTTTCCAGGACAGAGCAGTTAGGGATAAGGGAAGACTCTACAAAGGATGGGATATTTGGGTTGGGCCCCTAAGGGGAAAGCAGCTAATTCTGACAGATGGAAGAAGCTGGGGAAGGGCATGCCAGGTAGAGGGAACAGAGTGAGCAAAGGCAGATAGGCTTAAAGTTGCTTGATTGGTTGAGATTCGGAGTTGGGGTGGTGGGCGGAGGGAGGAAACTGGGAAGTGCTGGATTGGGGCAAAATTGTTGAAGACTTTTAATGCAACAGAAAGGAACTTTTCGACTTTATTTTCTATAATGGGGCTTCTGGCAACCAATCTGCAAAATTAATATTTGAGGAGCTCTATAAGTTTCCAGGGATACCTCAAACAAATGTAAAATTCCTCAAAGAATATGTAATATAGGAGAGCAGAGACATTAGGCTTGATAAAAAACAGGCCGCTTAATTTGCATATGAGCAAGCAGCAGAGTGTTGGCTGTGCTCCCTGGTGACTCACACTGACTGCTCACATGTACCCCAAAGATACTGGAGGCACAAGTAGAGGAGGTTATTATCATCTCTATCTATGTAATTTATTTTGAAATAATTTCAAACTTAGAGAAAATTTATAAAAGAACTCTCATGCATCCTTCATCCAGATTCAGATTCCCCAGTGGTTAATATTTTGCCACATTTGCTGTCTCTTTTTGCATGTATATATGTGCTTGTGTGTGTGTGTGTGTGTATGTGTATAAAGACATGCATTTGTCATATCTCTTTAATCGCCTTCAATCTGAAACAGTTCTTAGCCTTTCCTTTCTTTGATGACCTTGACAGATTTAAAAAAATATATATGGAATCTAAAAAGAAAAAATGGTACTGATGAGCCTAGTTTCAGGGCAGGAATAAAGATGCAGACATAGAGGATAGACTTGAGGACACGGAGGGGGAGTGGGAAGCTGGGGCAAAGTGAGAGAGTGGCGTGGACCTGTATACACCACCAAATGTTAAATAGATAGTGGGAAGCAGCCGCATAGCACAGGGAGATCAGCTTGGTGCTTTGCGATGACCTAGAGGGGTGGGATAGGGAGGGTGGGAGGGAGACTCAAGAGGGAGGGGATTTCTGTGCATTAATTTTGTATCCTGCTACTTTACCAGATTCATTGATTAGCTCTAGTAGTTTTCTGGTAGCATCTTTAGGATTCTCTATGTATAGTATCATGTCGTCTGCAAACAGTGACAGCTTTACTTCTTCTTTTCCAATTTGGATTCCTTTTATTTCTTTTTCTTCTCTGATTGCTGTGGCTAAAACTTCCAAAACTATGTTGAATAAGAGTGGTGAGAGTGGGCAACCTTGTCTTGTTCCTGATCTTAGTGGAAATGGTTTCAGTTTTCCACCACTGAGGACAATGTTGGCTGTGGGTTTGTCATATATGGCCTTTATTATGTTGAGGAAAGTTCTCTCTATGCCGACTTTCTGCAGGTTTTTTTTTTATCATAAATTGGTGTTGAATTTTGTCTAAAGCTTTCTCTGCATCTATTGAGATGATCGTATGGTTTTTCTCCTTCAATTTGTTAATATGGTGTATCACATTGATTGATTTGTGTATATTGAAGAATCCTTGCATTCCTGGAATAAACCCAACTTGGTCATGGTGTATGAATGGGAGAAAATATTTGCAAATGAAGCAACTGACAAAGGATTAATCTCCAAAATTTACAAGCAGCTCATGCAGCTCAGTAACAAAAAAACAACCCAATCCAAAAATGGGCAGAAGACCTAAATAGACATTTCTCCAAAGAAGATATACAGATTGCCAACAAACACATGAAAGGATGCTCAACATCACTAATCATTAGAGAAACGCAAATCAAAACTACAATGAGATATCATCTCACACCAGTCAGAATGGCCATCATCAAAAAATCTAGAAACAATAGATGCTGGAGAGGGTGTGGAGAAAAGAGAACACTCTTGCACCGCTGGTGGGAATGTGAATTGGTTCAGCCACTACGGAGAACAGTATGGAGGTTCCTTAAAAAACTACAAATAGAACTACCATATGACCCAGCGATCCCACTACTGGACATATACCCTGAGAAAACCATAATTCAAAAAGAGTCATGTACCACAATGTTCATTGCAGCTCTGTTTACAATAGCCAGGACATGGAAGCAACCTAAGTGTCCATCAACAGATGAATGGATAAAGAAGATGTGGCACATATATACAATGGAATATTACTCAGCCATAAAAAGAAACGAAATTGAGTTATTTGCAGTGAGGTGGATGGACCTAGAGTCTGTCCTACAGAGTGAAGTAAGTCAGAAAGAGAAAAACAAATACCGTATGCTAACATATGTATGGAATCTAAGAGAAAAAAAAAAAAAGGTCATGAAGAACCTAGGGGTAAGATGGGAGTAAAGACACAGACCTACTAGAGAATGGACTTGAGGATATGGGGAGGGGGAAGTGTAAGCTGTGACAAAGTGAGAGAGTGGCATGGACATATATACACTACCAAACGTAAGGTATATAGCTAGTGGGAAGCAGCCGCATAGCACAGGGAGATCAACTCGGTGCTTTGTGACCACCTAGAGGGGTGGGATAGGGAGGGTGGGAGGGAGGGAGACGCAAGAGGGAAGAGATATGGGAACATATGTATATGTATAACTGATTCACTTTGTTATAAAGCAGAAACTAACACACCATTGTAAAGCAATTATACTCCAATAAAGATGTTTAAAAAAAAAAAAGGAGGGGATATGGGGACATATGTATGCATATGGCTGATTCACTTTGGTGTACAACAGAAACTAACACAGTATTGTGAAGCAATTATACTCCAATAAAGATCTAGTAAAAAAATAAAATAAAAATAGAGACCTGGGAATTCCCTGGCGGTCCAGTGATGAGGACTCCGCGCTTCAACTGCCGGTGGCCTGGGTTCGATCCCTGGTCAGGGAACTAAGATCCTACAAGCCACATGGTGCAGACTAAAAAAAAAAGAGAGACCTGTCCTTCTGTAGGATGTCTTTCAGGTAGGATCCATGAACATTTCCAGATTCAGGCATGCCTTCCGGGTGGAAACCTAAGAGAAATGAAACTGTGCTCTTCTCAGAATATGACCTGAGGGGCACGCGTTGGTAGCCTTGATCACCGGGTCCACGTGGTTCTTGGTCAGCTTTCTGCACCATACCATCACCATTTTTCTCTTTGTGATTGACACGTATTTTGTGGGAGGCGTTCTGAGGCCACACCAATATCCTGTTCTTCAGTAGGAAATCTCTACACACTAGACTTAGCAGCCGTTGATGATTCCTGCCTGAGTCAGCTACTGTTAATAATCGTTGTTAAATGGTGATTTTCTGTTTCCAGGATTCTTTCTTTATTTATTGAACTATAAATTGGCACTATATTATATATTATAGCATTATGGACTCACAGATACCTGATTTATTCAGTGGATTGAAATCTGCTACTATCATTGATCATATTATTTTGATGCCCAAATTATCCCAGATTTGGACAGTGGAACCTAAGAGAGTTTTGGAGCCAGCTAGACCCCTGACACTTAAATAGCTCATCTGATGTGTGCTGACACTTGAGGTTAATAACTAGTAGGTAGCACCTGTTATCTGAGTTCTAAAGGTTGTATGCACCTCAGGCAACAGGGGTCACCTGCAGCAAGGTCCTTGTCAGGCTGGTAGACAGAGCACTCAGGTGACTAGAGGCAAGCCGATCTGAAGTTCAGCTTGTCAGAGACCATGTAGTAGGTAGAAGTCTTGAATTTTCAGAGTGTATTGCTTACACTCTCCCAGACCCTCTCCTTTGTCTTTAGCCTTCCCTTGGGTAACTCAGGCCCTGGTCAGCGTGGGCAGAGAAGTAGGGGCTGGGGCTGGGAGCACGCTATGGGTTGGCAATAGCATGCCACCCATTCTTCCCTCTCTCCTCCACGAAGACACTTGCTGGCTGCCAGGGTCAACATTGTCTTTGCTACACAGAGATTTTCAGTGCCTGCTGTGCCCATTCGAGTTTCAAATATGGAGCAAGTTTGTGCTCTGCATCTCAACATGCTAAATCGGAGCCTGCATTCCCTGAAATACCCTCTCTTCTTTCTTCCTGCCCTCACTCACGCCACCCCTGTTCCTCCCAGATTAGATTTATCATACTTCTCAAAAGGAAATCCCATCATTTTTCTCTGCAGTGAGTCATCCGTTGGTTTAAAGAAAAATATTTTCTTTTTTATTAGCAGAATGAGGTCATAGATAGAGCCCCAGAGGATGAGTACAAAGACTGATCCCTGTCTCTAGCTCTGCCCAGAGGAGCTGAGACTTGTCAGGCCTTCTCAGTTTCCTCTTGAATAGTTTAGGGGGGAAGATGTGGGCCACAGGCTGCCGCCAAATGCAGGCAGGCTCTAAGTTCTGGTGGTTTTAACACTATGGCTAGCACTTATCTAGTTGAGTAAGTAAAACTCACACAGTGCAAAGGAATTTGTAATACCGCAAGAAAAATTCACAGGGACTTGAACAGTCCATGGAAAACCTAATGGAGGCCGCCAAAGAGAATTTTAATACATACTCTAGCATCTAGCCAGATCAGCCTTGCTAAGATGCAAATCTCATCATTTCACTCCCGTGTTTAGACCCTTCAGCAGCTACCTGATGCGCTTGAGAACCACAGACCTGACTCCCAGGGCCCTGTGTGATTGGGGCTTGGTCCCTTCTCTGCCTGGGTTCGTGTTTTCTTTATCATGCAAAGCTCTTTTCAGTTCCTAAAAGTGGCAGGTTTCACATATGCCTAGAATTTCTCTGCCTAGAATTTCTGCCATCCCAGTCTCCCTGCCACCTGCCCTTAGCCCAGTGGACTCCTCAAATACAGCACCCTGGCAGAACACTCCCTGCGCTCAGCCCAGGTGGGATCCCTGCTCTGCCCTGGCATAATCCTGTCTTCTACTCTCACAGCACTTATCACAGTTGCTTTTATATATGCATCCTTTGTCTGTCTCCTGTAGTTCACAAGTTCTACCCAGGTAGGCTCTCTGTCCATTTTGATTTGCCCCTAGCAGTGTTTGCCACATGGTAGGTTCGTAATAAATACTTACTGAATGAAAGAATAAATCCATCTTTCAGTCTGACAGTTGCATCTTCCCCAGGTCAAATTCCCTCTCTGGGGTGTGTGAACAGGTAGACCTGGAATGTGGGACCAGTATGAAGAGGAGTAGTGACGGGAGACAGTGGAAGAATGTGCAGGTTAATGTCTGTGGGGACAGGTTACAAAAGCAGAGATAAGATCAGCTGTGAGGAAATCTGACTACTTAGGGGGAGAAGCCAGAAGGAGTTATGAAGAGTTTCGGATTATGAGAAAAAAAAACACATTATAACTTAGCCACGTCAACAAACCAAGCCTGTAAAATTGAGTTATGCTACGTACGACGTGTCAGTTGGCCTGGTATTTCGCATGAACTCTGGCATGCACTTTGCTTTTCTTCATGTTGTCATTTTATTTGAACAAAGCATTTGGGTAGCTGTTTAAAACAGCTGCAACCTGAGAAGAAGTCTAGGTGAAATCAGGTAGGTAGTATAAACTCCATGGAACAGGGATTCAGGCTTTATAGAACAGGCCCTAACATCTAATAGGTGCTCATCATTTGAATGAATGATTGGATGGATTTGTTAGCTAGGAGGGGAAAAGAGCAGATATAAAAATAACTCTTTGGTAAATGAAAAAAACAAGAGAAACTCTCATCTGCCATACATTCTTGGAAAACAGAATGAGGAACACTTACATTGTTATTCTTTTCTTTGTGTGTTCTCTAACAAATGGTATCTCTCAATAGATTTGGTACGAGAAGCTCCTTGGGTCTCCGTCTTAACGCTGACAGTGTCATCAGGAGAGCTTTCCAGTTAAACCTGTCCAGAAGGACCTGTTCCACTTCACTGTCTTCTTCTTCCCCTGCTCCATGCCGGGAAAAGTTGATTCGCTAGCTCAATTACTTTCATACTCTGAGTAACTTCATGAGAACTTCTCTCTCTTAAAGTTCATCTCTGAGTTGATCCTACTGCTTTTCTCTCCTGCCTCTCAGCCTTAGCTGATGTTGAATCTTTTTGACTGCTTCAGACAGCAGGACGCTTACCCTCTGCTGCTTTTAAGTATGGGAATCTGTGTTTAATTATGTGCTTCTAGGGGATTGCTCAGCTCTTAAGGCAAAAACTTCATGCTTCATGTGAGAGGGGGCAATACGGTAATGGGAATTAGCAGAGTTCTTCAGTTTCAATAGTCAGGTAGACTATCTATCTGGTGAAGAAAAACACTTAGTGTGTGGAAGTCTTGGCACATAGGTGCAATTATTTTTCACGGCACCATTAGTCAGTAATTGGGCCTAGAGTTTGCAGCAGTGAAACCAGAACAAAGAAGTCATTGTATCCTAATTAATAGATAGAGTAATAATATCAAAGTTTTGTCCATTTAAAAGTTCACCGGGACACGTTATTTCAGAAACCTCCAGTGTTTTTTTGCTCATAGTAAAGAATGGCTCACTGTGATAGTGTATGTAGAAAAGTATTTAGTGGTTTCTGGCTCAGAAATGGCATTTTTATTACCCTGTCACTTAAGCATGATGGTGTGGTTCCACTGAGAAAAGGAAGACTTGGAGACCGCAGCTTACATGGCCAGATTCTCAGTTGCTATATGTGAATTTTTACTCTGCTCACTGCCTTTAGCATAGGCACTCTAGGCCTCAACACCACAGTCTGCACTCAGTATCCACAGGGGATTGATTCCAGGACCCCTCAGGGATACCAAAATCCGTGGATGCTCAAGTTCCTTATATAAAATGATGTAGTACAGTTGACCCTCTGTATCTGTGGGTTCCACAGATAAAGAGGGCCCATTGTATTGACATTTTGGACTGGATAATTCTTTGTTGGGAAAGGTAGGACCCTCCTGAGCATTGTAGGATGTTTAGCAGCGTTCCTGGCGTCTACCTACTAGATGCCAGTAGCACCACTTCTTCTAGTTGTGGCAAGCAAAAATGTCTCCAGAATTTGCTAAATATCCCCTGGGGGCAAAATCACCCCCAGTTGAGAAACACTACTAGCAGGTTAGTACTCCCAGACTAGTTTCTTCTAATCTTCTACCTCCTGGCCAGTACATTACTTTTTATGTCTTCCCAAACCAAATATTTGGATATTAAGTTTAATTTCCTTGAAAAGTTAGAACCATATAATGCTTTATGAATCTGAATGAAATGACTGTTGAAATATCCATATCTCCATTGCACTTTGTTAATGCAGAAAAATTGCAAGGAAAATTTCTAATTGTTCTTGAGTCTATACACTTGCCCTTGTCACAGAGCGCTAGTTTTACAGGTAGCAAACGTATAAATAAAGAGTAGAATTAACCATCAGTTTGTTGATTTTAGCTTTTCTCTGAACACATGGGAATTTGGTCTGGACTTGGGGAGTTGTCTCTAGTTGGTGCTCTCACATTTGGTGTTTGGTTACCCCAAATTGCTAACTGTACAAACTGGGTTGGGGGAGAGAAGAGGGAAGAGGGACTCTGACCCTTGGTGTCTAGGAAGTTGGTCGACCCAGAGATGATGGCAACCTGAGAAGCCAGGTGGACCACTGTTAGAAGCCTATCCACTTAGCCTGGCACACAGATATAAATTCTGGTGGTTCCGCCTCTTCGCTTCACTTCTGCCTTGCCTTTTATTTATTTATTTTTCTATGCACTACCTACCCCCCTCCCACTAGACTGTGAGCCTTGTGAGAACAAGGGCCTTGTCTCCTTTGTTCATACTGTGTCCCCAGCTCCTACAATAATAGTACCTGGAAAATAGTAATAAGAGAGAGAGGTGTTACCAAAATTGTTTTTCTTTAATCAATATTGATTATAAATATAAGTTAAATATATGAATCATTTTTTTATTTGGTCCTCACGTCACGCTTGGGTACTATAACATTTTAACTGGTCCCCTTGAATTTAATCTCTTTCCCTATCTCAGTTTAATCCACACACAGCTATGAAGACCATCCTTGTTGAGCCTTTTAGCCCCCTAGCACAGGGCCCGGTATGCAGTCTATCAGTGACTAAATGGATGAGATTCCCCTGCTCCGGGACCCAGTGTGGTGCCCTCTTCTGTACTTGGTCACCCCCCTCTCTTCTAGCCTCATCTTTCCTTGAGCTGCCTGGCTCTTCTCCACTACCTACCTGTCTTTCCATTTTACTCTGTCATCACTTAACCTTGTCTTCAGAACTCATCTCCTGGTTAACTCCATTCTGTTTTGATCATTTATTCATATATCATCAGATTGTGCTTGTTGATAATATACCTTTGTAACTGACCTAACTTAGTGTTATGTTTAGGGTGTTTGGCATTTATCTCACAGCTAGACTGTACCTCATTTTATGTCTTATAAATCCTTCCTCCTACTCTTTCCATTGAATAGGACCATTTTCTGTACCCAATTAAGCTTTCAATAAATGCTATATAATGAAGGTAGAGGTGGTGCCAGGAGCAGTTTCTACCACTGGATTTCCAGACATTCAGAAAATTCTTGTAAACACCAGGGACAGCTCTCTGATTCCAGACTATTTCGTTAGAAGCTGTTACTTTCCGGATTCCAGTTGCAGATAACAGCCAGTGGGTTTTGGCTTTGTATAAGCAGGCACAGCTCTGTTAGTCCAAAAAGGCTTTTTAGGAAGTTAAGAGTCTCCTTTATAACCCATTCAGAGATTTTTGTTTTTAACTGTTGTTTTTACACATCCTTAATTATTCTTGAATTTATCAAATTTTTTGTGATGAAAATGTTATAATGTAACATCTCCCCCAGTTTATCATTAAACATTTTTCTTTTCAAGATCTGGTCTTAATTTTTTTTTTTTTTTTTGTGAGAGGGAGAAGACACTGAGGAGAGAGTACTGTATCCATTAGAGTTCAGTTTAGCTCTAAGTAACAGAGACCCCAAACAAACAATAGCTAAACAAAATAAAAGTTTATCTTTCACATAAATGTGTAGAGGTAGGCTTTCCAGGAGTAGTGTAGTGCTCTGATCCACAAAGCTCTTAGAGACCCAGATTCCTTCTAGCACCTTGTTCCTCCATCCATAAGTATGATCTCATAGTCCAAGATAGCAGTGCTATTGTTCCAGTCATCACCTCTGCATTCCAGGCTGCAGGATGGAGGAAGGAACAAAGAGAAAGGCTGTCAAAGAACAATTCCTGTGTCTTTTAGGGGAGGCTTTTGGGAGTTGCTACATGACATATCTGCTTATGGCCATACTAACAGCAAAGGAGGCTAGGGAAATATAGTGTTTATATTTGACCAACTGAACAAAGAGAGTCCTATTAGTGTAGAAGAACGAGGTAACACATACTGAGGAACATCTAGTTATCTTTGCTATGGTTGCCCCATACATCCCTCTGTCAAATGAGCTTTCTTGGAGTTTATTTAAATACATTCCTCTTGCTTCAAAACAGTGACTTCTTGTAATCATATTTTTTTAGAAGATAAATGCCTATGTGTTGTAAAAATTTGTAAGAACGTTAAAATCACCATGATTCCACAACCTAAAGATAATCACTGAAACAGCATCATGTAAGAAATGTCCTTAACACTAATATAGAACAAGCAACTTCAGAGTACAGAGTATTTAGATGTTTTTCTAAATCTTTCTAAAGGTTCTCTGCTATACTGTGTATGCATTTATTCCTTCAGTAAACATTATAAAACATCTTAGTCCCCAGCATCTTGTTAATTCATGTGTGTGGTTGGAAGGGAGAGCAAAGAAAGAACTTTTAAAAATTAAATTTGTTGCTCTCAAGATACTTACAGTCTAGTACTGAGAGACAAGACAAACATATGAAAAAGTTGGTAAATCAATCAGGGCATATAAGTGCTGTATTTGTGTTAATGTATGTAAAGGTACACTAGAAAGCAGAAGATAAAATAATCATGACACTAGGTGTCTTTATTTAATGGTAGAATAATTTGTACCGTGGACAACTGTTTGGAAAAATGACACCTTGAGAATATATCATGCTTTTTAGTTGCTGGAGAATGAAATTTGGATTACAAGTCCTTAGAACAGTCTGATCAAGCTTAACATGGTTAAATTCTAACCTCTCCTGATTCCCAGATATAGAAGTCTGAAGTTCATTTAGAGATAATTCAGCATGACCTGTGCCTTTTGTGAACTTCAGAAATAACTAAAGATGGGCCAGTTGAATTTCGCTGAAAAATGGGATGTGCTTTTTTTTTTTAAAATCCTGATGTTAGTGCATTTAAAAAAAAAAGTTTTTGAGGAGAAATCAATGAAAATTAACCTTTCCTAATGAAAATGCCTAAGTGGGAACATTAACGATGTTAAAAAGACATACACAGAAAAACCTAAGCGCTATACCAAAATACTAACAATTGCCACTAGATGGTGAGATATGAGTGACTTTTTTTACTTTAGATGGTCCGTACATAACATTCTCTTTTTGTACTCCTCATCGCGTTCTTTTTTTTTGTAGTATAATTGCTTTACAATATTGTAGTAGTGTACAATATTATATATAGGTGTACAGCATAGTGATTTTTTTTAACAAGCAAAGTGGCTTTTAAAAAGTTATTTTATTTTATTTATTTTATTTTCTAAGAAACCTTCACTCGTGGCAAAGGCACAGTGGAGATGACTGTTAAAGGATAACTCCTTGATCCCTGTCCTGAGCCGAGCGCTGGGAAGCTTTCCGCCCGCCCGCTCTGGAACCCATGCCGCGGCGGGTGCTCTCGGAACCCACAGAGAACAGTGGGGCCCATTGTGCCTCCGGCTTCCTCAGGTGGCCCAGGGCCGAGGCCGCCGGTTTCCACACCAGAACACACACTCTTTCATGAAGAAGGGACCTGTGCGGCAAAGACAGAGCCTCTCTGTGGAGACATTGAAACTGCTGGCTTTCTTTTGACTCCTGGCAAAACTGGCCAGAAGAACACACGTTTTCAAAAGCTCCGGGCTTCCTGTTTGCATTCAGAAAGCGGGGGCCGCCGAGTAGCTGAGGGCGCCCGGGGGTGGGGTCGGCGAGCCGCAGCGACCTCATTGGTGAGGACCCGGCCTATGGCGTGTGCGCCCGGCCCGCCGGCCGAGTTCCCCCAGTGTCCACCCTCCTGCGCTGACGGGGTGGAGAGCCTGGGCCCCCGAGCTGGAGTGCGGGCGGCGGGCCGGCGGGAGCGCAGCGGGCGCCCGGTAGGTGTGCGGCCAGCGGGCGGGCGACAGGGCCTCCCCCGGGGCGCAGTCCCCGCCGGCCCGGGAGCGGGGCGGGCGGCAGCGGGCACCTGGCCGGGAGGGTCTAGGCCGGCCCAGCTTAGAATCAACGCGTGCCGTGAGATCTGTCTGACACCCAAGCCTGCCGTTTTTCTTTGCTGGTGGAATTTCAGACAGCACTGGAAACAGGTCTGGCTGCATACTTTGAGTGAGCATGTTGTCCTTTGTGGAGTTAAAAAGGAAAGAAGACACGTTCTGTTAGCCTGAGCACAAGTTTCCGGGCGCAGAGCTCCCCATCAGCTTACCCTTCCTTAGGCTAGAAAATGATTGGTGTTGAACACCTCTTTCAAATAGAATCCTTTTTCCACGTGGTTTAAAACTGAAATCTAATGGCCAGATTCTAACAGCCAGAACAATTTAATGTTGTTTTAAATGAGGACACGAAGAGAACATAACCTTTTTATTCCTCTGCTTGGCATTTTTCTTTTCTGTACTTTTCTTTCCAGCGTTTCAGAGGGAAGCGGGGGAGTGGAGGTAAAAGGTTTACTCAGAGCTCTCACACTGTCGGGTGTCACATTCAGCACTGTCAAGGGTGGGAAGGACAGGCCAGCAGTCTCCAAATTGCTGGAAGTACCTGGACCTTGACAGCAGTTAGGTGGACTTTTACACCCAAGGAGAGGGGCAGGGGTACAGATGGCTTGCATTTTTACTCATCACTTTGGGATCCTTCCCATAACTCTCAAATGCAGATCGTGGTATTATGACTCTAGGAAAACACATTACTTAATCCTGCAATTTAAACAAAAATGGCCTTGGTTTTCAGTTTGAAATGCATAGCTCAGGTCAGCAGCAAGGTCTGTGCCTTGAAAGATTCCTGTTTCCTTTTCTAAATGGTTTAGCCAGAAGTAGCATTTATCAAATGCCACACGATCCAGTGTTTGGAGTATAGTTTTGCCCTTATTTTCATTCTCCTTTGCATCTGTTTGGATCCATCACAAATGCAAAACAAGGTATTCTTGGAATAGTGAATGTTTTGTCCAAAAGAAGTCAAAGAGGAAAACACGTTTGGGGTTTGGTTTTGTTTTTAAATGGGAAGACACACAACATAGGTGAAGTCAAGTCTGTCCTCCAACTGTTCTTGCCCCCATGCTGCTGGAGTTAATCACTCAGTGTCCCCTGTGTCCCCGCTTTCTCTGCAAGGAAGGTGTCAAGGCAAATTGGGACCTTGTGGGGGTGGTCAGCCACCGGGGTACGCTGGCCACCAGTTAGAAAGGCTGTATGGTCTGCAAAAGAGCAGTAGGTGGGAGAACTCAGGTCCAGGCTTCCTGGATCTGAACTGACTTGATCTGTTACTTTAAGACTTCTCACTTTTTCGTGCCTCAGAGTACACTTTATAAAGTAGGCGTCATAACGACTGCTGTCTGTACTTCAAAGGGACTGTGGACGGCAAAAGAAATGATCAACTTGAAAATGCTTTCCAGTCTTTTTAATGCATTCTTTTTTAGAAAATCAAGTATTTAGTAAGGACTTACTGTGTGCCTGGCTCTTAAAAATCATTTTCTCATTACATTCTTTTAACAACCTTATGATTTAAATACTTGTTTGCATTTTTACTCAGGGGGAAACTGAAGTTCTGAGAAGTTTGTTAACTCTCTCACCCAGCTGATAAGCTGTAGATTCAGGGTTAGAGCACAGATTTGTCAACTCTTAAATCGTACTAGTTTACCACACTGCAATATACGACACATGTTAGTTTTTACCATTATGAGTATTACATGGCGTTATAGTATTCTCTTCTTTCTCTCTTAGGAAAAGCAGATGATGTTCTGAATGGAGATCATGACAGGGGACAAAAAGGTCCTTATTTTGTGGAGACCCCCTATGGTTATCAACTAGACTTAGATTTCCTCAAATACGTAGATGACATACAGAAAGGAAACACCATCAAGAAAGTGAACATCCAGAAGAGGCGGAAGCCATCTGTGCCACGCCCAGAAACCAGGGCCGCACCTGGCCATCAAGGTGTGTGGACTTCCACCGAGTCCCTCTCATCCTCCAGCAGTGATGGCAACAAGCAGTTAGCCCAAAGTGAAGTTACATCAGCTCCAGTCCCAAGGCCACCTGCCCCTCTGGAGACCTCACCCACTTTTCTTACCATCCCAGAAAGCCGACAGCTGCCACCACCATCCCCGCAACTCCCAAAGCACAACCTTCATGTCACCAAGACACTGATGGAGACCCGGAGAAGACTCGAACAGGAGAGAGTCACCATGCAGGTGGCACCTGGTGAGTTCCGAAGGCCCAGGCTGGCCAGTTTTGGAGGCGTGGGCTCCACGAGCTCCCTCTCCTCATTTATGGGTTCTGGAAACCACAATCACGCCATGCAGCAGCATCAGAATGGATACCAAGGCAACGGGGATTATGGTGGCTATGCCCCAGCTGCTGCCACCACCTCTTCCATGGGGAGTTCCATCCGCCACAGCCCTCTGAGCTCAGGGATCTCCACTCCAGTGACCAACGTGAGCCCCGTGCACCTGCAGCACATCCGTGAGCAGATGGCCATTGCCCTGAAACGCCTGAAAGAGCTAGAAGAGCAGGTGCGAACCATCCCTGTGCTCCAGGTGAAGATCTCTGTCTTGCAAGAGGAGAAAAGGCAGTTGGCTTCACAGTTGAAAGACCACAGAGCTGCATCCCAGAACGATGTCTGTGGTGTGAGAAAGAGGTCCTACAGTGCTGGGAATGCATCCCAGCTGGAACACCTCTCCAGGACCCAGAGAAGTGGCGGGGAATTATACATTGACTATGAGGAGGGAGAAATGGAGGGGGCGGAGCAGAGCACCCAGAGGATAAAGGAATTCCGGCAGCTCACAGCAAACATGCAGGCCCTGGAGCAGAAGATCCAGGACAGCAGCTGTGAGGCCTCCTCAGAGCTCAGGGAGAACGGGCAGTGTCGGCGTCGAGAGTGCCAGTCTGTGGCTGTGGGTGCTGATGAGAACATGGACAGCATTGTCGTGCACCACAGGGGCGCCAGGTCCTGTAAGGATGTTGCTGTAGGCACGGTCACCGCGACGAGGAATTCTGGGGTCAGTGTGACAGAAGCCATGCTTGGAGTGACTACCGAAGCTGACAAAGAAATTGAGCTGCAACAGCAGACCATAGAAGCCTTAAAGGAAAAGATCTATCGCCTGGAAGTACAGCTTAAAGAAACCACCCATGACCGGGAGATGACTAAACTCAAGCAAGAGCTGCAAGCTGCTGGCTCGAGAAAAAAAGTTGACAAAGCTATGATGGCCCAGCCGCTTGTTTTCAGCAAGGTGGTGGAGGCAGTGATACCCACAAGAGACCAAATAGCTGGCAGTCACGTGGACGTGGTTGACACCTGTGTCGGGACCTGTGTGCAGACAAATAGCGTAGGCATCTCCTGCCAGCCCGATCGTGAGAATAAAATGGTGGGGCCTGAGCTGCCCATGAATTGGTGGATTGTTAAGGAAAGGGTGGAAATGCACGACCGATGTACTGGGCGGTCTGTGGGGACGTGTGACAAGAGCGTGGGTGTGGACATCAGCGTCTGTGAAACAGGCAGCAACACGGAGGAGTCTGTGAGCGACCTGACACTCCTCAAGACCAACCTGAATCTCAAAGAAGTCCGCTCCATCGGCTGCGGAGATTGCTCTGTCGATGTGATCGTCTGCTCCCCAAGGGAGTGCATCTCCCGGAGTGTGAACACGGAGGCCGTCAGCCAGGTGGAAGCTGCTGTCATGGCAGTGCCTCGAACCACGAGCCAGCACAGCAGCACGGTTCTAGAACAGGTGTCCCAGTTCACCAACACCGAGACAGCTACCCTCACAGAGTCCTGCACCAACACTTCCCTCAGCACCATGGACAAGCACACCAGCACCCGGACTGTGGAGATGCGGACTGTGGCGGTCGGAGAAGGCCGCGTCAAGGACGTCAGCTCCGCTAAGATGCGGTCCGTCGGAGTTGGAACGGTGCTCTCCGGCGCCTCTGGGTTCGACAGGCCATCCTCTGTGAAGACCAAAGAGTCAGGCGTGGGGCACATCAGTATTAACGACAACTGTCTGGTTGGTCTGAAAATGAGGACCATAGCTTGTGGCCCTCCACAGTTGACAGTGGGGCCGAACGGCAGCCGGAGGAGTGTAGGGGTTGGGGACGAGCCCGTAGGAGAGTTCGTGGAGAGCCCCCAGCCCCAGGCTCCGTCCAGAATGGTGACAGGCTTGGATCACTACATTGAGCGTGTCCAGAAGCTGCTGGCAGAGCAGCAGGCGCTGCTGGCTGAGAACTACAGTGAACTGGCAGAAGCTTTTGGGGAACCTCACTCACAGATTGGCTCCCTCAACTCCCAGCTCATCAACGCCTTATCGTCAATCAACTCTGTCGTGAAGTCTGCAAGTGCTGAAGAGCTGAGGCCTGACTTCCTGAAAACCAGCCTGGGTAAGGTCACAGGTAGGTGGTGCTCCTGAGGGTTCTGGGAGTGAGAGAGGATGGGGGACAGTGGAAATCCAGGAGGTAGGGATTTTTTTTTTTTTTGCCTGGCGGAGCTATTTTTTGGAATCATGGAGAAAGCTTCAGAATGGTAATGGGTAGAATGAAAACCAAGAATCTAAATCCATAAGCAGCTCTGCTGATTCTCATTATCTGATGGTTTCATTAAGGCTAGAAGAAGAAAAGCATACTAGTGTTGGCTGGCTTAGGGGCTGTCTTGGGGGGCTGCTGGTTTGCTAGATGTCTTTCCGTTATGTACTTGCTCATTTTATACAGGATGGCCTGAAAAAAAGTCCTGCCCTGTTTGTATCCGCAATTACCAGTGTATGATCAATGAAAAAATACTGGTATGAAGTGTTTTTAATTAAAACTTTTTATGAGGGGACAGAGATTCCATTAATTCATGTATCAGTTCAACAAATAATGATTACATACCTGCTTTGTTTCAAACATAGGTATAGGCTCTTGTTTTCATGGTGCTTACATTTCCAGTTGGGGGCACAGGCAATAAACAATATACCTAAACATGTCAGGAGGTGGTACGTGCTATGAAGGAAGGAACTCCACTTAGAGGAACAGTGAGTGGTGGCGGAGAGGTGAGGGCAGTTGGAGATGGCGTGGTCCAGGAAGGCCTCTCTGACAAGGAGCCCCTGAGCCAGAACCCTGAGACAAGGGAGGCCTTTCCCACTGTTCATTTTGTTAGGTGCTTACATTTTTGTCTTTCTCATACTTTCCCTTATTCATTGGGATTCCTGCTCACCCCGGCTTTTCTTTTTTCTTTTAATAAATTTATTTATTTATTTTTGGGTGCATTGGGTCTTCTTTGCTGTGCGTGGGCGCTCTCTAGTTGCGGTGAGCGGGGGCTGCTCTTCGTTGCAGTGCGTGGGCTTCTCGTTGCGGTGGCTTCTCTTGTTGCACAGCATGGGCTCTAGGTGTGCGGGCTTCAGTAGTTGTGTCTCACAGGTTCTAGAGCGCAGGCTCAGTAGTTGTGGCGCATGGGCCTAGTTGCTTCGCGGCATGTGGGGTCTTCCCAGACCACAGCTCGAATCCGTGTCCCCTGCATTGGCAGGTGGATTCTTAACTACCGCGCCACCAGGGAAGGCCCTGGCTCTTCTTTAAATTGAAGCTAATAATGGAGAAATTACCCTGGAAGATTTGGTGACATGCTATTTCCCTGTGAGCCTCACTAAAATAAGTTCCCCTGTTGTCAGCTGCATGTGGTTCTAATTGTACATATTATCATCCTACCACTGGGTTCCATTCCTGGCTCTCGAGCTGTCACAAAGCAGCATGACCTGGGGAAGGAAGGTCATCCTTCTTTATACTTCCTTGTGAAATGGGCAGTCAAAGGGCATCCATCCTGTATGGTTGTCAGTGTTTTCATCACTGACCCCCAGTGAGCACAGGGTGGCCTTTGTCGTCCTGGGGGGGGTGCTGCTAGCACGTCCAGTGTGGTTTCTTTTGTTGATGTGCCAAAGTGTAGCTGAGGTTTGGGAAGTACTAAAGAAACACACTCTACTCTGGCCCGGTGCTACACAAAAAATGAATTAAAGTGCTTCAAATGATTGGTGTAGTGTGCATTAAATTTAATTTTATGTGGAAACGTGCAGTAGAGACTTAAATGGAACTTAATAAACAAAAGGTTCAAATTCTTTGTTTCCCTCTATAACCAAAAGAGCAATGGTTAAAATAGACTGAAATAGATTATTTTTATATCTTCTGAGGTTTCACCTCCAAACCTGAATTAGTTTTTAGTAGCTGTGCTGTGGACCAGATAGCTTATTGTGGAAGAAAACTGAACATGACAGTGACAGCTGATGTATGACATATTTTTGCCTTTTGGAGTTAAAGGAGTCTAATAAATTTACAGGGAGTCATTTTAGAGTCAAGAGATTAAAATGATGTTTGAACCGAAGCAAGGTCTTAAGTAACTAATAATATGTCTGTTTCTACTTCTTTTTAAAAATCATGATGTCAGATGTTGAAGTCAAAATGAAACTCTTAAATACCTCCAGACACACATGGTACAGTGCATCATCCGTTGTAAGAGCATTTTCCTGCCAGCCTTCCTCCCTCCTCCCGAAACTGGGGTTTCTATTTCACATTCCTGCCAGAAATATTCAGGTGAATCGTTGGGGTAATCTGCCTGGCACCCAGAGCATCAAGACCCAGGGAGGAGGTTTTGTCTGGCTGTGTTACAGTGTTTTTTGGTCTATTTCCAGTCACACTGACATTCCAGACATCACTATTTCGATCTGACCCTACACATGAACACCTGATTAATCAGCTAAAATGCAGGAGACCTACAACATTTGTGAACAAAAGTATAAATATTCTTCATAGAACTTACTTGATCATAGTGGCAGCTCCCTCTCAGAGCATGCAAGAACAACTTTAAATTATTTCTGTAATTCCCATCACATTTGTATTTTGCTTTAAAGTTCTAATGAAGGAATTAGGTTAGGAACTCAATCCAGAGAATTACATTTTTGTTATCTCGTGTGTGTTGTATGGGCTGGAAATGAAAGCAGTTCAGTGTAGTAGAGATCTCAACGTCTGCAGGCTGTGAAGAGTGAAGGTGTGTCAAATGTACCCCAGCTTATTGTTCACACCGAACACTACAGAATATTGCTCACATACAGTCTAGAATACATTTCTTGACCTTGGGGAAGATGGCGGAAGAGTAAGATGCAGAGATCACCTTCCTCCCCACAGATACACTAGAATACCTTTCTGTACCAAAAGGAAAATGGAGTATAGAAAGGTAGTCATCTCAAACTTTCTTCCCCAAATCAAATGATAAGAAGTTTGAGTTTGACATCGCCAAAAAGAGCATATAAATGATCACTTATGTGAACCTAGTACTTTAGTTTAAAGAATTTAAGTTTGGGCTCCAAAGCCAGGTATTCTGGGTTCGAGTTCCTTCTCGGCACTAGGACAGGTTGTCTTTGTTCCCCTACAGGGTTGAAATGAAGATTTAGTGTGTCAGTGTGAGTAAAGCATTTGGGATAGTCTGCACCACAGAGGATAAATGCTGGCTCTCATTGTTAACTGTTTTCTGTACTTCCAGAAATGGAAATGTAGATCTAGAACAAACTGCCAAACAAATGCGCTACAAATAGTCTTTTGTGTTTAATGCAAATTATTGTCTTCGTAATTCTGGCTGGCCATCGCCTTCCCCCACCCCCCAATGGTTACACCTCCCCAGCTAACAATTTTATCAAGCTAAGGAAATATATCAATAACAATGGGAAAACACAAAATGAGTAGAATAAATTTTCAATTCAGATTCTTTCAGAATCTATGTCAAAGCTCAAAATGAAGCCTAAAATTAAATTAGGTGTATATTGGTACCAAACCCAGAGAATTCTCTTCAGTTTTCCTAGGGTTGAAGATTTGAGGGTATTGCTTTTTAGTATGCAAAAGAGCATTATTTTTATCAGCAAAATAATAATGCCTAACACTCCTATTCAATTTCTTGAAGTTATAACTGGAGTATGTGCTCATAACACATTAACAGTTCAGAAGAGCATAAAATACTGAGAGCCTCCCACATGCTCTCATGGGGTAACCCCTTGTGTGTTTGGTGTGTACAAGTGTGCAGGTCTGTATTTTAGACACATTCTGTTTTGACAGCATTTGAATCGTACATATTCTATGTCATTTTTCACGTCAAACATCACAAACATTTTTTCAGGATTTAAGAGACAATGTCACAGTTTTGATGCAGCTGGAATTTGGTGGTAATCAAAGATGATCTGTAAAGTACTTTTAATTACTAGTAGTATGAGTTTCATGTATTTAATATTTTCTTTCATGGAATTAAAAGGTTAAGAGGAAATAAGTTTCTCAGAAACCTCAGGGAAAAAAATGTTTATTCTTTCTGTAAATCAGTTGGGTTGTTTTGGTTTGAGGAGTGGGTTACTTTTTTTTTTCCTTTTCCTTTTTCCCTCTGGAGAGAGGAGGAGGAGAGAGAAAATTCTAGACAAATGACTTGCAGTTACAAATACTTGAAAAATATGTAACTGTCTCTGAGCAAATAACAAACAGAACTATCTAAAACAGTGGAACTTAACTGCCTGTCACATGATTTATAGAAAATTCATCTCTCATACTGGAATAAAAGAACTGCTTTTTAAATCAGCTTCCATATTTGCACTCTTAGTTATCTTGGGCTTGCTAAAAAAATGTATGAACTTGAAGTCATTCCCATAACTGTGAAAGCAATTTTGTAGACAGAGATCTGAGCCAAAGCAAAAGCAGGGAAAATTAAGTCATTACAAAATACCATTTCTAGTTAGTTTTCTTACTTCAAATCATATACCATTTACTTGTCCCAGTACCTTTCTTTAAAATCACAATTTTCTTTTAGTAAATGCTACAAGCATTGAATAATGCAAACCAAATGTTTCTGGAACCCTGCGGTGTGTGGTAGCATGATGTGAAAGTCCATTGACCAGGAGGTCAGAGGGCTGACATCTGGTTCTGGCTGCCCAAGAACTTGCAATAACACTTTAGGGGCGTTTGGGCTGCCGTGTCCTCCTGTGTCACGAGAGGGTAGGATTAGATTTTTTTTGCTTGGGCCCTTTCAGCAGAATTATTCTGTAAAAGTAGCTCTTCACCAGGCTGCCCATCAGATTCATCTGAAGAACTTTTTCCCCCCAAATTCATGAGTTTTCTGCTGCAACCCACTGCTACCACCAGCCACTCAATAGGCACACTTGGGCCCTATTTCAGGGAAATACTGTTGGAATAAACAGCCTTAAAAGGAGTCTTATTAATCTGGGCTCCATAGCTTCATAAATAGTTTTGTGTTTGGAATTTTTGTGAAGAAAGTGTATGATTTTTTATTTTAAACTTTTTTTTTTTTTTTGCGGTTTGCGGGCCTCTCACTGTCATGGCCTCTCCCGCTGCGGAGCACAGGCTCCAGACGCGCAGGCTCAGCGGCCACGGCTCACGGGCCCAGCCGCTCCGCGGCATGTGGGATCCTCCCGCACTGGGGCACGAACCCGCGTCCCCTGCATCTGCAGGCGGACCCTCAACCACTGCGCCACCAGGGAAGCCCCGAAAATGCATGATTTTTATCAGATTCTCAGAAGGGATAGTTGACCCTCAGAGACTGAAATTACAGATCTAGGACATCTGTTACAGACCTTGGTTAAAAGCACTTCAGCCCTGAGGAAAATCTTTTACAAAGATTTAAAATCTACCACCTTTGTGAGCCCTTCAGTTGACACTTGTTTGAAAATCTTCTTCTTTTAAACTGATGCCTTATCGTTTTAAATGGCTATTAGTGAAATGTATGCACTCTGGAAAAAGATGCATGTTTACTTTGACACTTCTACTCTGAATGAATCTGTAAAGTATATTGTTCATTTCTGGCTAACGCATGGAGATTGGTGTTCTTTAAGAACAGAAATGGCTTTAAGTTCCTGGATGTCCAGTCATAAACGATGAAAGAATTGTTGGTATTGGGTGATGGTTACAACTGTTTGTTCTTCCTCCAATCAGCGAGGCGTTTGTATCTCAGTAAAGATGTTTAAAGTCTGCTCTGTTCCCATCTCTATTCAGGTCAATTGATAGCTATGCATTCAGTGTCAACTATATGCAAAGTGTGGTACTAAAGCAGAGAGAGAGAGAGAAAGTGGTCAGAGCCTGGAACTTGCAATCCAGTTGGGAAGCCAAGACACATATACCAGAAATATGAATGATAACCTATGGGGGGTATATGTTAGCCACCAAATAATGTGAAAATAGAAGTGCTTGAAGAATTCAGCTGCAGTTAAGCTCGCTGAGGTTTAGGGAAGAGATGAGTTTAGTGTGGAGAGGACGACGACGTTAGCTGCATCTGGAAGAACACAGAGCACATCTTGTTTAACCCAACAGTTAATGCAGCCTGTCAGCGTAGGTTTTCTGGGTCAGGTCTTGGGTTGGTGTGTAATTAAATGTGGGTGGCGTTGTGGTGAGGGAGAATCTGATTCTTAATCCACTCAGCATTTTAATTTCTAAGTACCCACTTTTAGATACGTTCATGAGAGCTCTCTGGTATGTTCTCAGGAAAATATTAAAGTGGCCCTAGAAATTATTACACTGCGGCTCTTACCATTTAGTGGCTTTATGTTGGTGGCCACACGCATTGGTATTCAGGCAGAGTTCTGAGCGATGAGCCTGCAAACAGAAAGGGATTGTCCTTTCTCCTCCATCAAAGCTACATACTTTCCCCTTACAGGTAATGTGTACCAAATAAAGAAGGTGATACTTCATGAATAATCTCTATTGTCTATTCCCCAAACCAACATGTGGGCTGAAAAGGGTGAATTTGTGCTCAAGCCCTTTTCCTTATGGAAAAACTAGAAGTGTTATTTTAGACCTCTTTGAATTCTTAATTACACTTCGGGAAAATGCCTAAATGATTGAACGGCCTCCATTATGACTCAGAAATTTCAGTCCTACCTTTTTGACAAGTAAGCTAGATGTTCTTTAAAAGTCAAATCAGAATGTTTAAATGAAAATTTGGCACAATAACATGGTCAATTAGTTGGCGGCACTGTTCATAATTGTGCTTTTAGAAGGCACTTGGCATTATAAATAAAAATATGAGTCAGCGTGCCAGAAGAATTGCAGTATGTGAGCAGGGCAACTTTTAAGATCCATTTAAATATATTTTTAAATATCAGTTTTCTAACAGATTTAGAAACAGATTTCTATATACCAACAGCTAATACCCATTCCAGATGGATAAATATCACAGAGGAAACTGGAGAAGGTGATCTCTTTAAAAACTTCTCCATCTCTAGTTTTCATTGATTTTTTAAAAAATATCAAGTACTTTGCTTTAACTTTTCTAAAGTCAAACACGTAAAAAAAGTTTTCCTTTTGAGTTACTTATTTTTCATTACAGTTTGCCTTAGCTAGTAGTATAGTTATCCATGTATTAAATGCTAAGCGTACTTTAGAATTAGAATTAATACTTCGAGGATGCTTTTATTTTCCAGAACACTGAGATTTCTGTCGTTTGCTGTCTTTTAGTTATCACTAATCTGGTCAAGTCATAAAATGAAGCTCATGCTTTATTGGCATTTATGGCCATTATAAGTTTGAGTTAACGACCGAAGACCACACAGTTGCCCACTCCCCTGTTCACTAACTCCCCAGTGGTGCCTTCGGAAACTTGCGCCCTGGGGGGAATTTTGAGCAGCTAGGCCATAGTACCAGACTTAGGAAGGTGTTTGGTGATTATTCCTGTTGTCTTACCCTTATTGTTTGCATAGCATTTACTGTTGCTCGTGGACTTCTACCATTAGTGGTCCAGGGCTGCTAACTAAACCAACAATGATTCCTAATAATTCACATGGTCCAAGTTGATGGAGTGAAACCGGAGGGAAGTCTAAACTCTTGTTTTTGGCAGTCAAGTTTTACACTGTTTTCAGCAAATTTTTGATTGGTTAATTTAATTCACTGGTTCTCAATCCTAGCTGTACATTAGAATCGTTTGCAGAGCTTTTAAAAACTGCTAATACTTGGGCCCACCTGCAGATATTTCATTGTATCTGTATTTTTAAAAGCTTTGCCCCCAGCTCAGGTGACTCTAAAGGGCAGCCAGGGTTGAGACCATTGAATTTTGTTGGCCACTTTATTTTTGGCTTTCTTGGCTGCACTCTTCCTGTGTTTTACTGAAACACAGCAGTCATTTGTCAGTCTTAGGCTGGTGCGTGTGTCATCTTATGTGTGCCCGCTAGCCACAATGGGTCTTTATCAAGTTCAGACAATTGTTTCTGGGTCACTCAAGAGAGCCAGAGTTTCAACACCATCTAAAAAACATTTTCTGGCAATAAAGGCGACAAATTTCCTCTGATCCAGCTAATGAGAACTAGTTTAACGCTTAGCATTGTTCTTTGCCTTGCTAGTTAGACTTAACAGAATCCCTGTGACTTTCCATTGAATTACACAGGCATTTATTTAAGGCTTTCCATTGTCCAGCACTGTTCAGAGCACTGAAGAGGACCCCAGGTATGAATGTAGCGTGGAGGGACTCGGGGACTTCCATTCTCACAGAGCGAACACTTGTGAGACCAAGGAAACGGAGGGCAGGGTATATTCTGGTCTGGACAGTAAGTGCTGCGGAACAGTAAGGGGGAAAGGTCTTTGTGGAATGGTATCATAGGAGGAAGACTAGAGGAAATAGAAATGGTGCCAAGCCTTGAAAAGAGTATGGGTAGAATTCTGCTGGTAAAGAAAGCTGAAATTCTAGGCTGGTAGGACAGTCTAGTAAGGAAGGGCACAGAGGAGGGAGTCATTAAGTCAGCAGACCACTCTGAATGAGTAGAGGGTAGGAGTTGTTGAGCAGTTAAACTACCCCAGGAAAGAAGCAGCTGTCCATGTTCACTGTGAAGGATCCTCAGATGCCTGCTTGAGAGGGTGGACCTTGATTGGAGAAGCTTTAAAAAGCCCTAGTTTATAAAACTAAGTTCTGGAGGAGTATTTGCCTCCAGTGGGAAAATTATCTGGAAAAGGGCAGCAGGTGGGAAGTGTGGATTTACTGGGTTGTTAGAAACGTTCTATTTCTGAATTAGGGAGGTGCTAACACAGGCATGTACATTTCCGAAAATTCATCAAACTCTACACTGAAATTCTGTGCATTTTACTGTATATAAATTATACCTCAATTTAAAAATATTTTTTAAAGCTGTGTTTAGAAGGAAAGAGAACCTTTGGATTAAAAGACTTAAAAACCATAGCAGCCAGTGGAAATATAGGACTGAGGTTCTGATTCAAGCACTCTATAAAAAAAATTTTAAGAGATCATTGGAGAAATGTGAATACTGACCAGATATGTGATCATTTTAAATTCTCTTTTTTAAGATTTGATAGTTTTAGCTTTATACTTACTTTTTGAGAACTGTGTTAGGAATATATACTAAAATATTTATGAATGAAAGTGGTAGGGTCTTCAGCTTGTGCTTCAGAGGAATCCAGTTTGAGTGGTTGGAGGAGGTGTAGATGAGCCCAGAGAGCTGATCATTATTGAAACTAGTGCTGGGGACAGAGGGGTTTATTATACTGTTGTCTACTTTTGTGGCTGTTTAAGGTTTCAGCAACAATAAAAACTATTTATGTATTTGCATTTTAAAAATCATTGTTGGTCCTTGAATGGAGAAGTGGTTAGTGAGTGTTTCTCTAGGAAGTATTCTGGTACTTGAGGATTAACATACTGAGACTCTTTGGAGGTTACTGCAGTCATTTCAAAGTAATGATGAATGAAGTTGGAAAAGGAGGAATGAAGACAAATGCCCTGCTTTGTTTACTTCAAGTAAGACAAAGGAACTTGAGACATTTCTTATTTGCTGTTAGGGGGACACATCAGGTCGTGGGGGCAACTGAATATTATTTGGAGGACTACAGTTAGTACTGTCTATGTGTGCTGAGGAGGGAGGTGGATTTGTGAAGGAATCACCAGGGAGCACCCCGTGCCTCCGGAGCTAGAGGAGGGAGCATTGTGAGTGGACAAAGTACCATTTGCAGAATTAGGAAATGTCAGCCACACTAAAAATTCTGTGATATACTTGTGTGTGTGTGTGTGTGTGTGTGCGTGTGCGTGTGTGTGCGTGTGTATAAATTACGTAATAATAATCCAATTTTTCTGCTTCACCAGTAAACAAATAATTTTTAAAATGTAGTTTAATTTTTTTTTTTTTAGAAATTTATTTATTTTTTATTTGTTTGTTTTTGGCTGCATTGGGTCTTCGTTGCCAAGCACGAACTTTCTCTAGTTGTGGCAAGCGGGGGCTACTCTTTGTTGCGGTGTGGGCTTCTCATTGCGGTGGCTTCTCTTGTTGAGGAGCACGGCCTCTAGGCATGTGGGCTTCAGTAGTTGCGGCACGCAGGCTGAGTAGTTGTGGCTCGCGGGCTCTAGAACGCAGGCTCAGTAGTTGTGGTGCACAGTCTTAGTTGCTCCGCAGCATGTGGAATCTTCCCGGACCAGGGATCGAACCCGTGTCCCTTGCACTGGCAGGTGGATTCTTAACCTCTGTGCCACCAGGGAAGTCCAGTAAACAAATACTAAGTACCTAACATATGTAAAAGCAACCTAGAAGATGTGGTGAGAGAAACAAAGTTGATTAGAACCATGTGGCACCCTCAAAATATTTACAGACAAAAAGGGAGTCTAAGACAATCACGCGAATCAACTACTACATTGTATTATAGATCTTATAAGAGAGTCTGAAAGATGGGCCATGAGAGTTCAGAGAAAGGAGAGTTAATTTCTGGTAGGGAGATGAGGGAAGGCTCGGAAGAGGAAGCGATGGGAAGGTTGGCCATGTGAGGGAGGGTGGGGAAGGAACATCACCAGGTAGAAGAAAATAAGCTAAGGCAGGTGTGCTCTTAGGAGAGTAAGAGACCCCACTTTCTACACTGGGAGGAGTTCCATTTACTGGGGTGCAGTTCGCACCCCAAAAAGGACCACAGGTGTAGTGGGAAATAACCTTGGAGAGGTAAGTTGGTGCCGAGTGGCAGATGGTGTAGAATCTGGCTAAATAGTATGGACTACGTCTCCTGAGTGGTGGGGAGCTTTTTAGGTTCCGTTTTAGCTGGAGTTAGGATGGGATTTGAGCTGAGTGGGAGTTCTACTCTGCAGCAGTGCGGGAGAGGGGAAATGTGAAGGAAAGGGGACAGTCAGGATGCTACACTGGTGGCCCAGGCCAAAGTTAGGTGGTAGCACCAGAACAGAGAGAAGAGTGGCACTGTGGAGTTGGACCGATCCAGATGTGGTCATAAAGGGAAGGGATCACGGTCAAGAAGCCCTTGGGGGTTTGATTTTGGATGGCTTGGCTATTAATGCCAATTATGCAAAAAGAAAACACCAGAAAAGCACTTGAGAAAAGGATGAGTTGCAAGAATTTTTTTTTTATACCATTTAGCCCATTTTATTTGGTCCTAGCGTCACACACTTCTACAACCTTCTCCTTCCTGACAGGCAGTAATTTGGAATACACCTGTAAGTGTGGAAGTCTTCAATCAGGAGGGCCATTAAACTCCCAGACATCCCGGCATGAGCAAGAGGTGGGGACCACAGAAGGGAAGCCCATCAGCAGCCAGGATACCTTCCCCACTCAGGAAAGCACGCTGTCTCCAGTGAACCTGACAGACGACCAGATAGCCGCTGGCCTCTATGGTAACTTTCCTCACTTACGGCCCCTCTCGGCATCAGGGTTCTAGGACCAGAGTTGTCAGCATTCCAATCTAATGCCAGTGTGCCTTATAAATTGACCTGGAAGAATGATTACACAGTTGTTAGGAAGGTAGGCCTAGATTATCTTTAAGATTATCAAAGAAAGCCATGCAGTCCCCTTAAGAAAACTCATCTGATGTTGCAAATTACAAAATATTTTAAACAGCATTTCACTCTTTCATAGTTTGGCAGGTATAGATTTTTTTCCAGGTTATCTCAACTGAAAAAAAAACCACTAATAATCCCTATCTTAGTGCCTGGATGGTTTCTGAGGATCAAGTGAGACGTGACATCACTTTGTAAACAGTAAAGCCTGATACAGATGCTAGTTGTCACTGCTTTTGTTATGTCTGGAAGGACGAATGGTTTTTTTTTTTCCCATTTAAAGAACATTATTAATGGAACTTTGAAGTATTTTCTTTGCATGCACACAATTTTCCAGTGGATTTTGGGCAAGTTTCTCATATATACATGCCAAGATCTGTATTAACATGAATAAAAAAATAAATGTACATGAAGAAAGCGTACCTGTTCACTTAACTTGTATGGGTATGAGTTGTATTGATTTTGATCACCATGATTCACTTTTCCACAGTATGTACAAATAATGAAAGTACACTGAAGTCCATCATGAAGAAGAAAGATGCCAACAAAGATTCAAATGGAGCGAAAAAGAATCTTCAGTTTGTTGGCATTAATGGAGGGTAAGGAAAGATGGTGGTACTAGTGTTTATACGCGGTCTGTCTGTTTCCTTTGCCTCCTGCCTACTCAAGTCATATTTAAAGGTGCCTGGTCTGGAATGCTACCACATCTGGGTGACGGAAGATTCCCTCCTCAGAAAGGTGCATTTGGGCTTCTCTTCTCTCTTCTTGCTATCTTTAAGGATATTTCACTCTTGAAAGGATACGTGATGAAGCTGAGTAATTTACATCTTCTCACCTCTGATCTGAAACAAACGGTCTTCAACAAAAGCAACACACAGCAGGTTCCCTGTTGGACAGCGTGTACTTAACTGTATCAGAACTGAGCAACAACCAGAGACTGAGAACATCACTCCATGGTCCAGGGATAGTCATCCACTCCTTCAGAATGGGTTGTTTTGCTTAGCTCTCCATGTTTACAGACAAAATAGTAGGGCCTTTCACCTGAAGAGTAACCTCGCCATGCCATCAGTTCTTTGCTTTCTAAATAGAACGTGTTTTAGTTGTTTATTCCTTCTCCTTTAATTGGCCCAGATCAATAGTTAAGCCTGTTTGTCCTCCTACAGTTGAATCAAAGCAATTAATCTATTAATCCATTCATGGCCTTGACAAGAAAGCAATAGTGCAGAGTTAGTTGAGATAATATTTATAGTAGTGCGTACCACAAAGATATAACAGTGCTGTCTGTTTTCCAGATCTTTAACGTTTTATTGGGTAATATGTCCCACAGTTTGGAGAGTGTGTACCAGAGAAACTATTGGTAACTTACATAATATGTTCACCTTGGACACTGGGAAAATTAATGGTACAAAATAAGAAGAATGAAAGGGGGAAAGAAAAGGAACAGCAAAGATGAAAACCTACAGACCTGGTTTCCATAAAATGAATTTCCTTTGATTTATATTAAGCCAGAGGTGCTATATATATATATACACATATATTTTTTTCTGCAAGTGGTATGTGATACCACTTGGCAACCTAGGTTATTCCTTGTTAAGTGAGAACCCATTCAAAACCACCAGACTTCTAAATAGACCTTACTCCGCACTTCTAAGTACAGGGTCTAAAACCACTGATGAAATTTCTGGAGTCAGTTAGCAGGTTTCCCTTCATAAACATTTCTGTCACTGGGTCTTTATGGGCACACCTTGCATCTCCTGAACTCCCAATTGCCACCTAGGTATGAAACCACTTCAAGTGATGATTCCAGCTCAGATGAAAGCTCTTCTTCCGAGTCAGATGACGAGTGTGATGTCCCCGAGTATCCTCCTGAGGAAGTGGAGGACGAAGAGGAGGACCAAGACACTCGGGGGATGGCAGAAGGCCACCACGCAGTTAATGTGGAAGGTCTCACGTCCAGCAGGGTGGAAGATGAAATGCAGGTTCCAGAATGTGAACCTGAGAAGGTGGAAATCAGAGAGAGGTGTGGTACACTCCCCCCCCTCCCCTCACCCTTCCCATGTTTGATGTACTTTGGCAGTAGGATTGGCCGATGAGCAGACTGTGCAGTTGAATCTATGAGTTTGGTCTTTCCACTCGCCAAAGGAGGGCTGAACTTTACCTGTGCCTCAGAGGTGTGTACCTCTTGTCATGATGCTAATAAATACAAGTGCAAAAATGATAACTGCTAGATCTCTTATAGTAGCAGAGAGAAGGGCTTGATATCTGTTCACCTTTGTTTCTTAAACTATTTGCTATCTACTATTACATGTGGAGTCACCATCCGCATAATTGTTAAGCACCACTAAAGCTTCCATTGTTTGAACAACCCACCTTATACTTAAAGATATATTAGAATTTTTTGTAACCAACACATTTCACATTTTTAAGTTTCAGATTTTATCATTAGCCATTTATCCTCATACAGGTGTCAGTACTGTTATTACAGGATCACTGTGTGTGAGAGGAACAGTTTTTGGCCTCAACCAAAGATCACATTTACCATAAAGATGATGTAATCAGTCACATGCCCATATTTTGTTGCTCATTGAGTGATTGGGAACACCACAAGAATGAGTTTGGGAATGTCGTAAACAGCAGCTGAAATATCAAATAAACACTCTGGTTGGCTGAAACACGTACCCAAAAGTGTAGACAATTTTAAAGACTTAGCAAATATGGAATTGATGCTTATAAAACAGGAGAGAGTAGAACAGTTGGAAATTTCCATATGGTTTTTCACCATGTGAAGTGTAACTAGAACATTTCAGAAAACTTATCTCTAATTTGGCAAATGAATGTTTAACTGCGTTAACACAAGGTAAGTGTCTTTAGTTTATATTTCCAAGTATTTTCAAATGGCTCAATAACTTGACATCTGTTGGTTTTTTCTGAACAGCTTTATTGAGGTATAATTTATATACCATATGGCATCTGACTTTTAAGTTTATATTTTCATGTGGGTTAAACAAACACTTCCTGAGTCACCAAATGTGATTTCAGATGTGTGGTCCACTGGTCAGCATAATGGGTAGGTGGTAATTCAGACCTCTTCAACCCCTCAAGAGTAAAAATATTTTTAAGAATTTGAACAAAAGGAGCAATAAATATCTAAGTGTTATTCCATAATGTCACACAGGCCAGAGTGGCGAAGCCGAAAGCTACCCTCATGAAAAGATCCGAGCTCTGGCTGGAGGCCTTGGCTCTGTGTGGTAACGTCAGTCCTCGGACGCCTAGACTCCACCAGGCAAGCAGTAGCGGCACCACAACCTGCCAGGGTTGACTTGGGGCCTCCGGTCTTGTAAAGGGTTATAGAGTTTCAGGTAAAAATGCCTTTCCTTTTGTGGCCAGTCATGAGCTCTCTTTCTTTTATTTTTTCCCCTTTTAGATATGAACTAAGTGAAAAGATGTTGTCTGCATGCAACTTACTGAAAAATAACATAAATGACCCCAAAGCTTTGACCAGCAAGGATATGGTGAGTCTGACCTACAGACACTGTCCCCAGTCTGTACAAAGTGCCTGAGTGGACACCACAGATGAGGCCTCTCTAGCCTGCCCCTGAGCTGTTGTTGCCTGCACGCTTTTCCCCCAGACTATTCCTAGTGTGTGTGGGCAGAGTGAATATCCCGCTGCCCTGCTCACCAGACCACCCTGTGAACGTTTCCCTCAGGCCTGATTTCAGATCTCCTTTCTCCACCCTGTACTTTGCTTGGGAGCTGAGCATCTGCGAGGCATATAGTTGCACATGGAAAGGAGGGCTAATTTCAGTCATTCGTCACCTTTCTGCCTGTTCTGTTGCTTACAGAACTTGTGATCTAGGGAGCAGAATCCCAGAATTTTTTAAGTTAGCCTTTGTTTTTAAGAGAAACCTATCTGGACCGAGGTCAGCATTCCTTTCAGTTATGAAACTGCATATTATGTTCTGATGTGGAATGCAGGCAGTCACTATTTTTAAACCTAGAAATAACTGCACTTATCTTCTCGCAGCTTGAGATTCAGAAGCAAAGAGGTTGGTGGTTGCCTTAGGGAGCACGAATAGCATAACATAGGACAGATAAATGTATCCGTGGCAATGGTGAATCTGATATCCTTTACAAGTGTTGCTCTCCCATGCATTGGTGACATTTAGATGTGTGGCTTCTTTCATAGGTTAGACCAGCCTTCTGGTTGACAGCTCTATTCAGTGCATTGAGAAAGTGTAGCATCTCATGTTATTTTAGATAGTAATGTGCATTTGAATCTTTGCATATTAGCAGTAGATTTAATATGAAAGTTTTATGCTAAATAACTTAAGTCCGCAGCCGGTGAGAAAGTTGTTTCATAGGTCTCACGGGTTTATAGAATTATGAAACCAAAATGTTAAGCCTAGAAGGGATTTATGGAATTATCGAACGCTGGAAAGGCAAATAGTCTTCCTCATACAACAAACACAATCTGAAGAAGAATTGGTGATGGCCGGCACAGGCTTGAGAAGCACATGGGTGCGTGTGTCTACGAGGCCACTCTGTTCTGGTCCATCCTGCTTTAACTGAGGCCCTAAAGATTACGAGTCTTGCCTGGAGTGTCAACTGCTAGTTAATGCTGGGACTAGATTATACATATCTTAAGTACTGGTCCATGTTTTGTTTATCCCAGCTAAAGCATATTACCTTATTATATGGCATCTTTTTTTTTTAAATTATGGTATCTTCTCCTATGTGTTTATATTGCTATAGAAACTTAAATTTATCATCAGAGCCAGCTGAATCTTGACATTCAAATACTGTGCTGAAAAAGGAGCATGGCAATGATGTTTATAGAAGGAAATACTAGACGAAGTCCCTGGCCTGGCCATGGATCTACATGTTGAACTCCATCAGTATAGACTAAGTGCCTGTCTATGCCTTGGTCACAAATAGTAAAACCAGGAAAAGTCACTGCAGTGTTAATGTTTCCTACTAGGTTTAACCTGAACTTAAAACTGGTGCTTTCAGACCCCAGATTTTATAGCTTTAATACACTTTTTCTTTCACCCGCCCCAAAATACTAGGTTATGTGGTCCTCAGGGAGGACTTTACATTTTTGTAGCCCCAATTGTCAAGCATTTTGTCGGGCATATACTCCAGGATTGCTACATTTTTTTTGTTGATTGGATATTCATTCAGTAAAGAAGTGTTTAAAGTGCTGTGCTGTGAAAAGTCTTGGACATGTGAATGATCACAATGCCAGGGCCACGTAACCATGTCAGGACACTGAATATGTAGCTGTAACTGAGTTCGACACCCAGACGCCATAATTTCCCTTTCTTCTGTGTGAGGCATCCAAAAAATGAAATCTGAATATGTGAAAGAGTGAGCAGAAGAAAAGAAAAATTAAGTGAATTATTTCCTGGCCAGGACCCTTTTCCTCCAGTGACCCAAACTATGATTGAATTGGATACACCTGAATAATTAGTAGCAGGAAGATAAAGAGATGGGTGTGTTCTGTAATCCCAGTTCCACCTTTTCTATAGAAAGAAGACTACATGGGTTCTGGTGCTTTTGACATAAACTTTCCATCTTTCTTGATTTATTTTTAAACTTTTAAAGAACAAGCAAAGCACAAATGAATGATAAACTCATATGAAAGAGGGCCCATGAAAAAAGCATTGTGGTTTTCCCCATCTCCAGCACTGGCTCTGCCCAGTCTACATTGAACTTCATGTCCAAGTTTGACTTGATTATCCGTGAAACAAATGCCACGTTCATGTGTCTACAGCCTAAGGGAAAGCAAGTGGGGCTGATGACCAGATACAGATGATCCTAATGGGAAAAAGTAATTTGTTTCAGACTTGCTTTTTATTCCCTTTCTGTGGTTGAACATTTGTATTTGGGATGGAGTAGGAATTGGGTTGCCTGCACAGTTATGGTCTCCCAGCCTAGTGCTGTGGAGATGCTGAAGGAGTTGAAGTTGGTCTGGACAGGAAGGAGGCAGCATAATTGTGTTAAATGATTTCTCCTGTCCTGATTACTATGAAAATCATTTGCAAGGCCAGCGTACCTACATAATATTAATAGTTCAATAATAAATGGAGCCTGGCCTAAGTGGTTTACATGTGTTGCCTCATTTGTCCTCATCACAAACACTGTGAAGGAAAGGTATTTTTACTATCCCCATTTTGCAGATGAGGAAACTGAGGCACAGAATAAGTATCTTCCCCAGCATCGAACAGCTCGTCAGTAGCAGAGTCAGAATTTGAGCCTTGGTGGTATAATTCTTGCACAGTGCTATAGGCCTGTTTTATAGAAGTTACAATATGTGTGTGTGTTAAAATCGGGAAGGATACTTCAGTTTGGAATTTGAGGCTTCTCTGAGAGCTCTGGGTTTCATTAGTTGTTTTTTGAGAGCAAATTCTATTTGCACACACTTTTGACTATAAAAGGCCTGGTTTCTTAGGCTTTCGGCTAGGTCTCAGAAATGTCTATAAATAGAAGAACTAATGGCCGATGGCGCGGTGTTTTGGCAGCGGTTCTGTCTGAACACTCTCCAGCACGAGTGGTTCCGCGTGTCCAGTCAGAAGTCAGCCATCCCAGCCATGGTGGGGGACTACATAGCCGCTTTTGAGGCCATCTCCCCAGACGTCCTGCGTCACATCATCAACATGGCAGACGGGAACGGCAACACCGCCCTCCATTACAGTGTGTCCCACTCCAACTTCGAGATTGTGAAGCTGCTCTTGGACGCTGGTACGTTGGTAGTCCCTGTCTCTTCTCTGACAGACTCGGGCTGTGACTCATTTAGAAGGAGCTGGTTGATCCAGCTGATCCCCAGTTCTGTGACCATCCTAAAAAGCCTTTTCATTGCTTTCCCCTGTGATGTGGCAAGAATCGTTCTTGAGTCATTCATGGGAGGCTTGAGGTTTAAACAAAACGGGGTGACACAGACTCCAGATCTGTTTTGAAAGGAGGTGTTAAGGGTGTTCTTGCTGCAGTTTAGCTGTGTTCAGATGAGTTGTATCCCTGGTAACACACATGACTCATGTTCCTGCCTGAGCTGAATCATGCAGGCTTGGTGGGTTCACTGTCAAGAGGCAGAATGCTGCGCCTGGGGCCAGAGTCAAAGCTTTAGTGTTTGTGAGCTGCTCTCTTTGTCCTTGTTCCATGCCCCGCTCCAGCCGCCTTGCAGAGCTGTGCAGTTAGTCAAGATGGGGGCCAAGCAAAGCCACTGTAACAGATTGTGGTAGAATCAACACCATTCCCGCCAAAATACACCCTGTTCCTGGGGAATCAGCATAGAGAAAAGAAAATGCTGTTCTTACATCTGAACCATAGTAACGAGAGCAGTGAAAATTTTTGTCTGTAATTGGAATTTGCCATTCCAGAATATAGCCAGTGGATGTATTAAACATGGAGTGAGGCGGTGGCACATAGAAGGGTCCCCTTGCGACATAGTGAGCTTTCAACTTTTTGTTCAAATGGAACAGCCCTGTGATACATTGAGTCTCTAAATCACTTTTATTTATTTTTGAAATACATATTTTTACTTCTAGTATAACTGATACAGAATTCACAGTACCTCAGTCTAATTAATGAGAACACAATGTGAACATCTGATTTAGAATATGCAATACAATTGTCCAATTTTCCCATTCTGCTTCTTGACCCAACTGTCCAATTTTTTTCTACTCTGTTTTGGGGATGTTGGATTAAGGCACAGAAGAAACCAAACAGATTTATCTTTTTTTTCTCTTCTAAGTTTGCTTGTCCCCAGTTTAGGGGCCATGTTAGGATAAAACTGTTTCCAGCTTAAAGGAAGGAATTCCAAGCCTCCTTCCTTTCAGACTTGCCAGACTATAAACAGAGCTGGTGATACTGTCAGCCAGAGTTACTGTTTAAACAGAGAAGTGGATGATATCCAGGAAAGCTAAGAACAAGATTTCAGGATTGCCCCTGAAAGTAATACTTTAATCCACCCTTAGAAAATTTGCATGGACAAGATATTTTGGTAAATTAAACTATTTTAATTCCATTGTTGGATGGCTTTGGTTAATCACTTTTCTGGATTTACTTCACTTTTTACTGCTCACCATTATAGACTGAGATTGTGGCTTCGTAAAGCATGTTTGTGAATCTAGGATACTAGCAGCAACAGAGAAGAGGCGAACACCAAAGAAACTGAGGAGCCTCAAAGACCATGTCTGCTCACCTGCTTTTCCATCAGACAACCTTTTTCTTTTCTTTTTCCTTTTCTACGTTAAAATATACGCACTACTATTGGGCTTCCCTGGTCGCGCAGTGGTTGAGAGTCCGCCTGCCGATGCAGGGGACACGGGTTCGTGACCCAGTCCGGGAGGATCCCACATGCCGCGGAGCGGCTGGGCCTGTGAGCCATGGCCGCTGAGCCTGCGCGTCCGGAGCCTGTGCTCTGCAACGGGAGAGGCCACAACAGTGAGAGGCCCGCGTACCGCAAAAAAAGAAAAAAAAAAAAAAGCACTACTGTAAATGCCCTTATGTCCCTAGTGTGCTGTTGTTTTTAGAACTCAAGAACGTTTTCACGGTACCTTCTCTTCTCACTCCCAGTGATGGAAACACCCTAAGCATTTTAATTATATCTGGTCACACATAAAAAGCTTCTTTCCATTCCTTTCATTTTATTAGAAAGTGCTGAAGGAATTTTAAAAGGCCTGGAGGATAATTTAGGCCCTGAAGACTCCTTAAGAATTATAGGACTAGAAAAGGTCTGGGTTATTGGATCTGGGAGTCCCTGACAGTCTCTAAGGGACTTAACTGCAGTTGCTGTCAGACCACGATTCCTAGAGCTGGGTGTCATGTGATTGGAATTCTGCTTCCAAGGGCCCCAAACGCGTCAGAGCAGCAAACTCAGGGTCTCAGAGTGAACAGAGGTTTATGAGTGGGGAATGCCATATTCAGTGTTCCCTATGTGAGCGTTTACAAATCCTTCTGTCCCTTGTAGCTCTCACCGCCTTCTTCACTCCAAAATGGTGATTTTCTAGACTCAGATTAGTATCTAGATCCCACGTTATTGTTTATTCTTCAAAGCAACCATTACTTAGAACAGCCTCCTAGACCTCCAGGCTGTTGCAGTTCAACCACCAGTTGCAAACAAGAGGTGCTGTGAGAGCTTGCTGTCATTTGTCATGAAATAGAAAAAAATTTTTTTCTTTGGTTTGGTATGAAACACCTCTCACATTTCCTTCTGAGTCACTCCGGGACTTTGACTACCTAAGGCCATTTCACTGGGCTTTTCTAAACTCCATACCTTTAGTTCATGGGGGCAACTGACGCTTTTAGGAGATGGCTCCTCCCTAAAGAGACTCGTGTCTTTGCAGATGTATGTAACGTGGATCACCAGAACAAGGCGGGGTATACCCCCATCATGCTGGCAGCCCTTGCCGCTGTGGAAGCAGAGAAGGACATGCGAGTTGTGGAGGAACTCTTTGCCTGTGGGGACGTGAACGCCAAAGCCAGCCAGGTGAATGCGCTTGCTTCAGGGTTTGTGCTGGCTGATGCAGCTCTGACCTGCCCGGGTGCCCCTGCCGTGCTCTCGCCACTCAGCACAGCCCATGCGGCTGCCCGGTGGTCCTTATGACCAAATACACCGAGGAAACACTGGCTTAACTTCACATTGGAAACTTCTCCCTCCATTACCTTGCGTTCTCTCTGGAGTAGTATGCATGTGGACCATGGGTCAGCCTGCCAGTAAGTGACTAGGGATCCCCACCATGTACCTGGTGACCACTGTTTCCTGACTGTCTCCATGTTATAGCATCTTCATGCCCAGCACAGAGCGCCTCTCATCCAGATGTGTTCACAGTTGCCTTGTGACCATCTTCTGCACTTTCCAGCTCCTAGCTGTCATAAGACAGATCCTCCAAGCTAAAGGGAAAAATTAACTCATTACTTTATGGTCTTACTTATTAGCTCATAGCTCACGAGAAACTAGTTTTTCCAATGCCTTTCCACCACTGGGCCCCAAGTAATTCCATGTCCATGTTTTCCCCTTTCATCACTCTCCCTCCTCCCCTTCCCCCGGCACAGCCCCACTGCAGGTCACACGCTGCCAGCCCAGCATGTGCTTCTGAAGTCCGCTGTCATTTCTTCCCACAGGCAGGACAAACAGCCCTCATGCTGGCCGTCAGTCATGGGCGGATAGACATGGTGAAGGGCCTGCTGGCCTGTGGGGCTGACGTCAACATTCAGGACGACGAGGGCTCCACCGCCCTGATGTGTGCCAGCGAGCACGGGCACGTGGAGATCGTCAAGCTGCTGCTGGCCCAGCCAGGCTGCAATGGCCACCTGGAGGACAATGTAAGCTGTCTCCAGTGGTCCTGCAGGCCCCTGGCCTGGACACAGTTGCGGGGGGTGGGGGTGGGGTTCTGTGAGTGTTGCTTGACCAGGGGAGAGAACAAATCCTCCTTTATTCTCCTCAGGGATTTGCGTTGCCATCCAGGCCACTTCCCTTCACAGCCCAGCGTGGTAGCGTTTACTGTTTGCAAACTAATACTCCCATTAACTAAAGGCAAAGGCAGAAAGATAAGTAGGCCTCACCCCAAACATTTATAAAAGGAAGAAGGTGATGGGCATGTACGAGAACCAGTATACTGAAGTGGAATAAACAGATTTACAATACAGAATCAAATGTTGTAGGCAGTGTAGGCAACTAATGGGTACACTACGAAGAGAGGACCAGGCCCCCGGTCCATTTGGAAACCCTTCACCAGGGCCCATCAGAGTAAATAATTTGTGACATTTTATCAGCTAGGGAATCCGGACCATCTTGGCTTCTTTTCAGCCCATCTTCGCACTCCTCCTTGGGCTGTTCCCATCATCGTCACTCTCATCTCCTTCCTCTCCCCGTTCCCAAGCTGTCCCATTCCCAGATAACCCCTTGACTGGAAAACATTCCAAGGAAACCTGCTGCTCTGGATGTCTCCAGACCAAAGGGGAGGAGTACCGATAGGTCACAGCACAGGAACTAACATTTAGGTGGCGACATGGTTCAAAGGTCCAAAGGTCCCAGAGGTCTGGCAGGGTTGCTTCTGTTTTTGAAAGTTTATCTCTGTGGAGCACAGGTTTGGACCAGAGCTTCCATCAGCCCCAAACACTACTAAAAAGGCTAGAGGGAAAACATCCCCCTTTGCACTAAACTTGAGATCCTCGTGGGCTCACGCCAACAGGAAGAGCAAATCAGTGCAGGTATTTACTGGCAGGAAAGACTGACTGGTTTCTGCAGTTGCAGTGACCTCCCCAGGAGCACGTGAACCGCGGTTGCACCAGATTCCCTTTACTTCCACTGCAGCAGAGGGCCAGTTTCCAACTTCTCTTTCCTTAAGAACAGTCTGTGTTTCGTGTGCCTCGTTTTTGTTTGTTTGCTTTTACTTCTACTCTTAGCAAAGAACAGCTGGTAGATCTAATAATAAGAGGCCATTGCACCACAGTAACTTCCAGAAATCCTGGTTCCCTCTGCCCGTTGTCTACTTCCTTATCCTTAAAGGAATGGGAGGGCATCCAGCTGGCCTCCAGAAGAAAAGTAACTCCCAGAATTCAGAGTGGGACGGAGGACCATAAGGTTCAAACCACACACAAATTGTTTCCAGCTGCTGGTGACCAGAAGGGCATCCTTATTCCAAGACTAGACAGAAAATAAGTTGTGCTGTTTTTTGTCTTTTTATCGTTACTACTTTTGATTGAGGTAGAGTTGATGTCCAGGATGCTGTTTTTGTCTTGATGCATCTTCATATCCATCTAAGTTCCTGCATCTTAATGGAAAGCAAACATTTAACTGAACATTTTTCTTTCCCATATTTAGTGTTTGCCCTCGTATTTCCATAAGATACATTTCTGCAAGGTAGCAGGATGTGGTGCTTACATGTAGATGTGACTCGGAGCATTCTCCAGGGGTGGCCAGGGCTGTAGGATCGGCTCCCTCCGCAAGAGGAAAGTTAAGAGATCCTTGACAGACTGCAGGGTGTCAAAACAGACACCACGCTCCTTGACCGTTCGTTTGTAATTATAAGGGGAAAAAAAACCCCCACTAAATTATGTTTCTACCCCCTACCTTCACCTCCTGCCCACTGCTGGTGGGCAGCCTGCTTTTGTTGAGTCTCCATGGTGTGCAGACCTACACACTAAGTACCACGAGGCAACAACAAAGGCAATAATGGGGTGATTCTTGTCTGAGGGCAGGGTAGGGGGCTGTGCCTCTGTCATCCTTGTATCCTTCAGGGCTAGCACCTAGAGGTCCAGAAAAGTTTCCTAAAAGACTGAACAGATGGCTAGATTGGGGAACCTTATCTAATTGAAAGAGTTTTGTGTTGTTACCCGTTGGGCTACCTGGAAGTTTGAGAAATCCAGCCTAGCTTGCTCTTTTCATCTCCTCTTAAGGATGGCAGCACCGCGCTCTCAATAGCCCTGGAGGCAGGACACAAGGACATCGCCGTTCTGCTGTATGCCCACGTCAACTTCGCGAAAGCCCAGTCTCCGGTCAGTGTTGTGCACTTGGCATTTGTAAACAGGCTAAAAGCCACCAGACTAGTGGGCCCCCTTCCTCGGGGAGTTGACAGGAGATACAGGTTTTATAATGATTCTGAAAATCAAGGTTTTAGTCCAGAACTGAAGAATTCATCAATTTTGCCCCACCCAGAAGGCCAGGAGTGCTAATGGTTAGCACAGCACAGGCTGGATGCCTGCTTGTCCTCACGCCCTCACAGGAAGAGTTTATTCTGGACAGAATTATCCAAATGGCACATCTTGAGCCCATAAATACATATCGCCGTCCTGGCATTTTTCTTAAAGCAGACAGGGAGCTGCAGCCTGTGGTCCCAGAGCTCACTCTGAGAGGGAAGTTGACTTCCCAGGACAACTGGACGTGGCACTGCCAAGCCCGCTGGCCCCAGAGCTGCGCCCGCTAGTGGACTGTGTGCTGTGTTCCAGCTCTCCTCGCTCTGGCTTATAGGTGGTGCTCAGCTGTGGCTGACAGAGTTCCTGTGTCGCAGAGGACACATCTACCTGAGGTCACTAATTAACCCCCAGTTTTTTTCCTTTCCTGGTCTCTAGGGCACCCCTAGGCTTGGAAGGAAGACATCTCCTGGTCCCACCCACCGAGGTTCCTTTGATTGATTATGTGCAAATACCGTCCATTTACATGCCACCACTAAGCTGCTAATTGTTCCTGTTGGGCTGACAGATACTGAATGTATTTTGTGCCTGAGCTCACCAGCAAACAGAACGCATAAAGCCAAGGGCTGAAGGCTGGAGCTGCCACAGTGGAAGCTGAGCCAGCAGGAGATTGCTGGCCAGGCACACACGCCTCCCTTCTGGCCATCTTCCGTCTGTGTAGGGCACACTTGCTGTTGAGTCTCTGCTCCGTTATGTACAGTTGTAGGAAATAGTAACCTGATCTGAGTGGGCAACTTTTGTTCCTTCTCTCCACCCCCTACCAGTGCTGAGAAGTATCAGGTTCTCACTGGAATGGTGTTTTTAAACTTTCCCACAAGTATTTATATTTACCAAACGTGGAACCATTGGAAAGCTCTTTGAAAATTCCATTCCAGGATGGTTTTGTTGATTTTTCTTTTGTCTTTATTATTTTAAAGTAAGGAAGTTGAGATGACTTTGATCATCGGTGAATTGGGCCTGGGCTGGTTTCTGGTTTAAAAATAAAAGTTGAAACTCTGAAAAAGTTTAAAACTTAACAAAAGGAAGTCTTTTCAGTTGGTTTTATCTAGGTCGATGCATTACATGACATTTTATTTAAAGGGTATCTATATAAAATTGATGCAGTATTTTCAACTTTTATATTCCATAGTAATTAAAGACCTGAAGAACGACATGTAACATTACCATATTTTTATTAATAATTGCACAACTCTGTATCTAATGATAAAATTTGAATTGTGTTAGAGAAATTGGCTATATATTTGCCTCTAGAGAAGCATAGCATAGTTCTCCACATATTTATGGATTCTTTTATCCCATGCCACATTTGCTTTGGTCTTGTATGTATTTAAATGTTTGAAGTGCCTTAGACTCTTGCCATATTTTCAAAATAAAATTTCATTAAGCTCTTTTGCTTGTCCCTGCTTCATCTCTGACAGCCGTCTGCCCCGGTCCTATTGACTTACAGCAGTGGCAGCAAAAGCTGATGGATGGAGCGCATGGGTAGGGTGAGTGCCCAATCCACTGGTCCAGGGCTCCGACAAGAGGAGACGTCTTCTGAGAGAACTACTCCGTTTCCAGCTCTGCTCATTACTCAGGTTGCACGTCATGAGTCTGAAATTTAAGACCTAATTAGGCAAACAGTTCATCAGACAGGTAACCTCCAAGTTAACTCCTGAGCTAACTCTTCTCAGGTGCAGAAGCACTGGTCCTTGACTCTAATTTGGGGGCAGCTGCTGGGTGACTGGTTGAAACCGGAAGTGATGAGAAAGGAAAGATGAAGCCAGACAGACTTTTTTTTTTAATTAATTTTTATTGGAGTATAGTTGCTTTATAGTATTGTGTTAGTTTCTGCTGTACAGCAAAGTGAATCAGTTATATGTATACAGATATCCCCTCTTTTTTAGATTTCCTTCCCATTTAGGTCACCAAAGGCATTAAGTAGAGTTCCCTGTGCTATACAGTAGGTTCTCATTAGTTATCTAGTTTATACATAGTAGTGTATATGTGTCAATCCCAATCTCCCATTTATCCCACCCCACTGAGACTTTTTTTTTTTTTTTTTTTTTTTTGCGGTACGCGGGCCTCTCACTGCTGTGGCCTCTCCCGTTGCAGGGCGCAGGCTCAGCGGCCATGGCTCACGGGCCCAGCCGCTCCGCGGCATGTGGGATCTTCCCGGACCGGGGCACGAACCCGTGTCCCCTGCATCGGCAGGTGGACTCTCAACCACTGCGCCACCAGGGAAGCCCCCGGAGAGACTTTTTTATTTCAGCGTGCTGTTGGCCCAACAGCACCTGTTTTCAAGTCCTTTTTAAAAAGTAAAGGGGATTGATTCCTTCTCATTTAAAATGAAGAAGCATGGCAGCCAAAATGCAAACCAAGTGTTTTGGCACAGTTGCTGGTGGTGAACTTTAACCTGGGCCGTTTGTGAGAGCCAGATACATTGGAGAAATATCACTGGGGCTTTTCTTAAGCCTCTCTTTCCTTTCTTCCTCTCCTTCCTTCTTTCATTTATTCACTCATTATTGAGTTTGAGAAAGAGGCCAGAGAATAGATTTTTCCAAGAGATGTGTCATCCCAGTGCTGGCTCAGGAACTCCTGTTTCGGGGCTCAGAGGTTTGCATCTTTAGAGAACCTGGAACTGTGAAAAGAGTGCTGGCAGTTCAGGCCAACCTTGGGTGGTAACAGATGCTCTCCCAGTACGGTTCCAGGGCCTCTGGGGCAGAGGGGCCATCCTCCTTCATGACCCATCAAAGTGAGGTCACAGCTACCTGGAGTCATGGGTGTCTCTTTCCCTCCCAGAGCAGATCTGCTAGTTCTGGGATCTGGGCTAAATTTCAGTTCAGATAGTTATACAAACCCGAGTTCCTTCAGACCTGAAATAGCACAGTAAATTAAAGCAGAAGAGTTTGTGTTTGAAGAAAAGTGGGGCTGTGAGTTTTCTGCCCCTTAACGAAATGCACGCCTTTTCAGCAAGGAGGGCTGTATCTCAGGTGGTTTGCAGTCCTGGGAATTTTCTTTGTTTCATTTGAGAAAAGAAGGCATTCATATCATCCATACATGAGAAAATGAATTCCTACATCTGCGTGGTGCATTTCAGATTTCTTGTGCTAAGTTTTGCAAAAGAAAATAAGTGCTTGTTTTATTGTGGAATGAGGAATTTAAGGAGCTAACTTCTGGATAGCACATGCTGGCTTGTGCCTTGTTTGCTCTGCTAACTCTGGGCACTTAGAATGCTTTTTATCTTGGGATCTTGGCACACTATAAAAACCAGTCTGACTCTCCCCATCGGTACAGCTGTGATTTATTGAGGCACAAGTCCTTAAAGGGATTTGTGGTAGGAGGCTTGGGCAAGGTCCCCAAGTGAGGCCGGCATAGGGCTGGAGACTCCTGAGTTTATTTTCCAGCTTAAGTGAAGAGAAGGCTAAACCTTTAAGTGACAGAGAGCCAATTTCCCAGACACCCTTGCCCGGGAAATTTGGAAGCTGAAGGCCAGAATCCTCCCCGAGACAAAAGGAATAGAGCAGTGGGAACCTTGAGACTTCAGTGTTAAAGAAAGTAAAACTGACCATTTGTCCTGCTACCATTATGACTAACTGGACTAAATCCTGTATTTACCCTGGGGGAGGAGGCCTTGCTCTTGGCAGTAGTCCCCCAAATACATGAAGTGTTGGGTACCTTACCTGTAAGCTGCCAATACGCTAATGAGAAGAACAGTGTTATCCCAGACTTTTGTAATGCTGAAATACTGCGGATACGTAACAGCCCTTGCAGATAGAATCAGGTAAGAAAACTGCTATTTTTTCCCTCAAAGGAAATAACATTTCTAATGAGTCCTTTTGGGGTGCGCGGAGCCTGCTGCAAGTAGAGATAGTTTTGTTTTTGTGAGGCTTTTGTGTGAGCGATCCTCTTCACAGCATGGGTAAGAATTTCATGAGGGAGCTGCTGAAAATGCAAATTCTCAGCCCCACCCTGAGGATTCTGATTCTTAAGGTCTGGGAATCTGCATTGTTAACAAGCATCCTGGGTGTTTCTTAATGTGGCCTTTGGTCCACGCAGAGAATGTCATTTTTCCTGAATTACGAGATGCCATTCCTATGTTCTTTTCCAAACAAGTTAGGTGGGGTGGGGAGAGCTACGACGACGAAAGAGGAAACATGACATTTAATCATTTATCTTTGCGTGTGTATAGTCTTTGTGTGGCATTTTTCCGTGTTCAGTGACGTTTCTGCATCTCCTGGAGTGGTCATTTCCAGAAGGCCAGGAGTCAGGGCTGCCCTGGATCCATTTTCTGTGTTTACGGGACAGAAGGAGGAGTGGGCGGCTCCGTACGTGAGTGACAGCAGTTAAGCAGGCAGCCGGTTCTTGGAGTATTTTCCTAAGTTAATCTTTTCCTTCCCCACTTCCTCGTGAGGCAAGACTATTACCGCACAGGAAGAAGAAGGTCATGGCCTGTTGCTTTGGCTTTGGAATAAGGACCATTTTCTGTTTTCTTTTTTACTGAAAGCACAATTCTTTCTGAGCCCTGGGCCTTAGCCGGGGACCATTTGGTGCTGCTTTCTGCCATAAGGAAATTACTAATCATACGTTTACTCTGTACTTACTCAGCATGGCTGTAATTTAGAAGCCAACTGATCATAAAAATATATTTAAAGTACATTCTGTTAAAGACGATCACCGCAAGGGGATGTCGCTGAACCGCTGGTCACAGTGTTCCCGAGCTTACACACACTTGCCCTCCCTCCCCCCCAGAGTCATGGCTCTTTCCCATGGGGAGGAGTTGGGAGGTCACATCAGCTCTTTAAGGGTAAAGGATGGGGTTAGTCAGCACTTGTATTGGTGTCCCTGAGATACCTGGGGGCCCGAGTTCTGGCCTTTGTAGAGAAGCTGGAAAGCAAAGTACCATGTTTTACGGGTGCATGCTTGTACAGATATGTCTGATTTTGAGGATTTTGAGGACATTTGGGGGAAGAGCTGGCATTTAGGAAACCAGCTGCCCCACTGCCTCTCCATTAAGACCTTTGATGATTTCACAGGCAAGGGAATGGAAAAAATCTCCCTAATTTTCACATAATGGAAGCTGCATAAGAAATATTCCTAAGACCAAATGGCAATCTTGTATCTTGGACAAAATAAGTTTCACACTTGTTCCCCATTCCCTAACCCAGAAAGATCCACTTAGCCCAGCCCTAGAGCTACTTGGAAGGGTGAGGCTGCATGATGGGGAAGAAGGGAAAACACCTGAACTGCAGGTGGGCAGGAGCTGCTTGGCCCAGTGGTATCAGGCAGCTCAACGCTGGAAAGGGTGGCTGTCGGGAACCCCATGCCAGCAGGGCGGGCCACTTATTTTTCACGTGTCAGGCAGCAGAGATTCCGGCCCTGATTCCATCTGCTCTGTTACGAAATACTGAATGTGCTTAAATAAACAGATAATAAAGACAATACTCATTAATTAGAGTGAGTCCCTGAGAGTTCAGAGAGTTCACCCCCCGACGCACCCCAGAAGAGCCAGCCCCCTGACAGGAAGCTTAGTAAGATCGGCGTTCGTGCTTGGGTTTGTAACACCTGCCAGGGCTGAGAAGTTCCAGTCCCTGGCTGATAAATCCTAGTTGAGTGAGTGAGTGTGAAGTGAATGAGTGTTGGAAGTTAGGGGAGGGTTCCCATTAGGAACAGGGAAGGAGATGCCTGGGAGGGAGCCTGAGCGGGGCTGGGCACCCCTGACAGCCATCCCTCTCCCAGCCTTGACGTAGCTGCCCTGTTATGATCATTCATCAGGCTGTATACTCATGATCTGTGCACTTGCCTGTGGGTGTTTTAACTTCAATATTTTTTCATTTAAAAAAAAGATAACGTTTGTGGAAAAGGTGTCAGTTTTGTTGATCTGAAGGTCAGTAGGAACAAAGAGAGAGTGAATGTAAGACCGAGAGCTCTCGGCCCTGCCAGTTCTTTAATGTAAATACACAGCTTTGCACACGACGAGTATTGTGGCCCAAGCATAACCTGGAATAGGAGTCATTCAGGTTGTCTTCAGATCCTCCAGTTGTTTTTATGGGTACTGCCCATCCACTTTTGAAGTTAGGCTTGACCATGTGACTTGCTTTGCCTATGAAACACTAGTGGAAGTGACATGACATGTGTCCATTCCAGATGGGAGCTTTCAAAGCCAGTGTACGGTTCACCAGGTCCTCTTCCCCCTTCATGGTGATCATGGAACCAAGTGTTGAGATGGAAGTCATCCTGGCTCCCCGAGGGACTGCATGGAATAGGGTTCCACTGCCGACCTGTGTTACAGGTGTGTTATATACAATACAATAAACCTTTATTACATTGGGTTAGGGAAGTTAGGCTGTGGTTTGTGACCACAGCATCACTTAGATTTTCTATATTGATATAGAAATTGCTTCCAGGAAGTGATGCTGCTGTAACCAAAGGGCTTAGTAGCTGATGTGTTGACAGCAAGGTTACTGTCATTGGAGAATCAGTCACAGAACACAGGAAACTATTTGAATGGCTCTTTCTTAGTTTTCCCAAGAATGATAAGTACCAGTACCATCCTAGATGCACAGGAGAGAAGGTCATCCACTGCATAGTGCCTTTGGGTACTAAGGACTAAATCTCTTTGGGAAGGAAAGCCCTTTCTTGTGTATCTTGAAAGGCAGATTGCATCTTATAAACTTGTAGTTCTCAAACTTGAGCATGCATCAGAATCCCCAGGACGGATGGTGACGACACATTGCTGGGCCCTACCGAGAGTTTCTGAGGCAGTATGTCTTGGAAGAGGCCCATGAATTGGCATTTCCAGCAAGTTCCCAGGTGATGCTGTTGCCGCTGGCCTGGAGACCACGCTTTTGAGAACCACTGCTCAAGGGAAGGAGTATTATAAGTGGACTTGCCCTTATCTCAGCCACAAGTACCTGCTGATGGGACTCATAAGTGTCTGTAACTCTCTAATCTTTGTGGGGTTTTCTTTGTTTGTTTGTTTGCGGTTTCCAGTGACTAAGCCTTACAGTTAAGCTGCTCCCTGTGGAACTTGTGCTCCCCAATTTAATAACTGAATTTTGCAAAGCTGTTACTGTCTAGTGGCAACTCTTTCTTTCTACAGCTTGTATAATAATATCAAGTGTTTATAAATCCTGTATTCATCCAGAGTTGGGTTTTAGAATTTGGTCAGAGGACTTCACTTGAATCACAGCAGTCTTGTAAGAAAAAATGACCCACACATTACGCTTAGAAAGAAATCTTTATTTATGTTAATGCCACTGAGTGTCTCTTTGTGTTGACTCACTCCCTCACGAATGCTCCTTGAAAACTCACTGTCTCCTCCTGAAACCCCAGTGAGGCATGGAAGAGCGGGTGTGCCGTGTTGCCACCTCTCAGCTGCTGCCTCTGAATTCCAGCTCTGTGTTCTTCCTCTGCCATCAGGCAGAGGCATACAATGGTTTCCCTTTACAGAGCCAGGACAGTGGTCATCTAGACACTCATGCCATGGTCTGAGAGACAGTGGCAGTGCTTAGCTTCTCTCATTTCCGTGTGGATCAGAAACACAGATAAGAATCTGGCAAAGCAAATTAATGAATCCAAGTCTGCTGTGCTCTAGCAATTGCAGGATTATTGGCCTCCTGAGATGGGGGTCCCGAAACTCTGACACATGAAGATAAGTAGAAGTACTCTGTTCTACCTTTTAAAATATTACACAGACTAGAAACATATAGCAGGGCTTTTAAGACAGACACCAAACTTCTGACTATTTGGTTACACACTTGGTCGTATATTCTGACAGTGACTGAGTGAGGCTTATGGAGGAACTTCATTAGTATTCTTTGGTCATTCAAGGCCTGCCATCAATCAGCGTCAGCAAGTGTACTTTCTGAAAGTGAGTCTTGTCTCTCAGAGATTAATTTATAGATGGGGGAGGATATAAACAAGTTGCCCCCTTTCCCGTGAAACACTGATTTCTCCTCCCTCTTCTTACTCATCTCAATTCAGTCTCTGACCCCAGAGCTATGGACATGCACTAGGTGCCTTTATAGGCAGGGAGATCCTTCAGGTTAGTTCCTGGTCCAGTGGGCCCCTGTGGCCTTCCTTCACAGGCACTGCCACTACCCACCAATAAGTTTTACAAAGATGACTTTTCAGTGATCTGTACATATGCTGGCCTCTACATGTAGATGCCAAAATAAGAAATACTAACTGCTACAAACATCCCACCCCATCTGGGTAGGAAAGTCCCATATTATCCAAAGTCTATGGAAATGTAGATAGGTGTCACTTTTCTAGTCTTTGCTGCTCCACCTCTGTTCATTGGAGGCCTAATGAAGAATGACTTTTCACTTCTCGTGCTCATTCTCTGGCTTCTACCAAGGTTTAAATGCATCTAGAGTTGAAGACCAGTGAAGGGTATTTACCGTGGGGTAATCAGTGCAAGTGAAGAAGCAATCTACAGGAACTCATTTTATTTGAAGGTGAAAGTTGCTTCTAATAATTCTTCAAGGGGTGCATCATTCTCCCATTCCTAAGTTGTCGTGTCAGTTATTTATGGCAACTATAATGCTGTGTAACACACAGCTCTCAGAGCCTCAGTGGCATACAACAAGAAGCAGTTGCTGCTCTCATATCCAGGCAGATGGTTCTGTCGACCTTGGCCAGTCTCACTCACTGCTGTCAGCGGATCAAGACTGGCTTTGGCCAGGCAGCTGAGGCAATTCAGGTCTGTTGCACATGCCTCTGATCTTCCAGCTGGATAGCCCAAGCTTGTTCTCATGGCTGCAACAAAGATGCAAGAAGAACACGCGGACAGGGCTCCTTGAGGCTTAGGCTCAGAACTGGCACGTCATCATTTCCATGGCATTCTTTCAGGCCAAGAAAGTCACAAGGCCAGCCCAGATTCAAGGAGATCGGGAAACAAGTCCTGCCTCTTCTGTGAGATGAACCAAAAAGCCACATGTCAGAGTGTTTGGCTGTCGACAGAAGTAAAGGATTTGGAGCCATAAAATGCAATAAATCTTTCACAGTGAGATCCTCCCCCAGTAATAGTTCTGGCCAGGATTTGGGGGTTGCTTAAGCGACGTACTTCTATTACCCTCCTTTTAAATACCTGCGGTAAAGGGTGGAGATAGTCAATCAGGTCTTCTCTTGAGGCCTTATGTAAGTCCTCAGCATACCATTCTCACTATCATGATTGTCGCCACAGGGGAGCTCCTAACTAGACTTACTTGCCGCAGAGCATCCAGTGACTGTGAACTTCAGCCGTGGACAGATAACGGTAGCTTGGTGGAAATCATGCTGGGGGTGAGGGGGTGGCCTAAAAGCAGCTGGAAGAGAAGAGTGTTGTCATATAAGAGTCTTGGGAGGGCTTCCCTGGTGGCGCAGTGGTTGAGAGTCCGCCTGCCGATGCAGGGGACACGGGTTTGTGCCCCGGTCCATGAGCCATGGCCGCTGAGCCTGCGCATCCGGAGCCTGTGCTCCGCAACGGGAGAGGCCACAAGAGTGAGAGGCCCACGTACCGGAAAAAAAAAAAAAAAAAGAGTCTTGGGAGCCAGTTGTAAGTATTTTTGAGAAGGATCAGAGTGGGGCACAATTGAGGGAGCAGCTAGTTATCTCCAGTGTGTTCTTACTGGGGAGCCTACACCAGAAAGCAGGACGGGGAGTTTGATCTCCACAGCCTCTGGCTTCCTCCTGGTACAATCAGAGAGGTGACTAGCGTCAGTCATGTTGGAGTCCTTAAGCGCTTAGCTGGCGAGCTTTATTTTCACCACAGGCCTTGGCTACTTCCCGTGGCCAACAGGGAACGGCTCCATAATCATTTCTGAACTCTTGTCCATGGGATTGCTCTGAGGCAGTCTTAACCAAGTAAGTCCGGCTCAGTCTCTGGGCACTTACTAAAAGGCATGGCCCTTACCCCTTGATAGCTGATCCCAGCCTAACGGGTCACGTGGAGCGTGGATGTGGGTTGTGCCACGCCGGGGGTGTGAATGTTGAGGTTGGGAGTGAGGCCATTGGCCGAGACCAGAGCTTTACCACTTGCTAAAGAAGTGAAAGGAACTCCTCATTGCTTAACGGTATATTAACCCTCTGGCTTGCTCTGGATATAAGCTGTCTACTGAATCTACTCAAAATACCGAGGCATTCATTCCTGGTCCCACTGGAAAGGTGGAGCAGACTGCAGTCATCACCGTAACAGTGCTTCTCACACTTGACTGTAGAAGAGCAAGGATAAGAACTATGTTAACTGTCAAATACAGTGAGAGCCACTGAAGATGATGCGGTTCACCAGCCTGAGGCCTGACCCTCCCGGCGCTCCCAGAGGAAGGCTGAAACAGCTGTTGGCCCCTGGCTTCAGACAGACACAGGAGCTGTGCTGGAGCTGAGGTGGATGTCTTCTCGCACCTGCATCAGGGAGGGAGCCCAGGCCAGGCCGGCTGTCCTCACTGCAGCTGACTTCACATGCCATGGAGATTTTTCTCTGTGCATGGGTTCCAGGATCGCCAGGGCCAGGCTGTGCTGTTTCTGCTACTTCCCTTCTAGGGACCCCACTTTCCTCGCAACCAAAATGGCAAGCAGAACCAGTCTCGTTTGCTGAGGCTATGAGGCGGGTGCCTGGCACAGTGTACAGTTTCGAACCTGCCCAGTGTGACAGATTCTACAAGGCGTTCACACGAGGCGGTCGGTGACACATCTTAAGGGCAGTTACGCAGAAAGGGAAGGGAGGAGCTCTGTGCTGCCCCAGGAGGAAGGGCGTCTGAGTACTAAGCCAGAACTCCAAAAACCAGCACCCCACACGTTTAAACGGCACCCCCAGGAGAGAGGGAAAAGTTCATTCAATTAAATCGACAAAACAGGTGTTTGTTCAACTAAATAAGGTGTTTGTTCAACTAAATAAGGTGTTTGTTCAACTAAATAAGGCCTGAACGAGCACTGCTGGTCCTTCTTTGAGGGGGCTTGTTAAGGGGTATGAGAGCTCATGTAGGCATCCTGAGATCCCCGCCAAGGCTGAGACTGCTTCCTCCACTTCCTCCGAACGACCTGGCCTGTCAGCTCCCCCTAGAGGCCAGTGCTGGACACACCCAAGCAGGAGCCAGTCTCCTAAGTGTGTTTTTCAAGCAAGTCATGGATTCCAAAATCAATGTAACCACAGGCACTTTTTAAAAATTTTAATTTGCTTATTTATTTATTTATGGCTGTGTTGGGGTCTTCGTTTCTGTGCGAGGGCCTTCACCAGTTGTGGCAAGTGGGGGGGCCCCTCTTCATTGCGGTGCGCGGGCCTCTCACTGTTGTGGCCTCTCCCGTTGCGGAGCACAGGCTCCGGACACGCAGGCTCAGCGGCCATGGCTCACGGGCCCAGCCGCTCCGCGCCATGTGGGATCTTCCCAGACCAGAGCTGGAACCCGTGTCCCCTGCATTGGCAGGTAGATTCTCAACGACTGCGCCACCAGGGAAGCCCCTACAAGCACTTTTTTAAAGTCAAATAAATCAGAAATCTCAGGTTGTACCACGTATAGTAATGGTAACTATTATTTCATGAACTTTACATATGTATTTGTGTGTGTGTGTGTGTGTGTGTGTATGTGCTGGGTCACAAGGTAAGCTGTATTTGTTAGTTGGTAGAGTAGAAGTTTAAAAAGTTTTCAGACATGGTGCAACCAGGTCCTCCATAGTTGTGGTTCCTCATGGCAAGGAACACTGGGAGGAATCATCCTTAAACACCCATTTTGACTCATTCTGAGTCAGGGACTTGTGGGTAGGGAGGGGGTAGCACAAAAGCTGGAGAGGGCACAGTCCTTCCTCATTGAGGAGATAATAACATAGGTGACAAGTAAAAAACAAGCAAGTTATGGTGCAACAGGCACTTGAGAAAGTAGAACCAAGGGGAGGTAGGAAGCCTGGGAAGATTTGTCCAGAGCTGTATCGTGAAGAAAACAAAGGGCATGAAAGTGTTAGAGGAAAAGGGATGTTTACCTCATAGCAGGCTGTAGCTGGAAGCCTGGACTAATGTCATCACCACCTTATTTTTTTCCTGGTAACCCATATTTATAGCCTCATGGACTATAAAAGTTTCAAAGTTTAATAGCACGTGTCTGACTCCTTCAAAGTCAGCTTATTTCTCCCTCTCTTGATTTTTTTTATTGTGGTAAAATACACATAACATGAAGTTTTCCATTTAACTGTTTTTAAGTGTACGATTCAGTGGCGTTAAGTTCATTCATGATGTTGAATAATCAGCCCCATCATCCATTACTAAAATGTTTCATCACCCGAAACAGAAACTGTAACCATTGAGAAACAACTACTCATTTCCTATTCACCCTCCCCCTGGTTGCCTCAGTTCTACTTTCTGTCTCTGAATTTGCCTTTCTAGATATCTCATATTCGTGAAATCATGTAATATTTGTCTTTTTGTGGTGGTACATTTATACTTGGAAAAGCAGGTGTGGTACATTTCACGTAACATAATGTCTTCAAGGTTCATCCATGTTGTAGCCTGTGTTAGAACTTCATTCCTGTTTATGGCTGATAATGGTCCACTGTATGTGATATTTTATTCATTCATTCATCTGTTGATGGACACTTGGGTTGTTAGCATCTCATTTTCAGTGAAGGAACTGAAGCTCTGAGTGGCTCAGGGTTACCCCATTACTTAGTGGGAAGCCTGATCAGGGAGACCGGGGCTTCTGTCTCCCAGGCCAAGACTGTCTATCACTACTCCAAGCTACTGAGCATGACACCCTTTTACTTCACATTCTGCTCTGGTTTCAAATAGTGAAAAATAACAACAAACCCTTATATAGCGCTTAACTACATACCAGGCACTGTTCTGACTGCTTTATGCATGTTAACTCGTTTTCTCCTCACCGTAGACCTGAGAGGTAGTTGTACAACATTACTTTATGCTCTTTACAGATGAGGAAACAGCATATAGAGATGAAGGAACTTGCCCAATATCCCACAGCTATTAAGTGACAAAGCCAGGCCAGGAACCAGTGCAGCTCCAGAGTCCCTGCACTTAATCACTGTACCAAGGGGGGCAGTCTCTAACACTGCCCCCCTTGTAGAGAGAAAAGCAGTCTTCACCGAAGCCGCATATCCCAGTGGGATTATATTTCTAGTGTTAGAGACTCGATTCCAGAGAAGAAGTCAATCAAGGTGCCCTTTATCTGAGATTAGTTCAGTAAGAAAGTTTATCCCAGAGAAAAGACTGCAAGTTGAGTTACACCTGCCTTTTACACAGTGTCCGTGGCTCCAAACTCTGCCTGGGTCTCGTGGGACAGAGTCTCTTTCCCTGACCAGGATGATCTGGGAACTACAGAGCAAATGAAAATCCTTCAGGCCGAGAACTGGTTTCCTAAAACATCCTAGACTCTGCTTATTTAAAGGCACAGAAGTCTGATTCTGGGGATGCCCTGGCTACTGAGAGCACAGTTAGTTTGCCATGTGCCTCTGAGTGTCACTCTCCAGCCTACCACCACTAGAGTTAGGGTCAGGCCAGTAATCTGCAGACCCCAGAAGAGTCACACAAGTACCTGACAACCCTGCCCAGGTGTATTTGTCGTGTGACTCGTTGACTAGGAAGATGGAAACGTCTAGAAAGAAAACCAAAGAGAATGCATAGCTGCTTTCTCCAAGCCTGTTATACTTGGAAAAGCAAGTGATGAAGAGATCACTCCCATCCTAAGGAGGAGGAAAATTGGAGAGAGTCCTGCTGTCTCCAGTAAAACAAACAAGGATGCTTAATTTCCAGGCACTGCCGAGAAGATGTATTATTAGAAAGTCTGAGCCCCAAGGGACTCTGTGTCTGTCTTTGCAGTGTGGCTGTCTACGTTCTCTAGGTTGTGGTCTCAGCCAGGAAGTGGAAGGACTTCAGCTGACGGGCCAGCAAGAAACCTGCCACAGCACATGGGGCTGGAGCTCTGGTAAGACTCCATCCAGGTGCCCTCCCAAGGCAACCCGTGGCTGGCTTCTGCCATTTCCTTTGGGGAAGCTACAAATTGCTAAGCAGCAAGGAAGGGCAAAAGGCACTGCTATTTTATGTCTGGCCATTTTGAACATTTTCTCTTCAACCTTACCCACCCGCCAGTTTTAACCACCTTCTTCTATATCAGAAGTCAGGTGATACAGTCAAGGAGGGGGAACTGTTTTTCTTGGCCCAGATTGGAGACTACAGCTCCAGAACTGTTCTCTGGAGCTCAATAAAACACCTTCCGACCCCGGCTCTGTAAATAACTCCTGTGATCCCCCTCTTGCCCAGAAGTCTTCACAGATGGGCACCCTTGGGTTCTAATGAAGCCGAAGACCCTGTCCAGAGCTGGAGCAAGAAGGAATCCATGGCAGTAGGAAACCAGCAAAACCTGCAGGCTACAGCCCCCTACCAGAAATGGGCAGACCCCAGAAAAGTCACACAAGCACCCACCCCTCCTGCCCTAGTTACAGTCAGGTCACGTAACCCGTTGACCAGGAGGAGAGAAACCTCAAGAACAAAAGCCAAAGAGAACCCACAGCTGCTTTGTCCAAGCCTCTTCTACTTGGAACAGCAAATGATGAGGAAATCATATGAGATCATGCTTGTGAAAGCATTTTGTAAACTTGCACAGGTGCTCTAGAAACGTTAGCTGTTTTGCTAAAGGTAAGGGAATTTTTTCTTGAGACCAGGTGGTTTTTCATCATTCCAGGTTTCACTCCCAGAGCACACAGGCACTCACACAGAAACAGCATCTTCAGAGTTACCCCAGGAGCATGGACAACAGCTGGGTGGGTGGGAACGGATCAAGCTGTGGATGTCCATGTTCAGATTGGATTGTCCACTGCAGCACTGAACCCAGGCAGGCTGCTCTGATGGAGAAGAGCAAGAAGGTTTTTCTGAGGAATCTGCAACCTGTCTTTGTTGGGCGTGAGGGTGAGGGAATTAGGATCTGCTGTGAGGCAGCACCGGGACTTCATTCACTCCAGTGTTTCTTTCAGTGTTGGACTCACTGACTCCATCACTCCTCCGGGCTGCCCTGTAGCATGTTCAGGGCTCATTCCCATGTATTTCACACTCTCCTCCTCTGAAACAGATCCCTCACCTGTGCTTCCATAAATAGCAGCTGATGTCTGTCAGCTCCCTCCTGTGAGCCTGGTACTGTGCTGAGCACATCACATGCATCACCTCATCAAATCCCATTAGCTAGGGCTTCCCTGGTGGCGCAGTGGTTGAGAGTCCGCCTGCCGATGCAGGGGACACGGGTTCGTGCCCCGGTCCGGGAAGATCCCACATGCCGCGGAGCAGCTGGGCCCGTGAGCCATGGCCGCTGAGCCTGCGCATCCGGAGCCTGTGCTCCGCAACGGGAGAGACCACAACAGTGAGAGGCCCGCGTACCAAAAAAAAAAAAAAAATCCCATTAGCTAGGTGGTCACCAAGCCCACCCGTCCTACCTTCCTCACAGCTCTGTGTCCCTCCCCTTCTCCCACCACTAGTCCCTTAGTTCAGGGCACCACCACCACTCCTGGCTTGCCGCAAGGGTGTCTGAATTGGTCTGCCCACCGCCAGCCTTGTCCCTCTGCAGTGTGGTCCTGTTATTCCCTGTTTAAAGCCACTGGATGGCTCCCTCACTTCCTGCTTGGTCTGGCTTGATGAAAGCTCCTCAGTAATTTGGGTTCAGCCCCATCACATTCCCCCCACACCCTCCAACTGAGCCAAACCAAACCGCCACAGGGGTTCCTAAACTTAAGCCCTCATGCCATCTACTTTCTTACTCATAACCTCTCCCCAATGTGTCCAACAAAGAGCTGAGGCTCCTTGAGTTCTCTCACTTCTGAATGTCAAACGCTGGTCTCTGTTTCAAGGAAATGTGTCTGCGTGATGCACAGAAGCGTGGCCCTAACAAGGGGTGTAATGTGTGGTGTTGTCCACAGCAGGACAATACACTCCTAATATATCTATTCATCTGGAGGGAAGGAAAATGGTCAATGTGGAGACTTAATCCAGCTTAGTTAAGGGATTCAACACAGGCAAACATCGGCCTCCCTCACTGGTTCTGAGTTACGGGGCAGGAAGGTGTTTCACTTTCCCAGTCCCTCTTCTCTCCATTCTGTGGCTGACAGCTTCAGTCCCTCCATTCTCACTAGACCAGAAGTTTGCCTCTTGCTCTGCTGAGTATTTCTTTTCACTAATGAAGCTTAAATGACCAGTCATGTTAGCACACAAAGTAGAATGCTTCAGACTTCATTGTGGTTCATGCTTTGAAAGCATGAGAAAGGCAAAATGGTTTTGTCTTGTAGGTTACCAGACATACCATACTTCATGCCGAGTAAGGTGAGGGCCCAAAGAGGGCTCTCTGGACCAACTAAACTAGATCTAGCTCTTGCTTTAACTTCATTCACTCTGTGTGCAATATCAAGAGATGAGCCTATTGTTGCCTGTAGTTGTAGAAACACAGCAAAATTTTGTCTTTGTACTAACATTCTAAAATACTATAAAATTAGAATCAAACATCATCAAAGTAAAGTTCTTTCCTATAAAATGAGGTTATATACCTTTCCTGTTCTACAATTAGAAAGATATTTTTCACTCCAGTAAAAATAAGGAGCAGAGAATTTATAAACAGGTCTAATTTCTTTCAAAAACTAAGTGGGAATTAAAATACTGTTTAATGATAAACTCTTGCAGTGTTTCATCTAAATGACAATACTCTTTTTTTAAAAAAGCAAATTTAATTGAATCTTGACCTCCTACAGTGTTCACACATGTCACTACTCTCATTTTTTTCTCTCCACATTTGTTTTTTATTCTTCAGTTCTCCCTCTATTTCCTGTATTGAATTATGAAATATTTATAGTTTGGGTATTTATTTAATAGTTGTACATATTCTTTTCCTAATGTAAAAGAATAAAGGGTTTGTGGCAGTACATATCCCTTCTTAGTTTAAGAGAATGCAGGAAGCAAGAAGCAAGACCCATGCCCAGCCCAGGCCAGGGGACCTGTATGTCCTGTGGTTCTCTGCCACCTTGTGTCTGCATCTGGATACTGCACTGTCCTCAGTATCTTCTGAGAAGGATGGAGACCACCCTCCCTTCTGCCATGTGGCCACCACCGTCACCCACCACCATCACCGTACATCTGTTCCTCAGAGGAACCTCAGTTCTGTGGGATGGGAGAACAGGTGCTCCCAGGCTTCAGGAGGAAAATGCAAGAGCTCTGCAATCAGACCTCACTTAGACTCCTGCTTTCCCCTTCACAGCAGAGACTGTGGACAAGTCAGTTCACCTTTTTGAGCCTTAGTTTCTACATCTATAGAATGTAGGTGATAATATACACCTGCCTCCTGACTTGTGGCTACTGAACTTCTAGCAAGCCAAATGGATGTAATGTTGTAAAGATTAAATGAAAAATTATAAAATTCCTACAGATCATAGACCAATGAATACTTCTGGAACAAATGAAAGAATGAGTAAATAGGTGATGGACAGACCTGGGAAGAAGCTTGAAGCCATCAGTCCAACTTCCTTCCTGATGCTTAAGTCCCCTCTTCTGACGAACCCAGTGAGATGAGGAATAAGTATGCGAGTTGCTAAGGGTGAGGATGTCTTTCTGACAGTTGCTCTTGGAGTCCCACTTCCAAATTCCTAAAGACGAGAAACTGATTGGCCTAGCTGGGTTGGGGGCCTGCCCCTGGTCCGGGCAGTTGGCCAGGGGTCTGCTATGTTAGTTAAGGGATACCAAGAAGGAGTGGGTCCTTGTGAGCTGGGTTGACGTTCTGGGGTGTGTTTACTAAACCACAGGCGAGCCTGAGCCAAGTAGCAGTGGCAGCAGGACATTTGTGGGGAAAACCCTCCTGAGACCCAGAGGTAGGTCTTAGAAGCGAAGCACTGTGAGCGTTAAGAAAGCCCACATGGCTAGACTTCATACCGTGACCTTCTAGAAAGCCAGATGGGTATAGATTGATTTATCTCATCCATCTGCTTCTAAAGAATCAACTGATGCCAGTATCGCTTTTATTCCTACTTCAAATATACAAAAATCGAAACCCAGAGATGTTAGATTTCTTGCTTGATGTTACAGAAACAGTTTTTTCTAAGCCAGAATCTAATTTCTCCACTTTCTGGCCGAGGTTTCTGCCATCACAGCACCATAGCCCCAGGCAAAGGACAGGCTCCAGAGGAAACTTGGTTTTTCTGGGAAGGGCAACCCCCAGGAGGACCTAATGAGCTGGACAGAAGGCATCATTTTCTAGACAGAGCCCTCAGAGACAATGAGTATGTATTTCCACGCTCTTTAATCCTTGATGACCCCTCTCCTATTTGAGATAAGGATTCAGGGGTCTTTTTGAAAAAAAAAATAATTGGTCCTATCTTTCCTATTAGCTGTATTGAACACATTTCAACTTTAGGAAACAATTAGAACAGAGCCTAACTTAAGAAATTCTTTTTGTAGAGAAATTAATGCCTCTTAGTCTTTATAAATAATCTTTTTCTCTGTTGTTTTTCAAAGTTTTGAAATATTTTTCAGGTAGTACATGGTCACAGAAACTCTATGTGCACTGTAAATTATTAGCAGAAAGTTAGTGAGGCAGACAGACTCTGTGGCTGCCCCCGTCATCTCTGCTTCCTGATGTTCGTGCCTCTGTGATGTCCCTTTCCCTGCAAGTGGGTGGCACCTGTGACTTGCTTCCACCCATACAAGGGCAAAGGTGATAAGGATGTCATCTCTGTGATGATGTTCCATAAGATTATAATGCCTGTCTTGCAAAGCGACTCACTTCCTGGGAGGCTTTGAGGAAGTAAGTGATCATGTTGGGAAGACCCACAGGGCAAGGAGCTGAGGGTGGTCTCTGGCTGACAGCCCCCAAGAACGTGAGGCCTTCGGTCTGACAACCTACCAGAAACTGAGTACTCCCAACAGCCATGTGAGCAAGGAGGTGGTTCCTTCCCCACGCATGCCCCAGATGAGACCATAGCCCCAGTCATCATCTTGATTGTAGCTTTGCAGCAGACACAGCTAAGCTGTGCCTGGACTCCTGACCTACAGAAACTGTGACATAATAGATGTGTGTTGTTTTAAGCCACTGAGTTTGTAGTGATATTGTTATGTAGCAGCAGACAACTAATACAACCTGATAATACAGATATGAAAAAACTTACGTCCTTACTATCCAGAGATTACCATTGTTAACAACTTCATGTGAGTCCTCCTGGGTAAACTGAATACATTTTCATTGAAAAATCATAATTAAACAGAAGCAAATAGGTCAAAAAAGGGAAGTCCCTCCTCTACTTCTTTACCTCGTCCCCCTCCCCAACTTCCCTGGGAAAACCACTGCTAGCAATTTTGTGTGTTTCTCTCTCTCTCTTTCAACATCCATAGAATTATATATTATGTATTCATATGTAATAAAACTGCAATATGTAGTATACATCTATAGAATACACTTTATAGAAGTATATTGTACATATTTTTAAATAGAAATGCACATGCATAGTTAAAAAAAAAAAGACTGGGGATTATTTTATGTTATTCTGTACCAGTTTCTCAAGTGAAAAAACTGGGACTCACCTTTTCCCTTACTCTCCACATCCAAGTCACCAGTAAATTCCTTTGTTTCCATCTCTGAATATAACCCAAGTCTGCCTCATTGCTTGTCACTTCTCAACACTGTTTCCAAAGGCCAAGCTACCATCTCCTCTGGGTCTTCTCCTAAGTGGCCCCTGCTACAGCCTTGCCCGCTGAGCTTCCTCTCCACACCACAGCCAGAGCAACTCTGTTAAAACCTGAGTCAGATCCTGTCACCTCTCTGCTCAGAACCCACCAGTGGCTCCCATCCCACATGGAATAAAAATTTCGGCCCTCCCTTCTCCTACCATACCTTCACCCCTGCTGGATAACTTAAGAAGGGTAAAAGAAGGACCAAAGTTCAGAATGAGTGGTGAGATTGGAGGATGTAAAGGGGGGGAAAAAGTGAAACTTTTATCTTAAAACAAAATTTCAAACATGTCCAACCTACTGTTTCTTTTCTAGTTCTCCGTATCCTAAACAAATACCAGTATCGCACTACGGTTGGACCTGGGCACATTTGCTCTTTATTAACATTTGAGATTCTGAGTACAGCTGCGTACAAAGTGGCACATTGCTGAAAGACCCATCTTCCACCAGGATACCTGACCACTCTCTCTTCCTCCACACTAGCCCCGATGTGTCACTCCCATCCCTGAGGATCTTTTTTAATCCCTTAAGAATGGTTTATTCAGACCCACCAAGAATTTCTTTATCAGGAGGGTCATGCCCACAGCGTGGACAATTCCCGCTGTCTGAGGGTGGAATGTCCTTGGTAAGACTACAGTCAGTGTTTCCTGGATTAGAACCCTTCCCTGGCATCCACAGCCTGGAAAATGAAGTCCAGTCTACTGATCTTGCACACACGGCCCTCCGTCTTCTGATCCCACCCACCTCTCCAGCCTTGTCCTTTCCTGCTCACTCACCGCCCTCCTGCCCCTGTTTCCCCTCGGAGCCTTTGCACACGTGGCCATTCTCTCTCATTTTTGCATGTCTAAATCCTACTTATTCCCCCCAAACCATTCACATCTTAAGCTAAATATTCATCAGTCTATCAGCATCCATCGATGAGCCCCAGTGATAAGGTAACCCCCGTGTCCCTGAGCACTTTCTCTTCCGTCTGTAATCACTTTGAGTTATTCCTGCAACAGCTTATCCCTTTTTGCTATTAGCCACAATGCTGTACTGATGGGCTATGTTCTCTGAAATATTTTCCTTAATTAAGATCATTATAAATAAACAATCCATTCCAGTTCCCTCCTCCATATTCCACAGGATGCAGACTCTTCTCCGCCAGGGAGTAACCATATTGTAAACGCTCTCAGCCAAGAGACCTCGCACTGTGCAGTGAGATGAAAGTGCTTTGCAGTGTATGTTACTTACTCTGTTGAAGCCTCTCTTTCTGCCAATTACTTTTGTGTGTGCCTATCATGGCTGAGAAACTATTTGCAAGTATAGCACTGGACCCGCCAGAGAGAGAAGCAGAAGAAGAAGATGTTAAAGTGCAAATTTGACAGTGACTCTAGGTAACTATATGGGAATGGTTGAGAGAGCAGAGGAAAAAAGATCAACAGGCAATTACAGATTGGTGGAATGGCTTTGACATTGTTAAGAACATTGTAAATTTCGCTGCAGTCCAGAAACACTAACCAGCAACTAGAGGGGTGGCAGGTGACAGCAATCATGACTGGGAGCTTATCAATTGTTTGTGGACAAAGCCCCACCAATGTGCATGGCTGAGTTTGCATCTCCTTAGGGATGAGGCCATGTGGACCACTCATAGGCTGATTAAAACAGCACTCGTATATCGAGGAATGCATCCTTTATGCAAAACAGTAGTACGTGTATAATACTTTCATTTCTATTATCTTATTTTCCTTTATCAAATTGTAAGTGTCTTAAAATCTGAATATGTTCTAGATTTACATACTGCTTTGAACATGGTAGACACTGAGAAAGAGTTCTCTCAACAACTGAATTCTAAAATACCTAGATTGGGTACCTTGCTCTGGATACAGAGCTTGCAAAACAGTTGCTTTGTTTTGCTTGCAAAACAGTTTTCTTTAAAAGTTTTCTCTTACCCACCGAGGATAACTCCCACAGCTTCTTGTGTTATAGCTCTTGTCACAATATAGTATACATATTGTTTTCTTGTCTGTCTTTTCCACTGTCCTGATTGGGCAGAGCTGTAGATCAGTCAGGGTCTCAGCAGGAAACAGATGCCACACCCAAACTGGTAAACTCCAGAAAGAGTTAATAAGGGACAATTTACCAAGTTAGAGGCTGGATATTGGGAAACCACAGGGCATGCTCTAGCATCCAGAGCTAGTAAAGCCAGAGGAGTCATGTGCCAGGGCCTCTTTCATTCGAGATACATGGACAGCCTGACACACTCATGGGCAGGGGATCAATACCCCTACCTCACTCCCCTCCCATTCTCCAGTCTCTGCCAGGGCTCCCTATTGGCTGAACCAATGCCAGAGGACGAGGAGCCCATGGGTGTGGTCCACAGAATCGCCCTTCTGGGCAGAGACCAGGGTAGAGAGGGTGAAGAGTGGATCTGGCTGGGCAAATGGGAGATATCAAGACAGTGTGCGTCCTATATAATATTTATGTCCGTTGGGCCTAGAACAACCCTCACTGAAGATTTACATCCCTGATGCCCAGGAAAATCCTTGATACTGGGGCAGAAATTATAGTTATATTTCAACGATATAGTCAGGCACTAGAGAGATAAACATAAATGTCAATAACCATTTGGCTGGAAGCAGAGCACAAAGGATAAATTAGAGATGAAGGAAGAAAACTTTTCTGAGACAGGCGTGTCTGGTTAACGGAAGGGTACATGTTTGCAGGGCTTCAAACCTCCTCCTGGGGACCGAGTCAGGTGCCCCAAAGGTGAGGGTTGGTTCAGGTGACTCCGGAAGAATATTTAACTCACCATTTTTTTTTTTAAATAGCAGTACGAGTAAAGTCCATCTTCAACTGTCCGTGGGTATTGAGGTAGAATGAGTTTCTCCAGATCCTGCACACTTAGCTAGTTAATAGCAGTATCTGTCAGGATAGAATCAGTTATGCTATACCAATAAACAACATAAAAATTCCAGAGGCTTCTTGTGGGTATATACTCACAGAGATAGTTGTATACTCGTGTTCATAGCAGCATGACTCGCAATTGCCAAAGGAAGAAGCAACCCAAATGTCCATCAGTAGATAAACAAAATGTGGCATATAGATACAGTGGAATATTATTCAGCCTTAAAAAGGAAGAAAATGCTATCATGTGCTACAACATGGATGAACCTGGAGGATTCACACAAATTTTGTGTGATACTACTTTTATGAGGTACCTAGCGTAGTCATATGTATAGGTGCATAAACTTAAATGGTGGTTGTCAAGGGCACCGATGGATGTCAAGGGGGAAGGGGAGGCTGAGGTATTGTTGTTTCATGGGTAGAGAGTTTCCGTTTTACAAGATGAAAAGAGTTCTGGAGGTTGGTTGCACAAATGTGAGTATACTTAACACTACTGAACTATACACTTAAAAATGGTTAAGATGGTAAATTTTATGTGTATATATTTTACCACAATTAAGAAAAATTTTTAATTAAAATGATTAAGTGACTTTGGGCTTCCCTGGTGGCGCAGTGGTTGAGAGTCCGCCTGCCGATGCAGGGGACACAGGTTCGTGTCCCGGTCCGAGAAGATCCCACATGCCGCGGAGCGGCTGGGCCTGTGAGCCATGGCCGGTGAGCCTGCGCGTCCAGAGCCTGTGCTCCACAACGGGAGAGGCCACAACAGTGAGAGGCCCGCGTTATCGCAAAAAAAAAAAAAAAAAAATTAAGTGACTTAAACCACAAAAATTTATTTCTCACTCCACTACATTTTCTTTGAGGGTTAGCTAAGAGCTCTACTCCATGTTAATACTGTCCTCCCTCTGGACCCAGATAACGGAGGAACTACTTTCTGGAACACTGCTGGTTTCCATGGCTAAGGAAAGAGACTAAGGGTGAGTCTTCCCACCCAAACCTAATAAACTCAAGGTACCCACAGATACATGAGGTCAGAGACATGGGGGCAAGAAGCCCAAGAACAAATGAAAATCAAGAAGTATGTCTAGGGCTTCCCTGGTGGCGCAGTGGTTGAGAGTCCGCCTGCTGATGCAGGGGACGCGGGTTCGTGCCCCGGTCCGGGAAGATCCCACATGCCGCGGAGCGGCTGGGCCCGTGAGCCATGGCCGCTGAGCCTGCGCGTCCGGAGCCTGTGCTCCACAACGGGAGAGGCCACAACAGTGAGGGGACCGCGTACCGCAAAAAAAAAAAGTATGTCTAGAAAAAAACCATGGCCATGGCTCCTGGCACGAGTAGCTGAGTAGACTCAAATAGATAAAAAGTTGACCATGGTTTTAGAAGAACCACTAGCCTGGCCTAAAAAGGCCTGTGACTTCTTTGGTTTCCTCAGCCACCTTTGGGCAACAAGCAGGCCGAGAAAGCTGTTCATCCCCGAGGAGGTCGTTTACTAAGTAAATCCTAGATTTACTTAATTCTAAATTATCCTATTCAGGTAATACTAAGGAAAGTGATGAAAAAGCAAAGTAGAGCCAATGGCCATAGAGAACACAGACAAGGGAACTAAATACCCCCAGGGAGCTGAATCAGGGCCGATTCAAGAAACATACCCTCCCTGCGGGAGTGGAGAAGTGGAGGCCTCTCAGAGAGTCTGCCCACCTTTGGTGTGTTTCAGAACTGCTGTGGACCCATCACTGCTGTGTATCTCCTATTTCTCTCTTTCCCAGCGGGAGTGTTTAGCCATTGCATATTGGGGGAGGGGGAAGAGACACGAATAGCTCATTTTCTAGTTCACTGGTTTCCAGGTCAAGAGGAGTCGTACTCCAGATTGATGAGACTGCACCTCATTCATTAAAGTAGAAACTGTCATGAGATCCTGAACTTTGAGCTTGATACTGAAAATGGATGGGACTTCAGGCCTCTAAGGGGACTTGAGAGAGGGATGAGTAGGTTTTATGTACAGGAGGAGGGTGAACGGAATGCGGGGTTACCGGACGGGTAGACTGTTGCAGTCTTTAGTGATGCTCACCAAGTATCCTCATTCTCTCCTACTCTGGGTACACAGTAAGGGGGCACTTCCTGCCCACGCTGTAGTTGGAAGAGACTGAGAGAGACTGATTCAGTTCTTTGCCTTTTGTTTTCACTGGCACACGTGCGTACCAAGAAAGTGGTCTGTGGATCAGCATCTTATTTTTTATTTTATTATTTTTTGGCCACGCTGCGTGGCTGTGGGATGTTAGATCCCTGACCAGGGATTGAATGCAGGCCCACGGCAGTGAAAGTGCTGAATCCTAACCACTGGACACCAAGGAACTCCTGGATCAGCATTTTAGAAACTAAAAATATAGTTTTTGATTAAATGCTCAAAAAAGAAGAGGTAAACAGTAAAAAAATAAAAAATAAAATTTTAAAAAAGAAGAGGTAAACAGAAAGAGATTATTGGTGTAATAAAGGCTTGGAGCAGACAGGAGAGGATATTAAGAGAACGGGGGCCAGAGTTGGCACCAAACAGGAAGAGAGCCACTGTGGCCTCCATGATTGGTGACAGACTGAAGGCTGGTGGCCTGAGATGTTTTGGTTCATTTGTCTCCTCAGTATTGCTGACTCCAGCCCATCACTGACTCTCCAGCAACTAGCATGCAGATTATAGAGCAATTACAGCAACAGCTAAGTGCGTTCTTGGGCATGACATCAAGGCTAAGACTTTATGTTTTCCATAACATATGTCTGGTGCCACTAACTCGCTAACTCCAATCTAGCCAGGAATCCCAGACCTGACAGCCTTTCCTAGACCAAAAGTTCCATTAGAAAAATCCACTGGCCAGCACTCAGATTTAATAGATGATGTCGATCCAAACTGTGACAAAAGCATTTTATAGGATTTTATAGGAAATTTTATAGGATTTTATAGGATTTTATAGGAAATCATTTTGAAGCCATTTTAGTCGGGTGGGGAAGGAGGGAGGAAGAGGGAATTATGATAACTTAAGACGGTGGTGACAGCTCCACAGTCACCAGGGATCCCAAAGGAATCTGTCAGGCCACCACCTTGACCCAGAAAGGCAATAACACTCTCTTCAAGGCCACCCTGCTGCTTCCTTTGGGCAGGCGCCCTGGTTTTCAAGGCGCCATGGAATTCAAAGAGAAAAGGTCTTTGTAATCCAAGAGCCAGAGACCTTAGCGGAGCCCAGAACGAGGCAGCTGGCCTTCTGGATAGGTGCACTTCTTCCTTTCCAGTAAAATGTATCAGCTCAGAGGGTAAGCCTGACGTGAGTCTCGAAAAACAGGAAGTGCTTGGCTTTTCATCTTTGAGTTTCTCCAGTCACACTCTTGTCGAGTCTGTCTCCTTCTCATCTCTGAGTCTCTCTATCCCCGCCACACCTGCGTCTCAAGCTTACTTTCAGAAGCTGATCTTATTCCAAAGGTGATGCCACCACTGAGCAGTACTCCTCAGCTGTGTGGCAGCAAATAAATGAATGCGCAGACACCTCGAGATGCTGGTGACCAGCAAGGCTGCCACGGTAGGGGCGCTGGCTCTGTGGCCCGTGCATATACCCTGCAGGCCAGGGCACAGGGCCTAACGTGGGACGACAGATGTGGCTGGTCCCCTCGGCTCCACACTGCGGGGTGCTGGCTTTTCATGGGCTTTCTGCTGATGAGCACTTTGCGCAGTGGAGGAGCCTCATGGCACAGTGCTACTCTGACGCCTGTGAGTCACGGGAAAAGCAGCTGCTCGGGCTGCCACAGCTGCTGAAAGAGATTTCTGAGTCCAAGAGTGATTGATGCATTTTCTTTTTTATTTCTTTTTTAATTAAATTTAATTTATTTATTTATCTTGGCCACGTGGCATGTGGGATCTTAGTTCCCCAACCAGGGATCAAACCGGCACCCCCAGAAGTGGAAATGCAGAGTCTTAACCACTGGGCCGCCAGGGGAAGTCCCAATGCATTTTCTTTTTTCTTTTTTTTTAAAATTAATTAATTAATTTATTGGCTGCATTGGGTCTTCGTTGCTGTGTGTGGGCTCTCTCTAGTTGTGTAGGGCGGGGGCCACTCTTCACTGCGGTACACGGGCTTCTCACTATGGTGGCTTCTCTCTGTTGCGGAGCACAGGCTCTAGGCACGTGGGCTGTAGTAGTTGTGGCTCGCGGGCTCTAGAGCGCAGGCTCAGTAGTTGTGGTGCACGGGCTTAGTTGCTCCGTGGCATGTGGGATCTTCCTGGACCAGGGATCGAACCCGTGTCCCCTGCATTGGCAGGCGGATTCTTAACCACTGCGCCACCAGGGAAGTCCCCCAATGCATTTTATATTGTCCTTAATCTTCTCTCATGCCTAGTAACCTGATAAGGCATCAGCTACAGAAAATTTTTCAAAACTCTAAAGTCTTGTTCTCCTAATCTCACTTATGTTAAAATTCCAAGGAAGCAGGAGGATTTCCCTGAAGGCAGGGAATAAGCCCCAATATGGTGTGGTCTCTGCAAAGTGCCTTTATTAGTTTGCTAGGGCTGCCTTAACAAATGACCACTAACTGGATGCCTTAAAACAAAAGAAATTTATTCTCTCACTCTTCTGGAGGCTACAAGTCCAAAATCAAGGTGTCGTTGAGGCCATGCTCTCTCTGAAGGCTCTAGGGGAGGATCCTTCCCCATCTCTTCTGGCTTCTGGTGGTTGCCAGCAATCCCTGGATTTCCTTGGCCTGTAGACATGTTATTCCAATCTTTGCCTCTGTCTTCACGTGGTCATCTTCCCTCTGCATCTGTGTCATCACAAGGTATTCTCTCTGTGTGTTGGTGTCCACATTTCCCTCTTCTTATAAGGACACCAGTCATTGAATTAGGGCTCTCCCTAACCCAATATGACCTCACTTAATTAATTACACCCACAAAGACCCTCTTTCCAAATAAGGTCACATTCTGAGGTTTTGGGCGAACGTAAATTTGTGGTGGGAGGGAGCTATTAGTCAACCCAGGACAGTGACAAAACACAGGAATGGAAGTCTTTCTGTCTGGAAGTTGGGGGCATGTTCCAGTGTGGCTAGTGAGTCCCCTCTGTCAAGCATACCTTTACCTTAGCTTCTGGTCTGTGACTAGGTAGCAATAATAGTTGAGCACTTACTCTGGGCCAGGCTTTAAATACTTTTACATGCTCCTTACATTGCTGCAAAAATCCCAAGAGGCCACACTCCCACCACCTTCATTTGACTGACAAGGACACTAAAGGAGCTGAGAGGGTAAGTGAACTGCAGGCAGAACTCCACAGACGCACCAGACCACCTCTGCCCCTGTATCTTTAACCAGGACACTCTGCTGCTCTCGGGGGTAGAACAGACGTATCAGAGCCTTTACGTCTGGACAGGGTTTGCTTTTGTCTGTTTATTTTGCTTTTTGTGGTTCTTGGAAATGTAAAACTATGATACAGGGAGAAATACTATATCAAAGTCTGTATTTTTTTAAATAATAAAAATATTTGAAAAGTGAATTAACCAAGATAATTCAAACAACCATCTAGCAATGAGAAAACAAAAGCTACTTATGAAAGACAGTCAAATCTCTTTAAATTGGCCACAAACAGCTAATTTAAACCAAGTCCCAGAGTTAGATACCTTAGGGCTCTGAGTTGGACACCATGTCAAGAAGGCAGTAGATGGACCTGCTCCTTGACTGTGAGAGCAGCCAGTCTCCACGTTCAGGAGCAACCTAGAGGAAGCAACAATGCTGTTGGCCCAAATGACATCCTCTCTAACTGAGTATCTGAAATGAATCTTCCATGGGTTGCCTCCCTCCCAGCCGTGCCTGGTGCGTTTCCTCGGGCTATCTCTGGAGAGGCTAAACAACAGACACTGTAGAGGACCCACATTTACCAACATCACCTCTCACTGCCAGGTAAGCCATAGCTTCCCACCGCACCCTAGTGTCCTCGGCACTGCTGCCCTGGGGCCACCCAAACTACTTAGTCATTCGTTCCACAATATTTATCGAGGGCCTACTAGACACTAGGTAGGGAAGGCATGTAGATGTCATGGTGACGAGATGCACAAGTCACTCTCCTCATTCCGGCGGGGAGACAGGCATTAAACAAATTGATGAGCTCATTTCAGAGAGTGAGAAGTACTGAGAAGATAGTAAGGCAGGGTGATGTGATGGGCAGTGGCTTCTAGGTGGGCTTCATGAGTTTGGGGCACTCAAGGAGAGCCTCTTTAAGGAGATGGTGTTTGAACTGAGAGCGGAATCACGAGAAGGTAAGTCTTTTTCAGGTTGAGGCAGGCTGAAGAAACAGGAAACTGAGTTCATCCATCCTCCCAGCCAACCTAGACCCTGGGGTCTGGCAGATCCCGCCAAGAAAGCGAACTTCTGCTGTCGGTATTCAGTGCGCTGATATGCCTTTCAGTCAGTGCTGTTGTAGCAGTGTCATTTAATAGGACAAGTGTAAATTCAATATAACTATTTATTTACAAAGATCTTTCTTTGATTGTAAACAAATGTGTGCAAATAGTTGGATCTAATTTTGTTAACTCTTTAGCCTTGGGAGGCAAAGCACTCCGTCAAGGGAGTGGAGTTGTTTCCTTTAGGAACAGCTTCTATTTCAAATTACAATTAAATAACGGGAGCTAGGAGGGAAAATATTCTCTTTAAACCAAAGGCCACTTCTGTCATTCTTCTGTAACAGTTACAGTGAGCCCAGACTGTCCCCGAGTTAAGGCTCCCTGAACCCGGGAGAAGTCTGGATTCCAGGCAATGGCTGGGGTGGAGTTCCCAGAACTGGGGTTCCTGTGGGGTGTTGTCTATCCTATGTTAGGGTAGGACTGAGTGACCAGCCTCAGCAGTTCTCGTTTTCTACCCCCTCTGCTGTAAAAGGCTGGCTAATGTGTAGAGCCTTTGGGTATCCATAAAGGGACATCAAGTTGATGGCAGATACAAAGGTTGGCTCTCCCAGCATCCATTCCGGTCACCTCTAGCTTACTCCCGCGCTATAGATAGTCTGGAAAGCTAAATTACATTTCTTGGTGTCCTTTGCAGCTAGGGTGCTAGAATGTAATGTGGTTCTCCCTAGAGGGTCTCTTACAGGAGTTCCTGACTTGGCAGTGAGCAACGTGAGGCAGCAGCCATGTGCAAGGGAACGAGTTCCTCTTGTAAACACACTAGCAGATGCATCTGGTTCTTCTGGGGCTGCGGCAGCAGTTTCAGGCATCCAGTTCCCAATTTCACAAGTGCCAAAGAATGGGGAGCAGCAGCCATGGTACTTCTGTTCGAAACATAGCAAGTCAGTGGTTTTCAAACTTCACTGTACATCAGAATCACCTGGAAAACTGGTTAAAACACGGATTGCTGGGCCTCATTCCCAGAGTTTCTTCAGTGGGTCTGGGAGGAGGTCTGAGAATTTGCATTTCTACCAAATGCCCAGGTGATGCCGATGCTACTGGTCTGGGAACACACTTTGAGAAGCACTCTTTTAAGAGCTGATTCCTCATTTCTCCTGGCTGTATTGGTTCTAAGTATAATTTCCAAGCCTGTGTGGTGTTCCAGGAGATTCTGTTAACACCCTTTGGTAAACTCCTTTCTGCATGATCTAGCTTAAGTGGACTCTGTTGTCTGCAACTAAGAACCCCAATCCATATAAGGTCCTTGGTCTTACCTACCAATGCTCTACACATTCTTGTCATTTTCTGCAAATCCTCCTCTCTCCTCAGCTGGGATCTCCATGTCAATTCTCTAGCCTTGGCTCTATTTCTTATAGAAGTCACATGACTCATGCTGACACAAACTCTGTCCTACCAGATGTTCTTCTGTTTCACGATCATATCTAAATAACTCCTCCTTGTTCTACAGTGTTCTGCATCTCCCACCTTCTCCAAAAATAATCAAACCAGGAATGTTCGTTCACTGAAGAACGAGGTTAGGGTCTATTGCCTCAAAGGCAAAAATATCTTGAAATTAGCACTGAAGTAGTCCCAGAGAAGAAAAAGTATATAAGAAAGTCTTTTTATCTGCCACAGGAAAAAAAAAAAGCCAGATGCCATATGTCTGCTTCATACTCAGTTTTTTTTTTAATTAATTAATGAATTAATTTTGGGCTGCATTGGGTCTCCGTTGCTTCTCTCTTGCTTCAGACCTTCTCTAGTTGCAGCGAGTGGAGGCTACTCTTCTTTGCAGTATGCGGGCTTCTCATTGTAGTGGCTTCTCTTGTTGCAGAGCACGGGCTCTAGGTGCGCTGGCTTCAGTAGTTGTGGAATGCAGGCTCAGTAGTTGTGGCTCGTGGGCTCTAGAGCACAGGTTCAGTAGTTGTGGCACACGGGCTTAGTTGCTCCGTGGCATGTGGGATCTTCCCCAACCAGGGCTCGAACCCGTGTCCCCTGCATTGGCAGGTGGATTTTTAACCACTACGCCACCAGGGAAGTCCCACACTCAGTTTTTTAATATTTGATCTTTTTTGGTAAAGTATCTTAATGTGAAATTTAAAATAAGAACAACCTAAAAGAGCCCTCTTGGAAGAGTATAAGAGTGGATAAGATTGATAAAATGGCATCTTGCTAGACACGTCTATTTAAAAATTGGTTAAAAGATATTATTTACCCAATGAACCATAAGGGCTCAGGGGAAAAAAAGAAACCCAATCACAATAACAGTCTCTCAGGTAAATGCCCCTTCAGACGGTTTTTTAAATGTGTGTCATTTATTTGATAAAGCATAGCAGCCTATCCAGAGAGGGGTTATGCTCTGCTGCGTAAATAGGCATTTGGACAGCTTTAAAAATGCATACTCTTTACACCCAAATGCCGAGCAAAAATCACAAAGGAAAGCGGTTATTATGAGCAAAGAGCAACCGCTTTTCAAAACCAAGAGGTGATCCAGCCGAACGGTGTATTTAAACTTTTCTTCTCTAAGAGCTACATAAACATCTACTTATTTACTTACTTAAATGACCACTAGTCACTTCTGGGGCTGGATGGAGAGACTTCCCAGGAAGAGTGAACGGACCCTCCCTGAGCTTTAGGCTTTCTCAGCTTTCTCACCTTGTCTGCTCACCAGAATCACCCATCCTAGAGAGGCCTGGACACACGGTGTTCTAAATGCTCCCCAGGCGATTCTGATGTACAGTCAGGATTGAGAACCTCCAGGCTGGATAAAGAATCTGAAGCCCAGAGAGGCCAAGCGACTTGCCCAAGATCACACAGTAAGCCTAGGGTAGTACACAGGTATCTGGATCCTAGGTTTCACTCTTATTCCTCATATGTTCTCCTTTCCTTTCAGAGTTGTCTTTTTGGTTTACTTTTAATATGATTTCATGCTTTCTTTCACTACATCTACTTTTAAAGTATGTAAGTTGTATGCAGTAGTTATACAATTACATTAGCAAACATTCAGAAAACACAAGGGGAAAAATATATTTCCATTCCCCGAATACCAGTTCAATTAGTACTTTTGTACTAATTGTACTTGATTCCCTTAGATCCTACTTTTTCTCTATATATTTTTCCTATTTGTAAAAACAAGTTTATGTTTTTGTATATTCTTAAATTTTATACTCTAAGCAGTCTACTTTACTATAAAATCTCTGTTGGCTTTATGTTAAATTTAAAAGTAATAGATGTTCACTGAATGTAAACATGCACATGATGGAAAATGGAAGGCCCTAAAACCTTCCCATCCCATTCCAGTTTCTAGAGGAAATCTCTTTTTCTTTCTATACATATTCTGAAATGGGATTGTATGATGTGTGCAGTTCTGTAATATGTTCTTTTTTTTTTTTTTCCTTTTTCTACTTAGCAGAATGCTTTGGGCATCTTTCCACCTCAGTGAATACTGATCTACCTCATTCATACTACTCCACTGAATGTATAGTCCATAATTCAGTTAACCAATGTCATACGAAATATTTAAAAGCCTTTTCTATCAAAAACAAACACACAAACAACTAACCGAACGCATCTCTGGGCTTCCTAGTCCAGGCTGCCCCTCCAGGGGCACCTCCCCGATGCCAGCATCCCAGTGCACACACTGTTCTCTGAAGATAGAGGGCTGGGGAGGAATCCTGTCATTGACTCCCCGACCCGTGGTAAAAAATGCAGCCCACAAGGAGTGACACTGATAATTCGCCTCATATCCAAGGCAACTCAGGGAACAGGGAGGCCAGGCCCAGGATGCACCTGATCTAAATGTGCTTTCAGAAATCCCCAGAGCCGCCATAATTCAAGGACTTCAGGGCTCCCATGCAGACTAACCTTTCTTTCTCAGGTCCCTCCTCCTGCTGGCAGCTCAGGGATGGGAGGCAAAGTGAAAATAGAGCCATTCAGCTACAGCAACACAGGTGTCTCGGGTTTTGTTTTTAAACGTCCAGGAAGGAAAGGAAATAGAAATTCATTGCCAAAAAGTGTAATTTTTACAGAAAGCAATTCAGCAACCTAGCCTTTTTAAGGCTCTTGAACCTTTGACCCAGAGCTGCTACTCCTAGGCAACCTAGCCTAATAAAGTGATCGGATTCGTACAGAAATACTAAGAGCTCAGACCCTGGAGGCAAAACACTGGGCTTGGAATCCTGAATTTACTCTTACTACCTCTCAGTGCCTGTTCTGTCATCTTTTACGTACAAGTAATACCTGTACCACCTCAGTGGGCTCTTGTGAAGAGGAAGTGAATTAACCAACATAAGCCATTTAGAAAAGGACCTAGAAAGTTTTGTAAATGCTGGTTATTATCACTTGTAACAGCGAAGATTGATGGGGAACTGGTTAAATAAATAAGGGAATACTATGTAGCCATGAAAAATCACCATGAGCAAATTCACATAACATAATGTTAATTGAGAAAGACAGAATAAAGAACAACTTTATATGAAGTATGATATCAATTGCATAAAAGTGCAGCAAAAGATTAGATATGTCAGGACTGTAAGATTATGTGTATTTTTATGTTTTCATATTAATGATCTATGATCAGGAATAGGTTTTTTTAAAATAAAAAGCATCTTGGGGATATGTATAGTATATTAGTATGGTTTGAAATATATATATATATATATATATTATATTAGTATACTAATCCAGTTAGAGGGCTGAGGGTTGTCTGCTCTCTGGGTCTGTCCAGTGTGTGTGGCCCTCCTCCACCACTGCTCCCCGCAGTCTTCTCATTTCACTCTTCTCTCCCTTACATGGCTTCCTTTCAAAATAGGATTCTATGAACTTATTCAGGCACAACTTAACTCTAAAAGACCGTTAATGCTTAAAGTGTTATGCTTCCCACGAGAATATGTTTTACCAGGGAACAAAGAAAAGGAATGAAATCCCTAATAGTGGGATTTTAGGCCACATCAACACAATGGAGGAGGGACTTCCCTGGTGGTGCAGTGGTTAGGAATCCGCCTGCCATGTAGGGGACATGGGTTCGAGCCCTCGTCTGGGAAGATCGCACATGCCGCGGAGCAACTAAGCCCGTGCGCCACAACTACTGAGCCTGCACTCTAGAGCCCGCAAGCTGCAACTACTGAAGCCCGTGCGCCTAAAGCCCGTGCTCTGCAATGAGAGAAGCCACCGCAATGAGAAACCCGCGCACCGCAATGAAGAGTAGCCCCCGCTCGCCGCAACTAGAGAAAGCCTGCATGCAGCAATGAAGACCCAACACAGCCAAAAATAAATAAATAAATAAATAAAAAGACAATGGAGGAAGCTATTGTATAAGCAGAAAGGAAATAGTTTCCTGATGCCCCCTGAAATCAAATCCTGTTGATTCATGAGGCTGGCTCAGCTCAAAACCACAGACAGTTCAAAGTGAAAAATCCTTATCTCTGAGACCTTGATCAAATAAGCAGAAATGGAAAAACCAAGTTGGGGGCAGTATAGAACGGAGCTATAGAAAGGGCTGATTCACCATGGGGAGACTTTTACTATTTTAAATACAATACAGGTCTTTAATGAGCCTTTATGGTGTCAGGAAGGAGTCCCAGGGTATTATGCCAGCTCCTTAGTAATAGCAAGAAAAACACCAGTGACCTCCAAGAACTAGACATGTCTGACTTCCTGCCCACCACAGGTAGAAGGAAGGAAAAATGAATGCCCTTCCCAAGTTCGGAGGGCACTGTACTGGGAAAAAGAAATGATTAGAATTTACATTGTCTGAGCCCAGGTTTGTAACAAAGAAATTGCTTCATAATTTAAAAATTATTCATTCCTGCCTATGCTGTGGCCTCATCCCAGGAAGTAGCAAGTCAACTGTATCCAATGAGGGATTAAAGATAATAAATAAAAGAGTAGCAATTAATTGTGCATCCTCATTTAAGAGGCTGGGCTGCCTGGGTCATGCTTGAGTGGCTTATCAAATTTAGCTCTATTATGACTGTCTTGTATTTCAATTGACGTTTGTGCTCACGTCTGAAGGCACTTGTACCGTGAGGCTTTTCACATATAAAAGAACTTAAATGTATAGATTGTTATAGGATTCTATCATTCTTACAGCATGAGGGAAAAGTGTTGAAAATGGCAGTTTAATGAGTCATGCAAAGTGGCTCGGTATTCAAAGTCCTGATTCAATTATTTTTCCCCCTCCAAAGGCCATTCGAGGCAGAGTAATATGGTTGTTTTCTAAATGCCATGGTTCTGACTTGCCTTTTTGTAATTCTTGGTAATTTCCTTGCTTATTGAAAAGCAAAGACATTCTAAGAGCCAAAACCTGGGACCAAATTCTGATAACCAGAATCATTTTTGGAGCCCAAAAACAACAACCAAAAAAGCACAAGGCGAGGAAATGGGCATGGGGACTTTAGATGCAGTGCTCACAGTGAATCCCACCCCTTCCTGAACTATTGCCAGAGCAGGAGGTGTCAGTGGGTGCAGGAAGGGTCCTTGCTGAAATGCAGGAAACATTCCCTCTTTTCCAGGCAGGTTGTTGTCCTTGGCCGGAGACCTCTGAAGGTGCCCTCAACAGCCCAAACAGGCAATGGCTCCCCTGCTTGGATGACAAATCTAATTTTAACAGCGCTCTAATTCTATCATTTGCTGCCCTCCGTGTTTTCATCTCCAGGCCATAATTTTATATACTGCCAGCTCAAGTAAATAGTCTTTAATAGGACAAAGGCTTTGAAAGGTTATACTGTACTTGATTTTGTGCTGAGACTTTATACTTTCATGTTGAGTCCTCAGGAGAGATTTTGTCATGTAAGCCAAGCAGCAGTCTCCCCTGTGGGTCACCTCCTTGTAGTGGTTGGGAAGGGAAGAGTGGTTAGGTCGGCTCCTTTAAATCATGCCTTCATCCAGATGTGAGTGGACCACAGGGAGATGAATGTCCTCCTTGCTGTCCACCTCTCGTCTCCCTCTGTAATGTCACTGTACCAGGTGATGCAGTGACAGGCTGGAGACAACCAAAGGAAAAGACAACTTAGGAGAGAAGGATTTAAAATTGAACAGGGGGACTTCTCTGGCAGTCCAGTCGTGAGGACTCTGCGCTTGCACTGCAGGGGCCACGGGTTTGATCCCTGGTCAGGGAACTAAGATCCCACATGCCACACAGTGCGGCCAGATAAATGAATAAATGAATAAATAAATAAATAAATAAAATAGAACAGGAATATGACTTTTCCCATTAAAGAAAGGAATAACTCAAGAAAGAAAAGGAACAAAAATTCAAAATCATTATCATGCACTGTACTACATAGAAGTCAAGTGAGAACATGAAAAACCTGTCAAAATACAAAGAATTAACCAGGAGCTTAAATTCAGTCTCTAGCTTCATCCAACAGCATTAGATGGGGTGGCGTGACTTGTCTATAATACACCATGGTTGGATCAGGTCAGACCATTTGAGGTCTCAGAAACCCCCCAGGCTTTAATAGTTGGATTTTAGGAAATCTGTAATTTTTTGTTTGGCAATTTGTAACACTCAGGTCCACAGCCGCAAATTGGTTTCATATTAATATTATGTATTTATGGGCTTAGTAAGGGTTCTTATACATTTTCCAAAGGCACAATTACATTATTTTTGGACTCCCAAACTCATTAGATAACCAGCAGTCATGAGTATTTGTATTACTTTGCTGGGCTGCATATACACTACAACAAAGTGGGTGGCTCAAACAGCAGAACTGTATTGTCTCATAGTTCTGGAGGCTGGAAGTCCAACATCAAGAGAGGGCACACAGAGGCAGGCTTGGTTCCTTCTGAGGGCTGTGAGGGAAGGGTCTGTCCCATTTACTTAACTTCTGGTGGTTTTCTGGAGATCCTTGCTGTTCTTTGGTTTATAGAAGTATCACCTGATCTCTGCCTTCGTCTTCATACAGCATCCTCCTTGTGTGCATCTGTATCCTAATTTCCCTTTTTGATAAGGACACCAGTCATATTGGACTAGGGGCCCACCCTACTCCAATGTGACCTCATCTTAACTAATTACACCTGCAATGACCCCACTTCCAAAGAAGGCCACATTTAGAGGCAGTGAGGGTTAGGAATTCAACACATGAATTCTTGAGGGATACAATTCAACTTACAGTAGATATCTTTGCTCTATTTTGAGGACATGTGGCTGGATAGCTCATTGAAATCTGTCATTATGAACCCGGTCTTTGTTCAACACAAAGCTGACTTATAAATAAAGAAAAATAATGTTGGATTTGTTTTTTAAAAAAAGCCTCTAAATACTAACTAGCTGAGTGACCTTGAGTGAATCCTTTAATCTCTTTGGATTCTGCTTCCTTATCTTTAAAAATGAGGAGTTTGGGATAAGCTTTAAAGTATTAGAAATCCAGTATTAGAAATCCAAGCCCAAACGGCACAGAGGAGAATTTATAATTTGTATTAACAGTAAAATGCAAAATATAGTTTTACAATGGGCTTATGGTCAGATAATAAAGGTATGTCCAAAAAATTTAAAATAGGTGCTATGCAGCTGCTAATACAAGCAGACCTGCTTCTGCAAGTGTTGTGTGCACACAGTTATTCGGTGCGTGATCCTAAGTATGCAAAAAATTCTGGCTCCCGTGATGGACACACTTGTTCCCCTGGGCCCTTAGACATAGCTACCGTGTCAACCAAGCAGCCCCGTGGTGACCATGGTCAGGAATAACAAATATATCAAAGCTAATAATTAATGTGCAGGTCACCTCTGGAGATGGGGGTCAGCTGTCTCACAGGGTGCAAATACTTAGATGATTGCTAAAAATCAGGTTCTTTCTTACAGGTCACATAGTAAGCTCTCTAATAAAATGGTTCTCTAAAACAATCACGTCCACAGGACCATAAAAATAGCGGCATCTGTAGCAGCATTATTTTAAATCATATAACAAAACATGGGCAGACGAGAAAAAGAGCTCTTCACTCTTTTCTTCTATTTTTAAGCAAAGCACTGCTAGATTTCCTTGGTTTCCAATGCTGAATACAGATCAAAGCTCACTAGCTTCAAAATGTTATTCTTCCTGATTCTGTGATAATGGTGTTCCTGATTTTAGCCTTTTTTGAATAAATATAATCCCAGATGGGGAGAAGTTGAGAGACTAGAGTACTATGGATGTCTTGCTTAGCTCCCTCATCACTAATCTTGGCCTTAAAATGACAGAATTGTCTAAGCTTGCTTCTCTTTTACCTCATTAAAATGTAAACACACTGTCTGCAAACGAACTTCCTTAAGAGAAGCGAGAAAGTCTGTCTTAACTAATTCAAATCAATAAGAACTGGAACCAAGAACAATCAAGCAACTTGTGTAAAAGAAGATACTTTTGCATTAAGTACGTATTGCCACCTGGGGATATTTATTAAGAGGATGCCTTTCATAGGGAAAAGAGTTAAGTAAATTATTAAAGATCAACTTGATGGAATTTTAGTATTGATTTTAAATTATGGTTTTGAAGTCTATGTAATGACACGAGGAAAAGTATATTAATAACGTCACAGGGAAAAATCAGGATGATAAATGTGTTCTTACAAATGTATATACAATGATGAAGAGAATAAAGTCCCATGTGCTTGCCCAGGCCTGCATGATCTGGCCCCCAGCCTGGCTCTCTGACCACATCTCCTCTTTCTGCCCTGGTCCTGTGCTGTGTGCTACAGCCACCCAGCACCTCTTTTGGTTCCTCATACCTCAGTTTGTTTGCACAGGGCCTTTGCACATGCTCTTTTCCTGGAATGCTCCTTTCTGTCTCTTCACATGCTATCTCGTTCCTGGCAATTCAAGTCATGGCTCAACATCACCTTCTTGTGAGGCTTTTCCTGAACACTTAATCTAATGAAGAGACCTCATGTCTCCTTATCATCTTGTTCCATTTTCTCCATAGTGCAGGTGATGGACTGAAGTTATCCTTAGTTATTCATTAATAATTTTTCTTTTTACTCTATGATATCAGGAGTTTTGCTTACTGTTTACAATTAGTTCCCCAGATCCCAGGATAGAAGTTGGTCAGGTAATGTCTATTCTATGAATGAATAAAAATATGCATAAGAAAAAGGAAGGCAATACATCAGATTGCCAGCACTTTCAAAAAAAGTACTGGGGTTAAGGGTGATTTTTTTCCCCTACTTTTCCACATTTTTAATGTTTTCTCTAATGTTATTCTATTTTATAATGAAAAAAGAAAAAAATTATTTGCCTTCCAAAATGCCCACATGAATGCAAAAAGGACCGTCCATTGTATACCCCAAAGTATGATAAATTCATAATTTGTTCCCTTAGTAAACCAACTCCATAGATCCTAAAGAAAGTAAGAACACTTGCATCTGCTTTGGGAAAATTTAGATCTAACTCACAGAGAAACTGATCACATGAAATCATTCAAGAGCATTCTATTTTCTATCTTTCTTCTGGAAAACTGTATAATGAAAATTGTGTTTAGAAAGTTTGCCTCAACATAAATCAACCTTTCTGTTTATGCTGTAGGCTCATACTTGCATTCAGCTTTCTGGAAAGTGCTTAGTTATTACATCAGTCATACGTAGCTTGTCTTAATTTAAAAAAAAAAATCTAACCTCATTAAATAAAGATCATATAAAACTTCCAATCACTATACTGGTGAAATGGGCAGCATATATTTGGTAAAATGGATGGTAGGTGCACATAGAAATGTCTGGAAACCATGAATTTTGACCAGAAATTTTTCAGGGAGAGGGGATAAGAAAAAAATAACGTATTTGAATTGTTCAGTAGGTCTTCTATTAAGGATTTTCCTGGTTCTGTAGTTAAATAATAGGGGGAGGGTTTAAGGAAAGAAAGGAATCCTCAGATCTCAAAAACAATGACGAATAGAAGTTCCTCCTAATGAATGGCCTGTTTATGCCACCTACTGGATTCTTGGTGCACTGCTTAGTCATGTCCTGATTTCAAGGCCCGTTGAGTCTTGTCCTCCGACCATCTATGAATCCTCTAATCTTTTAAATCCCCAGTTAGACTTCCTTACTTCTTTAAAGGCCTGAGACTGTCAACTGATGTTCACTGGATATGAGTTCTGGCTCTATTAGTGAGAAGGACCTTCTGAAAATGGACTCTTCTGAAAGAACCTGCTCAAGGCTTCTGCTCTGCAAAGCCATACGGGAAGCATCGCAGGTGCAACCCGTCCTGCTGAGTCCTTGCCAGCAAGACAGCTCACTTCACCTTGTGTTGTAAGGGCAGGTGTGTCTGTCTCCCCCTAGCGTGTGGTCCCTGGGGCACACTGTTTCTTCCCACCTGGAGTGCGATAAGCATAGTGCTAATTGAAGCAGAGTTTGTTCAGTGATATGCTCATGTAATCCTCGCGACAACCCTGGGAGTAGATACTATTATCTCTATTTCATAGACAAGGAAACTAAGGCGCGGAAAGGTTAAGTAACTTGTCCACCAAGGGAAGGCCACCAAGGGAAGAAGTGGCAGGCAGTCAGCTCCATAGCCTGTGCCTGTCTTTGCCATTCTATCAGCCACTCCATGGACACTGAGGTGTCTTGTCTGCTTCATTTGTGAAACTGGCCCTGTGTTGACCTGTGCTGGGGTTAGCACTGCCCTCCAGGCCCCCGTCTTCTCTTCCTCACTCCACTCTGTGCCTGGGATTCTGGCCTCTATGGACTTTCCTCTACATCTCTTCAGAGATGACATTGCCCCAGAGTAGCTTTCCCCAAACACCTTGTGCAAAATATCACTGCTCCATTTTCTAGATTCTTCCCTCCTTTCGTTTTCTTCTTAACATGACTTCCTGAAATTATCTCATGTATGTAGTTTGATTGTCTCCTGCTGGCCTCCTCAGTAGAAGGTGCTTCTTCTACCATCTGCCTCCAGTTTGGGTGAGGTCAATGGGAGGCACTCACAACCTGGGAGAGCAGAAGGGCGAGGAGTATTTCTTCCCTCGGTTTGCGCCCTGTTGGGTGGAGGCGCCGGCTTTGGGTCTCTGCCAGGAGGCCCTCTCCAAAGCTGCAGCAAATCTCTTTGGTTCCCAGGACCATTCCTCTCTGTGCCCCTTCAGGCCAGGGTGGCAATGGCTCCCTGCTTATGCCAGCCCTGCGGTGCTGCACCATCCCATACTGGCTTCTCTTAACCCTCCTCACACGTCTGTAAACTGTCCTTTTCTTCAGTTCTCCTCCATTCCCCACCTGAGGGTGCCATCCACTTCCTGTCGGTTCCCTGACTAATTCAGCCTCCATCACCTTCTCCACCCACTGAAATTCTTCCTACCCGCAGAATCCACCATTCAGTCTTGTGAGTTAAGGCTTTATGTCTCCAGGTGTCCTTGTTAACGGGCAAATGCTAGGAATCCCAACCAATAATGACCGTTTATCGGATTGCTTCCCAGCCCTGACCCGGGATAAATAAGTTTTGAAGTGAGGAAGAGGAACAAGGGAGCTGGGAAGAGCAGGGGGAGAGAAGGGGAAAGGGAGATGACATGGTCCTAAGACAAGCTCTGCTCAGGTCCTAAGGACAAATTCAGAGAAGGCTGTCCACTGCAGTGGTTACAGCCAGGCGCTGGAGGAGACGAAGATGGGTAGGAGTCACAGCTCTCTACTTAAAAGCTAGGAGACTTAAACTTCCAGAGCCTCTTTTTTTTTTTTTTTTTTTTGCGGTACGCAGGCCTCTCACTGTTGTGGCCTCTCCCGTTGCGGAGCGCAGGCTCCGGACGCACAGGCTCAGCGGTCATGGCTCACAGGCCAGCTGCTCCGCGGCATGTGGGATCTTCCTGGACCGGGGCATGAACCCGTGTCCCCTGCATCGGCAGGCAGACTCTCAACCACTGTGCCACCAGGGAAGCCCTCCAGAGCTTCTTTATTTATAAAAGGTGAGTAGTAGTAGTATCTGCTTCATAAGGTTGTTATGAGGATTAGATGAATAACTCAAGGAAAACTGGCTGCAAACTGATGCAGCATCAGCCCGGTGTTCTGTTAACATTAGCAGTTATGGACTCTATTACGGAAGCATTTGGTGTTCCCAGTGGTTTGTGAGGCTTAGCTGAAACCATTTACTTAGTGATCAGTGAGCTACGGGAAGTCCACTGAGGGGAGGTAAGTGCTGTCTGGAAAGCAGAGAGCTCTGAAGTCAGGAAGTCCTGGATTCAAATCTTGATCTTGTCAATTCACAGTTACCTGACCTTGGGCAAGTTTTACTTAAACTTTGTGTCTCAGTTTCCTCATCCGTGAAATGGAGGTGATTATACCTACCTCACAGCGTTACTATGAGGGTTAAATGATAGCAGAATGACTATCACATGAGATACTCAATTTCGTTTTCCTCCTTTTACAGCAAGATGATTTTGGAGATTTAAATATAGATGTCACTGAGAGAGAGAGAGAGAGAGAAAGAGAGAGAGAGAGAAATAGATTTGTTTTGTTTCTGGCCACACGGCTTGTGGGATCTTAGTTCCCCAACCAGGGATTGAACCCGGGCCCTCAGCAGTGAAAGCACAGAGTCATAACCACCGGACCCTTGGGTAATTCCAGGAGAAATAGATTTATTTTAAGGAAGTGGCTAAGGCAACTATGGGGGTTGGTGAGTCTGAAATCTGTAGGGCAGGCCAGCAGACTGGCACTTCCACAGGATTTCTTTTTTTATTTTTTTAATTAATTAATTTTTATTTTTGGCTGTGTTGGGTCTTCGTTTCTGTGCGAGGGCTTTCTCTAGTTGCAGCAAGCGGGGGCCACTCTTCACTGTGGTGCGCGGGCCTCTCACTGTCGTGGCCTTTCTTGTTGCGGAGCACAGGCTCCAGACGCACAGGCTCAGTCAGTAGTTGTGGCTCACGGGCCCAGTTGCTCCGCGGCATGTGGGATCTTCCCAGACCGGGGCTCAAACCCGTATCCCCTGCATTGGCAGGCGGACTCTCAACCACTGCGCCACCAGGGAAGCCCCCACAGGATTCCTATGTTACAGACTTTAGGTAGAATGCCTTCTTTCTTTTTTAATATTTATTTATTTTTAATTAATTTTTTTTGGCTGCGTTGGGTCTTTGTTGCTGTGCGTGGGCTTTCTCTAGCTGCAGCAAACGTGGGCTACTCTTCGTTGCAGTGTGCGGGCTTCTCATTGTGGTGGCTTCTCTTGTTGCGGAGCACAGGCTCTAGCTGTGTGGGCTTCAGTAGTTGCAGCATGCGTGCTCAGTAGTTGCAGCACATGGGCTCAGTAGTTGCAGCACGCAGGCCCTAGAGTTTGTGGGCTTGAGTAGTTGTGGCATGTGGGCTCAGTAGTTGTGGTGCGTGGGCTCTAGGGCACGTGGGCTTTAGTAGTTGTGGCACAGGGGCTCAGTAGTTGTGGCACACGGGCTTAGTTGCTCCATGGCACGTGGGATCTTCCTGGACCAGGGATTGAACCCGTGTCCCCTGCATTGGCAGGCAGATTCTTAACCCCCGCACCACCAGGGAAGTCCTTTTAATATTATTTAATTATTTTATTTATTTGGCTGTGCCGGGTCTCAGTTGTAGTACTGGGGATCTTTAGTTGCAGCACGCGGGCTCTAGTTCCCTTACCAGGGATTGAACCCCGGCCCCCTGCATTGGGACCATGGAGTCTTAACCACTGGACCACAAGGGAAGTCCCAGAATGCCTTCTGAGGGAAACCTGTTTGCTTTTATGGCCCTCAACTGACTGAATGAGTCCCATCTACGTTAAGGAGAGTAATCTGAAATTTACAATCAGTTGTGATTATCATTAATCACAGCTACAAAATACTTTCATAGCAACGTATAGACTAGTGTTTGACCAAGCAACTGGGCACCACAGCCTAGCCAAGTTGACACAAAATTAACCAGCACAGTGACCATTTCAGTTCCATTCAGTACAAGCCTTTAAAGACCATAGGATGACATATCTCTATGATGTGTGTGTGTGTGTGTGTGTGTGTGTTTGTGTGTGTGTGTGTGTGTGTGTGTGTGTGTGTGTGTCTTCTCTGCTTCTCATTTAGATAATGAATTCTCAATAGGACGAGAGATGAAAATTGGTCCTTGGGGGACAAAAAAATCATAGATATTACAATGGTCTGTGGCCCTCCAAAGTCAAACCCTATCTGACAAAATCTTACTCCTTAGGATTTAATTTCTTTCATTAGGAAGAAATGAAATGAAATGATGTATTATACATTTCATATTATAGAATTTAACTTTATTTAGGCTTAATTAACTGGTTTAAATATGTTAAAATATTTTCCTGAGTGGGTGATAATGAACAAAAAAGGTGAACACTGTTGTAGATCATTCGGCAGAACATGTTTAAACAACTCTAGCAAGGAAAGGAAGGGCATAAGAACGGTCCTTTTTGTTGCTGTTCCATCTTTAATTTTATGAGTGATAAGAGGAGTTCGTGTTCTTTGATTTAGCCAATCTTTAAAAAAATGTGGCCATTCAGTTGTAGTAACTCAGTATTAAAAGTAATTTCCATAGAAATTTGTCCTGTTGTCAATAGCTGGGGCACTAAGGCAGCATTACTCAATTTCTGACAGCAGAACCTGCACATTCCACAGCGGTGCCTTCGTTTACGTCGCACAGAAGAACCTTATTACAGGTCTGATGAAACAAGTTATATTTATGATGATGACTTACAGTTAAATCTACAGCCAGGACCTCTTCCTCTTGAGCCTCTGTCCTCTTCAAAACGCCATTTATTTTGAGAAACCACTAGTTATTTCTGTTGAGCATCAGATGAGCGGCCAGGCTGCTGCCTAAAATAGAACTGCTTGTTTCTGGGGACCTTTCAAAGTTTCCCTTAAATGTGAGCTACTTAAATAACCAGAGCACAGCGTGCAGCTCCATCCCTCTTTAAACTGTGTGACTTGGGCAGGTAACTTGACAACTCAGAGACTTGGTTCCTTCATTGTTTCATGTATACTTGTATATATGTATCTATATAATGTAAATATAGTGTGTGTATATATAGTTGATATATAACATTGTATTAGTTTCAGGTGTATAACAATGATTTAATATTTCTATTTATAGCAATGTATATTTCTATATGTTGCAAAACGATCAGTACAATAAGTCTAGTTAACATCCATCACCAAACATATTCACACAATTTTTTTCTTGTGATGAAAACTTTTAAGATCTATTCTCTTAGCAACTTTCAAATAAACAATACAGTGTTGTTAACTATAGTCTCCATGCTGTACATTACCTCCCCACGACTTACTTATTTATAGCTGGTAGCTTGTACTTTTCAACCCCTTTCTCCTCTTTTTCCCACCCTGCCACCCCCTGCCTCTGGCATCCACGAGCTTGGGTTTTTTTGTTTGCTTGGTTGGTTGGTTAGTTTCGTGTTGTTTAGATTCCACATATAAGTGAGATTATGTGGTATTTGTCTTTCTCTGTCTGACGTATTTCACTTAGCATAATGTCCTCAAGGTCCATCCATGTTGTTGCAGATAGCAAGGTTTCCTTCTTTTTTATGGCTTAATATTCCCCTGAATGTATGTACCACATTTTCCTTATCCATTCATGTATTGATGGACACTCAGGTTGCTTCCATGGTTCCTTCATCTTGAAAGTGGAAATAATGATGCCAGCCTGCCCCACTCCAGGAAATAGTCAAGGACAAAGTGCTACCAAATGTCAGGTCTTATCATGATGAAGCAAAAGCTGCAGTATTTTTTATAAATAGGTTTATTACTAATGAGAAACTGCACACAAGCTGTTCCCTCCAGTTGTCTGTTCTTCTGCACACTCTCAGCCTGACTACTTGGGCCCATCCTTCAGATCTCTGCAGAAAGTTACCTCCTCAGAGAAATCCTCCTTGATCCCCAGCCACATCAGCCCCTGGTTATCGTCTGTCACAGCACCTTTCAATGCACTTCCATTTATAACACTCCTCACCATCTGTACATACACATTTATTTCTGTGGTTACGTGTAAAATGTCTGTCTCCGCTCCTGGAACAAAAGTTTCTGAGAGCAAGGTCTTCATCTGCCGTGTTCACAGCCATCGCTCTAGTGTTCTGCACAGGGCCCGGCCCTCAGTGGGCATTCCACAAATATTTATTAAAAGTGAATAAGCATGGCTATCCCTCTGAAGACTCTCTTTCTCAAAATTTGAAGAAAAAATTTGAAGGGAAAAGCTGGGGTTTATTTTCTCTTCCTCACTTTCCCCAAAGAACCGTTTTTTCTTTAAAAAAAAATAGAGGAAAGAGAGCTTAACTTGTATTCAGGCATTGTTAAATCTTCTTATCAAACCTTTAGAGACTTCATCAGTGGAAAAGTAATACTCAAGGAACTGCCCTCCATATAATAATTTGCAAAAGTTGGGGAAGGGTTGACAGAAGCCCCTCTCTTAAACTACAGTGACCTTGCACTTGGTGACCTGTCTCCTGACAACCGTATCCCTTACCCAGAGCAGGGTGTAGTTTTCCTGAGCATCTCCCCTTGTTCGTGAGTCTTGCTGTTCCTCCTTTTCTTCCCTATTCCCTATTCCAACTCCCCTGTCAGGCACTGATCCCTTAGGAGAATGAATTTGGCATCAGTTCAAAACTAAAATATGATACACAAATCCATTTTCATGGGACGATATGTTTTCCCTTGGGAATAGCGTGGCCAATCACACAACCATTACCTAGGATTAAGCCTTCAGTCTCTGTACAGTACTGTGTTGGGTATTGAGGAAAATGCAGGGGCTGATTAAAAACATGGTTCTTGGCTGACTTCCACTTCCAAAAAAGATGGCGGGATAGAGACTTTGAACAACTTCCCACAACAAAAGACTTAACAAATTCTGGATCAAAATAATATGAATGTCCTATAAATTAGTAGGTGACAAGAAAATATGGGAAATCCCCAAAGGTCAAAAAGAAGCAGCTAAAAAACTGAGGGGAAGAGAACAGACTCTGTGGGTGCCCTGGTGCGGGCTTCATGTATTTTAGTGCTGAGAGGCTTGGCTTTTAAGACCCTCACAGGGCCAGGAGACAAGACCTATGGCTCCCCCTAAAACTGAATTGGAATTGATACCCCAATACAAAGCTGGGGCTTTCAAAGGGATACACCTTGAATGAAAGAGTGGACTAGAAAATCACACACCTTGGCCAATTTGACAAGGAAGCTTGTCTGCCTGGGCCTTAGTTCTGGGTGCAGGGGTAGAGTGTGGGGAGGAGACCATCCATGAGAATTTCTAACCACAAGCCTGTCCTCACAGAGTCTCAGAGTTTACACTACCTGTGAGGGCTGGGAACCCCTCTGCAGAGTTATTAATATCAAAAGTGGTTCTGGGCTGGTAACACCCTTGGGGGTGTCTGGCAGAAGCAAAGGCAAACATTTCTAGAAGAACATATTCTCAACCCAGGTTGCCTTTCCCACAGAGAGAGCCCCACAAACCTTGAGCCCAGAAACCCAAATTCTAAAACACATGCAAAAACAAAACACGATTTCAGCCATCTTGGAGTTTACAATCATTTAGAAAGACAAGGCACACATTCAACAAAATATTATGCTGAGATCAATTTCACCATGGACTTTGCAGAGCTGTTGCTTCAGAATTTCTCAAAGGCAAAACTCTCGGATACCATAGAGGCTAGAGAAGAAAACTTTTGTATTGGCAAGACGTTTTCTATGCCTCTAAAAATCACTTAGAACTTGTAGATCCCACCGCTAGCTCCCAGCAAGCACCTGAGAACCAAGAGGCTTGTACTTGCACAATCAGACAAGGCTTGCTGGAATTCCAGAACCAGATGTTTAAGTATTGCCCACCATGGAGCGATTGAGTGTGGGCTCTCAACCAGACTACCAGGGTTACAAGCCCTGCTTTACCATTTCACTTATCCATTCAGTGCCTCAGTTTCCCCATTTTAAAAACCATGAGAGTAACAGGGCTGACTTCACAGGTGTGATGTGAGGATTAAGTGAGATTCATTCATTTAAAGAATTTAGCCAAGTGCCTGGCACTGAGTGTTCAATTAACGTTAGCTATTATTATTCTCATTATAAACTGATTACCAAATCTAAATGATTTCTCATCAGATTATTTGAATAGATATTTCATCAAAGATGGTTAGGCATCATTAATAAACACATTAAAAGATGCTTAACATCATTAGTCATAGGGAAATGCAAATTAAAATCGCAATGAGATACACTTCACACCCACTAGTGTTGATTTAAAGGAAAGGCTTTTTTGTATTCCCTGGGCAATCCTGTCCCATTCCTTCTAATTGTTTACTTACCTTGCTTTCTTTTTTTTTTAAATAGACACGTCATTGACATATAACATTAGTTTCATGTATACAATACAATGATCCAATATATGTATATATTGCAAAATAATCACATTAGGTCTAGTTAATATCCATCACCACACATGGTTACACACTTGTGTGTGTGTGTTTTATTAAAATGAAAAATTCTCTTAAGGTTTATTTCCTTCTTTTCCCACACACCTACACTGGGACACGCCAGCACTAGTACGTGTCACTCTGAATAGGTGATCATTTCCCTCGTGACCCTTCCTCCTTGCCTCCCACTCTCCCTGCCGTGACCATCTTCTCCAGTTAGAAAAGGGCCTTTCTAGCTGGTTCCTCTGTCCTTTGCTTCCTGGTTCTTGACACTTTGCCACATGCCAGGCATCTGTGTTGAGCTTTGGAGAGACAGTGGTAAACAAAGCACGTGGGCTTTCTCAGGGCTTCGGTTAAGGTAAAAATTACAGAGAACCAAATTTGCAGGTAATAATGTTGGAGTTGAAGATCAGCAGGGGTTTTTTGTTTGTTTTTGCCTTCTTCTGGATTTCCTGATCAGAGCTGTGAAATCTCTTTCTCTCTCTGGGGTTGATTTGATCCTTTTCCAATTCTTCCTTCTTCAAGTTTCCTTCATTATCTATTTTCCTTAGTTTCCTATTGGCTTCCTTCTTAGTTCTTAGTCTGATAAATTATATTCTAATTTCCTGCTTCTTACATCACCCACACCAGTCCAGATTTAAATACTGAAAAAAAAAATGTGTGAAGGTGGTCAAAAGAGACAAGCTTCCACTTAGGAAATAAATAAGTCCTGGGTATGTAATATACAGCATGGGGACTATAGTTAACAATACTATATCGTATATTTGAAAGTTGCCAAGAGAGTAGATCTTGAAAGTTCTCATCACAAGAAAAAAAAATTGTGGCGATGAATGTTAGCTAGACTTATTATAGTGATCATTTTGCAATATACAATACATATAACAGATCATTATGTTGTACACCTGAAACTAATATAATGTTATTTGTTAATTATATCTCAAAAAATTTAAATTAAATTAGTTTTTAAATCCGAAGGAAAAAATCATAGGCTAATCTACAGAATGAAAAAGTGGGCTAGGCTATGTCACTTTTAGTTCAGCTACAGAACCAGCAAACTTGACGTCACTGATGGGAATACGTTTGGATGCTTTAACCAACAAATGACCTGGCAGCAAGTAGAAAATATCTCCTCATTATGTTTAACAGAAAGGTGGTCACCTTTGTCCCATCTGCAGTGAGAATTTAGAGCACGTACCAATGAGAACTTTTCAATCCATGAACGGGCCCTGGGCTGTGCGACAAAGGGATTCCGGCCGCTGGAGGGGAGGGGACCTTTTGTGGAGCAACATGTTCACGGTCTTAGCACAGTGCCTTCCCACCCCAGTACACTGGGACTTGAACGTCTAGATATGAAACATTGAGATACAGACTATGCAGTATACAAAACCACCTAAGTTGTTTGCAAAAGACCTTTTTTTTTTCTTTTCCCCAAGCAAAGAGATAAATTTAGCAAAAACAAATTTAAAATACAATGGATGGGCGGGGGCAAGAGGGAGCCCTCTGGAGCGCTATAAATGGTCTGTATCTTGATCTGGATGGCAGTTATAAGGGTGTAGACAAACTTACAAAATTCACGGAGGGGAGCGCTTAGGATTCTTGCACTTTCTATTTTTTATACTTCAATATAAACATTTAAAAACAGAGGTGGGTGGTGGTGATGGTTGAACAACACTGTGAAGGTGCTTAATGCCACTGAGCTGTACACTTAAAAACGGTTAAAACGGTCCATTTTATGTACATTTTACCACAATTAAAAATGCACATATTGGGGCTTCCCTGGTGGCACAGTGGTTCAGAGTCCGCCTGCCGATGAAGGGGACACGGGTTCGTGCCCCGATCCGGGAAGATCCCACATGCCGCGGAGCGGCTGGGCCCGTGAGCCATGGCCGCTGAGCCTGCGCATCCGGAGCCTGTGCTCCGCAATGGGAGGGGCCACAACAGTGAGAGGCCCGCGTACCGCAAAAAAAAAAAAAAAAAAAAGCACATATTTACTTCAGTGCAGCTCACCATTGTTTCTTAAAGGATGATAATTAACCTTAGCGATGGCCAAGTTATCCTTGTAAGTAGCTGGAAAACCACCTCTCTGCTTGGAGAATTTGCCTCGGCTCTATGTTCATCTTTCCAAATTGCTTCCTTCCCAAGGAGTATAATCTCAAGTAGAAAATGGGGTGATATCTGTGAGTGTGAGGCTCCTGTCCGGGCCTCCTCATGACCCTGACCCGACCCCACCCTCATACTCTCCCCTGCATGCATGAATTTCCAGGGTGGGGGAAGCTGAACAAAGGCCTCGGGTTCAAGGGGAGGGCAGGGTACAGAGCAGGGCGAAGAGACAAGGGAGGAGCCTGCCAGTATCTCTGCTGTCTTCATAACTCTGGCTTCCCCTCCCCTCTCCTCCCCCAGCCCGAGGCAAGAGTCCAACTGTAGACTTAGACGGGAAAGAGACCCTAGGTCATCAAGTTCCACCTCCTTATTTTTATTCATTTTAATTTTTAATGAGACAAAGCACAGAGAGGTGAAGGGGCTTCTCTAAGGTCACACAGCAGGTTGGAGGCTGCCCCAGGACTAAAGTTGAGGCCCTTTGGTGCCCATTGCTGTACTAGACCTGCGCCTAGAATGCAGCTCTCTGTCTGCTGCTCGGGAGCCCTTCTGTCCCTTCTTCCTCCTCTACCTCGCCTTCCCGCCAAGGCATTTTTAAATAACAATTTTATTGAGGTATAATTCACATATCAAAACATTTGCCCATTTAAAGTATAGAACGTTTTTGGTATACTGAGTTGTGCAACTACAGCAACTTCAAAACAATTTCATCACCCCGAAAAGAAACCCTGTACCCAGTAGCAGCCATTCCCCATTTCCCCCCAATCGCCCAGCCCTAGGAAACCATCAGCCTAGATCTGCTTTTTCTGCATATTTCATATAAATGGAATCATACAATAGGTGGTCCTTTGTGACTGGCTTCTTTCACTTAGCATAATGTTTTCAACGCCCATCCATGTTCTAGCCCTAGAGATCACTGAGCTGTTCTGGTCACAGTAGGTGGAAAAAAGAGGCAGAAGGAAGAATGGGAAAGAGAATTTGGAGGGTCACAGCACAGCAGCACAATGAAATGAGGGTGAGAGTCCCTCCCATGTACCACACACCCAGGCAGGCTGCATCTGCTCATTACTTCATCTCATTTAACCTTCATAGCCTGGGAGCATCCCCATCCCCAGCTCAGATGCGAAAACTGAAGAGGATTTCAGTAGCTTTTCCAAGGGAATGCAAGTCATGAGGGGCAGAACCAGACCATTGTCTTTCTTTCCACCAGATCCTATCTGGAGCTGTCATATTCTGAAGGTGGGGATTTTACAACCATTGTGGTGAGTGGCTTCTGGCCAATCTTTAAAAGGTGGTGGTCACTTTCTAAAGTCATTAAAAACGTGCTCTTAAGTCATTTCACTTCCTTATCCCCGAGCTTCCGCATTCAACACCCACACATTCCTCACTGCACTGCTACCTGTAAGAGCAAAGGAAGAAAAAGACCTGCATGTCCAGTGTAGGGGACTGGATAAAGTGTGGCACGTCGATGCCTCAGCCACGGCTGGAAAATAAACTATCGGGGTAATCTCAAGATACATGCAGTGAACAAAAACCATGTACAGGACAGTGTGTATGCTATGCTACCATTTGTATGAAAAGTAGGTGTGTGGGGAGGGAGTGGAGAATAAACACACACACACACACACACACACACATACACACACACACACGTATTTGCCAGAAATCTCAAAAAATCATAAAACCTGGTTGCCTGTGTGGAGGGGAACTGTGTGACTGAGGCCAGTCGTGGGAAGAAACTTCCTTCTTCAGCTTTTTGAATCTTTTAACTTTTGAACCATGTAACCGTATTAACTATTCAACACACATATATATTTTAAAACCCACTCCTGCATTCAACAAGTATTAAGGAGCCACTAGGCATAGCAGGTGCTGGTCTAGGTGCTGGAAATACAGCTATGAACAAGACCAAACAAAATAATGTGAAGGCTCTTGTAGATTCGCACCCCCTTGTTTCTGAGTGTCTAAAGGACCAGTGCAAAGGCCAGCTTCTCTGACACCAGTCATAACTCCTTTGTGAACAGGAATCTTCCTCTCCTTTGCTCTGATTTTCTTCAGCATTTATAGTCTGCATCACACTTAACAATGAATTACCTGCCCCTTTGTTTTGCTTGCCGTTGCTTCAGGAGTGCTCAACGTTGATCACCCTAATTCAGTTGCTATCACCATTCACATAATTATCCAAGATAGTCCTGGAACCCAAGAAATATCCCACCTCTCCATTCCCATCACCCACTTGTTCCCACTGCCACTATCTGGGGGACAAGAGAAGCGCAACCCTACCTGTCTTAGCTGATTAAGAAAACGAGCCTGGGTCTACCTCCTGCTGTTCTTTTTTTATTTTTCAGATTGGGCAAATCACTTAACCTGGGTGTGTACCTCAAATTTCTCATCTGTAAAGTGGGGAAATGACAGGACTATGTCAAGGGCAGTTGTGATAATTAAATGAATTAGTATAGAAAGCACTTCTAACAGTGTTAGGCACCTAGAAAGCTCTGCTGAATTTTGTTAAATGTTGCTATTATCTTGAGTCATTCCTTCCCCACCTGCCATCCCCTGCCCCTCAGGTTCAGCCAAACTTAACTCCTTCATTTCTGGAATACATCATATACTCACAAGCATCTGTACCTTTATCCTCAGGCTGGTCTGAAATAGATGCTCTTGCCTTTCCTGCCTGCTTGGTAAGGCTGGGCTGTCCACATAACTCTCCTCTCCTCCCCAGGCTTAATACGCTTCCAGCAAAACACTTTATTTACATGGCTGTCTCCCCTGGTAATCATGAGCTCTGCCGAGAGAGGGCCTACGTCACCTTCATTCTTTAACCCATCAGCCAGAGGGAGGGGGAGTCTGAAGGGGAAAGACAGGACCACCATTTAACTTATTTTTTTAATTAATTAATTATATTTGGGCTCTGTTGGGTCTTCGTTGCTGTGCATGGGCTTTCTCTAGTTGTGGCGAGTGGGGGCTACCTTCGTTGCAGTGTGTGGGCTTCTCATTGCACGGGCTCTAGGCATGCAGGCTTCAGTAGTTGCAGCATGTGGGCTCAGTAGTTGTGGCTCGCGGGCTCTAGAGTGCAGGCTCAGTTGTGGTGCAGGGCCGTAGTTGCTCCAAGGCATGTGGGATCTTCCTGGAACAGGGCTCGTACCCATGTGCCCTGCATCGGCAGACGGATTCTTAACCACTGCACCACCAGGGTAGTCGGGACCACCATTTTAGAACAAGCCTGCCATTCACAAATGACCTTGGACATACCTCCAAGTGCATTATCCCATTCTGACATATCTTCGTTTAAAAAATATATATATACTGGGGGCCTCAAAAAAATGGAAGTCTACAGCAGGGATCCACATACTTTTAAAAAAAATTGAAGTATAGTTGCTTTATAATATTGTGTTAGTTTCAGATGTACAGTAAGGTGAGTCAGTTGTACATATATATATTTTTTCAGATTCTTTTCCACTAGAGTTTATCACAAGATATTATTTCCCTGTGCTATACAGGAAATCCTTGTGGTTTATTTTATATATAGTGGTGTGTATCTGTTAATCCCATACTCCTAATTTATTCCTCCTCCCCCCCTCCCCCTTTGGTAACCATAAGTTTGTTTTCTACATACTTTTTAGGTAAAGGACCCTATAGTAACTATTTTAGGCTGTGTGGGCCTTATGGCCTCTGTTGCAGCTCCTGAACTCTGCCCTTGTATCTCCAACGCAGCTACAAACAGTGCGTAAAGGACTGGTGTCTCCAGCCAAAGCGCGAGGCCAGGTAGGAATCAGGGGACTGTGAAGGCACAAACGGCGGCCGGGCCAATTGTAGAAGATCAAATCCCTCGGGTTACTGCACTCAGTGCGCTCCGATTAATCACACACGATACTAAAGGGAAGAAAGGACTTCACGAACAGCTCCGAGGAGAGACGCAGGAAGGTAGGTGTCCTCCAGGCAGGCGGCAGGCACCGGTTCTGGACCCTGGATTCAGCAAGGATGGTGGGGCCGGCTCTCTCAGCAATCGCCTTCTGCTCTGCCAGCCCGCAGGGAAGCTTCCAACACCAGCAGAGTTCGGAGCGCAGGTGCGCTCCGAAGAGACCCCTCTCGAGCAAGTGCGCTCTGACCCCATCTCTGATGAGGTACAGTCCCTAGGGGGTAGCGGTTACACCCCAAGAACGTGCCTCACCGGCCAGGTGCACCATCTGAACCCTAAGTCTTTCCACGGACCTTTCACACCAACTTACCTACCTAATCTCACACTCATTATCTTAAGTTACAGATTCCAGGTCTTACATCGGACATCTAGAAACAATCAAGACGGGCGCCACGTTGGCCACCGTGACTCCGTCTTGCCTTTCCTATTTCTAACAGATCATACATTCTATTCTAAACTCTACGAGCAGGAATCATAATATCACATCACAACAACTGGGGGTAGACGTGCTCCAATAAAACTTCATTTATGGACACCGAAATTTGCATTTCATGAAAATTTCGTATGTCACCAAAATTCCGCTTTTGACTTTTGATTCACTTTCAACCATTTAAAAATGTAAAACCCATTCTTAGCTCACAGGCCATACAAAAACATATGGTCGGCTGAGTTTGACCTACAGGCCTGGAGCTGAAGGACTTCTGGTGCAAAGGGTTTTCTTCCCGCTCCTAAGAGGACTTGGGGAAATGGTGTTTCCAAGGACCCATAAAATTAGGGTAACCCTTTTAGCAAGTAAAAGTACAAAACACCTAGTTAAATTTGAATTTCAGATAAACAAGGAATAATCTTGTTTAATGTATGTTCTATGTGTATTTTATCTGGCACGCCTACTTCAAAGAGCATAGTACAGTTGTCCCCCGGTATCCCCAGGGAACTGGTTCCAGGAGCCCCCCTGGATACCGAAATCCCAGGATGCTCAAGTCCCTTACATAAAATGGTGCAGTCCAGTGAATACAGGAGGCCCTCCGAATACCTGGATGCCAAACCCACAGGTACAGGGGCCCGACTACACTTTCTAGGTGTAAGAATACCAATCTCACCCTCTACCCCCGCCCCCTCCAGCCTACGAAGCCGGCCGTAAGAGTACGCATATTCCCACCTGGAGATGCCTTTGAGCTCGCCCGAACGCGCTGGAGAGCGCAGACACTGCCTGTCAATCAGAGGAAGGGGGCGGGTTTTCCCGGTAGGAAATGGGCCTTGAAAGCGGGAAGGGAGAAGACTCCTTGCCCGGCCCAGGGCCCCTCCCACCGGTGCAAAAGGGCAGGATGGCGCCAGTCACGTGGGGCAAACCTACTGGCTGGCCGGGAAGGGGAGGTGCTGGGTAAGGATGGCGTTTACGGTGGTGGGGCAGTCCTGTCTGTGGGATGGGAGGGCCTCAGCCAAGCACCCTTTTCCTTGAGGTGTCTAGGAAGAGGAATAGGTGATTATACTTGGCAAGCCAGAGCGCGTAGATTCGTGGCACTCTGATTATTTCCTTGTTGGTTTCCCCAGCTTTTATTAGTGTTTGTAAACAATAATAAAAATACCCTTGTCTCATTAAGGTTCCTGCAAGCAAGGAAGGGCTTCGCATTCCTCCTGAGCCCATGAAAGCAGGAGGAACGCTTCCACTAAGGACAGTGTAGGGCAGCAAGCAATGATGGGGATGGAGGAAATGGGCACCCCAGGGATGAACATTTAAGGACAGAATCGAGGCTGCATTAGTGTCCCCATAATGAGACAGTCCCAGTCCCCCCTTGGGAGATTTAATTCTAGTTTGTATCAGTTTATCGCCCCTTCGTGATTTGGTTCATTATTCCAAATACTGCTCTCCTGAAAGCGTGCTTCTTCCAGGAAGCTTCCCTCCCCACTCTCTTCTAAACTCTTGATGTCACTCTTAATGTCACCTTTCAATTGGCAATGAATCCTGAACTCGAGACATCTGTTGAACTGAACTGTTACTGATGTTTTCTCTGGTGAAATATTTAACTCCTTTGTCTTGTTTTCCCAGCACTAGGAACATATGCTTTGTAGTGTTCCTGAAGTCATGTTTGGTTAAGGGTATTGTAGCCCTTCACTTCACATCAGCCGGCTCTAGCAATAACCGTATTATCACCTTGAAGCAATATTTATCAATAGTAGTACAGAAATATATAAATGAATGTAATTGTTTTGTCATTTTATAGTTGCAGGTGGGTTTTCAATAATTTGTGTCAGAAATGGCTATGATTACAGTTAGTCTAATTCTTGGCATCAAATACCGTAGTCATCCTCACTGTTTTGCTTCTTGACTCATCATTCTTTCTTCTGGAATTAGATGAATTTTTGTTTTCATAATAGATCTCTAAAACTCAGTGTAGTTTTCTTCCATACCTTGGTAGTAACCTGACAAGGGCTTCTTTTAAAAAAAAAAAAATTGATAAAATACATAATAGCTGATATATATGTCTGCTAAAGGTTTCAATTTTTAAACTTTGAATCAGCCACAGGATGTTCATTTTACTATTCCCAACTCTCTACCTCATGTAGATGGCCTATGGTAAATATACAAGCTTACTTACATTGTTATTTATCCCAGGAGTATTAACACTGCTAATCTATCTGTTTGTCTTGTTTTTGTTTTGTTAGCCAACCGAGAAATCAGCAAGTTAGTGGCTGTTGAACCCAATGGGAGACGTATCTGAGCTCCTTCGTTGATATACAGTTTAACTGCCAATTAATTTGAAACTTTTGAATGAAATTTTATTTCAGAATTTGTTTTCACTCTTTCCTCTGTCCTTTTTTATCTGTTACAGCAGAAGTCACAGGAAAACTCTTGCAAGAGCCTCAATTTACAAGAGCATCAATTGTATAAGTACTTAAATAAATAGATGGTAATTTGGGTGGATTGTTAAATTTAAAAAGTAATCATCTTTGCTTTTAAATGGCCAGTTAAAATAAGGTATTTGTAAATTATAATCTGAAATAGCAAGCTGACATTTGTTGGCTCTTTACAGATATCAAACAGTAAATGTATGTTGTCACTTTTTCCCCATCAAATTAAACTTTGTAAAACAAATATTTTTTAACCAGATTTATTGTTGAAATTTTAAGCGGTTGAGCCTACAAGAAAAACTCATGATGGTAAGTCATTTCTTTTTTTTTTTTAGGGTAATGGAAAAGGGTCAGTATGCTGCTGATAATTTCAGAACAGCAGTTAATACTGAAAAGTCATCTACAATTATCTTCAAAATACATTTTTAAATTTTTCTGGATTATGAGTGCATTTTCTCTAGATCACTTCATTTCACTTGTATCATGTTCAATGATTTTTCTAAATAACTTAAGCTTTCCTCTTTAAATGTCAGAACTTACATTTTAACCATTTTTATTGGGAAAAATTCTAGCATATGTATACTCTTCTTAAACAGAGAGTGAGGAACTGAACATGATTTAATCTTTTGCTGATAACTCACTGAGCATTACTTGTGAAAATCAATCATTGTGTAGTCGTAAAACAGTGATGCTCCCAAGGCCAACTGTAGGCAGCAGACCTGTGCCCTGAGTAACACAGACCAGCCTTCCCTGCCTATGTCTGTGCTGTCTCCTCCCTCCCATCAGCTCTAACCATTGCTGTTCTGCCCATGTGCTGCTTGTGATGTGCCCCCTTATGGTGTCCTTTGGTCTTCCTAAGAACCTGAGACTGGCTCCAGATACTCAAATAGTGCGAGGATCATATGCTTTGTGACAGATGTTTGCTACTCAGAGGTTCTGTCACTTATTTCCAGGCTCCAGGCTGGGCTCCTAACTACTGTTGTTGGGAACAGTTTACTTGGGAGGAACTAGCAAACTGCCCAGATTCTAAAACCTGCCTCTTTGTTCCCCTCATCTTCTACCTGTGCTTCAAAATTCCTCTGATAGAATTCCAGATCAACAATAGTTCACTCTTAGGTGGTGCTTATTCTCTTGCAGGCACTCACCTAAGCCCTTTACGTATATCAGTCATTGCATCTTTACAACACTTCTCAGGTTATTTGCAATTTCCAGATGAAGAAAGGGAGGCACAGAGAGGGTAAGTGACTTGCCCACGGCACACAGGTGGTAAGTGACCAAGCTAGGACTCTATCCAGGCAGCCTGACTGCAAGGCCTGCATTCCTTTATACGACACTTTCCAGGATTCTGACTGCCTTCGTCCGTCTGTGTGGATGTTGGTGGGAACTGGAATGTGTAGAGGAAGGTTGTCTTGTAATGAGGTTTCACTGCCGCAGCCTCAGGCACAGCCATCTTCCTGAACAACTAGGTCCCTGCCAGCATTATCTGCTTTCAGATTTCTCCCTCTCTGCCTATCCAGACTGTAGTTAGAATCAGCTACGAACAATGATCCAGTATTTTCTGTGTGGCAGGCATGGTTCTAGGCATCTTACAAACAGCTCTGATCCCTGTGGTATTGTCAGCTCCTCACAAAGACGGAAGGCTCAGAGACCTTAAGCGGCTTGTTCAAGTCCCACAGTGATTGGCGTGCCTGCCACTTTCATTCTTCCAGCACCTCAAGGACAAAAGCCTCCATCATTCTCCATTTGCCTATAGGATAGAAGCCAAATTCCTCACTGGCAGGCAAGGTGCCATGCTATCTTTCCAACCTTATCTCCCACTGGGCTCCAGCTTGACTCCTCTGTTCCAGACTGGCATGTCTGTGCCCTCTCCCCCAACTCACAACCTCACTCCCCATACCCCCGTCATCCGTCCTTTGTTCCCACAACTTAGAATGTCTTACTTTCTCCTTTGTGCCTACTCAAGTCCTGTTCAGTCTTGCCTCTCACTGAGGGTCCTCCTATCATGAAATGCTTCAGGCCCTACGAGTCTCACTTCTCCCTGATTCCTGCTGTTCAGACCAGCCCCCCGGGAGGGGGGGCAGATCATTCATCCAGGCCAGCTGACTCTCGGGCCGCACACTTGGCAGGGACCTGAGCTAAATATTTTGACTCTATAATGTCTCACTTCGTATATACAGTTAGAAGCCCCACAGGGAATTTTCCCCGTGACCTGTTGTACCAAGAACTGGGGCAAAAACTGCTTTGCATGGACAAAATGCAAACTAGATGAAATTTATCCTTGGTGTTTTCTCGTATAGGTCCCCCCTCCCAGTAAGTTATTCTAGTATTCTAGTAGGTGGAAGGTTATATGTAGATGTACCCTGCTTTCTCACTACTCTTAACATTTCAAATATGTAAATAATGAAAATGGCATACGTACTACTGTGTGCTAGATACTTTTCTAAGCACATCATGAGTATTAACTAAGTTAGTTTTCCCAACAGTCATTTGAGGTGGTTATTATTATTACCCTCCTTTTACAGATGAACTGAGTCACAGAGAGGTTAAGAAACTTGCCTAAGATCACGTGGCTGGCATTCGAAGCCAGGCATTTAATTATGGTGCTATACTGCCTCGCCAAGAAGATAATGTATTCTTTATTTCTGGTGACAGTAATGCCTAAGTGTTTTTAAAAACTCAGGTCATAAACAAAGTATATATGCACCACAGAGCTATGGTAACTGGAAAGCAAAACACATAATAATTTGTTGTGAAACCAGCTTGGGTTCCAATTCTAATGCCAAGAATGCTGGTGATCTGGGGTTGATCACAGGGCTGACACTGAGTCTGCTAGGCCCAAACTCAGATGTCATTTCTTACCACCCGGCTACAGGGGACGAAACAGGAGGGAGGACACCAGAACATGGGCCTGCTCCCAAACACACATACAAAGTATAAGGAGAAGGGCTTCCCTGGTGGCGCAGTGGTTGAGAGTCCGCCTGCCGATGCAGGGGACACGGGTTCGTGCCCCGTCCGGGAAGATCCCACATGCCGCGGAGCGGCTGGGCCCGTGAGCCATGGCCGCTGAGCCTGCGCATCCGGAGCCTGTGCTCCGCAGCGGGAGAGGCCACAACAGTGAGAGGCCCGTGTACCGCAAAAAAAAAAAAAAAAAAAAGTATAAGGAGAAGATCACCCATAATCCTATAACTCATAGAGAATTAAATAACCTACTCAAGCAGATATTAATACACATTAGTTCCTATTTCAGAAATGGAACCACGTTGTACATACTGAGTTTTTTTTTCTTTTAGTTCAAAATTTTTAATAGCTTCATTGAGGTATAATATATAAACTATAACATTCTCTTGTTTTAATCATACAAATAATTTTAGTAAATTTACAGAGTTTTGCAACCATTACCATGATCCAGTTTTAGACCATTGCATCACCCCTTCCAAAGCTCCCTGAAACACATTTGTACTTACTCTCTATTCCCACCCCAACACTGGCAACTGCTGTGTTCTCTCTATATTAATTTGCCTATTCTGAACATTTCATATAAATGGGAACATAGGAAAGAATCTGGCTTCTTTTACTTAGTATAATGTTTTCAAGTTTCATCCTTACTGTAGCATGTGTCAGTACATCATCCCTTTAATGACTGAATAATATTCCATTTTATGAATATACCATTTTTGTTGATTCATTCAACCATTAGTGGACATTTGCATTGTTTCAAATGGAAAATGCTGCTATGACATTCGCATACAAGTCTTCGTGTGGACATGTTTTCATTTCTCTGTGGTAGGTATCTAGGAATGAAACTGTTTCGTCAGATGGTAAAGTTTTCCAAAATGGCTGTGCCATTTTGCGCTCCTACCACCAATACACGAGAATTCTAGTTTTTGCACATCCTAGCCAATACTTGCTACTGTCTTTGTTTTTGAGTATAGCCATCCTAGTGGGTGTGAAGTGATACCTAATTGTTTTGATTTGCATTTTCCTGATGACTAATGATATCAAGCATCTTTCCATGTGCTTTCTGGCCATTCAAACGTTTTCTTTGGTGCACGACCATTCAAAAATTTGCCCATTTTTCAATTGGGTTGTCTTTTTATTATTGTATCACAAAAGTTCTTTATGTATTCCAGATAAAAATCCTTTATCAGATATATGTCTTGTATTTTCACTTTCTTAATGGTGTCTTTAGAAGCACAAAGGTTTTGAATTTTGATGAAGTCAGTTTATCAATTTTTTTCTTTCATCGCTTGTGCTTTTGGCGTCATATCGAAGAAGTCTTTGCCTAACCCCGCTGTGTTCTAGAACTGGACTCCCTTCCTCCTCCCTCATCAGTATGCACTGAACATCTTTCTCCCTCAGTAAATACAGATCTGCATCATCATCCTTCATAGCTTTGTTTTGGAAAGAAGGGAGGGAAGAAAGGAGACAACAGAGCCAAACTACTCAAAATATCCGGGACCACTCTGTTCACCCTGGAGGTCTTCCCACTTTCCTTTTCGATTGTCTCGTGTCTGGTACTTCCTCTGTGGTTTGTGAATAAAAACTTGGTTAGGCTATTAACTTCATTACAACATTTTATGTTTTGATATCTTGGTCACACAGTTTCCTAGCCTCACATTTTCTGTAGGCTTAAGTCCCTCCATCACAGAGTCTAGTGAGGGGATGCTCATAAGAAACACGTGCTCCCCTGTAATTTGGGATTTGACAGCTGCTGCTTCTGGCATTGACTTCATTCTCTGAAACTGGACTTGGCTTTGGGAACATGCAGATTTAGTTAATGTATTAAAATGTAAATATGGAAAAAGAAAGGTCAATAGTAGATAACAGCAATTGATTGGTATGTGTGTTTTCATGAAAGTCTTATGGATATTCCTGAACAAAATAGTGGTTCTCATTTAACAAGCTCCAGATTGAGATGAATCGTTGCATCCTGGCCTCTGTCCTAAGTAAAGCTTCGCTGGCTTGATGGGTAGGATATGAGGTACCGTGAAAAGCTAGAAGCTTCTTTAGTAAATAATTTTCAGACTGAGAACACTAATGGAGAAAATCCAGGCTGAGGGAAAGAGCCTGTGAGAGGGGCCTCAGAATAAGAATGGGAAAGGCAGGTTAGAAGATTTTCAGTGCTGAAAATGCTAATCTGCTGAAAGAAACGGGCAACCATTTTGCTGAGAAGCCGAGTGGGGTGGCCAGGATCCTTTGGGGACCTAACCCCTAGGGTTGGGGCCAAGAATTTGGAACCAGGGTACACTGGGGAAAAGCAAGGAGAGTGAGGGAGAGATGTGAGGGCAGCCCCCTTGGCTGGACAGTGGCCATTGCAAGGTTAGGGACGCGGCACCGAGCAAAGAGGTATGTAAAAGGTCAACAAAGAGCTCCTCCAAGCTAGTAAATAACTATATGAGGCTGAGAAATGCAGAGGGAGATCATTCAAAGTCCTTTTAAGATGCACCCTCAGGTCTTTAACTTTTGTTTTTCACATGGAAAACAATACCAAGCCACTGCAGGGCGCCAGCTGCGGTGTGCATGGAATATGGAATATACTGGAAGACTAAGAATCAGTGAGACCAGCTGGACGCTACTGCAGAGATTCAGATGTGAGAAGGGTTGGCCTTAGAGGCACACTTGGGTGTGTAGGAAGAAATGATCAGCAGGCCTTAGGGCTGGATTCGCCGTGCAAGTGCAAAGACAGAAGACAAACATGGTTGGGGGTAGAGGTGCAGGGAAGGCTGTAAGAGGATTTGGGTTTGGGGAGGAATAATTAAAATGCACAGATCTTGGGCTTCCCTGGTGGCGCAGTGGTTGAGAGTCCGCCTGCCGATGCAGGGCACACGGACGGGTTCGTCCGGTCCGGGAAGACCCCACATGCCGCGGAGCGGCTGGGCCCGTGAGCCGTGGCCGCTGAGCCTGCGCGTCCGGAGCCTGTGCTCCGCAAGGGGAGAGACCACAACAGTGAGAGGCCCGCGTACCACAAAAAAAAAAAAAAAGCACAGATCTTAAGTATGGAATGAATTCTGATAAATGTCTACATCCCACCCCACCCCCACCCCAACAGAGGTTTTTAGAAGACCGAGTTTCCAGTGCCTGCAGGTCCTAAGCGAAGTTGCCTCAAAGGCAAGAAGCTGCATGCCCCTGAAGTAAGAAGCAAGAAGGACTGGAACTCCAGATTTGAAAGTTATCTGGAGCCAGCGGGTGGCGATTTTGTGAGCAAACGAGCACAGGTGCAGGAAGAGGTAACTGGAGAACAGAAAGGCCCAATGTGGGGCGCGCTTAACCCCCGCACACTGAGGAGCTTATTTGCTGTTATAAGCGCAGAGACTCTTCTCAGGCCTTCCACCTCATACTTAATTCTCTTAAATGAGAAAGAAACCACTTTCTGGCTGGCTTCTTTCAAAGTCTGCCCTGTCGAGCTTGGAAAATGGCGTCACTGGGGGGAAGGGAGCTGGAGGATCCCACAGGGTGGTCTGCCCCTCCTCCAAGCAGCCTTCACGACTAAGATGCACAGCAACCTTCTTGAGCTGGGAAGCCCAGCTTCCTCCGTGCAGCGTGCTAGGGCAGCCCGGCCTGGGCACGCTGAGCGTCCAGGGATCACACAATCCCCGAGCACCTCTGCTCCGGGTGTGCGTTTGCAGTGGCTCTGCAGCAGTGCCCTCGGTGTTTGCAGCCTGTGCAAGCTTGCACGCAGCGGGAGCTCGGTGCCTAGAATTGGGGGGCGGTGGGCGTGGCCGCGCTTCCTCGCGCCTTCTCCCGCGCAGGCAATCCCGGGAACGTTCTGAAAAGTATCCAAAAGTTCTGCGCCGCGCGCGCGCAAAAAGGAAAAAAAAAAACAAACGGGCACAACCCCCCACCACTCTGGGCGTTGCGAGTCCCGACCTCGCCATTCCAGCTGCACCTCCGGCTGCAGCGCGTACGCCTCCTGCGCCTCCTTCTCGGGAGCCTTGCCGTCGGCTGGGTGCTCCCCTTGCAGCCACCGGAGAGTCCCTGCGCATCTCCTTGGGGCACCATGCCCAACGACGACGCATACAGCAAGGCTTCGCCACCGTCGGAGGCCCCGCACGCCCCTGGGTCACCACCGCAGGGCAAGGCCGGGGGCTTCGGCAAAGCGTCCGGGGCGCTCCTCGGGACCACGGGCGGCGCGGGCGCCGGGGGCAGCGGCGGCTCAGGCTCGGGGGCGTCGGGCATGGACGCCGCCGCGAGCAAGAAGTCCCCGCGGCTGCCCAAGTGCGCGCGGTGCAGGAACCACGGCTACGCGTCGGCGCTCAAGGGCCACAAACGCTTCTGCATGTGGCGGGAATGCCAGTGCAAGAAATGCAACCTGATCGCAGAGAGACAGCGCGTGATGGCCGCGCAGGTGAGTGCGGGCGCCCCGGAAACGGGGTTCAGCCCTTAACTTTTTGGGTAAAGCCCCTCGGACCAGGCGGGCGCCATGGGGGGGCGCGGGTTCGGGAAGAAGGCGGCGGTGCTTCGCGACAGCCGCGGCGCGCTCGGGGCCCGGGCTCCCAGCCACGCGCCGACGCCGCTCTCGGAGGGCCTGGACTCTCCGATGGAGCAGGGAGGTGCGGGGTTTACTCTGCTCCGGCGGCTCCAGATCCTTGACCCCTCCCTCCAATAGGAGTTGTGGGGTTCGCCCCCTCGTGGGTCTCGGCGGTCCCGGGGGTCCCGAGGATCCCCAGGATGTCTGATTTCCCTTTCAGAGCTGAGAGTTGCGGGGTTCGCACTGCTGGGGAAGGCTCCCCGGGATCTTCGACCCCGCTTCTGGCAGAGAGTTTCGCGGTTTGCGCCTTCGGGGCCCCCCGGGATCTCTGACCTCGCTCTCTGAGCAGAGTTGGGGGGTTTGCCCCCTCGTGGTTCAGTGGGATCCCTGACTCCGCCTCGAGCAGAGAGGTGCGCTTATATTAAGGAGGGTGCCCGCTCTGGCTACTGGTTAGGGCGAAGCGGAGACCCGGCTGGCTGCTGCTTATCCGCAAAACGCGTCGAGAGGCTTTGTTTTTCTGGAAAAGGCGCTGTAACGGACGCCAGGGTGGCGTGGTCCTCGTTGTGCTCTTGGCGCATTTTTCGTATTTGCCCGGGTGGATCCAGGTTGAGTGTCTAAGCCATTTTGAGCACTACGGAAATTTCATTAGCCTTTTAAAATTTGCTGTCTCTACCGAAGTTATTAAAGTACAAATTACTTTGAGTGTGTTTTAAAACACACCTAAGAATTTTTTAAAATCTACGCAGAGGAGTAGATGCAAGAGTTTGAGGTTTTGTCTACCGTTCATGGAGTGTGTTAGTTTTTTAAAGCATCCTAAGCTGGGCAGTAATTTAGCACCTTCACGGAAATGGTTAACGTCGTTGGTATCCTAAAATGATTTTTAGAAGAGAATAATATACATTCTTTCCCGCTAAAAGCTGTTTCATCCTTTTAAAACAGGTTATTTAAAATGAAAAGATACCAAAGAAATGCTTACTATGTGCTACTTTCGGTTAGGAATGGGTAAATAGCCCCCATTGAAAATGATTTAGGATCCTTGAGCAGGAGTGCACAAATGCTTAGAGATTATACTTTTTATGTACATCCAATTTTGAAATGTTTTAAACTAGACATATTTTGGCTTCACAGACTGCGAGTGCACTCATGGAAATATAGGTTGTTTTACTGAGTTTCTTTATAGACTTTTATCTTAATCTGTAATGGATGAAAAGAATACACTGAGTGTAGCATTAAAATGCATCATAATGAGTTTACTGAAAAAAAACCTTATGAACATTTAAATTGTATTTGTAGGTAGAAAAGTTTTCTGAACATTTACCTGTTGGCTTTAATATTTAATATGGAGAGTATGCTTGGGAGAGGAATTGTCCTCAAAATAATAAAAATATATATTCAAGTAGGGCCATTAATTTTGAATAAGCTGTATTAATAGGCGTAGTAACTTGGAAGGAGGATGTTTGCTTTGTTAAAAACAAAAGCAACTCAAGATTACTTTTTTTTTTTTTTTTTTGTGGTACGCGGGCCTCTCACTGCTGTGGCCTCTCCCGTTGCGGAGCACAGGCTCAGCGGCCATGGCTCACGGACCCAGCCGCTCCGCGGCATGTGGGATCTTCCCGGACCAGGGCACGAACCCGCGTCCCCTGAGTCAGCAGGCGGATTCTCAACCACTGCGCCACCAGGGAAGCCCCAAGATTACTTTTATAGTATGAAACTTCACTATTTTCCACACCAGAAGGCTTGTGCTGTGCTGAATGAAATCCTTTAACATTCATGTAACAGGCATTTTGAGTCATTCTAAAATAGTTTGAAATTGATCTTAGATCTGACTCTAAAACAATTGCATTTTAAATCAATTGCCCCGCCTTCCCTATTTGAATAACATTTCCTAAGAACGCTTGAGAGGTCTTTGTAAAAGTGTTTTAAGCTTATGGACTATGTAATACCCTGTATGTTTTGTGCATGCATGGGATCCGTGTAAACCAGGGTCTAAGTTTGCACTGACATACTTCACAAGTTCATGGGTATTCTTTTAAAAAATTTGTGGTCAAATCTTTAATGTTCTGTTCCTAAACTTCTTGGTTAATAAGAGAAAATTCAAGAATTAAGCTTAATTATTTAATCTTAATGGATTATTCAAGGATATTTTTAAAGTTGAAGACTCCTCTTGTTATGAGTAAAATTACTTACAAATTAATCATTTTTCTAAGTTTGGACTACGGTATTCCTAAGACAATGTGTACATTGTAGTTGTGTTTCTGGTTTACCGTTTTGATTTCAACTTTCGGCTTGTATTTGGGCCTCTGAGGTACAGGTGCTTCCCTTTCTCATTTCATTATTACCAATGGTCAGTTTCAACAGAAAGTCTCCATTTTTGTTATTTGTAGTAAGCCACAATACAATTTATTTTCTTGACACCTCTTTTTTAAACCTTAAACAATGTTATTTAAAAGAAGAGGGACGATGAGGAGTGTCTTAGGTACGCTGCGTCCTTTCTAGCCCCCACTTGAATCTCCTTCCCTCCTGCCTGGAATACGGCACGTGTCCTCTCCCTTTCTCTCCACCTCCAGCCTCTCTCTCCTGAGACTTCAGCGCTGTATTCCAGCCCCCTTTTCCCCTTTACTTCTGTATGTGCTCCCTCCACCACAGAGAACAGGGCTCTGCAAGGTTTCCTGAGCAGCCCCTGCCTTCCCTGCCTACCCTGCTCCCTTATTCCGGGTCGTTCTGCCCCTTCATCCTTGCCCGTCAAGCCCCACTCATCCTATTCTTCAAGGCCCCGTTCCAGTACCACCTGCAGCTTATACTTACACTTAAAGCCGTTTTTGCCCCGGTTTCTTTGGGAGGATCTGTGTATGCCTGTCCTGTGGTGTTTACCACGTTTTGTCTTGAGTTGCAGTTGCATGTTTGCCTGTTTCCTGCTTCTCCTTTTAAACAGTGAGTACCTTGGGAACTAATCTAACCTTGCTGTATCTTGCTGGTCGCTGTTCCCGGTACAGCAGCCTTTGACACATCTGTGGAAGGAAAGAGTGAGTGACCCCATTCTCCTTCCTTCCTAGTCTCTCCGTGCTGGCTTCTCCTCACGCTGAATGCCTCTGCTGACTCCGCAGCTTCTCATCCAGCCTTTCCCGCTGCTCTACATACTCACTTGTTTAAGGGACATTTTAGGAGTGCTTTTACTGTGGGCCAGGGACTCTGGCTGGAAACCATCTCTCAGCTTTGGCTGCATCTCAGAGTTACCTGGGTAGCTTTAAAAAGCAAGGAGGGGGCTTCCCTGGTGGCACAGTGGTTGAGAGTCCGCCTGTCGATGCAGGGGACGCGGGTTCGTGCCCCGGTCCAGGAAGATCCCACATGCCGCGGAGCAGCTAGGCCCGTGAGCCATGGCCGCTGAGCCTGCGCGTCCGGAGCCTGTGCTCCGCAACGGGAGAGGCCACAACAGTGAGAGGCCCACGTACCGCAAAAAAAAAAGCAAGGAGGGATTCTCAGGCCTCACCCTGGGATGGATGGGGCTTCCATGGCTTTGGCAAAGCGGTACTGAGTGACTCTGGGGTGCTGGAGGGTGACCCACTGCCCTGTGCTTCCAGGTGGCCCTGAGACGGCAGCAGGCCCAGGAGGAGGAATTGGGCATCAGCCACCCCATCCCGCTGCCCAGCGCGGCCGAGCTGCTCGTCAAGAGGGAGAACGACAGCAGCACCCCATGCCTGATGACTGAGGGCAGCAGCCCCTCGCAGACCCCGCCGGCCAGCACCCCGACCCCGCCCGCGGCAGCGGCAGGTAAGCCTGTGGCTGGGATGGAGGGATGAAAGGCGTGGCCACAGAAACAGAGTCTCGGGAAGGTCCTGAGCCCCAGAGCACATTCAAAGCTTAGAGGGTTCTTAGAAGATCCTCCCTTCTGAAGGTCTGTTTTTGACGGCCTCACAAAGGAGGTGGGCCTAAATAAAAAACCAGAAGTTTGACGGCTTCACTCTTCTGTTGGTTATTTGTCAAGGCTGAATCTGGGCAGGGTCAGCATCACAGAATCCCAGAGAAGTGAGAGTCCAGATTTCATCTCAGTCAGCCCCTTCCATTTGTGGGTCCTCTTGGCGGGAGCTAAAGATCCTTGTTTCCTAGAATGAAAGTCCATTTCTCTGGAAAGGACTGAAGTCCATCTGGGGAGACTGTCTAAAAAAGCCAAATCCTACGTGTCAGCTACCAGTGGATACTGAAGTTGAGGCAAGGCGTGTCCATTGGCTTCAATTCTCTCCCAGGTACTAAGATTATACCAGTGGCTGCATGTATGCCGATTCATTTCATTTCATTCTTAGAAGAAGGAAGTATTAATCCTATTTTATACCGTGGGAAAATTTAGGTATAAAAATTTTAAGTGACTGGCTACATCTGAAGAACTAGAAAGTATCTGAATTGGTCCATCTGTCTTCAGAGCTCACTATGCTTACTGCACTGGGTCTCCAAATTACCTCAAGAATTATGGTGTTCTAGAGCTGCACTGTCCAGTATGGAAACCCTTAGCCACATTTTGCTATTTAAGTTGATTACAGTGAAATAAAATTAAAATATTCATCGAAGGAAGATATACAAGTGGTCAAAAGCCCAAGGAAAGATGCTTGATATCATTAGTCATTAGAGAAGTGCAAATCAAAACTATAATGAGATATCACCTCACACCCATGAGGATGACTACTATCAAAAAACAGAAAATAACAAGATTGGTGGGGATGTAGAGAAATTGGAACTTTTGTGCACAGTTGGTAGGAATGTAAAATGGTGCAGCTGCTGTGGAAAACAGTATGGTGGTTTCTCAAAAATTGAAAATAGAATTATCACGTGATCCAGCCATTCCACTTCTGAGTACATACCCAAAAGAATTGCAAACAGTGTCTTAAAGAGATATTTGTATATCCATGTTCATAGCAGCATTATTCACAATAACTAAAATGTGGAAGCAACTCAAGTGTCCACTGACAGATGAATGGTAAGCAAAATGTGGTCAAAAAATTACTTAGCCTTGAAAAGGACGGAAATTTTGACACATGCTACAATGTGGATGAACCTTGAGGACATTATGTTAAGTGAAACAAGTCAGTCCCAGAAACACATGATTCCACTCATACTTAGAGTAGTCAGAATCAGAGAGACAGAAGGTAGAATGGTGGTTGTCAGGGGCTGGGGGCAGGGGGGAATAGAGAGTTATTGTTTAATGAGTATAGGGTTTCAGTTTTCCAAGAGGGAAAGAGCTATGGAGGTGGATGGTGGTGGTGGTTGCACAGCATTATGAATGTAGTTAATGCCACCGAGCTGTGCACTTAAAGATGGTTAAGATGGTAAATTTCATGTTGCGTGTAGTTTAACCACAATAAAACATAAAATTAAAAAAATTAAACATTTAATTCCTCAGTTGCACTAACCATATTTCAGATGCTCAACAGGCACATATATAGCGGAGGCCTGCCATGCTGGCAAGTGCGCATGTCCCTTTCTCACAAAGCTCTATTTAATGGCACTGGTCTAGAACGCAGGGGCTCTAAGAAACCCACCAGACAAAGATCTGTGACATCCTGTTGGCAAATGCAGGCATATATTTCATATTAAACACGTGTGCCGAGGTTCACAGAATCTTTTGAGCCTTCTAAGCCTCCATGAAATGGAGCCTTGCAGTGCGGTTCCTCTTAAGTAAGCTTTTCATGAGTTACTCAGTTTGCTGCGCTTAACCACCAGGGTAAAGTTGTCAGCTGCCTAGCTGTCATTTAACTAGCTGTGCAACTTTAGACAAGTCACTTTAGCTCTCTGGTCCTATTGTTTCCTCTTCTCAAAAATGAGGGATGAGGTCTTTGAGGCTTTTGCAGATTCTAGGAGCCTTGACCATTATAAAGAAGAAGGTTAGCGGGCACCAAAGAAGGCAGGTGAGAGATAGACTTGTAATCTCTGCTGCAGGTCGTTGTGTCTGTGTATCTGTCCCTGTGTGTGTTACTGGGGCTACAGATTCTGTAGCTAACAAAGGGAATGGTATTATTTTCTTTTCTTTTATTTTAGCTCAGTTGCTCATAATATATATTTACAGCAGTTTCTAAACTTTCCTTTTCTTAAGAAGGAAGGAGTATATCTGTCAGAAATATGATTCCTGCACTTTGGGATTTTAAGCTGTGTGTAAGGTTAATTACCAAATACTACCGGGTCAGGGCAGACCTGGTGGATTCAGCTGGAGGGACTGATAGGGGACGTTCCAGAGGAGTAAAGAGGGGAGTAACTCATTTGATGTTCACACACATCTTATAAAGTAGGAATTATTATTCCTATTTACAGATAAGGAAGCCAGTGGTAAGGAAACTGCCCCAGAATAAAGCTGAATTAAGCTGGGATTCAGCCTAGGTCTGTCTGGTCCCAAAGCCCATGAATTTCTTCACCTGCCTGTGAAGTGAGGCTGTGGGAATAGTTGCCGTGTTTCCTTGGAAAATGGACAGTTACAATTAGAGGTTATGGTTTAATCCTCAGAAGGGATTTAGGGCTGATGGGCAAATAGGAACACTGTTAGGGGCAGCGCCATTCTTGGCTGGCATGGAAGGTTGCAGCCACTAGTCTTCACGGGGAGAAATACAGGGACAGGGCCGTGATGGATAAATGTCAATGCTGGGCATTTGGTAGGGAACCACAGGTGAACTTGGTGTAGCCTGCTGTCCCGCATTGCACCTCAGTGGAAGGGGTGTCAGAGCTGGATAGCATACCCCAAGATAGCGAAGCCTTAGAGAAGGATTTCAGGCTAGATGGAGTTCAGAATGACAAAGAAGTTCTCGCAGGGCATTTCAGAGTGGTGATAGGGAAAGTTACAAGTAGAAGCAGCAGGGAAGCATGATAGAAAGTTCAGGGTCAAGGAGGATGTGACCAGATTCCCTTCTTTGCTTCTGGAGCTGATAGACCTTGGGGTCCTTTTGGAGTCTTGAACCAGCAGTCCAAGGGAGCGGAGTGTGGAAGCCAGCAGAATGTGTCGCTCCTGTGCTCATGTATGGGCGGGGAGGCTATGCCTGCCCAAGAAAGATGGGCCAGCTCATCATGGTGGGGCAGGAGCCCCATCCATCATCATTACTCAGGACTTCCACCAAAGCTCTTGAGTTGGGATCATTAACTTCCGGACTGGGCTGGGACTTGCACAGGAGAAAAACAGAAATGCCAGTAGAATTAAACTGTGTAATGTAAAGAGGGAGAAAGACAGAAAGGGCAGTGAAGGGGAGGGAGGGAGGGGGGAAGAGAGGGGGAGAGAAAGAGAAGCAGTGACAAGACAGATGGACTAAAGAGTGTTCCTCATGTTTTATGCAGCACAGTGGGCCCAGCTTCCTGCGTAGTGTGCTGCTAACAAATACGTAGCTTGTATTCAATTTCCAGAGATAAGGATCCCTTTAAAATAACATTTACCTTTATGCAGGTAAACGGTAAACATTTATAGAGTACAAAACATATTCAACGAATATATTCCCATCCCAACCTGTAGGGTCTTCTTTTTGTTATCCCAGCATTGATTACAAGCTGCACGTGCAAGCTTGCGTGTCTGTTTATCGTTTTCATACGTGTGTATGTGTATATATAATTTATATATTTAACATAATGGGAGTGTATTGTTCCCACCCGTGTGTAGTTTTTATTTTTTTCATTTAAAACTGGAATTTTTTAACGGCCTAGTATTCCATGATATCAACGTGGAAGGCTTGGATTTGCAGTTACCTCGTGAGAGGTGGAAGTTATAGCAGTTGTCATGGGATAGAGCAGCCCACCAACCTGGCTTCCCCGGGGGCGGGTTGCTCACCTTCTCTTTCCCATACCTGGTGTTGAGCGTCTGCAAGGGCAGTGGTTTAGTGAAATCCAGCGGATGTTTATGTCCTTGAGGCTTCTTCGTTATCTCCTTTTGGCTCCTGAAAGTGCCAAAAGTGAGAGTGAGAAATGCCCGAGAATTATTGCTGAGATTACTGGCTGAGTTCTAAGGCCTCTGTGAAGGAAATTGGGTTCACCAAGCTGCTGTTTGATCTCTTGGAGAGCTGATCCCTCTGAGTAGGATAACACCTTAGAAGAAAGTCTCTACGATCCTTAGCCAAAGATTGGCCAAGGTGGATCAAAACACTGCCTGACGATTCCTCCCACCGTGGGTATAAAATATTTTTGTTGTTATTTTCATCTGTGATCGCGGGTGTTACTGTGAAGGAACAACCTTTTGAAGAAATGCCCTATTCATTGCTGTCTCTTACACTGGCAGGATCAGATATGCTAACAGGTGCTCTATCGATTACCAAATGGTTTCTTCCCAGCCATTTTGGGTCACCTCGAAAAAAGGGTGAGCACTTCCGGTTATAAATGCCGGTGAATTAATAGCAACTTCAGCATTATTTCCGTGGTTTTACTTTTTAAATTTTAGCTTCCTAGATATATATTTTTTATTTTGAAAGTTATCAACTGACTTAAAAAATCTCATAGGCATTCCTCGTCTTTGAAATGTGGGCTCCTCGTTTTATTTTATATTCTGCTTTTCCTCCAGCCGCCTATGCAGCAAGTAGAATGCCATTTTATCCAGAGCTCACGCCGAGGTCCGCATAGTTCTCTGCCTCTCCTTTTCTGTGCAGGGCTGTCAGATGAAGGGCTGCATTGTAGAGAATTCGGTTCTGCATACGTGTCCTTTGTAAGTAAGGACCTGAATGTTATCTCCTGGGGCCTCCCTTCTGGAGCACCCTGGGCTTCCACACACACGCACGTTCGCACTCCTCCACATCAAGCCGCTTCCTGCCATCTCAGGCCTCCTCCCCAGCGCCCACGGCCTGCTTTCACTCACCTTTCCCCCGTTGGAAGGGTCAGCCAGGTCTGCATCTGATAATGGCGGGACCCCCTCCTTCACTTCTCTTCTTTAGCAGTAATTCCACTTCAGCACAGAGAGAGAGCTCATGCCGGTAGGGCACGCACGCCGTCCTGGTTATGTGCCTTCGAAGGGCTTAAGTGCTTTACAAACATGCAGTGTGGTAATTTGAAAATGGAATAATGTCCCTATGCAGTTTTTACCAGTAAGAAATGTGACTGAGGAGCTAACAATTGAACATGTTGACTTAAGTTTCTTAAAAATAAACTTTAGGGCTTCCCTGGTGGCACAGTGGTTGAGAGTCTGCCTGCCGATGCAGGGGACACGGGTTCATGCCCCGGTCCGGGAGGATCCCACATGCCGCGGAGCGGCTGTGCCCGTGAGCCATGGCCGCTGAGCCTGCGCGTCCGGAGCCTGTGCTCCGCAACGGCAGAGGCCACAACAGTGAGAGGCCTGCATACCACATAATAAATAAATAAATAAGTAAATAAATAAACTTTATTCATTGGAGAAGTTACAGATTTACAGCAAAATTGAGAGGAAGGTACGGAGATTTCCCATACACCCCTGCCCGTACACATGCACACCTCCCCCATTATCAGCATCCCCCGCCAGAGGTACATTTGTTACAATTGATGACCCACATGGACACAGCGTAATCACCCAGAGTCCATAGTTTACATTAGGGTTCACTGTTGGCGTTGTACATTCTGTGAGCTTAGAGAAATTAATGATGACGTGTGTCCATCATTATAGTAGCATACAGAGTAGTTTTGCTGCCCTAGAATCTTCTGTGGAGTTATTTAAATTTGAAATATTTCAATTTTTATCTTTGCAGTTTTCCATGTTATACAGAAAGAAGCATTTCAAATGAAACACCAAAACACTTTATCCAGGTTAGTTTGAGAGTTGATATTTGGAGGGTCCTGGCTACTTATATGAGATGAGCTCCATTTGATTTTAGACAGAGCTCTCAATTTCAAGTAGAATAGAGGATGTGGAGATTAGGTTTAAAAAGGCCTTCACGTAAAAGCATTCCCCAATTTTACATTCAGAGTCAAAGAAATTTCCAGGATGTTTAACAAAACAAATCTCCTTAAACTGAAGCAAGAGTTGGAGGCTTAAATGAAAGGAAACACTTAAGATGAATAGTACTGACCATTTTGATAGCCTAGTGTTTTAAATAGCGTCTCAGTCAATTTTATTTATTCCAAGGGAAGTCTCTGCTTATGTGTCAAATGTAGCAGTTAACCGACCTGATAGAAATTCTCTGTAGACAGTATTTCTGTAAAGAAGTTAAAATGACAAAGTACATAGGAAGTAGCCTACTGGTCTACTTTGGCTAGAAAGGAGATTTGGAAAACATCTAGACCCACCGAAAAAGGTAAATACAGGGTTTAAAGTCACAAATTAGTTTTTTTTTAATTGAAGTATAGTTGACTTACAATATATGTATATGTGTATGTATGTATGTATGTATTTATTTATTTTTGGCTGCTTTGGGTCTTCGTTGCTGTGCGTGGGCTTTCTCTAGTTGCGGCGAGTGGGGGCTACTCTTCGTTGCAGTGCACAGGCTTTTCATTGCAGTGGCTTCTCTTGTTGCGGAGCACGGGCTCTAGGTGCACGGGCTTCAGTAGTTGCAGCACGCGGGCTCAGTAGTTGTGGCTCGCAGGCTCCAGAGCGCAGGCTCAGTAGTTGTGGTGCACGGGCCCAGTTGCTCCGCGGCATGTGGGATCTTCCCGGACCAGGGCTTGAACCTGTGTCCCCTGCATTGGCAGGCGGTTTCCTAACCACTGCACCATCAGGGAAGCCCTTGACTTATAATATTATTAATTTCAGGTGTACAACATATTTTTATAGATTATACTCCATTTAAAGTCATTACAAAATAATGGCTATATTTTCCTGTGCTGTACAATAACAAGTTAGTTTTATAACAGCATATGTAAAAGACAAAGAAACATTTGATTGGTTTACACCGCTGTCTGCTTTGTGAACGTGTAATCTTAAGGGCAGGGATTGCATTTTTTATTCATCATGTACTCATGTGCATAGTATAGTACCTGGCTTTGTAGCATGTGGTCAGTAAACCTTTGCTGAATAAATGAATAGTGATGGTTAAATTTGAAGTTGTGTTTTAAAACACTGTGTTAGTGATCATGAACCCACTTGCAGGTATCAGAGTAAAATCATTGATGTTCAATCTGCATTTTTTGTGATATTTTTTAAATGTATCTGAATTTTTTTAAATGACTAAAATTTCAAATGTAGTTTAACAGCCTAAGGTGAAATTCACATGCTATACACTTCATCTACTTAAAGTGTACAGTTCAGTGTTTTCTGGTAAGTTCACAGAGCTGTGCCACCGTCCCTGGAATCTAGTTGTGGAGCATTTTTATCTCCTCCTGAAAGAAACTCTGTACCATTAGTAGTCACTCTCCATCTGCTCCCACACTGGGGTCATAGGCAACCTCTTTAACTTAGCCTCAGGTTTGCAAGGTGTACCCCCGTTGTAGTATGTATTTATTAGTCCTTTTTTAAAACTAAATAATATTCCACTATACGGATAAATCGTATTTTGGTTTTTTTCAGATGATGGAGTTTGGGGTTGCTTATGCTTTTTGGCTATTATGAGTAATGCTTCCATCACATTTTTATACCAGTTTTTATATGGATATATGTTTTATTCTCTTGGGTATATATTAAAGAGTGGAATTGCTGAGTCATACAGTAACACTATGTTTAACCTTTTGAGGAACTGTCACAGTATTTTCCAAAGAGGCTGCACTATTTTACTACATTCCCACCAGCAGTGTGTGAGAGCTCCAGAAGATTCGTACTGAAATTTTTTAGAATTAAAAGGTAAGATGCGGGCTTCCCTGGTGGCGCAGTAGTTCAGAGTCTGCCTGCCAGTGCAAGGGACACGGGTTCGAGCCCTGGTCTGGGAAGATCCCACATGCCACGGAGCAACTGGGCCCGTGAGCCACAATTACTGAGCCTGCGCATCTGAAGCCTGTGCTCCACAAAAACAGAGGCCGCGATAGTGAGACGCCCACGCACAGCGATGAAGAGTGGCCCCCGCTTGCCACAACTAGAGAAAGCCCATGCACAGAAACGAAGACCCAACACAGCCATAAATAAATAAATACATTAAAAAAAAAAAAAGGTAAGATGCCTTCATCCTGTGAAGTTTTTTAAAATTGAACAATAAGATGCCTTCATGCTGGCAAACGCTAAAGATATAAAACCCAGTCAGTGTCTCTTTGATGGTCAGAAGTTTAGATCATGGAGGGTTTTCTAGGTTTGCATTTTATTATCACTAGAAATATGTTAATATTCAGTCTTTTAAAAATTTTCTCTTTTCCCTCATTATCACATACACTTTGTAATGAAAGGAATAGTGTTTGAGGAATTAAACCATAGAGGGAACCGGTGACAGATTTTCTTTGTTGTGTTTTTGGCCCGTAGAAACGTTGGTTTGTTTCTCAAGGGCTTAAGCAACTTTTTAGACCTTGGGTGACAAGCATTTCCTCAGAACAAGGGAGAAGGAATTCTCTTGCCCTAGAAACTTGGCAAGAATAGTTTTTATCTTTGGATTTCTGAAAATGGAAAACCGCCGTCACTCCTGTGGAAAGCAGAAGAGAACACCCGCGAGCTGATGAGAATAGACAGCTGTTCTTCACGTTGCCAGTTGGAAGAGGGTAGTTCATAGACGGTCTCAGAATTTACTGCCATAGTTATTCATAGCGTTGGAAAACTTTTATAGGTGGTGGGTGACACTAGGTATCATTGTAGTGCTGTACGGCCTTGTTTGCTGCCGTAGGAGACTTTTGGAATGTCAGAAGGCTCATCTGTGTCACCAGTTTCTCCTGCCTGCTGCACTGTGTCCCCCTGGAGTCCTTGACCCTTGGGTTCCTGGTTATCTGCTGGTTCAGGGATCCTGTCCATTGACGACCCCCTCAGCCACCCAACCCACTACTCTTTGGATCTCGTGGATGCCCTTCTGTCCTATCTGTTGTTTTATTAGCTATCTTATTTTTAAAAGATTTTATTGTGGTAAAATATGCCTAACATCACATGGACCATTGTAACCGTTTTTAAGTGTACAGCTCAGTGGCATTAAGGACCTTCACAGTGGTGTGCAGCCGTCACCACCTTCCATCTCCGGGACTTGTTTCATCTTCCCAAACTGAAACACTAAACCCACTGAGTGATAACTCCCCATTCTCTCCCTCTCATTAACTTTTGGCTAAGGACAGCCTCTTCTGCTAACCCACCTTTCTTGGCCTTCGGAATCACCTGTAGACTCACGTGAGATGATTCCTTTTATCTCGTCAACGTCTTGTTTTTTTCCTCTTACTTCTTCCCCCAGGCCCACAGTTTTTGCTTCACTGCTGACTTCTCTCTTTGTTCTATAGGCTGGTCTAATTTGTGCCCCTGAGGACTCTGAAGTTGCTTAAAGGGCTGAGGTTAGTAGGGAAGGGGGCCCAGGGTAAGGCCAGCTGCCACCTGATGTGGGATACTGTGAATTCTGTACCTCTGCCAGGTGATCTGGACTCTGGGCCTAGGAGTGCTCTGTGTTGTGCCATGAAGCCAAGGGAGTGGAGTGAGGGTACCTCTGGGCCCCCTGGGGCTCTGACTGCTGTCTCGCTGGTTCTTGACTTGTCAGGGTTCCTTTCGCCTTGGTCACAAGCAACTCTGTAAGTGCAGGTCTGAATTTCTGTTTCAGCCTCAAGGTGTCTTACTTTTCAACTGATAAAAAAATTCCCCTAAGAAAAGTCACATAAATATTGCTCCCTGTTGCTGAACCAGATTACACTGCACACCCAGTTTCCTCTAGTCTCTTACGTCTGTGAGTAGACTTCACGATCACTAACCCAGTCTTAGTGTACGGTCCCACTGAGCATGCATTTCAGAAAAAATGCACAAGAAACTCTTAACGTAGACTATAAACAGCTGGTTTGTAGTCAGAAGAAGATACTGATTCAGTGTTCTAGTAATAGCACATTTTCTGATGTTTATTGGCAGTGAGAGTTCTCGGGTATTGCTTCAGCCATCCAATGTCAGCTCAGTCCAGTGTATACTAACAGCTGACTCTTCGGTATTGATCTCAGCACTTATAAAACTACTCCCTGTTTTTACATCACCCTTTAACTCTGATCCTGAGGTTGGGGAGTTTATCTGAAATACAGGATATACATTAATTCAGGGAAGCAGATTGGGTTCATCAAACACTAGTAACTGTTTGCTGAACTGAGTTGAATTCATCTTTGCTGGTGAGTCTGCTGTCTGGGCCAGAGTCGCTCCCTCCCTTTTTCCCTTTCTTCCATCTGTGTTTCTATTTTATTTTTCGTTTATTCAACAAATATTCGTTGTGTGACTGCATTGGGTCAGACCCTTTTCCAGGCATGAGGTATACAGCAGTGCCTAAAACGTCTGTCTCGTGGGTCTTACATGTCCAACAGGGGAGACAGTGGATAATCAGGCCCACCAGTGAGTATGATGCTTTCAGAAAGTGATGAGCACTGTGGAGACAGAGTGATAAGATCCATGTTCTGGAGGGGTCGCGGCTGTTGACATGGAGGTTAGGGAAAGAGGGCCTCTCTAAGGAGATTAAATCCCAAGGGACAGTGAGCCATTGCAGTCAAGGTCTGGGGGAAGAGCCTTCCAGGCAGGAGGCGCCCCAAGGTGAGACAGTGCTTAGAGCAGGAAGCAGACCAGTGTGATCGGTGCTGTGAGCAAGGGTGACATCACTGGGGGCTTCGACTTGCTGCCTCGCAGGCCAGGGAAGGAGTTGGAATTTTATGGTGAGTGCGACGGGAAGTCATTGGAGTGTTGAAGCAGTGAATGCTGTGATCTGATTTACTCTCTTCAAATGTCTCCGCTGCTGTGTGGAGTGTAGTTTCAAGGGGGAGCAAAGCAAAGCCCATGCAGTTGCCCAGGCAGAGGGGTGCTGCTTGCACTGGGGTGGTGACAGTAGAGATGGAAAGAACTGGTAGGACAGGAGGTCTATCTTAAGGTAATTTGGGTAGATGGTGTCCACGGCACTTCCTCCAGAGAGCTGCTGCCACGGCATTGCCAGTGCTATGGGGGTTGCCATGGGGGCTTTACCAGTCTGAAAGGTAAAGCGCTGTACGTGGGTGCGGTCGGCAGAACAATGGCCCCCAGAGAGGGCTACATCCTGGCTCCTGGGGCCTGTGAAGGTGTTACCTTCGTGGCAAAAGGGACTTTGCAGATGTGGTGAAGTCAGGGATCTGGAGGTGGGGAGGTGATCCTGGATTCCACGTGGGCCCATTCTAATGGCCTGAATCCTTGGACGTGGAGAGCCTTTCCCAGCTGCCCCAGAGATGTCACAACAGAAGATGCTGGGAAGTTTCAAAGCTGGAAAGACCTGACCACTGTTGCTGGCTTCGAGGATGGAGGAAGGGGGCGCTGAGGCAAAGACTTCAGGAGTTCTCTAGAAGCTTGGAACAGCCCTCTGCCCAGTTAAGCACGTTGACTTTAGCCTGGAGAGACCTGGGTCAGACGATGGGCCAACGAAACTGTAAGATAATAAATTTGCATACAGCAATAGAAAACAAATATGGTTGCTATAGCTTATAATCCCCTTTTCCTTTGTTAGTGAGACTGAAATCTTTTCATACGTTAAAGGACCATTTATGTTTTTTCTGTGAGCCTTCTGTGTATGTCCTTTGCTCATTTTTTTTATTGAATCCCCTCCCCCTATCTTGAAGTTCCTTATTTACTGTGGAGGTTGGCCCTTGGTGATATGAGCTGCAGTTCCCCCCCCCCCCCCACTATTTGGTATTTCAAGCCAGGAGACTAGCTGAGACTAGCTGGGGACAGGCTGTAGAGGCCAGGAGCCCGAGGACTGGCCCTGGTCACTGTCCTCTGTGGACAGGCGGAGGAGCCTGTGGCTTGTCTGGTCCCCCATCAGCAGACCAGAGCCAAGTGGACCTGATGTGTTCTTCACACTCTTCCAACCTCTGTCCTCATTCCAGTATAACCGTGGGCAGAGCTCAGGTTAAGTTAATGGCCTCAATGATTGAACCATTTCACACTCATGTCTGGTGCTGTGGTCTAGAGATTCCAGTATTACTGTTGGGTATATGATAAGCCAGGTGAGGAATGGGATACACTCTCCATTCAGATATTCTGGTTACTAGAGACTAATCTTATTCTTACCAGTGTTACATGAAATTATCGATAGAATGCACGTTACCCATCAACTCTTTCAAAATGATTTTACTGATTCTTTGGTTGATGTTGAACACGTTCAGGGTTGTGCTTCCGCCAGGGTGAGGGTTAGTTGTTAGTACGGATTTCCAGATTGGGGCCAGATTAGTTAACAGATCAACCAGTCTTATTAGTGCCAAAATTCCCCCCGAGAGAATGGTGTGTGATAGTAGAAGCTTAATCAAAGGTCTTGAAGATCGAAGACACCTGGAAACAGTTTTGCTTTGATCTGGTTAACTTTATGCCTGGGAAGGAAGTTCCATGTCACTGAAAGAACCTAAGGTCTAGAGTCCAAATACCTGCCTGTTACTCATCACCTCTCCAATTTTGAGCAGTTCACTTAATTTCTGTGAGTGTCTGTTTCCTCATTTGTGAAATGGATAAAATAATATTGCCTGCTCAGTTTATCTTGCAGAATCAGTGTGGTGCTCAACTAAGATTTTTTTTGTTTCGGTACGCGGGCCTCTCACTGTTGTGGCCTCTCCCACTGCGGAGCACAGGCTCCGGATGCACAGGCTCAGTGGCCATGGCTCATGGGCCCAGCCGCTCCGTGGCATGTGGGATCCTCCCAGACCGGGGCACGAACCCGTGTCCCCTGCATTGGCAGGCGGACTCTCAACCACTGCGCCAACAGGGAAGCCCTCAACTAAGATTTTAACGTGAAAATTCTTTGTAAACCATGACGAAGGACAGAAACATGCCATCAAACTCAAGTTTCAGATACTAAAATGAGGAACAGAGGAATGAGTCTGGATATGATCTACCCTACAGCCATAAACTAGGTTTTTTTTTGTTGTTTCTTTCCTTTTTTTTTTTTCACCTCAAAAATCAAGCTACCTGACGTAAGAATTGTGTCTCCGGGTAAGGAGTACATAACCCATCACAGCTCCCCTACCCCAGGCCACACTCCAGCAGCCAGGAATCTCCAAGACATATCTTAACACTCACACATCAGAGTATGAGTAAGCTTTCCCCTTCTTTTCTCGGCCTTGCTTTTCTTTTTGTTTTATTAATTGTACTGACATGTGTCTTTAGTGTTAGCCATCTCTTATCCTTTCTAAAGGGAGTAGGGAGTGTTGGATAACCACACAGATACCCAGGACTGCGAGATGAGGAAGTTACCTTCAGCAAAACAGGTAACACACTGTCTGTATCTTGTTGCCCCTCACAGTTTGGACAGAAGGCACACGATTTAGAGACCTTGGGCCCTGCGTGTCGGATGAAGAAGCAGGTGCGTCAGCCCAGACCTGGTGGGGGAGGGGAGGGGAGTCCCAAGGACACAGTTCTAATACCTTCATATCGAATGCAGTGGATGGGGAAGGAATTAACAAGCGGGAGCAATGTGCATGGTGCAGAATTCCTCATTAGTGAGTTGGAGCGTGTCAGTGGCTGTCCCATGGCATCCTACCCCAGGAGCTGCTGCCTCGTGGAGCCCCGGCCTCCGCTGGGAGAGGCTGGTGGTCACCTCCCTTATCCCTCTCTCCCTTGTTTTTATCTGAGAGATGGAATTACTGAGTTAGAGGGGAAGAGGAGGAAGAAGCACATCAAAGAATTTTCTGGTGGCTTTTGAATAAGGGGCCTTATTGGCCTAGGGCTGTTAGCTTTGGGTGTGCTGTTTTCATCATGAAGCACCTGGGGTTTGTTTTTCTCTAAAAGACGTAGATAAACTAGAGAGAATCTAGGGGAAGGGCAACAAAAATGATGTATGGCTTGGAGAGAAGGAGAATAACAGTCTATAAATATTTGAAAGGTAATATACAAAGAGGGAGAGAGATTATTTATAGCAACGGAGAGGAGTTTGACAGGGAACAAAAGCTTGCATCTAGGAGCAGGGGAGAATTGGGTAGAACTGAAGAAACAGAGCATATGGTAAGGATGATTAAGCAAAGAAATGTAATTCTCGCATTAGTTTGCGTTGCCAGGAGCTAGTGTGGCAGGAGTAAGGGATGTTTCTCAAACTGAGGATCCACGCACGACTGTGAATAATATTCTCTAATTCCTGTGTGTGAAGGGAGAGAGCGGGCAGCGCTTTACCCTTTGCCATGTGTGTGTGTAGTTTGTTTAATTCCCAATTCTTTGGCATTGTGTTTTCAGAGGAGGTAATGATTGCAGTACCGCTAGCTCTCATTTACTGAGTGTCTGCCTCATGCCAGGTACTGCCTTCGCTGCTTTGTTATTTATGTTCTCATTTAATCTCTACAACAACTCTGTAAAATAGGAACTACTTTTCCACTTATAAGGAAGCAGGTTTAATAACATGCTTAAGATCACACGTATTTTAAGTGGTGGAGTTGGGATTCCAACCCGAGTCTGTGACTCACAGCCCATGCTCATGTCCTGTATTGGGCTCCATTACTCTGGTCATGATAGTAAGTTGGGACCCACTAGGTAGCCGGGTTACTAAGCTAGGTGAGCAGTTTGTATCCAGTTACAGAGGTAAGTAAAATAGTTGATGTCCAGAGTTCCTCTTTTTTTCTTTCCTTCAGATATATTTTCTCAGTATCAGTAAGTGCTATGTTATTAATATACTACATTTGGTCATTCTGTATTTTCAGTTATACCGTAGGCTTTAACCAGCCTCACAGTTATAGAGTGATCTGTTGAATCTCTTGTAAGAAAGAAAATTTGGTAAGTCAGGCATTACGCTTGATCTTAAATGCTGGTTGTAGCGGGGTTTCCTTGGCAGTGTGGTGCACTTCCCTTGGCTTTCTGACTCTCATACTTTATAGCGTCCAGTGTATTGATGATTACTAAAAAACAAAACAAAATACACAGAATTAGCTACTCGGAATCTAGGTGAAGAGCTAGGTGTCTGGGTCCTTCCTGTCATTGCAAGAAGACACCAGACTTGGACTGAGAAGACCTGGGTTTACTCGGGACTCCAGCTCCTACCATGTTCCTCTGTGTGCAGGGCACCTTTCTAAGCCACAGCCGGCTCCTCTTTCTGGGTCTCAGCCTTGTAGAGTTATTATCGGTAGCCACTGAAAAGTCTATGTAAACTGCGGAATACATGAGATATTACAGTGAAAAGTGAACATCATTTGCATTCGCAGCTCTTTTCTTGGCTCTGCTTCTCTTGGTTAAAATCTAGGACAGTTGGTAACAGGTAGGACTTTTCAGGAGGTTGACCTTATTCAAAGGGGGCCATCTCAGATTTTTTTGGAGGGTGAAACAGAAAGTGTCAAGTGAGTTTCTGCTAATTCCACAACTGTTGCCTCTCCCTTTTGCCCACGGTGCCATGGAATGGAGACCACACCGAGGTTCCTAGCCAGAGGTGGACAGTATGGGATCCAGAATGTGGCTCGAGCCACTAGCATTTTTCGTTTGCACTCTTCGCCTCGCCCATCCTAGCCCTTGTTCTCTGCAGCAAGCACCTTCCCTCCGGAGTTGTGTGCCTTCTGAAAATAAAGAGCTTTTTGCTCTCTGTGCCCGTGCTGTTCTCCCAGGAGTGGTCCCTGGTGAATTTCTCTCTGGAGTCATCCCTAGATTACTTTCACTGTAAACTGTAATGATTTTACCCTGGTCATATTTCTCCCAAGGTCTCCTATCTCGGTTACTTGTAAGGCTACTCCTCCCCTCTCTTGTTCCCTTTGATCTTTTATAATTGGCTTAAAACTCTCCATATTTAATCTGCGGTGACTTTGTTTCTCCTCCCTATTTTGGTGTTTTCAGTCCCTGAGAATTTAATAATCTGTTGCTTATTATTTTCTTAGTTTTTCTTAGGGTGTCATATTTCCAGTTGTACCGTTTAATTGTCTTTTCCCCGTGTCTACATATTTGTTTGATTTTAGCTAGTAACGCAAGTCTGCAGGCTGTCTGTATGTTGACTTGCAATAAATAAAGTCCTACACATTCTGGGGCGTTGGTTGGCTTCCTGGTTTCAGACTCAGCTAAACCTGAAGGCACCTCTGTATGGTAATGTCATGAAAAAATGACTCTTCCTACCTTGGAATTAAACAGTTGAGCACCCAGTTAATATAGAATGAATGAATGAATGAATGAATTTGTCGAGTGTTTGAGAGCTTTCCCTCACAAGTTGGCCTCCTAGGACAAATGGCTGTGACTCCTCAACATGTATGAAAGAACAGCTCTGTCACCTGCTCCGTGGCTGACTCTTTGGTGAGTCCTTCCTGTGACAGCATCTGCAGTTATCTTTTCAGTAAGCTCAGTTCTTCAGCTCTGAAATCCTTTTAGTCACAGCACTGTAGTCTCTGCTCAGAAGGTCAACTTTACTACCACTTTTGGGCTGGGTCTAGTCCAGAGATGGAAGAGAACCCCCAGGTGAGTCTCCAGGCTCTGCCTATGTTGCTGTTTCCTTTCTGGGTGTGCGGAGTGGGGACAGACAACTTCATCTTAAAACTTGTGCGTTCATGGGAGTATATGCTTTTTTGTTGGTGGTGTTCAGATAATTACTCTTGCTTTATTGTTGATTAAAAAAAAATCTTTATTCTCTGACTTGTCAATCCAGTATTGTTTCTGTGATGGAAGAAACCTTGAGAAGCACGGGTGAGGCTGGTGGTTGATGCAGCCACAGATGATACCCAGTGTTTCCCACAGAGTTGGCCGGCTTCTTTGTCACAGATAGAGGCCCCGTGTTTTAGAGTTTATGTAGTCCCCCCTCTGTGCCACAGGCTGTACCCACGCAGAGATGTTCCTAGGTTCTGTGTTTACTTGGAGAATTGCCAAACAGTTCTTAATACTGGTGACCTTTCTGTGAAATGGAGTTTCCGAGAGCATGTTAGATTTCCAGAGACCCGATGGACAATATCTTCATGACACAGGCCACTGGATGAGGAAAATAAAGATGCACATGAAGCAGCTGTGATTGTAGTTGTAAGAAGCTGGTGACTCATATAGCTTCTGTCATGCTGTTTCTTAGTCACCATGATAACATTTTGGTTGACAGGCCCAGATTGGCTCTTGGTAATCATTTCTTTCAGTTAAGGTACAACTTTCTTTGTGGTTAGGGTGTTGATTGATATATAGATACAGATATATCTGTGTGTGTGTATGTGTATGTATGTATATGCATGTGTGTCTACATGTACATGTGTGTATCCCAAGTTGTCAGAGCCTTCAGCGCCTTGCACCGGTTGCTTCTGCCACTCTCAAAAGCCATAGGTTTCTTGGGACTTCCCTGGTGGTCCACTGGGTAAGACTCTGCACTCCCAGTGCAGGGGGCCTGGGTTCGATCCCTGGTCAGGGAACTAGATGCCGCAAGCATGCCACAACTAAGAAGAAGTCTGCATGCTGCAACTAAAAGATCCCATATGCTGCAACGAAGATCCTGTGTGCTGCAACTAAGACCCAGCGCAGCCAAAATAAATAAATAATCAATCAGTCAATCCAACTTTTTAAAAAAAAGCCACAGGTTTCTGGCTCTAGCCCCCGCCAAAAGGAAAGGGCATTGTTGCAGTTGGAGTCTCACTTGGGAGACCTCATTGGCAGCACTTTTTTCACATGCCTAGGCCTTGACTGCACAGAGGCTGGGAATTCGGGTTCTGGCCCTACATTGGGAGGCAGGAATCATCGCAAGTGTGACATATTTTGCTATGCCTTCCTGTCCCTGTGGTTAGTGACATGTTTCGTGGAGCAGTTAGCTGTGAAGAGAAGACAAAGCTTGGAGGCGATCACCTCACGTGGTATGTAGTGACTTGTGTACACACTTTGAGAACAGCACGGCAGCAGCTGGCAACGAGGCCACAGTTGCAGAGCTAAACCAGGACCCAGGGTTGGAGCGAGCTGCTTCAAGGATGAGTCAGAAGAGCCACAAGTTAGGGGCTTTGGGACAGTATGGTGTGCCTTTGGACCAAATCACAACTCACAGCCCCTGCCCTGCCTGACATCTCCCAGTGGAAATGTCACCTCCCGTCCTGGTCTCTGTCGTTGGAGTCTGAGAACTGTCTTGACCTTGGTGTTTGATTCACCTCCACGCCAGCATATGCATAGTTAGTAGTCATTTATATTCTTCTCCAGGAAATCATCAGTAGGAACAGATGTCTTTTTTTTTTTTTTTTTTTGTGGTACACGGGCCTCTCACTGTTGTGGCCTCTCCCATTGCGGAGCACAGGCTCCGGATGCACAGCCTCAGCGGCCATGGCTCACGGGCCCAGCTGCTCCGCGGCATGTGGGATCTTCCCGGATCGGGGCACGAACCCGTGTCCCCTGCATCGGCAGGCGGACTCTCAACCACTGCGCCACCAGGGAAGCCCAGGAACAGATGTCTTTTAACTTAAGCTGTTCATTGGCCACATTTAAGCAGCTTCCTTTACCCTTAATGACACAGCTTGGTGGTGAAGTGTGAGGTCTCTGACGGGGTTCTGCTGCCAGTTGCACGCACATCCTTAGATTTACCACCTGAACTTCTCCAGGTATCAAAACAAGGGATAACATTACTTCCTAGGCCTTCCCTGTTGTCGGATTGGGTGAAAACTGCTAGGTTTGATTCTCTGTCGTTTCCCCTACCTGACTTTGGTAAAAATGATGATTGAAAGGTTGGACAAGTGATTATTTTTAGAATCGACTTCTTTTCATTTCAGAGGAGCTTTACTCAAAAGGAAGGAAGGCAGAAGGGAAATCAAGATGGCACACGTGAAGGGCGTCACCCATCGAGGAGATTCTGGTGGGCGGGCTTGGGTGCAGTGGTAGTTAGTGACTACACAAAAGTGGGTTGGTTTCATTCCCAACTCTTTGTGTGTGGACATTATAACGGCTTAGAGGCACATCTCCCACCCTCACACCTGAGTGGCACAGCAGAGAAGACACAGAAATGCCAACGGATGGCTAAGCATTTCAGCGATCTGCGTGTATAGCTAGCAACCCCCGGCCCCTCTCCTCTTTCCCTGCTAATGTTGAAAAGTGAGGTAAATATAGGGGGACACTTTGGGCTATGTCACCAAATGTCAGTTCTAGAATTAGTATTTCCAGTGCACCTGGAATCCCGAAATCTCATCTTAATAACTGATTTGAACACAGTTCCTCTTCCCACTCAAAAAACACTAAAAGTGGGAGCATATATATTGAATTTAAAAGTATTAAATTTTTGTAAGTTTTACCCTTTCTCTCTCTTCCCTCTCCTATCTCCACCTTCTCCCAGTAGCAGTCTTTAAAAAGCATGATATAGTTAAACGGCCAAATCCAAGAAAAGGGAGGATAAAGGGCTCCAGATAATTCCCAGTTTGGGTTATCAGCCCTCGCATAATGGAGAGTTGATTGTGCTTTATTTTCTTGTTATTTGAGGGGAGGGAAAACTCCATAGAGATGGGAAAGGTACATCTGGAGGAGATCTGAAATACTCCCGATTCGAGATAAGTTTGCCTGTAAACCGTTCTCATGTCGGCTTTGGAATATACCATGGAAAGTACTAAAGGTCAGTAAAGCTTCCTTCACAAATTTAGTAAGAGGGAGCAGTTGGCTGTAACAGTGTGCAGCCCTGGAGGTCATAGACCAAGCTAGGAGAAATAATTATGCATGGTAATGGGCAATTACAGATAATGGCCTTTTGGGGGTGGCAGAAAATACATAGCCCCACAGTCTTGCCTGGAATGAACACTGAAGAGCACATTAACTTTATAGCGAGCTAAAAGTTCAGCCCTGGAACTGCAGCACTCCCGCCGCCCCCCTCCCCAAATAAATAAAATCCCCGTCTCACTTAAGGGAAGCACTGTAGCAGCTACACTTATCAACAGCAGAATTGAATACACGAGGAGGCGGGGATTTGCAGTCGGCAAGGAAGGTCAGTTCTTCTCCACCTGCTGGCTTTGTCTCACAAGTAGAGATGGCTCGGGGCTCAAGGCAGGTACGCGAGTGAAGGGGTTGTTTGCTTTCCTGGCGCCAGGTTTGTGTTTGACGTTTAAAATAGCCTGTCATGATTGCCTTGTGGGAGAAACAGATTGTTCCCGCATTTCCTGATTATGACTTTGGGGAGTGATATCACACGGACTGCATTCAAGGCTACTGTCTGACCTCAGAGAAGGCCAGGAGTGGAGGATTCCGCTCCTTTCCAAGTTCAGTTGTACTCAGGAAGCCCTGCCAGGTGCAGCCCAGGCCTCCTGCGGTCCCTCAAAGATGAGCATTGAGAGCAAGGATACCTTTTTTGGGCAGATAATTTGGTGGCTCTCTTGCTCGATGGCAGAGAATGCTCTCACTGTGTTGTGACTGTGATAACAACAACGGCTAACCTTTATCGAACACTGACCCTGTCAGAGCCTTTTTCGCCCTCTGTGGTGTAAGTAGCAGTATTAACCCCATGTTATATATAGACTCTCGGACAACGGAGACTTAAGTATTAACGGATCCAAGGTCCCAGGGCTGTGGATTCCAGATCTGATCAAGAATTTGACCTGGGAGCCTGGGTTGGTGCTCTCAACCCAAGGCTCTGCTGCCTGGCTGCATTGTGTAGTGGTGAATGCCTGTTTTACTGAAAGAAATGTCCCTGGCTTAGGGGTGAAGCAGGAGGCGTCCATTTGGGCCTTTCCTGCTGACTGCTAACTAAGCAGCTCAGTGTGCCAGCTCAGGATGAGACACTGACACCAATTGCTCTGAAATCCGTCCTCCTGGAAAGAGAAGAGCCTGCGATACGGAGGTTCTCAAATTTCTTACACTCTTAAAAAAATTCTTGAGGACCTCAAAGAGCTTTTGTTTACGTGAATTACATCTATCAGTATTTATTGAATTAGAAACTAAAACTGAGAAATTAAGAATGCATTTGTTAATTCCTTGAAAATAATAAATCTATTATTTGTTAACCTAAGTAACATATTTTAATGAAAAATACATTTTCCAAAACAAATTAGTGAGGGAGGGTGGAATTGTTTCACATTTTTACAAATACCTTTTATAGGTCTGCCTTATTAATAGAACACAGCTGAGTTCCCATGTGTACTTCATTCAGTCTTTTTTTTTTTTTGTGGTACGCGGCCCTCTCACCGCCATGGCCTCTCCCGTTGCGGAGCACAGGCTCCGGACGCGCAGGCTCAGCGGCCATGGCTCACGGGCCCAGCCGCTCCGCGGCATGTGGGATCTTCCCGGACCGGGGCACGAACCCGCGTTCCTTGCATCGGCAGGCAGACTCTCAACCACTGGACCACCAGGGAAGTCCCCAATCTGTTGTTTTGACTGAAATACATGAAGACACTTCAGCTTCACATAGATAAATAGTTGGAAGATAAATGCTTGAAGAGTCTTTTGAGATCACTGTGACTATTCTTTGATACTAGACCAAAACTTGACAAGTGATAATTTCTTAAAGATTAGTTGCAGTGTGGATCTGAAGCCATGCTAATGAGGTTTTTGTACTCAGTTAAATTAAAATCCATCTTGCACTTTAAGTGGATCTGTCAACCATTCATTATTTTGTAATGTCATGCATTGGTCATTTGGAAAATATTCGTTCACTGAATTGTGCAGATCTTCCAAATGTTGACATTTCATTAGGAAATATCAGAGAATCCCACTCATTAATATCACTGATGATTTTGTCAGAATGTTCTTTAAGTTTGGAAAGCTGTCAAGCACATGATTTTCCAAAATTCTGGTTTTTACTCTAAAGCTGAACGTTTTGGCAGTAAATACTTCCAGTTGTTTTCCTTGAAGTGATAGGCTCACTTTTTTCATTTTAAAGAAAATGTCTGCCAAATACCCAAGCCTCAGTGACTGTAGTTTGTTATCATTCTTTCAAGTAAATGGTGTTCCATTTAAACAAAAAAAAAAAAGCAGTGAGCCTGGCTCTTCATTCAAACATTTACACAAGCGCCTCCTCCAAGGAAAACCTCAGCACAAAGCAGCAGAAGTGCTTTGTGAGTCCTTCCCACTTGGTCACCATGATAATAAGATGCAGTCAAAGGTAGAGATTTAATCCATTTTTTTCCCTGCTTCATCAAGGGCATCTTAAGCAAAATTGACGTAAAAATTTAAAACTGTTTCACTTCATAGCAGTAGGGAATACAGTGACTCTCAGTACAGTTTGCTGGGACTGCCTTGATTCCTGCTAAGAAACCACGTTTTCCCCACCATTGCTTCTGCATCATCAGTGCAACCGTCAACACAGAGAGAAAGGCCAATAGCAGCTTTACGTTATTGTGGAAATACTTTTGACCACATGGACCCTCGAAAAGGCGGTGTGGGCAGGGGGCCTCAATCACATTTTCGGAGCTGCTGCCGTAGGGTATGAGAGTGGGAGTTCCTGGTGCTGAAACACAACCTCTGGTGGGTTTAAAGCAGTTGTCACCCTGCTGGTGGAGTCACCCTGGAGGCTCTGAAGCTTTCTGATGCCTGGGTCCCCACAGCCAGAGGCTCTAATGTAAAGGGTCTGGGGGGTGGCCTGGTCCTGAGGGATTTTACCCTCCATGCTACCCCGCGCAGCCCAGGGTGAGAGCTGCTGTTTTGGAGGCAGGTTCTGTTCCTGGGGGACCCAGTCCTTCTCAGCAGTTGGTTAAGGTACTGTTCTTGATGACTTGAAACATTTTATAGGACAAATACCCAACTGAAAACCAGGGGTATTAAATTGATTGGGGTATATAATCTTGGCTTGAACAAAAGCCATGTGAAATAATACCAGACATAATGTGGCTTTTTATCTCTTCACATTTAATTAAGGGTCTAGTCCTTCTCTTCAGATCACCACTGGGGACCTGCAGAAGCAGAGACAAACATCAACAATCTTATTTTTATTTTATTTATTTATTTATTTATTTATTTTTAACATCTTTATTGGAGTATAATTGCTTTACAATGGTGTGTTAGTTTCTGCTTTATAACACAGTGAATCAGTTGTATATATACACATATATACCCGTATCGCCTCCCTCTTGCGTTTCCCTCCCTCCCACCCTTCCTATCCCACCCCCCAGGTGGTCACAAAGCAACAAGCTGATCTCCCTGTGCTATGCGGCTGCTTCCCACTAGCTATCTGTTTTACATTTGGTAGTGTATATATGTCCACGCCACTCTCTCACTTCGTCCCAGCTTACTCTTCCCCCTCCCCGTGTCCTCAAGTCCATTCTCTACGTGTCTGCATCTTTATTCCTGTCCTGTCCCTAGGTTCTTCACAACAATTTTTTTTTTTTTTTTTTTAGATTCCATATATATGTGTTAGCACTTACTTCACTCTGTATGACAGGCTCTAGGTCCATCCACCTCACTACACATAACTCAATTTCATTTCTTTTTATGGCTGAGTAATACATTGTATATATGTGCCACATCTTCTTTATCCATTCATCTGTCGATGGGCACTTAGGTTGCTTCCATGTCCTGGCTATTGGAAATAGAGCTGCAGTGAACATTGTGGTACATGACTCTTTTTGAATTATGGTTTTCTCAGGGTATATGCCCAGTAGTGGAATTGCTGGGTCGTATGGTAGTTCTATTTTTAGTTTTTTAAGGAACCTCCATACTGTTCTCCATAGTGGCTGTATCAATTTACATTCCCACCAACAGTGCAAGAGGGTTCCTTTTTCTCCCCACCCTCTCCAGCATTTATTGTTTGTAGATTTTTTTAAAAAAATTTTTAACAGGTTTATTGGAGTATAATTTCTTTACAATGTGTTTGTAGATGTTTTGATGATGGCCATTCGAACTGGTGTGAGATGATATCTCATTGTAGTTTTGATTTGCATTTCTCTATGATTAGTGATGTTGAGCATTCTTTCATGTGTTTGTTGGCACTCTGTATGTCTTCTTTGGAGAAATGTCTATTTAGGTCTTCTGCCCATTTTTGGATTGGGTTGTTTTTTTGATATTGAGCTGAATGAGCTGCTTGTAACTTTTGGAGATTAATCCTTTGTCAGTTGCTTCATTTGCAAACATTTTCTCCCATTCTGAGGGTTGTCTTTTCGTCTTGCTTATGGTTTCCTTTGCTGTGCTAAAGCTGTTAAGTTTCATTAGGTCCCATTTGTTTATTTTTGTTTTTATTTCCATTTTTCTAGGAGATGGGTCAAAAAGGATCTTGCTGTGATTTATGTCATAGAGTGTTCTATGTTTTCTTCTAAGAGTTTGTTAGTGTCTGGCCTTACATTTGGGTCTCTTTAATCCATTTGGATTTATTTTTGTGTATGGTGGTAGGGAGTGTTTTAATCTCATTCTTTTACATGTACCTGTCCAGTTTTCCCAGCACCACTTATTGAAGAGGCTGTCTTTTCTCCACTGTATATTCTTGCCTCCTTTGTCAAAGATAAGGTGACCATATGTGCGTGGGTTTATTCTGGGCTTCCTATCCTGTTCCATTGATCTATCTTTCTGTTTTTGTGACAGTACCATACTGTCTTTGATTACTGTAGCTTTGTAGTATAGTCTGAAGTCAGGGAGCCTGATTCCTCCACCTCCGTTTTTCTTTTTCAATATTGCTTTGGCTATTCGGGGTCTTTTGTGTTTCCATACAAACTGTGAAATTTTTTGTTCTAGTTCTGTGAAAAATGCCATTGGTAGTTTGATAGGGATTACATTGAATCTGTAGATTGCTTTGGGTAGTATAGTCATTTTCACAATGTTGATTCTTCCAATCCAAGAATATGGTATTATCTCTCCATCTATTTGTATCATCTTTAATTTCTTTCATCAGTGTCTTATAGTTTTCTGCATACAGGTCTTTTGTCTCCTTAGGTAGGTTTATTCCTAGATATTTTATTCTTTTTGTTACAATGGTAAATGGGAATGTTATCTTAATTTCACTTTCAGATTTTTCATCATTAGTGTATAGGAATGCAAGAGATTTCTGTGCATTAATTTTGTATCCTGCTACTTTACCAAATTCGTTGATTAGCTTTAGTAGTTTTCTGTAGCATCTTTAGGATTCTCTAGGTATAGTATCATATCATCTGCCAAGAGTGACAGCTTTACTTCTTCTCTTCCGATTTGGATTCCTTTTATTTCTTTTTCTTCTCTGATTGCTGTGGCTAAAACTTCCAAAAGTATGTTGAATAATAGTGGTGAGAGTGGGCAACCTTGTCTTGTTCCTGATCTTAGTGGAAATGGTTTCAGTTTTTCACCATTGAGGACGATGTTCACTGTGGGTTTGTCATATATGACCTGTATTATGTTGAGGAACGTTCCCTCTATGCCTACTTTCTGGAGGGTTTTTATCATAAATGGGTGTTGAATTTTTTCAAAAGCTTTCTCTGCATCTATTGAGATGATCATATGGTTTTTCTCCTTCAATTTGTTAATATGGTTTATCACATTGATTTGCGTATATTGAAGAATCCTTGCATTCCTGGGCCAAAGCCTACTTGATCATGGTGTATGATCCTTTTAATGTACTATAGGATTCTGTTTGCTAGTATTTTGTGAAGGATTTTTGCATCTATGTTCATCAGTGATATTGGCCTGTAGTTTTTTTGTGACATCTTTGTCTGGTTTTGGTATCAGGGTGATGGTGGCCTCATAGAATGAGTTTGGGAGTGTTCCTCCCTCTGCTATATTTTGAAAGAGTTTGAGAAGGATACATGTTAGCACTTCTCTAAATGTTCGATAGAATTTGCCTGTGAAGCCATCTGGTCCTGGGCTTTTGTTTGTTGGAAGATTTTTAATCACAGTTTCAATTTCAGTGCTTGTGATTGGTCCGTTCATATTTTCTATTTCTTCCTGGTTCAGTCTCGGAAGGTTGTGCATTTTCAAGGATTTGTCCATTTCTTCCAGGTTGTCCATTTTATTGGCATATAGTTGGTTGTAGTAATCTCTCATGATCCTTTGTATTTCTGCAGTGTCAGTTGTTACTTCTCCTTTTTCATTTCTAATTCTATTGATTTGAGTCTTCTCCCGTTTTTTCTTGATGAGTCTGGCTAATGGTTTATCAATTTTGTTTATCTTCTCAAAGAACCAGCTTTTAGTTTTATTGATCTTAGCTATTGTTTCCTTCATTTCTTTTTCATTTATTTCTGATCTGATCTTTATGATTTCTTTCCTTCTGCTAACTTTGGGGGGTTTTTTTGTTCTTCTTTCTCTAATTGCTTTAGGTATAAGGTTAGGTTGTTTATTTGAGATGTTTCTTGTTTCTTGAGGTAGGATTATATTGCTATTTACTTCCCTCTTAGAACTGCTTTTGCTGCATCCCATAGGTTTTGGGTTGTCATGTTTTCATTGTCATTTGTTTCTAGGTATTTTTTGATTTCCTCTTAGATTTCTTCGGTGATCTCTTGGTTATTTAGTATTGTATTGTTTAGCCTCCATGTGTTTGTATTTTTTACAGAATTTTTCCTGTAATTGATATCTAGTCTCATAGCGTTGTGGTCGGAAAAGATATTTGATACGATTTCAGTTTTCTTAAATTTACCAAGGCTTGATTTGTGACCCACATATGATCTATCCTGGAGAATATTCCGTGAGCACTTGAGAAGAATGTGTATTCTGTTGTTTTTGGATGGAATGTCCGGTATATATCAATTAAGTCCATCTTGTTTAATGTATCATTTAAAGCTTGTGTTTCCTTATTTATTTTCATTTTGGATGATCTGTCCATTGGTGAAAGTGGGGTGTTAAAGTCCCCTACTGTGATTGTGTTACTGTCGATTTCCCCTTTTATGGCTGTTGGTATTTGCCTTATGTATTGAGGTGCTCCTATGTTGGGTGTGTAAATATGTACAATTGTTGTATCTTCTTCTTGGATTGATCCCTTGATCATTAAGTAGTGTCCTTCTTTGTCTCTTGTAATAGTCTTTGTTTTAAAGTCTATTTTTTCTGATATGAGAATTGCCACTCCAGCTTTGTGTTTTTTTTTTTTTTTTGCAGTATGTGGGCCTCTCACTGCTGTGGCCTCTCCCGTTGTGGAGCACAGGCTCCGGACGCGCAGGCTCAGCGGCCATGGCTCACGGGCCCAGCCGCTCCGCGGCATGTGGGATCTTCCCGGACCGGGGCACAAACCCATGTGCCCTGCATCGGCAGGTGGACTCTCAACCACTGCGCCACCAGGGAAGCCCCCAGCTTTGTTTTGATTTCCATTTGCATGGACTATCTTTTTCCATCCTCTCACTTTCAGTTTGTATGTGTCCCTAGGTCTGAAGTGGGTCTCTTGTAGACAGCATATATATGGGTCTTCTTTTTGTATCCATTCACCCAGTCTGTGTCTTTTGGTTGGAGCATTTAATCCATTTCCATTTAAGGTAGTTATTGATATGTATGTTCCTATTACCATTTTCTTAATTGTTTTGGGTTTGTTATTGTAGGTCTTTTCCTTCTCTTGTGTTTCCTGCCTAGAGAAGTTCCTTTAGCATTTGTTATAAAGCTGGTTTGGTTGTGCTGAACTCTCTCAGCTTTTGCTTGTCTGTAAAGGTTTTAATTTCTCCGTCAAATCTGAATGAGATCCTTTTTGAGTAGAGTAATCTTGGTTGCAGGTTTTGCTCCATCATCACTTTAAATATGTCCTGCCACTCCCTTCTGGATTGCAGAGTTTCTGCTGAAAGATCAGCTGTTAACCATATGGGCATTCCCTTGTGTGTTATTTGTTGTTTTCCCTTGCTGCTTTTAATAGCTTTTCTTTGTATTTAATTTTTGATAGTTCAATTAGTATGTGTCTTGGCATGTTTCTCCTTGGATTTATCCTGTATGGGACTCTCTGTGCTTGCTGGACTTGAATAACTATTTCCTTTCACATATTAGGGAAGTTTTCAACTATAATCTCTTCAAATATTTTATCAGTCCCTTTCTTTTTCTCTTCTTCTTCTGGGACCCCTATAATTCGAATGTTGGTGCATTTAATGTTGTCCCAGAGGTCTCTGAGATTGTCCTCAATTCTTTTTCATTCTTTTTTCTTTATTCTGCTCTGCAGTAGTTATTTCCACTATTTTTTCTTCCAGGGCACTTATATGTTCTTCTGCTTCAGTTATTGTGCTATTGATCCCTTCCAGAGAGTTTTTAGTTTCATTTATTGTGTTGTTCATCAGTGTTTGTTTGCTCTTTAGTTCTTCTAGGTCCTTGTTAAATGTTTCTTGTATTTTCTCCATTCTATTTCCAAGATTTTGGATCATCTTTACTATCATTATTCTGAATTCTTTTTCAGGTAGACTGCCTATTTCCTCTTTATTTGTTAGGTCTGGTGGGTTTTTATCTTGCTCCTTCATCTGCTGTGTGTTGTTCTGTCTTCTAATTTTGCTTAACTTGCTGTGTTTGGGGTCTCCTTTTTGCAGGCTGCAAGTTCGTAGTTCCCATTGTTTTTGGTGTCTGCCTCCAGTGGGTAAGTTTGGTTCAGTGGGTTGTGTAGGCTTTCTGGTGGAGGGGACTTGTGCCTGTGTTCTGGTGGATGAGGGTGGATCTTGTTTTTCTGGTGGACAGGACTGCATCCGGTGGTGTGTTTTGGGGTGTCTATGGCCTTATTATGATTTTATGCAGCCTCTTTGCTAATGGGTGGGTTTGTGTTCCTGTCTTGCTAGTTGTTTGGCGTGGGGTGTCCAGCACTGTAGCTTGCTGGTCGCTGAGTGGAGCTGGGTCTTGGCATTGAGCTGGGGATCTCTGGGAGATTATCACTGTTTAATATTATGTGGAGCTGGGAGGTCTCTTGTGGACCAGTGTCTTGAACTTGGCTCTCCTACCTCAGAGGCATAGCCCTGACGCCTGGCTGGAGAACCAAGAGCCTGTCATCCACACGGCTCAGAATAAAAGGGAGAAGAGAAGGAAAGAAAGAAAGAAGATAAAATAAAATAAAATCATTAAAATAAAAAATAATTATTAAAAATTTTTTTTGTAAAGTAATAAAAAAAGAAAGAAGAGAGCAACCAAACCAAAAAACAAATCCACCAATGATAACAAGTGCTAAGAACTGTACTAAAACAAAAACAGACAGAACCCTAGGACAAATGGTAAATGCAAAGCAATACAGACAAAATCACACACAGAATCATACACATACACACTCACAAAAAGAGAAAAAGGGAAAAATATCTATATATCGTTGCTCCCAAAGTCCATCTCCTCAATTTGGGATGATTGGTTGTCTATTCATGTATTCCACAGATGCAGGGTACATCAAGTTGACTGTGGAGGTTTAATCCGCTGCTCCTGAGGCCGCCCGGAGAATTTTTCTTTTTTGTTTGCACAGCTCCTGGGGTTCAGCTTTGGATTTGGCCCTGCCTCTGTGTGTAGGTCGCGGGACGGCATCTGTTCTTTGCTCAGACAGGACAGGGTTAAAGGAGCCGCTGATTCGGGGGCTCTGGCTCACTCAGGCCAGGGGGAGGGAGGGATATGGATGCAGGGCGAGCCTGTGGTGGCAGAGGCCAGCGGGACGTTGCACCAGCCTGAGGCGCGCCATGCGTTCTCCCGGGGAAGTTGTCCCTGGATCCCGGGACCCTGGCAGTGGCGGGCTGCACAGGCTCCCTGGAAGGGGGGTGTGGATAGTGACCTGTGCTCGCACACAGGCTTCTTGGTGAAGGCAGCAGCAGCCTTAGCGTCTCATGCCCGTCTCTGGGGTCCGCGCTGATAGCTGCGGCCTGCGCCCGTTTCTGGAGCTCCTTTAAGCAGCGCTCTTAATCCTCTCTCCTCGCGCACCAGGAAACAAAGAGGGAAGAAAAAGTCTCTTGCCTCTTCGGCAGGTCCAGACTTTTTCCGGGACTCCCTCCCGGCTAGCTGTGGCTCACTAACCCCCTGCAGGCTGTGTTCATGCAGCCAACCCCAGTCTCCTCCTGGGATCCGACCTCCGAAGCCCGAGCCTCAGCTTCCAGCCCCGCCCGCCCCAGCGGGTGAGCAGACAAGCCTCTCAGGCTGGTGAGTGCCGGTCGGCCCTGATCCTCCGTGCGGGAATCTCCCTGCTTTGTCCTCCGCACCCGTGTTGCTGTGCACTCCTCCGCGGCTCCGAAGCCTCCCCCCTCCGCCCCCCGCAGTCTCCGCCCGCGAAGGGGCTTCCTAGTGTGCGGGAACCTTTCCTCCTTCACAGCTCCCTCCCACTGGTGCAGGTCCCGTCCCTATTCTTTTGTCTCTGTTTTTTCTTTTGCCCTACCCAGGTACGTGGGGAGTTTCCTGCCTTTTGAGAGGTCTGAGGTCTTCTGCCAGCGTTTAGTAGGTGCTCTGTAGGAGTTGTTCCACATGTAGATGTATCTCTGATGTATTTCTTGGGAGGAAGGTGATCTCCACGTCTTACTCTTCTGCCATCTTGAAGACGTATCTTCTACAATCTTACTTTTAAAAGAAAGTTATAAAAGCAGAATCTAAGTCCCAAATCTAAAGGGGGCTGGCCTTGAGCAAACTTAAAAACTGACACCCCTCTGGTCAGCACCCTTCCTGCCAAGAAAAAGACCGTGATAAAGGAAGCCCCTACCTTTTAAGTTGTTGGAATACAGTTCAGACCAGACTTCTTTTTTTTTATGTTTTATTGGAGTATAGTTGATTTACAAAGTTGTGTTACTTTCTGCTGTACAGCACAGTGAACAGAGGAGAGCTTTTCTGTGGAGACCTAAGTATGTGGACACAGTCTATCAAAAATGCACCTAAAGTAAAATTTTCTCAGTGTGAAAAATACTAAGAAGATTGGAGAAGGGATTCCCCGTAATATCTCTTAGAATAGAACACTGGGTGGAGAGGAAACTCATTGGGCATCTCGTCTCTTCTTCCCTCATCCACTCCCAGCAGGAGCTCTGCCGCTGGCCTGTGTGGCCCTGCCCATCCCTCCGGTGTGCCAGGCAGTGTGGACAGAGCCTCAGAGTGACTCTGGCATCTTGCCAATGACAGGAAATTCTGAACTGGCCTGCAGAGAGAAAACCTCTTTCTTGGCCACGAGATCAGCCTTCATGGCCATGAGACATTTTCTGGTAAAGTCAAGAGATGTGGCATTTTCTCCATATCTGGCAAACCCTTTCCCTCCCGGGTGTCGGGGGAATCCTGCGGCACACAGTGGGGGAGGCAGGGAACTGGGAGCAGAAACTGTGACCAGGAACAATGGCAGGTGCCACGTGTGTGAGGTGGGGGCTGCTGGGATGCCATCAGCTGCTCCCAGGGACCGCACAGCGAAGCCTGCGCTTTACGTGGCAATCTTCAGATCCAGTTAAGATCTTTCCTTGGAGGAGAGTCTAAACTCCATAAGTACTGTGCCAGCAGCACCCTCATTCTCATCCCGTTGGGACCCTGAGCTCCTTCTCTGCTCTGCAGGCTGCTCTGACTTCCCAGAAACTTTTTTGGTGCTGTGTCTCCTTTCGTTGCTTGGAATTCCTTTCTCTCTCCTTCGCTCTCTCCTCCTTTGTTTAAAAGCCTTCTACCAGGAAAACCTTCTCTGATCCCTTAAATTCTCCCTTGCTCATCAACACAGAGAGGAAGCTCCCTGAGGGCAGGTAAGTTAGGCTTTTGCTTATATTCTGGGCATTCCCTGCCCAGCACTTTGGGAGCTGCTGCACACAATAGATGTGCTTGTTACTCACTGAGCTTCTCAGTGGCCGCAGGGCAGCATGTTTCAAATCTCGGCAGCTCCCTTGGGAGGCCTGAATTGTTTCATTTTCTCCATCGTCCTCCATATCTCTTGCTTGTTTTCTTTGATCTGGTCATGCTCATCTCTCTTTCTGTCTCTCTCCCTCCCCCCCCACTTTTGGTCTCCCCCAGATCCCTTTGTATCCCACACTGACTTTCACACACCTTTGAAACAAGCCTCTCTGAGTTTTAAAGACCAACTTCAGGTTCACTTTGTTATGCAAAGCCTTCGCCCTACAAAGAAAAGTGACATTGACGCATTCCTCCAGGACCAAATTACATTAAAAAAAATATTCCTTGGGAAAGAAGAGAAATGGGCTGTAACATATTCCCGCCTTGTGATTGAGAGTGGAGAGTGATGTTAATGAGCCAGCATCTGCAGAACTTGTACTTTGAAGGCTGGACTTAATTTCGCCCTCCTGGCCACACAATTTTTGTTTTCCCATAGCCTTAGTCAGACTCTCCTTCTGTGTGTGTGTTTCAGAATCCCCCCTTACTGCTGGGCCTTGCAGCATCAAGGAGTACGTCTTTGTCCCCCAAAGTGCGGCAGGTTGCCTCGCACACACAGGTGCTCAGTAAGTTTAGTGCTCTGAGCGTGAGTTGTTTCTCCGGAATCAGGGGAAGGTGGCAGCTGTGATGATGCCCCTCGTCCACCATCACGGTCGACACTTAGTGGTGTGAACAGTAGGCACGCTGTCGCCTCAGTCATCAGGCCTCTCCTGCGCTAGCTCTGTTTTAGCTCGGAAAACCCACCCAATCCCTTGGTCAGGATGGTGAGCTTTTCTTCTTGGAGTTGGACGAATGCTCCGAGGGGCCAGGCATCAGCTCACAGACCGACTTTTCTCCCCGTGTATCAACGTCTCCCTTTGGGTTCTTTTCCTTGTAGGGGAAGAGTCCTGAGGCTGATTTCTCAGTTTTCCCTAAACCTAGGAAATGTCAGGGGCTGATTAGTCTGGACATAGGGTTGCCCTGCGGTGAAGACTGCTTAAAAACAGGGAGCTGAGGAAGCCACCTTGTTCCAACTTGTTCCAGCGAGCGGCACCCCACTGTCTCCTCCAGATTCCATGACATGTCATCAAACAACATTGTCTTTTCTTAAGACCTTAATTTTCCTTAAAAAAAAAAAAAAGAAAGAATGGAGACAGTGACTTGTACTTTTGCTGTACCTTCCTACCACTCAGCACAACATGTTAGTAGATGGTGGGTAATTTTGAGATCTTGGTTAACATTCTGCCTGGTTAACACTTAAAACTAGAAGCTAAGTAGGACAGGCACCACGCAAGCGATGGGGTTATGAAGTAAAATAAAACCCGGTACACGTAAATCTACCACTTACTTGACATGGCTGTGAATCATAAATTTTGGTTTCCTGTGTGATCTTTCATATAGAAAACTGGGGGGTTTGGTTTTGTCGTTGAAAAGGGAGTATGGCTTCAGGTTTGCACATAAAGGACACAAAGTGCAACAACTGTGGGAATCTTGACACCAGACAAGAGTGGGAGAAAAAACCTTCACGTGCCTTAAAATGAATTACTGGTTAACTACTATTAATATGCCATGGGCCCGGAGACCAGCATATAACACTGCAGGATCAATAAGGGTATTTATCATGTGTGGGTATTGATCTCTCAGGAAGGAGTGAATCATATTTCACGCTGCATATGTTAGTGCAAAAAAAAAGTAGCAGAGGGATTGGGAAGCCTTATCAAAGAATGGGACGTGTTGAAGGTAAATAAATGTAGAGAGCCACAAATCAGACCATTGCAATAAGAAGACATCGATTCTATAGGCAACGTCTCTGCAAACGTCTCTGTTGGATGATTGCTGCTGGTCATTTTTCCAGATAACATACTTCTCTGGGCACTGCTTCCTTTCTTAGCTGTTGAATCCAGACCTGCTGATCTTTCTTCCTTACAGCAGACATTAGGACTATTCCAGTCATAAGTAACAACACTTAAAACACCTGGCTTCGTGCTTTCATTTGCATCTTGGCAGAGGACTTAGGGGTTGATAATTCCTATTAAGGAGCAACCCCATTTTCTTGGAACAGTGCCACTGTACTTTCTCTTATTATGAATATCGTCAAGTCACCTTGACCAGTTTTTTTTTTTTTCGGCATGCAGGCCTCTCCCCTTGCGGAGCACAGGCTCCGGACGCGCAGGCTCAGCGGCCATGGCTCACGGGCCCAGCCGCTCCGCGGCATGTGGGATCTTCCCAGACCTAGGCACGAACCCGCGTCCCCTGTATCGGCAGGCGGACTCTCAACCACTGCGCCACCAGGGAAGCCCAGACCAGTTTTTATTCTAAAAAAAATAAAGAGTGAGATCCAGCTTAAGAATTTTCAGCAGACTCATTAAGGTGTTTGCTTTTCAGTGTACTGCTCTGGTCTTTGTAGTTAGTCATACTGGCCTTGTGGTTTAAAGCACACACACACACATCCTATTTCAAATTTTGTATGCTTTATATATTTTGTGGCTTGTGAGTTGGAAATCTTTCAGGTTTACAGTCAGTTAATAGTGACACTTAGCGTGACTTACCAGCTCAGCGGTGAAGAGACTGTCTCCAGTTACTCTTTGGGGAATTCTGCTGTAGCAGAGGTTGGAGAGGTGGCACATCCTACTTGTATTCTTACTCTGGGTGAGAGCTACATGTTCCTTCTCAAACTGGAGTGAGTAAAGCATGATCACTCAGCAGTGGAGCAAGGACCTGGAAGGGGAGCTGGGCGGCATCCCTGGTCCCTGGATGACAGGTGTTAGTAGTGTAATGTGGTTGTTTGAAGGGAATTCCCGGAAAACCAGACATGCCAGTAATTTTCATGTAGGTCCTTTTTTCTCTTTACTGCAGCCTCCCTGTGCGAGCTTATAGTTACCTCATCTGGCCTGGAGAATTTAAAGAGCCTCTCCATTGTAGTCTATAGAACACGTACATATCTAGAAGAGACTGTTCTAGCCTAGTCTGTTCTTCTGCCTCCTTATTCTAGATCCTTCTTTTGTGCTTGCATCAGACTGATTTTCCTAAAACATTTTTATGTTACTCCCTTGCCCTGAAAACTCATTGACCCCCTAGAGCTTGAGGGGCAACCAGAAGCCCTTGGCTGGGATTCACATGCAAGGCATTCCACAGTTTGTCCCAAAAGTAAGTTTCCAGTCTCAGCATCCGCTGTCCCCTGACGTGACCTCTACACTCCAGCCAGGCTCATCTGGTCACTGTCCCTGGAACACGTCTTGTCCTTTTCCTCCTGCATTATCCTGTTGATATTATTCTCCTCTCTTGATTGCCTTGCCACCCTCACCATCTCTGAATCACCTCCATCCTGACTCACGTCTCCACTGCCTTTGCTGATGGTGACATCTGCCTATACTGTCATCGTGGCCATTGGATCATTACTTGTAGGATTCTCGGTCTACACCTAATTTTCCCGAATAGATGGGACCCTCTTAAGAAGAAATGAAACATTTTGAATATTTCTTTGTGCCTTTTACAATGTCTAGAGCAAAGCTTTGGACAGTTGTTACATGATAACTAATGAATTAATCAAATATAAGTACCAAAGTACACCTTAAGGGAATTTCCCTGGCCGTCCAGGCCTTCCAGTGCAGGGGGTGCAGGCTCGATCCCTGGTTGGGGAGCTAAGATCTCACATGCCTCGAGGCCAAAAAAAAACAAAACATATTTAAAACAGGAGCAATACTGTAACAAATTCAATAAAGACTTAAAAAAAATGGTCCGCATAAACAAAAAATTTTTTTAAAAATCGGCCACACCAAACAAAAAAACACCCTAAGATCAAGAGTAAATGATTTGTGCATTACTTGCTTCTCTTGATAGTCCAGAAGCCTTATGAGGAATAGTATAGTTTGTCACTATACTAGCACTTGAAAGGGTGACTTAAGCTTTTGTGGTTAGAATCAATGAAGAAAGCCTGGGTGTGAGCCCTGAAAATCAGAACCATCTGGCAGCAGTATACACACAGTACCCACAGCTTGTGATCCAAGCTCTGCAGTGATTTCTGTAGAAGCCCGACGTCTTTATTCAGTGGAATTCATTTGTGTGCTCTCACTTGGTAGCCAGTCAGGGCTGTTCACAATAATGCAGCCAGGAGTCACATATTTTTAGGGATAATTTATAGAGCAGCTGCTTTGAATCATGAAACTAGTGGTTCTCCGTCTTTTGAGCACTTCAGAACCTACCGAAGGCTTTGTTGTAACTCAGGTTGCTGGGCCAGCCCTCAGAGTTTCTGATTCAGTGGGTCTGGGGTGGGGCCGAGGATGCCCATTGCTACAAATTCCCAGGTGATGGCAGTGCTGCTGATTCAAGGCCCACACTCTGAGCACCGCTGGATTAGACACATAATTGGACGCATGTTCATCTCAGCCTTGGGAAACTTCCACTTACTGGTAGCACACACATAAAGTCTGGGAGGCATAAAGATGTTTTGAACATTGACCAGGCATTTTAATTTGGAACTTTAAAATACGGTTTAGTGGTTTATAAAATAAGAATTTGGTCGTTCCACATGTCCCTGAGATGGATGCCCTCTCCTAGTGCTTTTTAAAATGTCACTGTTGGAGAGTGCTTAAACATTTTAAGAGTCTAAAATATTTAGGCATTTACTCTCATAAAGCTCACATGATTTTTATTGTTTATTTAAATGCTAGTATGAATCGAAACTTTTCCAGCATATATCTTAATTTATTCTTAAAGGTCATTATAATTTGAAAGAGGGAGTAAAATATGGGCAAGTAGAAAAGTGATCGCATTTTAATTAATTACAGTCATCTGTAGCAAAACAAATCCTTGCTTTGACCTGATGTAGCATTTTATTTGAGGTTTACTCCGAAATTTATTGAAGCCATGCTCTTGGTACTTTGAGGATTATTACTGACAACATTTTGTTTCTGGGTAAACTGAGGCCTGATTAATGGTCCTAACTAAAGTTATGATGTAGAAATTCATGAACCTGTGCCCTGATCTGAGAATGCTCCTGTCTTTGGGTTTCTGTTTAATTCTTTGCCTCCTACTGTATTTTGTTTTCTTTATCAAGAAGCTTGCTTTTGAAGGGCAGGCCCTAGGGGTATCCAGGATACCCCTAGGGCCTGCCCTAGGGGTATCCTGGATACCCCTAGGGCAGGGATGGGAACAGCAGGGATGGGAACGAACGTCTAAAATGCCTTCCTAAATGCCTATGAGATTGTATACGATGTCCCACTAATGCTTATGACTGGGTGGTAAGAGTATGTCATTCATTCCTTTTCTGATTTAAATAACTATATAATTTATCATTTTTTGTGAAACTTGTATTGCTTTTGTAATCAGGTTAACATAAAGACATGACATTGAAAACAAAAGAGTTAGATACAGAAAACCATCTATTTTGCCACTACATTGGTGTTTAAAATAAGAGATAGACCAGTGAGAAAGTTCAGGAGGAAAGAATTGCAGGTGCCTTCTCCAGACACAGGTAGAGTGATGGAATTGGAACTTCTCATCTCGTTAGCTGGGAAGAGGAGGAGAGAAGAAAGGAAAGAGATGTATAATAAGAGAGTGGCCCTGACAATGCATCGCCAGGAGCCTGAGGTGGACGGACTTGCTATCCTGTCAGAGAAAAGAGACTTCAGTGCTGACTGTAAAATGAGGCTGTAGAAACACATTTTGTTGTAGATCTCTCCCAGACCTTCCAGAGCATGCACGTTTAGTCATGCCTTCCCCGCATTCAGTCAGAGGACACTTTCTGAGCACCTGCTCTGGGCCACGTGTTGCTAGTCCTGGGAATTTCTCTCCACAGGCTTCTCCCTGCCTACGTGTGTTCAGCCCTTCTCTGTGTTTTAAAAATGAAATAACAATATCTTATTACTCCCTGGAGCTTCTAGTTTTTCCTCGTATTTATTTTGATGACAGGGTACTTGAAAAAACACTGTTCATTGATCCCTTCTGCAAATATTTACCCCCAGGTGTCCGGCAGTGTGCTCAGCACGGGGGGTGGGGGTGGGGGGTGGCGGGGGGGGGTGCACGGTGGCGCTGCTCGCTGGGTTGTCCCTTCTGACCAGAGAGAAGGCTCTTCACCGTATTCATCTGTTTCCTCATCGCTCACTTGCTCCTTTATCTCTCGAAGGCTTCTGCTTCTCCAACACTGTGCTAAAAGCACAGGGCCCTAAAGACCCAGCCCTCTATGGGTCTTTTCCAGAACGAATTTTGCTTGATCTCTTAGCGGGGTCGACACTGCAGCCTGCCCCTCTGCCATCCCTGTCAAATTTGTCCTCTGTGGCCTTGCGTTCTCTCCTCCATCCTCCAGGGTTCTGGCCTTGGCGCTCTTTTCTCCTTTCAGAACATACTCTTCCGTAACAGCTCCCTCCTCTTCCCGGATGCAGACAGTGTCTCCCTGCGGTGACTTCTGAATCTCAGCTTCCAACCTCAGCCTCTCCCATGAGTGCAGGTGTCGACTTTCTCGGCCTGGCTCCTCTCCCCCTTGTCCGTGCCCCTCTGGCCCCTTGCGTGATGAAGCCGACTTACCACCTGCATCTCTGCTGCCCCCCCAGGCCTCCTGCTCTTCCTCTTTGGCTTTTCCTGCGTCTCTGCGTCCTGATGCCCCTCAGTCCTGCAGTTCTCTTGAGCTCATCTCCCCCGTGTCTCTGGTATTTGCAGTCTGCTGAGTCTCTCCCTGACGGCTTCAGTGGCTGCCTGGTGGCTCTCCCTGCCTCTGGGCTCTCTTCCCTTTGCTTGTCTTAAGATTTGCCATCAGTTGAATCACTCCAAAGCACAGCTCTGATCCTCTGTGCTCCTTGCTCAGATATCCTCAGTGGTTCCCACCACAGCCTGGAAAGAGTTCAGAGAGCTGGTCTGAGGCTTCCCCTTGCCTGGCTGCAGTCGGCCTATCAGATGACTGGCCCTCTTTTGCCCTTTTCGCAATTCTCAACCCGACAGCCCTGTCCATCACTCTCAAGGTCCCCTCCCACTTTCCTGCTTCCATCCCTTTGTCTTTGCTGCCCTGTTCTCAGTACTCTCTTTTTCTCATTTTCACCTATTTCCTGCTCCTCTTTTAAAGTACAATGCAGGTACAGTTTTTTTCTGTGACGGTCTCTGTAATTCCTTTCTAGGTTGCATGTCATCTTTCCAGCCTTTGAGTTTCCATAAAAGTTTATGGGTGTTCCTGTATGAGAGTCCTTGTTATAATTTGTAATCCCGTCGTCCATCCTATACTGTAGACTCCCAGTGGGCAGGGGCAACCTTATACCTTGCAGCCATTTTAGGCACTTGGCCAACTCTTAGAACATTGTTTAATAAATGTCTATTGGAGAGATGACTTAGGAGTCCATTCAATTGTTTATTGGAATTGACAGCTTAACATCTAGACCCTGGGTCGGCAAACTTCAGCCTGCGGATCACTTTGGCCCACTGCCTGTGTTTGTGAATAAAGTTTTATTGCAACACAACCATGCAGCAGCCTGTACATTCTGCAGAGGAATGGCCACCAAGCCTAAAAGAGTTACTAACTGACCTTTTACAGAAGTTTGTCTCCCAGGGTCTATACCATTGTCCAGACTTCAGGATTCGGTATCAGCGGTTAGAAGGAAGTGAAGGAAACGATGTTTTCTTAAACTCTTAGCCTCTTGCTTTGGCTCTCGGATATATCTGTGTGGACATACACATAGAAAGGGCACTAGGATTTTTTATTACTTTATTTAAAGTGAAATACAGTTGATTTTGTTGTAAGACTGTTGTAGACAGCCAAGTTAACTATATTTGATCTCTAATTTCTTGACATTAGGGTAGGAATGTCTAGGTAGAAGTTACACCTGGTCAGGCTTTATGTGATTAAAATGACCCCTGCCTAAAATGTTTTTGGTGTTCTCAGTAAAAATAATCACCAAGGACCTGCCAGCTGTGCCGCCAGAGTTACGCCAGCCTCAGGAACCCTGCTGTATTCCGACCGCAGGAGCAGTAGCATGCCCAGGTGCCTTGGTCTAACGCTCTGCAGATCTTGAGGAGGAAGGCCCTACGCTGGCAAGGTTTAGAGGTAAAGTTCTGTAGGCCCCCATATTAATACCATGTTGTCTTTTTCTTTCTTTCTGTTTTTTCTTAGTAGAGGGCCGGGTGGCCATCCAGGATATTCCTGCTGCCACCAGCAGAGGGCACGTGGAGAACACACCTGACCTCGTTTCCGACTCCACCTACTACAGCAGCTTCTACCAGCCGTCTCTGTTCCCTTACTACAACAACCTGTACAACTACCCGCAGTACTCCATGGCCTTAGCCGCTGACTCCCCCTCCGGGGACATGGGAAGCCCTCTCGGGGGCTCCCCTGTGAAGAACAGCCTTCGGAGCCTCCCAGCGCCTTATATGCCCGGTCAAGCGACAGGAAACCAGTGGCAGGTAAGATGTTAGCAGAGCGTGAACTGGGTATGTGAAAACCACGCACGTAAGCACACACTCACAGACGCGCACGCCCAACTCAGCACACATGTGTGCCATTATGCAAAACGCGTAGAAAGTTTTCACTCTACCCATAACATCATTTAACCCCAGAGGTTGACTGCAAGGAATTGTAAAGAAATCTGGATATATTTGTTTCTGTTTTCAAATTTTACCTTTCTCATTCCTTCGATGTCATTTTGCATAAATACCCAGTTGGCCAGAATCAGCTTCACAAGTGGCTTATGTAAGAGGCCACATCTCCTCTAGGCTTATCCCCACGCTTTAGAGCCGCTTAGAAAATGCTGGCTGTGGTCTTCTGGGTGGCAGTAATCCCAGTGATGAATTTCGACCCTGGACGGGAGATGTGTTCTGATCTGTATGTTTGCATGGAAGGAAGGTGAGAGAAGAACTAGGTCACTGCTGTGCTGGGCCCACTTGAGAGCATTTTCAGCTGGGAATGGAGGTCAGTCTTTCATATGCTAAGTATGTGCTTCTGAAATAGTGTGCCATCGAGAGCTTTTAATATTGGGGATAAAACAAAGCATTTTGCGTTATCAGGGAGTGTTTATTCAGCACTGTTCCGCTTCCTCAGTTTTCACCATTTCTATCATGCCAGTGTATCAGCAGCAGATTCAAGGCCTGGAAAGCATTCACAGGCTGGATTACCGTGTTGTGGGAATGTGCATATGCATGAGCACTTAGACTCTGCTCCTCCAAGCACCCCTCCAGCTGTAAGATACCAATTCTGAGAGAACTGTTCTCATTTTGGATGCCTTTACTGTGCTTGGGCTTTCCCAGCTAGGCTTTGATTCCAGCACAATGCAGCGTATGTATGTGGGAGTTTAGGGTAATTGACCTTCTTATACTCACTTTTAAAAAATGTGCATTGACGTTTTCCTCAGAGCAATTCTATTCCATTTTGCATTTGTAGATGTGGGGAAGTTGTGGATACTCACATCGCCCCATTTTTTGGACTCTCACACTAGCCTTAGGGATCTGACTTCCTCGGCGTGTTAACGTGTCAGCTTTAATTCCCTGGGCTAATCATCTTCATAAGTTTTCTATACATTTTAATTTTAGAATCAGACTTTTAAAAAAGGCGTTGGAACTGAGAGGTGATATGAGTATAAAGGAAATGCGATGATTTATGGATCTTCCGGCTGGACCCCTACAGGCCTTTCAGAGTGCCAGTTGGATTTTATGATTTGGGGCAGGTTTTAGGTTGATTTCTGTTAGAGACTGTCCTCTAAGAAAGGAGAAAGAAGTAGCTTATAGTTCTTAAAAACCAGCTCATCCTACAGATTCCCATGAGCCAGGGACGACTGCTGGAGTATCCTGGTTTTCTGGCTACTTCCAGGCTTTAAGGAGAAATTAGGGAAGGTCTCTGAACCTGTTGGCTTATGAGGAAAAGGATGAGAAAGAAAATTCTTAAGTGTCTTCTGAAAGAAAGAGAGCTCACACTCAGCAGCATCAGAAATCTTCTAAGTTAATTGACCCCCCACTCTGTCAAGACCTTTCCAATGGCGTGAGATGGCTGACACACTAACGTTTGTTCTTAACTCCACCTGGAAGGCCTGGGGAGGGGGTAGCAGAAGACTTGGATTTGCTTGGAGGTCTCTTGTCAAGGTCCACCCTCTGGGGGACCCGGGACAGCCAAGAGGAGACATTCTCTTGGGCAGTAGCGTTGCCTGGTATTGGAGCGCTGCCTCAGCCGCTGTGTGCGAGGAGAGATCCCCCTAAGGGCAAGTTCTTGTACCCCTGCTGCCAAGGGTGAGAGGAAAAACGTTACCCAGACTTTCTTAGTCATGTGAGGGGCCTGCAGTTTTGATGCTGTTGGCGCCTTCTCTAGAACCACCGCTTACTAGACTGGAGAGAGGGGCGCCTGGTTAGAGGCCCAGGAGAGAAGCCAAGGCCTCATTTAACATAAGAGCTTGTTTTCAAGGAGGTCTGGGCTCAATCTATTTCCTAGTCAGTTTTCACCATTGGTAATTTATTCCCATCTTAACAGATTATTTTGCAGACATTTTACAAGTCTGTGGATTAATCTTGTAACCAGACCTGATCCCGAGCTTGACTTACAACCTTATAGTCACAGCCACAAAAATTATTTCTCTTGGAAATAAACTCTAACGTGAAAAATATAAGAGCCGACATGCATATAAGCCATCATTTTGCAAAAGGACAGGTGAAAGTCAGTCCAGGGATGGTCAGTCAGTCCCGTGATGGTCAGAGCCAAAATGGATCTTACAGAGGTCCCTTTCGCTGAGATCTGGAGCTGGGGTATCTGCTCAGCACCCACAGCTAGTTGATGACAGAGCCTTGTCCAGAAACCAGGCCTGTAGATTGAGGGAAACAGTACTGTGTGTTTTGAGACACATGGAGTCTGGCGCTTGGAGTTCTATATTCAATTCTAACTTGTGATTTAACTGTTGTGTAGCCTTGAGGAAAATACTTAACCCTCTGAAACTCAGTTGTTTTGTCTGTCAAGTGGGCATAGTACCACCTTCACAGAACTGTTGCATGAATACATAAGGCAGCATAATGACTGAAGTGTATGTGGAAGTTTCTGTGTGTACCAGCAAATGCTATGCTGATATTAACTTCTTGTGAATTTATTTCATTAACCATCATTTTCTCTTGGCCCTGCTCTTTTCTGAAATCTGTTTAATTTTCAGCCTTTTGTTCATATGTATTTTAGTTAGCTACCTCCGATCCCCTTTGTAATAAGATGGGGTATACATAATGCACATGTTTGTTATTGTTGAAAGACCATGACATGTGAATATGGACCAAGTATGAATGTATACGGAATAATTTTTATCAGGGATGGGGAAGAATTTGATCTACTTAGGAAATTGAAAACTGGAAGCATGGACAAAGATTATGGCGTAAAATATGTTTATTAAGGTGTATGTGTTATAAAGAAGTATTAAATAGAAAACACCTACAAATAGTACTTATAACCAATGTTTAAGGGATAGGAACTGTACAGCTCACTTTTTCACCAAGTCACTATGGCAGAGGTATAGGGAACAGTGATCTGGGGCAGGGCCTCCTCGTGACCTTGCTATTCCTATTGTTTCAGGAGGGCACCCTGGCTCTGCTCTTCAGACAGTGCCTTGCCTCCTTCTGGTGGAAGCCTCCTGGGGAGGGCAGGGGAGGGATCCCCTCTTGGTTGTAGCCATGCTTTCCTGTCTCCTTTTGGAAGGTGCCCCATAGCTGTGCCTGGAGGGCACTGAGCTGGTCTCTCTCACTGGACCTTCCCCCCAACCCGGTCTGACCCCAGCTCTACCTGAAGGGCCTGAATCTTAGGCAACATCCCCTCCATCTACTGTCTTGTCTCTGTTGCTAGGACCCGACTTCCCTTCTAATTCTTCACCAGAGCAATAACTTTCATGTTATCCTCCTTCCCTTGGTGCTCTGGGTAACAGTGTGTTTGGGGGGAGCAGCGTGAAAAGTTTTCAGAACAAAGAGCTCCTTTGTGATTCCTAGAAAAAATCGACTCTTGGGGCTTCCCCGGTAGCGCAGTGGTTTAGAGTCCGCCTGCCGATGCAGGGGACGCGGGTTCGTGCCCCGGTCCGGGAAGATCCCACATGCCGTGGAGCGGCTGGGCCTGTGAGCCATGGCCACTGAGCCTGCACGTCGGGAGCCTGTGCTCCGCAAGGGGAGAGGCCACAACAGTGAGAGGCCCGCGTACCGCAAACAAACAAACAAACAAAAAAACAAATCGACTCTAGTGGAGATTGTTATAATTTTTTAAAGCCAGACTTCTTAGAGATTCGTGGGGAGGGTACTGAATTATTTACAAAAAGAAATCATTGGCTTTTTATTGTAGAGTTGAGATTTCCTATAAGTCTCCCTATAAAGTCATGCAAGCCACAGATGATTATTGAGCACCTACTAAGTACAAAACCTAGTTAAAGAAAAAGAAAAAGCTAGAGCAGTCAACTGAGCCAGCATCCCAGAATCCCAAGGCTCTTTCCCAAGTGTTGCTGCCCTGCGTGCATGCTGAGAGCTGCTTTAATTGCTTTGGGTCTGTCTCCAGCCTCTGGAGATTTGTGGCCCAATCACAGATTCCTGTCATGTTGTGAAACAGGAATAACGTTTGTGACACTGGAACAAACTCACGATGAATGGCTGGTTCCACTGACCAGCAGCTCAATTTCACTTCTGCATTTAATTGCCTGCAAAAGCTGTTTATTGCCTGGTGTACTCCTTCAAGGCAACATTACCTCTTAAATAAACATGTTGTACCAGGTTGACAAGGGAGAGGTACATATCAAGTGAGCAGAAATAAATATGGGAGGACTCCGAGCTGTATCTGGGATCCCCCTGGTGGGCACCCCCTTGATTGGCTTTTCTGAAGCTTGTGCCACCAAAGGTGGAGACAGACGTTCCAGCCACAGTTGGGGTGTGGTCACATGGCAGCAGAGGTGATTCCTTCCTTCTGGTCATTCTTTGGGGCTCAGTCTGAAGTGTCTCAAGATACGGTGGCCCGTTTATGATTATGCACCTCACTGGAATACATTCGATTATTAGATAAACATGCATCCAGGTCCTACCATGTGCTAGGGATCTACCACTGAACCAAATGGACAAAAATGCAAAAAGTAGGTCTTGGGGGAAGGCTGCTATCACCTGGTACATGAGAAGGAGGTTGGGGATCATCTAAGTGCCCTGGCTTTGAAACTGAGACACAGGCAGGCAGGAAGTCAGAATCTGACCTAGGCCTTGGAGCCCAGAGAACAGCGCCCCTTGTGGGCATTACTGGGATGCGGCCCGTCAGGGCACTTGGAAACGCCGCCCCTGTTGACTGTGCTGCCTGCCCACTGTTGTTCTCCATCCTGTACGAGCAGCCTGAGGGAGCCCTGGTTTTCACACTGCCTCCTCTTTTTATGAGCGTGGTTCGGTCGAGCCTGTTAGCTTGAAGAGCTAAGAAGTGACTTCTGGCGCGTGTGCACAGCTGCAGTGCCTCCACGTCTGTGCCAGGAGGGTCCAGAGGTGGGGTGGGGGGATAGGAAGCCAAGGCTTAAACCGGGCTCCCACTCCCAGGGACACAGTTATAATAGCCAACTATTAATTAGTTCATCCATTAATTTTTAATATTTCTAAATTTTAAAAAACGGTACGTCAGAGAGAAGGTAGTAGAATGCAAAATCCACATCAATTTTGATGACAAAGTAGGGGACTTCAGATAAATCTTGTGCTCACCTCAGGCCCGTAAGCTGCACCACCAGGCCCCCGGGGTAATGTGCCTCTGGTCACCTCAGACTACTGGGTGATGCTGGCTGAGAAAGAGCAAGTGACTCCCTGAGGACCTGGGGCCTTTCTTCTCTGGGTGAGGTGCTCTCTCTACAAACACTCAGGTGATCCACTAGGCTGCCCCTCCAATCCCATCGCCCTCTTTGTCGGCTGAATAAACTAGCCCTGGCTTCCCTTCTTAGAGCAAACTGGTTATTGGCCACTATTTGTTGGTGAGCAGACACTGACAGGCTTTTTCCTCTGGAAAGAAAAAGTTTTCAAGCATGTAGAAGAGGAATTTGTAAGGCTGCATTCAGTTTAAAGCATGTAAAGGAATCTCTTTCCTCAAGAAAAGGAAATTAAATTAGATGTGGTATTTACCTTGGGCTATTAAGGCTAACCCTCCCCCGAATTTGTTTTTTTGGGGGGTTTTTTTTTGCGGTACGCGGGCCTCTCACTGTTGTGGCCTCTCCCGTTGCGGAGCACAGGCTCCGGACACGCAGGCTCAGCGGCCATGGCTCACAGGCCCAGCAGCTCTGCGGCATGTGGGATCCTCCCGGACCGGGGCACGAACCCATGTCCCCTGCATCTGCAGGCGGACTCTCAGCCACTGTGCCACCAGGGAAGCCCCCAGTTTGTTTTTTAAAAGAGAATTACAGAGACATACATTTCTGTTGATGTTGCTATAATGTGGTGTACTTATTTTGTATCTGTCTACTTTTGTGAACTCTGTTAATTCTAATAATTTTATAGATGCTTATTTTAGGGTTTCTAGATTAGATAGTCATTTCATAGAAAAATATTGATACTGACATTTTTCTTCCCCCTAAATACCTCCAAGTTCTAATTTATGTTCTTAGTGAATTATTCAGTTTAGATACCAGTGGTGGACAGCTGGTGTCATCTTGTTCCTTATTTTACTGGGAATGTGTTTTGCACTTCACTGTCCTGAATGCAGGCTGTTACCTATGCTGGTTTACAGAGAAATGAGGAAAAAAAGGACAAGGGTTTTTTTCTTACAGCTAAATTATTCAATTCAAAAAATTGTTTTTATCGGGCCCGTCCCTTTCCAACACTTTTTTAATGAAATGAGGATTTTTTTTTCATAAATGCCCTTACTTGGCAATATAAAAAGTTGGCGACTCTGTTCCTGTCTTCCCTGCCTCCTTTTTAAAAAGTTGTACTAGTGGGCTTCCCTGGTGGCACAGTGGTTGAGAGTCCGCCTGCCGATGCAGATGCAGGGGACACGGGTTTGTGCCCCGGTCCGGGAAGATCCCACATGCCGCGGAGCGGCTGGGCCCGTGAGCCATGGCCGCTGAGCCTGCGCGTCCGGAGCCTGTGCTCTGCAACGGGAGAGGCCACAACAGTGAGAGGCCCGCGTACCGCAAAAAAAAAAAAAAAAAAAAAAAAGTTGTACTAGTCCGAAGACCAGAGAGAGTCTGCAAACCAAGGCACTGGCATTGTGTCACCATGACAACAGCGGAATTCTCTGGGGTCTTCAGTGTGCTGTCTTTAGCAGCTCTCTCAACCTCACTCTTTGCAGACAGGGTGTTGTGATCTTTTCCTATCTTTTAATCTCAGCCCTGTTAACGCCTTTATGCTAGTTCAGCATTTTGTGGAGCTCCCTCACATGCACCCCAAGTAGATCCTGCTTTCTGGGACAGTGAGGATACAGGGATTGGACTTCCCAGCTCAGAAGACCAGTCTTGGAGAATCTTCCATTTAAATGTAAAAGTCATTACAGACCACGGGAAGTTTAAAGACAGTGAAGTGAAGGTGTCAGGCTTCCCAAAGTTTGAGATTGCGTTGCCTCTACTATAAACTTTCCCTTAAACGGCCTGTCAAGTCTTAGCCACATCTGCAGTTTTCTCTTCTGAAACATAATTCCTCATTAGGTTCTTCTCGTTTAAGAAGAAATAATAAACCCAGTTCTCTTGGGCCTTTACATCATATTCCTACACCTGCAGGAGACAAGCTTTGTTGGCCAGGGCACCAGTGGGCCTGGGCATCCTGGGAAGCCCCCGGAGCTGTGCAGCACAGGAATGCAGTCCTCTTTCTGTTTCTAAACGACCTCCTTGTTGACACGCACTGTCACAGAGGAATTGCTATTTTGTCACGTTCTAGATGAGTACAAGCCATGGGCACCACAGGCATCATGTGGTTTTTATTACACCTTTCCTGGAAGGAATGGTGGTTTTCTTGCACAGATTATGAAAGTTGAACGATTTGCATGCTTTGATCCTGCAAGAGGGCTGTTGTTTGCAAGAACTGGTGCCAGCGATAACAATATTCTTGGTGACTCTTGGTCTGGAACCAAAACTAAGGGAAGTGGTGGGTATTTTAGAAGCTGAACACAGATGGTAAGAGGTGGGGCTGAGGAATGCTCCTTCACTGCAGCAGTGCACACGAGAGTCATTTTTGCAGAGGATTTTGGTTAAAAATGTGTGGATTACAGAAGAAAATGGAACTGGCCTCTGGAAACCTGGGCACTGGCGGAGGCAGCTCTGACTCAGAGAGGATCTTGGGGAGGGGTCGGGCCCTGGCCCTCCTAAGGGATTCTCAGCCCAACTGAAGCAGTCCAGTAGCATCCCAGGAAATCCAGATGGAGGATAACCTCGGGTCTTAGGACCCTTTGGGAGACTCCAGTGATTCCTGGGCCGTCCTGCGGGGTCATTTCTATTCTTGCATGAGTTCAGTTTAATCTGGACTGAGCTGGGAAACCCTGGAAAGGGCTGGTCTACTCCAGGGACTACTCCATGATTCAGCTGAAGGCAGAAGGAAAGACATTATCAGTCTCCTGTGAGGTCGTTACACAATCCGATCTCTGACACAGTAGCATCAGGTTAGTAAATGATACAGTCATTTGGGGATTCTGTAATCTGCTTGAAAATTAGATAATTAGGTCACAGTTTTTAAAAGCTTTCAGATTTGATTTAGTTAGGCTGCTGGCCAAAATCTGATCTATTTCCATTTGCCTTTTTAGTTTACTTTTTTTCCTAAGTAGATGTGACTATGATATAAAATTCGTTGCCTTTCAGAATGCTTATATGTGCGCACGAGTGAGTCTCAGATTTCTTGGGAGTCCATATTTGTGTGGCCTGGTAAGTGGCCCTCATTAGTTGGATAAAGACCAAAATCAAAGGAATGCATAATAGAGGCGGATTTGCCCTATATTTGGAGATATATTAGGAATATGGTAGTAGAAAAACAAAAAGAATAGGGTTATGAAAAATTTCCATATTACAGAGTGTGCATAAGAAACTCCTTCGTGTATTTATCATTCATACCTCGAGTGCCAGCTCTGTGCCTAGCCCTGCGCTAGACTGTCCCCTCCAGTGCCAGCTCACAGTGGGTGGATGAGAGAAAGGACACATATAATTCTCTGATCGCTCCTGTGGTCAGAGTCTGGAGGTTTCCGGGGAGCTGTGGTGCTTGTGGAAGGTGAGACCTGTGCAGTGCTGTGCCCGGGGACGAGGCGAGGCGGGGTGAGGACAAGTATTTTATTATTACTGTCGTTTAGAATTGCCACTGCTTGGTGATAATTAGAAGCAGGTTGCCTTAGTGAGTTTTATTATTTTAAAAAGTGCTCTCTCTACTCCCTTACAGCCTGCACCCAGGACAGGTTGCTGTCAGCGCCCCCTTCTTGGGAGACCCCTGATCCCGAGGGCATCTCCTTGAGATGCACAACCTCCTGGGTGGGGGGAGTTCATAAGAAGATTGAGGAACAGGGAAAAGGGGATTATTTCCTCATTTCATTTTTCATTCCTTTTCACAAACACTCTTTTTGGCAATTCTTAGCCAATACTGAGAGGAGGGCAGACATAAAAATTCTGTGTATTTGGTAGTGGTATGCAACCAAAAAGGGGGAGGAGCGTTTTCTCTGTCTCTGTCTGTCTCTGTTTGATGGTGTCAGTGTAGTTTCTTGAGTTGGTTTTTAAACTTTATTAAATGTGAAAAGTAGAAACAATTCAGACAATGGATTTTTCTTTCAAATATCAAACATTTATATACTTAAAATAATTTTTGAAGTATATAACGGACAGATTTTTCTGTCTCCCTCTCTATTACTAGGTCCCTGACATACCGGTAAAAGGGCTCAGAGTCATGTGGTAACAAACCCAAAAGAGGGGTCCTTGGGTGTGACCACCGCCCTGCACTTAGGCCACACAGTGGGAAACCCGTAGGGGAGGGAGAGGTGCGTCAGGACAGTTACTGGACAGCCTGGTGCTGGGCCTTTCATACCAGCTGCTCCACTCAGCCCTGAAACACGGCCATGTCGGGGATTGGTATCCACTTCTGCGGGTGAGGAAACTGAGGCTCAGGGAGGTGAAGTAACTGCCATATCACAGGCTGGCAAGTGGGGGGCTGGAGCTGGAACCCGGGTTTACCTGGCTGACTACAGAGGGGGCACGTTTGTCCCCGTCTCTCTGCCCTCCTCGTGGGGCAGCGCACATTTCTTGGTTTTCCTGGTATGAAGCCCTGAGAGGTGTTATATAATGTTTTCTTACATCTTATGATATTGTAAGATATGACATCTTACAAAATGTTTTCAGAGACTTGACATATTAGATAGGAGGAGAGCCCTAGTCCTGATAGCATTAACCACGTTTAAGTCACACACCCATGCACTTCTGTGTGCTTTAAGGCAACAGATTTTTGGTCATTCTGTGTCATTTGGTTACTTTGAGGTGGGCTCTCCATCATGGTTTTGGAGTGGGAAGCACCTTTCCATGCTACTAACACACCGTGAATTGAGTGCGACGTGCCCATCCACGGTCACCAGGCTGCATTCCAGTTTCTGATGCCAGTTTGGGTAAAGTACATGTGTGCATGTGCTCACACTTAGCAGGTGGCCCCAGACAGGCTCCCCTTGCCCTCCAAGCAGTCTGTCATGTTCAGTACTCATAAGATACCCTTCACGCTGCTGATTTATGCTCAAAGTATCCTAATGTTTCTGACAGCTCATGTGTGACATGAATGTAACCCATATTTCTTCGAGCGGCTGACCCAAGTGGCTTATTTCCTGATACTGCTGATAGAGCTATATCTCTTGGTGTCTCCGCCATCGAGATTCTGATGGTAACATATTGTTTGTGGGTCACTAGTTTTGTCTAAAACAGTAGGTTGGAACAGCGTAGCAAAAGGTTAATTAAATTTGTCCATCAAGATGGGAACAAAAGTGGATGCCTCTGATACTTCTGGTTCTAAAATCAAAGTTCCTGAATGTGTGGTTGCAGGCATCTTTTCTTCTCCTTTTCAGACTCCCAATTTGATCTTGGAACAGTGAAAACGTGAAGAGTTGTTAAAATCCAAAAGCAATGCCTAGGTCTTTATAGTAGGCAGGTGCCTTAATTTAAAATGGGAAAGGTGGCCTGGTTTAGGAGAGAGAAGCTTCTGAGGCTGACGTGCCTGGGCATCCTGCCTTCTCTGCTTAATCCCTTGTGAGCTGAACCAAGGTTTTGATGTCTTGGACAGGTTTTTCCTATGTTCATGAGGATTACATTATGAGGACTCAAGTATCTACAGTTTCCTGTCCACCTCCCGACCCCCCTTAGATGTGAGATGTGCAAGGCACATCTTCTCTGGAAAGTGACATTAAGGATGTCACCATTCCCAAAGCTCCCTCCACCTTTCTGCAGAGGTGTAATGTCATGCTCTTAGAGACTTGCACGCTAGAGTGGAGAGTACTATGTCTCGATAGTTATTAACCCAATTTTAACAATACAAACCAGCTCTTTCACCAAAGCTGTTTCCTGTTGGCTTTTATGTGAATCATGCTTGCATTTCTGCCTGGCTCTGTGTGACTTCAGGTGGGAAGTCAGTCACACAGTTGGGTTTGTGTTTCAGATTTGTGAATGAGACAATGGGCTAGTCCCAGAGGCTGTTTCCACATGAACTGCTCCCCTCTCTTTTGTGAACCCCGAAAATGCATAAAACACTCCCAGGTTCCGGGAAAAGGAACCATTTTCAGAGTTTGGCTTTTTCTTACTGTGTACCTTTTTTTTTTTTTTTTTTTTTTTGCGCGGTACGCGGGCCTCACTGCTGTGGCCTCTCCCGTCGCGGAGCACAGGCTCGGGACGCGCAGGCTCAGTGGCCATGGCTCACGGGCCCAGCCACTCCGAAGCATGTGGGATCTTCCCGGACCGGGGCACGAACCCGCGTCCCCTGCATCAGCAGGCGGACTCTCAACCACTGCGCCACCAGGGAAGCCCCCTGTGTACCTAGTTTTGAAGGTCCTTACTTCCCCTCACCTGATCCTTACACCAGTGTCTTTCAGACATCTTAGACCAAGACCCACAATGAGAAATATTTTATATTGTGATCCAGTATATTTTATACCTACACATAAACACAAAATAAAAGTTTCATAAAACAGCTCTTACCATATTGTATACAGTGAATTCTCATATTTCTGTTGAACTCTATTCAGTTTCATTTCATTCATTTCCATACTGTTCTTAAAGGTATATATATTTGCTGATTGCAGCCGCTGAATTACTTTGGGGCCCACTAAAGGGTCACAGTGCTGCATATTGTAAAACACTGGCTAGAGGAGTAAGCTGTTCTGTCTGTGCCAGTGATGCCGATGGTGAGAACAACCAAGTGACAGAAGTTTTAGGAAGTTAGTTTGGGTTTTTTAAAATGTGGGGCTATTCGCATCTTTTTTTTTTTAACATTTTATTTGTTTATTTTTGGCTGCGTTGGGTCTTAGTTGTGGTGCATGGGCTTGGTTGCCCAGTGGCATGTAGGATCTTAGTTCCCCGACCAGGGATGGAACCTGCGTCCTCTGCCCTGGAAGGCAGATTCTTAACCACTGGACCACCAGGGAAGTCCCTATTTGCATCTTAATTGTTTTTTTACTAAGGACAAGCGAAATGGACCACTAATAAATGCAAGTGCAATCCTGGTATCATATGCCGTTTCCATATTTTAAAGTTTATAAAGTGATGTGAATTCCTATATTATGCCTTCTCCAGGGTCTATGTTTTTTCCCATAGTTAATCTTACGGTGTATTTTATGTTTTAAAAATCTACTCTGGTATTAGTCCAGCCTGGAATTGAGCTGCTTTTCTTCTATCCTTTTGGAAAAGCTCACCCACACAAGTTTTGTTTTGCTTTCACTTGTGTCACAGGCTCTGAAGCTCTGGGAAACATGGGGCTTGTAATTTTAAACGTCTTCGATGTATCATTTCTTAAATTGTTTGTCCTCTCTGCCATACTGCATGCACATCGTCTTTCTGTCTCCTTTTCCCCCCTCCCACTTCCTCTCAGGAGGAAGAGCACCTCTTGCATTTCTGGACAAACAGCTCCTGTGCTCTCCAGCCTCTAAGTGCTGACCCTCAAACACAGTTCTTTCCCCCATTGAAGGAGTCCCCCTGGCTCTTCAGGAATCCCTTCCAAGGGCCTGAGTCCTCACAGGCCAGTCTCCCTCTGTTTCCTTTTCTTGGCTCTAGGGAGGGGAGTGGAAGACATTCCATAATATAGCACCTAAGAGAAAGTAAGGTGGGCCCAGTGGAGGAAGTTAACTCCTAACGAAGTTAGGGGAGAAAAAAATAACCTCCAGGGGAACAGAGGGAGAGGGAAGGAAGAAGGGAGGGATGGATTGTAGCTGTCGGGAACCTGCTTGTGGCACATGACTCAGCATTGGGTCTGTTGATGTTTCAGTAATCTCTGAAATGTGTGTATAACAGCAGTCATTAAAAATAACTCCTTCCAGCTGTGATGTGTGGAATCCCAGAGGATGAATGAGGTGCCTATTTAAGGAGGGGGGATGGGCACTTGCCTTTTAGGGAAAGCACCTTGCCCAGGTCTAAGGTCCCTGGGCTAGGAGCATTCTCAGTGTGCGATCAGGTGAGCGTGGGAACAGGCATCCCATTCAAATAGTTTGAAAAGAAGCTTCTTCTAAAGCTAAAGAAATTCTTTAATAAGGAGTTTTAAAAAGTCAGCCCTAACCTCCACTCTTAAGCTCACCAGAAGATCTAGAATTCCACAGCATGCGAAGAGCCCTGCTTTGTTTTATAAAAAGGTTTCTGGGCTTCCCTGGTGGCGCAGTGGTTGGGAGTCCGCCTGCCGATGCGGGGGACGCGGGTTTGTGCCCCGGTCCGGGAGGATCACGCATGCCGCAGAGCGGCTGGGCCCGTGAGCCATGGCCGCTGAGCCTGCGCGTCTGGAGCCTTGTGCTCTGCAACGGCAGAGGCCACAACAGTGAGAGGCCCGCGTACCGCAAAAAAAAAAAAAAAAAAAAGGTTTCTGCTCTTAAAACCAAAGTTTTATCCCACATGTGGCTTTTGCAGTTAAAAGCCCGTAAGTCACATGTCAGTGCCAGCGGGATCTTCACGCTGTTTGTTTAAACATCAGAGTTTGCAATTAGGAATTTTAGCCTATACAGTCAGTCTTCTTATGAAGACCATCCCCTTTCTTCGCCGACTCTAATTCTGTGCAGCTGAGCTCTGCTTGATATAAACGAGACCAGGACTTGGTTTTCAGGAATCTCTTTTAGCTATTCCCCGGATGGAGTGTTTGATTCAGTGTGAGACCAGACTCTTCTTATCTGAACTGTTAATAGACCACCAGTGAGTAGTGTTTAGGAATTTTTCTTTAAAGGAAGTGGGGTCTAACATTTTTACATTCTGTTGGGATTTTATCGTTATTATAAAAAAGGGTGACTGTGGTATATAAGAGGGAAACCTGTGGTTCAGATTCGTTGCGCTGTATGTTCTCAACAGTTTAATAAAATAAAACCCAAAGCTCTTAGGTTTTCCTCCAGGGTTAATACTGACACCGCGCACGTTCTCCGCCAGCCCGGCTCCCGCGTAGGTCATACTCTGGTTCAGAGACTTGGGGTGGGTAATAAGGTATAAAACATGCCTCTTGCTTGCCAGCTACCACATGCTAATAATAATAGTAGCCGTAATGCACTGGAATCCTGGGCTTTTAGGTTTTACTTGGTTTGTTTAATTTAAAGGAATAAAAAATAAAATCTTGAGAAGCAGCAAGGCAGCATTGCATAAAGGAAAGAGAAGTGATATCCTTTCAGCAGAACTGAACAGTCCCTTCCATTTGGGAGCACCTTTTATCCTTCAGTAGAGCTTTGCTGTTTTAGCTGGAGGTGAGGAGCTGAGCACAAGGGGGTGGTTAGTGTTCGGTTGGTTTAAAGCAGGTTTTCTCAAGCTTGGCGCCACCAGAATGTTGGGCTGGACAGTGTGTGGGGCCGCCCTGCGCATTGGAGGATGCGTAGCAGCGTCCCTGGTCTCTGCTCACCAGATGCCAGTAGCGCCCCCCATACACACCTAGTTGTGACAACTAAAAGTGTCTTCAGACTTTGCTAAATGTCCCCAGGGGACAAATTACCCCAAGCTGAGTACTACTGGTTTAAAATATACAACAGGACATTTCAAAGGTTTCCTTATTTACCCGTTTTTGTCTCAGCCCAATGTCGCACGCTGTGATTTTTTTTTTAAGTTAGAAGGGAGTAAGAAGTGATCTAGAGTTTTAAATCGCATTTTTCCACACCTCTTTCTGGACTTTCTGGGTGAATCACGATTGAGTTGTTTGTTTTTTTTTTGCGGTACGCGGGCCTCTCACTGCTGCGGCCTTTCCCATCGCGGAGCACAGGCTCCGGACGCGCAGGCCCAGCGGCCATGGCTTACGGGCCCAGCTGTTCCGCGGCATGTGGGATCTTCCCGGACAAGGGCACAAACCCGCGTCCCCTGCGTGGGCAGGCGGACTGTCAACCACTGCGCCACCAGGGAAGCCCACGATTCAGTTTTAACTTCATGTTTCAGAGGTTTACATGTGCACTTTGAAATGCATCAAACCGACCTTCTTTCTTATTTCCAAGTCGTTGTGCGGATGGTTATTTGTAGATTATTCTTCTAGTTGGGAGCCACTGAAGCGATTGGGGGCCTCAGTAAATTCACATTTTAATGATCTCAGGTGGAGTCTGACCTTCTATTTCTTTTTCTTCTTTTGCTGGAGGTCTTCTTTTGCTATAGCTCAGTCATCTAGGGATTCATTAGAGAAATCGAAAGTCTGAGTTCAGTTAACTCAATATCTGTTTCCAAATAATCCTTGTTATTTGATGCTTTCTGAAAACAGAAAAGGAATTAAGGAAAAACAAACATATACATGGATTTGAAATTGTGTTTATTTTCCGGTAAGCTTTAGTTGAAAGACAAAAAAGAACTCTATAGTTTAGCTGAATCTCTTTTTAAGTATTTATACATATTGGGATTGGCAGCAGTGACTAGTCTGTTTCTCAGACTTAACCTTTTGCACTTTTTAGCTGATACTGGGGATTTCATACTTCTCCGGGTATGGGAAATATGTAGGTAATCCTAGAACACTGGTTCTTAATCTTGGTGTGACACTGGAATTACCTGGGGAGCTTTGAAAAAACCCAGGGCCCAGGCCACATCCCTGAGCAGTGAAGTCTGATGCTCTAGGGGTGGAGCCCAGGCATCAGTGCTGGGTCCCCACCTCCCTGTATTCTAGTGAGAGTGAAGGTTGAGGACCAGGGTGCATTTTTATAAATAAAGTTTTATTGGAACATAGCTATGTCCATTCATTTTCTGATTTGTCTAGAGACCCTGCGGCTTGTAAAGCCTAAGATAATTATTCTTTGGCCATTTACCAAAACATGTTTGCCAATTCCTACTCTAAACTCACAGTGAAAACTTTTAAAAAGAGGTTTTACATAAAATTCATAGTAAAAGAAAAAAATCCAGTATTTTGCAGAGGCTTGCAGGGTCAGTCCTGTCAGTTTTCTCGTACGTGGGCAAAACGGAAAAGGATTTTTCCTAAAGAACTTACTGGAAGATACTGTCAAACTGAAAGGAGAAGGGCCCAACTCACCACCTAGAGCGGGGAGGCTCCTTGGGTTACATCACGGGGCTTTGTACTTAAAAGTCGACACTTAGCCTCTAGTTCAGCGTTCATTACTTAGACTGTGTGATTGACTTGACAGAGGTCTATAGAGGCAGAAGTGGCTCTTTAATGCAAAGTGTGTCTGAGTTTGTTAGTCCTGCTGCAGCCATGTTAGATGGCAGCAGACCCCTGAAGGAAATCCTTTAGCTCAGGGGAATCTCATATATAGAAAGAAAAAGAATGAAAAAAATTTAAATGTTTTTTACATCATTTCCACCTTCCCTCAGTTCCGGTGGAAAGTTGATGGTTGTAAAACAGTTGTTCAAAAGAGTTTTTTTTAGAAGTTCCTCCTTTGGTCATGGCCCTTAAAGCCTCCAAGTATGGGAGAAAGGATCATTTATTCTAGTCCCTTGAGCAGAATCAGCATCTCCTGATTGAGATGCTGATTGAGAGCATGTCACACTGTGAGGTCCCCACCCCAGACTTGCTGAATCAGAGTCTACTTTTTAACAGGATCCCCTGGCTATTTGAATACACATTAAGAGAGCCCTGGGAAGCACTGGGCTAATTGATAACTGGGTCTGTGCAGTAAACTGACCATTGATCCTCACTTTAAATGATTTCACGGCTCCTTAATGGCTTCTGACTTGGGCTCACTCATTAAAGGCAGACGGTTTTTCCCCTTTGGCTATTTCCAAGTACAGCTTGCCTGCCCTCTTATTTAGTAAAGATTTATATAATGGTAGAAAATGAAAGCGGGGTGATTGAGTTAGAAGGGATAACATTTTATATGCGTCAGAAAAACAAACTAGAAAGGATAAAGGGAACTTGCCAGATAAACTTAACTTGTAAGGAAATAAGTGGAATGGAGTCTTCTTTGCTTCTGCAGGAAGCAATAATCCACCCATTAGAACAGACATCTGTGCTGGGGAGCAGTTGGGAGGGTCAAAAAGGAATCCCTTGAGCTTCTCAGATTAGCACAGAGAAATCAGGGAGTTAGGCCTTTCCACCGAGCAAAGCCATATTACTTAGGCCTATATCACTTGGGAAATTGTCTAGAATTTAGATGTTCATAGTAAATCTCGAGGAAGCCCAGTACCTACTTTTATCCTGCCAGGATCTGTCAAGTTGCTACTATTTTCTTTATCAAGTAGTATTCTAAAGATTTGATTGAAAAACGTGATTTTGAAATTATGCCTTAATTCTTAAACAGAGTTGGTTTATCCTTGAACATTCCCTTATGTTGACTTTTTAAATAAAGTTAATGCCACCTGAATGTAGTTTTTAAAAGGCAGTATACGTACTTGAAGTCTAGCTGTTAGTTGAGCTGTTCTTGCTGTGGAGATCTATCTGATCATGTGTTTAGTGCTCACTGTTGTACCAGGGTCCGTGCAGGACTCAGAACAATTCTAATGTTCGTGGAAGTGGCCAGGAAGAGCCAGGAAAGCAAGAGTGGGGACCCCTTTCAAGCCTGGAGTTTCCATCTCCTTAGCCTTGAATGAGAGGTCAGGAAGCTATGGGAACTGCTCCTTACCTAAAAGCTGCCTGATGGTCCCAAAGGCACGGTCTGATTGCCAGAAAAAGGCATGACTGCCAAGTGTCAGCTGCCACTACTGCTGAAGAAGCAGCATGTGCCTCCCTTCTGCCTACCAGATCTCATTTTATGTCCTATTAGCGGAATCCAAATCACCTCCAGAAGCCTGGTGACAGGAGCATCTGGAAGAAGCAGATCCCAGACATCCGTTCCTTGCTACAGGGAAAAGCATAGGAGGGGGTGGGAATGGGCTCTGAGTGACAGTATCCAGCACGGCCTCATGCTGACGACAGCAACGACCCTCACACGAGGCTTGCGTGTTTTTTTAAAAAATATTCTCTCGATGTGAACACTGTAAGGTAACCAAGGTGTGAGATGCTCGTTTTACCCAGGAGGAAACGTGAGGAAGTTAAATAACTTGCTCCTGGTCAGATGTGCTGGTCAGTGTTTCAGGGGATTGTGTTGGCTCCTAAGCAGCGCTCTTTGGTCTTTACTGCCCTGTTCTCTTTTGTACTTGCTAGTCAAGCATCCTGTGACCAGATGGAATTAGAGGGGTACTTTAGAGGGGCCTCCAGCATCGAAAAGGCACCTCAGGCTGCACAGTTCTAGTATTTCCAGGGTCTGTGCACTGGAGGGGCATATTCATGGGTGAGGATACTTCCAACTTTAATAAGCTATTCCCTTAATTTAAAGAATTAGGTAATTCTTATAACAGGCAACTTTGGTTTCAACATATTCCTTCTTTTTTCTTAAGCAGATGAAAACCTCGGAGAGCCTCCACGCAGTGAGTTCCCAGTACAGGATGCATTCTTACTACCCGCCTACCTCCTACCTGGGCCAGAGCATGTCCCAGATCTTCACCTTTGAGGACGGCCTCTCTTACTCGGAAGCCAAAGCGAGCGGTAGGTTCCTGGTTACGCAGCCTGGATTTGAGGTGGAGAGAGGCTGCCTGCCCAGCACTGGATCTCTGGTCCTCTCTAATAGCTTACCAGATAGCAGCTGTTGGAAAAGTTGTATAGTATCCTTTAAAGTATTCAGTTATGGAACGATTTTGCTTTGCTAGATTCTTAATATCATGTTTCTCTTTTCTGGACACCCGGAGTGATAAGAATAAGATAGAGACTACCATCAGAAGCCAAAGATGTATTTTCTGGAGGATCAATATGTAATATCAGGGGCACTTTATGTGGTTTTTTTTTTTTTTTTTTTTTTTTTTTTGCGGTACGCGGGCCTCTCACTGCTGTGGCCTCTCCCGCTGCGGAGCACAGGCTCCGGACGCGCAGGCCCAGCGGCCGTGGCTCACGGGCCCAGCCGCTCTGCGGCATGTGGGATCTTCCCGGACTGGGGCACGAACCCGTGTCCCCTGCATCGGCAGGCGGACTCTCAACCACTGCGCCACCAGGGAAGCCCCCAGGGGCACTTTAAATGTGGTTCAAGTCCTGATATTTTTGGTGAAATGAATCTCTGTCTATTGAAGAATCGTTTTCCAAAACTTTTCCAGTTTAAAATTGAAGGTGTATTCATCTTTTGCAGGAGGAAATAGAATAACGTAATAAAACATTTTTGAATATAATAGATCTCAGAGTTTATGCAGTAGCAATGCAAATAACTCTGATATAATGGTTTTAAAATAAAAAATGACTGTTTAATGAGCCAGAGCACTTTGAAATACACAGTTCCTCAACTTCAATTTTAACTTTCTCCCCAGTGTTTACACTGCGATGATAGGCTGGTCTTTTACGGCTGCTGTGTTTCCAGGCCCTGTTTTTAAGTTCTTTGTATTTAAGCATCATCTTTTGATCTAGGAAAGTGAGAAGCATACACAATTGAGTGGAAATCAGGGCAATAGTGAGTGAGTTGGTAGAGAAATCGACTACTAGAACTGACTCCACTAGACAAAAGAAGCTGGTTTTCTCAATAACGTGATTCTCTATAAAGAACTGGCCTCTTGGTAAAACGAGTGCTTGGAGAGTGAGAATCAGAACCATGCTTTGATTTCCAAATTCAGAACAGTGAAGTCTAAAAAAGCTTTATTTACCATACTAAAATAAACTAAAGGATTTTGTTAATATGGAATACATAGGTCGAGGGAACCTGACCAGTTTGAACTATAGAGAGACTGAAGTACACATTATTGATTGCACTTTGACCCATTCATAATCACTTTTTGCCAGGAACGGACAAACACAATTCTTTATGTAAATATTCATACCGTATAATGTTTGCCCACGTGGTCCTTCTTTCATGCTGCCTTTGATTCTATATATTTATGTGAATTATAAGCTCCTTAAGGACAGAGAACACATTTTATGTACCTTTTTAGCTGCTATGATGCCTATTTGTTTTTCATCAGCTGAGTGGATGAATGAAGGAGTGAATGAACAAAGGAATAAATGAGTCAGGTATGATTTTTAAGTAAACTTGCTCTATAAGAAAACACAATCCCGAAAGGTCACACTCCTAACTCATCATCTCATGGAGCCAGAGTTTAGGGATGGAGCAGTTAAAAAAACATTTGCTCATACAGAAAATTAGGACTGAAACTTACTTTCAGGAAGAAATTGCCTGAGCTCCTTGCTCTAGGAATAGTGGAATGTTTTTACAAGCATTGGCATTCTTGAGACCGAGGTGTAAATTCAGAGCAAGGCAGTGCGACAAAAAGGTAAGAGGAAATTTACTAGAGCAGAGAGGAAGGAATTTGGAGAGGACCAATAGGCATTTGAATTTATGGCAGAAAAGGAAAAGGCTCAGAAGGAGAGACGTTACAGTCCAGGAAAAGAAAGACCAGCCACCCCAGTGTCCGTGGTGAGAGACGGGGTGAATAACACCTAGGATTTCCTAACACTTTTCTGGTGATGTGTATGTTTGAAAGAGTGTGTTTGAAAGTGTGGTGTGAGGAGACCTCAGGCTTAACCTTCTGATCCTTCTCTAGCTCACTTCAGACATGAGGGAGTGAGCTAGGAAGAAATATAGTGGAATCTCAGTAGTATCTACTTTGGAATTGCCATGGAGAAGGAGAATATGGATTCATAGGAAATCCAAACCTTAGCTTATTTTTTAAAGAAATGCGGCTTTACGGCTTCCAAATATATGGTGTCTTGGGCTCCTACATTGCATGACATTTTTACGGAGCAGGTGGGAAGGGGTGGGGAAAGAGAAAGTTGGGGGTCAATAGGAACGCCTCAGGATCACCTCCTGGGGCATTGGATCCTCATTTTTATCATCAGCATCGACACAAGTGGGGGCCATTTAGGCCCTCTGGTAAATGGGGCTGAGGCTAGTGGCAGGATGCGGCGATGGGGATGGGGGCATCAGTATAGTCATTTGTGAGAAGGTGGTAGAGGCTGGCTGATAACCAGTTACATTTATCAGTTCTATCAAGTTTGAGTTGAGGTCCTTTGGTTGGTTGCATTAATAAATAAATTACAATTTGTAAGTAGTATATCAGTTATTTTAGGTGGGGATTTGTAAGTAAGTTGAAAACCAGTTTTTTCAGTAGGTTTAATGTTTTCGTTAAAGTCTTACTTAAGTATAAATTTGTCTATTAAATTCATTTTTCTTCAGTTTCTTTAAAGATCAACCGTTCTTTACCATCCAAAGAAATGAGTCCAAGTTCAAGGTTTTCCTCTGGTTTTGCTGGAGATTACAACATGAAAATAGAATGTAGGGGGAAAAAGAATTACAGGGAAAGTTTTCCTTTTGCTGTGTTGCTACTGTTTAATGTTTTTCTTTGTAAAAAGGCTGGGAGCCATTCTCTCACTTTTTTTTTATGTCTTGAAAAGTGTTAGGACATAGATCAGAGATGGTGGGGCCTGGTTGTGTAAGACTTTGTGAGCCACTGCAAGCACTTTGGCTCTTATCTCAAGTAGGTGGGAAGCCACTGGAGGGTTTCCAGCAAAGGGGTGACACGTCTGCTTGTGGTTTTTAAAGATCACTCTGGCTGCTGTTTAGGAACAGACTGTAGGGGTGCAAGGCGGAGGCAGGGAGACCAGTTAGAAGGCTGTGGCCATAATGCTTGCAAAAATGGCAGTGGCTTAGTCGGGGTGGGAGTGTGGGAGTGATGGCAGTGTGGGAGGGTTGAATTCTAGATACATTTTGAAGATAGAACCAACAAGGTTTGGTGATGAATTTGGGATGGGATGGAAAGGGAGGAGTGAAGGATGACTCCATCATTTTTGACTGATCAAGTAGAAACATGGAGTTTCCACTTATTCAGGTAAAGAAGACCATGAGAAAAACAGGTTTGCAGGAATTGGGAGTTTAATTTTGCATGTGTTAAGTGTGAGATGTACGTGAGCCATCCAAGTGGATCATCAAGTAGGAGTTGGATGTACGAAGTCTGAAGTTGAGGGGCGATTTCCCTGCTGGAAATAGAAACTTGAGCGTTCAGTGCGTAGATGTCATTTGAAGTTAATGTGGTGGGATCACCTGGAGAGGTGAGTGTAGACGGAGAAGAATAAAGGACCAAGGATTGAGCTCTGAGGCCTTCTAACGTTTAGAAGTTTGGTAGATGAGGAAGACCAGCAGGGGAGAGTCAGGTAGGTACCTTCTCCTACCCGTGAGGTAGGAAGAAAACTAGGAAGGGAAGTACAGAAAGCATTTCAGTGAACGAAGCCAAATAATGCTGAGAGGTCAGGTGAGCTGAGGACTGGAATTGACCGTGGGCTGTTGAAAGGTAGAAATGATCAGCGGCTTGATGAGCGGCCCCTGTGGTGGGGAGGTGGGGGCCATACCCTGACTGTGCGTCCAGGAGCATGTGGGAGAGAAGCATGGGGGCAGTGAGTGTAGACAGCTCTTGAAGGGGTCTTGCTGTAAGGGGAGTAATGAAATGGGGCAGTACCTGGAGGAGGGGGTGAGTTCCAGGAAGCTCCTTTTCTCTTCTTTAAAGAAGGGGGTTATCATAGTAGGTTATTATAAAGATTAGCTAATGGGAGGTATGTGTGGGAGCATAATTGTCAGGGACAATAGCATGTCTCTGAGTGAGCGAGGTGGGGTGGGATCCCCTAGGGCACCCCTTGTAGGGCAGTGGTCCCCAGAGTGGGGCTGTGCATGCTTTGTTACTGGTCTAAGAGGAGATAAGCAGAGGAATTCAGAGTAAACAGCCGTCTGACAGAGCAATTCTCTGTTGAATCAATGAAAACTTGGGGCTCGTAGTTTTTGTCTTTCACTTTCCTAGCAATTCATTTTTATATTGAAGTAAAATCCACCTGACATAAGATTAACCATTAACTACTTTAAAGTGTACAATTCAGCGGCATTTAGTAGGTCACAGTGTTGGGCAGCCATCCCCTCTATCTAGTTCCAAGTCATTTCCATCGCCCCACAAGGAAACCCCATACCCGTGAAGCAGTACTTTCCGTTCTCCCTTCCACCAGCCCCTGGTAACCACTAATCTGCTTTCTTGTTTCGATGGCTTTGCCTATTGTAGATGTCTTGTGTAGATGGGATCATATAATATGGGGCCTTTTGGACTGTCTTCTTTCAGTTAGCATAATATTTTCAAGGTTCATACAAGTTGTAGCATGTAATCAGTGCTTCATTCCTTATTATAGCCTAACACGATTGCCTGTATGGATATACATTTTGTTTATCTGTTCATTAGTCGATGGACATTTGGGTTCTTTCCATCCTTTTTTGACATTGTTCGTTGTACTACTGTGAATATTAACGTACTAGTCTTTGTTTGAATACCTGTTTTTAGTTCTTCTGGGGTATACTTAGGAGTGGAATTGCTGGATCATGTGGTAATTCTGTGTTTAACTTTTTGAAGAGCCTCCAAACTGTTACCCACAGGGGCTGTACCATTTTACATTCCACTACAGTGTATGAGGGTTCCAATTTCTCTAGCCAACACCTGTTATTTTCCATTTTTTGGATTATGATTCTAGTAATTCCTTTTTATTGTATTTTATAAAAGCATCAGACTGTGGTGGACCGGAAACTGAAAAAAAATTTAAACAAAACAGGCCCTTCCTTGCAGATAGTTTGAGAAACACTGCCTAGTGCCCAAGTGGAAGGCTGGTTTATGTGTGAGTGTGGCCAGGTCATAGTAACAGGTGCAGGCGTTTCAGGAAGTGGTGGTAGGAGCATTCTGGAAATGATGCTTCCTCAACTTGGGATAAGCAGGCAGGTTGCACAGCAACACCTCTGTGTCAGTAGATGCACACATGTCTACAGGGAGGTGGCATTTCATACCTGTAAGTAGGCATTTTCTCTACAGGTGAATTCTTGAATAAGTTCTCGGAGTGTATGTAGCTGGACAACACTTGCAAAGAGGTTTAGATTTGAAATGGTAAAGGTGAACATGCTTCGATCTTTTTGTCTCTTTATAACGTTTTGTGATCTCAGTGTGAAAGTTAGAAATGGTGCCTCCTGTTTCTTCTGGATCTTTGGCCGCTTCCAGCTCAGATAAGTGGCAGGCTGCTGTGCACACTCACCCTTCCTTTACATTCTAACTGCTCTTTTTAGGAGACAGAAACACACATCTGGATGCTTATTACCTATCACGAGCTATTTACGTATTAGTCATCTGACACACGTAGGATGTGAGCAGCTCTGAGGCCAGGTGCAGAGCGTTTACATTTTACCCAAAGGTCAGATGGCAAGGTCAGCAGAAGGGTCTCCCTGAGTTCAAGCCCTCATGGTTCCCTGTAATGTCTGGGCAGCTTGTAGAGGCCTCTGTGTTCCCAAATAGGATTTTATGAATGCATTCAGCATTGGCAATTTTGTAGGCCGATGAGTCTAGAAGTGCCTGATCTCACTGATGGCATACGCTACCTTCCCCACGGTTGTCATAACTGAATGCAAAGTGGTTGAGCTTTCGCCCACGGAATGGACTTGCTTAATGCTGGGCGTTAGAGTTGGATTTTAGCAAAAGATGATGAGGTCGAACCTCCCAGTTTTGCAGGTGAGAACAGTGAGGTTGTGCTGCCTGTCGGAAGCACCCTGAGGTCTCCTCACTCATGATCCAGGACCCCAAAGCTGCCTTTAATGTGAGGTGATGTGATAGCTGTCCTGAGCAGCTGCGGGGGGTGGGGGTAGGAAAGGGGTGGCTCTGTGCTCAGCACCTGAATGGGAACCACGACTGAGCAGCTGTAGCCCTGGGGGTTTCAGGCTCTTCTCTGGGAGCCTGAGTCTTCTCACCTGTTAAAGAAGCGGGAGGAGCTGGGCCCTGTCGAGCCCACACAGCTGTTGTGAGGATGAGCTCGAGTCCCGGGTGTAGACAAGCTCTTTAACTCACACATGCAACAAGAGGGGCAGGGTGATCTTCCTTCCACCGTTCCTTTCTGCAAGGGTTGTGTTGATGTTTCAGGCAGTTCTTCTTGTCAGGGAGAAAGCTCTTCTGGAAATGTTTTAGTCTTCCTCAGACAGGCGGGAGAGCAGGCCAAGGAATCTGAGGACTGCTTCTGGTGTGTATGTTCTGCTTTGAATTGTATGGCAAGCCTGTAGGAGAGAAGAACATTGACCCCTTGCTTTCCCTGCTTTTTAAAGAAAGCTGAATGGGTTTTATGCAACACTTAGAAAGTGTTGAGTTTAAGCTTTGGCGCTTTAGGAAATGACTTATCTTTTGCTGAATTTCAAAGAAAAGGGCACTTGGCTGGTAAACCTGTTTTCCTTACGTGACCTTCTTATTCTCAGCTTTAGCTTTGAACAGAGAGGTAAGTGCACCATTCATTGGCTGTGACTGTGGAGGCCGATGCGTGCAAAGGAATGGACCCCCCGGGAGGGAAGATCTGGCTCAGATCCCCAGCTCTGGGCTGGATTGTAAGATGCTTGTTTCATCTCTTAGAGCTTTAGATCCCTCATCTGGAAGGTTGAAAAGGGTAATAAGAGCTTTATCTATTTTTATATATGAATCACAAAAACCTTATGTGAAAGCATGGCAGCAGCTGTCAATTCCCTTAATCTCACGTGAAGACCCATCACCATGTCTTATATATCTTTTGATTTCAGCAAGTGCCTGGCACTGGGCCGTACAAATGAGGGTGATCACAGTCATCAAGGAGGCTGTGTTTTTAGCCCTACAGGGACCCTGCTTGAAATGAACCATATGTGTATTGTGATTCTTGAAACTGGCTAGACGTGATGGCCTGCTGAGTGAGGAACATGAAGTACACAACTAATCTTAAGCATATGATAAACATGGAGAAATGGCAGCTTTGAAGACTTATTTTTAATATATCACATATACAATATGTTTCCAAAGAAACAACCAGGGAATAGGAATATATAAGGACACCAGCAGGTCCCTTTATACCTAAAGGATAGTATAGAAGGCAAGCTGAAATGCTGTTGCATGAGGACACACAGGCTTCTGTCTTCTTTTCAAACTTTTTTTCTCCCTCCACGAAAAGAGAGAGAGCTGATGGGACTCTAACATGTCCTCTGTGCAACATACTGCCTTTTGACAAGGCCACCATCAGTCTAGAAATAGCAGGGACTTCCCAGAGCCTACCTGAAGGATGTCAGACTCACTCATGGAAGGAAGAAGTTCACTCACTGCAGCACTTCAGCAAGAATTTCCAGGGTGTATTCTCACACATGAAGGGCAGGGATCTCATTCATTCATCTCTGTAGTCTTCCAGGTGCCTAGCATGACACCATGTTCTCAGGGGACTCCTGGGATGTTTCATGGTTTCTTGTATGAATAAGAAACTGGCCTCTGGATTCTTTCTGCTGGTGCCTCCCTGGCCCAGAGTTAGGCATTCCGATAAAGCACTTGATGAAATAAATCGGTCATGGAAAAACGTGGGGTGCAACCCCCAGGCTGCAACGTATCCTGGATTTATATCATGTAGAATCTTCCCTTTGAAAAGCTCGAATTTTAAAGACTTAAATCTTTGCCTGTGACGGGTTTTTGATTGATAACACAGCCCTGCATGAGAAGTCAGGAGAAGCTTGATCACCGTTCACGCTAAGAGAGACCGGGTGGAGTTGCAGGCAGGATGCCGTGCCATCTCTGAGCCTGTTTCTAGAGTTGAGGAAGAGGGGCCGGTGTAGGAGCTCAGGTCTCTGAACTGCTTCCCTGGTGTTCTTTCTGCTGGTAAATCCTGTGGTTTCTTCTTCCCTCCCTTTCCTTTTCCTTTTCTCACAAACATGTACTTCTCACACTGTCTGTAAGACAATGCCCTGTGCACATTGTGGGGATAGCTCATTTGAGTCTTGTCATCATAGTATCATCCGCATTTTGCACACGAGGACACTGAGGTATGGAGACAATGCCTGTGAAGTAGGGAAGAGAAGGGGGTCCTTGTTTCCTCGTGGCAGGTGGAAAAGCTGAGAACACAGTGATGACTTAGCTGGTCAAAACCCCCTGAAAGCAGCCTTAAAAAATCCACAGGGGGCTTCCCTGGTGGCGCAGTGGTTGAGAGTCCACCTGCCAATGCAGGGGATGCGGGGTCGTGCCCCGGTCTGGGAAGATCCCACATGACGCGGAGCGGCTGGGCCCGTGAGCCATGGCCACCGAGCCTGAGCGTCCGGAGCCTGTGCTCCGCGGCGGGAGGGGCCACAACGGTGAGAGGCCCGCGTACCGCCAAAAAAAAAAAAAAAGAAAAAAGAAAAAAAATCCACAGGGTATCAGGTGTGGTATTTACATTACTATTCCCCAAGCTAAATGTAAACTTTAAAACACCTTTTTGACTTGATTGACATGGTAAAGTCACTGTTTAATTTTGCGATATTTGAATTTTCTTTTTATTTAACAGGAGGGAGTAAAGTGCAAGTGTAATATTTGACAAAGGCAGACATTGCAAAATTAAATGACTAGTTATTAGCTTTGAAATTAAAAGTGCAAAATGAAATGAAACTGCTTTTTAAAAGTTTTTTTTTTTCCCTCCATAGACATGGTTGTTATTTTAAAATTAGTGTGAATAAAAGGCCTGTTGAATTTCCCCAGATAATTTTTGAGAGAGACAGTGTTTTACATTCTACTTAGTCTGTCAGTGGCTTATCATGAGGTTGCTTTTCCATCTTTAACTTGTTCTTGAAAAACAGGGCACCTTTGCCGGGGTTTTCCTTTGGGCTAAAGATTGCAGTCAGGAGGGGACAGGGAAAGGTCAGAGCTCTGGAAAGCACAATTTTAGGAACTCCCGAATGTCCTGACAGAACCAGATTGAACACAATGACTAGACACTGCTGGCCTGTGTTTTCGGGGCTAATTTTATCTTGATGGGATGCAGGTGTGACGTTAGGCCCCTACCCGCCTGCTCAGTGGAGGGAACCCCATCTATTGTGGACACATGACACACCATCAAGTCTGCTTATTCTGTTACTCATTCCGTGACCCCTTGTCTTTAAAAATCCTAAAGAGGCAGCCCTCACATGGGCATGAACTTGGAGGGACAGTGGCCGCTCTGGGCAGAGCGTCCAACGTGATCACGCATGAGATTTCCTCGCTTGATTCTGACTTGAGCCCACAGGGCCTCAGCGGTTTTTCTCAGGCGCGGTGTGGAGTAACTCCGGAGTTTATGTTCCCTCCTTGGTTCCTCAGAGGCCCGGCCCAGGCCAAGTACAACTTGAATAACCTTCAGGAAAGCTGTGCTGTCCTTCTGTCTGCTGCTGTCTTTGAAAATTGCCTTCAGAGTTAGTGAGCGGGAACAGTTAAGATTTACAAACAAGGATGAAGCTTGTCATGCATCTTTCACCATCCATCATCCAGGTGCCGTGCCTGGGCGGTGAAGTGTTCTTCATAAAAACCAGCTCAGTGTGAAATACACCTCGCTGCAGTGTTTACTGCTCTGAAGCTCGTCAGCGGCCCTTTATAGTAAATCCAGATTGCGATGTGACATTACAGTATATCATTGCCCAGCGCAGCGGGGTTTACACTGAGCATGAGTGCAGTGCACACCAGATGAGGTGTCCAAACTGAGTTATGTCAGAATTTGGCTGTTATATGGGGATAGCTTTTGTTTTCCGAGCACTGAAAGTTAGCTTTATATGTATTTATATTTATATATAGGCATATACTTCCCATCTTGCACATATACATGGGTATACAATATACACTGGGGTTAGGTTCCAGTTTGGCTTCTGTGTAAAGAATGGTGGCCAGCTTTTATGTCCCTTCCAACTGTTGTTCACTAAAATTGGCGTCAACGGAATCTTTTGGGGGAACTAGAGTAGATGGTTATTTCATCATAGAAGTGGGTTTGATTTTGCTGTGTGTAACATGGTCATATTTACCATTCTTTCTTACAAAAAAAGGGCCCCTCTTTCCTGGGGTTATTATGGTACTGGAATGATCCCTTGGCAGGAGGGCAAAGAGAAGAAACCCCACAGGACTGGCCTCACCTGCTCTTGAGCACCTGGCCTGTTGAGCTGAATACATGCCCTTGGGGGGAGGGCTCAAAAGTCAGTTGCTTATTTATTATTTTTTTAGTGGGTATGAAAAGCCTAGTGCTGCCTCTGTTATCTTGAAAGATGCTGCTTCTAAGAGAACATTGATGGTGTTTTAGCTTAAATCGGCAAAAAAAAAGACCACACTGAGTTTATTGCACGATCAGGTTTATTTACATTCACCCTAAAAGTACCGATATTAAAAATGAGCTCCATAAAAAAATAATATTCAGAGATAACAGCAGGCCCTGCAATCCCATGATCATCTTCTTAACACACGTATTTTTAAATTCTCTTTTCAGTGTAGCAGGGTTATTTGTGGTCTTCACACATCTGGCACTGCACAGAATCCAGGATCTGTCCCCCGTTTACACCAAGTCTAGGGTAGGGGTTCCCCCCACTTTAGATGCAGAGGTGAATATAGCTTTCCCGCCAGTGCCCTCTGCTCTTTTTCCTGGCTGTGTTTCCTCTTAGTCACAGTGTCTTCTTACCGGAGGTTGACTAACCGTGCCACGTCTGAGCTTTTGGAAGCGGCACAGGACACTATTGCAGGTGTGCTGTGCGGTGCTGGCCTCGGGGGTGGGGGGTGGGACAGGGGCCAGAAGCCTCCCATTGGCCGTGGTGCCCGAGGAGGGAGAATAGCCATTAGTCAGCCCAACACGATCACTTCGTTAGTGTTGTAAGATCAACACAGGATGGCCAGTTAAAGTTAAATGTCACATAAACCACAAACGTTATTTTAATGTTTAATAAACATGTTCACAGTATTTTATTATATTAAAAATTATTTGTTTCTGAAATTTAATTCAGCACCTTGATTTTTTTTTTTTTTTTTTTTTTTTTTTTGTGATGCGCGGACCTCTCACTGTTGTGACCTCTCCCGTTGCGGAGCACAGGCTCCAGACGCACAGGCCCAGCGGCCATGGCTCACGGGCCTAGCCGCTCCGCGGCATGTGGGATCTTCCCGGACCGGGGCACAAACCCGTGTCCCCTGCATCGGCAGGCGGACTCTCAACCACTGCGCCACCAGGGAAGCCCCAGCACCTTGTATTTTTATTTGCTAAATCTGGCAGCCTCGGGCTTCATCCAAGTCCTCTCTGAACCACCATTTTCGGGCACTGGGGTAGAAGGCGGAAATGAACAGTGGGTGGAGGAGAGCAATACTTTCGCTAAGCATATTCGGCGGTTTAAGAGTTGCTTCATTTATATCTCTACAAACATGGTACAAGAGGCGGCGCTGATCATGCTTGGAATGGTTTCCTGTTCTGGTTGAAGCTATTCATGGGTTTCTCTGTGAAAATTTTCTGGCTTATAATTTCTCCTTGCACATGTTAACTGTACTGTGTCTTCCTCTGTTTAGGTAATTTGTAGGTGCAGACATTTCTTTTATCATATATTATAGGTTAGCTCCATTAATATAACAGCATATAAAAGCTAACCCACTGTTGCTCAGACTAAAAATGGAAACTTACAGTTTTCGTGCTTTTGGTTCAGTTGTTCCCTTGTAGTTTCACCAGGCATTACAGTGACTCCTGAAGCTCTTGGGCAAGACCAGCTCCTCTGTCTCTTTCCTGAAGCCTCCCCACCCCCTTCCAGGATAGGAACTGATGGCTCAGTCAATAAACAAGTAATAAATTCATTGAGTGCCAATTCTGTGTCTGTGGCCCTAGCATTATGCCCAGGAGATGAACCATGGCAGAGAACATGCTGCAGTGATCCCAGAATGTTAGCAGGTCTTAGGGACCTTCCCTTCCTGCCACAGAAGAACAGCCTTGCCTCTAAGCCTCTGCAGCGTGTGTGTGAGGGAGGAGCCACGTGCCCCACTGTCTTGCTCTTATTCCAGACTTGGTTGAAGTCTCCGCCATAAACCTAAGGGAGAGTTTCCATCTCCAGTTAGAGAAGTCAGGATCACCAGAGTCTGTGAATAGGTGTTCCAAATTTGCAGCCCTTGTCAGGCATGTTTCCCCTCTGTTACTATATGGCTATAGAGGTGGGATGGCCTTGGTTTGTTTGTTCATAACAATTTTATTGATATATAATTCACATACCATAAAGTTCACCACTTTAAAGTATGCAGTGCAGTTGTCTTTAGTGTGTTGACTAAGTTGTGCAACCATTATCACTGTCTAGTTCCAGAATATTTCCATCATCCCCCAAAGAATCCCCATATGCAGTTATTCCTCATTTCCGCCTCTCTCTCAGCCCCTGGAAACTACTATTCTACTTGCTGTCTCTATGGCTTTGCCTATTTCTGGACATTTCATATGAATGGAATCATATGATATGTAGCCTTTTTACATGTGACTTCTTTCACTGAGCATAATGTTTTCGAGGTTCATTCAAACTGAGGCTTTTAACAGGGCTTCATTCTTTTTTATGGCCAAATAAGATTTCATTATATGAAAAGGCTTGGTTTATTTTTTATTTTTATTTTTTTTGCGGTACGCGGGCCTCTCACTGCCGCGGCCTCTCCCGTTGCGGACGGGCCCAGCCGCTTCGCGGCACGCGGGATCTTCCCGGACCAGGGCACGAACCCGTGTCCGCTGCATCGGCAGGCGGACTCTCAACCACTGCGCCACCAGGGAAGCCCAGGCTTGGTTTATTTTGAGTTCAAAAATTATCACGGGGCTAGCAAAACTATTAAGATTAGAACCCTAAGATTCTCAGGGGAAATATGGATTTATCTCATTTTATTAAGTCTTCCATACATGAATGTCTGTAACAAGCAGAACCTACTATATGAAATGAAATGACACCCATAATTGTGGTGCTGAGGCTCCCCACATTCAGCAAGCCAGGGTGTGTGATTTCCCTGTTTTATGCTAATACTATTTACATTAGTTTGCCAGGGCTTCCATAACAAAATAGCACAGGCTGGGAGGCTTAAGAAACAGAAATTCACAGTTCTGGGGTTTAGAAGTCTGAGATCAGGGTGTTGCCAGGTTTGGTTTCCAGTGAGACCCCTTTTCTTTGGCCTTTCCTCTGTATGGTAAGAACACTAGTCCTACCAGGCTAGGACCCTACCCTTAAGACCTCATGTAACCTCATTTATCTCCCTAAAGGCACTGTCTCTACATACAGTCACATTGGAGGCTAGGGCTTCAACTTATTAATTAGGGGTGGGGCGGGGTATAACAGTTCAGTTCGGTAACACTGTTGAAGAGTTTAGTGTCTCTGTATGTCCCCTCTTCTTGCTGAGGTTCTTGGGAAGTAGGAGAAGGATGCTGAGGTCGGTCGGGTGGGCCAGTGTGTATAGAATGAATGGAGTATCTTGCCTGGTCTTACTGCCAACCGTCTGGCGTTTGCTGCCCGTTCACTCACCTCCCAAGCTCTCCGACACGCCGAGCCCAGCCTGTGGCAGGCCCTCATCTGCAGGCTGGATCCCCAAAGCACGGAGGTTTTTAGAGATGGAAAACTCCACGGTCAGGTGCACACCACTCACCCGGACCACTTCTTTTCCAGATTGTTGCTTTTCTTTTTCTCATCCCCACTCCCCTCACCTCCCCCAAATTTGGATTCTTCTTTTTTTCTCTCTCTCTCCCTGAATTTTGGGGAAGAATTTCCGATTTCTCGCCATCTTTGCCCTCGAAGTGCTCCATGTAACCATAAACAATTAAACCCTGATGTACTGCTACTAATTAGAATCTTTGCCACTTTTCCTGGCAAATAAAGCAGATAAGAATTAGGGCCTTCCCCCATAGGGAAATGAGTGAGAAAGCAGTGCGTTGTTTCCCAGTGTTACTATGAACTAATGCAAAGGTTACGTCACGGTAAACTTATGGTTAGCCTTCATGAATTAGCTAATGCCCCTTACAGATCAACCAAATAGGAAAAATAATCTCTTACTTTGAAGCACTTTGACATACATCATCTTATTTAATCCCAACAACAGTGTTATTAGGTAACGAGCCTTTTTCCTCCTGACACCAATTCTGACATCAACTGGGTGTCCTACAATTCAGTTCAGTTTTAATACTGACTGTCCAAACTTAGCCCAGACCCCATGGGTTAAGGTCTCAGTCTCACAAGACTGCCCCCATCTCAGACGCCAGCCATAAATGGGGTGGTCGGGTTACCCACATTTCTGCCTGGCCCATTACAAATTTGGGAGTTCCCACAGCCTCTCCTCAGGTTTGATAATTCACTAGAATGACTCACAGAACTCGGGAAAGCACTTTACTTACTATTACTATTACGGGTTTATTATAAAGGAATAGCCCAATGGAAGGGGTGCATAAGGCAGGGTATGGTGAGAGGGTGGAGAGCTTCCAAGTCTTCTTCAGGGCCCCCGCCCTCCTGGCACCTTGATGTGCTCGCCAGCCTGGAAGCTCTGAGAACCCCAATTGCTAATGGGTTTTTAGGGAGGTTTCATTACCAGGTATGATTGATTAAATCATTGGCCATCAGTGATGAGCTCACTCTCCAGCCCTTCCCTCTCCCTGGAGGTTGGGGGTAAGGCTGGAAGTTCCAAGCTTCTAATCAGGGCTGGGTCTTTCTGGTGCTCAGCCTGTACCCTGCGTCTGTGACTAGCCCCCATCCTGAAACCATCTAGCCCGCCAAGAGTCACCTGCTTAGAACAAAGAGGCTCCTATCATCCCACTCAGGAAATTCCAAGGGTTTTAGGAGCTCTGTGCCAGGAACAGGGACAAAGTCCAAATATCTTTCCGTGATACCACAGGTTGGTAGAGCAGAAATCCCTGACCCTATTTTAGGGAAAAGGAAATCGCTGAATAGAGAGAACAGGTGGCAGCTGGGAGTGGAGCTGGACGGTCTTCTCTCTCCGACTCGATGTCTCTCTGGGACACTCTCCAACCTCAGACTGTCACACGGTATTGAAACCCTTGTCTTCAGCCTGCTGTCTTAGACCTGCACCATCTAGTACAGGAGCGACTGGGCACATGGGGCTATTTATGTTTAATTAAAATAAAAAATCCAGTTCCTCTGTTAAACCGGCCACATTTCAAGCACTCAGCCACATGGGGCTGGTGACTACCGTACTGGGTAGAGCAGAAATAGGACGTTTCCATTCTCAGGCAGTTCTGTTGGACAGCACTGTCTTGGACAGTTAGGTGAAGGCTATTTTGTTGTGGACTTTTCAAGTGATGGGGTGGGTAGCACAGCGTTTAAACCTGAGACATAGGAGTACCTCAAGCTCAATAGGCACCACTTGAAAAGTCTTTTGTGGGTGCAGCAGCCCTTATTCAAATGACCTGTCAGGTTGAGGAGGCCTCATTGACTTGGACTCATTGAACACTGGCAAGTGTTAAGTCGATCTTTGGGTCTAACTGTGGTGCACGCTTTTTTTTTTTTTTTTTTTTAACTAGCAGATGGAAGTGAGTAAACTAGAACCTGGTTGGTCTCAGTCCAAGAATGATAGTACTTGCCCAGGGTGGAAACCTTGTCTTATGGTCATGGGGCAGCATGTCAGTCTTGGGCACTTGCTAACGATTGCTTGCATTAAAACCAAGAGGGAAAAGTGGCATTGATCCCTCTTCAGAGATAGGATTTGCAGATATTTTCCCCATTCTTTGTGTTGTGTTTTCGCTCTGTGCCTCGTGTGCTCTGATGAACAAATTTTTAATTGTGATGAAGTCCAGTTAGTATATTTTTTCTCCCGTCATCTGTGCTTTTGATGTCATATCTAAGAAATCATTGCCAAATCCAGTGTCATGAAGCTTTTTCCCTGTGTTTTCTTCTAAGAGTTTTCTAGTTTTCCCTCTAACATTGAAGGCTTTGATCTGCTTTGAGTTAATTTTTATATGTGGTGTAAGGTAAGGGTCCAACTTCATTCTTTTGCATGTGGATATCCAGTTTTCCCAACACCATTTATTGAAAAGGCTGCCCTTGCCCCATTGAATAGTCTTGGTACCAGAAGGGGAAAATGGCGGAAGAGTCAAAGTTTGACACTTGCCTGTGGCTTTTTTCTGTGATCATCAGAGAACACTAGACATTGAATATTGAATCTGTAGCACAAGCCTACCGTTGGCAGTTGATCCACCTCACCACAGTTGATCTCTGTGGTGAGTAGATTTCCTAGCGTTGTTTCTTTGTTTACTTGTCTCTCCCTCCTACTTCAACTGTATCTTTTTCCACTCCTTACAGTTCTGAGATAAAGGAGAACAGGATAACAAGGGAAGGGAATCCTTCCACAGTCCAGATCATAGTAGGTAGAGCTGTGAGGGCAGAAGTGCATGTAAAAGACTGGCTGATTTTCCATTTTTCTGATTGGAAGTACTAGAGTTTTTCTAATAGAAAGGGACAAATGTTAATTTTTAAAATACTCCTTTTTTTTTTTTTTTTTTTTTTTTTTTTTGCGGTACGCGGGCATCTCACTATCGTGGCCTCTCCCGTTGCGGAGCACAGGCTCCGGATGCGCAGGCTCAGCGTCCACGGCAGCGTCCACGGCTCACGGGCCCAGCCGCTCCGCGGCATGTGGGATATTCCCGGATCAGGGCACGAACCCGTGTCCCCTGCACCGGCAGGCGGATTCTCAACCACTGCGCCACCAGGGAAGCCCTAAAATACTCCATTTTTAAGGGTCCTCTGAAGCTGCTTATCCATGAGAGATGGCAGAACCTCTTTGGGTGAGCCCCAGTGGCAGAGCCATGAAATACTTTTGTGTCCTGTAGGAATATTCCTAACACAACACGTCTAGAGCTGAGAGCAGATAAGCAAAGACGGTGGATAAGGATGCCTGGCTGGCTGGCTGCAGCCCAAAGTTGTCAATCACCCCTTAATGTTTACAGAAGCGAAAAGTCAATGTGTAGTTGTTTTAATTTGACACACTCTTGGGTTGAGAGAGTGTAATCGCTGGAGGGGACAGTTAAGTGGCTGTGCTCCTTGTCAGCTCATCTGGGTCTGACTCCTGTGCTGAGCCCTTTTCTGATGAGTAATGAATTGGGTTAAATACCGGCGTAATTGCTTGCTTCCGCATACCAGTCCGGTGATGCCTTGTACTACGTTTCTCTCGGCACTTGCCTGAGGCTGTTAGGGTTTATGCTGCAGAGAGTCCGTATGTTCATTTTCATGAATCAGTGTCGGTTTTTGAAAAGCGGTTGTTACAGCGCTAAGTGGACTGTAATAAATTGCACCCCCTCCAGACCCGCTGGAGTAAATCAGAATTGCTTATATCCATGCAAGTGGTCTTTTTAGTGTAAATGACTTTCTGTTTACTTATCAAACCGAATGTTTGTCTCCAAGAAATGGAGGCAAATGATTTGCTCGTCTTTTAATCCTGTGAATTACACTTTGCTTCTGTTAAACCAGAGAGGAAACTCTGTGTATACTTAGCTAGGAAAAATGTCTCCCCACACAGTAAGTGAAGTTATTCCAAAGTCATTTTCAGGGCTGGAGACACTTTATTGTAGGAAGTAAACCAACTCTGGGCGTCAACCTTGTCTCCAGCCGCTACTTAAAATGTTCCAGAAATGCACTGAGCTCTGAGAAGAGCATGGTTTCTTGCCCAAGAAGTTTCTAAGCAAAGAAACTAGCTTTGGGGTCGTGTATTTCTCTCTTATGTACTTCGACTGCTGCGAGGACACTGTGGACATGGCTGTATTCATTCCTTTTGAGAGTTAAAGTGACCAGAGGTCTGAGCCTCCATGGTTGGTAGGCAGACGTTACACAGTGTGACTCTGGTGGCTCTATTATCGTGAAATCTGTTTCACATTTAGTGCTAGTTGGAAGAAGTATCTCATGATTTTCTTTTTTTTTTCCTTTGGTTGGACCACAGTCTTCTTTCACTTAATTTCCCACGGGGCTCGCCAGGGCACCTTAATGATGTCTCAGTGACGCACTAATAATCTTTTATTTTTATTATACTTTCACTTTATGCTTAACACATGCAAAACTTGCCATTTTAACCACTTCTAAGTGTAGGATTCAGTGTCAGTAATGACATTTACAGTGCCATGCAGCCACCTGAGGTTTCTCTAGGGTTGAAGGCAGCCACTGGTCTAGGAGGTGGTGGGGTGGCAGGGTTGCCAACCCCAGGGTGCCCTTCTAACCCGCCCACCCCTTCACTCACCATTGCCTCACCCGCAGCATTCTAGGGCTACCTCCAAGGTACCAGTGACACCCCGTTCATCCCTTACGTATCTTTTCCCCAAAGAATCCTCTTTGTTTACATGATGCCTGGATCCTGACCTCACCCCTGCCCATCTTCTGTGTGACCTGGCTAGTTCAGCGTCTTCCTTTCCAAAGTGACCCTGGTGCCCAGCCCTCTCTGCTCCAGGGACCACTCACCAGGCCACTGAGGACCTCTTTTGAACTGTCTGCCCGTTCTCTTGAGCTTACTCCCAAGTGGAACAGTATTCCAGAAATAATCTTAACTCCCTGCCTGGTCCCCACATTGTCCCTCATTCATCAAGTCCTCTTCTGTAATCAGCCAGCTCTCAACTCCTCTATCGCCATGTTTTCCAAAATGAATGACAAGAACAGGGTGATTTTTCCCTGGTCCTGCTATTTTGAAATTTGAATCTTCTCCACAAATACTGAGAATAATTACTTGTATTTTCGGTTGCATATTCTTTCTCCTCATTTATTCTTTGACCTTTACCTTTTTCTTTATTGACACTCAGCAGACATCATGGTGCCTGAAGAGGGCTTTGCAGTATGCTCTGTGTAACTCCTAGTTCAGTGCTTCATACAGGGTTATTGTTATTATTTTTACAAAAACCAATATACGCTCATTGGGGAAAAATCAAATAAGATAGAAATATATTAAAACCAGAAGTTTCATAGTAAAGTTTTATAATTTCTTTCATACAGATATTACACATTTTTGTATTCCTTCCCTACCCAGTGTATGTTATGCTGATATACATTAATACCTACAAGAATGGTTATTACATTTCTGTCAAATGCCTCTTTTGGCATCTATCAAAATAACCACGTGGTTTTTCTCTTTTTAATGTAGTAAGTCACATTAATGGATTTCCTAATGTCGAACCATCCTTATATCCCTGGAATAAATCTTACTTGGTCATGAGGCATTATCTTTTTAATACATTGCAGGATTCAGTTTACCTGTATTTATTTAGGACTTTTGTATTTACTCATAAGTGAGTAATGGCCTTTTTTCCTATTTTGTGGTATCTTTATCATGTTTTTTGTCTCATGGTTATAAGCTCAAAGGATGAAACAAGTTGTTCATCTTTATTCTCTGAAGAAGTTTAAATGACATAGGAATAATCATGTCTTTGTGTTTGAATGAAATTACTCATAACACCATCTAGGCCTGGGTCTTTTTCAAAATGGGGAATGTCTTGATTAACTCTTCTCTTTTATGGTAATCTATTGGTATCTAATGAACTCTTTTCCTCACTTAATGTTGGCAGTTTTCTTTCTTTGGAGAGAACTATACATTTCACTTTTATTTTCAAACAGTGATATAAAATTGCTATAACTGTGGTTGGAACACTATACCTGTGGTTATATCCACTTTCTCATGTTTAATGCTTTTCTCTTTGTATGCTTATTTTCTGTTAGATTTTCCCAAAGGTTGGTTTGTTTTATTGGTCATTTCATATCACCATCATATGAGTTTGTTTGTTCATGTATAGATTTTTTTTTTTTTCTTTCTGCGGTACGCGGGCCTCACACCGTTGTGGCCTCTCCCGTTGCGGAGCACAGGCTCCGGACGCGCAGGCTCGGCGGCCCTGGCTCACGGGCCCAGCCGCTCCGCGGCATGTGGGATCTTCCCGGACCGGGGCACAAACCCGTGTCCCCTGCATCGGCAGGCGGACTCTAAACCACTGTGCCACCAGGGAGGCCCCATGTATAGATTTTGATTGGCATAACTTAATCTGTTCTTAAAGAGATTTTTGAAATTCTTTATTTCTACGTATTTCTTTCAATACCCACTGAAAAAAGTGGATATTTGTGGTAGTGGAGCCAACTGGCTTAAAGAAGTTACTCCCCCAGTGTAGTAAGTAAATGGCAGAACTGGGAATCACACTGAGATCTATCACTTCCTCCCACCCCCCATATTATGCTGCTTCTTGAGGTATAAAGGATGTCTGTGTATTAGCTTGGGGTCTGCTTAGAAGCAGAACACAAGACAGGACGGACTTGTGTGCTGTAGTGTATTGAATGGTAATTCCAAGTAGGAAGAGTGAGGGCAGGAGGAAAATCCAACATCCAGCTGTGTTACAGGAGTCATGGCGGGCAGCAACAGGTGTTAGATCTGGGACCTTCTGGGGAGCTCCTAGAGAGCCTCTCAGAGTCCTCTACCTGAGGATACTACAGCAGGAGAGGTATTTATCCACAGGCTCCCACTGCCATTGGCTGAGGCATTAAGCCCCCTCACTTCTGATTTGCGCATGTGCTTGAAGGAGCATAGTGTCTGTGGCATCAGAGAAGCCTGGGGGCAGGAAGTAAGTGGCCCACGGTCCACTCTGTACAAGGTGCCGCCACAGGGAGGTGAGTTGAAACTTACACGGAGGATGCCAATAGGATGTTCCTTGGGCGCAAAAGGCATCTTTTACAGTCTATTTATAGGAATATCATTGGAACTCACCCGTGACAGTGTGTTTCCCCAACTCTGTTTTCCATGAACGTTAACACACATAGCCACCTACCACTTATACCTTGGATTTGGGGTACTATGAGTTATTTTTATTTCCTTAAAGTCTGAAATTCATTGGGAGAGTGGGATATTATATGGTCCATTTCCAAATGGACTTCCTTTTCATCTGAAACATCTACCAGGGGAAAAGGGGGCCTGGGAGGATTAGTTAAAACTAATGTGTTGAAGATTTTCCAGCAGATTCCAATTTACTGATGAAGTTCCCCATTCTAGAGAAGATTTATTTTGGTTAAGAAAGGCAGAAAAATCACCATGAGAAAGAAGCTGTTTTTACCTTTCTTAACTGAAATATATCTATTTAAAGAAAAGGTGAATTTAAAGGTATGAGAGAATGTGGTTTGCTTTGGGGCCTAAGCCTGATTTGTGTTCAGGTTATTTCATTTTCCTTTGTATATTTGCATAATGGTTCAGAGCATTGAGTTTGGTGTCTCCCAAACCTGGGTTGTCACTTAGTGCCACATGACCTTGGGCAGGTGTCTTCCTCTCTCTAAACCTTACTTTTTCCATCTGTAAGTTGGAGGTGATAGTATGCATTTCATGAAGTTTCTTTTTAGTGTGAATAAGTAATGTATATAATGGGCATAGCACTGCATATGGCACATGGTTAGGGCTTAATAAATTGTAGTAACTTGTATCGGTTTTTCATTAATTCCATGGTCTTCTTAACTGAATGTCCCGGATTGGTTTTGAGCCTGCCAGAATTCTTAGAAAGGTTACGGTTGAAAGTGTTCCAGGCAGGACCAATTCCAGGAGTGAAAGGGAATGATTAGTAGTGTTGCACTTTTGTCATTTCTCCTCCAGTATCCTCGCAGTAAGTCCACACATACATGTGGACTTTTTCTTACTTCTGTAGCCTACTCCCCTCTTGCCCGTGCCTCTTTTTTTTTTTTTTTTTTTTTTTTTTGCGGTACGCGGGCCTCTCACTGCTGTGGCCTCTCCCGTTGCGGAGCACAGGCTCCGGACGCGCAGGCTCAGCGGCCATGGCTCACGGGCCCAGCCGCTCCGCGGCATGTGGGATCTTCCCGGACCGGGGCACGAACCCACGTCCCCCGCATCGGCAGGCGGACTCTCAACCACTGCGCCACCAGGGAGGCCCTGCCCGTGCCCCTTTTGAGAAAAACCAATTTGATAAATAACATGGTAAAATAATACTGATTTTCTGTCTTAGTCCTCCTCAGTATTTGCATTTTAAAAGAACATCAGTTTTTATTCTGAAGAAATGAATCTTTAATGGTGGAATTTCAGATATTTTGGTCCTTGGGTGGCAGGCATATTTTAGGGACAGGATCTCTTTTCCTCTGATTCTCAAATCACTCTTTTGTAAATAACCACCTCTTTTGTATACATGGAACCAAGTCTACGTCAAGCACCTTGGTTGTTACTGAAGTGCTTTAAATTTGGCTTTATTCCAAATACCATATTTGTGACCCTCTCATAATATCACATACTTATAATAACATGGTATGTGTCACAAAACGTTGCTATTTTATAATGTTTCAAACATAGACATTATAGTATATTTTTATTCTAGTTGTCAGTTGTTTGCTTTGGAAGGTGTATGACTACTTATTAACAAGATAATTTAGTAAACTAGTGGCCTAATGTACACACCCGAAAATGACTAACTTAACCTAAGGAACTGTCCTCTGATAAAGACCTGCTGTATTAAAACAAATTGGGAATAATAATGATACCCACTGCACATTTTATCAGTGAGTTAGATCTTTTGCGAAGTAAAAGTTTCAAAAATCAAAATAGTTTAATTAGTTTATATGAACAATGTAACTACTGTAGTTAATGTGTGCTTTTCTTCCGTTCTAGTTTGCAGTCAGCCATTTCATACTCCCATCAAGATGAAGCTTGCTATACAGCTGTTTTTTGTACTTTGTTCATCTAAAAAGCACTCTTTAAGTCAGAGATTTAAAAGAGAAAAAAGTTATTTCCAAAAATAACTTTGGAAAACTGGTTTTTAAGAACATGATTCTGAATGTACAGTTAAAATAACTTTTTTTTTCTTAACTGGATAGAACATTGCTGTTTTGATTTTCTCTGTAAATCCTGACAAGGTTTATTTTTTGAATACACATGCGTATTCTTCCGCCAGTTGTAATCTTGGTGTGTGAACTGTGCTATGGCCTACTCTTCCCTTATCTCACTTATTTTAACAATTGCATCAAGAGCTAAACTCTTAATATGTCATTTCAGACTTTTTGCTATGAGGATATGTGTTTTTGTAGAAATACATAGTTTGCTTGGCTTTTTAACGTAAGGGGGGTCATCATAGTGAACAGATGGTTGTTCAAATCTACTTTTTTCAATCAGCAGTTGGTCTTAAAGACCTTTCATGTTGGTGCATGTAGATCTACTTTGTTCTTTTTAACTGGCATGTACTATTTCAAAGTTTGGAAGGATCATAGTTTATTGGTTAATTTCCTTCTTTATTGACAATCATGCTTTAAATGCTGCAGTCTCCTTGTACACAGGTGCTGGTGTTTTTCTGGGGAGATGCTAGGAAGGGACATTTCAAAGAAGCCTGCATTCTAGATTGTGTTAAATGCTGCCAAATTACCCCCCAAGACTGGCTGCACTGGTTTACGTTCCTGGCAGCAGTGCATGAAAGTACCACTTTCTCCCAAACCTCTGCTAGTGTGGTATTTGAATATATACATTGTTGTCTATCTGGTGGGTGGACAGTGGAGTCCAGTGGGTCTTATTTCCATCAGGAAGCCAGAGTACCTCTTGAGAGACCTTGCAGTAAGGGAGGTACCCTCAGCCAGCATCTGGACAGTGCCTGAGATGCCTAGTGGCTGGACCATTTCATCCACCACTTCTCCCTCCTCTCCCCACAAACTGAGTACAAGAGCAGGTCACACGGGTTGCAAGACAAGCCCCTCCAGTGTAGTCCATCCTCCCTAACAGCCAACTTGTGCTGAATCCCAGTCAGTCTCCCTATAAAAACACCAGCTCATATGCACAAGCAGAGGTGCTTGGAAGGACTAACAGTTTCCATCTCTTGTAGCTGAGTTCTCCTTACTAGAGGATCTCGTCTTGGAGAAAACAGACCAAAAAACAGGAGAAGGCAATTCTGCCTGCTTTCTTGTTGACATAGCATGGGGGACAGTTATATTTCCACTGCTGTCTCCTTTGTAAGAAAAGTTGAAGATGTGTCCTCTCTCTGTAATAGGCGTGTGTCCAGGTCTGCGAGGTCGTATTGGGCAATAGTTCAGATTCACACAAAAAAGCAGTGATTGACACTCTTCTAAGGACTGGATTCATAGACTGAGCCAATCGAGATATCAAATAAATTATAGTGTTAGGAAATTCATTGTGAAAAGTTAGCTAATGATCAGATTTCAGCCAAGTCTCCCAACAAAGTCAGCGATTGATTGTGAGGCAGAGGCTGTCACATGTCACCGGAAGGTCCTCTTCTGTATCAGCACAGAGACGGAGGAGGTGAACCTCCTGTTCAGTGGCTGAATCCCAGTGACTGGGAAAAGCTTAGTACATTATTGACAGAGAGAATGTTAATGTCTCCACTAGGGAAGAAAGGTCTCCATATCTTCAGGAGTAATCACTTGATACTGAATTAGTTCTGTTTTGTACTTGATTAACTCTGACTTTAAGTAGGCACTTAAGCCTTTAGAGCGTTAAAAGAAATGGAAATTTCAGAAGTCCTTAACACAAAGAATTTTAGTTCTGAGAGAGCAGTTTGAAGCCACTGAGCTCAACCCCCTCACTTTATAGATGTGGAAACTGAGGCTCCAAACATGACTCGCCCAAGGGACTGTCTAGTTTTACAAATTCCGTAGAATCCAGGAGTGTGTTACTGTACTGCTAACCGTCCCGATGCTCTGGTTTTAGATCTGAGCCTGAACTGGACTGTGTTAGCTTTGCTGATGGATAGGGTTTCCCGCTGGTGGCCCCGGTCAGGCCCTGTGGCGTTTCTGTTAGATGTATCAGGAGCCCTTGATACTGCTGACCGGGAGGTGCTGGAGCTTGCTGGGGTGACTGGTTCATTTTTCACTGTCTCTATCCTGCCTTCATGGAAGGTCATAGGAGGTGGAATTGGGTAATTACTTATCTACTCTGAAAACTCTCCTGTGTGGATCGGCCCAGAATTCAGCCCTCTTGTGCCCCTTTGTGCTTAGTGAACGTGAGGCCTATGGGAAGGATCCACCTGGGAGCCCACCTACACCCTGCTGTCCTTCCTCCAGGTGTGCACTTTGCTGAACTCATCATCATTATCTTAAATCAGATGAAGGGAAAAGTAACACTTTTATATGAGTAGGGGTCTTCTGTGCCCCTTTCTTCCCCTCAGGCCAATGTAACTTGGGAAAAATAAGACCCCCTTTTTAAAAAAACGTTTATTTATTTGGCCACGTCGGGTCTTAGTTGCGGCACATGGGCTCTTCATTGCGGCATTGGGATCGTTCAGTTGTGGCATGCGGGATCTTTAGTTGCAGCATGCGGGATCTGGTTCCCTGACCAGGGACCGAACCTGGGCCCCCTGCCTTGGGAGCATGCAGTCTTAGCCACTGGACCACCAGGGAAGTCCCTAAGACCCCTTTTTTTGATATCACTCTTTTTGACATCTTGGTGTCTGGTTGCTCTCAGATTCCCAGATCCTATGGTTCTGTTTCCTACTCTCCTAGCAGAGGCCTGGGGGTCTTGGTAGAAGTCAGCATCCCCCCACGGCCCCTGGCAGCCTCCCTGCTGGCCCAGGAGAGACCCTCCCTCCTCTGTGCTCTGCTGTTTCAGAGCTCAGAAGGCTCTGCAACAGGGGGTCGCCTTTGAAGAGGCTGCAGGGTTCTCCCAAGTGTCTCCTACTTTACTTTCTGAAACACCTGATAGGCAGCAAATGGATACCTTTCCCCAGCCCTTCACTCCACCGAATTACATGTTGGGTCCCTGAAATCTCTTTTGCTCGGAAAGTAGATTGAAAAGATGTGGGAGTTGGGACCCCCTGGGTAGCTACTTTCCTGGATTCATTTTCAAAAGGCAAACCTGCAGCTCAGGTGATGCTTGGGCTTCAAAGCTGTCTTCTTCAGCAAAATCATGGCTTTCTGGAGGGGAGCTTGGGCAGCAACTTTGTGAATATGAAGCAGCGGAGGGCTCATGGCAGAGGGCTCCCTGGGTCGTGTCAGCAGAGTAGCCCGCGTGAGAAATCAAACCGGTAAACCCATCGTAATGTACCGCGGCCTTGTGGCGGACAGTCCCAGGTTCAAGTCCTGAGTACAGAGTCTGGCTCTGACTCTCAGCACTTGTGTGACCTTGGATGTGAATCACCCTCTCTGAGCCTCAATTTTTTTAACTTTGCCAAATGAGGATATTAATGCCCACCTCCCCAAAGGGTTTTTGTGGAGACGATAAGTACAATGCCTGGAACATGATAGGGGCTCAGTGAATGATAGCAATGATTATTAATTATTATGCTAATAAATAATGTGGGCTGAACCTCATTTCACAGGCCTGCTTACCTAAGTCAGCACTTAGCAGCTCCTGCTGGGGCTGGTAGTCCATCCTTCCTAAGGAGTCCTGTTTCATTGCCCTAGGGTCTGCCAGCCTGCACTCAATAAAGAAAGCAGTTTACTCCTACAGTGCAGGAGCAGAGAGCGGTGCTCCCGGCGGTGGCCTGTTTTCTTTGATTTCCTTTTATCCTTGCTTTCTGTCTTTTATATCACTTTTTATTACTATGAAAACAGTACATGTTTATTAAAGCAAATGAAAACCTGTGATACCTGATAGTCTGTTTTTTCACAAAAGGTTCTAAGGACTTTTTGAATAAATGGATGACCTTGGTTGAGCACTATAAAAAATTTCCCCCTTAACCACCAACTACATTCATTAGCTAATGCTAATGTTGGTGTCTTTTGTTTTTCTCACAATTTTATCTGGTTCAGTGTTACAAATAGCAATATTTCCTAACGGAAATAATTAGAAGTTCATTTTATTCTCTGCTCTGACACGTACAATCCTGGAGCCTCATGGAAGCACTAGAAAACATGAGACTTGCTGTTAGCCGAAAATAACAGTCTTATAATGTCAGTTCTTTAAATACCAGCCGTTTTCTGGTTAGCCCAGGACTACATTCTAATTAAGCTCCTGGAAAGCAAGCGGAGGGGAAGCTGATTATCACCTTGAGATTCTCGTACTGGTAGATAGATACTTTGAAAGGCTGTGACACCATTCTAGGGTGGGGATGCAGACCAGGCTGGGACCAGAACCTTACTCAGCAAGGATGCGTCTTTTCCCTAAATTATGGAAACCTGACATAGTAAAAGTAAAACTCTAGGATCCACCCACTTAATAGCAGTACCTTCTGTATACTGAGTGGTATAGGCAACACTTTAGAAATTTGCTCTGCCCCAAAAGGTGACATCTCTGCAATGTCCAGAAGCCACCGCTTTGAAATGAGGATACCAACAGGAGGTTAGAGCCCGAAGCCTGAGTTCACCTCTTGAGTGAAGTAGTTTAACTGGATGCCTTTCATCAAGAGTAAACTCTTGAGAGAGTAAGCAGTAAACTGAGAGAATAGAACTGTGTCTGGAGGGGTTGGGGGGAGGGGTAAGGTGTCATTTGGCAGAGAGGAGACCAGGGGAGAGGATCAGGGAGCACCGGATACCTAAGAACAGAAAAGAAGTGCACAGAGGTGAGGGAGGCGCAAAGGGTCAGGTAAAAGGGTAACTGAGAAACAATTCACCTTCCTCCTGATTTTGCTTCAGATGGTGCCCGGTGTACCTGTGAAGTACTTACTGCTCCCTTATTATGGAAAGGGAAAAGCAGAGGAAGGAATAGTGTTGACTGAATATATTTTAGTTGTAATGACGACAGCCCTTAACATTATTGTTTTCCATGAACGAATGTCCAGAACTGAGGTGTATAGTGTTCAGTTATTGCCCACAGTCACATCACCAGTAAGAATCTGCTCCCAGGTGTCTCTGATTACAGGTGTCCCTGGTTTTTTCCCTATGAGAACAGAGACTTGTTTTATTCATGGCTGTATTCGCTTCATCTACGATGGTGCTGGGCACAGAGCAGATGCTCAGGACATATTCCATGAATTAAGTAACCAGTTGACACCACACTGCCTTCTTTAATGCTTGAGAAGAGTGTTAAGACATAAAGAGGACCAGCGGTAGTCATTGTGTTCCTGGGCACTCAGCTCCCTAAGAGGTCTCTTCCAACACCTTGAATATGAAACAAAGCATGTTCTGAAACTTACGCTTTCAAAATTACGGTGTAATCAAAAGGCTAGGCAGCACATAAACTTGACAGTTGATGTAATTTAAATAATGTTTCTGATCCCCAGGAAGCTTGCAGATAACTGTGGAAAGCATTTCCACATGTAAATTTGCCAGTTTTGAGATGAGCTGGTGCCTTCTGCAATGAGCAGGTTCCTTGAGCTTGAAGGAGCAGAGGTCGCCATTTGGTACTTGGTTGCCCTTTGCTCTAAGCTTTGAGGGCGGCCAGTAATGCTGCGAGTGCCGGACTTTCGCTCTTGTTTTCAAATTAAAGATTTAATTACAGTCTTCACTGAAGATGAACCAAGTGTGAAAATACCTGATCTACTTGGAATGTGGGATCGAGGAGGAGTGTGTGGGTTGGAATCAGTGCCTGGGCTCTTAACTGCTTTCAACAGTAGCACTAAGGGTGCGATCAATTATGTTGTGGCCAGATGCTGGCCTGTTGGTTAGTCAGAGTCAGTGAAATTTATATTCTTCTTTATCATTTTTTTAAAGCTGAAAGGTTTTTTTCTTAGTAGTTACTCTGATAGACTACAGACTTAAATCTGCAAGACTTCAAAGGTTTGAAAGATACGCGTCTTTGAAATTTGTGGAGACTTGGCTTTGTAGATCAGTACGTGGTCATTTTGTATTAATGTTTCAGGTGTGCTTGAGAAGAATGTGGATTGGCTCATTGTTGGGGCCAGAGTTGTATGTCCATCTGTAGAATCAACTTTATTTATTGTGTTGTCACATCTTCAGTTAGTCAGTCAGTCAGTCATCAACCAATCAACAATAATGAAAGCAATCTATGCAAAATCTGTCCAACGACACCATATTACCTATTTTTTTTTAAGGTCGCAGTTTTATAAGCTTCTTCTGTTCTGGAGAAAAAAATGTCTGTATACTGTTCAGTCTTCCAGATTCTGTCCTTCTGGTATTTCTGTCAGTGTCCAGAGTGAAGTTACATCCATCCAAGGACTGAGTTTAAGGATAGATTCATGAGGTCACATTAACTTGCCATCACTGAACAGTGATCTCTTTTGCATAAATGAATTTTCCAAACAACTCATAATTCCTCCTGTGATTGCCAAAGTTCTCTGCCTCCCACTCTCTGATGACAGACGTTTACAAAATGGATTCCCTTCTTTCTCGCCTTCAGTATGCTGAACCTTTCTTGAGGGTTCAGGTTCATTGTCATAGAGATCTATTTTTGTACTCTCAGCTCTTCAGAAGTCTCCATAGGTGTTTATTTAGAAAGAAACATCTTGTTAGAGACATGCTTCTGGAAGAATAACTAACTGGCCATACTGGGATAAATTAAGATGAAGTAGAAAAGACTGGACAGGGCAACCAGATGCTAGCAGATGAGGGTAACCGGAAGGGAGGGAGATGCAGGAGGGCTCTGTGCAGTTCAAGAGAGGGGGACAGAACAGTGGCTTAGGTTGGGGGGTGGGTCTGAGAGAGCCTGAGCTGCAGGTGATGTGGGCATGCGCAGGACCCAAGAGAGGAGAAGATGGTGGGTTCAGTTCTAAACAGGTGAGGTTCCATTGCAGGAAACTCACCCAGGTGGAGATGTTCAGCCAATATTTCATATATAGAAGTAGTTCTCAGTGAGAAATCGGGGCAAGAGATAGGAATCGTGAAGTCATTTGCAAGGAGGTGATGTTTAAAGCTTATGTGGATGAGAGGACCAAGTGGAGTAGTTTGGAGAGTCTGTGTCTAGGGTTGGTGTTGGGGAAGGATGGTCCAGGGGGGCAGAAAGCCTGGAGGGCAGCTGAGGGGGATGAAGGGGAGAGGACATGTTAGGTGTCAGTGGTTTTGAGCAAAGAGGGAAAGACTGCAACAGGCCATTGGCTTTGGGGACTAGCAGGCTATGGGTGACCTTGAGAAAGCTTTTCTGGGAGTGAAACAGCTACCAGTTTGCCAGGCATAACCCAGTGAGGAGTGGGCAGTGGGCCAGTTCTTCACTTAAGTTTGGTGATGATAAAACAGAGACTGGGTGGTAGGTCAGGGTTGGGGAAGAGAGGATGCAGTGCAGGAAAGGATTAGTGTAAAAGGATCAAAAGACAAAATCCCACACTTCACACCCCTTAGGATGGCTATTATTAAAAAACAAACAAAAACCCCAGAAAATAACCAGTGTTGCTGAAGATGTGGAGAATCGGAACCCTTGTACATTGCTGGTGGGAATGTAAAATGGTGCCCCTGCTGTGGAGAACTGTATGGTGGTTCCTCAAAAACTTAAAAATAGAATTAACATATGATCCAGCAATTCCACTTCTGGGTATACACACAAAAAAAGTGACAAGAGGGACTTGAACAGATATTTGAACACCAGGGTTCATAACCAGCATTGTCCCCAAGAGCCAAAAGGCAGACACAACCCATATGTCCACTGATAAATGCCTGAGTAAACAAAATGTGGGCTGTACTTAGAATGAAATGTTATTCAGCCTGAAGAAGGAGTGAAGTTTTGCCACACGCTGCAACATGGATGAACCTTGGAGACATTATGCTAAATGTAATAAACCAGTCACAGAAAGACAAATACTGTATGCTTCCACTTATATGAGGTACCTAGAGTAGTCAGATTCATAGAACCAGAAAGTAAAAGGGTGGTTACCGGGGGGCCGGGCAGAGGGAATGGGGGGAGTTATTGTTTAATAGGTGCAGAGTTTCAGTTTGGAAAGGTGACAAAGTTCCGGAGATGGTTGGGTAGTTACGGTTGCACAACATCGTGAATGTATTTAATACTGCTGAACTGTACACTTCACAGTGGTTAAAATGGTAAATTTTACATTATGTGTATTTTACCACAATAAAAAAAAATTTCCTTAAGCAGAAAACAAAATCCTGAAAGGAGACCAATTTTTTTGACCATTGGGAGGAAGAATTAAATGAAGGTCGTCTTATACTTTGATAAATACCTGCCAGTGTTGGTTTCCTTCATTTAGTTCAGAGCTGAGCTTGGTTGACCAGCACCAGCAGGTCCTGCCCAGAAGCTTCTCGCCCAAAGAGAACATGGGTTGTTCTGAGAAGTCCCTAAAAAAAGGCTACAGTTAAGTTTAGTTTCAGACAGGATGTAGTTGGGGGGAAGAAGGAGAATCTTTTCTTGAAAGCAAACTAAAATACTTGTCAAGACGTGAGGTCTTCTCTCCTGAAACAATTAAAAAATACCATAAACCCCTGGAGAGGGGAGGGCACAATCACATTCCCTGAATGCCTTATATCACCCACAGATTAAACCTCTTTAGCACTGAAGTCCCTTCTTGGGATCTAGTTGAACAGAAGGCATTTTAAACAAATAGAAAAATGTTTTAAGAAAGACATATATGATTTGTTTTTTTAGCAGTTGGGGTCTTATGCAAAGTGTGTAAATACTCTTTAGGAAAAGCATAGTTTGTGCTACTTTCTTGTTTCTCTTCACCCTTAACAGGGACCGTTCCAAAAGAGCGTATTCTTGAGTCTGTAATCTGAACTATCTTACCCACCCATGATGGCTGTGTTGTAATTAGGAGGTAAAACAACCTGTGTGACTGAGTAAGCATGTATTCTCCTGTCTGGAAATGCCTGGAATTTTCTATCCTGATTGATTTCATCTGGTATATGTTATTTAAATGTGTCCTGGTGTTCGCTTCCTTCTTCTGTACCAGAGAAAAATACTAATAATTACTCATTTTAAATTTCCTGTAACCCTAGTTAGAAACAAAGAGAAGGAAAAGTTGGCATAGTATTAATAGCCAATACTGGTGGAGTTTTGCGTTTGTTTTTTTTTTTTTTGAAGAAGGCATCATCTCCTGATAGTAAAAGTAAAATAATTTACTGGACACAGTCTTCTACCCTGCTACTAGCATATCATTTGGGGCACAGTATTTCTTTTCAAATTATAAGCTGCAACTTTTACACAAGTTCTACTTGTGAAATGGCTTGTGAACTTTCTCTTTTATTCATTTCATTGCAAAGTATCTGAATTTTTTTTAACATCTTCATTGGAGTATAATTGCTTTCCAATGGTGTGTTAGTTTCTGCTTTATAACAAAGTGAATCAGTTATACATATACATATGTTCCCATATCTCCTCCTTCTTGCGTCTCCCTCCCTCCCACCCTCCCTATCCCACCCCTCTAGGTGGTCACAAAGCAGGAGCTGATCTCCCTGTGCTATGCGGCTGCTTCCCACTAGCTATCTATTTTACGTTTGGTAGTGTATATATGTCCAAGCCACTCTCTCACTTTGTCACAGCTTACCCTTCCCCCTCCCCATATCCTCAAGTCCATGCTCTAGTAGGTCTGTGTCTTTATTCCCGTCCTGCCTCTAGGTTCTTCATAACCTTTTTTTTTTTTTAAGATTCCATATATATGTGTTAGCATACGGTATTTGTTTTTCTCTTTCTGACTTACTTCACTCTGTATGACAGGCTCTAGGTCCATCCACCTCACTACACATAACTCAATTTCATTTCTTTTTATGGCTGAGTAATACATTGTATATATGTGCCACATCTTTATCCATTCATCTGTCGATGGACACTTAGGTTGCTTCCGTGAAAGAGTTCCTCAAAGCCATACGGCTGAAGCTGCACATCTTACATATTTTGTTAAGCAGCATGTTTTATCAGAGATGATGTAATTCCACAGTGAAAGGCTGACTGCAGGCTGGTGGATTAGCTGGAAACCGAGCTGATTTCGGGCCCCAGGTGAGAAAGCAGCTGCATTCCCTCTCCTCATGCCTGGCTCTCCTGGCAGTGGTGTTGACTCCAAAACGTTAATCTTTTTTCTTAGTCTTAACAAGAGTCCCATGAAGGTGGAGATTTTCATCACACATTACCCTTTAAGGTTGAAGCATCTGTGATTCTTTCTTCTCAGTGTGAAGGAAACTCTCAGCAAAGCTACTTTAAAAATGTCTCTTGTTGCAAAATATCTGGACAGAGCCAACCTAGTTTCTAGGCTGGCGAATGCCATGGCCTGCTTTGCGGGTTTGATTTCTTTTGTATCTGAGAAAACCGCTTTCCCAGAATCAAATGGGAACTCTCTACCAGAGGTGACTCGTGGAGCCTCTTGTTAGCCTGGTCTGCCTTGGTTTCTGAGATGATCACACACCTGTTTAAACTCTGTTTTCAAATGCAGTTGCACCTGTGACCACCCAGCCATGGTACCATATGTGGTTTGCGTTGCAGAGTCCCCAAGGCACGTGGTCCTGCGGACTCGTCCAGAACCAGGCTCTCTGGCTGAGGTCACGCCTCAGGGTGTGTTTGATGTGGCTTTTCTCCTTGTGTCGGTGCCCAGAGTCCTTCCAATAAATACAGACAAAATTAGACAAAGCCTTTGCACTTTAAAATCGTCAAAACTGGCTTTAGACTTGAGACTCTCTTTGCCAGTGTGTGGGGTAGCCCTGTTTTGTGGTGGCAGCATGTCTTGTGAAGACCACATTCCATGGGCTTTCTCACTCCCCTATCCATTATTAAGCACCTGCTGGGTACACTGCACTGTGCTAGGTAGTGTACAGTAGATGTTCTTGGCCGAATTTCAGTTTACCAGGTGTTAGTGTTTTATCCAATAGACTTTCTGTTTCTTTCTCGAGGAGGTTCCCCTTGCTCTGCTGGTTCAGCCAAGTCCCTTCCCCTTTGGCCCGGCCTCAGGTAATGTCATGTGTACCTGAAGTCCCGGGAGAAAACACAATATAACAGGCTTGGGTTTCAGTTCGGAATTCATCTTCACTTTTAGCCTTCTGCTGTGTAACGAAGGACGAATAAAGTAAAGGTCACCTTTCTCTGAACACTGAAACTGAAACTTATCTGAAAACATTCAGGGAGGCTTGAGCTGTGTTGACACTAACTCTTTTTTTTTTCTTTCCCAACCAGTGTTTAATAAAAGTCTTACTAATTTCTTGGTCCTGTCTTAGGCAGTGGAGGACAGAGACTAAATCACACTCCTTCCTTAGGGAAGTGCACAGACTCAGGCCAGGGGAGAGGAGTCTTCACGTTTACACATGATTTTGTCATTTATCATCTCTTCTATCCTCGGAGCAACTTTGTGAAATGCGTCATTATTACCTCCTTTTACAGTGAGAGAAATTGATGCTCAGAGGTGTTTACTGAGGTGCCACGTCTGACGGCAGAGCTCATGGTCTTTCCACACGTGTTCTCAGGTGGCCACTGTTGGGAGCTTGGCCCGGGAGCAGGACCCCCTCAGCCTTCCTGCCCTTGTCAGTACACATATGTGGTGGGAAAATGGTCTGCCTCTTCAGAGAGGAGAAGCTGGACCAGAGATAACAAGCGCTCAAGAAAGACTAAGCAGGGCAGGATGGGTATAGATGGGGGCAGCTGAGGGGAGTGATGCTAGGAATAGAGCTCAGTTTGGACCACATCCAGTGCTGAGGTGCTGCGTCTGTGGGACACACATGTGGGTGACCAAATGGTACAGCTGTGTACAATGGTAGTGTGGGCTTTTCAGATGCATCGGGCTTAATGGGGCCCCAAAGCTCGGTGTGGAACCATCCTAAGTGCTGTACTGTGTCCCCATTGTACAGCTGAGGAGACAGAGGCATGGAGAGGGTAAGGCACTTGCCCAAGGTCTTCGGATAGTAAGAGAGGGTCTTCTGGCAACACCCATACACCTTGCCCTAGCCCTGCTTTGTCGCCTTGTGACTGAAGGTCAGCTTCTGGTACCCCAGCAAGCCTCATCCCATCAGGGCTCCAGGTACCCAATAGTTGTAGATTAGGAACAATGAGACCCCTACTTCTTTGGGGACATTGAAGCCTGTACCTAGTACTTCCCAGAGTTTTCAACTTTTAGGACAAACTTAGGCTCAAAAGGAAGATTCTTCCTGCTTTCAAATACTGCTGCCTGAAGGAAGGGTTGGCTTGATCATTGGATAACAACACTATTTTTGGTCTGGTATGTCCAGAGGTATTCTGCTGCTTCATTTTGATTGGACACCTCTTCTCAAAAAATGAAAAAGCCAGAGCTTATGTAACGAGGGACCTGTTGTCCAAATGAGGACCAGGTCATTTGCCTCCTGGATTTGACACTCTGGCTGTCATGTAGGCCCCAAGTGAAGTAAAATGGATATCCCTGGTTCCTGGCTCTCTCAAGGCACACTATGTGTGGCCTGGAGGGAACAGATCTTGTACTAAATACTGATTGGATGCTGGCACCTTCAAAGACAAGGATCTTCTAACGTGAAGACACTGAAATGGAAGACAAAGGAAGTAAAGAAACTACTATGTACTCAGTGATGATCACAGTGACCTGTTGTTGGCCTCATTTTACAGATGAGGAAACTGGTGTTTAAGTTCATTGCCCAGGTAGTTTAGGGGATTTCTTCAAGGTCGGTGTTGTGGTTATTTCAGTGATGAGGAAAATAGAGCAGAATTAGTCAGTGTGACGATTTATCTCAGAATGTTGTCATGAAAGTGAAGAAAAGGCCACACTATGTTTAGGTTTTGTTACTGAGTATATTTTGGTTAAAACACAGTGAATTAGAGGATCTTTGAATCTGGGATTGTGTGTTTCCAGTGCTGCCTTCATGGATGACACATGTCAGCTGAGCCAGTCATAAGGAATTACCCGTCACATACGCACTTGCTCAGTTCAGAAGGAGTGCAAGAAGAAATATCAGTGAGAAAAGGCTCCACAGCTCACGGTGCCACTTTGGGCGTGAGGGAGCACCCAGGAGCATTACCACTGCCAGTAGACAAGAGGGTTCTGGGGAGGGAGGATTGACGACATGCTCAGGGTGTGAGTCCCTGCCAGGGTAGGGCCGCTGTCACAGGCACATCACTTATTCACGTGCTTGCTTTGAGACTCGAGTAGTTTTGGGGACCCGCCCCCGCCCCCCATGGAATAAACGGGGAGTGTGGGATCCCAGCAGCTGCCCTGCCGTGGTCCAGAAGAATCTGTCGTGGAGGGTGGGGGTGGGGGGAAGAGAAGGAATGCCTGCACCCGAGGTAATCCTGCCCGCGTCCCAGGTGAGGTGGAAGGCTGAACGGGGTCCCTTCTCTTTTCCCTTTTTGTGTGCATTCTTCCCTTCGTGTGTCCGTTGAACTCCGTAGGTGGTAAGGTGGTAGGTGGGGTGCGTTATCCCCTCGTTCCTTGAGCAGCAGGGTAGCAGTCTGCAGTTCCAGCAGGGCCAGCCTGTGAGCCCCGGTCCTCACACTGTCTCCCAGGGGCTGCCAAAGGAAGCTTGATAGGCTGCTGTTTGTTTTGAGAATTAAGAAGTTCTAGTGTTATCTTGTGTTGTATCCGTGTTACACATGAAATTTAGAGAGAAAGAGGCAGTGTTGATAGTGGTTAAATATGTGCTTTCTGTTATCGGTTCACCTTGTCTGTAAGGTGGCTTTTCCTAGAGCTTGCCAAGGCTGTGGCAGCAGGATCAAGGAGGAGGCACCGATCACGCGCCTCTTTCCATCCACAGGAGCTCTCCTTTATGATGGCTTGGCCACTTCTCCCTACACTGTGCACAGGGCTGGGCTGGCCCCTCTCAAAACTGCTGTTAGATTTTAGACTGGCAATTAAGGTAATGTTTTCAGGGAAAGCGTAATCCTAACCAGACTCTCTCTCTAGCCACTACGCTTTTGATTACACACAGGTGGACAAAAACACATTTAATTGTTTCAAAGATTATTATGTTTTTGGTAAATTTATAGTAAATGGGGGCGATTAATAAAGGGCTATTTTATTCTCAGCTTGTGGTTTCTAATTACATCAGTTACAGCTTAGCCTTCCTCTTCACTAGCGTGCAGGCATGGACTGGAAAAGAATGAGCTAATCCTTGATAGATCAGGTGGAATAAAGATCTCCATTCATATCTTTACCTTTTATCCCTTCTTCTGAGTGCCAAAAATTAATGCTGTTTGAAAGTACAAGCTGAACCTGCCAAGCTTCGGACAGCTAAGATAATCCTAGTTATTTTAAATGGTAGTGAGAAGGGTAGCAGTTCTACTCTGGAAAAGAGCCTATTGTGAAACATCAAATATCTGCTAAGTGGTATTGATTGGACATGATTTTATTTCCAAACACTATGGTTATCATGAAGCGGAAGAATTCATTGTTTAAGACATTTTCATCAGCTTTTCATCAGACTCTTAGGCTTGCAAACTCGAGGAAACCAAAGAGACCTGTCAGTGTCTAGGTGAAGAGTTGCTAACAGTTGAAGAATGCCACTTGCATTTTTTATTTTTAAAATGGTTTCTTAGTGGGAGCTTAATAGTGTTTAACATCTAGAGGAAGAACAATTTTTTCTCAAGCACGAATATCCTGTTTCTCACATCGCTGGAAGAGAATTGTTCGTTCCGGTCCACCGACTCCTAACAGATCATTCAAGTTAAAAGTCAGGGGTCTTTGCGGTGTCAAAAGATTTAGCAGTTAGATTGGGTTTTGTTTTGTTTTTTAGAGAGGTGGGTTTGGGGGGGGGTGCAGTCTATAATATTTTCCAAAAAGAATATTGGTGGTTAGATGGCATCACTGAAATCATCTTTTTTTCCCCCTCAGAATTGGTAAGAGTGATTATACGTAAGGTTTCTTTGTTTGTTTTAAAATAATAATAAAAGAAAGACCATTTAGCTGCTGTAGACAAATAGGCTAGTCGAGAGAAAACAGATACAGGGTTTGCTGGTTCAAACCAGGGTCAGCCTCAGAGGTTTACCCACCTTTCGTTGTAACAAGAAAAAAGATCAGATGGGCACTTTTTCCTTTTTTTTTTTTTTCATTTTCTTGCTTTTAAATCTCTACTTCGGTCTCCAGAAGTCATTTCTTCCATTTCTGTAAATGCTGGGAGCCTAGTGATGATTACAGGGTAGCATAATCCTGAATTGTCTGTTGCCTGTGAAAGCTTCCTGTCCCCCGTCCCCAAACCCCACCCCCCAGCGCCGGAGCAAAGCACTCACGTCCTCGCTCATGCAAATAGTGGTGTGTTGAGCATCGCCCGGCCAATTATTCTTTCTTTCTTTGGGTTTATTCCCCAGAGTGGAATTACCAGGTCAGAGGGTATGAACAGTTTTACAGTTCTTATTACATGTCACTAGGCTGCTGTCCAGAAAGATTGAACCAATTTCTAGTGCTACCAACAGCGTATCTTTCCCCACAGTCCCGTGGACAGTAGGCATTAGCATTTTTACAGAATAATGAAGAGGAACCTTTTGAGTTGAAATTAGCCCTTCTGCAGGGCTCATTAGAATCAACACGCAAAAAAAGAGAATTTTGGCTTTTTAATTTTTAATTGGTATAAAATGATTTAAAATGATCGGTGGTTATTCTTCCCCCCAGTAAAGTTTAATGAAGCTGCATATAAATGAAGAGGGTACCTTCATCTTTAAGGATGATAGTAAAATAAATTTTGGACATTAGTCACTAAGATAAACACTAAATCTTTGATGCACTTGGAACTGCTTTTATGAGGTGCTACACAAAATGAGTTAAACAGACACTGTCCCTAACTTCAACATTCAGAGACGATGCGAAGCCTTTAACAAAAGTGAAATGAACATGGATTTAAATTTTGAGTGGAGAAAAGCTTAAAGAAATACAGGTATTTTGCAAAACAGGTTGAGTTCATTTGTTTGGATCTTCTCCGGAGTGCAGTCATGCATTAAGTATGCTTGGAGCCTCCCTAGTCTATGCAGGTGACCCTCCGCACATCTTCACACCCTCAGGTCAGAGGAATATTTTCCAAGAAAGTACCCACAAGGCAAGTGAGAGCAAAAGGGGGGCTCTCCCCAAGTCCTTTCTTTTGCAGAATTCCCGCCCCTTCCTTTTTCAGTCACAAGTTGGGCCGAATGGGGGAGGCAGGGTGTTTGTGGCTGGGGTGGGAGCATCCCTAGGTCAGCTGTTAACTGTAGGCAGAAGCTCAGAACACGTCTGGAGAACGCTTTGCCTATTCCTTTACAGCCTCTGCATTAAGTTGACAAGGGTCAGTTATTTTACCTCCTCAAACTAACACAGAGATTAGGACGGTTCAGTGGCCAGTGACTAAATGTGACACCCAAGGGTGGGGATGGTGCAGGGGTGAGAACAAGCCAGGAGGTGGGGCTGACCAACGTTGCACTGCCCTTGGCAGCTTCCACAGCGCCTCCTTTGTAAAAACGGGAGAACAATTCTCTCAGTGAATGGTTTGAGGGTTAAATTTACATACTCATTAAAGTAGGTGACATACAAGAAGTAGTAAATGTTCACTCCCTTCTCCATCTCTTCTGTACAGAGAACCTTCTGTCACTGGCTTGAGATGGGGATGAGGGTGGGCAGATTAACGCACAGACTCTGGTTGGCCCTTAGTTGGCTCTCCATATCCTTGTATAGTCACAAGATGTCAGAGCAAAGTCTGCTCTCTGCGTAGATACAACATCCTTGGGCATGTAACACAATTCATAAATTATCTTGGATTTGCAGGGAAATTTAAATCCATATAACAACTCAAATTTAGTAAGAAGCCTTAATGAACAGTGAGAAAATGAAAGCTTCAGGTTTCCTAGGTTCAAATTAGTACTCTTTTTGTTTAACTTAGTAAATCTAAACACATACTGCCAATATCAAAAGTAAATTGTGGGTTTCCCTGGTGGCGCAGTGGTTGGGAGTCCGCCTGCCGATGTAGGGGACACGGGTTCGTGCCCCGGTCCGGGAAGATCCCACGTGCCGCGGAGCGGCTGGGCCCGTGAGCCATGGCCGCTGGGCCTGCGCGTCCGGAGCCTGTGCTCCGCAACGGGAGAGGCCACAGCAGTGAGAGGCCCGCGTACCGGAAAAAAAAAAAAAGTAAATTGCTTGTCAGGAAATTACCCACACTGTTTTTCAAATTTTTTAACTTACTAAGTTTTCAGAACATTCCTTTCCTAACTGGATATTGAGGTAGCTATCCCAAACTGTCCATCTGTCTGTCTGTCTGTCCATATGTCACATTAGAAGAACGGGGCTTCCTCAGATAATTTGGTCCAGTGGAGTGGTTAAAGATCCGCTTCTTAAATCCCAGCTCTGTTCTTTTATTTCTGTGTTGTTCCACTAGCTGCAGCAAACCTCGAAACCCATAACAAGCGTAAATAGTGTTCTGTTGTAAAAAGGTCTCTTTTCAGCATGGTAATATACCTTATTAAATTCCAAACATAATAAGTATTGATGGCAAACACATCAGGACCCAGTACAGCTTCTACTATGATTTAGTTCTCTACAAATGACCAGCACTCAGCTCCCAATGCATTTTGCTAATTACATCATAGATTTCCCTATTGATGAACACAAGCTGAATTAACACAGGGGCACTAATGTACCCTTTCACCATTATTGTTGTACAAGAAGCCGTGGCAGATGCTGGCAGTTAGTTACACAAACATTAGTATTAACGATTGGCCATTTGGAATTGGTGACAAACTACTGCCCTGCGGAATCCTGAGGCTGAAACCAATCAGGAAGTTAATGAGGAGAGAAATTACCACTGCAGCTTCCCCTTAATTACATTCACACTAGGCAGGAAGGGAGTTCTGGGGGTGGATCTAAACTCAGCTAAGGTTAAGAAGGTCAGAGACCCTTTTGCTTAAATTTTGTATCTACTGTGGCTTGTAAGGTTGCAAAAATTGTTCAACACATTATTACTTTTGCATCCTTCATATTTAATGTCAGATTCCTAGTGGAGTTTTATGTTTATAGGTTTGCTGTTAAAACCGTTACCTGACTTCTGTTTTAGTGTTGTATAATTCAGTTTCTTTTAATTTTTGGATTTTTTTAAGTTTCCTTCCCATTTACTGCTTTTGACTTTTTAAAAGTTGGGTATGCTTTTAAAAAGGTATGTACACCTTCCCCCAAGTGTTTGTTTCCCTCTGTCCAAGAGAACTAACAGGAAAGTTGATAAGCTATCGCTTTCACTTGCTAGCTACTGAGAAACTAGGGTTACCTGTCAAATGGTGGAAATACATGGGTGGGGTCTTGCTTGGGGTAGTTTGTCAGATGGATCATTTGACAAGACTTGTCAAACGATTAGCATCGTTTACATAAAGGGGTGGGGCTCAGTGAAGGGTGGAAATAGTATCCCCAAAGAGGGGGGAGAAGACTGTTTTTTGTTTTTAATGAACATAAAATTGAAACTCTGCTACTTAACTTGCCTCTTCAATTAAATAGATAATACTGTGCAGAAATACTATTTTTTATTCTAAAGAAGCACTGGGGATTTTAATGAGTGTCTATGAAAACACTTTCAACTCCGAATAGAAATTGCAGAGAGCGCCTTTTTCTTTGTTGGAACCTAATTGCACGGTGAATGTAGAAAGACTAGCCACTTTTAATGCACTCTTCTCTCTCTGTCTCTCCCCACTTCCCAGTATTCTCGCCACCCAGCAGTCAAGATTGTGGCTTGGTTTCCCTCTCCACCAGCTCTTCTGTTAGTAACGACAGCTCAAAGGCAGTGCTCGAATGTGAGTCTGCCTCGGAGCCCAGCAGTTTTGCGGTCACTCCTGTCATCGAGGACGACGAATAATCCGGCACCTCGATGCCTTTGGCCATTCACCTGGAGTGGCAGGTTTATTCCGTTTATACATAGGGTTTGTTGTTAACATTTTGTCTTGACTCACACCAACTTAACTGTTGAGAAGATGTTTGGTTTATACTCCTTAGAGCTTAGCCCAGAGGCTAGAAGACATTTGGAATAGTTTACTATCTGTGTCTGCCGTCTGCACCAATTAAGTGCTTTGCTCACGGAGTTAAATATTAGTGTTCCTCATTTTTTTATGACACTGGTTTACATGTAGTTTTCAAGAAATACAATAATTCACTCAAGTAAAGCAGTACATTTGCACCTAAATGTGTCGACTACTTTCAGTTTTAAAATGAAATCTTAGGTGCCTCAGATCTTTTCTTGAATTTTAGTATTTTAATAAAAGTGCTAAACCATAAATTTAGCCACGTTCCTGACTGGTGAGAAGAAAAGAATAGAGTTAGTGATTATGTTAGAAATCTGCAGAAGGTTAAATAGAAATAGTGTGTGTGTTTGTGTTGCTGTTAGAAAAGCCTAGCCCCGACCCCATCCCCTCAAATCCAAAACGTGACTGAAATAGAAGAAAAAATTAATGACTTTAAGAATTGCTACCTTTTCTAAAGGGTAGTTTGAAAACAATACAATTTAAAGTAACCCTAGTAATGCAGAGTTCCTGAGTGTTGTTTCTAGAAAAATATAAGAGTTTATGATGCACATTCTACTATTAAAAAAAATGGATGCAATCTAGATTATTTTGTAACCTTAGGTTGTAATCTGATTTGAAGATAAGTACATCTTTAAAAGTAACTATAGATTTCTGAGTTCATTTTTTGTTAAAAATTGCTAGTGGTGTACTCCTTATGTAACAGAAGCCATCCTGAAATAAAACTAGTCTAAAAAAAATTCATTGTTCTGTGTAGTTGCGGCTGTACCTGAAATAAAAATGTTATTGATGACTGAATTTTCTTGTGTGTATATTTGATGAGCGGTATTAAACAGGAAAAAAGAAATTACTTGTATTTTCTTCGCTCTGTGCTTTGAAAACATCTATTTGATTTCACCCCCATCTGTTGTAATCAATAACCTGACCATCTTGTTTTTTATTAAATGCACTTACTCTTAATTTCATCCACCAGTGGTTTTAGAGAGAATAATGTGGAGTTACCTATATAGGTTTGACATTATAAATCACTTCTTGGGGCTGAATCGTATAGCGGTATCGATTGATCCTGATATATCACAGAAATTTACTGTCACTTCTGTTTTCAATTAAAGATACAATCAGTCAGATAATGACTTAATTGGATTTTACAGAAGATTGAGTTTTATTGCCCAGTGCTTTACGAGTTTAGTTAAGGAAGATCATTTTATCACACTTGTCAGGCTGCTGCTACTGCAGCCGTGTGCCCTTCGGGGCGGCTGTAGCTGTAGGTATTGTGACGGCGACTCCGGAGGCTGCCGGGCGCGCCAGGAAGGACTGGGCCGCAGACTCGCCACGCCACCTTCAAGGCGTCAGTGGTGGCGTTTTGGAGATGAAGATTCCTTGCTCACCTGCGCACTCGCTGCCCACTGGCCAGGCCCCCTCTATTTCTTTGAATAATCCTGGCTTCTGCGGATCCAGGAATCTTCCAGTTCCTACTGTTCCAAGATGGCCCCAACACACTAATTTTGCCGGGTGTGTTTGATGGAGAAGCTCGGCACGCCCCTTCAACGGGTGTGTGTGCGTGTGTGCCCTCTCCCAGCACAGCTCCCTTCAGTGGCCCTGCGTTTCTGGAAAGCCAGGCGGAGCCCGGAAAAGCGCGCGCGTGTGCTCTCAGAGCCCTGACCGAGCACCCCCTGGGTCCCTGGTGAGCCCGGGCTCCAGTTTCGAAGGCCCTGCGCCTCCCGGCCTCCTACTGCGGCCCGGAGCTCCACTCTGGGCCGTCGGAGCCCTGGGAACCAGGCTTGTTTAGTGGGCCTCCTACGCCCCGAGGGTCCACGGCTTCTCCTGACGCCGAGTTTGGTTCTGAATTCGGGCGCCCGCCGCGCGGGGACTCTTATCGAAGATTCTGCCCAAGAAGGGCTACTCCCAGCGCAAGGACACAGACCCCAGGACCTCAACGGGCCCAGGCGGAGTTGAGGGAAGCTTCAGCTGCTTCTCTCTTCTCCGCCGAATGGCTCCGTTAAAGAGGGACCTGCGGTCTTCCTCCCGCGCCTGGTGGGGTGGAGTGGCCCTGCGACGCTCAGGTTTCTAACAGGAGGCTTATTCTTGACCGCTAGGGAGGAGAGCGCCAGTCAGGCCAGGCCCAAGCGGACTGCGTAAGGAACTTAAAATTCTGAACAGAAGGAAGAGCACAGACAGCAAGTCTTGTCTGCTGAATGTTAACACCCGCGTGTGAGGGGCTATAAGTTTCTCAGCTCTGCGCCTTTGAACGGACACCTGTAACAAGGCCGCGTCCCCCTGCGGGCGGCACCCGCAGTGTGTGTGGAGTGCGCACCACAAGTGTGTGCAGGTGTGGGCGTGTCGGGCGCCCAGTGCTCGTCTCTTGCGGGCGCCGTGGTTCCGGCGCCGAGAGACCGAGGCGGGCTCGCCGGGTCTTCTCCCGGACTCGGGGCAAGCTTCCGCCACGCGACTTGGAGCTGTGGGCAGACGAAGCTCCCCAAGACCGCCTGCGACTCCCGCAGTGGCTGGGGGTGAGGGCGAGTTTTCCCCCCTTCCAGCGGACGCCGCTCCCGGGACCTGCGCTCACTCGGGTGTCCCCTTCACCCCATTAATGTGCTGCAGGCCCCGCGCTGCGTAACTAGGGTCTCGGGGAAAGCCGCCTGCGGGGCCCAGGGCGCTCTTGGTGACACTCGCTTCCCCCCAGAGCCCACGCAGGGAGCCGCCATTCCGGGCAGGGGCGGGAGCCGGCACTGCCGTCTCCCGGGCACCTCGTGCAAATTAAACTCTCGCCCACGTGTAGAAATCGAGCTCCCGCCCCTCGCTTCACGGTAACCGCAGTGCTGAACTGGCTTCACGTGCACACAGACTGCACCGCATCTGACACTTGGCACCAAGTGTGGTAAAAGCGCTTTACAGAACGCGCTTCGTGTCACAAAGAAATACAGAGGGCAGCCCGTGGAAGGCAGGGGATTTTCCTCGGCTCCCGGACTTGGCCCTGTCCGCCCCGCCGGTTGGGGCCGCCACTGCCTGCCTGCGCGCCGCCGCCGCCCCTTTGGGAGGTTTGCTCCGGCAACTTGCACGGGGCCTCGTCCTCCTTTCTCCCTCCGCGCATACGCACGCGGAGGAGGCCTGAGACCTGTGCTGCGCGCCGGACGCCCGTAAGCTCAGTCGCCACTCTTGATTCTCGCCTTCAGAAGACGCCTTTCCCCCCTACCCCTCAAAAAACGCGAACGGCCTTTAGTCAGCCAGTTGTTCGTTGAGTACCTTCCCCCACCCTCCGCAAAAGAGCCTGCAAACTTTTCAGCAGCTCTAAGCTGCGGCCCGGACAGCTGGGGAGGGTCGTGGGCGAAGGGGCGGGGCGAGCAGGGCTTGGGGGGCGGGGGCGCAGAGTGGGCGCGGCCTAACTGCTCCGGAAGTCGCCCCCCACCCCGGGAGGCTCTGGCTTGGGCGTAGTGACCTGAGTCTTCGCCTGGCTCCCCGGGGTGGGGTGCTTTAGGGTGCCCGCGCAGCGCCTCGGCGTTGCTGCGTCACTGTCCTGCCGGTCTGGTCTCGGTACAAGGAGTTCGCACCCAACTTTCCCTGGGGTGTGGGCAGCGCTGGCCGTTTCCCCCCTTCATTCCCGGGCCCGTCGAATCGAGAAGGGACTTCTTCCTTGGAAGTCCTCACCTCCGCCCACATTCTCCCCAGCAGAGCTTTTTTCCGGGACTGCAGAGGAGCGGGGAGGCGGAAGAGAGTTCCGGAAAGGGGGCTTGCCTCCAGAGCAAACACCAGCGCCCCAGAGCAAACACTTTGGGGAACAGAAACTGTCTTGTTTCTAGAATGTTTCTCTAAATTACCTGAAATTATTTCCTCGGCCTTTTTTGGTTTTTAAAGTCACAGGAGAAAGATTACGTTAAAACTATTTTAAAGGCAGCGCTGCTCTCATTTCATCTCGGAGGGTACATGTTTTACTTTTTCCGTTGGCACCGAAGGTAGACGGTGTCTGCAGGCCGCCCAGGCGACCCTCTTTAAAACCGTGTAGGGACTTGACCGCCGCCTCCAGTCCCCCATGCCCGGCGGGGTGTGCGCGACTCGGCCCAGGAAGCCCTGGGCGCTTGCGGGCCCCGCGGCCCTGGCCCAGTGGGAGCGCTCCGAGCGCGCCCTTTCCCAGTCCCTCCCTTCGACAGCGCGGGGCGGAGGTCGCCGTTCAGGGGCCCCCTCAGATGTTGCAGTGCGGGAGCGACACCCGTGCAGCCACAGCAAAGGATGGGGGCGGGCGCGACCTTGTGTCTAGTCTAGGTCTGAGTAATCTGCACCCGTGGGAGTGCCTACCTCCAGGGTGAGCTGTTGCTGGTCTCGAGAGTTCTAGAATATGAACGACCGCGCAGCCGCGTCTGCAGGGGGCCGCCGGGGTTGAAGGCCGTTTTAGGTCCCGTTTGCTCCGAAAAGCCTCGGCCCCGATGCCAAAATGGTGTGGGGACGTGACCGTCCAGGATGTTCCTTCACACCAGCTGTGTCCCCCGGCCGCCAGACGCAGGTTCAGTGACTCCCCGGTCGCAAGGTCTCTACCCTCTGTCCTGAGACCCAGAGGGCGGCTTCGGGGATGCCATGGGGGTGCACATGAGTCTCTTCCAAATGTGGAAGGGCATTATTGTCACCCCCAAAAATCGATTCCTGGTGGCCCCAGCGCCTCGCTAGACATTTGTTCCCCCCTTTCGATGTGAAGCTGGCCAATGAGTGATGCCGAAGAGGCAAGGACAGGGCAAGAGCTGAAAAATTCATGCGTGGGGAGAGGGAGCTCGCTTTCCTGCTTTAAAAGGGCTTTCTAAAAAATAAGTAAAATAAAAGGGCTTTCTGCATGCCCCGGCCTCCAGTGTCACCGTGGTCGCGTTTTAAACAGCAGAATAGGAACCTTGACCTCCCCTCCATGAGAATCCAGCAAAGCAGAAAATTTCCTGATGTATTATACATCCGGGACAATATGAAACTGTCCTTTTGATTAAGTGTTGATTGCGGTCATGAGCGTCCAGTCAGGACATCTTCGGTTTCTCAGCACCGGCACCTGCACTCCGACTTATACGTACGTACATATATAGATTGTGTGTGCGTCAAGAGAAGGAGAACCACACATGCACACTATCTTTCACCCTTTCGCTGTTAATACCTATCACAATTCTATCCAGTTAATTGTGGTTTGAACACACACGTGCACATACAGACACACACACCCCACCCAGCGCAGAACGAGAGAGTGGATCCGGTCTAGTGAGGTTACACTTACTTGTAATCCTCCCCCCTCCCTTTCCAGTTTCTTTGATGATTTTTCCCATAAGTGTACAAGCCGCTGGGACTTCGTAGAAGCAGGCTGTTCCTCCTAAATGTGATTCGGACCATATGCTTTCTACATTCATCCCCGCTCCGGCTTTTCTTCTCCGCACTAACTGCTAACACGTTATAGTCACCTTGAAATTTCCTCTGCTATTTTCCAATTAAAAGCTTAATAGCCCTGGAAACGGAGTTCATGTGGTGAAGTTTACCATAGCCCCTTGTTCTGAAAGGCTTTCTGCTGGGATCCCATTATGTGCTTGAATAAACCCTTTCTGCAAACAGAAATGGGACTCTGGGTTGTCAGGTGTTGGGTTACAATAGACTTTGAGGCAGGGGACATTTTACCAACATAAATACAAACCTGTCCCTATAGGGAGATGTTGTCAAATACTGGGTTATGGAAAACATTCCCATCAAATATGAGAAAAGGATTATTGCGCTATATCAAATGAGTATTTAGATCTCAGCCCCCAATGTGCACTGGAGTGAAACGGGGCCCTGGGACCAAATAATGCAAGATGTCCTGCTTGAGTGGCAAAGGGATAGGGTGGCTAGGTGACTGAGGGAGGAGAGTGGGTCGCCTTGGTAGTGGAAATATCCCCCCAACCTGGTGCGGAGCTCTGCTACTTTCCTTTAAAAAAATTCTTTACTCCCAAGTTCCTTATACTCCCTGGTTTCCCTGACCATTTGGAGAAAATCGGGAGAAATTTGGCTTTGGAAACAGTCTGTGGTCCCCGCATTCCCAAGAGACCTGGAGATTTCAGCGCGAAAGTTCCCAGATTCAGTGTCTTTCTAGGCCCTGTAAGTCTCTCCTTAAGTGAAGTGAGTCGCTGTCAACTCCCCACTTCAGGGCCTCTGGCCCTCGGGGCTGCAGGTCACCTAGGCCTCCAGTTTGGAGAGTTTATAAAGTTCCTCACAGTTGTAGTGTTTTTAAGGCTTGTTTTCTTCTTGAAGCTTGGGAGGAGAGATCCATGAGGCGGTGGGTTAGGGGCAAGACTAAGGGGTCTGTTCCCGAAGCAGCTTTGGAGGCAGGCCTCCCAGGGTTAGCTCCCTCTCGGGCTAGGGTTTCCTCATCGCGCCCTACCAGGTCCGCAGGTCTGAAACGGGGGAGGTGGGGGCAGTCAAGTGCTTCAAGGGAAACACACGCAAGCAGGTTCCCTTTTTAACCTGCTCCCCTCCTGGAATCACCCTTCTAAACGGAGGGTTGGCTGCTAGAACGCCTGGTGCTACTTGAATTCACAGCAAACACAGTGGGACGTTTTCGGGTTGCTTGTTTGCTTCCAGGGCAGTGCAGAGAAAAGCTGAGAGGACAAGGGCAGCTGTGCCGCCAAACGGTTGGCCATTGCAGCAAACTCGTATACGCCCCGGTTTCGCATTCGATTCGCCCAGACCGCCAAGAGCTGAGTTCAGAGTGCGCTGTCTGGAGCTTGCCGGCAGACGGCTCCGGGACTGCATTCTACCCCCCTTCGCACTGAGCCATTGTGCTACCCTGCGTCGCTGTAACCACCTGCTTTTTATTTTTGTTTTCTTGCACTGCGGGAGAGACTCCGTGCATTTGTGGTGGTAGTCTGCCTTAGGCCAAATCGGTACTCTTAGGGGACTAGAAACACGCAAATAACTATTTCAACAAAGTTTTATGCTGTCATCTTGTGCAAGGGCTCTCCCCCACCCCTACCCAAAGACACTGGGGGTGTGTGTGGCCCCATCCCTTTCCATAACTAGATTGCTGAGTCCGTGGGCATTTGAATTGGGGCACGCGAGACCTCCGTTTATCGATCAAATGCCATTGGGCAGGGAGGAGATCACATGCGGTAACTTTGGGGGCGCTAGCGTGGTTCCTGCGTCCGCTCTCTGAAAGTTTATAGACCCAATACTTAAGCAAATCCCCCATAAGAGCGCTTCCCGGCTTTTCAGGACAGAGACTTTTTAAAATTAAAACGTGGGGAGGAGGGTAGAGAAACTCTGCACCAGAGAGAGAGGACAGTTTTTTCCTTTGAAATAGCCTGCAAAATGGGTCGTCATCCTTGGGCCAGAAGGTTTTCAAAATCAATCATTTTCTTCTACAGCAGCAAAAGAAAAAAATGTTGCAAAAGGAAATAAAGCCAACATTTCTCGAACCAATTCCAATGCCCTGCCCCCAACTCCTCCCGCCAGTGGCCGCGGGGCCTGGCTCCCCCCAACTTAAAACCCTCTCGGCTCACTCCGGGAACCAAGTGCACCCGCAGGGCTCTGGTAGGCTCCGGTTCTCGCGGAGCTGTGTTTCTGTGGCCAAGGATGGAAATGAAAGCGGCCTTGGGCTCGGTACCGCCAAATCAGGCCTGGAGGGAAGGGAAGAGAGCGAAGGGCACCTCCACCCTCACCCGCGCTGGTCCTCCCTTCCCCGCCCCGCGTGCACCGCCGCGTCCCGGAGCGCCGCAGTCCCGCCCGCCGCGGGCAGGGGAAGCACAGAGAGCTTGGAGGAGGGGGCCTTGAGCGCCCCCGTGAGAGTGGCCCGACGGCGGATGGCAAGGAAGGTGAAGTGCAGGGAATCGAGGGGCCCGAGCGGAAAGGAAGGAGGCAGGCGTGGAGTGGGGTGGGGAATGCAAGGAGACCTGGACCTCGAGGGTGGGGGTGGGGGTGGCGGTGGGAGGGAGGAGGAGTAGGGGGAGGGCGGCGGAGGAAGTGCCGGGCCCGGCCTGCGCGCGCGGGAGCTGCAGACGAGCTGGCTCAGACCATAATCAGAGCTCTCGCCGGCTCCTGGCAGCCGCCGCAGCGCCTCGGCGAGGGAGGACGTGCCGGCCAAAGCAGCGGCAGGCGGAGACGCAACCGGCGTGAGATTGGTGGAGCGCCAGTCGGGAGGCTGAGGCTGTGAGCGCCGCGGGAGCCGTAAACACGGCTGCAGCCCCTCCGGCCATCCCGGAGCACACGCGGCCGCGGGGACTGCTGGACCAAAGACTGCGCCGCCCGGAGGCCGCCCCTGAGCGGGCCTCCCAACCCGTCGTCCAGCGCGCCCTGACTCGCTCCCGCCGCCAGCCCGCCAGCTCTTCCGGGAGCCCGGGGCATGAACGGCTACGGCTCTCCCTACCTGTACATGGGCGGCCCCGTGTCGCAGCCGCCGCGGGCGCCCTTGCAGCGCACGCCCAAGTGCGCGCGCTGCCGCAACCACGGCGTGCTGTCCTGGCTCAAGGGCCACAAACGCTACTGCCGCTTCAAAGACTGCACCTGTGAGAAGTGCATCCTTATCATCGAGCGGCAGCGGGTCATGGCGGCGCAGGTGGCGCTGCGCAGGCAGCAGGCCAACGAGAGCCTCGAGAGCCTCATCCCCGACTCGCTGCGCTCCCTGCCGGGACCCCCGCCGCCGGGAGACGCCACCTCTGCCCCGCCGCCCTCGCAGCCGTCTCAGCAGCCGCCGCCGCCACCGCGCCCCGCTGTGGAGTTGGCTGCTGCCGCCGCGCTGCGCTGGGCCGCGGAGCCCCAGCCTGGGGCGCTGCAGGCGCAGCTCGCCAAGCCAGGTAAGAGCAGCTGCGGGGCCGCACTGGGCCCCGCGCGTGGGCGAAAACACTTCCAAGCGGCTATTGCTGCTTTGGCTGGGAGGCTCGGAGGCGAATTTTTGGGAAGATGGCCCGGCCCGGCCTTCCGCCCCAACTCCAGCCGAGCCGGTCCTTACTCTCTCGGCAGAAGCGATCTTCGGTCTGGACCCGGCGAGGTAGGAGGTGAACCCAGGCGCCCACGGGAAAGGCGCCTCGGGCTCGCCAAGTGCCTTCCCCAGGTTAAGGGGGGACGGGTAAATAAAGAGGTCGCGGCAGGACCAAATTAAAATCCGCGTGAGCACACACCACAGTGCGGCCGGGCTTTCTTGCCGCAGGCTTTAGAGGGCCTCGCATTTAGGTGCAAGGCAGGAGCCAAGGCCCAAGGCTTGGATGACTCTGGGTGTTTTTCTCGGCCCCCGGGGAATTTGAGCGAACCCGAAGCCTTTCAAGTAGCCTACTGTGGCCTCCAGCCTCTTGCAGTCTGTTGAAAGAAGCCCTATTTAGAAGCAGTAGTAAACAAGGGCCAGAAAGGCCCCCACACTGATAGCGGGGACTCAGAATCTAGTGCGCCCAGAGTCAACCAACTCCTTTTGCAGAATTGCTCAGGTCCTTTAACACCATTCCGCAGGCAGCCCTCAGCAGTCACCGTGGTCTTAAAGAAACAGAAACAAAACGACCTACAGTGAGGAAGGCCAGCCCTGGAGAGTCCTTTCCCCAGTTCTAGGTGGGCCTGGGCCTCCTCCTGTCCTCTCCTCTCCTCTCCCCTCTGCTCCTCTGCTGTGCTTTAGAGAGCATGGGTCTGCTCTGAACCCTGGAGGTGGGCAGATTCCTCCCCTCACCTCTCCATCCGGTTCCTTCCTTCAGGCCTCCAAAGCCTTGCAAACCCCAGTGGAGCCTTTCCTCCTGGAGAATGTCTAGTTTACCATCCTGCCCAGCCCAAGGGCTCCTTTGATTTTAAGCTCATAGAATTCTGTGGACAGGTGTTTGGTCTTTCCCTTTCTCTGGGGCAGATGTACAAAGGAAAAAAGCCCATCTTCTCAGGGAGGGGGTTGAGGCATATGCTGGAATTCAGAGATGGAAGGCCCTGGAAGGCCCAAAGCTCTTCTGTGGGCGGAACTAATGGTAGAGCTTCTGCCTACCCCCAGTCTCCCCCCACCCCAAAAAAGACTGTACCTCTGGCTCTTGGAGAGAGGCTTTCAGCAGCACTGCACTGCTGTGCGGAGCCAGGGAAACATTTGGGGTGAGTTGGTAGGCAGCCTGGCAGGTGCAGTCCTGCTGCCCTGTTGCTCCGTTATGCTGTCCAGACCTGAAGCTCTGAGAACATCTTATGGGAAGAGCAGAACTGGGTATTTTAAGGACAGAAGTGAGTTTACTGAACATGGATTTTGTGGATGTTTAATCCAAGGTAGAATATAAGCATTTCCCTGAGTAATGTCCGCCCACTCCCAGTTGACTCTCTTTTGTCAGTGTGATCTCTTCATACTTATAGGTTTGTCACAGAGGAATAGGAGGGGGGCGGGGAAAGGACATTCTTTTTGTTTTTCTCCTTTAAGTTAGAGCAGGTAACTAGGAGAGTTTTGTCTCAGTTCTCCATGCCAGTAACTTTTCTTAACCTTTCCATTTCCAGTTTCTCTGTCTCCATTTCCCCCAACACTAGGTCGGGAGTTTTGAGTTTGTGACAGTGGTAGCATCTTGCAGTGGCCACCTGCCCAAGCAGCACCCGTGTAATAGTGCTTTGGGTTCTGGGGTCCCTGTCCAAGAGGGGATTCTCTTCACATTGTGTGCTGTTCTAACCATTCTTTGGGATAGCCAGAGTTCATGCTTTCTATAGAGTCACAAAACCAAAAATAACCCTGGGAGGCGGGGAGTGAGGGGCAGGCAGAAAGGCCAAGCAGCAGCCTCAGTAGCAGAAGGATACATGCTTGGGGAGAATAGGAGACGGAGACGGAGACGGCAACTGGACAAACCAGACCTGGTGCCCTCTCTTTTACTCAGAACTAAGTGTTCTGGGATGACCTGAGCCTTAAAATGAAAACAAGTAATTGCAAAGGAGAATAGGATTTACCACTAGAAAAGGTCAGAGTGATGGCTTTGGGGGCCTAAACTATCAGGGATCAAATGCTCAGGTCCTAATGCATACGTTGCACATTTATTATGTAACTTTTGTTTTCTGCTTTCAATTGGTTCGGGCCCCATAATTCCATTCAACACCAACAAAAAGCCAGTCACCAATCCGATGATGGCGAGAGAGGGCAGGAAAGGAATAGATAATTGTTTTCCATTAGGAAGGCAAGTATACAAGTGGATCAGTTCTATGCAATGCTTTGTACAGAGAAAGCCCATTTGGGTTTTAAGTTAGGGAAAACGGCCTGAATGGGACTGTATGGATTTTTCCTTTTTTGGCAGTTGTTCTTATGATGCATTTGTATGTAACATACCAGGCGTATTGAGAAGCTTGTCAGATACGGTCCTTGGCAAGTAGCTCACTATGTAGAGAAGTAAGTGAAGCTCTGTTTGAATGGTAGTAAGTTACATGTACAGTAAGTTCACAGACCATTAGGAATCTCTAAATATCTCCTGGTGGTTTATGGAGATTTGTTTCTTTGTGATTTCAGTGTCAAAAACATGGTTGGTCTCTTTAGTACATAGCTGTGGAGACATTTGCTTTTTTTGTTGGCTCCAAATGCAAGTGCACAAACACACAGAGTCTTTCCCCCTCTCCAGAAATCCTTGTGAAAAGTACACGCCCTAGAGAAGGGAATGTTTGCTGGGCACCGCTGGAGAAAAAAACACCCAGTTCAGGGAGCCACATTAATACCAAGACTCAGTTTTGTAGGTGGAATAAATTTCCTTCCCCAATTCTGCTTCCGATTCTTTAAAGGAACAGGGATTGTTTTATCTAACGGTGTATCATGTTTAACATCCCTTTTAATGTGGAGGTGGTTGTAAGGAGAATTTTCATATTCTCAGGTTGTAACTTCTAGCAATGGATTAAAGCTTTTTTTTTTTTTTTTCCGTTTTGGGTGTACATTTCCCCTGCTCCTAGATTATCATCTACGACTGGCCTGGAATTACTAGATTTTGATTGAGCCCCAAATTCTAGTCTAAGCTCCTTTAAATCTATCCTATTGATGCGTTTCTCTTTCATTTCCTCTTCACTCCCCGCTCCTTCCCGTCAGGAAAATACCTTGGGAAGCTTGAACACCTTTCAGCTCTTAGAGTATCTGAGTCAGCAGCCTCAACCAGCCAAGCCAGCCTTTCAGGGCCTGGGCTGTAGAGCTGAGGAAAGTTAGGGGTCACGACCAAGGTGAGAGGCTGAAGTTACATTCCTCTGTTTGGCTTCCTCCCCCACACCCTACCCTTGCTCCAGGAGAGTGGCCGGGGTCTCCTCAGGCTGCCAGAGGAAAGGGCTGTGGCTACAGATGCTTCCTAGGTTTACATCTGCCATCAAAATAAATATGTAAACAAGTTGTTAAAAAATTTCTTAAAGGAAAAGAAATCTAAAACATCCTATTTGATTAGGAGTAAGAGAGCAGGATTAACTAGGAAAGTAGGGTCTCCTTTCTTGTTTATGTCTCCTGAAATGGAGAGAACAAGAGACCTACAGGAAGGGAAGTGGGGAGATTTTGGAAAACTGCCTTTATTTGATTTGACCTCCTGGCCGGCACCTCCTAGCATCTTTATGCTTGCTCTGGGCTTTTCAGCTCCAGCTTGATTAGGTCCTGTCTGGTCAGCTTCCTAGTTTTAAATTTTACTTTAATTTTTTTAAAGAAGAGACACGCACCTGCATGGATGAATGTTGCCACAACACCGGTCCAGGCCAGGATGGGAAATTCTCCACGGCTAGAGGCTGAAGCAAAGGAAAAGTGGGAGAGACCTCAGAGTCACTCATGAAGGGTAGCTACGAATTTAAAACAGGGTCTGGGTATTTCAGACGCTTTTATTTGGACCGAGGGGCCTGACTCAGAGTTGCATTTTAAAAAGCAAAAACCAACCAAACGAAAAGGAAGAAGCGAGACCGCACTGGTCTTCTCCTAAACCTTACCCACGGCTGGCTCTGGAGGGCGGACGCCGGGCTGCTCACAGCTCCGGGCCTTTCCCACCGGCGACCAGCGAGTGGCCGAGTTACGGACCGGCTTCTTGGGCCCCGGCGCAGCCGAGAGCGCAGCGAGTGGAAGTGCGGGGCGGCGGCTCAGGGACCCCGGGCCGGGTCAGGGATGGATGGGACGCCGGGAGAGGCCCGTGCTGTGGCGGCAGCGCGCTCGCGGCTCCCCTGCGGCCACCCTGGACCACTGTTCTCTTGCACCCAATTCTCGCGGCACCGCCGCTGCGGCGGCACCTTCCACTCGCGCTCAGCCCCGTGGGCTGGGTTAGACCCCGCCTGTTCGGTTGGTTGCCCGATTTAGCAAAAAACCTGCAAATAAACACAAAAAAGGGATATCAAATATTGTATGGGGCACACTTGTACTGAAACATTGTGATTTTTGCTAAGTGCAGGTTTAACTGGGCATCCTGCTATTTTATCTGGCAACCCTAGGCTTCCGGGGCGGGCCCAGCCCTAAAGTCCTCGGGGGCGCCCCTCGGGGTGGGCGTAGCTCTGGCGGGTCTCCCAGCCTCTTTCTCCCTGTGGAGCCCGAGCTACCCCCCCGCCCCCGGCCGGCTCGGAGAGGCGCTGGTGTCCATCTTGTGGATCTGAGCACAGGGTGGACAGGAAAACGGGAGCGTTTTCCACGTCTGGGAACCACAGAGTTCCACTGCCATCCAGGACAGAACCTCCTCCCACCTAACACACCCCTCTGGGTTATAAATCTGGCAGGATAGCCGTGCTCTCGACTTACACAACCAACTCGTCTTCTCCCTGATGGATGAACTCCCGGGTTTAAAAGATTACAGTAATCACAGGAGGACAGTGTAAAGCTAATCTGATAGCAATAACTTTCGGGGAAGGTCAGGCTCAAGTGAAATGTTACCAAGCAACAGGCATTTTGTTTGCGAAATACAATCAAAGAGCATTGATGAGAAATTCTTTGCTGCAGCGAGTCAGCACTCTCAGCTAACAGCTTTACAGAGGGAAAGGGAGTGAATCTTCATAAATAAACGTCCCCGGAAGACTTGGAGCCCCTTTCTGGAAATGTTGGACGTTTTCCTGACGGGAAGGCAGGCAGAACCCAGTGAACACCTACGTGCCTGCCTGCCTCTCCTTTCCCTTTCTTTGCCTCTTCCGTTTCTCCAGCTTCCCTCCTTTCTTCAGCTTTCTAACCTGTTGCGGCCCCTCAGCCATTAGTCACTCGGGTCCCTGGACCCCCATGTCTAGTGTGATGTGACTCTGGTGGCACAGTGGGCCTTGCACCAGGGTTTACATGGGCGCTGGTGGCAGAGGTTGGGGCCTGAGTGGTGGAACATTGGTCATCGCGGGGCCCATCACCTTGGGATCCTGTCACATCCCTCCCAAGAGTCGCCCAATGGCTTTAGTGAGTCACTGCAAACTACTGTTCTCTGAAGAAACTAGGGGAAACTAAAACATAACTAGGTGGGTTTTTTTTTTGCATTTTATTATACAGTTAAACAGCTATAAAAAATAAGCACAATCAACTACTGAGTAACAATATTATGGAAAACTTAACATTCAGAACATCGGTTTTCTCCCGAATCTCTCATCTCTTTTGATCGCAGTGACTGGGCAGACTTAAATTTTACAAAGGTGGGATCAGTGTTCTGCTTGTTTCCCCCCACTAAGTATCACTTGTTTCGTTCAGTAGATGTTCCACTCATAGTCTTTATATGTGAATGTTTACAGCAACATTCCCTCCCATGAATACAGCAGTCTGCCCAGCTGCTGGCCTTTGGGTTACTTGCTGTGTTTCAATATAAAATACAACTCACTGCACAGATAACTTGGAATTTTTGCAAAATATTCTTTAGTAAACGGTAAGCCTCTCAGTAGCCAAGAGGCAAATGCTTTGATCATCTCTGTGTAATCTTACCCAGCACAGTGCCTGGGCACAGAGTGAAGGATTTAATGATATTCGTTACATAGGTGGACGAATAAGTAGCCAGTTGCATTTTTATAACTGCCAAACACACTTGTAGATTTACAGGTAATTGCCCTCCTGCTTCTTGAAAAGTGTTCCTTTCAGAGTCAAGAAAGAGGTCAAAACTAAATTGTTGCAGGACTTACAAAGTCCAGAGTTGCAGTCCACACTTCCTTAAGTCTAGCCCTTTCTATATCAATGTCCGCCAAAATATTGGTCCCCAGGAATCATCTTGATTTCTTCCTATGTTATTAAGCCAGTGTCATTAATGATTTTAAAAAAGGAAACATGACTATGTATTTTTAGTTTTCACAAGGTCCCACCCCCCAGCCCCCGGAAGAAAAGGAAAAATGTTAGACTGACGTTCATTCCCTGCTGTATATTGGGTTTTCACCCATTCACTTTTTTATGATTCAGCATTTCTAGTGGGAGATAAAGATAACAGAAAATGTAAAAAGCGTGTCTCCTGTTTGAATTCTGACTGGGCAGGGGTCTTTTCTGGAAGCCCCATCCAGCTGGGGCTCTTCCTGGCCATTGCTATAAGATTTGTGTACTTTGAAAACGACCCATCAGGGAACAGTTATTGAGAGGTATGTTCCCCAGAGCTCAAGTGAACAGATGAGGGCGTGACAGTCCATGTTTGAAAATGCGTGACATGATTTCAAAAGGAAACAAAAAAGTCCAGTGACTTTTGCACTAGGAAGCAGCGCTCTTTATGCCAGTGCTTTCGTGTTTTTATTCTGGATGTATGCTATATTTTATTTTCGTAGATAGAAAGAATGGATAAGACCCCCACACCTAAGTGAGGAAGATGCTCTTCTTCATGTCAGGAGCGGAATGTTTTGCATATGTGGCAGGCTTCCTCAACATCTTTCAAATAAATACTTAGCACTTTTTTTTTTAAAACTTCATTTTCATATGAAAAAAATCCACTGAAGAAAGTTAAAATTTGCAAACTGTACTTTTAGATCGGAAGTCACTTTTCTGTGGGTGTTCATTCTCTCTCCTTAAAGTCTTGTAGCTATCTCATGGCATAGATATATTGTGAAGTTGGAGCATTGGTTTCCATAGCAACAGTGTCCTTCTCAACGGAGTATCTACTTTTTCAAAAAAATACCTTTACCCTTGTGAAGAGTTTATTTCAGGGATGAGTGTTTCTGCATCGTGAAAAATATGAAATTGAAGAGTGAACATTTGGTAAGATTTTTTTAAATATCTAGAAGTTTAGCTTTAAAAATAGAAGATTATATCACTTTCAGTAACTGGTTTGTAATATCAGATGAGAGTGATTTCTTTCTACTTCTGGTCTAGTAGTTTTTGGCACCTATATACTAGGAGTAAAAATATTCTCAATTGAAATATATTCTTACTCTTTAATGTTCTAGGAATTAGGGTGTCCGTTTCAAGGAGAAAGAGGTTAAAGCATTTGGGGAGTATTTCCTTTTTCATTTTGATACTGGGCAGTTTCACATTTCTATATCTGGAAAGGCCTTTGTGTTTTAAACCAACCGGAACAATTTGTAAAGTTCATTTAGGGAAAAATCTACAGATGTAAAGAAACACCCATTATTAAATTACGCTTTATCACTGGGCCCAAAACTCACCCTCTATAATTACTTGTGAAAGTCTGTATTTATGCCAGTAATTTACAATACTTCTAGTTCAGGCACAACAATACAACCGTACTTGACACCGCAAATTTGCAGGGCTCGTATGTTCCGACCTTTAGAAATTATCGCTGGGTAAGGAGTTATTCTTGGTACAAGGTGAGAGGCTGGCCTTCCCTTGCCCGGTTCTGAATCCCCAGCAGCCTTGGATGTTGTCTTGGTGTCTGCTTACCTGGCACCCCTTAGAAGGACGTGATGCGTTGCTCAGGTGTGTGGGCACCACGGGTGTGTCCCACTCACTGCTTCCTTCAATGGCTTCCGTCTCCCCTTTGAGTACAGTATAAACAGTGCTGAACTCAGCTGGTTGGAATGTTCTGAATTTGTAGATTTGATTCCTGTGACATCCGGTTAGACTTTCTCACTTTTTGGCCATAGCCTGCCCACCCCTTTGGAGAGGCTGATCAGCCCGGAAATCTTCAGAGAGAAAGTGTGGCTGAATCAGCACAACCCGCCACACTCTTTGAGAAGTCACCAGAAGCTCTTGCTGCACTGGGGATGTCACCGTGGCAGGTGCAAAGGGTAGCACAAGAAAATATGAAAGAGGCCTCGTGCAGTCTAGGGGTTCACAATTGGTAAACAAGCTGCCAATCATAGAGGATTCTACCGTGGCCCGTTCTGCAGATCCGGAAAATAGCTTCAAAAGTTAAATTTTGTATTGTCTGATTTAGAGTCCTGCCGTCCAATATCCAGTTGATTGGGACAGTATGTCCTTTACCATCTTGAAAAAAATACTACATTTTCAAAATGGTAGATATGACAGATTAGCCAGAACATCATTTCTTAGTTCCCTTTTGGCTAAACTTCTGCCCTTTGAATCACTTTCTTCTGGCGTCTAAAGCATTCTGTGGAAGACTAAGCTTGGTAATAGAGCTCGAAGCATTTTCCCCAAATGTCTTCGGTGTTTGCAGCTCATCCAGAGTGGGGAAAAGTTACCTTTTAAAGTGGGAAGGTATTTTTAGGTTCACGCATTTCTTTTAAAAATATCACAATCAGAGCTTTTTAGCTGTATTTACATACCTTTTTGTTTCCTAGAAGAACCAGTTGTTCCTTTAAAAAAAAAAACCCAACAACCCACCATCCCCTGTATTGCTATGACACTGTGTATCATATTTCTTGCACTTTTTCATTGTGGTAAAATATACATAACATAAAATTTACTATTTTAACCTTTTTTTAGGGACACAATATAGTGGCTTTAAGTATTTTCACAATGTTGTGTGGCCATCACCACTTTCCATTTTCAGAACTTTTTCATCATCCCTAACTGAAACTCAGTACCCATTAGACAGTAAGTCCCCCTTACCCCCTGCCCTAGCCCCCGGTAATACCATTTGACTTTCTGTCACTATGAGTTTGCCTATTCTAGGTACGTTATATAAGTGGAATCATAGAATATTTGTCCTTTTGTGTCTGCCTTACTTCACTTAGCGTGATTCATCCACATTGTAGCATGTGTGAGAATTTCATTCCTTTTTGAGGCTGAATAATATTCCATTATATGAATGGACCACATGTTGTTTATCCATTCATCCATCTTTTTTTTTTTTTTTTTTTTTTTTTGGCGGTACGCGGGCCTCTCACTGTTGTGGCCTCTCCCGTTGCGGAGCACAGGCTCCGGACGCGCAGGCTCAGCGGCCATGGCTCATGGGCCCAGCCGCTCCGCGGCATGTGGGATCCTCCTGGACCGGGGCGCGAATCTGCATCCCCTACATCGGCAGGTGGACTCTCAACCACTGCGCCACCAGGGAAGCCCCCTTCATCCATCTTTGATGGACACTTGGTTGCTTCCACTCTTTGGCTCTTGTGGATAATGCTGCTATGAACATTTGTGTTCCATGTGTGCAGATTTGCTGCTTAGCAAATTCTGCCTGGTTGTGTTTGCTTTCCCCCTTGCGCATGCGTCTTATTTCCCCAACTTGGTAATAAATTCCACAAGTTAGGGGCCAGTCTTATACATCCTGGTATTTTCCACCCTTTATTCTGTTTTCCTCAGTGTCTTGCAGGTTACAGCAATACAAGTACTTGATGCTGACAATAATAGATAATGAAAGCTAAAGAAATAAGAAAACTGTTTAGAGGAGCACAGTATTGAAAACATTATTTTATGTCCATATTTTCCCCAGGAGAGTATTTGACTTGTTTTCCCAAGCTCCGCTGAGCAGGGGCCAAGATCCAATTGTGTGTTGAGTTCAGTGCTGAGTTAGCATACTGTCACCGTCCGCTTATTGTCAAGTGTTTAACGATAGCATAACACCAAGAGGTAGGCGTGGGGTCCTGAGTCAGGAAAATGTAGGCAGGTCTAGCTGATTGGAATATGAAGATATGGAAGCTTTTTTGTTGCTGTTTTTCTCGTTGGGATCAAGGACAAATACCACATTAACCCAGGGGGTGAAAACTGGGATTCCAGTCCTAGGAAGTTGCAGGAGAGGATATGTCAAATTTCTCTTGCAAAAATAGGTGTTTTGTGCATATCCCAGAGTTGTTACAGAAAGCAGAAATGGCTTCATGTGTGTGGGTTGCAACTGACCCCCACATGGACACTTGATATTTTGTACTGGAAAAAGAAGCAGTGTACATAAAATGCAAATTTGGGACAACTAAATTTGTATCAGATTTATAATTGAAAATTTCACGGATATAGTTTAAGAGTTTCTTAAAGTATTTATTTATGCCTAAGACATATTTATTGCTTTGTGAAGAATCAAAGTTTTGTTTTTCAATTATAATTAAGGTACATCCCATATTAGAACAATGCTCATAAATGGGCCTTTGTTTCAGGCTTTTTATTTACTTTTAAAAATAAATTAGTTTTCTTTATTTCTGGCTGCGTTGGGTCTTTGTTGCTGCACGCGGGCTTTCTCTGGTTGCGGCGAGCGGGGGCTACTCTTCATTGCGGTGCGCAGGCTTCTCACTGCGGAGGCTTCTCTTGTTGCGGAGCACGGGCTCTAGGCACGCAGGCTTCGGTAGTTGTGGTTCACGGGCTCCAGAGCGCAGGCTCAATGGTTGTGGCGCACGGGCTTAGTTGTTCCACAGCGCGTGGGATCTTCCCGGACCAGGGATCGAACTCATGTCCCCTGTATTGGCAGGTGGATTCTTAACCACTGCACCACCAGGGAAGTCCCTGTTTAAGCGTTTTAAAATAAACAACAACAAATAGGAGGAGATGGATTTTAGAAGCTGCTTTTATGAAATTTCACCAGCTGGCTATCTACACATAATCAGGTGTGCCCACTGAGAAGGCGACAATGAGGCTATTCAGGCAGGGCAGTGGATAAAAATCCACTCGCATATAGCTTGTTAATAAAGAATATGTTTCTTTATTATTAAGATCTCTTAGAGCCTACTTCTGCAAGCAGACCAATCTTACTTATTTACTCCTACCTACCTACCTTCCTTCCTTCCTTCCTTCCTTCCTTCCTTTCTGCCTGTTTAGCACCGTAATACTAGCCCTTGTGGGGGGGTGATGTCTTAAGTCAAAATGTTAAATTTGCAACTGGTTTACTTCACGGCAAATCTCTGCTTTATTTGGGAAGCTTTTTGTTTTGTTTTGTTTCTCTCTTCTTTTAATATAGTTCAGGAAGGTATCTTGAAGTTCTCTCCATGAACTTTACTAATGAAACAGTTCATGAAAACCTGTCTGCTTCTTGCAGCCCAGGTCCTGGAGTTATGGATGCACTGCTTCACTGGTGGATCTTGCTCCCTGGCAGTTTCAGAAGCCTTCTCCAGCCATTTCCTTCTTTCTCTCTGTAGCCTGTCCCACATCCAGATTTCACAGCTGGTTTTGCTTACCCTCTAGTGTGGGTTATAGGCAACCAAGTCTGCCAGGACCTTGAGTGGGCTTTTAAGAAAAATTTCAATGTATAGAGGCTGCCTGTATCACTTTGGCAATCATATCGACTAGTTATTGTACATGGTATCCTGATGAAACATACTGACGACTAGTTCACAGAACATTTGACACAAAATCTGCCTATGGGAAAATGGATTTAAAATATTAAAATTTCCCATGGGTATATGCGTCGTGCGCCGGCTGTTAATGTCTTTGAATGACACCGGCCACCTCATTTGCAGAAGAGGGACCGGAAGACAAGCCTGGGTTCATTTTCCTGTTCTTCCCTGGATGGTGTTTATCCCCAGCCTGGCCCCTATTTAGATTGTTAGCGCTAGACAGCCACATCTGTGGTTGTAGGTATCGTGTTTCCGTTCTGTGTTGAAGGCAAGCTTCCCTGCACACACCATTCTGAGAAATCACTCCGATTTCTAGATCTTTATTTCCAGGTATTTTTTTCCCATTTGCCAGTGACACACTGGATATTTTTAAGGCTTGCAGTATGTTATAACCCACAAGGAAGCAGTTCCCCTTGCAGAAAGCCCATGTAGGGCCCTCTCCTGAGCACATCTGTTCCCCTTTACACACACCAGGAAAGGATTAACCCAGCTGTTCTCTGCTTTTCAGATTTGACTGAAGAACGACTCGGGGACAGCAGCACAGCGGACACCACTGAGACCTTCAGTGACAAAGACACGGACCAGAGGAGCTCCCCGGACGTGGCCAAAAGTAAGGGCTGCTTCACGCCAGAGAGCCCCGAGATAGTGTCGGTGGACGAAGGGGGGTATGCGGTCCAGAAGAACGGAGGCAGCTCTGAGAGCCGACCCGACAGCCCCAAGTATCCCGGGGAGCAGAATCACCTCCTGATCGAGGGCCCCTCGGGGACCGTGTCTCTGCCCTTCAGCTTGAAAGCCAACAGACCGCCCCTGGAAGTGTTAAAAAAAATATTCCCCAATCAGAAGCCCACGGTGCTGGAGCTGATCCTGAAGGGCTGCGGGGGCGACCTGGTGAGCGCCGTGGAGGTCCTGCTCTCCAGCCGCACCTCCAGCTTGGCCGCGGACCGAACTGCGGCAGAGCCCGAGGGCCTGGTGCTGCCCTCCAGCGGGCACATCTTTGAACACACCTTGAGCTCCTACCCCATCTCCTCTTCCAAATGGTCCGTGGGCTCGGCCTTCAGAGTCCCAGACACGTTGCGGTTTTCCGCCGACTCCAGTAACGTGGTCCCCAACCCCCTGGCCGTGCCCCTGCAGCACCCGTTCCCCCAGCCTCCCCGGTACCCTCTGATGCTGAGGAATACTTTGGCGAGAAACCAGTCGAGCCCCTTTCTTCCCAACGATGTCACCCTGTGGAACACCATGACGTTGCAGCAACAGTACCAGCTGAGGTCCCAGTACGTCAGCCCTTTCCCCACTAACTCTACCAGCGTCTTCAGAAGCTCACCTGTCCTCCCCGCCCGCGTCCCCGAAGACCCTCGGATACCCATCCCTGACGATGGGTGTCCCATCGTGTCAAAGCAGTCCATTTACGCCGAGGACGACTATGACGAGAGGTCTGACTCCTCAGACTCTAGAATACTCAACACTTCATCTTAAAGTGCTACCCGATGGGTGGTGACCAGGTGACATTGTCTGTGCATTTGAACCCTGGGCCCCCCTTGAGGAGAGGCCACATCCTGTGTATACCTTTTCCTTCTGTTTCACAAAGTGACTGTGCTTGATTCTATACCTTAGCAATAAAAACATAACTTATTTAATTTCTTGCACTTCACTGGAAAATGCCAAATAGCTCTGCTCTGTGGCTTTAGTGCTGAATGTTCGTTGTAAAAGAGAATAGTCTTGGGAAAGCCTTGGGCCCATGGAAGATTTATTTGGGGATGTAGAGCTGAAGGTCAGCCTTGCCCCTAAACTCAGCCTGGAATGTTCAATAAAATAGTATACTTGAATGAAATTTTTTTTTTTTTTTTGCGGTACACGGGCCTCTCCCGTTGCGGAGCACAGGCTGTGGACGCGCAGGCTCAGCGGCCATGGCTCACGGGCCCAGCCGCTCCGCGGCATGTGGGATCTTCCCGGACCGGGTCACAAACCCGCGTCCCCTGCATCGGCAGGCGGACTCTCAACCACTGCGCCACCAGGGAAACCCCTTGAATGAAATTTTGTAAAAGAGGATTCCTTAGGATATGTGAAAGCTAAAGGCAGTGGTTCGGTTGCAAACGGACTATAAACAGGGACCTTATACTCCTATGCTAAAAATCCTTGCATTTTAAAGAGAGACTGCACTTAATAGAGTGAACCGCTCACATGCTTATTTAAGCTTGGACAGTTTTCAGAGACAAACTCCATTAAGAATTATCCTTTTCACATGGCTGAATCGAAACGTGTAATGTCAATGTCAGTGTAAAGCCAATCACAGCTGTGAACTGCATGAAACGTATTGTGAAATGAACACAAGATTAAGCTTTGTCAGGTTAATGTAGCATGCTAAGGACTCTAGAAAAAAATAAACTAAGGAGATGATCTTGGTTTATGTCATTTCTACTTGTGGAAAGAGGATCTCTAAAAATAGAAACTTGATATAAAAGCTACTTACCAGTGCATGGATCAAGGCTTCAGTTAAAGGCGATGTCCCTTGAGAAATATGAATGGCAAAGTTTGGGGGCTGCATTCAGAAAGACAGAATTTATTTTTCAAGAATAGACATAATTCAGTCCCTCCATCCGTTTGTTTCTTCAACAGATAATTATTGAGTGCCTATTATGTGTAAGAGGATGCTCTTTGTATGTTATTGTCCGAGTTACCTGCCCGTTGAGTCCAAGACAGCAGGGATTATATGATGGAGAATCTCATTAAAAACAAAGTAAAAATGAAAACATCTACAGTGTGGAAAGTAAGCAAAGTGCATAGCACGGTACCTGACACAGAGAAAGTACTCCATCCGTGAGAGCAGTTACTCCTGTTAAGTTCAGTATATCCTCCTATTTGCATTCAGGATGAAGAAGTGGATTCCCTCATTTTCGCTTGGAGAAGATGCCATTCTGGCTTTGGGGGATGACCACAGCGAAACTTCAGGGCTTTTCCCCTTCATTTAAAAAGCATTTTGGGGGGGCTACTGTATGTGGCAAACTTCTTGCTCAGGTATTTTTAAAAGTGAGTTTTAGAACAATCATGTGCAGTGGTGCTCACACCAACCACTTCTTACTCCTTTCTTCAGAATGCTGGAGAGGAAAGATGACTGCCCAGGTCAGACAATAAACTTATGAATGTGGAAGGGAAAGAAAATAAGTGAAACCCTTTACATGACAAGGATGCAGAGAGAGCTCCCAGCACAAGAATAGGTCTTGAAGGGACCTTCATCCTGGGAGGAAGAAGGGCAAATCCTCTCGGCCTGAGATGCTCCTCCCTCAGTGGGAACAGGAGCTGATGTCAGCTGCCCACCATCCTTGCATGGGTCCCAGGAGGAAAACATATTTCAAACAAAATCTCATTTTTATTTCTACTGGGCACCTTTCGAATGAGAAATCATTGAGGGGAAAAATTCCTTATATTAGTTGGACTAATGTGTATTTAGTTGACATGGTTACATACCAGAGTGTTTAAAAGTAAATACGATTTGTTGTTAAGGTTATGTTTTAGTGAGGGACTGGAGAGGAGAAGAATGTGACCCCTGATTCTAAAAATACATGTGCAGGACATTTTATATGGTAGTGATGGGCTAATGTCTGGGCCTACCTAGCAAAAATGTATTTTCAAAGGTATCTTCAAAAGTTTATCTATATTTATCTAACAAGCAGCAATGATAACAGATTCTATATGAGATGACAGTGCTATAAAATCTGTCATATCTTGAGGTTGAGTGACCTGGATTAAGCAAAACGGCTTAAGACATGGTATCCTGACAGTTTGATTTTGCCCACAGATCATCAAAGTCCTTGCCCTCTTTTCCCAATGGCCAGCAAAATGGAACTACCTATAAGACAGCTTATTTCTGGGCTACTACAGGTATGTTTGATCCTCAGTGTACTTCTGAAGCAAGATGTGTTTGTTTCGGTGCGGTAAGTGTGGTACGGGGTTGGAGGGAAAAATTGTTCGTTAAGATCCTATGTCCTGCTTCCTGCATTCAGTTTTGCTTCCTCTGCAGTCGTGACAACTGAGGCCCCTCTGGTTAAAGTGGCAAAACCTCTTAGATTCTAGCTCAGCTCTCAAAGACCATCCTGCTACGGTTGGCATGTAAGAATTCAAGGGAAATGAACACTGCTCTGCCCATGGGCACTCAGTCACTCTTTCACAGGAAACTCAACACCTGGATGAAAAGAGGAAAACAACATCAACCAGTTCCTAGTTAAATCCCATCTGTCACACAGAATATCTGGGTCCTCGGCTGTACACTTGCAGTCGAGTCAGGCCAGGCTTATAGAGAGTTAATTCCTATTAACCCACAGTGCCCCTTTCCCCCTGCTAGTCTTACAGTAGGTGCTTTGTTCATCTTTGATGTGATGGCGGGTGGGCTACTCGTGTTGTCCTGCAGCAGTTTGTCTCAAAGTGTGGTCCAGGCACCTGATACTTAGTCTCTAGTTTAGATTCCTGGGCCCCACTTGTTGAGTGCAGAATCCCTGTAGCCTAAGCTCCTACATTTTTACCATCCTCTCCAGGTAATTCTTTTTCATTTATTTATTTATTTATTTTTGGCTGCGTTGGGTCTTTGTTGCTGCGTGCGGTCTTTCTCTAGTTGTGGCGAGCGGGGGCTACTCTCATTGCGGTGCGCGGGCTTCTCATTGCAGTGGCTTCTCTTGTTGCAGAGCACGGGCTCTAGGCGCGTGGGCTTCAGTAGTTGTGGCACACGGGCTCAGTAGTTGTGGCGCATGGGCTTAGTTGCTCCACGGCATGTGGGATCTTCCTGGACCAGGGCTCGAACCCGTGTCCCCTGCATTGGCAGGTGGATTCTTAACCACTGCGCCACCGGGGAAGTCCCTCCACGTAATTCTTAAACTCACTAAGATTTGAGATCTGCCTCACTCTGCATCACATCCTTAGGTTTCCTTCTTAGATCTATGCCAAGTAAAAGAGCTGAGGGATACAAACCGTGATGCTGGGGATTTCAAGATCCCCATTCCACTCACATCTACTTTCCTACGGCAAGAGTAAAGTTCACTGTGTACGCAGTCTTAATTCACGCCCTAGAGCCAGTTCAAATAATGGTAGTGTCAGTGTTAATGATTAGATCGAGTACACGTTTGGGATCAGAAATGCCTGTTTCTGGAAACTTGGGTTTGGTAAAGGACCAGATATTAGCATAAGCATGCTATCCTTTCCCCTAAGGGGACTGCTGCCAGTTTTTCAGTTGTTCTGTGATTCCTGGCTTACTCGTGACACCTGGAAATAGGTTTTGCCCTGGAGCTTTGGGTTCTAAGAAATATCAACAAACCTTCCCCTTTCTCCAGCTTTATTGAGATATAATTGACATGTAGCATTGTTAAAGATGTATAATGTGATGATTTGATATGTGTATATGTTGCAAAATGATTTCCATAATAAGGTTAGTTAACACATCTATCACCTCACATAATTACTTCTTTTTGTGGTTTAAATCTGTTCTCTCAGCAACTTTCAAGTATACAATACAGTATTGTTAACCATAATCACCATACATTAGATCCCCAGGACCTATTCATCTTGTAATTGGAAGTTTGTACACTTTGACCAACATCTCCTCATTTCCCCACCCTTTAGCCCCTGGCAACCACCAGTCTACTCCCTGTTTCTGTGAGTTTGGCTTTTTTAGATTCCACATATAAGTGAGGTCATATAGTACTTGTCTTTTTGTGGCTGGCTTATTTCACTTAGGATGTAACATTTTCTTTATCTATTTACGCGTCGATGGACACTTAGGTTGTTTCCGTATGTTGTGAATAATGCTGCAATGTGCATGGAGTGCAGATATCTCTCTGAGATAGTATTTTCATTTTCTTCGGATATATTCCCAGAATTGGAATTGTTGGATCATATGGTAGTTCTATTTTTAGGTTTTTGAGGAACCTCCATACTGTTCTCCATAGTGGCCACCCCAATTTACATTTCCAACAACAGTGCAAGAGGGTTCCCTTTTCTCCACACCCTCTCCAGCACTTACCTCTTGTCTTTTTGGTAATAGCCATTCTAACAGGTGTGAGGCGATATCTCACTGTGAAATATCAACAGTTTCTTTTTCTGTTTCTTGTTTTTATTTTTGGTTTTGTTTTGTCCTTTTTAGATCACTTGATTTCATTCTGCTGTCCATGTTTAACATTAGCTGTTTGGTGATAATATAATCTGAGTATAAAGCAGTAAGTTTTTCAAAAGAGATGTTGCTCTTAACTGAATTTTAGTGAATAAGAGTGAGTTTAAAATAGACTTACAAACATGCCAGTCCTGCAGAAGAAAAAAATTAACATAGTAATTTGCTGTATACTTCCATAATTCCATAGTGGAATCTCCAGAAATAATATGTAGAAACAAGAGTTAATTGTAAGTGAATTTCAGTTGCTGGCTCCCAAATGTGTTTTAAAGTTGCTCTATAGCATCTGGGCTAGATTGCAGGAAATACACAGTGAAAAGTAGAAGCATTTCTATTATATCTGTATTATCTCAACAGATATGATGGGAAAACCAGAAGTAGTTTCACAAACGTCTTGAGAAGCAAGGCATTTGTTAGCCAGGTGTATGGCTGTCGTTGAAATTAATAGAAGAGCAACCTGGAAAGGGAACAGTTACCAGGGAAAAGGGGCAGTGATTGTAGACCTCTGGTCTAGGCTCTTACAGTTAATTGGCCAGCTTCTAAGAGCCTAAGAACATTTAAAATTTATGAAAAGAATAGGACCAGAGGAGGGGATCCTATTCAGTGCAGTGTAGCAGTCATATATTATGGGGTTTGCTCTTCAGGGACTCATCATCCAGGGTCTCCAGGTTGCCCTGTGGCTGGATCTGTGGGAGACGATGGTAGGGGAGGCATCCTGGGAACATTTGTTGGGTGCCCAGAAAACAGGTACTGACTGCATTTGAACTGACGTATTTGAAAAATGAACTTGATTTCATTGCATACTGTTTCAGTGATTCATTCTTTATATGTGCATTTACTCAGCAGAAGTGAGTTCAAAATAAGATGGATGCTACATTTATATGTTAATTTTAATATTGAAGCTATCCTGTATTTGAAGAATAAGATCAATGCTTCAATTTCACTTCTTATGTGGTACTGAATGTTGTCATTCCTGGGGAAAAAAATCATTTCTGAAGGCATCCTGCCCAAATCCCATTCTTAGTGGGCAAGAGGAGTCTTAGAAGAGGCAATTTTGCCTTTTGCTCATGTTCTTTTCAGTGATGTCCTTCATTGTTCCCACAGTATCATTTACTCTTTCGGTGTGAAGGGTAAATAGCAAGGGCAGTGTTTTTTTCTTACATTACAATGGAGTTTATTTACTAACTGGATTCTGAGAGTTTGCTGGGGTTGTTTGGCTGTGTCAAGAGTTTCATATATCCCACCGGCAAAGCTACTGGACTTAACCGAAAGTAAACTCAGCAGTTGTTCAGAAAAGTCCCTCCAGAGGACTTGAGTCACTGCTTAGTGGTTTTAGATATGACCTCACACTTGCACTGTGGTTTGAATGAAAGACTCCAAATGTCTGTGGAAAACAAAGCTGATGAATGAATGAAAATACCAGCAAACACTGAGGCACTAGGAACCAGCCTGCCAAAGCATCTCCACTACAGTAATAGCTGTGGTTCACCGCAGACCCTGAACCTTCAAGAAACATTATATCTAATGTGGTTTAGTGTTAGAGATATTTTATTCTATAGAGATTTTTGAAAATTGGCAATTGGGTATGATGCACACGTAGCTCCCTATTACATGGAGTATTTGATTTGCCAAAGGCCCTGTATGTATCTGTCAGAAACATGTTCTATATATTCCTGTTTATACCTACCCTAGACAAAATCTTGTTAATCCAACACTGACTTATTCAAATCAGCAATTCCAGGCACCTGTTAGATATTATTAATTATTTTAAAAGATCTGTCTGGGTCCAACCCAAATGAAAATTATTAAAAATCAGCGCTATCCCGAATCTGGCATTTTCCAAAAATGGTTTGGAGTTATCTGTGACTCGAGGAGCAGTCATTTAGAAAGCACTTACTCTGTGCTAGCCATTCTTCTACACGATTTACATCTAGTAACTCATTTCATCTCTCCTCAGTCACTTAAGGTGGGTAGTATTACTCTTCCCCTTTGATAGATAAGGAAGCAAAGAAGTAACCTACCCAAAGGCAATCCCTGGAGGTGGTGGATGTGGGTTTCCATCTCAGCAGTTTGGGCCATCGTATGGGCTTAGAGTTCACAGGGTGTTTTAGAAGTCCTGTGCCTTTCTTTGCCCAGACCCCTGGTTTTCTCCGAGGTCCGGAGATGCCTCCATCGGAAGTGGGAAATGCGGCCGTGGCTGTAGAATCCTGAGCATTCAGAGCTCTCCCTGTCTTCCCTTTCCATCAGCGAGCCAGTCACTACAGACGGACAGGCGTTAATGAATGTTTCTCCTGGCTCTGCTGCCCCCTAGAGGTCGGTAGGGGTAAAGTGGATGAATTCAGCATTTTCCCTCGGCTCCTTGGTCATAGTTAATCCCTTGACTAAACAAGAAAGGTGTGAGTCTTTCAAAGGCATATTTGCTACGTTCTGTTTCACTCAAGTTCTAGGATCTCTCCTCCAGGACAGTTGTTGCTATGGACCAAGACATTCACACCCAACAGCCCTGTGACACTGGACCTGCAGGGGATTCCTGAGAAGCCCCAGCCTACCGAGGAATGAATTCCCACTGAGCAAGTATCGGTGTCACAGATGGCTGTGCTGTTGACCACAGATTCCCGAAGAAGGGGTCTTGGGTAAATGGACAATACTGTGGCTCCCAGATTAAACTCAAATATGAATTGTCTAAAACCACCAGGAAGGAAACATAACTTTAAGTCACAACTTTATTAAATCTACTAGACAAAAAATAGAAAACTAGGAAGATCATTGAATCCAAAGTTTCTCCAAGTGTTGTCTGTGAATCACTGGATTTGGAAGGCCCTGAGATGTCAGTTAACAATCTAGATCCTGGATTCCCCTCAAACCGTCTAAATCAAAACCTCTGGGAGGAGACATTCCGCCTCTTCCACAAGAATCTACAGTGGCAACAAGAACCACCAAAATCTACTCCTGTCTGGAGAACAGTCTTCTAGAGCCCAATCCAGCCCTCTAGTAAGGGAGGAAAAGACAAATCTACTGGTCATAATATTTGAGAAGGGATTGCTCATCTTTTTTTTTTTGCGGTACGCGGGCCTCTCACTGTTGTGGCCTCTCCCGTTGCGGAGCACAGGCTCCGGATGCGCAGGCTCAGCGGCCATGGCTCACGGGCCCAGCCACTCTGCGGCATGTGGGATATTCCTGGACCGGAGCACGAACCCGTGTCCCCTGCATCGGCAGACGGACTCTCAACCACTGAGCCACCAGGGAAGCCCGAGATTGCTCATCTTTACGTTACCCACTCAGGTGAATAAAAGACTCTCTCAGGGTCCAAATCACTGTAAGGAGGCTCCCAGGTTGGAGGTGGTTAATACCAGTGTTCAGAAGTAACTAGTGACATTAAGTAAATCACCCCCATAGGGCTGGGGGTGAGAGGACAATTCTTTACCCTTCACAGTTATGGATTGGTTTGATTAATTACAAGAAAAATTACTCAAGGAGAATTTTTCCCCCTAAACTTAGGGTTCGATGCAGTCAGTAAGGGTTTTGAAATGTAGGTGAAGGAGCCAGTGCCTTACAGGAGGGGCTCCTTGTGAGTGGGCTGAAGGAGCGGAGAAAGAGGCAGTGAAGATGGAGATTCCCTCGGGGGCAGAGCAGGGCTTCCGCCAGGCCTAGTTGTGTAGTTCAGCACCTTCTCGATTTTGGGAGGTCCACAGGCTGTGCATGAGTTTGGGGATGGTGGTGGTAGTGTCTGGGCCTCCGCATGGCTTCCTGGCCAACAGGAATATCCACCACAGCCCCACCTGAAGCAGCGTGGGGAAGCGGATCAGAATATGTTACCCCAAAATAGGCCACTTTGGCACAAAGACTATTTTGAGTTGAAGGAAACTGAGACTCAGCAGATGCAGGGAGAGTTCTCTGCCCTCCTCATATCTGCCTAAAAGCAGGGCATAAATTTCCCTTTGAAGAAGGTACCAGCCCTGTACCAGGGAGAGAAGAGCGACTCTTATCATTGCAGATGGGGAGTCAACACTAAGACGAGTTTGCATAAACAGACCTTACTAAAATAGCCCTATCTTCCATTAGCTCCTCCCCATATATTTCCTAGTCACTTCCCCACAATTTATCACCTTTTGAAGCTCAAACCCTTTGCTTTGTTAAAAAGATATATAGAGAGGACCTTCAAGATGGCAGAGGAGTAAGACGTGATCACCTTCCTCCCTACAAATACATCAAAAATACATCGACGTGGGCTTCCCTGGTGGCGCAGTGGTTGGGAGTCCGCCTGCCGATGCAGGGGACGCGGGTTCGTGCCCCGGTCCAGGAAGATCCCACATGCCGCGGAGCCGCTGGGCCCGTGAGCCATGGCCGCTGAGCCTGTGCGTCCAGAGCCTGTGCTCCGCAACGGGAGAGGCCACAACAGTGAGAGGCCCACGTACCGCACACACACACACACAAAAATACAGCGATGTGGAACAACTCCTACAGAACACCTACTGAATGCTGGCAGAAGACCTCAGACCTCCCAAAAGGCAAGAAACTCACCACGTACCTGGGTAGGGCAAAAGAAAAAAGAATAAACAGAGACAAAAGAATAGGGACAGGACCTGCACCTCTAGGAGGGAGCTGTGAAGGAGGAAAGATTTCCACACACTAGGAAGCCCCTTCACGGGCGGAGACTGCGGGTGGCGGAGGGGGAAAGCTTCGGGGCCGCGGAGGAGAGCACAGCAACAGGGGTGCGGAGAGCAAAGCAGGGAGATTCCCGCACAGAGGATCAGGGCCGACCGGCACTCACCAGCCCGAGAGGCTTGTCTGCTCACCCGCCGGGACAGGCGGGGCTGGGAGCTGAGGCTCGGGCTTCGGTCGGATCCCAGGGAGAGGACTGGGCTTGGCGGCGTGAACACTGCCTGAAGGGGCTAGTGCGCCACAGCTACCCGGGAGGGAGTCCGGGAAAAAGTCTGGAACTGCCTGAGGCAAGAGACCATTGTTTCGGGGTGCTCGAGGAGAGGGGATTCAGAGGACCGCCTAAACGAGCTCCAGAGACGGGCGCGAGCCGCGGCTATCAGCGCGGACCCCAGAGACGGGCATGAGACGCTAAGGCCGCTGCTGCAGCCAACAAGAAGCCTGTGTGCAAGCACAGGTCACTGTCCACACCTCCACTCCCGGGAGCCTGTGCAGCCCGTCACTGCCAGGGTGCCGGGTTCCAGGGACAACTTCCCCGGGAGAACGCACGGTGCGCCTCAGGCTGGTGTAACATGCCAGCCTCTGCCGCCGCAGGCTCGAGCCGCATCCGTGCCGCTCCCTCGCCCCGGCCTGAGTGAGCCAGAGCTCCCGAATCAGCGGCTCCTTTAACCCCGTCCTGTCTGAGCGAAGAACAGACGCCCTCAGGCGACCTACACGCAGAGGCGGGTCCAAATCCAAAGCTGAACCCCAGGAGCTGTGCGAACAAAGAAGAGAAAGGGAAATCTCTCCCAGCAGCCTCAGAAGCAGCGGATTAAAGCTCCACAATCGACTTGATGTACCCTGCATCTGTGGAATACCTGAACAGACAACGAATCATCCCGAATTAAGGAGGTGGACTTTGGGAGCAACTGTAGACTTGGGGTTTGCTGTATGCTACTGACCAGTTTCTGATTTTTATGTTTATCTTAGTTTTTAACACTTGTTATCATTGGTGGATTTGTTTATTGGTTTTGTTGTTCTCTTTTTTTAATTACTTAAAAAAATTTTTAATTTAATAATTCTTTAAATTTTTTATTTTAATAACTATATTTATTTTAATTTCTTTTTTTTCTCCCTTTTCTTCTGAGCCGTGTGGGTGACAGGGTCTTGGTGCTCTGGCTGGGTGTCAGGCCTGTGCCTCTGAGATGGGAGAGCCAAGTTCAGGATATTGGTCCACCAGAGACCTCCCCGCTCCACGTAAGATCAAATGACGAAAATCTCCCAGAGATCTCCATCTCAGTGCTAAGACCCAGCTCCACTCAGTGACCAGCAAGCTACAGTGCTGGACACCCTATGCCAAACAACTAGCAAGACAGGAACACAACCCCACCCATTAGCAGAGAGGCTGCCTAAAATCATAAGGTTGTAGACAACCAAAACCACACCACTGGACGCAGTCCTGCCCACCAGAAAGACAAGATCCAGCCTCATCCACCACAACACAGGCACCAGTCCCCTCCACCAGGAAGCATACACAACCCATTGAACCAACCTTACCACGGGGGGCAGACACCAAAAACAAAAGGAAGTACGAATCTGCAGCCTGTGAAAACCAGACCCCAAACACAGTAAGTTCAGCAAAATGAGAAGACACAGAAACACGCAGCAGATGATGGAGCGAGGTAAAAACCCACCAGACCAAACAAATGGAGAGGAAATAGGCAGCCTACCTGAAAAAGAATTCAGAATAATGATAGTAAAGATGATCCAAAATCTTGGAAATAGAATGGAGAAAATACAAGAAATGTTTAACAAAGACCTAGAGGAACTAAAGAGCAAACAATGATGAACAACACAATAAATGAAATTAAAAATTCTCTAGAAGGGATCAATAGCAGAATAACTGAGGCAGAAGAACGGATAAGTGACCTGGAAGATAAAATAGTGGAAATAACTCCCACAGAGCAGAATAAAGAAAAAAGAATAAAAAAATTGAGGACAGTCTCAGAGACCTCTGGGACAACATTAAACACACCAACATTCGAATTATAGGGGTCCCAGAAGAAGAAGAGAAAAAGAAAGGGACTGAGAAAATATTTGAAGAGATTATAGTTGAAAACTTCCCTAATATAAGAAAGGAAATAGTCAATCAAGTCCAGGAAGTCCAGAGAGTCCCATACAGGATAATTCCAAGGAGAAACATGCCAAGACACATATTAATCAAACTATCAAAAATTAAATACAAAGAAAAAATATTGAAAGCAGCAGGGAAAGCAACAAATAACATACAAGGGAATCCCCATAAGGTTAACAGCTGATCTTTCAGCAGAAACTCTGCAAGCCATAAGGGAGTGGCAGGACATATTTAAAGTGATGAAAGGGAAAAACCTACAACCAAGATTACCCAGCAAGGATCTCATTCAGATTTGATGGAGAAATTAGAACTTTTTTTTTTTTTTTTTGCGGTATGCGGGCCTCTCACTGTTGTGGCCTCTCCTGTTGTGGAGCACAGGCTCCGGATGCGCAGGTTCAGCGGCCATGTCTTACGGGCCCAGCCACTCCGTGGCATGTGGGATCTTCCCATACTGGGGCACAAACCCGCGTCCCTTGCATCGGCAGGCGGACTCTCAACCACTGCACCACCAGGGAAGCCCTGAGAAATTAGAACTTTTACAGACAGGCAAAAGCTAAGAGAATTCAGCACCACCAAACCAGCTTTACAATGAATGCTAAAGGAACTTCTCTAGGCAGCAAACACAAGAGAAGGAAAATCCCTGCAATAACAAGCCCAAAACAATTAAGAAAATGGTATTAGGAACATACATATTGATCATTACCTTAAATGTAGATGGATTAATTGCTCCAACCAAAAGACATAGACTGTCTGAATGGATTCAAAAACAAGACCCATATATATGCTGTCTACAAGAGACCCACTTCAGACTTAGGGACACATACAGACTGAAAGTGAGGGTACGGAAAAAGATATTCCGTGGAAATGGAAATCAAAAGAAAGCTGGAGTAGCAATTCTCATATCAGAGAAAATAGACTTTAAAATAAAGATTATTACAGAGGCAAAGAAGGACACTACAGAATGATCAAATTATCAATCCACGAAGATAAAACAATTGTAAATATTTTTGCACCCAACATAGGAGCACCTCAATACATAAGGCAAATGCTAACAGCCATAAAAGGGGAAATCGACAGTAACACAATCATAGTAGGGGACTTTAACAACCCACTTTCACCAATGGACAGATCATCCAAAATGAAAATACATAAGGAAACACAAGCTTTAAATGACACATTAAACAAGATGGTGTTAAATGATATTTATAGGACATTCCATCCAAAAACAACAGAATACACTTTCTTCTCAAGTGCTCATGGAACATTCTCCAGTATAGATCATATCTTGGGTCACAAATCAAGCCTTGGTAAATTTAACAAAACTGAAATCGTATCAAGTATCTTTTCTGACCACAATGCTATGAGACTAGATACCAATTACAGGAAAAAAAACGGTAAAAAATACAAACACATGAAGGCCAAACTATACGCTACTAAATAAGCAAGAGATCACTGAAGAAATCAAAGAGGAAATCAAAAGATACCTATAAACAAATGACAGTGAAAACACGACGACCCAAAACCTATGGGATGCAGCAAAAGCAGTTCTAAGAGGGAAGTTTATATCAATACAATCCTACCTCAAGAAACAAGAAACATCTCAAATAAACAACCTAACCTTACATCTAAAGCAATTAGAGAAAGAAGAACAAAAAATCCCCAAATTTAGCAGAAGGAAAGTAATCATAAAGATCAGACCAGAAATAAATGAAGGAAACAATAGCAAAGATCAATTAAACTAAAAGCTGGTTCTTTGAGAAGGTAAACAAAATTGATAAACCATTAGTCAAACTTATCAAGAAAAAAAGAAGAGGACTCAAATCAACAGAATTAGAAATGAAAAAGGAGAAGTAACACCACACACTGTAGAAATACAAAGGATCGTGAAAGATTACTACAAGCAACTATATGCTAATAAAATGGACAACCTGGAAGAAATGGACAAATTCTTAGAAAAGCACAACATTCTGAGACTGAACCAGGAAGAAATAGAAAATATAAAGAGACCAATCACAAGCACTGAAATTGAAACTGTGATTAGAAATCTTCCAACAAACAAAAGCCAAGGACCAGCTGGCTTCACAGGTGAATTCTATCAAACATTTAGAGAAGAGCTAACACCTATTCTTCTCAAATTCTTCCAAAATATACCAGAGGGAGGAACATTCCCAAACTCATTCTACGAGGCCACCATCCCCCTGATATGAAAACCAAAGATGTCACAAAAAAGAAAACTACAGGCCAATATCACTGATGAACATAGATGCAAAAATCCTCAACAAAATACTAGCAAACAGAATCCAACAGCACGTTAAAAGGATTATACACCATGATAAGTGGGATTTATCCCAGGCATGCAAGGATTTTTCAGTATATGCAAGTCAACCAATGTGATACACCATATTAACAAATTGAAGGATACAGTCCATATGATCATCTCAATAGATGCAGAAAAAGCTTTTGACAAAATTCAACATCCATTTTTGATAAAAACACTCCAGAAAATAGACATAGAGGGAACTTACCTCAACATAGTAAAGGCCATGTATGACAAACTCACAGCCAACATCGTTCTCAATGGTGAAAAACTGAAACCATTTCCCTAAGATAAAGAACAAGACAAGGTAGCCCACTCTTATCACTAGTATTCAACGTAGTTTTGGAAGTTTTAGCTACAGCAATCAGAGAAGAAAAAGAAGTAAAAGGAATCCAAATTGGAAAAGAAGAAGTAAAACTGTCACTGTTTGCAGATGACATGATACTACACATAGAGAATCCTAAAGATGCTACCAGAAAACTACTAGAGCAATGAATTGGGTAAAGTAGCAGGATACAAAATTAATGCACAGAAATCTCTTGCTTTCCTATACACTAATGATGAAAAATCTGAAAGAGAAATTAAGGAAACACTCCCATTTACCATTGCAACAAAATGAATAAAATACCTAGGAATAAACCTACGTACGGAGAGAAAAGACCTGTATGCAGAAAACTATAAGACACTGATGAAAGAAATTAAAGATGATACAAACAGATGGAGAGATATACCATGTTCTTTGATTGGAAGAATTAACATTGTGAAATAACTATACTACCCAAAGCAATCTACAGATTCAATGCAATCCCAATCAAAACTACCAATGGCATTTTTCACAGAACTAGAACAAAACATGTCACAGTTTGAATGGAAACACAAAAGACCCCGAATAGCCAAAGCAATCTTGAGAAAGAAAGACGGAGCTGGGGGAATCAGGCTCCCAGACTTCAGACTATATTACAGAGCTACAGTAATCAAGACAGTATGGTACTGGCACAAAAACAGAAATATAGATCAATGGAACAGGTTAGAAAGCCCAGAGATAAACCCACACACATATGATTACCTTATCTTTTTTTTTTTTGCGGTATGTGGGCCTCTCACTGTTGTGGCCTCTCCCGTTGTGGAGCACAGGCTCCAGACACACAGGCTCAGTGGCCATGGCTCACGGGCCCAGCCGCTCCGTGACATGTGGGATCTTCCCGGACCGGGGCACGAACCCGTGTCCCCTGCATCGGCAGGCAGACTCTCAACCACTGCGCCACCAGGGAAGTCCTGATTACCTTATCTTTGATAAAGGAGGCAAGAATATACAATGGAGAAAAGACTGCCTCTTCTATAAGGAACGCTGGGAAAACTGGACAGGTACATGTAAAAGAAGGAAATTAGAACACTCTGTAACACCATACAGAAAAATAAACTCAAAATGGATTAAAGACGTAAATGTAAGGCCAGACACTATAAAACTTTTAGAGGAAAACGTAGGCAGAACACTCTATGACATGAATCACAGCGAGATCCTTTTTGACCCACCTCCTAGAGAAATGGAAATCAAAACAAAAATAAACAAATGGGACCTAATGAAACAAAAGCTTTTGCACAGCAGGGGAAACCATAAACAAGACCAAAAGACAACCCTCAGAATGGGAGAAAATATTTGCAAGCGAAGCAACTGACAAAGGATTAATCTCCAAAATATACAAGCAGCTCATGCAGCTCAATATCAAAAAAACAACCCAATCCAAAAATGGGCAGGAGACCTAAATAGACATTTCTTCAAAGCAGATATACAGATTGGCAGCAAACACATGAAAGAATGGTCAACATTCTAATCAGTAGAGAAATGCAAATCAAAACTACAATGATGTATTACCTCACCCCAGTCAGAATGGCCATCATCAAAAAATCTACACACAATAAATGCTGGAGAGGGTGTGGAGAAAAGGGAACCCTCTTGCACTGTTGGTGGGAATGTAAATTGATACAGCCACTATGGAGAACAGTATGGAGGTTCCTTAAGAAACTAAAAATAGAACTACCATACGACCCAGCAATCCCACTACTGGGCATATACCCTGAGAAAACCATAATTCAAAAAGAGTCATGTACCACAATGTTCATTGCAGCTCTATTTACAATAGGCAGGACATGGAAGCAACCTAAGTGTCCACCAACAGATGAATGGATAAAGAAGATGTGGCACATATATACAATGGAATATTACTCAGCCATAAAAAGAAATGAAATTAAGTTATTTGTAGTGAGGTGGATGGACCTAGAGTCTGTCATACAGAGTGAAGTAAGTCAGAAAGAGAAAAACAAATACCGTATGCTAACACATATATCTGGAGTCTAAAAAAAAAAGGTTCTGATGAGCCTAGGGACAGGACAGGAATAAAGACGCAGACATAAAGAATGGACTTGAGGACACAGGGAGAGGGAAGGGTAAGCTGGGAGGAAGTGAGAGAGTGGCATGAACATATATACACTACCAAATGTAAAATAGCTAGCTAGTGGGAAGCAGCCACATAGCACAGGGAGATCAGTTCCGTGCTTTTTGTTCACCTAGACGGGTTGGATAGGGAGGGTGGGAGGGAGACGCAAGAGGGAGGGGACATGGGAATATATGTATGCATATAGCTGATTCACTTTGTTATAGAGCAGAAACTAACACAATATTGTAAAGCAATTATACTCCAATAAAGATGTTGGAAAAAAAAGATATATAAGCCCCTGAGTGTAACTCCTTCTTTGAGTTTCACTTATTTTCTGTAAACCCATATGCCTATAAATATTAATGAAAATTGTGTGCCTTTTCTCCTGTTAATCTGTCTTTTGTTAGTTTAATTTGCAGGTCCCCAGGTACTTAACATAAGAGCATAGAGGAAAGGCTGTTCCTTCCTGACCTGGACAATGTCGCACAGTGAAGTCCACCACCGTAAGGAGGATGGTGGTATCTGGCCTGGCCTCGTCTCACAGGGGGTAGGTGGGGGACACCCAGCAGAGCTCCACAAGCCCCCAGCCCCCAGGACCCATGGGCAGGATGAGTGTTCAGAGGGTGGTGGAGGTGAGCAAACCTGTGCCCTGGGATGCCGAGCTACTGCAGTCCTCATGGCAGAGACAGCAATGGGCTATGGACGCCAGTGCAGCCTGCAGAGAATCAACCCCTGGGCAGTGGGCCGGGCCCCCAGGGGGTCATAGGGATGGGGAAAGTAACATGTATTCCCACTGTAGCCTGAGGACTGCCCCCGGGGTAACCAGCCTGCATAGGGGTACCTGAACTGACAGCCACTTCCAGTGGCTCAGAGCCCCCTTGCCCATGGAGTGCCTCTCTCTGTGGGTGGGATGAAGTTTACTCCTTCCTGCACTGCCCCGGGCAGTCATTCACACTACAGAGCTTTGATGACTTGCTCTGAGCCTGCCTGGCTTCAAACACCCCTGGTTTCCAGATTTCTTGGCTAACTGAGGCTGAAAAAGAAGAACTCACTAATGAGCTGCCTTGGTCAGGAGCCAGATACAATACACCAGCCGAACTTGAATTTCAGATAAACAGTGAAGGATTTTTTAGTGTATGTCCCAGGAAATATTTATATCAGCATCTGTGTATATATGTATATATGTATAAGTATTTATACAGTATGTATAAGTATAACCCAGGCAGTATTTATAAAAGTATTCATTACTTCAATGTAAGTATTTATATAAGTATAATACTTCAATATAAGTATTACTTATACATACTTGTACTAAAAAAATTACTCATTGTTTACCTGAATTTAGCTGGGTATCCTGTGCTTTAATTTGCTAAATCTGGCAACTCTACCAGAACAATGCTTTTGTGGCCTGACTGTGGCCATGGCTGTGGTCATACCCCTATAGTCAAGGAAACAGGAGAGCTGAAGTTTTATATCGGGCTGAAGGACTCATCCAGCCCTCAGATGTATTTTGTTTGCCCAGTATGGAGTTTTAATTTTCATTTTCAAATGATTGCCAACATTTAAAAATTGGGAGGCCTCACATATAACAAGGTTTTGGGGCTATTCTAGAAAAAGTGGGATATCTGGCAGTATTGCACGGAGACAGATTGGTTGGTGCCTGCCTTGGTCTCACTCATTTGTGCCTGGTTCCTGCAGCTGAGTTTGGGACCGGCTTACCCAGAGCATTTAGTTTCCTCAATCTTGCCCTTGAGCAGGGAGGCATTTTCTTTGGTCCCGAAAGCCCAGGGTGACTGCTGACCCTGACCAGGTGGATCTAAGTTGTGAGGACTCCGTATCTCCTACTCTCTGCTCTGACCTGGGAACTCGCTCCTCGTGAGGGCTTAGGTGTGATGTGGGACTAGTCCCCACAATTCCCTCTGAGTCTGTTATTATCTCTAAAAGGAGAGGGAAGCAAATCTATGTTTCCCAACATTATGTTTTTCGTTTTTGGTGCCAAAAGTTGTGGGGGTTTTTTTCTTCTTTTGCGGTACACGGGCCTCTCACTGTTGTGGCCTCTCCCGTTGCAGAGCACAGGCTCCGGACGCGCAGGCTCAGCGGCCATGGCTCACGGGCCCAGCCGCTCCGCGGCATGTGGGATCTTCCCGGACCGGGGCACGAACCCGTGTCCCCTGCATCGGCAGGCGGACTCTCAACCACTGCGCCACCAGGGAAGCCCCAAAAGTTGTGTTTTAACAACCTCATGTCACTGTGGAGCTAATATCTTGAAAGATCTTGTTTACCTGAGCAGATGACATGTGCTACAAGCAGCCTGTGAATTCTGGGCAGCCTGAAAGCTAACCGATGTCACCACACCTCATTGATCAAGTTCCCTGTGAAAGCAGAAACATTCCGTGAGCTCATGTAACCTGACTGAAAATACATGTAGGTGGCCCAGGCTACCTTTAGAGCCCCTAGGGGTTGGGGGCCGTATCAGTGAGCTTAGTCTAAGCCATGCTGAAGTAAGAGACAAACTCCAACATGTTGGTGGCTTTACCACATAAAAGTTCAAGCCCATGCAGCTGTGCCAGGGATTCGGCAGCTCTGTAGGTTCTGACAGGAGGATTCCGTTTCCTCCTCCCCTGTGGCTCTGCCATCTCAACATGGGGCTTTTGTGTTGGGAGAAGAGAGAGCTTTTTAGGGCCCCTCCTCTGCTCATGTTTCATTGGCAGGATCTGGTCTCATGGCCTCGCTTAAGGACAAGGGGCTGGGAATTACAGTTTTCTGTGTGCCTGGGAAGCAGCAGAGACATGCATATAGTGAGCTAAAAGGGACTACCCCAGGGACATCTGGTGACCCAGGGGGCCACTTTCAGCCCCCAGGTCCTACATCCTGCCCTTCAGAGTGGTCACAGGGTGTGGTGTAGTTATACACATACACCTGTTCGCGCTTTATGGTGCCTGACAGTCAGCAAGCAGAACAGATGCTACAGATACTCTGATCTTTATGTGTTTCCAAGTCCCATCTTTTTCTTCCTGATAATGATAGCTAAGCTTTATTTTAACTCTTACTATATGCGTGTATTGACCCGTTTATCTTCACAACAGCCCTACCAGGTAGATACTTTTTTTTTCTATTTCTATTTCTTTCTTTCTTTTTTTTTTTTACTGGTACATGTTTTATGGATTTAAAAAACAGGTGCTGTCTGTATTTGAACTGTCACGTTTGAAACATGACCTGGATTCCACCGCACACGGTTTCATTGTTTCCTTCTTTGTATGTGCATTTACTCAGCAGAAGGGTCTACAGTCACTGGAATCACTTGCTGGAGGGTCACACAGCTGGCTGGGGGGTAGGGCTGGGCTTCCTGAGAGCTGCGTTGCAGAGCCTGGACCCTAGCAGCTTTGCTGGCACTCGGATCATTAGGCTTTGGGCCTTGGACAAGTCCAGCTAGCTTCCACAGCCCCTTCCCCAGGATTTCAGAGACCTTCATCCTTGGAGACTCCATCCTGAGCACAAGATGAAACTGGCATTCGTTTGACCAACTATCGTGACTTGGCTTTAATTTGATTTAAAATGGATTATACATTACCCCTATAGGGGCTTGAAATGGGTTTTGTTCTTTACACTGCCTGGTGGCCCATGTTCCAGCAGGGATGTTTTGCAGCTCTCTGGGACTCTAGTCCAGCCCAGCCCTGAATCTAAATGACTATTGTTTCTCTATAAGCTTGCTCTCAGAGTCAACTGAAGCCTTTTTGTTTGTTATTAGGAAATTATTATCTTTACTTTTTGAACAGGTGATACATTTACAGAGTTTAAAAGTCAAGAGAGGGCTTCCCTGGTGGCGCAGGGGTTGAGAATCCGCCAGCCAATGCAGGGGACACAGGTTCGATCCCCGGTCCAGGGAGATCCCACATGCCACGGAGTAACTAAGCCCGTGTGCCACAACTTCTGAGCCTGTCCTCTAGAGCCTGCAAGCCACGATTACTGAACCCATGTGCCGCAACTACTGGAGCCCGTGCACTTAGAGCCCGTGCTCCGCAACAAGAGAAGCCACCACAATGAGAAGCTGGCGCACCGCAACTACTGAGCCTGTGCTCTAGAACCTGCAAGCCACAACTACTGAGCCCATGTGCTGCAACTACTGAAGCACGTGCACTTAGAGCTCTGCTCTGCAACAAGAGAAGCCACCACAATGAGAAGCCCGTGCACTGCAACTACTGAGCCTGCGCTCTAGAGCCCGTGAGCCACAACTACTGAGCCCACATGCCACAACTACTGAAGACCGTGCACCTAGAACCCGTGCTCCGCAACAAGAGCAGCCACTGCAGTGAGAAGCCTGCGCACCACAATGAAGGGTAGCCCCACTCGCCACAACTAGAAAAAGCGCGCGTGCAGCAACAAAGACCCGACACAGCCAAAAATAAATAAAATAAATAAATTTATTAAAAAAAAAAAGGTCAAGAGAAAATTCTCCCTCCTCTCAGCTACATGAAGGTGACCAGTCTTAATACAGTTTAATGTGTTTTGGGCATCCTCCCAGAAGTATTTTATGCACACATGAGCAGAGGTATTCTTTATTTCCTGTTCTACAGAAATGATTGCATACTACATATACAGTTGTTTTATCTAGCTTTTTTTCTCACTTAATATGTCTTGTAGACAGTTTGATATGATTTCTTCATTTTAAAAAAGTTACATAGTATTCCATTGTGTGTAGCTGTTCTATAATTTATTTAGCGGTCCTCTTCTGATAGGTATTTACAGTTTCCAGTCATCTATTACGTGCAATGCGGCAATGCATAACTTTAGACAAATGTGGATTGAGTTGGTGGCAAGTGTAAAGTGGATAAATTCATAGAAGAGGAATTCCTGGGCCAAAGGGCATATGCATTTGTAATTTTACTAGGTGCTGCAAATTGTCCCCCATAGGTATTGTTCCAGTTTATACTCCCACTACTGAAGTCTGAGAATATCCATTTCCCTGTATCTTTGGCAAGTGTGTTTTCAATGGTCCTGATTTTCCACAACCGGAACATCTCAGTGTGTTTAACTCGCATTCTCTTATTATGAGTGGGAGTGAGCCTCTTTCATGTTTTAGAGCCGTCAGCCTCAGTGAGCATTTCTTGCTCGGAGTTCTGGGGGTACAGGTGGCTTTGAGCAGGTCCCTGACCTAAGCTCAAAGCTGGCAGAACTCGCTGCCAACCACCCAGATTCATAGGTGAATGCCTGAGGGAGCAAGTTGCTTGCAGTGCGTTCCGCTGAAGCGCTTGGAGGTACAGAACCTAGTGCTAACCAGGCTGAGGGCGCCATTTGTTCTGAGATGGATAAATGCGACGCAGTTTGATACGGGGGACATTTGGGTCCTGGCTTAACACAGATGGAGCTCTACTGTCGGCCCTGGGTGTGTCCCATCAAAGCTGAAAATGACCTCACCGATCTACTGAATTTTCTTTTGTCCCACCCAATATCATGGAAGTGGTCATGGCTTTTTACTTTTTGATTATTAAAAAATCTTTTTATTATGAAACAAAAAAACATGTATAGAGAATAGTAACGTGAACCCCAGTACACACATCACCAAAATTAAGCCATGATGATGATTATGCCACGCTTGATTCATATATCCCATCTTGTCCTCCTTTTGATTCAGATTTTAAGGCAAATAATGTCATTTTACTCTTATATACTTCAGTCAACATCTCTAAAAGATGGATATTTTCATACATCAGTGGAATGCCATTACCATATCTGACGAAATTAACGGTAATTCCTTGGTATCATCAGATACCTAGATCTTGTAAAAATTCCGCAATTTGTCTCACATCTCTCTCTCCCTTTACCGTCAGTTTGTTTGATTCAGAGTCCACATGCTGCATTTGGTTCTTATGTTTCTTAAAGACTCTCTGTTCTAGAGCAGACCCTTTCTCCTTTTGCGAGGAAACTGAGTCCACTGCCAGCCCTTATTCAGCAGAGCGCCTCCATTCTAAATCTGCATATTTGCTTCCTGTGGAGTCATTAATTTGTTCCTGTATCCTCTATATTGCCTGCAGAGTAGAAGCGACTTTTAGAAGCTAATTTGATACGGGTTCAGATATTTGGGTGAGAGTCCCAAGGCCATACTGGGTACCTCTTCCCGCATCATTTCAGAAAACACACGGTGGGTCTTTCGTCCCACTAAGCAAGGTCAGTGGGGTCAAGTGATGCCCGGCAGGCCTCTCCACTGCAAACGTCTCCTTCAGTCTTTCCCCTCAACCTTTCACACAGTGTTTTCCTCTACCAACTGTGTTGCCAGAATCAGGTATTTCATTAGGGGTTGAAAAATAGAGGTTTTCAAGTTATATCATTCCTTTCACATTTATTAGCTAATTTTTTTCTTTTTTGTTCTTCTTTTTTTAATATGAAGAAAACTAGGGCTATTTGGTCACCCTGGAATAGTTTATACCAGTCTTAAAATGGCCAATGATTTTCTCAGGTTTTTCTTTCTTTCTTTTTTTTTTTTGGTAACAAGTATTTATTTCAATAAAGAATTCACCATAGGATAACATTAAATAACTAGCTTTCCAAGTGCACTTACATAAAATCTCTTTAAGAACACTGCCATTATGTCAATAGAAAGTGAGCTAATATTTAAGCTGAATATAAATGACTCTGTAGGGGAAAGAGGGCTTGGCTATTCTCAGGTGTCTTTGCTTAATTAGTCTATCCTTTCCCACTTGAGAAATAAATAAATAAATAAATAATAAATAAATAGGACCATATCATGTTCAGACCATGAAACGAGCCTAGGAGAGAGCTTCTTAGCTTTTCTCATTATCATTGAATGTTCAGCACCAAGTGTGTGTGTGTAATTTCATAATTCCTAATTGATTCTTTTTAATCGCTGGTCTTATCCTTTCTCCCTGCCTTTTGTCTTCTCCTCAGGGTCTGTCTCCTTGAATAGGCAAAGTATTGCGATATAAGCAAGCATGAAGTCTGAAATATCATCACTGAATATCCCTTTAGACCCAAAGCCAAACACTTCTTGTTTAGATAATATACCACAGTGACCATCATACTTTAGTGAGAATGAATGCAACCAGCTTGCTTTCCATTTCACAGATTCGTTTACTGAGGGAAAGTAAATTGATTTGGGAGTTGGTGAGGAGAAACAGGCCTGGGAAGGAAGCAGAGGGAGTTAAGTTACTGGTTGCAGGTCACTGCCTAGGTGGTTGTGAGAAGGCTGAGCTTGGGGGTAATAGAGGCAGCTGAGGACATTTCATGCTATAAAGAAGTACTAGGAAGGAGAGAAAGGTAAAGGTGTGCCAGGGAATTTTTACTGCTCAAGAACAGGTTAGGTGCCTCTGTTATGGGCAGCTAGAGTACCTATTCTTCCCCTGTCACACTGTGTCATGAAAGGTGCTTTTTGCTGAAAGTCAAGAATACCAGACTAAGAAAGACCCCTGTGTGGACACGTTCATTTGTGAATGAATATTGATTGGGAAGTTAATATAGCACAGTGGTTAAGTTCACAGGATTTGGGGACAGATCAAACTGAGGTCATCATTTGGACAAGCTGCTTTAATAGCTTCAGCCCTCAGTTTCCCCATCTGTAAAATGGGGATAATAATAAGGCCATAGGGCTGTTAGAAAGATAAGTGAAAAATGACTTCAAGCACTAAACACATTTCCATTTACACAAGGCCTCTCAATACATAATAACTTTGAAAAGCAGTTTAAAATCAAAAAAAGTTTTTTTTTTTTCACTTCACGAAAGGATTCTACTACTGTTTGTAGAAGAAGATTTAATTTTCACTAATCCAGTGGGCACACAACTCCTCCAGGGATCTTTCTGTCGTGTAAACAAGAGTGACCCAGATGCCCCTTAGACATTGCTAGATTGTTCCGGATGCAAAGGTTCCTGGCTAGATGAAAAGCAGCTTCTAGCAGCTCTGATTTTGCACTCCTATCGTTTTCAATCCACCTGTTTAAGGATTAGTCCCTGAAGTAGGGCTGAAACAAAATCCACACCGCACCGTTACGGACATCTTATGTTCCTCGAGCCAATGGCGCCATCTTCTGGTGGAATTCCGCTAACACAGTTTGGCACCGATCCCAGGTTTTGCATCCACTCTCAGCTTTGCCACAAGTGTTCCCAAGAATCCCTGTTTTTGTGATCTCACCTTGTCTTTCACACTTAATAAAGTGCAGTCAGGTGCCTCGGTTCCATCGGCTCCAGAGATGATGGCAACGTTGCTCACTGTTCCTCACTCTCTGGCTTCATCTCGCCCCTGTGCCTCTCATTGCCGCTCACTGGGGCCACATGGGCAATGCCGTTTCTACTTGTGTGGCCCTATACATGCTTGAGAGAAGTGATGACAAATGCCAGGTACCCGGGTAAAAACAACTTAAGTCTGTTCTGAGGTAGGATTTAAGGGGATGCTTCTAACTCTTTTTTTAAAAAAAATTATTTATTTTTGGTTGCATTGGGTCTTCGCTACTGCGTGTGGGCTTTCTCTAGTTGCGGAGAGCCGGGGCTACTCATCGTTGTGGTGCATGGGCTTCTCATTGCGGTGGCTTCTCTTGTTGCGGATCACAGGCTCTAGGTGCACAGGCTTCAGTAGTTATGGCAAGAGGGCTCAGTAGTTGTGGTTTGCGGGCTCTAGAGCGCAGCTCAGTAGTTGTGGCGCACAAGCTTAGTTGCTCTGCGGCATGTGGGATCTTTCCGGACCAGGGCTCAAACCCATGTCCCCTGCATTGGCAGGTGGATTCTTAACCACTGCGCCACCAGGGAAGTCCCGCTTCTAACTCTTATACGTCCTTCTTTGAACCCTAAGTATTTGAGAAGTTAGTCTCTGAAATTAGAACTCACTGCCACCCAAGTCTGGAGCACTTTCAAAAAGGAACAGTCTATATGCATGACTGTATGTTGCTGCAGGCAGGGTGTCTGTGCACTGAGAGGGTGGATGAGGCCACTGTGTGTCTGAGGACGTGAGGGGCCAAGACTGTCCAGGCAAGATTATTGCTAAGTTAATTCCAGAAGCTTGCTACAAGGTGTGGTCCAAGGACCACCACCAGCAGAAGCATCGGAAGCTCGTTAGTAGTGCAGACTGTTGAGTGACAACCCAGACCTTTTGATTCAGACTCCGAATTTTAAGTAGACCCTCAGTAATGTGTATGCACTTTAAAATTGGAAAAGCACTGAGTTATAGCAGCCGTTCTCAACTTTTGCTCATGTCAGAATAACCCAGGAGTTTTTAAAGATCCTGATACGCAGGGCTCACCCCAGACTAATTGCATTAGATTCTCTGGGAGTAAGACACAAATTTAGAAAGAGGTTGACCACTTAAAATAGGTCCATACAGGGCTTCCCTGGTGGCACAGTGGTTGAGAGTCCGCCTGCCGATGCAGGGGACACGGGTTCGTGCCCCGGTCCGGGAGGATCCCATATGCCGCGGAGAGGCTGGGCCCGTGAGCCATGGCCGCTGAGCCTGCAGCGTCCAGAGCCTGTGCTCCGCAACGGGAGAGGCCACAACAGTGAGAGACCTGTGTACCGCAAAATAATAAATAAATAAAAAACATTAAAATAGGTCCATACAATTATCCAGAGCTGGACTTCCCCATAAATACGGCTCAAGGAAGCTGGACCACAGACTCTTCCTTCTTGAAGACCTCACAAAAAAGTGTCAGAACCAAGCATAAATGCTCTATAGCTAACAAGCTAAGGAAGAGGTACAAATTCTAGCAAGAGTCTTTAAAACTTTAAAATGTGGTGGACAAGAAAATAAATAGAAGACTCTGGTGTAGAACAGAGAAGACCTACTTACCCAAACTTCTGCCAGACGGTGTTTAAAGGAAAGGAGGCTGGTAAGAAAATCCTGAGAATTCTCACTACTATCCACCAATATAAAGGGGGAAAAAAAGCCCTGAAGACTAAGTAGGCAGAGTAAAGGAAAAGTGAAGAGTATTGTGACTTCTTGAGACCTCAGCAGAGGTGAGAAAACCAGCAGATTGGCTGTTTCCCAGTGACCCATCGAAACCTGGTGAGTGCCCCCCTGCAGGTACCCGCTCACGGAAGTAAGATTCATCTCCTGGTACAGGATGTGTATAAAACCTCATGTTAACAGGGGAGCCGAGGACCTTCAGTAAAAACCTCCACAGCCCTATCAGAACTCTCTATGCCTTTAAGCTGGGAAAATTGGGTAATACACACTCTGCAGCCTTCCAACAGCAGTTTGGACAACCAGATCACAGGTATTATAAATCTAACTGCCTACAGGGGCCAGGCAGGTGCTATAAATAAATGATGCTGGTTAGGTGTAAGGCCATAGGGAGCGGTGTGGTCCACGGTAAACTAGAGAGCAGAAGCTTCACCTTAATCAGCGGGTCTTAAAGTGTGGGCCCCAGCAACATCAGCATCAGCTGGAAACTTGTTAGAAATACAAATTTCTTAAACCCTGTGGGTGGAAAAACTGTTTTAACAAGCTCCCCAGAAGGGTCTGATGCTCACTGAAGATTAAGAACTGCCAGTGTAAAGAGTCTCTGGCTGATTGTTGCTATCTGAGAAGGTAGGTCCAGTGTTGTCATGTCTTATGATTTTTTTTTCAAGAGAAACTAAAACTGTGGAATTCCATGTGGAACCTCCTAATTTTTAAATGTTGGTAACAGATTTGCATTTTGTAGAAATACCAAGTGGACCAAACAAAATACATGATTGTTTCACAGGGTGCAAGTCTGTTTGATGTAGAACATCTGGATGAAATTGCCCATGTTAAGCATGGAAAAGATGAAAAGAAATGACATGGTAAATGTATAAAATACTACAGGAAAGGAAAGGAAAGGAATGAGAGAGACAGAGCATGTAAAGATAAATGAACAACTCAGTCTAGAAGGAAAAAATACCCAAAGGAAAAGGGAACTCAAAAATGAGATGATAAAATGGCAAGAAAATGGATCCATTATACTTTGAGGAGATTTGAGATATATCCCCGATCTTAAACCCATCAATGGATCAACAACACGGGAATTCAGGGAACAGGCTTTTACAAGCCAACCATTGGGTGGGTGCTGTCGCCTGCCTTTGGAAAGTTGGCCAAGCAGAGAGGGACTCGCTCCAGTAAACACACCTCTGGGGGCTTCCCTGGTGGTGCAGTGGTTAAGAATCCACCTGCTAATGCAGGGGACACAGGTTCGAGCCCTGGTCCGGGAAGATCCCACATGCTGCGGAGCAACTAAGCCCGTGAGCCACAACTCTTGAGCCTGCGCTCTAGAGCCTGCGAGCCACAACTACTGAGCCTTCGAGCCACAACTACCGAGTCCACACACCACAACTACTGAAGCCCGCGCGCCTAGAGCCTGTCCTCAGCAACAAGAGAAGCCAGTGCAATGAGAAGCCCGCACATCACAAGGGAGAATAGCCCCTGCTCACTGCAACTAGAGAAAGCCCATGTGCAGCGATGAAGACCCAAAGCAGCCAAAAATAAATAAATACATGCATTTATTAAAAAAAAACACACCTCTGAGTGCCAACCAGTCAACAACTGTCTCACCCAATGATGTCATCCAGGTATGTCCCTAAGCTCCACCTTCCCCCAACCCCTAGGTGAGATCAAGAGTCTGGTCTGCTGGGAGAGACCCTAATACAGCGATCGCTCCAGGTATGTCTTTTTTATTTCAGATATTGAATGATGGTCTCATGCTTTGACGAATTCAGGAATGAAGAAGTTGAATGAAAAAGAAATCGGTGGTGAGGAGTGAATGATTCAAACTGGAACAAATAGAACAACCATGAAGTTGTGATTATTGAATAGGATGTAAATGTTATAAAATGACAAAGTAAAATATAACTAACAACAACAACAAAAACAGAAGGTTGGGGGAGGGAGGTGGAGGAAATTTAAGATGTTTAATTTCCTGAGCGTTTTACTTGTATCATTTGGCTGTAATATCTAAAATTCAACCAGTGTTAAAAAATGATTCCAATATATTAACCTTCGCACCAATGTCTTTAAAATTATTTTTATTATAACAAAATTTAAATATGTATTAACATGACTAGATATTATCGTCCTATTCTCATAGTTCTTTTTCCTTTTTAACATCTTTATTAGTGTATAATTGCTTTACAGTGGTGTGGTAATTTCTGCTTTATAACAAAGTGAATCAGCTATACATATACATATATCCCCATATATCCTCCCTCTTGCATCTCCCTCCCACCCTCCCTATCCCACCCCTCTAGGTGGTCACAAAGCACTGAGCTGATCTCCCTGTGCTTTGCGGTTGTTTCCCACTAACTATTTTACATTTGGTAGTGTATATATGTCCATGCCACTCTGTCACTTCGTCCCAGCTTACCCTTCCCCCTCCCCATGTCCTCAAGTCCATTCTCTACTTCTGTGTCTTTATTCCTGTCCTGCCCCTAGGTTCACCAGAACCATTTTTTGAGATTCCATATATATGTGTTAGCATACAGTATTTGTTTTTCTCTTTCTGGCTTACATCACTCTGTATGACAGACTCGAGGTCCATCCACCTCACTACAAATAACTCAGTTTTGTTTCTTTTTATGGCTGAATAATATTCCATTGTATATATGTGCCACATCTTGTTTATCCATTCATCTGTCGATGGACACTTAGGTTGCTTCCATGTCCTGGCTATTGTAAATAGACCTGCAGTGAACATTGTGGTCCATGACTCTTTTTGAATTATGGTTTTCTCAGGGTATACGCCCAGTAGTGGGATTGCTGGGTCGTATGGTAGTTCTATTTTTAGTGTTTTAAGGAACCTCCATACTGTTCTCCATAGTGGCTGTATCAATTTACATTCCCACCAACAGTGCAAGAGGGTTCCCTTTTCTCCACACCCTCTCCAGCATTTATTGTGTGTAGATTTTTTGATGATGGCCATTCTGACTGGTGTGAGATGATACCTCATTGTAGTTTTGATTTGCATTTCTCTAATGATTAATGATGTTGAGCATTCTTTTTTTTTTTTTGTGGTACGCGGGCCTCTCACTGTTGTGGCCTCTCCTGTTGTGGAGCACAGGCTCCAGACACGCAGGCTCAGTGGCCATGGCTCACGGGCCCAGCTGCTCCGTGGCATGTGGGATCTTCCTGGACCGGGGCACGAACCCGTGTCCCCTGCATCGGCAGGCGGACTCTCAACCACTGCGCCACCAGGGAAGCCCCGAGCATTCTTTCATGTGTTTGTTGGCAATCTGTATATCTTCTTTGGAGAAATGGCTACTTAGGTGTTCTGCCCATTTTGGGATTGGGTTGTTTTGTTTTTTTGATATTGAGCTGCATGAGCTGCTTCTATATTTTGGAGATTAATCCTTTGTCAGTTGCTTCGCTTGCAAATATTTTCTCCCATTCTGAGGGTTGTCTTTTCGTCTTGTTTGTGGTTTCCTCTGTGGTGCAAAAGCTTTTAAGTTTCATTAGGTCTCATTTGTTTATTTTTTTAAATTTCCATTTCTCTAGCAGGTGGGTCAAAAAGGACCTTGCTGTGATTTATGTCATAGAGTGTTCTGCCTACGTTTTCCTCTAAGAGTTTAATAGTGTCTGGCCTTACATTTACATCTTTAATACATTTTGAGTTTATTTTTGTATATGGTATTAGAGAGTGTTCTAAATTCATTCTTTTACATGTAGCTGTCCAGCACCACTTATTGAAGAGGCTGTCTTTTCTCCATTGTATATTCTTGCCTCCTTTATCAAAGATAAGGTGACCATATGTGCGTGGGTTTATCTCTGGGCTTTCTAACCTGTTCCATCGATCTATATTTCTTTTTTTGTGCCAGTACCATACTGTCTTGATTACTGTAGCTTTGCAGTATAGTCTGAAGTCTGGGAGCCTGATGCCTCCAGCTCCGTTTTTCTTTCTCAAGATTGCTTTGGCTATTCGGGGTCTTTTGTGTTTCCAAATTGAGAAATTTTTTGTTCTGTGAAAAATGACATTGGTAGTTTGATAGGGGTTGCACTGAATCTGTAGATTGCTTTGGGCAGTATAGTCATTTTCACAATGTTGATTCTTCCAATCGAAGAACATGGTGTATCTCTCCATCTGTTTATTTCATCTTTAATTTCTTTCATCAGTGTCTTATAGTTTTCTGCATACAGATCTTTTGTCTCCCTAGGTAGGTTTATTCCTAGGTATTTTATTCTTTTTGTTGCAATGGTAAATGGGAGTGTTTCCTTAATTTCTCTTTCAGATTTTTCATCATTAATGTATAGGAATGCAAGATATTTCTGTGCATTAATTTGGTATCCTGCAACTTTACCAAATTCATTGATTAGCTCTAATAGTTTTCTGATAGCATTTTTAGGATTCTCTATGTATAGTATCATGTCATCTGCAAACAGTGACAGCGTTACTTCTTTTACAATTTGGATTCCTCTTATTTCTTTTTCTTCTCTGATTGCTAAAACTTCCAAAACTATGTTGAATAATAGTGGTGAGAGTGGACAACCTTGTCTTGTTCCTGATTTTAGAGGAAATGGTTTCAGTTTTTCACCATTGAGAACGATGTTGGCTGTGGGGTTGTCATATATGGCCTTTATTATGTTGAGGTAAGTTCCCTCTATGCCTATTTTTTGGAGGGTTTTTATCATAATTGGGTGTTGAATTTTGTCGAAAGCTTTTTCTGCACCTATTGAGATTATCATATGGATTTTATCCTTCAGTTTGTTAATGTGGTGTATCACATTGATTGATTTGCGTATACTGAAGAATCCTTGCATTCCTGGGATAAACCCCACTTGATCATGGTGTATGATCCTTTTAATGTGCTGTTGGATTCTGTTTGCTAGTATTTTGTTGAGGATTTTTGCATCTATGTTCATCAGTGATATTGGCCTGTAGTTTTCTTTCTTTGTGACATCTTTGTCTGGTTTTGGTATCAGGGTGATTGTGGCCTCCTAGAATGTATTTGGGAGTGTTCATCCCTCTGCTATATTTTGGAAGAGTTTGAGAAGAATAGGTGTTAGCTGTTCTCTAAATGTTTGATAGAATTCGCCTGTGAAGCCATCTGGTCCTGGGCTTTTGTGTACAGGAAGATTTCTAATTACAGTCTCAATTTCAGTGCCTGTGATTGGTCTGTTTATATTTTCTATTTCTTCCTTGTGCAGTTTTGGAAGATTGTGCTTTTCTAAGAATTTGTCCATTTCTTCCAGGTTGTCCATTTTATTGGCATATAGTTGCTTGTAGTAATCTCTCATGATCTTTCGTACTTCTGCAGTGTCAGTTGTTAGTTCTCCTTTTTCATTTCTAATTCTATTGATTTGCGTCTTCTCCCTTTTTTTCTTGATGAGTCTGGCTAATGGTTTATCAATTTTGTTTATCTTCTCAAAGAACCAGCTTTTAGTTTTATTGATCTTTGCTATTGTTTCCTTCATTTCTTTTTCATTTATTTCTGATCTGATCTTTATGATTTCTTTCCCTCTGCTAACTTTGGGTTTTTTATTTTTTGTTGTTGTTGTTGTTCTTTCTCTAATTGCTTTAAGTGTAAGTTTAGGTTGTTTATTTGAGATGTTTCTTATTTCTTGAGGTAAGATTGTATTGCTATAAACTTCCCTCTTAGAACTGCTTTTGCTGCATCCCATAGGTTTGGGGTCGTCATGTTTTCATTGTCATTTGGTTCTAGGTATCTTTTGATTTCCTCTTTGATATATTCAGTCATCTGTTGGTTATTTAGTAGTGTATTGTTTAGCCTCCATGTGTTTGTATTTTTTACAGCACATTTTCCTGTAGTTGATATCTAGTCTCATAGCGTTGTGGTCAGAAAAGATACTTGATATGATTTCAGTTTTCTTAAATTTACCAAGGCTTGATTTGTGACACAAGATGTGATCTATCCTGGAGAATATTCCATGAGCACTTGAGAAGAATGTGTATTCTGTTGTTTGGGGATGGAATGTCCTATAAATATCAATTAAGTCCATCTTGTTTAATGTGTCATTTAAAGCTTGTGTTTCCTTATTTCTTTTCATTTTGGATGATGCATCCATTGGCGAAAGTGGGGTGTTAAAGTCTCCTACTATGATTGTGTTATTGTCGATTTCCCCTTTTATGGCTGTTAGCATTTGCCTTATGTATCAAGGTATTCCTATGTTGGGGGCGTAAATATTTACATTTGTTATATCTTCTTCTTGAATTGATCCCTTGATCATTATGTACTGTCCTTCTTTGTCTCTTGTAATAGTCTTTATTTTAAAGTCTCTTTTGTCTGATATGAGAATTGCTACTCCAGCTTTCTTTTGATTTCCATTTGCATGGAATATCTTTTTCCATCCACTCACTTTCAGTCTGTATGTGTCCCTAAGTCTGAAGTGGGTCTCTTGTAGACAGCATATATATAGGTCTTCTTTTTGTATCCATTCAGCCAGTCTGTGTCTTTTGGTTGGAGCATTTAATCCATTTCCATTTAAGGTAGTTATTGGTATGTATGTTCCTATTACCATTTTCTTAATTGTTTTGTGTTTGTTATTGTAGGACTTTTCCTTCTGTTGTGTTTCCTGCCTAGAGAAGTTCCTTTAGCATTTGTTGTAGCTGGTTTGGTGGTGCTGAATTCTCTTAGCTTTTGCTTGTCTGTAAAGGTTCTTATTTCTCCGTCGAATCTGAATGAAATACTTGCTGGGTAGAGTATTCTTGGTTGTAGGTTTTTCCCTTTCATCACTTTAAATATGTCCTGCCACTCCCTTATGGCTTGCAGAGTTTCTGCTGAAAGATCAGCTGTTAACCTTATGGGAATTCCCTTGTATGTTATTTGTTGTTTTTCCCTTGCTGCTTTTAATATTCTTTCTTTGTATTTAATTTTTGATAGTTTGATTAATATGTGTCTTGGCATGTTTCTCCTTGGATTTATCCTGTATGGGACTCTCTGCATTTCCTGGACTTGATTGACTTATTCCTTTCCCATATTAGAGAAGTTTTCAACTATAATCCCTTCAAATATTTTCTTAGTCCCTTTCTTTTTCTCTTCTTCTTCTGGAACCCCTATAATTCGAATGTTGGTGCGTTTAATGTTGTCCCAGAGGTCTCTGAGACTGTCCTCAGTTCTTTTCATTCTTTTTTCTTTATTCTGCTCTGCAGTAGTTATTTCCACTATTTTATCTTCCAGGTCATTTATCCGTTCTTCTGCCTCAGTTATTCTGCTATTGATTCCTTCTAGAGTGTTTTTAGTTTCATTTATTGTGTTGTTCATCATTGTTTGTTTCCTCTTTAGTTCTTCTAGGTCCTTGTTAAACGTTTCTTGTATTTTCTCCTATCTATTTCCAAGATTTTGGATCATCTTTACTATCATTACTCTGAATTCTTTTTCAGGTAGACTGCCTATTTCCTCTTCATTTGTTAGGTCTGGTGGGTTTTTACCTTGCTCCTTCATCTGCTGTGTGTTTCTCTGTCTTCTCATTTTGCTTAACTTACTATGTTTGGGGTCTCCTTTTTGCAGGCTGCAGGTTCGAAGTTCCTGTTGTTTTTGATGTCTGCCTCCACTGGGTAAGGTTGGTTCAATGGGTTGTGTAGGCTTCCTGGTGGAGGGGACTAGTGCCTGTGTTCTGGTGAGTGATGCTGGATCTTGTCTTTCTGGTGGGCAGGTCCACGTCTGGTGGTGTGTTTTGGGGTGTGTTTGACCTTATTATGATTTTAGGCAGCCTCTCTGCTGATGGGTGGGTTGTGTTCCTGTCTTGCTAGTTGTTTGGCTTGTGGTGTCCAGCACTGTAGCTTGCTGGCTGTTGTGTGGAGCTGGGTCTTAGCACTGAGATGGAGATCTCTGGGAGAGCTTTTGCCTTTTGATATTACATGGAGCCGGGAGGTTTCTGGTGGACCAATGTCCTGAACTTGGCTCTCCCATCTCAGAGGCACAGGCCTGACACCCAGCCGGAGCACCAAGACCCTATCTGCCACATGGCTCAGAAGAAAAGGGAGGAAAAAAAAAGAAAAAAATAATTAATTAAAATAAATAAAGTTATTAAAATTAAAAAATGTAATAAAATAAATTTTTTTTAAAGTAATAAAAAAGAAAAAAAAAAGAAGAGAGCAACCAAACCAATAAACAAATCCACCAATGATAACAAGCGTTAAAAACTAAACTAAGATAAACATAAAAATCAGAAACTGGTCAGTAGCATACAGCAAACCCCAAGTCTACAGTTGCTCCCAAAGTCCACCTCCTCAATCTGGGATGATTGGTTGTCTATTCAGGTATTCTACAGATGCAGGGTACATCACGTTGATTGTGGAGCTTTAATCCACTGCTCCTGAGGCTGCTGGGAGAGATTTCCCTTTCTCTTCTTAGTTCGCTCAGCTCCCAGGGGCTCAGCTTTGGATTTGGACCCGCCTCTGCGTGTAGGTCGCCTGAGGGCGTCTGTTCTTGGCTCAGACAGGACGGGGTTAAAGGAGCCGCTGATTCGGGGGCTCCGGCTCACTCAGGTGGTGGGGAGGGAGGGGTACAGATGTGGGCCGAGCCTGCAGAAGCAGAGGCCAGCAGGACGTTGCACCAGCCTGAGGCGTGCAGTGCGTTCTCCCGGGGGAGTTGTCCCTGGATCACGGGACCGTGGCAGTGGTGGGCTGCACAGGCTCCCTGGAAGGGGGGTGTGGACAGTGACCTGTGCTCGCACACAGGCTTCTTGGAGGCGGCAGCAGCAGCCTTAGCGCCTCATGCCCGTCTCTGGGGTCCGCGCTGATAGCCGCGGCTGGCGCCCGTCTCTGGAGCTCCTTTAAGTGGCGCTGTTAATCACCTCTCCTCGCGCACCAGGAAACAAAGAGGGAAGAAAAAGTCTCTTGCCTCTTCGGCAGGTCCGGACTTTTTCCTGGACTCCCTCCCGGCTAGCTGTGGCGCAGTAGCCCCCTGCAGGCTGTGTTCACGCCGCCAACCCCAGTCCTCTCCCTGGGATCCAACCGAAGCCCGAGCCTTAGCTCCCAGCCCCGCCCGTCCCGGCGGGTGAGCAGACAAGCCTCTCGGGCTGGTGAGTGCCAGTCGGCCCTGATCCTCTGTGCGGGAATCTCCCTGCTTTGCCCTCCGCACCCCTGTTGCTGTGCTCTCCTCCGCGGCCCCGAAGCTTCCCCCTCCGCCACCCGCAGTCTCTGCCCGTGAAGGGGCTTCCTAGTGTGTGGAAACCTTTCCTCCTTCACAGCTCCCTCCCACTGGTGCAGGTCCCGTCTGTATTCTTTTGTCTCTGTTTACTCTTTTGCCCTACGCAGGTACGTGGGGAGTTTCTTGCCTTCTGGGAGGTCTGAGGTCTTCTGCCAGCGTTCAGTAGGTGTTCTGTAGCAGTTGTTCCACACGTCGATGTATTTCTGATGTATTTGTGGGGAGGAAGGTGATCTCCACGTCTAACTCCTCTGCCATCTTGAAGATCTCCGTTCCTCATAGTTCTTATACAAAGTAAACACAGACAAAACTAGTAAAATCTAGCAACAGTAAGTTAAAAATAGATTTTGAGTATAACATCTCTACAGAAAAGAGCACAGATCACTGTATAGCAAAATGAATTTTCACAAGATGAACACACTCATTGTCAGCACCTGGATCAAGACCTAAAACATTTTTCGTCCGTACGATCATCAGCTCCCCCGGCAAAGGTAACTCCAAGTCTGACTTCTAACACTAGCTTCGTTTTGCCTTTTTTGAAGTTTATAAAGATGGAACCATAACAGTGTGCTCTCTTTTGTGACTGGCTCCTTTCACGCAACGTTAGACCCTGTGACGTTCATCCATGTTGTTAGTTTATTTTACGTAGTATTCTATTGTATGAATATACCATAGTTTATCCATTCTATGGTTAGTGGACTTTGAGCTATTTCTGGATTTGGCTACTAGGAACAGGGCTTCTGTGAACATTCTTACATATGTCTTTTGGTGAACATATGTGCATTTATCTGTTACATATATTCCGAGAAGTGGAGTTGCTCGGGCAGAGTATACATATGTTCAGTTTAAGCAGATGCTGCCAAACAGTCATCCAAAGGAGTTGTAGCAATTTAGAGTTCCGCCAGCAGTGCATGGAACTTGCAGATGTTCTGTATACTTGCCAACAGCTGGTACTGTCAGTCTTTCTAATTTTAGCCATTCTGTTGGGTGTTCAGTGATTATCTCACTGCAATTTTATGTGCATTTCGCTGACAACTAATGATGCTGAGCACTTTTTCACATGTTTATTAACCGTCTGGATATTCCTTTTTAGGTAGTGCCTATTCACAGTTTTTTTCATTACAATTGGATTATCTGTCGTTTTCCTTACTGATTTGTAGACGTTTTTATATGTTGTGAATTCAAGTCTATTATTGGATGTATTATATAACAGAAGTTCTTAATTTTAGTGAAGTCTAAGGTGATGTAGGTATTCTATGTTTTCATCTAGGAGCTTTATTGTTTTACATTTCATATTTAGATTTACAATTCATCTGGAACTGATTTTTGTGTATGGGATGAGGTAGGGGTCAAGCTTCATTTTTTTTTCTTCATATAGGTTTCCAGTTGACCCAGCACCACTTATTGAAAAGGCTGTCTTTTTTTTTTTTTTTTTTTTTGCTGTATGCAGGCCTCTCACTGTTGTGGCCCCTCCCGTTGCGGAGCACAGGCTCTGGACGCGCAGGCTCAGCGGCCATGGCTCACGGGCCCAGCCGCTCCGCGGCATGTGGGATCTTCCCAAACCGGGGCACGAACCCGCGTCTCCTGCATTGGCAGGCGGACTCTCAACCACTGTGCCACCAGGGAAGCCCGAAAAGGCTGTCTTTTCTTCCTTGCATTACCATTCCATCACGAATCACGTGACTGTGTGAACGTTTGTTTCTGGACTACTTTTAGGTCCTTTGGTCAATCTGTTTATCCCTTTGTCAGTATTACATTGTCTTAATTACTATAGCTTTACAGTCTTGATATCTTGCCATAGAATTCCTTTAGTTTTATTCTTTAAGATTTTATTGCTTTTTCATGGTCATTTGTATTTCCATATAAATTTTAGCTTTAGATGGTCAATTTCTTCAGGGGAAAAAAAAAAGTCTGTTGGGGTTTTGATTGGGAATAAATTGAATCTATAGATCATGTTGGGGGGAATTGATATCTTTACAATCTTGAGTCTTCCAACTCAGGATGTATCCCTCCATTTATTTAAGTCTTTTCTAATTACACTCAGTAATATTTTGTAGTTTTCCGTATAAAGGTCTCACATATATTTTGATGGATTTATTCCCAGACATTTGATATTGTGATGCTATTGCAAATGGTCAAGTAATAAATATTTCATTAAAAATTTTTTTCTAAGTGATATATAGAAATACAATTGGTTTTTGTACCTTGGTCTTTTATCCATGTACCTTGCTAACTAAATTCACCTATTAATTCTAACAGTTTATCTGTTGATTCTTCTGTTTTTTGTTTGTCCGTTTGTTTTTTAACTACAACAATCATGTGATCTTATTCTGTCAGACAGATGGGCTGGGGTGCATTACGTTATCCAATCTGGATTTGAGCTAATTAGAAGTTCCATTTCTGTATTTGTGAGAGCTGGCTTATTCCCATTGTCCTTAATCCTAGAGTAGATGCTTTCAGGGGTCCTAACAAAAGCTGGGGTGTTTCACAGGGCCTCTCCTCCTAAACCCCAATTTTCTCTCCCCAGCTCCAGAAACCCTGTTTAGCTTCTCAGCCTCTTGGTCACCAATTATGTATTGGAAAACGCCTGAGGGGAGAAGTGGAGCTGAATGTCAGGCTCACTTCTCCATGCCTCTCTTCCTTCTGGGAACTTGGCTCCAGAAATCTCCATTTCCTTTCCATTATTATTTTTTAAATTATAGCCGTCATAGTGGATGTGAAGTGGTATTTTATTGTGACTTTGATTTTCATTTATTTAATGGCTAATCACACTGAGCATCTTTTCATGTGCTTTTTGGTAATTTGTATATCTCCTTTGAAGAAATGACCACTCAGAGCCTTTGTTTATTTATTTATTTTGAATTTTATTTTATTTTTTTATACAGCAGGTTCTTATTAGTTATCTATTTTATACATATTAGTGTATACGTGTCAATCCCAATCTCCCAGTTCATCCCACCCCACCCCCCACTGCTCTCCCCCCTTGGTGTCCACACATTTGTTCTCTACATCTGTGTCTCTATTTCTGCCCTGCAAACTGGTTCATCTGTACCATTTTTCTAGATTCCACATATATGCATTAATATATGATATTTGTTTTTCTCTTTCTGACTTACTTCACGCCATATGACAGTCCCTAGGTCCATCCACGTTTCTACAAATGACCCAATCTCGTTCCTTTTTATGGCCGAGTAATGTTCCGTTGTATATATGCACCACATCTTCTTTATCCATTCATCTGTTGATGGACATTTAAGTTGCTTCCATGACCTGGCTATTGTAAATAGTGCTGTAATGAACACTGGGGTGCATGTGTCTTTTTGAATTATGGTTTTCTCTGGGTATATGCCTTTGTTTATATTAAAATTGTGTCATCTTTTTATTATTGTGTTGTAAGAGCTCTTCATGCATTCTGGGTACCGGTCTCTTATCAGATATACAATTTGCAAATACCTTCTCCCATCCTGTGGGCTGTCTTTTCAAGTTCTTGATGGTATTGTTTGCAGCACAAAAGTTTTTAATTTTGATGAAGTCCAATATATTTATCTTTCCTTTTATTGCTTGTGCTTTTGGTGTTGTATCTAAGAAGGCTTGGCCTAATGCAAGGTCACAGAGGTTTTCTCCTCAGGGTTTTATAGTCTTAGCTCTTACATTTCATTCTCCATTTAGGTCTGTGATTCATTTTGCGTTAATATTGGTGTGTGGTGTAAGGAAGGGGCCCGCCTTCATTCTTCTGCACGTAGTTATCCAGTTGTCCCAGCACTGTTTGTCCCACATCCTTCTAAATAGTCCCTTCCCTTCATCAAGTTCTTCTCAATCACCCCAGGACCCTCCGTTCTACATGCCCTCATGCCTACCCATGGCCTGCTGATTCCTGGGACGTTTCCTTTGTGTTGGTATTGGTTCTTACCCCTTTCTTCCCCAGGACCTGGATTAGGTTAGAGGTGACTTCAAGAATGTTAGGCTTTGCTGTCTTCATGACTTAGTACAGAGGAAGGAGTGTAAGAGTTTGGTGTGATACACGTATAATTTCGTGGAAGACTGGGGTGGGCAGTGGTCAGGCTACTGCATTACAAAAGAGACCCACCCCAGTTTTCTATGGTGGAAGGAAACACCTGGTCTGGCAGTTAGAGACTGCTCTGCTCCAACACCTGCAGTGTTGCTCTTTCTACTGAAGCCTTGCCATCCAAACCAGTTCCCTCGTGGGGGGTTCTGACGGGGTGCTGACTCTTGCCACTATGGTCATTAAAGCAAAATGCCTTCTTCTTTCCCCAAAAGGAACATCATAAATGCAACTGAATGCCTGACGATTTCCTGGGTGTCCAATGCTCATCCAGCACTCGGCCCGCTTTTTAATAGTCTTTAGAACTTACCATGTCACTTTGGGCATGCCACTTCTATTTCTTCTTCTGGAAAATGGGGGTTTGTAATCTCTGTCTTTAAGCATAAAGACAAAAATACCACTACCCTCCTGAAATTTGGGATGAATCCTTACATCTGGACACTGTTCATGAAGTGCGTCGAGATATCTGGATGATAACCTGATGAATATAAAGGACTATGTACCTGTGGGTTTTGGTCTTGGCCCAGTGTTCAACAATCACTTACAATTTGTAAATGGCTTTTCCTCTGGAAAATTTACAGAAACTCCTGATTTAATCCACCTTCTTACCATACTCTCCCCACGTTAAAAAAGCAGAAGGCAGAACCAGCGCTAGGAGGGAGTGTTTAGCCAGCAGAGGGAAGACTTTCCGGCAAGAATCTCTGATATTCTGAAGGCTCAGAGCTGCATCAGACGTGTCAGCTGAGTAGTGGAGCCGATGATCACATGTTTCTATGTCTCTGAAGAATACAAAAGGAAAAATAAGAAATTAAGAGAAATCATATGTAACAAGTTGAGAAAATGTGGCTGAATTGTCCCTCTCACTGAATTATTCCGTATCAAGCATCTTAACTGGTCTTGAGCTGCCAGGGAAGGTTTGTACTTATTCAGTTACTGATTCACTCAACAAATATTTATTGCATACCCACTGTATGCCAGGCATGGTGCCTGGGCTAGCAGGGAACAAAAGAGTTCAGCTGCCATGGAGTTTATAGTCCAGTGGAGGAAATCTGGAAATAGAGAGAAATCTGGAAATAAATATAAATACAGATAAACTACAAACTGATAACTATTACGAAGAAAGAAAATTAAAGGGTCCAACAAGATAGGATAGCAAAGAGCCTGATTAATTGGGGGAAGGCTTTTCTGAGTGTGATGGTTAATTTTTCTGTGTCAACTTAACTGGGCTAAGGGATGCCCAGGTAGTTGGTAAAACAGTATTTCTGGGTGTGTCTGTGAGGGTGTTTCTGGAAGAGATTAACATTTGAATTGGTGAACTGAGCCCTCCCAGAGGTGGATAGACATATCCCAGTCCCTTGAGGTCGTGAATAGAACAAAAAGGCAGAGGAAGATGTTGGCTGTGGGTTTGTCATATATGGCCTTTATTATGTTGAGGAAAGTTCCCTCTATGCCTACTTTCTGGAGGGTTTTTATCATAAATGGGTGTTAAATTTTGTCGAGAGCTTTCCCTGCATCTATTGAGATGACCATATGGTTTTTCTCCTTCAATTTGTTAATATGGTGTACCACGTTGATTGATTTGCATATAATGAAGAATCCTTGCCTTCCTGGAATAAACCCCACTTGATCATGGCGTATGATCCTTTTAATGTGCTGTTGGATTCTGTTTGCTAGTATTTTGTGGAGGATTTTTGCATCAATGTTGATCAGTAATATTGGCCTGTAGTTTTCTTTCTTTGTGACATCCTTGTCTGGTTTTGGTATCAGGGTGATGGTGGCCTTGTAGAATGTGTTTGGAAGTGTTCCTCCCTCTGCTGTATTTTGGAAGAGTTTGAGAAGGATAGGTGTTAGCTCTTCTCTAAATGTTTGATAGAATTCGCCTGTGAAGCCATCTGGTCCTGGGCTTTTGTTTGCTGGACGATTTTTAATCACAGTTTCAATTTCAGTGCTTGTGATTGGTCTGTTCATATTTTCTATTTCTTCCTGGTTCAGTCTTAGCAGGTTGTGCATTTCTAAGAATTTGTCCATTTCTTCCAGGTTGTCCATTTTATTGGCATAGAGTTACCTGTAGTAATCTCTCGTGATGCTTTGTATTTTTGCAGTGTCAGTTGTTACTTCTCCTTTTTCATTTCTAATTCTATTGATTTGAGTCTTTTCCCTTTTTTTCTTGATAAGTCTGGCTAAACAACTGACAAAGGATTAATCTCCAAAATTTACAAGCAGCTCATGCAGCTCAATAACAAAAAAACAAACAACCCAATCCAAAAATGGGCAGAAGACCTAAATAGACATTTCTCCAAAGAAGATATACAGATGGCCAACAAACACATGAAAGAATGCTCAACATCACTAATCATTAGAGAAACGCAAATCAAAACTACAATGAGATATCATCTCACACCGGTCAGAATGGCCATCATCAAAAAATCTAGAAACAATAAATGCTGGAGAGGGTGTGGAGAAAAGGGAACCCTCTTGCACTGTTGGTGGGAATGTAAATTGATACAGCCGCTATGGAGAACAGTATGGAGGTTCCTTAAAAAACTACAAATGGAACTACCATATGACCCAGCAATCCCACTACTGGGCATATACCCTGAGAAAACGATAATTCAAAAAGAGTCATGTACCAAAATGTTCATTGCAGCTCTATTTACAATAGCCTGGAGATGGAAGCAACCTAAGTGTCCATCATTGGATGAATGAATAAAGAAGATGTGGCACATATATACAATGGAATATTACTCAGCCATAAAAAGAAACGAAATTGAGCTATTTGTAATGAGGTGGATGGACCTAGAGTCCGTCATACAGAGTGAAGTAAGTCAGAAAGAGAAAGACAAATACCGTATGCTAACACATATATATGGAATTTAAGAAAAAAAAATGTCATGAGGAACCTAGGAGTAAGACAGGAATAAAGACACAGACCTACTAGAAAATGGACTTGAGGATACGGGGAGGGGGAAGGGTGAGCTGTGACAAAGTGAGAGAGTGGCATGGACATATATACACTACCAAATGTAAAATAGATAGCTAGTGGGAAGCAGCCGCATAGCACAGGGAGATCAGCTAGGTGGTTTGTGACCACCTAGAAGGGTGGGATAGGGAGGGTGGGAGGGAGGGAGACGCAAGAGGGAAGAGATATGGGGACATATGTATATGTATAACTGATTCACTTTGTTATAAAGCAGAAACTAACACACCATTGTAAAGCAATTATACTCCAATAAAGATGTTAAAAAAAAAAAAAAGGCAGAGGAAGGGTGAATTCACGCTTTTCTCTGCTTGATCTCAGGCATCCATCTACTGCTTTTGGACAGGAGTGATGGTGGTTCTCGAGCTTTTGGACTCAGGCGTAGGCTATCAGCCCCTGGCTCTCAGGCTCTAGGACTCAGACTGAATTACACCACCTTTCTGGCTCCCCCAGCTCAGCAGACAGCAGTTCATGGGACTCTGGCCTCTGTAACCTTGAGAGCCAATTCCTGTAATAAATCTTATATGGTTCTGTTCCTCTGGATAACTCTAATACACTGACTATGTGACAGACTTGAAGGAGGAATAGTGGGAGGAAGAAGGTTCTAGGAAGAGGGAACAGCAGATGCTAAGGGCCTGGGGTCGGAATGAACTTGGTATATTTGAGGAAGTGAAGAAGCCCTCCCTGCCCCTGCCCCATGTGCCTGGGTGAACATGCAGAGAGTGATGGATGAGATGAGACTAAAAGACTTAGTGGGATGTGCTACATGTTTTGACTTTCTATCCTGAGTGCAGTGGGAAACCGTTCTAGGGCTTTCAGAAGGGGACTGATATAATCAGATTTATATGCACATTTTGAGTGTCTCTATGAAGATAGTAACCTCTTTAAAGCAGGGCCAGAGTCTTATGTTTGTCTGCTTCAGTGCCAGCATTGTGCTCTGCACGTCACCAGGGCCTGGCAGGGTGAGTTGTGATATTGATTCACGTAGGATTGCATTTAACTTGAAGTTTAAAAGTTTGTTTGTTGCACTACATAAGAGAATATCTGTGTTCCCTGTAACGCAGTCCGGGAAAACTAGGGTTATTTTAGTGTACTAAAAGGATAGATGCCTTTCTCTACATATGTACACACACACATATATGTAGTCATATATATAAATATGTATATCTATATGTGTGTATATATATATATGTGTGTGTGTGTGTATATATATATATAATTTTTTTCAAGTGAAACCATTTCTTACCTGGAAATCCATAAATGATTTATTACTTTTCCTAACTCCTCTCTATTTCTAGTTAGAGACTGTTGCTTTTTTAAGTTTGCCTAAAAATATTGTCCAGCTAATAAATAGGTTCAAAGGCAGACAAAAGGAGCTTCCACAGGTTATGAGAAAATGCTGGGATCTTGAAAGACCTCCACGGATACAAAAACGTAAATCTCAGAAAGCTCTTTTGAAATGTCATTCAGCTTCCTGTCTCATAGGAAATCAGGGCCCAGAGAGAAATTAACTAACGTTACAGTTCATCTGGACCAAGTTACTCAAACCAGGATAAGGATGATAGAAGAGGATGGACCCAGCAGAAGTGAATCCATTTGGAGTTTTATAGTTTCCCATTAAAAAAAAACCCCAAACCTCTTGAGCTTTCTGGTAAGACAAATGTATTTATCCAACATTCAGCACCTGGAAAATATCATTCATTGATGACAATCCAAAGAGTTATCTATTAACCAGTGTTAGAATGGCAGACCAACAATATAGGAAAAAAAGTCATCATTTGGTGCTGAAGCAGCAGGGCCTCTAAGTAGATGTAAAGCCATCAAGGATGTTTTAACATCGTGAAGCATGAGGTCTTAGCAGGCTGCGGAAGTTTGCTTCTAAATATCATTTCTGGTTACTGTCATTAGTATTTTTTTAATTGAGGTATAGTTGCTTGACATTAGTATTTTAAGAAAATATGGATTCATTCATTTCTTCACTCATTTTCTCCCTCCCTCCTTCCCTTCCTCCTTCTCTTCCTTCTTTCTTTCCTTCTTTTCATCCATCAAATATGTTCTGTTACTAATGTATAGTAGATGCTGAGGTGGATACACAGAGGTTTAAGCAGGGTCCCTGCCTTCATGGAGTTTTCATTCTAGTGGGAAACAAAAAATATACAATGTGTGCATGACTGTGTCTGAAAAGTACCCCAAGATTGTAAACCTCAGGTTGGAGGGAAGGAGGCTGTTAAGGGTAATTAGGTAGCTGTGACTCAAGTTGTGTAATGATGCCTGGCACTGAGGTAACTCCCTTGGTCCTGCCCTTAGGGATTAGCTGAGGAGGAGCTTCGAATGCTCCTGCAAAAGTGAGTACCAAGTTTGTTTTCTCATTTTCCTGCTTAGTTCCTCTGCACACAAAGGACTCGCCAGTTGCCACCTCTATCGCATGGGCTGTTTTCTGCACCCTGGGCATGTGGTAGACCTTTCCTTTCTCACAGTTTGTTCTCGAGTGTTTTTTCATGCCCCTTGTTGGATGAACTAGTTTGGAGCTCAATATGTGGCCCAGGTATGTGTTGCCTTTACCAGACACACAAATCCGCTTTCTTATGACCTCCAGCCAGGTAAGGGATGGGGAGGGGCTTTCAGAGGTTATTTGAATCCATTCTCCTGTTCCTGTGAGCAGAGCTGCCCATTCTTTTTCAGAAACTCTTCTCAGCAGGAAAATCTATTTATCCCTGTTGGGCGGTGTCCCTGCTCTACCACCTAGAGCTACTCAGTGCTGCTTCTGTCCCTAGGAGATCTTTTTAATTCTGGGAACTTAAAGTCTCTGGGACCAAAACATGATCTGCTCCAAGAGGCAGTACTGCAAGATGGTTAAGGAAGCAGGATTCCTGGAGCCACACTGCCTGTGTCCAAATCCTCGTTCTGCCACTTACCAGCTGAGACGCTTACTAGGCGAGGCATCCTCTCTGCACCTCAGTTTCCTCAACTACGAGGGTAATACGAGTATGTACCTCACAGGCTCCTGAGAGGATTAAATACCTGAAGTGTCCAGAAAGGGCACTGGCAAAGAATAAACATCATATAACTTTTCTCTATTATTATTTCACCTTGGATAATAGGAAAAAAATCTATTCTTAGACTAAATTCTCATTAGCTACATTTTTTTTGTCTTTCTTATTCGGTAAGAAGTGTTTGATAAGGAATATCGATGCATATTTCTACAGCCAAAGAGATAAATAGATTGAGACTCACTGGCTTTTTAAAAAAATTTTAATTTATTTGTTTATTTATTTTCTGGCTGTGTTGGGTCTTCGTTGCTGTGTGCAGTCTTTCTCTAGTTGCGGCGAGTGGGGGTTACTCTTCGTGGCAGTACGTGGGCTTCTCATTTTGGTGCTTCTCTTGTTGCGGAGCATGGGCTCTAGGCACGTAGGCTTCAGTAGTTGTGGCACATGGGCTCAGTAGTTGTGGCTCATGGGCTCAGTAGTTGTGGCTTATGGGCTCTAGAGCACAGGCTCAGTAGCTGTGGTGCACGGGCTTAGTTGCTCTACAGCATGTGGGATCTTCCCGGACCAGGGCTCGAACCTATGTCTCCTGCATTGGCAGGCGCATTCTTAACCACTGCACCACCAGGGAAGCCCAGGAATCACTGACTTTCTTATGTCCCTTCCCAGTCAATCACTCCCAAGCCCAGCCCCATGCAACCACTATCCTGCCTCTGTCGCTGTACATTCCATTTGTCTTTCTAGTGTCATGTAAATAGAAGCATATGGTATGGAGTCTTCTGTGTCTGACTTAGTTTATCGGGCATAATGTTTTTCAGGTTCAACTGTGTTGTCCTGTGTATTAGTTCATTTCTTTGCACTGCTGAGCAGTATTCCATGGTGGAGACGTATCCACATCACACTTTGTTTATCCATCCGCCTATTGATGAACGTTTGTTTTATTTCCAATTTGGGCTATTATGAATAAGGTTGCTACGAGCATTCATGTAGGTGTCTTTCTGTAGACACATGTTTTCACTTCTCTTGAGTAAATACCCAGAAGTGGAATTGCTGGGTGCTCTGGCCAGTAGATGATTTACTTTATAAGCAACTTCCAAAATGATTTCCAAAATGTTACCATTTTTCATCCTTACCGGGGAGAGTTTCAGTTACTCCACATCACCAACACTTGGTATTGTCAAATTTAAAAAATGAGCTACTCTAATAGGTATATGATGATGTTTCATTATGGTTTTCATTTTCATTTCACTCATGACTAACCACATTAAGCATCATTTCAAGTGCTCATTAGGAATTTGCATATCTTCTTTGGCGACGTGTCTGTTAAAATCTTTTACTCATTTTTCTTTAAATTGAATTACTTGTCTTTTTATTACTGAGTTGTAAGAGTTCTTTACATATTTTAGTTACAAGTCCATTGTCAAATATTTGTCTTATGATTGTTTTCTTCCAAGCTCATTTTTAAAACTTTTGCTCCTTCCAAGCTATATCAGGTATTGTTCAAGCGTTAACTTACCCTCAAGTAGTCGCAAACCAGGGCATCTCTTAAAGAAACACCAAGTAATTGCTTGCCACTGCAACCTGGTATTTCTTCCATTCTTGGAGCTAAATGTTTACATTTGGAGTTGAAAAGACACCCTGTGTGAGCCTAGAAACAGCATTCCATCTAATGCTGTCAGAAAAAACAGCTCTCAGACCCAGCATTCCCAAATTTGCAAGATGGAACAAACAGATGTTTTGTTCATCACAGGAGGGGGTCTATCACATTTCTGAAAAGTTGTCTCTTTCTTCTGCACCATCCTGGCTTTTATTAGTGAGCAGTCTGACCAGATGGGCCATCTCTGGCCTCTTTGATTCCCTTCTGACAGAGTGAAGTTACCCAAGATGGGCAAAGTATGTCCTCTAGGCTTAGAGGATGGCCTCTGGAGGCCACTCTGACCCCACAGGAGAAGGACCCAGGAGGCCAGGAAAATAACCTCTAAGCCCAAAGCAAGTGAAGGAGAAAATGGTGGTTTAGGCAGTCAGGAAACTTCTAATTTCCGTCATTCTCTAACAGATAGTAAAATAACAAAAATACCGTCTAATGTTAATCAGGTGTTTGCTAGCTGCCAGACACCGTGCTAAGCAGTTCACACAGATCTTCTCCTTGAATCTTCATAAGGACCCAAAGAGGAAGACACTTTTGTTATCCCCATTTCAGATAAGGAAACTGAGGCTTAGAGAGATTACATAACCAATAACGGCAGAGCTGGGACATTAACTCATGTCTGACACCAAACCTGTGCCTTGAGATACCTCAGAAAATGTTATCCCTCACAGACAAGGGGTTAGTCTTTGTTGTTAGCTTACACTTTCCTTTTCCTTTCTGGCTGCCTTTTCTTTGCTGATCCCACAAGTTCCCAGAGGAAGGCATGGGGCCCATTGCTTTTCTGACTCCTTTGCTTAGGACAGAATTCCTGACTTGGTGGGACCTCTGCATGCTGACTTACTGACTGATCCCTGCAGACTGCACTGTGAACACAGCTCCTAGAACCAAATCTATTATTCCCAGCTGTGCTAAGGATATAGTTCCTGGTTGCTTTATGATAGTGAGAGAGAAGGCTGACCCATGACATTCTGCAGATACATTCCAAGACCTTCACAAGAGGCCCATGTGTATCAGTTTGCTTCCTTCTTCCATCAAACACATTCTAGATTTTGAGAAGAGAGCCACACGGCTGAGCTGAGGTGCCCCACTGGGTGCTCAGCTGAGCTCACTCACCATAATTAAGGGGCTTGCTTCCATACCAGCCATGCAGTGGGTCTGATTCAAGTTGCCCACCCCCCAAACACAATTGTCCACAAGTCCTGACCTTCAAGATTCCTTAGAGAGCTGGAACCGTGAATGTCAAAACTGGGAATGCCAGGAATCCACAGTATTTAATCCAGGATAGCCCTTGATTTCTGTGCCGAATAGCTTTGTCCACATCCTTGGATATTAAATTAAGGAATTAGGAAAGTTCTTTTCAAAAGTAAAAGGGAAAAATGCCCAAAGTCATATGGGAGCAGAAGCTCAGGAAGGCCTCACCGTATCCGTAGACACGTCTCAGCAGAACCTTTAGGGGAGGCTGGGCTTTTCAGCAGTGAGGACCATGGAGGAGGTAAGACAGAGACAAACCAGAGAAGGAGAATGCACGTCTGTGCCCGCAGGCTCACGCTCCAGCCGGACGGGCGGGCGGGCGGGCAGGAGGTGTGGCTGAGGCCACTGCAGATGGCACGTCAATCCTCTCTGTGCTCTGTGCCCCTGCCGGACCCTGGCATGACTGAAGGGGTTTGGAATATGAGGAAACCCACTTCAGGAGCACTGCTCAGTGGCCTGGAATAGTGGGAAGCTGCTAGGCTGTGGGGTAGCTCAGCTTGACAATGTTCTTTTTTTTTAATTGAAGTACAGTTGATTGACAATGTTGTGTTAGTTTCAGGTATACAGCAAAGTGATTTAGTTATATATATAAGTAGTTACATATATACATATAAAATCTGAAAAGGTATGTATGTGTATATATATATATACACACACACATACATACCTCTTCAGATTCTTTTCCCTCATAGGTTATTATAAAATATTGAGTATAGTTACCTGTGCTATACAGTAGGACCTTGTTGGTTATCTATTGATGTTTTATATATAGTCATGTGTATCTCTTAATCCCAAACTCCTAATTTATCCTGTTCACCTTTCTCATTTGGTCACCATAAGTTTGTTTTCTATGTCTGTGAATCTGTTTCCGTTTTATAAATAAGTTCACTTGTATCAGTTTTTTTTTTCTTTTTTAGATTCCACATATAGGCGATGTCATATGATATTTGCCTTTCTCTGTCTGGCTTACTTCACTTAGCGTGTTGAGGCTTTTGATCAATGGCCACCCCAAAAGCTGTTAACAAGTTCTTTTACCAACGCTGAGCAGTGGATAGAAGTTTGGTTTTGGTTTAAATTGGCTTAGTGGTTCTGAGGCTTTTGGGGAGGATAAAAACACAATTATTTCCTTAAAAAAATTAGGTCAGTACCTAGATTAGTACCTGTTTATTTTTGATTTTGAAGAAGAGGAGGAGGGAGAGGTAAGGAGTTTGATGCTGGGGAGGAAGTGGCACCTGGACCCAGTACAGCAGAACGTGAGGTCAGCGCAAAAATGTGTTGCCTGAGCCCTGTTCCTATCGTCACCACAACATCCCCCATCCTTCAGGCATTAGTTTCTCCCTCATTTTATTTATTTATTTATTTATTTGTGATACGCGGGCCTCTCACTGCTGTGGCCTCTCCCGTTGCGGAGCACAGGCTCCGGACGCGCAGGCTCAGCGGCCATGGCTCACGGGCCCAGCCGCTCCGCGGCATGTGGGATCTTCCCGGACGGGGGCACGAAGCCGTGTCCCCTGCATCGGCAGGTGGACCCTCATTTTCAAATTGCTTCCAGGAAGGGCTCTGTATACCAGCCATCTACCCATGTGTAGATTTTGGTGATTAGTCTCTTTCTAAGGAGGCAGGGTGGTGTAGTGGTTAATATGCTAGAGCCAGCCTGCTTGTGTCCAAATCCCATAATAAATGAATGCATTTACTTAGCTTTTCTTGCCTTGTTACTCGTTTTAGGTTGCTTCCAACTTCTTCCCATGTTACACGATGACACCACACATATATTTGTATATAGAATTTTTCATTCCTGCAGGTTCATTTATTCCTAGAAGTGGGATCGCTGGGTCAAAAGGCAACCCATTAGTGTGTAAACTTGACAAGTGACTTGATATCTCTATGTTTAAGTTTCCTCATGTGTAAAGTGGGATTGAGCATAATAGTACTTTCCTCCCAGGTTTGTTGCGAGAATTAAATGAGTTACCGTACGAAGAACACTTAGAATAATATCTGGCACATAGCAAGTAGTATAGTAATACTTAATTTAGTGTTATTATGTCTGCCAGGGGTATCAATTTTAACCCTTATCTCTAATTGTGAAATGAAGGGTTATCTCCTATTGAAAAAATACCTTAGCTCTTAGGGAGTGGTGGGGAAGTGGCTTCTTTAGAGGGGGGCATCTTAGCTGATTCCTTCATTCACAGCCAGGAGCAGCCCTCTCTGCCAGGGAGACGGGTGCTGCTCTCAGAGGCCAGTGGCAAGTGGTGTAGCCGGAAGAGCTCTCTTTGGCCGGCTCAGGGAACCCAGCAGCCCAGGGTCCCCAGGCGGGTCGGCTTCCTTGCCCACGGCTTGCTTCCCTCCCACCACGCTCAATGTTCCCTGACTTTCTTCCTGGACAGTGAGTGGGGCCTCCAAAGACCTGGGGGTGCAGTGACGGGCACATAATAAGGGAATGCGTTGGAGGAAAGGCGTCCCATTGGGGGGCAAAGTCATTTCATCGGTTTCTGCCTGTCACTTCTGCTGCCCCCCCAAGACCCAGGTGTCATGTAAACATTTATAAGCGCTCTCTGAAGGCAAGTGGTTGCTCAGGTCCAGGGGCTCCGTACACTTAAGTTCAAGTTCTTAAAGCAGTAGACTGTGAATTCTGCGCTAATGGGAGCCCTTCACATAGCTGTCTCCCGTGATTTTCCCAAGGCTCACATCCAGATGCCCTAAATAGTTAAGTAGACCTCAAGGACAATTGCCGTCAGTTTCCTTGATAGTCACATTGGGCACTTTATTTAAAAGTTTCTTTTATTTCATTTTATTTTATTTATTTCCAGCTTTATTGAGATATAATTCACATATAACACTGTGTAAGTTTAAAGTGTACAATGCATTGATTTGAAAACACTTAATATATTGCAAAATAATCACCATCATAGCATCTGCTCACACCTCCAACACATCACGTCTTTTTTTGGGTGAGAGTATTGAAGATCTACTCTCTTAGCAACTCTCAAGTATATAATACAGTATTATTAACTATAATCACCATGCTGTACATCAGATCCCCAGAACTTGTTCATCTTCTAACTGCAAGTTGGTACCCTTTCATCAGCATCTCCCCATTTCCCTCACTCCCCACCCCGGTAACCATCATTGTACTCTCTATTTCAATGAGTTCAGCTTTTTTAGATTCTACATGTGAGATCGTACAGTATTTGTCTTTCTCTGTCTTGTTTCACTTAGCCTAATGCCCTCAAGGTTCATCCATGTCATCACAAACAGCAGAATTTCCTTCTTTCTCATGGCTGAATAATATTCCACTGTGTGCATATGCCACATAATCTTTATCCATTCATCTGTTGATGGGCAGTTAGGTTGTTCCCATGTCTTGGTTACTGTGAATAATGCTGCAGTGAACATGGGGGTGCAGATACCTTTTCGAGTTAGTGTTTTCATTTTCTTCAGATAAATACCCAGAAGTGGAATTGTTGGATCATATAGTATTTCTACTTTTAATTTTTTGAGGAACCTCCATACTGTTTTCCATAGTGGCTGTATCAATTTACATTCCCAATAACAGTGCACAGTGGTTCCTTTTCCTCTACATTCTGGCCAACATGTGTTATCTATTATCTTTTTGATGATAGCCTTTCTAACTGTACACTGGGCATTTTATTCCCTGATGATTTGGGAGTGATCTATCAATAAATGCCTATACATGGTCCATGCTATACATGGTCCACCAAAGACTGACATTTCTTGATTTAAAGGGAACAGATCTATATGTATATTCTATCTCTCTTATCTGTTATTGATTATCCTTAGAATTTAACACTGGGAAAGGATTCACTAGCACACTGAGGGTGATTAATAAATGCTTGTTGAATAAATGAATGGATGAACATACTATGGTTTTCTTAGCTGTTTCCTATCGTTGGACTTTTAGGTTGCTTCCTTTTAAAAAAATTATAAATGTTACTTTGAGTATATATGTGTGTGTATAGCTTTTCCTTTCTTTTGGGTTATTTACTCTTTTAGAAGTGAGATTTCTGTATCAACGCGAATGAATAATTTTATGGCATTTGATGTGTAATTCTAAACTTCTTTGCCCAAGATTTGTACCAATTTCTCATGCTCCCAGCAATGTTTGAGTGCCAGTTTCACACTACCCTTACTGGCTTTGGGTGCTAACATAAAATTTTTTTTGCTACTTTATCAGATAAATATGGTATCTTGATATTTTAATTTTGCATTTTTTTGGATTTCCAATGACTATTTTTCTGTTTTTGATTACTGGTTGAATTTATTATTTTGTGAGTTTGTTCCCTACTGTGTTCTATTATCAATGAAATGACACTTATATCTTACAAAGTTATTAGCCCTTTATCCTATTTGCTGTAAATGTTTTCCCTAGTCTGTTATTTTTAAGAATTTCCTCTTTCTTTCTCCTTCCTGCCTACCCTCCTTCCTTTTTTCCTTCTATTGTTTTATTTTTATTTATTTTTAAAAATAAATTTATTTTATTTATTTTTGCCTGTGTTGGGTCTCTCTTGCTGCATGCAGGGTTTCTCTAGTTGCCGCGAGCAGGGGCTACTCTTTGTTGCGGTGCGCGGGCTTCTTACTGCGGTGGCTTCTCTTGTTGCAGCGCACAGGCTCTAGGCACGCGGGCTTCAGTAGTTGCAGCACACGGGCTCAGTAGTTGTGGCTTGCGGGCTGTAGAGCGCAGGCTCAGTAGTTGTGGCGCACGGGCTTAGCTGCTCCACAGCACGTGGGATCTTCCCGGACCAGGGCTTGAACCCGTGTCCCCTGCATTGGCAGGCAGATTCTTAACCACCGCACCACAAGGGAAACCCCCTTCTATTTTAATATCCAGGTGGTCAAATCTGTTGAACTTTTCCTTTGACTTTTTAATTTATAAGCCATAAGAATGTGAATACTAGTAACAGAGGGGAAAGACAGGCACCTAATACACGAGGTGGGAAAATTTCTCCTGTTTTGTGTTGCTGGCTAGTTTACACCTCTCTCTACTTTAGAGAATTTTTCAGTCATATGATTAGTTCATAGTGTGAAGGGTATGATACAGTTCCAACACTTTTGGCGTCGCACCTTTGTCCTATGGGATTGAGCAACAAACAGGCAGAAGGCTCACTCTGCTTCTTCCTCCCTCCATGCTCCCTCTGTGAAGACTCTGAAGACGGTAGGGGAGGAGAAAGGTAGCTGATGTGAATGCTGGAGGAAGAAGAGGTTGTTACGATAGTGAAATGCGCTTCACTGCCTTCTCAGTGAAAAGTGTGGGAAAGAGAAGGCCGGAGTCAGTGTATTTTGGCTCGTGCAAAGCTGGCTCTCAGGGTTGAATTAGGGGGCCTGTGCACAGTGGGAATGTTTGTGCTGGCACCGGTGTGCAACTGCATTACACCAAAGGGAATAAAATTAGCCCTTAAGTGAGATGGAAATGTTAGGTCAGGCCTCCTCTGGGTATATCCGAAAATCAGAATATTGAGGCTTCCAAAGGCTAGTTGCATGGAAGATCTGAAGGGCCTCCCTCTCCAGGGTTTCCCATCTGGGTTTTCAATATCTTCTGTGTTTCCCGTGGTGGCTGTGTGTGGGGCAGGGATGGTGCTAGTTGTTACATAACCAAACAGAGCATGTGTCCCAACTTGCCAGTGCTGGGAACTACTGTCCGGACAGTTCACGTGGGAATGAGGGGGGCCATAAACATCCTCTTTCTCAGTGGGCGAGTCCTACTTTTCCATGTGTAGTTTAAGCATTAAGCTTTCATTGCCCTGTGGCCTGACCATAGCATGTGGCTTGAGTGCTGTATTTTAGCGAAAAACAATTACTTGATAAACTAACATAATTGACCTAAAAAGCCTTTGAGATGTAACCATTCGTACTTCCCCCCTTAGTTATGCAGTGAACACAGTGCACTTAGAGCAATTAGTAATTGTAATGAGAGGTGAGTATAAGAAGTTACATAATTTTGATCTCAGTGTGGTGTGAAACTCAAAATGGGAGATTTATGAAGGATTAATGACACAGCAGAGGAATTCTGTGCTTCACGTACGATTCAGTAACGTCTGATTCTAAGCGTGGCCCCTATCAGCCCCCGTCATTACCAATAAATATTAGTGCTCTCCAGGCATAGATATGATCAACTACTGAAAAACAAGCCACTAGGCAAACCTGAATGCCTGACGGAAGGACAGCTGCCTTTCAGGGGATTCTCCTTTTGGCTGGTGACGTCAGGAGGTAATTGTTTTTGCTTCCTGCCTCTCTAACGTATGTGTCTTTTAGCCCTACCTGATCTTCCTCTGTCCGATCTGGCCCACAGTAGACCCTCGGGGTGGGGGGCTGGCGTTTGCCTTGCTGACTGAGGGAGGGAGCGGCAAGGGAAGAGTGGGTGCTCTCCTGCTATTCCTTGCTTGAGGGCAGCTGAGGTTGCTCATAGATCCCCCTCTGAGATAGTATGTTCATTTAGGAAGCGCCTGGGGTCTTCCTGGTATGGTCTTTAGTTAGAAGCAATGGCTCTGACCTCTTAGAACTGACAATACAACAGCCAATATTTAATGGATTCTAGGCACCATACTGAAACCCTTAGGGTACTGCTTCTCCAAGTGTGAGCTCTGAACCAACCATATCATCACCACCTAGGAATTTGCTAGAAATGCAAACTCAGACCTCACCCGGAAACTTGTTAGAAATGTACATTCTCAGACCACAACTGAGACCTACTGAATTGGAGACTTTGGGGATGAGGCCCAGCCATCTATGTCTTAGCAAGCCCTGTAGGGGACCCTGATGCTCACGGAAGAGTGTCACTGTTGTAGAGAGTACTAAGTAAGTTAATTAATCCACACGACAGCCCTATGGAGTAGAACCTCTTTTTTTTTTTTTTGCGGTACGTGGGCCTTTCACTGCTGTGGCCTCTCCCGTTGCGGAGCACAGGCTCCGGACGTGCAGGCTCAGCGGCCATGGCTCACGGGACCAGCTGCTCCGCGGCATGTGGGATCTTCCCGGACCGGGGCACAAACCCGTGTCCCCTGCATCGGCAGGCGGACTCTCAACCACTGCGCCACCAGGGAAGCCCTAGAACCTCTTTGAAAAAGTCTCAATTTTGTAGACAAGGAAAGACAAAGGAATTCGCCCAGGATTTCATACTAGCAGAGCTAGGATTTGAACCAGATATGCTGACTTAGGGTCCCAGATCTTCACCACTACCCTGAGATGTGGGAACAGTAACAGAAAGGAGAGGAGAACAAACTTTGCAGATAATGAGAAACAGGGGTGATTTTTATTTAGTTGTATTTATCCAGCTTCTAACGGTGTGCTGGCACCTGTTCCTACCAGCTTGTGAAAACCAGTTGTGAACATCTCTTTCCAACTTGGAGTTCAGTGATATCAGGTTGGTTGCTCGAAATTCATTTATGGTGGGAATATTTACACCCCAGAAACTATCAGGCATTGCAAATCGGGGCTCCCCCCACCTCAGCCAGTTGTTAAACCTTTGCCAGCACACCACTGCCCAAATGTGTGTGTGTGTATAGTCTATATTCTTAGTAGATATTACATACCAATTATACAGGATAATTTAAAGCCAGCACCATTCATGGATTCATTGATATTTTAGCCACAGCTGTATTTTCCTCATGTCTACAAAATTGCTTTGACAACATTAAGACGCTGGAAACTTAGAGTGAGAAGTGAACTTGGCATTTATCTTCTCAAAGTACTCTACATTTAAAAAAAAAAAAAGGACAGTAATGTCACCTGCTTCAGAGGAGCTCCAGGATTTGAGACATCCTTTCTGGGCCCTTTTGGTACCTATTGGGCTGAGGTGGGAGTAGATACAGCTGGTCCAGGCCTGAGAGGCAGCAGCTGGTGGAAAAAATGGTGAGATGGAGGGCAGAGTGGGAGTTCCCTTCTCTGTGGCCTGGCAAGGGTGTGGGAGACATGGCGTTGAGGGTTCCCTGCTTCTGGAACAGGGTAATGAATTGAAATGTCAACACAGAGCCTTCTGTGAACTTCTGTCCCGGAGGGGTTCATGTAGGAACAACTGAGGATCTGAGATTTCAGGGTTTCCAGGCCGGGGGGAGCTGGGGTTTTCTGTAGCTTCCCACCAGCCCCTCATTGCACCTCTGTCTTGGATGACGGGTTACAGCACTCCCCGGCCGATGGGGTGTCCCTCTCCCCAGACGGTATCAGGAATGAATTAGCATGTTTTCCTCTGGTAAGTGATCCTCTTTTTTGAGTAAACATCCCCTGGGTTTCTGTGATGTGTAACTAATAGAGTGCTAAACTCTCAGGGCTGGTTTAAGACTCAGAGCGCACACGTGTTGCCAATCCATCACACTCCTAATACTAATGAACATAGCAGGGACACAAGAAAGCCACAGATCCTACACACATTACCCGGCTCAGGTTACACTCTCATAACAACCTCACTATTGACCCAAGGAGAGCACACGTTGGGAAAAGGAGCTCCGGCCCCTTCTCCCTGGGCTAGGCCTGCCCCACCGCATGCAGAATGCCGTCGCGCATCATTGTAACTGTGGTGCCCACTGTCCCCTTGGTGTTTCGGCTTCAGGGATGGTGCCTGAGTTCACAGAGCTGGGGTGGGGCTCCCCAGCTGTGCCTGACTGGGACTGTTTCTCTAACACATTGGGCTACTGTTCAGACTGGGATTGGGGGCCCTGCCTGGTTCACAGCTCTTCAGCAGGCCTCTCAGGATGATTTTCTGACTGAAAACTGGCTTACCTGCACACTGCCAAAGGCATTTATCCCTCACCCCAAAGTCAGCCACACAGATAGGCATCTATATCTTGATTGGGGTGTTAGTTACACGGGTACACACCTTTATAAAAAGTCATTGGATTGTACACTTAATGCTTATGCATTTCACTGTATATAAATTCTCCCTCAATTAAAAAGTTCTAAAAATTACTCTTTGCAGCTACCTGTCTGAATGGATCAGGAGTTTCTGAGTGTTTTATAGTCAAAACAAGTTATAGAAACAGATGCTGAAGTTAGTATAATAGGCGTCCATCACCTTGTCACATCTTGTGATCATTATTCTCTAATGACATTATTCTCATTAATTTAAGTGACTTTGGATGTAAACGTAAAAAATAAATTATTCAAAGTAAAAGGAAGGGCATGTTCAAAGCCCATCATGGTGGAGCCTCATCAAATAATTCCTGCTTTAGAAACCTCTCATAAAGGGGCGATTGATCCAAGGGAAACATGATAAAGCATTTGTAGTCTGGTGTTGAAATGCTCAGCAAACAAATCCTGCATAATATAGCATCCAGCTAAGCCTCCCTTTCCTCAGTTTCCGTGATTTAGGGACTGCCACGCTGGGCTGGGCTGGGGGAACTGGAGAAGAAGAGACACACAGGGTCCCCATTCCTGTTTCAATGAGGGTAGCTCAGAATTTAACTGTTTCATGTTGGGGCCTTGTAGGGTGCTTTCTTTTGCAGAAAGGTTCGTAAGCTAAAGTATGTTTGAAAATCATGAGCAAATGATTCCAGCTGTCAATTTAATATATTTATCATTCTGTAGCATAATTAGAGGAGCTATTTGCATAAGCATACATTATCACGTGAGATGTTCTTTGTTATCTTTCCAGAGTCAGCAAATCTTTTATGCTGAAGTATGTCTAACATGTAATGTGCAAAAGTAATAGTTATGCATAATGTAAGATATTATATGTACTTAAGAGTTCCATGAAATCACATACATATATATATGTGATATATACGTATACTTAATAGTTCCATGAAATAGAAAATAACTACGCATAATCTAGGATATTGTAATATTTAAAATATTATATGTCAGAAATTGTTCCATAAAAATAGGAGGAAAAGCAAAAGTAACTTTAAGAGTTGTATTGCATGGAGAGAGAAAGATGACCTAAAAATAGTTTGTTTGTGCCCCTCCCTGCCTAAATATTTTTAAAGATCAGGTTGTTGGTAGATGATAACTTCTATTTCACATGTTCTTAGCCTAGGGATTTGCTTATATAAGTGTTGAACAAGTAGGCACATGATGAGAATAATACAAGTCAACATAAACCTTGGGAAAAAAGACAAAAACAAACAAACAATGTCACATTGTCAGGCTCAAGAAAAATCACAGGAAGAAGCTAAAAGCTCATAAAGGAGGCAGTAGACAGCAGTTAAATAAACCATTAGATTAGGAAGAAGAGTAGTGTCAGCACAGTTGTAAATTAGCTAACTGTTGATGACTTTGCTCCACCTGCAGGATTACCCTAAAATATAACTGCATTAACCATGATAGCTTGATAAACCACCTGGTAAATTAAATGTATGCTTCCTTTTAAATATTAGCATTATTAGGGAAGTTAATAAATGTTATAAATACTGGGCTTTTTCTGTTGAGATCTCATTTTGAATATTCCGATGGTTAAATGGAGACTAGATGGATTTTTACCTGCTAAATATCAATTTTGATGTTTCTTGCAATTTCATTTCTTTTTTGGATCAGGTAGGATGTCTTTCTCTAGCACGATATTCTCCCACTTAACTCTCTCTATATATAAAGTGTGCTGTTTCATCTGCACGTCTGTGGTAGTCATCACTAATTGAACTCTGCTCTTTGCTGCCCGGTCTCAGACTCCTTTGCCTGGTGCAATGCTCTTGGCAGCTGCAAACTGGCAATCTGAGTTGGTTCTGGAACTGAAGCCCATTTGCCATCCTGCCTCTGCCCACCACTGCTTTCTGATTTGAGGATCCACTGGGCCAGTTGGTCTCTCTCTTTGTAGTAACAACACTTCCTGCACACTTTTTGCTTGTTAGAGTACCCCTCAATAGCTCCTCCTTTTACATATGCAGGTCCAAATCCAGAGTCTAGAAGTGCATCTGACTGATACATGTTTTATGATTCTGAAATAGAAAAAAAGAGAATTTGTTGGCTAGATATTTGCCAAGTAAGCCTTTCAGTTACTAAGTCGGAGCTGGACCAAGTCCCTGGATATCATGGGTCTAACAGACTATTTGAGACCCTGGGTCAGTGATTCTTAATTTTGATGGCCATAAAAGTGCCTGGTTCCTGATTCAGCACCTGCAGGGCTGCTGGCCTGGGCACTTTTTTGGGGATGAGGGAAAGCCAAAATTTCGCAGGTGGTTTCCACCTATTCTGGGAGTTGAGAGCTTCTACCGTCAGGATAGGTGCAGTATTTGCCCCTTTGGGTGTTGTTGAGGCCAATGGAGAGGCTTCATTCAGTAAGAGGACACTGGGGCCTGGATGCTGAGGAGTTCGAAGTACTGGACTTTAGCTCTCAAGCCTCCATGCACTGTAGTTCCATGAGAGAATTGCTAGTGATAATGTTAATGGCAGTTAACTTATCATTTATTTATGTAGTATCACTTGCCAAGAGTCTATATCCAGATTCTCAAATGTTAGCAATACTAAAAGCACTCATATATAGATGACATTGACCATTTATATACAAGTCATCTGTATTCAAGTATAATGTATATTTGAGACTTCTTCAGTTTCGACCAACAATGGTTAAAGGAATGGGCTCTGGAGTTAGATCTATCTGGAGTTGAATTCTAGGTCCACCGATAATTGATCAGATGTGTAGCCATGGGAAAGTTTCTTAAACTCTGTATGTCTACAAAATGGACATATTGCTCAACTCAGAGGAATTAATTAGATAATCTGTTAATGCACCTGGCCTTAGGTGGGTGCTCTATAAATGTAGCAGTGATTTTATTTTACACAAATAGCCTGAGTGTTGGTCTGATTTTAGACACTGGCATTCATGCTTAAATGACACAAACTGCTTTAATGCTTTACACTTCCGTTTATTTAAGTTCCCCATCTTCCTCACAGTGAAAGCCCAGGTTCTATATGATCTGTCCCTCCCCACTTCTCAAACACTCCGTTCACCATCACTGTCTCCCTTACTCTGATACAGTTGCATTTGTGCCGCTTCTTGTTCATTGAACACGCCAAGCATGTTCCTACCTCAGGGCCTTTGTCATTTTCTCTGGCTGGAATGTTCTTCCATCAGATAGCAACACCTCTTTAGGTCTCTGTTCAAATGTCCCTTATCAGTGAAGCCACTCTGTATAAAATAGCACCCCTTCCAGACACTCCTTATTCCTCTTACTTGGGGTTTTTTGTTTGTTTGTTTTGTTTTTGCTTAAACAACAGACATTCATTTTCTCACAGTTCTGGAGTCTGGAAGTCCTTGATCAGGGTGCCAGAATGGTTAGGTTCTGGTGAGGGCTCTCGTCCTGGTGTGCAGACGGTCACCTTCTCCCTGTGTCCTTGCTGTGTCCCTCAGAGCATGTGTGCAGAGAGACAGTGATCAATCTCACTTCTTATAAGTCTACCAATCCTATCAGCTAGGACCCTACCCTCACGATCTCATTTAACCTTCATCACCTCCTAAAAGCCCTGTCTTCAAGTACAGTCACATTGGGGGTTAGCGCTTCAATATATGAATTTTGAGAGGACTTTTTTCTTTTTCATGGCACTTATCACCATCTGACATATTATATACTTTCTTATATGTTTGTAATTGTCTGTCTTCCTTCCATAAGGCCAGGGGATTTTGTCTGTTTTGTTCACTGCTGTGTCTCCAGAGCTTAGAACTGGGCTTAACACATAAGTACTCAATAAGTATCTGTTATATTAATGAGTGAAAGACCTTTATTTTCCACTGACAAACTAGTGACCTAATCATTTAATCAGCAAATATCCACTGACCACGTATGTTCTTTAAGGTGTTGTTCTAGGTGATATTGGGAACACGAGTTTTAAGATATGGTCCCTATTCTTAAGGAGCCTGCAGCCTAGATTTAGAAAAATGACTTACCAAAATGATAAAAAGTAAATAAAACAATATAAAAATAACTAAAAATACAAGGTAGAGTATAAAGAGCATAGATATTGAGATAAATCAGAGGTCAAAGGATGGGATAGGCAGAGAAGGTTTCATAAAATGTGAACCAATCCTTAAGAGATGGTGGATTGTGATTGGTGGAGTACTGAGGGGCTGGTAGCAGTGGACAGATAGAGAGGAGGTGTCAGTAAAGACCTGTGGGTACAATAGAGGGTATTGGGCAGCCCAGTGTGGGTGGGTTCTCATAGACAGAAGCGGAAATTGAGGTTGTGGATGGCTTTGCGTGCTAGACGAGAGTTAGGGCTGGTGGCACTGGCCTGGCGCACTGAGCAGGGAGTGATATAGTTGGAGGATGGACCACAGTGATGTCTTCAGATGATGCACCTGCTGATGTAAAGGAGGACTGAATTTGGAGAGGCTTGCCAACAGAGGAGGCTGTGGAGACAGGCCAGGCTGAGGGCATGGGAGACTGAGCCACACACCAGACAGGAAGGCTGGCCTTGAAAATAAACTCTTGATTACACAGAGGCTGGTTAGAGAGCATGGGGATTATCCAGGCCTATTGTCCCATTTTATTTTTCTTATATTAACACTTAGTTTTTTGGTCATTTCATAGCTCATTGGCCCCAGATAATAAGGGTGAGACTTAGCTGTTTAAAACTTTTCTCAACTGCAGTTTTAAACTTAGTTTGCAGAGGGCCAGAGACTTGGGTCCAGGGCTTTTATGAATATTAAAAAAATAAACATTACAGGGGAATTTCCTGGCGGTCCAGTGGTTAGGACTCCGTGCTTTCACTGACGAGGGCGCCGGTTCGATCCCCGGTCAGGGAACTAAGATCCCACCAGCCGTGCAACGTGTCCAGGAAACAAAAAACAAACCATTATGAGCGTTAAATTTAATGTTTTACAAAGATTAATTACATCAGGCTGCTTGTTTATCAAGATAGTTACCATCCCCTGCCCATCCCCAGTCCCACAAGCCCAAGATGGCAATGAGGACTCTCTCCTATAAACTGTTTCGGCTGTCTTACCACAGTGCTCACAAGTGGGTTTTGCTTAGAAACTGCTTCACTGGCAAGGCGTACCACTCTGACACTTGTCAGAGTCAGACAAGGGTTTTGCTGGTCTCTGAGGCCCTGTCAGGTCAATGGACTGCTGCTTATGCCTGTAAGAATTATGTGCTCATTTCTATTTGGAGACATGGCCTGCTCCCCCTTCCCCAAACCCAAATGATCAAGGCAGAGCAGTTTCAATATCAGAATTACTTAGCTTGTTGCCTCTACTGTCTTCTGGGTGTTCTTTTGCTAACAGCCTATGTGATGGATGTGAATTTAACTTCTCAAACACATTAGAATGATCTAATTATGACTTGGAATCTTGGAGAGTCATCAAATATGGACTTATAATTCTTCTTACAATTTCATTGACAGTTGAATTAAAAAGAAAAAAACCTCACTGCCTACAGAGGAAGGAAGCCCCTTCAATGTTTTGAACCTAAGTAAGAGTGAAAAAAATGCATTCATAGAAATGCCTTTTGAAGCCCATTAAGATCTGCTTTCCCAGAGGCAGTGAATGGTACAATGAAAGCTATTACGTGTAGCTTTCCCCTCCATTCTGGGTTTTCTGTAAGTGGCTGCCCCAAACTTCAGCATGGCTCTACTGAAACTTAGTAGGACTGACTCAGATTGAGATTAATTGTCTCTTGATTGGATGAGATTCAAACTGAAGATAGGACTGGGACCCAGGTCCCTGGGGATGGTTATCAAATAACACAGCAGCACAAAGCAAGCAGCATCGCATGAAAAATCCCTTGCCTGTCACTCCTGAACAACTCTATTGCACATGATAAATCCCAACTTCTTTCGTTAGAATATTGTAATTATTGAGTAATTTAAAAGTAGCCTATTCTGGCTGTTTTCATTTCAAGATGCGCAAGCAGTTAACAAGAAATAGAAATGAAATGGTTGGCCCTAACTGAGTTGTCTCCTTTCCTAAACCAGGCAGCACAGACTTTGAATTTTTCATATCAGTTTAATTAGTTTTATAGTTTTTAGAGAAACTAATTTTACAACAGAAGTAAAAGCTAAATTGTACTTTTAGAAAGCTTTTAAATTCTATTTCTAATTTGTATCAAGTATGAGAAATTTGGTTAATAAAACTATAACAGACACACAGACAAAAACAAACTAGGGTTAATCTCATTATGATGTAAATTTATCAACATTTCTAGATAAAATTCCACACTTAATATCCTCCCAGAAAGTGTATAGACAATGTAGATTTTTAAGTGAATATTCTAAATTTCCTGAAACTTATTTTGTTCTTCTGTGTACCATACAGAATAATCAGCTTCTTTTGCTTTTTTTTTTAATAGAGGAGTTGTTAAAAGCTTTTTGCTTTTTTTTCCTTTGCTTTGTTTTTTTTTTCTTTGCTTTGTTTTTTAAATCGAGTAGTTGTTTAAAAAGACCAACAAAAACCTTTCCTGTAGCAGTGATAACAAAATTACCATTATTTATCTGACCCTACCAAATATGTGTACGCATGTAGCACTGAATGCTCATAATTATGGAACTTGAGAAAAATAGAAATCATTCTGTCCTGCTGTAGCGTCTGTAATGTAAAATAGTTATAAAAACCCTTTTGCTTTTACTAAGAGTTTGGTAACTTCCAAAAGACTCAAGAGTCTTTCTCATCACAGGCTAAATGCATGGGTTTTTCTCTTTAAATTTTTAATTATCAACATGCTCAAAGCTAGGTTTAAAAACTAGTGTATATGTTACCTCCCTAAAATAATTAAGAATTGGTTTTCTCAAATTTTGTTTGAAAAAAGTCACTGGTTGAGCTGAGTTTATGCATGAAAAATTTCTCCCCAGAAGGATAATATTTTTGGAAAGGAGAGAAAACAGGGCTTTGAATGGAAGCGTGTGTGTAACTGGAAGAGGAGGGAAAAAGGTTGTAAGTGACAGTTCCCTTCCGTGGTGCAGAAGTCACCGTTACAGTAACATTAAGCTACACTCAATGAGGCAGTTACTCTACTTGTATCTTGCCTTGAAAACCATTTGAAATTCAGAAACCGTGATCTTGTAGCCAGAAAGGAAAATTAGAACGTGTTAATTGAAGAAGTTCGTTGATTTTTAAAATGTTTTATCTTCAGTCAGGAACAGGCATGTTAGAAAGACTTTTAAAAAATGTCTTAAAACACAACAAGCCACAGGGACAAATTAAAAAAAAAAAAAAGGAAAACACTCCGATGAAATTCTGCATCTGGTTGACATTTAAATAAAGCTGCCAGAGTACAAACAAAATTCAGGACAACAACTTTAGCAACACATTTTTAAAAGACAGTGCAGAAAAAAAACATTTGGCTGGGCAGATCTTAACACCACATGTAAGGGAACCATCAATATTTATTACATTATAGATTTGCCAAATGACAGGGAGCATCTGGGAATACTATAGGGAATGCTGTAACTGGAACTTGATTACGTGTTTTCATACACTGGACTGTGTACTGAGGCCAGTTCTAGTGCTTTTGGAAAAGATAAGCCAAGTCTACTGACTTGTAACTCTTAAGTAGATGAAAGTTAAGTGTACAGATGTCTGCATGCACTGTGCAAACCAGGATAAAGAAAAACCATAGAAAAGAAAACAGTGACAACAAAACTCCTGTTCTTTGAGCTCCGGGGAGGTTTTAATGTAAATGTGAGACAGTTGAAGATGTCTTAGGCCGGGCTCAAGGTGTGTCTTGGGCAAAAAGTAAAATTCTCTCGAGTGTAGGGAGTCCAACAGGTTCATAGATCTACACCCAGGGCTGAGGTAAACTCTGCTAAAGGAACTAATTCCAGGCCTGTACAGTATAAGAATCCTAAACCTTTTGAAGGAGTAATTAATTACTGTGTGTTTTGGTTAGAAAAGGCTGCACTAGAAAAGAAGGAATTCAGTTTCTAGAATCTAGAGCCATGATTCACTTCTGCCACCTGTGTCTCTGGTTCCAGTCCATTGGCATATAAAGCCAATTGCTCAAACAATGAGTATTTTGCTGGAATGATTTATCACAAGGTTGTGAATTCAAAGAGATATCAGATCTGAGGCCCAAGAAATTCTATCCAATTACTGTAATTAAATCTTACCAACTCAGTCAGTGGGGCTGCAGCTTTAATCGACAGAAATGCAGTGGACCTTCTAAAGTATTCTTCTGAGAAAGGAGGGACAGAAAGAATGGCCCAGGACAACTGTTAAATCTGGCTAACGGTTATATAGATATTGTGTATCCATATGGATATATGAATAGCATGGATATTATACTATTGGATTATGCTAATGGACATTACACTATTTGGCCTGCTTTTGTATATTGTTTAACATTTCCATTATTAAAAGTATAAGAAAAAGAAAAGGCTGGAAACCAGCCTTAGCAGACTGAGGTAAGAGAGTTAAAGATGAATCTGTTCTACCCTGCACAATGACACAAAGTTTTTTTTTGGAGGAGAAATGGAAAGCCTTTTGGTCAATACGTTTATGTAGCAAGGTTTTTTGTTAACTTTCTGCATCCCTCTTGCTTTTCAAAGTGAGAATAATATTTCCTTCTCAATGCTTCCACGGGGTTAAAGAAATCTATGTAAGCATTCCAAAGCTTGAAGCACTGAAGTTTTAATTTGGCTAATGAAGGAACATAATGGCAGCTTCATTTCTGAGAAGGGTATTGCTTGAACAATCATTAATAAAACAGCACAGTATTCCCCTCTGTGGCCTTTCACAGCCATCATTTTATTTGATCTTATCAACTTGCTACACAGGGCATGGTGTTCCTGATTTGGCAAAATAAGACAAGGGGGACCTCATTAATACCTTATGTTCAGAATGCTTTATTATTTCCAAAGAATTCTAGTTTTTTTTTTTTTTTTTCCATTTTGAACTTAGGAAACCACTGGTATTGGCAAGGAAAAGTATTTATTATCCTCATCTTACAAATGAGTAACTGAAACATAGAGAGGTCACGTGACTTGTCCAAAACTTCTCAGGAGCCTCAGAAATGATTTGGGGTCTTCTACGCTTTCAGAGCCCAGGCTGGTTTACACAGCTTCCTGTAATCTTTGCATTGTGAGGATTTGTTTTGGGTCATTTCCTAACTTCGGGGTTTGGGGGATTGGTTTCCTGCGGAAGCAGCTGGGACTTAGGTCTAGGTAACTACTGGTGGGAAGCATGCTGGAATGGGAGGCTTCAAATTCAGATCTGGGTTCTGTTGTCCTAGCCCTGTACCCTGGACAGCACAGCCTCTTGGAACCTGCATCTTTAACTGTAAAATGAAAAGCTGTGAAGAGTTGATAGCACGAAGTTGGAAGGATCTGGCATGGAATCTGACAAACGAATCTGACAAACGGTGGGCCGTCAATAACTGTGATTCCTTCTTCTCCTTTCCGTCCCGGGAAAAGTAATCCAAGAATCAGCGCAAGAAAGCCTCCTCTCCAAGTAGACGCTTAAAAGACTAGAAGGAGTAGGATTCAGAAGCCCCCAGACAAGCAAATGACCCCTACAGTCTCTCCCTCCTTCGCCGATGACCCTTCAGACTTCCAATCGATCACTGTTCGCCACTGACCGCCGACCCCACCTAGAAAAGAGGGCGGGAGGGCGCGAGGATTTCACGCGGCTGGTGCGCGGTGCTGCTCGGGTTCCGAGGCCGCGGGACCCCGGCGCCTCTGGGTCTCCGCCGTGTCTATCGAGTGCTGGTTGGCGCGCCCCCACGCGGCTTCTTGCCGCAGGGAGGATGCACCCACCGCTGGTTTTGGGGAAGCTGGATCCTTGGGCAGTGGCCCCGCCCAGGGGCTCCCTGGCATTTGGCAATGCAATCCGCTGGGGACCACTAGACACTGTGGGGGGATCAAAGCATTCTTGCGGGGTCCGAAGCACCCGGGGTTGCAGTTTTGTTAGCCTGGCCTCATCTCGCCAATAAATCTTCTGCAAAAGAAGAGGTAGGGGTGGAGGGCTGGGGGCGGGGGCGGGGGGTTGGTGGCCAGGAGGTGAGGACAGGAGTTTCTTGCACCTGCACTCTCACCCCGTTAAATCAGTTTGAAGCAAGTGACATCTCCCCTTTGCCTGCCCCCTTCGAACTCCTCATCTTTTCTCCCTTAGAACACCCTCCTGCTGGCTGGGGTCAGCGTTTTCAAAGAGAATATTTCCTCATGGCTCTTAAAGTTTATGTAGCACTTTGTTATAAGGGGTGCGCCCTCAAGCTGGGCTTTCTTCTTTCCCTGTCCCCTCTCTCTCCTTCCCACACACCTCCATGGAGAAACCGTCACACAAGCCTTTTTCATTTTCTCACTCCACCCAAAAGTATTTTTAAAAATATGGGAAAGACCTTTAGACGTAATTTGGTTCAAGTCTTTCATTTTGCAGAGTAGCCAATTGAAGCCTAAAGGAGTGATGGTGAGTAAATTGGCCCAAGGTCAAGGGTTACTTTAGTTGGCAAAACAAGGGCTAGAACAGAATCCCTGGAGAGTCTTCTACTTTTCTTCACTAATTATTTCATAGAGGGAGAGAATCTCAAAACTCAGGCAGGTCAAGTACTATGTATATAGAAGTGTCTGTGTTTTGGTGATCACACTTCAGTCGCTTGGATATATGGATGGTCGCTTGCTATCCAGGTGAAAGCAAAGACAGAGCCCAGTATGGTTTGATCCTCTCTTCTTAGCCACTCCTTCCCTCCCCCCAATCCATCATGATGGACATCGTGGAGCATCTGTGCTGTGCATATCACACTGTTGGAATCTTCTACTAGGTTGGGGTTGGGGTAAAGCTTGACCATAGGGATGCTTCTGGTAGAAATTGGGAGGAATTCCTCCGGCTGGCAAGGACACATTTCAGGGAGACTTCTGGGCTAACAGCAAAGGAAATGTTTGGCCTTCTCCAGAGCCCAAACTCAGACCCCAGAGGGAGCATATCACACAGGACAGGGCTAGGGAGGCCTGTTTGAGTGGCCTGGTAACTTTTTTGCTTAAAATCCGGCCATACGGACCTAATCTAGAAGTCACAAGATCATAGAACCTTGATGACATGTGAGAACCCTCTAAGAGTCACTTGAATGAGTCTGCATTGGATCTGGGCTCTGGGGACCTGCATCTTTTGTGAAACTATTCCATGTCCCCATCTTTCACTAGTTGACATTTTTGGGTTTCATTATCACATTTTTAACTAGGATTTTGATTAGGATCAACAACGGAAGTAGGGAGGAGCAGAACTGTCACCAAGATGCCAAAATCAACACCGAAGTTGGTTTGTTTCTAATTCTTTTTCCTCCCTCCTCTTCTTCTTGTCCTTCTTGGACTTGCTTCATGCCTCAAACTTATTATCTGAACCATGATAACCATCAAATGGTAGTTAGCATTTGTTATTGATGTTAATGTTTAAGAAAGAACTTGGAAACCACTGAAATTTACTGCTCACTTTCGTCAAGGAACCTGAGGCCCAGGAAGGTGAAGAGGTTTGCCCAATGGCTCCTGCCATGGATGAGTTAAATTTTCACCATAGTGCCTGCCCTGCAAACACCTTGCTTTCCTCCTCCTTTCTACTTGGTAGTTGGATTGTTGGGAAAATATGGAAAGTCATTTGAGTGTGGTTAAAATCTGCCCCCTAGAAACATGAAGGCCCCATATGGGATGGGAGTAGGGGTGGACAGTTCTCAGTTAAGGGTTCACCGTCAGGTGATCATGAGGCCTCCTAGGGGCTGCAGAGAGGCCCCAAGCAGGAGCTCTCTGTGCCTCCTGATGTGGCAACAAGCAAGGACACCGCCCCTGCGATGGAACGCAGGCCTCAGCTACAACCCTGAGTCTCTACCTCCCCTGACGACCATTTGGACCGGGTACTAAGAAGTCAAGGAGGTCTGTGGTTGCTTCATCTCCTAGCTGCTACTTGACCCCCAAGTGAATTGAGCCACATTTCCCAGCACGGAGGATGGAAGCTGCCTGGGGGTTGGGGCGGGTTGGCTGGCAGATGCTTGAATGTTCTAGGATTGCTTCACACAGCCGGCATCTGACTCCGCATCCCGCCGCAAAGGGCACATTTTTGTTTGAATGGTGTGAAGACATTGAGGTGGAGGGGGGGGAGTTACTTGGCCTCTTTGGTCCCACACAGTCACTATGGAGCTATGCGTCTCCCTGGCAAGTGCCGTGAACTTCTGTAAACTCAATTTTCCTTTCCGTTTGTAAAACAAGGAGGCGTGGACTAAGCGCGTCCCTTTCTGTCATAAATACCGGTGATTTAAACCTTGCTTCCACGGAGGAGGGATGAGAGCCCAGATCACATTGTCCTTTTTTATTAAGCTTTTTTTTTTTTTTTTTTTTTTTTTTGGGGACACACCGAGCAGGGAAAGGGAGAGTTCTCGGAGAACGGTTATCTTCCGCAAGCTGTCTCATCCCCCCACGCGCCCCCCGGCCCCCTACCCCCCATTGCTTGTGACAGGTCGTATATTTGATTACGCAAAGCAGATTGGGAAATCGTATCTCCGCAATCGCATCTGGGATTATTTATTTAGCCCGGTCCACAGCCGGTCAAAGTTGTGAGACGATACAACATTAAGAGTAACTTTCCGCGAGAGGCGGTGGATTCGAGGTTGCCTTCTGGAAAGAAAACAGCCGTAGCCAGCCCCAGCAAAGCACTCCTGCCATGCCCAGGTGTTTCCAAAAACCATTCACCTCCCCGGGCGCTCGCGGCAGGTTGATGTAGGGAGGCCACTCAGCCTGGCGGTGCGGCGCAGGCCTCACAGGGCCTCGGAGGCTGGGAAGTCGGGCGAGGTCCGAGGAAATTGGCCTCGAATTTCCCGGGCTCGGGCTCTCCGCAGGCCAGTTCCTTGAGTTACAATGATACAACTAATACAAAAAAAACAAAAAAACAAAAAAACAAAAAACCAAAAAAAACACCAACAACTCCCAAGTACTGAGTGCTCAGTATTGGCGGGTCACCGTGCCAGGGGGGTCTACACACATCACCAACAGTAGGGTTAACTTCATTTTGCAGTTGTGGAGTGAGGTGCCGAGGCAGTTTAGGATACTCCTCGCTCTCCCCCAGCCAAGGAGCAGCAGATCTGGCATCTTAACCCCCGTGAGCCCGCTCCGAAACCCTGACGCTCAGCCTCCAAGCCGGATTGCCTGCGTGGAGCCTGGGCCCTGAAACCCCGCTGCATTCCCGCGGCCCGGCCCTCAGTGATCGGGTGGGAGGTGGCCGGGCCAGGTTGGGAAGCTAGACGCCCTGGAGTCGGATCCCAGCCGGCGTGGCCACGCAGAGGAAGGCGGCGGCCGGACCCGCTGGGATTCGTAGCAAGGAATTGATGGGTGAGCGGGGGCCAATCTGAAACACGCTTCTCCTCCCCGTTTTTTTTTTTTTGAGAGTAGAAAAGAACCGCCACACACACATTTAGAAAGAGGAGAGAGGGAGACTCCCCGTCCCCCTTTTCCTGCTTTTTTCCTTCAGGTTCCCTTGCTTGACTCGGTGGGGGAGGCGGGCGCTTAGGACCGCGAGTGTCCGAGCTGCATGAGAAGGTGAAGGGGTGCGGGGTGAGAGAGAATTGGGGGAAGGGGAGAGGGAGGAGAGGGGGGTCCCTCAGCGACGGCCAGCTCTGAGAGACGCAACCCCCGAAGCCGCCCCCACCAGGGGGGACTGGCAGAGTCAGTGGCGGCCCGCTGCTTTGTAATTTACAAGCAGGAAGCCCCAATTGCACTTCGTAATTTGGTGTCGGTTTACAAGCCCAGAGGACTTCTGTTTCCTCACCTAACAGGTCCTCAGTCACGGCCTAACCCCTTTTAAGACAGGGACCTGGAGGAAGGAGCTGGATTCTTTGCGCCCTTGCCTTTCAGTCAAGCTTGGGAGGCATGCCGTGGCCCGGCCCTCCTGGGGCTGCATGGGCTACCCCAGCGGGCTAAGCAAACGTTTACTGAGCTCTTACGATGTGAAGACTATTCTCATTATTACCATCTTCACAGCCAAGACAGGCCAAAGAAGGGCATTCTTCCCATTTTGCAGATGAGGCAACTGAGGTCCAGGGAGTTAATCAACCAAATCAGGTAGTGGGTGGAACAACCAACAACCAGCCTGGAGCCCAGGCTCTCTGACTCCTATTGCCTTTGAATATTTAGTTTACTAATCAGTTTGTGCAGTCATAAACCCCCCTCCCCAGATTATCCAGATAATTTCTTATTTAATATTAGAGTTCCTCAGGCTTCCCGAGACTCGTCCCAATAGAAAAACCTCTCTTTCCCCACCCCACTCCCACACCATTTCACCTCTCAGCAATTGGTGGGATTGTGATTTTCTGGAGAGTTCAGGGCCAGGGAATGGCGTGTAATTCAACTGGATCACGATTACAGCTGCATGCCCGCAAGTACCGCAGATGGGGTGCAAGGAGAATAGGACGAGATGGGGGGGTATCTGGAGATGGGCAGGGAAGCCTGGAGGAAGCAGTGAGGCTGTAGTGTAGATTTTTGATGGGGGGGATGAGTGTGCAGTGGAGGGATTGGTCTTGGGCCCACCCACCTGGAGCCAGGGAGCCCGCCCCTTCCAGTAAGTTCCTGGGCACTGCTTTCCCTAAGTCCAGCCGGACACTGCACAGGGGAAGGCACAACTGGCTCTGACTTCTGAGGGCCTTGCTCTCGCCATAGGCTTCCAGGAGCCGCCCTCCCCCCAACTCCTATCCCCTGTTCTGTCTTCAGCCCGCACAGTTTACTGTACGCAAATCCCACTTGTTTTCTCCTTATGTGGCAGCTTTTATCACTCGAACTAGTTCAAGGGCTGGCCGTCTTGTTTATTTTCTGTTTAGGAAACAGCCTCTTTCCCCTCCCATTCCCTCCTGGTTCCCCTTCCCCTCAATCTAGCTACCCCAAATTTGCTCACCTACTTTTTTGTGCCCCTCCCCCTTCCATCTCCCCTAGGGTAACCACTAGTTTAGCAAACTTACTTTCTTGATTTTGTTTCTTAATATTCAAAATAACTAGAGAAGGGCTAACGATTTCCTGTCCTCCGCCCCTCCGTGCCCCTCCCCCCGCCGTAAAAACAATAAATAAAATAAAAACCCAGCCTGCCAACTGCTTGCACACGCACTGGCAGTGGAGGGGGTTTGCAGTTTTCTTGCGCGTCGCGGGGTAGAAGCATTGAGATGCCTGTTTGCAAAGGTAAAAAAGCTACAGGGGGAGACTCAGAAGGGGAGGTCATGATGCCAAGTACCAAAATCAGAAAAAGGTGCAGGGGAATAAAATAAAAAACACGAACCCATTGTGAGTTTTTCTGGCGTGGAGCGAAGGGGTCGTCAAAGTTTGAGACTTCAGAGCAGAGGCCGACCTAGGACCTGGGTGCTCACCAGTCCATTGCCCTCCCATTTCGTGACCCAGGGCTCCTCTTTCAATTTCTGTTTCATCGTTGGAAAACGGGGGAAAATAACACACTTCTGCTGCGCTCAAGAATTCAAATGCTCTAACATAGGTGAACAAATGCACATTGATGAATATGAGAAACTACGCAAAAGGTAAAACTCACTGGTGTTATTAGGTGGTGCCAAACGGGAGGCACGAACAAGTCTGCTTGATTCTTTGTCCTGTGTTTGAGGGCACACAGCTCCCAAGCCACCCTCCCAGACGCCCAGAGCCACTGAGCATCCAACAGGAGTATACAGAACTGTTTCTCCACTTCCTTCGCTGGGCATCGAAAGCGGCTCTGGGGAGAAGAACCCGCACAAAGGGAAATCCCAGTGCCTGGTAACTAGGGAAGAACTTTCCACATCGCCAAAGGATTTGGAATACCTGTGCCTCCGGCACATCGCGTTAATTTCACAGTAGTAATTCCTAAGCTTCCTCGTTCCCGCCGCTCCGAGCCTGGTTAATTTCTAACTTTCAGTAATTTCCTTCGTTTAACAAATATATAGGGGGCCTACTATGTGCTCAGTGCATTGGCACTCAATTTTCTAATCCGTCTCCGAAACAGATCTTAAGAGGCACTGATTATTTAAAGATGTAAGTAGAAAAGCGTCTAAGTAACTTTAAATTTAGTTCAAGAAATAAAATGCAGCGTTGAATTAGAAGACTAATTCCCTCTTTCAGGATATTGGAAACATAACTGTTACTAAACATTTATGTAAGAGATTAATGAAGAAGCCCCTTTTCCCCCTTATAAATACATTCATGAATACCAAAAAGTCCTCTTTAAAAAAGAGCTTCGTTTTAAAAAATGCTTAGAGTGAATATATTGTACTTAAATCTCTTAATGGCATGTATTTCCGTTCTCCCTCAAATCAACTCATAGTAATTCATATAGAAAAATATAAGTGACGTAGGTGACTTGGTGACCTGCCTGTCTCACGGGCGTGGTGAAAATTAACGAGGAACCACTTTGCACCTTGAGGATGAGTGGCGATAGCCACAAAAGTATCTACAGTTCGTAAGTCCTCTAAGCCGGTGCTGTGGTGCAAAGTAACCATTGATTTATTCTCGCAGGAGAAAGGATGCCGCCGTGCACTGCTCTTATTTCCGCATCTAGCTTTGGGTTAATGATTGAGTCCCAGATACACCGGTGATGCTGATGACGTAGCTTTTCCGATCTCTGCCTTGTCGTCTGTTACTTTCTCTTGAGGACAACGCGATTCGTAAGAGTGCGTCTCTGCTATTTTTTTAGCCCGCGAGATAAATGGCGACTCCCGCCGGCGCCGTCACACTTCGGTTTAAACCTCGGGACAGCCTTCCCGGCTGCACCGAAGGCCGCGCGGCAGGATTCTGGCGGAGCGCGGCAGGAGGGGCCCGGCGGACGCGAGGAGGCGGGGAGCGCCGGGCCAAAGCGCCTCAGCCAATCATCGTGCACACCGCCTGACAACCGGCCAATCAGCGGGCGCAGAGCTCGGGGGCCCGAGCGGATAATACTAGCAAAGGGAGCGGAGGCTGGCGACTGCTGTGAGGGGCGCTGCGTCGCACGCTGCTGCGTACGCCCGCCTGCCACGGGAGCTTGCGACCTGAACCTGGTCAAGGCGGCCCAACCTTCCCGCCCAGCTAGGGACAGAGGAAGCCAAAAGCAGCCTCAGCGAGGTGAAGCGCCCGGGGCTGCTGAGGACAGATCAGAACTTTGCAGAGTCCGGGATGTGCGGGGCGAGGTCGCTGAGGATTTGACTCACCTTCTCCATGCCCCTTCTCCTCTACTCCTCATCCACTGGGCTCCGGGCCTCCAGCTGTCAACCCCCGATTTCGTGACAGGGTGTGGCAACCCCGATTTCTGTTTGCAAGCACAGCCAGCAGCCCAAGAGCAAGGTCCCAAGGCTGGATATCTTTTGCCTCGGCTGCTTAGCCGGGGCCTCAGAGTCTTGGTGAGTGCTGTGATGTAGCTGGGGTGTCAGAGAGGGCGAAGGGCGTGAATCACCTTTCCTATTTTACTTGTATGTCTTGCTTTAAAGTGCAAACCGTGTCCGATGTACAAGAGAGCCCACGCGGCTTAGCTCTGCGGGGCTGAAACACTGTCCATGCTGGACGGGGGCGTTTGCAGGTCCGTGCCCAGTGTCCCTATGGGGCTCTATTGGCAGCAGAACAATTTTGGCTTTTAGTTGATTAAAACTGCGGTGTGCTGGGGTGGGGGGATTGGGGGAGGATGAGAGAACCTCTCCAAGCCCAAGAGGGGCTCCTTGTAGTGGTGCAGGAGGATGAGAGGCGTGTGGGAGTTGTAGGGTGGTACCTCGCAGGGTCCGAAGGGCCCTTGTGATCAGAAGGAAAACAGTTCTTCCATTGACATTTTTATATTCAGCGTGGCCATACTAGTTGGGTATGGGTAAGCCTGATAAGTGGCCAAGGCCGACCTAGTTGGACACAATACTTCTGTGTGTGGTCAGTGCGTTTACCGAGGGCCTTGTCCCCAAAGCGTGTGTAAAGCCAAAGAGGGCTGTGGTTAAAGGTCAGGCCTAAAGATTCAAGAAATGCACGTGTGGTCTGGATGTGAAAGACATGTAGAGAAGTGGGCTCCTCGAGGGGTCGGAGGCGGGCAGACCAGGAGCTCTGGGCCCAAGGCCCGGGAACGGTGCCTAACGGCGGCGGTCGGTGGGTCTCTGGTTCTTTTCCTGTCTCTCCATAGCGCAGGGGACTCAGCGTAGGCCCGGGCGAAGCGTGCTGCGCCATGGCGGTCCGGCAGCCGGTTCCCGCAGTGGACTGGGAGATCGACGTGGAGAGCCTGGGGCTGGAGGAGGACGGCCGCGAGGCGCCGCCGCCCACGCCGCCCGGGCCCAGCCCGCCGCCGCCCGACAGGGACGGCGAGGATGACGACGACGCGGAGGACGAGGACGACGACGACGCGGAGGACGAGGGCGATGGCGAGGAGGCGGGCGCGTCCCCGGGCGTGCCGGGCCGGCCGGAGCAGCAGGATACCCTGGCGCCAAGGCCGCCTCCGGCGCCGCAGGCCTCGTCGGCGCCGGCCGGGCCCCAGGAGCGCGGCGCGAACGCGGGCGGCGGCGGCGGCGGCGGCGCGGAGCCGCGCAAGCTCAGTCGCACGCCCAAGTGCGCGCGCTGCCGCAACCACGGTGTGGTGTCCTGCCTCAAGGGCCACAAGCGCTTCTGCCGCTGGCGTGACTGCCAGTGCGCCAACTGTCTGCTGGTGGTAGAGCGGCAGCGCGTCATGGCCGCCCAGGTGGCGCTCCGGAGGCAGCAGGCCACCGAGGTGCGTACCTGCCGGCCCGGCTCGCCCCGCCGGGCTGTCTGGGGACGCCGTGGGGGTCGGGAGTCGGAGGGGCGCGCTCCGCACACACCCGGGCCCGGGGACTCGAGGCTTATGGCACTTTCTCAGAAGGATGGTGAAGACACCTCTGCCAACGCTGGCCTGCAGGGTCGGGAGGGAGGAAGCCGTGGCCATCGTTGGGGAACTTGGCAGAGAAGATTTTGTAATAAAAAGCAGGCAGAGAGGCCTTTAAAGTGGTTAGTCCCGTTCGGTACATTATGGGAAAGGTATTTTATTTCGATTTTTTATATTTTAACGTTTACTCTGGTGGTGTTGGGGGGAAGAGGACAGAGGTTGATGCAGTGCACGACGTCCATTGCCGTATTACCCGTGCTGATCGCGAAAAAGAACCACTTAGCACGTTAGTGCTCACGGCGCTTCCGCAGTCACGGGCCATTTAGGAGAGAGAGAACGTGTCCTGCCCATTTTACAGAGGAGACCAAAAGTGACGTGGGAATTTAGAAGAAACTTCTGGCCTCGAGAACTACCTAAGAACCAGTTGACGGTTCTCTGTCGCCTCTCACCGCGGGTCTACGGCTGTGAGGAGAGCCTGAATCTTCTTTAAGGGAGAGGTTTTTCTTGAACCTGGCACTGAATGTTTCCTTGTGTCCCTGCACAAGCGCGCTCACAGGAGGGAGGCTGCGCGGGCCTGCTCGCGCTCAGGGCGCGGGAGGAGTTTTGATTTTTACTTTTTGTCCGGAAGGTGCTGGGGAGTGGATCACCGTGCCCGCCGCAGGCAGTGAGTGACCCTCATGGGAAACCTCTCAAGGGCCCCGGAGAGCGCAGCGCGCTGGACGCCTGAGGTGCCCCGACCCTGGGCTGGGGCGCGGCCCCCTCCCGTGTCCCCGCGTGTGTTGCACCGAGGGCTCTGAGATCCCTCGCGCTCCCTGCGACCTGCTGGGCGGGACGCGGGTGTAGAAGGGCCCAGAATTCCATCGACCGGGCGGTGACAGAGCGTGCGCCCGTCTCCTGCGGACTCTGAAGGTTTTGTTCGCCTTCAGGCGTCCCAGTCCCCCAGTGAAGCAATCCGGAGTTTTGGCCAGGCCCGAAAACTTCTGAGTTTTCTCTGTCAACCCCCTGTTCCCGGTCCCATCCGCCCTACTGCGGGGAGAAACCGGCCCCACATCTCTGGCCAGTGTCAGGTCCCTGGCGTCTTCGGCCCCGAGTCTGGGCTCCGAGGATGCAGCGGCCCGCCGCGGCTCTCTCAGGGCCAGGCTCCTAGCGTCTCATCCACTGTGGAGTTCACTTCCTCCCAGGCTGGGCCCCCACTTCTCGCTGCAGGCTGAGTCTGGGCCGACTCTAGCAACGCGGCCCCAGGGAAAGCCGGGGCCCTGCTCACCGGTTGGAGGCTTCGGACAGAGCTTTTAGCTCATTGTCCTGGAATTAAGCGGTGCTGATATTAATTCCTTTAGAATTAATTTCACATGGGATGGGAAAATAAATACATTTAGAATGAGGAGAGTTGCTGATGCCTCTCCCTTGTCTCCCACGTTTTTTTTCAGGGCATTATTGATTATGTTTCTTGTGTTTACAGGACAAGAAGGGGCTTTCCGGGAAACAGAATAATTTCGAGCGCAAAGCCATGTATCAGAGGCAAGTCAGGGCACCCAGTTTGCTGGCCAAAAGCATTTTAGAAGGTAAAGAAAGCAACGCAAAATTATTCTTTAGCCTTTTAAACCATGTTCTGAGTGATTCTCATTATTCAGGCACATGGCATTTCCATTTACATGTGAAGGAGCATTCTGAGGGGGAAATGCTTTTTTATTGGAAACTTTTGGAAGGATATCAGGATGTGAGAAAATGAATCTCACATACCTCCTGAGGTTTTTATCACTGATAATTTTTTCTGCTTTGTAGTTAATGGGTTAACATGGAGTGCATATGAAGTTTGCCCTAGTGTGAGGGAGGTACAGATACACTGCCAAATGATCCCAGAGCAGATGTCCTGAAAGGAAATAAATTTTTAAAAAAGAAATCTTTGGTTGTATTTGGAGCTAAATAGAGTGAGTCAAGTGAAGAGTTTAACAGCTACCCACACCAATAAAGGCCTTTAGTCTGGGCGATCCAGCCTTTAATCCCACTCTTTTTAATTGTATTCTTTTCCTCTCTGGATTATCTACTTAAATTGCAGTTATTCCACACTTCATTTTACCATTTTGACAGTCGAGATCATAGAATCTGGAAGAGGTTTTGAATACACAAGAGAAATGGAGGTTGAATTTGAATAGAGTGAAGTCTTCATGTGTTCACTTTCTCTAAAGCCTGGGAATACATTAATTTTTCTTAAAATATTACTGATTTTTTAAAAGCATCTCTGTTTGGGTATGGAATTTATTTATTGACATAATAAATAACATATTGACTATCTTTCACCGTTTAGAGAAAAAGAAAGTTTATATTTGCTCTAATCACTGCCATTTTATGCGTCAGGTTGAAAAGCAGATTTTTTTGGGTTTGTTTTGAAGTAGACATTTGTATTCTGTTTTTTCTTATGTGGCTTCTGAATTGAGTTGTTTCTGGACAGGTTTAAAAGTTTGTTCATGTCTTACCCTGTGCTGTATACTTCTGACCTTAGAATGGCTTCTCATGCATTCAAAATGAGTTTGGTTACAAACTGGGTAAACAGATTTATAACCATAGGGACCACACTGATAAATTGAAATTTTGCCAAAGCAACTTGAGAAGTGAGAGGACTAAGTGGAATAGAACATTCAAGTAAATAACTTCCTGGCAAAAACTTACCATAGAAGTGTACACATTAATTTTCAAATTTTATTTTATTTGCAAATGAGTATGATGGGTTTGTCACTATGTACACACAGATATCACAGTGGATCCTTCAAACAAATTTGATAGTGGTGAGTGCTTGGGGATGGTGAAATAAAGTATTTTATGCTGCCAGGAATTCTATTTATGTTATACTAATCTTTGTTTTTGACTTTGTCCCTATTTATAAAATGTATAATGACTTAATCTGGGTTCTAGTGATTGCTTGTTCAACCATTTTGGTATCTGGCCAACGTGATTGGTACTGGTGAAAAATGTTTTAGACCAGTTATTTTCAGTATAGCAGGGGATCCCCCCCACTTTGTTTGTTTGTACTGATGGTCAGAGGTAGGGGTAGGGGCCTGGTTAAATTGTTCACTGCAGAGTCTGTTTAACTAGTTAACAGCTCTTTTCAGTTTTCTGTGCTTTTCTGTTTCCTGAAGTCTTTCCTCTTTTTCTCTTCACTAATCTGCTTTAACTTTCTCTTTTTTCCTAGTTCTCCTTGGATTATTCTACAACTGTAACAATGTGTACATAATGATCCAACTTTAGAAAATAAAAGTGACATCAGCTCTAGGTATAGATATCTTTTTTTAATAATTGAAAAAGATGACATGGATAGTAATAAAGCATTGATTGAAGCGACATGAGCAGCCTTGTCTCTTAATGTGTAGGAGCTTGGGGAGAATATTAAAATTTCAGCCAGTAAAGTATGCCTGTCAAAGTAAACAAACCTATCACAACAAAAACAACAACAATAAAAAGTTGCAGTATGGATATCCTTCCCCGTGAAGGGATCTATTCTAAATTGAACCCATACTTTTGCTTTCTGTATAAAAATCCTAGTGATGTGGAACTGTAAATAACTGTCCTGCTGATTTGCGGTGTTTCTGTTTCCTTCTGGATTCCCAGATTTTTCCTCATCAGATGTTAATGTCTTTCATGTGCAATGCTTGCTTATTTTAGGCTACCGCCCCATTCCATCAGAGACTTATGTGGGAGGGAGTTTACCTCTACCTCCCCCAGTAAGTGACCGGATGAGGAAAAGGCGGGCCTTTGCTGATAAAGAGTTGGAGAACATTATGCTGGAGAGAGAATATAAAGAGAGGGAGATGTTGGAAGCTTCCCAAGCTGCTGCCCTATTCCTGCCCAATCGCATGGTACATGGTTCTGAGTACAACTCCTACAAAAGTGGCTACAGTCCCACGCCAGTGGAACCACCAAGCAAAGACTTCTGCAATTTTTTGCCCACCTGCCTTGACCTCACCATGCAGTATTCAGGGTCTGGGAATATGGAACTAATTTCTTCCAATGTCAGCGTGGCCACGACCTACAGGCAGTATCCCCTGTCCTCGAGATTTTTAGTTTGGCCCAAGTGTGGCCCCATTAGTGATACCCTCCTCTACCAGCAATGCCTGCTGAATGCTACCACGTCAGTTCAGGCCCTGAAGCCTGGGGCCAGCTGGGACCTGAAGGGAGTACGACTGCACGATGGACTCGGAACAGATCATGATATAATGCCACCGAAATTGGAAGGCTCTCTGGTGCCGCCTCACACTCCTGAGGGCCAGATCTCAAGAAGTGACCTTCAGGGTCACCAGGCCGTCCCCGAGAGGTCTGCGTTCTCCTCACCCCAACGGAATTTTTTGCCCGTTGTTGACACGGACTCCCTGGCAGCTCAAGGGCACGTCTTAACCAAGATCAGCAAAGAAAGCACCAGGCACCCTCTGCCACTTAAACATAATCCATTCCACTCATTATTCCAGCAAACTCTTAATGACAAATCAGGTCCCGAGTTGAAAACATCATCTGTCAAAGAGGCCTTTGAAGAGGCCCCTAAGAAACCCAGAGAGTGTTTAGTCAAGGAGAACCAGAAGTACACATTTACAATAGATAGATGTGCAAAAGACCTTTTCGTAGCCAAACAAGTTGGAACAAGACTCTCAGTGAATGAACCGCTGTCATTTTCTGTTGAGTCTATTCTTAAGAGGCCTTCGTCTGCCATCACTCATGTCTCTCAGTGAAAGGCTGCTTAAATGGGAAGCTGGATTTTCTGCAGTCTCAGAGGATTCTTACCAGTCACTAATTTTTTTTCAAAGAAAAAAGTTGAGATGCTTGTATAAAGAAATTTCTAATGTAAATGATGATGATTTTAAAAAATTCTATATATTCTTAATGCATGTACTTTCCCTTACCACATAAATATATTTAAACTTAAAGGTGGATCTTGCTGATGTGCAAATTGTGAAGTTTCAGGCTTTACACAGCATTTCAAAAAGCAATAAAATTGACACTGTCTTCTAAAAGACCCAGAATTTGCTGAAGTAAATAGTTTCTCTGTCTAGGTGAAAAAGCTAGTGTCCATGAAATGTGTTCTTTATTTTTCTATGATCCTGTGTATTTCCAAGTGCTCTTAATGGTTGCTGGGGGCCATAGGAGAACACTTATAATGCCTTAGTTGTGCATTTTGGAGGACATGTAAATGTAGGTATTCAAGACTGAGGCAAAAATAGCTGTAAGGAGAACATAGGGAAGATTTTTATGTTTATAGAATCTTCATTTCATGTGGTTGGACAAAGTTGAATTGAAGAGCAATCAAGTTTAATATCTCATTTATACGACGACATGGGTTCTTGGAATGAGTCCCAGTTTCCTTCCCTGATGGGGATGTGTACGTGGGGCCTCAGGCTTCCTTTCTAGGTTGAACATTCATTCTGTGATTTTCAGGTTGCTGGGGGCCACAGAGCAGCTTCCCCAGCACATGGTTGAACCCCCTCTCAGTTCTGTGTTACTTTGCTCTTCCCTGGGGTCTGGTGACAGCAGGCAGTTAGCAGCAGGCCGAGTCACGACTCTCAGCTGGTCTGGCAGTCTCAGCTTTATGTGTCCCACATTTTCACCAGTGTCAAAGGTTATCAGTGTAACTCTCTTCTGAGATAAAAACATTTACTCTTCAAACTGCTTCAGCAGACAGTTGCCGAAGCCTGCAGATGTTTATCACAGCATAAGGGTGGCTTCTTTTTTAAGTTCATCATTACCCCCTCGTTTTGCTCAACAAAATGTTAACTGTTGTTCTATATGATTGATAAAACAAGAGTGAGACATTTATGAAGGTATGAAATTCCTCCCTGAAGATCTCACCTGTGGACCTCAAATCAAGTTCTGAGATGTTATGGTCATTTCAACACAGGAAATCACGAGCCAGATATCCCACCCACCTCTAATTTTGCCATGGAGTGAGGTTTTGCTTCCAACTCTGCTCTCATTTGGGTAACAAGAACACGAGGTGGGCGTGTGGGGTGTGCCAAGACATTCGGCAGTTTTAAAGAGTTTCTTTCTTCCTCTGGAAAACATTAACAATTATTTTTAAAGTGACTTTTTTTGCTACTGATGAGCTCATGTAAGCCTCAAGGGGTTCCTCTGAATTGTTGCTTAAAATTAGCATAAACTGCAAAAACACCAAGCCAAACCTTAGATTGATTTTCAGTTTGTACTTGTAAAATAATACTTGGTTTTGTTGAGTCAGATTTACTTATTTTTACTATTGCAAAAGCCAGAGCGAATGGAAGTTTGCCAGAGAAAAAGAAAATGAAAGTGGGCAGAGATCCCAATAACTGTTGAAGATTCTCATTAAGTGGAAAAATGTTTTCCAGCCATGAAGCCCTGGTGTCAGAGACTGCAGTTGCCCCTCTGTCCCCAACCCCCAGTCATCTTTGTTTTATCTATACAGTTATTAATTTTTATCTTCTTACTAGGAATTTATTTTTTGTGTTAAGTGTAAACTTGGCATTGAAACTAACTGCTGCAAAGGTGTCAGGGGAGAGCACATTAGAGTAAACCCACATTAAAAAATCCCATTGAGAAGGCCTTCTCAATCCAAACATGGATTTTTCTTTTTCTTACTCTATTTTAGTATTTGGAATGCATATATTAGTCAAATGTCTTACCCTTTTGTGTTCAATGGACGTTTGGGGATATGTTTCCTGTCCTCTCTGTATATCATTTTAATCTCATTAAGTGAATCCAGTTGGCTGTGGGTATTAAGTGGTTTTTCTCACATTACCAGTGACCAAAATTTTATTGTTCTTGAACATTTATGCTGGTCAGTACTCTCCTTGGCGAATGTATTATACCACGCATTAGTTCTTCTGTAATGATGAGTTCTTCTTGGAATTTCAAACCTACCAAATCTACCATCAGCCCGTCAGGGAGAGCTTTGTGCTTGGCACTTTGCTTCTTTTAATCATTTCACGTGCATAAAAGCTACTATTTGGCTATAATGTCTTCAGAGAACACTGTCATCTACATATTGAATTATAACTGTGGTTTAAGCATTTTTTATGTTCAAGACAATAAATGGATTTGGCTTTAATCATTTTTAAGAACTTAAGGAATAGTAAAACATGGACCCTTCCCTCAATTTGACTCACAGTACAATAATGCAACTTTAATAACCTATTTTCCTTCCATCTCAACTGATCAAGCAGTTCTGAATAGTTTGCAACAGTGCTTCTCAAGCTTTGAGAATGGACAGTGAACCACCTGGGAATCTTGATAAATGCACATTCTGATTCTGTAGGTATGGGATGGGCCTGAGCTTCTGCATTTCTAACGAACTCCTCCCAGGGCATGCCGATGCTGCTGGTCTTCAGACCACACTTTGAGTAGCAAATATTTACAACATTTCTGTTATTTTAATACACATTTAATACACTCTTTCGTGGATTTTGGGTTCTAATGCAATAGAGTTATCATGAATAATTTAATATATATGAATAATTAAACATTTCCCTCCAAACCCATAGAAAGTACACCACCAAGAGTAAACCATAGTGTAAACTCTGGACTTTGGGTGATTATGATGTGACAGTGAAGATTCTTCAGTTACGACAAATGGACCAGTCTAGTGGGAGGGTCCCCTAGAGGCTATGCATGTGTCAGGTAGGGGGACATGGGAAATCTCTGTACTCTGTCCCCTCAATTTTGCTGTGAACCTAAAACTATTCTAAAAAAATAAAGTCAGTTAAAAAAGTTCGCTTTCTTTCTAAACCTTTAGTGGCAGGAGTAGAAGACCTAGGCAAAGTCATGAAGTAAACAAGTTGCTTCTGTTCTCTCTCTTTTTAAGCCTAGCAGTTCTTCCAATTTGGTATTTTTAGTTATGATAAAATACACATAGCATAAATTCACGATTTTAAATGTACAGTGGTATTTAAGTATGTTCACATTATGTACAGCTGTAACCACCATCCCTCTCCAGAACTCTTTTCATCTTGCAAAACTGAAACTCTGTTACCCATTAAACAGTGACTCCTTGCTCCTCCCAGCCTTGGCAACCACTATCGTACTGTCTGTTTCTATGAATCTGACTACTCTAGGTACCTCATACGAGTGGAATCATACTGTATTTGTCCCTTTGTGACTGGCTTATTTCACTTAGAATATTGCCTGTAAGGTTCATTTCATGTTGTAGTATACGTCAGAATTTCCTTCTTTGATAAGACAGTAATATTCCATTGTATGCATATGCCACATCTTGCTTATCCGTTCATCTGTTGACGGACACCTGGGTTGCTTCTACCTTTTGGCTATTGTGAATAATGCTGCTGTGAGCATGTGTGTATAACTATCTCTTTACCCTGTCCTCACTTCCTGATTTCACCTTCTTCCCATCTTCAGGAACTCAGTTTTCTCAAGTGTTACACCCATCCCACATTGCCCCTCCCCCAGCACGTGAACCATCTCCATTCTTCACCAACACTACTCTGCCCAGAGAGGCTCCAATGTCAGTCGTGCACCTTTTAATGTGAGTTTAAGTGAGTGTGTTATCACATCATCTTCATTTAAAAGCTTAATTCTAATTGTGGAATCAAAGACTTGCATTAACTTGTATTAAGAAATTTTCTGGAATGTCTTCTGGGACATCTCAGCAGTGCCAAAGAGCGAAGAAATGGCTGAAGGTCAAGATGAAGTAAGAAGGAAAGTTCACCATTCCCTGTAGAATAGTAAAGACATCACTTAGTACTGAGTGATGGATTTTCAATTGGGACTAGAATTCTTGCCCTCCTGATTTTACTTATTTTTGGATTAACTTTCTTTTTTCCTATTCTAGGTCTGTAAGCTTAGGCTTATTTCCTTCTGGGGTCCAATTTGTAAGGCTGTTAGTTCTTGAGATGGCTGGATTCTACAGTTTATAAACTTTGATCTGTGGCACTAATATTTAATGATTGTACCAAGCTTTTATCATACTCTACCACCCTTAGTTATGTTGTTTTTTTTAGCTTGCTATATCTAAACATGTTTAGAGCAGTTTTCTTTCACTCTCTATCTCTCTATTTTTTGTTTCAATCAGAGCTTTTAAAATGAAACTTGTAGATTCAGGAGTTCCCTGCAGGCAAGCAGAATAGGCTTAGCCTCAGTTCCCCCAGTTTGCTGTGAAACTCAGGCTTGATGACAGTAACCATGAAATCAACAAAGGACCATCATTCTCCAACCCACACACTAAAACAATGAAGAACCCAGTGTGATCCACAAGCCAGAAAGCACCTAAACATTTGCCATTGAATGATGACTTTGCATGAACGATGGGCAAAATCTCAGTGAAAAACAAACACAAAATACCCAGCACTGTCTTCTGAGATAATGCATCTGCAGACTTAGGGCAGGCAGAGAACAGACGATAGAGCTATGTGGTTTTGTGATTGTTTATGAAATTAAGTTCAGTTTAATGAACATCTATTGAGAACTTTCTCTGTGCTAGATACATGCTGGTAAGTAAGCCTATGTTATTTAGGTTCTTTTAAGTAGAAAAAAAGAAGCCAGAGGACTACTCAAGTTATTTACAAAAAAAAGATTTTATTTTAAGGTGAGATAAAGAAATAAGGAAGATGGAAATCTCGACACTTAGCAGGTCTCCCAAAGACTGGAATATGGTCTGGGCACTAGAAGGTTGTTCAGCCCAGGTCTAGCAACCTTACTTCCTTGTTGTTCCCTTGGCAACTAGATGCATGACCTAGGAAAAGTACCAGAAACTGGTAGTTGTCTCTGCAACAGCTATTCTCTTCTTTAGTAGCAGAGCCCTGGATTTATTTGGACTGGCGACATGCCCAGCTAAAAGGCTGCATTTCCAGCCTGGTTTGCCTCTAGATGTGGCCATGATGAGGTGGGTGGACTTCAGGACATCTCTCTAACAGGGACTGAAACAACAAGGATGAGCACATTTGGATTTTTTCTCTTTTGCGTTCTTTCTTCCTGGAATTTGGAAGCATCCTGTAGCATTTTATGACCTTGAGGTTGGCAGCCATGTTCAAAGGAGGTTGGAGTAGAGAAATCAGAAAAGCCTAGATGCCTGTTCACTTCGAGGATCTGCTATAGCAGCCCTGGATTGCTTTCCTCTGTTCGTTCATCTTTTATGGGAGATAATGACTATTTATGCACATGAGCCGTTGTCACTGGCTCTTGGTTACAAACAGCTAAATGTAATTCCTCCTGATAAAGGGGGGCTCCTCTGTTCTGATGAAGCATCTTCTGGTTGTGTCTGCTTTTCCTCTAGTTCCCACTCTTTTTTCTCTGTTTTCCTTCCCATGGAGGCTTCTCTTTACTATTATGTCTACGTGCATCTTTTGGCTTCTTTCTCTACCATCTATTGTTCCGTCCTACTGTAAGTCCTTCCTTCAAACCTAAGAGTGGGATCTGATGAGTTCAGTTAATTCTTGTTGTCTTCTTTCAGCCAGGCCTTATGGGTAAGGTACCTGTACTTGGTCTCTGTGAGGAGTCAAGTGGTATAAGCCATGGTGATCTTCCTTAGGAAACCCCTCACTGCACGCCTGGATGTAGTGGGCTCTGACACTTTGCAAGCATTATTTCATTTAATCCACACAAAGTTTAACTTGTGAAGTAGGTATAATTGTTATCCTCCTTTTACATATAAGAACACAGGCTTAGAGAAGTGAAGCAACTTGCCCAGGATCCTACATTAGGGACATGACTGTGTAGGGAAGAATCCCAGGTCATTGGAATTTCAGAGACTGTACTCCTAACCACTGTCTTACACGACCTCACAGAAATGAAAAATGGCTCCTTTTCCACTTCCACATCTTGGTGTAGGAGGAAGGATAGAGAGGTGGAAGCCCTGAGTTCTGATTCAGTGCTTCCTCTTTCTGTCCTTTTGCTTCTCCGGGTCTCAGATTTTTTTCCATCTGTAAAACAAGAGTTGATAAAATGGGCCTGAAAGACTTGGCTGTTGAAAGGCAGAGTGAATCCTGGCTGAACCACATGCTTTGCACGTGGCAGGAAGACTCAACAGAACCACTGAGCTCTGGTGGCTCTGGCCGATCTGTTAAGCCTGAACTCTATCTGTAGCATTAATCCTCTGGAAAGAGACTCTTTAAAATCCACTTTATGTGGAATAAAGCTAAATTGTCCAGGGGGACATCTGAGGCATGAAGCAGAGGATGTGTTTAAGCTTTTACCCTGATGCCGAAAAGCCTCCAACAGGAAGCAGACATGGCTCATAGTCACTAAGTCAGCTCTAGTCTGCCTTTTATATGGCATTTCCCTTCCTTTCCCCACTCACTTAAATGACCAATATTCTTAATATGAACCTGTTCCCTTCGATTACTTCCAGGAGGCAGCATGGCAAACTGGAATGCGTACAGGCTTGGAGTCAGGTTAAAGCTGGGTTTAAAATTTAGGTCTTCCTTGGCAAGTCATCTCACTTCTCTGAGCTTCCTTTTTTTCTTCTGTGCAATGGAGACAATAACAGCACAGAGAACTGTTAAGAGGATTAAGTAGTATAATGTATATAAAGGGCCTGATCCATAATCAAGGTGCTCTCCCCACCTTTGACCCATGATATTCCCTAGAAGGTATTTCCCTTCACCAGGAGCCTGTAACTTCACACAGCCTACAAGGAGAACTGCATGGTTTTAAAGACTAATTATTAACATGGAAAAATGTAGCCTCAAGATTCTACAGAACTGCAGACTGTGTCATTTAATTTTATAACATTATAGTAAACATAAAATTATTATAAAAGCAAACACATGCAGGTGGAAATACACTATAATAAAAACTAGCCATTTTTGTACCCACTTGTAATATGGACCTCTTTTCTAGATTTTAAATTATTAAAAAAATAGGTGAAGAATGCACATGGTACAAGACTGTGAAGGGTATACAAGTGCAAAGTAAGCTCCTATATCCCCTCTGCGGAGTCAACTACTATTGCTAATTCATCACATATTTTTCCAGAGATAGTCTATGAATACGATGCCTGAATGGGAGATTACACGTGCATAGTTCTTCACCTTGCCTTTTCACTTAGTACTGTATCTTGGACACATTCCATGCCAATTCATATTGAGCTGCCATAATGTTGACTTAATGTGGACTCTATGTCTTGGACTAGGTTCTTAGAGATGCCCTAATACAGTCAGCTCTCTGTATCCATGGATTTTGCATTCACAGATTCAACCAGTGATCTGCCGTTTGGTTGAATTCGGAACCCGTGGATACGAGGGCCAGCTGTACTCATTGTACTGCACCATTTTATATAAAGGACTTGAGCTCCACGGATTTTGGTATCTGCCGGGGTTCCTGGAACCAATCTCTCCATCCTGCCCCTTCGATACAGAGTGAGGACTGTATAAGATTTCACTGTGCAGATGCGGACACCGTGGCTTACAAGAGTGTGAATTGTTCAAGGTTGCAGATCCCTTGATTTTCATTCCAGTGAGCTTTCCTTGTCACCAGGCTGTGTATGAGTGTAGGTGTATGCACACACATGTGTGAGCATATTGGCCAGTGAGTTAGCTGGTATCTACTACTTACGGTGTGCTAACTTTCATTTAAAAGTCATAATAAGAGTTATAGATACAAAACGGAGAGTGAGGCTTGAGTAGTTAAAGAATCTGCCCAAGGTTTCTGGTTCTCTCAGGCTCTAAAATCCATACCCTTAGGCACTGTTCCTGACTTTCTCTCCCCCTCTTGGAAGTGACAGGATCGGGAAAGTAGGGACAAAGGATGCAAAGTGGTGTCAAGTGGTTAGACATTGATTAAACATAAAGTACTTCCAATAAAACAAATGACTGTTGAATCTTGAGGGAAAAGCACATTGTGTTGTATTGGCAGAGGCGAGGGTGGCTGGTCTTTAGGAAATATGGGTCAAAGCTGCAGGTGTGGTGAGGACATTATAGCTTCATGTTGCCGGCCCAGTCATGTAGGTGTTCTCAAAATGACACTGCTAACTGACTTTGCGTCCATAAGAACCAAACCTGTCAGCCAACCTGGCCAGCATCCCACTTCCTTTTTTTTAAACTGTGGAATGTGCTGCCCAGTTTCTATTGTGGCTTCTCAGCTTGTTGTGAAACCTTCCCCCTTCCCTCTGGAAAGCGCTCCCTTGTCAGACTTGCAGGAGAAAGTCATCTGAGCCGTCCTCACTCACAGTGAAAACATCACTGTATTTCTCATCTATGTTATAGGTTCTGACTCCTGCAGGGGCTGCTTGCAAGACTGAATGCACAGTGGATCCTAAGGCTGTGTCCATGACAGAGTAGATTATGAACAGTAGATGACGTAGTAATGTGGCCACGGCCACGGCGGCTGGCTACCTCTGGCTGGGATCTCCCTTTTTCTGACAAGTTGAAAAGCCCTCCCTGCTCACAGGTAGTGTCATGAATATTTCCTCCCTATTTTGCAGTGAATATGTGTGCCTATGTGAGTGTGTGTGTATAATCTTTGTTTCCTTTCCTCTCTCGTTCCCTCATCATGTAACATAAGATGTATTAATTTTATTTTGTTTTCATTTTTTTTAAAACTTTTTTTCTTTAGTGGTTTGACAGATGACAATTTAAAAAAAAATTAATTTATTTATTTTTGGCTGCGTTGGGTCTTCGTTGCTGCGCTCGGGCTTTCTCTAGTTGTGGCGAGATGGGGCTACTCTTAGTTGTGGTGCACGGGCTTCTCATTATGATGGCTTCTTTTGTTGTGGAGCACAGGTTCTAGGCGCAAGGGCTTCAGTAGTTGTGGCACGTTGGCTCTAGAGTGCAGGGTCAGTAGTTATGGCTCATGGGCTTAGTTGCTCTGAGGCATGTGAGATCTTCCTGGACCAGGGATTGAACCCGTGTCCCCTGCATTGGCAGGCAGATTCTTAACCACTGTGCCACTAGGGAAGTCCTAGATGTATTAATTTTATATCACAGTATTTAAGTTTTGTTCAATTTACATCATAGTCTATAAGTTATGGGATATCAAGAAGAGTAAACATGACTCGAGGACTTTACCTCCTGTTCTGAGGAAGGGGTTAGTGTGATTTCAGCATACATAAGGTAGTGATATCACGTTAGGCAGAATTATGACCTTATTACTGTTTTATTTAAAGATTATGTATGGTTTAAGAAGATGCATGTGGATGTCAGATTGACAGGGGGTTAATCTTATGTGTCAACTTGGCCAGGCCACAGGGTGCCCAGTTTAAACATGATTTCTGGGTGTGTCTGAGAGGGTGTTTCCCAATGAGATCAGCATTTGAATTGGTGGACTCTGTAAAGTAGATTTTCCTCCCCAGTGTGGGTGGGCATCATCCAGTCCACTGAGGGCCTGAATAGAACAAAAGGCAGAGGAAGGAGAAATGTGCCCCTTTTTCCTGCCTCACTGTGTGACCTGAGACATCTTATCTCGTCTTCTGCCTTTGGACTGAGATTTACACTTGGCTCCCCTGGTTCTCAGGCCTTTGGACTCAGACTAATTTACACCACTGGCTATCCTGGGTCTTCAGCTGGCAGCTGGCAGCTGGCAGATGGCAGGACTTTTCAACCTCCATAATCTCATGAACCAATTCCTCGTCACTCACAACTCTTGCTGCATTCCCACTGAAAAATCATTGGGTTGGAGTTCATACATTTAACTTCAGAGCTCTGCTTCCCTTTTGGTTCATTTGCTACCAGATCGTGGTGATTAGTTATGGTCTCATGGATCAGATAGCTCCTGAGAAAGCATGGATTAACATACTTTTCCATCCATCTAAGGGGACATTTTTCATAAACCTCTCGTTGGGATGTACGCAGTTTCTATATAATTTTGTGTAAGCTACAAATATTCTATGCCTTTTTGTTGCTGTCCATAAAGTGGAAATACTTATATACACGTTACTGGGATGTCACGCAGATTTAAATTAGGTCCTATATTGTGTGCACTCAATAAATATAAGTTAACTTTGAATAGTTGTTATTTTCCATGTTTGTAGTTTTCCAAAAATGGATTTCCCTGGTAGCTATATTCTATGTTCTAACCTGCCTTTTTTATTTGTGGAAAATCCTTTTAGCTTGCAACCCACCTTTGTGATCAAGGAAGATTTTTATAATGTGGATGTCCATAGCCAGTAGGCTCACAGCTCCCTCCCAAACACACTGCTGACCTTTAAACAAGCCATATTTTCCTAGACTATACTATTATTATTATTATTATTTTTTGCAGTAGGCGGGCCTCTCACTGTTGTGGCCTCTCCCATTGCAGAGCACAGGCTCCGGATGCGCAGGCTCAGCTCCCATGGCTCACAGGCCCAGCCGCTCCGCGGCACCTGGGATCTTCCCGGGCCGGAGCACGAACTCGTGTCCCCTGCATTGGCAGGCGGACTCTCAACCACTGCGCCACCAGCGAAACCCTAGACTATACTATTTTGAAACACTTAACCAGAACCCAACACTCTTTCTGAGAAAATACAGGAAGCAAAATTTTCATAATTCATCACTAGAAAACCTTGGATATTTAGAAGCAAAGAATAACTCAATTTTTTCAGTACCTAACTTTCTGCTAATGAATTAATGATTGAAAATGGATTACACTCAAGGTGAAGCCTACTGAGGAAGAGAATGCCAGGTATTAGGTGTTGCCAAATCAGGACAGGATAGAAATGTTCCTCTTTCCAGACTCCTACTGTAATCCTCAGGTCTTTTATACACAGGAGACCTAAACACTAAATAATACAGAATAAAGGACACTGAAATGAAGGTAGGGGCAGGGGTATGAGGAAGGCATATTCATGATTCATTCATGCTTGTTCTCAAAATTCAGTCTATCTTGAATAACTTTGACTATGTATTCTTCAGATTTAGGGCAACTTTACTCACTACCATGGTATAGATTGGATTTCAGGTTTGCAGAAATACCACTGCCCTCCATAAACTGATATGTGCCTGGGAGAAGAATATCCACTCACCAACTCCTGCTTATAGGATTGTGTATTGGGTGATGTGTTAGAATACTTTGTGTTGCAAGTGACAGAAATCTAACCCTTAAGCATTTAGTTTAAGCAGGAATGGAGACTTTTTGGAATACAAGGGTTTCTTATATAATTGAAGAAGAATTTATAAATAAAATCTCAGAAAAAGCAAGGAAGCATTCAGGCTTTAGGAACAACTGGAACTGGGACATTTATCTCTGTGCAGGATTCTCTCATGTCCGTCATCTGTCATGGCTTCTTCTTGCTGCATTTCTCCTCCATTCTCTCTCTTTGCAGACCAGGTCCCTCCCAAGCATCGTATTTGATAGCTCTCACCCCTGAGAATACTGATTCCTGCCTTTGTTCCAGTTAAAAGTCCTGGGAAAAACTCTGATTGGTCAGGCTTGGGTAAAGTACCATCCTTGGACCAATCAACCCTAGCCAGGAAGATGAAGACATAGGCCTAGGCACTGCTACCAGAGACCAGAAAAGAGACTCCTGAGTCAAGTAGACCCTCATTTGGTACCCACCACAGTTTGCTAGTCCTAGGTCTCTTTAGGTGCCCAGGCATCTCTGCATTTCCTGAAGAAACCCTGTACACCTGATACGCTCCTGTGCTGATATCCAGGTACAGAAATCTGGAGGAACTCTGGGTGAGGTACCTGGAGACCACATAAAAATCTCTGGCCCAGGGGAAAAGATCCTCTTGGCCATAGGATAAAGGTGTAGAGAAATGTCTTGCACCACACATCCTAAAGGAACATGCATTTCTTAGAGCCAGGGGTGGACATGAGCACTTTGACATTTTCTTTTCCCCATGAAAAGACATGTCAAACCACTAACTCATTCATTTACCTTACTACCTTTGAAAAGACTCATCCTACCTCCCCATCTTTGAGATACTCAATAGAGATCCTCACTGGTTTTGATATCACAAATAATTTGTTCTTTTGGATGAAAGTGTTTGCTGAGGCAGCAGATTCCCCTGATTGATTCTTTATTTGTGCATTAAAAATATAATAGGTCTTCAGTTTTAATCCTGGACCAGAAAGAACATAAAACATGTTTGATCTCCAGTTCATGATGGAGCTCCTCAGGTCTTGGATAGATTATTTCTGAATAGGTCCCCTTTGCCCAGAATTCCAGCGAGTACTCCAGGGTCAAAGATAAACTGTGTATCCAGAGATGAAAGGACAGTTGTTTCCCTACAAAGCCTCATAAATCAGTTTTGATATTGTTCCTGTTTGATTTGATTTGATTTTTTTCTGGCACAACATTAGGGCTGTTTGATGCATTTAACTGAAAATATGCGTATAGGGCCCTGGGTTTTCTTTTGTGATGAAAAGTGTTACCTCAAAAAACGAGCTGATAAATTGCAAGGCAAAGTTAAGTGAACATCCACCCAGCATCGGGCTCTGAGAGTCCAACATCTGATTGTACTTAGTGGGGAGGAAACTTGAAAAAAAAAAATCAACCCAACTTTCATTTCTTGCTTCTTTTATCCTTAAGCTCAGCAATAAACTAGCACTCTTTGGTTAAAAAGTCAAGGGAGCAGATGTATAATACTGGTGCTCCAGCAAGTATATTTCAAACGGAGCACGTAAAGTATGCGAACGCCTCTCAACACTCAGTGGGGAGAGCCTCAAGGAGCATGTGCCATGCTGCTGTCAATCATTTGGGCACATCCGGGAAATAGAGGCTTCTCCAGGTGGCTGGAGCTTGGTACAAACGGATCCTCCCGAGGAGGCTGGCTGTTCATGTCACAGAGAAGAAGTAAGCGGTTGAACTGCACAGAACTGAAACGCCAAGATTTGACAGCTGATAGGTCACAGGCAGGGCCTGGAAACGCTACTGTTGAAAACTAGGGACAAACATCAGAGGCAGTTTTAAAAGGCAGTGACAGTGCAAGGTCTCCAGTTCTGTCCCAGATGACCTGGGTTGTGTTACACCCGGCCCTTGCTAGTTATATGATCTTAGGGAAGGTACTTAGTTTTCTGCTCCGAAAACTGGGCTTATATATGTCTACTTTGGAGGACTTTTGGGAGATGAATGACAGTAGTGTGTGTAAAATGCTTTTCTAATGCTCCAGTGTAGGCTGTCCTTTTTTTTTTTTTTAAATTAGAATTCATTACATATAAGAAAGGTGGTAAAGTATCTATTAAAGTTTCATTCAACTTTTTAAATTCAAAAGCTGGAAAGGACCTTTGAAACCATCTAGTCCGACTTCCTCATTTTGAGAGGGGCAGTAGCTTTTCTCAGGAAATGATGGGCAGAAAAGGCTGGGAAAGGCACATGTTTCAGCCCTAGCACGGTTGTTCTCGCCCTGCTAAACCACGCTACTGCCAGACTCTAAGTGCCACCAGGGCAGGGCCCCCAGAGAGTATTCAACACCTGCTGTGGTGCCTGGCACTCAGTGAAGGTCTGTTCATTTGGCACATGAAACTCAGGGAGGCTAGGCTTGTCATCAGAAGAGATCTTTTTTGCTTTGTGTTTCAGCTTCTAGGTCCTTCTGAAGAGTTAGTGAGCAAAATATTGTGAACTGCTTAATGCAAAACGCAACTTACTAAACAGCGTAATATATGAACTGAACAAAAAAATGGGATATTTGAAGGAAAACTGCTAATCGATGTATGACAATACAGTTCAAACCGTAATGCATGCTTAGGCCGTCAGGAAATACCTTTTTAGATGCCTGCTTTACACCTTGGATTATGATGTATTAAAATAAATTGAGGGGCTTCCCTGGTGGCGCAGTGGTTGGGAGTCCGCCTGCCGATGCAGTGGGCATGGGTTCGTGCCCTGGTCCGGGAGGATACCGCGAGCCACGGAGCGGCTGGGCCCGTGAGCCGTGGCAGCTGAGCCTGCGCGTCCGGAGCCTGTGCTCCGTGGTGGGAGAGGCCACAGCAGTGAGAGGCCCGTGTAACGCAAAATAAATAAATAAATAAATAAATAAATTGAGAACAGTGGTTAAAGGATTGCGGTTACCAAACATCCCACAGAATATGTTCAAACAAACAAACCAATGAAAAACTGTTCTCTCGATATTCCCAAAATACCTTTAAGAGCTAGTAGTGGTTCACCTCCCTTTTCTGAGAATTAGGATCAAATAAAGACGCCTATCCATCTTCTCAAAAACACCCTTTTGTAGGCTCAGGCCAAGATTCTTGGCCTGGTTTTATGCACGGCCATGCTAGCATTGCTCAGTTTGCAAATGGAGTCCACAGAGAACCTCTTGACTGCTACTGGCCATGTGCCATCCACTACTCTTGCCTATTCCTGCCATGTAAGGAAGGATGGCCAGATGAAGGGCACAGTTAGATTCTGAAGGTCTGGCACATGATGGGAGGGACAGTTGGGCTTCAGTGTTCTAAAATGGAGGAGCCTCTGTTAAGTCTATTCTTCTTTGTTTGGAAGCAGAGCCAGACAGGAGTAGGTGGCTTCCCAGACAGTCTAATAACTTGGTACCTTGATAGTCTGTAAATATGCATCCCATTTTATTTAGGCTGCATGGGGGAAGCATGGCTGGCACTCTGCTTGTCCTCTCTTCTCCCAAACAATTCAACTCCAGCCCCAAACATGCTTATCCCATGTGTGAATCAAAAGCCTTGCATTCTGGGAGAGATTGGTTCAAAATGGCGGAGTAGAAGGACGTGTGCTCACTCCCTCTTGTGAGAGCACCAGAATCACAACTAACTGCTCAACAGTCATCGACAGGAAAACACTGGAACTCACCAAAAAAGATACCTCACATCCAAAGACAAAGGAGAAGCCACAATGAGACGGTAGGAGGGGCGCAATCACAATAAAATCAAATCCCATAACTGCTGGGTGGGTGATTCACAAACTGGAGAACACTTATACCACAGAAGTCCACTCACTGGAGTGGAGGTTCTGAGCCCCACGTCAGGCTTCCCAACCTGGGGGTCCAGCAACGGGAGGAGAAATTCTTAGAGAATCAGACTTTGAAGGCGAGCGGGATTTGATTGAAAGACTTCAACAGGACTGGGGGAAACAGAGACTCCACTCTTGGAGGGCACACACAAAATAGTGTGTGCATCGGGACCCAGGGGAAGGAACAGTGACCCCAGGGGAGACTGAACCAGACCTACCTGCTAGTGTTGGAGGCTCTCCTGCAGAGGCGGGGGGGTGGCTGTGTCTCACTGTGAGGACAAGGACACTGGCAGTAGAAGTTCTGGGAAGTACTCTTTGGTGTGAGCCCTCCCAGAGTCTGCCATTAGCCCCACCAAAGAGCCAGGTAGGCTCCAGTGTTGGGTTGCCTCAGGCCAAACAGCCAACAGGGAGGGAACCCAGCCCCACCCATCAGCAGGCAAGCAGATTAAAGTTTTACTGAGCTCTGCCCACCAGAGCAACACCCAGCTTTACCCACCACGGTCCCTTCCATCAGGAAACTAGCACAAGTCTCTTAGCCTCATCCACCAGAGGGCAGACAGCAGAAGCAAGAAGAACTATAATCCTGCAGCCTGTGGCACAAAAACCACATTCACAGAAAGATAGACAAGATGAAAAGGCAGAGGGCTATGTACCAGATGAAGGAACAAGATAAAACCCCAGAAAAACAACTAAATGAAGGGGAAATAGGCAACCTTCTAGAAAAAGAATTCAGAATAATGACAGTGAAGATGATACAGGACTTCAGAAAAAGAATGGAGGCAAAGATCGAGAAGATGCAAGAAATGTTTAACAAAGACCTAGAAGAATTAAAGAACAAACAAACAGAGATGAACAATACAATAACTGAAATGAAAAATACACTAGAAGGAATCAATAGCAGAATAACTGAAGCAGAAGAACGGATAAGTGACCTGGAAGACAGAATGGTGGAATTCACTGCCATGGAACAGAATAAAGAAAAAAGAATGAAAAGAAATGAAAACCTAAGAGACTTCTAGGACAACATTAAACACAACAACATTTGCATTTTAGGGGTCCCAGAAGGAGAAGAGAGAGAGGGAGGACCCGAGAAAATATTTGAAGAGATTATAGTTGAAAACTTCCCTAACATGGGAAAGGAAATAGCCACCCAAGTCCAGGAAGCGCAGAGAGTCGTAGGCAGGATAAACCCAAGGAGAAACATGCCAAGACAGATAGTAATCAAACTGACAAAAATTAAAGACAAAGAAAAATTATTGAAAGCAACAAGGGAAAAATGACAAATAACATACAAGGGAACTCCCATAAGGTTAACAGCTGATTTCTCAGCAGAAACTCTACAAGCCAGAAGGGAGTGGCATGATATATTTAAAGTGATGAAAGGGAAGAACCTACAACCAAGATTACTCTACCTGGCAAGGATCTCATTCAGATTCAATGGAGAAATCAAAAGCTTTATGGACAAGCAAAAGCTAGGAGAATTCAGCACCACCAAACCAGCTCTACAACAAATGCTAAAGGAACTTCTCTAAGTGGGAAACACAAGAGAAGAAAAGGACCTACAAAAACAAACCCAAAACAATTAAGAAAGTGGTAATAGGAACATACATATCAATAATTACCTTAAATGTGAATGGATTAAATGCTCCAACCAAAAGACACAGGCTGCCTGAATGGATACAAAAACAAGACCCATATATATGCTGTCTACAAGCGACCCACTTCAGACCTAGGGACACATACAGACTGAAAGTGAGGAGATGGAAAAAGATATTCCATACAAATGGAAATCAAAAGAAAGCTGGAGTAGCAATACTCATATCAGATAAAATAGACTTTAAAATAAAGAATGTTCCAAGAGATAAGGAAGGATCCTACATAATGATCAAGGGATCAATCCAAGAAGAAGATAGAGCAATTATAAATATATATGCAGCCAATATAGGAGGACCTCAATACATAAGGCAACTGCTAACAGCTCTAAAAGAGGAAATCGACAGTAACACAATAATAGTGGGGGACTTTAACACCTCACTTACACCAATAGACAGATCATCCAAACAGAAAATTTATAAGGAAACACAAGCTTTAAATGACACAATAGACCAGATAGATTTGATTGATATTTATAGGGCATTCCATTCAAAAACAGCAGATTACATTTTCTTCTCAAGTGCACAGGGGACGTTCTCCAGGATAGATCACATCTTGGGTCACAAATCACACCTCAGTAAATTTAAGAAAATTGAAATCATATCAGGCATCTTTTCTGACTACAATGCTATGAGATTAGAAATCAATTACAGAGAAAAAAAACATAAAAAAACAAAGACATGGAGGCTAAACAGTATGTTACTAAAGAATCAAGAGATCACTAAGGAAATCAAAGAGGAAATCAGAAGATACCTAGAGAGAAATTACAAGGAAAACACGATGATCCAAAACCTATGAGATGCAGCAAAAGCAGTTCTAAGAGGGAAGTTTATAGCAATACAAGCCTACCTCAAGAAACAAGAAAAATCTCAAATAAACCATCTATCCTTACACCTAAAGGACCTAGAGAAAGAAGAACAAACAAAGCCCAAAGTTAGTAGAAGGAAAGAAATCATAAAGATCAGAGCAGAAGTAAATGAAATAGAAGCAAATAAAACAATAGCAAAGATCAATAAAACTAAAAGCTGGTTCTTTGAGAAGATAAACAAATTGATAAACCATTAGCTAGACTCATCAAGAAAAAGAGGGAGAGGACTCAAATCAATAGAATTAGAAATGAAAAAGGAGAATATACAACAGACACCACAGAAATACAAAGGATCCTAAGAGACTACTACAAGCAACTCTATGCCAATAAAATGGACAACCTGGAAGAAATGGACAAATTCTTAGAAAGGTATAACCTTCCAAGACTGAACTAGGAAGAAATAGAAAATATGAACAGACCAGTCACAGGTAATGAAATTGAAACTGTGATTAAAAATCTTCCAACAAGCAAAAGTCCAGGACCAGATGGCTTCGCAGGTGAATTCTATCAAACATTTAGAGAAGAGCTAACACCCATCCTTCTCAGACTCTTCCAAAAAACTGCAGAGGAAGGAACACTCCCCAACGTATTCTATGAGGCCCCCATCACCCTGATACCAAAACCAGACAAAGATGTCACAAAGAAAGAAAATTATAGACCAATATCACTGATGAATATAGATGCAGAAATCCTCAACAAAATACTAGCAAACAGAATCCAACAACACATGAAAAGGATCATACACCACGATCAAGTGGGATTTATCCCAGGGATGCAAGGACTCTTCAAAATACACAGTCAATGTGATACACCATATTAACAAACTGAAGAATAAAGACCATGTTATCATCTCAATAGATGCACAAGAAGCTTTTGACAAAATTCAAAACCCATTTATGATAAAAACTCTCCAGAAAGTGGGCATAGAGGGAACCTACCTCAACATAATAAAGGCCATATATGACAAACCCACAGCAAACATCATTCTCAATGGTGAAAAACTGAAAGCATGTCCTCTAAGATCAGGAACAAGACAAGGATGTCCACTCTAGCCACTATTATTCAACATAGTTTTGGAAGTCCTAGCCACAGCAATCAGAGAAGAAAAAGAAATAAAAGGAATACGAATTGGAAAAGAAGAAGTAAAACTGTAACTGTTTGCAGATGACATGATACTATACGTAGAGAATCCTAAAGATGCCACCAGAAAACTACTAGAGCTAATCAATGAATTTGGTAAAGTTGCAGGAGAAAAAATTAACGCACAGAAATCTCTTGCATTCCTATACACTAATGATGAAAAATCTGCAAGAGAAATTAAGGAAACACTCCCATTTACCATTGCAACAAAAATAATAAAATACCTAGGAATAAACCTACCTAGGGAGACAAAAGACCTGTATGCAGAAAACTGTAAGACACTGATGAAATAAATTAAAGATGATACAAACAGATGGAGAGAGATACCATGTTCTTGGGTTGGAAGAATCAATATTGTGGAAATGACTATACTACCCAAAGCAATCTACAGATTCAATTTAATTCCTATCAAACTACCAGTGGCCTTTTTTTTTACAGAACTAGAACAAAAAATTTCACAATTTGTGTGGAAACACAAAAGACCCCGAATAGCCAAAGCAGTCTTGAGGGAAAAAAACGGAGCTGGAGGAATCAGACTCCCTGAATTCAGACTATACTACAAAGCTACAGTAATCAAGACAATATGGTACTGGCACAAAAACAGAAATATAGATCAATGGAACAGGATAGAAAGCCCAGAGATAAACCCATGCACCTATGGTCAATTAATCTATGACAACGGAGGCAAGGATATACAATGGAGAAAAGACAGTCTCTTCAGTAAGTGGTGCTGGGAAAAGTGGAGAGCTACATGTAAAAGAATGAAATTAGAACATTCCCTAACACCATACACAAAAATAAACTCAAAATGGATTAGAGACCTAAATGTAAGAGTGGACACTATAAAACTCTTAGGGGAAAACATAGGAAGAACACTCTTTTACATAAATCACAGCAAGATCTTTTTGATCCACCTCCTAGAGTAATGGAAATAAAAACAAAAATAAACACTTGGGACCTAATGAGACTTAAAAGCTTTTGCAAAGCAAAGGAAACTACAAACAAGACGAAAAGACTACCCTCAGAATGGGAGGAAATGTTTGCAAACGAATCAACAGACAAAGGATTAATCTCCAAAATATATATATAAACAGCTCATGCAGCTCAATATTCAAAAAACCAAAAAACCCAATCCAAAAATGGGCCGAAGACCTAAATAGACATTTCTCCAAAGAAGACATACAGATGGCCAAGAAGCACATGAAAACCTGCTCAACATCACTAATCATTAGAGAAATGCAAATCAAAACTACAATGAGGTATCACCTCACACCAGTTAGAATGGACATCATCAGAAAATTTACAAACAACATTGCTGGAGAGGGTGTGGAGAAAAGGGAACCATGTTGCACTGTTGGTGGAATGTAAATTGATACAACCACTATGGAGAACAGTATGGAAGTGCCTTAAAAAAGTAGAAATAGAATTACTGTATGACCCAGCAATCCCACTACTGGGCATATACCTAGAGAAAACCATAATTCAAAAAGACACGTGCACCCAATGTTCATTGCAGCACTATTTACAATAGCCAGGTCATGGAAGCAACTTAAATTCCCATCGACAGACAAATAGATAAAGAAGATGTGGTACATATATACAATGGAATATTACTCAGCCATAAAAAGGAACGAAATTGGGTCATTTGTAGAGACGTGGATGGATCTAGAGACTGTCATACAGAGTGAAGTAGTCAGAAAGAGAAAAACAAATATCGTATATTAACGCATATATGTGGAGCCTAGAAAAATGGTACAATGAACCGGTTTGCAGGGCAGAAATAGAGGCACAGATGTAGAGAACAAACATATGGACACCAAGGGGGGAAAGTGGTGGTGAGGGGGCGTGGTGGGATGAACTGGGAGATTGGGATTGACATGTATACACTAAGATGTATAAAATGGATAACTAATAAGAAGCTGCTGTATAAAAAATAAATAAAATAAAATTCAAAAATTCACACACAAAAAGCCTTGCATTCTGATTGAGTGGGGTTATTTGTTCACTGAAATGATTAAGCAACCCTCCTATGGAGGCAGTTTAAACAAGGCCACCATGGACAGTGTTGCAGGTAGTATGTAAATGACATCTGCTGGAGTTGCGCAACTCTGCACTGTGACCTTGTGACCCTAAGTTTAAATAATTCCTATTATTATTCGTGTATTTCCCTGGGAGAGCGGCCACCCACAGCCCCACCCCACACATTTATTATTGGTTTCTTTCTAACCTTGCAAAGTGCTCTTGGTAACACGAGTGCTAGGGAAAATATTGTTTTCCATCTTGCTATACTTCGAGAGATATTTTTAGCACCTCTTAAATACTAGCACCCCAGGCAACTCCTGCCTGACCCACCCTTTAATCTGGCTCAGCATGGAACAGAACATAAAGAAGAGGAAAGAAGAAATCTGTGGTAATGAGAGATCACTGGAGATATTTAAAAGCTCATAAAATACAGATGAACTTCCAATGTGTGATGCTTAGCTAATGTGTAAGTCACCATTTTTCAAAATTCACTGAAGATCCAAAAAATTAGGAGTCAAATCTATTTTGGTTCATCTCACCGTTCTTCAATGAAGGAAATAACAAACTATAAGCTGTAAAACTTTATATCCTTTCACAAGGTTTTCATGTGTATGATGTCATTTCTTTTTAAGGTGCAAACTTCTCAGTTCATAATACCTTATTGTCATTCATCATTGGTCCATGTAAACCCCTTTAATTTTATTATTTTTTCCCTAATTCCCCAACCTCCATTCCAAGTTCCCTCTCCCCAGTAAATTTTCAAGTAATATGTTGATAATGAGTCTTTAAAGATGCGTGTGTCTTAGTAAAATATGGAGTGCTGTTTGTAACATGTTTGTGTTTTTAATTTGTCATTCAGTCCTGTGTTTAATATCATGTCTCTGTAACTAGTTAGCTCAGTATTTTTTTTTTTTTTGCGGTACGCGGGCCTCTCACTGTTGTGGCCTCTGCCGTTGCGGAGCACAGGCTCTGGACGCGCAGGCTCAGCGGCCATGGCTCACGGGCCCAGCCGCTCCGCGGCATGTGGGATCTTCCCGGACCGGGGCACGAACCCGTGTCCCCTGTATCGGCAGGCGGACTCTCAACCACTGCGCCACCAGGGAAGCCCCAGCTCAGTATTTTTAACTCCTGCAGGGTATTGCGTAGTGAGCATCCACTGTATTTAAAAAACATTTAAAAAATTGTGGTAAAATATACATAACATAAAATTTACCATTTTAATTATTTTTAAGTGTACAGTTCTTTGGCATTAGGTACATTCACATTATTCTACAACCGTCACCACTGTCTTTCTGCAGAACTTTTCCATTTTACCAAACCAAAACTCTGTAACTATTAAACACTAACTCCACACTCCCCTTGCCCCTCAGCCCCCGGCAACCACCACTGCATCTACTGTGCTTTATTATTCCCCTACTGATGGACACTTAGGTTGTTTTCAAGTCCCAGTACCACAAACCACACCACAACCCGTGACCTCATACAGATCCCCTGTGAAGCTCTGCGAGAATTTCTCTGCCTTACGGAACAGGAAGGGGATTTTGGAGTCACAGAGGATACGTTGTTTTCTAGAAAGACTGTACCAGTTTACAGTTTCCCCAAAGATATCTCAGAGTTTCCATTTTGCTATATCCTGCCTTCTCTGGAATTATCTACTTTTAATATTTTTCCCTTTTAATAGTTTTATTTTCACTTAAATTTCTTTGTTTACTGAAGAGTCTGAGCATTTCTTAGTATTCTTTTTAGTTACTTGGGCTTCCCTTTCTGAGGATTGTTTATAATACTTTGCTCATTTTAAAACTGGGTTTCCCATTTTTTTCCTTATGGGTTTTCAGTTGTTTGCCTATTTTAGGCACTAAGTTCTTGCTGGTTTTGTATGTTACAAATATTTTCCCCTAAACTCTCATCTCTTACTTTGTCTATGTGTTCTTTATTTTGACAGAATCAAATTCATCAATTTGTTTTTATGTTAGCATATGTGTTTTTAGGGTCTCGTTCCAGAAGTCTTTCCTCTACCCCTATATAAAAATCATACTGCTGTACATTTCCTTTACAGTTCTTTGTTCCCTTATATTTCTTCTCTATTTTCTTCATAAATTTACCTTTCACATTCATGTCTTTAATCCGTCTGAAGTACACCTTTTTTATAGTTTCATATAAGTTCTAAGGTCCAGCCTTATTTTGCCTCATCATAGTGATCCACTTTCCCATCAGAGTTTTTAAGCAATTCATCCTTTCCTTATTGTTTTGTGGCGCCAACTTTATCTGATATAAGCTCCCATATATGTGTGGTACTACTTCGAAGAACTCTGTTCTTTTCCAATGGTCTATTTGCCTGTTACTGGTTCAGTACCATGCTGTTTGTATAGCTTTGTAATATGTCTCAGTATCTGGTGGGTTGAGTGTTTCCTCCTTGCTTATCTATTTCAAAATGGCCTTAGCTATTTGTGGAATTTTACTTTCCCTTATAAATTTTAGAATGAGTTCATGGAATTCTTTAAAAAAATCCCCTTGGAAATTTGATGAGATTGCCTTGAATGTATAGATTAATTTGGGAAGCATTGACATCATTACAATATTTCTCTATTTATTCAGACTTTGCTTTATGTACTTTAATAGAATATTTTTAGTGTTTATTCTATAAAGGTCATATACATTTTTGTTAGTTCCTAGATACATTGTCATCTTTGTGACTATTGTAAATGTCGTCTTATTTTCTAGTTCATCATTGCTAGCATACAGGTATATTATTGTTTTGGTAAATTTGTCTTATAACACAATGAGCTTGCTAAACTCTTATAAGTTCTAATAGTCCATTGATGCTCTTGAGTTTTCTATGTGGATAATACTATTACCTGAAAACATTAAGTTTTACCTTCTTCATCTAATCCTTACCCTTCTTATGTTTTTGTTTTGTTTTTTTTGCCTTATAGCATTGATTAGTTTCTCTTGTTAAATGAAGAAATGATATGCATTCTTGTTTGGTGTCCAGTATTAGTAGAAATAAATAAACTATTTCTCCATTATATGTGATGTTTAATATAGGTTTGTGGTATATAGCTTATTTAAAGACAGGGAAATTACCTTATATTCATAATTCTCTCTGGGATCACTGACATTTGTTGAATGCTTTGTCTGCATGTTCTTAGATAATCATATGATTTTTTTCCTTCCATACCATATTGCCTCTGATTCTGAGGAACAAAAAGAAGGAAAGAGAAGGGGTAATTGTTAAGCATCTGTCCTATGACAAGGAATCCTGATAGGCTAAAGTGAGAAATGGAGATTATCGGCAGATTTTTGGAGAGAATGAATAGTACCAGGGGCAGGTAATCTGTGGCTCTGTAGGGCTTCATAGGAAGCAATTGACAGGGTTGTGAGAGAAAAAAAAAAATCTCATTAAAATTGTATAATACAGTGATTAAAAGTAACTTAAACTTAGTGAGTATTTACTATTTGTCAGGATCTGAGTTGGCACTTTTAATGCTGTTGTGTCTCCTTAAGCCTCATAATAACCCTGTGAGGTAGACATTATTTCTCACATTTTAAAGTTAAAGAAACAAAGGCTTAGAGAAGTTAAATTACTTCAGTTATTTAGTTTATGGTTAACAAGTTTTTCAGTTAGCAAGTGATAGAGCCAGTGTTCAAACTCAGATCTCTTTCCAAAGCTCACATCTTTCCCACACACCATATTGTATTTCTTAAAAGATCTCTAATGACAATATGAAAGAGATACAGAAATGAAGCCCAGTCAGTCATCAAAAACAAAACAAAACAATTCCATCTCAATATGTCATAAATTTGGGGAAAAAGGGAAATGAACTAGAGCTCCTTTGAGAAATGAGCAATTCCAGGACTGGGACAGTGAAGGTACAAGATGAACTTGGAACATGTTATTATGCCAGAAAGTAAAGAAGTCATCATAAAAATGATAGGGACCTGTCAAAAGAGTACAGGAACCAGCTTGAAGGGGCTCCTGCTGGCCAAATCTGGAAAAATTTGAGCATCAAAAGAAGCAAGAACAGTAATTAATTGTAATCCATTGAATAAAGTAAGAATCCATGAGTCCATACTAACAAATTGATAAAATAGAGGAAAAAAGAGGATTCTTCCTTTGTAAACATGATAAACATGGAGGGAATGGTGTAGTTGGGAAAATCACTATTTTGCAATCATCATCGCAAAGATTGTTTTAGGCATGAATCATCAATGGATGCTAAATTCCGATGTGAAGCAGGATGTTTGCATGGTCTCAAAATGTCTGTCCAAAGATTCCTTATTAAGTGCAAGGGAGGAAGGTAGTAAATATACAGTGGAGCAACTGGACAACACCTTAACCTAGCCATAAAAATCATTATCACCAATGACGGGCTTGTGGGCTCTAGATATGATACTTTGAGGATACAACATCACATTAGTGTTCTGGCTGAGCATATGTAACCAAATCTAATCACAAGGAACCATCAGCCAAACCCACACTGAGGAATAGTCTATATAATAGCTGACCTCTACTGAAGGACTGAGGAACTGTTTCAGATTTAAAGAGATTAAAAGGACATGACACATAAAATTCAATACTGTATGTGATCCTTAACTATACCCTGTACTGGAGAAGGAAATGTTACAAAAGGCATTATTGGTACAATGGACAAAACTGACTTATGGACTGTAGCTGAGATAAAACTATTGTATGTATGTTAAATTTCCTGAATTAGGTAACGATTATAACACTGTAAAAAAAAAATCCTTGTTCTTAAGAAATATATACTGAAATGTTAAGGGGAAATGGGGCATTCTCAAATGGTTCAGAAAAGAAATAAATAATAAAATGTATATAGGTAGAAGAATGAGAAAGAAAACGTAGCAGTATTATAAAAATTAGTGAATCGCAGTAAAGGGATTATGGAAGTCCTCTGTACGATTTTCATATCTTTTCAAAAAGTATGAAATTATTTCAGAATTGAAAAAAAATTGAGGAAACATTAGTAAGGCCCTTTGTCAAAAATACTGACAGATTCTGACAATCAACGTTTGACCCATGCCATCTCTGTTTTCCCACTAGAATGGATTAATAGCACTCCTAAAGGACATATTTGTCCCCAAGATGGACTTGTTAGAAGCAGAGAGCTCCTCGTTGGTTTAACTGCCTTCTCTTGCTTGTAAATTTGGTAGCATTATCACAAGGAGAAGAGGCATTTGTTGGTGAATAGAGGGTTTTATCTTTTTCCGTTACTCAAAATGGTGGATGCCAAGCCTAACAGTTTCAACCTTGCCAAGACTCTATTTCCCAACTTGATTTATTGATAACAATCTTGAAGAAATCACCCCTCGGTGACACCCTGCACCTGAGTACAGAGTCACTTTGGGGATGTGGTTTGCGTGGTACCAAGGAAATCACCTGATTGTATTATCACCAGTACTTTGCTTATCGGAAGTGAACAGGAATTTTACAAGTTCAATTGTACATCTCTTTTTCTTTTCTTTAAAATAAATTTAGAGGCTTTCCTGGTGGTGCAGTGGTTAAGCATCTGCCTGCCAATGCAGGGGACATGGGTTTGAGCCCTGGTCCGGGAAGATCCCACATGGTGCGGAGCAAGAAAGCCCGTGCGCCACAACTACTGAGCCTGCGCTCTAGAGCCCGGGAGCCACAGCTACTGAGCCTGCGTGTCACAGCTACTGAAGCCTGCATGCCTAGAGCCCGTGCTCTGCAACAGGAGAAGCCACTGCAATGAGAAGCCCGTGCACTGCAATGAAGAGTAGCCCACGCTCGCGGCAGCTAGAAAAAGCTTGTGCGCAGCAACGAAGACCCAATGCAGCAAAGAAAGAAAGAAAGAAAGGAAGGGAGGAAGAAAAGAAGGGAAAGAAAGAAAGAAAGAAAAAATAAATTTTAAAATTGTGCTAAAATACATATGATATAAAATTTAGCGCTGTAACCATTTTTGAGTGTACAGCTCAGTGGCATTAACTACATTCATATTGCTGTGCTACCATCATCACCATCCATCCACAGAGTTCTTTTTATCTTGAAAAACTGAAACTCTGTATGTATTATAACTTCCTATTTCCCTCTCCCCCGAGACCTTGGCAACCACCATTCTATTTTCAGTCTCTATGAATTTGACTGCTCTAGGTACCACATGTAAGTGGAATGATACTATATTTGTCCTTTTGCAACTGGCTTGTTTCACTTAGCATAATGTCTGCAAGTTTCATCCATTCTGTAGCATGTGTCAAAATTTCTTTGCTTCAAGACTGAATATTATTCCACCGTATATATGCCACATTTTGTTTATCCATTCATCTGTTGATGAACATTTGGGTTTCGTCCACCTTTTGGCTTTTGTGAATAATGCCAGTGTGAACATTGCTGTACACATTTATGTTCAAATCCCTCTTTGCAGTTCTTTTGGGTATATATCCAGAAGTGGAATTGCTGGATCATATAGTAATTTTATTTTTAAGTTTTTGAGGAACCGCCATACTTTTTCTATAGTGGATGCACTGTTTTACATTCCCATCAGCAGTACACAAGGGCTCCAATTTCTCAACAGCCTCTGTAACACTTGTTATTTTGTTTTGTTTTACTAGCAGTCATCCTAATGGGTGTAGCTCGTGATTTGAGTTGTATTTCTTTTAAAAGCCAACTCCCTTGAGAAGGAAAAACAGAAATATTATCAGGTTATCAGTATTCTAGAGTGAATTAGTTTATAAGGTTTTACTTTTTTCTCAAAATGACAACTGCCTCTAGAATGACATGTATCTGGCTGGAAAAATACTTGTATGTGGTAAAAACAACCCCAAGATTAGAGCCAGAAGACCTTTTTCTAACACATTACTCTGAGGTCTTTGATAAATAAATATCCACAAAAGCCTCAATTTCTTTATCTGAAAAATGTGCATAATACTCTATAGCAATGGTCCTCAGGCTTTAGCATACATCTGAATCCCCTGGAGGGCTTGCTAAACCACAGATTGCTGCACCCACCCTCAAAGTTTCTGATTCAGTGAGTCTTGGGTGTGTCCCAAGAATTTACATTTCTATGGGTGGTGCTGATGTTGCTTAGACCAGGGACCGCACTTGAAAATCATGGCTCTAAGGACTTTTTGTTTTTAATTTATTTTTTTATTTGTTTTTATTTTTGGCTGTGTTCGGTCTTCGTTGCTGTGTGTGGGCTTTCTCAAGTTGCAGCGAGTGGGGGCTACTCTTCGTTGCGGTGCGCGGGCTTCTCATTGTCGTGGCTTCTCTTGTTGCAGAGCACGGGCTCTAGGTGCGTGGGCTTCAGTCGTTGTAGCATGCGGGCTCAGTAGTTGTGGCTCCTGGGCTCTAGACCGCAGGCTCAGTAGTTGTGGCGCACCGGCTTTGTTGCACCGCAGCATGTGGGATCTTCCCGAACCAGGGCTCAACCCTGTGTCCCCTGCATTGGCAGGTGGATTCTTAACCACTGTGTCACCAGGGAAACCCCAACTTATTATTTTTTTTAATTGGGGTATCGTTGCTTTATAGTGTTGTGTTAGTTTCTGCTGTACAGAGAGTGAATCGGCTGTATGGATACATATATCCCCTCTTTTTTTGGATTTCCTTTCCATTTAGGTCACCACAGAGGACTGAGTTAGAGTTCCATGTGCTATACAGCAGGTTCTCATTAGTTGTCTATTTTATACATATTAGTGTATATATGTCAATTCCAGTCTCCCAATTCATCCCACCCCCCTCCCTCACTTGGTGGGGAGTGAGATAATGTAAGTAAAATAATTTCCTATTATTATTATTATTTTGTGTTTCGCGGGCCTCTCACTGTTGTGGCCTCTCCCCCTGTGGAGCACAGGCTCCGGATGCGCAGGCCCAGCGGCCATGGCTCACGGGCCTAGCCGCTGTGCGGCATGTGGGATCTTCCTGGACCGGGGCACGAACTCGTGTCCCCCGCATCGGCAGGCGGACTCTCAACCACTGTGCCACCAGGAAAGCCCTATTATTATTTTTAATAAATGTATTTATTTACTTATTTTTGGCTGTGTTGGGTCCTCGTTGCTGTGTGCGGGCTTTCTCTGGTTGCGGTGAGCGGGGGCTACTCTTCATTGTGGTGCATGGGCTTCTCATTGTGGTGGCTTCTCTTGTTGTGGAGCACAGACTGTAGGACCGTGGGCTTCAGTAGTTGTGGCTCACGGGCTCTAGAGTGCAGGCTCAGTAGTTGTGGCTCGCGGGCTTGGTTGCTCTGCGGCATCTTCTTGGACCAGGGATCGAACCCATGTCCCCTGCGTTGTCAGGCAGATTTTTAACCACTGTGCCACCAGGGAAGTCCCAATTTCCTACAGATATTAAGCACTGTGAAATGCCAGAGATTCATTTAATCACACAAGGATAGAAAGGTCTCATGAGATAGGCAGTGGAATCTAATAGAGTGATACTTTTCAGGACTGCACTAAAATCTATGAGACTTGAGCCTTCTGAGAAGTGGGCCAGTGAGGAGAGGATATCATGAAGGAGATGGACTTTGGGAGTGAAGCTGGGAAGGTGTCAAAAGCACATTTTACCAAAGGCACAAGTTTGCCCAGGACCAGTTCTAGCTCTTCTTTGAGGCTTCTGTATATGTAAAGAATTCTGTTTGGCTGCAAAGATGAGAAAAAATGAATGGGCATAATAGTTGCTTAAACAATTAAGGGCTTACTTTTTTCTCATGCAACAAGAACTCTAGATATAGAAAGTTATTTGTATTGATCCAGTGGCTCAAGGATTTCAGAACTGAGGTCTGTCATTTTTTTGCCTTTTCTGTCATGTGCACAATATAGCTGCTGCAGTTCCAGCCATTACATCTGCTTGCCACACAGGTATAAGTAGAAGAAGATAAAGAGGAAAGGTCAGTGTCTATGACAGGAAAGCAACACTTTCCCAGACATTCTCGTCTGGTTTCTGTTTATTCCTCAACGTGCAGAGCTGTCCCTTGGCCGTTCATATCTTCAGATGTGGCTGAGGAATGTTTCAGTTGAGTACATAGCTACCCAAAACTAAATTAGGTTTGTGTCAGTAAGGTGGAATGAGTCTGCCCCAGCTTCATAATTTTTTCTGCCCCTAGTGAGTTTAGACTAAGATGGTGAGGCCACCGTGGGCAAAGCTGTTAGAGTTCTCTTATTCTTCTTATATAACTTAATGTACTTCTTCTTGGTTATTCTCATCATTAGTACTTTAATATGTATGGCAGATTGAAGCCCGAGAGTACTTTCACTCATGTTAGCTCAGCTGTTTCTCCAAGTCACCTTGTGAGGTCTTTTGAGCCCTGTTTTGTAAGTATGAGAATAGCGGCTCCTTTTTCATTTTTATCTCTCTGAATCCTACCACTTTACCCCTAACTTTCTGTAGCTTGTCATCCTGCTTTGGTCTCTCCCACAATGTGGTATGCTTTCCAAATTCCCCAAATCCTAGCCTTTTTCTGTGTCCCATTACCCCTGGGAGCTCTGTGGTGATCAAGCTAACCAGATGGACTGATTCATGGGAAAAACACATTTAAGAGGTGAAACCTGCAAGTGAACATTGGCTGTCTCTGTTTAAAATTTTTTTCAGTCTGTGTTCTCAACCAGAGGTTAATGATTTTCTTAATCTCCTAATCTGTTCACCGTGGTGTAGAGGCAATAATGAAGTCCAGCTCATGCATTTTTGAGAATCTCCTTGGAAATGTGCTTTGTAAACATGAACTAGTATATTTATTTGTGGTTTCTCACTTTCATTTTTTCTTGTGAGCTTGAGTGGGGAGTAAATAAAGAAAGAAATGACGTCTTACCAGGAAGGTAACATTGTGAATATTCAGGGAAATTTGGAAGAGGAAAGGCTGGTAGCTGGGCCAGCATGCTACTGGCAGGAAGGCAGCCTCAGTCACAGGTGTCATGGGGAAGACAGTGGAAAGAAGGGAGAAAAAGAAGGAGATACAGGCAGTGGCTCACGAACAAGCCTGGGCAGGTGAGATGAGAGTGGGAGCAAATGAGCGCTGATACTGATAGTCTTGCTAAAGATGCAATTGGAAGATGTGAGTGGCAGGCAGGATAAGGCGGCCAGGTCCACGTTCTGTAGTGCAGACAGGAAAGTGGAAAAGGAGGCAAGGAGGTAGATTGACTTGCAGGAAGCACCCGAGTGCCTAGAAAGGAGATATATTCCCAAGAAAGTAGGAGTCTGGGGAGAAGTGAGCCACCGTAGATCATTTAGCTCATTTGAGTCCAGTTCAGCAAACATTTATTTAAAAATTTTAAAAAATTTATTTACTTTCAAAATTAGTTAATTTTAATTGAAGTATGGTTGATATACAAAATTATATGTTACAGGTGTACAATATACTGATTCACAATTTTTAAAGGTTATATTCCATTTATTATAAAATTTTGGCTATATTTTCTGTTATACAATTTATCCTTTTAGCTTATTTTATACCTAATAATTTGTACCTCTTAATCCTCTACCCCTATATTGCCCCTCCCCACTTCCCTCTCCTCACTGGTAACCACTAGTTTGTTCTCTATGTCTGTGTCTGCTTCTTTTTTTGTTATATTCATTCATTTTATTTTTCAGATTCCACATATAAGTGACATCATACAGTATTTGTCTTTCTCTGTCTGACTTATTTGACTTAGCATAATGCCTTTAAGTCCATTCGTGTTGCTGCAAATGGCTAAATTTCATTCTTTTTTATGGCTGAGTATCATTCCATTATATACCCCACATCTTCTTTATCCATTCATCTATTGATGGACACTTAGGCTGCTTTCATATCTTAGCAATTTAAAATAATGCTGCTATGAACATTAGGGTGCATGTGTCTTTTCGAATTAGTGCTTCTGTTTTTTTCAGATATATACCCAGGAGTGGAATTGCTGGGTCATATGGTAGTTCTATTTTTAGTTCTTTGAGAAACCTCCATACTGTTTTCCACAGTGTCTGCACCAATTTTACATTCCCACCAACAGTGTACAAGTGTTCCCTTTTCTCCACATCTTCACCAACATTCGTTCAGCAAACATTCATTGCCTGTCATAGAATGGAATCATCCCTGTGTCCTCAAAAAAAATCTGTCTGTGTCCTAATCTGTAGAACCTGTGACTATGCTACTTCATACTTTGCAGATGTAATTAAGTTAATGAGTTTGAGATGGGGAGAGTATTTTTGGATTCTCCAGGTGGGCTCAATGTAATCACAAGGGTCCTTGTAAGTAAAAGGGGGAGGAGAAAGAGTGATTTGAATACTCTGCGAGCTTTGAAATTGGAGAAGAGAGCCGCCATAAGCCAAGGAAGACAGGTAGCCTCTAGCAGCTAAAAAGCAAAGGGAACGGATCGTCTTCTACAGCCTCCGGAAGGAAGCCGCCCTTACAACACCTTGATGTTGGCCCAGTGAAACCCGTTTTGGATGACCTCCGGAACTGTAAGCCAATATATGTATATATATTTATTTATTTTTTGCTTGAATCGAGTAAAACTCCTGGTAATTTATCGCAACAATAAAAAACTTACCCATTGAGCAAATACCAGATGGCGCTATGGATTGGGGAATACGAAGATGAATAATATATTAATACTAGCCTTTAAATGACTACCAGCTCACTGGTCCAAGTCAGTGATGGCCAAATTTAATGTGTGTAGAAATCACCAGAAGGATTTTGCTAAAATGCAGATTCTGATTGCCTAGGTCTGAAGTGACCCTAAGATTCTACATTGCAAACGCCTCTCAGGTGATGCCAGTGCTGTTTGTCTGGAGACTGCTTTGTTTAGTAAGAATCTAGGCTGTAAGTCTGTTCTAGGCCCTGGGAAACCAAGAGCAGCAAAGCTTTTTAGTTATGTTGGAGAAAATGGTTGGAATGGTCATTTGACTTTAAAGTTTAACGATCTGAAACTTACTAGTAGAGGGAACTTGGGGCTTCAGACTCTTTAAAGGATTGTTGTGATAATCAAACAAGATGATGTATGTGAAAGCAGTAGGTAATTTATAAAGCATTGTGTACAAATGTTATTTATCCCTTTATATGTCAGATGAGAGCATATTTGGCAAGAAAATGCAAGTGTCATTCTGGACTTATAAACTGAAGTGAAGGAAGAAATAGGTGGATTAAAAAAATCCCAGTGTTTATCCCAGGTATTTTTATTTCTTTTAAATCCTCTGTTTTACTATGATTATAATACACATATGGAATGCAACACTCAAAAGAAAACAAACTTAGAATAAAATAATAGTTACCTGTAACAGCATAATTCAGAGATTACCAAGAATTAGAACTTTTCCAGGAGCTTGATTGACTTGATATTATTTGAGTCTTTGCAGACTTTTGTCTCCCTTAAATATTTTAGAAAAGAATAACCGTATGTTTTTGTGTTGTGCACAAAAGTATAATACCCTGTAACTTACTGTCTTTAATAATTCTAATCGCACCAGGGAACATTTTACCATAAAGCAATAGTTCTCAACTGGGGCAATTTTGTCCTTCAGGAACATTTCACAATGACTGGAGACTTTTTTTTTTTTTATTGTCCCAACTGGGGGTAGGTTGCTACTGGCATCTAGTGGAGATGCCGCCCAACATCCTACAGTGCATAGAACAGCATCCACGACAATAATTATCTGGCTCAAAATGTCAGTAGTGCCAAGTTTGAGAAACTCGGGCTATAGAGCAGTTGGGTTCCAAATTTTACTGGTCAACAGAATCATCTGGAAGGCTTGTTAAATCAATGATCGCCCCTTACCAAAGATCTAGTAGGCCTTGGAGGAGGCCGAGAGTTTGTAGTTCTAACAAGTTCTCAGGTGGTACTGATGCTGCTGGTCTGAGAGCCGCACTTCGCGAACCATTACCATAGGGCTTAATAGCTACACAACTGTAATTGAATTCATGTGATGTATTAGCTCTGTAATTTGTGTTCACTCATATTTAGTAGTCAGGTTTATCCTATCACTGGTATGTTGCAAACATCTCTTGGGCACAGGCCAGGTCTCGTCCTTCCTCTGGCAGGTCCTGGGATGCTGAGAACAGGTCTCATTACTGTGGAACAGATGGTTTCATTTGGCTGTGTGGACTTGGCACCATATTAAATGGCTTCAAGGACATATGAATGAGTTGTTGGCTTGGGAGAGATTGATGGAGAGAGGGGAGAGACGGGGCAAATGAATGTGGAAAGGAAAGAAACAGCCATTTTTTATTGTGCTTAAGACACTCTCTCACGGTATCCTGAAAACTCAACACACCTGTGCATAGCTTTGCACTTTCTTATGAAACAGTCTTTTAGTGTGGAAAGGTAGACTCTCAACTTGACACTGTCTTATTGGTATTTCAGTCAGGTTAACTTTTCACTGTCATCACACCAGCAGGATCTAAAGAGGGGAGATGTATCGCCTACGCCCCTGGATTCATAATCTCTTCTTCAAGTATCCTTTTTCCCGCCCTGCTTCCCGTCATCCCCAGTCCATTCAGCATGAGCAGAGCTCACCCACCTCTGATACGGGTCATACTGAGACCTTGCACAGAGGTGTCGACTGAATTCAGGGTGGGGGAAACCGAGACAAGTTGGAAATGAAAAGGCTGCCGGTCAGGCCTTGGTTGGACCAGGAAAAGCCCAGAAGCCGTGGGTCAGAAACCAAGGAACACATTAACTCTTGTGCTTAAAATGAGGCAGTAGGTCAGAAACTAGGTGAAAGGTTAGAAAAACATCGGGGACAAAGCATCCAGGAATGGGAGAGCTCACAATTGAAGTGAGGCCTCTTTTTGAAGCATCTTATGATTTCTGCTGGGCCAGTGGATTAAATAGGTGCTGGTCTGTAAAGTGCTATGCCGGTTCACCTGGCTGCCACCAGCCAGACTTCAGAGCGTAAGAACAGCTGGTAACTTTCTAGGTAGAGGATGGAGACAGGCACACAGGGCACTTCACAGGTACTGCTAATGTTCCTTTCCTTCGGCTGTGAATGCAAGTGGTTATTTTATTGCTATTTTAATACCTAGAATAATTTATATTCTGTAATATTCAGTGTTTAACAGTTAAAGGGTAGCAGATGACATTAATTAAGCACCTACTCTTCCTCTAAATAGTGCAGCAAGATAATTTTCTCCCCCTTTCAGAAAGGAGGAAATGGAAACTGGGAGAGGGAAGGTAATTTGCTCAAGGAAGTGTGGAGCTGGAATGGGCACCCAGTCCCCTCTGTCAAGGCCTGCACTCTTCTCACTGAAGTGTGAGGCAGTTTGGGTCACAGGCTGTTTCCCAGGTTTCCTCCTGGTCATTCTGCAGTCCTCTCTCCACACAGGGGGTCACCCCCTTGCCCAATCTTGGGTATTCACAGCTCCAGTATTCCAGCCTGCTGAAATTTAGCTACCTCTTTAGGAGAGCTTTTTACTGGTTTCCCTTCAACTGCTAAACAATTCTCAAGCCATAAAGGTAGCAACTCAATTCCATTCTCGCCTGCAAATTGAGGGACAGAGAGTGGACTTTTGCAGCACTGAAAATTAAACTTGGTAGTTTCAGAAGTCTTCCTTATATTCGACACAACCATCCCTGATGAAATGAGCTGCACTGCACACAGAAAACCTGCCATTTAATCAGGCACACATTTGGCCGCGTAGAAGCCCCATCCTCACGTCTGTGAGAGTCACTCCAGAATTTCCTGTAAGACAGTGCTGCGTCACTCAACAGTGCTCCGCCCTCATTCATGTGACTTGAGTAGGGTCTGAGTGGCACTGTAAAACCAAGTTTATAGCACCGATGAGTCCTGGTGAAGGAGAGCTGGGCGGTGGCTGGAGCCAGAGCGGAACCAAAGAGGCAGAAGGTGGGGACCACGGTTGAGGGGTCGTGAGGGCCTGGGAGTCATGGATTAGTATCCACATCAGGGCACCCCGGGGAATCACAGTATCCTAAAACGTCCAGAACAAAGTAGACAGCCCAATCCAGCAGTTTTTACAGGACACACCCTGATAGAAAACCAGGGCTGTGTCATTCGTCTAGAGCCAAGCCAGAGATGCGTGTCTTTATTCTCATAGTCCTTGCTTCTGAAACCCAAAAGCTGGGATGTGATAAACTGCTCAGATCTTGCTTTTTAATAAGGTATTTTAAATATGTTTTTTAAACATACTTTTTCATCTTCATAGTTGACATTGGAACAACTTACCACAGTGTGATTAGAATCCACCGCCGCCCTCTGTAGCCTGCCTGGCCTGTCCTCCCTGCCTGAGTCATTTTGCTGCAAAGTGAGGTCTCAGTGGTTGCAGCCAGGTCGCCAGACGTCAGGTGTCAGGCCTCTGGTGAGCGCCTCCAAGGCCACTTCCCTCTCAGCAATGCCCACTAGGTGACGCCTGTGGATGGAAGAGGCTTTCCAGAGTGCAGGCTTCCCTGCTTTCTTCCTTCCCAGGCTCACATCTTGCCTAGAAGATGCTTACATGGCAAGATCCTGAAGAAATTATTCTGGGCTTACTGCTCAGAGAGGGGGCCTGTGAGGATTTTGGTCAGCTCCCTTTTCTGAGGGATACTGATATCTTTGCCAAGTATATGTGATGGTCTAATTATAAAAGAAGGAAAAACCCAAAAACCTTGCATAACCCAAACAGCTTTAAGCTTCTGGGTAGGTTTATAACTGCTTTACCAGTGAAAGCAAAAATCCCCAAACTAAGGTGACTTGTGATGGTCCTGGGGTAGTAAGCTTAGCTGTGAGAGCTGGAAAGGAGATTGGAGACTGGTGTGATTGGAGCAGGTGTGAGTACTTGATACTATAGCAGTGGTTCTCAGACGGGATAGCAGCAGCATCACCTGGAGTGATTGGTGGGCCGCAGATTTCTCGGTCTCACTCAGAGTTCCCAATTTAGAATGTCTTGGGCGGGGCCTGAGAATCTGCACTTCTAAATCTCTGACATGTTCCCAGGTGATGCTGACACTGATGGTCCAGGGACCTCACTTAAAGAACCACTGCATGACAGCATTGTTCTCAGTATGTGTGTGTGGGGGGGAGAAAATGGGTGGAGAGAGGGCTGGGGGCTAGGAGCTGGGACATTCTGGAGGGGCAGGGGGACAGTGAACTGTGAATCCGTGTAAACAGATGGCCTCTTAGTCACAGCAAAGTCACTCCCCCCTTTCCTTGTACAGCTTTTCAGATGTTCCGTTCTCCTTATTCCAAAGAATGCCAACAACACATTGTGCTTTTGTTAGATAAATCTTCTGGGCAGGGATCACTTAAATCTAATGGCAACTCAGGGACAAATAACCAGGCAGCTGGGCCATTGCTGGAGATACTTTGAGGTGATTTATTTAAATTCGCTTGATTGTTTTTGTAGTAGGGAAATGAAATTGTCTCTTTGTATATCACAGGTGTTCAAGTGCTTTTTAATAGCTAAATGTTTAAAGTGACAGTCAAGCTTAAGAAAGTTGTATGAAAGTACATTCATAGCTGGTGGTTTTTGAACGTCCTGAGACTCTTTTAGTTCTTTCTAAAAGGTGAGAGTGGGTGTGTAGGTGTATATGAAACTAGTTATTCCTATCACACCCCAAACTCCTCTTGAAGTGTGTGTTTGCACTGTTTAAAGCAACTTTGTGTGACATAGCCTCTTTCTACAGATTTTTGGATGTTTATGCTGTTTCTTTTTTTTCTAAATTAATGGTTCTGTGCAACACAAGGTAGGTTAGTTTGATGATCTCCATTTTGTAAGTGAGGACTGTGGTCCAGGGCAGCTAAATGATAAGCCAAAAGTTACTCGTTTTAGCATCAAAACTGGAAATAAGAAGTCCTAGACTTTAGTTTCCAGGCTCCATCTCCATTTTTCACCCCTGCTTTTCCACCTGGACTCCCTCTATCAAAGCACCTCTTGTGAAAATTCCCATGAAGTTTGCTGTAGTTGTGTCTTGTCCCCAGCTATAATTGGGGTTCCCTTAAGATCTGGTATTTCCCTCCCATAGTGAAATATTTAGCCCTCGGGTGGATAGTAAGGCAGGCAAACATTTTCCTCTCTATCTTTCATATAATGACAGTGAAATCCCTTCCCCAAGAACATAGAGGTTTTGTTCTGTTCCTAATTTCAGAACAATAAGTTTCCAATGCACCACCACCCACCGGAAAAAGAGCACACACTGACTGACAAGGTGAGGTCTTTGTTTGGTTGTATTTTAAGTCTTGCGCTTTCTGAAATCCCTAACACTTTGGTTATAAATCACTAAAAGGTGGCTGTTCTCTAAAATGAATTTTGCATGAAATGTCAGCCAGAGTCTAGGGGACAGCTACAATATTTACGACTGGTGGTATTTCTTAGGAGAGGTAAAAGAAAATGAAGCCTGTATAGTTTAGCTTAGTACTGTTGGCAGGGAAGAAAGGAGGGGGAGAGAGCAAATTTCACTCACCCAGATACTTTGTTTCTGCCATTTTCAGCACACACAAAACTTATGTTGCTCAAAGCGAAGGGTTCAGGGGTATTGATCCATATGGTAAAGAATGGGTTGGAAGAACGTGGGCAACTGTGTAAGGGGAACATAAACAAACCTGAAACTACTATGGGAATGTGCTTGTTAGTAGGGAGATTGTTTTACCAAGTCCTCTATTTCTGAAAGACAGTTTGATCCCAGTCACAGCTCAAGGTGGTTTGCCTTCAAAAGCAAACTGCTCTGTTTATTTGGGGGAGGAAATGTTGCAGAGATAGTGCAACATTCACGTGTACCCTTTCATTGTCAGGAAAACAGAACATCTCTGCCTGCCATTTGAGGGCCACCAAGTCTGACACGAACTTATATTTTCAATGTTTTCTCCCATTAAGTCTTCCTTGCTAACTATTCTCCAGTCCCGTGGGCCTCTTGGGTATTTCTGTCCCGTGTCTTTGCTTGAAAACTCCCTCTAGATGGTACATTCTCTTCCTCTATCTCTTTACTCAAGTGGTTCTTCATTAAAAAAGAAAAAAATCTTTATTGAGGTAACTTGTTGTCTTAGCTCAGGCTGCAATAACAAAATACTGTAGACTGGGGGACTTAAACAACAAATATTTGTATCTTGAAGTTCTGGAGTCTGGAAAGTCCAAGATCAAGGTGCCAGCAGATTGGGTGTCTGGTGAGAGCTCTCTTCCTGGCTGGCAAAAGGCAGCTTTCTTGGCTGTCCTCATGTAGCAGAGAGCCTGCATGTTCTGTTATGTCTTCTTATATGTACATGAATCCCATCATGGAGGCCTCACCCTCATGACCTCATCTAAACCTAATTCCCTCACTAAGGCTCCACCTCCAAATAACCATCATATGAGGGGTTAGGGCTTCAACATAGGAATTTGGAGGGGACCGCCCATAACATTCATGTACCATACACCCATTTAAAATTTGTAATTCTGTAGCTTTTTAGTATATTCAGTGTGTAACCAACACCACAATTTAAGTTCAGAACATTTTCATGACCTCTTAAAAAAAAAAATCCTGTACCCATTAGCAGGCTCTATCTAAATAGATCTACATCTAGATATATAATTCCTCTATAGGTTGGCCTATTTAGGGCATTTCATAAAAATGGATTCATATAATGTGTAACCTGTTGTGACAGGCTTCTTTCACTAAGTATAATTTTTCAAGGTTCATCCAAGTTGCAGCTTGTGTTAAAACTTTCATTTAGGGCTTTCCTGGTGGCTCAGTGGTTAAGAATCTGCCTGCCAGTGCAGGGGGTATGGGTTTGAGCCCTGGTCCAGGGAGATTCCGCATGCCATGGAGCAACTAAGCCCGTGCACCATAACTACTGAGCCTGTGCTCTAGAGCCCGCGAGGCACAACTACTGAAGCCCGTGCGCCTCAAGCCTGTGCTCCGCAACAAGAGAAGCCACCGCAATGAGAAGCCTGCACACCACAACAAAGAGTAGACCCCGCTCCCTGCAACTGGAGAAAGTCCGTGCACAGCAATGAAGACCCAACACAGCCAAAAATAAATAAAGAAAAATAAATTTATAAAAAAACCCTTTCATTTATTATTGCCAAGTAACATTGCATTTTGTGGATATACCACATTTTATTTATTCATCAAGTGATGGCCACGGTTTTTTCTTTCTTTTGGCTATCATGAATAATACTGCCATAAATATTGATGTACAAGTTTTTATGTGAATAAAGGTTTTCATTTTTCTTGGATGCATACCTAGGAGTGAAATCGCTGGCTCATATGATAACACTGTTTAACCATCTGTAGAACTGCCAGACTGTCTTTCAAAATGACTGTACTGTTTTACTTTCCCACCAACAATGAATGTGAGTTCTAATTTCTCTGCATCTTTGCCAACATGTACTATTGTTGTCTTTTAAATTTTAGCCATCCTAATGGGTGTGAAATGGTTTTGATTTACATTTCCCTTAAGGGTTAATAAAATAACTGAAGACATTTTCTAACTGGATATATTTTATTTATATGGTGTGAAATAATGGTCCAATGTTTTTTCTCATATTTTCCTAGCATCATTTGTTGAAGATTTTCCGTTCTCAGTCACATTGACTTGGCACCTTTGTCTAAGATCAGTTGACCTTAAACATGAGCACTTATTTCTGGACTCTCAGTTGTATTCCACTGAAATATATGTGCCACACTATCTTGCTTATTGTAGCTTAGTAGTAAGTTTTGGAATTGGAAAGTGTGAGTCTCCCAACTTTGTTCAAGATTGTTTTGGCTATTCTGGGTCCCATTTCCATATGAATTTTAGAATTAGTTGTCAATTTGTGCAAAGAAGCCAGCTGGGATTTTGGTGGAGGTTGTATTGAGTCTGTTCATCAATTTGTATCAAGTATTGCCATCTTAACAATATTATGTCTCGTGATCTATAAACATGAAATGTCTTCATTTATTGAGGTCTACTTAAATTTCCTTCAACAATTTTGAATTTTCTTTAATATAAGTTTTGTATTTCTTTTGTTTATTATCTTTGATACTATTATAAATGGAATTCTCTTTGTTTGGGTTGCTTATAGCTACTAGGTAGAAATACAACTGATTTTTGTATGTTCTTGTATCCTGCAATCTTGCTTAACTCATTCGTTAGTTCTAAAGGCTTTTTAGCAGATTAGATAGGATTTTTCTGTAGACAATATTATGTTCTTTGTGAATAGAGAGTTTTATTTCTTCCTTTTCAATATGGATGCCTTTTACTTCACTTTATTGACTAATTGCCCTGGTTAGAATCTCCAGTACAGTGTTGAATAGAAGTTGTTTGCCATTTTTGTTTTGTCTGTAATCTTAGGGGGAAAGCATTCAGAATAAATTTATTTATTCTGCCGGTAATGGTTTTACCTCTTTAATTTCTCATTTTAGTAACTTAAGTCTTCATTTTTATCACGGTTAGTCTAGTTCAAGGTATGTAAATTCTGTCTTTTTCAAAACCCAACTTTTAGTGTCATTGATTTTTTTTCTCTATTAAAATTTTTTTATTCATTTCTATACTAATTTTTCTTATTCATTCTGCTGGATTTGGGTTTATTGCACTATTTCCAGTTTCTTGAGGTGGAAGGTTATACATTGTGTTGATTTGAGATCTTTTCTTTTTCAATTATAGTCTATTATTTCAGCTACATATTTCCTACTAAGCACTGGTAGTGTTCAATAAAATTTGGTATGTTGTATTTTTTCGTTCATCTCAATACTTTATACTTTTCTTTGTGATTTCTTCTTTGAACCATTGGTGATTTAGGAGTGTATTGTTTAATTTCCACATTTGTGAATTTTTCAAGCTTTTTGTTGTTGATTTCTAATTCCATTGTGGCTGAAGGAGATACTTCTTATGACTTTAATCCTTTTAAATTTATTGAGGATTGTTTTACAGATTAGCACGTTTCAGTGTTTCAGGTAGACTTGAGAATAATACATATCCTGCAGTGGTCGGGTGTAGTGCTGTGGATGTCTCTAGATGTTGGTCTAGTTGCTTTCTAATGACTTTGAAGTCTAATTCCACGTCGATCTTCTGATTACATGTTCTATTTATTAAAAGTGGAGTATTAAACTCCAACTCTTAATGTCTATTTCTCCCTTCATTTCTCTTTTTTGCTTCATGTACTTTGGGGTCTCTGTTAGGTGAATATGTTTGTTACATCTTCCTTATGGATTAGCTCTTAGCATTATGAAATGTTCTGTATCTCTTGTAAAAATTTTAAACTTTTTGTCTGGTAATACTATGTCTACTTCAATCCTCTTATGGTTTCTGTTAGCATGGATCTTTTTCCATCATTTAACTTTTGTCCTATTTGTATCTTTGAAAGTAAAGTGTGTCTCCTGTAGACATCATATAGTTGGATCTTAATTCTTAAAAAACAATCCAATCTGGTTTCTCTGCCTTCTGATTTTATTGTTTAATGCAATTCCATTTAATGTTATTAAGATGGTTAGATTTACACCTGCTATTTTCCTTTTGTTTTCTAAGTGCGTGATGTTCTTTGTTCTTCATGCTTTACTACTTTTGTATTAAGCTGATTTTTTTCTAGTGTAACATTGGAATTCATTTAATTTTTTAATTACAGTTTTTTTAAATTGTTTTTCTATTTGGGGCTCTGTGGCTTACCATATACATATTAAGCTATCTAAATCTACTTTATACTAACTTAATTCCAGTAAAATACAGAAACTTTATTCCTAATACAGTTTCATTCCTTCTTTCTCTAATGCTATTGTTATATGTATTATTCTCTGTATGTTAAAAACTCAATGATATGCTGTTAAAATTATTATTTTAAACTTATGTCTTTTAAAACTGAGAGGAGAACAAATACATATATGAGTTCGTTATAACTTTTTAAAAAACTTTCTGGTTTTCTTCACTTCTTTTTCTCAATTTGAGTTACCATCTGGTATCATCTCCTTGCTACAATACAGCTTTGGTGACATTCACTTTCTTGTGCTATTATTATCTTCATCAGGGATTCCTAAGCTTTTGGGTTTCATAGATCTATTTTGGGATTTATTTTAGGATTTCAAATTTATTTCAGTGATTGACCTAGGGCTGCCCACTTTTACATTGTAAGTATGGACATCAAAGAATATATCCAACGGTCATTTACTATCATCATCATTTTTTAGAGGAAAGGTTATTTTTACCACCCCTCCTTTGACCAATTAGGAAGACTATAATCCCAGAGACAGGATAATCCTCCCCAAATGAAAGATAGTTGGAAATGTTAAACTAACAATTTTGCAGCAGACTGAAACTTTGTCACAGATCAGCGTTTGGGAACTTTGGGTTTATGTAAGTAATAGTGTCATCAGTTTTATCAAAGTGACTAATTTTATTTAGTCCATATTATGTGTGAGTCAGGCATTGTTCAAAGCACTCGTTTACTAACATAATTGCTGAGGTGGATACGATTATCATCATCATTTTACAGTGGAGGGAACTGAGGCGCAAAGAGGTTGGGTAACTTGCCCGAGGTCCTACAGTGGCAGAGCCAGGTCTCAAAGCTCAGAGTTCTGGCTCTAGCATCTGTACCCTAAATGCTGCAGTGTGTTATGGCAGGTAGGCTGAACGTGGTCCTGGACTGTGATACTGGTTTTGTTAGGGATAGTGAAAAATGAGGTTCACTAGAGCGTCCCAGAGACGGAAACTTGGACCTTGATGGTGTGAGTGATAGGTTGAGTCAGGCAATAGTGATCATCTCTTGATGTGCATTGAATCAGAGAGCATACAAGGCAGGTTTGCTACCCAACCGACTGCAAAGCCCAGAAGTTTGAATATCATTTTTAACTCCCTGTCACCCTCATGACCTGTCAGTCACTGAGTTTTGTTAATTAAACCTCCTAAATATATTTCATGGTTATCTACTTCTCATTTCCTTTGGTTCCATCCTATCTAGGCCATCATCATGGATGGCCTAGTTCATTTTAACAGTCTCCTAACTGGCCTTCCTGACTGTAGTCTTGTTTCTCTTGAATCTATTCATCCTGCACTCTGACTGGATTTTCTGATACACAGATCTAATGAGGTCATACTTATTCTTATAATCTCTAAATGGTTTTCTTCTGCCTTCAAAACACTCCTAATACACACTGTAAGACTTTCTGGTCTTCCTCTTTCCCTGTACGTATGCCCTTTCTTTCTCTAATCTCCAGCTGTAATAAACATTGTTTTCTCAAAATGCCTTTTTAATAGCTATTTGTTGAATAAGTAAAGAAAACCTCATCTTTACCAAGATTTAAATATTTTAATCATGAAAGTTATAACAGTTTCCTAGGGTGCCATAAAAAACTGCGTGGCTTGGAACAGCAGAAACTCATTTCACAGTTCTGGAGGCTAGGAGTCCTAAATAAAAATATAGGTAGGGTTGCTTCTTAGGGCTGTGAGGGAGAATCGGTTCCATGCCCTTCTCCTAGCTTCTGGCATCCTCAGGCATTCCTTGTTCTCCCTGTCTTCTCTCTATGTCTATCTGTGTTCAAACTTCCCCTTTTTATAAGGACAAAGTCATATTGGCTTGGAGCCCATCCTAATGACCTCATCTTAACTTGATTATCTGCAAAGACCTATTATCAAATAAGGTCACATTTATAGGTATTGGGGGTTAGGTCTGCAAAATCTTTTCAGAGGACACAATTCAACCCATAGAGTATCTTTTCAGATAGAATTTATTTCAGAAAAATTGAACACAGATAAAGGTATTATCGTGAATAATTTTGTCATCCTAAATAGCTGTTGTTGGCATTTTGGTGTATTACCTTTCATTTGTTTGTGTAAACACTTTAGGAATCTTTATTAGGAATGTCACTGGAACAGCTATCCCTTCTCTAGCAAATCTGTCAAGAGCTTTTGAGTTGGCAGCCTTTGCCTCCAGCACCTGCAACAGTGCTGGGAACCCAGAATGCTCTCATCACATAAATGCTCTTTGAACGAACGGCTGTAGACACATCACCAGAGAAGTGGAAGTGTAGCTTCACTCTGGCTAGGAAATTCTCTCACAGTGGGCAACGGAGTAGGGGAAAAATGCCAAGTGACAGGGATACACAGCTTTTTTTCACATCGCTTCTTCCAGATACCACCCCGATGACTTTTATGAAAGTCGTATACTCTTCCAAGAAAGTTCTATTGATGTTTCCATCACTTTATCAAGAGGCTGTTAGTTTTGGCTCTAAATGGAAATGAAAATCCAAGAAAAGTTAAAGTCTAGCTGGGACAGGCACAAGGACGACTAGATTTTTCTTGTCTCACTTTCTTTTCAAGCCAAGCTTTTAAATTCTTTGGCCTCTTTTCTATTTTTCTTCTTTCCCCGTCCCGTTATTTCTTCTTTCCCTTCTGTGTATAGATGAGACAGTCTTTCCTGATCATAATTTCAAACCCCCCAGGACCAGCAGATGAAAATGCAGTAGGACTTCTGAGAGGGCTGGATTTGCTTGGAGCAAATGGGGGCAGTTGTGCAGAGTCCTGATTCTTGAGATGGGGGGAGTCCTTGGCACTGGGAAGTAGACAACGCGCAGGAGGCAGCAAGTGTGTGTGGGGTGCAGATGGCTTTTCCCGTTCCTACTCAAAATGACCTAAAGTACGTATCTGTGATAGTACTTTAACTTTCTGTGGCTGATCTTTTAACGAATGTATTGGAACCCCTATGCCGATGGGAAATCCTATACTTATTATAACATGAAATGGCTTTTCAATGTTTTTGGTTATCCAGCACTGCACATTCCTGTGTGCTGTCACCACTCTTCCCCCACCCCAATTAAAAAAAGCTGTCAGAGCCAGACCTTGCTTTGCTGTGTGTGGTAGCTGTTCTCCAAGAATGAGTGCCAGTGAGCCAGGCCTCCCAGCCTTCCCACCCTCATGTGGTTCCCTCCCTTTGAATGTAGAGGGCTGGACACATGGCTTGCTTGAAAACAACAGAATATGGTAGAAATTATACTGTGTGACATCAAAGGCTATCATGACAGGCCTTACCTTTCTTGGAAAACTTGCTTTGGGGATGCTTCCTCTGAGAACCCAGCTGTCATGCTGTGAGAAGCCCAGGCTGCATGAAGAGGCCACGTATGGTTATTCTGGTTGATAGCCAGGGTCACCTGCCAGCATGTGAGGGGGCCACTCTAGATGTCCATCCAGTCCACCCTTCAGATGACGGCAGCTCTAACTGGCATCTGATTACAGGACACAGTGAGGCCCCGAGTGAGAAGTGCGTTGCTGAGCCCAGTCAACCCCCAGGGTCGGAAGAGAGAAGGTGTTTTTAAGCCCCTGAGTTGGGGCATCATCTGTAGACAGCAGTTGGTAACATGAGCGCCTCTCCTTCTGGCCATAAGGCCTGGGTATGTGACCTAACAAGTATACCCAGGCTTGGCCAATACGACATTCCACCCAGACTTTAAATCTAGAACAAATGATGTAGAGATGGAGGGGCAGTGGAGAACTTCTCATGGAAGCAGTGGTGGCTGGGGCAACATCCAGCATCCGGGGCAACAGCAGCAGTGAAGTCAACTGCACTGGGCAGTGGGTGGTGCCGGCAGCAGGGTCCTTCCCCAGTGCTCTCCGCTGCCCCCCCCCCCCCGCCCCCGCCAGTGTTCTTATGGTGTGATTTTTTGGCTCCTTTCTGGCTTCCCAGTCTGCCTGGTTTCTACCTGCTTTCTGAGCCTGATTCTTCAGCTTTCCTAGGAGTTCTCTGAAATTCCCTCTGTCCTCTCAATTAATTCCTTTTCTGCTCAAATGATGAGGCAGGGTTGGTTCCTGTCGCATACAGCTGGTAACCCTAATTGATAGATAACCGTATTATTCTTTGTCCTTTTTGGAAGTGACTGAAGAATTGGAGGCACACTCTTTTAAATCTTGTACTTTCATCCTGTAAGGGCAGATTTGATATTTAGAAGTGGCTCAAAACTATTGGGAGGGGGTATCGTGGTGCAGTGGTTGGCGGGGGGAACCACTGAACCTGGTAGGAGTCGGGATTTGTGTCGTAGCCTCAGAACTGCGCCTGGTTCACTGTATCGATCATCAGAATGTTGCTTCCTCTCTGCGGGCCCCAGTTTCCTTATCTTTATAGATGAGAGTTGAACAGCTCTAGGTGATTCCTAATATTCTTTTCAGCTCTGAAACTTTGCAAGATTGCTTGTGTTGTTAATTTTAAGCAGATGTTCCCTCCCAACATTGTCAAGAAGAGGAGATCCATGTGATCACTGTGGACCCCGTCACCCTCAGGATGACTCTAGGGTACTGGGTAGGAGATATTACAGATGCTCAGTAAATGTTTTTCCGTGAACGGTTGAGTGGCGCTTTACTAGGTGCTGGGGGTTAAAGATAAACTATTTCCGGAGAGGTACAGAAAAATCCTTACAACAGTGTGACCAATACTTGTATTGGAGATTTGAGCTAAGAGCTTTGGTGACCCTGAGGGGGACACTCTAGTGAACTGCCTGAGAGGTGTGTGTGTGTGTGTGTGTGTGTGTGTGTGTGTGTGTGTGTGTGTGTGTGTGTGTGTGTGTGTATGTAAACACAGTGTGTAAGAACTAGAAAGGGAAGTCATTACAGAGGAGGTCACCTTTTTGCTGAAGAAGTAGAGGAAGGGAATTCTAGACAAAGAGAACAACAGGAGTGAGATGGCCCCAAAGCCATGGAGATGTTTGTAGAACAGCAAGCAGCTCATTGTGGCTGGGATTCAGTCCTCCTGGTTGGAATGGGGATGAGAAGCAGTGGGAGGTGAAGCAGGGCTGGATCAGAAGGGGCCTTTTGGAACATGGTAAGGAGGGTTAGACCTTCTCCTGTGGGCACATGGGAGCCATAAAAGTTTTTAATACTAAATAGTGTTGGGTCAGATCAAAACTGCAAGGCTGAGTTGTTTTGGTCAAGATTCTGGCAGCTAAGGGAAGTGTCTTCTTGTCTGTAGCTAGAATAAGGAGATACTTTTTTGTGTTACGTCTGGACAGAAGTTTGTAACATGACCCAGATCTGCCTCTTCAGGAGCCAGAGTACAATTTCTGAGGCCCCAGGGGATTAAGGAACTTCTAGGTGTAAGACAACCAATTTCTGTTGGTACAGGTACATATTTTACTGGCTCTTTGAGAAGGTGAGACTAAGGAAGAACATGAATCAAAGTATCAAATATTCTAAAGAACATGTAGATTAAGTTGGTGAACGGTGAATTTTCTCTCCTTCCTGAGTTAATGTTGTTTTTTCAAAAGTTAGAAACTTTACTAGGAGGTTTTCGAATTCTTAAACATCCACATGCACATGGTCACAGTTGATAAAAGAGGTGTTTTCTTATCTGAATGCAGTGACATCTTAAAAGGTTTCCTTTGTTATAGTTAAACTTGCATGTCAAAAAATTATTCTCTGCCTACAATTTATTCTCTATTTATTCAATGTTACTTTACAGTGATGTTGATATAAAGCGAGACAGCACACTTTCAAATTCTAAACTACAATTGTTGGACAAGAATCTCGACAATGCCAGACTAATCTCTTCTGATTGGTGCTGTATTGATAGGGGTTGACAACATAAACCCATGCTGGAATATTCTAATCCATCACCTGGCATACGTTGTATTTTACCTTGGGCTTTGTGGGAAGGTAATCCATTTGCATCTGTGTTTCAAAGTGAGTGTTTCTGGGGGCGTGAATGTCCCAACTTGCTACCGTCTCTTTATAAGGAAGGATTACAACAGGGAATCTCGAAATTAAAGAAATGGCAACATGTCTCTATAGAGGTGTCTGTACTTTCATTCAGAACCACGTTTACCCTTGTTGTTATTGAAATCTGTCCTTTGTATTATGTTTCACAACGTGATCTGCATCACATGGAAAAATCTGGGCCTAGATAAAAATCTTCACACAGTGACCCGTACCAGACTATTTTTCCTCTTTACCAGTCCTTTATATCTTTGTGGAAATGGAAGAAACCAGACATCATGAAGTAGAGACGAGTCATCCCCCATGTGTCCTGTCAGAGGTTGTGACCTGCTGAATCCATGAGCGGAATACAGTGGTGGTGGTTTCATGCCACTAAGTGTGGGGAGGTTTGTTATGCAGCAACAGAGAAGCAGAACAGGTATTACAGTGGGTACCCGGACAGTCTTGGATAGGGATCTAACATTATGAGGCTTATTCGTTTCATCTTTAAGTGGGGTTAATGATATTGATTATACGTTGGCTACCTTTTACTTGCCAGATATTTGTATACACATACGTACATATACTTACATACAGTGGGCCCTTGAACAACATTGGTTTGAACTGCATGGGTTTGAAATCCACTTTCATGGGAACTTTTTTTTTGTCTTCACTAAATATGTACTACAGTACTACTTGATCTGTGGTTGGGTGAATCTGCAGTTGCAGAACCCCATGTACAGAGGGCTGGCTGTTAAGTTATACGTGGATTTTCAACTATGTAAATGGTGCATGCCCTTAACCCCAGTGTTGTTTAAGGGCCAACTGTACAATGTGTATCCGTATCCATATATGCGTATATATCCATACATTATGGATATGTCGGCGATTCTCATTTTTCATGGCAGTTCTATAAAGTTGCTGAGAGCAACTGAATTAGCAAACAGTGAAGCATTGTTGCTAGAGGGTTGGGTTCCTGTGAGTCTCTAGTCAAAATATTTTCACCAGCCAATCAACATACACTCTGTTTCTGTTTAAAGACCCCTTATTTAATATATATAGTTGGTTTATCAACATTGAACTCAACAGCCAACGGCACCGTAACTCAAGCCTGAATGATGCTTGTCTAACATGTATTTCTGTGTAAGGCACACCGTGGCCTTCCTGAACTTAGGAATACACGAGATAGCACTGCAGTGCTATGGTTTGGGGTGGGGGTGTGTGCCCATTTTAAACAGAAAAATCACAAACAAAAATGAGACAAGGCTGGCACTAAGTAACCCTGCAGAGACACTTGTTTCCAGTATGAGAGCTGAAATAAGGCAGAGTGTGGCCTTGTTTGGCTTCAGCTGGGCCTGTGTGCGTGCGGTGGTTCATGTTTTTCATCGCTCTGTAAATGTGCGTGAGTGACCATGGAAGTGCCGTAAGTGTTGACTTTTCGGTTACGGATTCTAGAGCAGGAGAATCCGCAAACACGGGATCTGCGATAATGGGGACTGGCAGACAGTACGTATGAGCTCGTTTAATTCTCAGAATAGCTCTGTTTTTTTTTTTTTTTTTTGCAGTGTCTCTGCCAGACTGATAAAGACTGTCAGTGGAGTAGGCTCTTGATGGAGAGAGAGAGAGAGAGAGAACGAGAGAGATAGAAGGGGGGAGAAACTGAGGAGGAGGGAAGGGAAAGGAAGAGAGTTTTGACAATGATGTTTTTGTTAACTTTTATTTTATATTGGAGTATAGTTGATTAACAACGTTGTGTTAATTTCAGGTGAACAGCAGAGTGATTCAGTTATACGTATATCTATTCTTTTTCAAATTCTTTTCCCATTTAGGTTATTACAGAGTATTGAGCAAAGCTCCCTATGCTGTACGATAGATACTTGCTGGTTATCTATTTTAAATATAGTAGTGTATATATGTCAATCCCAAACTCCCAATTTATCCCTCCCCCCTCCCACCATTTCCCTTTGGTAACCATAAGTTTGTTTTCCAAGTCTGAGAGTCTATTTCTGTTTTGTAAATAAGTTCATTTGTGTCTCTTTTCTAGATTCCACATATAATTGGTATCATATGATACTTGTCTTTCTCTCTCTGGCTTACTTCACTTAGTATGGTAATCTGTGGGTTCATCCATGTTGCTACAAATTAGATGCCTGTGTCCTCAGTTATTCCATCAGGCTGCTCCACCACTGACTTTTAACTTTTGAATGTTAAATGAAATGCGTGTAACAGAGAGATACTATTTGAAATATCCAATTCTCTTTTGCATTGTTTTGGGCGTGGCTTCCCTCTGTTGTGCCAGAGGCATTCATTTGCCTCAGATGATAGGGAAGTTAGAGCAGAGACGCTATGTAGAGAAGAAAAAGCCGACGCAGGCATATTTCAGGGATATTACAGCTTTGGTTCCAGACCACAGCAATAAAGCAAGAATCACAATAAAGCGAGTTACACAATTTTTTTGGTTTCCCACTGCATATAAAAGTTATGTTTACACTATACTACAGTCTATTAATTATGTGATAGCATTATGTCTAAAAAAATCTATTACCTTAATTAAAAAATAGTTTATTGCTAAGAAATGTTACCTATCATCTGGCAGTGCAGGGTTGCCACAAACCTTCCATTTGTAAAAACTGTGATGTCTGCAAAGCGTAATAAAGCAAAGCATCATCAAAGTCTGAGGTAGCAGCCACCACTTTTATAGTGCATAGCAGTTGGGAGGTACCGTTCTGGGTTTTATCTATGTTCATTCTGTCCTCACAATAGCTCTACAAGATCGTACAATTATAAGAACCCTGGAAGGCAGGCCATGGTGTACTGCTCACCCTTATGCCTTAGGGTACCTTCCCACAGTCAGTTTTTGACAATGCAGAGTAAGATTTTATTAGTCCAGAGCAAAACAATATGCTTAAATGAGGCAACATTAGAGAAGGAATTCCTCAATTTCCTCACTCTCAGAATAAGATCTAAGCCTGATGATCATAGATTTCCTTTGTAATGTAGAAAAGCCACCTCTTTACTTTAAAGCTTAGTGTCTCCATGAAGAAATAGGATGCAAGGTAGCAGGGGAGTGCAGGCACATTGGAAGAAATAAAAAGCTTGTCCCTTCTTCCTTGCTGGTCTGTGGGGAAGGGAGACAGAAGGAGGCAGAAGCAGAACGGCATTTAATCACTTGGGTTATGGCTCTATGCTTATTGCCTCATTAGCAATCTAGGTCAAAATCCTGAAGAAGGGACATGTTATGTACTTTGAGAGGAAAATGGAAAGGAGGAGACTTGTAGGAAGCTGACATACATACAGAGTGTACGCAAAGGAAAGGGGATATGAGAGAGTCTGGGCTCTCCAGGAATGAGTAGGATCCATTTCCTAGACGTAAAAGCAGTGCAGGAGTGCTTGGAGTTTGATGCTCTGTGGTCAGTGGTCTAGATATGCTTAGTAATCTTATCTTTGAATTTGTGTTTGGGAAGTGACGTTGATGGGACAATTGAGCGTTTGCTAGGGGCTTGGAGGTGGCTTGCTGTTGGTCTCGCCTCCTACAGCCTCCCTAGAAGGGAATCTTGATCACCTGTTCCCCTTCTCCTGGCTCACAAGGCCCTGCCTTGTCTCCTTCTCCACTTCCTTCCTCTAGCTGGTGACCGCTGCCTCCCTCTGCCCCAGTGGGGGCCTCGGTGTTGGTGCCCAGAGGATTGGGGTAGATGCACATGTCCCACCACATCTTGGAGCAGAGCATGCTGGTGGTCATCCCTGCCCTGGGCTGGCAGCACCACAGGGCATTTTGCAGGTTACCTGGTGGTGGGGGAACCTCTTGACCATACCTGATCCAGATTCCCATTATATTTTAGCCATGCCCACCTACCAGGGATGGAGGTGGCAGGTCCTGGGAAGGAGAAATGCCTGGCTTGACTTCTGAGACCAGTGCCAACACATAACATCTCCATCCTGCTCTGCTGGAAGGGGAAACTGCCAGCCAGGGGCTGCGCATGCTCCAAGCCACCGTAACACCTGTGAGGGTTTGAATTCCCTGAAAGTATTCCCCTACCTGAGGGAGTACAACATTAAATAACAACAACAAAAAAACCCCAGGCAGATCAAGAGAGATTGTGGGACACAAAATACCTTTTATTCCAGAACTTTTAATAATATCCCCCCCCCAACTCCCAACTTTTTTTTAAAACAAGGGACCTGGCATTTTCACTTTGCACTAGCTTCCAGAAAGTCCTGGGTATAGGGGAATGAATGAGTGAATGAATGAATGGGAGGGGCAGCTCTGAGTATAGTGGGAATGAATGAGTGAATGAATGAATGGGAGGGGCAGCTCTGAGTATAGTTCCCCAGCCACCACATCTTCCTGTCCCCCATTTGGGTTTTAGGTGCTACTACTTCACAGGAACCCTCATTTCTCACTTTACAAATGAATAAGTTTCAGAACAATGATTCCAGTTCACCTGGAAAACTGATGAGAGAGCCAATGTTAGAGGTCCCAGCTCCAGGATTAACCCTGCTTTTAACCCTGGAGGCACCTGCACTTTCGTAATCCTCCATGGCCAGAGTGATGTAAAATAAAACAAAAGCAAACACAACAACAACCAAAACCAAACAAAACAAAAAAACAGAAGTTTAATGCAAAGGGAAAGGAGTACTATTGATTTATTGCATCAGGAATGTGTTAAATCATACCCTAGCGGCCTAATAGTTAATACATCTTCCCAAGCATGCAACTGAGAGAAAAAAATATGGGATCATAAGACATCAGCACAGGGGCCAGTGGTGGAGATGGGGAGTCTTTGAGCATACATAGCCCAGCTGTTAACAAACAGTGAAACTGAGACTCAAGAGGTGAAATGACTCACCTAGAGTCACAAAGCTACTTCCTTCCAGGGCTGGACTTGACTCAGGTTCCCTGACCTCCAAGCCAATGCTTGTCTAGCTCCTCTGCCTTTGAGCCCAATAGCTAATAAAGGCGACCAGAAGTCTTACGGCAGTGAATTCATTTGGCATTTGTATAACACTTTTATAACTTCAGAGTGGTGTTTCTTTTTTCTTTTTTTCTTTTGTACAAACAACTTCAGTGGCTTCCTATCTATGTAGACTAATGTTTTGAGGATGAAATTTATTATAAAGCATATAAAATTGGCCCCTATCAGCAGGGATTCCTAGCCTGCATCCGAACACAGCTAATAAGAAATCCAGCCTGCTCATCTTGAAGTGTGACTGTCTCAATGTTGCAGAGGCAGCAGTACATTGACACAATGAGCCTGCTGGTGGCTTGAAGTAGGATGCAAGGGGTCAGCTGGTATGGGCCAGGTAAGAGCTGAGAAAATAGCATGGCTTCCTGGAATAACAGTGCAAAGAAAAAGATGTTCTAGCAACTAGTTCCCTCCCAATATGGTATATTTATTGTAATGTGGGGTACTTTTGTTTGCTGTCTGGGGCCAATGTTTTCTCCCAGTAGGTCAAAGTAAATCTTTGACACTATGAGAACAGTCTCAGAAACCAACTGGAAGGAGTGGATGAATGATATGGCGGTAGCTCAGCACACTTGGCTAGGTGCTAAAGTGAGAAGTAACGAAGAATACATAATTTTTCCAAAAGAGTGGTTTTCTACCTGACAACTGTGTCAGTTAATAAAGCCCCGGCTACTTCTGGGATCTCAAATGAGGTGGACACACTTGCTTACACCTAAGAATATTCTTTCATTGTTGGACTAATTTCTGGGATGAGACTTGGAAGGAATTACGTGTCATGCCCCCAGTATGCTGACTTGGAGTTTTGGGGTTGGCTAGTTTCATTCTCAGCCCCAGCCGAGCTCCCTTGATCACTTTCTATCATTTAACATCCTGTGCTGACTGTATGTATTGCACCCTAGATAGAAGTTTTTTGACTTGGAGGAGACTTCGGGTCCTGTCAATCAAGCTCCTCATTTTATAGATGGGGAAATAGGGAACCAGAGAAGTTTAGTCACTTATTCCAAATGACCCAGTTTGTTAGTGGCAGGTCTGGGAGTAGAACCCAGATTTCTTTACACGATGCCATGCTACCTGGACGATGCCGAAAACATACATTATAATAATTTCAGGAGAAACTCTTGAAACAGTAAACTTGGATTTCAGGAATAGGATTTAAAATAATGTTTCGGAAGACTCTTTGCAATGGTTTCTCATTAACTGTGGTACCAGATATCCATAGTACCCTTTGGATCCATGTATGCTGTGATTATGGAAAGGACCGGTGGCTTGGCTTACGAATTCTTCAGTTAACAGGAAGAAGACAAATCTTCTCAAGGGCAGGACCTTGTCTTATTCATTATTAATATCCCAGTGCCTAGAATAGTGCCCAGCATAAAACAGCTACTCACAGGGTTCATGGATTTCTGGGGTGGGTCAGCAGAAACTTTTATCTATCACATTTTCAATAACTACTTAAATGCTGTTGACTAGAGGGCATGCTTTTGATCAGAGGATTTCAGAGTAAAGAGAACATCAGAGGAAAGATGGGTTTATTGCTTTTTGTTCTGGCAGAATTCATCTAACTCTTCTGAACCTCAGTTTCCTTATAAAAAAGAGTCAGACTAGATCACCAAATTTTCTTCCTGTACTAACATTACTTGATCTCCCCCAACCCTCCCACAAAAGTATAAACTTTTCAACAATGCTTTTTAAAAAATTTTTTTTTTAAATTTATTTTTGGCTGTGTTGGGTCTTCGCTGCTGCCTGCAGGCTTTCTCTAGTTGCGGAGAGCAGGGCCTACTCTTCGTTGCAGTGCACGGGCTTCTCATTGCGGTGGCTTCTCACTGCGGAGCATGGGCTCTAGGTGCGCGGGCTTCAGTAGTTGTGGTGCACGGGGTTAGTTGCTCCACGGCATGTGGTATCTTCCCGGCCCAGGGATTGAACCCATGTCCCGTGCATTGGCAGGTGGATTCTCAACCACTGCGCCACCAGGGAAGCCCTTAATAATGCTTCTGATTGAGACATTGTGTGTCTGTGTGTTAAGCTTGCTCTACTGTAGACATATTATATGGGAATGTGGTTTTTAGTTCTGAAAATCAAATGCACATGGGCTTAAATGAATCTCCAGTTCATTTAAGACTAATCATAGACTAATGATTAGTTCATAGACTAATCATTTCTTCTTGGTTTATTGAATAACAGTAATAATTACAGCATAAAAAAATCAAAAGTTTTTAGTAGCTTATAGAAAAGAAACCCCCAAATTAATCTTCAGTTAAATTAAAATGAAATTAGAGGGTGGTATTTATTTAGCTTTAAAGACACATTGCATCTATCTGTTTGGAAACCCCACCACCTATTCCTCTGTCTGCCATAAACCATTGTACAGTGACAAACAAGATACCATATTGCTTATTGTGCTAACTTGCATTCAGGGTGTTGGATTGGGCTCAGGCTTCAGGAGTTGATTTATAACTTGAGGTGAAACCATGAAACCACATGGACTGTTGTCTGGGAATAAATATGGCCAATTGCACCCGTATTCCTCAAAGCAAAAGCTACTAAAATCTCAACTCGGCATACTTTTACTCTCAGTAGTATTCAGAAGATATTAATCATGTACTGCTCCAAGGAAAGAATTCATTTAAGGAAAATTGACAACATTTGATATATTTCTCCAAAGTATAAGCAGTAGGGGTCCAGGAATCAGACTTTTAAGAGTGGGAAGAGACCATTTAGTTCAACCTTCATATTTGGTAGATAAGAACATTGAGAACTAGGGAGGTTAAGGGACTTGCTTAAGGGCACACAGCTAGTTTGAAACACAGTCAGAAATAAAACACGTCTCCTAACTCCCTAGTCCAGTACTGTTTACACCCCTGAACTCCCGAGGGTAACTATTACTTAAATTCTAAGGTTCATCTGCCATTTATTGTTTTCTATGTGCTGAGGGATATGCTGAGCATTTTACATGCTTCAAGTCATTTAATCCTCAAAATAACTCATTTTAACATTGAGGAAACTGGTTTTAGAGTGGTTCCTAACATTTAGTGGTCACATGGCTAATAAGCGGTGGAACCAGGTTAGAAATACAGGCAAATTATTTTGGAGCCCAAGCTAGGGTATATAGGACCCTAAGCTAAATTTGAATTTCAGATGAGTAACACTGAACTTTTTTTAGTGCAAGTGATATGTCCCATATATTGCATGGGGCAATTGAAATTTAACTGATCATCCTATGTTTTCATTTGCTAAATATGGCAACTTTAGCTTAAGCTATCCCAGGGTTCTCTATCTCATGCTTGTTTCATCTCCTTGGCTTTGAGAAGTATACTAGGGTCATTTTCGTGCTGCCATTTCTCTGACCTTATCATATCTTGAAATTAAAAGCATGCTTTGTAACTAGTTTGTATTTTGATTTCTTACAGTTAGAATTTGACCTAAGTCCATTGGGAGGTTGGGCTGAGAAGAGATTTCATTGGGAGTGAGATGGGGTAGAATGTTTCTGGGTGTAGGATTTCACAGGTACTGGTAGCAATACCGAGGGCAGCTGTGCAAGCAGTGTTCTAGGTTGGATGGTTTCTTATCCTGGATAGGATTTGTTTAAGTTTTCCACTGGCTTTACTTTTCCCCTTGTTTCCCCAAGATAACACCATTTAATGGTAAACTAGGCACGTGACCTATTATGTCACTCAGTTTTACTCTGGGACATGGAGCTGGGAGTGTTAGTATAATAGAAATGTTTAGGTCAGGCAGTTGAAGACTCTGATTCTTTATTGTGTCCTGAGGAATGCATTTTCCCAAAGTGGGGAGAAGAATTTTCTCCTGATCTCTTTTTTTCAAGTCTACCTTGTACTGACATCTACATTGAGTCAGAAACCGATGAAAGCATATCCTGGGAGTGCAGGGAAGGTTCACCATTAGGAAACTTCTTGACGGAATTCACTGTGTTTCCCTGCTGTGAGATCATCTCAGTAGACATAAATAAGCGTTTGTTAAAATTTAACACCCACTCCTATTAAAACAAACACTCAGTAATCTAAGAGCAGAAGGAAAAGAATATATAAGAAACCTGTAATCAGCAACATACTTATTAATGAAATATTAGAAACATTCCAATTAAAGTTAAAAATAAAGCAAAGTTTCAACATTTTTCTGGAGGTACCAGTCAAGGTATTGAGTCGGGGGGTAAAGGTAATGAGAGAAAACTATGTTTACATATCAGCTAATTGTTTAGCAAGAAAATCCTGGACAATCAATTGGAAATTATTAGAGTTAATAAAAGGGAGTTCAGGGCTGTGTCCAGCAATAAGATTAATATGTATAAAAGGATAACATTCTTATTTTTAAACAATTAACAGGAGAAAAGACCCATTCAGAATGGAAAAAAAAAGCTCAAATATCTTGGAATAAACTGGAGAGAGAATATAAGACTTTATATGAAGAAAATGGTAACTTTCCAGAAAAACAGCTGTAACAACAAAAGGCCTGAACGAAAGCAGACACACTTCCAGATGAGAATACTATATAGATATAAATATTCATTCTGTACAAAGTAAACTTTCAAATCCCAACAAAAATCCTAACAGAGTTCTTTATGTAACATCATGAGCTGACGTGAAAAACAAACTTCTACAAACCAATCTGTTTATCCATTGACAGACTCATAAGTTGTTTCCATGTCTTAGCTATTGTGAATAATGGTGCCATGAACTTGGGGGTGCAGATACCTCTTGAGGTTCCTGTTTTCATTTCCTTTGGAGATATATACACACACACACACACACACACCCTGAAATGGAACTGCAAGATCATATAGTAGTAGTAGTTTTAGTTTTTAAATTTTTTGAGCAATAAAGACGTGTGTGTATGTATGTGTGTATATTTATATATTAAGTAATTGAATATATATGTTTATGTACATATTATGAATATATGTAATGGAACATAAATGTGTGTGTATGTATATACACACACATATATATAATGGAATATTATTATTTAATCATTTTGCAATATTTATGTATGTATCACACACCACATTGTACACCATAAACTTAAACAACATAGGCCAATCATATCTTAATAAAGCTGGAGAAAAAACGTTCAACATAAAAATTCTTGTTTTAAAATTTTATAAAAGATTTAAATGTGTGAGAGAAAACATAATACAGATGACAAGCATAGGAGCATCTGAAAAATAAGCATGCATATATGTGTACAGTGTATGATAATGTACACATGCACACACAGGTACATGTGTAGAAAAAATATGGAAGAATACATTCTGAACTGTTTATCGTGGTTATTCTAAGAGTTTAGGAGACCAGAGTGATGAGACCCAGGGTTTTCTTCCTACATACTTCTACATTGTCGGAATTTTTTGTCATAAAAATATTAAAAAAATGGAATTCAAAATGAACTTGTATTTTAACATCTATATTTGTGGTTTCAAGGATTGGACTGAAATAAGGGGAATAGAATTAACACATGACTCGTTTCTTTTAATACCTTTTGTCCTTGAACAATGAGAGAAGTATGAAGAACAGACCTGTTTTTAAATAATGACCATCCATTTGACATCACATACGTCTCTTTAGTGATAACTTCTTGCCAGAGCCTGGTAAACAAATGGGGGCTTCATGGATTCTTCTAGAAGCAGAGGAAGAAGGATCAGAGTTTCCCACAAACTCTTGGTGAACCTTGTAAAATTTTGTCTCTTCTGCAGGTTGAGAAAGTTGTGACTTCCATTTGTCTTCCATATTCTAAATATTTTCTGTGATTTACAGCATTCATTGCTTCCCTTTGCTGTCAGGGAAATGAAGGAAATGCATTTCAGTAGCCCTTTCCTGAATGCACTTATCTCTAGCTACTGCTATAAATATGTAGTGATCAGGTTCTCCTAGCGCCCAATAAATCAAGATCTTGGGCCAGAACTTTACTGTGAAGAAATAGTCTCCTCCCCCTGTTATATTGTGAATTCTATAGTAACTTCTTTTCCCAGGGACAGAAAGGAACGAAAGGTAAATGTGGGTTTAAAAAATGCTAATTTCGTGGCTTGATTTACAACAGACTGTGGAACATCTGTGTGAACTGGAGGTTGGAGGATGCAATTATGTTTGAGAGTCACTTACTGAGCAGCAATTATGAGACAGGCTCTGTCTTTGATACAAAGATACGTGGAGTAACAAGTCATGGTGTTTGTTCTCAGGGAGATCAAAGTCTTGAGAGAAAAAAGACATATTTGGGTCAAGTCAGAGGGGTGGCAATGAGTAGGCTTAAATGGAGGAAATCAAGCTGATTAAGAGAACAAAAACTTGATTTAAAAATTTTGACTATTTCATGGCTTTCTCCAATTAAGATGGTAGAATGATGTTGCTGTTGCTGTTTTATTCCCTTTGTGAGAGTTTGTTGACTTGAACTGTAGGCACCATATAAGGTCCTTGAGCACTGATGGGTACTGAGCTTCAGTTGCAAGCATTCTAGAAGACAGAGTACAGTAACTCCCTTTCTACATCCATCCCAAAGATTTCCATAGAAAATCCCTCTTAAACAGAATACGAGTCAGTTAAAAAAAAAAAAAGTGTTCTCAGAAACAATGAGATAAGGGTACAAGTCTAGACTTTTTTTTTTTTTTGCGTTACGTGGGCCTCTCACTGTTGTGGCCTCTCGTGTTGCGGAGCTCAGGCTCCAGACGCGCAGGCTCAGTGGCCATGGCTCATGGGCCCAGCCGCTCCGCGGGATGTGGGATCTTCCCAGACCGGGGCATGAACCCGTGTCCCCTGTATCGGCAGGCGGACTCTCAACCACTGTGCCACCAGGGAAGCCCAAACCATACATTTTAACATGAGTGGGAAATCTACTCTTATAGAACCTTTCTGTCCCAATATACATTGTGGAGCCACAAGACCACTGGTATTCTTGAGGGGCCATGTCTGTAAACCTTTTTTTTTTTTTTTTTTTAGTTTTTATTCATTTATTTACTTATTTTTTATTATTTTAATTTTTATTCTGCAAACCTTTCTAAAACTCTAAATTTACACTCGGGAGCAGGTTTTATAGATTCTCCATTTTTGGGGAATCGTCTTTCTGTTGAGAATCATTTGTTTTTTATGTATCTCCTCAGAGTCCAAGGAACTGATTTGCCAACTTTAACTGATGTTTAAAAGTTTCTAACTTATTGGCCGTTTTCTACAATAATGAAAACATTATTTTTCCTACTTTAATCACTACAGGGAGTTCTCTGAACACCCCTAAGTGGAGAGTGTTTTAAAATGTAGATTTTGTTATTATTCAGGTATTGTGAGAGCAACAGATCAGGGGACGGTTGAAAAGATACGCACAGTTCCCAAGAGGAGGGGGCACATCACTCCGTGAAGGGCTACATTGGGAAGCACCAGGGTTGGTCAGGAGGCAGAAGGAACAAGGAGAAACTGTGAGCTCCAGTTTCCCATGAAAAGCAAGGTAGTGTAGGCAGGTTCAGGGTTACCTAGTTTGAATAATTTTAGTGGGCTGTTGTGCAGAGGGGCTGTCTCTAGTAATCTGATACTTGGCCCCAGGGTAATTAGGGCAGGTGGATAGTGGCTTGACTGTGAGAGCCCTAAAGGAGGTGGTTGGGGTTTGTGCTTTGGATGGGGTAGTTTGCATATGAAAGGTGTGTGCCCTGGTAAGCTGTTGACTATCTCGAGGTATTACCTAACCCTGGGAGGGGTGGTCTCTCCCGAGTCACTGAGGCCCCAGAGCATCAAGTATACAGAAAATAAGAATATATAGTCAATACAAAGAAGGAGTGGCAAAGCCACTTTGAGATGAGGCTGTTTGTGGGTGTCCCTCACTGGCTGGGTGACTCACACCTGCTCACCAGTATCTCAGGAGCCACTCACTTGGTTCTTTGCCATTAGAGTCCTTCATGCCATGGAGGACCTCTGGAATAATTCAAATTCATATGAAACTGATAACGTTTCTTTACTAAGATCTATGAGGAAAGGGAGAGTACCTGTCTTTCCATTCCTCTTGTCAAGGATTGCTGAGTAAAATAGAGGATGCTCAGTTAACTTTGAATTTCAGATAAACAGTGAAAAAAATTTAGGCTAAGCATGTTCCAAATACTGAAAAAATATTTCTTGTTTATGTGAAGTTCAAATTTAACTAGACCTCCTACATGTTTATTTGCTAAATAGGGCAAGCCTACTCTCCTATTCTACCACCTATTCAGAGCTTGAAATACTTGTTGAATTGATCCAAAAATCCCATATTGGATTGAATAATTGTTTCACCTGTGCCTCAGTTGCATTCTCATGAAATATTGATTAATACCAATTTGCGTATTTGTTCTTTTCTTCTGTTGACTTGCAGTTCCTTGTAGTCTTCCTTCTCTTATTTGAGTCTACTCCCCAACTTCCATATCCCAATCCCAAGCCCAGGTAGGACTGGGGAGTTTAAGGAGCTGTTGGGACTACATAGAAGTCTTGGCACTAAGTCAGGCTTGCAGCCCAAGTTTGTTAATTAAGATGATCTTAATAACCCTCCCCAAACCCCAGATTGTCTAAAGCTGAGAACTGAAATTCTCCTTGCAGAAGTTATCATAAACATTCATGTTTCCAAATCCAATAGCCATTTCTCCAACCTCATTTTTTTTTTAGAGCAATTGGTTGGGACTTTAATGCATTTGTAGGAATTCACAGTTAGACAGCAATGACTGAGTGTTATCAAAAGAGGGCACTGACGGCTGCAGAACCATTTCACAGGCATTGCTATGTGATTCTAGTGTGAAGCCAGGTTGAGAACTTTGCTTTACCTTATGGGATTCCTTACAGATTGATCCTTAACTATATATTTTTCCCTCTGACTTCTCTCACCATGGTGGTCTTGTCCATACCATTTTAGACTAACACTAACATTTATATCATTAGCCAGACCTCTTATCGTAGCTCCAGATTCACAAATCTATTTCATATCTCTAGTTGGAGGCCTTACACATATCTCAAAGGTAGCATATCTGTTTTGCCCTTCAAATTTCTCTCATCCTTCTGGTGTTCTCCAACATGGAAATTGATAGTAACAATTTTCTAGTTTTTCTGGCTTGAAATCTGGAACTCATCCCTAATTCTCCAACTCCCTAAGTCCTTACCTTCTATCCAGCAATAAGGTCTCAATTCAAACTCCAAAATATATCTTAAATTCATCCCTTTATCTCCATCTCTACCATTTCACTGGGTCTAATCTCCCACCATCTTTCTCCTAATTTGTTTCCCCACTTTTCTTCTTGCCCTCCTTTAATCACTTCTCTTCCTAACAGCCGAAGTGATACTCTCGTATTATAGGTTACATTGTATCCTTTTTATTCCATAAAAGGAATACCATTGAATGAATTTGGAATAAAATCCAAGCTTCTTACCATGCTTTACAAGACCCTTCATGAGCTGGTCTCTGCTGAACTAGCCAAACCACTTTTCCAATTTTCAGCCTGCCCGCCTATACTGATCTTATTTTATCTCTTCACACACCAACTACTTTCCTACCTTCGTGCCTTTGCACATGCTGCACCTCTGTCAAGAATGCTGTCCTTTCTCATGGCTAGCTCTTTCTCATCTTTTGCATTGCATCTTAAATGACACTGCCCCAGAGAACACGCCCTGACCATCAGTTCTAAATTAGGATCCTTTCCCATCACATTCTCTACCTCAGTGCCTTATTTGATGTTTTTCATAACACTAATGACAATTTATACTTATTTTGTCTTTTTACTTACTTTTGTTCCCCTTAATGAGTATACATTTCTTAAAGGGAAGGGATCAATGCTTGTTTTCTTCACTGCAGTACTTCAGGTCCTGGTACATAGCCCTGTACAGAATTGGCTCCAAAAATATTTTTGAATGAATGAATGATTTGGGACCTACTTTTACCACACCCTATCCAAAATCTGGAGTTTTGTCACTTAGCCAAACTTCGGCGCCTAGGTCCTTTATCTGCTTGCAGAACCTACCTGCTTACTTGCCTGCTTACCTAGATCTTTGCAGAGCGAGGACAGTAGTTCCTTCTCTGGGTTTAACCTGCTTACCTGTCAGATTGAGAGATTACTATATTCTGCTTACCAAGGTGAACTTTGTGAAACTAGATCTGCTCCAATTACCTAGACGTTTTTCCTCTAAAATATTTTTTCTCTTGGCCCTGCGCTGCTGCAATTCACTTTTCATGCCCAGTCGAGTCAGTGACAGATGAGATTCTTTTATTTTCCTGATACATTTGAAATTCATCTTCAAATGTCTAGGGCTGTAGGTTAACTGTCACCCTCCTTTTCCAGCTGGGCAAAGTGGTAGAATTATCGATAGAGTAGAACTTGAGGTCCCTTGTTATTGAGATGTTAACCTATATTCTTCTTAGTGACACTTTTTTAAACCAAAAAATTATGAGTGTCAACTGTGGCACAATGCGAGCCAGTTTGGACAGGACAACATGAAGCTGTTTAATAGGAAAGCAAGAAAAGTATGCCTTTGTGTTTATGCTGCCTTGAATTGTTCAATCCTTGCTGGGATTTTTGTCATGCCTTCCCAGTGAGACCATAAACTTGAGAGTAAAAGCTGTATTACATAATTTGTTTTTCTAGAGCATTGACAGCAATACACTGGTACATTCTTATCTCCTTGACAGATATTTGAGGAGAGACTCCAGTCAATAAGAGATGCAGGCCATGTGTTAGAACAGATTATTGAAATAGCAAATTGTGGTGGAGGAGGGGCCTTATGGGGTGCCCAAAGTATGAATGGTACACTACTAATCTGTTGGTTTATGACAAGTTCTTAATAGGCAGATAAAATAATTACTTGCCCAAGAAGGATCAAGAATAACATAGAAGTGCTTCAAATCAATGATGGGACCTGCTGTTCATAAAAATAATGCAGAAAAGACAGCCTTGTCATAAACCAACAGATGAAAGTTGGGAAGAGATATAAATAAATAAAAATGTAAAAAATAAAAAATGGTTTGTATTCTTCATTTATACTAGTCTTCCATGCCATTGTCCATTACTCTTTTGCCTGAAATGTTCTCCCCAGCTTGAAGCTGCCTTGTGAACTCTCATTTATTCTTAACCCCCATCCAAGAAAACTCTTCTCTCACAACCTTTAATGACCCTTTCTCCTCCCACAGATTTAGTTCGTTCTTCTCTGTACGTCCTTGTAGGGTACAAATATTAGGATATATACTGCCAGAGAAAATCTGAGCCAGTTAACTTGGGTCTGTTTAAATCTGCCCAGCCTCAGGGACCCACTCAAAGGTGTGAGGGCAGAAATTACCTTCGGAAGTCCCTGCCCTAAAAAACCTTTTGTCTCTGTCTTCAGGAGCATCCAATGTTCCCTTTTTGATGATGGATAGGTAGAGGGGGCAGTAAAAAGCATCTTAATGATAGCCATTTGGGGGTTACCGGATATAGGAAAAGAAAGCAGTTAAATATATATCTTATGAGACATCTGTGGTAGGTCAGACCTCCCGCTGGGCCTGTTTCTTGCTTGGAGGGTTCCAACAGGAAATTGGTTACTGTAGACTCATGTAGCTGGAGAGCTCAAGGAGAGTTTTTAGTGCAGCTCCTTGACGTGTGGTCGGAGGGCTCCTGAGCCTAGGTACTGCTCTGAGTCTACCATTTCAGTGGCTCTTACGGCGTTGAAACGCAGCACTGGGTTTCCCCAAATTTAGAAGGCAACCTGTGGCTGCTTTCTTGGTGTTTGAAGGCAGTCAGCTGCTTCCGTATAATGGGAAGCAAAATGCTGTCGGCAGTAAGGGTATATCTGTCTCCTAAGCTCTCTGCAGACTATCATCATAGCACAGATCACATTCGTTCATAACTTTTATACTCAAGCTTCGTACTAAATCTGTGTGCTTCCTGGGTCTCTAGTACCAAAAGAATTCCTAACAAATAGTAAGCATTCAGTATACATTTGTTGACTTAAACATATAAATAATTGATAATGACTTATAGTGGAATTGTAATATATATATTGTGGGGTATGGTGTTAAAGTGAGCAAAAATTTCTTAAATCACCATGGGCACCATAAAGAATAACAGAGTATCTGCTATATAAACAGATACATGTCAATACATATCTTTCAGAAAAGTCTAGCACAGATACATTTTTTTCCTACATGTTTTAGACCAGTTCTACGAGTTGACAAAATGAAGTAGTTGGCTTATATTTTAGGGATATTTTACAGGGCGCATATGTTGTATTTTTAAACATGAGGGTTGAACTTTGAGTGATAAGTTAACTCAGGGAGAAATACATAGGAACTAAGAGAGAAATTCTCATCCTCATTGTACACTTATTCTAGGACAACTCTTCAATGAAAGAAATTGTGTACAGAAGTGAACTTTAAAAACTGTTTCTCTTTTTCTCTCCTTAGCAAGTAAGTTGAAGTAGTGTAAGCAAGAATGCACATAGATCTGCTATACCTTTCCTGAGGTATTTGCATTTCAAATTGCTCAAAATTTTGAGCTGAAAGAATTATCTTCTAATCATGGAATTGGGCTATTTCCTTATAAAATGCATTTATTGATTTTTGAATAGGCAGCATAGACGCTTGATTCAAAATTTGTAAGGTATAAAAAGGGAAAAGGGGGAGATACCAACAGTGACAAATGTGGCTGAGAAGTTGAAGGAGAAGATGGCTGAAAAGGATCATGTTGACTTAGCAAAATAGAGGTCATCGATGACTTTTGCCTTAGATTTTTTGGTGGATCATTGAGGGAAAAGATGAGAGTGAGTCGAATTGTGAGTATGAGGTGAAGAAATGGACACCATAAATCTTTTAAAAGATAAGTGGTATCTAAAAGAATTTTGAGAGATTTGAGCTTTAAAAAATTCAGTGAAGAGACTTCTGGTAATGATGTACAATCTGCTTTAGCCCTATAGTCCCACTTAGGACAACTAGAAAAGCTGTTCAGATCTTTAAAAATTCTTTTTTAAAGGCCTTTCAAATCTATAAGAAAGGCACTGAGATATTCCAGGGCCAGGATCTGGGAAAGAAGGCATGAAGAAGAGTGAACATTTGGGACTGGTTTTACCCTGGAGGTATTTGCTTGTTTCACTTGATGATAAAGAGCTGAACAGAATTTTCAACAGGCTCATGTGTTTGTAATGCCAAAAGTTGGATTTCAGTGCCCTTCAGAGAGAAGGGGGCCAAGTAAACTGCAATCTTTGAGTCAAAACCACAGAGAGTTTAATATCACTATATGATTAAGGGTATCCAAGAAGTAGACCAGCCCTTGCAGAAACTGAAGTTTAGTTTCTGAATAATCTCAAGCCCTAATTGGATGATGGTGATCTGCATTGCTGATGCCCCAATCTCCTTGCCTGCCAGTAGAAAATTAAATCCTCTCTAGAAAGCTAACATATTCACAGGTTCAGATCATCTCTACAGTTTTTAATAGTGTTAAAATTCCAACAAAAACAACCAGGCATAAAAGTAGACAAGACTTGACCATAAGTCAAAGGAGACAATAAGAAAATAGAAACAGCCTCCTAGGGCATCAGACAATGGGATTATCACACATAGACTTGTAAATAACCATGCATAAGGAATTAAGAGAGAGAATTAAAAATTTCAGAAAACCAGGACCTATGAAAAAGAACCAAATAGACATTCTAGGGCTAAAAAGTAATAATTGAAATTAAGCATGCAGTGGATTGAATTTAACAGCAGTTTAAAGCAAGCTGAGGAAAAACTTCAGTGAACTGGATGATAGGTCAGGAAGATCTTTTAGACAAAACATGGAGAGACAAAAAGATGGAAAATAGATAAAAGAAACTAAACATTACATAGATCATCATGAAAAGCTGTAACATATCTGAAGCTGGGATTCCAAAAGGAGAAGAGAGTAGATGCAGCAGGAGCAATATTTGAAGAGATAATGGCTGTGGACTTTCCAAATATGATAAAACATGTGAAATCATAGATTTAAGAAATAATATAAACACCAAGCAGGATAAATAAAAATAAAACCACATCTTGGCACATTAGAGAGAAACTGCTAGAAACCAAAGACAAAGAAAAAAGTTTGAAAGACAGGCAAAGGGGGGAGAAAAGTTATATTACCATTAAAGGAGCAACCATGATCCCAACAGTTAATTTCTCAACAGAAGTGGAAAAATCAGAGAAGGGAATGATATCTTTAAAGTGCTGAAGGAAAATAACTGACCACTTAGAATTTTACGTTCTTAAAAATTCTTTCAAAATTGAAGAAGAAATAAAGATGCATATGCAATTAAAATAGCTGTCAAGTGAGTAGTAAATAGAGTTGAAGCGTTCTAAAGGCCTTGCATTGAGAAGTGGTAAAATATTTTAAGACATCAAAGATGTAATTGCTAAGGTAATCATTAAACAAATGACAGAAGAATGTATGTATGTAAAATTACATAATGGAGAGAGAAAGATGGAATAATATAAACCACTTAATCTAATAGAAGGGAAGAAAGGATAGAAACCAGAACACAGAACAGGTGAACTAATAAAGTGCAAATAGAAAGTTTATTTTAAAGCAAAAAGTATACTACAGATAAGAATATTGATAATGATAAAAGGTTTATTCACCAGGATATAATTCTAAATGTATATGTAACTAATAATTTAGCTTCAAAATATCACAAGCAAAAAATGACAGAATTAAGAGAAATAGTCAAATTCACCATCATAGTGGGAGATTTTTAATGTACTTTTTTCTTAGTAACTGATAGAACAATTAGAAAATTCAATACAGATATAAAAGGTTTGAGCAACACAATGAAAGACGACAAAATAGGCATACCCTTCATTGTACCCCGTGGCTGCAAAATCCGTTTTTTCTAAACGCACTTGAAAAATTCATCAAAGTTGAACATATGTTGTGTCATAAAATAAATGGGTCTCAACATATTTTAAAGATTAAAATGATAGGAACTGTGTTATTTAAACCAGTGGAAAGAAATCATTAAGCAAAAGAAAAGTAGAAAACCTCCAAATGTATGAAAGTTAAGTAGTACACTTCTAAAGATCTATGGGGCAAAGGCGAAATCACAGTATAAATTAGAATGTAACCACAATGTTCGTGGCAGCTCTATTTACAATAGCCAGGACATGGAAGCAACCTAAGTGTCCACTGACAGATGAATGGATAAAGAAGATGTGGCACATATATACAATGGAATATTACTCAGCCATAAAAAGAAACGAAATTGAGTTATTTGTAGTGAGGTGGATGGACCTAGAGTCTGTCATACAGAGTGCAGTAAGTCAGAAAGAGAAAAACAAATACCGTATGCTAACACATATATATGGAATCTAAAAAGAAAAAAAAAAGTCATGAAGAACCTAGGGGCAGGACGGGAATAAAGACGCAGACCTACTAGAGATGGACTTGAGGACACGGGGAGGGGGAAGGGTAAGATGGGACAAAGTGAGAGAGTGGCATGGACATATGTACACTACCAAACGTAAAATAGATAGCTAGTGGGAAGCAGCTGCATAGCACAGGGAGATCAGCTCGGTGCTTTGTGACCACCTAGAGGGGTGGGATAGGGAGGGTGGGAGAGAGGGAGACGCAAGAGGGAAGAGATATGGGGATATATGTATATGTACAGCTGATTCACTTTGTTATAAAGCAGAAACTAACACATCATGGTAAAGCAATTATACTCCAATAAAGATGTTAAAAAATGTATTTTCAACTGAATTAAAATGAAAATAGGACATTTTCATATGATGTATTGTGGGATACAGCTAAGCTCTGCACAAAGAAGTTTATGGCCTTAGATGCATATATTATAAAAGAAAAATGTAAACATGATCTAAGCATCTATTAAAGTAAATGATTTAAGCATAAAAAGTAAGAGGAAAAAACAACAAACCCAAAGAAAAAAGAAAAAATAATAAAAATTGGAGCAGATATTAATGAAAACATTTCCTAATGTACAATAGAGAAGATTATTGAAGCCCAAAGCTGGTTTGAATAATTAGTAATAAACACATTGGCCAAATTGAGCAACAATAAGGTAGTTATGAAAATGAGACTTTACTGTGTATCCTACAGACATTAAATGACATAAAAATATTATGAACAATATTAGGACAATGCATTAGAAAACTTAGATGAAATGGACAATTTACTAGAAATATGAAAGTACCAAATTTAGATGAAATGGAAAACCTACTAGAAAAACGCAACTTAACAAGACAAGAAGAAGACTGCTACAAGAATTAAAAAAAAAAAAAATCAGTAATTTAAAACCTTAACTCAAAGAAAACTCCAGGCTCAGATGGCTTCTCTGAATTTTACTAATTACTTGAGAAAGAAACAATACCAGTTTTACACAGTCTCTTCTAGTAGGTAGGAAAGCGAAAACTTCCCAAATCAGTTTTTAAAAAAATCCACAAAGCAAATATCAATTCACTTAAATTTAAAACCTATCTTGTAGCTTTAACCTTCTGAAAAAATTTTAAAATAAAGTCTGGGGTATTTAATTTTCCTTTTGGTTCTAGCACCTTTGATTTGCAAAACTAATTATTCTTCAAGTAAATTGATAGTATGCTAGGAACTCTTCATTGAACCAGTCATAAAATAATCTACTGATGTATAAGTTCCTGCTTCCATTAAAGGTACAATTTTCCAATTTCAATAACTGAACAAGAGATAAATATTTCTTTAATAATGAATGCATCTTTCTCTATGTAGGAAGCCATTTATAACAACTAGTTCACTTGCTTTTTAGATAAGATACCTCATTGCTTAAAGAGACAAGATATTAACATTAGACACATTTCTCCATTAACCTATATAAAGTTGTGAGCTTCTCTGTTTTTGAGCAAAAGTAAAAGCACTGATATATAAACTTAGTGACACATTATGGAAGGTACTTAATTGAGCGCTATAACTTAGCAATTAATCTCCAAAATGAATACCCATTTAATTTACAGTGTTGGCAGTTTTTTTGTAGTATGAACTACAGCACTCCCTTGCCTTCACTCTAATAAAGGTCAGTGGTGAGACATTTTTATATAGCAGAGACTCCATTCCTATATTCTTTAGAAATTATCATTTTATCTACTGAACACGAGTAAAGGCATTTACCTGCATAACTAAATTCTGCATTAAAAACATAGCTTAAAAGAAGAAAGTTGACAGAAGCATCAGTTAGTTCATTCTTTCTCTAAAACGTGGGATTGTTTAAAAAAGTTCATTAAGAACTTCAGAAATAACTTAAAGATGAGGAGATATATACAAGAAGGGGCTATCTTCTCCAAGAATAACCAGAGAAATCATAGAGTGCCATGAGCTTTGCAGCTAGTCTGTGAGGTTAAAGTTCAAGAAATATTGTCATCCACAGGGCTCCTTTGTTTCTATCTTGTTTACAGTCTCTTTCACAAAAATGGATTCAAAATACAATGGAAAGTTTTCACTCTCAACAATTGTCTTTGAACACATGAGCAAGTTCAGTAATAAACTTCCATCTCTTATCGCTGTTGCTCTCAAAGGCAAGTTCATATTTCCAACCAAGAGTAATTTTATAATTTTTACAATAGATATCCACTACAGCATGTTCACCAGGGAGAGGGCCTGTCCTCTGCTAGGTCACAGCCCACATTTACCCAGAATTAAAGAGCTGGGCTTGATGTTGACTAACACGAAAGGACTTGGATATCAACACAGCATGATGCTAAATGAGCTTTGCAGTGGATATAGCAGTAAATTCAGTGACAGTTTGGCAGGTAACCTTGGAAAGTTATGGAGTTTGTCATTTTCATCATCTCTGCTGGAAGTTTTTTACTCAGAACTGCAACTCTGTTGGATTCTGTGAGAAAAGAAACCCTGGAATACTGAGGCAGAAGCTGTTATTTTGAAGGATGTATACAGATGAGCAGAGTAGAAGATGTCACAGTGCATGCTCAACTGTCTGTGGCCTGGCCAGCTCCCCTGCCCACAGTCCTAGCCCACAGCACCCATCTGGCCAGGTATGCACTGCCACCAGCTAGATCAACAGTCAGTCAGTTCACTGCATGTCTGGGTACTGCTTGCTCAGGCCATCAGGCAGCCGGTGGCTGACGGCTCCTCCATGTGGCATGAAGCATTCTCCCTGTCATGGACCAAGCTCATTTGATAAGACCTGCTTAATCTTGATAACATCATCTGATGCGACCGTTATGGAAAAGTTAAATTACAGGCCAATCTCACTCATGAATATAGATTAAAAAATCCAAAATTAGTGTTAGAAAACTGAATCCAGCAATATATAAAAAGGATACTATATCAGGGCCAAGTTTTTTTTTTTTTTTGGGGGGGTGGTTTTTTTTTTTTTTTGGTGCCAGAAATGTAAGGCTGGTTCAGAATTCAAATATCAAACAATGTAATACACTGTATGAAAGAACAAAGGAGGAAAATCATAAGATTATCTCCATAGATGCAGAAAGCCCATTAAAAATTAATATTTGGGCTTCCCTGGTGGTGCAGTGGTTGGGAGTCCGCCTGCCGATGCAGGGGACACGGGTTCGTGCCCCGGTCCGGGAAGATCCCACATGCCGCGGAGCGGCTGGGCCCGTGAGCCATGGCCGCTGAGCCTGCGCGTCCGGAGCCTGTGCTCCGCAAGGGGAGAGGCCACAGCAGTGAGAGGCCCGCGTAACGCAAAAAAAAAAAAAAAAAAAAAATTAATATTTATGATAATAAACTCATGGAAAGCTGGCAATAAAATGAAACTTGCTTAATTTGATAGAGTACTCACAAGTAACCTCCAAGAAACATTACCCTCATGTTGAAACACTGAAAACTACGTCTCCTTTTTGAAATAAGAAACAAGACAAATATATCCACTATCACCATTGTCTATTCAACATTTGCATTTAAGAGCTTAGGCAGCCAGCACAATAAAGAACAAAAAAAAGAGAAAAGAATAATGTCTATAAAAGAAGAAATCAAACACTTGATACATCATAGAAAATCCAAAATACTTTATAGATAAATTATTTAGAATAGGCTAATTTAGCAAGCTCGCCAAATATATGGTCAATATACAAAATTATACATTGTATATATCAGCAATAATTTATTAGAAAATTATTCAATTTTCAAAAAATCAACTATATAGAACTATATCTAGCAAAAATTTGTGAGCTCTCTTCTCAGAAAATGAAAAATATTGAGAGAAATTAAAGCCTAAATAAATAGCTATATCATATTTCTGGATTGGAAGACTCAACAGTTTAAAGATGTAATTCCTATCAGTATGCCAGGTTTCTGTGTGTGTGTGTGTGTGTGTGTGTGTGTGTGTGTGTAGAGATTGACAAACTAATTGGAAAAAGTATATGGAAATGCAAAGGTCTAAGAATAGCCAAGATTTTCTTTAAGAATAAGGTTAGGAGATATCAAGGTTTGTTACAGTACATAGCTACAGAATTAAAGCAGTATGATATTGGTGTCACGATAGACATGTATCACTGGAACAGAATAGAACATCCAAAAAATACTCATGTGGTCATTTGATTTAGGGCAAAGGTGGCACTGAAGAGCAGTAGGGATAAGATAATCTTTTCATTAGCGCTTTTTTATTCTTTGATGCTTCTCTGGTTCCATATACAAAAGTTTTAGGTGCATCAAAGTCCTAAGTACAAAAAGTAAAGCAAAATGTCCACTAGAAGTTAACATCAGGAGAAGGTATTCTTGACTTTGGAGAATTATGTGACTTACCTGATAGATAAACTGAAAAGAATAACAGGTTCAGATTCTCCATTCTCTTTTTTCCCTTTTCCTGTCTTCTATTGGATAGTTGGAACTTATGTTTTTGTATTTGCTTGTTGAAAAGTTATTCTATATTTTTTGCTTCAGGTAGTTGCCTTCATCATAAGACTCATGTTTATTTAGCTCCACTGATTCTTTAAACATGTCAATATTTATATACTGCCCTTAACAAGAGAACACTCACATTCTGTCTTACACTTCTTGTCTCCCCCACCAGCTCCATCGTATTGATATTTTCTAGAATTTTATTTGTAGTTTATTAGAGTTATACATTCTCTTCTTCTTTGTCCTTTAAAATTGCTTGGATAGTAATATATCTTACCAAGAAATTTGATACACATTATTTCCCATATTTCTTGTACTTCTGAATGTGTTTCAGAAGTACACAATCTTACTATTATGTTTGTGTGTAGCAAAAAAAAACTAGTGAAGACTGTGTGCCCAAGAATATTTATTATGTCTTCATATTTGAATGACAATTTGGTTGCTTGGAAAAAATCTAGTTTTGAATGTATCTTTCTTCAATACTTTAACTGCTCCATTAATTTCTTGTACCTTGTATTAGGGTTAATAGGTGTAATTACGATATGATTCTTATTCTTTTATAGGTGATCTTCTTCAATCCAGATGCTTTTAGAATTTTTGCTTTGTCTTTGCTAATCTTAAATTACACTTCTAGATAGAGGTGTACTTTACCTTATATCTTCTGTTTGAATTCTGTGGGTCTTTTAAATTTCAGATCTTTGATCTAGCTTTATTTCTAGGAAATTTATCCTCATTATTTCTTCAAACATTTTCTCCTCTTTATTTTTTGTGTTTCTTTCTAAGTCCCATTATCCAGATATAGACAGTTTTCCCTTCTTCCACAGATCTAAAATGCTCTTATATATTTTCTATCTCTATTCTTCTGCCTCCTGGGAGAGTTGCTCAATTTGTACATTACAAATTTGTTCTGCAGCAGTACCTGTGAGCTCATATTTCCCTTGAGGTATAAGATACCCTGTCTGATGATGTGTCAGATAATATGTGTTGGGAGAGTTAAGGCAAAAGAAGAGGATGAATCTCAGGGCACTGAGACTCAGCCCAGTAGAACCATTGCCTAACACCCTTTTTTAAAAGACATTTTTGTGTGTTATTTATTATTATTTTTAAAAAATTTATTTATTGAAATATAGTTTGTACAATATTATGTTAGTTTCAGATGTACTACATAATGATTTGACATTTGCATACATTGTGAAATAACCACCATGATAAGTAACCATCTGTCCCCATACAAAATTATTGCAGTATTATTGACCATATTCCTTATGCTGTATATTACATTCCTGTGGTTTATTTATTTTATAACAGGAGGTTTTTACCTCTTAATCCCCTTTACCTATTTCTCATCCTTTCCAACCGTCTCCCCTGTGGCAACCACCTGTTTGTTCTCTGTATCTGTGAGTTTGTTTTGTTTATCCTGTTTTTTAGGTTGCACATAAAAGTGAGATCATATGGCATTTGTCTTTTTCTTTTACAGTTGGTTATTTAAATCAATAACCTTACAAGCTCCGCTCACTGTATTTTATTGTTTAGACCTAAAAGGTTTTTTTAATTAAAAAACTTTATTTTTTAATTGAAGTGTAGTTGATTTACAATATTATATTAATTTCAGGGGTACAACATAGTGATTTTTATAGATGATACTCCATTTAAAATTATGATAAAGTATTAGCCGTATTCCCTGTGCTGTACAATATATCCTTGTAGCTTATGTATTTTATACATAGAGTTTATACTTCTTATATAAACTTATATACTTCTTATATACCCTACCCCTATCTTGCCCTTCCTCTCTTCCATTTCTGCACTGGTAACCACTAGTTTGTTCTCTGTAAGTTCGTTTCTGTTTTGTTACATTCATTTGTTTCATATTTTATATTCCACATGTAAGTGATAATATACAGTGTTTGTCTTTCTCTGTCAGACTAATTTCACTTAGCATAATACACTCTAGATCATCCATGTTGTCACAAATGGCAAGATATCATGTTTTTAAATGGCTGAGTAATATTCCTGTGTGTGTGTGTGTGTGTGTGTGTGTGTGTGTGTGTGTGTTGTATCTTGATCCATTTGTCTGTCAATGGACACTTAGCTTGCTTCCATATCTTGGCTATTGTAAATAATGCTGCAATGAATATTGCTGTGCAAATACCTTTTCAAATTAGTGTTTTTGCTTTCTTTGGGTAAATGCTCAGAAGTGAAATTTTTGGCTTCTGTGGCAGTTCTATTTTCAAATTTTAAGGAATCTCCATACTATTTTCCATAGTGGCTGTATCAATTTACAATCCCACCAACACTGTACTAGGGTTCCCTTTTCTCCACACCCTCACCAACACTTGTTATTTGTTGTCTTTTTGATGATAGCCATTCTGACAGTTGTGAGGTGGTATCTCATTGTGGTTTTGATTTGCATTTTCCTGATGATTAGTGATGTTGAACATCTTTTCATGTGTTGGCCTTCTGTATATTCTCTTTGAAAAAAGGTCTATTCAGGTCCTCTGCCCATTTTTATTATCAGGTTGTTTTTTTGTTTTGTTTTGTTTTTGATGTTGAATTGTATGAGTTCTTTGTTTTGTTTTTTTGGGTTTTTTTACAAAAATAGACATTATTTATTTATTTATGGCTGCATTGGGTCATCTTTGCTGCGCACGGGCTTTCTCTAGTTGCAGCCAGCGGGGGCTACTCTTTGTTGCGGTGTCCAGGCTTCTCATTTTGGTGGCTTCTCTTTGTTGCAGAGCACGGGCTCTAGGCACATGGGCTTCCATAGTTGTGGCATGCGGCCTCAGTAGTTGTGGCTCATGGGCTCCAGAGCACAGGCTCAGTAGTTGTGGTTCACAGGCTTAGTTGCTCCATGGCATGTGGGATCTTCCTGGACCAGGGATCGAACCCCTGTCCCCTGCATGGGCAGGGAGATTCTTAACCACTGCATCACCAGGGAGGTCCTATAGTTTGCTTTTATTCTTTATTTTTTATTGGAATAAAGTTGATTTACAACGTTGTGTTTCAGGTGTACAGCAAAGTGAATCAGTTTTATACATACAGATATCTGCTTTTTTTTAGATTCTTTTCCCATATAGGTCATTACAGAGTATTGAGTAGAGTTCCCTGTACTATACAGTAGGTCCTTATTAGTTATCTATTTTATATATAGTGTGTATATGTCAATTCCAATCTCCCAAGTTATCCATCCCCTTTCTTCCCCCCTAGTAATCATAAGTTTGTTTTCTACATTTGTGACTCTATTTCTGTTTTGTAGATAAGTTCATTTGTACCATTTTTTTAGATTCCACATATAAGTGATATCATATGATATTTGTCTTTCTCTGACTTACTTCACTCAGTATGACTATCTCTAGGTCCATCCATGTTGCTGCAAATGGATTATTTTATTCTTTTTTTTATAGCTGAGTAACATTCCATTGTATATATGTACCACATCTTCTTTATCCACTGCTCTGTTGATGGACATTTAGGTTGCTTCCATGTCTTGGCTATTATAAACAGTGCTGCTATGAACATTAGGGTGCATGTATCCTTTTGAATTATGGTATTCTCTGGATATATGCCCAGGAGTGGGATTGCTGGATCATATTGTAGTTCTATATTTAGTTTTTTAAGGAACCCCCATACTGTTCTCCATAGTGGCTCTACCAATTTACATTCTCATCAACAGTGTAGGAGGGTTCCCTTTTCTCCACACCCTCGCCAGTTATTGTTTGTAGATTTTTTGATGACCATTCTGACTGGTGTGAAGTGGTACCTCATTGTTTTGACAGTTTTGATTTGCATTTCTCTAATAATTAATGATGTTGAGCATCTTTTCATGTGCCTCTTGGCCATCTGTGTGTCTTCTTTGGAGAAATGCCTATTTAGGTCTTTTGCCCATTTTTTGATTGGGTTGTTTGGGGTTTTTGTGATATTGAGCTACATGAGCTGTTTGTATATTTTAGAGATTAATCTTGTTGGTTGCTTAATTTGTAAATATTTTCTCCCATTCTGTGGGTTGTCTTCTCATTTTGTTTATGGTTTCCTTTGCTGTGAAAAAGCTTTTAAGTTTAATTAGGTCCCGTTTGTTTATTTTTGTTTTTATTTTCATTACTTTAAGAGATGGATCAAAAAAAATATTGCTGTGATTTGTGTCAGAGTGTTCTGCCTGTGTTTTCCTCTAAGAGTTTTATGGCCTTACATTTAGGTCTTTAATCCATTTTGAGTTTATTTTTGTGTATGAGGTTAGGGAGTGTTCTAATTTCATTCTTTTACATGTAGCTGTCTAGTTTTCCCAGCACCACTTATTGAAGACACTGCCTTTTCTCCATTATATATTCTTGCCTCCTTTGTCATAGATTAGTTGATCATAAGTGCTTGGGTTTATCTCTGGACTTTCTATCCTGTTCCACTGATCTATATTTCTGTTTTTCTGCCAGTACCATACGTTTTGATGACTGTAGCTTTGTAGTATAGTCTGAAGTCAGGGAGCCTGATTCCTCCAGCTCCGTTTTTCTCTCTCAAGATTGCTTTGGTTATTTGTGTTCTTTGGTGTTTCCATACAAATTTTAAACTTTTTGTTGTAATTCTGTGTAAAATGCCATTGGTAATTTGATAGGTATTTCATTGAATCTGTAGATTGCTTTGAGTAGTATAGTCATTTTGACAGTAGTGATTCTTCCAATCCAAGAACATGGTATATCTTTCCATCTGTTTGTATTGTCTTTGATTTCTTTAATCAGTGTCTTATAGTTTTCTGCATACAGGTCTTTTGCCTCCTTAGGTATTTTATTCATTTTGATGCCATGATTAATGGGATTGTTTCCTTAATTTCTTTCTGAACTTTTGTTGTTAGTGTATAGAAATGCAAGAGATTTCTGTGTATTAATTCTGCATCCTGCAACTTTACTGAATTTATTGATGCGCTCTAGAAGTTCTCTGGTAGTGTCTTTAGAATTTTCTATGTATAGTATCATGTCATCTGAAAACAATGACAGTTTTACTTCTTTTCCAATTTGGATTCCTTTTATTTCTTTTTCTTCTCTGATTGCTGTGGCTAGAACATCTAAAACTATGTTGAATAAAAGTGGTAAGAATGGACATTCTTATCTTGTTCTTGATCTTAGAGGAAATGCTTTCACTTTTTCACCATTGAGAATGATGTTTGTCGTGGATTTTTCATACATGGATTTTATTATGTTGAGGTAGCTTCCCTCTATGCCCACTTCCTGGAGAGTTTTTGTCATAAATGGGTGTTGAGTTTGTCAAACACTTTTTCTGCATCTACTGAGATGATCATATGGTTTTTATTCTTCAGTTTATTAATATGGTGTATCACATTGTTTGATTTGCCTATATTGAAGAATCCTGCATCCCTGGCATAACTCCCACTTGACCATGCTGTCTGTTTGGCCTGGGGGTGGGGCTTTTGGCTGCTGCTAGTTTACTGGTGCGTGAGTAAACCCCCAGAGCTAATGGTTAGAGGGAGGATTCCAAGATGGTGCTTGCCAGTGCTAGTTTTATTGTGGTAGAATGAGGTCCCAGAAATGGCTGCCTCCAGTGTCTCCATTACAGTTGCCTCCTGCCTCCCTAGGGGGCTCGCCAGCAAGTGGGTCTGATCCAGGCTCCTTTCAAACTACTCCTCTACAGTGGGACTTGGAGCCTGTGAGATTTTGCACCCACCCTTTAAGAGCATATCTCTCTTTCCCACAGCCCTTCAGCCCTCCTGAACATAAGCCCCCTTGGTTTTCAAAGTCAACCCTCCTGAACCCTCCGGTCAGAGTCAGACATTCTGGGGCCTTGTCTTCCCAGTGCAGGATCTCTGAGCTGTGGAGCCCAGTGTGGGGCTCAGACCACTTGCTCCTTGGGGAGAACCTCTGCCGTTGTAATTATCCTCTTGTTTGTGGGTCACCCAGCTGGGGGTATGGGTCTTGACTCTACTGCAAATCCACCCCTCCTACCCATCTTGTTGTGGTTATTTCTTTATGTCTTTAGTTGTGGAAGATCTTTTATGCTAGATTTTGGTCTTTCTCATCAATAGTTGCTCTGTAAATAGTTATAATTTTGGTGTGCCCATGAGAGGAGATGAGTTCAGGGTCTTCCTACTCCACTATCTTGCCCACTTCTCCTGCCTGCCTAACACTCTTGTTGGCTGTCTTCTCACCAGGCAACTCCTTGTGCTAAGGTTTCACTTTTAAACCCTGGAGATGAAGCAGTTCTTGGAGGAAGGAGATTTCCTAGGTTGTAATTCGTAGCCTTCAGAGATGGGAAAGGCTGTGTGTTTCTTCCCTCTCTCAGGTCACCATACTTACCACAGGGCATTTCTTCAAAAACACTCCAATAAAAAATAACTACATCAAAATCAAACATAAAACACATGAAAAGCTGCAAATTACTCAAAATTTCAAACAAAAATTTGAACACACACATTCCTGGAATCTCAAACCAGTTGCAACATGAGAATTCTTTTACCATAAGCTGAACGTGTACAAGTTTGTGTCTGGTGCAGAAATCTTCCAAGAACAGTACATCCTTGGGTATGTACTTTATGGGTCTTGTTTCCAAGATCCAGGGCAGTGCCGTTTGCCACACTGGGTATGTGTTTAAGTTACTGGGGGATACCTGGCTGTGTAAAATGGGTGGGTTTTGCCGTTTAGGAGGGTATATTCTAGGCTGGTTAGTCTTATACGCCCTATCCCCACTTCTTGCTTCTTCCCCATCCTCTTAAAGAAAAACTAAACAACTCCCCTCCAAACAAAGAAACAATCAATCTCTAAATTCTAGAACTACTTGATGCACAATAGGCATTTTAGGATTTTTACAAAGGTAGTTTTTTATTTTTTAAAGAAGATGTTGGGGGTAGGAGTTTTTTATTAATTTATTTATTTTTGCTGTATTGGGTCTTCGTTTCTGTGCAAGGGCTTTCTCTAGTTGTGGCAAGTGGGGGCCACTCTTCATCGCAGTGCGCAGGCCTCTCATTATCGCGGCCTCTCATTGCGGAGCACAGGCTCAGCAGTTGTGGCTCACAGGCCTAGTTGCTCCGCGTCATGTGGCATTCTCCCAGACCAGGGCTCGAACCCGTGTCCCCTGCATTAGCAGGCAGATTCTCAACCACTGCGCCACCAGGGAAGCCCTACAAAGGTAGTTTTTGATTCCAGTGGGCTTTTCCCACATTTCCACATCCCTGGTAATAAACATCCATCAAATCTTTCTATGACTCTAAGACTCAACTTACTAAATAGAGTTAAAAACCTCAAAAATCAATGAAATCAAACCACAATAACAGAAGCAACAACAGCAAAAACACAAGAGACCAGACATGCAAAGTTCTAAGAATGGTAGAAGTCTGCAGAGGTCTTTCCAAGGGTTGAACCACAAACAAATGTCCCAGGGGCCTTCAGCTCAAGGTCATGGGTGCCATTTGGAAAAGTCTTGGGTATGTTCATCTTTGGTATCACTTGCAAGTAAGGGCTTTGCAATCGGATGGAGTAGCCCTTCTGTCTTCATAGTATACTCCATCCTGTACAGCCCCGGGTGTTTCCTCTGTATGTTGCTCTATAACAGTGGTGTGATCTGTGGTTCTCCTGGCCCAGCCAGAGAGCCCTGTAGACACTGAACAGTTCTTTTGAAGGCAGTGTGGCAGAGTGGAAAGAGTCAGATGTGCTGGGCTAGAGATGTGTCTGACTTCCCGTAGGAAATTCATCAGGCTCAAGGCCTTGTGGAAAATTGCTGAGTAGTGACTTAGTGAAAGGCAGATTCTCTCTCTAGTAGAAGTTGGCAAACTTTTTCTGTAAAGGACCAGATAATAAATAATTTTGGCTTTGTGGACCATATGGTCTCTGTCCAAAATATTCAACTCTGGAATCATAGCTAAAGCAGCCATTAAAAATATGTAAATGAATGGATACCACTGTGTTTCAATAAAACTTTATTTATAAAACAGGTGCAGGGGGCTGACTTCGGCCTGTGGACCATAGTTTGACTACTTGTGTCTTTGAGCCTTGGGGAATCTTGTGTAAAATGGGGAGATGGATAGTAGTCCCTACCTAAGGTAACATGTTAGAATCCAGTTAGAATATAGGGATGAATATTTTATTTTTAAATAAACTATACGTGTAAGTGGTTGTGTCTGGGAGTTGATTTTTCATGTGAAATTCAAATACCTTGAGAGATACAATGGCCTTTCTATAGCTTAGGCAAGTCCAGTTTTCTGGGTGAGAGTAAAAATATTCATATATATTTTTTTCTGTCTATCCAATAGTCCTGATGGAAAGGGGCTTGCATGAGTCAACTGTCAATGAGTAAGAAACTTGCAGACTAAGTTTCTCCAGGAATGCGTGAGAAGTGGGAGTGGAGAGAACTGAGAGGTGGGAGAAAGGAAAGGTCTTTGGCCATATATGCCTGGACTTTGCTAAACTGCCTCTCTTAGCATAATGATTTGCACAAAGCCATTTGGCTTGGGAAATATCCTTCAGTTTCTCTGTCTCAAAGTGTGCACAGTAGCCTTTGGCTAGCTGTTAGGGAGGAGGGCTTAGCTAAGAATTAATTTCTCAGGAAGGCAGAGAGAAGAGAACCTTCCAGGAGGCTTGACCTGGGAAGTGGCAGAACTTCCAGGAGGGGAAGCTTGGCATGTGATAGTGCTGTCAGTCAAGGCTGTGCAGGGTGAGTGTGGGTGTCTGGGAGCAGCTGTGCTGTCTCCTGGGCTCAAATCCAGGAGACCTTCCTCATCCTGGGACCTACCCACAGAAAGAGAACCAGCAGCTGGTATCGACTGATTGGCTAGTCTTGTGTTGATTTGTCAGATTTAAATGAGAAATCTTTTTTTTCTAAAATGGCTGGTCAGCTTTTCCTTTTAAAGTAGGAAATAACAGTGCAGGACCAGAGGGTCACAAGCAGCTGGCTTCATTTTACTTACAACCCACGATCTAATTTTAGGAAGAAAGATTAGAAAGCTGCTTCTTTGCTTCTGTGTTTCACATATGTCCAGATATTAGCATTTAAGTGGTCAAAATGTGGTATCTCTCTTAAAAGCTGTGGCTAACATTTTTTTAAATTGAAGTGTAGTTGATTTACAATGTTGTTAGTTTCTGGTGTACAGCAAAGTGATTCAGTTTTATATATATATGCCTTATATATGTGTGTGTATATATATGTATATTCTTTTTCCTATTCTTTTTCATTATGGTTTATTACAGGATATTGACTATAATTCCCTGTGCTACACAGTAGCACCTTGCTGTTTATTCATTCTATATATAATAGTTCACATCTGCTAGTCTGAAACTCCCAATCCAACCCTCCTCATCTCCCCTCCCCCATGGCAACCACAAGTCTGTGAGTCTGTTTCTTTTCGTAGATAAGTTCATTTGTACCATTTTTTTAGATTTTACATATAAGTGATATCATATGGTATTTGTCTTTCTCTTTCTGATTTCACTTAGTACGATAATCTCTAGGTCCACCCATGTAGCTGCAAATGGCATTATTTCATTCTTTTTATGGCTGAGTGGTGTTCTATTGTATATATGTAGCACATCTTTATTCATTCATCTGTCAATGGACATTTAGGTTGTTTCAATGTCTCAGCTATTGTCCATGTCTAGGCTATGAACATAGGGGTGCATGTATCTCTTCAAATTATAGTTTTGTCCAGATATATGCCCAGGAGTGGGATTGCATATGGCAACTCTATTTTTAGCTTTTTGAGGAACCTCCATACTGTTCTCCATAGCGGCTGCACCAATTTACATTTCCACCAACAGTGTAGGAAGGTTCCCTTTTCTCCACACCCTCTCCAGCATTTGTTATTTGTAGACTTTTTGATGATGGCCATTCTGACTGGTGTGAGGTGGTACCTCATTGTAGTTTTGATTTGCATTTCTCTCATAATCAGCAGTGTTGAGTATCTTTTCATGCATATGTTGGCCATCTGTATGTCTTCCTTGAAGAAATGTCAATTTAGGTCTTTTGCCCATTTTTTGATTGGGTTGTTTGTTTTTTTGTTATTGAGTTGTATGAGCTGTTGGTATATTTTGGAAACTAAGCCCTTATTGGTTATATCATTTGCAGATATTTTCTCCCAGTCTGCAGGTTGTGCTTTCATTTTGTTTATGGTTTCCTTTGCTGTGCAATAGGTTATAAGTTTGATTAGGTCCCATTTGTTTATGTTTGCTTTAATTTCTGTTGCGTGGCTAACATTTTTATATTGTTAAATGGCTCTACTAGAGTAAAGCAAATTGGCCCAATCTCAGAATATTAGACACAGATTCCCTAGAGATGTGCTTAGAGGATGTGAGAACATTTTTTTCTTTTTCTGTGACTTCAAAAGTCTACAGCTTTAAATTGCTTTGTGCATATCATACTTTATCTATTTAATAGACAGCCCAGTTGAAAGACACATCTCCTAGGTCTTGGGAACAAGTGTAAAGAATCTGAATGCTGCTTTCAATGGCGAGGAAAGGATTGTGTGATGTCTACAGAATGTGTAGACACATCCAGACAAGCATGGGCACCGATATAGGGAATCCCATTTATTACTGAAATGTATGCCACTTGGAAATGTTCTTTATTATTAATAATGATAAGTGGTTCAGAGACTTCTAATTTTCTCATTATCAAAAGCAAACAGAAGTAGTATCTTTCAAATAACAGCCTTGAGTTGAGCTGGGTGGGTGCTTCTGCTCCGTTTGGTCATTTAGTTTTCCTCTATGCTGTTGCTCTACCTTCACCATCCTGTGATGTAACCCTCATCTGCTTGATGTAATCCTCATCTGTTTGGTGTGTGTTGTTTGTGTATGCATCATTATAAGAATATGCATTTATTCCATGGGGCTCTATAAGGCTATGTTAATTGTAAGTGGAAAAAAATGCAGCTCCGTAACATTCTTTCCTGATATCTTTTCCAGGACAAACCTTTGATTTACACTGTCCTTTTTTAAGGGGTGAATCTTTTGCAGGCCCATCCTTACTGAGTCCTCACTTCCTCACAGCAAGCTACAAAGCTGGTGTTACAGAGGTTGGAGTTCTAAGGGGCTCAATGATGAGCCCACAATGCAGGGAAGGAGCTGGAAGTTGCTACGAACAATGAGAAAAGCAAATGGGATGAAAGTACCAGTGACAACAGATAGCTTGGTGTTCTGTAAATTAGGTTTGTCCAGAGCAACAGAAGCTAGGATAAACTCAAAGTGAAATTCCATCTTCAGGCTCATGTTACCTTCAGAAGCAATTGAAAAGGCTAAAATGTAACCTAACCCACTTTCTAATCAGGAATATTCTTTATGGCTAATGTCACCAGAGAGAGCTAAGACCTAGGCTGTTCCCTTTTCGATGGTAGTAGTTGGCGTTGATCATGGGTACACCCACGGCCTGCCACCTCCTTATTTCTGGGTACCTTGGCTAGAGAAACTATCCATGATATTTTTCTATTTTTCTAGCAGAACCTCTGTGCTCTCTACTGCGCACATCTTTTTTTTTTTTTTTTAACATCTTTATTGGACAATAATTGCTTTACAGTGGTGTTAGTTTCTGCTTTATAACAAAGTGAATCAGCTATACATATTTCCCCATATCTCCTCCCTGTTGCATCTCCCTCCCACCCTCCCTATCCCACCCCTCTAGGTGGTCACAAAGCATCAAGCTGATGTCCCTGTGCTATGTGGCTGCTTCCCACTAGCTATCTATTTTACATTTGGTAGTGTATATATGTCCATGCCACTCTCTCACTTTGTCCCAGCTTACTGTTCCCCCTCCCCGTGTCCTCAAGTCCATTCTCTTCTTCTGCGTGTTTATTGCTGTCCTGTCCCTAGGTTCTTCAGAACTTTTTGTTTGTTTCTTTCTTTCTTTTTTGCGGTACATGGGCCTCTCACTGTTGTGGCCTCTCCCGTTGTGGAGCTCAGGCTCCGGACGCGCAGGCCCAGCGGCCATGGCTAACGGGCCCAGCTGCTCCGCAGCATGTGGAATGTTCCCGGACCACGGCATGAACCCATGTCCCCTGCATCAGCAGGCAGACTCTCAACCACTGCGCCACCAGGGAAACCCCATTTTTTTTTTTTTAAGATTCTGTATATATGTGCTAGCATACGGTATTTGTTTTTCTCTTTCTGACTTACTTCACTCTGTATGACAGACTCTAGGTCCATCCACCTCACCACAAATGACTCAACTTCACTTCTTTTTATGGCTGAGTAATATTCCATTGTATATATGTGCCACATCTTCTTTATCCATTCATCTGTCGATGGACACTTAGGTTGCTTCCATGTTCTGGCTATTGTAAATGGTGCTGCAATGAACATTGTGGTACATGACTCTTTTTGACTTATGGTTTTCTCAGGATATATGCCCAGTAGTGGGATTGCTGGGTCATATGGTAGTTCTATTTTTAGTTTTTCAAGGCACTTCCATACTGTTCTCCATAGTGGCTGTATCAATTTACATTCCCACCAACAGTGCAAGAGGGTTCCCTTTTCTCCACACCCTCTCCAGCAATTATTGTTTGTAGATTTTTTGATAATGGCTATTCCGAATGGTGTGAAGTCCTACCTCGTTGTGGTTTTGATTTGTATTTCTCTAATGATTGGTGATGTTGAGCATCCTTTCATGTGTTTGTTGGCAATCTGTATATCTTCTTTGCAGAAATTTCTATTTAGGTCTTCTCCCCATTTTTGGATTGGGTTGTTTGTTTTTCTTGATATTGAGCTGCAGCAGCTGATTGTAAACTTTGGAGATTAATCCTTTGTCAGTTGCTTCATTGGCAAATATTTTGTCCCATTCTGAGGGTTGTCTTTTCGTCTTGTTTATGCTTTCCTTTGCTGTGCAAAAGCTTTTAAGTTTCATTAGGTCCCATTTGTTTATTTTCGTTTTTATTTCTATTTCTCTAGGAGGTGGGTCAAAAAGGATCTTGCTGTGATTCATATCATAGAATGTTCTGCCTATGTTTTCCTCTAAGAGTTTTATAGTGCCTGGCCATACATTTAGGTCCTTAATCCACTTGGAGTTTATTTTTGTGTATGGTGTTAGGGAGTGTTCTAATTTCATTCTTTTACATGTAGCTGTCCAGTTTTCCCAGCACCACTTATTGAAGACACTGTCTTTTCTCCATTGTATATGCTTGCTTCCTTTGTCAAAAATAGGGTGACTGTATGTGCATGGGTTTATCTCTGGGCTTTCTATCCTGTTCCATTGATCTATATTTCTGTTTTTGTGCCAGTACCATACTGTCTTGATTCCTGTAGCTTTGTAGTATAGTCTGAAGTCCAGGAGCTTGATTCCTCCAGCTCCGTTTTTCTCAAGATTGCTTTGGTTATTTGGGGTCTTTTGTGTTTCCATACAAATTGTGAAATTTTTTGTTCTAGTTCTGTGAAAAATGCCATTGGTAGTTTGAAAGGGATTGCATCGAATCTGTAGATTGCTTTGGGCGTATAGTTATTTGCACAATGTTGATTCTTCCAATCCAAGAACATGATATATCTCTGCATTTGTTTGTTTCATCTTTAATGTCTTTCATCAGTGTCTTACAGTTTTCTGCATACAGGTCTTTTGTCCCCTTGGGTAGGTTTATTCCTAGGTATTTTATTCTTTTTGTTGCATTGGTAAATGGGAGTGTTTCCTTAATTTCTCTTTGTGTAAACCTCACTATCTGAAGTTGACAGGCCTTGGGCTTCACTTCATACTCAAGAGGCACAACTCTCAGATTTTAAGTGAAAGGGTATAGTTTGTTTAAGCCTTATTCAGGATAAGTTGGAAGAAAAGTTGGTCTCTGGGTGTTTAAAATGGCTTGTTTTCCCTAAGATAAGCTCTGAGAAGCGTTTTCATTGGCTGACATATTTCCTGGCAGAACAACACCAAAAATAATTAGTTCTAGTGGTGGGTAGCAAGGCATGGGGGGAGAAGTGTGGTCTTTAGAATTAGACAGAATTGGGTTCTGATCCTAATAGTTCCAAACACCAGCTATTCAATCGCTGGAGACAACGAAGTGTACCCAAGTATGCATTTCTCCTACCTTCTTTTGAAAATAGAGAATGGGACATCACTTTTCAGGTTGGGACTCTATTTCCCAAGCCCTTTGCATTTAGGTGTGGGCAAATAATTATGTACTCCCAAAGGAATGTGAGTGGAAGTGGTATATGAAATATCAGTATCCCCTCCTTAAAGGAAATCACCAGTCCTTCATGACTTGTCTGTATTCATTCTGATGGGTTGATACACTGATGTGACCCTGAAGAGCCAACTCTCATCAGGCCAATGAGCACTGCAATGTAGAGAAGCATAGAGCAACAATGTAGGAGGAACCTGGGTCCCTGAATGGTCACATGGAACAGAGCTGATCACTGATTGTAGCCCACCTATCTCTGTACTGTTTGTTAACTGAGAGAAAATAGAACGGTCTTATCTTTGAGTCACAGTATTATTTAGTCTAGCTTATGTTCTAATGAATAATTTGACTGAGAAAGTTACTTGTCTGCCTCTCAGTTTTTTCATTTGCAAAATGAGGAAACTATATTGCTCATCTTATTTACAAGCTTACTGGGGGGATTACACAAATAAATGACTAGTAGTGTGTTTGTTGTATGATCTGTGTTCGCCTAGTACTATTATTGTTTACACGTGCATGTAAGTCTACCAGGAAAGCATAGAGTTTCAAGATGGATGAAATATAGGTCTATACTAGTTTTACTTTTTGTGCCATGACTAGGTTGACCAACCGTTCTTATTTTCCTAGGACTGATGGGGTTTCTGGGAGGTGGGACTTTCAGTGCTAAAACAAAGGCAGTCCTAGGAAAACCAGAAAGAACTGGTTACTCTATTCACAACACACCAACTGGAGAAGTTCTTTGCAATAAATCTGAATTTGAAGTAGCATGCATCCAAACTCTATCTCTGGGTCTGATGGGAATTTAACCCACTGATGCCGATTCTACAGTTTATATAATTTCCTTTTCTTTGAAACACTCATTATCATAGATAAGAAGTGCTTTGTACATACCTTTGACATTACTAAGTAGTGCATTGCCACCCTGAAGAAGTAGATGTTGTCATCCTTTTGTATTTAGGAAAGGTAGTGTGTAGCAAAAGGCAAATGGTGACACAGTCATTGAGTCCTTTGGGGAACTTTATGACCAAATCTTAATTGACTACTAGGTGATCACATTGGTGGTTCCACACATTGAGAAGATAATAGAAATACTGATTTGCTTTGCTAGGGTAAATTTGGTTCCCTTATTATGAATATAGTTTCATTTAGAGGAGGAGAGGCCACAGTATAGCTTACTTATCCTTAAGACCGAGCTCACTGGTCCACTGTGCTTTGCTTATGCTGTATCTCAAATTGGAATTTAAATTTGCCTACTAATAAATTGACTTTGTGAGCTTTGACTTAGTGAGAGCCTAGAGGACAAAATCTAGGTTATTTTTTCTTAATGGGATTTCCTTCATATTTTACTCATTTCCCCCCCTCCTCCTGAGTATGAAGAAAATTACAGTTATATCCTAGGTCAGGTCTGAGCTCGTTCCTCCAAGCATGACTCAGTGTCTCCAGCAGTCACTCGAATACCAAGCACTTGCATCTTACATTCTGGAAGGGAGTGCACTGGGGCAGTGTGATGAACCAGGACCGTGTGTCCTCTGGAATTGCTATTCACCTTTGATTCTGGAAGTTTTTCTGTTGGTCTTTCTAACTGTTATAATAACTTGATAGTGATATTTTCCAGGATTTACTGGCATTATTTCTAGAAGTACCTGGAAGAAATCTTCATCTTAAGTGAAATCCTATGGGAACAGTAGCCCCTTTGGCAGCAGAAATGAATACTATGAAATCAGCAGCAAGTGCAAGGCCAGTGTCACTGTGGGGTTGTGATGGTCACTGTTGTTCATTTCATTGGACTGGTCAGCTATCGGGGTGTCCCCCACCCCTCAAGTTTCCCCAGCTTCGTGCTGGACCAAAAAGAATGCTATTTGCCAAATATAAGACAACCATGATTTGCCAAGGATATGAGTGCTGTACGTAGGGAGGCAGTTCATTTCTGTCTAGGGAAGGAGTTATCTGGCTTCACAAACTAAATTGCATTTTCATTGCCAAAAGCTATCACTTTCTTATCAAACAGATATTTGGGCTGTCTTTGCCAGAAAATCAACCTGATAAATGTTGCATACTTTTATTTCTTTCTGGCACCATAATGTTGTGACTTTAGCTTGTGCAATATTTATGTGAGGTGAAGTACAGGTCTGGGAACTAACTTTTTGGGTCAACAATCAGCAGACTGTTATTAACTAGAAAAACAGAATGTAATTCCTCACAAACTTGCCTTCTCCATTTTTGATGGCAAGAAGAAGCTCTTACACACACACACACACACACACACACACACACACACACACATACACACACACATATATACATATAGTTTATGATTTATAAAGGTCCCTATATGGCTACAGCATGTTTTTCTTAAATTCGGGAGCTTAGGGCATTTCTGTTAAGTTTCCTGTATCAGAGAATTTGAAGTGAGATGAATCCCTTTGCTTCTAGCACTCTGATAATTTTGTAAAATTATTGAGAAGAAATATCTTAGAGGGTTGCATGTATTACCTTTGAGAATCTGAAAGAAAAATAGGTATTTTAATTTCATTGCAAAAGTTTATTAAGTCAATTTAAATATCTTGTTAGCGTTGTTTTTCTATTGGAACTCAGTTTTCTTGTCTCCTGTATGCTTTATATGGTATTAATGCTATCATTGCACTGTCTAAAAACTGGGGTGGAGCATAAAGAAAGAGCTACTATCAAAGAATTTATAATCTAGTTGGTAAGACAGGGCTTAAACTTGCAGCTTTTTCCGTAATATATTGGTAACATATGGGCCAAATTTCTGGTTCTATGTGAACTGTAAATATTGGACTGGGAAAGTCACATTTCAGCCTAGTGTGTGGACCAGAGAGCAGAGATTGAGAGATTAGGGGTAGCAGCTGACTACTCAGAAAGCAAATATGGATATTCGCAACCAGATTAAGCAATTGCGAGACCCAAAATTGAGGGAGCAGTCTATGGGGAAAACTGATAGAAGAAAATGAACAGCCTAGTCGGGGAACAAGACAGATTTACTGGAAAATTTAAATTGGACAGCTGTTTTTTTTTTTCCCCTTTTTGTGTTGCCTTTCTCCCTTCATAGAGCTAGAGATCCCCTTTTGGTCTTTGTCTTGTTGGCTACTGATAGCAAGTATATTGTGTGATTGGGAAAGGTTCCATAGAGGAAATGGGACTCTAACTTGAGTTTGATAGATTGGAAGAGTTTAGACAGGATGAAGAAGAAACAGGGCTGCATATCAGATGGGAGGAAAGTGGGGACTAAGTGAAGGTGGGAAGAACATGTGCCTGGGGCCCAGTGATGAGGTTATATTGGAGCAGCAGGGGATTTATGTAAGGGGGGTGGTGGGATAGGTGGGCTGGAGCCATATCGTGGTCAGCTTAAGCAGTCAAGGCTGGATTTCATCACTCAGGCAGTGGAAAGTGTGGCTAAGTGTGAAGATTGACATGGTTCCTAGTTCATGTCTTTTATTAACTCTTATACAGTTACTTGCTTTCTGGTTTGTTGAGGCAGTAGCTCAGACAACATTTGACACAATAATGTGTGTCAAAGTGGATGACCATGAAAACTGCAGACCACCTTCATCTGAAGGACCCTTCCAACAAAGGTGACTGATGTTGCCATTCTCATCCATCTTATAAGTATTTCAGGACAGCCAGCCCACTCTTCTTTCTTTTATGCTTATTCTTTTAGGGAGTGGTATAAGAGTTATTCTTCCTTTTCTTCGTACCACCACGAAGTCTCAACACAAGATGAAGGGTGCACTCCTTTTGAAGGCTGTAGTCAGAGTATGTTCAGTTTCCAGTTGCTTGCCAGCAAACTTTTAAATATGTATAGTACGTCACCATGCTGTACATTACATCTCCATGATTTTATAATTGGAAGTTTATGCCTTTTGACCCCTTGTATCCCCCTGCCTGTGGCAACAACCTATCTGTTCTCTGTATCTATGAGCTTGTTGTGTTTTTTAAAAAAATTCTACATACAAGTGAGATTATATGGTATTTGTCTTTGACTGATTTCACTTATCATAATGCTCTCAGTGTCCATCTATGTTGTTGCAAATGGCAAAATTTCATTCTTTTTCATGGCCGAATAATATAATATTCCTCTGTGTGTATATTACATTTTATTTCTTTATTCATCTTTTGATAGACAGTTTGTTTTCATATCCTGGCTATTATAAACATTGCTGCAATGAACATGGGGGTGCATATGTTTTTTTTTTAACATCTTTATTGGAGTATAATTGGTTTACAATGTTGTGTTAGTTTCCGCTGTACAGCAACGTGAATCAGCTATAGGTATACATATATCCCCATATCTCTTCCCTCTTGTGTCTCCCTCCCACTCTCCTTATCCCACCCCTCTAGGTGGTCACAAAGCACTGAGCTGATCTCCCTGTGCTATGTGGCTGCTTCCCACTAGCTATCTGTTTTACATTTGGTAGTGTATATATGTCCATGCCACTCTCTTCATCCGAGCTTACCCTTCCCCCTCCCTGTGTCCTCAAGCCCTTTCTCTATGTCTTTGTCTTTATTCCTGTCCCACCCATAGGTTCATCAGAACATTTTTTTTAAGATTCCATATATATGTGTTAGCATATAGTATTTGTTTTTCTCTTTCTGACTTACTTCACTTTGTATGACAGACTCTAGGTCCATCCACCTCACTACAAATAACTCAATTTCATTCCTTTTTATGGCTGAGTAATATTCCATAGTATATATGTGCCACCTCTTTATCCATTCATCTGTCGATGGACACTTAGGTTGCTTCCGTGTCCTGGCTATTGTAAATAGAGCTGCAATGAACATTGTGGTACATGTCTCTTTTTGAATTACGGTTTTCTCAGGGTATATGCCCAGTAGTGGGATTGCTGGGTCATATGGTAGTTCTAGCTTTAGTTTTTTAAGGAATCTCCATACTGTTCTCCATAGTGGCTGTATCAATTTACATTCCCACCAACAGTGCAAGAGGGTTCCCTTTTCTCCACACTCTCTGCAGCATTTATTGTTTGTAGACTTTTTGTTGATAGCCTTTCTGACTGGTGTGAGGTGATACCTCATTGCAGTTTTGATTTGCATTTCTCTAATGATTAGTGATATTGAGCATCCTTTCATCTGTTTGTTGGCAATCTGTATGTCGTCTTTGGAGAAACGTCTATTTAGGTCTTCTGCCCATTTTTGGATTGGGTTGTATTTTTGATATTGAGCTGAATGAGCTGCTTGTAAATTTTGGAGATTAATCCTTTGTCAGTTGCTTCATTGGCAAATATTTTGTCCCATTCTGAGGGTTGTCTTTTTGTCTTGTTTATGCTTTCCTTTGCTGTGCAAAAGCTTTTAAGTTTCATTAGGTCCCATTTGTTTATTTTCGTTTTTATTTCCATTTCTCTAGGAGGTGGGTCAAAAAGGATCTTGCTGTGATTTATGTTAGAGTGTTCTGCCTATGTTTTCCTCTGAGAGCAACGTATATCTTTTTAAGTTAGTGTTTTTGTTTTCTTCAGATAAATACCCAGAAATGGAATTGCTGATTCACATGGTAGTTCTACATTTAATTTTTTGAGCAACCTCCATATTGTTCTCCACAGTGGCTGCACCAATTTATATTCCCACCAACAGTGCAAAAGGGTCCATTTTCTCCACATCCTCACCAACACTTGTTATTTGTTGCCTTTGTGATAATAGCCTTTCTGACCGGCGCAAAGTGATATCTCGTAGTTTTGATTTGCATTTCCCTGATGGTTAGTGACACTGAGCATCTTTTCATGTAACTGTTGGCCATCCATATGTCTTCTTTGGAAAAATATTCAGATTTCCCACTTTTTTTTAAGTCGAATTGATTGTTTTTTGGCTAATGAGTTGTTTGAGTTCTTTATATATTTTGGATATTAACCCCTTATTAGATACATGATTTGCAAATATTTTCTTCCATTCTGTAGGTTGCCTTTTCATTTTGTTGATGATTTCCTTTGCTGTGCAGAAGCACTTTAATTTGATGTAGTCCCACTTGTTTATTTTTGCTTTTGTTGCCTTTGTTTTTGGTGTCAGATCCAAAAAATTATCACCAAGACCAAAATCAAGGAGCTTATTGCCTATGTTTCCTTCTAGGAATTTTATGGTTGCAGGTCTGACATTCAAGTCTTTAATCTATTTCGAGTTTTTTTCCTGTGTGTGGTGTAAGACAGTGATCCAGTTTCATTCTTTTCCATGTGGCTGTCCAGTTTTCCCAACATGATTTGTTGAAGAGACTGTCCCTTTTCCATTGTAAATTCTTGGCTCCTTTGTCATAAACTAATTGACCATATATGTGTAGGTATTTTTCGGGACTCTCTATTCTCTTCTGTTGATTTATGTGTTTGTTTTTATGCCAGTACTGTACTGTCTTGATTATTATCGTTTTGTAATATAGTGTGAAATAAGGGAGTGTAATACCTCTAGCTGTGTTATTCTTTCTTGAGTTGGCATTGGCTCTTTGAGGTCTTTTGTAGTTCCATATGAGTTTTAGGATTGTTTGTCCTATTTCTGTGAAAAATGCTGTTGGAATTTTGATGGGGATGGCATTGTATATCAATAGATGGCTTTGGGGAGCATGGACATTTTAATAGTGTTCATCCAGTCCATGAGCATGGAATATCTTTCCATTTATTTGTGTCTTCTTCAGTTTCTTCCATTAACATCATACAGTTTTCAGTAACACATGTATTTCTTTCCCACGATGTACATCACAACCTTAGGGCCACTAAGCAGCACTTCAGCGCTGTGGTTGGGGGGCATTTTAAACAGCGAGATCACCAAAGAAAAAGCACAGAAATAGAATGTGAAAAGAATACTTGTCTAAAGTATGGCAGATGAAACAAGAAGGCAGAGCACTGTTTTGTTTAACCTGAGGTAAGAACATGTGCTTTGAGTGACTCACAGTTTTCACTGGTCTGCACGTCTGTTAATGACCGTAAAGGCACTGTGAGTATTGATTCTGAGGTTACAAATAAATTTTATTGAGTAGGTGAATTCACAAATACAGAACCCACAAATAGTGAGAATCAATTGTATAACATTTATTGAGTACTTACTTGTAAGGCAAATACTGGGTTAAGAAACTAATTTTAGGTAAGCCCCGTAATAAACTCATTTTATAGATAAGGAAGCTGACTAAAGGAAACACTGCTGGTAGGTGGTAGATTATGTACCCACACCTGTGGCTCTAGAGTGTGCTTATAAGCAATATGTTAGATGGAGGAGACTGAGACTAGAGGTGAAGCTATTCAAGCTGTCTCAAATAGGAAATGATAGGGCCAGGACTTAAATCCTTCCTCTAACTCAAAATCATGTTCATAACAGACTGTATCATGGGTGGGATGGTGAATGGGAAGAAAGGAAAGGTTGTAAATATCAGAACACAGGGCTTATGCCAGTTGGAGTTTTGTCCCTGGAACTATGAGATGTAATCTAGCAGTTCTGCAGTTTGGCTTCTGGGTGTTGCTTTGTCAAGACTCTAATACACAAAGGTGAAAACACTCATCTTGATTTTTTAAAGTCAAAAGACATCTAATTTGAGTTGGTGTCTGAAGACATAGTGAAGTAGAACTGGGCATCTTGTTTTAAAATTTTTCTTTTTTAAAAATTTTTATTTATTTATGTTATACAGCAGGTTCTTGGTATTTAGCTATTTTATACATGTTAGTGTATGTATTGTCAACCCCAATCTCCCAATTCATCCCACCGCCACCCCTGCTGCCCCCCACTTTCCCCCTCTGGTGTCCATATGTTTGTTCTCTACATCTGTGTCTCTATTTCTGCCTTGCAAACTGGTTCATCTGTACCATTTTTCTAAATTCCACATACATGTGTTAATAAACGATATTTGTTTTTCTCTTTCTGACTTACTTCACTCTGTATGACAGTCTGTAGGTCCAACCACGTCTTTACAAATGACCTAATTTTATGGCTGAGTAATATTCTATTGTATATATGTACCACATCTTCTTTATCCATTCGTCTGTTGATGGGCATTTAGGTTGCTTCCATGACCTGGCTTAAAATTTTTCTTGAAGGAGAAGGGGGTTTTATTCTTTTCTGTCCATTCTGTTGTGTCTCTTGCTTTTGACTCTTAAAAGTTTGGAGATACTAGAAGGGTTAAGTAAATCTGGTGACCTAGAAAATTCTCTGGATTTCCTCTTTAATTTGTGGACTTCCTCTTTCATTTGTGAACAATGTTAAGGAAGATAATAACCTCTCCCTTTGAACAAGGAAAAATGGACACATTTCTTGTGGAAGAGCACATTTTTGTAGATATTTTGGGGGGTGATCTTGAAATAGGCATCAGATGTATTATATATACTAGGAAATGTAGCCCACGTACATAATCAAGGATATTCACCAATATTTGGCTCTAAGAATGTTCTTTGAAGAGAAATGTCATCTACATATCTGTATCTTAATATATCTCAAACATTGGAAACAACCAAAATGTCCAACAATAGTAGACTGGTTAAATAAACTATAAATGAAGCACCGTACATATGATGTAATAGTAAATGCAAAGGCTTTTGTGTTTACTTTACATATATTATCTCATTTAATCTTCATAGCAACTTTTGAGAATGTTTTAATGATATTAAAATATATTCATGATGTTTTTAAGAGAAAAAAGTTACAAAACATGTCCATGTATTACAATTTTTATATAAAAATGTGCCTTTGCCTTTCTGAAAAAAACTAAAAGGTAAACAAATGTTTAGTATGGTTTTCTCTGAGAAGTATGATCATAGATGAATTTTAGTTTTTCTTTTTACTAATATAATGGGTGAAAAATATAATTGCTTTCTTTTGCTTTAAAATCTAGTCTGCTAATCTTTGTCTTTTAATTGGAGCATATAGTTCATTTATTCAAATATTTGAATTTATTTGAATTTATATCATATTTGAATTTATATCATATTTTATAGCCTTTATTTGGTCTGTTAGTCTGATCTTTTATGTTTTTCTTCTTTATTTTTTTCAGTTGATATTTTCATTTCTTTTTTCTTTTACTGGACTCTTTCTACTCCTTCAGTGATTACTTGTGAAATTAGTACATATACATCTCACTTATCAAAGTCTACAATCAATCAGTATCTTCTTTTTAAACAAGACAAGGCCTTTAGAGATAATTTACTCCAGTTACCCTACTCTTGAATTATATAGTGTCATTGTCATGTATTTTATTTTTATAACAAGACATTATCATTTTTATTTAATGTGGTCCATGTATGTTTTATTTTACTCATGTATTTTTCATGTTCTTTGTTCTTCATTCTTTCTGTATCTTTAACCTGCTGTCTGTAATTATCCTTCCTCTGCTTGAAAGACATCCTTTAGAACTTCCTTCTGCTGGTGGCAAACTATCTTAGTTTTTGTTTGTGTCGAAGTATCTTTATTTCACTTTCATTCTTGAAGGATATTTTGCCAAATACGGATCTTGAGGTTACCAGCTTTCTTTCAGCACATTGAAGATATGGTACTTTTTTCTGGCTTCCATTATATCTTTCAGTCTAACAGACACCCCCTTGAATATAATTGTTTTGTTTGTCTCTGGTTACTTTCAAGATGTTCTTTTAGATTTAAGTGTTCTGCGGTATCTGTGTGATTTCCTTTTTAATTATCCTGCTTGGGATTTGTTGACCTTCAACATATGGATGACCTAAAAATAAACCTTTTCCCCAACCTACTTCCATTCTTCCAATCAGGACTGGAAGCAAAATGCTCAGCTGTTCAGTGGAGGAAGAAAAATAAAAGTTCTGAAAAAAAAGGGCATGATCATGGCACCCTTGAATCATGTTTGCAGCCAAACTACACACTACTTGAGTGGTCTGACAAAAACTAAGAAGCGAGTTTAAAGTAGTAGTAAACTGGTATCTCCCTCCTGCCCCCAGGCTCCTGACAGAAGCAAATGCAAATGCAGATCCCTTCTGGAGGAAACCACTTTCATTCTATTCAGGAAAATAGGCAACTTACTGTCATGGTTCTCTAAACATTTTAGGGCAAAAAGTCATCCTAAGTGAGAACCAACAGAAACAACATGTAACAGAAATGGGTCCGTAAAGGCTACAGATACTGGCATTCTTAGGCATAAAATATAACATTTATCGTATTTAAAGAAATAAAAGACAAATTTTAAAATTCATGGAGGGAAACCATAAAGAATATTAATCAGCCTTGTATTGAATCTGAAAGATGAATTATTTAAAAAAAATTAATGTATTTAACACATTAAAGATCTGATGAGCACATATGTGCTCTTCTGTCTACTGGGATTCTAATTATATGGGAGTGGTGGTATTTGAGCCTACTTTCTATGAATGCCACTTAAAGAAAACTCATTGTATGTTACTTTGAAGAATGATAAACCATTTCACCCTTTTTCTGATATAATTCTAGAAATTGGGAGTCTTATATCGGCCAAACAATGTGCTAGGTACTTTAAGGGAATAAGTGAATATATGTGGTTTGTGCTTTCAAGAAAACTCAAAACAATGAAAGAATAAGACACATATAAAAAGCTCAGATGAAGAATAGCCTATATGTTATATGAGAATCAATGGCATGTAGGCATACAACATGGGGATTTTGGAGGGATATTAATTCCAAAGGCAATGCAATCGATAATAATGGTTTTTAGAGGAATTTTTTTTTTCAGGGTGAGTGCTGTTACTTTTTCAAAAGAAATTTCTTGACAGATCATTGCAAGTGGAAGCTAAGATCCCAAGTGTCCTGAATGAATTGCCCTACTCAGGACAAAGCAAGAAAAAAAATTATTTTTTTTGGTTGTAAGAGGGACAGAGAGAGAGAGAGGGAAGGAGGGAGGGAGGGAGGGAGAGCTTGACATGGAGCCAGGAGGTGATGCAAGGTTGCTTACTTCTCAGTGTAATTCCTCCCTAAGAACGGCTACATCTTCAGTAATGCCCAAAAAGATTCTTAAATGCTTAATATAAATACATTTCCCTAGACTGAGTTGTATGTTCTGGCTCTAGTGAGGCAGAATGGAAATGTTTTGCCTACAGTGAAATGGGAAAATAAGTGGCAGGGACTCATGGATATCAGTAGGTTAACTTCTCTGAGGAGAAGGAGACGCCAGATGACATCTGTGTGATTTTAAGAAAGCTCTTGGGAGAGAGGTGGTTTGAACTGGGACCTTGAAAGATGGGTTGGACTTCAGCAGGAAGCTTATGGGGAGCAGTGGGGGATATTCCAGGAGGAAGAATGAGCATAAGCAAAGGCACCAAGGATGGAAGATGCAGGGAGTCGTTACCATAATCAGCAGCATGCCTACTGTGTTATACAAATCAGTCTAAGGGAAAAGCAGAGACTGGCCAAACTTGACATGGGCTGGTTAGGACAGAACCCAGGACTCCAGTTCCCCTGCAGTCCACCTGTTACCGAGTCTAAGCTTATACTTCTTGCCACACGACAGGCCAATAAATCGAGAGATGAATTGTTGGGGCAAGGAATAGTGACTTTATTTGGAAAGCAAGCAGCAAGAAGATGATGGACTAGTGTCCTAAAGAACCATCTTGCTTGGGTTTGGATGCTAGTTTCTTCTATAGAGCAAAGAGGGGGAGGTGAGGAGGTATAGAGTAAAAAAGGTAGTCAGTTGTTGCAATATTTCCTGGTTCTGGCCAGACTCTGGAGGGGATGTGTTAATTTCCTTTTTTCTGCAACCATTCACAGGTGGGCCTGGTCAGGATGTTTCCTGTGAGCTAAACTAAAGTATTTCACATTAAGCTTAGGCATGGGAGGCAGGGTTCCTGGAGATAAGCCATTATCTATACTTTAAGCTATAGGCAACATCCCTTTAGTGATTACCTTGTAGCAAAAGCAGTAGAATACAAAGGTTAAAGTAAAAGAAAAAATCCAATATGGTGTCAGATTTGTTCTTCCGTTTTACACTCCTGGTGTGTAGGTGGTTCTTATCTTTCTGTTACACTTGGAACCTGGATCTTTGTGGCTTCTTCTTGTTAGGGCTGCTCCTAAAGGATTGCTTTCTGCCTCCTGCAAACAATAGCGACAGCAGACTGGGTTTCAGGAATGGGGTACCCACAGTGGCCCACCATGCCATGCCCCATCTCCTGGTTGTGATTAAGTTATTGTTTGGCACATTTTTGCTTGGATATGGCTTTCTGGAGCACCTTGGGAGATGTCAAACTCCATAACTGAGCCCTGGAACCAAAGCACACATGCACAAATAAATGAAAGCAGACCCGTCACTGGAGCCTGCCCCCTGAAATATGGCAGCCCACATCTATGAAAGTTACAAACCCCACTGTCTAGCACCCACCATAGACTCTCCATTGCTGCTGCTTGTCAGCTCATATGCAACCTGAATTGCTTGACACTGGGGAAAAGGTGAGGTAAAAGTGCAATAAAACCTTCTGTCGACTGGCATTGCCCTTGAACGTGATACTCCCTTTCAAAGAACAATGTTTGAAACAGCCTAGAGTTTCTGACAAACATGTAATTAATGACCATCAAATGCTTTTGATTAAAAAGAGCATGAATCTAAAGCCGCATGGAAGGTGAATTTCTCTAGTTTTTTCCTTTTTAAGGCGAGGAAGTTGCTTGCATCTTTGAGGGTTATTTAATAACCCTAGAACTTTGGTTCAGGGCATTGGAAATTTTTCCAATGCTACATTGCAATCTATGTTTGATTTGCAAACATAGTTGCTCCTTCACCAAGTGGCCACTCAACTGAAGTCAAAAGTTATCTGATTACAGGAAACTAACTTGATCATTCTGGTTACTGTCAATATTTTGTAAGCTTGTTCCAACCAAGCACCCTTGGAAAATTTCGGTTTTCATCTTACTGTGTATATACAACTTGGGTAATATTGCCTCAGTTTTGGAAAGAGTTGAAATTTGAGAAGATGCCTTTGAGGCCTTTCAAAGTGGTTTACAATTTTTTTTTCACTGTATGAAAGAGTTGCAGGCCGGCACACTATGGCCCCAGTCTAATATGATAAATTAGTGATGCATACTGTGTTTAGAGGCAAGATATAGGAAAGTTCCTTCATGCTAATTTCCTGCCCATTTGTAATCACTAGGTCTTAAAATTCCCCATATGTCTCTGTCAGGTAGATAAAAGGGCCCCGTTACTTAACTTCTGCTCAGACATTTCCCACACCTGGTTTTTGGTACAGTTCTAGAGTAGGAAGAGAGGAAGGTCTAAGGAAACAAAACAAGAGAAAATGCTTCCAGTTTGCAACATCAAATTTCATTACACTGGATCATAAACAACCCCAATTATCAAAGTCTGTTCACAGTTAAAGTTACCTTTTGAAAAGCAGTTGTGTGTCCATTTCCCTGGGAGCAGATGGCAGTTGTGTGGAATCATTTCACTGTCCATTTTGGAGATTTATAAGAAGAGTGGGGTCATGTTTACAAAGCCTTTTGCTTTCCTCACCAAATCAATTCCTTGTCAGCTTCCAGCCAGATCTCTGGAAGGGGTTAAGTAGGAGTCCAGGGGGACCACTTGACATTTGCTCCACTTATGACTTTTTGATCTTGTTGTTTTTGGCTTTTGAAGGGCAGGCCCACATTGAAGTGTGTGTGTGTGTGTGTGTGTGTGTGTGTGTGTGTGAGAGTGTGTGTGTGTGTGTGAGAGAGAGAGAGAGAGAGAGAGAGAGAGATGGGGCTTGGTCGTTGGTGGAGGGGGGAGAGAGAGAGGGACTTGGTCCGCTTTGGTGTGGGAGAGAAAAGGAAAACAACCCCATGATAACAGGTCAGATGGAGTCAAAATAACTTATTTAAAAAATTTGAGTGGAATTACATGCTATGAAATGATGATAATAGGCAGGAAAACACCAGGAGACTCACGTGTGAAACCCTTTATGAACAGGAATGTAAACCTTGTGGGTGTTTTGCTATCATTAACCAACACTTTAACATGGGCGTCAATGGAAACCAAATTACATAGTTCTTTCTGAGCCATGACCCAGTTAACTAAACCTCGGGCAGAGGTGGCAGATACTAATGCTAGTGGCTCTTGCCACTTACATCCTGTCTTTGTGCTTTCAGGCTGCTGTAACAAAAATACCATAGAGTAGGTGGCTTATAAACAACAGAGTTGTATTTCTCACAGTCCTGGAGGGCAAGTCCAAAGCCAAGGTGCTGGCAGATTCAGTGTCTGGTGAGGCTGCACTTCCTGGTTCATAGACAGTTGTCTTTTAACTGTGATATTTCTGGGGCTTCTTTTATAAGGGCACTAATCCCATTCATGAGGGCTCCACCTTTATGACCCAGTCACCTCCCGAAGGCCCACCTCCAAATACATCACATTGGGGATTAGATTTCAACATATGAATTTTCTGGGGAGGGGAAACACACATTTAGTTGATGGCACATCCCAAACTCAGGTCCTCATCTTCCCTGGTAGGGGGTGAGAAGAGAAATGAGGGAGAGGGAGTGGGGATGGGGAAAGAAAATTTGCCTAAAGCATTCCAAAGCCTAAGTGTGTTCTGAAGTACCTTGAAGAGTCGGGTAGAGAGAAGGTGACAGAGCAGTCATTGCTGCTGTAACGTCGGGATTTGGGATGTCAGGGCAGCAGGCACCTCAGCCACCACCTCGCCCGATACTGCCACTGGTTGACTGTACAGCCCTCCTCTTGATCCTGAAAGGATAATAAGATGAAGGCCTGGGTGTGGTGAAGATGGTCTGGTTCACAAGTTTTGTTTTGTTTTGTTTTTTGGCATTAACGAGTCTCCCTGTCTTGACCACTCTCAAGTGCAGTCCCTGATTATGTTTTGTCCCTGACTTCTCTGGGGTTGAGATGTTCTCTTGGACTACAGTAAACATCCTATTCACTTATTCTCAGATATGAACAGAATTGGTTTATCTGAGTCTCCCCGGTACAACACCTAACCTAAGCGAGGGTGAGAAGCCATGGTTAGCTGTGGGGAGCAGGGAGAGTCAAGTCCAGGGTTTGGTAACAGGAAAGCTTGGATGGTGAAAAGGAGGATAGGATAACGCCACAGGTGGGCACATCATGTGGGCAACTGCAGTCCAACTTTTGCTGGGACTTGGATGGTGTAAGGGAATCAGATAGCTCCAACTATACCCTAGGACTTCACATTTATGCAATGTCTGCAGTAAGTAATTACCATTTATATACTGGTTTACAGATCATGAAGTTGGCTTGTCCTCGTCACAGGCCTAGAAAGTGGTCAAGGTGAGTTTTTTTTTTTTTTTTTTTTGCGGTATGCGGGCCTCTCACTGCTGTGGCCTCTCCCGTTGCGGAGCACAGGCTCCGGACGCGCAGGCTCAGCAGCCATGGCTCATGGGCCCAGCTGCTCCGTGGCACGTGGGATCTTCCCAGACCGGGGCACGAACCCGCGTCCCCTGCATCGGCAGGCGGACTCTCAACCACTGCGCCACCAGGGAAGCCCTCAAGGTGAGATCTGAACCCAGGTTTCTCTAAGCGGGGAATCAGTATCCTAGATCCTTTTTCCTGGTCCCGAGGGACTTGTTGGCTGAGGAGTTTTTCAACATGTGCTTTAGAGGTCAGAGTCCACCAGAGGCGGCGGCCTGGCCCTTTAATGACAATCCCATTTATACCTAGAGTTGAAAGGGTTTTGTTTTCCAGTGAATTTTCTTTTTTTTTTTGGTGGGGGAGGTATGTTATATGTGGCTGATTTAGGCAGAACCTGCCCTGGCTACATCTTCTTGATCCAGCTGCTGTGGACATCCATCTCCACACCCTGGGTTCTGAGTCCAGACATCCCGAGGCGGGGGTGCCCCTCCTCTGCCTTTCATGTCACCTGGAATCTGCTCAGCAAGGTCTAGTGTGAGGGCTTAAAGCTAATCTTCCATAGTTTACGAGCCCAAATCCATTTACAATGAGGAAGACCCCGGCTGACCAGCAGCTTAAACAAATGTCCGCCTCTATAGCATTCCTATGGCGAGACTCGAGTTCCACATGCATGATGTAAGCAAGAGCCTGGGCAGGCCTTTCTCCCACACGTGGCTCAGAAATCATTTAGAAAGCAAACAGCGAAGACAGCGCTGGGCAGGCCACTGTTCCTTTTGCTCTGGGCCAGGCCTAAGCTCGCAGGCTGCTCCTGGAGGGCTCCTCTGATCTCAAGGTGCGATTGAAAACAGGTGTCTACCTAGTGCCTATAAAATATATACTGGCAATGGGGGAGATCCTTGGAGATTCTTTCAGCTGGTAGAAATATGGAGATAATTCCCAGCTCCGACTCTACCTAGATCCAGGCCTCCAGACCCATCTCTTTAAAAAAAAAAAAAATCCGAAAACTTTGAGGGAAACTGGGAGCATATGGTTCCACCATCCTGTTTTGTAGAAAGAAATGTGAAAAAGATTAGAGAGACTGTCAAAATGTCAGACTGGGCATGGCACTGCTGGGAAAGCGGCTCTCGTCCCTTGCCTTGTCCCCCCTCCTCCCCCGTCAGGGTGACCTAAGTGACCTTGGGCTGTACAGGCAAAGTGGTGACTGTGATTTGGATGCCAGATTTACCCGATTTCTATTTAGCAAATAAATCGAATGTACTGCTGCTCGTGTTTGGGATAAATACCTGATTAGTCTCTTAAAATATGACTACTACTGCCCATAAATGAAAGGAATTTCAGCTGGGCAGTGTCTGTCCAGAGCGAGAGGATTGGGTTTCATCTTTATTTGTTGTCAGCAAGTGCTCCTGATGTTTCCTACCTTGCAAGCTCATTAAGCAGATGCTTGAACATCGGGATGCTGACAACGCAGCTGTATTTCATTTGTAGATAATTGATGCAATAAATGTAATAACAAACGAGATATGTTGACTCATGAGCTAATTTGGGTGTAGATGTTACAACACTTGTGCAGCTGGAAATGTTTCCATCACACAAATCTGTTTCAGATAAATGCACCCCATTCCTGTCCTCACTAAGACAGAACAGAACAGAAAAGAAAAATCAAGTCATCCTGTATATCTAAAAATACAAAAGTTCATAAGTTATGGTCGGTTTAACCGCTGTTTGAAAAAAAATTAATATTAGCAATTTATTACACAAACAGGTAACATTAACCCCTTACACATTGAGGGGGAGCAAATTGAGGTGCTTGGACCTGGTTTACTAGGCAATTTGGCCTCGGCACCTGAAAAACCTTGGTCGGAAATGTGTGGATCCAGTGTTTTTCTTCTGCTTTCTTTTACTGCAGGCAGAATTTCTTTTTCATGGTCCATATATTTCCTCACCTTTTATCTTCTCAGATATTTAGAGAAGGCAATCTGAGTAGTTCTGTGTGGAAGGCACGGTTCTGGGACTTTAAAACAGTGGCTCTTGGGATGGCCAGCCTGAACAGAAAGGAGTTTGTAATATACGAGAAATACATGAGGAAGAAGCCATTATAATTAACCACTAATAGCCTAGGTCAGGGATTGATATGCTATGGCCCCACTGCCTGTTTTTGTATAGCTCGGGAATTAAGAATGGTTTTTACATTTCTAAATGGTTGCAAAGAATCAAAAGAAGAATAATTTCTTTTGGTGACACATGAAAATCATGTGAAATTCAAATGTGTCTGTAAAGTCTTAGAACACAGCTACTCATTCATTTATTATTCTCCATGGCTGCCTTGGTGGTTAGTTGTAACATTTACCATCTAGCCCTTTACAGAAAAATTTGGCCAACCTCTGGCCTAGACTAAAACATGACTAATTCATGCAAGTGAGGAAAAGCTAGACTTGATTGCAGTGTATCTGAAATTGAAATGATCTTCCAATTAAGTGCACAAAAGGGAAATAGGATAATCACCAGATGTTAGCAGAGGTCCTTCTCGAAGGAAGCATTGTTATTAGCATATATCAGTAATAGCCTACCCTTTGTTCCTTATGCTGACATTTCAGTGGATCACACCCTTTGTATGCAGACACTATTTTTAATCTGCTTGAAAAATTTGGGTAATTCAAAATTTTATAATATTATTTTTGTACTCAAACTGTTCAACAAATTGTTTTCTCAATAGATATTTTTAAAGGTCAGTTTCATGGAGGTATAATTTTCATATATTATATAGGTTTAGAGTTCCTGAGTTTTGACAAAAATGTTTATTTACTTCGCCACCACCACAATGAAGATATAGAACTGGTACATCACCTGAAGAAGTCCCCTCATGCCCCTTAGTGGTCAGTCACCTTTCCCCTTCCCTGGCCTCTGACTGTGACCGATGTATTTTCTGTTCTTGCAGCTTTACATTTTTCAGAATGTCCCAGGAATAGAATCGTACAGGATGTAATAGATATTTTAAAGTACATTTCAGCTCCCCCAACTGCAGTTTAGATGCCAGTGAACTCTTAATTTTCCTTGGTTAATCTGGACAAGGAGTTAAGTTCATTATACTGTTGTCCATATCGATACACTAAACTGGTGGGATTATGTTTCTGAAGTTAATATAAAATGTTCTTGCTAAGAAAGGAAGAAAATCTTGGTATCAGTTATACTGAATCTTCCTGGATGGATTTTTTTTTGTTTATATAATTTTAGACTTTTAATAGTCCCCAAATGATTTCTAAGATAGGTTTCTTTGTGAGTGAAAATGGAGAACAAATTGTTTTTACAGTCATAATCTGTCAGGCTAAACCTTTCTCTTCACTTTATACTTAAAAACAAAAAATTATTTCATGGAGTATAGGATTGTTCTCTAGGAATGGGGAGTTGAAGGAAATCTTTTTCACCATATGCATAAGCAAAAGAAGCAGAATACACGTGTATACATGTGCTTACACTAAGAAAAGAAAAAGAAAGTATTTCCTGTTTTTCTATATTGCACTCATTCTCTAGTCAGTTGAATGTGCTCTTTACAGGTAGCTGTTAATATGCTTATTTTCTTTCTAGACAATCCCACAACAAAGAGAGACGTTCCTATGTGCTGACAATGTTGTGTTAGTTCGTGTGAATAAACTTTAAGAGTACGTATTAAAAGTAATTAATATTCAAGATCATCGGCCCTAATCCAGCTTCTCCTTTCCTCTCCTTGCATTTTAGTGTCTAGTAGGGTCACATACTGTTGCCCTTAGGAGACCCTTTTCTAATTGTCTAGGATGGGGAAAATCCACAAGACTCCCTCAGTAGAAGCCAAGCATAAATTTGGGTAATGCAGTGGGTATTTAGATGCACCAAAGGTCTTGCTAGGTTTGATTCTCTACCTTAATATTTTTATGCTTTTGAATATTTTCCCTCCAGCTCCCAGAAGAGTATAAAAAATAAATTCAAGGCACTATAAGTATCTTTCTCAGTGGTAGGTTCTTATCCAACAGGACTAGAATTTTTGCCTTCTCTTTCTCGGTTGGGCTTTGGATTAAAACTCAAGGTAGCAAGTTCAAAAATTGGTCTTAAGTTTTCATTTTATTTCAGACTGAACTCATGTTACTCCTGTTGAAAATTGTACTGACAGGCCTATACATATAATTTATGATATTTCCAATCAAGATGTTTAGCTGAATTAGAAACATTTGTGAACAAGTCCTTCTGCAGTTGGTTAAAAGGCTTTTGGTTTTTTGGCTGGGAGGGGAGGAGTGCGTGGAATGTAGACGTACAGAAAGAACCCAGCATACCTTTTATTTCAACAATTGTTGATCAAGTAATTGACCGTAAACTGTTTACAACTGTGACCCTTGTTGCAATCACAGAGGAGGTGTTTATGGATAGACATTAAGCCCTTTTTAAAGTTGTTTCACAAAGTGCTGTTTACAGAGCAGACTTCCCAAAACATCTTGTTTTTCTCTGAAACATTATGTAAAGTGGGTAACAAGGTTGGTCAGATAGCATCGAGAAGGAAAGGGAGATGAACAAGTGAAGCTTTGCTTGTATTTTGGGGAGAACCTGACTTTTTCAATAATAATTCCATTTTCACATTTCACATCTTGGAAAAGGGAAATTTCAACATAAGATCTGCTAGTAACATTTGAAAGAAAAAAAAACTCATCCTTTTAGATAGAGGCTATTGCATTGGCTTGTTAAATTGCTGAAAGAGAAAAATAAATTCAAGCAATAAATTCTCCCATGAAGAGAAATAATATGCCTGTGAGGGAGAAAATATATTTGCAACTCCATTTTCAGAGGATTAAAATAAGATACGACAAGTTTACACAATGAGGTATCACCTCACACTGGTCAGAATCACCACCATGAAAAAATCGACAAACAATAAATGCTGGAGAGGGTGTGGAGAAAAGGGAACCCTCTTGCACTGTTGGTGGGAATGTAACTTGATACAGCCACTATGGAGAACAGCATGGAGGTGACTTAAAAAACTAAAAATAGAACTACCATACGATCCAGCAATCCCACTACTGGGCATATACCCTGAGAAAACCATAATTCAAAGAGAGTCATGTACCACAATGTTCACTGCAGCTCTATTTACAATAGCCAGGACACGGAAGCAACCTAAGTGCCCATCGACAGATGAATGGATAAAGAAGATGTGGCACATATATACAGTGGAATATTACTCAGCCATAAAAAGAAATGAAATTGAGTCATTTGTAGTGAGGTGGATGGACCTAGAGTCTGTCATACAGAGTGAAGTGAGTCAGAAAGAGAACGACAAATACCGTATGCTAACACATATGTATGGAATAAAAAAATAAATGGTTGTGATGGACCTAGGGGCAGGACAGGAATAAAGATGCAGATGTAGAGAATGGACTTGAAGACACGGGGAGGGGGAAGGGTAAGATGGGACAAAGTGAGAGAGTGGCATGGACATATATACACTACCAAATGTAAAATAGGGAGCTAGTGGGAAGCAGCCACATAGCACAGGGAGATCAGGTCGGTGCTTTGTGACCACCTAGAGGGGTGGGATAGGGAAGGTGGGAGGGAGACACAAGAGGGAGGGATATGGGGATATATGTATACATGTAGCTGATTCACTTTGCTATAGAGCAGAAACTAACACAACATTGTAAAGCAATTATTCTCCAATAAAGATGTTAAAAAAAAGATACGACCAGTTTAAATCATACATTTACTAAAGAAAATACCAAGAGATTTTTATAAAAAGGTTATGTGAATTGTTAAATAAAAGAAAGGTACAGTTATTTTTCAAAGAATGCATCTTTGGAAGGTGAAAAACTTCTGGAACCAAATGTGTAGTACAAAGGGAAAGCACCGGTTCACGTAAGAGCAGCGCCCCAGCTGCCATGCATGGCCGACCTCACCTGGATGTAACAGTGATGCAATTGATCTGGTATTTCTTGAGGACCCCATATGTGTCTGCACTTGCTAGTTGTAGAGAGAGACACTTTCCTCCCCTCTGATGAGGTTCAAAGAATTGAACTCGGTGAAGAGATAGCTGGCAAATTCAGGCATCACCACTAGCAAAGGAGTTAGGAAGCTTTGGCAACACTCTGTGTGTGAGGTGAAGGGAACCGAGGCTCAGGAGGTGGTTGAAGAAAATGAATAGACCAGGTAACTAAGACAGGTTTGGGGACGGGACAATTGGCAAAATTAGTGCCTGGGCTGGGAGAAAACACAAATGACTCTGTTTTTCAAATCAGAGGGACCAAAAGAAACAGGGTATTCCAGGGAGAGGGTTTTGATGAAGAGGATGCCAAGCTTAATTTCAGAGAAGGTGATTTTAAGAAGGTTCTGGAACATCCAAGGGAAAGTGCCCAGGGGTAGGAGTAATTAAACTATTGATGACTCTTAGGTTTATCTCAATAGTGTGTGGGTTTTGATGCTTAAAATATTAATCAGATGGGATGTTGAACTGAAAGGCAATCATTTTGACAGTATGATGCACTACTTAGGAGCTCAAGATCAGAGTAAATCTCTGGAGAAAGAAAAGCAGATGGGGAAACAAATATTTCCCGAAGGATCTACCAACTCCTGGGCAATAAGCCTTGTGTTTTTGCATGCTTTCTCATTTTCATCTTCAAGACACTTAACCCTCCTTTGATTTAGGTAAAGATATGAAGATTAGAAGTGCTCAAAAAAAGTGCTCAAGAAGGTATTATTCCTACTTCACAGGTGAGGAAAGAGAGGATCAGAGAGGTTCAGCAACTCATTCACAGACTGAGATAGAAAGTGAGGTCTCCCAGACCTCTGAAATCCACGTGCTTTTTCTCTGTACTCCGCAACTGGCCTGGCCTATATTTGCTTTCACCTCTCAGTTGTGGTATTTATGGCCTTCTCTATATCCAGAGTTGTTTTAATAATTGCTCACTAGGTTTAAGACTTGCAACCCCTATTGATGACATTGACTGGTACCCACAATTAAGTCCGAGAAAATGTGTTTCAAGGACCCAGTCATATCAAGTCCGAGAAAATGTGTTTCAAGGACCCAGTCATATCAAGTCAGTAGCTGTCCATACCGTCTTCAGGCACTGTGCATACACTCCTCATTTCTCATGTGACTGAGCAAAACTTTCTTTTGGGCGACTTGCTCAATACCACAGGAAAGACATTTATTGAGCATACTATGTTCATGACCAGTTAAGGATGGAATATCAAAGTGTCTTCTGAGAGGGCTGGGAGCTTCTCCCTAGATGTGGACAGGAGTCATACACGTGTAGCAGGAAACTTTATTAAGAGATTCATTTTCATCCCCTTATTGTATTTCTCCCTCACCTGATCTACGAAGGTAGTTAGGCCTTCATGGGCCCCTCCCATAGGTCTTGAAGCATAGGCTGACTTCAAGACCCATCTCTTGCTGACTTTTCTTAAAGTCTTGGCTCATTGGAGTGGGTGGGGAAGAATTTTATACCTCATGACCTTGAAGGAAACAGTAGGGGGCAGGGAACTCAGAAATCCCTGACCCCACCCCAAAAATCAGAGGTGGGTGAAAGAAGAGTGGGGCCCATCTCTTGGTCTGTGGCAATGGAAAATGTCAGAGGGAAATAACTGCATCGCACCCTTAGTGAGGCTGGCTCTATGTTCTAGAACTCCTATCTCCGAGAATCCCTGTAGCCCACATGTGACTTGAATACAGAGCTTCCAACTCCAATGAAATAGACTGGGCTTGGACAGTAAGGATGTTGGTGAGAACAGTGATGGGCTGGATGATTCATAATAACAGGCAAGTGTTTTGTCTTTGACTGTGACTTAGGAGTATCCTTCATTTCACATAATGACTGATGTCCACGGGGAGCAAGCCAAGAGTCAGATTCAGTGTTAAAGAAAATGGAGATATTATTTTATACATCAAGATTGTAGGTTGACATTTACTTCTACTTTATATGTATGTAGATAAATCTCTATTAGATTCATGATTATGGATTGGACTTCCAGTGGGAGGGGCAGGGACAGTAAATGATGCAGGATTTTTACAGTGGGAGAGATCTTTATGGGAAAAAGGAGTTCAAAGCTTCATTGCAGATATTTGTGGCAGAAACTGTTAGTCGTCTATCCAATATCCTTTCCCCCAGTCTTTTGTTCTAGTCAATTCTAGCTAAAAAAACAAACAAACAAACTAGTCCCTTGCAGCTTGAGTGGTAAAATTGCATATTTCTGACCAATAGATGAACATAGCAGATCTCCCGGGAAGCCTTTTTTGTTCTTTTTTTTAAAAGAAAAATAACCAGACTTAGCATCGAAGACTTTTGCCTTTACTCCTCACCTCTGTCTTTTTGTTTGTAAAACACACGTGATGCTCATGGGTGGGATTAGCTATCTTACAACCTAGATGACAGAAGCCACATGCTAAGCAGGGTGGACCAGAGGAGGGAAGAGACCTGGGTCCTTGATCACATCCTTGAGCACTTGGACCAACTCTGGAAGGTACATTTCCGGACTTCTTGTTGGGTAAGAAAAGCCATAGCTGCTTGGGTTAAGCCATGGTTATTGGGTTTATGCTCTAGGTAGTCAAGTCCTAAGGATCCAGGAAAGCAGAGAGGAGAGGGGAGGGACATTCAGGGAGGCACAGAGGTGGGGTTGGATGTGGCATATCCGGGGAGCAAGGTGCGGAACAGTCTGAAGGGTTGTTCATTCTGGCTGGAAAATGTCTAGTGAAAAGATGGGGAAGGACCAGGCCAGTATGGAACTGATTAAATATTACAGTGCTGTCCTTTTAAAATACTGAAAACAGGACTAACCAATACGTTTAGCGCTAATTGGGTTAGATCAGGCTTTCGCTGATGATAGGCTTGTTATGGGAAAAATGGTTTAACTATCAATTATCAGAACTTGTCAAATATGCTTTCATAATGAAGATTCCACTGCATTATCCAACAACTGGCTGATGGGTTTGTCAGGGGGTTGGGCCTGCAGATGTTATGCTACTGGCATATGATATAGATTGTGTCTACACTACAGAAAGCAAAGTGGAAACCTGGCGATGATTTTGACTGATGGAGTTTTTTCTCTCTGCTGACTTAAGCTTTATTATTCAGTTGAAATCATTCAAACAGAGGCGTGGTGAATCCCCAAGGAGCTTCAAGTAGCTTCCTTCATCTTTCTAGTGGTTCTTGGACTTGAGCAGGTGTCAGACTTACTGGGTGAATTTGTTCAATGCAGATTCCTGGGTCTGACCCTCAGAGATTGTGGTGTAACAGGTCTGAAATGGCTGTTGGGAATCTTTACTTTTAACAAGTGCCCCTGGTGACTCTGTTACGGATGGTTTTCTAAGTGTCGTTTGAGAAGCATGGATACATAGTCTGTTCTGTTCCCTTGTTTCCTTCTTCATACCAATGTTCTGATGATTTCCAGAAGGAAAGGAGTTTCTGAAGGTGAGGGTCTTATTTAATTTTCCATGACTTTATGTTAGCAGCTAGAAGGTGTCAGCACACTGTTTTTCAGATTCTCATGCCTCCTAAATATTTTTGTTGTTTCAGATTCCAAAAGAATGCTGTTTATTTCTTTATTAAAATAATTATGTTTATTAACTACTAAGCTTGTGAAAATTCAGGAAGGGTTAAATAAAAAGTACAAATCACCGCTATTGCTCTACTTAGAACCATTGCTAGTGATTTGGTATATTTTCTTTTCTCGTCCTTCACATAAAAGTTGGAATCAATATGCTTAAAGACATGTATGCTATTTTTCATATCCTTCATGTTTTATCTTCTCAGACTTACTGGTGTTAGGGTCCTGATTGCTAACATGGAAGTGAAGGTATTCTACTCTCTTCATGAATCTGCTGTTCATCATTACCTTATAAAACCTCTCTAGAATGTTTGTGCATACATCTTTGTTTTATAAGGATAAGATACACTTAATAAATGAATGAGGTCTTGTTGGTTTAAAATAAGCAGCATAGTCATTTTAGAAAAGACTCAGAAGTTGCTTAATGCTTTTGTGTGAATCTAACTTATAAGCAGCTCTTCTTGTGTCATTTGCAGTTAAAGCCTTACCTCTTGTTGTGGAATAGGACACCCAAAGTACCAGGCCACCACATCTCTGTACATTTATGACAATAAATGGTGTTGTAGTGAGAGCCTAGATATTTGGCTCCTTGAATCAACTAGGAATCTTTGGTTGCAAGCAACAGAAACTGACCCTGGCTTATATAAAATGGGAAATTTACTGGCTGGATAGGAGCAGCTCATAGAATCAATGGGAATGCAGAAGAACTGGGCCTTAGTGAAGTTAGAAGGACAGTTCAGAAGCTTTAGGTGGCAGGTAATAAAGTGTGGTCTCTTTTGGGCACTCGTTCCAGAATGAGTCTGCACTGTTTTCCATCACTGGGTCCCTCCTCTAAAGAGACCACCGTGTTCATTGTTCATTCATCCATTCATCAGGTGATGGGTGCCAGGCACTTTTCTAGGTTTTATGGTTACAGCAGTGAACAAAACAGACAGAAGCCTTACCCTCATGGAGCTTGCATTCTAGTTGGGGGAGATGATAATAAACTAATAAGAAAAAAGGCCAAAAATATTTAGTATGTTAGGTAGCAGTAAGTGTTATGGAGTATAAATGAGGGAGGGTATAATGTGATAGGGACCTGCAGCAGGAGGGTGATGCAGTTTCAAATAGAGTGGTCAGAAAACGCCTGATCCAGAAGGTGAGGTTTGAGTCAAGACCTAGAGGAGATTGGTGACATTTCCTTGCAGAGGAATAGTGTTGACTTAATCCTGCTGGTTGCTCTGTTGCTAATATACTGAATATACCAAAAGCTGAATCGTCACTGATAAGAAAGCTTCTGCAATCATCCAGCGAGGAGATGATTTGGGCTTGGGCCAGAGTGATCTTAGTGGAGGTGATGATAAGAAGCGACCAGCTTCTGGATCTCTTGTGAAGGAAGAGCTGTCAGATTTGACGGCCGTCAGGATATGGAGTGTGAAAAGAAAGGGAAGAATCAATGATGACTCCCAAGTTTTTTCACCTGAGCAGTTCTTAAGATGGAGAAGACTGTAGGAAAGAGCAAGTCTGCAGGATTCAGGAGTGTGGTGTGGGCATGCTAAGGGTGAGATCAGGTGGAAGTATCAAGAGTTGGCAGTTGGACATGCAAGTGGGTGATCTGGAGTTCAGGGGCGAGATCTGTGGTGGGGATATTAATTAAATTAAATTAAGTGAATGGTATTTAAAGCCATGAGGTTGGTTGAGATCACCTTGGAAGTGAATGTAGATGGAAAAGAGAAGAGGCCCGAGGCAGGTATATGGGGGAGGGGAAGACTTGAAAAGGGGACTGAGAAGGAGTGATCTAATTGATTGGACCAACTTATGTCGTATGGCCATGCCTTGATCTGGGTTGGGAGCAGTCTTGCCTAGTTGACAGAGTCACCAAATAGACAGTCTCACCAAGACTGCAAGCAGTGGTGGAGGTGGTTCCCCAAAGTCGTCATCAGAAGAAGGAATGGACTCTCTGCAAACATAAACAACACGTGGCCACATACTCCTCTTCCCAGAATTTATTAGATATGCATTTAGCTCTTTTCACAAAAGCATGTAATAGAAGTAAGTTGCGTCCTAAGTACTAAGGCACACTCGTCTGGATTATACGAAGTTGCTAGATACTTGTGCTAATCCATGCTATTTCATTTCTTAATAGAAATTCAAGAATCCTCATTATCCCTTGAGCTATTGAAACTGTGGATTTTGTTGCTAAATTGGATACTAGAATATAAAACCTTTAAGGCAAGGATTGTGTCCTATTTGTCTCTGTGTCCCTAACACCAAACATAGAGCTTGACATAGGTTAGGTATTCAATATGTATTTTACCATAAATCAATGTATGAATCATTTGGGACTGCTGATGCCTTTTATTTTCCTTAAGTTATTGGGCAGTGTATTTATCAGAGCTCTTTGTTTTCAAGAGAGAAGCCCAGCTAAAACTGTCTTGAGCAAGAAAGGAAATTTATTGGTTCTTATGATTAGAATGTGGCAGTGACTTCAGGCATGGCTGGATCCAGGTGTCAAACAATGTTATCGTGTATTTCTCTCACTTTTGGCAGTGCTTCCTTCTGCAAGGGCACCATTTTCACATAGGATCTCCTCCACCCTCACCCTGTGGTAGCAAGATAGCCACCCTCAGATCCGGAGTTACATTTTACCAGCTTAGCAACCCCTGTGGAAAGGGATCATCTCTTTCTTAATTGTTCTTGAAGTTCTCTGATGTGGGTCACAGGACTGTCACTGAATCAATCACTGTAGCCAGGGTGATGGAGTCTTCTCATTGACTAGGCCTGGTCAAATGTTCACCTTGAGTGCTAGGACCAAATGTTATGCACTAAGACGTGATCCTCCCAGGAGAAACTGAGGTACTAATAGCCCAAGAAAAGGAATGACTATTGAGTGGGTTGAAGCAATACACAGCCACTGCAAGGATGAAGAATATCTTAGGAATACTTGGAGGAAGCAGATTCTTTGACACTTCTATGGTATGTGTCTGTACAGAATCTGCCACAGATGGTTGTCTAACCATAGGTTGGAATGAGTTGGCAAATTGCAAGCGGTTGTGCTTGAATTTCGTAAACCACAGAACCACTAGGATGCTGCTGATAGACTGTTTCCTGTCTCTCTCTGCACCTTGGGCCTGGGAGAGCAGCTCCAGGCATTGCCTGCCCCTCTGAAGATTCGTAAGGCGGAGGCCACCTGGAGCCGTGCCCGGAGGACACCCTGTTAAATACAGAGATGAAGTTATCATGGGCTTGGCGAATCCTCTTCTTGCTGTTTTATGATAACACCCTCAGCCAAGGAGATGATCCAAGGTGTGGTGCTTCAGAACAATGAAGCCTCTTAGTGGAACACCACAGACCTCGGAAAAGAGAACTTTGATACCCCTTGGGGAAAGTTGCTGTAATTTTGAAGGTGTTTCACTCGGGAAAGGAGCCTGTGATTTGTGAAGCAAGACTAATCTGCTCATGGGAAGCTGCAGCATGAAATGAGACAAGGTGTGATAACCTGTCAAGTTCCAAAGAGAGATGATTTAGGGGGAGATAGCGGCTTGAAAACGTGAGGATGGGTGTTACTAACTTAATCCATATGATGCCTTCAAAACAAAAAGTATATTAGGGGAGAACGGCATGAAGCAGACATTTTTCATTGTCTCCAGGTGATATTTCTCCCGTGAGTTTACAAGCAAGTGTTGGCATGCTGTGTGCAGACATTTGTACAATAGATTAGAGAGCCCAGATCACCACAGATGAAAAGTGGGGGGAGTGGGGGGGACACGTTTGACTCTTTCCCTTCCCCCTCTAATTTATCTATCTCATTTATTCCAGACAAGAGCTCCTTTGCTTTGTGAAAACTAGAGACATCTGTAGTTACACAACCTGAGTCGAGGATAATCAAAGCTCACGCTGCCAGGTGTGAACAGATTGCTTGTTGGGTCAGGAAGGTGGCGCTTTTCCTCCTTCCCCTCATCTCGGGCACCATCCACAATCATTAGGAGGCGTTTTCCAGGAGCGGATGGGGAAGAAGTATCCCTATTCTGGTGGGAGAAGCAGATGCCAGCTGGACCAGGATGACTGATGCAACCTGGCAATATGCTTCCACTTTTGTAAGACAGTTCCACAGACTTTCCTTGCTAATCTTGGGGCTCAGAGTGATGCTGTGGAGGGGGAGCATGGACGTTTGAATGGTTCCATATTTGGGTGGTGTTCCAGCTGTAACAACTCACTTTTGCTAGGATGTTCATGTACGTCCCCTCAACCGGGGAAAGGCTTTCCAAATCTAGGTAACAGATTCTCAGAATGGTCTTTTGCTCCTGGGAAGAAGGGACTGTAAGAAGCCTCTAGTTAGAAAGAAATGACGACGAGGTTCTGTGGTGACCCTCATATGATTTTTGTTTTGAAATTTTATTTATTTTTAGCTAATTTAAACTTAAAAACTGATAGGCAAGTACGTCGTTGGAGAACTTTTAAGTATGTTTGGAACAACTTGAGTGTGTGAACCTACTTTTTTGTTTTTTAAATAGACTTTTTTTAGAGTAGTTTTAGGTTCATAGCAAAATTGAACAGACGGTACAGAGATTTCCCATATAAACTCTGATTCTGCACATGTACACCTCTCCCACCATCAATATTTCCCATTAGAGTTGTACCTTTGTTACCTTTGATGAATCTGCATTGATGCATCGCCACTCAAAGTCCATAGTTTACATCAGGCTTCAGCCTTGGTGTTGTATATTCCATGGACTTTAACAAATGTATAATAACAGGCATCCACCATTATAGTGTCATACGGAATAGTTTCACTGCCCTCAAAATCTTCTGTGTTCTGCCTATTCATCCTTTCCCCTGCCTCGACCCCTGGTAACCACTGATCTTTTTACCGTCTCCTTAGTTTTGCCTTTTCCAGAATGTCATATAGTAGGAATCAGAGTATGCAGCCTTTTCAGGTTGGCTTCTTTCATTTAGTAATGTGCATTTAAGATTCTTCCGTATTTTTTTTCATGGCTTGATAGCTCATTTCTTTTTAGTACTGGATAATATTCCACTGTCTGGATGTACCATTTCCATATGATTTTGAAATGGTTGGTTTACTGCTTGTGGACAAGGGATGTGACAAAGAGTTGGACAGATCTGGAGGACTTGCATGCGTCAGGAGCAGATAGGCTCTTCTGCTCGCTGACGTTGGAATGCCACTTGTTGCAGGGGTTTCGTAGACATGGAGAACTTCTTCTGCCTTTTCACCTTTAATTTTTTTTTTCCTCTAGTTTTACTGAGATAAATTGACATATAGCCCTGTATAAGTTTAAGGTGTACAGCATAATGATTTGACTTACATGCATCGTGAAATGATGAGCACAAGTTTAGTGAACATCCACCATCTCATATAGATACGAAATTAAAGAAAAAATGTTTTCCTTGTGATGAGAACTCAGGATTTACTCTCTTAACAGCTTTCATATACAACATCCAACACAGATCCTTATGGATCCAAATTCCACATTCTTTTCCTCTTCCAGCCACTTGCTATCTCAACTCCTCAGGTGGTAGCAAAGAAGTCCAGTCAAAAATTAAAGGTGATCGGGCTTCCCTAGTGGCGCAGTGGTTGAGAGTCCGCCTGCCGACGCAGGGGACGCAGGTTCGTGCCCCGGTCCGCGAAGATCCCACATGCCGCGGTAGCAGCTAGGCCCGTGAGCCATGGCCGCTGAGCCTGTGTGTCCGGAGCCTGTGCTCCGCAACGGGAGAGGCCACAACAGTGAGAAGCCCGCGTACCGCAAAACAAACAAACAAACAAAAAACAAAAAAAATTAAAGGTGATTAAAGAGGAAAAGAGTGTGGAATTTGGATCCATGAGGCTCTGTGTTTGGGTCCTGGTTCTGCCACTTATGAACCATGGGATCTTGAGGAAACCATTTTATCTCTGCCTCTGAGCTGTGGTTTTTCCATCTGTAAATAGGAGACAGGGATCCCAGCTCAAAGGACACTTGTGAGAATTAAATAGCGCATGTGATACTGTTTCATAAACTATGTAACACCTTTTCAAATGTTCATTTAGTAATTGTTCCAAATGAAGGGACTGAGTCCCTGGTATTCTTGTTCTTGGTTTCCTTCTCCTGTTTTCCCCAACTTTCCCTGTGGTGGGGAACCACAGAACCAGTTATTGCATCTTCATACACGGAAGGGCGTTTTTTGCTGAGCACAGTCTATCTCAGGGGCCAGATCTGCTCTTTAACTCATGAATGAACCTTCCCTCACCTTCAAATCCCCCACCAACCCCCAAAGTCTCACTCCAAACACTGGAAATCTCACAGGCTGACTTAAATGGGGACTGCTCCAAACTTGATCTGGACCACCCCAAATTATCCAAATGGCTTGAAACTCAAAATTCCCTGCTAGTTAGTCCACAGTTGATTTCTAGACCATGTCATTAATTAAAAATATTTTCCTCTGAGTTTTTCTAGAAGCAATACAAGTTTTGGGTGAATTTGAGGAAGTTGTTTATGAAGACCCTCAGGAATGGGAACCTTCCACATTTCTCTGGTTAAGGTCCCAGGCAGCTCAGGTTCAACCATAGCACTTACACGTAGAGGTTTGATGTACCCACTACTTACCCCTGATAGGGGCAGTTCGTGCCTTGGGAAAATACTCACCTTTTCTCTAAGCCGTTCCACTGAAAATGCAATGCAGAAAGTCAATGTCAAGTTGAAGGAGGAGCTCTCAGATCACCTCTCGGGTCACAGAGTTTGCTTGTGAATTCTGATTTCTGACTCGCTCAGGAGTGTAGATCTGGTCTCTCCAGGATAAGGTAAGCTCCATGCGGCTAGGGGACATTATCTTATGCTACCGTTGTGTCCCTTACAATTTGTGGCACAATGGTTGGAATAATTTGACCTGGAGAGGTATGAAAGTGGCCCAGGGACTTCAGGAAGGGGGGAACGGTTCTATAGATATTCAGTAGTGCAGAAGAGGTGATCATTTAGGCAGAAGGTATGTAGATTTCAGGACCATTGAACCAGCATGAAGGAATGGATATCAAAACTGGCTTTGAAGTTTTGCAGTGGGTCTGGGGGGAGGAAAGAAGCCCAGCAAAGAGGAGGTTGAGGTTTACAATCTCTAGAGAAATAAATTTCTTTGACCCCTTAGCATGTGCTTCAAATCCTTTCTTGGAAGCAGAAGTGGATGTAAATGGTGAAAGAGTAAATATTTTAAGAAAAAATTGGAAGCTCCCAGAAGGAGGCATTTCTAAAATATATTCATAAAAATACTGGATCTTTGGGTTTTAGTTGGATATCTCAAAGGATAGAGGTTTTGTGATTAAATCTACCAGAGTAAATCAAGTTAATGTATGCTAGTGTCCATCTCCAAAGGGATTTCTATAGTGTGTATCATTTCTCAAAATTATTTAATCATGGACCCCTCTTAGTGCAGAACACTTACTATCAAGTCTTTCAAAGACTATGGATCAGGAAATGCTGCTCTAAGGTAAGCTAGGCCACTTGGGGATTCCTAAAAAGAATGCCTTTTAGAATATCTTTCCAATTTCACCTTCGTTTTTGAGTGCTTATTAAATGTTAGGCACTGCTCTAAGCATGTGGTATATATTATTCCATTTTTTCCTCAAAACAAACCAATTAGGTGAGTATACTTGATATGTTTTAAAGATGAGAAAACTAAGGTTCAGAGAAGCGAAATAACTGGAAATTACTGAGCTTGTACCTGAACCCAGTCGTTCTGTTGCAGACCCCATGCTACTAATCACTGTGATCTATGACCATAGCAAAAACAAAATAGAACAAAACAAAGCAAAATTCTTCAATACTTTATTCTGTTCTATGATGGTTTCAGGGGTTGTAAACTGGTTATTCCATTTTTCTTGGCACAATATTTAAAAATAACTGGAATTTGAATACCTTTGAGCAGTGCATGAACTTATTTGTTGTACTGGACTCTCTATTCTGTATTGTTTAATCTCAATCTGATGCAGAAAATTAATCACCTGCCTATAGGCATTCGGGTTTTCACTTGTTGTCACAGCTCACTGTGGCTGGTTCAGAAAGGAAAAGAGTGTAGCCTGGGAATATTGGAACTAAATTACTTTCATGTTTTTAGGAGGCAAGAGAAATCTGGGACCTCCTCAATGTCAGCAAAAGCAGCAGCAAAGAAAGTGGTAGAGTCTCTCTAGTGGACCGTCTCATTGTAGCTTCCACTCAATGTAGGAATTCTTCTTTAAAACATTTAAAAAAATATTTAATTAAAAATTTTATTGGGGTACAGTAGATTTACCATGTTGTATAGGAATTCTTTCTAAAACATTCTGGAGGTAGACATTTCATGTCTGCTCCAACACTTTTAATGACAGAGGAATTACTACTTATAATACTGACTTAATACGCATATTAAATTGGGATTTTTTGCGTCCCTTGCCTAAAACTTGCACCTTAGTGCTTCTGCCTAATGGAGGAACATAGAAAAAAATCTCTGTCTTTGCTAGAATGTCCCTTCTATTGGATGGTCCTCTGAACATACTGATTCCTTCCATGGTTTTTCTTTCCTTTTTTTTTTTTTTTAACATCTTTATTGGAGCATAATTGCTTTACAACAAAGTGAATCACCTATACATATACATATATCCCCATATCTCCTCACTCTTGCGTCTTCCTTCCACACTCCCTATCCCACCCCTCTAGGTGGTCACAAATAATCAAGCTGATGTCCCTGTGCCATGTGGCTGCTTCCCACTAGCTATCTATTTTACATTTGGTAGTGTATATAAGTCCATGCCACTCTCATACTTTGTCCTAGCTTCCCCTTCCCCGTGTCCTCAAGTCCATTCTCTGTCTATGTCTTTATTCCTGTCCTGCCTGTAGGTTCTTCAGAACCATTTTTTTTTAAATCTCTATATATATGTTAGCATACAGTATTTGTTTTTCTCTTTCTGACTTGCTTCACTCTGTATGACAGACTCTAGGTCCATCCACCTCACTACAAATAACTCAGTTTCGTTTCTTTTTATGGCTGAGTAATATTCCATTGTATATATGTGCCACATCTTCTTTATCCATTCATCTGCTGATGGACACTTAGGTTGCTTCCATGTCCTGGCTGTTGTAAACAGTGCTGCAATGAACATTTTGGTACATGACTCTTTTTGAATTATGGTTTTCTCAGGGTATGTGCCCAGTAGTGGGATTGCTGGGTCATATGGTAGTTCTATTTGTAGTTTTTTAAGGCACCTTCATACTGTTCTCCATAGTGGCTGTGTCAATTTACATTCCAACCAACAGTGCAAGAGTGTTCCCTTTTCTCCACACCCTCTCCAGCACTTATTGTTTGTAGATTTTTTGATGATGGCCATTCTGACTGGTGTGCGATGATATCTCATTGTAGTTTTGATTTGCATTTCTCTAATGGTTAGTGATGTTGAGCATCCTTTCATGTGTTTGTTGGCAATCTGTATATCTTCTTTGGAGTAATGTCTGTTTAGGTCTTCTGCCCATATTTTGGATTGTTTTTTTTTTTTGATATTGAGCTGCATGAGCTGCTTGTATATTTTGGAGATTAATCCTTTGACAGTTGCTTCATTTGCAAATATTTTCTCCCATTCTGAGGGTTGTCTTTTTGTCTTGTTTATGGTTTCCTTTGCTGTGCAAAAGCTTTTAAGTTTCATTAGGTCTCATTTGTTTATTTTTGTTTTTATTTCCATTTCTCTAGGAGGTGGGTCAAAAAGGATCTTGCTGTGATTTATGTCATAGAATGTTCTGCCTATGTTTTCCTCTAAGAGTTTGATAGTGTCTGGCCTTACATTTAGGTCTTTAATCCATTTGAGTTTATTTTTGTGTATGGTGTTAGGGAGTGTTCTAATTTCATTCTTTTACATGTAGCTAAAAATATGGAATGCTTTACGAATTTGCGTGTCATCCTTGTTCAGGGGCCATGCTAATCTTCTCTGTATCATTCCAACTTTAGTATATGTGCTGCTGAAGCGAGCCCCACGGTTTTTCCTTCGTAATCAATTCTCTATCCCTTCCTTAGCTTTACCCCACTTCTGGGGATGATCAATATCTTGACCAGGTGATACACAGAATTTGAGCAGGACATCCAGAGTTGCACGCATCACTCAGGATGTGCCCTGGTCGGTGGAGGCTGTCTTGGGACCTATATTCATGATCTGGGCACCATGCTTTTTATGACACAGGCCCGGTTTGCCTTGTCTTGGCTTTTTCAAGTGGCTGTGTTCCTCAACTGGTTCACTTAAATTTATGGTCAACCAATGGCCAAGATCTGTTTCATACAAAGCTAAGCTACGTGTTTTGATTCAGGAAAATTGTCCAGACTATATCATAGTTAATTTAGAAGTGGATGTGTTGACTGAGTCCTATACACTGGGTTCTCTGTGAAATGCAATAATATTAAACTTGTGTAATCATGAGAATGTGGTGCTTGAACAGTGATTTGGGTTGGAGTGGTACAGACTGACAGCTGGGTCTTGTTGGTGAGGGGATTGGTGGAGGTGATATTGTGTAGAACAAAGGTGGGAGTATGGAAAGGTAGGATGGGGCCAGCTATAGGGGGCCTTGATATCAAGACAGAGAAATCTCACCTCAAGATTGTAGGTGTAGAGGGAGGTAGGAAATGGCAGAAGCGCTGCTGAAGGTGTGGTGTTCGGAATAGAGGGTCTAGATGCTGGAGGCAGGGAACACAGCTCCAAGGCAGTTGGAATAAGAAAGTGATGATCAGCTACCTTGAAGAACCATTTTGGAGGAGAAAAAACAAGACTTACTGCATGGAGGTAAGGAAGAAGGGTTAGATAAATGACTGTAGTTTCACACAGGGTTGATGTAGATATGGTGGTTCCATGGTGAGACCTGAAGAAATGTTTGGATGAAAGAGGACGGTTTTGTTTGGGACCGTTTTTGGGTGGTTGTGTGGGTTTGGGGGCAGCATGACGTGGCCCAGTAAACCTTCTGGAGATACAAGCTGGGGAAACAGCCGATGGGCAAAACTTGTGAATGTGTTCGTCTTCTTAGTACGTGCCCTTGGTACCTGCCCCGTTCTGAGTGAACAGATAAGTGTGTACCTGGTGCAGAGGTTAAGAGCAGTCCAGCCCCGCTCTGCCGTTTGCTAGCTGTTTGACTTGGGCAGTCAGTGTAACCTCTCTGCGCCTCAGGATAGTTATCTGTAAAAGGAGGAATAATGATGCCAACTTCACAAAGATGTTAGGAGGATTCAATAAAACCGGGTGCAGCTGTCTTTACGAGGAAGCGTACAGTGGCATGTAGGGCTCCACACGTCACAGATGCTGTTACTGTTGGTGCTGTTATCACTGCTGTCGACCCGCCAGTGGGCTGGGGATTCTCAGGAGGTGGTGTTTAGGGACTGAGACCGTTCTGAGTGTGGGGATCTGCCTGAGAAACTTGTCATCACTCGGGAGATGCTGAGCAGAGAGAAAAGCATTCACCCCTTCCTGAAAACCTGCTTGGAGAAAAATACTCACTCACCAGGGGTGTATTTTTTCAGCCTCTGGAGCCCCCAGTGCCGCCTACCTCCCCATCTCCCACTAACAGGCTAGCTTTATACAGCTGTCATACACACCTACCGTCCTGTCCAAGTCCTTACCAGCTTTCCCTTCCCCCAGCAACTACCCCTGAGCCCTAACACCCGAGGATGGCAATGAACTCAGGTGGCAATGACCATAAGCAGCGGCGGCCAAAGCACACAGCACTAGGATCTTCCCCTGATGCTCCAGGTCCCGCACAGATGTGGGCTTGAAACAGCTCTCCCGTGACCGGTCTCAGGTGCATTTCAGGTGCTCGTAGGTCACTTGGCATTTGCTGCAAGATCACAATGGAAATAACAGCACAGCTATTTCTTTTTTTTTTTTAGTCCTTTAAAAAATTTTTTTATTGGAGTACGGTTGATTTACAATGTTGTGTTAGTTTCAGGTGTACAGCAAAGTGAGTCAGTTATACACATACATATATATCCACTCTAAAGATTCTTTTCCCATATAGGTAATTACAGAGTACTGGGTAGAGTTCCCTGTGCTATATAGTAGGTTCTTATTAGTTATATATTTTGTATATAGTAGTGTGTATATGTCAATCCCAGTCTCCCAGTTTATCCCTCCCCCTCTTCCCCTCTGGTGAGCAGAGCTATTTCACGTGCTGCAGTGTCAGAAAATGCTGCATGCACACAGGCCAGGGCTTTGTAGGCCTGTGTGTGGTAACATAAGCCAGGGCAGCCGAGCCTACCTGCGCTCAGAGAATGCTGGGAAACATGAATGGGGACTCTTGGCAGCTTTGGGACGAGCTGGACTCCTTAGCACAGGGCTTGGGAAGCTGTTTGTGCTTCGATGGATTAGTTTTTTCCTAGTGAAGTAAGACATGACACGTCTGATGGCGAACACCCTAGAACTGTGAGAAAGATTCCTCTCTTATGTTAACTTTCATGCCAACTTCTTGGGGAACGACACCTGCCTGATCCATCTGCTACCTGGTCCTCATTTGTGTGTGCGGCTCTTCAGTGGAAGGGCAGAGCATCTAAATTCCCCTCCTCTGGACAAATAACTCAGGCCAGAAGGGCTCTGGGCTGTATATCGGCGCTCAGCAAATCCCTACCTCTTTGGTCATCCTGACATGCTCGTTTGGCCGCCAATGAGTGTAGCCTTTTGTGCGCTGAGGTTTGATTGTGGGTACTGTTTTGAAAGACAGATTTGCATAGGTAAGCATCTTAGAAATATTTTTCTGAAAGCAACTGTCACGGAGAAATGTGCAAGCCCGAAGGCAGAAGGAAGCTGGAGGAGGGTGTGGGAGAAGAGGTGAGGGTGGAGGACCACAACATGTGCTTTTCAGCTGCCGCAGAGCAGCCCCACGCCTGTGGGAGGGAAGCTCTGCAGGTTGCAGTGCGCTCTGAGAGATTTATGCCCTGCAGGCTGAACACATATCGGAGACTCTCCACGGCACAAGTTTGAAAAGGTGATTATGGGTCTGACATGAAGGAATATTTTATATGAAGTTGCTGGAAGATATCTGGGTACTAAACAGTAATCACCTTGACGCTTTAGAAAGGGTTCCAATTTGTTTCCCATCGGCTTCTTAGCAGTTGGGATTTGTATGCCACTTAACATCCAATCTTGGGCATCCCACATGCCACCACCACGCTAAGCAGAGGGGCTCCCCTTGAAGAAAAATGCACTACAGTTTGGGGATAAGTCTCAGTAGCTTTAAAAACGTGCATAGACTTGGCATCCATAATTCTACCTCTTGGAATATTTTAAAGAAAAAAAAATCAGAAAAAGGATGTCCATTGAAAACATACATGTTCAAAGATGTTTATTGTAGTGCGATTTAAAAAAAATAGATATCCTTCCAGAATTAAATGCCATGCAAGTGTGTGTGTCTACATATTTTAACAGAGAAAAGTTGGAAACACCCTAAATATGCCAACGTACAGGATTTGATGTTTTCAAAAGCATAGAATGTTGTGTATTACTAAGTCTGAAAAAATAAGTGTAGCATAGTATATATATGCTATAATTCTGTTTTTATAAAATGCAAGTTTACTTATATATTTATATGGGAATGAATTCTATCAATACAAGGACATATATAAACATGTAAAGATGGTTGTCTCTGGGTGGTGAGGTTATGGGTGACTTTGCTTTTTAAAATATTATCCTGTCTATTTTCTGTAATAAACATAGATTATTTATGTTGAAAAAAGCAGGGAGTGCTGCCTTAGTGAGCGACTCTCTTGTTTCCTTTGGCTGTTGACATCTGGGCTTCCCCTGAAAGGTTTGTGCTCGTGTGACCTTCACAGGGTGTCGAGAAGAGCCAGTTCTGTGGTTGTCCTCTGGTGTCCAGCATGCAGCCTCTTGCAACTGAATGGAGCTGCTGAAAGTAGGCCTAGGCTGCAAAGAAGATGACAGGCAGCACCTTAAATTCTATTCAGTGCCAAGGAAAGGAGGTTGCGATTTGTATGCCACTTAACATCCAATCCTGGGTATCCCACATGCCACCACACCAAACAGAGGGGCTTCCCTTGAAGAAAAATGCACTAGTTTGGGGATAAGTCTCAGTAGCTTTAAAAACATGCATAGACTTGGCATCCATAATTCTACCTCTTGGAATATTTTAAAGAAAAAAAAATCAGGAAAAGGATGTTCATTGAAAAATTGGCATCTTTCATCAGTTAGGCTTGGGCTACCATATCGGACTTGTGGGGAGAACAGGACCTCTTTACCCCTGTTGTAAATGATTGTGTCTATACTTGGGGCTATGTGTTGGTGCAGCAGGAGGCTGCATTCTTTTGTATCAGTCTCTTGTGTTTTTCATTAAAATTGTATTATTTATTTAGATAGTTGTTTCATCAGCATCGTGAGTCTTTGCCTCTGAATCTGAGTCAAGGAATGAGAAGCTTTTTGGAATCTGGTGTTTGTGCTTTGTTATCCCAATCAACTGAAATTTTTGCCCTGAAATTTTTGGTGTAAAGATTCATATATTGGGCTTCCCTGGTGGCGTGGTGGTTAAGAATCCACCTGCTGATGCCGGGGACACAGGTTTCAGCCCTGGTCCAGGAAGATCCCACATGCCGCGGAGCAACTAAACCCCTGCGCCACAACTACTGAGCCTGTGCTCTGGAGCCCGCGAACCACAACTACTGAGCCCATGTGCCAAAACTACTGAAGCCCGCGTGCCTAGAGCCCGTGCTCTGCAGCACGAGAAGCCACTGCAATGAGAAGCCCCCGCGCCGCAACAAAGATTAGTCCCCGCTCACCGCAACTAGAGAAAGCCCACGTGCAGCAACGAAGACCCAACGCAGCCAAAAATAAAAAATAAATAAAAAATTTAAAAAATATATTATAAAAAATAAAGATTCATATATTGAACTATCTTATTATTGCAGGAGCTGACAGAAAACCCTGTCCTGATTTCTTCCCTCTGTGTTCTTCTCTGTCAAGGTGGGGCAGGAAGGGCATAGTTTTTAATACACCTGGCCTCCAAAATGGCCCTAATTTTGAGTAATCTTTTCACATTCCACACTACTACCCTACTATTAGGGAAACGACGTTTGAGCAGCAAGAAGTGTTCTAAGGCTACCTGCAAGACAAAAAGAAACTCCCCTCACTTACATTGTTTTGCTTTTTATCATGCACGTCATCCTGGAGACAGATCAATTGAGCTCTTTCTAAGCAAAGGACCTAATGCTCATCTTGCACAAAGGAAAACTGAAGCCCCAAGTATCAGATCTCAGTTCCTGTGCCAGAAGACAAGGAAGCAATGAGTGTGTGCAACATCTGCCTTAAAACTGGGATTTCTTTTGCTATTGTTGGCATCGCATGGATGAGATGTGTTTCTGGAAGCAGATATTTGAGCAGCTTTCACTTTTTCAGTTTCAGGAGTACACTGAAGACCCTGGGAAAGGTTGTATAAGGGGAAATAACATTTGCTTGGATCTGCCCATGTGCTAGGTGCTTTAAATCCATGTTTAATCGCAGGGTTAAAATTACACTCGTCATTCTGCTCCTAAAGTCTACCATGGACTACATAGGAAAACCAAAGTGACATTACATCTCCAGAGCTAACAGTTTATTTTTCTTAATCTATTTTTTAAAAAGGAGGAATCTTTCTCTTGGAGTAAATAATATAATGAGTCTGATCAGAAATCCATATTTTAGCTTTGGTCAATTCAGTTAACCCTGAAAATTACTGGATAGTGTCGTGGGCTTAGATGGAGACCATTTCACTGAATCCTATACTTTTACAAATGAGAACACTGAGATCAGAAGGATTAAGGGACTTGTCAGGATCACACAGAGTTATAGAGCAGATCCTGAAATTCCAGGATGTTGATCTCCCACTACTGAATGATGCCATCTGGGAGCAGTTTTCTATTTAGTTGGTTATCTACTTTCTGATGAGAAATGGTGTAGGGAGCAAATCTTCCCGCCTGGATACAAAAGAAAGGACAGGAAGAGCTGTGCTTTCTGTTTTCTGGTAACTCTACAACCATGAACCTATATTCTGGTTTCCTATATTAAGTTCATATCCATGTTGAGTCTTGAATAAGTGATGTTAAAATGGAAACTCACCACACAGGGCCCGGGAAAGCATTTGTTGCACCCCAAGTCCTTTGAAAGTTCCCAAGAGAGAAGAGACAGGGGCTACAGGAAGGTGACCCATGTACCCCCTGAAGAGTTAACAGAGGAATCAAACCCTTGTGGTCAGTGACACCAGAAGTTGTTGATGGACATGAACCATCTCTGGGCAAAGAGAATGACACTCCACAAGGGTCTTATATTCCAGTTCTTTTTCTAGGCCTTGGAGTAAATTGCAAGTTAAACTTCACAAATGACAATGTGGTACTAATGTATAGATAAAAATGTTGATGTATAGAAAAAGGTGTAGATTTCTTTTTTCTGCCATGACTTACACTTCCTTTTCTGTTGTGAATTAATGTATACATTCTATTTTTTTACTGTTGAGTTGTCAAAATTTCCACCACCCCCACCCCCTTGGCAGAGTCTTTAGATGGTGGATGATGGCAGATATGGTCCACTTGTCTTGGCCAAGTGGCTCACAGACTAAATATCTCTCAGCCCCATACTTATCTCAGGGCAGCTCACCTTTTTCACACTGTTGTTTATAAAAGCTGTGTTGGAAAAGAAAAATACTTCACATTTATGTAAAATGTACTTTTACAGCTATTGTTCAGCTCAATCATCAGCTTTTTATACTAGTCATATTTTAACTTGAAAGCTGAGGAAACTGAGAACTGGAGAAGTGATAGGACTTTACCAAGGGCATACAACTAGCAGTTAGAATTGGGACTCAAACCCAGAACTTGGATTCCATTTTAAATGGTTTTCCTACCATGTCAGAGTTGATGTTGATCTTGTGATGAAGAAATGCTGAATAGAGTAGCTTATTAAGACAAGGAAAAGACATCAGGCATCATCCAATAAGTTCTACTAGAATAGAGGGTGTATTTCATAATATTTTTTTAAGGGTGGGTGTTATTGTGCACCTTTTAGAGATGAGGAAACTGAGACTTTTAGAGGTAAAGTAACTGCCATGTAATATGTAAGCTAGAACAACAGGGATTTGAACACACGATTTGAATTTGATAACTCACTGAGTATCTCTAATGTAACCTACATGAGTATCTCTGCAATGCTATAAATAAATGAATGCATGCATGCATGCCACAGTAATCCCCCTTGGTGCCCCAAAATCACGAAGTAGATTTATCGGTTTAATGGAGTGATAGTTCTACTAGTCATTAAAAGATAGACCTTTTTGCCAGTGTTAGACACCCTTTAAATTGAATTGACAGTGTCAAAGATTTGGGAGTCTTCGTGTATATATTTAGGTAGATTTCACAAGTAAGATGTAAATTATATGCAAATGAATGTAAATTACAGGGACATTAATTGCTTAAGCCCCTCATCTTTGGTTATGATGTTTTACAATGGATGGAATAGAACGTGGGAGAGATGGTTGAAAATTTAATTTATTCTAAATTAAATTTTGCGCTGCATTAGTGACTAATGGCTTTGAAATGCCTCTTCTGAGGTGTCCTACTTCCTCATTCAGTGGTGACTGCTCCCCACTAATCTTCATTTTACAAATGGCTTTCTTATCCCTACCCCTAAAGGCTTAGGTATATTTTCTCCAGCAATTAGCATTATATACAAGCCCTGATGAGTCTTAAAAACATGTTAAATGTGAGATTATCTCCCTCTGGAGATGGACTTAAAAAATTTTTGGCAGTCTGGTTACCCTGTGAGAAACAGCAATGATCCCTGTTAGGGTGACCTGAAACTTTTCTTTTCAAAGGACCAGAAACAGTGAGAAGAACAGAGAAGAGGGAAAGATAAGAGCAGGAAGATGAAGAATGGGGCCAAGTGGGGAAAAGGTGGAGGAGAGATGGAAAGAGAGGAAGGTGGAGAAGGGGAAAGAGATGGAATGGGGGAAAGAGAAATAGACAGATGCAGACAATGGAGAATGAGAAAGGGGGAGAGAGAGATGGGAATGAGAGAGAGAAGAGGAAAGAAAGCAGGAAGGCAGGACTTCAACCCCTCCTGGGCCCAGCCAGCAGGGAGCTGGCAAGAAAGAATTTGAAGCCAGAGGGACATATTATCCAGAACCAGGAGATGAATCTAATTGTAAGCAGACCCTTCCCACAGCCTTCAGATGAGTGATGGACTCCTGGCATGTGACCTGGCTTGGCAATCTCCACCCCCTGTCCGGGCTGCCATAAGGAGATACGTAATGTCTAGAGTGATGGGAAAGTCATGCCTGCAGATGGTACAGATGGAGCTGCCTCATAAAATGACTCACTGTGAATCCTCACTGAAATCTCCGCTATAAAATGATAATGGAAAAAGCACAAGAAAGGCTAAACGAGCTTGAAAGAAATTTGTTCCAGCTTGTGTAGCTCCCTTCAAATTTTGAAAGGAGGAGAAAAAAAAGACCCATTAGTAAAATGCCAAGAAGATAATGTATCTTCTCTCCTGGCTATATCCCTTCCTCACCCCCACCTCCTTTATGACATCAGTATGTAAATGAAAGCGGCAAGAGAGAAAGAGGAGGTGTTGTGGAGGAAGATGTAAGAATTATTTATTAAGCAGGAGGGCTGATGTTCTGGAGGGGGAGGGCTGGGAGGCTGGGAAGAAAGAGGGTGGTGTTTTGGAGAGCAAAGAGGCAGACCCTCAGGGAGCAGGAGAAGTGGTGTTTTGCTTCTAGTCTGGGGTAGATGTCGCCGGAGTGGAGTGGGTCTCCCAGAGAGTGAGGTCAGACACTGGATGAGGGAGGCATTTAGCAGTTAGTCATGAAGAACTCTGTAGCAAGAAGAGGAAGTTTTTAACTCCAAAGAACTTGGCATTCCAAGGATAATTATCATTGGCTATTTCAAAGTCACCCAAGACCATGATGCTTCTACATATGATGCCAAATATAGCTCAGTTTTATGGATAAGGAATCTGCCAGAATTCGAGTGTTTTTAATGGAAGGCTAATTATTCAATGGGAGGTCTTCTGGCTTTCATCTCCTTATGTCCGCTGACAGAGCTGGTACAGCAATGGATTACAATGAGGAGGTGCCAGCTGGAGCAGAGTCATGGGATGGAAGGGCAGATATGAGGGCAGCCTAGACCCTGAGTAACATCTGGAAGCTGGTAGTCAGGGTGGAGCTGGGCTTCAATACAGGGGGAAGACCCCAGAGCGAGGTACATCCGCCATCCTGATGGTGAGTGCAAGGTGGGTCAGAACCAGGATGTGCATGAATGGTATGCATTGGGATAGTCACAGGTCAGAAATGGTCCAGCTAGATAGTGAAGTCATGGGTGTCTTGCTTGTATAGTTGGAGTGTGCAGAGCCTAATGCCTATGTTTTATAGTGTGGTTGGGACGCTTGGTGGGATGCAGAGGCAAGGAATGCCTTGCGCACCAGGCAGAGTTGGCCTAGATAGGGGGTGGAGAATATGGCAGATGGGATGGGGTGGCGGGAAGGATATGATGGAAGATATAAGTTGGGGAGCTTGCAAGAAATAGAATCCAGTTCAGACGGCTCAAGACACTATGATGAAGGGACAACTTACGAAGGTGTGGATAGGGATAAGTGAGCCAACAAAGTGTGGTGAAGTATTCAGGAACTAGCGACAGCTGGGAGCTGTTACCATCCTATACCTGGCGGAGCAAGGGTGGGGGCAGTTGTTTCTGCAGCCCAGTGAGAGTGGAAGCTGTGCTGTAGGGGCAGCCGGACCAGTGTTGTGATCACAGAGGACCACAGCCACTGCTAGGCAGATTGGGGAGGGCGTCTTAGTCTGTTCAAGCTGTTATAAAAAAATACCACAGGCTTAGTGGCTTATAAACAACAGAAATATATTTTTCAGTTTTGGAAGTCTAAGATCAGGGTGCCAGCTTGGTAGTCGAGGGCCTTCTTCTGGGTTGCAGACGTCTTCCTGTGTGTGTCCTCACAGGGTGGAAGGGCTAGGGAGCTCACTGGGGGTCTCTTTTAAAAGAGCAGTAGTCCCATTCATGAGGGTTCCACTCTAATAAGCAGAGGCCCCACCTCCTAATACCATCACGTTGGACATGAGGATTTCAAATGTGAATTTCGAGGAATGCCAACATTCAGACCGTAGCAGGGGGAGTGTAGAAGAAATACCCTGACCTCTTGTCCTTCTCTCTCATCTCTTCTTGGCTCTTCCCATTGGTGAAACCCAATCTGAAGATAGAAGTGAGGGAATCCATGAGGTCAGCCTCCTGGGGCACGGAGCCAGGCATTCACTGAAGGGTGGAGCATAGCTGGAGTTGAGGAGAAAACAGAGACTGACCCGCATATATGCAAACCTAGCCACATGGCAGTTGTTCATGGCCAGGTAACTTGTCTGTTTGTGTCTGGGCCTAGTCACAGGCAGCCAGATCCAGCCCACAGGGAGAAGGTGACTCCAAACTACAGGCCCACACTATGATGGGCACGGTGCTAGTGCTGCTGGGCAACACGAGTGCTAAACAGGGAAACTGAGGCAGGAACCTTACCCCCTGGAGAGCTTCAATATGAGAGACGGGGAAGGTTGTTTTTCAGAAAGAGGCTTACTAGTTACCTTGGCTGTATACAATGATTTAGTTCTTGGTTGCATCAGATGGGAGTGGAAACAAGGGTATGGACATCTTTGTCTCCAACCTGATGGGCTCAAGAATTGGGCTGGGTCTGGGACCTGCCAGAGTTTCAGTTGTTGGAGTTACTGTGGGATATGCGGGGAAAGCCTTGGTGATAGGGATGGGTGATTTGAGTGTTAGTGGACTTGTTAACACACAGAGGATACAGAAGCCTTGGGGGAAAGGCTAAGAGGGACCAAGAGCCTAGAGGGTTAGTTTCCAGGAGCTGAAAGGTCCATGTGCAGCAGGAAACAGGCCAAGGCAGCGTCCATACCAGGAAGGGCCTTGTAGACAAGTTGAATCTCCTTCACCCCAGAGCTCTTTCGGTTTGGTTGTAGTAAGGGCCAGTCTCCATGTCGTGCGCCTGGGGCCTGTGGAAGGGAGCAGGAATGGGGAAGAACTTGCTGAGGAGCGTGTGGTAGAGGTGGGAGAAGTGTTCATTTTATGGGGAGAGATCTTGATAGTCTCTAGTTTTCAGCCTTGCAGGTTCTTGGAAAACATCTCCTAATATATCTTCCTTGAATGAGGCTTACAGTTCAAGAAGGCACCTTTCTACCTCATGTTAAATTAAAGCCTTGGTCTGAGTTCATTTCTACATTAACTGAGGAAATAATTAATTGATTCTATTATGCATATATGGGATAGTTTTTTTTTTTTTTTTTTTTTTTTTTGCGGTATTCGGGCCTCTCACTGTTGTGGCCTCTCCCACTGCGGAGCACAGGCTCCGGCCGCGCAGGCTCAGTGACCATGGCTCACGGGCCCAACCGCTCTGCGGCATGTGGGCTCTTTCTGGACCGGGGCACGAACCCGTGTCCCCTGCATCGGCAGGCGGACTCTCAACCACTGCGCCACCAGGGAAGCCCATATGGGATAGATTTTATTTCATATGTTCATAAATAATACTAAAATGTTTTTTAAAAATTATTTACTTAATTATTTCTTGGCTGTGCCACACAGCTTGCAGGATCCTAGTTCCCCGACCAGGGATCAAACCCGGGCCCTGTACAGTGGAAGTATGAAGTCCTAACTACTGGACCGCCAGCGAATTCCCTAAAACTTTTTTTTTTTTTAATTGAAGTATAGTTGATTTACAATGTTGTGTTAGTTTCAGTTGTACAGCAAAGTGATTCAGTTATACATTCACTTATATATACATACATATATATCCACACACATATATATATTCTTTTTTCAGATTCTTTACCATTATAGGTTATTACAAGATATTGAATACAGTTCCCTATGCTATACAGTAGGTCCTTATTGTTTACCTGTTTTACATATAGTAGTGTGTACGCATCAAATTCCTAACTTATCCCTCCCCGCCTTTCCCCCTTTGGTAACCGTAAGGTTGTTCTCTATGTCTGAGAGTCTGTTTCTGTTTTGTAAATAAGTTCATTTGTGCCATACTTTAGATTCCACATATAAGTGATATATAATATTTGTCTTTCTCTATCTGACTTACTTCACTTACTGTGATGATCTCTAGGTCCATCCATGTTGCTGTAGATGGCATCATTTCATTCCTTTATATGGCTGAGTAATACTCCATTGTATATATGTACCACATCTTCTTTATCCATTCATCTGTCAACGGACATTTAGGTTGCTTTCATGTCTTGGCTTTTGCAAATAGTGCTACTGTGAACATTGAGGTGCATGTATCTTTTTGAATTAGAGTTTTCGTCTTTTCCGGATATACGCCCAGGAGTGGGATTGCTGGGTCATATGGTAACTCTTAAAATGGATTTTTTTTTTTTTTAAGAGCATTTATTTATTTATTTACTTTGGCCACACAGCTCACGGGCCTCTGCGGCATGTGGGATCTTCCCGGACCGGGGCACGAACCCGTGTCCCCTACATCGGCAGGCGGACTCTCAACCACTGCGCCACCAGGGAAGCCCTAAAATGGATTTTTAAAGAAGTATAGAATATACCTTCAATTAATCCCTATAGTCTTCTTCTGGGATAGTCACAAAAAATATGATGGTTGATTATTTTCTAGTTATGCCATAGGGCACATTCTGGTATTTTGAATCACGGTTGTTTCTGTCTTGAAAGAATCCTGTACTGTTATTTTTTTCACTCTCCCCGTGGATCGAGTGGGTCATCTTTGGGCTGCTGCCTTCCTTGGACATGGGAGCTGTTTCTCAGGTTCCCTCTCTGATTTCTCAAGACCCATGGTCAGTGTTTCAGGCATGGTGACTTCCATTAAAAGTTAATAATTTTGTATCAATTACATTTATAGCTTTAGATAGAGTCAAAGTTGGAAAATTTAGAATTGCCAGAATGAGTAAAAACAGCTCCCTAAATCTGCCCTTTCCAGCTTCAGGGATGTTACAGATGTTCCCAATGTTAATTCCTGGTAAACGTGGGTACAGTTGGAAAGATGGGTACCGCACATCCCTTCAGGGAGCAGCTTCAGAGGACAGGGCTACCCCTCTAAATGCATCCGCCTCTCAGCCTCATGCACATCTCGCTTCTGGTATTTGCATCTTTGAACCATTTCATCCTAGAATTTTTTGCCTTGTGCTGATATTTTGTGGCAGCTTGAAAATGGTGGAAGCAAATGTCTCAGGCACCTTACAAAACAGATGATACTTAAAAACAGTTATAAGCCGGTTTTAAATGAGGAATATAATTAATAACTTACTACAAGTCTTTGAAGAATTATCCAAAAGTCAAGTATCTACGGTAGTTTCTGAAATGACTTCCAGATTTAAGTGATTGTGTCGGCTGTATTAGTGAAAATTCAGATGAGGGGCCGTTATTCTGTATTTTACTATACTTTTTGAATTCACTGTATCCAGAATTAGGTCTTACTTTTGCTTCCAAAACTAGTTTATACTAAATTTTGGATCTTACTCTGTCGCTAACTATATCTCTGACTAATCTAAGCCAGAGCTGTACCCTATGAGCACCTGAGCAGTAGAAAATATCCTGGCTTACCTTAAAAGGATGGGTCCCACAGGGGCACCGGTTCGTACATATACAGAAGATGTCAGATCACACATGACCATGTGACTGGGTGTCCTGGAATAGTTCCAGTGTTAATGGTCTGTACTGTCATTCCTGGAAGTCAAGTGGGAGTGTAGATTCCATGTCTCCAATCTTAATTTAGAAAATAGTTCATGCTTCTTTTCTGATCTTGTGGATTCCCCTAGCTGAGCTGCTTCTCCTCTCCCAGGATGCTTGCCGACCCGTCTGATCTGGTCTGGTACTGGCTTCGCGCTGAAACTTCCTGCGGCCCTTCAGACCCTTGAATTCCATTTTGTTCCCTGGATTCTGCCATTAGCTTTCAGGGAGGGGGTTGTTGTCTTGATTTTGGATAGGAGTAAATAACTTTGGGGTTGTTAAGACTATTGTCCTAGAAAGGATAAAACCTTTTCTCAGAGATCTTCTTTCAGTTTCCCTGGGGTATTTCTGGGAAGCACCCATTTTAGCCCAGGCTTGGAGGAAATCCTGGGAGTCCTTTAAAACTTTCCTTGCTTTTTTCCCTGCACATGGCTGGTTTACAGAGGCATTTGAGCCCCTGGATATGCCCTCCTTTTCTCCTGCTCCGGAGAGCGAATATGATCACATGATTACCTCTCCTGATTTTCCTCCTGATGAGGCTGAAGGACAGAGTTACCTTCCTTTTATAGGTTTGTGACTTGTAGACTAAATATGCCTTTCTTTCCTTTGATTCATTCATATGTAATTCTAAATGTTTGGAGTGGGCAGTATTATATTAAGGCAGTCCTGCTGGAAGATTTGCTTGTGGCCTCTTTTTCCATTAAAACTTTATTTAGTACTTTCGTAATACCTTTGTTTTTCTGCTCATAAAAGTAATACAGAAAAGTATAAATTACTTCCTTAGACTGATTCCTACAAGTACAAATACTAGTTTTATGTAGAATATAGTTTAAAGACCCTTAATATACATATTGTGAAATTATGTTTCAGAAAGCTTGTACCAGTTTACCTTGCTGCTAATTAAGTGAATATATTGTTATTGGAATTTATTTTTACTAATAAAACCTTTGCTAACTTGATAGGTGAAAATATCTTATTTTTACTGCATTTATTTAATTACTAGTGAGCTTAATAAAAAATACATAAGCAAACAAATGCATATTTTTCAGTCTTATGTACCCACTTCCAAGGTATAGAAATGTAACATTTTGAGTGCTAAAGTATATTTATCTTGTTTTCTTTTTTTTTTTTTTTTTTTTGGTGGTACGTGGGCCTCTCACTGTTGTGGCCTCTCCCGTTGTGGAGCACAGGCTCTAGACGCGCAGGCTCAGTGGCCATGGCTCATGGGCCCAGCCGCTCCGCGGCATGTGGGATCATCCCGGACCGGGGCACAAACCCGTGTCCCCTGCATCGGCAGGCGGACTCTCAGCCACAGCGCCACCAGGGAAGCCCTATCTTGTTTTCTTTTTTACTTTTCTTCTTTAGAGAGTTCTTCTCCTTCCAAAGTTCATCTATATTTTTTCTAGATTTTAAGAATGGTTTGATTTAAAAACAAATTTGGCACTTGACCTGCATGACATTTACTTTAATGCATGTGTATGAGGTGAGAATTTAAATATGCTTTTTCTAATCTAGAAACAATAAATGCTGGAGAGGGTGTGGAGAAAGAGTGAAGTGTACAAAGTTCAGTAAGTCAGAAGGAGAAAAACAAATACCATATGCTAACACATATATGGAATCTAAGAGAAAAAAAATAAAAGGTCATGAAGAACCTAGGCATAAGACGGGAATAAAGACAGAGACCTACTAGAGAATGGACTTGAGGATATGGGGAGGGGGAAGGGTAAGCTGTGACAGGGCGAGAGAGAGGCGTGGACAAATATACACTACCAAACGTAAAACAGATAGCTAGTGGGAAGCAGCCGCATAGCACAGGGAGATCAGCTTGGTGCTTTGTGACCACCTAGAAGGGTGGGACAGGGAGGGTGGGAGGGAGGAGATGCAAGAGGGAAGAGGTATGGGGACATATGTATATGTATAACTGATTCACTTTGTTATAAAGCAGAAACTAACACACCATTGTAAAGCAATTATACTCCAATAAAGATGTTAAAGAATAAATAAATATGCTTTTTCTTTAAATCAGTAAGCAATTTTTTAAATTTTTGTTTTTGTGGTACACGGGCCTCTCACTGTTGCGGCCTCTCCTGTTGCGGAGCACAGGCTCCGGACGCGCAGGCTCAGCGGCCATGGCTCACGGGCCCAGCCGCCGCTCCGTGGCATGTGGGATCTTCCCGGACAGGGGCACGAACCCGTGTCCTCTGCATGGGCAGGCGGACTCTCAATGACTGCGCCACCAGGGAAGCCCAGTAAGCAATTTTTGAGTACCTTAGTTGTAAATAACAGAATGCACTCTAGCTAGCTTAAGCAGATGTGGAATATTCTGAGGAATTTAGGTGGCTTACAAAATTTCTGGGCTCAGGGCTAACTTCTGGTAATAACACCCGGAGTGGTGCCACAGGACTGGCCAGGTGAGGTATCTACTAGCTGCCTCTGCTGCCACCTGTACCAGCAAAACTGAGGTCAGGCCATGCTTAGAGCTGGTTTCCCCACTCACTTTTGAGGAAAAGCCTCATGTGGCTGCATTTGATAGAGGAAGCAATTTTTCTGGAAAGTATTTTGGGAAGGCAGTCCTGACAATGTGGGAAGTGATCAAAATATAGGGAGAATGTATACCGGATTGGGTGACCCCAAGTGACTAAACCAGGTGTCTCAGCACCTTTCACCACTGATTAGTGTTGAAACCTTCATCACATATTAAATTTGCATTTAAAAAAAAGTATAGACTAGTAGGATCAGTTTCTGGTGTGTGTGTATTCAATTTTATCTGATTATTTTTATATTCTTGTGCTATTGCCATAATTTTTTGTTGTGTTATATTTTAACTACTATGGTGTATATTGCATTTCTTTTTCAGTTCTTAGTTATTGCCTATTTTTTTCTTCCAGGTGAACTTTAACGTGATTTTATTAACTTACAAAAATAAATTAAATTGATATTTTGGTTAGAATTGCATTAAACCCTCACATTAACTTGGCAACTTTTAACCTTGTTAGAATATTCATTCTTTCCCTCCAATTATGTGGTATAAATTTTCATCTAGTCAAAAAATTTTAACTTTCCTCAAGAAAGTTTTGTAGTTTTCTTTGTAAGGGTATTCCTATTTCTCACTAAAGTTATTCTGAAGTGTATACTATTATAAATATAGATTGATTCAGTTTTCCTTTTATTTTCTGTGTCTTTTTCTGCTAGGCAGGAAAGCTATTAAATTTTGCATATATATTTTGTGTTAGACACTTAAAAATCATATTAATTCTAAGAAAATTTCAGTTAATTTTGTTGAGCTTTCTAAGAATACATCAATGTATGCAAATAACAGTAGTTTTGGAACCTAAGTCAAGCAGCTAAAAGAAGAGACATGAAAAGTGATTTATATATAACTAATTCAATAAGCTAGGTGTAAAAATACCCAGAAAGGGGAGATGGTTCTAATATCGTAATAATGCTTGAGTTCCCTCTGTACAGATATTCTAAGTAACATGTGTACAGATGGTGATTTATAGCATCCAGATATGCTCTGTAAAGTAAGCCACATGCCTGCCTTGGTTTCCCTGTCAGTCTATACCACATACCCAGACACACATGGTGTTTTCTCCCCAAATGTAAGTGCTTAAGATTTTGGGTAGCAACACATTAATTCAAGCAGATTGATGCCTCCAGAAGTTTCTGTAGCCTCACCTCTCCATTGGTCCACTGGGGGAGAGGTTTCATAAATGAAAACAGGCCAGGGCTCATTTGGTTCACTCTTCCTACCCTGATCCGCTCTCTTCCTTTCCACAACTAAGCCACGTGTTTGCAGAACAGTGTCAGTGGGGTTTATGGAATGTTACACTTAGAAGGCCAAAAAAAAAAAAAAAAAAGTAAAAATTCTCAGACAAGTGGAAAGAATTTGGTGCATGCCTGCTTTTAGGACTTCAGAGACTCCAAATTATCCTGTTTCTCCCAGGCAAGCTAACGACTAACAAAAGGGCATTAGTTATAAAGAAATTCACTGAAAAGCCATGGGAAGATTAATGCCTGGAGTTGATAAGAAGCATCATTGGATAATAGCTTCTAATTCCATGGGATGTAAAATACACAGAAACAAACATGTCCTGAATAGGGACAGGATCCTGCTTGACAGATTTTCTCTGGGACTTTCAACATTTTAATAAGTATTCATTTTTATTTGTAGCCTTAAAAGCAATTACCAGGCAGCCCACGCCTTGGTTGTTCCTTGGTCTTTGAACTATATACTCAGTAGTTTCTGCACCTTGCCTTTTGAGAATACAAATAGAGAGGCTGAGCAGACTGGATTGAGTCACTTACCTCACTTGACCATTCTAAGACCCACTTAGAGAGAAGGTGGGATTTGGGAGTGTTTTTGTCATAAGGCAGTTGAAGGTCCTATCTATTTCTTGAGGTTTTCGACCTCTGGGACTCTTGTGATTTGTCATTTTAGGTTAATGAACTTAGGAGTTTGGCTGTGAGCCTAACCCAAGTAGCTCAGATTCTGCTCTTGTCAGTGATGGACCTGAAGGAAAGGCCTTGTGGTAAAGTGAGGTGGTGTGTTAAGTCAAACTTATGTAAGGCCAAGGTATGAGCTTTCTTAATGCTTGAAGTATTCCAGGATATTTGAGGTTGGAGGAGGTTGCATTTACAGTAGGAAATGCAAGGAGTCCTGTCACATCTTGAGGGAGCGCTATAGGAGCTGTAACATTCTCCTGCTGGGCTTAAATATTAGAATCCTTATGCGGTCCTTTCATGCTCCCTTCAAAGTCTCCTGGGTCTGACTTTGCTATTGCCACAAAACAATGCTCCACACATTTCTTTCTGGCTAACAAAGGCTGCGTGCACAGTAGCTGAAAATTTTAAAAAATAATAACTTTGTGTGTGGGGGTAATATCTGGTGGTGATACTGCTTTAGAAAAATCTATGTAGTTAACCGTTTTTGCTATTTAAAAATGTTACAATCTGATCTGGAAAGTAGGACACAATCCCCTTAAAGCTTAAAGTTCATTTTGGAAATGAACTGCAAATCTGCTACAGTAATGGCTAATTATCCAATATTCAGTGATTTATTCTGGTAATCAACTTCATGATAGAATCCTGCCTTTCTGAGAAGGGAAAACAACTTATTTCTGGTTGGAAAAGTGCTGTAGGGGTTTTGACATCAAGGAGAGGTAGATCAAGCTTTTGGAGTTGTGAACCTAAGGTTTCCTGCTTTTAAAATCTTTTCGTAAATGATATTCTTTAAAAACGTAAGCAATGGCAGGTTATTTTAAATTTATTTATTTTTGGCTGCGTTGGGTCTTCGTTGCTGTGCGAGGGCTTTCTCTAGTTGCAGTGAGCGGGGGCTACTCTTCATCACCGTGCGCGGGCTTCTCATTGCAGTGGCTTCTCTTGTTGCAGAGCATGGGCTCTAGGCGCATGAGCTTCAGTAGTTGTGGCACATGGGCTCAGTAGTTGTGGCTCGTGGACTCTAGAGTGCAGGCTTAGTAGTTGTGGCACACGGGCTTAGTTGCTCTGCGGCATGTGGGATCTTCCCGGACCAGGGATCGAACCTGTGTCCCCTGCATTGACAGGCAGATTCTTAACCACTGTGCCACCAGGGAAGTCCCTTAAATTAATTAATATACTAGCAAATTATACTCTTACATAGAAAATGGGGTTGAGTGGAACAATATTGGTCAATCCAGGTGTCTGTGTCTCATAAGCTTATACGTTTGGGTCACCAGGTTCAGGTCCCACTGTCTTCCTGGGGCGGGGCGTCCAGGGTGGCAGAGTGAAAGCTATGCTGTCCATGAAAACTCAAACAGAGGCACTGAGGGCAAAGTCACAGGCCACATGATAGCTTTTTCCTCCTGGAATGAACTGATTTTGACGGTGTAACTAGATGTATTTTGGGATAGCCATTTGTGATAATTAGTTTCCCCTTTCTCTCCCTTCTGTATCCAGTCATTTCCTCAGGGAGGCCAACAGCAGGGTTGAAAGTGACAAAGTCATCAATCCCTCCTAGCTTTTGTTTTCAAAGGTCAAGACCATGTTTTCAAAGGTCAAGAGGGGGCTTAAAGTATCCACCAAGGATGAGAAAAGGAGAGAGTTGTTCACAGGAAGAAGCAGAGTGACCTGGCAGATGCACGGGGTTCATAGAAGGGCTTACTGCAGACCAGGAGAATATTCTCCTGGGCTGGATAGGGGAGAGTGAGAGGTGGGTGGGCCCTAGAGAAGTGGGATCCTGACAGCATCCTGTAGAGGAAGCAAGACACTAGCAAGCATGTCTAGGTAGATAAGACCAGAGAAATTCTCAGGGAAACAAGTGTTATTGGACTATTGAAACAGCAGAGAGAAATTGGGCCCCAGGGAGCCATAGGGGCAAGACAGTGGCCAACTCTTTGGCAAACTGTGTAGGTAAATGAATAATTGCCAACAAACCCTCTTCCCTCCATGCCTTAGGAACCTAGATGCAACCTGAGGAAAGAGAGGTGACCACAGAACCACTGTGATTGTTTCCTACTAGCTGTATGAGCGATTAATTTCAAAATTGATTTCTAGAAAAGACAGATGTACTATTTCTTTTAGATTCAATTTTGTGGACTGAGATAAAGCTCCACTACAGTTGCTTAAGCCGATCAGTTATCATAATGAAAACAATGAGACTATTTTGGGAATAAACACAATTTAAGGATAGATTCCTCTTATTACGAATCTGTTACTCTTCCCTGAGTCAAGGTTACTGTCACTGGTGGAAATGATGTGGAGAAGAAATTCACATACTATTGGTAGAGAACCTTGGACATTTATAAATAGAATTAAAATAAATTCCCTACATGAAAATTAAGTTATACCCTCTGTGGACTTTCTTTTACTTTACTCTTTTTTTGGGTGGGGTGGAGAATGCTGAAATTCTATTCTCCTAGCAAATTTTAATTCTGCAATACAGTATTATCAACTGTAGTCACCATTAGATCCTCAGAGCTCTTTCTTTTGACCTTAAATGTATTCTGTAAGTCCCAGAAAAAAACAGGTGGAACACTCAAATTGGAGAATTTAAGAAGAGACTAATAAAAATGCCCTATTTACAAAACAGCAGGCAAAATTTAGAGAAAGCAAGAAAGGATGGTGTCATATCTTGAGGCTGGTAACAATGGGAAGTCATTCCCATCCCTAGGCCCGAAGGGGAAAGGGACTTGTTGGTTACTGGAACCCACAGGGAGAGAGCGAACAAGGGAAACAGAGAGAGGGAGAAGGAGGTGAAAGAGGAAGAAGAGGTAGAGGTTGAGGGATAGGACGAGGGGCAAGGAATAGGAGAAGAAAAGGAGAGGGAGTTGGAGGACCAGGCGGAGGGGGAGGAGAGAGCTTATGAAAAGGGCCACTTTCCAGGAGTTGCCTTCAGTTGAGGGACATAGTGAACTCGCTGTAATTGCCTGGGAGGGAGGGAGTGGGTCAATATCGCACCTCAAACACATCCTCCCCCCCCCTTTTTTTTTTCTAGTTTCTTGCTAGTGCCTTTCTTTGGCCAAACTCAAACAGAAGCTAGAGGACAGAGAGCCCAAGGATGCAGTCCACTATTGGTCAGCTCTTGGTGCCCAGAGAAGAGGAAAAAAGGGGCACAATAAACACTCTAAGAGAGTGATAGTGATGATCACCAGCACACAATCATGCAGGCAACTTCTTACTTTTCATTTTTAATTGTTTTGCTGTCACCAACAACATAGAGCAGAGGTAATTGGCTTAAAAGGAATTAGAGGGAAAAACAAAGAGTAAGGAAGGCATCTGAAAAATCAGTGACTTCAGATATTCATTTTCGGCCAAGCTCTTGCTTTAATTTTATCATGTTAATCAGTTTGCTCTTGTTTTTTGCCAAAGTCATCTGGAGCCATTTGTAATGTATAGACACAGGTTCAGACATGGATGACTATGATTAGTCTCTGAAGGAAACAGTAGGATAAACAATAAACGGGACTGACTCAGGTAAGGCTTCTCAGGCTCACAACCCAGTGAGGGTTACACCACAGCGTAAATGGCAATGGCAGAGTGTGGATGGAGACGCTGGAATGTGCAATACGCTGGCACTGGGCACTTCTTGGGAACTTGTATTCACTCATCTGATGTTTGACTATAAAATGGGATTACGTATTACTACATTTAACTCTAAAACACAAGCCTTGAAAATAACCATAACAACAGATGTCATTATTTGAACAGTTCCTTTGTGTCAGCTGTTATACTAAGTGCTTACATGCATGAGAATCAGTCTTCACTAAAATAAATAGGGCTAGTTTTTATCCTCATTTTAATGGTTGAGGAAAGCAAGGCTTACAGAGGTTAAATAATTTGCCTGTTTACTCAGCCAATAAGTGGCCAACCTGGAATTTAAACCCAGGACTCTATCTCTCCACAGCCCACACTGTTAACTGTCGGCTTCTAACTCTTTATATGAAGGAGAAACTTTTACCTTTATGTGTTCTGATGAATTTTAAAAGAGTGAAGTCACACTTTGTATGCCCATTGGAGACATGGTCCCTTGTGAGGAAATTGTTTTGTAATATAGGATACCATACTCCCATGGACCAGTGGGAGCCATTAGCACTTTAATACTTAGAGATCCAGGATTTCAGTTGAAAGGCAAGGATGGAGCACCAGTTGTCAAGTGTGGTCAGGTGGTCTGAGTTTCCATTTGGTTAGCCTGTAAATGAACTGGTTGTTACTGGAAGGTGAGAGAGTGTATTTTCTGCTACTTGCCTCTCTCATGGAGGGGATGATGTATCTGAATTGTGATTCATACATTGCTGCATGAAATATGGCCATCACTTCTACTTTCCCGACCTTCTCTAGATTCTGTTTTGGTTCATTATTTGTCTTTTCTACACAAGGCAGGGAGGCCACAAACAAGGGAGAAATTAAATGGTCAGATAATCAAATTAAAGCATAATGTGAAGGTAGAGATAGAGCAGCACACTGCTATAATTCACAGAATGTGTGAATGATTGAACAATGGATCCTTCATCAACAAGAAGGGAATTTATATCTTGTAATAACGTATAATGGAAAAAACCTGAAAAAGAATCTGAATTCAGTTATCTATGTAACTGAAACACTTAGCTATACACCTGAAACTAACACAACACTGTAAATGAACTACACTTCAATAAAAAAAAAAAAGAAAGGAATTTCATTGACCAAGACAGTGCATCCATTGGAATCATTGATTCCTCCAACTGTGGTTATAGAAGATACGTGAGGTATTTTTAAAGTGGTGAGAGTTTTGCTGTAGACATGGTGACCAACATACAAGAAAGAGCTGCTAAGAGGCACTGGAATGTCTCAAACGTACTTTTTCCTTTCTGACTTCCAGCTCCTTGACTTAGGATGGGCCCCCCGGAAGCAGAGCCTGAGATGGAGAATGTTGTGCTAGTGGTTTATTGAGGGTTTCAGGAAAAATCAGTAAAGCAAGTAAGGGAAGCAGGATGAGATAGGGGAGAAACTAAGTACACTCTGGCTTCAGCTGAAGTGCAGTTTCAGCCTGATCTCCAGGGGCTCTGAAGGAGAGATGCACCACAGAGTTGTCTCATTTTAAGGCAGTGGGGCTGCGCTTTTGACCCCATACCAGTCAGTCTTTGGCTGTGGGCTGCACCTAGGGTGGACTGTCACCTCTGAGCATTTCCTGTCAAGATGGCTTCTGTAGTCCAAGAGCAATTACCCAGAGAAGGTTCCAGCTTTGAGCTGTTAGCAGCCCCCAGTCACAGGTGCTGGTGGATGGGTGCATAGGCCTGCTGAAAGGGGTGGGGCGCCAACAGCATCCATTGCACTCTCATACTTACACGTTGCTTCCTTCCTAACTCATATATTATGGAAGGTGAGCAAAGTGGATCTCTTGAAGTGCTTTACTGCTTTACATGAAGTAAGGGTAAGAATTGTTTTGGAAAACCTTTTTTAGTTTTATTTTTGTGTGTGGGGCATATGCAAGGCCATCTTGTAAATATATTTCTTATTGTGGACTACAGTTGTGAAAGTTTGAAAGCTAACTCCTCCATGGGGGATGATTAGAAAGATATTTTTGTTTTGGTTGTGTACTTAGGGTTTATGGACTGATAGACTCAGCCTTTAGACGGGGGAGAACCTGTCCTGTTTGTCCTTCCCTTCAAGCAGATGGTTTGAAATGGGAATGACTGCTTTGCTTCATTCTTTGCACATAGGTTAAGAAAGTCATTCAGACGACACAGTGGTTTCCTTCCCTAGTCCCTTCATTGTGCATCCCTGACCCGTGAACTTTCTACATAACAGCTTCTTCAACATGTGCAAAAGCCTCATCTTTAAAATAGGGTATACTTAGGAAAAATGCTTTTTCTCTCACTTTTTTTTTTAAACCCTCTGATGGAAAGAACCCTATCGGGCCCTTTACTCACTCTACCTTAGGGGAGATAAATTGACTCACCTGACTGGTAAATTTTGGAAATACCATTGGTCATGCTTATCTCAGCTTTACTCTCCTTTCAGTTAGGGCTATGCCTTTCCACAGAGGACATGAGTTCTCTGCTCTGTTGCCAAATACTGTGGAGGGGTCTCCCCTGTGAGGAGGGTATGCTGTTGAGATCCTTCTTTTCATGACTGGATGCCTAAGTTTATGTCTTTTTAATTCTAGGTTTCAGTATTAGCAGTCCCATTTGGCTAACAGAATCATTTAGGATAAAAACTCTTAGCAAACTGAGAATAGAGGGAACTTTCTTAACCTCTACAACTACAAAAGCTTAGATGAGAAGTCATAATTAATGGTAGAATGTTGAAAACTTTCCCTCTGAGATGAGCAGAATAGGAATGTCTGCTATAACCACTTCTGTTCATCATTTTACTGTAGGTCTAGCCAGTGTAGTGAGCTGGGCAACAAAACAAAAAGATTAAAGATTAGTGATTAGAACTTCTTTTTATTTTTTAATTTTTTTGTGGTACGCGGGCCTCTCACTGTTGTGGCCTCTTCCGTTGCGGAGCACAGGCTCCGGACGCGCAGGCTCCGGACGCGCAGGCTCAGCAGCCATGGCTCAAGGGCCCAGCCGCTCCGCGGCATGTGGGATCTTCCTGGACCGGGGCACGAACCCGTGTCCCCTGCACTGGCAGGCGGACTCTCAACCACCGTGCCACCAGGGAAGCCCAAGATTAGTGATTAGAAAGGGGGAATTAAAACTGTCATTATTGAAGGTGAAATAATTGTATAAAAATGCAAACATGTTTTTGAGTAAGTTATTCGAAAAAGTAGGTACACTTAAGTTGCTGCATATTACATCGATATTCCAGTCAATTGAATTCTATAAACCATCAACAATCAGTTGGACATGTGATTTCAAAGAATTTTGTATTTTACAGTAACTGTAGAATTATAAAGTACACAGGGATCAATGAAAATGAAATGTAAGCCCTTCATCCGGGGAATTATGGTGCTAATACATGGTATTAAAGTGCTAAATAAAAGGAGAGACGTTTCATATAGTTGGAATGAAAGATGTCAGTCCTCTTCAAATTTTTTCATAGATTCGTAAATTACAATCAGCATCCAAATGATGTTTTTTTTCTTTTTTTCTTTCTTTTTATTTTTTGTGGTACGCGGGCCTCTCACTGTTGTGGCCTTTCCCGTTGCGGAGCACAGGCTCTGGACGCGCAGGCTCAGCGGCCATGGCTCACAGCCCCAGCTGCTCCGCGGCATGTGGGATATTCCCGGACCGGGGCACGAACCCACGTCCCCTGCATCGGCAGGCGGACTCTCAACCACTGCGCCACCAGGGAAGCCCCGATGTTTTTTTTTCTTTTTAAGTGTGATTAGTTAAGAGGCTATAAACTTTATTTGGATAAGCAAAGTGTTCCTGAAGAATAAAAATACTCCTGAAGTAGGGCAGGATAGGGACTTGAGAAAGAAGAACAAGACTTGCCTTACCATGACTTTTAATAAAGATGTGGTAATTAAGACTGTGATATTGCTGCAGGGATTGACAAAAGACCAGTTGCACGGAATAGGAAGCTCAGAACAAAGTCAGGGTATATATAAATGTGCTTATAATACAGTTGAATATGTGGGTACGCTATGAACCAGCAATTTCACTCCTAAGGAAAACCTTTAGAAAACTCTTTGCTCTTGTACACCAGGAGACAGGTTCAAGACTGTTCACAGACACAATTTTTTAAAAAGCAAGCAAACACAATTGGAAACATTTTAGTAGGACAAAATAGGATTATTTAATGGAAAACTATACCGCAGTAAAAAAGAAATGGAATACAGCTATAGATATTGAGAGAGATGAAATCTTGAAAAAATAATTTTACTTCTTCAGAAGTCAGAAAAGACTATGTTTAATATCATTCATTTATATAAAGTTCAAAACCAGGCAGAATCAAGCAATACATTTGTTTGGACATGTATTATTCATAATAAAGTCTTAAAGAAAAACAAAGGAACAGTTATTAATTTTTGAGTGGTCGTTACCTCTGTGAAGTGTGAGGGTAGTAGTAGGTGAGGGGAAAGCAGTTGGGAGGGAGCTTTCAAGTTATGGGTATGGTCCTTTTCTTAAGCCAGATGTTGGGTAAATGGGTATTTATTTTTTTATTCTTCTAACTGTACATAGGGATATTATATATTTTTTGTATGCATAATATATTTCAAAATAAGCCTAGCCACAAATCTTAGCTGGCAGGATTTGAAACTGTGGGGAGAAAATCCAACAGGCAACAGATGACATTTGGAGAGTGCAAAGGAGTAAGCATAGCACCTTTGTGCTGCTTGGGCCTTGAACTGCAGCTGGCAGCAGCCTGGTTCAGCGTCCCCACTGAGCTCTTTCTACTGGATCTTGCACTTTTATAACCTATGATGGATATTGCTCTCGACAAGAGGAGGAACAACATGGGTTTGATTCTATAGGAGTATCAGCCACGGAAAGAGCAATGGGAACACCCCATGGGCTTTAAAAGAAGTGAAGATGGAAGCCACAAAGGACTAAACTCATCTTTACCCATTTTTATCACTCTTAAAGCAGGAATGGAGCTGTTCTCATATCTTTAGAAGTCACAATGCATTCTGAGCTGCTGAGTGGTTCAGGCAGCAAGTCTCACCTAAAGTATAGCTCTGCATTGTGTCATAGTCATTTTTTATTACTAATAACTGCAATGTCTGTTTTCTAATAGTTTGGCTTTTAAACAAATTTCAGTGACTTGAAAGTTCCCCTCAAGATATGTCCCTGTGCACTGATGTTCTGTATGCCTTCCTGAATGGGACAGGGAAGGGTGGCATTTCACTCAGAGGTACTGTGAATAGTAATGGTTAAAAATTAATTTAGTATTTAACTTCTCTGCCCAATATTCTTGGGCAGGAAAGGGGAGTTCTTCAGATCTGGCTTTGCCCATAGGTGCAAAATGTCATTGGTCTTCTGTGCTGTTGTTAAAGTGTTGAGAACTGCTAGGCTAAAGGTACTGTTAGCCACCAGGCTGCTTAGAAAAATACCTGAGCACTTTAATAACCTCCAAGAGTTGATGTGAGCAAGTGGGACTAAATCTTAACAAGCAGCTGAAAGCATGCTTACGACCCTCTGGAGAAGATGAGGGCCATTGTACTGTTCAGTTTCGTTAAGTCATGGCTCTTAACTAAACTCAAAGACCTAACTGTCAGGCAGCCAGCCTTTTCCTTAGCTGCTTCTTTTCCAGTTTATCTCAAATGCATCTTGAAAACTGGGGTGCTGAATAGAGAATAGCTCAACATGGTTGCTAATCAGTGTTTCTGAGTCCTTCCCTTCCTCCTGACGTATAGGAAGAGCAGATACCAGCTGGATGCCTGCAGATGAACCTGTCATGGCAAATGCCTCCTTGCTCATCTCCAAGGGTGGCAAGGAGAATTCCATTTCCTGAGAATTACCGGTAGTTTACAAATCCTGTCGAACACTGTGCATGGATGGTGAAAGTTCAGAAGCCACATGTGAGCAGTTGGTACATTGGAAATACTTGCTGAGTGAAGAGAGCAGACCTAGAGCAATCTTTTTTTTTCTTTCATTAGTTGGACTGCAGGCCAGTGGAGAAGTAGAAATTTCCGTATTTTCTTTTCTGGGACCCAGGCCAGGCTTGTGGAAGACTGATCATAGAAAACTGATTATGAAATACTCGGGAACTAGGAAGTGCCCTGTGTCCTTTCTCATGTCCTTACCTCAGGAGTTTAGCTAGTTGATGCCACTAAGAAATTAGTTTACAGGATACTGTCTGTCTCCCTTTCCTATATTCTTGTCAAAATCATTGCCAAGCTGTTTTCTGTTTCTTAAGAAAAGTAAATGCTGGTTAATGATTTTTAGTTTTTGAACAGAAGAAGAAAAATGATAAATTTAGATCTAAGCTTCTTACTCTTGATATTTCACGGACTTTAAAAAATTTTTTTATACAGCAGGTTCTTATTAGTTCTCTATTTTATACATATTAGTGTATACATGTCAATCCCAATCTCCCAATTCATCCCACCCGCCCCCCACTTTCCCCCCTTGGTGTCCATACGTTTGTTCTCTGCATCCGGATATTTCACAGACTGTTATTTTGCTCTGAAAATACATTTGTTGATATATTATCATGCTGTACCACATATACTTTACATTTCTAAATGAGTTATTTTTAGAGAATTATACAATTTTGGTTATTAGATGAACTAAAAATTCATCCATAAATCCATTATCATAGCAGACAATAGTTTTCTTAAAAAGTAGTAGGTTGTTGCAATCTATATATGTACATACAACTGAATATACATTCTTCAGATAACATGGTATTATAATTTTCCATGGTGGTACATAGTTCTTATAGCCAACACTTAATATAGGTGATTAAAAATACATATTCTTTAATTAAAATATTGACAATACTTTAAAAATTGTTAATCGTTTGAATATATCTGTGTATTTTGTTTCGGTTTGTGTTTTATCTGTACTCTAAAACTACCATGCAATTCACTATCCTGTTTTTGGCACTTAGCATGAGACTTTTTCTTGTTTATTACATAATCATCAATCACAGAATTTTAATGATTGCATTATATACCATTTAGTAGATTTACCAACAGTATATTTAAGCATTCTTTGTTGACATTTAGGATATTTCCTTTAATTTGCTATTATAAAAATGCTATTATAGACATCTTCCTGCCTGAAGCTTTTTCTTTAATTGGATTGTTTCACTAGAACATTATTGGATCAAAGGCTAACCAGTTTTCCAGCTTCTGATGTTGTTGCCAAATGGGTTCCAAAAGTATTGCATTGATTTACACAGCTACGAACATTGTACAAAAGAGCCAACTTCTCACAATTCTCGATAATAATTATTAATTTAATAGTTTTCATTTTTATTAAATTAATAGTGAAATTAATTCCTTAATGTGTTTACTGTTTTTTTCCATTTTGTGAATTGTCTGTTTACATAGTCCATGATCTTTTTCAATTTAACTTTTAGAATAGTGTTTTTCTGATTGGATTATATGAAACTTGGTATAAGTATTACTGTGAATATTATTTTTCCTCAGACTTCTTGCCTTTTTATTTTTTTGACACTACAAAACTCATTTTTGGTAAATAATCAATCTTTTCCTTGGTGATTTCTATCACTTAGAAAGTCATTTCTTCTTTGAAGAATGGGTTAATATTCAATCCCATATTCTTCTAAATTATTTGTGACATATAAAAGCAACTTCTCAAGTAATGGGAAATCTCTGTGGAAAGCTTAAAATATAAAAATATTCAGGAAAGGGAAAAACCCAATAAAATAATCAGAAATCCTGCTTCCCAGAGAAAATCAGAGGTAACGTTTTTTGGTATGAATCCTCTTAGACTATTTATACTGTAAATATAGAAAAATAGACAATTATACACATTTTACAAAAATTGTGTTGCATACAGAGCATGTATTGTTATATAAGCTAAACACATGTTCCTAAATCAAAATATAACAACATCTTTCCGTGGCTATAGATGTTGCTCAGAGCATTTCTTTATATATCTGACCATTCTTTTAGCATTGGACATTTGGATTTTCTTCTATTATAAACAAATCTGAGGTCAACCATCTCGTACAAACATTTTTCTTACTCGTCCAGTTCCCAGCAGGGGGATTTCTGGGATCAAGGTATTTTAAAAAATATTTTTGATTATTTTCCCGAATTGGCTTTCCAAAGGTTGTACTAATTTAACTGCAGTCAGTTAAATTTGACAGCACCTTGCTTCCTCTATCTGCATGACTCTTTTTAATCTTTATCAGTCAGATGAGTAGAAGATAAAGATGTCTTATTGCTGCTTTAATTTGTATTCTTAGGTGATTAATGAAGTTGAACAATTCTTCAAAGATATTGCCCATTTGTATTTCTACTTTTGTTCATATTCTTAGCCCACTTCGTATTAAGGTTTTATACCTTTCTATGACTTGTTTTATAATTTAAAAATCTGGTGCAGAATGCTCACCCCGACCCCTTTTTATGGAGCATACTGCCTTGCAGTCAATTTTTAACCTGAGAATTAAGGGAAAAAAGTACTCTCTGTGCACAGAGCAACTTTACCATTGCTGCCATCTCCACGTGTAGGAAAACCATCGTCCTGTTATTCTGAGCATGGAGTTACAATTTCTATCAAATTGTGGGAACTGTTAGCAAGTAAGGGCAAAAGCTACATTAAAGTATGCATGGGGAGCCATTTCCTACTAAAGGTGATGTTATCTTTTTATGTCAGTCACGTGAGGGAGAGAAAGGTATCAGAGGCCCAGAAGCCAGGATTGAGAGAAGGGATCCTAAGTGGGAAACAGAGGTGGTAGGTGGCTCTTGACCACAAAGATGTCAAGACTCTAAGTTGTGGGTGTAAAAAGGCCCCGTGATCATAACTCAACGTGGAGCTTCCCAGGGCACCTTCAGCGGGAAGGATGCCTGGAATAGTTGGACCAATAGATGCCCTGCTGTGGGGGAGGAACACTGAGGATGAAATTGGCAACTTGGACTACAGACTGCTAATTTTTAATAATTGAGCCACCAATTTACAGCTGGGCAATAGTTATCCATAATAAAGACTATATACTGCAATTTCCCTTGAAGCTGTTTGTAGCCATGGGACTGACTTCTGACAAAAGGAACATGACGTGCAGAAGCAGTATCCACCCCTTCTGGGAAATGCCCTTAAAGAGAATGAGGATGCTCGTTCCTCTTTTTTTTGCTGTCCAGAATATGGATTTGATGGTGGGACAATGTAGTGGACACTGTCGATGTCCTGTTTAGCTCCCCTTTACTGGACTGGGACATCCATCCTCCAGCAGCTGAGTGTGTTTGCAGCTAGTATATCGCTGTCTCCTTCTCAGAGAATTGTCTTCCGTCAGTCTGTCTTTTTAGAAGGGACACGGCTGTTTCAGGGCCTCTGTTTTGGACTTCGAGGTGGAAACCATGTATTGAGGTTAGTAGAACAGCAGGGTTGACTCTTTCTCTGAGGATTATGACTGTCTGCCTCTAGAATTTTATGTGTGAAGGGCCTTGGAAGTACTTGGAAAGTTAAGGAGAGTGACCACAGCCTATTGGTTCCATTTGCTTTTGTGAGGGGAAAAAAAATCATTCCATGCTTGTGCCAATGATTGCAGGCTCTTTTCAGCAGAGGATTTTCCTGGAGGTGTCACCTAGTAGATGATTTCAGCAGGCAGAAACTTGACCATCTGACTAGGCATTCAATATAGTGATTAAGCATGAGCTTCCGTGCTCAGGCAGAGTTAGAATCCTGGCTCCATTGCTTTCTCTCTCTGTGATTTTGACATTTCTCACTTGTAAAATAGGCCTAATATTACCGACACCGTAGGGCTGTTATTAGGATTTAGTATGTAAAACATATCATATAATGCTTAGTATAAATGGGTGTAAGTAGAGCCATTTTCCCCATGAGGATAAATTCCTTTGCAGTTTTAGGACAAGAAAATGAGATATTTGGAAACTTTTCAGAAACTCTTTCCAAACTAGTTCTTTTAGATCATTCCCATTCTCTTTAAGGACATTTCCCAGAAGGGGTACATTGGATTTGCTGACAGCTTTTCCCATAGATGTTTTTTCATGGAAGAAAGGAAGCTGGAACTTAAATCTGTTATCTTCACAGTTTACTGAACCCTGATTAGCAGCTGGAAGAGCCTCTGAAGTAGCCAACCCTTTCTGTTGTTCACTGAATAGCTGCATGGCCTCCATATGAAGCCACCACTCTGTCTAAATGAAAATCTACATCAAAATCAAGAGCTGTTGAAGTTCCCAAACTTGATTGGACAATGTGAATTTGAAAGAAGAGCCATTTCTTAAGATAAGAAGATTCAAAGAGCCCAGTGAGGCCATAGGTTGAGGAGAGAATGCAATTGAGGGTTAGGCATTAGGCCTTAAAGGTAGGTGGCATGAGTCTGGGTCCCCTGTCCTTGAAATTTACTAGGATTTTGTTGAGCCTAATCGTGAATATACCATTTCCATTATACAAGAGATCTGTGCTATGCATACTCATACTCATACCTTGGTGGATATGACAATACCCAACTCTTGAAACATAGCTCCAGGTGCAGCATCATTTGATGTCCTGCACAGTAGCTGTTTTTCAAATGGAGAGTAGTTCTCTGCTAAAGGAGGCCTTGTCCTGGAACCTCTGGGACATGTGGGGCAACTGTCCTGTTGAGGCTTGCCAGAGACTCCCTGGAGCATCCTTATCCACTACAGCTACCCTTACCAGCATTGCTTACACTGGGTCACATAGACTGTACGGGGGCAGTTTCTACCACGGGCTGGACCTCCTCTGGGTTCTGGCCACATCTGAAACTGTGGCAGCCTTACAAGTCACCACATAGAGCCAACAGTTGCAGATATATGCAGGCTCATATATCCTTGGCAGTGACTTGTACACATCAAAAGCTGTTCACTCTGAATACCCACGACCCTCTGCAGGTTTAGAAGCATTCACAGCCCATGCACAGAGCAAACCAGAAGTGTCAGAGAATTCATTCCTCTGGAAGCAACTCTCAAGCAATTACAGATGGGTTAACCACTTGTTTGGGATGATTTTGAGGTGTGTTCTACATATTCTCCCAGAATTCCCCAGTAGGATTGAGCCTCAGGTGCCCAAGATGGTAATCGTGATATAACACATCCTTTTTTAAAAATTAATTAATTAATTTTTGGCTGTGTTGGGTCTTCGTTTCTGTGCGAGGGCTTTCTCTAGTTGGCGGCGAGTGGGGGCCACTCTTCATCGCGGTGCGCGGGCCTCTCGTTGTGGAGCACAGGCTCCAGACGCGCAGGCTCAGTAGTTGTGGCTCACGGTCCCAGTAGGTCTGTGGCATGTGGGATCCTCTCAGACCAGGGCACGAACCCACGTCCCCTGCATTGGCAGGCAGATTCTCAACCACTGCGCCACCAGGGTAGCCCATAACACATCCTTTAATGATCCTTCCCTTTCCTCTCTAATTTTCTTAGTTTGCCCTTTCAAATAAACTGCTTGTACTACTCACATATTTATCTTGGCAACTGCTACTGGGGAACCCAACCCAAGACATGGGATAAATAAATAAAAGCAGTATTCTATGGACAGTAAATGCTGCTTCCAAAACCCAAAGACACTCAGAAATCACTATGCCACTTTCTTGAATGTATGATGTGCATGATATAATGACCAGCCCAGAGCAACTAGCTCTTAGCCTTAGAAGAGATGTCCTGGGGGGCCTGGAGATAGTACCTGTATCTGTTGTATCTCTAAACAACTTCAATGATGTGGCAGCTTTCCAAGACTCTTAGGCTCTGGCATACAGATGGTTCTTGGGCATCTTGCTAACTTGGTCCAGCTAACATGTTGTCATTAATATAGCGGACTACCATAAAGTCAAGTGGAATCTCAAGAAGATCAGGGTCCCTACAAACGGTATTAGGTTGGAGAACAGGAGAGTTATTGATAACATAACTCTGGGGTAAGATAGTCAACATGTATTGCTGTTCCTGTGACATGAAGCTAAGCTGCCTTTCATTCTCCTTAGTGTTGTGAATTAAGTAGAATACATTTGCCACATTGATGGCTGCTTACCAAGTGACAAAAGCTGTATTGATCTCACTAGTGAAAATGGCACATCTACTAGAGCAGCTGTGATGGGGACACTTACCTGGATGAGTTCATGGTAATTCACCATCATCTGTCACAGTTAATCTCATTTATTTAGGAGTCAGACAATTGAATTGAACAGGGATGTGATAGGGATCCATATACCTGTATCCCTTAATTTTTTTGTTTTTTGTTTTTTTGCATTGGTGAGGTATTGCTTCTCATGTTATAATCTTGGTTGGGCAAGGTTGGGGGTAGTTTCAGGTGCTTCCACTTGGCTTTTCCCACTATAATGGCTCCTACTATACATGTCAGGTTACAAATGTGATGATTCTGACAGCTGCTAAGTACTTTAATTATACACTCAGGGCTTGGGGACATAAGCCGTTGTAGTAAGTGTGAGGTAAAATTAGGATATATAGTAATGTAACACCTGACCTTCAAAGGCCCTACTCTAACTAGAGCACCATGCTGGCATTTGAGTCCTCTGCTATTAGTATCAGCTCAGACTCTGTATCTATTGGTCTTCAAAAAGCCCGTGTTCCCTTTCCCCAGTACACAGTTGCCATGGCAATTAACTTAAAGTTCCTTGGGGAAATATCAGAGGAACATTGACCATTGTACTTATAGTTGCACTGCAAGATCTTTCCTCAAGAAGACCTGATCTCCCCTCCAATAAATGGTCTCTGGGAGGGTAAAGGGGTTAGATCTGGGTGAGGGACTTTTATTTTCTGTTGTGATGGTTGATGTCAGTTGTTTGCTCTCTGTGGCACTGTACGCAGCAGCCTATCTCAATAAGCTTTTATTGGTCTAGTGATTATTTAGCTGTGCTGTCAAATGCAAATTCTGGACATCAGAGTAATATTTAAATCAACAGTGAGGGTTATTTTATACCTATAAATGTATAATCCACAATGCAGATGTAACAATTGTGAATATGTATGGAATAATACAGGCTAAAATTAGTTGAAGAAAAAAGTTAGAAACACAAGTGTCCACTGGTAGGTCCTTTAACACAGCTTTATCTGATGGATCAAATAGCAACAATTAAATACATTTGGGGAAGATTTTCATAATAAAATGATTAATAGCACTGTATGGAATATTAAACTCTAGGAAGAGAAAATGCACTTACTTTTTAAGCACCTGTTAAGCATACTAGGCTAGTGAGGACCATTCTTAATGTGGAAAATATTTATGTATTCCTTGATTGTAAAATTTATAGTATGGGCAGCCTACTGTGAGTTCAAGTGGATGAGTGAGTGGATGTGGTTGTAAAATGACAGAGCCAGGGTAGATATCTAGTAGGCAAGGAATATGGTGGTTGGGTGTTTTTGGAAGGCCGATTGGGTTGAGTCTGGAAAATTGGAGCACATTTTGTCTTTCTTTTTTCTGCTCAGCCCTCTTCAAAATACTGTTTGATGAGTTGGGGTGGATTAATAAAAAGGTGCTTTTCACTGGAAAGCTACAGTGTAATTAGAGGTGTGGTCTTTTTCTATGGTTGAGTTTTCAAGTTGAAAGCTGGTTCTTTGAGCTGGTAACATTAACCCCTCAGATATGGTGCATCTCTGAGCAGAAGGATTGCATCCTGTTTGGTTAAATTAGTTGGCAAATGTAAAGCTATTAGCAAGTGCCCAGTAAAGGATAATTATTATTCATCAGCGCCCTGCCTTCCTATCTTCCAAGCCCCATCATCCTCAGCATCTGGCTCAAGTCTCTTCCTCCAGAACACTTCTCTGGATGCTCCAGCGCAATCCACTACAGTATCTGTCATGCATTTCATCATTTACTTGTCTTCTAATTGTTCCCCAGTGTTATTATCCCTTGTGCTGTACTGCAAGCACTTGAAGGCACAGTGCCACGTTTGTATAGACTCTGTAGCTTAGAGCAAGTAGTATGGCATTGTAATTAAGTGTATGTTGCTGGTGCAGACTGCTTGGGTTCAAAACCTGGCTCTTCACTAAATAGTTGTGTGATCTGGGGCAAGTTATTTAATACATATCTCAAAGCCATTCATATATTTGTGTATACAGGTTTTTCTTTCTTTCGAGTTGTTTTCTTCCCAGCAATGGGATTACTAGGTCAAAAGATACTTCTTACATCTGTGTGGTGTAGTAGGTTAGATTTTTTTTTTTTTTTTTTTGCAGTACGTGGGCTTCTCACTGCTGTGGCCTCTCCCGTTGCGGAGCACAGGCTCCGGACGCGCAGGCTCAGCGGCCATGGCTCACGGGCCCAGCCGCTCCGCGGCATGTGGGATCCTTCCAGACCGGGGCACGAACCCGCGTCCCCCTCATCGGCAGGCAGACTCTCAACCACTGCGCCACCAGGGAAGCCCAGTAGGTTAGATTTATCTCTATGCCTCAGTTTCATCTAAAATGGGGCTAACAGATTCCCTCATAGTGTGACTCTGACAATTAACAGATAAAATGCATAGTCTTTGGCAAATAGGAAACAAGTGTTTGGCTGTTATTGCTAACTATTATTAGTTTTTTTTTTTTTTTTTGTGGTACGCGGGCCTCTCACTGCCGTGGCCTCTCCCGTTGCGGAGCACAGGCTCCGGACGCGCAGGCCCAGCGGCCACGGCTCACGGGCCCAGCCGCTCCGCAGCACGCGGGATCTTCGCGGACCGGGGCACGAACCCGTGTCCTCTGCATCGGCAGGCGGACTCTCAACCACTGCGCCACCAGGGAAGCCCATTAGTTTTGATTGATTGAAATAGTTGTGCTAACATTTCCTTTTAAACAGATGCTCTTTTGGTCAAAAGATAGAGAGGAAGTTTGAAAAAGAGAAGTAAACGCAATTATTCACTTAAGTGAGGCTTTTGTATCATCTCAGGTTTGCCACAGGGACCGTGGTGTGCCATGATCGTACTCTGCGTTGTGCATTATCTAAGGTTTGAAATTTTGCATTCATTCCTGACTATCCATATCCACAGTTAATTAAAAGAGTGCTGACTTCGGTATGGTGGCAGCTTTTCACAAGGTCTACTTAAAACATGAGCTATAAAAGTTGTTTAGGTAATCTAGAGCGGGGTAAAAGGAAGAAGGTAAAAAACGATTAGATAGAAAATCTTAAATCTTTTTTTTTTTTTTTTTTTTTTTTGCGGTACGCGGGCCTCTCACTGTTGTGGCCTCTCCCATTGCAGAGCACAGGCTCCAGACGCGCAGGCTCAGCGGCCATGGCTCACGGGCCCAGCCGCTCCGCGGCATGTGGGATCCTCCCGGACCGGGGCACGAACCCGTGTCCCCTTCATCGGCAGGCAGACTCTCAACCACTGTGCCACCAGGGAAGCCCCCAAAACCTTAAATCTTTCTCTGCTTCATTATAGGACCAACTTTCTTCTTGCCCATATAAACAGTTCACTTTTAGAATAGAACTTATGGAATGCAGACCTAAGATGGGAAGGCAAGATTCAATTTGTGGGGTCATGCTTGGTGAGAAAAATGTTGCCAGAAATAATATTTGAAGAAGGATTACATTCTGAATCCTGCTCAGTTTCTTACTTCCTGGCAAAATAAATTACGGTGCTGGGTAGGTCTTAAGCCCTCCCTGTGCCAAATGCCAGAGTTGATATCTGATGAGGTTCTATTCTGGGCTTTTTACACACATTTTAAATGGCCGCCAAGACACTTGCCTTTTCACTACATCTCTGTTGAGCAGTAAAACTCATGGCTTGATGTGCCACGAGCTGCAGAAGGGAGTGGATTTTGACAACTTGGTGGGTCCAAAGATTCAGCAGAGGCAGAGGTCAGCTGGCAAAAGCAAAAGAGACACAGTCCCATGGTGAGACACTTAGAAATGACTTTCATTTCCCTTATGGGGGTAAGGAAAAAACTCTGTCCCTGCTCTAAAAAAGGTAAAGGAATATGGTCAGTTTTGGTGAGGATTTGAAATAAGCTTTTATATGTATACACATATAAAATATATGTAATTATGTATACATGTCGCTGTATATCATATGTAATATTATACATATTATAATTATTATATTACATATAAATTGCATATACGCATATATTATACAATAGAGATGTAGTGAAAAGGCAAGTGTCTTTAAAGGCAAGCCATTTAAAATGTGTGTAAAAAGCCCGGCGTAGAACCTCATCGGATATCAACTCTGGCATTTGGCAGGAGGAGGGCTTAAAACCTGAATACATTCATACACACACACAAATATTCACTTACATATACTTTTTATCTTTTGTGTTTTTGGGCATATTCAAAAAGGAAAAAAGGCGGAGCATAGATTAAAACATTATTTGGTAACATTTATTGCTAAATACTGAACTCTGAATCTGCAGCTACCAAACAGGATTATAAGCCTGTTTAATTCACGTCATCAGTTTGTTGAACGTCCACTGTGTGGGCGCTGATCTGGTCTGTTGTCAACACTCTTTACAAGAATCTTGAAGCCAAGTCAGGATGGTCAGCCTAGATTATGTTGTAATATGATGCATATGTAATTGAGATCATTGGAGGAATAGGAAATATTTTTTCAAATAGTTGAGCAAAAGAAATGCTACAGCATGCCGAATGACAACAAAAACATCACCAAAACAATACAACTTCAATCAATGGATTTGGTCTTAGGAGAGAAGGCAGATTTATGGCTAGTAATTTGTGTCCTTCAGAATTGTGAGGCAAGAGGCACGTGAAAATATAGCACGTTCAGCAAAACCTCTCTATTTCTGTCAACTGTTGGACAGAAATGTGTTTCCTGGAAACTCATGGAAAAGCCATTCTGAACCCTAACTCCTGGACCCTTGTTATGATTGTGAAGAAAATAACTTTTAAAACCTGATACATTCACTTATGCACAAAGGTATATTTTTACAGTATTTCAAAAAAGGTAAATTAGGAATATTCTTATATTCCAAATGCCCTGGTATTATTTTATTTTGCCATAAATTGCATGTATCCCAATGTGATTGAAATCCTACCAGGGTTTGAAGTTATAACCGCAGCTAATGTATTTGAAAAAATAAAAAGCTTTTTGTCAGTATGGTTTCTGCTTCAAACTGCAAGACGCAGTTATTCTCCAAGATAGAAGGACCTCCCTTTTTTTTCCTTTTTTTTTTTTAGACAAAAACCTTAAAAGACTAAGTAGGAAATAACACACACTCAGTGAGACATTTTAACCAAAAAGGAATAATTGAATACAAGTGAGAAAAGGGATTTATTTTAAATTAAAGACTTTTGACAGGCCAGCCAAAGAACAAAGGGCTGTATTCTATATTACCTATTTTCCCAGGGGTTCCAGCCTCTCATGGACTTCAATGGGAGGGCTACTCACAGGAGGGAGGCCTGGAGCTGAAGAAATGTGGATCAAAGCAATCAGCTTAAAGCATCTCAATCTGCCTTCGATAGGCCGGCTGTTCAGAAAGTTCTATGGCCTTCCACAGTCATGCCGGCTTTTTCTGAAATGGCAGTTGCAAGATAGTTAAGTCCCATTCTGAATGACTGGGTCTGGTTTAAAATACTCTGCTAGGTTTCTTTTATATTTACACCAGTTATATGGGGTCTTAATGGGTTGAGTAGTGATAATGGACTTTTGGTTGATGGAAAAGAGGGAAGCAGCCTAGAAATGATGGTTTCCTGGCTGAATAGCATTAAGAAGGTACTTCTTACTTGGGACTAGGTTTGGCTTTGGCCTCTCTGTGCTGACAAAGTGAGCCAGAGAATGGGTGTGATGCTGAGGATAGAACGAAAGATTTGGGACCCATCATATATGTGTCCGAGTCTAGCTTTGCCAGTTCACAGCAAGATGATCTTAGACAAGCCTCCCCCTATCTCTGGGGGCTCAATTTTCTCACTTAAAGTGGGGCTAATAATACCTACCTCAGGAAGTTGGGGTGAGGATTAAGTGATAGAAAGGACTTGAGAGGGAAAAGCAAAATGAGCACGACTCAGTATTTTACACTAAATACGCATCAAGTTTTTCTGAAGACTTCAGCTTCTATGGCTTCAGAGCTGGGTTCACGTTCTAGCGCTACCACTGCTTCCGCCGTGACCTTGGTGAGGCTCTGATGTCTCTGAACTTCGTGTGGTGCCTCAGTAAAATGTAGATGCATAAAAAATTGTATATGCTACCTCAAGTATTTGTTAAAAATAGTAAAACAAACATAAAATGTACAATTAACAACCCATAAATGAATGAAACAAAAAGTATTTAATACAGAACTTGGAACACAGTAAGGTCTCCAAAAAAGTTCTATTATTGTGATCGAGCTCTCCGTTAGTCTGTTTGGCTATTTTTCTAAACCAGTTCCCAAACTCTTCTCCAGAACCTGAATCTCCTTTCTCTTTCATTGCATCCTCTTTTCCAGCCCTGATAAAGAGACAGGCTATGGCATCTGCATTGTAGAACAGCTCCTTGGTCCACACTCAGTGTCTGAGAGCAACATAAGCATCTGCAGTGGAATTGGGTGCAACATCATGATGCTGCACTTTGCAACATCCAACCCCTTCCCTCTGGGCCATTCTGGTTTCATTCCTTTGGGATAACAGAAATGATGGTTTTCAAATTAAATAGACTGGATAATAGTTTATAATTTTGATGTGCTCCTATAGAAAAGTATATACAGAATGATTATGTGTTCTGTATATTCCAGATTTTCCAGAGTGACCATGTATTGCTTCCTTACTTATGACAAACAACAACAAAAAAGACAATAAAAAGATATGCATAAACTCAGAACAGATCTTCCCTTACTCTTCGCTTCCTCCCAGCCAAACACCTCAAAATTAATGCATTCTATGAGCTGAAGGATTTGTTGCGCCACTTAGCAAAAAAAGATAAGCATGTAGATCCTTTGCATAGAATGATGGTAGATGCCGTGACTGCGGTATCTGCACCAGCCCTCCATGTCTGGCTAAACTCCTTGCAGGAAATGATGGTGTATATATATTTTCTGAGAGAGGTAATGATGACAAAATGACGTGGGAGAGACTTTCATTTTTCCATTTCTCTTAGTCTCTGTAAATCCCAAAGTTTCTTGAGAATAGTTCAGGGTAGAGCAGATAAAGTCAACTTCTTGTGCTCTCTATGTGGTGTGGTGGAATTTATGATGGACTTGTAGGAAGACAACTTGAATTCTATGAAGTTGTTGCTTAATAATCACAAAAGCTTGCATAAGTCACTAAATTTCTTTGGGATGCAGTTTTCTCATTTGTAATTTTGGTATATTAATTAATATTTGTCTTTCTAAACACATAGACCACTTGTGAGATTCAAATGAGAAAACCATTAGGGGAGCCATATTACACAATGGTGAGACATCATTCGGTTGTATATGCAGTATGTTTATTCTCTGCCAGTGCCTGTTTATCATCATGTGAGTATCCTGTACACATAACTCATGCGTGCTTAAAGCTCGTGAGCATTATGAACCAATGATGTGTAAGTCTTAGATATACCTGAGTAGAATTTTATGCACTGCTTGGGATCTAGTGGCATTAAATAGCTTACGCAAATGAAAGTTACCTTATTTTTATCACTGGGAAAGTTTCCAGGACGGTATCAACGCAGGCTAAAATTTCCTACATGGAATGTAATCCTGAAACCTCTGCTACCTTACACTTGGGCTCACGACTTCCATATGATTTGCCTCTCACTTATAAAAAAGCCACAGGTCTTGTCAGCCAAATTCCAAAGTGACATTCAGCAGTGAATATTTGGATTCAGTTTTGGTTTTGCTTTCAGCCTGTCACAGAAAACTACAAAAAGGCTGGACACGCGTATGCCCCCCTTTCCCACTTTTTTTCTTCCTCTAGAGCTTGACTAACATGTTCGTTTCAAAACCACTAACACACATATTCACATAGACACCTTCAGCAGGATTCTTAAGATATTGCTTCCCACATGTGGATCATAGATCAATCTAACTATATAGCACTGCCCTTGGTGATCGTCCCTCCTGAAACCATGTGGAATACTCATCTTCTCTAATCCTGGTCTATAGTATTTCCAAAGTACTTTACAAGCCCAGAGTAATGGCTTCTAATGCTTTGCAGCAGCTGAGCTGGTAGCACACATGATATCTTAAATGTAACAATCAAAGGAGCAGGCAGGATCTTGGTATTTCCGCAGGCTTGCAGATGTGCCGTGTCCAGGTCCAGAATCTGTAATGTCAATTTTAGACAAAAGAAGTTTAAAACAAAGTAAAGTCTCCCTGCTTTGTGTCAACAACTGAACTAGGGTGAGAGAAGGCTTCCCAGTAGGGAGACTACATGTATTGTATATCAGTTATCTGACCCATACAGTAATTTTTTTGGGGGGTGTGTATCCGTGAGCAGCCTTGCTCAAGATTTATGTAATGGAGGGCATTGTTTTATTAATCTACACCATGTGGGACTCTCCAGGTGCTAAGCTTTGATCTGCCTGCCCTCTGGTGCATTAAGTTTTCCAGTACTCATTGACAGTGATGTTTGTGATTTAAAGCACTCTTTTCCTTACTGCAGAGGGGTGGGGGAAACAAAAAGGGTTCAGATAACTCTACCTTAAACCAGAGACCCTTGACTTCTTCCCTTGTTTGGTCTCTGTTTGGTATAAAATTCATCCTGATTCTGTTTAGGAGAATTTGATCAGCACTCCAAGGAGTAAAAGAATATCTTTCTGAAACATTTTATGGCACATTAGATTACTGCTGGAAATGCCGGACGTGGCTAACTAGGGAAGCTTGGCTTTGGTCAAAGTGGTATGAGAAGACGGAAAGCGAATGGCAATTTTCTATTTTTCCTAAGAGTGAAAGGGATAATGGGGTGGGAGGGATAAAAAGAGATACAGACATTCGGAATCCAAGTCTGCCATGACCCTAATAGCATTAGGAACAAAAGGATAACATTTTTCTAATAAAGAATAATGATGAAGCTATCTGATTTGTTGTATTTCAGGGAATATGGTATTGCGTTGGAGGAAAACGTAAAGAAATATCAAGCAGGTTAAGGGCAATATAATATATACTCATCACGGGTACAGACTCTGACATCAGACTGTGTGCTCCAAGCCCCATTTCTGCTGTTTACTAGTGTCAGTTTTCTGACCTGGAAAATGGGGATAATAATAGTACTATCGCCCAGGTTATTGAAAAGATTAAATGAGCACTTAGAATAGGGCTTGTACATTCTAAGTGCTTTGTGTTTGCTAAGACCTTTGGCTGCAGTACCTGTGATTTGTGAGATGAATTCCTATTTTCCTTATTCTTTTTTCTATTATTAAATAGTAGAGGCACAGTGCCATTCTGGGGTCATGGAGTCCTTATGGTTCTGCGAGGTCATCCCTCGGTGGAGAATTCGAGGCCATTCTCTCTTGGAGGTAGTGGGGACACCTTCTTCCCCAAACCTCTCCATAGGAGAATACAAAAAGTGTGCTCTCACATCTATCACAACAGATTCATTTCACCTCTTCTTAAACTTCATATAAATGGGATCATACACTAGATACTCTTCTGTGTCTGGCGTTTTCATTCAATAACAAAGATTCTTGCATATTTTTGCCTATCTGAGTAGTTCACCCTTTCCCACTGCTGTGTAGAATTTTCCTATGTGAATACATCACAATTTCTTTGCCATTCCACTTTTAAGTTGTTTTCAATACTAGAAATAAAACTTGAACATTACTTTGAGAAAGACATTTTAATAGTATCCTCTATCAACAGTGTAATTTTGTAGTGATGTATATACTAACTTCTTCTTGTTACAGTCAAGTTGAGTTGAATTCAGGAAGCCTTTATGTTCAATAAGCATTCTTTTTGGTCTTCCCTGTCTAAAACAGGTTGTCTTTTAAAGAAGGGTTTAATTTTCATTGCTTGGGTCAGTGCCAGCTACCTTCATTAATAGTGATAGTTGGGTGAACAGTAACGAATGATGATCAGGTGAGATTCATCTTGCTGTTTGCAAAACTGTCGAGTGATTTCATGACTCATTTGGTCTAGCTCAAAAGAAAGATGGAAAATGCCAAGACGGAAAGATTCATGTTTCTAAACTAGTGTATATAGGATAATCAAGGTCTTTCCAGTGAAGGCTCTATATCTTTATTCATTTTGGGAAGGTGAGTGTAGGATACTTTGAAGCCAGCTCAGTTGCTAGACACAGGTATTCTAGGATTCCATTGCTTGTTCATATAATGTTAGGCAGAAATTGAGGCAGTTTTTCCCAGAAGAGTAGAAAGAAGGGAGAGAGGGCATATCTTACACTCAGACAGCCAGAGCCTGTCCTGCATTCTTCATCAGCTGTCAGTGCTGGAGACCCAAGTCATGGGGGTAACACAGTTGGAAATGAATGGAATGGTTGAGGGGGGTGGGTACTAAAGGTTAGGGTCTAGCAGCTCCATTTCCCCCTTCAGGATGCACAGAAATGGAGAAATGGCCTCATGAGACTTTGTAGTACTTGACAGTGGCCACAGAGAGGAAAGGAAGGCAGAGGAGAGTGCCAGAAAGTCCTGAAGCTTTTTCTTTAGAAAAGTGCATTAAATTAGACTGCTTTGTTAGGCCCTGGAAGAGGGTTTTCCATGAACTTGGGACTTTAGTGCAAAAGCTGGGAAAGTCCTGGGCAGAGCAGGGCCTCAGCAGCTCCCTCAGTGTTCTAGATGATGTGCACTGTAAGGGATCATCTAATCCAGTAGTTTTAAAGTTTGTTTTGCGGAAGACCAGCCTCCCTTCTTTTGAATACAAAATCTTAGGCATCGTTTTTAGAAACTCAGACTGATGAAGCAAGCTGCCCTGTTCAAAGCAGGATGGGGGTATGGAAGTTTAGGGACGTCTCCATCTAGCCTAATCAGTTAGTTATCACCACAGTAATGCTCCACAAGCACCCACCCTAAAACTCAGTGGCTAATTCAACAGTAATTTCTTCTCATGGTTCTTCAGGTTGGTGGGGTGACTGTTTTCATGCTTGTGGGTCTGCAGGTAATCTGGCGTGGCTCTTCTCCCTGTGTTTCATGTTGGGGACCAGGCTTCCCAGAGTAGGTTGTCATGGTGATGCCAGAAGCAGATTTAAAGCCTCTGTTAATGTCTTATCTATCAACATCATGTTGGTCAAAACAAGTCACATGATCAAGGCACAAGTGAGAGGACAGGGAAGGACACTCTTCCCTTCATTAGGGCATGGTGAGGATGTGGGTATGTGCTACTGCCATAGGGGAGTGCAGAAGTGAAGCCACCACCATACCCATGTAGCACAGTGTGATCACCAATGGGGAAAATGACACTCTCCTCCCCTCTGCCCACTCTACAGCCTACGTTGAGGAACCCGAGGTCCAGACCTGCCTTGGCACCTGGAGGCTCCAGGCAGCACCTGGTGGAGGTGATGGCAGTGACTAGCAAGATTGATGGTGCTTGGTAAGGGCGGCTGGACTGTGTTCTGGAAACTGTGACAAGTGCTGCAAGTGGGTTAGTATAGCAGATATTCAGAAGACGGCACTGGTAACAGGAGGTAGAGCAGGAGAGAAAGGGCCAGACCTTACATGGCTGAAAGGACTTGGAAGAACACATGAAACACTGCTAGAGATGCCTAGAAACAACCAGGAATGATTTTGGGTGGCTGTACTAATTGTTGAAGGTCACTTATTGCTGTTAATGTAACACCATATATCCCAGGCTGACATGGTCTGGGGAAACACGAATTTCAGTAATCAGACATAGAATCTCAGAGTTGAAAAGGACCTCCAACCCATGTAACACAACCCCTACTCCATAATATCACAGGTAAGTGTCATTCACCTTCTGTTTGGACACCTCTGATGACAGATGATCCACTCCCCGTAAGGCAGCCATTCTGCTCTAGACAAATGACATTGACAATGACCTTGAGTGTGTGATATGCAGGATTAGAAAACATGAAATAAGATATGAGGGAGGCAAAAGTCCAGAATGAGAGGAAGCTTGTGAAAAATTGCTAATTTAGAGAAAAGATCTTTTTGTTGTGTTTAGAGAGAGGATGAGGGAGAGACCAACAGAAGCCAGAAAGAACTAGTTCTCTAGAAAACTAGAGAACTAGTTTTCTCTTTTCATTGCATGTTCGTTGTCAATTTGAAAATGAATTAATGTGATTAAAAGAGAGTAAAACCTGGGAAGTGGAGAATGTAAGGTCATGATTGTTCCTAAGGGATTGTGTCTGTGGGCATGTAGGGTAGAAAAAGACTTTTGGGGTAAGATCTGCCAAGTGATTCTACTATGGATAGACACATCTGACACGTAGCTTAAGTTTGACCCTGGTTTACACATTCTATTTCCTATCTTATGAATTCCCCTCATAGGTAAGGGAGCATACAGACAAGGATAAGTCTACCCCGGAGTAATGTCAGCTAAGGAATAGAAATGTTACCCTCTAGTCCTGCTCTAATAAGCCCACCTTGAGAGCTGATACAAACTTGATGATCAGTCCAGGCTATAAGCCTGAAGGTGGTTTTTATAGTTACGAACTCTGCCCTCGGTATTTAACTTTTAGGGAGTTGGGAGCCAAAGCAGCTCTCAGGTTGTTTCAACAATAGCAACAATAGCACCAAGATCAGGTTGTTTCAACAATAGCACCAGGTTGTTTCAACAATAGCACTGTCAAATCAGTCAGGGGGAAAACTAGTCAGACTGGTTATTCAACTTACATAATAAACCAACCAAAGGAATAACCACCAACAACAATAAAGTTTAAAGACTGATATTTTAAACTTTTCAGCAAGCTGTGTTGACATGTAGCTACAACCTTCATGTGCAAACCACTTCAAGCAGAGTGAGTTTTAAAAGCTGTAAACTAAAATCACATTTCTTTTGCAAGCCCTCGAAACCTTTGAGAAACACATCAGTCAGATATTCTCTATGGAGAATTCCAAATTTCATCAGCAAACTTAGAGTTGAAAAAGAAATTAAAGCAGAAACTGAAACTGATTTTAGACTAGCGGTTTACTGCCTGCCGGGGGCATGACCACCTTGTTGTCTACTCGATTTCATAATGCACCCTCTCTCCTAAACCTTTCCTCTCAAGACCTGGGTTCAAATCCAATCACCACGCTAATCAACTGCAGATGGATTTCTCTGGTATGTCCTGTGCCTCCATGTGGGGATCCATACTAGAGCCAGACCCCAGTGTGTTCTGGCCGGGGTGCAGTAGAGTGAATGCTTAAGGATGCTGACGGCAGCAGGCTGGCTCTTCGGAGAGATGTAGCTTCATAAAAGTGGCCCAGAGCTGAGATCTTTTTAAAAATCAAAATTAATAACGTCAATTTTGATTAGCTATATTTTGTTCTGAAATATCCATTGTAAGAAATTTCTCAAAACCAAGATTGAGACATAAATCTGTGTTGAGAATATTAGGAATGATTATTACCATATTAAAACATATATAAACGTTTAGTCAACGATAAACTTGGCTAAGCTAAATATCTGTGGTTCTAACCACATTAGGGGAGACCCGAGGTTGTCTCCAGGATCCAGTTTGTGTATGTTCCTGTTTACTGTCTATGGAAATATCGATGAAGACTTTGGGACTGTGGTTGCATCCTGATTTTGGGCGGTGCCTGGGTGCTATGATGCTCTCTACTGTGCAACATTTTGAGATGGTCAGAGTCACCTCTATGATCAAAGGAGAAGCAGAGGACGTTCACCCTGCCTCCGTGGCCTGATAAGAATATGATTTTTATGGGATTCACAAATTCTTCAGGAGCCATTACCTGAAAGAACTAAAAAACCTTGGAGCTGCTATTGGTGATTAGCAGAAATATTGCCCTCTAGAAGAAGGGCTGAGAATAGCTGTGAAATTTCCCATCTACCAAGAATGGTTTAAGCTGTCTCTCATGGTTGGGTATTATTAAAGAGTACAGTGGCTGACATAGCCAGTGAGGCAGCAGGAATGGCCACTGGGAACAGAAAATTTAGAACCCAGAAACCTCTAGCCTGTTGCTCCATTTCAGCTGGAGTCATCCTTTTGAAAGCAAAGAAGGCGGAATGTTGAAGGGGTTTGTGGTGGTAATGGTGGTTGGTAGGGTGAGACTGGTAATGGTGATTAGCAGGGGTCCCCAACTGCTGGACCACAGACCAGTACCGGTCCGCAGCCTGTTAGGAGCTGGGCCGTGTGGCAGGTGGTGAGCGGTGGGCCAGCGATCGAAGCTTCATCTGCTGCTCCCCATTGCTTCCCGTCGCTCGCATTACTGCCTGAACCATACCCCCTGGCCCACCCCATCCGTGGAAAAATTGTCTTCCATGAAACCAGTCCCAAAAAGGTTGGGGACCTCTGGTGATCAGTGAAAGCAGAATGGGGATGAGTTATAAATTTTTTGCAACTGGGACATCTTGAGGTTTGGGGGCAGGGCTTAGGATACTTGTAAATGATCAGAAATACCAAGTAGTACTCCATTCCTGCAAATACCTCAGATTCTCAAATGGGAGAATTCTGCAGTGGGAGCGGTTTGAGCTGTATAAGTTTATGAATAATTTTGTTGTAGTGTGGATCATTTATGTGTGTGTATGTGAAACATACATACTTTTACCTACATGTATTTATTCATTTATTAATTGGACATCTGTTGATACCTTTGTGTCAGTCTTTGCAGTAGTGATGAGGATAAAAAGACTGAACTGAACAGGGCTTAGTGCCTAACTTGAAGCAGCGCACAGCCTAGGGAAGGAGGGAGGCAGACTAGTAAACCAGTATTATAGTAGAGTGTGATCAGGGCCATAAGGAAGGGGCAGTGCAGGCAGAGTAGTGGGGGCACCTGACCCTACCAGGGGAGAAGAGGACATTTGTGTGTGTTTAAGGGGATGAGTAGTTACCCTCTCTACTGACACAATTAAGGAGGCCAAATGCACTGAAATATTGCATAAAGGGACCATAATTAGCTCAGTGCAGTCAGAGTATGTAAACGTGGTGGGGGACAGGAGGGAGGTGAAGCTTGAAGAGGTGGACAGGGGCCAGATCCAGAAGGGCCCTGAGTACCACACTAAAGAAAGCTTGAGAGGGCAGTGAAAGGGGTTAAGCAAGACAGTGAGGATGTGATCTGAATTATTTCTACAGTTATCTCTGAGTGTTGCTTATAGTGGATCTGTACAAGTGTGGTTCTGTTTAAGCCTGGAGTGATTCCTCTTCATCTGGATTGCATTTACCATGGCAGCTTATGGTAGAACTTCAAAGGGAAGTTCATGGTCATTCTGAGAAATTAGTGCAAGACCAGAGCATTAAGGCCGCAAGAAGAGGCAGGACACCCTCATAGGTTGAGCCCTGAGTGCTTTTAAGAGCCAGCTCTGTCTTCTCATATCCTTATAGGCATGAGAGAGTGAGTGCAAGAGGACACAATATGATGACATATTCCACACCTGGGAATATCGTTCTGGACTGTACCAGGCGGAGCATCAACCTGCTAGGCTGGGGCGGGCCTCAGAGAAGAAAGAGCTCTGCACTGGCCACTGGCCTAGGCTGTGGTACAGAGTCCTGCCTCTTGAGTCATATGAATTTGCAGATTCCATGGTCTTAGAGGAGTCTGTGGTAGGTAAAGAAGTCACATGGAGCTTCTGTCCAGCCCAGGTGGAGCGTCACAGCACGGACCGCTAGGATTCTTGTGCTAGGCCATGTCATCTGTGGCAGAAAACTATTACTATTTGAAAAGCAACTGTTGGCAAGCTTTGAGACCCGAAAGGAGACTGAGTGTCTAATTATGGGAGAGCAAGTGACCACATGGTCAGAACCATCCAATCATGAGCTCGGTATGTCAGACCCACTGAGACAGTGACCCATTGTAAGAAGGAAGTGTTCCATTTAGTGTGGACTTGAGTGAGTTCAGAGGGCACAAATAGCACAGTGAGCAGATGGTGCAGGTCCCATGTCACCTACCACTTCTGCACTGATGCCTCTCCTCAGTTCACCCCTGTGGGTTCTCCATGACCAACTGATAGAAGAGGAAAAGCCCTGAGCTTGGTTCATGGAGGGATTGGTGCAGTATGTTGGTTCAAACCCCAAATAGCTATTGCACTACGACCCCACCGAGGAATGGACCCAAAGGAGGGAAATCCTCATGCAGGGCAGAGCTTCAGTTAGGGAAGCTGGTCACTCATTTTGTATGGAGTGAGAAGTGGTTAGACATAAACATAGACACAGCCTTAAGGGCATTGGAAAATTAATGAGTGGTCAGGGGCCTGGAAAGAGCATGGTTAGAAGACTGGGGACAAGGTGGTCTGTGAAAGAAGCATGTGGATGGGCCTATCGGGGTGGTACAGTGTGAGGGGATTTGTGGTGCATAGTGATGCCACCAGAGAATATCCACGGCAGAAGTATCACTAAATAACCATGTGGACAGCATGTCAGCCAGCCCTGTCCTTGGCCAACTTACTGACAATTTGATTACCCTGAAACTTTTCCATATAAAAAAAAATCAACAATTTATCCTGCACAGAATTAACACATATTCTAGGTGTGGGTTTTCCTTTCCTGCCCACAATGACTCCGTTGGTGTGGCAATCTGAGGGCTTACAGATTGTCAAAAAAACTAACAGGGACCCTGAAAAACATTGCCTTGAATCAAGGGGACCCAATCTACTGCAAAATAGCCATGACACTGATCTTGGGATACACTGGTCATACCTCACGCCATACCCTCTAGAAATTGCAGGCCTAATATGATGGTGGAATGACTTTTTGAAGGTAACAGCTGAAATGTCATCTTGTAGATTATATCCTTGGGGCTAGAGTGATACCCTTTAGAATGTGCTATACATCTTTTTTTTTTAACATCTTTATTGGAGTATAATTGCTTTACAATGGTGTGTTAGTTTCTGCTTTATGACAAAGTGAATCAGATATACATATATCCCCATATCTCTTTCCTCTTGTGTCTCCCTCCCTCCCACCCTCCCTATCCCACCCCTCTAGGTGGTCACAAAGCACCGAGCTGATCTCCTTGTGCTATGTGGCTGCTTCCCACTAGCTATCTGTTTTACATTTGGTAGTGTATATATGTCCATTGCCACTCTCTCACTTTACCCTTCCCCCTCCCCGTATCCTCAAGTCCATTCTCTAGTCGGTCTGCATCTTTATTCCCGTCTTATCCCTAGGTTCTTCATGACCATTTTTTCTGTTTGTTTTTTAGATTCCATATATATGTGTTAGCATATGGTATTAGCATATGGTATTTTTTTTTCTCTTGCTGACTTACTTCACTCGGTATGACAGACTGTAGGTCTATCCACCTCACTACAAATGACTCAGTTTTGTTTCTTTTTATGGCTAAGTAATATTCCATTGTATGTATGTGCCACATCTTCTTTATCCATTCATCTGTCGATGGACACTTAGGTTGCTTCCGTGTCCTGGCAATTGTAAATAGAGCTGCAATGAACATTGTGGTCCATGACTCTTTTTGAATTATGGTTTTCTCAAGGTATATGCCCAGTAGTGGGATTGCTGGGTCATATGGTATTTCTATTTTTAGTTTTTTAAGGAACCTCCATACAGTTCTCCATAGTGGCTGTATCAATTTACATTCCCACCAACAGTGCAAGAGGGTTCCCTTTTTTCCACACCCTCTCCAGCATTTATTGTTTCTAGATTTTTTGTTGATGGCCATTCTGGTGTGAGATGATATCTCATTGTAGTTTTGATTTGCATTTCTCTAATGATTAGTGATGTTGAGCATCCTTTCATGTGTTTGTTGGCAATCTGTATATCTTCTTTGGAGAAATGTCTATTTAGGTCTTCTGCCCATTTTTGGATTGGGTTGTATTTTTGATATTGAGCTGCATGAGCTGCTTGTAACTTTTGGAGATTAATCCTTTGTCAGTTGCTTCATTGGCAAATAGTTTCTCCCATTCTGAGGGTTGTCTTTTCATCTTGTTTATAGTTTCCTCTGCTGTGCAAAAGCTTTTAAGTTTAATTAGGTCCCATTTGTTTATTTTTGTTTTTATCTCCATTTCTCTAGGAGGTGGGTGAAAAAGGATCTTGCTGTGATTTACGTCGTAGAGTGTTCTGCCCACATTTTCCTGTAAGAGTTTGATAGTGTCTGGCCTTACATTTAGGTCTTTAATCCATTTTGAGGTTATTTTTGTGTATGGTGTTAGGGAGTGTTCTAATTTCATTCATTTACACGTAGCTGTCCAGTTTTCCCAGCACCACTTATGGAAGAGGCTGTCTTTTCTCCACTGTATATTCTTGCCTCCTTTATCAAAGATAAGGTGACCATATGTGCGTGGGTTTATCTCTGGGCTTTCTAACCTGTTCCATTGATCTATATTTCTGTTTTTGTGCCAGTACCATACTGTCTTGATTACTGTAGCTTTGTAATATAGTCTGAAGTCAGGGAGCCTGATTCCTCCAGCTCCATTTTTCTTTCTCAGGATTGCTTTGGCTATTCGGGGTCTTTTGTGTTTCCATACAAATTGTGAAATTTTTTGTTCTAGTTCTGTGAAAAATGCCATTGGTAGTTTAATAGGGATTGCATTGAATCTGTAGATTGCTTTGGGTAGGATAGTCATTTCCACAGTGTTGGTTCTTCCAGTCCAAGAACATGGTATATCTCTCCATCTGTTTGTATCATCTATAATTTCTTTCATCAGTGTCTTATAGTTTTCTGGATACAGGTCTTTTTTCTCCTTATGCAGGTTTATTCCTAGGTATTTTATTCTTTTTGTTGCAGTGGTAAATGGGAGTGTTTCCCTAATTTTACTTTCAGATTTTTCGTCATTAGTGTATAGGAATGCAAGAGATTTCTGTGCATTAATTTGGTATCCTGCTACTTTACCAAATTCATTGATTAGCTCTAGTAGTTTTCTGGTAGCATCTTTAGGATTCTCTATGTATAGTATCGTGTCATCTTCAAACAGTGACAGCTTTACTTCTTCTTTTCCGATTGGGATTCCTTTTATTTCTTTTCCTTCTCTGATTGCTGTGGCTAAAACTTCCAAAACTATGTTGAATAATAGTAGTGAGAGTGGTCAACCTTGTCTTGTTCCTGATCTTAGTGGAAATGCTTTCAGTTTTTCACCATCGAGAACGATGTTGGCTGTGGGTTTGTCATATACGGCCTTTATTATGTTGAGGTAAGTTCCCTCTGTGCCTACTTTCTGGATGGTTTTTATCATAAATGGGTGTTGAATTTTGTCGAAAGCTTTCTCTGCATCTATTGAGATGATCATATGGTTTTTCTCCTTCAATTTGTTAACATGGTGTATCACATTGATTGATTTGCATATATTGAAGAATCCTTGCATTCCTGGGATAAACCCCATTTGATCATGGTGTATGATCCTTTTAACGTGCTGTTGGGTTCTGTTTGCTAGTATTTTGTTGAGGATTTTTGCATCTATGTTCATCAGTGATACTGGCCTGTAGTTTTCTTTCTTTGTGACATCTTTGTCTGGTGTTGGTATCAGGGTGATGGTGGCCTCATAGAATGAGTTTGGGGAGTGTTCCTCCCTCTGCTATATTTTGGAAGAGTTTGAGAAGGATAGGTGTTAGCTCTTCTCTAAATGTTTGATAGAATTCGCCTGTGAAGCCATCTGGTCCTGGGCTTTTGTTTGCTGGAAGATTTTAAATCACAGTTTCAATTGCACTGCTTGTGATTGGTCTGTTCATATTTTCTATTTCTTCCTGGTTCAGTCTCAGAAGGTTGTGCATTTCAAGAATTTGTCCATTTCTTCCAGGTTGTCTATTTCATTTGTATACAGTTGCTTGTAGTAATCTCTGTAGATCCTTTGTATTTCTGCAGTGTCAGTTGTTAGTTCTCCTTTTTCATTTCTAATTCTATTGATTTGCGTCTTCTCCCTTTTTTTCTTGATGAGTCTGGCTAATGGTTTATCAGTTTTGTTTATCTTCTCAAAGAACCAGCTTTTAGTTTTATTGGTCTTTGCTCTTGTTTCCTTTATTTCTTTTTCATTTATTTCTGATCTGATCTATATGAATTCTTTCCTTCTGCTAACTTTCGGGTTTTTTTGTTCTTCATTCTCTAATTGCTTTAGGTTTAAGGTTAGGTTGTTTATTTGAGATCTTTCCTGTTTCTTAAGGTAGGATTGTATTGCTATAAACTTCCCTCTTAGAACTGCATTTGCTACATCCCATAGGTTTTGTGTCGTCGTGTTTTCATTATTATTTGTTTCTAGGTATTTTTTGATTTCGTCTTTGATTTCTTCACTGATCTCTTGGTTATTAAGTAGTGTATTGTTTAGCCTCCATGTTTTTGTATTGTTTACAGATTTTTTCCGGTAATTGATATCTAGTCTTATCGTGTTGTGGTTGGAAAAGATACTTGATACAATTTCAATTTTCTTAAATTTACCGAGGCTTGATTTGTGACCCAAGATATGATCTATCCTGGAGAATGTTCCATGAGCACTTGAGAAGAAAGTGTCTTCTGTTGTTTTTGGATGGAATGTCCTATAAATATCAATTACGTCTGTCTTGTTTCATGTATCATTTAAAGCTTGTGTTTCCTTATGTATTTTCATTTTGGATGATCTGTCCATTGATGAAAGTGGGGTGTTAAAGTCCCCTACTATGATTGTGTTGCTGTTAATTTCCTCTTTTATGGCTGTTAGCATTTGCCTTATGTATTGAGGTGCTCCTATGTTGGGTGCAAAAATATTTACAATTGTTATATCTTCTTCTTGTATTGTTCCATTGACCATTATGTAGTGTCCTTCTTTGTCTCTTGTAATAGTCTTTATTTTAAAGTCTCTTTTGTCTGATATGAGAATTGCTACTCCAGCTTTCTTTTGATTTCCATGTGCATGGAATATCTTTTTCCATCTCCTCACTTTCAGTCTGTATGTGTCCCTAGGTCTGAAGTGGGTCTCTTGTAGACAGCATATATATGGGTCTTGTTTCTGTATCCATTCAGCCAGTCTGTGTCTTTTGGTTGCAGCACTTAATCCATTTACGGTAATTATCAATATGTATGTTCCTATTACCATTTTCTTAATTTTTTTGGTTTTTTTTTTGTAGGTCTTTTCCTTCTCTTGTGTTTCCTGCCTAGATAAGTTCCTTTAGCATTTGTTGTAAAGCTGGTTTGGTGGTGCTGAATTCTCTTAGCTTTTGCTTGTGTGTAAAGGTTTTAATTTCTCCATCGAATCTGAAAGAGATCCTTGCTGGGTAGAGTAATCTTGGTTGTAGGTTTTCTCCTTCATCACTTTAAATATGTCCTGCCAGTCCCTTCTGGCTTGCAGAGTTTCTGCTGAACGATCAGCTGTTAACCTTATGGGGATTCCCTTGTGTGTTATTTGTTGTGTTTCCCTTGCTGCTTTTAATATGTTTTCTTTGTATTTAATTTTTGATAGTTTGATTAATATGTGTCTTGGCATGTTTCTCCTTGGCTTTATCCTGTATGGGACTCTCTGTGCTTCCTGGACTTGATTAACTATTTCCTTTCCCATATTAGGGAAGTTTTCATCTATAATCTCTTCAAATATTTTCTCAGTCCCTTTCTTTTTCTCTTCTTCTTCTGGAACCCCTATAATTCGAATGTTGGTGCGTTTAATGTTGTCCCAGAGGTCTCTGAGACTGTCCTCAGTTCTTTTCATTCTTTTTTCTTTATTCTGCTCTGTGGTAGTTATTTCCACTATTGTATCTTCCAGGTCACTTATCCGTTCTTCTGCCTCAGTTATTCTGCTATTGATCCCTTCTAGAGAATTTGTAATTTCATTTATTGTGTTGTTCATCACTGTTTGTTTGTTCTTAGTTCTTCTAGTCCTTGTTAAACGTTCCTTGTATTTTCTCTATTCTCTTTCCAAGATTTTGGATCATCTTTACTATCATTACTCTGAATTCTTTTTCAGGTAGACTGTCTGTTTCCTCTTCATTCGTTAGGTCTGGTGGGTTTTTACCTTGCTTCTTCATCTGCTGTGTGTTTCTCTGTCTTCTCATTTTGCTTAACTTACTGTGTGGGGTCTCCTTTTCACAGGCTGCAGGTTCGTAGTTCCCGTTGTTTTTGGTGTCTGTCCCCAGTGGCTAAGGTTGATTCAGTGGGTTGTGTAGGCTTCCTGGTGGAGGGGACTAGTGCCTGTGTTCTGGTAGATGAGGCTGGATCTTGTCTTTCTGGAGGGCAGGTCCACATCTGGTGGTGTGTTTTGGGGTGTCTGTGGCCTTATTATGATTTTAGGCAGCCTCTCTGCTAATGGGTGGAGTTATGTTCCTGTCTTGCTAGTTGTTTGGCATGGGGTGTCCAGCACTGTAGCTTCCTGGGTGTTGAGTAGAGCTGGGTCTTGGCATTGAGATGGAGATCTCTGGTAGATTTTCGCCGTTTGATATTATGTGGAGCTGAGAGGTCTCTTGTGGACCAGTGTCCTGAACTTGGCTCTCCCACCTCAGAGGCACAGCCCTGAACCCTGGCTGGAGCACCAAGAGCCTGTCATCCACACAGCTCAGAATAAAAGGGAGAAAAAAAGAAAGAAAGTAAGAAAGGAAGGAAGGAAGAAGAAGATAAAATAAAATAAAATGTTATTAAAATTTAAAAAATGATTAAAAATTTTTTTTAAAGTAATAAAAAAAGAAAGAAGAGAGCAACCGCACCAAAAAACAAATCCAGCAATGATAACAAGCACTAAAAACTATACTAAAAAAACAAATAACAAAACAGGAAAAAAAATGGACAGACAGAACCCTAGGACACATGGTAAAAGAAAAGCTGTACAGACGAAATCACACACAGAATCGTACACATACACACTCACAAAAAGAGAAAAAGGGGAAAAAAAAAAAAAAATCTTTGCTCCCAAAGTCCACCTCCTCAATTTGGGATGATTCGTTGTCTATTCAGGTATTCCACAGATGCAGGGTACATGAAGTTGATTGTGGAGGTTTAATCCGGTGCTCCTGAGGCTGCTGGGAGAGATTTCCCTTTCTCTTCTTCGTTTGCACATCTCCCGGGGTTCAGCTTTGGATTCGGACCCGCCTCTGCATGTAGGTCGCCTGAGGCCATCTGTTCTTCGCTCAGACAGGATAGGGTTAAAGGAGCAGCTGATTCGGGGGCTCTGGCTCACTCAGGCCGGGGGTGGGGAGGGGCACGGAGTGCGGGGCGAGCCTGCGGCGGCAGAGGCCGGCGGGACGTTGCACCAGCCTGAGGCGCGCCGTGCGTTCTCCCGGGGAAGTTGTCCCTGGATCACGGGACCCTGGCCGTGGCAGGCTGCATAGGCTCCCGTGAGGGGAGGTGTGGATAGTGACCTGTGCTCGCACACAGGCCCCTTGGTGGCGGCAGCAGCGGCCTTAGCGTCTCATGCCCCTCTCTGGGGTCCGCGCTGTTAGCCGCGGCTCGTGCCCGTCTCTGGAGCTCCTTTAAGCAGAGCTCTTAATCCCCTCTCCTTGCGCACCAGGAAACAAAAAGGCAAGAGAAAGTCTCTTGCCTCTTCGGCAGCTCCAGACTTTTTCCCGGACTCCCTCCGGGCTAGCTTTGGCGCACTAACCCCCTGCAGGCTGTGTTCATGCCGCCAACCCCAGTCCTCTCCCTGGGATCCGACCTCTGAAGCCCGAGCCTCAGCTCCCAGCCCCGCCCGCCCCGGCGGGTGAGCAGACAATCCTCTCGGGCTGGTGAGTGCCGGTCGGCACCGATCCTCTGTGTGGGAATCTCCCCGGTTTGCCCTCCGCACCCCTGTTGCTGCGCTCTCCTCCGTGGCTCCGAAGCTTTCCCCCTACGCAACCTGCAGTCTCCGCCCGCAAAGGGGCTTCTAGTATGTGGAAACCTTTCCTCCTTCTCAGCTCCTTCCCACTGGTGCAGGTCCCGTCCCTATTCTTTTGTATCTGTTTTTTCTTTTGCCCTCCCCAGGTACGTGGGGGAGTTTCTTGCCTTTTGGGAGGTCTGAGGTCTTCTGCCAGCCTTCAGTAGGTGTTCTGTAGCAGTTGTTCCACATGTAGATGTATTTCTGATGTATTTGTTGGGAGGAAGGTGATCTCCAAGTCTTACTCTTCCGCCATTTTGAAGCTCCTCCGGGATGTACTATACATCTTGACCCATGGCTCTTGGGTAGAATGTATCTTGACTCATGGCTGTTGGGTAGAATGTATCTTGACCCATGGCTCTTGGGTAGAATATATGGGTCTTTAATCCTGGGAATGAAAGTAGGAATGGCCCCACTCACCATCAATTCCTGTGATCCACTTGGGGAATTTTTGCTTCCTATCTCTGCAGTTTTAGGTTCTGTGGATCTATAGGTTCTGATTCTAATTTAAAGCTATGGCTGTGACCAGTCACTTTGGGTTCCTCTTCCCAGGAGAAGAGCAGGCAAAGATAGGAATTAGGGGTAACTGATCATCGTAGGAAGTGGGGCAGCTGCTTTGTCATGCTGGTGGGGAGGAAGATGTTTTGCCTTCAGATGATTGGGACCTGCCTTCTGTGTTTGGTTCTAAGTGGAAATGGGCAATTAAAGCAGCTTGATCTGATTAAGACATGAGAAGCAGGGGCTCCAATTTTTCAAGGGTGAGGTCTGAACCCTCCACCAGTCAAATCACCTAGCTCAGCAGAAGTGCTAGCTGAGGGTGAGAGGTTCTAGAATGGTGGTAGAGGAGGGTAATGCATTGATGAGTATCAGTTTTGGTTCAGGACTAACTGAGCAGCTGGCACTGTACTTGTTCAAACTGTTCTTCCTTTTGTGCATAGAAACATTGACTAATCTGACTCCTGGAGAAACTGTGTCTGGAGGAATGAACTTAATATGGGAAGGACAGGGCTCTGAGCAGTACAAGGGGCAGGTCACATGAGCTACGGGTGGTACCCTGCCTAGCTCCTCTTTCTGGGCCAGAGCACCCATCTCCCGCTGCTTTAAGTGTTGGCTACTAAGGTTCACAGTTCATTCATGTGCAGGGAAACCCCTCAGGAGATAGGGGATTATGCATCTCTCTCCTCCTGCAGGCATGACCCGCAACAAATGACTGCATGTTATGGGAGTAGTAATTGGGGGTAGCTGAGTTGCAATTCATGCTTCAGGGCTGCCAGTGACGTTAGGCCTGAAGCCTCACATTAGCTGAAACCACATCTGTGCTTAGCTTCTTCCCCTGCACAATCCTGTTCTCCTCAGTCCCTTACAGATTTCTCCTGAGACTCCATAAGAATCCCTCTCTTCCTTTTGCTTTTAGGTGACCCAACCTAGGACAGGTGGCCAATAGAAGAGATTGGTTGGGGGTTAGGCAGCCCTTTGCTTTGAGCTCAGACAGTAGTATGCAGGCTTCCAAGACACCCCTGAGGTGTGTGTGTGTGTGTGTGTGTCTGTCTGTCTGTCTGTCTGTCTGTGGGACATTTAGTCAGACTTCGAGTCAGGTAACTCCCTCTTAACACTGACCCTGGGATACAGCCGTGGCCTCACCAAGTAGGTACCTCGTTAATATTCAAGCCCAGTAGGGTGGGGGAAAGGGAGCCTTGCTTCCTCCACCTGGCATCTTTTGGAATAATGTGACAGCTCCCTGTGGATGCCTGGCTTTTCACATGCCTCAGGCTACTCTTGTCAGCTTGAAAACAGGAGGGCAGTGGGTGGACAACACCTGGTGAATAAATTTACACGGTGAAATAATGGTTTCCATGTTGTTTTTTCATAATTAACTAAACAGGCTGGAGTTAAGTTTCATGTGTAAAAAACTTGGGAGGAACTCTTGACAAGAGATGAAGGTTGATGAAGGCAGTTAAGGTTTATAAGAACTTTTTTTTCCTGCTTGGGCTCTGTTCTCTGTCTCTCTCTCTCTCTGTTTCTCTGGCTCTATTCCCTCTTCTCCCTTCCCCCTCCCCTACCCCCTGCATCCTCTTTCCTCTCCCTCTTCCTCTCTCTGCTCATAAAACCCTCCTTGGTCCTGTTTGGCTTTTCATGTATCCCTACAATCTTCACTTCTCAGCATGTGTGTGAAAAGAAAAATAGTAACATCAACAGATTATATTGGTGCTTCCATAATTTGACAGTTACATCTGCAGATGTGTCTCTGATGCTGAAGGGAAACAAAGGAAAGCTTTTGCTAACTTTCTAGCAAAAGAGATTTGGAAAATAAATGGGATGGCAGGTGGTGGGAGCTGAGCCATTCAAGCACAGTGTAGGGTGACACATCCTTACCTGGGAGACAGAGCTCAGCCTTCACATCAGAACTCTGCAGCCTGTCTAGGGTGGGAGGGGAACGTGCTGGAAAAATGTCGTGTTTGTGAAAATAAACCTCGCACTTCTCCCTTATGAGTCTGCCATATTTGCTGAGAGAACAAAGGGCTTTACTCCAGCGTCTGGGTCAGATTTTGGTATTTGAAACCTCACAGCTCACACGCTGGCTGGGGGCCTGCTGCTCTTCTACGTGATTTACATGAAAAGATGGCCCAGTGAAAATCTGCATAAGAACAGTGAACTTCTGCCTTTAGGAGATTCTGTCTTTGTGATTCCATGCCTGGTCAGCTGAAAGCATTAGGAGAACTGTTAGAACAATGTTGACATTGGCAATGATCAATTACATTTTCTCATTGGATTGTTCCCTCATGAACAGAAGCCTGAAAACATTAAGATCTACCTTTGCAGATGCCAGTGAGGTCTTTGAGTCCCTCAATTCTCAAAAGTCTTTCTGGGATTGGGCCTCCGTAACTGGATTATGTAACAACTTTCTCATTGTATAAACTCTCCATGCCTGCTGGTTTTTTCCAGAGGGGGGTTTTGTGAGTAACGGGGGGTTCTATAGCCTTTACTCCAGTCCTTTTTTACTCTGACATGGGAGGCCTCAGTCAGGGTTTTTCTTTGGCACTGGATACGTGCTGTAGACGTCTACAAGTTGTCCCTTGGTGGTTTGGGGTAGAAGAATATGGACATATTTGGTGCATTGGTCATCTGAAGTGTCCCCAGTTCTCATCGAACACTGGTGTATTGAGATGCTGTTTAAGTAAGTGGGTGTGGAAGTCTTACTTACTGATACAACAGAATTACAAATGATAATTAATGTATTGCTTCAGAGACCCAAGTTCCTGAAAATAATGCAGTGTTGAGTGCTTAAGAATTGTAGGACCACAAAGTCTCTTTACCTTCCTCCCCATAACTTTTCTTTTGTTTTTTTTGTTTTTGTTTTTTTTTTGCTGTATGCGGGCCTCTCACTGCTGTGGCCTCTCCCATTGCGGAGCACAGGCTCCGGACGCGCAGGCTCAGCAGCCATGGCTCACAGGCCCAGCTGCTCCGCAGCATGTGGGATCCTCCCAGACCGGGGCACGAACCCGTGTCTCCCGCATCGGCAGGCGGACTCTCAACCACTGCGCCACCAGGGAAGCCCCATAACTTTTCTTTATGACAACTCCTTTTATTAGAGAAAGTCTCAACCTCATTCTCTAATTTTGATGCGTTTAGGAAAATCATTGCTCAGGAAAAAATCAAACAGAAAGCCTTCTTCTAGCTTAACATTGAGAAACCAGGTATTCTGCTTCTAACGTGGTCCCACCAGCAGTATAGCCCTTTCCTCTGCTTTTCCTTAATGTACATCCTTTGCTCCCCTGTACCCATCATTCACTCAGCCACCATCTTTTGTTAGCTTTGCTGGCCTCTGCTCCCACCATCACTGTCCCTGCTGAACTTGCCTGCTCTTCAAGGTTCAGCTCACCTCCTTGCCTTTTCTGTAAAGACTTACCTGACCACTCTAGCCCACCTCTCTGTAGAGTCCTATTGCTTTTGTAGACAGTTCTACATAATTCAGTGCTTGTCTTGTGTATTCTATAACAATTTTACACTCATTTTTCCAAACCGTTGTATCTGGTAATAGTAGTGATAATTTTTAGGTACCTATTTGGTATTAAGCACATTAATTATGTATATCACCTCTAAGTTTCACAGTAACTCTGTAAAGTACATTATTATCCCATTTTAGAGTTGAGAAAGTTGCAGCTCAGACTGGTTAATAACTTACCCAAGTAGCAAAGCCAGACTAGGAGCCCAGAACTGTCTGATTCCAATTTTTATGCTCTCGACACTTGTCTCAGCCCTGCCTCTCAAGAGCAGATGCTGTATTGTATATTTCTCTTGTAGTTTCACATTATTGAGAATGTAGTTGGGTAAAGAAGAGGTAGCGTATAAGTTCCCGAATGGTTCTGTGGTAGGCTTTATTTAGCATTTTGTGGATGCTTAAATAAACGTGGATGTTTAAAACTCATATTCTGTTTATTTTAATGTTTATTGAGCATCAGCTCCATGCCAAGCCCTGTGCTTGGTGCCGTGGATATAGGGATGAGTTAGGTGGAGTCGTCATCTTCCAGGTGCTTACAAACCAACCATGTACTCTGGTACATGGCAGACATAGAACTGGTCTACCATATGGAAGAATTGCCCTTGGGTCTTATTTCCAGAACTGGTATTGGATTTCTGAATGCAGCCATTTTCTCCCAACTTCATGATAAACATGAATTTTCATGATGCCTGGCTAGATTTAACCTGTAAAGAACAGACAAGAAGTAGAAAATCCACATGGATAGAAAGATTCATGGGAACTTTAACCAACTAAGCAGCCACACGTGATTGGTCTTTTGCATTTTTGAGATATTTCTCTGTAATGATATACATGATGGGAGTTTGAGTGAGTTGGCTAGGGAGTTAAACAAAATACAATATTACTTCAAATAGAAGTACTAACTACTTTGCAAGGGTAGTACTTTAGGAATTTTTTGTTCAGTGAAATCTTTATGTTTCAAAATTCTTTAACTTTTTGAACTCTTAGGAAATTTTTTGAATGATGTTTACAGAGTCTTTATTGCTCTGCCTTTCCTGAGAATAAAATGCTGAAGATTAGTGAAATATTTTTTTCCTTAAAACTCAAGGCCTTTAAATTTTCCAGGTATATTCCTAGATATATTCTGCATGGCTTGTGACATTCAACTAGGGAGGTAGAAAGTTACATCCAACACAAAATGCTGGAGAGTTTATAGTGTATGAAATGAATTTTCCACACAATATTCTTTAAGATGGGCACGCTTTTAAGGGAATTCCAAAGCTCAGAATATCTAAGGCATACCAATTAAGGGTTACTTATTTAATTTATGAAAACAATTATTCTATGAAATGAATAGTTTATCTTTAAATATTTAAGCCATTATCTTTAGAAAACATTGAATAAACACCTTTTTAAAAGAATATGTACACACACACATACCCCCCCCACATATATGTGTGTGTGTGTGTATATATATATATATTCCCCCCTTGAATATATTTTATTTGATAATTTTCTCAGAACCTATTCATTTCATTTTATTTATTTCCAGCTTTATTGTGATATCATTGACATATAACATTGTGTAAATTTAGGGTGTACAATGTGTTGATTTGATACCCTTATATATTGCAAAATAATTAGCACCATAGCATTAGCTAACACCTCCATCACATCACATCATTAAACATGTCTTTTCTGTGGTTAAAATATTTAAAATATACTCTCTTAGCAACTTTCAAGTACAGTTGACCCTTAAACAATGTGTGAGTTAGGGGCGCTGACCCTCTGTGTAGTGGAAAATCTGAGTAAAACATATGGTCAACTCTCTGTATATTTGCTTCCTCCATATACACCACGATTCCTCCATGTCCATGATTTCTCTGTATCTGAGGTTCTGCATCTGAGGATTCAACCAACCTCAGATTTTGTAGTACTGTAATATTTACTATTGAAAAAGAATCTGCGTGAAAGTGGACCCTCACAGTTCAAACCTTTGTTGTTCAAAGGGCAGCTCCGTGTGTGTGTGTGTGTGTGTGAGATATTTATATCACATCTTCCTTATCCATTCATCTCTTGATGAATACTTAGGTTGTTTCCATATCTTGACTGTCATAAATAATGCTGCAATGAACATGGGAGTGTAGATATCTCTTTGAGATCCTGTTTTTGTTTCCTTGGGATATATACCCAGAAGTGGAATTGTTGGATCATATGATAGTTCTATTTTTAATTTTTTTAGGAACCTCCATACTGTTTCTCCCAGTAGATACACTAATTTACATTCTTATCAACAGTGTGCAATGGTTCCCTTTTCTCCTTATCCTACCAACACTTTTATCTCTTGTCTTTTTGATGGTAGCCATTCTAACAGTTGTGAGGTGATACCTCACTGCGGCTTGATTTGCATTTTCTTGATGATTAGTGATGTTGAGTACCATTTCATTTACCTGTTGGCCATCTATATGTCTTCTTTGGAAAAATGTCTATTCACTTCCTCTGCCAATTTTTAAATTGTATTGTTTGTTTTTTTGCTGTAGAGTTGTATCACTTCTTTACATATTCTGGATATTAACCCTTTATCAGATATACTATTTGCAAATATTTTCTCCTGTTCTGTAGGTTGCCTTTTCATTTTGTTGATAGTTTCCTTTGCTGCCGAAACTTTTTAGTCTGATATGGTCCCACTTACTAACTTTTCATTTTCTTGCTCATGCTTTTGGTGTCATATCTAAAAAATCATTGCCAAGACTAATGTCAAGGAAGTTTTCCCTGTGTTTTCTTCTAGGAGTTTTACAATTTCAGTTCTTATGTTTAAATCATTAATTCATTTCAAGTTAAATTTTGTGAGCTGTGTAGACAGGGGTCCAATTTCATTTTTCTGCAGGTAGCTGTGCAATTTTCCTAGCACCATTTATTGAAGGGACTCTCCTGTGAGCATTGAGTATTCTTAGCTCCCTTGTCAAATATTAGTTGACTCTGTAAGCAAGGGTTCATTTCTCTGCTCTCAGTTCTTTTCCACTGGGGAGACTATATATATTTTGAATATACCACGGTACCCCCCTGTGAGTTCTTTATGATATATAGGTGTTTGTAGAATGTACAGTCCATGGGCTTAATTAAGAGACATACTAAGTGGTAATTTATTTTTTGTCGTTTGTGTATCATCACCCACAAAATTTTATGGTGCAATTCTGTTCACTCTTTTTAGCTTCTGGCTTGCTGCCACCAAGATTTTCCTTCTAAATTTGCCCTCTTTTATTGAGTTGAAAGATTTATCCCTCTCACTTACCCTAGTCTGGCTGTCCCTATAAGAAATTTGCAGTTATGCCATGAAAAATGCCTATAGCACAGACATATGCAAAGTATTACCACTCTGCTTTAATCACCACAGCAGCGTCACTCCATGAATAATTTGAGCCACAAGCATCCTGTTGAAAACCAAGACCTCTGGGTTGTGAGTCATCTGTTCTTTCTATGGCAGGTGTTGGGGTCAAAGCACTTCGGATCTTTACTATGGCTTGTAGAAAGGACAGTTAACGAAACAAGTCCCAAAGCTACTGCAGTAAATGCACTTCATTGGACAAATAATCATTTGAACTGGTTGTATCCTGGACTAGAGAGTTTGTCTTTCTCCCTGCAGACCCGGATTTTAGGTTCTTTCTGTAGTATTTCATGTGGAAGCAACTGTTGATGGATTCTTGTCTCTCAGAGCTGGATCTTTAATCTGAATCACAAAACCACCAAGCATATTAACATGCCTCTAAACCTATTAAGGTCTGTTTTATGGTAAGCCAGGTATGGACAAAGGTTGGAGAGGCCTGTGCTCCTACCATCTAGATCCCACATTTGATTTGGTTCAATGTTATTGAAGTTAACATTTAACAAGTGTCATATGGAAAGTAAGTGGGGAAAAGGGCTATAATACAGTATCATTATTTGAGAGAACAGCAATATGACTACACGAAATACTGATTTGAAAATTATATAACTGTGGCTGAAAAATATCATCCATTACTGCATTTGTTCCTTTGTTCATTTACCCATTCATTCAAACCATTCTGATTAGTAGCAATCAGGAGGCTTAGGGTAAGATACAATGCTAATTTGTAAGTGGCATATTGATTGATTTTATACATATAGATATCTCAGAAATTCCTGAGAATGCTTAACATTTCTCCCTGAAGATATAAAATGCATGCAAATAATATAATGAGGGGTGATTTCTTGATATGCCATTTTTTTCCTGCTTTCTTTTTGGTTAGGAGACTGAAGAAAAGTGGAAAAGCAATGATTCCACCCTCTTGCAACCATGGACAGTATCTATATTCTGGCCTCCCTCATCTCCAGAGAATTAGTTGCTTCTTTGGATTTCTGTGATCAGCTAAAGAAAGCCCCTGGCAAGTCTTTGTTGGGAAGCCCTAGGATTTCTAAGGGAGGAGGCTGGAATTTCCTGTGATGTGGTGAACAAGAAGTGTGGCTAGCTCTAAAAGCTGAACTGAGCCCTTTCCTGTGTCATGTCACGGAAACAGCAGGCCCACTGATGGGGGGATGGCAGTATAAATGTCCAGGATGGAACACTAAGGAATGTTTGTCCACAGGCAAAGGGTCTGGGGTATAAAGACGAGAGATACTGCAAGCACAGCAGCTACCACCTTCAAGTGGATTGTGCTTGCTTAGACAAGGGGCCTCTCAGGGATGACCACCAAGATGCTTCTTCAAGCAACAGAGGACCTTCTCCAGTCTTCCCAGACAACGTAAACCCCCAGGTGGTCCTAGGATCCCAAAGATGAGGGAAGAGTCCTCAACAGATTAAGACAGTTGGAGTTCCTGCTCATTCTGCCAGGCATGAACATAGCTAGCTTTATTTCGATTTAGAATAGTGTTCCTGTAACTTTACGGTACACGCGCGTGTGTGTGTATTATGTGGGATCTTATTAAAATGCAGATTCTGATTTAGTAGATCTGGGATAGGGCCTGAAATCCTGTGATTCTAATTGGTTCCCAGGTGACACAAATGCTGTTGGTTTGTGTGTCACATTTTGAGTAGCAAAGTATAGGAAAATAATCTTGGTGTTTTCTACACTGGCCTATTTAGGAACAAATGTCTATGTACACACATCCACACATATGTGCATGTACATATACCAATGTATATACATACGTATCTATGTATTTTCTATAGAGCATACTAATCTTTAATCGAATGGCAAGCTGTGGACCACCTGCTTCAGAACTAAACTCTCTGAAGTGTGTGTGAAGGATGCAGATCCCTGATCCCATCCAAGGCTTGATGCATCAGAATCTGGCAGAGCCTCCTGGCAGTCATAGCTACTAGCTGAGAAACTTTGGCTAGACTTGCAGATTCTCAATCTGGCTACACCTTAAATTTATATGGAGAGTTCTTTTAAGAATCCTTGTCTTTATTCCCAGAGATTCTGATTTAATTGTTCGAGGGTGGGGTCTGGACATTGGATTTATTTTTTTAAGCTCCTCTGATTGTTGGACTATGTAGTCAGGCTTGAGATCCATGAAGAGGTCAAACGCTGTGCAGCTGGAGTCAGTCTTTACTGTGAGGCTTGGCAAGCATGCTTCCTAGCAGGGTGACCTTTAATAGCCACTTAACCTTTTAATCTCAGTTTCCTCCTCCATAAAAGGGGACTTCATAATGAGAACCTCACAGATGAGAGAATGCAGGGCAAATATTTGGTTAGAGTGCTTTGCACATGGTAAACAATAAGCGTAAGCCTTTATATTTCCTTTTATAATTGTGTTCATGCATATTCATGAATTATGTCTTTTACGAAGGATTTACCAAGCAATGTCACACTTCAGTCTGTGTCCAAATTTTCAAAAATGCAGAATTATGAAAAATTTGAATTTGGGTTATGTATATGTTGTCATTGTTTATGTATTTTATGGTAAAGTTAGTCACTGCTTTACGTCTTTTACATTTGTCAGTTGAAAGCAATTCATACCATAAAAATGTTTGGAAAACTTAGAAAAGTAAAAGGGAAGTAGAATTCACCCATGATCCTTTTACTTGAGGTTAACTATTATTATCCTTCATTTATATCCTTCTAGTATTTTTGAATACACGTATAGAATAATATGCATATATAACAGAGTTTGATATATGTGAATATTACAAAGTTGGAATCATTACTATATATAATTTGTACCATGTGTTTTTAACATTAATATTTTGTCATAAACATTTACGTATGCTATTAAATATTCTTCAGAAATATGACTTTTAATTTCTACCTAATATTCTATTACAGGGCCTTACTATAATTTACTGAATCTTTTCTGTATTGTGGGATTATAATTGAGTGATAAATAGTTTTGTACATAAATCTTTTACTACATCCCCCATTTACTTAGGATAGATTTCTGGAAGTGGTATTATTGATTCAAAAGTATGAACACTTTTATGGCTCTTAATACTTATTGCCAAATAGCTTTCCAAGTTAAATTTCCAATAGCAATATATAAAAATACTTGCTTTTCTCACTCCTACTAGTATTATGTAATACCTTTAAAAATATATTTCCATGTGATAGGAATTTTAATTTGTATTTAAAAAAAATAAGTCGAACATGATTTCCATTTTTCAGATGCTTAGCATCTACTTTGTTGTTTTAAGAATTTTCTGCTAATGTTCTTTCCCCTCTTTTTCTATTGACCTATTAGTGTTTTTCTTGTCGACAATTTGTACGTATTTTTTCATTTAGTATAGATGTTAATCCTTTATCATATTTATCGCTAATAATTTTTACTAATTAATCATTCAACATTTTTTTAACTTAGATTCTTTTTTAGACATACAGAAGTTAAAAAACATCATTGTACTCAAGTATGCCAATACCTACTTTGTGATTTGACTAATTGTTTCGTAGTGCGAATGGCTTTCCTCAGCCTCAGATCAGTTAAACAGCTTCCTGTGTTTTCTTGGACTATATTTTAAGAAGTATATGACTCTTTTAACTATTACGAATGTTATTTTGGCATATGATATAAGACAAGACTCTACCTTTGAGCTGACTGGCAGAGAACCAAGCTCTGGAGCTGAAGGTTTGCATTGGTCTCACAGGATGGGCTGCAGAAACTTTCTCCTTTATTGTTGAATTATTTGGCACAGAACTAATCGAGAAAGGAGTGATTTTGTTTTAAACCTGATATGGGGTTATTTATGACATTCTCTTCTTGCCCCGCCTCATTTTCTAGGAGTTTGTATTAGGAAAAGTTGTTAATTTTATTTTTTTTTAACATTGGTTTATAAATATCTAATTTCACTGTATTATGTTTAAAGAACGTGGCCTATATTTTTAAGATTTCCCTGTGCCTCATCATGAAACAAAGTAATCATCTCACTCATTTTGCTTTTAACACAGCTGAGTGAATCGGATAGTTCAGTGGAACTTGTTATGGAGAGAAGCAGCCACCATCTGGCCCCGACTTCCTATCATTTCTACCTTCTCAGAGGCCACCCCTTCCAGCTTTTTGAGTAGATTCTCTTAGCATTTACCTCTGTGTCTCCACAAGACATACTTACATTGCTCCTTCCCACAATGGAGGGTGAGGATTTATCCTTCTGATTTCCCCAGACAGGCACTCTCAGGGGTCCTCACCCGACACGGACACACATATCACACTCTTTCCATTTCCCCCGATATATTTACATATTTATGGGGCAATTTTGGTTTTATTTCTATTCAGTATTTATGTTCTCAATACTCCATCAATACAATTCACAGCCAAGGAGCACCTGGATGGGGCTTATAGATCGTTGGTGTTGCTATATTTTGAGCTGACTGGGCTGTTGCACTGGGGAAGCCCTACTGTTAGTCAAAGTCTTTCTCTTTGAACTGGTCAGATACACCAGATAAAGCTCTTCTGATTTCCTGCTTGGAGAGGGCATAACACCTGGTTGCCTGCATTGTCGGAACTGCTCAAAGAAGGAGAGGTTGGTGGTATTCAGCATGTGCTCAATCCCTTTATTTTCAGTATGGCCCGGTGCCCTCATTCTCACCTATCTGATCCTATCATGTATAGGTTGGGGAAGCTTGGGAGGAGGGGTACGCAGTTGCCCGGCCACACAAAGTAGTGGAAGTAGTGGAGGGGACTTGGGGATCTCATTACTTCTAAACAGACTTGCCCAAATCTTTCATTAGTCTGACCTTCACCTCCCATTTCCAGAGATACCTGGTGCTGCCAATTTCTGAGTCTGTTGGGTGTTCTTCAGGGTAAATTGGGTTTTTCATGGGTTTTCCCACTGTCAGCTTAGGATTCTGCTTTCTTGGGTCTGCTAAGTCAATTACCATGGGCCATCTGCTTTCTAGCTTCCAAAATTTGGTTGTTGTTGTCTTTTCTCCTGTTCGCTTTATTCTAATGGGTTATATCTTTATTGTCATTTTAGTGGAGAATGTTGGGGGGGCAGTGCCTGCAAATGCAAGCACCTGCTCTGCTTTCTTTACCTAGCAGCCCATTGTTTTCTTTATTAAAGAAAGCTTATTTGTTCATTTTAGAAAAATCAGAAAATACAAGGTAGCCAAAATAGTTTAAAATCACTCATAATCTCCCTTGCCAGACATACCCATTGTTAATGTCATTTCGATATACAGCTTTAAAGGTACATTTTTGAGTATATTTGTAAAGAAATGGGATTATTATATGCAGACTTCTGGTAACCTAATTCAAGATCGTCTCAAAGTGGTAATAAATATAAATTTACTTAATTCTTCATAATATTCTTAATTAAAAAACTAAAAAAGATTGTCTAAATACTTTTGTAAATTTGGTTACAATGCTGAATACAAATAATTGTGGAAAGGAAAGATATGTTAAAATAATTGTCCCTTCACTATATTTGAGCTTTTAGCTACTGCAGAGACTAGGAAATGGAAGTACAGAGGACTGCAGAGCCTAACCTGGGAAATCCCTTGTTTTAGGTAAAAGGATGTCAAGAAATCCCAACTTATTCTTGATTTTGATAACTAGAAAAATGTAAATTAAAATTTTTTGTTTAATTTACAAGCAAACACCATGTGGGGAAAAAAAGAAACGGGACGAAACAAATACAATACAAAGGAAAAACTCAATGACAAAATAATTGACAAAATAATGATTTCTCATGCAAAGTTTTCTTTTTCCTTTTGTGTAATTTCCTTTCAGTCTCTCGCAAGTCAGTTAAGTTGATTGGACCGTGGTGCCAACCACGGTGAAAGCCAATTTTCTTATTCTAAAGTTATTTCATGTAGGAATGACTCTAGTCAATTGTTTCTAAAAAAAAAAAATGCCATTTCTCCGAAGATCTCTGATAAAAATGGGGATGGCTGGCAACTCAAAGACATTCATAAATAATGGAACAATAGATTAGAATACATACCTTTCTCATTGTGGGTCAACTGTATTATGTTCTATATTTTAAAATAGACACTATTTAATGTGCATTTGTTTGCCAGGCATTAAAAAATATATATGTATTTATATATGTGTATATATTTATACATATATACATACACACATACATACATATATAATACCTCATCTCTAATCTTTCCAATAATAAGTGCAAGATATGTATTATCCATTTCATTTACTACATAAGGAAGGGAAGGCTCAAAGAGGTTAAGTAACTTGTCTAAGTTTATTTAGCTCATATACAGCAGATTATAAACCTGAACCAAGGTCTTCTGATAATAAATTCTGTGCTCCTCTACAAGGTGGTACTTTGGATTAAAGGTCCATATATTTTTCCCCAATCAAAGTATTAAACTATGCCCCAGTGCAATTCTCCCTCCAGGTGCTAATATTTGGAAAACTCAAGTTATTCCAATGTAGTATTCCAACGACTGAAAAAGTTTTGGGGGTTGCTGGCTTGAGCGATGTTAAATAAGTCCTTGTGGCGGCCTTTCAAATGCTGATTGCTCTGTGAATCATTGGAGGGGAGTGTCATGTACCCAATTTGACGAACTTGACTGTGCAACCAGTTCTGTTTCTGATATATCTGGAATTGACTCTCCTGGAATAGTCCTCCGAGGAGCTCTGATTTGGGACATTATGGTCCAGTGACCATCATACATTGCACTATAGGATCTAATGTACTGAGTCTTGTAACTTCTTTCCTCCTCATGAATGAAAGACATGGAAGGAAGGAGCGGGGGAAGACAGAAAGAAGAAAAAGGAAGAGAGGGAGCATTAACCATAGGCAGTGTCCTCTTCTTGCAGTCATTAGGTTATGTCATTCGACAAGATTTCTGTGGTTTTGGAAATTACAACAGCCAAATGATAAAAGCTTTCATGAGTGAGAGAGTATGTTTTATTTGTCTTAACATCCATGGTGCCTAATACAGAGCCCATTACTGAGTTGGTTGTTCAATAAATCTATGAGCACGTGAATGAGTGAGTGAACAGAAATGCAAAGTCTGAGGTCTGAAGTCCTGGGTGAGCTTGGGCATCCCCCTTGATCTCTTTGCTCTTTTTGGGTGAAATGGAGCTGAATCCTCTGTTGCAGGGTGTTGTGAGGATAGCAGAGATGGTGAGGTCCCTACCACAGCATCTAGAACAGAGTAGCGGCCCGCTACAGCTCAGTTACCCTCCTTTTCTCTTCCAGGTGAAGATGTTATGCTTTATAAGATACTGGCATCTTATTTTGGAATCCCTGTTTCTTAGAGACATTAAAGGTGAGGTGAACAGATATCTATAGATTACTGTGCTCTTAATATTCAATCATCATCTGACTCTCTCAAGGATTTTTTCCTTCAAATAAGTAGTCTCCATCCCCTCCTGTTAGACTTTTTTGGCACAAGATAATGGGCCGTCTAGACTTACACTGAGTGTTGATTGAGGTTCCAGTGTGTACACATTTCTCTTCAACATAAATACGGGGATTGCTTTTTTATAACTGTCACTCAGCTGGTAATCAGCAGGGAAACACTGTGTGATGTTTGGCTCGGAAAGAGGAAAGTTAACATGTAAAAAATAATGGGCCCTTCATTACATGGGGCACCAAAGGAACCCCTTGGGAAGTGACAGGCAGGAAACAGTAGGAGGTGGGGCGAAGTTCATGCACTAGCTCATAACTATCATGATTTCTTTCTAAAAACGAATGGAGTCTATGCAGATACTGAATCTAATGTTTTCATTCTACTATGTTTTTTCTTTCTTTCTCACCTGCCTCTGTTCTCAGCCATGGTCGTGTTATGAAGGACTGAAACTTAGCTGGCTTTCCCTTCTGCCATTTGCTTAACATTCTGAAAGAAAGCAGAGAGGAGTGGTCAAGAGAACACCTAGTAATCCTGCAATGAAAGCAGTGATTTTTTCCCTTTTTCCTCGTCATCTGGTGGAATAATTCTATACACCTTGTATTTGTGTGTGTGTGTGTGTGTGTGTGATGACACACACAAAAGGAAAATACCTTTCAGAATAGACCAGAGACAGAGTGTCTGATTTCCTAACCTGATAATGCTTACGAATAGAAAGAGGAGAAAGAGAGTTAATTTTAGGTGCTGATTGCAAACACTCTTTGTTGCCTCTGTGGCCTTGCGATCTGAAATACTGCAAGATTGGATTTCTCAAATTTCCTTACACTTCATAGCTGGGTTTTTGAGCTGCTGGTATGCTGATGTCTCTCTCACCAGCAACAGCAAAACTACCTCTATGTACATACTTCTTTCATCTGCACAGATGGATTGCTTTCTTCTAAAAGGCTTTAGCTGCTGGGGGTGGCTGTGCTCCCGAGTCAATGTTTTCATTATTTTTCACAGGAGAGGGAGGGTAGGGCCCTCGTCTGAGAACATGTCTATCCTTTAAGACCTAGTGAACCACACAGCACATATGTTTAGTATGTTTGGGGCTATCTCCAAGTGGTAAGTGCTCAGCTAATTAATTGCTTTCAGGATAAGGGCTAAACTGTCCTCCTTCTGTTCTCCATGGTTCTATCAACTGGCCTCCCCTTTCTTATTACCACACCTCTTGTTCCTGCCCAGAGATCTTCCTTTCCTCCAGCACTGTTCGCTGACCTCCCTCCCTCATGCGCAAGCTTTGGAAGTCACCAAGTTCAGTGCTGGAGGATGTGAGGGGCTCAGCGCATCCCAGCTCCTCTTTAGGGACAAGTGTGGTGGAAAGACTCCCGAGCTGTGAATCAGAGACCTGATTCTTCCATTTATTGGCTCTGTCCTCTGAGCAAGCCTTGGAACTAAAACTTCGTTTTCTAATCTGTAAAATGGGGTAGCAATATATGGATATATGGTTTCGTGAGCGTGAAAATAATAATGATAATGGCTATGAAAGAGCTTTGCCCTTGGGAAAGTCCTGGGTTTTTATAGCAGTTATGGCTTAAAAGGAAAGATGTCTCTGCTCATAGTCTTTTTCCACATCTCACCAAATCTCCCCCTTCCTCTGCCTATAAAATCCTTCCCACCGTCAGGGCCCTTCTTGGTTTTATCTTCTTTACAATGGCTTACCCTGGTGCTCTGGCCATGCTGGTCTCTCACTGTTCAGATCGCCTCTAACCTTGACTGACAGAAGAATATATTTCAACACTTTCACAAATAAATACAGCTCTGTGTTTGATTTAACTTTTCTGCTTGTAACTCATAATAAATTGATCCTGTTTCTGACCAGTCCCAACAGTGCCATATTCAGAAAATACATAAGTTTGACATCTAAAATAAATTAAACATCCATTAGATCTTTCCTATAACCTTTCTTCAAACACCAAAGGGCATGACATCGCGTGACAAATACAATGTTTCCTGCTCATCACAGCGTCACGGAGACTCAGCTCCCTTTTCCAGACTAGATGTGCGCCCCAAGCTGGCACCTGCTTCGTGCAACCCTTTCTTCCATCCTTCAGGGTCTATTTTTTTCAGTGAGTAGCTCTCTGATGTTTCTAACGTAGACAAAGTTAGGCTCTGTGGCCATCTGGAGAGAAGGGAATCATTTCAAATCCTTCAGAGTGCCTAGTACAAAACTGTACTAAGCATGGGGTAGGTATGCCCTCAATAACTGTTGTATTGAATCCATCCTACAGTAACCATGTGGCTCTTGTGATGCAGGAGGTCAGGCTGGTGGTGCCATGGTTCTCGGGTCTCCAGATGACTACAGTAGGGCTGGGCATGGCTGTGTCATCGGAGGCTGGAGAAATGGAAGAAACAAGAGTCTCCCTTCCACAACCATCTCTGTGTTTCCAAGCTGGCAGCCAGATAAGGCCTGGTGCCCACTGTGGAGCCAGTGGCCGGTGGGCTGTAGGAATCGGGTCCGGCAGCCTTGATCTGCTGTTTCTTCCTCCTCCTCAGCCCGTCTCCAGTTCAGGCTGCCCCAGTCGGCCAAGTGACTGGGGCTCACGCCAGTTGCTTCTGCTGGGGAGAGGAACCTCCAGAGCACGTCTCCCACAAAGGTGCATTACTGCCCAGCCAGGCTCTTACGTTTGTAAGGAGTCCCTTTCATTTGTATAGAATTCCCAGTTAGCAAGCCAATTTCACATACATTGGTATGATCTGATACTCAAAACAACCATAGAAAGCAGACAGTATAGGGCTCTGAAACCCCTCTTTCCCAGATGAGAGAAGGGAAATAGAAGGACGAGGTTTCCTCTGTCTTTCACCAGCGACAGACTGTCTTTCTGAAGCCCCCTCTAGTATATTCCTATCCCAGTTCTTTAACTTAGTTTATCTAGTGCTTACCTTTTCTTTACTAGTTTAAGTGATGCTGTGGTCTGTATGTCTTCTACCCTTTAGGTTTGTCAGCACAGGTCTGCCTTACCTGTATGTTCTCTGGGCAAAGTCCTAGCCATCTAATCTCAGGGAAGGGAATGCAGAAGAAAATTCTGAATTCATTGTGTAAAATGCTTCCTATTGAGGTGTTGACAACTGCATACCTGTTAGAAGCAGGATTTGGGAGCACAGATGGTAGCCAAAGGAATGAAGATCACTTGGAAAGAGTCTCTTCTTTGACATATGACAAAATGGAAGGCACACCTGGACTTTTATGAGGGGAGGAAATGAAAGGGAAATGGTTCCCAGGAAAGAAGCAGCTTCAGCCAGCTCCACCCAGGCCATCTGGGTTAACTCTTAACTGCAAGGCCTGCACTGTCTACCTGTGGTTTGGGGAACATCATCTGGTTAAGAGACTCAAGCCTGCCCTTTCATAAGTTAACCAAACCTGTCACTGTTCAGGTTCCAGCCGCATTTCACTGTTTTCACTCTTCAGATTGGTGTTTACAGATTTGAACCATGAAAAATGGATTGTTCCTTGAAATCATGGGTCACAAGCTGGTAAGCTTGGGGCTTCATTGAACCCACAGATGTGTTTTATTTAGCTCATTCAAAATTAAAAAAAAAAAGTAAAGAAAGGAGTTAGTTTCCAACATTTACAGATTGTGACATTTCAGGTAAAATTGTATTTTGGGCCTCTTTAGAAAATTACTTTGTCTGGGGCCTTTGGGGTTGAATAATTACATGTCAGTGCTTGGTCAGAACCAATGAGGGGCTGTGGGCAGTTGTTTGCCACAGTCCTGGAGGGCTGCCTCCCTCATCTGTGGGGCTTGCTGGGCCCCTGGGCACTTTAGTTTCCTACCCCTCCCCTAAAAGTCACTCTGCCCCGAAACTCTTTTGTTTGAGTTTGGCGTCAGGCAACAGAGAGACATAATTTGAAGCTGAGGGACTGAGGGGAGGAAAAAGAGGAAAGGTTGGCCAGGAAATCTCTTTAGGTTTCACTTAACTCTTCTTTTTCCATTCCTACTATCCTCTCTCGTAGGTAACTTAATTCAGACCAGAATATTACAATGCAGGGATTGGAGGCAAGCCAGGTTTGTCCTGGGAACAATAGGTTATGACAGTGGTTTTCAATGCTGGTTGCACACTAAAATCTATACAGACGTTTAGAACATGCCGCTGCCTGGGCTCCACCCCAGACCAATTGAATCAGAGTCTCTGAGAGTGGGCCCTGGACATCAGTAATTTTTAAAGCTCCGTAAGTGCATTGAGAGTTGAGAACTCTTGGGTTAGGCCTTTGAGGAGGTTTATAGGGTCTTTCAGGTCTTTGAACTTAAGAATGCTCTTTATCATCATGCCAGGAAGACAAAGAGATGCTTCTTAGATAATGGACATCATAAGTATCTACGTGCATCCATGCGTTCTCCTCATTACTCTTCCTTCCCGGAGTTCTCTGGGAAGATTGAGGACAGATTTCTTCTCCATCAATGTAAGAGGTCAAGTCCAACATTTAACTTCCTTCCACCGTGGAACTGGTACATGTAGCAGCAAATGTCATTTGTTTTCACTATCCACCCGCCAAATGCTCCATTCAAGTTCATGAAACTTTTTCAAAGCACTAAGAATTCTTTAACTCATACACTAAACTGCCAGTGGAATAATAACAAGAATATGTTATCTCCCTCCCCATCCCTAAATAGAGCAAAACAAAACATTCTTTTTTAGCTTCAAAACAGATCCCAGCAATACAGACTGGGAAATTTGACAGCTATTTGTAGGGAAGTAGGATTAGCAAACAGGCTTCTCTTTCTGGCACTAATTCTAGCTGGTTTTCAAATGCTACTTTTCCCTACACAGGTCAGAGCCACGTGTGTGAGAAATTTCTCGGTAAGATGAATAACTGATAATTATTCAGGTATTATCTGAACTGTAGCTAATGGGGTACCTCCTGCAAGGGTAGATGGTTTACCTCAGAGGTTCCTAATCCTGGCTGATCATTCTATTTCTTCAGACACTTAAGAAAAAGATAGATACTCTGGGCCCCACCTCAGACATACTGCATCAACATTTCTGAGAGCATGGGACCTGGGCATCTGTGTTTTAAAAAGAATCACCCCTGCTCATCCCTAGTACGTCTTCTCATATAATTGGTAGCAGAATTGTAAATTGGAAGAACCTTATTTTAGAGGCCAATTTGATTCCATCTATCAAGATGTAAAATACACTTCCCTTTAAACCAGCAATTCTCCTTCATCCTTTGGATGTATTTGCACAAGTATTAAATATATATGCAAATCTGCGACAGCAAAAAACTGGAAACAACCTCAACATTTATTAAAGTGGAGTTGGTTAAATAAATGAAAATATATCTGCACAAATACTAACTAGTTGTTAACAATAAGTTAGATCACTGTGTGTTGATATGGAAAAATATGCATGTATATTTAAAGTAAAAAAGGTTGCAGAATAATTTGATTACTTTGATTCCATGTGTGAGTGTGTATGTATATCGGGGTGTGTGTGTATATATACACACACACACACATATACATATTCAGACATACAGTTGTACACATGCATATACACATTCATATACATCTCTATGTCTATTTAGTTAGTTTCTGGAAGAATATACTGTTAACCATTTGAATTTATTTACTTTGAGTGTATCTCCTATGCCTTTCAGTATTGATTAGATGTGTATGAGAACCAGTGGTTGAGCTGCCGAAGTTGGATTCTTAGGCCAAGCCCATGATCCTTGGCACCTCCTGGGAGATAGTCTGTGACTGTTTGTTGTTAACTGAAGAGAGAGCCACCTCTCTGGTCCTGTTAAGGTAGCAACTGGATTGGTTTGGGGATCACTGTGAATGGTGAGTGACGGTTGGTCAGGTGACAATTTCTTCTCCTTTGTTTCATGGGTGAATCAACTTCAGAAATAAGTTTTCAGAATCAAAGAGGTGATCATGTTCTCCTGATAGAAATAATATTTAAATGACTTTGACCCTTGAATCTTATTTCCTAGGATTTATTAACAGAGCTTCTTTTTTCTTTTAGTCAGTGTGAGGAGGAGCTTTATGATGATGAAAATTCATCTGAGTCCCTTGTTTAATTTCAAGAAAGCAGGGGGTATGGGAAGGTCCTTATTCTTGTTGGTATGTAGGATATTAGTGGATGGGGCACAAACATAGTTTCTCATTGAAATGAAAGGGCTATTTCATTGATCCTGCTACCTACTTTTTCAGGGGCATGAAGAAAGGAAGTGAAAAAACATTTAACTGCTTGGCACTGTGCTTCATATTATTGATAAATTGTTTTATCACTTCCCTGAATAATGCTGCCAAAAGATACTATTCTCCTTTCACAAGTGAGAAAACATACTGAGAGGATTTTGTGTTGCCCAAGGTCCCATCCAGTTAGCAAATGTTGGAACTAGTATTGGGCCTTCATAGCCTAGATCTCTTCCACTGCCTCTCCCAAGCAAACCCCAAACTAATAATTTTTATAATAATATTATCTTGGGTATTAAAACAACCCAGGAGTCACTTTATCGAGATTGGAAAATGCTGACAGCATCCCAAAATGCTAACATTTTCGCAGTTGAATTCCCAAGTAATCCTTTTTGTATAGATCTTTCTTACATTATATGAAATGGTAGTAGAATCATATTTTATTTTCCCCAATGCATTTTATCCCTAGTTCAGCCATGTGGACTGGAAGTATTGATTGCCTTAGGAAGGATTATTATGGTTGCAATAATAAAATCTGTATTAGTTTCCTAGAGCTGCCATAACAAAGTATCCCAAGCTGAATGGCTTAATTAACAGTTTTGTTTTCTTATAGTTCTGGAGGCTGGAAGTCCAAGATCAGAGTGTTGCAGGATTGGTTCCTTCTGAGGGCTGTGAGAGAGACTCTGTTCCAGGCCTCATGCCTCACTTCTGGTGGTTGGCTGGCAATCTTTGACCTTCCCTGGCTTGTAGATGCGTCATCTTCACGTGGCATTCTTCCTGTGTTTGTGCTTCTGTGTTCAAATTCCCCCTTTTTATGGGGATACCTTCATATTGAATTAGGGGCCCACCCACTCCAGTATGACCTCATCTTAACCAATTACATCTCCAACAACGCTGTTTACAAATAAGATCATGTTCTGAGGTTTGGGGGTTAAGATTTCAACATACGAATTTTGGGGGGAGCACAGTTCAACCCATAGCACAGTCCCTGACATGTTTGGGGGATCTGAGGGCTGAGGAGACCTGTGCCTCATTTTCCTCTTAGATGCTAAGACCTCAAAGTAGAAATGAGCAGGTGGTGGATCCACACAGAGAAGCGTCAGCTTACAGGGGCGAGAGCAGCAGAATGGTCCTGTGTGGCTGAGCTGGACCTGGAAGAGACATGGCCTTCCAGGGCCCATGATGATTCTGAAACCCCATGATTGTGCTGGAGCCATAGGCTGCATTCATGTACTGAGAAGATGCCCCCAGACTCAAATCAAGATCCAAACTAGAAGAGTCTTTTTGGACAGGAAGGAGAAAGAAGGGAGCTGCTGTCTGCATGGAGCATGGAGGAAGGAAAGTGACATCAGTTTTTGGCTGACTGTGGAGAACACTCAACCCTTCTCTCCTCCCTCCACAGGAGGAGTTGTGTCTGGAGTGTGAGCTTGAGGGAACCCAGCTCAGCTCGCTCCAGGCCAGATGTGAAGTGAAGCCCAGAACTGTTCATGCCATCAGCACTTAAAGAGAAAACACACTAGGAGGGCAGGGGCAGCTGGGCCAACCTGAGGCTCTGGGGTGTGGTGTTCTCAGACAACCCCAGAGGGAAAATGGGGACCTTCCCAGGTGGCTGCTGAGTGAAACAAATTGATCGGCCTATTAGCAAACAGTTCACTGCACGTTGGGGAAAAACAAATGCGAACTGTTTTCCTCCCCATTGCAGTTTATGGTTCGAAACTCTTTCATCGTAATAATGCCACGAGACACTAGAAGCCAGGTAGATCACTGAGTTTTTCAAATAAAAGCAGACTTTTCTAAACATTGGCAACGATTTCCTTCGTAAATAGGTTTAACCTTAGACCTTCTGTCATCTTGCGTTTTTACACAGGAAATTAATTTTCTCCATCCTCTTGGTGTTTGAGGGGAGAGGGAAAAAGTTGAAATAGTCTCTGGGATTTCAAAAAGCTGCCATATAAACCTTAAAATTAAACAGACGTTATGTGAATCACATGTAAATTGGAGCCGTGGGAACCTGGGTTGTAAACTGAATGGGATGTTCTGAAGCAGGAGAAGTGGATTTTTTGGCAATTAGTGGGGGCTGCGTGGATCAAAAAAATAACAAATGGAGATGGATCTTTGTGTCTCAGCAGGAGTTAGAGAATATTCCAAGCCATAAATCCTTTCCAGGAGATTCTAAACTTCCTGAGGGCAGAGGCCATGTCTTGCTCCACTTCATAGTCTCAGCACCTAGCAAGTGCCTGGCACACAACAGACACCCAGACCATTTACTGAACTTGATCCTCTGGGAGCAAGTGCGCGGTCATAGTAGGTAACATTTAAGTGCTGAGATCCTTGTAGCTGACCTCAGTTTGACTCTTTACTATTTTAGTCTAGATTTTCCCCAAAGCAGAGCCTGAGGCAAGGACTTGGGTGTAGGTAGTATATTTTGGAGGTGATCCCAAGAAGCGGAAATGGGGGAGAGGTGACGAGATGGGAAAGGAGCAAAAGAAAACATTATAGAGAATTATCGAGGCCTCTGCTATAGGCAGTTGGGAGGATTTATTTTACAGGAACTCTTTTGAAAGGTACAGAATGCCCCCTAGGATTGTCCATCCCAAGGACGGAGGTTGGTCCAGCATCATCATGGGGTCTCAGGACACATCATGGGTCCTCTTTATCCAGTGTTTCTGGTCCCTCATGTCTGCAGAAGTTTTCAAAGCAGAATGGCAGAAAGAGGCACCTACCATGCACTTGAAGGGGGACACTCTTATGATTTACCATGGAGGGGGGCCTGGAGTCGGAGGTGGGTCAAGAGGGTGTGATGTGGGACACCAAGAACAGTTTTTCCACCTACTGTAACAACTTAACCTTCCTCCTCCTCCGAGTTATTTGATCTATCCCAGATGCTGTGTATGGATGCCATTGAACACTTTTTAAATAGAAACAGATTTATCCTTTATTTGAAGTGATTAGCTTTGCTATTTAGAGTCACAGCAGGAGACTAAGGCTATCAGAAAATCTCTGGGCATGTTCGTAGTCCTTAGGTACCTGCCACACCCTTCGTGGGGAGAGATTCCTGGAGGGCCTTTCCATCCCAAGTTGGGGCCACTCGACCTTGTCAGTCTACCTTTCTCACCACTTCCTGCAGTAAGCATTGGCTCTGCCACACCAATCTCTGTCTCTATCTTTGCTGATTCGAGTTATTCATCAATCAATTCACTGAAAAGCTGTCTTTCTATTTTTATACCGCTTTCTAGCTGTTATGGGTTGAATTGTGTCTTGCCCCCTCTGCCTCGCAAATTCATGTTTTGAAGCCTAACCCCCAGTACTTCAGATGTGATTTTATTTGTAAATGGGGTTGTTGCAGATGTAATTAGTTAAGACGAGGTCATACTGGAGTAGGGTGGGCTCCTAATCCATTAGGAATGGTGTCCCTAGAAAGGAGGAAATGTGAACCCAGAGACAGACAGGTATAGAGGGAAGACATGTGAAGAGGTGCAGGGAGAAGACAGCCATCTACAAGGCAAGGAGAGAGGCCTGGCACAGATCCTTCCTCATATCCCTTAGAAAACCAACCCTGCCAGCAACTTGATCTCATACTGTATCCTCCAAAATTGTGAGACAGTAAATTTCTGTGCTTTGGCTACCCAGTGAGTGGTACTTTGTTATGGCAGCCCTAGCAAGTGAATACATTTTCAGCTCAAAGCGTTCATCTCTTGGACTTCCCTGGTGGTCCAGTGGTTAAGACTCCATGCTTCCACTGCAGGGGGCAAGGGTTCGATCCGTGGTCAGGGAACTAAGATCCCACATGCTGCGTGGTGCAACCAAAAAATAAAAACAAAAACTGAAGCGTTCGTCTTCCATGAATTTCAGCGGATTATAAAGACCCCTGGACCAGGAGTTAGTCCTAATACCTATCACTAAGAAATTATATAAAGGCAAGTAAGTGTCTTAACCTCTTTGGGTCTCTTTCTTTATAGTGCAAAATAAGAATAATAATCATCCTGCCGCTGTTTCCTCAGAGTGGGGCTCTGAGGATCAAATGTGATCCTCCCATGTGTGAGAAAGGGTTTGTAATCTAGAAGGCAGTATGCTAATGCACGAAGGCAGTGTAAAAAAGAGGAGTGTGTTGAATCCTGATCTGGGAGTCAGTGTGACCTCGGAACAGTTGTTTATCCCCTTTGAGACTCAGTCCTGTCTTCTGTAAATTGAGCTGATTTTAAGGCACCCTCCCAGCTCTCGAGCTCCAGGATTACATGATAGTGTTATTAGTCATTTATTGATTCAACAACATCAGTTGTCTGTTCCATGCCAGGCCCTGGACAAGGCACAAGGGAAACAAGTGTGAGTAACTTCAGCCCTGGTCTTCCAGGAGCTGTGTTCCTCCAAAATTTTCCATCTTGGTAAATCTTACAGTGGCTGTCTCCACCCTTTGATGACGTATTTTTGTCAGCCTTAGAAAAACAAAAGTTTGGAGAAAGATAAAGATGGGAGCAGGAAGGGATGGTTTTAGAAAGAGACTATTTCCAAAGACATGTTGTTTCGTCAACAGTTAAGGAAGAGGTTGGCTGTGGATTCCCTTTACATAGGCCAACAGTGACATTAAAATTTCATCTTCCCAAATGTCCTAGTTTAGCCTGGCTTCATTTTGTTGGCGTACCTCTGGGTTTACTAACAACATGCAGCTGCTTAAGGTGTGGGGCAAGCACATCCTTTCCTTGAATTATTCCTGATGACTAGTATTTGTGTTGTAAATTGTGTTACCATCTCCTCTTTAGTTTGTGTTTTATTTTTGTTGTATTGTGCACCATGGACACTCCATTTACAACAGACATAAGCTGTCTGCCCTCATCTCATGCAGGCATACCTCTCTGCATGTCTGTCCTGTGTCCAAATCTCAGTGGCTGGACACTAGTCTGAGTCTAGACACTGGACTTGAGGTATTTAACAAAAATAGTTTTAGAATGCCTGTACTTGGCTCTCTGAGTATAGCTGGGAATATAGCAGTGACAAGTAAAGGAAGCTATTGTGCTCGTTGGAGCTTCCATTCTGCTGGGAAATCAGTAGATAAAGAAACAAAGATATAAAAAAGAAAACCGAGATAAGTTCAGATTACGAGTGCCAGGGCAGTGTGCTAGAGAATGACAGCGGTGGGCAGGGAACATAGAATGGTATGGGCAAAGAAGTCCTCTTTGACAGGTAATATTTGAGCAGATACTTGAATGAGGAGGACGAGACATGGGGGAGATTTGGGGGGTGAAATGTCTCCCAAGCAGAGGTTATAAAATGTAAAGACCTCGGGCTTCCCTAGTGGCGCAGTGGTTGAGAGTCCGCCTGCCGATGCAGGGGACACGGGTTCGTGCCCCGGTCCGGGGGGATCCCACATGCCGCGGAGCGGCTGGGCCCGCGAGCCATGGCCGCTGAGTCTGCACGTCCAGAGCCTGTGCTCCGCAACGGGAGAGGCCACGACAGTGAGAGGCCTGTGTACCGCAAAAAAAAAAAAAAAAAAAGTAAAGACCTCAAGGAGGGGAATTTAGTGTGTTGAGGGAATCATAAGAGGGTGTGGATAGATTGTGTAAGCAACTAGAATACTGATATTATTCCTGACAGTGCCCGCCCCCCCCATTCGTCTGCTTCCCTTTTGTTCGAATGATTTCTTTGGACCAATTCTTCACCTTGCCTGGCTGTCTCTGTTTCGTAGATTTTCCACATTGTTTATAAACTTGGATCCCCTGAGAATTGCATTTATTAAGTCTGAAGCTAAGGGGAAATGTTTTTGGGGATCATTTTACTTAGGTAAATGGGGGAAGGTTGAGTGGAGTAGATGAAGGGAGCTAATATGTATCTCAGGCAGGAGTCATTTAATTATAAAAAAGATGAGCCTATTTGAATTAGCCTGAGAAAGGGGGGATTGACTGTGAGAATGTAAGGGATGCTCATGGAACCCAGTGGTAGGGGTTCAGCTGGGCCTCATTGTCTTTGGCAGCTCCTGTCTCCCTTGCTCTCTTTTTGGGGTATTTCTCTCATGTCTACTTTTCTGCATGCCTGCTCCATTCTGCTTTCTGCAGCATCTTCCTCTGCAAGGTTCCTACTTACTTTTCTCCCATAACTTTGGGCTGTACTTGACTTAAGGATGGTTTTGTGGTAGGCAGGCAGCTTGACCTTTCATGTCCAGGGCTATAGACTTTGTAGACAACTACAGATTCCTACAACAATGACTCTGCTTGGTTCAATCCATCTTTGGTCAGTTCAGATACAGCTGGTATGGGAAGTATTTTCTTGGTTCATAGAAGTGCCCCCCTTTGGTGGAACAGTTCCTCTAATGAAAAGGTATTGGTGGGGATAGAGTCAAGACCATCTTTAGAAGTTACAGGTAGAATTTGCTTGGGATAGGAGGATTCACACCAAAGGAGGAAATGTGATCTGGAGAGAAAACTAAAGCATAGAAGGAATAGATTAGGCATCGAAGGAAGAGGTATGGTGGCCATAAAGACATAGGTTTAGGTTTATCTGATATTTTTTATAACATACTCATGTGTGCACACACATACATACACTCCATCTCCTTCTACAAATGATGTGACACAGCTTACAGAAAACATTTTAAATTAAAATTCAGAGCTAGTTTAAGCTACTTCATTCTGCTTTATTGTCAACCTTCTTTCTATAAGTAGAGTATGCCTTAATTTTTACATATGATTCTTCCGTAATCAAGATTTCATTGGTTAGGACTGCTATGGTGCACAACAAACCCCATTTAAAAAAAACTTTCCTTGGCACACAGAAAAACTAAATGTCCCAACCTTCTCTGCAGGTAGGTGGGTCCATGTAAGTAGGTTGTGGTCAATGGTGTATGAGCATAATTCCATCCCTGGCCCCTGAAATCTTCCCACCCAATCTCCATGCTCTGTCATTCTTCACTTGTCTACCACTTTGATCCCAAGGGTCAAGTAGAAAACCTCACATCCCTAGAAGTTGGTTCAGCCACGGGATGGAAAAATCCTAGGTTCCTGAATGGTTCTGTGGAGCAGAGACCCTCTGTCTCAGAGACTCCCATTTAGATAATGACATAAATGACGAACAGGTAATGCCACAGAGTTTTTAATGTTAATTATTATGCTGTCAGTTTTATCCTTGCCAGTGTTTTAGGCATATTCTCTTCTGCCTTCTCATTTAATGTGTGGCAAAGATGGTATTGTATTTTAATATAAAACAAATAAATCCATAAGATAGAATGATAAGGTTATGGTAGAGTAAAAAGTAACAGCAAAGAGGATATATAAATTTGACACTAAAGAAATTCTTTTGAAAGTAAATTATCCAGTAATGTGCCTGGATATTTAATCTTCAGGGAGGGAATAGAATTCATTTAGTGATTTATTTTTTGACTACAGATGTTGTTTGCTTTACGCAAGAATGTTTGAATTTCATCAGCCTTAAGTTCATCCAGAATGCCAGCTACAGAACACCCTTTTATTTGCTGCTGTAGTGCAGGAAGAAATGTTCTTAAGGGAAAGAAATCCTTTTCTCTTACAAACAATTAGCTTTTAGTAATGGAAATGTAAATAGAAGCGCAATTCATTAATGTTTAAATTTTTTTCCTTGCCACACATATAGCTGACATAATACAGATGATATATGCAACTACACACACACACACACACACACACACACACACACACACACACACACACACACACACACACACACACACACACACACACCCATGCTAACACATCTCACATGTTAGTAATGGTGTATGATTTGTTTTATTTTGCTGCTTTGGAGTTTCTAACAGTCTTGTACTAACCTGTTTGTTTTGTTTTGTCGTTAATTCTGAGTTTGTAAGTTATAGCATTCTCTAAAAGTTGTAGAAGTTGTAGAATTCTCTAAGAGTCAGTGATTCTGGTCTCATCTCTGGCACTACTTGGTCTGTGACCCTAGAGGTTACCTCATCTCTTTGGATCTTTATTTAACTATAAGTTGAAATTGGACTAAGAAAATGGGCTTTGGAGGCAGATGGATCTGGGTGCCTTTGGGCAACTTCTTCAGCCTCTCAGATCCTCCATGGAGATGCTACTTTCTCCCTCTCAAGGTCAAGGTGAGCATTAGTGGGACATATCTCAAGGCCTGGTTCACAGCAGGTATTGGATTACTTGCTTCCCTTGCCTTGTCTTCTGGTTATTGGAGACCTCCACTTTCTCCTCAGAAGAGCAGCAAATATGGGAATCCACTTTTCCTTCTCTTGTTGGAGGTCAAGTTATTGTAGCTTCTACTAGGCTTCTGTCCGATTCTCTTGGTGATCAAAGAAAATATGCCTGGAAAAGGAGAGTGTTGGAGATATCACCTACCACACATACTCACTGTGAGCACCTATTCCAGGTGATACCCAGTCCTGTGCAAAAGCGTGCACACACACACATACACAGTTTGAACGTCTCTGTGGGATTCACTCAGCCCTTACCTGTGCCTTTCTCACTCTTGAATAATATCCACAGGTGATTGGAGGATGAGAGAAAAGGTGGGACAAGGAGCGGACGCCTTGTATTTGCTGCATGGTGCTCGGATACTGTCAGAGTCAATCTATAAGGAAGTCATCAAAGTGAAATGATCAAGAAATGTCTTTATAATCCACAGCTTATAATCTCTTTTTAGAATATTGGTCTTTCTCAGTAACTTTTAAAAGGTCATAAAAGCAAAACCACCACTGTCTTCTTTAGCAGAACTTTTGTTAGTGTGATTGAGCAGTGTCCCAAGTGACCTGTGAGCTGAGCAAGGTGAGAAATACTTCCTGCATCATTTACCTTCTGGAAAAGGAGAAGGTGCAGACTGCCCAGTCACTGTCCTTACCATCGTCATATGAATAGAGAACTAGTCTAGAAGCGGGACACCTCATTCTTGTCCTGGCTCTACTGCTAACAAGCTTGTAGCCTTCAGCTAGTATTTTAATTTTCCAGGCCTCAGTTTCTGTATGTTTAAAATGAGGGAGTTGCACAACACCAATCTTTAAGATCTTTAGTTCTAGTATATATGATTTGAGCATAGGAGTTTTTGGAAGTATGTTCTAATATATGAGTCTCCAAATTCACTGATTTTCATGTTACCTCACTCCATACTTTTGCCTTTGTCTATACATTACCAAGACTAGACAATTATTTGCTCATTATTATTTCAGTAACTGTTAAAACTTATTCTTCTCAGCAGTAATATTCATGAACTTATAGACTTGATCACACACATACACACAGTCCCCAACTATTAACATTTTTTGTGTGTGTTCTTCTGTGAAATAACACATTTTGGGAAATGCTGTTACAGTAATTTTTTGAGAGAGATTAATATACAACTACTCAAAATTAAATTTTTCTATCCCATATAGCTTATCTGATAGGAATCATAGGTTGATGTGCCAATATTTATGCTGGTCCATAGGCTTTTTCCCATTACCATCGCCCCCCAAATCTGAAGTGTATCATTGTTTTTGGTCTATCAAACTTTGAGAAATGGCAGCTTTGCTCTTCCCAGTAACATCTGTTGATCTATACCTAGAATTCAGTGCAACAAATTGTTTTATGGATTGTAAGATCAGAAGAACAGAGAAAGGGGCAAAAGGAGGGTTAGAAAATTCATTCAGATCAACTTGTGGGTAATAGAACTTTGCTTTTTTTTTTTTTTTTTAACTAAGAAAGTATTGGATCCTATGACAAGACATCATGTACATCCTATCTCTTCCATATTTCTATATTTTGGCATTTGAGCTGAGTTGCTGCACACCTCTGCTAAGCCCTCTTTTAGATATTTAAAATGTCTAATGTGCTTACATTTATTTAATTAATCTTCAAAGATGAATTCCATGCATGTCTTGGTTTTGAAAGAGTTCCACAAGAATTGGAATTTATGAAACACACAGCAAGTTTAACCTAGCCTTCATTTTGCAATCACCTGATATCAATTAGCATTCCTCCAGTTTGGGGCTGATTTATGATGCCCTTGTAAGGCCCTGAAAATATGAAAGCAGAGAAGCAGTATTTCAAAATGCAGCATAAAATCAACAATAAAATGTATATTTATAACCTGAAAAGTATGATTTCATCTTGGAGAATTACCAACCCAATAGCAGTAATAAGCATGATTTTCACTGTACCATATTGTACTTATTAAGCACTTCAGGGGACTTGTAAATAAATCAAATTGTGGGATCAGTTTTGGATATCTGAACATATTTTTAAATATTGTAAAAATGTGGAAAAGTATCACAACTGGTTATCATTTGTTCCTGTTTTCCAAAAGGGTTTTAATCATAAACTCATTCGTACATCCTCCTACAAGCTGGACTGAGGCTGGAATGGCCTGTAAAATGACATACTTTTAATAAATGCAGATTTAATATGGTCATGAGATAAGATTAGATCCTTCAAAAACCCCATTCATGTACCACATATTCTGATTTATGCTTATAAAAGTCAGGGAGAGCTAGGTGGTTTAGAGGATGCAGTATTATCAGAGAATTTAGGGTGATATATATACCTGCTTTTGATTTAAAATTTTAATTAAAAAATTCAGTATGGGAAGTTAAGGCACTGAATTGAACTGCCTCAACTTGCTCTTGTTCGCATTATATTGGCCTCCACAAGTCAAGTCAATTCAATCTAACGAACATTTATTGACAGTGTATGATGTGTCAGACACTGTGATAGGTATGGGGGCTACAGTGTCAAGAGATTGTAGTCTGGGAGAGTTTTCCCTGGCATACCAATCATTGTGAGAGAGCTGAAGTTCCAGGCTGACCACAGAGCGTGGCCTTCCCCAGTTTGGTTAGCATTCTGAATTTAGATCAATGATCATGGAGTCCAATGGGACAGGGATGCATGGGTTGGCCTTGGTCTGTAGAGGTCAGTGTCCCTGGCGAGTCATTTTAGTGTTGCCCTAGGTTAAAATTCAAGTAGCAGCTGGGTTAACTAGGAGAGTCTGGCTCAAGTAGCCTCATATAGATGGTTCATCTGATGAGAGGTATGGTGACAAGGACATCTTCAAGCAGTTTTATGTTCAGGACAAAGAAACAAGATAAAAAACGCCCCCATTTTATTGACATTCCTTTTTACAGGGCTGTGAGTTATAGGTTCTGTAACTAAAGGTAGAACAAACAAACCACTTTTGTTTCTGATGTACACATAGCAGGGTGTGAAGTTCCCTCCAGGTTTCCCAAAGGAAATGATAAACCTAAAAGAACCCCAAAGAATTGGCAGGTGAATCCTCCAATGTGGTGCTCTGGAGGGTGATGACATTGAATGTCAGCACTAAGATGGGTTCATCTCCAAGCTTCTCAGTTACTTGCTGATGTTGGGTCTCCAGTTCAATGATGGGAAAGGCCGTAGTCTTTGATTATCAGAATAGCGTATTAGGAATCCAGGCTCTGCTCGGGCTAATATGGCTCTGCCCTGTATCACTCCAATTTAGGAGATTCGAAGACTCTGTTTTATAAGCCTTTGGGTTCTTGGCTTCAAAATAGCTGACCCGTAGCCTCTACAAGCCACTCTTAACATCACTTAGTGATGCAGTCATGGAAGTAGCTTTTATCCCATTCTTTTGTTTCTTCAGAGAAGGGGAAGAATTCTGGGAGGTGATGGGGGAACAAAGGAAACCAAGTGAAAGTTCATGGAGGTTTTTTTTTCCCTAAGATTTATTTATTATTTATTTAATTAATTTTTGGCTGCATCGGGTCTTCATTGTGGCATGTGGGGTCTTTGTTGCGGCATGCGGGATCTTTCATTGGGGCTCACAGGCTTCTCTTTAGTTGTGGCGTGCAGGCTCCAGGGCACGTGGGCTCTGTAGTTGTGGTGCATGGGTTCCAGAGCGCATGGGCTCTGTAGTTTGCGGCAGGCAGGCTCTAGTTGAGGCGCACAAGCTCAGTGGTTGTGGCACGTGGGTCTAGTTGTCCCACGGCATGTGGGATCTTAGTTCCCTGACCAGGGATCAAACCCACGTCCCCTGCATTGCAAGGCGGATTCTTTACCACTGGACCACCAGGGAAGTCCCTTCATGGAGGTTATTTTAAATGTTTTCTAGTGGGTTGTGTTTTCAGTTTCTAATTTGCCTGGATACCTAATTCTGGTTCTAAGCAATGAAATGTTGTGATAGTTTTGGAAATAAATTAAAAAATCAAGTCACCTCTCACATTTAACTATTGTATTCTCCCTTGGTAACATACATGGTGGAATTATCTCGCCAGAGGGGTGCAGACCACAGACAGGAGCCACATTCCAACTGCACAGGCTAATAAAAGCAACCAATGGCACAGATAGTTTCAATAAGCCAGATACTTCAAATATCATTTGCATTTGTGAATAATAATAATGATAATGGCCATCATTTGTTCTGTACTTACTTTGTGGGGAAATGCTGCATTAGGTATTTTACATAATATCCTTATTTAGTTTAAGCCTCGCAGTATTCCTGTGAATTAGCTATTATTGCATCAGTATACTTGAAAGGTAACTGAAACTTAGAGAAGTTATCAAGTTGAAGCAAAGATCTAAATCTAGCCATTTTTCATTCCAGAGCCCATACATTTTTCTTATTACACTCTATTGATTACATTGGGAGGATATGTCAAGCTTTTCTGATGTAATTTTCATGTTTTATGAGATTGGAATTATGCTTCTCAGCAAAACCCCTTGATGGGCTATTTGAATCCTGGAAGAAGAGCCCTTCATGGAATGTTTTCCAAACTGAGGGTATTATAGACTGAATGCATCCCCTTAAGTTCATATGTTGAAGTCCTAACTCCAATGGGATGGTATTTGGAGGTGGGGCCTTTGAGAGGTGATTAGGTTTAGGTGGGGTCATAATGATGAGGCCCCCAGGATGGAATTAGTGTCCTTATAAGAAGAGGAAGAAAGCCTGGAGGTCTCTCTCTGTCTCTGCCATGTGAGGACGCAGAAAGAAGACAGTCACATACAAGCCAGGAAGAAGGCCCTTACTGGGGAGATGTACCAGCTGGCATCTTGCTCTTGGACTTCCCAACTTCTGGAACTGTGAGAAATAAATTACTGTTGTTTAAGCCACGTAGTTTATGGTAATTTGTTATGGCATCCTGAGCTAAGACAGTGGGTTTTAAGTGATTAAATCCTGAAATCAATTATTAGTATATTGTGACCAGTAGTTTTTTCAAAAGGAAATAGAGGAGAATAGAAAATATCAGAGTACATAGTAGTAACTATTGTTCCATGAAACTTTTGGGAATATATATATATATATATATATAAAAATATATAAATATATAAATATGTATATTTTTTCTCTCATACACACAAACATAATTTAATTTTGGTATATAGATGTATATATATCATATATGTGTGTGAATATGTGCGTGTGTGTGTGTTCACAATAGAAAATGTATTTCTTATTATGGATTTCAGTCAGGAAGTTTGAGAACCGGTGCCTTAAGATACAGGTAGGTTGAAGAAGTGGTCGGATTAAGAGAGAGCTAGCTCATTCTGTGTAAGAAATGAAAAGGTATTTGGGGACGTTTGTGGGGTTAAGCTAGGGAGAAGTGAGAAGGAATTTAAAAAAAGAAAAGCAAAGGGGTTCCGGAAGCATGGCAAGAGGCCCCTGAGTGGGGAAAAAAAGTGAGTACAATTTCCCATGAGAAAGAAGTGGCTGAGGTACCTTTAATAATAGGAATATCTAACTCTGAACGTTTACATTGTTTACTGTGCAGTTTTGCACTGCCCATTATTTTACCTTCACCCTCTCTCCTTTGCTGGAAATCTTCAGTAGAGTCTTTTAAGTCCACAACCGGGAGCCAGTGGTGAGGCCAGGTGTAAAGTGAGGTATCCAGCAAAGCCCAGTACAGAATGAGAGAACTGAGCAGAAGCAGAAACTTGGGGCCTGAGGTGACTTGGGGTTAATGGGAGGAATGCTGGGTTTTCTACTGTAGGAATGAGGGTTGAAGTCAACTTTACTTACATCCAAAAGAATAATGTGCCTCTAGAAAGGTGGTGACTTGGGGACATCTAAGAAGTTGACATTAGGATCCTGTGTGTTTCCCCCATCCACTCATGCCTCTTCTTCTCTCCTGCCATACCAGTGGGTATCAGAAAAGAGTAGGCAAGAAGGACGGGAGAATATAAGATCTGCAAGACAGATATAGTGACTCAGACTCAGTCTGGGGCACTGAGAGCACAGTGTGTGTATATCTGCTTTTGCATAGGGCCAGGGGCTCACACGGTACCAAGAATTATAGCAAATGTGATATGTGGTCTGTGGTATCTCCAACACAGTTCTTTTCTAGGGAGATTTGATTTTCATTGGGTGGCAGTTCGGAATAGTGAAAAAGCACATTGATCTGGCTTCCAGGTATGGATTCTCATCTGCTTTTATTGTGTTTCCACTGTGAGTTTTTGAGCAACCTATCACTTTGGCTTTCTTCTTGTAAAAGGGAGAGGAGGAATGCCATTTTCCTCTGGTCTCTAGCAGTTCTAATGTTTGTCCTAGACCAGTGGTGTTTGGTGTGAGTCCTTGCTACATGGAGTCCCTTAAGCAGCTTTTAGATGGCCTGGGGGAAGGAGGATCTCTCCCCACCATCCCCCATAGCTTCACCAAGAGCAGCCCTGCATTTCTGCTCTATGTATTGAGATTTTTTGGGAAAAAAACAAACAAAAAACTAAAATATGTGAAAAACTGCTGTACTAAACAGTCCACAAGGATAGCTGTTTACCTTTCAATGACTAAAAGGGACTGAAATCTGGAATCAATAGGAAAAGAAGCCATTGAAAAATATTTTCCATGGAAAAGTTTCAAAGCAACAAAAGGATATGAAAAAGACCTGACAGTCCTTTTTATGGCAGGTGGAGAGCAACATTATTAGTGGCCAATATGTTCCAAATGTTTGGACTATATATGATAGGCTATCTTTGCATCTTAAATTTTTAGTGGGTAACATCAATAAACTGTCTTGCTGCAATTAGGAGATGATGTAATAAGTGAATATGGCAAATGGAACAACCAACATTATGCTGGGACTGGTCTAACTGAACACACAGACTTGGCCCAGGTCTCACACAGATGAAAAACTCTGTGGCTGACTTGAGATGGGAGAACTTCCCACTCTGAAAGCCTGAAACTGGCCAGTTAACTCCAAACCCATGTTGCTGTTGAGTGGATTGCAGCTGACTTGAGAACCAGAAGGGAAGCGGTCAGTAAGTAAGTCATTAATACCACAGCCGCTAACATTTACTGAATACTTAACTAGGCATCCAAATCTGGCCCAGGTGTTTTTCTTATAACCCATATTACAACTCTGTAAAGTAAGTAGTACAGATAAAAGACTGAGGCTTAAATCATTTCCCCAAAGTTACTGTAGCTGGTGAGTGAATGCCCATTAATGGCTCCAACTTCCTTTCTTCCTTCATTATGCCTTGTGGCTGCTCATATCAAAAGACATCTTGAGCCTTATCCATTCTAAGCATTTTTGAGCCATGATCTGATAACTGGTCTTTAAATCTGAATTTATAATTTATTTGTTTATTCAACCAAAACTATTCATAGAGCATCTGTTATGTGAAAGGCATTGTATGTGGAACTTGGAGGATGAAAGACAATTTAAATATTCTGTTTTACCCATAAAAGCTTATAGTCTAGTAGAATAAATAAGCTTATGCACATAAATACTTAACAATTCAAGAAAGCAACTGATGGCGTGTCCTCTGAGGCGGGAGATAAAACTTGATCAGCAGAGAAGTCTTGTGGAAGGAGGTGGCTTTGGGATTGACCCTTCAAGGGGGTTATGATTGGTACATGTATATTTGTGGTCAGTAAGGAACTCTGGGAAAAGGAGGTATATGAATAGAGGTATATGTTGCATGAATAATGCGGAGTAGACAGCGAAAAAACTATTGGCTGGAAAGTAAGGCATATGAAAGGGAGCAGTAGAAAATAAAGGTGGGAAGATAAATTGGATCAAGTTAGAACGTGTGTCGGGGGAGTCTTGACTCAAGCTAAGAAATGCGGACTTTATTCTCTGGGAATGGATGGAAAGCTGTCAAAAGTTCTCGAGCAGGAATGTGACATGACAATGCCTCAGAAAGATGAACCAGGCTATAGTGCATATGATGGATGTGCAGAGACCGGAAGAGGGTAGACAACTTAGGAGGCTTTTGAAATAATCCAGGTCAGGGACATTGATTACCTTGAATGGGGAGGTGAGTGGGAAGAGAGAGGAGGAAACTCTGGGAAACATGAATATGGAAGTGGACGTAGATGGGCTGAGCCTTTGACTGAATAGGGAATGGAGAAGAAAAGCAGATTTTGAGGGGAAGAGGATGAGTTTGGTTTGGGACAGGCTGAGTTGACCTGTAGGGGACAAGAGCAGATGATTACAAAGCAGGGGGGCATGGAAGCATGAAGCTTGGTGCAGTGTAATGGACTGAAAAGGGTAACACAGTTGAGAGGCAGCAATACAAGTGTCCAGATAGGCGCTAAACTGACTGTTCTATCTTGGTGATGGTGGCAGGATTTATATTTTTCATCCTAATTTTCCCCACATCATTGTTGAATGCCCTTAAAGAGCATTGAGGCATTGCCCACTGGCACGTGGGATAGTCCAGATTTTGGTATTTTAAGACTGCATTAATACAAAGGATTTGGTTTTGGTTGAATGACTATTAGTATTTTTAAACATGGATGTATTTGTCAAACATCTGTTTTGTTTTAGAGAAAAATCTTTCCCAGCGAAATGACTGATGGTTTTAACATCCTTGGGACACAGTTGTCTCTGTCAGGAGAGAGGAGAGGCATCAGCCTCCTGGCTTTGAAAACTGCCCAACAGTTTGGCATCAAGGAAATTTGCCTCGTCTTCTCCATGGAAACCACCGCAAGGGTGGAAACAATTGGTATCTTGTGGTAGGATTAGGTCGGGGGATAATGTATCTTCCATTTGGGTGTTTTTTTATGGTAGAATAGCTTTTATTGCTCCTAAGTAAAGTTTAACTTTGTGGCCTAATTTACAAGCATGAAACCACATGCTACTAAACACATATTTACTTTCCTGACTTTGTCCTTTCTTTGGCTTTTCTGGACCAGGTTTATTCACATTATTCAGTTTCTCTGCCTTACTGCCTTCTGGTGCTGACGGCAATGCTTCTGCTGGAGACTGGCTGGCGTTCTCCACCAGAGCACTGATTGACCTCCACATCATGCTTATGATCAGATGTGTTTTACAGCTGGAGATCCTGAGATGTAGGTCTGTTCTTTGATCAACGGCATGCATGATGATAACGACCAGGCCCTGGAAATGGACCTAGCTCTCTTAGCTTCAGTAATGGCATTTGAGGTGGCTTGTTCTAGGAATCCCTACAGAAACAAAGTTCAGTAACTTGTGGGCCTTTAGCAGACTAAGTCACTTCTTCTCTCATGTCTATCTTGGTGTTATAGTCCTCAGACTTCGTTGTTGGGTGTCATACCCAGCAACCAAGCAGCTGAAAACAAAGCCTTGTCAGGCTTCTCTGCCATTAAATGCATTCCCTAGATGGGCCCTTGTAATCAATCTGTGTCCCCATGATTGGCCAGTTGCTGCACCATAAAACCTTATCTTACTAGCTGGAAGGAAGTGTCATGAAAGTAAGGGAAAATCCTGAACCACATGGGACATGTCTGAGTATTCTGTAACCAATTATTTATTATTTATGCTCTTAGAAAGTTTGAATGTATTAACTGGGAATCAGTTGTGAAATAAAGCAAATAGAATGAATGTGTTCTTTGTATGCCTTACGCTGGTTAAGTCTTACTTGTTGAGTTAGTTTTGTCAGAAACTGTTCATGACCCCAGAGATTTAACACTCAGAAACCGGTTGAATTTCTAACAATATGCGGTCAAATGTGATCCTTGTGGGGCCTGGAAGGTTAGAACAGGAGCTGGAGAGTGGGTGGGCGTAAGATGGGGACCAGACCAAGAGGAATAAGGGTAGTAGCCAAGGGAGTATGAATCAAGGGAAACTGAGGACGTGCAGGCCCCCTTGAAGTAAAAGCAGACCTGTTTGTGGCGTATGAGGAGAATCCTGTCAGCTAATCAACACCAGTGTGGGTCCAAGGGGGATTACCTGTAGAATCCATGTAACAAAGTATAAATCTTGTTTATGTTTTCTGTACGATTTTTATTCCTGTTTTTCAGATGAGGAAACAGAGAATCAATAGGTCATATAGCTAGAAAATGATGGAGCCAGGTAGTTTTGATTTCAGAGGTTATACTTTTTGTCTGCAGAAAAATATTAGTATCTATCTATCTATCTATCTATTTTAATGTTCTCTTAATTGGTTAGCTTCCCAAGGCAATAATCTATTCTTATCTATTCCTAATCTCTATTGTGTGGCCTTCCATGGCAATAAAGAATGAGGGTTTGTTTGGTTGAGTTACTTCATAAACTTAAAGACCACTGTGAAGTCATGCACTAGACTTCTTTTTCCAACTTAAAAATATGATTTTAAATTTGGGGGCTCAGAAGCCTTAGAAATTTCATTCTGGGATCTTCTAGCACCACTCCGGTAGATCTGGCCTTCAGTTCTGGTCCCCTGCAGTGCTGTGTGGTGTAACTCCAAGGGGCACCATTTATGTCATCTATGTAAACACTCCCAATGCAGTTGATGCCCCTGGAGTTAAGTGATGTCAGGGTTCTGGTCCCATGTGGCCCCATTCTGTTCAACTACCTTCCTGATATCAAAGCTACCATGTGTTCTACCCTCTCTCAGGAAGCACAGATTGGCTCCTTAAGGTATGAACATCAAGTGTGTATGGACCCGATTCTGCATGGCTCCCAAGGCATGGATGGTAGAGCCCTCTAGATTTTGAGGTGGAGAACTGAGGGGCAGGTGAGGGGCCACCCAAAGGTGGGATCCACTTTGGAGTCACAAATAGGTCATACTTTCCCTATTCGTTCTACAGAATTTGCCACTGGTGGACATGTATGCTTGCATGATTTGGTGGCCATTTCTTTCCAGTCTCAGAAATGGAGAATTTTAAGAGGGGGTTGAAGTGTACTAATATGACATCAGATATTTCCATTATTGACTGATATGTATGGAAGGGGGGCAGGGGCAGCAAATTTCCAGGGAACGTTTTGCATTTTAGTCTTACTACAATCAACAGATTCCTATAGGGCTATTGCATTTCTCTTCAACCTAACTTCGTCTTTCAGCCATTTTTGCATTACTTGTTGTGTGCAAAGAAGGTGCTCAGCTTCCTTGTCCTGTAGGAATTTAAAATCCACTTATCTACCAATGGATGATATCCCCCCCCCCCCAGGAGGGATTTACTGAAATTCTGTTTATTTACACTGATAGTATACATGGATCTTTCTTCTCCTAAGGCTCTAGGACTTTGGGACTTCTCCTTTTCCTCTTACCAGCCAGGAGCTAGTCCAAAACACATCTTTTAACTACCCCCAGAACTCTATTAACTCTATCTCCTAATCTGTCAAATGCTCAGTAGTTGAGTGGACCTGGCTTGGTGCCCAGTCTGCTCCGGCAGAATTCTCTGGACAAGCTGAAGCAGAGTCTATGGTTTGCCTCCCCCCTTAAGCAGGATATCCCCACTGGAGCACTGCATTTGCAGCCTGTATAAGGATGCACAGGCACGTTGACGGCAGGCCTCGTGGTCCCAGCACCCAGTACAGCCCTTGGCAGCATTTGTCTGTCTGGCTATGGATTGTTTTCTTTGGCAAACGTCAGTATTAGATTTTGAAATCTCTTCTGGCTTCCTCTTCTCATCCAGGATGCCATTAACTATCCCCCTCTAGATAGATGTGTGTTCAAAGACATAAGCTAATATGAACTCAGCATATAAATTGTAGATACAGTGGATCTGAAATCTACATAACTTGAAAACTCAAAAATTGGAGAATTTTCTGCTCTTTCTCTCAGTCTCCGTCTCTCTTTTTTAATAGGAAAAAAAAAAGCGCACGCTGAGTTTTTGAGATGACCTTGGTGTCCCCCTCTCTCCACCATGGGTCTTTGACCTCTTTAATGATATAGGGCGAGAGGGTTCAAAGATACTTGGTGAAGTCATGGTAGGACCTTCTAGTAAGTCATGGGCTCACTGGCTTAGGGTATCTGCTGTGTTCTGCTTTCTGTACAGGACCCCATGTAATACCACCAAGGTTCTCTCTTGTGCCCTCACTTAACTTCACTGGTTTGGGAGCTCACCAAGCTCTGACTCTCTTCTGTTAAGTCTCTTACTTTTCATAGGCTTCCTATGTGATTATCTCTCCTTACCTCTGGAATCCTTGTTCCTTTTCCCATCCCTCCTCATACTTTAGGCATGAATACTTACATTGTACTCTTTTGGGCTCACAGCGCTACACACCTCTCATAACTCTGGAAAAAAATGGTGGTTATTGTGCTTGGAGTAATGTTTTGTCAGGAAACAGTAATATGTCATTTATTCATTTATTCATTCACTTGGCAGTTGTGAGGTTATTGAGTACCTTCTCTGTGCCCAAGAATGGCCTAGAGGTTGAGAGTACAGGGTTGAAAATCCAGACCAAATAGAATCTGTGTAGTTTTGTTATTGGACTTCAGGTGTGTATGTGTCTTATGTGTCAACTAAGAAGACTGGAGGGGAGAGGCTGCCTTCCATAGGCAGCTGAATTCACACAGTTATGGCTTTCTTCCCATCTCCTCTGGAGCTGCACAGCCTCATGGTGATCTTGAGAGACCAGCAAGACTTGGGATCCTGTCCAACCCAAGTGTAGCAGTGTATCTGCAGAATAACTGCTATCTGAAGTCACATGGGAGGACCAGTTTCCTGAGGAAGCGTATTCAGGGTGTCACATGTTTCCTAGGATGATCCAATGACAATTTCATGTAATTTTTTTTTGGGGGGGAGGGAGGGTCAGCCCATTAAATAGGTAACTAAATATGATTTTATTTTAAAATCTTTTAAGTATTTTCACAAGTCAAAATGCATTCTTGTCAAACTAGGAATTCTAAATTTTGGTTGAGAAAAGGAAGCCGAGACATAGTGTAAATGTACGTTGATAGTTTTCAGTACTGTCTCAGCTCAGTTGACCTTTCCCTTGATCAGCAATTAAATTCCGACAGCAATTTCCAACTTAAAAAGTTTGCATGGCCAAGTACGCCACAAAGGAAGGTGGGGGAAGTTCCAGCCATGGGTTCATTTCTGTTAAATGGAGCCTTTTTATGGATCTCATTAAAGATCATGTTTACAAAAAAAATTTTAGGGGGGATTATTTTGCCATAAAAAAAACTTGAAAGTAGTTCCCCCTTCCCTCTCCTACTCTGTACGAGCCTGAGCAAAAGCAAATGTGGTGAGCTAGGGAAGCACAAAGGGGGCTAGCTATGCTCTGCAGAGTCCTGATATTACCCAGACAGGTCTTACACATTTAGATCTCTGTCGGGTTGGGATGGAGCGGGTTGGAGTTTTTGTCCTGGTGACTGATGTGCTCGATTAACCAACAACATCCAACCAGATCAGGCCAAGGCTTGGCCATGGATTTCACTACCCTTTGCAGGCTTATCCAGAGTCCTCCTAAATTGACTGGAAGCATAGAATTGCTGTCTTTTGTGAGGCCAATCTGCCTTTCCGCTGCACTCTGTGGCTCATCATTTTCCCTGCGAAAGAAGGAAAGTCCCGTTTCTTTTTTCTGCCCCTCAGGAAAGGCACAGCTCTTATTCTGTCTTCAGTTCCTTGCAGCAGCCAACTATGCAGGCTTAGAAAGAAAAATGAAACCGTAAAGGAGAGTGGAGTCTGCTGGAGTATTTACGCCCACATTTAATGCCTGACTTGGGTTAGAATAAATCAAAAGACAAAGGTGTTTTATTTTCTGATAAAAATTTCTCTCTTACTTTCCTGGGCTGGGGGGAAGGATGGTGGGATGGGGTAGGACTATCCAGCAGGAGTGTGTACAGTGTGGTTCAGAGCTTAATAAATATGAGACCCAGTCTGGAAACAGAAGTTATACGTCTCTCCTAGGCCTCTAACAGAATTTGTGAAACGTCAAACAGGCCTTGAAATATCCCAGATAGGACTCACATGGACTTCTGATGCAGGTTACTACCCGTGACTGAACCAGTGGTCAGCTCCACACGCTGTGTGAGCACTTCCTGTGCGTCTCATATAATCTTTACAACAATCCTATGGGGTAGATTTTGCATCATTGTAATATGAAGAAAATGAAGTTCTGAGCAATCAAGTAACTTGCCAGTATCACACAGCTGGTAAGTGACTGAGCTGGGATTGCTGCCTTCTTCAAAGCCTCTTGGATTTCCCCAGTGAGGATCTCATAATCCTATTGAAAGCAATGCCAAGATAATCTTGAGTGGACTGGATACAAGCATCCAGCTACACATCCCTAAAACCAAATGATGTTTAGCATTGGTGAGTAGAATGGCTCCAACAGTGGGCTGGAGGAAGCAAGGAATATACATGTGAGGACGGTTTATGATAGAATTAAAAATAGGCAGGGCTTGGGCAGAGGGTCTTGCTTAGTGTCCCTTCATACCTGTGGTCCCAGGCTTCTTTGGAAGAGGAGAGCAGCTAGTTTTCATTTTCCTGAAACCTCAAGGTCCTAGGGAGGCAGGGGTCTGACAATACAGTGGTTTGCGTGTGAAATGCTGAGACTCAGGTGTGTGTAAGGTGTGTGTTGTGTGGGCAAGGGCACTAATGCTGGTTGGAATCTTTTCCCTCCAGAGCACCCAGTAAACCTCAGAGAAGAAGGCTTCTTGGCCAAAATCTTTCTCTAAGGAGGGAGAGATCAGTAGCCAGCAGTAGACGAAGCCAAGATATAGGTTGGGAAACCCAGCTTCATATGCTCACTGATTTCGCCAACCCAGAAAATGATGTCATGCGTGATACGGATCAGCAAACAGACAAAGAGTGAACTCTGGGAATAACCACAAGACCTAGGCAAAGGCTGAGGGTATTCGAGAAAGTACTTTGAATCAAGTGTCAGAGTTAGACTTGAAAGACTAGGCTGTTCAGCAGTGAACTATGTGCTCAATTTGAGTGAGGGTCTCTGCTTTTTTGCTTTTCAAAATGTGGTTCATGTTGTTGGCATCGACGGGAAGCTTCTTGGAAAGGCAGGATTTCAGGTCCCACCCCAGATTTACTGAAGTAGGGTCTGCATTTTCAAAAGACCCCCCAGGGTGGTTTGTATGCACAGTGAAGTTTGAGAACCACTGTGCTAAAACATACTAGATATAGTACAGGGTATCAGGTACTGGTCAGTGATCTCAGTCTTGCCTACACATTCGAATCACTTGGGCAGCCCCACCCCAGACCAATTAAATCAGATTCTTTTGGAGTAGGGCCCAAGTATTGACATTTTAAAAAAAGTTCCATAACGTACAGCTAGATGGTGGGTGCCCCATATGAAAATGGGAATGTTGCTTTACTGATTGGAGTTCTGAAAGAATTGGCCTCTGGTGTGGTGCTACTTAACGTGTTTGTCAGTGATGTAGAAAGGTATAAGATATACTGATTCCATCTGCCCATGATCGGGAATTGCGGAAGACTGCAAGCTAACATCCTGAAACCCATCAGGACTAAAACGTTCAGTGACTGTGACAAGAGGGAAGAAAGTGTGGACAAGTATAAGAGTCCTGCTACGTCTCAGAGGGCCTCCATCCTCCCACATCAGAAAAGTATCCAAAGGTTAGAGTGAATTGCAAGTGAGTGATGATTCGGCAATGGAGGGAGGGGCATGATTTAAAAGGCAGAGAAAAATCAGAACATGTGAAATGCAGGGAGCAAGAAACCATGATGTAAACTTCCCCTGGTACTTGATGTGGTTAGGACCTTGTATAATATTGTCCAAGTTAGGATGCTAGCACTGAAGTGCAACTATGATGAACTTTGGATACTTTCAGAGATACTAAGGCCTGAAGTAAAGTAAAAAAGGTTGATGTTATTTAGCACGTTGAATAAAAGACTAAGGGGCAAACAACATTTTTTAAATATAAAAAAGTGCTTTTGTTTGAAAGATGGTGATTAGCCGAGCTCTTTAACAGAAGGAGATTAGAATGGAGAATAGATACTAGGAAGAACTTTGTGATGTAAAATGTGAGGAGACTGTGAAAAAGGGTATGAGGAAAAGAAACTTTTATGTGCTAATGTTGCTTTGGGGCCTGAGAGGCAAAAATGGATCTTAATAATATACCTGGAGAGTGAGGACCCTACCAAAGGGTAAGTAAGAGGTTCCTGCTCTCTCCGTATTGGGAGTAAGATAATTGTCCTGGAATTCTGAAAATTGACATTGACGAAGTTGGCGTTTCTTGAGTTTGCTTAAACACCCTGAACCAACTTTGTTTGTACACATCCAGTCTTAGCTGTCTAGGATTATAGGAAACCTTATTTATTCTGAGAAAGGGCATCTACAAATTACCACAACAAATTATCAGACTTGATGGAAAACATATAAGCATTATCTTTAAGATTGTGAACAAGACAAGGGTGCCCTCTATCACCATTTTTATTCAACATTATTTTAGAGTTCCCAACCAACATGTAAGGTAAGAGAAATTAAATATATGTAAACACTAGAAGGGAAGAGACAAAGCTACAGTTCACAGATAATATGGATAACTAGGGTTTATTAGAAAACCCCAACGAATCTATAAATAATTGATTGGAATTACTCAGAACTTGGTGATGTTGCTGGATATAAAAAAATTAGTAAAACCAATCATTTCTACACACCAACTACAATTGAAAATTAGTTGTAAAAGGATAGCATTTACAAGAGCATCAAAAAAATCTTAAATACCAGAGTTTCATTTCCAGTAATGGCTGACTAGAATATTTTAAACCAATCCTCAGAGAAAAGCTGGACAAAATACAAAAATAAATGTTTGAAGGTGCAGAGAGCTGTGTAGGCAGTGATAATTTTCAGATTCAAGATCTGGACTAAGAGGGAAGCCTCAGGAAAAGTGAATTCAGCATTTGGGGGTTGCTTTTCATTTTGAGGCAACCACACATTCTGAAAACAAAAGCAATAGCTGAGAGATCCAGAAGCTGACCAGAGCTGTTAGCAGCTTTACAGAGCTGGAGGAATGAAAAGTAGAGTTCAGGGCCCATCAAGAAGAGGATGCCTTGTTAAACATCCCAAGCTTTTTTTTTTTTTTTTTTTTTTTTCTTTTTTGCGGTACATGGGCCTCTCACTGTTGTGGCCTCTCCCGTTGCGGAGCACAGGCTCCGGACGCGCAGGCCCAGCGGCCGTGGCTCACGGGCCCAGCCGCTCCGCGGCATGTGGGATCTTCCCGGGCAGGGGCACGAATCCGTGTCCCCTGCATCGGCAGGCGGACTCTCAACCACTGCGCCACCAGGGAAGCCCCAATATCCCAAGCTTTTTGTTAGGACCCTACAAAGCTACACTCTAGGAGTAAAAGTGAACCAGAGCTAGACAAGTCCAAATAGGACTGAAGCTCAAATCAGCTTAATCCTGATTCGACCTTAACTGTATGTAAAATTAACTGCAAATTAAATCCTCTCTGGAGGATAATAATATCCAGAGCAGCGTATTACCTCGACAGTTTTTCCTAAAAAATGTCCTCCATGCTATCAAAAATAATTGGATATATAGAAAGACAAGACTTGACTGAAAAATAAGATAAAAAATTATAATAAGGACGGACCCTAAAGGGAGGTCCAGATATTTAAGTTATCAAATATAGACTTTAAAATAACTATGATTAGTACATTAAAATAGTTAAAAGAAAACATAGAGACTGTTGGCAAGAATGAGAAACTTAAAAAATATCAAATGGATATTATAAATGGAAAAGTGAAGTACTAAAGTTAAGGACTCAATGGGTGGATTTAACTTCAGATTAGACACATCTAACAAGAGAAATAAAGTGGTAGATCAGAAAAAAATACCCATATTGAAGGATGAAATGGAAGCAGATGTACAATTTTAGAAGAACATAAGGTATATATATGTGACAGAGCGAAAATGTCCAAGAAGAGTTGACGAGAGAAAGTGACAGAAGCAGTAGTTGGTGAAGGGTAGTGGCTGAGAATTTTCCAAAACAGACGAAAGGCTTCAAGCCACAGGCTCAAGAAATGCTATAATTTTTCCGAAACGGACAAATAAGCATATCTGGGCACATTATTTCCTCCTGTCTCCTTGCTTCTGGTGTTTCTTTTAGATCAGCTGTCAGTCTCCCTATTGCTCCTGTGAAGGTCCTACATTTCTTTTTCTCTGACTTGCTCTACCCAATAGATGGTTATTGGCAGAGGGATAGAAAATGGACCACTTGAATAGGATAGAGAGACCAGAAATGGACCCATGAATATAAGGATATCTGTTATAATTATTTGGGAGAGTGGAAGAAAAAGGATGTATTTTTAATACACGATGCTGAGATAATTGATTATACATTTGGAAGATACATGAAATTTGATTCCTACCTAACATGATACTCAAAAATTAATTTCAGGTACACTAAATAGACCCTAAAAGGCAAGACTATTTGAAATTAATGTAGGAGAATGTCATTGTGACATTAGGGTAGAGGATTACTTAAATAAGACACAAAAGAATAACTCTAAAGGGAAATACTGATTATAATAGTTTATAATAAAATTAAAAAGTCCTTCTTTGAGATATTACAAATTGTGTGAATATATTATTCAGAATATATGAACTCCAACTAATGAATAAGAAAGAGAAATAACCTAATTGGAAAATGGACAGATGAAATAAATAGTAATTTTACAAAATCAGTTTCACGGGCTTCCCTGGTGGCGCAGTGGTTGAGAGTCCGCCTGCCTATGCAGGGGACACGGGTTCGTGCCCCGGTCCGGGAAGATCCCACATGCCGCAGAGCGGCTGGGCCCGTGAGCCATGGCCGCTGGGCCTGCACGTCTGGAGCCTGTGCTCCGCAACGGGAGAGGCCACAACAGTGAGAGGCCCGCGTACCGCAAAAAAATAAAAATAAAAAAATCAGTTTCACATGACTGATGGATAAATGGTCAATTTTATTACAGTCAGGGAAATGCAAATTGAAATTGCAGTGAGCTACCATTTCATAATCAGCTGTTGAACAATACCAAGTGTTAACTAGGATATGGAGGTATAGGAATTCTTATCCACTGCTGTTAGGAGTAGAAATGGGTATATCCATTTTGGAAATGTGTTTGGCAGTGTTGAGCCATGAGCATGCCCTGTGATCTATGAATTACATGACCAGGTATATACCTTAGAGAAAATCTTGCATATGTGCACCAGGAGGCATATACAGAAATTTTCATAATGGTGTTTTTTATGAGCAGAGGTAGTATAACATATATGTTTATATACGTTAAACACATAAATAAAATATAGATTAATATAAAAATAACCTACTGGTTTATTGTGATGGTTAATCTTATGTGTCAACTTGACTGTACCATGGGGTGCCCAGATTGAACATTTTTTCTAGGTGTTTCTGTGAGGGTGTTTCTGGATGAGTTTACCATTTTAATTGGTGGACTCAGTAGATTATACTCCCCAGTGTGGATGGGCATTATCCAATCTATTGAAGGCCTAAATAGAACAAAAGGCAGAGGAAGGACGAATTCACCACTTTTGCTCCCTGCTTGCCTGTTTGAGCTGGGGCATCTGTCTTCTGCCTTTGGACTGGGGCTTACACCATCAGCTCCCCTGGTTCTCAGGCCTTCAAACGTGGGCTGGAATTATACTTCCAGCTTCCCTGCATCTCTGACTTGCAGAGGGCAGGTCATGGAACTGTTTAGCCTCCACAATAGTATGAGCCAATTTCCACGTGTGTGTGTGTGTGTGTGTGTGTGTGTGTGTGTGTGTGTATAACAGTAATAATCTATTTATAACAGAGCCGATAGGATATATTTTGGTTCTGTTTTTCTGGAAAACCCCAATGGATTTATCAAAAGAAAGACATACTTATACAGTGGAACACTATACAGCAGTGAATGTGAAAAAATTCACGTGCACCAACAGTGATCAATCTCACAAATACAGTATTGAATTAAAAAGAGCAAGTCAGGGCTTCCCTGGTGGCACAGTGGTTGAGAGTCCGCCTGCCGATGCAGGGGACACGGGTTCGTGCCCCGGTCTGGGAAGATCCCACGTGCTGCGGAGCGTGCGCGTCTGGAGCCTGTGCTCTGCAACGGGAGAGGCCGCAGCGGTGAGAGGCCTGTGTACCGCAAAAAAAAAAAAAAAAAAAGAGCAAGTCATAAAAGAATAATATATTGGTTTAACTCCATGATTGTAAACTTCAAATATAGACATTAAACTATATAGTGTTTCAGGAAAGCTATCAATACATAGGCAGTAAACACTATAAATTACCAACACAGTTACCTCTAACGAGGAAGGAATGGGCTGTAATCCGTGATGTATATAAGTGGCTTCTGGGGTGTGGTGGTATTTTGTTTCGTGAAACCGATGGTGGGTGTTAAAGAAAAATACCACATCAACTTCTCTCCCCTGTGTGGGGCTGGATGGCGTTGCCTGGTGAGTCTGTAGTCACCACATCCTGGCGAAGGATGTGCATTGTGAGTGAACTAAGTACATGAAGCCAATTTTGGCCAAATCTCCATTTGCAGATCTCCTTTTCAAAACTATCAACTCATATTCATTTGTAAGCAAACCTAACCCATCATGTTTCAAATCATCTGTGATCAGATTGTCAAAATATGGTTTTTGGTACAGCTACTTGTTTTCACAAGGTCTTTGGAGACTATTTGTGACACTGTTTAAAATTGTTCTCCTTCTGTCCTGCCTTACAAATTCTGAAACGTTTGGGCTGATTCAGTTCTTCTAAGCTGAAGGCCTCCATGCAAGGTCAAGTTAAGGTTTTCTCTCTATTTTGATTCCATGAACATTAAGGTTTCACCCTCCCACACTGCTGTATTGTTGTTGTTCTCCCCAGTCCAGGGGAGGAGCTTTCCGTTTGGCTGTAGAAGCCCAGGTCACCTTCAACCCAGAGCTTTGGAGAACTCTCCTTGAAGGAACAGCTTGGTATCACAGAGTGGCTTTCAGTTCAAAGGTGACACTATATTCCTGATCTTTCTCCTGCATCATCCTTCGTTTGTACAGGCTACTGGTGGAGAGCAGGAGGGGTGTATGCGTGATTCCATGGGGGAGGCTGGATTCTCGCAATGACTCAGTTCTCTTAGCATTTGTTTACGCCTGCCTACTCCCAATCTTTAATCCTTACAAACCTTTCCCCACCTTAGTAAAATATAGTGGATTTCAGCCTTTCTCTTGCTCCTGGTGCTTTGCAGCTGGGATGCACCTTGAACAAAATATGCCCCCCTCACCAGTCTGGCGAGGAGAGTTGGTGGAATTGCAGGGCCCTTGGGTGAGGGGAGGGTGAGGAGTGGAAAGAGGGAGGTTTGTTTGTGTTTCTCAAAGAGCTGCACGTGATACCAGGCTGCCTGCCTTTGCTGGTTTGAAGTCCTTGGCAGTAGCCTTTGCTTATTTCCTTGTGAGTATTCATGCATTATCATGAGGTCTTTTATTTGAGCTGGCGTAGTGGCTGCTCAGTTTTCCAATAAGGAAGCAGACATTGCCTCATGGCCTTAGGCACTTCTGGGGGTAAAAGAATGTAAACTGCTAAAGCCCTGCCCCTTCATGTCCCGCCTCCGACTCCATTATGGGCTGAAAATAGGAACTAAAAAACAGCCAAAACGCTCTGAATTGTTACAAAAGGAGAGCGCAGCCCCAGCTGACAGTGATGCGGGCTTTATGGGAGGAGAAGGTCTGCATGAGGAAAGAGAGAAAAGAAAGAGGGGACGCTCAAGTGAGCCAGGGAACAGTATATGTGGCTTTTTGAGGCTTTGTGCTACTATATACTTCCGGATTCACTAGGGGTTCTTCACTGACTTCGACTGTGTGTAGAAGATCCTGTCTAAGTACGTATCAAGTACGTTAACCCCTCTCTGATTGGAAATGTGTGAATGCATCAGTATAGAGGGGTGTGTATATTTGGCAGGAGTGGGAGAGCAGTAATTCAACAGTCCAGCAACAGAACGCAAGGGAGTGGGATGGAGTGGAGCGTGGGCCGCTGAAAAGCTGTCACCCCAGGCCGAGCCCTGGGTGCCTCCTCTCTCCCCCTGCCCAAGGGGCTTCTTTGCCAGGACCTCCAGAGGGGGGTCCAGAGGGTGGAGAGCCTGTGACAGCTAAATCACTGGATGCCTGCCTACCGGGGAAGACCCTAATGTTGGCCTGGGCCCGCTTCTGTTTTATAGCCTGATAGATTTGGGCTCTCCCTTTCCCTCTTCAGAGGCCTACAATCTGCACCAAATGTTTCACATTACTCAGTGTGAAAAACCTCCTATTCTTTCAGATTTTTTACAAGTTCATACATCCGTGGAAACCCGATATTCCATATTTCATTCTGCTTCGTGGATGTCATTGTGAGGGATGCGGGTTCACATGCAACAGGCCTCTTTTGGCTTTGATCAGCTTGACCGCAACTAATTGTAAATGGAGAACAAATGAAAGAAATATTTACAAATTTCATGGAAATTCAGGCAGGGCCTAAGCCTTCCCTAATGCTTCCATTCACAGTAAATGTTTATTGAATACTTTGACTCTACTGTGCACTTCAGTATTTATATAGTATTAGGTTTTAGCTTGTTCTGGAGGGATCCAAAGAGTTAGTAAACCGACCTTCCCCTTCTCCCTGCTTTACCCCCTTCCCTTCTGCAAACTTCCATTCTTTTGCATCGCAAAATCTGCTGCTGCCTAAAGAAAACCAACTCAGATTCCGAAGCTACAGCTGTAAGAAGGGGTAGGAGAGAAAGGGGGGGGGGGAGAGAGACAGAGAGAAGGGGGAAAAAAAGGACCGTAAAATTTAAAACAAATTTTGAGTTGCATAGTCGAGCTGGGAAAAGTCAAATGAAATTGTTTGAGATTTGTTCAAAATAAAGTTATAAAGTTTTGGAGCCAGGTTAAGCAGCTGTTGGGTCAGGCAGGCTAAGGCCTAAAAGGCAGCACCGACTAAGAGCTGAATATTATGCAATCAGTCAGCAGTTGCCTGGATACAGAGAAACACCCACAGCCCTGTAAGAGGATTTCTGATTTAGGACTTTCCACTTTTAAGCCTACTTTTCCAGAAGAATTTTTGTTCACTCAGGAAGCAAAATAACCTTTGTGATTTCTCCTTGGAGGTAATAGAGACGGGTCACGCTATGGCTAGGAAGGGGTTGGCCGACCCTCCCCTCCAGCTTCCCCGCCTCATGGCATAAGCTGGAAGTCCTCCCAGACCCTAGCTTTTTCCAACTGCTGTCATGAGCTGCTGACACTTCCCAGGGCAGCTTAGACAAGTGATGGTCCAGATACTGAAGATCAGACAGGAGGTGACTTCTTTCCAGAGAGTCCTTTGGTTACCACCTTGGATGGCAAGTGCTTCTGAGGTTGGCCAATCAATGCTCCAACAACTGCTCTTTTAATCAGGAGTATTTCACATCTGTACCTGCTGTACCCTAGGCCCGTTCCACGCTAGGAGTTGGAAAAGGCTAGATTCTGTTGTTTGTGGACCCTGGCTTAACCTGCTCTTCTCCACCTTCCCACCCAGGCGTGAAAGACATGATTTAGGGATCACACAACCCCGAAACAACCCGAAAGTCTAATGAGAGAGGTGTTTGCAAAGGAGGTGGTCGTAAGACAGGATAGACGGCTTGCGATAGAGGAGAGGTGGCAGAGAAGAGGGATGGGGCGTTGGAGAAGGAGGTCAACTCCAAAGCTAAGAAAAAGTGGGAATGGGATCCCAGAGAAGAGTGTTCAGAGCGTTTTATTACAAATTTGCTATAGAAAATAATATTTTAACTTTTACTCATTGTTCTCCTTCCAGTGCTCTCCTCTTGCCTCTGGAGCTGCACTTCTCATTCCCAGGAGTCCTCTTTTAAAAAAATGTGTTTTTCAAACAATAGCTTCCCATCACAATGTGCTCTTATAGCCCCCCTGCATCGGCAGGCGGACTCTCAACCACTGCGCCACCAGGGAAGCCCATAGCCTGCTTACTCTTAAATGTAAGTGAACAATAGTATCAAACAGTTTTCATTTTTAAAGATTGTTTGCAGAAAGCTAAACAGACAGAGCTGGAATGGTGGGGTTTCTTAGCCGCACAGCAGAGCACAGAGCTGGCTGGAAGTGAACTAAGTGACCACATGCAAACAGCTTGACCTTGCATGTAGTCAGTTAGTGGGGCACATTGGTCTTGGTGGGTAAGGTACTGCTCTGTAGCCTCAAAGGGCAAGATAGTATGGTGTTTAAGGACTTGAATTTTGGAACCAGACTAGCAAGGTCAAATCTTGTCTCTGCCGCTAATAAGCTGTGTGATGGGCAAGTTTCTCAACTGCTGTCTACCTCAGATTCCTCATCTAGAAAGTGGGGCAAATAATAGTGCCTATGTCGTAGCATTGTTCTGAGAACTGAATGAGTCAATGTACATGAGATGTTTAGAGTAGCACCTAGCACATAATACATGGTGCATCAATACTGGCTGCTTTATTATCTCAGGAGGCAAGAGGTATTTTCTTCATCAGAGAATTGAATTCTCACTGCCATCTTAGCAACAGAAGTGTTTATGCAACTTAGATTTCTTTGCTCTTTTAGAAAGATACTCTACTTCAGGGCCCTTCTGGGACTATCAATCCTATCAATTTACATTTAGTACTCAGGAGTGACTGCTGTGTTTTCATGTTTTAGTTATTTCTTGTGGGTTTTAATTCAATACTATATGTATTTTAAATCATATATGTATTTTTAAAATGTACGTTCCCCTTAAGAATCGAGAGGAGAAAATCCACCTGCAGTGCATTTGCGGAAGAATGCTCAATTAGAAAGATCTTTAAACTTGCCCTTAGCGCCTTAGACCAGTTTTCTTCAGTGTGCCTTAAGCAAGAAAATGGTCGTTTTCCCTAATTATCTGTTTTAAAGATGGTCATTATAATCTTCCAGTGGTCAGATATTGAATGAATTGTTCAGAAATGAAATTAGAGTGTGTGTTAATCAGTATTAATTAACGGGAGCAGAAGGAGGGAGGTGGTGGACAGCTGTAAAGAAGTGTTGTCTACCTTTCCTATTAAGGACTTGTCTGGACTTCCACGAACAAGGGACAGAAGACATTTATTCTACCTGAAATTTGAGCTATGAAAATTGTCCTGTGTCTAAACATTCTTAATGCCTCCAGCATTTTTTCTAAACTGCAATTTAAAGAAGAACAAGAAAGCAAGTAGTTTGCAAATGGTGCCTCTGAACAAATGGCCAACATTCCAGATGGGGTTTTGTGGGGCTCCACCCACACTAAGCTGACCGAAATGGGGGTGACCCAAGGACAGTACATCCTTTTGTTGTATTGTTTTGATGCTGAGCAAGTGACATTCCTCAGGCCCCTTTTCATGTAGCAGTCCGCCACAAAATACGTTGCTACTCTTCTTACCTGTGGGACTAGCTTGTATCAACTCCAGCACTTTTAGGCTTGTCTGATGGCAAATGAAAACTGATACTGGTGGGCAGCGTTATGACTACTTGGTTACTGGACAACCTCTGTTTCCAAGTCCTTTTAGCAATTTCAGTTTAACCCTGAAAAATTGTTTATGAGCAATGATATATACCCATATATCCAAGAATATATACAAGAAAAATAGGAAAATAGGCACCTATGTTCTCTTCATATGATATATATTACACATTCATGCTGGGATTAGACATTGTATCTTGATGATGGGTGCATATGGGTTTGTTTGTACACCTGTTTATGTGGTGTAATGTGACTCTGTTTGTATAGGTGCATGTCTATGTGGATATAGATACATGTAGACACTCTGAAAACAGTGCTTCTGTGACTATAGAGTGAACAAAGCCCCAAACCCATTGATTATGTGACTATTGCTCACATAATACACAAATCCTAAAGCACTGCTAAATGTCAGAATTGTGGGAAAAGGGAGATGGTCTTAGAACGTCTTCTATAGCATTCCGTGCGACATTGTGATTTAATTGTCCTGGAATGTAGCACAAGAGGTTTGCACTTCTTACCCGCTTGAGCACTGAGAAAATTATAGGCTCAACCAAATTACAGTGAAACAAAATCTGTTGAAAACGAACAATCTGTTTTATGAATTATGCCACAATATAAATATTCAATAATTAATACATGCTAATACACGCATTCAATATATTCAACTTTTCAACTGCAAATATTTTCTAGAATGCCTTTATGTAGTTACATCCACTGTCTGTGGAAACTGAATTTTAGCTTTAGCCTTGGGTAAATTTCAAACAATGACAGTTCACTGGAAGTGACTCCAGATGCCATTGAACATGGAAATTGAAAACTGGCAGCTAGCATGCCAGATTTTGCCAACAATTGGGTTTTGTTTGGCCGCTTGGTATCTGTATGTGTTTGTGTGTGTGTGTGTGTGTGTGAACATTTTATCGAGGTATAATTGTGACACAATAAACTGCACGTATTTAAAGTATGCAATTTGATATTTCACAGGTATATACCTGTGAAACCATCTTTACAATCAAGATAATTAACATATTCTTCACCACGGAAAGTTTTCTCATTGCCCTTTGTAATCCCTCCTTCCTGTCCTTAGCCCCTGCAGGCAATCACTGATCTACTTTCTGTCACTATAGATTAGTATGAGTTTTCTGAACTACGAATTTCTGAATGGAATCATACTGTATGTACTCCTTTTATGTCTGGCTTCTTTCACTCAGCATAATTATTTTGAGATTCATCGAAAAATCATAATAATTACAAAGGTTTTCTCCTATGTTTACTTGTAGAAGTTTTATAATTTAGGTTTTACATTAGGATCTACATCCATGTTAAGTCAATTTTTGAACATGATCTATGTTCTGTATCTATGGTTCCATACATGGAAGTTCATTTTTTTTTTCATATGAACACTGAATTATCCCAGCACACACTCTTTGTTGGCAAGACTATTCTTTATTCACTGCATTGCTGTGACAGTCTCAAGCTGGGGCAGTTGTAGGGCTTACCTCATTTTCCATTTCTCAGAGGTCAGTGTCCCTCATTGACTGATGTCCAGTGTCCATTGTTTCATATATTTAGTCTATTTTTGTTTATTTCAAGTGGGAAGGTAAGTTTGATCCCTGCTCCTCCATCTTGGTGAGAAGTAGAAGTCCCATGCTTAGAGTATCTTTGAAATTTTAAAACGTGTTTCCAATAGATAAAAATTAGGAAATATCGTATTCAATCTAGATTTCTGGCTTCTCATGGAAAATCTGCAGATTCGGCAAAATGAGATACACACTCCACGTGGCATCAGTCGATTGCACAGTTCCCTCTCTCTTTGTGGCAGGAGCTTCCTAGCTTCTCACAGTCCCCATCTTGCTTGCTTCACTCATTTTTTTTTTTTTTTTTTGCGGTACGCGGGCCTCTCACTGTTGTGGCCTCTCCCGTTGCGGAGCACAGGCTCCGGACGCGCAGGCTCAGCGGCCATGGCTCACGGGCCTAGCCGCTCTGCGGCATGTGGGATCTTCCCGTACCGGGGAAGGAACCCGTGTCCCCTGCATTGGCAGGCGGACTCTCAACAGCTGCGCCACCAGGGAAGCTCTTGCTTCACTCCTTTAACTTACCTACTCGACCCCCTTAGGCCTGATCAGTCCAAGTCTTTCATTTCATTCAGGAGGAAAGGGAGAGAGGCAAAGTGAGATGGTGTTAGAATCTGGGTTATCTGGCTCCAAATCCAATGGTAGTTCCACTGAGATTGAACAGTCATATTGTATTACTGGTATGGAGATAAGCAAACTGAAGGTCTCATGAATTGCTGACAGGTTTAGATGCTCAGTGCCTATCACTCACACTCTTCTTACATCTTGATATTTATCTGTGAAGTTTATTATAATTTATCTGTTGCAGTATTTGGAAGCAAATTATGTAGCAGGGATTTAACTGTTAATTTTTTTTAAAGAATTGCTTATTCAACAAAACCATCTTTTGAGGATTATCATTTTTCCTTATTAAATAAATTGCCTGCACACCTATCAGAATGACCAAAATCTGGAACAGTGACGACACCAAATGCTGATGCGGTTGTGGAGCAGTAAGAACTCTCATTCATCGCTGGTGGGAATGCTAAATGGTGCAGCCACTTTGGAAGACAGCTTGGCAATTTCTTACAAAACTAAAATACGCTTACCGTTTGATCCAGGAATCATGCTCCTTGGTATTTACCCAAAGGACTTGAAAACTTATTTTCCCCCCAAAACCTGCACATGAATGTTTATAGAAGCTTTATGTATAATGACCAAAACTTGGAAGCAACCACGATATCTTCAGTAGGCGAATAAATAAACTGTGGCACATTCAGACAATGGAATATCATTCATTGCTAAAAAGAAGTGGGCTGTTAAGCCACAAAAAGACATGGAGGCAGCTTAAGTGCATATTTCTGAAGTGAAAGAAGCCAATCTGAAAAGGTTACATAATGAATGATTCTAACTATATGACGTTCTTACCCCAAAACTGTGGAGACAGTAGAAAGCTTAGTGGTTGTCTGAGGCTGCGGGGAGGGACAGATGAATAGCCAGAGCACAGAGGAACTTTAGGTCAGTGAAAATACTTTGTGTAATACCATAACGATAGATACGTGTTGTTACACATTTGTCCAAACCCATAGAATGTACAACACCAAGAGTGAACTGTAACGTAAACTATGGACTCTGGGTTATAACGATATGTGAATGTAGGTTCATCAGTGGTAACAAAGGTACCACTCTGGTGGGGTGCTGATAATTGGGGAGGCTGTATATGTGAGGGAGCAGGGGTATATGGGAAATCTGTACCTTCCAGTCAATTTTGCTGTGAACCTTAGACTGCTCTAAAAAGTAAAGTCTCAATAAAAATAAATAAATTGCTGGCAGCATTTATGTTGAGTGTTGCAAGCTCTGAGTTCCCACCATAAGATAATACTGAAATGACAACAATGTAGAGAATATGTTTATGGTATTTCTCATCTATTCATAACGGTTTTTAGATTATTGAAGGTGTTTATATATATGTATATACATGGAGAAATTCAATCTGTTAGCCTGGGAAATGACCTAATAACAAGTTATATTTACCCATCCCCTGTCTCAATTGATTAGTCAAAGTATTATTAAACTGTTGTGCAAAATATAGGAATAGGGGTCAAGAAACGAATCACAAAACCACTAAGGATCATGTGAAGTCACACTTTCTTAGTAGACATGTTGTAAAAATGCATACGATGCGTTTTTGGAAACGAGTCCAACATCTTACAAAAATCTGTCTCTTTACTGTCAGATGTTAGAGGCGATGGAAAAATAAACTACATAGAACAATTTATAACTTTTGATTTCATATTCTGGCTTAAAAAATAGACCCTGTAGAAAAAGAACTGAAGGCATAATACGGAATTATATTGGTATTATTTTACTGACTTACCACAGATGACTATTTCTGATTTAGAAACAAAAAGGAACTGTCAAACTCTCTTATGATTTCCATGTGTTGGATTATATTAGATACCTAACAGAAACTGGTTTTACCTGCTTGCAAGAGCTTTTAAAACTGCCTGTGTGACAAAGAATGCCATTCCAAAAGCAAAGTGGGAACATGCTTTTACTAAGATAGCAGATAATAGCAAAGCTTGGGCTTCTGGGGAATATGTTCCCTTCCAGCCCAGCAGCTGGAGAGCTGCCCTTGACCGACAGAACGGAGCAAAGAGCTCAGGATGTGGGTTTCCGCTTTTCGGAGCTGACAGTATTGGGGTGTAGGGTACTTTATATATTGGTAAGTTCTCAGACAGTAAATTCTGCTCTTCTAACAGGTTTTCAAAAGAGTGTTGTTTAAAACCACTGAGCGCTTTTTCTGTTTCTTTCATGCTTACCTGTCTTCATTCCTGTTTTCTCTCTCTTCCTCTCTTTGCCTTTTCCCCTCGTCCTCTGCACCTTCTTAGGACTTGCTTCTTTCTGGACTCGAGCATGTCTATGTTAGCCTCTCCTTGAGAATCCTCACTTAACCGCACCTCTCCACACATATCCTTCTCCCACTTAGCATGTCTCTTTAGAAGCCTTAAACAGAACATTCACACCCACTGTGTCTCCTCAAATCCAGCGATGTGACCAGTTTCTGTCCCCAGTTCCCTTCCAAAGCTTCCATTCTGGCTAATATCTCCTGTGGTCTGTTCATGGAGAGAAAGATTGATCAGACTGAATTTTTTAGTGATCTCATGCCTCCTTGGGCAGAGTTTGTTTCTCTTCTTTCTAAGCCAATTTGACTACTGGAGACATTTTTTTCACTTTATTTTCTTCTCACTTCATTTTTCTTACATTTTCTCCACCTTCTCCCTCCTGACTCTTCATTAACCTGATCATCGACTCCTTTTGGCTCTACACTCCACATCGATTTCCTCCCAGATCGTATCTCCTCTTATTGCATTTCCTACATTTTCATAGACAATCTGTAATTTAAAGTTTTGTTTTGACCCCAGAGCTTGGAAATATGCTGATAAGTTTTTGATAGTCTGGGTTTCTTTCACCGTCTTCCTTCACTCACCATCACTCTTGGTTTTCCTTTATTAAAACAAAAAATGTTATTGTCACCACTGGAGAGAGCATTTACTCAAAGTTGATTTTCTCTCCTGAAGACATCTTTCTTTTCACACATAGTTGTGCACATCTCTTTCCTTGTTGCGACTCCTGGAGACGATTCGTGATGAGATGTTTATTTTGTGTTTGTGGCTCTTTATCATTTTCCTCCCAGTCATCCTTCCCTATCTCCATTCTAAGCCTAACTTTGACTTCCTTGCCTTGAGGAAGGTTGTAGATGGGTCTGAAGATGAGGTGCTTGAAGTGGCTCCCTGGCCCTCCTTCAGCTGCTGGCTTTTGCTTTTCTGGAGAGGGTAGGCGAGTAGAAGGTTGGGGAGATGGAAAGTGATGGACAGAGAGTCTCCTCCTGGCCTGGGGAGGAGACAGAGGGTCATGGTCCATGGCTCCCATGAAAGCTGATGACCTGTGACCCACTCTCACGTGCCTTAAGGGAAGGACAAGACTGGGACTAGGGTGAGGCAAGTGAGGCAACTGACTCAGGCATAAAATTTGAGAGGACTCTAAAAAAACCCTCAGTAATCAAGGTAATTATATTTTATTGCAATATTTTAAAAAGTAAAAATTAATGCAAAAAAATCCATGATGAACAAATATCAATATTTTAAATAAAGACAGGATGTGGAAGGGGTGGAACTCCAGAGGATGGTAGCTGGTGTATCCCAGGCATTGTTGCCCCCAGGCAGCTTAGCAATGATTCCCAGGCCCCAAGGGCACTGATGTAGCGGAGTCCCTTGATTGCTAGGAATCCTGGGGGTTTGGGCAGGAGCCATCCCAACAACAACGAGTACGGAGAGATGGACAGAGGGGGCATCTGTAAAAATTTTTTGATGTCGAAAAACCCCTGGAGACCTTTGCGTAGCCATGGGTAGGAGCCCAGATAATGGTAGAAATGGGGCCTTACTTTTGGATAGATGTTTTATTTCAAATAAATAGAAATAAGGCACTTACTGCACTCACAGCTTTACTGTTGCAAATTCATACTGAGTACACTGCCTCCATCGGGAGCTTTGTCACTATCTTGAGTGAGGAATGGGAAGCTGAGATTCTTTATTTTCTCTCCCCAGTTCTGTATTGCCTTCCCTTCCCTATCACAAAGTCCACTCCTGTTATTAACCTGTGACTCACTGACCCTGGCTTTCATACGTTTAAAGATCTGGAAAGAGTATATAAAAAACCAAAGACATCCTCTGCTGCTTGCTTTCACATCCTTAAGATCTGACCTCTTTTTTTCAGGTCTCAGAATCGGCACCTTAATATGGGTTCTGCAAGGCAGCTTGACTTGACGGAACGGTCATGGGCCCCCTGAATGCTAGGCCTGACTCTGCTCTGAACGAGCTGTGTGAATGTGGATAAGTGAGTAACTTTCACTCTCTGACCCTCAGTTTCCTCATCTGTGCAGAGGGGCTTAAACTAGATGAGTCCTAAGGTTTCTCTCTGGCCCAACATTCCATGCATTCTAAGGATGATTTTATTTGTCACCGAAATGCGGATTTCCTGCCAGTTCACTTATGATCACTGTAAAACAGCCCAGCTCTGATCTTACTTCTCACCCTGTACTTTGGCATTGTAGTTTCCATTTTCAAAATCTGTTGGCCTTTAGGTGTCATCTGTGTTAAAATCAGATTCTTCACTCTCGGTTTCAAGATGCCAGCTTATCAAACGAAAATCTCTAACAAGGTCTTTGCTCTGCTTGAATGTAAACTTCGCTGAATGATAAAGCAGAAAAAGAAACCATAAGACTTTGGGCCAACCATAAACTAGTTTCCTCATCTGTGAAATAAAGAGGTTTTATTAGATGCTCTTTTAAGCCCTTTTCAGTTTTAAAATTCTAAATTACGTCAAGAAGCATGATGTTCTTAGATTCTGAATAAGTTTGATATCTTTTTTGTCCCAATCATCAGCTTTTAGAGTATTCCAAGTTTCTTCACCCATCGATTACCTACAGATTTACATAGAAGTATCAGCTTCTTAGTTCTTGCGTGGCCCACCAAATTTATGTAACTTGGTGTTTGACGAACACTGCTGTTTTATAAAGAGGTTGGGAGTTCCCCTAATCCATATTATTTTAAACATTTAAAAATCTGAAAAACTTTTTTTTTTTTTTTTTTTAAGTGTAAAGTGGTCATTCTAGCCACTACAGAAAAGAAAGCTGTGTATGTTCTCTACTTCATTTGCCAAAAGAACTGCATAGGCTTTATCATTCTAATGCTTGGGGACTGTGAGATTTGTCTTGTTTTAAAGACAATGGTGGAGGTCTCCTTGCTTCCTGGTGTGGTTTCACTGCCAGGTTCTGTGAGTACTTCTGGGTCACTGACCCAGCTCTGCAGTCTCTGGGGCTGCTGAAGGGGCCATTGGGGAAAGCAGGCACCTCCTGTTGAGTCATGGCTGTGTTGCTCTGTCCCACAGGACTTCAAGAATTTCTTTCTCTTAAGTGGTAGCATATCAGTTATACAGAAATGCACTTTAGGAAACAGTCTTCAGGAGGGTGCAGATAAGTTCCTACCGTCTTAATAGATCATCCCCAACTCACCCTTCAAGTCCCACTTCAGTGTGATAAGGCTAAAAATTGAGCTCTGGCACCGACACTCAGGGACAGAGTCAACATTCCAGAGGCTCTGCACATATGTACACATTCTGTGATAACGTGTGGACTTCTGTATGGAGTGAGGCTGAATTCAGAGAGATGACAGAGCTTATTAAAGTGGATAAAGTGAAAATTGTAACTTATGATGGTAAAAATACTGGCTTTAATACTACAGAATGCATAGAGGAAAAATGGCTTTTTAGTGCCGTCTTCTGTCATTAAGCAGCACTTTTTGAAGTGCAACAAAAAGAGACTTTAGAAAACATTATTCTAGAAATGCAGGAGTGATTACACTGTGCTGCACGGATTGGAGGATGTCAGTAGAGAGAAGCTTATAATTCTGTGACCTCTTACATCATTTTCATTATGCAGCATGAAGAAACTTAACTTTTTATGACAAGTCAAAATTGTTGCCAAAGAACAGTATTTAATAAACTCATTCTAAAACTCAATGTGACTAATAATAGGTGGCACTGTTAAGCTAGCAATATAGAGATATTAGATAAGCATTTTATTAGCTTTAGATAAAGGGTACCATGTTCATTGTAGGGAAGTTGGAAAAATATATCATTTCAGTAAAGTCATGTCAGTTTTATCAGTTGTAACTTTTGCAGTTAATAAAAAGCATTAGCAAGAGGTTATAGCAAATTCTGGATAAATTTTACTTAGAAAATCCATTTTCTAAAGTAATACAGAATCAGTGGTAACATTGGTATGAGAAACCTACTAAGAAATAAAACTCTGTTAGGAAAAAGTAGATAATCTTCAGACAGAGTTCCCAGCCAAAACAAAGCAACAAAATCAAACCACAAAACCCTGTTCCCAATAAGATAAAATAGTCCCATTTGACATTAAGTCATTTCTTGAACTGGCTATATTGATCAAGATTCATACGTTTAAAAATAACCTTACATCCTAATGTGTGTTTGACTTTTAGTTTAAAAATCTTATTAAATGTAAAATAAAAGGGACGATGGTGTGGAGACTCTTGAAGTCTTCGAGTTGAAACTTTCAGTGCTTGGATTCATTTTGCTGAATAGGAAGAGAGCAAGTTGGAGTGAGATTATATGTTTTCTTAATCCTTCTTATGGTTTTAGTAGCTATCTCTTCTGTAATGTTTTCTGCTGCCTTCTCTTTTGAAATACTGGCATGCCTTGAAGATATGATGGGTTCGGTTCCAGACCACTGCAATAAAGTGAATATTGCAGTAAAGTGAGTAAAGTGAGTCATTTTTCTCAGTGCATACAAAAGTTATGTTAACACTATATATATCTATATATTCCTTTTCAGATTCTTTTCCCATATAGGTTGTTACAAAATATTGAGTAGAGTTCCCTGTGCTACATAGTAGGTCCTTGTTGATTATCTATCTTATATATAGTAGTGTGTATATGTTACTCCCAAATTCCTAATTTATCCCTCCCCTCAACAGCTCCCCTTTGGTAACCATAAGTTTGTTTTCTGTATCTGTTTTCTGTTTTGTAAATAAGTTCATTTGTATCATTTTTTTTTAGATTCCACATATAAGTGATATCATATGATATTTGTCTTTGACTTCACTTAGTATGATAATCTCTAGGTCCATCCATGTTGCTGCAGATGGCATCATTTCATTCTTTTTTATGGCTAATTAGTATTCCGTTGTATATATGCACCACATCTTCTTTATCCATTCATCTGTTGATGGACATTTAGATTGCTTTCATGTCTTGGCTATTGTAAATATGTTGCAGTAAACACTAGGGTGCATGCATCTTTTCTAATTATGGTTTTCTCTAGATGTACGCCCAGGAGTGGGATCACTGGATCATATGGTAGTTCTATTTTTAGTTTTTTAAGGAAACTCCATACTGTTCCTCATAGTGGCTGTATCAATTTACATTCCTACCAACAGTACAAGAGGGTTCCCTTTCCTCCACACCCTCTCCAGTATTTATTGTTTGTAGAGTTTATGATCATGGCCATTCTGACTGGTGTGAGGTGATACCTCATTGTAGTTTTGATTTGCATTTTTCTAATTAGTGATGTTGAGCATCTTTTAATGTGCCTTTTGGTCATCTGTGTGTCTTCTTTGGAGAAATGTCTATTTAGGTTTTCTGCCCATTTTTTGATTTTTTTTGTGTGTGTGTGTTGTTTTGCTATTGAGCTGTTTGTATATTTTGGAGATTAATCCCTGTCGGTTGCATTGTTTGCAAATATTTTCTCCCATTCTGTAGGTTGTCTTTTCATTTTTCTTTATGGTTTCCTTTGCTGTACAAAAGCTTTTAATTAGGTTCCATTTGTTTATTTTTGTTTTTATTTCCATTACCCTAGGAGATGGATCCAAAAAGATATTACTGTGATTCATATCAGAGAGTCCTGCCTATGTTTTCCTCTAGGAATTTTATAGTATCTGGTCTTACATTTAGGTTTTTAATCCATCTTGAGTTTATTTTTGTGTATGGTGTTACAGAGTGTTCTAATTTCATTCTTTTACATGTAGCTGTCTGGTTATCCCAGCACCATTTATTGAAGACAGTGTCTTTTCTCCATTGTATATTCTTGCCTCTTTTGTCCTAGATTAATTGACCATAGGTGCATGGGTTTATTTGTAGACTTTCTATCCTGTTCCATTGATCTATATTTTTCTTTATGTGCCAGTGTCATTCTAATTTGACTAATGTAGCTTTGTAGTATAGTCTGAAGCTAGAGAGCCTGATTCCTCTAGCTCCATTTTTCTTTCTCAAGATCGCTTTGGCTATTCGGGGTCTTTTGTGTCACCATACAAATTAAAAAAAATTTTTTTCTGGCTCCGTGAAAAATGCCATTGGCAATTTGAGAGGGATTGCACCAGATCTGTAGATTTCCTTTTACTTATCCACAGTAATTAAAAATTCTTTCAAAGTCGGACTCAGTCCTCTCAAACTCTGCTGCTGCTTTATCAACTAAGTTTATGTACTATTCTAAATCATTTGTTGTTATTTCAACAATCTTCATAGCACCTTCCTTAGGAGTAGATTCCATTTTAAGAAACCACTTTCTTTGCTCATCCGTAAGAAGTAACTCTTCATACATTAAAATTTTACCTTGAGATTGCAGCAATTCAGCCACATCTTCAGGCTCCACTTTTAATTCTAGTTTTCTTGCTTTTTCCACCACATCTGCAGTTACTTCCTCCACTGAAGTCTTGAACCCCTCAGAGTCGTCCGTGAGAGTTGGAGTCAACTTCTTCCAGATCCCTGTTAATGTTGATATTTTGACCTCTTCCCATGAATCACAAACGTTCTTAATTCACCATCTAGAACGGTGAATCTTTTCCAGAGGTTTTCAATGTACTTTGTCCAGATCCATCAGAGAAATCACTATCTATGGCAGCTAGAGCCTTATAAAATCTATTTCTTAAATAATAAGACTTGAAAGTCAAGATGACTCCTTGATCCATGGTCTACAGTATGGATGTTGTATTAGCAGTCATGAAAACGTTGCTAATCTTGTTATACATCTTGATCAGAGCTCTTGGGTGACAAGATGTCAGTAATAATTTGAAAGAAATCTTTTCTGAGCCGTTGGTCTCAACAGTGGGCTTAAAATATTCAGTAAACCATGTTGTCAACACATGTGCTGTCATCCAGGCTTTGTTGTTCCATTTATAGAGCACAGGTAGAGTAGAGGTAGCATCCTTCTTAAGGGCTAGGATTTTTCAGAGTGGTCAATGAGCAGTGACTTCAACTGAAAGTTGTCAGCTGCATTAGCCCCTAAAAAAGAGGGTCAGCCTGTCCTTTGAAGCTTTGAAGCCAGGCATTGACTTCTCCTCTCTAGCTATGAAAGTCCTAGATGGCATCTTCTTCCAATGCAAGGCTGTTTCATCAGCATTGAAAATCTGTTGCTTAGTGTAAACACCTTCATGAATTATCTTAGCTAGATCTTCTGCATCATCTCCTGCAGCTTTTGCATCAGCACTTGCTGCTTCATGTGGCACTTTTATGTTATGGAGATGACCTCTTTCCTTAAACCTCATGGAACAACCTCTGCTAGCTTCCTCACATCTTTCAGCCTTCATGGAATTGAAGAGAGTTAGGGCCTTTCTCTGGATTAGGCTTTGGCTTAAGGGAATGTTATGACTGGTGTGGTCTTCTATCCAGACCATTAAAACATCCTCCATATTAGCAATAAGGCTGTTTCACTTTCTTATGATTCATGTTTTCAATGGAGTAGCACTTTTAATATCCTTCAAGAACTTTTCTTTGCACCTGTAACTTGGCTAACTCTTTGTCACCAAGAGGCCTAGCTTTCATCCTGTCTCAGCTTTCAATATACCTTCCTCACTAAGCTTAATCATTTCTAGCTTTTGATTTAAAATGAGAGATGTACAACTCTTCCTTTCACTTGAACACTCAGAGCCCACTGTAGGGTTATTACTTCAGTATTGCTGTGTCTTAGGGAAGGGGGAGACTTGAGGAGAGGGAGAGAAATGGTGGAATGGCTGGTAGGTGGAGCAGTGAGAACACAATTTATTGATTAAGTTTGCCATCTTATTTGGATGGGGTTTGTGGCACCCCAAGTCAATTACAACAGTAATATCAAACATCACTGATCATAGATTATCATGACAAATATAACAATAATGAGCATATTTGAAATGTTGTGAGAATTACCAAAATACGACAGAGACATGAACTGAGCAAATGTTGTTGGAAAAATGGTGCCCATAGACTTGCTTAACACAGAGTTGCCACAAACCTTTGGTTTGTAAAACACACAATATCCATGAAGCACAATAAAGCAAAGTTCAGTACAATGAGGTAAAGGGAGAAAATACTGTATCGTTCATGTTGAACAAACCAGGCAGAAAGAAGCCATGAGAGAAACATTCTCCAAGGAGTAGCAGCTGCTGACCTGCATCGGCCCATTCTGGGATTCCTGACCTTGACTGTGACATCTGGGGTTGGCCCAGTCCAGCTATGCATACATAACACCTGGAGTGATATCTTTAATGTGGAACTTTTTGAAAATTAGCAAAAGAGGCGTTATGGTCTGGTGAAGCCATCAGCAAAGTGCGCTCCCAGACCACGCCCACCAGAATCATCTGGGGGGTGCTTGAGATCCTGGACTCCACCACAATCCCACTGAATCTGAAACTCGGGGGGTGTGGTCTGAGAGCCTGCAATTTTCACAAGATCCCCAGATAATCTGTACTGGCTTTTGAAAGTGTCTGCTCTTGTAGTTAGTTTCAATATCTCTGGGTTCAGATCCTGGTTCTGTCCCCCTTTATGTGACCTAGAAGAGCTCTTTAAGCTCTCTGAGTCCAACTTTCCTTCTCCATGAATTAGGAATAACGATGGTACCCGCTTCCTAGGGTCCTGTTGAGAAATGAGATAGGCTTTGAAGCACTTGCTGCAGTACCTGGTACCTATGAAACATTCATAAATTTGAAAAGTTATTCTTACCATTATTTTTAAAAATTGTATAAAGGATGGCAGAATCTCCACTCTGATTAGAGAGCAACATAGAATGTTTGTTTATTGGAGTGAATACTAACTATACAGTAGATTCTGATATTAAATTATAGCACCTCTTTACTAAAGGGGTTAAAGCAATGGTCACTTCTCTAGCTTTGCCTGCACTTTTCTTGTCCCAGATTTTGCTAACATTCTTTTGGCTGCTCTGTTTGGTTCTTGTTTCTCAAAGGCAAGGGTGTAGCCCTCTTTGGCTGGTTTTAAGGCCATTGCTCCTGAGTTTCTGCTTTTGAACCGTTTCCAAGGGGAGTCTTCAGCAGATGATTTACAAAGAGGGCTTTGATGCTCTCTAGCTTGTCCTGCAAAACGCTGTCCGTTTCCCTTAGCTGTTAACCCTGGTGGCCTTTGAGAGCACGGCCCTGCAGCTGTCTCTCTCCAGTCACTCTCCTGTCCCAGCCTGCAGCCTCTCTTTGCTGTGCTCAGCTTTCTCTGCTGACCACAGCCTTTCTGGGATGGTTACAGGATCCCCATTTTCTGAGACTGGTGGGACAAATCACTTTCTTGTGGGCATTTGAACAGCAAAGGGATTCCTCATTGCAAACACGGTGACGTTTTCTGGATAACACCAGTAAATATCATACATACTCCCTTCTTCCCATAGATTATTTTCTTAACTGTTTATATTAGTTGATGTTTAGGGGTTGTTAATGGTGAAGAATCACTGATTCTGAAGGCTAGAAGGGTTCTTGAGTCATAACTTATTTGTCTCTTTTCCAGAAAATATTTTAGGACAAAACCAAGTACAGTCTGGGTGACTTGAAAAGAATTGGCATTTACTTCTCACAGTTCTGGAGGCTGGGCTGTTCCAGATCAGGGTACCAGCAGAAGACCTAGTGCTGGTGAAAGCCCTCCACCTGGTTTGTAGACGACTGTTTTCTCATTCTCACCTGGCAGAGAGGGGGTTGGGGGGAAAACCTTTCTCTCCTCTTTTAACAAAGGCACTCGTCCCATTATGATCTAATTACCTCCCAAATGCCCCTCCTCTAAATACCATCACATTGAGGATTTAGACTTCAACATACGAATTCTGGGGAGAAACAAACTTTCAGTCTATGGCCTGTGCTGCAGCTACCGTGAGAGTTTATCAGAGACTTTCGTTGTATAACTTGCAAAGCCAGGGCACTTCCAGTCTTGTAGTTCGGTTTGTGGTAAAAGAACAGGCGCTCAAGGCTCGTGGTACAGATTGGAGTGAAAGGGCAGAACATGCCTCAAGTCCTGGGCTCACTCAGTTGAGGGGGCGCTGCAGGTCCTCGTGGAGCCACAGCGAGGGGAGCAAAAGGACAACAGATGTCTTTGGCCGGAGATGCCAGGAGGCAAACAGGCTCTGAGAGAGTGGGAGGGAGTGCGTTCACTTTTGCCAGAGGATGGAGCTTCTGAGACTAAGTCCCACATAAGGCGGCTGTGCGCACGGACAGACTCAGGCCCAACAGAGATTGGTAGATACTTCCAAGCCAGGTACTGCTTTTGACACTTCTTCTTCTATCACCTTGAGCTTCTCCAGGTTGTACCAATCAGTAAGCCCCCTCCTCTGCATAACTGAGCGTCCTGGGAACCAGAATAATCCCAAGGTTCCTTGAGGAATTTAGGATTGGAGCTGGGAGAGCTGGAAGGTCTGAAGGAGATTCCATGAGGCTGAGATTCCATGAACAGAGGCCCCTGTATTCCCTGGGAACTCTGTGCCACTTGGGACAGGGTGGCAGCATGGCAGGGTGGTAAGAACATTTGAATTTGGGGTTCAAAAAATCTGGAATCAATTCCAGGCTCCACTGTGCGTTTAGGAAGTACACAGTGCCCACAACTAGCGTTTGTTAAATGTCTGTGTCAGTCACTGATCAGGTATTCACACCTGCAAGTATTAACTTACAAGTATTTTTAAGTATTTAAGAGTATGCTATGAGGTTGATATTATTAACTTCATTTCACAGATGAAAAGTTAGGCACAGAGGGGTTAAGTAACTTGCCTAAGGTCACACAGCAAAGACTGGAACCCAGGGAATGTGCCTTCAGCACCTTTGCTCTTAACCAGTAAGCTCACCTATTTCTGTTTCTTTATCTGTCAAGTGAGGTTAACAATAGCTTCTTTAGTGTTGGGAAGATGAAATTTTCAATGAGATGGCAACAGATGAAGCACCCTTCTTTGCCTGGGTCACCAGGTTAGCAGTGCTCAACCGCCAACAGCTGCAGTTCCTCTCTTCCTTTTTCATGTTATGCAGGACCACTCCCTGTTCTGGACAAAGCTGGAGCCTCTCGTCTCGCATATGTCCAGTCCTCCTGTCCTCCCCTGGGCTGCCTGCTGCCCTTCTGTTTGCACTTGGAGCTGCAGCATCCCTCTCCCCATTTCTATACTCGTCCATAACTCCTTACGGTTCTGAGTATGAGGCTTATTTTACACGACATCCTTTCAAGCAGTCTGCTTCCTGGCCGCGTCTCTAAGGCACCTTAATCTCCTGCATAATGCTTCTCGATATCACACTGTAGGGATTACTGCTGGGAAGAGCATCTCTCTTTGTGTGGCTTCTTGCTGATTTCTCTTTCAGGGACCATCCCATTCCTGACCTTTTTCTGGTGCCCCTTTCCCACTTCTAGTGGCCTACCTGAAGCCTACCTTATTTTTGCCACTGCTCTAGCTGTACCCCAGCAGCCCCTGCGGTATCTGAGACTCCTTTAGAGAAGGCTCCCTAGCTCCCAACGTCCGTAGCCAGGGTGTCTCTGTCACTGTCCTGGAGAGGGCCCTTCCTGGTTAATTTCCACTGGCCACTAACTGCATTACCTGTGGTTCCGGGCCTTCTGGCTTCCAAATGGGCTCGGTCAGTGGGAGGCTCCGGTAACAGGTGGAGAGTGGTGCGCTAGCTGCCGCCCTCCCTCTGTGACAGGCCCTGCATCTCAAGGGGCTCCAGTGACATTATCTCCTCCTCTTCAGCCCCTGAGGTGCCCATGCCTGCTGGTCTCTGGGTGTCTCCCCACCCTTATTTGTTCCTTCAACCTTGCCCTCACCGTTACATGTAGTCCCTCATGAATATCTCATTTCAGTGACATGGGATAAATTCTGTGCCCATTTGGGACACTACAGACATGCGTGACTAGAACCAGAAGGCCACTGGGCAGTCTCTTTTATCATGCTCACCTACACAAGCATAATTCTTACTCTGTTGAGTGAAAAGATGAAATTTACAAGAATAACACACTGTCTGCAAGTTGTTGGCTCTCTCTTTACTGTTAGAAACAAAGATGATTCTTTATCAGGGCCTGATGGAGAGCACAGTTCAGTAGAGAAAGTTCTGGTCAGTAGGGAGCGTTGCTTTGGATGACAAACTTGTTTTCCTCTTTTTTTTCTTTTGTTATTAAAAAAATATTCTGACCATGTGACTTCGGGCAAATCATAAATCTCTTAACCTCAGTTTTCTTGTTGAAAATTAAGAAGCCACTGAATTTATGACGTCAACATTTGCCTTTAGCTCTAGAAAGGTAAGTAGCAGGAGAAAGGCTGCTCCCTGGAACGTTGAGAATTGGCTGGGGGTCTGAGCAACAGGTAGAGGCTGCCTGATGCATTTCCCCATCTGCCCCTGATTTCAACCTCTGGTGTTTCTACTTCATCGCTGAGCACCCCTGACTCGGATCTGATTTCTTTGCTGCACTTGTTTCCCCCTGGTTGATGAGCCCAGTCGGGACACTGGGCTGTGCACTGGCTTCCCCCACTGGGGAAGGAAGGACCAGTACCCTTTCCTGAGACAACCACGCAGCAGCAGTTGGGGTCTTGCTGGGAGAACTGACCTCTTTCAGGGATTGACTTCAGGGATAAATTCATGGTGCCCTTAGAAGAGAATAAAGGAGAAGGTTGTAGATTAAAAGCCCAAACCGCATTTCTCTTGGCTTTCCTTGTTCCAGTGTGGATTTGGAGAAGGAAGGAAGGAAGGAAAGAAGGAGGGAGGGAGGGAGGGAGGAAGGAAGGAAGGGGAATTATAGAGTGATTTCTCTGTGTCAGGCAGTGTGCTAAGAAACTAACATGTAAATCCTTTATAACATATAAATCTCATCTAATCCTTGCAGGCACAGATGGTGAAACTGAGGCTAAGAGGAATATGGTACATTGCAAAAGGACGCATGGTTGATAAATATCTCACTTGTGTCCGTGCCAAAGGAGTAGGCCTATCTTTTTCAGTTTGATTGAATCATAAAGTTATTTCTCATCTTCCCAGACTTTGCATGTAAAATGGTCCTTACTTCCCCACAAAGTTTAAGAGAGATGGGATGTTTCATTTATGCTTGTCTTTGGGCCTGCTTTGGTTCAAGTTTACTTCCTCTTTTCTATTCTGAATTCTATTTCTGGTCTTTTGCCACCTGGAAGATCACTCAGGTATCCGCTAGTTTTACTTCCCTGCTTACTGGCTGTCTTTGTGCTTTTTCAGAAATTGCTATACTAAGGCAGAGACAAGGAATGAGAGAAACAATAGGAAAGGTTTCCCAGCAACGCAGGGTTATATGGAAATGCCTCTTTGTGGCGGGAACCCAGAGGAGAAATGTCTCTGCCCTATGGGTCATGGCCAAAGCCACTCTGCCAGTAACCCAACACCTTTCCCACCTCCGGTGGGCAGACCATGTTAGCTTTTTACTCAAGATAACATCGCTCACCTTGACAAAGTCAAATCTCTTATTTCCATTTTCTCTCAGCCCTCACATTCTTGTCCACACTCATAATATCATTGCTAGCTCCTTCATCTAGCAGTTGTTAAAATACTTTCTAACTGCTTTAATTTGAAGAGTTGAGCCAAACATTTATAACCACTCCTCAGGGAAATTATGGGCCATTTGTAATAGAAAAAAAATTTTTTTCTTTTCTATCTCCAGTGCTAAAATGGAATCATCTCTCACTGAGCTGGGTGACAACTGTGCACTGGAAGAATTTGAGTTCAATATATACCAGGGGCAGGAATAACTCAAGTATGTTTACAAAATACCCTGTGGGTTATTTGCTTTCAAATGGTCTCATCTAAACATAATTACAGTAAACTCACACTTTCTGTATCTCGTGATGGAAACTGTTGATATTTCATGCAGAGCATGTTTGAAACAGTTGGCCCCAACAAGCTTTTCAAGTTCTTGTTTGTTTATATTTATTTTTCTGTTCCAAGAGGGACAGAAGAAAGAATGAAACTCACCTTCCCTCATTTGTAAAATTGAGAGAGGAACATGAAGAAATTGCCAGAATAAGAGTCAGGCCATATATGTATTTTCTTTTCATTCACTTGCTTGTTTTTGTCTCTTCCCTCTCACCTCCCCCCACCCCAATTCTGCCAGTTACTAGCTCATGTGTCCTTCGGTGAGTTGCTTAACCTCTCTGAACTTAGTTCTCTGATGGTTGTACGATCTCATTTTGTAAACAGCTATACTTCAATAAAATTAAAAAAATATATATATATATGATAGAAAAAAAAGGAACGATGCTCTCAACTGGAGGTCCAGTTTGTCCCCCCGGGGATGTTTGGCAGTGTCTGGAGGTATTTTTGGTCGTCACCACTGGTTGTGTGGGAGTGCTACTAGCGTCTAGTGGATAGAGGCCAGGGGTGCTGCTAAACATCCTGTTGATCCAATGCACAGGACAGCCCCACAGCAAAGAACTATCCAGTACCAAATGTCAGTAGTGCCGAGGTTGGGCATCTCTGCTTTAGAGGGTGTGGTGGGGAGAAATGTTAGAGTTAAGTGCTTTTCTTGTAAAATGTTTAGAACACATATAAAGTGTTATTAGAGCTTCTTCCAGACGTGGGTGCTAATCCTGACCCAGGTTAGTATCCAGCATGTCCTAAGCAGCATTTAAATTCAGGGACTCCATTTCTTTACTATTAAAATGCATGGGGCTTCATGATCTCCAAGATCCTTTCTGTCTCTGAGAATCTACATGGGAAAAGGATTATATGGTACAGGGGCCCAAAGTTGACAAAATCGATAGTTGCTAATTTCAGCATGTTTTAGCCCTCATGCAGATCACTGACCTGAATCTTTTCTCTCCAGATAAACCTGAGATTTGCTAACAGGCAGGAGACAAAGAATTCTCAACTTTGCCCCTCTAATAGGCAGAGAAGATTTTTCTGTGGCCATGTTCCCTTTCGTACCACGTAGAATAATGCCAATGTTGAGCGCTTGCCTGGTGCCAGGCACTTGAATACCTACTGTGTGCCAGGCCCTACCCTTGTGCTCTAGCTACAAGGTCTCATTTCATCATGACAGCATGCCTGAACTGTGGGTATTATTGCTCCAATTTTACAAATGAGAAAAATGAGGCTCAGAGAGGCCAAGTAACTTGTCTGAAGTCACACAGCTAATGAGTCATCAAATTGATAAAAAATACAAAACTTGACTGTTTTCCATTTCTCTATAGTTGTACTCAAGGTGCTCATTTCAATGAAATTGCAATGGAGGATTAAAGAACGGTAAAAAGAGTACCAAGAAAACAGATGAAAGCCCTACCATTCTGTAAAGTTTCATGTTCTGCAGGCAGATGTGGACACTGGAAAAGAGACTCTTGCAGTAAATGTTGCCATCAGCCGAAGCTGTCTGAGAGCAGTGAAAGCTCAGATAAGTGGCTCTCTCTGCTTTCTTTCAAGTAATAAATAAAATAGCTGCTGTGGATAGGGTTAGGGCAGAGCTCCAGGTACTACTAGTGATAACATTATTGATAATAATTGAGAAAACAATGGTAACACTAAAGAACTGTTGGTTTTTTTCAAGGTTTTGCCAATTATTTTATTCTTTTAATCCATGACTTCATTATATTCTTATTTATTCTTTTTTAAATTGAAGTGTAGATGTTATACAGTATTATTTAAGTTACAGGTATACAATATAGTGAGTCACAATTTTTAAAGTTTATACTCCATTTATAGTTAGTATAAAATATTGGCTGTATTCCCCATGTTGTAAAATGTATCCTGTTGCTTATTTATTTTATGCCTAATGGTTTGTAACTTTTAATCCCTACTCCTATCTTGTCCCTCTCCTCTTCCCTCTCCCCACTGGTAACCGCTAGCTCTCTATATCTGTGAATCTGCTTCTTTTTTCTTGTATTTTTTAGATTCCACATATAAATGATACTATATAGTATTTGTCTTCCTCTGCATGACTTATTTCACTTAGCATAATGCCCTCCAAGTCCATCCATGTCGCTACAAATGGCAAAATTTCACCTTTTTTGTGGCTGAGTAGTATTCCATTGCGTATATGTGCTACATCTCCTTTATCCATTCTTCTGTTGGTAGACACTTAGGTTGCTTCTGTATCTTGGTAATTGTAAATAATGCTGCTATTGACTTCATTGTATTCTACTGAATAACAGTGATGAACACTGCCTCTAGGTTTCTGGATTCTGTCTTTAAACATGGCACATAAGAATACGGATTTCAGATGATGATTGAATGGGGTTTGGGATATATAGGAATGGCTTATTCTCCTTTGAGGACAGCAGCTCATCTTCTCCATCAGTGGCTGCCCCTGGGGACCTTTGAAAAGTTCTAATGCCCAGGCTATACCCAGGCCAATTATATCAGTCTCTGGGAGGGACCCCATTAGTAATTCTTACCACTCCCCTGTGATCCCAACAGGTAGTCAAGTCTGAGAGCCAGCGCTCTGTATTAGTGGCCTTTAAACTCCTGTGTGTATCAGAATAACCTGGAGGACTTGATAAAAACACAGGGACCCACCCCTCCTCCGTCAGTGAGCTGGGGGCCTCCAGGTTCTTTGTAAACTCCTAGGTGACTCAAGTAAATACCATAGTTGAGAATCATCACTTATTTCACTCCTTTTTAGAGTTTATTTTTAAAATGAGAAAGTGACCTTATTCCAAGATGAGGAAATTGGCCTAGGTTAAAAACTGTATGCACATGGGTGTGTTGTGGGTCCACAAGACTCTTATTGGGCTGTGAGCCAGCCATCAGTCTACTCCCCATATCTTTTAGATGCCATCCTTGGCTTCTTCAGCCCTTTCTTTCTAGATCCTTCCTGACCATGGCCCCTAGTCCAATTTGGAAACATCTCTCTGTTCTAGTTTGAAAATACAGTAAATTTGTTGTTTATAAATACAGTTTATCCATGATACATATTGATACTTGGTTCATAGGAGATATGACAGTTGCTTAGTTACGAACTTAAAGTAAGGCCACTGCCTGTAGACATTTGTATTGGTTGGGGTTCTCCACGGAAAAGAAGCCAATAAGATGGATATATATATGGCATAAAATTATAGTTAATATATATTAAATATATTTATATGTATTTGTTATGAGGAATTGGCTGGTGTGATTATAGAAGCTGAGATCTGTTGTCTGCAAGCGGGAGACCCAGGAAATCCAGTGATGTAATTCAGTCTGAGGGCAGGAGAAGATGAGATGTCCCAGCTCAACAGCAGCAAAAAAGGGGCAAATTCCTCCTTCCTCTACTTTTTGTTCTATTCAGTCCTCAGTGGATTGGATGACGCCCACCCACGCTGGGGAGGGCAATCTACTTTACTGAGTCCACCAATTGAAACGCCAGTTTCATCTGGAAACACCTTCACAGACACACCCAGAAATAATTTTTAATCAGGGTAACCTATGTCCAATCAAGTGGACAAATAAAATTGACCATCACAGCACCTTACACCTAAGTTTACTTCTGGTTGTTCCCACAGCATTTGATGCCTTCTGACCTGCCAATACCTCTAAAAGAGCCTCTGTTCTTGTTGCAAAAATTCCCACATTCTAGAAACACCTCCCCAACCTCCCAGGATTTGTATAGTAATGTGCCTCACAGGGCTCTCTGAGAATAAAGATCTGAATCCCTAAAGCTCAAATTAAGTATATTATGGACATAATTTAGTCCATAGCAGGTTGGCTGCCCATTCATAAACTTCTGGGTTGCTGGGAGAGGGGACTTTACTAGGCTTATTCCACACCATGTTTGGATCTTCTAAAATAGGGGTCCCCAACCCCTAGGCCGCACAGCAAGAGGTGGGCAGCGGGCGAGCAAGTGAAGCTTCATCTGCCGCTCCCCAGCGCTCACATTACCACCTGAACCATCCCCCCTTCCCCCTGTCCGTGGAAAAATTGTCTTCCATGAAACCAGTCCCTGATGCCAAAAAGTTGGGGACAGCTGTTTAAACCCATAATTCAGAATTTGCCTTTCCTCTGCTGAGAGCCCTGAACTGGTTTTCTGGCTCTCCTAGGGTGAAAGCCAACTTTCTGACATAGTTTGCAAGGCCCTTCAACATCTGGCCCTTACTGCTCTTCCCCTGATTCACTGTGCTTCAGCTACCCTGGCTTCCTTCCTGCTTTTTTGAACACACAACCATAATTCCGCCTCAGGGCCTTTGCGCTGATTCTTCCCTTTGCCTGGAGCACTTTTCTTCCAGATACCCACATATCGTTTTCCTCCTTTAAGTGTTTGCTCAAATATTACCTTTACACCTAGACCTAACCTGATAACCCTGTTTCAAATTACTACCTGCCTCTCTGGTTGGCACTGATCATCCCACTTACCCTGCTTCATTTTCCTCCATAACACCAGAGTCTAGTAAACACATATTTACTTGTTCATTTTCTTTATTGCCTGTCTATCCCCTTTAGCATCATAAGCTGCATGGGGGCAGGGATTTTTGTCTGTTTGGTTCAAGGTTGTTTTCCCAAGGTCTAGATTCTAGATAGGGCATGGCACGTGATCGGTATTAATAAATATCTATTGACTGAAATGCTAATAATACATACATTTTCTTGCTGAGACAGAAAGAGGAGGCCCTGGAGCTGTGGTAGACCTGGAATTGCCCTGTTAAATGGTTTTCACTCCCAGTTAAATGCTTTCTGTCTGGTTGTGCTCCACTTTGAAGTAACTGAAATAAGCCTCAGATACAGAATCAACCTTACTGAAGTGTTTATTCAATCCCCCAAATGAACTGCATGTTCCCAAACATCTCCCCACCGACCTGCCAATTGCCCCAAATAGTCATTCAAGCATATTTGTCCAAGGGAAACTATCTTGCTGAGAAAACCAATAGTGAACATAATGATAGACATTTGTTCTGTGTTCGCCACTTGCCAAATACTGGACTCTGCACTAGTTAGTATTAGCTCATTTCATTTTTCTCATAACCTTATATGAGTAGGGATTATTATTATACCCGTGATTTGGTTGAGGGACTGAGTCTGAGTGTGTGGAGGCAGACTGGGGCTTGTTTGGGAGAAAAGCATCCAGGGGAAGGAGTGGTAAGTTGAAGGTTTAGAGGGAAGGGAGGCTGCAGTGTATTGGAGGTCCTAGAAGGCATCCAAATGGTGGGAGTGGCGAGTGCACGTTGAGTGCACTCAAGCTGAAGATGGGGGACTCCTAGTTGTAAATACTTTAGGTCCATCACCTTGGAAATTCTTATACATATATTTTGGTTGCTATTGATGTTTCACCAATCTTTAGATTCTGAAATGCATGAAATTCTTGTTATCATTGTAGTTGTTCCACCACGTTAGGAACTTGGTCAGTTGTTTTCACCTAAAGTGCTAGTGTTTTTCTGTGCACCTCTAAAAGCAGGGAAATGCAGCCTTTCTTGCTGCATTAAACAATGTGTTCACCCTCCCCCTACGCTCATAACTTTGTTTTTGCTGATTATCAGAGACCTTTGTTTTATAAACCAACGTTATATAATTCGTAGTTACTATTCTGCTTGACTCTGCTCCCAAGTCTTAAAATGCAACCTGGTGTCACAGAAGTTTACGTAATAACCTATTTATTAGGATTATTACATCACTCTAAGATCAAGTAGGAAAACTAAAGGGGATGGATTTTACTTGATTGCAAATGTCTAAAACAGGGATGAGTTGGAAAAAAAAACCCCACGAAACCTAAGTCAGTTAAAAAATACCATTTATGTAAATAAAGTCTTTCTAGGTTTTTGTTTACTTATAGCAAAGGCGTTTTTGCTGTATGAGATGTATTGATATTTAAGTTTACATATATTTTATTGTTATAAGTTAGCAATTTGTTTAGAAAGATAGGACAAAATATAAAGTAGCACAGGACAAATACAAAAAGTTTACAAAATTGCAACCATATTGCAAGCTGAAAACATAATTCGTTGTTATACTCCAGAAGATATTATCAGGCTTCACAAAATTAACGTGATGGCAGAATTTTTATGTCAACTATTAGGAAGTCAGTTCTCCAGATTCACTTATTCATTCACTTAGCAAATACTGAATGTCAATCATGTGCCAGGAGGTGTTATAGACACTGGAGATACAACAGTGAGCAAAACAGATTTTGCTGATGTCGAGTTTACATTGTAGTGGAGAGAAACAGGCAATAAACAAACCAGTAAATATAAATACAGATGAAGTGTCAGATGGCAATAATTTCTAAGAAAATGGCTGATGACAGAGTGATGTGAGTTGAGGTGGCTGTGGCTATGAAAGGTATATCTCAAAGGGCAAAAATCAGATTACCACCAAGTGGCTGATAACACAGCTGACAGAGTACCCTGTAGTGTCTGGTAGCTCATTACAAGTCTTGTGACTTCTGTTTTATTTTTATCTCAAACTCAGTGCTACCCTTGGCTATATGATATTTTCTGAGCTCCAGTTTATTCATTTGTAAAAGGAGAGGGCTGTACGACTGGGTCTTTGAGACCCTCTCTGGATGTAATTTCTGACTCCATCTGAAATGGAATGAATGCTTAGCTGAGATGGGCACAGTGCTCAGAACCCTGTGTCTGTAGTTGAGAAGGCTGGTGGGAGGGGAGACTAAAATAGAGCATGATAGTCATTTGGGCTGTTCATCGATACAGTATTCTTGTTCTCTTTCCTTAGGCTGAATAATGGCGCCCCAAAGGCACCAAGTCCCAATCCCTGGGACCTATGAATGTTACCTTTGGGTCTTTGCAGATGTGGTTAAAAGAGGGACCTTGAAATGGGTAGATTATCCTGGTGGGCCTAGATGCAATCACATGTATGCTTATAAGTGGGGAAGAGGGAGATTGGACACACACAGAGAAGGTCGTATGAAAACACAGCAGAGAGAGATTCGAAGATGCTGGCTTTGAAGATTGAAGTGAGGTGGACACAAGCTAAGGAATGCTGGCAGCCACCAGGAGTTGGAAGAGGCAGGAAAGAATTCTCCTCTAGAGCCCCCCAAAGGGAACGTGGCCCTACCAACACCTTGGTTTCAGCCTAGTGATATGGATTTTGAGCTTCTGGCCTCTAGAACCGTAAGAGAATAAATCTGTGTTGCTTTAAGACATCAGGCTTGTGGTAATTGTTACAGCAGCCCCAGGAAACTAGTCCAGTAAGATTTCACTTCCCTTCCCTGTCCACTTGAACTTAGATGCAGCCATGTGGCTGCTGCAGCTGATGACACACGAGTGGAGGTGATGTGTCTTTAAGGGCCAGTGTGGACTTTACCATGCTTTCTTTTCTGTCTGGTGATGAGCAAACAGGTTTGGAGATGGTCTGGGTCTCAGAGTGACCATGTCGAACACAGCTCCCCAGTTGACGCCTAAAGGACATAAGAGTGACTGCAAAATTAACATTTGTTGATGAACGCTCCTGAGCCTTGGGGGTTGTTCTGCTAGCCTCTCGTGACTGGTGGCAAGGAGACAGGATGCTATGAAACATTCCTGGTGACACTCTCTTTGTTGTACTTTCTGCTATTCAGTGGTCCTCTGAACCCCTTCTGCAAGCATCCCACCAAGGCCAGGACAGTCTCATCCATGTTCTCCAGATCACTACTGTCCCATGTGAAGCCGATGCGTATTCCAAGGTTCTGTGGTTGAGTAAGAGGAGAAATGCTGGGCTATGCAAGGGGAAACAGTTTCCTTTGCTGCAAGACTTCTCAGTGACTTCCACAGGCTAAGGTGCAGCGTGCCCCTCTAGGATGAGGGTTGGTATTGTTGTGGATGGAAATTTGTGCACGCCCCCCCCACAAAGTTCAGATGGTGAAATCCTAATTCCCAGTATGATGGCATTTGGAGGTGGGGCCTTTTGGAGCAACTTGGTCATTAGGGTGAAATCCTTAAGCTCAGATTAGTACCCTTATAAGAAGAAAAGAGAGCTTGCTTCCTCTCTCTCTCTCTCTCTGAGGGCATAACAAGAAAAAATCCATCTGTAAGCTGGAAAAGTGTTCTTACCACAACCCCAACCATCCTGGCACTCTGATCCCAGACTTCCAGGCTCCAGAAATGTGAGAAATAAATTTCTGTTGCATAAGCCATGCAGGATATGATATTTTTGTTATAGCAGCACAGGTAAGACAGGTATAACCTGTTTTAAAATGCTTTTTTTAGGTATGTGGCACATCCGAGGTGAATCGGGCTATGACATTTCCCATGTCTGTCATTGACACAGCACACCCATCACCCAATAACCCAGAGGCAACACAGGGTAGGAGAGTTTTACGACAGCTTCCTGTTCAGTAGGTAATGGTCTCTATAAAGTCATTAGAGAAGCAGTTTACTGCATCTGACAAATGAGGGAGGCAGGCTTTAGACACGATGATGTGGACATTCACCTGACTGATCCTTATTCCCTTTATTCCCTGCACACACACCCTTGGGCCTACTTAAAACGCTGATTGTTTGAAGGATGCAGCCAAGGGCTTGAGGTTGTGAGACCTCCTCTCAGCTCTTACTTGTTTGATTTTGGATAAATTCCACCTCTCAATTCTCCAAGATATTTTTCCATCTCTTCAGTGTTTGAGATCCCAACCTAGAGCTCTTGGATCTCACAGGCACTAAGAAACAGGTCCCTGCTTTTTATTAGCTATAGTACTTGGAAAGACTTAAAATGTTCTTTTAACATCCAAGACCACATTAATCTTTATGAGAAGAGGAAAGGTTGCCAAAATGAAGAATCAATATGACACTTTAAATGACCTGACTAGTAAAAAAAAAATTAAAAAGTAAGTAACAATAAAAAGTGACTTGGGAGGATTGGTTCAGGATGGCAGAGTAGAAGGACGTGTGCTCACTCCCTCTTGCGAGAGCATTGGAATCACAGCTAACTGCTGAACAATCGTCGACAGGAAGACACTGGAACTCACCAAAAAAAGATACCCCACATCCAAAGACAAAGGAGAAGCTGCAGTGAGATGGTAGGAGGGGCGCAATCACAGTAAAATCAAATCCCATAACCACTGGGTGTGTGACTCACAAACTAGAGAACACTTATACCACAGATGTTCACCCACTGGAGAGAAGGTTCTGAACCCCACGTCAGGCTTCCCAACCTGGGGGTCTGGCAACGGGAGGAGTAACTCCCAGAGAAACAGACTCTGAAGACTAGCAGGATTTGATTGCACGACTTCGACAGGACTGGGGGAAACAGAGACTCCACCCTTGGAGGGCACACACAAAGTAGTGTGCACATAGGGACCTAAGGGAAGGAGCAGTAACCCCACAGGAGACACAACCAGATCTACCTGCTAGTGTTGGAGGGTCTCCTGCAGAGTTGGGGGGCGGCTGTGTCTCACGGTGAGGACAAGGACACTGGCAACAGAAGTTCTGGGAAGTACTCCTTGGCGTGAACCCTCCCAGAGTCCACCATCAGCCCCACCAAAGAGCCCGTAGGCTCCAGTGTTGGGTTGCCTCAGGCCAAACAACCAATACGAGGGAACTCAGCCCCACCCATCAACAGACAAGCAGATTAAAGTTTTACTGAGCTCTGCTCACCAGAGCAACACCCAGCTCTACCCACCACCAGTCCCTCCCATCAGGAAGCTTGCTTAAGCCTCTCGGATAGCCTCATCCACCAGAGGGCAGACAGCAGAAGCAAGAAGAAATAAAATCCTGCAGGCTGTGGAATGATAACCACATTCACAGAAAGGTAGACAAAATGAAAAGGCAGAGGACTATGTACCAGATGAAAGAATAAGATAAAACCACAGAAAAACAATCAAATAAAGTGGAGATAGGCAACCTTCCAGAAAAAGAATTCAGAATAACGATAGTGAAGATGATCCAGGACCTTGGAAAAAGAATGGAGGCAAAGATCGAGAAGATGAAAGAAATGTTTAACAAAGACATAGAAGAATTAAAGAACAAACACCTAAAAGAATTAAAGAACAAACAAACAGAGATGAACAATACAATAATTGAAAAGAAAAATACACTAGAAGGAGTCAATAACAGAATAACTGAGGCAGAAGAATGGATAAGTGACCTGGAAGACAGAATGGTGGAATTCACTGCTGCGGAACAGAATAAAGAAAAAAGAATGAAAAGAAATGAAGGCAGCCTAAGAGACCTCTGGGATAACACTAAATGCACCAACATTCGCATTATAGGGGTCCCAGAAGGGGAAGAGAGAGAGAAAGGACCAAGAAAATAATTGAAGAGATAATAGCTGACAACTTCCCTAACATGGAAAAGAAAATAGCCACCCAAGTCCAGGAAGTGCAGAGAGTCCCAGGCAGGATAAACCCAAGGAGAAACATGCTGATACACATAGTAGTCAAATTGACAAAAAGTTAAAGACAAAGCAAAATTATTAAAAGCAACAAAGGAAAAATGACAAATGACATACAAGGGAACTCCCATGAGGTTAACAGCTGATTTCTCAGCAGAAACTCTACAAGCCAGAAGGGAGTGGCATGATATATTTAAAGTGATGAAAGGGAAGAACCTACAGCCAAGATTACTCTACCTGGCAAGGGTCTCGCTCAGATTCGACGGAGAAATCAGAAACTTTACAGACAAGCAAAAGCTAGGAGAATTCAGCAGCACAAAACCACCTCTACAACAAATACTAAAGGAACTTCTTTAGGCAGGAAACACAAGGGAAGAAAAGGACCTACAAAAACAAACCCAAAACAATTAAGAAAATGGTAATAGGAACATACATATCGATAATTACCTTAAATGTGAATGGATTAAATGCTCCAACCAAAAGACACAGGCTCACTGAATGGATACAAAAACAAGACCCATATATATGCTGTCTACAACAGACCCACTTCAGACCTAGGGACACATACAGACTGAAAGTGAGGGGATAGAAAAAGGTATTCCATGCAAAAGGGAATCAAAAGAAAGCTGGAGTAGCAATACTCATATCAGATAAAATAGACTTTAAAATAAAGAATGTTACAAGAGACAAGGAAGGACACTACATAATGATCAAGGGATCAATCCAAGAAGAAGATATAACAATTATAAATATATATGCACATATATAAATATATATGTAGGAGCACCTGAATACATAAGGCAAATGCTAACAGCTATAAAAGAGGAAATTGACAGTACCACAGTAATAGTGGGAGACTTTAACACCTCACTTACACCAATGGACAGATCATCCAGAGAGAAAATTAATAAGGAAACATAAGCTTTAAATGACACAATAGACCAGATAGATTTAATTGACGTTTACAGGACATTCATTCTGGAAACAGCAGATTACACTTTCTTCTAAAGTGCACATGGCACATTCTACAGGATAGATCACATCTTAGGTCAAAAATCAAGCCTCAGTAAATTTCAGAAAATTGGAATCATATCAAGCATCTTTTCCGACCACGATGCTATGAGATTAGAAATAAATAACAGGGAAAAAAATGTAAAAAACACAAACTCATGGAAGCTAAACAATACATTACTAAATAACCAAGAGATCACTGAAGAAATCAAAGAAGAAATCAGAAAATACCCAGAAACAAATGACAATGAAAAGACGATAATCTAAACCCTATGGGATGCAGCAAAAGTAGTTCCAAGAGGGAATTTTATAGCAATACAATCCTACCTCAAGAAAGAAGAAAATCTTAAATAAACAACTTAACCTTATACCTAAAGCAATTAGAGAAAGAAGAACAAAAAATCCCCAAAGTTAGCAGAAGGAAAGGAATTATAAAGATCAGAGCAGAAATAAATGAAACAGAAACAAAGAAAACAATAGCAAAGATCAATAAAACTAAAAGCTGGTTCTTTGAGGAGAGAAACAAAATTGATAAACTTTTAGCCAGCCTCATAAAGAAAAAGAGGGAGAGAACTCAAATCAGTAAAATCAGAAATGAAAAAGAAGTTACAGTAGACACCGTAGAAACACAAAGCATCATAAAAGCCTACTACAAGCAACTCTATGCCAATAAAATGGACGACCTGGAAGAAATGGACAAATTCTTAGAAAGGTATAACCTTCCAAGACTGAACCAGGAAGAAATAGAAAATATGAACAGACCAATCACAAGTAATGAAATGGAAACTGTGATTAAAAATCTTCCAACAAACAAAAGTCCAGGACCAGATGGCTTCACAGGTGAATTCTCTCAAACATTTAGAGAAGAGCTAACTCCCATCCTTCTCGAACTCTTCCAAAAAATTACAGAGGAAGGAACACTCCCAAACTCATTCTATGAGGCCACCATCACCCTGATACCAAAATCAGACAAAGATACTACAAAAAAAGAAAATTACAAACCAATATCACTGATGAATATAGATGCAAAAATCCTCAAAATACTAGCAAACAGAACCCGACAACACATTAAAAGGATCATACACCATGATCAAGTGGGATTTACCTCAAGGATGCAAGGATTCTTCAGTATATGCAAATCAATCAATGTGATACACCATATTAACAAATTGAAGAATAAAAACCATATGATCGTCTCAATAGATGCAGAAAAATATTTTGACAAAATTCAACACCATTTATGATAAAAAACTCTCCAGAAGATGGGCATAGAGGGAAGCTACCTCAGCATAAGAAAGGCCATATATGACAAACCCACAGCAAACATCATTCTCAATGGTGAAAAACTGAAAGCGTTTCCTCTAAGATCAGGAACAAGTAAAGGATGTCCACCCTTGCCACTCTTATTCAACATAGTTTTGGAAGTCCTAGCCATGGCAGTCAGAGAAGAAGAAGAAATAAAAGGAATACAAACTGGAAAAGAAGGAGTAAAACTGTCACTGTTTGCAGATGACATGATACTATACATAGAGAATCCTAAAGATGCCACCAGAAAACTACTAGCACTAATCAATGAATTTGGTAAAGTTGCAGGAGAAAAAATTAATGCACAGAAATCTCTTGCATTCCTATACACTAAAAACGAAAGATCAGAAAGAGAATTTAAGGAAACGATCCCATTCATCATTGCAACAAAAAGAATAAAATACCTAGGAATAAACCTACCTAAGTAGGTAAAAGACCTGTATTCTGAAAACTATAAGACACTGATGAAAGAAATCAAAGATGACACAAACAGATGGAGAGATATACTATGTTCTTGGATTGGAAGAATCAATATTGTGAAAATGACTGCACTACACAAAGTCGTCTATAGATTCAGTGCAATCCCTATTAAATTACCAATGGCATTTTTTCCAGAACTAGAACAAAAAATCTTAAAATTTGTATGGAGACACAAAAGACCCCAAATAGCCTAAGCCATCTTGAGGGAAAAAAATGGAGCTGGAGGAATCAGACTCCCTGACTTCAGACTATACTACAAAGCTACAGTAATCAAGAAAATATGGTACTGGCACAAAAACAGAAATATAGATCAATGGAACAGGATAGAAAGCCCAGAGATAAACCCACGCACCTATGGTCAACTAATCCATGACAAAGGAGACAATGATATACAATGGAGAAAAGACAGTGTCTTCAATAAGTGGTGCTGGGAAAACTGGACAGCTATATGTAAAAGAATGAAATTAGAACACTCCCTAACACCATACACAAAAATAAACTCAAAATGGATTAAAGACCTAAATGTAAGTTGGACACTATAAAACTCTTAGAGGAAAACATAAGGAAGAACACTCTTTCACATAAATCACAGCAAGATCTTTTTTGACCCACCTCCTAGAGAAATGGAAATAAAAGCAAAAATAAACAAATGGGACCTAATGAAACTTAAAAGCTTTTGCACAACAAAGGAAACTATAAACAAGATGAAAAGACAAACCTCAGAGTGGGAGAAAATATTTGTGAACAAATCAGCGGACGAAGGATAAATCTCCACAATATATAAACAGCTCATGCAACTCAATATTAAAAAAAACAAAAAACCCAATCAAAAAATGGGCAGAGGACCTAAACAGACATTTCTCCAAAGAAGACATAGAGATGGCCAAGAGGCACATGAAAAGCTGCTCAACATCACTAATTATTAGAGAAATGCAAATCAAAACTACCATGAGGTATCACCTCACACCAGTCAGAATGGCCATCATCAGAAAATCTGCAAACAACAAATGCTGGAGAGGGTATAGAGAAAAGGGAACCCTCTTGCACTGTTGGTGGAATATAAATTGATACAGCCACTATGGAGCACAGTATGGAATTTCCTTAAAAAACTAAAAATAGAATTACCATATGACTCAGCAACCCCACTACTGGGCATATACCCAGAGAAAACCATAATTCAAAAAGACACATGCACCCCAATGTTCACTGTAGCACTATTTACAATAGCCAGGTCATGGAAGCAACCTAAATGCCCATCGACAGATGAATGGATAAAGAAGATTAGGTACATATATACAATGGAATATTACTTAGCCATAAAAAAGAACGAAATTGGGTCATTTTTAGAGACATGCTTGCATCTAGAGACTGTCATACAGAGTGAAGTAAGTCAGAAAGAGAAAAACAAATATCATATATTAACACATATATGTGGAAGCTAGAAAAATGGTACAGATGAACCAGTGTGCAAGGCAGAAATAGAGACACAGATGTAGAGAAGAAACATATGGACACCAAGGGGGGAAAAGCGGGGCAGGGAGGTGGTGGTGGTGGGATGAATTGGGAGATCGGGATTGACATATAAACGCTAATATGTATAAAATAGGTAACTAAGAAGAACCTGCTGTGTACAAAATAAAATTCAAAAAAATAAATAATTGAAAAGTGATTTGACTGGTCCCACACTTAGTGGAGCCTGGAAAAGAAATGGTTCCTCTGGTGTGGTTGAGTACCTGTGATAAATTGTAAAAACGGGCCCAAATCTTCACCACTCCCCACGTCCACTCCCTTTTCCATGTAGCTTTACAGAGTCCTTCCACACTGGCTGGGTATTTCTGGCTTACCTTTTGCTCTGACCTTAAATGTGTGGTTTGCTTTGTGAAAGTAGTGTAGCAGCTCTCTGGGGGTAAAAAAGAAGTCATGATTTGTAGTGTTGGCAGATTTTTAAATTTCAATCTATCAGTGATATAAAAGGTATAACTCACAAACTTTCTGAATATTTCACAGTTGGCTCCTGCAAGCTGGAGGAGCCAGCTCCGGCAAACTGTTGCTCTAGGCCTGTATGATGTTAGCGAATATAATGCAAATAGAGGGTTAAAAAGCGTTTGTGAGATTGGGCTTGCTCACTCCTCCTCCTTTGCCGTTGCCAGGAGAATTGCCTGGATAGACCCCTTGAAAGATTAGAGACATATGGAGTATGGAGCCCCAGTGGCCCCAGCCGATAGCCAGCTGACTCCCAACTGACCTCAGACACACAAGTAAGGAACAAACTGTTACATGTCACTGAAGCTATGTGGTTGTTTGTTACACAGCGTTATGGTAGCAGGAGATAGCGGATACAGCACTTAAAATCAGCAGCTTACGTAGGATAGAGATTTCCGCACCCGTTCTTCCTTTTTGACTGCACCCTAATCAGGATGGGCGTCTTATAAGCATCAAAGAGTAATTACCTATCCTGTTCCACCTCTCTCACTGGAGGTAGAACCTCTGGTGGAGAAGCAAAGTTTTTCCTCCCTTAGAGATTCTTTTGGAAGTTCTTCTGCGAGGTTACTTTAGGTGGTGAGGCCTAGGGCCTGTCGTGGGGGTGCTTTTGCATGAGAGGAACTTCCAGCGAGCTAAGTTGGCCAGAGAGAGGCCTCTGGGGAAAGGAGAGGAGCAGTAAATTGCTTAGAGCTTTCTGTTATTACGTTTTGAAGGTAGAGTTCTTTAAAGAATGACCTGCAAACATTCCAGGTAGAGGGAACAGCAATTGCAAAAACCTTAAGGAGGTGTGTTTAAAACTGGCCTACACCCCACAGCAGGCAATGACAAACATTCAGTAGATTCTTTTGGTATGTGCTGCTCACCTAGGTTAGATAGAAGTACACACGTAAGGTGTGCATTTGGTATGTATGGGTCTTCACTCGTGATGGTTCAGGAAGGTGGGATGTTATGCACAGACATGGTCACTGCCTTGCCCGTAGCCCTCAGACCTTAGGCACATTTCAGTGTGCTCCATCAAGTTCCTCCTGTTGGCCTCTGCATCCTTGTGCCTGAGGGCTTTTCTCTAGAACCTAGCAAGGCTATCCATCCATGTGCATGGCAGGCCACAGGAGCAGTCCTCAACCTACAACTCTTGGGAATCAGTGTACAAATACCCCTGTTCCCTTGCATACTGGGTTGGGATGGTTGTGAGGTTCCCATTTTGCATAATTTCTCTTCTTAATTCCTTGCGGCATTAAGCTCCAGGGGCCCACAGTGCTAGCTGGCTTGATAATGTACTCTTTATTGGTTGCCTTCCTTTCCCCATATCCCATACTTCTATCCATATTCCCTGCACCCCTCAAATAAATTACTTGTACTGAGATCTTTGTCTCAGGATCTGATTCTGGGTGAACTCAAACCAAGACTGTCAGAATAAAAGCAAACTCAAATTCTAACAAGTGGACAAACATTTGTCAAACAGGCAAAAGAAAGGTTTACAACCAGTTCTGTAGATCTACCCTTGGCACTCTAGCTAACACCTGGCATGTAAGACTTGCTCTGTAGCAGATGCAAAAATAGTCTTAGAGCTGGACCAGGTCACGGGGCATCTAAGTGGAGGGATCCAGGACAACCAGACTAGGACCTTGAGTGCTGAACTGATGATGCTGAGTATATCTCTGTACTTTATATATGTCAGGGCAATGAAGCCTTAATGATATTTCTGACTAATTGCCTATACTGAAGTTCTCTCATTTTACCAATAATAATCAGATATCTCTTTTGGTAATTAACTCAGCTTTTGGATAACAGTATTTTAAGTGCTAAGTAACCACCAGTTAACATATTAATTCTTGATTAGGTTCTCTTATATTGTAGTTAACTCCTGGGGTATTAAGATCTGATATAGGAAATTTAAATGCTAACTGCCTGTAGGGATGCAGTGTAGCAGTAGGAATAACCTTGTGTGTTCAGACAGTAGAATGAGGGGAGTGTGGCCAATGTGTAGGGAGCGTTGTGAGGGAGATGGGAGGAGCCAGATCACACAGGGCCTTTATAAGGAAAGCCAGGAGTTTGAGTTTGGTTCAAAGTGTAATGACCAGCCATTTCAGCAGGAAGAGATGTGCTGAGCAAAGAATGGATTTTTAGAAGTAAGCCTGGGGAAGAAGGAAAGCACGGGGCTCATTAGGAGGTGAGAGGTGGTCATGGTTTGGAATTGGGGCAAGCTGGGGAGATGGAGAGAAGCAGGAAGATTGGGGATATACTTTGGTAATAGAAAAGCACTAGTTGCTGATTGATTGGCTATGGGGATGACACCAGGGCAAGTAAAAATGATTCTGAGGGTTTGGGCTGAGCAGCTGGGTAGATGAACCGAGTATGGAGGAAGAACAAGTTTGCAGGGGAGAGCAGGGGAAAGCTTTATTTTGGCCATGTTATATTTAGACATCTTTTAGACATCCATTCATTCATTCAACAATTATCTGTTGAGTGCCTGCCAAGTGCCAAGTACTGCTTGTTTTTGGTGATTAAGATACATCATTAAACAAAAAAGACAGAGATCCTTGAATTATTGAATGACATTGAGTATGAAGGTGGATAAAGGAGGCTGGAATTTAACACTGTGGTCAAGGTAGATAATGCGAATTTAGGAGTCATTCCCAGGTAGATTGGCCAGGCATCCTCACAGGCACTGGGAATGCAATCCTGGGAATGAGAGTTGTCATGGAATCTGCATTCCATGGTATGGTGTCATCTGTATGTAGGCTCATTACCAAATTCATAATTTATCATCTCAGATGAAAACAAATTTGTGCTTTAAAGGCTGGTGTCTTTATGGACGTAGTTTAGCATAACATACCAGCTCTGGATCAGACTGTCTGGATTCAAATACCAGCTTCACCTTTCTGAGTGATTTTAGGTAGATTTCTCAACTCTCTGAACTCTAATTTTCTCATAGAAAAATGGAGATAATACTGGGACTTATCTTTTAGAGTTACCTTAAGGATTAAATGAATTAGTACATGTAAAGCACTTAGAAGAGTTGTGACAAATAAAAATTATTCAGTTAATGCTGATATTCCTTATTATAAATGTTGTTGCTAAGATTCAGCATCAATAGATAAGACAAATTCCAAAATGACCTCTGTCTTTAAATCAAATGGGGGAAAGGGAAGAATTCATGGTCTAATTTCGGAGACCACGTAAACTTTTTAACAAGGATGTGAATTTCACCAAAAATCTCAATCCATGTATGAGGAACTGGAAGAGGAAAGAAAAGTTTAAAAGTGCAGCTTATGGAGATAAAAAAAAGGAGAATAGACAGGCAGGTGGACTGCAGGCTCTAAGCCTTCTTGGGTGATCTGTGTGTCTGATTGCATTCGCGTTCTCCGCTCATTCTCCCCCAGTGCTCCTGTGAATCTGCACACACACAGAAACAGCAACCAAATGCACAGTTTGGGATTAAATCTATTATCTTGTCCTGTGCGGCATTATCTTGCCTTGTTTTGTCTGAATAAATGAAGGAGCATGGCTAGATGCTCCTTGAAAGACAGAAGAACTTCTGTTGGGGACAAAGGTTCTAATAGGCATTTTCGAAGATGCTTCTAAGTGAAGCCAGGATTTCTTTTTGTTTTGTTTTTATTGTTATACTTAAAATATAATATTGTATTAGTTTCATGTAGAAAACAAACTTATAGTTACCAAGGGGGAAAGAGGGGAGGGATGAATTGGGAGATTGGGACTGGCATATACACACTACTATATATAAAATAGATAACTAATAAGGACCTACTGTATAGCACAGGGAACTCTACTCAATACTCTGTAATGGCCTATATGGGAATAGACTCTAAAAAAGAGTGGATATATGTATATGTGTAACTGATTCACTTTGCTGTACACCTGAAACTAACACAACATTGTAAATCAACTATACTCCAATAAAAATTAATTAAAATATTGTATAAGTTTCAGATGTACAACATAGTGATTCAGTATTTTTATACATTATGAAATAATCACCCCAGTAAGTCCAGTTATCGTCTGTCACTATACAAAGTTGTTGCAGTAGTATTCACTAAATTCCCCGTGTGTACGTTATATCTCTTGATTTGTTTATTGTGTAGCTGGAAGTTTGAATCTCTTAATTCTCTTCACCTATTTTGTCTGTTCCCCTAACCCCTACCTTTTTGTTCTCTGTATCTATGACTCTGTTTCTGTTTTGTTGTGTTTGGTCATTTGCTTTTGCTTTTTAGATTCCACATATGAGTGAAATTATATGGTATTTGTTTTTCTCTGACTTATTTCACTTAGCATAATACCGTCATGTTCCATCCATGTTATTGCAAATGCCAAGATTTCATTTCTAATGGCTAAATAATATTCCATTCTGTATATGTACCACATCTTCTTTATCCATTTATCTACTGATGAAATTTAGGTTGCTTCCATATCTTGGCCACTGTAAATAATGCTGCAGTGACAGGAGGGTGCATATATCTTTTCAAAATAGTGTTTTTGCTTTCTTCAGATAAATACCCAGAAGTGGTATTGCTGGATCCTATGGTAGTTCTATTTTTAATTTTTTGAGTAACCTCCATACTGTTCTCCATAGTGGCTACACCAGTTTACATTCCCACCAACAGTGCAAGAGGGTTCCCTTTCCTCCATGTCGTCACCAACACTTGTTTCTTGTCTTTTTGATAATAGCCATTCTGACAGGTGTGAGATGGCATCTCATTGTGGTTTGGGATAATTTTGGCTTTTAAATCCAGTTGATTGAGGGAGTTCTGCTTCTCTGATCTTCTTGAATCACATCCCCACCCTACCTCCCAAAGTATTGCGCGGGAAGATGGGAGAGGTGAGATGGTAGGTCTGCTCCTGAAAATAGTCCTTTCTGTTTGCTTAAAAAAACCACCATCACATCCATTTTTTTACTTCAACCTGAGATTACACGAAGTATACTCACCTTAAAAATGTACAAAGTGGCCCAAATATGCGTTTTCTGTCTTGTCCTTTTATCTTTCATTTATTGTTGTTATGAGGTCATGAAACCTTAATGCTTTTGCTTCACTAGTGGATAAGTTAAACTCCTGCCGAGTTTAATCCCAAGAACAGAAAATTAAGTTCTCATTATATTTATGCTTATAAACTGGTTTTTGTCTCTGCATCAGTTATTTTTAAGAACTGAATGTTAAGTATGTGAACTGTGACATCAGATTTTGAGATTGCTATTTCAAGAAGCATACTGAACTTGGACATGAAGATGTTACATTTTTTGGAAGTTGAATGCCATTTCAGTAATACTATCATTGTTCAAAATGTTTTGGGATTCTTTTCTTGAATTTCTTTCTGGTCTGATTTACTAACCTTAAAAGTAAAGCCTCAAGTTTGTAGACACTTTAGTTGACAGCCCCTTGTAACCCTCCCCATCAGAGTGTCAGATGTGTGAGTGAAGCAGAATTGGCATCCAGACAACCCCATATTACTCTGAATGTCATGTAGTAACTTCCATGGATGCCATGTGTAACAGAAGAATCACCCAGCAGAGACTTGCCAGAATTCTTGACCTCCAAAAGTGAGAAAGACAGTAAGATTCTTATTGATATAAATCACTAAGCTTTGAAGAAATTTATTATGCAGGAGTAGATAACTGGAAGCGAATTCCTGAAAACAAACAATTGTTAGGAGTTCATTTTCTGTTACCTGATTTAAATACTGTGTATTATTAGAAGGGTATAATTAGTTGAGTTGAAAGAAATGTAAATTTGTTGTGGTTGGCTTGCTCTAAGTCAAGACCTGGGTGTAATTGATTCATTGTTTATATAACTTGGCAGCGAGTTTCAGAGAAACTTGCCTATGTAAAGCACCTGGCACATAGTAGGTAGTCAATTGCAAACATCCACATAAGCACTGCCTCTTACCAGAGATTGGTTTAGGTTCTAGGGGTATGACAGTGAATAAAGTAGAGAAAAACTCTGCCCTTATGGAGTATACATCCTTGGGTGGGATGCAGACACCATATAACAAATGAGTGTATATTATTTTGCTTGGTAATAAATGCTACAGAGAAAAATGAAGCAGGGAATCCTGGGGCAGGATGGAGAGGACCCATGTGATTTTAGACAGGGAAGCCCTCACTGTTAAGCTGATATGTGAGCAAAGATCTGAAAAAAGTGTGAGGGGAAGAGCATTCCAGACAGAGGAGATAACTAGTTCAAAGGCCCTGAGACAGAAGTGTGCTCTGCTTGTTCCAGGAACAATACAGAGGCCATTGTGGTGGGAGTGGTGTGCAAGGTGGAGAGCCACACTGGTGTGTTTGGGCAGAGAGCAGGGACTGGGCCATCCAGGGTCTTGCAATGAGTGCCATGGCTTCCATGTTGAGTGAAATGAGCGCCAGTGGAGGCATGGAATACAGGAATCACCTGATCTAGTTGTTATTTTCATTGCTTTCTATTATTAGAATTACATGCTAGCAAATGACAGGGCCAGAATTAGGCTCTGGATCTGTTTAGCCTCCAAGTCCATGCTTTGGCATTCTACTATGCTGTCCTGTTACCTGGCCTGTCCATGGCTTTAGGGACCTTGAATTTACAGTGGAAGACAAAGAAAAAAAATCTGAAATGCCAAAAACCCTCCCACCCACAGCTCTTCAGTGTTTGCCATCCAGTGCCATTTCTCAGCCTCCTCTCATTCCCCCCATTCTCCAGTTTTAGCCCAGTTTGCAAGAAGAACTTAGAAATATTTATATCAACTTCCCACAAAGGCAAAGGAGGTACTCTCACAGAAGGTTTGAATTTTTTTTTCTTTTGCCCCCCTCCCCTTCTCTTTCTTGGGACTCATAAGACTATCTGGATGAAGAATATCTTATTTCTCAAAGGCAAACTCCTAATGATATTTGGCCCAAATAACCTTTCCTGCCCATGCAACTTTCACTGAGCTCATCATAGGGGGGACACAATTTACATAAGAAGTGGATCTGTAAAAAATTTCCCCATAAATTCCTTCCAGCAGCATGCAGACCTTTTTAGTTCCACGGTGTGTGCTCATATAATGATCCTCCACCTGGCTCGGGACCTTTTTATGTGGGAACATTAAACTAATTTTGCTTGGAATGTGGGATGGTTTCTCAAGATGGCACACCTGATGCTGGAGCACAGATCACAAGGCTCCTTGGGAAGATGGATGGATCCCTGGAGGCTCTTTAGGCTTTCTGTTGCTCTCAGAACTTCTCTCAGAGCCCAGTGCACCTCTGACAAACTTCTGCTTCACATTTGGTATCCCTGTGACAGCCACCAAATGATTGGGTAGGGTCAAGATGTCAACTGACTTCCTCATATGCTTCTGCCATCACTCCATGCCTGGGTGGGGGTGGAGGCCAACCAGGGTGCCTTGGGTCTCTGTAAGGGTGTGAGAGTAACAAGGGTACTGATCAGAATAAAAGATGAGGTGGAATGCTTCACCAGGCTTGGGTTAAACGGCACATTCCACGAGTGGCTTTTGTCCGGTAGCAGCGAAAACACTGAGTCGTGTGATCTCTCCTCCGTTGCTTATGACACGAGGATATGCTTTCCTTCTGGTAACAAGTTGATTCTTCACAGTGCGTAGAATGGTGCTACAGGAGGACCTAACAGGGGCTGATTCCTGGGGGTGCTGTGACTACAGATGATGCGCATTAAATGATTTCATCTATCAGCTACCAAATGCCAGCCCTTACAGAAGCCAGGGATGCATCCAGGGGAAGCTTGGCATAAGGGGTTTGACTTAATGAAAAGGATCTAAGGAAACATGTAAGTCCTATGTTTGCAACTGGAGGAAGAGCTAAACCAGGAGCTTCTGGTATTTGCTGCCTAAATGGTAACTCCTGTTGCGTTCTTAACTTTCGGAAACCTCAGCTGAATCTAAATCTGCTTATGCTTTGTGGAGTAGCTCAGCTTAAAGCAAAGCCACATTATCCTGCTTGATATAGTGGGATGATTGCTGGGTTATGAGTGTAGTCAGAAAACCCTGGCATGAAAGAGACTTTAAATGAACACATGAATAGAGCAATCAAAGGGCCATCCAATCAGACCTAAGCAGATTAGGACTTCACGCAGCCTCAGGCACAAAAATAGATCGAGTCCTCTTTGATGTATCGAAGTCACTCATTCGAGATGCTCATGTATCCCTGACCCTCAAATGCTGCTCTTGAGACTGACTTTAGCTGCATTTTTCACAGGCATCGGGCAAATAGAGTCCATGGAACGGGACCCTGACTTTTAGTATTGCTGTAGTGTGTGTCTTCCTGTTGTTCATTTATAAATATTTCTATGTTTAGGTTTTGATCAAGCCTTTTACAATGATTATTATGATCATTTTCTAGCTGGTGATTCTCAGCCTGAGGTGACTGTTGGGAGATATTTTTGGTTGTCCCAACTGGTGGTGGTGGGGGTGCTACTGACATCTAGTGGGTACGGGCTAGGGATGCGGCTACACGTTCTATAATGCAGGGGGTACCCCGCCCCTTCCCAACAAAGAATTATTCACCCCAAATATCGAGAGTGCTGAGGTTGGAAAACCCAGACTTAGAGCGATGCTGTTGGAAATTTTTGTTTCAGAAAAAAAGGTCCCAAATTGCCACCGCCTTTGGCCAAGTCTACATCATGTCTTAAGTAGAGACTTTTTCAATAATTTCCAATTTTCAGTACTCTAATTACATCACATTTTTGCTTGAAATCTTTTAGTGTCTTCATGTCCCTTACAGTATATGGTCCAGATCCTTAACATGGCAGACAGAGCGGGACTTCCCGTCAAACCTCCACACTCAATTCAACGTCAAGATGAGTCAGTACTGCCTATGTTACATATCTCCGTCCATTTGCCATCAGCCAGCTAGGTGATGCTCTCAAATCATGTAATTAAATCACAGACTTTATTACCAAGCTAGGATAGCTCTGTGTGGCCCCTAGGTCCAAGTCGCTCACTGCTAATCTGGTGTGTCCATCACACGGCTGACTTGGATATCACCCTTAGAAACAAGTGAGGTTGTGCTCGGGCCCACCATTCGCGAATCTCCGGTTTCTCCGTGTTGTGTCCAGTGCCTCCACCACTCAGCCCCATCCTACTTTTCTTGTTTTCTCTCACTTTGTTCACTTACTGACCTGCTCCATCTATACTGAACCATTCTTCAAACACACCCTTTATTTTTCATACATGTATGTGTCATGGCTTCATGGTGTTGTTCCCTCCACTTAGACATCTGCCAAACTCCCATCCCTACCTGTAAAAATCCTACCCTTCACTTCTCTTCCTTGAATTCCTTCAGTCAGACAGGATCACTCAGTTCTCTGTGTTCCCATTGCAGTTTTAGTTGTATTTTTGTTAAAGCACTGATTTAATTCTCTTAGGAATTATAAAGAGCGCTTCATTCTTGCATCAGTGGTGCTCCGTAACAGACCAGAACTGTGTCTTATTCTTCTCACCTGTTGTCCACATTTATGTCTTAGTGCTTTGAAAATGATACACATTCAACCAGTGCTCATTAGTCTTCTTTCCAACAAAAACAGAAAAAAAAATCCTATATTTATTAACAAGTTATAACTGCCACAGGATTGTCAGGATCAAATGAACTAACGTCTATTAAGACATTTTTATAACCTGTACACTATTTTTCAAAAGTATTTATTGCTATAATTATTGCACAACAGTAAACCCAGATACTCTTGTCACACAGATTTAAGTTCATTCTGTCCCCACCATTTCCTAGATGCCATATTTTAGGGGTTAAAAGCTTTTGGAGCAAGTTACATCACTCTCTTTGCCTTGTTTCCTTTTTTTTTTTTTTTTTTCATTTTATGGTCTTTATGATGAAGATTTAAGTAAATGAGATAGTGTGTCTGTAATTTTCTTGGTCTGGTACCTGGCACATTAGAAGTGCTCAGTGTTAAGTGTCATGACAATTAAAAACATATAGATTATTGCTCAGTTTGGCAAATAATGACAAAATGTCAGAGAAACATATTACCTCTCTCCTGCATGCATTTCTCTAAAGAAAGGGTAACGTTTTGACAACAGATAAGCTGTTGGCTTACAATAGCCCCCATTATAGAATGGGACAGTTTTCTTTTGACCCCCACTATGGCCCTATATGCCCAGGGCTTTTCCTTTTGCTTAACATTGGAAAACCTACGCTACTAGCTGGCTAAAGAGGGTCCAGTCGGCTAAGATAATAAAATGCTTCGGAATTTGGCCCACAATATAGACAGATGCTGTCTAAGGTTGAGTGCAGAAACATGATCTCTCTTTTGGGCAATTTTTTTGGTTACATTTTTTTTCTTATTACAAAAGAAATATGTGTTCGTCTCTAGCTACCATGAAATTATCAGTTGCCACTTACCGTCTGTCCCACTAAATGTCTACTATAACTACTTTGAAGTTTTGGTTTTTCCAAAACTTTTAGATTTTATGATCTTTTCAGGGCATGAACTATTTCCAGCACTACTTTTTTATCTTTCATAGGGAAGCCATTGATTAATGGGTTCCTGTAAATTCCTGAAATCATTTTAACAGTTAAAAATATTTTTCTATTATAGTTACATATATGGGAAGAGGTGGAGGTTCATAAATCCAGACACTCCTAGGCAGAGGCCAGGCAGATACTTCAAATGAGATGGTGCGTCAGGCTGGAGCTGCACGAGGAGGAGGGGGTGTGCCCAAGGAGTGACACAACTAGCTACAGATGAGAGTTGTTATGTACAAATACAAGCTAGTGTTGCCTTACCCTAGGAATCTTCAAGGAAAGGCAGAAACCAAGAATTTTGAGTCAAAGTTCCTGGTTCTTAAATGCTGACAACTACTTTATTTTTTCATTTTTTTATTTTTTGTGGTACGCGGGCCTCTCACCGTTGTGGCCTCTCCCGTTGCGGAGCACAGGCTCCAGACATGCAGGCTCAGCGGCCATGGCTCACGGGCCCAGCCGCTCCGTGGCACGTGGGATCTTCCCGGACCGGGGCACGAACCCGTGTCCCCTGCATCGGCAGGCGGACTCTCAACCACTGCGCCACCAAGGAAGCCCAACTACTTTATTTTTAAAATGCCATGAGGACTAAACAAATGTGTTGGTGGGCTACTCTGGACCGTCACTTTGTGACCTCTGGTGTGTGCGACTCTACAACTTAATTCTCAGTTTAGTAGGCAAATTAAAAATCTTGACCAGAGCAGAGGAGTGACTATTTCCTAATGCAAAGCAAACAGAAGTTTCTCACCAAGCAATATTCTTAGACCATTAGAACTAAGGTAATACTCAGGAAGGATATTTAATATAGTAGTAGGGTTGTCTCTGTTAACTTCTTAAACTCTTTAATATAGATAATTACAATAGGGAAGGGAGAGAAAGGGAATAAGCCAGATACTAGCCCTGTTTTTTTAATGTTTTTATTTTTCTTGAAAGTTCTTTTTTGACCTGTTACGGCTTAGGAGCTGTCTTCTGTATTTCAGTATATGATCAGGTTAATAGATGGTGGATCCATCCAGTGAACTAAAAATCAAGTATTTGCTTATGATCATGGACAGCTGGTGCTTCTAGCTGAAGCAAAGGGCTGTTTTTCTCAAACCACTAATCATCAGTAAACAGACATCCCTCTCTATGAGGCTGGATTGGATTTTCACTCTGAGGCAGATCCTGCTGGTTGCTTAACCGATATCCATTTTCCCCTTCTTCTTTTGCACTAGAAATAATCAGGGTTTTGGGTGGGAAGAATAACAACAATGTCCAGGAAATGAACAGCTCAACAGAAGACACACTCTGCTTCTACTTCTTACCCTAGAGTGGCCGTGTGACTTGCTTCTGGCTGAAGAGAAATCAGAAGAAATTGCTGGATGAGGTTTCTAGAAAAGGCTCTTAGGAAGGGACAGATTCACTCGACATGCACTCTTTGACTCTCATCTTCTCTCTTCTTTCTGTCTGAAACATGTAAACAATACTGTTCAACTACTTTTATCAATTTATCGTCTGGTGCACCTCTGATACTTTTTTTCTTACATTGTTTGGCTGTTATCTTTTGCTTTGCCTTTTCTCATGGCCCTGATTTTGTAATATTATTTTGACAGGGAGCATAGAAGGTTTTCAGTCTTACTTACAGAACGGTTCATCACAATTTGATTATTATTATTGGTAAATAGTAACAATAAACACAGACTCCATGATTTTATACAGAGATGCCCTCCTTCCTCATAGCACTGATTAAGATCGCATCAAACCCAGGAATTCGTTTCTGTTAGATTTAATTTCATATAATTACCATCAAAAAAAGAACAACAAAAAAATGATGTGTTTATGATGGCATCAGTGCATTTCTGACATTTGTTCCTGAAAGGAGAGAACTTCCATTCTGACTGTGTCAATAAGATCCTAATCCTCTAATCCTCTGCTTATAATTTTACACGTTGGGTGACTGGCAGAATATTCCACAGACCAACATCTGGTGTGGACATTTTATAACATGGTCTCTTTCATTCTAGAGTTCATCCAGTGCTGGGCCCCGTAGGACACATTGTGATGTGACCTTTGTCCCTGCATCTCTGTATTATAGTGTTGGGTGAGTTCGCATTTTGGGCTGTAGGAGAATTCCTGGCTGTTACTCCTATACCAGGATGGCTAGTGATAACTAGATACAAACATGACTGTAAACCACATAAATATAACTCCCTGAAGTCAAACAACATCTATGCTCGTCTATCCCTTTCATCAGACCCCCAAAATATCTGTGGCCACTTGGAAGCCACCCTTTCATTAGGGGAAGTGTAACAGAGAAGCAGCTAGAGTGGAAATAGCAGCATTAAGAGATTACAGTTAACATATTCTGTTTTAAACACAAAGGCAAGACCATGGATGGGACCTGTGCAAGTGACCTTAAGCTTCATTTGCTTCGGGGTAAAATTGCCTCTGCTTAAACCTTGAACTGACTATAGACATGCTGCCTTTTAAGGGTAGCACTTTAATTAATATCAGTGGAGAAACAAATTGCTGTCCTGTTCTTTCTCAGAGATACCTGTAGGTAGAGTGTCAGGAAAAATATAAATTTCAAAGCATTTTTCAGTTCTGTGCCACTCAGAGGTAGGTTTGGAAATGAGGATCTAAGTTTTAGCTAAGTGTGTGTGTGTGTGTGTGTGTGTGTGTGTGTGTGTGTGTGTGTACACACACACACACATACATACAGACATACAGAAGGGATTGAATATAGAAAAAAAGAAATAAATTACCGTAGCATAATAAAGTAAAAAGAATTGAGTTTGAGGGAAAGAAGCATTTCTATTATCTATCATGGGGGACTAGAGCATCTCAAACACAGAAGCTTAAAATAAAATCTTTCACTTATTCTTTCTCATGATTTTGTGGGTTGGCTGAGCTCAGCTGGGATGTTCTTCTGCTCCATGTTATGTCAGTTGAGGCTGCAAAATCTAGAGGCTTGACTGTGCTGGTACATCCAAGGTGGTCATTCCCATGGTTGGCAGTTAGTGCTGGGAGCTGAGCTGTTGGCATAGTGCCTTGGCCTTCCTCCATGTGGCTTGTCAACATTGTATGAACTTCTTACACCATGGTTTCGGAGAGACTCTAGGAGGGAGTGCTAGAACAAAAATGGAAATTGTAGACCTTTTAGGACCCAGCCTTAGAAAGTTACATAGCATCATTTCTAAAACATATGAATCAAAGCAAGTCACAATGCAACATAGATTCAAGGGGAGGAGAAACAGATTCCACTTTTTGATGTCATGAGTGGCAAGGAATTTATGGCCACCACAGGAGGTAAGGATATCCAAAGTTTTGCATTCTTACTGGGTTGAGACTTTACATATGGATTATAAAAACAGAAAAAAGTAAAGATAGGAAGACAATGACTGGCACATAGTAGGCGTTTAAAAATAGTTTGTTGACGTAAAATTTAGGAGCCAGGTTTTTTAGTAATGACTTTTAACGACTGTGATCTTACATTTTGCAAAATATTTATACTTTCAAATGCTCTGCTTTAGTCTCACATCATTCATCAAATTGAATCCTATGTTTTGGTTCAGAAAATTTGGTCACTGTACTTATAGATCATTCATCTGTGGTCTTAACTTGGCTGGCTCTCTGGTATTGGAGTTTCATGGGGTTATTTAGAGCCCTGTTGCTTTCTTTTCCACTTTTATTTGCTTAATAGACATTTTTGGGCAGAGGCAGGTGAGGGGGACTCTAAGGTTGAGGTTTCCTGTAGACTGTGGGCTTGAAGGCATTCTTCCAGTCTGAGGCAATCTGTCAAAAGAGGCAAGCAGTCTTACAGTGGGAGTAACAGCCCCAGCCATAGCACATGTTTGTATTTCTACTGACAATTAAGAGGAGGGGAAACCAATTTTCCAAAAAAAAAAGTTTGGAAGATGGAAAGGGAATAAGGGGTTTGTTTGTCTACATGAAATATTAGTTTGAGTGTAAGAGGAAGCCCTGAGAACCATAAAGATGAGGTGGGAATAAAAACCCTTGATGCATGCACAACTCAGCTGGGATTAAAAACCCAAGGCCTTCCTAGAACCTGATATAACCATTCATGTTGTAATCTAAAGCCTTGTCAATGTATCACAGGTGCACACCACATGACCAGGTGGGGGAAAAGGAGGTGAAGCCATCGGGGAAGAAATGTGGCAGTTTCATCTTCATAATACATACATCCCAAGGTGCGAGTGTGCATCTGGTTTCTATTTCAGAACTCTTTACTAGTAGCTTTACCAAAAGTAGGGCAGACAATTCTGTGAGTTAGGGAGACCATATGTTAACAAGGGGCTAGGAGGGACATGGCATGGTAGTGATGCTGAGGGACCTAGGAGGGATGCTGGGAACCAAAAGGATGAAACGAAAGGATCTGGGAGGAGGTGTTCAGACTTTAGTTTGGGCCACCTGAACAGTCATCTGTTGCTTGGCACTGCTAAATCTTCAGGGAGTCCATAGAATTTTGAAGACATGGATTAAAAAAAATTGTTTCAAGGGTGACTGCCTTTTGGATAGAGCTAAAATGCCTTTCTGATGCGGAACAGATGAAAAATCACTGAATTCTAGAGTTGGAAGGGATTTTAAAGTCATCTAGTGCAGCTCTTCATTGACAGGAAGGTCCCTGATGGCCTCATGTGTCCAACGGGTTATTGGACCTGCCCAAGGTTACAGAGTTTGTGTTCAAGGCAGTCTGGAGACCCATATTCCTACCCTCTATGCAGGACTCTTTTCTTAAATGTATGCTGCTCTGTTGAGCACCAGCCATGTGAATGTGTTAAGACCCTTCTGGTCCCAGATTCCTGGGCCACTGTCCTGGTAATCAACTAGCATTTGTCCAGTGGCCTTCATTGAAATTCACATCTGGAACATTTTTGTTAGTCTTAGGTGAAGTGATGCCATGGTTGTAGTGGTGCTGAAAGCCTCTTTCAGTGGTTTGGCAACATGGGGAATATACTGGTTTTCCTCTGGAAAGTCATTGTCTCCACTTTTTTAAAGTGACACTGCTCCCCTCCCCCCACCAATATAATCACTCTTCACCAGTACATCCGTGGGGTTACCCCTGAGATCTTCATTTGGTTCTAATTTATTTATTTGTGTATTGATGAAGGCTTTGTTGAAGACCTGCTTTAGGCAGAGGACCGTGATGGGTGCCGTAGGGGTGACGTGTTAAATGAATTTGAGCCCTGAACTTAAGAAACAGACTGTTGAGTAGGGTTGAAAGTATGACAGTACTTTAAAAAAGTGTTTAGCCAGAAGGAACAAGAGGAGTTTGGTTTTACAGCTGTGGGTTATGACGTGGGCCTTGGAAGATTAGTAAGATGTGGTTGTGTAGGTGGCAGGAGAAGCATCTAGATGGAGAAGGCTGTGTGAGTGAAGGCAGCACCTTCTCATCTCCAGAAACAGAGTCTCAGAGAAGAGGATGACTGTCCCTGCTGCTGCTGCTGCCGGCCCCCCACTAACAATTCTCCCAGCTCTTTCACTAAAATGAGAATAATTTTCCAAAGTTCCCTTTCCTCTTATTTTCCCCCATCTCTGGCATTTTGACTAGACATCAGTGACGAAGAAACTAGGAAACAAATTAACTTGCCTTTTTTTTTTTAAACACTTACCATCATATTATCAACTGAATCTTTAAGAGTGCCTTAAAAAAAAACGGTACAACCAGTGCCTTCTAAATGTCAAAATAGATGTTTTCCCTGAAAGCATCTAATCTTGCAGCCTCTGAGGCTTTCCCACGCTCTGCTTGGTTTTATTCACCTTGAACCTTCCATTGCATGCTCTTGAGCATCTAGCAAACTCGATGACATAGGACTGCTTCTCCGAACGGAGAAGCTCCTGGGAGCTACTTCTTTATGTGGCCCCAGTGGGTTCAGAAAGGCTTACTTTGCTTGTCCTGGAAGGACACCCAAACGAAACCTTCCAGTGACATGTCAAGGAGTGGCGGGCCCGGATATGTGCTTTTGGCAGTGTTGAGCTGACACGAGCATCTGTCAGATCTGCCTTTTTATGACTCCCTCCAGACAGCTTGAAAAGAGATGAAAAGGTTTATTGGATCTGAGGAAGAAAGTGGTCAGGAAAGAGCGTGAGGAGGGTGAGGCTCTTGCCAAGCTCAGGTTCCCCTCTGATATCTCAGAACATGTGGTTTTTTTGCTAGCCAAGTAAGACGTGTGGTTTGCATTCTCTCTCTGTCTGTCTCTGTCTTTATCTCTATCTCTCTCCCTCTCCCTCTCTGGGAGCTGTCTTTGTGCTTCTCCTTGGAATCTATTGCCTTTTATTTCTTTGTTTTGGGGGACTTGTAGTCAGCCTCTAAACCTTCCTATTGATATTTCAAATAGGGGCAGGCTTCTTAGCCCTGTGTTTTTGGAGTCCTTTCTGGAAGGTATAAGAAAGATTGAAAGGCTATTGTCATCTTTGTGCAAGCTCCCTACCCTCCTCTTAGAATTCCGTAAAGCTATTTGCTTTTCTTCTTCTGTAGCTCTTCGTGCTCTGTGGCCTCTTTTGATGATCCTCTTACTGAATTTTACCTAACTAACCCCTCAGTCCCAAACTGAAGTCTCAGCTTTATCCTAGGCTCCAGGAGCAACCTAGTCTTTGATTGGAGCAATTTTAGGAACACTGTTTAACTCACATTTGTCAAAATAAGGTCTTTTTGCTGCTACTTGAGATCTGACTCTGGGACTGTTCATTTGTTCGTACATTCATTCAGTAATAAGTATATATTGATTATATACTAGTCTGAGGCATTGTCTTAGTATCTGGGGACATGGTAGGAAAGAATTCAGACAAATTGTTTGCCCTCAAGGAAGACAGATAACAACTCACTAAGCAAGTAAACTGTGTGTAGAGCATATTAGATGGTAATCAGTTTTAAGGAAGGTGAAGGCAAGGATTACTTCCAGAAAATAGAGAAAAAGTTGAAGAGTTACCCATAGGAGAGAATACTTAAGTAATTTAGAGAATTGGTGCAAAAAATTAGAGAACGGCGCAAATAGGATTTTCAGAAACAGAAATGGAAGAGAGGAACATTTTTGAGAAATGATACAAAAAATTTTTCCATAATGGAAGGAACATGAATTTCCATATTGCAAAATTTCACTTAGTCCCTAAAACCATGACTAGAACCAGGATACATTCTCGTGACATGGATGAAGAGGAAATTCTGAAATCTTCCAGAGAGCAAAATACAACTCACTCACAAAGAAACGAAGATGGCATTGTCCAGTAGCAACACTGGAATCAACCCAGAAGATAACAGAGGAAAGTCTTCAAAATTTGGAGAGAAAATGATTAAGATAGAATTTTCTATCCCAAGAGACTCATAATTGAGTGTGAGGGTACAACAAAGACAGACATTTTCAGATATGCAGGTTTGCAAGCAGTCTTCTTCTCATGCTTCTTAGAAGCTACTCGAGGAGGACATAGGATGCAGGAAATAGACAACGCATCATGGAAAAGTAGTGAGAGGGATTTCCTAGGTGACGAGAAGAAACCTCCCAGGACATCAACTCTGCAGCAGGACTGGAGAGTGACATTTCAGCCTGGAGCAAGAAGAGAGCACATGAAAAAAACATGTAATTAATGAATTTACTTTATATATTTGAGAATATGGAAAATTGTATTGAGAGGTTTTGACAGAGTGTAGGGGGGTCTGGTCATAAGTACCTAGAAAACGAAGCAAATCTTAGGGCAAGCAGAAGGTTCTATGAGAAAGGAAATGTAATCATGCTTAATACTTGTCACAGCAGTGAACAATATTCAGTAATCACAATAATGTGTATTATATTGTAGGTTGTGTATTGTAGGTTGTGTATATAAAGTGTATTATATTGTAAGTTGTAGAGAAGGTTAGTGGAGGTATGAGGAATGGAATGTAAATGAGCTAACCAATTCTCTACCATAGTGAGAAATCGATACATAGTGGTTAAAATTGAAATTGGCACTAAAGCACAGTTTTTAAAAATAGTTTCATATCAGAAGAACAGCTAAGGGAGCTGAAAGTGGTTGTTTTCTAGGAAAGAGGATGGTGGTGAGTCAAGGAGTGGTGAGTCAGGGGACTGTTGTTCTTTGTTATCTACCTTTTAGTATCATTATCTCTATGACTGCTAAGTAAGCATCAACTTCAGGAAAATTAAAAATATGAATGAATGAAATGGGACGAAGAGCAGAGGGTTTGCTGCATCTCTATCTTGGCATGTGAGTGGGGAGAAAGAAAGGAAATCTGCTTCCCAGAAAGTACCACTCAATTTACCCAGGGTCAGTAGAGCCATTCATAGGAGCTGACTCTTTCCTTCGTTATGGCTGCTTGACCTCACCAGGTCAAACAATGATGTGTGTCCTCCTCTCTCTGAATCAAAGGCAATAAGTAATGTACATCCCCACATGCACCAGAAGATTTGCAGGATATTTTTACATGAGTAGCATGGTAGCAAATATGATTTTTTATTCTAGGGAATTCAGATATTTGGCCTGGATTATAACACATTCAAAAGTCCCTCTCAAACCATGCTCTTAGCATTTTAAAATGTAATGATCTGGATGGGAAAAACAGAACTAATTGCTGGTATGGCGGTCAAGGGGAATTTGTTTAGTCTTTGCTCTACTCTGACCTAACCCACATACTTGGGTCTCAACCCCCTGCACATGCTTATTGACTTTAAACAAAAAAGGTACATGTCCATATTCAGGGGCCCACAAGGTAGCCAGATGGTTAGATTCTTTGGGGGTAGTGATTCACTTCTCAACTGAGAGAGGAAAACTGCTGTAATGACATAGAGTGTGTATGGAAACCAGAGCCCTGTTACACTCATAACCTGAGTGAACGTTCTTATCTCCCTATGCCCCTTTTAAATCAATATGCCCATTTTATGATTTTGTAAAAATTTCATGTGATATCACCGAGGAGAAGAAACTTGATACTTTTAACAGGTCTCTTCTTGGCGAGATGTTATGCTTGGCTCCTACAAGTGGGCTCCACAATATATATCTGGACACCTTGTACATATCTGATAAAGAGTGAAAAGCTGACATCTTTTGTAGACTGAAGTGTCATTATGCTTTTGGAAAACGTGTGTGTAATTGATAGGACAATGGGTGTCTGGATAGATATACCGTGTAGACTGATTCTTATTTCATCATAAATTGTAGTTCGAAGATGTGGTAAATGGGGCAATGTTGTGATCTCCCATGTGTGGGTATGTAGAAGTGTGTGCACACTCATACACACATATGTTTAAGGTAAGAGTAAATATATACACACATAAGGCAAAAACAAAGCCATGATTAAGAAGAAAGGACGTAACATTGCTGGAATGAACCGAGGGCAGGAGCTTCAGGAATACAGCAAGGGAAGGGGATTAGAAGAAGTTGGAAAATCTACGCTAAAAGACGAAAAGTGAAGCCTTTATGTGAGCTGGAAGAGTTCTTGTTCAACTGCCTTCTGCTTATGAACAAGGAAATGATGGCCCAGGAAGAAGGAAGGGACGTATTTAAGTCACACAGCTAGTTAGTGGCGGAGTCAAATCTAGACCACGACTTGACTAATCCTTGGTCCAGTGTGCTTTGCAATTGATTCTGTTACTTGAGCAGTCAAGTAGGGAAAGGAGTCAGTGATCATGATCATAGGTCCCTAACAGAGCGATTAGGTTAGGCTTCCCTATACCCCTATGGGCATAGTTGATGTGGGAAAGGGTGAAAGAGTTAAGCATTGATCCAGCAGAAATGATCTGTTGTCCATCAGAATTCAGGCTTGGAGGCTAAACGATTCAGAGATGACTAAAAGATAAAAAGAATCTCCTCTTGAATACATTAGTCTTATGTATTAATTCATACCAAGTGGGAGTTTGGGACAAAGTGGATCAATTGCAATTTTTCTAATCACTTTTTAGATCTCAGAAATGATCACAGCGTACAATAGATACTGCTTTCAAGAATGACTGGGAGTGTTAAGAGTGGCTGATGACGAAGCAGGGAGAAGGGGTTAGGAGAGGGCCTGGGGCTTGGGGCTCAGTGGGAGGGTGCAAATGTGGAGGGGAGACAGGTACTCCTTGAGCCAAAGGGGCTAGCATTTGTTGAGTGTGTTGTGTAAGTCACAGTCCCCACAGATAGTGTAAGGCACACTCAAACTAGGTAATTGAGAATTCAATAAAGGAACTATTCGTAAAAGTGTGGCCAAGAATTAAGTAAAGCAGCACTGATGCTGCCACTGCTTGGACCTGGCTGCGGTGGAGCCCTTACCACCCTGGGCCAAAAGGAGCAAGTAGATGGAAACGGGAAGATGGTAGCTCCAGCTGCAGGAAAGGCAGGAGGTATGGGTGTAAGGATGTAGTCAAACTATGTGATCTGGTAGCAAAGGAGCCAGAGGGGGAAAAATAAAACTAAACAAAACAGACCATCACTCACTCTTCTCCACTGCTCTGATCTCCTCCCTTTATCATCCCCACGTGAAGCTGGAAGGTATTGCAGATCATTGACACAGTCTATATGGGTCAACCTCCCAGGGCACAGGCTAGGGCAGAGGAGGGCAAAAAGTGGATCTGTAGTGGTGAATGCAGTGTATCCAGGGCAGGGGTCTTGAGTGATTGCGACACAGTTTCTACAAGCTGCATATAGATTTATTCTCTATACAGACCTCTTCCTTGAGAAACCACTTTTTTTTTTTTTTCCATGTCAGTAACTTATCCTCACATTACCAGTAACTTATGCTAACATTTTACTTTTGGAAAAAGTAAAACCCAACTCTAAGAGTACTTCTTAGCATACTCCCATGATCCCTGCTGCTGTGTGGCACTGTCCCTTAACATAGTGAAATGACTTTCCCAGGCTTGTTTATAAATTCCAAAGCCTTATTTGACATAATATGCTTTTAAAAAATTCAACTCTCCTCACTAAATGTGTCATGTATTGTTCACATGGCAAAGTCTGCCCTGATGGCTTAGGCGTTTCCCCTTTAGTCTTGACCTGCAATAATCACTATAGTTTCTGGGTATAAAGGAATGTGAGACTGTTTAGTTTTGAAAGTGCATGGAGTTCACTGAAGGCAGGAGAGCTTGTTCCCTCCCATAGAGCCAGCTTCTCCAATATAAGGGGAAATCCTGCCTCAGTATCTTAAGTTCATTAATATGTATCAGCTCACCTTGGGGTATTTAGACCTATTAACAGGTAATTGATATTATAAAACCCTAGTTAATGAATAAGAATGAAAAGTAATTTACATACACTAAGAAATACAACTGCCGAATGAATAGGAATGCTTATTTGGACATTAAATGGATTGTTGTAATTCTCTCTGGAAATTGCCCTTGGCCAAAGGGACCTGTCTCACACAAGGTTACATCCTTCCCTGAAGGAAGCCCACATCCCATGGCTGGTCCAAAGGTCTCTAGGAGCTTGGGCTCTGTGACTCAATTAAGGACCTCCCTCAAGAGCGATTTCAGCTTCAGACCTTCCCATGAGGTCAGCTGAGGCCTCAGTGGCAAATGTGACCCACTTTAGTCTCCCCACACCCAGTCCTGTTTCTTGTGCTCCTCACAGGTGTTGCTCCCATGACAGTTCACCAGTAAACTTCCTTCATGCAAATCTTCACATTAGAGTCTGTTTCAAGGAAAGCTGACCTATGACACTTGGTACCAGAACAGTCCTAGGAAGCAGTTTCCAAAATGGGATTTTGAAACTAGATCACCTGCCAGCTTCCTGGCAATAAAGCCTCCTTCACTGGTGGTAGATGGAGTATTAATAACCCTGGCATGTAGTTGCAAAGCATTTGTTAAAATTTTCACTTGTATTGAACTTGAATGAGACATAGGTGGAAGGGAATGAACCGCTGGGTGCAATATTTCAAGTTTTTGAGAGGTTCATATAGTAGTTATCAGGACTATGGAATTGAATAGCTCTTTCTAGGGCCTGTTGAGGAACTGGAAAAAGACAATGATAGGCCAAGGGCGATTAATTACCAATTTAATCCTAAGTGTGAAAGCGAGAGAGCCCATGACAGCTTATAGAAATATTCTCATCTCCTGAAGTTGGAGAACAAAAAAATCAGATGACCCATAACTTAATTCTCAATTCTAAGGGTAGCAGAGCACCAGGGAGAGCTAAAATCTCGACTCTGGCAAGTCTGCTCTACCAAGGTTAGGACACAGATTGAAAGAAAATGAGACCTTGAAATTTGGCACGGTGAAAATACACTAGAGAATTTTGTACCCTCAAAATATTTTCTTTTCTCCCTGAACACTCTGGGCCTACAGTAGGCCCGTTCCTCCCTGTATAGTCTTGCATTCTCCCCTCTTTGAAGAAGATACAGAAGTATTTGTCTTGGATGACAATACGTAGCTCTCTCAGGATCTAGCTTCAACACCTTTCTGGCTAGCAGGCCAACAATTAGGGTCAGATTACAACATAACCTAGCAGGGAACCTAGCTCTTAGGTTTAAGGAGGAAAGGAACTATACCCCTAAGAAGCAGCAGGACTTAGTCAGCTTATACCAGCAGGAACTAGGAAAATATGGATCCTTTAGGTACTGAATCAAGTGGGAAGGCGGAGATGCAGTTGAGTAAGGGATGTTTACTGATGTGGGGACATTCTCCTATGATGTAGGATTTAATGCGTGGAAAGGACCCAAGAATATGATCTAACATGCTGCTAGAATTGCTCTTAAAGCTTGCAGAAAGTGATGGGGCACACTGAGTGAAGCAGAATTGCCAGAACTGTCGCACATGGTGAATAGATCAAAACGTTCAGAGAAGGGGGCATGCTAGTCTGCAAAACCTGTCCACCAGCTCTATTCTGTTTGAGGGCTTAAAGAACACTCCACTTACCAAAAGGATAAAGAATGTACTGGTGAGAGGGGCCACGGTACTGTTGAGAGCCTCCGTGGTGGCTGCCCTCTGAAACCAGGGCTGATAGAAGGGGTGCTAGAATAGAAGCGGGCTATGAGGCAATGGGATTGACTGGAGCCTGATAATATAGGCCAGGTAGGGGCACTTGCCCATCAGAAGCCAGATGGGAGTGAGGATGGTAATGCACAGCAAGGTTGGAATGGCAGCTGGTCAGCCTGATCCACAGAGAGCTATGGAGATAGGTAACAAAATACAGTATTTTTAGGGGCAAGATAGATGGGCAGCCATTGATGGTATTACTTAATCGGAGGAATCAAGGATGATCATCTGGAGTCTGAGGGTAGCTGGTCTAATAGAAACTCACAATTCCTAGCTCTGCTTCAGGACCTGAGCCAGCCTTCAGACCTGAAACTCAGTGACTAAAGGAGAAGCTAAGTATTCAGCCTTCCAACACCACTGTCATTGTATACAGTAATTATATTCTCAGTCATTTCCCGAAGGGAATTATGGCCATTTACTTGGGAAACCGTACACTGGGGAACGGGCATAAACCACATACTCTGTGGGCTGTTGGACACGCAGTCCAAGTTGATATTGATTTATAGGGTCCTGAAACATCATCACTGCCCTCCTATTAAAGTAGGAACAAATAGGGGCCAGGTTATAAATGAGGTACTGGCTAGGTTTGGCTTATAGTGGGCCCACTGGTCCAGGGGCCCATACAGTGGCATTTCCCTGATCTCTGAATGTATAATTGAAGTGGACACCTTTGGCAATGAGAATAAATACCCCAATAGTTCCTTAGACTATGTGGTAAGAGCCTTCCTAAAGAGGAAGACCGATTGGAGGCCTCTGAATCTGCCCTATGACTGATGTTTAAGATAGTGAATAAAATAATGGTTCATCCCACTAGAATTTGATTAATGCCGCCCTTAGAGCCTAAATAATACAGAGGTGGTGGTTACCATCATATTTCCAATTAATTCACACCCTGGCACATAGAAAAACCAAATGATCCTGGAAAATGATGGTGGACTTCCACACATTACAGTTTCCCCAACTGTAACTGCTATGTCAAATGTAGTAACCTTTACAGATGAATATGACCTCAGGTATGTGGGATGTACACATTGATTTGGCAAATAGTCTTCTTTCTAGCCTTGTGAAGAAGGAAGACCAGATGCAGTTTGCATTTATATGGAATGCTCAATAATGTCCATTTGTGGTCTTGCCCCAAGGCTGTGCTTACTCTCCCACACTCTGTACAGTCTGACAGTTTGCTCTTCCACAAAACAGTCCAAAGAAAACAGGACCATTTGCATATTTTGTAGAACATGACATTGGTCCACAATATTGATAACATCTTGTTATTTGGACCAAATAAGAAAACTATGGAAAATACACTGGAGGCCATGGTAAAACACATGTAGTCCAGAGAATAGGAGAAAACATTCAGGGTCCTGCAACATCATTGAAATGTAAGGAGTCCTGTGGTCTGGTACATGCTAGGGCATCCACTTCAATAAAGGGAAAAAATATTGCATCTTGTTCCTGGCATCACTAAGAAGAGAACACAATATCTGGTAGGTCTCTTTGGGTTTTAGAAGCAGCATATTCCACATTTAGGAATACTTCTCCCACCCATTTACCAAGAAGGCTGCCAGCTTTAAGTGGGGTTCAGAGCAGGAAAGGGTTATGTAGCAAGTTGTGGTTACCTCTTAGATCATACAACCTAGTAGATCCTATGGTATTAGAGGTGATTGTTTGATGGGAAAGAGGCCATGTGGAGTTTATGAAAAGCCACAAGGGCTCTGGAGCAAGGCCATGCTATCTGCAGCAGAATATTATGTACTATTTAAAAATTGGCTCCTGTATTTACAATAGCTAAGACATGGAAGCAACCTAAGTGTCCATTGATGGATGAATGGATAAAGAAGATGTGGTACATGTATACAATAGAATATTACTCAGCTGTAAAAAAGAATGAAATAAAGCCATTTGCAGCAACATGGGCAGACCTAGAGATTATCATATTAAGTGAAGTAAGTCAGACAAAGACAAATATCATATGCTATCACTAATATGTGGAATCTGAAAAAATGATACAAGTGAACTTAGAAACAGACTCACAGACATAGAAAACAACTTTATGGTTACCAAAGAGGAAATGGGGGAGAGGGATAAATTAGGGGTTTGGGATTAGCAGATATACACTATTGTATATAAAATAAACAACAAGGTCCTACTGTATAGCACAGGAAACTATATTCAATATCATGTAAAAACCTATAAGGAAAAGAATCTGAAAAAGAAGATGTATATTGAATCACTTTGCTGTACACCTGAAATTAAGACAACGTTGTAAATCAACTGTATTTCAATTTTAAAAAATGGCTCCTGGTGTACTACTGGGGCCTGGTAGAGATGGAACACCTGAACACAGAGCATCAAGTGACTATAATGAGCTCAGTTCTGTCAGAACTACCTGGTTATCAAAGTCTGACAGGCCCAGCAGAAATCCATTGAAAGATGGAAGTGGTACATCTAGGGTTGAGCATGAACACGGCCAGAGGGTGCAAATAAGGTGCTCAAGCACACTCCCAGACCGCCATATCATCTACCACTCTCCCAGTTTCTCTGCCTCAGCTTGTACCTGCAAAGGGAGGGTACCTATGTCCAGCTGACAAGAGAGGGAAAGTCTGAACTTGACTCATGGGTGGGTGCAAGATGAAAATGGTTTAGTGCTTCACTACAGCCCTACTCATGGGCAGCCCTGAAAGAAAGATCAGGGGAAATCCTCCCAGCGGCCAGTTTTGGCAAGTGCATCTGGCATCCACATAGTGAGAAAGAGATGTGGCTCTAAGACTGTATATACATGGATATGAGTAGTAGTGGATGGTTGGTGGTTTGCCAAGGGTTGGAGGAAGAGAAAGGTTAGACCATTAGAGACAAGGAGATTTGGGAAGTAGCAGGCATGTGGATGGACTTTTGAGAGTGGGCGTGAAGTTTGAAGGCCTTTATATCACTTGGTATTTACCACCAGAAGACCTCCTTCATTGAAGAGGCACTAGACAGTTGATGTCAACCAGAGTGTAGTTGGCCTCTCCATTTTTGGCACAATGGGCTCAGCAACAGAGTATCCTTGATGACAGGGACAGGAAGGTATGCATGGGCCCAAAAGCATGAGCTCCCACTTGACAGTGCTGAGCTAGCTTTTGCTGCTGTGAATGTCCCACCTACCAACCTATCCAACTGGAGCTCCTGGTATAGCACTGCCCTTCAAAACCAGCCAGTCACTGTGGACGCCCCCTTCACTGTAAAAGGGAACAGCAGTTCCTCTTGACTGGAACTGATATAAATTCCAGGTATGGGTTTTCCTTTCCCAGTGGCAGAGCAGTGCACCCCACGCTATCTGATACCTTACAGAGTGTTTTATCCACTGAAACAGGACACCACAAAATAGTGCCTGTGACAAGAGGCTCCTATCAAAGGAGGTGTGGCAGTGAGCATACAACCAAGGGTCCACGTGTCCTGTCGCATACCACACTACTCAGAACCATCAGCTTGCAAGGCAGGTGGAATAGCCTTTTGAAAATATAGCTGAGATGATAGTTTAGAGGTGATAACCTTCAGTGATGGAGTGCCATACTACAGGTTGTGGTACACACTCAAAATTCATTTACATAGGCTGTGTCCTTAATGGGTGAAATAATTGGGTCCAGGAACCAGGGGTTAGAAATAGAAGGAGCCCTGCTTATCATTACTCCCGGTGACCTACTTGGGGGAATTTATACTTTGTGTTGCTGCAACTCTAAGCTCTTTAGTTCTAGAGGCTTCCAGAGTCAGAACACTGCCATCGGGGGACACAGCAAGAGTCCTATTACATATTAAGCTTTAACTGCCACTGAGCCACTTTGGGCTCTGGTTGACAAGACACCGGCAGACAAGGAAATAAGTCATCATCTTAGCAGGAGTGTTGACCCTGATCATTAGAGATAGGGCTGCTCTTATATAACAGGGGACAGGGAAGAGTGCCTTTGGCTCCCAGGTGATCTAAGGGGGACGTTTCTTGGTTCTCTACTGTAAAATTTTGATAGTAAATGGGCACATGCTCAAGTGCTGCAGTTACAGCCTCAGAAAGGCAAGAGGATCGTGGGCTTAGACCCCTTAGGGATGAGGGTCTGGGTCTCCACCTGGTAAACCACCAAGACCTACATAGGTGCTAGCAAAGGTTAAGAGGAGTCTAGATTGGGTAATAAAGAAGACATGGCTACCAAGTGTGTCCTGTGAGCAGCAGCAAAGGCAGAAGTTCTAATTTGTCTTAATAACTGTCCCCTTAAAAAGTTCCCCAGGAAAAGATACAAACTAGAAAGCATGTCATGAGAGTTGTTTCCAGATGGAATAGACTCACAATTCCGAAGCAAGTGGTTTGGGTGGCAAGGAGTGCTGTCTTGTGGACCTGTGGTCCACCCAGATACTGCTTTAGGAACTAAAGCACCGGAAGTGATGGCTGCTGACCACTGATAGTGGAGTCCCTTTTGGGGAAATGCCCTCAGCTGGATAAAGCTGCCTCATCCAAGCTCACACCTTCCCTCTGGGTGTATCCTGCATTCAGTGACTGATCAAATCATGGGGACAAATATTTGGCCCCCTTTGTCTCAGCGTGGGACACCTATGATCGGCCGTTCCAGCTTCATACCCCCTGTGGAATTGTCTGAGGCTGTTGTCACGGCATTGCAGCTCAACATCTACTCTGCTCCCTCAAAGAAGTTAGTCCCCAATTAATTCCCTTCATGCAAATCTCCATCCCAAAGCCTATTTCCTGAGAAACCCAAACTATAACAGATAAACAGGTTTTTTTGGGGGTTTTTTTGTGTTTTTTTTTTGCGGTACGCAGGCCTCTCACCGCTGCGGCCTCTCCCGTTGCGGAGCACAGGCTCTGGACGCGCAGGCTCAGCGGCCATGGCTCACGGGCCTAGCCGCTCCGTGGCGTGCGGGATCTTCCCGGACCGGGGCACGAACCCGCGCCCCCGCGCCCCCGCATCGGCAGGCGGACTTCCAACCACTGCGCCACCAGGGAAGCCCGATAAACAGTTTTTAAATCATAAAACACAAGGGATACCTACTGTTCCTGGCCATTGTAGGTTAAGTTTTGTTAATTTCAATTTTTTTATAAAGTGGCCTTCCCTGACATTGTCGTTGGATTTTAAGTGTACTCTACATGTAGTCCAGTAGTCCTCTATCCCCTTATTGCATTACTCAGAGGCACAGACATTCTCTGAATTCCCAGCTGCAGGAAAAGTGTCCACTGAGGAAGACATCATCTTCATGTGGATTTGCCTTTTTCTATGGGTTTACTTAGTGGCCATGCCAGCTGTCATTTTCAGCTGCTTTGAGTTGGCCAGTGTTGTCATTATCCTCCGGATGACATTAGAAAACAATCTGATTCATCATTATGTGCCTATTGTATTGGCTAGGCATTTCCACACAGATTGTTGCATTTAGCTTTTGAAACAAGATTGTGGACTACTATGATTTCTAATTAACAGATAAGGAAAATTGAAGCTCACTGAGGTCGAGTATTTTTTATTTAACTAGCTAGAAAGTTTTAATAGTCCAGATTCAAAGTCAAATCCTGACTCCAAGTCTAGTATTCCCTTCCCCCCCCCAATAAGATAGCCACTCATTGTGTATAGACTTATAACTAGTGCCTGCACCAGGCCTGGGTGACTCTCTACATTAAACGATCACCTGTCATGAACTAGGATCTCTTGAAAGCCTTTGAAACTCCCCACATCCCTCTTCTAGCTGATGTGGGTCCACCCTAAGTCATGGATGTTGTTTTCTCCTTTATTGGCAAGCCCCTGAAGCGTGGTTGAGGAGTTGCATCACCGTCCTGGCTAAACTCTTCTCTCTTACGTGAGACCGCCCAGTGAAGTGCTCATTTATAAGCAGTCGTAAATATGCAGTGAAGCTCAGCAAACTCTTTCACCCTCACTGATTTAGTTGTTTGTTTGTCTGTTTATTTTCTTCTACCATCAGTATTACCTGGAAGGTCACCCTGTTTAGTCACAATGTAGATTTGCAGTCCTTGTCTGGGAAACGGCTTATTGGTGAAGCCTGATACTGAAAAGTAATCTTCTTCAGGATATGAGTACCAAAGAGCTGTTACTGTGTGTAATAACAAAGCAAAACTAAGGATCCCCAGAGAGAAGGTAGTTTGGCAACTGATGGACCATGGTCGTTATCGACAGAGTGCTTAAATAAGAATACCTTCAAACCCTGAAGAGTGGGTTTCTGTGTTTTAAATATAGATTCTTGCTCTTCAGATGGGACTCTTTCCAAATGACCTCCTGACTTAAAGGGGTAGACTTAAAGAACAATTGACGGCAGTTTTGTGTCGAGAGGAAATGAAATGAGACTAGATCTGTGGAAACTGTAGAACATGTCTTCTGGTGTTTTGTGTTTGAAACAAAGAATCTTCAGGTATACATATGAGAATATGAAATAGCAAGTGTGTTGTATCCAGCTAATGTTTGGTGGCCAATTATCATCAGTGTCATTAGTTTGGTCTAGAAGGCTCAACAGGACTCCGAATGGAACTGGCCCCTTTGGAAGATAATGCGGGGCAAAAAATATAGGCCAGTCTTACGATGTTGAAAAGTCCATGTGGTTATTTACTTTAACAATCGATGAACTTTTTAAAGAAAGAAATCACTTTGCCATACAGCATGTTATCTATGTAAGTCAATTCATTTGTCTCATGGAATAAACTCAGGAAAACAGCTGGTGGACTGATCTCACCAGGATGGCAGATTCCTTGGCCATTCTTCAAAACACATTTAAAAAAAGAGAGTGATTTTTGCCATTTGCCCTGGAAGTGTGACTGTTTTATGTGGCTTCCAGGAGAAGAGATGATGGGGAAATAGCCCGCATTAATTCCACACATGAATTTTGGCTAAATGTTCCTAAAGGATTTGAAAATTCTGTACACATTGTTGCAATCTGATTTATTTAAATAGCGCCAAAAAGGTGAAAACCAAAGCCCTTTCCTTAGTTGCTACATTCATCACATTTCCACTTAAACATAACTATCTTAAAAAGGATTCCCCTCAGCCTGATTTTCCCCTTTTTCCTTATTTCTAGCTAGGATTTTTTTTTTCTTTTGGGAAAGTTTCACGTTTAAATAAATCATTTCTATAACCAGTTATTTAAACTAAAAATCTCTTTCAAATAAAGAGGTACCTTTTGAGTGTTATTAAACATTAAAATATCATGAAAATGTCTATTAATTGATTCTTCAAGTCGATATGTGTTGAGTGACTCTCTGGCCTGGGCACTGTTCCAGGTCATGGATGACAACCTAAGTTAAGAAAAGTGCCAGAAAAATTGTTAAACTACCCTGCACATCAGCTTCTGGCCTTTGAATGACTAGATCTGCTGCTGGAGGTGATAGGGGAAAATGAGTAGTGTTGATAAACTATAACATTTTGATAAGTGTTCAGTTTAATTAAGATCTCACTTTGGAGGTATATTTAATTAAATTAATTTATTTAACATCTTTATTGGAGTATAATTGCTTTACAGTGGTGTGTTAGTTTATGCTTTATAACAAAGTGAATCAGCTATACATATACATACATCCCCATATCTCCTCCCTCTTGCATCTCCCTCCCACCCCTCTAGGTGGTCACAGAGCATCGAGCTGATCTCCCTGTGCTATGCAGTTGCTTCCCACTAGCTATCTATTTTACATTTGGTAGTGTATATATGTCCATGCCACTCTCTCACTTTGTCCCAGCTTACCCTTCCCCCTCCCCGTATCCTCAAGTCCATTCTCTATGTGTCTGCATCTTTATTCCTGCCCTGCCCCTAGGTTCTTCAGAACAAGTATTTTTTAAGATTCCATATATATGTGTTAACATATGGTATTCGTTTTTCTCTTCCTGACTTACTTCACTCTGTATGACAGACTCTAGGTCCATCCATGGAGATGTATTTTAAATGTTTAAATGGAGAACTCCAAACTAAAAGCATCTTGAGTAATCTGAAAGATGTACCTCCTCTTTGAGCAATTCCCTAAAAATAATTTCCTGTCTAAAAATGTTGGTTAATTAAAAATGGTAAGTAGGTACTAAAAATACTAGTTTTGGTCATAAGCAACAGAAATCAATGCCAGATAGCTTGGGGGACAAGGAGAGAGATTTATTAAAAGGAAATAGGGGTTTTCTCAGGAAATCCAAGGACAGGAATGTAGCTGGGCCTTAGGAATAAACTGAACGTAGGACTCACCATCAGTATCCTTCCTCCATCTGTCTGTCGCCTCTGCCCTTCTTCCTGTGTTGGTTTCATTTTTCTCCCTTTGCAGACTGTTTTTCCCTGCTTTTCCTGTCCAGGTGGTAGAATCCATGGCCACTGAAAAGCCCCTCTTTCATTCGATATAGACTCCCAAGCGGAATGATAAAGAATGTCACTCATTGTAAGGATTCTCAGTTCTCTGACCCAGATTTGTTCACATGATCACCTTGGACCAATCGACCGAGACTGGATGGGTGTGTTCACACAGGACTGGACTACCAGGGCTCAACCATGTGATGGTTAAAGGGTGGAGAAGATATGTTTCAGGAAAGCATGACTGGTGGGTCTTTGAAAGAAACTGTGCCGTCAACAAAGTAGTTGTCCACGAAAAGTAGAGCTATTTTTATCTACAGGTATTGCATGTACATTAAAAAAAATTATTGTTTGAGAAAATTTGGTAATAAACTTGGGTTGGCAAACTACGGCCCACAGACCAAATCTGCCATGAGGCCTGTTTTTGTAATGGCCCCTGAACATTTTTAAATGATTGTTAAAAAAGTAGAAGATCACGTAACAGAAATTGTGTGTGGCTTATGGAGCTTTAAGAGAAAAGGGGCAGAAAAACTGACCCCTGATCTTTAACATGGTAGGTGGGCAGGAAGCCTCTGCATCTCATCTGCTGGGTACTAATCCTAACTCAGTCATCCTAGAGTGAGACCTAAGGCAAGTTACAGAACCTCTCTGCACCTCTGTTTCATCCTTTGTTGATGAGAACAATAATAACAATCACAACTATGCCTATTTTATATAGAATTTTTATGCATAGTAAATGAGTAGATATCTGTAAGTCATTTAGAATAGTGCTTGATATATGTTAAGAATGTAAGTTATTATTACGTCAAGTCACATATAATCCTAGTCATCTTTTTATATATATATATACACACATATAAATGAATATATATGAATATATGTAAAATATATATATTAAAACACATATATACACTATGTATGAATAATTTCTTTTTGTGAATATAATTGTCCATGAAGTGTACTTTTGGAGAATATTGGGTTGGCCAAAAAGTTCGTTCGGTTTTAAGTAAAAAGACATTTTTCATTTTCACCAAGAATTTTATTGAGCAATGGATTCACTAACCGAACGAACTTTTTGGCCACCCCAATACTATTGAAAGGAACCCTATAATGTGATGATTTGTGAAGGAAAGAGCTATTTTTAAAAAAGAAATCCTCACCTTTCATATATTGACATATATAAGACTCTTAAGGAGTCTTAAAGCAGGAGAAGTCTATTTGGCTGTAGATAAACTTAAAACCAATAGCTCATACCAAACCAAAGGATATGAATTTGACATTGTCCTCAGTGTTACTCCCTCCTTTAAAAGCAAAATTTACTTTCCAACACTAAATGGGAGTATTCGTATTACAGCAATACAAATGTCTCAAAATTAAATTTAAAACATTTACAGAAGTCCACAGATGTGACTTTGAACCTTCAGAGTTCTTATTCAACATAATTGTATGATACAAATACCTATGTATGGATTAAAATCCACATGAATGTGATGATCTATTCTGTATGATTGCATTTTATCCAGAAACCATCCTAATCTCAATCTCTTCCCTCTCCTGTTTTCTCTCTCCTCTCATATTAACATGTGTTTGTATACACACTGTGCACGAGGACTTAGAGCATGTAAAGAGAAAAATATATAGGCACAATCTATGTTTATCTGTAACCATATATTACATCACATAAAATCTACAAAAAAAACCCTTGTAGTATTTTTACCGGAAATAACATCTAGGGGTGAAAAAGTATATCTTACCGACTTTAAGGTACTTCATTTAACACATAGGTATAAAACCCCATTTGGAAAAGATCTTTCTGAAAAGGGGGTTATCTCATCAATCAAGCGCTTCCTGTGTATGTATTGTAAATAATAAATGTATGCCACATGTGTGGCTGGAGGAATGCTGAAAAAAACTCTACTGGTGTGCGGAGGAAATACAGCTGAAATAACTTCTACCAATCGAGTTCATCCCACTCAGCAAAAATTGAGCAAGCCACATTCATCAATATTGATTTCAGGTTTCATCAGCAGGAACTTTTTGAGCAAGACCTTTTCAGTTACATTTTCCATTTGACATTTCTCATTAGACTCAAAGTGTTCACTGTGTGTAAGTCTTGTCATGTAATTCAAAACTGAACTCATCAAGCAACCTTTCCAACCGAAAGAAACAGTAGACGCGGTTGCCTCTTGAAGAAGTAAATTTCTATATTTAGACAGCTTCATATGTCAGCTTGGAATCCTTGCTTCCTCCTCATCCTGTTTTTTGGAGTAAATATTGTTATTTGTTTGTTTTTGTTCATCAATCACAAAGAAAGGTACTCTGTGCCTGTAAGCAATATTGGAGATATCATGAAACACTAGTTCTGTGGAATCGCTCTGCTGGCTGTTCAGTGGAATATAATGTACTAGTTAGGGCTCTGGAGTGAACCTCATTCTGGCCCCTTGACTCTAGAATTCTGATCCGTTTGTGCTTCTAAGTGACTCTTGTTTTTCCTGAGCTCTCCATGTCTGTAGATGAAGAATAAATCACAAAGTAGTTCTTACATGTTGAGATGAGTGTAGAGTGTCAGGTTCTATGTTATACTCGTTCTTCTTTTACACCTTCATGTCTCCCATCTTCCTTCTAAGCAGTCCCCATAATTGTTTTATCCACAGAATAAGCATTAAAAAAGAAGCAACGTGCTCAACTTAGAAACTTAACTCCTTAAAGAGGATGAATATTTTAAACACTTACTTTAATGCAAAAGACAACTGTTCTGTTCACAACCATTTACCTGTCTCTGTAAATAGACATAATGTGCACTGATGCTGCCCCTTGATTGATCTGGTGGCAACTGTTTGATCCAAACTGGGCCAACTAGATTCTTGCTCCTGGAAATCTGAGACATGGACTGGAAGAGTCAGGAGTCCAGGGCTCCTTGGGGCCAAGTTAGGAGTAAATTAGCTCATTAGAGAATTAGTTACGGAGACTCTAGGGATGTCTTGGTGTCTTTCTCAAGGCTTAGCTGTTCAACAATTCCTTTGGTTCCAGCAGTTACTGTTCTTTTGCATAAATTAAAGAGAATTGATTTCTGTTGCATGAAACCAAAACAGACAAACATATCTTTTAGCAATTGGTTATATATACAAGATAATCAATTTAAGATTTATTTTAATGTATATGTGTTGGGAATGGGAAGGATGGAGTAATTGTTTAGGTAAATATTGATGAACTGAAAATGTTTGCATGGTAAAGTTGTAACATACTTTACTGGAACTGGATCAAGTATAGCTGTAGAACTCTACCAATGAAAATACTTTTAGGGTGTAATTTGCTGCGATTTATGGTGACTTTCATTTAAACTGGAGGGACTTCAGCTTTGTAGCTCCTTGACATTCCTGGGTAATTCTGAATCAGTAGCCCCCCACCCCCCTGTTGGGATGGCTTTTTGTGCTGTATGAAGGTGAACCCAGACTTAGAATCCTTCTGTGTAAGAAAGCAGCAGAGTGAGAGAAAAGGAAAAAAGAATTAGGCTATAACTCATACAACCGTCGGTGAAACCTAGTGTTTTTGTCAAGGAGTTTACTTTCCACAAGCAATTGTTCATTTCATTTATTTCCCTTGTGCGTATTTATGAGATGCGATTGTGTGAAATACTATTATAGTGAGGTCTGCATCTTATTCAGCTGTGTCCCTAGCACCAAGAGACTCCTGGCACACGATGGGTATACACAATGAGTGTTTGTTGAACAAGTGAGCACACACATATATATGTAACACAAATCATCTTACCTCAATTTGTATATTACTTAAGATCCTAAAAATTTTATGAAAACAGAATTCTTCTTGAATCAAATTTTATTATATTTAGTGTCATGTGTTATTTCAAAGAGTTTCATTATGATTCCTTTCGTGATAGAAATAGTCATTTCCAATTTATACTTCTGATAGTTTGTTATGTCTATCTTCATGTCATGTCACAGCTTTGCTTATGTCAAGGTACAGGGGTCAAATACTTCTCACTTTAAACAGTATAGCTTATCTGAATGTGATTCTAGCTGCCTAGGCCTCAGGTTTGCACTTAGAAGAATTAAAGCAGGAAACTCAGAATAGCAGGAGTGGGGGAGGTAGAAGAGGGACCCACCCAGCAGGGGAGGGTCTTACAAGGGATTTATTGGTCAGTTACCAATCCGTATCACAAGCCAGGTGGGAGGAACACCAGAGTTCCTTTTATATCTCATCTTGTATATTTGTTGACATGGAAGACATCTTTCATAATAAAAAAGTTTTAAAACTGAACATGAGAAGAGGTTTAACATTAGATCATGGGCATTTTTGACCTGTAAAATGTAACTGCTGCACTTAATTGCATTTATCAGATTTGACTACTTGTTTTACTTAAATTGGATTCCTGTTTACTTCCTTTTCTTGCAGAATAAAAATGAATATCCTAATGGTGAAACCCATATTCCCCTTTGAATCCCTCACTGAAATGAGGGTACTATTCAAATGTATACTACTTCAAGAAATATTTTAAATTTTATCACAGACCCTTAATAATAAGAGGCTAATTGAATTTAGTGGCTTATGAGTACGACTGGGTTGGTATTTTGAGAGGGCATTTTAATTACCACAGTATTCACTGAGGTTAAACATGGAAAGTTCTTTTTAGGGAAATGGAAATGTGACCTAGTTCCACAGAAACTTCAGAATGTACTATGTTGTCCTTCCCCCTGTAGGAACATGAGCTTTTGGAATCCTTTTACATGGAGATCATTTATTCCTTTTAAACATTTTTTTAAAGCTTTTTGACTTCATGCCCGAAACCAATTAATGACCTCTTTCTGTGAAAGGATGAGACACACTGAGTGATGGGGCCACATGGCCTGCTGTGACCTAGAGATTGTTTTAATGACACATTGAGACTCAGTTTAGAGATGGACCTTGTTCCTTTTGAAGGCTGGTGGGTAGAAGGTTCACTCATACCTGGGCAAAGATTGGATCATCTTTCAAACTCCTGCACAGAAAATTAAATTAAGATAAAAGAGCAACCTTTGCAAGGCTCTTTTTCATCATTTGCAAATTTAGTAATTGTATTAGTTTCCAGGGAATGCCGTACAAAGTACCACAAACAACAGCGTAGCTTAATATGACAGAATTTTATCCTCTCACAGCTCTGGAGGCCAGAAGTCTGAAATCAAGGTGTGGGCAGTCTTGGTTCCTTCTGAGGGCTCTGAGGGAGAATTTCTTCCATGCCTCTTTCCTCGCTTCTGGTTGTGGCCAGTAATCGCTGGCATTCCCTGGCTTGCAGCTGCATTACTCTGTCATCACATGACCTTCTCCCCCTGTGTCTTCACATTGTCTTCCATTAAGGACACCAGTCATAGTGGATTAGGGGCTCATCCTACTCCAGCATGACTTCATCTTGACTAATTACATCTGGAACAGTCCTCTTCCCCCAAAAGGTCACATTCTGAGGTACTGATGATTAGGACTTCAGCATATGTTTTGGAGGGACACAATTCAACCCATAACACTCATTATTTGAAATCACTTTTTAAAGAGATGAGGTGCCTCTGTTTGATCTATTATGGCAAAGAAATTGTTTGATGAATACCCTGGAATCTGGTGTGTGTGTTGGGGGGGGTATCTCTTCTCTGACCCACTTTAGAAGTTTCCCATAGAAAGTGTGGAGGCTACTGATGTACTACATGTATCTCCTTCAAGTTCAGTGTGTCTCACCATGAGCTTTCTGGACTCCTAGACATTGGCTTTGCACAGAGCATTAGAGGACATCTAGTCCTCTGCTAGATCTTAAATGGTACTAAGCATTCCACAGGAAGGCTGAGCTACTTTTCTGAATGTGGTGGTAAAGATGGTAGGGCCCTTTTCACATCTACCCCTTCACCTCAAAACTCTGAAGCTCCCTCCGCAGTCCTTGCATCAGAATCAACTGAAAACTTGTTAGCAGTTTGGATTCCTGGGTCCCCCTTTCTTCCTGACCTACTGAGTCAGACTCAGAAGTGGAGGATTATGAGTATGGACTGTGAACGCACTTCTTAGGTGATTCTCTATGCTCACCAAGGCTTAGCAACCTTTTCCCTAAGAACTTCATGAAGCATAGTTTAAAAGTCTCTGATCTAGCCCAACCCCTTGAAGACGAGGTGAGAGAGGCAGATGGGCCAGCTGAAGCTAGAAGGCAGATGAGGCTGGATACGAACAGGGCTTGGGCTCCATCCTGTTTCTCTGGCTTCCAGCCTCTTTGCAAGTTCTGTACGAGAGATAGCTCTTTATTTTGTAGCAGAGTCGGGGAGAAAGTCCACTTTTGAGCTCTTCCAGAACATTTCCCACACATTACTTATCAACAAAAGGTATTTATTTCTTTATTTTAAGGGTGAAAACTAAATCCGTTACCCATGTTTTCACCTAAGAGAACACTGTATTCTCCAGGGTCAGCCTTTAGGTAACTTGTAAAAATCAATCTCCAAAAGCTAATGGTTTCGATGGGGAGATGAGGATTTTGGTTCTAAGCCTTTTCTTTTACCTAATGGCTCAGTAACGAGACTGAAACCATTTGGGATTGAAAGGAATTTCCGATGATGAAGGAACATCTTAATAAGACATGAGTGGGATAGTGCTGTAACCCTGAAATCTTGGCGCTTTCAGCCTCGTAAACCTGCCTGAGTTCCTGAAAGCAGCTTTTGTGCCTTGTCTGGCACCACGTGTGAGAAAGATCCCAGATTTCTCATGAACTGAAGTGGCTGGAGGGATGCATCCGATCGTGTGAGGTGACACACACCAGGCCTTGGAACTGCCCATAAATGGAGGTCCCTCTTAGCATTCAGGATTGAACCCTGGACAGGCAAAGTCAAAGAAACCCTTTTCTTTTTTCTCCAATTGCTTGGTTGGTAGAGGCATGCAGTGCAAGTTCAGAGTGGATTAGAGAAAGGGGAACTTGTTTCCATTAAGTATAGGTGTAATTTCAGTTTGTAATAAGAGGTAAAATAAGACTGGACCTTCAAACCTCATAATTTTCAACAGTTTGAGTCCCCCTTCAAGTCCTACTTGGATGAGGGTACACTGGTTTAACCCTAGTCGATTAACGAATGTTTTCATGCTGTGTTTGTTTTTCTGGCAAGCGTGTGGGTTGCTAGCTCTTTCTGCACCCCTTGCTCTTAGGGAAGTGGCCCAATGGTTTCAAAGAATATGGGCCCATTCTTTTAAGATTCAACATCGTACCATGTCTTAGAAGCTACCCACATGTTTATTTCTTCCTTTTTTTTTTTTTTGCGGTACGCGGACCCCTCACTGTTGTGGCCTCTCCTGTTGTGGAGCACAGGCTCTAGATGTGCAGGCTCAGCGGCCATGGCTCATGGGCCCAGCCGCTCCGCGGCATGTGGGCTCTTTCTGGACCGGGGCACGAACCCGTGTCCCCTGCATCGGCAGACGGACTCTCAACCACTGCACCACCAGGGAAGCCTCTCCCTTCATTATTCTTTATTACATAAGTAGTTCTCAAACTTGAGTGTACATCAGATTGCTTGGGCCTATCTCTCAAGTGTCTGTTTCAGAAAGTCTTGAGTGAAGCCTGAGAGTTTGCTTTTCTAATGAGTTCCCAGATCATCGTGGTACTGCTGATTCAGAGACCAAACTTTGAGAACCACTGCTCTATTTCATCCCTTGCTTTATTTTTCTTACAGTGTATATCTCAAATTGTATCTATATTTATTTACTTGTTTATTGTCTCTACCACAAGAAATTAAGTTCAATGAGAGTAGAAATTTATTCTATGTTCAGTACTGTATCCCTAGGCTTGGAATATGCCAAATGATAATAGGTATTAAATACATATTTGTTGAATTTATAAGGGAATATATGCCAGGAAGTTCAGTGGTTAAGAGGTTATATTAGATGGTAGTAATTGGTGTAGGGTTGGGCCACAGAAACACTTGTACCTGTGCCCAGATAGGAGGTATTGCTGGCCAAATTTGCTTCTAGGCAAATAAAATGCAAAGCTGCAGATCTAGGGGCAGGGAGCAGTAATCTTGAAACATGATTTAGGGAACCAACTGGATACTTTAAATGGTGGAAATAAGAGGGGCTTTGTAATTTCCTTTCAGGCTTGGGTATTTGGCCGTGGCTAAAACAGAATGATAGGCAAGGGTCCAATTTCTTGTCTGTAGGTGGATTCTGGAATCTCAGGAACTCTGCAGGTGAGGGATCCCTGCATTGCTTTTGGTTGAACAAAAGCAAATATTCCAGCTAGATCATATATGGCAAATGCCTTAGACCTAATACCTGTGAGTTTATGAATTGAGGGGAGTGATATTCCATGATAACCCCTTGGAGAATGGCCATGGCTTTCCCAGATGCCCCCTTTGGAGGTTGGTACACTCTGACTCTGCAGGCCCAGGAAAAGCCGCAGGCTCTCAGGGCTACTAACTCATGATACCTCATGCTTAAACGTATAATCCTTGAGCTACTGAGCTGCTTCATTCAGCTTTCCATCTCATAGCAGTTGTCCAGCATTTTGGTCAACTTGACCTGGTCCTCTTTTCTCCCTACATTTTTTTTTTCAAGAAATAGATTTTCATGTCATCTTAAAATACCCGTCTGTGTTGTCTTTCAAATAGCTTTGACAGAAGCAGGTTCTGAGGAGAGAAGCTCCTTCGAAACTCCTAGAACAAAAATGTGACACTTATTTTATAATGAGTCCAGTTAAACGGAAGGAGGAAGAACCAAGGCTCCACCATGGATACCTAGGAATGCTTCTGTGGCAAGAGTGGGCCCAGAATGTGGCCATTGTCAGAGCAGGTCAAGGTGATGGGCAACCTGGGAAAGCTTGTTAGCATCTTGGGAAGAAGTCCACGTTGGTGGTTCTCAAACTCTGTCTGATGTGTGAGGCTCACCTCTGCCCCCAACCTCCAGGGATTCTGATGCACTCTGTCTAGGGTGATGTATTAGTCAGTTTGGGCTTTGTAACAGAGGACCACAGACTGGGTGGACTAAACATCAGACGTTTATTGTATCACAGTTCTGGAGGCTAGAAGACTGAGATCAAGGTGTCAGCCAGGTTGGCTTCTTCTGAGGCCTCTCTTCTTGGCTTGTAGATGGCTGTCTTCTTCCTATATCTTCCCATGATCTTCCCTCTGTGCTTGTCTGTGTCCTAATCTTTTCTTATAAAGACACGGATGGTATTGGATTAGGGCCCACTTGACCTACTTTAACCTTAATTACCTCTTTAAAGACCCAGTCTCCAAATCTAGTCATATTCTGAGGCAGAGGGTTAGGACTTCAGCATGAGAATTTGGAGGGGACACAGTTGAGCCCATAATGGGTGGAACCCAGGGAATCTGTATTCCCAGCAGTGTCTTCAGGTAATTTTTTTTTTTTTTTTCGGTACGCGGGCCTCTCACCGCTGCGGCCTCTCCCGCCGTGGAGCACAGGCTCCGGATGCACAGGCCCAGCGGCCATGGCTCACGGGCCCAGCCGCTCCGCGGCATGCGGGATCCTCCCGGACCGGGGCACGAACCCGTGTCCCCTGCATCGGCAGGCGGACTCTCAACCACTGTGCCACCAGGGGAGCCCCAGGTAATTTTGATATAGCCAGGTTTACAGTCAGTGTTTTGTATCCACTGCAAACGCCTGCTAGACCTGAAGCCCAGTGATCACAATCCTCATTTTTCCCCTTTGCAAATGAGAGCTTCTCTGCCAAGCCAGCTGATTTTCAACAGGATTGTAACCAATATGCTCCGGAAGGACTTGGTAACTCAATACCTTGCTGCCTGCAAATATAATCTGGCTTCATCTGTAGCTGGACTTTTGGGTGTCAACTCAGAGACATTTCATTTCATGTCCAGTGAATTACATTCTTAAAAGCAAAACAGGTTTGGTCTTGCAGAAACACATGAACCTGAAGACAGGTCATGAGTGACGCTTAGTGTGCTGGAAAATGTATCAGATGTAGACCTAATTGCCTATAGTTTATTTTCTGTGGCTACAATTTCGTCTCTTCTCCAAGACTCCTCATTAGATCTTAACCCTCAGGATGTACGCCCTGTCCTCTGAGGAGCAGTACAACACTAACAAGCATTTGTCTGAAAAGTCTACCTTCAGTATATACTTCCCTCAAATAAACCCTTCTTTCTGCCAACTGTCAAAACTGTCTATATGGGTGCAAATAACTCACCTACAGGGGGAGCCACCTTCTCTGCATGTGTGTTTTTTGGGGTGAGGTCAGTTAGAATTAGCCTCCCTTTGTTTGTCTGAAGAGAGTTTAACTCTAGGAACACACTCCACTTGCCGTTTCTTGAGTTTATGAAGTGGTAAATCTGCTCCTAAGTGGAGATAATATTTTCATTAGAATTTTGTGGGGCAAGAGCAGTTTTTGAATCGTGCCTCCCATGTCTCAGAGTAGTAAAAATGATACATTTTCTTGACTGATCCGGCTGTATTAACAGTAGCAGTACCAGCACCACAACCTAAATATATAGCTCACTATTTGTGTGGGAGATGAAGGTTCAGCCATCCTCAGTTTTGATTTTGGACCAAATCAAGCCTTGACACAGAGGCTATGCCATCTTTCTAGACAGTTTGGAAATGTGTGAGGTTTTTTTTTTTTTAACATCTTTATTAGAGTATAATTGCTTTACAATGGTGTGTTAGTTTCTGCTTTGTAACAAAGTGAATCAGCTATACGTATACATACATCCCCATATCTCTTCCCTCTTGCGTCTCCCTCCCTCCCTCCCACCCTCCCTATTCCACCCCTTCTAGGTGGTCACAAAGCACCGAGCTGGTCTCCCTGTGCTATGTGGCTGCTTCCCACTAGCTATGGTTTTACATTTGGTAGCTGGGACAAAGTGAGAGAGTGAGTTTTTTTTTAGTGCTCACAGTGTCTGGGGGGCATTCCTGGAATTTAATGGTGGGAAGCAGAGAAGTGAGACATCCTACAATGTTTCGAACAGTTTCACACAATGAAGATGGATGCACCCAAAATGCTTTTAACAGCCTGTTGAGAGGCACTGATGTATATCAGGGGGTGAGCTTTACTAACAACAGAGGTGGAATGAAAATCGATGTGGTGCTTCCCTTCAGTTCCTCCAGTGCTGAAAACAGGCAAAATGGAAAGGCCGGCCTGGCTTGTTCTACCTAAACTGTTCAGGAGGGAAACCAGAACCGAACAAGAAGATGATCTTGGCTGCACCTTCCAGAAACAGGTCCCGCCTGGTCTGCATTGCCCACAGAACCTGCAAGCTCAAGGAAGTTCTGGTCTGGGAGACAGATGAGGCCACCCAAGTAGACATGAACCCCTCAAAGAGAAATGTAGTCCCATGAAGGCAACTCAGAGGGCTAAGAAGTGTGGTGTCGGTGGGGGACAGGAGCAGAAGTTCCAGAACTTCCCTGAAATGACAGCAGAGTTTGCATGATTCTGTTTACTAAGGTGCATGGATGGAATGTTGGAGAGCTATTCTTCCATATATATATATATATATATATATATTTTTTTTTTTTTTTTTACTTGGGCCTCTCACTGTTGTGGCCTCTCCCGTCGCGGAGCACAGGCTCCGGACGCACAGGCTCAGCGGCCATGGCTCACGGGCCCAGCCGCTCAGCGGCATGTGGGATCTTCCCGGACCGGGGCACGAACCCGTGTCCCCTGCATCGGCAGGCGGACTCTCAACCACTGCGCCACCAGGGAAGCCCTCTTCCTTATAGTTTGAACTTCATCTAGTATAGATTTGTATATTATGTAGATTCGTATATGCTATCTGTATGATCTCCTATAGATAGTATTTTCCTCCTGACTTCCTCGAGTCCTCTGCATTGTCCTCAAAGACTAGGTCCTCATCTTTGATTCCATTAAAAAAGGAATTTCTCCTGCAATGGACATTTTTACCCTTAACATAAAATCATTCATTTTTAGTTTAATTCCACACACTGTTACCTTTGACTAAAGAGTTAATGCGAGTAAACGTGTTTTTTAAAATTCATTTTGTTTCTGCTAAAGTAATCATAAATGATCGTTTAAAGCAACAGTTATCTTCGCAAGCATGTCGTAGCTATTTGTTGATCATACAAGGACACTTCAAATAAATTTTGAAAAGAATCTTACCCGAAGGTGACTTAAAGTTGGAAAGAAGATAACTTCTCCAGTAATAAAAAGTATATATTATTTCTACAATTTGAGACTTAAGAATATCTTATTTTGTAGGAGTGGCCGACAGTATGAAAACAACATTAATTGCTGACTATGGAAATAGTTATTTCAGTTTTAAACCTTATAATTAAAGAATGTCAAAAACCTAAATTTTGTTCCATGAGTTTTAGAGATTTCTATTTTGTATGTGTAGGTGATTCCAAGTATTAATTTTTTTTCCTTTGTGAAGAAAAAAGTATCTTATTGTATCCAAACCTTTCTTTTGACCTCAAAAGAAATGAATACACTCAACTGTTCAGTTTCACAAATATTTATCATGAATCTAGTTTGTTTAAACCAGTCTTCTAGGTGCATGGAAGATGCCAAGATTAATAATATTCTTATTCAATTCCTATTGGGGGTTAGATATAAGAACTGACATGGCTGGAATCTAAGGCAGGCTGTCATCAGTGCTTCAATAGACATGTAGGGAAGAAATGATGCACTGTGGGGTGCACAGTTATTCAACAGATACATATGGAGCACGTGCTAAGCCAAGGTCTCTCCTGAGTACTGGGAATACAGTGGCCAAAAAAACAGATGCTGTGCCTGCTTTCTTGGAGCTTATAAGGGAGGGAGGCCATTTGTGTCTAGAAGTGGCTAACTCTGGGGTGATGAAGGGCAGTAGCATTGCAAAGGCCATGTTAGAATTTCTTGGGATTGCTAGGTAGGATTTCAACATGTAGAAATATCAAGGGAAAAAGCATTCCAGACAGAGAGAACAGAAGCTCAAAGAAGAGAATTTGGAAATGGAAAGTAAGTCCCAGACACCGGATCCAAGACACTGGAGCATAGGGTGAGTGTAGAAAGATCCTTTGGAAATTTTTTCCATGTTGTGAAAGATTCCCAGTGAGCACATTTCACTTAACATTTCATGAATCACAAAGTGACATTCATCTCTTAATGACAGAAGTATTTCCTATTAAATTTTGTAAGCCAAACATTTTTTTCTTCCTGTTCTGGGTAGTCATCAAAGTTTTGGTGAGTTTTAGTCGGGAGGATGCTATGGTCATATCTGAGTTTGAAAGGAATAGCTGTGGTAGTAGGGCTGTTTAAAGAGATGTCAGTTATAAGCTATCCTGCCCCCTCTCAGTTCCCAATGAACAGGTCATGGGAGACATGTCATTCACAGGCAGTTAAGCCACAGGCAATCAACTTAACGGTATAGCAAGAAAATATAAATGGGCCCAAGTCTTGCTTTTGTGAACTTGATCTATAAGATACAGACATTCGTTAGTTATGTAATTGATGGTGAAAGGAGGCCAAGAAGTTGAGTGTGAATTCAAAGCCTCACGTGAGCCAAAAAATGAGAAGCTGGTGAAAAAGAAGGTAGAGATTTGGGTAGTGTGGCTGGACAGAGAAGGGCAGAAACTGTGTGAGAGGATGCAGTGACACTGAGAGCAATTTAGATTCATGGTCATGAGAGTTAGAGGGGATGGTCAGGAAATCCATGGAGGCAGACATCTGTATTTTGATAACGTGATGGAATTGGGGGAGGGAAGATTATGGAAAGGGAAGAGCTTAATAGGACTCTGAGATATCAAGACAGTACTTCGGATGGTCATGATTCCATCGCCTGTGTTAGAACACAGGAGAAAGGGACTTTTGTAGAAGCAAAATGTGCCGAATTCTGTCTTGGACGAACTGGGTGGAGGTACTTGCGGAATAGTATGGAGAGATGCAGAGGTGAATGACTCTGTGAATCTATAACTCAGAAGAGAAATGAGTGAGGGGCAGGGAGCCAGCGTTTCGGGGATGCCTGTTATACGGCAGGCACTGTGCTAAATGCTTTATGAATGGGCCTTCGTTTAGTTAACATCCTCTGGGCAGGCCATGTCATTCGTCAAGCATTTGTTCTCGGATTCATCCCCCCACCCTTTTTTGCTCTGTTCTCCATTGAAGGAAGCTGTCCTTTGTAACAGCATTTCCACGACTTCTTCGGAAGTGGCTCCTGGCTAGTTTAGTCCGTGGGAGTCATAGTGGGAGGTGGGTGGACAGGAGAAAGGTGTTTCTCTCCTTTTTCTTCCAGTTGCATCTCCAGTGTCAGTAGCTGCTGTATGTCTTTTGTGGGGTATTTTTCTCACTAGATAGAAGGAGGAGAGGAAGAAAAGACATGGTAGATGTGCTAGATTTGGCTGCCTATGTATATAAGAAAAGAAACTTGCCAAACAGCGATGCCCCCCACCGCCCCCCTGCCATTATATAAAATGTAGGCAGTTCAGGTCTGTTATGGGGGTTTTGCAGTCTCTTTGGAGACCCAGTCATATATCTTTCTGCCTGGCCAACTCAAGCATCTGGCTTCTACTCTCAAGGTCTCCTCATGACCCAGGATGGCTGATGAAGCTCAGCCATCACATGTGTGATCTTGAAAAGGGAAGACGGAAGCAGAGAAAAGGCTTTCCCTTGGATGCCTCAGCGTGCCTCTCACTGGCTAGAACATAATGACATGAAGCTGAAGGGGAGGCTGAGAAATGTTGTCAGAGCCTGGCAGTAAAGTACTCTGCTACAAATCAGGACTCTGCTACTAAAAAGGAGGGGAGAATGGACATCAGAGCCCCTGGAGATCTTGACCTCAGCTTCGAGATAAATATTCTTCTCACTTTAAGGATGCGAAATGGTTCTAGACCACTGAAGAAGGTCTCACAGGTGCTATGGAGCAGTGTCGATATTTCACCCCAAGCCTGTCTGACTCCCAAGTTCATAAGCTCAAGTGTAGGGCTGGAGAGACAATGGAAAATCCACCATATAGAGCTGGTGGTTAAAGCACGAGGGACAATGCGATTTCCCAGGAAGAACACAGAAATTAAAAAAGCAGAAGGGCCGAGGAGAGAAATAACAAGCGAAAGGGGCTGGAGGAGGCCTGGAGTCCAAGGTACAAGGCGAATAGCCATTTAGGGAAAATAGGATGGAAGAGCTGAAGAGGAAAGACGCCAGGGAACCAAGGTACAGAGCAACCGAGGGAGGAGCAGGCAGAGGCAGCCGTTCTGTAATGGAGGAATATTGGCCTTGGAGTCAGGGAGTTGTGGTTCAGAGCTCAGCTCTGTCATTTTCTGATGACATCACCTCGGGTACTGCTTCCGTGGCCTGAACTTCAGCACACTCCCTTCCTGGTAAGCAGAGACTATGCTCGGGCCATTGTTGGAGGACGTCGGGACAGTTTGTATATCGACACAAGTCATATTGGTGGGGGGTGTTTCACAGGCTATGTACCCTGAGTGAAAGCACTGCTTTCTAAACTCTTGCTCTTTTAATAGTTTCCACTACCTTGGCTGGGGCCTAGGAATATGAGTTGTAGTTTATGGTGCATGTCTTAATTCTGGGTCACTATTTCGACTTCTGTTTACAAAACAAGTGTGGAATAGCCAAAGGCATGGAGAGGTCAAGCTGTTTCCTCCTGTAATCCACAGCAGCGTAGAGGAGCTCTCATCCAGCAGAATGTGACAGTGTCTAGAAAGGGTCCCTGACTCTGGACGGCTTCAGCTGTCCATCCATCTTCCTGCCCTTCTCTCTCCTTGGATGCCTCCGCCATTGGACTTGACTTGCAGGTCCTTTCCTAGGCCTTGGGAGAAGGTGTTGTTATTGCACTGGCCCTTCTGTGATACTGTTCAGCGCTCTGCACATTCATAGCTTGCATAAATATTGAATAATAATAAATAACTACAAGGGAGGAAGAATATTGTAGACTGGGGAGAGTGAAAGATGCTGAACTCATTATTTGAGGGCCAATCTTGGGCCTCTTGGCTATCTCCTTTAAAGAGATTTGTTTGCCAGCTGTGTTGAGAAATATACTTTCCATATGATGAGCCCAGAGAAGCAGCCAGTTTCCCTACAGCGCTCTTTCAGAGTAGCCCCAGGAGGGCCCACAGAATCCTTAATGGTGTTTCAGAGAGGATAACCCCTCACGCCTCCTTGGCAACTGGGTTAGAGGAAAGCCCTGGGGAGAATGGCTGTAGCAAGATGATGAAATTAGAGGAATGGGATGGAATCTTTTTATTTCATTTTATTTTCTGATTCCATGTGCAAATAGGGCAGCTTTCCAACCATTTTATGGATGCATCATCAACTGAGAAGGTCACTTGCTTTTCACTTCACAGTGATCTTGGCTCAAGGAGGGCATTTCTCGTTTAATACGTAATCCAGTTTCAGTGTGTCAATCAGATGCTATCACCTCCGTCTGAAGAACTGGTTTTTCTGTTTGGTGTTCATAAACCAGTTAAGAGAGACAGCCGAATTCTTAAATTTAAGTGCAGTAAATATTGAGTAAATGTTTACAGAACCTGGGCAATTGGAGGAACTATAATTAAAAAAAAAAAAAAAAAGCAATATGCAAACCAGTTGGACTCAACGTTTTTATAGTTCTGACTGGCTGCAGCCCAGGCCAGCCAAGGGGGTGTTTAGTAAATAAGATTAAAGCCTTCTTTATAGCATGATCAATATCCGCATGTTGTGCTGAAAATGTTTTCATCATTTGTGAACAGATCGGTTTCATTTACTCAGAATGTCACATATACCCACCTTGGGTTGGGAATGCAGTTCTTCCTGAAGCTAAGTAAACAGGGTTGAGCAATGCATCCCCTCGCCTTATTTCTTGATGGACCTTTGCGATAGCTCAGCTGTGGGTGAAGCACAGCAGGGGCAAGGAGGATGTGGAAGGGGAACTGGACGGAAGTCAAGAGCAGGAGATAAAGGTGGATAAATGGTGGTTTTAAGAACAGAAGCTTGCTGATGACTTTGGATATCAAGTCCCTGGAAACCCCAGGGTGGGTCTGGCTCCCCAGTGGTAGTTGGTAGCAGCTGGCACCATGAGTGTACTAAGCGGGAGATTTTTTTTTTGCAGAGACCCAGGACTATTTGCACTCAAAGATTTGAGAATCAGATTTCGGGATTCTAGCTTTTTCCTAATGACAGTAAATGATACAGTATCAAAGCTTTTCTGACTTGTCTGTCGACTACCCCTGCAGAAGAAAGTCTCTTATCTTTTGGATCCTTTTCTTATTATGAAAGACCCATGTCTAGAAGTAGCCAAGGAAGATGTAGAGGGGACCCTCCCTGAACATTTTATCAGGGGACAAGCCGAACAAACAGTGAATGTTGGGCCCAGAAAAGAAAATGTGTATTCTTAGGGCTTAGCTGTCTTCAAATTTTTGAAGGAATATTACAGAGAAAAGAAAGAGAGCCATCTTTCAAAAAGACCCTTCCTGAACTTCTTAACCTACAAGAGGCTTCTCCTGCATACCTGTCCTGGTTGGTTCCCTTCATGTCACTTCTTAGAACTTTCGATTATTTTACTTATTTCTTTGCTTACCATTTGGGTCTGTTTCCCCTCCAGGAGGGCAGGGATCATGTTTGTGTAATTTACCTCTGTCTCCCTAGCCCTGGGTGTAGTATCAGGTGTGTAATTAACACTCAGTAAATATGTGTGGAAAGAATAAGGAGGGCAGCTTAGGAGACCCAGCGTGGTAATGGTGTTCCTGAATGTACAGACTGATCCCATTGCGAGCCAGTGGGCTGGTTGCTCTCTGACCCAGAGTTACTAGCTGCTCCTAATTCCACTCGTATTCCAGTCGGTTGAAGTATAAATTCATATAGTAGGTTGCCTGGGGGAACAGGTATAAGAAAATATCAGTGGGTAGATGCAAATCTTCATTATAGGAAAAAAAAAAACTATAGAAATGTGTATCTTGAGAGTAGTTTCTTTTTTAATAGAATCAATAAAGTAAAATAGTTATCCCTTCTACCTCAACTCTTCAAAAGAGTGGTAGCTCAACGTTACTTTCAGGCATTAGTGGTAGAGAGCAGAAGACTGTAACTCCAGCCTGGAATTAAACAGACTTTGTGCTTGAAATGGCTGGCTACTTGGTGAAATGCTGAATAGTCAGTTATCCATCAATCAGCTTCCTTGGGTTAGTGAGACGAGGAGCTTTAACTTTATTTTGAAGCAAAACAAAAACAAACAAAACATAGTCCTGAGTAAAACAATTCTCTCCTTCTAGCTATTTGTCTGCCTCAAATATATGATATGAAAAGATCTCTTTCAAACCAGACACTCAAAAAACTAGAGACTTTTTGGGGCCAGAATGGTGCCATCTGTCTCAAAGTGGCAATTTTGCAAGAGTTCTTAAATCAGGTGGTGTCCCTCTGTTCCTGTGACGGATACATTCTCATTAGCTCAAGCCGTGGCTCTGCCTTACCTCACACGGTAGGATTAAAGGACAGCTTCTAATGTATATGCTGCCCCCAGTATGCATGTCGAGAGAGTTTACCAACGGCCTGAGTAGAACATAGGAAACAGAAGCTGTGTAGCATGTGAGTATCTGATTAAACCCGTCAAAGTTTATTCCAGATGCAGAAGTTACATAAGTTTTCTTCCAAAAGATGCAGGAAAACAAAATGCAGATTCTGCAAGAGAAAAAGCCATTCAGCAGTCAGCGGAATGAAGCCCAGGGCCTGTGGTGGGAGTTTCCATCACTGGTAAAAAGTACTCTCACTGTTTTCATAGTCACAGAGCCTAAAGATATGGCTATAGTTTGAATCCAGGACAACATGCCTCAGAATACCCCACTGTTGACAGTTCTTCCAAAGTGTCCCAATGGGACTCATCTTCTTAAGTGATCAGTATTTTTTTTAATATGATCTTATTATTACAGGAGAATAGGAAGCCCCTCTCCCTCTTCCTATCCACTAAAGGGAATTTGCCATTGTCTGCTGGGTTTCCCAATCCTCTGTTGAATAGATTCTGGGTAACGGAGGAAGGGAAGAATTGAGGAGAGTCAAGACTGACCTGATTTGATTTTCATTAGAAAGTGCTGAAGGGAGAATGATTCAAAAAATGTGGAGAGGAGAAGAGCTGCTGAAGTCAGTGTGGCCAGGATTTGGGGAGGTTTAGAGTGAAGTGGAGAGTCTTTGGGAAAAGTTCCCCCTGGTGTGAAATGAGATCAGGAGGTATGGAAAGAGGATTTTAAGGATTTGGTCATACATTATGAATGTATGATCCTTCTTTGATATTGTATCAAGATATTGCAATAAAGTACCATATAGCTCTGCAATTTTCTTACGATTCTAGGCTGACTGATCTTTGAATGAAAACCTGTGTCCAGACTGGGTCACGTGGCAGCTAGACTTTTTAAGGGTTGCACTTGTTACAAGCTTACAGGTGAATGTGCAGAGTGGTTCTATTTTGGACAAGATCTCGTGCATCATGGCAGGGAGAAGGCACAAAGATTCTCTTAATTAGGAAATAGTTGTCACTACTCAGAATTAGGATTCAAGACATTGCTGTCACCATAACAGCCTAACATGGACATTTTCATTTTCTCAGAGTCATTGAGGGACCAGAAGTGTCCCTCAATGAGGGAGTTGGTGTTGTTCTATCTGGGCATTTTTTGTATTATAGCAATCAGTTTAAAAGTTAGAAATACACTTTATGCTGTAAGGGAAAATTTTTTTAAGCAGAATTTGATCATCTAATTAAGCAGAGTGACCTTAAAGTCATTATTATGACATCGTGGGCTAAACAAATGCTGTAGATGAGATTAGATTAAAAGTGGATTATAAGGAGGCCAAATTAGCTTCTTTATTAACAACTAGAACTTAGAGTCTACCAATTCCTTAGTAATTTCACTGGGGAAAGCAGGGGGAAGCTTTGGTGAAGACATTTGGGGAAGTTTTCCATTGCTTATGCCACTAGAATTTCTTTTGCTTATGGTGTTTTCAGAGCTTCATGGAATTTCCATTCTCTGTGCTTTCAGGAAGTTACTGACATGGTATCAGCAGAGGATAAATTTCTCAAAAGACTTAAGTAAATCTTTACAGGTGACCCTTGAACAACTCAGGCTGGAACTGCGCAGGTCCACTTCACTTATACGTGGATAGTTTTCAATGGTAAATACTACAGTACAATATGATCTGCTGCTGTCATTTGACTCTGTGTATGCAGAGGAACCACAGACAAGGAGGGTCAGCTAAAAGAGTGTTAAGTTATATGTGGATTAACCCCCCTGTTATTCAAGGGCCAACTATGTATAAATTTGGAACTTCCAGTACCAAGTCCTTAGCTTACCTTGACAGTGCTTTGGAATTTTTTGCCACGCCCCAAAGTGGGAGGTACATTCAGCCCCTTGGAATCTGTTCTAAAATCAGTGCAAGTCCTTCTGGCCTTCCTGTGGCTTCCCAGTATCTACTGTCTTTTCCTTACATTCCCTTCCTCCATTGATGAATCTTTTAATGTCAACCATCCAGCAAAATGAGCATCACTTACCTTTTATATCTTATATGCTTCATCTTACTGTGTAGGGTCTGTGCCTCGCCTCAGAATATCAGATCTCATAACGTATTTGTCGTCTTCACTGGATGTTAGTAGTTTAAAAGCACTGAGGGGAAATTCATGTTAAATTTGCAAGACCAATAAAAAGGAAGATCATCTCAAAATGATTTGAAGTTCTTCCCTTTCCATCTCAGGTCTTTGTTTTTTTGCTTACTGCTCCACATTTATGAAACGAGGATTTGGCAGGCACTGTGGTTCCCAGGAAAGTTTCCTCATTCAGCTCGAATGAGTCTAGTGCATGTGTGTTAAGGAATCTAAATTGAATACCTTACCACTTCAAGCAAAGGAACAAACTTAAAAGAATAATATTTGCAATCTACTAAACATGCCCAGCAAAGTGGATTAATAGAGGAGACCAATCGATAGGACGTTACAGGTTTGTTATTTGGCAACGTGTCATTCCATGTGCAATAACCATCGTCTCTAGTTTATGCAAATTGCTAATGACAACACATCCACAATTAACAAGACTTCCTTCTGACTTTGATGATGATTTTTAAATTCAACAAGATTAGAGATACTGCTCTGTTACCATTCACTTTTTAGCTCATTTTAATCATAAGAGCAAGCCTTTGCCTGTTAGTCCAGGCTAGGTTACAGACCTAAAAAAAAAAATTCCAGCAATTACATCTCCAGATATGCCTTTTTATATTTTCTCTGGAGACCTATTAGTTTTGTTTGAGTTCCTCAATATATATTTTATATATCAGCTTTCCTTTAATAATTTTCATCTCATTATCTTTCTGTGCTGGGTTCTGAGTGATTTAATTAATTGTATCATGTAACTGACTAATTATATCTTTATGTCCAGTCTCTTGTTTATCCCATCTGCTGAGGTTTTAGAAAGATAGGTTCTAAGGCATCTATTCATGAATTTATTATCACAAGCATTGGTTTTATAACCTGTTGTTTTTGTTTTATAGATACAGTTTTCCTCTTAAATGTTTTAGAAACCTACAAAGTCATTTCAAGTTGCTTTATTATTTTTGGTTTCTTGGCTGCCAATTTTTTTTATTACCTGCTCTCTTACCCAGTACTAGATTATTTTGGTGTGCTCTGTAACTTTTATTTGAGAGTCATCTTGAGTGGGTGTTTTATTTTTAGTTATCCTTATGCTCGCCCCTCCCTTTAAGATTTCAGTGATGTCTCAGCCTGGCCCTCAGTGATATTAAGTAGGTGTAAAAGTCAGGATTTTATATGTACTAAGTCCTCCAGCTTCCTTGAATACTAAGCACAGTCACTAATAACTCTTCAAGATTTATTATAAGTTTTCCTATTTCATGTAACAAATATTCAAGTGAGTCACTGCTGGTTCCATTATTTCTTGGATGGGATTCCTACTTTGTGAGATGATTGTGAGGGTTCTCCCTGCAATTTCTACTACGTAGTTATACAAAAGAGCAACAGTGTATTAAGTGGGTGTGGCTCCAGGGGTGTATGATACCGTATGTACTCTCCTTTCTTCTGCCTCTGTCACCAGCCTGCTCAAGTGTTACGGCAAGTCATCCGTAGCAGCATGGCTCCATTTTAAAACGTGAATTAGGTGAAAGAAATTGATTCCATGCCATTTTAAGCTTTGTAAGATAACTCCATCAATCCAGCTCAATGACCTAAAGTGACTTAGAGAGTTACCTATGCAATACATATGAGATAGAGTGAGACCCTTTGTATTGAGGGGGTTCAGGGAGCCTTATGAGGGTGCATTAAATTGCGATATGTGACCTTCATTGTTAGAACCTCCAGACTCTTTCCCACCTCTACCTCTATCCCCTCGTGAACGGAGCACCCTTTTCTCCCCTCAATACACCCCTGAGCCTCAGGGTCTGATTCACGCCTTGCATTCTGCCTTCTTTATAAGGTGGGCCTTATTCAAAACAAGTGCTGGGGGACGTGGAGCCCCCTGTCGGCAAAGGTCTGAATCTCTGAACTTGATGTTCTGAGAACATAAGCTCTCTCATATCTCTGTGTCTTTGCACATTGCCTTTCCTAAGACTTCACTGTCATCCTCCATGTACCCAAACCAGTCCAGCAGGTACATGCCTACTCATCTTCTCTGTGTACCCTCAAGCACTACCTTCTCCGTGAAGATTTCCCTGGTTCCACCAGGCAGACGTAGGGGCTATTCCCCTTATGGGCACCTGGTACACACTTCTCTCATTGTAATTGCCACTTCAGGTGTGTCTTTGCTGTCTGGTTGGGCACTGTGTAAGGACAGGGACCGTGTTTCTTCATCTTTACATCCCCAGGGCATACTACAGACATTAAAGTACTTGTTGAATAAATGACTGAACCATGGTATCTGGAGAAACAGCCAATGTGCCACCATCAGGGCCAGAGACTAACTTTGGGACAAGAGTTGGGAAGGGAATCCCTAGCTCAATAGCTCCCCTTTGTTCAGTCACTGGCACCCAGCGTCTGAATCGGGGCATAACAGAGCGTGGCACGGTGAGCACAAGAGAGAGTTGCATACAGGTCACTGGTTAAAAAAAAACCCGGCTGAAATTGTGTTTGATTTCACTGAAACCCAACTCTCCAGAAAGAAGTAGCTATGTCAACTCATTTGGTCAAATAGCCTCAGTGAGTCATACTTCTTAAATGCTTACCAGATATCTAAACATTCTAGTTTGTTAGCAGGCAACATCTAATGATTAATAAAAGAGCTTTTTTCCCCTAAGTTGTGGGAGCCTTTGGGGTTAAAAAGCTCCAGCTCTTTCGAGCTCCCCTCCTCCCTTCCCCCGCCAGTGTTGACAGTTAACTTGGTTGGGTTACATTCCAAAACACGGTGACAGCTGGGTACTCTTTAGCACAGGAGTTTCTACTGGTCTCTGTCCAAGGGGGATTATGAGTAAGCAAACTCTGGAATTGGTAGAGGGCTGATGAGTGCCCCGAGGCCCCATATTCATAGTAATCCTCCGGGGATGGGGGCCAGGGCTGTGCTGTCCGGCCACGGTGTTGGGCGGACGTCCCATAGCCTAGGCTGGAAAGGACTCTGGAAGCACAGATGTGGTGACAGTCATCTTGAGCTCCCAGTGCCCCCCTGCACAGATACTCTGTCAGTTCGGCACTGCTGGGGAGGGAGAGTTGAGGTGGTCTTACCTGTGGCTCATTGTGACTTTTGCTGGAGGAAACAAAGGAATATTGGCTTTCCTCCACAGTGGTAATTTCTTAGAGGCGCTCTCACAATGTGGAAAGTAATTGTGTCTCCGTCTTCTCTCACTTACATCCTCATTTTGTTTTACTTATAATTTAGATATGATATTTATCAAAAATACTATTTCTGAGTTTAAAAAAAAATTCTGAAAGTTTCTCTTTATGGTATACATTTTAAAAAACGTGCCTGGTACATTAGAACGAATATGTTACAGCTTGAAGGGGCCCTAGAGATCACGGAGTTTTTCACCTTCTTTGTGGATCGAGAAACAGGGCTAAAAAGTCGGGTGCCAAGATTTCTGGAATATCACCTGACTGCAATATCATTCTAAAAGTGAGGTGTGAACTCAGATCTTTTTTCATGGACCCCAGGCCTCTCCTTAGTGCACAGGGAAACTTGACATATCTGTGTTCATAGAAAGTCTTAGGTCATAACCTCAGCGAAGCAGGACTCTGGAAAAAATATTTAATTAAATTAGTTTGCACTATAAACAAATGGAAGTCAATCTGGACCTAGGTTCTGAGTGTTCTAGAGTGCAACTTACTTTTAGTTTCTATTGATGGTCTTTGCAACAACAAATATATCTGTAAAATAGCTAGTCAACCTCAAGAAAAATATTACGTGTGGAGATAAATGTTTTTTCTTCTACAGTAGAAACAAGGAAAATTGAGATGATGACTGTAAGTCTCTGAATATTCCATATAGGAATATAGAATGATCTTGTGGCTGATAATTATGCTGTCTTATTTTCCATTAAGAGTTCTAAATTCTAAAAATGAAATAAAGTCATCAGTCTGGAACCTTTTCACAATATTTATCAAATTCCTCTCTTTTTTCTTCTAATTCAGAAAAATGGATGGGCAGAAGTCCCAAAAGGCAAGTATCACCGGGGTTCACTCCCTCTGTACTTTGCACAGGGCTACACGTGAACTGTTCAGTTAATGTTTGGATATTTCCCAGTCTTCCGTCTTGCTTGAGTAAAGGGAGGAAGGGGCTGCAACTGGACTGGCCAGGTCTTCAGCAGTCAGAATCCTCATTCAAAGAGAATAAGAGTTTGCCTTTGAAACCTAACCACAGGCTAAACACAAAATGTTGTAGCTGTGTCTAAGAGATCGCCATGGATGCCAATGCCCTGGAAAGCTGTCAATCTGAAATTCTCTTTGAAAGTCAGGTGACTTGCTTTGCACTTTACACAGGCATGAACCACGGGGAGTCGGACACCCAGAGCTTTAAGGAGAAAGGCTTATGCTCTTTATAATTCTACATCTCTTTTTCACCTCTCTTTGCAGTTCTGCATTGGTCAGCTGGGATGTGGGAGCTGTAAGAATCTAGGGCCATGTTGCAATGCTGTATATTCTGAGAATTCTCTGGGGAAAATTCATATTCTTGATTATGTCTTTGCTAAAGACACTGGCCGAGATAAAGTGATCCCAGAAACACATGGACTGCACTGAAAAATGTACACTTGCTCTTACATACCTGTGATTATATACACATCCAGGAACTGAATCTATGTAACTTACGTTACTGGTATTGAAATCAGTCATTATAATAAGAACCTCCTTTTTCATTAAAATCAAGGATGCCTATCATTGAACTCAGGGAAAACAACATTTATTATAAAAGTGAATGTCACATCCAAAGTTGATATCAAGTTCCTTCCCCCTGACTCCTCCCCCCATCCCCCCCGCCAAGATCCTTTAAAGAAGAATGGAGGGAATACATTTCATAAGCACTGGGATTGCCCTTTCTAAAGCACGTATTTTTAAAAATTATTTTCGGGACAATAAAACAGGAAAAGGTGACACTGGAAATGAATTAGTGAAAAGACCACAGGCCTCACAAGTAAATGGACTTAGGTTAATGTGCTGTAGGTAATAAACTGGGTGACTTGGCACATGAGTTAGCTAACCTCTCTGAATCTCAGTCTTCTCATCTGTAAGTGGGACTAATAAAATTTTTATCACTGGTTTTTTTTTTTATAAATTTATTTTATTTTATTTATTTATTTTTGGCTGCATTGGGTCTTCGTTGCTGCACACAGGCTTTCTCTAGTTTTGGTGAGCGGGGGCTACTCTTCGTTGCAGTGTGCGGACTTCTCATTGTGGTGGCTTCTCTTGTTGTGGAGCACAGGCTCTAGGCACACGGGCTTCAGTAGTTGTGGCTTGCGGGCTCAGTAGTTGTGGCTCACGGGCTTTAGAGCACAGGCTCAGTAGTTGTGGCACATGGGCTTAGTTGCTCTGTGCCATGTGGGATCTTCCCGGACCAGGGCTCGAACCCGAGTCCCCTGCATTGGCAGGTGGATTCTTAACTACTGTGCCACCAGGGAAGTCCCCACAGTGTTGCTCTAAACATTCACTCAGATGCTCCATGTAAAGTGCCTGGCTCATAGTAGTAATTTAATAAGTGCTCATTTCTATCCTGTTAGCAACTTGGCTATTGCTTTTGAATTATCTGCTGGATTTGCCCTGAAAGTGTTTTTTAAGTTTATCGGCTTTTGTTGGCTCAGTCAGAAGCTCCAAGGGAATGACTTTGGCTGGGTCAAAGATCTGTTCCCAAGATGATGGAGGAACCAGCACCTTGTCAGCCTATCCACAAAGTGTAGAAGGATGGGTGTTGCCCTAGGTTCCAATGCTCAAATGTACAAACACCAGTGCAGTGGTTTCCAACACCTACCTGGTGTTGTATTATTTCTCATGTTCAGTATCATCATTTTGCAACAGCTGGAGATGAACTAACTTTTGAGAGTCTGTGGAAGGTCAACGAACTGGCACTCTGTTAACATTGGACAGAGATGAGGTTAGGTATGGGAGTCAAATGAAGAAACAGCTCCGGGGAGGACGTTCACAGTAGGGGCTCAGCTCACAGAGCACAGAGCTTGTGTAATGATGCCGTGGAGCTCTGTTTTAGTGCAGACTCAGGCACCAGATGTGCACAGCTGTGCGAGGGAAGCTAACCCTGCCAGAGCAAGAAAAGCCACACGCCGGTTGTTTTACTTCTGAGTGAGAGGGAAGGGGAAATAAATCTCTCTCAGTAGAGAAAAACAACATGGTTAACCTTTATTATTTATCAACTTATCTTTTTCTGAATCAAGTCTAATTGGGCCATTTGTCTTTAACATGCCTTTCCTGATCTAAAAGTACAAAAACAATTTTGCAAAAGATTTTTCAATTCAAGTGGCCTGTTTAAAACGGGCTCCATTTATTCAGTAATATGTGCTTTTAAAAAGGCTATGCTTTTCTTGAGGATTTCTTAATGTCACGTCATAAAAAGCAGTGAGCGGCTGATCCTGGCCACGGAAGTATTGCCTTTATAACCATGTATTTTTTTCTCTTGTGAAGAAAGTTATTTTACGTAAACCACCACCAACAAATACCGTTGCTAATGGTCGTGTATACAGTGGGACTCTGGGGTAGTTAGTCCATTGAAACTGATCTGCTGTGACTTATTCCTTGCTGTAGGTAATGTCATGGTCTCTAACAAAAAAGCATTTAAAACTTTGTCATGTGTTATTGAGGAGTATTTATACTTGTGGGTTGTTCTTAAGAAAACCAGTGCTCTTGTCACTGAGTTACAAGTGAAACACACTCTGCCAGGATTTAAATAGAAGAAAGGTAATGCACAGAAACCTTGTTTTTCAAGTTTCCATCTATCAAGTGTTAAGTTACCTGGGAAAATTGGCTAGAGCTAAAATATTGTTTAATTTCAATTCCTTTAAAACTGAGCTTTCCAGTGTGTCTCTACACATACAGAATGGTGCTAAAAATGCAAAACATGTAAGAAGACTGTATATTATATTTTGTGAAAATGTCGTAGTTTTTATAATTCATTATAGTGACAATTCAAGGTGGAGATATGCTAGTACATTATGATCATACTAAAAGAAAGATTAGGACTTCCCTGGTGGCGCAGTGGTTGAGAGTCCACCTGCCGACGCAGGGGACACGGGTTCGTGCCCCGGTCTGGGAAGATCCCACATGCCGCGGAGCAGCTGGGCCCGTGAGCCATGCCCGCTGAGCCTGCGCGTCCGGAGCCTGTGCTCCGCAGCGGGAGAGGCCACAATAGTGAGAGGCCCGCGTACCGCAAAAAAAAAGAAAGATTAGACTAGTAAGGGAATAAAATTGGCAGCAAAATCGCCTTTTCCTCCCTGCTCTCTTATTTGAGGTGGAAGACTGGAAAAGGTACTTGATTTACTCTACGTGGGAAAAATACCTTTTCAGTTGCAAACTGACCTTTAAGTCTCAGCAATGTAAACACATCATATGATCCACAAGGGCCTGAGTTCCTTTCTGTGTAAATACTGCACATGAGCATTAACATCCAAGAGGTGGAGTGATAAAGGCAGACAAATTGCCCTGGAATACAGATATCATCTCCCTGGGCCCTTGATTCCAAGGCACAGAGACAACGTTGGCATGTGGGGCTTTTGCAATAGTGAAGGACCACTGCCACCTGTGGACAGCAGTAAGCTTCAGCGCCGACATGGAGAAGTGGAGAAGTACCAGCGATGAATGATGAGTGCAAGAACCGGGCCACCTTCTGACTCTGATGGTCTAAAAATTTCCCAACAGCCAGCATTGCCATGGGTACATTTGTGGCCTGGGTGGGACTTTTTTTTCCCACAAATCAATGACTGTCCTTATAACCACACAAAGGATATGATTATCTTGTATTAATATAAAGCACAGAGCAGGCATCTTAAACTCAAAGGCCTTTAAGGGGCAGGTAGATAATGTAGTTGTAAATAGATAAGAGCCATAGGGGCAGGGAATTGGAGACCACATGCCCCAACAAGAGACATTCAATTTTATTAAATTTTGGGGGGGGAAGACTCCATGAAGCAGCACACATTCACAGCTCAGATTCAGCCTGCAGCCATCTAGCACTGGAGGTCAGTGGGGGGATTTACAAAATCCCAGGTGACGTTTGTGCACCCGGGAACAGAAGTCTAAGAATACCTTATTCTCTATAAAATATTTATTGAATGTTTCTTTTATTTCAGGCATCACTCCATATTGATAGACAAGTTAGGAAAATAGATATTAAACAATTACCCAAATGGAATTACAGTTACGGTAAATGCAATGAATGAAAAGTAGTATTCCCTTACTAGTCTAACCTCTCCTTTAGTATGATCATAATATACATGCATGAATATATACCGTGTTTCATAAAACTTGCTTATGTCACATCACTATTTTATATTCTACTAAGAAAGATAAAACCCTGCCAGTTAAACTACAGCGTTATACTTCCTTAATTATAAGAAATTAATACCCTATGCTTTTGATACATTTTATTTCATACTTATTTAAAGAGCTCATTTTGGATTAATTGCAACATAGATTTTTTTTTATCACATCACTCTTGTACATACTATAAATTAAATAAGATATTACATTGAGAGTTGTACTCTTTTGGGTCACTTTCTGACTCAGAGTCATCAATGTCCATACTTTTCTATACAGTGTCATTCTCTGGTCATCAAGAGAGCTGGGGAGCAACATTTCTTAAAGACTGCCTGACTATTGTCTAGAATTTTCTTCCCAGCAACTGACACTAGTCCTCAGAGTTTTGATGCTGGTGCTTTCTTCATCTTACCAAAAGGTGTCAACAGAAGCTTTTCAGACATTGACGAGGACTTCTACTCTTTCCTCATATGGTCTTTAACTGTTCTGTAGACTGAAACGGCAAGGGGCTTCAGTGTGCTGTCATATTGGCAGGGCTGACACCCACATTCTCTCGTGTGCTGGCGTGACAGCCGTGTCAGGTTGCCCATCTGACCTGCCCTGAGTATGGAAGACCCCACTGTTTGAAAGTCACATCTAATTCCAGAGATGTGAAAATATACAAATAATACAGGATCAGCGAAATGCAGTCAGTTAATGATCTGACCTGATCTTTAGGACCAGAGACCTTCTCTTGGAGAGGGTGACATTTAGTGTTAGACCTGAAAACTAAGAAGTTATCCAGAAGCTGAGATGGAAAAGTGTCTCCCAGTAGAGGCAGGGCAGGGTTTTGGAGCAGACTAGCTGGACAGCTCATCAGGCCACCAAACTACAGGCGTGCTACAGCATTTCCAGACTCGCTATGAAAGGCAGTCCCTGCTAACTCAGGTTTCTACTTGCGGCTTCTTCTCTTCCTGAAGAGATGCAAGGAGATCTCCCTTTCACTGAAGCTGAGGGGATTGTTGAGTGCAAAACAGAACAAAATAAAATCAAGCCATCACTGGTTTGTTTCTCGGTACTACAGGTATGTCTGAAACTGGCAGTTGTCATCTGAAATTCCAAAACCACATCATGCATGGCTAGAACAAGCGATAGTCTTCGTGATCTCCATGGGAAGCCCTTTTAATATCCTGTTCCGCCCCCTAGGAAATTGTTTAATAATTGACGAAAGAAAACCAAAGAGAGACAGAAAACTAGAGAACAAGTGAAACTATGGGGAGAGGAAGGCTGGAGGCTAGTCCAAAGCCATGCCTTGTAAATTCTCTGTGAAGGATTTTGCTCTTCATCCCCAGGGAACGTGGGAGTTATTAAAGAGTTTTGAGCAGTGAAATAACATGATTGTATTTGCATCTTTACTCTGGCTGCTATAAAGCAAATGGATTGTGGGGAATGAGTTATCTTCTCTCTGGGCAACGTAGAGTTCGTGCATGCAGCAATCTGGATTTCAAACATCAGTGAACCAGCTTTCAGGCATTTTCTCAAAAGGGATATGTAAATTATTAATCATTCACAGAATCATTTGGAAGTATTGCAGAGCTGAAATGAACAGTTAACTACAATGACAATAATAAATCTACAAGCAGTCTGTTACTGGAGTCTTCAGTGGTTTTATTTCTTTACTATTTTTGTTTTGGATAAATGAATTCAATAAGAAGTGAACAAAATCAGGGTTGGGGGCCAAAAGAAAATTTCCTGTGAAACAGGGTGAGAAGAGCTTCAGCTCAGCATACCATGTGACTAAACCCCTGGATAACACACAGTAACTTGAGTCTTACTACATAAAAAGATGTTATGACACTGAGACATTAAACCATTAATGGTAATTTTGGTTTAGTTGGTGGTAACTACTTTTGTTGGAAAATGATGACTTTGATTTTAGGGACACTGAATGATGAGAGCTGGTGGCAAAAGTGGGCTTTGGCTCCTTAGTTATTCCCCCTAAGAACTCCTGTACATAGCATTTGAGCTAGGTACTGTTGTTCTTCATCTCTTTTAATTCTTTCAAACACTTTTTGGGGTAAGAACGTGATTCTCACTTTATGAGCTTTACCTCAGGATTCCAATGAAATAATTTTAATAATAATGATGAAAGCTAATACTAACACAGTCTCCTTAGTATCAACCAGGAACTTGTTTAATCTTCGTAACAGCCACAAGAGAAGACACTATTATGACCCAATTTTTACAGATCGGGAAACTAAAGTACAGAGAAGTTCAGTAACTTGCCCAAGGCCACACAGCCTGTAGGGAGTGTGGCGCTGGAATTTGGTCTTAGGGAATTCAGCTTTGGAGACTATGTGCTTAACCACTATACGCATCACCTGTTTAAAAGTAATGTTTTTGAAAAGTCAGTTCATGATACATACATATATGTACACACAATATTTTTCTTTTAAATATTTTCATAAACCCCTTTCAATGGATCACCCCAAAAGAAAAATATGGGAGATTTTTGAAACTGAATCCAACTTTACGGCACAAGATGAGTAAAGTTTAAAAGCAAGCAGATGTTTGCAAAGCATATAAAACTCAAAATTGCTCTACACTAGACGTTATTTGGAACACAGACATAATTCTTTTCAAATATGATTTTTATCTAAATGGTGTCCCTTAAAACTTCATTTTAACACCCAAACGATTCCCAGCTGTTCGGGTAGATTGGCCCCTGCTGGGTCTGTTTCCCAACACTTCCCATATTCCACCATAAATATTCATGATGCAGCACTGCTGCTCCCCAAAGGGGGGCCAGGCTTCATTTTTATGAACCTCTCTCAACTGGGATTAGCATCTTTCACCTATTACCCAACTCCTGAATTATGGTTTTGTTCTGCTGTGCTCTCCATTTTCTTTATTTTTCCTGATATTTGAGAAGTCTGAAGAGACAGTGGAGTGTGGAAGAAACTTCTAATCCCAGGAAGTTGGCCCAAGTAGTATACAAAATCAATTTTTAAAATACAATATCTTATTCTAACTTTACACCCAGACCTCTGTGAAACCACTGTTTTCTTCCTTTGCCAGATTTCCTAGGCAACAGCAATGACTTTGTAATAGGTTTGTAAACTTAATTTGAGGGCTAGGGGTGGGGATCCTGGAGCCGCTACGTGGAGGGGATGCTATTTCCACAGATAACACATGCGTGGGTTACCAAAATGATGATTCTTTTTCCCCATGTGATTTATGTTTGAATGTGTTTGGATCCCAGAAACTACTAGGATTAAATCTGCCTTTTTGGGGATTGAAAGGTGGCAGGAGAGGTATGAATTTTCCCACCTCTGCAGCTCTCTTTCTCTTCCTCTCCCTCTCCCATTTTTAGAGTTTCTTAAATCAGGTCTACTCATTTGTCATATTTCTAACCCACCCTTGTGCATCCAAAGATTCTCTTGACCTCATCCAGGCCCAAATCAGGAAACTATGACAACTTGCCTTGTCAGTGGGCAGAACGCTTGCTCTTTGACATTAAACTTGAGTTCCTATATCTGCTTAGCACTAACCAGTCAGATATAATTGGACACAGTATATAACTTCTTGAAACATCTATTTTTCCATTTGTAAAATAGGGGAAATATCAGTCACAAAGGCTTCTTACGAGCCATAAATAAGTTTGTAAACTGAGGGCTCGGCACAGGCCTAAATAAGGAATTTTAGCTTCCTCCCCTCTTCCTTTATGTGACACCAGCTACTCTCATGTCAGAGGAAGAAATGCATAGGGGAAGATTGATGGTGGCCCTTAGTGCACTGGGCACAGTGGCTCTTCCCACATTTTGTGGGTTTGCCACATCACACAGTGGCAAGAGGTCAGCCTCTGAATGTTTTGGAAATGTCATCCAGTTCTGCAAAGGTTTCTGCCATAGTATGAGTGGGTTGTGAGGAGAGGCAGACTAAGTTAACTGCCCTGTGTGGGTTGATTAACTACACAGTTAAGTAGGCAGTACCTTTAGCTGATCTTTCTGTAAATGGTACCCTTCTTGCTTTGAAACCCATTGGAGCCAACCACTTACCACAAACCATCCTTTTCAACCCTGCCGAGACACTACTGCACATGAGGAGATGCTGGAAGAACAGTTACTCAAGGAGGATGGATTATTGAGTTCCTGGAAATGGACTCCAGAAAGAGACATCTATTAACACACTGACTGACTGTCCACGTCAGAAGAACTGGCTAGAACAGAGTCATTGAACCAAAAATCTGGAGGCTGTACCTTGGAGTCATTTAAGACGTGAGATCTGCAGTCAGACTGCTGGGGGTTGAATCCTGCCTGTGTTGTGCCCAAACACTGTGACACTGAGCAAATCCCTTCACCTTTCTAAGCCGGGTTTCTAATCACAGTAGGACGTGCCTCTTATGGTTGTGATAGGGATTAATGAGATATTCCAGGTAAAACATTCAGTACACAAAACACAGTGTTGGCACAATGCACTCAATTTATATTACCTTAAAAATTATTTTTGAAAGAACTAGTTGAGAGCAAACATTAGGCCCCATCTCATATTCTTAGGCCTGGATACTTAATTGACCATGCTGGCAGGGCATTGGGCAGATTGCAGCAAAGGTATTGAGTGTCCACTGAACATAGAGTACATTTTTAACAAAACTGAAGGCTGCTTTATATTCGTGCTCATATTTTTAGGGGTGATACTTAGTGGGTTGCCCTGTGTGGGGAGATGAATTATGTGTGCATTTGGAAGGTGCAACAGTGCTTTCCAAGGTGTGCACATGGAAAGGTCATTTTTTGATGTGAAATCGCAATTACTCTATGCGGAGCCTGGTGCCACTTAGAATTTCATTTCTGAAATGTAACTGTCTCCCACCAGGCAGAGATGTCTGCTATTTCAATCTCAAGCATCTTCAGACTTACCCTATTATTTTAAGCCATGCTTCAGTGTGTATTTGGAGCATTTCTTCAGCTTTTCTTGCTTCCAGTTACAACACTTTGGTCCCTCTTGGGCTGTCTTATGGTGTCCTGTGCCACTGAGGAATCCAGCCTGGAGAAGGGGGGGTAGTGAGCATTGTGTAGATGCATTCCAGTACCATCTGACTGATGAACGTTTTGCATCAATTAAAATTAGCTTAGCTGAGTGGCAACGATAATAAATTTGTTCAAGGACTGAGGCATAACACTGTAGTGCTTCTGACAACTTGACAAAGTGGGGTCAGAGACTAATGAGGAGAAATATCACCATCACCTCCTTCCACATTCTCACCTTATCTGTTTGCCTCAATACGTAGGCATATAAAAGAATGTTATTTGGATAAGAGGCAGAAATGTTGGATGAAGAGACTTGTATAGTGTCTTTCATCTATCTGATCCCGTGCACTGGCTTTGAACCTCTTTTGATAGAAGATGACTGTCAGAAATGCACTGAATTCATGGGGCACTCTGGGTCCATTCTGGGCTATTTTGGCCTCAGGTCAGAAAGTGGAGCACAGCAAGGTGAGAGGGGCCAGTCTCGTCGACTCTGCTCATAATCTAGCACAGTCCTGACTTGTGGAGAATTGGCAGCTCTTGGACTCCAAGAACCATTGCTCAAGGTGGCACCATCAACATAGTATCGGGGTGGTTCCTTCAAGTAGCACCACTCGACATTGATAGGTTCAATGTGGATAGGAGAGAAAAATTGGAGGCCAGTAGTGACTGCAGCTTATAAAATGGTTCACTCTGGGGACTCTAGAAAATACTGGTGGAAACTTTGAGGAAGTCTCAGTCCTTCCCTGGTGTGTCTAACTGTTGGGGAACAGGAGCTGCTAAAACTATTGTAACTTAGGTGTTTGAATTCAATGTGATCTTAATTTTTTTTTTTTCTGTACGGGGGCCTCTCACTGTTGTGGCCTCTCCCGTTGCGGAGCACAGGCTCCAGACGCGCAGGCTCAGCGGCCATGGCTCACGAGCCCAGCCGCTCCGCGGCATGTGGGATCCTCCCAGACCGGGGCACGAACCCGCGTCCCCTGCATCGGCAGGCGGACTCTCAACCACTGCGCCACCAGGGAAGCCCATGATCTTAATTTTTATAAATAAAATCTTTGGAGGAAGGGATGTATTATTGTAACCACTTTTGGAGGATTCTTTTAGACTAAAAGAGAAAAGCATTCTGGGTTATGTTTACAGAGATAGTAGCCTGCAAGGAATTTCTTAACTGCATCATTCATAAGTAAATTATTACAACAAAGTAGATTAAGTCAAACGTTCACAGCTTTCTAGATAATATTATTTATGTGTTTGGTTTTATTTTTAAAAGACATTTCAAGTAATGGTGAATCTCTACAATAATCTATAGTGAGATGGTGAGTGACCTGAAATACTATTGTTCCATGCTGCAATGTGTTGGCTATTAAAAGAGCTGTTCGATATAAAGATCTTTCCTGATCTGTTTCCACTTCTCAAAACATGCCCATGGTGTGAGGATAAAATGAGCTTGCATGTAAAGGGTCTAGCACAGTAGATTCTAAGTAATTGGTAGACTGCTACCTGTAAGTTATGAAGGGCTTTACTTACTATATCTGTAAAGGCAGGATTTCAGGTGAGAAATTCTGTTTTAAGTTTGGAGTCTTACTGTTAGAAGATTTGGGTACCAATGTCTGGGTGTAAAGGAAACTCTGAATGCACAAGTTAGAAATGCATCCTTTGAATTTGGCGGCCATAGTTTGGAGTACCAGTCTGCCCATAGACTCTTTCTCTGGATACTGCTCCCACCGATAACCTCTCCATCAGAAGTCTGGGAAGCCATATTATACCATGATCTGTTCCCCTAATCACAGAAGATTGGATAAGAATGGTCATATGACTTGAGTTGGGCTAATCACATTGCACCCCTAGGGTTCTGAAATCAGGGCACTGAGAGAGATTAAGTGTCTTAGTTTGCTTTCCCCAGGCAAGGATTTGAGTGCAGCAGTTTATTTGAGAGGAGTTTTCAGGACACATCGGTAGGGGAGGGAAAAGAGAGATAGGAAAGGGAAATATGCCAGTAAAATGTAACTGATCAAACATGTGACCACTGGGGACTAGAGCTTAATCCAATTAGAAAATTTAGTGTCGAAGTTATCCCATGCTATGGGGCAAGGGAGCCAAGGCCTTTATCCATCAGTTGGTGTTGCCTGTTAGCTAATGGCTATTTCTAGGAGGTGCTAGTTCACAGGCACTGTCTGGGGGCACATCTGGCCCAAATAGCCAGAGATAACACTGGGGTCAAGAGTTGTAGGTAGTGGCAGGAAACTAGGCTAGATTTCAGGAGTCTTAGGTACAGAAGTCTTCAGGGCTGAGAGGATATGAGAAGGGCAGTGACAGAGCCTGATTACCAAGTCAGTTTGCTATCAGTAGACGAGTGATTTCAACAGAGGGGCTGAGGGCAGAGTTTTAGGTTTGTGTAAGCTGATGAATAAGAAGAGAAAGCTGTTTTTCTCTTTCTGACTTACTTCACTCTGTGTGACAGACTCTAGGTCCCTCCACCTCACTACAGATAACTCAACTTCGTTTCTTTTTATGGCTGAATAGTATTCCATTGCATATATATAGCTGATTCACTTTGTTACACAGCAGAAACTAACACAACATTGTAAAGCAATTATATGCCAATAAAGATGATGTTAAAAAAACTAATATAGGGAGAGACCTTCAAGATGGCAGAGGAGTAAGACGTGGAGATCACCTTCCTCCCCACAAATACATCAGAAATACATCTACATGTGGAACAACTCCTACAGAACACCTACTGAATGCTGGCAGAAGACCTCAGACTTCCCAAAAGACAAGAAACTCCCCACGTACCTGGGTAGGGCGAAAGAATAAACAGAGACAAAAGAATAGGGACGAGACCTGCACCAGTGGGAGGGAGCTGTGAAGGAGGAAAGGTTTCCACACACTAGGAAGCCCCTTCACTGGCGGAGATGGGGGGGGTGGCTGGGAGGAAGCTTTGGAGCCATGGAGGAGAGTGCAGCAAAGGGGTGCAGAGGATCGGTGCCAACTGGCACTCACCAGCCCAAGAGGCTTGTCTGCTCACCCGCTGGGTGGGGGCTGGGAGCTGAGGCTTGGGCTTTCGAGGTCGGATCCCAGGGAGAGGACTGGGGTTGGCTGCGTGAGCACAGGCTGAAGGGGGCTAGTGTGCCACAGCTAGCCAGAAGGGAGTCTGGGAAAAAGTCTGGAACTGCCTAAGAGGCAAGAGACCATTGTTTTGGGGTGCACGAAGAGAGGGGATTCAGAGCACAGCCTAAACAAACTCCAGAGATGGGCATGAGCTGCGGCTCTCAGTGCAGACACCAGAGACGGGCATGAAACGCTGAAGCTGCTGCTGCAGCCACCAAGAAGCCTGTGTGCAAGCACAGGTCACTATCCACACCTCCCCTCCCAGGAAGGAAGTTGTCTTCCTGTCAAACAACTAGCAAGACAGGAACACAACCCACCCATTAGCAGAGAGGCTGCCTAAAATCATAATAAGGTCATACACACCCCAAAACACACCACCCGACTTGGTCCTGCCCACCAGAAAGACAAGATCCAGCCTCATCCACGAGGACACAGGCACCAGTCCCCTCCACCAGGAAACCTACGCAACCCACTGAACCAACCTTAGCCACTGGGGGCAGACACCAAAAACAACGGGAACTATGAAACTGCAGCCTGCGAAAAGGAGACCCCAAACACAGTAAGTTAAGCAAAATGAGAAGACAGAGAAACACAGCAGATGAAGGAGTGAGGTAAAAATCCACTCTACCAAACAAATGAAGAGGAAATAGGCAGTCTATCTGAAAAAGAATTCAGAGTAATGATAGTAAAGATGATCCAAAATCGTGGAAATAGAATGGAGAAAGTACAAGAAAAGTTTAACAAGGTCCTAGAAGAACTAAAGAGCAAACAAGCAATGATGAACAACACAATAAGTGAAATTAAAAATTCTATAGAAGGAATCAATAGTGGAATAACTGAGGCAGAAGAACAGATAAGTGACCCAGAAGATAAAATAGTGGAAATAACTACCACAGAACAGAATAAAGAAAAAAAAATGAAAAGAATTGAGGAAACTCTCAGAGACCTCTGGGACAACATTAAACACACCAACATTCGAATTATAGGAATCCCAGAAGAAGAAGAGAAAAAGAAAGGGACTGAGAAAATACTTGAAGGGATTATACTTGAAAACTTCCCTAATATGGGAAAGGAAATCGTTAAATTCAGGAAATGCAGAGAGTCTCATACAGGATAAATCCAAGGAGAAACACGCCAAGACACATATTAATCAAACTATCAAAAATTAAATAAAAAGAAAAAATATTAGAAACAGGAAGGGAAAAACAACAAATAACATACAAGGGAATCCCCATAAGGTTAACAGCTGATCTTTCAGCTGAAACTCTGCAAGCCAGAAGGGAGTGGCAGGACATATTTAAGTGATGAAAGGGAAAAACCTACAACCAAGATTACTCTACCCAGCAAGGATCTCATTCAGATTCGATGGAGAAATTAGAACCTTTACAGACAAGCAAAAGCTAAGAGAATTCAGCACCACCACCTTGACAACAAACACTAAAGGAACTTCTCTAGGCAGGAAGCACAAGAGAAGGAAAAGACCTACAATAACAAACCAAAAACAACTAAGAAAATCGTAATAGGAACATACATATCGATAATTACCTTAAATGTAAATGGTTTAATGCTCCAACCAAAAGACATAGACTGGCTGAATGGTTACAAAAGAAGACCCATATATATATGCTGTCTACAAGAGACCCACTTCAGACCTAGGGACACATACAGACTGAAAGTGAGGGGATGGAAAAAGATATTCCATGCAAATGCAAATCAAAAGAAAGCTGGGGTAGCAATTCTTATATTAGACAAAAGAGACTTTAAAATAAAGACTATTACAAGAGACAAAGAAGGACACTACATAATGATCAAGGGATCAATCCAAGAAGAAGATATAACAATTGTAAATATTTATGCACCCACATAGGAGCACCTCAATACATAAGGCAAATGCTAACAGCCATAAAAGATGAAATTGAAAGCAACACAATCAGGGGACTTTAACACCCCACTTTCATCAATGGACAGATCATCCAAAATGAAAATACATAAGGAAACACAAGCTTTAAATGATATATTAAACAAGATGGACTTAATTGATATTTCTAGGACATTTCATCCAAAAACAACAGAATACACTTTCTTCTCAAGTGCTCATGGAACATTCTCCAAGATAGACCATATCTTGGGTCATAAATCAAGCCTAGGTAAATTTAAGAAAATTGAAAACGTATCAAGTATCTTTTCCGACCACAATGCTATGAGAATAGATATCAATTACAGGAAAAAAATCTGTATAAAATACAAAACCATGGAGGCTAAACTATACACTACTAAATAACCAAGAGATCCCTGAAGAAATCAAAGAGGAAATCAAAAATTACCTAGAAACAAATGACAATGAAAACACAACTACCCAAAACCTATGGGATGCAGCAAAAGCAGTTCTAAGAGGAAAGTTTATAGCAATACAATCCTACCTCAGGAAACAAGAAACATCTCAAATAAACAACCTAACCTTACACCTAAAACAATTAAAGAAAGAAGAACAAAAAAACCCCCAAAGTTAGCAGAAGGAAACAAATGGTAAAGATCAGATCAGAAATAAATGAAAAAGAAATGAAGGAAACGATAGCAAACATCAATAAAACTAAAACCTGGTTCTTTGAGAAGATAAACAAAATTGATAAACCATTAGCCAGCCTCATCAAGAAAAAAAGGGAGAAGACTCAAATCAATAGAATTAGAAATGAAAACGGAGAAGTAACAACTGACACTGCAGAAATACAAAGGATCATGAGAGATTACTACAAGCAACTATATACCAATAAAATGGACAATCTCAAAGAAATGGACAAATTCTTAGAAATGCACAACCTTCCAAGACTGCACCAGGAAGCAATAGAAAATATGAACAGACCAATCAAAAGCACTGAAGTGGAAACTGTGATTAAAAATCTTCCAACAAGGGCTTCCCTGGTGGTGCAGTGGTTGAGAGTCTGCCTGCCGATGCAGGGGACATGGGTTTGTGACCCGGTCCAGGAGGATCCCACATGCCGCGGAGCAGCTGGGCCCGTGAGCCATGGCTGCTGAGCCTGCGCGTCCGGAGCTTGTGCTCCGCAATGGGAGGGGCCACAGCAGTGAGAGGCCTGCGTACCGCAAAAAAAAAAAAAAAAAAAAATCTTCCTACAAACAAAAGCCCAGGACGAGATGGCTTCACAGGCAAATTCTATCAAACACTTAGAGAAGAACTAACACTTATCCTTCTCAAACTCTTCCAAAATATAGCAGAGGGAGGAACACTCCCAAACTCATTCTATGAAGCCACCATCACCCTGTTACCAAAACCAGACAAAGATGTCAAAAAGAAAGAATACTACAGGCAACATCACTGATAAACATAGATGCAAAAATCCTCAAGAAAATACTAGCAAACAGAACCCAACAGCATATTTAAAGGATCATACACCATGATCAAGTGGGGTTTATCCCAGGAATGCAAGGATTCTTCAGTATATGCAAATCAATCAATGTGATACGCCATATTATCAAATTGAAGGAGAAAAACCACATGATCATCTCAATAGATGCAGAAAAAGCTTTTGACAAAATTCGACACCTATTTATGATAAAAACTCTCCAGAAAGTAGACACAGAGGGAACTTAACCTCAACATAATAAAGGCCATATATGACAAACCCACTGCCAACATCATTCTCAGTGGTGAAAAACTGAAACCATTTCCTCTAAGATCAGGAACAAGACAAGGTTGTTCACTCTCATCACTAGTATTCAACATAGTTTTGGAAGTTTTAGCCATAGCAATCAGAGAAGAAAAAGAAATAAAAGGAATCCAAATAGGAATAACCAAAGCAATCTTGAGAAAGAAAAACCAAATAGGAAGTAAAGCTGTCACTGTTTGCAGATGACATGATACTATACATAGAGAATCCTAAAGATGCTACCAGAAAACTACTAGAGCTAATCAAGGAATTTGGTAAAGTAGCAGGATACAAAATTAATGCACAGAAATCTCTTGCATTCCTATACAGTAACAATGAAAAATCTGAAAGAGAAATTAAGGGAACGTTCCTGCTTACCATTGCAACAAAAAGAATAAAATACCTAGGAATAAACCTACCTAAGGAGACAAAAGACCTGTATTCACAAAACTATAAGACACTATGAAAGAAATTAAAGATGATAGAAACAGATGGAGAGATATACCATGTTCTTGGAGTGGAAGAATCAACATTGTGAAAATAACTATGCTACTGAAAGCAATCTACAGATTCAGTGCATTCCCTATCAAACTACCAATGGAATTTCTCACAGAACTAGAACAAAAAATTTCACAATTTGTAGAGAACATAAAAGACCCCGAATAACCGAAGCAATCTTGAGAAAGAAAAACCAAGCTGGAGGAATCAGGCTCCCAGACTTCAGACTATACTGCAAAGCTACAGTAATCAAGACAGTATGGTACTGGCACAAAAACAGGAACATAGATCAACGGAACAGGATAGAAAGCCCAGAGATAAGCCTCCGCGCATATGGTCACCTTATCTTTGATAAAGGAGGCACGAATATACAATGGTGAAAAGACAGCCTCTTCAGTAGGTGGTGATAGGAAAACTGGACAGCTACATTTAAAAGAATGAAATTAGAACACTCCCTAACACCATACACAAAAGTAAACTCAAAATGGATTAAAGACCTAAATATAAGGCCAGACACTATCAAACTCATAGAGGAAAACATAGGCAGAACACTCTATGATGGAAATCACAGCAAGATCCTTTTGACCCACCTCCTAGAGAAATGGAAATAAAAATAAACAAAGGGGACCTAATGAAACTTCAAAGCTTTTGCACAGCAAAGGAGACCATAAATAAGATGAAAAGACAACCCTCAGAATGCGAGAAAATATTTGAAAATGAAACAACTGACAAAGGATTAATCTCCATAATTTGCAAGCAGCTCATGCAGCTCAGTATCTAAAAACGAAACAACCCAATCCAAAAATGGGCAGAAGACCTAAATAGACAATTCTCCAAAGAAGATATACACAGTGCCAACACACAGATGAAAGGATGCTCACCATCACCAATCATTGGAGAAATTCAAATCAAAGCTACAGTGAGGTATCACCTCACACCAGTCAGAATGGCAATCATCAAAAAATCTACAAACAATAGAGGCTGGAGAGGGTGTGGAGAAAAGGGAACCCTCATACATTGTTGGTGGGAATGTAAATTGATACAGCCACTATGCAGAACAGTATGGAGGTTCCTTAAAAAACTAAAAATAGAACTACCATACGACCCAGCAATCCCACTACTGGGCATATACCCTGAGAAAACCATAATTCAAAAAGAGTCATGTATCACAATGTTCATTGCAGAACTATTTACAATTGCCAGGACATGGAACCAACCTAAATGTCCATTGACAGTTGAATGGATAAAGAAGATGTGGCACATATGTACAATGGAATATTACTCAGCCATAAAAAGAAATGAAATTGAGTTATTTATAACGAGGTGGTTGGGCCTTGAGTCTGTCATACAAAGTGAAGTAAGTCAGAAAGAGAAAAACAAATACCGTATGCTAACACATATGTTTGGAATCTAAAAAAAAAAAAAAGAAGGTTCTGTTGAACCCAGGGGCAGGACAGGAATAAAGATGCAGACATAGAGAATGGACTTGATGACATGGGGACGGGGAAGGGTAAGCTGTGATGAAGTGAGAGAGTGGCATGGACATATATACACTACCAAATGTAAAATAGATAGCTTGTGGGAAGCAGCCACATAGCACAGGGAGATGAGCTCGGTGCTTTGTGACCACCTAGAGGGGTGGGATAGGGAGGGTGGGAGGGAGGGAGACACAAGACGGAGGAGATATGGGGATGTATGTATATGTATAACTGATTCAGTTTGTTGTAAAGCAGAAACTAACACACCATTGTAAAGCAATTATACGCCAATAAAGATGTTTAAAAAGTTAATAATATAGCACATGATCACACACACAGAAAAATAAAAGAAGAGAAAGCTGATCTTCAGACAGAAGGAGAAGAATGTAGTAGCAGGTATGCAGAGACAAAGAATGGGGCGTGTGGTTCCTAAAATATGGGGAAGGTGAACTTTGTTAGTGAAGACACTCAGTTCACCTAAGACTTGACTGTGTTTCATTTTTCTGTTTCCAGATTTTGCGAAAATAACTGACCCCTGTTCTTGCTCCTGCTTCTTTTAATTTTGCTAAACTGAGTGGCACCCGTTTGTAAGATGTAGCGACTATATTTTCTAGAAATAACCCCAGGGGTATTTTCAGTCTCATGCACTCTTTGGAACTTTACCACTCCCCCATCCAAAGGCACAGTCTGTTTTCCTTCCCCTTGAGATGATGTGGGGCTTTGTGGCTGTCTTGGTGGATATACTATGGCAAAGGTGATGCTTCACGATTCTTGATACTAAGGCATAAAAGGTGTATCTTCCACTTGGCTCCCTTTCATAGTGTGCTTGTCCTTAGAATCCAGCCACCATGTTGTAGGCAAGCCCTGGACCTATGGAGAGGTCACTTACAAGTATTCTGGCTGATAGTTCCAACTAAAGTCCTCCTCAGCAGCCAGTATCAATCCCCAGAGGGATGAATGTGACTGAGCCTGGAGATACTTCTTGTCCTCAGATTTCAAGTTGCCCACCCTGACACCATGTGGATCAGAGAGGACCCATTCTCACTGAGTCCCATCCAAATTGCAGATTTGAGGACAAAATAAATCTCCTTGTTTTAAATCACTAAGTTTTAGGGTGACTTGTCACACTGCCTTGGTAAACTGCAACACAAGATAAGGTAACCTATGTGGATTTATTTAAGATCTTTCAAAGAGTTTAGTGTAGTATAAATGGATGGTTAGGCAGTGACTAATTTGTTAACAGCTAAAGCTCCCTTTTCTCCTCCCAGCCCATCGACACTACTGGAGTCCTTTATGGAGAATTTGTCATGACTCTCACTGGTTGATAGCACCAAAGCCACATCAGCAAACTCTTATCCCCAACCCAGTGTATCTCATTACTACACAGCTCTTGTATTCTGGACCAAGTAGGACTCGGGAAGCCTTGGAGCTTTTATTGTAGCTGCCAATCATTGTGCCTAAATTTGTTAGCAGCTGTGCTTTTCATGCCTCATCTCATTTAATTTTTGCCAGAATTCTGGGATATAGATAACATCTGTCATTTATAGATAAGGAACCAGAGATATAAGAAGCCTAAAATGACTTGCCCAAGATCACACAATAAGTGCCAGAATTTGGACTTGAGTGTAGCTCCTTCTGATCCCACAGTCTGTATACTTTCTTTTGTGCTACTTTGCTTTAGCCTTGAGGCCTTTGAAGGACTTGGGGTTCATGGTTTGTTTTTATCCCATTTTAGCCATGTTCTGCACTACACAGATTTTTGAGTTGGTGTGGTAACATAACCAACCATTATACCTTTGTTATGAGAAAGTAACTTTTGAGGTTAAAAAATTTTTGTAACATCAGAAGTTGGGGTGCTTTGCTTATATATGGGTATGTGTATACACATACCCATGTATAATTATGTATATATAATATATATTATATAAAGGTACATTATATAGTTATGTATGTAATATATATTACATACAAAATTATATAAGTTAAAAGTTTGTATATATATACATTATGTATATAAATACATGTAACATATTTATATATATAATATATATATAGAGAGAGAGACTGTGGTGGAAATTACTAATTTATTTGTGCTGTTCTACAGAAAACTAGACAGTGCCTCATTGATGTCTTGTAAGAATGAATGCCATTATTCTAATCTATTCAAGATTTATTGATTGATTGCTTGATTTTAAAATCTTTTTCTTTTGAAATAATATCTAGATTTACAAAAGAGCTACAAAGATAGTACTCAGAAATCTAATATCCCTTTACATGGCTCCTCCTCAAGTTGACATCTTACACATGAAATTTACAGTGGTACAATGCCATTATCCAAACTACACACTGTGTTCAGCTTTTACCAGTTTTCCACTAATGTCCTTTTTTCCATTCCAGGATCTAATCCAGGATACCACATTGCATGAAGTCAGAATGCCTTCTTCGTCTTCTCCAGACTGTGACTGTTTCTCAGTCTTTTCCAGTTTTTCGTGACCTTGAGGCTTTTGAAGAGCATTTGACAGGTATTTTGAAGAATGTATTTCAATTGGGTTTGTCTGTTGTTTTCTCACGGTGAAGCTGGGGTTATAGGTTTTCGGGAAGAACACCACAGAGGTGGATACCTCAGTGCCCTTCTCGTTGCATCGTATCCAGAGTACATGATATCTATGTGAATTCTCACTGGCCATGTTGGCCTTGATCTCTTGGTTGAGGTGGGGTCTGCCATGTTTCTTCACTCTAAAGATGCTTATTTTTACCTTTCCACACTCCTGTTAGAAGTGAGTCACTAAGTCCAGGCTATATTCAAGGAGAAAGGAATCACCTCTTGGAGGGAGGAGTATGACTGGTTGATTTTTTTTATGTGGCCATGGGATAGAAGATTTTTCCCTCCTGAAGTAGTCATAGGTCTACCTGCATTAGCAGCCTCTGGCTTATAGAAATACTTCTGGGCCCTCAAACCTTGAGTCATCTACATCTTTGAATTGTTCATCATGGGAAATATATCTCATAGAGGAATGCTCACTCTTATTTGCTACATGACTGAGAGTCACGTTGTAAGTATTCTAAACATTCTCTCTTCACCCCATAACAAAGGGCTCCCTTTTGTTTCTCAAATCTCAAAGTATGTGATGTTTGAGGTAAAGCATACATAGCTTCATGTATTGTTTCCTCATGTGTATGGGACTTCTTACCACTGAAGGGAAGGGGTTATGTCATTTTTATCTTTAAATTTTCTCTAGCACCCAGAAAGTAATAGTAATTATTATGAATATTATAAATCATAAAATTTATAAAATATGTTATATTTAATTTATATTTATACAAATATGTATTTATATAAAATATATTTTTGAATATAACATTAGTTATAAATGTTATAAAATAATAATAATAATTCTCATTGATTAAATACTTCCTATGTGTTGTTGAACACCGTGATTGGTACCTTACAATCTTTATTTCTAGTTTTTATAAAAATATCTATGAGGGAAGTACTATAATTCTCATTTTACAGTAAAAGGAAGCTGATGTTTAGGGGGAGAAATTATCTTCCCCAAGATCACATGGCAAGTAGCAAGGCTGGGATATGAATTTAGGGCGCTTTGATTGTCGACTGTGAGCCTGGTAAATGTTTGCAGACTGACTGATTAAAATTGAGTATGGAAAAAACAGGATTTGAAGATTGGACTAGCAATAAGTATTTCAAAAAACTACACACAGTCACACATGATTGAAGAAGACAGGTATTAGGCTGTGCTTGCTTAAAGAGAAGCTGCCACTTCAACTCAGTCAAAAGAATCATCCTGACATTCAGGTTGACGTGTGCAAACAGCAGCTCCCTCCTGAATGCTGTGAGGCTGGGGTCCCAGCTGCCACTCCTCGATACTGTCCAGGATGAGGTGTATTAGTTAATTGCATACGCTTCATGTGCCCCATAAGAAGTGATTCCCCTGTCTCGTAGGGAAACAAAATAAGTAAGGGAGTTCCTAAAATAGCTACAGAGATCATAGAAGGGGAAAAACAGAAAGTCGCTATAGGATTAAAGTGATTAACACTCCCATATAATAATCAAAAGATAATATTAGAGATGAAGCATAAATTAAACAGGTAAAAACAAACCTCCCTCTGTGTTTATGTATGCGTGTGTGTGAGAGAGAGAGATAATATGAGGAAGTATAAATATGAATCTCAGACCACAAACTCCCATAAGCTTCTGTACAGCAATATTGCATCTCTATATTTTTTAGAAATCAGCTTAATTTTTATGTGTGTCCCTTTACTCCTGTGCTATGGGATACGTAACTGTGCTTATTACTTGAATTTTCCCCTATACTGAATCATGTTGAGATGTGCTGGGGATCTTGATATTGCCCTGGGAAGCTCTTGACATTGGCCTATCTGCCCATATCCCCACAGAAATACCAGTGTACCATCCATAGCGTCTCTGTGGGTAAGGATATATCTATTGCTTCTGTGCCCTGTGTGTGATAAAGATATCATCACAAGCTCGACTGATTTCAAATCAAATGGGCAGTTCCATCCAACAAAAAGGGCCAGACACCCCTAACAGTTTTGTCCTACAGAAGTGGAAACGTTGGCTCTGAGAGGAATAGGTGGACAGCTGTGGCTCAAGACCTCATGGCCTGGCTTGTCACCTGTGTGGTCTCAATGGGGCGGAAATTTCAGGGCATGAAACCTGCAAACCATGCAAGATGCACATCCCATTAGGCAAATGCGAGTTACCATTCTGCAGCTGACTTGAGGACTCCTCGGGGCTTCTTTTTTTTTTTTTTTTTTTTTTTTTAACCTCCTCTTAGATTACTTGGTTTAGTATTTCAACCACCATCCGCTGAGAGACATCACGAACATCCTGCTGTCCCAGGCTGGCATGGTCCCCCCTGCAAGCCATTCAGAATGCTGTTGGAAGAAAAGTGTAATGGGCTGTGCATGTTGACAGCTGCCTCTCAGAGCAGGGCTGGCCCTTGAGGTTCCCGAGTCGCCGCCGTTCCGCACAAACCCAAATACCAGTGCTTTAGCTGAACCCAGGCCTTTCCGTTTAGCCATGGTGAGGTGTGTGTAACCGAGCCTAAAGGACAAACACACAAAACTCTGCACCCACCCTCCCCCTTCCCTCTGTTCCTGTCTTAATTCTGTAATTTCAAAGTGAAAACAGAACTCCTACTCTGCTTTCTTTCTCCTAGAAATTCTAGGTCAAGGATTACTGTCTTTCACCCTTTCTTCCTCAACGTAAACAGCACCAACCAGTCTTTTCTTGTAAAGCATTGACTTGAGAGACAAACCAGTTCTCATTTCTACTTTTTGGCTGGTCTAGAAAGTGTTTTAAGACTTCAGGTTACACTCAGCAAGCCCGTGCCCGGTGGGTCGAAAGGGTACGCAGGGCTGGCCCTGTTTCTCAGCTCTGAGTTCATTGATTTGCTACAGCTTCTTTTGTTACTGCTGAGATGGAGGCAGGCAAGACTTGGATTAATAAAAGCATGAAATAAAATACACGTGTAAAATGCGGTAAATAACAAGGAAGGGTGTGGGGGGTGAGGAGTGGAAGGCCGAAGAAGCTCGTTGTGTAAAAATTGAGGTTTCTGTGATCTGTACTGTGGTTTACTTGGGAAATCATGACATCGGCACCTCAAGAAATGCGCTGAGGACAGTTGACGGATGGATTTCAAATGAGAAGCCGTGCATAAGAAATTAATTCCCAGGTGTGCATGACCATTGAATTTAGATCCCGCCTCCCCGGCTAATGTATCCACAGGCACAGTTTTTATAATGTAATGAATGTACCGTTTGTGTCGCTCATGGTAGGTGCTCTGCAGTCTATGGGGCGTGGGGTAAGATGCTTACTCAGCACAGGCAAAGGCCTTCTTCAAGGATTTTGTCTTTATTGTAAGATATGTCTAAGCCATTTGGAAAATGCCAAAGAACTGGACCATTTTCCATGGGAGTTAATAATTATTTTTGATATAATACATTAACTAAAAATGTCAGTATACGTGTTACTATCTTGCCTAAAGTTTATGAGGAAACAACGAAACACTTCCCTGCTTCATAAACACAGACGCTGCATTCTAGTTGCTGTGGTTTGTGATCATCATTGTCATTGTAGAGGTTATGACATGTCCGAGCTCCATCAGAAATTGTTTAGACACAGGCCAACTTCCTGACTTTGGTGCCGAGTACATGTATGATGTTGTACAAACCCTTTAACCTAGCTTATCTGTTAAACGAGTAAGTTTGTCTAGATGATTTTTACTTACATGTAAGTTGTAATGTAAGTTGTGATTCTGAGTCACAAAGACTTAGTGAGTGAGCACCGATCTGAAGCAAAATGCGCAGAGTAAATTATTTATGTTGTATTGGTGAGACCAGCCATGCAGTTATGAGTAGTAAGGGATAATCTTAAAACTTAAGCTATGACAGGGGAGGACAAAGGATTAGGTTTTTCTAGTTCTATAAAAGTCATCTAGAGAATACTTACTTTAATTATATGCAACTTAGTTACTTTAAGTGGCATCCTTAGACAATCCAAAGGTGAACTGAAATTCCTTCAGCAAGTACCAGAGCACAAAATCTTGCTGAATAGTGTGACAGGCCTTGCCCAAAGCTTCCTTATCAGATGTTCTCAGCAGTTTCATCTACTGTCTTCATATTCCCGACTGGCAAAAAAGGCTAACTCAATTTGTGTTTTTTAAACGATCAGAAGGCATCACAGTTATTCAAGAATCACACTAGATTGTACTCTTTACTTGTTTGCAAATGATTTTTTTCTTTATGATGTATTTTATGCCATGTCTTACACTTCTATTTTCTTATAATAAGAAGTAACGTAAAATTCCAGGGAATTTAAGAGCAATGTCAAGCTCCCATAATTTTTTAGTCTCCCACAACTTTCATTTTTGCATATTTGTTTCCAATCAGTCTCAACGTCTTTGTTACACACTTACAATCATTGTGTTTGAGTATAAATCGTTTTAGTCACCATAAGCGTCAGTAGTTTTTCATTTACCTGGATGTTCTTTAAGCTGAAGAGTATTTGATTAGGTTTGTGTATGTGCCCCAACTTTTTCCTTCCTTCTCATTTTTTGATATCCCCATTTATTTATTTATTTATTTGGGCCATGCCGAGAGGCTTACAGGATCTTAGTTCCCCGGTCAGGGATCGAGCGTGGATCCCGGCAGTGAAAGCACCAAGTCCTAACCACTGGACAGCCAGGGAATTCCCTTGACATCCCCCTTTAGAAGGGGTTAATTCTGCACAAATTTAAAAGAAAGCCTGGATGACTCTGTAGCCAAGCAAATGAATGGGATGAAAACTGACTCCAGAGGCTGGGCATCCAGTGGGGAAGGAAGCATGTATTCCCTGATCACTCTCAGAGGACAGAAAAGGGAGGACTTGCTCCATGTGGGATTAAGGGCTTACCTCAGTCTGCTCTGCAGCCACCGTCTGCCCTATGCCTAAATTGTTATTTCGGTTTTCTTCCTTGATTAAATAGATTAGCCACATGTCTTTCACTTTGAGCTCTGTTCATGAAGTTGGTACCTATGTCTGTATTTATGAAATAGATGGAATGCTGTTTGGCCAGTCCATTATTTGGTGAGAATAACTGTACTATTAATTGAGTTACCCCTCCATGGTTGGGATTCAGAGTGCCAAGGTTCTAGGATCAAGGCATTAGAGATTGTTGAACACAGCCTCTAGCCCAAAGTAGCATCCACAATGCAAATATTTCCAGTTGAGTGATTCAGCAGCTTTCGGTCTTCCAGGGGTGGGGTACCCACTGCCTATATACTGGTCTATTCTAAGGGTACAAACTCAACTACTATGGGAGCTGGTCAGGTAACAGATGAATGAAATAGGCCCAGAACAAGAAAATCAGATGCAGAAGTAGATCCAAACTATTTTTATGGTTACTGAGCTATGGTGTAAGGATGTAACATGATATAAATATGTAAATATTTTAATAAATTTATTTATTTATTTATTTTATTTTTGGCTGGTTGGGTCTTCGTTTCTGTGCGAGGGCTTTCTCTAGTTGCGGCAAGTGGGGGCCACTCTTCATTGTGGTGAGCGGGCCTCTCACTGTCACGGCCTCTCTTGTTGCGGAGCACAGGATCCAGACGCGCAGGCTCGGTAGTTGTGGCTCACGGGCCCAGTTGCTCCGCAGCATGTGGGATCTTCCCAGACCAGGGCTCAAACCCGTGTCCCCTGCACTGGCAGGCAGATTCTCAACCACTGCACCACCAGGGAAGCCCTATGTACATATTTTAAATTCAAAATTGAAAAAAGCCAGAAAAGTAGAAACAATGATTCTTTCAACACAGCATCCTTTGTCTGCATATTAAACCCATATGCCTGTTCTCATTTTTCTTGAAATGTGGCATTTTCAATCTGTCTTTTATTTTCCTACATTTGATATAGATGCAGGTTCAGAGAAATAATTCTCTAGTATAAGGAAAAAAATGGGTGAGCATGATGCTAAGTGGCAACTGATATTAAACCCCAAAGTCGGGAAGGCGAGAGGCCTGTGGTGGGGTCTGTGGTGACCCAGAGGGCCCATGTTCCCTCCAAAGTGGGCAGCTACTACCCAGCTCCAGTCAACTGTTGACACTTGTTGACACATAGGAATGTGGGCCCTGTGTTACTAATCTTCCACTTTCTTAAGAACAGCTAGGAATCTGGATTTTTTGTAAAACCCTCTAACTCTTAATGTTTTCTATTTTAAAACACAGTTTGGGCCTAAAAAAACATGTCTAGGGGCTAGATGACATTTGTGAGCTGTCATTTTGCCTTCTCTGGCCTATTCCAGGGACTGGCAAACTATAGCCTGCAGGCCAAGTCCAGTACACCACTTTTTTGTAAATAAAGTTTTATTGGAACACAGCCAGGCTCATTTGTTTATGTATTGTGTGTGGCTGCTTTTTTTGCTACAGGGGCAGAGTTAAATAGTTAATACAGAAATTGTATGGTCTGCAAAGACTAAAAAGCGTACTATCTGAACCTTTACAGAAGTGTGTAAACCCCTGCTCTTTTCCAATTTTATTAAACTAAACTTTTAGAAAGCCCTTCCTATTTTGAATTGAAATTTGCCTTTTTATGAGTTTCATCCATTGATCTTGTGTCTGCCCCTGACAACCCTTGGGCATTCATGAAAGACATTTGGAGCCTCTGGGATTATTTAGTCATAAGACCATCCAGGGAAGGGTTGATCAACTTTCAGGTCCAAAACTGTCACCCAAATTAGACCTGATTTCTTGGATATGTGGTGTATTTTGGAATAATCTAAGATACCACATGTTCATCCAGAAGGTGGATGGAGCTTGTTAGCAAATTGCAGAACCAAAAACAAAAAACCAAACAATGGAGAAGTGGTTAATAGGAACACTAGAAGAATTGTCGTCATGGTCTACGTGAATGTAGCCATGAGAGGTTGACTGACGTCATGTCCCAATTAAGCCTAAATTCTGTTATTTCTCTTAGAATAACAGCTAAATTTGTTCCATGTCCCACAAAGTTCTATCCAATCCGACCTCTTCATCTCGACTCCTTTCTTTCCCCAACATTCGTATTGCTTTGGTCACCTTCCCCCATATTCAATTGCTCAGACCTTCCAAGCTCTGTCCTATCTTAGGCTCTTAGCTCTTGCTATTTTTTCTGCCTGACACACTTGTCCCCATCCCTTCACAAGGTGGATTGTTCCTACCTTTTGGATTTTAGTTAAATGTCACTCCCTTAAAGATATCTTCCCTGACCACCCTCTTTTATATGGCACACCTCCTGCTAGAGATGACCTCTTAGCACACCTTTCCATTTATCAAGTTTTTTGTACTTATTTGTTATCATTGTGCTTATTTATCTGTATTCTAGTTTACTCTTAGAACAAGTGTGGTGAGCCCAGGACCTTTCCTGTCATATTTGTTATTTTTCCTAGGATCTAGAAAATTGTAGGCACTCAAAAATACTTGAGGAATGAGTGAATTGCACATCAGCAGTAGTTTAGCATTATATACATTATAGTCCTGATTATTTTGTTTGACATATAAACTTGCAAAACCCTACTCTTCTTACTATATGATAATGCTTTGAGTATTTGGTGAGGGCATGTTTTAGATGTTCTCATTAGTGGAAACCAACAATCATGTACTAACATGTTGATTATTAATTAATCACTAAATTAAAAATATGAATATTTTCTATATGGTGCTTTGCCATGTGCAAAACCTGTATCTCAGAAGCTCCTGCTTTGCAATTCTCCCATGAGAGGCAGGTCAGAAGGGACATTCGTGATTTTCCACCTTAGTTTGTAGAAGAGGAAACCGAAGCCCGAAGAGATTTCTCAAGATCACACAGGCAGTTAGCTGCAGACCCTGGAGGACCAGTGAGGTTGCTCTTTTCTTTAACTAACTGTGTTTCCTCTTTGTTGATGATTGGCTTATTTAGTAAGTTCTGGTGACAGTAAGAACACCTCATGTCTTAATAATAGTACTTTTTTCTTTATAAAGCACGCTACATGCATGTTCTCCTAGATCTACAATAATGCCATAAGAAAATCTGAACAATTGCTATTACCCTATTTTTTTTTATTTCAGTATAAGGAATGATCAAGTGGAATTTTGGACAGCCCTAATGCCATGACCAAAGCCTCATGGGTAGAATGTGGTGTAAACGGAATGTGAATCTAGATGCTCTTTCTTACCCTTTGGTGTGGTACCTGCTTCTCCTTGTTCTTCTTCGAACGTGGGTGCTGGAATTTAATGCCGAGCGTAGTGAGTAATAAAAATGCTAATACGTACTAAGGACCCTTATGATGATTTACTGAAATACTAGGTGCTTTCAGATTTATAACAATGGCAAAAACTTTATATAGTGCTTAATATATGTAGGCATGGTTCTAAGTCCATTACATTTATTAACTCATGTTCTTTTTTCAGAAAGTCTATGAGTTAGATGCTGTCCTATCCCCATTTTACAGTTGGGGAAACTGAGGCACAGAGAGATTAACTATCTTGCCCAAAGCAGCATGGAGAGTGAACAGTAAAGCTGTGTAGCCTGGTTCCAGAATCTATCCCTGTAATAACTGTGCCAGGTGGCTTCCTTTCTGGCCTAAAGAATATAAAACTGAAGTAATAGTCACACTATGAAGGCTGAGCTGAAGCCCTGGAGAACTTGACTCCATAGGAACCAGCAGAATTCTAAGCTCCTGGGGCTACCTGTCTCGTCTCCCCCATTGCTGTGTTGGCCCAGGGAGAGGGAACCTCTGCTACCTTCTGGGGGGAAGTGTTAAGGGAGGGGCTTTGCTCCACAGGCAACCTGCTAATTGGCTCTTCTTTGTGGAGGAGGGATGTGTCTGGCTGCTGAAATGATGAAAGTCTGTCCTACACTGGGCCACGATAACCACAGGTAACCAACTGTGTTGGCCAGGGTAAGATGTTCCATATTACAGTCCAAGGCCAAAGTCCTTGTTCTTAATAATCATGATGAATGATTTGCTAGACTGTCCCCACCGCTTATCTACCTCATACCTGGTGCTTGTCATTACTGGTGGGAGAGGAATTTTGCCAAATGTCTTTGCTTCTCATCAGAGCCAGTGGTGAGATAGTGAGGAGAAGGGATTAAATGTAGTGATGCTGGAGGCAGGGAGGCCCCTTTGGAGGCCTTAGTGCTCACAGGTGAGGGGAAGGAGGCCACGGCTCTCTGAAATAAGGCGGTTTTGTGGATATCACCAGGAAACAGAATGCAGAGTAGGAACGGATTTCATTTACTGAGCAAATTATTTGTTGAACTGTGCTGCGTGCCAGGCCTTGGGCCTTCAGCTTTGAACAACATAGACATCATTCTTGCTCATGCAGGGCTTACATTCTGGTGAAAAGAGATAGACAGCAGACAAGTGAATTGATAAATAGGGAGACATGCTCTGAAGGAAAAACAGATTGAAAGAGTGACCAGTGAGAGGCTGGAGAGGGGCTACTTCAATTTGGGTGGTCGGGGGGGCCCTGAAGAGGTGACATTTGAGTGATGAAGAGCAGTCTTCTGAGCTTCTCGAGAAGTGTTCTTGTAGAGGGAGCTGCACCATGACCTGCTCCTCCCTTTTCCTCCCATCTTAGACGTGTGGTCAATTTCCCAAATGCCTCTTTCATCCTGGAGGGCGTGCTTGTTCTTGTCTCTCCTTGTTTGCCTGATTCCAGCAGTGGAGAAAGCTCTAGCGTTAGCAGATGTCAGCGAAGGCTATCAGGTGCCCCAGCCCCGCTCCCCTGCAAATCTCTTAGTCCAACCAAAAAAAAGAAGCAAGGTTAGTTTGGCACGATGTGTTTCCGGGGAGCCTACAGCTTCCTGTGCTAAGAGCTCAGAAGCCATCTGTTTAATAACCTCTGCTTGAATTTATGCAAGGGTTGATGTCATATGTCCTGGGATTGAGTGTCTGAAATTCACCAATCTCCCTCTTTTGAAAATCTGGACAACATTTGTGAATTTGCAGCCGTCTGGAACCACGCCTGCTTTCTGCAGTTCCTCTAGGATTGCTTACCTTGGTTCTGTGACCACATCTGCGTGTTCCTTTAGTACCCTGGGATCTGATGTGCAGCGCAGGAAACCTCAACTCATTCATTTCCCCTGTCTCTTGTCATCCATATTTGGCAATAAACCTCTCCTTTTAATCAGTTCATTGTATGTGGTTTTCTGATTAGAAAAGTAATACATGTTGTAGTAGATTGTGAAATATATAAAAATGGAAAAAAATCCCTCATATTCTCAATACCTAGTGATGATTACTTTTAACATCTTGGGCTATGTCTTTCCAGCCTTCCCATGACTATTGCCCCATACATGTATATGTGCACACACACACATATATGCATTCACATACATGCACATGTAAACACATGCGTGTTCATAAGTTTATATTTTAAAATTTGGGAAGTAATGCAAAATCTGCTTTGTAGTTTGATTTTTTTCACTTAAAAATATATTGTCAGTATTACCCTTTACAGTCTGAAAAGTCTGTGTTTTTATGACAGAAATGATGGAAGCAAAACAGAACTGAAGAGTTCCTTTCCTTTGAGACATATAACATTATGTCCCTTGTTTCAAGTAGAGGTAATATGCCAATTCTGCACTTTTTCACTTTCTGTGCTGACTATAACTAAGGTAGTTCGTTGGGTGGCCTCTTTTCTGGAGATACAGAGTGCAGAAGGAAGAGCACGTTCTCCTGCCTCTTTGGGGACTTTCAAATCTCCTGGCCGTGGGCCTGTGTCTTTGTCTTGCATTTGGGGTTGTGTAACACTTTAGTCAGTATCTTTGTTCAAGTAACTTTCTCCAGGTAATTCGTATCTTGCCAGTTAGCAGAGGCTTCTTTCATGGGTCTCCTGGCAGTATCCAAGAGAAAAGACCAGCATGCCTTCCAAAAATTTACATTAAGACTTGCAACTTATAGAAATGGTGTGCAATACACACAGCCAACAGTGAAGGTGGTGACAGCTTATAGGTGCTGGAGATCTGTGGTCAGCTTCAGTCTACAAAACCCTTCAGTCCTTCTACAGCCCTCATTCTGCTCCTGAGCTCGTGGGGCAGGAGCTGGAGGGGATTAGGGGCTGTGTACGTTTTCACGTTTAGCCTTCCAGCTTCCTAGCTCTTCTTGCAAGCTCTGACCTCTGAACACTCGAAGTTCAACATTGCATGAATATCACTACGCTCTACAGTGCATCCCTCTCCTGAATATCTGTCTCCCAAAGCACACTAAAATTTGGAAACATTTAGAGAAAACCCTCCATGCTTCATCTAAGCTAAATTCTCTTTTAAATAGGAGTCCATGGGCTCCTGATTCTGTGCACAACCTTCATTTCGCAGGACCCTTGTCAGTATTATGGAATGGAGAACCGAATTCATTTAGTGGGATGGGGGGATCCTCTCTGCATCTCCCTGAATAACTGTTTCAGGTTTTCCACAGGCTCTTCTGATAGGCTGGCCCTCTGCAAACCTCTCTCTGTAGTATGCTCCTGCATGGCACCCTGTTAGAGTTGGTTATGTATCCTTTTTCCTGTTTCTGTAACACCACGTAGCAATCTGAGCTGAGTTCTTGTGAGTGGTTCTTTTATAGCTCACAACTAGATCCCAAGGTCCAGGAGAGCAGAGCCCTTGTCTGCTGCAGGCTGTAGCCTCGAGGTCTAGCAGAACGCCTGGCATAAAGTAGGTGTTCAGGAAATATGTGTTCACTTATTTAATAAATATAACTTCAATTATAAACAGGGTAGTTGTGGAAGGCCTCATTTGAAAAGGTGACATATGATCAAAGACTGGAAGGAAGTGAGGGATTCCTTCTGGGGGATATCCACAGGCAGACAGCAGCTGGGACAAAGGCCCAAGGAAGAGTGGGAACTTGTTGGCAAATTCAAGGAATGGTGCGGAGACCCATGGATATGCATAACTGAGAGGGAAAATATTATAAAATGAAATCCTGTTGGTAAAAGTCAAAGGATGAAGTTGCCATCAAGTAAGATGGGAAGACAGCCCATGGAGCAGGGTTGTGGGTGGAAGATCACAAATGTATCCAGGGCGTGCTAAGTTCAAGATGGCTATTAGACACTCAAGTCGAGATGTTGAGTAGACGGTTGGATATTGAAGTCAGAAGTTCAAAAGAATGGGCTGAGCTAACATTCGGGAGGTTTCAGTAAATAGATGGTTTAAAGCCCTGAGACACGATTTCAAGTGACTGTATCTATAAGGAAGTGGAAGGACCAGGGATGTGGGCCTGGTTCACTGCAGTGGTAGGATATCTGGGAGAAGAGGAAAAACAGCAGAAGAAACTGAGAAGGAGTGATCACTGAGGCTGAAGGAAAATCAGGAGAGTGCAAAGCCTGGAAGCCAAGGGGAGGAAAGACTGAGGATGACATAAGTGCATTCCTTGTGATAGATTGTTTTTACTCCTTTTCTTGTGGGCAATATTTTTCTCACTTCGGCTACTTTGTGCTAATAGTTTTAGTGTCCTTCAACTTCTGATTATTTTTCTTTCTTATAGCCTTTATTATCATCATGGACCATGTATAAAAAGGGTATTGTTTGCTTCAGCAGCTGATTAGCCTGGGCAGTAACTCCAGGACCACATTCCATTTGTGCCACATTCTCTCTAGGGAAGTGAAACAATACTGTGAACATAAAAACCAGTCTGACTGATGTACCTTACACAGGGCATGGAGATAAATATAAAGAAACCTGCAAATATTATATCTCATATCATCTTTATTCAAGTCTCTTTGGGTGATATTAATTCATAGGTCAGATTGTTTATTCTCAGGAACTGAGGGACAAAACCATCAATCAATAAACATAGGACTTTTATGTTTGTGAAGAATATCAATTAAAATGATAGGAAACAGCCCTTTCTATATAATGCACTGTAATTAATATCACAAGATTTAATAGAAAATTACTAGAGCAGTAATTCAATTCAAAAGACACATTTGAGCAACTTTTTGTATAAACCATTGTGGTAGATGTGAGGGTAATTCACAGAAATATAAGACATGATCTGACTGTGCTACTGGCAGGGATAAGCTGCTATAACAGGGAAGTCCCCAAATACTGTGGCAGAAAGCAAACAGATGCTCATTTCTTTCTCACCAACAATTCTGAGGTGAGTGGTCCAGGATGAGAAGGAAACTCTCACAAAGTCATTCAGGGAACCAGATTCTTTCCAGCATTTTGTTCTACCTTCAGTAGAATGTCGTTCCCACTCACGTGGTTGAAGCTTGGATGTAGGCACATCCAGGACCCAGCTTATGGCCTGGGGAGAGAGAATGTGTTTAAGCCTGTACCATATATTTTAATCAGATCTAGAAGCTGTAGAATCACCTTAACTCACTATCTGTGGTCAAAAACATAGTCGCATAGATTCACTGAGCTGCAAAGGAGACTGGGAAATCTAGCCTCTACAAGTACCCAGCTTCTACTTTCTAACTAGAGGGGAAGTGAAGACTGGATGTTGGTTGATAGCTATGTATCTCTACTACCATCCCTCAAAGTGCTTTTTATCTTGCAAAGGAGATAAGATGGCATGACTTCTACAAATAACCTTGATACTCAGCAGACTGTGCAGGTCCCATGAAAGCCGCTGTGGAGTGACAGAGGAGAAACAAAAAAGCCTTCCTGGATGGAGAGATAGTGGGGCCTTCGGGGAGAAGATGACATTTAGGCTTGGTAGGGTAGCAGTAGGCAAGAGTGCACAAGAGGGTCCCAAAGAACGCTCTTGGGAAAAGGTATGAAGTTGGAAGTATGAAGCTGGGGATGTTTAGAGAGTAAGAAATTGTCCCATTAGGCTAGAGAGTAGATTGTTTAATAAAGCTAAAATGACCTTAGACCAAATCTTGGAGACCTTTAGAATATTTAGAATGTTTGGACCTTTTGTAGAAACAGCAATAAGTCATGGAACTTCTTTGGTTCCATGGATTTTCACACTGTGTTCTGAGGAGTCTTGGGGATTCTGCAGATGGGCCTTGGGGACCACGGGAAGGAAGAGAACACTTGAACTTGCGCTCCCATTTCAAAGAGCAGCACCTCTTTCGTCTGCTTATATATTAGGGATATACAGTGAGCACGATTTCATTGAAAAAAAAAAAAAAGACTTCTGTTGCCAAATAAAGGGTTTGAAAACTCTTGCTTTAAGATGCATGTTGAGAAAAGTTATATAATGACATTGTGCCAAAGGCAATATAATAGGAAGTGTGTGTGTGTTTGTGGGAAGGGTATGCTCTGGCTTCAAGGTTTTCAAAATTAAAAGTTTTAAAAATGTTATGCTGGTAAATTACATTCTTGCAGCCTATCTGTTTGTAACTTTTGACCTCAAGACATATAAACATGGTACTTTTCCCAGTAAACCTCAGTAATTATTAACACCTCACGAAGAGGTATGTAGGTCCCTGAAGTGTGTGTGTGAAGAAAACAGAGATGGGAGGCCTCTACTCAGCACTCGGGGTCTGATGTCAGTTCCTGTTACATGTGTTTTTCATGAAAAGGATAATTTGAATAACTCTAAATCAAGTTACCCCACCTGACCCATTCCCCCCTCCCTCCCTTCCTTCCTTCCCTCTTTCATTTCTCCTCCTTCCCTCCCTCTCCCTCTCCCTCTCCATTTTTCTCTTTCCCTTCCTCCATTATTTGCCTTTGTCTGTTGTTCTGTTGTTCCTACAATTTATTTGTTTGCTTATTTAGTTATTTGTAGATATAATTGACATACAACACTGTATAAGTTTAAGGCATACAGCATAATGATTTGACTTAGATATATCATGAAACTGTTGACTAAACAATGTTTAGTAAACAGCCATCATCTCATATAAATACAAAATTGAAGAACTATTCAATAGATTCTGTCTTAACAACTTTCATCTATAACGTAGAGCAGTGTTAATTATATGTATCATGTTGTACATTATGGCCCTAGTCCTTATTTGTCTTACGTCTGGAAGTTTGTACCTTTTGACTACTTTCAATCAATTCCCCCTCCCCACTCCACCCTCTGGTAATCACATAGCTGATCTCCTTTTCTGTAAATTTGTTTGGTTTTCTTTGTTTGTTTTTGAAGTGTAATTGACCTACAACACTATGTTAGTTCCTATTAAATAACATAGTGATTTGGTATTTCTATCCATTTCAAAATGCTCACCACAGTGAGTCTGTTAAGATCTGTCTCCATACAAAGATACCACATAGTGACTGACTATACTCTCCACACTGTACATTTCATACGCGAGACTCGTTTAGTTTTATAACTAGAAGTTTGTACCCCTTAATCTTCCTCACCTATTTATTCCTACAGTTTATTTCTTGTGGTTTTACTTAGACATGGCTCTGCTTTCTCCTTCTAGAGTTTATTAAAGTAGGCCATGTCACTGTAAAACAAAAAAATCAGAACACGTAGTGGCACAATAAAATGCAAGTTTGTTACTTTTTTTTGCTCAAGTAGCAGTCTTGCTGTGTAGCAGGGTAGCTCTCCTCCATGTGGTCATTCAGGGGCTCAGATTGATAGTGGCTCTACCATCTTCGACATATAGCTTCCAAGGACACCTTGAGGTAGAGTGACCAACCATCTTAGTTTGCCTGGGACTAAAAGGTTTCCTGGAATGGTAGAGTTTCATTGCTAAAACTGGAAAACTCCTGGTGAAATGGAATGGCTGGCCACCCTACCTGGAGATAAATATACCAGTCAACTGGAAGGGAAGAGGATGGAGGATCAAACATAAGAGGTTTTTGTAGGTCAAGGCTGGTATCATTTCTGCTTACATTCTCATAGAGAAATCTTAGACTCATGATCATACTTAATGAAAAGGGATGTTGGGAACCATAGTCTAGCTGTTGCTCAAAGCAAAGAAAGGATTTTGTAAGTCGGAAAGTAAAACGAATACTGTATGCTGACACATATATATAGAATCTAAAAAAAAAAAAAACAGTCATGAAGAACCTAGGGGCAAGACGGGAATAAAGACACAGACCTACTAGAGAATGGACTTGAGGATATGGGGGGGGGGAAGGGTAAGCTGTGACAAAGTGAGAGAGTGGCGTGGACATATATACACTACCAAGCGTAAGGTGGATAGCTGGTGGGAAGCAGCCGCATAGCACAGGGAGATCATCTTGGTGCTTTGTGACCACCTAGAGGGGTGGGATAGGGAGGGTGGGAGGGAGGGAGACGCAAGAGGGAAGAGATATGGGAACATATGTCTATGTATAACTGATTAACTTTGTTATAAAGCAGAAACTAACACACCATTGTAAAGCTATTATACTCCAATAAAGATGTTTTTAAAAAAAAAGAAAGGATTTTGATGGATAGATAGCTAGAGGTTTCTGCCACAAGGAGAAACCAGTATTTTTCAGATCCCTTCAATTTTTAATACATTTTTGTTGTACCTGAATGACAAGTAGGGACTAACTTATTTTTAGGGTATAAACCATTGGCAGTTTTCTGTTTTTACTTTTGTTATGGAGCTGACAAGCAAACTTAGGGAACAGCTCATCAAGGAGATGCAACAAAATCACATTTTATTTTTATTTTTTTGCGGTACACAGGCCTCTCACTGTTGTGGCCTCTCCCGTTGCGGAGCACAGGCTGCGGACGCGCAGGCTCAGCGGCCATGGCTCACGGGCCTAGCCACTACCGCGGCATGTGGGATCTTCCCGGACCGGGGCACGAACCCGTGTCCCCTGCATCGGCAGGCGGACTCTCAACCACTGCGCCACCAGGGAAGCCCCCAAACCGCATTTTAAACATTCCTTTTTAAAAATGCTCTCTTCACGACAAATGTATCCCTGGAGCTCATGCAGGAATTCACCTACGCGTCAGTGCCACTAAACTGGGATTAAACATGAATACATGAACCTAGTGGTCCTTACCAGGTGGCAGTACTCTCTGGTATATATAGCTGGCAAGACAGAGAAGGACAAAGGGGAAGGCCTCTAAGTTGATGATGACACTTCTGAAAGGAGTCCTCAAGAGACGTGTATACTCAAATGTAAGGAAGGTGTTTTCTCTCATATATTAGATGAAAAGCATCTTAGAAACAGAGGTCATTTTTAGTGTATATGAAAACTCTGGCTAGAACATTTCTTCATGTCAAATTCTACTCTTTATTGTCACACATTCAGAATTAGTGTATGAACTGGTAAGTGACCCAGAGACATGTAAAAGTTCAATTAACAGAGATGGGCTTAAAAAAAAAATCCCCCTTTATAGCTGGTCATTTCATTACAAAGATGCAACATCTGAGTTTTGTAAATGTAATGGCTCCTCAAAAGACCAACGTCCAGGGCAAGATGGGACAAAATGAGAAAGTGGCATGGACATATATACACTACCAAATGCAAAATAGATAGCTTAGTGGGAAGCAGCCTCATAGCAAGGGGGATCAGCTCGGTGCTTTGTGACCACCTAGAGGGGTGGGATAGGGAGGGTGGGAGGGAGGGAGACGCAAGAGGGAAGAGATATGGGGACATATGTATATGTATAACTGATTCACTTTGTTACAAAGCAGAAACTAACACACCATTGTAAAGCAATTATACTCCAATAAAGATGTTAAAAAAAAAAGACCAACATCCAAAATCTTAAAGCCACATGATGTTCACATAACTTTACACCAAAAATATACAGAGATCTCACAAAAATAGTTTCTTAAGAAACTTACCATGCCGTTAAGATTCCTTTAAGGAATCTTGTGATTCCTTTAAGATTCTTGTGTAGAGTTTAGTATTAGTGCTTGGTTTTAGCCCTGTAAGGCCACACTTCCCTCTGACAATGAAAGTTACTACAGTCCCTACTCAAGAGACAAAGCTAGGCTGAGTGTGAAAGGGACAATCTTCACTGACTTTTATTAATGACTTAGTTGCTTCATTCACCCAGGACCCTTACGTTATTGTTTCTTAGACTCCTTCTAAGTGCGCTGGGATGGAGATGAACTGTCTGGAATTAGTTTGGGTTGATGTCTCCCTTCTCTGAACTCCTTAGTATCTTTAAGATTCTGATACTCACCATATAGCGCATTCTAGATATTCTGACACTGAGCTAATTCTGTTGTTTTACTTTCCTTGCAAACATTGAATTGCAAGCTCCCCAACACCAATGTTTTTTCTTTACGTAAACCCAAAAGAATATACAGTCCTCCCTTGGTCTCCACAGGGGATTGGTTCCTTCCCCTGAAGGTACCAAAATCCCTGGATGCTCAAATTCCTTATATAAAATGGTGTAATACGATGAATACAATGGGCCCTCCATATCTGCAGGTTTCACATCTGTGGATTTAACTAACTGGCTGGAAATTTCAATTGGTAGATACAGAGGGCCAACGGTATATACAGTTACATCACAGCCTTTCAGATCAGAGATTTTATGTGCCCTACCCTTTCATTTTAATTTTAGGAAACACTACAGAGATAGAGCAATTGGGTAATGAAAATGGGCAAAAGGGAGGTGTGAGAATTCTCCCAAAGTTTTGCTTGTCTTGTTATCAGTCTTAATGGAAAATGGTGAGATGAGTCAATCTTTCTTATAGCCTCTTTCTTGAGTCTCTTCTTGGATGGTCCGGTAGAATCATAAAAATGAACATTTATAGAATGTTCTAGGAATTGTGTAGGGCTCTACGGGCTTTATTTCATTCAGTCCTTATAACGGCCCTGTAAATAAGGTAATGCTTGGCCCCATTTCACAGACATACGATTAAGTGTCTTGCCTGTATTCCCATAGGTAGTAAGTGTGGCGCTGGAGTTTGTCCCCAAGCAGTCTGCTTTGAGAGCTCTTGATCCTTTAACACTTTTTATATGGCTTTCAGTGTCTTGAGACTGTTATGATAACAATGGAAATAATAATTGCTTAGTAATTTACTGGTGGCATTTTTAAATCTATTGTCTTATTTGAAATTCACAACTACCCTGTGAGCTACAACCTGTCCTTTTATAAATGATGAAGTGGATCCAGAGAAGCTAAGTAGTTGACTGAGCTCACATAGTTTGCTATTTAGTGTTTGGGACCAGAACTCAGAATTCCAGACGTGTATTCTTTTCCCCCAGTAGACCATGTTAACTCAATAAATAATTGCTAAATGTAAGTGAAAGAATTAAATAGGAATAACTCTTACTAAGCTGGAGTTGGAGATTCCAGTTAAGCAGCCGGGGCATTCATCTCAATGTGACTATTCTAATTTATTTCAGAATACTGTGGTCCTCAGTGGAAACTGATTACAGAAACTGGGGTGGTACCTTCTGTAGATCAACTCTTTGTTAATATGGGAAAATGCTCCAATTCTCAGATTATGGTTTCTGTTCGTTTCAAATAAAAATGCGTTGTATTCACACCAGACATCTTAGTGCAAAACCACATTTGAGTGGTTCTTAATGCCAGAGACACATTTATGGCCACTTGGAGGCTGAGTCATGAGGAATAATTACTCAGTGTACTCAGTGTTGTAGCAGATGTCATCATTCATTCTCTCACTTGAGGTGATGAGTCATAAATTGGGTTGGAATTTATAATTAAGGCAGAGTGGTATGTTACATATGAAAGTTGCCGGGAGAGTAAATCCTAAGAGTTCTCATCACAAGGAAAAATATTTTTTTTCTCTTTCTTTCACTTTGTATTTATATGAGATGATGGATGTTCACTAAACTTACTGTGGTCATCATTTCATGATGTATGTAAGTCAGATCATTATGCCATACACCTTAAACCTATACAGTGTTGTTTGGCAATTATATCTCAATAAAACTGGAAGAAAAAAACTAAATTAAGGTAGAATATGTATGTGAGACCACCCACAACTCACAAATTGTGTCCAAAGAGGCAGGAGAATGTAAATAAGGATGCTTAACAAGACTTGCTGTAATTGAACTCAGTGGGTTCAACACATATAGCATAACCTATGACCCCCCACCCCACTCCATCCCTCTTCCTCAAAATTATATAGGATTTTACTTGGTTTGGGGGATAGAAACAGATGATAGATAGATAGATAGATAGATAGATAGATAGATAGATAGATAGATATAGCTATCAATATATAGATATATATAATTCTGTGCATTTAATATGGAAATTTAGAATGAAAAAATCGCTACAACATACTAAATGTTATTCCCCTTAGAGAAGACACAATCCTTCGGACGATTTTCGGGTATAAACTTTGCCAAGTATAGAGTAGTTGGGGCATAGCTGCATATATATGTTGGGAAATTACCTGGATGACACTGCACGGCACAGCACCATTATACACCTTTTAGTGTCCCAGGAGTATGAACATGCTCAAGCTGTAACTGGAGGCCCATGCAAATATGGGGTTGTGGCGCAAGTATTTCATGGGTGGCTCACAGTGGAGCCAGGGGTGGGGAGAAGAAGAAGAAATGAAATTTCTTGGTGGGGCTCAGACTGCTGGAAAAATCCCGTTAACATGAGTGAAGAGTTTATTGAATTCAAACAAACAATTATCCAAGCTTTTATGGGCATGGTGAAGCCCTACAGAAGAAACAGGCTGCAATTGTAGGTGATGTGGGGGAGGAATGCATTCAGTTTCTGCACATCACCTGCAGACTGTCTTGAAGGGCCTGGATGGGAAACTACAGGCCTCTGGTAGGCCTGAAGTTAGCATGACTGAAGGAAATTGTGTCTAATATCATTGTTGAAGATGCTCTGCAAAACGATCCACCCCAAAGAGAATGTAATATGCTAACATAACCCCTCCCATCCAGACATTTAAAACAGCACAACACAATCTCATACCTTTAACAAGACAATATGTAATGCCAAGCACCTCACTAGAACCCAGGAAATATAACATACTCGTCTTACTCTTGTCTCTGAAAATAGAGTTAAAGATTTGTGTAATGAGTTAACCTGAAGAGAGTTTTTTCCCCATCTCAAGGGCCCTTGGGCTGCTGCCATTTACTCTTTTTAAACAGATAGTCCCTACTTTATACTAACAGGTATACCTGGAAGTGAGGAGACATGGGGACAATTCAGGTAGGCTAATTATTTGGGGGTCCTTTAAATCTTTATATTTTTTAAACCCCTATTTAGAAAGAACATTGGCATAGTCTGGAGGAAGGGAGGGAAGGAGATTCCGACCGCTTGAGCAGCACCCTATACCTCCTTGATGGTCCAGAGTCATTCAGCTCTGGGCACATCTCCACACCCCACTCAGCAAAGCAGCAGCTCTGCAGAAAACAGCCCCACCCTCCCTAGAAGGTAGTATAGTGTCCATCTGTGGTCACTCTAGCATGTCCCTGGAAGTGTCATGTTCTCCCTCTTCCAAGCAGGTTATAAAAGTCTTTAAGCACATATAGTACTTTTCCTGAGTGGTACCCTGATAAATCTGAATATTTCTATCTAGTGCATTATTTAGCCAGTGATGGTTTAGTGTTCCTTAGAGTCACAAGGCAATTTCCCAGCTGACCTGTTTCTTAAAGGGGCTTTGCCCTCAAATTCTATCTTATAGGCAGTAGTTAAAATTTGCAGTTTCCAATGTACTTTGCACTTTCTCATTTGACTCACAGATGCATGACGATTGTTATTTCCAATTTACACATGTAGAGAATGAGGCTCAGAGCTGGAGACTCCCAGGTGTGGTGGGAAGATGAAGAGGAATGAGGAAGGGAGCCTGCTGTGATCCTTTTAACCACTAGGGGGTCACCTTGCATATCCGGCAAAATGCTTTGTTCCATCTGCAAACACCGAAGAAATGTTCAGAGACCAGTAGAAACTGACAAATGAGGGTTTAAGGCAGAAAGAGGTGAGGCATGGGTGTATTGGGGGGTTCGCTGAGTGCTGGGAGAAGAAAAAAATAAACCTGGTAAAAGGCTAGAGCTTTTCAGGATATTTTCCTTATCAGGACCCTCACTTAGATGGCTTGCTTCAGAGACGACAGAAGGAGCCTGTGTTTGGTGCTTCTATGTTGGTGTAGATACAGAGCGTGACAGGAACACCGAGCAGAGCACAGGGAACTCCTCGCAAAATTAAGAAATGGAGACTGAGGACAGTCATGAGTAATAAGAACTTGCTGGAAAGACAAACCACTGTAACGATGTGACTGGAAGGACTCCTAGTCACACAGAGCCTCCTGGTCAGGACTGATAGGTCCAGGATGGTGGCTTCTGTATGTTATTCCCATCCGTATGGTTGAACCTTGTTATTCTCTTCATGGACGGGACACAGTCCCCAAAGCGCAGGGCTCACTGCTTAGTGAGAAATGAAGATACCGTTTTCTGAATGAACCCCCCAGATGACCTATGCGGGAGGAGTGAGCAATACGCACTGGGGTTCTCAGGTCGTTTCAATGTGCATTATTTAAAAATATCTGTTAGGCAGGGTGGTGAGTTCTCTGAGGGGAAGGACAGCTTTGAGTTCTGAAATCCGAATGAATCACATGGCACCCAGCAGGTATGGTTATAATAACCACCCGCCTGTATTTTCTGAAGTAGTCCTCATTTCAAGTCTCTGTCCTGTTGTCTTTACTGGATTTCAGATGTTCCAGAAACGCCATCATGTGGGGGATGATCTTAAAATAAGTAATATTTATAGAACACCCACCTGCTATTCACCAGGTGTGCAGCCAGGGCCTAATGACAGAGACTAGAGTTTCTGGTGTCCCTGAGCTTAGAGGCTAGAGGGGTAGGCAGGCCTGGAGACAAAGAATTACAAAAGAGTCTGGTGGGTCTAGGGTCGTGGGGCACACCCAGTCTCTGGGAGAACAGAGGAGGCTGGCCTAATGCAGCCTGGATGGTGAGAAGGCTTTCTAGAAAAAGGAGCTTCTAAGATGAGCCCTCCAGGGCCAGTGAATGATGGCCAGGTAAAGGGAGGTAAGAACCAGGGTAGTGTGGGAAAAGTCTGAAGTCAGAGATCAGAGTGTGCTTGGGGTTATCAAAAAAGTTTTGTTTGATTTTAGAAAAAAATATTTGTACGTGGAAGAGGGTTTACAAGGTTGTGGGTGGTGAAAAATAAACTGGGGCAGGTGGGCCATGAAGGTAAGCTCAATGCTCAGTTTCATGTTTTACCAAATCTTTTTTTTTTTTTTTTTTTTGCGGTACGCGGGCCTCTCACTGCTGTGGCCTGTCCCGTTGCGGAGCACAGGCTCTGGACGCGGAGGCTCAGCGGCCATGGCTCACGGACCCAACTGCTCCGCGGCATGTGGGATCTTCCCAGACCGGGGCACGAACCCGTGTCCCCTGCATCGCCAGGCGGACCCCCAACCACTGCGCCACCAGGGAAGCCCCTACCAAATCTTTGTGATCAGTTGCGGAAGACGGATTAGAGCAAGTGAAGAGTAGATGCCCAGCTGCAACCAGGTGGCTGGTACAGGAGTACAGGGGAGAATGGAAGAGAGCCTGACCTAAAGTGTTAGTTGTTGGGATGGGAAGGGAAACATGCAAGAGCCCTACAGGACTCGTGAGCCCTTCTTTGTCTCTTCCCTATCCCTTTGCTTTTCTTTCTCCCTCCACCTCTGAATCAAGCTGAGATGAGGAACATAGGAAAAAGAGCAGGGTGGGCGGGGGGGGAACACAAGTTTTTTTATTTTTTAAATTTTTAAAATTTTTATTCAAGTATAGCTGATTTACAATGTTGTGTTAGTTTCACGAGCACAGCAAAGTGATTCAGCTTTATATATATGAATATATATACATATTTTTTTCAGATTCTTTTCCATTATAGGTTATTACAAGATATTGAGTATAGTTCCCTATGCTATACAGTAGGTCCTTACTGGTTATGTATTATGTATATAGTAGCACAAGTTTAGCTTTGGGCATGCCAGATGTGAGGAGCAACTGGGATTCTCTGGTAGAGATGTCCCATCCGCAGGGATCTGGGGCTCAGGAGAGATCCAGCTTGCACTACATATATTTAGTGAGAAGTCATTTGGCCTTGGGGTGGTAGTTAACATGGTGAGAGTAGATGGAGGAGCTTTCCAGGGAAAGATGGTAGAAGGTGAAGAGAACAGGGCCAATGACAGACCCTATGGGAGCACCACAGTCAAGGACTGGCCAGATGAAGGGGATGATACAGAGGAGACCAAGACAGAGAGGCCAGAGACTCAGAAGGTAACTGATAGACCAAGAGAGGACAGAATTTCAAAAAGAAAGGTACTCAGGATTGTTAAGTACTTCAGAGAGATCAAAGGGCAAAGGGGTTTAAGTAGCAGCCATTGGACTTATCAATTAGGAGACCCTCGGAGGCCAAGTGCCAATTGGCCACAATGGTGCAAAACTGTGTCAGATGATGTGTGGCAGTTTTCTGACACATAAGCCCCCTCAGCGCCCACATTCCAGGTAGACTGGTTGCTTATCTGTCCCTCCAACAGGCCAAAAGCACCCTTACCTCTGGGTCTTTGCTGCTATCCACGCCCCTGCCCAGATGTCCTTCCTCTCTTCTTTCCGATGAGCTTACTTTTGCTCCTTTCTCAAGGCTTGGCTCAATTTCGATTTTGAAAGTCTTCCCTAATCACTCTATCTTCCCTCCGCCCTCTTCCTCTGCCCACCCAGCCTTTGTGTGCTCATTCCCCCTTCAAACCTCCTTTAAGATTTTAATCTATTTGAGGACGGATGCAAACAAATTACATTTGTTGTAGACATCTCAAAGTATCATGAAATCAGGGAATATAAACACTCATGAGCACTTCTTGAAAATCAACTCCCTGGTGACACCTTGCCCAAAAAATGAACCAAAATAAAGAACTCAGGAATAGAATAATACCTGCTAAATCTAAATATAAACTTGATATAAATCTGAGAGCTACAACTTGAGCAAATATAGCTGGAGAACAGAAAGAAAAAGAGTTAAACCCTGGTGAAGTAAGTGTTCTCTGTGGAGAGAGAAGGAGAGGTGAAAGGAAACAGAAACATGTTAATCTAGTTGTAGTGGCAGAGATAGTAGTTCCTGAAATGTTTCTGTAAAGTTCAAAAAGAAATTATGAAAACCATTAAGAAGCAGAATTTTTAAAAAGTCTTTCTCAATTTCAGACACTGTAGATGGGCACCTTCTCCTAATGCTTTTGAACTCATAAAACATATATGATTACAAAGGAAATGAATTACAATGAAACACAGTTATAAAATTAATAAAAAATTTGATACAGAAATATGTTTATTAATGCATTAAAAACCAAATCTCATGATGAGTTTAATAATTACTATAATTTTGAAGCAGTGATAAGTATTTTTTTTTTTTTGCGGTACGCAGGCTCTCACTGTTGTGGCCTCTCCCGTTGCGGAGCACAGGCTCCGGACGCGCAGGCTCAGCAGCCATGGCTCAAGGGCCCAGCCGCTCCGCGGCACGTGGGATCTTCCCTGACCGGGGCACAAACCCGTGTCCTCTGCATCGGGTGGACTCTCAACCACTGCGCCACCAGGGAAGCCCAGTGATAAGTATTAATGATATTTTGAAACATCTACAAAAAATGTAATACGATATGAAAATACCTGTCGCATGTACTGTTAATACTACGATGGTTTGTAGTCAACATTCATAGTTGAAGGAAATGCTAAGTTTCAATTAGATGTTGGCAAAAATGAAGACGCAATTTTTTTTCTCATTTCAGTTCACAGGCCAGCTGAATTCTCTCTCTCCACAGATTTCCAGGAGTCCTTAGACCTCCATATTAAGAAACTCTCCTCTAATGCTACCACAACTCAGAATCTCACATTTTTTCTGTTCTTGAAGAAAGATCTTACATAAATAAATAGATGAAATTATTTTTTCCTCTGTCCTTAAGTGGTGGTGAAATTAATCATTTTTTTAGGGTCATACTCAACTGTTACTGATCCACTTGTAGAAAACAGTACTGGTTTTAAGTGTCCTTATCTTGGTATATTTTGATTATGAATAAAAGGGAAAAGGCTAGGAGAATTTTGTCTTCAGTTTGAATTGCCTTACATAGATGTGAGTATTGGAAATAAAAGAAGTAGCATTGCCTTGGACACAATGCGTTCTTTCTGGCTCCTTTGTGCTTATTAGCACTCTGTTGGTTGAATGGGAAATTCCTAGAAAGTTGGACTTACGGTGTCCATAATCCTTAGGGGAATTAAGCCAATTCAACACAACAGAATTTGAAAGTAATACATCAATAATTTGTCTAAGTGGAACGGTTGAAATTCTTCGAGTAGAGGCAGTCTCATAAGCTTTATTCTTACTCAAAGCCAGACTTACTGAAGTTGCAACATTAGAGATAAGAGAAGGAAAGGCAAGGTTGGTGGAAATAAGGTAGATTTTGGCAAAATGACTCCTTTCCAGGATGAGAGCATTTAGCGTTTCCAGAACGGCAGGCGTTTATATTCTTTTAAAACTAGGATTCACTGCAGGATGTGGGATGAAAAGAATTTCACTGCTTGTCTAGCGCGCCTAACCAGTTTTCCATCCACACATTTTTGAGGTTCACTTGAACCTGACTGTGTCCTCATACTTCCATGGCCACTCCAGCTTCCTGTTACTATTAGCCCATGAGTCTAAAAGATATAATTTTCTTCCTTTTTTTTCCAGATGGCCTGCATATGCTGTTCACTCTTATACTCCATGTTGGGCTTGCTCTGTCAATCAAAGATAGACTGTTTTTCTTCATAGGGCAGCCTCCTTGGGTGGTCAGTTGTCCTCCAAGTTTCTATATAATACTAGAAGATGAGACATTACTCAATACATGCAGAATTATATGACCAACATTAATGGGAATGCGTCGGGGATGGTCTTTTATTTTCCTTTGGGTTCCTTGAAGTTTCCACTGAGAACACTTTAGTAAGTTCAGGAGTCAGGCAATAAATTCACAATTTTTTAATAACAGCTCCACTGGAACTCAGGCAGCAGGTACCACACAGTTCTAGACAAAGATTGTTGCTGTCCGGGGATTTGTTTTCAAGTATTCATCTCCAACACAAGAATAAAAGATGCTACTATATGCCAGGCACCATGCATTGTAATAGGCTTCTGCCAAAGCAATAATCAATTGCCTATAGTCAGTAAGATATACAGGCATATCTTGTTTTACTGTACTTCACTTTACTGTGCTTCATAGATACTGCGTTTTTTTTTTTTTTACAGTTAGAAGGTCTGTGGCAACCCTGCATTAATCAAGTCTATAGGCACAATTTTTTCAAAAGCTTTTGATCACTTCATGTTTCTGTGTCATATCTTGGTAATTCTTGCAATATTTCAAACTTTTTCATCATTGTTACATTTGTCATGGTGATTTGTGATCAGTGATCTTAGATTTTCTATTGTAATTGATTTGGGGTGCCATGAACTTCACCCATGTGACAATGCTAACTTAATTGATAAATGTTTTTTTTTATTCTGACTGCTCCACCTACCGGCCATTCCCCCATCTCTCTCCCTCTCCTTGGGCCTCCCCCTTCCGTAAAACACAACCATACTGGGATTAGGCCAATTCATCCTACAGTGGTCTTTAAGTTTTCAGGTCAAAGAAGGAGTCACACATCTCTCACTTTAAATCAAAAGCCAGAAATGATTAAGCTTAGTGAGGAAGATGTGTCAAAAGTCAGGAGAGGCTGAAAGCTAGGCCCCTTACCCCAAACAGGTAACCAAGTTGTAAATGCAAAGCAAAAGTTCTCGAAGGAAATTAAATATAAACACAGAAATGATAAGGAAGGAAAACAACCTTATTGCTGATATGGAGAAAGATCTGGATAGAAAATCAAACCAGCCACAACATTCCTGTAAGCCAAAGCTTAATCCAGAGATAGGCCCTAACTGTCTTCAACTTCTGAAGGCTGAGGGAGGTAAGGAAGCTACTGAAGAAAAGTTTGAAGCTGGCAGAGGTTGGTTCATGAGGTTTAAGGAAAGAGGCCATCTCCATAACATAAAAGTGCCAGGTGAAGCAGCAAGTGCTGATATAGAATCTGCAGCAAGCTATCCAGAAAAGCTAGCTAAGATAATTCTTAAGGGAGGCTACACTAAATAACAGATTTTCAATGTAGATGTAACAGCCCTTTATTGGAAAAAGATGCCACGTAGGACATTCATAGCTAAAGAGGTGAAGTCAATGCCTGGCTTCAAATCTTCAGAGGACAGCCTGACTCTCTTGTTAGGGTCTAATGCATCTGATGACTTGAAGTTGGCGCCATTGCTCATTTACCATTCTGAGAATCCTATGGCCCTTAAGAATTATGCTCAATCTATTCTGCTTATGCTCTGCAATGGAACAACAAAGCCTGGGTGACAGCACATCTGTTTACAACATGGCTTATCGAATATTTTAAGAGACCTACTGCTCAGAGAAAAGGATTCCTTTCAAAATATTACTGCTCATTGACGATGTACTTGGTCACCTAAGAGCTCTGATGGACATATACAATGAGATTCATGTTGTTGTCATGCCTACTAACACAACATCCATTCTGCAGCCCATAGATCAAGGAGTAATTTCAACTTTCAAGTCTTCTTATTTAAGAAATATACTTCTAAGGCTATAGCTGCTGTAGATGGTGATTCCTCTGATGAATTTGGGAAGAGTCAATTGAAAACCTTCTGGGAAGGGTACACCATTCCAGATGCCATTAACAACATTCGTGACTCGCTGGGAAGAGGTAAAAATATCAACATTAATAGGAGTTTGGAAGAAGTTGATTTCAGTCTTCATGCATGACTTTGAGGGGTTCAGGACTTCAGTGAAGGAAGTAAATGCAGATGTGGTGGAAACAGCAAGAGAGCTAGAATTAGAAGCGGAGTCTGAAGATGTGACTGAATTGCTGCAATCTCGTGACAAAGCTTTAACAAATGAAGAGTTGCTTCTTATGAATGAGCAAAGAAAGTGGTTTCTTTAGATGAAATCTACTCCTGGTGAAGATGCTACGAGGATTCTTGAAATGATGCGAAAGGGTTTAGAATATTACATAAACTTAATTGCTAATGTAGCAGCAGGGTATGAGAGGATTCATTCCAAGTTTTTAAAAAAGTTCTACTGTAAGAAAACGCTATCAAACAGCATGCATGCTACAGAAGATCATTCATGAAAGGAAGAATCAATTGATGAGGCAACCTTCATTGCTGTCTTATTTTAAGGAATCGCCACAGCCACCCCAGCCTTCAGCAGCCAGCCTCCTCATCACAGCCATCAACACAGAGGCAAGACTCTCCACAGCAAACAGAGTATGACTCACTGAAGGCTCAGGTGATGGTTAGCATTTTTTAGCAATAGTAAGTATTTTAAAATTAAGGTCTGTACAGTTTTTTAGACAAAATGCTCTTGCACATATAATAGGCTACAGTATACTGTGAGCATAACTTTTATATGCATTGGGAAACCGAAAAACTCATGTGAATTCCTTTTCTGCAATATTCACTTTATTGCAGTGGTCTGGAACTAAAGCCACAATATCTCTGCGGTATGTCTGTAATACATGTAGTAGTACTCTTAAGTTTAGGAGTAGCTAGCATCTTTCTGCACTCATGAGAGATCAGTAGAAACTTGCTGAAAACAAACACAGATGTGGGAGGTCCTGAATTCAGGAGTACTTCACTTGACCCTCCTTTAAAGACATGTAAATTACCTATCTGTGTCTCCTGGTGGGGGAGCGTACTCTATGAAGGCAGAAGTGCACTTAATTTTCATGAAATAAAACCAGAGATGAGGCCAGGAAATGAGAAAGTACAATTCCCTTGAGAAAGAGATAAGGGAAAGAAGAAGTCGTGACTCCATAAAAAGCTGAGACTGGCAAGTATTACAGAATGTCCACGAACATCCTCACGCAAGGGATCGGTCCACTTTGCCTGGAGGCAAGGAATGATATCTTCTGAGTTAGCAAACATAGTTTGATTGAAGCAGTACATATTTAAATTAAAACCCTGCCTAAGTTACATCAGTTTCCCACTCTCAGTCTTCCATGTTTCTGTGAAGGTATGTTTTAGGATGAGATTAACATTTAAATCAGTAGACTTTGAGTAAAGCAGATTGCTCTCTATAATGAGGGTGGGCCTCATCCAAACAGCTGAAAGCCTTAAGAAAAAGACTGACTTCCTCTGAGGAAGAGGACATTTTGCCAGCAGACTGGCTTCAGACTTGAACTGCAGCATCAACTCTTCCCTGAGTCTTAAGCCTGTGAGCCTACCCTGCAGATTTTGAGGAGTTGTCTGTTCCTTGAAATAACAGCCCCCCACACCCACCCCCGCTCTACACACCCCCCACACACACACCCCTTACTGGATGTGTTCCCTGTTTTTCTGGAGCCCTGACTACTAAGAGTCCTTATCAGAGTCTCTCTCAAAAGAAAAGTGTCCCCAACTCCAGGTACTCAGGATAGATGCCTTTGGAGGGCTGGGATAACATTGGAGATTCTTATTGTATTTAAGGGCTAACGCAGGAAGTGGCCTTGACCTAGAATGAACTAAGGCAGAGACTGCTAATTGGTAGAGGTCTTAGCACGAGCTGATGCTGTGTTCTGACTCCAGCTTTTGCCTAGGAGGTAGCTGGGCATGTAAATAGAGTTGGAGGAACGTAGTCTGGCTGTACCATCTACTACCCTATCTTACTGGCTTCTGTTTAGAACTGGTTTATGCCACCACACCCCCATCCCTAGTTTCCTGAAAACTTTGGTTCCTGGCCCTAAGTCTGTCATCCTTTTTTGTGTCTTCAGCATGTACAACAGATGACCTATCTCACACCCTGGACCCTCATTCCTTTACTTCCTCATTTCCAGCGACATGCTGTTTTCCACGGCACTGCAGCCAAATTTCATCTTAGACCTTGTCATCACTAGTAGCTGCTCCAATTCCAAAGTCTGTTTCAAAATCCAGTTGCTCCATATACCACTTCCTATACTTCCAGCTTACTTGCTGTCATATTCCTCTGAGAAGTTCTTTGACCAGGGAGACCCACAAATTCCTTGATCCACTGCTTTCTCACCATCCATCAACACCTTCCTGTTTTGTCTGAGCCCCTCCTTGTTGAGCTTATCATCACATGGTCCCTCACTAGGCTAACACTATAACAAATGCCTTCAACTAAGCTGAGGCAAAGCGCATGCACCTCATTCGTCACTAGAACCTGTGGTTCTTAAGGGACTAGGCCCCCACCATTCTGAAGGGCAGTATTTTCTTAGGAAATGTGATGAGGTGGCAAGCGCATTTAAAAGCCTTAAGGGAATTGGAAACATTTTTCTCAGCAGGTAAAATAAAGTTATTTTTTCAAGTTTATCAGGTTGGGGCTACTTATAGATGATAAGGATTAATCTTGACGTTCTGAATCCTAACAACTAAAGCAACTTCATATAGCCACCAGCTCTGAAAATCTTTCCCTTGCTCTGAATGTGCACAGATAGAGATTTTTTTAATGACACGTAGACAGCTTTGGGGGCTTTCTGGTTTCCTGTATCATACTGAGTAAGGAGACCCATCATCACAGTTACATTTTCTAGTTGCCGACTATCTACTCGTCCTGAGTCTACTCCCAAATACTCTACTCTAATTTCAGGGAGTTGGTAGTTTGAAACAATCTACTCATGTGGGCAAACCAACACCCACATATGACTATTTAAACTAAAATTAATTAAAGTGAAGTAAAATTTAAACTTTAGTTTCTCAGTTGGACTAGCCTATTTCACACGCTCAATAGCTGCATACGGCTAGCGGCTACCATGTTGAGCAGTAGAAAAAACAGTTCCACGTTACAGAAAGTGTTATTGGGTTCTTCTGTCTTGGATCAGGGGTGGCAAATTACATCCCTGGGCCAGTTCTGGTTCTTGGCTTGTTTTTGTACAACCTGCAGGCTAAGAATGGTTTTTACATTTTTAAAGGATGGTAAAGGAAAACAAAGAAGAGTATCTGACAGAGACCATGTGTAGCCTACGAAGCCTAAAATATTTATTATCTGGCCTTTTACAGAAAAAAGATTGTCAACCTTGTCTTAGGTAATAAGTGACTTCAGTGTCTGTGTTTATGCAGATGGTCCCTGACTTGTGATGGTTCAACTTAGGGTTTTTGACTTTGCGATGGTATGAAAGTGATATGCATTCAGTAGAAACTGGCCTTCGAATTTTGAATTTTGATCTTTTCCTAGGCTAGTGATATGCAGTACGATACTCTCTTGTGATGCTGGGCAGCTGCAGTGAGCCGCAGCTCCCAATTAACCAGGTGATCACAAGGGTAAACAATTGATACACTTTCACCACTCTTTTTTTCACTTTTAGCACTGCATTCAATAAATTTCCTGAGAGAGTCAACACTTTATTGTAAAATAGGCTTTGTGTCAGATGATTTTGCCCAACTGTAGGCTAATGTAAGTGTTCTAAACACGTTTAAGGTAGGCTAGGCTAAGCTATGATGTTTGGTAGGTAAGGTGTATTAAATGCATTTTCAAATTATGATATTTTCAACTTAAGATGGGTTTATTGGGACATAACCCAATTGTAAGACATAGAATATCTGTATAATGTATTGTGGAATGTGAGAGCTTGTGATCAAGAATCGTATTTTTCATTATACTGTTGTATAGGATTCAGTACATGGCTAATTGCCTATTGAGTACTCAATTAAATAAATATTATTGAAAGTCTATTAGATGCCAGTTGTTGGAGATTTTTAGATGAATAAGACATTCAGGAAATTCAAGGAATTCATGTTTTAGTAGAGTAGGTAGACCTGTAAAGTCCTAGTGGTATTACTAATTAAACTGTAAGTACTACTAATAATGGTATTAAACACAGTAGTGTTGGAGTGTAGAGAGTAGTGAATTCTGATTAGGGCTACGTGTGGCTGGGGAGTAAAGAAAGGCAGCATGTAAGTGGGACTTTGAAGATGAGTAGGAATCAAATAGGCAGAGAGACAGGGAAAGGCATTCCAGGCTATGGGAACATCAGGAACATGTGTGGAGTGGTAAAAACACAAGGTGAATTTGAACAAATGTGAAGTAGGCAAATGTGAGTTATTTAAGATGAGGAGTAAGCAATATACCAGGAAACAAGTAGGAAGGGTTGATATTTGTTGAGAGATGGTGGCTTTCGCTCACTAGGCAGTGAATGAGCAGACTGTCATAGGTTCTCAGAAGAAAACCCTACTCTATTGAGTGCCTGAAGTAGGAAGTGCTCTGTCCATTTTTACACCTATTGGGTTGGCTTCCATACTTTTCAGGTGTCATCAAGAGCTTTGAAGATGATGGAATGGTGGACTTGGGAATATTATAGCAATGGGAAACCGACGCAGCACCGCTGGTGATTCAGCTTAACTCAGAACTTTTCAGTTTCCTTGTTGCTTTGGACCAGCAAGTCTTGCTTGCTGGGGAGAGTGGATTGTGGAGGTGGTCACAACCAAACAGTTTGTCAGGTACAGCCATGAAAATGTGTATTTTGCTTGAGACTACAGAAAGAGACAGTTGAAAGAATTTTCTCTTTTTCATAGCTGTTGTAGAGTTCACTGTTGAAATCCTAGAAAACTAAGCAGGATGATAGAATCAATGTAAGGATTATAATGCTATACAACAGCATGGGATTGCATCTATGAACTTGTGCTTCTCCCAGCCCTATTTTCTGGAATTTTATGATCAGGAACGTTTGACAAGGGGCTTAGATGAATCCCCTGAAATTCTAGTATTTGGGTTCTGGGAGCAAAGCAAGTGGCCCGTGAACTTCTTAAATAGCACCCATGGTCAATCCGAAACTTCTGAGAAGGAGTTTGGATCTCTCCCTTTGTCACATGATGACATTCAATGTTTTATCATTAGCTGCCTTTGTTCAGCTTTTTCATTTTATTTAGATCCCAAAATTCATTTAATCAAGGGACTGTCTTCTTTAGCCAGTGGCTAAAAAGGCCAAATATAGAATAGATTGTGCCAAGTTTAGAAGCTATTTAAAATTGATGGGTATGAAGTTTCAACCTGAACCCAAACTTTTTGGTGTCTGAGTTAATTTATATTTGGCAAAGAATAATTTCCAGGTTTCAAAAAGGGAAAGCTAAGCAAAAGAAACTTCTGTGGACGTGTATTTTAAGGCTTCTTGGATACCATTACCTCTTAAGGAAAAAATACACTGATGTTTTAAGAGAAAGCCAATCAGAAACACATGGATTAAACTGCCTTCAAAGGAAAGACAGCTTTAAACAATAAGAGGGAATAAGATTTTGGAAAACTCTGAAGATGTTTTCAAGACCCAGAAGTTTGGAAGAAAGTGAATAAAATCCAAACAGACCCTTAAAATAGATGTCTTTGTATCTGACCAAAATTAATAATCACTGACTTACCTCCTACTGCCTCTGCTTTATAGATGAGGAAATTGAGACAGTAGGCCCCCAAATCGTGCCACGTGGAGATCAAGACTTTATCCATGAGTTGGTGATGTCACTAACTCTTGGCTCGGAGTGTGAAAAGGGCAGACTGATGTAACAGTTCGCCTGTAAGTCCTAGACATAGTGATCTAGCAACATGGTGAACTTCTCCAGTCCTTTGGACAACTGTTCCTCAGAGAGGGGCAAGAGAATCACACTAGTCATCCATAAAACCTAAATTGTGGGCTGCACACTCACCAGAGATTCTATAGTATGCACTTTATATCTCTATGTAGTGCCATTGCATCATAAATGCATTTAATGTGTGCAAACTCAACTATTTGTACTACTCCAGGTTTAAAGTGAAAAGGGAGAGAGGGGGACAAGGAATCAAAAATAACAGTAATTGCAGGTTATTTCAGTTATGATTCTATTCAGTGAGCATGAAATGAGAGAGATATGCCTCCAGCCTTAGGTGACCTCTCTTCCCATGTAACTCTCTTAGGGAGAACATCTTGCTGCATTGAAAGTCATTCTAGTTATTAAATATACAGATATTTGTTTTTTATAAAATGGCCCATTAATACAAGCAGCTACAGCTCAGCCAAAGAAATGGTGAATTATTTTCCAAAGTTAACTCTGGTGGATTCACTGGAAAATTGTACATTTGCTTGCAGTGTGACCCCTTTCTAAGAATTTTTCAAGAGAAAATTTGATATTATTCAAATTCTTTTTTTAAAAAAATATTTATTTAGTTATTTGGTTGCTCTGGGTCTTAGTTGCAGTAGGTGGGCTCCTTCGTTGTGGCATGTGGGCTCCTTAGTTGCAGCTCACCAGCTTCTTAGTTGCAGCATGCAGGCTCCTTAGTTGTAGCATGCGAACTCTTATTTGTGGCATGCATGTGGGATATAGTTCCTTGACCAGGGATTGAACCAGGGCCCCCTGCATTGGGAGCGTGGAGTCTTAACCATTGCACCACCAGGGAAGTCCCGATATTATTCAAATTCTTTTCTTGTGCCCTGACTTTAGAACTTAGCCACAGCACACAATGGAATACCACTATTACCTACCTACAGAAGCCCAGGAACTGAGTAAAAGGAAATTCAGAGGGATAGGAAATTAAGTCTGTGGCGTAGAATTATCAACTAATGTTAGTGTTCAATGGAAAACATTAAAGAGAAAAAGAAGGAGGGGCTGGTTACAAAATAAACATGGGCAAGCGTCATGCTTTGCAGAACACTGGTTTTCTACACTAAAGGAAAGACTATTAGGTAGAGAAGAGAATTGTCATAGCAGGAAATACGTGAAGGAGAGAGATTACAGAGCAATGACAGGTGGAGGGAGGTTGGGTACACGGGGAGGGTAAGTGAACTCTGCCCAATAGGCTCAGTATGAAGGAATATCATGTTGGGTATACCCATGACTTCTAAGTATATGACTTGCAATCAAAGAATGTGGTTACTGGTTATAGTGGTAAATTACAGACCCTAAATCTACTGAAAGTCATTTATGAAAGTGAGCAGTAATTGGTGTAGAAAAAATGAAGAATTTAGTGTTGTATAAAAACCATATGAAACTTTCTTCACCTGCAAAATGGCTATAGTAATAGTGCTTAGACGGTTGGATTGTTAAAAGGCTTAAATGAGATTTGACAAAGTACCCAGCACAATGATTGGCAAATGGAATGCAGAAAAACCTCATCGTTACTTGGGGGCATTCAGAAAATTTCTAAATGTAGATGTTTCTATTAGATCTTATATGACCTTGTAATAAAATTCCATCTTCCTGCATATGGAAAATAAGAGCTGCTGGATATAAAGATTTGGAATCAAATACACTTAAACTTGAGTCACTTCCACATCTATAGCTGCTTGATATCCCGAGATGATAACTGAGTTTAACTTTCAGAGTTCTTGTAAGGATTAAATTAGGTAATAAATACATTGAAAGAACTTAACACATAGTTTTAATTCAGAATCTTAGTTCCTTTCTCCTTTACCCTTTTTTATTTTTAAAGTATCTCAAACAGCTTTAATACAATTTAAAAAATAATGTAGAATTACTTTTGCCTGTGAGATGAAGTTCTGAATTATATTTTTGACTACTAATGATCTCAGATATTCTAATTCGCAACATTTAAAAATAGTTTCTGGGGACTTCCCTGGCGGTCCAGTGGTTAAGACTTCGCCTTCCAATGCAGGGCATGCGGGTTCAATTCCTGGTTGGGGAGCTAAGATCCCATATGCCTCAGAGCCAAAAAACCAAAACATAAAATAGAAGCAGTATTGTAACAAATTCAATAAAGACTTTTAAAAAATGGTCCATATCAAAAAAAAAAAAAAGAAAGAAAAATCTTTAAAAAAAGAAAAATAGTTTTTGAATATATAGCAGGGTCTAAACATCCGGCAATATTATTTCAAATATCCTCTGTCTTTTTACCTCTGGGATTCAGTTTGACTATTTTACACACACACACACACACACACACACACACACACACACACACGCGCGCACACACACACACACATGGATTCTAGGATTCATGGATAAAGAATTATTTTTCTTAGATTTCTTGAGGTGTAATTTACCTATAATAAAATTTATCAATATAAAGTATATAATTCGATGGGGTTTTTTTTCCATCTTTATTGGAGTATAATTGCTTTACAATGGTGTGTTAGTTTCTGCTTTATAACAAAGTGAATCAGTTATACATATACATATGTTCCCATATTTCTTCCCTCTTGCGTCTCCCTCCCTTCCACCCTCCCTATCCCACCCCTCTAGGTGGTCACAAAGCACCGAACTGATCTCCCTGTGCTATGCGGCTGCTTCCCAGTAGCTATCTATTTTACGTTTGGTAGTGTATATATGTCCATGCCACTCTCTCGCTTTGTCACAGCTTACCCTTCCCGCTCCCCATATCCTCAAGTCCATTCTCTAGTAGGTCTGTGTCTTTATTCCTGTCTTACCCCTAGGTTCTTCATGATATTTTTTTTCTTAAATTCCATATATATGTGTTAGCATACGGTATTTGTCTTTCTCTTTCTATCTTACTTCACTCTGTATGACAGACTCTAGGTCCATCCACCTCATTACAAATAGCTCAATTTTGTTTCTTTTTATGGCTGAGTAATATTCCATTGTATATATGTGCCACATCTTCTTTATCCATTCATCCGGTGATGGACACTTAGGTTGTTTCCATTCTCCGAACTGTTGTAAATAGAGCTGCAATGAACATTTTGATACATGACTCTTTTTGAATTATGGTTTTCTCAGGGTATATGCCCAGTAGTGGGATTGCTGGGTCATATGGTAGTTCTATTTGTAGTTTTTTAAGGAACCTCCATACTGTTCTCCATAGTGGCTGTACCAATTCACATTCCCACCACAGTGCAAGAGTGTTCCCTTTTCTCCACACCCTCTCCAACATTTATTGTTTCTAGATTTTTTGATGATGGCCATTCTGACTGGTGTGAGATGATATCTCATTGTAGTTTTGATTTGCATTTCTCTGATGATTAATGATGTTGAGCATTCTTTCATGTGTTTGTTGGCAGTCTGTATATCTTCTTTGGAGAAATGTCTATTTAGGTCTTCTGCCCGTTTTTGGATTGGATTGTTTGGTTTTTTGTTATTGAGCTGCATGAGCTGCTTATAAATTTTGGAGACTAATTCTTTCTCAGTTGCTTCATTTGCAAATATTTTCTCCCATTCTGAGGGTTGTCTTTTGGTCTTGTTTATGGTTTCCTTTGCTGTGCAAAAGCTTTGAAGTTTCATTAGGTCTCATTTGTTTATTTTTGTTTTTATTTCCATTTCTCTAGAAGGTGGGTCAAAAAGGATCTTGCTGTGATTTATGTCATAGAGTGTTCTGCCTATGTTTTCCTCTAAGAGTTTGATAGTTTCTGGCCTTACATTTAGGTCTTTAATCCATTTTGAGCTTATTTTTGTGTATGGTGTTAGGGAGTGTTCTAATCTCATACTTTTACACGTACCTGTCCAGTTTTCCCAGCACCAGTTATTGAAGAGGCTGTCCTTTCTCCACTGTACATTCCTGCCTCCTTTATCAAAGATAAGGTGACCATATGTGCAATGAGTTTTGACAAATGTAAAAAGTCATGTAACCATCCGTACTATGACGCTATGGAATATTTTCATCATTTCTGGTACCCGTTTTGTAGTCAATGCCCTTTTACCAACTCCTGATCTCTGGCAATCATTGATTATTTCCATTCCTTTCCTTTCACTATGGTTTTGCCTTTACTGAAATTTTATGTTAATGGAATCTTATAGTATGCAGTGTTTTGTGTCTAGATATTTTTCAATTTAGCATTATGTTTTTGAGATTCATCCCTATTGTTGAAAGTATTGCTAGTTAATACCTTCTTATTGATAATCAGATAATCCCATTTTATTGCTAAACCACAATTTGTTTATCCATTCGCAAGCTGATGGACATCTGGCTTTGTTCCAGTTTTGGGAATTTGGGACTAAAATCTCTGCACATTCATATGCAGTGTGTGACCTTTGTGTGACCATATATTTACATTTTTCTTGAGTAAATACCTAGATGTGGAATTGCTAAGTCTTATGGTAAGCGTCTGCTTAAATTTATAAGAAACTGTCAAACTGCTTTCTAAAATGCTTGTCCTGTTACTCATTCTCATCAGCAGTGTGGAATACTTTCAGTTGCTCTACCTCCCTGGCAACACCTGGTATTGTCAATCTCTTTAATTTTAGCCATATCTAATGGATGTGTGTTTTATCTCATTCTGTTTTTTATTTGCCTTTCCCTAATGAGTAATGAGTTTCAGCATAATTTCATATGTTTATTTGCCACCCATATATTTTCTTTGGTATCCTTCTCTCTATCTGGTTTGCCATTTCTTTTTCTTACCTATTGAAGAGTAAAGTTTTAAATTTTGAAGAAATACAATTCATTAACTTTTATATTTTGTGCTTTTTGTGTCCTACTTAAGAAATCTTTGCCTAACCCAAAGTTTCACATTTTTTTTTAATGTTTTCTTCTAGAAGTTTTATAGTTTTAGCTCTTTTATTTAGGTCAGTGATTCATTTTTCAGTCTTGTATGAGATGAAGGTCACTGTTAATTTTTTAAATATTGAGCTACAATCATTCCAGTGCAGTTTGTTGGAAAAAAAATTTTCCAGTTGACTTATTTCGGCACACTTGTCAAGCATCAACTGTCAATATATGTATGGATTTATTTCTGGACTTTCTGGTTCATTGATCTGTATGTCATTATGCCAATACCAAGTTGTCTTACTTACTGTAGCTTTAGAGTAGGTACTGAAATCACATAGTGTGAGTCTCTCAATTTAGTTCTTCATTCTCAAAATTAGTTTGTCTATTCTGAATCCCTTGAGTTTATATATGAATTTTAGCATTAGCTTGCCAATTTTTATAAAGAAATCAGTTGAGATTTTGTTTATGAATGAATTGACTCTATAGGTCAATTTGGAGAAAACAGACATTCTGGAAATATAAAATCTTCTGATCATAAAAATGATATAGTTCTGCATTTGTTTAAGTCTTCTTTAATTTGTCTCAGCAATGTTCTGCAATTCTCAGTGAATATGACTTATGCATATTTTACTAAATATATTTCTATTTATTTCATGTTTGATGCTAATGCAAATGGTATTTTTAAAATTTCAAACTATGATCATCTGTGGCTAATGTATAGAAATATAATTGCCATTTATGTATTGACCTAGTATACTGTAATCTTGCTAAACTCACTTATTATTTCTAGGAGCCTTTTTGGAAATTCCTTAGGGTTTTTAACATGGATGAACATGTCCTCTGTGAACAAGGACAGTTTGAATTCTTCCTTTCCAATACTTATTTCATTCATTCATTTATTTATTATTGTCTTGCTTTATTGCTCTGGCCATGATTTACAGCATAATGTTGAATGGAAATAATTAAAGCAGAAGCCTTGCCTTGTTCTTCATCTAAGAAGGAAAGCAGTCTTTACCCATTAAGTGTAATATTAACTGTAAGTGTCCTTTATCAGACTGAGAAAGCTCCCCTTTATTCCTAATTTGCTGGAAATTTTTATCATGAAAAAATGTTAAATGTTGTCAAATTTATTTTATGAATCTATGGGGCTGTTCACATGTATTTTCATTTTAAGACTCTTAACATGAGGAATTACATTGATGATTTCCAAATGTTTCCAAACCTACCTTGAATTACTGAGATGGGTTCAATTTGCTAAATATTTGTTAAAGATTTTTACGTATATATTCATGAGGGATATTGTTCTGTTGTTTTCTTGTAATTTCTTTCCTTGATTTTGGTGTCAAGGCAATGCTGGTCTCATCAATGAGCTGGGAAGTGTTCCTTCCTACTGTATTTTCTAGAAGATTTTGAAAATAATTTGCATCGTTTCTTAATGTTTTGAAGAATTTTCTAATGAAGTCATCTGTGCAAAGAGTTTTATTCTTATGGAGGTTTAAAAATTATCAATTCACTTTCTTTAACAGATATAAGCCTTTTCAAATGACCTATGTGTTTTGCATTGAGCTTCAGTAGTTTGTATCTTTCAAGGAATTTGTCAATTTCATCAAGTTGTTGGACTTCTTTCCATAAAATTTCCTTATGGTATCCCCTTATTAAAATTTTAAGGTATATAGGATCTTTTGTGATGTCCTTTCTCTTGTTCCTAATATTTGTAATTTGCATCTTCTCTCTGTTCTTCCTTATCAGCTTGCTAGAAGTTTATCCAGCTCATTTATCTTTAGAATTAGCTTTTTGATTCATTCGTGTTATCTACTTCATTTTGTTTTATGTTTCATTGATTTCTGCTCCTCTTTTTTAAAAATTTCATTCTTCCTGCTTACTTTGGATTTAATTTGCTCCACCTTATCTAGTTTCTTAATGTGAAAGTGTAAGTAACTGACTTGCGATATTTCTTCTTTTCTAATGTAGGCATTTGATGCTGTAAAATTTCTTATAAACACTGCATTAGCTGCATCCCACAAGTTTTGATATGTCGTGTGTGCATTTTTATGAAATTCAAATACTTTCCAATTTCCTTTAAATTTCTTCATTGAGCCATGGTTTATTTAAAAGTGTATCATTTAATTTTCAAATATTTAAGGATTTTCTGTGAACATTTCTACTATTGACTTTGAATTATAGTTTGATGAGACAATATAGTCTATTTTGGTAAATGTTCTGTGTGCACTTGAAAATAATGTCTGTTACATATATTGTTCAATAAACATCAAGTAGATTGTGTTGTTCAAGTCTTCTATATCCATACTGATTTTCTGTCTACTTCTTTTTTTAAATCAATTATTAAGTCAGAAGTGATGAGTTATCCAACTCTAAACTTTTTTATTTGTCTCTTTTACCTTTAGGTTCTACTAGTTATTGACTTACTATATTTTAAGATTGTGTTATTAAGTGCATACACTTTTAAGATTGTTATGTCCTCTTGTTAAATTGATATCTTTATCATGAAATGATCTTCTCTATTCCTAGTAATATTATTTGCTTTAAAATCCACTTTGATATTAATATAGCCTTGTCATCTTTCTTTTGATTTGTGGTTATATAGTATATCTCTTTCCAGTCTTTCACTTTTGACATTTGTCTGTCTTTATATTAAAATATAGACAGCTTAAGACTAGGTCTTTTTTATTTTATCAATCTGGGAATCTGTGCTTTTTGTAGAACACTTACTTTTAATGAGATTATCAACATGATTATGTTTAAATCTACCATCTTGCCAGTATTATTTGTACCATCTTTTTTTAGTAGCTTTTCCCTCTTTTTTATAGATAAATTGAATATTTGTAGAATTCCATCTCCTTTCTTGGCTTGTTATCTATATATTTTGGCATTGCTTTTTAGTAGTTACCTAGGGTTTATAATATTCATCCCATGCTTAACATATTATAAAATATGTATTTTGATTTTACAATTTCATATGAAAATTGCATTTTTATTTAACTTTCTCTTGGCAATATTACAGATATTATTTTTATCATTGATTGCATTTCTGCAAATGTTATAAATCTCATTATTAGTGTTGTTATTATTGCTCTGAGTAATCATTTATCTTTTCAGGAAATTAAAATAATGAGAAAAATGTCTTTTATAATTACCTATGTATTTATTATTTCCTGAGCACTTCTTTCTTTTGTGTAGATCTATATTTCCATCTGGTATCATTTACCTATGCCTGAGGACTTCCTTTAGTAATTCTAATAGTGCTGCTCTTCTCGTGGTGACTCATCTTGGTTATGTTAGAAAAGGTCTTCATTTTGTCCTTGATTTTGAAAGATTTTTCACTGGGTATAGGATTCCTCATTGACAGTTATTTTTAAAGAGATCATTACATTCTCCTCTTACGTTCATTGCTACTAATGTGAACCCTCCTTTCAGTCTTATCTTTGTTTCTCTGGTGATATTAAAAGTATCTCTTTATCATGTGTTTTAAAAAATTTGATTGTGATATGCCTTACTGATAATTTCTTCTTGTTTCTTCTGCTTGGGGTTTGTTGACTATTCTGGATCTGTGTGTTTATGATTTTCTCCACATTTAGAAAATAAATGTCATTATTTTTTAAAGTATTTTTTCTTCCCCACTCCAACTTCCTTTGGAGGCTCCAATTAAACATACATTAGAATGTGTGATATTGGTCCACAAGCTTATGGCTGTTCTGTTTATCATTTCAGTCTATTTAATCTCTATTTCACTGTAGATAGTTTCTATTGCTGTGTCTTCTGGTTCACCAGCTTTTTCTCCTACAATGTCTAATCTGATGTTAATTTTTCTATTCATATATTGCATTTTTCATCTATAAAATTAATTTGGGGCATTTTTGTATCTTTCATTACTCTGTTTTAATGCCCGTGTTTACCAGTTCTATGTCATTTCTGGATCTATTTCTATTGACTGTTTCTTTCTCCTGGTGTGGGTCATATTTTTTAACTTCCTTGTTTGATTCATAATTTTTGATTGGATGAAAAATTCTGAATTTCACATTGTTGGGTGCTGGGTTTTTTAAAATTCTTTTCAATATTGTTGGGATTTGTTTTGGAATCCAGCTATTTAGCATCAGTTTGATTGTATTGAAACTTGCTTTTTAACTTTGTCAAGGCAGGTCCAGAAAAGCCTTTAGTTCAGGATAAATTTGGCTCTACCACTAAAGAAATACCCTGCTGAGGAACACATCTATGCTCTGTATGTTAGGAGATGTTTCCATTCAGGGTGGTAGGAATAAGAATAAGATAACTGGTTTTCTATGGGCTCCAGAGTCTTCTGCTGCTTTTTTTTCAGTGGTACTTGTGTGATATTCAGATAGAAAAAAAATAAATCATAATCTAATTGTGAACAAAAAAGCAGACAAACTCAAATTTAGGGACAATCCATAAAATAATTGGCCTGTACTTTTAAAAGTGCTATGGTTGTGAAATACAGAGAAAAACCGAGGAACTTTTTCCAGATTAAAATAAACTGAAGAAACAGGACAACAAAATGCAATGAATGATTCTATATTGGATATTGCACTGAGGGGAAAAAAGATCTAAAGGATATTATTGGAACAATTGCAAAATTTGAATATGATCTGTGGATTAGATGATAGTAATATAACAAAGTTAAATTACCTGATTTTGAGAATTGTACTGTAGTTGAGTAGGTCAGTGTTCTCAGGAAGTGCATGCTGAAGTATTTAGGGGTAGGGGTATGCAACTTTCTTTGAAAGTGTTTAAGACATTGCACACATTCACCTGCACATGCACACAGACACACACATAGCACAAGCAAGCAAATGATAAATTGAAGAAAATGTAAATAGTTGTTGAATCTGGGAAAAGGATATATAGGAATTATTTGTATCATCCTTGTAACTTTTCTGAAAACTGAAATTATGTGAAAAAAATTACCAAAAGTGAATTGGCTCAAGCGCACAGGATTGAGTTTCTTTTTATTGCTAGGTGTACATTGGTTAGCCTCTTGGGAGAGTTGATGGGTTTAATCTAAACACAGAGGAAATGGAATGATTTATTATTCTTTCCTGATAGCTCCCCCTTTCTGAATCAAATCTGAGTTACAAACCAGAAGCTCTATGGTGCCAGGACTGATATGACAGTAGCTTATCTTTGTTGGCCAAGGAGACAGTGTGCTACATGCCTACATGTCACTTCCCATTACCAATGGCATGAAACTGATACTGAAAAAGATGACATTAGAAATTGCAGCCCTTTCTTCCTAGAGTCATTCATCATGAGCTTTAGTAGCAAAATGTTCCCAGATTCTTAGTGTAGCCTCATGAAACCAGAACTGACTTCTTGCTAAATTCCAATATTAGTCACAGTTCTGTGGTCACAGTACTTTTTTAGATTTTTTTGTTTGTTTTTTGTTTGTTTAATAAAAAAAACTTCTCATGACTGTAAGAGTTTACAGTTGGAGGCTTGGGGAGGAGGGAGAAGAGGGAAGGATTATTTGTCATCCTTCATTACAGGTGACCACAGAAGGCACTAGAGGGGAAGAAAATCTCTCAGAAATTGGTGGTAGTTGTCAAACTTGGTCAAATGGGAGCCATGTGAGCAGTGTCATAAGCGAATGAAACCTTTCTGAGAGGGTGTGTATGTGGGGGCAGGGGGGACTGTATGAAAGGTAAAACAACCCACCGTGAGTTGCTCACAGCCTCACTCACCTAGTCCTGGTTACAGATAGCCCCGTAACCGCTTTTGTCTTTGCTTGTTAACAGAGAAGAATGCATCTGATCTCCATGTCTTGTCCACATGATTAATGGGGATGCTACTGCAGGGATAAATTCTGCTTCCTTCTGTGCATCTCTGGCATCAAGTAGCACCTGCTCAGTTACCAAGGAGTGTTAGCTTACAATCAGTAAATAAAGTTAGGGTGAAGTGAGTAAGCGTCTTGGACTAATGGCAATGTTTAACAAGGCAGGGAGCTGGGCTGCAAAAGGGACGCTTGATTTCTTTGATCAGCTTAAACATCGCCTTGGTTAGAATCACAGTTTGTTACAACCTGTAGATCATTCCATGAACATCATTATCCGTAACATATCAACCTTTTCCCCAGGAATACACTTACCAGTTCCAGATAAATTGGTAGAGTGAGTATTCACAGAGCTGGTCTTAGATTAAAGTATGCTCTCATGCTCTGCTTTCATGTTCCACTTGTCCTTTGGAGGATGCTTGTCTCACTTATTCCCTCCCCTTAGAATTTGTCTTGTTATAAGACATAACCTGAGATTTAAAATTGAGCTCTGGAAAGACTGATTTAAGATTGAAGTTTTAAAGGGGAAGTGGTCAAGTACTGAACAGGATGATTTTTATATGATTTAAATAGTCTCTTGTCAATCTACGAAACTTCTACAAGTATTATTACCCCTATTTCAGAGATGAGGAATTTGAGGTAGGTATCAAAAAGATTAACAATTTGCCTAAGGGCAAACAGGTAATATATTGAAGAAGTAGGACACAAGCTCAGTTCTGTATGATTTCAAGAGTTGCCTCTGGTACCAGGTTGTGGAGATACAAATCTCCCATCCTACTTCTCTCCTTCCCACAAAACACTGCCCCCAAATTCTATCTTTCCTTTGTTCAACAAATGTATCTTGAATACTCTGTATGCCAGGTACTAGGCCAGGTGTTGGGGATACTTCCTTAAAAGTATTTATCACCAGTGATAATTGTATCCTCAAACTTTTCTATAACTCCTGATTTGGTTTCAATTCCCAAAGAGCCCGTCATAGTGACTCAAGTGTGAGAAGATGAGCATTGCAGCAGGTTGCTGTCTCTAATCCTGCATAGTACTTTGTACCTCAGCAAGTTTAATTAATTAAGTTTAAAAAACTTTGTCACGTGCACCATGGAGCTTCAGACCTTCATGCATTTTGCTTGTTTTGTATACTCTTTGTTCTTCCTGGGATACTGTTTTCTATAATTTGCCTTTTGGCATCCTTCAAAACTAAGTTTCTTATTGACTTTATTATAAGACTTACTTTATCTGAGAAAGAATTACTCCAGCTAATTCTGTTCTTTGAATGTACTTCTATTACTTCCCTTAACAAATTTTAACTCTTTACACACATGGTTCATGTCCTCTGATAAATAATGTCTGGACTCCATGGGGCTATTGACCTTGTCTCATTCATCCTTGCACCTCTAGCACTTAGCTCAGTGCCTAGCACAAAGTAGACTTTCAGTAAATGCTAAATGAAATGAGTGCTTAGTGGAAGTTCATGCTCTGCCATTAACTCAGAGCATGGTCTTAGGTGACTCATTCCTTTCTCAGGGAACTCAGTAAGTTATATAATTTATAATATTGCATCTGAGTGGATTATATACTTTGTAATATTAATAGTTATTGAGTACTTACCTTGATAGTTATTGAGTACTTACTTTGTACAGCCTCTATGTTAGGTGTTTTATATGCATCATCTCAATGGATCCTTACGTCAACCTCATGAGGTAGCTGTCAATATCATTCTCATTTGGCAGATAGGAAGCTGAGATCTAGGGATGAAAAGTGACTTGTGCAAAGTTGCACGAGATAGTGGAGTCTAGAACAGATCAGAACTGAGTCTGTTGGACTCCAAGGCCTATGCTCGTAAGTATCTTGCTGAATTGTTTTCAGTCCTCTGGATTAGTAAAAAAAGCACCCTGATGACAATGCTTCTCCATTCTTTTCTTTCTGATGTAGGCAATGCTCAAGTCACTGTAGGTTATAAGTCTGTTTGTTTGTTTGTTTGTTTGTCTACCATGAAAGCTGGCTCATAATTATGAGTCATTAATAGGTTGTTCTGAAAATTGATTCTAAAGTGAGCTTTTGGGGAAGGCTGAATTCCACTTCCAGGACTGGTCCATCTGCTAAGAGAATCATGAAATGCTAGCACCACACAGGGAAGGCAAGCTGATCTGGGACCCCAAAGAAACAGGGCTCTGGGGTGGGGTTAGTGATAGGAGAAGGTGGAATTGAAGAGCGAGGGTAGAGGGCTCACAGCAAAATGTAACCAGTTTTAAATGTAAGTACTTTGAAACAAAAAGAATTCAACCCTAGAACATGATTATATTTAACCAGTGGAGATTTAACACCACGCCTCTGCATTCTAATCCAGGGAGCAAACATGGCTCAAGTTACAAATCTCACAGAAATGACTGTGGCAGCCCAGGACACAATACACCCAGGTGGGAGGCAACTATCACCAGAATACAGCCAAGCCAGTCAGCACCTAAATCATGGCCGTGGGTCTGTGTTGGTGGGATCTGTCCTGGTGGATCTGTCCTTGTGGGTCTGTCTTGGTGGGATCTGTCCACATCAGCCACCTTAGGGGAGACAGAAGTCATGGAGGAGAAGGAGGAACATGGTGTCACACAGATGCGTTTTAGTAATGTATCAGTGGCACAGGGTTCTGTAATTCCCAGTTTAGGACGGAGGGGCAGCTGAGCTGTACAGGGTGGAGAGGTAGACAAGGAAGACCCCAAAATTCATGTGGGAATGAATGTAGAAGGCTGCTTTGTCTTCCAACTCCTGGCCAAGCACAAAATGACCCACACTGCCATGAAGGTCAAATACCGAACCAAAGGTCTAGTTAGAAGAACTAACTGACTCCTGGGTGTTCTCCCTGCCTACTCCCTCCATTCTTTCTCTGATCCTCCCCAGGCATCCTAAGGCCCTTCCAAAAACTCTTCCTTATTTGATTCTTGAAGGTCTGCTACTGGTGTTGTCGATTGTCTTGAGTCAAAGTTTGCCTATAATTTTCTGGTTTTCTAAGAACTTCACACATGCTCTTTCATGGCAATTCTGAGACATAGTTATTGTTTCTATTCCCATTTTACAGCAATCCTGAGACATAGTTATTGTTTCTATTCCCATTTTACATAAAAAGAAACTGAAGCTCAGAGAAGCTCAGTGATGTAACCAAGATCATGTGTGAAAAACCACCATTGTTGGAAAAGAATCATTTAATTCCAAATATTTGGCTTTTCTTTTCCCTTTTCTTTTTTTCTTGTGGCTAATATTGACTTTTAGAGCTCCTTCCCAAGCAAAGTCTGTGCCATACTCTTTGCTGAACTGACCCTGCCACACCTGCCTCTATCAAAGAGTATTAGCTATATCTCCAAGCCTCAAAGAATTTTCTGTGAAATTTAGCATGTGAGAGCTCTAAGTTCATAAACTGCTGATAATTTCTCCTAAAAAGAACGTTTTCATTAGGATGACCTTAAAGCTTCTTGTCCATATTGGCATATATTTGAGATTAAAATGAGCAACAAAAATAATTTAAATTACATGATTTTGAAATATTAATTGACTAGATGAAAACAGTTCTATTAAAACAATTTTCAAATACAAAATTCTTTTTTTATAAATTTATTTAGTTTTGGTTGCACTGGGTCTTCATCGCTGTGCGCGGGCTTTCTCTCGTTTCGGTGAGCGGGGACTACTCTTCATTGCGGTGCTCGGGCTTCTCATTGCAGTGGCTTATCCTGTTGCACAGCACAGGCTCTAGGCAGGCAGGCGTCAGTAGTTGTGGCAACGGCTCAGTAGTTGTGGCTCACGGCCTGTAGAGCGCAGACTCAGTAGCTGTGGCGCACAGGCTTAGTTGCTCCGCGGCATGTGGGATCTTACCGGACCAAGGCTCGAACCTGTGTTCCCTGTATTGGCAGGCGTATTCTTAACCACTGTGCCACCAGGGAAGTCCCCAAATACAAAATTCTTAAAGTAAAAATAACACATATCAGTTAATATAAACCAAATTTTAAAAATGTATATTGATTGTAGGAATACTAAAAATAACATGCAAAATAATTATTCTTGGTATTTATTCACATTCTTTATAAGCAATTTCTTAGCCAGATATATTTCTAATACCCAATCACTGATATTTCTCCTAGAGAAAATAGTTTTAATATGGCCATATTATTATTTTTAAAGAGCTTGAAATCTTCTTCGAAGTAGCATTTTATAGTTAATAACTTTGAAAAAAAATTTTAATCCACGAGAAATTTATTTTCTCACGTACATAAAATCCTCAGTGAGAGGCTGTGTTCCATGCAGTCATTCAAAGACTGGCGCTAATGGAAGGTGGGGAGTTTTTCAAACTGTGATCTCCAAAGCTGTCTTGAGTCTTGACATCCAATCAGCAAAGAGGAAGGAGAGAGAGAAAGCAATGCACAGGAGGTTTTCATGGCCAGGTTTAAATGAAGTGCACATCAATTCTGCCCATTTTGCATTGGCCTGGACTCAGTCACCTGATCCCAAGCGAGTGCAACAGTGGTCTTCCTGAGTCCTCCAAGTTCCTTCTTACTGTGTGAGTAAGATAAGGGAAATGGATTTGTTGAACACCTCCCCACTATCTTCTAGAGGAGTGTGGGTGGTGGTGGTGTCATCCTTGTTGTCACCATCACCGTTTCCTTAATTTTACAAATGAGGCAACCAAGTTCCCAGATTAGGTAACTTGCCTAGAGCTATATAAGTAATGAGGGCTAAAGAATGGACTTTAGCCTGAGGCTTTGTGGGGAAAAAAAAAAAAAGCAGAAAATAAAACCCGCCCATTTCTGTGTTTTTCCTTTCCTTTCCTCTTATGCCATGAGTCTGCTCTGTATCAAGAAACATATACACTATTTATGGGATGTCAGCTAATACCACAGGGAATATATGAATTACTTGATTTTTTTTCACATTTCTGTTTTCAAGGATAATATTATGTTTAAAGTCGTCTCCTGGTTTTTTGTTTTCAGCGTAATTTGTTCTACTGTAGATATCAGAGCTGTTGCAATACCAAACCCTTGAGAATTTCCTTGTCTTTTGAATGTTTCTTGGCTGTTTAACATTTTTGGCTCATGTTTTGTTTTATTTTTTATTTTTTCATAGCATACATTGCAGTAGGCTTATAACAGAGAAGGAAACATACTTTAATCAGAATACTCTCAATCATACTATAGGATAAATGCCTTCCATGGAAATATTCTACAGAATTTCTGTGTTTTAATTTCTATTTTTTAATATGGCCATATTTAAAAAATTAGCTTGAGGTCTCCTTCAAAGTAGCATTTTATAGTTAATAACTTTGAAATTTTTGATACTTTCAGGGACTCTACCTGGTAGACCACATAATATTTTTAATTGAAAAAGCAAGTTTTCTATACAAGGAAGTTCAGGGTAAATTTTGCTAAATAAAAACATTTTCAGTTATAATTTTTTATACTGAAATGTGTAACTATTTCAACCGAGGTATTTTCATAGGTATGAAAATACCTATGGCCTCCATTCTGTGCATCTTGATTTAATAAAAATTATTTAAAATATAATCAAATAAATTGTACTTATGATTCTTTTAATTCCCTTGTGAAAACCTGATGTTGCAAAATGTAGGCTTCCTCACTTTCATTTCATTCTGACACAGATAATAGACGTATGAAATCATAATAGGAGTTCTACTCCATCAAAGACTGGCTAGACGTCAAGATATTCCAAAATACAATTATCAAACTTCAAAATTAAATCCTGTACACCGTTAGGGTTCTCATTGTTTAATTTGTTCAGCTTCCCCCTAGATTGATTGCATAGGAATAAATTTCAACATTTTCTGGTTTGCAAGCACAGTTTTCAATAACTACAATTTAATAAAAGCAAAAATAAGGTACTTTTTGTGCTCCATTCATTAAATTTTCTAATTAAGGCTTTCCAAGTGATTTTGAACAACATGCAGACAAATCATATGCAAAAGTTTAATATTATTTTAGACACTTAGATTGATTAACATAGTATTTTTTCCTAAGTCTCAAACATTTCTAAAGTCTCTTTGTTCTTACAGAGAAAAGAGAAATTTAATAAGATAGCATGTTGGTATGAAAAGGTAGACAGCAAAGAAAATATATACCTCCATGCTACAATATTTTTAAATTCAAAATAAGCTTTGTTTTACTATTTACACTAGTTTTACATGAATAAAATATTTGTAGATTTTGATATTACAACTTCTCTTTTTAACTTTTCATTTAAAAAATAATTATCAACTCAGGAAGTCACAAAAAATGGTATATAGTCCTGTGTACCCTTCATTCAACTTCCCCCAGTGGCATCCTGTTATACAGATGTAGAACAATATCAAAACCAGGAAATTGATGTTGATACATTACGGCCAACTAGACTACAGGCCTTATTCAGTTTTCCCTAGTTTTAAACTTTCATTCATTTGCATGTATGTGTTGTTCTATGCAGTTTTATCCCATCGGTAGATTCATATAAACACCAGCACAATCCAGATCCAAAGCTCTTCCCTCAACGTGAAGGAAAACCCTATGTTACCTCTTTGAATATGCACCATCCCCATCCTTTCCACATCCCCAGTCCCTGTTCCCTGGCAACCACTAGTCTGTTATCCATCTCTATAGTTTTTTTGTTTTTTTCATTTTGAGAATCTTAAATAAGCAGAATCATAAAACATTAACTTTTGGAGGTTGACTTTCTTTTTACCACACGTAGTGCCTTGAGTTTCCTTTAAGCTGTTGAATGCATCAGTAGTTCATTCCTTTTTATCACTGAGTACTCCTGTATTGTATGGATATACTAGAGTTTGTTTTACTATTTGCCCATTAAAGTACATTTGGGTTGTTTCTAGTTTTTTGCCACTATGAATAAAACTGCTAGGAACGTTTGTATACAGGTTTTAATGTGGCCATACGTTTTCATTTGTCTGTGATAAATGCTCAAGAGTATGATTGCTGGGTCATAAGTGCACACTTAGTTTTGTAAGAAACTACCAAGCTGTTTCTGAGAGTGTTTGAACACATTTTAGATTCCCACCAGGAGTGTCTGGGAGACACATTTGGTATTATCACTATTTTTTTTAAAAATCTGAAATGTTCTAGTGCATATATAATGGTATCTTGTTCAGGTTTTAATTTGTGGCTAATGATATCAAACATCCCCGTAGTGGCTAATGATACCAAACATCTTTTCACATGATTACTTGCCATCCATATCACTTTGGTGAAGTATCTGTTCATGTCTTTTGCCCATGTTTTAATTGAATTTTCTATTCTTTATTGTTGAGTTTTGAGAGTTCTCTATTCTAGGTATAAGGCCTTTGTTGTATATGTAATTTTAAGATATTTTCTACCTATCTGTAGCTTGCATTTTCATCCTCTTAAGGTGGTCTTTCACAGAGCAAAATGTTTTAGTTTTGATGAAGTCTACTTTCATGGATTGTCCTTTTGATGCCATGTCTAATAATTCTTCACCCATTCATGGGTCCTGGACGTCCTCCTGTGTATTCTAAAAGTTTTATAATTTTACATATTATTTTGAATTAAATTTTGAATACAGTATGAAAGTTGACTTTTTTTTGCCTCTGGATACCCAGTTGTTCCAACATCATTTGCTGAGACTATCCTTTCTCCGTTGAATTACTTTTGCAACTTTATCAAAATTAGGTGTACTTGTGTTGGTCTGTTTGGGTTCTCTATTGTGTTCCATTGATCTGTACATCTATCCCTTTGTCAATACCTTGCTGTATGGATTACTATAGCTATAAGTCGTCTTAACATCAAATAATTTCTACCATTTTAAACTTCTTTTTCAAATTGTTTAGTTCCTTTGCCTTGCCATATAATTTTTAGAATGTTTGTTGTATATTTACAAAAATCTTTGCTGAGAACTACAACTTCTACTTATTTCTAAAAGACTTTATTGAGATATAATGCACTTACCATACAATTTACCCATGTAGAGTGTACAATTCAGTGGCTTATAGTATATTCACAGAGTCGTGCATCCATGACCACAATCAATTTTAGAACATTTTTTTATCAATCCATGAAAACACCCCACTCCCATTAACTATCACTTCTCAATATCCACATCCCCCAAGACCTAGGCAACCATTAATCCACTTACCATCCCTGACTCAGTGTTTAACCATTTGAGGAACTGCCAGGCTATTTCCTACAGCAGCTGCTGCTCCGTTTTACATTCTAACTAGCAGTATATGAGTATTCCAATTTCACCATATTTCCCCTAACACTTGATATTATCTTTCTTTTTTATGATAGTCATCTTAGTGAGTTTGAAGTCAAATATAATTGTGGTTATGATATGCATTTCCCTGTTGGTTAATAATGTTGAGCTACTTCTCCTGGTGCTTACTGGCTATTTGTGTATCTTTGGAGAAATATCTGTGTAGATTCTTTAGGTCCTTCACCAATTGTAAAACTGGATTATGTGTCTTTTTATTATTGAGTTATAAAATTTCTTTATCTATTCTGGATACATAAAAAAAAATTTCCACTCAATTATAATTTACGTACTGATAAGCGTACATTTGTGTGCCACTCAATTGATTTCCACAAGGTGAACACAACCTTGCAGCAAGCACCCAGATCAAGAAATACAATGTTTACTAACACGCTAGAAGTTTCCCTCTTGTTCATTTCTAATCAGTATCCACATCCCAAGGTTAACCACTATCATGACTTTTAGCCAGATAGATCAGTGTTGTATGTTTTATTTTTGCACTTTATGTAAACATAACCATACATAACCATACAGGCTGCATTCTTTTGTGTCTGTCTTCCATTGCTCAGCGTTGTATATGTGAGATTTATCCATATTGCTATGCGTACTTGTAAAATACTTGTTCTCTTTGCTGTCTGGCATTTTATTGTATGACTATATCGTAATTTATCTATCAACTGTTGATGAGTATTTGGTTAGCTTTCGTTTGGGGGTTAGTACCACTAAGGTACAATGATCATTCTAGTCCAAGTCTTTTTTTTTTTTTTTTTTTTGAGGTATGCGGGCCTCTCACTGTCGTGGCCTCTCCCTTTGCGGAGCACAGGCTCCGGACGCGCAGGCTTAGCGGCCATGGCTCTCGGGCCCAGCCGCTCTGTGGCATGTGGGATCTTCCCAGACCGGGGCACAAACCCGTGTCCCCTGCATCGGCAGGCGGTCTCTCAACCGCTGCGCCACCAGGGAAGCCCCAGTCCAAGTCTTTTGGTGAGGAGATGTACACATTCCTGTTAGGTGTACAGTTACAAGTGGGAGTGCTGGGTCCTATCTTATGAATTGAATGTGTTCAGATTTTACAGATATTGGTGAAAATTTTTCCAAAATTATTGATTCTTCTACTTGCCCCATTACAGCCAGGTTGGGAGAAGGAGAGGAAGATGGCAACTATCTAGGTTAAGACAATCAGGTTCCCTCATGGGAGATTTGAACTTAGACCCTGTGGAAAGTCACTGGTGGGTTGCAAAGATTCTAGAAGCAGACATAAAGAGGCAATGAGCCAGGTTCATGGCAGAACACCAGCTTCAGAAGTCAAGGTGTCAGGGCTGTCCAGACTTCAGAACTTTTCTCCCAGTTCCTCTCCTGACAACGACAGTGATGCTTTATTTCCCATCTTGACACCAGGAGGTGGTATCTTTACAACAAAACCCAGCAGTTTAATTTACCTAGATTTCCTGCATTTTTATACTTTCGACTAATATATCCTTGGTGTTAAAACAGTTAAAACCCATTTTTGTTGGGTATTGGGCTTCTATATGGTCCCTAATCACATTTTGTACTGGGAAGTTTAAAAAGTAATTAGTCATTGTTCCTTTGATAAATACTGTAAGTGAGGTAAGTACAAAGAACACTATGTACAAAATAAGGAAGTGTCCAGGTCTATCAGGGTGAATTTACTCTGAGATTAATGACGCTTAAGAGTCAGGGTCTCTCATTTGCATAGAACACATCCTAAGCTCCGGAGGGACACTACTCATCATGTTTCTGTAAGTGTTGCACAGGTAGACTATTTCAACTGAAATTTAGCAAATGTTTATTTTATTTTATTTTTAAAGAGTCTCCCTCCCTGCAATTGTTTATCCATTGGGTTCTGCAACACCTGGATCTTCCCCATTCTGGGGAGTTTGGTAAAGTTCAGGGCTTCCCTGGTGGTGCAGTGGTTAAGAATCTGCCTGCCAGTTCAGGGGACACGGGTTCAAGCCCTGGTCCGGGAAGATCCCACATGCTGCGGAGCAACTAAGCCCATGCACCACAACTACTGAGCCTGTGCTCTAGAGCCCGCGAACCACAACTACTGAGCCCACGTGCCACAACTACTGAAGCCTGTGCCTAGAATCCATGCCCCGCACCAAGAGAAGCCGCCACAATGAGAAGCCCGCGCACTGCAACGAAGACCCAGTGCAGCCAAAATAAATAAGTAAATAAGAGGGTTAACATAAATTATAAAAAAAAAAAAAAGTTCAGAGAGTAGGAGACCTTGAGTTGAGCCTTGAAGAATCAAGAGGGTTTTCTCAGGCGGGCAAGGGCAGTTGGGTTAGGCGAGGCCTCAAAGGCAGTGTGTGTCAAGGCACAAGGTATGGCTGTGTGAAACAAATGTGATTGTTTGAAGACGGACAATAGTTTGATGCTAGAGCTAAGTGGACAGTGGCAGGTTGTAGGTAGCACGTAACTGATGAATAAGGAATCCGAGGAGGTGGCCAAGGGCCAGTTAGGGAGACCCATATATGCCAGGATTAAGATCTTGTGTTTGTCATGTGGGTGATGGGAGTAGGGGGAGAGTTAGCATGAAGGAGTGCTCTAAGGCTTTTGTAGACGGAGCATTCCCCCGCAAAACATGCTCCCAGTTCTAAAAATGCTCAAAAAGATCAGGATTTTTTGCAGATTCTGTATCTATAACTTTGAGGAGAAGAGTACTTGGTAAAAGAGAGAGAAGGAAGCAACAATCTATATATTTGGAGAGAAAAACAATACAATGGATGAGAATAAAACAAAATTGAAATAGTGTACAAATGCAGATTTAATATCATTGAAAGCAGTTTCCGAGATGTCAAGGAGAAAGAATAAGAAGGCCGATATGTGTACCAGCTGCTATGTAAAGCATCCAACGCCATAGTGGATCTCCACTGAGGAAAAGACGGGACACAGTCCAGCAGAAACAGCGAGTGGTTGGAATTTCCCCAGCGCCCTCCACATGTGCTTCTGTAAATGTACACACATTAAGAGCTGCTTAGTGTAGGTCAGGAGCATGAGGCCCGACGTGAAAAGAAGGGCCCCTTCCCAAATGCCCACATCGTTATGAGCTATGACTCCCCAGCCCCTTATATCACACTCTTTCATGAAATGCGACATAACCCGTAGCCAGTCAGCTCTGTGATTTCAGACCTGGCTGTGCATGGCTGTAACCCAAGTGTCTTGGCAGCAGTTACCCTATCACCCCTGCTCCATAATTCTTATCTGGGCGTGAGAAACTTTTAAATTGCATTTGGAGCTAAGACTTCAGCAGCAGTAAGTTAAATCCTAGAAATAAGCGTGCAATAGTGTACGTGTATTTCCATGAAGCTGTTGTGTCAAGCAGACATCAGTTAGGTGATTGCCGCAAATGTGGCCACTGGTAGATTTCACACACTAAGCAGGAGCTGCTGCTTCCTATGTTTGACGAAGACATGGGCTGCTTGGGTGAATAAACATGGAACCATGACAGAGGACCATGACTTAAATCCCCCACGTCCAGAAGAGTTCTCATTCTGGGTGCTCCGCTTAGCATGAGAAAACGTGCATTCAATTTTGTTGCTAATGAAGCTCCTTCCGAACAGGCAACAGTTGCTCTCTGCTTCATGTATCTGGTATCACCTGACACCAGTGAGTCTGGACAAAAGGAACCCAACAAACAGGAAGGAATTACAGCCTTACTGTGTTTGCCTCCAGCTTCCCCTCCATAGTTTTACAGCATCAACCCTACATATTTACTCCATGTATTTTAGCAGCGATAAAAGAGATTGAGTCAGGAATAAGGTGTGATTCAACTGAAGTTTGCATTGGCTCAATGAATCAAACATTTCTTGGGCTTCTTGTAAGGCTATTATACGGCCACTCATTAAAGATCTCCTATCCCACTTGTCAGGGCAGGGAGGCCAACTTGTCGCTTACAAGCTAGAGGATGTGGACTACATTTTTCTCTCCAGTGTCTTTCTCAGATCCTTTAATTCAATGTCAGTAATGACTCCCCAAGCCCATGCTCTGACATACTTCCACCAGGACAAGAAAACCAAGGATGAAGCCAAGATATTAAATGTGATTAAGATTTTTATCCAAGGTTATGAGTGCAAGGTCAGATCAGAGGACAGTGGAGTGAAAAGCATGTAAGTTACCATCTTACCAACCCAGTTGTTTAATAGATGAGGATACTTAGGCCCAGAGAAGTCAGACAATGTGCTTAGAGTCACAAAATTATTTAATGAGAACCTCAGGATATGTACCCAAGTCATCCCATTCGTCACTCCATCCCTGGTTACTCTGCTACACAGATGAACTTTATCCTTGAAAATGGCTGTCTTCATTTTCAGCGAAGCCCCTCCACCCTCTTCATAATACCTCATTCTGCCTCCTTCTTTTAGGTGCTGTGTGCTACTACCTACTCTCTATCCTCTGTTCTGTTAAAGCTTATCTCTCAAGAAATCTTGCTTTAGAGAAGTAGCTCAAGCCACACCCTCCCCAGGCATATTTACATGAAAATACTTATTCTAATGCAGGGTTTTGAACAAGGCACTCATTGCAGAGCCTTGACATCATGCCATAGACAGTCACCTCCTTGGCTTGCGTGTATAATGACAATACATGGAGCTGCCCGCTCACAGAGAGAACATCTGTGCAGACAGATTTTCTTAAGAGGTCAACAATGGGAAGGAAATGTATATTTCTGGGAATCACGGTCTAGAAGTCCTGAGGAAGAAGGATGCTCCTTCAGTTTCAAAACATTGCTGAATTACTCTCCAAGTGAGTTCTGAGATCATCCAGTTCTGAAAATGTGTATTTCACAATCTTTCTTGGGATGCCCTTGTGCACAGACACCACTTCACTAATTTCAGAGAGAAAAAGCATTCCCTGGTAACGAGCAGCCACTCCCACACACTTTATGGAACATGTTGGAAAGAGGCAACTTGCCATTCATTCAATTTATTCCTCAGTTACTGAAGCACTGACTCTGTATCAGGGCTAATTACCAAATGGAAGATTTCAAGTCCCAACTTGAATCAGTCAGGAAGTGGGATTCCTACTCAGGCCAGTGAAGCCATAGGTCCTAGGTACTTGAGAAAGTGATAGGTACAAGTTATGTAATTCTCAGGGACTGCGCTTTCAGAGAATCTTAAAGACAGTCTGGGGTTGGCAAGATCTAAATGGTAGAGAAACCATAGTCCTGACAGAGATCACTCAGAAAGAAACATACAGATGACGGTTTGAGCTAAACATGAAGACTGAGCATCATCAAAGATGTCATTCCTGCAACTGGTTTTAGACACACAATTTATGTAGGCATACGTGAGGACACGTGGCTTATAATCAGCCTATTGTATTGCAACAATAAAGGCCGGAAAGGCTCGCAGAATGTTTTATGCTGAGACACGAATAACTTTAATATTAAAAGTAATAGTAACAATAATAGTTAAGATAGTTTTTTATATTTTATTGGAGCTGTGCCACACTTTCGTCCTGTCTCTACGCCCTTGAATGGATTTTCTCCTTTACAGCTGTAGTCAGAATCAGATAGAAGGTAACAGGAAGACAAGGGCCGAAGTGGTTGAGGAATTGAGAGTGGAATTGGTGATCAGCATTTTCTGAAAAGAAGCCCTTTGTGGTTCAGGACGAGAATTTAAGTCTACTCCAAGTTCAGTGATCCTTCTGCCTGACATCCTGAACCACAGGACACAGCCTTTCAGCCAAACTGTGAGATACTGTCTCTGCTAGAGTCAGTAGTCCAGTGGGTCCCCACGTGAGGGGCTGGGGCAGTCTACAGAATCAGGAATATCTGGGGTTAAATTATGCCACGGTGTACATGCCAAAGAGTAAGTAATCTTCCCAGAGCAAATCTGTAACACAGGACAACTCGTCATCCCCAAATACTAACATTATGACAGGACTCCAAGGTAGCACTAGTACATCAGTACTACATACATAGTCAACACTAATGACGAATGAATTTTATTTGAAACATTAAAAATCTTCTCATGTGCTTCTTTTAAGGTACCCCCCTTTTAACAGTACATTCATCATTACTCACCACTTCCCCTCTTTCCCCAAATGTTAAGTGCAGCATAGTGTTGAGCGCAAGGACCCCAGAAGCAGACTAGCGGCTTTCTAATTCCAACTCCTCCACTTATTAGCTATGTGACCCCAGGCAGGTAAGTTACCTGACCTCTCTCTTCCTTCACCTGTAAAAGGGGCATGAGGAATAGATAGTACAGTATAGTGCAGCCCATCATCTTCCTCATTCAATCTTAGAGGTGAAGAAACAGTTTAGGGAGGATGGTTATTAAAATTTAGTTAATTTATATAAAGCTATTACTCAATACCAGGCACATGGTAAGTGCTCAGAAATGCTAATTGTTACCATAACCAAAATCTTTTTCAAAATCTGAGTTTCCCTTTCCATTTCTTTTGAGACAGCAGTGGAAAAACCAGAGACAATGAAGTCAGAGATTTGGTTTGCCACTTACTAGTTCATGACCTGGTTTGCTTACTCTCACCAACTGCTTCACTTTCCTCGTTCATAAGATGTTCACATTAACAACATCTGCCACACGGTAGATACTCAATGAATATTAGCTTTCTTCTTCCCTCTCATTTAATTCATAAGTCTCATGAGACAAAGAGATAATCCACATGATCTTATTATTGGGAAGAGACCCTCTTTTCTGTATTCTCTAAGAAAGAGTGGGTAATAGTAAAGGCTTCTAGCTTTTACTAGAAGTATAAGAAAAAGTATTTAATGAAGATAAAATCTCCAAATCTCTGTTTTGCGCCTGAGAGCAAGAGAGATGGGGGAGGAGCTGATGAGCAGTTAACTAAGGGTAACTAACATAGCCAGACCTGCATTTTTTAATTTGGGCCCAGAATTTAGAAGTCTACCACTGCTTGGTTGTCCTCTGTGTAAAACACCTGAGGTATCAGAAGATAGGGGAATGTACAAGAGATCAGAGACACAGTTCCTTTTTATAAAGGGTTCATAACCCATTAGAAGTAATACAGTGCTGTGTAAACCCCCAATCCGATCAAGATACCAATGTGGCCAAGAGGAGAAAGAGAAGGAAGCTGTGACCTGGGGGAGAGGACCTGTGAAGTCTAGTCAGAGGTCAAATGAGCCTCTACATAAAAATGATCAAAAGTATTATGACTTTTTAAAAAATTAAAAAAGAAATTTTTAAGGGAACAGCAAACAGTTAATTAGAAGACATATCATTCCCCCAAACAAACTGTTAGACAATTATAATATTTGTTTATCGATATGTTGATGTAAATTGCATATGAAGCCAAGTACCATAACATTTAAAAAAATTCAAATTGTATTTCTAATAAAAACAGTGGACAACCACAAGCATAAATAACCAGCTAATTTTCATGATCTTTTTTGGGGGAATGACTCAAAATCCAGGAACTTAATTCTTGCAGAAAATGTTGCAACAGAGATGTGTGAGCTTCTGGGTCATTGATAAAGGATTCCCAGGATTGAACTGGAACTGAAGCTGCCTCCTTCCTCATTAAGTTGAGAGCTTGCTCCTCTGAATATCATTTTGAAGTGTCTGCACTGGAGGGTATATCTATGAAGAAATAACATAATTAGTAAATCCCAGGAGGATAGGGAGATATTAATTTTGCTCCAGTGATGTAAGAACTTGCTGCAGCCTTCAGCGAGTTCAGCTGGAGTTTGAGGGATGAGAGACTGGAAATATGTAATCAGAACTCAGTGATGCAACGTAGGGCATAGTTACACTGAGGTCAGTGAATGTCGTTCTCATTTCATATAGAAAGTTGAATACTTCCTGAACTAAAACATCCCTCCAGGTATTGCTATAGAAAAGGAGCAAACCTGGTGTACTCGGTCTGAATATTGTAGACAAGATGCTGCTGCTCACATTGGGCTAACCCGAGCAAAGTACATCCCTTTAGTAAACGCTGCTTAATAAAATTCATTTCTGTCTAGGTGGACTGTTAGTCACACCAATTTTAAAGGAAGCAGAAAAATCACAGTTTTTTCCAAAATGATTCAATAGGTCAATACTAAGCGGTAAAGTTTTCTCTGAACCGTAAGCCTCACAGAAGAAGAGGCCATTAAAAGTAATTCTTACAATTCTCCTAACATATAATAAAACTAGTCCAAAAGACTATACAATTATTTGTTGACTATAATAAAAACAATAAAGGAGAGAAATAATTAAACTATGGTTTTGGACCCCATCATTCTAAAATTTTCAGGCACTCTAGATTATAAAGAGTTTGTCTCTAGGGTCCTCATAAGCATGTTTCTTGGCTGTTTTCACTTAATATAATGACATCATTTCAAAACTCAAAGTGGGAAAGCCAAACATTGTTTTGAATTTATAAACCACATAATCAAATTAACTCAAGAAAAAAACCCCATGTTATTGTTGAGGAAATTACTGTCCTAAAAAAGTCTCTTTAGTTGTTCTTTGTTCCATGATTTTCTGTATTGTTTTCATTGTATTGCATAATTATCATGGCTACAGCTTTATTTCCTTTGGTAAAGGGGATAGAGTATGATGAAGTGTTAGTTTCCCATGTGGTCCCATGTTTTCTAGACCTTTTCCATTGTAAATTGCGGCAAAGGCATTTTAAAGTCAGCGGTAGGCAAATACAAAACACTGTGTAATTTTAATAGATTTCAGCATTAAACAGGTACTGTTTGTTTAGTGATCTAGCCTTTGCAACCAAAGATGAAAGGAACCACGTATCAGAGGCAGTGTGCTCCTTTTAGCTTCTTTGAGCAAAAATAGTTATTGAAAAGCTATGAAAGATCCTACGTCTGGTTATTTCCTTTGGTATTTGGTTAGCTGTTCACAGGTTCCCCATATGATGATAAGTGAGAGTGTCCCCAGGGCAGGGGCCATGTCATGTACAGCTTTAGACCGCCACCCCCCCGCCCACAACATCACAGCACAGAGTGCCGGGCATGGGAAACCTGTGTTGAATTCAATTGGATTGAAGGAGAAGAACAAGTCACTGACCTTTCAAAATAGCTGTGGCTCTGGGAATTTGTCTTCCATGTCTTTAGGAGATGTGCCCAAGATAGGTGATATTTCTGAAACCCAACATTGCCTCTGGAATTTGGAACAGAGAGTCACTGGCTGGTTTATCCCATTAGTACAATCTATTTACACGCGAATTTGGGGGACATTGTGGGAAATGTGTGGGTTCTGGAAGGATAGGTAACTTACTATACTCTGATGTTAGAGGCTCAATGGAGTTGAGGCCATAGATATGGTTGACCTGCAGCCCTGTGGCTCTCTAAAGAAAGAAAAGAGTGAACTTAGTGTAGTGAAAAATGCCAGAACATTAACATCTGTCTGAGATGGACACAAATTGTAACACTTAGCTGTGTGACTCTGAAAAACAAAGATACTAACACACCATTGTAAAGCAATTATACTCCAGTAAAAATAAATAAACAAAGAAAGAACAAAGATATATATCAGTTAGGAATTTTGACGTTGTGTGTGAAAGAAGTCCAACTCAAATTGGCTTAAATATAAAGAAATTTATTGGCTCACGTACCTTAATAAGTCCTGGAGGTAGTCTAGAGGCTTAAATCATATATTTAGATGCAGTTTCTCTGAATCTCTGTTCTGCCTTTCTCTATATGATGGATTCATCTTGAATTGGCTTTCCTCATGGTATAAAACTGGCTTCAGGAACCTCAAGCCTGATATCTTAATACTACCAAGTCCAGTGGAAAAAAAGAAATTCCTCTTTCCCAGAGATCTGGACATGCATTTCCTTGAGTCTCGTAGACTGTGACTGGAATACTTTCTCATCCTTGAACCCATCACTGTGCCCAAACACACTGAATTATGAGCCCCCCTGTGCCTAATTCATATTTTTAAAGTCCTAACTCCTAGTACATTAGAATGTGACTGTATTTGGAGATACAGCCTTTAAAGTTGTAATTAAGGTAAAACGAGGTCATACGGGTGGGCCCTCATCCAATATGACTGGTATCTTTATAAGAAGCGATTAGGATAAATACATGGGTGCACAGAGGAAAGACAACGTAAGAACACAGCAAGAAGGCTACCTGCAAGTTAAGGAGAGAGGCCTCAGAAGAAACTGAACTTGCTGACGCCTTGATCTTGGACTTATAACCTCCAGAACTGCGGGAAATACATTTCTCTGTGGTATTTTGTTATGGCATCCTAGCAAACTCATATAAGGATACAAAATACACTAGTATGAGCCAATCAGGGCCTAGTCCTAGAAATGGGAGTGTGATCAACCTCTTTCAACTTTATGGTGGAGAATAAAAAACAGCGATTTCCAGTTTCTGTCTCTAGATGGAGAAGGAATGAATCCTGAGTAGTCAAATTCAGATGCTCCTTATTTATTAGGATGTCATATCATGTGGAGGATTAAATAAGACAACCTACATAGCACAAGGTCTGGCTTTGTGGTGGATATTCAAACATCCATTGTCCTGTCCTTCCCTTCTTGCTTTCCCTTCTATTAGGGCTAATTTATCTCTGTACTTTCACTGAATTGGTTTTACAAGATACCACAACCTTCCAATTTCCCAGCCTAAGGATCCTGATTTTTCTTCATTTCTACATGCTCTTTTAGCCCCTCAAGGAAGGAAGCCTTACATTTTATCAGGATTTGCTTCACCTGCTCCTCGTGTGTTCGAATTTTCTAGACAATGAAAATGGTATTTTTAAGGGGGTACATCAAATCTATCTCTACCGGAGGGGAGGATTATCATACCATTGAATATCAGCTGAAACCTACAAGGACGACTTTTCAACTAGGACAAAGGAAACAAGAAGCAAGTGAGAGCCTAAGTTTAACAGGGGCTCATGTAGGGTGTGTGATTGTTCTGTAATGATCGATAAATAAATGCCAACACCAAGAAAAAAAAATTACCCTTCTATCATTACACAAAGAAATGGGGTCGGACAATAGAGGATTGGGTTCCGTAGATGCAAGTCCTGATTCTGCCACCAAAACTGAGTCGTCTCGGTTGAGAGTCTGCCTTGAACCTCAGTTTCTTCACCTGCTACTTGTCTTGCTGTGTATTCTGGATGGTTTCTGTTTGCCCCTCCGATCCGTTCCTTACTCTCTACGCCCTGCTTTCTGCCTGGGAAGGCTGACCTACATGGGAAGCACCAGTAGGAGAGCGGAGGGCGGAGAGAAGGTACATAGTCCAATGGCACCTTCTCTTCATCTCAATCTAAGGTCACAAACCTGTCAGGCAGCCCTTCCTACAGAGCCCTCTCTGCCTCTGGGTTCCTGTGACTGCTTCCTCCTCTCCTTCCTTCATACCAAGCGGTGGGTGGGAAGAAAACCTGGTATTCCTAGCGCTGGGGCACTGCACTATTTCTTGTGGTATCCCTATACCCAGCTCACACCCTTACAAATAGTTTATTAATCTGTCCTTAAACTACTCATTTTCAGTGTGTCATCTCTTTCCTGCGGAGACATTGACACACATGGTGATTGACTACTATTTGTATAATGTGTCACAATTCACAAAAGCTCTTCAAGATAATCTTATTATCTCATGATAGTTTAATTTTTAATATATGGGGTGATTAAATGCATGGGCTCTGGAGCTCCTAGAAGTGTGACTTTGGGCAAGGTGCACGAACTCTCTGTGCCTCAAGCCCCTTTATCTGTAAATTGTGGATGATAATAGCAATCACGTCTAGCCCACTGGTTTATTGTGTTCTTTACGATAAAATGAGATGTACAATGAATATAAAACACTGAGCAAAATTCCTGGCTCATATTAAGCGCTCAAATGTGCCCTGTTGCTGGTACTATGTTTGTCTGTTCCTACTGCTTGTCTGCTGCCACAGGTTGGATTCTCTGGAAGCAGACCCTGAGCCAGAGTTTGGGTGCAAGATGTTTCATAGGGATCAATGCCTATGAAGGGAATGGGGAGAAAACAGGGCTGGACAGAGGAAGAGACTGACCTTCGAGGCAGGCCTGATAAAGCTTCAGTCCATCCGTCGGCAAGCTCTGGAGGGAATATTGCCCATCAGGTGCTCCACAATGAGCCATAATGGCGCCCAGCCTTTATACCCCTGCCTCCCTCAGTCCCCCGAGGTTGGCTGCTCGAGCGAGGGCACATGACCGCAGGTGACTCTTTGCAGCTGAAAGCAGGCCCAAAGGAGCTGGTGGCTCCCACAGCCAGACAGCCAGCCCACACTTGAAGGGGAAGCGGAGCCGTGCTGCTCTGTGTCTACAAAGTGCCGTTTAGATCCATTTCTCCATGGACATTCAGCGAGCTACTTCTCCAGGATTCCCGTGGCCTCCCCCCGCCGAGGGTGATTAGAAGAGGGGAGTGTGTGGGGTGAACTGTGGTCCGTGCTGCCGCAGTTGGCCTCAGAGCTACAATGGGTGCTCATCTGTCTCCTTTACTATCCAGTCTAGGTTGCCCTCACCTCTTTCTCAATTTACCTGTTAATGTGATCCAACCATCATGCACAGGGACCTACACTGCTGGTCACTATGACCTTCAGAGACTAGGGTTGCTGTACTTGCCTATTTACAGTGACTTTGGGTAAGGAAGTACCAAGTGGATCACCTGGGTTCCATGTGTATTCCTCCCTGCCCCCATGTGTAACAGCTGTACCTTCTCTTGCCGGGATGGTGACCTCAATTCTTGTCAGCTAGTTCCTGGACGCAAGTCCAAAGTGTCCAGAAGGCAGCCATAGGTGATAATGTAATGGTACTCTGTCTCCTGGAGATAGAAGTATACCCTATCTGGGAAGCAGAATCTCTAACCATGCAGAGTCCTGAGTCGTGGCGATAGGCAGTACAAGTTCCCCCGGTGGGTGACTGAGAATGATGGCAAGTGGAGTCCCTACTGCTTCCACCCCTGGGTTCCTAAACACATGTGTTCTTCCTGTTGGAGACACTATGATGCAGTTTATTTCCTGCACCCTAAAGGGTGGCCCTCCATCACACATTATCCTGTGAGGGCTGGCGCTCTATCTGAGCCTTTAGCAGGCCATTCTAATGCTCTATCAGGCATTCTGGGTGTCATGGTATATGAAAGGACCAGTGGATCCCATGGACATGGGCCCAATCCTACACCTCCTTTGTTGTAAAGTGAGTCCCCTGGTCTGATGTGATATTTCTGGGATTCTATTCCACTGGATCAAGCACTCTGTACTTAGATAGTGGTGTTGCCTTGGGCTCTATGAGCAGAAAGGCAAACCTGTACCTGGAATAAGTGTCTTTTCCGGTGAGAAAGAACCACTGGCCCTTCTAGGATGAAAGGGTCCAATGTGTGCAACTTACTACCAAGTGGCTAGTTGATGTTCTAGAGGAATGGCGCCGTATTAGGGGCTCAGTGTTGGTTTCTGTTGCTGGCACATTGGCTATTTAGTTGCAGCCATAGCTAAATTGGACTAAATAAGTGGGGTGCATGCTGTCAGCCCCATGCGTAGCTTCCATCTCTGCCATTTTGGCCATTTAGTTCATGTCCCATTGTGCCTACAGTTTAGTAGGGAATGACAGAGACTGGCTGCTCTTAACTGGCTAAATAATTTTGTCTGATGGGTGTTGACAAACACACATGAAACGTCTTTCCCGTTCATGCCCACTGCACATGACTAAATCCCACCCTCCTTATCCCTTCCAGTCTTTTCCCATCCGTATCCTTCGCCAGCTGTCCAGGCTTTTCAACGCTACCTATAAGTCCATATGTATTCTCACCTTGGGTCTCTTTTCTTTCCAACAGAGAAAGTGAGTGACCAAGTGTGATGCCCAAAGTTCTTCCCATTGGCAGGGTTTTCTCTCACTACTGTCATTTAAGGCAACCCTTGAAGGTAGTGCAGCTGTACCCACGTACAGAGCCAGCTCATCAGTAAACCAAACTCAGGCTTTTCCCTCCTCTTTCAACTAGTCATAATGGATCTCTCACACAGACATAGGTGTGAGCTCAGAGAGCCATCCTGGTGCATGCCAGGGGGTACTTTTCAGAAATGTATGTTACTCCATTTCAGATGGCATAGCCTCGCTCCAGAACTCCAGGTACCTCTGCGGTGAAGTTCTCACATACTCCACATGACATCTTTTCCCACAAATGATACCTGCAATACCACAGGGTCTGCCAATTTGTATGTTCCATTCCATGTCTGGGTTCTAGTTTTTACCAAGGAAGGCCCTGACCTTGGTTTCATCTATCTGCCTTGGTTGGACATTTAACCACATTTAAGGTTCAGCCTCTGATTGGGCCTGGTCCTTGACTTTCTTTGTTATTCCTCTGTATCCAGAGATCCTCTATCTTTCATGTTGGTCTTCAGTTCCTTGTTACCCATGCTCAGATGTTCATTACCTTTCTGCAGCAAACTCCTGTTGCTTAGCAAAAATCATAAGTACCACTATCCTGAGAGTCCTTATATCCTCCACATCTCGCCTGCCTGATACGTTGCACACCCTAGTGTCTTCCTTTCACAGGTTCACCATCCCAGTTCACCTCCAGTGAAAGGTTAAGCTTGTGCCAGGAGCAGCCTGTCCACTAGTGATGGCGTTCTTCATTGCTGACTGAGAGGGACATGATCCAGCTCCAAAATCCCATCATAGCACTGCTTCCTCAGACCATTCTTGTAACAGCTCTTTGGATCCAGACCCTGAGCCGAGATGGAGGTTAAGTCATAAGATATTTATTATGGCTCAATACCTGTGACAGAAAAGGAGCAGGAAGCAGGACTGGGCAGGGAAGAAGTTGAGTTGCAATGCAGGCCTGACAAACCTCAATCAACCAGCAAGGAGTGGAAATTGCACACCAGAGTGTCCACATTAAGAGACCTTTATTCCCCTGCCATGTTCAGTCATCTGGTAGGGGCTGCCTCGGGAAGGGCATGACCTCGGGCAAGGTGGCTCTCTGCAGACGAGGCAAGCCCTGCAGGAGCTGATAGATGGAAACCATTTGTCACGACAGCTGGGCAGCAATTCCTTCCTTGAAGTGGGTGCTAGATAGCACAGCTCTAAGTCTACCACACATGTTATTGTTTAAAGGGTTACCGTCATGTGCAGTGGTATCAGGCTAAGGCCACTTCCTCACGAGTAGAGTAATATCATCAGCGTGAATCATCATAAAATCTTCCTGAGATGGATGGGGTTGCCAGCTTGAGACAGAACAGCTTGAATCACCATTTCTCCCCAAGTATCTTCCCATTGTCATCAGTTCCATGAGAAACTCTGAGAACAAGGGTGCTTAAGTCCAATCAGTTTGGGAACATGACATGCTACCTCCCTCTCTTAGAGATTCATAAGAGCAATGGTATATTTCAAGTTTTAAGAAGTTCTGCATTAAAGACATATGTTTATTTTTCTCAGTGTTTCCGGAATGTATTTGATTATAAACCACCGCTACCGCTTTGTTGGTAACATCTGTCAGCAACCTATGGAAACAGAATTTGTTGGAATACACTGAGGACGATACTGGGCCAGGGCACTCCCAGTGGTGGGCCATGGGAATCAAATCACCCCTATGTTGTGGTGGAAACTATCTTTACCCATCAAGCCTGACCCTGGAACTAACAGAAGGTCCTTAGAGGTGCAGAAGGTGTGAAACAGGAAAAAAGTACTTTCTGAAGAATGGGCACTGCTCCTTGAAGGGAAGAAATGATGTACTCAGGTAGAAAATTCCCAAGCACAGGAAGAGGAGAGTAAATATGGCTATCAGAGCTTGCGGAATAAGATCCTACTTTAAATAAGTGGGTACAGAGGCTAAGATCCATTTTGTAGAGGGGCAGATGGCAAGAGAGTTCCACGGTCAATGGCGGGACACATGGACAGACTCCCAGGCCAAATGGATGCCTTGGCTTCTGGCTGTTCCAGCTGTCGCTTTTGTTCTTTTCCTATAAACAAAGCTAGTATCAGTTTAGAGAAACATTGATATCAATAAGCACCATGAATGGAACATGTACTTGGAACCGTTTTCATATTACATCACTTTTGTAAATCATGGATGACACCTGTTTGCACAGTGCTTACTGATTAACCAACTTAAACAAATCATGTGTAGAGAATTAATTTGTGGATGAGGAACAATATAAGATTGTAACATTTTCCGGTAAATAGCCCCTTTTATATTCATAGAATTTGGAGTCCCCAAACATCACAGTTTATAAACATCTAAATAAAGTAGGTAAAAGTATCTTTCAAAAGCAGCAGGGAAGAAAAGAAAAATGGAATATTTTATGTCTTTTAATTTTTTAAATGGAATATTTTAAAAAGAGTAAATAACATTCAAAAGATCATAAAGAAAATAAAACTGGGAAAGCAAAACACACCATTTTTTTCTTTCTGCCACAACATTTCCCCTCTTCCCCACAAGATTCATGCGTGTGACTGTACAGGCTTTTTTTTTTTTTAATGTGCTTTACATTATCTTGGAAATGGATTAGAATTATATTAAGTGGGAAAACAGTGGGTTCTCCTTTTTTTTGTCTCATCTCTGTACTTACATTGACAACCAAGTGTTTCCTCTTTAGGAAGATGTGTTTGCTTGATAATTCTCAATGTTGACATGTAGAGACTCATATAAAAGTGACATGCATGCAATCTCTCCTTCCATAATAGAACTTCTATAGGTTCTGTATTTCCCAGTTCCTGTCGCATGGGTATGGGACCATGTAACTGAGTTTTGATAATGGAATATGCTCAGAATCCATGTATGCCACTCCCAGGCCTAGTGCATGAAAACCTCCCACGTGTTCCTTCATCCTATCCTCTGCTACCTCCTGGAAGGAGGAGAGGATCTTGTACCTCTTTAAGGTCCTCTACTAAGGCTGTATGGGGAGGTGGAGCTACATGGAAGGCCACACACTGACCGGAAACATGCACATTGCATTTTGCTTGATTAAGAAACAAACTTACATTCTCTTAAGCTTCTGAAGTTTTAGAGTTTGTCATAGCAACCAGCATTTCTTATGTTAATTAATATAACCAGTAAGAACCATCATTGAGTCAATTGTTGTTAAAAAGACACATCACGACTAAGGGAGGAAAGAGGGAGATGAAAACAAAAAATCAAACAAAAAATCGTTTTAATTTATTCTCTTCTCATTCCTTTTTGGTTAAAAAAAGATATCCTTTATCAGAGATAAATGTTTTGTTCACGTATTTCTCTTTCCACTATAATATCACATCAAGCCCTAAATTTACAAATGCAGTTATCAAGGTTCACAGGGGCATCAATATTCAGTGTCACGCTAGTGTGGTAGGTTTGGGTCTTGAACAAGTCATGTGACATATTTTGTCTATTTCATTATGACTTGAATTTGTTTAGATACTATTAAAGGATCCTGTGCCTTGTATGCCGCAGAATGGGAGGTCAGGAAGGCTTCACTGGATATAGGTTTATATATAGGGTTTCACTTTATCAAATATTTAACTGCTAATACAATTTTGAAAGCCACTGGACTTCCAGCTCCATGCTTGTAGAATTCTAAAGAAGGTGGCATATAGCACAGTGATGCTGCTGAAGGGACAGGCTGGCTTAGCACTTGGGTTATTAGGTTTTATCCAAAGCACTTTCAAGTTTGATAACTTCACTTCATTTGATGGCCTTCTGTCTTAGCTGTGCTCTTTTGAAATGTCACTCTCTACAATGCCCTACATAGGAGAAAATTCTATTATGCAAAATGCCTCCACTCCAAATGACATCACCCCATTGCTTCACCTTTCCTGCCCTCTTATATTCCACCCCCAGCCTTTTGCAAACATAATTCAAAAACAATACTGCCTCTTTCATCAAGACTGAATTTGAGGCTTTGCTTGAAATCACCTCAGCATATTCTCTAGGCTGAGGGTGAGGAAGGACAAAATGAGATGTGAATGTGCTGAAATGCTGGGTCCCTGGTTCCCCCCCAGCTCCTGCCCGCTGACATCGCCACGCTACCCAAATTGCCAGGGGCTCAAACTCCTGTTTCCTCCTGTTCGCTTCCTTCCATCATACTTCACGTTACCTTGTCAGATTTGAAACAGCCAAGAAACAAACATTGGCTTCTATATGGGTTTAAGTTTCTGGACCTACTTTGCACTGAGATCTAGAGCTGCCAGTGTCTGGTGTTTCTGAGGGCAAGGAATTCTTTCATGAGGAGCAATGTCTCCATAGACTATCTGGCAGAGTGGGGTCCCAGTGTTAGGGCATCTGCTTTGTGAAGTCAAGGGTGATGACCTCTTTAGATCTGCTTTGCTGTTATATGAAATTCTTAGCTTGGATCTGGAGGCCTGGGAATGGGCTTAATGTCATTTTCAGAATAAGAATAGAATGGAACATGAGTATAACCTCGGTTTGATAGGAAGAATTGTTTCTGGAGCATCTTATTTACAGGGATTCTGAGTCAGGGCTCAGCAGAGAAAAGTAACGTAATCGATTTTAACAATGGCCACCAGGGATACCGTGGGGGGAGTCGTTGGTTTATGTGGTGTATATTTGTGCATGCTGATCTAGTTCAAATCCTTCATAGCACAGATATTATAACCAAAGCTCAGGAAGGACTTACAGTGAAGAGAGACCGATTTTAGTTCAGCGATAGCAATGCCCGAATCCCATAGTTTCCTCTAACCCTGGATAAATTACTTGTGTTTCTGAGTTTTCTTTGTGTGTAATAATACAACTAATGATATCCTCCTAACATGCTGGTTGTGATAATTAGACAAAATTATGCATATGAAATGATCTATTATAGTTTATAATCCATGGTCTTTTAAAATAAATGCTTATTCCTTCCCTCTACCGAAAACAGATAAATTGAAATGTAACATATGATGGCATCTTTTCTTCTTTTCCCCATAAGATCAGTGCATCTCAATTAAGTTCCTAGGAATTGTCTCTTAACTGTTTCATCCCCATTTCTATCCTTAACCTAACATGCATCTCACAACAAAACACTCTCATGTAGCAAATAACTTATTGAATGCCTTGATAATACCAAACACAAATAAATGACAGATTATTTGTTTTCAAGGAGTTGTGTAACTAACATTCAAGATAATGCAGATAGAAAATGATATTGACTTTTCCAGCAATGAAGTTCTAGATAGATTTGCCTGGGAATGGGCCCATAATTTATCCTAAGGTAGGTTTCCAGAGATTTTCAAAGGATTTCAAATCTGCAATCTAGGTGTCTTGTTCCAAGGAGGTTCCACATCAACTTAATTTTGGAGAGTATGAGAAGAAATGTGAAGAACTGGTATCTCTTTCACCCAAACCCAAACCCTAAATGATGAGGCTCTGAAGTCTGAGGAGAGTAGGACCAAAGAGTTGGCTCTGGTATTGGATTACTCTCTGCAGTTAAAAAAAATCAATACCTATGGTATCAGCTGTATCTGTACACGTAAGTTAAGCCCTTCCTGAGTACCAGAATGTCTGACAAAAGGGATACATTTGGCTTGGCTAATATAAGAATACTTCAGAAAAGTCATTTGGTGGTACTGACCTTTGTGTCATTTGGAACCAGAGATGTGAATAGCATCAGGACTACTTTCCCTAGCCATCTTTTGCTTTATTTTCCCCTGAAAGCTAATTTCTGCTCCATTCTGTCAAAGAGGTATGGGTACCTCTCAAAGAGGTATCGCTGGTATTCAGAGGCCATAGGCCACTCTGAACTCCATTCTTGTGTCTTGCTAGCCAAAGAGAAACAATTTCTCTTCTTCCAGCTTGAGTTTAACAAATCTTGGTGAAGGCATCTGACTGTCATGACTTGAGTCACATGCCTATTCTTGAACTGTGCCCAAGACTGGCTCTCATTGAGTCATGTGAGTGACTTTATGGCAGGGGCAGGGGAGAGGTAAGCAGCCTGCATGCTGCAACTGCTAGAACCACTTGGGCTGGAGAAGCCTCTATTAGATATAGGAGTAGGAATGGGTGATGCTATTGTGGACAACTAAAACAATAGGCATCTACTTCAGTGAGGACATCCAAATTCCATTTACAAGAGGGAATACAGTGAAGATTCTGTTCAGAGGGGATACAGTCTGCTGTCATTGATGGTGTCTTCTGGCTTATGTTTGGTACTCTTACAGCAGAGTCTAAGGAGAGCAAAAATTATATCCCTGGACAAAAAGGCAAACAGAATAAAAGGAGAAAGTAGAGAAAAATGATTTGATTGGACATTAAAATTCATAATAGACTGTTGGCTCTTAAGAGAAATTCCAAGGATTCTCTGATTCTTGTCCATGTGATTTTTTAAGTCAGGTTGAATTCACATACATACAATTAAATATCATTATTTTTTTTTTACATCTTTATTGGAGCATAATTGCTTTACAATGGTGTGTTAGTTTCTGCTTTATAACAAAGTGAATCAGTTATACCAATTAAATATTATTAAGTGAAAAATTCAGTGGAATTTAGTACAGTCACAGTGTTGTGAAACCACCACATCTATCCAGTTTGAAAACATTTTCGTCATCCCCAAATGAAATCCGGTGCCCATTAAGCAGTTACTCCTCATTCCCTCCAATCCCCAGCAAACACCAATCCACTTTCCATCTCTATGTATTTACCTATTCTGGATCTTTCCTATAAATATATCATATAAAATAGATCCTTTGTGTCTGGCTCCCTTCACCTGGCAAAATGTTTTCAAGGTTTATTCATGTTGTAGAGTGTATCAGTACTTCATTTCTTTTTATGGCTGGATAATATTCCAATGTATAAATGTACCACATTTTAAAAATCCATTCAATTGTTAATGGACATTTAGGTTTTGACTGTTGCAAATAGTGCTGCTATGAACAATTGTGCACAGATATCGTTAGAGTCCTGTTTTCCATTTGTGGGGGCTATATACATAGGAGCGAAATTGCTGTGCCATGGGATAATTTCACATTTAAATTTTGAGGAATTGACCAAATTGTTTTCCACAGTTGCTATAGCATTTTAGTTTCCCACCAGAAAAGTACAAAATTTCCAATTTTTCTATATCCTCACCAACACTTATTTTACGTTTTTTTCATGCTACCTTTCCTAGTGGGTGTGAAGTGGTATCTCATTGTGGTTTTGAATTACATTTCCTGAATGAAAGGTGATGCGGAACATCTTTGCAAATGTTTTTTGGCCATTTGTATATCTTCTTTGCAGAAATGTCTGTTCAAATCCTGTGCCCAATTTTTAATTGTGTTGTCTTTTTGTTATTGATTGTAAGAGTTCTTTACATATTCTGGATACTGGTTCCTTATCAGAGACATGATTTGCAAATATATTCTCTCATTTTGTAGGTTATCTTTTTGCTTTCTTGATAATGTCCTTTCATGCACAAAATTTTTAATTTTGATTAAGTTCAGTTTATCCTTTTTTTCTTTTGTTGCTTATGCTTTTGGTATCATATCTAAAAAACCATTGTCAAATCCAAGATCATGAAGCTTTACCCTTATGCTTTCCTCTAAGAGTTTTATAGTTTTAGCTCTTATATTTAGTCATTCATCCACTTTGAGTTAATTTTTGTATATTATGGGAGGTAGGGTTTCAACTTCAGTCTCTTGTGTGGGCATCTATTTGTTCCAGCCCCATTTGTTAGAGACAATTCTTTCTCCATTAAATGGTCTTGGCACCCTTGTTGAAAATCAACTGGCCATGAATGTATGGGTTTATCTATGGACTCTCAGTTCTATTCCAGATGTTCATATATTTTTGAAAATTTACTTTGAACGTAATAAAATTTCACCCTGGTATAACCAAGATGATTTTGAACTCACCAGGCTGAAACTTTTGGGTAGCTTTTCCAGTCAGTGTGTGAGACCACCTTGCATCAGCCATCAATGGCTGGTCAATATGGAGATTCGTTCAGGATTCGATTACTCTGCAGCACCATTTCATTTACTGTCAACATTCTATCTTCAAACAAAATTCAGGCACAAACTTTCCATGCAAGTCCACATATGCCAAGTTTGAATGACTATTTTTAGATTCTCCTGAGCTAGTCAGTCTTGACAAGGGTCACGTGTCCCATTTTGCCTTCCTACTACCAATTTTCTTACACACACCCTTAATGGCTTGGAAATATCTTCTTTACCTTCTTTTCAGTGAGAAAGAAACACTTGAAATGGGTGTGATTTTTCTTACTCGTCTTTAAGGAGATCTCATTTAAGTATAAGTCAACACGTTTGAGAGTCAGCATGTTTTCTGGAAGGGGGGTTATGGAAGGGAAAAAGCTTACAAAGTAGCTCTGCACTTGAGGCTTCCAAAAAATGCAGCCACAGCAAAAAAAAAATTGGAAAGAAAAGTCATACTGTGGTTAGCAGATTTTTCAGGTTCTTTTAGAACAGGTTATATGCCTGATTAGATTTGTGATTGAAGATGCTGCTGGAGAAAGGGGGCTCCATTTGATGGCAGGTGCGCATTGCTTTTGTTACGCTACATAGTGGGTATTTTTTTGATGATGGCAAGAGACTCTGCTTCCTGGGTTTGCCATGAAAACACTATTTCTTCAAACATGTAGTCCTTGGCATAGCATCAAAGTACCTGCATTCTTTTAAAACGGAGCTGCTTCTTGGGAGTTCCTACCTAGTAACTCGAAGTGAACAAGGTGTGAGACTATATCGCATTTATCTACATGACAACCACGATCCACTCTGTTACTGAAGGAAGAAATCATGTTCCATTTTGAGAGGACAGGGTGGGTAGGAATAAACTATCACCATCACACAAGGAACTCCTAGTTTCTATCTCTCAAATCACTGTGGGTGGAAGGAAGGCAGGGACAGAAAAACAAATTCCAAATATCTGAGACTGAGCTGTTGAGCTAAGAAGACTTTCATGATACCGTTGAACAAAATAAGAGCCTAAATATTAATTCCTCTCTGTGAGTACTGGGACTATTGATTTTCCTGCTGAGGTGACAATGCTCGAAAGGGTTAGGCGGGTGCAAGTAGATCTGGACAAGCCATTTGAATAGGTCTCCTTTTCTAGCACATCTTGGCTATGATGTTAGAAGTTAAGCCGTTCATGTACGTGGAACGAGACAGCTAGCTCTGTGGGGATTCTAGCTCTGTAGCCACACATTTGATGTCCACTGCATGCCCAAATGCTGTTCCTCTTGGGTAAGTAAGGCTTTGATTACCTCTAAAATGAAGGTACAGACAGGTGAATACTTTAAGTTATTACAGCCATTTGTGCATTAATGTGAATGAGCATTTGAAGTTCAGTGTTCTGACATTTTGATGACTGGTTCTGATTTGGGGAACACTGTGACGATTAGAGAGGGGCATGGGCACAGTCTAGTGAGGTCTGGGTTGGGGGCGACTTCTCCCTAAATCTGCCACAGTTTACCTGGATCAGTGACTGATTTCCGCTTGTGGCTAAAAGGCAGGAGTCCATTTTGGCCTATCAAAAGTAGGGCATGTGTGGAGGAAAAATCGCTGAGCTTGGAACTGGGAGATCTCTCAGTTACCAGCCGTGTGATTTTAGAGAAGTCATTTGATCTCTCCAAGCTTCTGTTTCCACAGCTGTAAAACATGGCTAATACTTCTCTCTCACATTGATGTGAGGATTAAATGAGCCAACACATATAAAGCACTATATAAATGTATTCCCCTTATTATCTGAGGTATTTAAAACATCAGAGGTGAAGTGTAAAATCTTGCAATCCACTCATTAACTCTGTCATTGCAGAGAAGAAGAAGGGATTAAATCTGGCAGGTACTAAGCTCCCAGTTTGATTTAAGTTCTTTCCTCCCACTCCCCTACTTGCAAAGTGTTTTCTTCTATTGTTGAGAGTCACTGGAGCTTGGGCCAATTACTTGTGTTGACACATCATTAGAGAAACTCACAAGCACCTGGCTCGGAGGTCTAGAAGCCCATCAGCAGTTCTAGGGCCTTCCAGGTTGTGTGCAGTGTTGGGAAAACCTGTCTTTCTCTACCCTGGGCACAGACCTGCCTGGTAGGGGAACAGCCCTGGACACTATTAACTCTTCTTTTAAAGGTAAAAAAAGTCTGAAACAGGGCTTCCCTGGTGGCTCAGTGATTAAGAGCCCTCCTGCCAATGCAGGGGACACGGGTTGGAGCCCTGGTCCGGGAAGATCCCACGTGCCACAGAGCAACTAAGCCCGTGCGCCACAACTACTGAGCCTGCGCTCTAGAGCCTGTGAGCCACAACTACTGAGCCCACACAGTGAGAAGCCCGCGCACCACAGCCAGGAGTAGCCCCCGCTCTCCACAGCTAGAGAAAGCCCCCGGGCAACAATGAAGACCCAACGGAGCCAAAAGTAAATAAATAAATTTATAAAAAGGAAAAAATAAAAGAAGGCTGAAGCACAGCGACCTGAGCTTTTAAATGGGCTTATTGTTTTGCACAGGGGTACACGCTTTCTTACATTGTCTACTCACTCTGAGCGCGTGACCTTACTTGTAGTGGTCAGTTGAGATTTACTTAATCCAAATATATATTCATGGCTATTACTGATTTTTGTTCATTACATGGTAGTTATAGAAAAATTTTGGAAAATGCATATATTTATCTTTGTATATTATGCAAGGGTTTTAAAAGTTAAAACATTTTACTAGTAATACAAAATGGTTAATTTAGAAATGAACTCATACTATAGAGTTAAGATGGAAGACCATTCACTTATGATAGAATATGTATACCACATATACATATATACACACACTATATATATATAATTACATGTATTTATACACATATACATATTTGTGTGTGTGTATGTGCATATATATATATATATGGATATATATATATATGCATATATCTTTTTCTTTTTTAAAGATTTTTTGATGTGGACCATGTTTAAAGTCTTACTGAATTTGTTACAGTATTGCTTCTGTTTTATGTTTTGGTTTTTTGGCCACGAGGCATGTGGGATCTTAGTTCCCTGACCGGGGATTGAACCCACACCCACTGCATTGGAAGGCGAAGTCGTAATCACTGGACTGCCAGGGAGGTCCCTATACATATGTCTTTATACCCCCAAATATATTCACATAGTGGTATGCTAGTAAATGCTTAATAACTGGCTCTCAAACAAATAAGAAAGCCCAAATCTATAATGTTTGGCAATTTCTATGGTGCAAATACTCCCGCTATGGCCAATTTCAAGCTACTACAGTGACATCACTGCACGTGGAATTAGGACAAGATTGAGCAGTCAGCTCATGTGAGCCAGCAGGGGCTGGCTTTAGCACACCACTGGATGGATGTGCACACTGTACATCTCCTGAGTGGATACACATAACATACAGAAATCTATAAATGACACACATAGTGTGAGTTCGGTATTAAACATTGTAGTTCTGTTATTAGTAGCCGACCTCTTCTTACTAGGGAGTTGCAGAGCTCTTTAAGTACAGCCTGGAAGAATGACATTTGGCCCATCCTATCTAGAGTTGCTGCATTTTCATCCACTTGATTCCTCCTCTGTAAGAGGCTTACAAAGGATCTTGTATAGATAGATCACCCAAGGAAGAATTCAGCTGGGCAAAGCACCATCATTACAGCTTGTCCAGGAGAGTTTCTGGTTTGTAGGTGACTCACCAATAGCTCTAGGGGAACCACTGCTGTTAAGAGTAGCACTCTGCAGGAACAACAAACAGCAGGATATTAGTTGTTAACACACACACACATATATACTGTCTCTGCCTCATTTTGTTGGAGCCTATGCTTGTTCTCTGGGCAAGCCTACAGCCAGGAGAAAAGGTTGCCCATGCAGTGTGACTTAAGGTTGCTGGGAAGCCTTTTTCCGCCCTCCTCCCTTCAAAAGAATCGTCCACAAACTTGGAAGACGGGAACTTTTCCTCACTCTGTTTTCTGCTCCACCATTAGGGATCCTTTTGTTCCCATTAATAACATTTTTCCTTTTAAAAAGCTTAGCCTACTTGGTAAGAGGGGGGCCACAGGACGGGAGAACAGAACACAGAAATGAAAGATAGGCAAAAATCCAAAGATAAACTTGCTTTTTGCACATTTGGGCCTAAGATAGCCTGCCAGATGGCAGTCTTATTTTCCTCATTTTCCTGGCCCCCTGCAGCTCATCTCCCCCTTACAGATCTGCCCCTAACTCATTCCTGGTCCATACTTCAGTTGATGCTAACTTGTAGACTTAGTCCCCAAAGCTTGAATTATTTGGAGTACCTTAATAATAGGTTATTATTAATTTATTAAAGTCAACATTTTACATGTGCCCTGCCCTTGAAAAGCTCACAATTTCTTGGGAGAGACATTACTCTGCAACTACATACTTTGTCCTAAGGGCTTGATGGAACCCAGAGAAAATACTACTCAGCAGTTATTAGTGAGCACCTTGGAATTAGACGGGCTTAGTTTCAAATACTGATTTTGATGTTTACTTGAGGTGAAACTTTGGGCAAGTCGCTTAACTTCTCTGACATAAACTTTCCTAATAATGCCTATTACATAGATGTTTACACTGGAATGAGTGTAACTTCCGTAAGGGCAAGCATTTTATTTTGTTCACTACTATATCCCTACCAAGTAGAACAGTATCTGGCATGTAGTAGGTGGTCAATAAGCCAGGTAAAGTGCCTTGTAGAATGTCTATAGGTACTTGTTAAATGTTATTTTTTAAATTATACCCTCATAGGAGATAAGCAGTAATTCTGCCTGTGGGATTAGAAAAAAGGTCATAGAGTTTTCATCTCGAATGAGACATAAGAGTTACCAGAAGGAAGAAGGCCAGTGGGAGTTCTAGGGAGAGGAAATAGCACGGACCATCGCAGACGTGAGTGGTCTAACAATTCCAGAAAGAGTGAAATGCTAGACTTAATAGGGATGTAGTGGCCTAAAACAGATCACAGTCACCCATCAACTCTAATGATAATTTACCTCTTTCTGGGCTAACCACTGGATCCTGATTTTCGTACCCTAATAATAATAATCATCGGTTACATAATGCTTACTGCATACAAAGCACATAACATATATTAACTCATTTAATCCTTATAAGAATCTTTTGAGATTGGTACCATTATTATCCATTTCAAGATGAGGAAAGTAAGTCAAAGGGGTTGACAGACTTTTCCATGGCCCACAGCTAATAATTAGAAGAGGTAGAGTTCAAACCCAGACATTTGGGCTCCAGAATCTTACTTTTAATGCTTCTGCAAAGTAGCTTCTAGGTCATAATCAGATTGTGTGGTCAACACTAGTACTGCTCACCAAAATCTTCAGGCTCACGGGGAGAGGGATGGCCATGTAGCTCCCTTCAGACAACATAATGTGATCAGAAATGGTGCCTTTTACTTCTGTGCTTCTCACGCTCTCCCCCAACCATAAGGAGAATCAGTTTAGCTACACAATAGTGGAGCCTCTGTCAACCTAAACTGTTGAATTTCTGCATGGAGGACAGTTGCCTTGGAAAGATGCCTAGGTCCATAAGAGTGTACGAGAAAGAATTAAATTTTGTTGTAGTGTTTTGGGATTGTTTGTTACTGCAACACAACCTAACCTCCCCTGACTGATATGACTCTTCATGCCCAGACCCTTACTCTGAATAAGTGGGACCTGTGCTTGAATTCCTGAGCTAACCCTTCCTTCCTAACCTGTGCCTCTACTCATTTATCTGGGCTCCCCTTTTTCCATTTTGGGGGGCTCATGTGCCTAACATCCCAGTTCATTTCTAGTGCTTCACACACTTACTTGCACTTGCTGATTGCATTTCCCAAGGAGCTGAGGTTTTGGCTTAGAACCCCTATTTGTAGATTGACCAGTAAGATATTTGATTGGCTATGTTGCCTGACTTACCCACCCAATGCTGTGATGTACTCAGATAAAGCACTTTTTCTAGTATCTTTGTCCCTTGAAAACTGTATAGTGATATGTTTCTGGATATTGTGACATTTCCTCAGTAAGCCTTTCTGATTAAGCAGAATCATTAATTCTCAACCAGACCTGCCCCTTAGCCTTCACTCCTGTATTAGATCAGTGCTAGTGTCTGATTCTGGCTTACCCTGGTACTGTCTTTTATTTATAGGCATGGATCTCTAATCGTCTTCTTAATAAAAGCCACTTTACATGTGTTCAGAATGCCCAAGCTAGAAATTCAGAAACTTCATGAGTATTGATAGAATAGGCTCAACTTTTAATCACACACTTCAGCATTCCTATTCTTTGGATGTTTTCAGTGTTCTTCCTGTTCTGCTACTACCAAAGATGATAAAAATAAAATTAAAGTGAATGTTTAATATCTGAAACCTGGACAAGAGAGCAAAAGAGAAAGTTTGTATAAACAAGTGAAAAATCTTGTTTTAGTTACACACAATTGCGGTAGGCAGAATTCTAAGATGGCCTCTAAGAGTCCTGCCCCTAGTAAGCAGGATTTACGAATACAGTGTAATATCACTCCCATGATTATGTTACATTTTATAGCAAAACGGATTTTGTAGATGTAATTAAGTTTCCTAATTAGTTGGCGTTCAGTTAACTGAAAGGGAGATAGATTTTCATGGGTGAGCCCCACATAATCAGGTAAGTCCTTCGAAGAGACAAGGACTCTTGAAGGCCTAGAGATAAGCAAAAAGCCATGTTGTAAACTGCCCATGGAAGGGGCCGTGTGGCCAGGATCTGAGACTGATTTCAGTTGCCAGAAAGAAAACGGGACCTCAGTTGTATAGCCACGAGGAACTGAGTTCTACCTACCTGAATCAGCTTGGATGGCGGCTCTCAGCTCCAGATGAGACCCCAGCCTGACCAATCCCTTTTACTCAGTCAGGTCATGCCTGGAAATCTGACCTACGGAAACTATGAGATAATAAATGTCTGTCGTCTTAAGCCACTAAATGTGTGGTAATTTATTAGGAAGCATTAGGAAGCTAATGGAGTAATCAACTGCTCAAATGGGGAACAAGAGATATCCTCTTGGATACTAGTGTAAACGTAAAAGAAAGATGAGGTTTGGTAAACAAAAGGTCATTATGAATGCCTTTAAAAGTTGATAAAAAATAAAGAAAACAGATCTTACTAGGTGGGAGAACAAGAGTCCCAACGACCTCCCCCAGAATAATTCATTGTAAAGTTACATTAACTTTTTTCATTTAAGAATTATTTTACTGTTACCAGCTTTACTGAGATACAAATTATACACAATAAACTGAACATATTAAAAATGTTTAGTTTGGTAAGTTTTGACATACGTGTGCATCTGTGGAGTCATCATGACAATAAAGAGTGTAAAAACACCTGTCACCCCCAAAAGTTAAATACAACTCTTCTGTAATCCCCTTGTAACCTTGCTCTCCACAGTAGGGAACTCCGCGGCCAAATGGCAACCCCAATCAAGAATATTAAATTAGTTTTGGCTCTTATAATTTTCTCCTCACAGTGTACATTTTAAACTGGGCTAGATTGGCAGTCTCAAATATGTCTCAGTCTGGAACCAGTGGAGGAATTGGAGGGTAATAAAAAGGGACAGGAAAAAAAAGACCTTTATTCCCCTATTTTCAAACAAATGACTGCCAGTGCAACAGTTATGAGGTTTGGCATCCAGATATAAGTCAGAGTTTCCCAATCACATTCATACAGTAACACAACCTATATCATGAATTAATCAGGAAAACAAGGCGTTTTCACCTTTTTCCAAGTCCATCCATGAATCCATTCGTACTTCTTTCCTCCCAGCATTTTCCATACACATTGATTAGGCTTTCTTCCTCTATTTCTCCTCCAGGTTTTTTTTTTTTTTTGCGGTACGCGGGCCCCTCACTGTTGTGGCCTCTCCCATTGCAGAGCAACAGGCTCCAGACGCGCAGGCTCAGTGGCCATGGCTCACGTGCCCAGCCGCTCCGCGGCATGTGGGATCTTCCCGGACCGGGGCACGAACCCGCGTCCCCTGCATCGGCAGGCGGACTCCGAACCACTGCGCCACCAGGGAAGCCCTCCTCAGGTTATTTTTGGATCTACCCACCATATAGGAATTAATAATGGAGAAGGACAACAGTGATCTCTTTTATACTTGGATTTCTGTTAGATCATTCTCTGAGGAAATACTTATTTTCAGAACTGGACATATTTTACTTCAGGAAGACAAAAGAAACCTAAAATAAATTTTTTTCAATGAAGTATATTAAATAGGCAGTATCCCCTTCATTTTTTTAGAGTTCCTGGAAATCAAAGGTTCAAAAAGAAAACAGTGAAGAAAATAAGAGTAATTATCTTTTACGGTTCATATTTCACCCATATGAAGGTTGAGATCTTTAGAAATACCATCAGGTAGTTTTATCTTATGAACCACAATGTTTGTTCCTCAATATACAGATATGAAATTTTGCAATCAAGTACCAGATAAACATTTTAAAGGTAAGCTCATTCGAATATAAATTCCTTCTCACTTTTGATGAGGTGATATTTTCGAGACTGCCATTGATTCCTGCTTTATAGCATTTCACAATTCTTCAAATCACTTCACTTATATTCTCTCTTCTGATACTTTTAGTATCCCTGTGGGGCACATAGGGCAAGTGGTTTATATTCCCATTTAAAGACAGAGGAAAACTAAAGATTAGAGAGATTATCTGGCTTGCCAAGGACTGGTTGTGTTGAGACTAAAACCCAGATCTTATAGGTCTTTTTCTCACCCAAGGCTGTCGGTGCTCATTTTCTCAATAGGCATAATTTTCATAAACTGTACCAAATAATGGGTCACAGGTGATGTGTGTTTGGTTACCTTATGGAATTTTGTTAATGAAAGAATTCCTTATAAAGCATTTCTCTGTATCAGACAAGTCAAACTAGCATAGTTACCGAAAGGCAAGTTTTGCTAAATCACTGTTCAAGAAAGACAGTCTTAAAATAGTGAAGGGTCAAAATTAAATAGTTAAGGGTCAAAATTAAATACATTTAGTTCCCTCCTCTGTAGGAAAAGACAAAAGCATTGCAGTTGTGCAAGTTCCTGCAGACAAAGCAGAGGACGGAAAAGGTCCTCCCCATTTGTATTTATCATGACAGATACTGTTTAATCTTCCACCTTAAGTTCAAATTGCCAGATTTTTTTCTTGTTAAAAAATCAGAGAAAAATGATGACAACATGAAAATGAGAGGTAAGGTCCTCTTAGAGTCCTCATTGTCGACAGAATAATTCTGAACAAATCTCTGCTCTGGGCTCCACCTGTCAGCTCCTAAGTGAAGGGGAAAGACAGAAGAATGGCCCTGTAATTTCCATGTGAATAGGAAAACCATTTCCCAGATCCACTGCTCAGGGTAACACAAATGAAGCTGTTAAAAGACAGATTCACCAGCAGAAAAAAAAAAACAAAAAACAACAGGCAAACAGGAATATTTGTTTTCTTGGTCAGACAGTGCCAAGAGTGGAAAAGGAAAATATTTTTAAGGCTGAGAAAGACAAAACTACTGCACTAAAGCGAGTGACGTGACCCTAAGACAGCCCTTGGTGTCTCATGCTCTCCTGGGCTCCAGGGACTCCAACAAGCGGTAGGATGACCTTGACTGATGGAAAAAGTGGGTGGAAGCGAAGAAGCTACCTAAGAGTTGGTATGTGGGCAAGGTAGGAGCTGAAGCCTTTTGAGCTATCACTTTAGCCTCCCAGAAAAGATGCAAACTTCCATCTGCCTTGGAACCGAAAAGGGATAAAGTGGCTTATTTTGAGTTACTTGTGGTTTTAGTCTTATTGACATCTAAACACACCTTTCCCTTCTCCTTCTTCCTTCCAGCCTCCTTTCTCCCCTCCAGCCTATACACGTTACTACGTCTCCAGTTTCCCCAACTCATGCTCATCCCACGTCCTTTAATTCTCTCACACTAAGCACCTTCATGAGTCAAATGTCAGCAGAAAACCTGGAGCTGCTAAGAAGTCCCTCCTCCCCCTTCCTTGTTCATGCTGTGTTAAGTGGTCACCCATCACAGGCCAGTTCCAGGCGAGCTCTCTCACTGGTTTCCTCCCCACTCTTTGCTCTGAAGGAAAGACTCTCTCTAATGTTTTTCTAATCCCTCTGTCTTTCCTCTTTTCCTGCTTCATTCTGTCCTGTATATGTCCATCAGCTTAGTCTTTCTCTGATGCCCCTCTACTCAAATCACTCAAATCATTCTTTTGCTCAAACCTTCCCAGCAACTCCTTATTACAACCAAATGAAAATCTAGACTTCTTAGTCTGGCTTTCAAGTGTTTGGGGGGAGGCTGTTCATTGTGGGCCAGGAGGATCCCTGCACATCCTTACTGAATATGCTAACCATAAGGTCTAACTATCCTTTGGCCCTGAGCTGTTTTCTGTAGCTAGTCACGTGGCAACTAAGTAGGTCAAGGTGACTGCAGCCTGATTGCATGGAAACTGGTTGCTCCCTGGAGGAAGGGGACTGGCTTGTTTATTGCCTGCTATAAAAGGTGCTGAGCCTTGAGCTCTGGGTTCCCCTGTGGCACCACAACCCACTCTTCATGTAGCTGTTATCTGTGTTCATTGCAACACCCCTCTGGGACAGAGGCACTCTAAGACAGGGGAACTAGCACAGCTGTGGGGGTGCTTCTGCTGTTCCCTGTGCTGTGGGTAATGGACTGTCTTGTTTGACTCCATCATGTTTTGTTTTCTACTTTTGGCACTGTGGAGCTTTGGCAAGCTGACTGCTTGCTTAATGTATGGGAGGGTGTTCTTTCTTGCCGAAGTATTTTCGTAATCTAGAATTCCTTTTAGTGCTGAATATGTATTTGTTTAATGAATCAATTAATAGATGAATCCTTGGACCTGGCCAAATCAATCTAGACTCTTATCACTCAGAAACCCAATAGGTACCCATTTCTGCTCACACTGTTTCCCTTTACCTGAAGTTCTCTTTTCTCATGTTACACCTTGTCCAAATCCTTCTCTCCCATTACGAACCCTCTCTAATGCCCCTCACCCAAGCCTGTAATCAATCTCTTCTTCATTTACCCTCCCACAGGACATTATATGTACGTCTCATATGACACTGACTACTTTAAATACAATATTATATCTAGGGATATTCAATTCCATCCCTCCCAAAAGTTTCTTTGTGCCCTTTTTCAATCTATCACTAGCTCTGTCCCATACCCAGGCAACCACTGATCTGTGTTCTGTCACTCTAGATGAGTTTGCATTTTCTAGTATTTTATATAAATGGAATTGTACATGAGTGTTCTATTTTCAGTCTGACTTATTTCACTTGGCAAAATCATCTTGAGTTTTACCCATGTTGTATATATCTGCAGTCTGTTCCTTTTAAATGTGAGTAGAATTCCACTGTATGATGTACTCCACTTTTTTTATTCATTCACCTGTTGACCGACGCATGAATTGTTTCCAGTTTAAAGTTACCAGGAACATTTAGGTACAAATCTTCCTGTGGACGTAGGGTTTATTTCTCCTATGGAATTGCTAAGTTATATCATAGGGGTACTGGATGTCTAGCTTTAGAAGCAAGCATCACACCAGGCTCTTACGTATAGGAGTGCTGCTTTGGGTTGTGAAGCTATGTAAGAATGAGGAGTGATACAGTGGGATTCAGTCCTCTAGGAGCATATGGTCAGTCTATTGGGAAACATGATATAAATGCCACCAAGAGAGACATGGATTATAAATCATGCACAGAATCAAGAAAATATTCACACACAGAGAGGAATAAAAGAATGGTCCTCTGCTTTTATGGGCTGGTGGGACAAAAACTTCAGTTTGGAACTTGGCATTTGGTCCTGAGACGGCAAGGAAGGTTTATAACAGTTTTGAGTTTTTTAAATAAAAATAAAGTATAGCTATGATTGTGGTTACAGATGCACTCAGTGCTTCTCTTAGGCTGCGTGGTCTATGTGATTCACATTCTATAGTGAAAAAAAAATCTAGATTAAAGACAGTTTTAAAAAGGAGAAAGTGAAAGTGATTAAAAGTGGGAGGATGGGTGTTTTGCATACATGGTTTCTGAAAAGCATGTTTCATGTGATTTTTCCAAAGGATATGACTTTAAGGCTGCGTGTGTGTGTGTGTGTGTGTGAGAGAGAGAGTGAGTGTGTGAGTTTGTGTTCATGAGAGAGAGACAGAGACAGAGAGAAAAGAGAGAGACAGAAACAGAGACAGAGAGAGGTAGTAGAGACAAAGAGATAAAGAAAGATGGAGACAGAGCTCATCAGAGAGAGGAAGCTAGAGAGAGATGGAACTAGTGAGCTCAAGAGTTTGTGTGTATTTACTAGCCTGTCATGGGTGTCTTTGGACCCATTGCTATTCTTCCTCTATCTTTCTGTGTATCTTTCTTTTACTTTCTCCTAAATTGTCCGAGAGTGGTCCTGAGATGACACAGAAGCCCTGTGCTAATGGGCAGGAGAGCGGCCTCACTGGCTGGCTTCTGCAGCACGTGGGGTAGAGCTCTGTTAGTCCCAACTTGCAGCTGGAGTGCTGACAGGGTATCAGTCATCGGGGGTGTCAACAATAAAGGAATTTTAAAAGCCTGTCTGTCTTGCCCTACCATCCAAATTCCTTAAGTGCCACGAGAAGCAAAATTCTGACAAGAATAGTTTTTTTGTTTTCTTTTTTCTTTTTCCTTTACTCAACCTGGGACTGGTGTGGCTTTGTTGAATCTATGAAAAGCAAGAAAGAAAAAGGAAAAAGAGGCAATGGAATCCTTGTCCTTTTCATATGTTTGGAGAACTCTCGTGGCTGCTAAGATGAGATTTATTCCAACATGAAAATGGGTTAAGGAAGTGGGAATAGGGGGAGGAGCCCTTGGGAACAGAGGGGAGGGTATACATTTCATAAAATGCCAGTGTCTTGGCACGCCTGACTGGTCCTGAGTGAGAGGGCTCTTCCATTCTGGAGACAAAACAAATACGCGCTATTAGGGAAAGATAACAAGATCTATGCTCTTTGGAAAGGGTAAAAATCTACAACAGCTTGTCTTTTCCTTTTCTGGGGCTTTTCTTCTTCCAGAATCAGTTCTTGTATGTGTTCGTTTCTCTGTGTATTTTGGTGTTTTGGTCTCCCCAGGTTTATTTTCCTCTTGGGGGGCGGGGGAAAGACACTTAGGTCTGAAATTAGGTGATTCGTTTCAAGTCACAGGTCACAGGTTCAAGTCACACTACATGTGTGAGCTTGGGCAAGTTCCTTAACTTCTCTGAGTCTCAATTTCTTCATCTAAAAAATAAGGAAAAGGAATAATAATCACTGCAAAGGAATCTGAGAAAATTTGTTGAGACAGTCAATAAAAATAGATTTTGCAGAGTAGCTGGTGCATTGGAAGTGCTCAGTGACCGTCAGCCTTTATGGCTGTTCTTTTCCAGCCTCAGCTGCCTGCTTCTTCCTCTGCTTCCTACTCTAGACAGACGTCCTGAGAATTATAGTCATGAACCTATGGTCTGGTTAAGCAAGGGTTCAGGTAAGGCTGAGTCCTACCAGTATTCTTGGGTCTGCTTACTCAAATGCGGATTCTTGGGTTTTTTTGTTTTGTATTTTTTGTTTTTGCGGTATGCGGGCCTCTCACTGTTGTGGCCTCTCCCGTTGTGGAGCAGAGGCTCCAGACGCGCAGGCCCAGCGGCCATGGCTCATGGGCCCAGCCGCTCCGCGGCATGTGGGATCCTCCCGGACCGGGGCACGAACCCGTGTCCCCTGCATCGGCAGGCGGACTCCCAACCACTGTGCCACCAGGGAAGCCCTCAAATGCAGATTCTTAACATTACATTCCAGTAAGAACAAACATTTCCAGACCACCTGCTTTTCCAAGTACTTGCCTCTGCGGGGGGTCCAGGGTGGGGTGGGATGAGGGCAAGGTAGAGGAGGAAGAGAAGGAGGAGACAAGTTCATATTCTGTTTTACAGCAGCAGTAAATGAAAGCATTCAGAAATTATGAACTAAAATGAAAAGGCAGAGTCGCTGTGAGTCATAAATATTGGTATCATAGGCAATAAAGTATGGGCACAAAAATGTAAAAATAAGTAAGCAAACTTAAGTATGGGAAAGAAAAAAGAGGAAGAAAATTATATCAAAACATCAGCAGTGGTTATCTGCAGATGAAGATTGTGGATGTTATTTTTTCATTATTTCTGTTATTATTATTATTTTTTTTTTGCGGTACGCGGGCCTCTCACCGCTGCGGCCTCTCCTGTTGTGGAGCACAGGCTCCGGACGCGCAGGCTCAGCGGCCATGGCTCACGGGCCCAGCCGCTCCGTGGCATGTGGGATCCTCCCGGACCGGGGCACGAACCCGTGTCCCCTGCATCGGCAGGCGGACTCTCAACCACTGCGCCACCAGGGAAGCCCCATTTCTATTATGTTTTATACTTTCCAAATATATTGATAGATGGATTGGGGGTGGGAGTGAGAATGTATATCTATATCTCTCTACCTATATCTGTCTATGTATTATATCCCTATGTCTATTTACACCTATGTCTACATCATGGTACTTTAAGGCCAGTGGTAGGTATCTTATAAAGTAACATTTTGAGAAACTTATATTTAAAAGAACTGGAATGTATAATATTTTCACAACACTTCAGCTTTCCTCATGCTTTATTTCAGAGTCACATGCCATCTCTCTTCCAATGATAAAAGATGAATGTTCAGGGGCTCCAAAAATCTTGGTGTCAAGAGGAGCAGACCAGTAAGAAGCCACAGCTCTAGAGTAATAACACTAACATTTGTCAAACACTTTGTGCCCTTTCGTGTAACTTATCTCATTTTATCCTTAGGCTAACTCTCTGAAGTAGGCAATGTGGCAAGATAATTTATTGATATTCATTTCAGTAAATGGATTTATGGGTTCATTCACTCATTTCTTCATTCATCCAACTAATATGTATTAAGTCCTACTATGTGCTGGGAATTTTGGCTAGCATAAAGGATAATGATGAGATGAACAGGACAGCCTTCTGGTTGGGGGAGACAAACAATAAACCAGTAGATAAGCACGCGAGATAGTTTGAAATGCTGGTGGAAATGAATAAGATACTAGAAAGACGTTTTAAAATAGGGTTGCCTGAGGAGACATTTTTGAGGAAGACATTTGTGCTGAGTCTCAAAGTACAAAAAGGAGCCAGGCTGTGTGCTGAGTTGGAGCAGGAGAGTTTGAGAAAAGAGAATAGTAGGCATATAGTCCCCGAGGCAGGGAGAAGCTGGAGCTGTTCCAAGAGCAGAAATGGCTTGAGAAAAGTGGCTATGATGGCTTGAGAAAAGTGAGATGGGCAGGGGAAAGGATGAAAGTTTTTTCCCTCCACATTTCCAAACAAGTATCTAAGTCCTCAGTACCTCCCTTCCTATGGAAATCTTGTAAAAACTCCTGGAAAAATAAGACTTTGTTGGTCTTTTATAGACAGTATGATAAGGTTGGAAAGCTGGACTGGTGAGAGGGAGGGAAAGTGTCTGTCCTTGGTTGTTAGATATACAGATATAGATAGATGATAGAGATAGATAGATAGATACATAGATACATAGATACATAGATAGGGTTCCCAGAAACAGAGAAGTAATCGAAGGTTAGCAGTTTCAGAGGCTGGAAGGACACTTGTTTCTTGAATGTACCTTGGGGAAGTGACGTGACCTCCACTAGAAATAAAGAAATGGTGACCTGTGGAGGCCAAGTGCAAGCCATAGGGAGTTCCAGCTTCCTCAGAGTTTCTGTTCATGGCATGGAGACATAACCTGGACCACTAGGGCTGAAGAGACCATTGGAGCTGAGCTAATAGGCACTCAGAAGTCACTAGTGTGAGCATGACCAGTGGGCCTCCTAAATCTTTTGGTACTGAGAAAGACCCCAGGAGCTTGGCCCAGCTCCCGAGCGCAGGTAGGAAATAATGACTAAAACTGACAATGTGTTGGCACAGGGTATGGGGGCAAAAATACATGATTTGTTGGTTTTTCTCTGTGTGCCCCAGCCCTAGATCCACTCCCCTCTTGTCTTCCCTGTTCCGCACCCTGGAAGGCCCACCACTATGATATCTATCACCCCCCTTTCTCTGGTCCTCCGACCTCCACTGAGATTCAGCCACCAGGAGACATGGGCAGATACAGGAGGGTGAGTGGAGCAGAAATCAGATACCTGTTGTCTTCGCTCTTCTCCTCTTGGCCACTGTTCCGGCAGTGGCTGTGTTCCTGAGGCTACCACTCCTGGTCATCAGCCCCTCTTTCAGGGCTCTGGTTTGCTCCCTGACCCTGCAAACATTTTTCTGCCCTCTGCCCATTTAGGTTTAGGAGAGGTCATAGCTTCTTGCTGTTGATAAACCCTGTGTCACTCTCCCTTGTCTGTTTTCTTAACTGTGTGTACAGTCTGTAAATAGTCCTTTAATTAAATCCCTGAGGGTAGACTGTTGAGTTCTTGTTGAGACACCAACAGACTCAAGCTGATTAAAAGGAAAACACGATATAAGATTACAAACTCAAATTTGCACGTTAAGATTCATGACTCCTCCCTTAGGATGGGAGTGACTCTTGCTCATTTTACCTTGATGGAGAAAAGTTTAGTAAGTTTATCCAAGTCACACAGCAGCTAGTGAGAGGCGGGGCCAAGACTTGAACCCCATGGCTGGTGTTCTTCCCTGTACATCAAAGCAAAATCAAACATAAATCTCCTCATCCCACTACAAATTGAAGGTACTGGCTAATCAGCAATGTACCTTCTACTTTATTATTACAAGATCTATGGTCTTGGATGCAAAGATCCTTTCTAGTTCATCATTCCAAGGCTATATGCCCTCAAGCTCTCTAAGTCTGGAAAGAGGAGGCAAGATTGGCTTCCAAAGAGCAAACATATTTGTTCCCACAAGACAAGCTCCCACCCCTTGGTGCCTTCCAAACCCTGCAATGTCAAGTAGCTGCCTGGTTTTCAGCAGGGTGGGCATTGATGTTCATTGCCACCAAGTCAATGGTTGCTAGCAGGAGAAATGGGCTCTAGTCTTACGGACAATGGTCAGTGTGGCTTCTCCAGGTAAAGTTCCTTTTTCTTTTTTTTTAATATATATATATATATTTATTTATTTATTCATTAATTCATTTATTCAGGTTGTGCTGGGTCTTATTTGCAGCAGGCGGCTCCTCAGTGCAGCCTGCCGGCTCCTTAGTTGCGGTACATGGGCTCCTTAGTTGCAGCACGTGGGCTCCTTAGTTGCGTGGCAGGCTCCTTTAGTTGCAGCTCGTGGGCTCCTTAGTTGCAGCATGTGAACTCTCAGTTGTGGCATGCATGCGGGATCCAGTTCCCCAACCAGGGATCAAACCCGGGCCCCCTGCATTGGGAGCACAGAGCCTTAACCACTGTGCCACCAGGGAAGTCCCAAAGTTCCTTTTTCAGTACTCATCAGTTGTGTCCCAGACAAGCCTACTGTTCCCTTTACTAGTTGACCTATTAAAGAAAAGACATGTGCAAAGACAGATATTTTGGGTTTTGGTTTTCCTTGAGACAAAGTAGTCCTAGTGATCCTAACCTGAACACCTGTTGGTCTGGGAGTTATGTGCACAGAATGTTAAAGGTGAAGTGACTGGGTTTTGCATTTTGTCTGGAAACAAGGCTACCCATTTCATCCCCACTGCCTTCCACTTGGCTCTGTCACTTTTGAAGGCCATGCCCTCTGCAGTCATTTAAGTTTGTGGATGCTGGTCTACACCCAACCAAAGAGAGACTATTTCTTCCATTAGCAGATAGTCATCTTTGTTGTGCTAAGAACTATTAGCTTTTTTTCCCTGCTATTCTTGGTGCTGGCCTGCAAAAGGCCTAGAATTACTTTTCATTTTCATTTAAAGTTTTTATTCATATATAACATACAGGTAGGAAAGTAGAAAATGTTAAACGTACAGCCCAAATTTCACAGCATGAACACATCCCCTTAAGCACACTACAAGGAGTAGAACATTGTCTGTATCCTGGAAGCCCGCTTTGTAACCTCTGCCAGTCCCCAAAGGTAACGATTCTGCTAGTATCTATCACCGTTGATCGATTCTGCCTGTTTTTTTGGTCATTATATAAACAGAATCATATTGTGTGACTTTTGTGTCTGGTTTCTTTCACTCAGTATTATATTTACAAGTCTTATCCACTTTTTTTAGCATAAGCAAATTCACTCTCATTACTGAAGTTTTCCCATTGCATGATTTTATCAAAACATATTCATTTTACTGTTGATGGACATTTGGGTTATTTCTAGTTTTTTTGGTTTTGGTTTTTTTTTTGCTGTTATGAATAATGTTGCAATGAAGATTTTGGACAAGTTTTAGAGCATGTGCGTAGTTATTTCTGTTGGTACCTGTGTGGGGATGGAATGGTTGGGTCGAATTTTATGCGTACGTTCAACTTTATAGATACTACTAGTTTTCCAAGGAATTTATTTAACCCCCCCTTGACTAGCATATGAGAGTTACTGTTTCTCAAAATCTTAGTCAATACTTGGTTATATTACTCTCTTTAGTTTTAACCATTCATTTGTGCACCTAGTTTGAATTTTTCTGCTAAGGGAGTTAAACACCAATTCCTGTGTTTATTGGCCATTTGTGTGTCCTCTTTGGTGAAGGGCGTGTTCAGTACTTTCCCTCTTCTTTGTCTACATTTTGTCTACATTGTCTGCATTTTTCTTACTGATTTCTAAAAATTCTTTATTTATTTTGTATGAGTGTTTTATTAGTTACAGATATACTAAATATCTCCCTTGGAGGCTTGCCTTTTCACTCTCCAAAAAGATATCTTTTATGAACACTTTCTTTTTTGCCCGTGTTGTTTGTGTGTGTGTGTGTGTGTGTGTGTGTGTGTGTGTGTCCGTATTTTCACTCACCCTTATGGCAGATAGTTGGATGCTCAGGAAAAGAGAAGGATTTTCAAAAATTTGGTTATTTCTGCTAGCTAGAGTGTAAGATAATACTGCACAAGAAAAAAAATAAGTAGGGAAGAGAGAGTGACCTGAGTCTATGAGTGAACAGGAGAGGGATTCATCAAGAGAATGAGGATGGAGACTTTGTAACATTTTGTGTGTGGAAGGTGCAATTTAAAGTTATGCCCCATCATTTAATGTGAAAAATCAGAAATGTAAATAATCTTTAGTCCAAAGTGGCTTTTAAATCCTCTAATATATGAACATATTCAGTTGTTCTACTTATCTCTACTTTTATGTGTATTTTCATCCTTTTAGACCTTACTGCATTTTTCCTGTTTTCAGCATATCCAGACAGAATGGATGTAATTATATTTGTAAAACCCCTCAAACAGAAAAGTCATACCATGGTAGACCTAGGAACAAGGCCATGGTCAGGACTAAAATGAATGTGCAACAGTGCTAACACCAGCCATCAGTGAAGCAGGGTTGATGCAATTCTGTTTAAACACTATTGGGAAAGTAACACAGACTGAGTTTTTGATGATAGTAAGAGACTTTTCTAATTTTGTTTAAATGTTTTAGTTGAATGTTTTTGAAAACTAGAGTCCTTATCTTTAAAATTATATTCCTAAATATTTACAGATGAATTTGTATTATGTCTGGGACTTGCTTCAGAATTATCCAGAGCACAACAGTGTTGGACACAGTTGACAATTGTTGAAGTTGATGATGGGTATAGGGGTGTTTTTTTATACCATCTTCTATACTTTTCTAAATGAAAAGTTAAAAATAGAATGGGGAAAAAGAGTGGGAAGAGAGGAATTATAGGTATTGAATCTCAACAACTTTAAGGAGTTTCGCTATAAAGGGAAGGAAAATATAAGGTATTATCTTATATAAGATCAAGAAATAGTACTAGGACCAAGAAAGAGATTTGGTGGGGTTTTTTCTGTTTGTTTGTTTCTTTTTATCTTTTGTGTTAAAGCATGTTTGTAAGTTATTTGGGAATAATCTAGTAGGGAGAGAAAATTTGATATGCTAGAGGGAGAAAAGACAACTACATGATGTCTTTATAATAGGAAAAAGAGGAAGAGTAGCACAGGCAAAACTTTAGGACAGCAATGAACTTGAAGTGCTTGAAAGGCAGACTGAAGACCAGAGGGCCTGGAGAGAGGTGAATGAGAGGAGATTGGGTTGTTTCCTACCAACCAGATATTGTAGGACCTGATAGGCACTGTAAGAAATTTGGATTTCATTCTACTGATAATGGGAAGCTATTGTAGGATTTTAAATAGGGGAGAGATATGATTGAAGTTAAGCATTAAAATGATCTGGCATGCTATGTGGAAATAGACTTGCATGTATACAAATGTGTTTTGAAGCATGAGATCAGCGTGGAGGCAGGAAGAGCAGTTTGGAAACAATTTCAGTATTCCAAATGAGAGATAATAGTGGTTTAGACTGAGATTGTGGAAGTGGAGTATTATGGATTAAATTGTGTCCCCTTAAAGAAGATACATTGAGGTCCTAATCCCTGGTACCATAGAATGTAGCTTTGTTTGGAAATTGGGTCATTGCAGACATTAGTTAATGTGAGGTCATAATGGAATAGAATGGACCCTAATCCAATATGACTTGTACCATTATAAGAAGACAGCCATGTGAATACAGAAACATACAGGGAGAAGGTCACGTAAAGATGAAGGATTAGAGTGATGCATCTACAAGCCAGTGAGTGCCAAAGATTGTAGTCAATCCACCAGAAGCTAGGAAGAGGCAAAAAGGATCCCTTTGCAGGTTTTATAGGGAGCATTGCTGTGATGACACTTTTATTTTGGACTTCTAGCCTCCAGAACTATAAAACAATACATGTTTATTGTTTTAAGCCACCCAGTTTATGGTGCTTTGTTGTGGCAGCCTTAAAAAACAAATATGCAGGTGGTGAAAATAGCTATATGTTTTGAATAAAATGCATATATGTGATATGTTATTAATTAATGTATATTATTAATTATATAATATGTTATTATAATTATTAATTTTATTAATATTATATTACAAGTGTATTATTTCATATTTTGATTAATATACTTATTGAGAAAATTAAACTTTTATTGAAGAACATGGAAAAAGAACTGAGTAAATGTTCATATATGAAAAAGTTATATGTCATAAAGAGGTTAGTGCTCCCCGATTTAATCTATACAGTTTAATTTATGTAATTCCAAAACAAATCACAACAGGATTTTTCATGAACTTAACAAAATAATTCTAGAATTTACATGAAAAAGTAGAGCTCCAAGAATAATCATGGCAACTTCAGTGAGGAAGAACAAAAGTGGGAATTGCTCACGTATGTGAACAAGATATCAAGAGCATTTATAAAACTGTAGTAATTAGATTGATGCAGTCAGAAAAAAATAGACAAATGAACAGATAATGAACCAAGAAACGTACCCACATAAATATGGAAAGTTGGCATATTGTAGTAATACAATGAGTAGTTATACAAATCGGTAAGAGAAAGATTGACTTTTCAATAAGTGGTGCTAGAAAAATATGAAAAACATCAATATATGTGATTCTTAGCTGAAACATTAACAAAAAAATCAATTCCTAAAGGTGAAAAACATAACATTAAAACATTTAAGAGAAAATACAGAAGAATATATATTGTTGCTTAGTGGCAGAGACGGATTTTTAATCAAAATACAAAAACCAAAATCCAAAATAAAAAGTTTAATGAATTTGACTTCATTAACATGAAAATCTTCCATTAAAAGACGCCTTAATGTATCAGCTCATAGAAAACGAAGATTAGGTGATAAAAATGAGTCAAAATGTAGTATCCAGGTTATCTAATAAAGTCCCATAAATCAGTAAGAAAATGAAAGACAGTGCAGTAGAAAAATGGGAAAAGGATATGCACAGGAAATCCTTAGATGAGGTAGCCCACATGGCCAATAAATACATTTAAAAATATATTCAATATCACTAGTAATTAGGAAAACTCAACTCACAACATCAAGATATTATTTTACCTAAATAAAAATGGCAAAATAAAAATACTTAAAATGCCAAATGTTGATAAAGTAAAACAGGAATTCTAAAACATGCCTGCTGTGAGGTTGGAGTGAAAATTGGCAGAATCACTAATGAAGATGAATTGGTAATATCTAGTAAAGTTCAAAATATGCATTCACTAGTGACCCAGAGTTTCTACTTACTGGAATACACCACACAGTAACCCTTGCACACATGCACAAGGAGACATGTATCAGAATGGTCAGTATTTGTAATAGCAAACAATTGGAATGAATCTAAACACCCACCAATAGAAGACTAGGTATAATGGTGTTCAGATGAAAAATAATATACAACCATTAATATGTATGTGAATTGATACTTACATCTCAACAGGCAGCACTCAAATCATTATACTGAATAAAGAAAGTTTTAGAATATTAGCCAATGAATATGAGGTCAGTTGTGTAAAATTTTAAGACACACCAACAGTACAATTTATTGATTTTAATCCATTGAAACAAGAACTGGCAATTCACATACTAACTTCAGAGTAGGGGTTTCTTCAAGGCAGGGAGAGAGGGGAATTAGATTGCAGAGATGTACAAAGGGTCTTAAACTCTACGGTGCTTTGCTGAAGCAAATATTAGCATTTGTTAGTATGGGACATATGAGTATTTTATACTCTTCTCTGTGTTTTTCTGTTTTGTCTACCTTGAACAGGCAAGTCTCAGAAGTGTAAATACACAGGTCAATATGCACATGAAAAGGTTTTCAACATTAGTTAGCACACCAAGAAATGCAACATCATACAAGATACTTTCTAAATTTTTTGAATAAAAGGAAATATGCTATTGTGCATCAACATTTAATTTGTGAATTCTTTTTGAGCCAAATGTCTACCTTTAGGAATTCATCCTTAGAAAATAATTGGGCAAGTAGGTAAAAATGCACATATGGTGATATTCTTCACAGAATATTTTTGTTATAGCCAAGATTAAAAACAAGTTAAATGTCTCCCAATAGGTGAGTAAGTAATTCATGATGTATTTACCCAATGGAAATCTATGCTGTCATTAAAAATCCAGATCTGTTTTATTTTCATGAAAGGATATTTATGATACATTATAAGGAGAAAGAAAAATGATTATAGAAAAATACTTCAATGTATGACCCATTCATGTGTGTGTGTGTGTGTATATATATATATATATATATATACACACACACATACACACACACACATATATATATTTTTAAATATACCTTTTGGGATCATGTGCATAAAAATTTGGCTTTATTTTAAAGTATACAATGAGGTCATGAATGATTATTAACTTATTTGTGATTTCTTCAGTCTTGTTGAGGAGGGGAAAATTTCCTTCTACTTGTCTAGGTTCTTTTGGCTGACCTAATAATGAAATTAAATTGACAAGATAAAATAACAGGAGAAAAAATAAACAAAGTAATTTCATAAATGAAGGGACCAAGGAGGGCAGCTTTTATAGCTTTTAGACAAAGAGTTTGAGAAGAACAGACAAGATGAAGAAGTTTGGGTTTGGGATAGTAAATTAGTAAAGAAGTAACAAGGTTTGTTTACACTGTCTTCGCAGCTCTAAATTCCCTGCTTCTGGTGATAAGGATGTTTCTCTACTTCCTGGTACAGTGAGAGAACCTTTCACATGGGAGATTTCTTTCCTGCTTTCAGGGGGACAGAGGAGGTTCAGAGAGTCCTTCTTGTACCAGCTGCTTCTTAAGTGACTTTAATTCAAAATAATCAGTATGCCATAAGTGGCATATTTGAGGGTGGCAATCCCGAAACCCATCAGTCTCAACATCTTTTCAGATAAATATGCAAAATTTTTGTAGTAAAACTGTGAGATATTTTCATTTGAAACTAAGAGGACATTAGTAACTGAAGACAAGAAATATTTGAAGCCAAAGGGTAGGAATTTGAACAGTTTCTGATGACAATGAAATCACCATATGTGGAACTGCCTACCCCTCCTGTGCTCTCACGAATCACCTCTACCCTACCATACACACTACACACAAACACACACACCTACTCAAACACAAAAGTGGGGAGAGAGAATGGAGGTTGAAAACAACAGCCATGACAGGGCTTCTTTGTGAATGGGCTCAAGGAAAAGATGTACTGTACATGCCAAGGGATTTCACTGAGCTCTTGATGGATGGGACGGACAATGGAGGGAGGGACTTGGAAAGGATTTATGGGGACCAGGATTAAGAGAGCGTGTGAGAATGCCATCACTAAGTCAGCTGGAGGTAAGAGAAACATGTGGAACACTTCAGTGAGACATTAACTGATGCTTCTGCACAGGTGCAGCTGAATGAGCCTAACACCTTATATCAGATGCTCTTCATGTTGTCCAGGATGTCTGGATAAACAAATAGAGGTGGTAACGCAGACAGGGAAGCTGGGCAGGAGAGGGAGACCATTTCTACATTCCTTACTCTCTAGGCTTAGAAAAGTAGCTTGACTCCATGCCCAGAATTTGCCCACCTGTTTCCACCCACGCTGTTAACCACAAACACTCGCGGTAAGGCCCTGGAGTCCAGGATTTAAGCCTTTCTGCTGCTTCTTCTCTCTGTTCCCTTTGGGTTGCTGAACATTAGACTGCTCTATAATACATTGGGGTCTGACTCAACTTGTTAATATGGCTGTGGAGAAAAGTTCATTCTGCCCCTAAGATTATTAATCTCCAAGGGAATCCCCCTAATTTAAAATGATATACTAGTTGTGGGGTTGTGGGGAGTGAGAGAAAACATTAAGTGCCTGTTACAGGCCTGGTACTTTTGTATGCATTATTGCTGAGATTCTCAAAGCTGCCCTATAAAATATGCTTACCTTTCTGGTTTTAGAGGTGAGAAAGCTGAGTTGTAAAGGGATTCAAAGAATTTCTAGCTCGAGGTTTCAGTGAAAATTGTCAGTACAAGATTGAAAAAAATTTGTTCTTTCTGGACCAAATTCTAGAACCTTATTCATACTCCTCAGGATTTTACAAACTGAATTTCTTATCATGCCAGTTAGTTACAACTAATATTTTCGTTTTAATGAAATATAGAGCTAACTAAAATAGAAAACATCAGGGTGTACCCTACATATTCAGGGTTTTTTTTCTCATGAAGGTTGAATGTGTGTATAGTGTGACACATGCAAATATATTTTTTCCTGAGGAGTGCAGGCAAAGAGTTCAAAAGTTATGACACTAAACCCTGCTGTATCCACCTACATTTTCATCATCCCCACTCCCAACTATAAGCTGCAGGGCCTCTAAACTGGCCATGAAGATAAGCATGGTCCTTTCTCATTTGAACAGAATCAAGACAGACCTAAAGGGAACCAGGAAGTTCATTAAATTAAATATGTATTGTAAGATGAAAGAGACTTGTGGCTCCCTTTTGAGTTTTTCCCTGAAACTGTATGGAGTTGAGGACCTATGAGTTCTCCGTTATTTTCACCATTATTAATGATGCATAGAGTACAGAATAAGCAAAGGGAAGTGAGCAGCCTAAGAAATGTGACTGGAGCCATTGCCCACTTGCAGGCTGCATGAAGTTTTGAGTTCTGAAAATTATTTGCAAGATTGAGCTATTACATAGTACCTTCAGGGAAAATATATAGAAAAGAGACATGGATAAAGGAGAAATAGCATATGACAGATACAAAATGTGGTGTTAGGACCTTGTCCTTCTCATCACTTTTGGTCACATTCCCTGATCATTTTTCATTATGAAGCATTTAGAATACTAAAATTCCAGGAAAATCAAGTCAACTGGGCATCCATCTCTATTATAAATAATAACTTCATTCACTTATACACAGAATATCACTATCTTATACTGGTGAGAGATATACAACTCTTCTCTTCCTTAGCTGGTTAAGAAACATCATTGAATACTTACTATTTTATTCAAGGCCCAGGGCAAGGGGCTTTAAGATACACAGAGACATCACAGAGTAAGGTGGAAGAGAATTCAATTAAACAATCTAGTGAAGTTAAAGACAATTAAGTGCTAGACAACATCTGCTAAAATAAATGTCATGTGAATAGATAAACCTAAGGAAAGTAATCACTGCTGATGGTGTATTTAAGTTATTTAACTTTGTACAATTTTTGAACAATTTAGAATTGCTAAAAAGTTGTAAAATAGTACAGTTTCCATATACACTTCTCCCAGCATCCTCTGTTAACATAGTGTATAATATTTGTCAAAACTAAGAAATTGACATGGGTATTGGCTATTAACTAAATTACATACTTTATTCAGATTTCATCAGTTTTTCTGGTATTGTCCTTGTTCTCTTCCAGTATCCAATCCGGGACAGTGTGTTACCTTAGAATGTGGTTAATTTTGATATTGTTTGTAAAAATAATGATTACTTTTCCAAGTCTATTTTGTAGTGGGCACAAGGAATAATGTAACAGGGGCTACCTGCTAGTATATTTTGCTGGATCACTGAAATCTCAGTCAAAATGGAACTTGTATATCATTCTACCAGTCAGCTAAAGAAGATGATTTTGAACATGCATGATGTAAAACCATGAACTTTTCACCTTCAGCTTTGTTATGAGAAGTGTTTTTTAGGCCTGTCCAAAATTATTTATAGAGAATTATTAAAATTATATATATATATAATTATATACATATAATTACTAAAATTATTTACAGAGGATTACTAAAATCATATATATAATTATAATATATATAATTGAAATGGGCCCAACAGCTGATCTAGTCCAACCCTCTCGTTTACAACTGTAGGAACTGAGACTTACAGAAATGTGACTTACCTGGTCAATTGATGAATTAGTAGCCAATTTGGAATCTATTTTGGGCTTTTTTCCTCCCTTTGGAGAGGCATGCGAATCATTGCTCAAGTCCTATAAAAAATAAAATGCAACTCTTTGGGGAGAACAGAAAGATGGTGAGAACAGTTAGGGAGAGAGTTAAAGCACTAAGGTATCTTCTTTCCTCTCTCTCCCCAAACTTAATACTATTTTTATCAGACATTCTGTCCATTGTGAAGAAGCTTTGCCATCTCTAGCTGTGTGGCCTTCAGAGAATACTTACCCTCTTGGGTGGATAATTGCCTGTTCTCAGCTTTCTACCACATCGTTTCAAAGAAGTTGGACTTCTCAAGTCTCTGGAATTCCTCAACAACTACTTCATATCTCTCTCCCTCTTTGGGAGTTGGTTGAGCACTCTTTTCCTTCTTTTCTATTATCTTTCTTTCTTCTCAAGTTTTGCTTTACCTATATTGAGTTTTAGTTAATCTTTCCTGGCATTACTAAGAAAACTAAACTCTAGCCAGGTACTTTGGAAAGAATGTCTGTGGAAATCATGAAATGCTTCCGCTTAATCCACTATGATTAATTTTTCCATAAGTATTTTGAGTCTAGTAGGCTTGTTTTTATAGCAGTTACTGAAAAAGGATATCTGTCAGGCATACCGTATATTTATTGTAGATACCGTTGTTAATGAATTGAAGTCAGCATATCACTTTTCAGTTTTAAAGTGGTAGGTATCAAATGAATAACCAGAAACAAAACTTGTCAGTTGTGTCTGGAAAGCCATTGTTCAACACACACTAAATAAAATAAAGTGCCTCACTTTCAAAGAGATGGGGGCTCAGTTTTTTTCAACCCATCACCTAGTCTTACCTCACACAGAAACAAAATAAACAGTCATATTCCTTCTTGTAATATGCAGGGCTCTTGAATAAACAATGACTTGATGTCCAATTATAAGAAATCATAATCCATTTTTGGGTGGACTCTTTAGTTATGTCTAGATGCATAGGTGGGGAGAACATTTATTTTGAAGTCAGACAGAACTGGATTTAAATACAAGCTCTTCAGTTTATTATTTGTGTGACAGTGGGCAAGTCCCTTATTCCTTTTGAAGATTCAGTTTCCTCATCTGCAAACACTTCTCATGACCAAGTTGAAGGTGAAAACTGAAAACACTGAATTGTCTATACCTTTCTAGCATTTTGCTGTACTCCACAAGCCATGAGTGAAAAAAGCCAGTCACAAAAGGGCAAACGTTTATTATTCCACTCGTATGAGGTCCCTAGAGGAGTCAAATTCATAGGGACAGAAATTAAAATGGTGGGTGCCAGGGGCTGGGGGAGGGAGAAATAGAAGTTGTATTTTAACGAGTAAAGAGTTTTAGTTGTGCAAGATGAAAAGAGTTCTGAGGCTGAATGGTGGGAATGGTTGCACATTAATGGGATTGTACTTAAAGCCACTGAATTACACACTCGAAAATGGTTTAAAATGGTAAATTTTATATTATGTGTATTTTATCACAATTTTTAAATACATATATATTTTGTATAGACACACACACACACACACACACACATGAAAATCATGTCTCCCTAAGTTATCAAATGAATAAAACTCCTGAATTACATATTTAATTCTAAACACAACTCAAGACTCTTTTTTTAACAAGTTTTATTGGAGTATAGTTGATTTAAAATGTTGTGTTAGTTTCAGGTGTACAGCAAAGTGTTTCAGTTATACATGTACATATATTATTCTTTTTCAGATTCTTTTCCCATATAGGTTATTACAGAATGATGAGTAGAGTTCCCTGTGCTATGAAGTAGGTCCTTGTTGGTTATCTATTTTATATATAGTAGTGTGTGTGGAGGTTGGGATTAACATACACACACTACTATATATAAGACTCCTCTTGATCTAGTTAATTCTTCGACATCATGTATATCCAACAAGGTTGTAAATACCTTGAGGTCCTGAGCTACACTATATGCTTCTTGAGTTTTAGTTTTCCTACAGCATCTCATGTTATGCCCCCTACACAGGGAGGGGTTAGTGAGATGAAGAGATAAACTGAACCAAATAGGTGGAACAGTCTTATAATGACGAAAGGGAACTTTTTTTTTAAACATTAGGTGAATTTATGGGTTGATTGCCCCTAACAATAGAGTAAATTGTGAAATATTACATTTTATTCAGTTTAAAGGGAAGTTTCAATGAAGAAATCCTCTAAGGAATGATGAGGGTGGGGTTAATTCTATGTGGTGGGTAGAATAATAGCTCCGCAAAGATGTCCCTGTCCTAATCCTTAGAACCTGTGAATATCTTACTTTAAATAGCAAAAGGGATTTTGCAGATATGAATCAGATGTCTTAAATTATCTGGTTAAGTCCAGTCTAATCACATGAGCCCACTTAAGACTTCCAACTCATAGAATTGTAGGGGAATATATTCGTGTTTTTTAAAGCCATAAAGTATGTTGTCACTTGGTATAAAAGCAACAGAAAAATAATACTCTTCCCCTTGAAAGCTCTTAAACTTAAGGAGAGGAGAAGAGATAGAAGAAAGGTGACATAAGGGACCAGACACGCTCATGAATATGTTTTTTTGTTTGTTTGTTTTGTTCATTTTGTTTGTTTAAATTCTTGGAAGTTCAACTAGGAGCGCAGTGTCCTAAAATGATAAGAAGGAGGAATCAGAGATCTGCCAACAGCAGAACCCAAGAAGAGGTCAGTATCCTAATCATGAAGTCAAACTAATGGTCCATAGAGGAAAAGCCCCACTTTCATAGGGACCTCGGAAGCTAAAAGCCCTTGTTGAGCTGAGGTCTAGGAAAGAAGTAGGGTAAAATGTTACGAGCCTAGGAAAGATGGCTTGGCTTAGTCCCGGAACTATTATTTACGAACTTTGTGAATTTGGGCAAGCCCCCCAAACTGCTCTAAGCTTCAGTTTCCTCACCTGTCAAATGATAATATTAAACGTACTTTACCAGTTTGGGTGCCATGAAGCTTATGCGTACAAATCCTCAACACGAGTCTGTGCACACGTTATTAAATAACCACTAGCTATTTTTAGTTATTATTCTTTTTGGAAAAGAATTGCAATTCCTGAACTCCAACAAACTAAAATAGGGTAGCTACAGGGGGTTAATTTTTTGATCAATCAAAAGATTTCACTATGTATCAGATACTGCATCAGGCACTGGAGACAGAGCAATGAATAAAACAGGCGCAGTCCTGCCCTCACTGAGTTTACAGTCTCTCAAACAAGAGTATTTTTTTTAAATGATGGGTTTATTTAATGTTTTCAGTCAGTAACAAGTGATGAAAATATAAACTCATTTACTACAAGTGTATGTAGTTCATAGCATACATAATATTCTTAATGTATGATCTTCATAAAAATAACCATACATAAATATTTACTGAGGATTCTTAGTATACTATTAAGAGAAGGCAACAGAATGTCATTGAATAATGTCAGAAAGACAACAAGTTAATTATTACATTAACGGACAATTTTGGGAGGTGCTCTGTTCTGTCGCTGTCATTTCTGTGGGTCCAAGTTCATTATTAAAAATAAATCGGTGGTAAAATTTCAACAGTTGTTAAAGATACAATTAGACATAAAAAAAATCTCAGTTCACCTAAGCAGCAAATGAGCTAAAATGGTTTGTATTGAGAGGGAAAAAATTAAAATTTACCCAAATAGTAGGCGAAGAGTAAAAGTTGTTATTTTTGAGTTCTGCAGTAGAAGGAAGTAGGGTTATCAGGACTAAACAAGAGAGCATCAGGAAGCAAGAAATTCTACACCTACACTGTTTAGGGCCAGTATCAACCCAAGCAAGGGCAAGGAACAGGATGATAGTTCCTTGAAGGCTGGTGACTTGTCATGAAGGTGGGGTGATTATAAGCATTATTCAAAGATAGCCTTGACAAGTGATAGCAAACTTTGTTGCCTATATACTCCTTAAAAGACTTAATATTTTCCTATCAAATGAGTATAAAATAATATCTCATTGTGGCCTTCATTGGCATTTTCTTGATCACTAATGAGGTTGAACATGTTTTCATGAGTTTATTGGCCCTATGAGTTTCCTCTTCTCTAAGTCGCTTCATGCCTATTCATGTCTTTAGTATGTTTTTCTACTGGATTTTTTGAGTTCTTTTTGATTTGTAGAGAATTCTTTATATAATTGGGGAGGTTTTAAATTATAAGTTTAATTTCCTTTATAGTTGTAGGATTATTCAAATGTAATGTTTCATATTGAGTAAGATGTGGTAGTTTGTGTTTTTTGAGGAAGCAGTCCATTTCACCTACCTTGTCAAATTTATGTGTAGAGTTCAGATTGTTGTATGTGTATGTTGGAGTTTGTTCACAGTGTTACCTATTATCCTTTTGATGTATGCAGAGTCTGTAGTGATATCCTGTTTCCTTCCAGATATTAGTAATTTATGTTTTATCTTTTTTCTATTGTTAGTCTTGCTAGAATGCCAATTTTGTTGAACCAACCCTTTGTCCTGTTGATTTTTTTCTGTTGTTTTTCTCTCTTCAATTTCATTGACTTCTCCTCTCATCTTTGCCATTTGGTTTCTTTTGCTTGCTTTGAATTTTTTTTCTGTTCTTTTCCTAGGTTCTTGAGGTGGGAGCTTAGATTATTGACTTCAGACTTTTCCTTTTTTCTAATGTATATATTTAGTGCAATAAATTTCCCTCTCTATATTACTTTAACTTTGTCCCCCAAATTTTAATATGCTGTATTTTTATTTTCACTCAGTCTAATGTATTTTTTAAAAATTTCTCCTGAGATTTCCTCATGACTCTTGAATTCTTTAGAAGTATGTGGTTTTGTTTTTGAATATTTGGAGATTTTCCTCTTATCTATTATTGATTTCAAGTAGATTCCATTATAGGCAGAGAACATATTTTGTATGATTTCAGTTCTTTAAAATTTTTTGTTTTATGGCCCTGCATATGGTCTATCTTGGTATGTGTTCTGTGGGCACTTGAAAAGGTATATTTTGCTGTTATTATATGGAGTGTTATTTAAATGTCAATTACATCCTTTTGGTTGATGGTGTTGTTCAGTTCTACATCACCGCTGATTTTCTGTCTAGGGGTGTTTAAGAGAGGGGTGTTGGTGCCCCCAACAGTAAATGTGGATTTGTCTATTTCTCCTTTAAATTCACTAAGTTGTGCTTCACATATTTTTCAGTAATGTTGTTTGGTCATACACATTGAGAATTGTTGAGTAACTCTTCTATCATTATATAAACTCCTCTGTCTCTGGTAATTTTCTTTGCTTTGATGTTAAAATAGCCACTCTTACTTTTCTTTGATTAATATTAGCATGATAATATCTTTTTCCTTGCTTTTAATTTCAACTTGAATTATCTTAATCTGATTGATAGAAAATAATCAGTAGATGTCAACACCAAGATGGCAGAAATTTTAGAATTATCTGAAAAATAGTTTAAAGCAGCTATGATAAAAATGCTTCAGTGAGCAATTAGAAACATCCTTGAAGTAAATGAAAAAATAGAAAGCCTCAGCAAAAAGTAGGTGATATTAGGAGAAACAAATGAAAATTTTAGAACTGACAATTATAGTAGCAGAAATAAAAAAAACTACTCAATGGATAGGTTCAATAGCAGACTGGAAGGGACAAAGGAAAGAATCAGTGAACTGGAAGGTAGAACAGTAGAAATTACCCAGTATGAAAAAGAGAAAAAATAAGCTGGGAAAAAAAAAAAAAAGAACAGAGCCTTAAGACCGGTGGGACTATAGCAAAAGATCTAAAATTCATATCATCAGTTCTGGAAGGAGAAGAGAAAGATGGTAAGCATAAGTATTTGAAGAAAAAATGGCTGAAAACTTTGCAAATTTGGCAAGAGACATAAACCTAGATTCAAGAAGTGAACATCTAACAGAATCCAAAGAAATCCATACCAAGACACATAATTAACCTTCTGAAAACTAAATATAGAAAAAAATTTTAAAGCAGCCAGAGGAAAACAATACCTTATCTATAGAAGAAAAACAATTAATATGACAGTGGACTTCTCCCAAGATACCATGAATGCCAGAAGGAAGTAGCACAATATTTTTCAAATGCTAAAAGAAAAGTAATATTAACCCAGAATCCTGTACCCAGTGAAAATATCCTTCAAGAGTGAAGGAAAAAAATCAAGACATTCTCACATGAAGGAAAACAAAGATAATTTGTCCTCTGCAGACCTGCCATAAAAAATAATTGGCTGAAGGAAGCTGGTGAGGCTTTGTTAAAAACATTTTAAGACAAATGTATTAGTCACTGTAACCTGGGGCAAGGAATAACAGTGGAGAAAATAACAGAGTAACTAAAAATCTTGAGAAGAAAGGCTGGAGAATGAGAGAGGCTTTGGAGAATAAAGTTTAAAAAGCTTCTACATATTCCTAGGAACCTAGTAGGCCACGTATATGCCCAAGTCTAGATACACATTCGAAAAAGACTTGAGAAAGAACTAAACCCTTATCTTTGGCTGAACTTTAGGCTCTGTGCAAGTAGGGTGTGAAGGCTAAATCAGACTTCTGAGCTGCTTGTCTGGGTGTCGAAGGCATACCCCAACACACATACAGAGCCTGTCTGCAAAGACTGGGTGATATGTGTGTGTGTGTGTTTGTGCACATGTGTGTCTGTGTGTTCCATGTGTTTGAAGAAACCTTGGTTGCATCACTAGCTGACCACTAAGCTAATGGAGGAGAAGCATCAGTAGCCACAAATCACAAAGAATGAAAACTTTACAACATTAATTCAGAAAACTCATTAATCTGACAAACAACACCATCTACAACAAGCAATAACAATAAACCCTGGGGAGAAGCATCTGATTTCCAGAGTTGCCTCATTATAATATTCAAAATGTCCAGCTTTCACCAAAAAATCACAAGGCATGAATGCAAAAAAATAAAAAAAAATAGTCCATTCACAAGATAATTAATGGAAAATATCCCTAAAGAGGCCCAGACATCGAACTTACTAAACAAAAATTTTCGATTAACTATTTTAAATATTCTTAAAATGCTAAAGGAAACGATGAAAGCAATGCCTCACCAAATAGAGAATATCAATAAAGAGATAGAAATTAGAAAAACAGAACCAAATAGAAATTCTGAAGTTGAAAATATAATAGCTGAAATGAAAATTTTATTAAACGTATTACATAGCAGACTGAGTAGTCAGAAGGAAGAATCAGTGAATTTGAAGATAGGATAATTAAAATTACCCAGTCTGAGTAGCAAAAAGAAAAAAAGAGTGAAATATAAATGGACAATGCCTAGGAGACCTGTGGGATACCATGAGTCATGCCTAGATAAGCATTATGGGAATCCCTGAAGGAGAAGTGAGAAAGAAAGGGAAAAAAAGGTGTATTTGAAAAATAATTGGGCAGGGCTTCCCTGGTGGCGCAGTGGTTGAGAGTCCGCCTGCCGATGCAGGGGACACAGGTTCGTGCCCCGGTCTGGGAGGATCCCATGTACCACGGAGCAGCTAGACCCGTGAGGCATGGCTGCTGAGCCTGCATGTCCAGAGCCTGTGCTCCGCAACGGGAGGGGCCACAGCAGTGAGAGCCCCGTGTACCACAAAATAATAATAATAATAATAATAATTGGGCAAACTTCCCAAATTTGATGAAACATAAATGTATACATGCAAGAAGCTCAACAGATTCCAGGTAGGCTAATACAAAGACATTCACACCAACCCACATTGTAATCAAACTGCCAAAGTGCAAAGACAAAGAGAGAATCTCAAAAACATCAAGAGAGAAGTGACTGATGTACAAGGGATACTCAGTAAGATTAATGGCTGATTTCTTATCAGAAACTGTGGAGGCCAGAAGGCGGGAGTATGACATATTCAAAGAGAAAAACATTATCAGTCAACAAGTCTATATCTGGCAAAACTATGATTCAAAAATAAAGGAGAAATTAAAATATTCCCAGATAAAAAGGAACTGAAAGTTCATCACTAGTAGACCTGTCCTACAAGAAATGCTAATGAGAATGCTTTGGGCTGATATGAAAAGACACTAGTCAGTAACTCAGATTCAAACAAAGAAACTAAAACACTGGTAAAGTAACCATATGGATAAATATAAAGGTCAGTATCAAAAATTTTTGGTTTGTAGCTCTTCAACAAATTTTTAGAGAAGACCCAGTGGGGTCATTATTACTCACTTTCAAAAATAAAATGTATTATGAGAAAATACTATTACTAATCATATGCCAACAAGTTAGATAACCTAGACACACAAAATGTCAAAACTGACTCAAGAAGAAACAAAAAATCTGAACAGACTTATAACAAGTAAAGAGATTGAATCAGTGACCAAAAAACTTCTCACAAAAAAGAACCTAAGTTCAGTTGGCTCCACTGGTGAATTCTAAAAATATTTTAAGAATAATTAACATATATAATTCCCAAACTCCTCCAAAATAGAAGAGAAGGGAATACTTACTAACTCATCCTATGAGGCCAGCATTACCTTGATACCAAAACCAGGAAAAAAAAAATCACAAAATATAAAAACTAAAGACCAATATCCGTAATGAACACAATTGCAAAAATTCTCAACAAAATGCTAGCAAGTGGAATCCAGTAACATATTAAAAAATTATACACCATGACTAGATAGGATATATCCCAGAAATTCAAGGATGCTTAAATATATGAAAATCAATCAATATAATACACCATATTAATAGAATAAAGAAAAAAAAACCTTCATGATCATCTCAGTTGATGCAGAAAAAGTATTTGCCAAAGTGCAATAACTTTTTATGATAAAAACACTCAATAAACTGGGAATAGCCAGGAACTTCCTCAACCTGATAAAGAGCATTTATGAAAACACATAGCTAGCATCATATTTAATGAAAGATTGAAAGCTTTCTCCCTAATATCAAGGACAAGATTTGGATGTCCATTCTTACTACTTCTGTTCAGCATTCCACTGCAAGATCTAACCAGGGTAATTAGGCAAAGAAATGTAATAAAAGACACTTAGACTGAAAAGGAAGATGTAAACTATCTCTAGTCACAGATAATATGATTTTATATAAAGAAAACCCTAAAGAATTCGTAAAATATTATTAGAGATGATAAACAAGTTCAGCAAAGTTGCAGCATATAAGATCAATATACACAATCATATATATTTATCATCAAAAAGAATAAAACATTAGGAATAAATTTAACCAAGGAGGTACAAGACGTGTACATTGAAAAATAAAAAAATTTTTAAAAAAGGAAGGCCTAAATGAATGGAAAGACCTCTGTGTTGTGGATTTGATTAATATTAATAGTTCAGTGTTTATATTAATGATTGATACTAATATTGTTGAGATGGAAATACTCCCCAAAGCAATCTACAAATTTAGTGCAATCTCTATCAAAATTCCAACAGCCTTTTATGCAGTAATGAACAATTTGGATCTAACAAAATGAGGACTTCCCTGGTGGCACAGTGGTTAAGAATTCACCTGCCAATGCAGGGGACATGGGTTTGAGCCCTGGTCTGGGAAGGTCCCACACACCGTGGAGTAACAACTACTGAAGCCTGCATGCATACAGCCAGTGCTCCACAGCAAGAGAAACCATTGCAGTGAGAAGCCCGCGCACCTCAATGAAGAGTAGCCCCTGCTCGCTGCAACTAGAGAAAGCCCGCACATGAAGCAACGAAGACCCAAGGCAGTCAAAAATAAGTTAATTAATTAATTTAAATAAATAAATAAATAAAAGTAAAGTGGGATTGCAAGGGGCCTGAATAGTTAAAACAATGCAGAAAAATAAGAATAAAGTTGGAGGACTAACTAACACTTCCTGATTGAATAACTTACTCTAAACCTACTGTAATCAAAACAGTATGGCACTGGCATGAGAATAGATGTTTAGATCAATGGAATAGAACTGAGAGTCTAGAAATAAATCAATACATCTATAATAAACTGATTTTCAACATGAGTGCCAAGGCCATTCACTTCTCATGACAAGGTTGAAGGTGAAAATTTCATGGTTTTATATCATCCATGTTCAAAATCGGCTTCTTTAGCTGACTGGTAGAATGATACATGAGTTCCATTTTGATCGAGATTTCTGTGATCCAGCAAAATATCCTAGCAGGTGGCATCGATTATATTATTCCCTCTGCCCACTACAAAACAGTCAGACTTGGAAAAGTAATCATTATTTTCACGAACAATATCAAAATTAAGCACATTCTAAGGAAGTGCAGTACCCCAGATTGGATAGTGGAAGAGAACAAAGACAATAACAGAAAAACTGATGAAATCTGAATAATTAGTTAATAGCCAATGCCCATGTCAATTTCTTAGTTTTGACAAATATTACACAATATGTTAACATTAGAGGATGCTGGGAGAAGTGTATATGGAAACTCTCTGTACTATTTTACAACTGTTTAGTAATCCTAATACTGTTCAAAAATTGTACAAAGTTAAATAACTTAAATACACCATTGGCAGTGTTTATGTTCCTTAGGTTTATCTACTCACATGACATTTATTTTAGCAGATCTTGTCTAGCACTTAATTGTCTTTCTTTATGTTCACTAGATTGTTTAATTGAATTCTACTCTATCTTATTCTGTGATGTCTCTGTGTATCTCATAGCCCCTAGCACTGTGCCTTGGATAAAATAGTAAGTGCTCTGTGTTCCCAGAAATAAACAAATGGGACCTAATTAAACTTAAAAGCTTTTGCTCAGGAAAGGACACCATGGACAAAATGAAAAGGTATCCTACTGAGTGGGAGCAAGTATTTGCAAATAATATGACTGCTACGGAGTTAATATCCAAAATATATACAACTCAATATTGAAAAATCAACACGATTGCAAAATGGACAGAAAACCTGAATAGACACTTTTCCAAAGACATGTAAATGGCCAACAGGCATATGAAAAGATGCTCAACATCATTAATTATCACAGGAATGCAAATCAAAACCACAGTGAGATATCACCTCACACCTGTCAGAAGGACTATCATCAAAAAGAGCACAAATAACAAATGTTAGTGAGGTTGCAGAGAAAACGGGACACTTGTACACTGTTGGGAATGTAAATTGGTGCAGCAACTATGGACAACAGTATGGAGATGCCTTAAAAAACTAAAAATAGAACTACCATATGACCCAGCAATCCCACTACTGGATATATATCTGAAGAAAATGAAAACACTAGTGCAAAAAGTTATATCCACCCAATGTTGATCACAGCATTATGTACAGTAGCCAAGATATGGAAGCAACCTAAGTGACCATCAGCAGATGAATGGATTAAGAATATGTGGCCATATGATCCAGCAATCCCACTCCTGGGCATATATCTGAAGAAAACTCTAATTCAGAAAGATACATGCACCCCAATGTTCATAGCAGCACTATTTACAATAGCCAAGACATGGAAGCAACCTAAATGTCCTTTGACAGACGAATGGATAAAGAAGATGTGGTATATATATGCAAGGGAACACTACTCAGCCATAAAAAAGAATGAAATAATGCCTTTGCAGTGACATGGATGGACCTAGAGACTATCATACTAAGTGAAGTAAGCCAGACAGAGAAAGACAAATATCATATGATATCACCTATATGTGGAATCTAAAAAAATGATACAAATGAACTTATTTACAAAACAGAAACAGACTCATAGACAGAGAAAACAAACTTATGGTTACCAAAGGGAAAAGGTGGTGGGGGAGGGATAAATTAGGAGTTTGGGATTAAAACAGATACAAACTACTATACATAAAATAGATAAACAACAAAGTCCTACTGTATAGCACAGGGAACTATAGTCAATACCCTGTAATAAACCCTGTAATGGAAAATAATATGAAAAAGTACTGAATCACTTTTCTGTACACCAGAAACTAACACAACAATGTAATTCAACCATGCTTCAATTAAAAACCAAAAAAATTTTTTAAAGATTTGGTATATAGGGCTTCCCTGGTGGCACAGTGGTTGAGAGTCCGCCTGCTGATGCAGGGGACACGGGTTCGTGCCCCGGTCTGGGAAGATCCCACATGCCGCGGAGCGGCTGGGCCCGTGAGCCATGGCCGCTGAGCCTGTGCTTCCGGAGCCTGTGCTCCGCAATGGGAGAGGCCACAACAGTGAGAGGCCCGCATACTGCAAAAAAAAAAAAAAAGATTTGGTATATATACAATGGAATATTACTCATTCATAAGAAAGAATGATATTCTGCCATTTGCAACAACTTGGATGGACCTAGAGAATATTACGCTTAGTGAAGTAAGTCAGAGAAAAACAAATACTCTATGTTATCACTTATATATGAATCTAAAAAATAAATGAATATATATAACAAAACAGAAACAGACTCACAGATACAGAGAGAAAATTAGTGGTTACCAGTAGGGAAAGGGGACAGGGGAGGGGACAAAATTGGTGTATGGGATTAAGAGGTGCACACTACTATCTATAAAATAGATAAGTATCAAGGATATATTGTATAGCACAGGAAAATGTGCTATAACTTTATTTTGTAATCACTTTAAATGGAGTATAGTCTATACAAATATTGAATCCCTATGTGGTAAACATGAAATTAATTTCATATTGTAAACATATGTTTACATTACATTTACAACATTTCGTATGTTGTAAACATGAAATTAATTATAAATCAACTATACCTCAATAAAAATCTTAATAATAAAAAGACAAAGTCCAATATAAAAATAGAAGTACTTGTATAGACATCTTTCCAAAAAGATATAAAAATGGTCAATAAGGGCTTCCCTGGTGGCGCAGTGATTGAGAGTCTGCCTGCCGATACAGGGGACACGGGTTCGTGCCCCGGTCCGGGAAGATCCCACATGCCGCGGAGCGGCTGGGCCCGTGAGCCATGGCCGCTGAGCCTGCCCATCCGGAGCCTGTGCTCCGCAACGGGAGAGGCCACAACAGTGAGAGGCCTGCGTACCACCCCCCCGCAAAAAAAAAAAGTGGTCAATAAGCACATGAAAAGGTGTTCAATGTTACTGGCCATCAGGGAAATGTGAATCAAAATTACTAGGAGATACCACTTTACTCTCTGTATGATGGCTATAATTTAAAAAATGATAGGTATTAACATGTGTTAGAAAGAATATAGACAAGTTGGAACCTGCAAATATTCCTGGTGAGAATGTAAAATGATGCAGTGACTGTGAAAAACAGTTCGTTATTTCCTTGAAAATTTAGAGTTACCATGTGACCCAGCAATTCCACTCCTAGGTATATACCTAGAAGAATTGAAAATATGTGTTCAGAGAAAATTTTAAATGAATGTTCATAGCAGTATTATCCATAGTAGCCAAAAAATGGGAACAGGTCAAATATCCATTAACTGATGAATGGAAAAAAATGTGGTATATCTATACAATGGAATATTAATCAGCCATGAAAAGAATGAAGTACCAGGACAAGCCGCAACGTAGATAAACTTTGAAAGCATCATACTGAGTAAAAGAATCTAGTCACAAAAGACCACATATTGTTTGATTCCATTTATATGAAATGTCCAGCGTAGACAAATCCATAGAGACAGAAAGTAGATTCGTGGTTGCCAGAGGAGTGGGTGGTAGAGAGGAGCAAGGGTGACGGCTTAATGGGTATGGGGTTTCTTTGGGGATAATGAAAATGTTCTGGAATTAGACTGTGGTGATACATGCACAGCATTGTGAATGAACCAAAAGTCACTCATTGTTTACTTTAAAATGGTTAAAATGCTGAATTTTATGGTATGTAAACTTTACATCAGTTAAATACGTGGAATCTAGAAAAATGGTATAGATGATCTTATTCGCAAAGCAGAAATAGACACACAGACGTAGAGAACAAATATATGGATACCAGGGGGGAAAGGGATGGGGAGGGAGGAATTGGGAGACTGGAACTGACACATATACATTATTGATACTACGTATAAAATGGACAACTGATGGGAACATACTGTATAGCACAGGGAACTCTACCTAATGCACTCTGGTAACCTAAATGGGAGGGAACTCCAAGGGGAAGGGGATATCTGTATGTGTATGGCTGATTCATTTTGTTGTGCAGTGGAGGCTAACACAACATAGTAAAGCAACCATACTGCAATAAAAATTAATAAATAAGATAAAATAGAAAATAGAAATATTTTGGATTTAGATGGAAAAAAAATTTTTTTAATAAAAAGAAAGGAAGTATAAAAGAAATGGTTGCTGTAGTATTCACCATCTCAGGCAAGTGGAAAGGAAAAAAGCATACAGGAGTGCACGGGAAAATTTATGAACCCAGCCTAGAGCAGGCACAGGGTTTCAGTTTATACTCCATTAGCTAGAGTACATTTATATGGCTACACCTCACTCACTACAAGGTAGGCTAGGATATATGGTTTAGCTGTGTGCCCAGGAAAAAGAGGAAATGGACTTCTGCTGAGTAGTCAGCTGTCTTCTGTTCACTACAGCAGTAGAATCTTTGGGAAGGAACTCAGGAATCTGCTAGTTAAGCAGACTTCCCAGATGACCTTCATGCCTGCCGATGTTTAATTGGCACCATTCTAGATAGCCAGGATCCACAATTCTGTCTCTGCCATTCTGTTGCAGGTTTCCTTTAATAGGTAAGAAAGTAAGACACAGGAAGAAGTAAGAAATATAAAATTTCCAAAGAAAGGAAATTTAAATCTAGTAGAAACATCAGAGGTCACAAGCTTGAACATGCTGGGTTTCTACACCAAACCAAGAATGTGAAAGAAAAAGTCAACAGTCTGTCACTGATTCACAAAATGGCATAAAAGAAGCAAGTAAAAGTGTAATAGCTAAGAATTAGCCCCCAAATAAACAATTATACTCTAAATTCATATTTCTTCTTTTAATGATATGAATAGACATTTCGGTATGAACAAAACAATAATCATCATTTTTAATAAGAGTGGATTCTGGAGCATAAGCGAGCAGAAATACATGATATTTTGTTCCACGTGCTCTGCGTCTCTCCGAAGTCTACCTGTTAAAATACAGTTCATAAACTAGTCGATACTCCTTGTCTATTCTTAGGATTTCCTCGGTGCAGAGAACCTAAGTAGCAGTAAACTATTTTCGTGCAGAGTACATGGAAGACAATGAGTCATACTACCAAAGCAAAGACCTAAACACTCACCCCTCTGCTGACAACAACAAAAGTAACAACAGAAAACAAAAGCAACCAAAGGATTTTTGTAGGCATCTAGATGGCTAAAAATAAAGATATTCCCCCTAATCGCACATGAGAAAGATTAGAATTGAACTCCCAAGGGCAGCTAGACATGAGTTAGGATGAAGTCTAGAGGGAAAAGAATTAATTGAAATCTGTAGAAGAGCTGTAGGAGCTAGCTTCCTGCAGCTCTCACTCTGTGTCCATAGACTACCTTAGGCAAGAACTTACCCCAGGGAGAGAAAAAACATGTAGAGAGAAGGAGAAAGAGAGGAAGAGAAGGGGAGAGAGAGCAGGGAGACAGACAGAGACAGACAGACAGACAGACAGAGACAAAAAGAGAGAACCTATAGATTGAAAGAGATTTTTAAAATATTTCATCGACTCACAGCTTATATACTTAACGGTTAAAGACTAAATGCTCTCTTCCTAAAATCAGGCATAAAACAAAGATGTCCACTCTTTCCACCTCTATTCAACATTGTATTGGATGTTCTAGTCAGGGTAACTAGGTAGGAAAAAGACATAAAAGACATTCAGATTGGAAAGGAAGAAGTAAAACTATCTTTATTTGCAGATGACATGATTTCTATTTAGAAAACTCTAAGAAATTCCCACAAAAGCTGTTAGAATGAATAAGTGAGTTCAGCAAGGTTGCAGGATACAAGATCAATATACAAAAATCAATTGTGTTTCTATACATTAGCAATAAACAATATGAAAATGAAATTATGAAACAATTCCATTTATAATATCAACAAAAAATACCATAGGAATGAATTTAACAAAATGAGTCCAAGATTTGTATACTATATACTATGAAACATCATTGAAAGAATTTAACGAAGATTTAAATAAATGGAAAGGCATTCCATATTCATGGATCAGAGTCGTAATATAGTTAAATGGCAATGCTCCTCAAATTGATCTGCAGACTAATGCAATACTTATCAAAATCTCAGCTTTGCACAAATTATCAAGCTGACCTAAAAATCTTGTGGAAATTCAAGGGACACTAAATAGCCAAAATGATCTTGATAAAAAAGAAGATGACTCATACTTCCCAATTTAAAACTTACTACACGGCTGCCATAATCAACACAGGGTGGTAGTGACATAAGAATAGACTAATGGAATATAACTGAGAGTCCAGAAATAAAACCCTCATGTTTATGGTCAGTTGATTTTTGACAAAGGGTATCAAGACATATACATGGGGGAAAGAATATAAATATATATATATATATATATTTATACACACACACACACACACACATACATATATACACACACACATACATATACACACACATATATATACACATGCATATATACATACATATATATATACACACATACATACATATACACACACATATATATACACATGCATATATATATATATATATATATATATATATATATATATATATATAATTCATCTGCTTCTCTCCAAAGGAGTTTCTGTTCCCTTAGATGACAGGAAAATAAGCTGGCTGTAACGTTGCCCAACTGCTGGATTTTTCCTCCATCTATGTTTTTTCTTTTGTGGGAAGGTTTAGGAAAATCCTAACACAGAGGAGAAGAGCTGTGTAAAATACTAACCTAGGTCTTATCTATCCCTGGCCTGGGTTTTCCATCTTTGGGCCACAGAGACACGAACCAGCACAACTTGGCACTCTTACTTGTTTCACCCTTCTCATCACTGAACATTTTCAGTTGCCTACTACTCTGTGTTAAGCAATGTGTGAAGGGCTAATATTTGCTGCTCAACTGGTGGGGAGGTGAGGAGAGACATTTTCCCTGTAATTAATGACATGTTAGGTAATGGGCACAATCTAAGAGGCATGGACACCAAGGGCCTTAGAGCAACTGAACAGAGTTGGACATAATTCTGGAGGAGTTGACTTCCAAGCTGTGTCTTAAGTAGGAACTGATGACTCTGCCTTGGTCAGGTTCTCACTGTCCCTTAGCTATTTTGTCGGGAAGGCTTCCAAATAGGTCCTGTTCTTCTAGTAATCCTCCACACTCTTTCTGGGGAGTAAACATTACTGCCCTTGATTTAACAGACCTCTGGATCCTTACTGCCTAAAGATTAAAGAAAAAAAATAATCTTAGCATTTGTAATATCCTGGGCTGCCATAACATAATACCATAGAACAGATGACCTCAACAACAGAAATGTACTTTCTTACAGTTCTGGAGGCAGGAGGTGTGAAATCAAGGGGCCAGCATGGCCGGCTTCTGGTGAGAGCTCTTGCTGTGTGGCCCCATGGCCTGCCCTCGGAGCATGAACACAGGAGGAGAGAGTGAGCCAGCCTTCTGGTATCTTGGTGTCCCTTCCTATAATGACACTAATCCTATGAGGTCAGAGCCCCAGTCTTATGACTTCTTTAACCTGAATTACTTTTTTAAAGTTCTCATCTCCAAACATGTACGTACTGGGTGTTAGGGTTTCAAACTATGAATTTGGGAGGGAGGGGCACACAGCACGCAAGCTGCAAGTTGCCAGGCCGCGATCTCTTCAGACTCCCACCAGCCCTTCTCATTCACGTAAACACCAGGCGCAGCGGACTTGCTGTGGTTTTCTAAAGGGCTCGCGTACTTAATGCCTCTGTGCATTTGCACGTACAGTTCCTTTTGTTTGGAGTGTCCTTGCCCTCTCTGCCATTCCTCTCCCACCTGGTAAAATCCTGTTCACACTTCTGGGCAAATGTGAATATCACCTCTTCTAGAGTCTTCCCTGACTCTCCCTTCAGGGTCCCCAAGGCACTTTATGTACTTATCCATTAACTATGTGAGCTGGGCAAGTTCCTTATTCTGCATACATCCCAGTTTCCTCTCTATAGAATGGGAATAAAAATAACAACAAGATATTTTCCATCTCCTTGGGCTTTTGTGAGGATCAAACAGGTGAGAACACATAGAGTACCTACAGCCCATTGAGAGTGCTGTTACTATTAATTAACACAATATGTTAATAATATGCTCCTCGAAGCAGGGACTTTGCATCCCTAGGACATAGCACCGAGCTATGTGCTCAATAAATATTGATTCACCCATCCACCTAGAAGGATCCTTCCAGATCATCCTCCAACTCTCTCATTTCACAAATGGATTCACTGCAGCCCAGAAAGAAGGAACTTGTCCGAGGACCCCAATTAACTGATGAGGGGACCAGGTCTCTGACACCTGAAGAATTTTCTCTGCTCTTCCTCTTGCAGCCTTGTGTGCTCACAAATTCAGGGACTCATTTTTCTCTTCCCTGGCAAAACTCTGTGAAACCTGTTGCAGTGATTAAGTGACAGCAAGAAAGAGCTGCTCTTTCTCTGGTCAAATATAGATAATGTTAAACTCTGCCTGGAGCAGGATTTCTGTGGGACGATGCTGCCAGGGCAACTGCTGCAACAGCAAGGGCCGCATGCAACCACCAGGAAGCCCCTTCTGGTGCCAAATCTCACCCCAGACCACCTCCCTTCTGTGACCCCATAAATCACTACACCAGACTGGACTGACGTGTGGTTTTTTTGTGTGTCCCTGACCGTCATTCAACTGAGTTATTACCAATAGAACGTGAACATGTGCATTTCACACATATGTACCGAGACTCTGGGATTTGTCTGGACTCATCAGAATCAGAGATGGAGACCGAGTTTGTGACCCAAAGATGAGAATCTGGAGAGCTTCTGGAATACTTAATTTCCTTGACATTTTAATCTTCCCTATATTTTTAAGCAAAAATATTATTTTTTTATTTTGTTGTTTAATATTGAATGGACACTTCTGAAACATTTGATAGAAGGAGTCTCATGTAGTGCAAAGAACCCTGATTTCTTAATGAAGTCTCTTTAGTTCCCACTCTAACTAACAGGCTGTGTGGCCTCAGGCAAGTAGCTTAACCTTTCTGTTCATCAGTTTTCTCATCTGAGTAATAGAAGTCTTTGGTTTCTAAGATCTCTTCCAATGTTAATGTTTCAGGTGTCTAAATCCACCCCCCCCCTTCATGCTTTTAAACAGCCTTCAGAAAATGTCTCTCCAACCTTAGTGATAATCCTATGTTTCTATGGCTGGCATTTGTGCCATCTTCCCCTGTGTCGCACAGAAGGGGGATGAAAGAAAATTCAAGATCGGTGTCTGTTCTTTAATAGGAGATTTCATGGTATAGGAAAAAGAAGCAGGTCCAGATTTAAATCTTATCTCTGCCAGTAATATTCTATGTGGCTGTAACTTAATTATAGAGTCAATACATAATGTTCTTAGCATGGTGAGTCATACTTACATTTATTAAGTTTAAGTATATATACATATACACACACATATGTACACATATACATATATATGCATATATTTTATATATAATATATATATTATATATATATATAAAGCACCTAGCACAATCCCTGGCATATAGTAGGTGCTTACTAAATGCTAACTGCTTTTCCTTCTCCTCTTGCTGTTTTTGCCCCTCAGTAGGGATTCCAGGTGAATAGATGGTAGCTGCCAGTCTGCACTGTTCTTGAAAGGATCTGGAGCTTCTAGTGCTTTCGTCTTGGGCTCCCCTGGTGACCCATCCCTTGAGTCAGCCTCCCTGGCTTGCAGACAGCTGATCTGAAATCAGACTTGGGACAGTTTCTCTGGCAATCCTGTGTTTTGTAATCAAGGGATGCTCACTCTTGACATTATTTCGTGATTATTTCAAGTTGGACATAACAGACAGGCCAACTGAGTGGAAGGTGCTTTGGATGTGAAATATCCAAGGTGAGGATTATCTAGAAACGCCAGGTCACCTCAGACCTTTTAATTCCCGAAAGGCAGGTCCTGGGGGAAACTAGCAGTTTGCAAATGTCTCTGTGGAACCTCCTCACTGTAGTGTATTGAGGCATTTACATAAGAAATGGGTCTTCTTCCCTTTCCTCTTTCTGTTGCCTCATTTTTGATGCATTCTCCATCCTGCCCTATAGGCAATTCTGTTGGACTTCTGCTTCCAAGAAACCTCACTGTTGTGGCCTCTCTCGTTGCGGAGCACAGGCTCCGGATGCGCAGGCTCAGCGGCCATGGCTCACGGGCCCAGCCGCTCCACGGCATGTGGGATCTTCCCAGACCGGGGCACGAGCCCATGTCCCCTGCATCGGCAGGCGGACTCTCAACCACTGCGCCACCAGGGAAGCTCCCAAGAAACTTTTTGAAGCAGTTCTCACTCTGACCAAGCAGAATGTGCTTTATAGCCTTGGCCACAGGATTCCTTAGTCTCCTGGTGACATAGGATTACTTCCTGTACTGCTGGGAGGTCCTTTGCTCAATAACAAGCTCACAGCACTAGGATGCCTCAACCATCACCTTGCATTTAAGTTATCCAGCCTCATTCACAAAATCACAGGCATCTGGGGAGGAGAGAGAGACAGGGAAGATTCTCCATCCTCAAATTCATGCAACCGCTTCTCTGGCAGGAGATAATCTATTTCACAACTTACTCATTTACCTGCTAAATTTGAGGGGCTAAGTAACGCACTGACAGACTCTACCTCACAATTTTGTTTTGACTCTCACACAATGTCCTGCCTCAGCACATAAGCATGGCTGTTTCACCAAAAAGTTATCTTATCCTTGATTGTTATAAACTTCTAGTCAATTTCCCAAGGATATATTTAATTGAAAGAAGGATAATATAAAATAGATTGGAACTTCCTATCCTGAGGGCAGCTGGGAAAGGTACATTGCTTGCCAAAATGTTTTCTGGGAGGAATGTTTAAACTGAAATTTAAAATGAGTATAAAAATTACTCTCTTCCTCCTCTTCCCCCACCTCCTTGTTTCTACAGGTTTCTAGGAAGAGGAAAGAAGGTTTTATAATATACTAAATGTATTTGTCTCTCTCTTTAGTCATATTCAGACATAACAGTGTTTCAGTCCCTCCAGAAGTTGATTTATTGGCTTTTTTTAATGTATGACCACAGAATGTTTTATGTTTTTGACAGACATTTAAAATCTCCTGTTATTTGTGCTTGTTACATGCGGTGCATGCTGTGCATATTTGATTCATTTGATGATCTCAAACCCTGAGTGAGTAGACCCTAAAGAAATCCAGTTTTCTCTGTTGATGAAGGGGTATCCGCCTCCTCTTTCGGAACAGACTCTGAGGCCAGGAAAATGGCATGTGAAAGCCCTCCTTTCACAGCTGCCCCTGGCTCTCAGCCAGCAACTCATGCCCACTGCCCTCCTCCCAAAACTCCGTGGCTTGGCAATTGCAAAACATCAGGACAGTCTTGACCAATAAACATCAAATCTTAGTAAATTATTTTAATTTACGTGTGTGTGTGTGTGTGTGTGTGTGTGTGTGTGTGTGTGTGTACAGAGCATTCTGGTGAGTGGAGTAGCCTTGGAACAACTGGCTGCCTGGGTAGGACTCACGTAGGGCAGTTCAAGTTGTGCCATAAAGGAATGGAGAAGGTGGAGTAGTTATGCACCTATTCTACCTGCCCTTTGGTTCAGGGTCTCCCTCCCACAGAGCATGAAACCGGCACTTCCAGCCTGCCCTGTGACTGCTTAGTACATTCACTCAAGCAGAGTTGCAGGTGCTCACAATAAGATGCCACCCTGAGGTCCTAGAAGGGTGAATGCCAAATGGCCAAATACAGAGCACTAGGAACACCTGCTACATAATTCCATCTAATGCTTTGGAAAAAGGAAGTTGGAATGGAAATGAGGAGTAGCTATGAGTTGTGAGGTGAGATAAATGCTCCAACAAAATGGACAGGGCTCCACACCCCACTGAATTTTCATGGCACAATCATTTACACAATGCTATAGGAGTTAAAATATCACTTTAAACAATTGAAGTATAGTTGATTTATAATATTGTGTTGGTTTCAGGTGTACAACAAAGAGATTCAGTTATACCTTTTTTTCAGATTATTTTTCATTGTAGGTTATTACAAGATATTGAAAATAATTTCCTGTGCTATACAGTAAATCCTTGTTGCTTATCTATTTTATGTATAGTAGTTTGTATCTGTTAATCCTATATTCCTAATTTGTTCCTCCCTCCCTCACTTTTCCCTTTGGTAACCATAAGTTTGTTTTCTATGTCTGTGAGTCTGTTTCTGTCTTGTATAAGGGTTCATTTGTATTATTTTTTAGATTCCATACATAAGTGATATCATACAATATTTGTCTTTTGCTACCTGACTTATTTCACTAAGTATAATATTCTCTAGGTCCATTCATGGTGCTGCAAATAACAATATTTCCTTCTTTTATGGCTGAATAATATTCCATATTCTTAAGCCAATCGTCTGTTGATGGGCACTTGGGTAGTTACCATGTCTGGGCTATTATAAATAGTGCTGCTGTGAACATTGGGGTGCATGTATGTTTTCCAATTAGTTATTTCTGGAAAAATACCCAAGAGTGAGATTGCTGGATCATATGGTAGTTCTATTTTTAGTTTTTTACGGAACCTCCATACTGTTCTCCACAATGACTGCATCAATTTACATTCCCACCAACAGTGCAGGAGGGTTCCCTTTTCTCCACACCCCCTCCAGCATTTATTGTTTGTAGACTTTTTGATGATAGCCACTCTGGTGCAAGGTGATACCTCATTGTGGTTTTGATTTGCATTTCTCTAATAATTAGTGATGTGGAACATCTTTTCATGTAACTCAGGGCCATCTGTCTGTCTTCTTTGGAGAAATGTCTATTTAGGTCTTCTGCCTATTTTATGATCAGGTTGTGTCTTTTTTTGGTATTGAGTTGTATGAACTGTTTGTATATTTTGAATATTAAAGTATTGTCCATCACATTGTTTGCAAATATTTTGTCCCATTCCATAGGTTTTGTTTTTGTTTTGTTGATGGGTTCCTTTGCTGTACAAAAGATTTTCAGTTTGATTAGGTTCTATTTGTTTATTTTTGCTTTTATTTCTTTTGCCTTGGGAGATTGATCTAGGGAAATATTGCTATGATTTACGTCTTAAACTACTTCTAGGAGTTTTATGGTGTCATGTCTTATAGTTAGATCTTTAAACCATTTTTTTTTTTTAAAGAAGATGTTGGGGGTAGGAGTTTATTAATTAATTTATTTATTTTTGCGGTGTTGGGTCTTCGTTTCTGTGTGAGGGCTTTCTCTAGTTGTGGCAAGCGGGGACCACTCTTCATCGTGGTGTGCGGACCTCTCACTATGGCGGCCTCTCCTGTTGCGGAGCACAGGCTCCAGATGCGCAGGCTCAGTAGTTGTGGCTCACGGGCCCAGTTGCTCCGCGGCATGTGGGATCCTTCCAGACCAGGGCTCGAACCCGTGTCCCCTGCATTAGCAGGCAGATTCTCAACCACTGCGCCACCAGGGAAGCCCCTTTAAACCATTTTTAATTTATTTTTGTATATGGTGTGTTTTCTAATTTCATTGATTTACATGTAAGTTTCCATCTATTCCAACACCACTTTTCTCCATTGTGTATTCTTGCCTCCTTCATTGTAGATTAATTGAACATAGGTATGTAAGATTATTTTTGGCTCTCTATTCTGTTTCATTGATCTATATGTCTGTTTTTGTGCCAATACCATGCTGTTTTGATTACTGTAGCTTTGTAGTGTAGTCTGAATCTGGGACGATTATGCCTCCAACTTTGTTCTTTTTTTTCTCAAGATTGCTTTAGCAATTCTGGATCTTTTATGGTTCCATATAAATTCTAGGATTATTTGTTCTAGTTCTGTGAAAAGTATCATGAGTATTTTTATAGGACTTGCATTAAATCTGTAGATTTAATGCTTTGTGTAGTAATTTAATGCTTTGTGTAGTATGGCCATTGAAAAGGATCACACACAATGATCATGTTGGATTCATTCCAGGGTTGCAAGGATGGCTCAATATATGCAAATCGATCAATATGATACACCACATTAACAAAAGGAAAGACAAACCCACATGATCATCTCAATAGACACAGAAAAAGCATTTGACAAAATTTAATATCCATACACAACAAAAACTCTCACCAAAGTGGGTATAGAGGGAACATGTATCAACATAGTAAAAACCATTTACTACAAACCCACAGCCCACATAATACTCAATGGTGAAAAGCTGAAAGCCTTCCCAATAAATTCAGGAATAAGAAAAGGATGCCCACTCTGATCACTTCTATTTAACATAGTATTGTAAGTCTTAGTCACAGCAGTCAGACAAGAAAAAAAACAGGGATATCAGCTCGGTGCTTTGTGACCGCCTGGAGGGGTGGGATGGGAAGGGTGGGATGGGAAGGGTGGGAGGGAGGGAGACGCAAGAGGGAAGAGAGATGGGAACGTGTGTATATGTATAGCTGATTCACTTTGTTATAAGGCAGAAACTAACACACCATTGTAAAGCAATTATACCCCAATAAAGATGTTAAAAAGAAAAAGAAAGAAATGGTATCCAAATTGGAAGGGAAGAGGGAAAACTCACTATTTGCATATGACATGATACTCTAATAGAGAACCGTAAAGTCTCCACACAAAAACCATTAGAACTAATTAATGAACTCAGCAAGGTAGCAGGATACAAGATTAATATACAGAAATCTTTGCATTTATTTACACTAATAATGAAATATCAGGAACAGAAAGTAAAAAAAAATCCCATTTAAAACTGTGTCACAAAAAATACCTAAAAATAAACTTAACCAAGGAGATAAAAGACCTATACATCAAAAACTATAAAACATTGATAAAGGAAATTGAAGATAATACAAAGAAATGGAATGATATCCCATGCTCTTGGATTGGAAGAGTTAATATTGTTAAAAATATCACTTCTAAGTGCAGCTGAAATAAGAAGCATTTTCCTTTGTAAGCATTCTTGCCCTTCTCTAGCTTTCCTGTTTTCTCCCATTGCTTGATGCCTAGCACTACGCCCTACATGTAACAGGTACCGAGTAACTTTTTTCCTACAACTCATCTTATTTCTCAATACCTAGCTCTAACTTCCAAATTCAGTCTGCAACATACAGTTCCAGCTTCCCTTTTCTCCCAGTATTTTATACAATCTGATCTAACTCCTAAACTCATGAATTAGGACTGCTGTGGTTCCAAGAGGTGGCCTCCCTTAGCCAAGTTGAGTAGGGGAGCTGTCTTATCGTCTAATTCTCTTTCAACTCCAGCTTGTTACTTCTGGTTCTCATTTATTTAATTGCAGCAAGCATTCTGCCTTCTAAATCTTAATAATGTCCCATCAGTTATGTTCATCAGGTCCTAAGCATTTAGTTCTCCCCTGACTCTAAGGGTAACTTGTATCCAGTTCCATCCTCCATCCTGTGACCCCTCTTTCACTCTTAGGGGGCCAGCTGTTGGCCAGCATTGCGGCTCCATCCTTAATATTTACAAGGCTTCTGACACGGATCCATATTTTAGCTTAAATTTACAGGGTATGTCTTGTACTGGTGAGAAGAGTTCTATCTCCCCAAGTACTAAGAAGTGAAGCAGAATCTTTCCTTCTAAAAGAAACAATCCATCTTCTCACTTTTGCCTTATCTGTTAAACCAGACAAAAGCAGTACAAAATTGTGCTATATATCTCTAAATTCCCTATTGATTTAAACCGTATATCCTATGATTTTTTTCACTGTAGTAAAAGTTTGTAGTCAGACTTCAGTCTATGGAAAAAAGAGTGGAAAACTTCAGTAAGAGGTCACAGTCCCACAACCACAAATTTCCCAAACCCCTTGGCTGGTTGGCTGCTGGCTAAATCAGTGGCACCAAAAGAAAACAAACAAACAAAACATAAAACAACTTATTTCTTTAGGGATGAGAGATTGTCTTTTCTGTTGTCACAGCCATCCCAGTTAAAGGCCGAGTGTTTTCCCTGCCAGAAATGAGAGCTCCTATTAATAATGAATGAGAAAGAAAAGTGAGTTGAAAAGTAAGTGGACTGTGTGAGATGCCCTTGTAGGTCCTCAGCTCTTACTAAAAACCATGAACTATGTGTGAAGGATCTTTTGTAATTCTAGGACTAATCAGTCATGTAAACATGAACAAAAGAATTGTTTTCTTCCTCAACTGCAAAGTAGGGACGAATACTGCCCTACTCACCTAAAAAGGGTTTAGAGAGAACAAAATAATATCATATGGGGAAAATGCTATTTTGTAATCATAAAGAGTGATAATTATTGAGACTGACTCTTAAGGAGGAGCATAGGTTTTAAAATCATTCCTGCCATAACAACACTTGTTAAATGAGTTCTTCCTGAGTCTTCCAAAGGTATCAAATTTTAATTTTCTGTTGGGTAGGTAAGATCTGATTCCTTTGCACTATTAACTCTGCCCAGAAATTCTTAGCCTGTTGTTTTCAGCAAAGATTAGTGGAACGTCAGGACCTGGCTTTGGCAGAGTGAGATATGGACTTCCCTCCTCGATAGCCAGATGCTTAAGATTAGTTTATAGCTATAAACTAAACATCTCCTGCAATAGGAAATGCCTGTTTTTACCACTGAAAGATGTATTTCATACATTAGCAATGCCACAGTTGCCCCTAACATTTGCTGTAAGACTAAGGTGCTTACTTGGCCTTTATGAAACTGGGGAAGCATTTTGTTAACTTACACTGCATAATAAGAACTAAAGTCTTAGACATACTCTGGCATGCATTTTTCATTTGTCATAGTTAAGTCCACTCTACTTCAATCAAACAATATGTTAACTGCAGTAAGTAACCTTATACGTTCCAGGATTCTGGGGAAACATTTTAGGATGGACTATTGTGGATGTATTTTTGATGAATAAGCACGAATACTTCTCCCTTGCTGGCTTGCGATATATGCTGAATTTGGGAGCCTGAAAACCCTTGGTCAGCTTAGCCAGGGACTGAGTTTACTTTCTGCCTCTGGGTGATTGCTTTTCTGTCCCTTGGTGAGGCCCAGAGAGATGAACATTTCTTCCTCTGCTTTTATGTCCCTTGGTGAGGCCCAGAGAGATGAACATTTCTTCCTCTGAGGTAGAGGCAGTGTCCCCCAGTACTGCTCAGGGTTTCTTCATTTTTATTAGGCATGGTCTCCTTTGGCCAAAAATATTTTCAAATTCATAAAATGTACTAAGTTACAAAGGAAAACAATTATATTGAAATAGACTTTTATGTCAGAAGACTTCAGGTTAAGAACCTTTCTGAAGAATCCTTTCTGATAAAGAATAATGGTACAATAACAACAAAAAGAGATTCAAAATATTTATGTTGAGCTTTATAGTGATTTTCCTTTGAAGAGTTTATAGAGTTATTAGAACTATACATTTGAACTATAGTAGTATATCCTCAGTACAGACACAAAAATGTACCCAGCCCAAAGTTTACTACAGTGGAGGGCTTCAGCTCTAGCCTTCTCCCTGCTCTGCTGTCCTGTCCAAAGAAATGTACCAAGGCCTTCCTATATCTTGAGTACCTGACCATAGAGTAAGGCCCCAGGGGCTGAGGCAGAGTTACTATTGTGAAAGTAGGGAATGAGAAGTGCCAGAGGTTGAGCATAAGACTAGGTGAAAACTAGAAAGGCTGGAGGGAATGGAACAGAGAGACACAGCTAAGATTAGACCCGAGGAGTCTAGCCACTCGTCAGTGTGGCTGTAGAGCGAGGGTAGATGAAAAATGAAGTAGAGTCCAAGATTGTGTTAAGGGTTAATTTCTACTTTTGTTAGCTGTGTCATGGTATGTCTCTGATATAACTTAAAATGTTTAAGTCAAGAGAGAATTAAATATTATATTTAGGTAATAGCGATGATATCTTATGTTACAGAACAGGAAACAGATATTTATGTTTTCTACATATTAATAAAATTTTTCATGTTTGTAAGCAGACTCTAGTCATTAAAACCAAACGTAGAAATGTTCCATGATTTCAGTTGGCCAGTTAGGATAGTGGATTTATTTACACTTTCTTCCTGATGACTTAAAAAAAAAATTGAGACAACAGATAAAACGTCATCCTCCTCCACATAGCTACTTAAGAATAGTATTAATTATGTGTTCTGACCCCGCAACTTCCTTCATTAACCAATCTGCCCTGACCAACAGAGCCACCTAGTGGTCATTATAGGAAACTCTACAATCCAGAGTTCCTTTAACACAGGGCTTCCCAAATTACAGCCTGCAGGATCTCTCCGACAGCATGTTAAAACACAGGTTGCTGCACCCCATTCCCAGAGATTCTGAGTCAGTAGGTATAGAGTTGGGCCCAATAATTTGGATTTCTAACAAGTTCCCAGGCGATGCAGTAAAGCAGAGCTGCTGGTCTGGGGATCACATTTTGATAACCACTGCTTTACCAGAATGTTCTTTCTTTTAAGGGAGATATATACAGGCTGTATTCTGTGGTTTTCAACAATCTCACTGACCAACGATCAGTTAATTCCACACTTCAGGTCACTCTCTTTTTCATATGAACACACACTTTCTCTTGTAACTGCATTTTTGTAACATGTCTTGTCCACCTTTCACCTAAGATGTCACAGAAAAACTTTTTTTTTCTACTTTTCTTTTCCTCTCATTTTCTTTCTTTTTTTTTCAGATGTAGTTAAAATTAAAAAAGGAAAAAAGAGCCTGACATGGTCTGAAAAGCATGACTAGTTAACACATCTGATTAAGTAAATAACACTACAAGTTTTGAAATTTGCCAATTGCCATTATATCCTGAAGCCTTAGAAAGTGTCAGATCATTTATACCTCCGCTAAAGTTTCCACGGGCCTCCACATCTTCCTCTAATTAAAAATGTGCTCTCATCAAAAAATAATATTCAGAGTAGGGAAGCTTATTTTATATTTTTGTTGTTATTAACTATATTTTGTTGAAAGCATAGAATAGTGTTTAATACATAATGAGTTAAGGAGATTTTGAGGAGCCATAAGCATGATTTCTAATCATATTTCTTTGTGGAATGGGTCCTACCTTCCAAAAAAATCAACTTATGAATGAACTTCTGGAAATTACTTATTTATAAGTTTAGGGCCACCAACGCTCATAGAAGACTTTGACAATTAAGATGTGTGCACCTATAGAAATCACAAAGAGAACTCCCTTTGTAAAAAAAACCCACAAGTGGCAGAGAAATATTAAGCAGATCTTGGTGCTTAATATTTTTACTCACAACCCAAGGGGTTGTGATCTGGGTTACCCCATAAACTTCAGAGTCGCCATGATGGTATTCTTAAAGACCTTATCTTCTTATTTTACCTCAGGAGCATTTTGAAAATAAAACCAAACCAAGAGCTGTCCTCCCCCCCCCCCCCCCCAAGTTGATTTCATCTTTTCAAAAGGAAAAAAACAAACACAGACTTCCTGAGACATTGATGCATGTGCAGGTCCCTCAGAGCTAGCATGGCAATCCATCAGTCACTTCCCCTTGCAATTGTGTCTCCCAGATGCTACCATGAGAAGCTTGAGTGTCCCTTCAGTGGGAGCTCTGGGTAGAGATGAAAGATGTGTGGAGGACACCCTGACCCACCTTTGTCAGTGTCCCCACAGCCAGAGTGACTTTAAAGGCCAAGTGAAAAAATACTGGGGACTAATTTGTAAACAAAGGCTTTCTTTGAAGTTAGGCAGACAAGTGGATTCAAAACAATTGTATGTGTAAGCAAAACTGGGCATGCTTTTTTTTCTGGAAACAGCCAGGACTTTTGACACAGCAGAGCTGCAAGTGTGGGGCATTTATTTAGTAGGACCTTTGGGACCAACAGTCTTAGATCTCTGGACCTCAGAGAAATAAGGAAAATCATTCGGCACACTGAGGTGTCATTGCTTCCTATGTCTGTTTCAGGGTTTCTTCTTGAGAAAAGACAAGCCATGATTCTGCTCTGCATTAAACCCTGAGATCCAGCTTCCACAGCACAAGGCATGATAAGGTATGGGTTTATGGAAAATAGATATTCAAGGGCATAAAGGTATTGCAGACACTCTTGACCCCAGAGACACAAGACCTTGAAGGAAACTTGGGAGTCAATACCCCATTACCTTCCAAATATCTCCCTTCTGGACGTAGGATAAAGGGCTCCAAAGATCTTGGATTCTTAGTTTCTGGTTGGGAGTGAGATTATTGGGAGACTATGTGCCTGACTGAGATTCAGGACCTGGTGCTGGGCTGCCCCAGACCTTGGGCAGAATGTTCTCTCTGTAGGCTCCTGTCAGGTAACTAAAGACTTGTCTCTGATGGACAAATGCTGCACTGAGTACCACGGAAGAGGCCAATCAAGTTGTAATCAATACAATTCATATTTAAATTATCCACCATTATCCCTGCTTGAAATTCAAAGCCAAACTCATCAGTGGCAAAGATTGCATCATCGTATCAGGAAGACCTTTCTTATACTGTATGAGACTCATTACGCTTGTGTAGTAAGTTCCCACCACTACCTAGTTTGAAACATCTTCTTCAAATCAGTTGTGTATGAGAAACAAAAAGTCCAAAATGACTTCCAAAATCCTGGGGAAACATGGGAAGCATGACAAACTCTCCTGCCAATAGCAAGGGATTTTTCCGGTGTGGGTCTCTTTTTGCCTTCTTTCTTCTTTGCCTGCAAGGAAAGATTTCTGCCACCTCTTGGTATTTTTGGTCACTGAGTTCTTCCTCTGCTAGCCAGCTCAAACATCCTTGCATTGATGCCAGAGAGCCCAGGCAGAATACCAGTGTGTCTCTCTGTCCAGCAGGCAGCACATCTGTATTTACCACGGTAGCAATGATATCAGCATGTGCAAAAAACAGCTGCTGTCTTCAAGTCACCAGCACCCAGGAACAAATATAAGTCCAACCTAGGGAGGGTGGGAGGGAGGCGCAAGAGAGAGTGGCTATGGGGATATACATATATGTATAGCTGATTCACTTTGTTATACAGCAGAAACTAACACACCATTGTAAAGCATTTATACTCCAATAAAGATGTTAACAAAAAATTTTTTAAAAAATAAGTCCAACCAACCTAATATGTTTTCCACTGTGTGTCCCAGAAGTTTGAAAAGAGCTCCTTAAATTGCTTTGTTTCCATTTTTATGGCCCCAGGGGGAAAATATCTATCAAACTTAGTATATGCATTTTACTTTGTGGCACTTTGAGATTCAACCATATCATCTGTAACGAAAACAGAGCAACCTTTAAAATAAATTTTAAGAAAACCAAAAACCTCTCTGCCAGAGACATGGCCTGAACCAGTGCCAAAGATTTCAAGCTGGTGAACCAGCAAAGGAGTCAGATAAATCAGAGTGAGTGTAACAGGTCTGATCTATTTCAGCTCAGCCTAACCTCTTTACTGGGTCTTCAATGGCCAAAAGTCCTGGGTTGCAGGAATAAAAATGTTTAATAGAGCAGAACCTCTGGGGAAAAAATAAACGAAGAGAAATTGCATAAAGAAAAGTGAGAAGTGTGACCATTAGCTATACACGACCCAACTATGGTAAGGATTGAGAGAGGGGAGGGAAGAATTCTGTGCCAATCTGAGAACCAGATTTATTTCACTTGTATGTAGTAATTCCAGGTCCCAGTGACCATGTACATGAGTTGACAACAGTTGCTTATAGGTCAGGTAACAACAGCACTGAATAACCTCATAATGAACAACTGCGAATTTCACATTGGCATTAATTGCATTTCATGCTCTTCGAAAGCCTCAGAAAGGCTCTGTGAAAAATACAGAACCAGGTTCTGTTTTTCTGATTCCTCCAAGTCCCCCCTCCCAGGAGAAAGCCCTTTCCGTATCTTCAGAAGGAAGGTAGTGGGTGAGAAGATGACCGTGCATCACGAACCAAGTAGGTCTTTTTCTGGGCCAAAATCTGTGGATGTTTTCTAAGAATGGAAGATACCCATTCAAGCAACAAAGAGTTATAAGTGATAGAGGAGCCCATTCCTGGGCTGACCAGGACAGGGACAGATTTTGTGTAGGATGAGCAAGGGAATTAACATATAGAGGCCCCTTCTCTGTGTCAGTCATGATGTTTAGTTTAATCCTACAACTTAAGTATTATTACAGTGCATGGAACAGTCCAATCTGAATCCAGGCGTGTAGGCTTCAGGTGAGTAAGTGTCCTAGGCTAGTATTTATCAAACTTTTCCCCCCAGTTTTATTGAGATATTATTGACATATAGCATTGCATATGTTTAAGGTGTGCAACATAATGATTTAATTTATATACATATATATACACACATATATATGAATGATTACCACAGTAAGTTTAGTTAACATCCATCACCTCACATAGTTAACAATTTTTTCTTGCAACGAGAAGTTTTAAGTTCTTATCCTTTTTGTTTTTTTAAAGATTTTTTGATGTGGACCATTTTTAAAGTCTTTATTGAATTTGTTACAACATCGCTTCTGTTCTGTGTTTTGGTCTTTTGGCCGCGAGGCATGTGGGATCTTAGCTCCGCGAACAGGGATCGAACCTGCACCCCCTGCACTGGAAGGCGAAGTCCTAACCACGGGACCACCAGGGAGGTCCCAAGTTCTTATACTTTTAACATGCGTATGAATTTACCTAGGATCTTGCCCACTGCAGATGCTGATTTAGCAGGTCTAGGGTAGGGCGCCAGATTCTGCATTTCTAATGAGCACCCAGGTGGCGCCAGATGCTCTAGGTCCTCAGATCTCACTCCCAGTGCTGAGTTACAAACCCCAGGTATTTTGACAGTTTGGGGACTTTACAACCTTGAGCTCTGTTGAAATTTTGAACTTTCTGGGACAAGAGATGAATTATGTCAGGTGGCACCCGGTGATGCTGAATGCATCCATGCAAAGGCAAGTTGGCCTAGTTTCTGACACCTTTTCTTTGTGACTCACTAGGGTTTCTCCAAAGAATTATTGGGCTGCAGCCGCAAGCATTGTTTTCACTGCCACTGTAGACATTTTCACATTTACTCATGGACACCCTGGAGAGAGCTATGACAAAGCTTTGGATATGTGTGAAACTCTGTGACCCTTCTTCAGTTCTGATATTCACAAAATATTACTTAGAGACAAGAAAATGTAAGTTTCAAATACCCACACACTTTCCCATTTGAAGACCCCATCATTATTTAAATATTTACTGAGAAGGCAAAAAGTATATAGCACCAGGCTAAGAACTTTAATTTTCACTACAGTGTGAAATTTAGCACAGAATATTCTCACGTTACATAATTCCTCAGGTTCTGTGATAAGATCAAGAAGCTTTACATGAATTGTTATAAATCAATATATAATATTAATACATGTATTTAATTTTTTATTTTATTACTATGTCCATATGAATTTTTACTATCAAGATATGTATTAGAAAATGGTCCTATAACAAACTCATATGGTATTTGTCCTCAAACCATATGAGCTATGTTTCCTTAGAAGTGCCTCTGTAGGACATCAGTGTTGGTCTCCATAATGTCAATGAAAATTCATGACTTAGTAGGGAAGTTAGAGATAAATACGTGGGTTTGAGAATTTTCACAAATAGTGATACTTGAAGTCATGGGATAGAAGAGATAATCCAGTGGGATCTTGACAAATGTCTCCTTCAGTCTCAAATCCCCATCTCTAACCCAGCTGAGATACCCGTTCTTTTATAAAGCTCCTACTCCTAGGTAGAACATTGAGTAAGATTATTAACTTTGAAAGGGATTTTAGAGTCATCTAAATGTAAGTAGGGTGACCATATGATTTATCTTCCAAACTGGGATACTTTTGAAAGTGAAATGGAGAAGAACTAATAATTATGCTAGAACAACAGGTGTAAACTAGAACTGTGTAGGGGAAAGTGGGGTGTGTGGACACCCTAAATATAATCCCACCTTAGAATGAGGATAAAAATCCACCCGATCCCATCCCAAATAGTTGGTCATTTGACCTCTTTGTTGAACACCTCTAAGGGAAGATGCTCATTCCTACACAGGGCACTTCATCCACTGTTAGATACTTTTAGTTAGGTTGGCTTAATTATTAGAATTTTCTTTCTACGATTGTCATGCTATTTGCCTAACATTCCCTTAACTTCATGCTGCCTATTGGGGCCACCTGGAATAAGTGGGCTGCCTCTTCTTGGTATGACTGTGCAAAGGATTGAGTGGTTTCTCCATTAGGCTGAGCTCCTCAAGGTTGCTATTGTATCTCTCCCCCTTATGTTTCCCCAATTCCTTCTGATGGAGTGAATGCATCATGGGCTGATGCCTGGTCCCTCTACCAACAATCTGGGTCTCGGGAGATGTCCTAGTCACTAAGAATATTGAAGGATACCTAGTCCAACCCCTCACCCACTGTACACATTTCCTCTAAGACACCCCTCCAGAAAGGTGTCGACTTTTTCTTTAAACTTTTCCAGCGAATGGGGAACTTATGCTTTCAGAGATAGACTGTTTCATCTTTCTCCAACTCATGATTGAATGAAGAATGTTTTGTCAGAGCTCTTAAAAGTCTATTCCATTATACAGTCTACGGAGAGTCTTATCATAGGACAAAATTAATTCTAAGAATTTTAGAGTCAGTAATAATACTGTGTAAATCCAGTTGTTTCTGGGAAACATGTAACATTGATAATGAATCATCACTGCCTTTAATTCATTCAATAAATATTTGTTGACCATGCACTATTTTTTAGAGATTAATCATGTCACAGGATCCCAAGGAACTTGCAGTTTGGGGAGAAAGAAGGTAAAATTGTAATAGTGTAGCACTTACCACATACTATTTTATTTTTGTTCTCTTGTAAATTCACACGTGGTGATAAAGAGAAGGGGAAACCAAGCAATGTCAGCATGATAGGGAAGACGTCAAAGGAAGTGACAGGTGGATGGATGAACAGTATTTCCCTAGACAAAGAAGATGGAGAAAGCCGTTAAACAGAGTGCACAATATGTACTAAGAGATGACTCAGGAATCTCACATTAGGTGACTCAGTGGTTCTCAGAATTCATTCCACTCGATTCATGGATTAAGTGACTTGGCAATTTTTACATTCAAGAGTGAGATTCTCAGATTCATGAAGACCATATTTTTAAAGAATGGATGAAACTGACTTGGAAACTTTAAAATTCTTCAGTGAGAGGATTACTGGAAGTCTTGGTTCTTGTGTTTATTGTATAAGAGACATAGGTGATCTCAAGGCTCTTGTTACCTCCAGAATTCTATTAGTGTCATGGGTGCAGCAGTAAAAAGATTCCTGCGATGGGAGCCTGGGACCTCTCCTGTGTCCAGGCCTCACTATTAATTAGCCTTCACGACTGAGGGAGGTCTTTCTTCTCCCTGAGGGTTTCCTTTTTTGTAAAGCTGGGAGCTGTTCTATGTAATTCTTAAGGTTCTTTGTGGATCTTACATTTTATAATAACATCTTCTTTCTTTCCTTGAGTATGTTCTACATTCTTTGTGAAAGAACAATTTCCTTTCTTTTCTTGCATGTTGTCCAGTGGTCGTGTCTAGACTTGGGAACTGGCTTTGCCTGAGCTTCGGGGTGGCCAGTGGTTAATTCCATTGGCTGGAAGGAGCTGAGGATAAAGTGCAGCAGATTGGGGCTGGGGAAGGTAGAGACTGCTGTATGTCAGTGTGACAATCTGAATGGGAAACGAAAAACATATCAGAGCTATGGAGTGAAACAGCACTTCTCCACCTGCTTAGTATCTTCAGCCCTGGAAGAATAATTCCCAGGTTCTTAGAATTAACTCATAACTTCCTTCTTCCAGTATGACACAGGGCATCATAATTATTATTTTTAATCATGACATATTTAAAAAATACTCAGAAGTATAGAGAACAATATACAGACACCAGTGAACCTACCACCCAAACTTAATGAATATCAACATATATCTATATATTTGTTTCAAATGTTTTCCCTAAGAAATCTAATATTACTAATATTATTATTCCTAAAATATAACTAAAGCCTCAGTGCTCTCCCCCACTCCATACCCTCCCTTCCCAAGGGTAAAACTATCTTGAAGTTTGCATGTATCATTCCTGTACATATTCTTTTTTTACTTCTGCAACACGTGTATATTTTCTTAAAAATATATATGTGTAGTGATATATTGTACACTTAACAATGTTACATAATCAGTGTCTTTCTCTATGAATCTGTTTGTGACTTATTTTTTTTTTCACCTGGCACTATTTTTTGATATTTGTCCACGTCAGTACCTGTAAATCCAATTCTCTCAACATCTCTCCCGTATAGCATTCTACTGTACGAATAAGGCCTCTTCTTTTATTTATTCACTCCTCTATTGGAGGGTATTTTTATACAAATATTCTGGGAAGGAGAATCCAGTGTTGATTGAAGGACTCTTTCTCTGTGCTTCTGTTACACCCTAAGTGTGGCAATTTCGTAGCATTTGTCATACTGTCTTTTCATCCTTGATTACGTTTCTTCCTGCACAGCAGAGACAGTTTCAATTCATTCATGCCATCATTCATTCAGGAAACATTTAACATTAACATTTATATTCCAAGGAGTTTGCTGTGTATATTTTGAAAGGTGAAAACTGAACAGTTCCAGAGTAGACAGATATAACCTAGAGTAGAAATTGTGAACTGCGCTGGAGACGCATGGGCTAGATTGAGCACAAAGAGTCTTGTTTTGTTTTTATTTATAATTAAGCTAACATTTCAAAACTGAGAAACCGCATATAAATCAAAGGTTCTGGCTTCTCTTGAAAAAGTGAGAAACTGCAACACAGCCTGTACACTTCTTTGTTGAAAACGGACTGAAGCTAGTTGTTGGCTGTGCCCTTTAGATGAGACATACTTTCTCTACTTGGACTGCTTCTCTCATTTATACTATTGGATTGGCCAAAAAGTTTGTTCAGTTAGTGAATACATTGTTCAATTAAGTTCTTCATGAAAATGAAAAATGTCTTTTTTTTACTTTAAACCGAATGAATGTTTTGGCCAACCCAGTACATGTTTGGGCCGCATGAATCTTCAAGTCGGTCATGCTTCGTGTAGGGGAATATGGGGGAGCTTGTCTGGGGGAGCTTGGGCTGACATCTACAGATGTGACAGGGCAAGCATTTCTGACAGAGGGGATAGGTTCAGGGGCAGAGCAGAAGGTTAGAAGATGCAGCAGCCTGACTGGTAAGGCACAGAGACAGGGTCCTTCAATCAACCCTGGAGTACTAGGTCCTGAACACTGTGGAGGACCCATGGTGTTCAGGAGTACTGACGATCTCTATTTATGACACAGATAAATGATGCTATGTTTAATCTCACGCAGCAGTTGTGTTTCTGTCTCTTTCTCCCTGTGCTTTGCTCAGTTTTTGCTTTTTATAAAGTATTTGATTCATTATACAATGTTAGTCTCTTCCTTATATATGTTGACAATTCAAAATGGCTTTATTTATCTGATGCAATATTTTTTCTCAAATTCTATCTTCTGCAATATTAATAATATCCATTTTTCCTTCTTCTCCTTTGCATTTGCCTGATGGATTTTTGCTTATACCTTTTAAAAATGATTTTTAGTGTCATTTTGTTTTATATGTCTCTCATATATGATACTTTTTTTATTTGGGGGATTTATCTTTTCATAAAGATAAATACATAAAGAACATAACAATTTTATATTTACCATCTTTGTGTTTTGGTAAGGAAATTTAAACAAATGATGTTTAACTTATATTGCATAGCTTGTTTTACATTGTCTCATTTTGGTGCTCTCTCATTTTTTTTCATGCATTTTACTCTAATTATAGGATTACATTCTTTCATGTTTGGTTTAATTTTCTACAGTAGTGATCAGGGTACAAAATATTCTAATTCTCAATGTATTAGAGGTTGATTTCACATTTACAAAATGCATAATTAAATGTACATTTCTTTATCAAAGGAAATAAAAAAGAACAATATTTGGTCTGTCCAGGCCCAAAGAACAATTGGGCAAGACTTCAGGGTCCCTGCCCTTCCTATACCTCAACTTTCTGTCAATTTCATCAGAGGTCACCTTTAATTATTATATTATATTATATTAATTATATAATTATATTAAGTATATTAAGACGTTACTAGTCTTCTGTTAAAACCAAGTTTGTTGTCACTTGACTCTGTTTAATTTTCCTGAACACTCTAAAACCTTTAACGGCAGTTTCCTCCTTCCTCTGGTCACCACAGATGTATGAACAGGAGAGCCATCGGGAGGACGGGAGTTTCCATAGCTTGGATCGTTTTCCCTATGTAGTGCTTACTTGGGTACCTGGTTCTTCTGGTCTTTATTCCCCTTGCAACTTAGAGTGAATCAAATAAGGATCCGTGGTTGGAATGAGGAGCTGCTTAATAACTAATCTTAATGTTGTTTTAAAGAATTAATAATAGGAGGAGCCACCAAACATTAATGGCCAATGAAGAGGATGTGAGAAAATCATAGGTAATAGTTTTAAGGTGTAGAGACTCAGTGATTTCCAAATTTACTCAACTGTTAATTTTCAGAGATCTATTGACTAGGGATATTTCCTTTTTGACAACTTACAGGAGACGGGATGGCTGGTGGCTAATGCTCTGCTGTAATGAAGACCACGCTGTCAACTTTAACTTTGTCCTTTGCCAGCTATTCAATTTTAGTTGTACCACATTATCTATCTGAGGCCTTAATCCTTATGTCTGTAAATGGGGATAATAACACCCTCTGCACAGAATTAAATGAGGTAGCAAACATAAACTGCTAGGGCTGTGCCTGGTGTATCTCAAGTCTTCAATTTAAAAATATTACTTGGAGGGCTTCCCTGGTGGCGCAGTGGTTGAGAGTCCGCCTGCCGATGCAGGGGACACGGGTTCGTACCCCAGTCCGGGAAGATCCCACATGCCGCGGAGCGGCTGGGCCCGTGAGCCATGGCCGCTGAGCCTGCACGTCCGGAGCCTGTGCTCCGCAACGGGAGAGGCCACAACAGTGAGAGCCCCGCGTACCGAAAAAAAAAAAAAAAAAAAAATATATATATATATATATATATATATATATATATATATATATATATATATATATATATTACTTGGAGCTTTTAATATTTGCTACCTGAGTAATTCCCAAAGTTATCAAATTAACAGTTTCCAAATTTGCTCTAAATGTACTGTAGGTTAGAAAAATATCTGAACCTCAATTCACAGAGTAGGCATTGAGAAGGGAGAACATTGACAAACTGATTTGTTTTTCGGTATATAAACCAAGATGTTGTCAAAGTCGCACACTGAGCCCTTCTCTAACTTGCTGGCGCAGAAATTCTCAGCTCTGCTGTCCTACTTACCTGTATCTCTCTGACTTATGATGACCTCTTTTGCAATGAGTAGTTCATTGTTTTCCTCTCTCTCTCTTCTACTCATGTACTCATTGCTTGATAGTGTTTCCTTTTCGTTCATCCTCACGCTTTCCATCATACTGACCTGTGGTTCACCTCTGACCATTGCCTTTGCATTCATGGATCAGCGTTTATCAGGGTCTGCTCCGAATTATGTAGAAGTGCCCTCTCTCTCATGTCTCATGGATGTGCATTCTGAGCTTTCTTATCCATCCTTTGTAGATACTTTTGCTCATTCTTAGGGCTTCCAGTGATCTAGAACTCCCAGTTCCATACCTCCAGCCAAGGTCTTGATCCTGTTCCAGTTGTTGATTGGACATCTCCACCTGTGGATCCTGCAGAAACCTCAACTTCATCATGTCTCAAAGTATGTGTCTCTCCATCCCGTCCGTCTTCTGCCTCTCATTCTATGCTCCCTGGCTCAGGGAAAGTAGCAAGTTCCATGCAGGGACAGTAGTCTGAAGCCCTAAAGGTCATACTAGACTCTTCCTGCTTCCTCTCCAGGTCACAGAGCCCATTGAAGTCCAACTTGAAGTAGCACCAAGTCCATCATACTCTTCGCCTCCAGCACTGCTGACCCTATGCTGGCCCTTCCCATTTGTGCCTGGATTAATGCCAGAGACCCATTGCTTTCCAGTTCACATCCTTCTGATATCTGTTCTCCTCATTCTAAGAGAATGATTGTTTTAAAATCTAATGTTGCTACTGTTACTTCCCCCACCTTTGAAATCCTATGTCTTCTCATAAACTTTGGGGTAAATCCCCAAACCCTAACCACGGCAAATAAAGCACTTTATCATCTGACCACTGCCTTCCTCTCCTGCCTTATCGCTCATCACCCTCTCATGACCTCCTGGGGTTCCACTTATGCCAGAATATATGTACTTCTCTGAAGACTCCACACTTGTCCTTGTTACCTTACCTTTAAATATGTCCTTCTCCTCGTCTAGAATGCCCTCCCTTCTCTTTATTATCTATAATTTCCTCTTATTCTTTAAGACCAAGCTCAATTGTCACCCTTTCCAAAAACCTTTCCATGAACTCTTGTGTTCATTAAACATAAATTAGTTCTGACTAATAAACTGTGAAAAAAAGGGACTTTGTTACTTACGAGCCAAAACTATTAAAAGCAGTGTGCTGCCTCCATCCCTTTCTTTCTCTGCCATAGAATATTGGAGGCTACGCATTAAAAATGGTATAGTTTTAAGATATATGCCCAAAATATATTGGCCTTCACATGAGAGAAAAATAAACTAATAAAATAAAACCTCTTAGGTTTCAGGGTTGATTTGCTACCGCAGCAAAGCCAAGCTATCCTGAAGAGGACCACCTCCCCCAAACTGAATGAAGGACAATTCCTTTTCGCCTCTTCAACATGTCTTCACTGGAATTGTTGACTTACTTCTCTTTCTTCTTCTCTGGATTATGAGATCATTAAGGGAAGAGATTCCTTTTTATCTCTGTGGCATCCACTCCAACACAGCGCTAGCAAGTAATAGGGACTCAAGAATTCCTTGCTGAATTGCACTGCATCTTATCTGTCCTAAGCATTGGCACAGCAGCCACAATGATATCCATTTCTTGTAGGGATTTAGAGTGTAAGGCGACTCTGCCTAAAGTCACTCAATCCACTAAATGTCAAACATGCTTCTGCTCAGCCTTTGTGGTTGGTGAGTCTCCTCAAGATGAATCTTGAGTTAGTTAAAGCTCTTCTTTTTCTCTCACTTTTATCGGTCAGGGTTCCACAGGAAAGAGATGGCATCTTTGGGAGGGAATTATAAATATTTTTTTTAAATGAAAGAATGATTAATAGAGGTGTGAGAAGGGTTAAGGGAACCAACAAGGGGTGTTGAGGCTCCCGCGCACTAGCATCAAGGCAAGGGTGGAAATGGTGTTCCTAGAGTCTCTTTGAAAGCTGCAACTAAGAACGAAGGTCTATAACGTAGTCATAGGAGGATACAGTGATTAGCATAATTGCAACAAATTTGGAAGGAGTACGAGTTATAAATACACCGACCTCTCTCTTATCCTTGCCTGGGGTCTTCTGCTAGTGCTTCCATGCTGGCCAAACCCAAGTGAAGCACAGGGGCAATGGAGCCCAGGTGATGCAGTCTCTGAGGTTAGACTCTCAGGGAAGATGGGGCAAATCATTTGAGGGGTAGAGTGAAGAATAACCAGCATGGATCTTCAAATCAGTATCTGATACTCAACTGAGACTTGGTGAAGGTTTTTCTTCCAAGTGGGTTTCTAGTGAAGAGTAGGAGGCAAGATAAAGAGTTTATTTTGACTCTAGCCTCTAAATCATCCTCCAGAGCCTAGCTGATATATTATATCCTGTAGGAAGCCTTCCCTGAAGCCTCAGGATGGATAAATGCCCTTCTCTATGTTCACCTACCTTCCAGTGCATGCCTCTTTCACAACACTTCCCAAATTAGGCTGAAATTATATCTCTTTCTGTGTCTGTCTTCCTTACTAAACTCTGAGCTCCTTGGGGGGTAGGGACTGCATCTTATGCATCTTTGAAACTTTAGCTTCTGGAAAGTGTCTGGCATCTAGGATTGCTCACTTTGACCCACAGATTTTTACACAAAAGCATACACTTTACACCAAGTTCTAAGTCCTCAGTTGCAAACTCTCTGTTGCACGTGACTCACAGAAAACTAAAAAACAATGGTTCATAACACATAATATAAAGTTGACATGGTCTATGCAATTGAATTTCCAGTCCATTGAGGGGAAAAAGTAAAATTATCCAATTGCTTTATATATTATATTAACCAGACATCTCAACCAGAACATTGAAGAAAACACTGTGGGGCAGGCTTCGTCTCTGCCATAGGGGCACTTATGGTCTATGATCACGCACCCCCCGCCCCCGGCCCCAATACACCGAGGTGCACTGAGACTAAAGAGAGAACTGTGACGTTTGTTTCAGGTTTGCTTAGATACACAGTATCTTTCTATTTGAAAACAGTGTATTCCAGTGCAAAGCCCATGGACATTAGAATTAGACTATTTCGAGATTAAGAAGAAATCATACGGCACTACTTTATGAGCTTGGACTAGTTTCTTAACTGAGTCTCAGTTTCCTCATCTGTAATACCTACATATGGGGTTGTTGTGAGGCCTAAAATGAGAAAGTTTTGTAAAGTATATGTTCAGTGTGGGAATTCACTTGCAATGAATTCCTTCCTTTCACTTTACATTACAACATCATGCTCAGAGACTGGAGATGAGAGACTGTATTCCATCCTACATACACTATACTGGACATGTCGTTATGGAGTTGCCAGTGTAGGTCTATATGAATGGTACCAGAGGGAAAGCGTAAAATCTTTTGGCAGTGGTTAATCCAAACAAATACGAATTGCTTAAACTACAATAACTGGATCAGATCTAAATCTCCTCTTTGTTGGTGTGTAAACACTAGCTGAGTCTTTGAATCTGGCATGGTGGCAGGTGGGAACACCTGTGTTCTCACCCAGACTTCCTTCGGTCTATTTCATTGTAGTCCGTTAGTGCCCTTCTTGAGGCTGTCCAAGATGCATTTCCAGCTACTTTTCCCCCTTTACAACCCAACACTCACCACAACCACACAACACACAGTGAATAAAGCTAACGTGGATTGTAGGGACCAAATCTTCCAAAGAAAATGAGGGATGTGAAGCAACTCTGTCTCCATTCCGTGCTGTCAGTTCTGAGTGTCAGAGCACAGTCCTATAGTAGACAATGCCATCTTGTGGTTCTTGTGAAAATCATTCCTTAAAAAATTCAAGAAGGGCACTGTTTAAATCTCACTACTAGTGCTCTTTCCTATCACATTTTTATAGATTAAGTCATGATCCACTGAGACTTCACCAAACAAAAACGTGAACCAAATTATTGATAAAGCAGCAGGTCACTCTAATATGGGAAAATCCCACTACCCTCTCTTTAGAGAATCTTAAGTACAATTAGTACAATTATGCATTTGACAGAAAGATAGAGGCAGTCTGGCTCCGTGGCTTGGTTTGCTTGGGAAGCAGTCACACATTTCTTTTTAAAATAGCATAGCCTGGAATACTGATGCCCATGCCGAATACTGATTCCCATGCCACACTGTCATCCTGTGTGTCAGCACTTTGAGTATTGAATCCTGTACAGAAAGCTCTCGTCCACACAGAGCTCTCTCTCATCCAAAAATGTTTCCTCTAAGTTACAATCTGCACATAAAGGTTTCAGCGACAGCAGCTGTTTGGGCAACTTTTTGGTGTTATGTGAATGTTGTGGGTTTGGTTATATTTCCTTGGAACATAATAATAGGAGGTTTTGGTGTGTTACCTTTGAAACCTCAGGGAAATCAAAACCATCATATTCTCTGAATTGAAATAGTGACTTGGTGCACTGGAATAGTTTCTGCAGCAATATTATATGTCTGGTCCATTCAGAAGTGACCAAAACAAGATTAAAAAAAAAAATCCCACAATAGCACACAGAGTACTCTTATGTGTAATAAGCATACCAATTAAGGTTTCTTTTTTTTATAGCCCAATTCCACTGGACTCTACTAAAAACAAACTTAAATTGAAAATGTGGTTTTAAATTATTAATATTTAAATTTTAATATGTCATACACTGGTATTAAAACACTTTGATAACATCTATGGGAATAAACTGTCAGTGTTTTGGAAGGCAATTTAAATGAATCTCATAAAATTTATTGTTTCAGTCAATAGATACTTTTTGAGGGCCTACTAGTTCTCAAGGCACTCTATGAGGGGTTAGTACCCAGAATGGAGTAATAAGATATGATTCCTGCACTCAAGAAGTTCACAGTGTAATGGAAGAACAAACAGACAAACAATAAATTACAAATTCATGTGGTTAGTTCTGTAATAGGAAAGTTAGAGGTTATATGGGCAAACATTGGAGCAATGCAGAAATCCAATCTAAGTCAGAAGGAAAAAAACAAATACCGTATGCTAACACATATATATGAAATCTAAAAAATAAATAAATAAAAAATGGTCCTGAAGAAACGAGGGGCAGGACAGGAATAAAGATGCAGACATAGAGAGAGAATGGACTTGAGGACACAGGGAGGGGGGAGGGTAAGCTGGGAGGACGTGAGAGATGACATGCACATATATACACTACCAAATGTAAAATAGATAGCTAGTGGGAAGCAGCCACATAGCACCGGGAGGTCAGCTCAGTACTTTGTGACCACCTAGAGGGGTGGGATAGAGAGGGTGGGAGAGACACACAAGAGGGAGGAGATATGGGGATATATGTATATGCATAGCTGATTCACTTTGTTATAAAGCAGAAACTAACGCACCATTGTAAAGCAATTATACTCCAATAAAGATGTTAAAAAAAATCATAGGTTTTTAGATGAAAATGACAAAATAAAACATGAGTAAGAGTTGAGGTGAAAGGAGCGAGAAATAATATTTCATCCAGAGAGAAGAGAACGTGCTTCCTTGGAGACTTTCACCAATGACAACACTTAAAATAACTATCTCACAATGGTGTAATAACATCAATAGTATTTCTACTGATCTCTCTTCTTTTAATATTCCCACCTGCAAACCCACTCTAGACACAGCAGCCTGTGACCCTTTAAAAAATATAAACTACAGAACAACAGCTAAGAAAACTGTACCAAGAGATATACTCAGAAACACTATTAAAAAATTAAAATTCTAAAAATTGTTTAAGTAACCCACAGAAAGGCAAGAAAATAGAAACACAGCAATAAGAAACAGAGGAAACAAATTTAAAAAACTAATAAAATGGAAAAGTTAGGCTCTAACATATGAACAATTAATTAAATGTAAATGGTCTAAATACACTAAAAGTCAGAGACTGGCAAAGTGGATAAACTCTTCTTAGCTTTAAAATCAAAAGCATGATTTATAGAAAGAAAAATGTATAAATTTGAACTCATAAAAATTAAAAACTTTGTTCTACTAAAGATCCAGTTAAGAAGGTAATAAGGTATAGAGTGAAAGAAAATATTTTAGAAACCACATATCTGACAAAGATTTTGTGCTAGAATATACAAAGAACTCTTCAAAACTCAACAGTTTAAAAAGCCCCAAACAATACAATTGGAAAATGGGCAAAATACATAAACAGATATTTCACTGAAGAGGATATACAGATGGCCAATAAACACATGAAAACATGGTCAGTATCTCATTATTATCAATCATTAGCTATTATGGAAATTCAAGGTAAGACAATGAGATATCATTACAACCTACAAAAATAGCTAAAATTAAAAAAAATAGCGACAGCACCAAATACCTGCAAGGATTTGGAAAAACTGGATCACGCATACATAGCTGGTGGAAATGGAAAATGGTACAGCTACTCTACTAAAGGATGTGTCTGTTTCTTTTAAAACTAAACCTACAATTACTATATGACTCAGCAATTTCACTCCTGGCCATTTATCCCAGAGAAATGAAAACTTAGATTCATATAAACACCTGCACATGAATGTTTAAAAGCAGCTTTATTTGTAACAGCCAAAGACCAGAAACGACTCAGATGTCCTTCAATGTGTAAATGTTCAACAAACTGTGGTACATTCATACTATATAATACTACTCAGCAATAAAAAAATGAACTATTGATACACATAACAACCTGGATGAATCTCCAGAGATGTACACTGAGTGTAACAAGCCAATCCTCAAAGATTATGATTCCATTTATAAATCATTCTTTAAATTTCAAAATTATAGAAATAGAGAGCAGTTTAGTGATGGCCATGGGAGAGGAATGGGGAAGGGAACAAGAGCAGGATGGATGTCATTGTAAAAGGGCAAAAACCAGATATAGATAACACACTACTATAGATAAAATAAACAACAAGAACCTACTGTGTGGCACAGGAAACTATAGTCATTATCTTACAATTATAATGGAAAAGAATCAGAAAAAATGTCTATCTATCTACCTATCTATTCATCTGAATCACTTTATTGGTCACCTGAAAGTAGCACAACAACAACATTGTAAATCAACTATGCTTCACTATTAAAAAAAGGGCAACCACAAAGGATACCATGGTGACTGAACTGTACAGTATCTTGACGATGTTGGTAGATACATGAACCTACATATGTGACAAAATTGCATGGAACTCGAGCCACAGACTAGGAGAAAATATTTGCAAAAGACATACTGATAAAAGACTGTTATCCAAAATATACAAAGAATTGTTAAAACTCAACAATAAGAAAATGAATAACCTGAGTTTTAAAATGTGCCAAAAAAGTATATATCTATTAAAGAGATTGATTGAATCAATAATAATCTCCCCCAAATAGAAAGCACCCACCCCGGAGAGGTTCACTGGTGATTTCTACCAAATATTTAAGGAAGAAATTATATTAATTCTCTACAATCTCTTTCACAGAATAGAAGCAGAAGGAATACTTCTTAGGGCAGCATTATTCTAATACCAAAAGCAGACAAAGATATTACAAGAATACTGTGTATCTCCTGAACATAGATACAAAAGTCACAAATTGGATCCAAAATGTATGGAAAGAATTATACATCACAACCAAGTAGGATTTACCCCAGGTATGTAAGGCTGCATCAACATCCAAAAATCAATTTATGTGATCTACCACATCAGCAAGCTAAAAAACAAAAATCACAAAATCATATCAATAGATGAGGAAAAAGCATTTGACAAATCCAACACCCGTTCATGATTTAAAAACTCTCAGAAAACTAGTAACAGAGAGGGCAATTTCAGCTTGATAAAGAAATAACTACAAAAAACCTACAATTGACATACCTAATAGAAACTTGAAGCTTTCCCACTACGATCAGGTACAAGGCAAGGAGGTCCCCTCTCATCACTCCTTTTCAACATCATACTGGAAGTCCTTGCTAATTGAATAAAACAAGAAAAAAAAAAAAGGTATACAGATTGAGAATGGAGAAATAAAACTGTCTTTGTTCACAGATGACATGACCGTTCATATAGAAAACCTGAAAGAAGTGACAAAAAACTTCCTGGAACTAATAAGCAATTGTAGTAAGATTGTAGGGTACAAGGTTAACAAACAAAAGTCAGTTTCTTTCCTATATACCAGCAATGAAGAAGTGGGATCTAAAATTTAAAAAAATAATAATACCATTTACATTAGCACCTGAAAAAAATGAAGTACTGAAGTACTTAGGTATAAATATAATAAAATATGTATAAGATCTATGTGAGGAAAACTACAAAACTCTGATGAAAGAAATCAAAGAACTGAATAAATGGAGAGATATTTCTATGTTCATGGATGGGAAGACTAAATATTATCAAAATGTCAGTTCTTCCCAACTTGATTTATAGATTCAATGAAATCTCAACAAAGTTATTCTGTGGATATTGGTAAACGTATTCTAAAGTTTATCGGCAGTGGCAAAAGACCCAGAATGGTCAACACAATGTTGAAGGAAAAGAACAAATTTAGAGGACTGACAGTATTCAACTCTGAGTTACTATAAAGCTACAGTAATCAAGACAATGTGGTACTGGTGAAAGAATAGACAAATAGATCAGTGGATTAGAATAGAGAATCCAGAAATAGGCCCACATAACTGTAGTCAACTGAACTTTAACAAAGGATAAAAAACAATACAATAAAGCAAAAATAATGTTTTCAGCAAATGGTGCTGGAACAACTGGACAGCTACATGCAAAAAAAATGATCTTACATGCATACCTTATACCCTTCACAAAAATTAAGTCAAAATGGATCACAGACCTAAACGTAAAATGCAAAACCATAAAACTTCTAGAAGGTAGCATAGGACAAAACCTAAATGACTTTGAGTGTGGTGACGATTTTTTAGATACAACATGAAAGTCACAATCCATGAAAGAAATAATTGATAAGCTGGACTTCATTAAAATTAAAATCCTCTCTTCTGCAAAAGACAGCATCAAGAGAAAAACAAGACAACACACAGACTGGGAAAAATATTTGAAAAAGAAATGTCTAATAAAGAATTGCTATCCAAAATGTACAAAGAACTCTTAAGACGCAATAATAATAATGAAGAAAAAAATCAACCTGATTTAAAAAATAGGCCAAAGACCTTAACAGATATCTCATCTAATAAGATATACAGATGGCAGATAAGCATATGAAGAGCTGCTCCACATCATATGTCATCAGTGCAATGCAAATTAAAAGAACAGTGAGGTACCACCATACACCTGTTAGAATGGTTGAAATCCAGAACACTGACGACACCAAATGCTGCTGAGGATGTGGAGCAACAGGAACTCTCATTCGTTGCTGGTGGGAATGCAAAATGTACAGCCATTTTGGAAAATGTTTCTTACAAAACTAAAGTTACTCTTATGATCTAGCAGTCATGTTCCTTGGTATTTGCCCAAAGGAGTTGAAAACTGTGCACACAAAAACCCACAAAGAGATGTTTATAGCAGCTTTATTCATAATTTCCAAACCTTGGAAGCAACCAAGATGTCCCTTCAGCGGGTGAATGGATAAATAAACTGTGATGTATCCAGACAATGGAATATTATTTAATGCTAAAAAGAAAAGAGCTATCAAACCATAAAAGGACATGGAGGGAACTTAAATGTATATTAGCAAGTGAAAAAAAACTGATCTGAAAATGCTATATCCTGCATGATTCCAACTCTGTGATATTCTGGAAAAGGTACAGACAGTAAAAAGATCAGTGGCTGCCAGGAATTGGGGGAGGGATGAATAGGCAGAACATGAAGTATTTTTAGGGCAGTGAAATTACTTTGTATGATACTTTAATGATGGAGACATGTCAGTAGACATTTGTCAAAACCCATAGAATATACAACACCAAGAATGAACCCTAATATAATCTGTGGACTTTAGGTAATCATGACGTGTAAATGTAGGTTCATGGACTGTAACAAATATACAGCTCTTGTGCACGACATTCATAATCCTAGAGTCTGTGTGTGTGTGGAGGCACGTTTATATGGTAACCTTCTATACTTTCTGCTCAATTTTTCTTTTTACTAAAACTGTTCTAAAAAAAAAAGACATATAAAACTTGGGAAAATGGAATAAAATTGGTGGATTGTATCAGTATCCATATTCTGAGTAGTGATACTGGACTATTGTTCTTCCAAGATATCACCATTGGGGGAAACCAGGTAAAGGGTGCATGGGATCTGCCTGGTTTATTTCTTACAAGTGCTTGGGAATCTACAGTGATCTCGAAATTTAAAAAAAAAGTTTAATTAAAAAAATGTAAACTAGATCCATTCTCCATTCTGCTTAAAAGCATACAAGTTCTATTCTCCATAGAATAAAAGCAGAGCTTCTCTCTATATTGTATATGATCTTGTAAGATATATCCTTTGTCAGCCTCTCTCTGTCTCTCTCTCTCTGTCTCTCTCTCTCTGTCTCTCTGTCTCTCTGTCTCTCTGTCTCTCTGTCTCTCTCTCTCTCTCTCTCTCTCTCTCTCTCTCTCTCTTTCAATAGCCGTCAGCCACAATAGCTTCCCTTCCATTCCTTGGATATGTCAGGATGCTTCTCTCTCCGAGGCTTTACATTGATACTTTACCTTCTGCCTGGACACTTCTCCAAGTCACTGGTATGACTGCCTCAGGCTTATCCATCAGTTCAAATGTCAGTATTTTAAAGGGTGTGTCCCTGATCATTCTATTTAAAATGGCCTGCCCAGGCACTATCATATTACCTTTATTATCTTATTTATGCTAATCATAATTAGAAACTCTCTTTAACTTTATTTGCCCTTCCTCCCTACCCCTGCACATGCCTACTGCTGCAGAATGCGTTTTCATGAATGCAAAGATGTTTGTCTTCTTTTCTGTTGTGCCCTAGTGCCCAGCTCGGTACCTGATTCTTAGTAGGTGCTCAGTAAATATCTGCTAAATGAATGAATTTTTACTAAATGCATTCATGTCTCCAAGAAGATCCCATTAAAATAAGGGGGAAACTAACAGAAGGAAGAACTATAGCTTAGGGCCTTCACAAGTAGTTGTTTAAATTGCAATTTCACTGAGAACAAATAGTTTTAAAGGGAGGAAAACATATTGCTTGGTGGGAACCAAAATCAATTTCCCAGTTTTTCTGAACATATGTAGAGGTGAGTCTGAAAAGTAATTAACTCCAGGCTCTTGACTCCCTGTGCTCTGAGAGTGAGGTCATTGTACTATCAGGGCAAATAAGGCCTGTGTTCTCCCAAGATGAAGATCCAAGGTCGAGAAGAATTACAAAGCATGCACTTTTGGTACAGGGTAGTAGGATGTTTCATCTTAGTTCACTGTTACATCTATTATTTGCCTGCTGTTAGGCTGACAGTTCCTTCTTTTCACCAGGTTTGGTGCCTGAGATCTATGAAAGCATGAAAGAAAAAGAAAATGCCCAACTTTTCAGCAAAATGTGTTTATTTCCCACAGCAGACTTTGGCCTGACTCCATCATGTAAGAACAGTTCAGAAGCAAAACTCAGAAGAACCAGGAAGACATTTGCCACACTCACCTCTCACACTACAAACTCTTGTGATGTGTGCTGTTGCAGACAGGCCCCCGGCTGGTCTAGGGATGGATTTTCTATTCCCTGCTGTCTCAGTCAGTTTGGGCTGCTCTAACAAGATGCCACGAACTGGGTGGCTTACACAAGAGAAATTTATTTCTCACAGTTCTGCAGGCTGGGAAGTCCAGGGATCAAAGTGCTGGCTGATTTGGTTCCTGGGGAGAAACCTCTTCTTGGTTACGTCTTCATATGGTGGAGAGAGAGACTGGAAGCAAACTCTTTCCTGTCTCTTCTTATAAAGGCACTAATCTCATTCATGATGACTCCACCCTCATGACCTACTGACCTTCAAAAGGCCCATCTCCAGGTACCATCACATTAAGGATTAGGGCTTCAACATATGCATTTTAACACAAACATTGAGTCTGTAGTACCTGCCAATCTCACCTCTCTCTTCTAACCCCAAAGTAAGGTTTACCGAAGTATAATTCCTCAATTCCCTGCACTCTGCTGGGTCCTGAGAGTGTGAGAAATGAGTGGTGACAAGGTTTATTATTTTAGTTGGGGGCCAGGAATGGCCTCTCCAAGCCAGTGACCCTAGAGCAGAGATGTGAAGAAGTGAGGGAAAGGGGCTATGAATTCCCCAGGGGAAGCGTGGTCCACACAGAAGGAAAAGCAGGTGCAAAGATCTGTGGAGGAGCATGCTTGGTGTGAATGAGGACAGCAGGGAGGCCAGGGCGGCTAGAACAGTCAGCTATGGGAGGGTGATAGGAGAGGAATCATGGGAGAAGGACCAGGGTCACATCGTGTGGGCCTTGTGGCTACATTAAGGACTTTGGTTTTTATTCACTATGTGACAAGAAGTCACTCAAGGATTTTGTCCAAGGGAATGCTATGATTTGATTTATATTTTGAAATGCTTTCTCTGGCTGCTCTGAGGAGACTATAGAGAGTCAGGAGTAGAAAAAAAGGGAACAGTTAGGATGCTATTGCAGAAAATTACAGAGACAAGGATGCAAGCTGTACAGGTGGTAAGAAATGATGGGATAGTTGAGACAACATGCAAGAAAAAGTTAAATAATTTGTAATGTAGGAATATAAATTGAGGCTGAAACTGTGCAGCAGTACATCAGCAATAGGAGCCCCTGGTTAAAAGGGACATACTTTCACTCTGAGGTGCAGTGGTCTGAGAAGAGCCTTCTTGGAGGTAAAGTGGGATACTGGCCACATCCATTTATTCCTTGTGAGGAACAAAGGTACAGATACCCAAACAGAAGTCACCAGCCAAACTGTTTTGGGGTTGAAATAGATGGCTGAGGGTTGGATGTCTAGGACAAAAAGTAGATGTGTCTAATATACACCCTGTCCTGTCTCTAGTATTATGTCAATGGCTTATTTAACCGCATGATGAAGCATTTTTATGAAAACAACATAAATATACATATATGTATAGATAAGTAAGATAGATCCCTTGTTCTCTTTTAGAGGACAATTATCTTATAAGTCAAATACTACTATTTCTTGAATTAAAAGAAGTTGTTTTTTAAAAACTCTTTCTTCCAATCCACTTCTCGTCCTGTGGCCATTTCCCCATAGAGAATAGTGGGAATGCCCACTGACAGGTCAACTGGTTGTCTCTGTTAAATCATCAATGAGTCTCTAGATTTGGGTGCATCAACTTCTTTGTCCTTAAACACTGCCCTGATGGGCTGTTTTTATAATCCACCCCTCCCCACCTTCTCACACACACACACACACACACACACACACACCCCTTCACACTGTACACTCACTCACTCCAGCTAATTTCCCTTTGCAAGCAGTTGCTTGCACAAGTGTTGTTCACACTTGTTCACATCTATACCCAATAGAAGTCATGCTTTTCCTGTGAAACACTGTGATGTACTTGTGGGAGTCCAAGCAAAACCCACCCTGGATCTTGTAGTACCCAATCTAACATCTTAAATGAGGTCCTGGAAGAGAAAACAATTTTCTTCCAACAAGTTTGGTATTAGCAAAGCCTACTCACTCCTGGAGAAGGAGAGGTGCTAAGAAGCTAGTATACCATTGACCTTGACAAGGCCTGACTTTTAAAACTGGGTTCAGTAGATTCTTCTGCAATAGAGACGGCAGCACAAAGAGAGGTCATCCAACTCCACCTTGTCATCTGTCTCATGCTGTATCCTTTTTTACTTTCAGAGTACAACTTAATAGCCATCTCCTGTAGGCAATCTTCCCCCATTATTGCCAGCCCGCTTAGAAACAGCAGTTTTCTTGAGCCTTGGCAGTGAAGTGCAATAATATTGCATTATACGGGTGTGTAATCTCCAGTTCGTTAATGATGAAGGGGGCTTACCTGCCTTATCTTCTCATCTTCTCATTTTGCAGTATTCTCTGATGGAGGGCCCATGTTAAAAATTAAATTTAAATACAAATATAAGTATATACTTATAAGTTTTATATGTATAAAACTTAGGATTCTCTAGGACTACATATGGGATATAGTATAGATGGAGCAATGGTCATTGACTCTGGCTGCCCATTAAGATCACCAAGGGAACTTTTAGAAAATGTCAGTGCCCAGACCCCATCTCCAGGGATTGGGACTTAATTCGTTAAGGGTGGAGCTCTGGTAGAGACAGTAAAGGTCTCCAAGTGCTTTCTATTTGCAGCCAGGGTTAAAACTACTTGGTTTGGGCAGGTCTGGAAGCATGTTATATCACTTCTACAAATTGTTTCCTCACCTTTAACAAAAAACAGGAGTAACAATGACTACTTCCCTGGATTGTCATTGCTTGGATGGATCCCATCTTCCCCGTTTCGAACCCTGTCAGCTTAGGCAACTGCTTAACCTCTCTAAGAATTAGATCTCTCTTTTGTAAAATGGGGATTTTTAATAAGTATCAATGCATAAGTTTGTTGTGAGGATTAAATGAGAAAATGTGTGAGAAGTACTCAGCCTGGTGTTTGGAATATGAGTACAGCAAGCTTTAGCTAGTGTGTGTGCTGCCTGGCACAGTACCTGCCCCATGGTAGACCCTAAATCAATGTTAATCCCTTCTTCTCTGTTCCTTCCATCTGTTGCTGTACTCTATCCTTATCTCTGTCTTTATAAGCTGAGCCTTAGATGTCTAATAACCAAATCTCTCTGAAGCAGACCATGATGTCTAAATCCAAATTTGAATTCTGTCCCTTATTTAATTATGGTGAAACACCGAGGATATGGTGTGTGTGCTTGTAAGATTAGGAGTATAGTTATAGATATAGTTAAGAAATTATTCTGCTTCTAACTTCTGAAGAGAAACCTTGAGGGGACAGAACCTGCGACCTTGGGATTGAAGCTTTGGGAAATGTCGGGCACCTCAGAGGAATTTAAAAAACTTCCATAGGACCCGTCACTCTAAGTGTGGTCCTCAGACCAGCAGCATCAGTATCACCTGGGAACTTGATAGAAAAGCACAATCCCAGGCCCCACCCCAGAATTACAAAATCAGAATCTGCATTTTACAAGATGCCCAGGTGATTCACATGCACATTCAAGTGTGAGAAGTACTCTTGTAAGATGATGAAATGATGGTTGACAACTTAAAGTACCCATGAAGCTAGATAACAGAGGTTTCCTCACTACCACTCCTGTGGTCTTAGGCTCAGTTTGCCAAGTCAGTTGCTAGGACCATATTGTGGCATTGTCTGGCCCAGCTCTGAGTCTGAAGCAGCTCTAAACCCATGCCATGCATCTAGCCCCATTACTGTGAGTACCAAGAACCCTTGTCATATTCATGAGCTGTGCCTTGAATTCATCACCCTTTGCCCATCCCCAGATTTCCAGATCTGATCCTGACCCCCTTGCCTTCTGACTCATTGCCTCACTCTGTAAAAATCCTTGTACTTCCTTCCAGGATCTGACAAACGGTGATGACCTTTTATTTCTGATCCTTGGCTTTTCCCCTCTGTCCCTTCTCATGTTTTCTTCTTCTCACTCTGGAAAACACCCTTACCCAGGCTCGCCCAGCAGCCGAGAGCTCTGGAACTCTCCTGGCCACTATGAAAGGAAATCTGACCAAGGAGGCAGATTCCAGTGAGTCTTTGAAGGCGGCTTGGACCCTTTGGAGAGCCAGCTGACCTTCATTCAGGATCTTCAGTGATGCATGACTCTCTGTAGCAACTTTTTTTGGAGAAGGTGTAGCATAGGAGAAGGAGCCTGTGAGCTGTTAGGGAGTACACCTATTTCTCCCTATCTCTGTTTTCATCTCAACCAAATTCGTTAACTGAAAGACACTCTCTGCTTTGCAAACCACAATTATGCTGGGAATGAAACTCAATAAAAGCTGCATCTGGCATGCAAGTTGACAGATCATTCACTCAGCAGTAGCTAAAGAGAACCCACCAAGCTGCCCTTGCTTGTTTTCCTGTAGATATGGTGTTTTGGTTTATTTCATGCATATTGTTTGGCATTTTAAATTATATTTTTTTATCCCTATCATTTCACAAGCAAAATTGACTTCCCTGATAATTAAATTTTCTCCACAATAGTAATTTCACCACTTATTTTATTTTACTACAAGTAAAATATGGATTATTAAGCTGGTGGATTATTAAACTGGTGGATTATTAAGCCTGGTGTCAGCTCTCACCCACTCACGTACCTTCAAAGCAGTCTGGAAAAGGTGTCAGCATTTCTAAGGTGTGCCCAGATGATGTGTAGTTCCCACAATTTCACATTTGGGGGCATGTATCACTTATGCATGTAGGCTAGCTTAGTTCATGTTTGGGATTTATTTTAGAGGCTACTAAATTGAGGAAGCTCTGAATGCAAAGATATAGCTTTTAATTGGCTAAGTTCTATTAATTGAATTTAAATATACTCTTACTGATATTATTTTGGGTTTTGAATAATATTTTATTTTCCACAAAGTCCATTTCAGAAGAAATTTGACTAGAAAAAATAATAGTCTGTGTGACTGGCAAACTCAGGAAAAGATGGTCCGTGACCTCTGTACATTTAGAAGTTCAGCTGATGTGCTGGGTTCACTTGACTCATTCTGTCTGATGCATTAACTACTCTTGTCCTAATCATTCCTTCCCCCACTGCATTAACACTCACACTTTACCAATTGGACAGATCCTTCTTCATCTAGCCCTGAATACAGTATTTTTCAAACTGCCAGTTTCAATCCTTTAGTGAGCCATGAAAACAATTTATACAGTGAGTTTTATACAGCATTAAAAAAAATTGAATAGATCAGAGTGCCTCACAGGCAGAAAGGATAAGTATTGTTTTGTGAAATATTTATTTCAGTGATATGCGTCTATATATAATTACATGGTAATGTAGACTATATTGCTTATTGTGGGTTGTAGTAAAAGAGTTCGAAATGCACAAATGGACCTAATATTCATTGTCTCCTGAAACGATTCCATGATCTAGAGTTGGAGGATCTTCATTTCTTTAGAAGCCAGAGTCCTTAAGATGCTACTAAGCTAATGGCCATGGCGAGGACCAAGTACTGACTCTAGATACCATAGTTAAGTAATAGCACTGAGAATAATCTGATTATCAAAATCTGCAGTTCTCAAAGTAGAGCTCCTGGACCAACGGCATCAACATCATCTGGGAATATATTAGAAATGCAACTTCTGCATCTACTGAGATGATCATATGGTTTTTATTCTTCAATTTGTTAATATGGTGTATCACATTGATTGATTTGTGGATATTGAAAAATCCTTACATCCCTGGGTTAAATCCCACTTGATCATGGTGTGTAATCCTTTTAAGAGATTGTTGGTTTTGGTTTGCTAATATTTTGTTGAGGATTTTTACATCTATGTTCATCATTGATATTGGCCTGTAATTTTCTTTTTTTGTGATATCTTTCTCTGGCTTTGGTTTCAGGGTTATGCTGGCCTCATAGAATGAGTTTGGAAGTATTCCTTCCTTTGCAAATTTTTAGGATAGTTTCAGAAGGATGGGTGTTAGCTCTTCTCTAGCTGTTTGGTAGAATTCACCTGTGCAGCCATCTGGTTCTGGACTTACGTTTGTTGGGAGTTTTTTAAATTACTGATTCAATTTCATTACTGGTAATTGGTCTGTTCATATTTTCTTTTTCTACCTGGTTCAGTCTTAGGAGATTGTACATTCCTAAGAATTTGTCCATTTCCTCTAGGTTGTCCATTTTATTGTCATATAGTTGTTCATAGTAGTCTCTCATGATCTTTCGTATTTCTGTTGTGTCAGTTGTAACTTCTCCTTTTTCATTTCTCATTTTATTGATTTGGGACTTCTCCCTTTTTCTCTTGTTGAGTCTGACTAAAGGTTTATCTTTGTTTATCTTTTCAAAGAACCAGATTTTAGTTTCATTGATCTTTTCTATTGTTTTTTAGTCTCTATTTTATTTCTTCTCTGATCTTTATGATTCCTTTCCTTCTAACTTTGGATTTTGTTTGTTCTTCTTTCTCCAGTTACTTTAGGTGTAAGGTTAAGTTGTTTATTTGAGATTTTTCTTGTTTCCGGAGGTAAGCTTGTGTCACCCTAAACTTCTTTCTTAGAATTGTTTTTACTGCATCCCATAGGTTTTGGATCATCATGTTTTTGTTTTCATTTGTCTCTAGGTATTTTTTTAGCTTCTCTGATTTCTTCAGTGATTCATTGTTGAGTAGCGTATTGTTTAGCCTTCACATGTTTGTGTTTTTGCAGTTTTTTTCTTGTAGTTGATTTCTAGTCTCATAGCATTCTGGTTGGAAAGGACGAATTTTGCCATTTGCAACAACATGGATGGACTTGGAGGGTATTATGCTAATTGAAAAAAGAGAAAGGCAAATACTTTATGATATCACTTATGTGGACTCTAAACAATACAACAAACTAGTGAATATAACAAAAAAGAAACAGACTCACAGATATAGAGAACAAACTAATGGTTACTAGTGGGGAGAGGGAAGGGGGAAGGGACAACGTGAGGGTAGGAGATTAAGAGGTACAAACTATTATGTATAAAATAAGCTACAAAGATATGTTGTACAACACAGAATATAGCCAATATTTTATAATAACTATAAATGGAATATAACTTTTAAAATTGTGAATATCTATATTGTATACCTGTAGTTTATATAATATTGTACATCAACTATACTTCAATAAAAAAAAAAAAAGCAACTTCTCAGGTCCTACCCCAAGCCTACTGAATTAATCTTCTGGCAGTGGGCACAGCAATCTGTGTTTTAACAACCGTCCAGGTGATTCTGATGCATGCTAGAGTTTGAGAAACACTGGCCTATAGTTACATGCAACTCAAGTTTTTGAGTCTAGATTTTGCTTCTACTTGTTAATGCAGGACCTTATCCATCTGAAAATTCTACCCCAAGTATTTCTGCAGGTTGTCAGATTGATTTATCATGTGAGGTCCAACAATGTTTTCCCACTGTTGTATGAATTTATAAAGCTTTTTAGATTTTGTTTAGAAAACAGTGTTTTCTTTAGAAAATGTTACTATTCATCAAATGGCTTTAATATAATTCTGTATCCTGGTAATTCTTGTGTGATTTTAAGTCTATTTATGTATACTTTTGAAAACCTAAACAGAAATATCTTATCTAATATTTCCATAAATCCTATAGGAGTTAAATGAGATAACTTACATAAAGTGATTTGTGTGTATGGTAAAAAGTAAACAGTTTCTCTCTGGTAAGATGAAGACTTTTGGCTATTAGTTTAAGAAGACACAGAATCCTCTGACATGAATGTTCCAGTTTATGCAATATGAACCCTAGTATTTGGGAGACTAGACACATATCCTTACATGAGGTTTTCAATCTAGAGGAGCTAAAGAGAATTCTTTTGATGTCAATCCCAGTGCTTAAGTGATGCACAGAGTTCCCTGAGGACCCAAAGAGAACACTAGGCCTTTGGGCTAGAGAATTCTATTATACCACGTACACACCCACACATACTACAGACACCCCCAACACTTACACGTCACAAAGCACCCTCCACATACTTTTCCCTGAACCACATCTCCCACGTATCTCCCTTACCCCTCTTACCACACATGCACCACACAACATACCCCCTCTCACTCTTTCTCTCTCTCTCTCTCTCTCTCTACACACACACACACACACACACACACACACACACAAGCTCATGAATATCTTGCCTCCATGAATTGTTTTCCCTCTGCTTCTGAGCATGCTTCTACTCTCCATCACTTGGAGGGTGAAGAAGGAATGGTCTTTCATTTGTATAGGTGGGAAAATGTAAGGCGTGGTTAAAAAAAAAAAATCTGAGGAGACCAATCTCCACGAAAAAATACTAAAAGTTGTCAAAGAACCACTCAAAAAGGCTTTAAGCCCAGGCAGAGTTACAGTAGAGAGTTTTAAGCCTTCAAAGAATAAAATATTTCTATATAAATTATTCCAGAATATGGGGAAAGAGAAGACTTCCCAACTGACTTTACAATGTGAACATACCCTAGAAACCAAAGCCAGACAAAGAAATGGCAACAACAACAAAAGCATACCAGCTGTACCTGTGATTATAGGTGTAAATCATATAAGCAATCTCCAAAATTAAATGTTAGCAAATAGAATCCATCAGTATATTACAAAGGATAAATACAAGATAGTGTGATGCCTTAGCTGAAGAATATAAAAACAGCTCAGCATAAAGAAATCTAAGAATATAACCCATCACATTAGTAAGCTAGAGGAGAAAAATGTATGATCATCTAGATAGATGTGAAAAGTATTCTGATAAAAGTCAACATCCATTCATCTATTATTAACTACAAAACAATACCAAAAATGACAACAGTGCTTCAGGAAACTTCTATACTGTGTAAGATTATACAACTGAAACAATAGCAAGCACTAACAATAGACCCCAAAAAGTCAGAAGAATAACAAGAGTAGGTACTATGACCACTAGTTTTCAGCATTGTCTTTTTTATTTTTCTATACATGTACATATCCTGAAATAATATATTGCTTTATTTTCCTATCTTTTAACATTATATAAATAGGATTATACTGTACAAATTCTTTGTGACTTGCTTTTCTTACTTAATATTGTACTTTTGAGACTCCTAGGTTGGTGAGTAGAGCTATATAATGCATTCATTTTAACTTTTTAAGTATGCCATTGTGTGAACATACAATAAGTTTTTATTCTTCTGTAAATACACATATAGTTTGTTTTCATTTTTTTGCAGTTACATATAGTGCTGCTGTGAATATTTGTGTGTCTGTCTCTTTGTTCATGTGTGCAAGAATTTTTCTAGGATATATAAAGGCATACATTTAACTTCATAAAATAATGGTGTTATTTTCCAACATGCTTGTTTATAATTAACTTTTGATAATTATGCTGTAAGAGTGAATGGAAGTTCTGCTCTAGTCCTTATCAAATTTGTTATTATACACTTAAAGTTAAAATATTAGGGCTTCCCTGGTGGCGCAGTGGTTTGGAGTCCACCTGCTGATGCAGGGGACACGGGTTTGTGCCCCGGTCTGGGAGGATCCCACATGCCACGGAGAGGCTGGGCCCGTGAGCCATGGCCGCTGGGCCTGCGCATCCGGAGCCTGTGCTCTGCAACAGGAGAGGCCACAACAGTGAGAGGCCTGCATACCGCATAAAAAAAAAAATATATATATATATATATATATTAGCTAATCTATTAGGTATGCAATGCTATTGCATTATGGTTTTAATTTGTGTTTTCTAACTAAAGATGTAGTTGAGAATCTTTCCATATATCCTGTTCTCTGAAATGTTTGTTCATATCTCTTGCAAGTTTCCTATAGAGTGAATTGTTTCTTTTTTATTGCTTTGTAGAAGTTCTTTATGTATTTTGAGACAAATTCTTTGACAGTTAACGTGTTGCGGGTATCTCCTACCAGTGTGTGGCATGACTTTTCACTCTGATGGTGTCTCTTGATATCTAATTACTTTCCTAAACTCTCTTATTAATTTTAATAATGCCTGTAGATACTTTTGTGTTTCTATCTAAAAAGTTATATTAACTTTGAATAATAAGAATTGTGTTTATTTTCACTCTTTATAGCTTCTGTTCCTTTATATGTTGTTTAGGATGTTCAGTATATTTTTGAATAGAAGTAGTGATGGTGAAAATTCTCATCTCGTTCCTGGTTTATATGGTTTTACTTTTTTTCTCTTATTTCATTTCCCCATTGGATATGATATCTGCTTTAAATTTTGTAGATATATTCAGGATTTATTAGGTTAGGAAAATTATCTTCTTTTCCTGATTGTGAAATTTTATAAATGCTCCTTCTATATCTTTGAGATAATTATGAGTTTTCTCTACTCTGTTAAATTGGCAGTTACCCCATTAATTTTCTAATGTTGCACCAGTCTTGCTTTTGTGTGAAAAAAAAATCCAAATAAGTAATATTTTGGAATCTATTTTGCTAATATTCATTATAGATTTTTACATATATGTTTGTGAGTTAAGTTGGCCATCCTTATCTTTTTAGTCTTCTCAGATTTTAGTATTAACGTTTTACAAGCTGCCCTAAATTAGTTGGAAAGTGTTTTCTATTTTCTGAAAGAGGTTGTATAAGATTTTAACTATTTATTCTTAGACTGTAAATGGAATTTGTTTATAAAATGATCCAATGCTGTTTTCTTTGTGGGAGGATTTTTAATTATTAATTTATTTAGCGTTTATAGAACCATTCAGGTTTTCCAGTTCTTCTAGTCAGTTTTGGTAATTTGTATTTTTCTGGGAATTTGTACATTTCACCTTAGTTTTCTAATTATTTGGAATAAAATTGTTCATAAAATATTCTTATTTTAAATATCTGCTACATTTGTGTTTGTGAGACTTTATTATTCCTAATCTCATTATTTACACTTTTCTTTATTTGAATTGATCAGTCTTGCCAAAGTATTTCCCATTTCACTAATCTTTACAAAGAGTCAACTCTTGATTTATCGATTCTCTCTAGATTCTCTTTTATTATATTTTTATTTTGTATTTTGTTACTTTTTCTCTTATATTTATTTTCTTCCTTCTATATATACTTTGGGTTGTTTCAGGGTTTTTTCCCCTAACTTTTCAAATTAATGAGCATTTCTCATTACATTTTAGACTTCCTTCTTTTTAGTATAAGCATTTAAGGCTATCGCATTTCCTCTAAATAACATTTACCTGCAGCCCATAAGTTTTGATATACTACAATTTCAGTTGTATTTTTTTCCCATTGTGCTTTCTTTTTAAAACCATGTATTATTTAGTGTAGTTTTACGTTTCCAAATGTGTGGGTTTTTATCTTAGCCATTTTTGTTAATTTATATCAGAAGCTATGTTGATACTGTTATTAGGGGTCTATAAATTTTGTATGTTTTAATTTCCTGGTAAATTGAAAAGTTACTGAAAATTCATTTTATCAGTATGTATTTACCTTCTTTAATTCTAATAGCACTATCTTCCTTGAAGACTATTATATATTATTAAAATAGCTAACCCACCTCTCTTTTCATTGGAACTTCGCCAGTATATCATCTCCCATTCTTTTACAGTCACGCTTGCTGAGTCTTCCTGTTTTGGTTATGTCTCTTTTAAAGAGCTTTCAACTTAATTTCATTGACCTTTAACTGGATTTCATTTTTTACAATCTAACAGTCTTTGTTTTTGAACTGACAAGGTGAATACATTTACCTGATTCTGATTACTAAAATATATAAATTTATTTAAAAAATTGTTTGTGGTAAAATAAAGCATAAAATTTATCATTTTAACTGATTTTTAAAGTATATATTTCAGTAGTTCAACTATATTTACATTGTTGTGCAAACTATCTCCAGAACTCTTTTCTTCTTAAAACTAAAACTCTATACTCATTAAACAACTCCCCGCTCCCACCAACCCCTGGCAACCACCATTTTACTTTTGGTCTCCACAAATTTGGCTACTCTAAGTACCTTATTTAATTGGAATTATAGAGTATTTTTTCTTTTTATGACTGGATTATTTTGCTTAGCCTAATGACCTCATAGTTTGTCCATGTTGTGTAGCTTGTGTCAGAATCTTCTTCTTTAAGACTGAATAATATTCTATTGTATGTAGATACCACATTTTGTTTATCCATTCATCTGTTGATGAATACTAAAGTTACTCCCATATTTTGGCTATTATGAATAATACTACTATGAACATGGGTATGAAGATGTTTCTTCAAGAATCAACCTGCTCTCAATCTGTTTGGTTATATGCCCAAATGTGGGATTGCTGGAACATACGGCACTATTTTTAACCTTTTGGGGAACCATACAATTTTCCATAGTGACTGTAGTATTTTAAATTCCAGTCAACAGGGCTCCAATTTCTTAACATCTTCGCCAACACTTATTTTCTTTCTTTTGACAGTAGCCATCCTAATGGGTGAGAAATGATATCCCACTGTGGTTTTGATTTGCATATCCCTAGTGATAAGTGAAGTTGAGCATATTTTTTGTGCTTATTGGTCATTTGCCAATTTCTTTGGAAAAAATGTCTGTTGATGTTCTTCACCCATTTTTTCATATAGCTGTTTGTTTTGTTCAGTTAGAAGTGTTCTTTATATATTCTTGATATTAACAGTTTATCAAATATAATACATGCAAATATTTTCACCCATTCCATAGGTTGTCTTTTCACTCTGCTAATTGTGTCTTTTGAGGTAAAAAAGTTTTAAATTTTGATATAGTCGATTTTTTTTCTTTTGCTTCCTGTGCTTTGGTGTCATATACAATAAATAAATCCAATGTTATAAAGCTTTTCTCTTATGTTTTCTGCTAAGAGTTGTATAGATTTAGCTCTTACATTTAGGACTTTGATCCATTTTGAGCTAATTTTTACATATGGTGTGAGGTAAGGGACTAAATTCATTCTTTTGCAGGTGGGTATCTAGTTTTCACAGCACCAATTGTTGAAAAGACTGTCCTTTCCTCCTTGAATGGTCTTGGCACCCTTGTTGAAAATCATTTGACCATATATACAAGAGATTTTTCCTGGGCTCTCTATTCTATTCCATTGGTCTGTATGTCTCTCTCTATGCAGTACAACACTGTTTTGATTACTGTAGCTTTGTAATACGTATTAAGATCTGGAAGTGTGAGACCTCCAACTTTGTCCTTCTTTTTCAAAGTGATTAGGTTATGTGGGGTCCCTTTAAATTCCATATGAATTTAAGATGGATTTTTCTATTTCTGCAAAAACACCATTGAGGTTTTGACAGGGATTACATTGAAGTTGTCAATCACTTTGGATGGTATTGACAACTTAATAATACTGAGTCATCCAATCCACGTACATGTGATGGGATGTCTTTCCATTTGTGTCTTCTTTAATTTCTTTCAACATCCTTGTGTAGTTTTCAGAGTACAAATTTTTCACCCCCACAGTTAAATTTATTTGAAAGTGTTTTATTCTTTTTGGTGCTGTTACAAATAGAGTTTTAAATTTTTTCTTTTTAGGATTGTTCATTGCTCGTGTAAAGAAATGCAACTAATTTTTATGTGTTCATTTTATATCCTGAAACTTTGCTGAATTTTTGATTACCTCCAAAAGTTTTTTTTGTCTTTTGTTGAATCTTCAGGGTTTTCTACATGTAATATCATGTCATCTGTGAACAGAAATACTTTCCCATTGATCTTTCCAATTTGTAGGCCTTTTATTTCTTTCTCTTGACTAATTGTTCTGACTAGGACTTCCAATACTATGTTGAATAAAAGTAATGAAAATGAGCATCCTTGTCTCATTTCAGGACTTAGAGCATACTTTCAGTCTTTCATTATTATGTTAGCTGTGGACTTGTCATATATGGTCTTTATCACGTTTAGGTAGTTTCCTTCTATTCCTAGTTTAAGTGTTTTTAACATGAAAGAGTACTGAATTTTGTCAAATGTTTTTCTACATCAATTGAGATTATCATGTGGCTTTTTCTTCATCATTATGTTAATGTAGTGTGTTACACTGATTGATTTTCATATGTTGAACCATTCTTACATTTCAGGAATAAATCCCACTTGATCATGGTGTATAATCCTTTTAATGTTTTATTGAATTCTGTTTGTTGGTGTTTTGTTGAGGGTTTTTACATCAGTATTCATCAAGGATATTGGTCTGCAGTTTTCTTTTCTTGTAGTATCTTTGGCTTTGATGGCAGAATAATACTGGCCTCATGGAATGAGTTTGGATGTGTTGCCTTCTCTTCAGTTTTTTGGAAGAGTTTGAAGAGAATTGGTGTTAATTTTCCTTTAAATGTTTGGTAGAATTCACCAGTGAAGCTATTTGGTCCTGGGCTTTTCTCTTTTGGGAGGTTTTATTTATGGTTCAATCTCCTTACTACTTATAGATCTGTTCAGATTTTCTATTTCTTGGTGATTCTATGTTGCTAGGTTGTGTATTTCTAGGACTTTATCCATTTTATCTAGGTTACTAATTTGTTAGCACATAATTGTTCATAGTATTCTCTTATAATATTTTTTTCAATTTATGTAAAATCAGTTGTAATGTTCCCTCTTTTCCTTTCTGATTTTAGTTGTTTGAGTCTTCTCTCTTTTTTCTTACTAGTGTATCTAAAGTTTTGTCAATTTTGTTGATCTTTTTGAAGAAAAACTGATGGTTTTTTTTCCCTTATTGTTTTTCTAGTTTGCATTTTGTTGATCTCTGCTCTTATATTTATTATTTTTTTCCTTCTGCTATCTTTGGGTTTAGTTTGTTCTTATTTTTCCAATTCCTTAAGGTATAATATTAGGTTGTTGATTTCAGATCTTTCTTTTAATGTAAACATTTATAGCTATACATTTTCCTTTTAGCTTTCACTGCATTCTATAAATTTTAGAATGTTGTTTTTAATTTTTCTAAAGATATTTTCTAATTTCCCTTGTGATTTGTTACTGTTTTATTCAGACAATCTTTGTTTAAATTCTCCCATGTATTTACTGATTTCTTGTCATTCTTTCTGTTTTTAGATCTTTCTTCTGTGTTCATTTCCTTCTCCTGAAGTTCATCCTTTAGAAATTCCTACAGTGATTAGATGTCAAACCCTATTTTAGTTGCTCTGAAAATATCTTCATTTCATTTCTTAAAAGATAGTTTTACCAGATATAGAATTTCAGATTTCAGCATTTTAAAGATATCATGCCACTACCTTTCTCTTCCAGTGTTGCTGTGGTAGACTGAACTGTGCCCCAACAATGTCTACATTCTAATCCCTGGAACCTATGAATGTGTTACCTTACATTGTAAAAGGTACTCTACAGATGTGATTAAGTTAAGGATCTCAAGATGGGGAAATTATCCTAGATTGTTCACATGAGCCCAATGTAATCACAAGGGTCATATAAGAGACAGGCAGGAGGGTTAAAGTCAGCAGTAGGACATACGACAACAGGAGCAGAACAGGAGCCACATGGTGGCAGCCTCTAGAAGCTGAAAGGGGCAAGAAACATTCTCCCCTGGTGTCTCCAGAGGGAACCAGCTTGGCTGACATCTTGATTTTAGCCCTGTAAGACTCATTTTGGACTTCTGACCTCCAGAATTATAAGAAAATAAATGTGCGGTAAATGTTTGGGGGTTTTTTTTAGCCACTAAATCTGCGGTAATTTGTTACAGCAGCAATAGGAAACTAAAGCAGTTGCTTTTGAGAAATCTGCTGTCCGACTAGTTATAGTTCTATCATTGTTAATTTGCTTTTTCTTTATAGCTGCTCAACTTTTAAAGTTTTCAATTTTTCTTTAATATTCTGAAAGTTTATCTTAATATCTAAGTGTGTATATCTTTTTATTTATCCTGCTTGAATTTCCTATCTGGAATCTTTGATCACTGCTGGGAAATTCTCACCTTTTGCCTCTCCTAGTATCATCTCTCCTCCAATCTCTCTATTTTCTCCTCCTGGAATTCCTTTAATGTTTGTAGGTCTTTTTCACTTTTTCCTCCATGCCTCTTAATTTCTCTTTATATTTCACATCTATGTTTCTGTGTGCTGGATCCACTGTAATTTCTCACACCTATTTTCCATATTCCCTGTTCAGCTATATTCAGTATCCTTATTCTACCCATTGACTTTTTAAAAAATTTTTATCAGCGTATAGTTGATTTACAATGGCATGTCAGTTTCAGGTGTACAGCAAAGTGAATCAGTCATACATATACATATATTCATTCTTTTTTGGATTCTTTTCTCATATAGGTTATCACAGAATATTGAGTAGAGTTCCCTGTGCTATACAGTAGGTCCTTGTTGGTTATTTAACTTATACATAGTAGTGTGTGTATGTTATCCCAAGCTCCTGATTTGTCCCTCCCCACCACCTTTCCCCTTTGGTAACCTTAAATTTCTTCTCAGTATCTATAAGTCTGTTTCTGTTTTATAAATGAGTTTATTTGTATCTTTATTTTTAAATTAGATTTCACGTATGAGTGATATCATATGATATTCGTCTTTGTCTGACTTACTTCACTTAGTATGATAATCTCTAGGTCCATCTACCCATTGACTTTTCAGTGAAAATTGATATATTTCACAGTTCTGAAAGTTCTATTTGGTCCTTTTTCAATTGTATATGGTCAGTTTTGATAGTCTCATGTTCTTTCATCAAACATTCAACACTCTGATTTATTTCTGTAAACATATAAAACATACTGATTTTTTTTTTTTTTATAAAACATACTGATTTTATATTGTGTTTGATCATTCCATTATCTACAGTTTTTACAGCGCTAATAATGTGCTTTGTTTTTTCTCCTGACTCTTGTTCATGGTTTTTTCCTTCCTTCATGTGTGTAGTGAGTTTGTTAGCTGCTGTGTCTTGTAGCTTTTATCTGGGAATATTCTTTAAGGCATTTGTACAGTATAGTCCTTCAGAAAAAAAAAAAATTGCTTCTGCTAAGGCACTTGGAGAGTTATCAACCAGAAAATACTTTAAACTAAATTTGAGGTTAGGATTTTGTATGTTACATAGATCATATCAACTCAAGTTCCAAACCTCTGTTTTGTGGGTTTATGGTTCGCGACTTTTTTTTTAATTTTTATTTTTGGCTGCATTGGGTCTTCGTTGCTGCGTGCGGGCTTTCTCTAGTTGCGACGAGGGGGGCGGCTACTCTTCGTTGCAGCGTGCAGGCTTCTCATTGCGGTGGCTTCTCTTGTTGTGGAACACGGGCTCTAGGCGCGCGGGCTTCAGTAGTTGTGGCACACGGGCTCAGTAGTTGTGGTGCACAGGCTTAGTTGCTCCGCAGCATGTGGGATCTTCCTGGACCAGGGCTCAAACCCTTGTTTCCTGTATTAGCAGGCGGATTCTTAACCACTGAGCCACCAGGGAAGCCCATGGTTGGGGATTTTAATGGGAGGCTTTCATTTTTCTTTTTTTAGTCCTCTCTCTGCTCTATCCAAGGTCAAGCCAGAGACAGATCACCACTATCTCCTTCTGCATGATAGATTCTTTCTGGGTCACCTACTGAGCATGTCACACTTCTGATGATGTATGTGAGGGAATTCCAATCAGATCTCCCACACCTCCAGGCCCAGGGCTTTGCCTCTGTCCTGTCAATCCTTTAAAAAGCCAGAACCTAAGCCACCAGGGACTGGCAGATAACTTCAGGGCAAAACAGACTCTATTATTTGCTTATCAGTTACTGGGGTTTCACTTCTTGTCATTTCTAGCCTATGAGATTCCTTTGTTTTCCTGGCAGCTCGCATATATATTAAGAAATATGTCATTAATATTATATGCAGCATCTTTGGGTATGAGGTCTCTAAAAATCTAGTATGCCACGTTTTAGTAAAGCTCCTTGAATTAGCTACTTCTGTGTAACAAATTATCCCAACACTCAGTGTCTTCAAGCAACAGCTATTATCTCACAGGTTCTGCCGGTCAGGAATCTGTATGCAGCTTCTCTCTCACAAGGCTGCAGTCAAGGTGTCGGCAGGTGCTTCACTCATTTCAAGGCTCAACTTGGGAAGGATCTGCTTCTAAGTTCACTCATGTAACTCTTGCCAAGACTTATATCCTTGCCAGCTGGTGGTTGGAGACATTAGTTTTTTGTCAAGTGGTTCTTTCCACAGGGCTACTCACAACATAACCACTTGTTTCTTCCAGTGTAAGGGCTCTGAGAGAGGGAAAGGGAGAGAAAGTAAGAGAAGGTGAACAACATGGAAGGTACAGTCTTCTTGTACCCTAATCTCAGAAGGGACATCCCATGACTTTTGTCATCTTCTGTTCATGAGAAGTGAGTCACTATTTCCAGCCGATTCTCAAGGGGGAGGTGATGACACACGTGTAGTCATTTGGAACCATTTTAAAGGCTGCCTATCTCACTTCTCTGTACCCAAACATAGTTAGTAAGCAAAATAGTGTATATTATTTGATTCATTTTTATTACATATAACGTTCAAATACATCTATACGTAGAGGAAAATATTAGCAAGCTATAGCTTGTACTGTTCTTAGGTACGTTTGTATGCACGTCTTCCATGTGTGGCACTCTGCTAAGTGCAGGGAGCAGAGAGGTAAACAGAACATCTCTCTATCCTTGAGAAATTAATCTTAAGACCTCCAGGTACCCACCTCTCCTAACAGATAGTTTCATAAATAGGTGCTGGCACAGAACATTTTTTATAATATCCATAAGAAATGCTTGTATTTTTCCCTCATTGACGAAGCCTGTTGTGCCATTCACGTAGTGATTTCCATAGCTGCATTTTATATCTCGCCAGAGTCTTGAGTGGCTAGGTTCTCTAACTTCAAGAACTTCCTTTAATTTTGAACACTCTACAAAGCTAAAACATCTTCCTTTGCACCAGTAGTGGGAGAGGAGGATCTATGGCGCTCAACAGGTTATTGTAGCTTCATAGATGACAAATGAAAAATGCTCCTCGTAGGAAAATGTAAAATGTGCCCTCACAGCACTGTTCCTTGACTGCAATGAGGAGTCAGGAAATGGTAGTCAGAACCCTCTGCAGGGCAATCTTAGAAATTTGAATTAGAGCCATTGAATTTAGTTATTGTTTTAATTTCTATTTGATATTTACTTTTAATATCTGTGCCATTTTATGGGTATTAGTATGAAGTTCTATTTTCTTAGTTGTGTTGTGCAACATTTCTTGTCTACTTTTAATTGTCCTTGTCTATGGTTAAAATGCTCTAGCTCTGGGCTTCCTTGGTGGCACAGTGGTTGAGAGTCCGCCTGCCGATGCAGGGGACACGGGTTCGCGCCCCGGTCCGGGAAGATCCCACATGCCGCGGAGCGGCTGGGCCCGTGGGCCATGGCCACTGAGCCTGTGCGTCCGGAGCCTGTGCTCCGCAACGGGAGAGGCCACAACAGTGAGAGGCCCACGTACCGCAAAAAAATAAAATTAAAATTAAAAATAAATAAAAATGCCCTAGCTCTGCTTTAAGAAAAGCAAGTGTTATGTGTCATTAAAAAGCAAACTTCTAAGAGAAAAAGAAAACCTCTGGCAGGGTTGAAATCATGCAGCCCATTTATAGGATTTGGTCTGAAATGTGATCATATTAACTTCTGTTAATGCATTTAGTTAATACAGTAATCATCCTTGGTACATTTTATTTATACTCTGAACTTCCATTTTGAAATAATACTAATGCTAATACACCTCCTCTTCTAATAATAATAAATGTACTGATAGCTCTGTGTTTATATTAACTGCCACCCCAAGGGAGAAATCAGTCAGTTGTTAGGGCAGCTGTGGCATAGGGATAAAGGAAATGGAGTAGGATTCAGGTGACTTAGTGGGACTAACAAGGATTCTGTGCTCCAACCTACTAATTGTATGATTTTGAATAAGTCACTCAGCCCCCCCTGAACCTGTTTCTTACCTAGAAAATAGGGATAATAATGGTTATAAAGCTGTTGTGGGATCAAACAAGAAATTCACATAATGATACCAGCTCTTATTTATTGAAAATTTACTAGGTCTGGTGCTGTTCTAAGTTCTTTAGGTGAATTGCTTTATTTAATTGTCACAACATTGCCTTTCTGTAAGTACTATTATTATCAGCATTATCCCCAGGTTACAGATGAGGAGACCAAGGCACAGAGTGGATTGGATAACTTGCTCAGAGTTGCACAGTTAATAACAAAGGCAAGATTCAAACTCAGACAGTTTGGTTTAGCGACGGGGCCACTGTGATATATTTTATTTCATGGGAAATCTCTGCTTGGGTTTTAGCTCTTAATGGTGCACAGTGAAAAAGGAGTTCTTACCATAGCTAATTTCTGTAAAATGGGTTATTAAAAACCACCTTGCAGAGCTATATAGCAAAGATAAATGAGGCTTGTATAGGAACTTATATGACACAGACCAGCTTCTCAATACATGCACAGTATGTTTTAAATTCAGTTCTTCACAGCACAGAGTGAAAGAGGAGGCAGGATAAGCTGGATGAAGAGAAGAAACCGCAAGATGCATCATGAGGTGGCAGTGGTGGGGGGAACTTGGGGCCACCGTGGGTTCCAGAGGAGGAGACTTGAAGACTTCGTTGAATGCAGCTCCATTCCAGGGCTTCAGCAACTGAGAGTCCAAATCCCAGCCATTCAGCAAAAATATCTTCTCTGACACGGAATTGCCATTGTAAACAGGACTGCATAGTAGAAGAAAGCCTTGCACTAGTAGTGAAGGCAAAGGAAAATCCTTAAATATGTTTCGACACTGAGAGGCAAGAGCCCATGGAGGGAAGGTTGTTGAAGACAAAAGAAGGGCTTTGGATTCAAACAGGCTTAGAGTCTGTCTCAAGCTCTACCGCTCACGTCACATTTACACTCTCTGAGCTGTTGTTTATTCATGTGTCAATGGGTATAATGGTTGCTTCTGCCTCTTAGGACTGTTGTGAAGATTAAAGGGAATATTGCATGCAAAGCACTTAGCACTGTGGCTAACTAAGAACTGAATAAATATTAGCTCTATTATGATTATCATTATAGTGGATGGAATAAGGACTCTGTGTAATAAAAATAGCACCTTGGGGGCTTCCCTTTTGGCGCAGTGGCTGGGAGACTGCCTGCCGATGCAGGGGACGCGGGTTCGTGCCCCGGTCTGGGAGGATCCCACATGCCGCGGAGCGGCTGGGCCCGTGAGCGATGGCCGCTGGGCCTGCGCGTCCGGAGCCTGTGCTCCGCAGCTGGGGGAGGGGGGCGCAGCGGTGAGAGGCCCGCGTACCGCAAAAAAAAAAAAAAAAAAATAGCACCTTGTCTGTGTGTGATGGCCCGTAGCAGGTGCCCATTACCCACTTGTTATTATTAGCAACATCATTGTTATTAGGACTGTAATTATCATCAACTAGTCACAGTATTTGGATTCTATTCCTCATTCAACCCTGTGACCTTAGAAAAGTCATTTCACCACTTTGAGCCTTGCTTTCCCCATATGTGAGATGGAATAGTTGGACTAAATTCATGGTTCCTGAACACGGACAGATAGATCTGTGCTAGGTCAGAACACAGTTTTCTCTGGGCCATGTTGGAACTGGCTCTATAAAGCTGCTAACTCTCCTTTAATCTGAGATCAAGTTCTTTCCTACATTTTTACTGTTACTCATTTATTTCATGAACTGATGATGGTAGATTGTAGCCTTTAAAAAAATTGGTATTTGGCAAAATACTCTGTTGGAGACCATATGAATGTCTACGTCCTTTCTTTTTAAAAATGCATTTTAATTCTACTACTCTTTGAAATAGAGAATTTGGGGAATTATCCCTGCCACGATGACCTCTAAAATACTTCCCAACACTATGCACTTAGAGCAGAGACCTTGGAGAAACCTGCTGATAGTGAAGTACAGAAATAGGTGATGGAGAAGAGTTCAGCCTGCGGCGTCAGGCCCATGGTAAGAGCCTCAGACGGAAGCAAAAGAGGAAGAAAGCTCTGAAAAGGGGGCCAGAAACACTTGTTCTTTCTTTCAGTACATGTATAGAGATCACTATTGCCCAGGCACCATGCAAGGCCCTGGATGTGAAATGGTCAGTGTAATAGGTTGCATGGTGGCCCCCAAGAATATGGCCATGCCTGGAACTGAGAAAGTTCGTACCAAGGGTCGGGGGCTGCTACAATAAATACCTAAAATGCAGAAGGGGCTTTGCCTCTAGGTATAGACAGAGGCTATAGAAAAAGCCTACAATGCCGTGAATGCACTGTTAGGGGTGGTTCTCCTGAGGACTCAGAAGAGGAGAGCTGTAGAGAAAGTCTCAGTCTTCATAGGGAATACCCAAATACTCCTGATAGAAAGCTGGTAAAAGTATGAATGGTCAAGGACATTCTGATGATGTCTCAGACGGCAATGAGGAGTGTGTTATTGGAAACTGAAGCAAAGGTGGCAAAGAGCCTGGCTGAACTGTATTCATGTCCTGGTGTTGTGTGGAAGATACCACTGTGAGCAATGAAATTGGCTGTTTGGCTGAAGCAATTTCTAAGCAAAGTGTTGAAGGAGCACCCTGGCTTTTCTTGAATCCTTAGAGTAAAAATGAGAGAAGGGAGAAATCATTTGAAGGTAGATTTGTCAAAAGGGAAACAGAAGTTGAAAAGCTGGAACATTCTCAGCCTATCCATATTGAAAAAAATAAGAAAACATGTTCAAGAGAGAACAAAGGTGTGACTAAACAGCTTTTCTTTCTTTTTTTTTTTTTTTTTTTGCGGTACGCGGGCCTCTCACTGTTGCGGCCTCTCCCGTTGCTGAGCACAGGCTCCGGACGCGCAGGCTCAGCAGCCATGGCTCACGGGCCTAGCCGCTCCGCGGCATGTGGGGTCTTCCCGGACTGGGGCACGAACCCGTGTCCCCTGCATCGGCAGGCGGACTCTCAACCACTGTGCCACCAGGGAAGCCCCTAAACAGCTTTTCGACTATATCTGTCAGCCATGTGAACAGAAGCTAGGGCCCCAGAGGAGGGGCCGCAGCTGCACAGTGCTGCCTTGGCTGCATCAGCTCGTGCTCCCGTGGGCCCTGTGCAGTGCTGGTGTGGTGGCCGGCTCTTCCAGAGGCACAGGTGCTAACCCCTGCTGGCATCAGTGTGGTGCCTCCTCTGCAGGCACAAGAGCTGTGGAGGTGGTGCCAGGCAGAGAACCCACGATTAGGACAAGGCTGAGTAGAGCCATGGGAATGGGCTGTCCCAGGACCCCAGCCCAGGAGAGCTGCAGCAGAGGCCGTGGCCAGCAGAGCCCTCGGATGGGCCTCCCAAAGCCATAGAAGGCAGAACACACACACACACACACACACACACACACACACACACACACACTGCTGTGGGCCTTAACGTTTGGGGCTTAGTAGGTACCTGTTACCCCTTTCTTCTTTCCCATCTCTCCATTTCGGCCTGGGCAAATCTATGCTATGCCTGTCCTACCATTGGATCTTGGAAGTACATAGCTCGTTCGATTTCACAGGTTCACAGCTAGAGAGAAATTTGCCTTGGAACGGATGAGTCTCACTCATGTCTGATTTAGATGGTACTTTAGATAGATGAGACTTTGGATTTAGACTTTTGAGTTGATGCTGGAATGAGTTCAGTCTTTGGGGGTTGTTGAGAGGGAATGAATATGTTCTGCATGTGAAAAGGATATGAATATTGGGGGCCAGGAGTGGAATGCTGTGGTCTGAATGTGTCCCCCCAGAATTCCTATGTTGAAATCCTAGCCCCCAAATTTGATGGTATTAGGAGGTGGGACCTTTGAGAGATGCTTACATCATGAGGATGGAGCTTTTATGCATGGGATTAGTGTTTCTGTAAGAGACCCCACAGAGCTCCCTTATTCCTTCTAACATATGGGGACACAGCAAGAAGGTGTGAGCTCTGAACAAGGACAAGGGGCCTCACCAAAAGGCAACGATGCTGGTGCCTTGATTTTGGACTTCCCAGCCTCTAGAACTGTGAAAAATAAAGTTCTGTGGTTTAAAGCGGACTAAGACATGGGGCCAGAAGCATTTGTTCTTTCTTTCAACAAATATTTATGGATCACTTATGACAGCCCAGGTGTCATGCAAGGCACTGGATGTAAACATGCTCAGTGTACTGGGGTGAATGGTGACACCCGCCAAAAAAATATGTATGTCCTAATGCCTGGAACCTATGAATATTATTTTATATGAAAATAGACTAAATAAATTAAAGAAAATGGTAATTAAGTAATTAAGTTAAGGATGTTGAGATGAGACCATCCTGGATTATCTGGGGGTGGGGGGGATGGTGCCTAAATCCAAGGACAAAGGGCCCTTATGAGTGACAGAAGAGGAAACACACGCAGAGATGAGAGGAACACAGCCCCGAAGCAAGGAACACCTGGAGGCGACAGAAGCTGGAATCATCAGGGAACCGATTCTCCCCTCCTGGGGTATTTGGAGGGGACCCAGCTCTGCCCACACCTTGATTTCAAATGTCTGGCCTCCAGAGCTGTGAGAGAGTACATTTTTGTTGTTTTAAGTCCCCCAGTTTGTGGTAATTGGTTATAACAGCCGCAAGAAACTTGAAATAGTCAATAACATGGATATCATACCTTGCCTTTACGGTGCTTAGAGAGAGAAAGAGAATTAAAGAAGCATTGCACTAAAGAGGGACCACAGTGATGAGCAATAGATTAGAAGAACACGGGCGCTCTGGGACTCCTGATAGGCCAAGGACAAGCTACTTAGCTGAAGGATCTGGGAAGCTTCTGTACTGCAAGCTGAGCACGAGCAGAGGATGCCCCCTCTCTTCCCCCTCTTGCCCCTGTGCATTTAAAGCCTGGGGGTGGGGGGCACACTCTATATTCCTGAATCCCTGCTCCTCCACCTGGAAGGTGTGCAGGTTGGCGCTGCCTGGTCTCTCGGCCTACATTCTGAATCTGCCGTTCAGGATTGACGGAGCAGGCCCCTGCAAGTGATACCAAACCCTGGAAATGCTGCCAAACGTGTGTGAGACAGACCCCATAGGTCCCAGCAGCCTGGGCCGCCGCCGGTCAGAGGGCACGTCTGCCTTCTGCCAGTTCCAGCACACGCTGATTGTGCGCCACTCTGTGAATTAGGACGTGCCTTGGCATTTATGAGACTGAGACAGAAATCGACAGACTAAGAGCTAGTCCCAGCTTCAATTTCATGGAGTTCGTCAATTCAAACTCAGAAAAAGCCACTGGTATAAAGATAGATTCCATTAACTTTGGTGCAGGTGCCTAGGGGGAGGGGCCTCATTGTGCCGTTTCTACATTGTCCAGTACTGCAGTTTTTCTCCTTTTAAAGCATTCTTCTTACGGACGTATGCAAGCATTGACAAACTAGACAGGAAGCCTGGGGAATATGAATACATGTAAATACCAAGTCAGACATTTTTTAAGAATGTTATTTATTCTAAAGTGTGTAAGAATTACTTTAAAGCCATTAGTGTCTGGTTTCTCTAAAGGTACAGACACGTTTTAAAAACACACTTTTCCTATCAGACTTCAAAAATATTAAAGGCAGATTCTGTTTTCAACAATGAAGAAACAAAAAATATTGCTTTTAACCTGCAAAACCGTTAACATCTGCCTATAAGCTTTTCATCAGGATCTCAAACACCACATCTTGAGGTGTTCAGCTGTAGATTTATTCTGCTTAAAAATTTCAAGGAAAAACTTGTGATGTTGACTTGACTACTGTACGTTCTATATTTAGGGCTAAGTCAAACCTTGAACAGCATTTACTGTTTGACTTTAGATTACTGCAGATTTTGACATGTTTCTTTTATGTTCCTTTTGCCATCCTTGGAACCAGAATCCAAAAAGTGATTTTTTCTTCTTTCTTTCTTCCACCCATCCTTGAATTGTGTGTCAAGCATCTGTGCACTGCAGTGCTCCCCATAAAGCACTGTGGAAGACATAAAACAAGGATAAAATATTAAATGAAGTGGCCAGCGTCAAAGCTTTTAAGCAAATCATGAAAATCTGCCAGGCTTTAAGAGCAAACTTGTCTTTACAAATGAATAATTTAAAATAAGAAAGACAATCATCACCATGATCAAGTGGGATTTATCCCAGGGATGCAAGGATTCTTCAATATATGCAAAGCAATCAATGTGACACACCATATTAACAAATTGAAGAAGAAAACCCGTATGATCATCTCAAAAGATGCAGAAAAAGCTTTTGACAAAATTCAACACGCATTTATGATAAAAACTCTCCAGAGAGTGGGCATAGAGGGAACCTACCTCAACATAATAAAGGCCATATATGGCAAACCCACAGCCAACATCACTCTCAATGGTGAAAAACTGAAACCATTTCCACTAAGATCAGGAACAAGACAAGGTTTCCCACTCTCACAACTATTATTCAACATAGTTTTGGAAGTCCTAGACCTGGCAATCAGAGAAGAAAAAGAAATAAAAGGAATACAAATTGGAAAAGAAGAAGTAAAACTGTTACTGTTTGCAGATGACATGATACTATACATAGAGAATCCTAAAGATGCCACCGGAAAACTACTAGAGTTGATCAATGAATTTGGTAAAGTTGCAGGGTACAAAATTAATGCACAGAAATCTCTTGCATTCCTACACACTAACAACAAAAGATCAGAAAGAAAAATTAAGGAAATAGTCCCATTCACCATTGCAACAAAAAGAATAAAATACCTAGGAATAAACCTACCTAAGGAGGTAAAAGACCTGTACTCAGAAAACTATAAGACACTGATGAAAGAAATCAGAGATGACACAAACAGATGGAGAGCTATACCATGTTCTTGGATTGGAAGAATCAATATTGTGAAAATGACTATACTACCCAAAGCAATCAACAGATTCAATGCAATCCTTATCAAATTACCAGTGACATTTTTACAGAACTAGAAGAGAAAATCTTAAAATTTGTATGGAGACACAAAAGACCCCGAAGAGCCAAAGCAGTCATGACAGGAAAAAACAGAGCTGGAGGAATCAGATTCCCTAACTTCAGACTATACTACAAAGCTACAGTAATCAAGCCAATGTGGTACTGGCACAAAAACAGAAATATAGGTCAATGGATCAGGATAGAAAGCCCAGAGATAAACCCACGCACCTATGGTCAACTAATCTATGACAAAGGAAGCAAGGATATACAATGGAGAAAAGACAGTCTCTTCCATAAGTGGTGTTGAGAAAACCGGACAGCTACATGTAAAAGAATGAAATTAGAACACTTCCTAACACCATACACAAAAATAAACTCAAAATGGATTAGAGACCTAAATGTAAGACTGGATACTATAAAACTTTCGAGGAAAATATAGGAAGAACACTCTTTGACATAAATCACAGCAAGATCTTTTTTGATCTACCTCCTAGAGTAATGGAAATAAAAACAAAAATAAACAAATGGGACCTAATGAAACTTAAAAGTTTTTGCAAAGCAAAGGAAACCATAAATAAGATGAAAAGACAACCCTCAAAATGGGAGAAAATATTTGCAAATGAATCAATGGACAAAGGATTAATCTCCAAAATATATAAACCGCTCATGCAGCTCAATATTAGAAAAACAAACAATCAAAAAATGAGCAGAAGTCCTAAATAGGCATTTCTCCAAAGAAGACATACAGATGGCCAAGAAGCACATGAAAAGTTGCTCAACATCACTAATTATTAGAGAAATGCAAATCAAAACTACAATGACGTATCACCTCACACCAGTTAGAATGGACATCATCAGAAAATCTACAAACAACAAATGCTGGAGAGGGTGTGGAGAAAAAGGAACCCTCTTGCACTGTTGGTAGGAATGTAAATTGATACAGCCACTATGGAGGACAGTATGGAGGTTCGTTAAAAAACTAAAAATAGAATTACCAAATGACCCAGCAATCCCACTACTGGGCATATACCCAGAGAAAACCATAATTCAAAAAGACACATGCACCCCAATGTTCATTGCAGCACTATTTACAATACCCAGGTCATAGAAACAACCTAAATGCCCACCCACAGACAAATGCATAAAGAAAATGCATAAAGAAGATGTGGTACATACATACAATGGAATATTACTCAGCCATAAAAAGGAATGAAATTGAGTCATTTGTTGAGACGTGGATGGATCTAGAGACTGTGATACAGAGTGAAGTAAGTCAGAAAAAGAAAAGCAAATATTGTCTATTAACACATATGTGGAACCTAGAAAAATGATACAGATGAACTGGTTTGCAGTGCAGAAATAGAGACACAGATGTAGAGAACAAACTTACGGACACCAAGGGGGGAAAGCAGGGGTGGGGATGGTGGTGGTGTGATGAATTGGGAGATTGGGATTGACATGTATACACTGATGTGTATAAAATGGATGACTAATAAGAACCTGCTGTATATAAAAAAATAAATAAAATAAAATTCCAAAAAAAGGTAAAAATAAAATTCAAAACAAAGTTAAAAATAAAATAAAAGCAGTGCTTACTTGGAAAAAAAAAGAGACAGACAATCATGGTAACTCCATTTGCATTTTATTTCCAGCAGTTTGCACAGAATTCCATCATCTCTTGGTGCTTCCCTTCCCATATATTTCAGAGAAAGTCGATAGCAGTTCTGGACCAACATCTTGCCCTATGAAGACTTACTGGGAACTACTTTTACCAGCTTTACAAGATTTGCTCTTTGCATGTTCTCAGAAATTACAATCTGTTGGCAATTGATTCTAATCGTGGATGGGAAAAAGGATTTGGAGGGAAGAGAACACTTGCTGGAACGATATTTCTGCAGATTGTGGGAACTGGTCTGATCTGAAGTTTCACACACTTGCCTGAAATGACGTAACATCTCTCTCCCCACCCCGCTCTGTCTTTTCTTGTGAGAAGAATGTGAAGAAAGAAATTTCTCAGAAGACTCTCCGCCATCAATTTTATAGTTGAAATATAGGAAGGATTTTGATTCATGGCACCAAGAATGGGGAAAGGGAGAAAGCCATAGAGAGTGGACAGGAAATGAACAAAAGAGAAAAGGAGAGAAAGAAAAACATTGCCCAGACACTGTGTTCTCAGGCTCTTTCCCAATGACATATTTGCTTATTCATTTGAACATGTACCTGGAATTAATATTAGTTCCTGCAGACCAAGGGAAAGATCCCTGGATGGTTTCAGTCATTTATTTCACCTTTCCCATGGTTTCCCTTGTAGAATAAATAGAAAATAACTTTCAGACCAAGCAATGTGTTGGAGGTGACAATTCTGCGATGTCTATAAATCTAATCCTTCTACACCACTCTGAGAAACACTACTCTTGTTCAGCAAGGAACCTTGAGATGATAACTGAAGGACACTTCCATTGCTGTGTTGGTGTGCTGAAGCATTTGAAAATATGTGACATGCAACGTGATCATGGAAATAAAGACAAATTATAATTACCTTAATACAAGTTTGATGGTCCCATATAAAAGAATACCTGAGGTTTAAATGAATGGGAAACACTTAGAACAGGCTCTGGCACCTATAAGTGGTTCATAATATTAGCTCTCATTATTATTACCTAGGCTTTCTCTTCTGGCCGAAAACGCTCTTTTGCTTTCGAAACTGCATGTTTATATAAGTATTAGAAGAAATTGGAAAAACAAGTTGAAATTAAAAGGAATTTGAATGGTCAAATGGTCCCGGGAGACAAAAATGAGTTTTGTCTTCCCCATGTTAGAAATGGAAGTTTGCATATGCTTTAATTTTATTTCTAATCCATACTCAGAAAAATAAATATTAACTTAGAGGTATGGTGAGAAGGATATAGGATCTGGAGTCAGACTGCCGTGTCTTTGGGACTGGAATAGTTATTTTAGGTGTAATACTCAGTAGCATCATCTCTGTAATGGGAAAAATTGTCCTTGCAGTTTGGGGCAAGATAGCATGAAACCAAATGTGAAAACTGGGTATGGTTTTAAGATGTATTCAGTTTTAATCTGTTATGATATAAGCATGTTGTCTTCTGAGGGATACAAAAAATATTATTGAATCATCTAGGAAAGTAGCTATCAAGACCTTGACTTATCATTCTAGCTGTCTCTAGAATCATCAATAAGGTCTTTGATCCATTGGTTGACCTTTCCCTGAGATAAGGGTCTTCCCTCTGTAGCTTTTCTCCTCTTTCCTCCTCCATGGAAAGCCCTGGGAATATAAACATGCACCGGATGGAATTCCTGCCCTGCTGGGTTCTAGAGAATCTGGTCCCATTCTGGAACATTCTGTTCTGGGAATGTGCAAAGAGACATTGGAGGATAAGGGAGGAAGTCGCTGAGGCTGCCTGGAACAGTCCAGGAAGGCAGCAGGGAGGGGATCCCACTGGAGCAGGACCACCAGGAATGAATAAAATTTCTCCCAGCTTTGAAGGTGTCTGCAGGGGAAGATCATTGCTGGCTAAAGGCATAATGGATATTGCATAAATTTCAGACCCACATGCACCTATTTCTTAACAGTATTATTAGGCAAAAAACATTTGTTTAGATGAAAAGTCATGTATCATAATTAACTAGACACTTCACTTCCAATACTAATGATAGTATTTATTGCTTGCTATATACCAGATTCTGTCCTATCTATTTTATACGTTTCAACTCACTTAAACCTCATACAGTCTTGAGGACACAGCAATTATTATGCCCATTTGACAGATGAGAAAACTGAAGCACAGAGATGTTAAGATACTTGCCAAAGATTACACATGTAGTAAGTAGAAAATTGGGCATTTGCTCCAAGACAGTCTGGCTCTGGATTCTAGGCTGGAATCCACTGCACTCTTACTGCTTCTATAGCAACAATCTGGAAGTTGAAATATCAAGACATTATTTCCGACTCTTTAAAATACTATTTACACTACAAACCAGTTGAGGTGATTTTCTAAAAACAGGACTTTGCAGTTTTGCAGTCATTGCCAAAGCATGTAAAATGTGAGTTTGGGGGATTTACTAAGAATTTGAAAATTGTTTTCAGATTTCTTTGTAGAATTCCATGGGAATAGGAGAGGTAATTCTGGTTCATTATTGTCTTTGGCATTGCATCCATCCGAAATAGGGAGGATACTGAACTAACTCCTTCACCCTGACCTCAGTTAGCCACTTAATCAATCAATCAATGGTCCATGTCACAAAAGGCAATATGGTTGAATTTATAGTAAAAATTCACATTAATGAAATCGGGGGAAGTTTATTTTGAAATTCAGGGAAATAATTTCCTCCATTCAGAGTGACCCATTGTTCTCTCTGGTGAGAGCTTTTGGGCTCTCTTCTCCATTGAGAGCTGAAGCTTCTGGTTTGGCTGTTGTGACATTCAGGTTGTCACGCTGAAATTATAATTATTATTATAATTATTATTATTATATGAGTTCCTGGCTCTGGCTTTATGCTTGCTGCAGCCCGGGGGAGGCGCTCACTGCCCTGAGCAGTGTTCGGCCGGCTGCCGCCTTTCTGCAGGTGCCCGGGACTGTGCACCCTGACATTCCAGCATCTGTGCATTCTCTGGGGAGCCACTTCTCTTCCTCTTTCCCTCATTCTCCCCCTTACCTTCCTTTCTTGTCCCCTCTCTTCCCTTTCACACATCCCACCTCACATGCCAACAGCCTTGATTTCGAATACCTGCTCAGACAGGCCCAGCCTCCCAAAAAGAAAACCCACCGTGTCTTAGGTGGCACTCTGAGCTGTGCCGGGGACACTCAGAATCTACAGCAGCTCTTGTCTCTTGATGAGAGCCCGGAGCCAAGGCTTCCAGGAGGAGCCACGCTTGTCAGCTGTCAGTCAGGAGGCAGCCTGTCCCTCCCAGGCACTGCCCCTGCCACAGGGGGGTGACCAGACTGTAAAAATGAAATAGACTTCAGTGGGATGCCAGAAATTCATTTTCTCCCTCAGATGCTTTCATCTCACTCATTTCACTGTGTTTACAGGCCGACAGGTTTCCTGAGGGCAGCCATGATTTAGATTTACAGTTCCCCAGGCAGTCTGATTCTGAGGAAAAGTTATAACACCTGTAATGTATTACTGTCTCGTAGAGGAGCAAAGCATGTCAGGGGCTGCGGAGGCTGGCTACCCCAGTAACTGCAGCCTCTCTCTGCACTGCAGCACCGACAAAGGCAGGCTGGGCTGAACGGCCTCCGCCTCTCTCATTTTCTGTCTGCACATAAGCACACAACACATGCAGGCTCTTAGAGACTTGGTGATGGTGGTGGGGGAGGGGCTGTAACTTCAATGTGTCATTAAAAGAGTCTGCATAGCCACTCCCCAGACAGTGGACAGGACAGAGAGAGTTCAGATATTAGGCCCAGAAACGACTGGATTTGCAGGGGAAGAAACCATAAGACCATCTGGTTGGGATCCGGAGAGGGGATTGCTGTGAGCAAAAACAGAAGCTCCTTACAAAGGCTTGTCTCTCTTGTTGATTCCTTTCACTTAAAATTTAGTGCATCTCTGCTAAGAAAAGTAGGACTGGCATTAGGTGAGTCCTGAGGGGGGCTGTCAAATGGGGGCACAGTAGGGGAGGGTTAGGTGACTATCCCCTGCCCTGGTTGTTCTCAGATAGGAATTCAGCTCCCTTAAGGATCTGGATGTTGCCACTCAGCTGGGTACGCACTTAGGTAGCAAGACCACAAGAAAGTCACTTTCTGAAGTGGGAAGGAGGTGATGGGCATTTGAAATGTTGAGCCAGGGTGGTTGTCCAGTTTGCCTCTAGCACCGGCTCTGGGACGTGGAGATCCACAGGCTTCATTGTCCTTCCTCACAGTGCCCTGTCCTTGAACTTGAAGATGCTGTCTGAGTTCAGTTCACTGTTCCTCTTGTGTCTGTGTTGCTCTGGCTTCCCTAAGGGTGGAAGATACATGGAGACGCTCATTTGCTTCTGCACCTCGAGTGTGGGAGGGACCCCTGAGCTGCAATGAGCTGTTCCTGGCAGCGTTTATGAGGACCAGGTGGCTAAAGGTGTATATAGTTACATGTGGTTATTAATAATAAAAATTTATGTACCATTGGGAGACTGTTACTCAGAACCCAAAGATCATCTCAAATCCTGAAAGAACATGATGGGCTCTAACGTTAATGTTTTTCTCGCTCCCTCAGCTGACGCTAATGTTTAGGCGGCGCCTACGGTTGTAAACTCCATACATAATGTTTAAATTGTTACTAGATTTATTGTTAGACATGATCTGGGATACTGAAAGAAAAAAATCAAGTTTTCTTGAAATTTTAACATTTCAGTCAAGGTTATTAGCTGTGTTTAAGATGTGGAGCCATTGGGAAGGACTGACCAAAAGCTTGGGGATCTCAAAGGGAAATTTGATCTTAAGGAGAAGCCAAAGACTAAATGTCTGGGTAAGCAATGGAGAGGGTCTAGCACTCCAGTGGGCTCAGCAAAACCTGTTTCCTTTGCCTTCTGGAAACACATTTCCTGGCTTCCCTTGCAGTTAAGTAGAGACGTATGATTATATTCTGGGCAAATTCCAGATCTGGTCCCATGACCTGAACAGACTCTCTTTCCCCTTCCGTTGGATGGGTGCAGAGGAGAATGAGGTCCTAAAGCATGTGGAGTCTCACAGGACACAAGGAACCTTGTTCCTAAATGACAGCATGGAGCAGAGACCTCAATGTGCGCTTTTCCCCGCCCCACCCCTTAACATATACTCACACTCCATCCCGTGCTGGACTTTGACATGGGTAAGAAAGAAAGTCTTATCATGTCAAGCAACTGAGATTTGGGGGTCTATATGTTTTATATGATGAAATCACTGGTTTTTCATACGCTTAAAAACAGCACAGGATCTTCATCTCTTGATAAACGTCAACCATCCCTTGTTGGTTGGTTGGTTGGTCGTACCTCCCCCATCCCTTGTTGCTAATGAATTTTTTCGTTCTCTGTCACCAATATTCTCTTTTATTGAGGAAGTTCGCCTTGCCAAAGAAGACAGGAAAGATTGCCAATTTGGATAAATACCCCAGAAGGACATGCCGATTTGCAAACAGTAACACAAAGAAAGTGTGGAAAGTAAGATTATATTAGACAGTATTTTGTTTCCATTCCATCCAGTTTAGAACATTAATAATCTTAAGGAGAGCAGCTCCTCTTTTCTTATGTACTATAAATAAATAAATAAATAAATTTAATATAATGACTTGAAAGATATTAGAGCATAATAATAATAGCTTACATTTGTAGTTGGCTTAATATGGGCCAATCATTGTGCTAAGCACTTTATGTGAATTATTTCCTTAAGACAAAGAAACTGAGTCCTGGGAAGTCACGTAATTTGCTTAAGTTTACATAGCTAGGAAACAGCAAATCTAGGAATCCAGTAACCCAAGACAACCTGACTCCAAAGTCCATGCTCTTAAATACCATACTTTCTCTAATAAAAGAACAAGAAATGTCAAGTCATCCTTAAGATGAGTGGTGCATTCTGACCATCTATAGTGAAAAAACAGATCCATATTTCTAGACCAAAAAATCCACTTTAATTCGCTTTTCGTAACAAAGGCCTTTGAAATGGCAGGTGCATTATGGCCACTCTGCTTAGGACTTCTGACTAGTAGCCTGCCTAAACAGTTCTGAATTCTCACTGTTGATTTTCCTTCCCCATGGACATGTTGCTTGGGATTTATGTGATTTTTCTGCACTATGTTCTAGTGTGGCCAGATCCACCTTACCTGACCCTGTTCTCCAAGGAGCACGCAGGCCTGCTTCCTGTGATGAGAGCAAACCTAGGGTGAAAAAGGCATTCAGAGAGAGAAGCTGGCCAAATTCCTTAAAGATTCAGCTTTGATTTTCATTTTTCCACAAGACGTTACTGCCATGGTAGCACTCTAGCATGGCTTGGGACAGCTACAGCAGAATTTCTTGCTGTTCCTATATTAAGAATGTGTTCTCAGAAACAGCTGGTGTGTTACAAATGCAACTGAGTGCCTTAGGAAGTGAAATGATTGGAATCCCATTCCTAAGCACAGAGACTGTCGATATTTGAGAGCTGGTAAATGGCAGGAAGGGGTGCAATGGGGACCAGAGGGGGTTGAGTGGGAGAGAGCCAAGCTCCATGTGTCTGCTGGCTTTGTGAACCTGTCTTTCACCTAACCATGACCGTGGAGAACTGTCATGGGAAGTAGTTAGTTTCTATTGGTAAATCAGTTCTCAGATCTTCACAGTAAGATGTTGGCTGAGGACAATGCTTTATGACAGTCTTCATGGACAAGCATGGATGGCATATGGGTAGCTGTGAGCAGTCATTCTTCATTTCTTCTGAGATAAATGGCCAAATTAGGGAAGGAAGACTTTTTGTTTAATTAGATATTAGGAAAATGCCCCAATATTAAGGGACATATTAGCAGTTAAGGATTCATAAACTTTTAAGAATAATCACAACTAACGTTAATAGAATGGTATATAGTTTGCAATTCAATTTTACATGTATTGTCCCAGTAGATCTTTCAGAAAAGTTAAGTGGGAGGGACAAATGTTACTGTTATCATCCCCAGTTTAAAGATGGGGCAACTGAGATCAAAGAGGTTAAGCAATTTGCCCAGCCTACCTACCTAAGAAGTGATGTTGCATTCATTACCTCTCTGACCTCTCTCCTTGAACGTCAACTTTCGGCTTCTAGGACAGTGTATCCCTGGTTCTTCATTTACCATCGTGATCATTCTTTTTCAGTTTTATTTCTTGGATTTTTTTTTCTGTATTCCTTGAGGTACTGACATTCTAGATCTTCATTTGCCCCTTCCCTTTTCTCCCTTTTTTTTTTTTTTTAGAAAGTAGTGTTTAAATTTCTCTCTCTCTTTTTAAAAATTTATTATTTATTTATTTATTTATTTGGCTGTGTTGGGTCTTCATTTCTGCGTGTGGGCTTTCTCCTGTTGCAGCGAGCGGAGGGAGGCCACTCCTCATCGTGGTGCGCAGGCCTCTCGTTGTCGCGGCCTCTCCCGTTGCAGAGCACAGGCTCCAGATGCGCAGGCTCAGTAGTTGTGGCTCACGGGCTTAGTTGCTCCACGGCATGTGGGATCTTCCCAGACCAGGGCTCAAACCCGTGTCCCCTGCATTGGCAGGCAGATTCTTAACCACTGCGCCACCAGGGAAGCCCTCTCCCTGTTTTGATAAACTCTCATTAGGAAAACTCATCCACCCCCCATTGGAAGGAAACCAAAGATCTGTTTGTTCAACATTCGCTTCAACCTCTTACTATTTTATCTTCCCATATAGTAAAAGCTGGAAAGCTAAAAATTACATTTCCCAGACTCCCTTGCAGCTAGGTTTCAGGGTACAGAATAAGTTCTGCCAGTTAGAAAACATGTAAGATATTTTAACATCTTTCATGAGATATGATTCACATGCCATACAATTCAGCCACTTGAAGTGTGTAATTTGATGGCTTTTAGCACATTCACAGAGTTGTGCAACCACCACCATAATCAAGAAAATGTGTACTTTTCTTTTTTTATATATATAGTTTATTTATTTATTTTCGCTGTGTTGGGTCTTCGTTTCTGTGCGAGGGCTTTCTCTAGTTGTGGCAAGCGGGTGCCACTCTTCATCACGGTGCGCGGGTCTCTTACTGTCATGCCTCTCTTGTTGCGGAGCACAGGCTCCAGATGCGCAGGCTCAGTAGTTGTGGCTCATGGGCCTAGTTGCTCCGCGGCATGTGGGATCCTCCCAGACCAGGGCTCAAACCCGTGTCCCCTGCATTAGCAGGCAGATTCTCAACCACTGCACCACCAGGGAAGCCCCGAAAATGTGTACTTTTCGAAAAGCAAAAGTGAGGCCAAAGCCATCTATCTGCTGCTTTTGATGATTATTGCAGGCGAGCACGATCGTGGAGGCATTCGGTTTCTCTGCAGCAGTCTTGTAGTATCCAGTCATTGGCTTCCTATATGTCAAGAGGCAGTTGCAGCAGTGGCAGTAGTGGCTTCCTGATTACTTGATTGAGCTTCCTAATTATGACGGTGATTGTAGCTTTCCCAGCACATTATTTCTGCAGCCATCTTCTGGGCATTATTCCTGGAAATCCAATTTAGAGTCTGTTCCTCCGGGCTTTCCGATGATTTTATGAACACTTAATTCCCTGTATTAACTCCTTGCTGAAAAAGTAGCGAGAGTAATTTGTTTCTTACATATGGACCACTTTGAGCCGAATTTTTATATCTTTAACTTTCAACTTCTACTAATCTTCTCTGCCTTTAGGGTACCTCCTGGTCAACCTTCCCAAAACTGGACTGATTATCCTCACTCACAAGCCAGATCATCCTGGATCTCTTACTCCAATGAACGGCTCTATCCAACAGCTCAGTTACCAGGTCAGTAACCTTGGAGTCATCCTTAACTACCTTTCCTCCCAACTTCCCTCTCCTCCCCTACAATCAGTTAAATCAGTAATCAAATCCTACATCTGGAGGTTCTTTATCATCTCTGCTTACACCTTCTTAGTCCCTTGCTCAGATTGTTACAGAGTAACAGTCCTTACTCCTAACTGGACCCCTTCACACTCTCAGATCAGCCTATGTGGAGACCATCCTCATCATGTCATGTTCTTCCTTAAAATCCTTCAGTAGCTCCTCTTGCCTAAAAAGTAAAATGTAAAATTTAATTCCTCCCCACAGTGTTCAAGGACCTTCATGACTGGCCTCTGTCTAGCTTTCTAGACTCCTTTTCTGCTGTTTTTTCTTTTCTCACATTTTATACTTGAGTCATATTTAAACTATACACTATGGCTTTTAACACACTTATTTTTGAGTATGTAGTTTCTCAACCTTAATTTTACTGTTGAATTCTTACTTATCCTTCAAAAATCCAACTTAGGTGTCATCTCTTTCACCTTTGGGCAATAAAGTGAAAGCTTTACTGCCCAACTTCCCTAAATGCCCCGTGCACAACTCACTGTAATCAATCACTCCCTCCTCTTGTCCTCCCTTCTACTTGGTATATCCTATATTGCCTATATCTCATGTGTTGTGCTTGTCCATTAGTCTGGTACTGTGTCTTACTATCTGTGCACCCCAAGCACCTAGAGCAGAGCCTGACACACAGCAGGTACTCAGAGTATATTTGAAAAACTTAATTGAATTGGAACCCCTTCCCAGATCCAATCATCTTTCCACTAAATGTTTAGAATAAAAGGTGGCTAAATCAAATTTTGGTATCAGTATGGGCTCCAGTGTGTATAGGATTTGAGACACCATGGTATAATCAAGAAACCACTCTTCTGCAGAAATTCCATTTGTAGATATATACCCAAAATATTGAAAGTGAGTATCTGAACAGATATTTTACACCAATGTTCATAACGGTACCATTCACAAAAGCCAAAAGGTGGAAACGACCCAGATGCCCACTGACAGATGAATAGATAAACAAAAATGCAGTACTTTCACATAATGGATCATTATTCAGCCTTGAAAAGGAAGAAAATTCTGATACATGCTACAACATGGGTGAACCTTGAAGACACTTGCTAAGTGAAGTAAGCCAGACACAAAAGGATAAATATTGTATGACTCCACTTATACAAGGTACCTAGAGTAGTCAAATTCATAGAGACAGAAAGTAGAATAGTGGGTACCAGGGTCTGGGGGATAGGGGAATGGGAAGTTATCATTTAATGGATATACAGTTGCAATTTGGGATGATAAAATGCTCTGGAGATGAACAGTAGTGATTATATTTCACTACACTGTAAATATTCTTAATGCCGCTGAACTGAACACTTGAAATGAGTGACATGGTAAATTTTATGTTATGTATATTTTACCACAATAAAAAAAGAAAGCACGGTTCTGTTCAGGATACATGAGTTCTATTCTCACATCTTCCATCACATAGCAATATAATATTGAACTTGATACTCTACTTTCCTAGGGCTCAGTTTCCTTACCCATATAATGAAACATCTGAAGTAAAGGCTTGACAGTCTCTTCTAGCTATAGAATGATCTTGTTACCTACTGGAAGATTTAGTTCTGTTTGGTTAAGGGTCCATGTCAGTGACCAGGCTGCAGAAGATTCAACACACCTTGACCCTGGAGAACTTTCACAGCTTTTCTCCTGCAGACTATTGGGGGACAGCTAAGCTTCAGCAGAATGTTCCTAGCGGTGATTGACTGGAATGTGATACTTCCTTTGTGTCCATGATATATCACCAGTGGAACAGAATGTCTCTTCAGGATTTGATTAACCATTAATTCATTCGGCATTTATTAAGTATTTGCCGTATTTCAGAGAATATACTAAGTGTCAGGGCTATAGATATCAGTAAGACATGTGTGGTCCAGAGCATTCACAGTATAGTGGGAGACACCAACCTATTAACAAATACTTAAAAGGATTTTCCATTAAAAAACCAAAGCAGATATTTACAAAGAACTATGGGATTTGTAAAGAATTACTTATTATTGCCTATGAGGAGTAAAACATCACAGAGAAGGTTAATTCTGAACTAGTCTTGAATGAGAAGTTCATGAAGCAGGGCTGAGTGAGAGAACTGATTTTCCTCTGTCTTCATCTATGTTGCCCCAACATGGCAGCTGGGGTATGAGACGAATTCAGGAAAGGTGGTCATATCCATGGCAGGATGGCTTCTATAAATAGCATTTTTTCTTAAAGTCGATAACTTCTGGTGCATTCTTATAGACACACCCTCTCTTAATATCCTTTAAAGGCTCCTTTAGGCAAAGATAAAATATTATCCACAATCTGCTATTCTCTTAATAGCTTAGCCAATGTTTGCTGTTCCAATGTCAACAGTCATTATATAGCTTGCTTTCAATGTGGGATTAAGCCTCTTTTATTCTTGCAGTAATCAGAAAAGCAATTGGAAAGTTAGTATGCTCTTTGGAATTCCATTGCAAAAGAATGAGGTTCTGCCAGATCCTGTCATGGAAGAAGAAAACAGACGCAAAAGCTGAAAAAAAAAAAGCTCCTGAAAGGGAAGTGCTGACAGGTTACACCAGTCACAAAACAGACATGCGGCACCCGAGGGTCACCAACTTGGAAGACGTGCCGAAGTTGGCCAGCAGGTCCCAGCATGCAGGGGCTGGAAGGGAACTAATTAATTAAAGAGTATCAGACATGTTGTCAGAGTGCAGACAGCAGAAAATAAAATGGACTTCAAGTAGTTTATCTAGTAGGGGAAGAGTAAGATCATGCTGAACTCATAAAAAATTTCTTCAGAAAAAAATAAGTTCTAACACATTTTGTTCCTATCATGGTTAGAAGATAAATTGCTCTTTCAGATTCTGACCAAAATAGAAGAACCAAAGCCTTCGTTTTAAAAAAAGAACGAAAAATTAACATTTATTGAGCACCTACCATGTGCCAAACACTGAGAGAAGCCTTCAGGGTGAATAAATTAACACTTGCCTTTACATTGTATTCTATGTTGAGTTTTGTAGTGTTTCAGCCTAGGCACCATTTTGTTTATGTTACCTCATTTAATTCTTGTGACAGCTCATTGAAGGAGATGTTATTTTCACAGATGAAGAAGCAGGTAACAGACCTGGGTCTCAACTCTGCTTTCACAGTGCACCAGCTGTGTTACCTTTTTTAAAAAAATTTTTGTTGGAGATGATTTACAATGTTGTGTTAGTTTCATGTGTACAGCAAAGTGGCTCAGTTATGCATATACATATATTCACTCTTTTTTCGATCCTTTTCCCATATAGGCCATTATAGTGTATTGAATAGAGTTCCCTGTGCTCTACAGTAGGTCCTTATTAGTTATCTATTTTATATATAGTAGTGTGTAGCTGTGTTACCTTTGAAAGTTACTGCCTCACTGCATCTGGAAGTCCCCTCTCTTCCCACTATTCCATAGGGGTGCCAGGCATCAGCCATTGCAGTAAGAATGACTTCAATGGGAACAACTAAGGAAACAGTCCATCTGCTTTGCTGGTCTAAGCAAAATGCTGACATGGTCAGGGCTCGCCTCAACCTTTCTTTTTCTCTCTTAAAAGGTTTACTCTTCAAGGCCTGAGACTTTTCAAATTCTCCTCTCCCTCCTTTCAAAAACCTGCTCTCAAGTCCTACCTTCACATCAGGGTGTAAAATTCCCAAGAATCTTTTTTGGTGTCAACGCTTTCAAGAACATCTGTATTTTAACAGGGAACTGAGCACTGAGCTAAGATCCCTAAGCAGTCATTGGCATCTGTCTGGAAACCTTAGAATCTTACCTGGGAGAGTTCTCCTGCCAGGCAGCTGTAAGGGCACACTCTTAGCCTGGTGTCTCCATTTGTGGCTCCTGCTGGAATACAGGCTCATGGATTCATACTGTCACCAGGGAAGGTTGCTGTAGTCTGTTGTCACCACAGTCAAGTTTCTGAATCTGTCAGCAGATTTTCCTCTTCTGAACCTTTACATTTTGATGCTCTCTTGGGGCCTAAACATAAGGTTAAAAGCACTGCTCACGATGGAGAAAGATGAAAAGAGGAAGAGCAGGTGCTTCCATGCCCACTTAAATGAGACCACTTTCCCTATTCATCGTCATGCGTTGTGTCTGTGGTTTGTTGAGATTCCCAGCAGGAAGGAGAGAAACCATTACTAGGTTGCCCCCACACACACAAATTTTCCTAATCAACTCACACTCAGTCCTTTCTTTTTATTCATGACCCACTGCCAACTGATCTTACAATTGAAGAAATAAAAATAAATAAATAAAATAGTTGTCCCTTACAAGAATATTGGACACGTCTGCTTTTAGCAAAAACAAGAAAAATATAGCTTCAGGAAGTTGTTAAAGAGGGTAAGGGAGTTGGTGGCTCATGGTATCTCCTCATGCCCTAAAATCACACTAGCAAGCAGTCAACTACTCCCTTAACCTTGAGGCTATTCTTGCTTAGATTTTCAATAATAATTTCTCCCTTAACCAGGGGGTACCATTGCCACTTACTTAAATTATCTTCACAGGGATGATGCATGCTTTCCCTCGGGTTCCTATTTGCTATATTCTTCTTCAGGAGCTTGGAAATAGAAGTTTTCATTTTGTTTCAGACCCCTCTCTTGAAAGTTTTGAAAGAGCTGGGAAAAGAGAGGGACAGAGTAATATCCATTAAGCATGTATTATATAGTTGGCCTTTTGTATAAGTTCCTTTATTAAATCTCTCATAAAAATACTCTAATGTAGATCTTATGATTACCATTATACAGTTGGGTATACCAAGTCCCATACATTGTACTGAAGTTGCCCAAGGTCCCATAGTTTTGCAGGCCCAGTGATATGAGCCACTCTACCCTACCGCCTCCCTGTACCATTGCCCCTGACAACCACAGTCACAGTTCTAAACTCTCTTTGTTATCTACCTAACATGAAGAAACTGGAAAGTTCTTAAGTTCCACCACAATTACCTTGGGTAGCAGATTTATTGCTTCTAACTATGGAAACCATTGTAGATTCTCTCCCCAAGCTACAGTGCAGCTGAGGCCAGAGGGAAACACTGAAGAAGGTGTGCAGCAACACAGAATCACAGTACTGGGAGGGACCTGATGATCATTGTGTTCTCTTCCTGCTTTGGGATCAGGAGCCCCGAGGCCCAGAAAGAGACTTTGATGTGTACAGGGTCATACAAGGAATTAAGCTCAGTTTAGAATCCAGACCTTCCAAACCTAGTGCTTCAAAGCACATCCTTTTCATCACACAGTATTTCTTCACCCACATGACTCAACAATCTTCCACCTCTGAGCCTTAGGGTAGGGTCTGAATGTTGCCTGCAGGGATGTGCTGAGAAAGAACAATTCCACACACAGCATTGTTTCAAGATATCAAGTCATTCAGATAAAAACCCTAGATATTCACAGGCCATTCAACCCCAGTGGCAGAATACATCCAGGGCTGAGATCAGAGTTAACAGTGCAGTTCCTAGCACATGACACCTTGCTCGTTTTGATTTATCCATTGTCTGAAAGATGATCCAGAAGTTGGGCGCTACTTCTAAATCACCAGGTTTTTCATTGTAAGCGACAACCTTTGCATTTTATTAGCATGCTCTACTTTTTAATAAGCCTATAAGGCTAGTATATCATAACAATGTCATTAAAACATTCCTCTCTACTGGATATAAATTGCCTTGATGGTGCTATGACGACATCTCCCAGAGCACGTTTGACAGAACGTCTTAAGATCCAGGCATGTCATTGTCACAGCAGGATGACATTGCAGCCCAGCCTGGATCCCCTCCTCATGGAAAAGGCATACGGTAGGGTAAGAAAAGGAGACAGACAACCATCCAGGGAGCCATTGATGGGTCTGTCACTGATAAGCTGTTAGACTTTAGAAAAGCCACTTAACCTCTCTGGGCCTCTTCTTTATCTATAAAATAAAACCTTCCTTTTCTATCTGTCTTCCTTTATCTATAAAATAAAACCTTCCTTTTCTATCTGTCTTCCTTTATCTATAAAATAAAAACTTTCCTTTTCCTGGGGTTGCTGTGAAGAGCAAACAAGATAATGTATATGAAAGCATTTTGAAGAACCAGTTGGATTGCCCAGAAAGCAGAGTCTGAGATAGCTTTTAGCATTCAGGATGTTTATTGGAGAGTGCCCTTGGGATCACACCTCTGGAAGACGGGAGAAGGAAGCAGTATTGGACAGAGGAAGAAAGCCAGTAGTTTATCAGGCCCAGTAACAGCCTCAGCCACACCCACGAGAAGACCTAGAGCTAATATAACCTGTCAGCAGGGTCTCGTCTTGTCTGAAATCTCCAGGATTTATAGCTGGCATCAATTAGTCATTAAACGTCAGTTGCCTCAAGAAGTAGTATGAGCCTAGGCTTGGTGGCTCTCTGCAGCTGAGATGTGACAGATGAAGGCTGTCTGCTGATAGCATTCCTAGTAGCTAGGGTGAAAATTCTTTCCTTTTTATTTTAATATTCTTTTCCATTATGGTTTGTCATAGGATATTGAAGATAGTTCCCTGTGCTATACTGTAGGACCTTGTTGTTTATCCATTCTGTATATAATAGCTTACCTCTGCTAACCCCAACCTCCCAGTCCATCCCTCCCCCTCCCCCAACCCCCTCCCCCTTGGCAACCACCAGTCTGTTCTCTATGTCCATGATTCTGTTTCTGTTTCATAGGTAGGTTCCTTTGTGTCATATTTTAGATTCCACATATAAGTGATATCATATGGTATTTGTCTTTCTTTTTCTGACTTACTTCACTTAGTACGATAATCTCTAGTTACATCCACGTTGCTGCAAGTGACATTATTTAGTTCTTTTTTACAGCTCAGTAGTATTCCATTGTATATATGTGCCACATCTTCTTTATCCATTCAATTGTTGGTGGACATTTAGGTTATTTCCATGTCTTGGCTATTGTGAATAGTGATGCTATGAACATAGGCGTGCATGTATCTTTTTGAATTATAGTTTTGTCCAGGTATATGCCCAGTAGTGGGGTTGCTGGATCATATGGTAGTTCTATTTTTAGTTTTCTGAGGAAACTTCAAACTGTTTTCCATAGTAGCTGCACCAACTTACATTCCCACCAACAGTGTAGGAGGGTTCCCTTTTCTCCACACCCTCTCCGGCATTTGTTATTTGTAGACTTTTTAATCTTGCCCATTCTGACTGGTGTGAGGTGATACCTCATTGTAGTTTTGGTTTGCATTTCTCTAATAATTATTGATGTGGAGCATCTTTTCATGTGCCTATTGGCCATCTGTATGTCTTTTTTAGAGGAATGTCTATTTAGGTCTTCTGCCCATTTTTCAATTTGTTGTTGTTGTTTGTTGTTGTCGAGTTGTATGAGCTGTTTGTATGTTTTGGAAATTAAGCCCTTGTCTCATCATTTGTAAATATTTTCTCCCAGTCTGTAGGTTGTCTTTTCATTTTGTTTATGGTTTCCTTTGCTGTGCAAAAGCTTGTAAGTTTGACTAGGTCCCATTTGTTTATTTTTGTTTTATTTCTATTGCCTTGGGAGACTGACCTAAGAAAACACTGGTACGATTTATGTCAGAGAATGTTCTGCCTGTGTGAAAATTCTTTCTTTAAAGAAGGAATCTTGTTGGCACAACACAGTTTCCATCCCATATCCACTTCCTCATATACATTTGGGAATTAGCCCTTCCAAGATTCCAATGAGCACTTTTTCCCTTGGGGTAACTTGAAAAGGGAATGTAAGTGGGACAAAATATAATCCCTACTGCTGCAGCTGGTCTCGGGACCATAACAGATACTTTTCCTCCCCTCCCCCATTAAGCATTTCAGATTCACCTCACCTCTGCTGGTAACTTCTGCCCATCTTGGTTGCTGGTCTGGTCTGGTGATCCAGACCCTTGAGATTGATGAGTTTGGACACCTGATCCTCGTACCCTTCTCAGGCCAGGCTTGCTTTACTTGTCTTTTTACATTCATCATTAGGTAATGGAATACAAAGAGAATCCAGAAAGACCTTCTGGGTGCCAGACATAGTTTTGCCTGCCCCCATGATGCCAAAGTAGCCCTCTGAGGAGGGCCAGTTACCTCTGCAAAGGTGGCATCTCCTCCTCCTATCTGCTGGTCCTCAGACACAAGAATCCAAGAAACAGCAGATAACAGCCCTAACTTACAATTTAATTACTCTATCTGTGTTCCTTGGCTGAAATGGGTGACCAGGACCACTAAACCCACAGAGGACAAAGTTGTGAGGATGGAAAGCATAAATTTCCTAATTGGGCCATTGAGAGTGTTAGACCATAGTAAGTGGACCACTTCTGCCTCTACACCTTGATTCACAGGCTCACATGTTCTAACTACTGGAGACAGAGCCCCTTACACAGATCTTTGGTTCAGGGTTTATACTGTGTCCTAGAGGTTGGCACACCATCCTTAAAATAAAGTATTGCTTCTGAGTAGGTATTTCAGCCATGACTTCTGCAAGCCATTCCAACATACTCTCATGCCAGCAGTGTCTGGATGGTGAGATATGTTGTATGACCAGTGGATCTCACGGGCTATACTCTCTCATAGCCTTTGCTTTGTAGGGTCCCATAAGCTGATCCTAAGATATGTAGAACTCTGTGGTGGTGAATCAGACACTCTATGGGTCCTTGGACAGTGCTTTTGCTGCTTTTCCATGGGCAAGAAAGGCACAACTCATACCTGAAAAATAGCCTATTTTTGTCAGAATGAATATGTGCCATTTTCTGGACTGAAAAGGTCTAGTGCAGTCAGCTTGCCACCAAGTGGCCAATTGGATATTGGGAACCCAGCATTGGTCTCTGTTTCTGATAGACTGGATATTAAGTGGCAACAGTTTCTAGGTTACCTTTAGTGAGTGGGAGTCTGTGCTTTTGGAACATGAGCAATCTCCATCCCTGTGATGGTGGCCACTTTGTTCAACTGCCCGTAATGCTAAAACGAGGGTAGCCAATACACAGAGGCTGGCTGACATCAACTGGCCAAGTCATTTTGTCTGATTGGTGTTTGCTCTCTCTGTTGCCACAGAAACTCTCTGGTGGGTATTAACATGCAATACAAAGGTCTTCACACACTGAATCTCCTCCCTCGCACATGTGTGTTCTACTGCCACCACTCCCTGCCCTGCAAATACCTTGTTGGTGATCTTCCAATCTTTCTCCTTCCAAGTCCATGGCCAGCCATCCAAGTCATTCATCACTCTCTGTGAGTCTGTATATATTCAGATCTCAGGCCATTTATCTTTCCACGTTCTTCCTCTCCTTGCTTTCATATCCATTTCATATTTCCCTCACCTCAGCCGGCTCCTCAGCTGGTCTTGGTCGCTTCCCTGCTTTGGTGACCCAGACACTTAAGCATGAATGGTCTAAACACCTGATCTTGGAGCTCTTCTCAGGCCAGAGAAGAGTAGATGATCAGGTACATTTCCAAAAACTATGCCCATTAGGAATAATTTCACTTATAACTGTCTTTCAAGGCCAACCCTGGTAGAGGATGTAGTATAACCATATATTTTCAGCTTTGACACACAGAATGAGCCAACCCACTCATCTGTATTGCATAGATTCTTTTCTCCTCAGTCAGCTGGTCATAAGGAACCTTTCCTCCCTACCCATGCAACTGTGGGTGTGATCTGAGAGAGGAGTGCTGGTACAACAGTGGGAGATGACACTGGAATCTGGGCTCCATGCAGCTGGCTTGCTCTTCCCCTTTGTCCCCGTTTGTGATTTATTCTAGATATACCACTTTAATCTTGCAACGTATTGCTGCTGGGCCTGCTTGATCTTATGACTTAGTGAATTGGACAGGACCCAGTTCATGATAGGTCATTCTGGATGCGTGTTCACTTGGTGTCCCGTGGGCAAATGCTCTGTATCTATCAGATATCAATAACCAAGCCAAACGTGGTTTTCCAAAAAGTATGTGATTCTCCAGTGCAAATGATATGGCCTTGCTCCAGAAGCTCAGGGATCAATATTGTTATTCTCCCATTGGGGCTTACCATAAACTCCATACGACATCTTTTCCTACAAATGGTATCTCTAATGCCATAACATTTTCAGGGTATTTGCACTGCATCATGAACCTGATGTGCAAGTCCCTTTTCTACTTTGGGCTCTCTACGACCTGGCAGCCTTCTTTATATGGGCTGAAGCAACATTCCCAGGTATAGAATATGCTGCCTTCAAAACATGAAGAGGCCTAACAGGCACTGTGATTCATTCTTTGTGGTACGAGAAACGTGATGAAATAATTTGATCTTTACTTTGGATGGGGTCTCCCAGCATGCCTCTAAGCACTTGGACCTCTCAAAATTTTACTCAGGTGGCAGGCTTCTTGATCTTTGTAAGACGTATCTAAATACCAAAGTACATGCATCTTACCAAGGCCTCCGCTGTGCTAGCCGCTTCTTGTTCATCTATACCAATAAACGTGACGTTATCAAAGTATGGAATAATGCAATATTCTGTGGAATGTCCAGATGGTTAGGATCTTTTCAAACTATATTATGACACAGGACAGGAAAAGTTAACATAGCCCTGAGGCAAAAGTATGAATGTATATTGATGTTCATTCCATATGAATTCAGACTGTTACTGGTTCCTTATTTAATAGGGAAAGAAAAGAATGCACTTGTGAAATCAGTGGCTGTATACCATGTTCCTGGGGCCATATTAATCTGCCCTAGAAGAGATACCACATCTGGTGCAGCAGTTGCAATTGGAGATCCTAGTTAGTTGTATTTGCAAAAGTCTCTTGCCATCCTTTAGAATGCATCTGTTTTGTTTGTTTGGTTGTTTTCAGGGACCAAAGTGGTAAATTAAATGAGGCTATAATGGGCACCAACTTTCCTGCATCCTTTAGATCTCATGGATGGTCTAATTTCTGGTATCCCGAGTATGCAATCTTTAAAATTTTATCTTCTCTAGGAGAAGGGAGAAGGGAGCAGTTTTAGCCTTTGCACTAAAATAGCCCTTGCCCCACAAGTCAAAGGACCCACTCTGGGTGTTATGCCGACCATAAGCTATATGTACCCTAAATATATACTTGGAGAGTGGTGGAAAGCCTAAACTGGTAGGTTTGAGAACCTAATGGACCCACTGTGAGTTGAACTTTGGCCAGTATTCAATTTATTAAGTGGCCCCTCTAACAAAGGGAACATGTCGGTATTTTATGTCTCTAGCCACTCTAGCAGTTCTAAAAATGTTTAGATAAGAGACTCAGGACGAAGATGGTGTCATAGAGTTCCTGAATATCCCTCCTCCTACAGACATACTGAAGGTAGAGTTGCACATGGAACAATTCCTTCTGAGAGAAATCCAAAAACTAGCTGAGTGACTCCTACACATCTGGCTACTGAGAAAACACCCACATTGAAATTGATAGGAAAGGCTGAGACACACTCTCAACATAAACCCCACTCCCTGACACAGCAGCATACAATAAGGAGGGAATCCCAACTCCCAGCTTCTCCATGAGGAGGGAAGGGTTTGGATTGAACACCTAGGGTCCAAAATTTTAAGGTTCCCACCAACATAGACACTGTAGCAAAATAAAAAACCAAGGGACTATATTCCAAATGAAAGAACAAGATAAATCTCCAGAAACTGATCTTAATGAAACAGAGATAAGTGGTTTACCGCTAGAGAGTTCAAAATATCAGTCATAAAGTAGCTCACTGAGGTCAGGGGAGCAATGCATGAACAAAGTGAGTGTTTCAACAGAGGTGGAAAATATAAGAAGAACCAAAGAGAAACGAAAAAGCTGAAGAATACAGTAATTGAACTGAAAATTTCAATAGAGGGGTACAACAGGAGGCTGGATCAAGTGGAAAAAAGGATCAGAGAACTCGAAGACAGGGCACTGAAATTTAACCAGTCAAAGGAGCATAAAGAAAAGAGAATGAAAAAGAGCAAAGATAGCTTAAGGGACTTACGGGATACCATCAACAGGACCACCATGAGCATTATAGGGGTCCCAGAAGGAGAAGAGAGGGAGAAAGGGGCAGAAAGCTTACTCAAAGAAATAACACCTAAAAGCTTCCCTAACTTAGGAAAGAGAGAGATGTCCAGATCCAGGAATCCCAATGAGTTCCAAATAAGATGATAAAGAGACATATACCATGATACAGTGTAATTAAAGTTATATATAGTACAGTTACGTTAAAGACAAAGTGAAAATTTTTAAAGCAGTAAGTGGAAAGCAATTAGTTACGTACAAGGAGACTTTCATAAGATTACAAGAGTTTTCATCAGAAACCTTGCAGGCCAGGAGGGAGTAGGAAGATATATTCAAAGTGCTGGAAGAAAAAAATTTATTTGGTAAAGTTGTCTTTCAGAAGTGAATGAGAGATACTTTTCCAAAATATACAAGGAACTGAAACTAGAAGAAAACAAAATAAGACACAAAAAAATCTAATTAAAAATGGGCAAGAGACCTGAAGAGACATTATCCAAAGAAGAAATACAAATGGCTCAGAGGTACATGCAGTGGTGCTCAACCTCACTAATCATCAGAGAAATGCAAATCACAGACCACAGTGAGATATTACCTCACACCTGTTAGGATGTCTGTTACCAAAAAGACAGGAGATAAAAATGCTGACAAGGATATGGAGAAAAGATAACCCTCGTGCACTGTTAGTGGGTATGTAAACTGGTACAGCCATTATGGAAAACAGTATGGGGATTCCTCAAGAAAATCTTTAAAAGAACTACCATATGATCCATAAATCCCACTCTGACTGAGTATATATCCAAAGGAAATGAAATTGCTATCTTGAAGAGATACCTGTACTCTCATATTCATTGCAACATTATTCACAATAGCCAAGGTATGGAAACAACCTAAGTGTCCATTGACAGATGAATGGATAAAGAAAATGAATATGTATATGTGTGTGTATGTGTATGTACTGAATATTTATTCAGCCTAAAAAAGAAGGAAATCCTTTCATTTGCAACAACATGGATGAAGCTGTAGAGCATTATACTAAACGAAATAAGCCAGACAAAGAAAGACAAATACTGTATGGTATCACCTATATGTAGAATCTAAAACAAAACAAAAAGAAGTTGAATTCACAGAACCAGAGAATAGAGTGGTGGTTGCCTGGGACTGTAGGGTGGGGGAAACAGTAGGGAGAGGCTGGTAAAAGGGCACCAATTTTCAGTTATGAAATGAATAAGATCTGAGGATTTAATGAATAATATGGTGATTATAGTTGAAGAAACTGTATTGTGTAATTGACTTTGCTAAGAGGGTAGAACTTAAGTGCTCTCACACACACAGAAAGGTATATATGTGGGGTGATAGATGTGTTAATTAACTTAATGGTGGAGCTCCTTTCACAATGTATATGTATATCGAATCACCACATACACTTTAAATATATTATAATTTTATTTTTCAATTATACCTCAACAAAGCTGAAAAAAATTAATTAATTAAAGTATTTGGAAATCTCCCTGCCTTCAGTGTTCAGTTTCCTGAGTAAATGACTGAGGTTTCTCTTGGGAAAGACTGAGACAATAATTAATATGTATCTTTGTCATCATGTAGCAGGGTCCTTACTCCTGGGGACTTAGTTATCTCTTCAATCAATGGATTCTAGATCCAAAAACTGGATCAGGTGCAGAAATTGGGCAAGGGATTGTGATATTTTGTTGCGGTAACTGCGTTCAGACTTCTGATCGTCCTTCCCAATTTCCTCTGGTGGGACAAGCTAAACAGTGCCCTGTTGGTTGCCCAGCAATTTTGCCCCTGGGGATGCTGCATTCTTTAAACCATCTCAATAACTGTCTGAAGGTCAGGCCCCCTTGGGTACGCCGCTGACCTTGCTGCTCATTAGAATAATCACATTCACTTGTCTTTCAACTGCAAGCACTGCTACCTGGTTTCCATTGTTCTGAAGTCCCATCATCCCCACTGCTATCAGTGAGCCTAGTTCTGTAACGACTGTACCTACAAACAGCTCTGGTCTGTAGACAAGAGCACCACTGAACATTTTTGTGGTGCTGGTGCCCTTTCACAAGACCATTCTTTATGGCCTTAACAATTGGTTCATCCTTCTGGCTTTCCCCTGGAACATGATTACCTGGTGGGTTTTCTGGCCTTACATAGTGTATCCACTTCAGCATGCCCACTTCCCTAATTCTTTTATTCCCTTCCTTCATCAACTGCCATGAGAATTGTGATATTTGAACCTCATTCAGTGCGGACCATCACTTTTTTCAGGTTTCTAGGAGTCATCCTTATAGCAAGTCCACCTTATCTCCTGGGGTCTTTGCCAAGGTATCAAATCCTATTCTCAGGAGAGTACTCTCGTTTTGTTAAACTCTTCTTTATCCGATTTGATGTTCTTACCCTCTTGATCAAATATATCTCTTTTAACTTCCGCCATACCAGGAGGCTAGGTTTTATAGCGCCTTTAGGATATAGTCACTTTTATCCCTTGTAAGGCCCAGAATGTCCCCAGCTAAGTTTTGCTGTGAGTTAACTCCAGAGTCCAAAAGGGAAGGTAGAGGCAGCTCCTGGGAGAGGGGACATGCCATCTTGCAGGAGAGCGGCCTCTTCATGGTCTTCAAGCAAGGAGGTAGTATTAGCTCTTACTGGGGAGTAGTAGTCCACTAATTCAGACTCAGGAAGTTCAGGGAAGCCTAAGGATTCAAGGATTTTGGGTTACCAACCCAGACGTTTCCGTCCCATATGTCAGGGTCCCAGATTTTGCCAGAGCCCTGTCCTTGAAATAGCAGAACTTCCTTGGCTCAGAATTTAACCTTCTTTGGAGAATGGTGGTATAGACAGAATATGTGTGTCCCCTCAAAATTCACATGTTGACACCTAATCTCCAGTGTGATGGTATTTGGAGGTGGGCATCTTTGGGAAGTTATTAGGACATGAGGATGAAGCCCTCATAAATGGGATTAGTGCCCTTTTAAAAGAGGTCCCAGGAAGAGTTCCCTTGTCCCTTCTGCCACATGAGGACACAAGGATAAGAAGGCTGTCTTCAAACGAGGAAGTGGGCCTCACCAGGCACAAAATATGCCTGTGCCTTGACCTTGGACTTCTCAGATTCCAAAATATGAGAAATAAGTGTTTGTTGTTTATAAACCACCCAGTCTATGGTATTTTTATTAAAACAGCCCCTACAGACTAAGACAGTTTGGCTACTCTTATGATGAAACTCTGACCCTGGTCCTAAGCTTTCTCTGCCCTTCCATTTCAGGAAATGAGTTGCCTTTCTGTACCATCTCTCAGTTTCATAATTGGCTTTCAATTACCTGTTAATTGCTCTCAGACTTTTATTATCTTTTTCTAGAATGTCATTCAAGCATAGCATTAACCATTAGAATCTATAGTACTTAGTTTCTTTCCTCCCACATTTTTTAGAGGCCTGATATAGAGTACCAGTTGATGTACTCCTTTCTACCTGTATACCTGTATACCATATCAGCTCACCTTCAGGTGTCCATTTAACAATTGGACAGTCACCTTGTGCCAAAGACTCAGAACTTTACTAACAGTAATTGGGTCTTCACTGACAGCCTGGTGATGAGTGTGTGATCCATCTCCAAAACCGCATCTCGCCATCTTCTTTCTCCAGCCAGTCCTGGAACTGATGGACCCATGCTGGATTCTCCAGGAAGCATCTGTGAGTCAAAGTTTAATGTACAAAGTATTTATTAGGGGTGCCCTCGGACTCATATCACTGGAAGAGAGGGGAAGAGAATATAATTAGGTAGAAAGACAAGTTGTGATGTCACCAAAGCTATAAGACATTCTGGAGCTAAAAAGACTTATTAGAGCTAAATCGAGTTTGACTGAAAGGCTGGGCTCTTAAAACCACATCAGTCAGTTATTGGATGTGGGTTGTTGCCCTAGCAAGGGACAGGATTTGAGGTGAGGAAGCTTTACAGCCGAAGCAGTCTCTGAAGGGGCTGATGGCTGGAGGTTTTCTGCTGATACCAGTCTCCACAGCTAGGGCAACAAATTTTTTAGTGAAGGGGGAGGGGTCCGGGGAGCACACCCCAGCATTCACCACAGAAAATATTATTACCCCTACTTCTCCCACATCTCTCATCTCACTTCCCAGGCTTATTACTAACTTATTCTCTTGCCATATTGAGTCTTTGCCATCTTGGTTTCTCATATATTAAATGGGAGTGACAGTCCCTCCCTTACCTACTTCCCATGATTGTTAAAGGGGTCAAAAGGGATAATGGGTAAAGGAAAAGGCTTTGTGAACTCTAAACCACTTTACAAATACTAGGAAGTATTATCATTTCTAACTTTCAAGGTTATTTAACATCAAGAAATATTGGGTAAAAACAAATTTCTCCTGATAATCTTCTGTTACAAAGCTGCCTAGTTTCTTAGGTTGATCCGTGGGGTATTCTGCTCTTCATAATCACGCTAATCAAAGATACCAGATCTTTTTAAAGCTACTTTGAAGATCAGAAAACTCTCTTTAGATTTCACTATTATTACCAAACTGTCAGTAACAAAAATCTGATATTTGGTGATGAAGATGAGGGACCAAATGTGGAGAGAAGGAAAGGATTATTATTTACTTAATTATTTCTATTTGCTGAACACTAGGTATGGTGAGTTACATGTTGCTTTTATACATCAGCCACATGAAATATGAAAGTGAGGTCTTCTAAGCTCCAGGTCAAACAGCAGGCTCTTTATTTCCATTTCACGAATCTCTGCTGCCTCCTTTAAGAGACAAGAAGACCCACAAATACTGTCACACCATTCCTAAGGTACAGAATCTGAAGTCAGTTCTCGCTTCCTTTCTTGGAAAAATGTAGCTACGTCTGCAGAGCATAAATCTGTAAAAACACAAAATTAATACATCATATCCATCTTCAAAGTATCCACATTTGGGAATTGGGAAACTACAGCAAGTATTTTTCCTGCAACAAATCAGAGGCTAAGCCAGATGCCAAAGCCCCAAAATGCACCTGTGTTTGGCAGTTCTATCTGGGGAGTAACTCGGCATGATCTACTGCACTGGCTCTTTCAAAGAGAAGCCTCAGAAGGGAGGAGAAGAATGTCTGAGGGTTTGTCTGGGGAAAAATAAAAGAAATAATTGTTCTAAAAAAAAGAGAAATTGGAATTTCACCGGCAGCCCAAGATGCACAGAAGCACTTTAAATTTCTGTGGCTGGTATCCTTCATCTGAAAATCACCAACTTGTTTAAAAATCCCTCATCTGGTTTTTTGGCTGCTGCAAGCACACAGCCTGAAACCGAGTGTGTCTAGATACTCATATGTACTCAGCGGGGACCCTGGGGTACTCTGGTGTGCTGTGACCTCAATTCCTCTTGCCAGCATTCGTATGGGAAACAGCAGAACAAGAAACTCAATTTCAACACAAGTTATCAGCTATCAATAAGGAGCCACGTGGAAGTGAGGTTTTGCTATCATGATTTCAATTAGACTCAGATGCATGGAAAAGGGAGGAGTTTTGCCCCAGCCAAGGTCCTCTACTACACTGTACACTGTTCCCGGTTCTGGCTCTCTTCACATAGAGACAAAATAATCCTGCCTGGAAAGAATGCAAGCGGTGTGGTACACTGAGCTGTGGGGTATGTGTGTGTCTGTGGGTAATGAGTCTAAAGTAGCCCTTCCAAACTGAGTTTGGTTTCATGTTTTTCTGTCTGTGTCTCCAATATTTAATTTTTCTCCTCTCTTATTTAGCTGTGAAATTGTACTGTTTTCTCGTAAAGCATTTTGGCTTGGCGCAGGCACTGTGGAAGGTAAAGCTAAGTTATACTGTAGTAACACAGTAAAACAGATCAGAGAGAGGCTTAGCAGCACCTGGCGTGTTGGGTGGCCGTGGACTGGCAGTCAGGACCTGAGGACTCAACCACCACACCAGTGTGTGATGTTAGCCGAGCCATTGTCCCCCTTGGTTCCCCGCTTTTGCATTGGCAAGAGGAACAGATTGCAGGTGGTCTGCAAGATCGCTTTCCACCACAGCAGATTCTGATCGGCATCATTTTGTAGATATCGTTTATTCAACTGCAAACTTTTGTCTCAGTAATGATGACTGCTGATGTCTAGCCTGGTGACCAGGTGAACAGTATACGTATTTCCAGTTGCAGGTGATGGAAGCCAAACTAACAGTGATTTCAGCCGTGATGAAATCGAAGCTGTGATAAAACATGACGTGTGGTGGTTTTGGAAGGTAAGGTTTGTTTTTTGAATCAACTTTATCATCACGATTCAAAGCATTATCTTCATATGTGAAGCTATGTTTTGGGTGGTATCTACCTGGTGGATTGATCCCTGTATTATTATGAAATTCCCCTCTCGTTTTTGCCTTACATGTGTATCTAGTTCTATATCTATCCTTGCCTTAGAGAATAATTGCTCTGATATTCGTAGTTACGGTGGCTTTTTTTTTCTTTTGCTAGAGTTTGTATGATATATCTTTTTATTCTAAATCTTTTTGGGTATTTATATTTAAGGCATATATGACTGGGTTTTGCAGCACATAGAGATTTGCTGGTGGTGAATTATCCTACTTTATGTTTGTCTTAAACTGTGTTTCACTTTCAGTTTTGAAGGATAGAATTCTAGACTGTCAATATTTTCTTTCAGCATTTTAGAGATGTCTTTGCCTTGTTTCCTGGCTTTCACTGTTTCGGTTGAGACATAATCTTTAAGTTTTATCATTACTTTTTTGAAGGTAGTGTGTCTTGTTTCCTGACTGCTTCTGTGATATTTCTCTTTATTTCTTTCTATGATGTAGGTGTGGTTTAGGTTTATACTTTTGTTGACCTGCCTTTCGGGTCACTAATCCTGTCTCCTCTTAGGCTTTGCTATGTCTCATCTAACCCATGTAATGGATTCTTAATTTCAGACTCTGTATATTTAGTTCTGAAATTTCCATTTGTTTCTTTTTTTATAGACTCTGTTCTCTGGTGAAATTGCGAGCCTTTTATCTATCTTCTGCCTCTTTTCATGTTGTATATTTAATTATATTAACCACAATTATGTTAAGGTTCTTTTCAGTTAACTATAATGTTTAAATTATCTGTGGTTTTATTTTTAGTGTGTGTGCATGCATGCAAGTGTGGGAGTTTTGCTCCTGGTATTCAATCATGTGCTTCTGTCTTTTGTCAGGCCAGGTGATCTTAGGTTGAATGCCAAGCATTGTGTATTATAATATATATAAGTTCCAAATCGTTTTATCTTCCTCTAGAAGGGATTTACTCTTCCCATTGCCAGGCAGAAAGAGCGGTAACTGATCACTTACCTCAGTCTATTCAGGGACAGGACTGAATCAAGGTTAGTATCCCTAGTAAGTCCCAGTCTATCTCTAGCTCACCCTGGTTCCCCAGGATTTTCCACTAAGAGCCCAGTGTGTTCTTCAAGACCCCTCCTTTTTGTGGGCACTGAATTCCAGTGTTTGTCTCATGAAACTCTTGAATGCTCTGCTCCGCTTCCCAGAAATGTTCTGCTTAGGTTTCCAGCCTTCCTTCCTACTCAGCCCTAGAATTCAGCAAACGTCCTTAAAGGAAAACTAGCTACATGCTAATCCTATCCCAGTCTCAGCCAAAAACTCTGCCAGTTTCTCTATTCCTTAGCAGCAGTTGGTACAAATTCCAGAATCTAAACCTCTTGCCCAAGCCCACTACCACTAAATGCTCCCAGAGTAAAAATGGCTGTAGAATTCATCTCACCTCCCCGAGGAATTCACCTCCCCAGAGTTTTAGCCCATACAGTTCTCATAGCCTCAACAGCTTTCCGGTGCTTTTAGCCAGATGATTGCTGTATTTTCTCTGCCATTTTTAGCTTCATCAGTAGGAACATTGGTCTGACACAAGTGATTCCAACCATTCAGAAGTGGAAGTTCTTCCAGGCCCTTTACATACTTCTCTGTCAGTCTCAGGATGAGGACTCTTCACCTTTGTGCTTTTTGTCTCCTGGTTGCAACCTGGGACACTACTTATACAAGTATCCTAGCACTCAAAGATGAGATGGATAGAAAAGACTCCTCCTTCTCCTTCAAGAAAAATCATACTCAGAGACCTCCAAGCATGCTTTTTTCTATACATCAGATACAATAACTAGGTCACATGTTCACTTCTGGTTATGAGGGAGTCTAGAAAAGTATCTTGCAAAGGGAAGTGAAATTTCCATTATTGGTTTATACTCATTATGGTTTATTTTCTGGGACTGGGCAGTTTGCCACCCCATTCCAAATCAGTGTTCTATTACCAAGGTGTGGAATGGCCTTTAGATGGAAACTCACATCCTGTTTCACTGTGGTTCAAAGAGATGGGAATACAGGAAAAGGAATATAGTAGGTAGTCAGTGCCCTGCTCCTTGAATGACTAAGTAATGAATTAATGACAAGATAGTCATTTTGCTCTGGTTGGGTGGAGAGCAAAAGGTAAGTTTGTGAAATTGGTCTTTGCATGTCCCTTCCTGAGTAACATGTCTACCTGTGTGTGCTACAAGCGTCAATGAGGGTAGAGATTGTGTCCTATCATCGTTGCAGTTAATGTGTTGTCATACAGAAGGCATTCAGCTGCCACTTGTTGATTTGAAGAGAACTTTAAAGATTGAAGAGGATTTGGATAATTTTTGAGAAGAGTATAACTGTTAATTAATATCATGATGGGGTGTGTGTGTGTGTGTGTGTGTGTGCATGCTAGGAGTGAACAATTGTGAGTGTAGGGTGTGTGAGGGCTGGACAGTAGGCAACAACCTCACTATGATGGCAAGTCCGTGTTAGTAACAAATGAGGAACTACCTGCCAGGGCTGAGCATTTAAGAGTTTTTATACAAATAAGGTATGGAATGAAAAGCATTTCACTTGGCAGAAAAGAAAACAAAAGACATAAGAAAGGAACCAGCCCAAGGTCACAGGATCTAAGATAGAATCTATTAAATAGTCTAGACAGCAACCCCAACTCTCCAACCCTCCATTAAAATGAAATCCTTACAATGAATTTTAGGGAGTTTTGAAAGACATTCTTTGACCTAGACACCAGTCAAGTTATACACCAGACAAGTTATACACAGCTGAGCTCCACTTAATTGCATAATGAATGAATCAACTACTTTAAATCACTTTACAAAACCCCATACACTATCACATCTCCTTCCTTGTTACCAATACCTGTTAAATGCAGTCCTCATAGAGAAATAATTCACTTCATTGTATTAAAAATGCCCAACTGGAGTCCTTTAAGTGTTGCAGTTCTCAATTATCTCACCCCAAATCCACTGTGAAGTGATAATTAGGGGCTAAAAGCTAAACCGATTACTGCAGAATTCTCTCCTGACAGCCATTTAATAGCTAATCAGGAGTTAAATCCCCAAATTATGCATTTCTCAGCAGCACACAGATCACAATAAATTTTAAAAGTTTTAAGTTATCAACTTGTCTCACAACTTTGCCCCAGAGCACCAAAAGTAAAGGAATTAACAGTTTCGAGGATTAGAATTCCTTGACAGTTTATTCCATTTCTCTATGTAGAATGTTTGTTTCGGTTAATGATGACTCAAATCCAAATTCTGACCACAGCACCATATCATAAGACCTGCCTTTGCCCAGTGAAAGATACCATATCTTATCAGTATAAACATATTTGTGTTGCCTAATTTGCATATACAGGAAACCTGAAACCAGATGGGTGGTGGTCAAGAAGCCAGTATGTGCTCTAATGACATACAGGAGCAACATATATGGCTTTAGTAACTTTGAACCCCTTGAGCTTTCACGGATATATGACACATGCTCTTGCTACAGAGGTACAAGCTGTCCTGCTGTTATCCTAATAACTACAAGGTAAAGTCTGTGGTTAGAGACACTGGACTTCACTCTGACAAGACCCCTTATACTACATCCAGTCCACAGTGACCAGCGGAGAGGGTCAACACATATTTACATGGTGATTAATGGACCATCACAGACACCCTCCTAGATGCTGAGGTACTGTTGCCTTCTACCCCTACCTCAATAAAATGGAGGGGAGGGGAGTTAATAGGAAGGTTTTAAACAAAAATTTAGATATATCAGATAGTTTATATACAAGAGAATTTTTCATTGTGTTGAACAATTTTAAAATAAATATAAGTAATCTACAAATTACTATGATACCTATAATAGGTACCCTGATAGATAATATATTAATAGGTATTATGATACGCTGTGAGTATTTTCCACATTATTCCATTGAAGCCAGTGGAGTGAGTGTAACACATTTATTTCACTCTAGGTCTATGGTTTCCAACCAAGGGAGATTTTGCCACCCAGAGGCCATTTGGCAACATTTTGTTTGTCACAGTCAAAGGACAACCTTTGAAGGAAGGATGCGCCTGGTGTCTAGTGAGTAGAGGCCAGGGATTCTTGGCCTCTACTCACTAAACATCCAAAATGCACAGGACAGCTTCCCACCAACAAAGAAATATTTGGCCAGTAACACCAATAGTACCAAAGTTGCAAAACACTATTCTGTGTCCTAGACCCCTGTAGCGTTGACACTCTGTATACTTGAGGTGTATTCTCCGAGGCTGTGGGGACAGGTATGGGGATGACGGAGCACAGAAACAGTGTGCTGTAGATCTTCTGAGCCTCCATCCTGTTGCCCATCTTTTACAAATATATGTAATTCTATCTAGCTCCATCATCTTGTTCTCCCACTTTTTCTGGGCTTTATTAATTGTCTTCATTACTTACCAAAATGCCCCCTCATTGCCTAGGAGCATTGTCAGTTTAATTACATATTTACACGTTCATTTAACATATACTTTTCAAGTGCCTATTGTATGCTATGCATGGTCCCTTACTTCATGGATCTTAATTGGATATTAGTGGTCAATATCAAGAGAGATGTGATAAAGATAAAAGTTAAGAAGACAGATGTATATACCGGGTCGTATGCATTTGAGGTCTTATTAGAAATCATTTTATTTGGACTGAGATTTTCTTGGGGGAATAAACAGGGAGGGTTACATTAAAGAATAAAATTGGACGGTGACCTATTTAAAAGGAATGGTTTTAGAACTGGGACTGTTCAACCCATAGAAGGCAAAGCCAAAGTATAGTGTCATAAAGTTATAAAAGCCCCAGTAATTTTCTTCTTTTTAAAAATTTCTCTTCTAATCAAAACAGTACACGTGCTCAGTTTTGACGTGAAATATTAATTATCAATAAATAGCAATTCCGGGGCTTCCCTGGTGGCGTAGTGGTTGAGAGTCCGCCTGCCGATGCAGGGGACACGGGTTCGTGCCCCGGTCCGGGAGGATCCCACATGCCGCGGAGCGGCTAGGCCCGTGAGCCATGGCCGCTGAGCCTGCGCACCCGGAGCCTGTGCTCCGCAACGGGAGAGGCCACAGCAGTGAGGGGCCCGCGTACCGAAAAAAAAAAAGAAAAAGAAAAAGAAATAAATAAATAGCAATTCCCTGCCCACTGTCCTTAGAGTCTTGACATCTGATCTCCAAAGCATTGACTTCTGCTTATTTTACCTGTTTCTTTTGAAATTTAGTGTGATATTTCTAAATAACACTCTTATGTTATTCCTTGGTTTTTCCTTTAAACCCTAGCAGGAGGAGCCTTATACCATAGAGCGCCCCACATGTCACAGAGACACAAAAATCATCTATTATAAAACACTCAGACACCTCTGTTACTCAGGACCTGTTGCTCAGGACTCACACAGCACAAACTACTGTCCTAAACGTTGGCACTTGTGACCCATACTACTCAGGCCCTAGGGAAGCACTTTTCTCCATTTCTTTCCCTGTGTCCTAAAATCAAAAGCCTGACATTTTATGGTTGTGATGCTGTGGATACACAGAAATTATTTCATAGCGTGGCAATGATTTGAGTGGCAAAAGCTTTTAGGAGAGAGAGAGAACAAATTAATTAACTTGTCAAATCCTTCCTCTCAGGAAGGATTTGAATGAATCTTCTTTGAATAAAGACTCATCTCCCAGGAATTCCTAATGTCCATTTTCTAGTTTCTAATTCGTACACCATGAGTAATCACAAATTTGCACAGTATGCACAACAATTGCACTTGGCAACTGAGCAACGTTTTACATCATTAAATAATTTATGTTCCTCTTTATCAAATTTAGGAAGCTTTTTGAACTGGTAGACTTTATTTTTTAGAGCAGTTTTAGATTTACAGAAAAATTGAGCAGATCATTCGGAGAATTCCATATAAGCCTCTCTCCCTTACACAATTTCTCATATTATTAACAACTTATCTTAGTGTGGTTTATTTGTTATAATGAATGAACCAATATTGATCTATTATTAACTAAAGTCCATAATTTACATTGTTTCACTTTTTGTGTTGTACAATTCTATGAGTTTAAAAAGTGCATAATGTCATATATTCATCATTACAGTATCAAACAAAATCGTTTCACTGCCCTAAAAATCTCCTGTGCTTCATCTATTTGTCCCTCCACCCACCCTCAAATCCCTGGCAACCACTGATCCTTTTATTGTCTCTAGAGTTTTACCTTTTCCACAGTGTCTCATAGTTGGAACCATACAATATGTAGCCTTTCCACACTGCCTTCTTTAACTTAGCAATGTGCATTTAACTCTCCTCCATATCTTTTTGTGGATTGATAGCTCATTTTTAAAATTGCTGAATAATACTGTACAGATGTCCTAGAGTTTGTTTATCCATTTGCCTACTGAGGTTATCTTTGTTGCTTCCAGTTTTGGGTATTTATGAGTAAAACTGCTATAAACATTTATGTGTAGGTTTTATATTTTCAGACATTATTTTTTAAAATATTTCTCTGCCTTATAGTCCATTCCTCTCCATTTAGAATTCTAATTACATGCATGCTGGACAGCGTTTTACTTCCCCACAGTTCTCTAATGCCTTGTTCATTTTTCTTCAATTTTTTTATCTTCTCTGTTCTTCAGATTGGATCATTTTATTGACAAATCTTCAAGTTCATTGATACTTTTTAAAATCACAGATCTGCTGTTGATAACATTTCACTCACCATAGTGAATTTTTAATTTCAGTTGTACTTTTTGGCTCCAGAATTTCTACTTGGTTCTTTTTTATATTTTCCATTTCTCTCTTGATATTTCCTATCTTTGCACTCGTTAATGCTATATTTTCTTTTAATCCTTTGAGCATATTGTCTTTTCATCTTTTGACATATTTATACTACTTATACATTTATAATCTTTAAGGACTTTTCAGCTAAATACAATGCCTAGGTACACTTGATGTATGTTTCTTTTGATTACCTTTTTTCATTGAGTGTATCACTCTTTCCTGTTCCTTTGCATTTCTAGGAATTTTGGGTTGATAACTGGATAGTATGCTGTAGTGACTCTGGATTCTGAATGGTTCTTCTGAAATTTATTGGTTTTGTTTTTTTGTTTGTTTTTGCTCTAACATACAGTCATCTTGTCTGAATTGAAACCACAAAATCTGACTTCTCAGGTTGTTCAACACCTTACTTTGTTCAGCTCCCAGCGGCTGCTTTTTAAATATGGACTTCTGGGTATCTCCCTTGTGCCTGCATAACTGAGTAGTCAGTCGAGAATTTGAGCAAATTTATACTAAGATTACAGGATCTATTCTCTCCATGGTCCATTTTCTCTGTGGTTCCAAATAAATTTCCAGTTACTTCTTCAGCTCCAAGTTCTTCCTCTGACATCCTAAGTCAGTAAGTCTTCCACTTTTTGCCACTTGAACTATATGTGGTAGGTAGTACACTCAGCCAGAAGTGTATAAAATTCACAAATCTCATTAGGAGCCATAGAGTTTTTCAAGTGTAGACTGTCCTCTAGTTTCTGCCTGCCTTTTTGATGAGCCCCCCTGGGTTTCTTGTATGCATGTGTGGTTTAGCAGTCAGCCAGGGATTTGGGCAGTGTTTATAGTCAGATTTTAGATATCATCCTTTCTGATCCTCTCTCTCTTCCAAAAATTGTCCCCTTAGATTTCCAGCTGCTCTGATAATCTGAACTCTGTTGTTTGTCACCTTGAGCTGACAAGGCTGCAATTTTCTTTCACCAGACCTGGGGTGGGAGTTTGGGATATAATTAGGTATAAAAGCCACATAATCACAATTCTCACCCAAAGCAACAACACTCTATCAAGAATATACTCCCCTCAAGTCTCTGCCTGCCACTGGTCATTTCCCAGTGATTTCAGGTGATAACTTTATTTATAATCTTATCGAGTTTCAAAAATTGTTTGCTGGAGGTCAACTACTTCTTGCCACCATCACTGTATATCCTGCATGTGTTACATTAAGTTTTAATCTTTTATAGAATTCAAAAGACAAAAGCATTAAAAATGACATATCTATGTTAACAAGCACATACTACATATAGAGAGATGTAATTTGTGACATCAGTAACATAAATGGAGAGGGAGTGGAGAAGTAAAAGAGTAGAGGCATTTTGTGTGTGATTGAAATTAAGTTGTTAGCTTAAAATTGATTGTTATAACTTTAAGATGCTGTGTGTAATTCCCACGGTAACCACAAAGAAAACATCTGCAGAATATACACAAAAAGAAATGAAAAAATAATCAAAGCATGTCACTATAAAACTCAACTAGATGCAAAAAAGGTAGTAAGAGAGGAAATGAGAGACAAAAATCTATAAGACATCCAAAAAACAATGAAAAAATGGTAATATTAAGTCCTTCCCTATCAGTGATTACTTTAAATGTAAATGGATTTAGCTCCCTAATTCAAAAGATACAGATGGGCTGAATGGATAAAAATTAAGAAAAAAAAAAAACAGGATCCAACAACTTGCTCACTTTAGAGCTAAGGACACACATGGGTTAAAAGTGAAAAGGTCAAAACAGATATTCTGTACAAACAGTAACCAAAAGAAAGAAGGGGTGGTTATACTAATATCAGAAAAAATAGACTTTGAGTTAAAACTGTTACAAAAAGTAAAAAAAAGGACATTATAGAATGACACAAGGGTAAACTTAGAAGGTTTTACAATAATAAATATACATATGCACCAAGCTTCAGAGCTCCTAAGTATATAAAGCAAACATTGACAAAACTGAAGGGAGAGCTAGACAGTTCTACAATAATAGTAAGAGACTTCGGTACTCAATTTCCATAAAGAATAGAACATCCAGAGAGAAGATCAATAAGAATATAGAGGACATCAACAACACTGTAGATGATTTGGTTCCTAATAGACATATACAGAATACTCTAACCCCCCAAAATAAGAATAAACATTTTTCTCAAGTACACATGGAACATTCTCTAGCATAGACCATATGTAAGGTAGAAAACAAGTCTTAATGAAATTTAAAAGATTGCGATCATACAAAGTAGCTTTTCTGATCACAATGGAATGAAACTAGTAATTAAAGCAGAAGCAAACTAGAAAATCTGTAGATATGTGGAAATTAAGCAGCATACACTTAAACAACCAATGGATCAAAGAAGTCACAAGGGAAGTTATAAATTTTCTTGAGACAAATGAAAATGAAAACACAACATACCAAAACTTGTAGGATGAAGAGGATACAGTGTTAAAAGGGAAATTTACAGCTATAAATGTTTACATTACAAATGAAGAAAGATCTTGAATCAGCAACCTAAATTTATTCCTTAAGGAGCTAGAAAAAAAAGAACAAACTAAATCCAAATGGAGAATCCTAAAAGGGAATTAAGAACACAATTCCTCTTATGATAGCATTAAAAAGTAATTATGAATAAACTTATCCATGTAGCAAGACTTGTACACTGAAAACTATAAAACATTGCTGAGGAAAATTAAAGAAGACACAAATGACTGGAAAGAGATCTCTATTCATGAGTCGGAATCCTTAATATTGTTAAGATGACAATACTACCAAAGTGATCTACAGATTTCATGCAATCACTTTCAAAATCCTAAGAGCAATCTTTTGCAGAAATAGAAAAATCTATCTTAAAATTCATGTGGAATTTCAAGGGGGTTCTGAATAGCCGAAGAATCTTTAAAGAAAAAAAAAAAAGGAACAAAGTTGGAAGTCTCACATTTACAGATCTTAAAACTTTTTACAAAGCTACAGTAATTAAAACTGTTGTACTGCATGAAAACAGACATATAGAGAAATGGAATAGCATTGGAAGCCTGGAACAAAAACCAAATTTGCATTTGCGGGCAAGTGATTTTGACAAGGGTGCCAAGGCCATTCAATGAAAAAGAACATTCTTTCAACAAATGGTATGGGAGAAACTGAAATCCACATGCAAAAGAATGAAGTTTGTCCCTTTCCTTACACCATATGCAAAAGTTACCTCAAAATGGATCAGAAACCTAAACATAAGAGCAAAACCTATAAAACTCTTAGAAGAAAGCATAGGGTAAAATCTTCATGACATTAGATTTTTCAGTGATTGCTTGGATATGACACCAAAAACACAGGTAACAAAAGAAAAAATAGATAACTTGGACTCTATCAAAGTTGAAAACTTCTGTGCATCAAAGCACTCAATCAGCAGAGTGAAAAAGCAATCCATGGAATAGAAGAAAATATTTGCAAATCATATTGCTGATTAATATCCAGAATATATAAAGAACTTTTACAACTTAACAACTTCTACAACAACACCCCCCCCCAAAAAAAACCTAATTAAAAATGGGCAAATGGGCTTCCCTGGTGGCGCAGTGGTTGAGAGTCCGCCTGCCGAGGAAAGGGGACACAGGTTTGTGCCCCGGTCCGGGAGGATCCCACATGCCGCGGAGCGGCTGGGCCCGTGAGTCATGGCCGCTGAGTCTGCGCGTCCGGAGCCTGTGCTCCGCAACGGGAGGGGCCACACAGTGAGAGGCCTGCGTATTGCAAAAAAAAAAAAAATGGGCAAATGACTTGAATAGACATTTTTTCCAAAGAAGATATACAATTAGCCAACAAGCATAGAGAAAGGTACTCAACATCACTAATTATTAGGGTAATGCAAATCAAAACCACAAGATATCACCTCACACTCATTGGAGTGACTGTCATAAAAACAGAAAGTAAGTTTTGGTGAGGATGTGGAGAAATTGGAATCTATGTGCACTGTTAGTGGGAATGTAGAAAGTGCAGCCATAATAGAAAACTGTGTGGTGGTTTCTCAAAATATTAAAATGGAATTGCCATACGATCCATCAATGGTACTTCTGAATTTATATCAAAGAATTGAAAGCAGAGTCTCAGAGAGATATTTGTACACCATGTTCATAGCAACATTACTCGAAATAGCAAAAGGCGAAAGCAACAAAATGTCCGTCAACTGACGAATAGGTAAACAGAATGTGGTATATTACAAGGAAAGGAATATTAGCCTTAGAAAGGAAGAAAATTTTGACACATGCCACAGTTTTGAAGACTCTCTGCTAAGTGAAATAAGCCAGTCACAAAAAGGCAAATACAGTATTGTTCCTTTTACATCAAGTATCTAGAGTAGTCAAATTCATAGAAACACAAAGTAGAAAGGTAGTTGCCAGAGGCTGGTGGAAAGGGGCAAATGGGAAATTATTGCTTAATGGGTTTAGTGTTTCAGTTTTACAAGATAAAAATGTTCTGGAGATTGGTTGAACAATAATGTGAGTATATACTACTGCACTGTATATTTAAAAATAGTTGTGATGGTAAATTTTATGTTGTGTGTATTTACCACAATTTAAAAACAAGATAAATTTTCTCTTAAACGTGACTCTTGTTTGTTTTTGAGATATTCCTTTTACATCCATAGACTAGTCTCTCTTTAGCCTTGTTCTATAGCTCTTGTCAACTCTCCTTTACCATTATTCTTAGGATTTAACTTTGGTCTTTTGTTAGATCCTCTGGTTTCTGGATCCTGTGGCTTTCCATCTTTTAGTTCACTGCACTCTTTGGTCCAACACCTTCTCCAGTAGCTCCTGAGAAGGGGTGCATGAGATGTAATATTTCTGAGACTTAGCATATCTGAAAATCTTTTTTCAGTCCTCATACTTGATCTTGATCAATCATTTGTCTGATTATGGAAATCTTTGTTGGAAGCTGGAATTTAGGAAATGTTACTTTTCTATTTTCTTCAGTGCAGTGGTTGAAAAGTCCACTGCCATTCTAATTGCTTATTTCTCCAGTGAGATTTAAAGAAATGTTCCCTTGTTCTCAGTATGCTGGTCCCCATTATTGAAATTTCAATCTTCTACCTTGGTAAGTGTCCATTGTGATGTTCACTCAGTGTGCCCTTTGATTCTGGTATCTCATATTCTTCAATTCTAGAAAAAATTCCTTATTTGTTTCTGTAATCAATTTATTTTCTTCATTTCCTATATTTTCACTTTCTGGGAATTTTACGATTCACACATTACACTAACCCTCTTGTTTTCTTATATTTTCTCTTCTCTTCACTATCTCTTTGACTTTTCCCCTCTGATTTCTGAGAGATTCCCTCAAGTTTATATTCTAAATATTTATTGGATTTTTTTCCCTTCTGCTACATATTTTATGATAAAATTCTGAAATTTATTTTAAAAATTTTTGTTGATTTCTCCTTTTGTGCCTTCCTTGTTCCATCTTCTTTTAACAATCAAAAGTAGTAATTACATTTTTTTGTACTTTTATTTTCTCATATTGTCTGTTTCCTTCAAGTTTTTTCTGTTATGTTTACCTATTTTGTTTTCTCTCTTTTATGTCAGATGCTTTCCTCAGATGACTAGTGATTTTTTTTTTTTTTTTTTTTTTGCGGTACGCGGGCCTCTCACCGTTGTGGCCTCTCCCGTTGCGGAGCACAGGCTCCAGACGTGCAGGCTCAGTGGCCATGGCTCACGGGCCCAGCCACTCCGCGGCATGTGGGATCTTCCCGGACCGGGGCACAAACCCGCATCCCCTGCATCGGCAGGCGGACTCTCAAACACTGCACCACCAGGGGAGTCCCTGACTAGTGATCTTTGACTGGTCATTCATATTCAAGAGTAAGGCACTAAATACCTGACTGGAAGCTCTGTCTTCATATATGGACATGCGGATTGATGAGCTTATCAGGCAAGAACCCTGCTGTTTTGTTGGGTGACCACTGAAAGTTAGGATCTCTTACTCCAGTCCATTTCTCTAGAAAAGTATCCTGTATTTTCCTGCTCAGCTGCCAGTGCAGTGGGGAGTAAAGAAGGGAAGAAGGCTAGTGGTATCAAGTTTTGTTTAATACTCCTTTTTTAACTTCTTGCGTTACTCCTACATTTTGCTATGCCAGTCATTTACAAATCAAGAATCCCCTGGGTTCCAACCCATTCAAAGCCTTAATCTGGAGTCTTCTTCAGGGGTTGCGAGGGGCAGTTCCCTAGCTTTGTGGGTTGGAGGGAAGATCTTGGGGGTGGAATTGATTCTTATGTAGACTTTAAATTAATCTTTCTATTTTCAAGCCAATTTACATTTCCACACCAGGGAAACATTTCATAGTTCCCTGGTATTTCCACTTCCTGGGTCTTTCCAGATTCTTCAGTGCAGTTGCTGGCTTCTGGGTCTCCATCACTACAGGTGTAGTTTTCAGCTCTCTTCGATTTCTAATTCAGCTATTCAGAGTTAATTAGAGTATACTTTATACTTAAATAGAGTATACTTTAAGTGAGAAACTCGTTCAAAGAAATGACAAGCTTTTTAAAATTTTCTACTATGGATAAAACAAGGGTCAAATAATTAAATAGTACCTATATCAATGCTGGGCACATAGTAGGTCCTTAAAAATTCTGAGTGAATGAATGAATATAAAAATTTCTTAGAAATTTGCTAATTACTGGAATGCTTTGTTACTGCAAAATTAAAGGATCCCTTTCATTGGCCTAAATCACTAACATTTATCAGGTTTTTTTTTTAGTTCAATGTCATCTTAAATTAAAAAGACTCGTTTTTTTTGTTTGTTCGTTTTTGTCTGAAAAGAGAATTAACCTGATGATCTCTGAGTGGCCCTGCCAACTATAACATTTGATCATTTCTGTGGTTTTAGAACACTACTCGTTGTTTGGTTTTATATTTTATAGCCAGTCCCTAAGCACATAGCAAGTCAGCAAAGTAATTTAGATCTTCACGACCTTCACCTAGATCAATGCCTTGAGCTTCTGCAGATTGGGATTTTGTTGACCTTCTATGTTTAGAGTCATATAAAACAAAACAAAATCATTCTTGATCAAGTGATGTGTGTTTTTTAAAGGGCTGGCTGTGTTTTCAGGTATTAGAATATATAGCCATTCTCTAAGAGTTATACCCATCAGCTGTCACCAAGTTCTCTAGTGCAGATGCCTCACCCAACCTAAAAATCGCAAAAAAAAATTTTGTTGGGTGAAGTGGTATGAAATCAAGAAAGTTTTCACCATTAGTAAAATCTATAAAGTTTTGGTCTTAAAGAATATTTTTTAAACAGACCTCTGATGGACTCAGTTGTTTTGTTATTATTGTTGTAAAATTTACTTGCTCTTCTGGTAGAACCAGTCAATATTAGCTAATTCATAATACTTCCAAAGTATTTACAACAATGCAGTGATTTATTATTGAGTTAGGTAGCTTACTTTTCTCCATAAGGAAAAGATTGAAGGAAGAAACAAGATTAACCAAGTAAATGTTAATATTCAGAATATGATTTAGAGTGCAGGGCTCAGATTGGTTTTCCCATTACACTGAAGGATTACAGAGATGTACATAAACACTGTTGGTTCATCATTACTAATACGCACATGCCAGGACATATGGGCATGTAGAAAGATTGAAAAGCAACTGCCTTAGCTATAGATTCCAGGGAGTTTAGAGGCTTAAATCACAGAGACTTGACATCAGGCAAATGGAGTTTCTGAGGCCAAACAGTTATTTGGAACCCAAGGTATTTGAGAATGCTAGTTACTAAGAAAAAATTCTTTTTCTTAAGATTGCCATGGAAAAGCAACTTCTACAAATGTAGTTATCCCAGTGCTAGCTTTCCATATTTTGAGCTCTGTGCCTTTTTTATGTGAAATAGGCATTTTGACCAACATGGTTTTACATTTCACCCAGCCCTGTGACAGGATGGGGAAAATTTGTGATGGAGATTCTTGGAGAAAATAATATTTCAAATCTGTTATAAGACAGGCTGGATTCAGCTTTGAACAGGATCATATCACATTTATTCAAGGATTGGGGCAACTTGTGCTTATCTTCTTAGTGGGAAAAGGCAACTTGACCCCATCTCAAGTTTCTTTACTCTTAAGTGAGGAAAGAAGAGATTTTGATTGATCATGTAATAAACATTGAAATTTGAGGATGCAGTCAATGAAAAGAAGGCTTCTTCCATATGCATAAACACATAGACACAATGCTTAGATTTTGTTGGTCAAGTATAAGATTGTAAGACTGGAGAAGGCAGCAGCTACATGATTTATTTGGTGCTTCTAGTACTACTGTTTAGTGTTTTCATGTCCTATCACTGCAATTAGATTGCAAGCCCCTTAAAATCAGGGACCAGATATTTGCTTCTTTGTTTCCCCCAATGAAAGTAGCATAGTATCTTACATTCTAATGTGAAATATCTTGACATAGGGAAGAAAATCTTTGGCTTAAAGGAAAGGGCATCTGAGGCAAGCTACTTCAACTTTTGTAAAATCAGAGGATTAGACTAAAGAAAGAAGTACAGGTGAGAGAAATAAGCATGTGATAGGGCAAAAAATCCATAGGTTCCTATTGTGTCGTATTCAAGTTTGAATTAAAAATTGTTTTGGCTGTCTATTTTTTACTTACAAAACTTGTTTTGTCAGCAAGATTTCAAGCTCTCCCACCTAGTTCCATCAGTCTTTTTCCTTACCTTTTTTCTGGGTTTCATTCATTCTCTTCATTATTCAGAATACCTCTTCATTGCCTAGGTACTTTGTTAGTGTGAGTACATATTTACATATCTTTAACAAATAATGTTCAAGTGCCTACTCTGTATTATGTATAGCCCCTGACTATATGCATCTAAATTAGATGTTAGTGGTAAATACCGAGAAAGATGTGATAAAGATAAAAATTAAAATGTACATATAATATATATTTGAGGGTCCTGGTGGGAAGTATTTTAGATTGAGATTTTCTTAGGGAATGTACAAGGAAGTATCAATCACATCGAAGAATAAAAATTGGAAAGTGACTGATTCAAAAGGAAAGGTTTTAGAACTGTAATTATTTGATTTACAGAGGGGAAGTCTAACACATAATTCATAAAAGCCCCAATGATTTTCTTCTTTCATAGATTTTTTTCTCTTAAAGCAATACGTGTACTTAGTTTAAAAAGGCAAATAATAATTACTGAAAAACAGCAGTTCCCTGCCCAGCCTCCCAGGTATCAGGTCTTGATACCTGATCACCAAAAGAATCCACTTTTGTTTATTTTCCCCGTTTCTTTTGACATTTAGTAGCATGTCATGTTCAAGTCTAGATTAAAAACTATTTTTTAATTCGTGAAACGTGCTCTCAACCACATTGCAAGCTCCTGGGGTACAAGGACCTTAAGTGGTGACTTCTCTCTCATGGTGTTTATAGTACCATGCCAGGTACAAACAAGATAGCTATTGTTTGCTACTGATCAAATTTGGCAACCCTTCCTGGGGCTTCTCAGAATTCATAAGTGTCAGTGAGTATCGGTGGCCTCTCTAAACAGCTGGGGATATTTAATTTTAGAAGGCAGGATGATGGAGTGGAAAGTACAGGAAAGATTTGGAATTGGAAGAAGACCTTGGTTTGAGCTCTGTGTCATCTTGGGAAGTTGTTTTTACCTCGCTGGGCTTTAGTTCCCATCTGTAAAATAGGATTATCAGCTTCTGCTTTCCTTCAGATACTAAAGGAAATCAAAGGAGATTTATATATGCACCTAAAATGCTCCATAAATTAAGTTGTCAGTCTTATACTATCTAAAAGCATGTCCTGTGATTATGAAAATGTTGTATATCTGTGCCATCCAATGTGGTAGCCACTAACCACTAGCTACATGTGGATATTGGGCACTTGACATGTGACTTGTGTGACTGTGGGACTGAATTTTAATTGTATATACTTCTAATTAATTTCAATTTCAGTAGCCAGTTTAGACAGTGCAAGTCTAGTCTAACTTCCTGATTTTTCCAGTCAAGTAATTGAAGCTCAGAGAGGTTATATTGCTATGTGAAGGTCACATGACTGGTATCTGGAAGAAGTAGAAACAGAACTCATAAGTGACTTTTTAAAATGTAGTAAGTTTATAGTTATTGTTGAATGATCAGCATAACCCTTCCATTTACATTAAATTATGTTTCATTATAATCAAGGAAGAGTCATTTGTGAAAATTAGGGTGGGGAAATGAAGCGGGGAACAAGTTCCTTTGTACTGATGTTAAATGTTTCCACTTAGATTGAATGGGGCTTAGTGACTGGATGTAGTATAAATATGGGGCAGATAAAATTTTAGGGACACATGGATTGAATTATAATTTAGCTGATAACTTTTCTGTCTTTTGTTTTTTGAAGCTAACTGAAAGGTACAAGGGCTCTTAGATGCCATTAAAATTCTCTGATTGTAAATGGGGGCACTTTGATCCCAAGGAGAGTTAAGACTAGTTAACCTCTATATTCCTGCTGTTGAACCCCTATTTCAGTGCCACGTTCACAGATCGAATTTCTTTTTCAAGATAACATTTGTTGTGCCATTTTATTATAAAAGCAAGTATTTCATTGCAGATCATTTAGAAATTTTTTTTTACAACAGAGAAAGATATATTTCTGCTGCCTCCAGATAAACACTTGGTAGATTTTTTTCCCTATCCTTTTACATATAAGGTATTTTATTTAAGTAAAGTTGAGATTATTCTGTTCGGTAATTTGATTTTTTTTTTTCACTTACCAAGAACATTTTCTCAGGGTCAGATTTAATTTTAAATTCTAGAACTGATTTACTGAGCCATGGGGACATTGAACAGGTCACCTGACTTTTCTATGCCTTGGTGCCCACAGCTTCCTAATAGTAATAATAACACCTACTTCATAGGGTTTTTTTAAGGATTAAATGAAAATGTATAAGTTAAGTTTCTGGCACTATTAGTTTTCTTTTTTATCTAAGGTTTATATTTTAGCCAAAGTGATTTGACTGCCCTGAGCAGGATTTGTCAGTTACTCAGAAAGGTAAACCAGGGGTCATATCAACTAGACAGCTGCACATTGACCAAAACCAAAATGTGAGTCCAAATGGGGGCCTCCAGAGGTGTTACATGAGCGACAGATGAAGGAAGAGTAGGGAAACGCAAAGCAAGTAGGCCAGCGCAAAGAAAAGGGAAAAAATAAGCTTCTAATCCTTTTCTCTAGTACCATGTCTCTACCACATCATTATGCAACTCTGAATCTTCAGTTTGTGGAATGAACTAGGAGTCCCATCTCTATCACTCATTATATGGGGAGTTATGTGCAAGTCTCATTCTCTCCAGTTACGTTTCATCATCTGAAAAAGGAGGGTTTTATGTTAGAGGATCTTATGGGATATTTTGACATATACTGACACCTTATGTCCTGTGATTCCAGTTGCCTTGCTAGCTCCCACCTAGGACTTCTTGCAGCTACCCTGGGTCCCCTCTCTTCCTCTCCAATTTAAGATTCTTCCTAGAATCTGCCTAGAGTCACTCAAAATGAGGGTGGCAAGGAGAGTGGATTAACTGTCTCATTCTGACCATCTCCAAGGAATACACAGAATATGACAAATACACACAAAAAATCTATATCACTTCTGCAAGGAAAAACAAAGCCAGCTCATGTTTCTTCATTGCTTGCTATCTACCAGGCATGGTCTTCTCAAAAATCCTTTCAGGAGGTATAATTATTATTGTCCCCATTTTATAGATAAGAAAACTTAGCCACTTTACTAAGGTGGCGCAAGTAATGATTTACATTATTCCGCTTTGAATTAAACAGTCTACTCCAGAGTTTATACTCTTAATGACGAGAATACAACAACTTCTCTATAAATGATCAGTACAAAAGAAGTCACTTGGAAAAAAATGGCTGGAATCCTGCAATGAACATGATGGCTGGTAGTTTTGGAAGAAATAAAGTCTTTCACTAACATGTGCTTTTGCCCCCCCCCCCGCCCCCACCTCATGATTAGTTATATTATATAACCAGTGACTACCCACAAGGCCTGGTACAATGCAAGTATCCAATACATGATGGATGAATGAACGGTTAACTAAAGGAATAAATGAAAAAAGAAGATGCAGATAATTTGCCTCTCCTACCTCGGTCAGAAACAGAAAATTGGAGATATTATTCTGCACGTTCAGCATGAGAATAAAACTTCCTTTCTACTGAGTCTGCATGGAAATGCAAACAGGTGTTAGAAAGCTAGTGTTACATTTCCACAAAATCCATTTAAATAAACATGTCTCAGCTTGCCATAGTTCTTTGAACGTGGAATGTAACATGACAACCGTCAAAAAGCATAGAGGGAATTTTACCGGGAGCTCAACGAAAAGCAATTTGGATGCGGGCTCTACATATTAGCAACTTTTCTTGCAAAGGGGATGATTTGGTGATCGTAAGCCAGACTTTAAACCAGGAACAAACCAAGGAATCATAGAGATTGGGGTCCCTCAACTATCCAGGAATCTACTAAATGGTCACATTGATTTACCAAAAGAACCTCTGGTAAAGCCCTGCTTTATTCAAATTTTCATCTCTAAGAAGGTAGTTTGTTAGTAATGAAGGATATGACTCTTCCATTTGAAAAGAACATTGGTGATGCAAAAGAGTCAGATTACTGTAAGAATTATCCCTCTTATCTTCAAAGTTTATGATTTTAAAAATGGAATTCTAAGACTTTTAAATGTCTCCTGCTTTTAGGAAAACAAATATGGAAAATTAAACAGATGGGCTTGAATCCATGAGGGAGGACTCTCCCTCTAATATAGCACTTCTTATCTACCTCCATCAACTACGTTTGTGCTGGCCTCCCCAGTGAGATATTGTGAGTTCCTGGGGAGCAGACATTAGTCCATTCCATCTTCTGTCTCTCAGTACCTAACACTCAGTTTTTCATACAGCAGGAACTCAGAAAAGGTTGGATTAATTTAAGTCAGCTCCAGCAGACTTAACATGTAAAACCTATTTATGAATGTCCCTCATGACTTGAAAATCAAGAAGCTACAACTCAAATCCATGTGCCTCCAGAGTCAGCCCTCTAAATTAACTCAAAAAAGTAGACACCAAATATGGACAAAGAGGCAGAGAAAGAAAGACTAATAAAATATTAAATATGACCATCCTAATTGCAACAGCACATTTTGCCATATTGCTCCTGTGGAGGCTACCAGCTATGACTACATTCGGTCATAGAGGAATAGGTTGAAGTACATAAGTTAGTTGGTATTGGGGAGCCATGCCATTTGGCAAGAACGGTTGACTTAACATCCATGACCCCAAGTATATGACGGAAAAATGAGTAGGTGATTTGCTAGATCCAGTCAAACAACTGGTCTCCCTGTTCCTGCCACTGTCTGTAAGGTGGCCTTTGAAAACCTGGAGTGACATAGAAAAGGCAGATTAATCTGTCTCAAACTGGGCAGTTCTCAACCTTAGTGTACAATTGGCCACTAGTGTGGTTTGTGATCCTGACTCTCCCCCATAGCACCTGTTAAACAAGGTGAACCTCAAGCTTCTCAACACATGAGCATGACACCACAGAACTCAGTTCTTGCTGTTGTGTTTCTTCGGACACTTTCACCTTAGTAAACTTTCTGGGATCCCCATTCACTTAGTCTCATAGCTATGATAAAAAGTGTGGAGAAAGATGCCACCAGGGGACCTGGTATATGTGAGATAGGAAAGATGAACCAGGAATGCTGAAAAAGATGTCTCCATGAATTGTCCTGATTCTTTCCTTAGATACCACAGTTCCAGACCCATTCCCTAACTACTGACACTGAGAATTCTCCAACAAAACTAGGTGATAATGCTGTCTCACTATGTACCTCTTTCAATTTTTATAATCAAACTCTGGACTTAACTACATTATTTTCTCATGTATCCTTAGCTATTTATCTCCAGTTTCAGAGGACAATATCTTCCTCATTTCCAAAACTAATTTCTTCACCTAAAGATCTCCTCCCTTCCAGCCTCTTTAAGGACTTGTATTATCAGTTATCTCCACTCTTGAGTCTGAGATAGCTCCCTCTCTACTGACTTTTTCCTATGAGTAAGTGAACTGCTCAAGTCTTTCACACCTTTAGAAACAAACCAACCAGCTCCCACTAACCTATAGAACTCTTTATAACTACAACTGTAACTTTTATTTATATACGTACAATGGTCTAAATTCACTGGCTCCATTATGGACTTGCTACTCTTTCCTCAATCTGTGTTGCTAGGATCTTTAGGATTAAGTTTAGGGAGGTGTCCAATTCCATATATTCATTAACATTAAATTTCACTCAAGCAGCAAGTATTTTCTCTTCCAAGGCTAGGGGTTTTGGCAAGCCACAGACAGGGAGGAGGGACATGGTCCTTCCTTTTTCTCTTTTTTTGTACTTTATGAATTCCCCTCTTCTCCCTCATCTAGTATCATCGTTCTAACACCATCAGAGCTAAAACAAGCGAAGGAAGAGAACAAGGGCAGAATATTTTTAGTTGGTGGTTAACCAGCTAAGACTGCTTTATGCTCTCTGTCCTGACAAACGTTTAAAATTGACACTTTCTCTCTTGGATATTTTTGAGATTCTTAACAGGCCCTACTGGAAACGTCAGTTGCACTTTCCAGGTGATGTATCTTCCTTTTGTCTCCTCCCATCCCTTGTTTTTTTTGGGCAGCCACACCACACTCAGATGTTCTCTTTCGATAATAATTTATTTTCTTTATTTTTTTGGCTGAGTCAGGTCTTAGTTGCACATGCGAGATCTTCGTTGAGGCACGTGAGATTTTTCATTGCGGTGCGTGGGCTCTTCATTGCGGCACACGGGCTTCTCTCTAGTTGTGGTGCGTAGGCTCCAGGGTACGTGGGCTCTGTAGTTGTGGCGTGCGGGTTCCAGAGCGCATGGGCTCTGTGGTTTGAGGCACGTGGCCTCTCTAGTTGAGGCGTGCGAGCTCAGTACTTGTGGTGCACGGGCTTAGTTGTCCCGTGGCATGTGGGATCTTAGTTCCCTGACCATGGATCGGACTGGCGTCCCCTGAATTGGAAGGCGGATTCTTTACCACTGGCCTGCCAGGGAAGTCCCAGATGTTCTCTTTTGAAGGTTCAATTGTCCCTTCAATTGACCCACTTGGGCAGGATTTCAGACAGCTGCAGAACAGTTTTATTTCTTCCACATGACCCCCATGTGCTCCAGGGAAAATCCTTATGCTTCGTATTCCCAAAGTCTCTGGAATGTGGGTCAAGCCCCATGCCATAGCATAGGGGATGTTATGGTGAGAGGTATTGCTTTAAACAAACCTCCTATTTTTTGAATATCTTGTTCATCATTTAAACTGTGAATAATAGACTGTGAACGCATAAATAATATGGCTTTGAAAAAGGCCTTCACAACATGGCATTGCCTTCTGACCTCTTTAAACTCATCTTTCATGTGTATCCTATGCTCCAATCATAAGTACTTCCCAAATTACAGAATATTCAGGCCTCTTGTCTTTATTTATGTGTACTTCCTGCCCTTACATCCTTTCTTCATTTGGTTAATGCCTACACATACCTTCAAACTCATCTCCCCTAATATCGTCAGCATGACCACCTCCACTCTCCTCTATGCCCCGGAGCACCCAGCTTTAATTTTTCAGTCCTATTTCATATGTTGTGGAATTTGTTGTACCATAAAGTTTGGTGGTTACCGTGGAATCAGACCTGGTTCATATTCTGACTGTGCCGCCTGCTAGTATGTTACCCTGAGCTATTTACGTAACCTCCTGAAGCTTCATTTCCTCATCTTATTATCTGAAAAAAAAAAAAAAATGAATGAGGGACTTCCCTGGTGGTCCAGGAGTTAAGACTTCGCCTTCCAATGCAGGGTTTGATCTCTGGTCAGGGAGCTAAGATCCCACATGCCTTGTGGCCAAAAAACCAAAGCATAAAACAGAAGCAATATTGTAACAAATTCACTAAAGACTTTAAAAATGGTCCACATCAAAAAAAAAAATCTAAAAACATAACAAAACAGAAAAACTTAATGCATACATATCTCATCAGGTTGTTAGGAGGCTTAAATGAAATAATGTATGTAAAGCATTTAAAACAGTGCTGAGAACATTTATAAGTGATATATTTAAGCTTTCTTTAAATGTTACTTGATATTAATCATAGCATGTATGGGCTTCTCGTGGTACCAAACTCAATAAAGAAGCAAAGAAGTGTACATTTCCCCTTAAATTCTCCAAGCATTCATAACATTGAATTTTCTTCCATTAAAGAATTAAACCTTTACAAGGAGGGCTTGGAAGCTCTCCTAAATCGAAGTAGAACAGGACACAGTCATTCCCCAGTGCCAAGGGGCTGCTTCCTGGCTGAGGTCCATGCCTTCCTCTTCCTCCACGTTAAACCAGCCATGAGCACCTGAAGGGCAGCTATGCCACGGGCAAGAGGCAACCCCCCTTCCAGGCCTAGAACTTTCTCCTCTTAGAGGAGAAAATGGCAAATAAATAAATAAAATCTGTATAAATTTAAATAATTGGAAGGCAGCTTGACTGAAAAAGACACTTTCCTTTTTCACCGCAAATGTCACCATCTGGACTTTTCCTTTTTTAATTTCTTTGGGACCTGACAAGTCACTGGGCTGATATAATCACACCCAGTCAAAAATGACAGACACATCTCAGCAAGTTAGGATGGGCAGGGTTCCAGCGTGTCCAGGGGGGACCCAGAAACCAGTGGGAGAGTGGTTTTAACAGCCCCCCACCAGCTCTCCTTCCCCAGAACACAAGAGCTCCTGAGGTGTGATCAGCTTAAAATACACAGCACACTCACACACACACACACACACACACACACATTTGTGGATGTGTGCATGCTTACCAGATAGCATTCAATTAACCTGCTAGTTAACTCATTTTCCAGTCAAAAAAAACTGAATGGCAGGAAAGGCCAGTCAGCAGACTATGCTGCTATTAATAAATTACATGTGGCCACCCTGTTTCCGTACTTCATTTCTCTCAAACAGTCCTTTATCCAGCAAGGCAGGAATATTCTAAGGGTACCAGCAAAGTGAACCCAGTTTTCTTTGTTGGTCAACTCAGAAGCTTCATGTGGCCATAGGTCCACAGACAAACTCATAACTGTCACATGTAAATATTCCTACCCACAAAATCACCTGATTTAATATTGTATTTTTGCTATTTCTGTGTTATTCTGGTTCTGGTTGTCTGGAAAAACAGTGCCTTCCCTGTAGATCTTGTGGACAGTAGTTTTTTCAAAACAGGAAAATTGCAGATTTTCTTCTATGGCAATTTACAGTGCTTCAGTCTTTAGGAATATGTGCCTATTGCTTATTTTATTTGCATGGGACTTAATGTGTGTGTGTACACATACATACACATACACCTATACATACACACACGTATTCATTTGCCAAATTTCTGCAGTGCTCTATGTACCTGCATTATGCTAATGTTACAAGGGCAAGGTTTACTAAGACGTTGCTTTTCTAACTTGACTGTGCCTATGAATCACCTTAGGAGATTGTCTGAAGACAGATTCTCATCCAGTAGTCTGCATTTCTGTGTTGCCACTCCGTGGACCACACTGTGAGTAGCAAAGAGGCAGGGAAATTAGACATAGTTTTACATGAGAAATTTGTGAGTCCTCTGGGCACTTCCCTCAGCTTCATACCCATGCCCAATCATTAATCAGAATAATCACTTCTTAAATACCTCCCAAGTTCACCTTCCCTCTCCATCCTCACTGCCACTAGCCTGGTCCATCTGCATCACAATCACTTGTCCCCCAGACTGCAGTAGTCACCTCCTAATGGCTTTCTCATCTCCACTCTTGTCTCTCTCTCCAGCCGTATTTGACACTGCAGACAGAGTGATATATTTAACATGCACCTCAGGTCTTGGGCCTCTCTAGCTTAACATTCTTAGGTAGCTTCCTGTTGTTCTTAGGATAACAACCAAAATTCTCAGTATGTGCTGTAAAGCCCAGGATGACCCAGCTCTCTTCTATCTCTGTAGCACTGTTATCATCCACCAGGCTCCCCCTCCATCACCATACTTCCTCCACTCTGGCCTTCTTTTGGCTTCCAGTATGTAAGATGTCTTCCTGACTTAGGGACTTCAGACCTGACATTTATAGCTCCTGCCTGAAACATTTTCTCATTCTCTCCCTCACTGCTCACCGACTCACTTGCCATTAGCTACTCCCAAACCTCTGCCTCAGTTCACCCTTCAGGTCTCAGCTGAGATTTAAGCTATGCGTGTAGGTTTCCATTCCCTGTTAGATGCTATCAAAGCACTCTGTATTTTGCTTTCAGGGCACTTAGTAATGAATCATTTACATAGTTGTTTGCTTAGTGTAAGCTCCATTAGGGAGGAGGCCAGGTCTGCCTCATCCATCATTGAACCACCAGCACATGGCTCTGGATGTCATATATAGACGGCTCTTGGTGTATATTGCCAGTAATGATGGAAAAAGAAACTGAGCTGGTGACAAGGACTGTTCCAGTGGTTTATAAAGCTACAGCGAGAGCCAATAGTCAGAGTTTCCTGTGGCTGGGGACAGGTGGGAGTGGGAGGTCAGATGTTGTGAATCAGAGTGGACCTGGGTCTGGGTAGGGTATTGGAGAACGAGCAGGTGCTCACCAGGCAGATGTGAAAGAGGGAGCATTCCAGACAGCAGGAGGAGAGGTGGGCAGCTAGTAAGTGTTGAGGGTCCTTTATGCCATGGGAAATACTTTCATCTTTAGCCTATAGGTGAAGAGGGGAGGGGGGACTGAGTGGTTTTAAATCTGGAGAAGCTGTAATTAATTTTGTCATAATTAAATCTGTGCTGCAGAGACAACTCTGTGAAAGCTTTACAAAAGATGGGGAGGGTAAAGAATTGAGACAGATAGGATGGGTAAGAAATTCTGATACCAGTCCGGGTAAGAAATAAAGCAAGAATAAATGTCATTATAGAAAACAACGTTTTCCCCAGCCTTCCTTGTAGCTGGGGTCTAAGCATGTGACCTGGACTCAACCAGTCAACTACCTGTTCCCCCCTCCCCCACCAGACTTTGAATTGAGAACTAATGCCCCAAAGAAGCAGGAACAACTGAGAAGCAGTTTGTTCATTCATTCATTCAAAAAACATACATTTAACATTTACTCTGTTTCACCTTTCAAGATACTAGACATATAGCAGAGAACAAGGCAGACAAAAATCCCCACCCCCGTAGAGCTTACATTCTATAGGGGAAGAAAATAAGCAAGTAAATGAGTGAACTGTATGGTTTGCCAGATGCTGATAACTGATATTAAAAGAAAAATGAAAGCAAGTATCATGGAATAAAACATGCTGGAGGAAGGGCAGATATGGAAGGTACAATTTTAAAGACTGTGACTGTTGAAGCCCTCACTGAAAGGGTAACATTTGAGCAAAGACCTAAAGCAGGTGGGAAGAATACCAGGTGGATATCTGACGGGAATGTTCCAAGCAGAGGAAACATTAGATGGTGATTATAGCAGCAGTATCCAGGGGCACCAGCAATTCTCGTGCCAGGGGCTATGTTCTGCCACAGCAAGTGGCAGCTTCAGCAGTGGTGTCCTCACCAGATGGTTCTGTGATGTGATGTGGGCTCTCATTCCAGCTACTGCCTGGTCTCCCTTTTTCCTGCCAGTTTTATGAACTTGGTTCTCCAGCCTTCCTAGTGACTCTGGGTGCTCTAAAATCATTGCAGTAAATTCCTATTCTTTTGTCAGCCAGAAGTGGTTAACTAAGGATTGTAACTGCTATAAACAGTGAGTTCCTGATCCCCAGGGAACTGATGTCTCTGAAGTTAAGAGAAAACCTCTGTCCCTTCTCTTACCTATAGCTCTTGTTCGAGGTGGCATATGAGATTTTTAACTTCTATGACATGCTGCCAGCTGCCTTGCCCAGAAGAAATGGCATTGAAGTACGTTCCTAAGGACAAGTCGATAGAATCACAGACTTGAGATAAAAATGAGAGTACAAAAGGCTTCCTTTGGAAAGGATCCTTTTGTGTTAGAAAAATGAAGGACAAAAGAAACCCGGTTAAGACACCTGGGTAAAATGTCACGGCTCCAGAGTTGAGATAATGGAACAGAATCAAACTACCATGACGGTGAGACAAAAAAAGGGACTGCCAGGGATGAGGTGTCTGTGTCCATTAGGGAATGTGTATTTTCTCAGTTCTGAATTGCATTATTTTTTCACATTTTAATAGCAGTGAAATTGGTATGCGTCTTACTGCCAATTGTACACACAATGTGGTGTTGCTCCCCTCTACCTCTGAAAATCTATGATTAAATTATGGTGCACCCTACAATAGATGGCACTGGAGAATCTACAAAATAGGAATAGGTTGCATCTTAGCCCAGGAAGCTATCTGTGGCTTACATACCTTTCCCACTTTGTACATATACAGTTTAGCTCCAGAACTTAGTGAAGGGATATGGGAAATGCCAGTGATGAATGTACAACAAGCTCATTTCTGAACATTTAGACTCCCTAGGTACATGGGGGTGGCTTTGTTTCTGAGGCTCACTGCTGGGGGAAGGCCACTAACAACCGTGTAGGGGGCAACACCACAGAAACAGCTGCTACTAAATAGATACCAAGCAGCTTAGCCATCTCCTCTCCTGAGTTAGAGAGAGGGCATCTAGTCCAAAGGCATAAAAAAAAAACTCAGTGGAGGAGGAAAATCACAATATGAAGGTCATGAGGCACAAACCTGCCACTCTGATGGGCTCCGGATAAAGTATACAATTAAGATGTTACAGCACCACTTCCCAGCCCGGTACGTAGTTAGGCCCACAACAGCACTGAGCACATCCTCGCAAGCAGAGACATGGACCTCATTCTGTCAGTGGTTTCACCTGAGCGGAACTTCATCTTTCTTCATCTGATATCTCTGATCCAACACTTCCCATTTCTGCCGGGCTTGTTCGCTTTCTTAATAACGGTCATACTCTGAACACCCAGGAACTACAAACAAAACTACAGCCCACCATCTGGGTGTCATTGGACCAGCCATGTCACTTTAGATTTCTCATTTGTCAAATGTAACCATTGCTAACTGTTCTTCCAGGCTGCAGTGCCATGTTTACTCTTTTTATTCATGGGCTCATATCTGACCTGGAAGGAACTAAGTGGCTTCTTACTGAGGCTGCAGTGTGCTGGTGCTGTCTCTGTTTGCTGGCTATTGTCAGCTTTCCCCATCTCGGCCACCAACAGGAGAGGATGAAATTAATGACATCCGTTTACTGTCTGTGTTTATTTTCTGCATAACAGACAACTACAAGGCTTCAGGACACACCGTATCCAGCATTTATTTAGCCTACATGTAGGGTTTGGTGAGTGTTGGCTGATCCGGCCTGGGCCTGGCTGGGGTAGCCCAACTGAAATGACTCTGCCTCACATGCCTCTCATCCTCCTCCTTGGCCAGAAGGCTCACCTGGGCATGTTTTTCTTCTGGAACTTGTAGAGCACTGGAGAGCAAGCCCAATTGTGCAAGTACTTGTCAAGCCTTCAGTTACATTCCACCCTCTAACACTCAGTTGGCAAAAATGAGCCACAAGCGTGCCTCAAGGTCAAGGTGCAGGGAAGCGTCCTCTGCCCATGGAGGTGGACAATGAAGGAGGGTAACCTCTACTTCATTCCTAAGCAATGATTGGTCCCAACGTGTGATCACCAGAGGGTTGTCAGGTTCTGGTTTTCACCTGGTTCCAACCTAGTGGTCTGCCCTGACCCTGGCTTCTGGTTTCAATTCCAGTCACTAAAACAGATACTTATTTATTCACATAAACTCACATTTTCTGAGTTCTTAATGTGGGTCAGACCCTGGGTTACATCCTGGGCACTTGTTATTACAGTCAGTCATCTCTATCCAGGTGAGTTAAGTAGTTATCCTTCGCTTTAGTGAAGAAACTTGTACTCACAGTGGGTGAATACCATGCAGGTACTCTTTTAGTTGTCTTAAGAGGGTACAAAGATGAAGAAGTAGACTAGTCCACCCACCCTTACAGAGCTTACTGCTCTCTGAATTACTGATTGTTCACTTTAAGTAAAAGTCCTGATTTCATATATTCTTAAGCATCCAAGCCTTAGTTGCCAGAACTCTCTGTCTCTCTAACTCATTACCCACCATAGTCCTGATATGACTCTTAAAGGACTAAAAAACAGCTGATATATAGCAGACCACCCATCATAATGGCTTAGTTATCATATTTATTCCTTATCCAAACTGGAACTAAGAGACTTCTTACTGAGGATAAAGTGTACTGACACCTTCTGTCTGTTTCCTGGCTATCATCAACTTTCTCCAATATGAGAGAGTAGGATTAATGGCATCTATCTACTGCCTATATTAGTTTGTTGCATAACAACCACAAAGTCTCAGAGGCTCAGAACAATCAGCATTTATGCTTATGTGTTGGGGTTAGACATTGAATCCAGACCAACCTAACTGTGCATATTGGTTGGCCTCAGTTTTCTCATCAGAGAAGTGAAACTAGTAGCACCTATCTTGCAATGTTTGTGTGAAGATTAACTAGGATACACTAAGTCAAGTTACCTAATACAGAGCCTGGCACAGTATTTATAGGTTTCCCTCTCTCTTTACGTCCGAGGAAATTTGACCATTAGCAGCTACATCTGAAGCTCTAAAGCACCAGATTTTAGAGCCACCCTGTGTCAGACTTTTCAGGACAAAAGAAATAATGCAACAATTTGACATGATGTTTTGTGGAGGCTTCATCTGAGTAAAAAATATATACATATGTACGTGACACCCATACAATGAAGGCTTGATTTGCGTGCGTGGGTTAGAAAGGAGAGAGTGCATTGGGGGAAATGGAACAGAGCTAATAAGTTCCCGTCTGTGATTTGACCATTTTCTGCCTGAATAGCTGCATATTCATGTCAATTTCCTCCCAGTTACCTAGGGCAAGAAATGAAGAGGAAAGATCTTTAATCATTTTTTTATTCTAATTGAAACATTTTCCTTGCAAGTGGAGAGAGAACAGGTGCCTAAGGAGCCCACATGATGATACAAGGTAGTAGATATCACCACAGATATAATTAAACTGGAAGATCAATGACAATTTCCTTTCTGGACTACTGCCAGGTCTGCACAGACTGGGATCCAGCTAGCTGTATTTATGCACAGCGATATCCAGAAGTGTGTACTCACACAGGTGTGCCACACAATATTGTATCATGATAAATCAAACAGCCACAGACTTGCACATCGAGGATGACTTATTTAGGAAAACACAGCTATTTCTGTGTACAGTTAATGATCGTAGACTGCAAGCATCATCTGTCAGGAAGGCAGACAATTGCTGCATCTTATCAAATCTCACTTTCCCTTTTCCTTTATTATGTTTTTCATTTTTGGTCTATAAAATACAACCACATAAGTAAGCACTGGCCCAGAGGATCAAGATCTGAAAGAAAGGGAGGAAGGGGGAAAAAATAAAGGGAAAGAAGGAGAGAGGAAGGGAATCATCAAGGGAATGAAGCATTGCAAACGTGTAGCCTCTCCTTTGGAGTTCCAGAAAATTAGATTGAGTTTATACCAAGATGTCTAACCCCTCTGGCTCTCAGGACCCTCAGACTCTGTGGGCCTGTAAATAAGCCCATGCCCATCCTGAGAGTCCAGGGTTCTTCTGATAAACGGAGCAAGGGAAGAACTTAGGAGAGTGGCTTGGGCTTTGAGATTGGCACTGATGCAAATTTTGCAGGCCTGGTAGAATTTTCACAGCCTCGTATTTTTTTTAAATTTCCTTGCAGAAATGGAAAAAAATAAAAAAGAAAAACAACCTGAGAATTCTATTCAGTTGTTTTGTAGTGATATTGTAATTGAAAAAGAATCACTCCTTGAGTTAAATACTCTTTTAGTCAGCTCAGGCTGCTGTACCAAAATGTCATAGATGGGTGGCTTAAATAACAGACATTTATTTCTCACAGTCTGGAAGCTAGGAAGTCTGAGATCATGGTCCTGGCAGTTTTGTTGTCCTTTGAGAAGCCTCTTCTGTCTTGCAGATGGCTGTCTTCTTGCTGTATCCTCACATGACAAGAAGAGGCAGATCTGATGTCTCTTCCTCTTCTTAAAAGGGCACTAATCCCATCATGATGGCCTCCACCCTCATGACCCATGACCTCATCTAAACCTAATTACCTCCCAAAGGCCCTACCTCCAGACACTATCACATTAGAGGTTAGGGCTTCAACATGTGAATTTTGAGGGGACATATTCAGTCCATAACAGATACTGAACCAAACACATTTGTGGTTGGTTCCACAAAGCAGAGGTGAGTCTGATCCCTAAAGCTCACAGGAAGAGCGATGTTTTGCTTGTATTTTATTTAAGAGGAGACAATGGAAACTGTAGTCCAAATATTGCCCACTCATATTTTACAAAAGAAAAGAATGTAGGAGAGTTACAAAAGAATATAACTTCTCGTGTTAGAAATGTTCTTAAAGATAACTTCAGACCAACATATCCGTTCTCATCAGGACAGACTAATTGCGCTAACAATTTCAAAATCTCAGTGGCTCAACAAAATAAGGATTTGTTCTCATCCAAAGTCTGATCTGTATGTGCCCAGTTGTCAAATCTCCTTTATACAGTGAACTTAGGGATCCAGGTTCCTTCCAGTGTGAGGCTTCACCATCTCAGAGTCTTCAGAATACTTTGTAGAAGGTGGGAGATCACACATGGGACACTTTATGGCCATGACCAAAAGTGGCCCACATTCCATTGGCCAGAACTCAGTCACATGGTGTCATCTAGATTCAAGGTGGTGGGGAAGGGGGGTGCGGGGCACTGGTGCTGTAACCTTCCAGTAAAGATGCAGGAGGAACCCAGAGCATTATTTCTGCTACACCCTCTGTTTTCCAGATGAGGAAAGTGAGGCTCAGTGAGCTGTCTGATGTGTTCAGAATGAATCCATGGCATAGGTGGGACTAGAACTGATGTCTCCTCACTCCATCTTTTTTTCCTTTATTTCCCATTGTCTCTTAGGCTCTTTGAAGAAGTACAGCAGGACTTAGGGTTTCTGAAGGACAATCCCTAGCCACAAAGAAGATTCTCTCCTTAGAATCCAATGTCAACCTTTCATATACTTATCAGAGAATATGCTTAGAGAATTTTAAAATTGATTGACTTAATTTGAGTTTTTTTCAGATTATTTCTTAAATGGTTCTTTGACTTCTGCAAAAGATGACACATGCACCAAGAATGAGGGCAGTATGATATTCTCTTTGATCTTTTGTAATAGCTAATAGCATAGGGCATGTGGTCATTGCTTAATAAATGTTTGTTTCTGAGCATGGTCATACTGAGTCTTAAAAAGGCATCTATGGAAAAACAGTAAGAGAAAGACCAATATCTTTCTGATGAAAAGGTAGGCAGTGATTCTGTGTAGTCATCAAATGCTTATGAGGATCCTAACACATGTCAAGCATAGTTCTGAGAGCTCGGGATATAGTGGAGAGGGAAACAGACAGTTTTTGCTGGAATCTCAGCTGATACCTATAGCTTGAACTCAAGTTTCTTTAATGGCTGACTCTGTCTAATACAAGGCATGTTACTGCTTCTAGTTTACCTTCTTCTGTTATCTGTAAAAGAGGGATACCAGCTGTTATCTAATACCTCTCTGTGTTATTAGACAAATGGTAATAGAGCAAGTGGAGATCCAAAATGATCGAAAATAAAAGACCCAGTAATAAATTTTTACTGGAGGCAAGTTAATGAGGCGTGTATGTGGAGGGCAACCTGACTGGTTCCAATAGGTCATTATTAGTCCTTCCTTCAGAAGGGCTCATCTTCGGATTGCTGCTTCTGGAAATGAGGTGGCAATGATGGAAAATGCACAGCAGCACCAGAGAAAGGGATTAAGACAACCCTATACATATGAAATGAGTTCAACAAGATTTATGGCATTGCAATAAACCACTAACAATTTATGACGATGAGATCAATATGACGGATTCCAAAAAATGCAGTTCACTGGGCACTATGACCTCATCTCTGAGAGTCCCCTCAACTCTCGACAAATGTCTACACCTTTAGGCCCTACTATTTTTTTTTTCTTTGTAAAGAATTATTTTTCTATTTATTTGTGTGTAGGAAGTCTCAAGATTCTCCAACTTTTTCATCCAAAGAAGGAAGAACACTCAAATGGCTCCTTCCTCAATAAAGAAGTCCCAGGCTACACAGAAGTGATCATTAACTTGACTCCTACCTTTTATTTCTTTGAATTATCATGTCAAAGACTTTCTCACTGAAGCTTTTAACCCATTCTCATTGTAAGCACCCGGCTTCCCTGATACCTCTCTTGTTTTGGCTTACGGCTTTTGCGTATTCTAGATCGCAAGCACCTTAAGAGCAGCAACTGTATCTTACTGAGCTCTTCGTCTCACGTGCTTTTCCCAGAGACCACGTCATGGTACACACTCAGTAGATGCTTGAGAATGAGTGATTACGGTTTTCCAGTTTGAGGATGAGAGCCGTGTCTTGGCATATGTACATTTTTGTGTCCAGCACCACTTTGAGGAAGTGAAGGTCATGTTCCTGATTAGGAGCCAGGACACTTTTTCTGTAAGGGGCCAAATAGTGACTATTTTAGTGTTTGTAGGTCATACAGTCTTTGTGGAAACTGCCACTGAAGTACAAAAACAGCCACAGACAATATGTAAAAAATGATCATAGCTGTATTCCAAAAGAACTTTCTTTATGGACACTGAAATTTGAATTTCATATAATTTTCATATTTTAAACAATGTTGTGTTCTTTTGATTTTTTGCAACCATTTAAAAATATAAATACCATCCTTGGCTCATAGGACATACAAAATCAGGTGGCAGGTCATGTGGCCCGGAGGCCACAGTTTGTGGACTCTCACAACAGATCGTGGGGTTACTGGTGCCAGTTTTGGTGATGGGACTTACCAATGAGTTGAAGCAGCTTTTTGGAAACTTCAACTCCATTTCCTTAGCCAACTCACAAGTGCTTTAGTTGGTCCAATTCCTAAGAGGTGGATTACTGTCTTATCTGCCTTCTGTCTTCAAGGACACTTTAATGAATTAAAGTTATAGAATTCTTGGGCAAGATACACCACCTTAGGACTAGAGAGTTATGATTAAAATATTAAAATGGAAGAATAAAATATAATTCATGATTTATGGTGAATCATCTTAGATACTTCTAAGAATCAGTAGCCCATAATCATCATTCTCATTTATTCCTGTGACATTCATTCATTTCACAAAGCAAGAATTCCTGATAATATGAAATACATGCCAGACCATATGCATGGGTCAAGCAGAATATGCATCCAAAATTCTGGTACTATTTGAGACATGCATGAGAAACAAATACATCTGCTTCTGTACTTTAAAAATTGATGTTTAGATTTTTAATATATTGTTGATGTTTACTGTAAAATACATCCCTTTGATGATAATTTTGCTACACAAAAATATACACAGAAAAATACAGTCAGTAGTTTGATGTAAGCAAATACAAGTAACAATAATATTTTTTAAGTCAATTAGAACACAGCACTTTGCTTCAGGAATTCGACCCTTAGTTTTCCACACACCTGTTGGTCGAATATAAGAGGGAACCAGACTCTGTCATGTAGCTGCTGCCACTGCAGAGAAAATGACTGAAAGAAGATTGATTTACAAGTAAAATGCATATACCAGTTCTTATGCAAACCTACTTCTGCCCCCAAATTTTAGTGACTAAAAGTCTAGATTTGGGAACCAGATAGTTCTGGGTTCAAATCCTTGGCTGTATCACCCATTAACTGTGACCTCAAGCAAGTTACTTAACCTCTCTCAGCTTCAAATTTCTTCACCTAAAAAATGGAAGCATTAATAATGACTGTGGGTACAAGTGAGATAATGCACGTAAAGGACACGTTGCAGTTCCCGCACATTGATAGTTAAGCATTCGTTAAATAGGTGTTCTTATTAGTAATAAGTTTATCATTAGAAAAAATAGAGCCCTTTGTTCAGGGAGTTAGCAAACTTTGTAGAGGTGTAATGTAATTTCAAATATAAGGCAGTGTTGAAATTCTGAGAGACACTTTCCCTTGCCTGGGCTCAGGAGATGGTACTGATGTGAATGTCTCTGTTTTGGCTCTGTGTAAACACCAGAGCCATCAGCTTTAGTATTTTTGTTGGCTGTTTTCTTGTTGCACTCGGGGCAGTGGGGATATTCCCTGGAATTTCCACTGTATTTGTGCAACTTCCGTTTACCTAATATTTTGGAATTTCATTTTTCTTTTTCTTATTCTCGTCTGGTTTCCTTTCTGTTTAGTGTATGGGTTCATTATAATTTATCAAGATCTCACTTATCTAAAGCCTCTGATTTCAAATGCTTTTTTTTTTTTTTTTTTTTGCGGTACGCTGGCCTCTCACTGTTGTGGCCTCTCCCGTTGCGGAGCACAGGCTCCAGACGCGCAGGCTCAGCGGCCATGGCTCACGGGCCCAGCCGCTCCGCGGCATGTGGGGTCTTCCCGGACCGGGGCACAAACCCGCGTCCCCTGCATTGGCAGGCGGACTCTCAACCACTGTGCCACCAGGGAAGCCCTCAAATTCTTTTTAATCAAGATGTTGTTCATCTACCTATCTTAAATAAACCAGTGGAAGGACAGTTTCAAATCCTTGTCCCATAGACAGTGTCGAGATACACAAAACCCAGGATACCTAAAGGCCATGTCAGAGAGATGGGAAGGCTCATTTATACCCTGGTACGCAGGCCACAGAGTGTGACAGAAAGGGTATAGATAAGGAATCAGAGTGCCTGGCTTTGGAGGTCCTCTCAGCCAACACAGACCATGGGCATCTCCGCAATCTCTCTAAATTCAGGGGTATTGGTCAATAAAATGGGAATGATTAGAGTAGTTACCTCATGTAGTTTAATGTAAATAACATAGTGGGTATAATACTTTATAAACAAAATCACCATGCATACTGCTACAGGGTTATTATTATAATTATCATTGTTCACCCCACGTGTGCATGTATCACAAGGACTCCATTGTGGGAACAATGTGGGAATAATTTGTGGTGGTAAGAGTCAAGAGTCTGACACCAACCAGGTGTGTAACTTGGGACAAATCATTCATTTATTTAAGTACTAATTTCCATATCTTCAGAATAAATTAGATACTTGTCAGTTCCCCTTCCAGGCCATAAAAGATTGGGGTTTCATGAGTACAGGAAATAGGTATGGATAGGCAGGGTGGCCAGAGTCTTAGAGAGCAGGAGAAGTGAGTATGTGATGCTGTAGTCAATGGGGCCACCAAAAGAGTGGGAGCATGGGGAAAGGGACCCCAAAGGAGATTCACTGGGTAACAGAACACATTGGGCTCAAGGGAATGTTACTTCACAGAGAGCCCGTATAGTTCCAAAACTGGCAAGACTTTGAATTAAACCCAGAGCAACCGGAAGGAATATTGTTCACCATTGCCTTGTCTAAAGTTATGAGGACTGACCCAGGTATCCTCAACATAAGTAAGAAGGGAGAGAGGCAAAGAAGGTTCAGAAATTACAACCTCTGAATGGGCTTCTTGGCTCCTGTCTCCTTCTCTAGTCCATCCCCCATATTACCACCAGAGGGACCCTAAACTCATATATGGTCTTCCCCCTGTCCAGATTTAAAATCTCTGATTTGTTTCAAGAAAAGATGCTCAATGTCACTGATCATCAGGAAATGCAAACCAAAAGTACAATGAGATCTTACCTCATATCTGTTAGGGTGGCTCTTATCAAAACACAAAAGAAAACAAGTGTTGGCAAGGATGTGGAGAAAAATAGTCCTTTTACTCTATTGATGGGAATGCAAAATGGTGTGGCCACTGTGGAAAACAATATGCAGCGTCTCATTTTCCACAAGGTGAAATCTCAACTCCCTTGCTTATAGCATCCTTTATTATAAGCAGGATCTACTCTAACTCCTCAGCCTCATGTGCAGTTTCTCTTACCCAAGAGCAAACCACTCTGAACTTATCATCTTTTCTTCATAGCTCAGTGCCTTTGCACGTGCTGTTCCTCTGCCAGGAATATCCTCTCTGCTTGGAGAATTCTTTCTTTTCCTTTCAGGCCTGGTTCAAATACTACCTTCATTACCATGTATTGTGGCAACTGCAATAAAGTTATTTTTTTAAGAAGGTGTTTACATATCTGCTTTTCTACTGGCATATGAACTTGTGGAGATGAGCCCATGTTTAACTGTGCTAGTAGGTGCTTCATTAATTAATATTTTGTAGAGCTTACTAATAGTTAACAAAATGACCTAAAGAATGGAGGCATCAGGAGAGAACAGATAAAAGAATAGGACTCTTGAGAGTATAAACAGACAAAACCTAACAAGAAACAAATTTAGATTCAATGAAATCATAAACAAGGTACATTTTCCCAATTAAACAATTTATTCAATAATTACTTAGTAAATGTCTCTTATGCACCAAGTACCAAGGATATAAGGGTGAACGAGGCTGACTTACCATGTCCTGTCAACTAAAATGCCAGTATTCCTAGAGTGTGGTGAGCAAGGGGGAAAGTGGCACAGTAAGAAGTAGAAGAGCAGACAGGGGACAAATCACCCAAGGCTTTGCAAATTAGTGTGAGAACTTCACTTTTATTACAAGTGCAATGCTTTATTATAAGTGCTTTGCTGTAAAAGTTTTAATCAGGGGAATTAAACCAACTGATTTATGTTTTGAGGAGGTCACACTGGCAGTTCTGCAGAGAGTGGACAGTGTATAAGTGGGGATACCAGTTAGGAGGCTGTGCATGAACCAGCTGAGAAATGATATCGACCTAGCGAACAGAATCATCTGGAGGGCTGTTAAGCACAGACTCCTGGTCTGCACCCCTAGAACTTCTGATTCTGTAGGTCCAGTAGTGATGCAGGTGGGGTCAGAAATTTGCATTTCTAACACGTTCCCTGTGAGACCACACTCTGAAAACCAGTGACTTCTCCTATGGAGTAGAGGTGGTAATGAAGTTGGAACAAAGCATACTGATTTGCAATATAATTTGGAGATAAGATTAGGAAGACAGGCTCATGTGGCAATACCAAAAAATATTAGGACAAGGAGTATCCCTATGAAACCTGAATAAGGGAAATACTAGGAAAAGGAATTTTGATCATATGAAACTTAAATGAGGTTTAAAACAAAGCAGCAAACAAAAGGAACACCTTTCATACAATAGACAATAGAAGCATAGACATCATTTACACCCCCCTTCCCTGCCACACACACACGCACTCACACACACGCACACGCACTCACGCACACGCACACACACACACACACACACACAGAAACAGATAAAAGCAAATGGTTTCCCAAAGTGTTTGAAGAAATCGTGTATTATAGGACCAAGGCAACTCCTCAAGTTTTACAGTCTGTGAGTAGTTAAGACTGAACAAGGGAAGGTATCTGTGCTTTTTCATTGTCAGACTTTTGGGGTATCAGATGAAAAAGGGGAACAGGGTATACAGGCCTTGGGTGTGACCTAGTGTAATTCCTTTCAGGGTTCTCAGAGAACCAGCTACTCCCCCACCCGATTTAGTTCTGCTCAAGCATCCCATGATGTGTCTCTCTGTCTCCTAGCATGGACTCCTCAGCTTGGCAGCTCTCTCCTCGCACATGAGCTTGAGGAGTGCAGTTAAAAGACAAGCAAAAACCCTACATGCCAGTGCTTCAGGGACTCTGCCCAGATTCTGTCAGTCTCCTGCTTCATCTTGGTATATCCAATTCCTGCCCTATTAGCTACTTTATTTCTGCCTCTTTGCGCAGCTCTGTTATAAGCTGAACTGTGTCCCCCAAGAACTCATATATTGAAGTTGCAACTGCCCTCTGTCCTAGCCGCAATGCCTCAGAATGTGGCCTTATTTGAAAATAATGAGGTCATTGCAGATGCAATAAGTTCAATTAAGATGAGGTCATTAGGGTGGGTCGCAATCTAATATGACCGGTATCCTTATGAAAAAGGGAAATTTAGACACAGAGACGTGCATACAGGGAGAACAGCATGTGAAGATGATGACAGAGATTGGGGTCAAGCTTCTATGTCAAAGATAGCTAGCAAACCACCAAAAGCTAGATGAGAGGCACGAAACAGATTCTTCCTCACAGCTCTCAGAAGGAACCAATCCTACGAACACCTTGATTTTAGACTTCTAGACTCCAGAACTATGAGACAGTAGGTCTCTGTTATTAAAGCTCTCAGTTTGTGGTACTTGGTTATAGCAGCCCTAGCAAACTAATACAAGCCTCTTGCGATTATTGCTTCATTGTACTGTGCACTTAGCTCTTAACTCTGCCTTCTTTGTCTCTCAGATCTGCTTCTCTTCTGTGCTCTGTAGCCAGTGTAGTATAAACCAAGTCTCCTGGGACCCCAGTCAGGGCACAATGTCCTGGATCCCCTCCTTTCCAGATATGGGATTCTGACAGTCTTCCTCATTGGACATCTGCCTCTTCAATAATCTGTTCCATGTTTTGTTATACATCTTTGTGTCCTACCAGTGATCAGAGTGTCTAAAACATAGCTGGGGTGTTTGTTGAATGAATAACAAAATTCATGAGCTAGTCATTCTTTATCTACATTTTCCTTTGGTGAATGGGAAAACTCAAGGGCTTTTGACCTTCACGCTGTTGTCTTTTCATCAATACAATGAGTGCTTTATTTGGGAAGCATCTGTTTTTGGATCACATTACTCAGTAAATGTGTATTCTTAATGAAGATGATCAGTGCAGATCAAGCTGACATCAACACTAAAGATATGGAGGATTGCTTTGGTGTGCAAATGGAAATGGTTTGGTGCCAGGGGATATCGAATACATGAGAATTAGGACTGTGTTATTAAACTGAGAGGATGAAGCTTGTCATTAGTTCCCACTGCTTCTTGGAGTTATTGTTAATAGCTATTTGAGTGAGGAGACGGGAACATGTGGAGAAGCGGAAGTGAAGAAACAAACATGTAGATAACGTCTGCTCATTGAGATATGTGGAATTTGGAATTGATCATCCCGCAGTTTTCGCTGAAAGGCTAGTGATTTTGAACTGATCTGTTTTCCCAAACTCATCAGAGGTGCAAGCAGTTGACAACTCCGCAGATTCCTCCTGGTGTCTGCACCAGACTTTGATTTCCAATGAAATGCAAAGTTCACGTTTCACATTTGGGTGCCAGACTCCAAAGAATGATGATCTTTGTTTATCCAGGGAGGGATTGTTCCTGGCAAGGATGTTGGTAAAATTATCATTCAAACAAAAATATGTTGAGAGAGAAAGAGGCACTGTTAATATTTAAGCAGGGACAGTAGGCGTAATTTGGGTTACTTCTGGATAAATGAGAGAGTACCACTTCTCTACTGATGGACCACCCAAAGCCCTATTAGAATGCAACCAAATTCCACTGGAGTTGATTCATTTAGCATTAAGTAAATGCCCATAATCATTAACCATTAACTCCTGCCAGAGACTGCTATCATCTCTTTAGAACTTCATACACAACAAGAAAGTTTCCCAGTGAAAATCTAACATCATAATATAGTCTATGTTTTTTTAGGAAATGCTCTGAATTTTCAAAATTACTTTTTTTTAACTTTGGTAATATGGATTTATTTATTTTTTATTGAAGTATAGTTGATTTACAACATTATATTAGTTTCAGGTGTACAACAAAGTAATTCAATATTTTCATAGATTATACTCCATTTAAAGTTATTACAAACTAATGGCTACATTTCTCTGTGTTGTACAATATATCCTTGTTGCTTATTTATTTTATACATTATATTTCATATCTCTTAATCCCATACCCCTACCTTGCTCATTCCCCCTTCCCTCTCCCCCCTAGTAACCACTAGTTTGTTCTCTATATTTGTGAGTCTGTTTCTGTTTTGTTATGTACATTCACTTGTTTTATTTTGAGATCCCACATATAAGTGATAATATAAAGTATTTTGTCTTTCTCTCTCTGACATATTTCGCTAAGAATAATAACCTCTAGGTACAACCACATTGCAAATGGCAGAATTTCATTCTTTTTTTTATGGCTGAGTAATATTCCATGTATACCACATCTTCTTTATCCATTCATCTGTTGATGGACACTTGGGTTGCTTCCATATCTTGGCTATTGTAAATAATGCTGCTATGAATATTGGAGTACACATATCTTTTAGAATTAGTGTTTTCAGTTTCTTTGGATATATACCCAGGAGTGGAATTGCTGGTCATGTGGTAGTTCTATTTTTAATTTTTTGAGGAACCTCCATACTGTTTTCCATAGTGGCTGCACCAGTTTACGTTTCCATGCATGGTGTGCAAGAGTTCCCTTTTCTCCACATCCTCCCCAACATTTGTTATTTTTAGACTTTTTGATGTTAGCCTTTCTGACAGGTATAAGGTTATATCTCACTATGGTTTTGATTTTCCTTTCTCAGATTATTAGTGATGTTGGGCAACTTTTCACATGCCTGTTGACCATCTGTATGTCTTCTTTGGAGAAATGTCTATTCAGGTCTTCTCATTTTATAACTGTTTTTTTAAAATATTGAAATGTATGAGCTGCTTATATATTTTAAATATTAACCCCTTATCAGTCATATAATTTGCAAATATTTTCTCCCATTCAGGTTATCTTTTCTTTTCGTTGATACTTTTAAGTTAAATTAGGTCCCATTTGTTTATTTTTGCTTTTATTTCTTTTGACTTAGGAGACAGATTCAAAAAACTGTTGCTATGATTTATGTTAAAGAGTGTTCTGCCTATGTTCTCTTCTAGGAGTTTTATAGTTTCAGTCTTAAATTTAGGTCTTTGATCCATTTTGAGTTTATTTTTGTATATGTGTGATAAAATTTTCTAATTTCATTTCTTTACATGTAGCTGTCCAGTTTTCCCAGCACCACTTATTGGAGAGACTATCTTTTCTTTGTTGTGTATTCTGCCTTTCTTGGTTGTACATTAATTGACCATAGGGGTGTGGGTTTGGTTTCTGGGCTTTCTATCCGGTTGCATTGATCTATATTTCTGCTTTTGTGCCAGTATCATACTGTTTTGATGACTATAGCTTTGTACTATAGTCTGAGGTCAGGGAACCTGATTCCTCTAGCTCTGTTCTCCTTTCTCAAGATTGTTTTAGCTATTCAGGGTCTTTTGCATTTCCATACACATTTTAAAAGTTATTGTTCTAGTTCTGTGGAAAATGCCTTTGGTAATTTGATAGGGATTGCAATGAGTCTGTGTATTGCCTTGAGCAGTATGGTCATTTTAACAATATTGATTCTTCCAATCCAGGAACACACTATATCTTTCCATCTCTTTGTATCATCTTCAATTTCTTTCATCAGCATCTTATAGTTTTCAGAGTACAGGTCTTTTGCCTCCTTAGGTAGATTTATTCCTAGGTATTTTATTCTTTTTGATGCCATGGTAAATGGTATCATTTCCTTAATTTCACTTTCTGATATTTTGTTGTTAGTGTGTAGAAGTGGAACAAATTTCTGTATATTAATTCTGTAACCAGCAAGTTTACCAAATTCATCGATGTGCTCTAGTAGTTTTCTGGTAGCATCTTTAGGATTTTCTATGTATAGAATCAACGTCATCTGCGAACAGTGACAGTCTTACTTCTTTTCCAATTTGGATTCCTTTTATTTCTTTTTCTTCTCTGGTTGCATGGCTAAGACTTCCAAAACTATGTTGAATAAAAGTGTCAAAGAGTGGGCATCCTTGTCTTGTTCCTGATCTTAGAGGAAATGCTTTTAGCTTTTCAACATTGAGTGTGATGTTAGTTGTTGGTTTGTCATATATGGTCTTTATTATGTTGAGGTACGTTCCCTCTATGCCTACTTTCTGAAGAGTTTTTGTCATAAATGGATGTTGAATTTTATCAAAGCTTTTTCTGCATCTATTGAGATGACCTTTTTTTTTTTTTTTTTTTTTGCCGTACGCGGGCCTCTCACTGTTGTGGCCTCTCCTGCTGCAGAGCACAGGCTCTGGACGTGCAGGCTCAGTGGCCATGGCTCATGGGCCCAGCCACTCCGCAGCATGTGGGATCTTCCCAGACCGGGGCACAAACCCATGTCCCCTGCATTGGCAGACGGACTCTCAACCACTGCGCCACCAGGGAAGCCCAATCATATGGTTTTTAATTCTTCAGTCTGTTAATGTGGTGTATCACATTGACTGATTTGCAGATACTGAAAAACCCTTGCATCCATAAGATAAATCCCACTTGATCATGATGTGTGATCCTTTTAATGTATTGTTGGATTCAGTTTGCTAGTATTTTGTTGAGGATTTTTGTGTCTATGTTCAGTGATATTGGCCTGTAATTTTCTTGTTTTATAGTATCTTTGTCTGATTTTGGTATTGGAATGATGGTGACCTCATAAAATGAGTTTGGAAGTGTTCCTTCCTCCACAATTTTTTGGAATAGTTTCAGAAGGATAGGTGTTAATTCTTCTCTAAATGTTTGGTAGAATTCATCTGTGAAGCTATCTGGTCCTGGACTTTTGCTTTTCAGGAGTTTTTAAATTACTGATTCAATTTCAGTACTGATAATTGGTCTGTTCATATTTTCTATTTCTTCCTGGTTCAGTCTTGGGTGATTGTGCCTTTCTAAGAATTTGTCCATTTCTTCTAGGTTGTCCATTTTATTGGCGTATAGTTGCTTATAGTAGTCTCTTATGATCCTTTATATTTCTGTGGTGTTCAGCTAGTGCCTTGAATTCTTTACCTGGTCAATTGTTTGTCTCATTAGTTGTTTTTTCAGGTATTTTCTCTTGTTCTTTAAATTAAGGCAAAATCTTATGTCTTCTCACTTTGCTCAACTTTAACTGTCTCTGTGAATTTTAAGTAAAACAGTTACCTATTTCAGTCTTCAAGTGGTGCCCTTGTGTGGGAGCATCCCAGTATAGTCAGCACGTGCCCAGTGGCTTTAGTGGGAGAGATGGTTCTGACATGAACACGACTCATGTCTTTCCCCAGGGTGTGCTGGCAGCTCTCACCTTGGTAGGAGATGGCGGGGCTAGGGCCAGAGTCAGGTGAAAGCCAGGCCTTCCCCTCTTCTCAGTGGCTGTCACTGCCCTATCACATGCAGGGTTGGGGCTCAAATTGCTGAAGCGGAAGCCCTGAGGTTCCATTGTGAGCTGACTGTGTTCCCTTTAAGTGTGTGCTCTCCCCCTTCCTAGCACTGGCACCCTCGTCCCAGAGGGGAACAGTGCTGGAGAAATAGGGGCTGATGTGGGCACTCGGCATGTGTCAGGGCATGGGCTTTGGCTGTCTGCCCAAGGTCAGAGATCTGTACTGCTTCTGATGCACTGTCTGTGTAAGCACAAGTAATGGCTGCCCCCACCCTGTTCACATGCTGCTTGAAGTTTGAGCCTCATTTGTCCCTCACAGCTGGGCTGTCCCATTGGTCTCTGCCACCCTCAGCCTCGTATGGATCTGCATCATAGAGCAGGTGAGGCCTGTGTGGGCTCTCGGTGTGTGTTAGGATGCAGACTGTGGCAGTCTGGCTCCAGAGAGGTGGGGTTGCTTCTGATAAGCTGCCTGTTATAAGCGCCAATATTGGCTATCCCCACCCTGCTCAGACACCACTTCACCACGTTGAGTCTAAGCCACATCTGTGTCTTACAGCCAAGCTCCCAAGTGGAGCTGGAGCATTTGCTTGGCTCAGGCTGGGGTGCACACAGTGGTGGTGGTTGTAGAAAACTGACCAGCCACTTGTGCAGTTTTCATTCCACCCTCTCCACTCTGCTTCAGGAGCAAGCAAGAGTGCACATGCTCCTCCCAAGTGGACTCTAGGCTTCCCACAACACTCCTGTTAGTCCCACCAGCCCTCCAACCAGCCAAGAGGGCTGATTTCCCCTGTTTGGGACCACAGAGCTCGGGCACCCAACATGTGGCTCGGACCACTCACTCCTCATGGAAGATCTCCAATGGTGTAATCTCCCTTTGCCTCTGAGTCCCCTCCCAGGGGCACAGGTCCTGACCTGATTGCTTCTCTACCCTTCCTACCCGATTCTATGTGGATCTTTCTTTTAGCCTTTTCTGTACGGGGTCTTTTTGCCAGTCTCTTTAGTTTTCAGTGAGAATTCTTCCCCGTGTAGATATATTTTTGATGTGTTCATGAGGAGACGCAAGTTCCACGTCCTCCTATTCTACCATCTTGATAAACAAACCCTCAAAATTACTTTTAATTTCTTTAAATTCAAAAAAAAATTTAAAACTTATACACCATCCCCCAATCACTCACTATGAATAATTAGAAAAGATAGTACAGAGGGAGAAGACAATAGCCAAGCAGTTAATAAAATTAGACTACTCATGAACAGATATCCAACATGCAACTGCAAAAGAGTAGACTGTCACCAGTAGTCACATGAAGTTCATGGAATGGTGAAGTGATGCAGCACTAACATTTTGAGTAAAACACCTTGAGTTGAATCCCAGCTTAGCCTTCCCTAGGTGTGTGATGGTGGGAAAGTCATTTCACCTCTATGAACCACAATTTCTCCATCTGTAGACTGGAACTAATTTGTACAGAATTTTGGTGGGGATTTGAATAAAATAATGCATATAATGTGTAGAATATAGGGCTTGATACATAAATGCTCTATTAATAGTAGCTGCTGCTATTAAATCACAAATACTCTGTTTTTACTAGCAACCATTTATATAAGCTCTGATTCTTTTAAAACAGTATTCTTATAGAATTGTTCTGGTAGTTTTATGAACATTTATTATGTCCCCCTGCCCAGGGTTGGAGTTTGTTCCTTTGTTTGTGAGACACTAAATGATTATGACTGAAAAATCAGAAATTCTTATAAAGTTCAAAGATAAGTCAAAAATACTTATCATGAAATGTACCTTGTTGTCTGTGATGTATCTTTTGGCCTGAACATAGAAAAATGAAACTATTTCTGGAAAATATAATAGAGCAAAGACTTCTTGGATTTAGTTCAAAGAAAAATCAAGAAATGACTTTTCCAAATGACCATTACAGACATAAAAGTGCTTATGTATGGTATGCTCATCTCCAAAGCACACCATACATGAAGGAAAAAAGTCTTGAGCTGTTGGTTTCTGTGACCTGAAGTTTTCCTCATGAGTATTTACCATGAAGCTCCCTAATGTTCAATAATATTATGAAAGCCTGCACAATATTGCCTGTGAATGGCTAAGTTGGAGTTCCCCCCTGTAGGTAAAGGGCAATAGGTAATGACATAGTAACTAAGAGAGAATTTTGGCAGAACCAAAGAGTAGAGCAGTGAGTGGGGAGGGAGAAGATAGTGCAGGGTTGCCCATAGTAGAAGTGGCCCGTGATGAGGCATGTGACTGCACCTGTAACAGGGAAAGGGAAAATGGAGAGGACCACTCTTGAGTATCCCTGAGAGTGTGCAGGTGTTACAAGACCACCAATATCCTTTAGAAAGACCCACATATCATTAGAGACAAAAAGGGAGCTCACAGAAACTTAGAAAATCTGAATTGGTAGCTTCATATTGTAGCAATGGAATAAACCAGGGTTTATATAAATGTAGCAGGGATTGGACCACAAAACTCAAAGTTTTCTTTGTTTTTCTAAATCAAACAAAATCGAGCTCTGGGCGTCACACACCAAGGTTAGCAAAATGTCCAGTATCAGTCACGTTTTAGGAGCTGGGGTGGTACTGGAGCCTTAAGGGCCACACTTTCCGTGTAACTAGAACAAGTCAGAGGTCCTTAGTCATGTGGAAGCTGCTCTTTGTGCCCCTTGTTCAGACCTGTGTGTTCCTTTTGTGGATGGTGACTCTGCATCTCCTTCAGGACCATGTGGAACAACCACGGGACAAACAACATCAACAACTAGGAATACCTGCTTTGGACCTTTAGGTTACAAGGAATAGAGTCTCATTGTACTTGAGCCATCACATATTCTTAAATTTGTCTTGTTGCCACTGTTAAAATAGCTTAGTCTAACCTAACTAACACAAACTTTCTTACATTACTGTGTGGTTCAAGTTCTGTCCTATATGACAAATATTTCCAGGAGAAAAAGTGGGGAATCTGGTAATGCATCTATATTCCATAAAGCTAATCACTAGGTAAAAGTTGTTAAAAATAATTCCAGGTGTATTACCAGAGCCACAAAACATAGATGGTGATTATAATAAAGAATATAGATGCAGGACTAAGTGCTCAGAAGCCAGCAGATCCTCAGAACTCTTTTCAGGATTAGCAAGTAGAGTGGACAGGTAGCCCTTTGTAGATCTCCTTAGAAAGCCATGAACAAAGATAAGATATTCACCATGTACTTTGAACATTTGAAGAAGCAAAGACTGAGATTTTTCTGCAAACAGAAATAAATAAGGGCTCTGATAGCAAGAGGTGACCTATCCCAGTGGAGATGTTATGTGATGAAATATGAGCTATATTTCATCAACAGAACCTGGAAGAAGAATCCAGATGGAACCAGAGCAGAGATTATTGCACAGAACAGATCAGCAAATAATGCTTTTGTTGATTTCTTAATAAAAAGAAACCATAACTTGAATTAGAATCCCACTGTCTATTTAAGGAGTTTTATATAGATTTTTACCTAAACGAAATATAATAAAATGTGTATAGTCCACATTCCATAGTTTGGCAACAGTAACTTACAGTCCATACTTCTCTCATTCCCATAAAGTCCCAAGTTCATTAAGTCACCTAGATATTGTTGCATGTGGATTTTGGACTGGCAATATGCCACTTAACATTTTAATGAAGACCCTAGTGCCCTAAAACTAAGCATATTCTCCTGATAAAATGTTATATTAACTAAATATTTCTCTTTCCAAACATCCTAAACTTTACAGTGTCATTTAACTATTAATTCAGATGTGAAATTCTAATATTTCAGTAGTTGGACAAATAAGATTTAAAAAATAATAGAGAGGGGACCTTCAAGATGGCAGAAGACTAAGACGTGGAGATCACCTTCCTCCCCACAAATACATCTACATGTGTAACAACTCCTACAGGACACCTACTGAATGCTGGCAGAAGACCTCAGACCTCCCAAAAGTCAAGAAACTCCCCACGAACCTGGGTAGGGCAAAAGAAAAAAGTAAAAACAGAGACAAAAGAATAGGGACAGGACCTGCACCAGTGGGAGGGAGCTGTGAAGGAGGAAAGGTTTCCACACACTAGGAAGCCCCTTCACGGGCGGAGACTGCGGGTGGCGGAGGGGGGAAGCTTCAGAGCTGCAGAGGAGAGCACAGCAACAGGGGTGCGGAGGACAAAGTGGAGAGATTCCCACACAGAGGATCGGTGCCGACCAGCACTCACCAGCCCAAGAGGCTTGTCTGCTCACCCGCCGGGGCGGGCAGGGCTGGGAGCTGAGGCTCAGGCCTCAGGGGTTGGATCCCAGGAAGAGGACTGGTGTTGGCTGCATGAACACAGCCTGAAGGGGGCTAGTGCGCCACAGCTAGCCGGGAGTCCAGGGTAAAGTCTGGACCTGCCCAAGAGGCAAGAGACCATTGTTTTGGGGTGCGCGAGGAAAGGGGATTCAGAGCACCACCACCTAAATGAGATCCTGGATGGACGCGAGCTGCAGCTATCAGAGTGGACCCCAGAGACGGGCATGAAATGCTAAGGCAAGCACAGGTCACTATCCACACCTCCCCTACCTGGAGCCTGTGCAGCCTGCCACTGCCAGGGTCCTATAATCCAGGGACAACTTCCCCAGGAGAACACACGTCATGCCTCAGGCTGTTGCAACAGCATGCCAGCCTCTGCCACCACAGGTTTGCCCCACATTCCATGCCACTACCTCCCCACAGCCAGAGCCCCCTAATCAGTTGCTGCTTTAACCACCTCCTGTCTGAGCGGGGAGCAGACGCCCTCAGGTGACCTACACGCAGAGGCAGGGCCAAATCCAAAGCTGAACCCCAGGAGATGCGTGAACAAAGAAGAGAAAGGGAAATCTCTCCCAGCAGCCTCAGGAGCAGTGGATTAAATCTCTACAGTCAACTTGATGTACCCTGCATCTCTGGAATTCCTGAATAGACAGTGAATCAGCCCCAAACTGAGGCGGTGGACGTTGGGAGCAGCTGGAGACTTGGTGTTTGCTTCCTGCATCTAATTTGTTTCTGGTTTTATGTTTATCTTAGTTTAGTATTTAGAGCTTGTTATCACTGGTAGATTTATTTATTGATTTGGTTGCTCTCTTCTTTTTTATAATATATATATATATGTGTGTGTGTATTTTTTCCTTTTTCTCTTTTTGTGAGTGTGTGTGTGTATGCTTCTTTGTGTGATTTTGTCTGTACACCTGTGCTTTTACCATTTCTCCTAGGGTTCTCTCTGTCCATTTTTTTTGATTTTTTGTTTTTTAGTATAGTTTTTAGTGCTTGTGATCATTGGTGGATTTGTGTTTTGGTTTGGTTGCTCTCTTCTTTTTTTTTATTACTTTATTATTTTTATTTTTAATAATATTTTTAAAAATATTTTATTCTAATAACTTTATTTTATCTTTCTTTCTTCCTTCTTTTCTTTCTTTCTTTCTTTCTTTCTTTCTTTCTTTCTTTCTTTCTTTCTTTCTTTCTTCCTTCCTTCCTTCCTTCCTTCCTTTCTTTCTCTTTCTCTCTTTCTCTCTTTCTTTCTTCCTTTCTTTCTTTCTTCCTTTCTTTCTTTCTTTCTTTCTTTCTTTCTTTCTTTCTTTCTTTCTTTCTTTCTTTCTTTCTTTCTTTCTTTCTTTCTTTCTTTCTTTCTTTCTTTCTTTCTTTCTTTCTTTCTTTCTTTCTTTCTTTCCCTTTTCTTCTGAGCAGGGTGGCTGACAGGGTCTTGGGGTTCCAGCTGGGTGTCAGGCGTAAGACTCTGAGGTGGGAGAGCCAAGTTTAGGATATAGGTCCACCAGAGACCTTCAGGCCCCACATAATATCAAACGGCTAAAGCTCTCCCAGAGATCTCTATCACAATGCTAAGACCCAGCTCCACTCAACGACCAGCAAGCTACAGTGCTGGACACCCTATGCCAAACAACTAGAAAGACAGGAACACAACCACAGCCATTAGCAGAGAGGCTACCTAAAATCATATTAAGTTCACAGACACCCCAAAACACACCACCAGACGTGGTCCTGCCCACCACAAAGAAAAGATCCAGCCTCATCCACCAGAACACAGGCACCAGTCCCCTCCACCAGAAAGCCTACACAACCCACTGAATCAACCTTACCCAGTGGAGGCAGACACAAAAAACAACAGGAACTACGAAGCTGCAGCCTGTGAAAAGTAGACCCCAAACACAGTAAGTTAAGCAAAAGGAAGACAGAGAAATATTCAGCAGATGAAGGGGCAAGGTAAAAACTCACCAGACCTAACAAATGAAGAGGAAATAGGCAGTCTACCTGAATAAGAATTCAGAGTAATGATAGTACCAATGATCCCTAATCTTGGAAATAGAATGGAGAAAATACAAGAAATGTTTAACAAGGACGTATAAGAGCTAAATAGCAAAAAAACAATGACGAACACCACAATATATGAAATTAAAAATTCTCTAGAAGAATCAGTAGCAGAATAACTGAGGCAGGAGAACGGGTAAGTGACCTGGAAGATAAAATAGTGGAAATAACTACCACAGAGAAGAATGAAGAAAAAAGAATCAAAAGAATTGAGGACAGTCTCAGAGATCTCTGGGACAACATTCAATGCACCAACATTCAAATTATAGGGGTCCCAGAAGAAGAAGAGAAAAAAAAAGGAACTAAGAAAAAATTTGCCATATTATCATTGAAAACTTCCCAAATATGGGAATGGAAATAGTTAATCAACTACAGGAAGGGCAGAGAGTCCCATACAGGATAAATCCAAGGAGAAACATGCCAAGACACATATAAATCAAACTATCAAAAATCAAATACAAGGAAAAAGTATTAAAAGCAAAGGAAAAGCAACAAATAACATCCAAGGGAATCCCCATAAAGTTAACAGCTGATCTTTCAGCAGAAACTCTGCAAGTCAGAAGGGACTGGCAGGACATATTTAAAATGATGAAAGGGAAAAACCTACAACCAAGATTACTCTACCCAGCAAGGATCTCACTAAGATTAGATGGGGAAATTAAAAACTTTACAAACAAGAAAAAGCTAAGACAATCCGGCACCATCAAACCAGCTTTACAACAAATGCTAAAAGAACTTCTCTAGGCAGGAAACACAAGAGAAGGAAAAGACCTACAATAATAAAACCAATATAATTAAGAAAATGGTAATAGGAACATACATATCAATAACTACCTTAAATGTAAATGGATTAAATGCTCCAACCAAAAGACATAGACTGGCTGAATGGATACAAAAAAAAGACCCATATATATGCTGTCTACAAGAGAGCCACTTCAGACCTAAGGCCACATACAGACTGAAAGTGAGGGGATGGAAAAAGTTATTCCAAGCAAATAGAAATCAAAAGAAACCTGGAGTAGCAATTCCCATATCAGACAAAATAGACTTTAAAATTAAGACTATTACAAGAGACAAAAGAGGACACTACATGATGAATAAAGGATCAATCCATGAAAAAGATATAACAATTGGAGATATTTATGCACCCAATATAGGAGCACCTCAATACGTAAGGCAAATGCTAACAGCCATAAAAGGGGAAATCAACAGTAACACAATCATAGTAGGGGAATTTAACACCCCACTTTCACCAATGGACAGGTCATCCAAAATGAAAATAAATAAGGAAACACAAGCTTTAAATGATACATTAAACAAGATGGACTTAATTGATATTTATAGGACATTCCATCCAAAAACAACAGAATACACTCTCTTCTTAAGTGCCCATGGAACATTCTCCAGGATAGATCATATTGTGGGTCACAGATCAAGCCTTGGTAAATTTAAGAAAATTGAAATCATATCAAGTATCTTTTCTGACCACAACGCTGTGAGACTAGATATCAGTTACACGAAAAAATCTGTAAAAAATACAAACACATGGAAGCTAAACAATACATTACTAAATAACCAAGAGATCACTGAAGAAATCAAAGAGGAAATCAAAAGATACCTAGAAACAAATGACAATGAAAACACGACGACCCAAAACCTATGGGATGCAGCAAAAGCAGTTCTAAGAGGGAAGTTTATAGCAATACAATCCTACCTCCAGAAACAAGAAACATCTCAAATAAACAACCTAACCTTACAGCTAAAGCAATTAGAGGAGAACAAAAACCCCAAAGTTAGCAGAAGGAAAGAAATCATAAAGATTAGATCAGAAATAAATGAAAAAGAAATGAAGGAAACAATAGCAAAGATCAATAAAACTAAAAGCTGGTTCTTTGAGAAGATAAACAAAGTTGATAAACCACTAGCCAGACTCATCAAGAAAAAAAGGGAGAAGACTCAAATCAATAGAATTAGAAATGAAAAAGGAGAAGTAACAACTGACACTGCAGAAATACAAAGGATCATGAGACATTACTACAAGCAACTCTATGCCAATAAAATGGACAACCTGGAAGAAATGGACAAATTCTTAGAAAAGCACAACCTTCTGAGACTGAACCAGGAAGAAAAGGAAAATATAAACAGACCAATCACAAGCACTGAAATTGAAACTGTGATTAAAAATCTTCCAACAAACAAAAGCCCAGGACCAGTTGGCTTCACAGGCAAATCCTATCAAATTTAGAGAACAGGTAACACCTACCTTTCTCAAACTCTTCCAAAATAGATCAGAAGAAGGAACACTCCCAAACTCATTCTATGAGGCCACCATCACCCTGATACCAAAACCAGACAAAGATGTCACAAAAAAAGAAAACTACAGGCCAATATTACTGATGAACATAGATGCAAAAATCCTCAACAAAATACTAGCAAACAGAATCCAACTGCACATTAAAAGGATCATATATTATGATCAAGTGGGGTTTATCCCAGGAAAGCAAGGATTCTTCAATATATGCAAATCAATCAGTGTGTTAAACCATATTAACAAATTGAAGGAGAAAAAAACATATGATCATCTCAAAGATGCAGAAAAAGCTTTTAACAAAATTCAGCCCCCACTTATGGTAAAAACCCTCCAGAAAATAGGCATACAGGGAACTTACCTCAATATAATAAAGTCCATGTATGACAAACCCACAGCCAACATCGTTCTCAATGGTGAAAAACTGAAACCATTTCCACTAAGATCAGGAACAAGACATGATTGCCCACTCTCACAACTATTATTCAACATAGTTTTGGAAATTTTAGCCACAGCAATCAGAGAAGAAAAAGAAATAAAAGGAATCCAAATCAGAAATGAAGAAGTAAAGTTCTCACTGGTTGCAGATGACATGACACTATACATAGAGAATCCTAAATATGCTACCAGAAAACTACTAGAGGTAATCAATGGATTTGGTAAAGTAGCAGGATACAAAATTAATGCACAGAAATCTCTGGCATTCCTATACACTAAGGATGAAAAATCTGAAAGTGAAATCAAGAAAACACTCCCATTTACCATTGCAACAAAAAGAAAAAAATACCTAGGAATAAACCTACCTAATGAGACAAAAGACCTGTATACAGAAAACTATGAAACTGGCAAGTGATGAAAGAAATTAAAGATGATACAAACATATGGAGAGATATACCATGTTCTTGGATAGGAAGAATCAACATTGTGAAAATGCCTATACTGCCCAAAGCAATCTACAGATTCAGTGCAATCCCTATGAAACCACCAGTGGCATTTTTCAGAGAACTAGGTCAAAAAATTTCACAATTTGTATGGAAACACAAAAGACCCCAAATAGCCAAAGCAATCTTGAGAAAGAAAAACGGAGCTGGAGGAATCAGGCTCCCAGACTTCAGACTATACTACATAGCTACAGTAATCAAGACAGTATGGTACTGGCACAAAAACATAAATATAGATCAATGCAACAGGATAGAAAGCCCAGAGATAAACCCACACACATATGGTCACCTTATCTTTGATAAAGGAGGCAAGAATATAAAATGGAGGAAAGACAGTGTCTTCAATAAGTGGGGCTGGGAAAACTGGACAGCTACATGTAAAAGAATGAAATTAGAACACTCCCTAACACCATACACAAAAATAAACTCAAAATGGATTAAAGACCTATATGTAATTCCAAACACTATAAAACCCTTAGAGGAAAACATAGGCAGAACACTCTATGACATAAATCACAGCAAAATCCTTTTTGACCCACCTCCTAGAGTAAAATGAAAATAAAAACAAAAGTAACCAAATGGGACCTCATGAAACATAAAAGCTTTTGCACAGCATAGGAAACCATAAACAAGATGAAAAGACAACCCTTATAATGGGAGAAAATATTTGCCAATGAAGCAACTGACAAAGGATTAATCTCCAAAATTAACAAGTAGCTCATGCAGCTCAATATCAAAAAAAACAAACAACTCAATCCAAAAATGGGCAGAAGACCTAAATAGGCACTTCTCCAAAGATATACAGATTGCCAACAAACACACGAAAGGATGCTCAACATTGCTAATCATTAGAGAAATGCAAATCAAAACTACAATGAGGTATCACCTCACACCAGTTAGAATGGCCATCATCAAAAAATACACAAACAATAAACGCTGGAGAGGATGCGGAGAAAAGGGAACCCTCTTGCACTGTCGGTGGGAATGTAAATTGATACAGCCGCTATGGAGAACAGTATGGAGGTTCCTTAAAAAACTAAAGATAGAACTACCGTATGACCCAGCAGTCCCAATACTGGCATATACCCTGAGAAAACCATAATTCAAAAAGAGTCATGTACCACAATATTCATTGCAGCACTGTTTACAATAGCCATGACATGGAAGCAACCTAAGTCCCCATTGACAGATGAATGGATAAAGAAGATGTGGCACATATATACAATGGAACATTAGTCAGCCATGAAAAGAAATGAAACTGAGTTATTTGTAGTGAGGTGGATGGACCTAGAGCCTGTCATACAGAGTGAAGTAACTGAGAAAGAGAAAAACATATACTGTATGCTAACACATATATATGGAATTTAAAAAAAAAAAAAGGTTTTGAAGAACCTAGGGACAGAACAGGAATAAAGACGCAGATGTAGAGGATGGACTTGAGGACACTGGGAGGGGGAAGGGTAAGCTGGGACGAAGTGAGAGTGGCATGGACATATATCCACTACCAAATGTAAAAGAGATAGCTAGTGGGAAGCAGCCACATAGCACAGGGAGATCAGCTCAGTGCTTTGCATCCACTTAGTGGGGTGGGATAGGGAGGGTGGGAGGGAGACGCAAGAGCGAGGAGATATGGGGATGTATGTATATGTATAGCTGATTCACTTTGTTGTACAGCAGGAACTAACACACCATGGTAAAGCAATTATACTCCAATAAAGATGTTAAAAAAAATAACAGACTTGTAAGAATTTGGCCCCCAATATCCATTGTTATTGATACTCAAGGTACACTTGAAATTCATAATCATTTCCCTGTAACAGCAATCAAGTTATTTTGTTTGAAAAACACTGTGAATGATAGAACTGGATAAAAGAAGGAAATAATTTCTTTTCCATCATTATATCATCCAGCACTGAATCACTGGGTTCTGATTTGTGGAAAGGCACATTGTAGGAACACAGTAATTATTTGTTGAATAAGTGATAGAAAGAATTAATGAATGGGGTAGGAAGAAAGATTCAGACTTAAAGGAATGTGGGTCTTAATTGTAGCACTCATACTGAGTCTGTCATACAAACAGCAGAACAAGGGAATGTCAAATGTCTCCATTTGGCAGGGGCTAAATTCTGGGACGTAAGAACATGTCATTACACAGACCTCATATAAACTCTGCCCAGCCTGAGGCTGCTCTGGCTGGCTGGAGCCCTCACTGCATTTTTTTATATTGTTGTTTTTTATTTAAGCAGCTAGGTTAGTTCCTGGGTTAATAGTATTAATGACATTCTGAGTCTTGATTTTTCTCCATTTTTAATCAGAAATGGAGACATGTCTTTTTAATAGTTTTAATCATTTCTAATTTTAGGAGTGTTTATGAAATCAGTCTGAATTTTAAATGGAGCTACAGGTATCAAAACTGGGTGATTTTTTTTAAATTTTAGAAATACACTAGTTTTCAGTAGAACACCAAATGTGTGTAAGATTTGCATACCCTTGTACAATTTCCATTCATTTACCCTCACAAAAATGAGATAGATTGAATGTCTTATTCTATTAACCTTTTATAAGGAGACTCTGCTTCTTAGCTGTCAGCGGAATTTAAAGTATTGTTAACTCACAAATCAACAGTGTGATTATAAAGCTTCTTGAAGCCAATCACCGGAATGGATTAAGTAACTAGCAAGATTACATGGTGTTTCTAGCCTAATGTGGCACAATTCAGATTGCAGTAATTGGTGTCCAGTGAAGAAAAGTATCTGTCAAATCAATAAACTTACTCTTGTACATTGATTACTGAGCCTAACTGTTAAAAGTCATTGATTACCTTGAGGACAGCTATTAAAAGTAGAGGCCAAGAAGCTGACTAGGATGTTTTACTCTAATAAAAAGTAGCTCTGCTAAAGTAAATAGTTGTTTCTCAGCCATAAGTCGATATCTGGAAGAGCACATCAGTCATTTCCCAAAGCAGATCCCCTCGGCCATGCTGACCTGCTCAGCCTGTGTATGTTTCTTCCAATTCCATTTTGCTGGGTTTGGTGGCAAAAGACAGAATGGAGGAGGGAATATTTTGACATCTTACTGCAATATTGTGCTAGATTTGGGGTATTGGCACTCTCAGCATCAATGCCCAACCCCTTCTGTGTTGCCTGCTGTTTTAGAAGCCACCACATGGCCTCCCTCCATGACAGCTCTTACTCCACAGTCCAAGAACTAAATGAGAAGGTTGTACAAGCTACCACTTCTGTGTATTTAAGGTATACAAGCACAGATCAATGAGATGACTACTGGGTGGTTTCATAGACTTAATGGACCAACTGTGACCTGGAGCTCCACCAGGAATGCATTAACCTGGCCTCTGTATGCACCTTAAGTAACGGGGGTGTTAAGATGATGCTTTGAATTTCTGGGTATCACTGTCAATTTGCATTCTATGTCCAACAGTCCTCTGGATGTTGATGCATTCATTCCCTTCTCCCTAGTTCATAGTTATCCAACCAAATGACCTTCAGTCCCAGTCTCTTCTTCAGTAGGGGGCTTCCTGGTGAGAAACGGGACTCAAGTTTGGAGACCAGATAGCGGATCATAGCTTTTAATTGGAGTGATTCCCATCAGCTTCTTGATCATCCATCCTTGATTTCTTTTACTGCTACAAATTGGCCCAGCTCCCAAAGCCTGCTTCTCTTACCAGCTGTTGTGGGTTAGGTTCCCTAGGAAGCAGATTCTAAAATGCAGTTTGGGTGTTTACTTGGGAATGCACTGCGGATCAGTATCTGAGAAAGGGAGTGGAAGGACTCAGGAGTGGGATGAGGGAGAAGGTGAGGGGCAATAGAGGCTCTCAGAGGACCCCACAGAATCCCACAGGGGATTCTAGAGCCAGAACTCTGTTGTCTTTCACATGGGCTGAGACAGCCAAGCCATTATGATTCCTGAAAGTCACTGGATGTGGGCTACTCCTGGAAGGGAGTGTGACTTTGAGTGTGGTGGGTCTCTGCAGCTGAGGGCATTCCCTGAAGGAGCAGAAAGCTGAAGGTCATCTGCACACAACAAGCAGTGACAAGTTGTTCATGAGACGGATCTGAGCAGCACACCCCATGTCCAGCACAGTAACCATTATCACTTGAATCACGACCCTTTTTGTGAATGAGTGGGGGCACTCCTAGTAATGCTGTGGTAACAACAGGCATAAACCAGGACTGTCTGTCTCAGGCAGACATCTAGTCACTCTGGCTGTGATAGCACCTGATGACACCCCAAACAGACATTGACAAATTACCGCAGCGCCCTGTGATGTGCTGGTGTGGAAAACTGTTCATTCCTCCATTGCTCTTTGAACTTCTACTTATTGACTCTTGGGAGGGATCAATTCTTTGAGGGATATTAACAAGGATACAATATGACGCCTCCTCTCCATGAGTTTGCTGACTGTACAAAACACTATAATGAAGATTTTCTCAAGGCAAAACTGTGTTTTTGTGTGAAGCCGTTAAGGATAGGTCAGTGCCATTAAATTAAATATTCTCAGGCTTATTTCTCTAAATCATGACCTAGCAATGTAGAATTTTTTTGTATCTCAAAAAAGTCCTTTACCTTGTACCATCAATTATTAAGAGCTGTTTGGTACAGGGTGGCTTAAGGAATCTTGATCATAAGAGAAATGGAGGGTGAAAAATGAAAGAGAATGTGAGAGATATTGAAGGATTGAGAATGTTCCACTAGGACCTTCGTCTGTCCTTTCCTTCCCACCCCATTGGCACATAACCCTAGCCCCTAATTATTCTTCCCCGTCCCATCTTGATAAAATTCACCTTGTCCAAACGATTGATGCTAATGCACAAGAACAGGCCCCCCTTCCCAGAACCATCCCTAACCAACTACTCAAAAAACTAGCGGAACTTTAGCACATCTCTCTTGCTTAAAGTCCTATAAAAGAATCTCCCCTTTTCCTCCAGATTAAAGGGCCCCTTCAGAACCTCTCCTGACCAACATTTAAGAATAAAGGTTTATACTAATGGTTCTCTGGTTGATTTTCTTCTACTAGAAGAGAGATATTAGAGAGAAGTAAGGAAAATTTGGGTATCAGGAGAAAGTTACTGCTTCTGTGACTGTCAAGATTAATAGGTGAGCTGGACTAAAAGGACAAATTGAAGGCTTAAGGTCACAAATATGGTAGCCTGGACTTGGGATATTCTTTCTTCATCTGAGAAGCATCAAAGAAATAATCTCTAAATCATAAGGAATACAGTCCTTGTGGAATAAGAGTATAGTGGTCTCATTTCTGTAGCCCTTGGCATTCACAAATGAGATTTCACTTGAGATTTACAGCAAGATCCTGAAATAGATGAGAATAGATATTAATAATATCAACATTTGATAAATAAAGAAACTGAGGCTTAGGAATACTGTATGAATTGCCCTAAGGTGGTCAACAGTCAGTGAAGTGTTAGAACAAACAGTTTTCTCTCATGACTGCTGGAAACTGATCTTGCCCTGAACTGAGAGAATCATAGTGGGAAAACAATAAAGCCATCTAGACTCTGGGAAGGCACCTTTTTTTTTTGTCATTGCTTTATCTTAGCACTAACAGAGCGTCTGGCACTTAATAGGTGCTCAGTAAATATTAACTGAATGGAAAGGTTAAAGAACTGAGTTCTAATGAGATCTACTACACGAGCTCCTGTACATGGCAGTGGTGGTGAGAGAAGTCGTGTTGAACAGAAAGTAGACAGAATTCTTAAGGGAACTAGGTGGAGAGGGAGTGTGCTAGCAAGGGCCTGGAATTGAGTGGCAGAATACACCCATGCAGAAACAAGGAATTTCTAGGTAAGGCTAATTTACGAAGCACAACTGGATTGTGTTTGCATTTATTCTAACTATTTTAATAATCTAGGCTTTGTTGGGTTTAGGATAACTAGCTAATGATTTTAGGTGGACAGATATAAGAATAAAGACAATTCATCAGAAAGCAGCCCCGAGTCTTTGTCTTCTCCTCCCATGTGTAGGGGCCACTGGGACTTTGAACCAAATGACAAAAGCTATGGTTTTTTTTGTGTGTGAATTTTATTTTATTTATTTCTTTATACAGCAGGTTCTTGTTAGTTATCCATTTTATACATATTAGTGTATATATGTCAATCCCAATCTCCCAATTTATCACACCACCACCACCACCCCTGCTTTCCCCGCTTGGCGTCCATATGTTTGTTCTCTACATCTGTGTCTCTATTTCTGCCCTGGTTCATCTGTACCATTTTTCTAGGTTCCACATATATGCGTTAATACACGATATTTTTTTTTCTCTTTCTGACTTACTTCACTCTGTATGACAGTCTCTAGATCCATCCATGTCTCTACAAATGACCCAATTTTGTACCTTTATATGGCTGAGTAATATTCCATTGTGTATATGTACCACATCTTCTTTATCCATTCATCTGTTGATGGGCATTTAGGTTGCTTCCATGACCTGACTATTGTAAATAGTGCTGCAATGAATATTGGGGTGCATGTGTCTTTTTGAATTATGGTTTCTCTGGGTATATGCCCAGTAGTGGGATTGCTGGGTCATTTGGTAATTCTATTTTTAGTTTTTTAAGGAACCTCCATACTGTTCCCCATAGTGGCTGTATCAATTTACATTCCCACCAACAGTGCAAGAGGGTTCCCTTTTCTCCACACCCTCTCCAGCATTTGTTGTTTGTAGATTTTCTGATGATGGCCATTCTAACTGGTGTGAGGTGATACATCATTGTAGTTTTGATTTGCATTTCTCTAATGATTAGTGATGTTGAGCATCTTTTCACCTGCTTCTTGGCCATCTGTATGTTTTCTTTGGAGAAATGTCTATTTACGTCTTCTGCCTATTTTTTGATTGGGTTGTTTGTTTTTTTAATATTGAGCTGCATGAGCTAGTTATATATTTTGGAGATTAATCCTTTGTTGGTTGATTCATTAGCAAATATTTTCTCCCATTCTGAGGGTTGTCTTTTCGTCTTGTTTGTAGTTTCCTTTGCTTTGCAAAAGGTTTTAAGTTTCAACAGGTCCCATTTGTTTGTTTTTGTTTTTATTTCCATTACTCTAGGAGGTGGATCAAAAAAGATCTTGCTGTGATTTACATCAAAGAGTGTTCTTCCTATGTTTTCCTCTAACAGTTCTATAGAGTCCGGTCTTACATTTAGGTCTGTAATCCATTTTGAGTTTATTTTTGTGTATGGTGTTAGGGAGTGTTCTAATTTCATTCTTTTACATGTAGCTGTCCAGTTTTCCCAGCACCACTTATTGAAGAGACTGTCTTTTCTCCATTGTATATCCTTGCCTCCTCTGTCATAGATTAGTTGACCATAGGTGCATGGGTTTATCTCTGGGCTTTCTATCCATTCCATTGATCTATGTTTCTGTTTTTGTGCCAGTACCATATTGTCTTGATTACTGTAGCTTTGTGGTATAGTCTGAAGTCAGGGAGTCTGATTCCTCCAGCTCCATTTTTTTCCTTCAGGACTGCTTTGGCTATTCGGAGTCTTTTGTGTCACCATACAAATTTTAAGAGTTTTTGTTCTAGTTCTGTAAAAAAAAAATGCCACTAGTAAATTGATAGGGATTGCACTGAATCTGTAGGTTGCTTTGGGTAGTATAGTCATTTTCACAATGTTGATTCTTCCAATCCAAGAACATGGTATATCTCTCCATCTGTTGGTATCATCTTTAATTTCTTTCATCAGTGTCTTATAGTTTTCTGCATACAGGTCTTTTGTCTCCCTAGGTAGGTTTATTCCTAGGTATTTTATTCTTTTTGTTTCAGTGGTAAATGGAAGTGTTTCCTTAATTTCTCTTTCAGATTTTTCATCATTAGTGTATACGAATGCAAGAGATTTCTGTGCATTGATTTTGTATCCTGCAGCTTTACCAAATTCATTGATTAGCTCTAGTAGTTTTCTGGTGGCATATTTAGGATTCTCTATGTATAGTATCATGTCATCTGCAAATAGTGACAGTTTTACTTCTTCTTTTCCAATTGGTATTCCTTTTATTTCTTTTTCTCCTCTGATTGACATGGCAAGGACTTCCAGAACTATGCTGAATAATAGTGGCGAGAGTGGATATCCTTGTGCTGTTCCTGATCTTAGAGGAAATGCTTTCAGTTTTTCACCATTGAGAATGATGTTTGCTGTGGGTTTGTCGTATATGGCCTTTCTTATGTTGAGGTAGGTTCCCTCTATGCCCACTTTCTGGAGAGCTTTTATCATAAATGGGTGTTGAATTTTGTCAAAAGCATTTTCTGCATCTTTGAGATGATCATATGGTTTTTCTTCTTCAATTTGTTAATATGGTATATCACATTGATTGATTCGCATATATTGAAGAATCCTTGCATCCCTGGGATAAATCCCACTTGATCATGGTGTATGATCCTTTTAATGTGTTGTTGGATTCTGTTTGCTAGTATTTTGTTGAGGATTTTTGCATCTAAATTCATCAGTGATATTGGTCTGTAATTTCCTTTTTTTGTAGTGTCTTTGTCTGGTTTTTGTATCAGGGTGATGGTGGCCTCATAGAATGAGTTTGGGAGTGTTCCTTTTTCTGCAGTGTTTTGGAAGAGTTTGAGAAGGATGGGTGTTAGCTCTTCTCTAAATGTTTGAGAGAATTCACCTGTGAAGCCATCTGGTCCTGGACTTTTGTTTGTTGGAAGATTTTTAATCACAGTTTCAATTTCATTACTTGTGATTGGTCTGTTCATATTTTCTATTTCTTCCTGGTTCAGTCTTGGAAGGTTATACCTTTCTAAGAATTTGTCCATTTCTTCCAGGTTGTCCATTTTATTGGCATAGAGTTTCTTGTACTAGTCTCTTAGGATGCTTTGTATTTCTGCAGTGTTTGTTGTAACTTCTCCTTTTTCATTTCAAATTTTATTGATTTGAGTCCTCTCCCTCTTTTTGTTGATGATTCTGGCTAAAAGTTTATCAATTTTGTTTATCTTCTCAAAGAACCAGCTTTTAGTTTTATTGATCTTTGCTATTGTTTTCATTGTTTCTATTTCATTTATTTCTGCTCTGATCTTTATGATTTCTTTCCCTCTACTAACTTTGGGGTTTTTTTGTTCTTCTTTCTCTAGTTCCTTTAAGTATAAGGTTAGATTTTTTCTTTGAGATTTTTCTTGTTTCTTGAGGTAGGCTTGTATTACTATAAACTTCCCTCTTAGAACTGCTTTTGCTGCATCCCATAGGTTTTGGATTGTCATGTTTTCATAGTAATTTGTCTCTAGGTATTTTTTTATTTCCTCTTTGAGTATTTTAGTGATCTCTTTGTTCTTTAGCCTCCATGTGTTTTTGTTTTTTATGTTTTTTTCCCTGTAACTAATTTCTAATCTCATAGTGTTGTGGTAGGAATGATGCTTGATATGATTTCAATTTTGTTAAATTTACTGAGGCTTGATTTGTGACCCAAGATGTGATCTATCCTGTAGAATGTTCCGTGTACACTTGAGAAGAACCTGTAATCTGCTGTTTTTAGATGGAGTGTCCTTTAAATATCAGTTAAATCTATCTGGTCTGCTGTGTCATTTAAAGCTTGTGTTTCCTTATGAATTTTCTGTTTGGATGATCTATTGATTGGTGTAAATGAGGTGTTAAAGTGCCCCACTATTATTGTGTTACTGTCGATTTCCTCTTTTATAGCTTTTAGCAGTTGCATTATGTATTGAGATTCTCCTATGTTGTGTGCATATATATTTATAATTGTTATATCTTCCTCTTGGATTGATCCCTTGATCATTATGTAGTGTCCTTCCTTGTCTCTTGTAACATTCTTTATTTTAAAGTCTATTTTATCTGATATAAGAATTGCTACTCCAGCTTTCTTTTGATTTCCATTTGCATGGAATATCTTTTTCTATCCCCTCACTTTCAGTCTGTATGTGTCCCTAGGTCTGAAGTGGATGTCTTGTAGACAGAATATATATGGGTCTTGTCTTTGTATCCATTCAGTGAGCCTGTGTCTTTTGGTTGGAGCATTTAATCCATTCACGTTTAAGCTAATTATAGATATGTATGTTCCTATTACCATTTTCTTAATTGTTATGGGTTTGTTTTTGTAAGTCCTTTTCTTCTCTTGTTTTTTCCACTTAGAGAAGTTCTTTTAGCATTTGTTGTAGAGCGGTTTGGTGGTGCTGAATTCTCTTAGCTTTCGCTTGTCTGTAAAGCTTGAGAAAAGCTATTGTTCATACCTAGAGTAAATGCAAATTGATGAAAGTGGAAAGGAGGATAAGTTATGACTAAGATGAATGTTCCATATATTTTAAACCACTGCTTTTTATACTCAGGACTTTAATCCAGGTGGTATTTATTTTTGTTTCTGGTGTAAGAGAGAGATAGAATTTAATTTTTTTCAGGTGGACAGCTGTTATTGCATAGGTAGCTATTATTGACTGGATGATCTTTTCCAATTGGTCTCAATTGCCCATTGATCTCAATTGCCACTAATCTCATTGATTATGGGTTCATATATAAGTCGATCTCTTTGTGTTCTCTCTATTTTATTTCTAATTTCTATGAAATGTATTACAAAATCCAAATTCTGCAAACAAATGTGCATGTATATGTTATAAGAATAGTATAGCAAATATCATACAGCTTTATTTCTGTAGCTCTGTTTCACTTTCTTATCCTAATCAACTCTTTACAAAACGTTTTACCACTCCACATTTATTTGAATGATAGCTGGGTAAAGCTGGAGATCTTTTAGTCTAACTCATCCCTTCATCAGTAAGGGAATGGAAATATACCACTGTTAAAATGAATTGACTTTTATGTGTATCAACATGGATATTTATAAAAACAAGTTAGAGTGGAAAAGGTGAGGGGCAAAGGATATGTAAGGTATAATATGATTTACATTTCTTTTAAACAACACTGTGTACAACATTTTGTGAATGATATTTAATACTAATTTTGCATACACACATAAATTACAAGGGTATACTTATAGGTCCTGAAGGACAGACACCAATTTCAGAATAGTGGAAACTTCTGGTAAGGGAAGGAGGTAGAGAGGGAGTAAGATTTGAGGAGAATATAACTTTAAGCATTGTATCAGTTATCTAGTGCTGTGTAACAAACCACCTCAAAACTTAGTGGCTTGAAAACAGCAAATTATAGCTCCTGATTATGTGGATTAACTGTTGGGACTGCAACCGGCTAGGTATTTCTTCTGGTCTTAGCTGGGCTCACTCATACGTTTGTAGTCAACTGGCAGGTCACCTGGGGGCTGGTTGGTGCTGGGGAGATGGGAGTGACTGGGGCTCATGTCTCTCATCACCCAGCCCCAGTCCTAGTCATATAGTAGGTGGCAGGACTTCTTTTAAGCCTAGGCTCAGAACTGGTACACATTGACCAAATCAAGTCACAAAGTCACATTCTATTGGCTAAATCAAGTCATAAGTCCAGTCAGGTTCAAGGAGTACAGAAAAAGGAAGTGCAAAGCTTCATTGGAGGGGGCATGCCTACAGGGAGGAGTGGAAAATTGGATCCCTATGTATTTTCATAACTGACCACTGCCACTTCTATAGCTTTATTTTTTTAATTAAAAAAAGAATTGTCAAAATCCTAAAATTCCGAGAGGTAGATATATGGGTACCTGTTATTTTTGTACCTTTCTGCATGTTTGAAATAATTTGTAATTGATCATTTTAATAACATTGAAAACATGATTATATGGTCATCTTTTGACACCAGAAATATTTCCTGGAATCCCATCAAATCAATGCCAATGACCCACAGTTACACACCTAAGATTCTTATCACCTGGGTCTTTTAACACTGTATAGATAAAATTTGCAGCTTGCTGGGGACCCAGCTGAATTTTCATTTAAATAGCAACATTCATTCTTCTGATTTGTTCCTGTTGTTCTAATTACTTACCTGGAGAAACTGTTTCCTCATTTCCTAACCCATCCTACCACAGGCCTCTTCTGTGCTGGGTTAGACCCTGGCTAAGGAAAACATCTGTAGACTGCAGGATAATGATAGCAGAAATTATTGCATGGATCTCTGTGAAGTTTTGTGCATGTGTCCACTGATATGCCTATTGCTACAAAAGGAATGAAACAAAATGTTTAATAGATACAAAAGATATTGCTGTCACTTCGCCATTATCTATGGAGAGGTTTGTCCACATCTGAATTTTAATGTTGGGGTAGAATCCTCCAATGTATTTCTCAGCTTTCCTTTCCTGCTGTTAGGTTGTGTGTAAGGATAACATAGGCTGATTCTAATAGCAGCCTAAGAAAGCATAATTAAAGATGCAAACATGTTGTCGACCAGACATCCCAAATGCCAACACATATTATTTGGGTAGTCCACTATTTTGGATTATCCCTTTGTTTCTCTGGGTAATTGAGAGTTTTCTGTATCCACAATTAACTCCATCATCTATGTATAGCTAAGTCCTTTTAATTTTTTATTCAACCTACAATGGAACCTGCTCTACCCAAGAATTAGGCTTTTTCCCTGCCACCTTTTCAGACCTCTGGGTCTTCTCATTCAGCCACTTGTGACAACGTGTCCCAGAAAATTGGGAAACGGTTCACTTTAATTGGTTCTAAAATGGAGGATGCAGTGCCTGTGCTGAGTTTGAGGATGAAACTAACATTTTACAAAGCCCAGCCCAGCAGCAGCTGCCCTTTGGGATTTGGGAGGTAGAACAGCAAGTCACTCAGGAATTTAGAGCTTTATTACAAAGAAGTGCTAACTCTTCTGGTTCTGCTTATAAATGGAATAAAGGGGGAATCTGGCTCACCCATGAACTCTTTAACCTTGTACGTTCTCAATATCCTTACAAAATGCAACATCTTACGATCCTTTAAATAACAAATGACTTTATTCCCTTTTATGGGGTCATTAAGACCTCTAACGGTCCAGGTATAAATCCCAGCTACTACTGCACATCTTAATTTACTATTCATATGTGACTCTCTCTTTGGTTCTCAATTACTATACAACAGCAACTGGCTCATCAAATTACCCGTCAGAATGTGTCTGTTAAAGATATTGCAGTTTACATCTTAGGGCCCTAATTAAAGTTACTATACTTGATAAACCTTGAACAACTAGTAATTGGAAACTAGCAATTAGGACCAGCCACCTCAGTTGAGATCAGCTCTACTGCTGGCTACATGACTAAGCAAAAGGAAATTAGTACACCAGAGATGGCCCACGTGCCAAATATGTGTTAACGTCCACTCCTGGGTTTCAGCCAAAGTAATGAAAAGAACTTGGCATTAAAATATTATTAGCTAAAAGTCTTTATATAGATATCTGTGCCATGGAGTAGATCAGTCTGATATCCCTGTGGCTTTTCAGCCTTTATCATGCTCATTACTGTTTTCATCATCCTATCTCTGGGTATCTGTGGAGATGGTGCTGTAAGCCCACCTCTTTGAGTTTCTTTTCTTCTCAAAAGCCTACAGCTTGCTTTCTTTCTTAACAAAGCATAGGTCACATTGTCCTACTGTATTCTGCATATACTCCCCCTCTTCATCCCCCTTATTGTCTACATCTTCAGAATATCTGCAGCTCAAGGCATGGCAGGAAGCACGTGGATTGATTTGGTGAGTCTAAGAGAAGTCTGAAGGACTGCAGGCATTGTGCCATGTCTTCCAATTAGCTGCCATACTGTTCTGAGACCACACATTTTGGATGGCAACTGGGAAGAGTATATTCTAGTTCCGTGTCCTAGAGACTTGCTGATGGGCCTTTTCCAGCTGGAAATGTGTTAACTGCGGTCCTTTGCGAAGGGCAGCAGGAGAGAAAATCTCCTTAGAATGACCTTCTGTTTTGTTGGTCAGCATTGCTCCCCCACTCTCTTGTTCCCATTCCACTGGATAGCTAATGGAATGGGATATTGCTTGGAGGAGCATCAGCAGACTTGATGAAGCATCCAAATGCCTCCTCTATAATCTGCTTACCTCGTGTTTTTCCAGGAGTTCTTGGCAATGGGAGAAGTGTGATGTTTTAGCAGTCTTTCCTGAAAACATTGCTTCACTTACCATGGCAGATACATCTTAAGATGGTTTTGTAATCTTTATCATCCTCTTTTTCACCCTTTGCCAGAGAACCAACATGGCCATTCCAAAGTCTTCCAAGAAACTGATCACACAAATGAATGACAGGTAGTGGCATTTTGTGTTCTTTCATAAAGTGAGCAAGTATGGCTTAGGAAGTTTTGTAGTTTTATTGCAAAATAAATACTTGTTCTCAACACTTTCACTGCCCTGAAACTTGAGCAAATAAAGTTTTACGAAAGCAACTGGGTCCAGGTTCATTCCATGGCAGGCTCTGGGATCTACTTCAAGCTAGTCCTTATGAAGCACTTAGATATATACCAACTAAGCCCCCCACTCTTTCCTACCATGGTGGACCAAACCCAGGAGAGAGTTGAGTCAAATATTATCCAATATCAAGTTACTGCAAACCAATGATAAGATAGTCTCTTTGTATAGGGTAGGTCCTTCCCGCCCTGGGCTATCCTCAAGATTGAATAACTTCAAAAAGCATCGCCTGTGGACACGAACTGCAATACTGCTTAACTGGTTTTGTGTAGAGTTTGTCCATATGGTGAATCTAATCAGTGCTCTTTTGAAGTACTTAAAATTAGCTCTAAACTCGAAATCAAAATTATTCTGTAATTTCCTGTCAAACAAAAGTTTAAATCTATAAATGGATATTGGCCAGTGCTCAAGATAGCCAATGGCTTTTCCATAGGCACTTTAATTGGCCAGGAACAACCCTCCTGAAGACCATCAAGTGGAGATAGAGAACCCTCTCTCCTCGCTACTCCACAGCTTTTTTGGCATCCTTCTAGCTGTTCCCTTTTCTAGAAGTTATCCTATGACATTAATAAAGGGAAGGTTCTCCACTGGTTGCAAACCAGTTCACTTTAAGAAACTTCATGATAACAGTAAATATTACCTGCCACTCTGTAGAATGTCTCTTGAAGCCATCAAGAGAGAAAAGAATGAAACTCTGATCATGCAGGTAGTATAACAAGTGAAGGAGACAGTTTACTGAGACCTTGCTAAGAAAAGAAGCATCAAGAAGGGGAAGATAGGGCTTCCCTGGTGGCGCAGTGGTTGAGAGTCCGCCTGCCGATGCAGGGGACACGGGTTCGTGCCCCGGTCCGGGAAGATCCCACATGCCGCGGAGCGGCTGGGCCCGTGAGCCATGGCCGCTGAGCCTGCGCGTCCGGAGCCTGTGCTCCGCAACGGGAGAGGCCACAACAGTGAGAGGCCCGCGTACCGGAAAAAAAAAAAAAAAAAAAAAAAAGAAGGGGAAGATGCCATAGAAAACAGAGGGATAAATAGGAACCTAACCTTTAAATACTGTATCATATTAAATGGAGCCTATAGAGGGCTGTCTGCCAGTCAGCTCATAGAATCTTTGAGCCTCGAGTTTATAGAGCTTAGAGTTCATTTAGTCTAAGACTTTTTTCTAACATGTTAACCCTTCTTGGATTGGTCATTTAGCCTCTGCTTGCATATCTACAGGGACAAGGGATTCACCTCTTCCAGCTGCAGCATGTTCTGTTGTTGCCCAGCTCTGCTTGCTTATGTCAAATCCAAGTCTGCTCCTCGGCACTGTTCTCCCATTGGTCTTGGTCTTCTCTCTAGAGGCATTCAGAAAAAACTCTATTTTTAGTCCCTCAGAGGCAGTTTACTCATCATTTCGGCCCTATTCCCAACCTTCTACTACCCTCATAACAATTTTTATCCTTATTTTAGAAAATAAAGAGAAAAATGTCATCAGTAAACTTCAACCAGGTATAACCAGTGTGTTAATATTGTAGTACATATCTTCCAGTTTTTATATCTTTATGTACATACTCTTTATAGAAAAATTAAGGTTACAGTTATATTTTGTTTAAAACCAGCTATTTTCAGATAATAAGTGATCAGAAACATGTTTTGTCATATATTTTCTTCTACAGCATTATTTTTAATGGTTGCATCATATTTTTTGGTATTGTTAGACCATATTTTATTTACTTCATTCCTGCTCCAAGCATTTAAATGTCTTATATAAAAATACTACAATTAGTATTTATTAATATATATATGATTATCTATTGGCTGCTTATTCTGTGCTAGCAATTGTACTAGGTGCTGGGTAACAGAGGGTAAAACAATTCCAAAATGATTCCTGCTCTCAAGGAGCTTATAGTCCTGTAGCTTAATTTATAGTCATCTTATTGCCTTAGGTAAAAGGTAATTTTACTTCCCTAGAAGTAAGTAGCTGGACCAGAAAAAATGCATATTACACATTGGATCATTCTTTGGCTATGAAGTAGCCATCCAGGAAAATACTCTCTATTTTTGAACCTGTTTCCTTATACACTTACCAGCACTGAATTTTTATCATTTTGTTAATTCTTCCAAATTTAGGTTGACTATTAAATCATTGTTGCTTTAACTGGAATTTCTTTAATTTCTGCTGATTTACTGTTAAAACAAGCCATATTCATCAGATTGCAGTATTCATCATAAAATACTTTTACTAGGATAAACGAAAAAATAACGTATCCTTTCATAAACTAACAAGTTCAATCAAAGGTAGAAAATACCTATAACCTCATTTCATCTTTTCTTTGAACTTAAATCACATTGTTTGCTTGTTTCTTCAAGTAACTGGTTTCTGTTTCAGCAAGTGTTGCAAAGTGTTCAAAACTGAGTGTTTTCTTTTACACCTGATTTCTCCCACCAAAAAGCCTTTGACCCCATGAAAACACGTTTTAATACGGTTAATTTAGTTTTTCAGCTTGTCACAGTGACTTAACTCCCAATTACCTTGTGGCAGTATGTATTTGTCTCAACCTACACATTATTTTAATGTAGCTGTGTTTACTCTTTCTTTGTTTTTTTTGTTTTTTTTTTTTTGCGGTACGCGAGCCTCTCACTGTTGTGGCCTCTCCCGTTGCGGAGCACAGGTTCCGGACGCGCAGGCTCAGCGGCCATGGCTCACGGGCCCAGCCGCTCCGCAGCATGTGGGATCTTCCCGGACCGGGGCACGAACCCGTGTCCCCTGCATCGGCAGGCGGACTCTCAACCACTGCGCCACCAGGGAAGCCCTAAGCATTTCTTGAGTTGTTAACTTTTCTGAAGAATTGAGAGATGTATGGAATGGTATCAAATCCCAATCCACATAGCTGCTGTCCACTCCCTGGTTTTCATTTTCTTTAATATTCATTTTCTCTCTCTCTCTCTCTCTCTCTCTCTCTCTCTCACTCACTCTCTCTCTCTCTCTCTCTCTCTCTCTCTCTCTCATACACACACACACATATACTTTTTTTCATTCTCTTTGTCTCATTCATATTCATACTCTCATATATATATATTTACCTCTCTCTCTCTTTCTGTCTCTCCATCTCTCTTTCTAGTGCAGGTCTTCTCATCCTATAAGACAGACAAGGCAAGTCTCCATTTTATAGGTGAGGAAACAGAATCTATAACACATCCCAAGTCAGTTACGATATTCTCATAGAAAGTCAACATTTGAAACTTGGACTCCTTATTCTGAGTTCAGTGTTCTTTCTACTTTGACAATAAGTTCTCAAGTCATCTCCCCTATGAAGCTAGGGTATTTAGAGTAATTGGAGCAAATGAGATCACCTAAGGAAAGAGTTTAGGTGTGTAAGAAAAGGAAGGGATCCAAAGTGGAAGCCTGAGAAATGCTGGCATTTAGAAGAGAATCCTGCAGTGGATGCCGAAATAGAGTGGCCTGAAAAGAGAAAAACCAGAAGAGGGTGTTGAAATAGGAACCAGCAGAAGAGAATATTCCAAAATAAGAAGTGTGGTCAAGTGGGTTTATTCCCTATGAAAGATCCATTTGGAAGATATCAGAGCAGAGTCCATTGGACATAACAAGATGGGGAGCACTGATGACCTGGGAAGAACAGTTTCATTGGAGTGATTGAGGAGGAAGCCGACTAGAGATGGGTTGAAGGATGAATACAAGGTGAAGACTGGAGAATACCATGTGTAGACTACTTGGGGAAAAGAAAAACAGGAAAACAATGTGGTAGTTAGAGGGGCATACTAGTTCAGGAGAGGGAATTTTCTTTGAGATCAGATTTGCTAGAGCAAGTTTGAATGCTGATGATATTAATATAATTGAGAAGGAGATGGTATATGCAAACAGAGAGGTTAACTGAAGGCTTTTTCATTTATTTTCAGTAGCTTTTTACTAATCCCTTCCCTCTCTGTCTTTTTCCCTCTCCTCTCTCTCCCTTCCTTCCTTCCTTCCTTCCTTCCTTCCCTCACTCCCTCTCTCTTTTTCCTTTTTTCTTTCTTTCTTTCTTTCTTTCTTTCTTTCTTTCTTTCTTTCTTTCTTTCTTTCTTTCTTTCTTTCTTTCTTTCTTTCTCTTTCTTCCTTTCTTTCTTTCTTTCTGTCTCTTTCTCTCTTTCCTCTCTTTCTCTCTTTCTTTCTTTCTCTACACACACACACACACACACACACACACACACCATATCTCCTTGAAGGTCTAGCATGCAAGATTGCAATCCAAAAAACCAGCTCAGTTCGAAACTTAATCTCTCTCTCTCTCTCTCTCTCTCTCTCTCTCTCACACACACACACACACACAGCTTACCCTTGTCAAATTATGTTTCTTTGTCCTCAGAACATTTTTGCTTCCTCAGATCATAAAGTCCTTCAGGCCAACAAATTTAGACCAAAATAGGAGTGATAATTCCATTTATACCATTTCTCAAAAGGTATTCACATTTTTAAAGAGATACAATGGACATGGTAATCACCCTGTGTATTAGTTTTCTATTGCTTCTTAACAAATTACCACAAATTTAGCAGCTTAAAACAACATCCATTTATTCTCTCACAGTTTCTGTAGGTCGATAGTCCAGCATGGCTCAACCAGATTCTCTGCTTAGAGTGTCATAAGGCCAAAATCAAGGTGGTGGCCTGCTGGCCTCTCACATGGAGGCTCTGGGAAGGAATATGCTCCAAACTCATTCAGGAAGTTGCAGAATTCGGTTCTTGCAGTTGTAGAACTGAGGTCTCCATTTCCTTGCTACCTGTCACCCAGGGGCTCCTCTCAGCTTCCAGAGGCCATGAGCATTCCTTGGCACATGGTCCCCTCCATCTTCAAAGCCAGGGACAACATGTTGAAACTCCTCATGCTTAGAATCTCTGAATTCCTTTTCTGCTACCAGCTTACCAGCCAGGGAAAACACTGCTCAGGCCGGGGCCACCCACTTAATTTCCATATCTTAAAGCTAACTGATTTAGGACTTTAATTTGATCTACAACAGTTCTTCACAGCAGTATCTAGACTAGTGTTCAATTGACCAGGGCACAGAATTCTTGGGACCATCTACCACACCCTGAACTAAAGAATTTTCTGAATTCTTCAAGAAACTTCTCCACCATACCTCTGGCCACCTGCAGTGGACACTGTTTCATCCACAGCTCCCCAGGCAGTCAAGTATTGTACCATGTGACACTGGGGCCATAGCTTATTGGAGTAAGGATAGCCTCTGACCCATGGAGTAGACTCAGCCCCTTATACATTTCACTTCCTAGTCTTGGTCTCTCAAAAACTCACTTGTATTTTCTGCCCCGGAGTTAAGTAAAATAAATTAGTTTCTCTTTTGTTGAAGGCACTTTGAGAAGAAGCTCATTCCTTGCAACGAAAAGAGATGTGGTTAAAAGACTAGGGAGCTTACTAGTGACACCCTTACTTCCAACCATTCATTTCAAGGACGTTTAGCATCTTCTACGTCCAGCACCATCCTAAGCAAGCACTAGGATAGAAGGAGGGAAAACAGTGTCTCCACTTCTTACAGAAAGCTACCACCCTAAAGTTGCAGGGAACCATCACTGTGTTTTTGCAAGTGTGGAAGATTGATTCGAATGATAGCCCCCCATCATGCCCTTCCTGTATCCATGCTCTTAGGCTCTGTTATTTCTGTGGAGTCGGAGAGGCCACACTTGGCTGACATTTGGCTCAACCATGTGACTTGCCAATAGGATGCCAGCAGACTTAACATAAGCAGAGGCTTGAAAAAGCAGCAGCACATTTTGTTTCCTCTCTTAGAACCCTACAACCGTGGTGACTATAAGCCCAGGCAGCCTTCAGAAGGAGGAGAGACCATGTGGGGCAGAGCAGAGCCCATCTAGCCCTGCCCATCCTGGACCTGCCAGACCCCTGCCAACCCAACAAGTCAACCCAACACAATACAGGAACAAGCCCCACCCAGATCCACAGATCACCCAACTATTTGGAGAGAGGGAAAGATAAGTTGCCTGTGATTTTTGGCCTTATTCACTTGAGAGATTTCAACAGTAAAGAGGCCTTGACTGCTTCAAGTATAGCCCAGCTCTCCCTCTGTTCAGATTTTAACAATTCTGCCAGCTTCTTCTGGCATCAGCATCAGGTCTTTTAATTAACTAATAGAAAGGTAATTAAGACAGAAACATGATTATGTGGGTTATTCTTATGCACCCACAGAGGAAGAAAAGCAGAGATTGCCAGCTGCAAACATCTGCAATAAAAGAAGTCTTGGGACCAAAAGCAGTTTCTGCTGTTGCCTCCTCCCCCTCTTTCAAAAAACACCAGTCATATAGGGCAGTAAATCAGTGGTAAGTTACTAGCTGTATCATATGTGCTGTCCATCTCGTGAGATACTAAACCAAGGTCGCTTTTGCTCACATTCTGTGCCTGTCACCAAGTGTCCAATAAAAATTCTGTTCTCTGAGGGCATGTCAGGAAAGAGCAGGGCACAGACTCGCCCAGCCCTCCATCACCAGTCCAGGAGAGCCGCATGCAAGGCTGTCCCTGTGGCCTGACCCCAAGGCTGAGCCATCAGAGTTCCTCAACGATCTGTGGCCACTGGCAATCATACAGAGCTCAGGGAAACCAGTGTAAAAGTAAGGAAGTGTCTGTGACACATTCAAGTCCCTCCATCTCCAAGGTGGTCTAGGGAATTTCTGGGGTAGACCTCACCTGGGTAGTGGGGGAGGACCGACAGGGGGTTAGAAGTCAGGAAATGCAGAATTAAATCTTCCTTTTGTCATTTAATTGTGTGTCCTTGAACAAAATTCCTAACTTCCTGGACATATCTTTTGTATCATCTTCCATAAAATAAGGATCATGATGGCTGTTGGTCAACCTCATAATTCAAATTTTTTTTTTTACATCTTTATTGGAGTATAATTGGTTTACAATGGTGTGTTAGTTTCTGCTTTATAACAAAGTGAATCAGTTATACATATACATATGTACCCATATCTCTTCCCTCTTGCGTCTCCCTCCCTCCCACCCTCCCTATCCCACCCCTCTAGGTGGTCACAAAGCACCGAGCTAATCTCCCTGTGCTATGCGGCTGCTTCCCACTAGCTATCTATTTTACATTTGGTAATGTATATATGTCCATGCCACTCTCTCACTTTGTCACAGCTTACCGTTCCCCCTCCCCATATCCTCAAGTCCATTCTCTAGTAGGTCTGTGTCTTTATTCCCATCTTACCCCTAGGTTCTTCATGACATTTTTTTTTCTTAAATTCCATATATATGTGTTAGCATACGGTGTTTGTCTCTCTCTTTCTGACTTACTTCACTCTGTATGACAGACTCTAGGTCCATCCACCTCACTACAAATAACTCAATTTTTTTCTTTTTATGGCTGAGTAATATTCCATTGTATATATGTGCTACATCTTCTTTATCCATTCATCTGATGATGGAGACTTAGGTTGTTTCCATCTCCAGGCTACTGTAAATAGAGCTGCAATGAACATTTTGGTACATGACTCTTTTTGAATTATGGTTTTCTCAGGGTATATGACCAGTAGTGGGATTGCTAGGTCATTTGGTAATTCTATTTTTAGTTTTTTAAGGACCCTCCATACTGTTCTCATAGTGGCTGTACCAATTCACATTCCTACCAGCAGTGCAAGAGTGTTCCCTTTTCTCCACACCCTCTCCAGCATTTATTGTTTCTAGATTTTTTGATGATGACCATGCTGACTGGTGTGAGGTGATACCTCATTGTAGTTTTGAAGTTGTTACTTCTCCTTTTTCATTTCTAATTCTATTGATTTGAGTCTTCTCCCTTTTTTTCTTGATGAGTCTGGCTAATGGTTTATCAATTTTCTTTATCTTCTCAAAGAACCAGCTTTTAGTTTTATTGATCTTTGCTATCGTTTCCTTCATTTCTTTTTCATTTATTTCTGATCTGATCTCTATGATTTCTTTCCTTCTGCTAACTTTGGGGTTTTTTTGTTCTTCTTTCTCTAATTGCTTTAGGTGCAAGGTTAGGTTGTTTATTCGAGATGTTTCCTGTTTCTTAAGGTAGGATTGTATTGCTATAAACTTCCCTCTTAGAACTGCTTTTGCTGCATCCCATAGGTTTTGGGTCGTCGTGTCTCCATTGTCATTTGTTTCTAGGTATTTTTTGATTTCCTCTTTGATTCCTTCAGTGATCTCTTGGTTATTAAGTAGTGTATTGTTTAGCCTCCATGTGTTTGTATTTTTGACAGATTTCTTCTTGTAACTGGTATCTAGTCTCATAGCGTTGTGGTTGGAAAAGATACTTGATATGATTTCAGTTTTCTTAAATTTACCAAGGCTTGATTTGTGACCCACGATATGATCTATCCTGGAGAATGTTCCATGAGCACTTGAGAAAAATGTGTATTCTGTTGTTTTTGGATGGAATGTCCTATAAATATCAATTAAGTCCATCTTGTTTAATGTATCATTTAAAGCTTGTGTTTCCTTATTCATTTTCATTTTGGATGATCTGTCCATTGGTGAAAGTGGGGTGTTAAAATCCCCTACTATGAATGTGTTACTGTCAATTTCCCCTTTTATGGCTGTTAGTATTTGCCTTATGTATTGAGGTGCTCCTATGTTCGGTGCATAAATATTTACAATTGTTATATCTTCTTCTTGGATTGATCCCTTGATCATTATGTAGTGTCCTTCTTTGTCTCTTCTAATAGTCTTTATTTAAAGTCTATTTTGTCTGATATGAGAATTGCTACTCCAGCTTTCTTTTGGTTTCCATTTGCATGGAATATCTTTTTCCATCCCTTTACTTTGAGTCTGTATGTGTCTCTAGGTCTGAAGTGGGTCTCTTGTAGACAGCATATATATGGGTCTTATTTTTGTATCTTCAACCAGTCTGTATCTTTTGGTGGGAGCATTTAATCCATTTACATTTAAGGTAATTATCAATATGTATATTCCTATTCCCATTTTCTTAATTGTTTTGGATTCGTTATTATAGGTCTTTTCCTTCTCTTGTGTTTCTTGCCTAGAGAAGATCCTTTAGCATTTGTGTTAAAGCTGGTTTGGTGGTGCTGAACTCTCTCAGCTTTTGCTTGTCTGTAAATGTTTTAATTTCTCATCAAATCTGAATGAGATCCTTGCTGGGTAGAGTAACCTTGGTTGTAGGTTTTTCTCCTTCATCATTTTAAATATGTCCTGCCAGTCCCTTCTGGCTTGCAGAGTTTCTGCTGAAAGATCAGCTGTTAACCTTATGGGGATTCCCTTGTGTGTTATTTTTCCCTTGGTGCTTTTAATATGTTTTCTTTGTATTTAATTTTTGACAGTTTGATTAATATGTGTCTTGGCGTGTTTCTCCTTGGATTTATCTTGTATGGGACTCTCTGTGCTTCCTGGACTTGATTAACTATTTCCTTTCCCATATTAGGGAAGTTTTCAACTATAATCTCTTCAAATATTTTCTCAGTCCCTTTCTTTTTCTCTTCTTCTGGAACCCCTGTAATTCGAATGTTGGTGCATTTAATGTTGTCCCAGAGGTCTCTGAGACTGTCCTCAGTTCTTTTCATTCTTTTTTCTTTATTCTGCTCTGCAGTAGTTATTTCCACTATTTTATCTTCCAGGTCACTTATCCGTTCTTCTGCCTCAGTTATTCTGCTATTGATCCCTTCTAGAGTATTTTTAGTTTCATTTATTGTGTTGTTCATCATTGCTTGTTTCATCTTTAGTTCTTCTAGGTCCTTGTTAACTGTTTCTTGCATTTTGTCTATTCTATTTCCAAGATTTTGGATCATCTTTACTATCATTATTCTGAATTCTTTTTTAGGTAGACTGCCTATTTCCTCTTCATTTGTTAGGTCTGGTGGGTTTTTATCTTGCTCCTTCATCTGCTGTGTGTTTTTCTATCTTCTCATTTTGCTTATCTTACCGTGTTTGGGGTCTCCTTTTTGCAGGCTGCAGGTTCGTAGTTCCCGTTGTTTTTGGTGTCTGTCCCCAGTGGCTAAAGTTGGTTCAGTGGGCTGTGTCGGCTTCCTGGTGGAGGGGACTAGTGCCTGTGTTCAGGTGGATGAGGCTGGATCTTGTCTTTCTGGTGGGCAGGTCCACATCTGGTGCTATGTTTTGGGGTGTCTGTGGCCTTATTATGATTTTAGGCAGCCTCTCTGCTAATGGGTGGGGTTATATTCCTGTCTTGCTAGTTGTTTGGCATAGGGTGTCCAGCACTGTAGCTTGCTCGTTGTTGAGTGAAGCTGGGTGCTGGTGTTGAGATTGAGATCTCTGGGAGATTTCCGCCATTTGATATTACGTGGAGCTGGCAGGTCTCTTGTGGACCAGTGTCCTGAAGTTGGCTCTCCCACCTCAGAGGCACAGCACTGACTCCTGGCTGCAGCACCAAGAGCCTTTCATCCACACGGCTCAGAAGAAAAGGCAGAAAACGTAGAAAGAAAGAAAGAAATAAAGAGAGAAAGAGAGAAAGGGAGGAAGGGAGGAAGGGAGAAAGGGAGGAAGGAAGAAAAGAAAGGAGAAAGAAGAGCGAGAAAGAAAGAAGATAAAAGAAAATAAAATAAGGTAAAATAAAGTTATTAAAATAAAAAAATATTAAGAAAAAAAATTTTTTTAGATAAAAAAAAAGCAGACGGATAGAACCCTAGGACAAATGGTGAAAGCAAAGCTATACCGACAAAATCTCACACAGAATCATACACATACACACTCACAAAAAGAGGAAAAGGGGAAAAAATCATAAATCTTGCTCTCAAAGTCCACCTCCTCAATTTGGGATGATTCGTTGTCTATTCAGGTATTCCACAGATGCAGGGTACATCAAGTTGTTTGTGGAGCTTTAATCCGCTGTTCCTGAGGCTGCTGGGAGAGATTTCCCTTTCTCTTCTTTGTTCTCACAGCTCCCGGGTTTCAACTTTGGATTTGGCCCCGCCTCTGCGTGTAGGTCGGTGGAGGGTGTCTGTTCTTCGCTCAGACAGGACGGGGTTAAAGGAGCCGCTGATTTGGGGGCTCCGGCTCACTCAGGCGGGGGGGAGGGACGGGCACGGAGTGCGGGGCGAGCCTGCAGCGGCAGAGGCCAGCGTGATGTTGCACCAGTGTGAGGCACGCCGTGCGTTCTCCCAGGGAAGTTGTCCCTGGATCCCGGGACCCTGGCAGTGGCAGGCTGCACAGGCTCCCGGGAAGGGAGGTGTGGAGAGTGACCTGTGCTCACACACAGGCTTTTTGGTGAAGGCAGCAGCAGCCTTAGCGTCTCATGCCCGTCTCTGGGGTCCACGCTTTTAGCCGCGGCTCGCGCCCGTAGCTGGAGCTCCTTTAAGCAGTGCTCTTAACCCCCTCTCCACGTGCACCAGGAAACAAAGAGGCAAGAAAAAGTCACTTGCCTCTTTGGCAGGTCCAGACTTTTCCTGGACTCCCTCCCGGCTAGCTGTGGCACACTAACCCCCTGCAGGCTGTGTTCATGCCGCCAACCCCAGTCCTCTCCCAGTGCTCCGACAGAAGCCGGAGCCTCAGCTCCCAACCCTGCCCGCCCCGGCGGGTGAGCAGACAAGCCTCTCGGGCTGGTGAGTGCCGGTCGGCACCGATTCTCTGTGTGGGAATCTCTTCGCTTTGCCCTCCGCACCCCTGTTGCTGTGCTCTCGTCTGCGGCCCCGAAGCTTCCCCCTCCGCCACCCACAGTCTCCACCTGTGAAGGGGCTTCTAGTGCGTGGAAACCTTCCTCCTTCACAGCTCCCTCCCACTGGTGCAGGTCCCGTCCCTATTCTTTTGTCTCTGTTTATTCTTTTTTCTTTCGCCCTACCCAGGTACGTGGGGAGTTTCTTGCCTTTTGAGAGGTCTGAAGTCTTCTGCCAGCATTCAGTGGGTGTTCTGTAGGAGTTGTTCCACGTATAGATGTATTTCTGATGTATCTGTGGGGAGGAAGGTGATCTCCGCGTCTTACTCTTCCTCCATCTTCCCCCTCTCCCCCCATGATAACTATCTTTAGTGTTATGTTTGAATTCCTCTCTCTTTTCTCTGTGTGTATCTGTTATAGATTTTTGGTTTGTGGTTACTCTGAGGTTTATACATAGAAATATATATATATATATAGTAATTATTTTAAGTTGCCGATCTCTTGAGTTCAAAAGCATTAACAACTCTGCATTTTTACTCATCCCCCTTGTTTACTATTTTTGACATCATATTTTACAACTTTTTGTTTTCTGTATCCCTTAACTATTTATTGCAGATATAGATGATTTTACTATTTCTATCTTTTAACCTTCCTACTAACTTTACACATAGTTGATTTGCCACCTTTATTGTATATTTGCCTTTACCAGTGAGTTTTCCCTTTCATAATTTTCATGTTTCTAGTTGTAGCCCTTTGTTTCTTGCTTAAAGAAGTTACTTTAACATTTCTTTTAAAAATGTTTTTGTGGTGCTGAACTCTTAGCTTTTGTTTGTAACACTTTTGATCTCTCTGTCAAATCTGAATGAAGGCCTTGCCAGGTAGAGTATTTTGGGTTTTAGGTTTTTCCCTTTCATCACTTAAAATATATTATGCCACTCCCTTCTGGTCTGCAGGGTTTGTGTTGCAAAGTCAACTGATAGCCTTATGGGAGTTCCCTTGTATGTAACGTGTTACTTTTCCCTTGCTGCTTTTTATCTGTCTTTAGCTTTAATTTTTGTTATTTTAGTTGTAACATGTCCTGTTATGGTCCTCTTTGGGTTGATCCTGTTTGGGATTCTCTGTGATTTCTGGACCTAGATGTCTTTTTCCCTTCCCAGCTTAGGGAAGTTGTCAATTATTATGTCTTCAAATATGTTCTCAGCCCCTTTCTCTCTTCTTCTTCTTCTGGGCCCCCTGTAATGCAAATGTTAGTGTGTTTGATGTTGTCCCAGAGGTCTCTTAAACTGTCCTCATTTCTTTTCATTCTTTTTTCTTTTTTCTGCTCAGTATCAGTGATTTCCACTACTCCAGCTTGCCTAACTGTTCCTCTCATATCATATACTGTTGATTCTTTCTAATGTATTTTTATCTCATTTATTGTGTTCTTGATCTCTGCTTGGTTCTTGTTTATATATTTTCTTTGCTAAAAACTTCTAACTTCTCACTCTGTTCATTCATTCTTCTCCTGAGTTCTTTGAACATCTTTATGATCATTACCTTGTATTCTTTATTGGGTAGATTGCCTGTCTCCACTTCACTTAGTTCTTCTAGAATTTATCTTTTCTTTTCCTTTGGAACATATTCCTCTGTTGCCTTATTTTGCCTAATTTTCTGCTTTTATTTCTCTGTATTTGGTAGGTTGGTTGTACTTCCTCACCTTTGAGAAGTGGCCTTTTGTAGGAGATGCCCTATGTGTCCCAGCATTGCACACCTTCTGGTCACCCAAGCTGTATGCTCTAGAGAAGCTCCCTCTATGAGCTGTGTGGGTCCTTCTGTTTTGGTGGGCTTACTACTGTGAGTGATCTGGTAGGTGTGGCTGGCTCCTGGTTTGGTTGGTTGCTAGGCCTTACCTTATGGGGAGGCTGCCAGCCACTGGTAGGTGGGGCCAGGTCATGAGGTGGCTGGCTGCGGAGCCCCAGGGGGGTCATAGGGCTAGTTCTGGCCCACTGGTGGGCAGAGCCAAGTTCTGGACTGGGTGTTTGACTGGCTAGGATCTTGGATCTAGTGTCGGCCTGATGGTAGGTGAGGTCAGTTCTTGACATGGATGGATGCAGGGTCCAGGATGTCCCCAAACTGGTACTGGCCCCCTGTTTAGTGGGGCTGGATTCCAGCGTGGCTCATTAAGGGATCCAAAGTGTCTCAGAGCTGGTGCAAGTCTGCCGTTGGGGTTCCCAGGGCGAATGCTGACTCACCGGTAGGCAGAGCCAAGTACTGAGGTCTCTGGTTACAGGGCCCTGGGGGTCCCAGGACTGATGTCAGCCCACTGGTGAGCAAGGCCTGCTGCTCATGACACTCTGGCTGTTGAATCTGGGGTGTCCTGAGGCTGGTGTTGGCCTGCTGGTGGGTGGGGCTGTGACTCTGCCTAGCTAGTTGCTTGGCCCGAGGCATCCCAGTACTGGTGCAGAGAGGCTGGTGGATGGTGCTAGGTACTGGGGCTAATAAGCTAGAGGGAGGATTCCAAATTGATGCTTGCCAATACCAGGGTCCTCGTGGTAGAACAAGCTACCAAAAATGGCTGCTGCATGTGTCTGTGTCCCCAGGGTGAGCTCCAGTTGTCTCCCGCCTCTCTAGGATATTCTCCAAGGTCAGCAGGTGGGTCCGACCCAGGTTCCTTTCAAATTACAGCTTCTTCCCTGGGTCTCAGAGCGTGTGAGAGTACAATCTCTATTTCCCACAGCCCTCTGGCTCTCCTAAAAGTAAGCCTCACTGGCCTTCAAGGCCAAATGTTCCGGGGGCTCATCTTCCTGGTGCAGGACTCCTGGGCTGGAGAGCCTGATATGGGGCTCTGACCATTCCTCTGCAATTATAATTATCCTCCCATTTGTGGATTACCTACCTGGGAGTATGGGACTTGACTGCACAACATCTCCATCCCTCTTACCCATCTTTTTGTGGTTCCTTCTTGATAGCTTTAGTTGTAGAATATCTTTTCTGCTAGTCTTCTGGCTTTTCTCATCAGCAGTTGCTCTGTAAATAGTTGTAATTTTGGTGTATCTGTGGGAGGAGCTAAGCTCTGGGTCTTCCTACTCCACCATCTTAGCCACTCCCTTAGACACTCATTCTTGTTAAGTAATATGAGACCATGGGCACTAGAGTCAGACTACCTGGATTCAGGTCTCTGCCTCTTAATAACTGCTTGACCTTGAGCAATTTACCTAACTTTCCTCATCTGTAAAACAGGGTTAATAAAAATTCCTGTAAGTTTTGAGGATTAAATAGGTTGTGTGTAAAGCCGTCAGAAAAAGCACATGGAATATTAGCATAAAATTAACATTAATGCATTATTATTTTGTTGTTATTTTAAGTACTATTAATCTCTACTTCTATCTGTGGCATTTCTATTTATGCTTTGTTGCAGAGATTACTAAGAGTAAAATAGAAAAATATTTGAATTCATATTTCAGGTCCTTAGCTTCTGAATCCTATAGCCTAGAAAACTATTTAACTTACCTGTGTTTCTTTACCTGCTCAGTGATGGTGTGGACAGGACTGAGTGAGATAAACTAGTAAAGTGCCTGGAAGACAGTCAGAACTTATTCAATATTAGTTACTTTCCCCACTCCCTTTTTTTTTGACTGTGGTAAAAAAATACATAACATAAAATTTACTGTCTTAACTATTTTATGTGTACAGTTCAGTAGTAGTATGAAGTATATTCTCATTGTTTTGAAACAGATTTCCAGAACTTTTTCATGTGGCATAACTGAAACTCATTAAACAACTCCCCTTTCCCCCATCCTCCAAGTCCCTGGCAGCCTCCATTCTATTTTCTTTTCCCATGAATTTGACTACTGCAGATACTACAACATATAAGTGGAATCACACAGTATTTGTCTTTTTGTGACTAACTTATTTCACTTAGCATAATGTCCTCAAAGTCTATCCATATTGTAGCATGTGACAGGATTCCCTTCATTGTTAAGGTTAAATAATATTGCATTGTGTGTATACTACATTTTGTTTATCCATTCATCCATCAGTGGACATTTAGGTTGCTTCTACCTCTTGGCTACCGTGAATAGTACTGCTATAAATGTGGGTGTATTGTCCCTATTATCTCTTGTGCTGATGCAAATAATCAAATAACAAGCATATATACTTTGTTTTCATTTTTGCGTCTTCATAGTTAATGCAAATTATAATTGAATAACCATAGTGTTATGAGTGCTATATTTTTCTTAAGTTAATTTCTTAATATAGACTTCAAACTTAACAGAATCAAAAAATAGAAAGAAAAAGAGAAAGAATACTCATTCTGTGTTTATCTATTAACTCAGAGTCTTACTATGAGCTCACTTAACTTACTATGTGCTTGTTACTGAGAAAAGAAGAACAGACTTTCTGTAAATGAGATATAATCTACACTTAAGTTTACATAGTTACTATAGATGAATAACTGTCAACAACCATCCTATCAGAAATACAGCCCAATTCTGTCTTCTTGTTTAGTATCTGTTTTTACTCCCCCTTAAAACTCCTGCCCCTTGTACAGTGCCTGGCACATCATAGGCACTTACCAAATACTCTTAATAAACCTGGAGTGAATGAAGTTTTCATAAGGAAGTAAATCATTCCAACAGGGAACTATTAAATCTCAGGGTGGAAAAGAGAAATGTTTTATTTTGAAAAATTAGGAGGGGAAAGCATTACTTTTTCAAGGAAAAAGAGGAGAGTCCTGAAGGGCTAGTTCAGCAGTGCTTTCCTATATCAAAGGTGATAAGCTGGTTTTTAAATATCTTCCTTCAGTTAGGCACTTTTCCATCAAAGAGCTAAATGTACATGAGGGATACTTTTTGAATTCATGTGACTTATGCAATCCCTACATATTTTATAAGATACCAACCTTTAATACTTAGAAGTACAAGATTCTTTATTTTTCAACTATGGCTTCTTGTCTGAAAGATTCCACACCAATAATCAATTTACCTCCATATTACAAATGCCTCTACCTGGTTGAGATCATAGACTAGAAACACAAACTCCTTTGGAAAGTTCAATAGCACAAATAGCAACAGCTAGATTAGTTGACATGCAGTCTGAGGCATATTGCCTTGTTAATGTTTCTTGGGCATGTCAAGGGTAAAAGGTAGAAGAGACCAGGAAAGGAGATTGCAGAAGAGAATCTCTATCATCGTTCTCCCTGCCCTGTCCACTCTCTGCCTCTTGAACTCAAGGGCTGAGGCTGTAGAAAGTGGGCAGAGGGTGGAGGCAACCTTCCCTGGACGTTGACATAAAAAAATCATAACTGTAATTATAGTACATTGCCATAGGATAAATACAGACATATTCCAGATGTATTTCTCATCATATATCTAGCTGTTGTATTGAATAAATGGCTAGATCATCTCCATCTCACTGTAATGTAAATCTACAATTAAAGAATTTGTCCAAGATTACCGTAGCTGGTAAGTGACATCACTCAAGTTCAAGTTCATGTCTCCTGATCCCAAATGCAAGAAGTTTAGATTTATAATAGGTAGATGGTTGGATGGGTGGATGGATGGGATCGATGGATACATATTACATCCATACATATACATCTATACTACTGAGGCTTTATAAGAAAGAAAAAGAGCCAAATCCCTGATCACATTTTACCAAATATACAGTCCTACTTTTTAAGACATCTGACTCCTCTGCCCCAATTATTTTTCTTTTTATTTATTTATTTATTTTATTTATCTTTTTTTTTTTTTGCTCTCCCGTTACGGAGCACAGGCTCCGGACACGCAGGCTCAGCGGCCGTGGCTCACGGGCCCAGCCGCTCCGCGGCATGTGGGATCTTCCCGGACCGGGGCATGAACCCGCGTTCCCTGCATCGGCAGGCGGACTCTCAACCACTGCGCCACCAGGGAAGCCCCTATTTTTCTTTTTTAAAAATGAGTGCCAGATTGACTGTCCAGTTGCCTAATCTGACAAACTTAAACATTAAGTGCTCTCCCATTAGCCATCTGCAGGTTGCCTCGTCTGTGACTGGTCCATCACACAGTCTTGCCCTTTCTATGCCAAGGTCATCAACATGTGGTATGTAACAAGGCATCCAGTACCCAGCCTGACAACATCATCTTGTGCCTCCATGGAGGGGAAAAAAAGAAACCAACCAACCAACCCCCTAGAAAGGCATTTGCTAACTGCCCACTAGCAATTGTTGAGTGATAACACATGCAGTTCTCCACATGTTTATGCAGAGTCTCAGATTTATCTGACAGTTTTACACCCTCAGGCATGATACACAATAATTAAAATTAAAAATGTTTTGACAGCCTAAACAAATGGCTATATAAATTAGAAAGCTGTAAAAAGTCATGGTAGCCAGAAATAAAGATATATGGATAAATCATAAAATTATAAACAAGGAGAATGTTTTAATACAGGCATGTTTTACCAAGACACTTAAAAATACAGGCTAACTTTTGCCTGAAGGAAGTTGGTGGTGAAAAGGAATTGTGGGAACTCGCAAAACCATTCTTTCCTGCTTAGCAAATCTTTTCTCTACCCTTCTCTGGTAACTAAAGAAAAGAAGAAATTTGTTGAGGCTTTCCAACTTCCTCTAAATCTGTAATCAGCTGTAGAATATCCAAATTTTAAAAAGCACCTAAATCGGTTGCCTAGAATCTTTACTATTAACCTTCCCAAATGTGTAAGATGATGTGGGTTATATAAAACTTGGCTTGATCTCATATGTCTCGAATGTATGGCACAAAACGTGTGTTTATGAAATGAGCCAAGTATATGATCTGCATGGGAATATAATTCACTTCAACTAGATGTGCATGAATGTTAAAGTATCATCTTTCACTTAAATCTATCAGGTTGCTGAAGGAAGAAATCATCATATCACCTGGCCTCAGTAATTTTCCGTTTCTCCCAACTAAGCCGGCTCACCACTTCCCTAATGCATTTAAGTACTAGGCCATTTCAAAAGAGGGAACAAAATAATTGGAAGTAATCAATGGGATTTTCTGTACCTAGAACGGCTAGATTGCCTGAAACCAACCATATCATGTGGGTAGTCTTTGTGATAAATTTTCAGAGCAGTCCTTTATTTGGCAGAGTTCCTGAAGATTTATTGCCACTTCATTATCATATCTCATGTATCCATGGATTAAGAAAGGAGAACTGAGGAAACACCGATGCTTTTTATGGTAATCATCCTAGACCTTCCTGCTTTGTCCTGAACTCTTGCTTTCCATCCTTTGCCCTCTTGGCTCCATTTCTTATTCTTTATCCCACTACTGCCTCTCTTGACTTGCTATTGCTATCTGGTCTTCCCAGTTTAATGTTCTGCATGTGCCCCCCGCAAACAAAGGACCTGGTTCAAATCTTCTCTGCTGGGTCATCCCACTGTGAATCACCTTTTGGGGACATACAACCTGATCTCTTTGGACTAAACCCCCATTCCACACTGATGCCTCGATAGTTCTGCCCCACCTCCAGAAGGCGGAAAGAGAATTTTCCCCCTATTTTGATATATAAATACACGATCTTAAAATAACCATGTGTACAATAATCCATGATTGGAAATCTTTACATTTTAGAGTTTCTCAGATGTTTCTGATAAACAGTTTTGGGAATCGTGGCAGTTTGTTTGTTTTGTTTTAGCAGCAAAACTCTTTCATCTAGTGAAATCTTTAAAAACAACAATAATGACAAAAACAAAAAGCACCTAATTAATAAAAAGACAATTCCTGCTAAAACAGGGACAGTACAAAATGAATGAAATCATTTCCCAATAGAGCGAAGCCTGAGCCAATGGTAGCAAAATCGAGCGCCTACTTATATTTAAATGAATGGAGAGATCAAGTCTAAGGCAACAGAGTCATGAGGACAGGGCTGCGTTACAAGATCTTTTCATTTTTTAAAGAAAGTAAAAACCTGAGACTTAAAAAAAAAATCTCCCAAATGTAAATGTTGACAATTGAATTTTAAAAACCGTTGTCTGTCCCTCCTCCACGAAACAAAACCATGTCAGCAGGCCAGAAATGATCCCACAGCCCTCAGTTTGCAACCTGTAATTTAGGCTTTTGTATTAGTTTGCTATTGCTATGAAACAAATTACCCCAGAATTTAGCAGCTTAAAATAACAAACATTTATCTCACACAGTTTCTAGAGTCCACAAATCCAGAGTTGGCTTAGCTGGATGGTTCTTTATCAAGGTCTCTTACAGGTTACATGTAGTCAAGCTGTCTGTTGGGACTGCAGTCACCTCAGGGCTTGACTGGGGTTTACTCACTTAAACGACTGTTGGCTGGAGGCCTCCATTATTCTCCATATGGGCCTCGCCTTTGACCATCTGAGCATGCTCACCACATAGCAGTTGGCTTCCCTTAGAGAGAGTGAGCTAAAACAGAGATCAAGGCAGAAGCCACAATGCCCTTCATGACTTAGTCTCAGGTCATCTATCATCAGCTCCGCCTAATTCTGTCGGTCACACAGACCAGCCTTGGTGTGATGTGGAATTGGACTTCACAAAGGTGTAATAGCATGAGTTGGGAGTCATTGGGGGCCATCTTGGAGACTGGCTATTATAGCTTTAGAAACATCAAAATGGGCCAGATATTGGCTGTTCAGTTTCACTCAGGTTTATACCATAAATCTGGTGCCCTTTCTCCTAGCTCCTTACCTTAATCGTTTATTCCTCTTTTCCATCCTCCCTCATCACCAACTTGACTCACGGGAAAACCCTGCTTTTCTGTTCAAAATTGTCTTCAGGCTGAGATTTATCAGCTAGTTCCTGTACCCCTGGCCCTCTAGTGCTGATGAATTGAACTTCCTTTGTATTTAACTATTGGTTCCACCACCTGGCAATTTGTAGTACCATATGCCTGGGGTCTGGGAGGCAGAGAATAGAAATTAGCATTGGGAGTCTGCAGGTAGCTGTGACTCAGATTCCAACACGCTATTCAGCAAACATTTATAGAGAACAGAGTATATGCCAGAGTCTGTGCTGGTATTGGGGGATTTAGTGATAAATCTGATACATTGGAGAAATCAGGAATCAGAGGTCTAGGTGGTTAAATAGAGGGTTGGGGAACCAGCCAGGAAGTATAGTAATGGATAGGGAAGCATCAACAGGGTCTTAGAGATGCCTGGGAATGTGTGTACAAAGTGGCAAAGAGACAAGAATGTAGAAACTGGAGAGTTGAGACATAGTACAATTACTAAAGAATATGTCCTGATTGCCCAACAGTTGCTTTTTCCAGGAGTTGGTGTCAAGTTGGAAGAGTCCCTGAATCCAAGTGAGAAGAGGGATAAGATAGCAGCTGCCTGAGGGAAAGGCCACTGTGACTGCCTACGGTTGAGTTTAGATGATGGTTGACAACAGGTGGTGATTTTGGCTTGGTTCCCTCATCTGTAAATTAGAAATAATAGTAACATAAAATACTACTATCTAATATAAAATCAAATAAATACAAATATATAAATAAACAAATAAATATATATAGAAATATAAAGTCTCACAGGTTTTTCCCCCACCCCCACAGGTTTATTTTGAAAATTAGTTTAATTCATTTAGTATATGCAAGGTACTTAGAGCAGTCCCTGGTACATAATAAGCACCATATACGTGATAGCTACCATCCTTCAATAATGAAGTTTTAGGAAACAGCCTCGTTTCCTAAATCTAGGGGGAGAATATTTACAAACCTAGGTAGCTTAGATCAAGTGTCTACTCAAGATAATTGATACAAAAACATTGGGACAGTGTACTGAGAGGAAAGAAACATGAAGTCAGGCAAAATACTGGATAATACTGGGTTGGACAAAAAATTTGTTCGTTTTTTTCCATAAAATGGCTCTAGTAGCCCTTAGTCGTCATTAACTTTATTCAGAGCAATTTTGTTAGATTGTATTCTAACAGTTGTCATATCAGTGTGCATTTTTAAAAACTTATCAAGGGCTTCCCTGGTGGCACAGTGGTTGAGAGTCCGCCTGCCAATGCAGGGGACACGGGTTCGTGCCCCGGTCCGGGAAGACCCCACATGCCGCGGAGGAGCTGGGCCCGTGAGCCATGGCCGCTGAGCCTGCGTGTCCGGAGCCTGTGCTCCGCAACGGGAGAGGCCACAACAGTGAGAGGCCCGTGTACCGCAAAAAAAAAAAAAAAAAAAAAAAAAAAAAACTTATCAAAATTGGTGAATTTTGGGGTAGCTATTTTAATATTGAAGATGGAAGAGAAAAAGCAACATTTTTGGCATATTATGCTTTATTATTTCAAGAAAGGTAAAAATGCAACTGAAACGCAAAAAAAAAGATTTGTGCAGTGTATGGAGAAGGTGCTGTGACTAATCAAACATGTCAAAAGTGGTTTGCGAAGTTTCGTGCTGGAGATTTCTCCCTGGACGATGCTTCATAATCGAGTAGACCAGTTGAAGTTGATAGTGATCAAATTGAGACATTAACTGAGAACAATCAATGTTATACCACGCGGGAGATAGCCGACATACTCAAAATATCCAAATCAAGAGCTGAAAATCATTTGCACCAGCTTGGTTATGTTCATCGCTTTGATGTTTGGGTTCCACATAAGTTAAGCGAATAAATACCTTCTTGACTGTATTTCCGCATGCGATTCTCTACTTAAAGGTAACAAAAATGTTCCGTTTTTAAAACAAATTGTGGTGGGTGATGAAAAGTGGACACTGTACAATAACGTGGAATGGAAGAGATCGTGGGGCAAGCTAAATGAACCACCACCAACCACGTCAAATGCCACTCTTTATCCAAGAAGATGATGTTGTGTATATGGTGGGATTGGAAGGGAGTCCTCTATTATGAGCTCCTTCCAGAAAACCAAACGATTAATTCCAACAAGTATTGCTCCCAATTAGACCAACTGAAAGCAGCACTTGACGAAAAGCATCCAGAATTAGTCAACAGAAAACGCATAATCTTCCATCAGGAGAACGCAAGACCGCATGTTTCTTTGATGGCCAGGCAAAAACTGTTACAGCTTGGCTGGGAAGTTCTTATTCGTGTGCCACATTCGCCAGACATTGCACCTTCGGATTTCCATTTATTTCGGTCTGTACAAAATTCTCTTAATGGAAAAAATTTTAATTCCCTGGAAGGCTGTAAAAGGCACTTGGAACAGTTCTGTGCTCAAAAAGATAAAAAGTTTTAGGAAGATGGAATTATGAAGTTGCCTGAAATACGGCAGAAGGTAGTGGAACAAAAGGGTGAATACGTTGTTCAATAAAGTTCTTGGTGAAAATGAAAAATGTGTCTTATTTTTACTTAAATATTGAAGGAACTTTTTGGCCAACGCAATACCAACAACTAAGAGACAGAATCAGAAAATGCATATTTATTAAATTTTAAATGTGTTTGATGGGAAAAGAAACTCCCTTAAATGGATTACACATCTCTTTAGTTTTTTAAGTAAAGTATTCTCAATATGGTATATGTTTTTCTTGATTTTACAGGTTATAATTTTTATTACTAGGGTGTAATATCACAGTAGGTTTGGGGTTTTTTTAGTATATGAAGTGTTTTATCCTATACTAAATTATCTCAAACTTCTAAACTTTTAAAGTTCTTATATTTACTATTATGTAATAGAGGCAGTAAAACTATACTGCTAATGGCTTTTACTTATTAGTGCTATCAGAATCCCAAATTCACATAAACTCTCCCTTCTTTCCAGTTGCTGCTTCTCTTTGTTCCCTGGGAATCAATGACTGAGATTATTAGGATTATCTGCCAAAAATAAGGTAGATTCTAAGTAAGAACGTGAGAAGTCTTCCTATGAATAAAATATATTTGGTCTTTATTATATCTATTTAGATTGATCAGGAGGCTTTTTTGCCTCTAAATGACTATATCACTCTGAGGATTTCAAACTTAAAGAGAGGCTTACACAATAATAGGAATTGTGGTAGGAATGGCTGGGGGAGTACAAATCAGGAATATTTCTTTGGGGAAAATCAGGAAGTGTAAGAATCACAGGGAAGCTGCCAACAATGATCCCAACTGCTTGCAACACTAATGTGTAGTTCTTATGACTCAGGAAGCCAACAGAAGCCAGTTCTAGTGCTTTTAGCTGTCTACAGCACTTCAAGGGTGATTCTCAGAAGACTCACCGGAATTCATGGAAAACCCCATGAATTCTTGATTTCAGGAGAATCCCCAGCAGCCAAGGGAAGCTGCTGTAGATCATCTTGGTTGTCTACATATACCTACTGCCAGAATAATGACTTCTTCTCTCCCACTTTCAAATCTTCTGTCCAAGACAGTATCCTAAAACCATGCAATGAAAGGGATTCTGTAAAATGCAGATCCAGACTTCTACTCTACAAATGTAGAAGGGATCAGGGGTGATGCCTAGTTGGCAATAGGGAGTTTGACACAGTCCACCCTTTATTAACTTAACAGTTATGCACATCTCTTTACCCATATTTGAAATTTCAAATAACAACATCATGCTTATGGCTAATATATATAACTATACCTTGAATAATCAAAGATGTGCTCACTTTGTCCCCCAAGATGGAAAACAGAAATTTTATTCGTTTATAAGTTTTTTACTATTTTTTGAGTAATTCTTATTCCTTTCCTCAGCAAGTACTCTTTTAATATTCTGTAACTTACAAAGAAGAAGACATTACTAAATAACATGTAAAATACATATATAAGAAAGCTAGGAACAAACTGTGTATATCTACTATGGTCGTCATTTCTGAAACTGGTCATGAGGCCATGTTGGTTATTTTCTTCTTCCATAACTTATTCTATATTCCATTTATCACAGCTACTCTGATCCAAACCTTCATTTCCAGGGCTATTAGTGGTCCTCCCAGTGTTGCATTGCCATAGTCTCCCAATAACTTTTACTCTACATAAGTTCTAAATGTTTCACAAGAGAATATCCTACTTTCAGACATACTCCTTCATGTCCCACTATATAACATTATGAAACTACCCCCATTTCTATAGCAAAACCGATATCTCCATTCAGTACCATAATGCCTCTTTGCCCAAAGCATTAGGCATTATGGCATTACAGCTAGCAGCAAAAGAAGCCTCAACTCCCAGTTAACTGCATTCATTGTTGTGCCCCCATGGAAGCACTCCTCCCTCAGGAACTAATATCTTTAAACCAGAGACTTCACAGTTGCAAAAGCAAGAAGCAAAAAGTCTTGGAGTAGGCTATTAAGGGATAATAGAGAAAGAAGCCAATTTTACCCCTTCATTCCCCAAGTTGTAAGTTCTAGCTATAGGAAAACAGCCCCATTATTGATTTCTGGCTCAGAAAATATATGGCGCCATATTGGTTTTTCCCAGATCCATAACAGCTAGCACCATCCCTGGGTCTTCAGTAGGCTGTTCCACTATTCTCTTAGGCAGATCCCTTTGGGGTTATAAGAGAGATAAGATCAATGAATATTGTGGTCGTGCCTCTATTCTTTTGTTGTAAAGTGAGCTTCTTTGATAGAAGCAATGTTGAGTGTGATGCCTTGATGGTGAAAAAGATAGTCAGAATATCCACATATGATGTTGTGGGTAGAATCACTGCAGATTACAGGGAGGATAAGCAAATAATATAGAGAGTAAGTATCAATTACAGTGACTAAGAATTTCACACTTCATGACGGAAGGAGTCTTCCAATGTGATTACTTGCCACCAAGGGGTTGACCAGTATTCCCAAGGAATGATGCCATACTGAGCACTCAGTGTTGTCTCTACTCTTGGTGTGTTGGGTACTCAACAGTAACTGTCATCTGTGTTGTTAAATCTATAGGTAATTTTAACACATCCTTCCTGCAGAGTCCACTTGGTTCATAAACCCATGACTAGAGAAAGAGGCTGACTGAGATCCCCCAAACAGCTATTCTTGTCCACTTGATCAATAAGAGACTCCTTTTCAGGGAAACCGTTTTTTAAGAATTCACATGGATACCAATATTCTCATATCCTGCACCTATTCTGAGATAGCTCCAGCCATGTACTTCTTCCTCTGTCTTCCTTATCATTTGCTCTTCAAATTTACTTCCTTTGACCATCTGGCCAAACCATTAACTGTTGCCCACAAATTGATATAAACTTTACCTCTGCATATGTATCTTTCCAGGTAAAGGTAACAACTAGATGCATCACTAATAGCTCTGCTGGGAGTATTCCCTTCCCAAATGTCTTTTAGAGTCATTTCAGAGTATCCTGCAGTGATCTAAGTTGGCGTTGTGGTGGCATTCTTTGTGGGATTTTTAGCCTTTAAAATAGGCCTAAAGTCATTCTTATAATTAGTAGCATGAACTTTCCATGGGGTTGAGGGAGAAGTGGCTATGTATCAATCATAGTTACCATGACAGTCAGCTGCACATGAATTTACTTGGTCCTTAACAACCTGCTAGAATCCAGTCTCATATGTCGCCCTTCCATTTGATGATGAAGTGTTGTCAAACATGACCGAATTTATGTCTACATGGCTCACACAACACCTTATCCATGAGCTATAACTCAAGTAGCATGGTCACGTGGTGTTCTAGGGTCAGTTGTTCAGTCTCCACTATGGCCCGGTAACAAGCAGGCATTGTGTTTTCAAAATGAGACTATTTCTCTGCAAAACAGGGCATGTCTTTCTCTCCAAATTTTAGAGTTACACTCCGTGATTCTCTCATTGGGGTTGCCACAGGTACCATATCAAAACCATAAGAATTACAGATAATTAGGTTACAATTGTATCTAGTGAGTCATATGGTTAAAATGGGAAATCAGCTTGACCTGCAGCCTGGACCTGCTGTGAAATCTCTTCTTGCTCTGGGCTCTAGTCACAACTGGCACCACTGGTAACCAGGGTGGAATAACATGTTCCTATGTTGTCTGTCTGGATTCCAAAATGCAGCCATCTTCACCAGTTATTGTGACTCTATTAGTAGCAGAAGGTACAAGATTCATCAATTTGTCTTCCTCTTTAAATAGGATCCCATTGCTTCCTAGATCGCTGGACTCCTAAAGATCACACTGGAGTAGCAGGTCCCTGAATTTCCCTAGGGTTTATTCCCACCCTCTAACATGCATATATTTAATAAATTCCCCTTGAGTACTTTCTACTTCCACATCCACTCAGCATTGCCATCAACATAGTGGACCAGTATGGTACCCTATGAGATGGTGGTATGATCAAGTTCCTTTTAGACAAGATGAGTTCTTTTCTAACTCCTAATGTGCTCCAAATCATCTGGAGCTCTTGTTAAAATGCATATTTTGATTTGGTAGGTCTGGAGTGGGACCTGAGATTCTGCATTCCTAACAATCTGCCAGGTGATGGTAATCACACTGAGTAAAAGGAGACTAGTTTCAATAAGAGAGTCAGAAAGTTGACATACCCCTGAGTAAAGTCACTGGTGGTATAATGCTCTCTCTTCCAAATGAAAGCAAACTACTTCTAGTGATCCTGTTGACTGATAGAAAAAAGAAGATGCCAAGTCAATATCTGCATAGCAGTTTGCAAGGTTTATGTTGGACATGCCCCAATAAAGAGACTGCAGTTGTAACAGTAAGTGCAAATGGAGCCAGCACTTGATTAAGTCTGTGAAAATACACTTTCATTCTCCAAGAGCAGTCTGTCTTCTGCGCAAGTTAAATTAGGAGATAAAAGAGAATTAACAGAAATCAGTATATTTCATCTTCCGAATCTCTGATGGTGGAACTAATCTCTACGTTTTCCCTAGGAAAGCAGTAATATTTATGATTTGCTATTTTGATAGAAAATATATTCCAGGTGGTTTCACTTGGGCCTTTCTACCATAATAGCCCCCAATGCATTGATGAAGGAATAACCAGAGTATCAAATGTGTGTATTGGGCCAGTTGCCAAGTATATCTGTCCCTTGCTTGCATCTAAGAACTAGAGAAATAACTACAGAGTGGGGCTGTAGACTCATAGGTCTTACTGTAAATGGACTCAGACTTAAACTTCATTTATTAACTGAACTTCTTAAGCCCCTCCTCTGACTGATATATCAGGTCCACAAAGATCAGTGGTTGTATTCGTTTTTAAGAGGTATACTGTAATCTCTGAAAAGTCTCGGTAGTTCTCTTTTCCCAATACACAGTCACTCTGATAAATAACCACTTTGGGGAAATGCTTGGAGGGAGAAATGTAGATCATACTTGTGGCACTGTTGCAGGGTCCTTCTTCTAGGAGCCTGTGCCTAGGCTTCATTCAAGAAACTCTGTGTCTGTACTGGTTTGGGAATTGAATGAAGAGCTGTGCCTTTCTCCTTTGATGTCTGAAGTCAGATCTCCATTCACTAGGACTAGAGGGTGTTTCCTTTTTTTGCCCACTTCTGTGGACTAAGTGCATCTCGATAAGGCTGTTCACCAACTTCAGTCATAGGGACATCATGACCACTGCCAAAGATTTCTACTGGCTAAATCAAACCATCCTGAATGGGGTTATAGACCTGACACCTAATACAATAATAACATTGATCTTATCATAGGCACTTAAGCCTTGCCACTTAATCATCTCCCACTTCTGGAGACCATCATCCTCTAATGCAATCAAGGAACCTTTTTCAGTGGCTGTATCTTTCACCCTCATTCCCAGATTAGAGAAAAGCCACAACAGATCCTTTCAGGGCTGCTGGTGCTACCCTTATCAAGTCATTTCTCAATACCTTAGAGAAAAGTGTGCTCTCTTAGCCCTCCTAGGAACGTAGTGTACATGGGGCTGTGTGCAGGAATTGATATGATAAATCAAATTTATCTTTCTTACCTTCATAAACTTCTGAATTCCTTCCTCTGCGTCCTACCAAGGAAGTTCTAACAATTCAAACATCACAGAAAGTAGGACAGTGTTGAGTCTTATTGTCATTCAGATAACCAAGTAAATTATTAAATACTAGCTTATTGAGATAACACATGGAATGCAAAATCTGTGCTAAGTGCACCCATATTGATACAGTTTACATTTCTCTCTCCCTTGTGTTAAAACTTATTTCCCTACACATTCTCTAGGTTCTGCTGATATCAATAGGCAAAAATCTTCTTTCAGTGAAATGCTACCTCTTCCAGAGCCAGGTGTTATAACCGTCTTCTGGAATCTGTAGAGATTTGTCTCAGATTATGAATCTGGAAGCAAAAAAGGTGGTAGAGGTTAGTTTTAAGAAGAATTGATATCCCCTTGCAAGGCAGTTTTTTCAGATGAGATCCTTCACATGGCTTTAGGCAAGGGAAGTCTAGCATTCCTCCTAGTGACCTATTAATGAGATCAACAATCACAAATGCATTCATGGAAAGAGAGGTCCATTCAATCAGCACTGTTTATCCTGTGCCCTCAGGCATACATGCCTTAGTTTTGTACAAAACTGACATTAAAGGTTTACCTTTAAGGTTTACCTGTAACTGATATTAAAGGTTTACCTGTAACTAAAATTTATAAACTTTGAAAAGAGTTAAATATTTAAATGCTAAACTTCCATTTAGTACTAGGCGTCATCACTTATGCCACTGTATTCTCTATTAACATGTTAATTATCTAATAATTGTATAACCTAAAGCAAAGAGAAAACAGTACTAATTGTTTACATAGATTGATTTTGCTCATAGATTTATTTTGTTTATAGTTTCCTTCTATTATTTCTGAAATTTATATTTAAATGTTATATATTATACTTTCTGAGAAATAACTCTAAAAATTGTATAATATCTTCTTTCCCACCCCACTAACAGTCCAGCCCCCGATTCAATGGCCTTCAGCTGAAAGCTAGTGAAAAACCTGGTCTCCCACTAGATTTACATAGAGGGGCTCAAACTTGATATGCTTTGATGATTAGTGAATGAATGCTTTATTTTGGAATATTCCAACAATGCATTTTAACTATCATGTTAAGAAATAGTAAAGAATAGTAAATATTAGTAAATATACTATTCGTATAAATATATTATTCTTAAATAGTAAATATACTATTCTTAATATGTTAAGAATAGTAAATTATATTTGAATATATATGAACACATGTGGTCATGCTATGAATGAGGATTCTTTCTGGAGAGGTACAAAAAATTATCATTTAAACTACCATTTAAATTATTTTAAGATTAACTTCCAAACAGAACAACATTAAAATGCATAATTCTCACCTGCATAATGTTGCTCTGGAAATCACTGTCTCCATTTAAGAACTGCTTCTATTTAGCAAAGATAAAAATGTGCCAGTGTTTAATTCTCTAGACAGGCCTCATGGAATGTATATGCGTGTCCCAAATAAAGAGGCAACTTCACTGAAGCCGGTTTTTCCGCTTGTATAAAGTTTATAATGTGATGCTAATTCTCTTGACATTAATGCATGTTTATTTATAAGCAACCAAAAATGATTGAAAATAAAAAGTGTCAAGTAATAAATTATGTGAAACAGACATATTGAAAAAGTGAAATGATATAAAACCACATACAAAAAATAATCACAGCTTTTTTCTTCTAAATGGATGTCTGATTGCTTTTATATTCCCCCTGAAGTTTTTCCTTCAGCCTCGAAGGATAAATTACACAAAAAGGATAAGTTTTCATTAATCTGCAGGCTGACGTTTTTATAATAAAAAGAGAAAAATGTTTAAATGATACTAAGGGTTGGTCAGAGTGACAAAAACCAGTAGACTAGAAAGGGAAGGTTGGTGCGCCATCCTTTGTGTAAGCTCAGATCAGGAAATTTAAAACTAAAAACTATATTTTGCTAGTAAAAAGTTGCTCATAAAAAATAGCCCTTCTGGATGAGTTTAGTCTTTCTTAAAATCATATATACTGAGTTGATTAATTGACTGCTTGATATACAAATAACCCCTATGCATACACTTCAACCTGGGATCCAGAGATTTGGGGAAGGGCATTAGCCTGCATGCAGATTTAACTCTTTGTAGACATCAATCATGTCTCAATGATTGATCAAAGGCTAGAGAAATCAATGCCTAAATCATCAAGAGTGTGAAAATGCATGTGTGATAGCTGATCAGGTATTTGGAACACAGCTTATGACCATGAGTCCTAGCTATCTAAGAAAATACTAGCAATCAGAAAAGACAGTTCACGTCTCTAATCACCTCGCCTCCCATCTGCTTGTGTCTGTGTCTATATTACGTGCCTCCTATAAGGATGAACTCTGTACATACTTACTGAGACCCACCCCTCCACTGAGAATGGTCCCATCAAATACATTGCTCCAGAGCTGCCCATCTCTTCTGTATCTTTATTTCACCCTCTCTGTGAGATCATTTGCTTGACTCTAAAACATCCTGCAATAGCTGCATCTTTCTGAAACCCTCTCTTGACCCGACGTTCCCCCAAGATTCTGCCCATTTCTCTGCTCCCCTTTATAACAACGCTTCTCAGAGTTACCTCTATTTGGCATCTTTACTTCTTCATCTTCCATTTTCTCTTTTTTTTTTTTTTTTTTTTAAATTTCATTTATTTATTTATTTTTGGCTGTGCTGGGTCTTTTCTGTGCGTGGGCTTTCTCTAGTTGCGGCGAGCGGGGGCCACTCTTCATCGCGGTGCGCGGGCCTCTCACTGTCGCGGCCTCTCTTGTTGCGGAGCACAAGCTCCAGACGCGCAGGCTCAGTAGCTGTGGCTCACGGGCCTAGTCGCTCCGCGGCATGTGGGACCTTCCCAGACCAGGGCTCGAACCCGTGTCCCCTGAATTGGCAGGCAGACTCTCAACCACTGCGCCACCAGGGAAGCCCTTCCATTTTCTCTTGAACCCCCTTCCGTCAAGTCTTTGTCCCCATCAGTTTCAGAGAAACAACTCTTGTCAAGACAACCCCAGGTCTCTTTGCTGCCAAACCCAACAGGATGTTCTTAGACCTCCTGGTACTGTGTCTCTTCATCACGGCACGCCTGGCTACTTCCTTCTACAGGACGGCCTTTCTTTAGTTGACCGTCAAGGCACCGTTCTCTCTGGTTCTTCTCTTGTCTGATGGACCATTCCTTCTCAGACTTCCTAGCTGGTTCCTGCTCATCTCCCCGTCCTCCAACTTTGGAATACCCTGCGGCTTACCCCCGAGGCTCCTTCTGTATTTAGACTCGCTCCTCTGGTGATACAATTTCATTGTCATGACTGCCGAGTGCTCCCAGATTTAACAGTCTGCCCCAGGCCTCTCCTCCGACCCCCAGACTGACATGTTCACTGCCTCCTTAACCTCTCCGCTTGCATGTCCACTTGTCATCTCAAACTCAACCTGTCCAAAGCCAAACTCCTGACTTTTCTACTGAAGGCTTTCTGCTGCCTTCCCCTTCTCCATGAACTCAACTCCATCCTTCCAGTATCTTAGGACAAAAGTTTTTGAATTATCCTTGATTTTTTTCTTTCTCTCACACCCCCATCTCCAAACCATCATCAAATTCTGTCAACTCTAATTTCAAAATATTTCAGACTCCAATCACTTCTCACCTGCTCACGACTATTGTCTGGTCAAAGTTACCATCATTTCCTGGACTATTGCAGAAGCCTCCTAATGGGTCTCCCTGCTCCCCCCATTCCCTGTTATTTCTTCTCCTTGGTTCTCCACACAGCAGCCAGTGTGATCCTTACAAACAGTGAGTCAGGTCCTAGGACTCATTTGCATGGAACTCTTCAATGGCTACTATCTTAGAAGCAAACTTTATGATGAGGATTCTTGATCAGATGATTTATTAAAGAAGTACTATGAGATGGGAACATCAAGGGAGAAGGGAGAGCAGGACATGGGAGAGGAGGAAGACAGAGAATGTGGTTTCAGGCTGTGGCCCAACCTCAGCCTGACCTGTCAGAGGAGACCTGGAGTATAAATTTACCTGAGCGTTGTCCCTACAAAGGTAAGAAACTGGACCTTCATACTCCCCTACTGGTCACTTACTTGTTTTAGGCCACTCTTCCTGTGGCTCCTCAAGTAAATCAAGCTCCTTCTCTATTCATTTTCCCTCTGGTGAGATATTTATATCCAGCTATCACCATGATCTGCTCCCTTATTGCCCCCTAGTCTCTGCTCCAATGTAACCTGTCGCCGAGGCCTCCCCTGGCCACCCTGACTAAAAGAACAACTCTGTTCCCCACTCTGGCTGTCTTTATGCCCTTTAACTTATTTTATGTTTTTCTTAGCACTTAGTATCTCTTGATATAAGAAATAGATCATGTTGGCCTCCCGCACTGCAGGCAGGGGCTCTGTTTTATTCACTTTAATACCTAAGAGCCTAGCACAGTGCCTGGCATATAGCAAGCCCTCAATAAGTAACAAATGAGGAAAAGTGATGACATCACAAAGCATCATGGGGAAGATTAATCTTTGGGACAACGTGGACCCTCTCCCTTAGGATAGGAAGGCAGATTTAGCTACTTTGCTTATACCAAGTCCTCTACCTAAAATATTAGGAAGCATCTTTTTTCCACCTAAGTTATTAAAAAGAAACACACAGTGTCTGCACCACTGTTAATTTCCAGCTCACACTGCAGGTTGGTGAATAGTTCCCCTTGGCCCTTTGCAGTTTGGGGCAGGAACTTTCAGTGTTACCATACATGCAGTTCTTCTGGTGACTAGAAATCTCACCACTGTATGAAACAAAGCAAGGGCAATCAGAACTTATATGGACAAGGTGTCCCAGACACCAAGAATGAACTGCTTCCAGGTTTGACATCTATCCCACTCTCTTTCTTAAAACCTCCAAGATTCTGAAATCAATTACTAGAGACTGGGATGACACAGCAGAGTGAAACTTTTTCTCATTAAAGATTCCCCATTCCACTAGCCATGACTCTTCCCAGAATCTTTTCATTTAGACATTTACAAATGTTAAAGGAAACCTAATAGGAGAGAGTAAAATTATAGTTATTTTTATTTACAGATAATTTTAAAAGTACAGTTCAAAGTTGGAGGAATGCTAAAATAAACTGTAACAAAACTTTCCTTCTGAATAATTAACATTAATAAGTTATCTTTGAAAGTCAAAGGGAAGACAAAGGGAGCACAGGTCCACAAAGCAAGGATCACCCGCCCACAGGGATTCTGAGAGCTCCAGCTTCAAGCTCATCTGTGCACTCACATCCAAATAGATACAGTAAGAAGCACATTTGCAGAGCCTTTGGGGGAAACTTCATCATGCTTTCATATCTTCCTGTATTTAAATATTGAATGCGTATTCCCACATACAGCATTCCCTATAAATTGGCTCCTTTCTTCCTAGAAGTATTAGATTCCCTAAAATGGCATACCTAAATAAAAGAAGAAATGGCATACTGGAGAAAATTGGAATGACCAATTGAAATACCAGAGCAAAAGCATGACATTGCCATTCTTCTGATATTTGGTTTGTAGAGCCCCAATACTAGTGTTTCATTAAAAAGGGTGAGATGATGCCGTATTTTTTACTCTCGGCACATGGTGTCATTCTAGGCAGAGGCCTTGGTACCTGTCTGATGTCCCTCTATGCTTCAGGCTTGAGTCTGTCCAGGTAGAATGACTATGGGGAAACGTTCTGGTTAAAATAAACTGAAGCAGGCGCTAAGAAAATTGACCTGTCTGTGAGGAAAAGAGGAGAGTAGGGACTAAGGAGCAAGTCTTGCCCTGGGATAAAATATGTATTAGTTTGCTAGGTCTGCCGTAATGAAGGACCACAAATGGCTTAAACCACAGAGATTTATTGCCTCACAGTTTTGGAGGCTAGACAGCCAAAAGCAAGGTATTAGCAGGGTTGATTGCTTCTAAGGATGTGAAGGAAAACCTGTTTTGTGCTTCTCTCCTATCTTCTGGTTTTGCTGGAAATCTTTGCGATTCATTGGCTTGTGACAACAAAACTCCATTCTTCACATGGTGTTCTCCCTGTATCTCTGTCTCTGTGTCCAAATTTCCTGTTTTTATAATGAAACCGTCATATTGAACTATGACCCAACCTTATGACCTCATCTTACTTGACCATCTTGCAAATGAGGTCACATTCATAGATACTTGATAACTCCCACATGTTTTAGAGGAACCTAATTCAAGCCGTAATGAAGGAGGGCAGAATGCTCTGTGGGAGAGAGAGGGAATTGGACCTGAGAGACATCCTTGTTCTGTTCCCCTCTTCCTTAATCCCTTTATGACATCCTCATCCAGGTATCTATAAAATTATGGGAGGAAGGGGTAGGGCCCACACTCCATTCTAAAACTCCTTCAGGCTCTGTAGTTCGGCTGAGCTCCTAACTGACTCTGGAAGAAATGTAAATGACTACTAAACATAATGTACTCAACCCCACAGGAAACCTAGGAAATGGAAATTGAAGCAATAAGATATACTGAAAGGAATATAAACAGGGGAGCAACATAGCCTGAATGCTTTCTTTTTTTGTTTGTTTGTTTTTAATTTTTTTTTATTGAAGTATAGTCAAAGTACAATATTATATAAGTTACAGGTGTACAATATTGTGTTCACAGTTTTTAAAGGTTATACACCATTTATAGTTATTATAAAATATTGGCTATATTCCCCATATTGCACAACATATCCTTGTAACTTATTTTATACATAATATTAATAGTTTGTACCTCTTAATCACGTACCACTATGTTGTCCCTCCCCTTTTTCCTCTCCGTGCACTCTGGTAACCACTAGTTTGTTCTCTATATCAGTGAGTCTGCTTCTTTTTGTTATATTCACTAGTTTGTTGTATTTTTTAGATTCCACATGTGATATTATACAGTATTATGTCTTTCTCTGTCTGACTTACTTCACTCAGCATAGCATCCTCCAAGTCCATCCATGTTGTTGCAAATGGCAATATTTCATTTTTAATGGCTGAGTAGTATTCCATTGTGTGTGTGTGTGTGTGTGTGTGTGTGTGTGTATACCACATCTTCTTTATCCATTCATCTGTTGATGGACACTTAGGTTGCTTCCATATATTGGCAGTTGTAAATAATGCTGCTGTGAACATTGGGGTGCATGTATCTTTTTGAATTAGTGTTTTTGTTTTTTTCAGATATATACCCAGGAGTGGAATTTAATCTATTTCGTTATAGACAGATACCAAGACTTAAATAGGTTAGATTTATGATTTATAGTAGAAAAGAATTAATTACACCCACAAAATTATCAATACATAAAAATAATTTGGAATTCCATAACACTGAGACTCTAGTAATCCTAACTGTGATTACATGCCTAATTGGGGGAAACCAAAAAAAAAGGCCATCTCAGTGATTTCTAGGGACACCTGTATGGAGCCAGAATAAGTGAGTGTTTAGAATTAAGCCCTTTGAAAAGAGGTTAAGTTTAAAAGTCAAAATAGTTTAAACAGTTTCTTCTGAAAGGAATGGTCTGGATCACCTCTTTTACACCAGTAAGAAATACGCAGCAGGTGACTCACCCAGTCTGGCCAGTGAAGACGCTGTGGATGAAGCATCTTTGTTTCATACCTGGCCTTTGGAGATAACAGATCTCACCCCTTATCTCAGTCCCACTCTCTACTTGCTCTGAGCCTTGGCCAGGTCGCCTTGCCTCTCTGAGCCTCAGTTTGCTCATCTCTAAAACAGACCAGTGGGTGCACAGCTCCTAGAGGCCTGGTGAGGCTGAAATGAGGTGATGCATGTGCAGTCGTAAAGCACTAGGACCTTGCCCAGCATATTGTGAGAACTCGATAGACAGTGAGTATCAGTTTTAAAAGCCTACGAGAGTGGCTCCTTCAGCTTCTTCACCTCTAAGAGAGAAAAACCCTGTGATGTATAACTTCTAAATCGACACGTCCTTGTACACTGCCTTTTGTGCCAATAATGAAAGGACATGCTTGTTTTCAAATGCCAAAAGTCCCACAAAAGAAATAACTGGAAATTACATACCTCACCTCAGCACCCCTCCCTTCCAGAAGAGAGAACAGCTTTTCATTTATAACCACTGGACATCTTAATCCAAGAAGAATCCTCATCATATTACAGATTGATGTCGTGTGAACAAAGCCTATTATAAATCGATACCACAGTGCATCTTTCCTTGTTGTCCCAAATTTCAAAGGGCTAGATTACCCTGCTGCGTGTTTCTTTTTCCAGTTCAAAGCTTACAAGAAGCTGACAAAAGAAACTGGCCCATATAGTTCAACTTACTTTAGTGAGAAACAGCATGTTCCCTGGATAAATATAAAAATGAGACCCAGACTTCCCAAGGCTCAGGATTTCCATGCTAGTGGAACTGTCAGAAAATATGTATCAAAATAAAGATTTTTTCACAAATGTGCAAGTCTTCACAACACCCATAGGGATGGGCAGTATCCAAAATTAAGGTGGTGCAAGGGCAAAACATTTTTGAATATATGTGAGGAAGCAGGCATCCGTGTTTTCTGTTATAGGCATTTAAAGCCAGTGTGCTGTCTCCCTTTTCTGTGTTGCATCTGCTCTGATTCTTCAGTTTGGTTTCAAATATATAAGTACTTTCTAACTCCTACCAGTTCATTAATTTTTGACAGAAGGCTATCAAGAAGTCAAAACTCTGTTTTCGGCTAATGTGGTTTACATTAGAGTGCAACACGTTTCTTCCCCTCAGAGAGGGCTTGGTTTATTGCCTCAGTATTAAGAATATGCTTTTTAGGGGCTTCCCTGGTGGCGCGGTGGTTGAGAATCTGCCTGCCAATGCAGGGGACACGGGTTCGAGCCCTGGTCCGGGAAGATCCCACATGCTGCAGAGCAACGAGTAGCCCCCGGCTCGCTGCAACTATAGAAAGCCAGCGCGCAGCAATGAAGACCCAAAGCAGCCAAAAATAAATGAATAAATAAATAAATTTAAAAAAAAAAGAATATGCTTTTTATTCTTATTTTTAAAATTTATTTTACTGAAGTATGTTGTTTTACAGTGTTGTATTAATTTCTGCTGTACAACAAAGTGATTCAGTTATTCATACACATATATATATTCTTCTTCATATTATTTTCCATTATGGTTTATTACAGGATATTGAATGTAGTTCCCTGTGCTATACAGTAGGACCTTGTTCTTTATCCATTCTATATAATAGTGTGCATCTGCTAATCCCAAACACCTAATTTATCCCTCTGCAATCCCTTTGCCCCTTTGGTAACCCTAAGTCTGTTTTCTATGTCTGTATGTTTCTGTTTCATAGATAAGTTCATTGTGTCATATTTTTAGATTCCATATGGTATTTGTAAGTGATATCATATGGTATTTGTCTTTCTCCTGACTTACTTCACTGAGTATGGTAATCTCTGGGTCCATCCATGCTGCTGCAAATGGCAGTATTTCATTCTTTTTTATGGCTGAGTAGTATTCCAATGTGTGTGTGTGTGTGTGTGTGTGTGTGTGTGTATACACACATATACATATATATATACGTACATACCACATCTTCTTTACCCATTCATCTGTTGATGGACATTTAGGTTGTTTCCATGTCTTGGCTCTTGTGAATAGTGCTATGAACACAGGGGTGCGTGTATCTTTTTGAATTATAGTTTTGTCTGGATATATGCCCAGGAGTGGGACTGCTGGATCATATGGCAACTCTATTTTTAGGAACCTGCATACTGTTTTCCATAGTGGCTGCACCAATTTACAAGGAATATTCTTTTTGAGGTATTGTTGGATTGGCTGAATTACTAGAAGGGCTTGGTTTTCCAAAGACTAGTTTCCTTTGCCTGGATGACAATCAGTACTGATATGTTCTGGGCTCCGTGGGTAATACAAAAGCAGTAAGAACAATCATTGCCCTTTGGGAACCAACAATTAGAGTAGGATGGAGTGTTCAGAGACTGTAAAGACAACAGGCAGTGCGTGGTAAGAGCTATACATGTGCTGTGGACACAGGGAAGTACTCTGACTGAGCCATGAGGCAGGCTTCAAACGTTTGGCTTCAGGGTGTTAAAAGTTTAGGCTTGAGGAAGAGTGTCCTGAGCCACGCTGCGGAGGTGGATGTGACCTAGATACAGATGGAAGGAGCGGACAAGTAGCTTGCTTTGGGTTGTTTAGCGGACACCATCCGTATTCTGCCCCATATGCCCTTGGCCCTTCTGCGTTCACCCACACCTGTGGGAGACAGTTTCTTTATACAGAGACAAATCCCCACTTCAGCTTCCTGTTCTCTCTGCTTCTCTGCCTGAGAGGAGTGTGGGCAAACAGGCAGCAGGTTCAACCTAAAAATGTAAAAGTGTGTGTGTGTCTCGTGGGGGACCTAACACCCCCAGAGTAAGCCTCAGCTCAGAGGAGATGGAAATGGTGAGTAAACGCCCCACCCCTGTCCTCTGACGTGGTGATTCTGAACCGTATTCCTCTTCACTTTCCCAGGAGATTCCAGAGGGACTGAGTCTCAGGTGCCCACAGCCATAGGCCCGTTGGTAACTCAGTGTTTATTGACTTTTCTCCCTTCTCTCCTTTGTGCTTCATAAACTAGCTTCACCCAAGTCCTTGTCCCAGTGTCTGTTTGGGGGTATATAAGGCAGAGTCAGATGGGAGGAAGGATGATGTCCCATGATGTGGTTCCAGCAAACGACACCAGGAAAGTTTCTGCTGCTTCTCAGTATCATCAGCACTTCAGCCGTAACCACTTGCTTGTCATTCGCCAAATGTGCATGCTTGCTCACACCATAAGTCCTTTACTGGTTCTCTGCCCACCAGGAGAAATAGTCCGCGTGCCCATTCCACCTCTAGTCTGCCTAAAGAAGTTGCTATTTATCCCTCCAGATTCAGTCCAGGCATAGACTTCTCTGTGCAAACCCTCCCCCATCCCACTTTGCCAGTTCCTCGCAGGGCTGAGCACGCCTGTCTCTTCATACCCATGCCCCGTCATAGCATTTAGCATATGATTTGGAGACAGCTGGTCTGCCTGTCTGCGACTTAACTGTGAACTCCTTAAGGGCAGGCTGGGACTTCCTTCTTTTCTCTGAATTCCTAGGACCTAACCATGGGCCTGGTAAATAAACAAATGCTCAACACATGTTTTTTTTAAGTAACAGTGTCCTAGAGGTGGCAGCCCCCAGTGACTCCTGGTTTCATGATTTCCTAGTGAGAATCTGTGCAGCTGGATTTTATTTTCAGAGGTCTTTGTTTGCCCTTATTCTCAACCTAAACTTCTTAGGACTGGGAACTACAGAATTCGGTTAACCTCCTGAACATGAGAGAAATCTACTGATGTACTGAAGCCAGAGCAATACTACTGTGCCCACACTCCACTATGGCAGAAATTCAGAAAAAGCCTACTTGTATATTTTCACTCTCATTGTGATAGTAGATCTTCTGGGAACTATATTTTCCTTTTTACAACATATTTTTCCATGATAGCCTTGTTCTCAAAATTTCCAGCTTTTTCTGTTCATATTTTAATGCCATTCACTTCTTTTTCTCATCTCATCAGTTTGATTCTTGTAGATTTTTTCCTCATTTTGCCTATCTCCAGAGTCAGAGCTTTTGTTTGATTCAAGTTCCTAAATTTATTTCCCACTTGCTGCCTACATAGACTAAAAACTCCACCAAAGGATGAAGCCTCAAATGGTAAAGTCCAAAATCCATCCACCAGCCTTTGGCTGGCTTACATTAGATCCACTCTCTTGTTTTTGCTGACCTGTCCTGGTGTCCCACCTTTATTTTGGAATCTTTCTTTTGCTTTCCTTCCCCCTTTCTCTTTTTTTTCTCTCTGCCCTTATGTGTAGGAGACCCAGCGCTCCATCCTCAGTCTCTGCTTTGCTCCTTATTACCCCAGCAGCACCTATACCCTTTCAGGGCTTGCATTGCCCCTGCCCACCAGTTAAGTCCCTTATTTGACTCTAGCCCTAAGCTTTTCAACAGAATTTGAGTTCTGCCATCCATCTTCCTCTGGAGTGTCTGCACTCTGTGTTCTGTGAATGACTTCAGCTCATATTAAGATTAAACCCATCTTCCTTCTTTTCCAGCTTCTACTTTTTGCAGGCTTCTTGATCACAACCATCGTGTTCATCTATGATTCTTTCCCCTCTGTTTCCCCTCATAGTCAGTCAGATACAAAGCCACAAAGAACTTATCTCCAAAAGATCTACCACATCCAAATAAACTGCTCTATTCTTACTACCGCTGCCATCTTTAAAGGCTTTCCTGAACCTTATTTGGAATCACCCCAGTAGCTTTCTGATTCATCTTTCCATTTGAATCTCTCCTTCATCCATCTACTCTCTTTATGCCACTAGGTGAATTTATTAGTGTCATCATTCAGCATTACACATCAGCGAGAACCCTTGAGTGGAAGTCTAGAAACCTCAACACCGACCAACTGGATACTAATCTTCTTTACCCTCCAGAACCTCACTGCGCCATCTTTAAAATGTGAAAAATGGGCTGAATGATTTCTACATCTCTGTCTTGCCCTACAGTTTTTTTCAATACCTTTATTGAGATATAATTTACATACTTCATAAAGTTTACTTGTTTAAAGCGTATAATTCAATATGTTTGAATGTATTCACAGAATTGTGCAACTTTTATCATCTAATTCTAGAATATTTTTATCGACCCTAAAAGCAAACTATTAGTAGTCGCTCTTCATCTTCCCCGACCCCACTCTCCAGCCATAGGCAACCGCTAAGATATTTTCGGTCTCTATAGATTTGCCTGCTTTGGACATTTTATATAAACGTGATCACACAACATGTGGACTTTTTTGTCAGTCTCCTTTCACTTAACATAATGTTTGCAAGGTTTATCCCTGCTGTAGCATGTATCAATACTTCATTTTTGTGGCTGAATCATATTAAATTTATGGATATACCACATTTTATTTATCCATGCATCCATTGATGGACATTTGTATTTCCACTTTTTGGCAATTAGGAGTAATGCTGCTATGACAGCTCTAAAATTTTAGACATTATTCTTATCATCATACCAAGAGAGAAGTGGAGCAATATTCCATTTTTCATTACTCTTTACAGATAAACTGTAAAAAACTATCTTTACACAAGGATGGGGGACTGTCAAAGGAAAACTCTATTGACAAACATCTGAGAAGGTCTCTCACCCCACCACCAAAAAAAAAAAAAAAAAAAGAAGAACTTGAAGAAGTTTCTGTTACTGCTTTCAACTGTGTAGCCATGTCTATTAAAAGCCACTTGTAAATAGCTAACTTCAGCTCTGGCATGCCATAGATTAGCCATATTTGTTTTCCAGGGAAGATTATAAATAGAGGGGGAAGGGGGGAGTGAAACAGAATGTATTTTGCAAATGAGCCCAGATGGAAAACTAACAGATGGCCATGCACTGTATTTTGTGTGTTCAGACCTACATTTAAATTAAAATTTTTCATAATTATGATTAACGTCTGTAGCAGTACTAGTTTTCCTGTAGTGGCATCATATATCATGTATAGGAGGTATTGAATAGAACATTTTCATGAAAAGGTTGCAGACTTTATACAAATTTTGGTACTTGCCTGCCCTTCACTTAAGAAGGAAACAAAACAAAACCTCACTCAGCAACGACGGCAAGTGCTGAGAAAACTTCAATGCAAGTGGACTTTCTATAATAAGCCCGTCTGCCGCCATCTGGCTTTTCCTCCCATGTTAAAACTCAAAGCCAGTCATTCTGTGCAGAGGGGGAAATAATGGGCTCTTATTTGCATGGCTATATTTCTTTTTAGATTCTGATGTGAAGAGTTTTCTTTGGGATCACACACGGTTTTTGATTCTCATCGATATAAGTATTATTTATTTTCTAATGGTAGATGTCTCATCTTACATGTTATCCAGTCTCATCTGCTAACACCCTTTACCCCTTCCCGTTGGTAACTCTGTGTCTTCTTATTTTCCCAACCTTCTTAGAGGTCGGCAGTGTTGAGCAGGGCCCGTGAAATGTCTTTCCATCCAGAATCAGGAGTTGGGAGTCTGCACAATGAAAGTGTGAAGCCTGACTCGCTCTTTCTAGAACCTTTGGTCAGCTGGGTGGACGTTGTGCTAACTCAGATTCTAGATGTATAAAATGGGGGGATCTCACTTCTCTTCAGAAGTTGTCTGATCTACTCTTCCCATTTTTGCCCTGCCACAGTGCTGTGCCCTGGGGTGTGGCCAGGCTGCCTCCCATTGGGGTGGCTCCTTATTCCTGTCTCCTGATCCTCTGACATACTCTTCCCCTCGTTTTGGATTTTTGCCTCCATCACAACATCACAGCTGTGCTCAGTTTTGACTTACAACACTGTCTTAAAGTTGGCATTTTGCCTTGAGCAGGATTCTTCCTCCTCTGACATAATTTTTCTTTCCTGGTATGAGAGATATCAGTCACAGTTCTGCTGTTTGGCTCCAACACAACATGGTCCTCAAGGTGACCCCTCTGAGGCCCTCTACTGGCCACGGTCCCCTCTAGGGGGAAAGACCTTGGTGAGGAGCTCCAGCTGGACAGACCAGCTCATGTATCGCCCTAGGATGACACTGACCACAGCAGGTCTACGCATAGGAGGGGAGTTTTCTTTACTGATATCCCACAGCTGCTGCATTTTGATCAAGGCAGCAACTGATATTGACAAACATTCCGAATTTACATGGTGGTAAGACCCAAGGTTTACTGTTGGGACGCTAGTCTATTCATATTAACAACATCCATTGAATCTGGAAAGTGGAATTGAAGAAACTTTGATTTATGCTTTCTGGTTTTGCATTGGAAATTTTACCCTCTAAGTACACTAGGGAGAACTGAGTGCAAGGTAAAGATGGGAGTGTAGACAACACAACTGCTTTAGGATATTTCACTTACAATTTGGAAAAGTTAAGCTACCGTTTTGAAAAAAACTCATCTGTCCCTTTTCAGGTTCTCAAGAACCTGCAAAGGAGAAATGCGAGGGACTAAGCGGCAGCTGCCCATTTATAAGTCAAACCAGCAGCTTTGTTCTATGAATATTTAAAAATATCCAATGTGCCTATTCATTGGAGAATGAGCATATATTTGATGCCAAAAAAGAAGTCTCAGAAGAGCTGCTGAGCACTTAACAACATCACTAATTACTTGTGTAACGTTTGGCAAACAGTCAAAACCAGAATTTTTTTCTAGGAAACATATTTTTACACATTTGTCCTACCTACAAAAATAACCAGTTGAGATGCATATATTTTCACTTGCACATGTTTGCATTGCTGAGGCATAAACCAGTCCTCCCTTAGAAGGTTCGTTTCAAAGTTATTAGCTAATTCATAAGCCCAGAAAACCTGGGAGCCCACAAGCATATGCTTTGCGTTGAAACACCAGCTTGGTAATCAAACGAGGAGCAATCTAATGTGAGCTTTCAAGGCAGGTGAATATGACCATAAATCATGGTTCTGCACATAGGTTTGTATTTTCTATTCTTAATTACATGTGTGCAAATCTCCATTTGTTTATCGTTGCCTAATACAGCGTGTGGGCTATTTGCATTCCCAGAGGCACATTTCCATGGTGTGCACTTCTCCCAGAAAACAAAAATTGGCTCAACCATTAATTTGAATATTAAGTACAAAAAGAGATACAGAAGTGAATGCTCTTCAATTCAGCAAATACTTGTGGAACACCTGTGCAAAGTGCTGATAGGTAGACACAGGAAATCCATTTCACCTAAACTCACTGAAGCTCTATTTCCTCACCTATAAAATGGGAGCAATAGGGGGAAAAAAAGAAGTATTCCTTTGAAGTGCTGTATAAATACAAGTAAGAGGTAGTAAATTGCAATCCAATACTTTTTGTTTTGTTTTGTCAACATCACTTAATTGCAGATATTTTTCGGTGGACTTCATGAATGTGGTGGGAACAAACATAGAATGCAGTTGCTTTTACATTCAAGTTACCTATTATTTTTTTCTTTTATCCATCTTATATTATCTGAGAAAGGATTTATGATAGCCAATGCCAGTCAAAAGTGTGTGTGATGTACAAGCAATATGACCTAGGGGTACATTTTTTATTTGGGAGATGCTACCGGTTTTGTGATAACAGAAAGAAAGCAAGGGGCTGGCTAGCTCTACATAAGTTTAAGGAAAGGTAAAAAAAGAAGACTTTCAGATTGCTCCTTGGTGACTCAGTGGGTTTCCTCAGATAGACAAGAAAGCAAGGAACGACAACAGATGATTCACATGGTATTGAAAATGACATGTCTAAGTGTAGCCTCTCTGGAACTGTATCTGCCTGTAAAATGGAAACCTACACGTCCTACCTATCACACAGTGTCCTTATGAAGATCCAAACCCATACTGTATCTAAAAGCTCTTCATAAATACCGACCAGCCAGGTCTTCATTATTTTCCTCTTAATCTGAGTTTAGGAGATGAGAAAACAGGCATTAAAGAGCATTAATAGATATCCTTCCTCAAAGGAATAGGAGTAAATGAGTAAGCCAAGAGACACCTTGGGTTCCACCTAACTTTAACATTTACATCTAACTATCCATGATGTTTTCTCCTCATGGCCATCTGAGAAGCGAGGGTGATGTATAATGGCAAGAATAAAGCTGGATCCTGCCCGTCAGGGACAGAATGAGAAAGCAAAAGTAAGTTGTCGATTCAGACCTCCAGTTCTTCCTCTGTAACATAAAGATGCTGGGTCAGATGCTCTCTGAGAGCTCTTCTAACTCTGATGGTCCCTTAGAGAATACATGAGTGCTCGTGTATGTGTGTGGAGGTGAGTGATGACATCAGTGATGTCATGGGGACCTTCTCTTCATAATCATGAGGGGTGAGCATCAGAAGATTCTCCTAATACAAGGCAGTTGGGAGCCGTGCTTTAGGGCCTAAGGGTGGCCTTCTCAGGTGGCTACTAAGGGTTAGAGAAGCTTGTTCTGAAAAGCCAGGTCTTTTGTAGGCCCAGCTCATTGGCTAAGACCCTGCCATTCATTAGTCCCTTATCAGTGTCACTAGTTTCCTTCACATGCACTACAAAAGTGTGATTTCCCCAGGTTACCCCAGCCACTGCAGTGGCAGAAAATCATATTTGCAACGGCCTTTAAAGGGTGTTTCAGATTAGAAGTGGACCGCAATTTATGGCCTCAGAAGCCACAGGCAATTGACCTTCTCCATTTAAGAATCTCGCTTGAGAAGACCCAGAAAATGCTTCTATATCCTTTTTCTTTTTCCTGTGCTTCTCTCATCTGTCCATATTCTTTCCTTTACTCATACACTCATTCACTTATTAGGTAATTCCTTCATTAGTGTTCTTTCTAAAGAGCCGTTGGCTGTCGAAACCTTGGTCAGTTTAGTAATTGCTGATTGACTGGAGACCTGGGTCATTTTTGGAAAACGGCCTCCCAAAGTGGCTTTCTCTTGCCAGACTATAAAGTCATAATTAGAAATGTAAGTTCTGAACTGAGCTGAAGGGGAAGATATGGGTAAGAAAACTATTACTTTGAAGAACGAAGAGGTTAAGTAATTTGCCCAGGGTCCCTAAGTGGCAGGGTTGGAATTCAAACCCCAGTCTTCCTGATGCCAAATCCTATATTTTTCCAGGAACCCCACACTATCAATAGGGATGAAAATTATCCAGAAAAGCAGCCACTCACTAAAAGCTTCCTTCCTGCCTGCAGAGTTTCCAAAAGGCACCACATCCCTGTGCTTTTTAATCCTGGGGACGCGCTTCATGATGAATCATTGCAGCAGTAACTGAATCTTAGGTCCTAACCTGCTGGCCTCAGCACCTTTACAAGCCTGCTTTCTACAGTCATTGCACTACGTGGCCCTGATTTAACATATCTCTACATTTTATATTCAGGCTAAGTTGATTTCCTGGGAAATCATGATAGAGAGGCTTCATCGCAATATACTGAGTTGGATGCACTTAGAACTTGGGGTTTGTAGCATCGGATGTGCATGTCCTAAGAGCTTCCCTCTCTATTGTCTGAAGGCCTTACTTCTTGGGTGGTCTTGGCGGTGGCAGCAGAAACCTTCACAGCAGAGCACAGGAGATCCTTCCATTACTATCAAGTAGCAGAGCTGGAGATACCTGCCAGTAGCCCAGTGTGTAATCAGAGTTGCGGGTCATGCAGAGAAACTTCTATTTCTTCTATTAAATGGCCAAGTATATAGTTGTAGTCTGGCATTCACTAAAATAGGTTCTATGTGACAGGACTTTTTAATTGATCTCTGGTATTTTGGGGGCTGCCCTTTTCTATATTTTATTTTGCCAGAGGGAGTATTTTATAGAGGGAGTATAAATCCCAAGTAACTGACACAAGTGTGTGAGAACTCTCATCTCTTTCTATTCTGGAAACTAATGGATCAGTTTCAGCTCTCATGCACTGGGCTTGTGAGAAATAACCTCAGTTAGCATTGTGTCAGGTTTTGGAGGCTCATGTGTTGCTGAACCTTTGCAGAAGAGAAGTGGGATGTCATTATGTATCATGGCCTTGGTTGGTCCTAGTTATGGTCAGACCGCTCAAACTAGATCCATGTGGCCCGTTCAGGATGACAGCTCTCTGTAGCTTCCTGGCAGTGTTTGCCCCTAAGTTTCTTGAGTAAGTATCTCCTCTGCTTCATTCACCTCTGAACTTTGCTTGCCAAGGACTTGCTGTCTCCATGCTAGTCCTGCCAGGAAGCAGGTCTGTGATGGTTACTCTTACGTGTCAGCTTCACTGGGACAGGGGCTACCCAGACATTTGGTCAAACATTATTCTCGGTATGTAAGCGAGGATGTTTCTGGATGGGATTAGCATTTGAATCAGTAGACTGAGTAAAGCAGATTGTCCCTCCTCATGTAGGTGGGCCTCATCCAGTCTATTGAAGGCCTGAATAAAACAAAAAGCCTGACCCTCTTGGGAGTAAGGGGAACTCCTCCTGCCGGACTGCCTTTCAAGTTGGGACACAGCATTTTGTTTTGTTTTGTTTTGTTTTTCTTTTTTAAAAATTGAATTACAGTTGGCTTACAATATTGTATTAGTTTCAGGCATATGACATAGTAATTCAGTATTTTTAGATAACACTTTATACAAAGTTATTATAAAATATTGACTATATTCCCCATGCTGTACATTACATCCTTGTAACTTATTTATTTTATACTTAGTAGTTTGTACCTCTTAATCCCCTCCACTGATTTTGCCCCTCCTCCCACCCCCTCCCCTCTGGCAACCACTAGTTTGTTCTCTGTATCTGTGAGTCCGTCTCTGTTTTGTTATATTTGTTCATTTGTTTTAATTTTTAGATTCCACGTGTAAGTGAAAGAATACAGTATTTGTCTTTCAGTCTGGCTTTTCTCTAAGTATAATACCCTCCAGGTTCATCCATGTTGTCACAAATGGTAAAATTTCATTCTTTTTTTATGGCTGAATAACAGTCTATTGTGTATATATACCACACTTTACCCATTCATCTGTTGATAGACACTTAAGTTGCCTATATATTTTGGCTATTGTAAATAATTCTGCAGTGAACGTTGGGGTGCATGTGTCTTTTTGAATTAGTGTTTTGCTTTTTTTCCGATACACACCCAGGAGTGGGATTGCTGGATCATGTTAGTTCTGTTTTTAGTTTTCTGAGGAGCCTCCATACCGTTTTCAACAGTGGCTGCACCAAGTTCCATTCCCACCAACAGTACATGAAGGTTTTCCCCTTTTCCTCCATATTCTCACGATAGGACACATAGGTTTTCTTCATGCCTTTAGACGTAAACTGAAACATCAGCTCTTCTGGGTCTTCAGCCTGCAGATCTCGAGACTTGTCAGCTTCCATAACTGCATGAGCCAATTCCTTCTAATAAATCAATCTCTCTCTCTCTCTCCTATTGGTTCTGTTTCTCTGAAAATCCTAATACAAAGGCATAGCTCTTCTTTGCTGCTGCTGTTCACAGATCTCTCTCCTCGTTCTCCTCTTCTCTTGCCCAGGCTTCCACTCCTACTTCTGTCAAACTTCTGGCCAAGATAACTGAGTACGTACAAGTATCTCCTTGTATTAGTGTCCTAGAGCTACTGTAATAAAGTAACACACTGAGTGTCTTAGAACAACAGAAATGTACTTCCTCACAGTTATGGAAGCTAGAGGTCTGAGATCAGATGTCAGCAGGGCCAGGCTGTCTCTGAAGGATCCAGGGAAAGATAGTTAATTGCCTCTTGCAGATTCTGGTGGCTGCTGGCAACCTTTGGTCTTCCTTGGCTTGCAGCTACATTAGGAATTTCTGCCTTTGTCTTTACGTGGCTGTCCTCCCTCTCTATGTGTCTCTAATTTCTCTTTTTATAAGATGTCCAAAGACATCAGTCTTTGGAGTAGGGACCACCTGAATCTAGTATGACCTCATCTTAACTAAATACGTCTGCAAAGAATCTTGTAGACTATTTCTATTCCCTATGAGAATTATCTCTTATACATGTACACACACACACACACACACACACACACACACAGAGAAAGCACACCCTGCCCTTGAGATAATATCCACAGAGCCAGCTGTGATACATGCTTGAACATAGAGTAGGAAGAATATAAAATAAAGAGAAATGATAGATGATAATTTCTCAAAATATGTTTCTGATTCATTGGTAAGAAGTATCTACTATTAGAAAGCATTGCACAGTATAACACTTATTTTGACATGCTCAGAATTGACTCCTGCCACAGCTAGATCCCTTAGGATGCAAAGGAGTCGTACGACGCTCCCTTTGATGCTAGAGGCATATGTCAAGGTTCCAGGGCAATGTGGGAGTAGTATGAAAAGTTACCTCATCAGCTGCATGGTCAGCCTTCCCGTGGCCATATCTGGTTGCTTCTAGCCTCTCCTGTAGTCCCCCATTCAATCTGCTGTGGCTATGGTAGCAGAGTTGGTTTTACTAACCAGGAATGTTAAGTGAAAAGACCGGCATTCCTCAAGAGGTGCCAAGTACTTGGCTGCCAACTAACACGTCTGGGGAGGCTCCACTCAGCCTGTCCAATTCACTTCCATTTTCTATTCACAGCTCAAGGTTTGTGTTCTCCAGTCAAAACTAGAGTTCAGTATGATTTTTGGAGTCATCTCTATGTTTTATGGGATTGAGAGTCATACACTCAAGATAAACTCACCTCTGGGAGTTCCCTGGTGGTCTAGTGGTTAGGACTTGGTGTTTTCACTAACATAGCCCAGGTTCAGTCCCTAGTGGGGGAACTGAAATCCCATAAGCTGTGGCTGGCAAAAAAAAAAAAAAAAATTATGAAAGATAAGCTCACCTCTCTGGTGCAGGTTCATCAGTGAAGATGACTGAGAACCTCTCCCATCTCCAAACTCTCCTTCTCCTAGCATCCTTTTGGGGTTGAGCCCTTATAAAAGATAAATATACATGTCAATCCCAAACTCCTTAACTATCCCTCCCCCCACTGCTATATTTAAAATAGATAACCAACAAGGACCTACTGTATAGCACAGGGAACTCTGCTCAATATTATGTAACAAGCTAAATGGGAAAAGAATTTGAAAAAGAATAGATACATGTATAACTGATCACTTTTCTGTACACCTGAAACTAGCACATCATCGTTAATCACCTACACTCCAATATAAAATAAAAAGTAAAAAAAAAAGACAAATATAAATCTAAATACAAACAGAATAACTCAGTCCTCAGCAGCCAGAAAATATAAATAATTAATGTCACTCTAACAGTTATACTCCAAGTTCCAGTGTTATTCTTATCTGCTTGCTCATATAGGATCACTCTTCAAAGACCCCCTCTCCCCCAAGTATTTCAGGGAATCCACATAAGATTATATCAGACACTGCAGCAAACACCTCATCTGCCTCACCTCGTATCCTGTAGACAACATTTTACTGCAGTCATTAACGTAAGAACCACCTTTACAAGTGTAACCTGAGAGTATGTAGCCTCAGCTGCACCAGGAATCTCTTGTTTTCTGTCAGGGACTTCTCCCATTCTGAGTTTTGTCTAAGGGAAAGGTACTCCCACGTGTATAAACCTGGGCCAGTGGGGGATGAGAGTCATGCATAAATGTTTCCATCTTCCGTGATCCCTCAAATGGGTAATTCTGAGGAGAACTCTACATGGCATTTCAGAGACTCCCAGTAGGATGGATCGTCCATTACCCAAGTGGTGATCAATTCAGTAATATATTTTTGTACTGGTGTTACCACCCTCCCTATTCAATCTTTCCAGCCCCCAACTCCTGTTCCCTGGGATTACCACACACAAGCCCTTGACGTGAGCTCTACTTTCTGGGGGAGACACATATGCTAAAGACATTGCTTCTTTGCGACAAATACAGAGTAATATCAACCATATTCTTTCTCTTTAGCTCAACTTCAGCTAGTCAAAATACGCATGCTACTCACGAACCTTCCTGAAGGAATCTCCCTGTTGCCTCTGCTAATAGTATCCCACATAAGGTTGTTGATGTGTTAAGCTACTTCCTCGAAATGTTCTAAACCAGGAGAACCATCTCCTCCCTATCTCTGAGCTACACTTTGTCACTGCATCCTATAACAAGACAGCTTGGTCAAGAACGTTAAAAAGCCTCTGGTGAAAATAGCTTCTCCATCTTTTGGTGTCATTTCTTTCTAAACACAGAAAGCAGCCCAGACCAAGAGGACATACACAGAAAAGCTACATGTCAAATATTTCCTCTAGTCTCTCGATCATTATCCTACCTCTCACCGCCCCCCTCTTACAAAAACAAACATACCAAGTTCTTCACTTCTCTTTTAGTCAAAGCAAAAAGTTGCGTGTTACCAATACATACGAACAACTGTATGTTGGACTAAGAGGGTAGTGGGGAAGAGGGTCATTTATGATTCTGCCCTGAATCAGCCAAATTCTGACTCTCGTGTGCTATTTTAGTGAATTTTTAAATTTTTCTTTATTTTTTTAAAGTTTTATATAATTTTGTAACGTTACTTTCCATTTACAGTTATTACAAAATATTAGCTATATTCCCCATGTTGTACAATACATCCTTGAGCCTGTCTTACAATACTTTGGACCTTCCACTCCCTCAACCCTATATTGCCCCTCTGCACCCCTCCCCATTGATAACCACTGGTTTGTTCTCTGTATCTGTGAGTCTGCTTCTTTTCTGTTATATTCACTAGTTTATTTTATTTTTCAGATTCCATATATAAGTGATATCATACATGGTTTATCTTTCTCTGTCTGACTTACTTCACTTAGCATAATACCCTCCAAGTTTCTTCCATATCTTGACAATTGTAAATAATTCTGCTATGAACATTGGGGTGCATGTATCTTTTCAGATTAGTGGTTTTGTTTGTTTTTCCAGATATATACCCAGGAGTGGAATTGCTGGGTCATATGTTAGTTCTCTTTTTAGTTTTTTGAGAAACCTGCATACTGTTTTCCATAGTGGCTGCACCAACTTACATTCCCACCAACAATGTATGAGGTTTTTCTTCTCTCCACATTCTCGCCAACATTTGTTAATTGTGTTCTTTTTGATGATAGCCATTCTGATGGGTGTGAGGTACTATCTCACTGTGGTTTTGATTTGCATTTCCCTGATGATTTGAGATGTTGAGCATGTTTTCATGTGCCTGTTGACCATCTGCATTTCCTCTTTGGAAAAATGTCTATTCAGTTCTTCCACCCATTTTTTAATTGAGTTGTTCATTTTTTTGATGTTGAGTTGTGTGAGCGATTTATATACGTTGAATATTAATCCCTTATCAGTCACATCATTTGCAAATATCTTCTCCCATTCAGTAGGTTGTCTTTTTGTTTTATCAATGGTTTCCTTTGCTGTGCAAATGCTTTTAAGTTTAACTAGGCCTCATTTGTTTATTTTTGCTTTTATTTCCTTTACTTTAGGAGATGGACCCAAAAAAATACTGCTGTGATTTATGTCAAGGAGTATTGTGCCTATGTTTTCCTCAAGGAGGTTTATGGTATCTGGTCTTACATTTAGGTCTTTAATCCATTTTGAGTTTATTTTTGTATATGGTGTTAGAGAATGTTCTATTTTCATTTTTTTTACATGTAGCTGTCCAGTTTTTCCAGCACCACTTATTGAAGAGACTGTCTTTTCTCCATCATATATTCTTGCCTCCTTTGTCAGAGATTAATTGACCATAAGTGCATGAGTTTATTTCTGGGCTTTCTATCCTGGTCCATTGATCTATGTGTCTGTTTTGTGTGTGAATTTTTACTTTCTATTTTTATCAAAATTTTACTTGTATACATATAAAAGCCAATTCTTCAAGTTAGTTACCAAAAGTAACAGTTTCTTCTCTCCCCCACCATTTGCCTTTTTTAAAGGTAATCTTTAAAATTTCTACTCATTTAACCCTTTCATGGCTTATGTCCATATGTCTAAAAAGTGTATCAATAATTGTTAATTTTTAAAAGATATTATTATGTCTTTCTTTCTGATTTAGGAATATGCAGAGTTTTCACTTCAACTCTAGCACTAAAACACTTATACTTCTTCCTTCCCCTATCCTCCCAATAAAGTTATATCACAATTTATTTGTGTCAGTACTCAGTGTTTACTTTACTATGACTGTGCAAATGCTATTCAGAGCTAAGAAACTATGATAGGAGTTTTTTCCCTGCAATACTTTTTCCTTTGCCTGGAATTAATAATTTTTTTGCTTTTTACTTTGTATAGTTCTGAGTATATTTATCACTATTTCAGCCCCAAACTTTCTGCCAACTATTTCAATATGCTGTCAACCAATTTGCACATGAAGCATTCCAACAGTTTCATCTTCTTGGAGAATTCTCTCCTGGAGCCTTCTGACATGCTCCAGCTGGACTAGTTGCCAATCAACTACTTGACAGCCCTTTTATGGAAATCTCCTTTCACCATCATCAGACAACTTTACCTTTCATCTGTGTCAACACTTCCTCTTCCGTTTCCTGTACTCCATGCTTTTCACTGCTTGATTTGCTCTCATATTGATGGAGGTCATCTTCTAAGAGCTTCCTGAGAAGTCATTCACGGGAGATAAATTATTTAAGATTGTGCATGTCTGAAAATATTTTTATTCTATCCCAATACTTGATTAATGTTTAGCTGGGTATAGAATTTTAGGTTGGAAGTCATTTTCCTTTAGAATTTTGAAGGTGTTTCTCATTTTCTTCTATTTTCCTATGCTAGTCTTAACAAATTTAAAACCATATTGATTACTAATCTTTTATGTGAGCCCTAATTTGCTTCTTACCTGGAAGATTTTAGGGCCTGTTCTTTGTCTCCAGTGTTTTTAAATTTCACTATTACTTTTCTATGAGCTTGTTTTTATTCACTATTCTAGATAGTCAGTGAGCCCCTTTAATCTGGAAAGCCATGTTCTAATCCTGAAAATTTTGCTCAAATAGTATCATTACTCTTTCCTCTGTGTTTTCTATTTTCTCTTCTGGCACTGTAACTTACTAAACCTCCTGTTCTGTCTTCTATTTTTTTTTGTTTACTTTATCTACCAAGGTTTTTTTTTTTTAATTGTATCATCTTTTCAGGCTTTCAATTGAGTTTTTCATTTCTGCTATAATTTTTTATTGCTTGCTAAAAACTAGTGTTATTCTCTGAATATTTCTTTTTTATATAGCATTCTGTTCTCTTTTTGTGGTTGCAATATTTTCTATCTCTGAGGTTACTAAGGAAAATAATATTTAAATTTTTTTCTCATTTCAGTGTCTTTTTACTCCAAGTTGCCTTTTTCTATTTTGTTGGTGTCGACCTTGCTTGTTAGAAGCTTTCTCTGAATTTTTGTAATTTTTTGATTGTCTCCTTACATTGAGAATGAAAGAGTACAAACTCAATGGGATTGGAGAAACTTAGGTAGGGTTTTGGGACTGTGACCTGCTTGGGCCATTGTATGCAGGAATTCTTAATGTCACATCATTCCTCTTGTATCCTTCTTTAGATCCTCCAGAGAAAACACTTTCCACGTCCTACCTGGAGGATAAAACGTCTGGTGCAAGAATTCTGGAACCCTAGTAGGGAAGATAGCTGGGAGTCTCAGCATCTTGTAAGTATATGTTCACTTAATTTCCTATTTTCGTCATGAAACAACTGTTGAGAATGTGGAGAAGCAAGCCTTCATACATTCTTATGGGATGTAATTGCCGAAACTTGGAAGCACCTAAGATATGCTTCAATAGGTGACTTGATAAACAAATTGTGGTACATCCATTCAATGGAATATTATTTAGCAATAAAAACAAATGAGCAATCAAGCCATGAAAAAACATAATGAACCTAAAATACAGATTACTAGTTGGAAGAAGCCAGTCTGAAAAGTCTATGTATTTTATGATTGCAATTATATGACATTATGGAAATGGACAGCAAAATGATCAGTGGCTGTCAGGAGTTTGGGGACAAGAGAGGAGGGATGAGTGGGTGAAGCACAAGGGATTTTTAGGCGGTGAACCTATTCTGTATGCTACTATAATGCCAGATACCTGACACCATGCATTTGCCAAAACCCACAGAACTTTACAGCAAAAAGTAAACTTTAATCTACGTACCTTTTAAAAAAATCAATTAAGAGGTCAGAGATCTCAAGAAGGAAAGCAGACTGTGACAAGCAAATCTAACTCTATTACAAATGTAAGAAACAACCTCACTGAAAGGCATGGGGGGAAGCTGCTGACCTAAGTAACTTTGGAATGAGTAGAGTCTGGAGGACTAAAGCAAAAGGAAATGTATATAAGCACAGCACTCTAGTTAATAAAGTTGTTTCCCATGGGGATAGGGATTAACAAATCTGATATATGTGTATACATGCTATATGTGTATACTGGAATTGAAAAATTAAGTAATTGTATGGTAGATGGTGTGACCCAGGATTTTTACTGTTAGAGTAGGAATCTACAGTTAAGCAAGGGAAGGAGGCTAGAATGGTCCATGTGGTAGTGAATTAGAGTTTGAGACATTATTATGTACTCATGTTTAATGTAATATAGATACAGATAACATATGAAAATATTTATGGATATAAGTTTATTACTTGGGTCAATATATATACATATAGTCCTTGCTCTGTCAGTTGAGAGACCCTACAAGCAAGAGTACCCAGTAACAACAATTAAACCTAGCACCTATATCTTGGTTTCTAATATCATTCTCCAATAAATGGAACAAGGGATCCTTGGAGAAATGGTTGATTTGGGACCTAGAGTAGGAAATACACACAAGATGAGCATGGAACACATTAGCGTGGCAGAAAGGAAGAACTAAAAAAGGAAGGAAGAACTAAAGGAAGAACTAACAAAACAAAACAAAACAAAAAACCTACATTGATGGAATTTTGCCAAAGGGAAAAAAGACAACTCAATCCAACTTAAAGAGCTCCTGATGGCCAAAGCTGGAACAATTTGAGCGGCAAAAATAAATAAACTAACATTGTACCATACCCCAAAGTATAAAATAAATATCTCTTAGTCCATACCACATATAAATAAATGATAGAATAAATAAGTGAGGAAGAAGAGACAAACCTCCCATGCAGAAGAATTTTAAAGTGATTTATAATTAAGTATTCCATCCTCAAAAAGGGAGACCATACCACTGCGCTCCTTCAGTGTGGGCTGCACATGGTGACTTCCTCCCAAAGAGTAGAGTATAGAAATGGGGAGAATAGTACTTTACAGAGGAGAAATCTGTTATACAATAACTCAACCAGGTCATTAGGGTCAATATCTAGAGTGTTAAATCACATTGAAAGCACATACCCTTGTTATGATAGGATGAAAATGTCACTTTACTTCTGTTATCATCTTCCCCTAAACCCATTATTCCAGTCTAGTCATGAGACAAACATCAGAAAAATTCCAGTAGAGGGGCCTCCTACAAAACGCTTGACCAGTACTGGTCAAAACTGTCAAGTTCATCAAAAGTAAGGGAAGTCTGAGAAACTGTCTCAGCCAAAAGGAGCCTAAGGAGACATGACAAGTAAATGTGATGTGGTCGTCTGGAAGAAATCCCAGAATAGAAAGAGACATTAGGTGGAAAGTAAGGAAATCTGAATAAACTATGGACTTTAGTTAATAGTAATGTTTCAGTTTTGGTTCATTAGCTGTAACAAATATACCACACCAATATGTTAAGAACAGGGGAAACTACCTGAAGAAATATATAGGAACTCTCTCCAAACTTTCTGCAAATCTATAACAGTTCTTAAAAAAAATAGTATATCTTAATAAAATTTAAACATGGAGAAAAGTATCTTATCTCAATAACTCCCCATCAAATATTTAGTAGTTTGTCTTTTACATCTCCAAAATAAATTGTTCATACACCTTAATTTTCAAACACCTGACATTACAGCCATTTACTTCCTTATTCATTTAATCCATTACAATGATAGATTATATAGCAATTATGTTACCTTAATATACTCTCAAAACCAATCACAAAAATCTTTAAAAAGTTATCTCAATAGGGACTTCTCTGGCGGTCCAGTGGTTAAGACACTGCACTTCCAATGCAGGTGATGTGGGTTTGATCCCTGCTTGGGGAACTAAGATCCCACATGCCATGCGGTGTGGCGAAAGAAAGAGAGAAAGAAAGAGAGAAAGAGAGAAAGAGAGAAAGAGAGAAAGAAAGAAAGAAAGAAAGAAAGAAAGAAAGAAAGAAAGAAAGAAAGAAAGAAAGAAAGAAAGAAAAGAAAGAAAGAGGGAGGGAGGGAGGGAGGGAGGGAGGGGGGAAGGAAGGAAGGAAAGAAAGAAAGAAAGAAAGAAAGAAAGAAAGAAGGAACTTCAATGGAGAAAAGAATTTTTTAAAAAAGTTATCTCGGTAAACCAACACCAAGGCATCTATGCTTCTTCCTATTAAAAATGAAAACTCTATACTATAGTGAAGGGAGAAGCTAAATATTTTATGTAAATATAGGCTCTACATTATAGCAATATAAGTACCTAAATTTTTTTAAAAGTTCTTAAGAGTTATACCAAAAATAATTTAAAAGTTATTAATTAGAATCCTAAGATTCATTTTTTTCTTTAAGGGGTCTTTTCTAAATAAGAAGATAAAATAGAAAAACAAGATCAGATTATATCTTGCTGGGAGAAAGTAATCATAAGTAATCCTCTCCCAATTAAAATTATAGCAATAGTAGTTCTATTAACTTCAAAAATATTTACTGAGAGCAAGTTATGTATAAAAGTGTATAAATATCTACTAGGCAACTAATTGATGTGTTTCATTTTTTTTCCTTCTATCGTATATCAAGTGGGTACTTATTGTTTAAATATCATGTGAGAGCCTGGAGTTCAGAAGAAGGCCAGGCTAGAAGAGGATTTAGTGGTCTTCTCCCTACAAGTGATGATTATAGCAATGGGAGGAGATAACCTCTTCCACTAAATGCCCCTAGAAAAGAGAAGGGAAGGAATGATAAAGAACAAGAAGGTGCCAACAATAATGTTTCGTAACAAATTATCACAAAACGCAACGGCATATAGTATTTCTTCTCATGCTCATGGGTCTTCAGTTTGACTGAAGGTTAACACATGTAGGCTTTGCTCTAAGGCTCAGGCTGAAGGGACAGAAGCTACCCAGGAGAACATCTTTTCAAGGCAGTTACAGAAGTACAAGCATACTTCGTTTTATTGCCCTTTGCAAATACTTTGTTTTTTACTAATTGAAGGTTTGTATCAACCCAACATCGAGCAAGTCTATCACTGCCATTTTTTCAACAGCATTTACTCACTTTGTGTCTCTTTGCACATTTTGGTAATTCTTGCAGCATTTAAAACTTTTTCATTGTTTTTATATTTGTTATGGTGATCTATGATCAGTGATCTTTGATATTACTATTGCAAAAAGTTGACTCACTAAAAACTCAGATGATGGTTAGCACTTTTAAATTAAGGTACCACACTGGTTTTTTAGACATAATACTATTGCACACTTAATAGACTACAGTATAGTGTAAAGTTCACTTTTATATGCACTGGGAAACCAAAAAATTCGTGTGACCCCCTTTATTGAGATATTCACTTTATTGTGGTCATCTGGAACTGAACACTCAGTATGTCCAAGGTCTGCCTGTACTAGAAGGCAAGCTAATTCTACAAACACATTTAAACTTCTCTTTGGGTCAAGTGCACTAAACATAACATTGACCAAAGAATGGCTAAGCTCAAAGTCAAGGGGTATAGAAGTACACTCCACTTCTACTGAGAGTGACTACGAAGTCACAATATACTGGACATAGATATGGGGAAAGGTGAAGAACTGGAAAAAAGAAAAAGATGGTGAAGGACCAAGAACAGGATATTGAGAAATGTCTACATTTAGGGAGCAATAGACTAAAATAATTCAGTGAAGAAAACTAAAAGTTTACTAGTGTTAAGTCAGGGCAAATTCACACCAAGAGCTATGTTCTAGATTCTTGTGTCACAATGTTTGGGCATCTATCAAGTGATCTACAAGTGGTATGTTAGTGAAAAAAATGAAGAAAACAATTTTATTCACACATTTTTTACAAATTTGAAACATAAGGTAAATCATGATTTTTCCATAAAATCCTATTGTGCTTCTAAATGTCATTATTTTCTTAACAGGTGGCATTCATCTTGGCTAGAGGAATATTTTCCTGTCTATTTTCTTTATTTTTTTAATAAGTTTTATTAAAGTATAATTTATATTTTAAAAATTCACTAATTTTAAATGTGAAGTTTGAGTAGTTTTGACGATTGTGTATAGTTATGTAGCCACTAGCATTATCAAGATATTGAACATTTGCATCACCCCAAGTAGTTCCCTTGTACTCCTTTGCAGTCAATTCCCTTTCTGCTCTCCCAGGATCTGACAACAACTGATTGACTCTCTATCACTATGGCTTTACATTTTCTAGAACTTTATATAAATGGAGTCATGTAGGTTTTTTTGGCCTTGATCAATAATAATAGCATAATTATTTTGTGATTCATTCATAGTCACATGCATCAGTAATTTGTTCCTTTTCATTGCTGAGTAGCATTCCATTATATGGATGTACTGTAATGTGTTTATTCATTTACCAGTTTATGGACATTAGGATTGTTTTCATTTTGAGGCTATTACTAATACAGCTTCTATGTGACCTAGCTCTGAAGTTCATGCTCTTAACCTTTACGGTGATGTCTCCTCAATGGAGTTTCTGTGAACATTCAGGTACACATCTTCATGTGGACAGATATTTTTATTTCTCTTTGGTAAATATCTGCTAGTGCTTTTGCTGGGCTACGTGGTATATGCTTACTTTGTTAGAAAATGCCCACCGTTTTCCACATTGGCTCTATTATTTTGCGTTCCTATCAGCCATAAGAGTTCCAGTTGTTCCATACACTTACTAAGACATTTTTTTGTCTGTTATTTAAATTTTAGCTATAATAGCAGGTATGTAGAGCTCTCTCGTTATGATTTTTATTTGCTTTTCCCTAATAATTAATGAAGTGCAACATCGTTTTATGTGTTTATTTTCTATTTGAAGTATCTTCTTTGATGAAGTTTCTGTTCAAATATATTGCCCATTTTTAAATTGGTTGTTTCTCTTCTTTCTGTTGAGGAATAAATGTTCTTTATAGAATTTGGATACAAGTTTTTAATCAGATATATGTTTTGCATATATTTTCCCCTAGTCTGTGACTTGCCTTTTAATTTTCTTAACAGTATCTCTCAGATAATAAAAGGTTTTCATTTTTGATAAAATCTAATTTGTCTATTTTTTATTTTTATTTTTTATAAATTTTATGTCAATTTTGTAAATTTTAAAGGATTCTTTGTTTAATTAAAGATCTCAAAGATTTTCTTATATGTTTTATCTAGAAATTTTATAGTTTTATCTCTTACATATAAATCTGTTATCTTTTTCAAGTTAATGTTTGTACATGTTGTGAGGTAAGGTTTGAGATTCATTTTTTTAAAAATATGGGCATCCAATTGCAGTGCTATTGAAAATACTGCCCTTTTTCCTTGGTATCTTTATCAGAAAAGTTGACTTTATATGGGTGAGTACCTTTCTGGACTCTATTCTGTTACAATGTTCTGTACATTGATCCTTACGCCAGTATGTGCTTCCTCGATTACTGTAGCTTTGTAATAAGTCGTGAAATCAAGTACTTTAAGTTTTCCAACTTGGTTCTTTGCGCATTTGTTATGTCTACTCCAGATCCTTTGCATTTATATAAATGTTAGGATAAGTTTGTCAATTACTACAAAAAAATCCTACTGAGATTTTGATTGGAATTGCATTGAATGGATAGATCATCTTAGGGAGAATTAAAATCTTAACAATATTAGTCTCCCACTTTTCTCTATATAAATTTATTTATTTATTTATTTTTGGCTGTGTTGGGTCTTCATTGCTGCCCGCCAGCTTTCTCTAGTTGGGGTGAACGGGGGCTATTCTTGGTTGCAGTGCATGGGCTTCTTATTGTGGTAGCTTTTCTTGTTGTAGAGCACAGGCTCTAGGCACGCGGGCTTCAGTAGTTGTGGCATGTGGGCTCAGTAGTTGCGGCTCGCAGGCTCTAGAGCACAGGCTCAGTAGTTATGGTGCATGGGCTTTGTTGCACCGCAGCATGCAGGACCTTCCCGGACCAGGGCTCGAACCTATGTCCCCTGCATTGGCAGGCGGATTCTTAACCAGTGCACCACCAGGGAAGTCCCTAGTCTCCCACTTGATAAACATAGTATATCTCTCCACTTATTTAGGTCTCCCTTAAATTCTCTAAGCAGTGTTTTGTAGTTTTCAATGTACAAGTTTTGCACTTATTTTGTTATATTGATTCCTATTTTATTTTAAAAATATTATTGTAAATGTGTTTTACTAGTTTTCATTTCCAGTTTTTCATTTTTAATATATAGAAATACAATTGAATTTTCTATATTGACCTTATATTCTGTGTGAAATATATCTGTTGCAAAATTTACTTATTAGTTCTAGTAGCTTATTACAGAATCCTTAAAGTTTTCTAGGCAGACCCTCATGCTGTCTTTGAGTTAACAGCTTTACTTCTTCTTTCCCAAACTGTATGTCTTTTGTTTCTTTTTCTTGCCTTATTGAACTAGCTGAAACCTCTATTCTAATGAATAGAAGTGATGAGAGCATATAGCCTTGGATTGTTTCCATCTTTGGGGATGGCAGTTTAGTCCTTCTTCACTAAGTATAATTTTAACATATAAGTTTTTGTAGCATCCTTTTATCAGTTGATATAATTACCTTGTATTCCTAGTTTTTATCATGCTGGGTGTTGAATTTTGGTAAGTGTATTTCCTGGATCTATTAAGATAATCATATGTTTCTTCTGTTTCACTTTATTAGTATGATGGATTACATTGACTTTCATGTAACTGTTATATCAAAATCTCACTTCTGGTGTAAAGTCCACTTGCTTATGATGTATTATCTGTTTATATGTTGCTCAATTTGATTTGCTAAAATTTTATTAAGGAGTTATTAAAATTCTGTTAAGGATTTTATATCTATGCTCATGAGGGATATTGGTCTTTAGTTTTATTTTCTTGTAAGTCTTTGTCTAATTTTGGTATCAGAGTAATTATGACATCACAAAAGGTTAGGAAGTTTTTGCTCCTTGTCTCTGTTTTGGAAAACTTTGTGTAGAATTGGTGTTTCTTTGTGAAACATTTGGTATAATTCATCACTGAAAGTATCTGCACCTAGAGTTTTTGTGGGATAATTTTTGCCTACAAATTCAATTTCTTTACTGATTTAAAGGGCTAATTGGGTTCTTATGTCTTCTCAACTATACTGGGGTAGTTTTGGTCTTTTGAAGATCTTTTCATCTATGTTGTTGAACTTATTGCCTAAAATTGTCCATAATTTTCTCTTGTCATCTTTTTTATATCAGTTGGTTTTGTAGTTATGTTTCCTCTTCTGTTTATGATATGGATTATTTGTATGTTTTTTATCAATCTGATTACAGATTTTTTATTTTATTAATATTTGCAACAACACTTGGCAGGCAGATATGTATTATTTGTCTTTTTATTTGTATATGTTAAATTACAAATTTGTGTTACTATTACATTGCATTACGTATTTTTTTACAAAATGGCATAGTGACTTAAAAATAGTTCAGATAGTCTTAAAAGTATTGCTGGAAATTTTAATGCAAATATTATCATTGAGGAAAAATTATAAAGTTAAGTAGTTAAAAGAGTGTCTGTGCAAATATGGAGGATGAATTTGAATATGCTACAGTGAATCCATATGTATCATGATTTTGTTAAGGCAGTTAAAAATGAAGAGCAAATAGTAAATATAATGATTTTTATTTGAAAATTGGTTTTCAGTAGACTAGAGATCCATTTTCTCATAGTCTTTTAATTCATTGATACAATGTTTTCCAATAGTGGCATAAAATCATCAGAATTTCAGCAGAGCACAGTGATCATAAAATAATTGTGTTTTTCTAGTACACATGCAAATTTATACCTTTCCAGTTAGAAATGATGAATTTTGCTACTAAAGAGAGATGAGATAAAACATATTCTAAATTGCACCAAGTTAAAAATAGCTATTATTCAAGTTACTGCAGAGAAAATACAAAACAAGTTGTAAAGTTAATGATGATAGTGTGTACAGAAGGGAAACAAAGTATATTAATTATCTATTGCTATATCATAAATTAACAGAAAACCCAGAAGCTTAAAACAACTTAAATTTATTATCTCATAATTCCTGTAGGTCAGAAGTTTAGGAGTGGCTTGCCTGGGTAGTTCTAGCCCAGGGTCTCTAAAGAAGTTGTAGTCAAGGTGTCAACCATGTTAACCAGGACTGTAGTCATCAGAAGGCTTGACTGGGGCTGGGGAATCTGCTTCCAAGACAGCTCACTCACATGACTTTTGGCAGGGAGCCTCACTTCTTTTGTGATTGTTGGATGAACTCAGGTCCTTGACACGTGGCCTCTCCATGCAGCTATTTGAGTGTTCTCACAAAACGGCAGCTAGATTTCCCGAGAGCAAGTGATCCAAGAGAGAGCAAAGAGGAAGGCTCACTGCTCTTTATGACGTAGTCTCAGAAGCCTGACAAAATTTCTGCCATATTCTCTTTATTAGATGTGAGCTACTAAGTCCAGTTCACATCAAGGGGAGGGGAATTAAAATTGACCTTCTGAAGGGAGGAATGTCAAAAAATTGGTGGGCATATTTTAAAACCATGATACAAAACAAGCTATTGATAAAATTCATCTAGAATATAACTTCTTGGGATTTCAGTATCATATTGTTTTAAAAGCAACTAATATCATGTGTGCTGTTAACTGACATTTTGCTTTAAAGTTTGACCAGACCACATTTGGCATACAAATAATAATATGTGAGAAATAAGTGCTGGATGACTTGTTTTCTCACCAGTGAAAATTTGTGCCACAGAAGATTTTTGTTTGTTTAGTGAACGATCACTTTATGCACTGTGGTATAGATTGTCTTGGAATAAGTACTGAATGTTACACCAGTTATGTGTATAGAAAGGAAGGGCATCACTACACAAAGAAAAACGTTTGCACCTATTCACGGAGCACTTTATTCACAGAATACAGGTGATGGTCAACTACATTATTTGTAATATTCTTTCAGTTTTGAGGGAAATAGTGACATTTTAAATACAAATAAATTGCAGCTATTGATTGTAGGTCTTTTCAGCTTTTATGGCAAAGAAAACGGCAGCCATGTAAAATGTTGCTTTTCCAATGCACAAGAACACTTGATGTTAGAGGAAGTGGTGCTTGCGTAAATCTTTATTAAATGATGAATGAGATTAAAACATTTTAATTAAGTTGACATTTCTGTCCACAGTCTTTTCTCTAAGTGGCTTTCTCAAATAGCAATCCAGAATGAAAGCACAGTGGTTAAGACTTAAGGTTCTGGAGTCAGATTTTCTGGGTTCAAAACCCAGCTGGACCACTCACAAGCTACGTGATTTTAGACAAGTCACTCGATCTCTCTATGACATAATTTAGTTATCAGTAAATAAGGTTTGTAATAGTACCTACTTCAAATAATTATACTAAGGTTTACAAGGAATAATCCATATAAAATGCTTATGCTGGTTGACACATAGTTATCATGCAATAAATATTAGATGTTTTAATAATTGCTGTTATATCCTGAACATATTTCTTCAGGAATGAAATAGCATGAATTTCAATCTACATATAAAATTTCTGAGGAAGTCATAATTGTGGTGAAAGTAGCTCAGTCACCATGATTTTGACCCTTTACCAACACTTAATGATTTCCTTTAATCATCTGTGAAAAAAATCTGTAACCTATTACTGAGTATATTTTAAACCCATATATACAAGCTTCCATGGAATATGAAGAATTACTTAGCTGAGCCAAATGCAGCCATACAGTGGATTAGGAATCCTTCATTCCTCTCTCCCAATATAAATCACTCAGCTTTCCAGTTTTGCAGTAGGGTGTGCTCATAACTTAAAGTAGAAAGCAGTGCTGTAATTAGTCTTTAGTGAGGAATCTATGCCTAATTTCTGGTCTGTGTTCAAGTCTGATGTTCATAACTCTGTATGAAAACCATAAACTATGAACTTAGCAGTTCAACCTTAGCAGTAACAGAGAATAAGGGAAAAGATGGCTGGATAAGGAAACTGACCTGTAAATTCAGCTGTTTGTCCTTTAGCTGGCTGTAGATATTTTGATGAAATATTTCAACAGCATTTTTCCTCTCTCAAGCATGAAATAACAACTATTTTTAATATTAAAATATTAAGCTTTTAGATTAAATAGTGATAAATCTGTTTTTTAAATTCTTCTAAAATTGGTGCTTTCTTTGTTCATGAAACACCCTAATGGGCATTGGTCACAAAAGCCAAGACTGTGAGTAATCTTGCTGCAGCCAGAGAGATACTAGAGACAGTGTACCCACAAGAGTCATAAGACAAAACAGATAATACAAGTGATAGAAATTCGGAGGAAGGAGAGAATACTTCAAGGGGAAGAAGTCAGTCACTAAGAGATTTACAGAGGAGGTAGGATCTGGATAAGACCTTAAAGGAGGGATGAAAGTTTTAGATATATAAGTGAGAGGCAACTTTTCAGGTAAGGAAAACAATGTAAATGGTAGCATGACAGTAAGAAGCCTTCAGACATGTTAAAGAGACAGTCACTAGAATAGTTTGACTAGAACAAAGGAGTAAAGGATAAAAGAGATCTTAATTTCACAGTATGAGGTCCATCAAATGCTTGGCACCAACTCAGTCCAACCCAAATGTTTAAGACATCCACTTACAAGCTATATTTAGAAAGGATATGAAGACGTAAGAGAGTGGGAGAGAGAACGTAATCGTAAAAGGCATTAAGAGGGAGCAGGCTTATTTCTTTGCCTCATTTCTGTATTTCTGTTCAATATTCTCTCTCACCAAGACACACATTTCCGCCCTTCCGAAAAAGAATCCACACAGATGTCATTCTCTGTCAAAAAGAGGAACCTTTCTTTGTATGATAAAAGTGGTGTGAGGGAATCATTAGTTAAATTGTCATGGTGTTGTTTTTTGCTATGAAATGACAGATTTAGCAGGCTTCACTCTTTGTATTTATGACTGTGATGGGGGAGACAACCGAAGTAGACATATATCTCCGTGACTCTGAGTACAGTTCAAAAGTCATTTCAGCAGTTTGAGTTAACAGAATGCAATGCTATTCAAGAAATGTAAATAAGGGCTTTATTCAGTCGTCTTCTCTATTAAAAGTTTTATCTGTTACTTCATTTTGTGGGTACGGGGAATACCTATTCCAATATGAAAAACAATTCCTCAAGCAGGTGCTCTGTCTTCTTCCTTTGTCTTTCATTGCCCAACTACATGGCTTTATTTCTCTGTAAAGGAAAAGATGTGACCTTACTGTTTTATTGCTCCAGGGAAATTCATTTTTTCATTTTTGATGGGTTAACAACCATTAAAAGCAATGATTAACAGCCTTCCACCCTCCCCATCCACCAGAACGTGGAATTTGGGCAATGCTATAAATGCTTATACTCTGCATCCTTCCCCTGTTTTTAGAAGAAAAAAATATTCTTAAGAAAAATGTAGACTCAAATGAAAGTCACTATTCCCCAAGTGGTGTGCCATTTTGGGTAGAGGGATGTGATATGTCATGGGACACACATGGCACATGTATGTAATAGTGTGGAGGAAAGAGGAGCTGGATGGTTAAGATGTTGAGCCAGGGCAGCATGGATGAGAGAGAGACAGTTCTTTCAGATTAGCTGCTTAAAGATACCTTAAAAATATCAGGGTGCTGGACGATAGGAGAGAGCAGGATCTTAATAAGAATTGCTGTGACTTCCATATCATGATGGCTTACTCTGCTGACTCATTTGCCTCCCCTTTCTCCTGGTACTCCATGTAAATTATAATGATGGCTTTCCTTTTCAGACAAACCAATAGAGTAGAATGAATAAGGGACCATGATCAGACCACATATTTCAACAAACTTCTCAACTCCAAAAAGCAGATGGAGGGCTTCTCTGGTGGCACAGTGGTTAAGAATCCACCTGCCAATGCAGGGGACATGGGTTCAAGCCCCGGTCTGGGAAGATCCCACGTGCCACAGAGCAACTAAGCCTGTGTGCCACAACTACTGAGCCTTGCTCTAGAGCCTGCAAGCCACAACTGCTGAGCCCACATGCCACAACTACTGACACCCGTGCGCCTAGAGCCTGTGCTCCGCAACAAGAGAAGCCACCGCAATGAGAAATCTGCGCACCGCAGCGAAGAGTAGCCCCCGCTCGCTGTAGTTAGAGAAAGCCTGCGCGCAGCAACAAAGACCCAATGCAGCCAAAAATAAATAAATAAGTAAACTTATTTAAAAAAAAAAAGCAAATGGAAAAATGGCCATGACTGAAAAAAAGTAGATAAAGTTCAAGTTTAGACTCAAGTTAGAGTCTTGAGGGGCACAACATAGGAGGAAATTTTTCTTCTCAGAAGAACTTCCGTGAAACTTCAGACCTGGCAATAGCAAATATGGCAAAGTAGGATTTAAGTGGGACTGGAAACTATGTGCTTATGTCAGAATCTGAATACAAGACATGCCCTCACCCTCCCCATAGGCAGAGCCAGCAGCCAACTAAGTATTTGACCTTACAAAAAATCAACAAAACCCTAGAAGTCTCCCTTCTGAAGAAATTGAACAGATTGTAAACCATCTCGAGAAGAATTAGGAGTGGTAGTGTAGATGCTAGAATTCCAAATAAAGACTTCTTTTAGGCTTCTGGTGGACCCCAGCCCCACCCCTCCCAAGATTAATGGCTGGCTCCCTGCTCTTCATATTCTAGCAGTGCTTTCAGTCTTCAAGCCCCACTCCTACGTGAATAGAGCTTGCTGTCAGCATTCTTTCATTCATAATATAAACTGACAACCAAGAACTCCCAGGCATTTCATCAAAACTTGCAGCATGAATGAAAAGACCAAATTAAACAAAAATAAAAATTGACTGAGAGGAAACAGATAAGGTAGGAAAGAAAAGAGAACTTTACCTCTATTTTACTAAGAGAGATTTGAGAAAATATTACATCCATAAACCAAGAACAGGGGGTATTGAAAAAAGAAAAAGGAACACCAGAAAATAAGAAATAATTCTCAAAAATTAAAGAACATATATATATAATTAGCAATTCCACTCCTGGGTATATATCCCAAAAAAGCTAAAACAATAATTCAAAAAGGTACATGCACCCCAGTGTTCATAGCAGCATTATTTACAATTGCCAAGATACGGAAGCAACCTAAGCATCCACCAACAGATGAATGGAGAAAGTGTAGTGTACATATACAATGGAATACTACTCAGCCACAAAAAAGAATGAAATTTTTCCATTTGCAGCAACATGGATGGACTTGGAGGGTATTATGCTAAGTCAAATAAGTCAGACAGAGAATGACAAATACTATGTGGTATCAACTTATACGTGGAATCTAAAAAATAAAACAAACTAGTGAATATAACAAAAAAGAAACAGACACAGATATAGAGACAAAACTTGTGGTTACCAGTGAGGGGAGGGAAGGGAGGAGGGACAAGATAGGGGGAAGGGATTAAGAGGTACAAACTACTATATATAAAATAAATAAGCTACAAGGATGTATTGTACAATACAGGGACTGTAGCCAATATTTTATAATAACTATAAAAGGAATATAACCTTTAAAAGTTTTGAATCACTGTATTATACACCTGCATATAATATTGTACATATATAATATATATATAAAATATTGTAATTTTATATAAACTTATCAAAAAACAGATTCAAAGGAGAGAGTGGAAAATAAAGGAAAAATACTCTCCCAGAACATATTATAAAGAGAGAAAGAGAAGAATTAAAGAGGAGATACAGAATCTGATTAAAAGAATTTTCAGAAAGAAAGAGAGCCAAGAAAGTGAAGTATACCTACAAAGAAACAGTAGGATAAAAATGTTCAGACCTAAAGAGAGACACATGAACCTTCCAACTGAAATACCTACCCTACATTTATATTTCCTCTTCTCTCCTCTTTTTCCCTGTTCCCCCACTCTCTCTTTCTCCCTCCACTAAATAGGTGATGTAAGTTAAATCCTCACTTATCATAAGAGGAAGTTCATAAAATATCTAAAGTGGAAAAATAGTAGAATTGAAACCAGTGAAATTTTTCTCTTGGGAAAGAGATGTTGATTAGATAGAGGATGGATGGTAGGCAAGTGTTTTGGGTTTTGTTTTTGTTTTTTCTGTTATAAGCTATCTATGTTATTTCATTTTTTAAAATCAAGCATATGTTTTACTCTGATTTTTAAAGATGTAACAAATATTTAAATAAAATATTTAAATAAAATTTAAATACATCTGCTAAGACAAACAGTTGATTAAAATTGTAAAGTGGGAAAAGAAAAACTCAATAACCCCCAACCCCTTGTTCTCCAACCTATTCCCCAAACTTTTGGTGGTCCCTTTTTTCATTCCTTCCTTCTCCATTCAGGCCCCCAGGGTCTCCCCGTCTGCAGTCTGATCTCAAGACAAGGTTCAGAGTTTAATTAACAAACTTTAGTCTTTGCAAAGTGAACTAAGCCTTAAATTCAAGTTCTTAGGTGTGGAAAGAGCGAGTTCTCTTTGCTGACGTCTTTAACATCACCTGGGTCCTGTATGTTAAGGGCAGCCCCAATGACATATTTAGTTCAGAACAGAGAAACAAGCAGGGAGATGGCAGTTAACGTTACTGAATCACCTGTTTGGTGACAGAGTTTCTTGTTCTGCCGATCGATTGTTATGCTTAGGAGGTCCATGAATTTCCTCAAATTGAACCTAATTAATTCATTTGTTTTATACATCTATGTGGGTTCTCCCCTTCCCCAGGAGAAAGTCTAGAGTTTTATGAAAATCTCAAAGGATTCCTTGACTAGAAAATGTACAAGCACTATTGACAGACATGCCCTCATTTAATCCTTTCCATAACCTTCAAGGTAATGGAAGAAGACAAATAACATTTGAGCATGTATTATGTTTATATATTTATCATTTAATTTTTCCAGTACTCCCATGAGTTCAATGTTATTATTCCAATTTTAACAAGGTCAAAAGAACAGGGGATCAAGTTAGTACTCAAACTTATGTCTATTTGGGAGACCCATGCTTTTTCTAGTATGTACATACTTATCTGTTTATTTAGTTATTAGATAATTAATTTTTTCCACTTGGGGAGAAAATGGAGTAAGTTTTGTGGGGAAGTACTATGTTTGGCCATAATGATCTGCATAACAAGAAAGATGACCATTATACTGTTCCGAGTGCTCCTTGGGTTTAAAGTGCTCTGATATGGGCACTCAGAAATCTCCAGCATGTTGACATATGCACACTACTATATATAAAATAGATAATTAATAAGAACCTACTGTATAGCACAGGAACTCTACTCAATACTCTGTAATGGCCTTTCTGGGAAAAGAATCTAAAAAAAAGAGTAGATATATATATATATATATGTATAATTGATTCACTTTGCTATACACCTGAAACTAACACAACATTGTAAATCAACTATACTCCAATAAAAATTTAAAACAAACAAACAAAAAAGAAATCTCCAGGACTTCCCTGGTGGCACAGTGGTTAAGAATCCTCCTGCCAATGCAGGGGACATGGGTTCGAGACCGGGTCCAGGAAAATCCCACATGCCGTGGATCAACTAAGCCCATGCACCACAACTACTGACACCCGCGCTTCCAGAGCCTGTGCTCCACAGCAAAGGGAAGCCACCACAATGAGAAGCCCGTGCACGCAACAAAGAGTAGCCCCTGCTCTCCGCAACTAGAGAGAGCCCGCAGGAAGCAACAAAGACCCAATGCAGCCAAAAATAAATAAATAAATGTATTTAAATAAAAAAGAAGAAAAGAAAAGAAATCTCCTGCATGAACAGGCACCTGAGAGACAGGCAGACCAGTGGTTCATGGGCTACTAGCACTGCTTGCTTTCTGTGTATAATAACATAAATGTTCACACTCTGTAAAACTAGAGAAAGAAACAAGAAAGGGAAAAAGCTGTGACACATTGAAGACACTTTTCATTTTTTAAAAAAAACCTAGACTCAAGACTGCTATCTTCAGCATTGAACACAATTAAAATTGAGTTGCCAAAAACAGAAATGAAGTTGCCAAATGGGCCTGAAATCTCAATGGTGCTCCCTTAGCAAACACAGCAGCAGCTGCCCCAAATCCATTGCTGGGCACCTGCTTTGTATTCAAGATAGATAGTCCCTCAACTGCACTATCTTAGCAAGTTTTTCTTACCATTCTTGTTCTTTAGGAAATATTGAAAGTAGTTAAAAAGTAAGAAAACCACTCTTAAAATCCCTATAATATTTGGTTAAAAAAATACACAAGAAAAACCTTTTCAATTGATTAATTTCCTAATTTACAACTATTAACCCCATGGGTTCTTCCTTCTCTTGGCAAACTAAATGAATTCGTAGTCATGGCAGGAATATTAAATATATATATATATATATATATATATATATATATATATATATATATGTATGTCAGGTTCTCAGATTAGGTTTATTTCATAGGTACACAAGCTTTTTGTCAATTTGGATGAGAATATGGAAATTAAACTGTCAGTTGGCTGGTAAATCAACCTCATAGTACCTGTAAACTTAAGTTACTGATGAGTTTAAAAATGATCTTGTCTAGCTTGTCAGGCCAAGGATGCATCTTTTCTATAATTTCTTAGAGATGATTCCTCTTGCTTTTTTAAATTGGAATATATTGGACATATAACATTGAGTAAATTTAAGGTGTACAACTTGTTGATTTGATACATTTATATATTGTAATATGACTGCCATTGTAGCAATAATTAGCACCGCTACCATGTCATATAATTATCATTTCTTTTTAGTGGTTGGAATAATTAAGAACTAGTCTCTTGGCAAGTCTGATGATTATAATACAATATTGTTGTCTATATTCACTATACTGTGCATTAGATCTCTAGGACTTACATATTATTCATTGCAAGTCTGTGTTCTTAAACAACATCTGTCCTTCTCCCTTTCCCCTCACTGCCCCAGTTTCCTGGTAACCACCATTTTACTTTCTGTTTTTATGAGTTTGTTTTTTTTTTATCCACATATAAGTAATATCATACATTATTTGTCCCTCTGTGTCTGGCTTATCTCACTTAGCATACTGTCCTCAAGGTCTACCCATGTTGTTGCAAATGGCAGGATGTCCTTTGTTTCTTATAGCCAAATAATATTCCATTGTGTGTGTGTGTGTGTGTGTGTGTGTGTGTGTGTGTGTGTGTGTGTTTGTATCTCACATCTTCTTTATCCATTCATCCATTGGTGGGCACTTAGGTTGTTTCCATATCTTGGCTATTGAGAGTAATGCTGCAATAAACATAAACATAGGTGTGCATACATCTCTTCAGTATCCTATTTTCACTTCCTTTTGGTATCTGCCCAGGAGTGGAATCGTTGGATCATATGGGAGTATTATTTTTAATATTTTAAGGAAAGTCCATATTGTTTTCCATAGTGGCTGAACCAGTTTACATTCCAATCAGTGGTGTACAAGGATCAATAGTCCACGTCCTTGCTAACAGTTATCTTTTTTCTTCTTGATGATAGCCATTCTAACAATTGTGAGGTGATATCTCATTCTCATTTTGATTTCCCTGATGATTAGTGATGTTGAGCATTTGTTCATGTACCTGTTGGCCATTAGGATGTCTTCTTTGGAAAAATGTCTATTTAGTTCTTCTGCCCATATTTTAATCACTTGTCTTTTTGTTATTGAGTTGTATGAGTTCTTTATATATTTTGGATATTAACCCCTTATCCAATATAGGGATTTCAAAAATGTTCTCCCATTCTGTATGTTCCCTTTTCATTTCGTTGATTGCTCTTTTGCTGTGCTTTTAAAGTTTGATTTAATCCTACACATTGATTTTTGCTTTTGTTTTTTGTGCTTTTGATGTCATATCCAGAAAAAACATTGTCAAGACCAATGTCAAGGAGCGTCTTGCCTATGTTTTCTTCTAGGAGTTTTATAACATCAGGTCTTATGTTTAAGTGTTTGATCGATGTTACATTAATTTTTGTGAGTGTTATAAGATAGGAGTTCAATTTTGTTGTTCTGTATGTGTTTATCTGGTTTTCCCAGCACCATGTGTTGAAGAAGCTGTCCTTTCCCCATTGGATGTTCTAGGCTTCCTTATCAAATGTTAGTTGACAATACATTTAGGGGTTTTTATCTGGGTTCTCCATTCTGTTCCACTAGTCTGTGTCTATTTTTATGCAAGTACCATATTGTTTTGATTACTATAGCTTCAAAGTATAACTTTAAATCAGGAAGTGTGATTTCTAGCTTTGTTCTTCTTTCTCACGATTACTTTGGCTATTCAGGGTCTTTTGTGGTTCCATACAAATTTTAGGATTGGTTTTTCTTTTCCGTGAAGAATGCCATTGGAATTTAGATAGGGATTGTGTTGAATCTGTAGATGGCTTGGGGTAATATGGACAGTTTAACAATATTAATTCTTCTGATTCATGAATATGAGATGTCTTTCCATTTGTGTCTTCTTCAATTTCTTTCAACAAAGTCTTACAGTTTTTGTTGTACAGAACTTTCACTTCTTTGATTAAATTTATTCCTAGGTATTTTATGGTTTTTGATGCTCTTGTGAATGGGATAGTTTGCTTTATTTCTTTTTCAGATGTTTCAGACTATTAGTGTATAGAAATGCAACTGATTCTGTATGTTGATTTCATATCCTGCAACTTTACTGAACTCATTGATTAGTTCCAACAGCTTTTTGGTTGAATCTTTGAAATTTACTGTACAAAATCATATCATTTACAAATAACAACAGTTTTATTTCTTCCTTTCTGATTTAGATGCCTTTTATTTCTTTGCGTTGTTTAATTTCTTTAGCTAGGACTTTCAGCACTGTATTGAATAAGAGTGGTGGGAGTGGGCATCCTTGTCTTGTCCCCGATCTTAGACGGAAAACTTTCAATTTTTCGCCATTGAATATAATGTTAGCTGTGGGTTTGTCATATATGGCCTTTTTTATGCTGAAGTATGTCCCTTCTATACCCAATCTGTTGAGTGACTTTATAGTGGGTTGTGCTTTCGTTAATGAGGGTACAGTGGTAACTTTGGTGACATTAGCAGTAATCACCAGAGACAGAAAATTATAGATATGTTATGGAAGCCTAAAGAACTAGAGCTAGTTCTCAAAGACACATGTAATACCCCCTGGAGACTCCTAGAAACATTTGGGCAAGGGTGACTTGGAGTCCCCACACATCAGGCTGGGATGTATCCATAGACATACTATTTTGTTACAGCTCTTTGGATCCATTTTTAACCCTCAGGCTGGGGTAACCTAGGGTATATACACATAGGCTCAATTGCTGGGAAGTACTTGCCAGCCTCCAACTTACACCATTGTTTATTCTGTATAACTCCAGAGGGTAGTCATATGAAAACCCTTCAAATATTTGTAGACAATTAGGAGACCTTTCCTAAATATGAGATTCTATAATCTATACCTACCCTTCATCTCATTAACTTCACCATTTTCTTGTCTGCCATGGGTCCCATACATCAGACATGTCCTGTGCATCAGAATCACCTGGGACACTTTTTATAAATACAAAATACATATTCTGGGTCCCTTCTCTAGATATTCTGATTGAGTAGGTCTAGGATGGGAGCCATAAATCTCTATTTCTAAACAGATGATTCTTAGGTCACTGATCAAACCCTGGCATTGTTATTGACAGTTTTACCTTATTGGTTTCTCTACTTTGAAAATACGAAACTAGTGAATGATGTGGTATTCCACAAAGGTATCTGTATTTCATATATGGACTCACTTGTTAGAGTCCAACACAATTGTATATCATTTCTTTACCCAGATTCTATCAATGCAGACTTGAATTGCGTTAGCTTTTTATCAGTCTCTGATGATTCATTATGACTTTGTAATCATCATTACTATGTAATAAATTAAAATTCATATGTTGTATTTGCATAAATAACTTTTGGTCTATTCATTCTGTACTTGTACAGTTTATATTTTGAACCTAAAAGGAAAAGTTTCCACTTCCCTTTGAAATTTTATCTTGATTTGATTCACAGAGGTCTTTTAGAATCGTCAGGAGTTTAAGTAATATACATGCTCTCCTTCCCAGTTTTGTATTATATGCGAACTATAGAAGCATGCTTCCTATGGCTTCATATAAATTGCTAATAGGAATTTTGTATAGGTTAGGACAAGAGCACAGAATTCGAGAAAGGCTTGCACGAAGGCACTGTATCTGTCTCCTATTGGTGCTGTAACAAATTACTGCAAACTTAGTGACTTAATGCAAAACAAATTTATTATCTTATAATTCTGGAGGTCAGAAGTCTAAAATAGGTCTCACTGAGGCTAAAATCAAGGTGTTGGCAGGGCTACGTTCTTTCTGGAGGATCTGAGAGAATCAGTTTTCTTGCCTTTCCAGCTTCTAGAGGCTGCCTGCAGTCCTTGGCTTCTAGCCCATGCATTCCTTGGCTTTTTGCTTCAAAGCAAATAATACTGGTCAAGTAATCACTCAGGTTCTGAGTCTTCTGCTCCCTTCTTCCCCAGGTAAAGAACCTTGTGATTATGTCTAGTGCTGGATAATCCTGTATAATTCTTAAAGTCAACTGATTAGCTACCTTAATTCTCCCTTGCTCTGTAACATAACATATCCATGGGTTCCGGGGATTAGGTTGAGGATGTCTTTGGTGTTGTGCCCACCATAGGCATCAATAATAAGAATTCCCTGAAGGTATTAGATTTTTCCGATTGCAAAGCCTCTTTCCATCTACTGTACTGACTTATTTCATGCTCACGCTTCCCTGTGTGCTGTAAAAGGCAGCCGTTATTAGACCCATTTTAGAGATGACGAGTACAAAGCTCTAAGAATATGAAAGCTCCCTTAAGGTAAAAGTCACTAAGTGGTGGGGTTGGGACCAGAGTCCAGGTATTTTATTCCTGGCCCAGTGATTTTTATAATCATTTAACCAGCTATGAATCCACCTAATGTCTTGTCATCTAATATTTCCCCATATTTGTCACAAGAACATCATGAAAGACATTGTCAGATGCACATTTCTCTATGTCACTGCTGTAATCAACAGGCCAAGTCACTTATCAGAGAAGGAAATAAAGTTTAATTTTTCAACATACAGCACTCATCATACCTCCTAAGGACAGCTGCTTCTCTTTTCCTTTTATTTATTGATTTTTTTTTTTTTGAAGACCATGAAGACAACTTAAAGTCCAGCCTCAGATAGTATTACAGGTTGATGACCATCTTACTGGTCTGAAGAATCCGCAATACACCTTTTATGCATTTGGATATTCTCTTCAGAATTCCTCAAACCTGCTGGAAGCTCAAGCTTCCTTCCATTTTTTTTTTTTTTTTTTGTGGTACGTAGGCCTCTCACTGTTGTGGCCTCTCCCGTTGTGGAGCACAGGCTCCAGACGCGCAGGCTCAGCGGCCATGGCTCACGGGCCTAGCCGCTCTACAGCATGTAGGATCCTCCTGGACCGGGGCACAAACCCGTGTCCCCTGCATCGGCAGGCGGACTCTCAACCACTGCGCCACCAGGGAAGCCCTTCCTTCCATTTTTTGAAGGAACAGAGACTGAAACAGTAACCCTTTCAGGAGGCTGAAAATCCTCAAGGTTCTAATCTATCATCCATCTCTAGAGAGGCTGTCAGTCCCTCCTTTCGTTTCTTCTCTGTGTCACCGTTTTTCACTTGCCCAGTTGTTGATACCAATTTGATTCCGTTCTGCCTCTTCAAGAACTTCCCTTTCTTGGCTTCCTTCCTGTATGATTTCTTTCCAGCCTATCCCAGAAAACTTCAGCCTGTTTAATGAGCGCCTCCATGGAGACACATACTTAAAGTGCATTTCTTTTCTCATCAAGCGAAGAGACAAGATTGCATTCACAGCGAGCAAAATCGTGTGCTCAAGAGCCCCGGATAGGCAGATGCAAACAGCTGCAGCAGTCGCAGCAGCATTATCGTTCTTACGTATTGAGGACACAGGGCTGGGTAGGTTGCATCAACCCCATTTCATTTTCCACTGCAGCCACTCCTTTCCAATTCCTTCATTTCCATCACAAGTCTGGTTAAGAGTCTCCCTCTGGGAATCTGCATTTTGTGTTTCTCTTTTTTATCTTCTTCTTTCCCCTGCTGCCCCTCCCTTAGGGCATCTCCCAAGGTCCTGCCCTCTTTTTTTTTTTTATCCTGTCCCTCTCTGGGATCTCATCTCTTCTCATGATTTCTCCTTTGATCTGGACCTAAACATCTGACTCCCTAAAACTTTCCAGTATTGACTGAATCTTAGCATACCTAAGATGGAAATCTTCAGCAGCCCTAGATGGTTTGTTCTCATGAATTCAGTCTCTTATAATTTTGTCAGAGCTACCCACATAACATCTTTGTTTCCCCCCCTCTCCTCCCTACCTATAATAATTTCTCCCCCAATATTACAGCTATTACTTTCTCCCCTACCTCCATAGTATCTGCTGCGTTTGATCCATTTCCCCTGCTGTCATCCTGGCTCAAAAACGTATTATATGCTGCAGGATTGCAATAATCTAACTCAGTGATTCGCAACCCTGGTTGCACATTAGAATCACCTGGGGGGAGCTTTTAAAAAAAAAAGTTCTTAGGTCTGGTTCTAACCTCAAAGATTCTGATTAAATTGGGCTGGGGTGGGACCCCTACATGATTTTTTTTTTCTTTACTCCCCAGGCATTTCTAACATGCAGCTGGGATTGAGAACCACCAGTTAACCTTCCATTTCTCCCCATATTTAATCCATTTTGCATGCTAGATTATGATTCTAAAGGGTTCTTTCTTTATATATACCCACTCTAAAACTTTAAATACACCAACACCTATGTGATAATTTTCAAACTGTTCAGTTTAACTTCTGCTGCCACATAATCTGACCCCACCTAATCCACCCAATTAGCATGAAGCCATAATCAACTAATACTTCCTCTCCTGACCCTGCCTTGTCATTTTCTGCCTTCGTACATCGTCGATACTCTTTCCTTGCATTCATTTCTGCCTACTGAGAAGATGTTTAACATTTCTATATTTCCAACCCAAAGTCTTTCTCTACTTTGCCACCTGATCACATTTTCCCCTAAAATCCAAATCATTTCTCATTTACACCAGTCTTTGGGCACTTTTCACTATAGCCTAGTGGTTGAAAGATTAGGCCTTTGCAGTGGATAGAACAGCTTCAAATCCCAGTGTCTCTGCTTCCTACGATGTGACTTTGGGGTGTCGTGGAATCTCCATGAGTTTTGTTTCTACATCTGTTAAATGAGATTACCCATCTCTTAGAGTTGTCTGAGGATTAGGTTAAATGAAATCATATATGGAAAATGTCTCACACATAGAAGTGCCAGATAAATGTTAGCTATTTATTATTTTTATTATTATTATCCTTGCTTGTGTACATGTGCCATCACCCCAAACAGATAAGAAGACGTTGGAATAAAAGACAGAATCTTACAAAACCTCTTATACTCATAGTGTCTAATGTTGTTCCTTGAACATGGTAAGTGTTCAACATGATTGTTTAATAAGAATTTATAAATAATTCTAAATATATCAAATGCAATTTAAGTAACCATGACCTCTAGCCTGGCTGTAGTGCTCTTTGGTGACAGATAGACTGTATATAAAATTGTGATTTTTAGCTTATCTTTTATAGCACAACTTTATAAAAGCGATATAAAAACACCTTTTTCAGCACTTTAAAAGGTTTACAATTCCCTGGATGTAGTTCTAATCTCACTCTTTCCAGGTCCCTAAATACCCTGAGATTCTGCCAAATATATGTGGTCCATCTTCCCCAAAATGAATGGGCATCTGATCCTACCAAAGATGGACCAGCAACATGAAGTGGAATTAATTCGTTTGAGGCCAATTTCCTGGGGTTTATTTATTCTTTTCCAGGAAAGCATTGGCAAGTGGGGCATTTCTTATTTGAATACATCTGTGATTAAACTCTGTGCAAACATATTTCCAACCAGATTATATAAAGAATGCTCAGGGTTTGGCTTTGGTCACTCCAGAAATCAGCATACCAGCTACTTACTTCACGAGGCTTCAGGTCAGAGAGTCTAGTTTAAGATATTTCTCTCTTCCAGCTTATTCTTTTAGGATTTTCTCTCCTTTTCTTATGCTGCTTTCTCCTAACCCATATCAGAAGAACTAATTCTGAAAGGCTAATCCAGAATCCATTTGCCTTTTAATACCATGAACATTATATCAACTGACAGGAAAATTTTGCCAAATGCCAAGAGTAATCAAACCTAAAACCACACACACACACACACACACACACACCCTGTAATGGACTGAATTGTGCACCTGCTAAATTCATATGTTAAAAGGCTAACCCCAATGTAACTATATTTGGAAATAGGGTTTTTGAGGAGGTGACTAAGGTTAAGTAAGGGTGGGGCCCTACTTCAGTAGGACTGGTATCCCTATAAGAAGAGGATGAGACCCCAGGGATCTCTCTCACACACAGAGAAAAGGCATGTGAGAACACAGCAAGAAAGTAGCCGCCTAGAAACCAGGAAGAGAGAACTCAGTAGAAACCAACCTGACAGCACTTTGATCTTGAACTTCTAGTGTCTAGAAATGTGAGAAATTCATTTCTCTTTTAAAATCACCCAATCTGTGGAAGTTTGGGATGGCACCCCTAACACACAAATAGGTACACTCACACTCACATTGATACACGCACATAACAAAAGCAAAATTTTCAAAACTTTATTTTCTGGGAGGAAGATGCCAGTTTTCACCTCCCCCAACCTTCTAGTCAGCCACTACTACTGGCCGGTCCCAGCCTCCTTGACTCTCTGCCTGTGACCCTAAAACTTTATCAGCCACAGTAAACTTTAACAATCCTATACATACGGTTTTCCTATTAAACCTAGAGTACACGGAGGACATCGCCATCCGTAACTCTGGGGAAAGTTCTTCTGAATTGCTGTATTTTTCCAGACGACTCATTGTTAACCCAGTCCTTTGAGGGATTTTTGAATTTCAAAACATTTCTAAATATGCTATATGCTTCCATGTCATCTTAACATTAGGTGAAATGTGGTTCCATCTCCCATTTACTCAGGATCATTTCTGTGAAATGCTGCTAATGAAGCTAGAGATACATACAGAGGTGGATGTTGAGGTTTTAATAACAGACACTCACTTATATGTCAGTGACTCCTTTAATCCGCTTACATATATTCACCCATTTAATCCTCAAAACCACAGGTCCGAAGTAGGTACTACTATGGTCCTCATTGTACAGACCAGGAAGCGAAATCCCAGAAGGATCCTAAGGGGTAGTAAGGGGGAGAAGCTGAGCTTTTAAAATGAGGCCGCGATGGCTCTAGAGCCCATGCACTCAGCCATGATTGCTTTTACTGCCTTTACGGAAGACCGAGATGTGAAACCCAGCAGGGGAGAAACACCAGCCATAACCCCAAAGTCTACTTTCTTGACAAATTCTTTGATGTCAGCTAATGTTTAGATAGTTGACTCCTGTTCATAAATGTCACACAAAGCTTATGCAGGTGCAGCAGCTTCTGGGCAGTGTAGTGGAGCTGGGTTCTGCGTAAGACACGAGTGACTCAAAAGTTGGAGCACCGCTGTCCCCGCTGGAGTTCATGGTACCGGGACTTTCATTGTCTTCTCAGTTTTTGTGTGGATCCTTCCACCTGTCAGGACAATTCAGATCATTAGCTGTCATTGCAGCATCCTGAATATGCCAGTCACATTTGTAGGCGTGCTACAGAGTGGACAGCTCAGAACTTTAAAAAAAAAGTCATACTGCTTAGCACTCAGATCTTGGTTTCTAATGTCATTCTTCTGTAAAAGGAACCAGTGTTCTTCAGAGAAATGACTGAGTCTAAGACTGGGAAAGTACATATACAGGATGAGCCTGAAACCTCTTGTAGTGCCAGAAAGTAAGAAAGTGTTCAAAACAAATAAACAAACAAACCCACAGTGAGGGCGGGATGTCACAGAGACACAGGAGCCAACTAAAGGAGCGCCCAGTGGCCAAAGCCGGAATCAGCTGAGCAACAAAATAAATAAAGTAGTATTAGATTATAATCCAAAGTATAAAATAAACATCTATGAGTCCATACTCATGTAAATAAATGACTGAATAAATGGGAGAGAAGACACAAATTTCCTATACAGAAGAATTCCAAATAAATTATGAAGCTAGTTCATCTTAAAGGAGAGGGGGCATAACTCCCCACTCTGTAAGTGTGGACTGTGCTTAGTCACTTCCTTCTAAAGAGTACCGTATTGAAAGAATAACTTCACAATGGAGAAACTAGACAAACACAACGTCTGCCAGATGATCAAGGTCAACATCGATGGTGATAAGTCATATTGATATAATGTACCATAGGTACAATGTGATGAAACTGGCTTCTGTGGTCCTCCGGCCAAAAACACATTACCTCATTACCCCATTCTAATCAGGAGAAAAACATCAGACACATCCCAGTTGAGGGATATTCTACAAAGTCCCTAACCAGTACTCCTCAGGGTTGTCAAGGTCATCCATAAAAGGAAACTCTGAGAAACTAAGACGACATGATGATTAAGTGTAATGTGGTACTGGGGATGGGATTCTGAAACAGAAAAAGGACGTTATATAAAAACTAAGAGAATCTGAATTAAGTATGTACTTTAGGTAATAATAATGTATTGATATTGGTTCAATGACAAAGGTACTTCCTAATATAAGATGTTAATAATAGAGAAGACTAGACGTGAGGTATATGGGAATTCTTGTGCTATCTTCATAATAGTTCTGTAAATCTAAAATTATTCCAAAGTTGTTTATTTTTTTTAAGTCACTTTGCAGGACATCTGTTGCCCAGGTGAAGCTGCCCAGAGATGCAGTCACATGATCACCCATGCTCTAGACAGCAGCTCCTTGGGTTCAGATGGAACCAGCCTATTTCCCCTCCTCTCCTTTGCCCTCCTCCCAGATGCCTGGGGTATCTGTATGTTCCCCCACCTCAAAGTTTCTTGGACACTTGGTGCATACTCTGTGTTTTTCTAGTTATAATGTCTTCAATTTTAATGATGTGATTAGATACTTAGGTAAAAGGAATACCTTATAAGTCCTGTTTCTCACCAATGCCTCCCCAAAGGTTCTTATTGGTGGCTCTGATATTGCAGCATCGTCACTTCCACTCAAACAAGATTCAGCTCAAACTGTTTCCTAAAATTCTATCTAGCTGTCTATTGTCCTGTTTCAGTCTGAAATGCCAGGACCAACCTTTAAAACAAAATCAGATCAGAATACTAGGCCCTTTCCAAAGGCCTTGGCTCATGGAAATGAGTGTCCATGTGACTTTTCTTTTTGTCTCTGGGAACCACTCATGTAATGGACAGAGTTCTAATTCAACATTAAGAGGTGCTGGCCCTCAGTTTCCCATGACACAGAATCCACACACATACAGAAAACTGACAGCTTATGATTATTGTCTTTTCTCAGTTTTAACGCCACTCAGGGAAAATTGATCTATCTTGATCCCGTCCAACTCAGTAGCATGACACACAGAAGGGTCCTCACCAGTTGTGAACTGGATCGCAGATAACGTGATTACCAAAAAAAAGCTTGTTTATGATTTACTTATCAAATAGAAGAGTAGTGCAGATTCAAGTTCACCCTGATGTCATCCAGTACTATGCCCGTCACAGTGGAGGGGAGACAAAGTGTACTCGCAAGCGGCTTTACTATTAGCAAGTCAAGACACTTTGATAATTCAGAGGAATTTTATAAAAATTCTTGCCTTCAGGTTTGAGTCCTATCTTCTGATTTATGGAAAGTCCATATGCAGTGGGGTTTGTCCTCACCCCCCTACTCAGTAGGCATAGATGCTGCACTCTGGGCATTTGGGGCTTCCCCACGGCTGCCCCTTTCACCATCACTGTAGGAAAAAACCGTCCCCTTGGATATCTCTCTCTTCTCTGCGGATCAGATGCCCACAAGGCAGTCAGACTTGTGTATTCCTCCTCTCTCCTCTTGAATCAGCGTGGATCATCAATCCTGTCCTTGTACACATTTACATTTTTACATTCGACAGGTGTGTGCGTGAGAGGGTATGCAGGGGGCGGGGGGAGAGAGAGAGGTGGCGGCTGGCTGGATGGCACATTGGCTCTTTGCGTAGAGCAGACATTTTCCATGCCCAAGCTGGGCCTCCTCTGTGTTAGGCTTAGAGAGTCTCTGAGACTTCCTAGCCAGGAGCTGCTTTACCAAACACTGCCTTTTGTTGTTCCTGGTTATAGTGACTGCTGTCCCGCAGGAAGCAGGGAACCTTCCTGCCGTGTGGACAGGAACACTCCTCTTCCCTGCATTCTAACATGCTTTTTGAGAAGGTGAGAGGGAAGTGACGGGACCGCAGCAGTCTTGCTTCACGCCCGGCATGACCATCAGAGCAGGTCTTGTCTGGGAACATCACTGTGTGTATCGCACAGAGAAAAGTTTAGGAGTTCATGTTCCAGGTCCCCGTACTGAGGCACAAATGTTCTTCCTTCTACACCAAGCAGAGCCAGCCTGTGCATTGAAGAGCTCCTTCCCGTACTGCAATGGAGATCCCTCACTCGTCCCTCTGCACCACGCAACTCTTTTATGTTTCTGCATCACCAGCTTTTTTCTTCTACACCCACAGACAGCCTGTGGGCTCCGCACTGTCTTTGTCACCAGATATGATTTCTGTGATGCCTCTACCCTGACTGCAGCTGTTCCCTTGCAGAAGTTCTTCCTTGTCTCATCGCATTTTCTGCATCTCCTGGTCTTCGGAGACACCACCCTCTGTTCAGTGCTGCTTAATCCTGTGTGGTTAACTGACCCAGTGAAGCATGGTTAGGTCTCTGTCTCTTTTGGCTTTGTTTGTTTTATGCTGGATGTTGAAGGGTTGATTTTCTTTACCACCCAAAACTTTTTCCTTCCTGCTGCTTCTGTGGATGAAGCAATTCCAAAAGCTTTAGGGGTACATTATTACCTCCCTTTCCAGATCTGCTTTTCTGTCTAAAATTTCAAAAATGCTAACATTTTTAGTTCAGGTATTGAGAGTTGGTTTTATAGTGCTGTCTAAGGCAGGAACCTTTAAGTTTTCGTTGGCCACTGACATTATACGCTAGATGAGCGTATCGTACTAACCTGGGCAAAGAGCAGGAAACAGAGAAAATAAGACACAGGACAGGTAAGATTTTTAAGGGAAAAGGGATAGTTGTCAGCACTTAAAAATATTAAAATAAAAATACATCTAAAAATATTATTAGTTAAATGAACAAAATAAATAGAGTGTAGGAAGTGCTTTAGAGTCACCTGCAAGGGACCAAGAATTATAATGTCTCCTTCAGAATAGTCTGCCAGGTATAAAACAGTCACAAGGCTCCTTTGCTTTATAGTGACTGCAAATACAACTGCAAAGACATACAACTGCAAGTACCGTTGGTCTAAGAACAAGTCACGTTTTGGTACCATTGGCTAATGATCACATACCTTGATGGCAAACAAGATTGTATCAATAGACGAATTTGAGATGTTAGATTAATCGTGTGTTTACTTAGCTATCTGTCTTTGTGTCTCCCAGCTTTCATTTTTCTTGCCATCATGGACTTGAGAAATAACCCCTGAGGTCCCTTCACATTTTAAGATGTTGTGATTCTAGGAAACATTTTATCAAGGCTGCTCACAAGTTACAAAGATCAGTTTTTACTCACCAAACGGGAGCAGGATCTGATCTGAGTTTAGCCTCTACTCTCTGCCCAGATCAGTCCTCTGTAGACTTGCCGGAGAGTCATGAATGGACAAAGGGAAGCCATCAGGTGGAAGGGAGAAGGGACACACCAGATATCTATCAAGAGAGAAATTAGCTCCAACGAAATATTTGCAGGGTCTGGGGAGAGTAGACTAAAACGGCAAAGCCCAACCCCACTTTTCTTCCTACTTCTCCCCCATCCACTTCTGCTCTGCTGTGAACAGCCTTTTGCATGTGTGTGTGGACACCTTAAGCTGCACTTCCAAGCTCTACCATCATCTCCTCTACCTGTCCCTCTCCTGGGTTACCCCTCATGCCTAGGGTTGTGCGTGCTGAAAGCGTTGTCTATCCTAAGGGAGAGGGACCTGGTGGAGAAGGCCTAGCAAAAGTACTAGAATCATCTCGACAAGGAATTGCAAAGTCCCAATTACCAGGAGTGGGATCTGGAAGGAGAGGCTAGGGAGAGGTGTTTCTTCTTTGCCCCGTTCTCCTAGTGAGTAGTACTACTGGTGGGGGGCTGGAGAAGGGACCTCCATAACACAGGGCCCAGGGCAGCCAGCCTGCTTGCCCAGGTCTTAGGCTGAGTCATCTGTAGTCCCACTTGTAACAGGAAAGTAGAAATATAGCTGTTCAAATAGCATCCTGGCTATGCCATGCATCAAGAAATACAGCAACGATGGCAAACGTGTGCTAAAACACAACCTAAAAAAGCCTAACGGCAGATAATTTAGAATTTTTTACCCTAAAGCAAAAGAATGGTGGGCTGGATTCGCCAGAGTACATAGTCATCATCAAACCATTGTAGGTTGGTTTGGGGATATGTGAAGATGACTATGTGGTGTTACATTTGACTGTAGCTCTGAGTGTAGAATCACCTTATTTGAAATTAGATCGCGTAGCCAAACAACAAAAATCTCACGCTGAAGCAACGGGGCGATAGGCCAAGCCTCCATATTGTGCCCTTCAGCTTAAATGTCTTGCGGCTTCCAGCTCTATTTCTGGGAAAGAACAGGCTAGGTTATCTCTAAATTCCCTTCTAATGTTATGATTCTCCGATTCAAGGAACATTTATGTAGCATTTGCCATTTGTGCCATGCCAGGTCATTTCACATATCCTCTGTCAATTTCACCTTTTCTGGGAAATATCATTCGCTCTGCTTAAAGGTGAGGCAATGAAGACTCAGAAACGTAAAAGGACTTGGTATAGAGCTCAGAGCTATGTATGCACAGAGGCGATTCTTGAACACAGACCCTTCCTTTATCTCCAGGTCTGGAGGCCGTACAGCTACAGCGTGGTGTCATCCCAAGTCCCCTGATGTCACAGCCTAGGGCAGAGCAAGCTCTTGGAGAATAAGGACTTAGTTCATGAATGTATCACCAGTTACTAGAACGTTATCAGCACTCAAAGAACACGACTACTTGAATAAACCAACAACTGTAGGGTTGCTGGTACCCATCCACCTACGAAATTAATGGAATATTTTGACGTGAACACTTTCTTTCTAAATTCACCCTTATTTTATACAACATTCTGGGCAACAGTCAACACAAATCCTGGCTTTGTGCGATGCGTTTCTCTGCTGCCTTGAGGATCTATCTTTTCAGTTAATATTTTTTAAAGGATGTTTTCTCCCAGCGTTCTCCCATCAATATCCATTTGATACTGCTTTCGCCAATCTTTTTCTGACTTAACAGTATCAGGCGTTAACACGTCTATCTGGTAGACAAAACACTGTTAGTCTAAAAAATTTATAGCTTCTCTGCTACGCCATAGATCCAGATTTTATCAACACCATCAGCTGCTCTTCTATTTGTTTTATACTTACTTTAATTTCTTTCTTAGGCTCATAGCTTTGGAAGACTCCTTCAAGATAAGTTTAAAACATTAACGGATTTAAAGAAATAATGAAAAAAATAAAGAGATGATATCAAGTTAATAATAATACACATGGTTCTTAGATCTGGCAAAAATCATGAAGAGAATGACTGAAATTTGGAAAATACCTTGTAAATCCAACCGCATCATTTTATGGCCAAGGTACAGGGAGGTGAAATGAGTTGCCTAAGGCCCCAGGTTAATTAGTAGAAAAATGAGGACTAGACCCTAAGCCTCCAGGTTCCAGGTAATTTGTTCACCTCAGTAATGCCCCACTTTTAGATTCTGAGCCTCATTAACCTGCTCTTATGTGATTCATACCATGAATAAATTTTTATCCACCACTGACAAATGTGTAATATTCTAACTCTCATAATTGAAGTTTCAAAGACAGAAAAGCCCTCTGGTTCCCTCAGAGGAAAAAGCACTCTCAGGTATAATTACAATTTGTGTTTATAATGTGCCTTTCATTAGGGGACCTGAATGAACTCTAGAAAATTGATCTGATGGCTGGTATAATCCTAGTTTTATACATTGAGAAACAATGACCCAGACAGGTTCAGTGAATTGTCTAGGGTTGACTGGAATGTCAATCACTGAGAAAGAGACAGAATTAGATCTCCAATCCCCACCTCCCCTCTGCGGCTTTGCCTTTCCCATTCAGCCCCTAGCCACTTGCCAGATTTTGAATTACGGGAATCGCCATGAAGTGGGATTCTAGTCCAAGACTCTACTTTGAACCTTTCCAAAGGGCATGTGGGTAAGCGTCCCATCTTGGGGCTTCCTATTTTAGTAGCCTTGCTTGGTTTTTATTACCTGAGTGTATAACTGGGCTTAAATCTGTTACTTATTGTTGACTTTGGTTTTGAATTTATTTTCGTACTCCTGGAGTTCTTTGTCCTGCCTCTTCCCACACAGATGGGGAAATAGCTACCACTACAAAGTCAGATAGGACACACGCTGAGATGTTTACACTCTTACCTGCTCAGAATTCCTAACTGAAACACTTGACTAGCTACTGACCAAAAGAAACCAATAAATAAATTCATTGTTGAATCATTTATTTCCTACTTTCGCACAGTGGGTCATACAGAATGTTTGGCCTTCGGTTGGCCACAGGAGCTTGGCTCCTATTAATCTGATGTCCTGCAAATGCCCTCTAGTGGTTGAAGGCCCACATGGGCTCCACTCTCCCTCCTGTGAAACACCAAAGGCTCTGAATAAATAGAAGACCTGTTCTTTGAAAACTTGCGTCTGAAGGATCCCAGGTGCATACTAAAGAACCTAACCATCCCTTTTGTTCCTCTGGGCAATTGAGCTGTCTTCTCAACAGCAAATACAGGGCATGTATTCACTGCTTTGTAGCCTTCAGAAGAACTACTTTTGAGCACCCACGCTATGCCACATACTGTTATGAGTCCACTGTCTACATAATCTCTGAATTAGTTTCCTAGGATTGCATAACAAAGTACCACAAACTCAGTAGCTTAAGAACAGCAGAAATTTCATCTCTAGCCGCTGTGGAGGCTAGAAGTCCACAGTCAAGCTGTTGGCAGGGCCGTGCTCTCTCTGAAGGCTCAGGGGAAGATCCTTCCTTGCCTCTTCCAGTTTTTGGTGGCAGCATAATGCCAATCCCTGCCTCTGTCTTCCCATAGCTGTCCTCCCTCTGTGTCTGTGGCTTCACATGGTCTTCTCTCTTCATGTGTCTGTGTCCAAATGTCCTTCTTCTATGAGAATACCAGTCCTATTGGATGAAGGCCCACCCTAATGACCTCGTCTTAAATTGATTACATCTACACAGACCCTGTTTCACATTCACAGGTACTGGTAGTTGGGACTTTAACATATCTTGGGGGATACAATTCAATTCATAACAGTCCTTTGAGCTGGGGACTGTTGTCCCCATTTCAGATGGAGAAATCAAGGTATGGAAAAGTTAACCCTGTGACCCGAGGTCAAACAGCCAACAAGTGGTGGTGCCGTTGGATCCAAAGACCAGCTCTATTCCTTTGCCCTTTGCAGCTAAGAACAGAAGGACACTGACAGCTCTCAGGGGCCTGGCGCTTAGGGGTGCTATTCTGACATTTAATGAGCAACCGAAATCACAAGGGCTATAAAAGCATTCACCTGATGCAGAGTTACAGGTGACACGCTAAGTGCTAGCATTCCTTGAGTCCTTACCAAGCGCCAGGCACCATTCTCAGCCCTTTACATGTACTAAGTCCTTTAGCTTCCACAGTGCCACTGACAGAGGCACTCTTGTACCCATTTTATAAATGAGGAAACCGAGGCAGAGTGGTTATGTATACTGCCCCAAGTCATACTGCTGAGCTGCAGAGCCAGGATTCCAACCCAGGAAGTCTGATAGCAGAGTCTGCCTGGATTGGAGTTTCCCAACATTCTCTTTTTCCAGTCCTCTAAAATCATTGTTCCACATTATTCCTTGTGTCTCCTGTTTTAAAATGTAAGCTTAAAATATAACCTAGGGGAGAGCAGATACCTTATACTATTGTGTGCCCTTCACAACTTTGGACACATTCCTGGTCATATCTATAGCTTCTCAAAGACCCTGAGCTCTGGGATACAACCTGGGGCCATCTCAGCAGTGCCATTAAAGTGAATTAAGCTGAATCCTGGGGCCTCAGCTGAGTGCCCTTCCCACTTTGCAAACCATCGGTGAAACTTTCTACAGGCCTCAGAAATGCATGCAAACCAAGAGTGGAATAAAGTCAAAGAGCAGTGCGCCTTTATGATCTGGTCAAACTTGACGGTTGGAACCAATCTGCCACCAGGAAGTGCTTTCTCTTCAGGGAAATCCTCAAGGGACATCTAGCTGCTCTGCTCCAAGGGCTGTGTCTGGAGGGCAGGAATCAGCCCTTATTGAATACCACCGCTTGTGTATAGCTGTGAATCCTAGATCTATCATTACAACTAACTCTTACGAGGGGCCTGAAACTCATTTGAAAAGAGTGCCGAAAGAGGTGAGATGCTGCAGATACATCCCTTGCATCCTCCCTGCAAAAATTCTAAATAATCTAACAAGAAATTCTGCCGGTTCCATTTCGGAGGTTAGAAACCACGCTGTTCGAGTCTTCCACTGGGCTGCCTCGGGCCTTGGAAAGCAGCCAGCTTCGCTCTAGGCTAGAGTGTGCATGAGACTTCAACCCTGGGTGTCCGTGGAAGAAGAGAATGCCCTGCTCAGTGCTATATGTGGATGTGTAAATTACAGCAGATGATGCACTTAGCAATTATGTTCCTTGAATACATAAGCAGGAACAACAGCTCCCAAACTGCGAATATCCTTCTCAGTTCTCACAGAATGACTGTGTGTCACATGGTCACACAGCAGGGGGCCTGGAAATGAGGTGAAGGAATGGCACAGTGTGAAGTTTCAATTTTGGAGAAGCACCCCTCCTGCAGTAGCGAACGAGCAAACAAGGAAAGCCTCAGAAGGCACGATGGCTTGGCAGCACTGCACGCCCCAACCCTCCCGAGTGTGGAGATGGTACTTGGAGGAGACTGGAGGAATGGAGAGTAGGGCCAGTGGCTCTGGAGCTCCAGAGCCTGGGGCAGCTGTGTGAATATCTGGAGGAGCCGGGGAATGTTGCTAACTTGTTGGGAACCGAGTGGGAGGCTTTAATGAAACAGCTGAAGCTACATGGCAAATTTCAAATGCCTGGATGGGACAGGCAAGTAGCATAAAGGAGAAGAGTAAGTCTGATGGGGACTCTGGTGACCTCTACAGAATGCATGTGCCTCCAAAGGGTAGCTCTACTGAATCTCAAGCGATTGTTGCCAAGCAGGAAGAGCTGACTCTTCTAATTCTTCAGGAAATACTGAAAATCCTTGTGTGGGGAGAGGTGGGTGTGTGTGACAGAGACCTGTCTCAACTTGTAATCAACTTAAATTATGTAAAATATTGTCTAGATTTGTATTAGCTATCTACGCTGAGTAACAAACAGCCCCCAAATTAGTTGTTTACAACAACCATTTTATGCTGCTCATGACGTGTGGTTCAGGAACTTGAGAAGAGCTCCACTGAGTGATTCACTTCTGATCCATGTGGTGTCAGCTGAGGCAGCTGGGGCTATGGGTCCATGTCCCAAATGATGGATTCTTACCCCCCATATCTAGTGCCTCTCTATCTGTGCTCCTTGGTTTTCTCTGTCTCTCTCTCTTTGAATGGTGTCTCATCCTTCAGGGCTTCTCCATGTACTTGGCCTTCTCACAGCATGGTGGCCTCAAGAATTTACGCATTTACATGGCAACTGGCTTCCAAGAGGCAGAAAATAGAAACTGCCAGACCAGTTAAGAACCATGCTTGGACCTTCCACAGAATCACTATCATCCTTTGCTGTTTGTCAAAGTAGTCACAGTACCTACTTAGTGTCATGGAAGCAGAGGCAGAGAAATGGACTCCATCTCTCTTTTTTATTTTATTTTATTTTATTTATTTATTTATCTGGTTGTGCTGGGTCTTAGTTGCGGCGGGCAGGCTCCTTAGTTGTGGCCCACTGACTCCTTAGTTGTGGCATGCGAACTCTTAGTTGCAGCATGCATGTGGGATCTAGTCCCCGACCAGGGATTGAACCCGGACCCTCTGCATTGGGAGCACAGAGTCTTATCCATTGCGCCACCAGAGAAGTCCCCTGGACTCCATCTCTTGAAAGGAGGTGGCAAAGTCATACCGCACGAGAGCATGTGGGATAAGAGAAGTGGTTTCATGCATCTTTTGAAAACATATTCTGCCTCAAGATCAAGACACATGTGAAGTGAATGTGGCCTGAAGCCCACCAGTCTGTAGTCTTTCAGATAAAGAGAACTTACCGGGGCACTATGCAATCATGACTAAGAGTGAGTATTCTGCAGCCGGACTGCCTGGATTAAAATCCTAGCCCTGTCACTTACTATCTGAGCCATCTTGGGAAGTTCAGTTAACTTCTCAGGATCTGAGTTTCTTTGTCTCTGGTAACAATAGTACCGTACCTATCTCAGGGAGATTTTGTTAGACTAAAGGAGTTAACGTTTGTAAAGTGATTAGAACAGAGCCTCACACAGAATAAGTGCTCAGTAAGTAATAGTGTATTTGCAAATTTGCTAGGGCTGCCATAACAAAGTTCGACAAACTAGGTGGCTCAAACAAGAGATATGTATTGTCTCACAGTTCTGGAGGCTAGAAGTCCAAGATCAAGGTGTCAGCAAGGTTGGTTTCTTCTGAGGGCTGTGAGGGAAGGTTCTGTTCCAAGCCTCTCCCTTTGGCTTATCGACATCTGTTTCTTCCTTTTGTCTCTCCACACCATCTCTCCCCTATGGGTGTCTGTCTCTGTGTCCAAATTTCCCATTTTTATTAAGACATTAGTCATATTGGATTAGGGCCCACCCTAATTACTTCATTTCAACTTGATTACCTCTGGAAAGATCCTGTCACCGAATAAGGTCACATTCTGAGGTACTGGGACTTAGGACTCCAACATATCTTTTTTTGAAGGACACAATTCAACCTATAGCAGACAGGGTGGCTGTGGTTCATTCATGCAATTGATGTTTCTAGTATGGCTATCAGACATAACACAGCAGAATCCTAATGCGCTAAAGAGATGCTAAAATGTATATAATAAAAGATTATCTTTTGTTCTCACGGAGTTTGGAGAGGCAGCACCTAGAAGACGTTTACCAGTATTAGGAAGGTATAAATAATCAAATGCCATGTGAATGGTACAGTGGGAATGCTGGTGAAACCTGGAGGAGAGAGGGAGCCTCTCCCTGATGCCCTGGCTGAGATCTGTCACATGGGTACACGTAGGCTCAAGCAGAAGGCTTCTGGTGCCAGCTCTTCTCGACCACACCTGGCTGTTTGCCCCTCGGGCTCTACCATGGGCCTCGCTTGACCTCCCCTGAACTCAGGCTCAGCACTGGGACAACTCTCAGAGCCTTCTTACAAACTGCACTTACTGGGCCCACAGTCGGACCCAGACACTGCCTCCCGGACAATTAAGTCTCTACACCTAATCACACATCTCCTCGATGTGAACCTCGACGCTGTTCCCAGCCATTTGTGAACAGTCTAGAAATGGGAGTGCTCAGGCAAGACTGTGCAGGTGAGATGGAATTCTAAGTGAACACTAAAGATTGTAGAAGACTCCCTCAGAAACAGAGGATGGGAAAGAGGACCGCAGTTGGAGGGGGTGGTCCATATGCAGGGGACATGGGGAAATGTATTTAGCGGACGGACAGGAAGGCTTTGTTTGGGAGCAGAGTGAGGGGTAAGTTTGGAAGGGTCTGCCTGACTGCTAGAGGGTGAAATCTGATCTTACCCTCCTTTGATGTCTCAACACTAATCCTCTGCCTCAGCGTCCTCCCCACTCCACCCGCTCCCCACATACACCCCACAACAGCAACTAGGGAGACATACTTTGGGTATGATCGATCTTAGTGACAAGAGCCATCACTGAAGCTCAAGCCAAGCGCTGATGCCATGTGAGAATAACTACGCTGCACGTGACTCACCACGTACCTCTGGGTGATGGGGAGGGGCTTCCAGAAACATAGGAAGAGCATCCCCTGTTCTCCTTTTAGATGTTGTGATGTCTAGGTAACAGAATGCCAAAATTAGACTTCCCCATCCCTTTTGCAACTGACACACCAGTGTCTGTTCTGATATAGAACAGAATGAAAGTGAGCTGAATGCTGCTTTTTCTCTCGTGCCATGGCTTGTCATTCATGAAAGCATCGACTGTCAGTCTCTAGGGAACACCTTGCCTGCTATTGTCTCTGAACGTAAAATGAGAATAGCATGGCAGAGTGGTGACGAGCTCAGACCCCAAACCAAACTGCCAAATTCTGGGTCCACTTCACTTCTTGCCAATGGTGGGACCCTCTGTGCCTCTGTTTCCACATCTGTAAAATGGAGACAACGATTATATGTACCTGGTGAATTAACAGATGGAAATCTCTAACAGCGTGGAAGCACATAAGAAGCCCTATGTAAATAGTAGGTCTCATTAATATTGGCTGCAGGAATGTGCAATACATACCGCTTAGTGCAAGTCTGAAAATCTCAAGAATCTGAGAACCTTGTAGGGAGAGGAGCCTCTGACCATGCAGGAAACCAGGACTAAGAATGCATGGTAACCAGCTTCTCACTTAACTTTCTCAAAGGAATCCACTTTGGGAGGCCATGAAGATGGAATGGTATCTGCCCTGCTCTCCATGAAAGAACAGAATCTAGGACTTGTCAGTGGGACAACCAGGATAAGGACCCTAACTTTAAGCTTCCGGGGTAAATCAGTGAGCAGTCAGCTTCTCCAGTCATCACATCTCCTTTTTCCTTCCCTCTGCCTCTGAGCCCACCCGGACCTCTTCTAAAAAAAAGAAAACAAGTAAACTCATAAGGGCTCATAGCAGATAGGCTCAAGGAATGCAGCTGTTTCACTTTCAACGCCTGAGCATTACCTTCACCCTTACATACAGCACAGATCTATAGATATAAAATATATGCAAATATCTCTGCATATATTCTATTGACATATATAAAAGTATACTACCACGTGTGCAGACACGTGTACACCATGTTGGGTGTGTTCCTTAACACCTCTATTATTCGTCCAGACTGCATCTCTTACCCTCCTAAACGGTGCTTAAAAAAGGAACAACAGGGCTTCCCTGGTGGCACAGTGTTTGAGAGTCCGCCTGCCGATGCGGGGGACACGGGTTCGTGCCCCGGTCCGGGAGGATCCCGCGTGTCGCGGGGCAGCTGGGCCCGTGAGCCATGGCCGCTGGGCCTGCGCGTCCGGAGCCTGTGCTCCGCAACGGGAGAGGCCACAACAGTGAGAGGCCCGCGTGCCGCAAAAAAAAAAAAAAAAAGGAACAACAACAAATTATAATTAATTCTGCAGAGAGCTTAACATAGTCTAGAATTACTGTTCACCTAGATCTTAAATCAAGCTCTGGAAAAAAGATGTTGAGATAATGTACACCATGTTCAAAACATGCAAATAGAAGCCCATGAAAAATAAAACTTTATTTTTCAAATCCTGAGAAGGCGGTGGGAGTACTTTAGAAACTATTTTCTTAGGAGCAAAGGAAATCAGAGCTCAACAGGGCAGCACAATGGGCTGGTTTGAGGAAAAGGGCATAGTTTTAACCTCCTATCCCATGTGTTTGGCCCTTTGCATCACATTTCTTTTCAGCACCACTGCAGGCCTGAGAAAAAGATCTTGGCTTAAGTTGCATGTGAAAATGAATTTGTGGGTCTCAACCTGGCTCTTGTGACTGAGTATAGTGCTGCATAATTTGACAGGGTTGGGGCCTGATTGACAGCGAGAAACAGCCTGCAGGATCTCACAGGTCAGAACAGAAAAGGGGCTTGGCACAAGGGCCCCAGAGCATGCTGGGTAGCAGCCTGCACTCGACCGAGTTCTTCCTTCCTATAAAACAGCAAGAGTCCAATAAGCTCATCTGAGAGGGCTTGAGCAGTCCATAGAAATAAGGTAAAGAGTACACTCCAGCAGGTCAAAGTGAGGTCTTTCAGGATGACCAAACTTAAGCAGAGGGAGAATCCCCCAGGGAGGAAAGGCCCACAGAGAGATGGACCTTCCCCTGCTGTCTCTTCACATGCAGGAAACCATGAGCTTTCTGATGCCCCAAAGATTCTTTCACCACCAGCCCATCTTCATTCTGATTTGAGCCATCCGTGCAGCCCCATCCATACTTCCCCTAACCCTGTCATTCTCCTCCAAAAGCCTAGCGATTTTTAGGGTAGATTGGATTTATTGGCAGGCATCCTTGACTCTGAGCTTTCCAAAGTCATTACCATTTGACAGATACTGCATGCCCAATTAGCAGATGCCTTTGGGTACCTGTCCCTTCAATTTGGTCGTACATCATCATTCTCTACCATGACCATGTGCTCTGGGAGTTAGCCATACCCCTAGCTCAAGAGTAAACACTTACTAGTCAGAGCCACTCTTGTTATTACTGTTCTCCTGGCCAGCTCTTTGTCTGGGGGAGGATGTGGCACCCAGTCCTGAGAAGTAGGATGTGAGAGGAAGTCTTCTGGGGATGACTAACTGGAAAGGGGTTCCCAGACAGACACACGTGAATGAGGAGTGTCTCTCATTCTTCTGTTGGATGTTGTCATGTGTATGTAACATGGATGTTAAGATGACCCTGCCTCATTTGTGACCAAGACACCTGCAGAATAAAGACCACATATGCACTGAAGGTGATCTGAAGACCCTTCATGCAGCACTTCCAAAGGACCTATGAAAAACCAGCTCTACTACAATGATTGGGCTAAGAGTGTGAAGGAAAAGGAGTATTTTGGAAACAATATTTCTTTAAAGAGAGTTGTTTCCATGCTGCATTCCCCTGCCCTCCAGAGGAAACAGGGAAAGCTATCAACTGCTTGGCTTATACCTGGAGAGGCTGGGCTTCCTCCACCAGCCCTGCATTTGGGAGTAGCCATGGAGTCAGCTTTGCCTCCTGCCTCAAGAGGACATGAGAAGGACTACAGCCAGGAGCAGACTGGTACTTTGAGATTGGTCTGTACTTGCACAATTTGTCAGGGTGAAAGACACAAGATTCTTAAGACCTGGCCATGGGCCGTGCAGAGGAGAGGCAACAGCACATCAACATAGGGCCACATTGGGGCTTCCCTGGTGGCACAGTGGTTAAGAATCTGCCTGCCAATGCAGGGGGCATGGGTTCAAGCCCTGGTCCAGGAAGATCCCACATGCCGCAGAGCAACTAAGCCTGCGTGCCACAACTACTGAGCCCACGTGCCACAACTACTGAAGCCCATGATCCTAGAGCCTGTGCTCCACAACAAAGGAAGCCACCACAATGAGAAGCCCACGCACCACAATGAAGAGTAGTCCCCGCTCGCCACAACTAGAGAAAGCCTGCATGCAGCAACAAAGATCCAACGTAGCCAAAAATAAATAAATAGATAAATAATGAATTTTAAAAATAAAATAAAGTTTCTGTTTTAAAAAAAAATGAACATGATGCCATTATCACATCTAAAAAAGGAAAAAAGGGCCACATTTAGGGGCAGAGGGACCCCAATAACAACAACCCAGAGGTGAACCTTAGTCTCCTGGGGGTTGAGGAAGGATTCGTGACTGATTATCCGTAAAAGAGAGGCAACCACCCAAGGAAACGGCAGGAGGATTGCCCCATTGATGGGAATGTCCCATGAGCCCACAAAAGTATCACAGGCGAGTTAGATTTAAATAACCCTAAGAAATACATACAAATTATAGATACATAATTAAACAGATAAATAGAGGTAAGACCTTTTCTGAGCCTCTACTACTCCTTTGTAACCTATTCCCGTGATTAGCAAGTAGGCAGGATGGTACACAGACCTCTTTCCCAGTAGTGAACCAAGAGGGGGCAGTGGGAACAGCCAACGGGAGCAGGCAGATAGGGGATGCATCGTCTTTGGAGAATTTTAGAACAATAATAACACTGACTAAAAGTTAGTCTGCTTTCCATTATCACCAAGCATCAACAATTCTCAACAATGCTACGGGGCAGACCGTGGTCACCACATCCCCCTCCTTGATACCCCACCTTCCTTCTAGGGCTCTTGTTATATGAGACAATAAGTTTCCCTCATTGTTTAAGCCATTTGGAGTGTTTTTCTTGTTACTTGAAATAAAAGACGCTGAGCTAGCCATGGGACAAAGTAAGGTATTTTCCATCAAGAAGTTTAGAATTTAATTAAGTGAGGTACGGACAGACAGAAGTGTTTTCTGGGGTGAATGTCACACTTAAGTACTGACACCAGGCAATTGTATGGACAGGAAACCCATTTGGAGCCGTTAACCCTGCAAAATAGAAGATTGTTGGAGAAGGGCAAGAAACGTTTCTTCCCATTTATGAGCACATCGTAGTTGTTTTACCTGGATGTCTCAGTGTAGAACACAAAACACAATTTCCAACTGTGGAGATTACTTAATGTGGACTTGAGGCCACATTAAGTAATTCAGCAAACAAGGCAAATGCACGGGACATCTCGTCTGTCACCACACAACTGCTTTTTACTTCATTCTCCTTGTCCCTCTCCCAATACCTCACCAATTCTGTTTACTGTCAAGTAAGTTGACGATCATTGAACAAACTCCTATGGAGAAACTAGTAGACTCCTCTAACTGCGCTAAACACTGGGTCAGATATCTAGATAAAATGGTTTTTCAGAAGCTCGTGCAGAAGAGGAAATTGAGCTTCAAAATTGCTAAGTGGGATTCAAAGCAAGTTTGGTCCAATTGGAAGTTCATGATCTTTCCACTTGGCTACTCAGCTTCTAAGAAACATAGAAATATCTGACTTGGTCTCTCCTTCTATGAGCTCATAGCCAAAAACCTATGCAATCTGGGAAAAAAATGGAGGAAAGAAAGAGAAATTACAAGTGATAGGTATTGCTTAGCCCTGCTAGAAGTTAAAGAAACTAGATACCACAAGGAGAAGGTAAGCATAGGTGATAATAGAAAAACATATGTTTTGTCCCTGGGCAGATGCTTCTGGATTTCAGCTCTTATGGCCTAATTCATTATTAGAGCTTAATTTTAGCAAATAATATATAAATGTCATTGATTCTCTTATGGATCCCTTTTCAAAGGGCCATTTACAAAAGCCCTGCAAGCAGAAACCTCCCTTGGGGCTCTAATTCTTTTTCCTCCAATGCTGTTTTTATTTTGATTGGAACAAATTCTTATGAAAAAATTTGTAAGCAGTAGAGAAGATGAGCTACTCAAGCAAGTGTCTTTCCTGGTGTCTCCCAATTTTTTCCTAAGTGTATCCCATCTATCCCTTTATCCTAGGAGAGCAAATGTATTAAACAATATAGTGAACCGTTCTGGTATTTTTCTAGAGAGAGTAGATGCGTGAAATGCGAGTGGTATAACTGTTCACATTTATTTTATATCTACTTTTAGGCTGATTTCAGAATGTGGATCACCCAGGATTCTTAACTGTCCTCCTTTTCTTGCCTGAGAGCATTTGTACTAAGAGAGAAACATGGTTGGGATTTGAATTGACTATCATATGTTTAGAAATAAAGATTTGGTAGGAAGATAGAAGAAGCCATTTCTATTATCTAAGCTCTTCTCTTATTCTCTTTCCGTGTTTCTATCATATATATGTTCAAGACTTGTCTGTACTTAGAACAGTCTTTACCCATTCTACTTAAGAGACAGATCTGTATTGACCTGCACTGTCCTTCACAGAATCAAAGAATCTCAGAGCTTGGAAGGATCATAGGAAATCTCCCAGATTCCAAATAAATACCTAGGTATCTTCTCCAAATACCTCCAATCTTTGCTTGAAAACTTTCAGTGACTAAGGTAGCCTTTTGGGGGGAAGGACAGAATTACCTTAGTAATGAGAAGTAACAAAATTTTTTTAGTGTTGTTTGCTTTTGTACTTTAGTAACTGGGCCCACTCTGCCACTTTATCTAAAAGTGATGGACTTTTAGGGCTTCCCTGGTGGCGCAGTGGTTGAGAGTCCGCCTGCCGATGCAGGGGACACGGGTTCGTGCCCCGGTCCGGGAAGATCCCACATGCCGTGGAGCGGCTGGGCCCATGAGCCATGGCCGCTGAGCCTGCGCGTCCGCAACGGGAGAGGCCACAGCAGTGAGAGGTCCACGTACCGAAAAAAAAAAAAAAAGTGATGGACTTATAGATAAATATCATATCTTCTTATAAATCTTCTTTTTCCCTAGATAAACATATCCATTTCCCAGTATCCTTTTGGGGAAAATGTTTTCTCCCTCTGCCGTGATTCTGTCCTGGCCCCTAAAATAGGAATTCTTGCTCCTCTAGAAGTATTAAGAAGAATTGTTTCACTTGTTTCCTGTCCTCACCGTCTTCTTCCCAAAGGATTGAAGAGAACCTTATCTAATAGGGGAGACTGATACAAGTCCTAAAGTTGGGAGCCTGAGCCCCTGGTTGACCATCTTTTTGCAGACCTGCTAGAGAGAGATAGTGTTCACCCCATTCCTGCTTCCATGTGATAAGACGTGGGTCAGAGCCCAATGCTGCCTTATAGAGGCATGGCTGGAGGACTTTCTCTGTCCTTGCTCCCTGTGTTCAGCAGGTACAGGGAGGTCCACAGATGCTCCTTGACGTGGGCTGGTTCAGTGTCTGTTCCATCAGTTCAGTCCTTGCAAACATAGCTCCCAACATCTGATGCTGCAGGTCCAACCCATCTCCGTGAATGCAGTTTTGCCAACAATAAAAATGATGGTTCGAGCTCCTCTGTGTGTATTTTTCAGTTGCTTGCAAACTTGAAAGGAGAAAGGATGCAATTCACTTCCAGAGGGAAAAACCCCAGCATATTACTTTATGCTGCATATATCATGGTTTTTAGTCTTTTGAACATTCTCCAGTTTGTCAAAGTCTTATTGTAGTTCCTAGAACTGAACAGAATATAATCAAGTGTGGACCCACAGCACAGAAAGTTCTCTGTGACTTAGACACTGAAGCTTGGTAACTAATTGAGCCATAGACACCTTAACTACACAGAGCCTGAATATTTTATACAGATAGCATATTTTACTTGACTAGAGTCTCCCCCAGAAAACTGAGAAAATTGCTTCTCTAGAAACCCAATGAGTTACCCCCAGCCTCCTCTCTACCCCATCACTTTCAAATGGGCCCCCCTTCAATCACAAAAGCCGGGCATCAGCAGGGGGTTTGGTTCCCCGATGTAAAGACCTGCACACGGGAGGGCCATGAGTAAGATCATCTGCTAATAAAAAACTATGCAAGGGAAGGAGCAGACCCTGACGTTCTCTTACCTCCATTTCTCAGAGGCTGGGCCTAGAGTTCTTCCCAGTCCCAGATGATTGGAGGAAAGGAGTTTCATTTCGTTTTCAAACTGCAGGGAACTGGTGCTTCGAGGACGGGTTTGGGGCTCACTCTACCAAAGGCAGTCATCTGTTTTCAGGAAGCTGGTCCTTTCAGTTACTTGCTTGATTAAAACATATTTTGTGGAATCCGTCAGCCAGAGAATGGATTCCTTTAATGAGACAAAAAAAAAAAAAAGTGTGTGTGAGGTCAAAGGGAAGAAATGGCTCCCTTTGATCAAGGAAAACTCCTAGGGACTTCCCCTGGTGACGCCGTGGTTAAGAATCCGCCTGCCAATGCAGAGGACACGGGTTTGAGCCCTGGTCCAGGAAGATCCCACACGCTGTAGAGCAAATAAGCCAGTGCACCACAACTACTGAGCCTGCACTCTAGAGCCCACGTGCCGCAACTACTGAAGCCCACATGCCACAACTACCGAGCCCACGTGCCACAACTACTGAGCCTGCACTCTAGAGCCCGTGTGCCGCAACTACTGAAGCCCACATGCCACAGCTACCGAGCCCACGTGCCACAACTACTGAGCCTGTGCTCTAGAGCCTGCAAACCACACTACTGAAGCCCGCACACCTAAAGCCTGTGCTCCTCAACAACAGAAGCCACCGCAATGAGAAGCCCACGCACCGCAACGAAGAGTAGCCCCCGCTTGTCGCAACTAGAGAAAGCCCGTGCACAGCAACGAAGACCCAGCGCAGCCAAATATAAATAAATAAATAAAATTATGTATTTATTTAAAAAAAAAAAAAAAAGGGAAAACTCCTAAAATCCCCAAGCTGTAGGTGGAGAGCCCTCATGAGCAGAGGAGTCTCTCACCTAACTTAGAGGTTTCTTCCTACGTTGCCCCTGCTCCTGGGAAGTCTTTCCCATAGGGCCTCCCTGCTGCCACTGCAATCAGCTCCAGAGTGTGCCCCCTTTACAACATTGTCCTAGTTTGATCTCCTACCAAAGCAGAGCCCAGGTCAAGGACTTGGGTGCAGTTGGTTCACTGGGGAAGTGATCCGGGGGAGAGTATGTGAGGGGTGGGGGTGGTGAGAAGAGCCAACAAAGAGTGTGTTAATGAGTGAGTTACCTCTAAGGACACCTTAGGCTCAACCCTACAGAATACCCTCTAGAGAACTGGGAAACACACCTCTGAATTCACCCACCAGTCTCAGGAGGCTGGGACATTTATCCACTGACTCCCATCCCCCATTGACACAGGGCTACCCCCTTGAGGAGGTACATTTCCTGACCATCCAGGTCGTACCTAGCTGGGTGGAACGAGCTCCCTTGATGTTAGAGAAAGGCCTCAGTAGAGAGAAAGGAAGGTGCAGGAGGCCGTCAGCATGCTAGACACCGTCTGCTCCAGTAGCAGGTCTAGAGGATACAGGTGGAGGATCCATGCTGTCTACTGTAACACCCCAGAAGCCCAAGTGTAGGGCTTTCCATTAGTCCTTCTTAGCTTGTCATTAGCCCAGATGAAAGGGGCTACTATTTAAAAACCTAACCCTTCCAAATACTAAGACTTAATAAGAAAGAAAGGAAATATAAAAACAGATAATACAAGGAAACATACCAGATGAGGTCTTGAAATACAGGCTGCAGATCCCTGGTAACTGCGCGCTGTCTCCACAGATGGCACATTTCTACAGAGCCTTGACAAACGGCCCACTGCCCTCTAAGCACCAGAGTCTGTCCCTGCAGTAAACACACGCTGCCTCCTGCTGCCTGGGAATGTTCTCTCGGGTTCTTGGCAGCTGTATTGTCTATAGGTCAAAAGGACCATAGCAGCTTCCTTCCTTGGTCGGTTTTCTTGTTGGAGAATAAGTTGTGCATAGTTTCCCTACAACAGTTTATAAGAGTGTACGTCATTAGCACCGCGATCTCCAGCACTGGACCCCCTGAGTTTGAATCATGGCTCTTGACATGTTGTGTGACCTTGGGTGAGTCACTTAATTGCAAACCTCAGTTTCTTCATCTATAAAACAGAGACAATAAGGGCCCAATCCATAAGCTTGTGAGGATTCAATAAGTTAATATGAGACAATGACTAGCACGTAAAAGCACTGTATAAATATTGATGATATTATTATTAGGCTAGAGATTACATACAGGAAATTAGCATAATGTAGTGACCTTCCATTTCAGAGCCACTCTGTAAAGCAACAACTATCCACTAGGCACATCTGCAACAAAAATCAGTACTACATACATAGTAATAAGAAGATCTTTCTAATGGCAAGATCATTACCTAAGCTGGGGTGAGTTGCTAGGGTTCCATCTCCTTCTTTAACATGTGTGAGTTTGGCCAAGTCTAGCAGAATCTTTTCTGGCCTTTTCTACCACCCTTAAATTGGAAAGTAGACATTTGCCAGACACAGGACTATACTTGCCATAGACAGAAATACTCATCCTTGAACATAGCTGTATCCTCCTTGGTTCCAGGTAGCCCAGACTAGAACCTTTCTTTGAAGCTTCTCAAGGAGAGTGCTATGAGGTCATTATTATACACTTTTCTGGTTAGACTACATCTTCCTTTTCCATCCTGTCCATTTTATGGACGTTTGTGAGCACCTGCCTTAGAAAAAAAGGGAAATGCAATCAACTTCAGTGGTTTGGCTACTTGCTATAGCAAAAGTCTGAATGGAACAGTTTCTGGATGGCTAAAGAGCTTCATCTTTTTCTGTGTCCCTTACTATAGATAACTGAATAATTTATCTTCAGCTCAGAAGCCATCCCTTATCTTCCTTTCTCTCTAGACTTCTATTTCTAGGAAATTACCACAAAGGCCTAAGGTTACAAGGAGTTGCTTCAGGTTGACGGTGAGATCCCAAACCTTGGGTCATTGTATGTAGGCCACCAAAGGGAGGATAAATTTGCATTGACCTAAGTCTACCCTCCTCTGTCCTACCTCCTCTTAATTACAAAACTCAAATCACTCTACCTCTTTTGGTACAGAAGAACTTGACCTCTACCGCCCCCTGGTGGACCATGAGAGTATGCCGGGTGAGTCACTTCTGAAATCACCATGTGGGCCCTAAAGACTTACAGAATCAAGGGTCACCTCTCACAAGCCTTCCACATTCTCATTCAGTGTGCTGATTATCTAGAGCTGAAAAATAATTTACCCCAAAATGGTGCTATTATTTTTTGCCCTTGTGTTCCAACTTATTTTCCTATTATTCAAACGTGGCATTCTTTCTTGTAATTGCTTGGTTACTTTTCTCTCTCCCCAAACAGACTATAAACAGCAGAAACCCAAGAGTGCTAAGTGACTTTCTTGAGGCCACATAATCAGGAAAGACCCCCAATATAGAAATCAGCCTTCTCTATTCACGGTCCACCGTGCCGTTCATTAGCAGCACTGTTTTGTGTTCTGAAATAGTTCTTTCTCAGAAGAAGCATTGAGAGAGTGGTACACCAGGGCTCAGAAGACAAGAGATTCTGCTCGCAGCTCAGTCACCACCTCACCAAGGCCCCTGAACAGGGAAGGCAGTTTCTTCAGATGATGGCTTAGGTCCCCGTCCAACTCTAAACGTCTAGGATTCTACTTGAAAGGATCGTGCATCAACAGTTCAGAGAGAGAGAGAGAGAGAGAGATTCATCCATTCATTCCACATACATACGTTCATTTAACATATTCAGCATCTACTATGTACCTGACTGGGTGCCGGGTACGCAGGGAAACAAAAACTACAGCCCCCCTGCCCACTGATAATTTATGTTTTGATCTTAGTGTGTTCATTGGCCAGCATCTCTTACTGCTGATCTTGGGTAAACAGAGTGATGGGTCCGTCATCAGCATACTATTTTTTGAAGAATTCCCTCATGGTTGTGTGTGTGCCTGTGTGCGTGTGTCTGTGCCTGCGTGAGTTGGAGTAGGTGGGAGAGGGAATGCTGGTGAAAATTGCCACATTCAAAATTACCGTGTCTCAAATTCCTTGAAACAAACAAAAACCAAATCAACAAGAAGACAGACTGGGTGTGTCCAGCACAGGTGTCCCCTTCCTGTTAATGTGCAGTTTCCAAAGTCGAGCCATTGTTGCTCTTTCCTGCCTAGATGCCAGCAGGAGTGCCCAATTAGTGCCAATTTGTTTCCTATAACACGGACACCTGTCACCAAAAAGCTTGACAAAAATAACCAACTTAGTCACTGTGGATCCAAACTGGGCTCAAACTAATCACCTAGAGGTAAATAGGAAGCCTTCAAATCCCACTGCAAATCCTCCAAGGGCCCCAGTCCCTCTGCCCATGAACAAATTTATGGTGTATTTCTGACTGATGGCAAGACACCAACTAGCAGTTGATTCTTTTTTTTTTCCTTTAAATGCAAGTTATCAGCCTTTCCTTCCAGTCAGCTGCAGGCTCCCCCCTGGCAGTTCAAGACTCATAGTGATAATGGATTATCTTTTCTTTTAATAGCAAGCCACCTTCTGCTGAAATGGAATGAAAGTTACAGGAGAATGGGAACAGATTTCACCAAGAAGTCCTCTAACACTCTTTAGGAACCACCTCTAGTTCAAGCATTAAAAAAAAATAACCTTTAAAAACTAACCAGGTTTCTGCTGTGTGGCTTAGCCAACCACCAGGGCTGTGCTGGTTACCTCTGAATTAGCCCTGCTTGACGATCACTTTCAAACTCTGTTCTACCTCACGCCAGTGGATGTGCTCCCTGGGTGTGCGGTTAGTTGTATGGGGCGGATGCCTTGGAAGGCGCTCTCGAACCCAGACTAAGAACGCGTGACGTATAATAAGCAAATGAGCAGGCAAGACGTTTTTCCACATTCACGCAGTCAGGAGAATCAGCATGTCCTGCTCTTCGAAAGAGGGCCCGTCTAGCCCACTGCTTTATGGGGAGCAGAAATATCTAGAATCTGAGTCTGCCGCAGGAGGGGTTTCTTCTCTCCTCACGATACTGTGTGCTGAACGGCAGATTTCATCACCTTCCTCGTAAGGCGCTTCTCATTATGAGAAACCAAACACAGAGCCCGGCTTCTAACTGGAGTATTAATAATGAAAATGAATTATGTGCATCCTGTTTGCTAAGCAATTATCTAAAGGCGGGGATTGAGTCCAGATTTTTTGCCTCCTGCCTGAGTGGCAGGCCGTGAATAGGTAGACGGGTATTTACACGCTGTGTCTCTGACCTGGAGAAAATGTCAGGATCTTGAGAGACGACAGAGAGAGCTGTAGATGCATATTCTTTTGAAACATGGCCGGGTTTTGCAGTCTATTCTTGGAAAAGGCAAAGAAAAGGCGGAAAGAGTTTGGATTTGCTTTCGCTGTTTAAAGATATCCTCCTGAGTCAAAATGAGACCCTTTGACTTTGCCCACCTTAAGTTTTTCATTAACTGGAAGTGACTCTGGCTCTTACCTTCTCAAGGAGATGAAATGAGTTTTATACAGTCCACAGTGAGTGGTGCTTTCCCTGGATGTTTTATAAAACCGAGATCTGATCTGCTTAACCTAGGCACTTCTTAATGAGAGGAGGCATTTCTCGGACGGCTTGGATCTAAATTTCCTTCTCCTCCTCTTTCACTTGCTGTGCTCCTGCAAGGCGCTAACTTACTTCCTCTTTCTGAGGCCCATGTGCTAGTTCAGAGCTGTGCTTCCAGGCTGAAAGGAACCCTGCGCTAGTGCGTGCAGTACTTTGGGATCCTTCCGAGCAAACCACTGCCAACATCCATGTCCCCTGTAGTCTCCCCTCACCCACCTTCTTCCTCCTTTATGATGAACTTGCATGTTGAGATGCAGATTGAAAGATGGCAGTGAAAGTTCATATGGACAAGGACCAGAGAGTGTAGTCTTAGAAGACAGAGGGGAGTAACAGGGGCAGCACATCCCTGCGGTGGGCTGGAGTCACTCAACTCCTAACAACAGTTTCACAATAAATTACAGTTGCCTGGGGAATGCCTTTGCATCCATGGTACATCTATATGATGGAACACTACTCGGCAATATAAGGGAATAAACTACTGGTATACACAGCAACATTAAAAAATCTCTAATTCATTATTCTAAGCGAAGAAAGTCAAACACATAAGGTGCGTGCTGTATGATCCCATACAGGAAAACTCTAGGCACCAAAACCAAATCGAGTTTCCAGGGCTAGGAGTAACAGCTTGACTAGCCATCCCAGTTTGCTTGGGACTGTCCCAGTTTTAGCCCAGAAATTCTTCATCCCTGGTAACCACTCAGTCCCAGGCAAATCAGAACATTTGGTCACCCTGGATCTTGACAAAGAGGCATGAGGGAAATTGGGGGAGGTGGAACTGCAGTTTTTAAAACTTCCAGAACTATGCACTTACAGGTAAATTTTACTCTATGTAAATTATTCCTTAATAAAGGGCTGGAAAGAATCTCCTGGTCTCTCCCCTGTCCCTCCACTAGACGGTGAGCTCTCTACACACAGGCGTTTTGTGTCTCCCATGCCATTGCTCCCAGCCCCCAGCACCTAGCATTGGGTCTGCTCTGGTATAATTTGATAAAAGAATGTGTCCTGCTCTTTCTTCTCAGATGCTACTTGTCATATCACCACGAATAGATGCTTTAAACAATCCAATAATCTCTAAACATGGCATTTTCTCCATAGAAATACTCAGAGTTAAAGATTTCTCTGTTTCCTTTGGGTTGTGAATTAATAGCGAGGCTCTCGACATGAGACAGATCTATTAAGCAGTGCTTTCTAAATACACTAAGCATAACAAATTCCTGGGGTGCTTGTTAAAAATACATATATATAAGTTCCTAGAACCCTATCCAGACCCACCAAATCTGAAATTCTAGGAAAATGGCCTGGAAATCTGTATATTTCACAAGTGTCTCAGATCATTCTTACGATTAAGCATGGAAAGCAGAAAGACAGAAAACCTGGCGTTGTGCAACCTCAGTACCAGCCTTCAGGTCTAGTCACATCCTGTTCCCTGGATCCCATGTGATCCTCCTACCAGAGTCTTTCTGTTAATGAATCACTTGCTCATTCATTCCATTTGAGAAGTGTTCATTGAGCACCTACTCTGTGCTACGGCTACAGCAGTGAAAACAAGACAAACAAATAAACAAGGTGCATTCAACCACTGACGGATGATGTGAAGGAAATACAACAGCATGACGTGACAGTGCCTGGACCATGTGCTACCTACATAGAACAGTCAGGAAGGATGTGGTCTTCGTCGATGTCTGGCTCTAACCTCAGGGAGTTTTCTTGTGGGGAGTAGAGTTGGAAAGCCACAGACACATGTTCCGGACTCAGCCTTGTCATAAGCGGCTGCCACAGACTAGCCTCAGTATCCTCATCTGTAACATGAAGGGATGGATCTAGATGTTGCTCTCTAAGGATGCTTCTAGGCCTGACAGTCTATGTTTCTGGACTTTGTTGTTGTAATCAAGTAAAGCTAATCTGATACATATTTAATGATATACGTAATTGTTATTGTGCTGCACGATAATTAGCTATCAATAGTAAGCAGTTCACATAAGTGACTATAATTAGTATTTTCTTAAACACAAGCCAACTCAAGTCTTCGGTTTTTCTCTCTCCTCACTTTGTTATTCTGTAATTAGTATCAGGGTCCTCTGTTCTTCCATACTACGTATCATTCCATATGAATCCATGTCCTTTTCTCTCACATACCCACATAGTGATATTGACACTTTAAAATATCAGGGTGTAGTTTATTCTCTCTTGAGATAATATTTCAGTTCTGAGAGTGCTGTATTACTGCTTTCCTTTCCATCATCAAGGAGCTTTTCAGATAATGCCTGCTCTTGGCTCTTTCATCGGCTGTCTTGGGTGCTAGAAGGACTAGGGACTGGAAGGAAGCACAAAAACTTTAGACCGTCGGAAGTTTTTGGAAGGGATAGGAAAACCGACAGGGGAGACAGTACATGAAGATGGACCCAAATCTTTATCTTCTGAGATTCTGGGAGTATCAGGGAAAGTGTATGAGTTTGCTTGGGCTGCCACAACAAAATATCACAGGCTAGGTGGTTTAAACAACAGAAATGTATTTTCTCACAGCTCTGGAGGCTGGAGGTCCAAGATCAAGGTGTCGGCAGCTTTGGTTTCTTCGGAGGCCCCTCTCAGCTTGCACGTGGTACCACCTTATCTCTGTCCTCATGTGGTCTCTCCTCTACGCGTGCGTGTTTTTGGTGCTTCTCTCTTTCTTTGTGCAAATTCCTCTTCTTATAAGGACACCAGTCAGCTTGATTGAGGGCCTACTCTAGAGACCTCGTCTTAACTTGACTTTTTAAATACGTTTTTTCCAAATACTGTGACATTCTGAGGTACCGGGGCTAGGACATCAGTATATGAATCGGGAGTTGGGGGTATGGGGGACACAATTCAGCAATAACAGAAGGGAAACTGTGAGGAAGAGCTAACTCTTGAAATATACAAAAACCGGGGATGCAGTCTTTCTGCCAGGCCTGGCAATTTACAGAACTTCCTTTCTAAAACTCCTCAACTGCAAAGGCCATGTCACCAGCTGATGACTAGAGCCTAATTCAGCTTGCACAAAATCTCCCTTTCCACAAGCAAGAATGAAAGTCTTAAAGGATCGAAAAAATAATACAAATGAGTTTATATACAAAACAGACTCACAGACATAGAAAACAAACTTACTGTTACCAAAGGGGAAAGGGGAGGAGGAAGAATAAATTAGGAGTATGGGATTACCAGATACAAACTACTATACATAAAATAGATAAGCAACAGGCTTTACTGTATAACACAGGGAATATATTCAATATCTTACAATAACCTATAATGGAAAATAATCTTAAAAATATGTATGTGTGTGTTGGGCTTCCCTGGTGGCACAGTGGTTGAGAGTCCGCCTGCCGATGCAGGGGACATGGGTTCGTGCCCCAGTCCGGGAAGATCCCACATGCCGTGGAGCGGCTGGGCCCGTGAGCCATGGCTGCTGAGCCTGCGCGTCTGGAGCCTGTGCTCCGCAACGGGAGAGGCCATGGCGGTGAGAGGCCCGCGTACCGCAAAAAAAAAAAAAAAATATATATATATATATATATCTATATATATATACATATATATATGTGTGTGTGTGTATATACAATATACATAAATATATATAAAACTGAATCACTTTGCTATATGCCTGAAACTAACATAATATTGTAAATCAACTATACTTCAATTTTAAAAATTAAAAATAAAATAAATATCACAATTTAAAAACAGATGTAAATACTTAGACAAGTGAGCCCCCTGGGTGAGAAAGAATTCCTGGCAGCTTCTGAATGTCCTTCCCTGTTTTCATAAAGAGAGGGCAGGAGGTTGAGGGTGAACGTAACTGACTCTGCAGTTGGCTGCACCGCCCCATCTTTCTTCTGTGCTGACCAGCTAGTGGCTAGGTGGACAGGATGGTGTGCAGTGGCCCCAGAGGCCCCAGGGACTCATGCTTCTCCTGCATTCTCTGCCTTTGCACGAGGACCCCTGCCTTCCCAGTGGCAGTGTGGTTCTAAGTGTGAGATCTGAAAACAGAAACTCTAGGATGAGACAAGCTTGCTGGCAAAGCCTTTAAAACAAGGCAGCAATGGAAGAGAGCCCCCAGACCTCTCAAGATAAACGTCAAAGGGCCACGAGCGGCAACCTACACTCTTAACAGGCCACATGCCTCTTCCTTGCTCGGCCTGGCCCTTCCTGCAACATGATAGGCGTGAGAGCACTGTGTCATGAACAGAAATAGAACTATAAAGCAAAGCAGATCCAGGGACAGAATTGGAAAAGTATGAATATGTAATGCTGGAAAAGGATTTTACTTTAATTTGGTGTTTTAATATTACAGGCTTTTTTTTCTCTTCTTCTTTTCTTTGAATCCCTGATCTAAAAACAGGAGACCTGGGTTTCAATCTTGCTGCTCTATCGCCATGTCAATGAACCGGTCATGTAACCTCTGTGGGCGTGGTTTCTGATCCTTAGCTTAAAGGGATTGGAAAGCACGTTCTCTGAGATCCCGCTAGGATATTTTCTTCAGCAAATGTATGTTGACAACACAAGAACTGATCCAAATAATTAACAGGGCGAAGCTTAGTTACTGTTGCACCTTTTTGGTTAGATGCACTAAAGTCTCATATTCTGATGAAACTCGTGATTACTCATCTATGAAATGGGGATAATATTTGTCTCGCTAGGTTTTCTGAGGGTGAAATTCAATAAAGGATGTAAATGAGACAATGGCTGCTGCACAGCAGAGGCTGAGTCAGTGGTAGTTCTTTTCTTATTAACCCTGGTAATCCCCTTGGTGCCCGGCGTGGTTGATGTGCAGTGAATATTTGACAGGTTGTGAAAGTAGCCTGGAGGCGTCACTCTGGTAATAACCTAATGCAAATACGGACCAAGGGGACTAAGATGTGCCAATAAGGTAGCAATGAAGTTGTCTTCCCTCTCCACTGCAACACAAGAGATATAAGTATATGTTGGCCTAAGCACACGTACTCAGGACTGCCATGAACTTAAACTTCAGCTCTCGTGTTTGAATATATTTTTGGTAGGACCTGGTGAACCACAGTGATGCAGGATGGCCTGGGAAAGGCTAAGACCTAGAAAAGACAGTCCAGGTGATTATCAGTAATATTGGAAGTCCACCTGTGTTCAAAGGGTCAGGTAGCAAGGTATGACCAGCAGCAGCATAATCATTATTGAGTCCTTGAGTACTTTATAAGTTATTCATTTTATCATCACAACTCTTCAAAGTGGTATTGATATTCCCACTTTTCTGATAAAGGACTTGTTGCTATTAAGAGGTTAAGTATCTTGTTCAAGGTCATAGAGTTAGTGAATGGTAGATCCTGGATTTGAATGTTAGACTCCTTTTCTCCAAAGTCCTTGTATGCTCTACTTCAGTTCTGGATAATCCAGGAGCAGGCAGTCTTTAGAACTGAAGACTTGCATTAGGGATATTGCTCATGTGGTACTGGGTGATCAAGGCACTAATCTAGCGTCAACACCAAATTGTAGAGTTGGAAGAGGACCAAGCGAAAAACAAGTAGTGTCCCCTGACAGATTGCTAAGGCAGGATCTCAGACCCCCAAGAACAAGGTAGAATCCCCAGCTCCACAACAGGGCAAAGAAAGAATCTAGGGACAAGAAAGGACTTTATTGTAAGAGTTAAGATAGAAAGTCTGAGGCAAATAAGCAGCCTGAATGAGTCAATGACCCAGTGTATCGGGCAGAAGCTCCTCGTATTCTGACAGTGACATCTCCTGGAACCTAGCATGGAGCTGAATCAACAAAAGGATGAGAGAAGGAGGAGGAGGTAAAAGGTTCCCTACTAAGAAGAGAGAAATATTCCAAAAGAATCCAGTTCTGGTTCACTAGGAGTTTTGGTGATCAGATCTGGTGTGTCTTCAAAGGATTTGAGAGATGAGCTTTGATGCCCTTCATTGTGCCTTAATAATCCCAAGAAATAAGGGCTCTGTTTCGTTCTTTGCATTAAAGAGGACTTTCCCAAGAGCTTCAGAGAACGCTCTGCTTCTTGGTATCACACATGAGTTAAACTGAACCTTCTTAATGCCCATCTTAACATAGTATCCTACAAAAACTGACATTCAAATAAGCACTGAAAAGTAATTTAAATATTTACTGAAATCTCTCAAAAGCACCAAAGAAGTATATTAAACTTTAAAGTATATTAAACTTTATATTAAACCTTATGGCACAAAGTTCCTGAAGATCTTCTTCAACTCTCTTTCTCCTCAAAGTCCCACTCATTCCTAGCACTCGTAACCAGCCCCAGGAGAACTGCTGGCTATTGCATAATCACCTGGCTTTACTCTGTTCCATTTTGCTTTCAAAGTGTCTCCCTCCACTGCCACCAAATAAACACACTCATTCATTCAGTCAACTGAACATCTAGTAAAGTCTTGATTTTGCACAGTTCCCAGTGAAGTGAGAGATTTATAAGGCGTAAGCCCTGCTGTCAAAGAATCTAGAATTAAATAGGAATGGTAGAACACACCCTGAAATTACTACAGTAAAATGTATTAAGTGATTGGTCCATAAAATGTGGATTAAGATCCAAGATATTCTGGAAGATTAACTAAAACCAACCACACAGTATAGTTACTGCTTTTTCCTACTTCTATCCCCAAGATACACATGCAATCGTCTTGTTCCCTTTCTCTTCGTACGTTCTAAACGTATTTCTCCAGTGATATCATCTTAAAGGAAAATGAAGTTAGATCAAAATGGACTTAAGTCCAGACTTGAAGGAAAAGAATGCACTAAAAGAGAAAACTAAGAACGTTTGCAAAAGAAAGAACCATCTGACTGATAGCCTTGTGAGAATAACCAAGGACCCTTAGGAATTTTATGTTATCAGTAGATCTCTCTGATCTTTTCTCTACAATGACGATCACCAAGATAATTTCTAAAAAATAATATGATCATGTCTCATTTAAAATGTCTCACTGCTTTTGAGATTTCTCCTTGTCCTTTGATTATGTCCAAATGCCTTAACATGGCTCAGAAGTTCATTTTTTAGTAGACTCCCTCCTCTCTCTCTAGCCACATATCGTATCACTCATCATTGCCAGCATATTCTCTGCTTCAGTCCTACTTAATCATTTGCAGAAATGGGTAACTTCTATATCCTGAGCTCACGCCATTCATGTCTTTATCGCATTGCACTGTAATTGCCTTTTTCCAAGATATTCACCTCCCAGATAATAAGCGCCATGCAGACATGGGCTAGTTCTACCGTATTCATCATTGTATCCCTCAGAGCCTATCTTAGTGCCAAGAAAGTAGTAAATATTTCATGAACATTGCTTGAATGAATAACTAAAAACATAAGGGCATCATTGCTTGTCTTGAGTTGGGTTCCTTGGAAACGTATTCTGAGATGAAGATTTTCATGCAGGAGGTTTATTGAGGAGTAGCTGAAGTAGGGCTTTACAGGAGATGTTGAACTGCAGTGTGGATCCAATAAGGAGCTCTGAAGCTGAAACAGTCCTTCGGAGTTTTCCCTACTAAAGGCACAAGGACCAGATCTTTGTACCCGTGGATCTACTATTTATCAACAGCTAAGCTGCCTTCAAGGAGGAAGTGTCAGCTCAGGTGATTCCTCTCACTTTGGCCAAGGGCAATTCCTGAAATAGGACTCAGTTGTGAGTCCTCAGCATTAACCCTCCCAGCAGCAGAAAGAATGAGAGCTGTGGTCTTAGAGAGGAATGAAAACAATGCAAACACTGCAGTGTCTGCTACATTTCCCTTTAACCCGCAGCACAAGGCATGCATGACTCAATTCGCTAAACTCTGGAAGTGTCCCTCTGCCCTGAAACCCATCTAATAACACCCTCCACTGCTCAACTACCGGTGAAGTGAGCAACAGTACTGCCACCATCACATTCATCTATCCAATGTGTATTTGTAGAGCACCTACTACATGCTAGGCATTATTCTAAGTATAGAGAATTCAGCAGTACATAAACCAGACAAAAAGATCCTGCCTTCACTGAGCTTTCATTCTAGAGAGAGACAATTAGAAAAGTAAAAAATGGAGCAGAGGTTGATAAATGCTACAAAAAAAGTAAAACAGAGGTGGAAAATAGGGAATGCCAACATTTGGGGGAGGCTGGGTATTTTAATAGTGAACAGAGTAATCAGGGAAGGCCTCACTAAGAAGGTGACATTTGAGCAAAGCCATTTAGATATTGGAGAAAAGGCTTTGCGGGTAGAGTAACAGGTGCAAAGGCCCTGGACTGAGAGCAAGCCTAGATGTTAGAAAATAACCGGAAAGCAAATATACCTGGAAAAGAGTGGAGAAGTAGACCCTAGTGGGAAATGAGGTCAAAGACAAATGAGGGGAGAAGGCATATTATAGGTCATTGTAATGACTTTGTCCTGTGCTCTCCATGAGCTCCAAGGTTGATGGTCAACAATGACTTTTGCATACTAGCGTCAGTTCCAAGAGTAGTAAGATTTTTGTCAAAGAAGAGTCACTCCAGCCAAAGGGAAGGGGTGGATATCCAAGTTGATTTGTCAGTTGGCTTCATCATTTACCATTTTAACACAAGCTATAGCAGTGTAATTTCTTAGATTCCCTGATAAACAACTAGACCCAAAAGAGCCAACAAATCTGGCTCCATTGTTTCTTCATGGGACCCACTACCTTTAGAAATATAAGCCTATTTCATCAGTGCACTTAGGATACCTGATGTCCCTTGAGAAATAACTGGTTTTTGTTTATGATGAGCCAGAACACATGCACACGTGCACACGCTACGCCGTGCGTGCTGCCCTTCATCAGCTCAGGCTTTTGTTCATCAAAATGATAGCAAGTAGTGGCATAAAGCCATTCTCTGAGAAATAATTCATTACAGACAAATCATCCAAATGCCAGTTCTTCTGCCCAGAATGACCTTCAACAGGATAGACCCCGAAGACTCACCTGCAGCATTCAGTGGCGGTAACACAACATTAACTCCAACGATGCTTATTGCCTCGCCAGGCTGTCACTCTCTTTGGCTAATCCTTTTTACACCATTACTTTCTGAAGCTGACCTTTAATCCTCGTAATCAGAACGCAAACAGTTCAACAGCTTAAGGAGCTTTCTTTTAGGCTGTGGTGATGAGCTGGGTAACACCTCCCAAAACACCCCCGCCTTTTCAGGTAAAGCTAGAAGAGAAAGTTTGACCAAGGTCTTTGTATAGATCTGGGGCAGCCAGTCTATGGAAAAATTAATCAACTATAGAAAGAAAAAAGAAGCTTCTTGCAGGTATGAATTCCCGTCCACAGAAACAGGAGGTGTGATGATTATCCATTTCTTTATTTTCTTAAACCCACATAGCATGGCAAGAAATTTAGTCCAGTCATTATTGGAATTCACCCCAGGATTAGGCTGAGGTCTTAAGGACTCACCAAAGGCCAAGATATCAAGATGGGTCCACGCTAGGTACCACCCAGATGCCTCTTGTGCCAGCGTGCATTCCGCTGAAGCTCTTGGTCTCAGCTGCTACACGTACGTGATGTCTCAGCGTTTTTTTGCCGAGGGCTGGAACCCCAGTGTCCCGGTCCTAGCCTTTCAAAGCACATCACATGGCTACCTCCACAGAGGCCTGGTAGAGCTGGCTCTAGGCTTGGCCACAAAGAGGGCATGAGTCCTGGGCTCCTCCCATGTCACTCCCACTGTTGCCTCTGACTCAGTCTGACCTCTGACCTCAGCAAAGTTTGACCTCTCTCCTTCCAATTATCCTCAAAGACTGCCTCTCTCCTGTAGCTTCTCTGAGAGCATTTAACATCGCTCCAACATGTTTTACTTTTAAAAAATAAATGACAGGGAAGGAAAAGTCCTGCAAGAATCTTCTACTCTTGGTAGAGAACTCTGTGTGCAGGTTGGGTTGAGAGTAGGGGAAAAAGAACACAAATCAACATCTCAGAATATTACCCTGCCACAGGTTGATTATTTTTTTTTATTTTTATTTTTTTCGGTACGCGGGCCTCTCACTGTTGTGGCCTCTCCCGTTGCGGAGCACAGGCTCCGGACGCACAGGCTCAGCGGCCATGGCTCACGGGCCCAGCCGCTCCGTGGCATGTGGGATCTTCCCGGACCGGGGCACGAACCCGTGTCCCCTGCATCGGCAGGCGGACTCTCAACCACTGCTCCACCAGGGAAGCCCCACAGGTTGATTATTTTATCTAGAACATTTGATTCCTTAAAGGAAGACTAGAGTGGGTGTCTGAGCTGTGGACATATGGAAGTGGAAAAGAAAAACTGGATATAGAACCTGCCTCCTAAATGTAATGTTAGAAATTGCCTTAGCCTGGGTTTTCCAGAAAGCAGAGCCCAAGCAAAGGCTTGTGAAGACAGCTACTAAAAAGGGCACTCCCAGGAAGCTAGAGTGCCGGGCAAGGGGAGTGGCGCGGGGCAGAGGGAGGGCTAGTAGGAGCCACTATTGAGTTGCCCACCTGTTGTGACTGACTGTTCAGTCTCGCTGGATCATCGCCAAAGAGACCGGATAAATTTCATCTTGGCACCATCCATCTTGGAAGGGAGAAAAAGAGAAAGGTATCCACCACTGCCCACTGACTAAAACTCACCCCATGAGGTGTTAAGTCCTCCACAATGCCAGCTGTGCATGCCTGGGTGACAAGCACAGGACTGCAGGGTCCATGCCTGGACATCAGAGAAGCCCTGGGGCTGGAGTCAAGAGACCCTCAGGTGACACCTGTGTGGAGTTTGTTGGAACCCACAAACTCTGGTCACCTCAGAGATACCTGGAACCTGAAACAGAGGCTAAGACCATCTGAGGGAGTGCTGAATGTGTGAGATACAGTAATGTATGACGGTACGCTATCGAAACTGTGAGTTTTAACAAGCATATGAGGATAGCTTTATAAAATACATACTTTTTTTTATATATTATAAACACAATATATAGTATGCATAAATAATATATAAATAATATACTGTATAAATATATAGAATTATATATTTAGAATAAATCCAAAAATATATAGTATATAATGATATGCAATATATAAACAATATATTTATTATATATTACTTTCTAAATCTAAATTAGCATTGTCTCTATCAAAGTTGCCATTTTTTATTTATTCATTCATTTGGATTTGTTTGTTTTTTTTAATTGAAGTATAGTTGATTTACAATGTGTTAGTTTCAGGTGTACAACAAAGTGATTCAGTCGCATATGTATGTATATATATATACACATATAAATGTGTATGTGTGTATATATTCTTTTTCAAATTCTTTTCCATTATAGTTTATTACAAGATATTAAATATACTTCCCTGTGCTATACAGTAGGTCCTTGTTGATTATCTACTTTATATACAGTAGTTTGTATTTGCTAATCCCAAACTCCTAATTTATCCCTCCCCCACCCCCTTCCCCTTTGGAAACCATAAGTTTGTTTTCTATGTCTGTTAGTCTGTTTCTGTTTTGTAAATAAGTTCATTTGTATCATTCTTTTAGATTCCACATATAAGTGATAGCACATGATATTTGTCTTTCTCTGTCTGCCTTACTTCATTTACTATGATAATCTTTAGGTCCATCATTCATTCATTTCTATTTGTTGGGTTTCCACTCTAGCAGTGAACAAAACAAGTAAAGCTCTTGTTCAAGGATGATAGTGTTAGAAAAAATATTTGTGAAACTTCTAAAATTACCTTAAATGTCAGCATTGAATTCTTTGAATATCTTTAATCATTTAAAATCTTGCTTTTTGTGTATCTATTTGACTTCTTGTGAATTGCCAGGAGCAAAAATATTCAGATCAAGAAATGGTGGGAAGACAACTTGAGTTGTAAAGATATTAGTCAAAACAGAGACACCAATATAAAAAAATGTGATGGGTTTCTCATAGGATTTGGAAGTAGACTCATCTAGAAAATGCAAAAATTATTAAATGGAGTATGTGCATTTTAAAAACTAGTGTTTGCTTATATTTTCTGAGACTTAACCTCTTTTTAATGTGAGAAGCACTACTTTGGAAGAGAGGGCAAGGTAAGTGCTAAGTTTCTTTCTTTGTAATCTTCCCTCTTATTCTAGGACGTATCAGGAAGCTATGACAATCCTAAGAATGCTGACATTTTTCTCACTTAAGAACAATGATAGAAATAAAAGAGATTTCTTCTCCTTTCTCAAAAAGTATACAAGCAACTTTATATTCTTTTTCTAAAATGGAGAATAGCTTGAATTGGAGACTCCAAATGACAGGTTATTACCTTTGCCAAAACAAATTTTAACAGAGATAATCTACCAGAAACCCCCAAAATACTCTAAAATTTGAAGTGGAATATAATAACAGCTTTAAAAATTATATCCAGGGTATTTTATGCTCACCAGTCATTCTCTTGGTCTTTTCCACAATATCAGTATGCACTTTGAACAGTATATTTGAGGATCTTTAAAATTATATGCTCTCATTCTACAAATGAGGAAATGAGGGCCCAGAGAGAAGATGAATCTTAGTTCCATAAGAAGATAAAGATGAAGTTGCTCAATTAATTAGACTGTGGAGAGTCTGTAATACAAGGTTTCAACTCCTGGTCCAGGGATTTTCCTTATATACAGTTTCTTACAGGAGGGAACATTAAAATAACTTAAACATACTTTATCTATTTCCATACAAAGCCAATTCAATTTCCTAGAGCAATTCAGCTCTTTCTGAAGTTTGCTTATGCCCATTATTTCATTGCTCAGACAAACAAACAAAATCCTTTTAACCAGTCTCTGTAGATAACAACTTACTGATCACAAATTTTTACTCAGGCATACCATTAGGGACCTCATCTCCAACCCTTACACTACCCACCACCTCAACAGATTCCCAAAACACAGAGTATTCAAATCAGAACTATTATGCCAAATATGGTTTTCTCCATCTCATTACATATATAGATATATTAATATTTTATATTAAAACTAGAATATACTCTTTTGAATCTTTGTTCGCCCACTTATTCAACAAATGTTAAGGCCTTACTTAATGTGTCGGGCTCTGTTGTAAATATCATAAGCATTTCTCCAAATGACAAAATGCAGTTCTGCAATACTGCTTCAAATGGCTGCATGATATAATGCTGCATGATATTCCATTATTTCATTTTACCAAAGTTTATTTAACAAGTTTCCCATTATTGAAGCATATGATGCTGATAATCTACCACTCCATGTCTTCCGGGACAAGATGGCATCTCTGAGAATTCTTGTCTTCTAGGTCAAAATGCTCCAGCCCTTCTTTTCTTATATCCATTAACTTAATTTGATCGAATCTTGAAGAAGGGTATGAAGCAGCAATGAGCCCTCACTTTTATCTAAGTGAGGCAACAGAAGCATTCATTATTTCTTCAGTTAGTCATTCAACCAGAATTCAAGTCCCTTCGTCAGGTCAGGTACTGTGATGGAGCAAGCAGTAGAGAGATAAATAAAGCACAGATACTTTACTACAGAGTATCACAATCAGAAGACAACCTTTGCTGAAGTTAGACACCTATTCTCCAGGTGAACCAGAGCAAAGACTAAGCTAACTTTACCAATGTCTAGTCTAGAATGTAACTCTAATTTGTGTGTTTTACTCTGCACAGCTCTTTTGTTCAGTTTTAGGATTTGTATTAGTTTTCCACTGCTGCATAATGAATTACCCTAAAACTTAGCAGCTTAAAGCATCAAACATTTAACATCTCACATTTTCTGTGGGTCACGTATGTAGGAGAAACTTAGCTGACAATTCAGGCTCAGAGTCTCTACAGCTAGGGCTACATCATCCAAAGGATGGCTGGGACTGGAAATCCCACTTCCATGAGGGCTCACTCACATGACTGTTGGCAGGAGGTCTCATTTTCTTTCTGGTTGTTGGCAGGAAGCTCCATTCCTTGCCACATGGACCTCTGCAGAGGGCTGCTTGAGTGTTCTCATGTCATAGTATCTGTCTTCCTTTAGAGCAAGTAATCCAAGAGAGAGCAAGGTGGAATCCACAGGGTTTTTTTATGACCTAGTCTTGGAACTACCATCACTTCTGCAATATGTTATTGGTCACAGACCAACCCTGGTACAGTATAGGGATGATACAAGGGTGTGAACACTAGGACAGAGGGACCACTGGGGACTATCTTAAATGCTGACTTAGAGGCTTTAGCGATTGAAAAATTCCATGAGCCCCAAAACTCAGGAAAATGCTAAGAATATTATATTCGTTTTAGTAGCGTATTTCATATGAAGATCACAGAATGGATACAAACTGTCCATAGCTTCATGAGACATAATAGGAAAAAAATCTATAAAACAAGAGAGAAACTTTGAGATTATTTTTCTAGTTTTCTAATTTGACCTGTATTTCAGTGCACCTGATGAGATGAAAATAAAAAGAGAAATTAAACCAGCCACTTCTCTAAATAGGGCCAGAGACAGACTGCCACTTTAAGAAAGATTTTCCTTACTACAGAAAAAGATTGCTGAGAGGCCCACCTTGTTTCATAAATGGTAAGGCATGTAGGTACCCAGAGTCCCGGAGAAAATGTGTAACAGGACCTCTTATTCTGTGTGGGTGTCTTCAAAGACCATGTATCGCAATCTCTTCTGCTTTGCCGAGACTGGGCAGGGTTATATTCATATTGCCCAGAGATTCCAGGGGAGGTCTGCTGAGAAAAAGGTATTAAAACTCTAACCCCATTACCCAAAAGTGAAGGGAACCTGTCTAGAGAGACCAAATGATTCTGACAAATGCTCAAAAGTAGGAAGGGCAATGAGACTCCAGAACTTCAATAACTATGAGGGCAGACACTGGTACTGGATGGGTGAGAAGCTGTGTGGGAGCTGCGTCTCTGTGCCTGTGAGCCGGCAGCACTGCCTGTTACCTGTTCTCTGCCCTCCAGGGAACAGTCTCTTACCTTGGGAAAACGAATGGGAGTAAATCAGCAGTGTTGAGAATGCTGAGTGGTCCTTTGAGTAATGTAACGCTGGGGAGTGAGACTGTCCCCTGTGGAGGAGCACTGTGGGGGGCTGGCCACATGGTGCCTGAGAATTGAGGCAGAGAACAGAGATCAGAGATGTCAAGGGGCTGACTCTAAATGAGTTTGAAGCTCTGGATCCAGTCATGCCTGAAGACCAGAACGTATCAGTATGAATGAGATGATGGAGTGTCTAATCTGTTTGAGTTAGTTTTCTTTCTTGTTTTTTCTTTCTGTGAACTCAGGTCCACAAAATTGGATTAATCATGGTCGTTGGTTCATGACAACAGTTAATTCAAGCATAATCCTCTTTCAATTGTTTTAATAGTGTAATGAATACTCACAATTCTTCACCCCAAGGAGGAATTATAACCTAATGTCAGTGTTAGGGGTTGAATTGTGTCCTCCTATAATTTATATTTTGAAGTCCTAACCCCCAGTTCCTCAGAATGTGACCCTATTTGGAAATAGGATCATTCCAGATATAATTAGTTAAGATGAGGTCATTAGGGTGGGCTCTAATCCAAAATGACTGGGGTCCATTTAAAAAGGGGAAATCTGGATCCAGAGTCAGATACACATAGAGGGAAGACACTCATCTACAAGCCAAGGAGAGAAGACTGGATAGATCCTTTTCTCATAGCACTCATAAGTACTAACATTGATTTTGGATTTCTAGCCTCTAGAAGCATGAGACAATAAATTTCTGTTGTCTAAGCCACCTAGTTTGTGGTACTTTATGAAGGCAGCTATAGCAAACTGATACAATCAGTAACTTATATTTACTAACATGCTGCTCTCCATTCCATCCTCCTGCCTTCCCTTTAGAACTAACATGTTCTGAACTTCGTGTGTGTGTGTGTGTGTGTGTGTGTGTGTACATACGTAATTGAGCCACTGAACTAGAGCCAGCAGCTGGCTACCCCAAGAATTCACATTATGCAAGAAAAATAAACATTTATATATTTAAGTCACTCTTAAGGTTTCTGTTACCTGTGGCCAAAATCATTACTGATTAATATAGAGATGAACTGGATTTCCTGGTAAAGTGCATGTAGAAGGGTCTGAGAATTGCATTTGGAACTCCACCTGTAGAGGAGAAAAGATTTAAATATTCAGATTGCTAAGTATAGAGTTAAATGTCTCAACTACTTATACATAGGTAAACTGAGGCTCAAGGACGAACAGTGATGTATCCATGGGTCTGTATCTGGGAGGGACTAGCCTTGGGTAAAGGACTGATACATGCACACATTTTTTTAGATCAAAACTGAGGCTGGTAATGGTAAATACAGACTTCTCCCAATTCCCAGCTCTATAACTTCAATGGTGTTATTCCCGCCTTAGCTTTCAATTCACTAGACTTAGTTTTATCTCAATCTGCCTTCCACTTGGCCAAAAGCATCTCCCACGACCAAAAGTTATAGATCACCTTCATTACTCTTTCCTCTTATGAAGCAATAGTGACATTCTTGGACGAGAACTCTGTGAAACAGCTGTTTCAATTAAGTGCTTCTCAGGTATTTGAAGAAAATTATAACTGCTGATGATGGCTAGGTGCTATCTATGAGATCTGACTCCCTGTTCTATCCTTTTCTTTTCCTTTTATATTACAAATATCCTTCACCCCACAAGCAAGCTTACACTATTCTGGTGTGCGTGTTCTTGGAAAATAATCTGCTGAGAAAGATGACCAAGAAATGGCACTGGATAAAAAAATGATCTAATCACTAAAGGGATAAATCTGGAATGCTCAGCTTTGTTAATGGGAGGCAAAGAGTATCATCCCTGTCTGCCTAGACCATACCTGCACGTTCTTCTAATTAAGTTCCCGTTCAGTGGCCTCAACAAAGCTGCATTCTGTTGTCTCTTAACTCAGTCTCCAAAGTGCTGGAGAAGACTTTATGCTACTCAATTGCCACAGCAAAAGTGATGGAAATCATTAATAGTTCTGATAATGCAAGCATTAGGGTTTGGATTACTGCTTTGGGATATTGTTTCTAATGACACAATGGTTTGCTAAGCTGCAACTATTCAGTATAACAACACAAAGAACAAATTTCTACACGTGGACAGTTGCTGGTACCTGCACCGGGAGTGGAGTTGGCAATATGTTATGCCTCAAAAGTCTACACTAATGGGTTAGAGTCAGTCTATGCAAATATACCTTAAAAAGGGAATGGTTCCAAGCCAGTAAGACTGAACTATTAGGAGGATAAATATATTAACAAATCCTTAGAAATGATGTCAATCAAGAGAGGGGATGATCTGAAATGGAAGCATAAACCCAAAGAATAACAATAAGTGTTGAATTGCCTAACCTAATTTGACCAGGGGAGAGGAGTCTTAACCAGTGGGCCTTCAATATTAGGATTTCACCGCAAATGCCTGAATAGAGATGAAAACATCAAGCTAATTTACCCTATGCCATTTATGTTAACTACCTCCCCTTTTTCTGATTTGATCCTAAACAGCCAATTTCTAATTTTTTAAATTGAACTATCATTGACTTACAATACTGTGTTAATTTCTGCTATACAGCAAAATGATTCAGTTATATAAATATATACATTCTATTTTTATATTCTCTTCCATTATGGTTTATCACAGGATATTGAATATAGTTCCCTGTGCTATACAGTAGGACCTTGTGGTTTATCCGTTCTATATATACTAGCTTGCACCTGCTAATCCCAAACTTACACTCCATCCCTCCCCCACCCCCCCCCCCTTTGGCAACCACAAGTGTGTTCTCTATGTCTGTGCGTCCTCGACAGCCAACTTCTTGATAATATGGCTGCCCATAGAGATCTTCAAACAGGGGGAAAATATGCCAACATAAATACTATAGTCCACAAGACAGGATATTTCCAAATATAAGTTAATAAATAAGGATTCTAATTTTCTGTGTTTGTATATTGATATCCGCTAGTGTAGTTAGGGCGAGTCTTCCCCCTGAAAACGCATCTACCTTCAGTGGAAGGAAACCCAGTTTTATAGACCTGTGAGGCTGAAGTCTGTGGCAGACTCAACATGGTAACATCACCCTATGAGGCATCTCCACGTGGCTATGCCCACCCCTCGTCGGCTGGCTTTTAAGTTGAGGGTGAACCAAATTCATGGAGGTGAATCCTGGGGCTCTTATATTTCCTGCTCAAGTCTTGCAGGAGTAACATTCCTGTATCAGAATGATACATTTACAAATGTTTTGATCAGGCTAGAGCTTGAATGAACATCTATTTCATCCTCTTGCCTTCAGTTAAGCAATCAACAGGTTTTCACCCAGTAGGCACCAAAAAGGAAGATGTCCATCAAGAATTCCCTGAAGGCAAATGCCATTGTTTCCTTTCAATTCCAAGTGGCCAGATCAGAAGAGTTCTATGAAAGTACAAAAGACAGCAGCTTGAGGGTCTTTCGCTGAAGGCACCTACTCCACCCTTAATTGTCGAATGCAGATAAGGACTGGTAAACATTTGAAAATGGGTTCTTTACTGCTCTGTGCACTGAGGGATGGGAAAGAGCAATGAAGGAGGCAAGGTGGCGCAGAGATAGGACTATGGTCTAGGAGTTCGAATGCCTGAGCTTGAGTTTTGGCTCAATAGCTCCAGCAGGGCACGACTTCCATCCTGTCTTCTCACCTTACTCCCCTCCATTGTTGAAGCATAGCACAGAACTATATGAGATTGGAAGTCCCCTCCAGGGCTAACAAGAGAGGAAGATGCTGCCTAGAGAGAGCATTTGACTTTGGACCCTACATAATTCCTCAAACTTCTCCGGATGTTTGCAAGTGAGTCGGGAGATGGTCGAGCATCTGATTGAACCAGGCCTCCCTAATTCACACCCCAGCCATTCCTTCATGCCAAAGTAAGGTTTCCACTCACATTTGTGGGAGGGAAGGTGATGACTAATTTGTATCATTTGGAGACTGCAGATGTTGTCACCTGATACTTGCCTTAAGCTGAGGGAGTCTCACCTCTAGCTAAAGATGTCTGCAGGGTTGTCATTCTCAGATGTTGCTATTTCTGCTGGTCACCCACTAAGGATGCAGAGACTTCAACTGACTGCACGATCACTAAACAGCACAGATCTATTGATGCTGATGGCCACTGGGTAAGGACCTGAAGCAATGGCAGGGGTGCTGTGAAAGGGACAGCAAATTGAGACATAGAGTGAATGTGGGAGATTAGGATGGACGAAGAAACTTCAACAGGGATCTTGAGCAGAGATGCCTCACTGACAGAACCTAGGGAGTAAAGTACCTACTCCCCAAGTCGCTGCTACAGGGTTTACCAGCAAAGTTAATAGCAACATTTTCTATAGCAATCATGTTATAAGAAACACACCAGCATCAAACAGCAGATATGACATCCGAGAAGGTTTGTTGGCAGAGAAATACCTACCATTTACTAATTTGTCTTGCTCTGAGCAAATGAAAAATTAAGCCAAGTCCAGGGATCAGCTAACCTTTCAGCAAAGCCATACATTAGGCATTCATTTTCCTCTCAGCACTTAGAAAATAAAAGACGGTATTGAAAAGGAGGCCTTGCATGAGACGTGCATGACCCTGAGATACAATGAACTTAACTGAGGCAAATGTTGCCCTGAATTTGCAGAACAACATCACATGTGTGGATGCGCAAACATATGTGCATGTACATAAAAAGGATAACACATGCTTAAAGAAAAAGCCATTCCCCAGCACGGAAAGAAATAATTTCTCAACAGAAAAAGCAGACACCATGATGGCAAGAGTCCCTTGCAGAGACAAAGCTGCTATACTTATTCTTGTAAGGATTGGGCAATAAGTACAACTACCTACTATATTTTAAGTCAAAAATGATTAAGATGATTGGAGTTTTCTGGGATGATGCAAGCACACATTCAAGGGGCCATCTGGTCAGTGGATGCTTTCTGGTCCAAGCTGACTGTACCTAAGTTAATGGCAAGTCCTTTTATAGATTTTGCTACTGTTTCATGTTATATCAAATAAGGACCCCTGATGACAAGAGCATAGTATTATGGAATGGGATATAATGACAACCTACAGATTGAAGGGGGGTGGCTTCCATTTTGGAAGGGATGGTTACTACCCACCAGATTCAAAGTGGATGTGGCAGATGGAAGAAAAGGGAATAGTTTCCTTGCCTGTGGGGTTCAATGAATGGACAGAGCTGCCTTGCCAACGAGCTGAATGGCTCAAGATAACTTGGCAGGCCTCTGCGAGAATAATCACTAAGAGGGCATGAAAAAAATAATAGAGTGAAAATTTTAATTTTGGGGGGAAATTTTATATCTAATGAATCTGAAAAAATAATAAGTGATGAAGCTGTGGATATCAGCCCTTTTTAGTATTTTATATATGCATCATTTTTTAATAAAATATACAATTAAACATTATCAGTGCTTCCTATGCAGGCATTTTAGGGGAGAAAATGTTTCCTTCTGTCACCCTGAACTTCAGGAAAGAAAGCTCCGCTCAGGAAACTTTGGGTTTTTTGTTAGTTTATTTATTTATTTATTTTATTTTGGAATTGGAGTATAGTTGATTTACAATATTGTGTTTCAATATATATTGAGTTTCAGGTATATAGCACAGTGATTCAGGTATACCACACAGGAATATTTATATATATATATATATATATATATAAATATATATGTATAAATATATATATATGTATTCCTTTTCAGATTCTTTTCCCTTATAGGTTATTACAAAATATTGAGTATAGTTCCCTGTGCTATACAGTAGGTCCTTGTTGTTTATCTAGTTTATATATAGCAGTGTGTATCTGCTAATCCCAACCTCCTAATTTATCCCTCCCCCCATTTTAATATACCGTGTCAATGTATAGACTTGTTCTTTTTAAAGTACATATGTGGGCTTTGCCTATCTCTAATTACATGGTATGAATTATTAGTGATCCTTATTTAGATTTTTTCTAATTTAACGAATGACAGCTCTGGAACTTAGTACTCTCAGAGGTCTATCATAAATATCTCCTGCATTGACTATACTCTTTTTGTCATGATTAAAACTCAGTATTTTGGATGGCTGTCTCTAAGTGTGATCCTCAGCTAGAAAAAAGATGTAGGAATGTAGACACTTTCAGAAGTCTCTTTCTAGGAGGGACGCATTCCACGCTTCAAAGATACCTAGTATTTTATAGCTTGAGACTGTAAATTACCTAATCCAACTCCTTCGTTCTATAGATGAAGATGTTTCAGTTACGAGACATATAAACAGTAATGTCATGAGGCTACCCTCCTTCCCTGATACAGTGTTCTTTAAAATAATGTGTTGTTTCAAAGTGATACCTGATCATTAAAATAGTATAGAAGAGTTACTAATAAACAACAATATAACATCCATTTTGACCCAGCCCAACCCCAATTCTGCTACATAGAAGATCATCTTCCAAAATACTTAACTCTAAATATCACCCTAGTAACTGGATTCCTTGATTCCTTGACTTTAGGAAGTATTCATTGACTTCGTATTAAGATAGATAAGGATTTAGCTTTCAGAGAAGAAATACATGGCTTCTTTATCATATTCCTTAAACTTTCATTTCTAATGCTTAGAAATGACTCCATTCTTTTTCTTGAGGGTACTCAGAGCTTGTTGACTTCCTACATAAAACAGATCGATTGCTTTCAGGGCTTATTCAAATGTCTTTCAGACTATGATTTCATTTCATTGGACTCTATCATTCAGTTCCCAGGCCAAAAAATCCAGAAACCACTCTAGTTAATTAAATCAGGGAGGAATGAATTTCCTCTTGAGGTAAGTCATTACTAAAGTATTGGAAAGACAGAAGGAGTAAGAGGAAGAAGGTGGTATTACCCAGAGACAGTAACTGCAGTAAACACCACCGCCCTTGCAGAAACACCCGAGTCCACACTTCCCTCTACCACTGAGAAGAAGCCCATAGCCTCCAATACCTTGATGCTCTAGGAACATATGCTCTGCAGATGCTGTTGGAAGTTCTACCAACATGGCTGGTGCACTTGTATTAAAGCTACTGAAGCCACTGCCAGAATCACAAGGTCTTCTACCTTCCTCCTACCTTCTAATTGCATTCAAAATTCTCCCACAGGATAAAATAAATTAGAACCCAGCTAACAATGGAGTCTCAAAAAGGTAGTTTTCAGGCTCTCAGGTCCAGAAATACACAGGAGAGTATGGAAAATCAGTGTGTAGCTGAGAGCCAACAAACCATTTCTGGAGCAGACTTTGGATTCGTTTAGGCTTACATCTTCATGTTTTGGTGTAAAAACTTCTAATTTCTCAATGAATTCCTCAGAAAGTATGCCTGAAAGGCAAACATTCTGAGTCTCTGCGTGTCAGAAAATGCTTGGATTGTGTCTTCACGTTTGATTGATAGTTTGGTTACGTACAAAATTCTAGCTTCAAAATTGTTTTCATTTCAAATTGGTAGGCATTGCTCCATTGTCTTCTAGAATCATGTACACCTCTTTAGAAGTATGAGTCTAGTTCTTATTGCAGGGTGTTTTTTACCATTTTTCTCTCTGGACAAAACAATTCCTCAAAACCAATTCTTCCTCAGACTATGTTTTAAGTGTATTCAGTTCTCTCCTCTGAGAGAGATCTGCCGTCACCCTGGAACAGACCCACTAAATCACTCAACTGGATTATTGCAATAGCTTCCTAACTGCTGTTTCCATTCTTGGACCCACTTCCCAAGAATATATTATCCAGAGTTATCCTTTTAAAATATAAATCAGTTAATGTCATCCTTCTAATTAGAATAATTCAGTGGTTTCCTGTATCAATTAGCTTTTGCCGCATAACAAATTACCCTGGAAGTCAGTGGCCTGAAACAACAAATATTTGGATTTCTCTTGCAGTTTTGTGGGTCAGTGAGAAGTATTTCTGGCCTGGTTGAGTTTGTTTGAAGCTGGATGGTCAAAAATGATCTCACTCAGATGTCTGGCTGTAGGTAAACTAGGTGGTCTAGAGGGGGAGGGGTGGCACCTAAGTTGAATTAGCTCATCATTGCTCCATGTGGCACTGCATCTTCTAGTGGGCTTCTAGCTTACCATCTTCACAGGGCAGTCTCAGGGTTCCCTAGGCATCTGAAGAGAGCAAGCATCAATGTACAAATGCTCTTCAGGTTTTTGCTGGCATCACAGTTACTAATATCCCATCACTTAAAGCAAATCACCTGACCAAAGTTTCACAATCATTGTGGTCCAGTAGATCCATGAAATCATGTGGAAGTCAAAGGCAGTAAAATGTCATTCTATCAATGCATGGATACTTCCTTTACTAGAGATTTTCCCAGGTGACTCTAATCTTCATTACTTTAGTCACCCATCACTGCTATGCCAAAGGCTGAAGATATACATATGGCTAAGATAAGACATAGTCTCTGGTTTTAGGAGGCCCCTGGAGTGAGGCAGCCACACACCATCAGTCTGTGATTAAGATAATTAAAGAACCTACCTGAATTGAAAAAGACAAATGAACAAACTGAAAGTCACCATATCACATTTGATGAAAACTGGCAAACACACTTAGACAAACTCTGGCAAAAATTTTGCATTTTAACCATAAGGGGAAGAAAAACCCTTTAAGTATAAGGAAAATTAACAAAAAGAATCATCAAAGGAGAAAGAAACCAGGTTGACCTAAAATTTCTCTGAAATGTTATATGCAGTAATTCATGGGAGCAGTAGCTACGGTTTTGGAAAGTTGTGACCTAAGAATTTTTCCCAAATAGTCTGTCTTTAAAGAGAAAAATCCCTCAGATTTAAAAGGGCCTTCCTTTAAAAAAAATTACTTTAGTATTCATGCTGCTTAATGGAGAAATGAAGTCATATTAGGAATTCTAGAATGGAGAATTCAAGTTATAAAAAGACTTGAAGGTCATACCTTTCTGTTTAGCCTATAAACTCAAGATCCATTTAAATTATATTGATATATTGTCAGGTGGATACTACAGCCTGGGGCAAGGATGTGGCCTGTATTCTGCTGTTCTTTATTTCTACTTCCACTCTTTTCTTACGGAAGAAGAATTTTTTTTTTTTGGTATTTAATCTTTATTTACAGGACACTGCAAGATATGAAATTCCACATAGAAATAGGAAACCCATTGAGAGGAGAAGCTTCATACAGTATGTACAGTTTGGAACTGTTCAAGTATAGTTTCTTTGTAAAAAGTGCTACAATAACAAACCATGTGTAAAGAGTTCCTAGTAGAGAAACAGTAAGACAAACTTCTACCAGACACAGTACACAACAAACAACTTTATGCCTCAGATGTACAGTCTAAAAGCTGAAGGTCCCAGCAGTGCCATCCTGAACTTGGAACATATACCCTTCAGAGGTAGTTTCTGGCATTTTGATCTGCCTCTTCCTCCACAGAGAAACACTTCTCAATCAAGTTTAATGAAGCTTTGTACACAGACTCATGTTCATGGTCTTGTAGAGCTTCAGTTTTGTCCAAACCTCCACATTCTTCAATCCTTATACTAAGTTTCTCAGTTTCCCCTAGTTTCTCAGCAGCGTGAAAGATATTTGAGATGGCGTCCAGAGTAACCAGAATAATTTTGGTGTCTTTCGCAGTTAGGAGGTTCATCAACGGTTCTATTACGCCACAATGAACAAGGTATACGATCTGCTCAACTGTTCCACCCCTTGTGTAGTTGGTCACAGCCCATACAGCTTCCTTTTGTGTCTTAAAGTCGGCCTTAGAGAGAACGCCAACAAGGAACGGGACTAAGCCATGATGTACAACTTGCTGTATCTGGTCCCGGCAGCCAGCCGTGATGTTTGACATCGTCCACGTAGCTTCCTTCTGAATGTTAGTTTTGGAGTTTGTTCGCAGGCTGGGAAAGATGGCAAGTACTCCTGCATCTATTACAACCTGAGTCTGTTCATCTGTCCCAGTGATGATATTCCTTACGGCTCTTAGCGCGGGAGTCACAATTGGCAATTCAGTAGCTCCTAAAAGCTTCACCAGTTGAGGTACAACCCCCGTTTTCACAACCATTTCAATCCGTTCATTTGGACCATCGGTAAGGTAGGAAATAGCCCAGCAGGTATCAGCTAAAACTTCTGGATCATCATGTTGCAGGAGACGAACTAAAGTAGGAAGAATTTGCTCAACAGCATCTAAGGGGGGGGGGGGGTGCAGGATTCTTGTTGCGACAAAGATTTGAAAGTGTCCAGGTAAGATTACGTAAGTAAGCACATGTTAAGATGACAAATCAGGAGCCGCCAAAAGTGCCAACAGCGGGTCAACTGCACCGTACTTGATAACCAAGTCTCGGAAAACCGAGCCATCACCTGCAATGTTTCCTAGAGCCCATACAGCTTGTTCACTGATGTGAGTGTGGGGAGATGCCAACAGAGAAATGAATGCTGGGATAGCAGCTCCATCTACCACAGCCTTGGTCTGTTCTGATGTCCCGGAAGCAATGTAAGTGAGGACCCAAGCAGATTCAAACTGAATGGGACTACAATCAGTTCTGCCCAAGAAGGACGCAAATTTTGGAATCAAACCAGCCCGGATTATGCTGTCTATAGGGGGCTGTTTCTCCCTGGAAAGCAGTTTCCTAGCAGCTTTTGTACCTTGGAGCTGGCTTTGCAAATTGTTGCTATTTGTGCCTTTGACAATGTCATCAACAGACCAATTTACAGTGCCCTGGTTGTTGGGGTTTTCCTGCAGTGGAGAAGCAGCATCATCTGGAAAAGAGCTGACATTTCTCCTTTTCAGCATCTGGTCACTCTTCTTAGCTTTCCTGAGCTCCACACTAACTTCTGTTCGGTGCCGCTTCATTCCTGGACTGTCTTTCCCCTTGTTCTTGAATCTGTTAAGGCGGGCAGCTGGTGAATTAGCATTCTCATTGGTGGACGTGGTTATGAGACAAAGGGAGAAAGCTACACAGCCGGCTCAAGCTTCCACAGGAGGCGGTGCGGGGCGCACAGGCTGCGGATCGACTGCGCTCGAGACGTCCACCACGGTCAGCCCAAGGATGGTGTGGTACGGAAGAAGAAATATTTTCATTAGCAATATTCTTCCTTCCACCCTTCAAAGGGCATATCTTAGCATCTCTGATGTATGTTTAAAACAACTGATACAACCCATCTAAAATGGTTATTTACATAGTTTAGACCTGCCAGGATGATTAATGAACAACTTTTTTCCTGTTGTACTAAAGCAGAATTGTGCTCATTCATTCATTCATCCATTCATTCATATGTCAGTTTACTCAACAGATAGTTATTTAGTGCCTCTTTTTGCCTGTCACTGTGTTAACTCGCTGAGCGTGAAATGGTGAAAATAACAGACAATTCTTTGCTTCATAGCATGTATGAATATCAGTAAGATAAGAAAAATCTCTTCAAGTTCATTTTTATTGCTAATGATTTTAATCAACTATGGAGTTTCCTTTTTTTTTTTTTTTCCTGTACGCGGGCCTCTCACAGTTGTGGCCTCTCCCGTTGCGGAGCACAGGCTCCGGACGCGCAGGCTCAGCGGCCACGGCTCACGGGCCCAGCCGCTCCGCGGCATGTGGGATCTTCCCGGACCGGGGCACGGATGCATGTCCCCTGCATCGGCAGGCGGACTCCCAACCACTGCGCCACCAGGGAAGCCCTGGAGTTTACATTTTTAAAACATATGTTGAATAATCTGAGCAATTAGAGATCCAGATTGGGAAATACTTTCTATCACCAAAACTCTCTTCATAATATTTCCACCTAAGACGTATGAATGTTTTTATGCAAAAATAAATGCATAGAAAAAAATGTTAGTAAGAACACACACTAAAATATTAAAAGTGGTTAACTCTGGGGAGTGGAAAAAGAGTTTTTATTTCCTTTTACTTTCTGACTTCACCAAATCATCTATATTCAAGCATATATTATCTTTATAGTAGTATGTCAGTAGAGGTAAATCTAGTCCCTGGTACAGGAAAAAGTAAAATTAGTGGCTGTCACAAAAAAAGTTATTTCTTACTCTTATCACAGCCCAGTAAGGTTGTTCCTGATGGGATACATTTTTTTCAAGTGTGATTCAGAGACCCAGACCCTCTTCATTTTGTGGCTCTGCCATCTTCAACAAGTGAATCCCAAGTTTTTCCTAGGAGATGTACCCATCCCTGCATTCCAGAAAGAGAAAAGATGACCCCCTGGGAGGATCGTATGGGCCGTGCCTGGAAGTCACATACATCAGTTTTTCCTGCATCCACATTGGTCAGATCTCTGTCACTTAGCCACATCTAGATTCAAGGGAAGCTGAGAAATGTAGTCTAGTTGTGTACCCAGTATGAAGGAAAACAAGTGATGGTGAACACATCGAAGTCTTGGCCACAGTCAGCTCTTCCATTTGACTCTCATTCTCACACAAAGAACACACTTGCTCCTCCCCAGCAACAACTTTGAGAAACAACTCAGAAGTCCCAACCAGCCGCTGTAGCCATTTCAAAGCTCTGCGTCTCCAGAATACACACAGTCCATGCCATCCGTCTAGATGGGACTCCCTGTGGTCCAGCAGGCTTTGAATTAAAAAGACAAGTCATTTTCTCCTTCATCTCATCCCAACACACCCACTCAATGGTGGGACAGGGAGAGGATGAAAACCATCAGTACTCCCGTGGAGGAATGGGAACACATACCACTGATTCTGCTTTCTGGGAGCAACTCTCTTACACATTGCTCCTGGCTTCTGGCTCTGCCTTCTGAGAATTCTTTATTGTCCATTTTCAAAGTTGCTATTGAGGAAAAAACGGTCCTTCAGGGCTGTACAGTTTTCACTGCACACTTCAAGCTGGTATAAATGTGGATGCCTGAAGGTTGTTTTAAGCCTCACATAGTTAAAGGGATTTTCAGTCCAGGTTTGTGGTTTCGTTGGCAATCACTGTACCCTAAGACACATAATCAACTTCTGATCTATTTGCTTCCATTCAGTTTCATGTACCAGTAACCATACCCAAAATTCTCTCCTAATCATGATTTTCAGACCTGATTTATTTCTTTGCTTTATCACCACCCCTCTCTTCCTCTCTGATTTCAGTGATGACTTTCTTAAAGCTGTCTAGAATTATGGTACAGGTGAGAAGGCCAAGCCCTCAATCTGATCTTTGCCACAGGGCTGAGTTTTATTGGGCCTTTGTTGCATAAATCCTTTTCCATGCTTATCTCTTAGTATTTGGATCAACAGCTTAGTATTAGAAGCAATAGCTTTTCCAACCTTTGGTACCAAATGTCTGCACTCTCTAATCCCTTTTATCCTGTGTGGAAACTGGTCAATTCCATTCTGAGGTTATCTCCTTTTTTATTGTAGTAAAGATATTCACAACAAAATTTACCCGTCTTATCCATTTGTAAATGTACCATTCAGTGGCATTGACTTCATTTACATTGTGTACAAACATCATCGTCATCCATCCACAGAACTCTTTTAATCTTCCCCAGCTAAAGCTCTGTACCTATTAAACACTAACTCCCCATTCTCCCTTGGCCCAGCCCTTGACAACCACCATTTACTTTCTGTCTCCATGAATTTGACAACTTTAGGTATCTCATCTATGTGGAATCCTTTTTTACATATTTGGTCTTTTTTGTAACTGGCTTATTTCACTTAGCATAATGTCTTCAAGGTCCATCCGTGTTGTAGCATGTACCAGAATTTCCTTCCTTTTTAAGGCTCAATAATATTCCATTGTGTATATATATACCATATTTTGTTTATCCATTCACCCATGGTTATCTTTTTTTTGTAATAATTTGCTAAAAGTAGAAAATAAAAGCCAACATATTCCATTGCACTGATTTCTGACAACCACTTCCCTTCAAGCTACAGTCTCAGTAACATATAGTGTGTTCTTCCAAGTCATCACAGACAACAGTTTACCAAGTGTTTTGTCACTGCATAATACATCTTTTTTTTCCAGTCTCCAATATCAGTTTCCTCACTGCTCTTCCCTGACCTCTATATCAATGCCCATGTTTTAAATGTTACTATGACAGCATCCTGCTAAATGATACTACTTACGTTATTTCTTACAATAATTCTAGGGGTTATAATAGATAAACATGGAACTATCAATGTCTGCCTTAATTTGGGTTCTTTCAAAAGCAGAAGGCATCAAGGACCTGAGTCCTGGTGGTTTATTTGGAAAGTGATCCCAGGAGACAAAAATGAAGGAATAAGGGGAGACAGGGAAGAAGGAAAGCACACTATGAAATGTGTTATCAAGGCCACTGCTGTGGGCTCAGTTCTGCAGGAATTGTGTATTGAATGCCTCCTACAACTGTCTTTCTGAAGGGTGGAAACTGGAGCATTTATTGACCCACTCCTGTCCGCATTGTTTGAGGGTTGCTCCTGGGGATGTTAATACTCTTGCTTATCCATGATGCATTTGCTTGTATGTAGGCCAAGTAGATTGCTGCAGGGGCAGAGAAGTCCCCCGGACAAAATGTAGAAAGATGCTCAGTGTATATTTGAGGTGGGATACAACCAACACAAAGCCTGTCCGAGTTTTTATAGAACTTTTTATCTCAGCAGCAGTAGAAATCACAGGTGGGCGGAAGAGATGCAGGACTGTGGCGTATGGTAGCAGAAGTGTCTGCTACAGTGATATAGCAACATACAAGTTTAGGCTCACTAACGTCTTAGTGCATGTGTCTCCAGCAGCCCTCCTCTAAACAGCAAGACCCAGGCATCTGCCATATTGTAGCTCTACCATCTTCAACAGATGATAGCCAAGGTCACCATGGTTATCTTTTTATTTAAATGGACAAGAAGGAAAAGGAGGCTGAAGGATCGCCCATAGGAAGTTTTTATGATTTAGATCTGGAAGGGGCATCTATCACGTCCATCTATAACCTCTTGACCAGAAGTCAGTCACATGGCTACACCTACCTGCAAGGCAGGCTGGGAAACATAGGCTATTTTTTGTTCCAGAGGGACTAGGAAATAGATTTTGGTAAACATACAGAAGCCTCTATCATAGAAAGTAAGTTTGTATTTTTTTAAAAATCTAAGGCAATATATGTTAAACACGTTAAACCTAATTTACCCTTTGACCTAGAAATTGCAGTTCTAGAGGTCCTACTCTCATGGATATTCTCTACTAGGTCCTCCAGATCTATTCTCCACCCTTCTTCCTTTCTGCATCATGGGCTCCCTAGTGTTCTGACTTCTACTTGGATTCAGCCAATGGAAATCTCCAGCAGCAGATCAGAGAATGGGAGGAGAGAAAAGTGGGAGCATATAGTTCCCTGGCAAGGCCACGCGTTAGGAGTGGCTGATTCCTCTAGTGCAGGCCACAGCTTATCGTGGGAGGCCATCTCCTACAACTCCAGCCACCTCCACAGCTTCAGCTCCGCTTCTGTCTCTCAGTTGCAGTTACTGCTCCCTGTTTTTGCCCCTTTGGGCCTGGGGTGGTGACAGCTCCCAGCTGTTCACCAGCTCTTGATGCTTTAATGCTGCTCACACTTTTTAAAATAGTCCTCAGTTGCCCCATTTAAGTGTGCCTTCTTTTTCCTTTCTGGACCCCAACTAATACATCATCCTAGAAAAATAATCAGAATTGCAAGTAAGGAACATACAAAGATGTTCAGCACAGCAATATTTAGAAGAGCAAAAGCTCTGAAACTGAGTGTCTAATAATTAGGAATAGTTAAATACATTACAATGAATGTATGATAGAAAAAAATATATATATACTAACATGTGAGTTTTCAGTGTCTTTTTCTGTCTCCTACTTCAAAAACCCTGCCTGAATCCCAGGAAAATTCTGCTCAAGTCTTTCCTTCCTGTTCTCCCTCCCCAGTCCTCAAATATTTTTCACCAGAATGAATTACTGAGTTGAGGGTGGGAGGCCTACATCTAAAGTTGTGGAGGAAATAGCTTGATTTACATTGAAAGAAAAGAAGGAGAAAAAATATTATATCAGTGAGGGGACTATATGGGACCAAAAGGGGGGACAGAAGATATGAGGAGATGAATGGGAAAAGAAGAACTTTGCCATGTGTGTTTCTTTTTGTAAACACTCTTCCAAAGAAACCTAGAATAAATATCTTTGTTATTTACAATACTCCCTGAAACTCCTGATATGAGATCCCTGTTTCTTTCCCATTTATTGATTTCTCACTGTGTGCCCCTGTGCAAAGTGAGTTCCCTGTCTCATTTCATGTGTTTGAGGCATCTCCGTTTTCAAGATGAGGACACGGAAGCTCAGAAAGCTTGGCTGGGTTTTTTATGCCATCCCTATGTGTTCAGGAATTTCTGTCCCTGTGATAAAATACTGTATAGAAATTGTGTTCTAAGGATTCTAACGATCTGAAAACTGTAGTTTTATCTTTCTAAAATATATTTTATTTTCTGCTTGTAGAAATAAACTACCTAAAAATCTGAAACCTTTGTAGAGGGAGAAAAAGAGAGAGTAAAGAATGAAAGGAAATACAGTCAATAATCATAGTATTCATAAATTTCATTCAACAAATATTTATTGGACTGAGGAAACAGCAGTGAACAAAACAAAATCCCTGCATCTAGAGAACCAACACTCTAGTGGGAGAGAGATAGACAATAACACAAAAAGTAACAGCAAATAACATGACAGAATGCTATGAGGAGGGATAAAGCATGGAGGGAGTAAGTGAAGGGAGCTATTTTAGACGGGGTATCCAGGGAAAGTGTCTCTGTGAAGTAAGATTTAAACAGGGACCTAAGGAGGTCACATGTGAGAGATGAATGTGATGAGGAGGTAGGCCATGTGACCATCTGGGGGAAGAACAGTTCAGCAAAGAAAACAGTGAGCACATGACCCTGGAGCAAGAGCACTTGAGACATGTGGCAAATGGAAGGATTTCCTGCTTTTTTAAGGCTTAATTTTATATATATATATATATATATATATATATATATATAAAATATAATATATGTGTATATATATGTAGATAGATACATAGATAGATATGAGTATCAAATGCTATTATTGCAAAACTTAAGCCACTTACTGATTATTCACTTTTCTAAAAGACACAAATACAAGAATAAAATAAACACACCCAGTATATATCACATTTTGTCTATTCATTTACATATATGATTGCTTCCAAATCTTGGCTACTGTGAATAATGCCACAATAAACAAGAGAGCGCAGATATCTCTTTGAGATAGTGATTTTGCTTCCCTTGGATATATACCTAGAAGTGGGATTGCTGGATCACATGGTAGTTCTACTTTTAATTTTTTGAGGAACCTCCATACTGTTTTTCATAGTGGCTGCACCAATTTACATTTCCACCAATAGTGCACAAGGGTTCCCTTTTCTCTACATCCTCACCAACAGTTATTATCTCATTATGATCTTGATTTGTGTTTCCCTGATAATTAGTGATGTTGAGCATCTTTTCATATACTGTTAGCCATTTGTATGTCCCCTTTGAAAAAATGTCTATACAAGTCCTTTGCCCATTTTTTTAATCTAGTTATTTGGGTTATTTGTTTTTTGTGTTTTTTTGCTATTGAGTTCTATGAATTTCTTATATATTTGGGATATTAACCCCTTATCAGATATTTGCAACAACATGGATATTTGAACCTGGAGGACATTATGCTAAGTGAAATAAGCCACAGAAAGACAAGTATCATATGATCTTACTTATATGTGAAATCTAAAACAAACTCATAGCAACAGAGAGTAGAATGGTTGTTGTCAGAGGCTGAGGGGAATGGGGGAAAAGGAGAGGTATTGAACAGAGGGCATAAGCTTTTAGTTACAAGGTGAATCAGTTCTGGAGATCTAATATAGAGCATGTTGACTGCAGTTAATAATAATATATTGTATACTTGAAATTTGCTAAGACAGTAGATCTCAGGTGTTCTCACCACACACACTCACACGTATGGTAACTACGGGAGATGATGTATATGCTAATTAGTTTGACTTGGTAAGCATTTCACAATGTACACGTATATCAAAAAATCACATTGTATACCTTAAATATATACAATTTCTAATTGTCAAAAATAAAACTCAACAAAACAAAGCAAGAGTATGCAGGACAGACTTGCTAAGTATCAAGAGGCTAGGCTTGCTAGAGCTCAGTGAATGAGGGAAAGAGCAACACGATGTGATCAGAGGGACAGCAGGGGTGTCATATTGGCCTTGGAGGCCACTGTAGGAACCTTAGATTATATTCCAATGGAATGGGATGCCATTGGATGGCTTTGGACAGGGGATGGATTGATATGATTCACATTTTAAATGGTTCACTCTGGCTACCCTGTGGAGAGTATTGATAAACTCTTGGTTACCACTGCTGGGTATTTTTGATTTTCTTTATTTTTCTGTTTTAATAATAAGCATATCTCAGTTTTACAAGCAAAAAAAAAGCATAGTTTATAAAGACAAAAGGCAATTATCTTAGTTATACATAGCTGCATAACAAAGTACCACAAGGCTCAGCAACTGAGAAGCACAAATGTTTATTATTTCACAGTTTCTGTGGGTCAAGAATCCTGGAGTAGCTCAGGCGAATGCCTCTGGCTCATCCCTCTGGCTCAGGGTATCCCAGGATGCAGTCACCTCAGGCTCACCTGGGGGGAGATCTGCCTCCAAGCTCTCTCACGTGGATATTGCCCAGCCTCCCATCCTCTCTGGCTCTTGACCAGAGACATCAGTTCTTCACTAAAAGGGCTGCTCTCTTTCCCCAGAGTGAAAATATCCGAGAGAGAGAGGATGAGAGAGAGAGTTCCTAAGACAGAAGCCATAGTCTTTTTATGACCTAATCTCATAAGTTATATCCCATCACTTCTGCCATGGTTTAGTCTTTAAGAGCCACTATATCCTGCCCATGTGCAAGGGGAGGAATTACCCAAGGGCATGAATACTGGGAGGTGGGTGATACGGAGACCATCCTGGAGGTGCTGTCACAATAACTACTTTCTCAAAGCTCCTGATTTTACAGAAGCAGAAACCTATCTGAATGTCAGCCTGGACTCTACCGCTCACCTTGAAGCCTCCACAGGGTAGTTGTGATGATGCTTCTGAAAGGGCTTTGAAAACTGCCCAGCACAGGAAAATGGAAGGGATTATTTTGCTTTTCTCATTGGTATCCATTCCAGATTTGGCCTTTATTCTTCTTCATCCCCTGTATTAATGATTTCATCGTGGGTTACGCAGTTTGTTTCTAGAGTGAAAATCTTCCAGTTTGAACAGAGAAATGACAATAGGGAGTAAGAAAGCAGAGTGTTAACTCCTCCAGGTTCAGGACGGGCTTCCTATTTAACTGTATACCTCCCAGTAACAGAAGCTCTGACAACCCAATTCCCAAAGACCTGCGTATCCCTCAGAGATGAGGCCAGCAGAAGGGGAGGGTCAGAAGAAAGCAGGATGTTAGATACATTTGCCTTTGATAGTTGTCTTATCTCGTTCCATAGTTATCCAAATTTGACCGTAAACTTTTGGAAGGCAGAGGCTTTATTAGTCTCTAAACTCTATATTCAAGCTTTACCATTAAATAATTCCCTAAGGAAAATCCTCCTCTACTGAAGGCAACTCAGTTTTAAAAAACAGCGGTGACAAAATCAACCTTAAAATTCAACCTTGCCTAAATTGTGTCATGCTACTCCATGAAAAAAAAATTCCTCAGAACACAGCTTCTGTTTCAAGATACAAAGATCTGACTCCGGGCAATTTTCTAACGTCTTCGTGCTTGCCTTCTGCACCCCTGGATTCCCCTTCCCTTTCTGGGCCCCCCTCCCATCCCAAGTGACTACTCCTTCATTTTCAGCCTCTTCTTCAAATACTACTAATTTACTCTTATACCTATTTTTATCATATTTCCCCGAGACACATATTCATTCATACTCAAGTGCTAATTTAGTCTAGTATTTGCACAGACCCCATCTCTCCTCTCATCTAATTACAGTATGGAAGGCTTTTTTACCAATTAGAGGAATTCTTAGATAGCCAGCAGGTGGCCATAGGGAGTGTGAAGAGAGCAAGCGCCCCAAATCACGGGAGATCTACTTGTTTGAGCCAAAAATTAGGCAAGATTTAGTCTCTTTAAGGCGAATGGATTAGGAGGGAGGTGTCAAAATGGACTGCCCGTTATCCAAATCTCTTGTGAATACATTAGCATTAATTAATACATACATGAATATGTTTTACATTAATTTGTGTTGTTGAAATATATGTGGGCCAACCATCTGCCTGAGGGCATGCGGGAAGCGTTCCCAGAATTCTCTCAGTAGCCATGAACTGGAGTGTTCACCCCTATGTTCTCTGTCCATGTTTGGACAAGAGATGTTTCAGCTCTTCAAACAATTAGGTGAAGACTTGTTTATAGGGAAGAAAGCTAAGGCAGGAAAATAATGGCATCAGCAGCTGTTCTATTTAAGTCAGAGGCGACTGCTGTATGCTGAATGTTTGGTGGCTACTCCAGGCTTGGCATGTACAGCTATGACCTTAATTGGCGAAGCTAGAAGGAGAAGAAGCTACAGCTTATTGATTCATTATGTAGGCTCAGATGTTTGACACACATTATTTCACTGAGTCCTCCACACCGGCCCTGAGTTAGACCAATTCTACTGAGGGGAAAAGCAAGGCCCAGAGACCTTAGTATGTCCAAAGTCATAGAAACAGGATTAGTGTTCAGATATGTCTCACTCCAGGCATTGCTCTTGGAGAATGCCTATCAGCTCTGACATGAAGAGACCCTGAGGTTGCAAAGGCCATGTCCTCAGAAGTCATTTCCTAGAGTAAGAGAGGGAGGCAAAAACAGGCAGAGGCTGGGGAGCAGAAAGAAAGGAAGGGACCAGAAGGGGGAGGTTAGTGGAAAGCAGAAGATAGGAAACAACAGAGGGGAAAAGAAATGAGCTTCAGGAAAGGAATAGGGAAAAGAAGTGACCACAGAATAAGGGTGAGATCAACTGCTTTTCAAGACAGAAACAATAAAAATTTTGCAACATTCCTTAAGAATCCTATTGCTGAACAACAGAAAATGCGGTTGTTGTTTTCTGTCAAAAGAAGTAATGACTACAGATGGGGAAATAAGGAACTGATGTCTGTTAAATGTCTTCTGTCAGGGCCTCTGCTAACCCATGGATTTGGGGAAAGTTAGAAAAAGACATCCTCTCTTGCTGGCGGTAGCTCCACAGGCACAGGGCTTGGTGAATTGATTCTGTCTTCAGTGCCCCCCCGTTCTCTTATCTGGGGAACAGCCTGCAGGAATGTGCGGGATGGCGCTACCTGCTGTGTACTAGGGCCTTGACATGCACTATCCCATTACTGTATACCACAATTATTTCCATATTGTGGATCAGGAATCCGAGGCGCAGAGGAATTAATATCACACCATACAAACCAGACGCACACGCATGTGCACCCACATGCACACACACACACCCAGTATCCCAAAGTCACCCAGAGAGTGAATTCACTAAAGTAGTGTAATTGCAAGTGATTTGAAAACTCAATAAATAATCAGGTAATGTAGTAGCTGACTTAACTAAAAAACCCTGAAATTGTGTGAGCTTCAGGTTAGGATTGATTAGGGGACGGATTGATTTTCCTGCAGTTATCTCACGTACATCCTCCTCTGTGTGCCAGCTTCATCATCACAGCCCAGCAGTTGCAAAAAGCCCTCCTGTAACCACGCTGCCGACAGCATGTCTTCTAGTAGTTCCCACAGCATAAGAAGAAAGCCTGTTTTCCAGGAGCTCCTAGCAAATGTATCCTCCATTCTAATTGGTCCACATTGGATCATGAGTTTATTGTTAAACCTATAATTGTGGACAGGCGCAAGATTATGCTGGGAACATAAGCATGATCTACAGACCTAATCTGTAGAACCTGACTGAGCATCAGTTTCTCCAAAAGGTATAACCACTAAGAAATTAGATACCAGTATGAAAATCAAAGTCATTACCAAAAGAAGAAATGGGTACTTGGAAGGACACCCATCTGTCCACCACAGTAAGTGTGGTAGATCATAGGTTATTACTTAATTGTTTTTACCCCTTCCCTATCTCCATGGGAGAAGACTGCTTTCTGATCCCCATTGAACCTGGGCTTAAGCATGGGACTATCCTTCCTTGCCTTTGATTTCGAGTTTGGTCACATGACTTGCTTTGACCAATGGAATGTTAGCAGATATGACCCAAGCACAGTTGGATCTCTCCTCTTGCACTCTGCCATCACCATATGAACATAAACCTGGTAGAGGTAGTCCCCTGGTCCAAGAGGAGGACGGACACGTGGAGCAGACCTGGACGTAATCCGCAGCTTGGAGGCCAACCCAGGGAGGAGGCCCAGGCAAGGTCAGCCGACCCCCAGCTGATCTGGGCCTCTGGGCAAGAAAGAATAATTGTGTTAAGCTGCTGAATCTCAGTGTTTTCCTATGCGGCGTTGTGGTGGCAAGGATTGACCAAGAGAGCCACTGAGTCAAACCCGGCGATGCTCTTTCCTTACGTGACATCCCAGAACATAGCTCCATCCGTGTTTTCTCTTCTTGGCTGCAGTCGAGCCTGGGTCTCAGCTGAAAATGAAGGCTGCAGCTTTATTCTCTATTTTCAGTCTCACAGAAACATCTGAGAGAGCCAGCAGCTGCTTTTGAAGGTCCTTCTAGTGGGCTAGCTGGCTATCACACCACGTTAGCTGGTCAGTGTCGTAAGGCAGAACCATGCAGCCGCCATCCCTTCCAAACCCTGCCAAGCGAAACCTTGCAGTATTGAGATGGCTGCACCTCAAACTGTCATGTGATTTCTGTATCAGAGGAATTTCAGAAACAGATGGTGAGCACAGACGAAGTAACGGTCGTACTCTGCGTACGGGGCAAAGGGGAATGAGTGAGCAAGGGGTTGAGAATCCAGCAAATTCTGGACGAACGCTGGGAGAGAAGAGAATTGCTGGGAGGGTGTCTTCTGTCTGCAAACCACAGGTTGTAGGAAGTCGGGAAAGAAAAGCGCCTGACAGGCAGTGGCAGGAGGATGAGCTCGGTGAAAAGAGATGTTTTGCTTCTAAAGCAAGAGGATTCGAGGTTTAAGCAGTTTTTTAAAAATCACACCGGAAAAATAGGCAGCAAAATTAATCAGTTCACCTGAACTTGACCTTTAGGCTGGTGGATTGATTTGTTGTTTGAGGACATAGGCAGCATCAGAAGAGTTGAAGATGGAACAAATGTACAGGAACCAGATTCAGATAAATAACCCCGTCTACCCCGCATCCAGCACGCCACCAGCGCCCTGCTCCCCAGAAACCCCCTTGCATTTCGAAGGGTGGGGGGTGATTTCTGTGGACGTCTCAGATGGCTGATCTCCTAATTCTATCATGAAATGTATTTCCCCTGGAGCTGGCATTTATCGCTGAATCCTGGCACGGCTCCTGAAATGTTGCATCTGCACCACTAAACTGAGGTTACTTGTAGTTCATTAATATGCAAGAGGGGCTGTGAAATCATCCCTGATTCTGACAGGAGTTCTTGCATGCCTTTCTGGAATGAAGTGGTCTGGCACCAACACTTTCCTTGTCTTCTTTTAATCAGCTCCATCTTGTCACTATATAAAGAGTTAAAAAAAAAAAAAAAAGCTTTCTGAAAATCCTAAGGAAGATGCAGGGCATCTTTCTCTTTTCTTTCCTTTCTCATGTTTTTTTGTCATCCTCGAACACATCAAAGTAAGAAGTGACATGCAGTGCCCTGGAGCTCTTAGCAACATGCTTTTAGGTTTGGAAAATTTCATTTTCTACCTTATGATGATTACATGAGGAAAGATGAAATGCTAGCTTTGAGGTTTATTTGAGAAAGAGATGTAATAAATGTTGTGGCTTCCCACTGAATGGAACAAATCCATTCTGGTCATGGGGGGAATATTAAAAATTACATATATGTGTGCGTGGACACAGCTTATGTGACTTCAGTGGCATTTGTGGTCCTAGATGCTGAGACAGGAGACCTTGCATGGCTTCTTTCAGAAAATGCTGAATAAAGTTTTTCATTTGATCCAGCTCTGAATACATTTGATTCCAAACAAAAATGAGTTCCCACCCTGTCTGAGCTACAGCAATTGCCTTTAAACCAGTCCCCACCCACACCCACACACCCACACCCACACACACACACACACACACACACGACCATAGAATACATACAGATTAACAGAGTTTACAGATTCCCCTTAGCTGAAATCTGCAAGTGTTGAAGAATTAATCCAATGTCCCTTTTCCAGAAAGTTCGTTTTTTCGAACAGTGGAGCAGGGCAGAGGACATTCGTGGTTTTTTCTGGCTATCATGATTTTTTTTGTCAGTGTGTTTTTGCTTTTGCCTGTGGAACTTCTCTATTAGCTGGGAGCTGAATAGAAAATGATAAGCTCATCTTGCCCAAGAAATAGAGCCAGCAAGGCAGGGAAATATCCTCATGGTTTCAGCCCTATGCTCCTTAGTAGGAAAGGATGCTAGAAAGAAATCAGGTATTCACTGAGTAAACCATTTTCCCACACAGAGAAACATGCAGTCTCGGGCTCTATTCAAAGCTCTCACATCACACATGCTGCTCTTTGTTCAGCCCACAGCTGGACCACACAGGTTGTAAGATGCGGGATTTGCACAAGTTTCGTCCGTCAGCTCTGGCAGGCCACCCTCCATACAGAGTCGATCATCAACCACCCTCAGGGTCAGTTCTTCAGCCTCTCTTGATCACAGTCATCATTTGGGTTTGGAGCAGAACTATGAAATTTTTGCTCTGGCTGAAGAAAGAGGAGAGATCCTGATCCTTTTTCATAAATAACCTAAACCCTGGCTATTCAATGACGATTCAAATCTCTGTTTACTCTCCTTCTTACGGAAACAAGAAGGCACTTTGATGGAATGCTTACTATGTGCTCTCAGATGGATCCCCTGTCCTTAGTCTGATCAGCTCTATATTTAAAGGGAGATGACAACTTGTAAATAGTTTTAAATATTTAATCCTTAAAAGTTTTTGTTACTCCCCGCACTCCCTCTGAGGCAGATACTATGATTATTCCTACTTTACAAAGGAGGAAAATACACTTCCTCCTCTGAGTCCACACAGTTACCCTAAGGGCACACATGGATGGAGGGAGCTGAGATTCAAATCCAGTGCCTCCGACTCCAGAGCCTGTGCCATCGACCACCTTGCTATACTGCCTCCTGCTGGTGGGAGGTTCGTGGGCCCCCCGTGGTCTTCTGTCCCCTTCTTGAGCACGGGTACTGCAATTTCTGTTTACAAATTCATTTCCTTCGTAGGTTTTGAGCCCCTGGTATTTCCTTAAGCGATTATTCTCCAGTGTCAGAAGTGCTCAGTACGTGTTTGTTGAGTGACTTAAAAAATAAACTAATAGGCACAGTGTATCAGAGAATTGAATGAAGGGTGAGTGGAGAATGAGATTCAGGGGAGAAAAAGAATTAAGCAGTGGTATGAAAACAAGAGATGAAAAGAGGCAGGGAGTTAGACTCTAATGAGGGAAAGGAAAAAGATCTGATGCTGATGTGATGCATTCTTCATGGATTTCGCCACCATTGTTGGGAAAGTCACTGTAAAGGGGGTGAGCAGGGAGAGGTACACCCAGTTGGAATGTTTGTTGATCTTGGTTTAGAAGACAGGGCCATGGAACGGGCTACCGTTCTGTGTTTACTTTTCTCTAGCTGAGCAAGTAAGGAGTAAATTGGGGCAAGTTATTTACCTTCTTGGGGCTTCCATTTCTTAGCCGGTATCGTGAGAAAAGGGGATTAAAGCATTCCTCTACCACTGCAGAAAAGCAGGGGTGTGTAATTATATTCCCAAGTGGTTGCAAGCATTTTACAAGCACGGCAATATGAATAACAGTTATTATTATCAATAATAAAAAATAATGCATCACTGTGTGCTTTTTATGAACCAGACATTTTGTATACATATTCCTGTCCATTTATATGAAGGCAGAGATTGTGGCTCGAGAAACTGCATAATGTGCTCAAGCTCATGCAGCTGGTACGTTGCTGAGCTGGGATTTGAATTCAGGCCAGTCTATCTCTGAAGTCCACAGGAAGACGCATCAGGGACCCGATGCCACTAGATTCCTCCTTAGCACATGTCCCTCAAAGGGACCTGCCATCATCTTGACTCAGAAAACCCTAACGGCTGCCGCTCTGCTTCCTGTGCTCCTGGCCTGCCCAGTGCTGACAATACCCAGAGAAGCCCCTCAGGTGTCCCTTTGGACCTCCCCAGCAGCAGCCGTGCCTGCTGGTGACTTAGACCAGTAGCAGACTGAGGCAGGAGGACCAAACTGTTCCCTAGAGACCAACCCTTCCCGCCCCTCTCCCCCATAGACCTTGAAGCCAAATCCCTTAGTTAATTCAGGGGAAACGTCACGTGACTCCACCGTCTCCAAGGCTGTCACTTGCCCATTCACTCCCTTCTTATTGGCGAAAACTTCTGTCTGGATGCCATCGAGTCTTTTTCCTTCAGTGTCTCTATCTACTCCATTCCAAATTTAAAATTTGCTTCCATTATTGTATCAAAACAATCAATAGAAATTCGATACACAACATAGGAGCTTTTAAATGAATCATCCTTTGGCTTTGATCATTACATTTAAATAAACTCTTTAAAGACTACTAAAGGACCATAGTCCTTTAAAAATAGTTAAATCGTCTGCACTTGTATGCATATCTATGTATATGAATTTATAAATGCCATGTGTATGCATGTATATATACCTGCATGTTAAGGTAAGTGCCAATATCTACATGCAAATGTATAGCTTAATCTCACACACACACACACACACACACACACACACACACACAGGTTTATCTTGTTTTTTGAGGGATGGAACCTGGGCCAATCATTTGCTTGTTTGCTCTCAGATGAATTCCCTGCCCTTGTTATGCCCTACTATGTTTTTAAAGGGGATAATAACCTGTAAGTATTTTAAAATATTTATTTATTTTTTAAATATTAAGATATTCATTTGTGCCACACACCTATATTGTTGCAGATGTGGAGCCTAGAACAACAACCAAAGAAAACCACTGTGGGTCTCGCCTTGCGATATGAGGTTTAAAGGAGGTTAACCATATTAACTACGTCTGCAGCTAGCCCTGTTACATTTACTTTTAAAGTAAACACTACTTAAGTTTCTATCTACTAGACAAGCTTGAGAAGGGCGAATAATATGCAGAACCAAAGGGAGCCTGTATTATACAGCATCCAACTGGGCAAATAGAACCCACGCCAGTGGAGGGTTCATTCAACAGAGGGGATTTAATATGACAAAAGGTGTTTCAAAAGATAAAGGAGCAAAGAGTGAGGCGACTGGAAATTGGGAGCTGTAGAAGCCACTCTCATCCCGGGGGTTGGGCAGACAAAGATGGGAGCCCACAAGTGACGGCTGCTCATAGGCAGCTGGGACCAACAGGAAGGGTGGCCTGGTGGTTGCTGGAGCTCCGGAGGGGACACAGCAGTGGCCAGGGGTGCGGCCAGAAGCAGAGAAAGAGAAGGGAGAAATAGCCTCGCTTCTCCTCTCCTCACATCCTCCAGTCTCCAGCCAGACCCTACTACTGAACAAACCTAAACAAAACCAAGGAAGCCCGAGGGACGTATTTTACAAGGATCAGCAGTCTGAAATACAGAGCAGGGCCAGCAAATTGATGCGATGTAGCCAAGAGCAAATGGAAAATGACTGGTCCTGATTTCATTGTTTAAAAACTAATTAAGACCTTTCTTAATAATTGAGATCTATATCTAGATGTGGATACCGATGTATGCATTGCATCAGCGTACATTCTATCCGTATTTAGGTGGCTGTCCGAGTGACTTTCAGTGTCTTTCTCAGGAGGAAGCATATTGAAGTCAGGACTCAGCAAGCTTGTGGCTGGCTTTGACTGATGAAATATGAGCAGCAGTAACACGTGCTGCATCTGAGCAGAAGCTGTAAGAGCCATCCTGCAGCTCCACCATGTTTTCTTTCCTTCTGCCACAGACCTGTGATGCCCCAGACTAGGTAAGGGGACCATATCATTTATTATCCAAGCTGGGACACTGTATTTATTATACCTTTTTCCAATCCACAGTTGAACCCCGTTGCTTTAAATGTACAGGTTTTCCACCTGAAAAGATGTCTGGAATTTGAAGGAAAACATTGTACATATTCCTTAAAAATACAGCTAACATACTGTTTAAAAATAAGTTTATTCTATGCTTCCCAACTCTTCAGACATCAGATAGTCATAGGCAAATAGAGGGAGAGCAGTCAACTGTGTGTTAACTGCAAAATGGTTAAGGCCTCAAAACATAGACTCCCCAAGTTCATACAATTAACCCTAACTTTGAGATGAGTAAACATTAACGGTTCTTGGGAATTTCCTAGAAGTGATCTTAAAAATTAAGAAGAACAGCTTTGGTCATGTCAGTCCCTTGCTTTTAAACCTCCCCTGTCTCCCTTCTGTACGCAAGCTTCCCAGAAGATAAAAACCAGACTCCTTGGCTTGGCATAAAATCTAACCCCAATTTATCTGCCCAGCTCTGTTTCTGCCTAACACGCCATATATTCCAGAAGCTTAGCTTCTCAGTATCAAGTTATCATTGCTCAACTTCAAGCCTTTTACATCCTATTCCCTCTATGCCTAGGGTTTCCTCTCCACCCCAATTTCTCCATCCCTCTTTTGGTAAAATCCTGTTCACCTTTCAAGTCCAGGCTCAAATGTCCTGTCTTCTGTGAAGCCTTCTTAAATGGACACTCCCCATGCTGCTCTCTTCAGCCTTTATCATTGTAATTCCCTCCTCCGCTTGATCATAGCTCCCCTGGGACTACATCCTCTTCATCTTTATATGCCAAGCATCTATTATGGAGCCTAGCGTATTCTAGGTCCTCTCTAAACATCTGTTGAATAAATGAGTAAATGAATAAATGAAGAATCCCCTATTTATCTTCACATGCTGCTCAGAAATTATGAGATTCCATGGAACCTTTTTTATTTATTTATGGCTGCAGCGGGTCTTCGTTGCTGCGCGTGGGCTTTCTCTAGTTGCGGCGAGCGGGGGCTACTCTTTGTTGCAGTGCACGGGCTTCTCATTGCGGTGGCTTCTCTTGTTGTAGAGCACGGGCTCTTGGTGCCCGGGCTTCAGTAGTTGTGGCACACGGGCTCAATAGTTGTGGCTCGTGGGCTCTAGAGCACAGGGCTCAGTAGTTGTGGCGCACGGGCTTAGGTGCTCTGCGGCATGTGGGATCTTCCCGGACCAGGGCTCAAACCTGTGTCGCCTGCATTGGCAGGTGGATTCTTAACCACTGTGCCACCAGGGAAGTCCCTCCCTGGAATCTTTTAAGAATTCCAGACACCCAGTGTTAAATTCCAGGTATTTACCTATGCTAATTACAGATACAACACTTTATGATGCTACACAGAGTTGGGTTTGGTCTGTTTCATTTAGAATGCTTAGAGTCATTTAAATTTGGAGCTGGAAAGAATCAAAGATAAGCCAGTCCCCTTCAGAGAAAGATGAGATGTGTTGGGCAGAAAGAAGTTAAGTTAAAAAACCATGCAGTTAGCAGTTCCACAGCTAACCCAGTATACTTTTTATTTTGCTATACTTGACTGTGTTGGGGGGAAGGTTGGTCATGTGAATAGTCACAAAAGAGGAAATATAAAGAGAAAATAAAATGTATGGAAAATTAATCATACTTGATAATAATCAAATAAAGCAAATCAAGTATCATTAGTATCCTTTTACACCTACTAAATTTTTTTTAAATGATACAGTCCAAGGCTGCAATGAAATTAGATTCTTATATACTTCTAAAGGCATCATAAATTGGTACAACTTTTTTGGAATGTAATAAGGAAATACAGAACAAGAGTCATAATGTTGACACTGTTTTGACTCTATCTAAAATACCAGGAATTTATTCTATGAAATATTTTAGCAACACTGAAAAACTGTAAGTACTTAGTGCAGTACTGCCTGGTGAGAGCAAACTCAGTATCCAATAGGATGGGATGGTGTATTAAGCTATGGAAAATTTTGCTGTCATTAAACATTATAATTATGCAGCTTACATATACACACGGAAAATATATAATAGAAATTGACATAGTAGAAATCAAAGTAGTATGTGCATTAGAATAGCAATTTTATAAATTATTCTTACAGAAAAGCATTGGAAGGCAATTTTTACAAGAGTTGTGATAGGGTAGGATTATGGGTTTTCTATTTTTATCAACATTTTTTAATGTTGCTATGACATATTTTTTTCGAATAAGAAGCAGGTGGAAAGTAAATACACTCACCAGTGGGAACTGGAAGAATACAAAGGGACTCAGTGAAGCAGGTGAATCATACGTGATTTTGCCCCAAGCATCCCTTACCTGCTGTGGTGGGAATGGAAAGGGAAGTCAAGAAGTGTGTCCTCTGTAGGAAATCTGTTCAATTTGCAGGAAATAGAGGATGAGGGGAAGAAATCTCACTCGATTTTGCTAAGAAGAGAGAATATGGTTTGATCAATGCTGCCTTAATATCCAAGCAAGAGCAGTGATTCTTGGACCTCTGCTGTCTGCTCACCAGGTCAACCATTTCTCAAGACACTGCTAAATGCCAGGCACTGATCTTTCGAAACTTTACGAATTTATTTCAATGAATCCCCATTCCAGTTCAGCGATGTGCTTCCCACCGTGTTTTCTGTATGTCACGAGACCAGATTCTGGGACACAAGACCTGCCTACAAAACCCCTTTCTGTTGAGTCAAACCATAGGCCAGACCAATACATTGAAGCACATATAAGTAAGTGTTCTCGTTACCCAAAAGGAGCTCAAATCGCTTGTCTGCCTGCCACAGGCCAAGCACTCTATTAGGCTCTTGACATATGTTATCTCATTAAATCATAACATGAGATGGGTATATAGCACAGCCCCTATTCAACTCCGAAACTCAAAGAGAAGGTCGCAAGGTGTTCCTCGGTGAAGCCCGAAGCCGTGAGAGGCCTCAGGACATCCCTGCATTTGAACTTCCTTGTTCTTATTTTCAAAGGAGGAGCTAATGGCATGCGGGGCAGAGCTCTGCCGGTGTAGGACTCTCTTGACAGAAGGCAGAATGTACCATATGCCCTGGCCCTGGTCGATCAAGTCTAGAAGCATCACTCCCCAATACCGTGACAACCAAAACTGTCCCACACTTCCAGACCCTCTCTGGGGTGGGAGGGGGCCACCTCCACTTCAGAAACATTAAGCAATTGATATGCATTCCACCTTATATGTTTATCAAGCGCCTTTTCCATGCCAGGCACTCTGCTGGCAGAGAGGCATTTAGTGGGGAAGAATGACATTTATAAATTTATTTATTTTATTTTTGGCTGCACTGGGTCTCTGTCGCCGCGTGTGGGCTTTTCTTTGGTTGCCACGAGCATGGCTTCTCTCGTTGCGGAGCACGGGCTCTAGGCGCACAGGCTTCAGTAGTTGTGGCACGCGGGCTCAACAGTTGTGGCTCGCGGGCTCTAGAGCACCGGGCTCAGTAGTTGTGGCGCACGGGCTTAGTTGCTCCGTGGCATGTGGGATCTTCCCGGACCGGGGCACGAACCCGTGTCCCCTGCATCGGCCACCAGGGAACCACTGCACCACCAGGGAAGCCCGGGAAGAATGACATTTAAAGTGATGCCCTAAAACATGACAAATGCAACAACAGACCATGTGCTGTGAGCACAGAGAGGAAAGTGCATCTCACTGCCTCAAGCGCCCAGGCCAAGCTTAGCGACCTGTCACCGTGAAGTGACTCCAAGGAGAGTTCCAGATTTGCTGTTCAAAGACCCCCATTCCTAGGCTCCATCCGAATCTTAATTACCGTCTCACTTCAGGCTCCTTGTTTATTTCCACAAAGAATTAATTTCTTCCTATGAAAAATGGGAGCCATAATAAGGTCTGTCCTACCTACCTCTCAGAGTCGATTCAGGAGAAAGCGCTGCGGTGCGCTGTGCACATTAGTAATATAGCAGGGATTTGAATTTGAAGCTAATTTGTCTTCTCGGCTGGGAATCAGGCATGTCTGGAAATGTCAACTGACTTGGTGGGGCTGGCAGCCTACTGGCATCTATTTTTTAAGGAGTTGGTTTCCCTGAATTTTCATCTGAGCCCTGTGGCGAGACAGGTTGTCTGCAAAGGTTGAAGAGACTGTTGTCACAAGGAGCTCTGTGAGACACCAGGGCTCACGTGATGCTACGCAGGTACCCAGATAACAAAGTGAGGCCTGGAGCTGGGAGCTGGTGGGGTGGAGGTGGGGCAGGAAACCCTCTCTCCATCTCTGCCCCAAACCCAGCACGTCCTTGCTCCATGAGGGCTTCTGAGTCCCCAGTTCTGCCTTGGCCCTGAGTACAGATGCCAGGACCCTTGCTGCCACCAGTGACAGTGAGGAGATGCCTACTTTTGGATGCTTTCACAGGCAGGAAACATCAACCAGGAGGGCCTGGAGCAAAAGATAACCAGGCAATTGACGACTGGTAAACACAGATGAGATAACCCCCGCAAACCCACAAAATACTCGCCGAGATCCCACACCGAATGAGGGCATTAAACCAATGAAATCTGATTTATTGTTGTTCATGTGACCTCATTTGTACCCGCAGGCTAGGACAACTTGGCTTACGGTTATTTACCACAGTAATGACGTATGTCTCCCTGACAACAGAAGAGGCGATGTCTGTCCAAAGGCCAGCTCCCAGCATGCACTGCCTGCCTCCCCAGGCCCCAGGTACTGTGGGAGGAAGGTATTGAGATGGAAGCCCACTGCCATGACAACCTGGGTTTGGGATTGCTCTTCCTCTCGGTGAACGGGGTAGAGGAGAAAGCAATTTTCCCAAGACCACCTCATTCTTAGTAAAGGTGAAATGACTATGAGGTGTTTATTGAAAGTGGTGGTGCCTGGAAATCAGTCCTTGACTCTTGATTTCATAAAGTTTTATGAACCCAGTGACTTCATAATGTTAATGGGCACGAGGGTAGAAGTTCACCTCCTGGGGCCTTCCCAGGTATTATAAGAGCTGATAGTTGGTAGATTGGTCTCAGGCTGATTAGGCGATTGGAACAGTTCCCCTTTTCCTACCGTGAACTTGCTTTTCCTACCGTGGTAGTCTGTATTTTCCCAAGATGGCTACAACAACATCTCCCATCCACATGCTTTCCTTACAGTGTGACTTGACATTTCTCCCATGGAGTGGCAGGGTCTCTGTCCCCTCCCCTTGAGTCTGGGGGAACCTTTGCCACTGTCTTAAGTAGAGAGTACGGTAGAAGTGGAGCTATGTGACCTCTGAGGTTAGAGCATCAAAACGCCACGCACTTCCGCCCAGCTCTCTTGGAACGCCACTTCCTGGAACCCAGCCCCTCTGTTCTGAAGAATCCCAGGCAGGCTGTGGAGAGACTCCTGTGGAGAGAACCAAGGCTCCCAGCCTCCGGTCGAGCTGAGCCTCCAGACAATGGCCAGCACTGACCAGCCAGCCATGTGAGTGAGGAACCCTGAAAGTGGATCCTCCAGATTTTGCTGCCATCCTTTCTTCACGTTGCTAACATACTATTGTCAGCTCCATCCGAGCTGCTCATGATAAGCTCCGCCTTTGGTCTGCGCTATTTTGTTTGATTATAAAATAGGTTTCTTTGCTTTCTAAATCCTACTGGCATTTGCTTTAGAATTTGTCTCATCACCAAAGATGCAGTTTGGTTAATTAATCCCAGCGCTTCTTGAGGGAAAATTGCAGAACTTGAGAATTACAAGACATTACTTCAATGCCTGTATTCTGAACACCTTTTAAAAATTATCAAAGACCTAAAGAGTTGGGCTTTTCTCTAAAGGTACCACACCCTAGGACTAGAAAATGACCCCTTAAGTTGACCTTCTGTGTTATATTGGGGGAGATAGACAGAAGGGGGGGATTTTTAATTTATCATCCACATCCCCTTCTCTTTCCGCTACATTTAATGTGATCCTCAGAAGGCTATGTCCCTGTCTTGCTCTTATTTAAAACAGAGACTCCTCTCATCAATTTCCCCAATTTTAAGTTTGTGAAGTAGGACAAAAAAAAAAAGGAAGGTCTGCTGTTACACTAATTTCACTTATTCTCACCTCATTTCAAAACCACGTTATTTTCCCTGCTGCATTTCTACCAGCTATTTTCTTTGGCAACCTATGGGTTTCCTGCAGAGAGGGGACAATGGGCAAGTTAAGTGAGAGAGATGATTTACGAGGCTTTTTTCCTTTTGCTCTAATTTATAGGAAAATTGTCCTTGCATGGATGACAGGCCACAGCCCACATCACTGAGGGATTCATCATTATGGGGAGGGGGAAGGAATAAATAGAATAATATTTTATATTAGTAATACCCAATATATTTGATGGTAATAGTTCACGTATACCTTGGATATTAGTAAAAATGCCTTTTTTTTAAAACTGAAAGAATATTTGCCTTTATTTCAGACAGTACTTCACTTCTTTTGTAAGCGTTAATTTGTATCTGTTTCAGCTAGGATTATGTTCTACCGCATAAAATAGAGAACCAAAATAAAAGAGGTTTGAAACCACAATCCTATCCTTTCATGTAAAAGGCAGCCAGCACTGAGCAGTCCAGGGCTGGTAGAACAGCACTACAAAGATACCAGGACTCAAGACTTCTTCTCTTTCTGTTTTATCATTCTTAGCACATAGTTTCCATCCTCAAGCTGCAGGTGCACCAGCATCTTGTCTGGGATCCCAGAAATCAAAGGAGGAAAAGGGAGAGGAAAACCCATACAGCACCCAGCTGAGTCACCTCCCTCTAAGAGGCATCCCTGGCAATTTCACACAGTAGTCTGCTTGCATCTCGATGGCCAGAATGTAATCACATGATCACCTGTAGCTTCAAAGGAAGCTGGGAAAACATTAGCACCACAGCATGCAGCGGTCTCTCCCTTCTCCAGGCTCCTCTAATGCTTTTGTCTACTCTACACGATCTAATACCCAACTATAGCCTTCTATTGTTCTGGTTCCAGGAGCAAGCAGAGTTCTTTACTAGAATTGTAAGCTCCTTGCGGTAATTACCACATCTCTTATACTGCACCCTTTACAGTTCCTGGTATGAGGCTCTGACATATTGCTACACAAAATTGTACACGTTCTATTTCTCATTAAAGGAGGAGAATGGAATTTGGATTGGTAACCAGCAGTCTGATACAATGTCATCAATACATGATACCTCATTCATCATAGATATTACATTTAAATTTTATACAGTTGAATAACTATTTTTGGATTGCCTCCTCTGTTCTAGCTCCAAATCAGGTACTACGAAGAGTGTGGTAAAAGTATGTCACATGGTAATTAATTCCCTTCAAGGAGCTTACCATTTTATAAAGCACTCTGTTTGCTCATGAAACGCAGAACAGTAGAAGAGAGCTGTCATCAGGTCTTATAGTATATAGTGTAGATAATATGCACTGGAGGAAATTGGAGAAGGGAGGAACTTCTGAAATCTGTGATGCTAATGTTTTCCTGAAGAAGATAGAACCTGCCATGGGAATTGAAAAATATGGTGGACACACATGATGTCAACTTGGCTGGACCCCAAGGCTAAACACTATTCTGGGTTTGTCTGTGAGACGGGTTCTACCAATTCAGCATTTGAATCAGTAGACCGAGTAAAGGAGATGGCCCTCCCCAGTGTGGGCAGGCCTCATCCAGTCCTTAGAAGGCCTGGATAGAACAAAAAGGCCAAATAAGAGAGAATTCTCTCTCTCTGCCTGTCTTCAAGCTGGAACATCAGGCCTCTACTACCCTTCGGACTCAGACTCAGACTGGAACTTACACTGTTGCCTCTCCTGGTTCTCGGAACCCCTGGACTTGGATTGAAACTATCCCATCAGCTCTTCTGAGTCTCCAGCATGCTGACTGTAGATCTTGAAAATTCTCAGTCTTCATAATTGCATTCCTCAAAGATTCCTGACTATTACAAGTATGCAACAAAACTTTTAGTACACTTAGCATCTTCTAAGCCTTAGGTATAGTGATAAGCACAGGAATACAGAGCTGAAAGATACATTCCTGTTCCTGAATTAACTTATGGACCAGTCGTGGGAGAGAGAGGAGAGAAGACAGCCCATGATGATACCATGTGAAAGTGCTATGATGCAGGGAGGCACAGAGTGCTGTGGGAACACAGGGAGGGACCCTTAACTCAGCTGAAGGGAAGGGGGTCTTTAGGGGACAGGGAATGGGTGTCTCAGAAGACTTCCCAAAGGAAGGGTGGAGGCATGTGGGGTATGTAGGGTAGACTTGAAGGAACGTGTTTTCGAGTTTGTTTGTTTTGTTGGAGAGACTTGCATGTTTTTAAAGACTGGGAAGAAAGTGTTGATAGAGAAAGGGAGACATTGAAAGTATTAGAGGGAGGGAAAGTGGGGGAAAGAGAAGGCAGGAGGAGAAGAGATTCAGAGCTCGTGGGAAGAGCTGAGCCCTCATTCAGAATGAGAAATGATGAGGCACACAGGGCTCAGAGCTGAAGGGGCCCCTCCAGCTTCCTCTGATTTAGCAATCCTAGATTCCCAGTGTGGAAAAGGAGGCACAGAATCTGGGATATGGGGGGAAAAAAACTCACCTAGGGGATAAAGACTGTGGATTTGTCATCAGAGTCACAGGCACCTGATCATGACCTCTGGAAACTCTCCCAGTGGTAGGACCCAGCAGAGGCCCACGGGGGCCCACACTGCCTCTGTTTCCTCTCTATTCTTGCCCATTATGTCTCCCTTTCCCCTCTCTGCTTGGTTTCTGACTGTCTCCTCTCTCCTCTCTTCTACACAATTCACTCACTTTTTTGCAGACTCACAAACCCAGTGAGTTTCCTTTTATCATCCAGTTGTTGTGGTTTGTCAACCATTTGTCACCACTGACCTGAGTGGTATAATCCATTCTGGGCCCCTGGATGCTGAAGCCAACCACCTGGGGTCCCCAGACCCCCCACCCCCCGCCAACTGCAAGTCCATGGATGCTGGTGCCTTCTGAAGTCCCAAAGCAGATGTGAGGGTTCCTACTCGCTCTTGAACCCATCCCATGCAGCTTCTCTTCCCAGGTGCTTCTGCATGTCCAAGGCAACTTGGGAAGGTAAGAAGGGTCACAGAGGAATTCAAAATATTCAGTTGATACATAGTTTCAGTTTGAGGTGGCTTGATTTGTGTGATTTGAAATAAATGCAGTAAGAGCACCATTTATTTCCAACTCTGCAGTAAGATTATTAACTTTTTCTTCCAAAGATAAACTTGATTACATTACTTATTTATACTATGTACATTGCATCAGAGGTAAAAAAAAATGCATCAGGGTAAAAAAAATCTTACACGGTTTTTTAAATGAGTGTTTTCTTATCCGCTGCTAATAACAGATTAGATTATTAAAAAGGAAGAATTTTAAACGTGCAACTCAGCCTCAGGTCTTAGTACTGCTTGTTTACTTTTACACATTTTGCTAAACTTGACAGACAATCTAGAAATATCATCTCTGCTCACTTTCAATTCCTCATTTTTATCCCAATGCTGTACTTTTGTGTTGAGGTCTATGACATATCAGGAGAGGCAGCATCGTACAGGAGAAAAAAATGGGAGCTTTGGAGCTGCATATATTTAAGTTTACAAGTCTAGTGTGCCTTTTACTAGTTGGGGACTGGGGTTATATCATTAAAGAGCAATTCAGATTTCAGTTGTTTTAATTTGTATATTCAATGACAAATTTACTGGGTGCTCACTGTGAACCAGGCACTGTGCTATGTGACCACAGTTAATCTGGACAGCAGTCCGATGAAATAGGTATTACTATTTTCTCCATTTTACAGATGAGCAAGGTGAGACTTAGATTAGCTAAATTAAGGATATTCACCAAATAAGCTAGAAGTCAAACCTATGTGTCTGACTCTAAGACAACCCTCTTAGCCATGGTCCCACACTGCCTGGCATGTAGATCAGCTCCAGGCCTAGTAATATCAATAGCACCTGCACAGTAGGTGTCATCTCTAAAGGAAGATGAAGAAATAGAGGTTAGAGAAAATCCCACATCCTCAGAAGGCAAGACCATTCAGCTTTATAGTCCTTCAGCCTTTTCCCTGTCCTGGCCATACTTCCTTTCTTGCAGGAAGGCATGAAACATTGGCCCCATCAGTTCTCTGAAGGATGCAGCCCTCTCTCGTTGGGATGGTAAGAGGGACCATGATGCCCAATTTAATTCATGCCTTCCTTATCCCTAAAGGATTTAAAGTAGACTTATCAATTCATATGGCATGTTTCCCTGTTCCTTTATCTTTCACAAAGTGCTAGCGTATATTATCTCATTCAGATCTCCCAAAAACCCTGACGAAAATGAGGTTCAGAGATTCTAAACAGTAGGCTCAAGTCAACAGGGTAATTATTCGTAGCACGAGGGGAATTGGACCACAAACCCCTCACGTCTATGTTAGTTACAATTCTTAGCTGTGATGGTTTCTCCCTGAGTGTTTAAATGAAACATGAATACAATAAGAAGTGAGTGCTTAATTATGTGCTCATGACACTTCCTGGCTTGGAAGCCTCTTAGGGAAGCCCACCACTGATGAGGTCTAGCACAAAAGATGCAGGCATTGCCACCTACCTATCCCCAGCCTACACTTTCTGCATCCTTCACCCCTGCCCTAGCCACACTGTTATGAACGAAACTTGAGTCCACTTGCCTCAGTGCAGTAAAGCCAATCTGCTGACACTCAGTAGTGGTGAAGGAAAATGCAGTGTTTATTGCAGGGCACTAAGCAAGGAGTCCAAGGTAGCTAGTGCTTAAAGGGCCCAAACTCCCTGAAGGCCTTCAGGGAAAGGTTTTTAAAGACAGGATGAGGGAGGGGATTTTCGGAGTGTGTGATCAGGTCACGGACATTCTTCTGATTGGTTGGTGATGAGGAAATCAGGAGCCAACATCATCAACCTTCTGGTTCCAACCAGTCTGGGGTCCACATGCTTGTGATCAGCATATGGTTAACTTCTTCCACCTGGTGGGGGTTTCAGTATCTGCAAAACAGCTCAAAGGACATGGCTCAGAGTATTATCTATAGCCCTTGAGTAGGAGCTAAAAGTCCTTGACTTTGTTAATGGCTAAACTATTATTGTCTTGCTTGACTGTTTTCCTTTCTTTCTGCATTTTCTCACTTCTCTGATTAAATTTACTCTTTGGAACTCGGGGAAGGCCTAGGAAGCTAAAGTTTTTTCTACAGGCAAGAAGCAGGTGGAGGACATTTAGCAGGGGTGGGAGGCATCCTGTTCTGAGAAGGCCCCATAGGGTCCTACTTGGTTAGGACACTGCCTCTACTCAAGTGATGTCAGAGCAGCTGCTGTTGCAGAATACCATGTCCCTTCATCTATCCAGGTTTGCTCTGCTGTTGCTTCTTCAAGGAACCACTCTTGTCCCCTGCCCATTCTCTGTGTAGAACACACTAACTACTCTTTCAGAGCCCCACACAGTTATTACCCTCTCTAGAAAACTTCTCCCAAATTCCTATCCCACAAAAAACGATTGTGCACCACTTTGCAAATGCTCCACCATAATTATTTGCTTACACATCTTTCTTCCTACTAGAATGAGAGTTTCAAGACCAGTAACCTCCCATTCATTTTAATGCCCACCACCCAGCTAAATGTACCCGGCACACAGAAGTACCTACAAATGGGTTTAGAAGGTTTTGTTATTGCTTTTTAGCTAACTGTATTTGACTTTCTGCTCTGTGCCAGGACATTTATCGAAATGCTTTGCCTATAATAACACATCCAGTCCTCACAACAACCCATGAGGTGGGTTCTATTATATTCCTTACCCTACAAATGAGGAAACTGTAAAACTATACCTAAAAGGAGAGAGATTGGGGAACCTCACTAGTAAGAGCCTGACTTCCTAGTTTCACCAAAAGCAAAAACTGCGATCGTTCTCTTCCTCTACAGAAAGAGCATGGCTGCACGATCACATCCCCACGATCTCTTTACAAAGGTCTTTGAAAGAACACAGTCTGCTTGTATCATATCTTCACCACAGCTTGTGACGGTAATTGTTTTTCTTTACCATCCCTTCGAAGGCCATTTATAAATCTTATAAAACCTATAATTAGACATAGAAGCCCGAGTTGCCTTTCTTTTTTTCCTGGTTTTACTGAAGGTAGTATTTCAGGTGGGAAAAAAGGAATTGGAAAACACATCCCCTCCAGCATCCTTAGGGAGGTGGGTAAGTAGGGAACCCCAGGGAATTTCCTCGAGGTGCCTCCTAATGTGAGCAGAAGGATGGGGACCACTTTCTCTTTCTTAAAGTGGCACAATGAAGATTATATCTTTGGATTGAACAATGTTCCCCTGCCAAGCAGAATTGGAGGGTGAATTAGGATGAATTTTCTTTCCTCTTCCAAGTCCATGAGAGCACCTTATTGCATTCTCTATCAAAGTCAATAAATATATCTGGTATTGTCTGTGGAAAAAAACAGAGCTGAGCCTCCCTCAAGGAGCTTCAAATCTGCTGGAGAGAGTCACCTAATCCACAGACTGCAACACAGTATTTACTTAAATTGTGGCTCAGATAGGGATAGGAGCAAAGTGTTGGAACCGGTCATAGAGAGGAAGACATTTTTGTGGACAAATGGAGAAGGCTTCATGGTTGGGGAATCCTTTCACTATTCCATGACTGAAAAGGAAATGAGCTCACTGGTGTCATTAATCCTCATAACTTCTTATCAGGTAGTTTCGAGTCCAGCAGAATCACACCATTTCACAGAGGAATGCAATATTGAAGGATACAGAAATGTAGAAGGGAGGAATAGAGGACATAATAACGATATACAGCATTAAATAAATGCCTACAAAATATCAGATGTTTCACATATATTATTTAATTTAATCAGTCGGAACCCTGCCTGGCCCATTGCACCGTTGAAGAAACTAAGGCTCAACAATGTTAAGTCATCCACCCAAGTCACAGAGTTCCCAGTTGTCAGAGCCAGGATTCGAAACTAGGTCTATCTCTTCTGGCTTTGGGGTTTTTTTCTATTTCACCATGCTGCCTTTAAAAAAATCATATAAAAGGCAAATAAATGATAGATGTTGTTCTTCCTCAAGGACATGAAAGGAATGTACAAACAGCACAGTCATTTTCTGCAGTAAAATCTTTTAATTATGACCCAAATCACAGCACTGCCGTGCTAAGCTGAATGTGAGCTCACCTGAAGTCAAAGCACTTCACAGCAAGTTCAGTGGCAACAATTCAGCTCTTTTTCTATTAACAAATAGAGAACCCTGGGAAGGAACGTTTTATCCAACTTAGACCAAAATCTTATAGAGTGAGACATTTACAAGGATGCCTGCAGGAGGGGAAAGAAAAGGGAAAGGTAGAGTTTGCAACTTACTATCTTTAAAATTTCACTTGGGAAGCTACTGTTATTAGGTTTTAGAATACAGTACACCCCTTTTGAGGACTGTTTTAGGGAATATTTGCAGGGAGTGTAAAAGCCTGAATGAACAGGTTAGCAGGATTGTGTGGCTAGGACCATCTGTCCAGCTTGATGGGTTCAGAACCAAGTCTACAGCCCAAAGGAAGAGTCCATGTTTCAGGCGATGCTCATGATCACCAATGGTTGCTTTTCATAAGTAATGAGATAACTCATCTCATTTGTTTCCCAAGGTAGGCGATGGATTCTGTCATTACTTTCAATGATGTATTTACCCTCCATCATTTTTAATCTTTGAGCATTGTGAATATCTACAAAGCACTTTAGAAGCATCTGACCCCGATGATTCTAAATATGCAGAACATCCTAAGCTCTTCTTCTTTTAAAAGGCTCTGAATCAGGCAACGGCATCACAGAACTTTAGTTTATTACCTTGTTATTCTTTTGTATTACCTTTTTTTTTTTTTTTTTTTTTTTGCGGTACGTGGGGCCCCCACTGTTGTGGCCTCTTCCATTGCAGAGCACAGGCTCCGGACACGCAGGCTCAGCGGCCATGGCTCACGGGCCCAGCTGCTCCGCAGCATGTGGGATTCTCCCGGACCGGGGCACGAACCCGTGTCCCCTGCATCGGCAGGCGGACTCTCAACCACTGCGCCACCAGGGAAGCCCTGTATTACCTTTTTAATCTTTTGTATGAGACGCATGTGTATAAAATATATGTGATAAACACACACAAGATAGGAAAATTCTAAAAAAAATACCACTGGAATTGAGCAAAGGCTTCCTCAGTTCCACCTGTGCTCCTCAGTAGGTGACAGAGGAGAATATGCTTGAAGATTCCAAGTGAAAGAATCTTCCAGCACACAGAAGAGGCAGACACAAGGATGATGAAAAAGAGGGATGTCCTGGAAGAAAGTATCCTTCCAGGAGATCCAATAAAACACTGCGTTTAAATTAAGTTCAATATTCCTACTAAGTCACTCATGACAAGAATATATCCCATCTTGAACTAATTTCTCTGTGACAAGATGACAGCCAACTTCATCACATGTAGGGGCAAGAAAAATTCACCAGGACTCTGGGATTCATTGATTCATTTCTTCAACATTTCCTGAGAACCTACTCTCGTTACTCTTTGCTCATCCTATCCTTCCAGTTCTGAGCGATGAAAACAGAGGATTGAGCAAAGGGTAAAAACAATTTAGTCCCCAACCTTCATAGTTAATTTGTTAATTATGCATATTTATCACCAATATGAGTATAGCTTCTGCCTCTCTCTGGAATAGATCACTTCTTCACTCAAAAAATTTTGTCAGTGCGCCTTCAGGCCCGAAACAGTAAGTATATCCCATAAGTCTAAAAAGAAATACGGGCATGCTAAGTCATTTTCATCAAAATCCCAATATATAACTGAAGGAAATTTGGCTTCCAGTGTTGTGTCATTAAGGCAAATGAAAGAAATGGTGACTTACCGTAACAAGGTAAATATCAAAAGATAGACGCTAAAATTTTAATGAAAATCGTTAGAGTTTGCACCGTAGGAAATTTAGTGGATATATTCTGAGTATCGGGCTCATGCTTTAAAGGCATGTTGAGGCTAATTAATTTTGTTCATTTCAAAACGGAAGAGGCTAGAGAACAGGGTCCCAGTGACCGATGGGGTTCTTCCAAGTGTGAAAGACATGAGAAAAATGCAAAGATAACCTGGTAGTTTTCAGGGAGGATTGCCATGTTCCGTTACTATAATTTCATCTCAGCAAAGGGCATACTCAGCATCCAGTGGGTATTTATTTAATCCCTCAGTAAAAATGGAAGCAAATGGCTCTGCTGAGGACTCAGGAGCAGAAGATCTGACCGCGTTGACCGCACAACTGTGCCTCTGAAATCTGGGACGAGATAAATACCAGGGCTTTGAGGTCAGCTCTCAAATGGAGAGACAGGTATGTATTAGGAATATTCAAAATAGTCTTTGAAGCAAGACGGTCTGGCTGTTTGTCTGTTGCCCCCAGGTTTTAATCTGCAGTTCCATGTCCCCCCCTGCCTGGAGCTGGAGGACAAGTAGGCAAAGGGCAAAAAGGGCCAAAGGGCCAAAGCAGACAGACCCTCCTGTCTCACACATAAGGAGACTACCAAGTTCAGAATACTGCAGCATTTTGAGTTTAGGAGTCAGGTGGGCCGAGATCTTTTGGCCAGGTGACTCTTAGTGTGCAATCATAACCATGACATTTTCTTGGGAGTAGCTGGTCTGTACCAGCCCCTGAGCACCCACAGACTGGGAGAGTAATATGGGTATTTCCATGAAGCTGAGTGCTGACACCCGTCATTTTCATAATGACTGTATTTCTCATCTCCTCCATTTCCGTGGGCCAGCCATAAAGTGTGTAGTGTAGCACAACTACCTGTATGTGCTTCTACTTACTCAAGTTTACAGCTTCTGTACAATACTGATTAATCCTCCCTTCTCCATGACACTGAGGCAGTAACATTCTAATGCCATCTTTATTATTGTTCAGCAGATACCATACTACTGCCTACAGAAATAGTGTAGATCACGGAACTAGTGTTTGAGGTCCATAAAATGCAAGGTTATGAGTATTTCATTACTATACACTTTATTTCCCTGTCTATTCTGCATCTCCCAAAATGTTGTTTGTTTATTTATTGGCTCACTGTTCACCAGGAATGCTTAATTTTTTTTTTTTTTTTTTTTTTTTTTTTTTTTTTTTTTTTTTTTTGCGGTATGAGGGCCTCTCACTGTTGTGGCCTCTCCCGTTGCGGAGCACAGTCTCCGGACGCGCAGGCTCAGCGGCCATGGCTCACCGGCCCAGCCGCTCCGCGGCATGTGGGATCTTCCCAGACCGGGGCACGAACCCGTGTCCCCTGCATCGGCAGGTGGACTCTCAACCAACTGTGCCACCAGGGAAGCCCCTTAATTCTTAATATAAGGTATGGACTGGATCACCAACCCCAGCTGTGTGGGCTGAGCTACATTTGAAAGTAATGATAGATGGTTTTTGTTTTTGTTTTCCTTTTTACATCTTTTTCCAACACGCAAATACTTGACTGTCAGATGACCTCACTAATAGGAGTTTGAACTGCTTCGTCATAATTGCATTGATTTGCAAGCCCCACAAATTGACTCGCACACATATCTCCTGTGAACTACGGCTACGTATTTAAATTTTTCTCAACGCCCCATTGTATCCATCTTTGGCTGAAGTAAGCAGTTAGACTTGGGCTGCAGATCTTGGCAGTGAAAGACACATTGTCCAAGTGCAATTAGCTTCATTCCCTGTGCTGGTACAAATGATTTGTATGAATCAGCTGGTCCTGCAAGAGATGCAACCATTATCACCTGCTTCTGAATTTTCCTTTAACTACAAAATTCATATTAGTAAATAGCCAGGGGGATTCAGTCTTAGCAAAATCAGAGCCTGAATGCCATGCATTAAGGTGCTAACTTCTCTCCCGCTATAGAGCATAGTAGATATTAATACAACTCTTTGGTACAGGCTGCAAAATATATAAAATATCATAATTATATCTACGATTCAGCAATGAAACAATTTTCCCCCTTTCTTCACTGTCATCAGCATAATAGCAGCCTATGGGATTTGTATTTTCTGGCTCTGATCCCTTTTATGAGCTGTAGGAAAAAAAAAATACAAGCAGGTTAGTTTCACAGCTCTGAGAAGGCCTCATGACAGAAATATTGCTTTTAATGTTATTGTCTCTTTCTAGCTTGTAATCCACTCTCTTTGGGTGGAGAGGCTTCTGTGCTGATGTAGCATCACTTCTGTTTTTCTGATAAACCTCTATGTTCCCTCCTTGCTTCCCCCTCCCATCTGGATGGGGAAATAATTAACCAGCTTTCAGGATCATGCTATGTTATCTATAGGGAGGGGGTTAGTCACAGGAGAATGAAGTCAGAAGGAGGCATGTCTCCCAGGTTTCTCTTGGAGACATAAAAGAACAGAAGAAAGATGGCTTCTGAGTGAATATTCACATCCCATTTATTTTGCTAGCCAAGACAAATATCACAGCTCATATCTAACATTTGAAAACTTTTTTTTTAAATACATTAGAGAAAGTTTAATCCATCCAAGTAAAATGATGGATTAATAAGTCAAGGACAGAATAGTAGAAGGAAAATATAGAGAATGACGCCCGTGTCAATCTGAAAGGGGCGGAAAAAAAACTGAAATAGAAATGGGGGAAAAAAAGTGTACCATACCAACCTTAAATAAAAAACCCTCCTGTAGTTATGCTAAATGTTAATTAATGTTACCCAAGACCCCTATGGTGCTATTACTTCAGAAACAGGTATCTTCAAGCCATCTGAGATTCTTTTTGTTATAACCTACACTGTGAGCATCATGGATTGAACACTAGGATAAATATTCCCTCTATAATTATTGGTAATAATATTCTGTGCACATTTATGTCCCCCATCATCATCTGTGATGAGGCTAATCCAGTACTTTCTGCATGAACTGTTATAATACCCAAAGCAGCAGGACGGAATATTATCAAGCTTGGTTTTCCGATGGAAGACATAATGTAATAGAGTTCATTTCTGGAAAATAGGCTAGGGATGGAATTCGTTAGAATCAGCCATACAGACAGACACCTGGACCACTCCGAGGTGACTCGCTGAAGTGACCAGTTCTCAGAACAGTATCCTGTCAGTCCCAGAAAGCCATCCTCAATACAGTTCCTCAGAACTCAGAAAATATTCTGTAGTCGCGATGCATTCTTTGTTTTTGGTTTTTTTTTTCATTTTAACATCTTTATTGAAGTATAATTGCTTTACAATGGTATGTTAGCTTCAGCTTCACAACAAAATGAATCAGTTATATATATACATATGTTCCCATATCTCTTCCCGCTTGCGTCTCCCTCCCTCCCACCCTCCCTATCCCACCCCTCCAGGCGGTCACAAAGCACCGAGCTGATCTCCCTGTGCTATGCGGCTGCTTCCTACTAGCTATCTACCTTACGTTTGGTAGTGTATATATGTCCATGCCTCTCTCTCGCTTTGTCACAGTTTACCCTTCCCCTCCCCATAGCCTCAAGTCCATTCTCTAGTAAGTCTGTGTCTTTATTCCTGTTTCACCCCTAGGTTTTTCATGACATTTTTTTTTCTTAAATTCCATATATATGTGTTAGCATACGGTATTTGTCTCTCTCTTTCTGACTTACTTCACTCTGTATGACAGACTCTAGGTCTATCCACCTCATTACAAATAGCTCAATTTTGTCTCTTTTTATGGCTGAGTAATATTCCATTGTATATATGTGCCACCTCTTCTTTATCCATTCATCCGATGATGGACACTTAGGTTGTTTCCATCTCTGGGCTATTGTAAATAGAGCTGAAATGAACATTTTGGTACATGACTCTTTTTGAATTATGGTTTTCTCAGGGTATATGCCCAGTAGTGGGATTGCTGGGTCATATGGTAGTTCTATTTGTAGTTTTTTAAGGAACCTCCATACTGTTCTCCACAGTGGCTGTATCAATTTACATTCCCACCAACATTGTAAGAGGGTTCCCTTTTCTCCACACCCTCTCCAGCATTTATTGTTTCTAGATTTTTTTGATGATGGCCATTCTGACCAGTGTGAGATGATATCTCATTGTAGTTTTGATTTGCATTTCTCTAATGATTAGTGATGTTGAGCATTCTTTCATGTGTTTGTTGGCAGTCTGTATATCTTCTTTGGAGAAATGTCTATTTAGGTCTTCTGCCCATTTTTGGATTGGGTTGTTTGTTTTTTTGTTATTAAGCTGCATGAGCTGCTTATAAATTTTGGAGATTAATCCTTTGTCAGTTGCTTCATTTGCAAATATTTTCTCCCATTCTGAGGGTTGTCTTTTGGTCTTGTTTGTGGTTTCCTTTGCTGTGCAAAAGCTTTTAAGTTTCATTAGGTCCCATTTGTTTATTTTTGTTTTTATTTCCATTTCTCTAGGAGGTGGGTCAAAAAGGATCTTGCTGTGATTTATGTCATAGAGTGTCCTGCCTATGTTTTCCTCTAAGAGTTTGATAGTTTCTGGCCTTACATTTAGGTCTTTAATCCATTTTGAGCTTATTTTTGTGTATGGTGTTAGGGAGTGATCTAATCTCATACTTTTACATGTAGCTGTCCAGTTTTCCCAGCACCACTTATTGAAGAGGCTGTCCTTTCTCCACTGTACATTTCTGCCTCCTTTATCAAAGATAAGGTGACCATATGTGCGTGGGTTTATCTCTGGGCTTTCTATCCTGTTCCATTGATCTATATTTCTGTTTTTGTGCCAGTACCATACTGTCTTGATTACTGTAGCTTTGTAGTATAATCTGAAGTCAGGAAGCCTGATTCCTCCAGCTCCATTTTTCGTTCTCAAGATCGCTTTGGCTATTCGGGGTCTTTTGTGTTTCCATAAAAATTGTGAAATTTTTTGTTCTAGTTCTGTGAAAAATGCCAGTGGTAGTTTGATAGGGATTGCATTGAATCTGTAGTTTGCTTTGGGTAGTAGAGTCATTTTCACAATGTTGATTCTTCCAATCCAAGAACATGGTATATCTCTCCATCTATTTGTATCATCTTTAATTTCTTTCATCAGTGTCTTATAATTTTCTGCATACAGGTCTTTTGTCTCCTTAGGTAGGTTTATTCCTAGATATTTTATTCTTTTTGTTGCAATGGTAAATGGGAGTGTTTTCTTGATTTCACTTTCAGATTTTTCATCCTTAGTGTATAGGAATGCCAGAGATTTCTGTGCATTAATTTTGTATCCTGCTACTTTACCAAATTCATTGATTAGCTCTAGTAGTTTTCTGGTAGTATCTTTAGGATTCTCTATGTATAGTATCACATCATCTGCAAAGAGTGACAGCTTTACTTCTTCTTTTCCGATTTGGATTCCTTTTATTTCCTTTTCTTCTCTGATTACTGTGGCTAAAACTTCCAAAACTATGTTGAATAAGAGTGGTGAGAGTGGGCAACCTTGTCTTGTTCCTGATCTTAGTGGAAATGCTTTGAGTTTTTCACCATTGAGGACGATGTTGGCTGTGGGTTTGTCATATATGGCCTTTATTATGTTGAGGAAAGTTCCCTCTATGCCTACCTACTTTCTGCAGGGTTTTTATCATAAATGGGTGTTGAATTTTGTCAAAAGCTTTCTCTGCATCTATTGAGATGATCATATGGTTTTTCTCCTTCAATTTGTTAATATGGTGTATCACGTTGATTGATTTGCGTATACTGAAGAATCCTTGCATTCCTGGAGTAAACCCCACTTGATCACGGTGTATGATCCGTTTAATGTGCTGTTGGATTCTGTTTGCTAGTATTTTGTTGAGGATTTTTGCATCTATGTTCATCAGTGATATTGGCCTGTAGTTTTCTTTCTTTGTGACGTCCTTGTCTGGTTTTGGTATCAGGGTGATGGTGGCCTCGCAGAATGAGTTGGGGAGTGTTCCTCCCTCTGCTATATTTTGGAAGAGTTTGAGAAGGATAGGTGATAGCTCTTCTCTAAATGTTTGATAGAATTCGCCTGTGAAGCCATCTGGTCCTGGGCTTTTGCTTGTTGGAAGATTTTTCATCACAGTTTCAATTTCAGTGCTTGTGATTGGTCTGTTCATATTTTCTATTTCTTCCTGATTCAGTCTTGGCAGGTTGTGCCTTTCTAAGAATTTGTCCATTTCTTCCAGGTTGTCCATTTTATTGGCATAGAGTTGCTTGTAGTAATCTCTCATGATCTTTTGTATTTCTGCAGTGTCAGTTTTTACTTCTCCTTTTTCATTTCTAATTCTATTGATTTCAGTCTTCTCCTTTTTTTTCTTGATGAGTCTGGCTAATGGTATATCAATTTTGTTTATCCTTTCTAAGAACCAGCTTTTAGTTTTATTGATCTTTGCTATCGTTTCCTTCATTTCTTTTTCATTTATTTCTGATCTGATTTTTATGATTTCTTTCCTTCTGCTAACTTCGGGGTTTTTTTGTTCTTCTTTCTCTAATTGCTTTAGGTGCAAGTTTAGGTTGTTTATTCGAGATGTTTCCTGTTTCTTAAGGTAGGATTGTATTGCTATAAACTTCCCTCTGAGAACTGCTTTTGCTGCATCCCATAGATTTTGAGTCGTCGTGTCTCCATTGTCATTTGTTTCTAGGTATTTTTTGATATCTTCTTTGATTTCTTCAGTGATCACTTCGTTATTAAGTAGTGTATTGTTTAGCCTCCATGTGTTTGTATTTTTTACAGATCTTTTCCTGTAATTGATATCTAGTCTCATAGCGTTGTGGTCGGAAAAGATACTTGATACAATTTCAATTTTCTTAAATTTACCAAGGCTTGGTGTGTGACCCAAGATATGATCTATCCTGGAGAATGTTCCATGAGCACTTGAGAAAAATGTGTATTCTGTTTTTGGATGGAATGTCCTATAAATATCAATTAAGTCCATCTTGTTTAATGTATCATTTAAAGCCTGTGTTTCCTTATTTATTTTCATTTTGGATGATCTGTCCATTGGTGAAAGTGGGATGTTAAAGTCCCCTACTATGAATGTGTTACTGTCGATTTCCCCGTTTATGGCTGTTAGTATTTGCCTTATGTATTGAGGTGCTCCTATGTTGGGTACATAAATATTTACAATTGTTATGTCTTCTTCTTGGACCGATCCCTTGATCATTATGTAGTGTCCTTCTTTGTCTCTTGTAAAAGTCTTTATTTTAAAGTCTATTTTGTCTGATATGAGAATTGCTACTACAGCTTTCTTTTGGTTTCCATTTGCATGAAATACCTTTTTCCATCCCCTTACTCTCAGTCTGTATGTGTCTCTAGGTCTGAAGTGGGTCTCTTGTAGATAGCAAATATATGCGCCTTGTTTTTGTATCCATTCAGCCAATCTGTGTCTTTTGGTGGGAGCATTTAGTCCATTTACATTTAAGGTAATTATCGATATGTATGTTCCCATTCCCATTTTCTTAATTGTTTTGGGTTCGTTATTGTAGGTCTTTTCCTTCTTTTGTGTTTCTTGCCTAGAGAAGTTCCTTTAGCGTTGTTGTAGAGCTGGTTTGGTGGTGCTGAACTCTCTCAGCTTTTGCTTGTCTGTAAAGGTTTTAATTTCTCCATCAAATCTGAATGAGATCCTTGCTGGGTAGAGTAATCTTGGTTGCAGGTTTTTATCACTTTAAATATGTCCTGCCAGTCCCTTCTGGCTTGCAGAGTTTCTGCTGAAAGATCAGCTGTTAACCTTATGGGGATTCCCTTGTGTGTTATTTGTTGTTTTTCCCTTGCTGCTTTTAATATGCTTTCTTTGTATTTAATTTTTGACAGTTTGATTAATATGTGTCTTGGCATATTTCTCCTTGGATTTATCCTGTACGGGACTCTCTGTGCTTCTTGGACTTGATTAACTATTTCCTTTCCCATATTAGGGAAGTTTTCAACTATAATCTCTTCAAATATTTTCTCAGTCCCTTTCTTTTTCTCTTCTTCTTCTGGAACCCCTATAATTCGAATGTTGGTGTGTTTAATGTTGTCCCAGAGGTCTCTGAGACTGTCCTCAGTTCTTTTCATTCTTTTTTCTTTATTCTGCTCTGCAGTAGTTATTTCCACTATTTTATCTTCCAGGTCACTTATCCGTTCTTCTGCTTCAGTTATTCTGCTATTGATCCCATCTAGAGTATTTTTCATTTCATTTATTGTGTTGTTCATCATTGTTTGTTTCATCTTTAGTTCTTCTAGGTCCTTGTTAACTGTTTCTTGCATTTTGTCTATTCTATTTCCAAGATTTTGGATTATCTTTACTATCATTATTCTGAATTCTTTTTCAGGTAGACTGCCTATTTCCTCCTCATTTGTTAGGTCTGGTGGGTTTTTATCTTGCTCCTTCATCTGCTGTGTGTTTTTCTGTCTTTTCAGTTTGCTTATCTTACTGTGTTTGGGGTCTCCTTTTTGCAGGCTGAAGGTTCGTAGTTCCTGTTGTTTTTGGTGTCTTTCCCCAGTGGCTAAGGCTGGTTCAGTGGGTTGTGTAGGCTTCCTGGTGGAGGGTACTAGTGCCTGTGTTCTGGTGGATGAGGCTGGATCTTGTCTTTCTGGTGGGCAGGTCCATGTCTGGTGGTGTGTTTTGGGGTGTCTGTAGACTTATTATGATTTTGGGCCGCCTCTCTGCTAATGGGTGGGGTTGTGTTCCTGTCTTGCTAGTTGTTTGGCATAGGATATCCAGCACTGTAGCTTGCTGGTCGTTGCGTGAAGCTGGGTGTTGGCGTTGAGATGGAGATCTCTGGGAGATTTTCGCCGTTTGATATTATATGCAGCTGGGAGGCCTCTTGTGGACCAGTGTCCTGAAGTTGGCTCTCCCACCTCAGAGGCACAGCACTAACTCCTGGCTGCAGCACCAAGAGCCTTTCATCCACACGGCTCCTTAATTTGGGATGATTCGTTGTCTATTCATGTATTCCACAGATGCAGGGTACATCAAGTTGATTGTGGAGCTTTAATCCGCTGCTTCTGAGGCTGCTGGGAGAGATTTCCCTTTCTCTTCTTTGTTCACACAGCTCCCAGGAGCTCAGCTTTGGATTTGGCCCCGCCCGTGCGTGTAGGTCGCCGGAGGGCGTCTGTTCTTTGCTCAGACAGGACGGGGTTAAAGGAGCCGCTGATTCGGAGGCTCTGGCTCAGTCAGGCCGGGGGTAGGGAGGCTCACGGAGTGCGGGGTGGGCCTGCGGCGGCAGAGGCCGGCGTGACGTTTCCAGCCTGAGGCTCGCCGTGCGTTCACCCGGGGGAGTTGTCCCTGGGTCCCGGGACCCTGGCAGTGGCGGGCTGCACAGGCTCCCCGGAAGGGGGGTGTGGATAGTGACCTGTGTTCGCACACAGGCTTCTTGGTGGCGGCAGCAGCGGCCTTAGCGTCTCATGTCTGTCTCTGGGGTCCGCACTTTTAGCCGCGGCTCGCGCCCGTCTCTGGAGCTCCTTTAAGCAGCGTTCTTAATCCCCTCTCCTCGCGCACCAGGAAATAAAGAGGGAAGAAAAAGTCTCTTGCCTCTTCGGCAGGTCCAGACTTTTCCTCGGACTCCCTCCCGGCTAGCCGCGGCGCACTAATGCCCTGCAGGCTGTGATCACGCTGCCAACCCCAGTCCTCTCCCGGCGCTCCGACTGGAGCCAGAGCCTCAGCTCCCAGCCCCGCCCGCCCCGGCGGGTGAGCAGACAAGCCTCTCGGCTGGTGAGTGCCGGTCGGCCCCGATCCTCTGCGCTGGAATCTCTCCGCTTTGCCCTCCGCACCCCTGTTGCTGTGCTCTCCTCCGCGGCTGCGAAGCTCCCCCACTCCGCCACCCTGTTTTTCTCTTTTGCCCTAACCAGGTACGTGGGGGGTTTCTTGCCTTTTGGGAGGTCTGAGGTCTTCTGCCAGTGTTCAGTAGGTGCTCTGTAGGAGTTGTTCCACGTGTAGATGTATTTCTGGTGTATTCTTGGAGGAAGGTGATCTCCGCGTCTTACTCTTCCGCCATCTTCCCGGAAGTCCTCCGCGATGCATTCTTTAATAAGAGGTGAGGTGATCTGAATTCTGTTGTCATCTCAGCCACAGACACTTGTGTAGTTGTGTTCTGCTGGCCATTCTGTGACTCCATTTCATAAATGGTAAAAGGTGGAATAGAACCTTTCTATACTAAGGGAAATCCTCTAGGAATGAAGAGGATTTTTAAATCTGCAAGTTGCCTAGAGATCCCTGGAGACAAATAGTTTCTCTAATGTATTTTAAAAAAAAAGAAGTGAGCACACCAATAGTTTCACAAGCAACAAATCATTATTTAGATAGAATTGTTCAAGATTTCCTATAAAAGGAATTAACTGAAGGGAAAGCCTGGAAGTCACTAAAAAGAACTCAGTTGTAAAATAGAAAAACTGTCATACATGTTGGACCCTTCTTGAACTCTAAGGTTATAATGAGGAGACCATAGTTCTGCCACATTTAAGGGAAAAAAAAATGTAGCATCTGAAAATTCAAATTTACAAACCAGATCAATTAATGGGTGATTATTCACATTATAAAAGGATTTATTGCTTTACAAATGGATTCCCTGCAGGGTTCCATTTTAATAACTGAGGTCTCTCTGTGTTAGGACTCACTGCCAATTAAAAGTCAATCAGAAGCAAAGATAAAGCACCTCTGAAATTAAAATGTATGTCAAAGGGAAATCATCAGTAGAGTTACAAAAATTCACATTATGTACAACTTCGCAAGGACACGGAATTTTTTTCACAAGCCTTTATTGATCACCTAGTACAAACTAAGCTGGTCCCAAAGAGTCACTGCCAGGAGATCTCAAAAAGTGGAATGAATGACCCCTGTCTTCGGAATTTCCACAATGTGATTGCAGTAGTGTGAAGAGGTTCCATCAGCATTTCTGAGGGGAGGGCACAATGCTTTCTTGTGGAAGTAGGTCCTGCACATTGTCAGTTCCCTTTCACTAATTGCCAAGGAGGCATCTCTGTCATTGCATAACCACAAAATGCCCTTACACATTCCCAACATCTTTTGTACCACCTACCTACACACCTCTTTGGAGAACCTTTGTGATGCTCAGAAGTTCTGCTTGAATCCTAGGACGTTAGTGCTAGAGGACATCTTAGAGGCCAGGTTCAACTCTTTTGTTTAGGTGAGGGAGATATTGAGGCAAAATGAAATGAAGTAGCAAGTCTTCCAATGGCCCCTCCAAGAATCTTTCTATCAAATAAATCTCTTTGGAGAAAGTGAGGACATTGGATGTCTACTATCTAAACTCAACTTTTTTCTACATCAAACTCTCTCCATATTTCCCCATGTTTTCCCTTTCTATCTCTGTCCTTTTCTCTCAGTTTTAGGAAAGGAGTCCTCTTATTCTCACTCAGGTTCAGCGTCCATCTCTTTCCTGGAACCTCTCTTCACAACGGCTTGGTTTCTTCCACTGGTAGGATTTTAGAACAGAAAGGGTGATAAGTGGAAATCTAGCCCAATGATTCTAATGGCTTTGTGGACAAAGTTCTCTAGCAAAGTAAGGAAAGTCCTCTGCTGGGGACTTAAAGAGGGGAGAGGGTTTGGAGCGGCTGTGATGGGTTCGATAGGGTGTAAACAACAAGATGAGTCAGAGAGATTCTTTTTTATTGTGCTTGGTTCTGTTAAGGTCCAGCTGATGGGATTACACAAAACGTTTACTGACCTAATCAGCATGTTTTCATTATTTTCTGCAGCAGTTTGCAGCAGTCTAAGGATGTGAGAAGAGAAAGCCCTCTTGGAAGTCATTCATAGTGGATGAATGATATAGTATAAGGAGAATGAGGGATTTGGATTTGATAGCAAACTTATCATGGAAATGGCTGGCTGCAGGGTCCATCCCGGAGAAGCAACGTGATTCAACAGGTGATCTGGATTCCACAACCTGGAAAGCTTCAAGGAGCCAGAAGGCATTTGACATGCTGACTCTGGTGGTGAGAGAGTGGAAGAAGTGGAGGTGGTGTTTCCGAGGGAAAAGGTCAGAATTTCGGATCTCAAACGTGCAACAGTTTTGCGTAATTGTGTTGTCGCTGGTATGGGCAGCTGGTGTGGTTGAGGCCTGAGGCCAAGTCTGAACCAAGTTATTAACAGAAATGTTAAAGCCTCTAAAAACGGTATGGAAAGAGAGAATGAGACAGGTGCTGAAGCCATTTTGTAAAGTAAATGGAAGCGAATTTGAAAAGAATGATTCAAATTTCCATTAAAATGCCTCTGGGACAAAAGATTACAAGAAGATATGCAACAGTTCTCAACTCCCTTCATATTAGTAGAATGCATTTGGGAAACCTAAAATAAGGCTTCATTTACTCGCTGAATTTATATTGATGTCGTTATTCAATCGATAGGTAGGTATTTTGGATACAGTGTGCATAGTATAAACAACGGGAATATCAACCCTGTGTCAGACACTGTACTGAGCACTGCTTTGCAATTGGGAATAAACAAGTAACCTGTAAAGGTATTTACAGCCCAGTGAAGGAGGAAAGAGATTCAATCTCAGCGGACTGTATAGTAAGTACTAACGGTGTATGCTCACAGAATGAATGCCTGCTCCAGTCTGTAGAGTCAAGGAAGGGCTTCTGGATGAGGCAACATGTAAGCTGGGACTTGAAAGATAATATGAGTCAAAGAAGTGGCAGGTGATACTGATAGGTGCTAGCAAAGGAAACGGCAAGAACAAAGGCTCAGGCACAGAAAGGAGCAGCACACACAGAGTTAAAGGTGTGGAGGTGATGGAAAGTTAGGCTGGGAGGAAAGCAATAGCAGGCACTACGTGCACAAGGACCTCTTATCACTCTAAGGCGTTGTCATATTATCCTGAAAGCATAGGAAGCAATGAAGAAGTTTTTATGCTGGAGGAAGGATGTGATCAGATCTGCATTTTTAGAAAGCTCCTTCTTGTTGCCATTTAGAGAGTGCATTAGCCTGAAGAGGTGGGCATGGACATATGAAGTCCGGTCATAGTAAGTCATTATACCAGTGACGGAGAGAGGAGACTGGAAGGTAACACCCAAGACTTCTGGCTTGTGCAAGAGAAAGGCAGTGACCCAAATCTTGCATGTTTGAGCAGTCGGTTTAGGCAAAGGGAATAGGAAGATAATAGTCCCGTCTTAAGCATATTGAGTTTGAGATGCTAGTGGGCTATGCAAGGGAGCATGGTCAGTTGGCAGATGTGAAGTCAGATCCCGTGAGAGACCTGGGCCTGCAGATGGGGATGTAGTTCCTTCGGGAAACTGAAGCCTTGAGACGGGGAAATCCATGAGAGACAATGAGAAGAGGGGGTGGCAGGAAGCCTGAGGAACTCCACGTGTCACAAAACGATTGCTGTAATTCAGGTATAAGATTATGCTGGTCTCGCAGTCTAAAAGATCGTAGCCGTGGGAGCGAAAGGATATAGGTAGGTTTCTGGAAATGATATAGAGGTGATTCCAAACTTAACGTTTGTGAAGCCCCAGGATGTCTTTCATTACAACAAATCCTTGGTTGACCCAAATGCCTTAGAAAGTCATCTTGTTGTGTTTTCTTTTTAGGAAATGATGAAGCCAGTTCAGGTATCCCAAAACAAGACACTGCTAGTTACTAGCAGAATTCACTGCTAGTGACTCTAACTGCCACTAGTCAAGGGAATTTTCAGCAACATGTAGTCATGTAGGGCCTGAGGTTAAATTCTTGAAGTGTAAGCAAGTCTTGAAGGTCCAAGCTGTAATCAGATGGATAGTTTTATAGCAAAGACAAAATATTCATTGACACCCCAGTATCTCAGTCTAATTCAGTAACTGGCACTTCCTACTTTCCTCTATTTGGCTGAATATCTGGTTCACTCAGTCTTTTCAACAGCCCTAGGGGAGAGCCTATGCCTTCCGGAAAAGCAGGGATATTCTCTCAATCTGGGGGTAAAGGCACCATACACAGCTTCCTAAAGTCCGGGTTGCTGCATCTCTCTTCCCCGGGTTCCACCCAGTACCTCATTAGCAATTCTCCTTTTTTGGAAGTATTTTCTCAGCCTGGAGAAATGGCAGGTTCCCATTCTCCAGTCACTCCTAAGTGGCCTGACTCTGGTAGATAATGTGTCTCTGGGACTCCCTGTCCCTACCTGAACTAACTCACCTTGGTGTTCTGCCTCCAGGCCCTATGCAACTAGCTTTCTTTACTCTCTAACTTTCAACTACTAACTCACTCGAAGCTCCCCAAGACACGTATAAATTTTAAGATCAGCATTTTTAAAACTTTACCTCTTCGTTCAATAGCAACTTGGGCTAAGAGAGCTCTCAGTTTTCTCATCCATAAAATGGGAATAATAATAAGCTTACCACAGTACCTGACACATGGTTATGGCTCAGTAAATCTTAGCTATCATTCTTATCATTACTAGGGTTGAAGTCCCAACTCCCATATTCTGTGTAATAAAAAGTAAGGTACCTTCTCTCTGACCTCAGTGTTCTCATTTGACAAATGGGGATTATAATGCCTGCCTATCTCCTAAAGTTAAGAGGCTCCGATGGGAGACCGGAAACAAAATTACCTTGCATGTTACAGGGATCTATGGAAATACTACGTTTTTGACGTTTTCTTTTAAGGTAGTACCTTGCCTAGGTGTTATCGCCAGAAAAACAACAATAATTGTGTTGAATCCTAGCTCGGCCTATAGAAGATGTGAGAAATAGGAAATCTGACTTATCATTTTGTCACACAGTTGCCTTTGATAACATATGTGAAGGAGACTCAAAGATTCTCTGACTTTTATTTGAGGTTGAATTCTCGAAATGCTGCATACCTGAACCATGAATACTTAGTTCCCAGTAAAATGTCTTCTCTGAATTATTTCATAATACAAGGCTATTACAGTTAAGAATTAATCTAAGAAATGGCCACGTGAAGCACGTTCTGCCTCATTTATGAAGTTCCCATTGAAAACATTTGTCCCTTCTTCTGCTCAGCATTAATAAGGATCTACACAATAAATACCAGCAAAAACTTAATACTAGGACTGAATTCAGTGCCTTTTAACGTACATTTATGATTCTACCTACGATACAGTGAGCACTATGTATCCTAATTTTGATCTTGGTTTATTAAAGGGATTGCACATGGGCTGGAACTGGCCAGCTGACGAGGATTTAGGCTAATTGGGGACAAGCTGATCATTTTTCCCTCTTATAGAATATCTCCTTCAGTTACTTAGCACAGCACTCTTGTCCTCTGCTTACTCATGATTTCTATTTATGTTACCTGGCCCAGCTGTTGCCTCATTTTAACTTCACCTCTCATCACTAACTGGACAAATTCTTTCTTTCCTGCAGTTCAGATCCCTGAGGGAAGGGATGTGATTGCCTCAGCCGAGCACTTGCACATCTGTCTGGGAGGAGCCCTTCGTGGCAGGCCCAACTCGTCTGCTGGCAAACTGGAGACAGGCCACCTGGAACAGGGGACCATTCTCAGTCCAGCCAGGACAGGGCAGAGCTGCTGATTCAGAACATGCTGTCCAGACAACTTCCCTGACTGAGGTTTGTGCTTTTATCTTTTGTTTTATTTTGCTTGTTTGTTTATTTTTTCCTGGTACATAGGAATGTCAATGTCTAAGCCTTCTTTGAGGTAAATAGTTTTTAAAAATTAATTGATATATTGACTTAGAAACCTTTTTGAGCAGGCACTAAATCAACATTACAACTCATTTCTCTTTCTAAAAAATAAAAGGAAAACCTAGTTTACTGAGAGGTTTCTTAAAGAATTCTAATTAATTGAGATTTTATTAACAAAAGGCCACTCTGGCACATTCCACAAATGAAGAAGTACCTCTATTTGCCAGTGTTAGTGGTACAAAGTGGCACAATACATTGTCTGTGCCCTTTCTATTTCTAAAGTCGGGTCTTACAAGTCCTGAGCGATCGGGTATACGTGGTGGTGTGCCAAAGTCATCTAGGACCAGTTCTCAAGAGGTGGTTGTTAAACTTTCAAGCATTCTGTGAGCTGCTTGTTGTTAAACACAGCCCTTGTTCAAATTCCGTTAAATCAACTCATAATTAAATCACTTATATTAAAAGCATAGGTAGTTAATATTCAAAACTCATCACTTTCTTATTAGTTTATTACATTATCTCTTACCTCTGCTTTTGAGGTTTGTGATGCCTCTTGTACCTGTGTGGTTAAAAGACTGTATAATTGTGTCCTCCTGCAAATCTCTTTCACCTCCATGTGCAGAGACATCATGCTGGCAGCTTGAAATCCCAGATGATAGGAATATTTACACCATGGAAATAGACACACACACACGCTACAAATCTGCCCTTCCCCACCATGCCTCCTTCCTGGAGAGCCAGTTGTTAAACATTTTCCACCACATCACTGGGTATCTGTTTTACACATTGAAAGGAAAACTTTTGTATGTGCTCCAATTGGCAGCAATCTTGGAATCAGAAAAAGAATACTTTTAAAAAATGTTGGGAACCATTGCTCTAACCCCGTCACCTATCTATCAATCCATTAAACTTGTTCTCCAATAACACAAGCACTGAAGCCTTCCTAGATCACCTCTCTCGTTTAACAGCCCTTCTATAACGTAGAAAATCTCAGAATGCTTTATTTTTTTGAAGGGTGTGGTCAAAGTTCTCTGAAGCTTAGACAGAGAAACCCACACATATGCACCTGTACAAAATGCCCAAGTGAGAACGGTGGTACATTCACCACTATGAATAAACTATAATAGAGTTTAAGTTTCTTGAAACAATTACAACTTCCGTTTAAATTCAGATGTTTTACTGTCTCATCCACTCTACATATTCTTGAATACAAATGAAGTATACTAACGTTTTCCTCCACATTTTTGATTCATGATGACCTCATTAACCGTCAAGTAAATTAATCCTGATTATAACCTTTTGAGACATTACTACATTAATAGGATGTGGAAGAGGCTTACTGATGGAATATTTCGTTAATATATTTTGCCACTTAAGAAATTGCCAAAGTGGTTTAATGTTTCAAATTCTCTTACAAAACAACTGGACAGAGTGATGGCAAAAGAAAAAAAAATATATATATATATATATATACACACACATACACATATATGACCTAATCACTATTGGAAAATATATGTACTTGGGACTCGGGGAGGGGGGAGGTTTGTGAGTCTGGCAAACAGGCAAGGTGGGCCTGCCATACGTTGATTTGTATGATGAGCTAAGGAGCTTCCTAGGCAGACCTCATCCGAATGGAACAGAGAACCAAACACGAGCTCGGTCAGGAACAGAGCCAGGGAGGGGTGATTATGAATCCATCAGAGCATCTGTCACTTGGATCAGCTCCTGGCCTAGTCCTCTACCCTATGTCTGAGTCCTGAGGCGAGTTGGGATAATATAAGTGAAAATGATAGGACTGCTCAGGAAATCCATTCTACGATGCTAGAGCACATGCGTTATTGCTTTGGGAACCCTCCAGTGTAACAGAAGTCTAAGAAAAAGAAAGGCACCAGTTCCCCCGCATTTCACAAGGGGATTCTGAACAGCTGTGGCATCTCATGGGTGCTTGAGCATTGGTGGAGGAGGAACCATGGAGGTGGTAGCCTGCCAAAGCAGCGGCAGCTGGGCCCATCAGAGGCCACGGTCCCCCCCGTAAGGCAATTGGGATGGGCAGAAATGTATCCATATCTAGTGGAAGAGGTAGAGGTAGAGATCAGACATGGTCCACACACCAAGCGCAGGACCTGGAGAGTTGTATCAGAAGAACAAAAACAAAGGTGAAGCATGGTAACTAACTTGACTGACTTCTGAATTCATTGGATATACTACCTAAGATTCTGAAAACTGTGGGGGGAAGGGAAGAACTTGCTACAATTTTGCCTTAGTGGGTGGTGACGAGCTTATCAAAAAGAGTTGCATCTTTTCCTGTCTTGTTAGAAGATTCCTGATGCAGATATAACTCGCACCAAGCCAAGAGCACTTTCTCAGCGAGCTGCTAGGCGGTTGACGCCGTGGAGGTGCATATCAGTGTTCATGGATTGTGCTGGTCATTGGGTTACTTCCTCAAAGAAAAGTCACTGATCATTTCAATAGGGTTTCTGAAGGGCATGTGAAAATGCTCCCCATTCTAGTTGTGGAACCACAAGAGTGCCCACTTCTAGGCCTTCCCTGGTGGCGCAGTAGTTGAGAGTCCGTCTGCTGATGCAGGGGACGCGGGTTCGTGCCCCGGTCTGGGAAGATCCCACATGCCGCGGAGGGGCTGGGCCCATGAGCCATGGCCGCTGAGCCTGCGCATCCGGAGCCTGTGCTCCGCAACGGGAGAGGCCACAACAGTGAGGCCCGCGTACCGCAAGAAAAAAAAAAAAGTGCCCACTTCTTGGGCTGAGGTGCCAGCATGAAGATCTCTTCCATGGAGGATTCGGACGCCACCTTGGGTGCTTGAAGTAGGAGCCACCCCAGCTCCCTGAATGATAAGCTCTTTTAAGAGCCATGGGGATGGTCTGTTTCATCTCTGGGAATTAGCGAGAACTGTTGGGAGAACAAAGACAATGGAAACTCTAGGCCAGCTCCCAGATGATACAATTAGGATGCAGAAATAAACCACTCCTACCAACACCTGTGAGGGCAGCACAGTGTCTTTGTGCAAATTACAAAAAAACGGCAGCCTCTCTGAGTAGCTGATTGGCAAGGAGACACACCTTTTTCGGGCTGACAGCCCCTCACTGGGGCACAGCTTGCCAGGCAGGGAACAGCTGCCCATCCCTCCATGCATTTGTGCATTGCACAAAATGCACCACCCTATGGCCCAGCCCACCAGGACCTGACACGCCGTGAGGGGGAGTTCATGGAATGTACCTCGTGTTAAGTACCAGGAGTAAATCTGGAAGGATGTGCTTTTGGAGGTCTGAGCCAGAGGCTTCGCTTGAACTGAAGCATAAAGAATGTGTGGCTGGAGCAATAGCCTGGGGAATTAGCCCTTCCATCTGGCCCGACAGTATATGCATAGCACTGCTTTGCAGCCCCAAACAGCTGCCAGTCGTAAAGGACACAAAAGGCCCAGAAAATAACTTTTTAGAGCCAGAAAATGTCACATCCACGACTGAAAACAATTATTGCAGGCCCGGAAAAGATCCTGAAATTGATGGAGGTCATCTCCTCACAGGAGAGGCCAAAAGATCCTCAGGTATCCTGACTGCCATCCACTGCTCCAGGGACCTAAGCAAAGGGGAAGGTCATGCATTGCTGGGCTCCACTGTGAGAGTGACCCTGACAGTTGAACCCAGAGGAGATGGGGACTTGGACAGAGATAACATGGATACCCAGGGAGGGGCGGAGGGTAGCAAACTGAGACAAAGTTATGTCTACTCTTGGGGATCTGGCCTGTCTGGCACATGGGGAAATTGGAAAGAATGGGCTTGTCAGACTCATATTTGAATGACTCCAAAGATAGAGATGAATATAGGGGAACAGATAGCAGGACACCAAGCACCTACAGTTAGGGGAGAGGAATAGTTCTGAGAGCAGAGCGCTGCTCCCCATTGCATTTGCTCTCCTGGCTAGAACCTCATGCACAGGTGTAGGCGTCTGAAGCTGGTGGTAGGGGGATGGGAAACTGGTGGCATTGTCAGTAGGACTTGAAAGGACTGTCCCTGAACTGTAAGACAGTGGTCACAAGTAGCCGTGTTTGTGAGCCCCTAACCAGGGCAGTGTCACAAAAGGGGGCATTCCTCCCTACTTTGTAGAAATCCCTGGCATTTAAGGCATTCCAGGGGGTTGTGGACGTGCAGGTCTTTGGTGCCTTTTGAAGGTGCTGGTGCTGTCCCAAGGCAGTGAAGGAACCATACCCAGCAGAGGTGACCTCAGGCCTAGGGGCTCCGTAGGGCCAGCAGATGGGGCAGTACCCACAGGCGCAGCCACGACTGTAGGAGAAGGTGATCACAGAGACTCATGGTAAGGGATGGGTTTATTTGTGAGCATATGTGACCTTGGACCTCCAGAGACGACTGCACAGGAAGGTGGAGACTTCGTAGAAGCCTGGCATCCAGCATTCACAAGCCACAGCAAAAGCCGGCAAAACCCAGGGGATCATAGATCTTACTTCTGAGAAAACACATTTTTTTCCCTGACAATTGGGAGAGCAGCCAAAAACTATTATATCCATCATCAGAAATGGTTTCCAGTAGCTGAAAAGGGCTTATTACCTTTCTGACCTCAAACTCTAAAATCCAAAAATATGCAGACCGCTTAAATAAAGATGCATCGTTCCCGTCATGAACAGGCCTCACTCCTCACCAGCCTTCTTCGTCCCCTGAACATGCCAAGCTTGCTCTACCTGAGGGTTTTTGCATTTGCTCTTTCCTCTCTCTGGAATGTTCTCCCTCAAGGCTTTGCAAAGTTGGCTTCCTCTTCTCATTCAGATCTCAGCTTAAATTCCTCTTCCTCAGAGAGGCTTTCTCTCCACCCACAGACACACTCTCACATTGCGTAGTTTTATGTTTTTAATGACACTTATCATTAGCTGAAATTATCTTGTTTGATTTTTTTTTTTTTAGTTACTTGTCTATTGCCTGTCTCTCTCCAACAAAATGTAGGTACCCCAAAGTTCAAGACATTTGTCTGTCTTATTCCCTAGCATATAGTAAGTACTCCTTAAGAATTGTTGAATCAATTAATTTTAAACATTCATTGGCAATTTCTCTGCAATGGGGGGAAGGAATTACTCACTACAGGTCAACATGAAAAACAGTATCTCTAGACTCTTTATCTTACTCATTTTCTAGGTAAATGAGAACCAGGAAAACTTCTGCTTCAAACTTAGTATATAATTTGCTTATATGCGTTGACAAATCATTTTCAAATTCATGTCTCTAACATCTTTGTACACTAACACTTTCCACACATCAATACTTTAACATTCATTTTGCTAGAGCGTCAGATGTCTCTACTGTTTGGAATTTGCTAATGCTAACCCAGTGCTGTTAAAATGACACATCACGGGCTTCCCTGGTGGCACAGTGGTTGAGAGTCCGCCTGCCGATGCAGGGGACATGGGTTCGTGCCCCAGTCCGGGAAGATCCCACATGCCGCAGAGCGGCTGGGCCCGTGAGCCATGGCCGCCGAGCCTGCGCGTCCGGAGCCTGTGCTCCGCAACGGGAGAGGCCACAACGGTGAGAGGCCTGCGTACCGCTTAAAAAAAAAAAAAAAAAAAAAGACATATCACTAATGAGAATTTGTGATCTATCAGCAGTGTGTAGGATAGCCTTCTACTCTATAGGAACACTAAAGCCATCTGTATACTTTGAGGAAACTCTGATCATCAAAACTGTGCCTGCTTTAAAGATATTTGTAACAGGAGACTCCGTTTCAGGCAGAATTCAAGTTCCTGTCTCGTGTTTTAGAAACTTTGTATACCCACTGGGATTGCTGTCTAATATTTTCCAAGTCCTTTTAGGTGGCTAGTTTGACACCAGATGAGCTTCTAAGACACGCTGCTGAATCATCTTCATTGGAAAATTTTAAGAACAGAATAGGTAACTGCCTACATTAGATTAGCTGTCACAGCACTTAGAAGCTGGGGATAGAAACCAGTGCAGCCCCTGAGATTTGTCCCAGCAAGGTGATTTTTTCTACCTTTGGATAATAATTGGTCCTCCAAAACTGTCAAGTTTTGCTATTAACAAATGAAATAATCTTGAGGGGAAAGAGACTATATTAACCAATATTGGGGGTTGTCTATACATATTTTTTTTCCACTAAGCATATAGCAGAAGGATATCTTGAAGGGATATTTAAGCCCAAAAAGACCACTGACTTTTGGGGACATTTCCTGATGTGTTTGGCACTTTTAAAATTTTTGCTTTTTTTCCTTTTTTATGTAAATCACCCCCTAGTAACTAGCATGGGGTATTTCTGAAATTCATTTACTGCGATTTTGTTGTATTGTCCAACAGATTGTTTCTAGTACCTTCTGATGTGTGGCAGCTGTGTTTTAACAGTTCCAAGTGTACCATATGAAAGTAATCAAAGGCATTAACACACTAGTGTCTGCAGCTCTGGAGGTATTTCCTGAACGTGGTACTGCTGGGCCGTGCAAAGTTGTACATAAATTACTTTTTTTTTTAGCATGCCGATGTGTTCTCTTAATATATGTAGAACAATCACATGTTTGTGTTTGTATCCCTGTCTTCGTGGCATAGCTATCGACAACGGGCAAGCATACTAAAATCTGTATTCAAGTGTCATTTTTACAGAGCATAGAATATACAACACATTAATCTGTGCAAAGTGATCTCTCAGATTCCCAAAGGAGGAAACAGTTAAAGTTTAGTGTTTTCTCTGATATAGTGTACCCTGGGTAGATTGGTGATGGCTAAGTACGTAGCATCCTAATGTAAGCAGTTATTGGGAAATATTTCACATACTGTATTTTATTATAGTAAGATTGCGCTGTACTTAAAGTAAATATCCCTGGATCCCCTCCAAAGCTGAAAGAGTGGAGTTGGGCTACAGGATCTGCTCCTTCAGCAATTGTGTATTATAATGAATGAGGGGAGGGATTTGAAAAAAGTGTTGCTTTGTTTATCATAAAAGGTGAGGAGAGGTAGGATAACCTGAAGAAAGTATACTTTCAAAGGACTGTTTGTCAGTAAAGCAATCAGTTGCACCATCCTGAAAGGAGATACCGGCATTTCACGTATGTTACATAAGCAAGGGATCTGAGGATGAAGCTTAAAAATTAAGGCTCCGACTGTGGCAGATGCTGTCATAAGTCATATTCTAAGATTTAAGTCTAGCTTTTCACATATCCAATGTCAGCACACTTTTGCAATCTTTATCAAGAGATGTAAACTCTTTTATCATTTGACTATGTTTTCCAGTATTTCAATGGACAGAAATGTTACAGATACAGATTTCCAGAGAACATCCCACCTCTCATTTTAGTGTACCAAGTTCACTGTCCTGGCTAGATGAAGTAATCTTTTCAAACATGCTTTAAATAAGGGGTTCTAGGACTCTGTAGCCAAGAGCCTGCATTTACTTGGCATTCCATTTCTCCCCAGTGACCATTCGTAACAGAGTCTCAGTGTGTCTGGCCCATGTAGGACTTTCACTCTTAATTAAAACAGTGATACCAAATGCTTTTAATGATTCCCCACATGCTATTATAAGGCACAGGGTAAATGTTAGAGCTGGGGCCCATCCTGGGGGAACAGCTAAAGTTTGGAACTAACATTTTCCGCACTGCTTCATCCACTGCCTTCCTTTGGCCTCCCACTGGACCTTGCTAGGCACTGGGCCACATCTAACCTTAACTCCTTGCTGAAGGAATCTCTTTGGAACATCAAACACCAGAAGAGTACATTTTCCCAATCAGAAAAAGGAAATGGTTTCAACTTTCATTTCTATCTCTCCGTTTTCTGGCTTTCTCCTGGATCCAACTGTCTTACTTCTTTACCTAGGTAAATATGGAGAAACTATGAAAGCAAGTGTCCCCTCCCCGACAACACCTTGAAAGCTTACACATTATCAATCTTCAGTGGAGTCTGCATTTAACGAGCACTTACCACAGGCAAATGGCAACACTGAAGATTTCTTTTTCATCTAGACTGAATCCCTGTCCTTAGAGGCGTGCATGAATGTGGTCTCCCAGAGAGATGGAGATGAATCTCTTGATAGACAAATAGATGTTGCTTTGAGAGAGAAGAGTTAAGGATTGTCGTACAATACAGAACCCTTGCTGCTTATGTCTCTCATTTCTGAGCCTTCACTTTGCCTGTTCTTCTCAAACAAAGAAAATCAGAAACAGTTCCTGAAAAGTTACCATTTGGATCAGCTACTTTAATGTACTCCACAAGCTCTTTGCAGGATACTTAGAATGTGCAAGGTACACGTGCTGTGCAGGAGAGAGGCACAAAATGAAAAAATCAAGCGCCCTTTCCTCCAAGAGCTCACTAGCCAGTGGGAGGGCTGGGTGTGTAAAGGAATGGACTGAGCTGGCAGAAAAGCTCAGCGAAAGCCCTGATGTGGACCACGTACAAGGTGGGAACTTTGCAGCACGCTTGGAAACGACGGAGTTGCTTGATTTGGGTGAAGATTAATCTCCATGGAAGAATAATGGGACCAGAGATGGAAGAGGGGCTAGGAATAGGAATAAGGCTGACAAGAAAGCCGAGATCCAGATGATGGGAATTGGAATGCCAGGCTAAGGTTCGACGTTGCACCTGAAGCAATAGAGGGCCACTGGAGACTTTGGAAGAACGGTGACCAATGTGATCAAATCTCTGTCTTTCCTGTGAACTGCTGAGGCGGTCTTCAACTGAAAAACCCAGAAATTATTCGGGATAAGCTTTAACGGCATCACCAACATCACGCAGATTTTATGAGAACACAGTGGTTTTAAAACTAACAGTTACAACAGAAGAACAGATATATCTGTATATATCTATACACGTATATTGAATCACTTTGCTGTACACCTGACACTAACACAACATTGTAAATTAACTATACTTAAATTTTAAAAATTGTTTAAAAGAATTATGATAGAGAAGGCAGAAATCACATTGAAAACCTGTATTTTCCACCTCGAGATGCTGTGTGTTAGAGTAATGGTTGATCTTAGCACAATCACAGAAGAGAAGAGGTTTGTCTTGGTGTGTCCCCTTCCCCATCCACCTCCATCCCTCCTCCAGCCCCTGCATCTCCATGTATTCATTTTCCATCTCAAGTGCAACAGGAAGAAGGGAACTAGCTGTCCACCCTCACCTAACCTAATGCTTTAACGGAAGTAAGGGGCAGGGTACTATATGAAATTAGTGCTCGAATAAGTGGAAGACTCCTTTTGGGTGTGATTCTTGCCCTTTCCTCTCCCACCAAAGCAAACTCCATCTGATTGTTTATCCTTGAAATTCATAGGGACCAAAGCTCTTCTGGCGTGCTATGGTTGGACTTAAAATCAGAAACAGTGTAGAGAAAAACCTTGAGCAAATTTATATTAAAATATAAATAACCGATAGTGTAGAAATCTGTCAGGTTCTCAGTAGGGAATAGATGGCGTGCTCAAATTAGGATCATTTCATGAAATTTAATGAAGAGACTATTTACAGAGTTGTGGGGAAGCCACAAGGGTTAGTGCAGCACTCTGGGATGATGAAAACACAGCTGTTATCAGACCTAGACCCAAGAAAGGAGGGTAGGGAGTGCTTCCTGGGACCCAAAATGAGAGAGTCATACAGAGAGGGCTGTCATGAGGGGAGCTCAGAGCTTTAGACAAGGGACATCATTGGCCCAAGGTGACTCTGCAGAGAGACGGTCAGGGGAATAAATACCCTGATCTCACTTTTTCCCCTCCCTTCAATCTGTTTCCAGCGCTCCCCACTGGCTGATCTCAACCAGAGCTGGAGGGCAGGGGAGTCCATTGATAAATTTCTTGTAAATCAGCTTTCCTGTGCAGAGTTGGGGAGAAAGTGCAGAATACATTTGGAGGGGTGAATGGCATACCAAGCATGAAGAGGGAGGGAGAAAGAGAAAGTAAAAGCAACCAGCTTGCGGTGAGGGTAGGAAATGTTGAAGAAGGAAGGGCTGAAACTTATTGTTCCAGAGAATTGACCATGTTCTTCCACACACGCACACACACTCACACAAACACACACACATCATTTTCAAAACTCAGTAAACAGTGTTGGGACTTCCTTGTTTCTTCTAAAGTCGAAGGAAGACATTTTCAGTCGCCCCTCATTCCACAAGATGGACACCCTTCTTGCTGTGAGGAAAATAAGTTCATTCAAATCCAGACACTAATGAGATCATAGTGTGGACACAATTCACCGTGAGGTGCATAGACAGTCTTATTTTTATTAGCCAGAACAGCAGATAGAACAAAATATTTCTTCTCTCTTCCTGTAGGACTGCCTTTCAGGGCATACACAGCCAGCCTCAGATGGAAACCCATGAGTTCGAGTTCCTGGAGTCTTTCCAACATTCCTCTTCTCTCCTCTACCCCTTAGTCCTTCCCCCAAGCAAGGACCTACTCCTCTAAGTCAAAGTTTTAGAGATCCTCATCCTTGGTTCTGTCCTGGGGAGGTGTTTTGAAATTTTTGTTCTATACCTCTTTAATTTTCCTGAGGAGTAAGATAAGATTCTTATGCCTGAAGTCTCTACAAGAGGAAACTTTCTCTTGCTAACAATGAACATAACGTTGAGACATTATTGTTCTAAAAGAACCTCTTCCCTCCTGCAGACCTCTCACTCCTCACCTGTACTCATATCCCCACCTCTTCCCCCAAAGGAGTAAAAGAGGCAAAAGGAATCTGAAACCTTGTTTTGTCACATTAACTTTAGGGGATTCTTTTTTCTGATTGTAGTTGGACAATGGATTCCTTGGTTGATTTGACTGTTTTCATAAAATATGTTCATTTTTCTTATATATAACTAAATTATCTTCTTATTCCTAAACACTTTTTGGTTATCTATAGCTGCAAAGGTCTATGAAAAATGCGGTGGCTTGAAACAATAATGTGTCAACTTCCACAATTTTATGGGTTGTCTGGGTACCTCCTGCTCGAGATGTCTCACGCAGTCATCCGAAGCCTCTAGTGGAGTGACGATCCAAGATGGAGCTCTCACATGGCTGGACATTGATGCTGGCTGTTGGTTGAGAGATGAGCTGGGGACTTGGACTAGAACACCTGTCCACAGCCTCTCTTATGTGACTTTCATTTCTCACAGCATGACAGCTAGTTTCTGAGAGAGAGTATCTCAGGGTGAGCCTTCCAAGAGACCCAAGCGGAGGCTGCCAACTTCTTATACCCTAGTGTCAGAAGTCCCAGTACAGCACTTCCACTTCAAACCTGTCCCCATAGTCAAGCGGAAAAGAATTAGACTGTGTCACCCACTTGATGTGAGGAGTATCACGCAACTACAAAGAGGGAAGGAATTGATAATGGCCACTTTTGGAAACCAAAATTTCATCTCTTCTTTTGTGTTTTCCTAATGAAATTATAATCATTCATTTGTGCCATGATTACTCTTAATATAATATAGTGGAAAGAGCACTGAATTCAGAGTGAGAAGGCCAAGCCAACAGTCTCAACCAGGGGCAGAACCAAGCCAAAGCAGCAGCTGGGCTCTGAGGTACCTCTGCATCCACGTCTAGCTCTTGGACTCTGGGGCATTTGCATGCCTTCTAATCCTGCTCCAGATGAGTGCAGAGCTAAAAAGATATAATCTGCAGTTGTTTCATCTCCATTTTAGATTCTCCTACCCGCTAATAGATTAGGGGAGGGGAACTGAGCCAGCAAGTTTACCTCAAGAATTCAGGACCAAATGGAGTAGGACCAAACAAAAATGACCCCTCTTCAACCACGGGAGCTGAAAGATAAGTGGGTCTCTCCTCTTTCGATGGCAGATTGGTTCCCCTGCTCGCCACAGGGCAACCTTTGGAGGCTATGAACAGATGAATTTGTACTAATCCCAACTCTTTCACATACTACCTGTGTGATCATGGGCTAGGCACTTTCCAATTTTCTCATTGTAGAATGAGGAGAATAGCATCTCCTCCAGAGGTGCTAGAGGATCAAGATAAATAGTGTATGAAAATTTTGTGAACAGTAAAGCCTTAGGTACAGGTAAAGTACCGCTAACAGACGTGCCTAAATCAACTAAGGCAAACTTCTTCTGTAAAGGGTCAGATCATAAATATTTTCAGCTTAGTGGACTTCATGGTCTCTGTCGCAACTATTCAACTCGACAGTTTTAATGAGTGTGAAACCAGCCTTAGAGGGACCTGGAGATTATCATACTAAGTGAAGTAAGTCAGACAGACAAAGACAAATATCATATGATATCTCATATATGTGGAATTTAGAAAAATGATATAAATGAACTTATTTACAAAACAGAAACACATGCACAGACATAGAAAACAAACTTATGGTTACCAAAGGGGAAAGGTGGGGGGGAGGGATAAATTAGGAAGTTGGGATTAACATGTACACACTACTGTATATAAAATAATCAGCAAGGACCTCCTGTATAGCACAGGGAACTCTACTCAATATTTTGTAATAATCTATATGGGGAAAGAATTTGAAAAGGAATAGATATATGTATAACTGAATCACTTTTCTGTACACTTGAAGCTAACACAACACTGTTAATCAACTATACTCCAATATAAAATAGAATTTTTTTAAAAAGGAAGCCAAAAAAAAAAGGGGTAACAAATGGGTGTGGCCAGATTTGACCCTGAGGCCAAAGTTTGACAGCCTCTGGTCTAATGTACGGTTTCACCTGGGAAAAGAATGGGAGAAAATTTGGGCCAAGTAAACTTTTAATAATATGTTTATACCTTAAGCTGTGGTTCAGATACTAGACAAGGTGAATTGCAAATGTAAAGAAATGGGAAAATACTGTTTGATACTAGCCGTTGATACCTGATGTCCTCCTAGAAAGAGAAGAGTAAGAGAAAATACCCTGACCAGTGCCCAGAAATAAAAAGTAAGAATGTGGGACCTTGGCGGTGAGAAGATCTGGTGTGTCTGGTGTGTCTGGGAAGGGAGGAATAATTTTCCATTTATTCCAGACAGGAATTGACAGTGGGAATCTGCATGATTCTCAGTGTAGCCTGACCCTGTGAATGCCCAAATCCTCAGTAGGGTTATTTAACTCAGGAAATGTTAAGAGTGAATGATGTGGGTTTTATTTTTCTTTTTGTTGTTTTAGAAACCAGTGAAGAGACTGGGCCCTCATACCTGATTCATTTGGAGCAGACCCTCAATAATGTTGGATCTTGGAGCATGGAGGCAAAGAAAATCATAAAAGGGTGAGTTCTAGAAATCACAAGGAGCCCTCTGGACTGTCACAAACCATGGAAATGGGGTGCAGAAGCATTTAACCAGGTGTCCGGAGGGCAGGGACCCCAGCTGGAGTCTCTGGCAGAAACATTGAGCGTATCATGATGTAAGTAACGATGATTACGGCCGTCTTATAAAACATACCAAACACTTTCTAATAAAATCGTAATTAAAGTTTTTGAAAGGTCACTAACAACCCCATTCCATTGATTATGAAGATTTTTTTTTTAAAGAAGAGATGTAAGTGACTGGCAATTGTACATGGCTTTAAATGAAGGTTTATCCAAATTTTACCTTTCTGGGATGAAACTGTTTTCTTAGGTGATCAGTTCTTTTTGTGAAAAGCTTCTCATAGATCATATTCTCTGCAGTCAGATTTCCAAACAGCCCAGTGCCAATTTTGTTTTTTAAAAAAATTAGAAGGTAGCAGTTAACACTGAGCACTTGAAGAAAGAATGTTCATAATAATAAAAGATTCCAGATGACCCTCCATAGAATAGTGACACGTAAATGTGTGTGTTCACGTCTCTGAGAATAAATGGTGCTAAAAGTGTCATGGCCAGCTCTGTGCTCACATATTCTGGCATATACTTGGCATATTATATTTAATTTTTGGCTGTAAGATTGGAGTGAGCCACTGCTAATTGTGACTGAAGAAAGCATTTCACAATGTCTCTATTGTATAAGAAAGGCACTGATAGAGGAGACAGACTTCTTACTAGGACATGGGTGATCGGAATTTAAGTGTGAATTCTGCTACTTCTTACCTCTGTATCCAAAGTTCCCACTAGGACTTCACTGGTGGCACAGTGGTTAAGAATCCGCCTGCCAATGCAGGGAACACGGGTTCGAGCCCTTGTCCGGGAAGATCCCACATGCCGCAGAGCGACTAAGCCCGTGCGCCACAGCTACTGAAGCCCACACGCCTAGAGGCCCGTGCTCCACAACAAGAGAAGCCACCGCAATGAGAAGCCCGCGCACTGCAACCAAGAGTAGCCCCCGCTCACCACACTAGAGGAAGCCCGCACGCAGCACTGAAGACCCAATGCAGCCAAAAATAAATAATAAATAAATTTATTTTAAAAAAAACCTCCCACTAGATTTCTAAATTCTTACTTTTAAAAAAAGTTTTTATTTCTTTTTTTTAATATTTTATTTATTTATTTGGTTGCACCAGGTCTTAGTTGCAGCAGGCGGGCTCCTTAGTTGTGGCTCATGGGTTCTTTAGTTGCAGCTTGCCGGCTCCTTAATTGTGGCTCACAGGCTCCTTAGCTGCAGCACGCGGGCTCCTTAGCTGTGGCATGCGAACTTTTAGTCGCAGCATACATGTGGGATCTAGTTCCCTGACCAGGGACAGAACCCAGGCCCCCTGCATTGGGAACAGGGAGTCTTAACCACTGTGCCACCAGGGAAGTCCCCCAGTAGATTTCAAAGAGCCTCAATTTCATCGTCCGCAAGATGGTAATTGTACCGATCCTTCATACATCACCTGGTTGCTGTGAGAATTAAATGAGAAAAGGTAAATACAGCTTTGCAAATTGATGTAAAAATATAAGTTCTTTTAAACTGCTGTTTGGGATGATGTTGTAACTAATCGTTAGGTATTTTAAATATATATTTTCAGGTTTCACTTAGTAGGATTCAAGCATGAATCTACTTAGAATGTGTGTATTTCAGTATATCACTAATATATATTCAGCATGATATTGTCTTTCCCTCCAATTCCTTTTCCCAACATTACCAAAGTCTGCAAACTGATAATGAATGGAATGAAAGCAAATAGCAAGTTGTGCATTGTGTGGTCAACACTACTGGTTGCCTCCCCAAGAGCCATCTTCTCCTCTCCCTGTCAACAGAGCCCAAGTTTTATTCATATATCTGTATATAGATGCACATCTTTAGCCCACATTTCAAGGATAAATATTAAGCTTTCAAAGCCAATCATAGTAACCCCATTCCTTTTCCAGTGACTAATTAAGGAATGGGCATGTGGCTCAATTAGGATTGTTGAATGCATAGTAATGAACACTTACTGAGCACTTATTGCACGCCAGGCACTTTTCCAAGTACTTTATATATATGAATGCTAATTCCAACAACAACCCTACGAGGTAGGTTTTGTGAGTAACTTTTGCAGCTCAGAAAACTGAGTGCTAGAGAGGCTAAAAGTACTTGCCTAAGGAAGTACAAAATAAGAACTAGAATACAAACCCAGGCCATATAGCTCGCTGTCCACATTCTTTGCTATTATGTGATGCTGAGGTGGAAGTCTCCTGAGGGCTTTTGAAAATGGTATCCTCAATAACAACAAAAAAATATTAAACAGGGTATGTGCTGTTTCATTCTGCTAGACGTCTAATGATTGCATGTGATGCCCAGAGTACTGGCAGCTATCTTGTGACGATGAGGGGGGCTAAGCTGATACACTAAGGATACAAGAATAAAAAGATGGAAAAATCCGGGGTTTTGATATTGTGTTGAAACACTGATTTTACAAACTCTGAAACTTGCCTACTTGAGAACTTCCTATTAGATGAAATAGTATATTTTCGTCTTTGTTGAAACAGTTTTGAACTAGAATCATCTATTGCTTGCAGCTAAACATATCCCAGCTGAATTTACACAGACATGCTGTTAGATGTGGTATGTCCAACCAAAATGATTGGCTTCCCTTTGAAGTAGCAGTTTACTATCACTAGAAATATGTTAAGGTTGCTGAAAGGGAATTACAACTTTGGGAGAGTAGTTGAGACAAATTGATCCAAGATGTCTTCCAATTCTTGGTTACTGATTTCAGTGAAATTCTGGTTTTCTCTATCAAGTAGGATCAGTAAGATGGAAAGTGTTAAAACACAATTGAACAACTTTCTGGAAAAAATGTAGATATTTAGAAGATAAAAGATAAATAAAGAAGAAAAGATAAATTAGTAGAAATGTAGGCAGATCCTATGGTTCAGTTAAGGAAATACAATAAAAAATAACTTGGAGATTCAGGATGAGCCCAACTTAATTTGAGGACTTGCTTCCTCAGTTCCATCCTTAAAAATCAAGCAAACAAAATTCCTAACTCTACATCAGCTACCTACACACTTCTCTTTTCCCCTTGCCTCTGGCTTCTAGAAGAACACGAGGCCTCTTTCCTAATTTCTCCCAAAATCCTTGTTACTTGGCTTCTACTCCAACTGAACTGGAAGTCCTCAAACAGTGGTCGCTAATAATTTCTTATCTTGCGAATCCTAAGCATGTTTTCAGCCCTTGACTCATCCAATTTCTTTTTGGCGTTTGGCCTCAAATTTCACTTCTTGCTCCACCTTTCATAACCTCTCTGAATAACCTCACTGTCTCCCATTTACACGTGCCCAGTTCTATTTCACCAGCCCAGAGTTTTCTCCTAACCTGGAGACTTCCTATTTACAGCTGTCTCCTGGACAGCTTCTGTATACTCCTGAAAAACAGGAGTCATCTTGGTTCCTCTGTCTCACTCGGCCTCCACATTTCTTACATCTCTTGTCAATTCAGACACCAAACCATGTTCTTCATTTGTCCCTGATCCAGTTCCATTGCCCAACTCCAGGTCTTCATTTCTCATCTAGGCTTCCAAATGGCCTGCCCTCAAATTCTGTGTGGACCACCAGTGTAGTAAATCTGAAGCACAGGCCTGATGATACTTTTTCAGTTTTAATGATTCCTCATTTGGTTTGGTTTCCTCAGAATAACACCCATTTTTCTTAAGGTATTGCTGCAACTGGCCCATCCAACTTGCCAGCCTCAGCTCCAGCTGTTCCCTCCATGTACCCTCTGGATTACTTATGTGAAATGGCCTGCTTTTCCATCTCCGTGCTATGTACTCATGCTGTTTCTTTGAGTGAATTGTTTCCATCTACCATCCCTTGGCCTGGCAAACTTACCATATCTCAAGGTATAGCTCAGATTGCACCTCTTCCCTTTATCTTACCCACCACCAGGCAGGCTTTTAGGTCCCTATCCGTTTCTATAAACATACCAACACCCAAGCATGCTTGGGGAAAGCAGGAGCTACCTGGATAATGCAATGTATCATCACACCAAGTTCCATGGAAGTGCCCAGGCCTGAGGACTTAACTGCAGCTTAGCTAATGTGTCCTTTTCTGGACATCTTTTGATTTGAGACCAGAGAGAGACGGCACTAAATCTCTCTGCCATTCAGGTAGGGGGAAGATGATTATTCTACAAAGAAACAAACTCATCCCAGCCTCATACCGCTGTAAAGGGCAGCATCAGTGGAGCAACTATTTAAAGATTTTTTATAAGAAAAAGTTGTGACCCAATAATTTTATACCTTAACACATTTTTTAATGTGTGTATAAAAATCTCAGAAATCTGGGCTTCCCTGGTGGCGCAGTGGTTGAGAGTCCGCCTGCCGATGCAGGGAACACGGGTTTGTGCCCCGGTCCGGGAAGATCCCACATGCCGAGGAGCAGCTGGGCCCGTGAGCCATGGCCGCTGAGCCTGTGCGTCCGGAGCCTGTGCTCCGCAACGGGAGAGGCCACAACAGTGAGAGGCCCGCGTAAAGCAAAAAAAAAAAAAATCTCAGAAATCTGAGGGCTAAAATTAAAATGCCACCCATATGTTTGTCCTGAAAAATTCAAGAGAAGAAGCAAAACTAGAAGTCAGGACTCGAAAAATTGAGTCATCAAGGACCAATTGTGATCCAGAATTATTGTTTTTAATCAAAATTGAACACAAATATCAAACTAACTTGATAGAGAAGATAAAATAATGACTTATTAACATTGATCTGGATATAAAACCACAGAAGACAAAACAAAACAGAAGACAAAAGCATTCACATTAATATTTTGATTAAGCATTATATGCAGTTCTAGCCAATGCAGTTAGGTAAGAAAAATAAATGAAGTATGAATGAGAAATTTATTATGGCAATCTTAAGATGTCATTATTTATGTGAAAAACTCAAAAGAATCTTTTGAAAGTAATAAAGCTTAGTAAGCTTATTATATATGAAATAAATGTACATGTTAAGCATACAAACTCCAGTACTTTTTCCTATGTATCAGAAATCACTGATTCCCTGTAATAGGGAAATAAACTGTAGTAGTTATAATGCTTGGAGATACAAGTTGAAGAAAAGATAGTTCCTAACTAGAGGGTATTTTTCCCAAAAGCAGAGGTAATACTAGGCATGCAAAAGTAAGAGTCTCCAAATCATTAATAACAGTAAGCAAAAAATACATATAATAGCTAAGAAAAAATCTGCCCAAAAAGGAAACTATTTCCAGAAAACTGTAAACTTCTACTGAAGAGCATAATGACTATAATAAATGGAGAAACACAACAACAGAAAGACTTAACATTAGAGAAATGGCAATACCTCCTCAAATAATCCTTAAACTTAATGCAATTCTATCGTTCTCAATACATTTTTTCTTGAAACTTAATGATGATCTAAGGCTCACATAAAATCAAAACAAAACAACAAAATATTTTGAGAGATCAGAATAATGAGGGGTGGCTTTGCATTAAGATATCAAAATGTGTTACAAATCTATAATAATCAAAATAATATGGCACTGACGTTATCTTCTAACTCTGATTATTTTTTTCCTCTCCTTCTATTCCTCCATAATCCTGAACTGCTCAAAAGCATTCTTTTCTGTGAAACTTTCTTGGACCACCCAATTTGGAAGTCACTTCCTGTAACATGTCTGCCCTTCTTTTTGGTCATTGATCTCTTATTCTTGGCTATATAGCAAAATTTGTACATGCCTTTCCTCCCACGAAGTTTAAGTTCCTATGTTTTTATCATCTTTGTCCTAATATGTTTATACCTACAAGATGCAAACAGTAGTTTTCAATATCATCAATGGCAGAGGGCAATGTGAGATTTAATAAAACAATGCCAGGCCTTCAAAGGTTAGATCTGAGGACCACACAGCAGCACCTAGGAATTTAGAACTGCGGAACTGCAGGCCCCATCCCAGATATACAGAATCTGAAGCTGCATTTTAACGTGATCCAAAGGTGATTTATGTGCACGTTAAATTTTGAGAATCACTGCCCTAAAGAATTTCATGGAATAAAAATATTTCAAAAAAAAAATATATATTTCACAACTCTCCTAAAGCAGTCAAACGTAGTTGGATATCTTCCTGTGCTACAAACGAATAGAATTATTCAAATCTTACATTTCCCTGATAGGCAAAAGTTTAGCGACACCAAAAAGTGCACGAAAGAAATGTGGTTCAGAAAATGGGATAAAACTAGTGATAACAGCAGACTCAGAGGGCATGTATATTGTCACTGTGAAGAGAGCAGTTTATAATTTGGAAATGATTTGATACCTGATTACTTCTCCCATAGGGCTTTCTAATTTCTCTTTCTAACTCTGATCTCCCTACTAAGATATTTCTATATTATCACCTGCCTCATCTACATTTCAACCTGGGCTACCTTAATCTCACCTCCAACTAATTATCTTAACAAAACTGATTCTCCCTTGTGAGGTTCCCCCCGCCCCCGACGCCTGTCTACCTAAGCCATAGCCCTCGGATCATCCACTAGAAGGTACATCCCCTAGCAGCACAATGTATAGCTATCTGGTTCACTTGTTATATCTCCAGAGAACGGAACCGAAGCAAGTGTACAGCAAGCTTTTGACAACTGAGCAGTCAACAAGTGAAACTAAGCAAAACAAATTGGACAACCTTTATTATTCCAGGTCCTTCCACCTGGAATAATACCTAAAATGATTTGCAATCAGTCACCACATCTCCTTGGAACAGTGCTTACTTTATCTTGTAAGTTCCTTTTCGTCTATTTTCATTATATCACTACCATCAGCATACCACCGCCTGGACGATCATAGTGAAATCCCAAAAACTCTCCCTGTCTCCTTCCTCTGGTCCTCTAGTCTATCTCCAAGTAACTTTTTTTTTTTCAGGCTACTCTTACCAAAAGTATTAAATCCAAACCCTTTACCCTGGCATTGAATTTTTTAAGAGTCCAAACCCAAGCTTCTTCTGATCTTGTTTCATGACTTCCCGAAAGAAACCTTCCTTTTTAGCCAAGATGATCTACTCATGCCTCTTTACTATGCATCCCCTGCTAGGATCTATTTTCCCAAAATAAAATGTCTTTCCCTGTCATATCTACCTATCAAAACCTGCCCATTCCTCAAGACATAGTTCATCCCACTCTCAGTGCAGCCTGTTTTTTGACCACTCTAATCGACAGGATTCATCATTGATTCATTCTGGGGGGTATCAATGATCTCTCCTCTGAAGTGTCATGATGGGTATTATCTGTAATGCCCATCACTTACTATGTGTGTTCCTTTGAACATATATCCGTCTGCATATATGTTGCACATATGGGTAAATAAAGAGGTCAAATTAAGGTAGCCTGAAATTAAATCCTGCCTTTACCACGTGAGTAACATTAGGGAATGTTCTTCCCTTCTCTGGGCCCCAGTGTCTTTATCTGTAAGAGTACCTACTTTACAGGGTGAAGATATTAAAATAAATCAAATACTTTAAAATCCTCATAGCAAGGTGTCTGGAACATAAAGAGTACTCAGCAATATTGGTATCTCTTCCCCAGAATCCCTTCCTTACAGTTGGTGCTAACTTATATTCTTATGTATTTCAGTACATCAGAATACTTATTTATTCACTGGTGACTCGATAAAGGTCAGTCTTAGATATCAATACAGACTTTCCACTGGAGGATTTTAGGAGCAAAATTTTTCACTCCTTTTGGACCATAGAGTAGATACTCTTCTGTAAAAGAAAGGTATTGGGAATATGTGAAAGAGAAAGAGAATGTGATTAGAGTCCTATCTTAGATTACTTACTCTATCTTTGATAATGTATCTTGTAAGGGAGTTTGGTTTTGTCATTACAGCTGTACTGAGAAATGGAGTATGCTGTAAAGAAACTTCCCTGTGTAGCCATGGACAAGTGCTCAACCTCTCTAAGCCTCTCTCTTCATTTAACACTGAGATTAGACCTGATGACCCCTATTGTCCTTTGGATGCTATGAGGATGTAGTTGCTTTGCTGTGGAATACTGAGATTGCATTATCTCCTTTATCTTTCATCTGTGTAGCACGACTAAAAGAAACACCCTTCATTTGAGTAACAAATTATTACAAGATTTATTTGAGATTATAGAAGAACAATTCTACCAATGGTAAGATATTAGGTTGTAATTCAATTATTATTAAACCCCTAAATTTCCACAGTCATTCTGTAAAAGTATTTTACCAGTAAGGGATAACGATACTTAGTCTGACTTTATTTTGGGAAAAGGCAAATTATTATGTACAGGTTGTGCAACTTACTCAAAATTAACTATTAGCTTAGAGGCCAAAATAAACACAGCCCATGGATTTCCTAATTTCTATTTCTTAATTTTACTAAACAATACACATGCCCTTTGAGTCTGAATTAGAATTATTTTAATATGACAATTGTCAAGTATGGCAGGGTTCAAGTAGGATACTACCACTTTTTATCAGCAATACAAAAAATATTTGCTCTTTTTTTATAGCATGCCCTGACATGACAGGTGATACTGTGCTTAAAACTCACACACACACATATTTTCCAGCCAATCAACAACCATGCTCTAGGTGATACGAGATATGAGGGCATGTCTACACTTGCCTTTGCATAGATCTGCTGGTATGTGGGGAAGGGGAGTAATCCATTGATATTTAGTTCCCATCAACCTTATTTCATTGTTCTCTTTAAGAGTCTGTTGAAGGCCAGCGTAAGGCCACCCTGTAGCTGTGGGAACCCATTTGACAGCCCGTTGGGTGGGAGCTGCAGACAGTCTCCTGTCCCAACCCAAGTCCCCAGGCTTCAGTAGGGAACTGCTGAACAAGCCACATGGGATGTGTGGGCCTTCAGAGAGTCTGTAACTCCCAAGTTCACTAGCACTGGATTCAGGAGCTGGGCATCCCATTTACCCCAAAACCTTGGTCACTGTCTTTTCAGCAGTGGCTGGATCTTCCTTCCCCATCTCATCTGTCTCTCGATAGAAGTGTTCAGGTATGAACTCTCCAAGCTTCACACAGGAGCTTGGGGGACATATGCTCTGCTCATACAGGACTGCCTGGGCCAGCATCCCCTGCATCAGACCCACAGGTAGCCCCCTTAGTATTGCACAAGGTGACAGGGTCCATGTGACACAGGAACACTGAAACACACCTGTGCCACAGAGCCACGGGGCACGTAAGATGCCCCTGGGAGAGTCCAGGGGTCTGACCTGGGATTGCTATCCCCCAAAACAGAGGCTCTCAGCAAGGTGCTTGGAGATGGCCACACAAGGTTCTAGGTGCTGGTGGTTATAGGTTATATCAATGTGCAGGCCTCCTCCGGCAACAGCCAGCCTCAGAAAAGCACGTCAGCTGGTCCCCCCAGGAATGAGGCATGACATCAGCTGGGTTTTCAATGGCAACAAAGGCCCCAAGTTGCCATCAGAAACATCTCCCAGCTATCCTTTCTCCCTGCAGAGGTATGAGGTTTCCTTTTATAGGTACACTGTTCCACCTAAAAGTCAAGGCAGGTAGTGCCCAAGTGGGTTCTGCAGCAGAGAATTTGAGGGTACTCTTCTCCTTCCTCTGCAGGACACAGGGCCCTGGACACTGGGAAGGTTTTCCTTTAAGTTTAGTCAGGAACCAAGGACCTCGCCATGTGAACCCTGCTGGGCAGTGTGGAAAGGCTTCTGTTCGTTTTCACTCACTTTACTTGGACCATGCTCTCAACAGGCTTGGATGAAACCTGAGGTTGTGGACCAGACAAACCTACTAGAGTCGGACCATGTGCCCTCAGCCTCGATGACAGAAGCTGGTTACAGAGGCTAGAAGCACCCGCACATTCATGAGACCCTTGCCTGTCAGGGTATAGATGTATCTTAGAACCAACCAGGATAATTCTTGAATGGATAAAAATACTGTCTCTGTCCCTAGAGATTCCTGGATCAGAACACAGGAAGGGGCGGGGGGGGGGGGGCGGTGTGTGCGGGGGCAGTCCTTTCTTCATTCCCCTCTGCAATGAAGGGTCAGATCATCAGTATGCTTAAGGAAACAGTGACTTGGCCAATTTTTCTCTCCTATCCTGTGCTGGGCACAGGGGCAAATGATGAAAGAGGGATAGGGCAGACTTCAGTGTCATCACAGATGTTGGCCCACCAGTGGTCAGCCTTGTCTCTCCCTCATCGCCCCCTTCCTTCTGCCAAAGTTAGCAGGCTGGGTGAGTAGGACCCAAAGTTGTGCGTGACCCATCCTTGGGCTGGACACTGTCATCTGGCCAGATAAGCTAACAGGCTAGGAAATCCAGCTGGGCTTGGTTGTACTTTGCCCGCATCTGTTACAACGTGTGGTGCCTTCACTTGAAGTGGCTGACAGAGCTATTTAATGTTACAGTTTGTTTGTCTGATGCCCTCACCCAAATACCGCACAGAGTGTCATGTGCTAATGCAAAAAGGCATTGGCAAACAGTCTCAACTTCGTTACAATTCAGGAATTTCGTAAGAGGAACACTTTCAAATTGCATTTGAATGCCACCTTCCCGGGATGGCAGAACTGGATGGAAACATTTGGAGACATACAGATAGGCTTAATAGAGCCATCATTTTGTTCAGGAAGAAATGGGGGCAGAAAGATGAAATGACCGCCAGTCGACTCACACAGCCACTTAGAACAAGGACTAGGGCTAGAACCCTCGGCCCCTGCCTGCCAACCCAGGGCTCTTCCAGCCCAAGCTGTTTCCACATCTTCAGTTTTACTTCAGCTCCAAAATCTGGCCCCTCAGAACCTTTCCTGGAATTGGACTTCTGAGCCTAAAAAGGTTTAATGCACACTTTTGGGAAGGGAGAGCCACAAGCCCTCTAAGTGATTTTGATCCAGTTTGCCAATGTTTACACTGTAGGATAATCTGCATAAACTTCATAAATAATGTAAATTCCTCCAAAGTGAGTTAACCATGAGCTCCGTGGTCTTTGGAAAAATCCATGTTATGCCATCACCCTGGCAAAGTTAACAATGCCACGGAGGACGGATGGTAACCACTGATTGCAGTCACCACTATTGACCATTTTAAGTGTGACTATTTTTAAAATACTGTATGCCTCATTCAGCTGCGCCCTGAAAATGAGAAATTTGCTTTAACTGCATTGTTTTGAATTGCTGAGAGAAGAATCTATCAACCACAAGGTGCCCTGCTGCTGAACTCAGCCAAAAAGCTGTTAATAACTCCAGCAGATGTTTCAGCTTTTTAGGCCAATAGACTCCCTCCTTCCCTGCCCTCCCCTTTCCAGAATCCGATGCCAGTATGACTGAACTCCAGTTTTCGTGGTTGCCGCCACTGCGGCTGCCGCTGGGGCCAGTGGTCCTGCTGCTGCTGAGGAATGATTCTTTCAACAGCCAGTGGCAACACAACCTCAGCCCTTTAAGGTCAGGACATTATTGCTTTTACTGTCACAAGTCTAAATCTTCGGGGGGGAAGGAAGGTAAGGGCAGAGAATCAGGATTTCTGGTTGGTTGTCTGTCTTCATGGCCAGTCATCTTGTTTTGCTTGTCGGTTTCTCCCAGCACTAGAAGTCCATTTCTCAGACTAATCAGAGTGTTGGGCTTGCTAGGCGGAGAGTCGTTCATACACTCGTGACCTTCTTGGTCCTGGAGAGAGGATGTTGGGTTAGCAACTTTACGAAGGGGGCCTCTGCGTGAAGCTCAGTTTTGTGGGGTTGTTTGGCCGATACGTGAGGCTCAGAATGCCTTGACCCTAGCAGTTCTGCAATATTAGGAGTGTGTATTATAAATATAGCTGCATCCCTGTGAGATAGGTAGAATATGAGGGCATACAGAGCCACCGCAGGCCCACATGGGGATGTGTCAACATCTCCGGACTGGGATAAACCTGACATCTTAACCTGAAATTAAACGTATGTTCCAAGGCTTTCGAAATGAGAAGAAATTAGAAAAAAAGAGGAAAGGGGAGACCATAACCCCTCTCCCCACACTTCCACCCCTGCCTCTTACTTATTTGAGAGAGAATGCTTTAAGGTACCCCAGTGGCAGCAGGGTGACCAAGAAAACACAGGTGCACCACATTTATGGAATATCACATTGGCTAGGAACACATCTCTCTACGTATTATCACGCAGAGAATTGCCATTTCAAAGGGGGAAAGAATTGAGAGGCAGAATTAAGTGCATAAATATTTTGTTTCCTTATTTTGATGCAACACAGAGGCAGAATATCCAAGACTCTGTGGACCTCTATTGTCAGCTTCAACGTTTGCCAGCTGTGGTAATTCAGCCTCAAAATCTCTGCTCTATGCCGTACTGGCTATAAAAAGTAAGTACTTCTTCTCTGGTGCCACTGTCACCATACTGTTTACATTGTCTCAGCACTGTGTATTTCTCTTTCTCAGGAAAAGCTCAGGAATATGATGCAAGTCTTAAAAAAAAAAAAAGTAATAGCTTCCATTGTGACCTGGTTCACATCCTCTTCAGTACACATGCAGCGCGCTCATTAATGTTAATGGAATTTGCATGTATGTACTGAAGGGAAAATATAGTTGCCCACGCCTATGTATTCTTTATTTTCCCATCAGACCAAGCACAACACTGTACATTTGGGAGTCCAATGGCATCTATATCTTTTAATTCTGAAACATAAGTAACTCAGATTAAAAATTATTCATTCTGAAATGTGGTGTTCCCACCAGCAAATGGGATGGGCATTTCTGCTTAGATAACTACGATTCCAAGAAGCCAATACCAGATGATGACTCTTTAGTAAAATAAACAACCAGTGCTGTTATAATAAAATAGGCTAAAAGAAAAACACAAAAACTCCCTACTGAATCGGTAGAGAATGTATTCTCATTATTTTTAAAAATTCCATGTTAATCTTCCCATATGCATCTCCAGAGGAGTGAAAACACAAGATGAGAAAAAGAGAATTGAAAATAATCATTGATGAGTTGAGATTCCAGATCGGCCAGCAGTGAATATTTGTACTAGGCATTACTAAACTGTATGGAGATGTCTGAGACCCATTTAAATCCAGACCATATACTTCGTTAGGTCTTGAACTTTACCTGGAATCTTCCACTGCAGGAGATGATTTCCAAGCTATTTTGTTCTTGATTATTTCCAGTCCAAGTAAAATGGACAATAAAAAAAAGATGCCTCTATACTATTTCCATGATGGATGTTCATGACCAAAATAACTTCACCATCTGATGTATTTCACAGTTTTAAGTTAAAACAGACCTAGTATAATATGCTCATACATCTGGCTCAGGTGCTGCATTTGCCATATGTTTGTGAAATAATCCAAGGAGATGTTACAATTGCACGTTCCCCTTGGGACCTGAATAAAATGTGCCCACAAAGAGTTACCTAATTATTCATTCTTGCCAACAACATCCTTTCCTAATAATAAGGGGGTGCTTAAAATGAGACAATAGAGCTTTCAATCTTGAGAGATGTCAGTGCCACTTATTGTTTCAAAAACAGAAAGTCTTTTGCATTTTCTTAAATAAGAAAAAGATCCTTGGCCTTTAAAGCAAATAAAATACTCTGCAGGTGGTATATTTGGTATTCTTATGGGAGCAAACTCTGAAGTGCCGTCAAGGCCAGGGCTCCCCGAAAGCCATTGGCTGAAAGCCCATGTAGCCGCAATGGAAATTAGTGACCCAAAGGTTGATGGTCCCTAAGAAATGGCCCCTCAGGTAATACTACGTGTTCATGGAGAACTTTATCATTGGCAAATTGCTTTCATATATGTTACCACATTTAATTTTTACAACAACCTTGTAAAAGCCGGTAAAAAGGCATACCTTATTTGGTCTTGCCAGTTGTAGTACTGATTCTTCATAGCACTAATTAGCCAGAAAGGTGAACATCTTTTTAAAACTTAAAAAAAAAAATTTTAGGGCTTCCCTGGTGGCGCAGTGGTTGAGAGTCCGCCTGCCGATGCAGGGGACACGGGTTCGTGCCCCGGTCCGGGAAGATCCCGCATGCCGTGGAGCGGCTGGGCCCGTGAGCCATGGCCGCTGAGCCTGCGCGTCCGGAGCCTGTGCTCCGCAACGGGAGAGGCCACAACAGTGAGAGGCCCGCGTAAAGCAAAAAAAAAAAAAAAAAAATTTTAGTCTCAACCCATGAGCACTAGTTGCCATAATGCACAATTCTCACTTGGAGCCCTTGACAATCTGCTTTCTTTCCTCTTTTCCTGCTGCTTACATCCTTTTATCCCATGACTCTCTCTCTCTCTCTCTTTTTTTTATGATTCTCTTTTGATTCAAAAGGAATAATTTTATTTTCTTTCAAGGGTTAAAAAGAGAGGAAATTAGTTTAATGATTAAAATACAGGCTGGCCATGAAAATATAAATTTTAAGGTAGACCAGAACAAAGGTCAGATAAATAAATTATGCTCTAGGCCTAGCTTAATCCATCATTAAATCAATTTAAAAGAATGTGGCAAAGATGAAGATATCAGCCAATAATCCTCTAATAGTGTGTTAATTGTATATTGACTAAAGTGACAAACTATGTGAGAGCTGTGTTTCCTTAGGATTAGGCTAAAAGACCCTACATAGCCAGATTAGGTTAGAGGTTCTTTTTTCCTGGAATATAAACCTCAGAGTCAAATAGGATGCAAAGGATGAGAGATGGGGAGGAGACTGGCCTCCGGTTTCCCAGTTTGTAAAGGGCTGTCAGTGCCCAGACGTCTGCATTCAGCGTGCGGGTTCAAAACAACTGTTTGTTTAAGTATAGTTGACTTACAATGTTATGTTAGTTTCAGGTATACAGCATGATGATTTGATATTTTTATAGATTATACTCCATCTAAGGTTATTATAAAATATTGGCTATATTCTCTGTGCTGTACATTACATCCTTGCATCTTATTTATTTTATACCTAGTAGCCTGTACCTTTTAATCCCCCACCCCTATCTTGTCCTTCCCCTCACCCCTCTCCCTACTGGTTACTTGTTGGCTCTCCGTAACCATGAGTCTGTTTCTGTTTTGTTAACAGTCACGGTATGGAAGCAACCTAAATATCCATTAACAGATGAATGGATAAAGAAGATATGGTAAATATATGCAATGGAACATTACTCAGTCAGGGAAAAAAAAGAATAAAATTTGCCAATTGCAACAACATGGATGGACCTGGAGGCTATGCTTATGCTTATGTCACTTATTCTTAGTGAAATAAGCCATACAGAGAAAGACAAATACTGTTTGTTTTCACTCATATGTGTAATCTAAAAAAGAAAACAAATAAATGTAACAAAATCTTAACAATTTTTGATTGCTCAATATATAATATTTTCTGTATATATATTCCCCATGAGAGGAAGAGACAATTATTATACGGAAGTGAGTGACTATTGGTCTCTTGTTGGGGTGAGAGAAATGAAAAAGAAAGTTCATAGAAGAAGTGTGACAAATCGCCTTGAAAAACAATACTCCACAAAATATTCCTTGTTCATATACGCTGAGGCCAGGGGGAGAAGACTGTAATAGTTTAAAGGGGCCCATGTATCCTTGGCCTTGTCATATGATGAATCTCAGATGAGTGTCTGAAGAGTCCATGAGAGCTGAGGGGTCTATTATCAGAAATACTGAAACCTGAATTCTTTTTTTTTTTTTTAATTGAAGTATAGTTGATTTACAGTGTTATGCCAATCTCTGTTGTACAGCAAAGTGACTCAGTTTTATACATATAGACATTCTCTTTTAAATATTCTTTTCCATTATGGTTTATCCCCAGAGATTGGATATAGTTCCCCGTGCTATACAGTAGGGCCTGTTGTTTATTCATTATAAATGTCATAGTTTGCATCTACGAACCCCAAATTCTCAGTCCATCCCTCTCCCTCCCCCACTCCCCCTTGGCAACCACAAGTCTGATCTCTATGTCTGTGAGTCTGTTTCTGTTTTGTAGATAGGTTCATTTGTGTCATATTTTAGATTCCACATATAAGTGATATCATATGGTATTTGTCTTTCTCTTTCTGACTGACTTCACTTAGTATGATAATCTCTAGTTGTATCCATGTTGCTGCAAATGGCATTATTTTGTTCTTTTTTATGGCTAAGTAGTATTCCATTGTGTATATATACCATATCTTCTTTATCCATTCCTCTGTCCATGGACATTTAGGTTGTATCCATTGAAACCCATCTTCTTGAAGAAGAGTGTCTCAGCAGAGCATATGCACAGACCTCATCCAATCCCTTTCCCAACACCTACTTCAGCTAATTCATTGAAGTAGTTAGACCCTCCTGGTCAAGGATATTCACAACCATGATCTAGAGTTCTGAAAAATGTATACATGTTCTTGTAGTGTTTGGCAAACACATTCTTATTATAGCATAAATTGTGGTCAGAATGCATTCCAGTCTGTGTCAGGTTGTATGTGTAACCAAGTGGGTATTCCTAATTTTAATTTTGGCACGGCATGCTTTGAGATTCCACAGGCAAATTTTTTCCCATTCTTTGAATGATATACCTTTCAAAAATATATACATTTCCTTCATTCACTAAATGTTTGTTGAGCGCCTACTAGTATACTACAAGCTCTGCATACAAAGTTGAGAAAGCAAGGTCCTGCTCTCAAGGCATTTAAACAAATGAAGAATCAGACTTGCAAACAAGCAAATACAATGAGATTTACTAAACTGGGTGATCCACAAAGTTGAATGGCAGATTAAGATAATGCATTTAAATCTGTCCTGGAAAACCTCCCAGAGGAAGAAGAAACATGAATAGGTATTTTCCGGGTAGACAGACGATTTTAAAATGTATGCTGTGAGTCATGAGAGGCCGATGATCAATTGTAAGCAAGGGAGTAACATAATTAAATTTTTGTATTTGAACTCTGGGGCTACTACAGAAGGGGGATTGGAAATGGGAATTTCTGGAAACTGAGCAAATGTCAAGAGTTGCATTGCAGTGGTTAAGGGAGTTGATGGACCTACTCAAATAGACTGGTGGTCCCATTAGAGATGAGAGTTACGCAAAGAGAAGAATAAATAAAATACATTGTTTGGAATGTGAGAAAGAAGTCAAAGGCTTCCAGGCTACTGGCTTGGGAAACTGGAGAAAGGGTCTATAATTCATTAATATACAACGTATAGGACAGAGCGCAGGTTTTGTGGAGTGACTAGGGATGAGCACGAAAGCGGAGAGGAGCATGTTCAATTCTGGACGTACTGAGTTTGCAGCGCCTGTGGAATGTCCAGGTGGAATGATTTTGAAAACAGTTTGGAGATATAGGACTAGGGCTCAGAATCGACAGTGGTAGGGACAAGATCCCCCCCGAAAGTGACTAAAGTGAGAAAAGAAAATACTTATTTTTAAGAAGGGGTGGAGAAGTAGAAACCAATCAAGGCACCAAAAAAAAGGAGCCAGCAATGCAGAGGTAAATGAGGAGAGAGAGAGAGAGAGAGAGAGAGATGCCATGGGAGGCAAAGCCAGAACTTCCAAGAACACGAGAATAGTCAGCAGGACAAGCCATGTAAGATGAGAACTAGCCATGCTTATTCCATTGGGCGAGTACATGCACAGGACAGTCTCAGTGCAGGGATATGGGGGAGAGCCAGGTTAGAGTGGACCAAAGATACAGAGTGCTGTGAATTCAGAGAGAATAAATCTAGGTTGCACTTTGTAAAAGAATAGCCATCAAAGAGAGAAGCATGAGGATGCTTTAAAAAATGGCCATTAAATGGGTTTTTTTTAATTCGTTTGTTTTCTAAATGAGAGGGGTGACCGTATTTTTATGCTAAGGGGAACAACCAATAGAGCACTGAAGGTAAGAAAAAGACATTATCGATAAGGCAAATTTCCTAGGAAGGCAGGGTGGAATAATATCCACTGCACCAGTGGATGGAGTTGCCTTTGATAAGAAAACTGTTCTTTGCTAGAGATGAGGACAAAGAAAGGATGGCTGCAGATGCAGGTCAGCTTATGGGAAAATGGGTGGAAAAATGAAAAAAAGCCACTCTTGGTAGCTGCTAGTCCCTAGCTTAGAAACAAGGTCATCCCAAAGAGAGAAGATTGAAAGCTTTGAAGAGTGGTGAAGGTTTGGAATCGCAGCCCAGGGAAACGGGAGAAGCACATGTAATAGGACTGCTGAGAAACATTGCGGGAACAACCGAGATTAGTTTTACTCCAGATTTATGGCCTCCGTTCTATATGGTTGTGATTTTTCTTCTTCCTGCAGCAGAGCAGTGCTCAAGAAATGTTTACAGCTGAGGAGGCTCCAAGGGGTTTGCCTGAAGGACATGAAGTCCATCCATCTCTCCAGGTGGTTTGGAATTATACCTCAAGATAGAGGTAAACCATCCAAATTAAAAATAGTTGAACCGTATTGCTCTGGCCCCTCTTATTTGCTTTTACTGAATTGCATTTTGACTTCAGGCCTCAGCTCCTTGGAGGGACTCAGTGACAAACAGCCATAGGCCTACCTGCGTTGTTAGCACCACAGGGGATGTTGAGAAAAAGCAGCCTCAAACCCATTCATGTTCCACTCAGGAGGGCACAAAGAGTCATTTCCTCTAAGCCCAGACGCCAGGAGACAATTGGGTTTTCACGAGTAACAACAATGTGTTCACTTGGTATAAAGCTAGGAATGGTCAAGCGCCTGGTCTTGACATCAGAATGCTTGGGTTCACGTCTAGAATCCATCACCTATTAGCTGGTTCACCTTGAGCCTTTTACCTTCTCTGTGCCTCAATTTCCTCGTCCGTAAAATAACGAAATATTCATACCTACTTTACAAGACTGCAGTGAGAAGTGAAACAATCAATGTAAAAGTGTTTAACACTGTGTCTGGCAAATCATAAAAGTACTCACTACGTATTAGCCAGCTTTCTTGTTGTTATTATCTTCCAACTGCTCTTTTTTGGTTTTGGTTTTGTGTTTTGTCTTCATTCTCAGTGTGGCATGCGTTTGCCTGTATTAATTTACCTCTGGTCTCCACTTAATATTATTTTTTCCCTTTTTTTTTTTTACCCATACTTCACTTATTTCTTACCTGATATCCACCTATCACAGTTTTAGAATGAGGCAGAACATAAGAAAGTGAATTCAAGGAGGTCTTACACCAGTCAATAACTATAATTCTATCTATTTTTGTCCATGTTTTAGGAAAAGTTTCAAAGATGAGAAAAGGGACTTGGAACTTTCTTATCCCACATTTGCATTCAGAAATGCAAGTTTTCTTGAAGTCCATTTCACCTGATATTTACTTTTTTAGAACCATTCTTGATCGGCCCCTACAGGGACTTCACCCTAATTCAACATTAGCTCAAATACTTCTCATTATAAATAAACAACATATTAGTTTATATGCCGAGGGGGCGGATTACTGTAGTTTGAGAAGCTTGCAAGGTTACTGTAGTTTGAGAAGCTTGAAAGGTTACAGTTTTGGAGAGGATGAGGGCTGGACTTGGGAGTCAAAGGAACTGACTTTGGATACAGCTCTGCTACTTACTAGCTCTTTTTGCCATTGGAACTCTGGCCTCGGTTCTTTCATCTGCTAAGTAGAGTTTACAGTATTGATCTCACAGTGTGGTTGTGAGAAATCAAAAAGGTGCTCAACAAAAATTAGTTGATTCTGTATCTAGCACAAGAAGTGACGTTCAAATAGCCATTCAAACTTGTACCTGAAAAATTGGACCAAAGAATTCAATCATTCTTCTTAAATATGTTTAAAGGCAACCTGAATGTATTTTTCTTACTGAACTTAAGCATTTGAAATACATATACTAGCCTTTTAGGAATATTTAGTCATAAGTCAAAACAGAAAGCTTTACTTATCTTTTAAGAATATTTAAGAAATTTCACCTTGGTGTCAGAATGTCAACTTAGCCTATAATGTCATCAGGGAAACGTAGAAAATATCCCAGATTTAATTCTCTGCTTTCAGCTAAATAAGTAATCTGTGAAACCCCCGATGTACAAATAAGTCTGCTTTATCTCCTGCCTGCTAATAGCTTTGGTTTTGGTTTTGTTTTATTTTTCTTAGTGTTCTTGTTGCTGTTTTTGTTGTTGCATGGACCAGTCAGTACTTGCAGATGAAAAATAGCTTTTGTTTTGTGGGTGTGGGCTGCCTTATCCCAGGTGTTGATATCAAAAGGAGAGCGAAAGGGTTTAGGCTGGTTCTTTAAGGAAATACGAGGACTTACTCCCTTGTCCCCCTTCCCTCTTTCAGGCCAAAAGCTGAAAACCAGAGGGCGTGTGTTGGTGGGCTACTCCCACCATTACAGACCATCCCTGAGAAAGCAGTGTCAGAAGCACAAAAAGAGCCCAAGTACAATGGTTAGTCTTCAAAGGGCCTCATTTATTATATTGCTCAGAGCCCCACAGAGTTGCTCCAAGCTCATAACCGCCACTGATTTCAAAGGGAGCTCTGAACTTGCATACGCTCTGCAAGGCACGGTGTGGGATGAGAAACAGGCTGAGTGGCTTGAAGCCATGTTCAGACATTTTTTAATGTTCGTAAATGTCTTTGGCACCATCACTTTCACACAGAAACCCACTTACCTCCTGCCGCAAAGTGTGAAATAAAGCCATTTTCAAGCCTGGGTAGGGGATAGTCTGGAAATTGGGCTAAATCTTAAAACTGCATGAAGATTGAAAATAGGATTCACAAGCTGGAGCTCAGCTCTCACTAACCCACTTCCAAGCTCAGATCACCATGACACTGTGCTCTGTTAGATACTGTCAGTGCCACCTTTGAAGGGTTAAGGCAGTAAAACGTGGTCATCTCAGTAGCTCCCAATCTAAAGGTCCCAACTCTAAGGCATCCCAGAATTGCTGGTCCATAGGATAGGAGAGAAGCATTCTTTCAATTGGGCCTTTATTGAGACCCAACAAGCACAGCCCTAGGGAACCTCAGGTTAGGGACTAGCATTTCCTGCCACACCTCTCTGCCTCAGGAGATGCTGTAAGTCCCCCCTTGGTCCAGAAGGTTTGTGAAAGACAGATTAGGATCCATCAGTTTTTCTCCTGATTACCTGCAGAACAACTAGCTGCCTTCCCCAATTCTGTTTCTGTGGCTCCCTAGTCACCAAGACTAGGAGAAAGAGGTCGCTGAGTGACTCAGAAATTACTTTCTATACTCCGGGAAGCTCTGATACAGGTAATTCTCCAGGGAACCTCTGGACGGCTCCATGAGGACCCTGTTTTTGGAAGGATACAGAAAAAAGGTGTCCTTTTTTTATTTTTTAATTAATTAATTTATTTAGGGCTGTGTTGGGTCTTCGTTTCTGTGCGAGGGCTTTCTCTAGTTGTGGCAAGCGGGGGCCACTCTTCATCGCAGTGCACGGGCCTCTCACTATCACGGCCTCTCTTGTTGCAGAGCACAGGCTCCAGACGCGCAGGCTCAGTAGTTGTGGCTCACGGGCCTAGTTGCTCCGCGGCATGTGGGATCTTCCCAGACCAGGGCTCGAACCCGTGTGCCCTGCATTAGCAGGCAGATTCTCAACCACTGCACCACCAGGGAAGCCCCAAGGTGTCCTTTTATGTTCACTGTTCAATAAATATTCCTTAAATCTTGGACAGTGTATTATTTTGGGTGCCATCCTTAGTAAGAAAGAGAAAGTTATTTATTTGGAAGAAAAGGAGTTAAATAATGAGACATTAGGGCTTCCCTGCTGGCGCAGTGGTTGAGAGTCCGCCTGCTGATGCAGGGGACGCGGGTTCGTGCCCCGGCCTGGAAAGATCCCACATGCCGTGGAGCAGCTGGGCCCGTGAGCCATGGCCGCTGAGCCTGCGCGTCCGGAGCCTGTGCTCCGCAACGGGAGAGGCCGCGACAGTGAGAGGCCCGCGTACCGCAAAAAAAAAAAAAAAGAGAGACATTAGATGTTGTTTTTAGAAATCTAGAGATGCCCTCTATAAGTTTAAAATGGCAGTCTCTTCTCTAAGGTTCATCAGGAAAATATTACTAAGAATTTATCTACTCACATCCTCACTATTTTGTCATTCTTTCAACCAATACTTGCTGCACACCTGCTCCATGCAGACATAATTCCATTTGCTGGAATTCAGTAGTGAACAAAGCAGACAAAAGTCCCCTCAGTTAGCTTGTGTCTGAGTGGTGAACACATAGGATAACAAAATAAATAAGAAAACCTTCAAGCTCATGTTCTGTACACACTGCATGCTGTTCACTTACACATAAGATCTGTGGTCTTAGATGAGACGTAAAAGTAATGTTGCTTGACAAAAAAAAAAATTTCTCGAGGACAGACAGCAGAAGCAAGAAAAACTAAAATTCTGCAGCCTGTGGAAAGAAAACCACATTCACAGAAAGATAGACAACATGAAAAGGCAGAGGACTTTGTACCAGATAAAGGAACAAGATAAAACCTCAGAAAAACAACTAAATGAAGTGGAGATAGGCAACCTTCCAGAAAAAGAATTCAGAATAACGATAGTGAAGATGATCCAGGACCTCAGAAAAAGAATGGAGGCAAAGATTGAGAAGATGCAAGAAATGTTTAACAAAGACCTAGAAGAATTAAAGAACAAACAAACAGAGATGAACAATACAATAACTGAAATGAAAACTACACTAGAAGGAATCAATAGCAGAATAACTGAGGCAGAAGAATAGATAAGTGACCTGGAAAATAGAATGGTGGAATTCACTGCCATGGAAGAGAATAAAGAAAAAACAATGAAAAGAAATGAAGACAGCCTAAGAGACCTCTGGGACAACATTAAATGCACCAATATTCACATTATAGGGGTCCCAGAAGGAGAAGAGAGAGAGAAAGGACCTGAGAAAATATTTGAAGAGATTATAGTCGAAAACTTCCTAACGTGGGAATGGAAATAGCCACCCAAGTCCAGGAAACACAGAGAGTCCCAGGCAGGATAAACCCAAGGAGAAATATGCCAAGACACATAGTAATCAAATTGACAAAAATTAAAGACAAAGAGAAATTATGGAAAGCAACAAGGGAAAAACAACAAATAACATACAAGGGAATTCCCATAAGGATAACAGCTGATTTCTCAGCAGAAACTCTACAAACCAGAATGGGGTGGCATGATATATTTAAAGTGATGAAAGGGAAGAACCTACAACCAAGATTACTCTACCTGGCAAGGATCTCATTCACATTCGACAGAGAAATCAAAAGTTTTACAGACAAGCAAAAGCTAAGAGAATTCAGCACCACCAAACCAGCTTTACAACAAATGCTAAAGGAACTTCTCTAAGTGGGAAACACAAGACAAGCAAAGGACCTACAAAAACAAACCCATAACAATTAAGAAAATGGTAATAGGAACATACATATCAATAATTACCTTAGGGCTTCCCTGGTGGCGCAGTTGTAGAGAGTCCGCCTGCTGATGCAGGGGACACGGGTTCGTGACCTGGTCCGGGAAGATCCCGCATGCCGCAGAGCAGCTGGGCCCGTGCGCCATGGCCGCTGAGCCTGCGCGTCCGCAGCCTGTGCTCCACAACGGGAGAGGCCACAACAGTGAGAGGCCCGCGTACCGCAAAAAAAATAAATAAATAACATAAATAAATAAATAATTACCTTAAACATGAATGGATTAAATGCTCCAACCAAAAGACACAGGCCTGCTGAATGGATACAAAAGCAAGACCCATATATATGCTGTCTACAAGAGACCCACTCCAGACCTAGGGACACATACAGACTGAAAGTGAAGGGATGGAAAAAGATATTCCATGCAAATGGAAATCAAAAGAAGGCTGGAGTAGCAATATGCCTATCAGATAAAATAGACTTTAACGTAAAGAATGTTATAAGAGGCAAGGAAGGACTCTACATAATGATCAAGGGATCAGTCCAAGAAGAAGATATAACAATTATATATGCACCCAACATAGGAGCACCTCAATACATAATGCAACTGCTAATAGCTATAACAGAGGAAATCGACAGTAACACAGTAATAGTGGGGGACTTTAACATCTCACTTACACCAATGGACAGATCATCCAGGCAGAAAATTAATAAGGAAACACAAGCTTTAAATGACACAGTAGACCAGATAGATGTAATTGATATTTATAGGACATTCCATCCAAAACCAGCAGATTACCCTTTCTTCTCAAGTGCACATGGAGCATTCTCCAGGATAGATCACATCTTGGGTCACAAATCAACCCTCGGTAAATTTAAGAAAATTGAACTCATATCAAGTATCTTTTCCGACCACAACGCTATGAGATTAGAAATCAATTACAGAGAAAAAAACCTAAAAGACACAAACACATGGAGGCTAAACAATACATTACTAAATAACCAAGAGATCACTGAAGAAATCAAAGAGGAAATCAAAAAATACCTAGAGACAAATGACAACAAAAACATGACTATCCAAAACCTGTGGGCTGCAGCAGAAGCAGTTCTAAGAGGGAAGTTTATAGGAATACAAGCCTACCTCAAGAAACAAGAAAAATCTCAAACAATCTAACCTTACACCTAAAGGAACTAGAGAAAGAAGAACAAACAAAACCCAAAGTTGGTAGAAGGAAAGAAATCATAAAGATCAGAGCAGAAATAAATGAAATAGAAACAAAGAAAACAATAGCAAAGATCAATATAACTAAAAGCTGGTTCTTTGAGAAGATAAACAAAATTGATAAACCTTTAGCCTGACTCATCAAGAAAAAGAGGGAGAGGACTAATATCAATAAAATTAGAAATGAAAAAGGAGGAGTTACAATGGACAGCACAGAAATAAAGCATCATAAGAGACTACCACAAGCAACTCTATGCCAATAATATGGATAACCTGGAAGAAATGGACAAATTCTTAGAAAGGTATAACATTCCCAGACTGAACCAGGAAGAAATAGAAAGTGTGAGCAGACCAATCACAGGTAATGAAATTGAAACGGTGATTAAAAATCTTCCAACAAAAAAAAGTCCAGGACCCGATGGCTTCACCGGTGAAATCTATCAAACATTTAGAGAAGAGCTAACACCCATCCTGCAAAAAATTGCAGGGGAAGGAACACTCCCAAACTCATTCTATGTGGCCACCATCGCCCTGATACCAAAACCAGACAAAGATACTACAAAAAAAGAAAATTACAGAACAATTATCACTGAAGAATATAGATGCAAAAATCCTCAACAAAATACTAGCAAACAGAATCCAACAACACATGAAAAGGATCATACACCATGATCAAGTGAGAGTTATGCCAGGGATGCAAGGATCCTTCAATATATGCAAATCAATCAATGTCATACACCATATTAACAAATTGAAGAAGAAAAACCATATGATCATTTCAATAGATGCACAAAAAGCTTTTGACAAATTTCAACACCTATTTATGATAAAAACTCTCCAGAAAGTGGGCATAGAGGGAACCTACCTCAACATAATAAGGGCTATATACGACAAAGCCACAGCAAACATCCTTCCCAATGGTGAAAAACTGAAACCATTTCCTCTAATATCAGGAACAAGACAAGGATGCCCACTCTCACCACTATTATTCAACATAGCTTTGGAAATCCTAGCCATGGCAATCAGAGAAGAAAAAGAAATAAAAGGAATACAAATTGGAAAAGAAGAAGTAAAACTGTCACTGTTTGCAGATGACATGATACTATACATAGAGAATCCTAAAGATACTACCAGAAAACTACTAGAGCTAATCAATGAATATGGTAAAGTTGCAGGATACAAAATTAATGCACAGAAATCTCTTACATTCCTATACACTAACAACAAAAATCAGAAAGAAAAGTTAAGGAAACAACCCCATTCACCATTGTAACAAAAAGAATAAAATACCTAGGAATAAACCTAGGAGGTAAAAGACCTGTACTCAGAAAACTATAAGACACTGATGAAAGAAATCAAAGATGACACAAACAGATGAAGAGATAAACCATGTTCTTGGATTGGAAGAATCAATATTGTGAACATGACTGTACTACACAAAGCAAACTACAGATTCAATACAATCCCTATCAAATTACCAGTGGCATTTTTTACAGAACTAGAACAAAAAATCTTAAAATTTGTATGGAAACACAAAAGGCCCCGAATAGCCAAAGCAGTCTTGCAGGAAAAAAATGGAGCTGGAGGAATCAGACTCCCTGACTTCAGACTATACCACAAAGCTACAGTAATCAAGACAATATGGTACTGGCACAAAAACAGAAATATAGATCAATGGAACAGGATAGAAAGCCCAGAGATAAACCCACACACCTATGGTCAACTAATCTATGACAAAGGAGGTAAGGATATACAATGGAGAAAAGACAGTCTCTTCAATAAATGGTGCTGGGAAAACTGGACAGCTACATGTAAAAGAATGAAATTAGAACACTCTCTAACACCATACACAAAAATAAACTAAAAATGGATTAGAGACCTAAATGTAAGACTGGACACTATCAAACTCTTAGAGGAAAACATAGGCAGAACACTCTTTTACATAAATCACAGCAAGATCTTTTTGATCCACCTCCTAGAGTAATGGAAATAAAAACAAAAATAAACAAATGGGACCTAATGAAACTTAAAAGCTTTTGCAAAGCAAAGGAGACTACAAACAAGATGAAAAGACAACCCTCAGAATGGGAGAAAATATTTGCAAATGGATCAATGGACAAAGGATGAATCTCCAAAATATATAAACAGCTCATGCAGCTTAATATTAAAAAAACAGACAACCCAATCAAAAAAATGGGCAGAAGACCTAAATAGACATTTCTCCAAAGAAAACATACAGATGGCCAAGAAGCATATGAAAAGCTGCTCAACATCACTAATTATTAGAGAAATGCAAATCAAAACTGCAATGAGGTATCACCTCACACCGGTTAGAATGGGCATCATCAAAAAATCTACAAACAACAAATGCTGGAGAGGGTGTGAAGAAAAGGGAACCCTGTTGCACTGTTGGTGGGAATGTAAATTGATACAGCTGCTATGGAGAACAGTATGGAGGTTCCTTAAAAAACTAAAAATAGAATTACCATATGACCCAGCAATCCCAGTCCTAGGCATATAACCTGAGAAAACCATAATTCAAAAAGACACATGCACCCCAATGTTCATTGCAGCACTATTTACAATAGCCAGGTCATGGAAGCAACCTAAATGCCCATCAACAGACGAATGGATAAAGAAGTTGTGGTACATATATACAATGGAATATTACTCAGCCATAAAAAGGAACAAAATTGGGTCATTTGTAGAGACATGGATGGATCTAGAGACTGTGACACAGAGTGAAGTAAGTCAGAAAGAGAAAAACAAATATTGTCTATTAATGCATATATGTGGAATCTATAAAAATGGTCAGATGAATCAGTTTGCAGGGCAGAAATAGAGACACAGATGTAGAGAACAAACGTAAGGACACCAAGGGGGAAAGTGGAAGGGGGGTGGTGGTGGGATGAAGTGGGAGATTGGGATTGACATATATACACTAATATGTATAAAATAGATAACTAATAAGAACCTGCTGTATAGTGGTTAAGAATCTGCCTGCCAACGCAAGGGACATGGGTTCAAGCCCTGGTCCAGGAAGATCCCACGTGGCACCAAGCAACTAAGCCCATGCACTACAACTACTGAGCCTGAACTCTAGAGCCCGCAAGCCACAACTACTGAGCCCACGTGCCACAACTACTGAAGCCTGCACACCTAGAGCCCGTGCTCCACAATGAGAAGCCACGACAATGAGAAGCCCGTGCACCGCAACAAAGAGTAGCCCCCACTCGCCACAACTAAAGAAAGCTTGTGCACAGCAACGAAGACCCAACACAGCCATAAATAAATAAATAAATAAATAAATAAATTTATTTAAAAAAAAGAACCTGCTGTATAAAAAAATAAAATTCAAAAATTAATTCTGTTTTTGTCTCTCCTCCAGAGGCCTATGAGTAGATACAGCAATATAGACAGATGAAGCGTCACAAGTAGTTTCTAGAAATTTATCAAGTCATATCTATGCACAGTAGCATCCCTAAGTGTCTCTATCATCAATGTAAACACCTTTGACTAATCTGTCTTCACTTACTGCTATCCCTAAATACTTGATGCACAATGCCAGCCGGCTTCTTCCCTTCTTTCTATCACAAAAGGAGACAACCACCTCTACCCCTAAAACACAATGTACTTCTAGATTTTCTCCCTTCATCTCTCCTTTTCTTCCTTTAGGACCTATGTTGTACCAGGCATGGCTGATTCCCATGTGTCCCATCTTAATCACACTGAAAAAATTAATTCTGAATATAGGTGCTGCTCGAAACACTGAAAAGAACAACGTAGAATGGGAAGATGTGAAAGTCAGATTGCTCAGTAGAGTATATGAATAATGCTGCTGCTCATGGCACCGGCTTCCACCTGCTGTACCCGAGTTTACATGTCCTTTTACGGGTATAACATGTCATACAGTCCTCTAAAACCCTTGCTTCTCAAAGTGTGGTCCACAGCCCAGGAGCACCAGCATCTCCCAGAAATTGCTAGAAATGTAGAATCCCATGCTCTGACCCCAGCCTACTGAATCAGACTATGCGTTTTAACAAGACCCCCGGGTGTTCTTTACACACGTGGAAGTTTGAGGAGCTCTACTCTAAATAGTCCTGTGAGGAAATAGAAAATATCATTGCCTGTTTTTACAGATAAAATAAATCAAAGAAAACTAGGGGTTAGAGATGTTGGATTAGTTAGTAGGTAACCAAATGTGGAGTCAGGACCAGTGTTCTTTCCGTTACATTACACCCCCTCTTGGAAGGAACTGTCGCATACCTCTTTTTGGGTCTGCCATCACCCAACCCAGCGTTTCATAGCAGCCTTGCACAATAATTACAGCCTGATATTGTCCCCTGGTGGTAAGTAGGCGAATGCTAATCTCCTGCTTGATCATATATTCCTTATGTAGAATGGTCTTGGTGCCTCTCGTCTGAGAGGTCTAGGGTTAATAACATGAAAGAAGTTTCATATTTAGAAATTTCTCCAATTTTCTCCAGTTCCTTACCAAAGAAGAACATGTCTGCTGGATAACAATGTTTGAGGTTTCTACTGCAAATTTCCTCTCCTCAGCTGGCTTGCGTTTCATCTGATCATCTTGGAGGAAAAGGGAAAGGCGGCTATTACATAGCAAACACTTCCTGGTGTACCCAGCTCAGTGCCCTGTATGTGTTATCTCCAGATTCTCAGAGAGACCCAAGGATTGACTATATTGCCCTATTTTACAGATGTGGAAGTTGAGACTCAAAGGTGACACATGTGGCACTCCTGGGAATCAAGCTAGAATCTGTCCTACACGCTGACCTCTTCCTAGAAATAAGTCTTGCCTGAATTAGCACGGAAGGCAACCTAAGGTAGGGGAAGGGACTGTCATTACCTTCAATCTTTTGTCACTGTTGATGATATGGCAGGTACACATTTCCTAAAAGAGAAAAGTAGTTTCCAAATTCCTCCTGGTTTTAAGGGTTAAGTTAAGTAACTGGGATGAAATCAAAACAGAGAGGAGCCAACTAGAGGGATACAAGCTACATATGCAGAACTTCCCCAAAAGGACGCAAAAATCAGCACAGTAGTGTTGCTGGGTTACATACTTGAAAACATCCTTAACGATACCATACAAATTGGCTAAAATCCAGACATATGATCTAAGCACGGCCCTCTAAATGAGTTAGTTTTCAATTCTTCATGCTTAACAGAGAAGCAGGGAAATGTCACCATACTCTTTAAGAGAGGAATGAATAGATTTCTCAAACTGGTAGGGCTGAGAAAGGCATCTCCCTGGTTCTCTAATACACAGATTTCCCCAACTGCAGCCCTCTCCACTCTGTCCCAGCTCAGACACGTTGGACTGAAATATCCTCATCTATTACTCTCTGAGAATCTGCAGACAATCTGTGTGGGGATTGCTCTACTGGTCTTAAAGAATTCAATAGGATATTATTGTGACTCCTCAGATTTTAATATACACTGCAACTGTTTAGGTGGCTTGACATTTAAGGATGCAAACTTTCCAGTCTCTCCTAGAACCATGACATTACAAAAGGGACTATCGTAATTAGGAATAAAACCGTGCAGTGCTCATTAACCAGAAAAGCACTTTCTAAACCTAGGGAGGCCCTACTTTTCTTCCAAGAAAAGTCAGGAAAATGGTGCTGCAAGAGCCCAATAAAGGTTTGGGGTCAACTTGTGCTTGCTGGAATTGACTGGGATTACATGAAATGACTTTAAGAAGCAAAGAACAACAAATGCTTCTAGCAGGAGCAATCTGAGTGGGGGAAAGCCTGAAGAATCGTATTAAGCTCAGTTTTGTTTAAAGTTTCATTATGAGTTAAGTCTTGATTGCCCAAATTCATTCAGCCTTACCGCATTGTGTTGGAGCCTGTGCTTATTCGCCAAGGACATTATAGTAGCTGGTAGTAGGGCTGCTGCTCTCCTGGTTACAACATGTGACCAACAGAAGGCTTTCTGAATCGAGGCTGGGAGTGATATGTCCCTAGTGACTCAAAATAGCTAAGGCATGTGTATAAAACCAGGCATAGGTGGTCTCAGAGATGATTGCAGGCTTTACTTTAGTTCTTTAATCTCCGCATCCATTTCTGGCCTGCCAGAACTGTCTACGCTGGGGCGTCACTACAGCATTAGTCACAGGAAGAGCCAAGTGTGTTGTAAGCCTGTGCCTTTTGATACGTGAGGAGATTTGGTCACTCAAATCACCAAAGAACCCTGTTATAAGGGGTTCAACTGTGAGGCAGTCCCATGCACAGGAAGAAGACAAGAACATTCTGAAGGAATTTGATTTATTTATGTTTTTCTGCATAGATGCTTGTGATGTGTCTGCTTCCTGGAAAATCAACATCGATTGCAGATAGCAGGCTGTCTAGCTCTTATTCTCTCTTTTAGCTGAAATTCTTATCACCCATGTTTCAAAAGCTAATTAAGCTGTGGTGCAGTTATAACAAAAGGACCCTGGACAGGATCTGGGCTTAAGTTCCTTCTTTGTCACTAAGCAGCTCTGTGGCTCTAGGCAAATCAGCTCTCCACTGGGACGCCGTTGCTTTGTCTTGCAATAGTAATAGCTGTATTTGTGAAACACTTTCTCTGAAGTAGGGGTTATGCCACGTACTTTAACTGGATGATCTCGTTTAAACTTCACAAAACCCCCATGCGTAGGTTCTAGTGTTACCTCCATTTTGCAGGTGAGGAAACTGAAGCATGGAAAGGCTGAATAGCTTGTCCAAAGTGACACAAGTTAAATGTGAAAGTAGCAGGATTTGATTGAGTTTCCTGAGCCTGTGCTCTTAACCTCTCAGCTACCTGCTTCTCTCATGGCCTCACTACCCCAGGCCAGGGAGGTGTTCTTGTTCTAGAAATTCCTGACTGTGTTTAGAGATGATTTGACTCCACTCATATCGCTCATCTATGCTCCTGTGTGTTGTTTACTTTTTACAGTTTAAACAGTTTCTGATTTTTTAATCAAAATCCCCAACCTAGTGAAATGTCTAAATGAGTCAGTGAAAAGACCACTTCCTCTAGGATGATGAGTGATTTTCTGCCCTTTGTAAATTAGTCTCTTTATAAGTGAAGATAATAATGCCTCGCTTATAAGGTGGTTGTGAGCCTCCAAGCAAAATGGCTAGAAGTGGAAAGCAGTGTATGAATAGAATTTGTTTACTAGTATATTTAAATACCAGCTCTTTTGGGGAAGACTTTCTTATACAATGTATTCTCTGTAGCGTGGAACACTGTGCCCTCAGAGTTGGGAGATGCTAAAGTGGAGGTCTTGATCATTACTTTGATTGTGGTTTTCAACTAAAAACCAAATTCATTTTTTTATTTAAAAAAGAATTTTTTTATTTATTTTTCATTTTTTTTATTTTTTTTATTTTTTTATTTTCAATTTTATTTTTATTTTTTGTTAGGTTGCATGCTTGCTTTTAAAACATTTTTTAATGGAAGTATAGTTGATTTACAATGTTGTGTTAGTTTCAGGTGTAAAGCAAAGTGATTCAGTGTTTTTTATATATATATATACATATATATATATATATATAGACACTTTTTTCAGATTCTTTTCCATCATAAATTATTATAAGTTATTGAATATAGTTCCCTGTGCTATGCAGTAGGACCTTGATGTTTATTTTATGTATCCTGGTTTGTATCTGCTAATCCCAAACTCCTAATTTATCCCTCCCCCACCCTTTCCCCTTTAGTAACCATAAGTTTGGTTACTACAGAGTCTGATTCTGTTTTGTAAATAAATTCATTTGTATCATTTTTTTTTAGATTCCACATATAAGTGATATTTGTCTTTCTCTATCTGACTTACTTAGTATGATAATCTTTTGGTCCCTCATGTTGCTGCAAATGGCATTATTTCGTTCCTTAAAAAAAGAAATCTTAAATGCATTCTTATTTACCTTAGCACCATAAATTGGTGTAATAGGAAGAACAGTTTAATGGTGATAGTGAAGCAAAGAGAAGTAACACTTATTGAGTGCCTAAATTTGTCCTAGGCGTTATCTCAGTGAATTCCTATCATTGCTCTATTGAGAAAGATGTGAGAAACTGAAATGTTAGGTAGCTTCCATAGGACACATGGCTTTTCATGGAGAGCAAGCATTGAAAAAGAGGTTTATCGGTCTCCAGATACCAGGATTTTCACCATGTCATGCTGAAGATGAATTCTCTTTAAGCTTTTTGTGCTTAAACGTCTATCTTTTATATACTGTTCATGTATCATTATATTAAAGTACCCATCTTAGTAGTCAACATTTTCATAGTAAATTTGTGGTGACAGACCATTATGGCATAAATCCAAGAATCAAAAAGTACACATTGGAAAAGACCTTAATATCATAAAGTTCAACCACCAATCCATTGCTTTTCCACCTTCTGCTTGAATACCTCCTACTATGTGGAACTCACTGTTTCCAGAAAGTATTGCCACTAGGCTATCCCCTCAGGCATCTCAAACTTAAGATGTTCACACCTTAATTCATAAAGTAGTTTCATAGTTTGGTTTACAGTTATTGGGGAGCTGGGTCTACCAGAGGAGAGTGAGCCCTAAGGGAGTATTATCCCGTCAATAATTTGCTACAGATTACATTTTAAACATCCATTCAGTTTTTCACTACACAGGCCAAAGAAGAATGTCAGTGAAAATTGTTACCCTATCTCCTTGGGATTTTCCAGGATCATCTTGTCAGAGTTTAGTGCTTCATTTGCATAGGAGACAATTGTATCAGTCAAGGTTTCCAGTGAGAAGCTGACGGTACATGCAGATGGAACCTGGGGCCTGTTAATGCAGGAACCTTTACAAAGGTATGGGCAGGGTTCAGGGGAAACAAGAGTCTAGTGAAGCATCCCGGGTCAGCAATAGTAGAGGACCATTAGTACATGTAGACCTGAGAGCAGATCTCAGAACCCAGGAAAGTAGCCACAGAAGATGACGCCTCCCATTGCCCCCTCACCCTTCACCCCCCCACACACACACACGCACCCAAAATAACTGTGGTCTGAGGTGGAGGCATGCAGCCAATCAGATGTTCAACAAGGGAACGGACACCCCGACCTCACTATCCCTCACCCCCAGAATCCCTGCTGATGGCTGAGTTCCCTCTGGTATCAGTTGGAAGACAGAAGACAAGTGAGCTTACTAATACAGTCCAGGAACATCATCCTCCTTTGGGGCACAGAGCAAGGCACAGAAGAGTAGAGAATGGATCTGAGGCAGATGGAGAATTCCAGCCTGACAGTGTTCCATGCAACCCCATCTGTTCTTTGAGCCTTGTTTGTCCTTCTTACTTCCCTCTTGCCACTTATCCCCAGCGTGTGCTCCCATTTCCATCTACTAAATCAGTAACAGGATGGACAGCTAGCTTCAAAATACTCTAAGAGGGAAATAATAATGCTATAGCTCTACTAGATTTTGCCATGGGAAGAGATTAGAGTTTGTCTCTTAGATGGCACTAATTCTAAAAGAAATTGTGCGACCTTTCTTCTATATTTTTGTGTCATAATTAGAAGACCACACCTGCTAAGAAGTGTACATAAATACACACACACACACACACACACACTTAGAGGCTATTTAATCTTCACATATCTAATGAACTTTTTTATTTTTCTCTGATTTCCTTCTAAGACTTTATTTAATTGTTCTTTTTTTAAAATTTATTTATTTATTTATTTTATTTTTGGCTGCGTTGGGTCTTCGCTGCTGTGCATGGGCTTCTTGTTGTGGTGGCTTCTCTTGTTGCGGAGCATGGGCTCTAGGCGTGCGGGCTTCAGTAGTTGTGGCACGTGGGCTTCAGTAATTGTGGCTCGCGGGCTCTAGAGCGCAGGCTCGGTAGTTGTGGCACACAGGCTTAGTTGCTCTGTGGCATGTGGGATCTTCCCGGACCAGGGCTTGAACCCCTGCCCCCTGCATCGGCAGGCAGATTCCTAACCACGGCACCACCAGGGAAGCCCTGTGATCCCTCTTCTTAAAGAACTTACAGTTTAGTTGGGTGACAATATGACATCAAAATGGGGGGTAAATTTTGAAAGCAAAATGTTGTCAGAGACTCCATTCCAGTGGCATCTTTTCATTTGTTTCATGCCACAGCCCTTAAACTGGCAAGCAACCGTGAGACCATATGGGAGAAGACGCTGGGGTTGTGTATGTGCCACGGGTCATGACTGTTGTGATTATCAATTGATCTGATCTCAGAAACAGGCTCACATCCATCCCATTTCCCAGTCTCATGACACTGTGTCATGAGAGTAGCTCTCACTAGCTCTCACATTGAGCAGTTGCAACAGTCTCCTAATCCATTTCCTTGTTTATACTCAAGAGTATCTTCCTTTCATTCTCCCTAAATCCATTCTCTAGCATCTCTGTAATGATCTTTGTAAACATGAATCTGGTTGTCACGTTGCCCTTCTTAAATGCTTCACAGTTTCCTGTGTCCACCATGATAAGACTCATCAGTGAGTGGCGTGGTGATCTGATTCCTGCAGACTTAAAGACCCCCTTGCACCTACACCTTTCCATGGACTCTGCCATAGTGACCTCCTCTCGTACACCACATACAGCTTCTGTTTCATGCTTTAGTGCCTCCACCCCTTAGTGCATGGTGTCACTGGGCCTGAGCCAGTCTTCCCCTTTCCCTTCCTAACTCCACCCCCGTTCTGTAGGGCTAGCTCCACTTTTCTGTATCTGTCTCCAAACTGAAAGCACCATCATCTAGTCCCTGGACAATCACAGTAGCTTCCTAACTAGTCTCCACTTCACAGCTATTCTTCCCGCCTCCAGTCCATTCTTGACTGCCAGGACGGAGGTAACCATACCCCATACCCACTCTGCCCCCTTCCTGTGACGCTTAGCATAAAGAACATAATCTTTATCAGGGCCTGTATAGGAAGCCCTCCCAGACCCTGTTTGTCTCTCCAGTCTCAACTCCCACTTAGGCAGCTTATTCCAACCACAGCAACCTTCCTTCATGCCCTTTAACATCTTGTTTCCTCCTGCCATTGCCACAGGTTTTGCACACGCTAGTCTCTCTCTGTCTCTCTCTTTTTTGGCCACGCCGCACCACTTGTGGGATGTTAGCTCCCCGAACAGGGATTGAACCCAGGCCCTCAGCAGTGAAAGCACAGAGTCCTAACCTAACTCCCCGTGCTAGTCTCTCTTGCTCCCCTTTCCTACTCATTCCACAGATCCCAGCTTAAGGATTACTTTCAGAAGGAGGCCTTCCCTCATCTCTGGTCTAGGTCAAGTTTTTATTCTGCACTTTCCTAGAAGACTCTTCCCTTTCTTTGTAGCACCTACCTCAGTCTGCAGGAATTCATAATTTATATCTGCCTTTGCCCCAAGTGCAAGTTCCAGGAGGGATGGATGGGCTCTGTTCATCATTGAACACCCAGCCTAGTACAGTAGCAAGCACAAAGGGGACACTCGCAAACTTTGAATCAATCACGCAGTCCTCCAAGGCTCTCTGCCTTCATGTGGAAAGTCCTACCACTGGTATCACCGTTATCACCTGGTCCCCTAGCAGCCTGTGTATGTGTTAGAGCCCACACCTTCGTTCTGTATTATTTTACTTGACAGTCCCTTGAGGACCTCAAAGGCCAGAAAGTGAAACCGTATCTTAATCAACCCTACATCTACTACACCTAACACATGGGTAGTGAATAATACATTCATCAATAAGTTTTTCTGAATTGAGATAAAATTCACATAACGTGGAAGGCACCATTTTAACCATTTTAAAGTGTATAACTCAGTGGTATTTATTACATTCGCAATGCTGTGCAGTCATCACTACCTAGTTTCAGAACATTTTCATCACCCCCAAAGGAAACCCCATATCCATTAAGCAGTCACTCCCCACTCTCCCCTGTCCCCAGCCCCTGGAAATCATGAATCTGCCTTCTGTCTCTATAGATTTTCCTATACTGGACAGTTCAAATAAATGGAATGACATAGTATGTGGCCTTTTGTGTTTGGCCTCTTTCCCTCAGCATATGTTTTCAAGGTTTATCCATGTGATAACATGTATCGGTACTTCATTTTTATGGCTGAATAATACCCCATTGTGTAGATATATCACATTTTCTTTATCCATTCATCTGTTGATAGACATTTGGATCGCTTCTACCTTTTCACTGTTGTGAATAGTGCTGCTACAAACTTACACGTACAAGTTTCTATTTGAATACCTGCTTTCAATTCTTTTGGGTATATGCTTAGGAATATAATTGCTGGGTCATATAACTGTATATTCAGCATATTGAAGAACTACCAAATGGTTTTCCACAGAGGTTGCACCATTCTACATTCCTGTCAGCAACGTATGAGGGTTCCAATTATTTTTCCACGTCCTCATTTTCTGTTTTGTTTTTGATTATTGTGTTTTTATTATTATTTTCTGTTATCTAACATTTTTAAATTACTCTTATAGCCATCCTGGTCAGTGTGAAATGGTACCTCAGTGTGACTTTGATTTGCATTTCCCTAATGGCTAATGACGTTGAACATCTTTTCATGTGCTTGTTGGTCACATATATCTTCCTTGGAGCAATGTCTATTCAAGGCCTTTGCCCGTTCTTTGATTGGGTTGTTTGTCTTTTTGTTGTTGGGTTGTAAGAGTTCTTTATGTATCCAGGATACTAGACCTTATCAGATATATGATTTGCAGATATTTTCTCCTATTCTTCAACTGTCTTTTTACTTTCTTGATAGTGCCTTTGAAGTACAAAGTTTTAAGTTTTGATGAGTTTCAGTTTGTCTATTTTTTGGTTTTGTTTCTTGTGCTTTTCATGTCATATCTAAGAAACCACTGGCAAATTCAAAGTCATAAAATAATTTAGTCCTGTGCTTTATTTCCCTACAGTTCTTTTGCATTCTAAAATTCTACAATTCCAAATATTATCGACCACCACCTCACCTACTGGATGCAAAGAACTGCTGGGATTTCAGGGGAAACTAGATATTACAGACCCAATTATTAGAATGGACTTTACTTAAAGGCATTATTTTAGTGTTCAGGTTGGGTCCCAAATCTAAGCTTCACTAAGGAGTGCCAGGATGGAATTTATTTATAATTAGACTGACAGATTTAAAATAAAAGTCTTTAAATATATATACCAAGGTAACTTAAAGGACCTCTAAATAAAATACTTAAAGCAAAATTTCAAGTGCATGAAGGCTATTAATATACTTTTAGAAAAGCTGGGGAAAAACATCTGACAAATGCCAAGCAGTGCCTGGAGTAAAGAATGCAACGTTATTTGTGTAGGGGGAAATGTTAACAAATGCTACAAACAGTTGTGAACTGAATACAGGGAAAGCCATCCCAGATAATAGGAAAAGGAAAAAACTTAGTTTGTAGTTGAACCCAAAGAAATAGAAGATGAAAACTTGCCCTATACACAGTAAATGCTCAGTAAAGAGTTTGTTGGATGTGAAATGAAGTTCCTAGAAGAACAAATGAATACCCTGCACAGAATAAGTGCTGAACAATGTGTTTGTTGAACACAAAATCAAACTCCAGGAGAAAAAAGTGAATGTGATGGGACCAATATAAATGTAAAGTCATTAAGAAACGAAATTTCAACATAGATTACTGATAAGGAAGAAGTAAGTAACTACATTTCAGAGAGTAGCATTTCTGAAAAGAAACAAAAGGAAAGGAAGAGGGAGGGAAGGAAGGAAGGAAGGAAGGGAGGAAACTTACAAGCCCATAGACACAGAATAGGGGCCAAAAGTATTCAATGGAAAACAATTATTCACATCACAGAGATATAGCCATTTACTACAGGTGGAAGAAAACCCAGCAATCATGTGCTAATAGTCTAGGATTAAGCTTATTGAAATATGTCAACTTAGAGTAAACATACCGTTTCCTCTCCTTTCTTGTCCTCTCCTTTCCTCTTCTCTCCACAGCTTTCCTATCTCCCTTTTGTATACTAAAGAATCTTTTAGCAATAGTAAGAAAGGAGACAAAGATTGTAAGTAAGGATACGAATGTGGGAGTAGTATTGTTCATAACCAATAGAGCTAACGGTTGTTCATACACCCTCCCGTTTTCTATTTGTTTAATTAATGCAGAGAGGTCAAATAGAAACCCTTAAAAATGTTCTATATTATGATTGTTGTGGTGGTTTCAATACTGTAGAGGTTTGTCAAAACTCATTGAATTTTACACTTAAGTGTACGTTACATCTTAATAAAGCTGCCGAGAAGGAAACGGAAATGTCAGCCATAAGTAGGTTAACTGTAGTTCAGGGAGAAATGGGCTACTGACTTCACGCTGGAGAGAGGGATTTACCAAGCTTGGAGGTCCTGCAAGATAGCTTTCACTGTGGAAAACGTGGAGAGAAAGAGAGACCTATTAACAAGGATGCTGCAGAGTTTAAGCAGATTCTGCAGTCTCTGGTCTCATCCTGGAAACAAAGTCCTATATTTTAGAGCAAAAATGAGATTAATAGCAACAACTGGAATTCAAGGGATTTTGAAAATTATGAACATGGGATCAAGGTGGTGTATGACAGAAATTATTCTTAGCTTTTTGTTTAATAACATACATGCTTTTAATGAAGATAGGGTGACTACTATCAAAAAATTAAAACCCCAGAAACTAACAAGTGCTAGGAAGGATGTAGAGAAGTTGGAATCCTTATGCACTGCTAGTGGGAAGGTAAAATGGTGTACAAAGAAAAGCATACTGTTATGGAAAACAGTATTGTGGTTCCTAAAAAAAATTAAAATTAGAATCACCATATGATCCAGCAATTCCACTGCTAATCCAGAAGAGTTGAAATCAGGAACTGGAACAGATATTTGCACACCAATTTTCATAGAATTATTTGGAAGCCCAAAAGCAGAAGCAACCTAAGTGTCCATCAATGGATGAACAAATAAACAAAATGTGGTATGTTCATACCATGGCATATCATTCAGCTTTGAAAAGGAAGGAAATCCTGTTAAATGATTCAACCTGGATGAATCTTGAGGACATTATGCTAAGTGAAATCAGCCATTCATCAAAGACAAATATTGTATGATTCCACCTAGTAAGAGTAGTCCCATTCAAAGCGACCAAAAGTAGAAGGGCGGTTGCCAGAGCCAGGGCAGGGAAAGAGGAGAAAGGGTAGGAAAAAGATTGGGAGAGACTTCCATTTTCTCAAAATAGGGTGAATTCAAGCAGCCATTCGCATGGGATTGTAGCCTCAGTGTTTCACGGTCTCCTGTGTTCCTCCAACAGCAAAAGGAGGCTCTTCATAATCTGAAACTCCCCTAACGGTTGAAGATGACTTTAGGTGTGGCATTCAGGAAAGAAGTAACAAAATAATAACAACAGGAGGAAAGGAACAACGGAGAAAATAACTGAGAAGGGAATAAAATTTGCAAAAGTAAAATTAGAAACCAATTCCTGAGTGGGAGAAGAAAATGAAGAATTCAGAATTTGTAAAAGAGATGGGTGACAGGGATTTCCCTGGTGGTCCAGTGGTAAGGACTCTGTGCTTCCACTGCAAGGAACATGGGTTCGATCCCTGGTCAGGGAACTAAGATCCCGCATGGCACAGCCAAAAAAAAAAAAAAATTGAGGAGTGACAGAACAGCTGAGCAAGAAAGGAGAACATTCTAGAGAAAAATGCTGGGACCTGGGGGTTCCAGCTGAGGAACTGAGTAGTTGGCTAGTCAATTTTTGGTTTAAAGATGGAAAAACACCCTGTTTTCTATGTAGCAAATGTTTATTGCCTGAGTAGTAGTTCTGATGAAACACCCTGAAAATTAAAATATTTGTAAGCAGATATTTTATAAGTAGAAGTCATGGGAGTACTGATAGAAATAAAAAAGCAGAAAGTCTTACCGTTCAGAGTCATATATTTTGGGATTCTTTTTAATAAAAAATTCTTATCTCTTTTGTGTCAGGAAGAACACCAGGGAATAAAATTATTTTGAAAAGAGGCTAGGTGAAGTACAATTCATATCCCCCCCAAAAGTGGGCAATAAGTAATTGTATCTGAATAAACTTTCATATCTAGTTGTTTGAGTAGTTACTTAAGCCTTTCTTAAAATGATTATTATTCAGGGGAAATTATTCAGCTGGGATTATCCTTACTTTTTATAGCACTTTTCTTTCCTGGTATGTGGCTTTTAGCCAGTCCTCTGATTCTTAGAATGCTCCAAAAAAAAAGATGAATTAAGGAAAAGGAAAGAAATTCAAATAAGTCAATGGGGCTGCTTGGCAGTAGCGAACATAAAACATGTGATTAGGAAGAGGATGAAATGAACTAAAATCACGGCAACTGCCTTTTTCAATAGTACTTGCTATTTCTATCCTCCATTTCCATGGAAGAAGGCAAACTAAAATGGTATGACAAAAATAGCTAATATTAAAAAAAAAGCTAATATTCCTCAAACTAAGCATATGATATACCAGGGCCATTTTTAAGTGCTTTTATGTATTAACTCATAATCTTCACAACAACCCTGTAAGGAAGGTACCCTGAAAGAGTCCATTGTTGAAGTTTCAGGAACCTTGTGAGCCTATTAGCAGCTTGGAATCATCCACTGTGGGAATATTTACACCTTGGAAATCGACATATATTACAAATCAGGGCTTTTGAGGGGAGAGTGAGTTTTTAAACATTTTCTAGAGTACTACTGCTATGGTCCTTCTTTCACAGCTGGGAAAACTGGGCCCAAAAAAAGGTAAATTTTCCATGGTCATGCAACTAGTAGTTGCACCACTTGGGAGCCCAAACTTTAACCATCGTACCAAACTGCTTATGATATGACTAAAATGCATTGGTTGGATTTACAAAGCCTAGGGCTCTAATTTGGAATCTTCTATGATCCACTGTTTAAGCTGTCTTGAGTCTCAAGACATTTTCTAATGTTACAATCTAAGAATGTTTCATATTTATCTCGGCTGTATCATAAATGAAACAGATTATGTGAAAATGCAAAATAGTCCTGATTATCCCCTCCCATCCTTCCTCCCTCCCTCCTTTCTTCCTTCCAAAGTTTATGTCTTTGCAATTGGAGTAGAATGTTTGTAAACCTCTTAGGACTTTTGGCAGCATTTAAGGAGGACCACAGTGAATTTTCTCACTAATCCTCTGTACTGCTTTCCTCATTATGTTAGAAAGCAGAACAGATGTGCTGACAGTGGGTATCATCATCATCATTAATAAATATTTATTGAGTATGCCCTTTGTGCTGAGCTCTGAGGACACAGAGAGGTAGAAGATATGGTCCTAGAGCTTGTCCAACAGGTGGCTCAAGTAACAAGTACAAATTGTTAAAAAGAGAGAAGAGAGTAACCACAGTGGGTGGGTCAGCTGGAGAACACTTTTGGGGGGAGGAAATAGCACCTGGGCTAAAGGAAGCGTCAAAGGGAACATGGGTATTATAGGCAGGAAGAATAGTTTGAAGGAAGGCACTGGGAAAATTATATTTCCGTGTGCAATAATGAGTGGTACCATTTGGCCTAAGGAAAGGTTCTATAATAGATGATGAGGCTGGAAAGGATGGATTAATCCTTAAACATGGATTCCCTGTTTAAGGAAGGGCCTTTGAGCTTGACTAAGGAGCCTGGACTTCGTCTTTTGAACAATGAGGAATCACCCAAGGTTCTTAAGCATACAAAAGATGGGTAAAGTAGTGGCATGAATAAGATTAAAGTTAGCCAGGTGTGTAGAATGAACTGGTGGAGAAAATTACTGGAAACAGAGATAACAGTAAAACAATAATCTATTGCGAAAGCTTTTTCAACAAGAAAAATCCTGTGGAATAATTCGAATTGTAAGCAAGATACTACTAGAATTACAGACTGTGATTACAAGGGTACAAAAACATATACACTAGGAAAGACTAGGAAGAATGGCAACTTAATTCTAAGAGATTGGGTCCAGCTGGTGGAATTATGGGTTTTTTTTTCTTTAATCAAATTTTTGCTAATGTGATCATAGTTTGTCATTACAAAAGCTGCACTAAATTTAAAAAATTGGAAGAAAAAGAGGTGCTTGAAGGAGATAGTAATTTTAGATGAAATGATGACTTATGCTTTAGACTTAGTAAGAGAAAGGGAAACCACTCCGATGGCTTTGGGGCAGCTGGAGATACGGAATAGAAATTTTGGGGAGCGGTCAACACTTGACACTGTTTTGTGAGCCATAGATGCTTCTGTCTACATCTCTAGCAACAGCTGTCTCTTCACCAGGGCCCTAACTGAGAGCCATGATGGTTTCAGATTTTATAAGAACACCCTGGTCTCTGGGCTCTGTTAATTCTGCCTCATCCCTTGTCTCCCCCAGCTTAGGGGTAATAGTGACTTCTTACTGTTGCTACTCTCAATTCACAAATAATGAAATTTGACTTCTTAGCTCTTCCATTACCTGTGTACCAATTTCCTGAATTAAATTCCTCAGTTTTCCTAGTTGGACCCTGACTGATACAATTCATTATGTACCTAAGTATGTGTATATTGGGTCATGATATATAATACATTTCACACTGAGAGTAGTTGTTAAAACAGTTGGAAAGCCACAGTCTAGGAAAATAAATTTGACAACATGCCGGCTAGTGCCGGGTTTATTTCTACAGTTGGGTTTTGATGGCTATTACTGATGTGAAGAACATGAACTAGGAGACTTTTCTTTTCTTTTAAAAAGGGAAACAGTGTAGTATAGTAGAAGGTATCCTGACTGGGAGTGAGGAGACCAAGATTCTAATCTTTCTGGGTGGCCATGAGCAGGCCATTCAATCATGTGTTCTAGTATATGATGCTTACTTTGTGCATGGAAACAGAGGTTCTGAGATTGGTATGTATTTTTTAAACCAGGGTCTACTCTAAGAAGTTATAGTGTTAGCATTCCAAGTCAGACATTGGTATATAGTTTGTGACAGCTCATGTGACCAGTGATATTAGTGTTTGTAGGCTGTTTGAAAGATTAGTCATTATTTATCGAATGATTAACATTAATGAATTGATTAATTAATATTAAATAATGGTTAATTATTAATGATTACCTAGATCATTAAATTATGTTCTCACTATTTATTTTCCTCAGTTGATGAGTAATTATTATGTTAGTATTAGAAATAATAGCTCAGCCTTTTGGTCTCAAGTTCTTAGGAAAATAATCAGCATTGATAGGGGCTGTGGACCTGCAGAATATCAGGTAGTGGTGGTTACAGTCATTATTGTCAGTAAATAAATCACAGCATAAAATGAGGTGTCACTTAAAAGGCAAAGCCCCTGATAGGTAGATATATTTTTTAAGTAGTTCGACAAAATATAGGAAAAGTGTGAAGTGTCAGCTTCTTTAACAGTCAGACGTATCCCCAAACCCTAAGTCCTAAGTATTAAACAGACAAAAAATGTTGTATGTTATGATGTTTTTTATCAGCAAATCCCTTATTTTCTCCCATATTTAAGGAAAGTCTATTACCAAAAGGCCACTAATAGTCTTCAAAATAGTAAAATTCCAGCAGACATCACAATGTCTCTGATAAGATAAGCAAATGAATATGCACGACCCCAGACCAAATGTGAGTGTTCCCTTTATGTCCAACCCTCATTGAAGTCACTGACTGTTCATCTGAGTTTATCTGAAGGGAAGATAAAAGCTTCCTGCCCAGCATTAAACCTTGCCCCATGCAAAATCCAGATGCTTACAACCCTTTCACTAAACTTTTTATACTTGTTTTATATATTCATCACTTTCTGGCTGGTAATATCATTGAAAACTAAAATAAAGCCATATTGTTGTGGGATCTATTTTATCCCTACCTGTGGAGAGATCAATTTTTTTTTCCCCCTCAAAGCAGATTATTTATCTCAAATTCTTTAAAGAGTCATCTAAGGTAATTTTAGTGGTTATTTCTGTTTTTATATGTTCCTGGCTTATTTTCTACTCCTGTCTTGAATTATATAGAACTTCAAATATAGGAAAGTGACTGAAATAAGAAAACAGAAGGTTGCGCTTTTGTGTACTGAACTTGAAGTAAGAATCTGGTGGGTGACGTAATGCAGGTCACGCTGGAAAACGGTTGCACACAAATAAAAGGCAGTGGATGGTAACTGAAGAGATAAGGCCTGTAGCAGCTGAAGGTGGTCTAAAAGTAAAAGGCTGCAATAAAATCTAATAAAACAGCATGTGAGATGGATACGGCATATTCTGCTACCGTGGCATTTAGTTGAGGGGCTTGGAGATGAGATAGAGTGTCACAATGGTACAGAAGCACATTATCACTCAGAGAAACACAGTACCCATCAAAGGGAAGTAAGGACAATGGCCTGCCAAACAAAAGTTAAAATATTTGAACAATTTATGACAATAACAAAATTTTAGACCATGGTTTCATGTTCTGATTCCTAATGTACAACTGCCCAGAGATGTGTCAAAGCCTCAAAGACATGTCGATGACAACATTTATAAAATCCTTTCTTGTCCAGTCAACAATATATAATGGAGTATTATTGAGAAAATCCTTCAGAATGAAATTATCCTGCCTTTGGGCAGTTAGGATGCATTTGAATTATGTAGAGAAATATTGAGTTCTATAAAGTGTTTTTAAGGACAGACATGTTTGGACATATGAAATGTACACACTTAGTTTTATAAAAATTATGAGAAAGATTAATTTCTTACCAGAAAAGTATTCTAGGTCATTGATGCTGCTGACGCCTCTGTATCAGTAATTCTTACCTCCTTTGAGAACCTGATGAAATGTATGGACTTTCTCCGTAGAAAGTGCACATTAGCATGAGCACGAAATTTCGAACACAGTTTTCAAGGGATTCTCAAATGCTCTGAAGATCATTTATATTCCACCCTCCTCCTGCCCCATAATGGGTTAGAACTTTGCATTTATGACAAATTATTGGGCAGTTTTTACATGAGCAATGTAGATTAGTCTAAGTCTGGACTTATCAAGTTGGGTTAAAAATTCTGACTTCATCATTTAGTCATCTCCAAGTTGTCTGATCACATTCTTCTTGCAGTTAAAAAAGTGGGGGGGGGCTCCCTGGTGGCGCAGTGGTTGAGAGTCCACCTGCCGATGCAGGGGACACGGGTTCGTGCCCCGGTTCGGGAAGATCCCACGTGCCACGGAGCGGCTAGGCCCGTGAGCCATGGCCGCTGAGCCTGCACGTCCGGAGCCTGTGCTCTGCAACGGGAGAGGCCACAGCAGAGAGGCCTGCGTACCGCAAAAAAAAAAAAAAAGGGGGGGGGGCAGGAAACAACAGATGGAGCATGAGTTATGTATATTTATTCATAATACATGTGTTCGGTATTAATATATCAAGTGCATTAAAAAACACAAAATAGAAGCTATAACAGAATGAGAGTGAAATGATAGAAAAAATTTAAATATCTTGCTAATCATGATTCTGTCATAGAGTCACTAGCTAATATCTCAAGGCAAAATACATGCTTAGGTCAGAATTCATCATTATTGATGGCTAACATATATCTAAATTTCAAGTACTCTTGTATAACTGTGAATGTTTTGACCTATTTCTTGTCAGGTCTACCTAGACCGTCACCGTTTTCACTTGTCAGTGTGGCTGGCAAAGAACTCTTAGAGGTTAAAGTGGCAGATTTGATCCTGATTTGATCCTTGCATTATCGGATTTATCTCAGTCTTCAATTTCTTTGAAGGAATCTTTTTGTTTTTGCGGTACGCGGGCCTCTCACTGTTGTATTTGGTGTGTGACCAGTTTACTTGGGACCATGTAAAGGTGCTAGGGTAAATGAGTATAATAAACATTTACAAAGCTCTTTTTTTCTTTTTTGGTCATTACATTTTTTTAATCATTAAAGGAAAAAGATCATTAAAAGAAATCATTAAAGGAAAAAGAAATAAAATTTCTAACGTTCTTCCCAAATCACAATGAATTGCCTTGCTCACTCCACTTGGGAGAGGCCTGCCTTAGGCAAATTACTTACTGCCTCTCAGTTTCTTCATCTATAAAATAGGGATAATACCATATATCTCATAGGTTTAAATGGATTAAATGGCATATGTAAAAGTACCTACACCAGCAGATACAGCCTATGATTTAAGGAGAAATAAAAGGGAGCTGCTATTACGATTATTACTACTCTATTTCACAGGTGCCACGTATGTACTCATGTTATTCCTAGCCTAATTTAAAAACCAAACAAAACCTCCTCTCCGTGCTCTTTATATGATAGCAAGAGCTGTAGCTTCTCCTTACCTCCCACCTACCCCCTCACCCCAAAAAACAAAACAAAACAAACACCAAAAACATATAAGCCTTTTCAGCTTAGAAAAATAACATAAAGATTCTGAACACTTAGTAATCTTGTTCAGTAGCATAATTACCAATAGCTAAGAACTTAGCTAATTACCTGCTGAATTCTAGATGTTAGATCATTTTAATATATATCTCTCATTCTTTCATTCAACAACAAAAAATTTTTTTAAACAACATACAATGTTCTAGGCATCTGGCTAATTGCTGAGGTTTCAAAGATGAACTGAACTTGCTCTACACCCTCCAGGCACTAACCAACTAGTGGAGGATACCAAACAAATAGTTGCATCAAAGTAACAAGTGCTATTATGGTACACACCGGTTGCTAAAGGAGCAGAGGAGGACTAGTGGTTTCCTTTGCCTGGGGAGGGCACAGAGGGCAAGGAGGACCCCTGGAAGGTACCTGGGCTATAAACTGAGTTTTGGAGGATGTGGGTTGGGAACTTGCGTTTCACTGAGAGGGAAGTAACGTATCCAACATGGCCCTTTAGGAGCCAGCAGGTAAACCAGGTTTCCTGAGCTCAAGCATTTGGGGCAGATCGATCGATAAGGCTGGCAGAGAGCTGTCCATGCACAGCTTTGGCTGATATGCTAAGAGGTCTGAAATTTATCGTAGAATGGATTGGGAATAGACAGAGGCTTTTAACCTAGAGAATGATATGATTCCAAAGCGAAGTGGGGTGGTGTTTTGAAGGACTGGTTGTGGAGAAACTAAATTTATTGACTGATGATTAGAAAAAAGGAGAGAGAGGAGTGTTTATTTCAGTACTAAATCGACTTGCTAATTCTAAACTGTTCACTCAACTAAATGTCGGTTGATTCACTTTGTCAAAGTTTATTCCCCATTACCGTAGATCAAGTCCTCATTCCTTAAATGGTCTTACTTGCTCCTGTTTGAAGCTAGGCCACATTTCAGCCAGCACGAACAGTTTGCCGAGTGAAACTAGAAGTCTCCTGGCTTTGTGCATGGAATCTGGGGGGGGGGGGGGTATTGTAGCTAGATGTCAATTTTCAAACCCCAAATTTACTCTATACAAGACGTCAACCACGGCTGACTTACATAACAAGTGAACACGGCCATACAGACCTGAAAAAATGACTTCTCTCCCTTAATGCCAAACTAGAAAGAGAAAAGCAAGTTCAGAGAACACACTATGACTCATCAAAGTCCAAAAGGAAAAGCTTCATGTGGACCTAGCATCCTGTGCAGCTTCCTGGAGTCCTTCTAGCCTCCAACCCTATTTGCTTTTGTGTGATTTTCTGCAAAACAAAAGAATCCTATCATTTATTTTCCTCCTTAATAGCTATTGTTAAATTTTGCTTTCCTTCGGAGATGAAACTCACACTATATGTTCTACAATCTTCTTTTTGTACTGAGTGAATGGCGCTGCCTTTTCATTTCTCCTGAACGTAGGCTTTATTTTATAAAATTCCTACTTGCTGTGGTGCAAGCTACAAACAAGACGATTCTTTAGAGGAAAGACCTGAAGGGAGAAGGTGGTGCTTTCTTAGACCAATGTGAAGGGAAAGGGAGATGTCATATCTATATTTAATCTCTGCTCCCAGTGAAGGATTTTATTTTTCCATACTCACAGTTGTGCATATAATGCATGGATAGCAATCCCTCCAAGTACTGCATCAAAATTTTATATGAACTGAAGAATAAACACATGTAACAAAGGGAGTGTTTTCTTCTTTACTTTCCATCTGACAAAATGCCAGGAGGAATGGCTAGTCTCTGCCTCTAGTGTCTCACTAAGATGATCGTTCTCTCTTTGAAATTTGGCATGGCAGGTGAAGGTGGAATCTTAAAGGGATAAAGGGCACTTATTCACAAGGGAATAAAGATGAAGTCATCAGTTTCTGAAAATTGGCATGTGAGGTTGGCATGCCAGGGAAACAGATTAAACCCCCCTCACCCAAATGAAAACCTTATATTACCTAATGTATTAAGCGTCACCATTAGTTAAAGCCCTTTTATAGACAACTAGGTTATCTGGCTATATTATTAGTTGTAATTTATTAGGCAGTTGGAAGTTATACTTTTACTACATTACTCATTTTGTTTAAGATTTCTCACCTAATTAATAGTTATACTGGCATATCCTCAGGCAGAAAAGCAAGTTATTACAATAGATTCTTCAGGGCATACTATATTCTGCTTCTTTTAGATGTGTTATCTTTTGTTGTTGAACACTGGTCCACTTTGGGATAGACAGAAAATTATGAAGCTCAGGTTAACAAGCAAGTAGCAAAGCCTTAGAAAACTGCAGGGTGCACGATCCTTGACACTCCCAGCCACCTGGAAATGGTGCCCTTGCAGACTCTTCTTCCACCAGCAATGGACCAGCAACATAAACAATTCTTGCCACTTAATGACCACATGCAGCACGTTGCAGCAGTGTTCTTTCCACAGCTTCTTGTCTTCAATGTATCCACTGCATAGTTTTTTAAGCGTCCTAGAACTGTATTTCAGACCCAGTTGCTCAAATAGAGGCAATTTTGCAACAGTAAAATGGTGTTAAAATAGGATTTTACTCTAGGGGGGAAAACTCCTCAACCAAATAGTCACAGTGCACTTTGCATGACTAATTTAAGCCATTACATTTCAAAATAAGGGATAAATCATACTTTTCATAACACTACCATATAGGAACAGTTTTAAGAGTCAAGCACCTACATTCACGTGAGGCTAAAATAATAGGCCCCGATTTAAAATCTCCTAACATTCTTTCACACTTCGTAAAACTAAAAATAAAATTGTCTCTGCAAACACTGACCTATTCGTCCAGCCGAAGTACTGTATTTCAAGGAAAATGGGAACAAGAGGTCTCAAAACCGCCAAGTGCCAGCAGTTGGCTGTTTGCAGCCTTAACTGGTCTTAAATGTGGGGTGGAGGCGAAGAGACTTCGGACAGGAGAGAAAGAGAGATTTATTACCCTTCTTAAATCAAAAGCAGATTCCATGCTTCAACTGCCCCCTGACCCTCCCTCCCCGCCCCCACGAGGTTGTTTCCCCCTATTTTGGGTATATATTTTACACGAAGATGACAGGTGAGGTAAGGTTAAAGTGCTGTGTCTGATCCACAAGGGGTTAGGGCGGGTTTATTTATTTATAAGGCGTTCAGCCTCCCGGCTGTTTTTCCCTCATTGGCATTTGGAAGCTTGCAGTTCTTTAGAAAAGAGACAGATTTGGCAGGAATGTTCTTTGTGCCCGCCTTCCTTTTTACGGGGGGGAGAAAGAGAGATTTATAATTACAGCCTTGGGGGGTGGGGCAGGGTAGGGGAGAAAAAGTTTCGGGCAGCACGTCGATGCCTGTTTTTTCTCATGGTCAACGCTGTGCCACAAACAGCTTTGGTGCCACTCGGAGCCCTCCCCTCGTCCCCTCCCTTTCCCTCTGCAGGCTCGCTCTGGCAGGCGGAGGCGCAGTTAAATTCCAGCACCTTCTTCACATAACCCCAAACTACTACGCGCTATTACTACGGCTGTCCTCCCTTTCGCTTTGCCTCCTCCGCTTCCCAGCCTCCCGAGGAGCCCAGCAGCGGCCCTGGAAGACCGCCGGGAAGGGATAACGGGCGCCCAACTCCATCAGGTCGCCGGGCTTTCTGCGTCCTGCGCAGTTTCTCTGTTCCACGCACAAACACGGCCAGAGACTCGGCGCCTTGCAGACACACACGGATCCACGCATACAGTAGAGCTGTCTCGATCCACATTCTTGCACACCGCCCCCTCCTCCCCTCCGAGCTTCGGGAGTCGCTGAGCGGGGCGAGTGACAGGCGCGTCCCGCCAACCCGCGCCCAGGCGGGCAGGGAAGAGCGGCGCACGGGGCCAACTGCGGCGCGCCTTCCGGCGCCGGTGGAGGCGGTGAGGGTGGGACGCGGGGCGGAGCCGGAGTTTAGGAAGAGGAGGGGATGGCTGTCATCAATGAAGTCATATTCATAATCTAGTCCTCTCTCCCTCTGTTTCTGTACTCCGGGTGACTCACAGAGGGAAGAGATTCAGCCAGCACACTCCTCGAGAACAAGGTAAATATAACTTACAACTGCTTTCTCCTCTTTCCCCTCCCTCCGGCCTCCGGGCTGCAGCCGCGGCACAAACCCCTCCGGCACCGCGCCGCCTTCGCCGGGGATTATTCATTATTATCCTAATTATTATTTATTGTGCATGCACGGAGACCAAAACAAACAGGCGGGCCAATCGCTACAACAAAAAAAGCCCGCCTCCTCCCTGCGGGCCTCAGGTGGAATGCTCTAACAGCAGCTCCCGCGAGGCGGTGGGAGAAACCGGAAAGTTTCAGCCGAACCTTGCTGTTCTAATAATAACAGTAATAATGACTACTTCAAGGAGGCAAGGGGAGGAACATCCCAACAAACCACAGCCTTGACCCTAGGTAAGCAGTCAGCGATGCGCTGCTAACTCCAGGTTGCAACACACACACTCGGCAAGGTTGCAATCCCCCCATTCCCATAAAAGCTAGGGTGGCGGGGGGTTGGCAGGAGGACCGGGAAGGAGGATGGAAACGCGACAGTTCTTCCAGAGCAGTCTTCCCCGGAAGAGTTGGAAGGCGAGCGGGAGAGGAGGGCGAGGAGCCCGGGCTGGCGGCGGGGCGCCAACGAACGCGGCTGCCACCCGCTTCCCTGGGACTTGTTTAAAGGGCTCCGGCTGCGGAGACGCAAGCGGATCGCGGCGGGAGAAGCCGAAGCTGGCGCGCCGAAGCGGCGGCAGCCGACGCCACGGGGCCGGTGCGTGCGGCGTCGGAGGTGTCACCTCCACTTCGCGCGTTCCCTCGGGCGGGGATGGGGGCGCTGACCGGTAGGCAGGCCTTTAGGCAAAGGGGCTCCGGGTGGGCAGGGGGCTGCTGCGCCCGGGGCACTGCGGACGTCCCTGCCCCTGGTACCTGGCGGCCGCGCGGGCTCGGGTGTTGAAGTTCGGGGTGTCCAGCCCGGACCGCACTGCTGGGAGGGAGGGAGGAGGTCCCGAAGAAGGAGGTCGGAGGTGCCTGCCGGGCTCAGTTACCCTGCCCTCCCCCTTCCCGGGTTTGTTTTCTTTTGCTTTGCGTCTTCCCCTAGCTCGAGATGCGGAAACCGCGGGCGTGGGTCGCCCGCTATCATCCGGGTGCTAGGGGAGCCACCGTGGCTGCGGGCCGGGGAGGCCATGATCCGGATAATCCTCTCTGCCTGACTGTCACAAACAGGACCCGCGCGCACCCGGGCAGCGGCCGTGGCGTTCGCCGGAGAAGGGGAAGGGCTGCGGGGGGTGGGGGGGGGAGGAATGGGGAGGCTGGCGAGGGCGGGAGGCGGGGTGACCGGGAGAGAGCCTCCCCCCAACGATGACACGCACCTCTTCCTTCTCACTCCTTGCTTTCGAGTTTGCTTTATTCCCATCCCAACCTGGTTTACTCCTTTCTCTGCTTCCCCCCTCCATCTAGCCGTCTTCCCTTCCCCCGTTTGTTTTGCAAAACACGGCCATGCCATCTGCAAAGGTGTCGCGATGCACTTCCCCAAATAACCAGTCCGGCGCGCCAGCCCCTAGTCGCCCTCCGTTTGCGGGCGCACACCGAGGCCTCGCAGCCTGGGCGCAGTTGCACCGCGCGGGGCGGGGCGCAGCGGTGCGGGCTCCGGGGGACACCCGCTCCCGGGTCCCGGCGCTCGGCCGGTTTCCGGTACACGCGGGGAAATCGCCTCCCGCCAGTGTCTGCGCGCTCGCCCCCGCCTCCGCCGCCTGGATTGCATTATTATTTTTATCCGGGTTGCAGTTTGCAGCGGATCCTGGTGAGCAAGGGGCTGGCCGGACTGCTGGGGGGTGGAGGTGGGGGGGGGCGGAGGGAAGTTGGACGTGGATCAGGCAGAAAAAAAAAAGTTTGGCTGGGAGGCTAAGTAGGGAGGGAGGGTGGGAGGGGGCAGCGAGCTCCCGCAGCTCGCGTCTCGGCGCCCTCGGGGCCGGCGCGAGTGTGGCTGCGCGGGAGTGTGAGTGCGTGAGTGCGCGCCGGGGCCGGTGCGTCGCGAGCAGCGGCGCGGGCAGCCGGTCCTGCCCGCGCCCTGCCCGGGAGCCGGGGGAGGACAAGGCGAGATTTGGTGGCGGGGGCTGGGGTGGGGTGGGGGGTTGGCGTGTGCGTGTGGCTGACTGTGAGTGTGAGTGTGCGCGCGCGAGCGGCAGAGAATCAGGAAGTCACAGCAGCGAAGCGCACACAGACATGTTTGATCGCCGTGACATGACGCGCGCGAGGGAGGAAGCGGCAGCGGCGGCCGGGGCCGGGCCGCGGACTCTGGCGCCGGCCTAGGGCTCGGGCGGGGAAGACCCGCTCTGGGCTGCCGGCCGCGCTGCCACTGCAGGCTCGGCGAGCCCCGCGCCTTTTTTGTTCCGTGTCCCCCAGGTAAGGATTACTGCGCCGCCGCCGCCCGCCCTGTGCAGAGCTTTCCAGCTCTTTCCCTGCCGGCCCCCTCCGGTCTCCCGGCTCGCCGCGCCTGTGAAGTCAGGCAGGCGGGGGAAGCCGGCTCCCGACCCTCCGATCGATCGCGTGGAAAACTTTCCAGCGGGAGGCACCGCGAGGGGAAGAAGAAGGCCTTGCTGGCTGCTGTCCCTTGTCAGTTCTTCTCCGGGTCTGGGGAGTGGAGTCGCTGCGCCTTGGGGCCGTTGCACATGCAAACTTCGGGCCTAAACGTGCCTCCAACTCTCGCAGTATTTACTCCAACAATAAAATAAATATTCAGAGTCGTCCACTTGGTCCTGCCAGGCGCTTAGATTTTTTAAGAGCAGGAGACAGGCTGGGGAGTCGAGGGAAGTGGGGCTGTTGTGCCGAATCCATTTCTTCTTTAATGTCTGCAGCGGGTGTTATGTAACTTTAGTAGCACATGGGTGCAAAGCCCATACTGGGCTTCCCCCCTCCTTTGTTTATATAACTTTTGGGAGAGTTTTGCAAGGTTGTCCCTTTTCTTTCTTTCTTTCTTTTCTCCTCCTTAACCTGACGGAGGTTGGTGCTTTTGAAAAAGCAAAGCGACCCGGGTCGGTATTTTATGGAGAGGTGTCATCCTTATCTCCTGGTTATTAGGTAGGCTGTGTTCCTAACTATGTGTGATTTTAGAGCATAAGGAAGACATTAAGGATACACGTTTGTCTACTGCACTGAGTGGTTATTTTTAACGTCTATGCGTTACCAATAGCAGAGTTCAAATTTAAACTTCCATTTCAAAGGACTTTTTAATTTACACCTGGCTGTTGGAAGAGAATGCTTGTAGGAACAGAAAGATTGTTGCTTGAGTACTGAGTGGAAGAAAATTCCTGTCTGACCATGTACGTAAGACTCAGAAACCTCTGAGATCTGTACTGAAATAAAAGCCATGCCCAGTGTTACATGTGCGTGTAGACTTATATATGCACATTCAAATGTTTCAGTGATATTTTCCACCATTTTTTGGGGGGACCACTACCCCAGTCTTGTTTGCCTACACTAGACTTGCTAGGCTTCTAGCCTACTTCTAGCTCACTGGTGAAGTGTTAAGAGGTGTGGCAGGTTTGAATCCAAGTTGGTGCATTGTTATGCAAATAGAACACACTTTCTCTTTTAAGAATCTAATTGCCCTTTTATTCTCCTGGACTTTTTTTTTTTTTGAAGCTCCCTGACAACTTGGAATGTTTGCTGCTGGAAAGAGGGGATTTGGAGATGCCTATTAGGTACAAAAGATATTTATGACCGGAAATAAAAAACCAAACCTGTAGACAGCCTCCCCTCTACCTTGTTGGGGGCATTAAAGAGAGAAGCCATATTGTTGAAGAACACTGTAAAATAAATCAGGAGTTTGGGGTATCAGAACCCTTGAAGAATTGGCAGAGGTGAGGGGGTGCTTCCTTACATGCAGCTTTTCTCTCCTCAGTGACATCAGTTACATCCCAGCTCGGGGACTGGCTGCACTGTGGGGTTTCACAGAAAATATTCACCGCCAGAGTGTGTTCAAAGCAGCCTTAGATCTTTTCTTTTGTTCGTTTTTTTAAAGTGGTTTTTGAGCATTTCTCGTCAAGTTTCTTAAAAAGTGCTTTGACCAACACCTGAGGCTTGGAATTGACCAAAAAAAAAAAAAAGTGCCTCTGCACTTGTCATATTGTTAATCTTTGGATTCTGTTTAAAATATTTCTGACACTATAACCAGAAAGTACCACTTTGGCGAAGAAATAATTATTGAAACCTTTTTTCTTTGACTAAGTTTAAGATAAGTTATTTTACAGGCGAGCATGAAAGTACATACCATGCTCTTCTAGGAGATCATCGGGATACCCCTTATATTCTGGTAATATTTTGACATTTCAATTTGAGGGCTTATTATGTATTGGAACAAGACCATAAAAGAGAAGACTTTCATATATTATAGAAGAGGTACCATCCTCTAGTGTTTTCATGCTGGCTTTTTTTCCCCTTTAGCAGTCTTCCTTTGTAAACAAGGCCTTTGTCAAACTCTCCTAGGTCAGCAGCTTTTCGATACTCCAGAGAAATAATAAATCACTATTTATGACATCTTGACATGGTGCCATGAGAACAACTGAACTGTCACAAATATAATGCTAAGGAGTGTTTCCCAGCACTAGTATATTGAGGCTGGGTTGATCAGACCTGATTTAGCCACCAGAAGTTTTGATTCACGCTGTTTCTGGTCAAGATGATTTTAAGGGAAGTCATGGACAATTTGTTGCTGACCATGAGTGGCCTTAGAAAACTCTTCGTAAATGAGCCACATTTTTCTCCTGCAGTATTTCTGGTGAACAGATGAGAACATTTCCCTGATGTGAAAAGCCGTTTTGGGGAGCTGCTTCTGATTTTTTTTTTTTTTTGGTCACTTTTTTTCTATAAAAGAATGATCATCTCAATTGCTCCTTTTTCTTACATGTGTCCTGTAGTTTGTTTTTGAACCATAGAGGATGCTGAATTTTCTGTCGTCTTTGGAAGTATTTGTTTATGGAACTTTAATCTCTAGCCAGTTCATAAAGTCATGGATCATTCTATAAGTAGTTGGGAATAGAAAATACAGGTGGTGGTAGGTTATTTGGTAGAGTATTTAGGAAGCCCTGGGGTGTTTATTTTTTCTGCATAGAAAGTCGTGACTATATTTTCCAGGGAATATAGGACTCTAAAACTTAGTTCTGCCAGAGTCATTATGAAACATAGCGTATTTATTTGCCTAAGATATTTATCACCAAGTTAAATGGGATCCTGCAACCTGGGTTTGGAAAACTTTACAACTTTATTACTGTTTATTATTACTTTTTTCCCTCATATTAATATAGCACTTTTTTGGAAAGTGTTTTGGTTATATTGGAGATTTTAAAGATACAGTCAAAGATACTTGAATAATTATACTTTAGCAAAACATATAACACAGCTGATGAAATTCAGGAGCTAAATAGTTGAATCTTTTGAATGTTGGATATAAACATTATTTAATTTTAATTATGAGAGAATAAGTAAGTAATTCACTCATTTAGAATGATGCTTTAGATATGAAATACAGGATTTTTGACTGAAATATTTACATAAGTGGTGCCTTTCTGGACTTCATGATACATTATTATGTAACTGAAGCCGACTATGAATTGTAATGTTTTATTAGATATAAGACTTTCAGAACATTCAGTTACCATCGGGGAATATGGCTGTATAATTTTATACTTTTGAAAAGATGACAGTATTCTATGTAATTTTAGGTCGTGTATAAGCATCAGTCTTCGTTTTTGGTTTTTTTTTTGAATTTTATTTTATTTATATTTTTATACAGCAGGTTCTTATTAGTCATCCATTTTATACACATCAGTGTATACATGTCAATCCCAATCTCTCAATTCATCACACCACCACTACCCCCCGCCGCTTTCCCCCCTTGGTGTCCATACGTCTGTTCTCTACATCTGTGTCTCAATTTCTGCCCTGCAAACCGGTTCATCTGTACCATTTTTCTAGGTTCCGCATATATTAAGCCTCAGTCTTCTGCCAATATATCATCTACCTCTCTGCAAGCACTAATATTTTAGAAACTTTTTAGAAACTGACCTAATTGAAATATTGACCCTTTTGAAAGGGCTGACCCTTTTGTAAATTGATGAATGGAATTCATAGAAGTTGAAATAAATTTGAAGTTTAAAACCCATTAAATATAACTCCCCCCCCCTCTCTCTTTTTTTGTTTGTTTGTTTGTTCAAACTGAATTCAGAATTGTGGAATTAAAGTTACTTAAAAACAGCAAAAAAATCTTTGACCAAAAAGCATTGGGATATGTTATCTCACAGGTTAACAGAAGTCCAAGGGAAGTTCTCTATCAGTTTGTGTTAGGATTGTGTTTTCTTGTTTAGAATGACTGTATTTCTTTACCTGCTTGAGGTTGTATTGTCCAGTTTTTACCATCCTACTGGGAGTTAAGTCATTGAACTTGGAAATTGAATGTCCGTGAGGAAAGCTGGGCATGTAATAGCTTTGCAAATATTTGCAGCTCTTTTGCCGTTTGCTGTTGTGCTGGATTCTTACATGCACTAAAATGCTATTAAGCAAAGTCTATAAATCTGTAAAAAATGAATGATCTGCAATCGAGAATTTATGTCTTACAAAGAACGTGCCTGAACACGTATGAATAGCAAATTGTACACCGCACAGACCACTTGATACAGGGAGAGATCAGGATGGGCTCTCTTGAGTGCATGGGGTAGATGGAGTCTTCGAGATGGAGGACGATTGTGGCCAGAGGAGGGCAGGCGTGGGGTGGTGGGTGCTGATCATATGAGATCAGGAGAAAGTCCTGAGATCACAGGGCCCGAGCCTAAAGAAACTGTGAGAAGACCAATGGACCAATTTTGACCTGGTTGCCCAGGGCAAGAGGTTCCAGTTGGGAAGAATTTTCAAAAGATACAAGTTGGAGAAGGTAGAAAGACTTGATTTCCAGGCTAAAGCATGAATGTTTTATCCAGAGTGTGTTGGAGGTTTCTCTCAGAAGTTTGGAGCAAGGGAATTCATGAACAAAAAGTATGTTAGATTAATCTAGCAGACGGTGAATTCAAGTCCAGGGTGGGAATTGAAGGCTTCAGAAGGATCCTCGCCATAACGTACCTTTTTATACGATAGCTCACAAGGTGTTTTCACATGTAATACTTTATTTGCTTCATATCAAAATTGAGGTAGCGGGCTTCCCTGGTGGCGCAGTCGTTGAGAGTCCACCTGCCGATGCAGGGGACACGGGTTCGTGCCCCGGTCCAGGAGGATCCCACATGCCGCGGAGCGGCTGGGCCCGTGAGCCATGGCCGCTGAGCCTGCGCGTCCGGAGCCTGTGCTCCGCAATGGGAGAGGCCACAACAGTGAGAGGCCCGTGTACCGCAAAAAAAAAAAAAAAAAATTGAGGTAGCTGACTACTATTATGCCTGTTTTGTAAAAGAGAACTTGAAATTCAGAGGTCAAATAAACTACGTGGTGATTTATTTTTTAATGGCAGATTAACACTGTAAATGGCCATTATTCATTTTAATTGCAGTGAACTTGAAGGGTTCATGCTTGAATTTTTGTTGCTGCTGTGAAAGTCGGGGAAAGTGGGGCATCTCACTGGTCTGCTGGGGTTCATTCAGCATATAATGGTCAAGTTTTACTGCGAAGTCAACGTGTGCCATCTCAGCCAGAAAAAGTTCTTACAGTATGTATTTCAGACTCTTACATGTTTCGTGTATAAATAAAATTATCTTAGCAGACAGAGATGAAAGTGGCCATCATTGATTCTTATCAGCATCCCAAATGAGGTTGCCTTGCAAAGGGGCCTAACAGAACCTAGGAAGGATGGGTGTGTGTGTAAATACACACGAATTACATTTCAGGGTGTCACGCTCTGCTACTAGTTTTTGTTGGTTGGTCTGTTTTGGTTTTGACCAGTTACCTAGCAGTTTGGGTTCAGCTGAATTTAAGAAGCGATCGTTGTCCGTGATTACCTTTGTAACGACCAGTGGACATGGATTTTGGGTTAGAGGGTTGCTCTGCCGGAGTGCTTTTTTGTTGAGGAGCTTCTAGTACTTTGGGTTTTCTTGTAAACACCCTGCTTAAAAGAATTTTTCCTTTGTGGAAACATTGGCTGTCCTTACCAAAGAGGTCATGGAATTGCATCACAGGTAGGCTCTTCTGAGAAGGCAGCTCATGGTATGTCTAGGGTGATAATGTCAAGAGCCAGGTTCCTGTTAAGGCAGTGCCTGGGGCTCACGGGGCTGTAATTGGCCCCTGAAGTTTGTTTTCTCTCTTGTCCTGCACTGATCTGCTTTGGAGCCCCTGCCAGGTCTGACTCTGGGCAGGGACGGTCCCAAGGCTTTTCATTCCAAGTGAGGGCAGCCGCTTGCATCCTAATTCCTTTCCTTGACTCAACGATGCGGAGTTCGCAGAAGCCCAGCAAACACAGTACACTTTTCATCCAACCACTTTTTAAAACAACCTCGACTTCGAATGGTAAACCGCCAGGAATGACAACGAGAAAGATGTTTTCCATGCTTTTCTCGAGTTTCAGGCCAGCCACGTAGAATGTTCACTCTAAGCACAGTGTGGTTTTTATCTGTGGCACAAATCATTTCGTGCACTGTGTAAAGTTGCGCGTCTCAGACCAAGAAGCACGAGGGCTTTGGGTATATTTCACCACCTATCCAGACAACCTTGGCCTCTAAAAAAGAAACTTCTGGTAGATTTATTTCTTTTATCTTCCTTGCTGTTCTTACCTACTCTCTACTCCCCCATCAAGAACAGCAGCACTTGTGTTCCAGTTCTAGAGATGTTGCTACTTCTTGTGGGGGAATTCTCAATTCATTTACAGAGAAAGCTACAGAGAAAACCTTCAGGGTCAGGGGAGACAGTCTGAATCAGCAAACAGACATAAAAAGAACTCTTATCTTAACTATCTCCTGAGCCTTAATCGTTCTCCATAACAGCCAGAAAACTTGAAAACAACAGTTATTCTTAGGGATGTGAACCGGGCCTAACTTTTATTTCTCATATTCCACCTTCGACCTGTACCCCAAAGTCTTTCTGTAAATGCAGAAGAGATAAAGGTCTGCTGGAGATTCAAGATCACCCCACGCTTCCTTATTACGTTTCGTGAAGTTATTTAAGAGGTGTTGTCTAGTGCAGGTTGTGCTTCCCCCCAAACTCTTTCTGTGACTAGAAAACACAAGTTGCTAGGAAACATTTGTTTATTATCTATTTTTACTGCAAGGCCTAGCAGAAATGGCACCTTCTCCACGAAGCCTCCCTTAATTCCCTTTTCTTGCCTCCGCCCTCCAAGCTGTAAGTCCTCTCTCCTGCCCGTGACTAGAGTGGACACTCTAGCTATACCCCTTCTGGTCTTGCAGGAACTTGCATGTTCTTTTTTTTTTTTTTTTTTTTTTCTCACTGCTGTTTATGGATAAGTCCTGTTTCCCTGTCAGAGTTGCAGAGCCCTGGGTAAGCCCTCTGGTCATTTCTGTACATCCTCCATGCCTTGTGCCCAGGGGAGAGCCAGGACAGTTGGGAATAGATGACTAAAACAGGTCCTCTGGATCTTTGATTAAACATCACCGACCTCTTAGGTTCATAACATTGTCTCTGCCTCATATTCTCTCGAGGGCTTTTCTTCACTTCTCTGTCCCTTCGCACATTAACATAGGATCACAGCCGAATCCCAGTCCTCGCGACATCTCCCATCGTTTCCATCTTTGCTTCTGCATCCTCCGCGTCGCACCCCTGTGCATCGTTGCTCAGCCTGAGTGACAGCTCTCCACACTGGTGGATGGCCTGGCTTGCCTGATGGTGCCGTGACTCGGTATTGGGCCAGGAGTGAAGAGATAAAAAACTCTACTCACAGATGTGACTCTGGGCAAGCTCTGTGGTCCCTTCCTGCCCTCCTCCTTTAAATGGGGACGTGACCAAATGTGTCCTCAAGTCAAGTCCCTGAAATGATTGTGAAGCACATGGGGTTGTGTTGAAGTATTACTGCGAGTGTGGGGAGCTTTCAGCTGATTGGAGCGAGACAGGACGGTAGACGTTCTGTCCTGGTTGTCATGGTTGGGCTGGTGACCCTTAAAATTCCATGAAGTTGAACTCCTTTTAATATGCAGATGGGTGTGCTGGGGCTTTCTGTAAAGGGGAGAGGAAGGGAATTGGGGCTGAGGGAGGATGTCTACAGTGGTTGGAGTTGTGGGAAGCTCCAGCGACTTTTATTTTTAAAAAGCGCACACTCCCCGGTTGTAAAGGCAGGGTCAGGACGAAAAAAGACAGGGTGTACTGCTGAAAAATTCTTGGCTAAGAACGCAGTGGCCTGGCCCTCAGGGAGTGCTGGTGTGAGGTGGAGGGAAGCGTTGAGGGGAGGAGAGGGGCCTGGCAATGCCAGGGTACGGGGAGGTCTGTGTGCCTAACCTCCTTACACACAGACACGTTTTCTTCCTTATATTGGCCATGTAATTATGGAACAGGCCGTTCTTTTTGGTGACAATGTAAAACTTCCCCGCCCCGCCCCCCAACACAAAATAAAAATAGATTTTGAGTGTTATCTTGCGGAGAGACCTGGCACTCCTGCCCTCTCAAGGTTACTGGAGCCATCGCCTCTCCCCCATCCGCCCTGTGCCTGTCCCCACTGTCCCCACCCCATCTGCATCACTTAATCGGTGCCTGGAAGAAAAAAGAAAGGGGTTTGGATTCCTAGGGAGACCGGGAGGGTGGGTGAGGGGAAGCTGAGTTGGCCAATACTGGACTTTCACCCTTAACCACAGGGACTTAGTAATGACCCGCGCCTCTGCCTGAGACTCGCACCTCTTTGTAATTTCCACCCCCGAATTGCTCTACTCTGTGGGAAAGTTTAATCGTGTCTTGGAGCTGCATCGTGAAGTTGCCACCAGAAATGAAGAGGAAGGAATAGGAGGCCAGGACTGTGGCCTTGTCTCTGAGAGGTGCTCCTCTGTGGTACGCTTGGGTGATGGTGCCGTGGCGTGAATCCTGGGACAGCCCGGGTCCTGCCCTGGAGGTTCACTGATGAGCATGCCCACACATACGGTTAGAGGAATCGGGAGATGCTGCAAGCCCTGGATAGGCAGATGCAGGGAGCCTTGAGATGCTTCGATTCCAAGCCCAGAGGAAGCTGAGAAACCCCAGAAAAAAAAAACACGCTTTGCCCGGGAACCCCAGGGTTGGCGACAGCCCTGAGGTGGGCAGAACCCAAGATCTCTGGGCTCCCAGTCAGAAGCCAGAGGGTCACATTCAAGTTGTGCGGTAGTCCAGGTCCCTTAGCTGTGCGGGATGGGGCAGGTTTGCTCCCTTGTTAAACTGTGCTGTTTCTCTGAGCTGGCTTCTTGTTTATTCATCTATGCTGTTTCACGGACACATTCATTAAGTGCATGCTCCTAAAGGTTCTCTTCTTACGAAAAAGTTTCCTATATAACACGTTCCTATATTAACATTCTTCTTTATGTCCGTATTCTTCCATTTCCTGTCTCATATGTTTCCCCCCTAAGAAGTTTTTAGTAGTTTCCTATAACAAAAAATGATGAGCGTTTCTGTGGGACTGCATACAATTAATTACAACATTCTACGAGACTCCCAGATGAAAGTCATTATATGCACAGAAAGTCGTTGGTATTTTGGGATAATAGATATTAAAATGTAAAACATGAAAAGTAGGACTGCCAGGCTGACTGAGCACTTGTATCTTCATTGTTCAAACTTGTGGTATCTTGCCATCATAGCCATTGAAGCCAATTTCAAGGTAAATCATAACAGGAAGTAAGCAATTTCCTTTTATTCACTAAAAAATAAAGGGGTTTATTAGTTTGCTGATATACATGAAAGAACATTTTAACTTGTAGTACCCCTGAATTGACGTCAGCGTCCTAAATTTAAAATGCTGACTGAACATGGGTGTGTGTGTGTATATGTGAGGGGGTGGAATCCAAAAAAAAAAAAAAAAAAAGGTTACTTCCGCCTGCTTTGTTAATCACAAAGAATAAATAATAACATTTGGCTCTCTAGTGAATTCAGGCTATAATTTACTGTCCAAGCTTCCCTGTTGTTTTAGAAATCACTTGAACTGTGTTCTCTTAGTCCCATCTTGTATCAGCAAAACAGTTTGAGTGATCCCTTGCTTATAATCATTCCAAAGCAGCCTTTCATCCCTTCCTGTTCTAGCCCTAATTCATTTATCAGATTGGCCAAATTCTTGCCTCCACTTTTCAGATTTCTTTGTTTGAACATACCTCAAACCCTGATTGCTCTCTTAATTTTTTTATTTTTTAATAATTGACTCTATTAATAGTTTGCCCTTGCAACTTTGTCTACACTTCATTCAGATCTTTTCTGAGCACTTACTCCATGCTGGTTGGAGGCGCTGGGGATACAGGAGCAAAGAAGGGCCAGACCTCACCCTCACGGCCCTCACATTCTAGAGATTCCTCGAGAGGTGACGGTAGTTAGCTAAGAATGGAAGTAACGTGGGTTTTTTGTTTTTTTCATTTAATTTTCCCTCTAACCTCTCATTTCACTATGGAAAGAGCCCTGCTGTGGGTGACCCGGCCCCTATGGTCTAATTTCTTCCCTGCCACTAATCAGTGGGTAAGCAAGTCCACTTAGGATTCTGTGAGTTCGGCATCAGAAGAGGTTTTGTGTGTACAGGTGTGTGCCCCCAGATGACATAATATATCACCATGACTACCCTGGGATCATTCATCTCCATCAAAATTCAGAAAACAGCTTATTTACTCATTTTGGCTGACATCCAAGATCCAGTCGTACCCACCCCATGAGGCAGTTCCCCGGTGGGGATGCCAAGAAGTCTTGGCACATGGGTGATGGAATACCGCTTTGCTGGAGAACCGGAATTTTCATACCACGTCTCTGGTGGGCCCCGATCCAGGAGTCATGGTTGATGTCTCGTGTGAGTCTTGGACCCCAGAGAGGCCCGGGATGAATCCCTGCCCTCCACTGTCCACGTGGTCTTTAATTAATTACCTGGTGGTAGGACCACATCTTAACCTGCCCTTCTGTTCGTTTCTGCTGGAGTGGAGGTGGCAGGGCCCGGGGAGTAAGGCTCAGTAAGAGAGGCTGCTTGTTGTGCCAGGCACAGAGCTATGGCTTTACGCGTACCATCACATTTTAGTCTCAGTGCGTCATTGCCTATGCGGCTGTGTGAACCCGTATTTGTCTGACTGCCATTAACCTCTTCTTTTCCCGTGATTGGCAATTCCCTTTCATCCTCAGTTTATGAAATTGTACTTGCTCCCCCTTTTAACTCTCTAGAATTCTGTGAAGTTTGAATGCTTATTGACTTATGCAAGTGGGTCTTGGTTGGGTATTTCTTGAGGAGGTGTATATTTTAATGGCTTTGGGGGGTTAATGCCTTGTAAGGTGCCCAAGTAATGAAGAGCATCTGTTGGCTTCAGTAATAAATTTTAAGCTTGTTTAGAATTCTCCTTATGTCTTACATTTGAGTTTCTCCAGTGAGCCTTTTTTTGGATCTTAGATGATTTATATCTTTCCGGGGAATCATTTTAAATAAGAGGTCTTCATAAAGACTAGGGCAGATGGATATATATCACACTCTCTCAAACATCTGGGCTAGACAGGGCAGTTCTGTTTGATGTTTGTTACGGAAATGGCACCATCTAATACTAACAACTGTTTTATTCTGATCGTAACATCATGTTTAAAACATTCCTTTCTCTTCTTTCCAACTCAGTATCACTGTACTGACTGGCAGAGTCAGGAGAAGTAGATGTCCACGCCCACAGACCCTGGTGCGATGCCCCACCCAGGGCCTTCGCCAGGGCCGGGACCCTCTCCTGGACCAATTCTTGGGCCCAGTCCAGGACCTGGACCATCCCCAGGTTCCGTCCACAGTATGATGGGGCCAAGTCCTGGGCCTCCAAGTGTCTCACACCCTATGCCGTCGATGGGGTCTGCTGACTTCCCGCAGGAAGGCATGCATCAAATGCATAAGGTAAGAGTTCATTCTCCCATCCATCCATCCATCTTCTGAGTCATGGATGGCTAATAATCACTGATAACCCCCCTCTCTTTTTTCTACTATTGTTTACAAGAGAATCAAGCTAGGTCTTTCTCTTATCTTGTACATTATTGAAAACATACATTCTAAGGCTCTTTTATTGTTACAGATGTTGCACCAGTCAGGGAGATCTGATCTTGGCTTTTTAAAAAGTGTTAGCTACAATATGCAGCTCTCTCTCCCTCTCTCTCTTTTTTTATTTTTATTTTTGGGCCACGCCACGTGGCATGTGGAACTTCCCTGACCAGGGATCAAACCCATGCCCTCTGCATTATTGGAAGCATGGTGTCTTAACCACTGGACCACCAGGGAAGTTCTACAATATGCAGTCTGAGAGATCCTATGAATTGTGGGTTGCAGGTATTTTGGCTTGGCAAATAAGTATATTAGTGAATAAGTCTTGCTTTTTTTTTCCAACTATGTATGTTAAGTACCGTATATCATCCATGAATGAACGTATTGAAAATTATTCTTCCCTAAAAAGATCCCGTAGGTCCCAAAGAATAAAAGGAAAATGAGTCCTTTCCTAAAGGATTTTTTCAAAAAATGTTCGATTGAAATAAAGTAGTTTTTAGGGAATTGCTAAAAATGCACTTTGCTCTCCGTCTGTGAAGTGGCTTTATTCTGGTTTTGGAAGAGAGCTCTGATTTTGCAGAACCCAGGGCCAGTTGTTTGTTTCTGGACGAAGGTTATAATAATCTTCCATTTATGAGATTCGGGTTGTTGCTGTTGGGATGAGCATAACGGTATGACGTGGGCATTATGCCTTTGCAGGATATGCAAAGAAGAGAGAATGGCCTTTTGAGAAAGCAAACATGATCCTCTGTGACAATTTGCTCTGAGAGGTAGCGGTAGCCATAGAAAATCTATGGGACCATTGTGTATTACCTGAAGGTTAGGCCTGAAGAGATGTGTAGAGGTTTTACATCTTTTCCGGGTGACATCACAGGTGGACAGGATGGTGGAGATGACTCTTGATGTTAAGCAGGCAAGCTGTGGGAGATACTGGTTTGAAACAGAAAGGTTACCGCAGAAAAGAGCAATTCTTCCCTTTAATTGTGTAGGACTGGAGGTCAGTTTGGGTTTTTTTGTTCTTGTTTTTTTTAATTTGGGGCTGCATTGGGTCTTCGTTGCTGCACACGGGCTTTCTCTAGTTGCGATGAGCGGGGGCTACTCTTCGTTGCGATGCGCAGGCTTCTCGTTGCGGCGGCTTCTCTTGTTGTGGAGCACAGGCTCTAGGTGCACAGGCTTCAGTAGCTGTGGCACACGGGCTCAGTAGCTGTGGCTCGCGGGCTCTAGGCACAGGCTCAGTAGTTGTAGCACACGGGCTTAGTTGCTCCGCGGCATGTGGGATCTTCCCAGACCAGGGCTCGAACTGTGTCCCCTGCATTGGCAGGCAGATTCTTAACCACTGCACCACCAGGGAAGTCCCTGGAGGTCAGTTTTAAGGTAAGGCATTGCAGCCCAGAAGGGAAGATTCATGTTTTGCAAATTTTGTTATTTGATGATTTTCAAATCAGAAAATTAATATATGCTTATTTTGAAAAGTAAAACCATATTGACATAAATAAAAGAAGTGGTTCACCCCTGGTAACAGCTTATTATATATGCTTTTTACACCTTACTTTTCTCCATCTTCAGTAAAAATACCATCTAAGCACAGGTATGCATATTCAGGTATGATTTAAAAAATTTTCCCTTTTACCATAATAGCATCGTATCATCACTGTTAATTACTCTGAAACAACATCTTTTTCATTTAACAACATATCATGGATAGCCCTATAATATCCCCAAGTTCTCTCCCTGCTTTTTTGATTTCTTTTAAACACATTTTTAGCTTGTCAGGTATGTAGAGAAATAAAGTTGCTCGTTTTCCATATCACATTCTTTAGGAGACATATTGAACAGATAGACATATCGAAGTCATTAAATCATCTTGTGTTCATATTAATTTGGGAAGTATATTATAGACCGGATCTGTCACTTGTTAACCTTAGTCCAAGCGGGTTAAATAATTTCAGAAGGGTTTAAGGATGTTTCACCTCCAAAATGAAAGATTTGAAGGAAAATATTTAGCTCACCTCTATTACTATTTAAGCATTTAAAAGTTAAACGTATGCATGAGTGTATTGGGTTAATGTTATGTTTTTGCCCCGGGTTGTTTTTATGTATAAGTGTATCTTCTGATCCCTTCTGTTCCGTTATCTAGCATCTTTGTCACATTTTCTCCTATTCTCTGCCCCCATCAATGCTCTTTTTCGTTTTGTTTTGCTCTCATTCTGCAAGTTTTGCATTTTCTCATCCTGCTTTTCCGCAGCCCGCAGTCCCTCAGATAATTCCCTGGGTGAGGACATGGTGAAGTGCCTGGAGTTCACACCTGCTGACCAGATGCCTTCACTTTCTGAGAATCTTTTTATAGGCAGCTCTATTCCTTGTCTTTCTCCTCCGTCTCCCTCTGAGCTTCAGCTTTTTGCTTTTCAACATTACTGGAAATAAATAAACAAGTGGCCTAAATACATCTGCTGTGTTGCTTTGATTTCCTCTCTATTATTACTATTTAACAGACTCAGAGACACTCTTTATACCAAATTCTTCCCATTTTTCTTCTGAACATCCTCTTTATGGTAAATTTCTCCTCTTTTCAAGTGCATGCTTTTGACTCTGCAGAAATTAACTTTCCTTTCTCCAAAACTGCAAACACTCATACTTTCTTGCTTGAAGTCATTTGGTTTCTATAAACTCCTGGAAATATTCCTTTCAGGCTGTTTTGAAAATTGCTATTCCAGTTTGGGGAGGAATAGACTTTTCCTTTCTCAAACACATGCTCCATTGCCCAATTCTGGATTGGATTAGTGTCAATTCAATGGCTATTTATTGTGTGTCTGTTGTGTACAAGACCTCAAGTCCTGTTTCCAGCCCCTGTGTTCTTTATTTTTTTTCCAAACTCTGCCATTAACCTTTTTCTGTCTTCCTCCCTCTGTAGTATAGCTTCATCTGTTTCACCCTCTTTCCCGTTCAGTATTTACCCCCATTCACCGCTCTACCCTGTCTGTCCCTCTTTTCCCAACTGCCTTGGAACTTTCTGCTTTCAACTTTTAAACTTTCCATGGTTCCTTCCCCTCTGATGAAAAAAAGCTACCAAAAAATAGATCATCACAGACGTTTCAAAGAGTCTTCCTTTCTTCATTCAGACTTTGGACTAGCTTCAACCTACGGCAGGTTTCAGGACTTACGTAAGAGGGTATGGAAGAATAGTTTATATTTGTCTACCTTGTGAACAGAACTTCATTTTTATTTTGCAGGTTTTGACATGACCAAAAACATTTCAACTGTTTAAAGCCTTAACTTTTGACTTCACAGGTAGTTTTGCTGATCCTATTGGTGTAGTCTTTTTTATTTTATTTTTTGTCCCATCTATGAAATCTATGTAAATAGTAATATATGTAAAATAAATGTCAAAATATATGACTATCATATGGGTAATAGATGATTGCGCCACAATTTTGAAGACTTTTTAGGAAGGGGTCTTAAAACACCAGATAGAAATATTATGCCTTAAAGAGACGTCTGACTGATCTTCTGTAAATGTTTCAGCCCATTGATGGTATGCACGACAAGGGGGTTGTGGAAGATATCCACTGTGGATCCATGAAGGGCACCACTATGCGACCTCCTCACCCAGGAATGGGCCCTCCCCAGAGTCCGATGGACCAACACAGCCAAGGTTTGTGTCTGCTACATACTTGATTTTGGCTCTGAACCACAGTCTTTCGTCTTTCCTGTTGCTTATTTTAATTATGACTTCCAGAGAACGTGTTTAAGGAGGATGGAGTCCAGCCGGTTTCTTTTCCCTGTAGAAATCTCCCCTTATCCCCACCAACACAACTTTATGGTTGATGTGGGCAATTTTCTTTGCAAAATCCTAGTAGTTTTACTGGCCACCATGTGTCCAAGCACTCTGCAGAGTGCTTTGTGTACTTCATGCAGAATCTTTACCCTGAACTTGTGAGATGAATTATATTACCCCAGTTTTATAGATGGAGACGCTAAAGCTCAGAGAATTTACTTTGTTTTCTTAAGTTTGCACATCCGGTAAGTGACAGGGCCAGAGGAGACTCCAGGTCTGCCTCCCAGTAACAGCGTAGATGTGAAGGTAAGATGAGCCACCCGTGTCCCTTGAATTGTACACTCCTACTTTGTAAGGTGGCTTTTTCTGGCAGTGGAATAACCTGTCATTGCTGGTGGGTGGCTCTCTTAGTCTCTTAGGGCTGCTGTAACAAATTACCGCAAGCTGGGTAGCTTAAAACAATAGAAATGTATTCTCTCAAAGTTCCGGAGGCCAGAAATCTGAAATCAAGGTATTAGTAGGGCTGTGATCTCTCTGAAGTTTTTAAGGAAGAATCCTTCTTTGCCTCTTTCTAGCTTCTGGTGGTTGCCAGCAATATTTGACATTCCTTGGCTTCTAGATCTGTCATTCCAATCTCCGTCTTGCTCTCCACATGACATTTTGCCTGTGTGTCTGTGTGTGTGTCCAGAGTTCCCTCTTCCTGTAAGGGCACCAGTCATTGGATTAGAGTCTACCCTAATCCAGTGTGACCTCATCTTCACTTGATTACATCTGCAAGGATCCTATTTCCAAATAAGGTCACATTCACAGGTACCAGGGGTTAGGGTTTCAACATTTCTTTGTAGAGGACACAGTTCAACCCACAATAATGGCCAAATCAATGTATGGTAGATTTCTCTTCTGGGTGCCTTTTCTCCTCATTATTGAAGGCATATTAAAGATGTCTCAGGGGCTTCCCTGGTGGTGCAGTGGTTAAGAATCCGCCTGCCAATGCAGGGGACACGGGTTCGAGCTCTGGTCCTAGAGGATCCCACATGCCGCGGAGCAGCTAAGCCCGTGCGCCACAACTACTGAGCCTGCACTCTAGAGCCCGCAAGCCACAACTACTGAGGCCGCGAGCCACGACTAATGAGCCCACACACCTAGAGCCCATGCTCCGCACCAAGAGAAGCCACTGCAATGAGAAGCCCGCGTACCACAATGAAGAGTAGCTCCCGCTCACCACAGTTAGACAAAGCCTGCGAGCAGCAACGGAGACCCAATGCAGCCAAATAAATAAATAGAATAATAAAGATACCTCAAAGTCTTTTGGGTGCAATGTAACCTCTTTTCAGAATCATTATATGTACATTTCATCATGCCAAGGGCATGACTTATCCAGCACTAATTAATGTGCTGATATTCTAATTCAAAGTTTATGCTTTATGTGTTGTTGTATATACTTTTTTGTAATTTAATGTATGTGAGTTTTTTCTCCATCCATGATCAGACATCCGTCAACCCAAGGGAAGATTTTTGACTGTGAGGGTTTAGAGAAATGTATTTGCTTTTAAATACATACATATATTTATGTAAAAGCAAGTCATGGAGGCATAGGAGTGCATCTTTACTAATATTCGGGCAGGTTTTTGAAGATCCTGGACTCTGATCTGAATTTTGATGGCAGGCAGGCGTACGTTTTGCAAATGACTTGTAAAATCTTGACCATGTTAGAAAAGCAGGCTGAATCATTGGGACTTCTTGAGGTACAGGAAGAAAAGAATTTGACCCATTCAGTGTTAAGAATGAATTGAGACGACACTTCCAGGTTTATCATTTAAATTCTAAAGAGGCAGGTGTGTTCACAGAGCTAATGTAGATCTCATTTTAATACCTGGGAGGTATAGATGAGTTATATTCAGTGATTCTCAGAGCTAGTGGTGGCTCTGTCTGCTCCCGGCTTTGCAGTACCTCCAGTAGTGGGGCCCTAGGAAGACTCCAAAGGAAAACACTTGAAATGCGTGAATTATAAGTGAGCATTTTTACTTTTATGTATCTTAAAATTTCTTTCATAGCTCAGTTCCTTTCTTCAACTTCTAGAATGATGATTTTTTCCTGGAATCTCCAATACTTGGCACAATGTCTAGCACATAATTGGAAATGGAGTAAATTTTGTTCAAGTAGGTAGAGAAGTGAATTTATGTATTCAAAAGTGAACACTTTTAAATAGATCTTAATTTTTATATAATTTCTGTAAGTTATAATTACTTTGGAATGCAGAAGTCTGCATTAAGTTAGATGGAATCAGAACTAGCACGTAATATTTTTCGCTATAATAGTAAAGTGCCTTGTAAGCTGGGGAATTAGTGATTTAAAATATGTCTTTGAATAAAGTAGTATTGGTATAATGCAGTCTTAGTCGATATAATTATCTAAAAAGAATTCAGACTCCATAGTAACATATATCTTTAAAAACCCCGTCGTAGGAAGCCATTTATAAACACACAGGTACAGAGAGGTGTGGTGTTGATCGGAAGACTGCCAGCTTTAACTACCTAGCAACCTATTAGGTTATTTTAAGGTATTGGTTGAGAAGCAAAACCATTTCCTTCAATAAATACTGAATTGTGTACCTTATGGTCCCAATGATAACGTTGTTTATTTTTAGTCCATTGGCTAGAAAAAGCCTTTAAAGGCAAATATATAATATTTAATGTTTGTATGTGTGTGTGTGAAGAGAAAATTCATATAAAATTGGCACTTAAAAATTCAAGTTTATTAAAAGGAGAGAGGTGATTGCCTCTCTCTGAGGCAAGGTGCAACTAGGGAGATAATGGCCCTTGAAGATGAGGGAAGGAAAACTGCCAGTTTTTGACTACTTTTTTTTTAAATGAGCAAATCAAACCAGATTTCAAAAAAAGAGCAGATTCTGCATCAACACAGTCATCCTACAGACAAAGGTATTTCACTCTCAGGCAATTTCTTCACTGTTTTCTCAACTGAAGATAATTATGAAAATATGTTGTATCATTTAGATTCTGATTTTCCTGAAGTTTTATGGAATGCAAGTCATGTCATTAAAAAAAAGAAATCTCTCTCTCTTTAGCTGAAACAGTGTCACATTTTTAATGTCATACTGTGATAGAATGATTCTATTAACATCCCCTATAAATTCTAGGCAACAAATTTTCCCACCCCCAGTTTCTTCTTCTTTCCACACTTGAGGGAGAATTTTGTTGTATTGATTAATTCTGGAAAATGATTTTTATTCCACTCTTAGTTTCTTAGCAAATGTGAGGTAAAATGAATTACTGTACTTAATGTAACTGTCTCATCTTCGTAACTTTGCCTTGCCAGGAGTTCATAGCTGAAAAGAGCAGATTTGATGAACAGCGTTGCACAGTTGCCTTTAGATTGGATCGTCTGATGTTTTGGTCTGTTGTATTAGGCATCCTGTGATTTAACATGGGTAAACTATAATTGATGATGCCCTCAGGAAGGAGGATGGACTAGAAGGCAGGAGACATGACCCATTTTAACACCTGGTTGTATCCCTTCTACCATGAAAATGTCAGTAACTATAGTAGGAAGTTTTTCCTCCAGTGGTAGATGCAGGGTTGGTCAAAAAGGTGTTAGGAAGGTGCTTTCCTAATGAACAAACTACCATTTTGCACCAGCATTACAAATAGGAGGTGAATGTTAACCTCATTAAGAAGGAAGAATGTTAATGATGAAGTTAAGTGTACGTTATCGATATTCTCTAAATGTTTATTGTTATAAATAACAACATCCTGGGATTTAAATTTCTGCTTGTCTTGCAAGCTGATTTCAGGGGCATTTTCTTGGCTAACTTTTATGACCAATTAGAATCCTAATGGCTGCGTGATTTTTGTGCTCCCTTATAGAGTAGGGATTTGGGGAATGAGTTAGCAGTTTTTCCATTTCTCTTCAGGGCAGGATTACTCTGAATGGAGTTCTACAATTCACCAATTGATAGAACAAAACCTACTCTTGTCTTAGAGGATCAGGCTAAATTTGTTTCCCTCTCCAAATGGCAGTTTGAGGTAAAAGTAACTGTATCCTTTATTTTCTCTAGTCTTGTGGATGACGATGATGAGTCCCCAGGCAATGTGGGTCAGATATTCCTGGGCCGCTGTGATTCCACATAGATGCATAGAGCTGTCTTGGCTCCAATGTGACAAGGGTTCACACACACAGCAGGTGCCTAATAAACACCCATGTGATGACCTTTAAAATAAGTGTGATGCAAGTGCATTTATTAAAGGCAAAGCCCTTTAATCTAATGTTTTACTTGTGTCTTAGGACACCTCTGAGTTGATGAATTACACTCAGTTTGAATTGAAGATGACCTTTTGGACTGCAGTAGGCCACTCTGTCCTCTCCTTCCCCTTGGATTTCCCTTCAGCAATGCTCGGTCGTGTGTTTTTCTAGGCATTCTCTGTCCGGACTGTACAGTTCATCTCTTGAAATAAGTTCCTTGAAATTTTTGTGCATGTTGACTTTTCTTTCTTAAGTAAAAGTCTTCTTAACTTTCCCATTTAGATCTCTTGTAACCGAAGCAGATTACTCTCATTTTTATATTGTATTGTAAATGGTTCTAGAAGATTTTTGAAACTTTCAAGCCTTTAATTTATTTTTATAAAACCAAATTAATATTAGACCATGGAAAGAGCATACGCCTTGGAATCAGACAAACCTTGGTTTGAATCTTGGAGCTACCAAGATCTGGTTGTGTGACCTGGGGTAACCCGCTAACTCGCTGAGCTTCCCTTTCCTCATTTTAAAAAAATGAGGTGACAGTACATATCTTCTGGGGATGTGGTGAGGACTGTAGAAAACATGTATACTCCACTCACTTCCCTCTAATTCGTCTTACCATTTCTGTGCTCCCACCAGCCTTATACCCACTGGCCAGTCTACCATCTCACCTTCAGTCTACTGGAGTCCGCCTTACTCACACATGGCAAAGTCCCCGGGGACTAGTGATCCCCAGAGTCATAACCAGTGACCAGTGATGGAGTGTAAATACCCCAGCTCCTTCCCTGGGATAATTTGGAGGCAAGTTATGTGCCTTTTATCCCAGAACTTGTGCATGAGATTAATCTTCAGGTACCCACTACAGCAACTGGCTTAATCATGCACCCATTACTGGCTGCCGTCCCTTCCGCGTAGCACCTTTCCACACCCCTGCCAGTGCCCCTGTGCCTTCCAGATAAATCAGCTCCGCTTAATCCTTCCCTCAGTCTCTGTTTCCAGGGAGAACTCAGCTAAAATAGTATGTACAGTGCCTTGCTTAGTGCCTACAACAATGGAGGCCCTCAATCATGGCAAATTATTCATAAAGTGCATTATAATAAACCAAGTAATATCCCCATGAGAGACTCATTCCCCACGGCGACAGAGCAGCCACCTTCAGGTTCTGGTCTCCAGGTCGGGCTGCTTTTAATGTATAATACTTTCCCCTGGTGCCCTTCCTTTAGGTGTACGACAGCCACTACCAGTTTACTTTCTAGGACACATATGGCTGTCCATCACTTGAGATGTGGTTAGTCCCAGTGGAGACAGCGTCATAACTGAATAGGAAGAAAAGAACATAAAATCTCTCTTTAATAATTGTTATACTTTGAAATGATAATATTTGGGGTATGTCGATTTAAATTATATGTTATTAAAATTACTTTTGCCTGTTTCTTTAAATTATGTATACATTTGATATATATGTTTTAAGTTATATAAAAGCCCATAATTATTAAGTTACCTATGCTTTCGATGTCTGTCCATCAGTGCTGTTCAGGAAATTATCAAAACGTTCGGGAATGCTTCTCCTTCAGGGTCGCGGGGGGCAGCCTGTGACCTCTCCTTTTGTGTTTCATTCTAGGCTACATGTCGCCGCACCCGTCTCCGCTGGGAGCCCCCGAGCACGTCTCCAGCCCTATATTGGGAAGTGGCCCAACCGCACCGCAGATGCCACCAAGCCAGCCAGGGACCCTCATCCCAGGCGACCCGCAGGCGATGAGCCAGCCCAACAGGGGGCCCTCGCCTTTCAGTCCCGTCCAGCTGCATCAGCTGCGAGCTCAGATTTTAGCTTACAAAATGCTGGCCCGGGGCCAGCCCCTCCCGGAAACGCTGCAGCTCGCGGTCCAGGGGAAAAGGACGTTGCCGGGCATGCAGCAGCAGCAGGCGGCGCCTCAGCCGCAGCCGCCACCGCAGCCGCAGCCACCGCCGCCGCCACAGCAGCAGGCCCTTGTCAACTACAGCAGGCCATCTGGTAGGTTCATAGGCAACCAAATGAATAACGTGATGGTCCACCTCGGACGAGAAGGACTGCTAACTGCACAGAAGTGCTGGGCTGGTGGTATCGGCCCAGGGCTGACGTAGCCTTCTGTTGCACCTCCCTGGCTCCCTTGTCTTTGCTCCACTTAGCTGGCCACGCTTCTCGGTCTCCTCTGCCTACGTCCTAGAGCAGTGCTTCTTAAACTTTGCAGACTCTGGCACAAGCCGTGGCTATAAGCACAAAGCCCCATGATTTCGCATTCTCTTTCAAGCGGTGCGAGGTTTGTCGGAAGCCCGTCTACACACACCCCAGGTTAGGAACCCCTACACCCCGTGCGTTCTGTTGCCAACACGCACGTCTCGAATCTGCTCTCCTTGAGCTATGTCGTGTCTGTTTATTTATTTATTTATTTACGTCTGTCCCTTTTTGTGAAAAGCATCTGGGGAGGCTTCCGAAGAAGCATACCTGCGGTAAAGGAATTACCAAGTAGAAAATCAGAGACAAAGGGAAGTAGAAATCAAGGTCAGGGAGGTTGGCAATGTGGGTGGGGGGGGGAGCTACAGGAGCTGCTGCATCTGAGCTTCCAAGGTGACTCGAGTTTCCTGGCAGTCAGGAAAGGAGACAGGGTCAGGTGCCTGATACTCACCACTCGGAAGGAAGTTGCTTACCAGTTTCTCAGTGGACACAGAGTCTTTTCTAGCATGAGAGTATAAAGTAGCTTTCCCAGGTGGGAACTTTTTAAAAAATTATTGTTATTATTATTGTAAGGGGCACTGCATGGTAGAGGCATTGGTAACATTTGTTCATAACAAAGAGAGTAACAGAATCCACATGGCCTATTTCCCATGTGCCCTGGCATCAGATCTGAAGCTATGACATTATATAATGGGTTGAGAGGAGGTAGTCCTTTGTACGACCTTCTGGTGGTCTGGCTTGATCCCACGGATAGAATTCAGAGCTCCAAGGGGCTCTAGGGTGATGGTCCATGAATGTTGTTTTCTCTGGGAAGGTTTTGGTTAGCAACTAGATAAGCACAGAGTTTATGGTTCTTTTCTACCACAGTTTTGAATTCCAGAGAATTTGAATCTTAGGGAATTTGAATTCCAGGGTGCTTCCTTGTCCTTGACACCCTTTCCTGTGAATGGTTCCCTCTCATTTGGGCAGGCCCTGACAGCTGATCATTGCAACTAGTTTGGGATATCGGTCTTCTTCTTAGGTTTTGGGACTTAGACGAAGGGAAGGAGTTCAGATGATTATTATTATTTTTATTATTCTACCTTCTGAGTTTGTAAATGTTTCTTTTCTGGTAGAGGAAACTCTTAAGGGTTGCCTACTAGAAGGATAAACGCATCTTGTTAATTGTAGATGGAGCCTTAGGAATGGTTTTTTTTAAAGAGCAAGAAAGTATCGCGGCATCTCTAGGTTTCGGTGTGTTCACCACGATGCTCTGGTAGGTAGAGGACCCCATGGGACCAAAAATCAGAGACGGAAAATGTTGTACAGGAAAACCATGCATAAAATGCTAGTTTGAACACTCAAGTGTGTTCAGAGGCTTTAAAACTGTAAAAACTAGCTCTCAGGAATGCAGCCAGAGAGAAGCAAAAATGTCTGTATGTCTATGCATGTGTGTAGCTTGTGCTTACTGAGTGCCTGCTAGCTTACCTTGTACTCCACGCTCAGTAGTAGTAAGTACCTTGCACGTGTGGCACATCTCGGGTATGGAGAGTCAGGATTCAATGCCAGCAGTCTGACTGGAGAGCCCATGGCCTTATCCCCTTCCCCATCCTGGCTCCTTCGTGACCAATAGGCTCATGACAAGGGAAAGGCTCTTTCCCAAGCTCTGTGTACCAAGTGCGGGCATTCCACTCCTGTGCATAGGAAGGAAAAGGATCTCTGCTCCTTTCTGAGAGCCTTTTTATTCATACTCTAGACACGGTGTCAGCAACACTGGTGACCTTGATATCCTGCATCTCAGTATATGAGGAGCATTAACTAGAGGAGGTCCCGGTAGAGGCTGAATGGTCATAGTCAGATTGTTGGTAGTTTAAGATGGAAGGAGCGAAATCTGCGCCTCCCAAAAGGTAATCGTGAGGGACCATGTCACACAGGCACACTTCCCCGTGCATCGCATCTTGTCCTGGGGTATGCCCTCATCATGGACCTCAGCGAGGCTTGCTATTTTTAAAAATGACCTACGAGGGCTTCCCTGGTGGCGCAGTGGTTGGGAGTCCGCCTGCCGATGCAGGGGACACGGGTTCGTGCCCCGGTCCGGGAAGATCCCACATGCCGCGGAGCGGCTAGGCCCGTGAGCCATGGCCGCTGAGCCTGCGCGTCCGGAGCCTGTGCTCCGCAACGGGAGAGGCCACAACAGTGAGAGGCTCGCGTACCGATAAAAAAAACAAAAAACAACAACAACAACAAAAAATGACCTACGCACAATAGGAAAAGTTTCCAGGGTATTGTTCAAGAAGGCAGCAAGCTAAGTGATTTCGTTTGAGAAACCCTTTCAGCCAAAGTCACCACAGTGAGATCAGATGACGTAGTAAAACTTAAAGGATGGATTTTCAGTTAGCCGGACACTTGTGTGTAACAAATACTTCACATCCTGACCAACACAACCCTGGGTGCCTTTTCTGGATCATTTCCAGAGAAGAGGGCTCCATTTTTTTTTTTTTTTTTACCCAATGCATACATCTTCCCTGCCAGGGTCCTGTCATTAGGGGGAACTTGTTTTGTTACTCACTGCTCGTGTCTTTTGTATTTCCAGCAGTCATTAGAAATGCAAATATTTGGGCGGATAGTGCCAGAGTGGGCAAAGAGGCTATGGATAAAGGAGGAAAGAGGATACTTTCTTCAAATAGAGCAGACTCATTCCTGCCACTGGGAGGGGGAGGTTACATTGCTCATCTTGTCCCCAAATCTCAGATTTCACAGGGAGATGATGACCTTACTTGACAAAGACACATTTTTTTTTTGCATGGGTATTTCGGACAAGTCCAAGGAAGACACCAAAAAAGGTTTTTTAAGTTAATATTACTTGTATTAATTGTTTATCCCCCTCCTTTTCTTAAATAAAGCAGTATAATTGCTTATAAATGCCTCTGCTAATATTTCAGGAAAAAATCAATTTAAGTATGTCAGCTTCACGGGTGGTAGCTATGATTCCATTTTTCTCTTGTCCCATTTGCGGGTGTCATTCATGTGTGAAGAGAATCTTTTTGGCTGGGGTGATCTGCCTCAAACCTACTCCAAAGTTATCATTCACCACAAGTGCCACCACCAGAGAATTACAGTTTGACTGGCGGAAGTGTGCACTGAACAAGTAAATAACTCTGGTCCTTGCCTACTATGGGCTCCACTCAAATCAAACCCAGCGTTTTTCTTTTAATTTTGATTCATTTTTCTTTTTAGAGACTAAAGCAAAGTTCAAAATAGGAACTGAAAAGTTTTGGGTTTTTTTGCGGTGGGTAGGGAAGCCTTCATGGTAGAAAGTGAGAGATTTACTGGTGATTTTTTTCAGTGCTTGTGCCTCTCCTGCTTCCCCCTCTCCTTGTTTTAGTTATCTAAAATTTCTTCGTATGCTTCATTTAAGCATCATTATTACATTTATTTTTTTCAGCCTCTGGAAACCACTTAAATCCTTGTCTAATGCACACACGGTTATTTGCATAAACATCCTTCTGTGCAGAGGGTAAAGTGGGAACTCTGTACAGAAATTCTGTACATGTGAGACTTAGGTAATTTAATAAGTTTGTTTACCTTTTTCTTAAATTCAGGCATCTAATAAAGATCCCTCCCCCCCAACACTTAGCTGCAGTGGGACACCCCTCAGGAGAGTCAGGGCGTCTACCTACCTTGACTTCTAAAGTGAGGACCGACGGGAAAACAGACACATTTTGTACCTCTGACAATTCAGCCTAAGTTGTTTATATTGGCGAGGGAATAGGAGATAAGCTAAAGAATGTAATTTGTCCTCCATCTGAAGATATCAGGGCGTGAGTCCTTATCGTTTTGCAGACCGTGAGTGTCTGTTGTCGAGATGCTTTCTGTTGATACAGAGAAAATCCATTCAGGCAACTCAGCTGCCTGAAGGACAGGCAGAACACCTCATGGTTAGGTAGTTGTGTTCTGGGCATGTCTAGTTGCAGCAAGTTGCAGTCAGTCCCCTAGCCTCTGTAAAGAGAAGTTTCTATAATCTGTTGGAGGGAGGATAAAATAGACCCAGGCAGTAAATGAACTTGCAGCTTTTAGTTAGAAAGGAGTTTGCTTGTGACTGATGGGGGATTAGCAGGAAGCACATGGCAAGCCGACTTATCTGAGTGTTTGTGCTGAGTTGTATTAAACTGTGGAAACATTTTGAAGTTTGCTCTAGAAGAGTGCACTTCCAAATTTGCCGGCTAATACAGTAGCAAATTTCCTTGAAAGCCTTTCTTTTGCTGTGGAGCTTTTCTGAAAAGCTGAGTGATTAAACTAGGCTTCTTTACCTTGGTGTCCTTTGTGGCAGTAAATATGACCAGAGCTGAGGGTTGAGCGCATAGCCACATTGTCTCATTGAATCCTCACTAGCACCCTGTGAGGTGAGTACTGTACTGTTATTATCCCCATCCTACTGACGAGGAGACTGAAGCACCAGGGGCTGAGTAACTTGCTGAGACTCACACAGCCCGTAGGTGAAACTTATCAGTTATTTTGGAAAGACACAAGGTGCACCTTGTATCTTTTGGAGTTGTAGTCCTTTTGGAATTGGAGATTTGAATATCCAAGTCCACGTTTGGGTCTCTCTGGCTTCTCAATTTTAAGGGTCCTTCAACCACATAAGGATGTCTCTGTATTAATGGATTAAAGAGGCCTAGCTGTGTGTATGCATCAGGTCTAGTTCACAGTCATGGGCTGAAAATGGCTAGATTTGGAACCGGGGATATCAGACACGCTCTGGATACGTCCCTTTGATCGTATGGTTTTAAAAACAATGACTTGAATATACCTCGAGGAGTTGGCACACACTTCTACATAAGTATTTATAAGCCACAATGCTAGAGAAGAAAACGCCCAGAGTAAGTGAAATGTTACACTATTGCACTGGTATGGCTTTTATTGATGACTTATTTAAACTTTGAAAGGAGGAAAAACACTTTGAGAACTGAATGTAGGGTAATTAGTATGATATTAATCTTATCAGTAAGACCCGGATTTTCTTTTTATTAAAGGGCTTCAGTGTATTAAATCTATTATTTGGTGTGCTCATACAGATTCTTCCAATATTTTTAACTACCAGTTTCTTGAGCTTATTAGGGAAATTCATAGAATCACAGAGAATTAAAGTAATTGTTAGAAATCTCTATCTCCTCTCTTTTGGCTCAAGCAACCCAGATAAAAAATATCTATCCTGTTTTAAAGGCCTCGAGGGAAAATATAATAAAAAATGTCCCTCCATATCTCATCCCAATGCTTAACAACCTTAAGATTTAATGTTTAGAAATTGGTTTCTTACATATGGATGAAAGAAACTAAATCTGAAATATTATGAAAAGCTATGCATTATGTAAAAGACCTCCCATTCAGAAAAAGAATCAGAATGTACTTAGCTGAAAAGAATCTCTTTATTATAATAGTATATCTACAGTGCCTAAAACAAAAAAAACAGAAATGCATTTTTCCCTCCAGAGCTTTTCATCAATGCTAGAACAAGGGCTACAGATTACCTTAAGGAGTCTTAACTAGCCCTAGGTCTTTGGGAAAGTCTTACCTAATTTCAGAAGGAAGTGAACAGAAGACCAACAACACTACACACACACATGCTCACAGACACATATACTCACACTCACACACACTGTAGTTTCCTAAGCACTTTCTTCTAACTCTTCCAGTTCCTCCTGTCAGAATGTTTGCTATCCTTGCGTTGTCATTTAAGCCCACTTCTAACTGGCGTTTGCTGGAAATTGAATAAATGTGTCTACTTTTTCATAATGTATGTCTTTGTATGGTTAATTATTAAGTCGCTCTGAAGTATAGAGATGATTAGTTTTGTTACCATTTAATGATTTTAATATTTCTCTGGAAAGATATAGAAAACACTTGGAAGAATGCCCATGAGAGGTTTTAACATCTGCTTACTGAGTTTTTTTTTTTTTTTAATTTACTAACCCCTCTGGTAGCATCACTAATTTTATTTATAACTTTGAAGTAAGTAAAAATTCACCTAAGAGGAGAGATGGAACACTTATTTTAGGTCCAGACCTAGCAATCAATTTAAACTCCTGAAGTTTAATGTGGGAAATTGCTTTAAATTAACTTAAGTGCATTTTGATAAGCTTAATGATTGCGTATCCCTTTATTCTGATAACATGAGAAAAATGCTCTCTTGAATCTTAATATTTGCTAAGTTTTCTTAGGTGGAATGAGCAGATTCTTTTCTCCCCCTGCACTGAATGTTTTCAGAAATATTTTCTAATACGTAGTAAAAAATTAAAGTTCCCTAGATGCACTGATGAAGCCTGAAATACAGTTTATAGGTCATTTAGGGAAAATGCGTGCCCCTTTTAGTTCACGTCAGAGGACTGGCGAGCTGCTGCCTATACTTGTAAAGCATGGGTTCTAACAGCAGGGCTCTTCCACGCTGGGATGAAGGGGGCTTGTGGTGTAGTTTGCGAAACGTGATTTTGGGACCACACCCAAATTGCATCCGACTAGCGGGTGATTCCCTTGCTTTTTCAGAACCCTGAATGCACCTGGAATTATTTTTAAAATCCCGTTGTAGACCTACACTAAAAGCTGGCTGTCCATTCCTTAATCAGTTTATTACCTAAGAGTCATTTTGGGTCCATTTCCCTTTGGGATAGATGCCAGCTTCTTTTCTTTATTTTTTTCTTTTTTCTTTCTTTTTCCCCTTTCCTTTCGCCTCCCGCCTTCCTCATCTTCCTCCCTTCCCTGCTGTTTTCTTCTCGTGAGACCTTTACTTGTCCCCATCGCTGGGCTCGCAGGGGGCAGCGGGCAGGCCGGGTATGGGCACGGGGTGCCTTTCCTCCCGAGCTGCCCATGTCGCTCTTGTCCCGCAGGCCCGGGGCCGGAGCTGAGCGGCCCGAGCCCCCCACAGAAGCTGCCGGTGCCCGCGCCCAGCGGCCGGCCCTCGCCTGCGCCCCCTGCAGCAGCGCCGCCGCCCGCGGCCGCCGTGCCCGGGCCCTCGGTGCCACAGCCGACCCCGGGGCAGCCCTCGCCCATCCTGCAGCTGCAGCAGAAGCAGAGCCGGATCAGCCCCGTCCAGAAACCGCAGGGCCTGGACCCCGTGGAGATTCTGCAGGAGCGGGAGTACAGGTAATGCACCTGCCCCGGGGATAAAGACGCTGTATTCCGGCAGGTACCACCCAGCCTAGGGGGTCCGGTGTCTGCTGGTGGTGTGGTCATTCTTTTCTGTGGGACCAGGGAAAGGACTAAGGGAAATTGCAGAGGCCAAGACTCAGGCTTGAGAATGATTTTAGAACAAAGTCTCAAGAGAAGAGTTTCTTTGTCACTGGGATGGGGGTGAGGACCCTCTTCTGGGGGTTCTAGGTTCCCAGGACTGTGCTTTTCACTCATTCAGTCAGAAGACTTTTATGCACCCCTATGACATGCCAAGATCAAAAGTCCAGCCCGGAGTTCCTAAAGATCCAGGAAGGCCGTCAGCCCACACTTAGATGATGCACTTTCCTTCTGGTTTGTCAGTTTGTCCTTGAATGGTGACTGTAAGCGGCTCAGATGTTGAGTGTTCTGTTGGCCTAACCTTCAGGTTAATGACACATCTAGTGATACTAAAGCGGTACTTCAGTAGCATGATATAATGTCTTCTTTGATTGAGTTCATGCATTTGTTGGTCTGTGGCTTGGTCTAGCTTTTGGGCTAGGCCCTATGTAAGTGTCTTCACATGGGGTCCTTATTTAAACTCTTACTCCAAAAACTTCATTTTCACCTGATTTGGCACATTTATCTAAATCAGGGATTGGCAAACCTTTTCTGTAAAGGGCCCTAGAGTTTCTGTCGTAACTACTTAGCTCTGCCCTGATGGTGTGAAAGCAGCTGTGTTGGCCGTGTTCCAGTAAAACTTGATTTATGAGAACAGGCTACGGGCAGGGTTTGGCTGGCAGGCTGTAGTTAGCAGATCCTTGATGTACATGGTTAATGTCAACCAAAAAGAGAGTCCAGTAAGTACTGAGTCAAGATAAGATGAAACGAAGATCACGGTTTTGGGAGTTAGCCAGAAAGCATGCTCTGCCACTAATTAGCTGTGTTGCCTTCCTCAAGTTACATCGTTTTTCTGTGACTCAGTTTCCTCCTATGTTAAAAGAGGGTATTATAGTATCTTTTGTAGGGAGAAGATAAAATGATACAAGGACTGTCAATACATATTAGCTATTATTATTATTTCCCCAGTATGATTTAAGTTAAAAGACAATTGGGGTTTAAAAATTATAGGGGATGTTAGTAAATAATGTCTAGGAGCCCTTATTTAAAAACATTACCTTACTCTTTATTGGAAAACACGTGACTTATCTGTTATTCTATTAAAATACTAAGTTACCAGCTTTAAGAGTTATTTCGAAAGAAATCACAGTAACTTGCCATTAAATGTGTGTACCTTTTTGGATGAAGAGTATAACTTTATTTTCACTGCTATTACTAATCCTCAATTAAGAGCTTTTATGTTTCTGTTTTCAGCTTTTCACGTATCCCTAGAGAGCTAGATACCCATCATCAATTGATATTTCAGTGTTAATAGGCAGATTCTGTTGGGTGAATAATCGCAGTGTGGTATAAAAGTCAAATATTAGCACTGTGTACTCATTTGGGGCAGAAAAACTGTATTCATATGCAGTCCTTTCTTTATGTTGCTATTGAATAAAAAAGTCAAAAGTCTTTTTTTTTTTAAAGACAGTAAATGAGATAGAGGGGTATCGTTTGGTTACTCTGAAATTCTGACTTCCTAAGAGCTAACGTTATTTTCCCACCTTGAAGGTACAGAGCTACCAGTCCCTTTGTTAAATCATATGAACTACCCTCGTAACACAGACACTATACCTAGAAATACATCCAGATTTTTTTCCCCCTTACTCATCCTATGTTGTGTGTGTGTGTGTGTGCGCGCGTGCGTGTGTGTGCGTGTACACGCTTACTGACTCCTAAACCTTCTTTTTTCATCTTTACCAGAATTGTATTTGCAGGCCTTTCTTGTAATGAGCTCATTTTAGCACTTTTTTTGAAAATGATCTTAAGGGATGGTCTCCCAAAGTATTCAGTATTAATCAGTACTATTTAGCCTATTCCAGTGTGTGGAAAGCTTTTGTCCTCCACACCTGTGTCAATTAAAAAAAAAAAGTATCTATCAGTATCTTTTAAATTGTAATCATTGCAGAAGGTGGTGGAATGGCTCTTTTTCATATTAGTATTATTACTTGATAAATGTCTCCTCTTTTGTTAAGCCGCCTGGCTTTTGAAGTGGTTGATTTGGCAAGCCTGGGTTCACAAAGCTGGTGGGTCTTTTGGCCTGAAGTCTCCCGTGGCCATCTTGAGAAGAAGCTAAGGTTTACACTGGCAGGGTTTTGTAGGGGCATCTTTTGTCTTCTTCAGTTATAGAGCAGTAGCTGGCTTCTGCCTCTATGAAGATAAATTGTCCAGCTGCAGAGATTAGTTATATTTATCCCTTAAAAAGGGTTAGATTAAGTCCCTTAGGCACTTGTAAAAGACAGCTAAAAAACTCTTTTCCTTCTGCCCCTCTTTGAGAGAACGGCTTACTACCCTTTAGCACTGATAGGAAGAGTCCAGTCTATCTTTGTCTCCTGATTGAGGATTTGAGCAAGGTCTTTAAAAAAGTCTCTTTTATAATTTCATAAACTTGGTTTGAGCAAAAATCACCTGTCAGAAATTCTTTAACAGATGTTCGTTTCTTTGACTGTTGTAATATCACTTACCTTGCCTATGAAAATTGAAAGGAAATTGTCAGAATCTTAATTTTTTTTACTTTTAAGTCACTTGGCCGCTTTTCCTTATTCCTCATAAAATCAGAATTTTGACAGATTGATCTTTTTTCAGTAATAGCATAAATAAGTTTCTGCATATGAACACTTTGCCTCAGATCTATACAAGCTCTTCAGTTAAAAACATTTTGTTCTCATTTAAATTGGATCCTTTCTTTTAGACCATCCTTTTCTCATGATGGAACTGTACTGCTTTTCTCTGTAGTAAGTGTCAGTGACTTTTTTTTTTTTTGGTGTTTTGGCATGCTTTTTCGGCCCTGTCAATGTGCCTAACTTCAGTTCTTCCATCTAGGATTAGAGGGTTGGTCAGAAGTGCTCCACGAATTATCATGTTAGCATGTAAATTACACAGATGTTTGTGTGAGAAAGAAATATATTTCACATTGAAAGGAGTTTATATCAGAAGAGCATCTTTGAATTATGTGAGCGCTCTTTGGTATCAAGTCAGAATTTAGTATGAAAGCAGTAGTATAGCCTCCTTGCCTCAGGAAGCCAGCATAGTCCCTTACCGTGTTTTTTGTCCTGCCCTGGTCTCCATTACAACCCTGAGAATTCCTTCTTAGAAATCACCAAGAGCCGCTTCCTCAGCAGAGTTGCCAAAAGTCAGTCTCCCTCTCTCTCTTTTTTAAAAGGTGTCACTCAGCTCCTGGAAGGAACAAAATGTACCAGTGTCATTTTCTGTTCAAATCACTCTCCTACAGGAATCATAAACTTCTCCTCTGGACCTGAACAAATATCTGTCGCCTTTAATGGAACTCTTTTTCTTGTCAGAACAGTAAGCCCTCTTGATTTACTGTTCAATCTGTATGAAAAACCTGAGCGACCTAATTCTGCTTCAATTTTCTGTACCCATGAGGACCCTAAATGAGTCTCCCGCAGTTATGCAGTATTACATCTGTTGTTGTTTCGGGAAGTTTAGAATCCTGAATCTATCTCCTTATCGGGCTACCTGCTGAATCCCACTGATGGGAAGATGAAATTGTCTGGAGAGGCGCATTATTTAAAACGAAGATTTCTATTAACCACCACACACACGCTGATAAAATTCTCTACGTAAAAAGAAGCCCCTCCTGTACCTTTGCTACTCCCCACACAAACACACACCGTGTGCTGAATCGAATGCATACAATTTTACTTTGGAATCTACCCTTCCTCTTCTCCTATAGTTTGCACGTTTGCACTTTTAACTTCTTGCCTCCCTTTCATAAAAGAAAGATTCTTTTGTGCTGGGGAATCTGAAATTCACTGACAAATTACTAGGCCCTTTGGGGAAGCAGTCATTTCAGGAAGAAGTGCACCCCTCCTAACCCCTCACCCCCTCCCATGCCCAAGTCAGCCAAGGCTCCATCTACCCCACTCCACACCTCCCCACCTCCCTACTTCTCCTCTCCGCTCTCCAACTCCCCCCTCTCCCGGTTCAGTGTGATTTAGTCTCTACACGGTCAGCCCGGTTGTCCTAAGATTATTTATTTAGGCCTAGTTCCATAGTCGTTTAGATGATTAAGGAAAAAGCAGCCATTCTTCTAATGTAGCACCTGACCCACTTTGTCAAACAGAGTAAAACACAATACCAAGGGATAGTTTGAAAACATTCTGCGATAGTCAAATGAAAAGGGTCTGCAATAAATCTAGAACCAAGGAAGCAGAATAACCATATCTCACCCTGCTGTAGTATCGAAATTTCCTTTAGTATGGCCTTAACGCTACACAAGTAAAATTATCTTGGTTTAGTTTTTTCCCCTTTAAATTATGTATTTGAGAAGAATCTGTAATAGATTTTTCTCTTAATATCCTAGTTGTTAATATCCGTCACCTGTTGCTCTATTTGGGAATTTTTGGTTATGTGCGTATTTAAGAAATTGAATTGGCTAAAGAAAGTAAAGGTTTGTTTCATACAAAGAAAAATTTTAAACTGTGATGAGAATCCCATGAGTATCAATAGTAAAAGGAATGTGGAAGAAAGTTGGGAGAGTCTGAACAATTTGATCAAGAGAATAAATTGATGAAAGTTTATTGTTGTTGCTTGAACTAACACATTTTTAGTCTGTTGCATGGTTAAACCATTTAAAAGTACTATTGTTTGTGTTAGTATGCATAGTTGAAATAACACACAATAACAGTAATATTAGTAATAACACATTATGATGATAAATCATTTAGTAAATCAGAATTAATAACACGTATATACCAAATAAAAGAGGAATCTATCAGAATATTATTGTCAATGAAGTCAATGAAAAATGATCCATTACCCTTCTTACTATCATTTTTGAAGTTTTGAAAAAGATGATATTTTATTTCTCTACCAAAGCAAACAACTCTTAAGTTTTTAAAAACGCCCTCATTTTGATATTTGGGCTATATGAACTATTAAGATATTTTGCAACATCTAAGTCACAGAAGGTTTTACTTTTTTATATCAACAGACAGCATCATAAATGTTGAAAAAAGCATAATATTAATTTTTAACAGAATCTTTAATTATCAATTTTTATAGTTGAGTTCCAAGGGAGTTTGCAGTTAGGAAGTATATTTTAATTATCTGCAGTATCGTTGCAGTGGTGTTTGTGTCAGGCCAGTGAGGGTTCCAGCCTCGGCTCTCTCCTTTACTGGCTCTGTGACGTCCACATGTTTCTTAATATCTCTGAACTTCAGTTTTCTCTTCAATAAAATGGTGCATTTACCTTGTAGAGGTGTGTGTGTGTGTGTGTGTGTGTGAGAGAGAGAGAGAGAGAGAAAGAGAGAGAGAGAGAGAGAGACAGAATTGTGCTTTATATGCACCTAACTTAGTGGAGTTACTATTAGTTTAGTTTAACTTACTACCTTTTACTGTTCTTTCTTTGTCGAAATCTATTCCAAGACAGTTTTGCCCCAAATGTGGGGGGAGGTCATTCTAAAAATAGATTTAGATGGCATGTAATTATTTGTAAGAATAGGATCCAGGTGAACCCTAAAACCAGTTTCTATGACTAACAGTAATAGTATCCCAAATGAATAAAGTAGTAAGTCTTTTATTTTCTATTCTGCCCGTATTGTGAGGAAGTACCTATAGTTCTATTTTTTGATGATGTCCAGAATGAGACTCCCCGGCAGTCCTTTTCTGGAAACTCTTAGTTTTTAAAAACTGTTTACTATTTACTGCTGCTCCAAACCTCATTTTTAAAAATACCTAATTTGCCTTTTCTTTTCTCAAGCAAGCACTGCTCGCAGAGGAAATGGTTGTGGCCGGTAGCGCGCTCCCCCTCTCTGAATGTTTTGGGTTGGCTGGTTTCTGTGACCTCAGCACCTAACACTGCTCTTGTTCACTCAGCTTTACTAGCTGTCATTGTCAGCACCTTGGCAAGGAGGGCAAATGGCCCCGTTGCCTTAGGACAGAACTAGAAGTTAGAAAGAGAACTCTGTCGTCTCAGCTCTGCACTCTGGCTGGCCAGGCGTTCGGGAGCAAGTCATATTTTCCTGTCTCATTTTCTCTCTCTCTTTGGAGGGAGCCATGGGGCTTGACTTTCCTCCTAGATGTATTCTGAGCCTTTCTTCCTGGCTGTTAGAGAGAGGTTGTGAAGAAGGCCAAAGTGTTAAGTAATATAGCACCTGTCTGCATTAATGCAAAGGTAGCTTTTCTCTGTTTAACATCAGATAATCTAGTTGGGTATCAGAAATCGGCCGTCAGTATCTGGAAGGTGAACTTAAACCTAAGGTTGTTGTCTATCATTTAAGACCAGACTGTAATGTATATTTCCACCTTCCCCCTCCCCCATTTTATTATCTCCGTTAGACTTCAGGCTCGCATAGCCCATAGGATACAGGAACTGGAAAATCTCCCTGGCTCTTTGCCACCAGATTTACGAACCAAAGCAACCGTGGAACTGAAAGCACTTCGGTTACTCAATTTCCAGCGTCAGGTAATACCTTTTCCCCAGCACATCTGAGGTGCAGGAAATAAATATAATTGTTCCAGAGTGTGATCTGTGTGTTTCCTTAAGTCGTTCAATATTGGTATAAAGATATAAACTTAGTAAAAGACTGTATCTTTTGGACCAGCAGCACAGAACTAAAAGTAATGAAGACTAACTGCTTATTATTCTGTTTTTCTCTTCTGTACATCAGAGACATTTTTTTCTTCCATATTATGGTTTCCAAAGTCAGAGTTACGGCATTTTGTTATTGTAGATGAAACCTTGAGAACAGATGGGATAGCTTATGTTTGCCTTTATGGTTTCAAAGAAAAACAGGAAGGTGATAGATCAGAGCTTCTTTGTAAAGAGAAATGTAAAATCCTAGCCGTGACTATGAAAATCATTTTAACAAATACGAAAGCCACTCAACTAAATAGCTCATTGTTTATAGAAATACATAAAACTGGTTTGTAACTGTTGATTATTCATCAACACCTACTTTTGGAGCATTTCATCACATCAGACCCCCATATTTGACTTATCAGTGAATTTGTATCTATTGTTCTTGCTGTGTTCTTAGTAGTCACTGATTAAGAAAGGCTAGCATAGGGACTTCCCTGGTGGCGCAGTGGTTGAGAGTCCGCCTGCCGATGCAGGGGGCGCGGGTTCGTGCCCCGGTCCAGGAAGATCCCACATGCCCCGGAGCGGCTGGACCTGTGAGCCATGGCCGCTGAGCCTGTGCGTCCAGAGCCTGTGCTCCGCAACGGGAGAGGCCACAGCAGTGAGAGGCCCACATACCAAAAAAAATGAAAGGCTAGCATAGTGCTCTATTTTATAATTGCTAAATCAGTAGGAGACTAGTGGAATGAAGTAGAGCTGATTTTCACTTTGGCGAATTTTGCCTTCTCACCCCAAAGCTTCAGGTCCCCTGGTCATCACACAACGGCATTTAGCCAAAGGGGAAAAGGAATGCTTCCTCGCCCGTCAGACGGGCTTGTTTGGTGAAGGTCTCGGGGCATGCAAAATGAATAATGAATGACTGAAGGTAGTTTGGAAGTACTGAATTACATGCCTTGGTCTGTTGGAGGATGTGAGCAAAATCACAAGGCCATCCCTCTTGCTATTGTCATATGAACTTGGAAATACGTTTTGCCTTGTTGGTTATAGTATCGCAAGAGGGGCATCATGGTGGCTGGCGGCTACTTGACCATAGGTTTGTGAGAGTAGATTAGAGCTTAACCTAAAAACAAAAAAAGAAAAGAAAAAAAAGAAAAAACTTTCTGCATTCCATTTGCTTCTTTTTTACAGGTAACTTCATAAAATGCCTTGATAAGCTGTTTAATAAAATTTTGTTAAATGAGTATTTTCAGGAATAAGATTAGATTCAAATTAGCTTCACTGTGCTGGATTCTGATTGGTTTCTGGTTTTTGCTTCATATTATTGAAAAATCTGTTATCTGTGAAGTTTTCCAATGAAATGAGCTGTAATGGATGCTGATTTCAGATTCAGTCGAATTGCTATTTCAGTGCATGTTTCCACCCCCCACCTTTTACCACCACGTAACATACAATATGAATGAAATACTATATTTCTGATCTAAAAGAAGTCCATAATACAGTAAAAAAAAAAAAATTAAGTATCTTGCAAAGAATATCATTGTTAGGACCGGGAGGAAGCCCAAACTAGTAATTCCCGTCTTTTACATGAGATGATGAATTAGCACTGTTTGCATATCTGCAGCTACTTCACATGAGCAGGAAGTAACTCTTCTATTCTTTTTTGCCCAGCGTTGTTCACGTTAATCTTTAAGCACAAAGAGAAAGTTAGCATGACACTTACAATGAAGTAAAAAAATGTAAAAAGCTTATTAACTAATTAATATCATTAGGATAATTAAATAGAGTGAATCAATTTATTTAAAAGCCAAGACATCCTCTACTTACTTACTGATTTATTTTCTTTACTGTTAACAGTGCCGTACTTGCTCCCTCTCTGAATTTTTTGGAAAGAAAACTTAGAGCATCTTTGAAAATACCATATACATTCAGCATGATGTAGTCCCTTTGTTTCCTAAAAGGCCAACTGTGATGGAGAAACTCAGGGAGTCACCATTCGGCTCCACTAAATGGAGGGCAGGGGACGACGGGGGTCTGGCCTCTGTCTGGGGAGGTGTTCTAACTGCTCCCCTCTTGACAGTTGAGACAGGAGGTAGTGGCCTGCATGCGACGGGACACGACCCTGGAGACGGCCCTCAACTCCAAAGCATACAAACGGAGCAAGCGCCAGACCCTGAGGGAAGCCCGCATGACGGAGAAGCTGGAGAAGCAGCAGAAGATCGAGCAGGAGAGGAAGCGTCGGCAGAAGCACCAGGTACTTGGGCCTGGGCTCTGGGTGCCCCGCCGTTGGCAGAGATGCTAACCAAGAAACTGGGTGGAGTCAGAACCACTGAAAAATGGACAACTGCGGGCAGTGGGGACGTCACAGAAAGGATCCTGGGAGCTTACGTAGTCCAACCACACCATGTCATAGATGAGGAAACCTAGGCCCAGCCAGAGTGGTAGGTGACCTCCGCAAGGACATGCAAACGGTCAGTACAGGATAAGGGGGTGGGGGGGACCCTGCTTTCTGAATTCCAGTCACGTGTCAAATTCATAACCCCATGGGATGCTGCTGACTGGGTAGGCACAGGCGTGTTTCCTAGAGCAAAGTCCTGGGGAAGAGGGAACTTGGAAAGAAGAGGGCAAACCGTTATTTTTATCACAGATATAAATATAGTATCCGGGGCTTTTCAAGGGCCCAGTTGAAGGTTTCACAGGGGCAGATATTTTAAAACATTCCTTTCTAGGGATTTGGAAATATTTTGATGTAGGATCTGATCTCGTGTCGTAATCCTGTGAATTTTACTTGTTTTTCTGTGCTTAATTTAGTGCCTTGATTAAGTTTTGTTTTGAAAAGTGTTGGACTTAAGTGTCAATAAGGTTTTAAGTTTCCCCTTCTTTATTTAAAAAGTGGATACAAAAGATGTATGGCAATTTTAGCTTCCTATAAAACTTCTTCTGAGGGACAATTCTAAGGTATTTAAGTGAGAGCAGAAGAAACACTTCTGTAACACGCTTCTCACTGGAAACACCCGTCTCCCTGAGGTTTATCTGGGAGTGATTTGCTTTAAATTTTATCATCACTGTTTTGCAGGTCTCTCTCAACCTTTGATCTTTCCATTTTCACGTGGCCACACCCTCAAGGCCGGGGAGGCTTCTCTTCCACCGGCTGGCCCCAAAACGAACTTTGAGACGTCATCTTTCCCACCACTACATAGCCCACACCTCAGCTATGGAGACACACCAGGGCACCTGTCCCAAAATAGGTTCTAGTCCCCCATGGGTGTTCCATACACAGAGTTTCCCTGTACTATGATGAAACCTCAAACGACATTGGGAACTGAATTTTAAGCCTTCTCTTCTCCCCGCTTTGGATCCCTTAGGAATACCTGAACAGTATTTTGCAGCATGCAAAAGATTTTAAGGAGTACCATCGGTCTGTGGCTGGGAAGATCCAGAAGCTTTCCAAAGCAGTGGCCACTTGGCACGCCAACACTGAAAGGGAGCAGAAGAAGGAGACCGAGCGGATCGAAAAGGAGAGAATGCGGAGGTTGATGGTAAGGGGCCTACCTACAGGAACCCAGGAAAATGCTCCCCTCACAGCCATCTGCACTGAGAATGTTAAACATGCTGTAGTAGAAGGAGAGAGTAAAAGCTGCTTATCAAATATACTAATCCATTCCTTTGAACTTCACCGGGATGGAGTAAAAATATCTTCCCTTTCCTAGACAGTGCAGTGCCACAAATCTAGGGCTACCACTGATGAGTATAGGGTTTCCATGTCCTAGGGTGGCACTGTTATTCAGATGATAGCTCTTTTTTTTTTTTTTGCGCTACGCGGGCCTCTCACTGTTGTGGCCTCTCCCGTTGTGGACGCGCAGGATCAGCAGCCATGGCTCACGGGCCCAGCCGCTCCGCGGCACGTGAGATCTTCCTGGACCGGGGCACGAACCCGTGTCCCCTGCATCGGCAGGCGGACTCTCAACCACTGCGCCACCAGGAAAGCCCCAGATGATAGCTTTTTACATAAAGGCAGGTACTATATTTTGCAGTTTTGATCACCAGACCTGGAAGGATGGAAACGGCAGTTCTTTTTAAAGTGTTGCCTCTTTGAGACTAATGACACAAGTTGTTTTGAATGAATATCTCATGAAGCTGTGTCTTGGAATCTAAGAAGTTCTCTTTTTTTGAAGCCACTGGTGCTTCAAAATTCTGGCAGAAATTTTTCTCTAACAGTTTAAAAAGTGATTTTTAAGTTAATTTTGAAATGCTCCTTTTTTGATCATAGCCATGTTATTGTCAAAGGCTATTCATGGGTCATTTCTTTTCCACCGTTACTTTTTAATGGATATATAAACACAGAAGGAATTGGTTTATATCACTGGCCTGCGTATTTGAGTTTATTGGCCATTTATTTTTGGAATCGGACCTCAGAGCACACCGTGGATTTTAGAAAAGTGTGTGTAATGTATATTGATAGGAGACGTGCAAATTCTATCTGGGATGTAATGCCTGGGTACTGGATGAAGATAAAATCATTAGCCTCAACCCATAATTATGTCCCTGGAAAATTCCAAATGACATAGTCTTCCTGGCTGGTATTACGGTTTGCGTTTTTTTTGTCATTAATTTTTTTGGATTTCGGAGAGTGAACACCATATTTTAAAAGGCTCTGTGTCCGAGGTCTACTAAATCTTACCTTCTACCTCCCTCTCTTTTTTGGGGAGGGAGGGGACCAGGAGACGGCTAACTAGCTGGGGAGACCATTTTATAGTATTTGAGCAGGGAACAGTCAAATTTGTCTGATTCAACTGAAGTGAAACTATATTAGAACTTCAGTAACAGATTGGCTTGACACTAATGATTAGGCATTTGCAAATCATTAATTTTCGCAATTAAATGATGGAATATACAGATAACAGAGACACTGAAGTTTTTTTTTATCATTCTTTCTTCAAGTGAGATCAACCATAACCAAAAGCAATTACAGTTATAATAGCATTTGAGGTTCATGCTCATCCGTGGGGCAGACAGCAGCCAGACGGAGTGATGAAGCTGCTGTTACTCGGGCAGATGCTGGAGGGACAGCCCTGGACTGAAAAACCTAAGCTTCTCTGTAAAGAGCTGCCTCTTAAAAGATTTTGCAGTGTGTTCCTTTTATCCTGCATCACATGAGGAAGATATTTTTGAGATGTCCTTTTATTGGGATGTATAAAAAGATTTCTCTGGAAATGACCCAGAGTGCATCAGTTTTTATTCCATTTAACCTCATAATATTGCTTAACAGGAGGTAGAAGTGGGAAGTACTGTGTCTGTTTTATGGCTCAGCACTGTCAGGCTTCAGGTGCTAATGAATCGTCTCCAGTCATCTGGGCCCATTATGCAGTGCTGACCAAAATCCCTCCCAGTCAACCACATTTTTTATACATTCATTTACTTATTTAGTTTTGGCTGCATTGGGTCTTCGTGGCTGAGCGCGGGCTTTCTCTAGTTGTGGCGAGCGGGGGCTACTCTTGGTTGTGGTGCCCGGGCTTCTCATTGCGGTGGCTTCTCTTGTTGCGGAGCACGGGCTCTAGGCAAGCGGGCTTCAGTAGTTGAGGCACACGGGCTTAGTTGCTCCGCGGTATGTGGGATCTTCCCAGACCAGGGCTTGAACCCATGTCCCCTGCGGTGGCAGGTGGATTTTAACCACTGCGCCACCAGGGAAGTTCTTGTAATGCTTTTAAGTATAAGAAGTTATTTGTTCAAAACCTATTCAGTTCCTTGCCTCTGGAAGTACTTATTGAAATATTTATGAATGAAAAGCTACTATGTCTGGAATTTGCTTCAGGACAATCCAGTTTTGGATTGCAGGGAGGAGGTGGGGGAAGGGCTGCAGCGAAACAAACGGAAGTCATGGGGAGTTAATTTTTGTTGCTTGGTGTTGGTTATATGAGAGATTATACTACCTTCTCTACTTTTGATTATATTTGACTTTCCAAAATATAAAGTTAAGAATAAGTTTCAGATGGTGAATCCTGAAATTTTAACACTTTTTGCGCAGTTAAAGGAACACAAAAGAATGAAAAGTTGGCTCAGAGTGCTTGATCACACCACACAGATAGTTATGTGTGTTGACCTTGCCGTGAACTCTGGTGTCCTGGGGCATAGGCATCGTACCTCCGTGTGTTCCCTATTCCCAGACAGGGTGCAAGAACTCGGGTGGCCGGAATCATTCGGTGTGCTGCGCGGACCACCGAAGTTCAGACCATCAAGGGGAGGGATGAGTGGAAAAAGGTGTCGTCTACAAACTTTTATTATGTTCTGATCACGCTCTTCTTTCCTTAATAGGCTGAAGATGAAGAGGGCTATAGAAAACTGATCGATCAAAAGAAAGATAGGCGTTTAGCGTACCTTTTGCAGCAGACGGATGAGTATGTGGCCAACCTGACTAATCTGGTTTGGGAGCACAAGCAAGCCCAGGCGGCCAAAGAGAAGAAGAAGAGGAGGAAGAAGAGGAAGGTGAGCACCTGAGTGGCTGTGGCTGAACCGGGGACGTGTGGTCGCCGACCAGTTTTAGGCATGTCTTGCCCTTTAATGAGTACTTCCTACTACACTAGTGGGAGACTTAGATGATTATATCGCAAACATTGCTGATATAAATGGGTTGATGTACTAGGTGTACTAGGCAACATTTTGGAGATGGCGGCATGATGGACAGGATGTATATTTGGCTCGTATTTCCGCTGTTTCACCCAGCATTCAGAAACTAAGTACACACGGTCGGTAGAAAAGGAAAACCATGGGCACAAAGAAATGTTTGCTCAAGTGCAATGCCAGCGAGGCAGGGGACTGCTGAGTTAAGAAACTGGAGTGAAAATGAAGACGAAAATGCTGTGTTCAGATTGAAAGGAGCCAGAGGAAGATGGAAAAGATAGCTTTGGGATACTTTTAGAACATACTTCAGCCTGTTTCTTTGGACAGACAGCGATGCCAAGATTGTGCGCTCAGTTCAGCTGCCCCGGTTTTACACTAAGGTAAATGTGCAAGTCAGGGTTTTAGGTCATTACAGAAAACAGTGAATAGTCTTATGTAAAATAATCCAATTTATCATGAGAAACGAAGGGGTAAGATTTAGAACCTCTACTCTGCAGATACTATATCTCAATTCAAGGGTAACCTGTAAATATAGAGCCTCTTTGAAGCTTAAGTAGTCTGCTAATATAGTTCTTGGTGTATATTTTGTTTTCACGGTCAGTTCTGATTGGCCCAGGTATAAACATCAACAGAAAGTCTCCGTTAGAATTGTGAAGATTGAGGATTGGTAGCGTTTAATCATTTCTTCTCTGCACTGAATAATTGCACAAAATGTTTTTCAAAAAAATAATTAATTTCATGGCTCCTGAATTCTCATACCTGTTTCATAATTAAGGAGGAGGAATAAGTGATTGAAAAGGCGCCTTCTGCACCTGATTTCTTTAGTATAAGATAGCTTCCCTTATTGTGAAGGTGAACAAGGGATGAGTCAGGGCTTGCATTTCGACATTTCTTTGGTGAGGAATACCTCATTTTCTTGTCAAGGTCGCATTATAGACTTTGCAAAATTCCAGCTCCCAATTTCTGACTTAACGTTGGCACGTGGCAAGCAGATAACAATTCTGTCATATTCCATAGGTGGACCCCATGAAATGGCCATTTTAGTTTTTCCTGATCCTGAGGCATATTTTGCAGAGACTGTCACAAAAAGGTCACTGTTAGTGTTTTTAGTACTACCATTCGTAGTCTGTGTTTCTTTGTGATTAAAAGCTCAGATATGAGCTTCTGGCTTTTAATTAATGGACTGCTGCAATAGTATTAGATTGTTATATCATCATAGGCAAAGAAAGATACATAATTGTGTTGTAATGATTATGCCTTTGTTTTTATGTTAATCTGTACAGAGCAGGAACCTGTCAGTATTTTTCCTGATGCTGCCAGCACCGCATCATCTGTAGGTTGACTCTCTACCTCCAAACTCTTGCTTTCAGGTTTGCTAATAGCACTTATTCTTTCTGTTTCATGTATTTGCTCAGAAAATATTAACTGAACACTTACTATAATCTAGGCAGGATGCTAGATGCTGAGGGAGAGAGAGTGCAAGTGGTGAGGAAAAGCACTCTTGCCCTCTTAATTAATTAGAGAGAGACAGACGTTAATCAACTATGCACCCAAGTATATAATTATAAACTGTAATGAATGCTGTGAAGGAAGGCGGGGAGTAAAACTGGGACCTGGTTTCCTGGCAAACGAATAATAGGTACCCAAGCGACTCCAGTCTGCCTGGTGGCTGTCTCTGGGCATCTTCCGCTGATGAGCTCACATGATGGAATGTGCAGAATTATTAGTTTATTAGCAGCCCTCTCCCTCTTCCCTGACATGCTCTCAGGATGCCTCGCATCTGAGCTCCCCCTGCCCTCAGCAGGACCAAGGAGATCAGGCCGTGTTTCCTTCCTGGGCCATCTTGCTGGGAGACCTTGGATAAAGAAAGGACAAAAAGAAACTGGGCTCCTTCCTAGACCTTCCTGAAAACTGTCTCATGGGGTTTTAAGACTTAGTTCAGAGTGAGTTACCCAATTTTAGATGTACCTTAATTCAAGTGCAAAGAAAATGGATGCTTTCAAAAGCTGATTATTTGACACTCTGGAATACCTGGAGTTCTTCTTCCCTCCATTAGAGTGAATGATTGAGAGTTGTTTGTTCCAGCTTCTCTGTGTCAGGGAGGGAACCTGCATGTGGACACTTAAAAACTCTGTGCTGTCCCTTTCAGCATTTCCCGTAGAAGTGAATATCATGCTGTATCTATCTGCAGGTTTTGTTTTGCTTTTTTTTTCTAATTAAGTAAGGCATCCCTAAATCTTTGTTTTGAGAAAGCTTCTTTACTCAGTGAACTCATAGCATTGAACTGGTGGCAACACTTGTAGGACAAGATACAGGTAACTTCAAGAACTGTGCCGTCAAAGATGAGTATGGTGGACCTTGCAGTTTAATTGAAAAAGGGCTACTTTTTTACTCAGTGTTAAACTAGTGTATCATTTTTTTAAGGAATTGCCCTGGTGTAACAGAGAAGGCCTTTTTCTTTCTTGGGGAGTTGATCAGGTTTACTTGGTGTTAGTGAATAATAGAGTGGGTTTCCTTTAACCTCTCAGGACCTTGCTTAGTTTTGCTCTTCTCACCATTAGAGCCGCTTCTATGAAGTATACCTTTATAAGTCATTCTGAAACTTCTCGATCTCAACCTGGCCTTCCATTAACGCCCTTGAAGTGGAAGAAAAAGAAATAAGCTCTATGTATCTACTTAGGTGTTAGAGGAGGAATCATTTTTCAAGTATTGAAATATCTGATTAGGTGACAGCAGTCTCTGCAGTGTGACAAGGTGAATACACTGTTATGGGTACTTAGCATGACCTGGAGGTCTCCATCCTCTGCCCTGCGAGTTCTCTTATATCTGCTGGGGGACTCCAGGTTGAAATGGCGTCGTATACAAATAGGATCGAACGTGCTAACTTACGAAATTGGACTACTGTCTAAAGCACGTTTGTACGCAATCTCTTAAATTCATAACTGCATAAGAAAACATGGAACACTAATTTTCTGTTATTCCCTTGTAGGATATTTCATTAAGAGATCTATTACCCAGTGCTTCAGTCTCTTGATCTGTAAGAAGGTGACAGGAACAGGACCTATAGCCTAGATTTTTGTTGTGAGGCTCACATAGGAAAGTTTATCTAAAGCACTTCGAACGCTCCCTGGGACATAGTAAGCACTCAGTAAATATTAGTTGTTTTATCAATCAGTTCTGTGGTATAGATGTAGGATCATGATTGTTGAAATGTGGTTATAGGTTTTTCTGAAAATAAAATCTTCTTTTTCCCCTTACTGTATGTTCTCTGTGGTGTTGAGAAAATAAGTGGCCACCATTTTTTTCTAGGTGAGGATCAATTAGATATTATCAGGTAGAATGTCTTTTAGGACAACGACAGGCTCCTTGACTGTGGAGGCCTGCAGTGGGAAATGAGGATTTCTTATTTTTGGCAGACTCTGCTTCCCTCTTCCTCCCCAGATCCTAGAAAGAGAATTTTCTAATTATTTGGCCTATAATATCCAAACAATAAGGTATTTCTTACAGAGATTTAGGGTATGTCTTTCCTTAAGCTGTGGTTGGGAGCCCATGCCAGCCCCCTAACCCACACACCTACTGCTGAAAAGTCTGGTCATTTAAGAGGTTCAGCTTCCCCAGCTATTGACTTCAGGCCAAAAGTAAAGTATAAAGTATTTAATCCCCTTCCCCCAGATCTTTCACTGGGGTGTATACCAACAGAACGACACCCTTGGTATTTATTGTGACATTTCTTGGAAACCTATGATACTAATGAGAACGTAGAGAGTCCATGGGGGAGTGCTGTGTCAAATGACTTTTTCACCATGGTCTTTCTTTCTGAAACTTATTCTGTTCTCCTTCTCTCTCATCAAACACTGTTATACGTGAATCTGTGATGTATTGGAGGGGGGACATTTCTGGCATAGTGTATTGATCAATATAGTGACAGGAAGATAGCCAACAATTAGAGAAAAGCCCCTCGGTATAATTTTCAGTGAAAAGAGCATCAAATGCCAAGTAGTAATGCTATTGAGGCATTTATTTTAAATTTGAGTGACTCTCCAGTCCTTCTCAATTCTTTTACCTCCTTTCCCCAAAGATAATTAGCTTATTGCAGTTTGCCTCCACAAGGAGATTTTTGTAGGTGAAAGAAAGGTTCTAAGGCAATTCTGGGCATTTGAGTGTAGTGACTATTGTAAAGGTAGGTGAACACGATGCCATGATGGTTAGATTTATTTGATAAGTTCAGTGTCAAAATGGGTGAAACCAGAAATTTGGATCAAAGTCCAGCTTAACTGGATTGACCAGTTACTTGAGTCAAAATGTTGGAATTGGTTTTCTCTGCAAGGCCCAACTTAAGTAATGTGCAATTGCCTGTTAATTTGATATTCTTGGGTATTTTTTATTGCCTGATCACCTATCTTAATGCTCACAGGTCCTCTTAAATGACAGTAAAAATAACCCAAGTGGTTTCTGAAAATCTTAAGTTTCCCTCGAAGCAGAATGAGTCTTTAAGATGCCAACACATTTGAATGATGTTTCAGCATATTATAACACCTGCTGGGGGATAAACTGTGTTCACTTTATAATATAGATTGTAAAATATTTGGTACAAAGCTGTTTTCTTTACAGAGTGAGGCGGTTTGTGTCCTGTGTTGTGGTAATCTGCATAAAGTACCCCAGTGAGGCCCATTTTCTTGAATTCAGCTTCCACAGGGTTTTCATGTTTGGGGATATCTTTCCCTCCACACAGCGTTGTTGATTATTTTATACAGCCTCTGCAAGGAAAGTGGATAGCTGTGCACATAGCTTTGTTCATAACGTTCCTAAAGGAAGGGTATGAATTGACATCAGCCTTCACCGGGAAGCCAGATTGTCTTTCGTTAGGAGTAATTTGCTTCACATCCGATTCCATAATTACATTCCTCCCTCCCCTCCATGAGGGTAATTAGTTCTCAACTTTTTGTGGATAGGAAGAAGCCAGTACAGAGTTCCTTATTCCTGATTAGTGGATGAACTGCAGTCGGTTTTGTTTTTTTGTGTTTGTTTTAATCAGTGGAAATAAGCTCAGGCATCAGCCGGCAACATTGATAGGATGTGTTTGCAGTCACATGCTACAGATTCACTGTATATGAAATTCTCTCAGGCAGCCGTGGCCACATCAGCTGCAGGCCATCCCACCAGGTGCTCAGAGTCTGTCCCAGGTTACTCCAATATCGTAGTACCGGTCACAATCTGTTTGGAGTTGACCTTGAGCAACACACAAAGGGAATTCTGGCAGCGGAAGAGAATTGAGGGTTAAGCACTAGTTTGATGTGAGAATGTGGATTTCTGAAAGCATACCAACCAGAGATTGTCCCCAAACTGAAGGAATTCAAAGCATGATGGGAGAACTTGCTGTAGAGTAGACTGCCATCTGGCTTCCACCTCCTAGAATAACATAGCCGAACTGGGTATAAGTACAGGGCACGCAAGGGAAGGTCTCACAGAGCACCAGTTCAGCGAGGAACGCGTGTGTGCTCTTAACTCTTTTATGACTCGCACATATACTGTCACCTAATTAAAATAATGTTAATTGATTGCATGTATGCTAAGTGGAAAGTGTTGTTCTTGGCGCATTCATTCATTCATTCATTCATCCTTCAAATGCCTTTTAAGTGCCGGGACCCCTTGTAGGTATGGGAATACATGAGTGAACAAAACAGACAGAAATCCCTGACTTCGTAACCTTATGAAGCAGTTTTCAGACAGTGCTTTAGCCAGTTTTATATAGACATAAAAGAATAGCCCTCGGACTATCACTGATTCTTTTACATTGTGGTAATTGACACTCTCAGTGGATATTACATGTCACATTGGATTGTACATATTGAAATAGTGATCCAGTCCTGCAGCAGCCCTATGAGGTAGGGACCGCTGCTGTCCCCGTTTTACAGAAGAGGGAACCAAGACACAGAGACTTGGTCGAGATCACACAGCTAAGTACGCTTGCACAGTGACAGAGCCGGCATTCAAACGCAGTTCCTCTAATTCCAGAGCTGACTTTCTTAAGTCTGATATTACATTGCTTCTCAACTTTGATACCAGATAGAAATTTAAAAATTAGTTTAGAGGAATTTAAGTAATGGAAAGGCCTTATTATGAGGCACTTTTTAGATAGCAGCCTATCTAGTCTACAGCAGATTCACAGAAGAGTATTCTTTAGAATAGTTTTGATTCTGTTATTTATGGTCCTTCAAGCTTTTTAATGTACTATTCATTGAAATAGTGATCCAGTTCCACTAGCTAGATATTGGAAAATTGGCTTATTCATGGTCTCATCTGATTTTCTTTGTTGGCCAGATTTGTAGCTAATTTCTGATTTGTATGGAAAGAATGGTGGGATTAATTGACTTTCTCCCATTAATTAAAAGAGTTGCCTGAATATAGTGCCTGAGAATTCCAAAAAGGAGATCTTCAGGGAGGCTGGTAGCGGGGATGGTCCCTTTTCTGAGCCTTTCTGCCATTGTTCCCTGTATCCCTAGCCCAGACATAGGGATGCTTTTCCACGATGGTCATTTCTTGTGAGCTTGTAAATATTTTCGGTTTGGGGTGGCATAAATAGAAAATTAAATTCTTGGGAAATCATAACCAAGGAGAGCATTTCATTTCCTACTCTTTGGCAGAAGTGCTACATTTTTTTCTGCCTTGTGTTTTGGCATACTTACATGCATGTATTTTTTGCAAGAAAATTATCAAACAACTATAAAATTTCAGACATTTACGGGAACTGCCCTTCCTCAGTATGGACCAAAGGCTGGATTTTCACCACTGAACATTTTCTGTAAAAGCTGTTTTGTCAAGAGACAACTGAGTTATTTTCATGGGAAGCAAAAATGTATTACACAGTCAATGCCTTAAGTAAACAAAGTGGAATTAATATTGATTCTGTATCATTATGTATATTTTTAATTAACTAAAGAGCCCAGGGGAGGAAAGCTCATTTTCTTAAATGTCTTGATAAAAGAAATGACTAAAGTTTGTTTGTTTGTTTGTTTTTCTTCTAATCACACCACACAGAATAACTTTAAAATAAGGATTCTGTAAAGGTGATGTTAAGGATTTCACTTGTCGAAGAGGTCGTTATAAATGTAAGAAATTTTAGACTATTTTGTGTCTCTTGCAGATGAGGCTCTCTCGGGTATGTACAAAACGTGACATAATCCTAGCTTTTCATTTAGGCTGCCTTTGAGGCACATAAAGGTTAATGGGCTAAGTTATTGGAATATTTAAGAAATGGAAGATGACAGAATTTTTCATGAGATCACAGTATCTGCATCAAATTTCCCCATATACCCACTGTGGAAATACTGTATATTATGAAAGCCAATTAGGTAGAATGATAAAAATTCAGAGAACTCACAGAATTTTGTATGATTTTGCATTTTTATAACCCAAGAGCGGTTCAGAATTCATTCTTGAGGGGACATTTTTAGACAACTTGCTAAGGGAATGGGAAAATTGAGCTGATTACGTCAGGATTTGTCTTCATAGTGCCAAACACAGGGAGGGACATTTGGGATTCTGACCTCTGTCCCGATGCTGCCACATCTTAAGCTGTTGGGGTCCTGGAAGACACAGTCCAGCCATCTCTAGTGGGTCAGGCCTGAGTCACACCCAGCTTTCACTGACCCCCTGCAAGTTGCCAATAAAGTACACAGTTTGTCTTGTCTCAGAGAGTGAAGAGAAACACAAAGAAAAGGCATTAATTCCTAAGCTTTGTTGGATGATGATAAGCAGTAATGAATTACCGTTATATACCGCCAAGTTGCCATGAGGTCCTTCCTGTACCCACTTTCTTGGTTTACATGTAACATTTGACATTGTTTTGCAGAAGGCTGAAGAGAATGCAGAGGGGGAGGAGTCTGCCCTGGGACCAGATGGAGAGGTAAGGGATTTTGCATCCGTTTCTGCTGTGTTCTGTTGAATGATACCCTGCCATACCTTGCTGCACCATTCTCTGTGTATACTGATTTTATTTTGTACTCTGCTATTCTTTTTTTTTTAAACATCTTTATTGGAGTTTAATTGCTTTACAAGGTGTGTTAGTTTCTGCTGTATAACAAAGTGAATCAGTAATACATATACATATATCCCCATATCTCCTCCCTCTTGCGTCTCCCTCCCTCCCACCCTCCCTCTCCCACCCCTCTAGGTGGTCACAAAGCACCGAGCTGATCTCCCTGTGCTATGTGGCTGCTTCCCACTAGCTATCTATTTTACGTTTGATAGTATTTATAAGTCCATGCCACTCTCTCACTTCGTCCCAGCTTCCCCTTCCCCGTGTCCTCAGGCCCATTCTCTACATCTGCATCTTTATTCCTGTCCTGCCCCTAGGTTCTTCAGAACCATTTTTTTTTTTTTTAGATTCCATATATATGTGTTAGCATACGGTATTTATCTCTTTCTTTTTTTTTAACATCTTTATTGGAGTATAATTGCTTTACAATGGTGTATTAGTTTCTGCTTTATTACAAAGTGAATTAGTTATACATATACATATGTCCCCATATCTCTTCCCTCTTCATCTCTCTCCCTCCCACCCTCCCTATCCCACCCCTCTAGGTGGTCACAAAGCACTGAGCTAATCTCCCTGTGCTATATGGCTGCTTCCCACTAGCTATCTAATTTACGTTTGGTAGTGTATATATGTCCATGCCACTCTCTCACTTTGTCCCAGCTTACCCTTCCCCCTCCCCATATCCTCAAGTCCATGCTCTAGTAGGTCTGTATCTTTATTCCCGTCTTACCCCTAGGTTCTTCATGACATTTTTTTTTCTTAGATTCCATATATATGTGTTACCATACGGTATTTGTTTTTCTCCTTCTGACTGACTTCGCTCTGTATGACAGACTCTAGGTCCATCCACCTCACTACAAATAACTCAATTTCATTTCTTTTTACGGCTGAGTGATATTCCATTGTATATATGTGCCACATCTTCTTTATCCATTCATCTGTTGATGGACACTTAGGTTGCTTCCATGTCCTGGCTATTGTAAATAGAGCTGCAGTGAACATTATGGTACATGACTCTTTTTGAATTATGGTTCTCTCAGGGTATATGCCCAGTAGTGGGATTGCTGGGTCGTATGGTAGTTCTATTTTTAGTTTTTTAAGGAACCTCCATACTGTTCTCCATAGCAGCTGTATCAATTTACATTCCCACCAACAGTGCAAGAGGGTTCCCTTTTCTCCACAGCCTCTCCAGCCTTTATTGTTTGTAGATTTTTTCATGATGGCCATTCTGACCGGTGTGAGGTGATACCTCATTGTAGTTTTGATTTGCATTTCTCTAATGATTAGTGATGTTAATTTAAGCATTCTTTCATGTGTTTGTTGGCCATCTGTCTGTCTTCTTTGGAGAAATGTCTGTTTAGGTCTTCTGCCCATTTTTGGATTGGGTTGTTTGTTTTTTTGATATTGAGTTGCATGAGCTGCTTGTAAATTTTGGAGATTAATCCTTTGTCAGTTGCTTCATTTGCAAATATTTTCTCCCATTCTGAGGGTTGTCTTTTGGTCTTGTTTATGGTTTCCTTTGCTGTGCAAAAGCTTTTCAGTTTCATTAGGTCCCATTTGTTTATTTTTGTTTTTATTTCCAACTTCTCTAGGAGGTGGGTCTAAAAGGATCTTGCTGTAATTTATGTCATAGAGTGTTCTGCCTATGTTTTCCTCTAAGAGTTTGATAGTGGCTGGCCTTACATTTAGGTCTTTCATCCATTTTGAGTTTATTTTTGTGTATGGTGTTAGGGAGTGTTCTAATTTCATTCTTTTATATGTAGCTGTCCAGTTTTCCCAGCACCACTTATTAGAGAGGCTGTCTTTTCTCCGTTGTATATTCTTGCCTCCTTTATCAAAAATAAGGTGACCACATGTGCGTGGGTTTATCTCTGGGCTTTCTATCCTGTTCCATTGATCTATATTTCTGTTTTTGTGCCAGTACCATACTGTCTTGATTACTGTAGCTTTGTAGTATAGTCTGAAGTCCGGGCGCCTGATTCCTCCAGCTCTGTTTTTCTTTCTCAAGATCGCTTTGGCTATTCGGGGTCTTTTGTGTTTCCATACAAATTGTGAAATTTTTTGTTCTAGTTCTGTGAAAAATGCCATTGGTAGTTTGATAGGGATTGCATTGAATCTGTAGATTGCTTTGGGAAGTATAGTCATTTTCACAATGTTGATTGTTCCAATCCAGGAATATGGTACATCTCTCCATCTGTTTGTATCATCTTTAATTTCTTTCATCAGTGTCTGATAGTTTTCTGCATACAGGTCTTTTGTCTCCTTAGGTAGGTTTATTCCTAGGTATTTTATTCTTTTTGTTGCAGTGGTAAGTGGGAGTGTTTCCTTAATTTCTCTTTCAGATTTTTCATCATTAATGTATAGGAATGCAAAAGATTTCTGTGCATTAATTTGGTACCCTGGTACTTTACCAAATTCGTTGATTAGCTCTAGTAGTTTTCTGGTAGCATCTTTAGGATTCTCTATGTATAGTATCATGTCATCTGCAAACAGTGACAGCTTTACCTCTTCTTTTCCGATTTGGATTCCTTTCATTTCTTTTTCTTCTCTGATTGCTGTGGCTAAAACTTCTAAAACTATGTTGAGTAATAGTGGTGAGAATGGACAGCCTTGTCTTGTTCCTGATCTTAGGGGAAATGGTTTCAGTTGTTCACCATTGAGAATGATGTTGGCTGTGGGTTTGTCATATGTAGCCTTTATTATGTTGAGGTAAGTTCCCTCTATGCCTACTTTCATGAGGGTTTTTATCATAAATGGGTGTTGAATTTTGTCAAAAGCTTTTTCTGCATCTATTGAGATGATCATATGGTTTCTCTCTGCTATTCATTTTTAAGTAAAAATAGTAGTACATTAGCATGGTAGAAAATTAGAATAGTATGAAAGGGTACACTGAAAAGTAATCTTCCATCTCAGACTGCCAATCAACTGATACTAAGTTTCTTATGTACCACTCCAGAAATTGTCTGTGCACATATAAGCATGTGTTTATGAATATACAGAATGTGGAAAAATCTTAAGTGATTCTATAATTACATTTTCCCCGTTGATGATACAGAAGCAGAAAATATGACCCAGTTTCCTTCATTTACTTTGAAATTTCATAACTGTAAGCCAAACAATTTGCGTATTTGGTAGCTTATTTTTTGCCATTTTCTGTAGGCTTACCCTGTAGCCTCTATTTGTAGATTCAGCAGCGTATTTCTAAATTTTATTTCCTAGTATTTTCAATATTCTGAATCACAAGAATACAGTGATTGATTTATTGGATGTTTTTTTCTCTGAAAACTCAAAAGTTCTTGGCCAGTGATTCACACGAGCAGGCATCCCCCCGGAGCGAGCGGGATGGAAGGGCGTTTGTTTCAAACTTCCTTCTCCTTTCACAGATTCTGATTAATCTGCCTGGAGGATTGGGGTGGGTGGAGGGTTGTCTCTTCCCCTTCTGGAATTGCAGTGCACACGAGAAGTATTATGAATGTGAACAGCCTGGTGGCAGGAAAAAGGTTGAAACCACTATTCTGTGCAGAAATCTCTTGAACAATAAATGTTACTTAACCACTATAATTCATCACAAGGAAAGAAAAGATCAGGATAAATGTCTAATGTGTAAGAAACACTCAGTGGGCTGTTACGGGGGAAGAATACTATATATTAGAGCACTTAGAAACAACTCTAATTTGTAAAAACCCACCCTTACTTAAGCATGCCTCACATCAGTCTGTAACTAACAAGCACACAGGGAGAGATTTAACGTGTTAGTGTGATAGCTCTCTTATCTCATGTTGTCTCCTGGGAAAATAAGCTCCTGATCTTGGGCCTGTGACATACACTTTTTTTAATCTTAACACATGTGTTTTCTCTTTGCTGAAGTGGGCAAAGTAGATGTCTTACCTGGTTTGTTTTGAAATAATGTTCTGATTACATTCTGCTGTGCTCATTCAGTGTTTTTGCCAAAGTTCTAATTCCAGCTACAGTGATTTCCAGTTTTCTTTGAGGCAAGACACAAACAATAAAACAAGCTGCATTATAATAGTTCAAGATAATGGAATATGGTTTCTCCAAGGGAGATGGTAGCGAATGGTAGATTTCCTACTTTATCGCGTGAGCCTGTAGATGACCTGCTACGTTAACAGGAAGAAGCGTTGTCTTCACATGCAAAGTAACGGTGTTCACAACCATTGCTTCAGCACACATAAAAGGAAAAACTGTCTGGAGTAAACCTTCTCTTTTCTGTAAGGTTGTTTTTGTGGATAATTGCTAATATATTGTTTCTTATTCTGACAGTGCTTTGTTAAGGGAGAAGGGGGAAAGAACCAATATTTTGGGGGAAGGAGGTGGTCACTTCCTATAAGATATTAGAAGATAACCTACAGTATACTGCTTTTCCTATCATTTTAATGTAACTCCAAATGAGAGTAATTTAGAAAAAATTCTTTGGAATTAATGGGTTGCCTAAACGTCTCACCTGGGGGCCTGCTCCTAGAAGTACAGTCACCCTGTAATCAGTAGCATTCATTTGCATAGGATTACTCCATTTTTAGGCCTTTTTAAACAATTTGTTCTCTGAAGTAGGTTAAGCACAGCCTCTGCAGTTTCACTTATTCTCTTAATTTTCTGAGCAAGCCATATTTCATTGAGAGTCTAATAACGATCTTCAGCTCAGACTTGGTCAATTTGCTAGATTTCCAGTGAGCAGAGCCTGTTGCTTTATCACAGGGCCCCATGGTTGGGCTTGGTACCTGGTGGTTTGGTTTTGGATAAATGACGTTGTTTCTGCAGAAGCCAAACCAGCCATAATGAGATGATACAAATTACAGTACCTTTTCCTTTTTTTCCATTATTCTCTCTGAAACCATGACTTTGCAGCAGTCCTTATCTGGAGGGGATTATTTGGGGGTTGGGGGTTCTTAGCTGCAACTGACAAAAATCAACTCTGCCTGATTTAAGTAAGAAGGGAACATATTATTAGGATATCGGGTGAGTCATCAGAACTCTGGAAACCTGGAGAAGCTGACTGGGGACTGCGCTATTATTTCAGTGATATGTTACCGTAGTGTACCCTACAGCTGCTTAGTGAGGACATGGCCAGCCTCGGGAGTGGGCACAGCCAATACCACTGCACTGGCACTGCTGCCACTGTTGTCTGCCCTCCTACCGGTGTGCCTGTTGGCCCCCGCTTCCTTCTAGGTCCTAATTCAGAGCCTTGGTGAATGAGCCCAGCTGGTGGAGCTTAGGTCTTGTGCCAGTAGTTCCTTTGCTGCAAGGGAGGCTGGTGTTTTCAGTTTCTTTGGTAGGAGGTGACCTCCCACTTCCCACCAGGACTCATCAGGTGATGAAATTTCTAATCGCGGGAAAGGGTTTCAAATGCTGGGCAGCCAAAAGGCCGAGAAACATCCAGCACAGAATTGGGAGAATGTCTTAACCCGAAGCGGTGTTATGTCTTTTCTCCTTTCTAGCCCATAGATGAGAGCAGCCAGATGAGTGACCTCCCTGTCAAAGTGACTCACACAGAAACCGGCAAGGTCCTGTTTGGCCCAGAAGCACCCAAAGCAAGTCAGCTGGATGCCTGGTTGGAAATGAATCCTGGGTATGGCACTAAAGCAGAATTATTGGTGTTCTTTGACTTTTCAGGTTTTTGTGGTCCTCGTAGAATCTGGGAACTAAAATAGCATGACCTTTGCTGAACTGCTTAAAGTTATTACCTGCATTTGTATATAGAATGTGTCATATATTTGTGTATAAACACACACACACGCACACACACAGTTTTATGATTAAAAAGCTAAGCCTCCTCTTCCTTCCCACTCCTTTTCTTGTAGTTACGAAGTTGCCCCTAGATCGGACAGCGAAGAGAGCGATTCTGATTATGAGGAGGAGGTACGTATATATCTCTGTTTGGAGTTCATTGGCTGGAAAGTTCACGGGGAAGCACCTGTGTCCTTCTGTCTCTTCGTCCTCCAGTTTTGGCCATCGGGTGACAGCTGAGGCTGAGGGTTTGACAGAGCTTTGCTGGTGCATGCCTAGTGGCACAGTGACCTCTCGGGGGCTCCTGGCGAATGTGGAAGCTTGGTGAATTCTAAATTTATTTGAAACCGAGAAGAGAGAAGCTGGCATTAAATTGGAGATGGTAGAAAGGTCTTCTGAGGAAAATTGGAGATGGATTACTTTGGGAAGGGCAATGCCATGCTTCTAAGTCATTTACACTGAGGGTTAACAGCCTAAAAATGTCTGAAGTTCTTTAGTCCTTGGGCCTGTTTGAAGCTGTAAGTGTGGAAACTTAGACCAACAGGGCAACATGCACTTGGTTTAATGGGTTAATGGATCCTCTTGGGTTTTTTCTTTAAATGTGATTCTTCCTTGAATTCTTTGGATATACTTGTTAGCCACATTTGTCAGTCTTCTGGAAGGAATACTCAATATATCCAGAACCTAAAATGGTAATCTTGGATACTTTTAATAGAAATTAAGGAATAATAAAGGCATCTTTTAGATCAACTTTAAAATCCTTAACAATTACAAATAGAAGGATTAAAAGATTTTTATCTCCTTTATTAGAGCGTTGTTAGCGTATAGTCATTAAATCTGGTGTCTACCAGTGTAGGGGAATCTTGGTTCAAAGAATGCCGTGGCCAGAGCAGAGCAGCCTTACCAATAACCGCTCACCAGAATTTTAAGACCATGATTATTTTCTTCTGTTTTGTGGACCTGTGTTTTCTAAATTAATCTACCGTGGACACTTACTGCTTTTGCAAAGAGGAAAGATAATAGAAGTTACTTTTTTTTTTTTTTTAGAAAAAAAGCATGCTGTTAACAAGCAAATACTTCTGAAGGCATGCTTTATTTTATTTTATTTTTTTAATAGGCTACTCTTTTCTCTGAGGTACTTGAAACTTAAAAAATCAATTTTTAAAATGTCTCTTGTTTACTCGGATGAATGGGCCCATAAACGATCCGTTGGAAGAATCTTCTCATTGGGTCTGAGAGCCAGGGAGGGACAGAGATGAGGTAGAGAAGGCGGCTCAACCCACAGGTGCCCTCCTGAGACTGGCAACTGCAGACAGCTCCAGAGAGCTGGGACTAGAGTGAACTCTGACCTGGGGGTCCGGAGACCAGGTCCCCATCTCGTGGCGAGTCACGTCCCCCCTCGGTGCTCACCTGGATGTGAAAGAGCTGTGCCAACTCCTCAGTTTACCCCTTGTGGCTCAGTGATCTGTGGTCATAGATTTGATTTTCAACATTACTATCATGTCAGTTCGTATTGTTTCATTCAAGCCTGATGGAAAAGCGTGGTTCTCTTTAAGCCTACTTTTAAAGGAAATTCTCCTGGATCGTCTGGAAAGATTCAGCCTTCAACACCAGTGGGTAGTAGTGGGCATTATGGGTATTTAGTGAAGCTTTTCCACAGGCCAGCAGAACGAAGTACACAGTTGCGAGGTGGGGAGGTGATGAATCCTTTGCCATGTTATTGACAGTTTTAATCTAAATAGCCAGAAATGTGGGCTGTGAAGTGGCCACAGAAAGCACACACAGAAGGCCACGCGCTCACAAGCTCCAGTCTCTCCACTGTGAAGACGTGTGGGACCATCAAAGGCCCACTGGCATCATCAGAGACAAGGACAATACTAAGATCCCTTCATTTGGCTTTGGAGAGAAGGGTATAGAAGGTCACCAAGTTAGCAAGAGCAGATATGGTCTACAGGACTCTCTGATGACCAAATAATGATAGATATCCATCTTTCTGGCATGATTTTTACATATTTATTCTTGGGAGCAAGGGTTCCAGGGGATCCTCAGAGGGTTCCTTTTGTTCTTTCATTCAGTGATGTAAACAGCGATGGAGAGGTAGATATTGCCTGGTGGAAGTAAGGGTTAAGTTTACGTCCTCCCTCAGTTGTGTGCACCTCACTTGGGAAGTAGAATACTATTCACTCTCTTTTCAGAAATCGCCAAGCCTAGGGATTCCCTCGTTAAAACGGAATCACCCCCATATCTTTGTTCCTTCCCCAGGATGAAGAGGAAGAGTCCAGTAGGCAGGAAACTGAAGAGAAAATACTTCTGGATCCAAACAGCGAAGAGGTTTCCGAGAAGGACGCTAAGCAGATCATCGAGTATGTGTCTCTCAGAGTTTTGTCTCTTGCAGATGCATTTCGTGAGGGTTGCGCTTTATGGACTTTAGTTTAGAGAAGTTTGTCTAAGGAAGGAAGGTGACCTCACGCCCATGCTTCACCCAAAACGCCACCGTCAGAGGCCACCAGACTGTCCCACTGCTCAGCTCCCCCCTTGCGCCCTCCCCCACTTCATGACTTCCTCGTTCCTGGGCTCCTCGCGTGTCACGCGCTTCCATCCCACGTGGAACCTGCCCCTCTAGCTGGCTGCCTTTCCCGCCTTCCTTAATGGCGCCAACACCCGCCCAGAACCCCAAGTGAGAAACGTCTTCGTTGCAATAGCTGCTCAGCCATGGACTCCCCTACCCAGCTCTTTTCTTTTTATTAATTAATTAATTTATTTTTGGCTGTGCTGGGTCTTCGTTTCTGTACGAGGGCTTTCTGTAGTTGCGGCGAGTGGGGGCCACTCTTCATCGTGGTGCGCGGGCCTCTCACCGTTGGGGCCTCACTGTTGTGGAGCACGGGCTCCAGACGCGCAGGCTCAGTAGTTGTGGCTCGCGGGCTCTAGAGCGCAGGCTGAGTAGTTGTGGTTCACGGGCCCAGTTGCTCCGCGGCATGTGGGATCTTCCCAGACCAGGGCTCGAACCCGTGTCGCCTGCATTAGGTCTCAACCACTGCACCACCAGGAAAGCCCTACCCAGCTCTTCGCCTGTGTAGCTCTAGTGTTAAAAGAAAACTGTGGCGAAACACTATGCAAAATAGAATATTTTAAAGTGATGAGATTAAAAAAAAAAAAAAGCAGAAATAGACATTCTAATATTTTCTCCTTTTATTCCAGGGCTGTGTGCCCACTTCAGGAACCTGTCTTTTATTCATCTGCCCCCAGTTTCTTCACTGAAGGTTTTCAAGACCCCCCTCAACGGCCCCTCACTGCCTGTAGAATAACTCAGTAGTTGGTTAACAAGACATAGAAAATGGAAGACGACCTCTCCTCTTTCCTATCTCTTTAATGTCACCTTTGGCCTCCCTATCACCTGTCTTCCAAGTTTTAGGCGGTGTTCTGTGGATAGGATTTATCTTTGTACTTCAAGGGCCTAGGACAGCTTCCCTGGCAAAGTGTGAACCTGCAGGTGTACGATTCACGCTCATAGCAGTCCCTTGAGGTCGAGCGGGCCTGCGTTCAAATCCTGACGCCACCACCTTTCATGTGACCTGGGCAAATTCGTGAACCTCTCTCAGCCTGAAGTTCTCCACAGGCATGAAGTGGGGATGGTAACAACAACGTCTACCCTGCTTGCTTTTCGCGAGGATTACAGATAATATGTTTTAGCTGCCGGGCATGAAGTAGGTGATAAATAAAGCTCTACTTCCTGCAGCTGTTTTCGGCTCTCCATTCATGCACCAACTTCTCTGTGTGTGACTCTCCACTTTCTCTGGCCCAGGACAGCTAAGCAAGACGTGGACGATGAGTACAGCATGCAGTACAGTGCCAGGGGTTCCCAGTCCTACTACACGGTGGCCCACGCCATCTCGGAGAGGGTGGAGAAGCAGTCGGCCCTCCTCATCAATGGGACCCTGAAGCATTATCAGGTAACTGGCGTGGTGTGTGTTTTCTCGGCAGGTCTCAATCTGTTACCTAATTTTGATTAGAGTATGTTGTGCGCATGCCCGTTGCTGCAGAGAGTTGACCATGGCAAACATTTGGGGTCGCATTGCTTCTAATATGGCGATTCTCTCCACTGTGCCTGTAATTTTTGTTTTAGAGTGTTCATTTTACCGTCTTCCCTAGAGCGTACCCATTTTCTCTTCTATGGCTTTGGGATGGATTGTGTTTTCAGAAATCCTGGGTTAACTCTTGGAACCCCTTTACCGTGGATCTCTTTGGAACGGAAAACCCAGCCACATTCTATGAGTGTAGGGAACATCTGTGCCTCTTTTTTGAAGTAAATGAAGTATATATTTCTTCAAAAATGTCAGTGGTGTCTGTAGTTTAACACTATGGACTCAGCTACCTAGGAGTTGCTATCTACTACATTTACATGCTTTTTTTTTATTTAAGACACATTAGAGTGGTGAGCATCCCTGCTTTGATGAAAACTACGCTGTAAGCATAACGTGCGTTTCATTTGACCTGTCTAGAATGAGGTCAGCTCCTGTCTTCTACCTCCTTCTTCTTCACAGTGTTTCCCAAAGCGTGTTCCTTGGAACATTTGTCCCATGAGATAGACCTCCAAAAGAAAGGGAAAAATAGGTTCTGTGGTTAAATAAATATGGGAAATACTGTCAGATAGAGCTTGGATTACAGTATAATTTACTATTCCACATTTGGATACTTATGAGAATGAA